>NC_141689.1:1199968752-1204836252 GCF_964263255.1 Lissotriton vulgaris
AGTTGGAGGATAGATTTGGAGTTGGAGGGTCGATTTGGAGGGTGGAGTTGGAGTGTGGATTTGGAATTGGAGGGTGGCTTTGGAGTTGGAGGGTGGAGTTGGAGTTGGAGGGTGAAGTTGGAATGTGGAGTTGGAGTTGGAGTTGGAGGGTGGAGTTGGAGGGTGGGTGGAGTTGGATTGTGGATTTGGAGTTGGGGAGTGGAGTTGGAGTTGGAGGGTGGAGTTGGAGGGTGGATTTGGAGTTTGAGGGTGGAGTTTGAGGGTGGAGTTGGAGGTTGGAGTTGGAGGGTGGATTTGGAGTTGGAGGGTGGTGTTGGAGGGTAGAGTTGGAGGATTGAGTTGGAGGGTGGAGTTGGAGGGTGGATTTTCCATTTGGAGAGTGGAGTTGGAGTTGGAGGGTGGAGTTGGAGGGTGGATTTGGAGTTGGAAGGTTGATTTGGAGTTGGAGGGTGGATTTGGAGTAGGAGGGTGGAGTTGGAGGGTGGTTTTGGAGTTGGAGGGAGGATTTGGAGTTGGAGGGTAGATTTGAAGTTGGAGGGTAGATTTGGAGTAAGAGGGTGGAGTTAAAGGGTGGAGTTTGATGGTGGATTTGGAGTTGGAGGGTGGATTTTGAGTTGGAGGGTGGATTTGGAGTTGGAGGGTGGAGTTGGAGGGTGAAGTTGGAGTGTGGATCTGGATTCGGAGGGTGGAGTTGAAGGGTGGAGTTGGAGGGAGGAGTTGGAGGGTGGATTTGGAGTTGGAGAGTGGAGTTGGAGTTGGAGGGTTGAGTTGGAGGGTAGATTTGGAGTTGGAGGGTTGATTTGGAGTTAGAGGGTGGAGTTGGAGGGTGGATTTGGAGTTGGAGGTTGGATTTGGAGTTGGAGGGTGGATTTGCAGTTGGAGGGTGGAGTTGGAGGATGGATTTGGAGTTGGAGGGTGGATTTGGTGTGGGAGGGTGTATTTGGAATTGGAGGGTGGAGTTGGAGAGTGGAGTTGGAGTTAGAGGGTGTATTTGGAGTTGGAGGCTGTATTTGGAGTTGGAAGGTGGATTTGGAGTTGGAGGGTAGATTTGGAGTTGGAGGGTGAATTTAGAGTTGCAGGGTGGATTTGGAGTTGGAGGGAGGATTTGGAGTTGGAGGGTGGATTTGGAGTTGGAGGGTAGATTTGGAGTTTGAGGGTCGATTTGGAGGGTGGAGTTGGAGTGTGGATTTTGAGTTGGAGGGTGGATTTGGAGTTGGAGGGTGGAGTTGGAGGGTGGAGTTGTAGTTAGAAGGTGGAGTTGGAGTTGGAGGGTAGATTTGGAGTTGGAGCATCGATTTGGAGGTTGGAGTTGGAGTGTGGATTTGGAGTTTGAGGGTGGATTTAGAGTTGCAGGGTGGATTTGGAGTTGGATGGAAGATTTGGAGTTGGAGGGTGGATTTGGAGTTGGAGGATAGATTTGGAGTTGGAGGGTCGATTTGGAGGGTGGAGTTGGAGTGTGGATTTGGAATTGGAGGGTGGATTTGGAGTTGGAGGGTGGAGTTGGAGTTGGAGGGTGAAGTTGGAATGTGGAGTTGGAGTTGGAGTTGGAGGGTGGAGTTGGAGGGTGGGTGGAGTTGGATGGTGGATTTGGAGTTGGGGAGTGGAGTTGGAGTTGGAGGGTGGAGTTTGAGGGTGGAGTTGGAGGGTGGATTTGGAGTTGGAGGGTGGAGTTTGAGGGTGGAGTTGGAGGTTGGAGTTGGAGGGTGGATTTGGAGTTGGAGGGTGGTGTTGGAGGGTAGAGTTGGAGGATTGAGTTGGAGGGTGGAGTTGGAGGGTGGATTTTCCATTTGGAGAGTGGAGTTGGAGTTGGAGGGTGGAGTTGGAGGGTGGATTTGGAGTTGGAAGGTTGATTTGGAGTTGGAGGGTGGATTTGGAGTAGGAGGGTGGTTTTGGAGTTGGAGGGAGGATTTGGAGTTGGAGGGTGGATTTGAAGTTGGAGGGTAGATTTGGAGTAAGAGGGTGGAGTTAAAGGGTGGAGTTTGATGGTGGATTTGGAGTTGGAGGGTAGATTTGGAGTTATAGGGTGGAGTTAGATTTGGAGGGTGGAGTTGGAGGGTGGATTTGGAGTAGGAGGGTGGAGTTGGAGGGTGGATTTGGAGTTGGAGGGAGGATTTGGAGTTGGAGGGTGGATTTGGAGTTGGAGGGTGGATTTGGAGTTGGAGGGTGGATTTGGAGTAGGAGGGTGGAGTTGGAGGGTGGATTTGGAGTTGGGGGGAGGATTTGGAGTTGGAGGGTGGATTTGGAGGGTAGATTTGGAGTTGGAGGGTGGGGTTAAAGGGAGGAGTTGGAGGGTGGATTTGGAGTTAGAGGATAGATTTGGAGTTGGAGGGTGGTGTTGGAGTGTGGAGTTGGAGGGTTGAGTTGGAGGGTGGATTTTCCATTTGGAGAGTGGAGTTGGAGTTGGAGGGTGGAGTTGGAGGGTGGATTTGGAGTTGGAAGGTGGATTTGGAGTTGGAGGGTGGATTTGGAGTAGGAGGGTGGAGTTGGAGGGTGGTTTTGGAGTTGGAGGGAGGATTTGGATTTGGAGGGTGGATTTGAAGTTGGAGGGTAGACTTGGAGTAAGAGGGTGGAGTTAAAGGGTGGAGTTTGACGGTGGATTTGGAGTTGGAGGGTAGATTTGGAGTTATAGGGTGGAGTTGGAGGGTGGAGTTGGAGGGTGGATTTGGAGTAGGAGGGTGGAGTTGGAGGGTGGATTTGGAGTTGGAGGGAGGATTTGGAGTTGGAGGGTGGATTTGGAGTTGGAGGGTAGATTTGGAGTTGGAGGGTGGAGTTGGAGGGTAGAGTTGGAGGGTGGATTTGGAGTTGGAGGGTAGATTTGGAGTTGAAGGGTGGTGTTGGAGGGTGGAGTTGGAGGGTTGAGTTGGAGGGTGGATTTGGAGTTGGAAAGTAGATTTGGAGTTGGAGGGTGGATTTGGAGTTGGAGGGTGGATTTGGAGTTGGTGAGTGGATTTGGAGTTGGAGGGTGGATTTGGAGGGTGGAGTTGGAGGGTGTATTTGGAGTTGGAGGGAGCATTTGGAGTTGGAGGGTCGAGTTGGAGGATTGAGTTGGAGAGTGGAGTTGGAGGGTGGATTTGGAGGGTGGAGTTGGGGGTGGATTGGGAGTTGGAGGGTAGATTTGGAGTTGGAGGGTGGATTTGGAGTTGGAGGGTGGATTTGGAGGGTGGAGTTGGGGGTGGATTGGGAGTTAGAGGGTAGATTTGGAGTTTGAGGGTGGATTTGGAGTTGGAGGGTGGATTTGGAGTTGGAGGGTGGATTTGAAGTTGGAGGGTGGAGTTGGAGGGTAGAGTTGGACGGTTGATTTGGAGTTGGAGGGTGGATTTAAAGTTGGAGGGTGGATTTGGAGGTGGAGGGTGGGTTTGGAGTCGGAGGGTCGATTTGGAGGGTGGAGTTGGAGGGTGGAGTTGGAGGGTGGATTTGGAGTTCGAGGGAACATTTGGAGTTGGAGGGTTGAGTTAGAGGATTGAGTTGGAGAGTGGAGTTGGGGTTGGAGGGTGGAGTTGGAGGGTGGATTTGGAGTTGGAGGCTGGAGTTGGAGTGTGAATTTGGAGTTGTAGAGTTGATTTAGAGTTGTAGGATGGATTTGGAGTTGGAGGGTGGATTTGGAGGTGGAGGGTTGAGTTGGAGGGTGGATTTGGAGTTGGAGGGTGGATTTGGAGTTAGAGGGTGGAGTTGGAGGGTGGTTTTTGGAGTTGGAGGGTGGATTTGGAGTTGGAGGGTGGAGTTGGAGGGTGGATTTGGAGTTGGAGGGTGGATTTGGTGTGGGAGGGTAGATTTAGTGTTGCAGGGTGGATTTGGAGTTGAAGGGAGGATTTGGAGTTGGAGGGTGGATTTGGAGTTGGAAGGTAGAGTTGGAGGGTGGATTTGGAGTTGGAGGGTGGATTTGGTGTGGAAGGGTGCATTTGGAATTGGAGGGTGGAGTTGGAGTTAGAGGGTGTATTTAAGTTGGAGGGTGGATTTGGAGTTGGAAAGTAGATTTGGAGTTGGAGGGTGGATTTGGAGTTGGAGGGTGGATTTGGAGTTGGAGAGTGGATTTGGAGTTGGATGGTGGATTTGGAGGGTGGAGTTGGAGGGTGGAGTTGGAGGGTGTATTTGGAGTTGGAGGGAGCATTTGGAGTTGGAGGGTCGAGTTGGAGGATTGAGTTGGAGAGTGGAGTTGGAGGGTGGATTTGGAGGGTGGATTTGGGGGTGGATTGGGAGTTGGAGGGTAGATTTGGAGTTGGAGGGTGGATTTGGAGTTGGAGGGTGGATTTGGAAGGTGGAGTTGGGGGTGGATTGGGAGTTAGAGGGTAGATTTGGAGTTTGAGGGTGGATTTGGAGTTGGAGGGTGGAGTTGGAGGGTGGATTTGAAGTTGGAGGGTGGAGTTGGAGGGTAGAGTTGGAGGGTGGATTTGGAGTTGGAGGGTGGATTTAAAGTTGGAGGGTGGATTTGGAGTTGGAGGGTGGATTTGGAGTCGGAGGGTAGATTTGGAGGGTGGAGTTGGAGGGTGGAGTTAGAGGGTGGATTTGGAGTTCGAGGGAGCATTTGGAGTTGGAGGGTTGAGTTGGAGGATTGAGTTGGAGAGTGGAGTTGGAATTGGAGGGTGGTTTTTGGAGTTGGAGGGTGGATTTGGAGTTGGAGGTTGGAGTTGGAGGGTGGATTTGGAGTTGGAGGGTGGATTTGGTGTGGGAGGGTAGATTTATAGTTGCAGGGTGGATTTGGAGTTGAAGGGAGGATTTGGAGTTAGAGGGTGGATTTGGAGTTGGGGGTAGATTTGAAGTTGGAGGGTGGAGTTGGAGGGTGGAGTTGGAGTTAGAGGGTGTATTTGGAGTTGGAGGGTGGATTTGGAGTTAGAAGGTGGATTTGGAGTTGGAGGGCAGATTTGGAGTTGGAGGGCAGATTTGGAGTTGGAGGGTAGATTTAGAGTTGCAGGGTGGATTTGGAATTGAAGGGAGGATTTGGAGTTGGAGGGTGTATTTGGAGTTGGAGGGTCGAGTTGGAGGGTGGAGTTGGAGTGTGGATTTGGAGTTGGAGGGTGGATTTGGAGTTGGAGGGTGCAGTTGGAGGGTGGAGTTGGAGTTAGAAGGTGGAGTTGGAGTTGGAGGGTGGATTTTGAGTTGGAGGGTGGATTTGGAGTTGGAGGGTGGAGTTGGAGGGTGAAGTTGGAGTGTGGATCTGGAGTTGGAGGGTGGAGTTGAAGGGTGGAGTTGGAGGGAGGAGTTGGAGGGTGGATTTGGAGTAGGAGAGTGGAGTTGGAGTTGGAGGGTTGAGTTGGAGGGTAGATTTGGAGTTGGAGGGTTGATTTGGAGTTAGAGGGTGGAGTTGGAGGGTGGATTTGGAGTTGGAGGTTGGATTTGGAGTTGGTGGGTGGATTTGCAGTTGGAGGGTGGAATTGGAGGATGGATTTGGAGTTGGAGGGTGGATTTGGTGTGGGAGGGTGTATTTGGAATTGGAGGGTGGAGTTGGAGGGTGGAGTTGGAGTTAGAGGGTGTATTTGGAGTTGGAGGCTGGATTTGGAGCTGGAAGGTGGATTTGGAGTTGGAGGGTAGATTTGGAGTTGGAGGGTGAATTTAGAGTTGCAGGGTGGATTTGGAGTTGGAGGGAGGATTTGGAGTTGGAGGGTGGATTTGGAGTTGGAGGGTAGATTTGGAGTTTGAGGGTCGATTTGGAGGGTGGAGTTGGAGTGTGGATTTTGAGTTGGAGGGTGGATTTGGAGTTGGAGGGTGGAGTTGGAGGGTGGAGTTGTAGTTAGAAGGTGGAGTTGGAGTTGGAGGGTAGATTTGGAGTTGGAGCATCGATTTGGAGGTTGGAGTTGGAGTGTGGATTTGGAGTTTGAGGGTGGATTTAGAGTTGCAGGGTGGATTTGGAGTTGGATGGAAGATTTGGAGTTGGAGGGTGGATTTGGAGTTGGAGGATAGATTTGGAGTTGGAGGGTCGATTTGGAGGGTGGAGTTGGAGTGTGGATTTGGAATTGGAGGGTGGCTTTGGAGTTGGAGGGTGGAGTTGGAGTTGGAGGGTGAAGTTGGAATGTGGAGTTGGAGTTGGAGTTGGAGGGTGGAGTTGGAGGGTGGGTGGAGTTGGATTGTGGATTTGGAGTTGGGGAGTGGAGTTGGAGTTGGAGGGTGGAGTTGGAGGGTGGATTTGGAGTTTGAGGGTGGAGTTTGAGGGTGGAGTTGGAGGTTGGAGTTGGAGGGTGGATTTGGAGTTGGAGGGTGGTGTTGGAGGGTAGAGTTGGAGGATTGAGTTGGAGGGTGGAGTTGGAGGGTGGATTTTCCATTTGGAGAGTGGAGTTGGAGTTGGAGGGTGGAGTTGGAGGGTGGATTTGGAGTTGGAAGGTTGATTTGGAGTTGGAGGGTGGATTTGGAGTAGGAGGGTGGAGTTGGAGGGTGGTTTTGGAGTTGGAGGGAGGATTTGGAGTTGGAGGGTAGATTTGAAGTTGGAGGGTAGATTTGGAGTAAGAGGGTGGAGTTAAAGGGTGGAGTTTGATGGTGGATTTGGAGTTGGAGGGTGGATTTTGAGTTGGAGGGTGGATTTGGAGTTGGAGGGTGGAGTTGGAGGGTGAAGTTGGAGTGTGGATCTGGATTCGGAGGGTGGAGTTGAAGGGTGGAGTTGGAGGGAGGAGTTGGAGGGTGGATTTGGAGTTGGAGAGTGGAGTTGGAGTTGGAGGGTTGAGTTGGAGGGTAGATTTGGAGTTGGAGGGTTGATTTGGAGTTAGAGGGTGGAGTTGGAGGGTGGATTTGGAGTTGGAGGTTGGATTTGGAGTTGGAGGGTGGATTTGCAGTTGGAGGGTGGAGTTGGAGGATGGATTTGGAGTTGGAGGGTGGATTTGGTGTGGGAGGGTGTATTTGGAATTGGAGGGTGGAGTTGGAGAGTGGAGTTGGAGTTAGAGGGTGTATTTGGAGTTGGAGGCTGTATTTGGAGTTGGAAGGTGGATTTGGAGTTGGAGGGTAGATTTGGAGTTGGAGGGTGAATTTAGAGTTGCAGGGTGGATTTGGAGTTGGAGGGAGGATTTGGAGTTGGAGGGTGGATTTGGAGTTGGAGGGTAGATTTGGAGTTTGAGCGTCGATTTGGAGGGTGGAGTTGGAGTGTGGATTTTGAGTTGGAGGGTGGATTTGGAGTTGGAGGGTGGAGTTGGAGGGTGGAGTTGTAGTTAGAAGGTGGAGTTGGAGTTGGAGGGTAGATTTGGAGTTGGAGCATCGATTTGGAGGTTGGAGTTGGAGTGTGGATTTGGAGTTTGAGGGTGGATTTAGAGTTGCAGGGTGGATTTGGAGTTGGATGGAAGATTTGGAGTTGGAGGGTGGATTTGGAGTTGGAGGATAGATTTGGAGTTGGAGGGTCGATTTGGAGGGTGGAGTTGGAGTGTGGATTTGGAATTGGAGGGTGGATTTGGAGTTGGAGGGTGGAGTTGGAGTTGGAGGGTGAAGTTGGAATGTGGAGTTGGAGTTGGAGTTGGAGGGTGGAGTTGGAGGGTGGGTGGAGTTGGATGGTGGATTTGGAGTTGGGGAGTGGAGTTGGAGTTGGAGGGTGGAGTTTGAGGGTGGAGTTGGAGGGTGGATTTGGAGTTGGAGGGTGGAGTTTGAGGGTGGAGTTGGAGGTTGGAGTTGGAGGGTGGATTTGGAGTTGGAGGGTGGTGTTGGAGGGTAGAGTTGGAGGATTGAGTTGGAGGGTGGAGTTGGAGGGTGGATTTTCCATTTGGAGAGTGGAGTTGGAGTTGGAGGGTGGAGTTGGAGGGTGGATTTGGAGTTGGAAGGTTGATTTGGAGTTGGAGGGTGGATTTGGAGTAGGAGGGTGGTTTTGGAGTTGGAGGGAGGATTTGGAGTTGGAGGGTGGATTTGAAGTTGGAGGGTAGATTTGGAGTAAGAGGGTGGAGTTAAAGGGTGGAGTTTGATGGTGGATTTGGAGTTGGAGGGTAGATTTGGAGTTATAGGGTGGAGTTAGATTTGGAGGGTGGAGTTGGAGGGTGGATTTGGAGTAGGAGGGTGGAGTTGGAGGGTGGATTTGGAGTTGGAGGGAGGATTTGGAGTTGGAGGGTGGATTTGGAGTTGGAGGGTAGATTTGGAGTTGGAGGGTCGAGTTGGAGGGTAGAGTTGGAGGGTGGATTTGGAGTTGGAGGGTAGATTTGGAGTTGGAGGGTGGTGTTGGAGGGTGGAGTAGGAGGGTTGAGTTGGAGGGTGGAGTTGGAGGGTGGATTTGGAGTTGGAAAGTAGATTTGGAGTTGGAGGGTGGATTTGGAGTTGGAGGGTGGATTTGGAGTTGGAGAGTGGATTTGGAGTTGGAGGGTGGATTTGGAGGGTGGAGTTGGAGGGTGTATTTGGAGTTGGAGGGAGCATTTGGAGTTGGAGGGTCGAGTTGGAGGATTGAGTTGGAGTGTGGATTTGGAATTGGAGGGTGGATTTGGAGTTGGAGGGTGGAGTTGGAGTTGGAGGGTGAAGTTGGAATGTGGAGTTGGAGTTGGAGTTGGAGGGTGGAGTTGGAGGGTGGGTGGAGTTGGATGGTGGATTTGGAGTTGGGGAGTGGAGTTGGAGTTGGAGGGTGGAGTTTGAGGGTGGAGTTGGAGGGTGGATTTGGAGTTGGAGGGTGGAGTTTGAGGGTGGAGTTGGAGGTTGGAGTTGGAGGGTGGATTTGGAGTTGGAGGGTGGTGTTGGAGGGTAGAGTTGGAGGATTGAGTTGGAGGGTGGAGTTGGAGGGTGGATTTTCCATTTGGAGAGTGGAGTTAGAGTTAAAGGGTGGAGTTGGAGGGTGGATTTGGAGTTGGAAGGTTGATTTGGAGTTGGAGGGTGGATTTGGAGTAGGAGGGTGGAGTTGGAGGGTGGTTTTAGAGTTGGAGGGAGGATTTGGAGTTGGAGGGTGGATTTGAAGTTGGAGGGTAGATTTGGAGTAAGAGGGTGGAGTTAAAGGGTGGAGTTTGATGGTGGATTGGGAGTTGGAGGGTAGATTTGGAGTTATAGGGTGGAGTTAAGCATGGGCGGAAAATCCGTTCCGCTCGCGGATTTTGCGGATTTTCGGGAAATTCGCAATCGGCGAAATTCACGAATCTCCCGCAAAATCCGCAAATCCGCGAGCAGCGGATTTTGCTCGCACTGTTCGCGTGAGTTCGCGTGAGTTCGCGCCCCGCGAATAAGTGCAAAATTGCAGAAATACGATTTTAGCAAAACTGAAAGTAACTACTTACCAGGTTCAAAAGTTCAGGCTCATCATTAGTAGCCATTTCCTGTAGTGCTTCCTGAGGGGCCCCTCCAGAGTTCAGTTGCCAGTTGAAACTATTATGTGACCCTGCTCTGAACCTCAGAATAGTTACACATATGCCACAAAGGTCCTGAATTACAGCTAAGGGAGACAAGCAGGAGCCAGGCTGGAAGTTAAAATCCATTAATCAGCCCCTAATTCATTATTGTCAGTTGGGGCAGGGCAGGTGTTGTAACTAATTTTGCAACAATGAAAGCACTTAGCAAGTGCAAAAGATCACTAATCAGGGCGCACTAAGGAAGCAGGTGCCAGCTAAAAAAATATTCTGTGACACATTAATCAGCCCCAAATTAATTCAGGTCACTTGAGGCAGGGAAGGTGTGCTTTGCTTTGCCGAAAATAATGTACACTGGACAACCAGAGGGTGTGGTGATGAAACAGAGGGTGGCATTGGTGGGCCAGAGGGTGGCATGAGTAGTCAGAGAGTGGCAGTGGTGACAGAGAGTGGCAGTGATGAAGAAGAGTGTCCCAAACAGGCTGGACACGTAGAAACAACAAGTTCGCAAAACTTGAGACCCGACAGGTAAGTTCGCAAATTGCGAAATTGTAAAAACCCTCGCGAACTGGCAGAAACACGGGCGAACACAAAAAAAAAAATCCGCAAATTCGCGAACGCGAGATCCGCAAAATTCGCCCATGCTTAGGTGGAGTTGGATTTGGAGGGTGGAGTTGGAGGGTGGATTTGGAGTTGGATGGAAGATTTGGAGTTGGAGGGTGGATTTGGAGTTGGAGGATAGATTTGGAGTTGGAGGGTCGATTTGGAGGGTGGAGTTGGAGTGTGGATTTGGAATTGGAGGGTGGATTTGGAGTTGGAGTGTGGAGTTGGAGTTGGAGGGTGAAGTTGGAATGTGGAGTTGGAGTTGGAGGGTGGAGTTGGAGGGTGGGTGGAGTTGGATGGTGGATTTGGAGTTGGAGAGTGGAGTTGGAGTTGGAGGGTGGAGTTTGAGGGTGGAGTTGGAGGGTGGATTTGGAGTTGGAGGGTGGAGTTTGAGGGTGGAGTTGGAGGTTGGAGTTGGAGGGTGGATTTGGAGTTGGAGGGTGGTGTTGGAGGGTAGAGTTGGAGGATTGAGTTGGAGGGTGGAGTTGGAGGGTGGATTTTCCATTTGGAGAGTGGAGTTGGAGTTAGAGGGTGGAGTTGGAGGGTGGATTTGGAGTTGGAAGGTTGATTTGGAGTTGGAGGGTGGATTTGGAGTAGGAGGGTGGAGTTGGAGGGTGGTTTTGGAGTTGGAGGGAGGATTTGGAGTTGGAGGGTGGATTTGAAGTTGGAGGGTAGATTTGGAGTAAGAGGGTGGAGTTAAAGGGTGGAGTTTGATGGTGGATTTGGAGTTGGAGGGTAGATTTGGAGTTATAGGGTGGAGTTAGATTTGGAGGGTGGAGTTGGAGGGTGGATTTGGAGTAGGAGGGTGGAGTTGGAGGGTGGATTTGGAGTTGGAGGGAGGATTTGGAGTTGGAGGGTGGATTTGGAGTTGGAGGGTAGATTTGGAGTTGGAGGGTCGAGTTGGAGGGTAGAGTTGGAGGGTGGATTTGGAGTTGGAGGGTAGATTTGGAGTTGGAGGGTGGTGTTGGAGGGTGGAGTAGGAGGGTTGAGTTGGAGGGTGGAGTTGGAGGGTGGATTTGGAGTTGGAAAGTAGATTTGGAGTTGGAGCGTGGATTTGGAGTTGGAGGGTGGATTTGGAGTTGGAGAGTGGATTTGGAGTTGGAGGGTGGATTTGGAGGGTGGAGTTGGAGGGTGTATTTGGAGTTGGAGGGAGCATTTGGAGTTGGAGGGTCGAGTTGGAGGATTGAGTTGGAGTGTGGATTTGGAATTGGAGGGTGGATTTGGAGTTGGATGGTGGAGTTGGAGTTGGAGGGTGAAGTTGGAATGTGGAGTTGGAGTTGGAGTTGGAGGGTGGAGTTGGAGGGTGGGTGGAGTTGGATGGTGGATTTGGAGTTGGGGAGTGGAGTTGGAGTTGGAGGGTGGAGTTTGAGGGTGGAGTTGGAGGGTGGATTTGGAGTTGGAGGGTGGAGTTTGAGGGTGGAGTTGGAGTTTGGAGTTGGAGGGTGGATTTGGAGTTGGAGGGTGGTGTTGGAGGGTAGAGTTGGAGGATTGAGTTGGAGGGTGGAGTTGGAGGGTGGATTTTCCATTTGGAGAGTGGAGTTGGAGTTGGAGGGTGGAGTTGGAGGGTGGATTTGGAGTTGGAAGGTTGATTTGGAGTTGGAGGGTGGATTTGGAGTAGGAGGGTGGAGTTGGAGGGTGGTTTTGGAGTTGGAGGGAGGATTTGGAGTTGGAGGGTGGATTTGAAGTTGGAGGGTAGATTTGGAGTAAGAGGGTGGAGTTAAAGGGTGTAGTTTGATGGTGGATTGGGAGTTGGAGGGTAGATTTGGAGTTATAGGGTGGAGTTAAGCATGGGCGGAAAATCCGTTCCGCTCGCGGATTTTGCGGATTTTCGGGAAATTCGCAATCCGCGAGATTCACGAATCTCCCGCAAAATCCGCAAATCCGCGAGCAGCGGATTTTGCTCGCACTGTTCGCGTGAGTTCGCGTGAGTTCGCGCCCCGCGAATAAGTGCAAAATTGCAGAAATACGATTTTAGCAAAACTGAAAGTAACTACTTACCAGGTTCAAAAGTTCAGGCTCATCATTAGTAGCCATTTCCTGTAGTGCTTCCTGAGGGGCCCCTCCAGAGTTCAGTTGCCAGTTGAAACTATTATGTGACCCTGCTCTGAACCTCAGAATAGTTACACATATGCCACAAAGGTCCTGAATTACAGCTAAGGGAGACAAGCAGGAGCCAGGCTGGAAGTTAAAATCCATTAATCAGCCCCTAATTCATTATTGTCAGTTGGGGCAGGGCAGGTGTTGTAACTAATTTTGCAACAATGAAAGCACTTAGCAAGTGCAAAAGATCACTAATCAGGGCGCACTAAGGAAGCAGGTGCCAGCTAAAAAAATATTCTGTGACACATTAATCAGCCCCAAATTAATTCAGGTCACTTGAGGCAGGGAAGGTGTGCTTTGCTTTGCCGAAAATAATGTACACTGGACAACCAGAGGGTGTGGTGATGAAACAGAGGGTGGCATTGGTGGGCCAGAGGGTGGCATGAGTAGTCAGAGAGTGGCAGTGGTGACAGAGAGTGGCAGTGATGAAGAAGAGTGTCCCAAACAGGCTGGACACGTAGAAACAACAAGTTCGCAAAACTTGCGACCCGACAGGTAAGTTCGCAAATTGCGAAATTGTAAAAACCCTCGCGAACTGGCAGAAACACGGGCGAACACAAAAAAAAAAAATCCGCAAATTCGCGAACGCGAGATCCGCAAAATTCGCCCATGCTTAGGTGGAGTTGGATTTGGAGGGTGGAGTTGGAGGGTGGATTTGGAGTAGGAGGGTGGAGTTGGAGGGTGGATTTGGAGTTGGAGGGAGGATTTGGAGTTGGAGGGTGGATTTGGAGTTGGAGGGTAGATTTGGAGTTGGAGGGTCGAGTTGGAGGGTAGAGTTGGAGGGTGGATTTGGAGTTGGAGGGTAGATTTGGAGTTGGAGGGTGGTGTTGGAGGGTGGAGTAGGAGGGTTGAGTTGGAGGGTGGAGTTGGAGAGTGGATTTGGAGTTGGAAAGTAGATTTGGAGTTGGAGGGTGGATTTGGAGTTGGAGGGTGGATTTGGAGTTGGAGAGTGGATTTGGAGTTGGAGGGTGGATTTGGAGGGTGGAGTTGGAGGGTGTATTTGGAGTTGGAGGGAGCATTTGGAGTTGGAGGGTCGAGTTGGAGGATTGAGTTGGAGAGTGGAGTTGGAGGGTGGATTTGGAGGGTGGAGTTGGGTGTGGATTGGGAGTTGGAGGGTAGATTTGGAGTTGGAGGGTGGATTTGGAGTTGGAGGGTGGATTTGGAGGGTGGAGTTGGGGGTGGGTTGGGAGTTAGAGGGTAGATTTGGAGTTTGAGGGTGGATTTGGAGTTGGAGGGTGGATTTGGAGTTGGAGGGTGGATTTGAAGTTGGAGGGTGGAGTTGGAGGGTAGAGTTGGACGGTGGATTTGGAGTTGGAGGGAGGATTTAAAGTTGGAGGGTGGATTTGGAGTTGGAGGGTGGGTTTGGAGTCGGAGGGTCGATTTGGAGGGTGGAGTTGGAGGGTGGAGTTGGAGGGTGGATTTGGAGTTCGAGGGAACATTTGGAGTTGGAGGGTTGAGTTGGAGGATTGAGTTGGAGAGTGGAGTTGGAGTTGGAGGGTGGAGTTGGAGGGTGGATTTGGAGTTGGAGGCTGGAGTTGGAGTGTGAATTTGGAGTTGTAGGGTTGATTTAGAGTTGTAGGATGGATTTGGAGTTGGAGGGTGGATTTGGGGGTGGAGGGTTGAGTTGGAGGGTGGATTTGGAGTTGGAGGGTGGATTTGGAGTTAGAGGGTGGAGTTGGAGGGTGGTTTTTGGAGTTGGAGGGTGGATTTGGAGTTGGAGCGTGAAGTTGGAGGGTGGATTTGGAGTTTGAGGGTGGATTTGGTGTGGGAGGGTATATTTAGAGTTGCAGGGTGGATTTGGAGTTGAAGGGAGGATTTGGAGTTGGAGGGTGGATTTGGAGTTGGAAGGTGGAGTTGGAGGGTGGATTTGGAGTTGGAGGGTGGATTTGGTGTAGAAGGGTGCATTTGGAATTGGAGGGTGGAGTTGGAGTTGGAGGGTGGATTTGGAGGGTGGAGTTGGAGGGTGGATTTGGAGGGTGTATTTGGAGTTGGAGGGACCATTTGGAGTTGGAGGGTCGAGTTGGAGGATTGAGTTGGAGAGTGGAGTTGGAGAGTGGATTTGGAGGGTGGAGTTGGGGGTGGATTGGGAGTTGGAGGGTAGATTTGGAGTTGGAGGGTGGATTTGGAGTTGGAGGGTGGATTTGGAGGGTGGAGTTGGGGGTGGATTGGGAGTTAGAGGGTAGATTTGGAGTTTGAGGGTGGATTTGGAGTTGGAGGGTGGAGTTGGAGGGTGGATTTGGAGTTGGAGGGTGGATTTGAAGTTGGAGGGTGGAGTTGGAGGGTAGAGTTGGAGGGTGGATTTGGAGTTGGAGGGTGGATTTAAAGTTGGAGGGTGGATTTGGAGTTGGAGGGTGGATTTGGAGTCGGAGGGTAGATTTGGAGGGTGGAGTTGGAGGGTGGAGTTGGAGGGTGGATTTGGAGTTCGAGGGAGCATTTGGAGTTGGAGGGTTGAGTTGGAGGATTGAGTTGGAGAGTGGAGTTGGAGTTGGAGGGTGGTTTTTGGAGTTGGAGGGTGGATTTGGAGTTGGAGGGTGGAGTTGGAGGGTGGATTTGGAGTTGGAGGGTGGATTTGGTGTGGGAGGGTAGATTTATAGTTGCAGGGTGGATTTGGAGTTGAAGGGAGGATTTGGAGTTAGAGGGTGGATTTGGAGTTGGGGGTAGATTTGGAGTTGGAGGGTGGAGTTGGAGGGTGGAGTTGGAGTTAGGGGGTGTATTTGGAGTTGGAGGGTGGATTTGGAGTTGGAAGGTGGATTTGGAGTTGGAGGGCAGATTAGGAGTTGGAGGGTAGATTTAGAGTTGCAGGGTGGATTTGGAATTGAAGGGAGGATTTGGAGTTGGAGGGTGTATTTGGAGTTGGAGGGTCAAGTTGGAGGGTGGAGTTGGAGTGTGGATTTCGAGTTGGAGGGTGGATTTGGAGTTGGAGGGTGCAGTTGGAGGGTGGAGTTAGAGTTAGAAGGTGGAGTTGGAGTTGGAGGGTGGATTTGGAGGGTGGATTTGGAGTTGGAGGGTGGAGTTGGAGGGTGAAGTTGGAGTGTGGAGCTGGAGTTGGAGGGTGGATTTGGAGTTGGAGGGTGGATTAGGAGTTGCAGGGTGATTTTGGGGTTGGAGGGTGGATTTGGAGTTGGAGGGTGGAGTTGGAGTGTGGAGTTGGAGGGTGGAGTTGGAGGGTGGATTTGGAGTTGGAGGGTGGAGTTTGAGTTGGAGGTTGGAGTTGGAGGATGGATTTGGAGGTGGAGGGTGGATTTGGAGTTGGAGGGTGGATGTAGAGGTGGAGGGTGGATTTGGAGTTGGAGGGTAGATTTAGAGTAGGACTGTGGAGTTGGAGGGTGGATTTGGAGTTGGAGGGAGGATTTGGAGTTGGAGGGTGAAGTTGGAGGGTGGAGTTGGAGGGTTGAGGTGGAGGGTGGAGTTGGAGGGTGGATTTGGAGGTGGAGGGTGGATTTGGAGTTGGAGGGTGGATTTTTAGTTGGAGGGTTGATTTGGATTTGGAGGGTAGAGTTGGAGGGTGGATCTTGAGTTGGAGGTTGGATTTGGAGTTGGAGGGTAGAGGTGGAGTAAGAGTTGGCGGGTGGATTTGGAGGTGGAGGGTGGATTTCGAGTTGGAGGGTGGAGTTAGAGTTGGAGGGTGGATTTGGAGTTTGGAGTTGGAGGGTGGATTTGGAGTTGGAGGGTAGAGTTGGAGTAGGAGGGTGGAGTTGGAGGGTAGAGTTGGAGGTGGGAGTTGGATGGTGGAGTTGGAGGGTGGAGTTGGAGTTAGAGGGTGTATTTGGAGTTGGAGGGTGGATTTGGAGTTGGAAAGATTTGGAGTTGGAGGGTGGATTTGGAGTTGGAGGGTGGATTTGGAGTTGGAGAGTGGATTTGGAGTTGGAGGGTGGATTTGGAGGGTGGAGTTGGAGGGTGTATTTGGAGTTGGAGGGAGCATTTGGAGTTGGAGGGTGTATTTGGAGTTGGAGGGTCAAGTTGGAGGGTGGAGTTGGAGTGTGGATTTGGAGTTGGAGGGTGGATTTGGAGTTGGAGGGTGCAGTTGGAGGGTGGAGTTAGAGTTAGAAGGTGGAGTTGGAGTTGGAGGGTGGATTTGGAGGGTGGATTTGGAGTTGGAGGGTGGAGTTGGAGGGTGAAGTTGGAGTGTGGAGCTGGAGTTGGAGGGTGGAGTTGGAGGGTGGAATTGAAGGGTGGAGTTGGAGGGAGGAGTTGGAGGGTGGATTTGGAGTTGGAGAGTGGAGTTGGAGTTGGAGGGTTGAGTTGGAGGGTAGATTTGGAGTTGGAGGTTTGATTTGGAGTTAGAGGGTGGAGTTGGAGGGTGGATTTGGAGTTGGAGGTTGGATTTGGAGTTGGAGGGTGGATTTGGAGTTGGAGGGTGGAGTTGGAGGATGGATTTGGAGTTGGAGGGTGGATTTGGTGGGGGAGGGTGTATTTGGAATTGGAGGGTGGAGTTGGAGGGTGGAGTTGGAGTTAGAGGGTGTATTTGGAGTTGGAGGCTGGATTTGGAGTTGGAAGGTGGATTTGGAGTTGGAGGGTAGATTTGGAGTTGGAGGGTGAATTTAGAGTTGCAGGGTGGATTTGGAGTTGGAAGGAGGATTTGGAGTTGGAGGGTGGATTTGGAGTTGGAGGGTAGATTTGCAGTTTGAGGTTCGATTTGGAGGGTGGAGTTGGAGTGTGGATTTTGAGTTGGAGGGTGGATTTAGAGTTGGAGGGTGGAGTTGGAGGGTGGAGTTGGAGTTAGAGGGTGTATTTAAGTTGGAGGGTGGATTTGGAGTTGGAAAGTAGATTTGGAGTTGGAGGGTGGATTTGGAGTTGGAGGGTGGATTTGGAGTTGGAGAGTGGATTTGGAGTTGGAGGGTGGATTTGGAGGGTGGAGTTGGAGGGTGGATTTGGAGGGTGTATTTGGAGTTGGAGGGACCATTTGGAGTTGGAGGGTCGAGTTGGAGGATTGAGTTGGAGAGTGGAGTTGGAGAGTGGATTTGGAGGGTGGAGTTGGGGGTGGATTGGGAGTTGGAGGGTAGATTTGGAGTTGGAGGGTGGATTTGGAGTTGGAGGGTGGATTTGGAGGGTGGAGTTGGGGGTGGATTGGGAGTTAGAGGGTAGATTTGGAGTTTGAGGGTGGATTTGGAGTTGGAGGGTGGAGTTGGAGGGTGGATTTGGAGTTGGAGGGTGGATTTGAAGTTGGAGGGTGGAGTTGGAGGGTAGAGTTGGAGGGTGGATTTGGAGTTGGAGGGTGGATTTAAAGTTGGAGGGTGGATTTGGAGTTGGAGGGTGGATTTGGAGTTGGAGGGTAGATTTGGAGGGTGGAGTTGGAGGGTGGAGTTGGAGGGTGGATTTGGAGTTCGAGGGAGCATTTGGAGTTGGAGGGTTGAGTTGGAGGATTGAGTTGGAGAGTGGAGTTGGAGTTGGAGGGTGGTTTTTGGAGTTGGAGGGTGGATTTGGAGTTGGAGGGTGGAGTTGGAGGGTGGATTTGGAGTTGGAGGGTGGATTTGGTGTGTGGGAGGGTAGATTTATAGTTGCAGGGTGGATTTGGAGTTGAAGGGAGGATTTGGAGTTAGAGGGTGGATTTGGAGTTGGGGGTAGATTTGGAGTTGGAGGGTGGAGTTGGAGTTAGGGGGTGTATTTGGAGTTGGAGGGTGGATTTGGAGTTGGAAGGTGGATTTGGAGTTGGAGGGCAGATTAGGAGTTGGAGGGTAGATTTAGAGTTGCAGGGTGGGATTTGGAATTGAAGGGAGGATTTGGAGTTGGAGGGTGTATTTGGAGTTGGAGGGTCAAGTTGGAGGGTGGAGTTGGAGTGTGGATTTGGAGTTGGAGGGTGGATTTGGAGTTGGAGGGTGCAGTTGGAGGGTGGAGTTAGAGTTAGAAGGTGGAGTTGGAGTTGGAGGGTGGATTTGGAGGGTGGATTTGGAGTTGGAGGGTGGAGTTGGAGGGTGAAGTTGGAGTGTGGAGCTGGAGTTGGAGGGTGGATTTGGAGTTGGAGGGTGGATTAGGAGTTGCAGGGTGATTTTGGGGTTGGAGGGTGGATTTGGAGTTGGAGGGTGGAGTTGGAGTGTGGAGTTGGAGGGTGGAGTTGGAGGGTGGATTTGGAGTTGGAGGGTGGAGTTTGAGTTGGAGGTTGGAGTTGGAGGATGGATTTGGAGGTGGAGGGTGGATTTGGAGTTGGAGGGTGGATTTAGAGGTGGAGGGTGGATTTGGAGTTGGAGGGTAGATTTAGAGTAGGACTGTGGAGTTGGAGGGTGGATTTGGAGTTGGAGGGAGGATTTGGAGTTGGAGGGTGAAGTTGGAGGGTGGAGTTGGAGGGTTGAGGTGGAGGGTGGAGTTGGAGGGTGGATTTGGAGGTGGAGGGTGGATTTGGAGTTGGAGGGTGGATTTTTAGTTGGAGGGTTGATTTGGATTTGGAGGGTAGAGTTGGAGGGTGGATCTTGAGTTGGAGGTTGGATTTGGAGTTGGAGGGTAGAGGTGGAGTAAGAGTTGGCGGGTGGATTTGGAGGTGGAGGGTGGATTTCGAGTTGGAGGGTGGAGTTAGAGTTGGAGGGTGGATTTGGAGTTTGGAGTTGGAGGGTGGATTTGGAGTTGGAGGGTAGAGTTGGAGTAGGAGGGTGGAGTTGGAGGGTAGAGTTGGAGGTGGGAGTTGGATGGTGGAGTGTGAGGGTGGAGTTGGAGTTAGAGGGTGTATTTGGAGTTGGAGGGTGGATTTGGAGTTGGAAAGATTTGGAGTTGGAGGGTGGATTTGGAGTTGGAGGGTGGATTTGGAGTTGGAGAGTGGATTTGGAGTTGGAGGGTGGATTTGGAGGGTGGAGTTGGAGGGTGTATTTGGAGTTGGAGGGAGCATTTGGAGTTGGAGGGTGTATTTGGAGTTGGAGGGTCAAGTTGGAGGGTGGAGTTGGAGTGTGGATTTGGAGTTGGAGGGTGGATTTGGAGTTGGAGGGTGCAGTTGGAGGGTGGAGTTAGAGTTAGAAGGTGGAGTTGGAGTTGGAGGGTGGATTTGGAGGGTGGATTTGGAGTTGGAGGGTGGAGTTGGAGGGTGAAGTTGGAGTGTGGAGCTGGAGTTGGAGGGTGGAGTTGGAGGGTGGAGTTGAAGGGGGGAGTTGGAGGGAGGAGTTGGAGGGTGGATTTGGAGTTGGAGAGTGGAGTTGGAGTTGGAGGGTTGAGTTGGAGGGTAGATTTGGAGTTGGAGGTTTGATTTGGAGTTAGAGGGTGGAGTTGGAGGGTGGATTTGGAGTTGGAGGTTGGATTTGGAGTTGGAGGGTGGATTTGGAGTTGGAGGGTGGAGTTGGAGGATGGATTTGGAGTTGGAGGGTGGATTTGGTGGGGGAGGGTGTATTTGGAATTGGAGGGTGGAGTTGGAGGGTGGAGTTGGAGTTAGAGGGTGTATTTGGAGTTGGAGGCTGGATTTGGAGTTGGAAGGTGGATTTGGAGTTGGAGGGTAGATTTGGAGTTGGAGGGTGAATTTAGAGTTGCAGGGTGGATTTGGAGTTGGAAGGAGGATTTGGAGTTGGAGGGTGGATTTGGAGTTGGAGGGTAGATTTGCAGTTTGAGGTTCGATTTGGAGGGTGGAGTTGGAGTGTGGATTTTGAGTTGGAGGGTGGATTTAGAGTTGGAGGGTGGAGTTGGAGGGTGGAGTTGTAGTTAAAAGGTGGAGTTGGAGTTGGGGGGTAGATTTGGACTTGGAGCGTCGATTTGGAGGTTGGAGTTGGAGTGTGGATTTGGAGTTTGAGGGTGGATTTAAAGTTGCAGGGTGGATTTGGAGTTGGAGGGAAGATTTGGAGTTGGAGGGTGGATTTGGAGTTGGAGGATAGATTTGGAGTTGGAGGGTCGATTTGGAGGGTGGAGTTGGAGTGTGGATTTGGAATTGGAGGGTGGATTTGGAGTTGGAGGGTGGAGTTGGAGTTGGAGGGTGAAGTTGGAATGTGGAGTTGGAGTTGGAGTTGGAGGGTGGAGTTGAAGGGTGGGTGGAGTTGGATGGTGGATTTGGAGTTGGGGAGTGGAGTTGCAGTTGGAGGGTGGAGTTTGAGGGTGGAGTTGAAGGGTGGATTTGGAGTTGGAGGGTGGAGTTTGAGGGTGGAGTTGGAGGTTGGAGTTGGAGGGTGGATTTGGAGTTGGAGGGTGGATTTGGAATTGGAGGGTGGATTTGAAGTTAGAGGGTAGAGTTGGAGTTGGAGGGTGGAGTTGGAGGGTGGATTTGGAGTTGGAGGGTGGATTTGGAATTGGAGCATGGAGTTAAAGTTGGAGGGTGGATTTGGAGTTGGAGGGTAGATTTGGAGTTGGAGGGTGGAGTTAGAGTTGGAGGGTGGAGTTAGAGTTGGAGGGGGGATTTGTAGTTGGAGTGGATTTGGAGTTGGAGGGTGGATTTGGAGTTGGAGGGTGGATTAGGAGTTGCAGGGTGATTTTGGGGTTGGAGGGTGGATTTGGAGTTGGAGGGTGGAGTTGGAGTGTGGAGTTGGAGGGTGGAGTTGGAGGGTGGATTTGGAGTTGGAGGGTGGAGTTTGAGTTGGAGATTGGAGTTGGAGGATGGATTTGGAGGTGGAGGGTGGATTTGGAGTTGGAGGGTGGATTTAGAGGTGGAGGGTGGATTTGGAGTTGGAGGGTGGATTTAGAGTAGGACTGTGGAGTTGGAGGGTGGATTTGGAGTTGGAGGGAGGATTTGGAGTTGGAGGGTGAAGTTGGAGGGTGGAGTTGGAGGGTTGAGGTGGAGGGTGGAGTTGGAGGGTGGATTTGGAGGTGGAGGGTGGATTTGGAGTTGGAGGGTGGATTTTTAGTTGGAGGGTTGATTTGGATTTGGAGGGTAGAGTTGGAGGGTGGATCTTGAGTTGGAGGTTGGATTTGGAGTTGTAGGGTAGAGGTGGAGTAAGAGTTGGCGGGTGGATTTGGAGGTGGAGGGTGGATTTCGAGTTGGAGGGTGGAGTTAGAGTTGGAGGGTGGATTTGGAGTTTGGAGTTGGAGGGTGGATTTGGAGTTGGAGGGTAGAGTTGGAGTTGGAGGGTGGAGTTGGAGGGTAGAGTTGGAGGCGGGAGTTGGATGGTGGAGTTGGAGGGTGGAGTTGGAGTTAGAGGGTGTATTTGGAGTTGGAGGGTGGATTTGGAGTTGGAAAGTAGATTTGGAGTTGGAGGGTGGATTTGGAGTTGGAGGGTGGATTTGGAGTTGGAGAGTGGATTTGGAGTTGGAGGGTGGATTTGGAGGGTGGAGTTGGAGGGTGTATTTGGAGTTGGAGGGAGCATTTGGAGTTGGAGGGTCGCGTTGGAGGATTGAGTTGGAGAGTGGAGTTAGAGGGTGGATTTGGGGGTGGATTGGGAGTTGGAGGGTGGATTTGGAGTTGGAGGGTGGATTTGGAGTTGGAGGGTGGATTTGTAGCGTGGAGTTGGGGGTGGATTGGGAGTTAGAGGGTAGATTTCGAGTTTGAGGGTGGATTTGGAGTTGGAGGGTGGAGTTGGAGGGTGGATTTGGAGTTGGAGGGTGGATTTGAAGTTGGAGGGTGGAGTTGGAGGGTAGAGTTGGATGGTGGATTTGGAGTTGGAGGGTGGATTTAAAGTTGGAGGGTGGATTTGGAGTTGGAGGGTGGATTTGGAGTCGGAGGGTCGATTTGGAGGGTGGAGTTGGAGGGTGGATTTGAGGGAACATTTGGAGTTGGAGGGTTGAGTGGTAGGATTGAGTTGGAGAGTGGAGTTGGAGTTGGAGGGTGGATTTGGAGTTGGAGGCTGGAGTTGGAGTGTGAATTTGGAGTTGGAGGGTTGATTTAGAGTTATAGGATGGATTTGGAGTTGGAGGGTGGATTTGGAGGTGGAGGGTTGAGTTGGAGGGTGGATTTGGAGTTGGAGGGTGGATTTGGAGTTAGAGGGTGGAGTTGGAGGGTGGAGTTGGAGGGTGGTTTTTGGAGTTGGAGGGTGGATTTGGAGTTGGAAGGTGGAGTTGGAGGGTGGATTTGGAGTTGGAGGGTGGATTTGGTGTGGGAGGGTGCATTTGGAATTGGAGGTTGGAGTTGGAGGGTGGAGTTGGAGTTAGAGGGTGTATTTAAGTTGGAGGGTGGATTTGGAGTTGGAAAGTAGATTTGGAGTTGGAGGGTGGATTTGGAGTTGGAGGGTGGATTTGGAGTTGGAGAGTGGATTTGGAGTTGGAGGGTGGATTTGGAGGGTGAAGTTGGAGGGTGGAGTTGGAGGGTGTATTTGGAGTTGGAGGGAGCATTTAGAGTTGGAGGGTCGAGTTGGAGGATTGAGTTGGAGAGTGGAGTTGGAGGGTGGATTTGGAGGGTGGAGTTGGGGGTGGATTGGGAGTTGGAGGGTAGATTTGGAGTTGGAGGGTGGATTTGGAGTTGGAGGGTAGATTTGGAGTTGGAGGGTGAATTTAGAGTTGCAGGGTGGATTTGGAGTTGGAAGGAGGATTTGGAGTTGGAGGGTGGATTTGGAGTTGGAGGGTAGATTTGGAGTTTGAGGGTCGATTTGGAGGGTGGAGTTGGAGTGTGGATTTTGAGTTGGAGGGTGGATTTAGAGTTGGAGGGTGGAGTTGGAGGGTGGAGTTGTAGTTAGAAGGTGGAGTTGGAGTTGGAGGGTAGATTTGGACTTGGAGCGTCGATTTGGAGGTTGGAGTTGGAGTGTGGATTTGGAGTTTGAGGGTGGATTTAGAGTTGCAGGGTGGATTTGGAGTTGGAGGGAAGATTTGGAGTTGGAGGGTGGATTTGGAGTTGGAGGATAGATTTGGAGTTGGAGGGTCGATTTGGAGGGTGGAGTTGGAGTGTGGATTTGGAGTTGGAGGGTGGATTTGGAATTGGAGCATGGAGTTAGAGTTGGAATGTGGATTTGGAGTTGGAGGGTAGATTTGGAGTTGGAGGGTGGAGTTAGAGTTGGAGGGGGGATTTGTAGTTGGAGTGGATTTGGAGTTGGAGGGTGGATTTGGAGTTGGAGGGTGGATTAGGAGTTGCAGGGTGATTTTGGGGTTGGAGGGTGGATTTGGAGTTGGAGGGTGGAGTTGGAGTGTGGAGTTGGAGGGTGGAGTTGGAGGGTGGATTTGGAGTTGGAGGGTGGAGTTTGAGTTGGAGTTTGGAGTTGGAGGATGGATTTGGAGTTGGAGGGTGGATTTGGAGTTGGAGGGTAGATTTGGAGTTGGAGGGTGGATTTGGAGGTGGAGGGTGGATTTGGAGTTGGAGGGTGGATTTAGAGTAGGACTGTGGAGTTGGAGGGTGGATTTGGAGTTGGAGGGAGGATTTGGAGTTGGAGGGTGAAGTTGGAGGGTGGAGTTGGAGGGTTGAGTTGGAGGGTGGAGTTGGAGGGTGGATTTGGAGTTGGAGGGTGGATCTGGAGTTGGAGGGTGGATTTTTAGTTGGAGGGTCGATTTGGATTTGGAGGGTAGAGTTGGAGGGTGGATTTGGAGTTGGAGGGTGGATTTGGAGTTGGAGGGTAGAGGTGGAGTAAGAGTTGGCGGGTGGATTTGGAGTTGGAGGGTGGATTTCGAGTTGGAGGGTGGAGTTAGAGTTGGAGGGTGGATTTGGAGTTTGGAGTTGGAGGGTGGATTTGGAGTTGGAGGGTAGAGTTGGAGTTGGAGGGTGGAGTTGGAGGGTAGAGTTGGAGGTGGGAGTTGGATGGTGGTGTAGGAGGATAGATTTGGAGTTTGTTACACGGGGCAATCTCAGGGGAGGGCAGGAAGTGTACCTAACCACCCTGTGACCCACCTCTCCCAGAAATACAGCCGAGCACTGGCGGGAGACCCTTCTGGGGGGAGAGTCTCGTATCTAAGATCGTACGCGCTGAGCTAGCACCACTCTACAAAGAGACACCACACAGTAGGATCTGAAGAACGTATTCTTTATCTAGCAAGATATCGGGATCTTTATGACCTGCAAGGTTCATATTTACAAGTAGAGCAAGGGCTCATAGAGTCTCTGCAAGGGTAGGGATAGCAGGACAGTCTTAAGGTTCAGGGTCAATGCAGGTGCATATCCAGCGCACAGCTCCCAATCCTAGAGCCGGGGGATATGGTACGATCTTGGGTCCAGCCGGACCAGAACAGGTAATGAGCCGTGACCACGTCAGCTGGGCTCAGATGGATCAGGCAGAAGTCCGTCTCTGCCAAGTGGGAGCCGCGACGTTGTCAGCAGGGCTCAGGTGTTCTCAAAGTTGCAAGGGAGCCATGACCACATCAGCAGGGCACAGATGGTTCAGGCAGAAGTCTGTCTCTGCCAGGTGGGATCCGCGACGATGTCAGCAGCGCTCACCAAGGTTCCAAGGTCCGAATAGTTTCTTCTTTGATGTTATGTCAAGCCGCGTCAGCAGGGCTCTCTTAATTCCAGCAGTCAATCTGCCGATAGTCCCAGAGTGCTCCTTGTTGCAGGTCTGCTCCTCTTTGATGTCCGGAGTCTTCGCAGGCAGGGGTCTTAGCACCTGGGGGTCGCTTGTTGGGGTTTCCTGCCACGCACCCTTTTGATCCTTTCAAGTTGGTTCTGGAGGGATCCCAGACACACAGCAGGCGTGGGGACAGCCCTCAGGGAGGCCGGATGGGTGATTTGGAGTTGGAATGTGTATTTGGAATTGGAGGGTGGAGTTGGAGGGTGGAGATGGAGGGTGGAGTTGGAAGGTGGAGTTGGAGGGTGGATTTGGAGTTGGAGGGTAGAGTTGGAAGTTGGGTTTGGAGTTGGATTTGGACTGTGGATTTGGAGTTGGAGGAGGGATTGGAGTTGGAGAGTGGAGTTGGAGGGAGGAGTTGGAGGGTGGATTTGGAGTTTGAGTGTGGATTTGGAGTTGGAGGGTGGAGCTGGAGTTGGAGGGTGGATTTGGAGTTGGAGGGTGGAGTTGGAGTGTGAAGTTGGAGGGTGGATTTGGAGGGTGGATTTGGAGTTGGAGGGTGGAGCTGGAGGGTGGATTTGGAGTTGGAGGGTGGATTTGGAGTTGGAGGGTGAAGTTGGGGGGTGGAGTTGGAGTTGGAGGGTGGAGTTGGAGAATGGAGTAGGAGGGGTTGGAGTTGTAGGGTGGAGATGGAGGGTTGATTTTGAGTTGGAGGGTGGAGGTGGAGTTGGAGGGTGGAGTTGGAGTTGGAGGGTAGATTTGGAGATGGAGGTTGGATTTGGAGTTGCAGGGTAGATTTGGAGTTGGAGGGTGGATTTGGAGTTGGAGGGTGGATTTGGAGTTGGATGGTGGAGTTGGAGGGTGGAGTTGGAGGGTCAAGTTGGAGGGTGGAGATGGAGGGTGGATTTGGAGTTGGAGGGTGGATTTGGAATTGGAGGGTGGGGTTGGAGTTGGACGGTGGATTTTGAGTTGGAGGGTGGATTTGGAGTTGGAGGGTGGAGTTGGAGTAGGAGGGTCGAATTGGAAGGTGGAGTTGGAGGGTGGATTTGGAGTTGGAGGGCAGATTTGGAGTTGGAGGGTGGATTTGGAGTTGGAGGCTGGAGTTAGAGTTGGAGGGTGGATTTTGAGTTGGAGGGTGGATTTGGAGTTGGAGGGTGGAGTCGGAGTCTGGAGTTGGAGTTGGAGGGTCGAATTGGAGGGTGGAGTTGGAGGGTGGATTTGGAGTTGGAGGGTGGATTTGGAATTGGATGGTGGGTTTGGAGTTGGAGGGTGGAGTTGAAGTTGGAGGTTGGAGTTGGAGGGTGGATTTGGAGTTGGAGGGTGGATTTGGAGTTGGAGGGCAGATTTGGAGTTGGAGGGTGGATTTGGAGTTGGAGGGTGGGTTCGGAGTTGGAGGGTGGATTTGGAGGGTAGAGTTGGAAGGTGGAGTTGGAGGGTGGAGTTTGAGGGTAGAGTTGGAAGGTGGATTTGGAGGGTGGATTTGGATTTGAACGGTGGATTTAGAGGGTAGAGTTGGAGGGTGGAGTTGGAGGGTGGAGTTGGAGTTGGAGGGTGGATTTGGAGTTGGAGGGTGGAGTTGGAGGGTGGATTTGGAGTTGGAGGGTGGATTTGGAGTTGGAGGGGGGATTTGGAGTTGGAGGGTGGATTTGGATTTGGAGGGAGGATTTAGAGTTGGAGGGTGGATTTGGAGTTGGAGGGTGGATTTGGAGTTGGAGGGTGGATTTGGAGTTGGAGGGTGGAGTTGGAGGGTGAAGAGTGGAGTTGGAGGGTGGAGTTGGAGGGTGGATGAGTTGGAGGGTGGATTTGGAGTTGGAGGGTAGAGTTGGAGTTGGAGGGTGGATTTGGAGTTGGATGGTGGATTTGGAGTTGGAGGGTGGAGTTGGAGTTGGAGGGTGGATTTGGAGTTGGAGGGTGGATTTGGAGTTGGATGGATTTTCAGTGCTCAGTAATCTAGAATCAAAGGAGATATGTTAAGCAAATAAATGAAATGTTATTTTTTAAAACAAACAAAATACATTTTATTAAATTGCTTTCCTGTAACTGCTGCTAACAAACCTTGCTTTGTAACACATAAAATCATGCATCTCACTGTTTTCAGTCGACCCTATCCAAAAACCAGGAGATGAGCTGAATTTGCCTTAATCTCCCGCGGCAGATGGTAAAACAGCAGAAAGATCCAGGCAAATTTTTGATGTCTGGTCAACCTAGGCAATGGTACATTTTGGTATGACTGTGTATTAGTCATAGTAAAGCAGCTAGTACTAGTAATGCATCCCCAGTAGGGCTTCCTGGCCATTCAGATTGTAGCTTGATACACAATTGCAGTAAAGCTGACTTAGCTGGTAAAGTAAGCAGAGCAGATAAACAATCTTTTTTTGCCAAGGTGGCCAGGGAGTCGGTGCTTTAAGTGTGCTAAACACTTGTAATGGGACACCCTGCCGATCTAGTGACTCTGGATTGGTTTTCTGGCAGGCTTTTTGGCAGATTTCTGGCAGGTACTGCTTGTTAAAGGCCACTGCAGTTCACACACCAGCTTTAATTGTGCCAGTCTCCACTCTAAACTGCTTCTAAACTAGTCCTGAACTGCTCCCGGCTCCAAGATGTGCAACTCAGTCATTGCATTGGTCAACCCTGCTGCCTGTCACTATGGTCTGCAACGCCACTATGATCTGCAGCACTGCAGTGTTGCAATATATGTTGGCAACTTTAGCAGCCGCTTGCAGCCATGTTGAATAACAGCACAGCTGTAGCTTCTCGGATGTGTATTTTCAGAGAGGATGAGGCACAAGGTGTTGCATCACCAACAATGAGACAGTAGCTAGGCTACAGCTTTAAAATATTAATTGATCTCATCAAAGCCTATAACCGGGGAATATTAAAGTTTAGATTCACTGTAAAGGTATCAAACCAGCAAGAAATCACACTTAAGCATTGAATTGTGAACTCGATGAGAGCGTTGTGTTTTTTTAAATAGCTATTTTTCTATCACTGGACAGAATACAATCACAATATAACTGCCATCCTTTTAATAGGATGTTTGATAGACCCCAACATAGTTACAACATGCTTCAAGCCTTGCTTCCATCAGCACTTCTGGTGGTCACAACCCATCGGTCACACCTCCATGTTCTCCACCTCATTCCTACAAGTCCCAACTGAGCCCATCTCCACCCAGCAAAATCACAGCTCAAGAACATAGGAAAACACACTGAAGAAATAAGACGTACCACGGCTGGGGTAGATGTAGTAAGTTGGTGGCTGGCAGAAGAAGCGCCTAAAAACAAGAAATTATAGATTAATAGGAGAAGAAAGCATGACCAATATCTTATCTTATCCCATCCGGTATTTATTACCTTATCTTATTTTGTTATGGTATTTATTATCTAATCTGTTAGCAGATTTTGTTTGTTATAGTATCTTTTATGGTATCTGTAATGATATCACCACTCTTACCACTCACATCTCTTCCTTTATCTCGTACCTCTTATATCTCATTATTTGTTTATCACACTATTAGCTCGGATATGGCTTCCACTTAGCTCCCCTTTCGTGTCATTTTTGTTTCTCAACTCTCATGTTTTTTCTTTTATCTCTTGTTTTTAGCTTGCATCTCTTACATCTCTTATGTCTCTTAATACATATCCTTTATCGCTCATCTCATTTCTGCTGCATCATATCTCTCATTCATATTTTGATTAATTTCTTTTTGTTCAGTTCTCGTCTGATCTAGTACAAAAAAACATCAGGTTTTGCCAGTGCTAGTAAGTGCTGCCCTGCAACATCCTCTCCCACTGCACCCAAACAGAACTGGTCTTCATTAGTCCCTGATATTCATGCATTATGTATCACACACCCTTTTCTTTAACGATGCTCCCACGGTACCTGAAACCTCATCAGAGAACAGTCCTATTGGAAGCAAGTATATCTCTTTCAAAATATGACAAATCTACCCTGCAGAATCTGTTGCCGTAGCAGTAGTAAATCTAAGAGACATCAGCGCCAAAACACCCTGGTAATGCCCCAGTACTTGATCCTGTCCTGTTTCATCAATCAGGACACAGTTCTACCAATGGACCTCAGTCCTGACCTGCAGAGTCCCTTCCCATTGCAACAGCCAGGCCTTGTAAGGCCACGCTGCCAAAACCACTGATAATCTCCTGACTACAGCTGTACTTCTAATAATCTCCTGACTTCAGATGTTTTTTGAAGAATCTCCTGACTGAAGCAGTTTTTCTAATAATCTCCTAACTGCAGCTATTTTTCTAATAATCTCATAACTGCAGCTTTCTTTCTAATAATCTCCTAACTGCAGCAATCTTTCTAATAATATCCTTACTGCAGCTGTTTTTCTAATAATCTCCTGACTGCAGCTATCTTTCTAATAATCTCCTGACTGCAGCCGTTTTTCGAATAATCTTCTGACTGAAGCTCTTTTTCTAATAATCTCCTAACTGCAGCTATCTTTCTAATAATCTCCTAACTGCAGCTATCGTTCTAATAATCTCCTGACTGCAGGCGTCTTTCTAATAATCTCCTGACTGAAGCTGTTTTTCTAATAATCTCCTGACTGCAGCTATCTTTCTAATAATCTCCTGACGGCAGCTGTTTTTTGAATAATCTCCTGAATGCAGGTGTTTTTCTAATAATCTAATGACTGTTAGTGTCTTTATAATAATCTCCTGACTGCAGCTGTCTTTCTAATAATCCCGACTGCAGCTGTCTTTCTAATAATCCCGACTGCTGCTGTCCTTCTAATAGTCTCCTGACTGCAGCTGTTTTTCTAATAGTCCCCTGACTGCAGCTGTTTTTCTAATAATCTCCTGACTGCTGCTGTTTGTCTAATAAACTACTCTGTGCAGCTGTCTTTCTAATAATCTCCTGACTCCAGCAGTCTTCCGAATAATCTCCTGAATGCAGGTGTTTTTCTATTATCTAATGACTGTTAGTGTCTTTCTAATAATTTCCTGGCTGCAGCCGTCTTTCTAATAATCTCCTGAATGCAGGTGTTATTCTAATAATCTCTTGACTGCAGCTGTCTTTCTAATAATCTCCTGACTGCAGCTGTCTTTCTAATAATTTCCTGACTGCAGCTGTCTTTCTAATAATCTCATGACTGCAGCCTTCTTTCTAATAATCTCCTTACTGCAGGTGTCTTTCTAATATTCCCCTGACTGCAGCTGTCTTTCTAATACAGCAATAGAAATGCAGCTCTATCAGTACATCTCAGTCCTAACCTGCAGAGTCCCTTACGATTGCAACATTATTTTAGTCAAGTCATCGAGGGCGATATATTACTTACTACCTCCTTGTCCCTTGGAGCCTTGCATGAATGGGAACCATCGGACATCAAAGTAATGTCACCTAGAGGAGCACCATTTGCTTGCCTAGCACAGACTTATGCCCAGGTAAGAAACCTTCAGGTTGGGTCGAGATCTATTTCTTGGAACATGCAGGAGGCTCCTAGTATACTCCAAATGGTGTCCTGGAATGTGAACTGGGTGAAGTCGGAAATGACCCTTCTACATTGGATCCAATATATTGAATCCTTTGACATCTGTATTCTTCAGGAAAGCTGGAGCACATCCCCAGTTTATTCCCCAGGCTATGTAACATTCCATCGCCCAGCATCTTTTCATAATCTTGGTCTACCTGCGGGGTGAGCATTAATCTGGGTTAGCATTGTACTCCGTTGTATAATGTGTAGACTTCCATCTAGCAGCACAGATATTTTAGGTTTCAAACTAAAAGGCCAGAATGGTGTTTCCCTCAATGTTTATAGTGTCTACACCAAAGGGACTAGGGGGCGTAGGAGGTCTGTAACAATACCCGATCTCAAGGAGCTCTTGGATGATAGGCCCTCACCATGCCCCTTGACTGAAGCTGGAGATTTTAATGTTACTTTTGAACCAATGGAGAGGGAGAATGTTTGTTGAATGAGGAAAGAGGATGATCTGTGGCAAATTCCCAATCTTGACCTGCCTCAAATTAAAAATGGTCCCAAGTGGCTTTGGTGTCACACTGTGGGGACCCGCCTAGTTGCACTAGATCTGATCTAACAGCAAGGGAGCTATTTACAACAAATGATAACCAGTGCCTTAAGTGGCGACAGGTGATTCAGGACAAAGACAAGCTAGAATTAATTAAGCAAGATTTACTGGCTTGTACTGCAGAGATCTCATGCTTAACCATTCAACCGGGAGGCCTGGAGGAGATCCCAGCTTGCCACACTTGTTTTTAGAGAAGTTGGCTGCACATTTTATTGACCCTTTACGCTCTTCTATATTGGGACCAAAGCTAAGATCTCAGTTTGCACGGTACAATCAGGAGTATAGTTGTCTTAGACAGCAACTGTCCATGGCGATTAGATCTAAGAACTTGGTCCTAGTGTGAGACAGAAGAAGGACTTATAGGTCAGTTCAGATAGGAACGAAAAGAGAGTAGGACGATAATAGGTGGAGGTTAATTCAGCAGGCCTGCGGCAGTGAAGACTCACAGGAGTTCTGGTTCTTAGTTACCAGGAGGGATGGCAATAGGCCACCACCAACGGCCAATAATATTTCTATTTCCGCATTGTATGACCACTTTAACCACTTATAATCAGGGTCATGTCTGCTAGGTACACAAGCATCTGCCCCAGATTTTGCTTCTGTTACTGTTAAGGATTTTTTCTTTAAAAGCGAAATCAGGACCTGCTTTGATTCAATTACTAAGGCAAAATCCACTTGACCTAATGGCATTCCTGGCAATGTATTTCTATATGATAAAGAGAATTAGAAAAGTTAGATTTGTTATTTAGCCAAAGCGCTAGCAAAGGTGGTCCCAAATACCTAAAACTTTGGAATGCAGCAGAGGTGATCCCTATATTTAGGAAAGGTGCGTGGTCTTCCACCTGCAAAAATAGACCCATCACTCTTATAGACTGTGTCCAAAAGGTGTTCTCCCTGCAAATACAGACCCATCACTCTTATAGACTGTGTCCAAAAGGTGGTCTCCCGAGCACTTTTTGCGAAGATACAGGACTGGATCAGTGAAAATAACATCTTCACCCCTGTCCAAGCTGGCTTCATACAAAAGATAGGCACCATTGATCAGGTGTTTTGTTTCCTTCTGTCTTGGAAGACTGTGCTTATTGGCCACGGGAGCCTCTATGTAGATTTTATTGACTTCTAGACTGCTTTCACTCTTGTGCCAAGGAATAGGCTAGGGCAAGTCCTAAAGGACATGGGGATTCTCCTCGAGGTTTTATCTCTTGTCATCCGCCATCTTGAAGCTAATTTTGCCAGGGTACGCTGGGGTAGCCAAGGCCAGCTTACTAACCCAATTAAGGCCGGCAAGGGTGTACGTCAGGGCTGTGTTCTGGCACCCACAGTCTTTTTGCTCTTTGGGAATGGTGTTGTCCGGTATCTTTCTCAAATTCCAGCAGATGCCCCTACTCTGTGGTGGTGGGGGGCAGGGTAGGTGTGACATTAATGTTTACTGATGATCATTATTAGTTTCCAAAACACTAGGATTAGAGGCCAATACATGAAAGACAAAGCTTTTATTGCTTAATCTTCACAAATCAGAGATAAATTATTATTGGGAGGTGTTCCATTGGAAAGGGTTAGTACCATTGATTATGTAGGTGTTACACTTACAGACAATATGTCCTGGAAGGCCCGCAGGACCAAGATGTCTCTCAGACACCGCCATCCATATTAGGATGCCCAAAAAGAAATGCTTTTCCACGGCGGGTTTTCCGCCGTGGAAAAGCATACGGAGCTTCACTGCAGGGGCCCGTTGCGGGCCCCCTTGGTGAAGGGGGGCTGGGGGGTACACATGGGGGGTACCTATGGTACCCCCCTGCATTTGTATGCAGTAATCGGCAGGCACCCCGCGGTGCCTGCCGCTTTCTGCATACAAATGCAATGTATGCATTTTTAACAATGCGGCGGGTGCAGCTTGAAGCCGCACCCGCCGCAATGTTAAAAATAGAGGATGTGACCACCAGGGTGGCAGTCACATCCTAATTGGACAGGAGGGAACTCCGCAGACCATGCGGAGGTTCCCTCCTCCTCGATGGTCGCGGACGGACTCAAGTCCGTCCGCGATCATAATGAGCCCCTAAGTCTTACCCCATATTCTATTGATGCCACCTTAAAGTCTTGAGTGCAGTACACTCTAAGAACCCAAGCAGCATAGCGGACTATGCTGCTTCCTACGGAAGAGGCAGAGGTTTTTGCTGTCCTGTTTTCTTTCTTTTTTTTCTCATTGTGCACCAAGCGGTTAGTCCATATATTTACTGTATTGTAGACTATTGCTTGACTGATGTTCTTAGTATGTTATTTATGTCTACTTTTTGATTTGATCCTATTCATATGAGCTGCATAGCATTTGCAATTTTATGGTCGTATGACCGAAATAAAGTTTTATGACGATGCAACATTAAAAAGCAGGGAAGGCAGCGCTGGCAAAACACCCCGATAATTTTGTGGATGCAACACAGCTCTACTGATGCACCTTAGTCCAGATCTGTAGAAACCCTTGTCATTACAATAGTAGGACCTAGGTAGGCCGGAGCTTCAACAACACCCCAATAATCTTCTGGCTACAGCTCCTATTCTGTTGCCTCAGTGGGAACACAGCTGTATCAATGTACCCCTTGTCCTGAAATTCAGCCCCACCTGCTTTGCTGGTAATGAAAACTCGGCCCGAAGATATCAGGTATCAGAGCCCTTTACATGAGCACCAGTTTCATTACAGATGGGCACTTTCATTTTTTGTTAGGCATAGGGAGATTAAGTGATTTGCTCAGAATCACAGGATGCTGGGTGTGCTTGCCGAGACTTGAAACCGGTTCTTCAGCTGCGAGGTCGACTGCTCTAGCCGTAAGGCATCCTATCCCTCCATATAAATGTTTGAAAGCACTTTACAATGTGTTCTTCAGCTAACCTAATGAACCAATAGATAATTTAAGAAAAAGAAAGACAGAGAGGCCATGTTAAGAAATACAGACATTTCCAAAATCTTTAAATAGTGAACTGATGGCCGGTATTCTTCACTAGAAAAGGTGGCAACCTGAAACCATACTATGCCATTACTGGGGACAACACATAGCTCTTACAACACATCTTAACTCTAAAATAATAGTTTGGACCCGTCTCCCCTGGGGTGGCTCTTGATTCTTCGTGCCAGATGACGTGAAAACATTCATTAAAAAAGAGTCTGCCAACTCGTGTGTGGTACATTACCCATATCCTCCATTGTTAACAACACTAGGAAATTGGGAAATTGAGTCACGGTGCCAGAATACAAATACCATCAAGAAGGAGGTGGGGTTTTGGTATATGAAGCTTGTCAAGGCTGAGGATATAAAATGTCCCCCACCACATTTAATTTGGAATATGTCAGACTTGCAAGCCGACGCCATTGAACTCTACTAGCCCTCTCTCCAGATCTTGTATAAATCAATTAAAGCCGCCTCTTTGAAAAAGAATAATTTCTTTGTTTTAAATAGACTATATTATACACCAAAGAAGATGGCCAAATTTGCCCCCCTTTCCTCCTCAAAATGCCCTCGATGTGATTTCTCTCCGGCAGATGATGTCCATATATTCTTTCAATGTGAAGAGTTAAAACAATTTTGGCAGAATGTGGAATCTACTCTCTGAGCTATTTTTAAACGTTAAGTTTAACTTGAATCTTCTAATAGTGATATTTGGCATTGATAACATCTCGATTAATTCCTTGTCGGCTGTACAAAAAGGTCTGCCAATGTATCTGATCCTAATTACTAGGAGGGAGATTTGTAAGCTCTGAAAAGATCCACGCCCCCGTCGTATGAGAATTGACTGAGGGCTGTAGTGGGCATGGCACGTTTGGACTTGGGTAATTGGGTTGACGATGGCTGTAACATATAGTCGGAGTTCCTGGTATGGGCCAGAGAAATGAGACTAATCCGAAACCCCTAAGTCCAATGAGTACGCCTAAGCTTTATCCAAAGAAGCTGGCCTGGTTAGGCCTACAGCCAATGCAATTGCAGAAGCCTGGGGAGCCCCGGTCGGATTGATGGCTTCTCGCGTCTATTTGCAGTTGCTCTATGGTGAGATGAGGAAAAAAACAAATGAAAAAAACACCTTCCTCCAGACAAACACACAATCCTATCGGGCTCCCACCGGCCTCCAGGGGTCTCTATCCATTAGTCCCCTCCTCCCCATCCCACCCATCCTTCAGAGCTTGCAGTGCCATTTCCCAGAATCGCTTCCCTTGGGGAACACCCAGTCCCCTTCCGCTATACTTTCCCTGACCTTACTAGCTCCTCCCCTATCATACCCATTCCGAGCGTGCAGCTTCCTGCTGGGCACACTCAGTCCCCACCTGCCCTACTTTCCCCCAACTTCACTAGCTCTCTCCAGCTCCAGGGTTCCTGGGACCTAGCCTCCCAATCCCTTCTACACACCTCACTGGAAGGCTGCCTGAGCGAGATAGCACTCTGCCTACAACAACTCAAGAGAGAGGTTTGTAGTCTACTACATATCACTGAGACTTTGTCTGCTAACTCCAGACCAAGCTGTGCTACCACAAAAAATCACCATCTCCGCTCGTGCCCTGATTGAGGGTGTTCCGGGCTACATCCCCCCTGACGCTCGGAGGTCCCTGTCTCATATCTCCCACATACCTCATAGGTTGCCCCCCACTCCCTAACGACCCTGCTCGCCCCTCCAGATGTACAGCCTCCCTTTCCAATATGGATATCCATTCTCTCCTACATTCTTATGTTCCAGCACATCCCCCCACCATAGCAAACTTGCAACAAATTGAATCCATCCCACGGATCCCTTCAGGGAACCTAGGCCTAACACCAGAACCTTAAATAAGAACAACCTCACGCGAGTCACCACCATGCTACCCGCTCCAACAGACACCATCATTAGTCTCAAATGTATTATTATTATTATTATTCTGAGTTTTGTATAGCGCCTGGTTACCGATAGGCATCCCAGCGCTTATCAGAACATAACACTACTAAAAGAATGCAGGGATTAAACGGAGAACAAAAAAGTTTTTAAAAGTTTACGGAACCTGAGAAGACTGGCTTCGGAGCGCAGTTGTAGGGGCAATGAGTTCCACAAGGAGGCCACATTTATTGAGAACCTTCTGCCACCAGTTCTTGCCTTTTTCACCCTGCCAACATGAAGGAGATGTTGGTGGTCAGAGCGAAGGGAACGAGAGGCCTTGTAGGGCTGGACCATCTCCCCCAGAAAGGGTGGACCTGCCCCGTGCAGAACTTTGTGGGCGATGCAGAGTGACTTGAATTTCACCCTGTCCCTCACAGGGAGCCAGTGCAGTGCCCTCAACGCCGGTCGGGCAGATTGACGCCTAGGGAGACCCGTCAAAAGCCTGGCAGCCGCGTTCTGCACTTGCTGCAGTCTGTTCAGGGTAGATTCGGGTGCGCCCAGGAATAGCGCATTGCTGAAATCCAGCCGCGAGATGATAAGTCCCTGGATGAGAAGCCTTCGAGTGGCCACTGGGAGCAGGGGCAGAATTTTCTGGGCTGAACGGAGCAGGCCAAAGCACACGCCAGCCGTCTTTTTGGCGTGGGTTTTAAACGATAGGTCCTGCTCCAGCCATACCCCCAAGCTCTTGATCTCCTGCTTGGGGGGGGGCATCGGTCCCAGACAGTCTGGCCAGCTGCTGGGGGACAAAGATGGAGAGGAGTTCCCCAGCAACATCAGTTCCGTTTTGGAGCCATTTAACTTTAGGGCTGAGTTGCACATCCACGTGTAGATCTTTTCAAGACACGTGTGCAGCCGGTCGGGATGGTGCGCCGACTGGGAAAGGCCTACGACCAGCTGAGTATCATCAGCGTAACTGATGATTTTAATACCCAGCGGCCGTACCACATTCTCCAGGGGGGCCATATAAACGTTGAATACGGTAGGGCTCAGCGAAGAGCCCTGTGGCACACTGCACTGGAGAGGGGTAGAGGATGATTTTTCCTGGCCTTCCCACACCTCAAATGTACGACCTTCCAGGAAGGAGGCGAACCATTTGAGGGCAAAACCCGTGACTCCCACCCCCGCCAGCCGTTGGAGAAGCACCTGATGGTCCACGGTGTCAAAAGCAGCGCTGAGGTCCAGGAGGATCACTGCCACTGATCCCCCCGAATCCAGCATGCTCCTCGCATTCTCCACGACCGCTAGCAGGGCGGTGTCGGTCCCCTGACCGGGGCGAAAACCCGTTTGGTAGTCGGCCAGGAGGGAATTGGCTTCCAAGAAGTTGGAAAGGCGGCTATTCACCAGCTTCTCAGCCACCTTACTGATACCCGGCAGCAAAGAAATAGGCCGAAAGTTGGCAAGATCGGCGGGATCGAGGTTAGGCTTTTTCAAAAGAGCCTTGACCACCGCCCCTTTCCAACTGGGGGGGACCACCCCATGGGCGAGAGACAGGTTTATCAAGTCCGTCACAGGGCCAACGATAGTGGATGACACCTGTTTAAGATATTTAATAGGTGCTGGGTCTTTCGGGGAGCTGCTCTTCATAGATCTCAGCACCGACAAGACTTCCTCCTTAGTGACTGGACCGAGGGAGGCCAGCTCCACCAATTGTGACTCAGGTTGAGAGCTGGGATTGTCCTCCAAAGAGGAGACCTCACCTAGCCGGGGAAGGGAAGCCAATATGTTGTCAATTTTGCTTTTAAAATACAAGGCCAGTTCTGTGCATTTTTTGCGAGGGTCCTCGTGGAGAACCTGAGGATCGGGGGCATTGAGTAGCTCCTTAATGACCCTGAATGACTCTTTGGAAGAGTTGGCCGCAGAGCCAATACGCTCTTCAAAGAATCCTGATTTTGCCACACGAATAGCGGATTTATACCTGCTCAGGGCCGCACGATATTCTATACAGCTCGCCTCACTCCAGTCTCTCCTCCAGGACCGCTCTAGCCTCTTACATCCTTTCCTCAGGGTTCTTAATTCTGATGAATACCAAGGTGCCGAGCCCACTCTCTTCCCCCTCGTAAGTTGTTTCTTTTTGGGTAGGAGAGTGTCCAGAGAATCCACGAGCCAGGTATGGAAGTTCGCGTCAGCGACTATCGGGTTAGCTCCCTGAGAGGGTTGCGTGGCCTCCAAGTGTGCCGCCCAGGTGTCAACAGGAAGCCTCGACCAGGCTCTCTCCAAGGTGTGAACCCGTGGGACCACCGCAGCTCGGCTGTCGAATTGCCATGATGCGGACACCAAATAATGGTCTGTCCAAGGTAGGGCAAGAGCCGGAGATGGAGTAAGATGGTCCAGATTAGAAAGTAAGGGATCAAGCAGAAGGCCCTTCTCATGGGTCGCGCCCGAGTTGGCCAAATTGATTCCAAAAGATTTAAGATCATCGAGCAAATCGACTCCTGTGGCATTAGCGGGGTCCTCAAGATGGATATTAAAATCTCCGAGAACAACAAAGTTGGCAGTTGAAGAGGCAAGAAGTGCAGTAGTTTCCAAGAGAGAGTTAGGGAAACTGCCCAAGGGTCCGGGAGGGCGATAGATCAACAAGCCTACCAAAGACACTGTAGGTGACAGCCGAAGGGAGAACTGTAAGCTCTCACAATCAGCCACCCCTCCATTCTGGATCTTACAGGCGAGCGTGTCTCTGTAGAGAACTGCAGTTCCTCCTCCCCTTCCTTTAGGTCTATCAAGGTGGAGTATATGAAAGCCTGGGGGGAGTGCTCTGACCATGTCAGGGCCAGAGCTGGGGGAGAGCCAGGTCTCAGTGAGAAACAACACATCGAGCTCGTGGTCTAGGATGAGTGAATTGATTTCAATGGCATGGCTCGGCAAGGACCGACAGTTTAGTAAAGCCATGGAAAGAACAGATTTCACAGCCACTGAATTGTGGCCGGAGGAACAAGCTCTGCACGGTAGAAATGGAATGGTCCCCATCTGTGCAAAGATACAACTAGTAGGGTGGGGCGGACGTAAGGCGATAAGGGCGTCTCTCCCATATTGGAACCTGGTGGTGAGAGGCGTCAATGAGTGGGGCATGGTGGCAGGCCCTAGGCCCGCCTGGGCACGGACGGGCGCAGACGGGCAGGACTCTGGCACGACTCCGGCGCAGGTCCGGCGCGTCCGCTGATCGCGTCCGCTGCGCGGAGCCATTAGTGCCTGTTTTTATAGCGCTTGTCTATAGCCTCCCCAACCCAGCCTGACCCAAGATGGCCGCCAAAACCGGCGCCCAGCCCTCGGCGTCAACACTCAGCCGAGGGTGGGACCGGAGCTGCAGGGAGGGGGGAAAGATGATATTTAAAGCGCTGCTGAGCGCTGGGGGGTCTCTACACACTGCTACAGCCTAAATAATGCAATTAGCAGGCAAAGTGGCAAAACGAGTAAAATCACGAAAATGCCATTAAAATTAAAGGAAAAGCAAGAGACCTCTCGGCTTCCGCCTCAGGAGGGGAAAGGTGTGTGCAAAAGTCTGATGTTACCGCTTTCCAGGTCACAGGCGCCTTTTATAGCGCTTGTCTATAGCCTCCCCAACCCAGCCTGACCCAAGATGGCCGCCAAAACCGGCGCCCAGCCCTCGGCGTCAACACTCAGCCGAGGGTGGGACCGGAGCTGCAGGGAGGGGGGAAAGATGATATTTAAAGCGCTGCTGAGCGCTGGGGGGTCTCTACACACTGCTACAGCCTAAATAATGCTCCTAAATTGTAGTTCGCAGCTAAATACGCTGCAGACATTGCCGACCTCACCCTGGCGCAGGATCTTGACCTTGTAAGGTTGATGGAAACCTGGCTAAATGACTCAGCTGTCCCCTTCCTAGACCTTTCAATACCTCCCAACTATGCTATCATTAGGCTGGACCGATCCTGTGGGCAAGGTGGAGGCAACGCTGATTTACATCAGAGCAATCTTACAGTGAAGGTACTACAGACTGACATACTTCTGTCCTGTGAATACCTATGCATTGAAGTGACTGGTGGCAACAATCCCTCCTGCAAACTGCACACGTTTTACCATCCCCCTAGCAACAGCCTTACCTCCACAGAACAGACCATGGACAATATTTCAGCCAATGTAGACTCCATTGGAATGATGTAAATGACGTGGTGGTCAATAGCCCTAAATCCTTCCTTCTTGACCTCAACCTAATCCAAATCTGTGACAGCCCTACTCATATTAAAGGAGCTTCTTTGAATCTTGTCATTGGTAAGCCCAACTCCATCCTCCTTGATTCGATCCTCCCATGTGATTGGACAGACCACTATTGCATCACCTTCTGTATCCTGTAATTGGTAAGATCAAGTAAAGCCCAGCCCAAGAACCCAAAACAGTTGAAAAGGATCCTAAGGAACATCAACCCTCATGATCTGACGGCTCTATGTGATAACATTCTGCCCCCCACCTAACATGCTGGATGTCCACGACCTTACGGCCCACTATAATCACGCAATTCTGAACATACTAGACTCGGTCGCACCACTACAGCTTAAAAGAATCTCCTCTAAACTCTCCAAACCATGGTTTACTGATAATCTTAATTTAGAAAGAAGAAACTTAAGACCTGCTGAAAGTCTAAGGCGATCCTATCCCTCCCTTGAGCATCTTTACCACCTAAGGTCCCTGAGAGGCATATATAACAAAAGCATCAGATGCTCGAAGGCCAGCTTTATCAGATCTCAGCTCGACCAAGCAAAAAACCGTCCCAAAAAATTGTTCGAACTCATCAAGTCCCTAACCAATAGTCATCCGAACGCCGCACCTCTGGGTCATGGGACATTGCCTAATAGCAAAGACTTCACAGATTTATTCACAGATAAGACCAGTAAGATTGAAACTGAATTATGATCTGCCTGTGACCACCTGTCGTTCGGTCTACTGACCTCCCTCTGTCCACCTGGTAGGGATTTTATTGGTCCGTCGCAACTCCACCTCCCCAAAAACAATGCACGCTGTCGACTCTGAAACCTTCCAACCACTACAATGACCTGCTGCCATCAAACCTTTTCCCGGAAGTGAGATCCTCCTTACTAACAGTGTGGGCCACGATCATCAATGCATTACTTCGGCAAGATGCTATTCCAGATTGCCTTAAATCGGGTCAAGTAACCCCGATTTTGAAGAAACCTACTGCTGATCCTATGGACCTTCATAACTTTCGCCCAATCTCCAATATCTCCACCTTAGCAAAGCTCCTGGAGAAATGTGTGCTTGCCCAACTTTGCAACCACATCGACCATTTCCAACTCCTGGGCCAATGCCGATCTGGTTTCCGTTCGGGCCATAGCACAGAGTGGTCTCTAACGTACATTGTGGATGATGCTTTAAGAATGCTGGACCACGATAAGTCATGTCTACTGATCCTTCTTGACCTCTCGTCAGCATTTGACACTGTCAAACACGATAACCTAATTGACCTTTTAGAACACAGGATGGGGTTGTCTGGGCCTGTGCCCAATTGGTTCACTTTGTTCTTCCTGAATAGATCCCAATGCTTCAAGGTAAACCAATCCCTGTCCCATCCAGCACCAGTTACGCTGGGGGTTCCCCAAGGTTCAGCACTCTCTCCCACGCTCTTTAGCTTTTTCATGGAGCCTCTAACAGAAATGCTGAAATCATCCAGTATCACTATCACATGTATGCGGACGGCGGACGATACTCAACTTTACCTGAAGATCGCCTCCCCTGAGGACATCCAGTCCCTCAACTCAGTCCTGCTGGAAGCACAAAGCTGGCTGACACGTAACCACCTGAAACTAAATGCGCTAAAAACAGAATTCCTCCTAAGCTCGCTTGGTATTATACTAGACAAAAGTCTGAACATGAAAAAGCACATCAGTCCCCTCACCATAGTAGTGAACTTCAAACTCAGCATCCTAAGGAAGCTCAAACCCTTTCTTCCGGCTCATGACCTAAAGGCTCCAGTGCAAGCATTGGTGATCGCAAAGCTGGACTATGGCAGTGCAACGCTCTTTGGCTTTCCCAGAGTAGAAACGGCTCCCCTTAGGGTGGCCCTCAATGCTGCAGCTAGGCTCATAACGGGCACTAAAAAATTCAACCATATATCCCCGGTCCTGCTGGCCCTCCCATATGAAGCTCAGATACAGCTGAAAATTGCATGCATGACACACAAAGCCTTTCACCTCAAGATCCCGATGTACCTCGCTCATAAATTGGAGCTCTCATGTGGTTCAAGACCCTCTAGAAGTGCCAGCACCCTCTTACTCAAACCACAAAAATTCAAGAAAAAAAAGACCCACAATCGAGCATTCTCAGGTTTGGCGCCAAGGATCTGGAACTCTCTTCCCCCTGAAGTCAGGGTGATCACTTCCACTGTCCTCTTCAAAATAGAAGTTAAAGGGCTCTTGATGAAGAAATATCTGCCTCAGTCTGCCTACCCCATTTGACTCCCGGGCTATCAACGCTGCTTTGTGGCCTAGCGGCTGGGCTCACGATAATGTCAGACATTTTAAACCTATGTACTTTTCGCTATGTTGAATATGTGTGGTTGCATGTACAGGTCCTTCTGCACACTCTGTAAAGCGCTCTGATACCGTCAGTGGTCATGTTTGCGCTATATAAAACTTTCTAAATAAAATAAATAAATAAGCATGACCAGCATTTTTAGGTCTTATAAAACGAAAACAAAAATAAAAGGCATTGTTATTTGCAATGTCAAAGGCTCAAACCCGCGTAAATGCGTGACCTATTGCATTGCAAAAGCTTGTTTATAACAGTTATTATAACATCATGACCAGCATTTTAATGTCCTGGCCAATACAAAGTTCAGGAAAACTACTTAAAAACTGTCTTTTTTCCTTATCAGTACATCCTTTATTGAGTAAATATCATAAGATTTTAGAGTTCTACTTAAGACTCAGTTCTAGGACTTTGCAGAATGTTAAAACATGAAGAGATTGCTGGTATTTTTCTCGGTGAAGAGGTGGTGACACTGGATGGAGACCGAAACGCATAATTTGTTTGGTGTACCTCTAATAAATCTTGCAGCACTGCTCTTAAATCAGCACCTCAAACCAAACCTACCACAACCAACAAGCTGCCAATATCTGGACCAGGTAGAGCTCCTAAAATGTCACTAAATTCTGACCTCTGGTACAAATGCTATTCTAACACAGGACATACAGATAGCGCTGTCAATGCACACCAACATCTGGCTGCAAGGAATTGTTTTCACGATTGTCGCTCAGGGTTGAAATCTCCGAGTGACAGTGGGAAAATAAAACAACAGGTGAGCATCATACTTACTCATGTTTGCTGAAGGAGAGAGCGTCATGGACATCCCTGTCATCCCCACATTGTTGGGGGCTGTCCTCTATACATTAAGGGGGACTATTTCAGCTTGTCAGCTTGAGTGTATGGGTTCTGCTAGGACATCCTCACCATCCACTGGCTGAAGGAGTCCTGCCCTGGAACTTCCGGCATCCTTGGAGTGGAGGTACTTGGCTGGTCAGCAATACAGTAAATTGTGGCTTCATGGCACTAAGCTAGCAGCCCTGTGTGGCAGAAAGAATGTTCCCACAAGAGCACAGTGCTCCTTGTATTGTGTTTAAAACAGATCCCATCAGCTTCCCACAAAGCAAAACTGAAAAAGGTTTTAAAAAGTTATGTGAGGATGCCAACGGACATTTAACATTTTTTCAAAACCTTCCGTCCTTCCGCAGTTTGGAAGAATGTTATTCAAAGAAGGAACAGTCACTGGGGAATATATACAAGGAAATGGCGCAGCACGGTGCTGCAAAAATACTGCAAAATGCAGGGATGCACAGTATTTACAAGAATTCTGTGCACCCTTGTGTTTTTCCTAGCGCTATAAATAGCTGGCTAGCGCCAACACCCATGCGCCATAGTGCAAGGATGTCTGCGTTACAGGAATTAATGTTTATGGGGCTTAACTCCAGTTTGTAAATATGGAGCAGAGCTTTGCGCCACTGAAACGTTGGTAAAAGGGACGCTCCGGTGGTGCAGTCTCCTTGTATATATGCTCGACTGTTTTCTTGTGTCATGCAACAAAGTTGCATTGCTTCAGGCTGGGCTTTGTAATCTTAGTTTTACAGTGACCCATCAATATTTAATAATCTATCAAAACTACAGTCTGTAGCTGTGTCTTGAGGGAGGCCAGATACATTAGTACTGACTGTTTTCACTATGATAGCCATTGGAACAAGTGCTGTTTGATTATTGAGTACAGAAACATCATTCTACAAAAACATCATAAGTATTGACTACCAAAATATTGTGAACGCAGGCATATATATAAGTACTGATTTAAGAAATGTACATTTATCTACATTTGTCTGTCTTCACAATATTTTCGTAGCCAATATTCTGGTATTATATTTTGGTAGAATGATATTTAAACTTGATATTCTAGCGATATACCATGATATACAATGCAGGTAAGAGCGGTGGGGTTGGTTCGGGGTGAGTTGACAGACGACGACGTGGAAAAATACAATTAAAAAATGAAAACCACTTACCTTATTCTCGCTTGATTGCTGACTCTGTGATGAGGCGAGTGCAAGGTAAGGAAGTGGGTCGTCGGTCGACTCCCCCGTACTCCGCCCTACCACCAAACCGCTCCTTCATGCACGGGCCACGCCTGATACCACTGAGGATGTATATCTGAGCTTGTATCATACCCACATGCAGTACAGTGGTGTTTGTTGCTTTATTGGTCGTCTGTGCCAGCATACCACCCACACACATGACAGTGCAGCATGGAGCAGGTGTCTTTTTCTGAATCATTATTATAGCAGTGCATAGATAAGCAGTCGCCACTCCTCTGAGTGGATATTGCTCCCATACTTAACACAGAAGCTGACTATGTCTGTCTGAGCCAGCATCTTACCCAAATGCAGAATATTGCACTGCTCTTCATGCCATGAGTCATGCAATCAAATAGTACAGTGCAGCAAAGAATTGCCACTATTACTCTATGTCCATATCACATCCACAAACAGCACAGTACAATAGGACGTGTGTGTAGCTGTCTATGCTAGGATCATACCAGCAAAAGAGCATAGTGCAGAAAGGAGCTGCCACAGTTCTACAGAGCCTCAAAACCCCATACACACCATAGTGAAACAAGTTCCTTTGATACACCCATACACAACACAGCACAGCCATTATCTATCAATATTGCTCTGAGCCGGAGTTACCCCCACGCCCAGAATAGAGCAGCATGAACTGATACTGTTCCTTTACACCCGTATCAGACCAACGCTTAATATGAGCTGGTGGTTGCTGGTGGAGTCTCATTGCCACTCATTTTTTGAGACCACCACCTATTTTTCCTCATCAAATATTTCCAGAGAGTAGGAAAGGGAAAAACACACAAAGTATCATAGAAAGAAAGACTGAAAACAGTCACCAAGGGAGAAAGCAGGGTCCTACAAGAGTGAGATAAAGAGGCAGGGAGTGTCTGGCATTGGATTTATGAGACCTGGGGTGTATTCAGGACTTCACAGCCTTGCATGCTGACATTTATTAACGCTGGCCATGGGCATCTGAGAAGTGCTTGCACACTGGCACTTATTATACAACAAAGTAGGCACTGTATCAGACGAACACAGTATACAGTCCAGTGAGATGATGTTATCATTTTTTGTGACTTTTTATCATACACAACACACTGTGGCAGGGAGCTGTCACTGCTGCTCTCATCCAATTAAGACACAGAAAAGTGGACAACTGAGCTGTCGATGTTCATCTGAGCCAGCATTGAACAAGACACTGAGCTGTCACTGTTAATCTGAGCCTGCATCACACACAACACAGTGCAGCAAGCAGCTACTACTGTTTATCTGAGCTGTTTCTGTTCACCGAAGATGGCATCACACAAAGCACAGTGCTGCAAGGAGCTAGCACAGTTAATCTGGGACACTATCAGGGGTGGGTCCTTGGCTATGGTGGAGGAGCGTCGCCCCACTGCTGAAATCAGCAGACATAAGAAAAAGAAAGTGACAATAGAGCTAATTTATTGTCATTTTATTTTTAATTCCAGTCTGACATGTCTAGGGCATGGTGGGGCAATATTGCAGCATCACACAGCAGGGGAAGGAGGAGTGGTAGCTACTGAAAGTGCGCATGTCGGTTTGGTCGGCTGTCCTTGGCTCGCCAAATCAACATGCACACTTTGATATCTCCAGGCTGTTCCCTGGAGATATCCTAGTGCCCAGGGGCACAGGCTCCCAGTCCCTGCTGGAGTGTATAACCGGCCCACACCGCTCTGCAAAATCCAAGCACTGCTCTCATGCTGTGAATAATAGCATGAGAGAAGCACAGGCATTGTGTACGGTCATGTAACCTGTGCTTCGGGGGATTGCAGTGCTGGGACTGAAGCAGAGGAGCAGCGAGGCATGGAGCAGGAGCAGATGATCATGGAGGCTGGCAGGAAAGGTAACTTTATATTTTTAATATTACTTTTCTTTTTCTCCCCCCCCCCACCTCAGATTGGCAGCAGCCACCGCTGGTCACTATCACACACAACTCTGTGTATCAAAGGAATTGTTTTTGCTGCTGTGAGCCAGCATCACTCACAACAATGGGCAGCAAGTAGCTGTCGCTGGTCTTTTTAGCTAGTATCACAAAGAACCCATTGCTGCAGGCATAGACCCACTAACTATGCTACATGCTAGGATTTGTCTATGTTCACCTAAGCTGATATCACACAAAACAAATTGTAGCGAGCAGCTGTCTCTGTTCCCCCGAGCCACTATGACATGTAGCAATACGCAGCAAGGGGTTCTCTCTGTTCCTCTAAGCCAGTATAACACACAACACAGTGCAGCAAAGAGCTGCCTCTTTTCTTATCAGCCAGTATCACAACCAAAATGGCACGGTGAAACAAGGATTTCAAATTGCTCCTCGGAGATAGCTTCTCACACATGGGACAATACCTGACTCCTTGGGAAATGCGGCTCCTCAGATTCTGGTCTCTACAGAGAGATGAAAAGTAACAGGAACACAATTTAGAAAGATTGCATATGGTTTAAATGTTATTACTGTAATCTTTCAAAAGACTTGGCCAGTAAAGCTAGACCTCGGTTTTCCTCATAAAGGGCCATCACTGTTTAACATTGCAAGCAGTTTGGCAGAACGTTAGAACCCAATTCTGTTACGTAAAAACTGAAAGAACACTCAGTTCTACATGGCAAGATTCTAGTTTTTGTTTTTAAGGTTAACATATTATTCTGTAGCAGACGCATTACATATTTGAGCTATCTGATCGGCCTTGCAAAAGGAGGCAATGTTTTCCTCTAGGTAACTTGGACAAAATATGCATCCAAGCCAGGATGACCAATGGAAGACTGCAATTGTCTGCCCACTGACCTCCAATGCACTCTCTGAACACCACTCAAAACATTTATACCTCCACCCAAACCAAAGAACACAGCATGGACATGAATCTCTCAAAGCAGGGCCCTTCACCTGCAAGAAACTCCTGTGCACTAACTTCTGACCCTTGCTGTTTAGGATAAAAAAAATGAAAGTCTCCAAATACTGGGAACCCGGCTACAGACATTTCCCTTCCCAATCATCTATATCAGAAGAGGTTTGGAGACAAAAACTCCAAACCATCTTGGAGACCTTGCATGTACTTCACACACACTGTAACAAACACATTTAAAAGCCAGGCCAAATTACATTGCACAGCAACTGCAAAGTACCAACAGTCAAGAAACATGTTACACTTTAAGGTGTGAGCAACTTCCTCTTATTCATTCTGGATTCTCTTATTGTAAAATGGCCAAAGAGATTCAAAGTTTTATTCCTGAAGACATTTATCTGAGACATTTACTTCTCAACCCATCAACTAATTTAGCAAACCAGCTATTGTGTCTGGGACCAACTTTGTCCAAACATTAAGAAACTGAGATTTCAAACACATCAGTTTAACCATATTCAGACTCCTACTGAACCCAGGTTAGGATAAACTGCTTCCAAATCATAAACTACTGTACATCAGTTTCATAAACATCTTCTAATCAACCAGCATTTACCCCACCACATTTAATTAAAGGAAAGTAACCCTGTTCGTTAAAATAATGGAAATTCACCATTGTAAATATATCTTTCGATGGCAAAATCTATTAAAAGGGCAGTATCCACTGGAATTCAGGAACAGATTACCACAGACAGTGTCCTTGGCACCACTCGATCTTGATTGTGTCCCGAATATGCCTTTCAGAGCTGCAATCGTGCAACTCATGCCCCTGATGAAATTTCTTATACTGGCCCAGGTTTTTGGCATCTTACAGCACTGTTGCAGGGATTTGGAAATGTTCCTATGCGCCAGACATAGATCCACTCACTATGCTACATACTAGGATTTGAAACTGTTCTTCTGAGCCAGTATCATACAAAACAAATTGTAGTGAACAGCTGCCACTCTTCCTCTAAGCCAACATGACACACAGCACAATACAACAAGGGTCTGTCTCTGTTCTTATCAGCCAGTATCACAACCATACATAGCACAGTGCAGCAAGGATTTCACACTGTTACACACAGCAGGCATCCACAGATTTACAAGCTGCTCTTCTCACACAGGGGACTATACCTGATCCATTGGGCACAGCGACTTCTCCAATCCCGGACTCTACAGAGAGATGAAAAGGAACAAGAAAATCAATTTAATAAGATTGCATAAGGTTTACATTTTCATATCGTAATCCTTCAAAGGATTTGACCAGTAAAGCTAGACCTCTGTTTTCCTCTTGAAGGGCCATCTACTTCTCTGAGGTAACTGCAAGTGGAATGGGGCACCACTGCTGAGATCAGGCGACTGAAGATGGAGCACATGGTCATCCGGTGTGAGCATTGAGGGGCATGAGGAATCGAGTTGGGTCCCGGTATTGGTCCCTGCTGGTGTGCCGCTGGCTTAGTTGCGACTGTGTTGCTGCCACTGACTGATGGGCTGTGCTGACCTGGGCCCTCCCCTCTGGAATTGAGTAAAAACCTCTGCTCTGTCGGTGCTGCTGCCCAGATGCTGCTTCCCTGGGAGCAGGAGGAGTGGAGGACAACACATCTGGCCTGGCGGTTGGAGCTGGGGCTAGCTCCCCTCCGTGGCATGTATGATGCCCCTCCCCCCTTTGGCCCTCGCATCAACAACCATTGCGGTTGCATGGAACCTGCTGCTACAGAACGATCAGCGGCCCTGAACTGAAGAATCCAAGAGTGCTGATGGTGTACAGCCCCCCTAGTGCAGCCTCCATACCCCACTGATTACCCAGACAGGTGGAGCAGACAGAAACCTACCGCTGTTGCCTTCCCCACATAGCATGGGAAGCTGCAGCTGCATCATCCTCTTGTGGTAGATACTGGGGGTTTTGGCGCTGCACCCTTTAGGCTCATGCAACTGGCCCATGTGCCAAACTGGGCCCTGAATGTTGGGGGGAACACTGATACAACGACCTCACTGCACTCTTACCCTAACCAGGTACTCTGCCTGCTTGCCCAAGCCAAAGGTTAATAGCTGCAAGTGCGCACTTCGCTGCAGAGTGGGGACATTTTACAAAGCTCGCTAGACTGAAGTGGCTATCCTGACTTGCCAATCAACTCACTGTGCTCCAAGCCAAAATGCAATGGCCCAAGTGCCCGATCTGTGCTGGTGACTGTGGCACGCTCCAAGGAGGCTCTCAGTGAGTTGGGGCCACCTCCGCCTGGAAAGGATGCCTCGGCTGCACGTGCTGCAGCACTTTGGCAGACTTCCAAAACACTACTAAACAGGCCCATCCCATGTGCTTTCTATCCCTTGAGTGTGCACTGGATCCAGGGGGACATCCCCTCATGATAAGCCACCTTCGATCGAGCGCCATCACCCCACACGCGAAGATGTCTGGCAGGGTGTTACCATGGTCGGCCAGACCAAGACTGTAGGTGCCTGTGATCACCCCTCGTCACTACAAGAGAAGTTGGATGTGGTACTGCATGCAGTGGAGAGGACCTGCACAACATTATGAACATTTGCGTCACCTTAGAGAGCAAGATCAACAGCATAGCAATGGACCTTAATCTGCTGCACGCTGATCATCGTAAACCAGAAGACAAAGTGCGCACGGCAGAGTGAACCATTGCTGAACTCCAGTTGGCATTCAAAGAACTGGTATTCTAAGTCCTGCTGCTGACGGATTTTGTCAACACCCTTGAGGCCAGGGCTGAAGATGCGTAGAGCCGCTCACGCAGAAACAACGTGCGCATGGTGAGTCTCCTGGAAAGTATCAAAGGATGTAACCCTGTCAATTATTTGGGCAACTGGCTGTGTAACCTGCTTCTGCCTGATTCCCTCATGCAGTTCTTCTCAGTAGAATGTGTGCATTGTATCCCGACAAGGAAGCCTTCACCTGCCTTCAGCCCCAGTCTGATGCTAATTCGCCAACTCCATTACTGTGACAGGGACATCATCCGACATAAACAAGTAAACTTGACATAACTGTGGTTGATAACTCCTGCATCATGCATTTCCTGAAGTACACAATAACAGTGCAACGCCACAGGGCCTCCTTCCTAGCTGTCAAATGCCATCTACGTGAACTAAACCTAAGATATTTGCTGCTTTTCCCGGCTAGAATATGTGTTGTAATGGATAGCAAAGCAAGCTTTCTTAACTCACTAGAAGTTGCTTGGGAATGGCTGGAGGCCTCTGGACTCATGTCGCCCAGCCATGCTGCCAGAGCAGAACCTGGAACTGAGGGACAGCAAGCGATGAGACAGCCTCCTAGGAATGTGGCAGTCCTGGACCTGGAACAGATTCTACAGTGACGAAGACATGCCCTCCATTCTGAAGTAGCAACCAGCGATGTCCGACCTGACACCAGCCCCAATGAAAGATCCGTGAGGTCTTCGAGCGAGGATGGTTACTCCACTGTTTGGCCTGCAGATTATGATGCCTTAGCAACATCAGAAGACACTCCACAGACAGCTGATGGCATTATTTGACCTAACCCTACCAGCACATTATACCCTCATAGCAGTCAACTATGTCTGACCACAGGACATTACATATTTTTGTTGGCTGTCTGTCATTCCACTTTTCAATAAGCAATCCATACAATATTACCAGCTCATGCGACAAGTGCATACGCTGCACACAATCACCCTTCAACACATCTTACACTAGCTGCAACACATATGCCTACACTACATGGGGTATACATCCCTTAGCCCCTGCACCTCCCACCAGTAAAACCCTCGGCCTCAGGCTTTACTGATGTATCCCCAAAGCAAAACTAAAGGGGTATGATGGACGGAGTGTTGAACATTGCAAGCACTCACCCCCAGTCAACAGATCTGGGTTTAATCCATCATCATTCTTTAGCTTACTCCGCCTCCCAGTTCTTCAGACATGGCCATATGCAAATCAGTCTGACCCTGTGCCTCATGGGAACAGTCCAGCCCGAACTGCCAAGCCATGTCTTCCCTGGACGAGAAACAAGCATCCTGGGACTCGCAATATGGGTAGGTTCTAGTCACGTGACCGCACGGTGGTCCAATTGGAACAGTTTTTCATTTTAAAACACGGAAGCGCGTAAGAGCGCCCAGAGTTCCTGAAGACTGTGGAAGCAGGTCCAGCAGAATTGTGGAAAAGCGATTACGTTTCAAGGTTAGTTTTTTATTTGACAGGACGTACATGGTTTTACGTTTAAAATGTATAAGTAGGTGGGGATTTTAACCCACGGTACTTGTTTTTTCCCTTGGTTTTTGCAGGTTGACCACGCTATAACATAAAGGAGACTCATGTGAGTTATGTTTTTGACTGTTTGGATAGCACCCCGCGTTTTTTCGTTTAACGGTGCACACAAACACCAAACACACGTAATTTTTGCATGTAGCACCTCATGTCAAGTTAACTGTGGTTATTTTTCAATTATGCACGATGAACTGACTTTTGTTTATATATGCTTTTTTAATTCTAAGTAACTCTTCCTGAGGAAAGGCTTTTCATGCCCGAAATGCATAGGAGGATTGAATAGCAATGATGTCAATCAGAAACACTGAATCAAAGAATGGAAACAAAAAAGTTCAACTAATATAAAGTTACGAATGAACAAATAAAAAACAATTGAACATTCAGATGGAGATTTTGAGTCAAATCCTTTTTAGACCAAAAGGAGGATATAGTGTGCCCTAGAGGGATGCCGCTAATGGTCCATTAGCAACACATTTCAAGAATGCGAAGTGTGCCAGAAGAAAAACCTGTATAAACCCAAGGCGGTCCCTTTGCAACCCCTCCCAGTTGTAGGTAATCCGTTTGAAAGGATTGGCATGGATTTCATTGGTCCTCTGCCACAAACCAAGAAAGGCCATCTTTAAGCCTGGGTCGTGGTGGACTATGCCACACTATATCCAGAGGCCTTTCTCTTTACGTACACCCACAACTCAGAACATCACCGAAAAATTGCTGGAACTGTTTTCCCGATCGTGAACAGACTGGGGTAGGGGTGTGTGAGGACGAAGGACAGACCACGGAAAAGGATACACAAAGAGCAGAACACTTCCCCGCTCACCTTTCTCCTTGTCCCCTTCTTTATTTTCAGGATGTGCGAATGGGACACTGGCCCTTTAATCTTGCCTTGCTCCGCGTCACGTGACTGAGTCAGGTGACTGATTTGACGTAAAAAATTATGAAACAGAGGAAGACGGTCGTTTGTTTGGCTGGCTGAAGAGGGAAAACCAAGGACCCAAGGAGGAGGACTACAGCGTTCAGACCTTCGTTGTCATGCCGCAGCTGAGAGAGAGAAGGAGCATTACGGTGGCCACAGAACCCAATCGGGACACACGAGCCCGATCCCTGAGAGCCGAAGAAGGAAGCACAGACGGGACGCCGGACCCCATCCGGCAATACAAGCAAGCTAGCCATGGCACAGCAGGGTCGTGGCTCGACAAGGTACGGGGACGCCTTGGGGCAGTGTGGTGCCGTATGGCGGATGGTGAAAGCAACAGCGAGGGCAGTGTATGCGGGGTGAGGATATAAACCGCTGCCCTACCTGTAGAGTGCCTCCGGCTATCACCACAATCCCCTCACTGGTGACGGTCTTAGGGTGTTTAATCCTGACACTTCCCCCTCCATACAGTATTTAAACAACCCAACATTACCCTGACTGGGTGATTCTCTTTTTTCGCTTTTCCCTCTTCCCTCTCCCTACTCTACCACATTGCAACGAGATAGCCAATCACACCCACAAGAAGAAGAAGACGTTGAAACCCCCTTTCCCAGGAGTCTAAAGGACAGTGAAGAGACAAACTGGCCTACAACCCCCACAAATCCTTGTTTCAGTGAACTAAATAAAAACAGCCTTTACTATACCTGCACATTTGTGTCCTGGTCTGCTTCTCCACTGTGTTACACCCCCGTCATCGCAGGTGGGAAGAGTCACTGGCCCACCCCTGCACTAACAGGGAACTGGAAACGCTGCTGCGGGCCCAGTTCATGTTCCCCGCAATGCCAAATTTCGCCTATACAATACTACATAGAGCACAGGGCATACCTCACCCCTGGTAAAATAAACCGATACTTCCAGTGAGCAGTTGCTGACTGCCAGTGTCGGATTGGTAACGCGGGCATCCGGGCAATGCCCGAGGGGCCGGTGTCCAGTCCCAGCTGTAGGCTTCTTTTTTGAGCAGTCTGAGGGCGATTTGGCCGTTTCTGGGTTGCTCAAATGCTGCCAGCGGCCCAGTGGGTGCCTGAGTGCCCTTTCTGGGGGCAGATGGGCCTCAATTGCTTCCCTTTTATCAAAGGGCAGAGGTGTCACTCCCTTTATCTCGCTGGGGCCAGCCCATTAACACATACATATTGAGCGGGGGCAGGGAGCTGAAGCAAAAATGGCCACACTTGTATTCCATTGTGTTTCCCCAGTGTAAACGAATCTGTGCATTTTCTCCCCCCCTCTTTTTTTTGTTAGAAAACTTGGCTGAAGCAGTGTTTTGCAAAGCAATATGCAAATGTGGGCAACTTTTTTTTCAGCGTGCCCGGGCCGATTTCTAATCCCAATCTAACCCTGCTGACTGCCCCCATTGTTCACAGACGCCGACCTTTTGCACATGTTCTGGGGATGGTATCATCTGCAACGCTACTGATAAGGGTAAGGGACCACTACACAATTGTCTGCCTGGACAGGACGTTTGGAGATGCACACCGGGGATGTGTGCATTCTCTGTCTCTAATGCAAGACTAAGAAGCATAGGTCATATCGAGCTTTCTCGACTTAAGTCTAATAACAGCTGAGCGCCTCATCACTCATAGATAGAAGTGGCAGGAGCCCCCAGTGCTCGCAGCTTGGATGCAGTCGCTTCTGGCCTGGCCTCAAGCAAAGAGCATCACCCAGCATTGAGAAGCAGTATTAAACTCTGCAAATTCCCTATAGCGTCCAACTGGGATGCTATTCTAGCAGATTTGTGGACTACTGTTCAGTTTACCCCAAGATTCAGATACAAACTTGCCATTAAATCAGCTGGATGACACAGTGCACTGAACACCACGCCAGCTGCTGGGACTTTATGGTTTGTACACCATATGCCCTACACATGGTTCCAAGCTGATGCCTGGTTACAGTGCTTCTATGCAGACACCAATACACTGTTTAACACCTTAGCTGCGTGTAAACATTTCTCCCCAGTGCTGCGCTGTCCATTAGAACTAGTGCTGAATGGACGTTCAATGGTCGTGCGCAGCACTGGGGAGGTAGCGTTGCTGACGACCATTGGCCGTCAGCAGCACTTAAGGGGTTAAAATGTGTGAAATGGCTTTACTGTCTGAAGAGTGAGGACGGGTGGAGGAAATGTTGAGGTTTTTATTGTTGATGTTAACTGTTCTTTTTTTACTCAGTTAACCTATGTATTGTTAGATACACAACTGACCTCATTGATGCAAAATGTTGGTTGCTGCACCTAATTCGCCCAAAATCTTATAGCTCTCATTGTCAGCGGGGTAAGCAATACAATTTCCAAATGTTTTGATGAATCTGACAGTGGATGAATTCAATACAAGGTAGATCATGCTATTGTACCCAGTACCACTGTTACCATGTATACTGAGCCAATTGTTATACCAGCAATGCTAACCATGTATACCACCTGTAAAATAAACTTCAATAAACAGATTTAAACAAAATAAATCATAATGAAGTTTGTTTTGAAATTACCCAAGACTCAACACCCCCACCCCTTGTGTTCAACCTATGCATAAATATACTAGGAGAGGCAACTGCCTTTACAACAGCACCATACACCAGTGTGCCAAAGACATCTAACTAACTAATGCCATCAAGTCCCCTGAACCTGTTCTCAAACTCAATATCTGCTGTAAATACCAAGCAGACAAATTAAATACCCAATCATTGAAAAAATACAGTGTATACAAATGAGAGGCATAACTGCTCTTAGAATAAAAAAACTAAATTTACTCACTAGCATGTACCCAAAGCCAAGAAGGTTTCTGTCATAGCCCATATTCTGCGCAGTCATCCAAGTGCTCAACCTCCACCGAATGGATCACTGCCAAACTTTCCTTTTTTGCACCAATATATTAACACTTGCTCTAGATCACATTGCTTCCATCATCAGGGTCTCCTACTTGTCCACAACTGAGGAAAGGGCCTTTCCCTTCCTGATGACTTGCCTCAATGACTGAAATCCCAGCTCTCTGAATGTAACAAAGCTAGCACCGTCCAAAACATCAAGATCCCATGACCCTGCTCCAAATTCAGCAAACCAAAAGATAGAGAACCAAAAGTTAAAGTCCTTTCCTTGCGAAGAGTCTCTGAATTTAATGCAAACAATACAAACTGTCCACCCTCTTCTCCACCTTTGAGGTTCAACCAAAATCCTTCCTGTTCAGCTGGTTCATGGTTCTCGAAATAACATTCACCCATGACCAGCCAACAGAGGACTTTGACCATACTAATAATTAATAACAAACCCACCCTTTTCTACACAGGACTCTTCAAAGCATCTTCATTGAGGAATCGAGACAATAAACACTGTTTAACTTTGTTCATAACTGACTTGACCAAAGACAAACCATGTAATGCCCTTGATAACGGGCAACCTAATCCTTCTCTATATCAGCAAATATGGAGTGAACTGGAGGGCAGAAATGAGGGTGATATGCTGCGAAAGGAAAACAGTGAGAAAGGAAGAAACTAGAGATGAAAGCTTTCCTGCAACAGTGAGCTAAAAAGACAGCAAGGGTAGCGACGTCAACGAAAGAGACACTCGTTACAATGAAGAATGTGCAGCGTGGTATTCAGCTGCTACGTAATGCGTAGTGGTGGCGGCAAGTTCATATGCAAGTTAGAAAATATAATCTTGCAGCACCTGTGCCACAGCTATGCCTTAGATTATTAAATTGGGTGCCCGAGAGAGTCCCTAAAAGGGTGTATTGCTTGTCTATCGATCTATCGTGCACAGTTATGATTGCTGCTGCACTTTTTAGGTTAAAAACTAAGCAAAGCATGTACAACCCATACTTAATTACTACAAATAGCTAGGGGCAGGTAGAACTCATAGAGCTTCTCGCCCTGGAATTCCACGAGTTACATGAAAACTCTCTGAGATTTGAGGAAGTTCCTCGAATGATTGCAAATAAGCAGGCCACGCTGATTTTTAGTATCAGGAGCTTGTCCGAGTGGAACAATAAGCATGAACAGCACCACTCGGCATGCCAGAGGTGTTGCTTCTCAAATTGGCTGCCGCTCAAGTAGATTTTCTAGTCGAAGTTTCTCATTGCGAATGGTAGCGACCGACTGTGCCTGCCCACGTTGGGAAAATATTGCTGGGTGTCCTCTTAGCACTCGAAAATTGGACCACGGGACATCAATTTTTAATTGTGCTTGCCCACTTACCGTTGGAGAGCTGCGCACAGATAAAACTCCACCACGCTGCGGTTGGCGGAATTCGGACAGAACTCCGCAGTATTAGTGTAACACGGAGTGGCCAGAATTCCACCAACTCCCCTGGGGGAGCAGTATTTATCATCCACTCCTACATAAAGCATTTTGAAGCTATTTTTCGAGCTGGACGTGGTGTTAAAATTATTAGTCAGCGACATGAAGCACAGCATGCCACATTACAGATATGTCCATCTATCTATAAATCCATAGATTTTTGGGAAAGGAAGTGGAAAATTCCCAAGACACTGATAACTCTCAGCTTTATGTAAACATGATGCCACTAAACAAAAGTTCTTTGATATACCACTTGAGACTCAATTGTAAAATTGTGTTGGTGAAACTGTCTGAGATGACTTTGGAAGTCATCCTGCACAAGCATGCATTATTTAGTGCCTCAGTTTAATTTGAAGAAAAAAGCAATATTACTATCTCTATTGTAATTCTACGTCCTGGTTAGACAGAACATTATGCTACTCAAATTGAAATGTTGGTGTATTCCACCCTAAAAACATGGTGAATCGTTTGTCTGTAATAATTTGAACATTTCACCACAAAAGGATTTTGAAAAGAGATCTTTTTGAAGATTTGAAATGTGACTGGAGTTGAATTGCCCTTTGATGCCTTTTTATTAATGCTGGGATTTACAGATGAAGAGGTGATAAGCAATCGTCGTCTTCACAATTTTATCATTCTAGTGTCTTTGAGTGTTTAAGATGTGAAACTCAATCTCCAGAGGCATCTACTTTTTATAATGGAATTGCAAAACTGCTGTAGATTAAAAAACAATCCTACTATGAGTAGGATTTCATATATTCTTGTTTTTGCTCTTCACTAGTAATAAGCAAAACCGACTTGTGAAAGAAAAGGCGGTGAATCAAACCCTAAAGGAGGAGATAAGCTTTTGAAAAAAAAGACAACAGCTGGAGAAAGTTTAATATGCTAGGGACACGGGTAGAGACCCCTAATTGACATATTACCTGGACAATCCAAGCTAACACCGTGGTTCATTGAATAAGAAAGTGGCTGGATCTGAAATGCTTGGCTGCCTCTAATTTGTTGCTTCAGTGTACACCTTAACATTTCTTTTTGATTTTCCCCAGTTAGAAAATATAATCTTGCAGCACCAGTGCCACTGCTATGCCTTAGATTAATAAATTGAGTGCCCAAGAGAGTCCCTAAAAAGGTGTATTGCCTGTCTATCGATCTCTCGTGCAGAGTTATAGATTCACGTACATTGCCTTCTATAGGTATAAGCAAGATTATGAATTCCCCATTGACATTTAGTGCACTTTATCAAGTTCTATTACTAAGTAAAATGTATTCTCCCTTGACCTTTGTTGCACATTAGAGATTTCTGAGGAAGAATGGAGTACATGGACATCCTCCATTAACTGTAAGTGAAAATATCCGATGTCTATGAGAGAAAGAGGCAAACAGCATTTCTTCATTCACCTGCATTGGCTATAACATAGCTCAAGGACAAAAATACATTGTGATTTTCCCTTAACGTTGGTAGTCACATCCTGCCCCACTGATCTCTAGCATAAGAAAAAGACCAAGAGACCAATGTTCTGAATCAGCAAGTCTCTTTACAGGCAGAAGATCAGGGCGGTGTGCATGGAGGAGACCTTCATGTGTTCCGGTGGTAAAGCGGCAGGCCTAACAAAAGGCCTCAAGTTCATGTTTTCAGCCGTGGTAGGTAACAGAGTACTATTCTGAGAGGGTGATGAACACTTCAATTTGAACTAGGGTGAAAAGGAGGGTATAAAGAGGGATTGCAGTCTTCTAAGCTCCAGCTACCAGCCACTGTGATGTAAATCGACATTCAAAAATGCAATTCCTATATTATTGTGCAGTTTGTGAGCCCCTCTACCCCCACTCACTCCTTCGCTCACTTAGACTCTGAGTATAACCCTCAAGCGATGATGACGTACTTTACTTCTGTTCACCATCTTCATCCATATTGCATACCACCCACACATACACACTAAAGTGCAGCAGGGCGCTGGCACTCTTTTTCTGAACCAGCATCATGTACACCCAGCAGTGCATGGAGAAGCAGTCACCACCCCTCTCAGCAGATATTACTCCCATACTTAACACAGAAGGTGTCTGTCTCTCTGAGCCAGCATCTTACTCAAAAGCAGAGTATTGCACGGGTCTTCATACCATGAGTCATGCAATCAAATAGTACAGTGCAGCAAAGAGTTGCTACTATTACTCTGTGGCCATATCACACCCACAAACAGCACAGTACAATGTGAAGTGTGTGTGGCAGTCTTTGCTCGGATCATACCATCAAACAGTATAGTGCAGACATGGGCTGCCACTGTTCTACAGACCCTCAAAAACCCATGCACATCATAGGGAAATAAGTTCCTTTGAGGAAAAACACCCATACACAACACAGCGCAGCCAGTATCTATCAACAGTGCAGCATAAACTGGTACTGTTCCTCTACACCAGTATCAAACTAACGCTTAAAATCAGCTGGTGGTTTCTGGCAGAGTCTCATTGGTATTTTTGGAGACCACCACCTATTTTTCCACATAAAATATTTCTAGAGAGTAGGAAAGGGGAAAGCACATAGAAAGAAAGTCTGAAAAACAGTCACTAAAGGAGAAAGCAGGAAGCTGCAAGAGTGAGATAAAGGGGCAGGGAGTGTCTGGCATTGAATTTAAGAGACCTGGAGTGGATTTAGGACTTCACAGCCTTCTCACTCTGCATGTTGACATTTAATATTGCTGGCCATGGGCATCTGAGAAGTGCTTGGACACTGGCACTTATTATTTTACAAATTAGACACTGTATCAGGTGAACACAGTATACAGTCCAGTATGGTGCTGTTATCTTTTTTCAATAGTTATCATACACAACAAACTGTGTTAAAGAGCTGTCACTGCTCCTCTGAGCCAAATCAGACACAATTAATTGGACCACGGAGCTGTCGATGTTCATCTGAGCCAGCATCACGCACAACACTGAGATGTCACTGTTCATCTAAGCCCGCATTACACACAACACAGTGCAGCAAGCAGCTATTACTGTTTATCTGAGCTGTTTCTGTAAATCGAAGATGGCATCACACACAACACAGTGCTGCAAGCAGCTAGCACAGTTAATCTGAGACACTATCAGGGGTGTCTCCTCCGCTATTGTAGAGGAGCGTCACCCTACTACTGAAATGAAGCAGACAGAAGAAAACGAAAATGACAATAAAGCTATTTTATTGTCATTTTATTTTTAATTCCAGTCTGACAAGTCTAGGTTGTGGCAGGGCAAGACCGCAGTGCCACAAAGCAGGTGACTGAGGAGTGGTATGCACTGAATGTGCGTATGTCAGGTTGGGTGGCTGTCCATGATTGGCCAAATCGACACACGCACTTGGATATCCCCAGGCTGTTCCTGGAGATATCCTAGTGCTCAGGGGCCCAAGCTCCTAGCCCCTGCTGAAGCATATAACCGGCCTGCACCTCTCCGCCCATGCTGGGAGTAATAGCAGGAGAGAAGCGCTGGCATTGGGTGAGGTGTGGGAGCCTGTGCTCCTAGGGATTGCAGTGCCTGGATGGGAGCAGAGGAGCAGTGAGGCACAGAGAAGGAGCAGACGATCATGGTGGCTGACAGAAAAAGGTAAGTTTTAATTTTTATTATTACTATTTTTCTGCCCCGCCCCCACCTTGGATTGACAGCAGCCGCCACTGGTCAGTTTCACACACAACTCTGTGTATGAAAGGAATTGTTTTTGTTGCTCTGAGCAAGCATCACTCACAACATTGGGTGGGCAGCAATGAGCTGCTGGTGGTCTTTTCAGCTGGTATTACAGAGAACCCACTGCTGCAAGGAGTTGGCACAGCTCCTCTGATCCAGGCATTGACCCAATTACTATAATACATACTAGGATTTGTCTATGCACTTCTGAGTGGGTATCACATAGAACAAATTGCAGCAAGCAGCTGCTTCTGTTCCTCTGAGCCACTATGACATGTAGCACCATGCAGCAGGGGACTCTCTCTGTTCCTCTATGCCAGTATGACACACAGCACAATGCAGCAAAGAGCTGTCTCTGTTCTTACCACCCAGTATCACAACCAAACATAGCACAGTGAAGTAGTGTGGCTCACTGGTTAGAGGCGGCAGACCCGAGAGCAGAGACGGCCCGGGACCAGGGTTCGATTCCCGGCGCGGCAGGTTTCTGGACCAGGGTCAGCGGACTCGATAATTCTCTCGCCTCGGTGCCCACTCTGATCAGCAATCACACTCGGCAACTCTGGGCATTAGCTTGCCTCATCCTCACTAACGGCCCTACCAGACCGCCGGGGATGCCTGGTCTCACCCTGGAGATACCCATTAAGGGACCATCTCTCAGGGAAGCCAGGAAGGGTTTCGCTGCGGTCGAAGCGCCTTGGGACCCTACGGGTAAGTAGTGCGCTATATAAATGCCAATACACACACACAGTGCATCAAGTATTTCAAACTGCTCCTCAGAGATAGCTTCTCACACATGGGACAATACCTGTTGCCTCGGGAAATGCTGCTCCTCAGATTCTGGTCTCTACAGAGAGATGAAAAGTAAGAACACCAATTTAGAAAGATCGCATAAGGTTTAACTGTTCATGCTGTAATCCTTAAAAAGCCTTGACCAGTAAAGCAATATGGCACACAACACAATTCAGCAAATAACTATCTCCGTTCCTATCAGCCAGTGTCACAAGCAGACATAGCACAGAGCAGCAAGGATGTTCAACTGTTTCTCAGAGCAGGCATCCAGAAATTTACAAGGTGCTCTTCTCACACATGGGACTATACCTGGCCAATTGAGCGGAGCAACTTCTCTCATCCTGGTCTCTACGGAGAGATGAAAAGGAACAAGAACACCAATTTAGAAAGATTGCATAAGGTTGGAATGTTCATATTGTAATCCTTCAAAAGACTTGGCCAGTAAAGCCAGACCTCAGTTTTCCTCTCGAAGGGCCATCCACTTTTAATATTGCAAGCAGTTTAGCAGAGCTTTCAAAGGCAATTCTTTTACGTACAAAATGAAAGAATGCTCAGTTCTACGTGGCAAGATTCTAGTTTGGGTTTTTAAGGTTAATATATTATTCTGTAGCAGACGCATTAAATCTTTCAGGTATCTGATGAGCCCTGCAAAAGGAGGCAATGTTTTCCTCAAGTTAACTTAGACAAACCATTTATCGGAACTAGGATGACCAATGGAAGACTTGAATCGTCTATCCACTGACCTCCAAAACACTCTCCAAAAATTGCTGAACACATTTCTACCTCCACCCATACTAAAGGACACAGCATGGACATGGATATCTTAAAGTAGGGTCTTCGCCTGCAAGAAAATCCTCTGCACTGACTTTTGACCCTTGCTGTTTAGGGTAAAAAAAGAAAACACATCAATTACTGGGAACCTGGCTACAGACATTTCCCTTTGTGATCATCTAAATTAGAATAAGTTTAAAGACAAAAAGTCGTAGCCATCTTGGAGACCTTTCATGTACTTCACACACTGTAACAAACAAATTCAAAACCCAGGCCAAACTACATCGCACAGCAAATGCAAAATACCAACAGTCACAAAACGTGTTACACTTTAAGGTGTGAGCAACTTCCTCTTACTCCCTCTGGATCCCTAATTGTAAAATGATCAAACAGATTCACAGTTTTCTTCATGAAGGCATTTTTGAAAGCTATTTACTTCTCAACCTATCAACTAATTTACCAAACCAGCTATTGCGTCTGTGATCAAATTTGTCCAAACATTTAGAAAATATGATTTAAATCACTTCACTTTAACCAGACTCAGACTCCTACTGAACCCAGGTTGGGATAGACTGCTTCCAAATCATGATCTGCTGTACATCAGTTTCATAAACATCTTCTAAACCAGCATTTACTCCATCGCATTCAAGTAAAGGCAAGTAACCCTGAGGCATATTATCAAGGGATTTATCTCCGCTTTTTTTGCTTTAACCCTTTCCATGCTCATGACGAGCTCAGCTCGTCATGATGCACGGTTGAGCTGTGCTGATGACGAGCTGAGCTCGTCATGAAACAATGGAAATTGGCATCGTCCAGCACCGGAGGGGAAAACACCTAGCAGCGAAGGTGTTAAAAGCCAAGAAAGCGGAGATAAAATGATCTTCCTATCAGCAACAGGGTGCTAACACGCAAATTTGCATGTTAGCACCTTTTTTCTCTACGCTCCCCATTGCATCTCTAATGAGATGCAAAGGGGGCGTTTCAGAGAAAAATATTAGGAGAAATGTTGTTAAGCGACATTTCTCCTATTATCAAGGATTTGGCTAACCCTGTTAGAGACATAAAAAGCAGCGCTAACCGCGGTTAGCACTGCTTTTTTTACACCTGGTATTTTCCTGACTTAGCCATGATATCCTATGGAAGGTGGATATCATGGCTAAGTTTGTGAGCCCCTATCATCAAGCTAACGCCCAACTTGGAGAGATTATCGTTGGTTTTCCAGCGATAATCTCTCAATTAGCAGTTAGCGTGAGGATTTTTATCACTACTAAGATAAACCTTGCTAATAGCAAGTTATCTCTGCGATAATTTCCGGCGATGCTTAGCGTTAAAAAATTTGTTGCTAAGCATCGTTAGCGGTAAATATCGCTAAACGTTGGTAATATGCCTCCCTGTTCTTTAAAATAATGGAAATTCACCATTACACATCTCTTTCAAGGGCAAAATCCATGAAAAGGGCAGTATCCACTGGAATTCAGGGATCAGATTACCATGGACAGTGCCCTTGGCACCACTCGATTTTGATTGTGTCACAAATATGCCTTTTAGCGCTGCTATCGTGCAACTAATACCCCTCATGAGGAATAGTTAAGTTTCTTATAATGGCAAAGGTTTTTGGCATCTTAGAACACTGCTGCAAGAAGTTGGCACTGTTCCTCTGATCCAGGCATAGACATACTTACTATGTTGCATACTAGGATTTGTGACTATTCTTCTGAGATGGTATCTCACACAACAAATTGCAAATATGACACACAAGACAATGCAGCAAGGAGCTGCCTCTGTTCCTATCAGCCAGTATCACAACCATACACAGCACAGTGTAGCAAGGTTTTCACAGTGTTCCTCAGAGCAAGCATCCAGAAATTTACAAGGTGCTCTTCTCACACATGGGACTATACCTGGCCAATTGAGCGGAGCAACTTCTCTCATCCTGGTCTCTATGGAGAGATGAAAAGGAACAAGAACACCACTTTAGAAAGATTGCATAAGGTTAAAATGTTCATACTGTAATCCTTCAAAAGTCTTGGTTAGTAAAGCCACACCTCAGTTTTCCTCTTGAAGGGCCATCCACTTTTAAGTTGTAGTAGTTGTGCAGAGCGTTAAAAGCCATTTCTTGTATTCAAACATTTGAAAGAGTGCTTAGACCTTCATGGCAAGCTTCTAGTTTGTGTTTTTCAGGTTAACATAATATTCTGTAGCAGAAACATTAAATCAATGAGCCATCTCATCGGTCCTTCAAAAAGATGCAACGTTTTCTGCAATGTAACTTGGACAAAGCATACATTCCATTTAAGATGAAAAATGGAAGACTTGACTTGACTGTCCATTGACCTCCAATGCACTCTCTAAAAACCACTCAACACATTTCTACCTCTACCCTTACCGAAGGACACAGCATGAACATGAATGTCTTTAAGCCAGGCCCTTCAGTTGCAATGCTTTTGTGAATATCCTGTGCACTGACTTCTAACCCTTGCTGTTTAGGATAAAAAAACAAAAGCCACAATGTACTGGAAACCTGGCTTCAGACGTTTCCCTTTCTGATCATCTAAATCAGAATAGGTTTGGAGGCAAAATGTCACAACCATCTTGGGGACCTTGCATGTACTCCGCACACACTGTAACAAACAAATTCAAAAGCCAGGCCAAACTACATCAAACAGCAAATTGCAAAATTCCAGCATTCAAGAAGTCTGCTCCACTGTAACATGTTACCAACCTCCTCTTACTCCGTCTAGAACCTTTCATTGTAAATGATCCTTGTAATTGTCCTTGGCAATACTCGATTTTGATTTTGTCCCCAATGTGCCTTTTAACACTCCTGTCATGCAACTCATGCCCTTCATCCAAAAGAATTACAATGCTTATCCTCTCCAAGCTTTTTGGCATTTACAGGCCATCAAAGTCTACAACAAGACCTTTAACTGGTACATCCCATTCCTGAAATAACAAACAAGTGTGACTAAGCAGCCTCTTATCATAAGCAAGTCTGTGGAGCGACATCAAGATGGCAGATGTGCAGCAGGTAGCTCTGATGGGTAAATCTGGGTTATCCAGAGTAATCCTGCTTCCAGCCATATCCTGGACACCTGCCGAGCCTTGATCGTGCACCTACCAATGACTGTCAACCAATGGTAAAGGTTGTTTGCTGGAAGGCCAGCTGTGAACCCCCCTAGTGACTGTTGCTGAGCCTAAGCTGGCTTGCTGCTGGCGGTACGGGCCTGCTAGCGTACTGGTACCCAGCAGCTGTGCCACTCTGATATAACTGCAAGTGGAGTGGAGGGCCTCGGCTGAGATCAGGCGACTGAGGACGGAGCACCTGGTCATCTGGTGTGTGCATTGAGGTGCACAAGGGACCAAGTTGGGGCTCGGTCACTACTGCCACTGCCTGATAGGCTGGGCTGACCTGGTCCCTCCCCTCTAGAAATTAGTGAAAAGCTCTGCTCTCTCATTGCAGCCAACCAGATGCTGCTTCCCTGAGAGCCGGAGGGGTGGTGGGAAACACGGCCGGCCTGGCTGGTGGATCAAGGGCCGGCCCCCAGCCGTGTTGTGTATGATGCCCCTCCCTGATTCGGTCTATTGCATCAGACAGTGACCATTGCAGGCACATAGAACCAGCTGCTGCAGAACAGTCAGTGGCCCTGAACTGAAGCTTTCAAGAGCGTTGATGGTGCTCAGCCCCCACTGGCCTCCGGACCCAACTGGGGACATAGACCAGTGGAGCAGGCAGAAAACTACCTCTGTTGAATGTGGTAATGGATGCAGTGGAGAGGACTCACACAAAACTGTGAACACTTGTGTCTACCTTGAGAGCAAGATCGACAGCATAGCAATGGAGCTTATTCTGCTACACACTGATCATCGTAAACTAGCAGACAAAGTGTGCACGGCAGAGCAAAACACTGCTGAACTCCAGTTGGCATTCAAAGTACTGGTATCCTAAGTCCAGCTACTGACGGATTTTGTCCACACCCTGAAGGCCAGGGCTGAAGACACGTAGGGATGCTCACGCAGAAACAAAATGCATGTTGTGGGCCTCCTGGAAAGCATCAAAGGATGTAATCCTGTTGACTAGCTGGGCAACTGGCTGTGGAACCTGCTTCTGCCTCATCCCCTCACGCCGTTCTTCTCAGTAGAATGTGTGCATTGCATTCTCACAAGGAAGCACCACCTAGCTCCAACCCCAGTCAAATGCTAGTTCACCTACTCCATAACGGTGACAGGGACATCATCCTACAAGAAACCAAGAAACTTGATGAAATTGTGGTTAATAAGGCCTGCATCATGCTTTTCCTGAAATACGCAGTAACAGTGCAACATCACAGGGCCTCCTTCCTAGCTGTCAAATGCCATCTACGTGAACTGAAGCTGAAATATTTTCTGATCTTCCCGGCAAGAAAACGTGTTGTAATGGATTGCAAAGCATGGTTTTTCAACTTGTCAGAAGATGTTTGGCGATGGCTGAAGGCCTTCCAACTCAAGTCACCCTGCCAAGCCACTGGAGCCGAACCGTGCACTGACAGAAAGGACTGCGGACGCAGTCATGAGGAACAGCGAGCGATGAGACAGCCTCCCAGGCCTGTGGTGGTCCCAAACATGGAACAGGTTATACAGGAAAGAAGACAGGCCCTCCGTTCTGTAGTAGCAATCAGCGACGCCCGACTTGACACCAGCTCTAATGAAAGAGCAGTGAAGTCTTCAAGTGAGGATGATTCTTCCACTGTTTGGCCAGCTGACTATGATGCCTTGGCACCATCAGAGGTCACTCCACAGATAGCTGATGGCATTATTTGACCTACCCCTACCAGCACATTACACTTTCATAGCGGCGAATTATGTCTAAATACTGGACAATGCATATTTTTGTTGGCGGTCTGTCTGCCATTCCACTTTTCAATGATCAATGCTATTATATTACCAGCTCATCGGACACACACACACACGCTGCACACAATCAACCTCCTACACATCTTACACTGGCTGCAACTCATACGCCTACACTACATGGGGTACACCACCCTTTGTCGCTGCACCTTCCACCATTAAAACCCTCGGTCTCAGGCTTTGCTGCTGTATCTTGCATATGTATTTCAATATGTTTGGTCAGGATAACCCATTGTTTGTCTGCCCCACTTGAATTAAATGGTTGTACCTCTTTCCCCCTAACTTGGCATTACCTCCATGCCCTAGCACGATACACGGACATGACACATACTACTTTCATTTTCACCTGTAACATGTGGGGTATTCAGACCCACTCTTGCTGATATGCCCTCTATGCATACCTCAAGCCCTGTTCCGCGCAGGTGGCCATGCTTCAGGAAAAGTACTTAACACTAAGAGTATAAACTTCAGAGTTGCTGATGAGGATGTTGCTAACTTTTCTTTCTTTGCACAAGGGGTCCTGCTCTGGATCAGGTCATGGGTCCCTTTGTCCATCGATGAGGTGGTAGCAGATAGTGAAGGTCAATTCGTCCTTGTCAAGGGCAACCTCGGTGGTCAACACATTCTTGTTGGTTGTATATATGCTCCAAATCCAGAGCAACCCTATTCCTTGAATGGATGTCGGCGACACTCTCTCATTGGGGTGGAATCCCATGGTTATTCACCGACCTTGACAGATCCTTACCCCCACCACTCAGCACCCTGGCCACGTGAAACATGCGAGCGATACATGACTGACTTGGCACATAGTAGACACTTTCAACAGAGCAATGCTGAAACAAAAGCTTAATTTTCTTTCCTCACCACATCACCTCACATTAGGCTCGATTAATTCATTGCCACAGAATCCCTACTGTCCTCTGTAACACATACAGAGTAATTGGGCAGACACCCATTCAGATCATAACCCGCAGAGCCACAGCTAACATGGCACAATGGCCCTCCTCCCGTTCCGTCATAGCGCTTACAGCCAGCGGCGCTTGATGACCCCCCCATTCCACATCTAACTACATGCCGCTATTAAATAATATTTCAAGCACAATCATGGATCAGCGGCATCAAGGTTGGTTGAGTGGGACACACTCAAAGTGGCAGTTGGGGGCTATTGTCTGGGGGTGACTTGGAATGTCCAACAACAGCTTGACGACAATATATCTCATATAGAACAAACCCTCCTGCAACACGAGACAGACGCGGGGCGAAACCCTGATAGCTCTTTCCGCCTGCTAGCAGCACAACATGAACATCTCTCCCTCCTGGAGCCGTTGCCTTGCCTGAACTATGAGGCCCACTCTGCATGTACACATGCCGCTGCTGACAAATCTAGCATGCTGTTGGCATAGCTAATAAGGTCGGACCAGCCCCATTACCCAATTGCTGTACTGAAATCTGCTACCAGCGACATACTCTACACGCAGCAAGACATACATCAAGAACTAACCCAACACTATGCCTTGCTGTACTGAGCAAGGATCCCTGCTATTCCACCAGACACAAACGCCTTCTTCAGCGTGATTCCCCTTCTTACACCCATCCAAAAAGTGGAACTAGATGATCCAATTACACTATTTGAAATACAGGAGGGGGTCAAAGCATTAGCCACAGGCAAGGCGCCTGGCCCAGATGGCCTGCTTGTTGAATTTTACAAGGCATATACCACACTTCTTGCATCTCGGTTGCTCATCCTCTACGAACAGGCTCTAGAAGTCTCCTGCCTTTCTACTTCCCTGTGCAAATCACTGCTGATATCCCTCTCTAAGGTACACAAAGACCCCAATGAAGTGGGCTCCAACCGGCCCCTAGCACTGCTTAACACTCACTAAGATCCTGACGACTCGGTTGGCACACATGGCCCACGATGGTACACCCTGACCAGAATGGATGTGTGTCATCACACAGTACGTCCTTAAATCTGAGACGTTTCTCTTGAGTCCTAAACTAGGCACCAGAATTATGGCCCTGAGCGGGCTGTCTGGTACTGGATTTGGCTAATGCCTTTGATTCGCTGGAATAGACATTTAACACTCACTAAGATCCTGAAGACTCGGTTGGCACACATGGCCCACGATGGTACACCCTGACCAGAATGGATGTGTGCCATCACACAGTACGTCCTTAAATCTGAGACGTTTATTTTGAGTCCTAAACTAGGCACCAGAATTATGGCCCTGAGCGGGTTGTCTGGTACTAAATTTGGCTAATGCCTTTGATTCGCTTGAATAGACATTTAACACTCACTATGATCCTGAAGACTCGGTTGGCACACATGGCCCACGCTGGTATACCCTGACCAGAATGGATGTGTGCCGTGGGAGCGGGTGAGCAGGTGAAGCAGCACCCGAAAGTGCCGGACAGTGATACACCCTGAAGCGGGAGCGGCCGCCTTCTTGAGGCACTCCAACCATCCTGAAGTGGAACTGGAGGAAGGGGCCCGCTACACCCTCGCCCAGAGGAGTGCGCCCCTTGACGGAGGCGTTGTGCCGGAGACCCTCCTGTGGACTTTGAATGTGGGGGATCGGTCAGTCTAGCTGAATCTGTCTGGCGAGATCTGGGACGGCATTGCATCGTGGTTAGCAGACCAGGCCTGTGCGGGGCGGCGGGGCGCTTTGACCTCCTTCCCCCTTGTGTTGAACTTCCTGGCCGGCTGCTGTATATTGCACTGGGGAGGATCAGGGGCCAGATCGGGCCTCGATGGGGTCGGCTGAGGACGGAGGAGCTCTGAGGGCCGGCAGTGAGGTGCCTGAGCGGAGGTGCATTTGGGCTGCGCCCAGGGCCTGTTGGCTGCGTTCCTCTTGTGGGGGACCCCTGCGGCTGTGGCCATAGCCTTCTCTGATTGCGCGCCACAGTGGAGACCGGGAGTCTGCTCCTGCGACTTGTTGCACTGAGTTCGGTTTGCCTGGAGACTTTTGGAGTGAGCCGACTGGTTTACCTGTCGTTCTGCCTGACTCATGAATTGCTGGTTGTGACGACCCTTGGGGTAGGGAGTACTATCGCCTGGAAGAACCAACCCCGCTACGATGACGCGGGATTGCACCGGTGGCGGTCACACCAAGCAAGGGACCCTGGATAAATTCACGGAGGCGAGCCACGCGCCCGGGGCCACGGGGTCGCAGAATCAGGCACCTGACAATGCGGCGCTGTTTGCGGCAATAACCCAGTCCAGGGACATGCTGGACGCCAAGATCGGGGTTGTGGGATCGGACGTCATGTTGCTCCACCAGGACCTGAGGAATGCCGTGGAACGCATCACTGGCCCGGAGACCCGCATATCGGAGGTGGAAGACGAGGTGTCCATTCTCAAGAAGAAGGTCGCAGCCATGGAGAAAATACAAAAGGGCCTAACCATGCAGGTCGATGATGCCGAAGGAGCAGTCTCGGCGGAACAACCTACGCTTCGTGGGATTTCCAGAAGGCTGCGAGGGCGACAACGTGGAGCGATTTCTTGCCCAGTGGCTGGAGGGCTGGCTCCCCCCGGACGTGCTCTCTTGCTGCTTTGTGGTTGAGGGGGCCCATAGGGCTGTGACGCAGAAGCCCCCTGTTGGGGAACCCCCGCGGCTGATGAGCGCCAAATTCTTAAATCACTCGGATCGCGACGCCATCCTGCAACAGGTGTGGGTGAAGGCCTCCCTCACGTGTGGCAATGCAACCATCCTTATCTTCCCGGACTATACACGCTTGGTGCAGCAGCAGAAACAATCCTTTCTTGCAGCAAAGGCCCATCTTCGAGGCCTCAAGGTTCAATATGCCCTGCTTTACCCGGCGCGGCTGAGAGTTATCTTCAAGTCCCGCACATTGTTTTTTGATTCCCCAGAGAAGGTGTTCAAATGGACGGATGAAACTGTGAAAATTCGTGTCAATATGCCACAGGGTGGAGAATCGGACTCCTCCTCGAGTGGAACGGCCCGCGAGGGCCTCAGGAGTCGGCAGTGACGCCGCAGGAGATCGAGGTCTGGACGCAGCCCGCGCTCTGGCTCCGCGCTTCGACAGCGTGATCCAACACCGGAGCAACAATCAGGAGTGAAATGATGTCTGGGGCTCCTGCACAGGTCTAAATGTATGGTAATTATGGATGTCTAGGTGGGCCAGTCTCTTTAGGGCTGGGAGCCTGGCACTTTAGGAGTGGGTGGGTGGGAGTGAAGTCCTATAGTTGTGGGTTGTCCATTGTAGGGGGTGGTTCTTGTTTCCCCGTTGGTGAATAGGCTACGATCCGACCTCAACAGGTGCTTCCATGTTAGTGAGGTAAGGGGTTGGGGGTGGAGGGGCGGGTTGGCGTGGGGGTCTGGGGTTGGGGGGATTGTTTCCACAAGTCTTGATGCAATATGTCTGCCACGTTATATGCATGCTGAGCCACAGACACGCCTGCAGCTTACATAGTAACATTCCACCATGCCCACTGCTGAGAGGGGAGGGCGGGTAGCCCCTGGTTCCCTGCGCATACTTAGTTGGAACATGCGGGGGATGCTGGATAAGGTGAAATAGGGGGAAGTTCTCCAATTTGCCAAAAGAGCCGGTGCGGATGTACTTCTGCTCTCGGAGACTCATTTGGCACGAAGGCGCTATGCCTGCAACGGTTTGGGTTCCATCAGGTCTACCACTCGGGATTTACGAGGGGCTCTAGGGGGTTGCGATCCTTATACACCGCAGGGTCTCGTATACACATGAAAAACTCTGGACAGATACACAGGGCAGGTATGTTATTGTACAGGGCAGGGTGAGGGGGAATAGGGTGACCCCTGGGTAGTGTTTATGCCCCACCACCACTACAGTAGACCTTGGTGAATAAACGTATGTCCCTTTGGAGAGACATGCAGGATACCCTCTCTGTGGTCGGGGGGACTGGAACGATGTGATGGAACTGGGTACTGATAGATGGAGTAGTGGGGCGAATGATGGGGGGCGGGGGGCCCACCCACCAAACTTCACGCCCTAGCCACAGGACTTGATTGGACATACAACTGGACGTACACGCATGGCCCACTTAGGGAATACACCTACTTTTCCACGGTGCACGACTCATTCTCCAGATTAGACTGCATCTTCGTTCCCAGGGGGCTGGCACATATGATACTATCTGCGGTTATTCTGCCGAGAGCCCTGTCCGACCATTCGCCGGTGGCCCTTACGTTCAGAATAGGCCCGGCCAGGTAATCGTTTTGGTGGCGCATGTCGGGGTGGCACCTGCTGCAGGACGAGTACAGGGAGCACATGACTAAAGAAATAGATCACTACCTGGTCTCTAACGTAGGCTCCATAGACTCCCCAACTAACCTTTGGGAAGCATTACAACCCACATTGCGGGGTGTTGACATTTCCTGGTGTCCGGCGGCCCGTAGGGAGCGGCAGAGAGACTTAGTGCAACAAGAGGCGCATCTGGAAGCGCTGGAGGCAGGGGTCGGGAGGTGGGCGGTGGACCTGTCAGATGACAGCTAGTGCTGGCTCAGCAGCAGTATACCGCGGTATTGATGAAGGCGGCACGGCAGGGCTGGTTGGCCACTTGTAGTCGGGTGTATCAGTGGGGGACAAATCCACCAAGATGTTGCATCACTGGTGTCAGGGCACACTCCATGCCCAACCGCTGCCCCAGATATTGGACCCAGAAGGGTTGTCTGTACTTGAACCCCCGGCAATCGCGGAGAGCTTCGCGGCGTACTATGAGGAGGTATACGCTCCCCAGGAATGCCTGACAGACAATGTCATCCAGCGGTTTATAGATGAACTTCCCCCATGGTCGGTCTCGGGCGAAGTACGGGAACAATTAGATATGCCTCTGTCCGACGACAAATTGAGCACCGCTCTGGGTGAGTTGAATCCAGGTAAGGCTCCGGGCCCCAACGGCTTTCCGTGCACATTTTTCAGGCGTTTCTATGTACAGCTGGGTCCGCATCTCTGTCTGGTCGTGGAGTAGGCATGTGAAGGCTGCATGCTGCCCCTGGATTGGCGACATACTGAGGCCAAGGTCCAGGCTAAGGCCCTAGCCAATAGACTCAAGCCTCACATAGCAGATTTGGTCCACCCAGATCAGGCGGGTTTTATGCCTCGGAGGGCGACTCGACATAACATTAGGCACGCCCACATCGCAATATCGGCTTGGAGGAGTTTGGGGGAACAGGCAGCGCTGTTTTTGGCAGACATGGACAGAGATTTTGATGCCCTGAGCTGGGTATATCTGTTCGCCCTACTGCGACGCCTCAATTTGGGCCCGCGCTTCATGGCTTACTTACAGCTGCTGTACACTGATCTCACAGCGTCAGTACGAGTGGGAGTGCGGTCTCTTGATCCTTTCGGGTCCAGCGGGGCACGCAACAGGGCTGTCCCCTCTCCCCCTACCTTTTCACGCTCGCAATGGAGCCACTGGCGGCGTGGGTGCGTATAGATGCCCAGCTCAAAGGTTTTCGGTGGTCATCGGGCCTTGCTGATAAAATAGCACTCTATGCTGATGATGTCCTGTTCTTTCTCACTGATCTGGATCGGTCGGGGCCACGGCTGCTTCGTATTCTGCAGATTTTCGGTGAAACCTCTGGCCTCTATATGAATCCGGTAAGTCGACGTTGTGAATACTGGGTGGACAGCAGCAGGTGGGAGCCCGGGCGCTGGGCCTTCATTTGGCGTCTGGAGGGATGAAATACCTGGTATTGTATCTGTCGGAGGAGGCAGCCGCCTCCCGGGATCACAACTTCACTCCAGTATGGGACCGCACGCACGAGGACTTGAAGGTTTGGTCCCGTATGCCACTAACGATATATGGCAGATCGGCCATCTTTAAAATGGTGGTGCTCCCTCGTCTATTGTATCAACTACAAAATCATCCACACCGGATTCCACCCCGTTGATTTCAGCAGGTCAACTCGGCGCTGGGTGGGTTTCTGTAGGAGGGGGGGACCGCGCGTGTGGCGTTGCCAACGTGCTTTTTATCCTCCTATACTGAGGGGGCTAGCCACATCAGATGTTCTCTCTTACTATCAAGCGGCACACTTGTTGGTTCTTAACGAGTGGTGGTATGGCGATAGGGGCGACCCGGCCTACGCGGTCGAGCGGCACATAATGGGCTTGGCGTCCGTGCCCACACTGTTGTACTCCGCCTCGCTTCGGAGGTGCCTTCCCTCTGCCACGCAGGTGGTATTTTATGTCTGGAGGCAAACGCTGGGCAGAATGGGGTGGTAGAACGTGCTTACCCAAGAGACCCCTCTCTTGCGTAATGGTCGTCTGCCCCGCATGGACACTCTGCAGGGATTCCGGGAGTGGGACGCAATTGGAATCTCTTCCCTGGGAGATGTGATGTTGGGCTGCTCCCTGAAGTCCTTTCAGAATTTGCAAGATGAATTTGGGATGCCTCGCTCCCAGTTTTTTAAATACCTCCAGTTTCGGCACGCACTGACGCCATATTTGATAGACCTAGGATATCTCCCCGAGTTTAGTCCACCAGAGGTCAAATTGTTTATGGGGAATTACCTGATAAGAAAATCTCACGTATCTACCAGACATTGGTCCACCACTGTTCCTCCGACTTACACAGACTTAGGACCGCGTGGGATACGGATGTGGGGGACTTAGAGGAAGAGGATTGGGCAGAGGCCTTGGCAAGCCCGAGGGAGGCAGCAATTTCCATTCGCCTGCGACTGATACAATTTAAATATTTACATCGCACCTACTTTACCTGAGAACGCTTATGGAGGGCGGGCATGATTGGCTCCCCCGATTGTCTCCGATGCGGTACAGAGGAGGGTACACTTCTACACACTGTCTGGGGTTGCTCGGCGCTGCATAGATTCTGTAACGGGGTGTTCACGTGCTTATCTGAAGTGGTGGTATGGGAGCTCCCACGCGCTCTGAAATTGCCTTTGTTGCATGTGATGGAGGAGGTAGGGGGTAATAGGTACAAGCATCACCTGTTATTGCTGGGCCTTACACTGGCCAAAAGAGACATTGCCAAAGCTTGGAAGGTGCCTCAAGCTCTGCCATTGACCGCTTGGAGGAATGGCATGGACCTTTGTATTGAACTTGAGCAACCTAAATTCATGGCTAGGGGGTGCCCCCGTAAGCATTTTAAGATCTGGAAGAGGTGGGCCGACTACCATGGGCTGGACTTGGACCCTCCGCCAGAGAGGGCCACCCTCCCGACGATGTGACTGATGGATCATTAGTGAAGACAACAGAGTGTTTTGTTGGACTTGGCATGTCTCGTTAAGATATTATATTGTAAATCAGTGGCAGCAGCAGCGCAAACGGGGGAGGGGTTGGGGGTGGTGGTGTTTGTTTTACTGTAAAAGTCTAAGATGCTATTGTCGTTCCATTAATGTTTGCAGCAGACTCCGGATTCCGGAGCTATGCAATATATGTGATCTATGACAAATAAAATCTGTTTTTAAAAAAAAAAAAAATAAGCAAAGCGTGTACAACCATACTTAATTACTACAAATAGCTTGGGGTGGGCTGAACCCGTTGAGTTTCACTCAGTGGAATTCCACAGATTTAAATGAAAACTCTGTGAGATTCTGAGGAAGTTTCAAATAAGCAAATAAGCAGGAAAATAAGCAGGCCATGCTAATTTTTAGCATTGGGAGCTCGCGCGAGCTGAACAATCAGCGTGAACAGCACCACACGGCGTGCCATAGGTTTTGCTTTTCAAATTGATTGCCGTTAAAGTAGATTTTCTAGTCAAACTTTTTCATCGCGAAAGTCCACGACCACCTGTGACCGCCCACGTAGGAAAATATTGCTGGGTGTCCTCTTAGCACTCGAAAATTTGACTATGGGACATCAATTCTCAATCGTGATCTCTACTTGTGTAAAGACTGGACCACCATCACTGCAACCAAGAGAGACTCCAAGGGCTAGATGACTAGCTTTCTGATATGAAGACTTGTGGACATAACGGTTTTCCACCCTGCTTCTGTACCTGGCCCTTTGGGAGAGGATCCAGATGTTTGCTTCAGTGTAACCGACTCATCTTCTGCTGCAAGTGCGGAATTGCGCAATCACAGCTGTTGCAGGAACAGAACCGGTACATCACTCGTGCAACCAGTGCATCGCCATCGGAACCTCAGCATCGGAACAACCACATTGTCGCCACTGTAGAGAGGACAATCCCCTTGATTGTGTGGAAAACCCAGCGCATCGGCATGGGAACCATCGCATCTTTGAAACAGTGTTTTATCTTCAGAACCATTGTTGCAAGGAGAATATCGATGCATCACCTTGACTGGAGGGTCGACAGATGCATCGCTTGACTGCCTCCCGCATGTCACTGCTGTGACCACGATCATGGTACTTTTGTTCCACGGGCCTTGCATGGTCCCTGTATTTGGCCTGCACCCAATTGTGGTCCCGATGAATTCTTGACTTTGCCCCGGTCCAGTCAAACCAGATAAGCCCATAGGCACTTATTGCTTCTAAGCATTATTTTCACTTTTATTCTTTAAAAATGCATATCTTGACTTCTACTTATTGGATTTTTGTTGTTTTAGTCTTGTTTTATTTATTAGATTAAGAGCTATTGTTCTAAATTAGTGTGGAATCTTTTTGTGTGGTGATTTTACTGTTTTACTGTTTGATTTGTTGCACAAATACTTAACATATTGCCTCTCAAATTAAGCCTAACTGCTCACTGTCAAGCTACCAGAGGGTGAGCACAAGTTAATTTAGGGTATTTATGACTTATCCTGACTAGGACTGTGCATCCGGCTTATACAGGGCGCATACCTCTATCAACCAGAAATCAAATTAAAAAAAACTCCTCAGCTAAAACATGAGATGCTTAAAAGTATGCCTGACATAGTCCTTATTATTTCTGTCACTCGTTCAATCATATTTAGCTACTGCATTTTGTGGTGAACCCAGACCTACTGCAAGAAGCTCACAGGCCGGATCAAGGAGCTTTCAGGCAAACAATTCCCTCATGGCTGTCAGTGAAGTCTTCCTTTGCTGCCTCCAGTCTGAAGCAAGCAGCCTGTTTCTCCCCTTTAAATATAAATGTTCTAATTTCAGCCAGTGTGGCCTGGCAGTGTGTTCATGCCTGCCTTACTACCAAAATATTCAAAATGAACAAGCAGATTTCAACTACTCTATATAATGGTCACACTGACTATATTGGAGAACGCAAGAAAACGTGAGCAAATACGGCTTGCTCATTCAAACTAGTCAAAATTTGAAATGTATGTTCTCCTTTACAATACGAAATCTGAGTCATGTTTCCAGTCACCAAAACTCAATAGCATAAAATGAAGACCATCGTAGCAACAACCTTTATCTCTAAAGCTAAAAACATTGGGTGTTTCACTGGACCACACCACTGATGTAATTTCAATTCTTCCCCTAAACTTCCCATCATCTATGATATTTTTTTTCTAAATTGGTAAACCCTCCTTCTAGGCATGTAAGCATTGTTCCTTGCTCCCCTCATAAGAATATGCCATTTGTTTGACTGTAATTTACTGAGGTTGTTTTTCAGAGACCTCTGGAACCCTCGACTACCATCATTCTTTCTAGACTCTTCTATCATCCACTACACTATGTTTTCGACAACACCTGACACTGCAGGCCTCAATTACAAGCGGCCTGCACAGCCATTGCTCCACGTTTCTGGATGCTCCGGCAGAGCAAGCTTCTGAAGCTTATCTATGAAGTGATCACGCAAAACCACTCTGCGTGGCTTTGCTTGGCCTTGCATAGCCTCATAGTAAGACAAAGCAGCGCAAGCACTGCCTTTCCTTACTATGCATCAAGGAGGATTTCCATGGGCTTTGCAGTGGGGTTTTCCAAGTAGCACGCATGGATTTTGGCGCTGCCCCCTATTTACAATGTGATGTACACCTGGGGCAGCGCCAAAACCTTACGTGTACCCAGAGCAGGAGTAATGAGGAGAACATTTTATGTCTCATAATTTCTTCATTCCATGTGTGATGCATTTTGCAGCACAAATAGTAGGAGGAAAACGCCTCTCTGGATTGTGTTTGTGTAGGAAAGGTGTCCCTTCTTCCCCAAAATAATCTTTACTGCAACGGAGGTGCAAGGGTTCTTACATTGACAGCAAATTGTTCGCAATCAGAGGGGTAAAGGACAGGAATGCACAGTATTCCATTAATACCGTGCATTTCTGCTCTTTCTCATATGTGTAGGGCAGTGCACTAAGAACACTGGTGGCACGGCCCAAATCCAATTGCTCATAATCGAGGCCCTCAGAGTCTTTCTTTGAGCAGGGATTTACCCGGAAACTAATTTAATATTCCAATGGAGAAATATATGTAGCATGTGTGCAATTAGCTATGACTTTTCAAATAAAATAAAAAAATGTAAATTCACTAGCCACATTTTTATTTTGTTTCCTTGACCCAAAGTCCTTTAGAGAAAGAAACGTGAACGACCTGATGCACCGCTGCACTTCCACAGTTTCTAAAGTCTCCAACATCATATTCAAGCTCGACAACTGCTTTATTTCTTTTATGTACATTTTTCTATAACTTTACACCACTCTAGCATTTCTAATCATGGTCGCAAACATTTACTGATTGTTACTCTTGAAAGCCTTAAACCTGGACTGCAATGATTTAATGATACAACTTGCCAGGCCTGCAGGTATAATACGCCGCACTGGACTGGAAGACGTTAACAATACAGTTTACCACCTGCAATAATTTAACAGTACACCTTCTTACCATGCCTGTAATAATTTAACAGTACTCCTTACCAGGCCTGCAATAATTAACATTTATCCTTACAAACAGTGCTTAGTGCTTAACTGCAACTTGCACCACACATTGCCCCTGCCGTGCTGGCAGTGATAGTAACATTACAACTACTAACCATCACACTCCTACAAGGGCAGCAATTTGAACAATTTTGGTCCCCCAGAGCTATAAGAATGGTGCGGGTAGCAGGTAATAGTAATTTCTAATGTATATTGAATTATTAATGAACTACTGTTGTGGTAATCCCAAAATTAGGCAGACATCGCCCCCTTGTGGCAGACTTTCACAACTGTCAGTGTTGACAATTAAGTGCTGGTACCAAGCACCGGAAACCACAAGCTCAAATGTAGCATTGCTAACCAGAACTGCAATAATTTAACAATATTGTTTACTAGGCCTGCAAAACTTTAACAATATGTTTTATCAGGTCTGCCATAATTTAACTGTACTCCTTAGTAGGCTGCAATATTTTAACATTAGACCTTACCAGATCTTCAACAGTTTAAAAATACACTTTACTAGGCTTGCAATACTTTAACATTACTCTGAACAGGTCTGCAATAATTTTCTAGTGCTTCTCACCTGTACTGCAAAAATAAACAAAAGCTTCTCATGAGGCTACTGAGAAGGGCTGGATTAATTTACCATCCTTTCTCAAAAAAGTTTCAATATTTACCAGTGCTTCTTGTCGAGGCTTCCATAACATATTAGTGTAACCGAGGCGGACTGCAATAATTTACCAGCATTTCTCATCAGGCATGCAATAATGTATGAGAAATTTGCCCCACAGGTGCACTAATGTGGTAGATCTTCTCAGAAGGGTTGTACTTATTTACTGGTGCTCTTTGCAAGGGCTGCTTAAATTTACCATCCCCTCTTACTTAAATCACAATAATCTACTAATATGTTCATAATAACGTCTACAATAAGGAACAAATGTGCTTTAACAATGAATGGGGACTGCAATAATGCACTGTTACTCACCAGTAATCTTCTCATTCCATTCCTTATGCATGAGCAGTTAGCCTGCTCCACAAAAACCTTTACCTGCCTGAGGTCAGAATACTTCCCCCAATATGGTGCTGCCTACCCATCATACATATAGGGGAAAACACATCACAAGGACATCCAGAGAATAACAAAGAAACTCATATGAATGAAAAAAACAATCCCTATTAAGAGAAACAAGGGAGGGAGGGACAGGCTCAGGAACGGAATGGGAAAAACATGACTTGGAGCAATGAAGATTAGCTCTGAGTAACCAGGTATTATCTCCTCATCCGCCTTCCTGTCCCATTCATTACTAATGAGCCCATACCCAAGCGCATGGTGATTGAACCACAAAGAAACCAAGGATGGCACAACATACTTCAACAGCAATGTAAAAAACAGCACAAACCCAAGATCATGTACAGCCGACAAAACATCAGCACCAAAACTTGTGGAAACAGCCATCCCCAACCAGAGACAGTAGTGGGAACCAAAAGTGTGGGGATGCGCCCCAGAAGGAGCAGTACAATTAACATGCAGGGACGCACCATGAAACAATGCCTCAGATGATGAAAAGAAAACTGATTGGGTCAGAGGTCACAAAGAAGGCACAAGACACCATCCAGACAGACCACAGGCAACACATAAGGAAATTACCACCCAAATTCACAGGAAATACAGGCAGATGCGAAAGGCCTACAACACATCCAAAAAACTGAGAATCACAACCTCTGGAGAAGATGTGGCAAGAGAAAAAACCAGAAGGACAAGACCCACAAGACCAACGGAAACCAGGGGTGCAAAGTAGGACAAGGCAACGCCAGAAGCACCAATGTAAGACCCTGGGTGGGGACCGCAGAACAGGGGTCAGTACTCAGAAGCAGAAAACTCAGCAAAAAGCAATACTTCAATGGAGAGAAAGAAGACATTCAGAGCCCTTGAAGGGCAGAATGGAGACCCACTGGGCACGGAGAGGAGATATCGGCAGACCCAACAGTAAAGCATTCCCCTAAAAATAACCTAACACCCTGACCAAATCATAGGAAACAGGAGATAGACCCATCTACCTACACCAAGAGCCAAAGCACCGCCAATGATGAATGCAAGACACTAGGGCGAATGCCCGTGAGCGAACCAACAGGGACAATCTCACAAGAGCTAAACTCCCAGCTGGAGGCGCAGGAGAGAGGATGGGCAGAATAGAGGAGCAAGCAGTGGAGATGGGTGTACAGGAACCCACAAAACCAGAAAAGCAGTCAAACCATTAAGAAGGGGAAACCAAGGTCCGAGACCAGTATGGAACAATCAGAAGAACACTGTCAGAACAACCCAAATGCACTGAGGGCCCAGGAAAGCAAGGGCCAAGGGAAGAAGAAAGCATGAAACATCCAGTCCTAACCATGAGTGAATCAAGTCACAAACAGAGGGAGAACAGCCAATTCTGCTGGGGCAAGCACACCCAGCCAGGGAAGGTCGAACCAGGACTTATTTTCCTGATAGAGATTGGGCACACACAGTCCAAAAGAATTTGCAGGCCACTTCACCACCCCAAAGAGGGAGACTGGCAAGGAGAGAGAGAGGAGTCTTCACAAGTCCCACACAAAGGCGAATCCCCTAGAGAACAGAGAAAAACAGAGATCCCTCACATCCCCCCTACTCATCAAGAGAGGCACAAAGGACATGGCTGACTATCTGAACACAGATAGCATGTGGCCGAAGGAGAGGAGGTTAACAAAGATAGTGCCTGCCACAACACCACCAAAATCCACCAGTACGAAGACCGGAGATCCAAAAAGGGATCATCAGCCCAGGGCCCAGGAATCCAACAGCAGTGCCTTTTCCCCCAGGTGCAAGTATTTGTCCGCAAGACTACTGAGGGAAAAGGAATGAGCCCCTGAGGGAACAAGAGACAACAACCACCTCCAGAGAAACCGTCAACCTCCGGGGGCCCAGAAATGAAAGCCGCTTATTCATGAGAAGCCGGAAACCAGGGAACAAATGGATATATGCCCCAGAGAACACAGGCAATGCAGAGGTCATCTCCCCTAGTCTCAGCAGTCAGAGATTGGCAGACACTCAAGGTTGGGAAAGAACCCAGGATACACAGTAGAACAGACGGAAGAGAGCCATGATAAACATCAGAGCCATTGGTGCCAAGAGGGATGGAAAAACCAATGTCATTGATGAAAAGCTGAAAAAGAAGCACCTGGAAAAGGCGGGAACCTGAGCCCACAGACAAATGAAGAAACAGCGGACCAGCCAGATGGATAAGAATAAGCAGGCAGGCATCCATCAGGATGAGGGATGCAAGAAAACACCCCTCAGAAGCCATGATAACAGTGTCCTTGGAGACTGAGTTGAACCGCAGGCCCATGCTCTGTTTCTGGCACTGAACAAAAAAAGAAGGAAACCAACATCCCCACTTGCTGACACACATAGGATCCATGTCACCTGGGTGTCCTGAATGCACATCTCTAGCTCCCCGACAGATGGGAGGAAACAAAAGCTCGAACTTGAGCCAATGCCTAACAGATGGAAAAGGAGAGACTGTCCACTATACCAAACCCCTTACAGGAGGGGCAGACCCAACTGAGAACCCTTGGAGAGGGTATATGGGTACAGCCACCACTGCATGTCATGCCAAACCTGGCGACCAAGTTGACCAAAAGTCAAAGACGACACTGATTGAAAAATAAGTGCAAAGGCATCCACAGGAGACCACGTTAAAGAGATCAAGAGGAAAAGGATTTGTCCACCACCTGCCAAACATGCCACAGCACCCATACAACATAACATGTGTAAGTGCACAGCACACAAACGCCCAGAAGGGCACTGTGGCATGATACAACAGAAGTGTATTGCAACCCAACTCAATGGGACTCAAAATATTGACCAGAGAAGAATGAAGGGCTGAGGGGACCAAACAGAATTGGAACCTGTGACCCTGGGGCCAAACACAGGACCCCTGCAGGGGTCGCTTAAGTCCATCAAGCCACCATACTCGGCCCGAATAGCAAAATGGAATGGTACACACCCAGGCACAATTCTGCTGAAATGAAGCAACAAATAAATCAAAATCAACCACAGCAGATTGAGAGGGGGGACTACCAGTGGGTAGAATCAGAAGATGACAAACCCCATACACTTCCCCCACAAAGCAAAATAAAGAGAAACAAACAGGCAGGCACCAAGACAAGGAGCTCATGAGCAAGATGAGGTGAGTCAATACACAAAGAGGGGACTATAGAGCTTTTTTGGAGAGGTCCAGCATAAATGCCCCAAAGCAAGTCTACAAAATAAGGTTATGCTGTTCCTCAGGAATCCGAGTCAGAACACAGGGGAATCAAGACCAACCCGACCAGATAGATTCAAAGTTGTGGATCCAAATAATGGATTATAATGCCCTCACACACCCAGTTGGGTGTCATCCTTCATCATTTGGGCTGCTCCTCGTCGGGTCAGCGGTACAATACCCGATGGGATCCCTATAGTAGGGGCACTAAATTGTACAGTGTGATGTTTTAGTCTACGCTATTCAGAGCATGTCTATGAATTTAACGTATCATTATCGATATTAATTATGGGTAGGAGACCTATTGAATAAAATGTGATGTCAATGGTACTCCCAACCCTATTTTAGATTCACCCTCAACCTATAGATCTACACATTTCTGGCCCATCGCCCCCACTTCACCATACGGCTATTGGAAAAAGATCTCCGCTAAAGTGCCCCTACTATCGGGAGCCCGTCAGGTATATTTGGATCCCCAACTTTGAACCTGTCTGGTCGGGTTGGTTTTGATTCCCTTGTGTTCTGACTCGGATTCCTGAAACACAGCATAACCTTCAGTTGTAGACAAGATGAGGGGAGACCAGAGGCCATGAAAACGCCTCATTAAGTCTGCCAGAACAGAACCCAGAACATAAATAACCCTCAGACCCACCACCCAATAACCCCCATTAGGCTAAAATGGTTAATGCCCGGGCCAAAAAAGTCGCCACCTCCACAGCCTTAATCATGCCCTGAATAAAGTGCACATTCACCCCTTGGGGCAAGGGGGCACTGATTGACAAGTGTTTATAGTGACATAGCACAAAAGAACTCGGTTATCAAACCCCAGAAGGATGAAATGTTATGTGGGCTTGCTGATAATTTAATCTGTGGCCATGAGGTGAAAAGCTGGTCACTGGAGTGGAGACATCCGTCCACAGAACCACCATACGAAGCCTTTGATGGCACCATCATAGCAACAGCCCAAAACCAACAACCATATATCTCAGAGTGACCTGAATGCCAAAAGCACGAGGTAGCAAAGGCTACCTCCTGCGCTATATCATATAATTGCAACCGAAGAGGTCAGATGGGAGGCGGAGCCAACTGAATGTAACACCAAAACAACATTCAGGGAGAAGAAAAACATCAGGCCACAACAATCCCAGCCCACTTGTCCTTGCTTTGCGAGTCCCGGCGATTAAAATGTACTATAATTTACTAGTTCTTCTCATTTGGGCTGCATTAATTCATAGGGGTTTCACTCGAGTGCGGCTTTCGTTTTGTTGACAACATTATCATTAAAGTTATTGGGATTAAATCATGGGGAAATTGGACATACATTTGTAAATTTCTAATTTTCTCACAGTTACCTAATTTACTCACTAAAAATGACTAACGGAAGACGCGCAACATAATATATTTAAAATATGATGGTGTTCATCCTGAAAAACTGTGCATTCCCTGGAATTATGTTATGAAACAGAGAAACAGGTTGTATCAAAACAGGAAATATAATGCCCTAAATATAGATGAAGAGCAAGTATATATTGAGTCAGTTTCTGCTGTAAGAAAAGAGTTAAAGAGCAGTGAAAACTGATGTCTTACGAGTATCTACAAGTAACTGGCAACAGTGTGGCAGGCGATGTTTCAGGTCTCGTCTGCAGTAATGCAATACTGCTATGAAACATAAATTATTAATTGCTTGCCATTAATGGAGTCCACTAGTCTACTTCACTTGTTTCACTGTTTGGACTAAACCACCGAAGTCTGGGTGATGTGGCATGAGAACTGGTGACCTTTCTTACCCTGACATGGTTGCCTCACTGGGATTTTTCCCTTACCTAAATAAATCCATTGCTCTTGAACATGAAGCGTCCTGAAAAAAGTAGAGGCAATTCAAACAGGTCAATCTATGTATGCATATGAAACCAGGTTCTTCACAATTTACAGTTTAAAACATTTGGAATGAAAGGTACATACTTCTGCTGGTTTTATTTCTTCTTTATTTTTCCATTCCCGAGAGATGGATGTTCTGCAACAGAGGGGAACATTGTTGGTACTTTGAATTGGAATTAGCATCAGTGTTTGGAAACAGGATGAGATTGAATTATGTTATGGCCTAGACATAGATTCAGTGTTTACACCCAGCATCTGATATGTTTACTTGTGACCTGGAAAGAGAGAGATTGTTTGGCCATAGACTTGAAATGTTTTATGTGTTGACCTGGAAGTAGAGTTAGTGTTTGTACATAGGACTGGAATCATTCAAGCTCAGACTGGGGAGTAAGGTCAGTATCTGTATACAGGTTTAGAATTATTTATGTTTCAACCTGGAAGCAGAGTATGTGTTTGCACACAGTAACTTGATTATGAATTCTTAAGACATCTTGATTTTGGGACAGTAAATAGTCATTAGGGGTCCAGAGTCATTAAAGAGACATCTAGGATACTTCCGAAAGTAGCAGGTCACAAGGCTAACTGGTTCATTGTTTCTGAGCACAAAACTAGACAAATGTTTGCTCTCAAAAGATGAGAAGAATGAATCTTCAACTCTGACTTAAATGGATAGAGCTCGTATTCACTGTGGTGCCCCAGTACTTGATATCTCAGATATTTTCCAGGATATTGTGTTATTGTTAACAATATTGTGCAAGGCAAAAGCTCCAATCTAATTGAAATGATGGCCTAAGATTTACAATGTAGGATTTTGTTGCTGTATAGCAACCTTTATACATGTTTGTGGCAATATGTTTAGAATTGTTACCCCTCTGCATTATCCAGTTGTATTGGAGGACAGCTGATTAGAAAGGTAGAGCAAATTAAAGATGAAGTACATTTTGCAGTTTCATTTGTCTGATACAAGGTATGGATGCAACCCAAGCCTCCTACTGGGCCGGTGGATAGCACAGTTCTTCCAAGTAATGAATACATGTGCAATAGTATTATGTTTATTATAATGCCGCTTTGAGCAGGTACATTGTTTTGAAATCACTTTTACAATGTACTCCTATTTTGTACCAAGATATACAACCTTCCCTATCTGTGAGGGCCTACACCAGGTTTTCACCTTGGCACTTTCAAGCAAGAAACTTAAAGTCTCTTTGTTCAGGGAGAAGCTTTTGCTGTGTATCCTAATTTCAAAAGCTTTCAAATATTTCTCATGAGAATGAGGGGTGCCTGCTTCCCCTCACATTATCATCAGGTTTGCTTTCTACCATGTGACTCTTTCCTCATCCTATGGAAAGAAAATGTATAAAAGTTAAGTGATTTTCGAGATGTGGTATCATTAGATACACAATCAAATTGCATAGGTGAAGCTACTTGATTTGCTTTGCAAATACTTTGAGCCAGATTTATATCTTGGAGGTATGTATACTCTGTTTTAACACTGTCATAGTATATATAGGTCCGACCTCCAAATCTAAAAGTGGGCGTATCTTAGGTTTACACATGGCAGAGACTACTCTGTCTCTACTATGATTAAACTCCCCTGGCAGACCTCGAATTCCGCTGAACCAAAATTAGATGAGCAGAATTAGAGATCAGTTTTCACTATCCATCATCACCTGGAAATCCCTGGTGGTAAGGGGCAGGGAAAAGTGATAAATGCTCCCATTACGATTCGAGAGGACTCCATGGCAAGAAGAGCATTTTATTTTCATTTTCAAGAAGAAAATTCTACTTTGAGATTTTCTTTTCCAACATAAAAAAAATAAAAATTGTTGCAAGGGTCTGCATCAAGTTGACAGAGCTCTGCACCAAACTTTAAACAGCACTGAAGTGCATCACTGTGATGGTAGTCTCTGCCAAGGCTTTAGAAATGACTGCCAGCTTAGCATTCATTTTTAAATTAGGCAGGTGGCACATCTGTCAGGGCGACAGAATAATTTACTCTATCTCCCTGATGGAGAAATGGGTCACCCGCCTATATATATCATACCCTAAGTTCTGTGAATTTGTTAGTTAATATGTTCCACACTTCTAGTTGAGTGAGAGAGTGTTTTTTAATTGACATGGATGAAATAACAATCTCCAACCTTTTGATCAAATTAATGTTAATAATGATAATAATTCTCGGTTACAAGCTTATGAGCGACTTCTATGGCATATAGCAAACAATTGAGCTAAACCTGCACTGAGTGACCTGGAAACCCAATTATAAACAATTAGTATCAAAGCAATACAGTGATTGCCCGTGTAACCTCCTATTCGTTATACGTCACAACGTTTCTATTTTTGTATTGTGTAAAACACCAATAAAAATACATTAAAAAAACATAAATAAAACCATTGATTAGAACATAACGGAAACTGAGTGTAATTTCAAGCATTCCAACCATCACTTTCTTATGATTTGACCAGAAAGTTACAGTGAATGTGTGAAATTTTAATTGGTGAACTAGCCGTATGAAAATGTAAATGAAAGCAAACTAAAGTAAATTCACATTCACTAAGGGTACCTTTAGCTAAAGAAGATGGCACCTAGAAAATAACATCACATAAGAGTAATTTTACTTTGAAATGTTTTTAGTGACCACAATAGTAGAGTAAATAAGAATAATTCCATATTGAAAAAGTGCAAGCGTGAAATATATTATAAAACATACAACTTGAAATAAGATGATTGCTACAAAATCATAGTACAATAGTGTAATTTTAGAATGTGTGAGTCTAACTCTATCAAAAAAAGATGACACTTTAAAAATAAGAGCAACCATGGGTCATTTAGAATCAAACAATGGTAATTTTTTTACAATGAGGAACATGCATTGTTTTTGCTCCAAGGAAGCAGACTAAATTCAGCGTATAATTCCATAATCTAAAGGTGATGCTGGAACTTATTCTCAGATAAGAGGAAGTCTCACAGGTAGACATACCTCGGTGTATGATTTTCATACTTTTGCAGGTATATTCCCTTTTCAGCAACTAGTTATTCAACCAAGCACAACAATTTACATCAGAAAGACACTTTAAAGGATTTGTTTTAAAGGAAATTACCATTCCCCCTTTTTGATTTTCCTCTTTTTGTTCTCACTTAAAGCATCTTTTTTACGTGTAGAGAAATATCTTCCCCTACATGATCTGAAAAAATTGGTGTTTGGGGCCCATTCTACCTACACACATTAAGCGTTCTTTATTAGATGTAAGTTTGGTAATGAGATCAGTGTTGAAATCTTGCAATTTTTGTTTGGGGAGACCCCTGTGGTTATAGCATTTTAAGACTACGATTTAGAAAAGGGGGTGGTGATGAACAGAGTGTCTGAGTTAAACAGACCACTCTTACCCAGTCCAAAGATCAGGGCTTGATCCATCACCGTTATTTATCTCACTGCCCCATCCCAGCTCAGAACCTGGCTATATGCAAATCAGTCTGTCCCTGGCCCAGTGCATCATGGGAACAGGGCAGACTAAACTACCAAGCCAATTCTTCATCAGAAAGGAGACAAGCTACCGGGGACCGGTTTCTGGCATTTCAGCCTTCTTCGGCCCGGCTTGCTTGAATCCTGATGGAGCAGTGAGAAAGGGACTCCTGTCTGAGTATACCCTGCCACACCTATAGTGGCCAAAAACGATTTAGAAAAGGGGGTGGTGATGAACAGAGTGTCTGAGTTAAACAGACCACTCTTACCCAGTCCAAAGATCAGGGCTTGATCCATCACCATTATTTATCTCACTGCCCCATCCCAGCTCAGAACCTGGCTATATGCAAATCAGTCTGTCCCTGGCCCAGTGCATCATGGGAACAGGGCAGACTAAACTACCAAGCCAATTCTTCACCAGAAAGGAGACAAGCTACCGGGGACCGGTTTCTGGCATTTCAGCCTTCTTCGGCCCGGCTTGCTTGAATCCTGATGGAGCAGTGAGAAAGGGACTCATGTCTGAGTATACCCTGCCACACCTATAGTGGCCAAAAACGATTTAGAAAAGGGGGTGGTGATGAACAGAGTGTCTGAGTTAAACAGACCACTCTTACCCAGTCCAAAGATCAGGGCTTGATCCATCACCGTTATTTATCTCACTGCCCCATCCCAGCTCAGAACCTGGCTATATGCAAATCAGTCTGTCCCTGGCCCAGTGCATCATGGGAACAGGGCAGACTAAACTACCAAGCCAATTCTTCACCAGAAAGGAGACAAGCTACCGGGGACCGGTTTCTGGCATTTCAGCCTTCTTCGGCCCGGCTTGCTTGAATCCTGATGGAGCAGTGAGAAAGGGACTCATGTCTGAGTATACCCTGCCACACCTATAGTGGCCAAAAACGATTTAGAAAAGGGGGTGGTGATGAACAGAGTGTCTGAGTTAAACAGACCACTCTTATCCAGTCCAAAGATCAGGGCTTGATCCATCACCGTTATTTATCTCACTGCCCCATCCCAGCTCAGAACCTGGCTGTATGCAAATGAGTCTGTCCCTGGCCCAGTGCATCATGGGAACAGGGCAGACTAAACTACCAAGCCAATTCTTCACCAGAAAGGAGACAAGCTACCGGGGACCGGTTTCTGGCATTTCAGCCTTCTTCAGCCCGGCTTGCTTGAATCCTGATGGAGCAGTGAGAAAGGGACTCATGTCTGAGTATACCCTGCCACACCTATAGTGGCCAAAAACGATTTAGAAAAGGGGGTGGTGATGAACAGAGTGTCTGAGTTAAACAGACCACTCTTACCCAGTCCAAAGATCAGGGCTTGATCCATCACCGTTATTTATCTCACTGCACCATCCCAGCTCAGAACCTGGCTATATGCAAATCAGTCTGTCCCTGGCCCAGTGCATCATGGGAACAGGGCAGACTAAACTACCAAGCCAATTCTTCACCAGACTTTTTTGCATACAGCCAGGTTCTGAAACTGGGATGGTGCAGTGAGCTAAAAAACGGTGTTGGATCTAGCCCTGATCTCTTGACTGGGTGAGAGCTTTCTGCTTAATTCAGAGACTCTGTCCCTCACCACCCCTTGTTGTAAATATTTTAAGACTACAGCATCTGCATTTCCCACTTGTATGATTCTCTTGATTGCACGTCAACCCTGGTGACTTTTACAACTTTGAATAAAGCTCCTGAAATAAATATAATTCTCTTAGCTACAGTTGACCAATGATGGACAGCTCACACTTATGGCTACGGCTGTATGAGTTGCTGTCCTTCGCTGCAATAGACATAATAAAAGCTCCACTTCCATATTGTATAACAATATCGTGAAAGTTTGCTTGAATTCATAAAAGCAAAAAGGTTTGGATAGCCTAAATATATAGTTATGCTTAGATCTTGGGTGAAAATGCATCATAAATCATCATGAGTATGAGGGACTATATTAAAGATGTGGGGTGTGTTGAATATAATAATAATTAGACTTTGTGACTTTATGTATTTCACTTTATTTTTTCATTGCTAATTTCCATAATCCTAAGAAAACTTATTGTTCATGCAAATGTATTAAAAGAACTCCACTCCATACCGTTCTCTGGCAATTCCGTCATCTAAAGAAAACAGAAGTAGACATTGCATGATTGGTGAATGTAAGTTAAGGAGGAGCAAACAACATTTGAATCTTGTAAAAATCATTATATGGTAGGCATGAAAAGGAATGTAGGTGTCCGGTTATGTATTTTCATACCCATATGATGGGCTGTTGAACAAGCAAAATTAATTATTATACAACAGACAAATGTATTTGTCAAAGATGATTTACAGAGTGCAAAGATGGCATATACAGTGTATAATTTGTGGGAAAAATGCAGATGCCTAGAGATTCTCCTAGGAGCCTTTCCTACCAGACTCCTTGTTTGCCACATACCAAGGTTGCGTGGTACGGATTCCACCTCATGCCTCTTTTCTTCCCCACCCAGCATTTCTTATCTCTTTACTTCACTTTCCAAGTTGTTTTTATTCCTGTTTTCTTGTGTTGTCACAGTTGTCCTGTCATTCGCTTTCTTTTGTTTCCTCCCTTTTTCCTTCCTCGAACCCTTGTTCTGGGTTTGATGATGGAAACAATTCCCCAAAATGAGTCATGGTGCATACCACCTGCAACCACGGGAACTTCATTTACTTTTTTCATCCTGAATCTCATTTCCTGCTGATAAGCTAGTTGATGCTAACATCCCGTCTCGGGTCTAGAGATTATCAAACTTTCTAGAACTGATTTGCACCAACCAAGGTGATACACTTTGAACTTTCTGATTCCTTATGCTACTCGCACTACTACTTCCAGAATGCTAAGGGGCGATCCGGTGAAGAGGCCAGCAGTGTCGCGCCCATCTTTGCTTTCTACTTAAGGGCTTTTGCGAGCCTCCAAAGTCGAAGGGCTTTTTGGGAAACACACCTGCGTGCCGAGCAGGCAACGAAGCCCTTGACGGATCTACGGCGGCTTTCTTCACCACCCCTGAACTTTATCTCTACTGATGAGGGATATAAATCCCGAAACCCGGGCCATGTCTCGGGTCTAGAGATTATCGAACTTTCTAGAACTGATTTGCACCAACCAAGGTGATACACTTTGAACTTTCCGGTTCCTTATGCTACGCGCACTACTACTTCCAGAATGATGAGGGGCGATCCGGTGGAGAGGCCAGCAGTGTCGCGCCCATCCTTGCTTTCTACTTAAGTGCTTTTGCGAGCCTCCAAAGCCGCTGGGCTTTTTGGGAAACGCACCTGCGTGCCGAGCAGGCAATGAAGCCCTTGACGGATCTACGGCGGTTTTCTTCACCACCCCTGAACTTTATCTCTACTGATAAGGGATATAAATCCCGAAACCCGGGCCATGTCTCGGGTCTAGAGATTATCGAACTTTCTAGAACTGATTTGCACCAACCAAGGTGATACACTTTGAACTTTCCGGTTCCTAATGCTACTCGCACTACTACTTCCATAATGCTGAGGGGCGATCCGGTGGAGAGGCCAGCAGTGTCGCGCCCATCTTTGCATCCTGTGTAGTATCACTCTCCGAACTGAAGACTTTGCCCTCTCTGAAAGCCTCAAATATCTCAAATGCAGCGAATTGCTAGTTTAACCACACAAAGGTGGCATTCAGACTCGAACATAGAACAGGAGATATGCTTTGCACTGACAAATGGGGAAGGATATGGGAATGCTTTGCCTATTTTGAAAGATGAATGCCAACATGATTACCCACACTGACATGCAGTGATGCATAATTTCAAATATTATGTGAATAAACTCTGCCAGGCACCTCCCCAGTGTTTTTACAGACCCCTTAAACATGTTTTGGATATATTTGGAACAACTATGAAGGTTTATAAGTAGTGATCATTGAGAGAGTAACTGTAACATTAGCAACAAATTGCGAGGATGTGATGGAAGGAGGCCAATAGCCCATGATATACATGTTTGTGTATCAAACCTCATACTGTTTGTTCCTGCTCAGTATATTTAGGTACATGTGGAATGCCCTTCTGGTTTAGTGCTGCTTTTAGTGCTGAGGACCTCTTTGTTCTTGCATAGTTTGTATTCTATTTAAACCAGTGGTTTTTAGAGCCCTTGTCTTCCTATTCTGCACCTGTAAATTGTTCTCCAGAGGCTTGAGATCTGTCTACCCGTCTGTCTGTCTTCCCTTGCTGCATACCGGAATATCATAGTAGGAAATATTAACTCCAATGGGACAATATTTTTGGAAACAATATTTAAAACATGATGTTTATGTCAAACAACATTCCAACTATGACGTCGGGGTGCCACACCCCCCTCTTCTGCTCACTCATCTGAATTTTCCTTCTCCCACATTAGGATAATTCCCCTCCTCTGTGTTTATACCAAGGCTGTATCTCCATCTCTAGGGTTTCTGAGCGTAAACTGCCTACCCTCAAAGCCCACATGAAGGATATGAGAAAGGCGCAGGAGGACTTTCTAATTCTAATAGGTTGGAGCAGAACAGAAAGACACAAACCAGCTGCTCAAGCAGCCCAGATGAGACAGGATGGCGAGAAAGCAAGGGAGTCTAAGAGAATATAACAGAGGATCATCATTCCCATTGTTAAAATATTAAATAACTAACAAGCTGAAGAAATTAAGCTTTGATAAAATCATCTAAAAAAATTAGCTAAAAAGACCACAAAACATTAGGGGATATTCACTGCTGAGCATGAGAAAAAAAATAACATAAAACCCAGCAAATGCAATAAAAACCGTATTCAGAATGAAAAAAGGAGATTAAATCTGTTAGTTGGAAGACACCCTTGGTGGGAGAGAATGTCAACCATCACTGACTAGCAAGGGCAGAATGGGAGGAAGACATGTTCTCCTTTGCAAACTTCTACTGAGTACACTAAATTAAGTGCTTGGTGCTGGCACTGCATGAACACCGTTAAAAAGTATCCCAGCCTTTAATTGGCTGACATTTGGGTGGTGGTACCAATGTAACTTGAACTGAGGAAAGCACTAGCACTGGAACGTGCTAGTGTCACAAAGGGCACTGGTTTCAAGCGTGCTGGATTCACCAGCAAATTTTAGTCAATAAAGTTTTCCAAAAAACTTGAAGTTGCTTCTCACTGAAGTATTTTATTCATACTTATGAAGGTATATTCATGAAGGTATTCAGTAGTTATACTATATATTCAATTCCTTTTACAACAATCCATATGTTCCAATGCATTTCGGCCCACTGGCCTTCATCTGGGAAATCTATGAAACAAGAAGTAGTATCTGTCACTGATAATACTTCGAAACATACAATGTTTAAATCATTAAATCTCTATCACACATTGTCTGGCATTTAGTAAATATTATGCATGCTTTGCTAAATAGGAAGTTAAATAAACAGCCTTTACATTTACGCGTTTGAAAATAGCTGTCAGGTATTTGAGCCATTTACACTCATACGTTATCCGATGTTAAATGCAGCGTGGTAACATTGCTAGTTCATCTCACAGTCAAATTAGGTAACGTAGCGCATTAACAAGCTAGCGTTCTTTAGCGTTTTTAGAAAAACTCGTGGTACGGGTGTTGAGTAGATTCGCGCTGCCTCAAGGAGGTTACAACCGTTTAAGCGTAGCTCCTTCTTACCGGATATGTTGGGAGTCGGGTACTATCAGCGTGACAGATTAGCTGACGTGGCGCATTAATAAACAAGCGTTCTTTAGCATTTTAAAAAATACGCGTAGACTAGGGGTTGGGTGGATTCGAGCTGCCTCGAGGAGGTTACAAACAATTAAGCATAGCTCCTTCTTACCGGATATGTTGGGAATCGGGTTCTATCAGCGTTGTGAAGCGGGACGCTCTCAACGCGGTACAGGTTGGCGTGTGACGCGTGTGGGCTGTACTGCAATCTTTTAAAGGCGCGTATATGTCAATTAAAGGGCCAGTGTCTGAATGTGTTTCATGACAAAAATAATTGTTACAAAATATCGTACCATGGTAACAGTGTATCATAATATACAACTAACGGAATCATGTATAACAGAATTATAAATAACAGCTAAATTCAGTTCTTTCATTTATCCCCTGAGGGCGCAGAGTTTGTAAGTAAAATATCCAATGATTTTCACGTTTCAGTAAAGTCTTTCTGTTATCTCTTTCTTCATTTTTTTCCACAATCTCCAATATGCATGCTCTGATCTGGTTGATCTGATGGTTTTGTTCAATGAAGTGGTTGGCAACCGCTGATTTGGACACTTTTGTTCTTATATTACTTTTGTGTTCAGTCAATCTTGTTTTAAGTTTATGTTCTGTTTTATTTAACACCAAAAATTCACAAGGACCCCCTACAACCACCTTGTCATTGGATATTTTACTTACAAACTCTGCGCCCTCAGGGGATAAATGAAAGAACTGAATTTAGCTGTTATTTATAATTCTGTTATACATGATTCCGTTAGTTGTATATTATGATACACTGTTACCATGGTACGATATTTTGTAACAATTATTTTTGTCATGAAACACATTCAGACACTAGCCCTTTAATTGACATATACGCGCCTTTAAAAGATTGCAGTACAGCCCACACGCGTCACACGCCAACCTGTACATCGTTGAGAGCGTCCCGCTTCACAACGCTGATAGAACCCGATTCCCAACATATCCGGTAAGAAGGAGCTATGCTTAATTGTTTGTAACCTCCTCGAGGCAGCTCGAATCCACCCAACCCCTAGTCTACGCGTATTTTTTAAAATGCTAAAGAACGCTTGTTTATTAATGCGCCACGTCAGCTAATCTGTCACGCTGATAGTACCCGACTCCCAACATATCCGGTAAGAAGGAGCTACGCTTAAACGGTTGTAACCTCCTTGAGGCAGCGCAAATCTACTCAACACCCGTACCACGAGTTTTTCTAAAAACGCTAAAGAACGCTAGCTTGTTAATGCGCTACGTTACCTAATTTGACTGTGAGATGAACTAGCAATGTTACCACGCTGCATTTAACATCGGATAACGTATGAGTGTAAATGGCTCAAATACCTGACAGCTATTTTCAAACGCGTAAATGTAAAGGCTGTTTATTTAACTTCCTATTTAGCAAAGCATGCATAATATTTACTAAATGCCAGACAATGTGTGATAGAGATTTAATGATTTAAACATTGTATGTTTCGAAGTATTATCAGTGACAGATACTACTTCTTGTTTCATAGATTTCCCAGATGAAGGCCAGTGGGCCGAAATGCATTGGAACATATGGATTGTTGTAAAAGGAATTGAATATATAGTATAACTACTGAATACCTTCATGAATATACCTTCATAAGTATGAATAAAATACTTCAGTGAGAAGCAACTTCAAGTTTTTTGGAAAACTTTATTGACTAAAATTCGCTGGTGAATCCAGCACGCTTGAAACCAGTGCCCTTTGTGACACTAGCACGTTCCAGTGCTAGTGCTTTCCTCAGTTCATAGCATATACTCCAATGCAGGGAGTTAACGAAGGAGCACGATCTACACCTTTAACCTAAAGACTATCCCTTAGCTGTGCACGGCTATCATCTAAATCATTGTACCAATGTAACTTGTCCATGAATGTCCTTTTTCTAGTAGGGGCTGCACATGACATGCAATTCATAGGACCATCAGCTGGAATAAGCTAGGTGGGAGGGACCGCTCGGATGATATTTCAGAACCCCTGGGGCAAAGCGGTGAGGGATTCCACTCTGTATTAAGAATGTCATCTATGCTTTGCCTTCCTCGTTCTCCTGCCTACAGAAATACCTCAACCACTGATCAAACACAAACATAGCCCCACAAAATAATATGTAAGAACCGATGAAGAAAGCATAGAGAAAAGACTTACATTTTTCCTCAGCAAACTTTATCTTGGCCTTCTGAAACAAAACAGACACCAGCATTGTCATGTTTATTAATAGTATTGCTTACTTTCCAAACAGAATAAAAACAAAACATTTGTTTGAAAACGTTATTTATTTAGTTTGCATTGTTTTCTTAATTTCCCTCATACCAATATTAGTTGTGTGCATAGGCTATAAAAATGAAGAATAAATATAGATATATGCTTTACAGCAAATACATTTATAAAAGTTCTTAGATACAAGTTCAATACAGAGGATATATGCATTGTAGGAAAGACAATCAGATTTAAATTGTCATACAGCAAGAAATAAAAGTCAATGTTTGAGGTTAGGCTCAATATTCTGCCACTTGTCACCTATTTGCCAGGAGAATATCCTTCCTTATTAATAGCTGAATCTGTGTGGATATATTGACATCAACAATAGCTCTGGGTGGCATACATGCCTTGCTCAATTTTCATTCTTGTGGTAGCCTTGAAATACCCAACATTAATGGACATAGCTTGCAAAAGGAATTGATGAAAACATGTATGAATATTTCTAAAACTAGGTTATCAAAACTGGATTGTTAAAACATCTCTTTTCTAGCCTCCTGTGGATGAGGTGCTGGATAACTGAGTATTGAACTTATTGAAGCATGCACCATGGACCTAACCAGATTGAGTTACTTCTTGGATCTAATTACCACCTTACCATCTAATCACCTCTACAGGATTAGCCACTAAGCACAGGCAAATCCAATGTATGCTTGTAATAGACAAAAGTAAGCATAAGGTGCCATAATTGTTAGAGGCATGTGAGATTGTGAAATTGGAAATGACTAAAGGAACTAATTGTGACATGTGTATGTAGGAAATTGGTTTAGCCATTGAGGGTGGAGAATTACTACTCAAACTTCAACCACAATCTTTGTCAGAATGGAGTCACAAGCAAACTCCAAATTAACATGTGCTCAACTCTCTGGTAGCTTGGGAGAGAGCAGTCAGACATTGTTGGCTCAGATTGGACTGGTCACTGCTGCTCCCTTAGGAATTATTTTGGGGGCGTTTTAGGACTCCGTGTTTGCATTTTTCTCTCCCATTTTCCTCTGGAGGGACCCCTGACCACCCTTATGGGAGCCCCCTTATGTCTTTTTTGGCACACTTGTACTGGCTCAGAGATATGCCCCCTCACCAAGCTTCCTGGGGTCAGACAGCTTGCTGTCCAGTAAGTGCAGGCTTAACTCTGTAAAACTAAAATTGAGCAGGCGCTCCCTCAGAATCAAGTTGTATAGCTCCTTATAATTGTAACTTTGCTGACCCTCACCCAGTTCTTCCATGTCTTGCTGGTACAATTGAAGAAGTGCACCCATGATTGATTTTGGAGCTTGTGACTGTCCCCGAAATTCCGATGATATTTCTCAGAGGTCAGCCCAAAGTTGGCGACAAGCATGGCTTGGTCCTTATCTCCTAGTGTAAGGTGTAAGGTTCCCACTGTAGGCATATGTTCCACAAATCAACCCCCCACAGTGCTCCTCTGGTATCTTGTGTACCCTAAGGATTACCTCAAAAGCAGAAAACAATTTATCTGTGTCAACTCCCACCAGATAATTGTACACCTGGTCTTTAGTGATGTGAACCTTGTTGTCTCCTTCAGACACTGTGCTTGTGCTGCCACCATTGCTGCTGGATTCTTGTTGCTTTGCCTTAAATTCCATCTTTCTGAGACTACGCTCATAGGCCATTCTCCTTTCCTCCATGGCCAGTTTTCTTTCTCATGCACTAGTTCTTTCTCCATTTTTGGCTTGGCCATCAGCAGCCAAAATTTCCTCTTTGACTTCCTGTCTGCCAGTTCCTCTGGGGACAGGCCATGCAACGAAACACTGCTTTCTGCTCTGGCAGGGAGTTCCAATTCAGGAGATGAGTCTCCCCTGAAAGCTGCATCTCAGGGCTGGTATCCAGGCTCTGCTGTGTATCCTCCACATCATCCTGCTCATTTCCATCTTCTGCGCTGCCAGTTACTAAAGGACCTCCATCCAGACCGTCAGAGCTTTCTGAAGCTCCAACTTCTTGGTGCCCTTCTTCATTTGCAGTTCCCTTTTCCTACAGAACTGTTTGAGCTCAACTACAATGCAACTTCCCGGCTTGCCAACTCACACTCCATAACTGCAGGTATGGTCACAAGTTCAGGCCCACTGCAATGAAACATGGGTCGGCTACAGGGACCTAGTTCAACCCACTGAGCAAAGGTACCGTAAATCCTGGTTGAGGAGCATTTCAAGGTCCTGCATCGAGGATGCATTGAGCAGCCAAGGAGATGACTTGTGCAGTGTTAGTTATGAGGAGCACAGAGGCTGTAATACAAGGTCCTGCCTCATGTTTAAGGAGGCCGTCGACAAGGAGGCTTGCAATGTGAAGTCCTGAATCAAGATTGCGTTGTACACAAGCTGGTTCTGAAGAAGTTATGGCGAAGCGGAGTTCTGAATTATCATTAAGGGTGCCGTCAATGAGGGATTTCGGATAAGAGGGCCTGTGCCGGGGGTGTGTCATGCAACAGCAGTTCTGATGAGGCTGCAGGGGTCAGTGGCGTAACAAAACACATAGAGGGTATGCAAAGTACAGGGGGGCCACCCTCCGGACTCACATACAAGCTCTCAGGCCAGAGTACAGTGCTGAGGGGACCCAGTGGAGATCGGGGACCAGCCGCACTGCGAGGGCCTTTGTTATGTGAATATATGACGTTACAACGAATTCCGTTGCAACGCATGCCTTTACCATGCATGCGTTACAACGGAATTCGTTTACCATGCATAACATTTACCACAATTACTAGCGTGGTGACGTCATACGTCGTTAAGAGAAAGCGGAAGTTTATTTTCCGTTTTCTCTTAAACGACGCTGATACCCGACGTGACTTCGGGTGAGTTTCTTTTTTGGGGGGGAGACCCCCCCAAGCCCCCCTTTTTTTTACTTTTTACCTTTACCACATATACCTTTACTACAAACCTCGTAGTAAAGGTATGCGTGGTAAAGGCTTTCGTGTTAACCACGCATGCGTTGTACTGCATGCGTGGTTAACGATTTCGTTGTAAAGGCTTCGTTGTAATGGCCGTTTCCCTTGTTATGTCAATGCATCCACACCATTCATATGTCATATCACCCCAAACTGCTAATTTTCTCTATGGTTCCCATCAACTTCCACCCAGATCTCAGCTTGTTCAAGCCACCTTGCATGTCCCATCATCTCCCCAACCTATGCCCCATCGCCCCAAGGGCCTAAAGTTTCACATCCCTCCCCTAAACCCCCATCCATGACACATCAGTGCCCAAAGCCCTCCTGTCACTCTCAAAGCCATATCGTCCATCAGCCCATATACCCATGCATAACCTGCTGTCTCTAGAAAATTCTTCACCAAAAGTCTCCTGTATCCTATTGTCCCTCTAGAGTCACTGTACTAGAAAATAAATATTCCAGAAAATTACTCTAAACCCAAATGTCCACCACTGTTATAAAACTCACTGAAGACACATTTTACCCAGATAAATGTAAGGTTCCATCACCCCAAATTTCTTATGGCCTATTACCCACACACACATACTTCATCTGATCATCTGAACTCTACTACCTCTAAACTCCCTGCCAAAACCCTCACCAAACTCTGTCTGATGCCCCATCACCCCTTGCCCGCCTTATAGGTCATCACCTGCCAGCCCTCCTATGGCCATCGCCCTCTTCCCTATGTCCCATGGCTCACCAGCCGCTCACAGTGGCCTGTTCTTCATCTGTTTATTAAGTTCTCTCTTCAGTCTCCCAAACTCAGAGGAACTGGGAGGACTGAGCTAGGGTCCCTGATCTTAAACGCGACTGGAGTGGCAGCTCTGCAGCAGAAGCCATTAATTCCCCATCCATCGCCTCCAGTTGAATCAGGAATCCTTAGAGTGCATGGGAGGAAGGAAGGGCCAGCAGGCAGCTGGTCCCCATCCTTTCATTCTACCCTGGCGCAAGCTCCCTGGCCCTTCATCCATCACTTCCTCATTAACCCTCCTTCTGAGCGTGGACTGTGGGGTCGTGGCACTGCTGGCTGGAGGAGCGCGGAGAGTGGATGGAGAGAGGCCCGACTGGGGGGGGGGGGGGGGGCGTGCAAGCCACAGACTTCCAAGCTTCAGTATCCTTTCATCACACAGAGGTGCTGGCCGTGGCTAGCACTGGAAGCACTTGACGACCTGGCCAGCCTATCAAAAAGTGGCACTGTGGGGGTCCCCTCTCTTGAATGGACAGCTGAAACGAAGGGTCCTTCATGCATCTCAAAGTCCTGCCCCCTCCCCACCAGATGAAGCGAGTAAGATTCTGCTGATGTGATCCTGATGCTCCCCAAAGTTGAGTCCTGTTAACCACTGGACGGCATCTGTTGCCCAACCTCAAGGCTTTGCTAGAGCCCCCCTCTGGACCCAAACTAAGTTACAAATTGGCACTTCAAAAAGTTAATTTTTATTCATCTCATAGTACCTCACCTTGTGCATCTCATATTTATTCACTTGATTTTTTTTTTCATCTTGTGCTAAGTTTATTCACCTTGTAAGATTTTTATTCATCTTGTGATATTGCCCTCATGATATCGACCCCAAAAGGATTAACAGCTTAGTCGACCCTGCCAGGATTTGGAGTTGGAAGAATTTGCTGGGATGAGGGGAGGATGGGAGTTCTGCATCTGGACTGCATCCTTGAAGCTTAGAAAGGCTGGTGTGCACTTGCTGTGTGAGCCGGATCGACAGTCCCTTGGAAAATTAACATAAACATCTGGGAGGCTGCCAGAAAATCACTCAATAGTTGTAGAATCATTTCCAGGAGTAACGTGTAACTGATATTTTTTATTTGTCAAAAATAGTGCACCCTTCACCTTGAAATAAATTAAATTATTTATATAAAAGGTAGGTGCTGGTATTTGAGTTTATACCCATCATGCACTGGAGTAGTGCTTTGCGCTGTACGCTGTCTCTCCAAAGTGACAATATAACTACAATAATTTTGGCCTGGTACATTAGGGTAGAGCTTTGGTGCAGCGAGAACCAGAGAGGGGTAGCATGCACGCTTTGCTGGGACCTGCAGAGAGGGGCCTCTCCCCGCTATATCCTGGGAAGAGGCCCCTCAGTCACATGGCAGTTTGGAAAATCCCACGGGCCATAACTTCGACATCCCGAATTCCTGAAAGCCCTATGCCCATAGGGACAGCAGACTGGGTGTTGTTTTGTGGTGTTAGGAGGGGTCCCTTCATCCATTTGTGCTAACCTCGGTGGCGAAGGATGAGAGCCACTTCAGCTACAATGAAGCACATAATTGTCTGTATCCCAATCTGGCATGTGCCAATCAAAATGCAGCTCACTATAAGCATCCTTTAGATTGCCCATCTCTGCGCCTCTTCAGCCTGTAAAGTTTGGAATTGACAAAATAAAATAAGGACAGGGGGCTGGAGATGAGAATGCACGAGTAGTTCCATGAGAGTAGAAAACTATTATCTGCTTGCAAAACTCCTAATTTGCTTTCAAGAATGGCACACTTTGTGGATGGCTCATACTGCAGTGTATACAAATATCTCCATTTCATGAATATTTCTTATTGGATGGTGTTAAACTCGCTCATCGCAAGGAAGCAAACTCAGTTTGTTTACAAGCAGATCACAACAATATTGCAGCATGGTGCACAGCAACTGGAAATACCCTGACACTGCCAAAGTCCATCATCCTTTTGAAGCTTTCTTCCCTAAGACCCATTTCCTGAAATCCCTACAGTTAACTGCTTGCAAGCGTAAAGTACCCCAACGCCTGGAAAGTATGGCACTTTCTGTTCAAAGCTACACTTGCGTTTAAAGAATGCAGTATTCTTCCTCAAAAATGCATAGGAGGGGTGCAGTCTTCTTTAAACCATTCCAACCTTCTCTTCAAAAGTACTGCACTCTCCTATAAACAGCGCAGCACTTTCTTAAATCTGCTTTCCTTAGAAAACTGCTGGATTTCTCAACAAAGCCAAAGAACAGACAGGGAGGTGAGCAGCATATGGCACACTATATTTTTACTTCTATTGCTGGCCGGGCCCCACCATGATGCCCGCCCCTCCCTGGCTGATTCCAAACCAAATTCTCTGATTACCACACCTCCACCCACTGAGACTTAATCCAACGGTCCTCGCCACCACCCACACATATATTGTCACTCCTGCTACAAGGCTTGGCCTTGGACGCAGCGCAGGCTCTGACTCACCTGACCTGAGGGCTGGGGCTGGTCAGCTGGGCCTGGCCTGCAGCCTCAGAGTTAGGCGTGAGCAGGCAGCAGAAGGCAGGGGCAGGGCAAGGTTAGCCAGGCAGGGGCCGGGGGGCTAATACATTAAATAAAATGATGGCCGCCAGTGACAGACTTCGGACAGTCCTGTGTAGTAGCGTGGTTGTGTCTTCTTGGGAGTTGGGATGTCAGACACACCTCAGTCTCATGCCGTCAGGCGCACGTTTAATTGCACGCACTCAATGTGCAAGTCAGGACAAATTCAAATAAGGGCATTGGCCACCAGCCCTGCCCCACCCTGAAGAACGCGCACACGCATCGCGGAAGCAACTGCATGCCGCGTGCACCCAGTTTAATATAAAGAGCCTCAGAGAGAGGCCATGGCCGGGGCCGCGCACCGTTTATTAAAAAATTCAGATGCCCCGGCCCGGGATGGGCACCATTTATTAAGACACTCAGGGGCCTCGGCCGGGGCCCGGTGGCCTCGGCGCGTGTCCAGCAGTTGTTGTTGCGCACCATTTAATGGTTATTAGCTTCTGAGGCCCGGCGGGGGCTCAAGCACGCATGAATGCCTTGCGCACCATTTAATTTATTAAAGGTGCAGTGCGCACTGCGCACCACAACCATTCAATTCAGGATGAAGTAAGTGAGGGGGCCCCTGGAGCATGGGCCCCCTGCAAAGTGGGGGCTGCGTGGGCCGGTGTTACGCCCCTGGCAGGGGGTGATATAAAGTCCTTGCACAAGGAAAGTTCACTCAGTAGAGGTGATGCATCCATTCTGCTTGCGGTTTTGCAGTCCAGCAGAAGAGATGTGTCATTTCCTCAGATGGACTGGCAGAGGACTTTCAGTCCCACCTCCAAGGGTCAAGGACTGGGACGGAACAACTTGGCAGGGTAGGACTGACAGTTGCAGAGTCCATCTGCGTGTTACAAGATTCACTCTCATGGTCCTAGGTACAGGTTGCAGGTCTAGTCCTTCTCACTCAGGTAAGGGGGCAGCAGGTCAGCAGGTCAGCAGGGTAGCAGTCCATTAGGGCAGCATTTAAACAGAGTATCAGTCCTTTCGGCAGCACAGCAGTCCTTCTTCCTGGCTGAGTCTTCCACATGTCTAGAATTGTACTGAATTGTTGTTGTCTGGATTCCAATATTTTTACTTGGGGGCTTCTTTGAAGTGGGAGAAATTTCTAGCAGATTCTATTTGAAGTGCTCAAGCTCCCTGTCTACCCTGTCCTGGATCCAGACTAACTACAAGGGGTATGCAGTCTTTATTTAAAGTCAGGGCACTGCCTATTCAGGAGTAAGTTTGACAGGGGCCTGCTCTGCCAGTGATGACCCATCCAGGCAGCGCTAAGCACTCTATTGTCTGTGGCTGTCGAGGAGGAATACACAAAGACAACTGCCAACTGGTATACACCTGTTACAACGCAACTTTTACAACTACCTACCATTACAACGCAACTTTTACAACGCAAAAACTTTTACAACGCATGTATTTACAACGCATGTTTTTACAACGCAGGTACCTTTACAACGCATACCATTACAACATAAGTATTGGTAAGTATATAATTATATTTAAATTGTTATATGTTTGGGGTAAAGGGATATTTTTAGGGTTTAGGGTCAGTTTTGGGTTTTTGGGTAAAGGGGTATTTTTAGGGTTCAGGGTCAGGTTTAAGTTTTTGGGTAAAGGGGTATTTTTAGGGTTCAGGGTCAGTTTTAGGTTTTTGGGTAAAGGGGTATTTTTAGGGTTCAGGGTCAGTTTTCAGTTTTTGGGTAAAAGGGTATTTTTAGGGTTCAGGGTCAGTTTTCAGTTTTTGGGTAAAGGGGTATTTTTAGGGTTCAGGGTCAGTTTTCAGTTTTTGGGTAAAGGGGTATTTTTAGGGTTCAGGGTCAGTTTTCAGTTTTTGGGTAAAGGGGTATTTTTAGGGTTCAGGGTCAGTTTTCAGTTTTTGGGTAAAAGGGTATTTTTAGGGTTCAGGGTCAGTTTTCAGTTTTTGGGTAAAGGGGTATTTTTAGGGTTCAGGGTCAGTTTTCAGTTTTTGGGTAAAGGGGTATTTTTAGGGTTAAGGGTCAGTTTTAGGTTTTTGGGTAAAGGGGTATTTTTAGGGTTCAGGGTCAGTTTTGGGTTTTTGGGGTACAGGGGTACAGGGTAAAAATAAATTTAAATTTAATTTAAATTAAATTAGTTAAATGAAATGAAATTAAATTAAATTACATTACATTAAATTATATTAATTTCAATTAATTTACAATTAAAAAAATAATATATACTTACAAACACTTACGTTGTAATGGTATGCGTTGTAAAGGTACCTGCGGTGTAAAAACATGCGTTGTAAATACATGCGTTGTAATAGTTTTTGCGTTGTAAAAGTTTCGTTGTAATGGTAGGTCGTTGTAAATGTATGCATTGTAACGTCATACATCCCTGCCAACTGCACCTACTCATGTGACCCAGAGACAGGCGGCAGGCACTAAACGGCAAAGGTAGAAAAATGCAAACTTTATAAAAGTGGAATTTTTTAAATTGTAACTCAAAATTAGACTTTACTATAACAGAGGTTTTTTCATTACTATTTCATGAACTGCTTACCAGTCCCTATTTGGTTATTATCTTTATTAAATGTAATATGGTAACCCCAATGTTATCCTACGGAAGACATAGGCCTTGCAATAGTCAAAAACTAATGTAAGTGTTTTTCAATGTCAGAACATGTAAAGCTTAAAAGTACATGTACAACTTTTTAAGTACACTGCACCCTGCCCTGGGGGCTATTAAGGACGACCTAGGGGTGACTTATACAATTTCAAGGCAAGGTTTTAGCCTAGCAAAACGTTGATTTTGCCAGGTCAAACTGGCAGTTTAAAATTGCACACACAGGCTGCAATGGCAGGCCTGGGACACCTTTTTAAAGGTACTTAAGTCGGTGGCACAACAAGTGTTCTGGGCACACTACTAGTATTATATTTACAGGTCCTGGCTACACTTAACAGTACTCCATTAGGGACATATAAGTAGATTAAAAATGCCAACTGAGGATAAGCCAATTTTATTGTATTTTAATGAGTAAACACCTATATTTTCGTACTGGTTAGCAATGATGAAGTGCACAAAGTGCAATAGCCACCAAAAAAGAGTAAAAAAATAATTTGGAGAAGTAAGGGAAAAAGCGTTGGGGACGAAAACCCTAAGGCTGACAGGTCTATCAGTAGTCATCCACAATATGCTGTGTACCTGTACTGAATTCAATAGCACTTGCAAAAGACAGCTAAAACTGCCAGCAGCCAAACACTAAAAAGGAGAGTTTCAAGAGTTTTGTTGAACTGGGTCTGGTTAGTCTAATATTTCTGTTAAATAGAGAAGGTGCTCCAGAATTGCCCCATCATCCACAAACAATAAATAATTCACCATGCAACGGTTTGCTGTTTGAAATGTTGATAGACTATGAGATTACCTGAGGAATACTAAGGAGTGTGAGTGTGGCACCATGGAGTGATCTGGTCAGACAGTATAACTGGAAGATTGTGTGTTATTCAGAAGAAACAGAACCTTATGGTTCAGTCATGCTGTTATAGGTAGTGAAGAAATAAGTATGAGTCTATAATATGGTCTTTCATATGGAGAAGTCATACAGCACCACTTTGCACCTTTAGAAGCAGGAATATATGGCACAATGAAAACCCTTCAAACAGGAAATTTGTGCAGAGAAATTAGTTCTTTTAATGTTATGAGTTAAAGTATCCTTAGACAAGTTCTATTTTAAACCAGTCAGTGCTTGTTTCCAAGTCAGAATAAATCTTCAAGAAATCTATAACACCAGGTGAGACTCTAGTTTAACAGAGACCTTTTTTAGGGCATTTGTGGCCTCACAATAGTAGACCATATACTCAGCTTCAAGAGGTACCCATAAACCCATGAGGCCTGGGAGTAATTGCAAACCCTAAACAATTGCACTTGTACATATCATTTATAACAACAGTAAAGGATATACATGGTTGAATAACCAGCTGCATCTAATACTATCACCATACATTCAAGTCGAAGACCACCATAATGATTATGATAGTCTTTCATCTAGGTCCTTCAAAAGGGTAATAACAGGAACAATTGTGATCATATCATACTGAAATTAAAAAATCTGTGATTCAAGAACCACATAAAATGTTAATTAAAAAAATGTGAATTTCTTAAGAACCAACATTGATTCTAAAAGGAAAGTCCATTAGCCCTATGAAGGCTGCTTTTTGTTGACATTTGTTTGCTAAATACTTTGATGGTGTTTCAAGCCAGAAAGGTATTCATGTCTCATCAGGAATACACGAATAGCGGGAGCATCTGGAATAGAACATATAGATATATCTATCTGCAATGGTTCACCAAAAGCCACTGAATACACAGGTGAGTGCTGTGATCTTCATGAGGCCTGATGTGTAGAAACTGACCATAAGGTCAATTCTCTCTCATGGACCTCGGATGAGGACTATCAAAATGAAAGAGACTATTTTCGTCTGTGAGTTTTTCTGTATACCATTGTAGTTATTTTGTCACCTATGATCTTGGTGTTAAGATTGAGTAATGTGATTGTATCCCTATCAATTGTGTGGGTGAACTGCAAGCACGGATCCCTTGTGTTGATCCATCTGTAAAACTCCTTAATAATGTCATGTCACCTCTTCAGAATATAACGACATCACCAAAATACAAGAGCCATAATCTAATGTTCAACAGGCATTTATTAGTATTGCTGTAGATGTGATCCTGTTAAAATTGGTGAACATATAGGCAGGCCAGGCTTGGAACAAATGTGTTTCCCATTGAAGTGCACATTACTTTATGGTAGATGGTGTTGTCACTCAATTCTTCACAAACTGTATTGGTGTAATGGTGTCTATGACAGTGTCCTTGAGGATATTATCAATAACAAGGAGGGTCTGTTCCTATAGTAAAAAAGAATCTGAAGCCTCAATATCCATTGTCAATAATAGATCCAAACCGGAGTCAAAACTCAAGGTATCAAGAAAAGAGAGAACCTCTTTGGTTTCCTTCAGGAATGAAGGCATAATTTTCATCAAAGGCCAAAGAAACAGGTCACAAAATTTAGACAATCATTCCAAGATAGAATTAATCCCAAATACAAAGGGTAAGGCTGGTGGGGGAAATCTGTTTTTATGTAATTTGGGAAAGATTTAAAACAGTGCCATTGTGGGAATTAGAAAGAAGGCCATCAATTTGCAAGAACATCTTAAGTCCATCGTTGATTTGTCGTGTAGTTACTACTAATCCGTAGAACCTGTGCATTTGTTGGACACAACTTTGGTTGAGATGCCTAGACTTATTCCGGCACCCCACAGGATATGTTGGCCCAGAGACTAGCTAGCTCACAGTGCCACCAAAAGCCCCCCTAACTGTACCAAGGAGTGAATAGTTTCTGGCAACCGCTGAACATGAGAACCTTGTTCCTTCAGGGCTCGTGGAAACAGAGCCTAACCTTTTGCTCAGTCCTTCTGCTTATGTGTGCTCAGAGAAATATACATAATACACAGTGGGACATTTTCAATATATTTATTGATCCACTGTTTCTCTTGTAAAGAATACATGTGCTGCGATAATCAGTAGACAGAAAGCAGATGAAAGTGACTACGAGCACCAAAAGAGTAAATAGTAGGGACAGCTTTGCCATGGTGCTAAAGCAGTCTAAATATGCAGGCATATAAACAAAGCAGTAATCAAGCGTACTCCTACTATGTAAAACCTACTAGTGTACCTAGAATGTGCATAGGTGTGAAGACAAGAATCCCCTCAAAGGACGATCTAACCCCATTACCTAGCAGGAAAGAATGAAGGACCCCATCTTCATCACAAACTGGACACCCCTCACGAGATGTCAGAACGCTGCCTGGTGAAGTCTCAGCATGCAGGGACCCTCGGTGTCAGCTGAAGGGCCTCCTCTGCTAATTTATCGGGTTACTCATTATTTATAATATCAAGCAGTGTTGCGATGTACGTTGTAGATTAGCGATTTTATGAATATATTGATAGCTCTGTCACCCCATGGATGAAGATAGAACAACATTTGTACAGTGCGTAACAAGGCCTTGTACATGATGCGCAAGGCATCGTGATAATGTTGTACAAAACTAGATGTGTAAACAAGTAGTTTCAGAGAAACAAAACTAAAATTGTAATGTATGCAAATGTTCATGGCAGCAATGTTATTGTGAAAAAGATGACAATATAAGAATTTAGCTGCTTCGCTCCATGGCCTAACCCGGGAACATAACATAATGTATAATCAGGACAGTCAGCCAATTAACTGGTATATGTATATCTGTTAAAACAATGCTGGTAACTGAGCAAGATGACATTGACAAAGGCACATGGCTGTAACATGTCTATTTCTTTTTGTCTGTTCTTAATAAAAAATAAATTTTGTATACCCCACAAGTGCAGATCACATTTGTTTTGAATAAAAAAATATATATATATTACCTATTGGTGGTCGCCAGTAGATTCTTCTAGTTAGGACCTAGATTCCATAGGAAAATAGATTTTCGGCTTGCCTATATCTTTGGCGTGGTTTGACGAATCTTCACTAAATTTTCCCCAAAAAATGTCCAGGTGATTCGAGTTGTGCGTGGAATCTTTCGGGACGATCCATTAAGCCGGGGGTCAAAAAAGTGTGCTTCCCATGTTAATTCCCATAGGGATTTTGAACACTACTACAGCCCGAACTGCTGGACGGAATCACACCAAATTGGGCTGAAAGCTAGATCTTAGTCAAGAAAGAATGCTTTTTGTATTTGGTGTAAATCTGCTCAGTAGTTTTTGAGTTTAAAAAAAACAAAACATTAATACATATAAGGATGCGGATCCTCTGAGGATCCCACACCTCATTTTGATATCTGATTGGCTGGCAACACTTTAATCAGGAAGTTTTGGAAGCCATCTTGGGACTCAACTTCAGCTGCTTCCCCCTAAAAAAGTTTATTAAAACGTTTTTTAAAAATAGTTGGGGGCAGGGTAAGAATACCATGACCGCTGGCCTTCATTCTGGGGTCTTTAAAAAAAGTCACCAAAAATCACAAAGGATCTGTGACTCCGGTGAAGATTGAAAAAAAATACAAGTGAGGGCTCCTGTGCTTGTTTTGAAAAGAGCCCCTGGGTGGAACAGGCCCCGGGGCATTTTTTTAAACAATGCACTCTCCTAAGGCTCTTGGAGCCCTGGGATCACCACATCCCTAGACTTTATTTATAAAAATGGAAGGGGGCTGTGCGGACCCCTCTCTTGAGTTTCTGAGAAGCTCTGAGTACCAACACCTTCCCAGGGCTTTATGCTTAATAATTGAGGGGGCCATATGGACCCCCTCCTTGGCTCCCTAGAAGCCCCTCGGATGACCACCTCCCTGGGGCAATAAAATAAACATTTGGCATGGGCCAGATGGACACCACAAGCCCTGGGGACCAATACCTTGGATCCATTAATGGACCTTTGGACCTCCACCCCTTAAAGCCGGCTCCCTATACCCCGGGGTGCCCACCCCGGGACATAGATGTTTGCTCTTATTTGGCTGGAGTTTTGACAGCTCCCACCAAGTAAGAGCAGACATGAATTCTGCTCTCAACAAGTGGTCCTGTTTGATGGCTGAGGAGCTTTTGTCTTTTTACCTGCCTTCAGTCAAGCGGGCAGTGAAACAGATGAAACTATTGCTCTCGCACACATGGAGCTGTATGTTTAGAAGATCCCTGTGTGTATAAGCAATTGCGTCTCCCGTTGGAGGCGGGAAGCCAGCAATGACCGCTGGGGCATTCAGGCTCCCCAAGCAGTCCCCAGTGCTACGGAGCTGCTCAGTCACAGGCTCTTAAGTTCACTACACCAAGGAGCTCTGTAGAGTTGATAAGATGCCCAAAAACAACACACCACCCCAACAATCACAACACGCCTTCCAGTAAGGGCCTGCACCCATCCTACCTCCGGATGCAGCCCCCGCCATTTGCAAAGCTGCTACAGGCTAATTGTTGCAAATAAGCCTAATTGGGGCCATCTCCCAAAACAAAAGGGTCCTCACTTATGTAAACAATGGAGATAAAAAAGCTTGTAGGGGATTCCCTATCTTTGCCTAGTTTGTGGTTATTACACCAATAGAGCTCTTCATTATCTCCACGGCATTCTTGTCATTTAAACCACTGCATTGGAACAAGAATGGGGGGCCATTTACATCATAATAAAGCAGCTTGAGGCTGGGCAAACTGGAGCAATGGCCTTGCTTGTGGCCTTCAGCGTGCAGCCCGTTTTCACCTAATTAGAGGCCTGGGTAATTAGAATTGGAAGACACATTACTCAGTTATGGGGCCTTTGTAGGGGATCGATTATATGTGTTGAGTGAGGGAGCTAAACAAACTAGTCAGATGAAAGCTATAATAATGACAAAAGATTCCACTCTCCAAAGAGAAGTTGTGAACAGCAATGAAATGATGTTTGTCCCTATTGAAACAACTAAAACTGTACTATCAAGAAGTTCAGAGATCAAAATATTGACGATGTCTATGTGAATATGCCACAGATCGAGTCCTCCCCCAGTTCAACAAAACCTGCTCAGCAGCCAAGAATAGACTGGACCCGGATAAACATAAAACACAAAGAGTGGTGGATAAGAGGGCAAAGAAGTGCAATAAGCCAAACATGGGAAGGCAACACTACTGTTAATAGTGGACGCGAGTTATCTGAATCCTGTTCAATAAAACAGGATTATATTTGCTTTAAATGCCATTGCCTTAAGTCCCTGTAATATAATTGTTGCATAGGCCTCAGCATCTAACAAAGCAATTAGACCATAATGGAATGGAATTGGATGCTTTTTTGTAAATTGGATGTAGGATTTACCTTTTCAAGATTGCGGGCCCTCAGCAGATTAAAACAGCTCGCGTACAGAGGGGTCATCAATTCTGCCCAAAAATCTATGTCTGCTTTAAAGAGTGAGCCAAGCAAACTTTTACGGCCAGGCGCCCCATTTGTTCTGAAGAACGTAATGGTTTTGCAGACCGTTGCTCTGTAGAAGACCTTAGAGCAGTGTTCCATGTGCTCATTCTTCAGATTCTGCCAAGTCTATTTACATTTACAGGCTTCCTACTAACTGAACATGTTCGACCCATTATTCCACAGATACACCAATCCCTCCGGTAGTAGATTGTTCATTTAAAGTATTTTTGTACAGCCAGAATTTGTTCTGATTGTTACAGGTTAATAGTGAATGTACGTGGAGCCATTCTGATTCTGCTTATTTGGCTTTTGTCTTCCACAGAAGAGCACAGTAAGCTTTTCTTGTTTTGCTGAACTGCTACTGTGCAGTCTGATTTGTTTTATCTTTACTATCTCTTCTGGGCGCTGCAATTAAGGCTGATTTACGTTTCTTTAGCTCAAAGATGTACCATTGGTGGATTGTTGGATCCGGATTTCGTAATTGCTAGTGGGCTAGAATTCCTTTTTCCTCCTGAATTACTGTAGAGTGAGTCTGTTGAGATAACTTGGGGGCATATTATCAAGACAGGCGATGAAATTAATCCATAAAATCTTGCAATCTGTAATGGGAACATTTCCAAAGATTCTTACAGGCAGAGTATGTCAGCATCTTTGATGAATGAAAGGTCTTCAACCAACTACATTCTAGGAAATTCTTGTTAACTTGAGTTTGAGGGGTGTTACCTCCTTGTATTTCCCATTATTGGCTGCAGTAGGAGCAGGTATATCTCCTATAGGATATCGTTAAAGTAATGCAGCCCCATCCCAGTTCTGAATTGTGGTTGATTGAGTTCGTACGGTATGATTTGCTTAATTGCTTATTTGAACTTACGGGAATCTGAAGATTATTGCTTAGGTTTGGGTCTGATGCCCCGTTTGCTCCCTATCAGATGCTTGCGGTTGCTTTGTATGTCCTACTGCTATTTAAAATGTGAGGGTACTTTTCTGGCTCAATAGTTCTTATTTCAATACCCCACTTTGCAAAGACAGCTTTTAAGGTCTCGCCTTCACAGCACGCATGTGCTGCATAGGAAAGACACCTGTAGCCATTGATTGCCTTTTTCAGGCTAAAATGTGCACGTGTTCCATTGCCTTTAATGGCAACGCGTGCACGTGTGGCGATTTCCTTGTGGGAGCGAGCGCCGCTATATGGTAGCCATTATCCCTCTCGCAAGGGAATCGCGCAGCCCCCTCCTCCCCTTGCTGCTGCGCGAGTCACATGCGCTCCTCCGCCTGCTGCCTGCAGCGCTTGTGCTTGCTGTCCAGAAGGTCACTGCAGTGCCCTGGGCAGAAGCTGAGCGGAGTCAGCATGAGGGAGCTCTCCAAGGTTTGAAAGAGTTTGGTGCTGTGAACTCAGAACCCTGCGTCCTGTGGGGAGCTATCCTCCGGCTTGGAATACGTTCAGGTTAGGAGAAAATTCTTTCAGGTCCTGCAGGGAGCTGTCCAAGTGCTGACAGACCTCGGCAGTGCGGGCTCTGAATGTTGTGGCCTGAAGTAAGCTGTCCGCAGGTGCGGAACAAATTACTGTCCAGAGAAAGTGTTTTCGTGCCAGCTAGGAAGTTGTCCAGACGCTGACATAATCCCCAGTCCTGTGGAAATCGCTCTTTGCCCTGTGGGGTGCTGTCTGCTGTCCGATACTGACACAATTGCTGTATCCTAAGTTTACAGTCATAGCTTTGTGCTCCGTAGGAATCTGGCTGAGCTTTCTTCGGATAATTTTATAGTGTTGGATTGCGCAGAGAGGTGTTCAATGGTTGAAGCTGTTTGTGCAAGAAGACTCTGGTGTAGTTTCTACCCAAGTTTTTGTTTGTGTGTCTAACCGGTTCAGTCGGTGAAAAAGAGGCCATATTGTAGAATGTCCAAGGGGCTAACTGGCATGATCGCCAGTTAATTGCACCCTATTTGTATCTTTATTATCCCAGAGGGGCTTCAGATGTTTGTTCTGCCCTTTCTGTAATACGGATTGGAACAGCGCAAACTATGCTCCAGCATGATTATCATCAGGCATTCCCACATTTGCTTGGGGTTATGTCACCATGCAAATTAGAAAACCCTTTGCCCTTGCACCAATGCCATTTTACAAACTAGGGTACAGAGAAAATAAGCTTCCAGGAAGCGCCCTGATTATGCACCACATATAGGTGGTGCAGAGTCAGTCACTCACTGCACCCACCTGCTTAGGAATGAGGCTACAGATGAGGATGTAATATGGCTCTAACAGACGGCTCTTCAGGGTACAGCATGGATGTTGTCCTTGGGCTTACACAGCTTTTCCAGTAGGCTCCGCTGGTCGCTGGCGTGATGTCTTTTGAAGGGTTTGGCAGGGGCTGAAGCTGCTCTCCCAGCAGTCATTGCTGGGTGTTGCACAGGTGCTCTTTGTAATCTGCTATGGTTCTCATAGACGGCTGGGCAGGGAACTGCATGGTTGTTGTCTGGCTGCTAACATGGCTCTTGCTGTGCCAGAAGCTGTTTTGTTATTGCTGACTTGGCACCTTCAGCATGAGTCCCTGTATTTTTTACACAGACATGACTGCGTTCCCAATGTGTTGATTACGACCACTTACTGTCACAGGGAGCACTCCATAGGATGGCGCAACTGATTTATCCAGATGGAGGATGGGTTCAGTTACCATGAATCCCAATTGTTCCTCCTTTATGAAGTTGAGCTCTGTGAGCATCATGTATACCTCTTGTGTAAGCCCTCTCCACGATCAGTCTACATTCTTGTTGCAACAGAGCCTCCTAAGCCTTCTTTGGGTGTATGAAACCACTAAGACTGGACCAGTGTCCCCACACTGCTTAGGACAAGGTTCTTCCATCACACGGCATTTCCCAGGCTTCTCAATCAAACCTTCTCATTGCTAGTGTCCCAGACTTTCTTAACCACTTAGTTAATCTAAACTGAAATATTCTAATTGTGTAGTTAAATATGGGTTATGAGTTTGTGTTACCCTATCCTCTTCACTACTGCATGAACAATAAACTGTAATCGACCTACATCAGTGCTTTTCTTATGACTAGTGACTATTTGTACCTGACCTTCATTACAAAACATCAGCCTGTCTCAGCTAAGAAACCGTGTGTCCTTTTCATCCTTTATAATACTTTACTGTATGAGACCCAGGAGAGTGTTTCAGCTGATCTGTTGTATTTGCACTGAAGGAGGGAGGATGTAAGTTACAGAAAAAGCAGACAGTGAATGAGTATTTACTCGCTGATTCTAGTGCCTCCAACAGAGCTCATTAGTACAGTTCCAAGAGGGAGGTTTTATGCTTGGGGCGCCGTCAGAAGAGCTCACATTATCAGGTGTGCTCTGCTCTGGTCCCACGTTTCCATTGTGATGCCATTTCCCATTTCCCATGGCCCTGCCTGACAACCTGTCTGTGTCTTAGTAGGTCTGGTGAGTACCTGAGAGTGCCCCTTTGTTAGGTCATCTGGTGGCCACATTGAAGCCCAATACTGACTTAGAATGGTCCCAAGGCAGGAAACGTCACATTGTCTGTGGATTCTGAGGCACTGACTTTAAGGTCTGGCTCATGCGCAGACCCTGCTTCAGTCAGACATGGCTGTCTACTCTCTTTTCAGTTGTGGAGAGAGTAGGATGTCATAATATGAGGACCACAAGCAGCATACGTGTCTTAATGAGAGCCAGGTGCTTCGCCATACCAATAAGTTGGAGCAATGTAACACTTGTTATTTAAATCACACAGAAACAGCAAAAATGTGGTTAGAAATGCTCTAAAAATATATTAACGCATAGTCTAATTTTTAGGTTGAGTCTAGTGCAGTGCGCATGCGCTGCTCTAGGAAAGGGCCTCTTAGAATCACTCCAGACTTCCAAGAGACTTCTCCATGTTGGTCAGACTCCTCCTACACATTTCATTGGCCTTTGCATGTGGCCTTAAAAAATGAAAGCACGCAACAGGCCAAAGGCGGCTGTATGTCCCTCTTGTTCTGTAAACGTTCACTCCCATAGCCTGTGGGTCTTGTGAGCAAACCCAGCGAGCAGCGGCTCGCAGTGTGCCAGCTGCATTATTGGATCATGTTACTATTTAACCCAGCCTTCACTATTGCGTCCGTGCTTGATTTCAGTTCCTTTCAGTTGCTCATGTGTGTCTTTGGGAAGGAAAACAATTAATGTGCTTGTAAGACCTTTGTAGCATGTTGAAACTCAATGTTAACTAACATTTATTAAACAGCTAAATACCCGTTCGCCAATCAGAAAAGGGAGTGCAGATTAACTAACAAAAAGAAGGGAGGCTTTGATGCAGGCAGAGGTTTTCCCAGCTCTTGAGAGATTAGCAATTGAATTGGAACATTACCACTACAAAAACACATGTTAAAACGTATACAGGCGCTCTAAGATTCGTCTTCGGGGACAATTTTGCATCGTGACCCATGCCAGCACCTCACAGTTGTGTGTGTCCACGGCGACGACTTACGATTCCTCTGCTCAGGTTAAGAAATGTTCATGGCACGGTGAGGTCCTGGCAGGCACACACACGCACACACACACACGTGTGTGCGTGTGCAGATTTAACCAAGCCATTCCTACCACCCACAAGCGCGCCTAGCAGCTGAACGCCGGGCTTCTGTTTGAGCCGAAAACGACCAAAGAAAAAGGGCTGGCATGCCCTGCTAAATAAAAGGAAAGAGGTCTTGCTCCATGCCCTCACCCCTCTTGCCTCCCGCCCTCCACAAACACACGCAGACTGAAGCACGTGTGCATCCTTCTTCCGGGACTCCAAAACGACATTCATTGGCTGGGATCTGGAAGCAGTGTTTACAAACAGGAATTCCATGCATTGTAAATCAATCGGCACCAGGGGGCGGCACTTTCATGCCCCTCACCATGGCCAATTGACATTCAGCACGTTCACGACACCTCACCCCCAAAAATAAACAGCAGCAATTGGCCATTTCCCAACAGCCAAAGGCCATTCCGTAATGGGATTAGTCTGTTGTTTGCAGCCTAAAGACCTCCGGCAGTTTGTTAACCATGTTCTGCAAGGGATGACCCCTCAACTGTGGGGCACACCAATGAATACTGTATGTGAACAAAGGACTGACCAGCTGAGATGCCTTTGAGTAACCACCAGAGAGTCAAGCATTGGCATAGCCGATAGGTCTCACCTTTGGGACCTTATAAGTGTTTAGCCATGCAACAGTCGATGTTATTGCACCAAGGATATTGTGCTGCATAACTAAATACGTATAAGGTCCCAAAGGCGAGACCTATTGGTCATGCCAATGCTTGTTTGCTGAGTACTCAGGCTGTATTTATCGGGGATTTCTCCACGTAATAATCGTAGATTCTGTATCTGAAAAAAGGGAAGTCCTGTTAATTGAATTCCTATAATGTCTTCAATCTGATAGTGACTTAAGGTGGGGAAATGCCGCAGGAGGCGTGAGATGTTTGCCCTGCTTGGTATATCACTGCGGCCTCCATGTATGTATGTCACAGGCACTCTTTACCTCACTTCTGGGGTAAACCCATCCCTGCAATCTCATTCTTTTGTCGCACAATAGCAGGGTCTACTCAGTGATCTCAAAGCCCAACCTAGTAGAAATATTAAGGGACTGTGACTGTGCCACATGACTTTATTATGGCACAGTGAGGCACAGTCATCTGGAAAACAATCTGTTGAATATCTTATATATGACACACAACTGCATGAACCACTAAACGAGCTCATCATGTATAATCCCAGTTTGCAAGGGTTTATGGCATGCCATTTAGTGCTATTTTGGAAAGAAAAGGCTTGAGTTATTCTGTGCTGGGGTGCTCATGAGCATTATGATTTGGGGATAAGGGATGGTTACTCTGTATGCTCAGCGGTTGGAGTCCAGAGATTATAGATGTTTCGTTCTCTCAGTGCTTACACACTTGCCTTCATAGGGTAGTAGGTGAAGCTTCAGATTGTTTGACCTACAAAACTCTGTGTTTCCTCCCAGAAGCTGTGGCCTCAAGGTGTCACTTCTTCAAAGGAGCATCCCCCTTGTAATGTGGTGAGGAAAGACATTACTGATCCCAAATGTTAGCCTCTTGAGTAGCTGGTTGTCTTTGACCAAGCTCATAAATTACCTCAGCTGAGGTCACCAGTAGGCATTTGAGAGAGACATCAGCTCTTCTCTGGCATATCGTACCTTTAGGGATGATGGCTCTGAGACTGCCGAGGCCACTGAGGGCCTAAGGGCTACTGCAGTGCCAGTGGAGCTCCATACTAATCCAAAAGCTGAGTTCAGAAGCTGGATCTTCCATAGTGACTTTCAAGTCATTTGATGTAAATGTCAATGATGCCAAGCCACAGCCAGGAGCAATAGGTGGAAGGGAGTTTGCACCAAGAGAGTGGAATAAGACATTTGTGACAGGTGATATAAAAAACATAATTTATCTTTTTATTTTTCCTCATATGACCACTTACTCCCCTTCATTTTATTATACCCATACTTTCTAAGGAGTCTATTTTCACAAATGTAATATTTCTGTCAAAGTTCTTATGCACTCTATGTACAGCTAATGTCTTTTCGACTTTTAAACTATTTTAAATGGATAAATGGGGAGTATATGGATTCTATAATTATATAAAATGTAAGTATTGGGCTACACACTTTAGAGTAGCAGGTTATAATTGTTACATAAATAAATTGCTAGTAGTACTGATTAAAAAAGGAAAGAATTTCTTAGATGAGAAAGAGCTCTTATTATTGTGGCATGTGAGCAATAAGGCCAGACTATCTCCAGTAATGTTTTTTTCAACAACAGAGGCCAGTGTGCCAGGGCCACACATAGGAATGGATTCTCTGGAACTACCAAGTGACAACAAGCATTGGCAGAGCCAGGAAACCTGGGTTTAATGGGCTTATGTATAAAGCGTTAGTACATAGATAGGAGGAAGCCAGTAGCAGTGGACAGTGTGGGCTGTAGTTCTAAAGTAGGCCCTCATGCAGAACATTTCAAGCGATACATCCAAACAGTCAATAGCATTGTGTGAGAGATTTATATTCCAATGTGCTGAGCCAAATGTGCTGAGCCAAGATGTGCTAAAGAAATTCACCCTCCGCATATTGTTAACAATAGGTCTGTTTGACACCTGCATTATCACAATCCAGACTTGAAAAGTATACAGTCTAAAAACACTACAAAAATGTGTACAACAGATGTTTATAAGTAAAAAGGTTGTAGTAGACAGGCAGAAGATTACTGTAGTCCTCAGTGCAAGAAATTACAGTCTTATTTTGATGCGTAAAGGAATTAAAATGTAGGCAACAAAAAGTAATCTCACCATGGTGCGAACATCATTTTGGAGGCTTTCTAAGCGCTCATTGTCCTCATAGCTGAAAGAAGAAGAGTGAGAAAATATTTAGAAAAAAAAGCTGTAAGTATTTTCGCAGCTAAATAGGGCAAAGGGGACAGATCACAGTAAACCCTAAGGACAGAAGATAGAAAGACTAAGAACTATGTGAGCAGGAGCTTAGCGAAAGAGACAGTAGAAGAATGAGACAGCAGAGTGTTCATTTACAGCAGAGCGTATAAAATAAATATGGTTTAACATAATTAACACACTTTCAGAAGCATGCAGTAATACTGTATCCGGTCAAGAATTATAGGGAATATTTTCCGCCTTCAAAAGTCTTTTGAGTTTCAAAGCAAATAAAATGTGGACAATGAGGTATCTGTTGAGAATTTAGCAGCAAAAAAAATGAAAATGCTAAATCCATGGGTAATTTTATGCAGCAAATTGAAAGTCTTAATGGTAGAGGGAGGTGAGTCTGTCAGCTTAACCAATGAGACCATTAGAGCTGCCACCGTGCAGGTAAGAGCGGTGGGGCCAGGTTGGGGGGGATTCGACGGACGGCCACAAGGGAAATTAAATAAATAATTAATTTCCCTACATCGTGGTCTGTCGAACCCCCCTCCCATTCTCCCCCCCTGCCCCACAGCTCTTAGCTGCATGGGCCACGGCTGCAATAGAGGCAGATGGATCTGAGTCCAAGGGGCATATTTATCAATGAGTTGCGTCACTCTTCCGCCAAGCAAGAGGTTGCAAAGGCAACTCAAGAACAAGTAAGTCAGATTTACCAAGACTCGCAAGGCCACCTTGCATGGCCCTGCATGGCTTGATATATCTAGAGTACCGCAACGCAGCGCAAATCACTGTGTTGTGTTACTCTGCCCCAGAGAGGTGTTCTAAGGGTAGAGTGTGGGTTTTCCCATGCATCTACCCATGGATTTTGATGCAATTCCAGATTTTCCATTACTGGTAGGCCTGAGAATGTGTCAAAATTCTACGCCTCTCCAGGTGAGGAGAAAGATCTTTATTTCTCCTTGTTTTTTCCTCTTTCTATGGGCGCTGCATTTTGCAGCACCCATAGAAAGAGGAAAATGACTCAGAGGATTGTTTTTGTGGATTAAGGTGTCCCTTCCTGCACAGTAACACTCCTGTCTGCAGCACAGCACCCATGCACCATTGTGCACCTGAAATGTATGCCCCTTATAACGTTAAATATGGTGCATTCCTGACCTTATACCCTTTCCCTTTCATGCAGCACAGCAAGGTGGCCTACTCCATTATACTGCGTGAACGCTTGTTAAACGTGACTCTAAGTGTTTAGCAATGGAGACATTGACAATAGAGGAAGACCTTTGAGGGTAAAGACAGTTGAGTGTGGAGCTCAGCAAAGGAGATTGCCACATGCAGAGGAAAGAGGGTGAGAAGAGAGGGACAAGGCTACATTACAGGAAACATGAACTAAAAACTAGGGTTTGGCACTGGAGAGCCCTGTGTAGAGAGGGTGGATATGGCTGTATATATCTATGTTGGAGCAGGATCATTAGTACCTTGGCCCAGGTGTTTGGAGGGACTTAAGGCACTCTGATAATCCAACATGGAGCCTTGATGCTTTTGCCTCAGTAGCATTAGGACCTATAGCCCCCTAGCTGTCCCACGAAGTGGGATGACAGTAGGTAGCATATTTAATAAACGTTCCTGCATTATAGGGCAGCAAGCAACGTTGCTGTGCTGCATTGCATGAAAGGGAGTGAGCAGAAATGCTCCATATTTGCTGAGATATGGGACGTTTCTGTTCTCTACTTGCGCTGCACACTGGTATTAGCCTAGCGCCATTGTAGGCACCTTTGCACCACAGGCTGGCTGCGTTACAGGTAGGATTGTTTTTGTGCAGTAAGGGACACCTTCCTGCACCTATATATTCTGTAGAGGCATTTTCCTCTTTCTACATGCACTGCAGAATGAAGAACACAGAACATGTGGAAATAGGAAATAACTAAGGAACAATAAAGATATTTCTCCTTGCTATGCCTAAATTGGGAAGGCATGGCATTTTTGCAAATCTGGGAATACCCCAAAATACATGGGTGGCTACATGGGAACGCTATTGCTACACCCTTGGAAGGCCTGCCACAGTGAAATGTAATGTAACTCAGCACAGGCAGCTGCCTTGTGTGGCCTTTCTTTGCAAAGACCACGCAAATCAGGGCTTGTGTAACATTGTAAGTATTAATGAAGCCTTTGCGTTGTCCTTGTGTCACCATGCGCGACTCAAGAAAAACACAATATGTGCGTGGGAGTTTAGCTGAGTGTATTCTTGAGGAGATCTGGCGGAGAGAGTTAGATGTGAGGGCCTAATGGCATACGTAAGAAGAGAAGGAGGGGAGATGTGGGCTCAGGCAGAGGAGAGTGAGGGAAGAAGGACATAGAATGAAGCTTGTATTCAGCACTTGAGAACTCAGCGTTGTAGAATTTTAATTATATATGGATATTATTTGTCTTGGTCCACTGCACTAAAAAACATATAAACATATTCGAAGAAGAGCATTTTTTTATTTTTAGCTGAGGGATTGTAACATTGTCCTGCTGTGAGGTCACAAAATCTACCCCTAAAAAGTGGCCTTGTAAGAGTATTATCGACCCTAATGCAAGCCAGATTAGGCCCGATTCACTTCTGGTACACTCCTGCAACACTGTCATTACCTTATTGGCCACTGGCTAAGTCCTAAAAAGAAAGACAAAATAGATGAGTACCTTCAAGAGCATTTCTTCAAGGCCGAACATTTCCAAGAAATTACTTTAATATGGGTCACGTTGGTGCCAATGCATATTTATATCTATGATTCCCTTGCTGGTCTGGTAAGACTGTGTAATTTCAAATTATCCAAGAAACTCTGTCAAAAGGTCTCTGCTAGTGCAAAGTAATTAATCCCAATCTTTGTGTTGATTATTTGTGGTTGGTAACATTTTAAAGTTCTATTATGAAGGGTGATTTGCAAAGTTATCTTAATTATGTTATTATTTGTCTTTCACTTTAACATGTGCTAGTCTTTCTATAGTCAATGACAACATAATAAAACACAACTGCTGAATGGAAGCCCAGCTTCATGAATTTGAATAATTATATTGTAAACACTAATGTTTCATTGAGTAAAGTATCAAATAGGTTGCAAACAGCATTTATAATATTTTTGAAATCAACAAATGCAAAGCAGAAGCAAAAAAGGACTAGATGACAAAAGTATTGCTGTAATAAAGGTTGCATAATCAATCCAATAGAATTACATATCATAATGCAAACACATTATATAAAATATTCTCTGTGTATAGGGTTGTTCATACTTCTTGTTTTACCAACTAGAATGCTAAAATAAATTCCTTGTCCGGCTGGACAAAAGACATAACACTTATCAGGTGTATGATTATTGGTTCTGCATACTATTTTGTCCACAAGTAGGGACCACTGTCTTGTATGATAGCATATTTACAAAGGCAAAGCATATATGTACAAAAGACTGATCAGTTTATGGAAGTCATCAACACTGTAGAGGGAACATTCTCTACCTGGTGTATTGAGGCAGTGAAATAATTAACATGATAACCAGGGGCAGACTTGTACTATTTATGCTACTTTTGATTTTAGTTGCCAGTTTTAGGAGGAGCACCCGGACTTTGCCTTGCCTCCCACAATGTATCATCAACCCACATTTGCTGCATTTGAGCAATCCTCTACTTTTTTACTGAATTGCAGCCTATTCATACCTTGTGTGTGCCACACCAATCACGCCCCCACCAGTACAGTTTAGGGATCATGAGAGACCATATCAGAGTAATACTAGTTGTGTTCCCTCAGGCATGATGTAAGATGCATAAACCAGCCTTTTTGTTTACACACGGCTTTCCTTATCCAACCTGTGCGTGTACAATGTACAACTCATCAGTCACTCTGTGTCATAGCAGTCACATGATAGACTTTAAGAGACAGGGACATTAGGCTTGCTACCTGTGTCACTCTGGTAGAGTCCCTTCAGGAACAACGTAAGAAGCATAAGAGTTCCACTAATCATCTAGTTCCCATGAAGTATACTTACTTGCAATTTCTGGAACAGATAAGCCGCTCTCCAGCTAGAAATGGAAAGTGAAAATTATTTTAATGATTATTCTTTATGCGCAATAGAAGCTGTATTGAAATTCTCACAAATTACTTCCCTGATCCTTGTCATCTATCCGTGCCCTCAGGAAAACGTTTTCCATCCCTCAAGACACAGCTGTCAGCCCCTCTCATCATCTTTATCAGTGTTTTTCAATATATTTGGGCGAGTTTGGGTGAGCCCCTAACACAGTTAGACTCAGGTGTCACTGCTCTGCTGAAATGTAATAGCTCTGCCCTTGCACGGATGGGTGACATGCCATATTACACATACAGTTTCAGCTGAGAGGCACAGTGACTAATTCCATGCAACTAAGGGGACTTTGGTGCCTCTGTGAAAGTGGACATTGAGCTTAAATGGCACGTACCAAAAAATCCATGTACTTCTTCTTCAATGGCCTGTAAAAAAAGAGAGAAAGACTTGACCAGTGTAATATAATGAATACACCAAATAAAGGTTCAAGTAGGTTCTTTAATTAAGAGCATCTCATCCAAACCCTCGTACGATCCAAGACCAGCTGCAACTGATGTCTGAAACTACAGCATCATACACCACAAGTTTAAAATCCCACTACATTCTACATTCTTTCCCTTGTATCTAGCATCTTGACAAGGACACAAATTAATGCTACATACCACAACTAGTACCAGCATCTTCATGAAATGTTTAATGCATGAGCTGTTTAATGGGTTGTATGACGTTACAACGCATTCCCTTGCAACGCATGCGTTTTCCACACTAGCGTTACAATGGGAATGCCGTTGCCACGCATATGGTTTACCACGAAAATTCCTTTACCGCGCATACCTTTAAAACGATTTTCGTTGTATAACTACGCATGATAATGGCATTTTCATGGTAAACCAACTGCAGGGCTGATTATTTCTTTAAAATCTATAAATATGTTTTTAATAAATCATAACCTAATAAATTAGTATAATAAAAAAATATACTCACAGTGTCTTTTGACGGAATTCTCCTTCTTCTAACACAGTTTTAATTGGTCCTTTTTCAATTTTTTTGACAATGCAGTACGTAGATGCACGTACATAATTAAGTCGTTAGGGAGGCTCTCATTAAGGACAAGAGGCACAGAAGGTAAGAGTTTTTTTTAAACCCACTCATTTTTTTGGGGGGAGACCTCCACAACCCCCCACAGACTCCCAAACCCCCTTTTTATTTCGACCTTTAACTCACATTCGTTTACTACGTATCTAGTAGTAAAGGAATGCGTGGTAAAGGTTATCCGAGGTAACCACGCAAGCGTTGTAAAGTATGCGTGGTTAGTGTATTCTTGGAAACGATCGCGTTGTAGTGGCTGTTTCCCGTTTAATGCATACGCTGTATACAGTTTGTGTGCTTTTTCAATGTTTGCATGGAAGAATAGTTTTGATTTTCTGAAAGTTTTTTTAGACTAAAACTCTTTGCAAGAATATATTACTAAAATGATAGCAAATCTCTAATTTTAAGCCATTGAAGACTAGCCAATTTTAAAAATTGTTAATTGGCCAAGAGGTAACTAGTGTCTCAGGGGCCCATTAGGATGACGGGCGGACTTTGTCCCCCCGCCATCCCATCTTAGATAGTGACCGCCCGCCATAAGGGCGGGGGTCCCGTGGGGGAAATTAGGATGCACCCGCCACAGTGGTGGGCGCATCCAGCATTCCTGACATTGTGGCGGGTGGTGCACTCAGCATCGCCCGCCACAATGCCAGGAAGGCATGCTGTGCACTTCCATGCACAACATGGCAGGCACCGCGGGGATCCTGCCATATTGCGCATGGAACTGCAGGGGGGTACCAAATGTACCCCCATGTGCACCCCACGGAGTCCCTGGGGGCACACAACTGGCCCCCAAAGCAGACTCTGCATGCCTTTCCGTGGTGGCAATGCCGCCACGGAAAGGCATTGGAAAATGCCCATTGTAAAATGACTGGTGGTGTCTGATAGACACCGCCACCATATAGAACGTTTGCACACTGCCTTCTTTAATGCAAATCACATGCACAGGTGCGATGCACCTACACAATCCTAAAAGGTGTTCCTTCATTCGCATGAGGCACATTGTCTATGAGTCACAAAAGGGTGGCACACAGTCAGTGCAACTCCGAGAGTGCCTGGGGGGGGGGGGATTGGAAGGGTGGAATGGAAGTTTCATGGATCCTCCACAGATATCACCCGGAGGCACCCGCATGCAGGGGAATCTCTCTGCCACTTGAAAGTGCAGGTCTGGTGACATCAGCACTGTGAAAGGCTGACCGGCTGCTTCAATCACCGGGCCCATCGTTCAATAAAACTAGATTGCGGCTGCCTTGGGGGGCAGCGCATTATCAGTAATCGGGCACACTGTCTATGTTTGTACTTGGTGCCCCTTGTTAAAGATACACTGCTGTGCGAACAGAGACAGTGTGAGCTTACTGAAATATGGTCCCAGTTGAATACAAACAGAATACAATGAATTCCAGCTGGTACTGGAAACCCTGGGTGCCAAGTCGTGTAACGATCAGAGAATCACAAAGATCCCAGCAAGGACTGTTTTGGTAAATTTTATTCAAATCATTCCAGTTTTATCCTTAATTCAGCCCGGATTACCTAGCAAGTGGTTTTGGGAAAAGACTACACACCCAAAATATTGGGCAATTATGTTGCATGTTCACAATAGGATAACAACTGCGTGCGCGTGGGTTATGTATGGCACCTCATTAGTCCTCTACTCATGTGCCGCTTTTATGAGCAGAAAGTAGAGTTTGTGGAGGCACAACGAGCATACAATTGTAGATGGTATAACTATAAAGAATATATTTTTACCTCTCGGTTCTGAGTGAGATGAAAGATAATTCAGGCTTCTCTCTAGATATCTATTTGATGTAAATGTAGAATTCTACATTTGTTTTCCATCACTTTGGAATGTCTGCAGGTAGCACACGACAACAGCACCAAATCATCCTTACAGATAGGGAGATGGTTTCTGGCCTCTTACCAGACATTTTGCCAGACCATCAATGACGAGTCTAAATAGCAATATCAATTAAGCATCTATGGGACTCTGTACATCATGCTCAAAGCCCTTTTTAGGGCCAGCAGAGGGTGAAGCGATAGTCACTTCTTCTTTGGTCCATGCCCTGACAGAAGGCATATCTCTGAGCTGAGAGTGGGCCAAGGCCTATGCTGTATCTAGTCCATGATGTCAGAACAGGCCTATCCTCAGCCTTCCAGCAGACCATGGCCTTTGCTATGATCGCTCCATGCAGTGACAGCAGACATATCCCTACCCTCTCAGCAGACCATGGCTTCTGCTATGTCCACTTCAGGCTCTGACAGGCTTCTGCTATGTCCACTTCAAGCTCTGACAGGATACATATCCCCAGCCTCTCAGCAGACCATGGCTTCTGCTATATTCACTTCAGGCTCTGACGGGCTTCTGCTATGTCCACTTCAAGCTCTGACAGGATACATATCCCTACCCTCTCAGCAGACCATGGCTTCTGCTATGTCCACTTCAGGCTCTGACAGGCTTCTGCTATGTCCACTTCAAGCTCTGACAGGAGACATATCCCCAGCCTCTCAGCAGACCATGGCTTCTGCTATATCCACTTCAGGCTCTGACAGGCTTCTGCTATGTCCACTTCAAGCTCTGACTGGAGACATATCCCCAGCCTCTCAGCATACCATGGCTTCTGCTATGTCCACTTCAAGCTGTGACAGGAGACATATCCCCACTCTCTCAGCAGGCCATGGCTTCTGCTATCTTCACTTCATGCTCTGACAGGAGACATATCCCCAGCCTCTCAGCCAACCATGGCTTCTGCTATGTCCACTTCAATCTGTGACAGGAGACATATCCCCACCGTCTCAGCAGGCCATGGCTTCTGCTATCTTCACTTCATGCTCTGACAGGAGACATATCCCCAGCCTCTCATCAGACCATGGCTTCTGGTATGTCCACTTCAAGCTGTGACAGGAGACATATCCCCACCCTCTCAGCAGGCCATGGCTTCAGCTATGTTCACTTCATGCTCTGACAGGAGACATATCCCCAGCCTCTCAGCAGACCATGGCTTCTGCTATGTCCACTTCATGCACAGACAGCAGACATATCCCCATCCTCTCAGCAGATCATGGCTTCTGCTATGTCCACTTCAAGCACAGACATCAGACACATGATTATTTTTCTCTCTTCCCCAACACACCCATAAACAAAATCACTAGCATCATTTGTAGATCACTTGCTCTGCTCATTCGGGGTAACCTTGCCCCTCTCTCTCTATCTATCTACTTATATGTAGTGGGCACTTGTAAAGCACAAACATCTACTTTCAATGAAGGTTTCTTGGCGCTCTGAAGAATGAGTAGAAAACAATCTGAATCTTCAGCGGGTTTGCTGTGGAAGGGTTTCTGGGACTAGTTATCAAACAGACACGTTTTCAAGCATCTGCAAAATGCCAACACATTGTTTCTTCTTCAGCAAGAGGCGCTGGCCCTTCAATAATTTCAAATCACACAGTGATAGAACTGCTCCTGCTCAAGTGGTCCAAAGGAGCGATGTATCCTTCTGACACCAATAGGAAGGCTGGGTCCTGCAGTTGCCAGCAGCAACATATTTTGGTTTTAAAACAAGTTTTTTTTTTCATTGGTGACTGAATAAAATTTAGTGACATTAAATAACAAACTCTTATCATTTCGCAAACATTACTCACCCTTGGTTTTCGCTGGCTTTTGGAACTGCAACAGAAACACAAATGAATTCATTTTTAAGAAAAAAAGTTCATTCAAATTCTCAGCATGCCCACACAGGAGATAGCCAATTAACATGCAGAATATGTCTGGACTCTGGAGGAAATAGACTAGATCATGGACAATGTTAAGTTCATTTTTGTGTTCCTTGTATAATGTGCATTAACTACATATTTAGTAGGGAACACATCACTATAGAATAGCCACATTAAATAATGGTACGTATGATTAAAAAGGGCGTATTAAAAGTAAAATAAAAACTTGGCCTAGAATAGTCATAACGTTCATCCTACAGCTGTAGCAAGTAATTTAGAACAACATGAAATGTACAATCTGGAAGAGCCCATATTGTTTAGGAACCCCTGTTGTCTGTTCATGATGCTTTTTGATAAGTACACTTAAATAACAATTACTTTTCTTCCAATTTCAGACTAGTGGCCTGATGTACAATACCATTTTACCCTTACAAATCCTGTGAGTCGCAAAATCACAGGGCTTGAAACTGCAAAAAAAACTTTTTAATATACAAACTCCCTTTTTTCGATCTGGAAAAACCTTTATTGATTGTGAAAGTGATTTTGTGACTCATTCTGAATTGCATTTAGGAAGGGGCATGACTGGGTTGCCCTCTGCTATTTGTGGTTTACAATCAAATTTATAAACTGCAGAGGCAAAGCACTGAACAGTTACTGACAACTTCAAAGGAGGTGAAATGGATATGAAAGACGAGGCTGTGCCCATATGACAGACTCATCTTTGGGAATTGTCAAGGGCAGCTTTGGGGATGGGAGGCAGTGATAAAGGGGACCCTAATCTATTCCCAAATGCAAAGCATTGTTTTTTATAGCAACGCTGGTTTCCTTAAGGGACCCATTGTGCTTCATTTAATGTTTGGGACTGTCAAGGCATGAATGTGAGTCTTCTGTTCTTTACAAACCACCATACCTCGCCAATCACAGGCAAGCCGTCATAGTGGCCTACCTAATTAGTATTAATCAAACAGGTCATTCTGCATTCCCTTGTGACTGAATATTTTACAACATGATTTGTTAGTACACACCTCACAAAATGTAGAGCAGGCCGGAAAACTTCATTGCACAAGTAGCACCTACAATTTGGGATCTGCATTTTTGTACCTCAGGCCCTTAGTCCATACCATCAACATGCTTCATATAAATAATATTAATAGGTTAAAAGAAAACTGTATGTGAATACATTAACGCATTAAGCCCCATTCACAAACTGCATTTTGTAGTCTAGTCTATGGGTGGAATGGTTCTGAGGCGTGAATAGGCAATCGTTTACTGCCATTATATGCGCTGCCTGTTATTAGGATCGAAAGTCTGGAAGTGTAAGATCTCCGTTGTATGGATTGCACTGAAGAGTGGTGAGGACAATTCTCCTTTGCTTGCCACACCACAGCAGGGAGAAGATGACACTCTCCAACTCAGTTAATACCGACTCACGGAGTGGGTAGTAGGTGTTCTGCAAAGTGTGCAGGAGCTTTGGCAGTGTGATCATTTTAAAACTAGCTGTTCTAACCATCAATGTGAGAGGGAGCGCATACCACCCCTCCACCTCATCTTTGAAGGTGCTAATCACTCTTTCAAAATTCCTAACAACAAAGTCTCACGATGTGGTGTCACGTAGCTGTCCAGGTACTGAAATCTATCAGTCACTACCTGCAGCTCCTGAGGGAGATCAGTGTGACCAGAGGGGTATAAGGATGGCAGAGTATAGTTGTATTCCAATGTATACGGTAGCCTGAATGGTCCTCACAGGATTCAAAGGCAGAGAGGTCAGTGGTATGGTCACCAGAGTACCAGTGAGATTTTTTGCCCTGTACTGTCCATCTCTGAGGTTTTAAACCCTCGGATTCCATGCTGGGAGTGAACCATGGCCGTCAACAGTTCGATTGTAAGGGCAAACAACATGGATGACACAGAACATCCCTGTTGAGTGCCACGCTGTATAGGGAAGACCGAGGAGAGAACCCCATTCACTCGGACTACTGCTGTGAGGGTTTGCTACAGCAAAGGAAATCCACTGCTGAAAATGGGAGCCTAAGCTAAAGATACCAAGTGTCTGAGGAAGAAAGGGCCAATGTATGACATCAAATGCTTTTTCTGCGTCTAGTGCCAGAAAAACATGTGTATGTGTCCTTTAGGCCACTGCCAACTTCTTTTTAAGCAGGCGCTGAAAATTGAGGAGCATGGACCGGGCAGTCATGAATCGGTTTGCCCTGATGTATAAGCGGGACAAAGACCATCAGAAGCTGTGCAGCATGGACTGTGATCAACATTGTTCCCTCGATGTTCAGCAAAGATATAGGGCAGTATAAATTACAGTCAGTTTCAGGCTTAACCGGTTAGTGAATCACAATGATTGTTGCTCATTGGAGGTCCAGAGGGAGCACACCCCAATCTGGCAACTCCCTTAGGAGATTGAGCATATGGGGGGACAAGAGGCCTGAATATTGTTTAAAGAACTCCACCTGTAATCCGTTAGGTCACGGCATTTGACTTGACCTCATTTTGGCAATTGATCCCGCAACTTACTCCCGAGCAATATCCTTGTCCAGTTCTGCCCAATCCTCAGTGGTCAGCATGGGCAGATCCACTCCAGCCGGATAATCTGCCAGCCTGAGGATGGGCCTGGTAAAATGAGGCTTCGTAGTCAGCAAAGGCATCCGCTATGGCCATTTTGGATGAATGGAGGGCACGGTCTCGGCCACAATACTGTTGATTCAGCGGGAGGCTGCCTCCTGCCTATTGATTCAAGCTGGAAAACACACACAAATGATGGACGGAATATAGAAATCAAACATTCACCCCTAGTCAAGAGATCTGGATTAAATCCATCATTCCTTTGCTCACCATGCCACCCCAGTTCAGACCCAGTCATATGCAATTCAGTCTTGACCCTGCTCCTCATGGGAACAGTCCAGCCTGAACTGCCAACCCAGGTCCTCCCTAGACTAGAAACAAGCATTGTGGGACCGGTTTCAAGGTATCATCCCTCTTCAGCCAGGCTAGCTTGAATCCAGTGACTCAGTTAGCCCAGGACCCCTGTCTGAGCATACCCAGCGTACGTAGGGCAAGAAATCAAAAGACAAATGATAGATGATGGATTTGTTGCCCTAAGTGGGAAGGGTATGTCCAGACATAGTTCCCATTCTCTCTGTGTCACTGGATTTAAACTAGCCTGGTTGGTGAGGGGTGATACCTCAAAATTGGTCCCAGGATGCTTGTTTCCAATCCAGAGAGAACCTGACCTGGCCGTTGGGCCTGGACTGTTCCCATATGGAGCAAGGTCAAGACTAATTTGCATATTGGCTGGATTCAAACTGGGGTGGGGTGGTGAGCAAACAAACAATGGTTATCTATCATTTGTTCTTTTGTTGCCCTTAGTGGGAAGGGAATGCCCAGATTTGGGTCCAAGGCTCACTGTGTCACTGGATTCATGGTAACCTGGTAAATGAGGAGTGATACCCTCAAACCGACCCCAGGGTTCTTGCTACTGGTCCAGGGAGGACCTGGTCTGGCAGTTTGGGCTGGATTGTTCCCATGAGGAGCAGGGTCAAGACTGATTCGCATATAGCTGGGTACAAACTGTGGTGGTATGGTGAGCAAAAAACGATGGATTAGACCCAGATCTGTGACTGGGTGTGAAGTTTGATTTGTTCAGCATTACATCCATCACTATTTCTTTTTGCTTTTACTAAGCCAGGATAGCAATGTGTCTGCCTTATCACCAGCATTAAAGATGTGGTGCTGTGTTGCCAACAACTGCCTAAGGGCTTCACCCATAGCCAGGTCTTGATACATGTGAGGGAGCAACTCTAGGGAGTGCAAAGCATTGGGGTCAGTGCAGGCCCCGGGGGAATTCATAAGGGCTACAATCTGGTGTTCCAGGCTCTCTATCTCTGCCACCTCTCTGTTCTTCTTCTGGGACAGGGCATTCTGTGCCCAGTCCCGTAACACTGCTTTGTAGTCCTCCCATAGGACCATCGCAGAATTGACCGATTCCTGATTCTGCAGGAAACATAACTCTGAGTCTTTTCTAATGTTGTTTGCAATTTCCACTTCCCTCAAGTCACAAGCATTCAATCTCCAACTTGTTTCTCGCGGGCGGCCCATACCCTCCATCATACCCCAAAGAGGGAGTCATTGGACAGGCCCCTATCCAAATAGTCTGCCTGGAGTACCCTGGCTGTTTAACCAGCATGGACAAAGAATGTAGTCAAGTTGGGAAAACACTTTATGTACTCTGAAGAAATACGAATAGTACCTATGTAAGGGGAAGTGGTAGTGCCACAAGTCGCTGAGACCTAGGAAGTGTGAAACATTTGCAGAGGAGTGGGCTCCGGTGAGACCGAAGCCAGCTTCAAGGGATCCATATATGGGATGAGCTAATTGAAATCACCCCCCACAACATGAGCGGTCAAGGTGGTTTACAAAAGCACCACCGCCCAAAAAACAACATTGGGTCCCTTTTAGATGCTTCTACTGAAGCAAAATATACAATGCCAGGCTGCTGGCGTCGTATATATACCATGTAACTAGACCCAGTTTCACTTTACTATCCAGCCCATGGACATTCCAGGACATGATATTTAGGATTTGGGTGTCATGTAACCTATCCTGCATCATTTGATGGTAACTAAGAGGCCGGGGATGGCTCCTCTGGCTGTGCAGTGGGTGCTAGGTAGGGATGCAGAGTCATCCTCCTAACTAAACTGAGACAAATGAACTCCCCCCAAATGAGATGCCAATCTGGCATCACTTTACCCCCCTACCCCATATCCTGCTGCCCACCCGAGTATGAGAAACAATGTCAAATGGACAACCATTTGTGTATCAGGCAACAAAGGTCTGTCGCCCCCCTCAGACATCTGTTACCCTAGTAATGACTAAACTACTACAGAATTAACAATTCTTCAAAAAGTAAACCACTCTCTCCACCCTGGAGTGAAGAGAGAAATAAAAATAGAAAGGACGAGTCCAGTAAAAGTTTCCCCCTGCAGAGGTGCTGGTGAAGAAGAAAGAAAGAGATGGCTGACAGGAAGGAAGAGAAACAAGGACACCAAGCCCACAGTCCAGCCCGTTGACTCTGATTCCCGGATCTGATAGCTGCACATACACTGTAACAAACAAAATGATATTCCCACAATAGTGTGGATACGTTAATCAGTGCCATATCACCAACAGTTCCTACTCACACCAGGAGAGCCAGGCATGGCTCCCTCACCCCTCGCCCAAACGGGAAGGACAAGTAGGGCTGAGCCAGTGCCACACCAGCAGGCAACTCCAGATTAAGCAAACTGGGAAGTTCAGTAAAATTTTGAGGTCTGGTGTGTAATCTACCACCTCCGAACTAGTATCTTCAGAAGTCGCTGAGGTGACCATCTCCACAAGAGCTCTGGCCTACTCCTTCTCCTGTCTCTGGGTCTTAATGTCCAAAATCCCATCTGTTTGAACCACAACCCAGGTCACTGTAGCTGATCTTCATTGTCTCCTTAAGTGCGTCCGGCCCCCATCCCTAGCCGGTCCCTATCCCCCTGATCTGATGTACTTCACCCAAGGCTAACAGTCAGAGGGGCACCCTAACCACAGACCTTCAGGCAGTTCCACACCTCCAATGAAGTCATGAAAAAGTGGGACTGTCAATCATGAAGTACCTTCAGCTTTGCAGGGTACAGTAACATGTCCGTTAGGCCCATAACTTTCAACTTTTATTTAGCCACACAAATGATTGATGCTGTTTCTGGACCAACTGGGTGTAATCGGGAAAGATACATACAACATAATTCTCGTGCTCCAGGTCTCCGTGTAGTCTGACCTTATGATGGAAAGCATCCCTGTCCGAGTGATAAAGAGTTTCCCTACCAGTGTCTGATCCAGAGCCCCCACAAGGAGGCGCGGCCCTTTCAACAACAAACACAGAGGACAGGGCAGTCTCTGGGATCTATTCTCTAATCCACCTTTCTAGGAAGAGCTCGGGTGCGCAGCCCTCCACCCCCTTGGGAAATTCAATGAATCATAGGCTGCACCTCCTGGAGCGACCCTCAGTGTCCTCCGCACACGCCTTCAGGCTCTGCATATGTGCTGTCAGTGTTGTTGCTGTGGCCCTAAAGGAGGTGAGATCCTTTTGTATATTAACTACCTGTGGCTCCATGGCCCTGGATCTATCCGCCACCTTACAGAGGTCCAGTGCGATGGAGTTGATCTTGGCCTGGACATTGGCAATGGATGTTTCAATGACCATAAGTATTTGAGTGCTAATGGGGCTGTGGCTCATCTGGACACCTGGCACATCTGGACATCTCCACGTTGGCCGTGAAATGTATTTTAATTTGCTGGGGACCATGGGGCACCCTATCTCTACCGACGGAGGTGTCCCGATAGAGGACAGACAGGGCTGAGATGGAAAGATGCCTGCCCGCACAGCATGGAAAAGGTATTCCAGGTTGGGTACCCCTACTGTCTCCATTCCAAATCCTGACAGAGTTTCCTCCAAGGAATATTTTTGGTACTTAGAAGAGTCTTGACTACATCTCCCCATGAAAACTTCTTGTAGCACAGGGACCAGATCACACTTCTTCCCCAGGCCCCAGCTTCCATATATGCCCAAGGCAGATCAGGTCCTAGCCATGTAGTTAACTCCACATGATGGTCCCATATATGCCAGGGAGGGAGAGATCCATGAATCCACTGTCCAGCACCCACAGTCTGGGTGTGTCCAATACACCATAGCAGTTCACTCAACCACTGGGGCAGTTCTGGAGGGCAAGAGGACACCAGAGATCCCCAAAGCAGGGTTGAATCAAATAGTACATGCTGCTGGCCACCACCTTGTGCCCAGAACGGGGTTGAACTGGTGATGTAGGATCAAGCCCTCTCCCACCTTTTCCCAGAGACGACAGGACCAGGAGGTGGGGAGGGGCTCCAAAATGGACCTGGCTGCAGAGGGTCCAACTGGCTCAGCAGCACACCTTCACTCCGCACTGGTGACAGAGGGCGCCTTAGTCCAGTCGCACCCTCTGTGTCTCTGTAAAGCAGGTGGCCACCTGCACTCACAACAGCCTGAGGGCGGCTGCAAGGCTAGCACCTCATCCTGAAAACGGGCACAAGTAGCACTGCCACATATCATCAGTCTCCTTCAAGGCCGCATGTCCCTCTGGGGCAGGTGGCCATTCCCAGTGGCCAAAGTTTGTGTAGTACTCAGTGACACACAGGGGTCGCAGCAGTTACTGTCACTCACAGGTTTGGGTGCTCCATAAACAGTCACATACAGTGAGGTATGCCAAACCTTTGTCCTCAGCCGCCCACTACTCACAATCAGAATGGAGGGTGAAGGGACTCTCCTAGCCTGGGCTATGAATGGCCTGCTGCAACTGACAACACAACCATGAGGACCTTTGCCCTGAGGCAGCCAGGCAAATATTGCCACTCTGGGCAACGAGGTGGGGGGCGAGAACTGCACATCCCACAGAAGCAAAGGGAACACATGTCTAGTCCCTGGCTCCCTCAAAGCAGCAGGTGGGAGCCTGAACATCCTTTGCACAGGACTTGCTGGCTGATTCATCCCTCCGGTACACCATGTGACCCACTGGGCTGCTGTTGCTGTCAAGTGGCTCCGGTCTGGAGCATGGAGCAGGCCCCAAGGCGGGTGCGCAAGGAGTGGATCCAGTAGAGAATAAAGTCACTTTGTAGCGTCCTACCTCCATGAACATTGAAGGCTGCGGGGCCTACGGGAGTCTGTCAGGCAGGACTCAGGCAGTTTCCAAGACGTAGGCACTGGCCCCCAGTGCAGCAGGCGACCTCCAGCACAGTGTGACTCACTCAGGTCGGCAAAGAAAGGGGACGCTCGGGTTAGGCCACACCCCCGACATGACCAGCTGGTGCAGACCGACTGCACTGTTGACTCATGGCCACACCTCCTGATCGACCATGAAGCATCACCTGTGCCCCGATCGTGTCTGATCCCTACCCCCTCAGATGCCAGCACAGGTGGAACAGGATCCGCTGCCTCGTTGTTCCTCGGGCCCACTTGGCTGCACACGTCTAGCTGCACGGCAGCAGCAATCAGGTCAGTTTCCCCTCAGCCACTCCACCCGTACACAACTTACTTCACAAATATGGGGCCATATTGGAGGTTTTGGGCATCAGATGGGGAAGGATACGTTTGGATAATACAGGCCGACCAGCAGCTCGGGTCTAACACATCTGGTTGGCCCTCTTCCCGGGCTGTGCCTCGTATCAAACTATACTTAGTTGTATTTTTAACTATTTTAAATTAATTTAATTTAACATTATTTAATATTGGGTTTTTATGTCTCTATTGCCATTATTTTCTCTGGGAGTGTGCTACAATGTCAGTGGTAGGCCATGATTGGTGCTGGACTAACAACTGATTGCTTTTGCCTGTATTAACTGGTGCAGGGACAGCATATCGAGTAATAAATATCAAATTGCACAAATATTGTATAAAAAATATCTTGGGTCAGGAATATTGATAATAAACAACACAACGGTGGGAGACGACCTCGGGGAAATTTATAGACCTAGCTCTAAATACAATCCCCAACAGATCAGACAATTACAACAAGTATCAGAGGGTCTTTAAAGAAGAGAAGAGTTCAAAGGTATTGGATACCCACCCAACAGTCAAAAAATCCCTTGGTTAGCTAGAGAACAGCATGTTGTACACAAAACATCTCAGGTGGATGAGGAAAATACCCATCAGTCACCACTCGGATCCGCCCTTCATCATTTGGGATTTATCCGGACTACCCGTCAGAGAATGTTTGTATTACAGTCACAAGGAGACCTGGTGGTTAGGAAGTCTCCTTTGCTGCGGGAAATTGCGGTGTGGTCTACCACTCAAAAATGGAACGAGTGGAGAGAAATCATGGGACTGGGGTGTGCAGTGCAAAAACTGTGAGTGAAGAATAAAGAAAACAAAAAAGTGTGCTAAAATTGGTTTAGAGAGCACAGAACAACCTTTATTCGATGAATGCTCGCTATACCAAGGTTAAAAAATATATCCTGAGACAGTCAAGTAAGGTAGACCATCTAAGGTGTAGTCAGGTCGACATGTTTCAGCAAAGTGGGACTATTGCGTCCTTGCTTTCATCAGGACCAAGAAAGTAGTGCTACTACACAGAAGTGAAGAAAATAAAAATGTGACAACAAATGTGAGGAGAACAAGTGCAGAAAGTCACCTGTAGTATCCAGATGCCGTTACAGTTAGTGTGGTTCACTTAATCTGTAAGGCAGGATAGCCTCACCCCACCTGGCAGTGGCTCAGGGGAAGAGTGAAGCACCGCTCTGTCCGTCGGTGCTCCGTAGCCAGCGTCCTAGCCGACTGGACTGGACCGAGTGCGCCCCCGAGTAAAAAGGGCCCGCATCGGGGGGCGCACTTTTAGACTGAGGGCACCACAGCTCTGGAACACTCTGCCATTGGCCTTACGCTGTACCTCTAATCTGCTGTCTTTCAGGAAGGGCCTTAAAACTTGGCTTTTTACCCTCTAGTATGTCTCCTTTGCTGTTAATGGATGTTTTTATTTTCTCTGTGTTATGTTTTTCTTCTTATGAGCTGCCAATAAAAGCGCCGGGACACTCCAATGGAGTAGCCGTGCGCTATAGAAATTAAAATTAACATAACATAACATAACATAACATAACATATTATTCATTTTTTAATAATTAATTGTTAATTGATTTCAATTAATTAATTGGCAAATAATGATTGTAATTGTGTAATAATTTTAGGTGTGTGTTGCAGTGTTTATAGGTTAAACTGGTGGGAAGGAATATATTTTTAATTGATTAATGAATAATTAGTTGTTAATTTTAATTAATTAGTAATTAATAATGGTAATTGTGTAATAATTTTATGTGTGTGTTGTGGTTTATATAGGTGTAAATGGTGGGAATGGTGTTAAGTAATTTATTTTGTATTGATGAATTATTAATTAGTTGTTAATTAATTTCAATTAATTCATTAGTAATTAATTATGGTAATTGTGTAATTAATTTTTGGTGTGTGTTGTGAATATTATAGTATTAAAGAATGTGTACTCAATAAATGTTTATTATTTCTTTTATTAATAATATTTTCTAAATTAATTTATAATGTGTTAATTATGGAAATACATTTAAATAACAAGGTTGAAGTCTTTCTTTATTGGTGAGGTGTTATAGGGCAGGAAATAAAATAAATACATTTATGTTTTAAATAATTTGTCTGTTTTTAAAATATTTGCTCCTTTTAAATAAATATGGGTTTATAAATACATTTTTTAATTTATTTAATACAATATTTGTAACTTTTTGTAATATGTAATTAATATTATAATATATGTTATTTTTATATGTTTAATATATTTAATTGTATAGTTTTTAAATATGTTTTATTTATTTTAAAAAGTATTACATTTTTTCAATTGGTTGAATGTTATTAGTAATTTTTGTTTCTCTGCTGTCAAACACTTTCCCTACTGTTGCACTCACTGGAGTGGGAATACTAATTTTTACCCCTCCGCTATCTAGCACTTTCCCTACTGTTGCACTCATTGGAATGGGAATAGTAATTTTTACCCCTCGGCTATCCAGAACTTTCCCTACTGTTTCAGTCACTGGAGTGGGAATAGTAATTTTTACCCCTCCGCAATCCAGCACTTTCCTACTGTTGCACTCACTGGAGTGGGAATAGTAATTTTTACCACTCTGCTATCCAACATTTTTCCCACTGTTTCAATCAATGGAGTGGGAATAGTCATTTTTACCCATCCGCTATCCAACACTTTCCCTACTGTTGCTTCTTTGGAGTGGGAATAGTAATATTTGCCCCTCCGCTATCCAACACTTATCCTACTGTTGCACTCACTGGAGTGGGAAGTGATTTTAATTCTTCTGCTATCCACAATTTACTGTACTTTGGCAGTCACTGGGGTGGGAATAGTAGTTTTTACCCATCTGCTATCCAACATTTTCCCTACTGTTGCAATCACTGGAGTGAGAATAGAAATTTTTACCCCTCCGTTATCCAACACTTTTCTTACTGTTGCACTCTTTGGAGTAGGATTAGTAATTTTTGCCCCTCGGCTATCCAACAATTCCCCTACTGTTGCACTCACTGGAGTGGGAATTGGAATTTTAATTCTTCCGCTATCCAACATTTACTCTACTTTGGAACTCACTGGAGAGGGAGTAGTACATTTTACCCCTCTGCTATTGAGCACTTGCCCTACTGTTGCACTCACTGGAGTGGGAATAGTTATTTTTACCCCTCCACTATACAGCACTTTCCCTACTATTGCAGTCAATGTAGTGGAGTAGTAATTTTTACCCCTCTGCTATCCAATACTTTCCCTACTGTTGCACTCACTGGAGTGTGAATAATAATTTTAACCCCTCCGCTATCCAACATTTTTTCTATTGTTGCAATCAAATGAGTGGGAATAGTCATTTTTACTCCTCACTATCCAACACTTTCCCCATTGTTGCACTCTTTGGAGTGGGAAAAGTATTGTTTACCCGTCCGCTATCCAACACTTTCCCTACTGTTGCACTAACTGGAGTGGGAGTAGGAAATTCTACCCCTCCGCTATCCAACACTTTCCCTACTGTTGCACTCTTTGGATTGCGAGTAGAAATTTTTACCCCTCTTCTATCCAACACTATACCTACTGTTGTATTCACTGGAGATGAAGAACATTTTCCCTACAGTAGTATTTATAGTATTGCAAAATGTATGTTTACATTTTTTTTCAAATTTAATGTTTTAATTCATTATAGAATGTTTTTTTTAATTTTAAATTATTGATATATGTTTATGTTTGGTTTTTATATATTTTAAAAGTTTAACAATTAAATAAAAATAAAGATAATAAATTATTTTAAAGTAAATATATGTATAAATTATTATATGTGTGTGTTTATATTTTTTTTAATTCAGTTTATTTTTATATTTAGCTAAAATGCATATTACATTTAATTTATTTTGCTAAAGAGAATCATATTTTATATATTTAATATATATTATTTTATTTATATTTTTAAATCGATTTTTTACATCTACATTTTTAACTTCTATATTTTAGAGTCAATATTTTTGCACTTACCTGTTTAAGTATATGGAGTCAATATGTTTGCATTCTATAATTCTTCATCTATATTTTTGTCATCTATGTTTTTGCTTTTGATATTTTGTCAGTGAACCGTAATAACTCGTACTCATAAATTTTGCTCCACCCCCTGTTTTAGGGTTTAGGGACCTCTAAGTCAAAACTTTTGTGTAATTTTAACCCTGTTAATATTTAAACTCTATGAAATCTAAATTATCATAAATCATTTACCATACTAATATATTCTCTGTAAAACAAATATTCTCATTGGAAGACCGTTAAATATAATATTGACCAGAGTTGCATCTAGCCCTATATACTGCTTGTCAAACTGTGGACATATGGGGATCGATTCCTATCCTGGAAAAAAAACGTCCGTACGGTTTTCATCCTGAGCCATCGCCGTACGATTCGTACCCGTCTGTCCGAGTCTCGTAGTACAATCCGTATTCCGTCAATCCGTCCGAATCGTCAGGATCCGTACGTATTGCAAGGCTGAAACCGTGAACCGTACGACTCGTACACATGCCGTACAACCCGTCGAGTACGATCGGGACCGGGGTATGAGGACGCGATTCGTACGGTCCACGTCAGGTAAGGGCGATTCGTACGGAAAAGCACACAATCACTTACACATCGTACGGTGCCTACAACCCATGAAAGCAGGGTTACGGTGCATACCCCTGAGATCTTGGGGTGTATGCACCGTACACCCAGCGAACATGGGGTACGGTGCGTACACCCCAAGATCGCGGGGTACGGTGCGTACACCCCGTGATCGCAGGGGTACGGTGCATACACCCCATGATCGCAAGGGTACAAACCGTACCCCTGCAATCATGGAGTGTACACACCGTACCCGGGGGGCCGTTCCGTACCTGTTTCGGGGCGAACTCTGCTTTTACGGCTGTTTTCAGCTCCAGTAGAAAAAGGGTCGTATGGTGCGTACCCGACACAAATCGTACTTGCCGGGTCGGAAAAAGCAGCCGCGAACCATACAGATGTTGCGTACAGCGGGTTTCGAGGGAGAGTCGTATGGGGATTTGATTCGTACTGTCTCTGTACAAATCGTATGGAGTCCAGCTCCTGGAACGAATCGCACTTCGTCGTACGTATGGGGGACGTTGTCAGGGTACGATTTGTACCGGAAAAACTCTCCGAATGGCTATTCGGAGTGTTTTTTCCCAGATTCGGAATCGACCCCCTTGTAGGGCCACAAAAGAGTTATCAACCATTGTTTCATAAGGTCCGTGAATTTAGGACAGAGTGTGGATAATTAATTTATTTTTCCTGGGTAGAATTGTTACAATCACACTGTATTCACCATTCTCCAACCTAAGGGTGGGCCTATGCATCTAAATTTACAACTCAATTCTGCTCTAGATCTTAGTACTTCTTCTAATTAACATTGTCTATTACATAAAGTTTTACACTGGAAATAGATACCTTTCACAGCTCTTTGACATCAGTAATAGGGAATGTGTCCACAGCCATTCTTAGAAGAGAAGTATCAAACTGCATATCACTTTCTTAAGTAGATCAGTTGTCCTTCTCAGGTCAGAGAATTTAAGTTAGGCATAAGATATTTCAAGTGGCACATGGCAGGTATTCAGGGTTTACCAAAATATTACCTCTTCTAGAATAACACAGTTCTCTCTCGTTTTCTAGTCTGAGCCATATCCGAAAAACATAACTGGTTTAAAAGCTTTCCAATTATATGTGCCCCTTAACCCAAGTTATGCATCCAAAGGTATGCTTGGAGTTTCTTGAAGAATGCTTGAAAGCATTCTGAAATCTCAACATTCAATCACTGCCAGAACAGAGACATCCCATGCCCCTCCCTGAAGCTCAGCAGCATAAAGTGCAGCTGGAATTGAATTTGCTTTGTGTGTCTCAGTAAAGCAGCTATAAATGTCCTATTGAAAAACGCTAATTCTCTGGTGTTATGAATCAGCACTCTTCTCTTCAGCTGCTGTGCCTGATTTACAAAGAAATTCCCAAATTGATGTAATGGAGAAACTGTTTCATTCTCATGCCAGCCAGCTCATGGTTCATCTGTAAAAGTTGGCGTAGATTTGGATCAATTAATTAAAAGTCTTCTTTCAGCCTGGCCTGACGGTGCTTCTGTCTGCTCTACCTAGGGGCCGTCCGCCCGCAATCCCGACGTAAAATGGAACCGCCGCCATAAAGCCGGCGGTCCTCTGGGTCCATTAGGATGTGCCCGCCACACTGGAGGGCACATCCTGCATTTTTAACATTTCAACACCGCCCGCCCGCCGCAATGCTAAAAATGCACATTGTGCACTTCAATGCACAATGTGACAGGCACTGCGTGGTGCCTGCCACGTTGTACAGTGAAGTGCAGGGGGGTCCCATAGGTACTCCCCATATGCACCCTCTACCACCGGGGAGTCCCGGGACGGCCCCCAGAAGACTATCCCGGCTGCCTTAAACCATGTCCCCGCACACACCCTAATAAGGATGGCGGTGTCTAACAGACACCGCCACCATATGAAACCCTTTACCGCCCGGTCAACTCCTTGACTGGGTGGAAAAGCGCCGGCCGGTCTTTCCGTCTGCCGCCGTCCCCGAGCCATAGTAATATGGTGGGGGGAAATGGGTGGCGGGTGGGGAAGGATGTCGGGCGGATCGCCCGACATCCTAATGGGGCCCCTAGTGTTATTGAGGGGGTCATTAGGAAGTCCGCCCGCCATCCTTACATGGAATGGGATCACCCGCCATTGGTGTGGGGGTCCCGTTGGTGATATTAGGATGCGCCCGATATTAGGATGCATCCTGCATTCTTGACATTGCGGCGGGCGGTGCTCTCAGCACCACCCGCCGTAATGCCAAGAAGGTATGTCGTGCAGTTCCATGCACAACGTGGCAGGCACCTTGCGGTGCCTGCCATGTTGTGCATAGAACTGTAGGGGAGTACCATTGGTACCCCCCATGTGCAGCCCCCACCCCCCAGAATCCCTGCGGGCCCGCTACGGGCCCCAATTGCAAGAACTGCCTGCCTTTCCGTGGCAGAAAGGGCTGTCCCCACAGATATGCTAATATGGTTGGCGGTGTCTCCCAGACACCGCCACCATGTTAACAACTTTTCCGCTCTGGTAGACTCTTCGACTGGGTGGAAAACTTGCTGACAGTCTTTCCGTCCAGCGCGGTCCCCCCCACCATGGTAATGTGGCGGGGGAAATCTCTGTGCTGGTGGTGGTTTTTGGCGGGCGGATCGCCACCGTCATACTGGTGGTGGCGATCTGCTCAGTATTTTAATGACCCCCTAAGTCTTTATGAATATACATGGGTTTTGGCTCTGCCCACAGAAATACTTCTTTCTCACCTCCAACTATGGGCCGCGTGGAATGGGATCACCCGCCATTGGTGTGGGGGTCCCGTTGGTGATATTAGGATGTGCCCGATATTAGGATGCATCCTGCATTCTTGACATTGCGGCGGGCGGTGCTCTCAGCACCACCCGCCGTAATGCCAAGAAGGTATGTCGTGCAGTTCCATGCACAACATGGCAGGCACCTTGCGGTGCCTGCCATGTTGTGCATAGAACTGTAGGGGAGTACCATTGGTACCCCCCATGTGCAGCCCCCACCCCCCAGAATCCCTGCGGGCCCGCTACGGGCCCCAATTGCAAGAACTGCCTGCCTTTCCGTGGCAGAAAGGGCTGTCCCCACAGATATGCTAATATGGTTGGCGGTGTCTCCCAGACACCGCCACCATGTTAACAACTTTTCCGCTCTGGTAGACTCTTCGACTGGGTGGAAAACTTGCTGACAGTCTTTCCGTCCAGCGCGGTCCCCCCCACCATGGGAATGTGGCGGGGGAAATCTCTGTGCTGGTTGTGGTTTTTGGCGGGCGGATCGCCACCGTCATACTGGTGGTGGCGATCTGCTCAGTATTTTAATGACCCCCTAAGTCTTTATGAATATACATGGGTTTTGGCTCTGCCCACAGAAATACTTCTTTCTCACCTCCAACTATGGGCCGCGTGATAAATTATTCCACCTTGTTTGTAGTTATTGCATTGCAATGCATGATGGAATATTTTACATATCAAAAGTACCCTGAATCATAACACACAATTGTATTGTATAAGAAAAGGCATTTGCTTTTGGTTTTGTGATATGTTTGCCAAAACTCAGAATGCAAACCAGATCTATTGGCTTTTTTATAGTCTAGTCTGTGTACTTGCCATAATGACTACATCACGTACCTAAAACAGAACTGGAAATTGAATTCTATACAGTGCGGGTAAATTGGCTGTAATATCATGAGTTTAGTACTTATTAATATGAAATGTATACATGGAGGGGAGGGCAATATCAACCTGGCAAACCCTCTTGGGTTACAATATAGTTCAGTCAGCCCCCCTCCTCCATCAAAGCTCACATGAGAATTAACATCAGTGACAGTGTCATATTGAATATATATTCTTATGGAAAGTAGGGCTGTCTGAATTAGATCAATTCTCACTCTAACAGGGTGCATCTGATTAAACATTGTCTTGAAATCCAAGCAGGGCAGAAGGAAGAAGCTTGTAATACTATTAAATTGTTTTTATAAATACTTCATCTTACAGGAAAGATTTGCTCTGCAGTTCCTTTGGTATCAAGAGGAAAGAAGTCACCTCCGGCCATGCTATTAATCTATGGAAGCAATCAACTAAATATTTTTTCTCAGTCACAACCTAATTGGTTTCCATAGCCATCATATTGAACTTCTTCAATTACTGCGACAATAAGGCTTTACATTCTGAGTTTGGAACTTCATTTGATATTGGCAGAATAAAAGGTGCCCTTTTTTGGAAACTTATTTAGAAAACCAGGCCAGGCAGGAAACAAATCCAATTACTAATACATAGTATCACAAATATTCTGGTATAGCCCACTTTGCTGTGAAACAGTTACCACCTGTGGGCACAAAACCAAACCCACCATCTCCCCACACCTGCTCACATTCAGATCTTCGTGAGTCTCCCCTTCTGCGCTTTTTCAATTCACCAGACCATATCGCCAGCTTGCAGGGCTAAGCGTAGTAGCTGCTTTTCAGCAGCATGTTGTGCTACCTCAAAAGATGAACAATGAAATGATGGACACAGTAGGTCATGAAGTGAGAAGTTTAACAGAAAACACAAAGGTGATGGTTGCAATTTTGAGGGCTTCATTCCAGGCCATTATTTTTCAACCCCTACGCAAATTCAGACACAGATCAGCTGTAAGCTAGTCATCTTTGATCTAGTTCCAGTAGGAACAGTTCAGCCCAAACTGATAGGCCAGGTCCCGTCCAAATGGGAACACAAGCAAACTCAAATTGTTTTTGGCAAGACTTAGGCCTCCCCAGTGAGGTATAATCTGAGTGCGGGCCATTTTCCAGGATATCTTTTCTTGTCCACTTTGTCACTCCAGACATTGACTAGCTATAAAGAAATCAGTTTTAGTCATGCTCCAATCAGATACACCTTCCATCCCAGTAAAATACATGACATTAGGTTTTACTGACGATGTGCGCCAGCCACACAACCTCCCTTTGTCTGGAGATTACACACTTCACTTTTCTCCTCAACATTGCTCTTTTTCCCACCATCACATATTGTATTGTTTATCCAGATGTGATATTAAGGGTCCACAACATGGTGGAAGGTCATAGGGCAACCATTCAGAGAGTCTTAAATTTGCTACAAATGTGGGAACAATAGGCAGATAAGTGGTTAAACTTCAACTATTTGGCATCAAATAAAATTCATGCACCAAAAGTGTCATTGAAACTCTTTCTTCACAATTGCAACTGTACAGTGTGGCTTGAAAGATATAATAAAAACATTGGAAATTAGATTTGGCACTTACCCCTTTGGCTTAATATATATCTCAACTGAAAAAGAACACAATTCCTGTTAGTTGCAGAATGACATCTTCTTTGTTGCAACAGCTATTGTTAGTGTGGTGAGGCAAGATTTGTGTTCCTGCTAAAAGTTAGGTGCATGTTTTTTGTTTTATACATTTTGGAGGAAGCAGAAATCATTTCTGACACAGCTCACACAACACTGTTTTGGAGGAACAATTACACATCCCCTGCATAAATGAACAAACATAGGCAGAAGACAAGGAATTAGCAAGAATACTCACTATGCAGAATAAGTAAATGGAAGGTGAAAACAAAATAATCTCTGAAGCTAAAAAGTGAGTGTTTTCAAGTGTGAAATATCTATGCATGAAGTTTTTTATTCTTTTGCAAAAAATGAAATAAACCAGATCTTTGCTGTGTGTAGATTGCTCTTTACAGTAGATGTATTCCCTTTTTACACAACACTTCACTTAAGGACAGAAGTACTTTAGGGCTGATTCAGATGTTGGACGGACTCAGGTCCATCCGACATCGGTCAGGAGCCATAACCAACCGACCTGCTGTGCTCGGTTACAGCCCGGCAAGTACGATGCGACCAAACCCTGTTCGGTCGCACTCGCATACTTCACAATGGGAGCATGAATTCCGAGCGGAATGCATGCCTCCATTGTGAAATTCAGGGGTGCAGTTCATCCCTGCACCCTGTGGCTGGCACCCCAAGGTGCCTGCCATGGGGTGCAGGGATCAACGGAGGGGCAACATAGGTGACTACCTTTTTTTGCCGGACACACCGGCACAAAAAGGCAGTGAAAAACTGCCTTCGTACTCCCTTGGTCGTAAAGAGGCAACCGGGGGAGTACTGAAGGATTTCCGGATGATAGACGGGCTCTCTGAGCCCGTCGTAAGCCATCCGGAAATCCGAGTCGGATTCTATTCCAACCAAGCCCATCAGAATGGCTTGGTCGAAAAGGATTCCAGCTGACACGTTCCGATTCAGTCGGAAGGGCTCCGAACACGGTTCGGAGCCCTTCCGACCGGAATCGGAATCGACCCCTAAGTAAGAATCGATTTATAGAATACGGTCAGAAAATATGCACAGAATTTGTAGACCGACCTATGCACTAGGGGTGCAGTGGAAATATAAGGAGCCGTAGTGAGTCAAATAACACTGTCCCTAATGAATATTCATTAGACAGCTCATGATTCGCAGTTTACTATGATTGGCTACAATTACAGTGATGGTGTTCTTCCAGAAATTGCTTCTCACAACGATTATTTTTAAAGCATTCTGACTTCCTTGAAAGAAACAGGGCTGCTTTCCAATATATTTTCTGTGAGTTGGTCCCTTGTTCCACTTACTTCTGTCCCCCGAATTTTATATTCAGACTCACAAAGGGAAGGAGCTCCAAAGATGAACATCTCCCTTTTACAAATAAGTTATCACCCATGTTTTGGAGTCAATAACTTATGAATGATATACAACCAGATTACATTGGTTTGGAAGGGATGCTCAAAAAGACCTCTTCCACACAGTGATTCATAAACCAATTCTGAACTCATTTTAGAAACTGGTAAAACTTTTATGAAAATTATTTGAGCAAATAGATAAAAACGTTTTTGCTGTTGCAAACCCCACATTTTTTTAATTTGAGGATTTACCACTGTTCAAAAGCATTGTACATCTTGCCCTGTACAGGTCTATTACTTATTAACCCTGTTCAGATGAAAAACAATCTAATGCAACCCATTTTTAATCACAAACCAGTCTTGTTTTTACAGCACTCAATGTTGTGATGTCCTCGGTGATCTGCACTCCCACTTTGCACACAGTAAAAACAAAAGGATTTAGATAAGAATTCACCTGCTGCATTATGTCCATCTTCATTCTATTCAGATGTTCCAGCTGGAGTATTCAAAAAGTGAGAACAGAACTTTATTAAAATGTGTTGAATATGGTTGGACTTCACACACACACACACACACACACACACACACACACACACACAAATGCATGCATGTATACACATAAACACACACACACGTGCGCTCATAATTAGTATTCATATACCAGCCATCCAAATCAAGATGAACAGAGGCCAGCTCCATTGCTGGAATAGGCCCTGCTGAGGATGTGATCCATAGGTCATGACATAGCCCTCGCCATATATCTACTGGACCAGCCCTCACCTCATCAACGCTCTTCTCAGACCACAACTTATTTCAATACATCACCCTAGGAAAGTCAAACTCAAACTGAGGACAACAACATTTTAAGAGTCCACTGTCCAACTCGAATATGCAATGTGTTCCCTAAGAGTATACTTATATCTTTCCTCACCATGAATAGCTCCCAGTACATATTCAGTAAAGGCTCATGCTGTTCACCTTACAAAGAATCATAACAACTGTTTTGATGCCCTTTAAAGTGTGATTAATATTACATCTGTGCAAAATATAGGACCTAGTGAATGAAATATTTCATAGCCATATCTTCAGTTCATGTCCAGGTTATCAACGAGAAATGCCTGTCTACAAGAGATGTGTATACAGCTTGAACTTTCAAACAAAAAAAGACACATTAGGTCATGTCATAAGGAATCAAGGGGCTGGCCATATGCTTCCTATCATTGCTAAATTTCATGTTTAGATGTACGTTTCCTGTTCTCTTAGCAAGCCTCATCATGTAGGAAGTGTGGGACTGCTGTTTGATACCCATTCTGGTATGGTAGGTTAAAATTCTTGGACCTTTTTCCACAGTGAGAACTCCAGAATATTTATAAGAGCCTTGTCATACACTTTTAATAAAACATTTTCAATATTTTTTTAGCTACAACCTGTTTAATTAGGAAAATATTCCCCACACATTGTCACATCTCCATTATGTAACAATGTAGGCATTAGGAGAGCAATTAGGTCTTGCTCTTCTATATACAATGTACACATAGAGAGTCTGAGCACAGTATGCACAGTCGCTCTGTCCAGCAGACAATAGAAGCACAAAACAGAGCTTTATCATGTTTTGGGGGATCTTTTCCCTCCAACCTAGAGAGATCTCCGCCACTCTGCCCAGCAAACCTTTATTTAACATATGGAATGTTTGACAAGAGAAAACTTAAGGTTTAGTTGTCCTATGTGATCTATGGAAGTGGGGGAGGTATGAAACCCAGAGAAATCGCAGAGATATCTGTACCAGGTCCCACAAAACCACAACAAATTTACAAAGACTCACCCTGTGGTCCAAATAACAGATTTCTTCCTGCAGCATGCCGATCTGTAGGTGTGGAGAATGGAGAAATGCTAGACATAAACAGCGGTAGCACCAATCTAGAGTTACAGAGGCATGGTATCCAAAGTAAGTCTAGGAGACCCAGATCCATACCAGATTTTGAGGATCACCATTGACTATATATATATATCCATATCTATCTATCTATCTATCTATCTATCTATCTATCTATCTATCTATCTATCTATCTATCTATCTATCTATCTATCTATCTATCTATATACATTTACATATACATATATATATACACATATACACACACACACATATATATATATTATATATGTATATATATATATATATATATATATATATATATATACACACACACACACACACACACACACACACACACACAAGCTCCCTTCAGATTCATTGGATTTAATTTGATCACATTTGTATCCCTTTTGACACCTTGTAAATCTGACATGGATCCCATCAATGATTATATATGCTGGGCATCCAATTTATATTTAGGGTATGCCAGGTTAGGAGATAAATCCTAATCAATCAAATTTTGGCTTGCACTATATAATCTGTTTGTTAAGAATTCCAAATCCCTAAATTTTCTTCCATGTTGGATCTAGACTTTCTTTAATAAAATTCTTCAAACAGAGATTTAGATGATGGACTATTTCACAACATCAGGCAGTCTGTGACTTTGATCGTGCTGAATTTATTTACATACTGCCTTATTCATACCAACAGGTCAAAAACATAGAGGACAACAGAGAAATAAAAAATATCTGAAGAGTGCCTTTTCCGCAATTACATTATACAGAATTATGAAACAGATAACTGCAACTTGTGCCAAAGTTCTAAGTAGCTGTGTGCCATGTGAACCTTGGAACCAATGAGTGGCCCCCCTTTGAACAAAGTCAACATTAACACTGGTGATCTGGAAATTATGCTCATGTGATTAACAAAGATACCAAGAAATGAAAAGACAGATCAGAGGAGGGTAAAGAAGAACTAGAAAATGTAAAAGGAGTGACAAGGCAGGCAGACAATACCCAGCCTTCTCCTTTTAGAAACAAAATGTATTGATATAAATGGACCACCCTCCCACTCATTGTGGCAATGAGAGGTTTAGATAGTAATTTGAGGTAGGGCAGTTGATAAGTGGGACAGAGGAGTTTTGGTGTATGGATTGGATTGAGATTCTTTCCGTATATCTGTAAGGCATATTGAAGTTGTGGAGCTCGCTGCACAGGTAGCAGGCTATGAATTTGTTCTGAAATTGGTGGGGCTATGTTTAGTTAGGTGAATAGCCACATTAGAGCAGGGTCTGATAGTCATGTATGTGTCGCTACAGATCAGGCACTTCAGGGTGACAACCATCAGGAATAGAGGGGTGAAAGAATTCATGAGTCTCAACAGACTACTGGTAGATGACGGAGAAAGTGAGCTGATAGGCCAGCCACGTGATTCAATTGGGAAGAGGGCTGATGAGTCTATTGGTGAAGAGGCTGTGGAGGAGCTAGGTTGGGATATGGCAATAGTTGAATTTATATATAAGATGCTGAGGGGATTTAGGTTAGAGTTATGACAGGCTAAGGGAAGAAGGGGAAGAACTTTAACTGGACAGCAAGAGCACCATAGAAGACCATAGCAGAAATAGTGCTGTGTGAAAGAGATGCACAAGTGAAATATCAAAAAAGACCACCTAAGGAGCTGTGCTACATATAAGAGATGTGCCTGATGGAAATTCAGTGAGGATGGAAAATGTATTGAATATTTTTACAAAGAGAAGCCCAGTGTAAATACTGATCCCCTGAAACGTATGTTTTAATGGCAAAGCAGCAAATGCAAAAATATACCTCACTTCCCCAGAGTGTCATATATAGCATACCTCACTTTCAAGCATCCTCCTTTCTTCATCCGGAGTGTATAGCTTAGGTTTTTGCTTTAAAAAATGGAGGCAAAAGAGTTATTAAACACTGCACAACACTGAAGATTGCAACTAATTGGTGAGCTGAAAATCTAAGAAACTGACACTCTACAGCCCCAGTTACTGTTGGGGCAGAAACAATGCTCAATTTGCCGCACCCCGCATATATTCTGAGTCCACAGGGATCAGAATTTATCAGGTGAGATAAATAGCACCCAATTGCGATTTGTGCATGAAAATGGGGCATAACATGCAGATTTCTGTGCTACCTGCACCAAAATCCTCACATTCCATTATCTATCTGGTTAAAAATGCAGGGGTAGGTTGCTAACTGCTGAACCTGTAGAGTTACTGGACTTATTGGAATTAGTTGGGGCATACATGTGAGCTTGCAAGCTCTACATCCCTCTGCATTTTCTCAGAGGCCCTTTGAAAAGAAAGGACAAATCATAAAAACTCAGGTGCTGAGGTTGGCAGTAATAATAATAACCATACCAAACATAATAAAATAATGATAATAACAATAGTAATAATCATAATTGAAGGAAGACGTACAAGAAGAAGAAGAAAAAATGTTAACTCTTACTAAAACCCGACTTAGTGGTATGATCGGTAGTCAGTCTTGCAGCCTCTCCCAGTCACCTAGTCCTCCACAATTGATGTTGGGCAAACCCAGGAGGAACTGCATCACCAAGAAATAGCCTGACCGTTGAGAACCTTTTTTGGAATAACACTTTAGTCTCCAATCACTTCAACTGTAATAATCGCCTTTGCTTTCAAATCCCAGCTAGAAACTTGGGTTCAGCCACAACATGGCATTGAGAGAGGCCACTTACAGGGACTAAACTATTTATCTAGCACCCCTCAAACTTCCCTGAACAATAATGTAATGGACTTACAGACAAAAATGTGCAAACTGATTATCACCACTCCTGCCTCCTGTCTTGATTTCAACTATTCATCATTTGAAGATATATCTTAAATGTTCCTCCCTGAACATTAACCCTCTCTATTGCCTAATAGTTCTCTCTAACAAACAGAGCATTGATGAATCCATCATCCTCTTAGAACCCTTTCTCCCAGCTTGTTCTTTTCACTGTATGCTGATTTCAACCTGGCCAACAACTGTCATGCCCAAGATCCATCGTTGTTGCCCTCCTACATGACCTCTCGGGTACTCGGACACTCTTTACCTGATTGCAAGAAACTTCAAGGCCCACTCATTATAATAACTCAATAGCTATTATCACCTGTTGTTATAACTCTTCCACCTCGAATACAAATGTATCTGCATCATCTGCATGAACCCAGATTTTGTATCCGTTACAAAGTATAAGTCCTCCTTTCAATCTATTTCATTCTGCCCCTCTTCCTCCTGCCCATAAGCATTTAATGCAGTCAGCAATGATCTTGTCCCCCATTCTTCATAGTCCTTGCATACTGCCACTCCCTCCACACTCTGCACCTGGCCATGGACCACCCTTCCAATCCACACTATGAAAACTAAAATCCACACCACTTTCCCCATCCACGATTGATGGGAATCGAGCACTACTGAGATTCTATTCAACTACAAATATTCCCTCTCCTTCCCCCTCTGACCGTGAACGTGCTGTATGCAAAAGGGCATCAACATGATTAAAACTGGATAAGGGAGATGAGAGACATTAATTGTTAAATAATATAACCAAAAGATCAAAAGCAGCAGACAAGGTCATGCACAACGGATCTTAAAGTTCTTTGAAGTTAAGGTGGTGCAATCACTTCCAAAACCTGCTGCTGTAGGATGTGCTATTTACCAAAATGCAAAGAAACAAAATGGAAGGTGCACTCAAATAAAGTCAGTAACAAAAGTAATGTATAATTATCATCTTCTTTATTCAAAGGGTATTCATGAAGCAAATGCACAGCCAATGCGTTTCGTTCCCATTTGCCTTAAGGAACTTCGTCAGGGCAAGTTAATATTCCTAAGGGGCAGTATTCGTAAGTCAACCGAAAATGAGCCGGAAGTGACAGCGTGCTCACTAGGTCATGGTTCGTAACCTTGAAAGGGAAAATGCAGCCCTAGTGTGGAAAGTGACGAGTAGTTCCAGTTGGTGCGGTAAGTTCAGAATGTTGCAAATAATATTATAAGCCCCAAGTAGGAAACAATCCAAGAAGGATGGATCGTGGTGTCTTAGTTCTCGTTCTAAGACGACAGCCCAATGTAAATAGTCCAAGAATAGACGCCTCTTACGCTGACGGTACTTGGAGCCGAGACCCTATCACAGGTGCGGCATCGCTTCTTCAACTTCTGACTTGGGTTATTACCTGACCCTTAGCGTTTTATTCTACGTTAACGGGACACATACTATTGAACTTCTGTTAAATTTGGACTTTTTACATCGAGCTGTCGTCTTAGAACGAGAACTAAGATGCCACGATCCGTCCTTCTTGGATTGTTTCCTACTTGGGGCTTATAATAGTATTTGCAAAATTCTGAACTTACCGCACCAACTGGAACTACTCGTGACCTTCCACACTAGGGCTGCATTTTCCCTTTCAAGGTTACGAACCATGACCTAGTGAGCACGCTGTCACTTCCGGCTCATTTTCGGTTGACTTACGAATACTGCCCCTTAGGAATATTAACTTGCCCTGACGAAGTTCCTTAAGGCAAATGGGAACGAAACGCGTTGGCTGTGCCTTTGCTTCATGAATAACCTTTGAATAAAGAAGAAGATAATTATAAATTAACTGTTAAATGTTCAAGGCAAAACATTGTACACCAAAAAGGGAAAAGTAATGTAATGTCTCTGGGCTTGGTTGGTAGGAACCTAGGTGTGATTTCAAGCTGACCACAAACATCAGGGTTGTCTCACCGGTCAGCTTATGTACTGTTAGCCTGTTCTATGACCATGAGGTGTGCCCTCAAAGAAAGTATAGGCTCGCTGTCCATGCCCTATGTAAGTCACATAAAGTAGTGGTGGCAACAAACTGAGTTTTGTGAATCATTAGTATGACAAGGCCTTTTTCTCTGCCTCTACACCTACTCTCATGTAAGGTTCTGTTGTTGGGTTATGTGAACCCCATATTTTGTGCTGGTATTCCATTTGTGTGTCGAGTGCACATGTATGCAGTGAGTGTGTAGCATATGGTATGAAGACTCTGTGTAGTGTCACTCTGAGTGCTGGTTCTTGTGAGGTCTAATTTGATAGCACCTGGTTTAGCCTGGTGCAAGATTGAGCACGAATACCTCTTCCCCAGACAGTGAAAGTGTATTGTCTGTGGTCCTGTCACTGGAAGATGGAGTGTCAGACACAGAACGGAAGGAGAGTTGAGAAAAAGAATCCCTTAGAAATTCAATCAGTTCCTTGTTAGCAAAAGGCTGCAGATTACTTCTCCCTGAGTACTGCTATGTGGTGGATGGCATAGGTCGTTCTTAGGCTTCAGTTTCTGCTTTCAAGATGATGAGGTTTCTTGGCCAGGCCTGCCATTTTGTCTGTCACTGATTACTGCTTCAGGAAGGCTGATGACTTTCGGGCAAAAATATAAAACTTCATTTTGTCCTTATTTAAGATGCATCTGCTTGAATCCAGAATACTTTTTACCTGCTTTAACCAATAATCATACTTTTAATGAAAATAAATTGGCATAGCGCCAAGAAACCTATCTAGGTGAATGCTGCACTTTATAAATGCCATAGCTGTAGGAATCATCACCTTGCACAAAGGATGTGTCTTAGGAGCTGCAAAAAATTACTTTTGAAAGAGAACCAACTAACATCAGTTCTGAAACTGCAGATAATAGATCCACATCCCTTGACCGAAAAATGTATATAAAATTATAATGATATCCACTCCACTGTGTTCCAGTACTAAGGTCTTCTTAACTGAGGGAGAGAATTCTTAGCAGTGTACATGGACTGCTGTGTGTCCAGCGCTGGCGTATGCATGACAGCCAGTCTCCTGAGATGAGATCACCAGAAGTTTGCACTTTCTGCTTCAATAGCTGAGGCTCTGCCTAAACTTAGAAGCCCATTTGCCTGTTGAGAGAGGGAATGAGTGTGCCTCACCCTGCAGGAAGAGGGATCCTTTAGGAGAGTGGCTGAGTGTGTTCCAGTGTGAGGAGCAACTACGGACAGTGAACTGCTACAAGGGAGCAATTCATGAGCAGGAGTGCAAACCCGAGTCCAGCAGCCTCCCTGAGCTATTCTTGCCATGAACTGCACTAAGATTTTGAAGTTGCCAAGCAACATGTAATTGGCATCCTCCTGTGTGCCCGGGAGACTGACGCTTATGACAATGTCAGAGATTCTTTCTCGTCAAAGAAGTAAGAGCCTTATCAGCCAGGAGACTGCAACAGTCATGCACCAACCTACTGACAACCGGCACAGAGGCTGCAAACGTTATCCAAGGATACCTTATCCAAGAATACGACCATCTACACTTTGAGTATTTTGAGTGAACTGCACCTGTGCTCAGTCAGGGCCTAGCCGATAAACACCACTAGGAAACTTCTTTAGTGGGGCAAGGGTTACCAAAAGGGTGTATTGCCTCACTGAATTTTAGAAACAGGATTTCAAGGCTCTGTCTGTTGTTTGACTGTTGTTTCCTGAGCGCTTGTGCTCCACATTACCTCACTGACCAAGCTTTTACCACTTGTCCTTGCTACCCTGGGAGGCTTTGCAAAAAACACCTGTGGTAACTAACTTTTTAGATGACCAGAAATATAAATAGAAATAGATTAATTCCTCTGTTTCCCAAAGGCTACATATATGGATCCTCCCTTCCCCAAAAAGGGTGTCAGGGGCACCCTGGAAGTTGGAAATACTGAATACAGTGAATATCAGGACGCAGGGGAATCAAAAAGGGGGTGTAACTCCAATGCAGTAGTAAAGCTTTGGAACAAACAGAAGAGTAAGAAACCTACTGGTATCTGATAGGTGGAAACAGAATATCTGAACATTTCTTTAATGGGACCCTACATTTTCCGCTGTGATATGACGACAATAGTATTTCCCGTGACAGATTCTACTCTAACACACTACTGCAAGATAGGATTTAGAAATCGTTCCACAAAACAGATGAGTTTCCATTACCTCCCAACACGCCCCATTTCATGAGCAGTTTAGAGTATGAAACTGCTCAGCCAATCAGATGTATTTGGATAATATATCATTCTGATTGTGTGGTTGAATTTCAAAGTGATATACAGTCGGACAGAAAGGCGTTGTTCAAAAATTTAACTGTTTCCTCTCAGTACTGAGGTACATTACAATAATTGTTTTTTAAATCCATTTATTGAAAACAATAATTTCCTACAAAACACTTGCTGACATTTGTGAAGTGATTGCACCACAGACTAAAAGTAAAAGCAGACCAAAGAGTGAATGCACTTCCACTGAATAAATAACTCACATGTGTCCAAAAAACACCCAAAATAATGTGCTGATATATATGCTAAAGTACCCTCAGTTATTGAGCTGTCAGGGTATTGCAACTCACTGAGGGGTTCAGTGACCATATACCAAGCCATGAGAGCACGAGCCATTATAAGATTAAGATAGAGCAGTGAAAATATATTGTGCAGAACACACATGGCAGCCTTGGCAGAAATCAACTGTTGCTCTTTAGTCAGATTTCTTTTTGTGAAGTTGTTAGAATGGAGAAGTAGCCATGGGGTTCTTCTCAGGAGAGTGAGCTCCTCACACTAGCTTCAGATGTGCATCTCTTAGCTAAAGAAGACATAAATGCTACATAGACCATGTGCTGAGTCAACCCTTGGTGTCTATGTAATGAGGACTCTGATTGCTTGTGCAGCAATAAGGAAGGTAGGTGGATCTGGCTTTAAATAATTACTAATAATGTGATAAACATTTCCTCTGAGGTCTTATCCGACATAACAAGATTTACCTGGGAAAAAGCTTTCTGCAGAGGATTCCTCTTTGATGGGCTTGGGCAACCCTGCATGTTTTTTCCGTCCTTCAGATGGTCCCTGTATTTAGTGAAATGTGTAGCACAAACATCAGATCATGTGCATTATTATTAGATAGGAATGTCATCAAATCCACACATAACTCTTCCCTGTTTACTTGTTTGGTTGTGTAAATGGTCAACATTATAACCCATAGCGTTGAGGTCCTTGTGTTTCCTTTAGTGCGTGGTAATGCTACCACTTGGAAGACATTGCAAAAATTCAGGATTGGGAGTCCAAGCAATGCTTATAGAGTGGGAGAATTTACAAGGTATTCAGAGCGCTAGAATTCACAAGGCTTCCAGGGGGAGAGAACCAGTAAAGATTTTAAATTAAGAGAATTTGAAAGGTTTTAGATTGGGAGATGTTATAAAGTTTAAGATTTAAAGAATGTGCAAGGCTTTCTGACTAAGAGAGTCTATGAGGTTTTCTGAATGGCAGCTCTTGTAAGGCTTCCAGAAGGGTAGAAATTTGCAGGTTTTTGGATTGGGAGAATTTGCTAAACTTTCAGAAAGGGAGAACTTGTGAGGCTTTTCGATTGGCAGAACTTGTAATGCTTCCAGATTGTGAAAATTTAAAAGGATTCAGATTGTGAGAACTTAAAAAGGATTCAGATTGGGAGAACTTGCAAGACTTTAAAATTGAGAGAACTCGCAAGGCTTTCACATTGGGAGTGTTTGCAAGGTTTTCCAACTGGCACAGCAAATATGGCTCCTAAATTGAAAGGATATCATTAGGTCCATCAATTGAGCCATTGTTTGATTAGTAGGAAGTTGAACAGTTTCATCGTGTGCAGTGACCATTTATTTAAAGTTTGAACTGATCCTGTGATGTAATCTTTTGTGCCAACCTACTTGGGGCTTCCTTGATTCATTTTTTTAAGTGGCAATGGCTCAGGTGTGTCACTGGCTGCCACATTGGAATATAGGTGTAGAAAAACAGGTTAATAATTGTAGGGACTTCAAGGCTATGTGCAGTGATTTCCCTCAGCTATGTTCCCTCCATCAAATGCAGACCATGAGAAACTTCCATCTGATATGAAAAAGGAATGTTTATCTTTAATTGGAAGAAGTGTGACACAGGAGGAAGGGTGAGGCCACTAGCATTATGGGCACAAGATTGCTAATTCTCCAAACCAGAGTGTAGACTGTGTGTCTGCCTAGTTCTCAAAGGGTCAAGACAAGTAATATGAACTGGGTAAATTATGATTAAGGCTCCAAGGTTTCCGTTTTTACTGATTTCTACCGATAAATATAGACACACCCTTCTATATTTCTGTCTATTTCAATTTTAAATGCAAATTGTCTCAAATTACTGTATTGTACTGTAAATGGCTAAACCCCACTGGCTATTCAAGTGCATGTAAACATTTGTTGATTAAATAAATGTGTACATATACCCATTGCAGATTCATTTTTTACACTAAGCGCAAAATAAATATGGATAAATACAAAATTGAAATGTGAAAAACAAAATTACCATATAATCAGGAGCAAATTCTATTACTTAGCAGAACTTGCATTCATGTATACAAGCCACTCCAACTACCCCAATTACCCCAAGCATCTTCTAACATTAAACTACAACACACTGCTCCATTCACTGAACTTGCAAGCAATCACAAGTGCACATCTCCTTGAAGTTATTACATTCTAACATTTTATATAGCCTTCCTGAACACAGAACATTGACATTCCATGTCACTTCAAATCTCGATGAGAATTGCCCAATCACACCTTCCTCATAACAAACATGAAGGCACAAACGAGAAATAACAACTTCCATCATTATGACATCTTCCCTCTTCATCATGCTCATAATATGAAGATGTGTGTGCCAGACTAATTTGCTTGTGCTAAGCAAAAAGATCTTGATTTGTTTCCCACACAGTGAGTTTGATGAGATTGTCATTCACTTGGTGTAGCTAAGTATCAAGTCCAAGAACATTCATTGGTTTAGGGTTTTTTAAGGACTATGAGTTTTTTGGAGGACCAGAGATGGTAGCTCTTACGATTCAGCTATCACACCCATACCTACCTACCCACAGTATTTGCTCATTTCTTTGCACACAGTCCACACAAATATGACTTCCCCACCATACCTCTTTCTTGCTGATACAAGTGGCGGCATATGATTGTGTTTGTGTTAGATTCTTAGGGCCTATTTTATGAGGTTTTGACATAGGGCAGGGCCGCAAGAAATCTTGCAAAGTTGCCCTATATCAAAACGGTGCATTCCTGTCCTTTTCCCCAGTGCTGGCTCACAATGGGCTGCCATGAGCCAACACAGGCATCCTTGGGTGCCTGCGTTTTAGGGGTGATGGTTTTAGAGCAGGAAGGACACCTTCCTGCACAAAAACAATCAGTTTAGGTAATTTCTTCTTTCTGTGTGTGCTGCAGAATGCAACACACATAGAAAAAGGAAACATCGAGGAGAAATGAAAAATGTCTCTTTGTTGGGCCTCCCTAACGCCACACCAGGGGTTGCAATAGATTTTGACTCATTCCCAGGTTTTACGATTTCTCCAACAGTGTTGCGTGGGACCATACACAGCAACACCCATGGAATGCCTCTTTCATGCAGTGTTCTGGCGGTGTAAAAGTGCTCATAAATGAGGCCCTTAGTTTGTGTTATTTATTGATGTGACAGCATCAACATAATAACACAAAGTATTCTCATAGGGGCCAGACATACTAAACATTTTTCAGCTCGCAAATGTCACAATTCTCAGAATTAGGACTTTTGTGACGTGAACAAAGCATATTAAATGTACAAAGCCCTATTTGCGATTCAGTAAGCTATTACCAAATCGCAAATTGGGTTTGCGAGTCGCTGTTAGAAAGGGGCCTGTCAAGAGCGTCCCTTTCTAATAATGAGACACAGGGGCATTTATGCAGTTAGAGACTTGCACAATCAAATGGGTGTACATCTGGCCACTAGAGTCCTACCTAGAGGTTTCAGTCATCCTCAAGACTATGACAGCCAAGTGTCCTTTCTTTTTATTTGCATGAGGTATTTCTATTTCATTTTAGTGTTTGTCAAATATTATCATACTGGCCCAGTCTTTCATGGTTTTGACCAGGGCTTGTAAGTTTATGTAAGCTTAGCTTGCATTTTGTTGACTAAGCAATCTATTTCTACCTGGATGTGGATGACAGACCTGTGCGATATCTGTGTTTTCAGAATATTTTGTTAAACCAAGCCCTTGAACCTCAGCCTCTGCTATCACTTTCACAATTGGCCGGAACATAAGCTAATGTTTAGCTGTACATTTAGAACTCTTTGAACAGGCACACCTTATTCCATCCGCCTCCCCGCTTCAAAAAACAGCTGAATGGGCAGAAGCCCAGATGTTTTATGAGGGCATTCCATTATGGACTTTGAATTCTAAGGTCTAGTTAGTGCTATATGCATGCAAGGCTGTAGTGAGCTTGTGTTTATACAAATATATGTTTACAGAGTCTTATCTCCCTTCGGTCCTCATCCCACGAATTCTTGGTAATATACCTATCACAAAAAGCTTATATTGCAGAAAGAAGGCAATAAAATAAGGCCGACCATAGTCCGACTCTTCTATCACAGAAAGGTATCTAGGGACAGACGTACTAAGCATTTTGACAGGTGCTAGCACTGTGATTCAGAGTTTTCTACTGAAAATAATTTTTCTTTTGAATGAGTTCCATTTTAGAAGTCAATAAACCTTTATTGACTTCTACAATGCAATTGCGACCACATTCCAGCTTGGTGTTTGAAAGTAGAGTGTTGAAGGTGTCCTTTTCAACGATGAATTGGCATGATATGTATTATTGTTTTGCAAGGGAAATTCTGTCTCAACATTGAAAATGTTCAACCCCGAGTTGGCTCGGTAATGCAAAAGGGATACCCTCCTCTTTGGTAATAACAAAAAATATGTTTATTGGGATGGTAAGCAGTAGTCTAGGGGACAACTATCAACTCTCAAACAAACTTTTTATTTAACTGCTTAACCGCAGCGGCAATTCCGACACGGTGCGGGGGTTTAGCGGGGGGGGGGGCTGCGTCAGCCAACTGACGTGCAAAGCACTTCGGAGGATGGCCGACGAAGACAGTGAAGGGGCTAAATGCAGCCCCATCTCCTTTCAGGACAATGAGTTGCAATAAAAAAATACTTTTTACTTTCCTTGTGATGGGCTAAGATTATCATGAGTTGCAATTTGTGAGCTACAGCATTGATATTCATGAGGCATTGGTGTATTACGACCCACGCTAATTGTGAATTTTATGAACCAACCTATTAGTTCATTTGACACCTTCATTTCAGCTCGAGGCCATAAAAAACACAGGTAAACAATATTAAAACAATAATATTCAGAATTCTATACATATATATATTAAATACATATATTAAAAGCAAATACACCTAAAAACAGTACCAAAACTGTCATGTGTACAGAGAAAAAGGGATCAAAATACCAAATTAAGAATGTACATTTTGTAGCATTTATGCACATTAACACAATAACACCAGGTATTTCACCTTTAGTGGTACTACATTTATCCCTGGCTTTCCACATTGTCAACCGATAGCGGGAGAGTGCAAAAACCAGTGGTTTACTAAGGTTGGTTTTTAATATCCTTAGGAAAAACTTATGCTCTCTAATCTCCAAATTCTGACAAAGTTGTAAAATCCAGCACTGCCTACTAGTAGAGTAGGCTGGGCAGAAAAACAATACATATCTCCCTAAAAGCTCTAGACGCTGGGCACAGCTGTTCATCCTCCAGAGGCTATTAGGCTCATGTGGCAGTAAAAGTACAGAGAGGGAAGGTCCCATTGCAAAATAACAAGAAGAAGCGCCTCGCTTGAGGGGTTCAATCTCATCCAGAAAATCTTCTCTAATGAATGAGCCTTTGACCAAAAGAAAGTTTAAAAAAAACAAGGGGGCCCAGAGAAGTCAACAACAGTGGTCCCTAGAACAAGGATTAATTTCTTAAATGAAAATAGACTCAATAGCAACTATATTTTGGGGACATGTCCAGCCAGACAGAGCCCTAATTTTTACTTGATCAATAATATTAGAAGTTTTAACAAAACAATACATAAAGTGGGACACAAGCCTGTGTCCTAGTTAGCAATATACAAACAGGGAGTGAGGGTACCAACAGGGAGTTCAGGCACAGCTGCCGGTTTGTTACACAAGGAAATGCACAATGACACAACAAAGCAACAAATCGCGGGTTACACCTTTACACTTCCAATGAACCATTGTTTTGACATGTATAAGGTCCTTTTATGTGTTGACTGCGTTTCGATCCATCCATGAGGATATCTGGATCATCATCAGGACATGGGATACATGCCTATAATTGTATTAGCCTGTTTATTCTGAGGAGGGATAACATACAATTAGGGAAGTCACATAAAAAGTTAAAGGGTAAAGGAAACGCTTATTTGAGCGGACTCAGAGAACATTCAGTTGAGGAGGTTGCATAAAAGGTTAAGAGGTAAAGGAAACGCTTATTTGAACGGACTCAGAGGGCTACATGCTTAGGTGCATTTACAACTGCGTGTTGAACTACGGAGTGTTTTACAATTAGCAGTGAGTAGGAGGGGGCAATTAGATACTGGTGCAAGAATAGAGAGAACATGCATCGAGAATAATCATGAGGCAACATAATCAAGTTGCATGGCATAGGTCAGGCGGTTAGGGTACGTTTGAGGGGGTGAAGTGTTCATGCAGCAACGGTCGCAAGGATTAAAGGAGTACGGCTACTGGTACAATAGAGTATGCCGTGATGTATTTTGTGAAGGATTAAGCGAAAGTTGGCTCGTTCTAGAAAACCATTATCGTGGCAAGAGGGATACGTTCTAGTTTGCAGTGGGCCTGAAGGTATTAGTCATAGTCGGTGATGAGAAGCCCGAAGAATTTTAAGTAGGGCCAATGATACATTACGATAAAAACATTCAGATAGCATAATATTATGTTCACGCTATGATTTAATAAAAACAGCTAAATAGACTATGAATTGCACCCATAGTGGGTTAAAATCACAATGCAAACATTACATCCTTAATTGGTTCATACAACAATGCGACTATTGCGGCGCAGTGAGAGGGTGCCAGGGGAGACCAACATGAGAAATATTCTTGGTCATAAAGGTCAATTGGTGACATAAGGTGTAATTTCTTTTTAATTAACTGCACAGTGTCAAGATGATACCAATAAGAGAAAGATTGGTCCAGCTCACCAATGAAAATTGATGACATAAGGTGTAAGTTACTTTTAAAACAACGGCGCAGTGTCAGATTGTGTGGAGGCAGAGAAGAAAAGGTCCTACCCAAAGATTAAGGTGTTATAGGTACGCTCATGGGCAGAAATTAAGGGGATGTCCAGCCTAGGGAAGGTGTTCTAGGTAGATAAGAAAGGAGTGTTAGGTGAAAGAATACCAGTGAACTTCCTAGTATGTCAGTTAAGCATTGGGGTGCTCACAAGAGTAGTATACAGGGCAATTTTCCAGGGCGCAATGGCGATGGTTTAATCAACGGTGTTCGAGCTGTTGGCTTGGATAGGGCAGGTGTGGAGGGAGCCTAGAAGGGGGTAAGAGGTAAAGACAATTGGTTGTTGGTTAGACCGTCACAAAGCGGGAGGCTCCGAGGCTGGAGCGGAGTAACCCCATAAGAAATGAATCCTTGTTCTAGGGACCACTGTTGTTTAACATTTTTACCAAAAGAAAGGCATCAGTCAAAGAGCATTGCCCAGCTTTGGAGTATATTAGGGACTCATGGTTCTGCCAATATGCTAATTTAATCTTACTCTTGGGAATTTACCTAGTCTCTCTCGGGGCGCTCCACAATGATATTAACCCAATCTCTACCATGGTGGCTTTAATGTACTTAATCCAGTGTATGTTACTAGAGCCCACCAGCCTGAGAATTCCTTCTAAACCATATTGATATGATCAGAATCTAGGGTGGCCTAGATCCTTCTCCAAAAGAGGATGGAACGAAGATCTGTCTTATCTGAAATAGGTCTCAACCCAAGATCAAGCCTGAGAGGCAGCAAGAAAATGTCCAGATGATGTCCAGGTGACCCCACAGTTCCACCCCACACGTGGCCGTCCCCAGGGCTTGGTGGTAGTAAACCTGTAGTGCCGGCTGTGCCAATCAGAAAACAGAATTGTGGGCCAGCTTTGTAACTCCCAGGGAAGTTTATACACACCATATAAGGGATGCCCCATCATTCAGTCCTACTGGGAAGCAATAATGTGCACAATCTCGCAGGTCACCGAGATAGAGACCCTCCAGGAACCAAAATGCAGCCTTATTATTATTTGGGAACCTACGGAGCTCAATAATTCGGACCAGGACTGGGTAACTCTCGGCCTGACAATATCAAAACCCAATATAGCTCTAAACTAACCCTGGGCGAAGAACTACGCTCCGTTCGCGGAGTTTGCGGAGTTTCGGCAACTCCGCGCTCCGCGGAGAACGCGAAGTTGTCGAATACTCCGCAAACTGCTGCGTAGCGTAGTTCTCGCGCGCTCAATAGCATTTTCGCGTGCGCGAGGATGCTTGTCGGTAAGATTGAGTTGCCGAACACGCAGAAACTGCAATCTGGCACAGAATAACTCGCGAACACGTTAGTAGTGACCGGAAATAAGGGGACGCGAGCGGGCGGGACAAACCCCATGGGTAACTTCGTGCGCTACACATCCAGAGCATGCAGGCAATCAATCAATCAATCAATCAGGATATTTGTATAGCGCGCTACTCACCCTGAGGGTCTCAAGGCGCTTGGGGGAGGGGGATCCGCTACTGCTTGAACAGCCATGTCTTGAGTTGCTTACTGAAGCAGAGGTGGTCTTGGGTCAGGCGGAGGTTGATGGGGAGGGAGTTCAAAGTCTTGGCTGCCAGGTAGGAGAAGGATCTTCCTCCCATGGTGGATCTTCGGATGCGTGGCACAGCGGCGAGGGCATGGCTGGTCGATCGTAGCTGGCGGGTGGGAGTGTAGAAGGTCAGGCGGTTGTTGAGGTACCTGGGGCCCAGGTCGTTGAGGGCCTTGTGTGCGTGGTTGAGGAGTTGGAACGTGATTCTCTTGCTGACGGGGAGCCAGTGAAGGTCTCTCAGGTGTCCGGAGATGTGGCTGTGTCGGGGGTTGTCCAAGATGAGTTGCGCGGAGGCGTTCTGGATGCTTTGGAGTCTTTTCTGGAGTTTGGCTGTGGTTCCGGTATAGAGGTTGTTCCGAAGTCCAGTAGGCTGGTAACGAGTGCCTGTGTGACCATCTTCCTTGGTTTCGGTGGGGAGCCATCTGAAGATCTTTCGGAGCATGCGTAGGATGTTGAAGCATGATGATGAGATGGCGTTGACTTGTCTGGTCATCAAGAGGGAGGAGACCAGGATGAAGCCCAGGTTGCGTGCGTGGTCCGTTGGTTTCGGTGCGCTGCCCAGGGCAGGGGGCCACCAGGAGTCGTCCCAGGCGGAGGGTAAATGTAAATGTAAATGTATTTGAGCTTATATAGCGCACAGCTACCCACAGTGGGTTTCCCGGCGCTTGCTTAGGGAACCCGTCCTGGTGTTCCCCTGTGAGATAACCCCGGCAGGGTATCCACAAGGTGAAAGCCAGGCATCCCGCCGCGAGGGGCCATTGTGGAGATTAAGCAAGCTATTGCCCAGAGTCGCAGAGTGTGAACCCATGAGTCGAGAAGGCACCGGAGCGAGAATTATCGAGTCCGTGGAATTTTTAGCCCAAGACCCGCCGAGGCGGGGAATTGAACCCTGGTCCAGGGCCGATCTCAGCTTCCGGGTCTGCCGCCTCTAACCCCTGAGCCACACTTCTCCACGAGGGTGATGATCCAAGGATGAGGACTTCCGTTCCGTCTTGTCTGAGTTCAGTTTCAGGCGGCTGTTCCTCATCCACTCGGCTACGTCTTTCATCCCTTCGTGTAGGTTGGTTCTGGCGGTGGCTGGGTCATTGGTGAGGGAGAGGATCAGCTGGGTGTCGTCGGCGTAGGAGATGATGTTGAGGTTGTGTTGGCGTACGATGGCTGCGAGGGGGCTCATGTAGACGTTGAAGAGGGTGGGGCTGAGTGATGATCCTTGTGGTACGCCGCAGATGACTTCGGTGGCCTTGGATCTGTACGGGGGAGACGGACTCTCTGGGTTCTTCCGGTGAGGAACGAGATGATCCACTCCAGTGCTTTCTCTTGGATTCCGATGTTGCTGAGGCGCTGCACTAGGGTGCGGTGGCAGACAGTATCGAATGCTGCGGAGAGGTCCAGGAGGATGAGGGCCGCTGTTTCCCTGTTGTCGAGCAGGGATCGGATGTCGTCAGTGGCTGCTATGAGGGCAGTCTCGGTGCTGTGGTGGGCGCGGATGCTGGACTGCGAGTGGTCGAGGGATCCGTTCGTCTCGAGGAAGGCAGCAAGCTGTCTGTTGACGGTCTTCTCGTTGACTTTGGCAGGAAAGGGGAGGAGCGAGATGGGGCGGTAGTTCTTGAGGTCGGCGGGGTCCGCTGATGGTTTCTTCAGGAGGGCGCTGAGTTCGGCATGCTTCCAGCTCTCCGGGAAGGTGGCGGTGGTGAAGGAGCAGTTGATGATGTCCCGGAGTTGGGGTGAGATGACGGAGTCGGCCTTGTTGAAGACGTGGTGGGGGCATGGGTCGGTTAGTGATCCGGAGTGGATGGTGTTCATCGTGTGGATGGTGTCTTCGGTGCTGACCGGGGTCCAGTTGCGGAGGGTGGTCGTGGGGGGTGTCGATTCGGTGGTCTTGCGAGGGAGTGATGTCGTTGTTTCCGGCGCTGGGGTTGGATAGCTCTTTGACGATGCTGAAGAGTTCCTTGCTGTTGTGTGCATTGTTGTCGAGACGTTCCTTGAATGCTGTGTTCTTGGTGGTGTGGATCAGCTGGTGGTGTTAGCGGGTGGCGTGCTTGAGGGCGGTCATGTTGTCTGTAGTTAGGTTTTTTCGCCAGGCTTTCTCGAGGGTATGGCAGTTCTTGGAGTTCTTGAGGTCGTCGTTGAACCAGGAGGCTTTCTTGCTGCCGGGCCTGCTGGGATGGTTTTTCAGAAGTGCAAGGTCGTCAGCGCAGTTGGTGATCCACTGTGTGAGGTTGTTGGCTGTTTGGTTGGGGTCCGTTGAGCTGGCGGGAGGGTTCTGGCTCAGTGAAGTGGTGAGCTGGTCGGTGGTGATCTTGTTCCAGCTCCTGCTGGGAACCTGTTGCGGGTGGTGGTGAGTCGTGGTCTTTCTGAAGCTGAAGTGGACGCAGCTGTGGTCTGTCCAGTGGAGTCCGGTGGAGTGGCTGAAGGAGATGTACTTGCTGGAGGAGAAGACTGGGTCAAGCGTGTGTCCGACGTAGTGGGTGGGGGTGTTCCCCAGTTGCTTGAGTCCGTGGTTGACGAGGTTGTCAAGCAGGGTGGTGCTGTTGTTGTCGTTGTTGTTCTCCAGGTGGAAGTTGAGGTCCCCTAGGAGGATGTAGTCAGCGGAGGCGAGGGCATGCGGGCTGATGAAGTCTGCGATGTCTTCGCTGAATTGTGTGCGAGGTCCTGGGGGTCTGTAGATGAGGGTGCCTCTGAGTGTGGTCTTGGGGTCAGTGTGTATCTGGAAGTGAAGATGTTCGGCGGCTGTGAGGGTGTCGTCTGAGTTGGTCGTGATGCGGATGGTGTTCTTGTGGACGATGGCGATGCCTTCTCCTGTCTGGCTGACGCGGTCTCTCCGGGTGATCTTGTTTTCGTCCGGGATGGCGACGGCGATTTCGGGCGCTGAGGAGGCATTCATCCATGTTTCCGTGAGGAAGGCGACGTCTGGAGATGTGGTGTCGAGCAGGTTCCAGAGTTCCACGGCGCTCCCGAAGACGAAAAACGGCTCGCGAACGGGTCAAGCAAGCTACTACGCATGTTCGCGGAGTTATGCGTAGTTCGCGGAGTGCAAGTGCATCTTCGCGTAGCTCGCGGAGTGCAGCTACGCGAACTGCGCCCAGGCTTACTCTAAACTGGGAGTCCGGGCAGTCCCCAACCCTGCGGAAATGATGCCAAGATATGGATACTATAATTTTAATTGAGATAGAACTATACGTCCATAGGGGTTGCCCCAAAAAGTGGACACACATCTGGGGGAAATGGAACGCACATCGTGGAAATATATGTGAGCCCCCCGAGAGGACGCTGGATCTGATACTAGCGACTAAATAGAGTCTAAAATGGACAGATGGTAGGCTGTGTAACAGACCAATTGGGGATTGTGCTCTATTGATACTCTGATAACAAACATAATGACATTTGTAGAAGAATTGTGAGTGTGTGCAAATGTGTTGGCAGTATTAATTGTTTGATTTGATTACGAACATAACCATCTACAATTTTCTTATACGTTGCAAAATAAAATAAAAAGAATTATAAAAAAAGAAAGGCTTGTTTGGGAGAAATGAATAATAAAAGAGGTTTGAGATGACACAAGGGAGCGGTAGAAGATGGAAGAGTCTAGAAAGGGTTACTTTAGGGATCATAGCAAGGGTAGAGTAGGGAAGAGTATGGAAAGGGTTATTTTGGGGATCATAGTAGTCAGAGTGCGGAGGCACAGTTTCAGCTAAGGCATCCAAGTCAGGGTTTGAAAGAGGTTACAAGATTTATATATACTGCTTAGCTATTGATCATCCCCCTTTTAGTCAAGGCCCATAAAACCATACAGCCCGACAGATCCCTCCCTAGCTTTTCGTTCATGACATCAGTGCTTTTTGTAATGTGAATTTCTCCCCGCACAATGCTTTGCTCATGCTTTTTCAATGCATTCCATCAATACCTGAGCTGTGTTTCAGGTTGTCACCCATCGCAACTACGCAAAGCCACGCCACTGCAGACAAACGAGAAATGACAAACGCCACCAACTACGCACACAGGTGCCAGCTCCTAAGGTAATGAAGCACTACAAAATCAAATAAAAAAGATGTGTCCACAGATAAGAGCCTACACCTGTTTTCCCTGCAACCCGTTTCCCTTGAAATAAAGGACTCTTGTAAGGAGGTATAGCAATGAGGGTTGCAGTGATATGCCCAGGAAACTGTGGGCACCAACCTACTCATTCAGTTCATGTCATGTGAGTCGGTGGAAGTGTGTGTGCATGAGCGTGTGGTGACACGCTCACACACACACACTTCCACCGACTCACTCAAAGTGCAACAGTCCTGTGCTTTTCCATCTTTCATTAACACCTCTACTCCCAACCTTGCCCCCCTTCTGCTGGCATCCTTGATCTGACAGCGATGCTTTTGAGTAGCAAGGCTTCTGCCCCTGGGGTGAGTACGGGAAACCCTGCTCTGTTCTATGCAATAACAAAAGCAATCATCCTCTGCAGCTACAACGAACCCTGTGATGATGGAGTGGGTGCTTTTAAGGGATGTATAACAGTACATCACTAACCGTTACAACACGCGCTCTTAGCACGCAGCCTCCTCATCGCAATGACTCTTACTTCGCACTTTTTTTCACCGCATGGCATTTCAACGCCAATGTTGTTTAGCCTATAGCAAATTCCATTAGGACGCATACCGAAAGATCGCACGCCATTACAACGTGTAATGGTTTCTCGTTTTTGCTCGTAAACTCCCTGTAATGAGTTTGAAAGTGAACTAAACTCAGATAAGGGAAAAAAGGGCAAAATACTTCAAGCAACCGGTGCGATTAATTTGGAATCACTGAAGCCCCCACTTTTATCTAAGGCGGTTTGACAGGATGACTGAAAAAAACACAAGCCGATTTTATTTCAGTGCAGCTATCAGAACTGATAAACTTTGTGACCTCTGGATAATGGTCTACCGGTCCCAAGGGATAAATGTTTATTTGTATAACTTTAGGACCACAAGAAGCCGACAAGCGGTACCAAAATAACTGTAGAAAAGCTGCAATTTAGTTGTCTCCTATACAGAACGTTTAGCAAAGCACAGATTTGTTCAGCAACCACACGACATTCTTATTTTTGAATTGAAATGTTTAAACGGCTTAACCAATCCATTTATCACACACAAACGAATAATTGGTCAAAAAAACGTAACCGCATTTCATGAATAGAAATCAACTGATAATTATGCAAATTGTAATTGCTCCTAAAATGTAACATCTGGCTTATTTGCTAATTGACATTAGAATAACTATACTGCATGTTTTGTTGACTAGTGTCTTTAAATACAGCGTTATATTTACCTCAAACCATCAACAGTAGCTATCCTTTTTGTGGGATTTGGTTTAACAGAAGATATATACTCCAGTTTAATGCAAGTTAACCAACAAAATAAATACATGATATATCATTGCACATTCTGACAGAATAACACATCAATAAGTGATTAGAGTTTACTTGATGAGATGGGAGTGCGATAGCTCCGCAACACCATGTCTACAGTTAACATTTAGTTTATGGATTTATTTAACATTTTTATATTGCACTTTGACAGCCGGACATGTATTAACGTGCCTTACCCAGAACTGAAGAGTTTTACATGAACATGGGTTAGGAATGAGGGGAGAAGAGCCAGGGAGGAAGGGGAGAGCAGGGAAAGGGGTGGAACCGATGGGAAAAAAAGAGAAGCAGCTGAATGGACAGTAAACAAAAATGTGTTTTCAGCCCCCTTTTAATTGCAATTTGCTCGTAATCGCCATGTGTGCATGAGGTGTGGTAATAACCCTTGTAACTAGCAATGTATATAATTTAGTGTTTTTTATTTTCTCTGAAGCTTTGCGAAGGGAATCAAGATTCGATATCTGTCCCTGATAAGCTCCAATGCTTTATAGTCTTTTCACCAATCCATCATGAATCCATCCACCCATCCATCCACCTATCCACCATGCACCCACCCATCCACCCACCCATCCACCCACCCATCCATCATGAATACATCCACCCATCCATCCACCCATCCATCCACTAATCCACCCATCCATCATGCATCTATGCACACATCCACCATGCTCCGATCCATCCACCCACCCATCCATCCACTATTCCACCCATGCATCTACCCATCCACCATACACCCACCCATCCACCCACCCATCCATCATGCATCCATCCATGCATCCATCCACCCATCCATCCATCAACCCCCATCCCGCACCCATCCATGCATCCATCCACATATACACCCATCCATAAATCCATCCAGACACCCATCCATCCATCCATCCGCCATCATGCACCCATCCACACTTTTATCCATCCATCCATACATCCACCTACCCATACATTCATCCATGCATCCATCCACCCATTCATCCATCCACCCCCATCCAGCCACCCACACATCATGCACCCATCCACACTTGTATCCATCCATCCATACATCCACCCACCCATACATCCATCCATGCACCCATCCACCCACACATCATGCACCCATCCATCCATCCATCCACCCACCCACCCACCACACACATCATACGGTCTCAGCATCTCAGGTTTACGTAGCCAGTTTGCACGAGGCCTGTAAAGCTGGTTGTCGAGGAAAAAGAGTTGGAAGAAAAGGTGATAGCAGTGAGCCTTCATACGTGACAGTCTGCACTTTTTGTTTGCGATGCTCTGCTGACAAGGAAGAGGTGTCTCTCCCAACCAGTAGGGCCTTTCTTTTAGATTGTAGCCAGTTTTGATTGCGCTGATATTTGCAGGTGACATCAAAAGCAGCTGAATAAAAAATGAAGTTAGGGAGCTTATTTTGCTGTGATACACATTTGCACGAGGCCTGTAAAGCTGCAATTAACATCGCATGCGATGTTTATAGCATCGCACCGTTGTAGCATGCGTAGTAAAAGTATGCGATGTCAACGATCCTGTGATGTAAAAGTCGCGGTGCGATGGCACCACAATGTATTGACAACGATGTAATGGGTGTTTCCCCTTTTAAGTGACTAAACTGAAAACGTTACCTCACAAAGAGTGTAATATTCATGGCATCAAGTAGTGACCCCTCCACCTCCGCCTAAGGCACTATGGTAGTGGTGCATATAATTGCAGACCAAAATGAGAATCAACTTAAAATGCACATACGGAATATGATGACTGCACTGCTTTCATCCTTATGTAAATGCACCAAGACGGTGACTTGCGCCTGCCTTCACGGTACTGCGGGGACATCGCACTGGCAGCATGTTTAGTTGTATTTCTCATACGTGGAAGTCTGTGAAAGGTTGGGTCCCGGTCCTAAGTTACAACTGAACGTTTAATAAGAAACTATGCACTAAACACTAATCAGTTCAAACAGACCAACACACTTCACTGCTCTTCATCTACATGTGTTCCCAATAAAGGGGGGTGATTAGGATGGCAGGCGGACTTAAGTTCGCCTGCCACGCTAGCGGTAACAGGACCACCTGCCAGCCATGCGGCGGTCCCAACACAACAATCATGATGCGACCGCTACCGCGGTGGCCGCATGAGGCATTTCAACATTGCGACGGGTGCAACACCCACCGCAATGATTAAATGCCATGTTGTGCATTGCCATGCACAACGTGGCAGGCACCGCGTGGTCCCTGCCACCTTGTGCATCGGAATAGGGGCCCGCAACGGGCCCCCAAAGTAGATCCCTGCCAGCATTTCCATGGCGGCATCACCACCATAGAAAGGCCGTGAAAGCCACACATCCTTATATGGATGGCGGTGCTTGCTAGGCACCGCCATCATATTGTGGCTCAAGTAGGCCCAGCCAGCAATCGGAACGATTGCCGACTGGTGGAAAAGAGGTGGACGCACTTTGCATCCGCCTCAATACCCCCGCCATTATATTAGGGCGGGGTACATCGGGTTGTGATCCGGCCGCATCCTAATCAATCCCATAGTGTTTTAAGTTTATATCAACGTGGTAGCACAGTGGAAATGCATTTAACACACTTGGACAATAAAATGAGCTTCCAATCCCTTAGGCACACCGCCCCTCCCTCCTTCAGATTGTGTCCCTCCTCTTTGTCCTAGGCCACCATTTTTTACAAGGGATTCTGAACATAAATAAACAGGGAAAGAATAGCCTGAGTCAGAGGATGCAGCTGATGGAGAGACAGATGGACGTGGATTTCCACACAGCACCCAACAAGGGCACAGAGTTACAAGAGGGGTCATTTCAGTGAGATGGGGGAGAAGGCTCGGACAACGTGAGAGGGGGCGGGGGAGAGAAGACACAGACAACAGGAGGGGGGTGGGCAGGGGTGAGAAGGCACAGACAACGGGAGGCGGGCAGGCGGGGGTAGAGGAGAAGGCACAGACAACAGGAGGATGGGAAGTGGTGTGAGAAGTCACGAACAACAGGAGAGAGGGTGGGAAGGGGAAAAGAAGGCACGACAACAGGAGGGAGGGGGGAAGAAAGAAGGCACCCTAGCATTTTGGGCCTGCAGTAGGAGAACCTCATTAAAGAAAATACTGCTCACAGACTAAATACCAGCACCGTATAACAACCGAAGTAAAGGGGCCAGGCGCCATGGGAGGTGACAAATGAAGAGGAGGCGGTACTAAGGAGAGACTCACAAGCCTATTGGTGAATAAAAAGGTAGCATTTAGGATGGACAATGAAAATAGCCAATGGCAAATATGGGCAGAGAGTGGGCGGGGCTTCTATTCCCTACTCCTCTACAATAAGTCTTGCAGAGCAGCGCATGCGCGCTGGCTCTAGGCTCGACCTAAAAAGTTATGCTAGGCTGTTTTGGATAGCACCCCGCAGCTGATCCATAGTAGTCTGCCGACAATTATACTCTCCCTCAATTCTCTGTTCTCTGTGCATTTGTGTTTGGTTCTCCTGACTTCTTACAAGGCGTGTGCTCGAGCACAGCATGATGGCAGGGGGAGGTCTCTCCGGTCTATGATGGGGCAACATCATTTGCTCCTATTAGTAATTAGGCTGGTTCGTGAAATTCTTTACAGGTTGCAAAAATCCCAATCATAAAATCTGATTCTTACTATATCTGGACCTGAGTTCATTAGATCTGTGTCGATGGGTCTGCAGTTTTAGTAATGCTCGTAACGGGCTTTGTTGGGTTCAACACTATTACAAGGACTTTTTTTTTACATGAGCAGGACAGTTTGTAAGAGCCTCCTCTTGCCCAACATTATGAAAATCCAAGGTTGCCAAAGAAGGTATCAATGCACATTGTTGCCTTGTGAGGAGGTTTTTGTCTTAAGTTTGAAAGGTCATTATGTGACGAGGTTTGTAGTGCCTCCTAGGCAGAGGCACTGAAATTATGTGATTCTACAACCACAGTGTTTTCCACCCAATTATGGATTTGACACATTTGTTTCATAAGCCATCAGGGCCATCATTGCCGAAGGGCGTCTTGTCACTTAATGCACTTTAGCTAGTACAGAGGTAAAGAAATTAGGGTCAATTGGACAGTCAGGTCTTAAGATGTCTTCTTAATTAGTGCAGTAGATGCAGTAACAACTGGTCCAGTGGTGTTAACATCCCACTGCACCCCAGCTATGATTTTTACTGCCCAACTGGGTATAATGTGTGCTCATTTTATTTGCTTGTACTAGGACCCATGGCACCCTAGCTACGCCACTGTGTTCCTCCAAGGTTAATGGGAAGTGTCACATATGGTAATTGACAGTTGGTTAAAGCATGAAAATGTTAGCTATGTGGCACACTATGCAAGGGGGTTCATTAGTAGATGGGATTTTGGTATTGATATGATTTGTGGAAGGATAAATTCATTTTACAAATGGAAATAACCTCTGTCTGGAATGCAGACTGCCGCAAGTCTAGGGAAAGCATGGTTAGTGGTTCAGTATGTCACTGACTTAGCCATTATTCTGGAAACTGCGATTTGATGTATAAACTGTGCCAGAATGTGCTCATTTACAAGCCAATTATTTCTCTTCATTCCTCTATGGCAATGGGTGCTTTTGAGTAAAGAAAACATATTAGCTTATTTGGAGGCTTGACACAATCTCAGTAAATGTATTGTATTTATCTAAGGTCTTTTTTAAGTTTGGCATTAGATAAGACCTTTTGATTTTACTAACATTATATGTGTAATACACGTATTTACATATGTATTCGGAGAGCCCTCCTCATTGATTGATTTGTTGTCGTGTGATTCACATTTTTCATCCACCCACTACAGCATACAGCAGGGGTGCAATGGGTCAGTCCACTATAGCTATTGGAAAACTTCAGTGTGAATGGGGGGATTCAGCTCTTTTACAAGGAGCTCATTTACAAGCCAATTATTTCTCTTCATTCCTCTATGGCAATGGGTGCTTTTGAGTAAAGAAAATATATTAGCTTTTAGCCCATGTTTTTCTTTTTAGAGGGCATGGCGGTTTCCCCAACAAAGTTTTGGAAAAACTATGTCAAAACAAAACAAGCAATGGCAAGGCCAAATGTTTGTTCAAAACGTAAATAGTTTTATTTATGAAAACACAACATAATAAAATATTTATGTTATGTTAGGAGTGTGTAGAGTGCATGGCTGCCCGAGGGCTTCCTAGCGCTAAAAGTAATGTTTACAGGCTCTATCCATAAGGTGTCTACAAGGGGAACAGGAACGTTTTGAGATGTTTCCTGAAAACGGTTTCGTTGGGTAGAATTCCTTTTTTATATGGGGGCGTTCCACATCTTTGGTACCAGTTGGGAAAATGATCTGCCCCCCCTCCACCTGGCTCTCATTGTCCTGAGAAGCTGTTGCTGGGCTGATCTTAGATGCCTGGCCGAGATATACCTGACATCATTTGTTTCAGTTTTTTGGGCCTTTTTTGTTAACAGCTTAGGCATAGGGACTTAAAACTTTATTCTTGTTTCAATAGGGAGTAAGTGTAGCTGTTTCACTGCTTCTTTAGTCGAAGTGTGTTTGGGGATTTTTAGAAGGAGTCCTGCTGCCGAATTTTAAACTACCTGTAGTCTCTTTGCCACATATTTAGGCGCCACATAAAGTGAGTTTCTATAGTCTGAGCGCAATATTATAAGAGACTGGATGACCGTTCTTTCAGATGTTCCGGGATCACTTCAATAATCTTTCTTACTATTTTAAGCAGAGAATAACATATTCCTGACAGTTTCCTGGATTGGCAATCCATTGTGAGTGGGTACTCCATCCAGACCCCCAAGTTTTTTATAACTAGTTTGAGTATAGATGGGTTTCCTGCCACACCAGTTCAGACTTGGCCATATGCAAATCAGTCTGATCCCGTGCCTCATGGGAACAGTCCAGCCCGAACTGCCAAGCCATGTCTCCCCTGGACCGGAAACAAGCATCCTGGGACTGGTTTCTGGCTAATCAGCCATCATCAGCAAGGCTAGCTTGAATCTAGTGGCAAAGTGAGCAAGGGACCCATGTCTGGGTATACCCTGCCAACTTAGGGCGAACAAAGCAAAACCAAAGGGGATGATGGACAGAGTGTTGAACATTGCAAGCACTCACCCTCAGTCAACTGATCTGGGCTTAATCCATCATCATTCTTTAGCTCAATCTGCCATCCCAGTTCAGACATGGTCATATGCAAATCAGTCTGACCCTGTGCCTCATGGGAACTGTCCAGCCCGAACTGCCAAGCCATGTCTTTCCTGGACCGGAAACAAGCATCCTGGAACCGGTTTCTGGCTAATCAGCCACCATCTGCCAGGCTAGCTTGAATCCAGTGGTAAAGTGAGCAAGGGACCCACATCTTGGCATACCCTGCCAACTTAGAGCAAACAAAGCAAAACAAAAGGGGATGGAGGATGGAGTGTTTAACATTGCAAGCACTCACCCCCAGTCAAGAAATCTGGGTTTAATCCATCATAATTGTTTAGCTCACTCTGCCACCCCAGTTCAGACACGGCCATATGCAAATCAGTCTGACCCTGTGCCTCCTGGGAACAGTCCAGCCTGAACTGCCATGCCATGTCTTCCCTGGACTGGAAACAAGCATCATGGGACAGGTTTCTGGCTAATCAGCCGTCATCGGCCAGGCTAGCTTGAATCCAGTGGCAAAGTGAGCAAGGGACCCACGTCCAAGCATACCCTGCCAACTTAGGGCGAACAAAGCAAAACCAAAGGGGATGATGGACGGAGTGTTGAGCATTGCAAGCACTCACCCCCAGTCAAATAATCTGGGTTTAATCCATCATCATTCTTTAGCTCACTCCACCACCTCAGTTCAGACATGGCCTTATGCAAATTAGTCTGACCCTGTGCCTCATGGGAGCTGCCCAGCCCAAACTGCCAAGACATGTCTTCCCTGAATCAGAAACAAGCATCCTAGGACTGGTTTCTGGCTAATCACTTAGGCTAGCTTGAATCCAGTGGCAAAGTGAACAAGGTACCCACGTCTGGGCATACATTTGCCAACTTAGGGTGAACAAAGCAAAACCAAAGGGGATGATGGACAGAGTGATGAACATTGCAAGCACTCACCCCCAGTCAACTGATCTGGGTTTAATCCATCATCATTCTTTAGATCACTGCGCCATCCTAGTTTATACATGGCCAAATGCAAATCAGTCTGAACCTGTGCCTCATGGGAACAGTCCAGCCCGAACTGCCAAGCCATGTCTTACCCAGACCGGAAACAAGCATCCTGGGACCATTTTCTGGCTAATCAGCCATCATCAGTCAGGCTAGCTTGAATCCACTGGCAAAGTGAGCAAGGAACCCACATATGGGCATACTCTGCCAACTTAGGGCGAACAAAGCAAAACCAAAGAGGATGATGGAGGGAGTGTTGAACATTACAAGCACTCACCCCTAGTCAACTGATCTGGGTTTAATCCATCATCTTTCTTTAGCGCGCTCCATCACCCCAGTTCAGACATGGCCGTATGCAAATCAGTCACACCCTGTGCCTCATGGGAACAGTCCAGCCTGAACTGCCAAGCCATGTCTTTCCTGGACCGGAAACAAGACTCCTGGCTAATCAGCCATCATCAGCCAGGCTAGCTTGAATTCAGTTGCAAAGTGAGCAAGGGACCCACGTCTGGGCCTACCCTGCCAACTTAGGGCAAACCAAGCGAAACCAAAGGGGATGATGAAAGGAGTGTTGGACATTGGAAGCACTCCCCCCAGTCAACTGATCTGGGTTTAATCCATCATCATTCTTTAGCTCACTCTGCCATCTCAGTTCAGACATGGCCATATGCAAATCAGTCTGACCATGTGTCTCATGGGAACAGTCCAGCCCGAACTGCCAAGCCATATCTTCCATGGACCAGAAACAAGCATCCTGGGACCGGTTTCTGCCAATCAGCCATCATCAGCCAGGCTAGCTTGTTTCCAGTGGCAAAGTGAGAAAGGACCCACGTCTAGGCACACGCCTGGGCCACGTCTGAGCATACCCTGCCAACTTAGGGTGAACAAAGCAAAACCAATGGGAATGATGGACGGAGTGTTGAACATTGCAAGCACTCACACCCAGTTCCCCATGCAGGCAGTGGCAATGAGGCACTGCACCCATCTGCAGAGGGATCTCTGAGGAGTGCTTGTTTTCAAGGGGAGCCTCATGTATCCCACTGCCTGTGCACCACGTCTTTGTGGCACAAAGTGAGTGAGCCTCTAAACTAATCCTTTGCACCTGTACCAGCATGTGTAACACAGAACAGATGCAGGAAGAAAGAGTTCTCTCATTTGCATGGGTCCCCTTACAAATGACTGAATGCCCTATTGAGATTGCACTTGCTCTATATGTGCAAACACACAATCTGTATTACAGAAGGCGTCACACTGGCATCTACGACACCCTCTGAAATTCCAAAGTACATAGACGGAGTACAAACTAGTTGCATACAAAATGAAGCTCTAACTCAGAGAAATATTGGGTTGAATGAAATAATTTTGTATACTACAGGCACATAAAAAAGGCGTTGGGCACCTCGCTGAGGTATTAGAGCTCATCAAGATGTGGTGTCATGTGTGTTTTGGGTTTATTTCATCAATCAGATGAAATTTACACCACTCAGTGCAGCGAGCAAGAGAACCAAGTTCTGGTCTGGACAAATCCAATCCACTTTAGGATCTCAACAGATAACAAACATGGGGATATACAAATCTGAGCTAAGGCTTCTAAACCAAAGTCTTGAATGAATATACCACTGGTGCTATAAACCAGAGCTATGATGTTAGACCCTTCTCTAAGTCTGTGCACTTTCAGTCACAATGCTGGGCCAGGTAGGCAGCCTCGGCTAGTCTTTCTAGGCCTGTGGCACACCAGACCTTTACCAGCCAGCTTCAGAGGTTGTGAATGACTGAGTGAAACCCAGGAACATGAGTTGCAGCATACAGGAAGGCATCAGTGAACTGTCATTTACATGATACAGAAGGGGTAGATTGAGAGGGAATGCAGACTGAGGGGTGGCTGGGGGGAGCTGAAATTATATAGGCCCAGTGAAAGGAACAGGCGAGAAGTTAGATAGCTGCAGAGGAAGGGGTCGAACTAAGAAGGGGGTCAGGGGATGAGTGGGAGTCAGGTTGAGTGTGGGCAATTCATGGGTGGACTCGTAGAGGGTCTGGTTGAGAGGACAAGCAAAACTGTGTGATTTAGAATGAAGAAGGGCAGGTGGGAGGAATGGATAATGCCTAGTTCTGATATCAGTTAAATATCTGCTGCAGCACTCTGAGGAGGTCACTCTAAGGACCGATGTTGAGTGGTGGTTGAGTGCATACAGAATGATAAGAAGGCGGGAAGAAAGGGCTTTTCATGAAAGTTAGGCAGACAGGAAGGAGGGGAATACTATGTGCATCATCATGCTGAAGAGTGGGGAAAAGAGGAAGGTAGGCTGTGAGGAGGGACAGAATTATAATAGGGTCGACAAAGTGGTGGCGAGACGGACACTGGGAAACAACTTAGCAAGCTCATGGGGCTCTTGAGAAGAGGCCTGTACACAAGCGGATTAACCTTAAAATAAAGGATGACAGGCTGAAAAGAACAGGGTGGGGGCAGATTGAGCAAGGGCACACTGATGGAAAGACTGTGAAAGGCTATTCTGATTGGTCAGACTAGCATTAGGTGAAGGTGAGTATATTGATATGCTGAGATTGGGGGTGGTGGGCCCAGGCTAGGCAGATGAGGCAGGTTGAAAGTATGGGCAGGCTGAGAGGAGTTATGCTTCAAGGAGGAAGGATGAATCAGGGACAGTGTATCATGATTAAGGCTATACTCCCAGAGCAAAACATGCAAAGGCTCCGTATCAGTGGCATAAGATCCCTGCCCTTCTCAAGTTAGGTTTCCATAGTACAACCCTTAGAAAACGTGGATGGTTTTAAAAATGCACATTGGATTTTTCTTTTAATAAGAACAACTGCAGCAGTTATCTCGTAGTATTACTGCCTTGGGCAATAATCAACAGGGTGAAAGTATGGGCAACAGCAAGACAAACGTTCATGTCAATTTAATAACAAACTGATTATCAACGTGGATTGCTGAAACTAACGAGAAATGGTTATGTTATGTTATGATGTGTTATGGTGTGTTATGTTAATGATACTTGATTACTGTTTACCTCCCTCAAAATGACATGTTATCAATATGGGTTGATGTATTTAGATTATTTAACTGAATTTGGTTCTGTTCACATAGCAATAATGTTTTGTTCTAGTGAGTGGTTTGTGTGTGTATGATTGGCTGAACAGGAAGAGGTGAGGTAGCATGAGAAGTGGGTCAAATGGTTTATAAACTGCCACTCATCTTTATGCCAATAAAGGCAGCTAATATGTAAGGCATTGTGGAGTATGTAAAGTAGTACTTCTGTAGTACTCTTATTTTATCTTACATGACTTTGTGAATTGGCCAACAAATATCTAAAATGATAGTAAAATGAAAACATTTGGGGAATACCCATATACAGATAGTAGACGTAGAAAGAGTTCGATATTTTGGGCCAAACACAGGTAAGAGTGCATAAAATAATTCTCCTGCAGTGCTACTGTTTGTTCTCTTACATCGTCTGTGAATCAAATACAAAGTCATCATTTGAATTTAAATATAAGGATCCTTCTTTGTACCTATCACACACCCTGGGCTGAATATAGCAGCTCACTGGGATCATCCATGTCAAGCATGTGTCATGAGGTAGATCTGGTTTTAGGGCGCTTAACTGAGACATATTGTGGTCCCTAGTTTTGATGTACTATGAAATTCTATGGAGCTATTAAAGCTTGCCGGGCGGAGACCACCCATCTGTGAGTGAGATTCAAGCCCATTGAGAGATTCACACAAATTGTGGAATTCTGTAACATCCTGCCAGCGATATTCACCCCTCCATTGAAAGATTGCCACTCATACTGAGACTTTGGGACACCTATATTTGAGATTTATGCCTAATGAGAGTTTCACTCTGCTGGGGAGTGAAACTGCATCATCCTTCTGTGAGTGAGATGTTTGTCTAGTGACTGACAGACTCACACTGATTGAGAGTCAGTGCCACTCTTCTGTGAGTGAGATCCACACCTAGGGGGAGAGTCACAGTGATTAAAACTAGGCACCACTTGTTTACAATGGATATTTGTGCCCAATGAAAGCATCACACTGATAATGGGTAAGAATGAGTACCATTTTTCTACGCATCAGATTTCAACCTAGTGGGAGCTTCCCTCTCTCAATGAATGAGACTCAATACCGCCGTTTATGAGTGAGATAAACATTCAGTGAGAGTTTCACACCCTTTGGGAGTGAGTTGCTGCACTCTCTTGTCTGATGAGATTCACACCTTGTGACAGTTTCACAGTTCAAGTTAGTAGGATTCTGTACCACACTTTAGTGATTAATATTCTCTCCCTGTGAGCGATTCACAATCATGAAGAGAGAGACTTAGCGCTATTCTATGAGTGAGATTTCCGCCCAGTGGGAAATCCACACTTTCGATGAGTGAGAGTCAATGCCACTGTTTTATGAGTGATGTAAACAAATGATGGACGGAATGCTGAATAAATCATACATTCACCCCCAGTCAAGAGATCAGAGTTAAATCAATTGTTCTTTTGCTCACCATGCCACCCCAGTTTAGACCCAGCCATATGCAAATCAGTCTTGACCCTGTGCTTAATGGAAAGAGTCCAGACCGAATTGCCAAGCTAGGTCCTCCCTAGACCGGGAACAATTCAAAGACTGAGACCATATATCACCTTCCTGTGAGTGAGTCTCACTCCCACTGAGAGAGTAACACTACCTTTGAGTGAAACTCAATTTTATTTATTGTTCCATGTGTGAGATTTACACCCACACGCAGGGATTCACACTTTCGACAACTGAGACAGAGTGCAAACGTTTTATAAGAGACATTAATGCACAGTGAGAGATTTACACTCATGGTTTGTGAAAATTCGTACCATCCTTTCATGAATGAGATCCATGCCACTGGTAAGGACTTGTCCAGTGAGACCAGTGGGGCTCAAGCACAGTCAAAAAGGGGAAGATTAATGAAAGCATTTATGAGCACTTGAAACAGAACTATAGGAGTATTCCTTTATATACTGCTGCAGGCTTTTGTGATCTGGACACGCTCCCAATTAGTAGAGTCGCAAAATAGGGACAGTCCTTTCTATTTGTACTTCCCATTTTGTTCCCATTTTAGATGTATGGGGGCTAATTCACAATGGCATGTAAGAGTATGTGAAAGAGTACTACCGGAGTACTACTTTAGGTCCTGCAAAATGGTTTTGTGAAAAGGTCCCAAGGTGTCAAAGTAAATATTTTAACTAAGTAAGGCATTCCCTTATGCTTTCCAAAAAGGGTGGGTGAAGTTGTGCCAATGAGCGAAGGGGCATATGGTGAGAGGTAACTTTGTCATGTGCTAAATTACCATCACACAGGATTCACAAGCAGTCACATCCTTAACCCATTCCGTGCTGGCACTACGAGCGAGCACTACCTTCTCGGTGCTGCGCACGACCGTTGTCCGACGCAGCCCCACCCACTCCGTAGAACACTTGCCCCGCGGTGGAATGTCCGCTGCGGTAAATGGGTTAACCAATTTGCAAGTATTCACAGATTGCCATAAAACCATGGCCAACAATAAAGACAGCCTGAGTCCAGGTGAATAATCTTCAAGTACAATGGAGCAGAGTCTTACAAAAGCCAAAAAGCAGAGCCCTGATATGAAACCTGCCTGTCCACTTTTGAGGTATTTTAGATGGACAACAGAATAGGGGGAGCTCTCACACCTTCCATTTTCAAGAGCTGACCATTCACTACTAGAGTGAAAGGGTTAATTACAAAGCAAACAAGCAGTGTTTTAAGTTGGATGAAAAAGTAGAAGGGTCTGTAAAAGAGGACTGGCTGAAGGTGTAAATCGGAATCTTTTTAAGGCGCATGCCTTATGTAGTTAAGGGGTATATTCATGAAAGAGTTGCGCCGACCTTGCACCACTCACTGGGGTACAAGAGCGATGCAACTCTTAAGTTTGATTTATCAAGCCACGCAAGGCCACCTTTATTGCACCTGCATGACTTGGTAAATCTAGAGTAAAGCAACGCAGTGCAATTCACTGCGTTGTATCACTCTGTCGCGAGGAGGCATTCCATGGGTGGAGATTGGGTGTTCCCATGCATCCAGCGATGGAGTTTGGCACATTCCCAGAGATACCAACACTTGTAAACCTGAGAATGTGTCAAAACCCCCATGGAAGTCGTACCTAGGAGAAATGTCTTTGTTTCTCCTCATTACGTCCTCTTTCTATGTGCCCTGCATTCTGCAGAACACATAGAAAGAGGCAATGCCTTAGAGGGTTGATTTTGTGCTGGAAGGTGGCCCTTCCTGCACAAAAACAGTCCTGCTTACAATGCAGGCACCCTTTCACCATGGTGCAAGGTTGCCTGTGTTGGTGCTAGGCAGCCAAATGGGTGCCAGTGCAATAAAAGGACTGGAATGTGTTGTATTATGTTAAATCCAACACATTCATTCCCTTTCCCTTTCAAGCAGCCCAGAGCAGCAAGGTGGCTGAAAGGTACATAAATATGCCCCTAAGTGTGTAGTTTAAAACATGCAAAAGAAATTCCTACTCTTTACACAATATGCCATCTGAACAGTATTTAAACCTTACTAAACTCTGTGGAAGCAGCAGTGGCCCTCTTAGTGTCTCAGACTCACCCCCTCACAGCACTTTCTTCTACAGTTTCCCACTGATAAACACTTGCATCTTTCTCCCACTACCTCTTTCCCAAATCCTCCATGTACAGATCTCACAGTTTCCCACACATACGATTGGTACATAGGTGACAATCGCTCTGTGCGCTCGACAGCGAGGCTAAGGATTGAATGTGCATGTAGTATGCACATTCTTTGTGACCCGCTGACAGGCACTGTGAGAAACTCGCACTGCCTTCTCAAAAATATTCTGAGCTTTCAACTGTGCCCCTTATAACCTCGGCCCAACAACCTGAACTTACTCAGACACCTGAGGCGACTCAGTGCAAATAATACATTATACAAGAATCCTATGTTGAATGAAAAAACTACAAGCACATACTGAAGAAATACAAACAGGGATTGCATCGCTGGCATGGTTTACAGTAAGGCTTTTTATACTTCTTTTAAAATTGATCAGTGTTTTTGCAAATACAGTTAAAACATGAATACAGAGCCCAGATAGGGAGCTTCTTCGAAGCCAGTTTTTAGGTTTTACCTGCACAGTTCTTGTGCTGTGTTGTAAAATATATTGTAGTTAATATATATTAAAAGTGGCTTGTCTTATCAGTTCCCAAGGCCAAAGTACTCATCCAAATCTGCTTTAGTGGGTGTATCTTTATTTCTTACATTAAGGCTGTACAGCATGCATTGTTTACAGATACTTATCTACCCCTGGCTGCTTGCATGTAAGAAACATATCTTCTACTAAAGCTATTCACTGTCCTGACTTCAGGGACTGATAAACTATAAGATGAGATCTCTTCCCAGGGAAAAGGCAAACAGATTCTAGCAGTATGCGGGAATTCTTGCTTTTTTTTTACTTTGTTGTGTAAAGGAGATGCTGTAGCCTTAGACGGTTTGTGGCATTTCCTATCCGTGCATCAGTACCTTTGTATGCATTATCAGGTCAATGTTACCACTATACAGGCAGTCACAATTGCAGTTAAAAGGTGCTTAATTTAAATGGCACAGCAGGTGCAGTGGCACCTGGGCCAAAAGTTATCATAACTCCACAAAACACCAAATATCACTATATTTTACTACTAAACAGGCAGTCATAAGTGCAGTTATCTAGCAGACACTAGGGCTATGAATTCAATAGTGCAGCAAGTGTAGTGGCACTGAGATCAAAAGCTCTAGGCACCCCACCAAACACTGATTATTGCTATATTTTACAACTAAACAGGCAGTCACCAGTGCAATTATCTTTCAGGCACTAGCGTTATGATTTGAATGGTGCAGGAGGTGCATGAACACCAGCCCCAAACATCATCAGAACTCCTCTAAACACTTAATATTGGTAATTGTAATACTAAACAGGCAGTCACAATTGCAGTGACTTTCATTCAAAAGAGCATATTTTGAATGGTGCAGCAGGTGCAGTGTCACTGGGGCCAAAAGCTCTAGGTGTCCCACTAAACACAGATTATTCTAAATTTTACTACTGAACAACTCAGTCACAAGTCCAGTTATCTAGCAAGTTACAGGGTTATAATTTCAATGGTGCAGCAGGTGCAATGACACCAGGACCAACGTTTTAGGCACACCATTAAACACTAGGGGCCCGATGTAGGTAAATCTACATTTACCACTTCATAAATACCGAATCATACCGAATCGGTATTTATGAAGTGGTAAATTAGAGAGGGGGAGATGTAGGTATTTCAGATTCGGTAAATACCGAATCTGTAAGATTCGGTATTTACAGATTCTGTAAATACCGATTCGGTATCCCCCATTGCTTCCTATGGGCCTTGAAGCCCATAGGAATCAATGGGCATTACCGAATCGGTAATTACTGATTCGGTAATTACCGATTTGTGCAAGGGTGCAGGGGGTGTCACTTTGACACCCTCTAGCACCCCCAAAACAGGCATGTGAGCCATGTAGCACACAGACATGCCCTAAGGGCATGTCTGTCTGTCACATGGCATAGGTGTGCATGCACACATGTGCATGCACACCTGGATTCAGTATTTTAACACCCAATTGGATTGGGTGTTAAAATACCGAATCTGAAGGGCCTGTGGGACTGAAAGCAGTCCCACCTACATCCCAAATTTAAAAATCGGTAAAATTACTGATTCGGTATTTTTGCGAATCGGTAATTTTACCGAATCGGTAAAATACCGATTCAGACATAAAAAGGTCCCCTACATCTCAGTAGGCCAAATACTGGTCGGAAATTGCCGAAATCGGCCGTTTCCGACCATTATTTGGTACCTACATCGGGCCCCTAGTGTTGCACTGGAACCAAAAGTGCTTAGTGCCCCATTAAACACCGATTATTGCTATATTTTAAAACTAAACAGGCAGTCACAAGTGCAGTCACCTTGCAGACAACAGGGTCATGATTTGAATGGTGAAGCAGGCGCAGTGGCACCGGGTCAAAAGTTGTCATAACTCAAGTAAACACCTAATATTGCACTGGAACCAAAAGCTCTAAGCACCCCACTGAACACCAATTATTGTTATGTTTTACAGCTAAACAGGCAGTCACAAGTGCAGTAAGCTTGCAGGCAACATGATTATTATTTAATTGGTGCAGCAGGTGCAGTGGTCCCAGGTCCACAAGTTGTCAGATCTCCTCTTAATACCTAATATTGCTCTATTTTACAACTAATCAGGCCCTCATAAGGGCAGTTATCTAGCAAGCACTAAGGTCTTGATTTCAATATTGCAGCAGGTGCAGTTTCACCGGGACCAAAAGCTGCAGTCACCCCACTAAACACCAGTTATTGCTATGTGATAAATAGGCAGTCACACGTGTAGTTATATTCAGGTACTATGGTCATTAATTGAGGGGTGCAGCTGGTGCAGTAGCACCGGGCTGAAACGTTGTCAGAACTTTTCTAAACACATAATTGCTATAATTTACTACTAAACAGGCAGCCACAATTGCAGTTACCTTGCCATTAAAAGGAGCATCATTTGAATGGTGCAGCTGGTGCAGTGGCACTAGGGCCAGAAGCTCTAGGGATCTCACTAAACACAGATTATTGCTACATTTTACTAATAAACAAGACAGTCACAAGCATGGTTATCTAGCAGGCAATAGGGTCCTAATTTCAATGGTGCAGCAGGTCCAGTGATCCAAAAGCTCTAGCCACCGCACTAAACAGCTAATATTGTCATACTCTTCTACTAAATCGGCAGACACAAGGGAAGTTACCTTGCAGACAACAGAATTATGATTTGAATGGTGCACCAGTTGCAGTCCCACCAGGGTCAAACATTGTCACAACTCCACTAAGCACCAAATATCGCTATATTTGACTTCTAAACAGGCAGGCATACATGCAGTTATCCAGCAGGCACTGGGGACATGATTTCAATAGTGCAGTAAGCACAGTGACACTGGGTCCCAAAAATATAGACATACCACTAAACACTGATTATTACTATAATTTACAATTAAACAGACAATCACAAGTGCAGGTATCTTGCAGGCAAGAGGGTCCTTATTTGAATGGTGCAGCAGGTGCAATGGCACCAGGCCCATACGTTTTCAGAAGTCCTCTAAACACCTAATATTGCTATATTTTACAACTAAAGAGGCAGCCGTAAGTGCAATTATCTAGCAAGCACTAGTGTTAGGATTTCAATAGTGCTGCAGGTGCAGTGGCACAAGAACAAAAAGCTCCAGGCACCCCACTAAACACTGATTATTGCTTTATTTTACAATGAAACAGGCAGCCACAAAGGACGTTATCTTGCAGGCAACAGGATCATTATTTGAATGGTATGACAGGTGCAGTGGCACCGGGCCCACATGTTGTCAGAACGCCTCTAAAGACTTAATTATTGCTATAATTTATTACAGGCAGTCATCATCATCTTCATAATAACTTTATTCAGTTTTATACAAACCATCAATGTATACATTAATAATAAATAACAATCAAATATTAAAGTATATGCTTTCATAAATTCCAGATAAAATACAACCTAAATATAAAATCTCCGTAGAACTATTTAAGAGAACTATAGACAATATTCTCACAAATAATTAATGTGCTCTGTGTGTTATATGAATAATATATTAAATGAATGTAGAGATTTCTCTCACAGGGCAAACCTCTGCTTTATTATTGGTTTTAGTACAACCCTAATGATGAAAAATGATGAAAAAAAAGAAACCTCTCTAGGTCATAAACTTCTGTCACCTAAACCAGATATTGAATAAAAAGCTGCTCACAGGAAAGACAATAGGATTGGTTGTGTCGGTCCTCAGAATCCTGACAGCAACCCAATAATGACTGGTTGACAGATTTTGACTAATTGGTCAGTTCTACCTTCTTAGAGTGAACTGGTATTCAGTACAAAAGAACAAAATGTGTTTGTCGGTCTCTGGGGCTGTACCACACACAGGGCAAACAACTGAAACTTTTTCGGGGACCCTTGTACTAATACATCTTAATGATAAACAACTGAAACGAAATCTCAAGTACAGAAATTTTGCTAGTGGAGACAAATCAGATCTAAAAAAGGCTCAAACCTTGGTTATGACTTAAAACTGAGGACCTGAGTGACTGACTAGGCGCCCAACGTTAGTACTCGTGGCATGCCAATCAGCCACATAAGCCCAGTACTTAGCTTTTATGCTTACTATACCTTTTTAATACTCCTCTGGGGACAGTCCCAAAGGCTGGTCAATCCCAAAGATCTACACCAAGTTGCAACATAAAGAAGCCATGGGACCCATTTAGCACCACTGCTCTTTAGGACTTCATTCTGTAGTCACTTAGCTCCGGCTGTCACAATTGCAGTTACCTTGCAGTTAAAAAGCGGCTTGCTTTGAATGGTGCAACAGGTGCAGCGGCACCAGTGCCACAAGCTTTAGGGACCCCACTAAACTCAGAATATTGCTAACTTTTACTACTAAACAGACAGTCAAAAGTGCAGTTACCTTACAGGCAAAATGGTCATGATTTGAATATTGAAGCAGGTGCAGTGGCACCTGGCCAAAAGTTGTCATAGTTCCTACTAAACAGGCAGTCACAAATGTAGTTTTCTTGCAGGCATAGGGTCATGATTTGAATGGTGCAGCAGTTGCCTTGGCAACGAGCACAAAAGTTATCATAACTCCTCTAAATACATAATATTGCTATTACATCAATTAATTCTATTATTTCTCTATTTCCTTAAATTTTTCAACAAATTGCTATTACTTACCCCCACTTTACCTCTAGTAACAGTGCAATATATCAAATTTTTGTACGTAAACAAGTCATAACACTTTAACAGGCATTCTGTAACATATATTGTACAAGTATTCAACAAGTTTAACTTAAAAAAAAAAATTGCTTATTGTTAATCAGATAGGCGAAACCTAATTCGTTTACCAATGCTTGTTATTACTGCCAGAGGCATGACCTGGCCCACTTAAACCCCTAGAACATTATCAGTTATTCAACAAAATCTAAACATAGTACAATACATGTATTTTTTATTGGTACATCAACACTAGCCATCGCTAAGAACTATGTGTTTGGCACCACCCCTAAATCTGTCAAAATTAGATATTTTATCGCTATTTGCATGATTGCAAGCCAAATTGTGCTTAGTGTCTGTTGGTTGGCCAGCCGCCGCTAAATGTGTGATGTCACTATTTAAACAGCAGCAGGTAAAATAGCCTCAGAGATTGGTGCTGAAATGTTACTATTAAGGCTAGTATCAAAAAGCATCACACAGAGGGCGTGCCGCTTCTTCTTACCTCTGATGAAAGCTGCTTTCCAACAGTGTCGGTCACATGAAGTTTTGATGTTTCTAAATCCGGATAAATATGGAGTGAAGGTAAAAACAGGTTCACGCGAACAACCGAAAGAGGTACTCCGCCACCGACAGTCTGTACCGAGAGGTACTCAAACACCACCGACACTCGGTGTGGAGAGGTACTCAACCACCGATAGTCTGTACCAAGTGGCACTCAACCTCAGCAACAGTCTGCACCAAGAAGAGGCACTCGACCACCGACAGTCTGTACCGAGAGGTACTCAAACACCACCGACAGTCTGTACCGAGAGGCACTCAACCACCGACAGTCTGTTCCGAGAGGTACTCAAACACCACCGACAGTCTGTACCGAGAGGCACTCAACCACTGACAGCACTCAGGGTTCAAAACATCACAAAGAAAGGTACGTCACTCGTTCTGTGATGTCACAACCCATGCACACATCATTCATCCACGCGCTGTACATATGAAAGGTGAGAGAGGTTTCTAGGGCACGGTATATCTTTAATGAACATTCTGTGACCCTTCTTCAGGAATGTTCGCTCTCCACAGCACTGGAGCTGTTGTTTATAGCACCTGTTTCTTAGCCGTTTTATATATCACTTTCAAATATGCACCTCAGCAGCGCCTAGAAGCTTCTCGTGGAATCCATACTCCCAAACTTAATAAAGTATATGCAAAAAAAGATTGGTGGTTAGAACAATTTGAAAGATGAATGCACTTGGTTTTAGAAGTAAAGGATAAAGTGGCCGCAGTAGCACCCCCTAGGATGAATGCACTCGGCTGCTGCCTTGGACGGGACACCCCCCTCTGGTCGGAACACTGCATACGTCTTGTCTGACACTTCCAACTCACCCCCTGCCCCCAAATGGCTCTGCATCTAAACGCGACCCTTTCTCGTCCCACCTAAACTGACTGCAGAGCTGCTGCCATACCAGACAGGAAGAGCGTGGATGTAAAGCCCCAGAGTAAAGGCCCTTCCAGGTCAGGAAAGGCCATCACATGTGTGAGATTTTAAGGGTTCTCCCAATTACATTTCAGACTGAGCCCCAACCATTGGACCATTCTAAGCAAAAGCCATGGCAGAGGAGACGAAGGAAAATAACCCATAGTTTAAAACTAACAAAAGCTTTCTTACTCAAGCTCACAACGTTCCTCCATACCATGGAAACCATTGCTTTCAAATAGTTTCAAGTAGCACGAACTCGACCGAAGGTATGGAGCGCTTTTTAGCACCAGTTATATTATATAAGGACAAATTCATTTTTTCGTTTTTTAGGCATAGAGATATTAAGGGATTTCCCTAGAATCACAGGATGACGAGTGGAGGTGGGGAGTCAACAAATGAACAAGAGCCGAGCCAAGTGTCTGGCTCGGCTCTTAGAGCCCGTGTACGAGCTGAGCCCTGGAAATGTCTGCTGTGCAAATCATACGACAAACATCACCTAAAATATGATAAAGTCTCTTCAAAGTTAAAAAGTGTATTTATTTAACATGTGGAAGGTTTGACATTAGTACCTCACATTATAGCACTGCACTAAGAATTACTTACTAAAAGTAAGAGTTTTTATACATGAACAATTAGTGAAAAAAGAGGCCAAACAGCTGTCATATAAACTCTGTAGGTGGCCCAGATTTTAGAGCAACCTTATAGTCTTTAAATTCAAATACAATATGTTTTTGTACAATTCATTTTCTGGACTCACATAGTTGAAGGTACTTTCTTACCGCAAAATGAAACAAGCATTTGTAATGCAATCCGTCTCGCCTTTGGGACCGTATGTATTTGGCTATGTAGCACATTAGCCTGGGTGCTGAAACATCTACTGTCCTTTAACATGGAGGGAAAGTAAGCACCAAACTGCGTGACACACCAGGTATGGGAACACATAGAGAGAAATATTGCTTTTTAGCAGAAAATGGTATAGTACAAAGCTCCATTTTTAATATAAATTAAGGGCCTTCGTTGGTCATATCACTCAAAATACAAGATTTGAAAAAAATACTGTTGTCTATGGGTGCTCCTGGAAGACAATTTCTATGGACTAGAATCTAGAGAATGCTAAAGTGATTCTGGCATTTTACTAACCTCTGCAGGTCGTTTTCTATCAGGAAAGTTAAATCGAGGCAGTTGCCAGAAAATTAAAAAAAATAAAGTCCCTCAGCAGAAAGCAATTCTGGTATTTTACTGACCTCTACTGGTCGTTTTCTATCAAGACATTTAAATAGAGGCAGTTGAACAGGAAAAAAAGTCCCTACGCAGAAGCAGACAAGTCCTAGGGCTTATCTCCAGAGCCCATAAAGAACATTTACATATAAATATGTACAAATGTTTATAAAAGAAGTCTTGAATGCTCAACCTAAACAAGCATTTGCAATGCAATAGGTCTTGCATTCAAGCCAGTTTGAGCTATTGGCATTGTAAATGACAATGCCTTTTATTTATGTTTTGGGTTTTAAAACATAAATAAAATGCAATGTCATTTACAATACTAATAGCTTAAACTCTCGCAAATTCCAGACCTATTGAATTGCAATAAAGGGCCTTCTCTACCACTTGTTAGATTGTAAATATCAGAGGAAAAGACTGGTCTGCAATGTCTTCACACTAGTGATAAATAGTGCAGTGAAGAAGATAAGTAAGTGTTGTAAATTGCACAGACACAAAGTGTGAAGTGAGAGTTACATATGATCTGAGCTATAAACACTATCCAAGCGTTATAACACCTTTTGCTCTGTGATTAGACTGTCACAGCTCAGGAGGAAGAGGGGGAGGTGGGGCTACTGCCTGTCCCTTCGTGATTTGAGTGTGCATTTGTTTTGGAGTTATTGGTGGTGGTGGTATTGGTGGTGGTGGTATTGGTGGTGGTGTTGGTAGTGGTGGTATTGGTATTGGTATTGATGGTGGTGGTGTTGGTGGTGGTAGTATTGGTGCTAGTAATTGTATTGGTGGTGGTGGTGGTGGTGGTGATGGTAATGGTGGTTGTTGTGGTAGTGGTATGGTATACACCTGTTACAACGCAACTTTTACAACTACCTACTGTTACAATGCAACTTTTACAACGCATACCATTACAACGCATTGCGCTGGGGGGCGCTCTAGGATAGGGAATAAGTATAATTTACTATCCAACACCTTCCCTAGTGTCCACGGGGACTGGAGTTGGAATAGTAAATTATACTTACCACTATCCAGCACCTCTAAGCGCTATGCGTTGTAATGGTATGCGTTGTAATGGTCGCGTTGAAACAGTAGGTAGTTGTAGTGGTATGCGTTGTAACATGGTACATCCTAGTGGTATTGGTGGAGGTGGTGGTATTGATGGTGGTGGTATTGGTAGTGGTGGTGGTTTGGGTGGTGGTATTGTTGGTATTGGTGGTGGTGGTGATGGAATTGGTGGTGGTATTGTTGGTGGTGGTATTGGTGGTGGTCTTGGTGTTGGTGGTATTGGTGGTAATGGTATTGGTGGTGGTAGTGGTGCTAGTGGTATGGAGGCTGGTGGTGGTATTGGTGGTGATATTGGTGGTGGTGGTGGTATTGATCGTAGCAGTGGTGTTGGTGGTGATGTTGGCAGTGGTGCTGATGGTATTGGTGGTGGTGGTGATATTGGTGGTGATGATATTGGTGGTGTTAGTGGTATTGGTGGTAGTATTGGTCTTATTGGTGGTGGTAAAAGTGGTGGTATTGTTGGTGATGGTATGTAGTGCTAAAGGCACTCTTGTGGTCTGACGCCCTTTGATGACCTTTGACTACCATTATTTTAAATGACTTTGATGTGTTATTTTATCCTAGCTTGAATGTACGACATTTTGCATATGCCTTGTTTCTCTTAGGGGTTTCTTTCTTGTAATCTTGCAGTCTTTTTGTGGGAGCTTTCACAGAGTAGAACAGCCTTGCCAAGAACAGAACGTGTGTGATGTCCATTTGAAAGCACGAGAGATTGAGTGAGGTGTGGAATGTACTTTTTGGTCCTGAAGTGCAGTGTTATGAGCTGTGGCGCACAAATATGCTCTGTGTTGTACATTGAGAGATGATGTATGTGATGGTATAAGCAGTGGTGCACATATGTGCATTGTGTTGTACATTGATAAGTGTTATAAAGTTCTTACTATTTACTTTGACATGGCCTCATGTCATCCTGAATTCTGACTCTGCCTGGCTTGAGCTTTATCTGCATGCATAACCACGCTTGCAAGTTGTTTGGGTTAATCACGTTCAAGGATTGTTTTTGTGAGAGATTGTTTAATGTACCCTGGAAGGCTTTCATGAGCTTCGTCAAGACAAAGGCTGGATATGCGAGAACGTAGAGGGGATGTGGAAACTTCTTCCTGCCATGGAATGCTTGCTTGGAAGCTGGCCAGTCCTAGTAAGTTTCCTTGTGCGGGGAGGACGATTCTCGAACCTTCTAGTGTTGTTTTAAGATTATAACGCTGATGGTTGTTGACTTAGAAAACTGGATTATGGAATGCGAATGGGGACAACGGAACCCTGGTTGCTGAGGCTCTTATTCCCAGCTGTCAATCCCCCGGTCAGGAGTGGGCTAAGATGCAGTGTTTGCACCAGGTGAAGTGTTGAGTTTTGATTATTGCCATTGTGATGTGTGGCCAGCGGTTTTGATCATTTGAGATGTTTGAATTTTGAATATTGCCATTGTGATGTGTGGCCAGTGACTTTGATCATTTGAGGTGTTTTATTAGTGATTCAGTGTATATATCTTGTTATTTCAGCACTTTTTATAACTTTTTCTAACAGCGTTCCCCTGCCTTTGCAAATTCTATCCCCTATTTTCCCACCACCCCCCGCTAATCCCACATCTGCTTCGAAGGGCCCCCTTCTACCTACCCTAACTCTTAATAACAACTCCCTTCAATGAACGCAATGAATGAGCTGCGCCAGCACTGTCATCTTGCTTATCCTTCTACTCCCTACCCCGTAGTGTTTGCTAGCCCTAACCCCTCTAGCCCCATTGCGTACAGCACAGCCCCAATTCTCCCCAAGACACCTTCCTCTAGACCAACACACAATCCCAGTGGGCTCCCACTGGCCTCCAGGGGTCTCTATCCATTAGTCCCCTTCTTCCCTATCCCACCCATCCTTCAGATCTTGCAGTGCCATTTCCCAGAATCCCTTCCCTTGGGGCACACCCAGTCGGCTTCCGCTATACTTTCCCCTGACCTCACTAGCTCCTCCCCTTTCATACACATTCCGAGCGTGTAGCTTCCCACTGGCACACTCAGTCCCCACCCACCCTACTTTCCCCCGATTTCAGTAGCTCTCTCCAGCTCCAGGGTCCCCGGGACCTAGCCTCCCAATCCCTTCCACACACCTAGCTGGAAGGCCGCCTGTGCGAGATAGCACTCTGACTACAACAACTCAAGACAGAGGTTTGTGGTCTACTACATATCACTGAGACTTTGTCTGCTAACTCCAGACCAGGCTGTGCTACCACGAAAAATCACCTCTGCTCGTGCCCTGATTGCGGGTGTTCCGGGCTCCATCCGCCCCCTGACGCTCGGAAGTCCCTGTCTCATGTTTCCCACGTACCTCATAGTTGGGCCTCCGCTCCGCTCCCTAAGGACCCTGCTCGTCCCTCCATATGTACAGCCTCTCTTTCAGATACGGATATCCATTCTCTACTACATTCTTATGTTCCAGCACATCCCCCCACCATAGCAAACTTGCAACAAATTGAATCCATCCCCACAGATCCCTTCAGGGAACCTAGGCCTAACACCAGAACCTTAAATGAGAACAACCTCACGCGAGTCACCAACACGCTCCAACACTACGCGCTTCAACAGACGCCATCATTAGTCTCAAATGCATGCTCCTAAATTGAAGTTCAGCAGCTAAACATGCCGCGGACATTGCCAACCTCACGCTGGCGCAGTATCTTGGTCTTATAATTTTGACGCAAACCTGGGTAAATTACTCAGCTTCCCCCTTCCTAGTCCTTTTAATACCTCTTAACTATGATATCATTAGGCTTGACAGATCCTGTGGACAAGGTGGAGGCGTCGCATGTTTACATAGGAGCAATCTTACAGTGAGGTAGTACAGACTGACCTTCTGCCTTCCTGTGAATACCTATGCATTGAAGTGACTGGTGGCAACAATCACTTCTGCAAACTGCACACATTTTACCATCCCCCTAGCAACAACCTTCCCTTCACAGAACAGATCATGGACATTATTTCGGCCAATGCAGACTTCCATGGCACTCAGATCTTCCTGGGAGATTTCATCCTCCATTGGAATGATATAAATGACGTGGTGGTCAATAGCCTTAAATCCGTCCTTCTTGACCTCAACCTAATCCAAATCTGTGATAGCCCTACTCATATCAAAGGAGCTACCTTAGATCTTGTCATTGGTAAGCCCAACTCCATCCTCCTTGATTCGATCATCCCATGTGATTGGACAGACCACTATTGCATCACCTTCCATATCCTGGAATTAGTAAAATCAAGTAAAGCCCAACCCAAGAACCCAAAACAGTTGCAAAGATTCCTAAAGAACATCAACCCTCATGATCTGACGGCTCTCTGTGATAACATCCTGTCCCCCCCACCGAACATGTCGGACGTCCCCGACCTTATGGCCCACTATAATCACGCAATGCTGAACGTACTAGACAAGGTTTCTCCACTACAGCTTAAAATAATCTCCTCTAAACTCTCCAAACCATGGTTTACTGATAGTCTTAATTCAGAAAGAAGAAACTTAAGACATACTGAAAGGTTGTAGCGGTCCTATCCCTCCCTTGAGCATCTTTACCACCTAAGAACCCTGAGAAGCATATATAACAAAAGCATCAGATGCTCGAAGGGCACTTTTTCAGATCTCAGCTAGACCAAGCAAAAAACTGTCCCAAAAAATTGTTCGTACTCATCAAGTCCCAGGCCAATAGTCATCCGATCTCCGCACCTCTGGGTCAAGGGACATTGCCTAATAGCAAAGAATTCACGGATTTCTTCACAGATAAGACCAGTAAGATTGAAACTGAATCTCGATCTTCCCGTGACCACCTGTCATTCAGGCAACTGACCTCCCTCTGTCAACCTGGTAGGGATTTTATGGGCCCGTCCCAACCCCACCTCCCCAAAAACAATGCATGCTGTTGACTCTGAAACCTTCCAACCACTACAACGACCCGCTTCCATCAAACCTTTTCCCGGAAGCGAGATCCTCCTTACTAACATTGTGGACCACGATCGTCAATGCATCACTTCGGCAAGATGCTATTCCAGATTGCCTTAAATCGGGTCAAGTAACCCCGATTTTAAAGAAACCTACTGCTGATCCTACGGACCTTCTTAACATTCGCCCAATCTCCAACATCCTAACCTTAGCAAAGCTCCTGGAGAAATGTGTGCTTGCCCAACTTTGCAACCACATCGACCATTTCAAACTCCTGGACCAATGCCAATCTGGTTTCCGCTCGGGCCATAGCACAGAGTTGGCTCTAACGCACATTGTTGATGATGCGTTAAGAATGCTGGGCCACGACGAGTCGTGCCTACTGATCCTTCTTGATCTCTCGTCAGCATTTGACACGATAACCTAATTGACCTCTTAGAACACAGGATGGGGTTGTCTGGGCATGTGCCTACATGGTTCTCTTCGTTCCTCCTGAATAGATCCCAGCAATCCCTGTGCCATCCGGCACCAGTTACGCTGGGGGTTCCACAAGGTACAGCACTCTCTCCCATGCTCTTTAACATGTTCATGGAGCCTCTAACAGAAATGTTGAGTGGTGCATGGACTGAGGCTTTCTGTGGGGTCTCTTTAATGTAAACATCATGGAGGGCATGGATGGCATTGGATTGTGGTGATTTTTGGAGGTGGTGTTGGGGTCTGTCCATGTGGGTGGGGGCCATTTTGAGGCCTGGTACAGGCAGGGCCTGGCTATGTGGATGGGGGTCTAGGGGCCATTTTGAAGCCAGGCAGTATGCTTTGTTGTGCCATAGGCCTGCACCCAGTCTGCCATGCTTTCATCCATTATGCCCAGGGGTACTCAGTGGTGCATGGACCGAGTCTTTCTGTGGGGTGTCTTGAATTTCAATGATTTAGGGCATGGATGGCATTGGATTGTGGGGATTTTTGTGTGTTTTTCGTTTTTTTGGCTGTTGTTGGGGCCTTTTGCCCAGGGGTACTCAGTGGTGCTTGGACTGAGTCTTTCTGTGGGGTCTCTTTAATGTAAACATCATGGAGGGCATGGATGGCATTGGATTGTGGTATTTTTGTGTGTTCTTTGATTTTTTGGCTGTTGTTGAGGCCTTTTGCCCAGGGGTACTCAGTGGTGCATGGACCGAGTCTTTCTGTGGGGTCTCTTTAATGTAAACAATATAGAGGGCATGGATGGCATTGGATTGTGGTGATTTTTGTGTTTTTTTCGATTTTTTGGGTTGTTGATGGGACATGGCCATGTGGGTGGGGGCCATTTTGAGGACTGGTACAGGCAGGGCATGGCCATGTGGTGGGGGTCAAGGGGCCATTTTGAAGCCAGGCAGTGTGCTTTGTGCCATAGGCCTGCATCCAATGTGCCCTGCTTTCATCCAATATGCCCAGGGTTACTCAGTGGTGCATGGGCCTAGTTTTTCTGTGGGGTGTCTTGAATGTAAACATCATTGAGGGCATGGATGGCATTGGATTGTGGTGATTTTTATGTGTTTTTCGATTTTTTGGGGTGGTGTTAGGGCCTGTCCATGTGGGTGGGGGCCATTTTGAGGCCTGGTCCAGGCAGGGCCTGGCCATGTGGGTGGGGGTCTAGGGGCCATTTTGAAGCCAGTGAGACATGTTTTGCAGTGCTACTTTAGTGGGGAGGAGGGCACAATGAGTGCTGCAAAGCACTAGTAGCATATAATTTCCAAGCCCTGGGTATATTTAGTACCATTAAATAGGGTCTTACAAGTAAAGTAAATGTAACCAATCAGACAAACGCCATCTTTACCCTGTTTGCAAGGGAGACCATAATTTGTTTACCACTATTTAGCAGCCCTAAAAGCCATCAAAAACGAGTTCAGAGAATGAAACAAAAAATGGTGTATGACCTTGCATAAAGGGCGAGGTTGAACATCACCTCATTCTGTTCCTGTTTAAAACATCTAGGAATCATATTACCAGCTCACTGAGTAGGAAAATTTTGTGAGGTTGTAAGGCTGATCATCAGATTTAAAAACATCACCACTGACATTGATTAGATGCAAATATATTTCATAAGCATTTATTCTTTATTACTATTTGATAGATCGACAAGCCTCGCCCGAATGTAAACATATGGTAGATATCTCTAGGTGGTGAATGGTAATTGAACAGAAGACAAGTAATCCTTCTTCCTTTTCACCACAGCCTCTATTTTTTCCTCTTGTTTTGTACCACTACCCAGGTTCATAACAAGGATGTGCAACCTGACGGCCCTCAAACACAAGACCCACATTAAAAGATGGAAGGAACAGCAGTGTTTAATAGCAACAACTCTAGCCCAAAAGAGAAGCAAAAAACAAAAGTAACTAGAAAACCTAAATGTGCGCAATAGCAAAGCAAAAATAGAGATGCCTATAACATTTTGAGGACAATAAAATACTGCAAAAAAAATTATTTTAGAAAATCAACTTTGAAGCACTAAGGAAATGTTTGACAATGAAAGAATTTCACAAATTTGGTAAGGCGTAACATTTACAGACTAGAGCTCCTAACACTTAAACCACTTTACACTCAATTACCACATTTCTAGATGTTTTAAACATAAATCAATCACCAAAGAAAATTAAAAATGTAAACATAAATCATAACATTTCTACTAAGCAAGAAATCATATAAGCAGGTACATGGTGCACAAATATCTTTGGGTACTTAATTGAAAGCCAAGAACATGTTTGCCATAGAAAACATTATAGATAGCAATAAAATAACATACTCAAATGTGTGTGTGTGTGAGTATTTATTTTCGTACCTTGATAATTCACACTCTTTACTGAGAAATAGATCCAGTTATTTTGCTACACTTTCAACTGAATTTCCAGGAAAGTCATGTGTGTTTCATTGAAGTAAATTGAGTGCAATGTTACAGTGAAAAGTGAAACTGCATATTTTTCATACAGATGGGCTGAAAATTCCCAAGACACTCATTACCACAGCATAGCAGTAAAGTCTCATTATTTGTCCTCAGTATGTGTTTGTGTTTGTGTAAGTGTGCATGGATTCAGAAAATACATAGGCCTGTAAAGATAGAACAATGTCTAAATTATATTTAAGTTAAATATTAACATAATGGTTTAGATTCAAAACATAAGAGATATCCCATCCATCTTATTCCAAGTGTATTTATAGTCTAAGGCACTTGCAATATGGCGGAAGAAGTATATGTAACATTTTGATTGAGTATCCCATCCACCTTACTGAAAAAAGACTCTCAGACAAGCAATCTAACACATAAATTAACTTACCAGTGGTAGAAGTAGATAAGCTCACTAATAAATGTCAATCTTTAAAGAAATTGCACTTCTCTTGAGCTAACACAGCTTCAACCTCCTCCTTCCAAGTCTCCAAGGAAAGTGACCACTGTGCCTGAAATCTAGAACTCTCAGCCTCGGTGTCCTAGGCAACACTCATGGATCCATTATGACACTATCAACAAGCATCTGCTTGTTATGTTTCTATTTTTGCTACCTGGCAATGCTGATGATGTCACAGACACAGAATCTGCAGAGGGTGGAAGATGAATTGAGAATCCTGGTGTGAGGGAAATTCCAACAAACAACTGAAGCAGGATTTCCCTTAAAGAAAATGCAGAAAATGTCACAGCTCTTTAATAAGGGAATGCCCACAAGCTTTCCAATCCACTTTAGCTTTGTTCCAGTGGCACACTTTCACAGAACCCATGCCTGGACATACAGTGTGTCATGAAAACCAAGCTATACCTGTCTGATGAGCCCTTCTAGTGTGAAACCAGTCTTGGGTGAAAACTGATTTGATTTTGACTTTGCCCGAACTGAGGTGGCATAGTATGGAAAATAATGATGGATCAGGATGAGATTAATTCAACCATTACATCCATCACTTTTCTGTAGACTTAAACCTTTTCACTGCTAGGCTTCACCCCTCCCCCCCATGCTAAGCCTTTATTTTGGGCTATTTGGGGTAGGTTGCGCTTAGACCTCTTTAACATTTTATCCACACAAGGTATCCATTCCAAATTTGCATCCTTTTGTTCCAACACCAGGTGGATTTGAAAGTTACCCATGGGTTGTGTGTTCCTATGAAGGCGACAAAGATATTATCCAAAATACAGCTAAACTTTGGGTTTTGTGAGGAACAAATGAGAAATATTTCTGCAGAAAAAAGGGCTTGTATTCCCCTGAAAGTGGTATCAAAAAAGGGTATGTTGTTCTGACATCACCATCTTTCCAGAATTCAGGGATAGGCAGACTTTTATTAGACAAACAACATTTTCTGCACAGTCGTGGCATTTTTATTGAGACAAAGCCTATTTTTGCAATTTTTAGTGCTTTTAACCTCCTTCCAGTGTTCTTTTTAAAATGTTTTATTGAAAGCTTGCAGTTATAATCCAAATGCTCCTATCGGGAACCATCAGGGACTTCATAGCATGAAATAGCACAAGCATTTTCAAGATAAAGTGTCTTCATAGAGGAAAAGGATGCAACTATAACAGCAGCTCAGAGAGCCAACAATCCCCACCCCCCAACCCTGTCCCCGCAGCACTTAAAGAAAAACAGTATCAAAGAAACAAGGCACTTGAATGTCATTGTCAAGGAAATCTAGGGACACAGCATGTGAATAGAACAACAATAGCCCCCATCGAGACACAGACCTTAAACATAGTAAAATCAAATCAAATGCTAGGAGCAGGACGCTTCACAAATCTGGATGACTCAAAAGATACATTGTCAGTTGGGCCCAGAAATCTTTGGGACGAGAGGATTCAGCCACATCCTCTGCATATGTCTCCAGTTGTTCCCTGCAATAAGTTAGATCCCAAACCTATTTTCGAACTGTAGGGAGACTCTTTCCACCCCAGCATTGTGCCACAGCCCGCTTGGCCATTAAGTTTGGTACTGCAACCAAACGCATGTTACATCTCCCAGCAGACACACCTCTGGCGCACACACTGCACTCGCTCCATCACCACCTTGGTCAACACAGTCGCTACTTTAACCCAGAAGGCAGCCACCCCTGCACACTGCAATGCTAAATGCAGAAAATTGGCATCAGCAAGTCATATTTCTTTAATTACAGAGGTGTAGAATCGCACTGATGGAAGAACTTGAAATGGATAATTCGTAAATTACAATTGGTGGTAAGGCGCCCCATAAATGTACAGCAGAACTGCCAATGTTCAAGTGGGAAAGTGTGCCCCAAGGTTGTGTTCCATTAAAGATATGAAGGATGTTTTTCCGGGTCATTCTCACATTGAGATGCAGTTTATAGACTAGTGATCAAATGCTTACTTAACTCCTCAGACAACACTATCTGCAGTGTGCACTATGGCTGTGGTTCTATTGGATAATCAGGGTAGATTGTCCTAATGCCTGTCGCACCCTGACACACAATTCAATTCAATTTTATTGATTTTTGATCTGGAACTAAATTGAGATCCACATAAAAACATAACATAAAAAGCACCAAATACAAATGCATAAAGTCCATAAAATACACTCCATTGAATCAAAAAATCAAATGAAGGATTCATGTCCATTAATACAAATCTAGGAAACATTTAAAAAAGTTGAAAATTCTTTAGCAAAACATTTCATTGGGGGGTTATGAATAGCTTCTACTAAAGAGTTGGCAGACAAAGTACTTAATTTTAAACAAATTGGTCTCACCCACTTTCAGCGGTGAGCCATTAAGGCGGGCATATGAATAAAACGTGGGCAGTATCCTGGGTCGAATTATTACACAAGTTACACTTTTCGGAGGAACCATACCATCTAGCTAATAATTTGTTCAAAGGGAGGAGATCCTGCCTCAAGAGAAACCAAAAGTGCCGTAAGCCATGAGGAAGGTTCCAGGAGGCATAAGGTTGCATACGTTTAAGTAAACAAGAATTAATAACAGAAGAAGCACCTTTCTTTAAAATAAGGGATTCTCTATCCCTCCAAAAACTTAGATTTCATGTTGCCAGTTTTAGGGTAGACTTTAGCTGATGTTTGGAAAGCGAAAAAAGAGTTGATTCTTCCAGTTCTAGTAGTGCAAGGGCCTTCTAAAGTTCTTTATAAGTAGGGAATACTCTTTTAGGGGACCCAATAATTCTTTTTGGATGAGGTATCTTAAAGTGGCCAGTTTTCCCTTTAAAAGACAAGAGACCCATCGTATTACTCCCGCCAGGCCCTGGAACCAACTGCTTCATATGCCAAATTCAAGCCTAAGAGATGCCACAGTACAAGCGTTGTTGACCGTAGTTAAATATCACAAAATTTTGCCCTCAACAGTATCCCAAAAAGCCCCATTGCCCCAAATCAAGAAGTTCAATGCCATAAAGCAGAGAGGCTGGGATTTTTGCCCGAAAAGCCTCTAACAAATGAACAAAATGTCTTTTGCCTGTGACTTTATGAAGTACACTTAAGCCTTTACCCTGTGTCATGGCCTTCCGAGAGTTATTATCTATAGGGGCCTTATCGCTCAAGTTGCCACATACTGTCTTTCCTAGGAAAACATAAGATTTTACGATTTCCAGCCTATGACCACCTAAAAACCAACTAGAATTCCAAAATTTCGTTTTTTTCTTTCCCGTCATACACATTACCTTGCTTTTTGAGATATTAATCTTCAGATGATGGGACTCGGCAAATACATGCAATGCCTGCAGACGATTATTTAGACCTTTTGGAGTAAGGTCTAGTAATAGTATATCATCTGCATACATCAAGCATGTGATTGGTTTGTCCCCCAGAACAGGGGCGATGCCTTCCCTTAGAGATAGGGTCAGGGGGAGATCACAAACATAAAGGGAAAACAATAATGGGGCAAATAAGCAACCCTGTTTAAGACCATTGGCCGAGGGGATGGCTTGAGATAAGCCTCTCTTCCCCTCCCAACAATACTCTGCACCAGGTATCAGAGTGGAGGTCCTGAACTAAGTCTAAAAGCTGGGCTGGCATACCTAAGGAAGATAGTTTCCTCCACAGCAAAGGACGATCAACTTTATCAAAAGCTGTGGAGAAGTCTATAAAGGCTGCGTAGACTCTCCCCCCTCTGACCCTGATGTATTTATCAGATATTACTTGCAGAGCTGTTAAATTATCCATGGTTCCATGGTTCTTACGAAATCCCGTCTGTTCTAGGGGTAGTATATATTACTCTGGTCCACCCAATCATTAATTAATTTCAAAAGACATTTTGCAAAAACTTTGCTGATTGCATCCAAAAGGGCAATTTGACGATAATTTTGTGGGGACAACCTGTCACCCTTTTTAAAAAGGGGAACCAAAATACTCCCCTTCCAGGATGGGAGAACCGTTCTGCTAAAAAAACAAAGGTTGAACAACGGGCAAAGCAATTTGCTCCATTTTACACTACTTGGGATTAAAACAGAAATAGGGAGTTCTTCCGGTCCCATTGCCCCGGAAGAGCACATTGCCCTAATAGCCAATTCAATAGCCTTTTCAGAAAGAGGGACCAAGGGCTGACTATCCTCACTAGAACTTATGCGGGGGACCACTATTCCATTACTTGCATAAAGGACTGTAATATGGTCCACCCAAGTATGCTCTTCAATGGGGATTGGAAGCGGACTTCTTCTGGCCCCGCATCCCTCGCCTATGAGGGACCAAAATCGTTTCATTTGTCCATTAATGGCGGCTTCTCTTAGTTTTATCCAGATAGAATCCTCCCCTCTTTTTGTAATTTGGCCTGTAACCTTCTCCTCCTTCTTTTTAGTAGGGCTATTCTGCGCGCTCCTTCAGACGATTTACACAGATACTGTTTCCTTACTAACTTATTTATTTCTATATTGAGGAGTCGAAGGGAACTAGAGGGTATTGTGGTGTATCTTTTCTTATTTGAGTTTTTAGCGACAGAAATCACCACCTTCATAAAGTCTAAGAAACGCACAATTTCTAAACCATGCCAATTAGCAAGGTCATTTACTGCTACATCAAGGATGCTCTCTAAGCCTCATAGGGCCTTTGCATTCCAGTAGCATCACCCGGATTTAACTCCGAAGCTCACCAGATCACTATTTAACGGCCAACGATCCGATTTGGGAGTATTTATTTTTACAGAGATAGATAATAATTTGTGGTCGCTAAAAAGTATTTCGATGACCCTAAGATCCTTCAGTAAGGCAAAGGCAGAATTCTCCACTATTACATAATCTAAAATAGATTCACCCTGATTAGATTTATGTGTCAAGTTTGCAGGGGAATCGGAGGGGAGCCTTCCATTCACCATGATCCCATCCATCTCAGAGAGTTCTTCAAGAAGTATCTTCCCTCTCTTACTCGTTTTAATATTCTCAGGGAAGAGGGCATGGGGAATCTGCTGTGATTCTTCTTTATGTTTGTCTCGAAGCAGGCGCAGACTCAGATTAGAAATTTTACAATTCAGGTCTCCTACCAAAATGATATAAGGAGTGGGAATGTTCTCCCTAATACTCTGTATATAGGCAAAGACCTTTACTAAATTAGGTTGGAGCAAGCATCGGGGGGAATATAGGCATTAATCAAAACTAAGGGTTTAGAAACTTCAACATTGTCAGAACTAAACAACGTTACTGCCTGAAAGAGATTACAAGAATCCAGATAATGAGAAAAATTCATTTTTATCTGGTTAGACAGTAAAGAAGCTATACCCCCACTAGCATGACCTCTCCTTGAGGGAGAAGCACGACCCTCCAATACAAAATAATCCCTTCCTACCAAAATTTTCTCCGAACACCACGTCTCTTGTAGACAAATCACACTGGCTTCTAAGGAGAGAAGGAATTGAATTTTTTCAGGGCTATTCTTCAACCTTGCAGCATTCCAAGATATTATTGATATCTCTCTGATAAAGATGAGAATGGGACACAGACTTATTTGTCAATTTCTTCGAGAGAACTCCGGGCAACCAATTCCATCGGAGACTCTCATCAACAACATTACCATGGAGAGGGGGCATAGGAGGATTAGTATAAGACACAAGGCGGAAACCTTTTGATATACAGACTTTCAAATTATCAAATCCGCCAGACCGGTCTGTGCTGCCAGAGGCTGCCTGCAGGAGTGAAAAAGGAGAACCTAAGGATTTAGAGTGTTTAAAAGGTCTACCAGATAAAACATTCCCCCAAAAGGGCATAACATTGATCCCTCTACTCTGAAAACCCTCCGACTGTTGAAGGATAAGGTTTACTACTAATTTAGAGTAAAACTTTACCCTTGTTCAAATCCCGGCCTCTGTCTTCAGGATCAGAACTTTATCTATATCTGCAGATTGTAATAATTTCAGACTTGCGGATTTCTGAAAACATTTAAGAAGTAAACATCTATTTAGATGCAATCAGAATCAAATAAAGGAAAGAAATCGAGGATAAGAGTGTCAATACTTTCCTCTTTGGGTATCTCGGGAAGTTTTTTAACAACCACTTCTCCTTCCACCTTATCGGGATAAGGTCTAGCTAGGGGATTAAGAACTGTTAAAGCGGGACCAATTGATTTGATCGCATTCCCCAGAAGGGCAGAACTAGAAGGACCCCCTTTTTCAATATTGCGACCACCGGATGAACAAAGAGGGTTATTAAGGGAAATGGCCGGAATAGATGGAGAGGGGACCAGTCTTTGTTCTAAGGAGATTGATGTGTCTAGAACTCCTTTTACGTCCCCAATCTCATCTTTTAATGCAAGCAAAGAAGCCTGATGAGGCTCTTTTTTAGTGGACAAATCCAAGTGATCTCCGAAGAGGATTTTTCTCCGCCTTTTTTTTTTCCAATTCTTCTAATTAATTTCCTCTTTTTCCTCCCATTCTTTTTAGCTTTCCCTGATTTGCCCTTTTTTCTATTTTCTTCGGATTCTAATACCTCCTTGTTTCCCTCACCCCTCTGTATATTAAAGATCAGAAAAAGTTCTTTGTCTACCCTTGAAACGGTTTCATTCAGAACCTTTACTACTGGGTCAAGAACTACTGCACAATTAGAAATAGGGGCTCTCAATGGAGGGACTGATTTTTCCCTATCACAAAGTGCTTGAGAAGCATTAGGAGACTCATTCTCTGTCTTAATATCTTTCAGCTCTACAGGTTCTTGCCGGCTTACTTCTAAATTAGAGCTAGTTTCCTTCTCCTGTCGGTTGCTCAATAAAACCTTCAATATTTGAGTTACTGTTTCCAGTACACAATCAGAGCCCCCGACAAATTTTTCCAATAATAGCACAATAGAAGAGAGTAAATGTTCTAGAGAGGAAAGAGAGTCAGAAACGGGTTTATCTAACCTAATTGGATGAATAGCATTGATACCTGTTATGTTGAGATTAGGGCTCATGGAAGTATTTGACTGGGAAATAATAAAATGGGATTTATTAGAGAGGTTACCACTATACAGTTGGACCCAGAGGGGGCAGATACTGCTGGGGTCTTTATAGGATCAAGAACCTTACTAGAATATTCCTCAATATATCTTCTACACAGCTCCATATCTAAATCAGAAGAGACTAAATCGTTATTTCGCACTCCTCTCGGAAGTGAAGGGCTAAACGTATTTTTAGAAGGAGACTCGCTGGGATTAAGAAAAGGGACATATACTGTAGCCCCCACTGCTTCTGAATTAGCTTCTGACGGAGCTTGGATGGGATGAGGGGATTGTATGTTTTTGTTCCCTAAAGTTAACAGGGAGGGAGACACACTATTCTTCAAAATAGGGTGACCTTCTACAACTTCAACTGATAGGGTAGCTCCCTCTTACTTGTTGTTTTGTTCCATCAAACTCTCAGTGCATAACCCCATCATAGTAATATGATCTTTTACAACAATGCTCTTTTCAACCATGTCATCGGACATGGACCCCACAATTGTGGCTCTATTCTTTCCCCTTTCCCAAAGATTAAATAATTGGCAGGTGCCCTTTAATTGCGTAGCATGGCTATCATTATTTCGTAGAGGATTCGATTTAGTTTTGGAGCATGACCTTCCCACTAATATTTTCCATGAACTTAACTTTTTGGCCGTCATTTCGAAGACCAGAGGAAAACACAAAAGATCACTATATGGATTCAAAATAATAGGAACGATTTAAGCTGCTAACAGACAAAGAATAAAGAACACACATAGAGGAGAAAATTATTTGAAAAGGAATGGGCACAGCTCAGCCTACTTCAGCCTCTGAGGGCCTCAGAGGGCCTGCCCTTTGCCCGGGCTTCGCCTAGCGCCATCCCGCGAGCGGGGGTGCGGGCGTGATTTAATAGAGGAGGCAGTAGGCGGAAAGAAGGCGTGATGGAGCCCAGGTGCGTCTGGTCACACTCGCACTGGCCTATGGTCCTCGCAGTCCTGCTGCAGAGTCTTGGCCTCCTCCAGTCAGCACAATCAGCAAAGACAGTGTCCCACAGGGTTTGGCAGGTTTCGAATCCCTGTATCCACAGTAGCAGAAAGAAACAAACTCCCTCTTTTCCATGCTGCGAGCGGCTCCCGTGGAGCGGGGGCCGCGAGCCGTATCGATACTAGGAGGGAGGCAGTAGGCGGGAAGAGGGCGTGATGAGGCCCAGGTACGTCTGGTCACACTCGCACTGGCCTATGGTCCTCTCAGTCCCGCTGCAAAGTCTTGGCCTCCTCCAGTCGGCACAATCAGCAAAAACAGTGTCCCTTAGGGTTTGGCAGGTTTCGAATCCCTGTATCTACAGTAGCAGAAAGAAACAAACTCCCTCTTTTCCAGGCTACAAGCGGCTCCCGCGGAGCGGGTGCCACGAGCCGTATCTATACTAGGAGGGAGGCAGTAGGCGGGAAGAGGGCGTGATGAGGCCCAGGTGCGTCTGGTCACACTCGCACTGGCCTATGGTCCTTGCAGTCCCGCTGCTGAGTTTTGGCCTCCTCCAGTCGGCACAATCAGCAAATACATTTTCCCACAGGGTTTGGCAGGTTTCGAATCCCTGTATCCACAGTAGCAGAAAGAAACGAACTCCCTCTTTTCCAGGCTACGAGCGGCACCCCTGACACACTTGAAGCACGGAATAAACATTTAGTATCGCAACTGGTATTATTGAAAGACAATTAGATTGGATATGCAATAAACATTATCAGAAAGGAAATAAGTAGACTAATTGAATATTTCAAATGTGTTCATGGCATCACATTTATCTACGAAAAGGTAGGGCAAAATACAGTTGTAGCAGCACTGTAGGTAAACAAATAATACAACCCTAATTGTACTTGGTGCTGAAGATGTGCATGTGAAGATCAAGGTGGAGACGCAAGTGACAATGTGATCAGCATAAATGGCGCATAGTGAGTGGTGCTTAGATATATACAGTGAGTAAATCAAACAATGTGGCTCCGGATGAATTGTGAAGCTTTGGTTCTAATTTAGGTTGATTGTAGTTAGGATGTACCACATTGTGGGCTGCGGCTCTTATTGTGCTGAGTGGTCGACGGCGTTTCGATCCTCATTATTTCGGATCATCTTCAGGACTGGAATGAAATTAAATCAGTGCTGTACAGGGGAAAAAGGTATGGTAAGGGGTGGAAGAAGGAGAAGTGAAAGCGCAAACATTGCGCGGAGGTGGTAGAGCGCAGTACTAAGCCGATAAATTGTTCCCAGACCCAAAGCGCTCTGCCACCCTTCCTAGGACCCCTTCACCCGCCCAGGTTCCACCGTGGCTCGCAAGCCACCAGTTGCTCCATCTCGCAATTGGTCTCCTTTAGTCACACCATAAGTAGGTTATCTGTTTCCATACCCGCCGCACTCTGCCACCCTTCTTAGGACCCCTTCACCCGCCCAGGTTCCGCCGTTGCTCGCTGTTGCCAGCTGCTACTTTTAGCAATGGGTCTCCCGATTCCACGACCCACGTGCATTTGATTTTCTCCTTTGCATTAGTCCTTTCCGGATCATGCTGGTGTTATTTGTTCCCATACCCGCCGCCTTTGCCACCCTCCTTTAGACTTCCTCACCCGCCCAGGTTCCCTGGGTGCTCATCCAGCTGCCACATCTCGCAATTGGTTTCCCGACTCCACGACCCACGCGCGATTGCTCTTCTCCTTCGCATTAGTCAAATCCGGATCATGCTGGCGTTCGATCCCTGGCCCTATATCCGATGTACATCCATGTCTATGAAGCGTCTCCAACACCAATCATTATGCTGTGCTCCAAATGTGAACTACACACGCCCCCATGCCCGGCACCTCCCAGACTTGGCCTTACCATAGCCATCCTCCCTGCGCTCTACCACCTCCCTCCAACACTTGCGCTTTCACTTCCCCTTCTTCCATCCCTTACCATCCCTTTTTCCCCCCCTGTACAGCACCATTTTCACTTCAACCCAGTTCTGAAGATGATCCCAAATAATGAGGATCGAAACACCGTAGACCACTCAGCGCAATAAGAGAATCTACCTAAATTAGAACAATTCATCCAGACCCACATTGTTTCATTTACTCACAGTATATATCTAAGCACCACTCACTATGCGTCATTTATGCTGATCAATTTGTCACTTGCGTCACCACCTTGTTCTTCACATGCACATCTTGAGCACCAAGTACAATTAGGGTTGTGTTATTTGTTTACCTACAGTGCTGCTACAACTGCATTTTGCCCTAACTTTTCTAGATAAATATGATGCCATGAGCACATTTGAAATATTCAATGAGTCTCCTTATTTCCTTGCTGATAATGTTTATTGCATATCCATTCTAATTGTCTTTCAATAATACCAGTTGGGATACTATATGTTTATTCCGATTTTCCACCCCATTTCCAATGTGGTTGATGGGTTTTTGCTCCTGTGTTTTATACAAGACATGTGAAGCACAGCATCGGGTGGAAGCCTGACCCGCATGAACGTTGTTTCACACTGTTATAAATTGATAAATCCATTCCAGGCCATTCTGAACGGCCTGCTTTAAAAGAATGCCTTGCACCTGAGAGACTATCCATGCATTCACAGATTATTCTCTTTTGGCTTCAATTATAAACTTTCTAATTAAGCAGACCAAGTATCAGAAACTGCGTTCTTAGTTGAGAGTAGTAGAAGCACCAATCAAATAATAAACACATTCCTTGTCTGGGTGAACTACAAAAGTCACTAAGTAAGTCTGTGCTTACCCTCTAGTACCTTAACACAAATGCACTCACGCTTTACTTAGTAGTAATGTGTATAGTACTTAAACAAATAAAGTACTAAGGTGAAAACACTGCACAAGAAAAATCTCAAATCTTTTTACATTCCTAGAGCTTCATGTTAGCAGTGGTCACAGTCTACTGCTGCTGATGCTGGTTCTTGTCGAAGACGCAAAGAGCAGGTTGTCACAGGAGATTCACATCAGCGGGCATCGCACATGGTTGTCAGGCGACATGAGGAGTCCATTTGTAGTCGCACAGGGACCAAAAAACTTAGAATCTTCATCAGAGACTCAGGAATTGTGGTTTTCAGGCAGGAAGAGAATACTCTGATGCCAGTAAAGGGTCACGACCTTGACTGGGTGACCAGCGCTCACTTCAGCAGAGGCCAGCCACAAGACTCATGCCGGTTCATGCAGGTCCAGTTGGTGCTGGTCGGGTTGACAGTTGCAGGGAAACCTATGGAAACTTGTTTCTTCCCTGTAGCTCTAACAGGAGGTTAGTCAACTGACACTTTGTAGCACTTATGTGGAGCCTGAGCTTAAGTCAAGCAGGTCCAATCTTCATTCTTCAAATAAGAGGGCAATCCATTTCCTGAACCTATCACAGGACTAGCAGTGTTCTGATGAGAGATTTTGAAGGTGCCACTTTTATCCTCAGTGCCAGCCTATGGGGGAGGGATGTCCCGTCTGTCTAAACTTGCCTCTTACCTATGTTTGGCTTCAAAATGTGTAGGGTAACAAAGGGTAGACAGGCATATTTGTGAGATGCATTTGTCAGTGGCACAACAGGCAACCCTTAGAAGTCAGGAAGGGCAGGGTCAGCCCTAAGGCTATGCTTTGAAGTTCAGGAAGGCTAAGCATAACTTTCAAGGACATCCCAGACAGGAGGTGAACACCCAGCCTCACACCCAAGGCCCTTTGGTCCTCACATCTGGAAGTAATACACAAAACACAATTTGAGATACATTCAGAGTCATGTGATCCTGGATCTTGGCAGAAATGCACATTTGATGTATGCAGAAAAATACACACTTTGTAAAATTGGGTTTTACAGAATAACAACTTAAAATCCGGCTTTATGATTAAAGAGGTTCACATATTACAATGTATTTGAATGGAAATAGTGTCCCTTGATCTGGTCCCAAATTGAAATTATGACTTATAAAGCGTAGCAAGGTAACCCGTTGTTAGTTTATGTGAGACTTAGCTTTACAACATTGAAAACTGCATTTAGAAGTTTATTCATTGTCAAGGCATGTAAAACTGAAATAAACATGTCCTACGTTTTACATAAAATGCACCCTGCCCTATATATTATGGGTGAATTCTAAGTATTAAACAGGAAGATTTAGGCCTAGCAAAAGGTTTGTAATGACTGGTTGAAATGGCAGTTTAACACATTACTACAGATTTTAGTGGTAGGCCTGAGACATGTTTTGCAGTGCTACTTTAGTGGGGGAGGAGGGCACAATGAGTGCTGCAAAGCACTTGTAACATTAATTGTCCAGGCCCTGGGTATATTTAGTACCATATAATAGGGTCTTACAAGTAAAGTAAATGTAAAAAATCAGACAAACGCCATCAGGGGCGGCTCTAGGCTCATGGCGGCCTTGGGCAGGGAGCATAGGTATGGGGCCCCCGGAGGAATGCAGGCACGGAGGCCAGTGAAGAGGGGGGGGAGTCAGGGTGTTCGGAAGTGGAAGAGAGCTGGAGCTCGCCAAATCCCTGCCAGGGGCTGCCACACAAATATTTACCCATCCTCAGAGGATTATTAGATTAAGGATATATATTTACTTGGCAGCCACTGGGGTTTGGCGGCCCTGTGCAGGTGCACAGCTTGCACATGCCTAAGGCCGCCCCTGACGCCCTTTTTACCCTGTTTGCAAGGGAGACCATAACTTGTTTACCACTATTAGCAGCCCTAAAAGCCATCAAAAACGAGTTCAGCGAATGAAGAAAAAAATGGTGGATGACCTTGCATAAAGGGCCAGGTTGAACACCACCTCATTCCGTTCCTGTTTTAAACATCTAGGACTCATATTACCAGCTCACTGACTAGTAATATATTGTTAGGTTGTAAGGCTGATCAACAGATTTAAAACCATCACCACAGACATTGATTAGATGCAAATACATTTCATAAGCATTTATTCTTTATTACTATTTGATATGTTAACAAGCCTAGCCCGAATGTAAACATATGGTAGATATCTCTAGGTGGTGAATAGTGTTTGAACAGAAGACAAGTAATCCTTCTTCCTTTTCACCACAGCCTGTATGTTTTCCTCTTGTACTGTAACACTACCCAGGTTCATAACACGGATGTGCAACCTGACAGCTCTCAAACACAAGACCCACATTAAAAGATGGAAGGAACAGCCGTGTTTAATAGCAACAACTCTAGCCCAAAAGAGAAGCAAAAAACAAAAGTTACTAGAAAACCTAAATGTGCGCGATAGCAAAGCAAAAATAGAGATGCCTATAGAATTTTTAGGACAATAAAATACCGCAAAAAAATGTATTTTAGAAAATTAATTTTGAAGCACTAAGGAAATGTTTGACAATGAAAGAATTTCACAAATTAGGTAAGGCGTAACATTTACAGACTAGAGCTCCTAACACTTAAACCACTTTACACACAATTACCACATTTCTAGATGTTTTAAACATAAATCAATCACCAAAGAAAATTAAAAATGTAAACATAAATCATAACATTTCTACTAAGCAAGAAATCATCTAAGCAGGTACATTGTGCACAAATATCTTTGGGTACTTAATTGAAGCCAAGAACATGTTTGCCATAGAAAACATTATAGATAGCAATAAAATAACATACTCAAATGTTTGTGTGTGTGAGTATTTATTTTCTTACCTTGATAATTCACACTGTTTACTGAGAAATAGATCCAGTTATTTTGCTACACTTCCAACTGAATTTCCAGGAAAGTCATGTGTGTTTCATTGAAGTAATTTGAGTGCAATGTTACAGTGAAAAGTGAAACTGCATTTTTTTCATACAGATGGACTAAAAATTCCCAAGACACTCATTACCATAGCATAGCAGTAAAGTCTCATCGTTTGTCCTCAGTATGTGTTTGTGTTTGTGTAAGTGTGCATGGATTCGGAAAATACATAGGCCTGTAAAGATAGAACAATGTCTAAATTCTATTTAAGTTAAATATTAACATAATGGTTTAGATTCAAAACATAAGAGATATCCCATCCATCTTATTCTAAGTGTATGTATAGTCTAAGGCACTTGTTATATGGCAGAAGAAGTATATGTAACATTTTGATTGAGTATCCCATCCACCTTACTGAAAAAAGACTCTCAGACAAGCAATCTAACACATCAATTAACTTACCAGTGGTAGAAGTAGACAAGCTCACTAATAAATGTCAATCTTTAAAGAAATTGCACTTCTCTTGAGCTAACACAGCTTCAACCTCCTCCTTCCAAGTCTCCAAGGAAAGTGACCACTGTGCCTGAGATCTAGAACTCTCAGCCTCGGTGTCCTAGGCAACACTAATGGATCCATTATGACACTATCAACAAGCATCTGCTTGTTATGTTTCTATTTTTGCTACCTGGCAATGCTGATGATGTCACAGACACAGAATCTGCAGAGGGTGGAAGATGAGTTGAGAATCCTGGTGTGAGGGAAATTCCAACAAACAACTGAAGCAGGATTTCCCTTAAAGAAAATGCAGAAAATGTCACAGTTCTTTAATAAGGGAATGCCCACAAGCTTTCCAATCCACTTTAGCTTTGTTCCTGTGGCACACTTTCACAGAACCCACGCCTGGACATACAGTGTGTCATGAAAACCAAGCTATACCTGTCTGATGAGCCCTTCTAGTGTGAAACCAGTCTTGGGTGAAGACTGATTTGATTTTGACTTGGCCCAAACTGAGGTGGCATAGTATGGAAAATAGTGATGGATCAGTATGAGATTAATTCAACCATTACATCCATAACTTTTCTGTAGACTTAAACCTTTTCACTGCTAGGCTTCACGCCTCCCCCCCCCATGCTTAGCCTTTATTTTGGGCTATTTGGGGTAGGTTGTGCTTAGACCTCTTTAACATTTTATCCACACATGGTATCCATTCCAAATTTGCATCCTTTGGTTCCAACATCAGGTGGATTTGAAAGGTACCCATGGGTTGTGTGTTCCTTTGAAGGCGACAAAGATATTATCCAAAATACAGCTAAACTTTGGGTTTTGTGAGGAACAAATGAGAAATATTTCTGCAGAAAACTTAGATTCCATGTTGCCAGTTTTAGGGTAGACTTTAGCTGATGTTTGGAAAGCGAAAAAAGAGTTGATTCTTCCAGTTCTAGTAGTGCAACGGCCCTTCTAAAGTTCTTTATAAGTAGGGAATACTCTTTTAGGGTACCCAATAACTCTTTTTGGATGAGGTATCTGTAAGTGGCCAGTTTTCCCTTTAAAAGACAAGAGACCCATCGTATTACTCCCGCCAGGCCCTGGGACCAACTGCTTCGTATGCCAAATTCAAGCCTAAGAGATGCCACAGTACAAGCGTTGTTGACCGTAGTTAAATATCGCAAAATTTTGCTCTCAACAGTATCCAAAAAGCCCCATTGCCCCAAATCAAGAAGTTCAATGCCATAAAGCAGAGAGGCTGGAATTTTTGCCCGAAAAGCCTCTAACAAATGAACAAAATGTCTTTTGCCTGTGGCTTTATAATGTACACTTAAGCCTTTACCCTGTGTCATGGCCTTCCGAGAGTTATTATCTATATGGGCCTTATCGCTCAAGTTGCCACATACTGTCTTCCCTAGGAAAACATAAGATTTTACGATTTCCAGCCTATGACCACCTAAAAACCAACTAGAATTCCCAAATTTCGTTTTTTTCTTTCCCGTCATGCACATTACCTTGCTTTTTGAGATATTAATCTTCAGATGATGGGACTCGGCAAATACATGCAATGCCTGCAGACGATTATTTAGACCTTTTGGCGTAAGGTCTAGTAATAGTATATCATCTGCATACATCAAGCATCTGATTGGTTTGTCCCCCAGAACAGGGGCGATGCCTTCCCTTAGAGATAGGGTCTGGGGGAGATCACAAACATAAAGGGAAAACAATAATGGGGCAAATAAGCAACCCTGTTTAAGACCATTGGCCGAGGGAATGGCTTGAGATAAGCCTCTCTCCCCTCCCAACAATACTCTGCACCAGGTATCAGAGTGGAGGTCCTGAACTAAGTCTAAAAGCCGGGCTGGCATACCTAAGGAAGATAGTTTCCTCCACAGCAAAGGACGATCAACTTTGTCAAAAGCTGTGGAGAAGTCTATAAAGGCTGCATAGACCCTCCCCCCTCTGCCCCTGATGTATTTATCAGATATTACTTGCAGAGCTGTTAAATTATCCATGGTTCCATGGTTCTTATGAAATACCGTCTGCTCTAGGATTAGTATATTACTCTGGTCCACCCAATCATTAATTCATTTCAAAAGACATTTTGCAAAAACTTTGCCAATTGCATCCAAAAGGGAAATTTGACGATAATTTCGGGGTGACAACCGGTCACCCTTTTTATAAAGGGGAACCAAAATACTCCCCTTCCAGGATGGGAGAACCGTTCTGCTCAAAAAATAAAGGTTGAACAACGGGCAAAGCAATTTGCTCCATTTTACACTACTTTGCTTTAAAACAGAAATAGGGAGTTCATCCGGTCCCATTGCCCCGGAAGAGCACATTTCCCTAATAGCCAATTCAATAGCCTTTTCAGAAAGAGGGACCAAGGGCTGACTATCCTCACTAGAACCTATGCGGGGGACCACTATTCCATTACTTGCATAAAGGACTGTGATATGGTCCACCCACGTTTGCTCTTCAATGGGGATTGGAAGCGGACTTCTTCTGGCCCTGCATCCCTCGCCTATGAGGGACCAAAATCGTTTAATTTGTCTATTAATGGCGGCTTCTCTTAGTTTTATCCAATAGAATCCTCCCCCTCTTTTCGTAATTTGTCCTGTAACCTTCTCCTCCTTCTTTTTAGTAGGGCTATTCTGCGCGCTCCTTCAGACGATTTACACAGATACTGTTCCCTTACTAACTTATTTATTTCTATATTGAGGAGTCGAAGGGAACTAGAGGGTATTGTGGTGTATCTTTTCTTATTTGAGTTTTTAGAGACAGAAATCACCACCTTCATAAAGTCCAAGAAACGCACAATTTCTAAACCATGCCAATTAGCAAGGTCATTTACTGCTGCATCAAGGATGTTCTCTAAGCCTCTTAGGGCCTTTGCATTCCAGTAGCATCTCCCAGATTTAACTCCGAAGCTCACCAGATCACTATTTAACGACCAACAATCCAATTTGGGAGTATTTATTTTTACAGAGATAGATAATAATTTGTGGTCGCTAAAAAGTGTTTCGATGACCCTAAGATCCTCCAGTAAGGCAAAGGCAGAATTCTCCACTATTACATAATCTAAAATAGATTCACCCTGATTAGATTTATGTGTAAAGTTTGCAGGGGAATCGGAGGGGAGCCTTCCATTCACAATGATCCCATCCATCTCAGAGAGTTCTTCAAGAAGTATCTTCCCTCTCTTATTCGTTTTAATATTCTCAGGGAAGAGGGCTTGGGGAATCTGCTGTGATTCTTCTTTATGTTTGTCTCGAAGCAGGCGCAGACTCAGATTAGAAATTTTACAATTCAGGTCTCCTACCAAAATTATATGAGGAGTGGGAATGTTCTCCCTAATACTCTGTATATAGGCAAAGACCTTTTTTAAAATTAGGTTGGAGCAAGCATCGGGGGGAATATAGGCATTAATCAAAACTAAGGGGCCCATTAGCATGATGGGCGGACTTTGCCCGCCCGTCATCCCATCGTAAATCGGGACCGCCCGCCATAAGGGCGGGGGTCCCGGGGGTGCCATTAGGATGTGCCCGCCACAGTGGCGGGCACATCCTGTATTTTCAGCATTGTGGCGGGCGGTGCTCTCTGCACCGCCTGCCACAATGCTGAAAATTGAATTTAACATTGTCATTTGCAAAGCGGCAGGCACCGCGCGGTGCCTGCCGCTTTGCAAATGACAATGAAGGGGTGTACCACAGGTACCCCCCACATGCACCCCCCACCTGTACTTCACCCAGGGGCCCACAGGGGGCCCCCAGAGGGAAGACCGCATGTCTTTGCCGCCGCGGAAAGGCACTGAACACCACGCATCATAATATGTCTGGCGGTGTCTATTAGACACCGCCAGCATATTATTCCTTTTCCGCCCCGGCCGCAAGGCGACCGGGGCGGAAAAGTGGCGGGCGGTGTTTCCCTCCGCAGCGGTCCCCCCGCCATTGTAATGTGGCGGGTGGGAAAAGGGTGGCGGGCGGGCATTTCTGTCAGGCGGATCGCCGCCGCCACCATGGCGGTGGCGCTCCACCCGACATCGTAATGGAGCCCTAAGGGTTTAGAAACTTCAACATTGTCAGAACTAAACAACGTTACTGCCTGAAAGAGATTACAAGAATCCAGATAATGAGAAAAATTCAATTTTATCTGGTTAGACAGTAAACAAGCTATACCCCCACTAGCATGACCTCTCCTTGAGGGAGAAGCACGAACGTCCAATACAAAATAATCCCTCCCTATCAAAATTTTCTCCGAACACCACGTCTCTTGGAGACAAATCACACTGGCTTCTAAGGAGAGAAGGAATTGAATTTTTTCAGGGCTATTCTTCAACCCTGCAGCATTCCAAGATATTATTGATATGTCTCTACTAAAGATGAGAATGGGACACAGACTTATTTGTCAATTTCCTCGAGATAACTCCGGGCAGCCAATTCCATCGGAGACTCTCATCAACAACATTACCATGGAGAGGGGGCATAGGAGGATTAGTATAAGACACAAGGCGGAAACCTTTTGATATACAGACTTTCAAATTATCAAATCCGCCAGACCGGTCTGTGCTGCCAGAGGTTGCCTGCAGGAGTGAAAAAGGAGAACCTAAGGATTTAGAGGGTTTAAAAGGTCTACCAGATAAAACATTCCCCCAAAAGGGCATAACATCGATCCCTCTACTCTGAAAACCTTCCGACCGTTGAAGGATAAGGTTTACTACTAATTTAGAGTAAAACTTTACCCTTGTTCGAATTCCGGCCTCTGTCTTCAGGATCAGTACTTTATCTATATCTGCAGATTGTAATAATTTCAGACTTGCGGATTTCTGAAAACATTTAAGAAGTAAAGATCTATTTAGGATGCAATCAGAATCAAATAAAGGAAAGAAATCGAGGATAAGAGTGTCAATACTTTCCTCATTCGGGTATCTCGAGAAGTTTTTTAACGGCCACTTCTCCTTCCACCTTATCGGGATCGCATTCCCCAGAAGGGCAGAACTAGAAGGACCCCCTTTTTCAATATTGTGACCACCGGATGAACAAAGAGGGTTATTAAGGGAAATGGCGGGAACAGATGGAGAGTGGACCAGCCTTTGTTCTAAGGAGATTGATGTGTCTAGAACTCCTTTTACGTCCCCAATCTCATCTTTTAATGCAAGCAAAGAAGCCTGATGAGGCTCTTTTTTAGTGGACAAATCCAAGTGATCTCCGAAAAGGATTTTTCTCCACCTTTTTTTTTCTTCAATTCTTCTAATTAATTTCCTCTTTTTCCTCCTATTTTTTTTAGCTTTCCCTGATTTGACCTTTTTTCTATTTTCTTCTGATTCTAATACCTCCTTGTCTCCCTCACCCCTCTGTATATTAAAGATCAGAAAAAGTTCTTTGTCTACCCTTGAAACGGTTTCATTCAGAACCTTTACTACTGGGTCAAGAACTACTGCACAATTAGAAATAGGGGCTCTCAATGGAGGGACTGATTTTTCCCTATCACAAAGTGCTTGAGAAGCTTTAGGAGACTCATTCTCTGTCTTAATATCTTTCAGCTCTACAGGTTCTTGCCGGCTTACTTCTAAATTACAGCTAGTTTCCTTCTCCTGTCGGTTGCTCAATAAAACCTTCAATATTTGAGTTACTGTTTCCAGTACACAATCAGATCCCCCGACAAATTTTTCCAATAATAGCAAAATAGAAGAGAGTAAATGTTCTAGAGAGGAAAGAGAGTCAGAAACGGGTTTATCTAACCTAATTGGATGAATAGCATCGATACCTGTTATGTTGAGATTAGGGCTCATGGAAGTATTTGACTGGGAAATAAATAAAATGGGATTTATTAGAGAGGGTACTACTATACAGTTGGAGCCCAGAGGGGGCAGATACTGCTGGGGTCTTTATAGGATCCTTGACCTTACTAGAATATTCCTCAATATATCTCCTACACAGCTCCATATCTAAATCAGAAGAGACTAAATCGTTATTTCACACTCCTCTTGGAAGTGAAGGGCTAATTGTATTTTTAGAAGGAGACTCGCTGGGATTAAGAAAAGGGATATATACTGTAGCCCCCACTGCTTTTGAATTCGCTTCTGACGGAGCTTGGATGGGATGAGGGGATTGAATGTTTTTGTCCCCTAAAGTTAACAGGGAGGGAGACACACTATTCTTCAAAATAGGGTGACCTTCTACAACTTCAACTGATAGGGTAGCTCCCTCTTACTTGTTGTTTTGTTCCATCTAACCCTCAGTGCGTAACCCCATCATAGTAATATGATCTTTTACAACAATGCTCTTTTCAACCAAGTCATCAGACACAGACCCCACAATTGTGGCTCTATTCTTTCCCCTTTCCCAAAGATTAAATAATTGGCAGGTGCCCTTTAATTGCGTAGCATGGCTATCCTTATTTTGTAGAGGATTCGATTTAGTTTTGGAGCACGACCTTCCCACTAATATTTTCCCTGAACTTAACTTTTTGGCCGTCATTTCAAAGACCAGAGGAAAACACAAAAGATCACTAACTACTATATGGATTCAAAATAATAAGAACGATTTAAGCTGCTAACAGACAAAGAATAAAGAACACACATAGAGGAGCAAATTATTTGAAAAGGAATGGGCACAGCTCTGCCTACTTCAGCCTCTGAGGGCCTCAGAGGGCCCGCCCTTTGCGCTGGCTTCGCCCGGCGCCGTCCCGCGCGCATCCTGCGAGCGGGGGTGCGGGCGTGATTTAATAGAGGACGCAGTAGGCGGAAAGAAGGCGTGATGAGGCCCAGGTGCGTCTGGTCACACTCGCACTGGCCTATGGTCCTCGCAGTCTCGCTGCAGAGTCTTGGCCTCCTCCAGTCGGCACAATCAGCAAAAGCAGTGTCCCACAGGGTTTGGCAGGTTTCGATTCCCTGTATCCACAGTAGAAGAAAGAAACAAACTCCCTCTTTTCCAGGCTACGAGCGGCTCCCCGGAGCGGGGGCCGTGAGCCGTATCGATACTAGGAGGGAGGCAGTAGGCGGGAAGAGGGAACTTTTTGGCCATCATTTCGAAGACCAGAGGAAAACATAAAAGATCACTAATAAATCAAAATAATAAGAACGATTTAAGCTGCTAACAGACAAAGAATAAAGAGCACACATAGAGGAGCAAATTTATGAAAAGGAATGGGCACAGCTCAGCCTACTTCAGCCTCTGAGGGCCTCAGAGGGCCTGCCATTTGCCCGGGCTTCGCCTGGCGCCGTCCCGCGCGCGTCCCGCGAGTGGGGGTGCGGGCATGATTTAATAGAGGAGGCAGTAGGCGGAAAGAAGGCGTGATGAGGCCCAGATGCGTCTGGTCACAGTCGCACAGGCCTATGGTCCTCGCAGTCCCGCTGCAGAGTCTTGGCCTCCTCCAGTCGGCACAATCTGCAAAAACAGTGTCCCACAGGGTTTGGCAGGTTTCGAATCCTTGTATCCACAGTAGCAGAAAGAACAAACTCCCTCTTTTCCAGGCTACGAGCGGCTCCCACGGAGTGGGGGCCGTGAGCCGTATCAATACTAGGAGGGAGGCAGTAGGCGGGAAGAGGGCGTGATGAGGCCCAGGTACGTCTGGTCACACTCGCACTGGCCTATGGTCCTCGCAGTCGCGCTGCAGAGTCTTGGCCTCCTCCAGTCCGCACAATCAGCAAAAACGGTGTCCCACAGGGTTTGGCAGGTTTTGAATCCCTGTATCCACAGTAGCAGAAAGAAACAAACTCCCTCTTTTCCAGGCTACGAGCGGCTCCCGCGGAGCGGGGGCCGCGAGCCGTATCTATACTAGGAGGGAGGCAGTAGGCGGGAAGAGGGAGTGATGAGGCCCAGGTGCGTCTGGTCACACTCGCACTGGCCTATGGTCCTCACAGTCCCACTGCAGAGTTTTGGCCTCCTCCAGTCGGCACAATCAGCAAAAACAGTTTCCCACAGGTTTGGCAGGTTTCGAATCCCTGTATCCACTGTAGCAGGAAGAAACAAACTCCCTCTTTTCCAGGCTACGAGCGGCACCCCTGACACACGTGAAGTACGGAATAAACATATAGTATCCCAACTGGTATTTTTGAAAGACAATTATATTGGATATGCAATAAACATTATCAGTAAGGAAATAAGTAGACTAATTGATTATTTCAAATGTGTTCATGGCATCATATTTATCTACGAAAAGGTAGGGCAAAATACAGTTGTAGCAGCACTGTAGGTAAACAAATAATACAACCCTAATTGTACTTGGTGCTGGAATGTGCATGTGAAGAGCAAGGTGGAGACGCAAGTGACAATGTGATCAGCATAAACGGCGCATAGTGAGTGGTACTTAGATATATACAGTGAGTAAATAAAACAATGTGGCTCCGGATGAATTGTGAAGCTTTGGTTCTAATTTCGGTTGATTGTTGTTAGGATGAACCACATTGTGTGCTGCGGCTCCTATTGCGCTGAGTGGTCGACAGCGTTTCGATCCTCATTATTTGGGATCATCTTCAGGACTGGAATGAAATGAAAACGGTGCTGTACAGGGGGAAAAAGGTATGGTAAGGGGTGGAAGAAGGGGAAGTGAAAGCGCAAACATTGCGCGGAGGTGGTAGAGCGCAGCACTAAGCCGATTAATTGTTCCCAGACCCAAAGCGCTCTGCCACCCTTCCTAGGACCCCTTCACCCACCCAGGTTCCACCGTGGCTCGCAAGCCGCCAGTTGCTCCATCTCGCAATTGGTCTCCTTTAGTCACACCATAAGTAGGTTATCTGTTTCCATACCCGCCGCACTCTGCCACCCTTCTTAGGACCCCTTCACCCACCCAGGTTCCGCCGTTGCTCGCTGTTGCCAGCTGCTACTTTTAGCAATGGGTCTCCCGATTCCACGACCCACGTGCATCTGCTTTTCTCCTTCGCATTAGTCCTTTCCGAATCATGCTGGTGTTATTTGTTCCCATACCCACCGCCTTTGCCACCCTCCTTTAGACTTCCTCACCCGCCCAGGTTCCCTGGGTGCTCATCCAGCTGCCACATCTCGCAATTGGTTTCCCGACTCCACGACCCACGCGCGATTGCTCTTCTCCTTCGCAAATTAGTCAAATCCGGATCATGCTGGCGTTTGATCCCTGGCCCTATATCCGATGTACATCCACGGTCCCTTCCTCAACATCATGTCGATATTTTTCTCTTGCTGACAGCTGAGAACCCTGATGTCCTGTTTCTCACTGAGACCTGGCTGTCTGATCTCTCCCTCCCAGACATCCTGGCTGCTTTACCTCCTAACTACTACATGCTGAACGCCAACCGGCCTACTGCTCGCCGTGGTGGTGGGGTGGCGGCTTTCATACGCAAAGATCTGACTTTTATCGCGTCTTCCTCGCTATGTCTCCCTGACGCTGAGAATCTCGTCATCAGCCTGGCCACGGAAGCTGGTGCCTTGACCCTCATTGTCCTATACCGCCCCCCCACCCCTATGCCCTTGTTTCCTGCTGCCCTTAGTGAACAGCTCTCCACCCTGATGACCTCTTCGGCCCGTATCGCCATGTTTGGCGATTTCAATGATTGGTTTAATCATGCCAATGCTGGCCCTCATGCCACCGAACTGTTTGAGGCAGTCCTCAGCCTAAATTTGACCCAGCATGTCACCTCCCCTACCCATATCGGGGGTCACATCCTGGATCACATTTGGACGCAGGGGGTATCGCTCTCTTGCCCGATCATTTCCCCTTGCGTCTGGTCCGACCACTCGCTGATTGAGTCCTCCATCTCTGTAAAGGGTCTGGTCAGGCCCCCCCCTCTGGAGGGCGGGATCGCTCGGAAATGGAATGCTCTGGATTCTTCTGCATTCCTTTCCTTCCTCGCGGAGACCCAGCCCCCATCTAATAACACTCCAGACGTCAACACAGTGGACGCAAATATCACTCACTGGCTCACGTCGGCTAGCGACCAATTTGCCCCCCTGTCCTGTTTCCCTCGCTCACGCCATAGTAAATCCCATAAATGGTTTAACTCAGCCCTGAAACAACAACACCTCGAGCTGCGTCAACTGGAGCACAGGTGGAGGCGTAATTACCTCAGCACCGACAGGGAGGCGTACGTGTCCGCACGTAAAGCTTATAAAAAGGCTACTATTACAACTAAGTCTGCTTTCGTCTCTGAGAGAATATTAACAGCCCCTAACAAATCTAAAGAGATATTCAAGGTCCTCGGCGAATTAACATCGGACGCCAGGACACTCCCGAACTTGCCCCCCTCCGCAGATTCATGCAACGCCTTAAACTCCTTTTTTATCGACAAGATCTTGGCAATTAAAAATTCCATCCCCTATTCCCCTTCCTCAGCTACAGCTGTAGCCCTCCCTACCAACATTCTCACCCTGACCCGCTTCCCTATACTTGATCCCGATTCCCTCGCCAAGCTGGCTACCCGAGTAAAATCTGGCTCCCCCAAGGACTGTTGCCCTCCTTCAGTGCTTCGCGACATCTGTCACACTCTTCCGCACTGTATTTTACCTTTACTTAACACCTCTCTCAATTCTGGCACGGTCCCCAGGTCGTTCAAGGAGGCCGTACTGGTGCCTCTGCTAAAAGAAAATGGCGCGCACCCAGCGGTCCTCGCCAACTACCGGCCCATCTCGCTGTTGCCTTTCCTGTCTAAAATCCTGGAGGCACACGTTACCACTTGCCTCTCGCAATTCATTGAGGAGTCCAACTTTCTGGAAATAAACCAGGCCGGCTTCAGACCAGCCCATTCTACCGAGGCTGTGATTCTTGCCGTGTTGGACAACTTCAGAAGCAACGCTGACAGAGGACTCCCCCAGGCATTAGTCCTACTAGACCTATCGGCGGCATTCGACACGGTGGATCATAACATCTTACTCCACTGTGTTGAGTCGGCCGGAGTCTGTGGGCCTGCCCTGTCCTGGGTCAAATCTTTTCTAGAGGGTAGATCTCAAGCAGTTAGCTTGGGTCCCTTTAGCACCACCAGTGCTCCCTCATCCTGTGGGGTCCCCCAGGGATCTTCTTTGTCCCCCCTTCTTTTTGATTTGTATCTTCAACCTCTTCTCCACTCCCTAGGTAGGTGGGACATCACCGTGTTCAACTACGCGGACGATTTACAAATTATTTTCCCCCTCACTTCCCCTGACGCCGTCACTAACTTTCAGGCGGTCATGATACACATCCAGCACTGGATGAACCAAAATCAACTAAAGCTCAATCCTGGTAAAACTGAGCTTCTCCTCCCTGGGAGAAGTGCCCCCTATTGGGGCCCCCAGTACTGGCCAACTGAGCTTGGTTCACCTCCTTCTCCTGCTGGCTGTGTAAAGAGTCTCGGGGTCATCATTGACTCTGAGCTCACTCTCAAGGCCCAGGTGAGTGCTGTAACATCTTCCTGTATGTTCCAGCTACACAGGATACGGAAAGTTGCCCACCTCCTGACCCCCGAAGCCCTGCTACAAGTTTTAATAGCACTGGTGATGTCCCGCCTGGACTTCTCCAACTCCTTGTACCATGGCCTTCCCAAATACCAGCTGTCTAGGCGACAGATTCCAGAACCAGGCTGCCAGACTGGCATTCAAAATCTCCAGATGGCAGTTGGCCAAACCTTTATTACATCAACTACATTGGCTACCAGTCAGCGAAAGAATAGCCTTCAAGGTCTGCTGCCTGGTCTTTAAAGCCTTAACTGGTCCCGCCCCTGTTTTCCTGAAGTCCCTGATCACCCCCTACTGTCCTCCCCGTACCCTGAGGTCCACCCACCTTCAACTTCTAGTCATCCCCCGCTTCAGACTCACTAAATCAGGCGGCCGCAGCTTCTCTCACTTGGCTCCCAAGCTATGGAATTCTCTTCCACTATCACTCAAGACCTCTTGTTCCCTCCTATCATTTAGGAAATCCTTAAAAACTCTGCTCTTTTCACATTCCCACTAAACTCCCCTCGCCCAGCCTCAGTGTCCTATCAGCGCCAGGAAACTCATGGTGACAGTGCGCTTAACAAATTTCCCTTAACATTAACATTAACATTAACATGTCTACGAAGCGTCTCCAACACCAATCATTATGCTGTGCTCCAAATGTGAACTACACACGCCCCCATGCTGAGCACCTCCCTGACTTGGCCTTACCATAGCCATCCTCCCTGCGCTCTACCACCTCCCCCCAACACTTGCGCTTTCACTTCCCCTTCTTCCATCCCTTACCATCCCTTTTTCCCCCCTGTACAGCACCGTTGTCACTTCAACCCAGTTCTGAAGATGATCCCAAATAATGAGGATCGAAACACCGTAGACCACTCAGCGCAATAAGAGAATCTACCTAAATTAGAACAATTCATCCAGACCCACATTGTTTCATTTACTCACAGTATATATCTAAGCACCACTCACTATGCGTCATTTATGCTGATCACTTTGTCACTTGCGTCGCCACCTTGTTCTTCACATGCACATCTAGAGCACCAAGTACAATTAGGGTTGTGTTATTTGTTTACCTACAGTGCTGCTACAACTGCATTTTGCCCTACCTTTTCTAGATAAATATGATGCCATGAGCACATTTGAAATATTCAATGAGTCTCCTTATTTCCTTACTGATAATGTTTATTGCATATCCATTCTAATTGTCTTTCAATAATACCAGTTGGGATACTATATGTTTATTCCAATTATCCACCCCATTTTCAACGTGGTTGATGGGTTTTTGCTCCTGTGTTTTATACAAGACATGTGAAGCACAGCATCGGGTGGAAGCCTGACCCGCATGAACGTTGTTTCACACTGTTATAAATTGATAAATCCATTCCAGGCCATTCTGACCGGCCTAATTTAAAAGAATTACTTGCACCTGAGAGACTATCCATGCATTCACAGATTACTCTCTTTTGGCTTCAATTATAAACTTTCTAATTAAGCAGACCAAGTATCAGAAACTGCGTTCTTAGTTGAGAGTAGTAGAAGCATTAATCAAATAATAAACACATTCCTTGTCTGGGTGAACTACAAAAGTCACTAAGTAAGCCTGTGCTTACCCTCTAGTACCTTAACACAAAAGCACTCACGCTTAACTTAGTAGTAATGTGTATAGTACTTAAACAAATAAAGTACTAAAGTGAAAACACTGCACAAGAAAAATCTCAAATCTTTTTACATTCCTAGAGCTTCATGTTAGCAGTGGTCACAGTCTACTGCTGCTGATGCTGGTTCTTGTCGAAGATGCAAAGAGCAGGTTGTCACAGGAGATTCACATCAGCGGGCATCGCAGATAGTTGTCAGGCGACATGAGGAGTCCATTTGTAGTCGCACATGGACCAAAAACCTTAGAATCTTCATCAGAGACTCAGGAATTATGGTTTTCAGGCAGGAAGAGAATACTCTGATGCCAGTAAAGGGTCACGACCTTGACTGGGTGACCAGCGCTCACTTCAGCAGAAGCCAGCAACAGGACTCATGCCGGTTCATGCAGGTCCAGTTGGTGCTGGTCGGCTTGACAGTTGCAGGGAGACCTATGGAAACCTGTATCTTCCCTGTAGCTCTAACAGGAGATTAGTCAACTGACACTTTGAAGCACTTGTGTGGAGCCTGATCTTAAGTCAAGCAGGTCCAATCTTCATTCTTCAGATAAGAGGGCAATCCATTTCCTGAACCTATCACAGGACCAGCAGTGTTCTGATGAGAGATTTTGATGGTGCCACTTTTATCCTCAGTGCCAGCCTATGGGGGAGGGATGTCCCGTCTGTCTAAACTTGCCTCCTACCTATGTTTCTCTCCAAAATGTGTAGGGTAACAAAGGGTAGACAGGCATATTTGTGAGATGCATTTGTCAGTGGCACAACAGGCAACCCTTAGAAGTCAGGAAGGGCAGGGTCAGCCCTAAGGCTATGCTTTGAAGTTCAGGAAGGCTAAGCACAACCTTCAAGGACATCCCAGTCAGGAGGTGAACACCCAGCCCCACACCCAAGGCCCTTTAGTCCTCACATCTGGAAGTAATACACAAAACACAATTTGAGATACATTCAGAGTCATGTGATCCTGGATCTTGGCAGAAATGCACATTTGATTTATGCAGAAAAATACACACTTTGTAAAATTGGGTTTTACAGAATAACAACTTAAAATCCGGCTTTATGATTAAAGAGGTTCACATATTACAATGTATTTGAATGGAAATAGAGTCCCTTGATCTGGTCCCAAATTGAAGTTATGACTTATAAAGCGTAGCAAGGTAACCCGTTGTTAGTTTATGTGAGACTTAGCTTTATAACATTGAAAACTGCATTTAGGAGTTTATTCATTGTCAGGGCATGTAAAACTGAAATAAACATGTCCTACGTTTTACATACAATGCACCCTGCCCTATATATTATAGGTGAATTCTGAGTATTAAACAGGAAGATTTAGGCCTAGCAAAAGGTTTGTAATGACTGGTTGAAATGGCAGTTTAACACATTACTACAAATTTTAGTGGTAGGCCTGGGACATGTTTTGCAGTGCTACTTTAGTGGGGGAGGAGGGCACAATGAGTGCTGCAAAGCACTTTTAGCATTACATTTCCAGGCCCTGGGTATATTTAGTACCATATAATAGGGTCTTACAAGTAAAGTAAATGTAACAAATCAGACAAATGCCATCAGGGGCGGCTCTAGGCTCATGGTGGCCTTGAGCAGGGAGCATAGGTATGGGGCCCCCGGAGGAATGCAGGCACGGAGGCCAGTGAAGAGGGGGGGAGTCAGGGTGTTCGGAAGTGGAACATAGCTGCAGCTCGCCAAATCCCTGCCAGGGGCCGCCACACAAATATGTATCCATCCTCAGAGGATTATTAGATTGAGGATATATATTTACGTGGCAGCCCCTGGGGTTTGGCGGCCCTGTGCAGGTGCACAGCTTGCACATGGCTAAGGCCGCCCCTGACGCCATCTTTACCCTGTTTGCAAGGGAGACCATAATTTGTTTACCACTATTTAGCAGCCCTAAAAGCCATCAAAAACGAGTTCAGCGAATGAAGAAAAAAATGGTGGATGACCTTGCATAAAGGGCCAGGTTGAACACCACCTCATTCCGTTCCTGTTTTAAACATCTAGGACTCATATTACCAGCTCACTGACTAGTAATATATTGGTAGGTTGTAAGGCTGATCAACAGATTTAAAACCATCACCACAGACATTGATTAGATGCAAATACATTTCATAAGCATTTATTCTTTATTACAATTTGATAGGTTGACAAGCCTAGCCCGAATGTAAACATATGGTAGATATCTCTAGGTGGTGAATAGTGTTTGAACAGAAGACAATGTTATGTTATGTTATGTTATTTTGTGTCTTTTATAGCGCTCGGCTACTCAAAAGAGTTTCCTGGCACTTTATTGACAAGCTGAAAACGCTAAACACAACAAACAGCTAAAAACAGGTCAGTAGGGCAGAAATCTAAGAGGCAAAGAGCCAGGTTTTCAGGCCCTTCCTAAAAGCCAGCAGATTAGAAGTGCTACGAAGAGTCAGGGGCAAAGAGTTCCAGAGTTGAGGGGCCCGGAGCCTAAAGGAGCGACCTCCCATGCGTGTCTTCGTCACACGAGGAACAGTGGCCAAGAACAGAGACTCAGACCTCAACGATCGGAGAGGGCGATAGACAAAGAACCTCTTCTGCAGGTATTTAGCTCCTGTTGCATAAAAGGCCTTATGAGCGAGCGTTAAGGCTTTGAAAGCTATCCTCTGGCGAATAGGCAGCCAGTGAAGCGATTGCAAAAAGCCAGAGACTCTGGTTCGCCTATGCAGGCCAAAATGGCACGCGCTGCCTCATTCTGGACCACCTGCATACGATGCAGGAGATATTCCGGCAGGCCAAGATATAAGACGTTTGAATAATCCAAACGTGAACCAATCAAGGCCTGTACCGTAACCCTCCTGTGGTCCTCGGAGAGCAGAGGGAAAAACTTCTGAAGCATACGGAGCAGGCCAAATCAGGTGCCAGTAAGGGCCAGGACCTGTGATCTTAGAGTCAGACCGTTGTCTATCTTGATCCCCAAGTTCTTAGTGAGCTAACAAGTAATCCTTCTTCCTTTTCACCACAGCCTGTATGTTTTCTTCTCTTACTGTAACACTACCCAGGTTCATAACACGGATGTGCAACCTGACAGCCCTCAAACACAAGACCCACATTAAAAGATGGAAGGAACAGCAGTGTTTAATAGCAACAACTCTAGCTCAAAAGAGAAGCAAAAAACAAAAGTTACTAGAAAACCGAAATGTGCACAATAGCAAAGCAAAAATAGAGATGCCTATAGAATTTTGAGGACAATAAAATACCACAAACAAATTTATTTTAGAAAATCAACTTTGAAGCACTAAGGAAATGTTTGACAATGAAATAATTTCACAAATTAGGTAAGGCGTAACATTTACAGACTAGAGCTCCTAACACTTAAACCACTTTACACACAATTACCACATTTCTAGTTGTTTTTCACCAAAAAAAATAAAAAATGTAAACATAAATCATAACATTTCTACTAAGCAAGAAATCATCTAAGCAGGTACATTGTGCACAAATATCTTTGGGTACTTAATTGAAAGCCAAGAACATGTTTGCCATAGAAAACATTATAGATAGCAATAAAATAACATACTCAAATGTGTGTGTGTGTGAGTATTTATTTTCTTACCTTGATAATTCACACTGTTTACTGAGAAATAGATCCAGTTATTTTGCTACACTTCCAACTGAATTTCTAGGAAAGTCATGTGTGTTTCATTGAAGTAAATTGAGTGCAATGTTACAGTGAAAAGTGAAACTGCATATTTTTCATACAGATGGGCTAAAAATTCCCAAGACACTCATTACCATAGGATAGCAGTAAAGTCTCATCATTTGTCCTCAGTATGTGTTTGTGTAAGTGTGCATGGATTCGGAAAATACATAGGCCTGTAAAGATAGAACAATGTCTAAATTCTATTTAAGTTAAATATGTAAATGTAAATGTAAATGTAAATGTACATGTATTTATATAGCGCAAATCGCCCACATCGCAGGCATCTCTGCGCTTGCTTAGGGAACCCGTCCTGGTATTCCCCTGTGAGATACCCCGGCAGGGTATCCACAAGGTGAAAGCCAGGCATCCCGCCGCGAGGGGCCGTTGTGGAGATTAAGCAAGCTATTGCCCAGAGTCGCAGAGTGTGAACCCGTGAGTCGAGTAGGCACCGGAGCGAGAATTATCGAGTCCGTGGAATTATTGAGCCCAACCCCCGTCAGGGCGGGGAATTGAACCCTGGTCCAGGGCCGATCTCAGCTTCCGGGTCTGCCGCCTCTAACCCCTGAGCCACACTTCTCCACTATTAACATAATGGTTTAGATTCAAAACATAAGAGATATCCCATCCATCTTATTCCAAGTATATTTATAGTCTAAGGCACTTGTAATATGGTGGAAGAAGTATCTGTAACATTTTGATTGAGTATCCCATCCACCTTACTGAAAAAAGACTCTCAGACAAGCAATCTAACACATCAATTAACTTACCAGTGGTAGAAGTAGACAAGCTCACTAATAAATGTCAATCTTTAAAGAAACTGCACTTCTCCTGAGCTAGCACAGCTTCAACCTCCTCCTTCCAAGTCTCCAAGGAAAGTGACCACTGTGCCTGAGATCTAGAACTCTCAGCCTCGGTGTCCTAGGCAACACTAATGGATCCATTATGACACTATCAACAAGCATCTGCTTGTTATGTTTCTATTTTTGCTACCTGGCAATACTGATGATGTCACAGACATAGAATCTGCAGAGGGTGGAAGATGAGTTGAGAATCCTGGTGTGAGGGAAATTCCAACAAACAACTGAAGCAGGATTTCCCTTAAAGAAAATGCAGAAAATGTCACAGTTCTTTAATAAAGGAATGCCCACAAGCTTTCCAATCCACTTTAGCTTTGTTCCTGTGGCACACTTTCACAGAACCCACGCCTGGACATACAGTGTGTCATGAAAACCAAGCTATACCTGTCTGGTGAGCCCTTCTAGTGTGAAACCAGTCTTGGGTGAAGACTGATTTGATTTTGACTTGGCCCAAACTGAGGTGGCATAGTATGGACAATAATGATGGATCAGGATGAGATTAATTCAACCATTACATCCATCACTTTTCTGTAGACTTAATCCATTTCACTGCTAGGCTTCACCCCTCCCCCCCATGCTAAGCCTTTATTTTGGGCTATTTGGGGTAGGTTGCACTTAGACCTCTTTAACATTTTGTCCACACAAGGTATCCATTCCAAATTTGCATCCTTTTGTTCCAACATCAGGTGGATTTGAAAGGTACCCATGGGTTGTGTGTTCCTATGAAGGCGACAAAGATATTATCCAAAATACAGCTAAACTCTGGGTTTTGTGAGGAACAAATGAGAAATATTTCTGCAGAAAAAAGTGCTTGTATTCCCCTGAAAGTGGTATCAACAAAGGATATGTTGTTCTGACATCACCATCTTTCCAGCATTCAGGGACAGGCAGACTTTTATTAGACAAACAACATTTTCTGCACAGTTGTGGCATTTTATTGAGACAAAGCCTATTTTTGCAATTTTTAGTGCTTTTAACCTCCTTCCAGTGTTCTTTTTAAATTGTTTTATTGAAAGCTTGCAGTTACAATCCAAATGCTCCTATCGGGAACCATCAGGGACTTCATAGCATGAAATAGCACAAGCATTTTCAAGATAAAGTGTCTTCATAGAAGAGAAGGATGCAACTATAACAGCAGCTCAGAGAGCCAACAATCCCCACCCCCCAACCCTGTCCCCGCTGCACTGAAGGAAAACAGTATCAAAGAAACAAGGCACTTGAATGTCATTGTCAAGGAAATCTAGGGACACAGCATGTGAATAGAACAACAATAGCCCCCATCGAGACACAGACCTTAAACATAGTAATAGAAAAGAAAATGCTAGGAGCAGGACGCTTCACAAATCTGGATGACTCAAAGATACATTGTCAGTTGGGCCCAGAAATCTTTGGGACGAGAGGATTCAGCCAGATCCTCTGCATAGGTCTCCAGTTGTTCCCTGCAATAAGTTAGATCCCAACCCTATTTTCGAACTGTAGGGAGACTCTTTCCACCCCAGCATTGTGCCACAGCCCGCTTGGTCATTAAGTTTGGTACTGCAACCAAATGCCTGTTACATCTCCCAGCAGACACACCTCTGGCGCACACACTGCACTCGCTCCATCACCACCTTGGTCAACACAGTCGCTACTTTAACCCAGAAGGCAGCTACCCCTGCACACTGCCATGCTAAATGCAGAAAATTGGCATCCGCCTGCCTGCACCTCACACAGCAGGCAGAGTCACGCAAGTCATATTTGTTTAATTGCAGAGGTGTGGAATCGCACTGATGGAAGAACTTGAAATGGATAATTCATAAATTACAATTGGCGGTAAGGCGCCCCGTAAATGTACAGCAGAACTGCCAATGTTCAAGTGGGAAAGTGTGCCCCAAGGTTGTGTTCCATTTAAGATATGAAGGGTGTTTTTCCGGGTCATTCTCACATTGAGATGCAGTGTATAGACTAGTGATCAAATGCTTACTTAACTCCCCAGACAACACTATCTGCAGCGTGCACTATGGCTGTGGTTCTATTGGATAATCAGGGTAGATTGTCCTAATGCCTGTCGCACCCTGACACACAATTCAATTCAATTTTATTGATTTATGATCTGGAACTCAATTGAGATCCACATAAAAACATAACATAAAAAGCACCAAATACAAATACATAAAGTCCATAAAATACACTCTATTGAATCAAAAAATCAAATGAAGGATTCATGTCCATTAATACAAATCTATGAAACATTTAAAAAAGTTAAAAATTCTATAGCAAAACATTTCATTGGGGGGGTTATGAATAACTTCTACTAAAGAGTTGGCAGACAAAATACTTAATTTTAAACAAATTGGTCTCACCCACTTTCAGCGGTGAGTATTAAGGCGGGTATACGAATAAAACGTGAGCAGTATCCTGGGTCGTATTATTACACAAGTTACACTTTTCGGAGGAACCATACCATCTAGCTAATAATTTGTTCAAAGGGAGGAGATCCTGCCTCAAGAGGAACCAAAAGCGCCGTAAGCCACGAGGAAGGTTCCAGGAGGCATAAGGTTGCATACGTTTAAGTAAACAAGAATTAATAACAGAAGAAGCACCTTTCTTTTAAAATAAGGGATTCTCTATCCCTCCAAAAACTTAGATTCCATGTTGCCAGTTTTAGGGTAGACTTTAGCTGATGTTTGGAAAGCGAAAAAAGAGTTGATTCTTCCAGTTCAAGTAGTGCAACGGCCCTTCTAAAGTTCTTTATAAGTAGGAAATACTCTTTTAGGGGACCCAATAATTCTTTTTGGATGAGGTATCTTAAAGTGGCCAGTTTTCCCTTTAAAAGACAAGAGACCCATCGTATTACTCCCGCCAGGCCCTGGAACCAACTGCTTCGTATGCCAAATTCAAGCCTAAGAGATGCCACAGTACAAGCGTTGTTGACCGTAGTTAAATATCGCAAAATTTTGCCCTCAACAGTATCCAAAAAGCCCCATTGCCCCAAATCAAGAAGTTCAATGCCATAAAGCAGAGAGGCTGGAATTTTTGCCCGAAAAGCCTCTAACAAATGAACAAAATGTCTTTTGCCTGTGGCTTTATAAAGTACACTTAAGCCTTTACCCTGTGTCATGGCCTTCTGAGAGTTATTATCTATATGGGCCTTATCGCTCAAGTTGCCACATACTGTCTTCCCTAGGAAAACATAAGATTTTACGATTTCCAGCCTATGACCACCTAAAAACCAACTAGAATTCCCAAATTTCGTTTTTTTCTTTCCCGTCATACACATTACCTTGCTTTTTGAGATATTAATCTTCAGATGTTGGGACTCGGCAAATACATGCAATGCCTGCAGACGATTATTTAGACCTTTTGGAGTAAGGTCTAGTAATAGTATATCATCTGCATACTTCAAGCATGTGATTGGTTTGTCCCCCAGAACAGGGGCAATGCCTTCGCTTATAGATAGGGTCTGGAGGAGATCACAAACATGAAGGGAAAACAATAATGGGGCAAATAAGCAACCCTGTTTAAGACCATTGGCCGAGAGGGATGGCTTGAGATAAGCCTCTCTCCCCTCCCAACAATACTCTGCACCAGGTATCGTAGTGGAGGTCCTGAACTAAGTCTAAAAGCCGGGCTGGCATACCTAAGGAAGATAGTTTCCTCCACAGCAAAGGACGATCAACTTTGTCAAAAGCTGTGGAGAAGTCTATCAAGGCTGTGTAGACTCTCCCCCCTCTGACCTTGATGTATTTATCAGATATTACTTGCAGAGCTGTTAAATTAACCATGGAGTCATGGTTCTTACGAAATCACGTCTGCTATAGGGGTAGTATATTACTCTGGCCCACCCAATCATTAATTAATTTCAAAAGACATTTTGCAAAAACTTTGCCAATTGCATCCAAAAGGGCAATTTGACAATAATTTGGGGGGACAACCGGTCACCCTTTTTAAAAAGGGGAACCAAAATACTCCCCTTCTAGGATGGGAGAACCGTTCGGCTCAAAAAACAAAGGTTGAACACCGGGCAAAGCAATTTTCTCCATTTTACACTACTCTGCTTTAAAACAGAAGTAGGGAGTTCGTCCAGTCCCATTGCCCCGGAAGAGCACATTTCCCTAATAGCCAATTCAATAGCCTATTCAGAAAGAGGGACCAAGGGCTGACTATCCTCACAAGAACTTATGCGGGGGACCACTATTTCATTACTTGCATAAAGGACTGTGATATGGTCCACCCAAGTTTGCTCTTCAATGGGGATTGGAAGCGGACTTTTTCTGGCCCTGCATCCCTCGCCTATGAGGGACCAAAATCGTTTCATTTGCCCATTAATGGCGGCTTCTCTTAGTTTTATCCAGATAGAATCCTCCCCCTCTTTTCGTAATTTGGCCTGTAACCTTTTCCTCCTTCTTTTTAGTAGGGCTATTCTGCGCGCTCCTTCAGATGATTTACACAGATACTGTTCCCTTACTAACTTATTTATTTCTATATTGAGGAGTTGAAGGGAACTAGAGGGTATTGTGGTGTATCTTTTCTTATTTGAGTTTTTAGCGACAGAAATCACCACCTTCATAAAGTCTAAGAAACGCACAATTTCTAAACCATGCCAATTAGCAAGGTCATTTACTGCTGCATCAAGGATGCTCTCTAAGCCTCTTAGGGCCTTTGCATTCCAGTAGCATCTCCCGCATTTAACTCCGAATCTCACCAGATCACTATTTAACGACCAACGATCCGATTTGGGAGTATTTATTTTTACAGAGAAAGATAATAATTTGTGGTCGCTAAAAAGTGTTTCGATGACCCTAAGATCCTTCAGTATGGCAAAGACAGAATTCTCCACTATTACATAATCTAAAATAGATTCACCCTGATTAGATTTATGTATAAAGTTTGCAGGGGAATCGAAGGGGAGCCTTCCATTCACAATGATCCCATCCATCTCAGAGAGTTCTTCAAGAAGTATCTTCCCTCTCTTATTCGTTTTAATATTCTCAGGGAAGAGGGCGTGGGGAATTTGCTGTGACTCTTCTTTATGTTTGTCTCGAAGCAGGCGCAGACTCAGATTAGAAATTTTACAATTTAGGTCTCCTACCAAAATTATATGAGTAGTGGGAATGTTCTCCCTAATAATCTGTATATAGGAAAAGACCTTTTTTAAAATTAGGTTGGATCAAGCATCGGGGGGAATATAGGCATTAAACAAAACTAAGGGTTTAGAAACTTCAACATTGTCAGAACTAAATTACGTTACTGCCTGAAAGAGATTACAAGAATCCAGATAATGAGAAAAATTCCATTTTATCTGGTTAGACAGTAAACAAGCTATACCCCCACTAGCATGACCTCTCCTTGAGGGAGAAGCACGACCCTCCAATACAAAATAATCCCTTCCTACCAAAATTTTCTCCGTACACCACGTCTCTTGGAGACACATCACGCTGGCTTCTAAGGAGAGAATGAATTGAATTTTTTCAGGGCTATTCTTCAACCCTGCAGCATTCCAAGATATTATTGATATGTCTCTGCTAAAGATGAGAATGGGACACAGACTTATTTGTCAATTTCCTTGAGAGAAATCCGGGCAACCAATTCCATCGGAGACTCTCATCAACAACATTACCATGGAGAGGGGGCATAGGAGGATTAGTATAAGACACAAGGCGGAAACCTTTTGAAATAAAGACTGTCAAATTATCAAATCCGCCAGACCGGTCTGTGCTGCCAGAGGCTGCCTGCAGGAGTGAAAAGGGAGAACCTAAGGATGTAGAGGGTTTAAAAGGTCTACCAGATAAAACATTCCCCCAAAAGGGCATAACATTGATCCCTCAACTCTGAAAACCTTCCGAACGTTGAACTTTACCCTTGTTCGAATTCCAGCCTCTGTCTTCAGGATCAGTACTTTATCTATATCTGCAGATTGTAATAATTTCAGACTTGCGGATTTCTGAAAACATTTAAGAAGTAAAGATCTATTTAGGATGCAATCAGAATCAAATAAAGGAAAGAAATCAAGGATAAGAGTGTCAATACTTTCCTCTTTGGGTATCTCGGGAAGTTTTTTAACGGCCACTTATCCTTCCACCTTATCGGGATAAGGTCTAGCTAGGGGATTAAGAACTGTTAATGCGGGACCAATTGATTTGATCGCATTCCCCAGAAGGGCAGAACTAGAAGGACCCTCTTTTTCAATATTGCGACCACCGGATGAACAAAGAGGGTTATTAAGGGAAATGGCGGGAATAGATGGAGAGGGGACCAGCCTTTGTTCTAAGGAGATTGATGTGTCTAGAACTCCTTTTACGTCCCCAATCTCATCTTTTAATGGAAGCAAAGAAGCCTGATGAGGCTCTTTTTTAGTGGACAAATCCAAGTGATCTCCGAAGAGGATTTTTCTCCGCCTTTTTTTCTTTCAATTCTTCTAATTAATTTCCTCTTTTTCCTCCCATTCTTTTTAGCTTTCTCTGATTTGCCCTTTTTTCTATTTTCTTCTGATTCTAACACCTCCTTGTCTCCCTCACCCCTCTGTATATTTAAGATCAGAAAAATTTCTTTGTCTACCCTTGAAACGGTTTCATTCAGTACCTTTACTACTGGGTCAAGAACTACTGCACAATTAGAAATAGGGGCTCTCAACGGAGGGACTGATTTTTCCCTATCACAAAGTGCTTGAGAAGCGTTAGGAGACTCATTCTCTGTCTTAATATCTTTCAGCTCTACAGGTTCTTGCCGGCTTACTTCTAAATTAGAGCTAGTTTCCTTCTCCTGTCGGTTGCTCATTAAAACCTTCAATATTTGAGTTACTGTTTCCAGTACACAATCAGAGCCCCCGACAAATTTTTCCAATAATAGCAAAATAGAAGAGAGGAAATGTTCTAGAGAGGAAAGAGAGTCAGAAACAGGTTTATCTAACCTAATTGGATGAATAGCATTGATACCTGTTATGTTGAGATTAGGGCTCATGGAAGTTTTTCAGTGGGAAATAATAAAATGGGATTTATTAGAGAGGGTACTACTATACAGTTGGAGCCCAGAGGGGGCAGATACTGCTGGGGTCTTTATAGGATCATTAATCTTACTAGAATATTCCTCTATATATCTCCTACACAGCTCCATATCTAAATCAGAAGACACTAAATCGTTATTTCGCACTCCTCTCGGAAGTGAAGGGCTAATTGTATTTTTAGAAGGAGACTCGCTGGGATCTAGAAAAGGGACATCTACTGTAGCCCCCACTGCTTTTGAATTAGCTCCTGACGGAGCTTGGATGGGATGAGGGGATTGTATGTTTTTGTCCCCTAAAGTTAACAGGGAGGGAGACACACTATTCTTCAAAATAGGGTGACCTTCTACAACTTCAACTGATAGGGTAGCTCCCTCTTACTTGTTGTTTTGTTCCATCAAACCCTCAGTGCGTAACCCCATCATAGTAATATGATCTTTTACAACAATGCTCTTTTCAACCAAGTCATCAGACATGGACCCCACAATTGTGGCTCTATTCTTTTCCCTGTCCCAAAGATTAAATAATTGGCAGGTGCCCTTTAATTGCGTAGCATGGCTATCCTTATTTCGTAGAGGATTCGATTTAGTTTTGGAGCACGACCTTCCCACTAATATTTTCCCTGAACTTAACTTTTTGGCCGTCATTTCAAAGACCAGAGGAAAACACAAAAGATCACTAACTACTATATGGATTCAAAATAATAAGAACGATTTAAGCTGCTAACAGACAAAGAATAAAGAACACACATAGAGGAGCAAATTATTTGAAAAGGAATGGGCACAGCTCTGCCTACTTCAGCCTCTGAGGGCCTCAGAGGGCCCGCCCTTTGCCCGGGCTTCGCCCGGCGCCGTCCCGCGCGCATCCTGCGAGCGGGGGTGCGGGCGTGATTTAATAGAGGACGCAGTAGGCGGAAAGAAGGCGTGATGAGGCCCAGGTGCGTCTGGTCACACTCGCACTGGCCTATGGTCCTCGCAGTCTCGCTGCAGAGTCTTGGCCTCCTCCAGTCGGCACAATCAGCAAAAGCAGTGTCCCACAGGGTTTGGCAGGTTTCGATTCCCTGTATCCACAGTAGAAGAAAGAAACAAACTCCCTCTTTTCCAGGCTACGAGCGGCTCCCCGGAGCGGGGGCCGTGAGCCGTATCGATACTAGGAGGGAGGCAGTAGGCGGGAAGAGGGCTTGATGAGGCCCTGGTACGTCTGGTCACACTAGCACTGGTCTATGGTCCTCGCAGTCCCGCTGCAGAGTCTTGGCCTCCTCAAGTCGACACAATCAGCAAAAACAGTGTCCCACAGGGTTTGGCAGGTTTCGAATCCCTGTATCCACAGTAGCAGAAAGAAACAAACTCCCTCTTTTCCAGGCTACGAGCGGCTCCCGCGGAGCGGCGGCCGCGAGCCGTATCTATACTAGGAGGGAGGCAGTAGGCGGGAAGAGGGAGTGATGAGGCCCAGGTGCGTCTGATCACACTCGCACTGGCCTATGGTCCTCGCAGTACCGCTGCAGAGTTTTGGCCTCCTCCAGTCGGCACAATCAGCAAAAACAGTTTCCCACAGGGTTTGGCAGGTTTCGATTCCCTGTATCCACAGTAGCAGAAAGAAACAAACTCCCTCTTTTCCAGGCTACGAGCGGCACCCCTGACACACGTGAAGCACGGAATAAACATATAGTATCCCAACTGGTATTATTGAAAGACAACTAGATTGGATATGCAATAAGCATTATCAGTAAGGAAATAAGTAGACTAATTGAATATTTCAAATGTGTTCATGGCATTATATTTATCTACGAAAAGGTAGGGCAAAATACAGTTGTGGCAGCACTGTAGGTAAACAAATAATACAACCCTAATTGTACTTGGTGCTCAAGATGTGCATGTGAAGAACAAGGTGGAGACGCAAGTGACAATGTGATCAGCATAATCGGCGCATAGTGAGTGGTGCTTAGATATATACAGTGAGTAAATAAAACAATGTGTCTCCGGATGAATTGTGAAGCTTTGGTTCTAATTTAGGTTGATTGTTGTTAGGATGAACCACATTGTGGCCTGATGCTCTTATTGCGCTGAGTGGTCGACGGCGTTTCGATCCTCATTATTTGGGATCATCTTCAGGACTGGAATGAAATAAAAATGGTGCTGTACAGGGGGGAAAAGGGTGTGGTAAGGGGTGGAAAAAGGGGAAGTGAAAGCGCAAACATTGCGCGGAGGTGGTAGAGCGCAGTACTAAGCCGATTAATTGTTCCCAGACCCAAAGCGCTCTGCCACCCTTCCTAGGATCCCTTCACCCGCCCAGGTTCCACCGTGGCTCGCAAGCCTCCAGTTGCTCCATCTCGCAATTGGTCTCCTTTAGTCACACCATAAGTAGGTTATCTGTTTCCATACCCGCCGTACTCTGCCACCCTTCTTAGGACCCCTTCACCCGCCCAAGTTACGCCGTTGCTCGCTGTTGCCAGCTGCTACTTTTCGCAATGGGTCTCCCGATTCCACAACCCACGTGCATTTGCTGTTCTCCTTCGCATTAGTCCTTTCCGGATCATGCTGGTGTTATTTGTTCCCATACCCGCCGCCTTTGCCACCCTCCTTTAGACTTCCTCACCCGCCCAGGTTCCCTGGGTGCTCATCCAGCTGCCACATCTCGCAATTGGTTTCCCGACTCCACGACCCACGCGTGATTGCTCCTCTCCTTCGCATTAGTCAAATCCGGATCATGCTGGCGTTCGATCCCTGGCCCTATATCCAATGTACATCCATGTCTATGAAGCGTCTCCAACACCAATCATTATGCTGTGCTCCAAATGTGAACTACACACGCCCCCATGTCGGGCACCTCCCTGACTTGGCCTTACCATAGCCATCCTCCCTGCGCTCTACCACCTCCCCCCAACACTTGCGCTTTCACTTCCCCTTCTTCCATCCCTTACCATCCCTTTATCCCCCCTGTACAGCACCGTTTTCACTTCAACCCAGTTCTGAAGATGATCCCAAATAATGAGGATCGAAACACCAGTTGGGATACTATATGTTTATTCTGATTATCCACCCCATTTCCAACGTGGTTGATGGGTTTTTGCTCCTGTGTTTTATACAAGACATGCGAAGCACAGCATCGGGTGGAAGCCTGACCCGCATGAACGTTGTTTCACACTGTTATAAATTGATAAATCCATTCCAGGCCATTCTGACCGGCCTAATTTAAAAGAATGCCTTGCACCTGGGAGACTATCCATGCATTTACAGATTACTCTCTTTTGGCGTCAATTATAAACTTTCTAATTAAGCAGACCAAGTATAAGAAACTGCGTTCTTAGTTGAGAGTAGTAGAAGCATTAATCAAATAATAATCACATTCCTTGTCTGGGTGAACTACAAAAGTCACTAAGTAAGCCTGTGCTTACCCTCTAGTACCTTAACACAAAAGCACTCACGCTTAACTTAGTAGTAATGTGTATAGTACTTAAACAAATAAAGTACTAAAGTGAAAACACTGCACAAGAAAAATCTCAAATCTTTTTACATTCCTAGAGCTTCATGTTAGCAGTGGTCACAGTCTACTGCTGCTGATGCTGGTTCTTGTCGAAGACGCAAAGAGCAGGTTGTCACAGGAGATTCACATCAGCGGGCATCGCAGATGGTTGTCAGGCGACATGAGAATTCCATTTGTAGTCGCACATGGACCAAAAACCTTTGAATCTTCATCAGAGACTCAGGAATTGTGGTTTTCAGGCAGGAAGAGAATACTCTGATGCCAGTAAAGGGTCACGACCTTGACTGGGTGACCAGCGCTCACTTCAGCAGAAGCCAGCAACAGGACTCATGCCGGTTCATGCAGGTCCAATGGTGCTGGTCGGCTTGACAGTTGCAGGGAAACCTATGGACACTTGTTTCTTCCCTGTAGCTCTAACAAGTCAACTGACACTTTGAAGCACTTGTTTGGAGCCTGAGCTTAAGTCAAGCAGGTCCAATCTTCATTTTTCAGATAAGAGGGCAATCCATTTCCTGAAACTATCACAGGACCAGCAGTGTTCTGATGAGAGATTTTGAAGGTGCCACTTTTATCCTCAGTGCCAGCCTATGGGGGAGGGATGTCCCGTCTGTCTAAACTTGCCTCTTACCTACGTTTGGCTCCAAAATGTGTAGGGTAACAAAGGGTAGACAGGCATATTTGTGAGATGCATTTGTCAGTGGCACAACAGGCAACCCTTAGAAATCAGGAAGGGCAGGGTCAGCCCTAAGGCTATGCTTGGAAGTTCAGGAAGGCTAAGCACAACCTTCAAGGACATCCCAGTCAGGAGGTGAGCACCCAGCCCGACACCCAAGGCCCTTTAGTCCTCACATCCGGAAGTAATACACAAAACACAATTTGAGATACATTCAGAGTCATGTGATCCTGGATCTTGGCAGAAATGCACATTTGATTTAAGCAGAAAAATACACACTTTGTAAAATTGGGTTTTACAGAATAACAACTTAAAATCCGGCTTTATGATTAAAGAGGTTCACATATTACAATGTATTTGAATGGAAATAGTGTCCCTTGATCTGGTCCCAAATTGAAGTTATGACTTATAAAGCGTAGCAAGGTAACCCGTTGTTAGTTTATGTGAGACTTAGCTTTACAACATTGAAAACTGCATTTAGGTGTTTATTCATTGTCAGGGCATGTAAAACTGACATAAACATGTCCTACGTTTTATATACAATGCACCCTGCTTTATATATTATGGGTGAATTCTAAGTATTAAACAGGAAGATTTAGGCCTAGCAAAAGGTTTGTAATGACTGGTTGAAATGGCAGTTTAACACATTACTACAAATTTTAGTGGTAGGCCTGAGACATGTTTTGCAGTGCTACGTTAGTGGGGGAGGAAGGCACAATGAGTGCTGCAAAGCACTTGTAGCATTAAATTTCCAGGCCCTGGGTATATTTAGTACCATATAATAGGGTCTTACAAGTAAAGTAAATGTAACAAATCAGACAAACGCCATCAGGGGCGGCTCTAGGCTCATGGTGGCCCTGGGCTGGGAGCATAGGTATGGGGCTATAGCAACACTCTCTTGCCCAACTCTGGTTGGATCCTTTATCCAAGCCTCGTTGTGGCATGGTCAACGCCTGCGCATGGCGCGTCACATGCGTTCTGTACCTCGATCTGGATTAGGCAACGCCCACCAGGAAGCGGGCTCAACAATGCTACCACCCTTTAAATAACATTGATCGACCGGGCTCAGGATCTTCGGGGTCCGGTCGAGAGGCTAAGCTAGGTGCTGACGAGGGTAGCGAACGCTGAGGGCGTGAGTGCGCTACTTTCACTCGTGGATTACGCTACTGAAAGATTTGAGCTATGTAGCAACTTAACTGACGGCTCCTTTGTCTGATTCATTTTCTCCTCACAGGTTGTGCCAGGGACGTTTCTACCCCCCTCCCGAGACCCATGGTGCATTTAGCGCCAACTTTTAAAGTGAGATCACCTCTGATATGGCTGTATACACATGAGTAGGTCACTGACCCTTGGTCCATTGATCTCTCATAGTGAGAACCATCACTTAGCTATTTTAAAACTTCCCCCATTTCCTGTATGTGCATTTATACACATTTGTAGCACTGTTTTGCACTTCACTACCTACTGTTAGTGGTATAATCCTGTTTGGGGTTATATGGATGGTGTTAATTCGAGTGTTTAACAACAGACACTGCATTGCCACTTTACGGAGCACCTTGGGACAGATTATCGAATTTATACTCTTTACTGACATTGTGTCCATTCTGTATGTCTGTTTGTGTCTGTCTTTCTTTCCCGCAGGTGCAGATATATCCTAAACCAGGATTTTTGGGATGTGACAATTGTCCACCCTCTTTTTTGCACTTTTTTCACAATTTTCTTTTTTCACTTTCACGTCCTCAGGTAGGGTGAATGATTAGAGAATCCATACCACCGGGGTTACACTAGTCCTGACGAATACCGAGGTAAATTTAAACCAATTAAAGGCTGAAACATGTTGACTGACTGTATAATTTTGAATTAAACCAATCCATTACTCTTGGCTATAAATTCAATCACATAAGACCTATTTTAAACTGTGCTATAGGGATCTACCAATAAAGTATTTTTTGAGATACCCGTTAGACACTTTTAATTTATCCTTTTCACTGCACGCCTTATCACACAACCTGCTCCGCAGTCTCCTGGCGTCGTAGCACACCGAGGAGGTACTCGACCTCCGAGGTAGGGCCCTATGATGAAGCATGACACTGACTAGGTCGGTGTGTGAGGGCTTTCCTATCCTCCCAAATTGGGCTGGCTGGCATTTTCTTTACATGACTTCGTCTCTGTGGCTTCTGAGACACATGTAACCTCTCTTCTGTTGTTGTATAGCCTTAAACCGGGGAATAAGAGAGTGTTTCTCAATCTCCCTATCTCTCCCTTTCTTTCCACGTATATAGCAGTGCACAGCTGTGAGAGCTCTGTTCTTAATCTCTTGACGTGGTGAATCCTCCCATCACCACTTCCTGTTTTAACCAATTACACCTATCTCTCACTTTGTCCACCACCATGGCGAACTTGGGCCTGACATATTCTGAATCAGAAATAGAAGCACTTATGGCTGATTCCTCATTATTTGCTGATCCACATATATCTCAAGCCATAGCAAACACTACTGAATGGGAAACCCTTTCAGAAAAGAAACGGGAACATATCCGGACCATTTTACATGGCACTATCCTTAAACAGTACCTGATTTCCAACACAGCACCTAAAGGTCTGCTTGTCACAAACGCCCCTCGTATTTTTCTAAATGACGCTACATTTAGAAAGGATTGGGCCATGATCGCGTGGCACTGCACGCGTGACTGGCTCGTCCTCATTATAAAAACAGCACTCAGATTATCTGAAGCTTTGATGATTGAAATCAGGGAAACAGAGTCACAATTCAAAGCAACAATAACAGGATACAAAAAGAGGCTAGATGAACTAAACAAAGAACTCAATGAATATAAAGACAACCTAATGCAATCTAAGGCCACCAAACTACAGAAAGATCAAAAGAAATTTGACTTCGAAAAAGTGTATCCATACTCTTCCGCATCCTATACTGCCCCGACCAAGAATACAAGCAACACCAACTACTCGGACGAAGATTCTTCCAATAGTAGTGGATCAAGCACTGATTCCTCCAATTCGAGGAAGAAAAGAGGCAACCGTGGCAACAGGACCAACAGAGGAAGGTCAGGCTACCAGACACAACACCAACAGTGGCAGGCGCCACCCCAAATGGGAATGAATCCCCACTCCTTCCCGTTCCAACAACCTTTATACCCCTTTATGGGCTGGAACCCCGGCTTCATGCCCCCAATGAACTTTCAAAACCAATACCGACCGCGTTTTTTAGAGAGCGGCCGGAGGGGAAGAGGAAGAAGGCGGGGCAACAATCAGGTCTCCTGGGAAGAGGAAGATCCGGTAGCGAACCACACACGGAGCAACAACCCACAACCAGGAACGAGCGGGTTGTAAGTCTAGTAACCAACCTGTCCGACAGGATGTTAACACCCATTGAAACACAGGTCCTTGAAAAAGGCCTGGGATTTGTCCCAACAGCCAGACCTGACAAATTCAGATTGCACAGTGAACTGTCAGGTTTCTTTCGCAAATTGAAGCTCAAGGCCTTCTTTGAAGGTAAAACTGATCCGAATGAGTCAGCCCGAAAAGGTGAACCTCTCTTCAGTTGTTGTATAGCCTTAAACCGGGGAATAAGAGAGTGTTTCTCAATCTCCCTATCTCTCCCTTTGTTTCCACGTGAGGGAAATTCCAACAAACAACTGAAGCAGGATTTCCCTTAAAGAAAATGCAGAAAATGTCACAGTTTTTAATAAGGGAATGCCCACAAGCTTTCCAATCCACTTTAGCTTTGTTCCTGTGGCACACTTTCACAGAACCCACGCCTGGACATACAGTGTGTCATGAAAATCAAGCTATACCTGTCTGATGAGCCCTTCTAGTGGGAAACTAGTCTTGGGTGAAGACTGATTTGATTTTGACTTGGCCCAAACTGAGGTGGCATAGTATGGAAAATAATGATGAATCAGGATGAGATTAATTCAACCATTACATCCATCACTTTTCTGTAGACTTAAACCTTTTCACTGCTAGGCTTCACCCCTCCCCCCATGCTAAGCCTTTATTTTGGGCTATTTGGGGTAGGTTGCGCTAAGACCTTTTTAACATTTTATCCACACAAGGTATCCATTCCAAATTTGCGTCCTTTTGTTCCAACATCAGGTGGATTTCAAAGGTACCCATGGGTTGTGTGTTCCTATGAAGGCGACAAAGATATTATCCAAAATACAGCTAAACTTTGGGTTTTGTGAGGAACAAATGAGAAATACTTCTGCAGAAAAAAGTGCTTGTATTCCCCTGAAAGTGGTATCAACAAAGGGTATGTTGTTCTGACATCACCATCTTTCCAGCATTCAGGGACAGGCAGACTTTTATTAGACACACAACATTTTCTGCACAGTTGTGGCATTTTATTGAGACAAAGCCTATTTTTGCAATTTTTAGTGCTTTTAACCTCCTTCCAGTGTTCTTTTTAAATTGTTTTATTGAAAGCTTGCAGTTACAATCCAAATGCTCCTATCGGGAACCATCAGGGACTTCATAGCATGAAATAGCACAAGCATTTTCAAGATAAAGTGTCTTCATAGAGGAGAAGGATGCAACTATAACAGCAGCTCAGAGAGCCAACAATCCCCACCCCCAACCCTGTCCCCGCAGCACTTAAAGAAAAACAGTATCAAAGAAACAAGGCACTTGAATGTCATTGTCAAGGAAATCTAGGGACACAGCATGTGAATAGAACAACAATAGCCCCCATCGAGACACAGACCTTAAACATAGTAAAAGAAAAGAAAATGCTAGGAGCAGGACGCTTCACAAATCTGGATGACTCAAAAGATACATTGTCAGTTGGGCCCAGAAATCTTTGGGACGAGAGGATTCAGCCAGATCCTCTGCATAGGTCTCCAGTTGTTCCCTGCAATAAGTTAGATCCCAAACCTATTTTCGAACTGTAGGGAGACTCTTTCCACCCCAGCATTGTGCCACAGCCCGCTTGGCCATTAAGTTTGGTACTGCAACCAAACGCCTGTTACATCTCCCAGCAGACACACCTCTGGCGCACACACTGCACTCGCTCCATCACCACCTTGGTCAACACAGTCGCTACTTTAACCCAGAAGGCAGCCACCCCTGCACACTGCCATGCTAAATGCAGAAAAGTTGCATCAGCTTGCCCACACCTCACACAGCAGGCAGAGTCACACAAGTCATATTTGTATAATTGCAGGGGTGTAGAATCGCACTGATGGAAGAACTTGAAATGGATAATTCATAAATTACAATTGGCGGTAAGGCGCCCCGTAAATGTACAACAGAACTGTCAATGTTCAAGTGGAAAAGTGTGCCCCAAGGATGTGTTCATTTTAAGATATGAAGGGTGTTTTTCCGGGTCATTCTCACATTGAGATGCAGTGTATAGACTAGTGATCAAATGCTTACTTAACTCCCCAGACAACACTATCTGCAGCGTGCACTGTGGCTGTGGTTCTATTGGATAATCAGGGTAGATTTTCCTAATACCTGTCGCACCCAGACACACAATTCTATTCAATTTTATTGACTTATGATCTGGAACTCAATTGAGATCCACATAAAAACATAACTTAAAAAGCACCAAATACAAATACATAAAGTCCATAAAATACACTCTATTGAATCAAAAAATTAAATGAAGGATTCATGTCCATTAATGCAAATCTAGGAAACATTTAAAAAAGTTAAAAATTCTATAGCAAAACATTTCATTGGGGGGGTTATGAATAGCTTCTACTAAAGAGTTGGCAGACAAAATACTTAATTTTAAAGAAATTGGTCTCACCCACTTTCAGCGGTGAGCCATTAAGGCGGCATACGAATAAAACGTGGGCAGTATCCTGGGTCGAATTATTACACAAGTTACACTTTTCGGAGGAACCATACCATCTAGCCAATAATTTGTTCAAAGGGAGGAGATCCTGCCTCAAGAGGAACCAAAAGCGCCGTAAGCCATGAGGAAGGTTCCAGGAGGCATAAGGTTGCATACGTTTAAGTAAACAAGAATTAATAACAGAAGAAGCACCTTTCTTTAAAATAAGGGATTCTCTATCCCTCCAAAAACTTAGATTCCATGTTGCCAGTTTTAGGGTAGACTTTAGCTGATGTTTGGAAAGCGAAAAAAGAGTTGATTCTTCCAGTTCAAGTAGTGCAACGGCCCTTCTAAAGTTCTTTATAAGTAGGGAATACTCTTTTAGGGGACCCAACAATAATTTTTGGATGAGGTATCTTAAAGTGGCCAGTTTTTTTCTTTAAAAGACAAGGGACCCATCGTATTACTCCCGCCAGGCCCTGGACCCAACTGCTTCGTATGCCAAATTCAAGCCTAAGAGATGCCACAGTACAAGCGTTGTTGACCGTAGTTAAATATCGCAAAATTTTGCCCTCAACAGTATCCAAAAAGCCCCATTGCCCCAAATCAAGAAGTTCAATGCCATAAAGCAGAGAAACTGGAATTTTTGCCCGAAAAGCCTCTAACAAATGAACAAAATGTCTTTTGCCTGTGGCTTTATAAAGTACACTTAAGCCTTTACCCTGTGTCATGGCCTTCTGAGAGGTATTATCTATATGGGCCTTATCGCTCAAGTTGCCACATACTGTCTTCCCTAGGAAAACATAAGATTTTACGATTTCCAGCCTATGACCACCTAAAAACCAACTAGAATTCCCAAATTTCGTTTTTTTCTTTCCCGTCATACACATTACCTTGCTTTTTGAGATATTAATCTTCAGATGTTGGGACTCGGCAAATACATGCAATGCCTGCAGACGATTATTTAGACCTTTTGGAGTAAGGTCTAGTAATAGTATATCATCTGCATACTTCAAGCATGTGATTGGTTTGTCCCCCAGAACAGGGGCAATGCCTTCGCTTATAGATAGGGTCTGGAGGAGATCACAAACATAAAGGGAAAACAATAATGGGGCAAATATGCAACCCTGTTTAAGACCATTGGCCGAGAGGGATGGCTTGAGATAAGCCTCTCTCCCCTCCCAACAATACTCTGCACCAGGTATCGTAGTGGAGGTCCTGAACTAAGTCTAAAAGCCGGGCTGGCATACCTAAGGAAGATAGTTTCCTCCACAGCAAAGGACGATCAACTTTGTCAAAAGCTGTGGAGAAGTCTATCAAGGCTGCGTAGACTCTCCCCCCTCTGACCCTGATGTATTTATCAGATATTACTTGCAGAGCTGTTAAATTAACCATGGTGTCATGGTTCTTACGAAATCCCGTCTGCCATAGGGGTAGTATATTACTCTGGTCCACCCAATCATTAATTAATTTCAAAAGACATTTTGCAAAAACTTTGCGAATTGCATCCAAAAGGGCAATTTGACGATAATTTTGGGGGGACAACCGGTCACCCTTTTTAAAAAGGGGAACCAAAATACTCCTCTTCCAGGATGGGAGAACCGTTCTGCTCAAAAAACAAAGGTTGAAACCGGGCAAAGCAATTTGCTCCATTTTACACTACTTTGCTTTAAAACAGAAGTAGGGATTTCGTCCAGTCCCATTGCCCCGGAAGAGCACATTTCCCTAATAGCCAATTCAATAGCCTTTTCAGAAAGAGGGACCAAGGGCTGACTATCCTCACTAGAACTTATGCGGGGACCACTATTTCATTACTTGCATAAAGGACTGTGATATGGTCCACCCAAGTTTGCTCATCAATGGGGATTGGAAGCGGACTTGTTCTGGCCCTGCATCCCTCGCCTATGAGGGACCAAAATCGTTTCATTTGTCCATTAATGGCGGCTTCTCTTAGTTTTATCCAGATAGAATCCTCCCCCTCTTTTCGTAATTTGGCCTGTAACATTTTCCGCCTTCTTTTTAGTAGGGCTATTCTGCGCACTCCTTCAGATGATTTACACAGATACTGTTCCCTTACTAACTCATTTATTTCTATATTGAGGAGTTGAAGGGAACTAGAGGGTATTGTGGTGTATCTTTTCTTATTTGAGTTTTTAGCGACAGAAATCACCACCTTCATAAAGTCTAAAAAACGCACAATTTCTAAACCATGCCAATTAGCAAGGTCATTTACTGCTGCATTAAGGATGCTCTCTAAGCCTCTTAGGGCCTTTGCATTCCAGTAGCATCTCCCGGATTTAACTCCGAAGCTCACCAGATCACTATTTAACGACCAACGATCCGATTTGGGAGTATTTATTTTTACAGAGATAGATAATAATTTGTGGTCGCTAAAAAGTGTTTCGATGACCCTAGGATCCTTCAGTAAGGCAAAGGCAGAATTCTCTACTATTACATAATCTAAAATAGATTCACCCTGATTAGATTTATGTGTAAAGTTTGCAGGGGAATCGGAGGGGAGCCTTCCATTCACAATGCTCCCATCCATCTCAGAGAGTTCTTCAAGAAGTATCTTCCCTCTCTTATTCGTTTTAATATTCTCAGGGAAGAGGGCTTGGGGAATTTGCTGTGATTCTTCTTTATGTTTGTCTCGAAGCAGGCGCAGACTCAGATTAGAAATTTTACAATTCAGTTCTCCTACCAAAATTATATGAGGAGTGGGAATGTTCTCCCTAATACTCTGTATATAGGCAAAGACCTTTTTTAAAATTAGGTTGGAGCAAGCATCGGGGGGAATATAGGCATTAATCAAAACTAAGGGTTTAGAAACTTCAACATTGTCAGAACTAAACAACGTTACTGCCTGAAAGAGATTACAAGAATCCAGATAATGAGAAAAATTCCATTTTATCTGGTTAGACAGTAAACAAGCAATACCCCCACTAGCATGACCTCTCCTTGAGGGAGAAGCACGACCCTCCAACACAAAATAATCCCTTCCTACCAACATTTTCTCCGAACACCACGTCTCTTGGAGACAAATCACAGTGGATTCTAAGAAGAGAAGGAATTGAATTTTTTCAGGGCTATTCTTCAACCCTGCAGCATTCCAAGATATTATTGATATGTCTCTGCTAAAGATGAGAATGGGACACAGACTTATTTGTCAATTTCCTTGAGAAAACTCCGGGCAGCCAATTCCATCGGAGACTCTCATCAACAACATTACCATGAAGAGGGGGCATAGGAGGATTAGTATAAGACACAAGGCGGAAACCTTTTGATATACAGACTTTCAAAATATCAAATCCGCCAGACCGGTCTGTGCTGCCAGAGGCTGCCTGCAGGAGTGAAAAAGGAGAACCTAAGGATTTAGAGGGTTTAAAAGGTCTACCAGATAAAACATGCCCCCAAAAGGGCATAACATCGATCCCTCTACTCTGAAAACCTTCCGACCGTTAAAGGATAAGGTTTACTACTAATTTAGAGTAAAACTTTAGCCTTGTTCGAATTCCGGCCTCTGTCTTCAGGATCAGTACTTTATCTATATCTGCAGATTGTAATAATTTCAGACTTGCGGATTTCTGAAAACATTTAAGAAGTAAAGATCTATTTAGGATGTAATCGGAATAAAATAAAGGAAAGAAATCGAGAATAAGAGTGTCAATACTTTCCTCTTTTGTATCTCGGGAAGTTTTTTAACGGCCACTTCTTCTTCCACCTTATCGGGATAAGGTCTAGCTAGGGGATTAAGAACTGTTAATGCTGGACCAATTGATTTGATCGCATTCCCCAGAAGGGCAGAACTAGAAGGACCCCCTTTTTCAATATTGCGACCACCAGATGAACAAGAGGGTTATTAAGGGAAATGGCGGGAACAGATGGAGAGGGGACCAGCCTTTGTTTTAAGGAGATTGATGTGTTTAGAACTCCTTTTACGTCCCCAATCTCATCTTTTAATGCAAGCAAAAAAGCCTGATGAGGCTCTTTTTTAGTGGACAAATCCAAGTGATCTCCGAAGAGGATTTTTCTCTGCCTTTTTTTTTCTTCAATTCTTCTAATTAATTTCCTCTTTTTCCTCCCATTTTTTTTAGCTTTCCCTGATTTCCCCTTTTTTCTATTTTCTTCTGATTCTAATACCTCCTTGTCTCCCTCACCCCTCTGTATATTAAAGATCAGAAAAAGTTCTTTGTCTACCCTTGAAACGGTTTCATTCAGAACCTTTACTACTGGGTCAAGAACTACTGCACAATTAGAAATAGGGGCTCTCAATGGAGGGAGTGATTTTTCCCTATCACAAAGTGCTTGAGAAGCGTTAGGAGACTCATTCTCTGTCTTAATATCTTTCAGCTCTACAGGTTCTTGCCGGCTTACTTCTAAATTAGAGCTAGTTTCCTTCTCCTGTCGGTTGCTCAATAAAACCTTCAATATTTGAGTTACTGTTTCCAGTACACAATCAGAGCCCCCTACAAATTTTTCCAATAATAGCAAAATAGAAGAGAGTAAATGTTCTAGAGAGAAAAGAGAGTCAGAAACGGGTTTATCTAACGTAATTGGATGAATAGCATTGATACCTGTTATGTTGAGATTTGGGCTCATGGAAGTATTTGACTGGGAAATAATGAAATTGGATTTATTAGAGAGGGTACTACTACAGTTGGAGCCCAGAGGGGGCAGATACTGCATGGGTCTTTATAGGATCCTTAACCTTACTAGAATATTCCTCAATATATCTCCTACACAGCTCCATATCTAAATCAGAAGAGACTAAATCGTTATTTCGCACTCCTCTCGGAAGTGAAGGGCTAATTGTATTTTTAGAAGGAGACTCGCTGGGATTAAGAAAAGGGACATATACTGTAGCCCCCGCTGCTTTTGAATTCGCTTCTGACGGAGCTTGGATGGGATGAGGGGATTGTATGTTTTTGTCCCCTAAAGTTAACAGGGAGGGAGACACACTATTCTTCAAAATAGGGTGACCTTCTACAACTTCAACTGATAGGGTAGCTCCCTCTTACTTGTTGTTTTGTTCCATGAAACCCTCAGTGCGTAACCCCACCATAGTAATATGATCTTTTACAACAATGCTCTTTTTAACCAAGTCATCAGACATGGACCCCACAATTGTGGCTCTATTCTTTCCCCTCTCCCAAAGATTAAATAATTGGCAGGTACCCTTTAATTGCGTAGCATGGCTATCCTTATTTCGTAGAGGATTCGATTTAGTTTTGGAGCACGACCTTCCCACTAATATTTTCCCTGAACTTAACTTTTTGGACGTCATTTCGAAGACCAGAGGAAAACACAAAAGATCACTAACTACTATATTGATTCAAAATAATAAGAACTATTTAAGCTGCTAACAGACAAAGAATAAAGAACACACATAGAGGAGCAAATTATTTGAAAAGGAATGGGCACAGCTCAGCCTACTTCAACCTCCGAGGGCCTCAGAGGGCGCGCCCTTTGCCCGGGCTTCGCCCGGTGGCGTCACGCGAGCGGGGGTGCGGGCGTGATTTAATAGAGGAGGCAGTAGGGGGAAAGAAGGCATGATGAGGCTCAGGGGCGTCTGGTCACACTCGCACTGGCCTATGGTCCTCGCAGTCCCGCTGCAGAGTCTTGGCCTCCTCCAGTCGGCACAATCAGCAAAAACAGTGTCCCACAGGGTTTGGCAGGTTTCGATTCCCTGTATCCACAGTAGCAGAAAGAAACAAACTCCCTCTTTTCCAGGCTACGAGCGGCTCCCCGGAGCGGGGGCCGTGAGCCGTATCGATACTAGGAGGGAGGCAGTAGGCGGGAAGAGGGCTTGATGAGGCCCTGGTATGTCTGGTCACACTAGCACTGGCCTATGGTCCTCGCAGTCCCGCTGCAGAGTCTTGGTCTCCTCAAGTCGGCACAATCAGCAAAAACAGTGTCCCACAGGGTTTGGCAGGTTTCGATTCCCTGTATCCACAGTAGCTGAAAGAAACAAACTCCCTCTTTTCCAGGCTACGAGCGGCTCCCGCAGAGCGGGGGCCGTGAGCCGTATCGATACTAGGAGGGAGGCAGTAGGCGGGAAGAGGGCGTGATGAGGCCCAGGTACGTCTGGTCACACTAGCACTGGCCTATGGTCCTCGCAGTCCCGCTGCAGAGTCTTGGCCTCCTCCAGTCGGCACAATCAGCAAAAACAGTGTCCCACATGGTTTGGCAGGTTTCGAATCCCTGTATCCACAGTAGCAGAAAGAAACAAATTCCCTCTTTTCCAGGCTACGATCGGCTCCCGCGGAGCTGGGGCCGTGAGCCGTATCTATACTAGGAGGAAGGCAGTAGCCGGGAAGAGGGAGTGATGAGGCCCAGGTGCGTCTGATCACACTCGCACTGGCCTATGGTCCTTGCAGTACTGCTGCAGAGTTTTGGCCTCCTCCAGTCGGCACAATCAGCAAAAACAATTTCCCACAGGGTTTGGCAGGTTTCGATTCCCTGTATCCACAGTAGCAGAAAGAAACAAACTCCCTCTTTTCCAGGCTACGAGCGGCACCCCTGACACACGTGAAGCACGGAATAAACATATTGTATCCCAACTGGTATTATTGAAAGACAATTAGATTGGATATGCAATAAACATTATCAGTAAGGAAATAAGTAGACTAATTGAATATTTCAAATGTGTTCATGGCCTCATATTTATCTACGAAAAGGTAGGGCAAAATACAGTTGTAGCAGCACTATAGGTAAACAAATAATACAACCCAAATTGTACTCGGTGCTCAAGATATGCATGTGAAGAACAAGGTGGAGACACAAGTGACAATGTGTTCAGCATAAACGGCGCATAGTGAGTGGTGCTTAGATATATACAGTGAGTTAATAAAACAATGTGGCTCCGGATGAATTGTGAAGCTTTGGTTCTAATTTAGGTTGATTGTAGTTAGGATGAACCACATTGTGGGCTGCGGCTCTTATTGCGCTGAGTGGTCGACGGCGTTTCGATCCTCATTATTTGGGATCATCTTCAGGACTGGAATGAAATAAAAATGGTGCTGTACAGGGGGGAAAAGGTATGGTAAGGGGTGGAAAAAGGGGAAGTGAAAGCGCAAACATTGCGCGGAGGTGGTAGAGCGCAGTCCTAAGCTGATTAATTGTTCCCAGACCCAAAGCGCTCTGCCACCCTTCCTAGGACCCCTTCACCCGCCCAGGTTCCACCGTGGCTCGCAAGCTGCCAGTTGCTCCATCTCGCAATTGGTCTCCTTTAGTCACACCATAATTAGGTTATCATTTTCCATACCCGCCGCACTCTGCCACCCTTCTTAGGACCCCTTCACCCGCCCAGGTTCCGCTGTTGCTCGCTGTTGCCAGCTGCTACTTTTAGCAATGGGTCTCCCGATTCCACGACCCACGTGCATTTGCTTTTCTCCTTCGCATTAGTCCTTTCCGGATCATGCTGGTGTTATTTGTTCCCATACCCGCCGCCTTTGCCACCCTCCTTTAGACTTCCTCACCCGCCCAGGTTCCCTGGGTGCTCATCCAGCTGCCACATCTCGCAATTGGTTTCCCGACTCCACGACCCATGCGCGATTGCTCTTCTCCTTCGCATTAGTCAAATCCGGATCGGATGTATGACGTTACTCCGCATACTTTTACTCCGCATACCGTTACAACGCGACTTTTACAACGCATCCCATTACAACGCATATCGCTTTGAGGTGCTGGATAGTGGTAAGTATAATTTACTATTCTAACTCCAGTCCCCGTGGACCCTAGGGACCCTAGGGAAGGTGTTGGATAGTAAATTATACTTATTCCCTATCCTAGAGCGCCCCCCAGCGCAATGCGTTGTAATGGTATGCGGAGTAAAAGATGCATTGTAACGGGTGTATACCATCCGGATCATGCTGGCATTCGTTCCCTTGCCAAATATCCAATGTACATGCATGTCTATGAAGCGTCTCCAACACCAATCATTATGCTGTGCTCCAAATGTGAACTACACACGCCCCCATGCCCGGCACCTCCCTGACTTGGCCTTACCATAGCCATCCTCCCTGCGCTCTACCACCTCCCCCCAACACTTGCGCTTTCACTTCCCCTTCTTCCATCCCTTACCATCCCTTTTTCCCCCCTGTACAGCACCGTTTTCAATTCAACCCAGTTCTGAAGATGATCCCAAATAATGAGGATCGAAACACCGTAGACCACTCAGGGCAATAAGAGAATCTACGTAAATTAGAACAATTCATCCAGACCCACATTGTTTCATTTACTCACAGTATATATCTAAGCACCACTCACTATGCGTCATTTATGCTGATCACTTTGTCACTTGCGTCACCACCTTCTTCTTCACATGCACATCTAGAGCACCAAGTACAATTGGGGTTGTGTTATTTGTTTACCTACAGTGCTGCTACAACTGCATTTTGCCCTACCTTTTCTAGATAAATATGATGCCATGAGCACATTTGAAATATTCAATGAGTCTCCTTATTTCCTTGCTTATAATGTTTATTGCATATCCATTCTAATTGTCTTTCAATTATACCAGTTGAGATACTATATGTTTATTCCGATTATTCACCCCATTTCCAACGTGGTGGATGGGTTTTTGCTCCTGTGTTTTATACAAGACTTGTGAAGCAGAGCACAAGGTGGAAGCCTGACCCACCTGAATATCTTGTAGTGAGCGGAACTGGCCATGTTTGTATTGGTCGCCCATCTTCACAACCCCAACCGCATGTAGCGTGCATAGGGCAGAACGCTCCTGCGCTGCAGAGATATCTGGATGAGCCGCAACAGGCAGCTTTGGGGCATAAAGGTAATCTAGCTGTGCTCTGCGGGCAGGGGCCCGCCAGGCCCTGGCGGTACATAGCACTGGATTAATCTCTGCCTGAGGACCTCCATTACCACCTGAAAGGGTAGCTGCGGCAAGCAGAAGTGGGAGGATAGCATCTACCTCTATCGCTGTGTGGGGAAGGAACCGCTGCGGATAGAACCAATAGTGCGCGAATTGAGCTTGGGTGCATAAATAGTAGAGATGCAAATCTGGGGCATCGAAGTCGCCGCGGTCAAACGGTATCACAAGAGTATTCCAACTACATCTAGGCTTCCCCGCAGACGAACGACAACAGGGCAGTCTGCAAAGTTTTAAAAAGGGCAAGATTCAATCGGATAGGAATGTTTACAAATAAGTCCAATAATTTAGGTAAAATGGTAATTTTGATCACGGCTATGCGGTCTGCCAGTGAAAGAGGTAGCCGAGTCCAGCGCGCAGCTCTATCTGCAATGTGGGAGATGGTGCGGCCATAATTCATAGATATCACCTGCTCAGGGTCCCTATGAAGCCAGATACCCAGATATTTCACCGGGTCCTGGGTCCAGTGCGACTTCCTGAGTGCCAGCCATCCGAGGGAAAACAGTTGATGAAGCCCAATTAATCCCTAAACCAGAGAAGCGCTCGAAGTTCACATATTCTCTGAGCAGTTCTGAAAGATAGACTGGAGGTACACGGAGGTACAAAAGCATGTCATTGGCATATAGCGCCACTGTAAGTGGGCCCGGCCAAAGCTCAAGGCTGCTGATGCATGCAACTGGCAGAGCTTGCAGGCGAGAGGCTCGAAGGCCAGAGTAAATAGCAGCAGCGACAAGGGGCAACCCTATCGCATTCCCCTTCTGATGGAAAAATCGGATGACACCCAGCCCTTAATACGAACCCTGGCTGACGGTTCGGTATACAGTACTCTAATCCACTGAAGAAATAAGAGAGGAAATCTCATTCTCAAGAGGACCGTGAACATGAAGCCCCATTAGAGCGAATCAAATGCTTTTGCTGCATCGAGCAGCACAGCAACAGCCTGAAAGTCGGAATCAAAGTAGTATAAGGTGGCAAATAAAGTACGTAAATTGTGCATGGTTGACCATGTTGGCATGAACCCGGATTGGTCGGGAAGAACCAACCGAGGGATTAAGGGCTGTAAACGCATAGCAATCATCTTGGCCATAATCTTAGCGTCAATATTAATAATGGAGAGAGGCCTATAAGGGTCGCAGCGATTGGAAGCCTTGTCAGGTTTCAGTAGCATCACCAAAAGGGCTTCCCTTAAGGAGGCTGGGAGACGACCCATGTCATATGACTCCACAAAGACTGCTAGCAGTCAAGGGCCTAGTGCATCCACATGGGATTCATAAAATTCACTAGGGAGCCCATCTAAGCCCGCAGCCTTGCAGGTGGGAAGTGACATGATAGCTAATTTGACATCCTCCTCGTCGAAAGGCTGCATAAGATATTCTCAGTGACCCAAAGACAGCCAACCCAGAGCAATATCGTCGAGGTATTCATGGATCTCATCCTGCAGCGTGTCTGCTCTGCTTGCATATAACTTGGCATAAAAGTCCAGGATGATCTCACTAATGTCCGCCGTGGTATAATGCGCCTCCCCCACCTCATCGAGAATCTCCTTAATATGGTCCTGGCTACGAGGATCAGATAGCTTCTGAGCAAGGGAGCGGCTAGGTCTGCCCCCTTCTCCATAATAGCAAGCTTTACTACGTCTAGACCTATGGGCCATCTCCTGATCTGCTGTTCGGTAACCAAATGCCGTATTGCAGAGAGTGTCAAAGGGGAAGGGTCTGAATCATAAGTTCTTTCCGGAGTGGAGATATCTGCAGCCAATTTTTGAATCCTGTGCCTCAAATCTTGCGAAACACCCACCTGTACCCCCATACACACACCCCTAACAGTCACCTTAAATGTCTCCCAGAGGACGCCCGCGCTATCAACCGAACCCTCGTTCTCCTTGAAAAAGTTATGTATAGCCTCCCCAATGTCATGTTTAAAAACAGGGTCTGATAGCAAGGAAGGATGCAGACGCCAAATGAAAGTTGGTCGCTGACAAGCAGGAACCTGCAGCTCCAACAGCACAGGAGAATTGTCTGAGAATGTCCAGACCATATGACGGGCATCCACTGCCCAGGTACACACAGCCTCAGTGACCAGCTAGAAATCCAGGAGGGACGAAGTCCCATGAACTGAGAAAACAAATGTATTCTCATGCGCCCCAGGATGTCGCAAGCGCCACACTTCCGACAGTTGGCCAGCATCCATCAGTCCCTGCAACACCTCAAATGCCTGCTTGGGTTGCGAAGTCTCACTACCCATGCGGTCTACAGTCATATCCAGGCACGCATTGAAGTCACCGCTCCAAAGTATCTCAACCTCCGGGAAGCTGGTAATTCGGCGCCACACATCAGAAAAGAAGGTTGGATCCTCTATATTCGGGCCATACACATTCAACAACAATACACTCACACCACCCAGTTGCCCATGTAATATCGCAAGCCAGCCAGATTCATCTGTGTCTGTGCGGAGAACCATAAATGGGATGCCTCGTTTATCAATATCATCACCCCTCTTGCACAACTTGAATACGAGGACATCACCCGCACCCCCGCCCATCGATTCCCAATATTTCTTTTAGACAGTTTTGTGAGGTGAGTCTCCTGCAAGAAGTCTATCTGCACAGCCATCCATTCTAAAGTAGAAAATATAGAGTGGATCTTTCTAGGGGTGTTGATACCACAGATATTCCAAGTTAACAGTCGCACTTTACCACTAATTATATCGTAGGGATCTCGAGAGACCTGTCAATGAGAATAATAAAAAGAGTTGTGCATGCTCCTGCAAAAGTACACCTAGAACTAAAAGTGCCGGACCCAACCTTCACCCACATCTCCCACTTGCCAAACCCCCATCCCACTCCCCCCACCCACTTCAGCGTTCTCAACTCACTAAAGCCATCCCAACCATCCCTGTCCCAACCCAACCCAGAGAAAACCAATGGAATTTGTAAAAGGGGTATTCCCATGAGGGGTGACAGAGTACCACTAGCCTCCAAACTAGTAGGAGTTGGCTGAGCATAAACACCAAATATGCCTGATCAGAACGAATATACCTTTAAATCCTGCATTCTTTTACACCGCAGTGAATCACAACGCGGTCGTTACAACGACCGCGTTGGGATTCCGCATACCATTACTCCGCAAGTCGGAACAACGACTTGCGGCGGGGGGTGCTGGCAGTTGGAATAGTATAATTTACTATTCCAACTCCAGTCTGTTGCGACACTAGGGAAGGTGTTGGATTTTAAATCCAACAACCCCCCCTCCGTAAGTAGTTGTTTTGAGTTGCGGAGTAATGGTATGCGGATTCACAACACGGTCGTTCTAACAACCGCTTGTGATTCCCTGCGGGGTAAAAGATTTGTTGTAAACGCTGTTTACCGATCGGAACACAGTATAGAGCCAAGTGATAAGGTGGTACCATTGAGTGAAACCAAAAGGACTCTAGAGTGTCCATCTGCACCGGGATGGGGAACCTGACATGTGTAGGGGGCAGAGCATATAACAAGTTAAAGATAAAGCTGCCCAAAGAGCTACACGTCCTAACTAATTATCAATGTGCTCACAATAACCCTGCTATTCATCACTTTCGGATAGAGTCTGGGATTCACGCCGCCATCTCTTAAGTTGTTTAGCTTGCTCCATCGCCGCGTTGGGGTTGGTGAAGATCTTGGAGTCACCATCTGGACCAATCTTCAATCGGGCCTGGTATGACATTGCATAAGGGACACCTTCAGATTGTAAAAACTTTTTCACTATTCCAAACTCGGTATGGGCAGCTTGTATATTTACAGTAAAATCAGGGAAGAAAGATAGAGTATTGCCTTGATGTACGATCGTTCTCTTGTCCCTGACCATGCGCAGGATGGTGTCTCGGTCCCTGTAATTCAAAACCCATGCAATAACAGGTTCGTGGCGTAGCCCCTGGGACAGGCAGAGCTGCAAGGGAGTAGTGAGCCTGCTCAACAATGTACATGGCAGAGAGCAGTTCAGTACCAAAAATTCCCTTAATCAAGTTCTCGATAAAGGTCTCCATTTTTTCCATGTTTGTTGATTCTGACAACCCTGTTATTAGAATGTTATTCCTGCGTGAGCAGGCCTCCAAACCCTCATTCCTGGCCTGAAAGATGGAGAGAACTTTTTCCATGTTGAGTGTTTTTCCCACCACCTCACTCAGGCCATCCTCTGCCGCAGATAAACGTTAGTCCCCTTCTCCCATATGTGTGCTCTGTTTTTCTATTTGTGACGACATGCGGTCGAGGCGTTGATGAGCTGCAGTCATGTTGCCTTCTATGGACTGGAGGCTGTGTTCCATGGCTAGTAGCGTTGTCTCTAGCGTGTAGGGACCCCCGTCTTGGGCATCCGCCTCTGAGTCAGAGGCAGCTTTTTGTTGGCTCTTAGATGTCTTACGCACCTCAAACATGAGGCGGGGTTGAGATTCATCAGTCCTCCCAATCCTGTCAGCATAGTGAGTCTCACCACTGAGGAGATGTTAGATTGGGTGCTCCTGATATACAATGTGGTAGGATCCTGGCAGGGGAGACAGCAACCCCAGGGGGCACTCAAGCGCACCACACAGCTGGTCACTTAGGACATTTAGGCTAGAGCCTGCCCCACACCGCGTGACATGTCCCACACGGTACACTCCCTGGGTTAAACAGCAAAGTTAGGCAACAAGTCCCCACAGCTCAACGTGCGATGGAGGGAAGCACCACATAAAACGGCAGACACACAACCCCCCTCAGGAACAAGATAGATGTACTTCTGATCGGCCAGGCACATCTGCCGGGCCTAACAACAGACGCAGATGCAGGGCAAGTGCAGCAATTCCGGGAGATAGGCCAGCGGCCAGCAGTCAAATCTCAACGTGCATGGGCAGTTCAAAAAAGGCAGGAAGGCTTAATTACCAGGCAGTGGAGACCCATCACAGCACTGCAATGCATACGCCAGCCAGGCGACGCAGCAGAGACCCCCAGAATACTGAAGGCGCTCCGGCAGGATCGGGTCCCCAGCAACAACAAGACAGGCAGTAGAAGGGCGCATGGTGCAGGCGCAGTCCAGGGCCTGCTGCGCAGATCCCCTCCGCCCTGACGGCCCAGGCTCAGCGGTTCCGCAGGTGTTCACAATGCGGCACAACCCGGACGACCACAGCAACGAGCGCCCACCTGCCCCGGCCACAGCTCGCAGGCCACGGCTCGCTCCCTGGCCCGCCCCAGCCTCCACAGTCACCAGCCAGGTACGAGCCGCACACCACTCACAGCAGCCAGTGCAGGTGGCATTTTGCTCTCCCATGCCGACTCGTGACCCACCTCCATTCAGCCATCTCCGCAGACGCCCGCATACCACGGCCTGGTTGGTGCTCCCCTGGCCTCCGGGAAGGTCGCACACCTCTGTGCAGTACTCCACTCTGCAGCCGTCACCAGAAACATTTATGCAGCTTCACACTTCTCCCAAGCTCCGCAACCATAGGCCTCCAGGCACAAGTGCAGAAACAGCAGCAGGCAGGTTCTGCACTCTGGGCCGCCATGTTGTGGAAGCGCCGCCAGGATTGATCCGCTCAGCGAATAATGTGTTGTCATGTTCTCTTGCACCCAAAACTGGCACAGGATATCCCAGAGGGGCTTGCAAATCAGGTCCACCACGTTAGTGGTGTCGATGCAGCAGTTAACAGGCTGAAATTAGTCGGATTGGCGCTCAGCCGGACAGAGCCTCACTAGAGTGTGGCCATTTTGCTGTGCGCCCTCTAGCGTCATCCTCAACCTCCTTCCAGTTAGTGGTAGAAATGGGTGTGAAGGCAATAATGGATCCCAGAAAGCTATACATTTCTGAAAAGTAGACAAAATTCTGAATTCAGCAAGAGGTAATTTGTGCAGATCCTTCAATGTTGTTTTATAGAAACTAACAGTTGAAAATATGTTGAAATTGTGTTTAAAAAAGCAGCCATTGGTGCCAACGTTTTCACCTGTAACTTCTTCTAAGTTGGACATATTTTTTGAAGCAATATATTGTTACACCTGCTGGACCCTTCTGGTTGTCGGAATTTATAGGACTTGTAGGTTCACCAAGAACCCGAGGAATCCAAAGCCAATAACTGAGCTGTATCTTGCAATGATTTTTCTTTCTGTACCGGGTATATAGCAATTCATTTGGTAAAATTTAAAGAGTGAAAACAGGTACCAAAGAAACCGATATATTTCTGACATGGCAGCAAAATAAAGAATTTACAAGCATTGGTTATTTACACATCTCCAAAATTGTGGGTACCCATATCAGCATGTGAATTAGAGTTCATTTTTCAAAATACCGTCTTTTTTATTTTTACAAATTGTCTCACATTTGGAAGGCAGAAATCAATTGGTAAAAATACTTGTTCTACTATTCTCTGTTCTCCTAAGTCTCCTGATAAAAAATGCTACCTCACTTGTGTGGGTAGACCTAGTGCCTACGACAGGAAACGGCCCAACAGGCAACGTGGACGCAACGTGGACACATCACATTTTTCCAGTAAAAATTCACTCTTTTTATGCAATGTGCCTAGCTATGGATTTTGAACCCTAGCTCTGCCGGCACCTAGGGAAACCTTTTCAAATAATAAAAAAAATTCAACTAGACATTCATGGAAATCCAGAATGGGGTGACCTGTGTGGCTCCCACCAGGTTCCGTTACCAAGAATCCCTTGCAAGCCTCATACTTTGTAAAAAAAAATAACACATTTTCCTCAAATTTCTGTAATGGAAAGTTCTAGAATCTGTGTGGATCCACAAACTTCCACCCACTTAGCATTTCCTAAAGTCTCCCAATAGAAATGGTACCTCAGTTTTGTGGGTAGGCCCAGTGTCTGGGACAGGAAAAGGCCCAATTCACAATGTGGACACCACTCTTTTCCAGCGAAAACTGACCCTTATTTTGCAATGTGCCTAGCTGTGGATTTTGATCCCTAGCTCAGCTGGCACTTAGGGAAACTTAGCAAACCCTATACATTTTTGAAAATTAAACACCCAGGAAAATAGAGGATGGGGGGACTTGTTGGCTCTCACCAGGTACTGTTACTCAGAATCCCTTGGAAACCTCAAACTTTGTAAACATATTTTTCTCACATTTCTCTGATGGAAAGTTCTGGAATCTGTGTATAGCCACAAATGTCCACACACCCAGCATAACTAAAACACTCCCAATAGAAATGGTATCTCACTTGTGTGGTTAAACCTAGTGCTTGCAACAGGAAACAGCTCAACACCGAAAATGAACACATCACATTTTTCCAGTGAAAACTGAACTATTTTTAGCAATGTGCCTAGCTGTGAATTTTGAACCCAAGCTCAGCCGATACCTAGGAAAACCTATCAAACTAATACATTTTTAAAAACGAGACACCCTGGGAAATCCAGGATGGGGTGACTGTGTTGCTCTCACCAGGTTATGTTACCCAGAATCCTTTGCAAACCTCAAACTTTGTAAAAAAAAACTACATTTTCCTCACATTTCTGTGATGGAAAGTTCTGGAATTTGCAAGAACAAACAAACTTCTAGCCACCAAGCGCTCAACAAAGTCTCACGAAAAAAAGGGTACCTAACTTGTGTGCATAGGCCTAGTGCCGAGGACAGGAAACGGCCCAAAACGCAACATGGACTCATCAAATTTCTTCAGTGAAAACTGATCCTTTTTTTGCAAAGTGCCTTGCTGTGGATTGTGAACCCTAACTCAGCCGATACTTAGGGAAACCTAGAATCTTATCCATTTATGAATACTAGACACTCATTGGAATACAGGATGGGGTGACTTGTGTGGCTCTCAGCAGTTTCTGTTACCCAGAATCCCTTGCAAACCTCTAACTTTCTAAAAAATAGCAAATTTTTCTCACATTTCTGTGACGGAAAGTTCTGGAATCTGTCTGGATCCAGAGGGTTCCACCCATTCCGCACTTAACAAAGTCTCCCGATAAAAATGGTACCTCACTTGTGTACGTAGGCCTAGTGCCTGCTACAGGAAACAGCCCAAAACGCAACATGGACATATCACATTTTGCCAGTGAAAATGGATCCTTTTCTGCAATGTGCCTAGCTGTGGATTTTTAACCATAGCTCAGCCGGCAAATAGGGAAACCTAGCAGACCTATCCATTTTTAAAAACTAGACACTGAGGGAAATCTAGGATGGGGTGACTTGTGTGCCTCTCACCAGGTTCTGTTAACCAGAATCCCTTGCAAACCTCAAACTTTGTAAACAAAATTCAGACCGATCTCCCTGCTCAAGTATCCGGCCAAAGTCACAAAAAAATCTGTTAATAGCCAACTCGCCGCCTTCATAGGGGGAAACAACATCATCGACTCCTCCCAATCAGGCTTTAGGATGAACCACAGCATCGGAACCACACTCCTCGCGGCAATAGACAACATCCACTCCCTTCTTGACAGGGGAGAGACAGTGGCCACCTCTCCGTGGCCTTCTCACTGCACCCTAGCCCGCAGACTCCACAAAGCGGGTATCGGGAATAAGGCCCTACACTTGATCGTCTCCTTCTTCCTCTCCAGCAGAACCCAAGAGCCAGGCTCCCTCCATTTCTCTCAGAACCCACTCCAACCACCTGCAGAGTCCCACAAGGATCCTCCATCAGCCTGACCCTGTTCAGCATCTACATGGCCCCACTCACATCCATCGTCAGAGCATACAGACTTAATATCATATCAGACGCAGACGACAACCAACTCATCCTCTCCCTCTCCAACCAACCCAACATCATCAGACACAACTTTCAAGATGGAATGGATGCAGTCGCCAGATGGATGAAGAACAGCTGCCTACAACGCAACACAGACAAAACCGAAGTGCTCATCATGGGTCCACACCCCGATGCCTATAACAACACCTGGTGGCCCCCGCTCTCTGGACACCCTGCTCCCACAGACCACGCACACAAACTCAGAATCATCCTGGACTCTGAACTCAAAATGGACCGCCAGGTCAACACCATCACCTCCTTCTGCTATAGCACCCTCCACCTACAATGAAAGACATTCAACTCGATCCCCCACGAACACAGGAAAACCATCACATACACACTCATCAGCAACAGATTGGACTACAGCAATGCAATCTACGTGGGATTAACAAGAGCCTCACCCGCAAACTCCATAACGTCCAGAATACCGCGTCAGACTAGTCCTCAACCTACTGCGCCACATCAAAAAAAACATATAGACTCTACACTGGCTTCCTGTTGAGAAGGGGATCACCTTCTAGCTTCTCACCCATGCACACAAGGCCCTCCACAACACCAGACCCACCAACCTAAACCACCCCCTCTTGTTCCATGCTCCCTGCGTTCTCTTCTCTCGACGCAGCTCTCCCTTGTGACAGTACCTCAGATCAAGAATACCAGATCAAGAGCAAGCTCCTTCTCCCTCCTCGCGGCCAAGGCATGGAACTCCCTTTCTCTCCACCTCCAACAGACCACATCGGTCCCTAAGTTCCCAAAGGACCTGAAGACCTGCCTCTTCGATGGAACTCAGTGACCCCCCCCGCCCCGATTATTGCAGACCCCACTCCTTGGCTCCTTGAGACCCATACCAGGTGAGTAGTTTGCGCTCTACAAAACCCAGGATTGATTGATTGATTGTCATTTGAAATGTATGTCACTAAATGTTATTTATATGAATCCCATATGTCTTTTATGAACTAAGTAAGAAAAAATATAGACTTTTTTCAAATATCAAAAAAACACAAAAAGTAAATAAATAGAATGAAAAATAAATTAATCAAATAATTTTGATATATTACTGTCTCAGTGAATTATTATTGTCTACCACATAGTATTTGAAATAAGGTCGAATATAAGGGCGATAAAACTATCACTGGTTTGCTACATATTATCTTTCTCAAATTGTGTTTATGTATTCCCTACGATTAGCAAACTAACTAGTATGTAGGGGTCCCCATTTTTTCCAACCATTTGTATAGAGTGAAACCTGAGCCTAACTATAATGTCCCTGTAATTTTTTGTGTTTGTGTGTGTGTGTGTGTGTATGTATGTATTCACTGAAAAAACCATAGGTTTCACACCAGTTATAGTTAGGTGGAAATTTTACTCGCATAAAACCATTGAAATTCCCACGTTATAGTTAGTTGGACTCACTACAACTTGCGCGTGCAATGCACTGCTGATGACGTCACATATTACATCACTCATGACATGGTCAGTGACATCACTCATGACATCACTGATGACATCTCAAATGACATCACTGATGACAACATCCTTGTGACAAAGTGGCAGACCTCCTATCAGCATAAAATAACCTTTGACACACACATTCAAAAATAGAAACTAACATTTTCTTAAAAAAGGAGAAACCAATACCAATTACAACAACTTATTAGGTAATTCCAACATCTACATACACATCCACTCATTCACCAACAGTTTTATATAGTCACTCATGCATGTACTTACTCATCATATGTACTCATACACCTATACATCCTGTTACACACTAATACTCTTCCATATAGTTACTCACACACAAATTCACACATGCAAATAAACTATCAAAAAACCATTTACTTGATTATACTGCTATATGCACACCACTACACATACTTCTACAGAAACGGAAACATATTTACTCTCTTAAACAATCAATTATAAAAACACATTCTCACTAACCCACCCATACACACAATCATCCACCCATATAGTCTTGCACACATGCTGTCTTCAAAATACATACAAATAGTGAGTCACTCATTCATGCATCTGTGCTCTAAGATATATCCCCCACCGAACCATACAGACACTGATACTGATACTCAAAAAAACAACTAATAACCCATAAACATACTCATGTACCTACTCACCAACCCATGCAGCCACTTATACACAAAGTGAGACACAGATACAGATATTTAAATATTTAAACATTACTCGCTAATATATGTATTCACTAAGATACATTTAATAAGTCAGTTAACCAATCAATTTTACACAAAAAAACATCCATTTATTTACCCATTTATTCTTCCATCAACCTTTAGATATACATATATGAAAAATATTTATTTTTCAGAAAGATATACATTCACTGGATGATGTCATCAGTGATGTCATTTGAGATGTCATCAGTGATGTCATGAGTGATGTCACTGACCATGTCATGAGTGATGTAATATGTGAAGTCATCAGCAGTGCATTGCACGCGCAAGGTATAGTGAGTCCAACTAACTATAACGTGGGAATTTCAATGGTTTTATGCGAGTAAAATTTCCACCTAACTATAACTGGTGTGAAACCTATGTTTTTTTCAGTGAATTTAATAGGTTTTTTAAATGCTAATTCCTAACTATAACTGGTGTGAAACCTATGGTTTTTTCAGTGAATATATATATATATATATATATATATATATATATATATATATATATATATATATATATATATATATATATATGTGCGCTCCCGTGCCAAAACACTACCAAACTCTCGGGGAGATTATTTCAAACGCCTTTATTCCACAACGTGCTTGAATAGCAAAGAGGCTCAGGAAAAGTCAATCAAAGCCCAGTTCGCCGTTTTGTTCCTGACGCGTTTCGAAGGCTCCGCCTTCTTCTTCAGAGGAAAGGCGAACACATCACGGGAGTGCAGGTTCCAGCCCTCCATATAGCAATGGCACGCCCCTAGATGGGCAGTCCAAATGTCTCAGTGCCTGTTGGGACTGGAAGTCCTGTGTTTTCAAGGCGCCCCTCCTGTGGTAAAAAGGCGCTTGGACAGTCTCCCCTCGCCTGCCAGGCGATGTCACGGTCGTGGAGTAGGGGACGGATGAATATCCGTATCTCTAGCAGGCTGGATGCTTGCCCTGGTGGCTCCTTCCGTGAGGCTGCGTGGCGGTGCTCAGCGTTTCATGCAGGGTTACCGCTACGCTCGATTCCATCAAGACGCTGCTGCACTCTTCTGGCGGGTGTGGTCAGAATGGTGATGGATCCATTCAAGATATGTGCGCTCCCGTGCCAAAACACTACCAAACTCTCGGGGAGATTATTTCAAACGCCTTTATTCCACAGCGTGCTTGAATAGCAAAGAGGCTCAGGAAAAGTCAATCAATGGTTTTATGCGAGTAAAATTTCCACCTAACTATAACTGGTGTGAAACCTATGTTTTTTTCAGTGAATTTAATAGGTTTTTTAAATGCTAATTCCTAACTATAACTGGTGTGAAACCTATGGTTTTTTCAGTGAATATATATATATATATATATATATATATATATATATATATATATATATATATATATATATATATATATATATAACATTTCTATGCCAAAATTAAACCCCTCATTTTGTTCCTTTTCAAATTAAATGTATTACGTGTTACCACTTTATTCCAATCAAGATGACTTCAGGTGTGCCATACTTTTGTCATAAGTAGGACTGTTAGCGTTCTAGTTGTTCTTTAGAACACTCTGGGACATTCTGTCATTGGGCTATAGTTGGGCTACATCTGGCTGATATTTGGGCTACATTTGGGCTCTTTTGTCTCTGGTGGCCATCTTGGGAGACTGCATATCAGAATTTTTTTAATGAAATATAAGAGGATTTGAGAAGTCACTCAAAATGTGCCCGAATTTTTCTTTCTTCAGCACTAATCATAATTTCTATGGCAAAATGAACCCCCTCATTTTGTTCCTTTGCAAATTAAATGTTTTAAGTGTTATGGCTGATATTTGGGTTCCTTTTTTTTTTTGTCTCTGGTGGCCATCTTTGGGCTACATTGGGCTACATTTGGGCTCTAACATATATATATAGCCCAATGAAGCCCAATATATATTTTTTCAAAGTTAATTTTCATAAAAACCACTGGAGCATATATTTTGAGACATAGCAAAGGCACATCGGGGTACCAGTCCCTACAAATTTGCCAAGTTTGGTGGAAATCCATGCAGCCGTTCGGGCTAAAAGTGAGGTCGACCGCCCTATGGAAATTAACATGGGGAAAACACGTTTTGGGACCCCCCTTTTATCTCGGCCCACGCTTGACAAATCCCCCCCAAACTGTCAGGGAAGGACCGGGGCGCCACCAGGCAAATTTGAGGACATTTTCAGGCAGATTCCTCAACCGGCGTCAAAGTTATTCACAATAGAATGTTGAGATTTTGCATTGAAAATAATCCTAACTATAACTACCTACTGGCGACCGCCAGTAGGTATATATATATATATATATATATATATATATATATATATATATATATCTATATATATATATATATATATATATATATATATATATATATATATATATATATATATATATATATATTCAATGAAAAAACCATAGGTTATAGACCATATATAGTTAGGAATTAGCATTTTCAAAACCATATTTTACTCGCATAAAACCATTGAAATTCCATATATAGTTAGTTGCCCCAACTATATATCGCGCACCCGCAATCCACTGCTGATGATGTCACATATTACATCATTCATGACATGGTCAGTGACATCACTGATGACATCACTGATGACATCTCAAATGACATCACTGATGACATCACTGATGACATCTAATTTGACATTACTGATCACATCACTGATGATATCATTCATGTGATAATACCATGAACCTCTTCAGACTCTATTATAACCTTAGAAACAATCAGTGTAAACAGACACTCACAGACTGTCACTCATCCATGGAGTTACTCACACACCTAGTCAGTGATGCAAAGAATCAATCACACCTCCATTTCCTCAACTATACAGTTATACACACCTTACTTATTCAAACATATACTAACACATATTTACTCTCTTATACAATCCCTGATACAAGTTCACAATGATCCATACAGCCACTCACACATTCACTGGCTGTTATGCACAGTTATTTATATATGTCAACTCTCACATGTACTGTGTTCTACATATGTACTTACTTTGACATGTAGCACTGAGATATCCATTCACTCACCAATACACTCATGCACACAGTCAACCGCTCATACAGCTGTTTCCACATGCACTTTTGAACCAATACATCTAGTGAATCAACTGCTCACACATCTATGCACAGAGTCATACACCTCCCAGCCACCCACACACTCAATCTCCCATACAAATACTTGGGCAACCAATCAATAACCCATATAGTTACTCATATAGCTACTGATCAACACATGCAACAGTTTATAGAACAACAGACATAATGATGCACAAATTAAGACAGTTTAGTCACTAACCCATGCACTCAGTGAGACACATTTAATCACTCACTCATACAGTCAGTGATACACCTACTAAATCCTTCATCCAGACACTTATACATCCACTCATTCTTCAATATGTAAGACATATTTTAACTTTACAGAAACATACAGTCACTGGATGTTGTCATCAGTGATGTCATCAGTGATGTCATTTGAGATGTCATCAGTGATGTCATCAGTGATGTCACTGACCATGTCATGAATGATGTAATATGTGACATCATCAGCAGTGGATTGCGGGTGCGCGATATATAGTTAGGGCAACTAACTATATATGGAATTTCAATGGTTTTATGCGAGTAAAATATGGTTTTGAAAATGCTAATTCCTAACTATATATGGTCTATAACCTATGGTTTTTTCATTGAATTTCAATGGTTTTTTAAAAGCTAATATCTGTAGCTGTAAAATGTCTTTTTCTTTATATCCCAAATTATATTTTATATGTTTTATGATTATTTTTTTAAAAAATATTTTTCGGGTTCGCACCTTTTTCGCGTACCGGGAAGCTTTCCGTTAGCTCAATTTGATGCCGCGACCCGGTCCGCTAACCCGTAAACGTTCCGTTCACGCAACTACCGCATCAGAAATCAACATCGTGATGCGTCGCGGAAACGCGACATATCACGTTGTCGCGTAATACGTCTTATGACGCGCCGCGTTAGCGCTCCCGGAAGTGCTCCGAAACGCGAACCGGAAGCGATTCGAAGCGCGGCGCGCTCCGCGTAACGTGAGCGGAACAGGTCATGTGACTTATTCATTAAAGTTTTCATTGGTTCATTTCACTTTTGGTTTCCTAATGATGTAACACTAGGTCATGTGACCTAAAAATAACACTTTTCATTGGTTTAGAACTATTTCTTTTCCCAAATGATGAAAGCCCCCACCTTTTTTCTTACTCTGACTTTCAACTTTGAGAAAGGAAGACCTGAAAATTTTCTCTGCTGGCTTCAATAGTAGCTTCAGCTTCTGCACCCCCACCACCACCACCCCCATCTCCTAATAGGAAGAGAGGACCCCCTGCTCAATTTATTGGAAACATAGAGGAGGAAGAGGAAGAAGAAGACGGAGAGGAAGAAGAGGGACCACAATTTCTCCAAGAGTTACCCCGGGTATCTCATCGGAAAGAAAGCTTCATCTGGCAATTTTTTAGCATTCCTTCTGGAGAAAAAAAAGTCAATGCACGGTATGCTACGTGCCTTATCTGCAAAGAGAAGTTATCCAGGGGAACAAATAAAAAATACAGTTTTGGAAATCACACGATGCACCGACATATGCAGAGGTGGCATCCAATTAACTATAGTCGTGCAGAGATGCGCGAACTACAACAAAACCCCCCAACTTCAGTGGCTAGAACATCTTCTGATCTCTCTTTGACAGTGGCAGAGGCGAACGAAACAGTGCCAAACATACAAAAAAATGTTGTGCATATGAAGCTGACATGCTTGTATTGTGGAACACTAATTTCATGCGCTAACATGAGTGTGAAATTGATTAATCTGGCTTTTGAGAAACACCAATGTTCCAAACGCAAGAAGTTTAAATTTTTTTTTTTTGCTCCTGTTGAGCCATTTTCAATGCCTCTTTCTGTTCTTTCCCTTTAAAAAAACAACAAAAAAAACAAAAAAGTGTTCAAAAAATACAAAAAAATGAAATAATGTTCAAAAAAGTAAAAAAATATATAAAAGAAAAAAATAAAAAAAAAGTTCTTTTCAGAACTACCTCCCCTTTTTACAAAAATTGCTAGAAAGTGTAACACTCTGGCAAGCTGTTTTTTTTAAGTTCGCTTTCCGGTTAGCTCGCCGGTACGCGAACCGGGAGCTAACCCCAAATTTAAAAAAATAAATAAATAAAGGAGTAAGTACAAGAGAAGAAAACAGAGAGTGATGTAAAAAGAAAGACAGCTATAGGATTTAAACCAGAAATGGTGTTTAATAGATTTATTTACCTAAGAAGAGAAGTAAAAGGATATAATTGTGGAAAACAAAATACATAAGGAAGTGAAAGAATGAAGCATTGAAAATGCAATAGGTTTCACAATAGAAGAGTTTGTTTGTTTGGTTTTGCAAATGGATGAGTGGCGTTGTGTGGATAAGAGGCATTGCGTGGATAATTGGCGTTGTGTGGATTATTGGTATTGCGTCGATGAGTGGTATTGCGTGGATTAGTGGCATTGCGTGGATGAATTGCGTGTGTGAATGGCATAGTGTGTGTGAGTGACGTTGTATGTGTGAGTGGCGTTGTGTGTGTGAGTGGCGTTGCATGTGTGAATGGTGTTGCGTGTGTGAATGGCGTTGCGTGTGTGAGTGACGTTACTGTGATGGGGGGGGAGAGGAGAAATGCACACGGCAGACAGGAGAGGGGACGAAGCAAGGACAGTAGAATGAGAAGGTAAAGCAGCTGGGGCGTTTATAGTGAAGCTAAACTTCACTTCAAAGGTGTGGGAGGAGTACGCCTGAGGAAACAGACGGCGATTTGGTAATGTGCACACGCATTTTACGTCAATGCACTTGTGTATTGAACCAAAACCCACGGGCACAGCTCCAAATTTGCACATTTAAATACTCTTTGTTTAAAGCTCTATAGTCTGAAGCCCTAAAGTAGGTGAATGTGATTGAAATGTAACAAAAAGAGTAGAAAACATTTACCTTATAATTCTTGTTAATTTTTTCAATTCTTTTTTCATACTTTCAATCTGTGAAAGAGAGAACCAACATTTCCAAAAATATTAAAACATGTATTTAAAAATTAGAAAAGAGAAGGGAAAAGGTTCAAAAACAAACATTTTTTCAACAACTTTGACATTTACAGAAGCCTCTGCTTCTCTACGTCCCCTACACAATCCTAAAGATATATATTTTAAACAAACAGTATCTTCATGCTGATGAAGTGAGGCCTTTTTTGGAACATGGTGCATCTTTTGCACTGCTGATGTCTCACAATAGTGATGCAATAGCAGCGCAAAAGAGATGTAAAGCCATCATAAAATTGTGTTTAACATTGTAAATGATTGTTTCATGATGCAAATAAGATGTGTCCTTTCAAGAGGTTTCTTTGAGGTGAGGCCTATTCAGTTTTTTAAAAAAAAACAGTACCCAGAAGTGCAGCACTGTAAGCATTAACTTTGACACTTACAGAAGCCTCAGTTTCTCCATATCTACCTCACATTTCTAAATGTATATCATAAGTACAAAAAGTAGAACAAAATGATTGTGTTTAAAAAACCCATAAAACCTAAGAAATCTGAATTCAAAACTCCTTAAAATTAACTTACTTTCCATAACGTCGAAGGATGTCCTATGAACAGCGTCCACTCTGTTGTGCTATAAATATTTTCAGCCCGCCACTTTCTGAAAGAAAACCTCCATCGTTTTGAAAAATATGTTACATACGATAAAAGACTTCTCACATTCTACCACATGTTTCCACTTGGCCAAATCATGTTGCAGCGATTCACAACTCTTGTAATTCTTCCAATCAAATCCCGTCATTTTCTATTTTTGCAACTTTCAAAAAGAAAACATTTAAGATTATTTTCACAATCCTGGACTACTAATATCTTACCCTTCTTTCTCACTCATGTTCTCCTTTTCCTATGACACTGATACTGCTTACTAAGAAGCAGACTTACTTGCATCAGGTTTATATAGTTGGATTTTTAAATTGACATTATAATTAAAAGTTTTGGACCAATAATCTAGATAGTATTGCAGACTTACATTCCCTCTACTGCATGAACCTTTTGCAATTCCTCAGAGGAAATCCCGAGATTCTTTCCTTAAAATTTTGGTTTTAAAAACACCAGGTAAGAATTTTTAAGGTCAAACGGCAATTTTTTTTTGAAAGGTACAACAGAATCGTTGCAGAATGACCAGCCGTTTCGAGACTTTAAATAAGCTGTGTAATGTCCTGATGTTGTTGAAGGACCATCGTGATAGATAATTGCTACAGTTACAAAAGTCCTTCCTGATATTGACAGCTGAGAAGCCACAAAATTTTTTATTAAAGTTGACAATTTTGATCCATCAGGTCTACATCGTTGGATCATTAAAATGACATACTGGCCATATCTACGTATAAATAATGTTGACATCATTTTAGATTTACATTGGCTACACTCCATGTTGTGATCCGCTGCATTTACTAGCTTATTAAAGGAGACTGATTTACTGTCTGGCAAAGTTAAATATATAAATCTTTCTGAGTCTACACTAGTAGTACTTGATACCATAGAGTTCTCGCAGTCATGCTGCCATTGATAAGAAAGCCCAAACAGGTGATCTACATCTACACCCTCATCTTGCAATACATCAAGCATATACATTAAAAACTCCTGACAATCCTGCTGATTATTTTCAGAGAAGTCTGTTTGACCTGAACATTCATCTAACAGATAACGAACTTCAGACACACTTTCTACTTTTGTTTGATCAGTGCTACATTTCTCTAACACAGAATTCAACAAGCAGCATAAACTTTGTTCCGAATTGAACACAATCTGTTCTTTTAAAGTCTCTAGTGAAAAGAAAACATTAACCACTACATTTGCATAGCAGTTGACACCAGAACTGTTTTCAAATTGAAAACCGACAACATCTTCAACAGAATCCACTTTCTTTCTGCTTACAATTTTCGGCTCATCGACTTTTGGGCTTTTTGCTACAACCTCCCTACTATTACTGATATTTCTTCGTTTCAGGCCTACCACACGTTTCTCAAACAAAGGATATTGAGGCAAATGTGGCGCATACTCTTTTCTTAACCTATTGTATTCCTTAACACAATCTAGATCCGCACAAATGTTTGTGACATCACAGTCAATCAGGTACAATCCCGATAAAGTTCTAACTCGTGACAATGCCACATATGCCATACCCTCTTTGAACACAGAACTGCCAATATTCACTGTGATTTATGGATTGTCACCGCATATGCCAAGCAAACAGGAAACTGTTTACAGCGAACATATAAATCTTTAACAAGCAAAAACCTAGCACAACAACGACCAATTAGCTGTACTTCCTCAATGCCATCAAATTTAATTTTTAAAAATTCAATACCATCTCTACTTCTGTATTTCTCAAAATCAACAACATTACCCATTGATCCATTTACCAGACCTCTTTCAACATGTAAATTCCTTCTCAAAATGATTCGGCAATTTAAACACACATTCAAAGTCTTTTCAAAACCCGCTGTTTTAGATATAGTCTTCTCTAATGAATCCAATTTTGATTTCAAATTCTCAGACAAAATAATTGTTGATCCCATATGCTCTATTTTGTCAATAGCTTCAAGTTTTACAATCTCTTGCTTTTCTAAATTCAACATTTTGTTGTTGAAGATGGCACATTCTGCAAGAGTTGGCATCAAACATATTCCGGATTTCTTCTCAGTAATTTTCTGAAAAATATTCTCAGGCACAATGTCTTGTTCGGGATATAAATTTGACAGTAATCGTGCATTTAAAGCTTCTTTCCCATGCTCGGTCACTTTTCCAATTCTAATATCTTGTAGAATATTCTTGTAATCTTCATCCTTCGCCTGACGCATATTTTCATGCAGTTCAGCATAATTGAAATTTAACCACATATTAACGTTGCCAATGCTCCCTAGGCACTTCCTGGTATCTTCATGCGTGAGTATTTTGAACACAGGTTGTCCTTTCACTGGTGTCAGCTGCAGAAGATCTCCAAAAACAATGATGTGTTTGCCACCAAATAACACATCATATTCAGTTTTAAGAACTTCTTGCATTCTCAAATGCACAAAGGCAAGCATGACATTGGAAACCATGCTTACTTCGTCAATGATAAGAAGTTTCATTTTCCTCAAGATTCTTGAAACTTCACAACAAGCATCTCCAGATAACTTGTGGTATTGTAATTTGTTGTCATGCTCCACTGGCAACATCAGTAGACGATGCAAAGTAATCCCTTTAATGTTATGTGCTGCCAATCCAGTAGGAGCAGTAACAACACAAGACAACGATGTCTCAGTCCTTTCCTGCAAATAACAAGAAATTGCTTTAATGAGGAAACTTTTTCCAGTTCCCGCTTCTCCACTCACGTACAGTCGGACAGGCTTCAACGATGTACATGAGCACTCTTTCTTCTCATGACTTAATCCATGCTCAATTTGCTTGGTAACTTCATCATATATTTTCCTCTGCTCAACGTTGAGTTGTTTTTCCAAGTCTTCTAAGTTAACTGCATCCTCCTGAGCATGTGCCATGGCTCTTTCCACTTCATTCATAGCAGTGGCAGCTTCATTGTCGATAATAGGTCCTCCTAGTGGATCCTGACTCAATGAAACAGAACTCTGACTGTCCTGAGAACTGTCTCTGGCAATCTCGGCTGCAATCGTTGCTTCCTGCTCAATTTCCAAAGTCAACATTTCTTGATATTTGGGAAAAGCAGGACATTCTATGGTCTCCTTAGCAGCAGTGAAAGAGTCTTTGTAACAGAGGAAATCTCCAAGCAGTTCCTCTTCTGCACGCCAAGGCTTGAAAAGTTGCAAAAGTGCTAAATAGAAGAACTCCTTTTTTTCTGAAGATTCGCCACTCAATTTTCGATGGTTTACTAATTGCCATTTTCTTTGCTTGACCAGACATCCCTCACTTCCAATTACAGCATACAGTCCTTTCTCAATATCTTCTTTGATGTTCCTCTTGAATATATAATTTTGTAGAACCTCATATAGACAAATATTCTCAAGGTGACTGCTTCGATTTGGATAATATGTATCCAACATGTTGGTCTTCAAAAAGTCGGTACTGTTTGTTCCTTTTCTGCCAAATACTCAATTTCCCGGACAGGTTTTAGAACTCGATTTCGCGTTGCAGCAAGACCAAGACTCGCCCAAACGATACTCCTGGATTTGGCATAGAGACTTGCTGAAGACAACCAGTCACAACATTCGTAAGCTCCGATTTCTCGATGCGACAACATCTTCAGACTGAAACTGTACAACTTCTTGCTGAGGCTCTTTTCATGGGAAATGTCCTCCCACATATCCTTCAATTCTGTCTTTTCTTTTTTGGTGATGTAAGATGTCACATACCGAGCCACAGCCATACAGTTGTCAGCCACAAACTGTATATCCATGTTAGCATTCCACATGGACAAAATCACTGGGTTGTAGTCGTTGATGTACTTGGACTCTTCGTTCCTTTTCAAATTGTATGTATTTTTGGGTGATTTCCTCGTCACATTATGTCGCAGCGAAGACATCAAACTGTTCACTCTTCCTTTAGAAATCACCGGTCGTGGAAAGTTGAAGCGACATTTGGTGTAGAACTTGTCCTTGTTTCTGAATTTACGACGACAGTACTTTCCACAACGATGGCTTTGGAAACGTAGAACTTGTTCTCTTAGGCTTTTCTTCTCCGTTGCGTTTGGAACAGCACACGTAGAATACTGTTCTATGAAATTCATCACTAAGTCATCCGGATCTGTTCCAAATTTAGGTGCATCCTTGATCCACAACAACATATGTATATGAGGAGCACCTCTTGCTTGGTACTCCTTTCTCCAGAAGAAATCCAACACCTCTCCAAGAGGTGGATTCTTCTTATTTGTGATGAAAGACATCATAGCTTCAAATCTATGATTGAAGTACCTGCATACATTCACTGGATCCAAAGAACACAGTTCTCCAGGTGTCTTGAATTCAATGTTTTCAATATTTCCATTTGCCTCTCGTAGAAATTCAAGTAAGTCTTCCCAGCCATACTCGGCACAGCTCAGAGTAAGGAACCATGTTGGAGTTCCTAAGTTCCTCAGCATACATTTTAAATCACCATGACGACGGTACCAGTACTCATTAGTACCACGCTGACACGCCATGAGATTAATTAAGTGAGAATCCAAAATACTGTCTTGGACATTGACTTTATGCATAAAGTCACTTGCCGAGATGTTTTGCATCTGTATACCACTTTTTAAGATGTGGTTCACTGCAGATGACAGTCCAGACAGATCGCTTTCAAACAGGAGATGAAACAAATAGGGAATACATTGACGAAACCTAGGATCTTCTGCATACAATCGTAAAGTCCGGTATTCAGACGCAGGAATTTGATGAGGTCGCTCATCATATCTTCCTCCTCGACCTGTGGGAAATAGCTGTGGGAAACACCGAGCTTCCAAACTTTCCTCCCAAACACTAATGGGACTCCCTTTGGCTTGTTTCATTTGAAACAACTCAATTGCATTCCCCATGACTTCCTTGGAATGCAAAGGATGAACACTATAATGTTCATATATTTCTTCACTTTTAGAGGCCTCTACTTTCTCAATTTGGCCAGCACACAAATCGCTATCCTCTTCATCACTTACTTCCTCTTCTGCAACATATACATTTATATAGTACTTATTATTTTTCTTCAAATACAATGTTGCCTTTTTGACTTTCCTAACATCCACTAAATCTTGCCATATTTTCTTATTATTTGTCGGAACGCCATTAACCAAGATAACCAAAGGTTCCTCTTCCACTTTTTCTACTCCAATTGTGTTAATGTTTTTGTTCAAATCTAAAGGGAAATAAACAACTCTTCCCTTTAATCCTCTCTGTAAATCTGCTGGAGGCAACTTCCCTGTCTTTGGCTCCATTCTTACAATAGCCTGAAAGGGATGGATACTTTGAATCAAAATAGATTCATAAGAATTTAAATCCTTCAATTCAGAAGGAATCTCAACCAATTCAAGATTATTATGAACCGCCCTAGCAGGCATCTGGTTTTTGTTTAATTTGTTACAACAATAAGTACACACACGTTGATCCGATCCCAAATTAAAAGAATTTTCTACCATCAAGTATGTGGCAAAATCCTTCCATTCACTATTATTTTCCCTTTCACTTTTTGCATATAAATCCACTAACTTAGTCTGATTCTTATAATAAGTGCGTCGACAACACACACAAGTGAAATTAGGCCTCTCACTTGATTTCATCTGAAACGTGGCAATTTCCTTCTGAAAATTATCTGTACTGGAAACCTGTACATTATCTTCAACATTACCCTCTACTTCTGGGTCAATTTGAACATTCTCATCTTTACTACCAAAGTAACAAAACTCAATTTCTTCACAAATATTCTTCACATCTATTTCAGAACCATGCAAAAGAGCAGCACATAATTGTTTAAGCATAATTGCTGGACTCTTAGCATAATACAACATTCTCACAAATTTTCTCACTTTATTATGATGCACTGCTAGCATCCTGAAATGATGAAAAACACTCTGGCATACTCTCCTGGAAAGACAAGCCAGTGAATGACCACGCAAACCTGTCATTTGTCTCACTCTGCAAGGATCTAAATCTTGCAACAACTTCATTTTCTGCTTCAAACTTTTCTTATTAAATGTCCGTATAAAATCACAAAGCAAATTGATGGAAACCTGTCGCACACTGCAAATAGAACTACACTTCCAAATGTACACAGGACCCTTAGGACGTCTTCCTAAAACCTCATCACTTAGCGCCTCATCTGTCTCTATTGTCACAAGTTTTTCTTTTTCAACTGGACAACCATCCTTCACTTCATAAGCTCGACCACTGGTGTCAACTGCAAACACCAAATCATTATCCTGAAAATAACTCTCCTCATTAAAAAATGCCTCACAACTTGAACTATGCATCCATTCTCCGGAAAAAACTTCACAAAAGTTACTACGATTTACTACTCTCTTCCATCTACTTTTTGTTTTCAAATCAGAAATTACCTTGCTTAGTTTCCTAATTCTATTGATTACCAAAATAAACAACTTTCGCTTAATTTCAAAAGCATGATCAAATAATTTTCTCTACATTTTTCTTCTTCTTATAAAATGCCAGTTTCTGTTGGCCTTTCTTAATATTTTTTAATAAATTAACTATTATCCTATTGCGGAACATTCGTTTTCGAATGTCCCTAAACTGTTGTTTCCTTCTACTATCATGCACAGAGTTATCTCTTGCTCTACCAGTAACATTTTTGATTGGTCTTTCCTTTCCATTTAAATTGCTTTTCTTTTTCTGAACTGAAACATTTTTTGGATAAATACTTTTTTTACTACAAATATTTCTTAAGAATGATTTCGTGCTCTTACCCGGACCTTTCTTGGTGTTTTGAAAAGTATTTTGGGAAGAGGACTGCTGCAATAAAAGATCATCCTGCTGTCTTTGACGTTTTCTAGCCTTTCTAATTCGATTTTTAGTTGGCATTTTTCAAATTTAGAAAAGATCTGCAGTTGAATCTGTGGAAAAATATAATAAAAAATGTTATTAACCACTATTACCAAACAGTAAATGAATAACAGTCATCAAAAACTTAACGCCCTACTTATTATTTAACATAGCAAATCTTTTGCACCAGCACTGCGTCACAAAAATGACACACAGTGGTATAAAACAGGCATACAACAATCATAAATCTCTCCCTAACATTTTAAATGATTAATTCAGGATGACGATAAGATGTGGCCTATCTAAAGGTTTGTTTAGGCCCAGATCTTTGGACTGGGGTGAATGTGTGTCATTGATCCACATTCGGTCCATCACCTGTTTTGTTTGTTTGAGGTGAGGCCAACACATGGTTGCAGATAAGATTTTCACTGAAGAAAACAAAGGAGATAATACATGTGAAGGCCTACCAATGAAGTAAGTCATTATTTGAAATCAATTACATTTCTGGATATGTACTGCTAGAGCTTCATAGGTTGTTTTGGGTCATATTTATAAGGCATTTGAGTGTCTATTATGTTATTTTACCCTTTTTAAATGGAAAGCGTTCCTCATGGGGCAAGTTTCTTGTAAATACGCTCCCACCTGTGGTTGGCAAATTTAGATTTTGATTATGGGAGTTACATAGCCTTTTTAATAATGTCCCAAAAATGGTGCTCGGGCATTCCAAAAAATTAGGAGGTAGTTCTAAAAAGAATTGTTTTTTTTCTTCTTTTTGTTGTTTTATATATTTTTAATGTTTTTTGAACATTTTGTACTTTTTTTGGCTTTTATGAACTATTTTATATATTTTTTGTTATTTTTATGGGGAGAAACAAAAAATAGGGAATTGAAAATGGCTCAACTGGAGCAAAAAAAAATCAGGAAAAAATTAGGGTTTTTTGGGGCAATTGTGGTTGTCAGCAGCAAGGAGGATGAGCTTTATGCTCTCTGTTCACCATAGGAGATGGTCTTACCACAAAAAATGCATGTAATTCGGAATTCCCCAAACCGTGGTTGTATGCAAGGGATCGTCTCCCTTGTCTCTGGTCCCTATGGAGTGGGTTGCTTTCTTTTGGAGGTGGTGGTTGCAGATTGGGGAGGGTTACTGGCCAGTTCTCTCACCTCTGCAGCAGAATAGTTGTTCAGATGCTTGCGCTGCATGTGCCTAATCATGGTATTATTACCGAAAGAATATTTTTTGTTTGGGTTCCCCCTTGAAAGTTCCATGTCACAGATTAGGCAAGTCACCTTGGGCGCATTGACTTTTTTCTTGCCCTCTGGGATTGAAAAAAAACTCCCATACTATGTGCTGCCTTGGATTGTATGGGGTATTGTCTTCTGGCAGCCATCATCCCCCTTCTTCCTCCTTCTCCTCCTCCTCCTCCTCTTCTTGACCACCAATGTAATGTTGTGGTGGTCCTCTTGATGGTGGTGGTGGTGGTGCAGATGCTCCAGCTGCTGCTGCTACTGTAGCCATTTTAAAGTACAAAATGTTTCTCAAAGATGTTCAAACAGGTCTTCCTCAGTCAAAGGACAAAGTCAGAATAAGGAAAAAAGGTGGGGTCTTTCATCATTTGGAAAAAAAAATGTCCTGAACCAATGAAAAGTGTTATTTTCAGGTCAGATGACCCGGGCTTTCATCATTTAGAAACCAAAACTGTTCTGCACCAATGAAAAGTGTTATTTTTAGGTCACATGACCCGACGCGCTTACGCGACGCGCCCCTGGGTGCGCCGCATAAGCGCGTCAAATGATTATGTTGCGCGATTGTATTCGCTCGAGTATTTCCGGGTGCTCTTAGGCCGTGCGTATCACGCGGACGCGGCTACGCGATACGTCATGATGTTTTCTCACCGGGGCGCACCCCGGGAGCGCACCAGGGCAAAAAAAAACCAATTATTATATAAATATACAATATAGGATTCATTATAAAAATATTACATTTCATAGGTTTGAGGCCCTATATATAGTTAGGAATTAGCATTTTAAACAAACGATGAAATTCACTGAAAAAACCATAGGTTTCACACCAGTTATAGTTAAGAATTAGCATTTAAAAAACCTATTAAATTCACTGAAAAAACCATAGGTTTCACACCAGTTATAGTTAGCAGGAAGTTTTACTCGCATAAAGCCATTAATATTCCCACGTTATAGTTAGTTGGACTCACTATAACTTGCGCGTGCAATGAGGATGACTATTATGCAAAAAAATTATAGGATATTCAGTTTTAAGTGCCCCAAATATCAAAGTCGAAATTGGGCAAAATTCACTAATTTAAAATGAAATTCTGCATTCAGAGCAGCTTTTAACTTGCCTTAGGCCTCAGTAAATGCATACATTTATATATAATACAAACAGCTGACTTCTATATTGTTAGACAAGTATAGTGCACATTGCTTATCATTGAAAATATGTATCAAAAATGAGCAGAAGTTATTTTCTTAACTCTGAACTGACAAACAGGGAAATGGGGCTGCATTCGCACACAGAATAGGACAGCTGGGAAGAGTTAAAAGTCAGTTCTATATTTGGAAGCCTAGCATGGCTCCCAAAGCAAGGTCTGCTTTGACATTTTGACCTCTCAAACTTTTTCAAACAGGACAGGGGAGAGAAGGAGAAGTTTTACTTTTTTGGCAAAAGCAGGCACTTTATGTACTCATATGATAGAAAACGATATAATGGTATATGTGAACTTTGATTAACAGATAAGCTTTGCCATAATTATATAACACTAATGCTTAAAAGCAGAGGCAATTACATGTATTTGACTTCATGTGCCCTCATGTTTCACTTGTACATTTGATAAAAGGGATTGGGGTTTGGGTATTCATGTGTTTTTTTAGTTCTCTCAAAAGTGCTTTGTAACTCCAATAACTTTGTTTATGGCCAGGTGATACAAATAGGGGTTGATAGTGTTGACAGAAGTGAAACCTGTTTCAGGTTTCCTACTGTCAAAATGGGGGAAGGAGGCTATCTCCTCTACAAATTAAGGCTAGGTAATATGTATGTTGCTCTCTCTTTTTCTCAATTTTGTTTTAGCCTGTCTAAGCTGTCTGTGAAATAGCAATGAGCCATTTAATTGGCTATTCAGTAATACTGTTTTAAACATTGTTAGCATTAATACAATTAATAGTGTTACTGCCCATCCTGTTTGATGAAATCATGACAGGATCAGCATTCTAGATTGTTGTTCCCTTATTTTGATCTTTAAGGGGAACTAGATGTGGGAAGTTTTTGTTCAAAAATTCTTAGGTGATAACACCATTATTGTATGTTATTCTCATGATATATAGTTTTCAAAGGGCATTGCTAGTTTTTTTATTAGCTAGTCTGTGTAAATAAACTGACAGTCCTTATTAGAGCTGATGTTGCATAGTTTGGATCATGAAAAGTAGAACGCAGGAAAGATGCCTATTTGATCCTTAGCAGACATTTTTGAAGGAAATATCGTTTTATAGATAAGAAATCCTGTTAAATTAGCATTGTTAGATTTTCTTGTTCCTCCTATAACATGAGAGCATGGTCCTAAGCATACAATGTAGGTGCTTTTATTAAGAAGAATCATTTTAGAAGTGTCTGCAGTCCTGTACAAGTAGTTTAAAATCTATAAGTAAAAGTGTAGACTATTTCCTTTTTTTAGGGTTTTCAGATTAGTACACAGGAATACACCAATGTAAGGATTTAGCATATGTTTGTGTTGTTTTTCTCTTTTCCTCACAATTTAGAAAATGAATACAGACTTCCTTGGCTGCTTGAGATTGGGTGATGTATTACTCTTGTCAGTTCACCAATGAGTTCCTTTTATACTTGCCAATAGGTCCAGGATGTTGTTTTTTTTACTCTCTCATAGATAGATGAAAGTGGTTCTTGGGTGCCTTGCTAATATTTGGGGCGTCCCAAGACTAGGAAATAGTCTGAGACTATCCTCTCTGTTGATAGTCTGTTTATGTGCCTTGTCTAAAGACCTTTTGTTGTGTCCACCAATAGATATTTGCTGCCTTACAACCATTGCCAGAGGAGCCCGGACATCAGATTCAGCCTGGGGAGTCAGCGTCAGCACCAGTCTAGCTTGAAGCCAAAGTGAAGGTAACCAGCACAGGCATTGCTGGCAACTAGGACCTCAGCCACTGTCTTGGGTGAAAGACGGGGTCGCAAATCAGAAAGGAGAAATTGTGGATTAAGTTTTGATGCCCAGCTGAGAGTCACAGACCGACCAGAATGGTGAGGAAGCTTTGCTTGAGGCGACCCCTTTTGAAACAAGGGTTGCTTCAGAGATCCTAGCATCAGGCCTCTGAATCCTGGTCCCAAAGTGGTCCCAAAGTGAATACAAGTTTGCTTCTTTGTTTGTTGGTCAAGAGATACCTGACCACACTGGATGTAATGTGTGGCCCCAACGAATGAGCAGTGCGCCAGAAGAGCAATACAGGAGTTAGGGAAGGACTTGAGTTCAGGGTACAGGTGCTGGTGCAGGTACAGGTGCTGTATCTCTGGTGCCTGTTAGATTGAAGTGAAGAAAACTGGTGCACTGCCTGAGACACTAGACAGGATCGTTGAGAGCATTTGCTCTGGTGGGTGACTGCCCTATCCTGAAAGAAGAGACTTTCTTTCCTTGAAACTCGGCTGTGATTCTTGAGTGTGCAGCTCCACCACGGAAACAACAAGAGCCTGCCTGTGAAGCTCAAACGGACACAGGGAGAAGACTCCCCTCTGATTGGTTGTACAGCGACATCAATTTCCCCAAGGACTTCTTCTTTTTGTCAATAATGTACCCCTTTGGATGTTTCTTATTTTTTAGAAGGAGCAGCCCTTTGCAGCTCTTCGTCCTAATTCCTATGGCCCTGTATTGTCCTCCTGGTCCCTTGGAGCCAGGATTGTTTTTGTAATAATCTGTTTAGTAGCTTTAATATTTGTATTAATTATATTTATTATGCATGAAAAACATTTTTCTGAGCAATTGAAAAATGTGACTTTGCCCTTGCCTTGAATGTATTAAATTGTTGTTCTAGCCCTCATAAAAGGAAAATGGAACAGTCAATTGGATTTTTTTTTTATTAGAGATGTCCTGTTAGCTATTCTGAAACTGAAATAGATGGTCACTGCAATGCATAGGAGACCTGGAAATGTTTACTAGATGATTTTAGGATTTGCTTTTGTTTAGGACTAGAAAAATGATAATTCTGTTTGTAATAGTGGTCATTACTTTCTTCTGCTATCTGTATGTTAATGATGACCCGATGCTCCGTTCCCTTTGTATTCCTGCTTATACCTCACATATACCCGCTTAATGAAATGTTTAGAATGGAAAATGCCCACCTAGCAATGAATTAGGATATTGATAAATTTATGAAAATTAATGTGCAAATATTTTCTATGTTCCTACTGGTTCATAGGAATGTCTTTAGCTCATGCTAAAAGGACTATCTGTTAAATATTGCAGGGATTTGTTAGCATGAGCTGAAAGCCATTTTGTATTTCTGGCAGCCATCTTGTTTTCCATATGCTGCCACGTGCTCGCCATGTGCTCTGTCCTCCCCCAGTGTTGACTGCTCTTGTAATCTGCCTAGAAACGAACTATATTTAGCATCTTCCACCTTCGCACATGCTCAGAAGGGCCTAGCTAGTAGAATGCACCTGCTCTTTTTGTAGAACTGTCAGGCTATTTTTGCTGCTGTATGGAAAGTAACTCTCCTCCCACTTTGTTGAGCAAGCCAATCTTGCATGCCCATATTAGTCATTTTGCATGCTTACATGTGCCAGGACTGCCCCTGGGTCTTATGTTGACTATGTAACTCTAAGCATATATAAGGCCTCTGTTTTCTGTACTCCTCAGACTGCCTCATTCATGTGCTAAAGCTTCTGTGTGACGTAGTCTCTCTCATTTGAGGTTAATGAAGATGTTACTTTTATATTTCAGCTTCTGTGCCAAATTTTTCTTTGTTGGTTTAAAAGGACAAAGTATCAGTGGGACCCCTGAGAAGGTTTCTATTTTCTACACACTCGGCCAAGTCGACATGGCAATGCTAGACTGCACACAGGCCTTGCAATGGCAGGCCTGAGACACACTATACAAGCTAGTTCTGTGGGTGGCACAACCAGTGCTGCAAGCCCACCAGTAGCATTTGATTTACAAGCCCTGAGCACACATGGTGCACTTTACTAGGGGCTGACAGATAAATCAAATAACCCAATCATGGAATCACCAATTAGTACATTAATTTATCATAGGGAGCACTTGCACTGTGACACGGATTAGCAGTGGCACAGTGCCCAAAGCTTAAAACCAGCAAAAACATATCAAAACAGAGGAGGCAATCCGTCAACATGGAAGGGAGACTCACACCAATGATGCCAGGTCTAACAATGGGCACATCTTATTACAGTGGCACAATAAAGAAAGGAGAAAGATCCGTTGGTTTTCTTTGTATGTAAATATTTGTTGAATGTTTAACTGCTAGGTGAGATGAAAGTCCATTGCAGAGGTTTATTGCAAAGTCGGTGTGGGTAGGTTGGCAGAGACAGGGTTTGTGATTTAGTGAGGGTATGTGCGTGGTGTAGTGAGGACTGGCAGGAAGTAAATTCTTTGGGTTGGTGTAAAGGCCATGAGCAGTGATGAGAATATATAGGTCATAGGCTCAAATCTTGGGATTTTGAGATATACCTAAGCACTGTTTATTTGGAGGGAGTGGATATGCTGAGGTGCTAAGGCAGCATTTATCCGCATAGTGAGAGTAGATCTCAAGTATCAATTTGTCAAAGTGTCACAGGTCACAAAGGCTCTTGCAGCACAGTCAGCTGGGCTAATGGCACACTGCGAGCAAGCACTGATTTCTCAGATGATCACAGCGCACAGAAAGAGGTGATGAAACACTCATCATTCATAATTGTAGTTCAAAAGTTTGCTGTGCACTGATCATTCAGAGAACTAGGCATGCGTTGCACAGAGTATTATCAATTGCTCGTATGACTTCATAACATTTGATTTGAAAGTTTAGTTTGAATATTTATATATTTATCTGTTGTCATCCTGCATTATGAGTCATGTTGTTTTTTTAGAGAAGGAGTGTCTGGGTCACATTCCTTGTCTGGGTGAACCAGGAAAATCACTAAGCAAGCCTTTGCTTATCCTCTTTTACCATAGCACAAAAGGACTCATGCTTAACTTAATGGTAATGTGCATAGTACTTATGCGGCAGTCAACAAATAAAGTGATAGAGTGAAAACACTACATAAGAAAGATCCCAAATCATTCTATGTCACTGGAGCTTCATGTTGGCAGTCATCACAGGCTGCTGCTGCTGGTTTTTGGCAAGGACGCAAAGAGCAGGTTGTCGAAGGAGACTCACGTCAGCGGGAATCGCAGATGGTTGCCAGTCAACATGAGGAGTCCATTTGTAGTCGCACAGGGACAAAAACCTGAGAATCTTCACCAGAGACTCTGGACTTGTGGTTTTAAGCCAAGAAGAGAACACTCTGATGCCAGTCTCGGGGCACGACTTGGATATGCAACTCTTAGGCATCAGCACTCACTCCAGCAGAGGCCAGCATCAGCGCTCAGGCCGGTCCATGCAGGACCAAGCTGTGCTGGTCGGCTTGACAGTTGCAGGAAGACATCTGGAAGCTTGTCCTTTCCCTGCAGATCAAACAGGAGAGTCAACTGACACTTATGTGGAGCCTGAGCTCAAGTCAAGCAGGTCCAATCTTCCTTTTTCAGATAGCAGGGCAGTCCTTTTCCTGAATCTTCCACTGGACCAGCCTTGTTCTGATGAGAGGTTTTGAAGGTGCCACTTTTATCCTCAGTGCCAGCCTGCAGGTAAGGGATGTCCCCTCTGTATACACTTGCCTCTTATTTTTGTTTGGCTCCAAAATGAGTAGGGTAGCAAAGGGTAGATAGGCCTATTTATGAGCTGCAGTTGTCAGTGACACAACAGACAACCCTTAGACGTCGGGGGGAGCAAGCCCTGAGGCTATGCTTTGAAGTTCAGAAAGGCTAAGCACAATCTTCCAGGACATCCTTGTTAGGAGGTGAACACCCCACTCCACACCCAAGGCCTATTAGTCCCCATATCTGGAAGTAATACAAAAAACACAACAGCACACACATTCACAGTCATGTGATCCTGGACCTTGGCAGAAATGCACACTTGCTTTGTGCAGAAAAATGCACACTTTCTAAAATTGGCTTTTTCAGAATAGCAACTTAAAATCTGTCTTCACAAATAAAGAGGATTTCAAATTGCAATGTATGTGAAAGGAAATGGTGTCTCTTGATATGGTCCCAAATTGAAGTTCTGACTTCTTAAGCTTAACAAGATAGCCCAGTGTTAGTTTATGGGAAAGTTAGTTTTACAAAAATGAAAACTTCCTTTAGGAGTTTTTCACTGTCAGGGCATGTGAAACTAAAAATAAACATGTCCTACATTTTAAATACAATGCACTCTGCCCTATATATTAGGTGTGAATTATAAGTATGAAACAGGAAGATGTATGACTAGAAAAAGGTTTGTAATGACTTATTGAAATGGCATTTCAACACGCTACTATAGATTTTAGTGGTCGGCCAGAGACATGTTTTGCAGTGCAACTTTAGTGCGGGAGGAAAGCACACCTTGAAACGGCACAAAACGAAACGTGGACACACCACAATTTTACAGTGAAAAATTACCCTTTTTGTTTCCAAAGTGCCTAGCTGTAATTTTTTTACCCTAGCTCTGCCGGCACCTAGGGAAACCTATACATTTTTTAAAACTAGAACCCCATAGAAACCCAGGATGGTGTGACTTGACTGGCTCTCACTAGGTTCTGTCACTCAGAATCCCTTGCCAACTTAACAAATTGTCGAAAAAAACAATTTACCCAAATTTCAGTAGTGGAAAGTTCTGGAGTCTGCGTGGATCCACTAATTTCCACTCACCCCGCGTTCCCCAAAGTCTTCAGAGCAAAATGATACCTCACTTGTGTGGGTGGGTCAAGTACCCGCGACCAGCAAGGGCCCAAAACCTATTGAGGCGACATCAGAATTACCTATCAAAAACCAATCTGGATTTACACGCTGGGTCCCATGAGTTTTTGGCCCGGGGCTCGGCAGCCATCTAGGGAAACCTACCAAACACACACATTTATAGAAACTAGACACCTGAGGGAGTCCAGTTAGGTATGCCTTGCATGGATCCCCCGAAATTATCCTACACAGTACCCCCTGCAAACCTCAAATTTTACTGAAAAAATCACTTTTTTCTCAAATATCTGTGTGGGAAAATTCTGGAATCTGCGTAGATCCACACATTTCCTCCCACCCAGCATTCCCCCAGGTCTCCCAATAAAAATGGTACCTCACTCATGTGGGTGGGTCAGGGACTCGCAACAGGCAAGGGCCAAAACCTATTGAGGCAACCTCAAAAATTACTTTTCACAAACCAACCTGGTTTTGCAAGGGGGTCCCATGAGTTTTTGGCCCGGAGCTAGGTGGACATCTAGAGAAACCTACTAAACTCACACATTTCTGGAACCTAGACACCCGGGGGAGTCCAGCGAAGTATGGCTTGCGTGGGTCCACCAACATTCTCCTACCCAGAATCCCCTGCAAACCTCAAATTTGGCTGAATTTTTTTAATAACATTTCTGTGTGGGAAAGTTCTGGAATCTTTGTGGATCCACAAATTTCCTACCACCCAGCGTTCCCCCAGGTGTCCTGATAAAAATGGTACCTCACTTGTGTAGGAAGGCATAGTGGCTGCAACAGGAAATGGCCCAAATCGTACTGTTGGGACTTCAAAATTGCCTATAACAAAACTACCTGGTTTTGGGGGGGGGACATCTGGGGTTTTGGCCCTGGGCTCCATGTCATCTATGGAAAGCTACCAAACCCACACATTTCTGAAAACTATACACCCTGGGGAATCCAATTAGGTATGGATTGCGTGCATCCCTCAACATTTCCCTTTGTATAATCCCTTGCAAACCTCAAATTGAGCTGAAAAAAATCCACTTTTCCGCATACGTTTGAGTGGAATCACTGTGGAGGAACAAATGTCCTATCCCACAGTGTTCTCCTGAGTAAAATGATACCTCACTTGTGTGTGTCCAATGCAGAATTGACTAAAAACGTATTTTTAAAACAATGTAGCGCTTAGAGTTCTCGGTGCTGTACCCTAATTCTCTATGTTTTGGTCTCTGCCCAGTCACAGGCCCCGGCCCCACCCACACAAGTGAGGTATCATTTTACTCCGGAAACCTACCAAACCTATATATTTCTGAAAACTATACAGCAGGGGGAGTCCAGCGAGGTATGGGTTGCGTGGGTACCCCAAAGTTTTCCTACCCAGAATCCCCTGCAAACCTCAAATTTAACTGAAAAAACAAATTTTTCTCAAATTTCTGTTTGGGAAAGTCCTGGAATCTACGTGGATCCACAAATTAGTTCCCCCTGGTCTTCCGATAAAAATGATACCTCACTCATGTGGTTGGGTCAAGTACCCGCTAAAGGCAAGGTCCCAAAGCGTACTGAGTAGACATCAAAATGCCTAACACATAACAACCTAGTTTTGCAAGGGGAGGTCCCCTGGGTTTTTGGCCCCGGGCTCGGCGGCCATCTAGGAAAACCTACCAAACCCACACATTTCTGAAAACTAGACAGCCGGGGGAGTCCATCGAGGTATGGCTTGCATGGGTCTACCAATGGTTTCCTACCCAAAATCCCCTGCAACCCTCAAATTTAGCTGAAAAAAACAAATTTTTCTCAAATTTCTGTGTGGGAAAGTTCTGGAATCTACGTGGATCCACAAATTTCCTACCACCCATCTTTCCCCCAGGTCTCTTTATTAAAATGATACATCACTCATGGGGGTGGGTTGTAGGAGAGTAGGATCTGCTTACTATGGTTACCCCCACTTTTTTCTGGTGTTTCACAGTTTTTCGACTGTCAGTCACCCATATGGCAAACCTTACCAATCCTGAAGGCAGGGTGCTTGGTTTCGTGTGAGAGGGTGCCCAAGCATGAGCAGGACCCCTCTGCAGCTTTCGGAATCTATTCTCTGAGGCTGTTCTGTGATGCAGCCAGACCATATACACTTAAATGCATTATTAACCTTGTGGTAAATGCTAACTTTGGAATGGCTGCATTGAAACTTGTCGTTTTTGGTGTCAACATTTTTTGGAATCCTAGCCCCCACGAGTCCTGGCACACAGGGGTAGAATTCCACCCTACTAGAGGGAGAGACATGTACACACTGGTCTTCCCGGTAATAGTTTAAAAGAGCCCTGGCATTACAAAATGGGTGCTGCAGCCACAGACACAAGTCTGGCCTCCTTCTGCTGACCGAAACTCCGGCAGAGGAGGCCTGGGCAATAGGTATCCGGTCACAGGGAGGTGTAACCACCTCCCAGACAGGCTTTAGTGTATTGGGGATGAGTGTGTGCCCTCTGAGAGTACTTTGAAGTCTGCAATGGGGGCACATTCGGTGTCCCTGTGCATAGCCCAATTCAAACCAGTTGCAGGGGCTGGCAGCCCCTGCTCTGGCGTGAAACTGGACAAAAGACATGATTGTAGCCACCCCTCTTTCCAGACCCTTCCATAGGTGGTTCCCCAGAGTATGTCGAACCCCTTTATTAGGTACAAGTAAGGAACCTCTGGCAACAGGACTTTAGATTACACCTAGATGAAACTCTGAAGCTGAATCCTGGAACTTCGCCGTTCTACTAAAAACTAGAGGATGGGTGAATCTCCCTTGGGGTCATGGAGTGACTACCCTGGTTGGCAGGCAACCAACAAAGCATTTGCCAGTCTGCATCTCTGAAGCTCCCGACGGACTCTGAAGTACTTTCAGCCCAGGAAGAGGATTTCCAGACTTCTCAGAGGCTGACCCGAATCCCCAGCAAAGCTGAGACCCGCATCCCTGGTGAGTGACGTGGAACTCAAACTCATAGACACCATGCACATTTGCTAGTGCATTAACTTCTCAACATCTACTGAAGTCGTGCTTTGTGTTACTTGTAGCCCAAGCCCCGAGCACGATCTGCACAGAAAAGTTTTGGCCTACACTCCACGAGTGAGCCCACTTCTTGCATTTCCGCTCGAGGCTCATTTGGGATCACTGGTCCTTCGACTGGTGGGTACCTGTAAAGGCTACTCTGACTTGCCTTGGGCTTCCCTGGCTTACTCCAGACGTGCCCTGACACCCTACTATGTTGTGAGTCTCTCAGACCTTGCGTGTCTGCACCAAGCTTTTCTTTGATTCCTATGTCGGTTGCTGTTTCCAAAGCTTGTTGGGTCCAATCTGGGCACGACACCGCTGCATTCAACATCCTTCATGGGAGAGCTTGATTCCAGATCCTGGTTGTCGTCAACACCCCCTGGTGCTCATGGCAGATGAGTCAAGCTTCACCTTCTACACCTGAAATCACCCGACATCGATGGGTATTTGACTATCGTGCCCCTGGTCACTGGAAAGAAACCCAGACTCTGTTCCCTCTGCTTTCAGGTTCTTCTCATCTTTGATCCAGTCTTGGATCACACCTGACACTTTCCACTTGGATGGCAGCAGCACTTAGCAGCAAATCGCCATTGAAAACGACGATGAATCCCAAAACCAAAAGACACCTATGCACCGGCTTTCCTGGGTGAGGTAACTCGAGTACTCCAGAGCTCCCATGAGTGTTGGCCCTAGAACCCCTTAAGTCTAAAGGGGTTTGCTCAAAGTCCTCTCCTAAGTGTCCTTTATCTTTAAATTTCCAACTGACACTTTCCCCATAGAAGCTAACGGTGTTCCACGGCTGTGTTCTTACACTGCACGCGTCCTCTGTGGGTCTCCTGTGTCACTACCTTGGGTAGTACCTTGTGGTCCTAGCAATTCTACAGGCTCTAGGCCTTATGTCTAGTCAAGTCGTGGTTCTTATACCACTTTCTTAATATATGGCTTGGTACGCCCCTAGGGCTCAAAGTATATTGTGCTAATTTACTGTGTGCTATTAAGTTTACCGTATGTACTTTTGCCTTTAGCCTCATAAAGAGACTAGTGGGATGTGTTTAGAATAAATACATATATTTTATATATACACCTGGTGTATTTCTCCTTTCATGTGGTCATTCACAAGATTATAGACTGGTAAAGGATAGCTTTCTATAAAGGTTGTTTTTAACCTACCATCAATAAGGGTTGTTTGGACTGGGGCAAGGTGCCCACTAGAATAGTGGATAGCATATGCCAGGCCAACTTCTCACATGGGTCAAGTACCCGCTACGGGCATGTGCCCAAAACATATTGAGGAGATATCAAAATGACCTATTACAAAACTACCTAGTTTTGCAAGGCGGGGACATCTGGGTTTTTGGTCCCGGGCTCGGCGGCCATCTTGGGAAACATACAAAGCCCACACATTTCTGAAAACTAGACACCGGGGAGTCCAGTGAGGTATGGTTTGCATGGGTCCCCCAACGTTTTTGTTAGAACTGGGATTTTCTGGTTGGCTAAGGCTGACGCCAAAGCCAGGCAGAAACCACCATTCTAGTCAGGGCAAGGGAGTCACAGGCCAAGATAACCCCTGCTCACCCCCTTGGTAGCTTGGCATGAGCAGACAGGCTTATCCCGGAGGCAATGTGTAAAGCATTTGCGAACGAACACAACAGCAACAACATCCTAGGCACACGACAGAAGGAACTCCACACAAGGTTATATAAAAATAACTTTTGTATTGTCAAAACACATCATATAGTAATCACACAATATACATTGTGCCAACTGGCAAGGGCAATATTCACAAGGGATTATTTACAGGACAGGGCCACATGGGCCACTGTCAGAGATCAGCACTTTTAGAACTAGAAATACTGTTAGAAATAGCACTTTGTAGATCATAGAATAATAATCACTTTAGCACACAACCAAGTCAAGTCAAAAAACTTTATTCAGTTGTTCTTGTTGACAACCATAAAAGCATTTACATTTTACATTTATTAACACGTGTATTCATTAAAAAGAAGAAATCAAGTAAAAATAGAGACATGAACAAGACAAAAATATACATTAAACATTCTGATTATTAAAAAGAGACCTTAAATAAAGAAGTAGCATTTCATGTATCAATACTATTATCCTTCCATACTATTTCTGAATTTCATTGCCAGTTTTAAAAAACTACATATATACAGGGTGTATTCGCTTCTTAGCAGCTGAAGGAAATAAAGTGCTGGACGATATTGTGGAAAGTTCAGTTTTTTCAAGCAGGGTTTTAAATATAACTTCCTCGGTATAACATAATAGGGACAAAAGAACAAAAAGTGTGCCAGGTCTTGCAGAGACTTATCGTCGCAGCCGCAAGCCGGCAACACTTGTCCACGATGAGATCCCCTGGGTACAGCCAACAGTAAATGAAATAGGTTAAACCTGAACCTTGTCAATAAAAAACGGTCATAACTAGATATTTGCCATGTTAGGTACGGTTCCAAGAACAGTGTACTTTTTATTAGTACATGATTTCGTACGCTGTCTTTCTTTAATTCACATGACTCCCTATCTTGATATCTAGAAACGATAAAAGCCTTCTTGACCGCAATAACATCCAGTTTAGTAATGGAATCAGGAAATAAGAAAAGTTCAGGACGACCTAAATCAGTAAAACACTTATACAAGTACTTTATCCAGGGAACCTTCATCCTATTATCCCATATAAGTGCTTCTTTTAGTATAAGCTGGGTAAGTGGTATGTTATCATTTAGCCAGCAATTCATCCAGCATAATAGGGGATTTACTGCCATTTTGTCACATACGAAGGGGACCCCCAATTCCTCATGCACAGAGAAGTTTGCCGTGCCCCTGGGAACCCTTAGTAATTGTTTTAAAAAATTATTTTCAACTATCTCTAGGGCTTCCAGGGGGACATATCCCCATATTTCACTACCATAGCATGCTGTAGTAACACTTTTGGCCTGGTAAAGTTGGAGTAATGCAGCAACTGGACTATTTCCCATTTTCCTGGAAAAGTCGAATATAGCCGCATTTGCCCTGATTACCTCTCCCTTCTTTTTTTGAATCACGGGTCCCCAATTTAATTGACTGTCAAATAGGACCCCAAGGTAAGAGAATGTGTTTGTTCCAGGGATTTGTACTCCATTTACATTTAAGCGATTTAGTTTTTTATTTCCTTGGCCAACCTTCATTATGAGGGATTTAGAATTATTAATGCTTAAATCTCTGGATTTCATAAAAGTAAAGAAGGAATCTAGTAAAGTTTGAAGTCCATTGGCGGTTCTAGATAAAAGTACTGCGTCATCCGCATAAAGCAGAACCGGCAGTCCCTTTCGGCCAATGTACGGGTAGTCTGTATTAGTGCTTAAAAGGTGCTCCTCCAATTCATTTATGTAGAGATTAAAAAGGAACGGGGCCAGAATGCATCCTTGTCGAACACCCCGATACACTCCAAAGTCTTTTGTCACATTTAGATCTTGTGTGTATCTAACATTCGCTTTGGTGTCAGAATGCATATCTTCTAACAAATTAACAAGATTCTGGTCCACACCCATTTTTGCCATAACGTCCCAGAGCTTCCCACGACTCACACAATCGAAAGCCGAGGAAAGGTCCATGAACGCCATGTGGATTGTTCCTTGTCGGGCCTTAGTGTACTTCCCTATGATTAGGTGTAAATTTAAACATTGAGAAGTCGTGGAATGACCAGGCCTAAATCCATATTGAATTGGGGATATTATTTTGTTTTCCTCTGACCATGTGACCAATCTATTCAGAATTACTCCTCCCACAACTTTGGCGACGGAGTTTATTAATGATATTGGTCTATAGCAGAGAGGGCTGTTACTGTCTCCTTTCTTGAACATGGGCACGATGGTAGATACCCCCCATGATTTTGGACATCCACAGGACACAACCGCATTAAGTACTGCTGTAAGAACCGGTGCCCAAAGTACTATACGAGATTTAAAAAGGTCAGGGGGAAGACCATCTGGCCCTGGGGCCTTGTTATTTGACAGCCCTTCAATTCCCTTTATTACCTCATCAATTGAGAAGAGTAACAAACTTTCTCTACGTTCATTTAGAATGTGTTCTGCCTGCGACTCATTACTTTTAAAAATAGAGCTGAAGTGGTTAATCCATCCTTCCTCTGGGATGTTAGTGCCCACATTGGAATTGCTAGATTGGTCAAATAAAGGCTTATTAATAATCTCCCAGAACTTCGAGCTGTTTTTCAGTGTCTCAGGCTCTAACAAAGTCTCCCATATGCTTTTTTTTACCGCTCGCTTGCGGTTGGCAAGCGACTTCTTATACCTAGACCGCAAGTCCCTGATAAGCATTAAGTCTCTAGGTTTTATTTTTAGAGCTTTCTTAAGCTCGCGACTGGCCTTGGAGCAATCACTGTCAAACCATTTTGGATTACTATTTGGATTGACGTTCCCTTTAATAGGTACCGTTAACATTGACTCCACCTTTTTGGCAATCTCCTTGAAAGATGCTAAGATTTGTTGTGGCGCTGATACAGGAGATGTACATACTGATAATTCATGGTTACACATATTATTAATAGAGGAGTAAAAGTTTTCACAATCCACCATTGACCATTTTAAGCGTCGCTTACCGTTAATACATTTTATAGAGCCTCGGTCCTCACGAGGATTGCGTTTTTCAAATGTATTCTCACCCATTTTAATGCATAAGGGGTTGTGGTCGCTATAAATGCTCAATTGGAAGGAGAAATCCTCAACAATATTAACAAAATCTGCCGATAGTAAAATATGATCTATGTATGTTCCTGTTGCGTGACCTTTAAATGTGGGATTTGGGAAAACGGTTCGATCCGATACTATGGACATTGCTAAGAAGAAATTATTTTCATTCAATAGTACATTTAGTTCTGTTCCCCGCCGCGAGTGATCAAAATGAATTCCTTCCATACTATTACATCCCATTTGACCAACAGTTATCATACTAGGGTTCCCACATAAACGTGTGTTAAAATCACCTACTATTATTTTTTGGCGAGGCAAAGATCCAACATTTTCCCTTAGGAATTCACGCAAAGACTCAATGTTACAATCACCAGACTGATTCACTGCATTGTAAAAGTTGATCAATACAAGTTTTGTTTTACCCCTCTTGAGCTCTAAAACCTGAATATTTCTGTTACCAGAATAGTGTTCAACTTTATGGCATACAAGTGTCAAGTTAACAAAAATTGCCAAACCCCCTTTTGCTCTACCGCTAGCTGATGGGACTGCAGGAATTAAAAAACTTTGGTAGCCTTCAATATGTAATTTTTTTTCCATCACCCAAGTTTCTTGGAGACATATTATCGGATATTCTTTGACAAAAGACAACCATCCATTATCACTCAATTTGTCAAGGAGTCCGGCTATGTTCCACGATAATAAACTCTCCTTGCATTTTTGAGGTTCACATTGTGTTGTATCAGCATTCTCGTATACATCTGATCTAGGGGGTATTGGACCTATGCTGCAGCATACCCGTTCTTCCCCAGAGTTGGCCCTAGTATGAGCTGGAAAGGGGACAGAATTTATATCATATTGTGAACTAGTTAAATCAGTTAACTGATTCGCAGCACCCAACATCATGACATTACTACCTTGCAATTCTTGGATTTGGACGTCGTTTCCTAAACCTACGTCTTCTAGCTTGGCACGAGCAGACAGGCTTATCCCGGAGGCAATGTGTAAAGTTTTTGCGAACGAACACAACAGCAACAACATCCTAGGCACACGACAGAGGGAACTCCACACAAGGTTATATAAAAATAACTTTTGTATTGTCAAAACACATCATATAGTAATCACACAATATACATTGTGCCAACTGGCACGGGCAATATTCACAAGGGATTATTTACAGGACAGGGCCACATGGGCCACTGTCAGAGATCAGCACTTTTAGAACTAGAAATAATGTTAGAAATAGCACGTTGTAGATCATAGAATAATAATCACTTTAGCACACAACCAGTAACTACTGGTACCAGGTAAGTACCACCTACGCAACCCTAACCACCTTAGGATAATATTACGCAGGGAACCTGGGCTTCACTAGCACCAACTGTACTAGGAGAAAACAACCACCTAAGTATCACAATACCTGTAGGGGTATAAGCATGAACATATTACACATGATGCATCACAACATTCATAGGTGTAGGGAAGGAAAACACATAATGCATTAAAACACATTCAGTGGTGTAAGAACAAGGCACATGATGCATCAAAACACATTCAGAGGTGCAGCACAGGAAAACACAATTGCGCCAAACTCACATAAGTCACCACCTGTGACTGTACCCAGGCCATCTGGCCTTGTTGGGGGCTAGGACGCCCTGTGTCCCAAAATCAGGGGGAGCCTAAACGTAGCAGCTGGCACTAAGTGCTACGCAGCTGTGGAAGGCCTGGCACCACTGTGCCATCTCTGTACCTCTCAGAAATTCTCAAAATCCGCCTAAACGGTGCAGCTGCCCACTAATTTCTGGGCAGCTGGGAACTCAACTGCGACAGGGGGGCCCTCACTGGCCCTTGAGGACCCCACTGGGTCCTTTAGGTACATGTCCCCAAATGCTAACGCCTATAATAAGGCCAGGGGATAGCCACACAGGCTCTCTAGACAACAATGCCCCTGTGGTCCTGGGAGCCTCGAGGCTCTAAACACAAATTTGCCCTCTGGAGCCTCCTGACAACGTTGGAGTCCCTCACGGGGAACTCGAGAACAACTACGTCCGGGTGGAGCCCTCGGGGCTCTGAATCAGACCTGCCCCCTCACCTGGTGGAGCCCAACAGGCTCTGAATAAACCATGCCCCGGGAGCCCTCGGGGCTCTAAAACAAATATGCCCCGTCGTTGGAGTCCCCCTCCTGGGGACTCGAGGTGAACACGGATCCCTGGGAACTCCATGGGGCCCCTGAGAGAGATGCCTAATCATTGGAGTGGCCCACTGAGCACACAGGGCCGCTCTGACTCTGTGCCAGCACTGGCACCGCCAACTCCTGGTCTCACGGAGCTCCCCCCCCAGCCCTTCCTTATCACCGGGCTTCTCGGGGGGGCTCCTCTGGTCGGCGGTGCGGGACATCTCTGCTGGGGCTCCCACCAGGACACGGGAGCCCCGCAACACCTCTGCTCGCTACTTCATGGGAGCCCCGGGCCGCAGGAGGACGCCACTTCTTCTCGGGGTCTTGAGGAGGCGGGGTGGGCTCCTGACCTCCTCTCTCTGAAACAGCTTCCGGGGCATACTCGGGACTTCCGTCCAGCGGCCCCGCCCCCAACCAGGCAGGCGGCAGACGTGGCGGCCAGTTCTTTATTGAGGCTCGGGCCGCGGCGGTGATTCTCGGCACACAACGAGGGGTGGACTCCCTCTAGGATAAAAATCCCGAGTAGGACAAATATGCGGCGAGGGCAGCTGCGAAAGTGGCATAGGAGCGCTACCAAGCGCTTAGGGGATAATCAAAGTACTCCTAGCGCTATAAGTAAAAATACAGCGCTCTGAAGCGCTAGGGGCCAAAATAAAGCGCTCCCAAGGCGCTAGAGGCAAAGGCAAGCCCACAGGTCCCAGGGACACAGGATTCAAAGTCAAAGGTCCTGGGGCCAAAAGATGGAGCAAACAGCTCCCAAGAAAAAGGAAAGTTCTCCAGCCTCCAAGTCCATCAGGTATCCAGGGGCTGGGCAGGGCCCAGGGAGGCAAGCCTTCCCCTGGGCCCAGGCAGCAGCACGCCCCTGGCAGGATTCAAGTAGCAAAACAAGAACATTTTGTAAGGGGACACAGCCCCTTTTTATACAGTGAATTCCTTTCTCTAAAGGTGCAGGGTGGGGGAAAAACCAGGCGCAGCTGGTTTGGGAGCCCCCTTGATGAGCTCAGACACCCTTCCCATTCACTAGTCAGGCTAGGGTCATCAGTTGCACCACAGGGGGCGGAGCCAGCATTGTGTGGGGAAAGCCCAGCCCTATTCAGGACCCAGGTGCACCACTCCCCTCACATCAGCATGCTAATCTCAACACTCGCCACTGGGCAGACCCATCCAGACTCCTGGAGCCAGGCTCCAGCCAATCACGTGTCAACACACTCACTACACTCGCACACCCATGACTAGAAGTGGCACTTCCACAATAGACACATTCATGCTGCATACATCATTACGCAGTATTCAATCTCACGAGTCCGTACATACCAAACTCGACCCTGCACTCCCCACACATCAGGAACTACCATGGTCACACCTATTCCCCATGCATTCCTATGGGAGGGCAGGTCACTCACCACACATACACAGAGAGCTCACGCACTTTACACTGTACCACAGTGAAAAAGTGCGCTGAGGCCAAAAATCACCAACACCATGTTAGAGAAATAGGCTAGGAAAAAGCAAAAAGTTTCGGGGTGAACCTGCCAAAAGGGCCAGGTCCAACAGTTTTCTTACCCAGAATCCCCTGTAAACCTCCAAATTAGCACAAAATCCCCACATTTTCCACATATTTTTGGGTGGAATCACTGTGCCGGCTCAAATGACCTACCCCACAGTGTTCCACTCAGTCTCCTGATTAAAATGATACCTCACTTGTGTGGGTGGGACAAGGGCCTGTGACTGAGAAGAGCCAAAAACATACGGATTAATGGTAGACCACTGAGAATTCTAAGCGCTACATGTTTTTTAAAAATAAGTTTTTAGCCAATTGTGCATTAGTCACAACGCAAGTGAGATATCATTTGACTCAAGCCACTTGGAGAATGCTGTGGGGTAGGTTATTTGTGCCGGCACGGGGATTCCACACAAAAATATGCGAAAAAGGTCGTTTTTTCAGCTTAATTTGAGGTTTGCAAGGGATTCTTGGTAGGGAATCGTTGGGGGATCCACGCAAGCAATACCTCAGGGTGTCTAGTTTTCAGAAATGTGTGGGTTTGGTATATTTACTTAGATGGCGCTGAGCCTGGGGCCAAAACACCAGGTGCCCCCCCAAATACCAGATAGTTTAGTTATAGGTAATTTTGAGATCTCCACAGTACAATTTGGGCCATTTCCTGTTGCAGCCACTATGCCTACCCACACAAGTGAGGTACCATTTTTATCGGAAGACCTGGGGGAACGCTGGCTGCTGGGAAATGTGTGGATCCACACAGATTCCAGAACTTTCCCACACAGAAATTTGAGAAAAACATGTTTTCTTCAGCTATATTTGTGGTTTGCAGGGGATTCTGGGCAGTAAAACATTGGGAGACCCACGCAAGCCATAACTTACTGGACTCCCCCAGGTGTCTAGCTTTAAGAGATATGTGGGTTTAGTAGGTTTTCCTAGATGGCCGCCAAGCCTGGGGCCAAAACCCAGGTGACCCCCCTTGCAAAACCCGGTTGTTTTGTGATGTCATTTTGATGTCTACTCAATACGTTTTGGGCCCTAGTCTGTGGCGGGTACTTGACCCATCCAGGCGAGTGAGGAATAATTTTTTATCAGGAGACCTGGCGGATTGCTGGTTGGTAGGAAATTTGTGGATCCACGTTGATTCCAGAACTTTCCCACACAGAAATTTGAAAAAAGTTCTTCTTCAGCTAAATTTGAGGATTGCAGGGGATTCTGGTAGGAAAACATTGGGGGACTTGTGGTATCTGGTTCTCCAGACCTACATATTCCGCAAAATCCGCTTACATCATAAAACAGAAGTTGGCACGGAAACTGGAAATGCAAAAGACAAGTTTATTAAGACCCCATGGGGTGGTGGTACATTCCTGCAGCACCCTTCGGTAATGCAAGAAGTATCACACCGAACATCGGTGCGAGACCTCTTTTATACAGTTTTACAGTAATAAAAAGAGTAGGCGGAACACATTTGATCAGTTTAGGTACATATAAGGTCATTTTTGGAACACAGCCAGCTCATGGGAGGAGTTATAAAACTACTGGTCAGTTTTGGAGAACATTCCTAAGTGATGACTGTCCACTAGTACAGAGGCTTTGACTACGCATGTGCAAGCTTGACCAGTACTAAAAATAGCCTGTTGCTGGGCAAGTTAGGTGGTCAGTGGTACAGAGAAAGGACAAAAGGGCATGCTGACCACGAGGCAGCGCGTTCATATAAAATGGACGCCAGTGATCTCAAAATGGCCTCCGAGCACCATGGTCAAGATTAGGGAAAATTCGTGTAGCAAAGCTTAACGCTAACCCGATCACTGTCATATTACGACAGACCCACACAAGCCATACCTCGCTGGACTCCCATGGGTGTCTAGTTTTCAGAAGTGTGTGAGTTTGTTAGGTTTCCCTAGATGGCTGCCAACCCCAGGGCCAAGTTAAGTACCCGCTTCAGGCAGGGTCCCAAAACGTACTGAGTAGACATCAAAATGACCTATCACAAAACAGCCTGGTTTTGCAAGGGGAGTCACCTGGGTTTATGGCCCCGGACTCGGCGGCCATCTTGGGAAACTACCAAATCCACACATTTCTAAAAACTAGACACCTGGGGAAGTCCAGTGATGTATGGCTTGCAAGGATCCCCCAACATTTTCCTACCCAGAATCCCATGCAAACCTCAAATTTAGCTGAAAAAAACACATTTTCCACATATTTGGGGGTGGAATCACTGTGCCGGCACAAATATCCGACCCCACAGTGTTCCCCTCAGTCTTCTGAGTAAAATTATACCTCACTTGTGTGGGTGGGGCAAGGGCGTGTGACTGGGAAGAGCCCAAAACTTAGGGATTAAGGGTATAGCACTGAGTATTCTAAGCGCTACATTTTTTAAAAAATACGTTTTTAGCCAATTCTTTATTATTCACCTATGAAGGTTAGATATCATTTTACCTTGGACACTAAGGAGAATGCTGTGGTGTAGGTGATTTGTCCTGGCACAGTGATCCCACACAAAAATATAAGGAAAATGTGTTTTTTTAGCTAAATATGAGGTTTGCAGGGGATTCTGGGTAAGGTAACATTGGGAGATCGACGCAAGCCATACCACATTGTACTCCCCAGGGTACCTAGTTTTCAGGAATGTGTGGGTTTGGTATGTTTCCTTAGATTGCGGCGAGTCTGGGGCCAAAACCCCAGGTGCCCCCCCAAAACAAGGTTCTTTTCTTATGGGTAATTTTGAAATCTCCACAGTATGATTTGGTCCATTTCCTGTTGGAGCCACTGTGCCTAACAACACAAGTGATGTTCCATTTTTATCCGGGAAACCTGGGGAAATGCTGGGTGGTAGGAAATTTGTGGATCCACACAGATTCCAGAACTTTCCCACACAGAAATTTGAAAAAAAAGCAATTTTTCAGCTAAATTTGAGGTTTGCAGGGGATTCTGGGTAAGAAAACATTGGGGGACCCACACCAGCCCTACCTCGCTGAACTCCCTTTGCTGTCTAGTTTTCAGATATGTGTGGGTTTGTTAGGTTTCCCTAGATGGCTGCCGACCACGGGGCCAAGTTAACTACCCGCTTCAGGCAGTAGACATCAAAATGACCTATCACAAAACAGCCTGGTTTTGCAAGGGGAGTCACCTGGGTTTTTGGCCCTGGGCTCGGCGGCCATCTTGGGAAAGTACCAAATCCACACATTTCTAAAAACTAGACACCCGGGGAAGTCCAGTGATGTATGGCTTGCATGGATCCCACAACATTTTCATACCCAGAATCCCCTGCAAACCTCAAATTTAGCTGAAAAAAACATATTTTCCACATATTTTTGGGTGGAATCACTGTGCCGGCACAAATATCCTACCCCACAGTTTTCCCCTCAGTCTGCAGAGTAAAATGATACCTCACTTGTGTGGGTGGGGCAAGGGCGTGTGACTGGGAAGAGCCCAAAACATAGGGATTAAGGGTATAGCACTGAGTACTCTAAGCGCTATATTTAAAAATAAATACGTTTTTAGCCAATTCTGTATTAGTCACTGTAGTGACCGGGTTTTTGGCTCTATTTCTGAGTGATGGTGACTTTAAGCTTGCTACCATCCTAGATCCCTATTCTTAGCTTGTTTTGGTCCTTTTCAGGCCTCTTTTCAGACCTTGAAGCATAAACTAGAGGATAGCCGCTTTATATGATGATAGATCCCTTATTTCTGACTCTAATCCATCTATTGCCTATTGGCTTTGACATAATTATGTGTCCTTTCATCATTCTACCTATAGTAGAGGGTGGATCCTGTAGTTCTGACTTTATATTACCTATTGGTAGGGTTTGTGTATAGAGCTAAGTGTCTATTTCATCCTTTTCGGGCCTACAAGGCACAGAACCAGAGAGACTCCATTTCGCTTTCTGCCTCTGCTGACTGAGGAGCTTGCAGGGTAAAGGTGATGTTTATAGTTAAGCCTGTTGTGTGCTAGGGGAAAACCAGCGGAGACTGGATCTTATCAAAAGAATGTGTTTGTCTTTTGGGTCCAGACGTAACATGCAGATGGTCACTGCAGCTGCGCGGAGAGCCTCGGAGCTGGCACAGGATTTCGGTGGGAGGCAGCTCTCTGTTGGAAATTTCCATGAGTAGAGAGCATTCCATATTAGCGAAGTGCAGAAGAGGCAGGGTGTTCAGTTGGTTTTTGGAATGGTAGAGTTCAGATGGTTGCTGGAGCAGGAGAGAGCAGTCAGATGATTTTTGGAGCTGAAGAAAGCAGTCAGAAGCAGTTGTGGGCAGAATAAGTTACTTGTCAGAAGGAGTTGTGATCAGTTGGAGCAGGCAGTTAACAGCTGGAGTTTGGAGTGATACCTTTTGGAAGAGACTGAAGTTATATCGTGGATTAGTCTGTGGGAGCAGCTGGAGTGAGTTGGACATTGGAGCTGGAACAATCAGACAGAGTGAAGAAGCTAGTGGAGCTAACGGTTATCAGAGCGGCAGAAACTATATCATTAGACTGAAGTTGGAAGGTGAAGACAGTTCGTGGGAGAGAGGAATCCAGTGCAGAGTGATTGGCGCAGATGTGTGTCCAAGAGTGCAGGGGAGAATCTGAGATGAGCCAAGGCACAGACGAGAGAGGAACCCAGATGACAGCTAGAACAAGACTTCATAATAATCAGGTGATATCTGTCCTGTTATATTAGTGCCCATATATATACAAATATACATTAATCTTGTCCTTTATTTCCTAAGCTATATTCCCTACTGTATTATTACACTGATTAATCCCTTTTCTTTCGGCGGTGTGCAGTCTGTTATAATCCATTTCCCTTTTCAGCTATCTACAGTTCCTGTCAGCTATATGTGGATGTGTTAGTAATAAAGCTTTCTTGTTTTCCATTATAATAAAGAGACCTCGCAGATCTGTGTATGTACCTATTTCCCCTTTACTTTTCGGGCTATATCTAGATTGCTAGTTATTGTGATGTTATAATTTGCTATTCTGTAATAAAGGGACCCCAGTTCTTAGTGAACCATTGTGTAACTGTTATTTCTTGGCAAAGTTAACCTTTCGTCTAGTCAGATGCTGTTATGTGGACGGATGCGTCTCCCGTCCGGGTAAGTGGTAACTGAGCAAGGGAGCAGGGAGCACTTGAATCAGAGAATAACCTTTGCATATCATAATTTGGCCATTCTTGTGTGGGAGGGTTGAACTGTCTATCTACCACATACAGTATAACAATTGTGTATGAGACATCCCCAGTAGATATTAGATACATATAGAGAAACTTCCCAACAGAGAGAGAGAGTACTGAAGGTATTCATAGGACAGAGATTGCTGCTAGAGAGAGTGGCATTAGTGAGAGCATTGATGGTGGTCAATGTGTATACCCACAGGATTGTGGCTTGTGTGAGAGAGTGAGAGCATTGATTGTGATCAATGTGTATACCCACAGGATTGTGGCTTGTGTGAGAGAGTGAGAGCACCGGAAGGATACGGTGCGTAGTGAGATTGCTGCTAGAGAGAGTGGCATTAATAAGATATACCCACAGGATTGTGGCTTGAGTGAGCACTGATTGTGGTCAGTGTGTAATGGTAAGTAATCGGAACTGCCCCCTTCATTATGAGTAGGAGGTAGCATAGTCTGGGCCTGAGTTGCCGCAAGACTATAAGGTATGAGTGTGGTAGAGAATATGGAATTCTTTAGTAATCAGTGAGTATTCCTGGTAATCTTATAGATTTAGTGGTGTTTTTGATGATATGAGCTTGTATATTGCTAATTCCCCATCCTCAGGTAGGTACCCAGGTGCCTTGGTAAGTAGGTCCTGAGGAGGGAGGTGGTTACGTTTCGGCTGGGTTGGTGGTGTCTTGGTGAGTTGATTCTATCTGGTCCGAAAATCCGGTTGTTACAGTCGCCCATGCAAGTGAGTTATCATTTTACCTTGGGACACTAAGGAGAATGCTGTGGTGTAGGTCATTTGTGCCGGCAAGGTGATCCAACACAAAAATATATGGAAAATTCGTTTTTTTAGCTAAATTTGAGGTTTGCAGGGGATTCTGGGTAAGGTAACATTGGGAGATCCACGCAAGCCATACCTCATTGTACTCCCCAGGGTACCTAGTTTTCAGAAATGTATGGGTTTGGTATGTTTCCTTAGATGGCGGCGAGTCTGGGGCAAAAACCCCAGGTGCCTCCCCAAAACAAGGTTGTTTTGTTATGGGTAATTTTGAAGTCTCCACGGTATGATTTGGTCCATTCCCTGTTGCAGCCACTGTGCCTACCAACACAAGTAATGTACCATTTTTATTGTTAGACCTGGGGGAACGCTGGGTGGTAGGAAATTTGTGGATCCACACAGATTCCAGAACTTTCCCATACCGAAATTTGCAAATAAAGTGACCTTTTCAGCTAAATTTGTCTAGTTCTCAGAAATGTGTGTGTTTGGTAGGTTTCCCACGATGGCCGCCGAGCCTGGGACCAAAAACCCAGGTGACCCCTCGCAAAACCAGGTTGTTTCGTTATAGGTCATTTTGATGTCTTCTCAATACATTTTGGGCCCTTCTCTGTCGTGGGTACTTGACCCATCCATGCGAGTGAGGTATCATTTTTATCGGGAGACCTGGGGGAATGCTGGGTGGTTGGAAATTTATGGGTCCATTTAGATTACAGAACTCTCCCACACAGAATTAAAAACAAAAGTGATTTCAGCTAAATTTGAGCTTTGCAGGGCTATCTGGGTAGGAAAACGTTGAGGGAATCTATGCAAGCCATACCTTGCAGGACTTCCCTGGGTGTCTACTTTTCAGAAATGTGTGTGTTCTATAGGTTTCCCAAGATGGCTACTGAGCCCAGGGCCAAAGACCCAGGTAACTCCCCTTGCAAAACCAGGCTGTTTTGTGATAGGTCATTTTGATGTCTACTCAATACTTTTTGGGCCCTTGCCTATAGCGGGTACTTGACTTGGTTCCGGGGTCGGCAACCATCTCAGTAAACCTACCAAACCCACTCATTTCTGAAAACTAGACACCCGGGGGGTTCAGCGAGGTATGGCTTGCGTGGGTCCCCCAACCTTTTCCTACCCAGAATCCACTGCATACCCTAAATATAGCTGAAAACTACCCACTTTTTTCTTAAATTTCTGTGTGTGAAAGTTCTGGAATCTACGGGGATCCACAAATTTCCTACAACCCAGCATTCCCCAGGTCTCCTGATAGAAAAGATACCTCACTCACGTGGGTGAGTCAAGTACCCGCTACATGCAAGGGCCCAAAATGTATTGAGGGGACATCAAAATGATCTATAACAAAACAACCTAGTTTAGCAAGGGGGTCACCTGGGTTTTCGGAACGGGACTAGGCGGCCATTTTCAGAAACCTACCAAACCCACACATTTTTGAAAACTACACACCCAGGGGTGTCCAGCGAGGTATGGCTTGCATGGGTTGCCCAAAGTGTTCCTACCCAGAATCCCCTTGTAACAGCAAATTTAGCTGAAAAAACCCTTTTTACTCAAATTTCTGTGTGGGAAAGTTCTGGAATCTATGTGGATCCGCAAATTTCCTACCACCCAGCTTTCCCCCAGGTCTCCCAATAAAAATCATACCTCACTCACGTGGATGGGTCAAGTACCCACTACAGGCATGGGCCCAAAACGTACTGAGTAGACATCAAAATGACCTATCATAAAACAACCTGGTTTTGCAAGGGGGTCACCTTGGTGTTTGACCCCGGGCTTGGCTGCCATCTTGGGAAAATACCTAACCCACACATTCCTGAAAACTAGACACCCAGGGGAGTCTATAAAGTTATGGCTTGCATGGATCCCCCAAAGTTTTCCTACCCAGAATCCCATGCAAGCCTCAAATTTAGCTGAAAAAAAACACATTTTCAACATATTTTTGTGTGGAATCAAAATGGCGGCACAAATGTCCAACCCCAAAGCGTTCCCCTCAGCCTCCCGAGTAAAATGATACCTCTCTTGTGTGGGTAGGGCAAGGACCTGTGACTAGGAAGAGCCCAAAACATAGGGAGTAAGGGTATAGCACAGAGAATTCTAAGCGTTACTTTTTTTTAAATACGTTTTTAGCCAAATCTGCATTAGTCACGCACACAAAGGAGGTATCATTTTACTCGAGACTCTAAGGAGAATGATGTGGTGTTGGTAAGCATGGGCGGAAAATCCGTTACGCTCGCGGATTTTGCAGGTTTTCGGGAAATTCGCAATCCGCGAGATTTGCGAATTTCCCGCAAAATCCGCAAATTCGCACGCAGCGGATTTTTTTGGCGGCGTGCGGCGTTGGTGATACAATTTTTGCGGCGCGCAGCGTTTATCATCGTTTGCCGAGTTGTTTTTCTCGATAGTTTGCGAGTGCTGCGCCATTTTGGATCTTGCTGTGTGATCCCGCGGGAATTGGCGAGCGCAATTACGTCATCGCGGCTTGCCAGCGATAGTTTGTCAACGCGAGTACGGCGAGATCACGTCTCGCGGTCCTCGCAATTGCGGGATTTGAGATGTGGCGAGCAGCAAGAATCTCGCACAAGCGAAAATATAAAATTTGTAATTCTGCACAAGAAATCCACCAGCAAGCAGCATAAACCTTCTTGAAATGATGATTTTTATCTGAATAACTCCTTAGGTTGACATTTGCCTGCACTTTTTTAGCGAGGAGTCCATTTTGGGGAGGGGGGTGGGAGGGAGGAAGTGCCCCACAGTCTTCAACTTCCTGTTCCTGTTCAGCAGGCTCCTCCCAGTGCTTTGTCCATCTCCTGGTCACTTTTCATTTGGATCTGGAGCTGGAAGGATTACTTTTTGTGGATGCTGCTGGATCTTTGGATTTGAGGCCTTTTTGACTTTCTTTGGATCACTGTTGGATTAGAAATTTTACAAGTAAGTTTGTTTGGGGCATTACAGTTGCTGCAACTAAAATTTTGGAATTTTCGATTTTTGGGCTGTTTTGGGGCCTTTTGCCCAGGGGTACTCAGTGGTGGGTGGACTGAGTCTTTCTGTGGGTTGTCTTGAACTTAAACATCATGGAGGGCATGGATGGATTGGGATTGTGCTGATTTTTCAGTGATTTTCGCTTTTTGGGGCTGTACTTGTGGCCTTTTCACCAGGGGTATTTGAGTCTAGCATGGGCCTAGTCTTTCTGTGGGCTGTCTTGAACTTAAACATCATGGAGGCCATGGATGGAATGGGATTGTGCTGATTTTTCAGTGATTTTCGTTTTTTGGGGCTGTACTTGTGGCCTTTTCACCAGGGGTATTTGAGTCTAGCATGGGCCTAGTCTTTATGTGGGCTGTCTTGAACTTAAACATCATGGAGGGCATGGATGGAATGGGATTGTGCTGATTTTGCAGTGTTTTTCGATTTTTGGGGGTGTTCATGGGGAGGGACAGGCCATGTGGCTGGTGGCCATTTTGAGTGCTGCTACAGGCACTGGCCATGTGCTGGGAGAGGCAAGTGGCCATTTTGAATGCAGGCTTTGTTGTTAGGCCTGCAACCATTTTGCCTACTTTTCAACCTTTATGCCCAGGGGTAGTGAGTCTTGCATGGGCCTAGTCTTTCTGTGGGCTGTCTTGAACTTAAACATCATGGAGGGCATGGATGGATTGGGATTGTGCTGATTTTTCAGTGATTTTCGTTTTTTGGGGCTGTACTTGTGGCCTTTTCACCAGGGGTATTTGAGTCTAGCATGGGCCTAGTCTTTCTGTGGGCTGTCTTGAACTTAAACATCATGGAGGGCATGGATGGATTGGGATTGTGCTGATTTTTCAGTGATTTTCGTTTTTTGGGGCTGTACTTGTGGCCTTTTCACCAGGGGTATTTGAGTCTAGAATGGGCCTAGTCTTTCTGTGGGCTGTCTTGAACTTAAACATCATGGAGGCCATGGATGGAATGGGATTGTGCTGATTTTGCAGTGTTTTTCGATTTTTGGGGATGTTCATGGGGAGGGACAGGCCATGTGGCTGGTGGCCATTTTGAGTGCTGCTACAGGCACTGGCCATGTGCTGGGAGAGGCAAGTGGCCATTTTGAATGCAGGCTTTGTTGTTAGGCCTGCAACCATTTTGCCTACTTTTCAACCTTTATGCCCAGGGGTAGTGAGTCTTGCATGGGCCTAGTCTTTCTGTGGGTTGTCTTGAATTTAAACATCATGGAGGGCATGGATGGATTGGGATTGTGCTGATTTTTCAGTGATTTTTGTTTTTTGGGGCTGTACTTGTGGCCTTTTCACCAGGGGTATTTGAGTCTAGCATGGGCCTAGTCTTTCTGTGGGCTGTCTTGAACTTAAACATCATGGAGGGCATGGATGGAATGGGATTGTGCTGATTTTGCAGTGTTTTTCGATTTTTGGGGGTGTTCATGGGGAGGGACAGGCCATGTGGCTGGTGGCCATTTTGAGTGCTGCTACAGGCACTGGCCATGTGCTGGGAGAGGCAAGTGGCCATTTTGAATGCAGGCTTTGTTGTTAGGCCTGCAACCATTTTGCCTACTTTTCAACCGTTATGCCCAGGGGTAGTGAGTCTTGCATGGGCCTAGTCTTTCTGTGGGTTGTCTTGAATTTAAACATCATGGAGGGCATGGATGGATTGGGATTGTGCTGATTTTTCAGTGATTTTCGTTTTGTGGGGCTGTACTTGTGGCCTTTTCACCAGGGGTATTTGAGTCTAGCATGGGCCTAGTCTTTCTGTGGGCTGTCTTGAACTTAAACATCATGGAGGGCATGGATAGATTGGGATTGTGCTGATTTTTCAGTGATTTTCGTTTTTTGGGGCTGTACTTGTGGCCTTTTCACCAGGGGTATTTGAGTCTAGCATGGGCCTAGTCTTTCTGTGGGCTGTCTTGAACTTAAACATCATGGAGTCCATGGATGGAATGGGATTGTGCTGATTTTGCAGTGTTTTTCGATTTTTGGGGGTGTTCATGGGGAGGGACAGGCCATGTGGCTGGTGGCCATTTTGAGTGCTGCTACAGGCACTGGCCATGTGCTGGGAGGCAAGTGGCCATTTTGAATGCAGGCTTTGTTGTTAGGCCTGCAACCATTTTGCCTACTTTTCAACCTTTATGCCCAGGGGTAGTTAGTCTTGCATGGGCCTAGTCTTTCTGTGGGTTGTCTTGAATTTAAACATCATGAAGGGCATGGATGGATTGGGATTGTGCTGATTTTTCAGTGATTTTCGTTTTTTGGGGCTGTACTTGTGGCCTTTTCACCAGGGGTATTTGAGTCTAGCATGGGCCTAGTCTTTCTGTGGGCTGTCTGGAACTTAAACATCATGGAGGGCATGGATGGATTGGGATTGTGCTGATTTTTCAGTGATTTTCGTTTTTTGGGGCTGTACTTGTGGCCTTTTCACCAGGGGTATTTGAGTCTAGAATGGGCCTAGTCTTTCTGTGGGCTGTCTTGAACTTAAACATCATGGAGGCCATGGATGGAATGGGATTGTGCTGATTTTGCAGTGTTTTTCGATTTTTGGGGGTGTTCATGGGGAGGGACAGGCCATGTGGCTGGTGGCCATTTTGAGTGCTGCTACAGGCACTGGCCATGTGCTGGGAGAGGCAAGTGGCCATTTTGAATGCAGGCTTTGTTGTTAGGCCTGCAACCATTTTGCCTACTTTTCAACCTTTATGCCCAGGGGTAGTGAGTCTTGCATGGGCCTAGTCTTTCTGTGGGTTGTCTTGAATTTAAACATCATGGAGGGCATGGATGGATTGGGATTGTGCTGATTTTTCAGTGATTTTCGTTTTTTGGGGCTGTACTTGTGGCCTTTTCACCAGGGGTATTTGAGTCTAGCATGGGCCTAGTCTTTCTGTGGGCTGTCTTGAACTTAAACATCATGGAGGGCATGGATGGAATGGGATTGTGCTGATTTTGCAGTGTTTTTCGATTTTTGGGGGTGTTCATGGGGAGGGACAGGCCATGTGGCTGGTGGCCATTTTGAGTGCTGCTACAGGCACTGGCCATGTGCTGGGAGAGGCAAGTGGCCATTTTGAATGCAGGCTTTGTTGTTAGGCCTGCAACCATTTTGCCTACTTTTCAACCTTTATGCCCAGGGGTAGTGAGTCTTGCATGGGCCTAGTCTTTCTGTGGGCTGTCTTGAACTTAAACATCATGGAGGGCATGGATGGATTGGGATTGTGCTGATTTTTCAGTGATTTTCATTTTTTGGGGCTGTACTTGTGGCCTTTTCACCAGGGGTATTTGAGTCTAGCATGGGCCTAGTCTTTCTGTGGGCTGTCTTGAACTTAAACATCATGGAGTCCATGGATGGAATGGGATTGTGCTGATTTTGCAGTGTTTTTCGATTTTTGGGGGTGTTCATGGGGAGGGACAGGCCATGTGGCTGGTTGCCATTTTGAGTGCTGCTACAGGCACTGGCCATGTGCTGGGAGGCAAGTGGCCATTTTGAATGCAGGCTTTGTTGTTAGGCCTGCAACCATTTTGCCTACTTTTCAACCTTTATGCCCAGGGGTAGTTAGTCTTGCATGGGCCTAGTCTTTCTGTGGGTTGTCTTGAATTTAAACATCATGAAGGGCATGGATGGATTGGGATTGTGCTGATTTTTCAGTGATTTTTGTTTTTTGGGGCTGTACTTGTGGCCTTTTCACCAGGGGTATTTGAGTCTAGCATGGGCCTAGTCTTTCTGTGGGCTGTCTGGAACTTAAACATCATGGAGGGCATGGATGGATTGGGATTGTGCTGATTTTTCAGTGATTTTCGTTTTTTGGGGCTGTACTTGTGGCCTTTTCACCAGGGGTATTTGAGTCTAGCATGGGCCTAGTCTTTCTGTGGGCTGTCTTGAACTTAAACATCATGGAGTCCATGGATGGAATGGGATTGTGCTGATTTTGCAGTGTTTTTCGATTTTTGGGGGTGTTCATGGGGAGGGACAGGCCATGTGGCTGGTTGCCATTTTGAGTGCTGCTACAGGCACTGGCCATGTGCTGGGAGGCAAGTGGCCATTTTGAATGCAGGCTTTGTTGTTAGGCCTGCAACCATTTTGCCTACTTTTCAACCTTTATGCCCAGGGGTAGTTAGTCTTGCATGGGCCTAGTCTTTCTGTGGGTTGTCTTGAATTTAAACATCATGAAGGGCATGGATGGATTGGGATTGTGCTGATTTTTCAGTGATTTTTGTTTTTTGGGGCTGTACTTGTGGCCTTTTCACCAGGGGTATTTGAGTCTAGCATGGGCCTAGTCTTTCTGTGGGCTGTCTGGAACTTAAACATCATGGAGGGCATGGATGGATTGGGATTGTGCTGATTTTTCAGTGATTTTCGTTTTTTGGGGCTGTACTTGTGGCCTTTTCACCAGGGGTATTTGAGTCTAGCATGGGCCTAGTCTTTCTGTGGGCTGTCTTGAACTTAAACATCATGGAGGCCATGGATGGAATGGGATTGTGCTGATTTTGCAGTGTTTTTCGATTTTTGGGGGTGTTCATGGGGAGGGACAGGCCATGTGGCTGGTGGCCATTTTGAGTGCTGCTACAGGCACTGGCCATGTGCTGGGAGAGGCAAGTGGCCATTTTGAATGCAGGCTTTGTTGTTAGGCCTGCAACCATTTTGCCTACTTTTCAACCTTTATGCCCAGGGGTAGTGAGTCTTGCATGGGCCTAGTCTTTCTGTGGGTTGTCTTGAATTTAAACATCATGGAGGGCATGGATGGATTGGGATTGTGCTGATTTTTCAGTGATTTTCGTTTTTTGGGGCTGTACTTGTGGCCTTTTCACCAGGGGTATTTGAGTCTAGCATGGGCCTAGTCTTTCTGTTGGCTGTCTTGAACTTAAACATCATGGAGGGCATGGATGGATTGGGATTGTGCTGATTTTTCAGTGATTTTCGTTTTTTGGGGCTGTACTTGTGGCCTTTTCACCAGGGGTATTTGAGTCTAGCATGGGCCTAGTCTTTATGTGGGCTGTCTTGAACTTAAACATCATGGAGGGCATGGATGGATTGGGATTGTGCTGATTTTTCAGTGATTTTCGTTTTTTGGGGCTGTACTTGTGGCCTTTTCACCAGGGGTATTTGAGTCTAGCATAGGCCTAGTCTTTCTGTGGGCTGTCTTGAACTTAAACATCATGGAGGGCATGGATGGATTGGGATTGTGCTGATTTTTCAGTGATTTTCGTTTTTTGGGGCTGTACTTGTGGCCTTTTCACCAGGGGTATTTGAGTCTAGCATGGGCCTAGTCTTTCTGTGGGCTGTCTTGAACTTAAACATCATGGAGGGCATGGATGGAATGGGATTGTGCTGATTTTTCCGGTTTTTTTCCGATTTTTTTTGTGGTGTATAACTGAACTGATGTTCCTCTGTCTTCCATTGTTTTTACGTGCACAAGACTCAAGAGAACCACCAGTGCCAGGAAGAAGTCCTGCAGCGGTGTGTGTGTGCAGCATAACGTCACGCGATGTTACGTCTGGCCTCAGACAACTCTACAATTCCTGCAACTGCGGCCTGCTGTCTGACCTGCTCTGAAGAAGATGGCCCCAAAAAAAGTTCTCCGTAGCTCCTCTAGCAAGAAAGTTGCTAGTAAGGAGCAGAAGAAGCAAGTTACCAAGGAGGCTGGTGTGCCAACCGCCACGGTTTTTGGGAGAAAAAAAAAAAGTACGCCTGCAGCAGCAGCAGGATCTGCTGGGGACCAAGCTGGGAGTAGCACCCCTGCTCCATTGGGTTCAGTGCCTCCACCACCACGCCAACTTAAGTCAAAGCCCTTGAGTGCTTCAGAGGCAGTCAGTGTACTTCTCCAATCACCATCGACCAGTGATGTTGGCTCATCGCAAGAAAGTAGCAGCAATGTCCCTGAATCAACACAGGTTGTTGTAACTCATCTGACAAGTGTTGAACAACCACAGCCGCAACAACAACACCATGTGCAAGTACACGCCCAAGTACATGTGGAAGGAGAGGCAGCAAAAGGAGATGCGCAAGCAGAGGTGCATGGAGGGTCACAAGTCCCCACAATAGTTGTTCCTCCCGAAGTAGGGGCACATCAGGAAATCGACAATGAAGCCAAGGTATCATTGGAAGCCACTCCTCCTGATGATCATTCATTGTCTTCCACATCCCTAGCAAGGAAAAGATCAAGGGGGGTGTCTACATCTTCTTCAAGCCCACCTCCTTCTGATGCAAATGATCCATCTTGGGAACCACCACTGCGGTCTGACAGTGAGGCACACCATGATCTGACAAAGGTACCTGAGCGTAAAAGGAAGGTCGTCGAAAAACTCATAGCTATGGATTGTGATGAGGCTCAACAAGAAGTGACAGATACTGCTGGTGATGAAGCCTCTCACGATGACGAAGTGCCAGTCATCACAAAGGTCACTGCAGCTCCACCGGGCATGCAGCAAAGAGACATTTTGACCCTATCCCGAGAAGCTGCTGAGCGTGATGATGATGTCGACGAGGAGGCAATGGAAATGGAAACACAACAATCATTAGATTTGGAGTTAAGTAGTACACCAACACCTACTGCTTCCATATTTCTGCCTCGCAAGAAGGTACCCACCTCGACCTCAATTTGTGGTGGTGAAAGTGCAAAACGTACTGAAGTTCGGCAATCCACATCCTCCACTTCATCTGGCATTAGCAGCAGGACCACCACCACCAGTATCGCCGCCTCCCCCGGCCCCCAAAGACATTTCAAGTCTCCAGTTTGGGACTTCTTTAGTGTTTGCCCAAAAATAGAAAACGTAACCATTTGTAGCATTTGTAAGCTTCGAGTTAGTCGTGGTAAGCTTGGTTCTAACTATGGTACAGGAGGCCAGAGAGGTCATCTTAGGAGAGCGCACCCTGTCCAATGGTTTCCGCACCTAGAGGCGGTCAAGGAAGCCGGAATTGCACGTAATGAAAACGTTGATTTTTCATCTGATGATGACGAGGAGGAAGAAGACGATTCAAACACTTCACTTACACCCAGTACCCCTGTCAGCAGCACACCCCATGTGAGGCACACTAAGAGTGTGGGAGAGAGTGAGACATCCATGCGGAAAAGTTCATCAGCGAGCGTAACTGGGTCGAAGATATCATCATCATCCCGTAAATCCTTGGTCCAGGGCAACATTAAAAAGATGTTGTTTACAGAAGGGCAATATGAACGCAACCACCCACTGACGCGTCTGTATAACACTAAGCTGGCTAAAATGCTAGCTCTGGACCTTCTCCCTTTTTCTTTTGTAGAAGGGGTTGGTTTTCTAGAATTAGTGGCAGCGCTCTGCCCTAAATGGAAGGTTCCTAGCCGGTTCTATTTTGCCTGAGTTGCGGTTCCAGCACTACATGAAGATGTTCTGAAGGTGATTGGGGCAGCTTTGCAGAAGAGTGCTGTTCACACTATACATCTGACAACAGACATGTGGACCAGTGGCGCAGGCGCTGATTACATGTGCATCACTGCACACTGGGTCTCTTTTTCAGGGGCTAAAGCAAAGCTAAACGCAGGTGTTTACGTGGACATTGTTTTTAAAGCTGCTCGGAAACATGCAACACTAGCCATGTTTGGTTTGGAGAAACGTCACACAGCAGAAAACATTTTGGATGTCTTTAACACAAAGGTCCTTAACTGGCTGTCCCCACTAAAACGCCAGGTTGGTTATGTTTCCACGGACAATGGCTCCAATATAGTTAAGGCCATGAGGGACGGTCACTATTTCAGAGTGCCGTGTTTGGCGCACTGTATAAACCTGGTTGTCCAAAAATTCTTGGGTAATAAAGGCAGTGCAGCGTACAGTGTATTGGACACCTGCCGAAAAATGTGCAAGCATTTCAGCCATTCTTTTAAGGCCCGGAAGCAGCTGAGGAGCCTGCTATATCAACGTCAAATGCCAGTGAAAGCACTCATCCAGGAGGTGGTAACACGTTGGAACTCAACCTTCTACATGCTTGAGCGTCTGTATGAGCAGTATACGGAACTCGATCAATATTTCCTTACAGAGGGTACAGAGGAGCTGAGGATGGGTGCGGCGCAATGGAACATAGTTCAAAGCCTGACACGCATGCTTCGTCCTTTTGAGTTCTTCACGCGTGCAGTCAGCAAGGAGGACTCTAATTTGGGAAAAGCTATCCCATTGTTGTACATGCTGGAGGACCAACTGAAGGAGGTGTGTTCTGTGTTTGAAAAAGATGAAAAAAACCAAGACTCTTTGCTTCTGGCTGAGAAATTATTAGAGCTCCTACAAGGTGATGAACGTCTTAAAAAGATCCACTCAGAAGAGCATTACATTTGTGCTACTATTCTGGATCCACGCTACAAAAAGGCGCTGGCAGGCCAAGCATTCTTTCCTTTTGATGATGAACATGTTCCAAAGTACAAACATTGGCTAGCCTTGTCAGCCAAGAGGTTTGAAAGAGAACGGCTGAAAATTGAAGGAAATGGCAGTACATCAGCAGGCCATCCCCAGTCAAAACAATCCACTTCTGCACCTGTGGCTGTGGCTGTGGCACAAGTGACCTCTCAGCCGTTAAAGACACCGGCAACCGGATCATCTGCACGAGACACAACAGAAACATTGGAGGCTGAAGAGGATTGGCTAGCTCTGCGTGGGTTTGGTTCTCAAAAGGTCAGAGGCACAGCAAGAGCTAAGCAAAGTGGAGGAACCTTGGATGAGGACCTTGAGTCGATGGTGAAGGACTATCTGAATGACTCAACAGAGGTCTATGTTAATTCTGACCCATTGGCGTATTGGCATGGGAAAAAAGAATTGTGGCCACAGCTCACCAACCTGGCTTTAAACTACTTGTCTTGCCCACTCGCAAGCGTGTCTTCTGAACGGGTTTTCAGTGCTGCTGGTGGCATTGTAACTCCCAAACGGAGCCGCCTCTCGCCCAAAAATGTGGAGAGGTTAACAATGATCAAGATGAATCAGCACCTCATACCACCAGATTTCAGAGTACGAGAAAGCGTGCCGGATGAAGAGGAGGTGGCCAGCAACATAGATGAGGGAATTTCTACTCTGTCAGGTGACACTGAGCTCACCCTGCCTGAATTCGCAGAGTATGATGACGAAGCCTTATTCTTATTCCTGGACCGTGATACCGAGCCCTGAAAATGAGACAACGAATCAATAACTTTCTTTTTCGTCCTTATTCACTTTTATTCCTGTGTGTCTGTCTTTCTTTGTTGTGCACAGTTAATATATTTCAAACTTTAATCAGATAATCACAAAATCAAGCCCATCAGCAGAACTGTCTTCACTGGTTTGCTAATTGATTTGAAGTTGCCGCAGTCTGCATTCCTCAGGTTCACAAGTTCAGAAGAACATGCTCCTCTATCCTCCTCCTCCAGACTCCTATTTCCATCAAACCAGAGGGCTGGTTTACGCCCAATGAAGAAAGACTCAGCACTTGATGGGGTGTTGTTGTACCTCTTTGCAGGTGAGTTGACGGCTCTGGGGCCATTGCTGGGAAGCTCTAATACCGGATAAAAGTGGTTTGGACCAAATCCCAGGCGGAATTTTTTTTGTGTTTTTGATGACTTGCTTGCCTTTGAGGTGCTCTTAGGGGGGGTTCCGTCTGTTTGTGGGTGAGTTTCGTGGTCTGGGAGCACTGCTGGGACACTCTAATCTTGATTGCATTTGCTTTTCAGGAAATCCGTCGTGGCAACCCCGACTTATGGCCTAGCTACGCAGCGCGTTTGGACTGAAGGCCGAGAAATATTGCAAGTATGAGATTTTGCTTTTGGCCTGTTTGGGGGTGTTATGCTTCTTGGCGGGTGGGTTGGCGGGTCTTGGGGCATTCCTGGGAAGGTCTAATACCGGGTAGAAGTGGTTGGGACAAAATCCTCGCGGAAAAGCCTTTTGGCACTTTTTGTAACTTAGGGTTCGTTAGGGTTAGCCCTAGCAGCAGGATTGCATGTGTTTCGGGGTGTTCTAGATTTTTGCAACTGAGTTCTGGGGTCTTAGAGCACTCGTGAGAATGTGTAATTTTGGTTGCAAGTCATTTGAAGAAAATCTATGGTGGGAAAGGGGGGATTTGGCATAGTTAAAGAAAGCCTTTGCCACTATTCTTAACTTAGGGTTCGTTAGGGTTAGCAGTATTTCTATTGCATGTGTTTGAGTGGGGGGGATTTCGAGTCTTGGAGCGATGCTGGCTATGGATACTTTTGCTTGGTTGCTTGCAAGTGGTTTGAATGCAATCCACGGTGGGTAAGGGGTAATTAGGAAGGGGGTACTTCGGCTAGGCCTCGTTTTTTGAGATTTGATTGGGGGTCTTCTACATTTTTGCGACTGGCTTTAGTAAGGGTCTGGGTGGGAGCACTGCTAGGAAGATCTAATTTTGTTCTAAAACACAGTTTACAGTACACCTAGCTTGAGGGGAAAGATCCGCTACATTAATTTGCCCCTACTTATTTATCCTTCAAAAGGTGACTCAGACAGAGTACGCACTTTCAAAAATATTGTACTGTCTACTAGGAAAATCAAATTGTGACTTTTTGCACTCCACAGCCTACATACCTTATATTTATTTATCTGTGGTGTTGTAATATTATATCACTTCCTGTTTTTCGTTGAATAATTACAGGCCGGGTTTCAGTCTCTGCAATGGGGAAAAAGGATGGAGTCAGGCTTCACATTAGCGAGCCACAATTCAGCATCAGGCAGGCAGTGGACAGGGTGTCTTCTGGTGACCAACATCGATGGACGAAGCGTCGGCTGCAATGGAGGAGTGCCGCTAATAAGAGGATTTTTTTTCTGCAGGCAACTTACTTACCACTTCCAACAGGACATCTATAACAACATAGATACAGTATCCCTTGCCTTTTTCTCTGACTGTGACTGCATTTCTTGGATCTCTCTCTGCTTCTAAATTGATCCCTTAACACATCACTTAGTCCACTCCACTATCACATCTGCACCACACATAGTCATTTGTAAGTGCTCCTACGTAATTCGCAAGTCGCAGCACGCCCCAGCCCGTAGAGGACTGGGATGGCCCCAATGATGAAGCATGTCACCAAGGGGCAACCCTGGTGAGTGAGGGGACACCTAGAAAAAAAGCAATTTCTCCTTTTCTATCTACTATACCTTCCAGACCAACCCCATTGAGTGTTGTTGTGAATGGATTTTTAGTGACCAGCAAGGCTCTCAGGTATCTGGCTACAGAGTCCTTATGTTGAATATAGTTATCAATAATTCCACACACGCCCTGTACTGTCGCATTCTTTCTTCCACAGTTGTCGAAAGTACTACTTACTTTTCACTGACATGCATGCAGTAGTGCATGCACTTTCAAAGATTGATGGATAGGTTTGTACCCAAATAATTGTTTATGTTCAATTGTTTGTCTATGCTGTGCTTTTTTTACAGGGTGTCTTCTGGTGACCAACATCGATGGATGAAGCGTCGGCTGCAATGGAGGAGTGCCGCTAATAAGAGGATTTTTTTTCTGCAGGCAACTTACTTACCACTTCCAACAGGACAACTACAACAACATAGATACAGTATCCCTTGCCTTTTTCTCTGACTGTGACTGCATTTCTTGGATCTCTCTCTGCTTCTAAATTGATCCCTTAACACATCACTTAGTCCACTCCACTATCACATCTGCACCACACATAGTCATTTGTAAGTGCTCCTACGTAATTCGCCAGTCGCAGCACGCCCCAGCCCGTAGAGGACTGGGATGGCCCCAATGATGAAGCATGTCACCAAGGGGCAACCCTGGTGAGTGAGGGGACACCTAGAAAAAAAGCAATTTCTCCTTTTCTATCTACTATACCTTCCAGACCAACCCCATTGAGTGTTGTTGTGAATGGATTTATAGTGACCAGCAAGGCTCTCTGGTATCTGGCTACAGAGACCTTCTGTTGAATATAGTTATCAATAATTCCACACAGGCCCTGTACTGTCGCATTCTTTCTTCCACAGTTGTCGAAAGTACTACTTACTTTTCACTGACATGAATGCAGTAGTGCATGCACTTTCAAAGATTGATGGATAGGTTTGTACCCAAATAATTGTTTATGTTCAATTGTTTGTCTATGCTGTGCTTTTTTTACAGGGTATCTTCTGGTGACCAACATCGATGGACGAAGCGTCGGCTGCAATGGAGGAGTGCCGCTAATAAGAGGATTTTTTTTCTGCAGGCAACTTACTTACCACTTCCAACAGGACAACTACAACAACACAGATACAGTATCCCTTGCCTTTTTCTCTGACTGTGACTGCATTTCTTGGATCTCTCTCTGCTCTAAATTGATCCCTTAACACATCACTTAGTCCACTCCACTATCACATCTGCACCACACATAGTCATTTGTAAGTGCTCCTACGTAATTCGCAAGTCGCAGCACGCCCCAGCCCGTAGAGGACTGGGATGGCCCCAATGATGAAGCATGTCACCAAGGGGCAACCCTGGTGAGTGAGGGGACACCTAGAAAAAAAGCAATTTCTCCTTTTCTATCTACTATACCTTCCAGACCAACCCCATTGAGTGTTGTTGTGAATGGATTTATAGTGACCAGCAAGGCTCTCTGGTATCTGGCTACAGAGACCTTATGTTGAATATAGTTATCAATAATTCCACACAGGCCCTGTACTGTCGCATTCTTTCTTCCACAGTTGTCGAAAGTACTACTTACTTTTCACTGACATGCATGCAGTAGTGCATGCACTTTCAAAGATTGATGGATAGGTTTGTACCCAAAGATTTGTTTATGTTCACAATTGTTTGTCCATGCTGTGCTATTTTTTCTTGTCTCCCAAAACCTTTCCCAAAAACCCCCGTACCCATCCATTTTTCAAACCCTAACCCTCTTCCCCCGGGCTGTGTGGTTTTGATTGATGTGTGACTAAATTACAGCAATAAATCCACACACTTGCTGGGGAGGATAAGGTGATAGCAACAGCCTGGTGAAGAAATCCGAGGATATATTCTTACTCTGCTTGACAAAGACCCATGGCTAATGTCAAAGAACTTCAACCGAATTAGTAGTTATACTTTACCATTTGTTAGGCTACAATGTGGCACTGTTCTAGTGTACTTCTGTCACCTGCTATATTCTCTATTGTACCGTTGAATTGCTCAGGAGGACAAACCAGATTTAATTTTCTTTTTTTTTATAGGCATGCAACTGCCACTGTGTCACACCACTAGTACCACCGCTATTAGGAAATTTTATCCGACCAAGATTGCCAACCTTATTCGCTGTTTCCCGTGGAGCCAGCCCTGGGTCTAGCCCTACTTTCAAACACAAATTACAGGTAAGATAAGCGTTTGGTGGTTTGGGGGGATAATGGAGTATTAGTAGGAGAGACGAGAGACTGACGGCAGTACTACTAAAGTCCTAGGACTCTTGGATTCACTTCACTTACTCTGTGAGAGGTACTTAGTGTTGAAAACATTTGGGCATTTACACTTAAAGGAAGAAAATGGAACTAAACTTTCAGGAAAACAAAGTCACTGTTAAACCCCCACCCACCAGGCAAGCAGTAAGAAACGGGTATGCTCAGATAAAGTTTGAAAAAGTATATTTATATCCCTAACAAAATATTCTCCCGCAAGACCCTCCCTAACCCCAACGATTGTCCTTCAAAAGTCCCCAAAAACCCAACTCCCAATTCCCACCCCCCAAAAGTCTCTAAAAAAGGGGCAAGGGACACTATGGGTGGATGCTGTCTACTTTTTGGGCCAGGGCATCATGCTCCTGGCGGAGCAAGGCGTGCTCTACGCGGAGCCCCTCCAACACGTTTGAAAAGTGGTGGAGCTCCTGCTGGAGGCGGGACACCATCAGGGTACTGCGGCGCAGGCATGCCTTCACTGCCTTGCAGGTGCAACGGCTGTAAGAGGAAGCTGTTGTCCTTGCTTTCGGCGGTGGCGTTTGGCTTTGGCAGCCCGGCTCAGTCTGGGTGGACCACTGTGCTGGGTGGCAGCCCGTGGGGGCACGGAGGCCGATGCAGACGACGTTGTTGTTGTGGTCGACTGCACACTTTCTTCGTCCTCCAGGGCCACCAGCCGCCGATATTCGGCCACAGTGGCAACGATCCTCCGTTGCCGGGCCGCTCTAGCCAGCTCCTTCCTCTTTGTTCGTTTGGAAGGAGAACCTATATGAAGAAAGAAAGACATAGTCTGTAACCAATGCTCTTTAAGATTAACTCAATCATTCAGCAGAAATTTGTGTTGCAGTACAACTAGCAACTTGCAAGCGCATTACATAACTATTGAGGCCAGTATCTATCTAACCTCACACTTCTTCATCCTTGCTCTAACATTAGTGGGAGTTTAAGGAACAAATTCTACGAGCACTATGGACTTCCATTGGAGTCGACTATGAAAGTACACCATTCTTATTCTTCTTCTTGTCTCTTGTTTAGGAAAATTGGTACGCTATCTTCTGCAAGCCGGCATAATGCCAGCGCAGTAAACTTGCACCCGAGAAAAAGAGACGCACGCCATGATGAGTGACCTAGACTTGCGTTGCGTTACTGTACCCGTCCAGTACATGCAGGTGGTGAAGCTCTTACTTTTCTATTACGGGTGGCACTGAGAATACTCTGTTACAACTCAAGGGCTACTGCTTAATTAATTTAACTTTCACCCTACAGTGGAAATGAGTACTAGAAATGGAAAATTGAAGAAGATAAATAATCGGATTATCTATCACTTCACATGGGATGTTTTTGCTTATATATGGGATGACTTTAGGTGCTTTGCTTTTTATTGAGTGACCAGTGATACATCCACACATGAATGACTGAGTACTACTAAACTTATTAAGAGAGGTAGGGAGTGGCCACCGTAATAACCGGATCTATGCTGTGCTTGCAATACAAACTACTGCTACTATTGATGGTAGTATTTGGACAAAATTAAAACTTCTTTTCCTTGCCTTTCCTACACTGGAACGGACGTGCGGGTGCAGTGTTACATGCTCTTCAAAGTTACACTTAGTTCATCCACTGACCGTCTACTCTCTCTAGATCATGGGTACTCACAAACTTTCTCTCAGGGGCTAAATTTACAGTGTAGTTTGTGGCCGAGGGCTGCACTGGTGGGGGCGGAGTCAGAGGGGGCGGGGCTAAAGCAAAACGAAAACTTGTGACCATGAGGTTGCACACAGGTCCCTGCAGCAGATGCCTTCATCCACTGAGCCCCCAGACCCAGCATTTACATACATCTCTCTCACTCATGCTCTCCCTCCTGCCCTCCCTCTCCATCTCTCTCTCCCTCCTGCCCTCCCTCTCCCTCCCCCTCTGTCATCTCACTGTGTGTGTGTCTGTCTGTGTCAGCCTTCAGCCCGGGCTGAGACAGCTTCCTCAACGCGCACACACAGACAGCCACACCAAAGTACTTAACAGGTCTTTAAAAGACCATTAACATATTATTGAGGCTTTGTTTGTTGTAGCGCCCCTGCATCTCCACCCTGACAATCACTGCTTGCCCGGCCCCACAGAGCAGAGGCTTTGTTCTATTTCACCTCTTTGTGGCCCTGCATCCCCACTCTGCTCTGTGGGGGCCGGGGGAGCAGTGATTGTCTGCAAGGTCTGCACACCGCCAAGGAAGGCTTGCCGGGCCGCCACCGGCCCGCGGGCCGTACTATGAGTACCCCTGCTCTAGATACACATATGCTATCTAAGAGTCAGATAGTAGCATGATCCAGGTATATGGACACATACAGTTTCTGTGTCACCCACCCAGGCTGTTGTCCTTCCACCAATCATTGCTTCATCATTCACCCAGCCATGCATCTCATATTCTTTCCTTCCCAGCCACGTCTTCAATCTCAATAAGTAAGTAATATATAAGAGCTTACCTCTGCCCGCCACCACCACCGTCTGAACTCTCACAGCCGGCACTGGAACCGCCGCATCCTCCCCTGAGGAATTGCCCTCCGCCTCTGTGTCGAGCACCACTACCTCCGCGTTGGCCCCGCCACCAGATGTTCCACCTACAAAGTACATTTAAGAATGTTAGAATAAACCACTCACTAGTATTTGGTCAAGGAATGAAGACATGTGAAAACAATGTAATGCAGCACTTTTTGGCACAACTGATGAAGGCTGGCTTTTTAACACGCACCATTTTTTTCCACACAGACAGAGGATGGACTTCTAACAACAAGATCAAGTTGAAACAAGGTGAGAGCTCGGCTCGACCACAAGAAATGTCTTCAATTAATCGTCAGCACTAACCACTTTTACATTTTCAGTTAAACATTTCTTTTTTTTATTATGACTTCATTTTAATAAATGTGTTTACTTTTAATAAAGCTTTTAAACTTAGAGAGACTCTGTGTTTTTTGGTCCAGAGTGACTAGAGTGACTGAGCGAAAGGTTTTGCAATTTTTTCAAGCATGAGTCCGTGCCTCTGACACTTCTTGACTCTGACTCCGTACTCTTCAGCTACGTTGGATAATAATCATCATTGGGGATCAATGATCGATGAATTCGGGAGGTAAATGACTGTGCCACACTATGTAGTCAGTCAGTAAGGACATTGGGGGTTCAAAGTCTGTTATCACAGAGGTATGTGGAAACTCTAACAGCGCCTATTATAATTGATAAGCAATGCACTATTTATTGTCCATAGTTCTGTTTCTGCAGAAGAATTGTCCGCGCCACTGTAGTGGTATGGATTGTTCTCCTATCCAAACCAAAAGGTAGTATCTTATTCTTTCTTGGTGGTCATTCACATTTTATAGTTGGGTATTTTCAAAGCAGATAGAACACTTCAAAAGACATTATGGACAATCCCAGAGGACTGCACTAAGTTGATAGAGCTATTGCTGACTACACAGACAGACTAATAAGAATAATCTAGTAATACCACAGGGAGTCATAGAAGAGGCAGGATAAGAATTTAGATACAGTCTACAAGAAGATCAAAGACGATTTTGAAAAAATCAAATGAGGAACGCTAGGGAAAATAGGTACTAGTCTAAAATGAAAACTTACTGGGGCCAGCAAAGGAGCCCTCGCCTGCCCGATCCTGGCCCTGTTCAACAGCATCCGCCGCCTGTGTCCTCCACTCGCCCCTGGGGGGAGCTGACGTACAACATGAAAGAAAGAACAGAAAACATGGATGATTGTTGCTTGTCAATGTCAACCAAATCAAACATTTCAAAAGAACAATAACAAAATATTTCCGCGAAATTATATTGATTAGGGTTAGTTTTCATTTATTTGCGGACCTGTGACTTCAAAAGTCACGTAACTCACTAAACAAAGTACTGAAAGGTTCACCTAGGACTGGCAGGCAGCAGTCCGCAGGCAAGACGCAAAGTGACAGACAAACTCCATTGTGATTTCAGTAAGATCAGTGACAACACTAACAGTTGCCTGCTACATTACCAGTCATTTAAATAGTCAAACTGCCAATCCACCGCCACTATTTTTCTTATTGTCAGGGGTACAAAGGAAGGGGCAGATTTAAGCCCCTTGCGGCTCTTTTGCTCCGTTCTTGCGTGACTTTTGTGACGCAGCAGCTAAACAAAAAAGGGCGCCATGGTGCGGCGTATAATATTATAACAACGTGACGCATTTGGGATATGCATCCCGTTATAAAGCTCTGCGCCATCAGGGGGCGTTCCGGCGCAAGGGAGGGCATTCCTGCGCTGGAACACATCCTAAAAGTGGCTGAGGGAAATCTACAAAATTTCAATCAGTCACCTTTAGGACAATGATGCGTCACACAAACCCTGCACCTGCTTGAAGCAGACGTATGGCTTGACCCAGCATTGGGGAGATAGGGTACCCCAGAGCATTGCTGGAGCTGCGCCATCGTTGCGACGCAACTCCAGCAGTAAAGCTTCGGTGACGTTTTGGGCCCATGGTGCGCCGCATTGCAAATACGGCGCACCATGTTTGGTGGTGGTAGCGGGCCACACAATTAATGGCGCATCCCTGCTACTTTGCAGGGATGCGACGGTAATTGCAATTCTGCCCCTTAGGGGCATACTTACTTACGCGTTCTGGCGCATCTCCAGAGATGCGCCAGATCAAATGCGTCACGCAAAACTACCCTTGCGACACGGCAGATGCGCCTCATTTACAATGCGGCGCGCCCTGGCGCAAGGGTAGGCACTTGCGTGACGCATCTCGTCACGTAAGAGCGGCGCATCGCTGGAGTCACGTCGCCAACGCAATGCAACTCCAGTAATGCTCAGGGCCACCCAATACTTAACATGCTGTGTCAGTCCTTTCGCCTGCTTCAAGCAGGCATAAGGAATTGAATTGACGTAGCAGCGTCGCAGAAGTGCCTGCGTTAAATCTTGTAGATTTCACGCAGGCAATTTTGCGAGGCGCACAGCCGCCGGACCGCCCACCCTGCGTACTAGGAACGCACCCATTGTGGTGCAGGCCCATGGCTTTATAACGTGACGCATCTCCCTAGATGCGTCATGCTGTAAATGACTCGCAGGGATGCGGCACGTTTACGCCGCTGTTGCGTCACGCAAGGCAACGTAAACGTGGCGCAAGGGGCTTGTAAATGTAATCTGCCCCCTAGTGTCTAGCATTACGCAGTTCTGTAAAGTACACTCATACATAATAGTTACTCAGGCCAATGAGACCACAAAATAGAAAACAAATAGGCATAGTAGCAACGCCACTGAGAAGGAGAGCAGTGCACCTGAAATTTACAGAAGATTTTGAAATATAATTTAACTACAATGTAATCGTCATCAGCGGCATTATTGGCTTGCTCCATGTAAAAAACAAATATTTGCAATACAACAACACAGAGCAGGAGAAAACATCATAGTAGTGAGTGATGAAATGGCTACTACTACTCACCAAGCCCGGGGATCTCCAAGCCGAGCAGGTCCAGCAGGTCGCGCTCCCGGTCCAGGAGGTCCGTCCAGCGATGGGTGACCTGGCTGTAGGTGCGCTGGACCCCGTAGAGGTGGGATATGGCCCAGCACACCTTCTCCCACCGCTTCCGGCGCTCCCGCATGTTGTAGCCGCCGGCCGCGATCCTGCCGCCTCCCGCGATGGTCCTGGGCAGGCGGCACTTGACGAAGTAGACCAGCGCGCCCACTTCCTCCGGGCTGAAGATCTCCCGTCGCATCACCTGCTCCCCCCTCAATCGACCGCATGGTGTCCTGGCACGGGGTCCAGGACTCCTCCTCCCCGCCGCCGCTGCCGCCCTCAAGTGCCTGGGCAGCTTCACGGCGCCTGGCTTCACCATGGTCTGGGCAGGTAAGGTAGGAAGTAGAAAATTAAGAAGGAATAGGATAGGGAAGAAGAAAAGAAAAGAGTTTTAAAAAGTAGTTTAAAAGTAAAGAAAAATAGCAGAAAAGACAAAAATATACAACTAGGAAAAGAGAGGGGTAGATAAGAAGCAAAATCGTTAAAAAAAAACTGAAAACAAGGAAAGGATGGCAAAGATAGCAAGAGGATTAAACACCATGCCCAGACACAGGAAATGAATGAAAAACAAGATGGCCGGCGCCCGTTCACAAGCGTGAAAGTAAGTTCGCGCGAGATTTCCCTTCTACTCGCAATGCGCTTACTGCGCGAGATTATACATAGCGGGCGGAAACGGAAATACGTCACGCAAACAAAATGGCCGCACCCGTACTCGACCTTGGGGTAAATTCGTGTGTTGCGCTGCAAGCGGGTCGCGAATACTGCAAAAAAACTCGCAAAACAACAAGCCGCAAAAAAATAAAAAGCTCATTCGCACGAATTGGCGGCTTCCGCGGTCGGTTTCGCACGACGCCGCGCCCCGCGAATAGCGCGAAAAAAACGAAAAACGATTTTTGCAAAAGCAAAAGCAATGAGCAGGTGCAAAAGGTCAACCTCATGATTTGTAACGATTCCCTGTAGTGCTTCCTGAGATGGCCCTCCAGAATTCGGTTGCCTGCTTGCAACTATTGTGTGACCCTGCTCTGACCTTAACTGTATGCCACAAAGGTCCTGATTTACAGCTATGGGAGCAGACAAGCAGGTGCCAGGCTGGAACTTCAAATTCAGTGACACATTAATTAGCCCCTAATTCATTATTGTCAGTTGGGGCAGGGCAGGTGTTGTTAATAAACTAACCCCAAATTAATTCATGTCAGTTCAAGCAGGGCAGGTGGGCTTGCTTTCCCCCCCCATCTTCTACAGTGATGATGAACCAGAGGGTGGCATTGATGTAACAGAGGGTGGCATGGGTCAAAGAGAGGGTGCCAGTGGTGAAACAGAGGTTGCTGGGAGGCTGTGATGATGAACCAGACGTAGAAACAACATAGTCGCGACCGTTGCGAGCCGACAAGTAAGTTCGCAATTGCGAACTAGTACCAAATCCTCGCGAACTGGCAGAAACACTTGCGAACACAAAAAAAAGAAAATATCTGCAAATTCGCGAGAATATGCGGATTTTGCGGATTGCGAATTCGCAAATCCGCAAAATTCGCGAACGCGAGATTCGCAAAATTCGCCCATGCTTAGGTGTTGGTCAGTGGTTCCCAAAATTTTGACTCCTGAGGATCCACTGAATCACTACTGGAAGCCAGGGACCCCCAAGCAATTTGTACAATTTAAATTTATTTTTAAAAACCCCTTCTCTCTCTGCCCGGTCTTCCCTTCTGTACCCCTCACTGTCCCGTGTCTCTCCCCCAGTTTTCCCTTCTGTTCCCCTTGCTGCCCCCGTGCCTCTCTGCCCACTCTGCCTTCTGTTCTTAGCTGCCCCTATATTTTGCCTCGATTTTTGCGCCTTTCTGCCCTCTGTTCCACTCATTTTTTGGGACCTTCTACCTTCTGTTCCACTCGTTTTTTCCTCATTTCTTGTGCCTTTCTGCCCTCTGTTCCACTCATTTTTCCCTAGTTTTTTGTGCCTTTCTGCCCTCTGTTCCACTCGTTTTTTGTGCCTTTCTGCCCTCCGTTCCACTCGTTTTTTGTGCCTTTCTGCCCTCTGTTCCACTCATTTTTTCCCTCGTTTTGTGCCCTTCTGCCATCTGTGCCACTCATTTCCCTCGTTTTTTGTGCCCTTCTGCCCTCTGTGCCATTTGTTTTTCCTTTTTTTTTTAGTTGTGCCCTTCTGCCCTCTGTTCCACTCGTTTTCCCCTCTTTTTTTGTGCCCTTCTGCCCTCTGTTCCATTTGTTTTTTGTGCCTTTTTGCCTTGCTCCACTCGTTTTTTTTGCCCTTCTGCCCTCTGTTCCACTCGTTTTTTGTACCTTTCTGCCATGTTCCACTTGTTTTTGTGCCCTTCTGCCCTCTGTTCCACTCGTTTTTTCCCTCATTTTTTGTGCCCTTCTAACCTCTGTTCAACTCGTTTTTGTGCCTTTCTGCCCTGTTCCACTTGTTTTTTTGTGCCCTTCTGCCCTCTGTTCCACTCTTTTTTTGTGCCCTTCTTCCTTCAGTGCAACTCGTTTTTGCCTTGTTTTTGTACCCCTTTCTGCCTTCTGTTCCACTCGTTTCCCTGCAGCCCGCCCCCTTGACTGCCCACTGCCCATTCGCTGCCCCCGCCTCCCGATTGTATTGTTATGGTCTCGCCGCCCCTGCACCAACATTCACAGCATTTGTGTGCTGTGAGGACGCATGGACGTTTAATTTTTCTCTAAATGCGCGAATACACAACAAGACCTAACTCTGAAAAGGGCGGGGGGTACCCCCACTGTCAGCCGCCTGGACCCCTGATTCTAGATCCAGAAGACGACAGACGTGTTTGCGGCAGGCTGCGCTGTGTTAATATACAGTTATAATATTCAGGCCCTGGCAGACACGGTTCTCAGCCTGGCACAGCCCTCATTAATTTTTTATCGATACCCTGGACTAGGGCTGAGAAAATCAGCGTCCGCCTGATCGCAAGTGACGGAAAATAAAGGCCTGTAAAGACCGAGGCCCACATGCACCTGTCGGTCTGTAAGGTAAACACAAAATAAATTAAAACACTGGCATCACAAACATAGTGCGCAGGTGCATTGTGGAAAGATTGCTGGTGAACGAGTTGAAGCTGGGAGTTGAAGTACCACAACAATGAGGTAAGGGGCGTCTGCCACATCACCCTGGTGGGAAATAACCTGCTGCACGCATGGGCGTTTATGCTGCGCCTGGGCCTGAGCATAACAGATTCATCACTATGTGTTGATTCAGAGCTGAAGGTGGCGTGGCCTCCCCATACAACACTTCCTGTCATGGTACCTCACCGTTACCCAATCCTGATTTTACAGTGAGGGGGCATAGAGGGGGGCACATTCGGAGTGCTTTGAGGGGTGTGTATGTATTCTTTGCTGTTCTGACCACAGGACCCGTCTGTCCCCGGGGCTGACTAGGATGCCCCAGAGACCTCAGCCAAGACCCGTTAGCGCTGCAGTGCGCCGCAGACAAATGCTATCTATGCCAGGGGTGGGGCGGAAGGTGGAACTACAGACCTCCCCCGCGCTAGTCCTTAACTCTGTGCGAGTGGGCTCGGATGCTCCGCGAATGCTAATCACTTACTGCCCTGCCAGGGTGGGCTATCCCTCCAGCACTAATCACTTACCGGCCCGGGAGGGGTAGTTGGCCTCCGGGGGCCCCTCCAGCACCAATCACAACTCACAAGAAGCCGCCTTACGAAGGAGAGCGACTCGGGCCCCTTAAGCACTAATCTGTTTTCGCCCTTGCGAGGGAGGGCGGCCCCCAGATGCCCCCTCCAGCTCTAACCACTCACGACCACAGGCACTCGAGTCCTGCTGACTCCCTAGGAATGTCTCACGGACCCCTGGGGGTCTGCAGACCACAGTTTGGGAAACACTGGTGTATGTTATTTGTGCCGGCACAGTGCTTCCACAGAAAAATATCTGGAAAATGTAGTTTTTTCAGCTAAATTTGAGGTTTGTATTGGACTCCGGGTAGAGAAACTTTGCGGATCCACGTAAGCCATACCACATTGGACTCCCCAGGGTGTCTTGTTTTCAGAAATGTGTGGGTTTGGTATGTTTGCTTAGATGGGGGCGAGCCTTGGGCCAAAACCTCAGGTGCCCACCAAAACCAGGTTATTCTGTTATGGGTAATTTTTGAAGTCTCTACAGTACGATTTGGGCCATTTCCTGTTGCAGCCACTGTGCCTACCCACACAAGTGATGTACCATTTTTATCGGGAGATCTGGGGAAAAGCTAGGTGGTAGGAAATTTGTGGATCCACACAGATTCCAGAACTTTCCCACACAGAAAATGTTTTAAAAAGTGATTTTATCAGCTAGATTTTGGCTTTGCAGGGCATTCTGGGTAGGAAAACGTTGGGGGATCTACCAAAACCCACACATTTCTGAAAACTAGACACCCAGGGGAGTCCAGTGCGGTATGGCTTGCGAGGGTCTCCCAACGTTTTCCTACCCATAATCCACGGCATACCTCAAATATAGCTGAAAAAAACACTTTGTTTCTTAATTTTCTGTGTGTGGAAGTTCTGGAAACTATGTGGATCCACAAGTTTCCTACCACACGTCTTTTCCCCAGGTCTCCCGATAGAAATGATACCTCACTTACGTGGGTGGGTCAAGTACCCGCTACAGGCATGTGCCCAAAATGTATGCAGGAGACATCAAAATGACCTATTACAAAACAACCTAGTTTTGCAAGGGGGGTCACCTGTTTTTTTAGCCCAGGGCTCGGCGGCCATCTCGGGAAAAGTTAGAAATAGGGTAGCATGGTCAGAGCGGGTGGGCCAAACTCCAGAGGACATGTGTAAAGCATCCATGCAGAAACAGACAACATACAAGGCACACTACAAAAAGTGACCACACCAGTTTATGTGAAAAACAGCATATGTATTATGCACAACACAGCAATAAGTAATCACAGGGGTGAACATTGCGCCAACTGGCACCCGGTAGTCATGTACAGAAGTGGACTATTTACAGGGCACTCTGGCCGCTGCCAGAACCATCACAAGAGTATGTGGAATAAAGGTAGGTGCAAGGAATAGATGTAGAGTCCAGCAGCTGTAGCTTTAGGGGAAAAACACTTTCAGGATGGCTGTTTCAACATTAGCACCACAGTATTGTCATAAGGCCTAAACCCGGGGCATAAATCACATTAGCATGACGCATTAGGAAGGAACATCCCATTAGCCTCAATAATGAATGAAGAGCAGCCCGTTAATACTGGCAAGGTCTGGAACTTAGCTGTGTCTCACGATAGGCCTCAATTGCTGTGTGAGCAGGCCTGAAAAAGCAAACCCCTCAACACCTCCCTAGACATAGAGACACAAGCTATGTAGACTCATTGGCCAGCGACACCTTAAATCAGGCCCCTTATGCACTAAACCTTCTTAGTATTAGGTAAAAACAGGTGAGCACCAAAACGTGTCCGTCAGGGAAAATCACATGAGCATGAATACACCATCCCTAGACATCACCTACATTATGCATACCGCATTAGCAGGACCTTGGGCATCCCATTAGCATAAACATCACATTATGCATCGTAAGAGCAGGGCAGACACGGTAGCACCTAGAAGATCGCGCCTTATCATTGGGCACAATCATGGGCATAAGTCACCTCCTTCATTTGAATGTAAAACACAATGGCATAAACATGTGAGCATAGGGGCTTATTATGCACAACAACCTTCAGTGTAAGGGCATCTACCTAGTTGCATAAATCCTGGGGCAATGCTGTCACTAGGCATTAATCACAATGTGCATAGATCAGCCTCACTGCATTGGACAGCAGCATAAACCTTAGCAGCACTGTAATAAGCATAAAAGCGTTAGCATTGACACATTAGCATAAATGCACTAGGAGCACCACATTAGCGTAAGTCACGTTAGAAGGGGCATAAAACATTAACAGCCATGCAGTCATTGAGGGAAAGCAGCACACATTATAAGTGCCATCAGCCTTGCAGGTTAGCCTTTGGCGCCACAGCGCCTGGGGAATATGGAGTCCCTCTTCTGGACTCTGCAATTAAGAGTACCCCACAATGTTGAAGCTGCCCGCTGTCAACCAAGCAGGCAGGGGAGAATCCCACAGGCCGGGATTCCCTCGTAGAGCTTTAGAATCCCGGCGCTGCAGACAGCCGCTCCTCTTCTTCTGGGCACAGTTGTAGCGCCTTGGCAGCAAGCAGAGCACTTTCAATATGAATAAGGCACTCTGGCAGCACCACAATCTAGCACACATGCAGGGGAATTTAAATATAGGGCTTTGACAGCACAGCGTGCAGGCCTCAGCTCCTCTTCCCTTGGCACCCTGAATATAGCGTTTACGATGTGCTCAATCCCACCAGGGGCTTCATGAATGACAGGTAGTGCTCCTCACCAGCAATTCGACTATAGCGTTCACGAGCCGCTAAGTAGCTGCCACAGATTAAGGGTTCCACCTAAGGACATAGGGCCCACGCTACTCTCTCCTCACTGGCCATCTGCATATAGCGCTTGGGCAGTACAGCGCTAGAGTGCAGGCAGGGGGAGGGTACAGTCAGTCCACATAGACGGCTCACGAGGCGCTAGGTCCCACCAGCAGACTCAGGGACAACAGGTCGCGCTCCTCACCTCCTTCTGGGCGCAGTCAAAGTGCTCCTTGGGAATCAGATAAAGCACTCTTCTTTTCCAGGCACTAGGGAGCAGTCAGGGCCCAGGTGTAGCGCTCACAAGGCACTAGGGCAGGAGAGCAGGAAGGCAGTGCTAGGCCAGGTCAGCGGTCAGTGGGTACTCATCAGTACAGGACAGCAGCTCCTAGGAACCATCCTCCCCTGTAACGTGGAACTCCTCCTGGTACATCAGCCTTAACTCCAGCAGCGGGCTGTCACTGGCCCTGGGGACAGTGGAGGGGTGCAAATGGGCTCATGGGCCAGCACACAGGCCCATGCGGCGGCACCCCCTGGGAGCAGGTCTCCTCACTCTCAAGTCCACGCTCTGACTGAGCACATGGCATCTCTACTGCTCTACAAATACCAAAAAGGCTGGAAGCTTCTAGAAGGTCCCTGGCAGTTCCAACCTCCACTTCACTGTCGGGGAAGTGTAGAGCACCTTGTCACTTCAAACACTAGAACGCCAACCCATCTCAGGCAGGCGGCACTAGTAGACAGAAATGGCGTCCATTTTAAAAGTGACATTTCTACAATTATGAAAATAAAGGTGCATATACCATTACACAGCATTTATTATTTTCCTCTCACACCATACATGGCATATACATTTACTACCATGGGGGAGATGTCCTTTAAGAGGGGGGGTTCCTAATATACATATGTAAGGCAGAAAGCACACACACTTTGCACTGCTAACCAGCGCCAACGTTTCTAGCATCCTGAACCCACCAATTCCATCACAGCGAAAGGACTTGGGGAATGGCAAAAAGTTTCGGGATGACCCTGCAAGCAGGGCCGAGTCCAATACGACCCCCTCCCAGCCAAAAGCCAGGGTAGACCAATCAATGCCTTGATGGGCTTCCCTGCTTAGGGCGAGAAAACATGGACTTGGGCCTGCAACTGCAGGGACACCCGTAGGTTCTCCTTCACTCTGGAACCCAATGGTTCCCTTTCTCAAACCCTCCTGGACCAACTAAGCACCCCACTGGTGCTCTCTAGCTGGTTGTGGCCAGGACCGGCCCCTAGGCCATCCAGATGTCTCTGGCCTTTGCTCGCTCACAGAGTGAGGGGCAGTAGCCCCAGGCCCGTAGTACCCGTTGACTACTCTCCTTCTCCTCCTTGCAGCTCCCAACTGCCACTGGTCCTCCCACCTGGGGTCCACACCCTCAGGCTGACCAGCAATCAGCGGTGAGGCTCTCCTCCCCCTACCTCTCTTTCTGGGGTTCCGCCCTCTCCTTCTACGCAGGGCACCCTCAGACCACCACTCTCCCACTCGTCCAGGGCCGTGGCCCTCCAACTGCTTCACCAGCCCAGGGTCTAATCCCTTAAGCTGATCCGGTGCCAGAGGCGAGTCCTCGCTCCCCCTGCACCCACTCCCAGAGTTCTGCACCCTCCCAACTGGAGTAGTACCCCTGGAAGACAATTCTGGGGGGACACTGCTAACAGACATCCCACCTGCCAGGTCAGGCAGTACCTGTCCCTGGCCCCCCAACCCAGGATCTAAGCCCTGTGGCTGAGCTGGTGCCATATGTGAGACCTTCCTCCCTCTGCACCCCCTTCCAGAGTTCCACACCCTCTCACCTGGAGAAGTTCCCCTGGAAGTCAACTTGGTGGTGACCATGACCACAGGCGCCCCACCCTCCAGGCCAGGCAGCCCCTGAACCTGGCACCCCAACCCAGGATCTAAACCCTGCAACTGAGCAGACCCCAGAACCTCTGGAGCTCGTATTACCGATGCCCCGGGTTCTCCTGACACTAGGGGCTCCTCTTCACTGGATGGCCTATCAGGACAGTCTAGGCTCCCAACCTGGGGTTCCCTTGTGGAATACTCTCCAGGCCCTGAGACTGTGGTTGGGGCACCTCGGACACCTCCCTGTCTCACTCCTTCCAGTAGATAGGACGTGAGGCCCTACAATCCTCTCACTTCCCTGGGACCTAGCTGAGATATTTTGCACCTCTCCCGCCTCCCTGGGTCGGAATATCCCTGCACCACTCCCTTCAGGACCACTCCCCAATACCCTCTCAGACTCTCTGGCACTCACCCAAAGGTCTGCCTCCCGTGCAATTTCCCTGGGGTCGGAGAACCCACACTGTAACAGGTGGTGACGCAACCTGGGAAAACAACTTCTTAGCAGGTGCTCCATGATAACTATCTGGAACAGCCCTTCCCCATCATTCACTGCGCTACCCACCACCCAATCCTCCAATGCAGTCCAACACGCGTCCATATACTCCCCCAGGACTGGTGGGACAGTTTTCTCCTACCCCTGAACTCCAACTTGTCCCCCTCTTCCTGGGAATCAGGCACCGTTTCCGGGTGAGTGGGACTCCCTGAACTGGATTCATTCTCACTGCCACCACTGGATCCCACCCTCACTGGTGAATCCAGACCACAAAAACCACTCTCAGGGGACAACCTACCCACCTGAGCTAGTGTCTCCCTGGCAAAGGCACTCTCAGACTCCGCCATCCTCTCCTGCGCTAGGACCTTTTCGGTCTTTAACCTTTTCTTCTCCACCCTCAGCTGCGCTAACTCCTTGGCATGCTCCAACCTGAGCTTCTCCAATACCAGCTGATATTCACTTTCTTCCCTCCTATCTACCCACTCTTCTGGGGATAGGGAAAGGGATGAGGCAGTGCCCCCAGGACTGGACCCAGCACTGGACACCCTGACTATGGCATCCTCAATTGCTACTGGCGTGTCCGCCCTACCAACTTCTTCCTCCAAAGAGTAACCACCCTCCAGGGTTATGGACTGGGAACTCTCACTCTCAGAGTACTCCTGGCCTCCACCAAATCCACCCTTTAAATATGCTGAGGGGTAATTGAACAGGTCCCCACAGGGCTCTAAGGGTTCCCCCCTCTTGAAAGCTTCGAAGAGGAACAATTTCCTGCTGAAGTCTCTTTCTATTGGTATCTCCCTCTCTCTGCAGAAATACATCACTTCCTGCTTGGTGTACTCCATAAAGAAAGTCTCATCATAGATTAACCCTATCCCGGCAAAGTACACCCTGGACACACCACCCACAGTGCAACAGGGGAACACACTTCAAAAACACTTTTAGGAGGGAGAAATAATCAGAAAAACAATAATCCCAAAAACCTGTGATTACTAACACTTTAACTGCTCAGTTTGCAGTGCAACCCGTTGTTTTTGTGGTACAGCACAAACACAAGTCCTATCCCACTGATCGCCAACAATGTTAGAAATGGGGTAGCGTGGTGCAGAGCGGGTGGGCCAAACTCCTGAGGACATGTGTAAAGCATCTGCGCAGCACAAACAGACAACATACAAGGCACACTAGAAGAGTGAAAAAATACTTTTTTTGATTTGATTTAAATCATACAAAGAGCGGGTTAACCGCTAAAAACACGTAAACACTTGTGACTCAAAAATCATGTATAAACACTAGTTAGTTAATACATTTTCCGTTTAAAACAGTATGATTATTAAAACAAGGGAAAGCAAAGGAAAATAGTACAATTAGTGCCTTTTGGTCTTATGGAGTTGTTCTAGCTTGAGGAATCTGATTCTTGTACTTATATTTGCTTTGAAATAAATGTCTAAGCATTTTCTGAATCAAGTTCCATGTCTTTCTTTTCTAGCGCTTTTGCAGCTAGACTTAAAAGCTTTAGGGCCAGATGTAGGTCGGCAAATACTGGTCGGTAACGGCCGATTTCAGCCGTTACCGACCGGTATTTACAAATGGAGATGTAGGGGCCTTAAAATGTACAGAATCAGCATATTTACCGAATCGGTAAAGTTACCGATTCGGTAAAATACCGATTCTGTAAATTTACCAAATCGGTAAATCATATGTAGGAGGCACAGAAAACAATGCCACAGGCCCTTACCGATTCGTTATTTACCATGTAATTCTATTGCATGGTAAATAACGAATACCTGTGTACATGCACATCTGTGCATGTGCACCTGTGCCATGTGGCACACAGACATGCCCTAAGGACATGTATGTGTGTCAAATGGCACACAAGTCAAAATCAGGGGTGTAATAGGGTGTCACCCTTGCAAAATCGGTAATTTTACCAAATCGGTATTTAACGATTCGGTAATTGACATTGATTCCTATGGGCCTACAGGCCCATAGGAATCAATGCCAATTACCGAATCGGTAAATACCGATTCAGTAATTACCGAATCATACAGATTTGGTAAAAATTACAGATTTTTTACCTACATCTGCTTTACCGAATCTAGAATACCGAATCGGTAAAATTCGGTACTCTAGAGTCGGTAAATCAGAATTACCTACATCTGGGCCCAAATGATTTACATGCCAATTGCACTGTTGACCCTCCTAAACATTTTATTACTGCGGATCTGCATGTCCTTATCTGCTCTTTTTTCAACAACGGCCGCAGCAGTTTTTTCCGTTTGGATAATAGTGCCGGAGAAATACAAAGTAGGTGGAGCACTGATTCGTCACCTTGTCCGCAATGGCGACAGTCCATTGAAAGCCAGGTGCATTTCCATTTGGGAGTTAAATCTTTAATTGGGTACACTCCCAATCTCAGTAGAATGAATTGCTGTTTCATTCAGTTTACAAAGTGTTCCAAAAGGTATGGTTGGGGCTTTAGCTTTTTATATGTCGGAAGCACCGTCCATGCATTTGTTTTCTTGGACAACGTGGCTTTATCCTGGTCTTGGGACATTTGGTTAACTGTTTTGTTGACCAATTGTTTAAACTCCGAGTAGGACGGTGTAGTATGCCATGCTTCCTCTAACTTTAAAGCCTCAATCGATTTTTTTAAGAACGAATGAACCGAATTAGTCAATTTTGATTGCTTTTCGACCTCCAGCCAGCAGTAATGTACCAGGGAGTCGTCCTCTGCTGCTCGCATTCTCCAATAATATTTGACCAGCGCTCCCTGTCTTGCCATGGTCTGATTCTTTAGCCCAAATTCAAGTCTTATCCGGTCTTGTGAGATATGGCGTGGGATGTTTAACAGTTTTTTGAAGAGGCTAGTTTAGGCGATATTCAAGGATGTTGCATCCTTTGCATTTAGTAGTTTGGAACCGTATGTAATTGCGGGTAAAAATGTCGATGCCACAACCTTTAATAAGTGAGTAGTGGAACTGTCACTAAGTTTTTTTTGCAAGGTTTTAAATGCAAACTGTAGTTGTTTAGCTTTTGTTTTCCGATGTTCTTGGTGTTACTTGTAATTAAGGTGGCTATCCAGAGTTAATCCCAAGTACTTGTATGTCTCCTCGCGGTCCAAACTTTTCCTGTTATTCGTCCAAGTGAATTTTGGTATTTTTTTCTGTGGACTGGAAAAACACATGACCTTTGTTTTTTTTAAGTTTATCTGTAGTTGGTTTAGGTCTGTGTATTCTGCCAATTTGTTTATTAGTCATTGTAGGCCTTGGGGCATTTGGGAGAGCAACACAATATCATCTGCGTATGGCAAACTTACTGTTCTCACATTCCCCAGTTTTGGAGGATCGCCTAATGTTGAACGTAGATGGTTGTCTAGGTCAGCTGTGTATATATTAAATAAACAGAGGGCCAAGAAGCACCCCTGTTTTAGGCCATTGATGGTATTGATTTTTTTTGTTAGGCTTCGACCATCTCCCATTTTTATTTGAACCCATGTTTTCGAATAAAGGTCTATGATTGCATTCAATAAATTTGTAGGTGTGCCCCAGGATTCAATTTTTTCCCCCAAGGCTTGTCTAGGGACCTTATCAAAGGCCGCATTGAGGTCCATGAAACACGCATACAATACTTTGGAATTTGTGATGGATTGATTAGCCAGGAGTGTAACGGCAGAAATGTTTGCTAAAGTGCCCATTCCGGCTCGAAAGCCTGTCTGTGTGTTGGGGATCAGTTTGATGTTATCTACCCATTCTTCTAGATCCTTAAGCAGGTTTGCACCATAGATTTTTGCCTTGACATCTATGAGGGCTATCAACCTGTAGTTTAAAGGATTTGCACGAGCCCCTGATTTAAGTATTGGGTGCAATGTACTTCCTCGCCAGGAGTCGGGGATAGTGTGGGATTCCAAAATGTTGTCAAACAGTATGGCTAGATGTTTGGACCAAAATTGTAAGTCTTTTTTAAATAGGGCGTTTGGCAGACCGTTGGGTCCCAGCGCCACATCTGATCTCTGCTTTTTTATGATATTCATTACTTGTTTTTGTGAGATCTGGCTATCGACAACTGATTGGTCTGATCCTAATGTTTCCGGATAATTTTGCTGCAATTTTCCTTCCTTTTGTTTTTCTTGTGAGTTGCTATGATATTTCAGGTACGGGTTGCTAGTCGTATGGTTTGGGGCCTGTGAGGTTCGTTGCAGTGTCTCTACCTTCCTCTGCTCTCTTGTTGAAGTCTCACTGATGGTGCTATGGTGTGTTTGTATCGCCTTCCCTGTTTCGTTTTCAGTGGTAGCTCTGGGGGCTGTCTGTGAATTATATGTAGCTTCTATGTGATCTCACCATGCATGCTCGGTTATATCAGAGTTGAAATTACAATTTTTTCCATTAGATAAAACATTAATCTGCGCTCGACACTGCTTAGAATTTTGTTGTCGACTTACGTAGAGCATTTTTGTCCAGAGCTGCTCGTTGTATTTACGTTTAGCATCCCGAGTCTCTTTTTTCAGGTCACTATTAATTTGTTTAATTGTTGTCACGGCCTCTGGAAGGTTGTTGACCATGAGTTCACAGTTGTCTCAGTGCTTTGTTTAATTTGTGTTTTTTTGTCCTTAACGCTTTTATGTACCATTCTGACACGTTGATCCGGGCAGCTTTTTGGTTTTTGGAGCTGTATATAAACATTCTGTGCAAGCTGTTAACTAAGGACTCCCAAGTCTCTATCTCCAATGGTTTTGCGCCTGTAGTAGTCAGGAAATCTGTGCAAGACTCCATGATTTTATCTACACTGTTTTCGTTCCATGTTAACCGATTTAAATTGTACAGTTGAGTGAAATGCGTCAGCGCACTTGATGGCAAAGACTTTTCCCTGAAGTCAATTAATGTGAATGATTGGGGATAGTGATCACTACAAAAAAAGACCACACCAGTTTAGGTGAAAAACAGCATATGTATTATGCACAGCAAGAAGTAATCACAGGGGTGAACACGGCGCCAACTGGCACCCGGTAGTCATGTACAGAAGGGGACTATTTACAGGGCAGGGCCACTCGGGCCGCTTCCAGAACCATCACAAGAGTATGTGGAATAAAGGTAGGTGCAAGGAATAGATGTTAAATGTTAAATGTTACTGGATTTCTAAAGCGCATGGCTGCCCGTGAGTGTCCCAGCGCTGAATGAGTACAGATGGAGTCGTAAGGGGTTATCACGGGAACAGCCAGGTTTTCAGAGATTTTCGGAAAGCCAAAAGATTCGGCTGTGCACGAATGTCAGGGGGAAGGGAGTTCCATAGTTTGGAGGCGATGTACAGTCCAGTAGCTGTAGCTTTAGGGGAAAAACACTTTCAGGATGGCTGTTTCCACATTAGCACCACAGTATTGATATAAGGCCTAAACCTGGGGCATAAATCACATTAGCATGATGCATTAGGCAGGAACATCCCATTAGCATCAATAATGAATGTAGAGCAGCCCGTACCTACAGGCAAGGTCAGGAACTTAGCCATGTCTCATGATAGGCCTCAATCGCTGTGTGAGCAGGCCTGAAACAGCAACTCCTCAACACCTCCTTAGACATAGGGATACAAGCTATGTAGACTCATTGGCCAGCAACACCTTAAATCAGGTCCCTTATGCATTAAACCTTCTAAGTATTAGGTATAAACAGGTGAGCACCAAAACGTGTCCGTCAAGGAAAATCACATGAGCATGAATACACCATCCCTAGACATCACCTACATTATGCTTACCCGCATTAGCAGGACCTTGGGCATCCCATTAGCATAAACATTACATTATGCATCGTAACAGCAGGGCAGACATGGTAGCACCTAGAACATCACGCCTTATCATTGGGCACAATCATAGGCATAAGTTACCTCCTGCATTTGCATGAAAAACACAACGGCATAAACATGTGAGCATAGGGGCTTATTATGCAACAACCTTCAGAGTAAGGGCATCTACCTATTTGCATAAATCCTGGGGCAATGCTGTCACTAGGCATTAATCACAATGTGCATAGATCAGCCTCACTGCATTGGACATCAGCATAAACCTTAGCAGCACTGTAATAAGCATAAAAGCATTAGCATTGACACATTGATAAATGCACTAGGAGCACCACATTAGCGTAAGTCACATTAGAAGGGGGCATAAAACAATAACAGCCATGAAGTCATTGAAGGAAAGCGGCACACATTTTAAGTGCCATCAGCCTTACGGCGGCACCCCCTGGCAGCAGGTCACCTCACTCTCAAGTCCACGCTCTGACTGAGCACATGGCATCTCTACTGCTCTACAAATACCAGAAAGACAGGAAGCTTCTAGAAGGTCCCTGGCAGTTCCAGGCTCCACTGTCACTGTGGGGAAAGTGTAGAGCTCCTTGTCACTTCAAACACTAGACCGCCAACCCACCTCAGGCAGGCGGCACAAGCAGACAGAAATGGCATCCATTTTAAAATTGACATTTCTGCAATGTTAAAAATAAAGGTGAGTATACCATTACACACCATTTATTATTTTCTCCTCACACCAGACATGGCATATACATTTCCCACCATGGGGGAGATGTCCCCTAAAGGGGGAGGGGTTCCTAATATAACTATGTAAGGCAGAAAGCACACACATTTTGCACTGCTTACCAGCGCCAAAGTGTCCAGCATCCTGAACCCACCAATTCCATCGCACCGAATGGGCTAGGGGAAAGGCAAAAGTTTCCAGATGACCCTGCAAGCAGGGCCAAGTCCAACAGAAAACCTATCAACCCCACACATTTCTGAAAACTACACACTTGGAGGAGTCCAACGAGGTATGGCTTGCGTGGGTCGCCCAAAGATTTCCTACCCAGAATCCCCTGCAAACCGCAAATTTTGCTGGAAAAAACACTTTTTCTCAAATTTCTGTGTGGGAAAGTTCTGGGATCTATGAGGATCCACACATTTCCTACCACCCAGCATTCCCCCAGGTCTCCAGATAAAAATCATACCTCACTCTAGTACCCACTACAGGCAAGGGCCCAAAACGTATTGAGCCTTATTTATGAAGGTCTTGTGCCAGCGGTGCATCACTTTTAAAATAGGAAAAAGTGACGTACCAGTAGCGCAAGGCCTTCATAAATGAGGCCCTTTGAGTACACATCAAAATGACCTGTCACAAAACAACCTGGTTTTGCAAGGGGGTCACCTGGGATTTTGGCCCGGGTTTGGCGGCCATCTTGGGAAAATTCCTAACCCACACATTTCTAAAAACTAGACACCCAGGGAAGTCTATCGAGGTATGGCTTGCATGGATCCCCCAAGGTTTTCCTACCCAGAATACCCCACAAACCTCAAATTTAGTTGAACAAAGCACATTTTCCACATTATTTTTGTGTGGAATCACCATACCGGCACAAATGTCCTAACTCACAGCGTTCCCCTCAGTCTCCCGATTAAAATGATACCTCACTTGTGTGGATGCGGCAAGGGCCTGTGACTGGGAAGAGCCCAAAACATAAAATACGTTATTAGCCAATTCTGCATTAAACACCCACGCAAGTGAGGTATCATTTTACTCAGGACACTAAGGAGAATGCTGTGCTGGAACAGTGCTTCCACACAAAAAATGTGGAAAATGTTTTTTTTTCAGCTAAATTTGAGGTTTGCAGGGTATTCTGGGTAGGGAAACTATGAGGATCCATGCAAGCCATACATCATTAGACTCCCCAGAGTATCTAGGTTTCATAAATGTGTGGGTTTGGTATTTTTCCTTAGATGGCGGCGAGCCTAGGGCCAAAACCCCAGGTGCCCCCCCAAAACCAGGTTGTTCTGTTATGGGTAATTTTGAAGTCTCCACAGTACAATTTGGGCCATTTCCTGTTGCAGCCACTGTGCCTACCCACACAAGTGATGTATCATTTTTATCAAGAGACCTGGGGAAACGATAGGTGGTAGGAAGTTTGTGAATCCACACAGATTCCAGAACTTTCCCGCACAGAAATTTGCGAAAAAAGCTTTTTTTCAGCTATATTTGAGGTTTGCAGGGGATTCTGGGGAGGAAAACAATGGGGAACCCATGCAAGCCATACCTCGCTGGAATGCCTCAGGTGTATAGTTTTCAGAAATATATGAGTTCTATAGGTTTCCCAAGATGGCTGCTGAGACCGGGGCTAAAAACCCAGGTGACTCCCCTTGCAAAAGCACGCTGTTTTGTGATAGTTCATTTTCATGACTACTCAATATGTTTTGGCCCCTTGCCTATAGCGGGTATTTGAATTGGTCCCGGGGTCGGCAGCCATCTAGGGAAATCTACCAAAACCCACACATTTCTGAAAACTAAATACCCGGGGAGTCCAGCGAGGTGTGGCTTGCATGAATCACCCAACGTTTTCCTACCCATAATCCACTGCATACCTCAAATATAGCTGAAAAAACACTTTTTTTCCTAAATTTCTGTGTGTGAAAGTTCTGGAATTTACGTGGATCCGCAAATTTCCTACCACCCAGCTTTCCCCCAGGTCTCCCGATAGAAATTATACCTCAATCAGGTGGGTAGGTCAAGTACTTGCTGCAGGCATGAGCCCAAAATATATTGAGAGACATCAAAATGACCTAATACAAAACAACCTAGTTTTGCAAGGGTGGTCACCTGGGTTTTCGGCCCGGGCTCTGCCGCCCTCTTGGGAAATCTACAAAATCCACACATTTCTGAAAACTACACACCCGGGGAAGTCCAGTGAGGTATGGCTTGCAAGGGTCGCCCAAAGATTTCCTAACCAGAATCCCCTGCAAACAGCAAATTTAGCTGGAAAAAACATTTTTTCTCAGATTTCTTTGTGGGAAAGTTCTGGAATCTATGTGGATCCACACATTTCCTACCACCCAGCGTTCCCGCAGGTCTTCCAATAAAAATTATACCTCACTCCTGTGGGTGGGTCAAGCACGCGCTACAGGCAAGGGCCCAAACTTATTGAGTAGACATCAAAATGACCTATCAAAAACAACCTGTTTTTGCAAGGGGGGTCACCTGGGTTTTCGGATTGGCGGCCATCTTGGGAAACCTACCAAACCCACACATTTCTGGAAACTGCACACCTGGAGGAGTCCAGCGAGGTATGGCTTGCGTGGGTCGCCCAAAGATTTCCTACCCAGAATCCCCTGGAAACCGCAAATTTGGGGGTAAAAAATACTTTTTTACAAATTTCTGTGTGGGAAAGTTCTGGAATCTATGTGGATCCACAATTTTCCTACCACCCAGCATTTCGCCAGGTCTCCCGATAAAAATGATACCTCACTCAAGTGGGTGGGTCAAGTACTCGCTACAGGCAAGGGCCCAAAACTTACTGAGTAGACATCAAAATTACCTATCACAAAATAAACTGGTTTTGCAAGGGGGTCACCTGGGTTTTTGGCACCGGGATCGGCGGCCATCTTGGGGAAAAACCTAACCTACACATTTCTAAAAACTAGACACCCGGGGGAGACTATTGAGGTATGGCTTGCATGGAGCCCCCAAAGTTTTCCCACCCAGAATCCTCCGCAAACCTTAAATTTAGCTGAAACAAACACATGTTCCACATATTTTTGTGTGGATTCACCATGCGCAACAGTTTTTATAAAATAAGTTTTTAGCCAATTCTGCATTAGTCACCCATGCAAGTAAGGTATAATTTTAATCAGGACACTAAGGAGAATGCTGTGGTGTAGGTTATTTGTGCTGGCACAGTGCTTCCACAAAATAAATGTGGAAAATTTCGTTTTTTCAGCTAAATTTGCGGTTTGCAGGGGATTCTGGGTAGGAAAACATTGGGCGACCCAGGCAAGCCATACCCCGCTGTAATACCCCAGGTCTCTAGTTTTCAGAAATGTGTGTATTTGGTAGGTTTCCCTCAATAGCCGCCGAGCCTGTGACCAAAAACCCAGGTACCCCCTTGCAAAAACAGGTTGTTTTGTGATTGGTCATTTTGATGTCTACTCAAAGCATTTTGGGCCCTTCTCTGTCATGGGTACTTTACCCATCCACACGAGTGAGGTATCATTTTTATCAGGAGACCTGGGGGAATGGTGGTTGGTAGAAAATGTGTGGATCCACGTAGATTACAGAACTTTCCCACACAGAAATATTTAAAAAGGGGCTTTTATCAGCTAAATTTGAGGTTTGCAGGGCTTTCTGGGTAGGAAAATATTGGGGGATCCATGCAAGCCATACCTCATCAGACTCTCCTGGATGTCTAGTTTTCAGAAATGTGTGGGTTCTATAGGTTTCCCAAGATGGCTTCTGAGCCCGGAGTCGGGGATAGTGTGGGATTCCAAAATGTTGTCAAACAGTATGGCTAGATGTTTGGACCAAAATTGTAAGTCTTTTTTAAATAGGGCGTTTGGCAGACCGTTGGGTCCCAGCGCCACATCTGATCTCTGCTTTTTTATGATATTCATTACTTGTTTTTGTGAGATCTGGCTATCGACAACTGATTGGTCTGATCCTAATGTTTCCGGATAATTTTGCTGCAATTTTCCTTCCTTTTGTTTTTCTTGTGAGTTGCTATGATATTTCAGGTACGGGTTGCTAGTCGTATGGTTTGGGGCCTGTGAGGTTCGTTGCAGTGTCTCTACCTTCCTCTGCTCTCTTGTTGAAGTCTCACTGATGGTGCTATGGTGTGTTTGTATCGCCTTCCCTGTTTCGTTTTCAGTGGTAGCTCTGGGGGCTGTCTGTGAATTATATGTAGCTTCTATGTGATCTCACCATGCATGCTCGGTTATATCAGAGTTGAAATTACAATTTTTTCCATTAGATAAAACATTAATCTGCGCTCGACACTGCTTAGAATTTTGTTGTCGACTTACGTAGAGCATTTTTGTCCAGAGCTGCTCGTTGTATTTACGTTTAGCATCCCGAGTCTCTTTTTTCAGGTCACTATTAATTTGTTTAATTGTTGTCACGGCCTCTGGAAGGTTGTTGACCATGAGTTCACAGTTGTCTCAGTGCTTTGTTTAATTTGTGTTTTTTTGTCCTTAACGCTTTTATGTACCATTCTGACACGTTGATCCGGGCAGCTTTTTGGTTTTTGGAGCTGTATATAAACATTCTGTGCAAGCTGTTAACTAAGGACTCCCAAGTCTCTATCTCCAATGGTTTTGCGCCTGTAGTAGTCAGGAAATCTGTGCAAGACTCCATGATTTTATCTACACTGTTTTCGTTCCATGTTAACCGATTTAAATTGTACAGTTGAGTGAAATGCGTCAGCGCACTTGATGGCAAAGACTTTTCCCTGAAGTCAATTAATGTGAATGATTGGGGATAGTGATCACTACAAAAAAAGACCACACCAGTTTAGGTGAAAAACAGCATATGTATTATGCACAGCAAGAAGTAATCACAGGGGTGAACACGGCGCCAACTGGCACCCGGTAGTCATGTACAGAAGGGGACTATTTACAGGGCAGGGCCACTCGGGCCGCTTCCAGAACCATCACAAGAGTATGTGGAATAAAGGTAGGTGCAAGGAATAGATGTTAAATGTTAAATGTTACTGGATTTCTAAAGCGCATGGCTGCCCGTGAGTGTCCCAGCGCTGAATGAGTACAGATGGAGTCGTAAGGGGTTATCACGGGAACAGCCAGGTTTTCAGAGATTTTCGGAAAGCCAAAAGATTCGGCTGTGCACGAATGTCAGGGGGAAGGGAGTTCCATAGTTTGGAGGCGATGTACAGTCCAGTAGCTGTAGCTTTAGGGGAAAAACACTTTCAGGATGGCTGTTTCCACATTAGCACCACAGTATTGATATAAGGCCTAAACCTGGGGCATAAATCACATTAGCATGATGCATTAGGCAGGAACATCCCATTAGCATCAATAATGAATGTAGAGCAGCCCGTACCTACAGGCAAGGTCAGGAACTTAGCCATGTCTCATGATAGGCCTCAATCGCTGTGTGAGCAGGCCTGAAACAGCAACTCCTCAACACCTCCTTAGACATAGGGATACAAGCTATGTAGACTCATTGGCCAGCAACACCTTAAATCAGGTCCCTTATGCATTAAACCTTCTAAGTATTAGGTATAAACAGGTGAGCACCAAAACGTGTCCGTCAAGGAAAATCACATGAGCATGAATACACCATCCCTAGACATCACCTACATTATGCTTACCCGCATTAGCAGGACCTTGGGCATCCCATTAGCATAAACATTACATTATGCATCGTAACAGCAGGGCAGACATGGTAGCACCTAGAACATCACGCCTTATCATTGGGCACAATCATAGGCATAAGTTACCTCCTGCATTTGCATGAAAAACACAACGGCATAAACATGTGAGCATAGGGGCTTATTATGCAACAACCTTCAGAGTAAGGGCATCTACCTATTTGCATAAATCCTGGGGCAATGCTGTCACTAGGCATTAATCACAATGTGCATAGATCAGCCTCACTGCATTGGACATCAGCATAAACCTTAGCAGCACTGTAATAAGCATAAAAGCATTAGCATTGACACATTGATAAATGCACTAGGAGCACCACATTAGCGTAAGTCACATTAGAAGGGGGCATAAAACAATAACAGCCATGAAGTCATTGAAGGAAAGCGGCACACATTTTAAGTGCCATCAGCCTTACGGCGGCACCCCCTGGCAGCAGGTCACCTCACTCTCAAGTCCACGCTCTGACTGAGCACATGGCATCTCTACTGCTCTACAAATACCAGAAAGACAGGAAGCTTCTAGAAGGTCCCTGGCAGTTCCAGGCTCCACTGTCACTATGGGGAAAGTGTAGAGCTCCTTGTCACTTCAAACACTAGACCGCCAACCCACCTCAGGCAGGCGGCACAAGCAGACAGAAATGGCATCCATTTTAAAATTGACATTTCTGCAATGTTAAAAATAAAGGTGAGTATACCATTACACACCATTTATTATTTTCTCCTCACACCAGACATGGCATATACATTTCCCACCATGGGGGAGATGTCCCCTAAAGGGGGAGGGGTTCCTAATATAACTATGTAAGGCAGAAAGCACACACATTTTGCACTGCTTACCAGCGCCAAAGTGTCCAGCATCCTGAACCCACCAATTCCATCGCACCGAATGGGCTAGGGGAAAGGCAAAAGTTTCCAGATGACCCTGCAAGCAGGGCCAAGTCCAACAGAAAACCTATCAACCCCACACATTTCTGAAAACTACACACTTGGAGGAGTCCAACGAGGTATGGCTTGCGTGGGTCGCCCAAAGATTTCCTACCCAGAATCCCCTGCAAACCGCAAATTTTGCTGGAAAAAACACTTTTTCTCAAATTTCTGTGTGGGAAAGTTCTGGGATCTATGAGGATCCACACATTTCCTACCACCCAGCATTCCCCCAGGTCTCCAGATAAAAATCATACCTCACTCTAGTACCCACTACAGGCAAGGGCCCAAAACGTATTGAGCCTTATTTATGAAGGTCTTGTGCCAGCGGTGCATCACTTTTAAAATAGGAAAAAGTGACGTACCAGTAGCGCAAGGCCTTCATAAATGAGGCCCTTTGAGTACACATCAAAATGACCTGTCACAAAACAACCTGGTTTTGCAAGGGGGTCACCTGGGATTTTGGCCCGGGTTTGGCGGCCATCTTGGGAAAATTCCTAACCCACACATTTCTAAAAACTAGACACCCAGGGAAGTCTATCGAGGTATGGCTTGCATGGATCCCCCAAGGTTTTCCTACCCAGAATACCCCACAAACCTCAAATTTAGTTGAACAAAGCACATTTTCCACATTATTTTTGTGTGGAATCACCATACCGGCACAAATGTCCTAACTCACAGCGTTCCCCTCAGTCTCCCGATTAAAATGATACCTCACTTGTGTGGATGCGGCAAGGGCCTGTGACTGGGAAGAGCCCAAAACATAAAATACGTTATTAGCCAATTCTGCATTAAACACCCACGCAAGTGAGGTATCATTTTACTCAGGACACTAAGGAGAATGCTGTGCTGGAACAGTGCTTCCACACAAAAAATGTGGAAAATGTTTTTTTTTCAGCTAAATTTGAGGTTTGCAGGGTATTCTGGGTAGGGAAACTATGAGGATCCATGCAAGCCATACATCATTAGACTCCCCAGAGTATCTAGGTTTCATAAATGTGTGGGTTTGGTATTTTTCCTTAGATGGCGGCGAGCCTAGGGCCAAAACCCCAGGTGCCCCCCCCAAAACCAGGTTGTTCTGTTATGGGTAATTTTGAAGTCTCCACAGTACAATTTGGGCCATTTCCTGTTGCAGCCACTGTGCCTACCCACACAAGTGATGTATCATTTTTATCAAGAGACCTGGGGAAACGATAGGTGGTAGGAAGTTTGTGAATCCACACAGATTCCAGAACTTTCCCGCACAGAAATTTGCGAAAAAAGCTTTTTTTCAGCTATATTTGAGGTTTGCAGGGGATTCTGGGGAGGAAAACAATGGGGAACCCATGCAAGCCATACCTCGCTGGAATGCCTCAGGTGTATAGTTTTCAGAAATATATGAGTTCTATAGGTTTCCCAAGATGGCTGCTGAGACCGGGGCTAAAAACCCAGGTGACTCCCCTTGCAAAAGCACGCTGTTTTGTGATAGTTCATTTTCATGACTACTCAATATGTTTTGGCCCCTTGCCTATAGCGGGTATTTGAATTGGTCCCGGGGTCGGCAGCCATCTAGGGAAATCTACCAAAACCCACACATTTCTGAACACTAAATACCCGGGGAGTCCAGCGAGGTGTGGCTTGCATGAATCTCCCAACGTTTTCCTACCCATAATCCACTGCATACCTCAAATATAGCTGAAAAAACACTTTTTTTCCTAAATTTCTGTGTGTGAAAGTTCTGGAATTTACGTGGATCCGCAAATTTCCTACCACCCAGCTTTCCCCCAGGTCTCCCGATAGAAATTATACCTCAATCAGGTGGGTAGGTCAAGTACTTGCTGCAGGCATGAGCCCAAAATATATTGAGAGACATCAAAATGACCTAATACAAAACAACCTAGTTTTGCAAGGGTGGTCACCTGGGTTTTCGGCCCGGGCTCTGCCGCCCTCTTGGGAAATCTACAAAATCCACACATTTCTGAAAACTACACACCCGGGGAAGTCCAGTGAGGTATGGCTTGCAAGGGTCGCCCAAAGATTTCCTAACCAGAATCCCCTGCAAACAGCAAATTTAGCTGGAAAAAACATTTTTTCTCAGATTTCTTTGTGGGAAAGTTCTGGAATCTATGTGGATCCACACATTTCCTACCACCCAGCGTTCCCGCAGGTCTTCCAATAAAAATTATACCTCACTCCTGTGGGTGGGTCAAGCACGCGCTACAGGCAAGGGCCCAAACTTATTGAGTAGACATCAAAATGACCTATCAAAAACAACCTGGTTTTGCAAGGGGGGTCACCTGGGTTTTCGGATTGGCGGCCATCTTGGGAAACCTACCAAACCCACACATTTCTGGAAACTGCACACCTGGAGGAGTCCAGCGAGGTATGGCTTGCGTGGGTCGCCCAAAGATTTCCTACCCAGAATCCCCTGGAAACCGCAAATTTGGGGGTAAAAAATACTTTTTTACAAATTTCTGTGTGGGAAAGTTCTGGAATCTATGTGGATCCACAATTTTCCTACCACCCAGCATTTCGCCAGGTCTCCCGATAAAAATGATACCTCACTCAAGTGGGTGGGTCAAGTACTCGCTACAGGCAAGGGCCCAAAACTTACTGAGTAGACATCAAAATTACCTATCACAAAATAAACTGGTTTTGCAAGGGGGTCACCTGGGTTTTTGGCACCGGGATCGGCGGCCATCTTGGGGAAAAACCTAACCTACACATTTCTAAAAACTAGACACCCGGGGGAGACTATTGAGGTATGGCTTGCATGGAGCCCCCAAAGTTTTCCCACCCAGAATCCTCCGCAAACCTTAAATTTAGCTGAAACAAACACATGTTCCACATATTTTTGTGTGGATTCACCATGCGCAACAGTTTTTATAAAATAAGTTTTTAGCCAATTCTGCATTAGTCACCCATGCAAGTAAGGTATAATTTTAATCAGGACACTAAGGAGAATGCTGTGGTGTAGGTTATTTGTGCTGGAACAGTGCTTCCACAAAATAAATGTGGAAAATTTCGTTTTTTCAGCTAAATTTGCGGTTTGCAGGGGATTCTGGGTAGGAAAACATTGGGCGACCCAGGCAAGCCATACCCCGCTGTAATACCCCAGGTCTCTAGTTTTCAGAAATGTGTGTATTTGGTAGGTTTCCCTCAATAGCCGCCGAGCCTGTGACCAAAAACCCAGGTACCCCCTTGCAAAAACAGGTTGTTTTGTGATTGGTCATTTTGATGTCTACTCAAAGCATTTTGGGCCCTTCTCTGTCATGGGTACTTTACCCATCCACACGAGTGAGGTATCATTTTTATCAGGAGACCTGGGGGAATGGTGGTTGGTAGAAAATGTGTGGATCCACGTAGATTACAGAACTTTCCCACACAGAAATATTTAAAAAGGGGCTTTTATCAGCTAAATTTGAGGTTTGCAGGGCTTTCTGGGTAGGAAAATATTGGGGGATCCATGCAAGCCATACCTCATCAGACTCTCCTGGATGTCTAGTTTTCAGAAATGTGTGGGTTCTATAGGTTTCCCAAGATGGCTTCTGAGCCCGGAGCCAAAAACCCAGGGGACTCCCCTTGCACAACCAGGCTGTGTTTTGATAGGTCATTTTGTTGTCTACTCAAAACGTTCTGGCCCCTTGCCACTTAGTCCCGGGGTCATCAGTCATCTAGGAAAACCTACCAAACCAACACATTTCTGAAAACTAGACACCCAGGGGAGTCCAGCAAGGTATGGGTTGCGTGGGTCGCTAAAAGTTTACCTACCCAGAATTCCCTGCAAACAGCAAATTTAGCTGAAAAAAACCCTTTTTTCTCAAATTTCTGTGTGGGAAAGTTCTGGAATCTATGTGGATCCACAATTTTTCTACCATCTAGCATTTCGCCAGGGCTCCCGATAATAATGATACCTCACTCATGAGGATGGATCAAGTACTCGCTACAGGCAAGGGCCCAAAACGTACTGAGTACATATCTAAAGGACCTATCACAAAACAAACTGGTTTTCCAAGGGGGTCACCTGGGTTTTTGGCACTGGGATTGGAGGGCCATCTTGGGAAAATACCTAACCAACACATTTCTGAAAACTAGACACCTGGGGGAGTCTATCGAGGTATGGCTTGCATGGAGCCCCCATAGTTTTTTACTAACCAGAATCCTCCGCAAACCTCAAATATAGCAGAAAAAAACACATTTTCCACATATTTTTGTGTGGATTCACCATGCCAGCACAAATATCCTACCCCACAATGTTCCCCCTAGTCTCCCGAGTGAAATGATACCTCACTTGTATGAGTGGGGCAGGGGCCTGTGACTAGGAAGAGCCCAAAACATAAGGAGTAAGGGTAAAGCACAGAAAATTCTAAGCGCTACATTTGTTTTAAAATACGTTTTTAGCCAATTCTGCATTAGTCACCCATGCAAGTGAAGTATCATTTTAATCAGGACACTAAGGATAATGCTGTGGTGTAGGTTATTTGTGCTGGCACAGTACTTCCACAAAGAAGATGTTGAAAATCTCATTTTTTCAGCTAAATTTGAGGTTTGCAGGGGATTCTGGGTAGGGAAACTTTGGGAGATCCACGCAAGCCATACCTCATTGGAATACCCAGGTTGTCTAGCTTTCAGAAATGTGTGGGTTTGGTATGTTTCCATAGATGGCGGCGAACCTGGGGCCAAATCCTCAGGTGCTCCCCCAAAACCATCTTGTTCGGGTTATGGGTAATTTTAAAGTCTCCACAGTACGATTTGGGCCATTTCCTGTTGCAGCCACTGTTCTTACCCACACAAGTGATGTACCATTTTTATCAGGAGACCTGGGGGTACGCTAGGTGGTAGGAAATTTGTGGATCCAAACAGATTCCAGAACTTTCCCGCACAGAAATTTGCATTAAAGTTATTTCTTTCAGCTAAATTTGAGGTTTGCAGGGGATTCTGGGTAGGAAAACATTGGGGGAGCCATGCAAGCCATACCTCGCTGCAATATCCCGGGTGTCTGTTTTCAGAAATGTTTGTCTTTGGTAGGTTTACCTAGATGGACGCCGAGCCTGGGACCAAAAACCCAGGTACCCCTTTGCAAAAACAGGTTGTTTTGTAATAGGTCATTTTGATGTCTACTCAATGCGATTTGGGCCCTTCTCTGTCACGGGTACTTGACCCATCCACACAAGTGAGGCATCATTTTATCTGGAGACCTGGGGAAACACTGGGTGGTAGGAAATGTGTGGATCCACATGGATGACAGATTTTTCTCACACAGAAATCTTTAAAAAAAGGGCTTTATCATCTAAATTTGAGGTTTGCAGGGCATTCTGGGTAGGAAAACATTGGGGGATCCATGCAAGCCATACCTCACTGGACTCCCCTGGCTGTCTAGTTTTCAGAAATGTGTGGGTGCTATAGGTTTCCCGAGATGGCTGCTAAGCTTGGGGCCAAAAGCCCAGGTGACCCCCCTTGCAAAACCAGGCTGTTTTGTGATAGGTCATTTTGATGTCTACTCAATACGTTTTGGCCACTTGCCTCTAGCAGGTACTTGCTTTGGTCCCGGGGTCAGCAGCTGTTAGAACTGGGATTTCTGGTTGGCTAAGGCTTACCAATCAAAACAAAACGTAACTAAGGGTCACAGGGGAATAGATTATGGACTGGACTACCTCCAATCCCCGAAACAAATACCTGACAACTACCAGGAGATGTCTAGTCCGTTCATAAAGAACAGAAAACTGCTGAATGATGTAGAAATGCAAGGAACACAATACAAATAGTTTGCCCACCACTTGGTTAGAGTAAAGAGGCCATCAGCCCACCCTTACTGGCGGAGCTTCTTCATATGGAGCTCACGGAGAACTAGATCTAGGACCACAGGCCTGAACCACCAGGCCCCGCTGGGTACCTGACCTTATGCTCCTGAGAAAACTCTTGCCAAGGTGTGTGTTCAAACCGTATGAACCCTAGTGAAGTGCAGGGCTCATGTGTAAGTGAAAATTAAAAATGGCTACTTGGGCAAAAAATATCTTTATTGAAAATTGACCAAGTTTCATGCTTAAAATAACCCGATAGTCTTGAAATTATTGACTATCTCCTGGCTAAGACTAGTTTGGTCAACATGTTTAAGCCGAACTGGTCAACTGACCTGGCTTTCTTCAGGACCTAGATGTTTATGGAGTACAAGCTACTGCAGGATAGACAGAATTTGTGCATGCAAAATGTGCATAAATACAATTCTCAACAACATAATCAGGTAAGAAGGTTAGTCTGCGGCATGTGCCACCCTACCAGACAAGCGAGATTTGTGCTTGATGGTAAGAGCTACCTCTTCTTTTCCAGATTTGTGTGGGAGAAAAGCCTCACCTCACCCGGCTAACTGCTCGGAGATGGAAGCCCCGCTCTGTCTGTCGGTGCTTCAGGCCAGACTGAAGAAAGCTGGGTCAGTTGACCAGTTCGGCTGAAACATGTTGACCATACTAGTCTTAGCCAGGAGATAGTCAATAATTTCATGACTTATTGGGTTATTTTAAACATGACACTTGGTTAATTTTCAATAAACATATTTTTTGCCCAAGCAGCTATTTTTAATTTTCACTTACACATGAGCACTGCACTTCACTAGGGTTCATACGGTTTGAACACACACCTTGGCAAGAGTTTTCTCAGGAGCATAAGGTCAGGTACCCAACAGGGCCCGGTGGCTCAGGGCTGTGGTCCTAGATCTAGTTCTCTGTGAGCTCCATATGACGAAGCTCCGCCAGTAAGGGTGGGCTGATGGACTCTTTACTCTAACCAAGTGGTGGGCAAACTATTTGTATTGTGTTCCTCACATTTCTACATCGTTCAGCAGTTTTCTGTTCTTTATGAACGGACAGGACATCTCCTGGTAGTGGCTAAGGCTTGCGCCATAGCCAGGCAGAAACCACCATTCTAGTCAGGGCAAGGGAGTCACATTCCAAGATGACCCCTGCTCACCCCCTTGGTAGCTTGGCACGAGCAGACAGGCTTATCCCAGGGGCAATGTGTAAAGCATTGGCGCAAGCACACAACAGCAACAACCTCCTAGGCACACCACAAAAGGAACTCCACACAAGGTTATATAAAAATAACTTTTGTATTGTCAAAACACATCAGATAGTAATCACACAATATAAATTGTGCCAACTGGCACAGGCAATATTCACAAGGGATTATTTGCAGGACAGGGCCACATGGGCCACTGTCAGAATCAACACTTTTAGAACTAGAATTACTGTTAGAAATAGCACTTTTAAACATATAATGATCAGTAGTTTCACACATGATGCATAGAACATTCAGAGGTGTAGGAAAGACACATGATGTATAAACATACATTCAGCGGTGTAAGAACAAGGCACATGACACATCAAACCACATTCAGAGGTTCAGCACAGGAAAACACATGATGCATAAAAACATTAAGAGGTGTAGATAAGACACATAATGCATAAAACACATATAGAGGTGTCACAGGCATAATGGCATAGCACAATACGCATAATTCACATTTGGACCTAACCGGTAAAAATACAGTATGCAGTCTCCTCACTAGTCTAAACACATTAGACTCTGCCTCCTAAGAATAAATCATTTTTAGGGGCGTAAATCACATAGTGAAAACATCCCACTAGCATAAACCTACATAGGTAAAATAACCTCACAATCACAGTAACATCACATTGCGCAAATATCACATTAGGCAATTACCATCATAAACATAGCAAAATCACATTGCGCAAAAATCACCTTAGGGCCTTGCGCCCTACCCACATACCAGTCCCCTGCCAAACTGGCCATCTCAAGAAGGGAACTCCAAAGTCCTGTGTCCAGAATGTCAGGGCGCGCTGCCAATGCAGCGCCAGTCAGGGGTGCGCCACTGGCGCAAACCTAAACGTTGCAGCTGCCCACTACTTGCTGGTCAGCTGATGACAGTAACAGGGCCTAAATATTGCAGCTGGCACTAAGTGCTGCACAGCTCTAGAAGGCCTGGCCCCTCTGTGCCATCTCTGTCCCACACAGGGACTCTCTCCATTGCGCCTAAACGTTGCAGCTGCCCACTAATTGCTGGGCAGATGGGAGACAACATAACTGCGACAGGACCCTCACTGACCCTAGAACAGAACTGCGCCAACTGTTGGAGCCACACAGGCTCTGAAAACACATATGCTCAGGCTGTAGTCACACGGGGCTCTGTGAATAAAGATGTCCCCCAAACACTAAGGCATCCCATGGGGGAAACACGGGCCTCTCAAAATCAGTGGACACAGGGAGCGCACTGGCTTCTGCAAGAATCAAAGATGCCCCAACGTTGGAGCTCTCAGACTCTGGAAATACACATATGCCCTTGAGCCTCTCAGGCTCCTAAAACAAATATGGCCCTGTCGTTGGAGCCATCTGGGCTCGGGAAACATACCTGGCCCCTAAAAGTAGAAGCGAGGTGTGCACTCGCTAGATAAATAAATAAACGGGGTGGCACCCGTCCATAAAAATATGCAAATAAGCATCAAAGGGGCAGCAGCTCTTCCCTCCAAGGGAAAACGACAGCGCTCTGCCCAGTAAGTAAAAGAAAGCGCTCTCAAGGCGCTGGGGGCTAAGACAGCGCCAAGCCCCTCAGAAATGGCCCCATCAGCAAGGAGGGTCCCAGCAGTCCTAAGCAAATGCACAGGGTTCAAAGAAAAAGGTCCTGGGGGGAAAAGGAGAAAAAGAGGACCCTAAGAAAGAAAAGATCCTCCAGGCATCAAGGTCCATCAGGCATCCAGGGGCTGGGCAGGGCCCAGGGAGGCAAGCCTTCCCCTGGGCCCAAGCAGCAGCACGCCCTGGGCAGGATTCAATTCAGAAACAAAAACATTTTGTAAGGGGACACAGCCCTTTTTTATACCGTAAAGTCCTTTGTCTCGCAGGGTGCAGGCAATGTGAGAACCAGCTACAACTGGTTATGGGAACTCCTTTCACTGGCCAGGCTAGGGACATCAGATGCACCACAGGGGGTGGAGCCAGCATTATGGAGGCAAAACCCAGCCCTATTCAGGCCCAGGTGCACCCCTCCCCTCACACCAGCATGCTAATCACTCCATTCACCACCGGGGCAGACCCACCCGGACTCTTGGAGCCAGGCTCATCAGCCAGCTATAGCCAATCACACGCCAGACACAAATTACACAAACATGCCAACTTCTAGAAGTGGCACTTCCACACTAGACACAATCATGCCGCATATATCATTGCGCAGCATTCAATCTCACGAGTTTGCACATACCAAACTCGACCCTGAACTCCCCACACATCAGGAACTAGCGTGGTCACACATATTCCCCATGTATTCCTATTGGAGTAAAGGTCACTCTCACCACACACACACAGAGCTTGCGCACTTTACACTGTACCACAGTGAAAAAGTGAAAAAGTGCGCAGAGGCCTAAAATCACTAACACCAGGTCACAGAAACAGGCTAGGAAAAAGCAAAAAGTCTCGGGGTGAACGTGCCAAAAAGGGCCAGGTCCAACAGCAGCCATCTAGGGAAATCTACCAAAACCCACACATTTCTGAAAACTAGACACCGGGGGGAGTCCAGCGAGGTATGGCTTGCATGGGTCTACCAACATTTTCCTACCCATAATCCACTTCATACCTAAAATATAGCTGAAAACAAACATTTTTTTCTCAAGTTTCTGGATTCTACTTGGAGCCACAAATTTCCTACCACCCAGCGTTCTCCCAGGTCTCCCGATAGAAATGATATGTCGCTCACGTGGGTGGGTCAAGTACCCGCTACAGGCATGGACCCAAAATAAATTGAGGAGACATCAAAATTACCTATTACAAAACAACTTAGTTTTGCAAGGGGGTCACCTGGGTTTTCGGCCCGGGCTCAGCGGCCCTCTTGGGAAACCTACCAAACCCACACATTTCTGAAAACTACAAACGCAGGGGAGTTCAGCGAGGTATGGCTTGCATGGGTCGCCCAAAGATTTTCTACCCAGAATCTCCTGCAAAAAAAGAATTAAGCAGGAAAAAACTATTTTTTTGCAAATTTCTGTGTGAGAAAGATGTGGAATCTATGTCGATCCACAAATTTCCTACCAACCGGCATTCCCACTTGGTCCCCTGATAAAAATTATACCTTACTCACGTGGGTTGGTCAAGTACCCGCTACAGGCAATGGCCCAAAACTTATTGAGTAGACATCAAAATGACCGATCACAAAACAAACTGGTTTTGCAAGGGGGTCCCCTGGGTTTTTGGCACCGGGCTTGGCGGTCATCTTGGGAAAGTATCTAACCCACACATTTCTAAAAACTAGACACCCAGGGGAGTCTATCCAGGTATGGCTTGCATGGATCCCCCAAAGTTTTCCTAGCCAGAACCCCCCACAAACCTCAAATTTAGCTGAAAAAACAAATGTTCCACATATTTTTGTGTGGAATCACCATGCTGGCACAAATGTCCTAGGCCACAGCGTTCCCCTCAGTCTCCGGAGTAAAATGGTACCTTACTTGGTGGGTGGGGCAAGGGCCTGTGACTGAGAAGAGCCCAAAACTTAGGGAGTAAGGGTATAGCACAGAGAATTCTAAGGGCTACATTTTTAAAAAATATGTTTTTAGCCAATTCTGCATTAGTCACCGATGCAAGTGAGGTATCATTTTACTCGGGACGCTGAGGAGAATGCTGTGGTGTATAATATTTTATTTGTGCTGGCACCGTGCTTCCATACAAAAATATGTGGAAAATGTCATTTTGTCAGTTAAATTTCATTTTTCCAGCGAATTCTGGGTAGGGAAACTTTGGGGGATCCAGGCAAGCCATACCTCATTAGACTCCCAAGGGTGTCTAGTTTTCAGAAATGTGTAGTTTTGTATGTTTCCTTAGATGGTGTCGAGTCTGGGGCCAAAACCCCAGTTGCCCCCCAAAAACCAGGTTGTTCTGTTATGGGTAATTTTGAAGTCTCGACAGTATGATTTGGGCCATTTCCTGTTGCTGCCACTGTACCTACCCACACAAATGAGGTATCATTTTTATCGGGACACCTGGGGAGACGCTAGGTGGTAGGATATTGGTGGATCCACACAGATTCCAGGATTTTCTTGCACAAAAATGTGCAAAAAAAGTGATTTTTTCTTCTAAATTTGAGGTTTGCAGGGGATTCTGGGTAGGAAAACATCGGGGGACCAATGCAAGCCATGCCTCGCTGGAATGACCCAGGTGTCTAGTTTTCAGAAATCTGTGTCTTTGGTAGGTTTCCCTCAATAGCCGCCAAGCCTGGGACCAAAAACCCAGGTACCCACTTGCAAAAACAGGTTGTTTTGTGATAGGTCATTTTGATGTCTACTCAATGCGTTTTGGGCCCTTCTCTGTCACAGGTACTTGACCCATCCACACGAGTGAGGTATTATTTTTATTGGGAGACCTGGGGGAATGCTGGGTGGTAGGAAATGTGTGGATCCATATAGATTACAGAACTTTCCCACACAGAAATGTTAAAAAAGGGCTTTTATCAGAAAAATTTGAGGTTTGCAGGGCATTCTGGGTAGAAAAACATTATCCTTGCAAGCCATACCTCACTGGACTTCCCGGGGTGTCTAGTTTTCAGAAATGTGTGGATTCTATTGGTTTCCCAAGAAAGCCGCTGAGCCCGGGGCCAAAAACTCAGGTGACTCCCCTTGCACAACCAGCTGTTTTTTGGGCCCTTGCCTATAGCGGGTACTTGACTTGGTCCCGGAGTCGGCAGCCATCTAGGGAAACCTACCAAACTCACATATTTCTGAAAACTAGACACCCGGGGAGTCCAGAGTGGTATGGTTTGCGTGGGTCCCCCAACGTTTTCCTACACAGAATCCACTGCATACCTCAAATATAGCTGAAAACACCCACTTTTTTCTCAAGTTTCTGTGTGTAAAAGTTCTGGAATCTACGTGGATCTGCAAATTTCCTACCACCCAGCGTTCCCCCAGGTCTCCTGACAGAAATTATACCTCACTCAATGGAAGAGTCAAGTACCCGCTACAGGCATGGGCCTAAAATTTATTGAGGAGACATCCAAATGATCCATTACAAAACAACCTTGTTTTGCAAGGGGGGTCATCTGGGTTTTCTGCTCCGGGCTCGGCGGCCATCTTGGGAAACCTACCATACCCACACCCGGGGGAGTCGAGCGAGGTATGGCTTGCATGGGTCGCCCAAAGATTTCCTACCCAGAATCCCCTGCAAACAGCAAATTTAGTGGGGAAAAACACTTTTTCTGCAAATTTCTGTTTGGGAAAGTTCTGGAATCTACATGGATCCACCCAGCATTCCCCCAGGTCTCCCGATAAAAATTATACCTCACTCACATGGGTGGGGCAAGTACCCGCTACAGGCAAGGGCCCAAAATGTACTGAGTAGACATCAAAATGATCTTTTACAAAATAACCTAGTTTTGCAAGGGGGGGTCACCTGCATTTTCGGCCTCGGGCTCGTTGGCCATCTTGGGAAAATAAATAACCTACACATTTATGAAAACTAGACACGCGGGGGAGTCTATCGAGGTATGGCTTGCATGGAGACCCCAAAGTTTTCCCACCCGGAATCCTCCACAAACCTCAAATTTAGCTGAAAAAACACATTTCCACATATTTTTGAGTAGAATCACCATGCCGGCACAAATATCCTACCACACAGCGTTCCCTTTAGTCTCCTGAGTAAAATGATACCTCACTTGTGTGGGTGGGGCAAGGGCCTGTGACTGGGAAGAGCCCAAAACAAAGGGAGTAATGGTATAGCACAGAGAATTCGAAGCACTACATTTTTTATAAAATACGTTTTTAGCCAATTCTGCATTAATCACCTACTCAAGTGAGGTATATTTTTAATCAGGACACTAAGGAGAATGCTGTAGTGTAGGTTATTTGTGCTGGCATAGTGCTTCCACAAAAAAGATGTTGAAAATGTCGTTTTTTCAGCTAAATTTGAGGTTTGCAGGGTATTCTGGGTAGGGATCCACGCAAGCCATACCTCATTGGACTACCCAGGGTGTCTAGCTTTCAGAAATGTGTGGGTTTGGTATGTTTCATTAGATGGCGGCGAGCCTGGGGCCAAAACCTCAGGTGCTTCCCTAAAACCATGTTGTTCGGGTTATGAGTAATTTTGAAGTGTCCACAGTATGATTTGGGCCATTTCCTGTTGCAGCCACTGTGCTTACCCACACAAGTGATGTACCGTTTTATCAGGAGACCTGGATGAACGCTAGATGGTAGGAAATTTGTGGATCCACACAGATTCCAGAACTTTCCCGCACAAAAACTTTCATAAAAAGTGATTTTTTCAGCTAAATTTGAAGTTTGCAGAGTATTCTGGGTAGGAAAACATTGGGGGAGCCATGCAAGCCATACATCGCTGCAATGCCCCGGGTGTCTTGTTTTCAGAAATGTTTGTCTTTGGTAGGTTTCCCTAGATGGCCGCCGAGCCTGGGACCAAAAACTCAGGTACCCCCTTGCAAAAACAGGTTGTTTTGTGATAGTTCATTTTGATGTCTACTCAATGCGTTTTGGGCCCTTCTCTGCCATGGGTACTTGACCCATCCACACGAGTGAGGTATCATTTTTATCAGGAGACCTGGGGGAACACTGGGTGGTAGAAAATTTGTGGATCCACATATATGACAGATTTTTCCCACACAGAAATGTTTAAATAAAGGGCTTTATATGCTAAATTTGAGGTTTGCAGGGCATTCTGGGTAGAAAAACATTGGGGGATCCATGCAAGCCATACCTCGCTGGACTCCCCTGGCTGTCTAGTTTTCAGAAATGTGTGGGTGCTATAGGTTTCCCTAGATGGCTGCTGAGCTTAGGGCCAAAAGCCCAGGTGACTCCCCTTGCAAAACCAGGCTGTTTTGTGATAGGTCATTTTGATGTCTACTCAATACGTTTTGGCCCCTTGCCTCTAGCAGGTACCTGCTTTGGTCCCGGGGTCAGCAGCCATCTAGGGAGATCTACCAAACCCACACATTTACACCCGGGGGAGTCCAGCGAGGTATGGCTTGCATGGGTGTCCCAACATTTTCCTACCCATAATCCACTTCATACCTAAAATATAGCTGAAAAGAAACACTTTTCTTCTTAAATTTCTTTGTGTGAAGGTTCTGGATTCTACTTGGATCCACAAATGTCCTACCACCCAGCGTTTTCCCAGGTCTCCTGATAAAAATGATACGTCACTCACGTGGGTGGGTCAAGTACCCACTACAGGCATGGACCCAAAATGAATTTAGGAGACATAAAAATTACCTATTACAAAACAACTTAGTTTTGCAAGGGAGGTCACCTGGGTTTTCGGCCCGGGCTCGGGGGTCTTCTTGGGAAACCTACCAAACCCACACATTTCTGAAAACTACACACCTGGGGGAGTCCAGCGAGGTATGGCTTGCGTAGGTCGCCCAAAGATTTCCTACCCAGAATCCCCTGCAAACCACAAATTTAGCAGGAAAAAACATTTTTTTTGCAAATTTCTGTGTGGGAAAGTTGTGGAATCTATGTGGATCCACAAATCTCCTACCAACCAGCACTCACCCGTGGTCCTCTGATAAAAATGATCACCTCACTCACGTGGGTTGGTCAAGTACCCGCTACAGGCAAGGGCCCAAAACATATTGAGTAGACATCAAAATGACCGATCACAAAACAAACTGGTTCTGCAAGGGGGTCATCTGGGTTTTTGGCACTGGGCTCGGCGGTCATCTTGGGAAAATATCTAACCCACACATTTTGAAATACTAAAAATCTGAGGGAGTCTATCCTGGTATGGCTTGCATGGATCCCCCAAAGTTTTCCTACCCAGAATCCCCCACAAACCTCAAATTTAGCTGAAAAAACAAATGTTCTACATATTTTTGCGAGGAATCACCATGCCGGCACAAATTTCCTAGGCCACAGCGTTCCCCTCAGTCTCCCGAGTAAAATGGCTTGTGTGGGTGAGGCAAGGGCCTGTGACCGGGAAGAGCCCAAAACCTAGGGAATAAGGGGTATAGCACAGAGAATTCTAAGCGCTATATTTTTTTTAATACGTTTTTAGCCAGTTCTGCATTAGTCACCCATGCAAGTGAGGTATCATTTTACTTGGGACGCTGAGGAGAATGCTGTGGTGTATGTTATTTTATTTGTGCTGGCACTGTGCTTCCACACAAAAATATATGGAAAATGTCATTTTCAGCTAAATTTGAGGTTTGAGGTTTGCAGCAGATTCTGGGTAGGGAAACTTTGGGGGATCCATGCAAGCCATACCTCATTAGACTCCCAAGGGTGTCTAGTTTTCAGAAATGTGTAGTTTTGTATGTTTCCTTAGATGGTATCAAGCCTGGGGCCAAAACCCCAGGTCCCCCCCAAAAACCAGTTTGTTCTGTAATGGGTAATTTTGATGTCTCGACAGTATGATTTGGGCCATTTCCTGTTGCTGCCACTGCGCTTACCCACACAAGTGAGGTATCATTTTCATTGGGACACCTGGGGATTCTGGGTAGGAAAACATCGGGGGACCCATGCAAGCCATACCTCGCTGATCTCCCCTGGGTGTCTAGTTTTCAGTAATGTGTGGGTTCTATGGGTTTCCCAAGATGGCTGCTGAGCCTGGGGCCAATTCCCAGGCGACTCCCCTTGCACAACCAGGCTGTTTTTTGATAGGTCATTTTGTTCTCTACTCAATATGTTTTGGACCCTTGCCTATAGTCGGTACTTGACTTGGTCCCGGTGTCGGCAGCCATCTAGGGAAACCTACCAAACCAACACATTTCTGAAAACTAGACACCCGGGGGAGTCCTGCGAGATAAGACTTGTGTGGGTCCCCAATGTTTTCCTACCCAGAATCCACTGCATACCTCAAATATAGCTGAAAAAGCCCACTTTTTTCTCAAATGTCTGTGTGTGAAAATTCTGGAATCTACATGGATCCACAATTTTCCTACCACCCAGAGTACCCCCAGGTCTCCTGATAGAAATAATACCTCACTCACGTGGGAGAGTCAAGTTCCCGCTACAGGCATCGGCCCAAAATGTATTGAGGAGACACCCAAATGACCTATTACAAAACAACCTAGTTTTGCAAGGGGGTCACCTGGGTTTTGGTACCCGGGCTCGGCGGCTATCTTGGGAATACTACAAAACCCAGGCTGTTTTGTGATAGGTCATTTTGATGTCTACTCAATACGTTTCAGCCCCTTGCCTCTAGCAGATACTTAATTTGGTTCCGGGGTCAGCAGCCATCTAGGGATATCTACCAAAGCCCACACATTTCTGAAAACTAGACACCCGGGGGAGTCCAGCGAGGTATGGCTTGCGTGGGTCTCTGAACATTTTCCTACCCATAATGCACTGCATACCTAAAATATAGCTGAAAAAAAACACTTCTCTTCTTAAATTTCTGTGTGTGAAAATTCTGGATTCTACTTAGATCCACAAGTTTCCTACCACCCAGCGTTCTCCCAGGTCTCACGATAAATGATTAGGTGTGGGCCAAAAATCCGTTCCGTTCGCGTAATTTGCGGATTTGTGGCAATTTCGCGGTCCGCAAATTTGCCCAAAAATCCGCAATTAGCAAGCTGGCGGATTTTTTTGCTTGGTCGCGCTTCAAAAATACAATCTTGCGCGTGTGGCGTTGACTTTTCGTGATTCTGAGTTCGCCAAGTTATTTTTCCTCCCGGTTTGCGTGCGCTGCGCCATTTTGGATCTGGCTGCAAGATCGCGCAAGTCTTTTCGAACACGAGTACGTCATAGCGGCCCGCCATCTTGCACTGTGAGAGTTTGAGAACGCGACTACGTCACAAGGGCCCGCGATCACGCATCGCAGGAGTAAACAATTGCAAACACGTAGATGGGACGCGCAGCTGACTTCCGGCGGGAGATTTGAACAGCTTGCTTTCCCGAACTTGCAAAAAATTGCAATTCTGCACAAGAAATCTACCGCAGGCAGCATAAACCTTCTGAAAATGCAAGGAGTCCATTTTGGGGGGGAGGGGGGGTTAGGAAAGAAGTGCCCCAGAGTCTCCAACTTCCTGTTCCTGTCCAGCAGGCTCCTCCCAGTGCTTTGTCCATGTCCTGGTCCCTTTTCATTTGGATCTGGAGCTGGAAGGATTACTTTTTGTGGCTGCTGCTGGATATTTGTATTTGAGGACTTTTTGTTTGGATCACTTTTGGATTACTTTTGGATTTGAGATTTTACAAGTGAGTTGGTGTTGTTTTTTTAGGGCATTGCAGTTGCTGCAACTACAATTTTTAAACTTTTTCACAACTTTAAAAAAAATATATTGTGGGTAGGCACAGTATCCAGTAGGCCCAGGGTTAGTCATGGGTGCATGATACAACTGTTTCTGTGAGTTTTGTTGAACTTAAATATCATTTAAGTCATGGAATTGAATAGCTCACTGTTATATGTGGATTTTTTTTTTAATTTTGGGGTGCGTGTAAAGCCACACTAGGCAGTAGGCGCAGGGGTACTCAGTGGTGCATAGACCAAGGCTTTCTGTGGGTTCTGTTGAATTTAAAGATTATTAAGGGCATGGATGGCATTGGATTGTGGTGTTTTTCAATTTTTTGGGGTGGTGTTGTGGCCTGGCCATGTGGGTGGGGGCCATTTTGAGGTCTGGTCCAGGCAGGGCCATGTGGATGGGGGTCATGGGGCCATTTTGAAGCCAGGAAGTGTGCTTTGTGCCATAGGCCTGCACCCAGTCTGCCCTGCTTTCATCCATTATGCCCAGGGGTACTCAGTGGTGCATGGACCAAGGTTTTCTGTGGGTTCTCTTGAATTCAAACGTCATTTAGGGCATGAATGGCATTGGATTGTGGTGTTTTTTGTGTTTTTTTTAATTTTTTGGGGCGGGCGGTGTTGGGGCCTGGCCAAGTGGGTAGGGACAATTTTGAGGCCTGCTCCAGGCAGGGCCTGGCCATGTGGGTGGGGGTCAAGGGGCCATTTTGAAGCCAGGCAGTGTGCTTTGTGCCATAGGCTTGCACCCAGTCTGCCCTGCTTTCATCCATTATGCCCAGGGGTACTCAGTGGTGCATGGACCAAGGATTTCTGTGGGTTCTCTTGAATTTAAAAATCATTTAGGGCATGGATGGCATTGGATTGTGGTGTTGTTTGTGTGTTTTTTGATTTTTTGGGGTGGTGTTGGGACCTGGCCATGTGGGTGGGGGCCATTTTGAGGCCTGGTCCAGGCAGGACCATGTGGATGGGGGTCAAGGGGCAATTTTGAAGCCAGGCAGTGTGCTTTGTGCCATAGGCCTGCACCCAGTCTGCCCTGCTTTCATCCATTATGCCCAGGGGTACTCAGTGGTGCATGAAACAACTCTCTCTGTGTGGTCTCTCTTCTATCAATGTAAACATCCATTTTTGATTAGAAATAATTGCAATTTTTATTGTTGGTTTTTCCGTTTTTGGGTGTGTTGTAATAATAATAAATGAAATGCCTAGTTGCAAATATTATTGAAGCACGACATATGCAACATTTATTTAACTGATGTTCCTTTGGCTTCCTTTGCTTTTAGGTGCACAAAGAGAACCACGAATCAATCATCCTCATTGTTCATCATCAGTGCCAGGAAGAAGTCCTGCTGCGGTGTGTGCAGCACAACATCACGTGACATCACATGTGGCCACAGACAACTCTGTAACTCGTGCAACTGCGGCGTGCTGTTCTGACATCTGAAGAAGATGTGCCCAAAGAAAGGTGGCCGTAGCTCCTCTTCCAAGAAAGTTGCCAGTGCCACTGCCAGTAAGAAGGATCAGAGGTAGCAAGTGGCGCCACTTACCAAGGAGACTGGTGTGCCCACAGACACTTTTTTGGGAAGAAAAGCTACGCCTGCAGCAGCGGTGTCTGTGGGGGACCAAGCGGGGAGCAGCACTTCAGCTTCATTGGTCTCAGTGCCACCACGCCAAGTTAGGCCCAAGGCCATGAGTGCCGCAGAGGCAGCCACTTTAATTGCTCAATCACCATCTACCAGTGATGTTGGAGTCGACTCATCGCAAGAAAGTAGCATCCAATCAATGCAGGGTGTAACTCATCTGACGAGTATTCAACCACAGGTGCAACGACAACCACAGGTGCAACAAGGAGAGGCACAAGGAGAGGCGCAAGGAGAGGCGCAAGGAGTGGTGCAAGGAGTGGCGCAAGAAGTGGCGCATGTAGAGGCGCAATTAGAGGTGCAAGGAGTGATGCAAGTAGAGGTGCAAGGAGTGGCGCAAGTAGTGGTGCATGTAGCGGTGCATGGAGAGGCACATGGAGTGGCACAACTGCCCACAATGCTTGTGCCTCCAGAAGTAGGGGCACATCATGAAATTGAGATTCAAGCGGAGGTATCATCCGAGCAAGCCACTCCTCCTGATGATCCATTGTCTTCCAGATCCACATCAAGAAAAAGGTCAAGGAGGGCTAGTACAAGTTCTTCTTCAAGCCCACTTCCTTCTGATGATCTTGATCTTGATTGGAACCCACCAATGCAGTCTGAGAGGGAGGCAAGCCATGAGCCGACAAAGGTAGCTAAGCCTAAAAGGAAGGTTCCCGCAAGGCTTTCACTTATGGGTGATGACGACAAACAAGAAGAGGAAGTGGTGGATTCTGCTGCTGATGAACAGTCTGACGATGACGACCCAGTTATCACAGTTGTCACTCCAGCCCCAGCGGCCATGCAGCAGACAGCCATTTTTACCCTATCCCGAATTGCTGCTGAGCGGGATATGGGCGGTGTGGCACTGGTACCACCACCAACACTGGTAACTACTACACCAACACAACCTACAGCTTCCATATTTTCTCATCAGAAGGGCCGGCAGGGATCTCCATCCAGCTCGAACTCCATTACCTTAAGTAGTGGTGCTGTAAGTGCACAACAGAGTCACATTCAGCCACGCCCCTCCTGCACTTCATCTGGCATTGAAAGTTTCACCTCCACCACTACCAGAAATCTCCAGTCGACAGTTTGGGACTTCTTTAGTATTAGCAAAAAGGCGGAAAACCTAGTCATTTGTTCGATTTGTAAACAAGTAGTTAGTCGGGGTAAGCTTGGTACCAAGTATGGTACCGGATGCCAGAGAGGTTATCTCAAAAAACACCACATTATCCAGTGGGAGGTGCACCTAAGTAACATCGGAAAGGCAAAAGTACAAATCCAAATGTAGACATTGATGTTGCATCTAATTACGAAGAGGAGCTGATTGTGCAGGTGGCAGGTGAACAACCGAGAGACATTTTTTCTGGTACCCACAGTACCCCTGGCAGCAGCACTGCAGTGGAAGTGCCCACACCCTCCTCTACCCCAACAACATCAAGGAGGCACAGTATTCTGGTAGAGACACCAATGCGAAAAAGTACATCAATGAGCCTAACTGGGTTGAAGAGGTCTGCATCCTCATCACATATGAAAACGGTCCAGACCACCATTAAAAGCCTGTTTTGGTCGGAAGCGCCATTGGAACGCAACCACCCAACAGCACGTCTTTATAATGCAATGCTGGCTAAAATGTTAGCGCTCGACCTTCTCCCATTTTCTTTCGTGGAAGGGGTGGGTTTTCAACAATTTGTGGCAACAGTCTGCCCTAAATGGAAGGTTCCTAGCCGGTCTTATTTTGCCAGAGTTGCGGTTCCAGCACTACATCAAGATGTGCTGGAGGTGATTAGGGCAGCTTTGCAGAAGAGTGCTGTTCACACTATCCACCCGACAACAGACATGTGGACCAGTTGCCAAGCCCTTGATTACATGTGCATCACTGCACACTGGGTCTCTTTTGCAGGGGTTAGAGAAAAGATGTCTGCAGGTGTTGACCCTGCCACAATTTTTCAAGCTAGTCGGAAACATGCAACAGTAGCCATGTTTGCCATGGAGAAATATCATACTGCAGTAAACATTTTGAAGGAGTTTAACAGTAAGGTCTTTCAATAGCTGCGTCCAAGAAAATGCATGATTGGTTCTGTTTCCATGGATAATGGCAGTAATATAGTTAAGGCCATGCATGATGGTGGCTATTTCAGAGTGCCGTGATTGGCGCACAGTATTAACATTGTTGTTCAAGATTTCTTGAAAAAAGAAAACACAGTCAGCAAGTTACTGACCACTTGCTGAAGAATCTGCACACATTTCAGCCATTTTTTTAAGGCCCGGAAGCAGCTGAGGAAACTTCAACATGAACGTAGAGTGCCAGTCAGAGGACTCATCCAGGAGGTGGTAACACGTTGGAACTCTACCTTCTAAATGCTTGAGCGTCTGAGCAGTGCTTGGTAATCAATGAGTATGTCTTTGCACTGGGTTCTGCTATGAAAGACATGAGGCTAGAGTTGGAGGAATGGGACCTAGTTAAAAGCCTGACAGACGTGCTTCGTCCTTTTAAGATCTTCACGCATGAAGTCAGCAGGGAGGACTGTACTTTGGGCAAAGCTATCCCATTGTTGCGCATGCTAAAGCACCAACTGAAGGTAGTGTCTTCAACGTTCAAAGATGATACTGACAAGCAAGACGCACATCCGTTGGCGGAGAGCTTATTAACCCGCCTAGTTGACAATGAAAGGCTTAAAAAAATACATACAGAACAACATTACATTTGTGCCACTATTCTGGATCCACGGTACAAAAAGGCAGTGGCCAGCAAAGCATTCATTCCTTTTACTGAAGCAGATGTTTCAAAGTACAAACATTGGCTAGCTCTGTCAGCCACTTGGTTCGAAAAAGAGCGGCGGGAAATTGAAGGAACTGGCAGAAGTACTACTGAATCAGCAGGCCATCCGGCGTCAAGGTCCACTTCTGTGGCCAAAGGCAGTCACTTTCCCTCACAGCCATTACCTACACCAGCAACCGTATCATCATCCTCATCTGCACCAGGACCAGCCATAATATTGTCGGAAGCAGATCTGATAACTCATCAAGGGTTTGCTTGTTCCAGTGCATTGATCACAACCCATTGGTGTATTGGTATGGAAAAAGGCCTCACTGGCCACTGATCGCCAAGCTGGCTCTAAATTATTTGTCTTGCCAACTCACAAGCGTGTCTTCTGAACGTTTTTTCAGTGCTGCTGGTGCCATTGTAACTTCAAAAAGGACCCGCCTCTCGCCCAAAAATGTGGAGAGGTTAACAATGATCAAGATGAATCAGCACTTCATACCACCAGATTACAAAATACGTGAATCCAGGCAGGAAGAAGAGGACACCGACTTAGGTGCCGGAAGTTCTTCTCTGTTAGCTAACCTACTCCCATCTCAATTCACAGAGTTTGAGGATGAGCTCTACTTCCCTGACACGTAGGCCTGAAACTGACTTCCTTTTTTTTTTGTCCTGACTCCTTATTCACTTTTACTCCTGTGTGTCTTTCTTTGTTTTGCAACTTGTACCACAACAAAACTCTAATCACAACAAATCCATCAGCAGCACTGTCTTCGTCTTATTTTCTTATTGAAGGTGCCGCTGTCTGCAATCCTGAAGTTCACAAGTTCACAACTCAGTCATGCTCCTCTATCCTCCTCCTCCAGACTCCCCCTATCCATTTCCCTCAAGGCAGATGGCTGGATTACGCAGAATGAAGAAACTGTTGCTTTGTAGACGAGTCCCTTCAAAAGAATTGGGACTGGAATTACTGGAATTACTGACTACATGCTGATTGCTGACAGTTACTTCTGAAATTGACACGAGAGGCTTCCTTGTGGGCCTCCACTTTAAGAAAAGATGCGGACAAAAAGTGGAACAGGTAATGAATAATGAGATGGCATGCAGTGGACAGCACTGGCTGTCTGGCTCTGATAAAAGCAATTGCTGTTTGTTTGTTGTGCATGAAATGAATCATCATATGTCTTCTCTTATTATTTAATCTTTTACACACTAAATGTAACTCAAGTCTACTCTGTTTTGTTTACCTTGTTTAATTCAAATTCTACTTCTACTGCAGGGGGAAACTTAATATGTCCTTGGACTCACTGTGTGTGTAGACTGTGACTGCATGAACAACATTGATTTTGCCAATATACCATGATGATGATGAGTCTTGATGATCAAAGTTACATAATATATTTTTTCTTTACAGTCACTCACTGGGATGGATCATCATTGTCGGTTTGCGGAAGAACTATGGCCATTTCGTGAGTGGCAAACAGGTAAACCAGTCAACAACAAATACAGCAGAACTACATGTCTGTCTAGTTGTGGTATGGAGTGGTCGAGCCAGTGTAGTGTTGTTATGCCAGAGTCCAGACAGCAGTTCATGTCAATTTGCGGCTATGTGGCTTACTGCATACAATTAGATATGCTTTGTCTGTCTTTGTCAAAGAGGTATGCTACATCAGGTTGCTTCATTCACTCAGTGGTCCCTACCTTGACCATCTGAATGGCCCTGGTCTGCTGTGTGCTAATTACTATCCTTGAAAAGGAGAATCAGAGTATGCACTTTAGAAATGATGCGTGTATGTAAGTAAGTATGGGCGAATTTTGCGAATCTGGCATTCGCGAATTTAGCGAATTTGCGAACTCGCAATCCGCAAAATCCGCGAATTCCAGCGAATTTGCGGATTTTTTTTTTTTTGTGTTCGCAAGTGTTTCTGCCAGTTCGCGAGGATTTGGTAGTAGTTCGCAATTGCGAACTTACTTATCGGCTCGCAACGGTCGCGACTATGTTGTTTCTACATCTGGTTCATCATCACAGCCTCCCAGCACCCTCTGTTTCACCACTGCCACCCTCTCTTTGACCAATGCCACCCTCTGTTACATCAATGCCACCCTCTGGTTCATCATCACTGTAGAAGATGGGGGGGAAAAGCAAGCACACCTGCCCTGCTTCAACTGACATGAATTAATTTGGGGTTAGTTTATTAACAACACCTGCCCTGCCCCAACTGGCAATAATGAATTAGGGGCTAATTAATGTGTCACTGAATTTGAAGTTCCAGCCTGGCACCTGCTTGTCTGCTCCCTTAGCTGTAAATCAGGACCTTTGTGGCATACAGTTAAGGTCATAGCAGGGTCACACAATTGTTGCAAGCAGGCAACCGAATTCTGGAGGGCCCCCTCAGGAAGCACAACAGGGAATCATTACAAATCATGAGATTGACCTTTTGCACCTGCTCATTTGTTTTGCTTTAGCAAAAATCGTTTTTCGGTAATTTCGCGCTATTTGCGAGGCTCGGCGTCGTGCGAAACCGACCGCGGAAGCCACCAATTCGTGCGAATGAGCTTTATATTTTTTTGCAGCGTGTTATTTGGCGAGTTTTTTTGCAGTATTCGCGAGCCGCTTGCAGCGCAACACGCGAATTTACCCCAAGGTCGAGTACGGCGCGGCCATTTTGTTTGCGTGACGTATTTCCGTTTCCGCCCGCTACGTATAATCTCGCGAGGTAAGCGCATTGCGAGTACAAGTTCGCATGAGATCGCGAGGAAAATTGCGTGCGAACTTACTTTCGCGCTCGTGAACGGGCGGCCATCTTGTTTTTCATTCATTTCCTGTGTCTGGGCATGGTGTTTATCCTCTTGCTATCTTTGCCATCCTTTGCTTGTTTTCAGTTTTTTTTCCAACGATTTTGCTTCTTATCTATCCCTCTCTTTTCCTAGCTGTATATTTTTGTCTTTTCTGCTATTTTTGTTTACTTTTAAACTACTTTTTAAACTCTTTTCTTTTCTTCTTCCCTATCCTATTCCTTCTTAATTTTCTACTTCCTACCTTACCTGCCCAGACTATGGTGGAGCCAGGCGCCGTGAAGTTGCCCAGGCACTTAAGGGACGCAGCGGCGGCGGGGAGGAGGAGTCCTGGACCCCGTGCCAGGACAGCATGTGGGTGATTGAGGGGGGAGCAGGTGACCCGACGGGAGATCTTCAGCCCGGAGGAAGTGGGCACGCTGGTCTACTTCGTCCAGCGCCGCCTGCCCAGGACCATCGCGGGAGGCGGCAGGATCGCGGCCGGCTACAACATCCGGGAGCGCCGGAAGCGGTGGCAGAAGGTGTGCTGGGCCATGTCCCAACTCTCCGGGGTCCAGCGCACCTACAGCCAGGTCACCCACCGCTGGACGGACGTCATGGACAGGGAGCGCGACCTGCTGGACCAGCTCGGCTTGGAGATCCCCGGTCTTGGTGAGTAGTAGTAGCTATTTCATCACTCACTACTATGTTTTCTCCTGCTCTGTGTTGTTGTATTGCAAATATTTGTTTTTTACATGGAGCAAGCCAATAATGCTGCTGACGATTACATTGTAGTTAAATTATATTTCAAAATCTTCTGTGCATTTCAGGTGCACTGCTCTCCTTCTCAGTGGCATTGCTACTATGCTTATTTGTTTTCTATTTTGTGGTCTCATTGGCCTGAGTAACAATTATGTATGAGTGTACTTTACAGAACTGCGTAATGCTAGACACTAGGGGGCAGATTACATTTATAAGCCCCTTGCGCCACATTTACGTTGCCTTGCGTGACGCAACAGCGGCGTAAACGTGGCGCATCCCTGCGAGTCATTTACAGCGTGACGCATCTAGGGAGATGCGTCACGTTATAAAGCCATGGGCCTGCACCACAATGGGTGCGTTCCTAGTATTCAGGGTGGGCGGTCCTGCGGCTGTGCGCCTCGCAAAAGTGCCTGCGTGAAATCTACAAGATTTAACGCAGGCACTTCTGCGACGCTGCTACGTCAATTCAATTCCTTATGCCTGCTTGAAGCAGGCGTGAGGACTGACACAGCATGTTATGAATTGGGTGACCCTGAGCATTACTGGAGTTGCATTGCGTTGGCGACGTGACTCCAGCGATGCGCCGCTCTTACGTGACGAGATGCGTCACGCAAGTGCCTACCCTTGCGCCAGGGCGCGCCGCATTGTAAATGAGGCGCATCTGCCGTGTCGCAAGGGTAGTTTTGCGTGACGCATTGGATCTGGCGCATCTCTGGAGATGCGCCAGAACGCGTAAGTAAGTATGCCCCTAAGGGGCAGAATTGCAATTACTGTTGCATCCCTGCAAAGTAGCAGGGATGCGCCAGTAATTGTGCGGCCCGCTACCACCACCAAACATGGTGCGCCATATTTGCAATGCGGCGCACCATGGGCCCAAAACGTCACCGAAGCTTTACTGCTGGAGTTGCGTCGCAACGATGGTGCAGCTCCAGCAATGCTCTGGGGTACCCTTTCTCCCCAATGCTGGGTCAAGCCGTACGTCTGCTTCAAGCAGGTGCGAGGTTTATGTGACGCATCATTGTCCTAAAGGTGACTGATTGAAATTTTGTAGATTCCCCTCAGCCACTTTTAGGATGTGTTCCAGCGCAGGAATGCTCTCCCTTGCGCCGGAACGCCCCCTGATGGCGCAGGGCTTTATAACGGGATGCATCTCCCAAATGCGTCATGTTGTTATAATATTATACGCCGCACCATGGCGCCTCTTTTGTTTAGCTGCTGCGTCACAAAAGTCACGCAAGAACGGAGCAAAAGAGCCGCAAGGGGCTTAAATCTGCCCCTTCCTTTGTACCCCTGACAATAAGAAAAATAGTGGTGGTGGATTGATAGTTTAACTATTTAAATGACTGGTTATGTAGCAGGCAACTGTTAGTGTTGTCACTGATCTGACTGAAATCACAATGGAGTTTGTCTGTCACTTTGCGTCTTGCCTGCGGACTGCTGCCTGCCAGTCCTAGGTGAACCTTTCAGTACTTTGTTTAGTGAGTTACGTGACTTTCGAAGTAGCAGGTCCGCAAATCAATGAAAACTAACCCTAATCAATATAATTTCGCGGAAATATTTTGTTATTGTTGTTTTGAAATGTTTGATTTGGTTGACATTGACAAGCAACAATCATCCATGTTTTCTGTTCTTTCTTTCATGTTGTACGTCAGCTCCCCCCAGGGGCGAGGGGACACAGGAGCAGCAGGCGGCGGATGCTGTTGAACAGGGCCAGGATCGGGCAGGCGAGGGCTCCTTTGCTGGCCCCAGTAAGTTTTCATTTTAGACTAGTACCTATTTTTCCTAGCGTTCCTCATTTGATTTTTTCAAAATCGTCTTTGATCTTCTTGTAGACTGTATCTAAATTCTTATCCTGCCTCTACTATGACTCCCTGTGGTATTACTAGATTATTCTTATTAGTCTGTCTGTGTAGCTAACTAAGATTGCACGGTTGGCGAAACTCCCATTCTAGTCAGCAATAGCTCTATCAACTTAGTGCAGTGCAGTCCTCTGGGATTGTCCATAATGTCTTTTGAAGTGTTCTATCTGCTTTGAAAATTCCCAACTATAAAATGTGAATGACCACCAAGAAAGAATAAGATACTACCTTTTGGTTTGGATAGGAGGACAATCCATACCACTACTGTTGAGGGGACAATTCTTCGGCAGAAACAACTATGGACAATAAATAGTGCATTGCTTATCAATTATAATAGGCGCTGTTAGAGTTTCCACATACCTCTGTGATAACAGACTTTGAACCCCCAATGTCCTTACTGAGTGACTACATAGTGTGGCACAGTCATTTACCTCCCGAATTCATCCATGATTGATCCCCAATGATGATTATCCAACGTAGCTCAAGAGTACGGAGTCAGAGTCAAGAAGTGTCAGAGGCACGGACTCATGCTTGCAAAAATTGCAAAACCTTTCGCTCAGTCACTCTAGTCTGGACCAAAAAACACAGAGTCTATTTAAGTTTAAAAGCTTTATTAAAAGTAAACACATTTATTAAAATGAAGTCATAATAAAAAAACTAAACGTTTAACTGAGACTGGAAAAGTGGTTAGTGCTGACGATTAATTGAAGACATTTCTTGTGGTCGAGCCGAGCTCTCACCTTGTTTCAACTTGATCTTGTTGTTAGAAGTCCATCTTCTATCTGTGTGGAGAAAAATGGTGCGTGTTAAAAAGCCAGCCTTCATCAGTTGTGCCAAAAAGTGCAGCAAGACAACACCCTTCCCTGGAAAAAGGGACATTTATTTTTACTTTAGAGTACACAGTCACAAATTACATTGTTTTCACATGTCTTCATTCCTAGACCAAATACTAGTGAGTGGTTTATTCTAAGATTCTTAAATGTACTTTGTAGGTGGAACATCTGGTGGCGGGGCCAACATGGAGGTGGTGGTGCTCGACACGGAGGCGGAGGGCAATTCCTCAGGGGAGGATGTGGCGGTTCCAGTGCCGGCTGTGAGAGTTCAGACGGTGGTGGCGGCGGGCAGAGGTAAGCTCTTATATATTCCTTACTTATTGAGATTGAAGACATGGCTGGGAAGGAAAGAATATGAGATGCATGGCTGGGTGAATGATGAAGCAATGATTGGTGGAAGGACAACAGCCTGGGTGGGTGACACAGAAACTGTATGTGTCCATAATATACCTGGATCCTGCTACTATCTGACTCTTAGATAGCATATGTGTATCTAGAGCAGGGGTACTCATAGTACGGCCCGCGGGCCGGTGGCGGCCCGGCAAGCCTTCGTTGGCGGTGCGCAGACCTTGCAGACAATCACTGCTCCCCCGGCCCCCACAGAGCAGAGGCTTTGTTGTATTTCACCTGTTAGCGCCCCTGCATCTCCACTCTGACAATCACTGCTCCCCCGGCCCCCACAGAGCAGAGTGGAGATGCAGGGCCACAAAGAGGTGAAATAGAACAAAGCCTCTGCTCTGTGGGGCCGGGCAAGCAGTGATTGTCAGGGTGGAGATGCAGGGGCGCTACAACAAACAAAGCCTCAATAATATGTTAATGGTCTTTTAAAGACCTGTTAAGTACTTTGGTGTGGCTGTCTGTGTGTGCGCGTTGAGGAAGCTGTCTCAGCCCGGGCTGAAAGCTGACACAGACAGACACACACACAGTGAGATGACAGAGGGGGAGGGAGAGGGATGGCAGGAGGGAGAGAGAGATGGAGAGGGAGGGCAGGAGGGAGAGCAGGAGGGAGAGAGATGTGTGTAAATGCTGGGTCTGGTGGCTCAGTGGATGAAGGCATCTGCTGCAGGGACCTGTGTGCAACCTCATGGTCACAAGTTTTCGTTTTGCTTTAGCCCCGCCCCCTCTGACTCCGCCCCCACCAGTACGGCCCTCGGCCACAAACTACACTGGAAATTTAGCCCCTGAGAGAAAGTTTGTGAGTACCCATGATCTAGAGAGAGTAGACGGTCAGTGGATGAACTAAGTGTAACTTTGAAGAGCATGTAACACAGCACCCGCACGTCCGTTCCAGTGTAGGAAAGGCAAGGAAAAGAAGTTGCAATTTTGTCCAAATACTACCATCAATAGTAGCAGTAGTTTGTATTGCAAGCACAGCATAGATCCGGTTATTACGGTGGCCACTCCCTACCTCTCTTAATAAGTTTAGTAGTACTCAGTCATTCATGTGTGGATGTATCACTGGTCACTCAATAAAAAGCAAAGCACCTAAAGTCATCCCATATGTAAGCAAAAACATCCCATGTGAAGTGATAGATAATCAGATTATTTATCTTCTTCATGTTTCCATTTCTAGTACTCATTTGCACTGTAGGGTGAAAGTTAAATTAATTAAGCAGTAGCCCTTGTAACAGAGTATTCTCAATGCCACCCGTAATAGAAAAGTAAGAGCTTCACCACCTGCATGTACTGGACCGGTACAGTAACGCAAGTCTGGGTCACTCATCATGGCGTGCGTCTCTTTTTCTCGGGTGCAAGTTCACTGCGCTGGCATTATGCCGGCTTGCAGAAGATAACGTACCAATTTTCCTAAACAAGAGACAAGAAGAAGAATAAGACTGGTGTACTTTCATAGTCGACTCCAATGGAAGTCATAGTGCTCGTAGAATTTGTTTCTTAAACTCCCACTAATGTTAGAGCAAGGATGAAGAAGTGGGAGGTTAGATAGATACTGGCCTCAATAGTTATGTAATGCGCTTGCAAGTTGCTAGTTGTACTGCAACACAAATTTCTGCTGAATGATTGAGTTAATCTTAAAGAGCATTGGTTACAGACTATGTCTTTCTTTCTTCATATAGATGCTCCTTCCAAACAAACAAGGAGGAAGGAGCTGGCTAGAGCGGCCCGGCAACGGAGGATCGCTGCCACTGTTGCAGAATATCGGCGGCTGGTGGCCCTGGAGGACGACGAAAGTGTGCAGTCGACCACAACAACAACGTCGTCTGCATCGGCCTCCGTGCCCCCACGGGCTGCCACCCAGCACAGTGCTCCATCCAGACTGAGCCGGGCTGCCAAAGCCAAACGCCACGGCCGAGCAGCAAGGACAACAGCTGCCTCTCACGGCCATTGTAACTGCAAGGCACGCCTGCGCCGCAGTACCCTGAGGGTGTCTCGCCTTCAGCAGGAGCTCCACCACTTCACAAACGTGTTGGAGGGGCTCCGCGTAGAGCACGCCTTGCTCCGCCAGGAGTATGATGCCCTGGCCCAAAAAGTAAACAGCATCCACCCATAGTGTCCCTTGCCCCTTTTTTAGAGACTTTTGGGGGGTGGGAATCGGGAGTTGGGTTTGGGACTTTTAAAGGACAACCGTTGGGGTTAGGGAGGGTCTTGCAGGAGATTATTTTGTTAGGGATATAAATATACTTTTTCAAACTTTATCTGAGCATACCTGTTTTTTACTGCTTGCCTGGTGGGTGGGGGTTTAACAGTAACTTTGTTTTCCTGAAAGTTTAGTTCCATTTTCTTCCTTTAAGTGTAAATGCCCAAATGTTTTCAACACTAAGTGCCTGTCACAGAGTAAGTGAAGTGAATTCAAGAGTCCTAGGACTTTAGTAGTACTACCGTCAGTCTCTCGTCTCTCCTAATACTCCATTGTACTCCCTCCCACCAAACGCTTATCTTACCTGTAATTTGTGTTTGAAAGTAGGGCTAGACCCAGGGCTGGCTCCAGGGGAAACAGCGAATAAGGTTGGCGATCCTGGGCGGATAAAATTTCCTCATAGCGGTGGTACTAGTGGTGTGACACAGTGGCAGTTGCATGCCTATGAAAAAAAAGAAAATGAAATCTGGTTTGTCCTCCTGAGCAATACAACGGTACAATAGAGAATATAGCAGGTGACAGTACACTAGAACAGTGCCACATTGTAGCCTAACAAATGGTAAAGTATAACTACTAATTTGGTTGAAGTTCTTTGACATTAGCCATGGGTCTTTGTCAAGCAGAGTAAGAATATATCCTCGGATTTCTTCACCAGCCTGTTGCTATCACCTTATCCTCCCCAGCAAGTGTGTGGATATATTGCTGTAATTTAGTCACACATCAATCAAAACCACACAGCCCGGGGGAAGAGGGTTAGGGTTTGAAAAATGGATGGGTACGGGGGGTTTTGGGAAAGGTTTTGGGAGACAAGAAAAAATAGCACAGCATGGACAAACAATTGTGAACATAAACAAATCTTTGGGTACAAACCTATCCATCAATCTTTGAAAGTGCATGCACTACTGCATGCATGTCAGTGAAAAGTAAGTAGTACTTTCGACAACTGTGGAAGAAAGAATGCGACAGTACAGGGCGTGTGTGGAAATATTGATAACTATATTCAGCATAAGGTCTCTGTTGCCAGATACCTGAGAGCCTTGCTGGTCACTATAAATCCATTCACAACACTCAATGGGGTTGGTCTGGAAGGTATAGTAGATAGAAAAGGAGAAATTGCTCTTTTTCTAGGTGTCCCCTCACTCACCAGGGTTGCCCCTTGGTGACATGCTTCATCATTGGGGCCATCCCAGTCCTCTACGGGCTGGGGCGTGCTGTGACTTGCGAATTACGTAGGAGCACTTACAAATGACTATTTGTGGTGCAGATGTGATAGTGGAGTGGACTAAGTGATGTGTTAAAGGATCAATTTAGAAGCAGAGAGAGATCCAAGAAATGCAGTCACAGTCCTAGAAAAACACAATGGATACTGTATCAGTATGTTGTTGTAGTTGTCCTGTTGAATTTGGTAAGTAAGTTGCATGCAGAAAAAAAATCCTCTTATTGGCGGCACTCCTCCATTGCAGCTGACGCTTCGTCCATCGATGTTGGTCACCACCAGAAGACACCCTGTAAAAAAAGCACAGCATGGACAAACAATTGAACATAAACAAATCTTTGGGTACAAACCTATCCATCAATCTTTGAAAGGGCATGCACTAGTGCATGCATGTCAGTGAAAAGTAAGTAGTACTTTCGACAACTGTGGAAGAAAGAATGCGACAGTACAGGGCGTGTGTGGAATTATTGATAACTATATTCAACATAAGGTCTCTGTTGCCAGATACCTGAGAGCCTTGCTGGTCACTATAAATCCATTCACAACACTCAATGGGGTTGGTCTGGAAGGTGTAGTAGATAGAAAAGGAGAAATTGCTCTTTTTCTAGGTGTCCCCTCACTCACCAGGGTTGCCCCTTGGTGACATGCTTCATCATTGGGGCCATCCCAGTCCTCTACGGGCTGGGGCGTGCTGCGACTTGCGAATTACGTAGGAGCACTTACAAATGACTATGTGTGGTGCAGATGTGATAGTGGAGTGGACTAAGTGATGTCTTAAAGGATCAATTTAGAAGCAGAGAGAGATCCAAGAAATGCAGTCACAGTCCTAGAAAAACACAATGGATACTGTATCTGTATGTTGTTGTAGTTGTCCTGTTGAATTTGGTAAGTAAGTTGCATGCAGAAAAAAAATCCTCTTATTAGCGGCACTCCTCCATTCCATCTGACGCTTCGTCCATCAATGTTGGTGACCAGAAGACACCCTGTCCACTCCCTGCCTGGCGGATGCTGAATTGCGGCTCGCTAATGTGAAGCCTGACTCCATCCTTTTTCCCCCATTGCACAGACTGAAACCCGGCCTGTAATTATTCAACGAAAAACAGGAAGTGATATAATATTACAACACCACTGATAAATAAATATAAGGTATGTAGGCTGTGGAGTGCAAAAACTCACACTTTGATTTTCCTAGTAGACAGTACAATATTTTTGACAGTGCGTACTCTGTCTGAGTCACCTTTTGAAGGATAAATAAGTATGGGCAAATTAATGTAGCGGATCTTTCCCCTCAAGCTAGGTGTACTGTAAACTGTGTTTTAGAACAAAATTAGATCTTCCCAGCAGTGCTCCCACCCAGACCCTTACTAAAGCCAGTCGCAAAAATGTAGAAGACCCCCAATCAAATCGCAAAAAACGAGGCCTAGCAGAAAACTGGTGACAAAACGTACTTTGAAAGTAAAAGTAGGCCCAAATACCCCCTTACCCACCGTGGATTGCATTCAAACTACTTGCAAGCAACCAAGCAAAAGTATCCATAGCCAGCATCGCTCCAAGACTCGACAACCCCCCCACCCAAACACATGCAATCGAAATACTGCTAACCCTAACGAACCCTAAGTTAAGAATAGTGGCAAAGGCTTTCTTTAACTATGCCAAATCCCCCCTTTCCCACCATGGATTTTCTTCAAATGACTTGCAACCAAAATTACACATTCTCACGAGTGCTCTAAGACCCCAGAACTCAGTTGCAAAAATGTAGAACACATGCAATCCTGCTGCTAGGGCTAAAGAACCCTAAGTTACAAAAAGTGCCAAAAGGCTTTTCGGCGTGGATTTTGTCCCAACCACTTCCACCCGGTATTAGCACTTCCCAGGAATGGCCCAAGACCCGCCAACCCACCCGCCAAAAAGCATAACACCCCCAAACAGGCCAAAAGCAACATCTCCTACTTACAATATTTCTCGGCCTTCGGTCCAAACGCACTGCGTAGCTAGGCCATAAGTCCGGTTTGCCACCACGGATTTCCTGAAAAGCAAATGCAATCAAGATTAGAGTGTCCCAGCAGTGCTGACAGACCCCGAAACTCACCCACAAACAGACGGAACCCCCCCTAAGAGCACCTCAAAGGCAAGCAAGTCAGCAAAAACACAAAAAAAATTCCGCCTCGGATTTGGTCCAAACCACTTTTATCCGGTATTAGAGCTTCCCAGCAATGGCCCCAGAGCCGTCAACTCACCTGCAAAGAGGTAGAACAACACCCCCACAAGTGCTGAGTCTTTCTTCATTGGGCGTAAACCAGCCCTCTGCTTTGATGGAAATAGGAGTCTGGAGGAGGAGGATAGAGGAGCATGTTCTTCTGAACTTGTGTACCTGAGGAATTCAGACTGCGGCACCTTCAAATCAATTAGCAAACAAGTGAAGACAGTTCTGCTGATGGGCTTGTTTTTGTGATTATCTGATTAAAGTTTGAATTATATTAACTGTGCACAACAAAGAAAGACAGACACACAGGAATAAAAGTGAATAAGGACGAAAAAGAAAGTTATTGATTCGTTGTCTCATTTTCAGGGCTCGGTATCACGGTCCATGAATGAGAATAAGGCTTCGTCATCATACTCTGCGAATTCAGGCAGGGTGAGCTCAGTGTCACCTGACAGAGAAGAAATTCTCTTATCTATGTTGCTGGCCACCTCGTCTTCATCCGGCGCGCTTTCTCGTACTCTGAAAACTGGTGGTATGAGGTGCTGATTCATCTTGATCATTGTTAACCTCTCCACATTTTTGGGCGAGAGGCGGCTCCGTTTGGAAGTTACAATGCCACCAGCAGCACTGAAAACACGTTCAGAAGACACGCTTGCGAGTGGGCAAGACAAGTAGTTTAAAGCCAGGTTGGTGAGCTGTGGCCACAATTCTTTTTTCCCATGCCAATACGCCAATGGGTCAGCATTAACATAGATCTCTGTTGAGTCATTCAGATAGTCCTTGACCATCAAATCAAGGTTCTCCTCCAAGGTTCCTCCACTTTGCTTAGCTGTTGCTGTGACCTTTTGAGAACCAAACCCAAGCCGAGCTAGCCAATCCTCTTCAGCCTCCAATGTTACTGTTGTGTCTGGTGGTGCAGATGATCCGGTTGCCGGTCTCTTTAACGGCTGAGAGGTCACTTGTGCCGTAGCCAAAGGTGCAGAAGTGGATTGTTTTGACTGGGGATGGCCTGCTGATGCTGATGTACTGCCTTTTCCTTCAATTTGTTGCCGTTCTCTTTCAAACCTCTTGGCTGAGGAGGCTATCCACTGTTTGTACTTTGTAACATCTTCATCAGCAAAAGGAAAAAATGCTTGGCCTGCCAGCGCCTTTTTGTAGCGTGGATCCAGAATAGTAGCACAAATGTAATGCTGGTTTGAGTGGATCATTTTAAGACGTTCATCACCTTGTAGGTGCTCTAATAATTTCTCAGCCAGAACAAAAGGCTCTTGGTTTTTTTCATCTTTTTCAAACACAGAACACACCTCCTTCAGTTGGTGCTCCAGCATGTACAACAATGGGATAGCTTTTCCCAAATTACAGTCCTCCTTGCTGACTGCACGCGTGAAGAACTCAAAAGGACGAAGCATGAGTGTCAGGCTTTTAACTATGTTCCATTGCGCCGCACCCATCCTCAGGTCCTCCTTCTGAGCTGTACCCTGTGTTAAGAAATAGTGATCGAGTACCGTATACTGCTCATACAGACGCTCAAGCATGTAGAAGGTTGAGTTCCAACATGTTACCACCTCCTGGATGAGTGCTTTCACTGGCATTTGACGTTCATATAGCAGGCTCCTCAGATGCTTCCAGGCCTTAAAAGAATGGCTGAAATGGTTGCACATTTTTCGGCAGGTCTCCACTACTCTGTACGCTGCACTGTCTTTATCACCCAAGAATTTTTTGACAACCAGGTTTATACAGTGCGCCAAACACGGCACTCTGAAATAGTCACCAAGCTGCATGGCCTTAACTATATTGGAGCCATTGTCCGTGGAAACATAACCAACCTGGCGTTTTTTTGGGGACAGCCAGTCAAGGACCTTTGTGTTGAAGACATCCAAAATGTTTTCTGCTGTGTGACGTTTCTCCAAACCAAACATGGATAGTGTTGCATGTTTCCGAGCAGCTTTAAAAACAATGTCCGGGTCAACACCTGTGTTTAGCTTTGCTTTAGCCCCTGAAAAAGAGACCCAGTGTGCAGTGATGCACATGTAATCAGCACCTGCGCCACTGGTCCACATGTCTGTTGTCAGATGTATAGTGTGAACAGCACTCTTCTGCAAAGCTGCCCCAATCACCTTCAGAACATCTTCATGTAGTGCTGGAACCGCAACTCGGGAAAAATAGAACCGGCTAGGAACCTTCCATTTAGGGCAGAGCGCTGCCACTAATTCTAGAAAACCAACCCCTTCTACAAAAGAAAAAGGGAGAAGGTCCAGAGCTAGCATTTTAGCCAGCTTAGTGTTATACAGACGCGTCAGTGGGTGGTTGCGTTCATATTGCGCTTCTGTAAACAACATCTTTTTAATGTTGCCCTGGACCAAGGATTTACGGGATGATGATGATATCTTCGACCCAGTTACGCTCGCTGATGAACTTTTTCGCATTGATGTCTCTCTCTCTCCCACACTCTTAGTGTGGCTCACATGGGGTGTGCTGCTGACAGGGGTACTGTGTGTAAGTGAAGTGTTTGAATCGTCTTCTTCCTCCTCGTCATCATCAGATGAAAAATCAACGTTTTCATTACGTGCAATTCGGGCTTCCTTGACCGCATCTAGGTGCGCAAGCCATTGGACAGCGTGCGTTCTCTTAAGATGACCTCTCTGGCCTCCAGTACCATAGTTGGTACCAAACTTACCACGACTAACTCGAAGCTTACAAATGCTAAAAATGGCTACGTTTTCCTTTTTTGGGCAAACACTAAAGAAGTCCCAAACTGGTGATTGGAAATGTCTTTGGGGGCCGGAGGAGGCGGCGATACTGGTGGTGGTGGTCCTGCTGCTAATGCCAGATGAAGTGGAGGATGTGGATTGCCGAACTTCAGTACGTTTTGCACTTTCACCACCACTAATTGAGGTCGAGGTGGATGGAGGTCCCTTCTTGCGAGAAAGAAATATGGAAGCGGTAAGTGTTGGTGTACTAGTTAACTCCAAATCTAATGATTGTTGTGTTTCCATTTCCATTGCCTCCTCGTCGACATCATCATCACGCTCAGCAGCTTCTCGGGATAGGGTCAAAATGTCTCTTTGCTGCATGCCCGCTGGGGCTGCAGTGACCTTTATGATGACTGGCTCGTCGTCATCGTGAGAGGCTTCACCAGCAGCAGTATCCGTCACTTCTTGTTGAGCCTCATCACACTCCATAGCTATGAGTTTTTCGACGACCTTCCTTTTACGCTTAGGTACCTTTGTCAGATCATGGTGTGCCTCACTCTCAGACTGCCGTGATGATGGTTCCCAATCTTCATCCAGAATGGGATAATCAGAAGGAGGTGGGCTTGAAGAAGATGTAGACACCAACCTTGATCTTTTCCTTGCTAGGGATGTGGAAGACAATGAATGATCATCAGGAGGAGTGGCTTCCAATGATACCTCGGCTTGATTGTCGATTTCCTGATGTGCCCCTACTTCGGGAGGAACAACTATTGTGGGCACTTGTGACCTTCCATGCACCTCTGCTTGCGCATCTCCTTGCGCTGCCTCTCCTTCCACATGTACTTGGGCTTGTACTTGCACATGGTGTTGTTATTGCGGCTGTGGTTGTTCAACACTTGTCAGATGAGTTACAACAACCTGTGTTAATTCAGGGACATTGCTGCTACTTTCTTGCGATGAGCCAACATCACTGGTCGATGGTGATTGGAGAAGTACACTGACTGCCTCTGAAGCACTCAAGGGCTTTGACTTAAGTTGGCGTGGTGGTGGAGGCACTGAACCCAATGGAGCGGGGGTGCTGCTCCCAACTTGGTCCCCAGCAGATCCTACTGCTGCTGCAGGCGTACTTTTTTTTTTGCTCCCAAAAAACGCGGCGGCCGGCACACCAGCCTCCTTGGTAACTTGCTTCTTCTGCTCCTTACTAGCAACTTTCTTGCTAGAGGAGCTACGGAGACCTTTTTTTGGGGCCATCTTCTTCAGAGCAGGTCAGACAGCAGGCCGCAGTTGCACGAATTGTAGAGTTGTCTGAGGCCAGACGTGACGTCGCGTGAGGTTATGCTGCACACACACACCGCTGCAGGACTTCTTCCTGGCACTGGTGGTTCTCTTCAGTCTTGTGCACCTAAAAGCAATGGAAGACAGAGGAACATCAGTTCAGTTATACACCCCAAAAAAATCGAAAAAAACAGAAAAATCAGCACAATCCCATGCCCTCCATGATGCTTAAATTCAAGACACCCCACAGAAAGACTAGGCACATGCAACACTCACTAGTCACTACCCCTGGTGAAAAGGCCACTACAACAGGCCAAAAAACGAAACTCACAGAAAAATCACCAAAATCCCATGCCATGATGTTTAAATTCAAGACAACCCACAGAAAGACTAGGCACATGCACCACTCACTACCCCTGGGCCATGGGCATAATGGATGAAAGCTAGGCAAAATGGGTGCAGGCCTGAGAACACTGCCTGCATTCAAAATGGCCCCCTCCATCACAGCACATGGCCAGGACCTGTAGCAGCACTCAAAATGGCCCCCAACCACATGGCCTGTCCATCCACAACAGGCCCAAAAAACGAAAATCACAGAAAAATCACCACAATCCCATGCCATGATGTTTACATTCAAGACAACCCACAGAAAGACTAGGCACATGCACCACTCACTACCCCTGGGCCCTGGGCATAATTGATGAAAGCAAGGCAAAATGGGTGCAGGCCTGAGAACACTCCCTGCATTCAAAAGGGCCCCCTCCATCACAGCACATGGCCAGGGCCTGTAGCAGCACTCAAAATGGCCCCAACCACATGGCCTGTCCATCCACAACAGGCCCAAAAAACGAAAATCACAGAAAAATCAGCACAATCCCATGCCCTCCATGATGCTTAAATTCAAGACACCCCACAGAAAGACTAGGCACATGCAACACTCACTAGTCACTACCCCTGGTGAAAAGGCCACTACAACAGGCCAAAAAACGAAACTCACAGAAAAATCACCAAAATCCCATGCCATGATGTTTAAATTCAAGACAACCCACAGAAAGACTAGGCACATGCACCACTCACTACCCCTGGGCCATGGGCATAATGGATGAAAGCTAGGCAAAATGGGTGCAGGCCTGAGAACACTGCCTGCATTCAAAATGGCCCCCTCCATCACAGCACATGGCCAGGACCTGTAGCAGCACTCAAAATGGCCCCCAACCACATGGCCTGTCCATCCACAACAGGCCCAAAAAACGAAAATCACAGAAAAATCACCACAATCCCATGCCATGATGTTTACATTCAAGACAACCCACAGAAAGACTAGGCACATGCACCACTCACTACCCCTGGGCATAATTGATGAAAGCAAGGCAAAATGGGTGCAGGCCTGAGAACACTCCCTGCATTCAAAAGGGCCCCCTCCATCACAGCACATGGCCAGGGCCTGTAGCAGCACTCAAAATGGCCCCAACCAAATGGCCTGTCCATCCACAACAGGCCCAAAAAACGAAAATCACAGAAAAATTAGCACAATCCCATGCCATGATGTTTAAATTCAAGACAACCCACAGAAAGACTAGGCACATGCACCACTCACTACCCCTGGGCCCTGGGCATATTGGATGAAAGCTAGGCAAAATGGGTGCAGGCCTGAGAACACTCCCTACATTCAAAATGGCCCCCTCCATCACAGCACATGGCCACCAGGGCCTGTAGCAGCACTCAAAATGGCCCCCAACCACATGGCCTGTCCATCCACAACAGGCCCAAAAAACGAAAATCACAGAAAATTCACCACAATCCCATGCCATGATGTTTATATTCAAGACAACCCACAGAAAGACTTGGCACATGCACCACTCACTACCCCTGGGCCCTGGGCATAATGGATGAAAGTTAGGCAAAATGGGTGCAGGCCTGAGAACACTCCCTACATTCAAAATGGCCCCCTCCATCAAAGCACATGGCCAGGGCCTGTAGCAGCACTCAAAATGGCCCCCAACCACATGGCCTGTCCATCCACAACAGGCCCAAAAAACGAAAATCACAGAAAAATCACCACAATCCCATGCCATGATGTTTAAATTCAAGACAACCCACAGAAAGACTAGGCACATGCACCACTCACTACCCCTGGGCCCTGGGCATAATGGATGAAAGCTAGGCAAAATAGGTGCAGGCCTGAGAACACTCCCTGCATTCAAAATGGCCCCCTCCATCACAGCACATGGCCAGGGCCTGTAGCAGCACTCAAAATGGGCCCCAACCACATGGCCTGTCCATCCACAACAGGCCCAAAAAACGAAAATCACAGAAAAATCACCACAATCCCATGCCATGATGTTTAAATTCAAGACAACCACAGAAAGACTAGGCACGTGCACCACTCACTACTCCTGGGCCCTGGGCATAATGGATGAAAGCTAGGCAAAATGGGTGCAGGCCTGAGAACACTGCCTGCATTCAAAATGGCCCCCTCCATCACAGCACATGGCCAGGGCCTGTAGCAGCACTCAAAATGGTCCCCAACCACATGGCCTGTCCATCCACAACAGGCCCAAAAAACGAAAATCTCAGAAAAATCACCACAATCCCATGCCATGATGTTTACATTCAAGACAACCCACAGAAAGACTAGGCACATGCACCACTCACTAACCCTGGGCCCTGGGCATAATGGATGAATGCTAGGCAAAATGGGTGCAGGCCTGAGAACACTCCCTGCATTCAAAATGGCCCCCTCCATCACAGCACATGGCCAGGGCCTGTATCAGCACTCAAAATGGCCCCCAACCACATGGCCTGTCCATCCACAACAGGCCCAAAAAACGAAAATCACAGAAAAATCAGCACAATCCCATGCCATGATGTTTAAATTCAAGACAACCCACAGAAAGACTAGGCACATGCACCACTCACTACCCCTGGGCCCTGGGCATATTGGATGAAAGCTATGCAAAATGGGTGCAGGCCTGAGAACACTCCCTACATTCAAAATGGCCCCCTCCATCACAGCACACGGCCAGGGCCTGTAGCAGCACTCAAAATGGCCCTCAACCACATGGCCTGTCCATCCACAACAGGCCCAAAAAACGAAAATCACAGAAAAATCACCACAATCCCATGCCATGATGTTTAAATTCAAGAAAACCCACAGAAAGACTAGGAACATGCACCACTCACTACCCCTGGGCCCTGGGCATAATGGATGAAAGCTAGGCAAAATGGGTGCAGGCCTGAGAACACTCCCTGCATTCAAAATGGCCCCCTCCATCACAGCACATGGCCAGGGCCTGTAGCAGCACTCAAAATGGCCCCCAACCACATGGCCTGTCCATCCACAACAGGCCCAAAAAACGAAAATCACAGAAAAATCACCACAATCCTATGCCATGATGTTTACATTCAAGACAACCCACAGAAAGACTAGGCACATGCACCACTCACTACCCCTGGGCCCTGGGCATAATAGATGAAAGCTAGGCAAAATGGGTGCAGGCCTGAGAACACTCCCTGCATTCAAAATGGCCCCCTCCATCACAGCACATGGCCAGGGCCTGTAGCAGCACTCCAAATGGCCCCCAACCACATGGCCTGTCCATCCACAACAGGCCCAAAAAACGAAAATCACAGAAAAATCACCACAATCCCATGCCATGATGTTTACATTCAAGACAACCCACAGAAAGACTAGGCACATGCACCACTCACTACCCCTGGGCCCTGGGCATAATGGATGAAAGCTAGGCAAAATGGGTACAGGCCTGAGAACACTCCCTGCATTCAAAATGGCCCCCTCCATCACAGCACATGGCCAGGGCCTGTAGCAGCACTCAAAATGGCCCCCAACCACATGGCCTGTCCATCCACAACAGGCCCAAACAACGAAAATCACAGAAAAATCAGCACAATCCCATGCCATGATGTTTAAATTCAAGACAACCCACAGAAAGACTAGGCACATGCACCACTCACTACCCCTGGGCCCTGGGCATATTGGATGAAAGCTAGGCAAAATGGGTGCAGGCCTGAGAACACTCCCTACATTCAAAATGGCCCGCTCCATCACAGCACATGGCCACCAGGGCCTGTAGCAGCATTCAAAATGGCCCCCAACCACATGGCCTGTCCATCCACAACAGGCCCAAAAAACGAAAATCACAGAAAAATCACCACAATCCCATGCCATGATGTTTATATCAAGACAACCCACAGAAAGACTAGGCACATGCACCACTCACTACCCCTGGGCATAATGGATGAAAGCTAGGCAAAATGGGTGCAGGCCTGAGAACACTCCCTACATTCAAAATGGCCCCCTCCATCAAAGCACATGGCCAGGGCCTGTAGCAGCACTCAAAATGGCCCCCAACCACATGGCCTGTCCATCCACAACAGGCCCAAAAAACGAAAATCACAGAAAAATCACCACAATCCCATGCCATGATGTTTAAATTCAAGACAACCCACAGAAAGACTAGGCACATGCACCACTCACTACCCCTGGGCCCTGGGCATAATGGATGAAAGCTAGGCAAAATGGGTGCAGGCCTGAGAACACTCCCTGCATTCAAAATGGCCCCCTCCATCACAGCACATGGCCAGGGCCTGTAGCAGCACTAAAAATGGGCCCCAACCACATGGCCTGTCCATCCACAACAGGCCCAAAAAACGAAAATCACAGAAAAATCACCACAATCCCATGCCATGATGTTTAAATTCAAGACAACCCACAGAAAGACTAGGCACGTGCACCACTCACTACCCCTGGGCCCTGGGCATAATGGATGAAAGCTAGGCAAAATGGGTGCAGGCCTGAGAACACTCCCTGCATTCAAAATGGCCCCCTCCATCACAGCACATGGCCAGGGCCTGTAGCAGCACTCAAAATGGCCCCCAACCACATGGCCTGTCCAGCCACAACAGGCCCAAAAAACTAAAATCACAGAAAAATCACCACAATCCCATGCCATGATGTTTACATTCAAGACAACCCACAGAAAGACTAGGCACATGCACCACTCACTACCCCTGGGCCCTGGGCATAATGTATGAAAGCTAGGCAAAATGGGTGCAGGCCTGAGAACACTCCCTGCATTCAAAATGGCCCCCTCCATCACAGCACATGGCCAGGGCATGTAGCAGCACTCAAAATGGCCCCCAACCACATGGCCTGTCCATCCACAACAGGCCCAAAAAAACGAAAATCACAGAAAACTCAGCACAATCCCATGCCATGATGTTTAAATTCAAGACAACCCACAGAAAGACTAGGCACATGCACCACTCACTACCCCTGGGCCCTGGGCATATTGGATGAAAGCTAGGCAAAATGGGTGCAGGCCTGAGAACACTCCCTACATTCAAAATGGCCCCCTCCATCACAGCACATGGCCAGGGCCTGTAGCAGCACTCAAAATGGCCCCCAACCACATGGCCTGTCCATCCACAACAGGCCCAAAAAACGAAAATCACAGAAAAATCAGCACAATCCCATGCCATGATGTTTAAATTCAAGACAACCCACAGAAAGACTAGGCACATGCACCACTCACTTCCCATGGGCCCTGGGTATATTGGATGAAAGCTAGGCAAAATGGGTGCAGGCCTGAGAACACTCCCTACATTCAAAATGGCCCCCTCCATCACAGCACATGGCCACCAGGGCCTGTAGCAGCACTCAAAATGGCCCCCAACCACATGGCCTGTCCATCCACAACAGGCCCAAAAAACGAAAATCACAGAAAATTCACCACAATCCCATGCCATGATGTTTATATTCAAGACAACCCACAGAAAGACTAGGCACATGCACCACTCACTACCCCTGGGCATAATGGATGAAAGCTAGCCAAAATGGGTGCAGGCCTGAGAACATTCCCTACATTCAAAATGGCCCCCTCCATCAAAGCATATGGCCAGGGCCTGTAGCAGCACTCAAAATGGCCCGCAACCACATGGCCTGTCCATCCACAACAGGCCCAAAAAACGAAAATCACAGAAAAATCACCACAATCCCATGCCATGATGTTTAAATTCAAGACAACCCACAGAAAGACTAGGCACATGCACCACTCACTACCCCTGGGCCCTGGGCATAATGGATGAAAGCTAGGCAAAATGGGTGCAGGCCTGAGAACACTCCCTGCATTCAAAATGGCCCCTCCATCACAGCACATGGCCAGGGCCTGTAGCAGCACTCAAAATGGGCCCCAACCACATGGCCTGTCCATCCACAACAGGCCCAAAAAACGAAAATCACAGAAAAATCACCACAATCCCATGCCATGATGTTTAAATTCCAGACAACCCACAGAAAGACTAGGCACGTGCACCACTCACTACCCCTGGGCCCTGGGCATAATGGATGAAAGCTAGGCAAAATGGGTGCAGGCCTGAGAACACTGCCTGCATTCAAAATGGCCCCCTCCATCACAGCACATGGCCAGGTCCTGTAGCAGCACTCAAAATGGCCCCCAACCACATGGCCTGTTCATCCACAACAGGCCCAAAAAACGAAAATCACAGAAAAATCACCACAATCCCATGCCATGATGTTTACATTCAAGACAACCCACAGAAAGACTAGGCACATGCACCACTCACTACCCCTGGGCCCTGGGCATAATGGATGAATGCTAGGCAAAATGGGTGCAGGCCTGAGAACACTCCCTGCATTCAAAATGGCCCCCTCCATCACAGCACATGGCCAGGGCCTGTAGCAGCACTCAAAATGCCCCCCAACCACATGGCCTGTCCATCCACAACAGGCCCAAAAAACGAAAATCACAGAAAATTCACCACAATCCCATGCCATGATGTTTATATTCAAGACAACCCACAGAAAGACTAGGCACATGCACCACTCACTACCCCTGGGCCCTGGGCATAATGGATGAAAGCTAGCCAAAATGGGTGCAGGCCTGAGAACACTCCCTACATTTAAAATGGCCCCCTCCATCAAAGCACATGGCCAGGGCCTGTAGCAGCACTCAAAATGGCCCCCAACCACATGGCCTGTCCATCCACAACAGGCCCAAAAAACGAAAATCACAGAAAAATCACCACAATCCCATGCCATGATGTTTAAATTCAAGACAACCCACAGAAAGACTAGGCACATGCACCACTCACTACCCCTGGGCCCTGGGCATAATGGATGAAAGCTAGGCAAAATGGGTGCAGGCCTGAGAACACTCCCTGCATTCAAAATGGCCCCCTCCATCACAGCACATGGCCAGGGCCTGTAGCAGCACTCAAAATGGGCCCTAACCACATGGCCTGTCCATCCACAACAGGCCCAAAAAACGAACATCACAGAAAAATCACCACAATCCCATGCCATGATGTTTAAATTCAAGACAACCCACAGAAAGACTAGGCACGTGCACCACTCACTACCCCTGGGCCCTGGGCATAATGGATGAAAGCTAGGCAAAATGGGTGCAGGCCTGAGAACACTGCCTGCATTCAAAATGGCCCCCTCCATCACAGCACATGGCCAGGGCCTGTAGCAGCACTCAAAATGGGCCCCAACCACATGGCCTGTCCATCCACAACAGGCCCAAAAAACGAAAATCACAGAAAAATCACCACAATCCCATGTCATGATGTTTAAATTCAAGACAACACACAGAAAGACTAGGCACGTGCACCACTCACTACCCCTGGGCCCTGGGCATAATGGATGAAAGCTAGGCAAAATGGGTGCAGGCCTGAGAACACTGCCTGCATTCAAAATGGCCCCCTCCATCACAGCACATGGCCAGGGCCTGTAGCAGCACTCAAAATGGCCCCCAACCACATGGCCTGTCCATCCACAACAGGCCCAAAAAACGAAAATCACAGAAAAATCACCACAATCCCATGCCATGATGTTTACATTCAAGACAACCCACAGAAAGACTAGGCACATGCACCACTCACTACCCCTGGGCCCTGGGCATAATGGATGAATGCTAGGCAAAATGGGTGCAGGCCTGAGAACACTCCCTGCATTCAAAATGGCCCCCTCCGTCACAGCACATGGCCAGGGCCTGTAGCAGCACTCAAAATGGCCCCCAGCCACATGGCCTGTCCATCCACAACAGGCCCAAAAAACGAAAATCACAGAAAATTCACCACAATCCCATGCCATGATGTTTATATTCAAGACAAGCCACAGAAAGACTAGGCACATGCACCACTCACTACCCCTGGGACCTGGGCATAATGGATGAAAGCTAGCCAAAATGGGTGCAGGCCTGAGAACACTCCCTACATTCAAAATGGCCCCCTCCATCAAAGCACATGGCCAGGGCCTGTAGCAGCACTCAAAATGGCCCCCAACCACATGGCCTGTCCATCCACAACAGGCCCAAAAAACGAAAATCCCAGAAAAATCACCACAATCCCATGCCATGATGTTTAAATTCAAGACAACCCACAGAAAGACTAGGCACATGCACCACTCACTACCCCTGGGCCCTGGGCATAATGGATGAAAGCTAGGCAAAATGGGTGCAGGCCTGAGAACACTCCCTGCATTCAAAGTGGCCCCCTCCATCACAGCACATGGCCAGGGCCTGTAGCAGCACTCAAAATGGGCCCCAACCACATGGCCTGTCCATCCACAACAGGCCCAAAAAACGAAAATCACAGAAAAATCACCACAATCCCATGCCATGATGTTTAAATTCAAGACAACCCACAGAAAGACTAGGCACGTGCACCACTCACTACCCCTGGGCCCTGGGCATAATGGATGAAAGCTAGGCAAAATGGGTGCAGGCCTGAGAACACTGCCTGCATTCAAAACGGCCCCCTCCATCACAGCACATGGCCAGGGCCTGTAGCAGCACTCAAAATGGCCCCCAACCACATGGCCTGTCCATCCACAACAGGCCCAAAAAACGAAAATCACAGAAAAATCACCACAATCCCATGCCATGATGTTTACATTCAAGACAACCCACAGAAAGACTAGGCACATGCACCACTCACTACCCCTGGGCCCTGGGCATAATGGATGAATGCTAGGCAAAATGGGTGCAGGCCTGAGAACACTCCCTGCATTCAAAATGGCCCCCTCCATCACAGCACATGGCCAGGGCCTGTAGCAGCACTCAAAATGGCCCCCAACCACATGGCCTGTCCATCCACAACAGGCCCAAAAAACGAAAATCACAGAAAAATCACCACAATCCCATGCCATGATGTTTAAATTCAAGACAACCCACAGAAAGACTAGGCACATGCACCACTCACTACCCCTGGGCATATTGGATGAAAGCTAGGCAAAATGGGTGCAGGCCTGAGAACACTCCCTACATTCAAAATGGCCCCCTCCATCACAGCACATGGCCAGGGCCTGTAGCAGCACTCAAAATGGCCCCCAACCACATGGCCTGTCCATCCACAACAGGCCCAAAAAACGAAAATCACAGAAAAATCATCACAATCCCATGCCATGATGTTTAAATTCAAGAAAACCCACAGAAAGACTAGGCACATGCACCACTCACTACCCCTGGGCCCTGGGCATAATGGATGAAAGCTAGGCAAAATGGGTGCAGGCCTGAGAACACTCCCTGCATTCAAAATGGCCCCCTCCATCACAGTACATGGCCAGGGCCTGTAGCAGCACTCAAAATGGCCCCCAACCACATGTCCTGTCCATCCACAACAGGCCCAAAAAACGAAAATCACAGAAAAATCACCACAATCCCATGCCATGATGTTTAAATTCAAGACAACCCACAGAAAGACTAGGCACATGCACCACTCACTACCCCTGGGCCCTGGGCATAATGGATGAAAGCTAGGCAAAATGGGTGCAGGCCTGAGAACACTGCCTGCATTCAAAATGGCCCCCTCCATCACAGCACATGGCCAGGGCCTGTAGCAGCACTCAAAATGGCCCCCAACCACATGGCCTGTCCATCCACAACAGGCCCAAAAAACGAAAATCACAGAAAAATCACCACAATCCCATGCCATGATGTTTACATTCAAGACAACCCACAGAAAGACTAGGCACATGCACCACTCACTACCCCTGGGCCCTGGGCATAATGGATGAAAGCTAGGCAAAATGGTTGCAGGCCTGAGAACACTCCCTGCATTCAAAATGGCCCCCTCCATCACAGCACATGGCCAGGGCCTGTAGCAGCACTCAAAATGGCCCCCAACCACATAGCCTGTCCATCCACAACAGGCCCAAAAAACGAAAATCACAGAAAAATCAGCACAATCCCATGCCATGATGTTTAAATTCAAGACAACCCACAGAAAGACTAGGCACATGCACCACTCACTACCCCGGGTGAAAAGGCCACAACAGGCCAAAAAAACGAAAATCACAGAAAAATCAGCACAATCCCAAGCCACCCAGCCCCTCCATGATGTTTAAATTCAAAACACCCCACAGAAAGACTCAGTGCACCCACCACTGAGTACCCCTGGGCAAAAGGCCCCAAAACAGCCCAAAAATCGAAAATTCCAAAATTGTACTTGCAGCAACTGTAATGCCCCAAACAAACTTACTTGTGAAATTTCTAATCCAAAAGTGATCCAAAGAAAGTCAAAAAGGCCTCAAATCCAAATATCCAGCAGCATCCACAAAAAGCAATCCTTCCAGCTCCAGATCCAAATGAAAAGTGACCAGGAGATGGACAAAGCACTGGGAGGAGCCTGATGGACAGGAACAGGAAGTTGAAGACTGTGGGGCACTTCCTTCCTCCCACCCCCCCCCCTCCCCAAAATGGACTCCTCGCAAAAAAAGTGCAGGCAAATGTCAACCTAAGGAGTTATTCAGATAAAAATCATCATTTCAAGAAGGTTTATGCTGCTTGCTGGTGGATTTCTTGTGCAGAACTGCAAAATTTATATTTTCGTGTGTGCGAGATTGTTGCTGCTCGCCGCATCTCAAAGCTCGCAATTGCGAAGTACCGCGATACGTGATCACGGCGTACTCGCGTTGATAAACGCTCGCTGTAAAAGTTGGCAAGCCGCGATTACGTAATCGCGCTTGCCAAATTCCCGCGGGATCCCACAGCAAGATCCAAAATGGCGCAGCACTCGCAAAATATCAAGAAAAGTAACTCGGCAAACGATGCTAAACGCTGCGCGCCGCAAAATTGAATCACCAAGAAAAAAAAAATCCGCTGCGTGCGAAATTGCGGATTTTGCGGGAAATTCGCAAATCTCGCGGATTGCGAATTTACCGAAAATCCGCAAAATCCGCGAGCGTAACGGATTTTCTGCCCATACTTAATCAAGACTAGTTCCACATTGTTTGTCTATTGGTTGTGTTGTTTGATTACCTACAGCATTTATTCTGTAAAAGGCGACGTGTGCACAGATACCTGTTTTAACAGTATACCATTTTGGCATGTATCTTTCCGCCGTCTTTGTACGCCTGTGACATTACTGGGAGTTTCAGGAATTCCACTAGCAGCACTATGGGTGGACTCACTACTACATACATAGTCAGAGAGTACTAAAAAAGGCCTTTTTTACGTTTTTCTCTTGGGTTGCAAAAGAAATTACTGGTACGTGAACTTGTGGTAGCCGCCATAATGGCAGCTCACTCAGCTTTCACCCAAGAAATACAGACACAGGCCATGATGATGCAGACTCGCAGTACTTTAAGCAGTACATGCAAGTGGGGATCTGAATGTCTTACTTTTCTATAGGGGTGGCACTGCCACTGGCCATACTTCATCCACTCAGCGTCTGCTCTACTACATCATACACCTCTGCTATCGACGAGGAGGATAAAGAAGATAACATCCAGGCTTCCAAAGTACATCTATGATTCTTCTTAATGTCTCAAATGTACCAAAATTTATTTTTGTCAAAAACCAACTAACGCCCTTTTCATTATATTTTGGAAACCGCCGTCTTCTTATGTTGAATTGCATTCAACAAAACCATTCTTTACAGTCATAAATATTAAGACTCGCTCGTCCTTCGTTTCACCCTTCTTTAACTTTTCGTTCTTCACATCCCTAAACTTCATCTGATATGACTTGGCTTAACAACAAAAATTTGCCAGCTGAGTTGAAGTGAAATAGATGGGGCCATTGGTTACCAGAGAAGTACCGCCGCTAATGCTATTAAAAGTAAAGGTTGACCGTGATAGCCCAAAAAGTAGTTCTAAATTAGTAAATGTTCTTGACAGTACAGTTTACTTATACTAGTGTACTGTGCACTACTGTACAGCACATCATACACTCCTTAGCGAGCATACTCAAAAAAAAATTCAATAAGTAAGGATTATAATAACTTACCACTGTCTGCCGCCGCTGAGTCTTCCCCCCAGCTCCTCCTGTTGGCGCTGCCGCATCCAGAGTGGACCACTCCGCACTGCTAGCCCCGGCACTGGTGGTCATCTGTGCCGCATCAGATGTTGTGACATCTAGGAAAAACATGTCCTATTTTCAGATGCCATACACAACCCCCTATTTTGTCTCGTAATGGAAGAAAATGTTACATAACACATTTTTTTATTACTGGAATTGAAAAAAGTAACGGTTTTGGGGAGAGTGTTAACCTTTTTCATGCTTATTCTATTAAATGCTACACTTCTTCTTATGACAACTGATGAATGCTTGCTTAACGGGCACCATTTTTCTCATTACAGAAAGAAGATTCCATTGCCCTTCTGCCAGACGATTCACCAACTACTACTAAGTCATCACCAGCAGTACTTTAAGTACTTTAAAGAAGGTGGGGGCTCCCGCACAGTTATTCTAATAATTTCATGTGTCTGTTAACTATTATTAAGTTTGAGTCATACTAATTTCATTCATGGGAATGTTGTTTAAACTTTAACGTCATCTTCATCCATCAGAATACTACGCTATTGAAAACAAAGAAATAATGAAGAAAACTTTAAAACTAACAAACACTGTGTGGTTTTTGTTTGTTTACGAGTGAGTGAGCGGAAAGGTTTGAACTACTGCACTTGGCAGTCATGTTTCAGTGACTCAGATAGGCCGGGACTCGGAGGTAGTCTTCTTCTGTTCTTCTGGGTCGTAAAACCATTGGTCAGACATTCTAGATAGTCGGTCAGGGGATTGGGGGTTCAACTTCTGTTCGGACTGAGGTATGTCCAAAGTCGAACTGCACCTATCATCTTGTCCATACTTCTTTGTGTGCAGAATAGTCCCTGAAACACTAGCGGTATGGGATGTGCTCCTCTCAAATCGAAAAGGCAACTGCTACTTTTTACTTGGTGTAAACAATGACATTTTGTTGTTGGAAATTGTCAAAGCACTTACAATAGGAAGACTGGAATAGACAGCAAGGGCACCCCAGAGGACTGTACTCAGTGCCTAGAGCTATTGCTGTATCAGAGTTTTGTTTCACACGGTTTGCCGAAGGGGGAAGCTTAGCTACCTACACAGACCGACTCATAATTGTGAATAGTAGTAGCACAGAGAGTGATGGTAGAGGCAGGATAAGAATGTAGAAAGTAGTCTACATTAGAAGAAGATCAAAGACTATTTTGTAAAACATAGAACTATTAGGAACCAGTTTGTAATGAATAGGAGCTGTAAAAGTTAGGGAAGTATAAGTATTAATATAACAATAGAACAACTTACGGGGGCCAGCAGAAGAGCCTGCAAGGGACTGCTCCTGTCCACCTTCTGCCACCGGACTCTCTGTCGCCACCGGCGCCTTGCCCCTGGGAGGTCCTGGTGATCATGAAATATGATTTCTTTGTACTCAATCTAAAATTATGTCGGGGTAACAAATTAACATCAATTGCATCTGATCTGCTCAACTAGGAGGATAGTAGTACAGTATTGCAGGATTCGCAGACCGTCTAATAGGAAAGTTATGTAATTCACTAACTACATCTACAACAAAAAGGTTCTACTATGACTGCCATCACTCAGCAGCACGAGACGTCGCGTGACAGACACAGTCCGTCATCATGATTGCAGACCACTAACAAATGTCCTATAACAAGTAATAAATAATATACTCAACGTATCAATCCACCACTATCTCTTCAAAATGGCAGCAGCAGGAGTACAAAGAAGGACTAGACTTGAGTGTACTGTCTCTAGCATTACGCAGTAATGCTCTCAAATGACTGAAAAGTTGCAAACAAGTAAGCATAGTAGCAACACCAATAACCAGGCGAGCACCTGCAATGACAGAAGCTATTTAAACATTAATTTACCTGCAATGTAATCGAATCAGCAGCATTCGTACTCTTCAGGAAAAAAATAGATTAGCAACATAACAGAGCAGAAGGAAAAAAAGGCCAGTGATCTCCACACCGAGCAGATCGAGCATGTCATGCTTCCGGTCCAAGATGTCACTCCACCGGTGTGTCACTTGCTGGTAGGTGCACTGGACCCCAGACTCCTTATACATGCGCCGGCACACCTTCTCCCACAGCTGGCGACCCTCCCGGAGGCCGTAACCGGAAGCAATCCGCCCACCTGCTGCCCACCTGCTGCCACGGTCTTAGGGAGGCTGACTTGTACAAAAACCATCAAGGCAGCCACCTCCACCGCAGAGAAGATCTCCCAGGCCTTGACTTCCTCCCCCCTCAAACGCCCGCAAGGGAGCCGGGTACGGGGTGCTGGGCCCTTCCTCTTGCCCTTGTCGCCTCCCTTAGCCATGCTCCTGGGCACAAGAAGAAGGAAAGAAGAATAGGTGTGAAAAAAATAGGAGAGAGAGCGAAAGAAATAAAGTAGGTAATAAAGTAAAAAAAACTATAATAAAAACACAAAATATAGATATAGGAAATTGAAGAGAGAGATAATAAGCAAAAACAACCAAAAAAAAGTTCAGAAAAACATAGGATTACAAAGATGTAAGATGGATAGAAAGGTAGCATGCCCAAAACCATAGCAGTGAATGAAAAACAAGATGGCCGCGCCCATAGAGGACCGTGTGGGTAAGTTCATGCGATATTTCCCCCGCGAGCACGCAAAAACACCCACGAACACATAATCGCGCGCTGCATACGACGCGAGCATACAATTAGCGCCCGGAAACGGAAATACGTCACGCAAACAAGATGGCCGCGCTGCAAGCGGTCCGCGAAGAAGCAAAAAACGCGCGAACACGTAAAAAAAAAGAAATCAGCAAATTCGCACGAATTTGCGGATTGCAAGTTCGATTTCGCACGAATTCGCGCCCCGTGAATCTCGTGAAATGGCAGAAAAACTAATTTTGGAAAACTGAAAGCACTTAGCAGGTGCAAAAGTTCAAGCTAATTTGTAACCATTCCCTGTAGTCCTTTCTGAGGGGCCCCTCCAGAGTTCTTTTGCCTACTTGCAAATATTCTCTAACACGGCTCTGACCCTCAAAGCAGGGTCAGAGAATAGTTACAAGTATGGCACAATGCTCCTGTAAAAAAATAACTGCAACAGGAAGCTCTTACAGCTAAGGTAGCAGGTGCCAGACTTGAAGCAAAAATTCAGTGACACATTAACCAGCCCCAAATTAATTCAGCTCAGTTGAGGCTGGGCAGGTGTGCTTTCCCCACGATAATCTACAGTGGTGAACAAGAGGGTGGGAGTGGTGAACCAGAGGGTGACAGTGGTGAACCAGAGGGTGGCAGCGGTGAACCAGAGGGTGGCAGTGGTGAACCAGAGGGTGAAAGTGGTGAACCAGAGGGGGACAGTGATGATCCAGAGGGTGGCACTGGTGAACCAGAGGGTGCTGTGATGAACCAGAGGGTGGCAGTGATGAACCAGAGGGTGGCAGTGATGAACCAGAGGGTGACAGTGGTGAACCAGAGGGGGACTGTGATGATCCAGAGGGTGGCACTGGTGAACCAGAGGGTGCTGTGATGAACCAGAGGGTGGCAGTGATGAACCAGAGGGTGGCAGTGGTGAAACAGAGGGTGGCAGTGATGATCCAGAGGGGGACAGTGATGATCCAGAGGGTGGCAGTGGCAAACCAGAGGGTGGCAGTGATAAACCAGAGGGTGGCAGGGATGAACCAGAGGATGACAGTGATCAACCAGAGGGTGGCAGTGATGATCCAGAGGGTGGCAGTGGCAAACCAGAGGGTGGCAGTAATGAACCAGAGGGTGGCAGGGGCAAATCAGAGGGCGGCAGTGATGAACCAGAGGGTGGCAGGGATGAACCAGAGGATGGAAGTGATCAACCAGAGGGTGGCAGTGATGATCCAGAGGGTGGCAGTGGCAAACCAGAGGGTGGCAGTGATGAACCAGAGAGTGACAGGATGAACCAGAGGATGGCAGTGATCAACCAGAGGGTGGCAGTGATGAACCAGAGGGTGCTGTGATAAACCAGAGGGTTACAGTGATGATCCAGAGGGTGGCAGTGGTGAAACAGAGGGTGGCAGTGATGAACCAGAGGGGGACAGTGATGATCCAGAGGGTGGCAGGGGCAAACCAGAGGGTGGCAGTGATGAACCAGAGGGTGGCAGTGGCAAACCAGAGGGTGGCAGTGATGAAACAGAGGGTGGCAGTGATGATCCAGAGGGTGGCAGTGGCGAACCAGAGGGTGCTGTGTGTGAGAAGTTGGCCTGGTATATGATGATCACTATTCTAGTGAGCACCTTGCACCAGTCCAAACGATCCTTATGGTGATTGGTTGTAAGTCAACCTTATAGACCAGCTATCCTAGTGGTAGCATGGAAAAAAGCAGCCTTAGGCTAAACTCAAGAGGGCATGTGAAGCCAGCTGTTTTACCATATGCAATCCTTTAAATACCAAATGAAAGGGCACCACACAAATTATATATTACAAAATATATGTATTTATTTCTAGAATAATCCCCTTGACTCTTTATGAGCACAGGAGCACAAGCGTTAAACAAAGAACACAGTATAACATACAATAAGATGCACAATTATGGATAGGCCGGGTGGCCACTCAACCCATATATTAAGAAAGTGGTATAAGTACCACGTCATGAACAATGAACAGGCCTAGGGCCTAGGGAATCGCTGGGCCTACACTGGACTAACAAAGGTTAGGACATAGGAGGCCCACAGGATGCGTGTGCAGTGTCTATAGGCAACCGCGTTTACCATACAAGTCAATGGTGCGTAAAAATTAGAAAGTTATAGGTTTAGGAGTCTTCCGACTGGACTAGAACTTAGCCACTAAAAAGTAGGACACTAGAGGTGTAAACCACTATAGGAGCACCAGTGTAATCTCATTACCTTAACCACAGGAAGCGGGTGCATAGGTGCCAAAGTGCATCGGGTTTCTTCGTGGAGTTCTATGGAGCCTGGAGGTAAAGATGCTGCAGGCAACCGGGAGAGAAGAGTCCGGTTGGATCCAAGGGTGGATCGAAGATGTAGAGTACCTGAAAGCAGAGGGGACAGAGTCTAGGTCACTAGCCAGTGACCAGGATGGAACCAGGACGGAACCAACCAGGCAGTGTCGGGTTGCGATCAGGTGCTGTCGAGTAGTTTGTCTCCGCTGCCACGTGGACCAGGAAGGATCGAAGATGACCAGCTGGTGGACACAAGCTGTCCCACAAATGCTCTTGCTGTTGGCGGTGTTGGTTCTCGAATTGGAATCACCAAACCTTGGCAAATGTAACCCAAGCAGGACTCAAGGATGTCTTCTGGATCGGACCGGGAAGGTCAGCTCGATGGGTCCTTTTCAGGGGAGCTAGGGCCAGTGTAGTTTTGATAGATCGTTGTCACAGAGGCCACTAGCCAACGGGCAAGCGACCGGACAATGCGGCAAGCTGTAAAAGTGCAAAAGGGCCCCATGCAGCATTCGGTGAGTGTGGAGGGGTGATCTTTGGAGCACAGGCTGCTCGGGGCTGGGGATTCTCAAAACCTAAAGCACAGCATCAAGGGTGCCTCGGGAGCTGCACAGGAAGCACTTCGTTGACTCTTCAAGATTGCTAGTCCCACAACTCTCGTCCCCTCCACGGGTCTCAGCTTTGCCAGGAATGTGGATCGGGCTGTTGGATGTCTGGGAGTCTGGGTCTTGTTGATTTCTGTTGTTCGAGCTCCGGCGGGAGGAACGGCAAAGAAAGTCTTGATGCGCTGATGGTGCCTGCTTGCACAGGGTGGCCACCTCTTGACCACAAAGGAGATTCTTCAGTCTTCCACGTCGAGGGGGATGTTGAAGGGTCAGAGTTTCATTTCAAAGTTTCAGTCAGGATGATCTGGTTTGCATTGGCACAGCTCCTATCTTTATTCCAAATCTAGGGGCTGGATCTCCTGCTAGGTTCCTCCTATGGGTGGGACCCAGGAAGGGGGTGGTTACACCCCTTTCCCTTTGTCCAGTTTCGCCCCAGAGCTGGGGCTGGAGAGCCCCAGCACCGGTTTGAACTGGACTTTGCATGGGACACCTTGTGTGCCCCATGGGACACCTTGTGTGCCCCAGGCAGTGTCTAGTTTCATTCAGCCCTCCCTGCCCCAATCCACAGCCTTGAACCAGAGGGTGGCAGTGATCAACCAGAGGGTGGCAGTGATGATCCAGAGGGTGGCAGTGGAAAATCAGAGGGTGGCAGTGATGAACCAGAGGGTGGCAGGGATGAACCAGAGGATGGCAGTGATCAACCAGAGGGCGGCAGTGATGAACCAGAGGGTGCTGTGATAAACCAGAGGGGGACAGTGAGGATCCAGAGGGTGGCAGTGGCAAACCAGAGGGTGGCAGTGATGAACCAGAGGGTGGCAGGGATGAACCAGAGGATGGCAGTGATCAACCAGAGGGTGGCAGTGATAATCCAGAGGGTGGCAGTGGAGAACCAGAGGGTGGCAGTAATGAACCAGAGGGTGGCAGTGGCAAACCAGAGGGTGACAGTGATGAACCAGAGGGTGGCAGGGATCAACCAGAGGATGGCAGTGATCAACCAGAGGGTGGCAGTGATGAACCAGAGGGTGCTGTGCTAAACCAGAGGGAAATCGGGAGTCAAGGCAACCTGGATGCACTCAGTTTTAACCAGTAATCAGTAGTGGTTGTTACATATAATCACATTTTACACTCAATGCTTAATTGCGTGCAAAAGGAAAAAAGGTCCTGCAAACCTTTTCTCATTAAATGTGAGAGTGCACCAGACGTGTGTCTGAGTACCTAATGCACAGCGCAAGTCACTCCTAGGAGTATAAATGAGCAATCTTTAGTAGTAATCAAAATACATTTTTTAACAATTTTTGAAAGGTTAGACACAATGTGCAAACATAAATGAAATGAAACATATAGTCCTTATTCTCTTTCTTTTGATTTTTTCTCCTTTATGTAGAAGCAGAAAATGTATCCGTGGAAAATGCTGAAATTCACAAAATCCAAGCTTAAGGTATACAGTTCTTCAAATATAATTCAGTACCAAATCCCAATGCATTTCGGGCGGTAACTGTGGCCCTTCATCAGGGGAATCTATAAAAACAATATCATATTTTAAGAATGGGAATCTTAGGCTGCAGGCTATTTAGTAACACAAATGCAGTAGCGAGGAATGGAAGATAGGGTACATCAGAGGACAAGAGTGAACGTGCCAAGTGGATAGTGACGATAAGCTGCGACGTGCCTAGAGTGAAAAAATGAGTGAAAATTAAGTGAGCGGATCATTTGTATTAAAACGGGCGTGAAGGGTGCTGTTGTATATGGGAAGTGGGTAGTGAAGAGTGAGCTATAGCGTGCCAATGCTGGGGTAAGCTGCAACGTACCAAAAGTGAGAGAATAAACTTAAAGTGAATGAATCATAAATTGCTCGAGAGAGATCGTGATGAAGTAAAAATATTACTGTGATGTAAAAATCGAAACAGAATTTGGTGAGCATGCCGATATAGCGTGCATTCAAAATCCAGTGAGTTGCTTACAAAGTTAGGTGAATTACTCAAAAGGTCTACGCCATCACGGAAATCACCACAGCTGAATAAACAAAAGGATCGTAAAACTATGAGTTTCCACGCTTCTCAGTGAAGTACGCGTGAATGCGGAAAACGCACTAATGTGGCTTACCGTAATGGTTTTTCATAAAGATGTCTAGAGTGCCATATTCGTCAGTACAACAATGCCTGTAGAAAACGAACGAGTGGCTGGTAAAAATAAAATCCAAATGATATGACTAGTTGTATGTGAGCGTGCTAGATTAATGTCTTCTCACCAGTGTTAAACACGAAACGGCATGCCGAAAATCCGGTGGAAACCAAACAGGAAACGTTAAAGTCGTGTGAGCCGAGGGCTTGTGTTTATGGGGGTTAGCTGGAAATGAGTAGAAATGAAGATAGGACCAGAGTTAAGAAAAGAAAGTATCGGCCATATTAGAATGGGGAAATACTCAGTAAATAAAAGTAAAAGAGTAGGTAGAATGCGGAATGTAAAGATCCAGTTAACAACAGGTAGGTATCTAATGTGTACGAAAGGAACAGATTCAAATTGTTATCACAGTGATAAACTCAATATTAATTTTTAAATACAAAACAATGGGTTTTTTCTCTAAGTTCAACAGAGGAAGAAATTCAATTTGTTATCACAATGTTAAATTCAATGTAAGTTTTTAAATGCAGAACAATGAAATTACAGTACAGATCGAATATAGAGAGTTCACAGTTTAGAAAAAGCATTCTAATTCAAATGTTTCATTAAGACCTAGTGGGGTCAGTGTCTGCAAAAACCAAATCCAATATGTTTCACGCTGAGACAAATACTTGTTGGTGTCTCTGTCTGGTTGTGGATCTATTTATTTTGATTACTTCTAAAGATTGCTGATTTACACTCCTAGGAGTGACTTGCGCTGTGCATTAGGTACTCAGACACACGTCTGGTGCTCTCTCACACTAAACCAGAGGGAGACAGTGATGATCCAGAGGGTGCCATTGGAGAACTAGAGGGTGGCAGTGATGAACCGGAGGGTGGGCGAGATGAACCACAGGGTCACAAACAGGCTGGACACGTAGAAACAACATAGTCGCGACCGTTGCAAATTTGCACGAATTCGCAAATTTTGCGAATTACGAGTTCGCTTTCGCACCAATTCGCAGATCGCGAATTCGCAAATTTCGCCCATACTTAATTTCAGGATCCTCACCCGGTGGCTCCTGCTGGTCTCCATTGTCTGTAATGAGAGGTAAGTTCCATTGCAGGTTGTGGAACAAGCAGTAGGCAATATGATCAACACCCCTTGCCGGGTGAATAAAGGAGGGCTCCCCCAGACTTGTCCAGACATCCGAATCTGACCTTCAGGATCCCAAAAGCTGAAGAAAGATAAACCTCCTAATCAGATGGGCTCTTATCGCCCTATCACTTTAATTAATGTGGATTCAAAAATATATTCCAAGTTAATAGCGAATCGTATGGCACCACTAATCCACAAACTTGTCTCACACTCCCAGCATGGGTTTATACCTGGTAGAAGAACCACAGATCATATCCATAGAGTGATCACCCTCTTTGACAGCACAGAGGTGACAGGAGACCCAATGGCGCTTATTCTTTTAGACGCTGAAAAAGCCTTTGATCGGGTCTCCTGGTCATTTCTGTGGCTGGCAATGGGTCACCTGGGATTTAAACAAGGATTCATTCAGGCAGTACAAAAACTATATATCAGCCCTAAAGCAGTAGTGATGATAAATGGGAATCTATCTAAAGAATTAACAATATCAAGGGGAACTCGACAGGGATGCCCATGCTCTCCATTACTGTTTGCCATCTACATTGATCCCTTTATTCGCAGTTTGGAATCTAATGCCAGTATTATCCCTATTCGGACCCAAGGCTATATAACAAAAACTCTTGCATATGCTGATGACATAGCCATAGTAACATCAGATCCAGTATTAGCCCTACCTATAATCGAAACCGAGGCCAAAAACTTTGGTAATATGGCCGGCTATATTCTCAATCAAAGTAAAACCCAAGTAGTCTTAAACGATAAATGCATCATGATAGATCCTCGAGTGACAATAAAGGCGACCTACTTAGGGGTATGTATCTCCTCCAACCTCGATAAATTGGTCGCATTAAATTTGAGCCCTCTGCTAGATAAAATGCAGAAAGATCTTCATCGTTTAAATAACCTACACTTATCTTTGATTGGCCGTGTGAACGCCTTAAAAATGGTATACTTCCCTAAACTGCTTTATATGTTCAGAGCAATCAATCTGGAAATCTCTGAATATTGGTTCAAATTGATGGAGCGTACTTTCTCAAGTTTTATTTGGTCCTATTCACAACCACGTAGAGCCTATAAGCTCTTGACTCTTCCTAGAGAAAAAGGAGGCTTAGCCCTCCCTAACCTCAAATTATATTATTGGGCTTGTATGCTCGCATATAATCATGAACTCTTTTTTTTATTAGATAATAATGAGATATTCTTAGGGGAAGACCTACCATCAATCCATCAGCTGGTATTAGGTAATGGGAGCAAGGGTTATCTGTGGCGATTTCTTTATGATAGCTATCACAAAAAGGTCAGTCTAAAGACCTTACTCGGAGGGTTTAAAGCGTGGAAAGCTGTGAGGAAATTATTGGGCATCGGACGACTCTCGCTCTATTCTCCACTGAGCAATAATCCAGCTCTACCTGAAATCTTTAGTGGAGCCTGCATTAAGAGATGGACCATGACTGGAATTACACACTTTGGATGTCTTTTCGTAAATGAGGGGTTACACTCGTTTGAAACCTTGAGGGAAACATATCATTTGGAATGGAGGGACTTTTTTAAATATCTACAAATTAGAGATTTTTTAACCCAAAGAATTAGAGAAAATACCTCGTTTAATAAAATACCGACAGCAGAAACATTAATAAAACCAAAAAAATTTACGATTGGTGAGATGTATTCTCACTTGGTATCCCTTCTTCCGGACAATCTCGAGAAGGCATTTCAGAAGTGGCAGGGAAAATTAACAATGACTATGGAAGAATTCAATCATGCCTATGATTTATCCCAAACCATCCTTATGTCAACCAAATTGCAAACACAATTTTATAAAACATGCTTTTTCTTGTATTATACCCCAGATAGAATCGCTAAATGGGGAAGTGGGAGGGGTACATGCTGCTTTAGATGTACATTATCTGAGGCGGATAGCATACATGTATTTTCTTCCTGTGTAAATTTATCCCCATTAAAACTGAGTATTGAACAGTTTTTAACTGAGATTCTAAAAACCAGAATAATCCTCTCTAATGAAATGATTTTGCTTGGAGTAACCAATCTCAATGAATCATCACTTGGACATGAACTAATATTTATTGCCATGGCGGTTCTAAGAATATGTATTGCTTCTGCCTGGCTAGACCCTAACCCACCATCCTTTCAACAATGGTTTTCTAGATTGCTAGCTATATTTAATTTGGAAATGGCTATATATAAAAGAACAGGCAGAAGAAGGAGGGTCAGGGGATTGAAAATTTGGAATCCTTTGATTGAGTGGTCCCAATCTCAAAGTAATTCTCTGTAACATAAAGCCATATTCTGCGGGATTTAAATACCACAAAAACTTAAATGGTTAAATATGCATATTATTTGAAATCTAAAATTATCTAGATGTTATGTGTATCTCCTCAAAAAGAAGGGAAATGTTTTCTTGGTTGTTTGATTAATTTACTTAGCCATTAGTGTACAATGTACGAATTCTCTAATTTTTCTGTGTTTATATGTGAAATATTCTTTGCCGAACCTGTATGACCTGGGGGGGGGGGGGGTAATATACACTGGAAAAAACTCAATAAAGATAACTTAAAAAAAAACAGGATCCCAAAAGCTCACTTCACTGGCCGCCCTGTTCTACCATGGGCCTCATTGATGCAGACTCCCACTGGTATTGTTGGATTTCTCAGCTATGTTAACTACCCTGGAAGGTTGGGATATGCTGAGTGTCCTACATGGAAGACACACATATGTGCAATAATTAATCACACATTTGCAGAATATGCGACCAGACATCACACATATAAATGTTAGACTCATTATACTCACCAACTAGCCAGGCTCCTTCAGGTAGTAGTTGTGACATCAGCTGGGCTATGGTGCTGTTCCGCATTATAAATGTGTCATGGGCAGATCCTGGGAATCTGATTTACACATGTGAGATGTATAAATCTGCTAAACATACCACTTGCACGTTGATAGAATGGAAGTCCTTCGTTTTCCTATAACCCTGTTCTCTGATTTGCAGTGGTATTAAGGCAATATGTCTGCCATCAAGAGCTCCAACAAAATATGGGATAAGATCTAATCCCTAAAAGTTGCCCTTCACATTGGCCAAATCATCATGTCTGGGGAACTGAACGTAGCTCTTCATTTGCCTCATCAGTGCTGAAAGCACATCATGTAGCACCCCACTGAACATTGGTTTTGACATTCCACCATATATAGCCCTAGTGTGCTGAAAGGAACCTGTGGCTAGGAAATGCAGTACTGTCATGAGTTTCACTATTGATGTCAGAGATGTGGGATAGTTCCATCGAGGATGTAAATGAGGCTCCAACTGGTAAAATAGATCTTGTTTTGTCGTTCTTTTGAGACAAAACCTCCTGATGACGTCTCTTTCTTCCATAGTTTGTAGGTATGGAAATGGCCAGTATAGTGGAGGCTGTTGTCTCCTCCCTCTGCCAGGGTACCTATGTGTGGAGTGTAGACATTTATGGATATTGGTCACATTGTCCACACTAACATATAGCAAGACGCAGCCACAAATCATATGAACAAACAGCACTGTATATGTGAGCAGTACAACACATTTCACATCATAATTACACAAAAGACAAAAGCTTACATAGCAACTCCTTGTTTTAGGAAAGTGGAAGAGATGCCTGAAAATTATCTGAATGATACATATCTCCCATTGACCACTGTTGTGGAAGAGCCCATTCCTGGTGGAAGAGAGTCTAGAGAATGACATTGACCTAACTGTTATATACACAACTCACCCAGATGATCTTTATCCATTCCCATCATTACACGTTTCACCTATCATCACCAAACTGGACTCCACATGTGTCTGTAACAGCACTGTCCACATCACACAAACTTAATTTATATGGTGGAAATTGTCATGTTGTGGAGTCTGCCAGGCACACATGAATACTGTCACTGCCAGTGTACACTGCACCGCAGTAATTGTGTGTTCATGCACAGTTATGTACAAAACTGAAGTGTGAGTAATGGTATACTCAGAGTAGTATTGCCGTACATCAGGTGGCATGTTTCAACATATATGTAGTGGTCAATCCGCACTTAGAAGTTTGCTTTACAATGTGGTTATCAACACTAACATGGTGGATGCCTGACCACACCTATCAGACATGAAGGATCATCGTTCACCGGCGGTTCAAACTTGGCACTAGACGTCTTCAACCACAGTGGTCACATCCATAGGTGTAATTTGAAAAATGCAAGCATCTCAGTTAGATGGCTGTGGGCGTCTGCGCACAAGACCGCCTATGTGGATGTCTGTCTTTGCTTATGGGAAACGATAATTTGCTGACTGCCGGTGGATTAAAATCTGGCACAAAGTGGCTTTATCCACAGCAGTCACAAGCATAGGCTACATTTGGAAAATGCAACCATCGCAGTTCAATGGCTGTGGCTGTCTACACAGAAGGCCGCCTGACTTAGCTTTTGGGACAATCCCATTTGCCGACCGCCAGTGGATTCAAACCTGGTGCTAGGCAGCTTCAACCACAGTGGTCACAGGCATAGGCTCAATTTGGAAAATGCAACCTTTGCAGTTCAATGGTAGTGGATGTCTACACAGAAGACCACTTATGTGGATGCCAGACCTCGCTGATGGGAAACACTCATCCGCTAACCGCCGGCTGAATCTAACCACGAGGTAGGAGGACTCAACCACAATGGTTACAGCCACAGGCAAAAATTGAACAATGTGACCATCACATTCCAAAGGCTGTGGCCATCTACACAGAAGATCGCCTATGTGGCGTATTTATACATTGAGATTTGAAATCAGATCACTTGCTTCCAGATATGACTGCTTAAAACACCTCCTCATCATAAGCTGCTGTTTACCACCTGAGAGCTGTCATGTCAGGCTGTACAGAGAGCAGGGCCCCTTTCGTCACTCCAGAGGAGCTGGAGACCTTGGTGAGTGAGGTCCTTCCCCTCTATTGCCAGCTCCATGTGTCACCAGAGTAGGTGGTGAGTACTGCTAATACAGTATGTACTCTGCAATACTTGTCCTTTCCAAACGCATGGGCCACAATGTGGCTCTGAGTTCCAGACTGTCATCAGAGTTTTGTAAGTCAGATATTTTGCCCTAACATAGGACAGCTATGTAATTTTTCATGAGGTACTGTACTTTGTGCAATTACATCATCATGGTGATGTGTATACAGTACTAAACCCTACACCTGTTGTAAGCACATATCTAAGCATGTATCAACCTATTATTGCTAATGATGATTTTGCAAATCATTTTATGGCAGATGTGCTAACACATGTATAGGCCTTACACCTTATCTTTTGTATGTTTTCTGTGAGTAGCATGTGAGGGTGTTGTGAGAGATATGTACAGTCCCAAATTTCACTCGAAACACACAAGGCCTTACCATCCTGTTGTCAGGGAGATACCATCTCCTCACACACCCCTTCACAGTGAACAACAATGGTAATGTCAAATATAGGATGGTCACTAGATGTACTGCTAGGTACGGAAAATGTGGGCATATGCTGGTAATGTGGGGGCAGTATGCTCAGAATGCAGGGACTAAACATTGTAAATGGTGTGCCTTGTATGATCCAAGGCCCAGGCTGTAGCAGAGTCTCTTTGCCAATGGAACAGATGCATGCACATAATACTCTCCCTGTAGCTCTGCTGATCTTCAGATGTGTCCTGAATCAGTGTAACAGGACCATGAGTTGGCTGACATGTACCTACTATTGCTACATTTGGTATGGTGCATGATGAGAGCCCCAGACCCAAGACAATTGCCCATGGACCAATGTTGTCACTGTGTGTCATTGTCTTAGGACAGGCCCCCTACTCCCAGACGTTTGGATTTTACTGTCATATGAGTGATGCTACCAATGTACAGGAAAATTGCTCACGTGAAACATGTTCACTGCAGATAGCTGATTACATCTGCAGTATATTTTCAAAGTGAATCACCTGCTGTGTAATAATGTACAATCATGCAGTATATACAATGGCATGTTGATGTTGTCCCATACACACAGCCAAATATGACATACAATGTGTGCTGTGATGTCTGGACTTGCCACGCAAACACATGCAGACCTAGTATGATGTCCAACTTAGTTAATCAATTCAATTCAATAATAACTTCATTTCAGCCAGTTTGACCTTAAAACCACTTATAAAATAACATACGGTTCATTTACTTTAAAATCAAGATACATTTCTTTTTAATAACAGGTACGAACAGTATATGAGTTTAGATAAGACATACGCAGGTATTGCCTAGAACAGTGTAAAATGCAGCACAATCTATGATAGTGGCTCAGTGAGTGGGGGTTCTATTAATGTAAAATCGCTGTAACAATCAGAGGTAGAAAGCAGTATTGCCATTTTAAAGTGCATGTGCAGGATATACTCTACATGTGCACCACATAGAGAATAAAAAGGCTTCTACTGAATATACTATGGGGAGGCTAGTGTTGTGTTTCAATATCCTGAAGGCCTCAGAACAGCATCAGGTTCCTAGGTTTCTGCATATCTCCATCAGCCACTGTTTTCTCGCTTTGAGGTATCCGGGGCAGCAAAAAAACACATGGTAATCTGATTCTGCGTAACGGTCACAGACCGGACACCCCAGAGTTTGCGAGCCCGCCCATTTTTTTGTAAAGGAGCGTAGTAGCAACACCCCATATCTAAACTGTAGGTAAAGCTTTCTAGCAGTTGCCGGCTTGATGTCTTTCAGTGCCGGCTCTAAACTATACCAATCCTTAATTTCTAGAAAAGCTGCTGTTAGCTCCCCTACTAAGGGATTACTCTGAAGTTGAGCCAATTTATACTCCCAATAACAGTCTTTTAACTCTTTCCTGGACACTATGGTACATGCCTCTTCTGGGTCATTCCAAGATTACCCCATCCCAGATTCTCTGAAGCATGTCGAATGTGAGAGAGCCAGGGTAGTTTCCCCGCCCCCGGTAGGCTCATCATCTCTCTTAGTTCATCCCTATACTCTACAAATTGTGGGGTGACCCACAAATGCAGCCAAAATATAAGGGGTCTAACATGGACTTCTTCCACGATGGCCCTTACCCCCATGTCCAATCGGAGCGGCGTGAGTGGGGTGTTCCGTGGGAGACCAAACAGTTGCTTTCTATCTGGTAAGGTGTTTCTATCTGCGTAAGACTATCAGAACACTGGGTTTGGCTCCCAACAGTAAGGCAGAGCCTTTAGTAACTAAATAACAAAATAAATGCCAGTACTGGAAGTCTTTTTTTTTCTTACTAACCATACACTAATTGACAGAAAACAAAAAGTGACGTAGACTAATTTGTTTGTCTGAATTATTCAAATTGAAATTGGTATTTATTCAAAATAACACATCTTTGCCTGCAATTTTTTGCTTTTTACATTTTTCATCTTATTGCAACATTAAAAACACATATAATGTACAAATTCCAAATAACATATAATGCACTCTCACACCAACCACTTTCCGGATTTTATACCTTCACTCACACCCAATCTGCACACTCACCATACAAAACAAACAATATATTTACAATAATTCCATTTTTCAATAGTACCTTTTTACAATGCCATTGAACATTATATTTCACCACTTTAAATTTTCCAATTATTTTTCAGTGTGGCTGTTACTACACTCTTATGGCTAGACAAACGGGTCTACGCGTTTCGAACTCGGGGTGGTTTCTTGAGTTCTCATCAGGACCAGAATAGACAAGCTGCCTATACTTGAAGGTGATCAGAGTGAATCCATAGCAGGACAATTTGGCTCAAAGATTCTAGTTTTTAGCATCTGTGTGTGTTTCCAAAGTTAATCGGGATCTCTCGAAACTTGGAAAAGCACCCGATGGCGGCGTCTGTTAGTTTCCAGACCCTTCACTCGCGGGTCTCTTATCTCCTTTCTCGTTAGTTGTAGTGGACCGATGTCCGTATGTCTCTTTCTTGGGCTGAAAAATAATTGAAAAATTTAAAGTGGTGAAATATAATGTTCTATGGCATTGTAAAAAGATACTATTGAAACATGGAATTATTGTAAATATATTGTTTGTTTTGTATGTGAGTGTGCTGAGTGGGTGTGAGTGAAGGTATAAAATCCGGAAAGTGGTTGGTGTGAGAGTGCATTATATGTTATTTGGAATTTGTACATTATATGTGTTTTTAATGTTGCAATAAGATGAAAAATTTAAAAAGCAAACAATTGCAGGCAAAGATGTGTTATTTTGAATAAATACCAATTTCAGTTCGAGTAATTCAGAGAAAAAAATTAGTCTACGTCACTTTTTGTTTTCTGTCAATTAGTGTATGGTTAGTAAGAAAGAAAAAGACTTCCAGTACTGGCATTTATTTTGTTACATATGTGTCTGTCAGCATTGAGTACTACATTGGTATTTGTGAAGCATGGAAAGTACAGTGGATTCCCTTCCATTGTGGACACAATGTATTCCTCTTTATAGACTATATATCTCCTAAACCTCATGTACTTCCAATGTTCTAATGGCTTTGAGATTTGCAATGTGAAAAAAGGGAGCTCATATGAACCAATCCTGAATGGGGATGTTCCTAGGCAAACTCATGTCCATTGGTTATTTGTGCTAAAATCACACACCAGTTGGAGCCACATTGTCTCCATTCCATGCTTCTGTACTACAAGTGACACCTACCTAATCTACTCATTTGCATTTTCAATTGCGCAATCTGGCAGTGGACAGATATGAAAGTGTCACTTGGGAAGTGTGTACAATGTGGAATTGGTACGTTCATATCACAATCTTCTTGGCAGTCACATATTGCTGCAACTAACCTGTAGCAGGTGTCCAGCAGTTCTACATGTTGTGGCTTAGGAACATCTAGCCATTTGCTGATTACAGGGCCTTGTGTGAATAGGTTGTAATGCACTCCATGTGGGCATCCCTTTTGATGACATCAGGTAACTACAGTATTCTACAAGGGCCTAGGTTGACAGGGTCATGATATCTCCTGCTACAAACATGAAGGTGGATTTCAGACAAGGTCACACATGCAGTTGGAGCAAACTGTGGTTATGACACCATTATGTGTGCACAGGTCGTGCAGTGTTCATGCATGAGCTCATGTCAAATTGGAGCCAATGTGGTCATCCTTGTACATGTTGTGGGTAGTGCAATTGTGTAATGTGTTGTGTTAGGATATGTTTGCCCCATGTGTTAAAGAAACTGCAATGACCCTATTTGTACAAATCTATCAGCATCAACCCAGGGCAGCAAAGGAGACAGGGCCGGGACCATTGGGGAAGCAGCTTGCCACAGTGGTTCCTGTCGCACCAGTGACACCCTAAAGAAACCAGTGGCACAGACGGTGGTGGGAGTGCCATGGAGGAGCAAGACAACTCATTGTCATCTTCATTGTCTGAGTCAAGCTCCAGTGTGCACTCCCTGGAGGTGGTGAACTCCCCTGAACCTTCATCTGTAGCATCCATGTATGCACCCCATCCATCTCCACCACCCCTGTTGCTCCCCAGCCAGCTGTCTGTGTCCGCTCCTCTAAGACGGGGGCAGTCTCATTTGCCCCAGGCACCTCATCTTCTTCTCATGTCTCCCCTGATGTCATGAATGTGTAGGCAGTTGCCACCCTGAGACAGATCTCTGTGGGTCAGACTGCAGTGCTGAATGCCATATAGGTACAAAGCCTCCAGTTTACACAGATGGTGTCATACCTGGAAGGCATTCACGCTGACATGTCTGCCCTCCATAGATCTTTTCAGGCTCTGGCTTCTATACTCACTGAAGCCTTCCATCAATTCCAGCTTTCCATTCTACCTCCTGCCACTTCCCCATCCACAATCCCTATTTCCAGACCTGCTTAAAGCGCACACACACACACACACACACACACACCCCCACACACGCACACACACACACCCACACACACATGAGCATGCATCCACCTCAACATCCAAATGCAGCACACAAAAACATAAACATAAGAAAAAAGACTGGCACTCACAGGGACTCAATCTCATCACTACCTCGTACAGTGACATAAACCTAGGCACCACACCCACACCACCATACACAACCATTACAGACACCCCACATCTATTTCCCACACCACCAGACAAAGCCTCAATAGACATCACACACCCAAATAGCACACCCACAGCACCAGACACAGCATTACAGACATGCCACACCCAGGCATCATACCCACACCACCAGACACAGCCAGTACAGATATCACACATCCGGGCACCACACTACGAGGCACAGCCACTATAGATGTCACACACCCAGGCACCACACCCACACTACCAACTTCACATCCCTATAACCTCCAACACCCAATCCCCTTCCTTACCTCCTCCCCTGTCTCCCAAAGAACTTACCATGTTTGCCCTTGAGGTCTTCCCTGCCCTTGCCGCCCCTCTCCCAAACCCAAAAAATCTTCTTTCCTACCCCTTCCCTACCCTTCCACTTCCATGTCAACTAGAAGAACACCTGTCCCCCCTAATAAACCCCTCCCTACCACACAAGCCTTGAAAAAAAGGAAGACCACTGGTCAAGAAACCCATCACCACATCCCAAAACTCAAAGGATCTCTTCCCCACCCCTCCACAGTTCTTCCAAGGCCACCAAAAAACAGCTACCCCCTCCCTATATCCATCACTAATCTTCATGCATCCCCGTATGGTGAAACTCAGCCCTCCCAAATCTGAGCCCAGCTCTCCTACAGACCAACTCAGCCCTCCCAATCCTGAACCATGTCCTCTCAAGGATCACCCAGCCCTTCCGATCCCAACCTCAGCCCACCCAAATTACATTATTGAGGTGCTGGTACTGCCCACTATAAGCCCTTACCTGGGAAGGTTTCCATGCCAGTGTTCTGGTTGGCAAGTTAGGTGGCACAACTGTGTGCTGGACCACGTCCGTGAGTATGACCTGCCAATTGGCCTTTGTTTTTGGATTACAAAGTGGACTCCATAATAAACAACTTGAATTGTTTAGAAACCTTTGTCCACCCATTTCTACTGATGCTACTTGTTGTTATTCGCTAATTTGGAATGTGCAAATACAGTTGTGTTTTTTTGCATGAATACTGAGCCATTAGCAGTGGTAAGTGTGGTCAGACTTTGGGACAAGTAATGGTGTTACAGAGGATGAGGAGAAATGTTCAATGGAGGTATATGTGGGATGAATTTGAATTGGGCATGACATTGCATTGGATGTGCTATGGAGTTTTTTGCAGCTTGACTTAGCCAATGTCCACATCTTTTGGCTTGCAGTAGTAACTGAGAGTGTTGTATTGTCATACCTATTTGGCACATTGGATGCACATTTAACCTTTTTCATGTACGTTCATTCCACATGCTTTTCATAGATGTGTGACATCTGCTGTTGATGCAGTGTTTTCGTTCAGGACTTTCACTACACATTATGCATGCCACTTTGTGACAATGTTGTTTGTCCCTGATTTTCCTCCTGCCACAGGTGCAGTGCACATGATGACATGGAAGAAGGTTTAATATGCAGTATTTCCTTGGCCCATTGCCTTCCAGGAGTCCACCTGGTTTGAGTGACACAGACCTGCAGGGCCATTAAATGTATGTGAACATGGTTTGTGGGAATCCCATTTGCCTGACATTCCTTTTTAATGTGATGGATGTGTGAATGCCCATTATAGTGCTTTGGCTGTGGAAGTGTGTTTTCTTTTCCTGAGACATACTGATGCATGTTTGTTCACACTACAGGACTAGCTTATGAGCAATGTGAGATGTCACAGGAGATGCCAGCTATGTCATTCATGAGACAGCGCTATTTAGTGACACTGGTTATTTCACACATCATTAAACCAGCTTCTAAGTTGTGCACACATGTAGAGTTTGTGAGAGTGTGCATGTTCATTGTCACTGACCTGGACATTGAGGGAATCATTCAGATGTGATGGGAACATACATTCTGTCATGTTGCATACAGGGACCCACAAAATAAGTTTGGACCTGGAACACAATGCCCCTAGCCTTATGCACAGTGTTGTGTCTGCAGGGGGTGTATGTAGTGTCATAACCCCCTGGAATGATGCATTCTGTGGGATAACGTTTGCTAGGAGTGCTTTCAGTCAGGTGATGTGCAGTGTCTGTAGATTTTTCACCAGGGATGTTTTACCTCCCCAAACTAACACATACACATGCTCTGAGTGCAATTAAAGAGAGTCTGATGGGACCCATCTCTGTATCTGCTTTTTCGACTGGTCGATGCTAACCACCAGCAGACCCTGGTCCACTTCAGGGCCTGCTACTGAACTCCACTACTCATTCTTTCCACTGTGCCTTCAGGCCCCCTCAATTCCTGCTCCTCATGAAATATGTATTAGCAAGATGTCCCAGCCTGATGACTTGGAAACATGTGGCTCTGACACCCCCACTCATACTGTGCACGCTACGCCCCTGCTTTTCCACAGTGGTGCAGCAATTGAGACTTGCTGTGGTTGTGTCCATGACGGTGTTGATTTTCTGAATCAGCAAGCAGGTACATCAGTGTCAGGGAGAGTAGGATAGGCTCAATGTCGGCACAGGATGTGGGAAGCTGTGTAGAGGTGAGTGTCAGCCATATGTCCCTCCCTTTCTGCCACCTTAGATGAGGTGGTTGGAACGCCACGGTCGGCTCGTTGGAAATACGTATCATAATTGGCCGGGCGGTTTGTAAGTTGTTCCGCTGTCTGACAAGCTTAATTGGCCCTCTCAGATGCCACCATGGTCGTAATTTACCGTCGGAGTCTGAATGACCATGGCGGTCGGATATCGATGCATACGCAAGTATTGTAATCTGGTGGTCAGAGCAACTGCTTTCGACGAAACCGCAGCTGTCCAACTACCTCCAAAATGACTATGAAAGCTTGTATGACCAACATCTTATTCAGCCCCTAAGATTTTCTTCAGTGTTGCTCTACTTTTGTGGTACAGCCTGACGGAAAATCTTTGTTGGCATTTACAAAGCCACACAAATCAAGATTTGCTTAGTTTTGTGTGATATTTTAACCCAAAAGTAGTGCAGTGAATAGCGCTGTTTTGCATTACTTTGCATCAAGGAGGTGTTACATGGGGAGAGCATTTCCTACACTCACCCACGTATTTTGATGAAAAACCATATTTCTTAAAGTCAGTGGGTTTGCACCAAAAGTGTACGCCAAACCAAAGTAGGCACAACTAGAAGAAATATCTTTCTCCATCTTATTTCCTCTTTGTATGTGTGCTGTATTCTGCAGCACACATATGGACAGGAAAAGTCCTCTAAGAATAGTTTGGCATTGTGGCGCAAAGGGTGTCTGTGATGGGACTAGGCAGCCAGAAATGCACCAGAGCTATGAGAGAACAAAACAGCACACTCTTCTTTTGACGCAATGCTGCACAGTAACGTCCGTTGCTGCTTTGCACTGCATCAGAGTTTAGTAGATCTTTCCCGAAGTATTAAAGAGAAAATACAAGAGAGTACATATTATATACTAGCTTTCTATTTAAACAAATCAAAAATGAAATAATGCAGAACATAATTCCATACACACATTGTGAATTGATGACTCCGTGGTGTGGGTTATTACCCTTTTATTACTGTTAAATGTTTTTGAGAAATTGAAAAGGGTGATAATGACCTCCTATCAATGATCCAGAAACATTGAGATTCTGAGCCGCCGAGATGAGAGACAGACTGCTGGGCAAGCAGCTGGTAGAGCAATGTATATTTCGAAAATACCTTAGAAATTTGGAAATCCAGCTGGTAGTTAGCTACGCAGAAATTAATATCAATATGCATGCATGACATGTTGGTATGCACAGAAGATTCTCAATTCACATGTTTCACCAAAATACTCAATTAAAATACAAATGTAATTGGTAAGTTAAAAGACTACCAATGAACAAATCATACCATAATTAAAGAAAGTACCAACCTTCTAAAATGTGCTCTGACTTCTTTCTAAATTTGTCTAATTTTTTTATATTCCTACCTTATCATGGCTGTATTATATTCATACGATAACTCAATTCTTGTATTACAAATGATTTAGGGCACATTTATCAAGCAATTGCACAGCTTAGCAAGCTACCTTGCTGTGCTGTGATGTGCGACGCAATAGGGAAAGGGCAGGAATGCACCATATTCATCATTATACAGCACATTTCTGTCTTTTCCTTGCGCTGGCTCACAATGTGCTGCCTAGTGCAAAAACAGACACCCTTGTACCATGGTGCAAGGGTGCCTGTGCTGTAAGCAGTATTGTTGTTGTGCAGGAAGGTTTGCGTGAGGCATGCTCCTCTTTCTATGTGTGCTGCAGAATGCAGCTCTCATAGAAAGAAGAAAAAACAAGGAGAAATAAAAATATTTATCCTCGTTACACCTCAATGTCTGACAAGGGTTTTTGCATGACTTAGGGAGAACCAGCTCAAATGCAACTCAGAGAAATTAGAAGTAATTTTCTTTGGCTCTCCACCTGTGGATGAGTGGAAACAATGTGGCCATCAGACATGTCGCCACCCCTCTCTTCTGTTAGTATGGTCAAGAATCTGGATGTCAAGTTGGATGACACTCAGTCTATGAAAGCCCAGATCCAGTCAGATGAAGGATCCTGCTTTGGATGCTCAGGAAATTTCTTCCCCTCCTGCATCTGGACCACAGGAAGAAAGTTGTCCAAGCCCTTATTGTTTCTAGACTGGACTATCTAAATGTCCTATATTTGGACATCCCAGAATACCTACTGAATAGATTGCAGGTGGTCCAGAATGTGCCCCCCCCCGGGCGGTCCTCCTGCTTAAATTTAGAACGCAGATCTCACCTCACCTGAAAGCCTCTCACTGGCTACCCTTGAAGAAAAAAAAAATTCCTGGCCTTTAAGGCATTGAAGGGCACTGGCAAACATTACCTCAGAAGGAGAGTCATGCCCTATGCCCCCAGCAGAACCTTGAGGTTATCTTCACTGCATCTGGCTGCTGTCCCAAAGATATGCCACACCCATACAAGAGGTCGCTCATTCCAAATGCAGGTTGTACTTTGAGGGATAAAAATAAATGTCCCATACATAAGGAGCATCGGACCTATATCATGTTAGCATTATGTATCTATACGTACCTTCTTTTGCTTAAAATTACACATATATATATATATATATATATATATATATATATATATATATATAGAGATATATATATATATATATATATATATATGTATATATATATGCGCTGGCAAGGGGGGAAAATGTTTATTCACTCCTTGCATATCTATTGCTAACAGAGTAGACCGAGAACCATGCAGACGCCATTTTCCACAGCTATGCTCGAACACGGGCTGTGATCACGTGTTAGTCATCAGCAGTTGTCAAGCCCCAGTTCATCTGAATTACTGTAAGCAGCTGAACGTAGGCTGTTTACTCGACTGCCCTGAGACTCAAGGTCACATCTGGCTTTGGGTGCGATAAGCGCATTCTTGGAGGTGCCGTGCCTACACTCCCGGGCACAAAGACGAAAGTGAGTCACCCCTCCTGACCTTCCCAGTAATAAATAGTTAAGCTTTGAACTAATCATGTGTGCCATATATGGTCCTTTCCTGGAGCTCGAAGGCCAACTGGTGCTTTTCCTTTTACAGTGATTATATGTGTTGAATTGAAAAGTATATAACCTCATGTTTGAATGCAAGCCAACAGTCTTCTCCGCGCACCTGATGAGTGAGGGTTGGAGAGGCTCCTCTATAGAGTATTTTGCTTAATAAATGATTGAATTTTCTTCACTGCCAACTATTTGGTAATGGGATTGGGGCTATTGATAGGTGTAGCCCTTTATGGTATTTTTTAGTACTTCAACTTGCCTTGAACCTCCTGCCGGTGACACACAGAAAGTTGATGGACTTACTTACCTTTAGGAAGATGCTTAAAACCTGGCTCTTACGTCATTTACCTTAAGTCTACCCCACCCTTTAAGGACAGCAGCAGGCTAGTTTTGAGGTTCTCCAGTGCCGGACACTCTTTCTGAGTAACTGCGCTCCTATACATACTTCTCATTCATTCATTCAGCGTTACACATTTAAACATGTGCTTGTATGTTCTTTGACCGAATAAAGATTATTTCTATGATGATAACTAATTCCCAGGTCTACCAGAAATGGTAAAACTGGGAATTCGCCAAACTCCATCGAATGACTCACAATGCGGTGATTTGTGTGTTGCGTTGCTCTAGATTTATCAAACCTCACAGGGCCACTCAAGGCGGACTTGTGTGGCTTGATAAATTTACCCTAATAGTTGTATTACCCTTGCGCCCCATTTCATGGTGCATGGGCGATGCAACTCTTTGATAAATATACCTCTTTGTTTTCACAGTACAATAAACTCCTTTGTTTCCACATTACATTGCAGCTATTTTGTTTTCACATCAAGCCTTTCTTTTCTTTGGGGGAGTGGTGGAGGGTTGAGCTCTAGAGGATTGGGATTTTGCCTAGGGGCCACATTAAATGGCACCTTCAACACAGAAATGTAAACCCCACTTATACCCTGGTCCTCCTCAGAACTTATATCATAATATTTGAAGACATGGGTAATGGTTTATTCAAGGCAATGATCACTTCTATTCTATTATATTCTATTCCATTCCATTCTATTCTATTCTATTCTTTTCTATTCTACTTTAGTCCATTCTATTCTGTTCTATAAGCCTTACAAAGCACGTAGCTCCCCATAGTCATCCCACCTCAAACCTACATAGATGAAAACGTATCTCCACACCACCCATGATGCCTTACACCAGTTTGTCAGATCTACTTTAATTTAAAGACAAGACAAAATCACCATCTCTGTATCACCTGAATTTATGCTTGTTGCATTTTCTGACTGACTTGAGATATTGTCCTAATCATTTCTCCAGGCTGTATAGGATACCTGAGTTTAAAATGATAGTGTTGGTCTCTTTCTAACATGAAGATGGAGCTAATATCATGGCTCCTCCTTGGTCTAGCAATGCAGATGGAGCTGACTATATGCTACCTGATTTGATAATTTCTCCTTGAATATTAGTATGTCTTATTTGCAGATAAAGCGACTGAGACTACAATTGGTTTATATCATTTGTATTCTTCAGTTTAACCTGAGGTCACATGCAAAGATAATTTCACGTCCCCAAACCACAAATCCTTATAAGAAAATGCACAAGCAAGAGAGACTAACCTGATAAGGAAACTACTACGCTTAAGATGTGATGTTCTTTATATAGTTTGTTTATGGTCTAAAATCTATATACCAGTTAATCATATGCATTTTTCATCTAGATTCCATTTAGGCCTTCTGGATCTCTGTTATGACATGGTCCTCCCTCAATACGCTATACGTCTGTAAAGCTCCAATTCAAATGTAATATTGTTCTTATATAGTAATGGAGGTTTCCTCTTAACCATACCAGGAGTATTAATATTATTGATCCAAATAAAGCCTTAAGATACATGAACCAGCATTAAGATTTTTAATTACAATTTTGTTCTTTTTGGAGTATATGAAGTCGCAATCTGCTTTTATATTAAGAACAGCCCTAGATCTCCGGTAACTGTGAGCTGTTCTCCAGCCACTCCTGCCACCCTGCCTCGTGAGTCTGCATCTCAACCACAGCCCTGAGGACGTTGGTTCGGTCCAAGGTGACAACTACATGCTTCACAAACTTTGATGTCCCCTGGCCTTACTACCTGTGTGAGCCTTCATTTTGTATTTGTAGCTTACTAGGGTTGAGGGTTTAACTTAATTTACTAGGTCGGGTTGGGCTTGCTGGTTGAGACTTGGACTTTCAGTGACTTGCTCTAGTCACTGTCCCACTCCTGCTGTTAGTCTCACTCTCGCCTTTTCCGAATACATTTTTATTTAGTGTTATATAATTTAGTTTATATTTTAAATGTATGTGATGTATGTTTATGTTTATTAATATATGTATTACATTTTCAGTAGTTATCAATTTTATTTTAAGTAAATTGTGCGTTTTTCAGTACCGTAGCGGGTTGTGGGTTAATAGGGGAATAGGGTGGGAAGTAATTTAATTATAATGAATTAATAATATTTTTTATTTATTAATATGTATTTAATTCTCTATTTATAGTGTTAATTAGTGGGAAGTAATGTATGTGTAATTATTTATTAATTGGTTGGTATTTAATATTCATTAATGAATTGGTAATCAATTATGGTAAATGTGTAATTATTTTTAGGTGCAGGTTGTGGGGTTTCTAGGGATAAAGGTTGGGAAGTATTTTATTTGTAATTAATTATTATTTAGTTGTTAATTGATTGGTAATTAATTATGGTAATTTTGTTTTTAGGTGCGGGTTGTGCGGTTTATAGGGATAAAGGTGGGGAAAAATATTTGATTAAGTACTAATTAGTTACAAATTGATATTTATTAACTGATTAAACATTAATTATGGACATTGTGTAATTAATATTAGGTGCAGGTTGTGGGGTTTATAGGCGTAAAGAGTGGGAATTAATAATTAGATAATCAATAATATGAATTAATTGATATTTAATTAGGGTATTTGTTTATATTTTTTGTGTGTGGGTTTTACTTTCATAGGGTACAGTATGGGGAGTAAATTGTACTTACCTTATAATTAATTGTTACATACAATTAGTTTTAATTGAAAATATGTTTTAATCGTGTAATAATTTTTTTACAAGCTGAATTGTAGCTCTGGGTTGTGGGGATTATAGGGGTAACGTTTGGGAAGTTAATAGATTTTTATGAGGTTTAATTTGTTTCCTAATTAATAATATTTCTTTAATTGGTAATATAGTTAGGTTAATTAAGGAAGTACATTTAAAAAATGTGATGTGGGTTGTGAATTGTGTGGTGGTATAGGGTAGGAAATAAAAAAAGTACATTTGTTTAAAACATAATGTTTTACTTTCTAAATAATTTCAAATTAAAAATATTTCTTTGGAAATTAATTTTTATTTTATTTTATATAATATTTGTTGATATTTGTCATATGTATTTAACATTATTTTTTTATATTAAACATATTAGTATTTTAATAGTTAACATATTTATATATTTTTTAATTAATTTTGTTTTTAAATATTTTTGTTGGTAATAGCTGTTTGTTTTTAATTTTAATCTGACTGGAGTGAGAATATTAATGGCACCCATTGGAGTGGGAATAGTAAATTTTACCACTCCGCTTTCCAACAATATCCCTACTGTTACACTCACTGGTGTGGGACTTGTAATTTTTACCCCTCCGTTATCCAGCACTTTCCCTACAGTTGCACTCACTGGAGTGGGAATAGCACTTTGTACCCCTCCGCTATCCAACACTTTTCTTACAGTTGCACCCATTGGAGTGGGAATAGTCATTTTTACCATTCCGCTATCCAACAATATCCCTACTGTTACACTCACTGGTGTGGGACTAGTAATTTTTACCCCTCTGCTATCCAACACTTTCCCTACAGTTGCACTCACTGGAGTGGGAATAGTAATTTTTACCCCTCCACTACTCAACAAGTTCCCTACTGTTGCACAGATTGGAGTGCTAATAATAAAAGTTACCCTTTCGCTATCCAACACCTTCCCTACTGTTGCACTCACTGGGATGGGAATAGTATTTTTCACCCCTCCGCTATCCAACACTTTCCCTTCTGTTACACCCACTTGAGTGGAAATAGTAGTTTTGATCCCTCAGCTATCCAACACTTTCCCTACTGTTGCACTCTATGGAGTGGGAATAGCAAACTTTACCCGCCCGCTATCCAACTCTTTCCTTATTGTTACACTCACTAGAGTAAGAATAGTAATTTTTACCCCTCTGCTATCCAACACTTTCCCTAAGGTTACACTCACTTGAGTGGGAATAGTAATTATTACCCCTCCGCTATCCAACACTTTCCCTACTGTTACACTCACTGGAGTGGGAATAGTACTTTTTACCCCTACCCTATCCAACAATTTCCCTACTGTTGCATTGGTTTGTGCGGAAATAGTAATTTTTACCCCTCCGCTATCCAACACTTTTCCTACTGCACTGATAGGAGTGGGAATAGTCAAGTTTTATCCCGCCACTATCCAACACTTTCCCTACTGTTGCACTCAAGTGAAGTGAGAACAGTCATTTTTACCCATTCCCTATCCAACCCTTTCTCTACTGTTGCAATCACTGGAGTGAGAATAGTAATTTTGGAATCCTCCGCTATCCATGACCATGTCATGAGTGATATAATATGTGAAGTCATCAGCAGTGTATTACACGTGCAAGTTATAGTGAGTCCAACTAACTATAATGTGGGAATTTCAATGGTTTTATGTCAGTAAAATTTCCAGCTAACTATAACTGGTGTGAAACCTATGGTTTTTTCAGTGAATTTAATAGGTTTTTTAAATGCTAATTCCTAACTATAACTGGTGTGAAACCTATGGTTTTTTCAGTGAATTTCATAGGTCTTTTAAATGCTAAATCCTAACTAAAACTGGTGTGAAACCTATGTTTTTTTCTGTGAATTTCATAGGTTTTTAACTGCTAATTCCTAACTTTTTATAGGGCCTCATACCTATGTGTTTTTTAGTGAATTTCTAAGGTTATTTTTTCGCAAATATCTATAGCTTAGAAAGGTATGTTTTTCTAAAAATGAATCCTATATTGTATATTAATATATGTTTTTTAAAGTATATTCATTTTTTGTTTATATTTCACTCTGGAGCGCTCCCGGTGCGCGCACCTGTGAGCGCCCCGGTGTGCGTACCGGGGCGCGTCCCATCAGCGCACAAAAAAAAAAATAATAATAATGAAGGAGTGAGCATGAGGAATGGGGACAAAGAGAGTGGTGTAAAGAGAAAGAGAGCTAGAGGGAGAAACACAGAAGGACTGTGTAATAGTAAAACAGAGAAAAGTTATAAGAGGAAGTAACTGAGAAAAAGAAAATGAATAAGGGAGCAAAAGAAGAGAAGAAAGAGGAAGAAGACTAAAACAGAGGTTCTGGAAGAATGGGTGATGAAAGTAAAAGGAAGGAGAGTAAAGGATGGGGAATGACAGGTAATGACGGAACCAGAGAAAAGGAACAGTGGTGACGGAGGGAAAGAAAAAAGCAGTGAGTGTAAGTGAAGAGGAGTGAAAGAGGGTGGATAAAAGTGAATAAGGGTAAGACATGGGGAGTGTCAGAGAGAAAGAACAGAGAGAGTAAAGGAAGGAGTGTCAGAAAGGGACTAAGTGAACCAGAAAAAAGGGTAAGTGAGGGAGTGTGGATGAGCAGGGGCACTGAAAGAAGTTGAATGTGGTAGGAAAGTAAGGAAAAGAGAAGTAAACATGGAGGATAAGAATAAGTGAGGGAAGCAGAGTAAGGAAACAGGGGTGAGGTAGGGTGAGAGAAAAGTAGTGAGGTTAAAGCAAAGGGTGATAACAAACTACATTTTGTAGTCACACTTACCATATAATTAATGAAAACTTACTTGCATGTTTAAACTACACTTTGTATCTGTGAAAGACAAAAGAAAAAACAAGTTATAATTAGTAAAATATATATTTTAAAATAGAAGAAACAGGTCAAGAGGTAAAAAATCTAAAAAAGTGTACTAAGAAATAAAGCAAGAGTGAAGGACACAAAAATGAAATAAAGTAATGTAGAAAGACAAAAAAGAGGGAAAAGGAAATAGAAGGAGAACAAATTGCTGAAGATAAGTAAGATACTAAAAGAATGTGAGATACCAAACGAAATCAGGAAAGAGAAGAAAGTAAAAGGAAAATGAGTGAAAAGGAAAGGAGTCTACATGAGGATCCATTAATAAGAAAGAGGAATGGAAGATGACTGAGAGTGAGTGAAGGGGAGTCACAGAGTGAAGGGATGAAAGGAATGAGGTTAATATAGAATGATAGCGGAAAAAGGAGTGAGAAAGTAAGTACACAGAAAGACAAAGAGAAGGACTGAGTGAACTGCAGTACAATGAGTGAAGAAAGGAAAAAGAGTAAAGGAGCAAAAGAAGGAAAGAGAGGGGAAGAGATCTAAAGCAGTGGTACTGAGAGAATGTGAGAAAGCTGAAAAGTGGTGCAAGGGAGAGAAGAAATGCAGACAGTTGAAATTCGATTGAGGAGTTGTGAAAGAAGTGGAGTAAAGGAACAGCGATGAAACAAAGTGAAAGAAAGGCAGTGTAAGTGAGTAAAGAGAGCTAAATAAGGGTGGAAAAAGGAAAATGAGTGTGAGACAATGGGAATACAATATAAATTACACAATGCAAACTATAGAATGACTTATACAATATGTTACATTGTTTATTTTTGCTGTTCTCAGAATATATTGAATTTCACTTAAATTAGTGAGTTCAAACTCTTCATCATATAACAGCGGGGAAAAAAACACAAGCAAAAAGATTGTGTTTAAAAAAAACCAATAAAAACATACGAATCACATATGTACACTAATCTTTGATTCACTTACTTTTCCTTGAGGCCAAATAGTAGATAGTGAAGGTCCTTTTGGTGGAAAAAAAGTCTGCTGTTCTCTATAACTTCCATTTCATCAACTTCCTATGAAAAAAGATCTAAGAACATCATACCTTACACTTTCCTTACGGCCAAATAGTGTCAGATATATGAGTATTTTTTAAAATTTCTCTAATTAAACTCTGAAATTACCGTTTACCCGAAGTTTTCAAAGAAAAGCTCATACAACATTTTCACAATCTTTAAATATTCATATTCCCTTTTTTGATCACTCATGTTCAACATTTCCTATAAAACTGATATCACTTACTATGAGATCCACTTACAGTACCTATATGAGATAATAGTAGTGCTGTTGGTGAATTGTACAGAGTAGGGAAGGAGTGGAGGCGTCTGGTGGGACCTAGGTGCCGCTCACAGTCTGCTTCCTGTTTGCCCTGCTGCCGGAAGGATTACCTTAGTCGACGCGCACAGTTCCTCGCTGCCTCCCCACTGTCCCTGACTCGCTGGTGTGAGCGCGTCCTGCAATCGGCAGGACCCGGCAACGCTCCCAGCTGGAGTCACGTGGGTAGAAGGCAGAGGCGAGTTCAAGCGCGAGGTGCACCGACCGGGGGACTGCGAGGACCAGCATTCCACAGTAAGCCCAGCTGGTGCCTCTTCCCCCGGCGGCCACGCCCACCGCCTCACGGACTTCAAAACCTTTCGCGACACCCCCTCCGCGGGTGCCGCTCACAGTCTGCTTCCTCTTTGCCCTGCTGCCAGAAGGATTATCTTAGTCGACGTGCACAGTTCCTTGCTGCCTCCCCACTGTCCCTGACTCGCTGGTGTGAGCGCGTCCTGCAATCGTCAGGACCCGGCAACGCTCCCAGCTGGAGTCACATGGGTAGAAGGCAGAGGCGAGTTCAAGCGCGAGGTGCACCGACCGGGGGACTGCGAGGACCAGCATTCCACAGTAAGCCAAGCTGGTGCCTCTTCCCCCGGCGGCCACGCCCATCGCCTCGCGTATAACACTGACATCACCCCGACCGCGACGCGGGACGTGCGCAGGACGGAGCTCGGGGCGAAGACCGGGTAAAGAGCGGGCCGTTTGAGGCCGTTCGAGAGCGTGAGGGCCCCTGCTCTAAGCCCTGCTCTAACGGACTATTACCGCAGGTATTCATCTAAATCATTGCCACCAAAACGGATCTTTCATTTGCCACCCACAAAGTCATAGTGTATCTCACACACTGAAAATAAACACGAGGGGTAGCAAACTAAAAAAGCTAAAAAAAAGCTGGGGTCGGGGAACAGCTATTAGGCCCAATGGATGACTTTATTACTAAGGCAAACACATTCATTGATCCTATCATTAGTTTGATTGAGGGCAGAGTCTCTACTGATCTTGCTATTGCAAGGCGATCCTCAATGGGGCTACTGGCTGTAGCAAAAACCCCAGAGACAGAGACTACACTACCGCAATCATCACAAGGCAACAATAGGCTTAGTCTCCCAAATGTTGTAGACCTCTCAGGCTCCCAACTCTCTGTAACAATTTCAGATTCTGATTTTGAAAAAACGCCTGAAATCTTCCCTGATCACACCCCAGAGGAAGAAAGACAAGCAAGAGGGAGGAGGGAGGGAGCCATTAAGAAAAGGAAGGGAAAGGAAAAGGCAGACAAAACAGTAGTCAAGGATTTGGTCGATCCAAAAGACCCAATTGTAACTTCAAACCTGGTAGGCTCACCTCACCAAACAGTTAATGCTGGCAACCACCATGTGACGATACATCATCCACCAAAGAATATTCCAGACACCATCACCCCAGATTCCCCTGCCATCTTGATTTCCAGCAAAGAACAGGACATATCGGGGCTGGTAAATAAAATAGCTTCACTACTAAATTCCTTCTTCCTTCCATTAGAAACCAGATTGCTTAACATCGAGACCCAATTGACCAAACTTGCTAATTATCCAAAGTCAAAAACAATCCAAGGACTGCAAAAAACGGGGATAAACAACCCAGCCGTATCATTCCCACAAAAGAAAGCTACAACTCTAGTCTGCCCATCCCCCAAACAACAAATAGCAGCAAAGGCCCCCACAATAGAGAAACCCTCCCCTAAAGCCCCAACGCTTACACCTCAGATTAACATGGCCCTAAAAACACCTACATTAAACACGCCAGTCGTAAAAACACCAGCCCCAAAAACTCCTGCTCCCAAAAAAACAAATCCTCCAGTAAACAAAGAAGGTTTGAGAGGAGCAACTGAGAGCAGGCTCCCCGTAAACATGCCACTTGAGGCATGCCCATACGTGGTAGTGATGACTGGGGTACCAGAACTAACGGGGGAGGGGGCAGAACCGAACTGGTCCCTAAAAAATAAGGTTCAACACTGGTTGAATAAAAACCGACCCATTCCACCCAACTGGTCAAGTAGGATAACATCAGTATGTAGGACCCCCTGGGTGGGACATAGGAGAAAAACAATACAGGGTGATTGTATTGTGATCACCTTTGAGGACCCAAGCGTAGTCGAATACATCTGTTCTTGGGAACATCATAGTATAAGTGGTGGGATTGACACAAAGTCTCTTTCTTTTTTCTATCCAAAAAGACACCATAATAACTAATTCCAAGAATTTGACAACACCTGGCGCAAAGCAGTCTCACAACCTTGGGAACTAGACTTCCCTGGGCCAAAAATGCCCCAACGATATAGTGACTATGACAACCCTTGGTGGTCAGCAGACCCCAATCACCAGCACTATGAGGGCCCGTGGCGGACCGTGGGACCACGAAATAGAGGTAGAGAATGGGAACACTGGGGCGGGTCTCGATATCGACCACACAGACCCACCTACAGAGATACGTCACTCTGGGAAAACTGGCCGGGTATACCGACTATGAATCGGTTCAGTGGCCTAGAAATGGTCGACTGACCATTAGTCGAAATTCCTACTCCCGCACAGATTGTTTCAGCCCCAGTCCCAGATCCTCCTGGGAATAAGACGGTAGGGCCACAAAATAATACACTATTGCTCTCTGTCATCTTCTGGAATATTGCAGGCCTCCGACTAAAAATAGAGGACGGCTCTGCCGCTCACTTCCTTGAGGAAGGCAAGATAATATGTCTACAAGAGACATGGGCCACGAAGGCCTTACATCTTGTCGGCTATAAAACACACTTCTCCCCAGCCCTCCCAAGTAACGCAGGTAGACCCAGAGGGGGCCTGGTAACTTACATAGCTAATACAATAACAAATCTAAAGGTATTAAATCCAGAATCTCTCCCAAACTTTCAACTGCTTTGCCTTCTGGTAGGGAAAAAAGATACCATCATCTTAATAAACTTTTACAATAACTTAGAGGACGAACACTTTCTCAATACTCTTCTAATAATTCAGGAAAAAATAGTTCATCTCAGACAACTGCATGGAAAAAAGGGTAATGTTCACATACTATGGGAAGGGGATTTTAACTTACACCCCTGCCCGCGTTCGGGCAACCAGAGTTGCGGAATAGTGGACGAAGATGAGAACCCTCTCATTCATTTCCCCCATCTAAGAATGGGGTTAGCCATGAATAATCTCCTCTCAGACCTTGAACTATCAATAGTAAATCAAATAGATCCAATTAAGAATTTACTAGAACCCACATAGCGAGGGAGGGGGCATGAGACCACTGTTGACTACATCCTTTTGACAGATGGACTGAGACACCTAAGTAGAGATTTTAAACTCATGGAAAACACCCTAAGCAATCACTCCGCCCTTAGGCTAGACCTCCATCTGAACCACTCAATATCCCACACAACAACGATAGCAAATACTCTATCTCAAAACAGGCTTGAACTGGGCAAAAGAAATGGATACACTATAAAATGGGAAAAAGTCGACCCCACTAAACTGACTAATACATTAATAAAGACAGCATACACCAACATAACAAAATGTTTAGATCTATCAGTAGATGACGGTACAGTCCTTGAACATTTTAAGATAATACTAGAGCAAGTAAAAGTATTGCTGACTAGAAACCCGAAACAAAATAACTCAACCTCAACAGGATGGTTTAACCATGATTGTACCAAGGCGCAAACCAATCTAAAAAAGGCCCTTGGGCAACCAAATAGAGATCAGCAACAGATACAGCACCTTAGGCTACAGTACAACAAGGCCAGAAAGATGAGGAAACAAGAGCTGAAATTAGCCCTATGGGAAGATCTTCATAAAAGCGCACTTATGAAAAATAGAGAGTCTTTCTGGCGGATAGTGAAGTCCCCCCTGTTATCTGACTCCAACAGACCTCAGATCGATGTTGCCATTGATGAGGAAACCTGGGTAAATCATTTTTCTAAAATCTTCAAACTAACATCTCCAATAGAAGAATTACATCATCTTCTTCCCCCAGTTGCGTTTCCAATATCACTAGAATTTGATCTACTCGATATAGAACAGGCACTGCGAATGAGTAAGGGTGGTAAAGCACCTGGACCCGATGGGGTCCCAGTAGATCTGTTCAAACATCTTCCGGATCTTTGGGCCCCCATACTCACACGAGTATGTACTGCAGCTGCAAAACTGGGACTGATGGAGTCACGGTCAAACTCCATCATGGTGCCAATCTTCAAAAAAGGGGATCACCAGGACGTAAAATGTTACTGTCCCATCTCACTTTTAGACTCTCTGGGTAAAGTAGTTGGCAGAGTAGTCTTAGAACAACTTCAGCAATGGGCAGACGATAAAAACATACTATCGGACCTGCAATTTGGATTCAGGGAAGGCTTTGGAACTGTTGAACAGGCCCTTAATCTAAGTATGATTGTGTCCAAGTATATCCACGCAAAGCCAGGGACAATGTATATGGTATACGTGGACTTGTCCTCCGCGTTTGACTGCGTTTCTCGCGCAAAGCTCTGGACCCTCCTAGGAACCATAGGGGTGGATCCCCCCTTTTGGATTTCCTAAGAGAGCTATACACTGAAGCCTCTGCAAGAGTGCGTTATGGGACAAAAGGAGAGCTCACCGCGCCATTCAGAGTAGAACGAGGAGTAAGGCAGGGATGTGTCTTAGCCCCCTTCCTCTTCTCCCTGTATACCAACGGACTGGAGGAGATGATGCTGAGGGGGGGGCAGGACCTCCCTAGACTGAAACACCGCCTGATCCCCGCACTGCTGTACGCGGATGACGCGGTTATCTTAGCACGCACACCAATTGAGCTCCAGAAATCCCTAACCAAGTATGCTGACTTCATGAGTGCCTTAGATCTACACATAAATGTAAAAAAAACATTTGTTATGGTGGCGGGCAGAGGGCGAAAACCTACAAAGAATATTTACCTAAACGACCAAAAACTTGAGAGGACACCCCAGTACCCTTATCTGGGCATTATGATCGATGAAAGACTAAACTGGAGGGCAGCCGTTGAGTCTAGGAGGCACCTGTTTAAAAGAGCAATTGTAGCATTGATGAACTTTTCACAGCGACTTGGAAGGAGACCACCAGCTGAACTCCTAAAAATCTATGCAGCAAAATGCCAAGCCATCACTCTCTACGGGGCTGGTGTATGGGGACATGCAGACATTGGCTCACTTCAAATAGCAGAGAACTCATTCATGAGATTCCTCTTATCTACCCCAAAATGCTCTTCCATCTACGCTTGCCATGTGGAACTGGGAATCCCATATATAGAAGATTTGATAAAGGTCCAGCCTTTGCTACTCTGGAGACGTATTTGGCTGTCGGACAAAAATTTGCTGACCAAACACATATTAGAGGACTCCATGTCACTGGATTGCGTGCACAAAATAGCATGGCTTACCCATGACACTTTTTCTCCGACTTGGGTCTAGAACAGTACTATACTACTCCAGAGAAATTAACTGAAATAACAAAGAGAGACCTAAAACAAATAGCGTTGAGCCATCTAGAGTCTCTTAGACTCACCCTGCTATCGACCAAACAATCTGTGCTCCATGCGAACATGATACAGCATACCCCGCAAATGCAGCTCTACCTCACATTAGAACTCAGCACATACATCAAGATGCTCCTGACAAGGTTTAGACTGAATCTTTTTCATAGGCTTGTGGCCTTTCCAGAAAAATACACTTGGGACGCAAATTTGGAGCTCTGCCCATGTGACGACATGTCTCCACAGTCATGTATTCACACAATATTGTTTAGTAAATATTTTCACACTCACAGAAAGATCTGGCTATTTCCCCTGTTAAAATGCTGGGGTTTCAGACAGTGCCGGCCCGCTATGTTATCCTTACAGATGTTAGACTCTGAACGCACCTGTTATCACGTACTTAACTTTTTAAAATGCATTATTAGGCACAGGAACAACCTTTAAAAAAATCTGAATTATATGTATCGACTTATCCCTTTTTTTTTTTTCTTTTTTTTTTTTAAACTTAGGAATTTGGTAATTTTTATGTCTTATATTTGATAATTTGTATTCTTTTTAAATATGAAAATGTATGAACTTTGTGATTGCTTTTATGGTTTTGCACTGCCAAAAACCGAATAAAGAATTTATATATAATTTATATATATATATATATATATGAGATAAATAATTTTAAACATTAGACTAACTAACCAACTAACTTTTATTAACTACTCCGTCTTCAAAGGCGAATTACCTTTACTAAAACTTTGGTTTTAAAAACACTAGGTAAGAATTTTTAAAGTTATAAGGCAAACGTTGTTTATAAGTCAAATGAGAATCATTGCAGTAACTCCAACCTTTTTGACATTTTAAGTAGCATGTATAATGTCCTGATGTTGTCGAAGGACCGTCATGATAAATAATAGCTACAGTTGTAAAGGTTCTTCCTGAAATTGATAACTGAGAAGACACAAAATTTTTGATACAAGTTGTCAATTTAGTTCCATCAGGTCTACATCGTTGGAAAACTAAAATGATATACTGACCATAACTTTGTATAAATAATGTGGACAGCATTGGACACTTACATTGGGTACACACCATATTATGATCTGCTGCTTTAACTAGATTATTAAATGACACTGATTTACAGTCTGGTAAAGTCAAATATATAAATCTTTCAGTTTGTATTCTAGTAGTACTTGATGAACTACAGTTGTGGCAGTCATGCTGCCATTGATAAGAAAGGCTAAAAAGATTATCTACATCTACACCTTTATCTTCCAAAACACCAAAAATATACATTAAAAAACTCCTGACAATCCTGCTGAATGTTCTGTGAAAATTTATCTTGACCAGAACACATATCTAAAATATTTCGGATTTCTGTTACACTTTCTATTTTTGCTCTATCACTGCTAAATTTCTCAAACACAGAATTCAATAAACCACAAAATCTTTGATCCCGATTTTCAACAATCTGTTCTTGTAAAGTTTGAAGAAAAAAAACAACATTAACCACTACATTAGCATAGCAGTTGACACCAGAACTGTTTTCAAACTGAAATCCAACAACATTTTCATCAGAATCCTTTTTCTTTCTGTTTTGAATTACATTTTCATCTACTTTTTGTCTTTTTGCTACTACCTCACTGCAATTATTCTCATTTCTTCTTTTTCGGCCTACCACACGTTTTTCAAACAGAGGATATTGAGGCAAATGTGGAGCATACTCTCTTCTTAACCTATTGTATTCTTTAACACAATCTAGATCTGCACAAATCTTTGTCTCATCACACTCAATTAAGTACAATCCTGATAAAGTTCTGACTCGTGATAATGCTACATATGCCATACGCTCTTTAAACACAGATCTTCCAATGTTCACCAAAGCACTATCTACACTTAAACCTTGAGATTTATGAATTGTCACCGCATATGCCAAACAAACAGGAAACTGTTTTCGGCGAACGTATAAGTCTTTTACAAGCAAAAATCTAGCAGAACAACAACTGATTTGTTGTACTTGCTCAATGCCATCAAATTTTATTTTTAAAAATTCAATTCCATCTCTATTTCTATAATTCACAAAATCAACAACATAACCCATTGCTCCATTTACCAGACCTCTTTCAACATTTAAATTCCTTCACAAAATGATACGACAATTTAAACACACATTCAGAGTCTTTTCAAAACCAGCTGTTTTAGATATACTTTTCTCTAATGAATCCAATTTTGTTTTCAAATTTTCTGACAAAACAATTGTTGCACCCATATGCTCTATTTTATCTATTGCTTCCAGTTTCACAATCTCTTCATTTTCTAACTTTAACATTTTGTTGTTGAAGATGGAACATTCTTGCAGAGTTGGCATCAAACATATCCCAGATTTCTTCTCACTCATTTTAAAAAAAATATTCTCTGGAAGAATGTTTTCATTTGGATACAAATTTGAAATTAATCGAGCATGTAAAGCTTCTTTCCCAAGCTCACTTACTTTTTCGATTCTTACATCTTGTAGAATATTTTTATAATCTTCATCCTTTGCCTGTCGTTTATTTTGAAGCAGTTCAGCATATTTAAAATTTAACCATATATTTTCGTTTCCAATGCTTCCAAGGGACTTCCTGGTATCTTCATGCGTGAGCATTTTAAACACTGGTTGTCCTTTTACTGGAGTCAACTGCAGTAGATCTCCAAAAACAATAATGTGTTTTCCTCCAAATAACACATCATACTCTGTTCTATGAATTTCTTGCATTCTCAAATGCACAAAAGCAAGCATTAGATTTGAGACCATGCTTACTTCATCAATGATAAGAAGTTTCATTTTCTTCAGGACTCTGGAAACTTCAGAACACGCATCTCCAGATAGCTTGTTGTAATGCAATTTATTACCATGCTCAACTGGCAGCATCAGTAAACGATGTAGAGTAATCCCTTTAATGTTATGTGCTGCCAGTCCAGTTGGAGCGGTTACAACACAAAACAGCGGTGATTCAGTCCTTTTCTGCAAATAAGTTGCAATGGCTTTAATCAGAAAACTTTTTCCTGTTCCCGCTTCTCCACTTACGTACAGTCGAACAGGCTTAAATGATGTACATGAGCCCACTTTTTTCTCATGTCTGAATCCATGTTCAATCTGTTCTGTGACTTCGTCATATATTCTTTTCTGCTCAACGTTTAGTTGCTTTACCAAATCTTTTAAGTTAACTACATCCTCTTGAGCTTGTTCCATAGCTCTTTCCACCTCATCCATGGCAGTTGCAGCTTCATTTTGGATAATTGGTCCTCCTAGTGGATCCTGACTCAATGAAGTAGAACTCTCACTGTCTTGAGAACTGTCTCTAGCAATCTCTTCAGCAATTGTGGTTTCTTGCTCTATTTCTTTGTTCAACATTTGCACATAATTTGGAAAAACAAGACATTCTATGGTATCCTTGGTTGCATTAAAAGAGTCTTCATAACAGAGAAAATCTCCAAGTAGTTCCTCTTCTGTACGCCATGCCTTAGAGAGTTGCAAAAGAGCTAAATAGTAAAATTCTCTTTTGTCTGGAGCTTCGCGACTCAATTTTCGATGATTAATCAAATGGCCTTTTCTCTGCTTCACTAGACATCCTTCATACCCAATGACAGCATATTTTCCATTATTGATATCTTCTGTGATGTTCCTCTTATAACTGTAGTTTTGCAGAACTTCAAACAAACAAGTGTTCTCAAGGTGAGTACTTCTATTTGGATAGTATGTATCCAACATGTTTGTCTTCAAAATATCTGTACTGTTTGGTTCTTTCTCCGCCAAATATTCAATTTCTTGTACAGATTTCAAAACTCGGTTTCGTGTTGCAGGAAGACCTAGACTCACCCAAATGACTGTTCTTGATTTGGCATAGAGACTTGCTGATAATAACAGATCAGAACATTCATATGCTCCAATTTCTCGATGCGACAACATCTTCACACTGAAACTGTATAATTTCTTGCTTAGACTCTTTTCATGTGAAATGTCCTCCCACATTTCCTTCAGTTTTGTCTTTTCTTTTATTGTGATGTAAGATGTCACATATCGAGCCACAGCAATAGAGTTGTCAGCAACAAACTGAATATCCATGTTAGCATTCCACATGGACAAAATCACTGGGTTGTAGTCGTTGATGTACTTGGACTCTTCGTTTCTTTTTAAATTATATGTATTTTTGGGTGATTTCCTCGTCACAGTATGTCGTAGAGATGACATCAAATTATTTACTCTTCCCTTAGAAATCACTGGTCGTGGAAACGCAAAACGACATTTCGTGTAGTACTTTTCCTTGTTTTTGAATTTTCGACAACAGTACTTTCCACAACGATGAGATTGAAAACGTAAAACTTGTTGCCTTAAACTGTTTTCTTCAGTAGTTTTCGGAACAGCACATGTTGAATACTCTTCAATGAAACTCATCACTGTTTCATCCGAATCTGATCCAAATTTGGGTGCATCTTTAATCCATAACAACATATGTATATGAGGAGCACCTCTCGCTTGATATTCCTTCCTCCAAAAGAAATCCAAAACCTCTCCAAGGGGAGGATTTTTTTTGTTGGTAATAAAAGACATCATAGCTTCAAATCTATGATTAAAATATCTGCAAACATTCACTGGATCCAAAGAACACAGTTCTCCAGGTGTTTTCAATTCTATATTTTGTATGTTTCCATTTGCCTCTCGTAGAAATTGAAGTAAGTCGTCCCATGCATACTCAGCACAGCTAAGAGTGAGGAACCATGTAGGAGTTCCTAAGTTTCTTAGCATACATTTCAATTCCCCATGACGACGGAACCAATACTCGTTTGTTCCACGCTGACATGCCATGAGATTGATTAGCTGAGATTCCAAAATACTGTCTTGCAGATTGACTTTCTCCATAAAGTCCCTCGCCGAAACATTTTGCAGATGAGTTCCACTTTTCAGTATATGATTAACTGCATAAGAAAGCCCAGACAAATCACTTTCATACAGTAGATGAAACAAATACGGAATGCATTGACGAAACCTTGGATCTTCAGCATATAATCTTAAAGTCCGGTATTCAGCTGCAGGAATTTGAACTGGTCGATTGTCATATCGTCCACCTCGACCTGTTCGAAATAACTGTGGAAAACAACGAGCTTCCAAACTTTCTTCCCATACACTAATAGGACTTCCTTTTGCTGCTTTCATTTGAAACAAGTCAATTGCATTCCCCATTACTTCTTTGGAATGCAAAGGATGAACTGTATAATGTTCATATATTTCTTCACTTCTAGACACATCAACTTTTTCCATTTGGCCAACTGAACAATCACTGTCTTCTTCTGTAGCTGTTTCCTCTGCTCCAACACTTACATCTTTATAGTACTAATTGTTTTTGACCAAATACAACGTTGCCTTTTTGACTTTCCTAACATCCACTAAATGTTGCCAGATTTTCTTACTCTTTGTCGGAACCCCATTAACTAGAATAACCAGAGGATCCTCTTCTACTCTTTCTATACCAATTGTATCAATATTATTCTTAATATCTAGAGGCAAATAAACAACTCTTCCCTCTAATCCTCTTTGTAAATCTGTAGGAGGTAATTTCCCTATCTTAGGCTCCATACGAACAATAGCTTGAAAAGGATAGACACATTGAATCAAAATTGATTCATAAGTATTTAAATCCATCAATTCAGAAGGAATATCTATCAACTGAAGATTATTATGAGCAGCTCTAGCAGGCATTCTATTTTCATTTAATTTTTTCAAACAATAATTACAAATACGCTGATCAAAACTCAAATCAAAAGAATTCTCCACCAACAAATAACTTACAAAATCCTTCCATTCACTATTATTTTCCAATTCACATTTTGCATATAAATCAACTAACCTAGTCTGAATCTCATAATGAGTCCGTCGACAACACACACAAGTTAAATTAGGCCTTTCACTTGATTTCACCTTAAACTTGGTAATTTCCTCGTCAAACTTTTCTGTGCTTGAAATCTGTACATTGTCTTCCACATTACCATCCATTACTATATCCATTTCTACACTGTCCTCTTTGTTCCCAAAATCACAAAACTCAATTTCTTTACAAATAGTCTTCACATCTACTTCAGATCCATGCAAAAGAGCACTGTTTAACTGTTTAAGCTTAAGTACTGGACTTTTTGCATAATACAACTTTCTCACTAATTTCCTCACCTTATTATGATGCACTGCTAACATCCTAAAATGATGAAAAACACTCTGACATACTTTTATAGAAAGACAAGCCAGTGAATGCCCATGCAAACCTGTGTTTTCTCTCACTCTGCAAAGATCTAACTCTTGCAAGATCTTTGTTTTTTGTTTTAGACTTTTCTTACTATATGTACGTAAGAAATTTCGAAGCAAATCGATTGAATCCTGTCCCACACTACAAATACTACTGCACTTCCATGTGTACACTGGACCCTTAGTACGTCTCCCTAAACCTTCATCAGCTAACACCTCTTCTGCAACCATAGACACAAGTTTCTCTTTTTCCATCACACAACCATCTTTCACCTCATATGCTCGACCACTGGTGTCAACTGCATGCACTAAATCATTTTCCTGAAAGTAACTCTCCTCATTAAAAAATGGCTCAGAACTTGAACTATGCATCCATTCTCCAGAAAATACTTCACAGAAATTAGTGCGATTAATTATTCTTTTCCATCTACTGTTCGATTTGAAAACATCAATTGCCTTATTAAGTATCCTAATTCTATTGATTACTAAAATAAATAATGTTTTCTTAACTTCAAAAGCCTGATCAACAATCTTCTCAAATTTAAAACTACCCTATTGCGAAACATTCATCTACGAATGTCCCTAAATTGATTTAACCTTCTTATTGCTATCCATATTCTTCTCTCCTGCTCCAATAGAGACATTTTTTGAGGGCCTCTCCTTCCTTTTCAAATTTGCTTTCTCCTTCTGGATCTTCACATTACCGTTAACATTTGTTTTTGTTTTACATATGTTGTGAAAAAAAGACTTAGTTGTCTTACCAGGACCTTTTTCGGTGTTTTTTGAAGTACTTGTTGTGGAGGATTCCTTTACTTCTGTTGCTAATTTTGTAATTTTCCGTATGGTATTTTTTCTTCTCCTTTGCCTTGACGGCATTTTTGCTTACTTTTTAAATGTTGATTTCAATCTGTGGTAAAGAAAAAAAATAACACATTATAGACCACTATTAGCAAACAACAAAGCAATCACAATAAGCAAACAATATAAACACTAATTTGCAACATATCTAAGTTTATACCACAGCAACTATAGAACTAGGATTAAGACAAAGAAAAACAGCTAGAGGGAGTAACACAAAAACACAGAGAGACTTAGACAAAGAAACAGGTAGAGGGAGTAACACATACAAAAGGACTAAGACAAAGAGAGTGTATAATATGTTGAAAGACAGAAAAAGAATGTAATAGGGAAAGGAAGTAAGTCAAAAAAGGGAGTAAATCAGAAAAAGGATGTGACAGGGTACAAAACAGAGAAAGGGTGTAACAGGAACTAACACAGAGAGAGGGTGTTAGAAGAGAAAAGGTTGTAAAAGAGACTAAAACAGAGAGAGCCTGTAAAGGAAGAGACAGAGAGTAAGTTTCAGAGAGGGTGTAGGAGGAAGTAAATCAGAGACAGGATGTTACAAGAAATAGGACAGACAGAGGGTAACAGGAAGAGAGAAAAAAGTCAGAAAGAGAAAGAGAAACAATATAAAACAGACAAAAGGTGTAATAGAGAGTAACTCAAGACTAGAATATTACAAAGAAAAAGGTTGATTAGATAGTATCTGCATGATTCAAGAAATATATTAACACATTTCACAATCATGTCATCTATGTTTCCTCAGATTGCTCATATTTTTGCATAATGCTTGGTTAAAACATTTTGCTGCATAGAGAAATTATCTTTTTGGAAACACAGCACAAGACCTATGTACAAGCATTCAATTTCACTACTGAAACCTCACTGTTTCACAAAATACAAATCCTCTATCTTGCAATTGTTCATAGCAAGCATTATCAAAAAGCAAGACAGAAATCAACAGCAAAGAAACTCAGGGCCTTATTTATGAAGGCCTTGCGCCACCGGTGCGTCACTTTTTTCCCATGTTAAAAGTGACGCACCGGCGCCACAAGGCAATCATAAATAAGGCCCAAATGTAAATACCATTGATTTGCCACCAAAATCGTTTTTTTAATAACATTTTAGAAACACAGCGCAGGACCTATGTACAAGCATTCAATTTCACTACTGAAACCTCACTGTTTCACAAAATACAAATCCCCTATCTTGCAATTATATATAGCAAGCATTATCAAAAAGCAAGACACAAACCAACAGCAAAGAAACTCAGGGCCTTATTTATGGAGGCCTTGCGCCACCGGTACGTCACTGTTGTCCCATGTTAAAAGTGACGCACCGACGTCACAAGGCAATCATAAATAACACCCAAATGTAAATACCATTGATTTGCCCCCAAAATCGTTTTTTGAATAACATTTTAAAAACACAGCGCAGGACCTTTGTACAAGCATTCAATTTCACTACTGAAACCTCACTGTTTCACAAAATACAAATCCTCTATCTTGCAAATGTTCATAGCAAGCATTATCAAATAGCAAGACAGAAATCAACAGCAAAGAAACTCAGGACCTTATTTATGAAGGCCTTCCACCACCGGTGCATCACTTTTTTCCCATGTTAAAAGTGACGCTCCAGCGCCACAACACAATCATAAATAAGGCCCAAATGTAAATACCATTGATTTGCCCCCAAAATCGTTTTTTGAATAACATTTTAGAAACGCAACGCAGGACCTATGTACAAGCATTCAATTTCACTACTGAAACCTCACTGTTTCAGAAAATACAAATCCCCTATCTTGCAAATATACATAGCAAGCATTATCAAAAAGCAAGACACAAACCAACAGCAAAGAAACTCAGGGCCTTATTTATGGAGTCCTTGCGCCACCGGTACGTCACTTTTGTCCCATGTTAAAAGTGACGCACCGGCGCCACAAGGCAATCATAAATAACACCCAAATGTAAATACCATTGATTTGCCCCCCAAATCGTTTTTTGAATAACATTTTAGAAACACAGCGCAGGACCTATGTACAAGCATTCATTTTTACTACTGAAACCTCACTGTTTCACAAAATACAAATCCTCTATCTTGCAAATGGTCATAGCAAGCATTATCAAAAAATAAGACAGAAATCAACAGCAAGAAACTCAGGACCTTATTTATGAAGGCCTTCCACCACCGGTGCATCACTTTTCCCCATGTTAAAAGTGGCGCTCCAGTGCCACAACGCAATCAGAAATAAGGCCCAAATGTAAATACCATTGATTTCCCACCAAAATTGTTTTGGAATAACATTTAAAAAACACAGCACAGGACCTATGTACAAGCATTCAATTTCACTACTGAAACCTCACTGTTTCACAAAATACAAATCCCCTATCTTACAAATGTTCATAGCAAGCATTATCAAAAAGCAAGACACAAACCAACAGCAAAGAAACTCAGGGCCTTATTTATGAAGGCCTTGCACCACCGGTGTGTCACTTTTTTCCCATGTTAAAAGTGACGCACCGGCGCCACAAGGCAATCATAAATAACACCCACATGTAAATACCATTGATTTGCCCCCAAAATCGTTTTCTGAATAACATTTTATAAACACAGCGCAGGTCCTATGTACAAGCATTTCATTTCACTACTGCAAACCTCACTGTTTCACAAAAGACAATCCCTCTATCTTGCATATTTTAATATCAATCATTTCAAAAAAACATGCCACAAACCAACAAGAAAAAATCTCAATCTGCTTCCTAATTTGAGGTAACGCAGGTAACGTAATTCTAAAACATTCAAATATATTTCTTTACAGAGGCAGACACTATTAATTGCTTTTAAAAAAAATAAAAGCCATTCTTATACCACAAAAAAGTTTTTTAAATAACTTTTTACAAACACAGCACAAGTCCTATGTACAAGCATTCAATTTTACTACTGAAACTTCACTATCTGCTTCCAAATCTTCTCCATAGAGCAAATAAGTCTCTATCTAAATTAAATGAATCATTACTTACCTTTACAAATGCTTTGGGAGATTAAGAACAGTGTCAGACACACACACCAATTTTTCTCTGGCAGAGAAAAGCTCTAATTCTACACACATATGCCTCATTTCAACCAATCAAAACTCTTCCCTCACTTTTTTCAAACCAACACCCTTCCCCCTCTCAGACCTTTCTATCTGTTACCATAGCAACTCCCTCCTAACTGAACTCTTAGGTTCAAAAGTTTATTCTACAATGTTGCAAATTAAGTCAGCAAGGATGTTTGACCTCTCAATACACCAGCTTATCCAGGGCATTATTGCTTTTAGTAACTTTTTCTTAACCATTCAAATTGCTTCTTTCACACAACACAACCATGCACCCTAACTTTCAGTTTTCAACTATCTGAATCCACCAATCATTGCTTGTGATTCAAGAGCAGAGAAACTCCACAGTTATGTTTTTGTAAACTCCTACTGTTCCAACTGCCATTTCATTCCCACACTTCATATGACTGCACCAGAACCTTCTCTCATCATGTATTCTGTGTGGATTATTGGACATAGCTACATCCACTGGGCTCAAAGGTATGCAGCTAGCACAAATTTTCACAACCTTGATTTATAAAATGTGGAAATCAAATGGATTGGCCAGAGAGGATTGAGATGTCACCAATTGATACCATTGGTGAAAACCTTTTTGCATCTGCCAAACCCTGACCTCTTAATAGTGCACTGTGGTGGAAATGACTTGGGCACTATGACTGGGGTTGGTCTGGAAATGCTTTTAAAGGACACCTTTGATCAATTGATGACACTTTTTCCACAAACTGCCTTGGTATATTCTAATATATGCCAAAGACAGAAATGGAACTGGTCCAACCAATTTTGTCCACAATTTGAGACAGCACGGAAACATGTGACTAAATCTGTTCTGCTTACATGAGAGACTATGGAATGGGTTCAATATACAACAATAACTTGCGTTACAACATGCAAGACATCTACAGAGGAGATGGTGTGCACTTCTCAGATGAGGGGAGTAGAATATTCCTCCTGAATTTAAGACTGTGCATTGGAACCTACTTGTAGGTACTCAAATCAGCCACAGAACCCAAAGGCTCTTTTCAGGGCTACCCTACCTCTGATCACTCATGATGATTTTCTTTTTCTAACTTTTTTTACTATTTTTCACCAAAGTATGCTCCCCGGTACGCTTCCCGGTGCGCGTACCGGGCGCTCCCACCGCGAAATTTAAAAAAAATAAATACATTTTGGGCCTATATGAGCCTCCTAAGCCCCCCTCAGAGAACCTAGGGGGTCAGGGGCTGTCTACCGTGCCCCCTTCTACCCATTCCCAACGTTGTTTGTCCTCCATCTTGTGTCTCGATTGTACCGAAACACAAAATGGAGGACTCCCGTAACGCTGCCGGTGTGCGTACCGGGGCGCGCACCGGTAAGCGCTCCCTAAAAAAAGGTGGGAAAGTAATTTACAGAAAAACCACTGGAGACACTTTCACCAAATATAGAATAGGCCCTACTACATAGCAGTCCCTACCATTTACCCAAATTTGGTGGAATTCCATTGAGACATTTAGGCTGTAGGCCTGTCTAAATATCCTGAGGTAAATTACATGACAAAAACACATATGAAGTGTTAGAATTTACGACCAATTAAAAAGTTACTTTCATTTTCTACGATTATTTCCTGACATTTGATTGGTTATGTACATGAATATATATAAAAAAAGAGAGGGAAACACAGCCATTTTGACTACTACTTCCTGAAGTACATTTGAAAAGGAATTACACTGAGAACTTCAACTGCTTTCTCAAAGGTAAGTTGTTATTTTGGAAAGTGAAGTATGTTGTGCACTTTAAGTTAATTTGAGAAAAAATATTCTGATAGTTATATACTATCCCTCTGTAATAGTTATAGATTGAGATAGGCTTCTCTGTTATAGTTATGGATTGAGTTAGGCTTCTCTTGTATAATTATACATTTACTTAGGCTTTATCACATACACTTTTTTATATTTCTAATTCTAGCCTGATACCATACACTGCCCAAAGATAACTTTACTGTTAAAAAATCAAAACTACCTGTCTGAACTTAAACCCAACAGTGCCCTATCTCTACTGATATATTTATTTTTTATGCAATTTACAGCAACAAAATGGAAGGAGAACAAAATATTTCTTTTGAAATTGTTTTGGACAACAACCCTGAAGAAAAAATTGCTGAGAATGATAACTTTGATTTTATGGATGAGTCTCTGGACCATGAATTAGTTCAGTGTGTGGAATCAATAGAATCACAGAATGAAAATGAGGACATTCCAGACAATATATTTTTAGAAGTTTTATTAAATTATGAAAAAGAATCAGAAGAATAAATGTATATTTAATAATAAAAAATTGTTCAAGACATTATTCATTTTTATATGTAATTCATCAAGTAGTTCCAAAATGTTTATAATATAAAGTGAGACTTATAGTATACTGTGCAACTTTTTTGTGTTACATAGTAAGTTTGCTCATAGTTACTTCCTTTCTCCCACTATATTATCTCCGATGTGTATTTAACATCTCTTTATCATCTCCTGTCTCCATGTTGTTTCTGCTTTCCTGACAGACTATGGTATGAATTCCATATACCACAATAACTTCTGTAACAACATGCAAGATATCTACAAAGAAGACGGTGTATATTAAATTTTAGACTCTGCATTGGTATCTACATGTTGGTACTTAAATTAAAAAAAAAAACAACAAAAAGAACAAATAATAAACATACAATTTTTGAAAAGTCTGTCATTCTTTTTTCCCCATGGTACGCTCCCTGGTGCGTACCGGGTGCTCCCCCCGCACAAAACGAAAAAAAAAAATGTTTTTGCCCCGCGGGGCCCTTTTACAGCCCCCACATCAAACCTAGGGGGTCAGGGGGGGTCTATCCTGCTCCCTTATGGTCATTTCCCCCTTTGTTTTGGCCACCTCTGGTGTCTCGATCCTACCGAGACACAAGATGGCAGCCGCTCCGGACTGTTTCGAATGTTTACAGACACCCGAGAGCCAATCAGCTTTCCGTGCGCAAGTCGCGTGGCGCACCCGGTGCTCTCCCCGGTGCGCGTACTGGGGCGCTGCCATAGATATATATATTTTTTTTAACCTAAATTACTCAAAATCCACTGGAGCACATATCTTTAGACATAGCAAAGGCACATCGGTCTACCAGTCCCTACAATTTTGCCAAGTTGGGTGGAAATCCATTCAGCCGTTCGGGCTAAAAGTGAGGTCGACCGCCCTATGGAAATTAACCTGGGGAACACACGTTTTGGGACCCCCCTTTTATCTCGGCCCCCGCTTGACGCAGCCCCCCCAAACTTTCAGGGAAGGACCGGAGCTCGACGAGGCCATTTTGAGAAAATTTTCAGGCAGATTTGTCAACCGGCGCCAAAGTTATTCCAAATAGAATTTTGAGATTTAACATTGAAAAAAATCCTAACTATAACTACCTACTGGCGACCGCCAGTAGGTAATATATATATATATATATATATATATATATATATATATATATATATATACATATCAGTTGACGAATATGACTGAAAATTTCCTCAAAATGGCCTCGCGGCGTTCCGTTCCCTCCCTGAAAGTTTGGGGGGGATTCGTCAAGCGGGGGCCGAGATCAAAGGGGGGTCCCAAAACGCGTTTTCCCCATGTTAATTTCTTAGGGCGGTCGATTTCACTTTTAGCCCGAACGGCTGAATGGATTTCCATCAAATTTGGCAAAATTGTAGGGACTGGTAGCCCGATGTGCCTTTGCTATGTCTCAAGATATGTGCTGCAGTGGATTTTGAGTAATTTAGGTTCAAAAAAATATATATATCTATAGGCGCGCACCGGGGAGCGCACCAGGCGCGACACGCGACTTGCGCACGGAAAGCTGATTGGCTCACGTGTTTTTGTAAACATTCGAAACAGTCTGGAGCGGCCCCCATCTTGTGTCTCGGTAGGATCGAGACACAAGAGGTGATATAAAAAAAGGGAGAAATTACTATAAGGGGGCAGGGTAGACCCCCTCCTGACCCCGTAGGTTTAATGTGGGGGCTAAAATAGTGTCCCGCGGGGCATTTTAAAAAAATATTTTTTTTCAATTTGCGCTGGGGAGCGCCCGGTGGAGGGAAGCACGGGGAAAATCCAGGACCATATTTATGAAGGCCTTGCGACAGTTTTGCGCCGCCTCTGCGTCACTTTTTGTGACACACCAGCGGTGTAAAAAAATGCGCATCGTTGCGCTATATTTAAAAAGTGATGCATCTAGGTAGATGGGTCACTTTTTAAAACCCTGCACCACATTATACTTGCGTCAGGTATAATGTATGCAGAGGGGGCGCTCCCCCGCAAATAGCTTCGTAATAGCGACGCAGTGAAATCTATGAGATTTCACTGCGTCACTTTTAGGATGCTGTTGCGTCAAAATCTTGCGCCTGCCTCACAGCAGGTGTAAGACTGACGCAAGATCTTTCACATGGTGCTTTCCCCATGTGAAAAGACACATTACTGGAGTTGCGTCACTTTTGTGACGCACTCTAGCAATGTATCACTTTTGTGTTTACAGATACATCAGAAATACTGACGTATCTGTAACTCCTTGCGACATGATTCGTCATACATTAAATATGACACATCTGGAATGTCGTAAGAAGTGCACACAGAAAAGTGACGCATCGCACCAGCGGTGTAAAAAAATGCGCCTCGTTACGCTATATTTAAAAAGTGACGCATCTAGGTAGATGGGTCACTTTTTAAAACCTTGCGCCACATTATACCTGCGATTCAGAAAAGGGGGCGGTGATGAACAGAGTGTCTGAATTAAGCAGACCAATCCTACCCAGTCCAAAGATCAGGGCTTGATCCATCACCATTATTTATCTCACTGCACCATCCCAGCTCAGAACCTGGCTATATGCAAATCAGTCTGTCCCTGGCCCAGTGCATCATGGGAACAGGGCAGACTAAACTACCAAGCCAATTCTTCACCAGAAAGGAGACAAGCTACCGGGGACCGGTTTCTGGCATTTCAGCCGTCTTCGGCCCGGCTTGCTTGAATCCTGATGGTGCAGTGAGAAAGGGACTCATGTCTGAGTATACCCTGCCACACCTATAGTGGCCAAAAACGATTCAGAAAAGGGGGTGGTGATGAACAGAGTGTCTGAATTAAGCAGACCACTCTTACCCAGTCCAAAGATCAGGGCTTGATCCATCACCGTTATTTATCTCAATGCACCATCCCAGCTCAGTACCTGGCTATATGCAAATCAGTCTGTCCCTGGCCCAGTGCATCATGGGAACAGGGCAGACTAAACTACCAAGCCAATTCTTCACCAGAAAGGAGACAAGCTACCGGGGACCGGTTTCTGGCATTTCAGCCGTCTTCGGCCCGGCTTGCTTGAATCCTGATGGTGCAGTGAGAAAGGGACTCATGTCTGAGTATACCCTGCCACACCTATAGTGGCCAAAAACGATTCAGAAAAGGGGGTGGTGATGAACAGAGTGTCTGAATTAAGCAGACCACTCTTACCCAGTCCAAAGATCAGGGCTTGATCCATCACCGTTATTTATCTCACTGCACCATCCCAGCTCAGAACCTGGCTATATGCAAATCAGTCTGTCCCTGGCCCAGTGCATCATGGGAACAGGGCAGACTAAAAAACTGGTACACAATGATCCATATAGCCACTCGCACATTCACTGGCTCTCATGTATAGTCATTTATATATGCCAACTCTCACATGCACTGTGTTTTACATATGTACCTTCTTGCACATGTAGCGCTGAGATATCCATTCACTCACCAACACACCCATGCACACTGTCAACCACCCATATAGCTGTTTCCACATGCACTCTTGAACTCATACACCTAGTGAATCAACTGCTCACACATCTATGCACAGAGTCACACACCTCCCAGCCACCCACACACACACTCAGTCTCCCATTCAAATACTTGGGCAACCAATCAATAACCCATATAGCCACTCATATAGCTACTGATCAACACATGCAGCAGCTTACACAACAACAGACATACTGATGCACACATTCAGACACTTTAGTCACTAACCCATGCATTTAATTACTCACTCGTACAGTCAGTCACACACCTACTAAATCCTTCATCCAGACACTGGTACATCCACTCATTCTTCAATATGTAAAACATATTTAAACTTTACAGAAACACACAGTCACTGGATGATGTCCTCAGTGATGTCATCAGTGATGTCAAATGAGATGTCATCAGTGATGTCAACAGTGATGTCATTTGAGATGTCATCAGTGATGTCAGCAGTGATGTCACTGACCATGTCATGAATGATGTAATATGTGACATCATCAGCAGTGGATTGCAGGTGCGCGAAATATAGTTAGTACAACTAACTATATAGGAGCAATTTCAATGTTTTTTTAAATGCTAATTCGTAACTGTATAAGGCCTGAAACCTATGGTTTTTTAAGTGAAGTATATATATATATATATATATATATATATATATATATATATATATATATATATATATATATATATATATATATATATATATATATATATATATATATTCACTGAAAAAACCATAGGTTATAGACCATATATAGTTAGGGATTAGCATTTAAAAAACCTTATTTTATTTGCACAAAACCATTGAAATTCCATATATAGTTAGTTGCACTAACTATATATCGCGGACCTGCAATCCACTGCTAATGATGTCACATATTACATCATTCATGACATGGTCAGTGACATCACTGATGACATCACTGATGACATCTCAAATGACATCACTGATGACATCACTGATGACATCTCAAATGACATCACTGATTACATCACTGACATCTCATTTGACATTACTGATTACATCACTGATGATATCATTTATGTGATAATACATCTTCAGACTCTAATATAACCTTAGATACACTCAGTGTAAACAGGCACTCACAGACTGTCACACATCCATGGAGTTACTCACACACCTAGTCAGTCATGGAAAGAATCAATCACATCTCCATTTCCTCAACTATACAGTTATAAACACCTTACTTATTCAAACATATAGTAACACATATTTACTCTCTTATACAATCCTTGATACAAGTTCACAATGATTCATACAGCCACTCACACATTCACTGGCTCTTATGTTCAGTTATTTATATATGTCAACTCTCACATGGAGTGTGTTTTACATATGTACTTACTTTGACATGTAGCACTGAGATATCCATTCACTCACCAATATACTCATGCACACAGTCAACTGTCCATACAGCTGTTTCTACATGCACTTTTGAACCCATACACCTAGGGAATCAACTGCTCACACATCTATGCACAGAGTTATACACCTCCTAGCCACCCACACACATACTCAGTCTCCCATACAAATACTTGGGCAACCATTCAATAACCCATATAGTTACTGATATAGCTACTGATTTAAACATGCAGCAGTTTACAGAACAACATAAATAATGATTGCCAAATTAAGACACTTTAATCACTAACCCATACACTCAGTGAGACACATTTAATCATTCTCTCATACAGTCAGTCATGCACCTACTAAATCCTTCATCCAGACACTTATACATCCACTCATTCTTCAATATGTAAGACATATTTTAACTTTACAGAAACATACAGTCACTGGGTGTTGTCATCAGTGATGTCATCAGTGATGTCATCAGTGATGTCATTTGAGATGTCATCAGTGATGTCATCAGTGATGTCACTGACCATGTCATGAATGATGTAATATGTGACATCATTAGCAGTGGATTGCGGGTCCGCGATATATAGTTAGTGCAACTAACTATATATGGAATTTCAATGGTTTTGTGCAAATAAAATAAGGTTTTTTAAATGCTAATCCCTAACTATATATGGTCTATAACCTATGGTTTTTTCAGTGAATTTTCAAGGTTTTGTAAATGCAAATTCCTAACTATATATGGTCTATAACCTATGGTTTTTTCTGTGAATTTCATTGGTTTTTTAAAAGCTAATATCTATAGCTGTAAAATATATTCTTTATTAAGTGACGTATCACGTAGCCCGTGAGACGCCTCATGATGCATCGCATAACCGTGACGTATCGTCTCTGCAGCGCAAACCAAACCCAAAACGTAAGCGCGCCAGAACACGCTTAAAGATATATATATTTTTTTTTAACCTTAATTAGACAAAATCCACACGTGCACATATCACAAACGTTCAAAAAACACAATATGTCGGACTCCCGTTACGCTGCCGGTTAGCCGCCCGGTTAACGTACCAGGAAGCACCTTTACCGCGAAAAATCGCAATTTTTTTTTTCTTTTGCCCCGCAGGGAACTTTAATAGCCCCCTCATCAATCCTAGGGGTTCAGGAGGGGTCTGCCTTACCCCTTTCATTCATTTACACCTTTTTTTTTTCCACCTCTTGTCTCTCGATCCCACAGAGAGACAAGATGGCGGCCGCTCCAGACTGTTTACAATGATAACAGCCAATCAGCTTCTCCTCAGACTCCTGTTACACTGCCGGTTAGCTTCCCGGTTAGCTGCCAGGTTAGCTGCCCGGTTCGCGTACCAAGACGCGTCTCTACGGCGAAAAAATCGTTTTTTTTTTTGGTTTTTTTTTTGGCCCCGCGTGGCTTTATAATATCCCCCTCATCAATCCTATGGGGTCAGAAGGGGTCTACCTTGCCCCCTTTCCTTCATTTCCCTCTTTGTTTTGGTCTCCTCTTGTCTCTCGATCCTACCGAGAGACAAGATGGCGGCCGCTCCGGACTGTTTACAATGTTGACAGCCAATCAGCTACTCCTCAGACTCCCGTTACACTGCCGGTTAGCTTCCCGGTTAGCTGCCCGGTTAGCTGCCCGGTTCGCGTACCAAGACGCGTCTCTATGGCGAAAAAATCGGAATTTTTTTTTTTTTTTTGGGGCCCCGCGTGGCTCTATAATATCCCCCTCATCAATCCTAGGGGGTCAGAAGGGGTCTACCTTGCCCCCTTTCCTTCATTTCCCCCTTTGTTTTGGCCTCCTCTTGTCTCTCGATCCTACCGAGAGACAAGATGGCGGCCGCTCCGGACTGTTTAGAATGTTGACAGACACCGGAGAGCCAATCAGCTTCGCTTCGCAAAGTTCCGATACGCGAAAAGTTCGCGAACCGGAGCGCTACCCGGAGCGCTGTTACAGATATATATCTTGTTTTAAACGTTAATTTCTCAAAATCCACTGAAGCACATATATTGAGACCTACCAAAGGCACATCGGGCTAACAGTCCCTACAATTTTGCCAAGTTTCGTGGAAATCCATTCAGCCGTTCGGGCTAAAAGTGAGGCCAACCGCCCTATGGAAATTAACATGGGAAAAACGCGTTTTGGGACCCCCCTTTTTTCTCGGCCCCCCCTTGACGAACCCCCCCCCCAAATTTCCAGGAGCTGCTCAGAAACAAAATGTGCCATTTTCCTGAAAATTTCAGCCAATTCCGTCCACAAACGCCAAAGTTATTAGGCATAGAATTTTCAAAAGTTCCATAGAGAAAAAATCCTAACTATATATACCTACTGGCTATCGCCAGTAGGTAATACATATATATATATATATATATATATATATATATATATATATATATATATATATATATATATATATATATATATATATATATATATATAATCCTTCATACAACTATATTTTTTACATTGATATTTCTTTCCAATTTTTTTTACTTACCTGCTTAAGTATTGGGAGTCGATATTGTTGCATTCTATATTTTTTCATCTGTATTTTTTCTTCTATATTTTTTACATGAATATTCTGTCAGTGAACCACCCAACTGGTCACTGAACCCACACACAAAGCTGGAGATATACTCAACTGCATCTATGTCTCCATCAACAGAGTAGAATTCCCCCATGCCACAGAACTCACATGCACCAACGACACCATCATTCCCTTTATCATCTCTGAGCCTCAGCACACCACCGCCAAGCACCACAGCACCTCCCGCCGCAGCTGAGGCAAGGTAATTGAGAACCAGTGGATACAGGACCTCGGCACCTCACATCTCGAAACATTACTGACCTGGTCCAGACCTTCCCCGGCTGGCTCTCCAAATGCACTGACAGAGTCACCCCAATGAAACCAGCAAAAGACAACAAAACCTCAACACATACCATTTGGTACACCTCAGAGCTCAGAACCACCAAAAACAACTGCTATCAACTCGAGAAGAGATGGCGATTCACTAAGAAACCCTCCAACAGAGTTGCTCACAAAGCAGCCCTCAGCGACTAACACCTGTGCCTCTTGGAAGCCAAGAGAGCATCTATCACTGCCCACATGGATACTATGGCCAACCATAGGAAGAAGCTCTTTAAAATAGTCAACAAGTTCTCCAACAGGACAGCCACAGAGAACACCGTTCACCCCTCCCAAGAACACTGCAAAACCCTTTTGGACTACTTTCACAACAAAATTGATATATATCAACTTTGACTCCCAACACACCTCTCTCAGCCTCAAAAAACTCACCCACCCAGAGAATAACAGCCAAAGGTTTACCACCTGGTCTCCATTTACCAGTGGGACCACCACAGCCACCATGTCATCCACGCACTCCGGGGTGCCCAGAGACCCCAGAACCCATCATCTTTTCAACCTCTGAACCAACCCAAGCAGCATGGAGCTCACCAGTGATGAAGCCGGATTTTTGCAAAATAAAACCTGCTCGGATTGAACCCCCATTGTGTGAAAATACTAATCGAGTGATGTGCAAACTAATTGTAAAAAAAACTAATAGGGATAGATGAAAACTGCTCAAGCGCATGTCAAAGTGCTGTAGTAGGCCGCAAATGTATACAACAATAAATGACTAAAAGCTGCTACTTTCATTTTACACTAAACTAAATCAAAAGGATAATCCTTTAAAATGCGTATAGATAAAGTGGAAAGATATGCGTTACGAAGGGCGTTTTAATAGTATGACTTTATAAATGATGAATAACACTTGTATTTGTCTTTCTTAGAAGTGTGATTTATCTGCTCTGTAGAAAAGGCTTGAGAGTCACTTTTGAAATTAAAATGCTGTATTAGAAAAGTAGAAGGGAAGAAAATTGTGAACTGTCCTTCGCGAGCCCTGTGTGTCTGCCAAGGTTGCTTGGAGGAAACTAATTGAATAAAAGACTGGAACTTCCCCAGTTTAGTGGCGCATTTAAACAATCGAGGCACAAAAGTTGATACATGACTGAGACGGAGGAAGTGTACAAACTATCGAAGCTTGAAATTTGTATTTCCTTGGCTGGCTGTTGATAAAATCTTTTTTCTAAATTGTCGTGTCAAGAGTGGTGTGGTATAACACCCCCTGTTTTGACCAATAGGATGAAATGAAAATCTTGTGTCATGACACAAGGTGGGTTGGACTTTAGAGAATTTAGAGTATAACTACAGGTACCCACAGGGTGAGGTTGAGAAGGCGTGAGTTTCCTACTTTGCTGGAGGAGGGGATTGTATTGATGTTTCTTAAATTCGATAGGCTGGCTGTTGTTCTGCTGAAACTTGACTTTAAACTTTGCTCCTTAACTCTTCTTGAGGGGCCTTGCTTACTCTCATGGCCAGGGGGTAGTTTTCCAAATTTCTTGAACTTGGGTTAGTATGATATTCTGAATTTGCATAACTGTTTGAAAATGACTTGTGTCTCTACTCTTTTGTCTCTACGCCTTTCCACTCACTCAGAGCGCTGCATTTGAGATGTTCTTATGTTATTTTCCATTATTTTTTGGTTGTATGGTGATTTATCATTCAAGCTGTACTGTACTTGATGAGCAATCACATTATTATAGATAACACATTATTAACTTATAGATACATATGACTTTATTTGTGTTTTTGACTGGGTTCTATGAAGAGTATACAATAGTTCATTTCTAGATCCAAATATTACTTTGCCAAACCCTGATTACATAATAAATATTGCATTGCCACAAAAGATCATGTGAAGATGATATGGTAATGAAAATTTGATGAGTTTGGTTTACACTCTTCCAGCTTGAAAGGGACTTGTAGGGTATTGAATTAGGTCCAGGTGATGAAATGTATTAGTCCCTGATCACTGGATCACCAACTTCCTCAACAACTCCATCTACACAGCAACATTTCCAGACAGATGGAAGCATGCAGAGGTCAGAACCCCTTAACGAAACCCTCTGTCAATCCCAGTGAACTCATAAAATACAGACAGATCTCCCTGCTCCCCTACCCAGTCAAAGTATGTATGTATGTATAGGCATTTATATAGCGCACTACTTACCCGGAGGGTCCCAAGGCGCTTCGACCGCTGCGAAACCCTTCCTGGCTTCCCTGAGAGATGGTCCCTTAATGGGTATCTCCAGGGTGAGACCAGGCATCCCCGGCGGTCTGGTGGGGCCGTTAGTGAAGATGAGGCAAGCTAATGCCCAGAGTTGCCGAGTGTGATCGCTGATCAGAGGGGTACCGAGGCGAGAGAATTATCGAGTCCGCTGACCCTGGTCCAGAAACCTACCGCGCCGGGAATCGAACCCTGGTCCCGGGCCGTCCTCTGCTCTCGGGTCTGCCACCTCTAACCAACAACCATCAACCAACAGCTAATCAAATGCCTGGAACACAAACACCTCCTATATTCCTCACAATCAGGAGTCCATGCCAAACACAGCACTGAGAACATACTGATAGCTTGCTTAGATGTCATCATAACTCTCCTCGACCATGGAGAAATGGTGGCCCTGATCCTCCTTGACCTCTCTGCTGCATTCAACACCGTTTCCCATCACTCTCTCATCAACAGACTGCACAAACTTGAAAAACAGCAAAACAGCCTCAAGTTGATTATATCCTTCCTCTCAGAATGTGTGCAGGACATCCGACTGCCTCCCTTCACCTCTGCACTCAAGGATATCATATGCGGTGTACTACAAGGATAATCCCTCAGCCCACCTTGTTCAACATCTACATGACTCCCCTCGAAGACGTCATCAGATCCCACTTACACAACATAATCTCCTATGCAAACAACACTCAACTAATCCTCTCACTCTCCGTGGACCCCTTCAACAGAAAAAATAATTTCTGCAACACCATGACTAATGTAGTCGAGTATATAAGAGACAAAAGACTCACGCTCAATGCCGACAAAACAGAAGTTTTGATCTTCTGGAAGAACACCTCTGTATGTGACCACAGTTGTGGCCAGCAGAACTCGGACAAACACCCACATCGACCAACCACGTATGCAACCCCAGCATCATCCTCGACAGGCATCTGACCATGGAATGACAAATCAATGCAGTTGTTTCCTCCTCCTTCCACACCCTCCCCTTGCTCTGGAGAATCATCAGATGGACCCCAATCAGCACCAGAAAAACCGTCATGCAGGCCTTTGTCACCAGTCACCTTGACTATAGAAATGCTCTCTTCCCTGGAATCTACACCCAGCTCCTCAGAAGACTCCAGACCATATAGATCACTGCAGTCAGACTCATCCTGTGCCTCCCCAAATGGACCCACAACACTCCACATTTCAGAAACCTCCACTTGTTCCCCATCCGGAAGAGATGCATGTTCAATATCTTCACACACACCTACAAAGCTCTGCATGACTAAAGACCACCCTATATCAATCACCAACTGAAGCTCCATCAACCAGCAAGATACCTGCGCTCAGCCATACTTGCCCTCACACAACCCTCGCATCTGATGCAGTCACAGTAGGGGACGCTCCTTTTCCTACATCTCTGCCAAGACCTGGAATGAGCTGCCCGTCCACCTCTGACTTCTGAAGGAAACTCAAGACCTGGCTTTTCGACAGAGACATGGCACCCTCTGCACTCAGATACCCCTAGGGATGACATTGCTATGCTATACAAATGTGGATTGATTGATTAATTGTACAAAAAGACAATGAGCAAAAATCCAGTCGCAAATGGGAAAAATTGGCATCTCAATTTAAGAGAAGCTGGACCCCACTGCAAAGATGACATTAGTATTGAAAAAGTTAGCAGCAATTCATACCTGGATCCAGGGAACAAAGACAAATATAGATGCAATACATGTTGAAATAGCAGAAAGCAGTCAAGATTTCAAAGAACAATATTGCAGACCAAGAAGCAGAGTTTAGAGTTATCATTCTAATTATCATTGTGAAAGATTTGGATGTATCACTGAGGAAAGAATCAGACTAGACTCTGCTAAAGATAACATTGTAATCCTACAAAGAGAATGGTTGTACTATGAGCACTACAAATGGAGAGGTAATCCTCACACTGAAGATAGTGCTAAGTTCTGTTCAAAATTTATGGAAGCTTGCATACCATGCAATTTTGATATTTTCCCTAGTACACATATTTCTGGCCCCTGGCACTAATGACTTAGTAAATGTGCCAATCAGAATCAGGAAACCAGTGGTACTACAACCAGTACACAGTTCATTGAGCGATGTTTGCATAAGTGCTTCTAGCAATGATTGATCCCATGAGACAAAATATAGAAGCAATTCTTGGAAATGCAAACTCTTGTTCATTAATGAGTCACACACTCAAGGAGCACTGGAAAATAAATATTAATTCTAAAATGTTTGTTTAAATATTCTAATCTAGTGAACATGAAATGATTTGTAACAACACAGAAGTAAAACAGTGAAGCTGGTACTCTTGAAATACACTTTTCAAAGGAACTAAGGGGTTGAATTCATGAAAAATGGTTTAGCTTCTGGTGACAAAGCGAAGGTTGAGATTGCGGTGGAGGCAGCAGCTGCATTGCATAAAATAGCTCCCGACATTGATGGAGAAGAGGAAGCAGATAGATATTGAAGAACATCATTAACATAAATTGATTCCAGCGAGGGAGGACTGTATTACGGCCTGGCTCTGGTGAGCAGCTCCTGGCAATACTGTTAGATCAAGAGTTGGCTGTATCAATAGCAGAAGGAACTGGACCTATAAAAATTATTTGTAGGACTGTCCAAACTGCCTATAGACAGAAACTGCCCAATTCAGTAAGTGTACTTCTTCTAGGAGACAGGAGCTACCGGAAATATTGTGTATCCAGCATGGGCCAGATGGCCCCATCATTACTTACAGAGCCTATTCTAACACTTTGAGGTACATGCAGTAGATGACTGCCAAACCATGCCCAGTATTCTCAGTAAGTCAAAGGCACTTCCAGGTCATAATTAGTAAGCACTATATAAATACAATTACAATACAATACAATACTTATCTGAAACCTACACAGGTCTGCAAGTGTGAAAGTTCCCAGTGTTCAAATCTACAGCATCAAACTCCACCCATAAGTTTTATATTTTAAAGGGGTAGGCAGCATATGCATTTACAACAAATGTTACTTCACCCCATTTGTTAGCAAACACCTCTATCTAGGAGATGTTGTGTGAGTTGTGCCCTGAAAGTATTCCTTTTCACAACAGGAGCTTCTTGGACCATTCTTAACAAACATATTCAATAAACATGAGATTGAAAATCCATTAATCAAAAAATAAGGAATACACTTTTATAATTTAAGCAACTAATAAGCCTAGAGGAAATAAGGAACACCTATCTAGCTGAAGGAGGTAACCAACATTACCATGGAGACGTCTGCTAAACTATAACAGTTGGTCTCTTGAGTGTGTCATCCAAAACTACTCAAAGACTTAGAAAAGCCCATGCGATGTTGGGCGCCATGATAAATTCTCTAGGACTCCCCTAGTGTCACAGGGTTCAGATTTCTGACCACCTAGCACTACGGACACCCCGAATTAAAAAACACTTAGATTGCAACCAATACACAACCCACTGAGAAATATTTGCGTAAGAAGTATGTCTGGCAATGATCAGCCCTATAAAACACAATAAAGGGACAGTTTGTGGAAACCCAGACCCTCTTCCATTAATTAAACACACACAGATGGATCAGTAGAAATCGAATATGCATTGCAAAATATTATTTCAAAACAGTGAACACAATATGAACTGTCACAACACAGAATAAAATTGAAATCAGCAAAGCAGTTTAGGTACAGTGAAAACAACAGGAAAAATTCTAACGTCATTATGAATTCCATTGCCTAACACCTTCATTGTGCTATTTCTACGACCTATGCTAATTCTACCAGATTGGAAAATAACAGCCCTATTCTTGAGTATCAAAGGTGGAGCAGTGGATGCTATGATGTGATGTGCCCAGCGATATGGTGCCCAGCCTGTCTTGATCGCCCAGGTGAAGTACTCTCTGATCTCTGGCCTGACACATAGGTTTTTATAAGGTTTAGGCGCTTGTTGAAAACCATTAGAATAAAGAATAATCAAGTTTTGTTGAACACTGCTGTCAAAAACATTAAACAAGGCTGAGCCCGAAAACTTGTTGCACAGTGTCAGTTCTGGAGCTTGTTAAATACTTTTTTCAAATTACGTTTATTAACTTTTATGGAGATACATTACATTCAAAACCATTTGACTGCATGCAATGAAGGTTTTATGTTTTAGCACCAGGATCTCTTTTACCGGACTGCTCCATATATCACATTAAACCATTACATTGGAGACAACTCAGTAGTGTCTAAAAACTTGGCTCAAATAGCTACATTTCATAAAGTCAATAAGAAACAAAAATTAAGGTCAACAAAACTATTTCCTTTTCTCCCCCCCAACTCCAGTCCATTGTGGTGTCTAGTGCTAAATGGGGATGTAGTGATACAGAAGGGAAAGTATGGCCTTGAGGGCAACAGGGTGCCCAAAGCCCAGCCAATCATGACACCATGGGGAGCAGTCTAGTGTTAGGTCCCAGGAGGACTTTGTTGAACATTTGTTAGAATAAACAATAAACATCAGGTGGCAAAACATGCTTGCAGTCACTAACTTACCAGCACGTCTAAGTTTTAGAAGCACCTAATAATTGTATGTTCAAATAGAAATTTTTAACTATCAGGAAGGTATTTGCTCAATCCTAATTTTTACCAATTATTATTATTAGTAATTTATAGAGTGCAGCCAGCGTACACCGAACGGGCATCTTAGGGCTATCAAACCATCGTTCTACACGGGAGGCCTCTCTTAATATTTGCATACAGAAGAGATATAATCTACTTCATCTATTTAAGGAAACACCATGTCTTCAGGTTCTTCCTCAAACTCATCAAATTTCCAATCAATCTCAGGGATTTTGGGAGCTTGTTTATGTCAAATTTCCAGACTAGATGAAAATCCAGGAAATGTGCATTTATTAGAACAATAGAACTACATGTATTGACTTGAGACGTGTTTAATAATAGACATTTTCATACCAAAATTAAAAAGTCTTGCAGTGGAAAAATATGTTATTCAAACACTTTGGGTTCATCCTTTCACATAACTTTGAGAAATATCATGCACATAGAATACCTTCTAACAAAATAAAGAGTGCTAAGTTCTTGAGAGCACTAAGCATTAGACCACTTTAATACCAGAACACCAAAGTGATCCTCATTCTTGAAAGGAAACAACGCAGTATCCAAAAGGAACGTGCCAAGATTAACATTTTCCAAGTTTAAACTAAGGTGATGGACTGAATCCATTAAAGTTTCTTGCCTTCAAGACAATGCATCAAAAATGTGAGCTTATTTTCATATTTTGCTGGTAAAGTGATGCATAAAGGAAGGGACCACATGTGCAAGACTCAGAAGGTCTTCAAAAAAGTATGTGGTATTATAAGAGACAGAAATTAAGCTGATCACTTGTCAGTCATTTCAGTTGTAGCAGCTGAAGTTGGCAGGTGGTCGATCATTAGATTGACTAACCGAGTGAAAGTGATTTCCACTATTAACATATATAATCCAAAAGCTGATAACTTGGACTTTTGGTCTGACCTGAGTAAGAAGATGAGCAATATCCCTGAAAAGGCCTTATATTTCTGAATGCAGATTTTAATCTACTATACCATGTGATTATTGAAAGAATCTCCATCGCACAGTTTGTCCTTCTACATAACATAAACCAATAAAGAAATTATGGGATCAATTTTGCTTACAGGATAAATGGATAACTCAACTTTCAAATAAAAAAAATACTATATTTTCATTCCTCATCAAACTGATTTAGGAAATGATAATATATAAATAGCAAGATGGAGGACCCCATGTTGAACTCATGGTCATTTATGATCATACATTTATCTGTGACATTGCTGGTTGACTGTACTAAAAAAACAGAGATCATGGAGTCTGAATGTGGTTACCATCAAGTTATGCATTGATCTATTCCTTGTATACAACCTGTCTTCTTATTCTTCCCCACATATTTTGTGGGATGCTTTTAAATCCATACTGAGGAAAATCTTTACTAAACGTATGGAGAGGAAACATAAACTCATGAACGCATTGTTTAGAGAATGTGAACATAATTGCAATTGCACTAAAGGGTGTAATTTAGATCAAGAATCAGTTGTGATCAATTATAGGCACAAGGTCCTCCCATGAAACAGAAAGTAAAGAAATTATTTTATGCAAAGCCCTTTAAAGACTACTTCTCATCACAATATGCTCACAGCACTTCCAGCACACATGATAGTTATGATAAATAACTGTCTAAATGCCAGCTTCCTAAGATCTCCGACAGGGATAAAGCAAATTTAAACCATCTTCTAAAAAAAACCTAAAGCATACTAGTGATACACTGGTTCAGCATTATTTTATTAAGGATGAAGGAAAATTATCTCTTTTTTCCAGGCTCTTTTCAAGCGCTTTGCCAGATCGGAAGATGATCAAGACTCAGCAAAAATAGCAGCTAGCAGGTGTCCCATCTAATTCAAGTGCATGCAAAGAGGCTGCATGTGCAGGTATAACTCTAGCTTTTGTTGCTAATGCAGAATCCTCTATAGCAGACAAATCCTAGGTTTTACACTTTCATATTTTGGACACATTGGAGATGGTGGATAAGTCTGGTCTTTTGTGACTATCAAAATGTTTAAAATACTTGGGCATCTTGTTTTAAAATAATTTAGTCGAACCAATCAGGTTTAATGAGAATGTGGTACTTTTTAAGATGACAAAACTAGTGGATAACTGGTCATCCAAGTGTATCTCTTGGTGGATGAGAATCGAGATAATATATATGAGAACAACTCCAAAAGTGAATTATTTAAAGCATGTCTCTTCTAAGCATTAGGAGGACTGCTTTGAAAAGGTAAAAAGATGTATTATGGCATGAGAATTGCATTGAAAAAAATCTATCAGATTAAAGATCTAGGAGGTGTTAACTTTCCCCTATGTCAGAGAAGGATATCTGTGGGTTCTTGATGTAGACCACACCTCTTCAGAATGAATTAAAATTCAACACTCATTATTCTATTATTTTCATTTGTTGACTAATCTTACTACATCAAAGTGGCATGCAAATCATTCAAGAGCAGTCCTCTTATGCAGTGAGATCTCTTCTTGAAATAGGCAAGAACCTTGTCAATTATGTACACAATTCAAGTTTTGTATCTATATAGAAGAATAAAAAAATTAGAGTAGATGGCAAACAGATAATTTGGGACACATCGAAGAAACAAGGTATCAACCTAGTATGTAATTTGGCCACAAGATTGAGTCTGTTACATTTCACTAACATACAAAATGATTTAAAATTAAACATTATGGAATTTAGTATTTTCCTGAAAATATAAGGTGCTATATCTAAACTAAGTCCTCCACAGACTTTATATCCAATGAAATTGCTCTATAAATTCAAAACAAAGAGTCCTCTTATTTCAAAAGTGTATAAACATCTTAACTATTTTCCTCATATTGAAAATTAAATTTGAATACAGATAGAGTACATACACACAAAAAACCCGTTGCACATACAAAATGGCTGTTAATTTTGAGCTCATGGCTTTCAGCCACAATTATGTATATAAAATTGCACTTGTCCTCTCTACAGTTCTAGAATAGACCAGTGGGAGGGAGACACGGAATATGCACTTTAGCTAAGGTCTTATGTAGTTTATTTTATGGAACAAATCTTGTTTGGTTAAGTTCACAGTGATTTATGATTGCAAAGTAATCAAAACCTTTTGGTGAGAAACTTCCAGACTATTGTAGAGAAATAGCTGATTCATTGGTCTTAAGTTCCTCAGACATTTTATTATTTAATCTACTTCTTACCTTGGATGTTAAAACCATGGTATCCAATTGGAAATCGGTCAATTTGGTTTTATTATATTCCCAGTGTTTATAGTTAGGCCTTACTTGTAGTGCAGCCAATATATTCCTGAAACCTTTGGCTATTATCAACAGCAAACAAATGATTTGAAACACAGTTGACTCATATTTGCAAAAAATCAAACATCTTTGACTGACTCATTTTCCTTTAATTTCAATGCATCTCCTGTGTATGTGCCACAAGAACTCTCACAAACTCTTATTGTAGTGTAGTTCCTAGTTTCCCACTAGGCCCTGCGCATTGGAATAACATAAACAGTAGTATCGACGTGGAACTGCGGATATTCCAGGCCTCCACTGACTATGCTAAACTTAATTGGGTTGTGTTACCAACTAGCTCAGAGGTCACTGGAAACTTTCTTCTCTGCATAGGAAGTGATCAGCTTCCCTGGCACAGACAAGAAGGGATTCAGTTTTCCAACAACCGTGCAACATGACAACTTTGCTCCTCAGATCAAGAGTCGATCTCTAGGGTCGTGTGAAACAATAGACATAGATTTCACTCAGTCAGTCTGGTGCAGTTTACTTTCACAATATGTAGAGAATAGAGAGACGGGCGTGTATCAATAAAGGGTAACATTTATTGAACAGTCTTTCTTCTCATACAAGAGAAATGTATTGCCACAATTGCAATAACTGTTATTATAAAAAGTACGTACAGTAAGATAAGAATTGCGAAATAGAACTGTAAAAGCATTGATATGGTTTCTTAGCCATACAATGGTTTAAAAGTAATAAAACATATATACAGTCATATATACATTAGGCTAACATACTCAACTGGTGCTTCTAACTAAGCCTACCCCGGTGTGCCTGACCTAAGCCTAACACGTGAGAAGGGGAGTAAGTAAGTAGCTTAAGTTAAGTTGGTTTTGCCAAGGTTTGTTTCAAGAATTCTCTTCTAAGGGTTTAGTCAACACCATACCTCTGAATAGAATGATGGAGGATTGGTATCTCCTTCAGGGGTCTCTCTCGATATCCCAGTCACCCGCGAGGGTAAACCGGAAGCGCCGGGACTGGATTTCTCTGCACGAGAAAGGCAGCGGCTTCTTCAGCGCGTCGGGAGGAAGGAGGGGTGACAGCGTCCGCGGGCAGCTGGGCTGGATGTCTTCGCAGAGGACGGCTGCACGGCTCCTCAAGCGTACTGAACCACAGTTCGCGCTGTAGCGGCGATAATGGTAATCAGTAGCTTCACCACCACAGGATAGCAGGCTGCAGCGACAGAGTGCTAGTTTTTACCAACACTGGTCATGCAGGCAGCTGGCATCAGCAACAGTAGCTCTCGCTCAACAGCAGCTAGCTTCGCATTGCTTAAGGCAACGTTGGTAATATTTATACCTGACAGGTGCCGGGTTTGACGCAAGTTTGCTGGACATAAGACGTCAATAAAAGATGTCACTAGGAAGTGGCAGCTATCAGTTGCTCATTAGAGTTCTATTACTAATCAAAACATAGCAAGCGGGGATTTCCAGGTTTGCTAAGTTTTTATCTTGTTGAAGAACTCGGAGTGTTATCTAGGAATATCAGATAGTGACTGCTGCTCTGTCATTGCACTTATTGGTCGCAAAGGAAGTAGCAGAGAGTCATGCTGGAATGTGGCTCTGTGGCTCTGCTCGTGTGAGGCCAGAGATGACTTTTCAGAAAATCGCACTTGAACGGTTATGCCAATATAGGGAATAAAGGGCTCTATAGCCGAATAGGGGCATAAGGTCACAGTATCGATCAGGAACCAGAGACCAGGAAGACCGTCACCCAGGCCCTCGTCACCAGCCGACTGGACTACGGCAACGCCCTCTACGCCGGGACCACCGCCAAGCCCCAGAAGAGACTCCAGCGGATCCAAAACGCCTCAGCCAGACTCATCCTCGACATCCCACGATCCAGCCACATCTCCGGACATCTGAGAGACCTGCACTGGCTCCCCATCAACAAGAGAATCACCTTCCGCCTCCTCACCCACGCACACAAAGCCCTACACGACCAAGGCCCGAGCTACCTCAACAGCCGAGTCAACTTCTACGCTCCCAAACGCCACCTCCGATCAGCCAACCACGCCCTCGCCGCCGTCCCCCGCATCCGAAGAGCGACTACAGGAGGAAGGTCCTTCTCCTACCTGGCCGCCAAGACCTGGAACTCCCTCCCGTCCGACCTGCGCCTGACCCAAGACCACCTCTCCTTCAGGAAGAAGCTGAAGACCTGGCTGTTCGAGCAGTAGCGGCACCCCCCCCCCCCAGCGCCTTGAGACCCTACGGGTATGTAGCGCGCTTTATAAGTGTCACTGATTGATTGATTGATTGATTGATAGATAAGCACATGACACCCACTCCACGAATTCATGTCCATCAAAATTACTAAAACTAAGCAATTAGATGCATGTGTAACATTGTGTAACATAGCCCACCCCAAAATACATAAATGCATTCGAAATAGGCGTACTTGTAATACATGGAATTTAGGTACTGTACGTTTTTTAAAGCATAGTAATCATTCAAAAATTATTGCATATGAAATCAATGAACGATTATGCATAAAGAATTACACATGAAGTATCTCTGACAGAAGAAATGCGAGATAAATCATCACATAAAAATGCATTGTAATAACATGTGTGCTAGAGGCTGGTGTAATGTTGTTATGTCTCTAGATATGTTTAGAAATAGAAGTGTGAAGCTTCTGTTCTCTAAGAATAGTTTTTACGTTAAGCAAAGAATTGTTCGTGCCAAAAAGAAGAAAAAGGTCAATATTTAAAAATTGTCCAATTCAAAGAAAAATCAGTTTACCAAAGCTCCTGGCAGTTCTTTGTTGATCAAAACTGAAGGCCGAATCCAGAGTTCATAGGAACGCTGTGTTGTCGGAAAGCTTTTCAAAAGTTATTGTTTCTCTATGGGTGAGAACATCGTATCAGACAGGCTCGCAAAGAATTGGTCTACAAAATCAGGTGATAGTTCAACCAAATTAGATAGCGCTGTAACTTGGCAGGTGTGAGAATGATTGCTGTCATCGTATTCGGGAGCAGCAATGCTCACAGCTCGCTGTACCTGGGTGATGTTGCTTTTGTCACTCGCTCCACTGTTACCACTTGGCTGTAGTACAGGAGTCTCCGTCATCAGGATTGGTAGCCGCTGGGGACAACACAATGCGTGAGCCGTTATTGGACTTAGCAAAGTATCGACGTCCATTGGTACTGCTGATGGAAGTGAAAGACAGATGTCCAACACGCATTCATCGCCGCAAAGCATACACCGTAGCACAGGTAAAATGCAATTTTGCCATATCGGTCTGAATGAAAGGAACCAGGTCATGTTTAGATCTCTCAGCCTGGCCAATCCAAGGACGTTAGTTATCCTGTCCCTGTAGCGCATTGCTAGGATTGTCTCTTCCATTCCCATGGGAGCTATGTCTGAGCCGAGGCTTGCCATAACGTAGCAGGAGGGTCAAAAATAGAATCCCTGCGATGAGTCCAAAAAATAGTGGAATACCACCAAAAATGGAGTGCACAAAATTAGGAAAGATTCCCAAAATTGCCTGGAAGGGTGTTAGCAGTCCTGTAAAGACTGTCTTAAATATGCCTGGGATGCTCGTGGCACTAGACATGTTAAGGAGCTCGTCGAGCATTTGTACGAAATGCACGGGGCAATTTGTTGATAAAAGGTCATGGACCTCAGTAGCCGTCCTTGCGACTAGAAGATCATACGTCTCTTTAGGTGACGTTATAGGCACTGTTGTCTGTAAAAGCACAGATTTCATTTTGCTTAATGTATCAATTCGTATAGAATAGAGATTCAGACGAGGCCAAATGGGAGTCACTATGTCTGGAGGCCCGCTCGGAAACAATGCTTGCATACAGCATTTGACCATGGACGTTACTTCTACTAGATAACTTAGTCCGGGCGCGAGGCCACAGCACCTGTGATCCGTTCTTAGAATGTAACTCCCGTTCGAAAGTTGCATAAAGAAGGGCTCTATCTGAGTTGCAGGTGTGACTAGCTGGTGGCATGAGAGGTTGTTTGAATTTCCATCACATGCTCCGTGTAAATTAATACCCTGACACAAAAGTATACCGCTTAGTGAGTGTTTACAGTTGTCACCACTAAGAAATACATTTTTGTCGCTGTCACTATAGCAAGAATGAGTGTATGGTAATTTCCATTCGGATTTTATATATCCCTTACCCAATTGTTCATACTGGCCAGCAGGTATGTATTCAAGGCATTTATGAAATCGGAAAGTTGTTATCGGAATTGTGATAATTCCGTGTATTATCCATTCAATGACAGGGCTCTCTGACATTGTCAATGGTAATCTCTCGAGTTTCTCGATGCTCAAGATTGTATAGTCTGCTCCTTTCTGTGCCAAACTGATCTGTTTATCAGTAAGGTTAAAAATGGAAAATAATGACGTTATGTTTATCAGACGCCAAGGCACATAGCCTGAACGAAGATTTTGCAGCGTCCAGCCTAGTTCTATAATAGAGCGTAATTGAGACTGGCCATGTTGTAACATTAGCAAATCTCTGTCTATCACATCAAAGGCAGATGATACAATATTGTCCAACGAATATATTCTGGAAGACAGAGTCATTAACCCATTGTCTACTACAGAAAGTGTTTTCTCCAAATTAATACGATCAATTTCTCGTATCTTTTCAGCAGTTTCAATTTGCTTTACTTTCCAAGCCTCGTTGTAAGCAGCATAGATGCTGGTCGCTATGAAACGCTTTTGACGCTGTTTGCGTGGTCCAAGAATGAAATCGCGCAAATCAGCACCATCTTTTAATAAAGACAAGTGTTGCTTAATTTCAGCCAGTGTGGATGTAGTTAGCCATTCTAGGCAGAGTTTACCTACACTGTATGTTGTTATAATCCCTGGATGTTGTCTCTGGGAATATCTAGGGTCTAATCTGGTCATTTTTAAACCCTGTGTTTTATTCAGGAACCTATCTTGACAGTTATTTGTGTCTGTAGGCCAGATTAACCACTTTTTCCAATCAGGATGTGTTCTGTTGAAATGTAAAATGTGTGACACGTCTAACTCATTATCTGCAGTTGCATTCTCAGCTATTGGCTTTGGTATAGACGGTGTTTTCATTTCTTTGATCTTAGCTAGGCCAAGACAAGATGTTTGGTGTACAGTGTCATTTAAAAATAACATTTGTTCTGGTATCATGCAGGTTCTAAATAGTGCTTCTATGCCTTGCACCTGCCAATCTTTTGTACCCCAAATTGTTTTCGTTTCAATATTATTTTTCCAATAATCAAAACCAAATGTCATCATTTTGTCATAAAATGCTTCTGAATATATCAATTTCGAATTTGTCAGCATTGTTTTCATTCCTGTTTTATCTAACAGTTTATAATAAAACGTTTCTGCATCACTGGTGTTGAACCCTGAAAAATATTTGAATTTCTCAAAAAATGCTTTAGAACTGCTTTTAGGTGGTGTAGAACAATGTTCCCATTGGTTATACATAAAAACATTTCTAGGCTGTGCAGATTTATGCAAGTAATGATCCCCATAGTGGGTGTAACAGAATAACTGCTCATAACTAGATGAACCTTGTAAATAATCATGATCTGTGAATCTAGCTGACATTACTAAATCAGACATCATGTCATTAATACTGTTAAAGTCCCAATCATCAGAGAATGTACTTGGTGTAACAAAGTCTCTTAAGGAAACCTTTAGTTGATGAGGATACTTCAGGATTTCGACCGGACCATAGATCTCATAGTCTGTTTTCTCCCATACTACCCCACCAGGTATTGGAATTGCTGTGACATTTACTGTTGACAGTTCTCTTTTCTTCACGTGGGATGATCTGTGTGGTTTCAGGACTAGGTTGATGTTCTGACTTGCTGTGTCCATTGTAATATATTTTCCTTCAATGAATTTTCCCAAACACAGTACCATGATGAGCCAAAGCAGGAGGAAAAATACACCTAGACCGAACCAGAACTCTAACCAAGGGGAAACAAGGTAGATTTCCTTCAGCTGATGAAAGAGTTCTGTTGCTTTTTCTTTAAAAGACTTTTTTGTTTCTGGCATCACTTCGGGGTCGTTTAAATCTTCAGAGAAGTTGTCGAAGTTGATGAAATAACCAGAGGCAGTTCTGTCAATTCTTTCAATCTGTCTTTCGGTAGCACTTTCTGATGCCACATCATTGTAGACTGGTGTTGTTTCTTGACGAACTGTTTCAATCTGTGTTTCAAGAGGCACGAGTTCCATGGCATTATTGCATAGTCCTTCATTGTGCACTGCAGGCTGATTGAATGTGATTAGTCTTTCAGTTTGAACCTCTTGGATTGTTGCAAGTTTGGGTATTCTGTTGTTTCTTGGGAGTCCACTGGGCCTACTGTTGATTATAGGCCACATGCTTGTGGTTTTACCAGATCGATGGACACGATTCTGTTCTCCTTTTTACCAGCAAGGGGCGGTAGCACAACTGATCTTGTTCCGGTGACTGCCAAGACAGGTACTGCTTTTCTGTAAGAAGGCCCAAATTCCTTCTTAACCGCGATCTTTTCTCTGACTAGATCCCCAATCTTTGGAATCCAGACAGGCCTTGCTGGGGCTGTTGCGGGTGGTGCCTCGTCAGTGGTATTTGGCTGTTGCTTTAACTTTATGTTGCTTAATGATTTTCTTGTTTCATTCAGTTCCTGTAAAACAGCCAAACGGTCTTTTACTTCAAACTGCGTTTTTTCTTCTTGTACCACTGACATCTGGCTATCGAGGTCCTGAACGTTCATTCTAATTCCGAACAATAGTTCGTATGGGCTGAAACCTTTCAGAGAATTTCTTGGCATGTTGTTAAGACTAGTCTGGACACTTATTAAATGTTTGACCCACCCAGCGCCTGAACCTAATACCTTCGCTGTTATAGATTGCTTTATATCCCGGTTTTTTCTTTCTACCACACTTATGCGACGGACAAGAATACCGCAACCCAATTCCCATGCTAGCCATGGCCTCTTTATAGGCTCGAGAGCTGAAAGCAGGACCCTGGTCAGAATGGAACGTGGTAATTGCGTATGTGCCGATATGGACTCGCTAATCTTTTATAACCGTTCTAGCGTCAGCCGAGCGCTGGGGGCCTCATTTTCTAAGTGTATTTCGTCTTAAACGTTGTACACTGGGACGCGCTTCTCTTCTTTGATTGCGCAGATAGACCGCCTTATGCTGTCTAGAAGGGATCCTGAAACTACCCTGGCCTGTTCATTACTGCGATCTCTGTTGCAGTCTTCACAATTTTGAGCAAAACATTGAATATCTATACTCATTCCTGGCCACCAGTACTCTTATTGCAATTCTTTCAGAGAGGCTTTGATTGTTTGGTGTCTCAGTCCCAACCCCATGTGTGCTTCCAGTAAGAGGAAGCCCCTCCTGCTCCTGTTTGGAATTACTCTATCCCCCACTCCAGGGATTCGAGCAAAAGGAACGGAGTTTGCATCAATTATGTATGCATAATTGAGTGGATAGTTTACGGGTAGTGCTGCACAGTCGCCTTTTACGGTCGTTCTTACTGCCAGCATGGTTTCCCCGTCTATATACTTATCTGTACGCTTTTTTGTGGCTACGGAAGCCGGGTTAGTTGCTTCCGCGGTGGCTGTATTAGCCAATGAATTCCCTGCAACGTGAACGCCATCACGTTGAAGACTCTGTGCGTGAATCACGTGAGTCATTTGTAGTTCTTTGTGTAAAAGAGCTACCTCGTTCCAGAGCTTTTTATGCTTTATTGTGGCACCTGTGTCATCTTTGTAGTCGTTTTCGATCCAACTCTGCAGTTTGTTGTTGAAAGAATTGACGCAAAAATGAGAATCGCACACTATAAGTGTGGGGAATTCGTGTTCTGCATTTTCGAGCGCCATCTTTAAAGATCTGATTTCAGTTCTTTGAGCCGAACAGTACTTAACTGATTCAGTTTTTGTTATTTTCGGTTTGATTTTACCGCACAGCCAACGACATTTAATGATCGCACATGCTGCATCGTAGGATTTTCTCTCTACGTTGAAATGCTGTACAAAGCTATCTGTGTAGATTATACAGGCGTATTGTGGGAGAGGCAGGATTTCGATTGGCAGAGGATATTCTTCTTCATATTCTAAATCATTCAGTTCTTTGTATTGCGGGGCGAAATAGTATTTCACATCTTCCGCTCCTAGAGAATCTATACACTGTATCCATTTCGGATCCAGTGACACTGTAGGCAGGTTTACTGGGCTGAATAGCGCTTCGAAGGCGGATTCCGCTGTAAGGATATTAATCCGTTTGCCGTGTGCTAGTTCTCTTTCATTTGCTAATGCGATTTGCACTGCGTTCACAGTTCTTTCTGTGCGACTGAATGTTTTTTCTGCTTGTGTGTACAAGTGAGACTTAATTGAAATTGGTACCTTTTCTCCCTCATTAGAGGTTAGGTATGTGAATCCGCATCTTCCTGGGATGACTCGGATTACAAGATCACGTGTGTTGTCACGTGTATCTAATTTTGTTTTTGCTAACATGTCTGTTTGCAGTGATCTCAAAATTTCTGTGTGTTTTTGAGTCCAATTGATTTGTTTCAAATCAGGTTTAATTAGTTCGTAGAGAGGTTTAACCCTCTCTGCGTAATTTAGAATGTAAGTTCTTCCGAAATTCAGAAAACCTAGTATGGATTGTAAATTCTTCAGCGTTTTTGGAGCTTGGAGTACAGCGCACTTCTCTAAGAAGTTGTCCGCTAGGCTTTTCCCTTCACTTGATAATTCGTACCCTAAAAATAGTACTGTCAGATGGGCAATTCGGGACTTTTTAAAGTTGAATTTGTAACCCTCTGCTGCGAACCCAAGTATAATGGTGTTCACTCTTTTCAAGTGAGTATCCAAGTCGTCGTCTGTGAGATAAATATCATCTACGTAAGATAATGCTTCATCATCATAGATTTGTAGTAAGTCTGTTACCCTAGCTGAGAATAGTCCTGGGCTGTTCTTGAACCCCTGTGGGAGTCGACAGAATTTTTTCTGCGACCCAAATGCGGAGAAAGCGGTCAAGTATCTGCTTTCTGGTGCAATGTTTTGACAAAAGAAACCGTTAGATATGTCTAATGTCGTTTTATATTTTTTCCTAACTATGTTATTCATTAGGGCTGCACTATGCGAGTTTTGTACTGCAAAAGTTTTGCAACATGTATTAAGGTGTCTGTAGTCCAAAACTAGACGATATGAATTGTCTGGCTTGGAGACAGGAAACAAAGGATTGTTCATTTGAGAGGTGCATGTTTCAATCACCCCCTGGTACTCAAGTTGATCTAAGATCTCCCTGACCTGTTTTTTAGCTTCTTGCTTTATGGGATACTGCCGTTGGGCAGTTGGTTCACTTTTTAGTTGGATTTTGTGAGGCGGAGAGTCCTCATCCCATCCTACATGATTTTTATACAATGCAGGTGCCTGGGCTACTGCCCATTTCCTTGCATATGTGTATTTTTTATGAATCGGTATGTGATTCGAGAAGGCAGGCATAATTACCTCTTCGCCACGAGGGCACTCCCTGACAAACTCCGGGGGCCAATCTTTTTCAGCTAACAGAATATCATAGCCTTTCGAGAGCTTATCCCAAAATAGACCCTTAATTTTCCTAGTCTTATCACCCTCCATGCGCAATGTTATTTCGTATATTTTATGGGGCTCGCTAAGTCTGGCGTCGGCAGTTTCAACCTGAATGTATTCATTCGTGTCCACTGTCTCCAGATGACTCATCAAGTTCTTGCGCGCTATACTGATCTCTGCTGCACTGTCCAACATTGTCAATGCCCACTCCCCGTTTTTCAACTGTGTCCTCAGTATTCTCGGCATGGTTGATTACTCTAATACTGGCTACCTTCTTTTTCTGAAATTGAGATTTCTTATTTTGAGCAGGTTCCTTGTCTTTGGACTTGGTGTGCTCTCCTAGGTCTGACCGTCCTCTTCTTTCCGAATTCTGTGGAAAAGATCGAGAGGGACGTGTATCAATATTTTGATATCTATCAGGTTTTTTTATATTATCCCTATTTCTAAGGTTATATCTTTTCTCAGAGGGCTCCCGTTGGGGAGACTGGCGTTCTCGAGTCGGAGTTCTTTCCCTCCGTCGAGGAGACCTTCCTCTGGACTGGAAAACTTTTTCCTTGGGAGTGGATTGTTTATTTCCATCCCAGCTCTTTTTAGGAGTATTTAAATTATTTTTAATAAATAATTTTTCAGGATTTTCGAGCAGTTGGGGTTTAACTGGTTTTCCACCCAAGCTGTCTCTACCTAATTCTTCATAGCATTTTTCTATGATTTTTGCAAGCTCAACAGGATCTTTTATATCTGTTTCCCTCAACTTCTGGCGAATCGCCACAGATGCTGCTTCTCCCTTTACATTGGCTAATAATATAGCCGTGACCTGCTTGAAGTCTTTCAGTAATTTCATACCTAGATTTAAAGCGGGTTCTGGACCGAATTCATTTTGAATCTGTTTTAGCACGTCTGGTATTACCGCCATAGACGGAACACCGTGTGTTTTTGTGTAAATGGAAGCAAAGACTGTACCCCAAGTGTCGCAGTCCTCCACGTGTGGTGCGATTCCCATAGGAAGGCAGATGGTCAAGATTCTGTGTTTCTCAATAGGGGTAGTATCAGGAAATACTGCCTCTATTTGAGTGATTTTCTGGGCTAACCAGAAAGGAATTTGTTCCCGTTTTACGGGTGTTTTACCAAGACATGACTGTATGTTCTGTGGTGTAATTTTATTAGTGTTCCCCTGATGAGGGGTTAGCTGTGGTGTATTAACAGCTGGCTGGATTGTTGCAGTCCGTATTACATATTGGACTAATTGCCTATGTATTTTTATTAATGTGTTAAGCTCTTCCTTAGACATTTTTGCAATGTCAGGATGTGGTGTGTAGCTGGCTAGAACCGGCCACGTGGCTCCTGGTCTACCTAGTGGACCGAGCCTAGTTATGTGATCATTGTGTTTTAGGGCGCCATTAAACCAGAGCAGGTGCTCTTGAAATTTAAGTGGGATTTCAATCTCCTCGAAAGGAGCGTACTCTCCCGGAGGTTCCTCTATTTTGTAATAGTGAAACTCTTGTGTTATAGCGTTTACCGCTGGAAAGTTTATCCATGAATAGAATACCTCTGTCTGCCGATACTCGTGAGCCTCTATCACGAAAACTACTGTACCACCTTGAGGTGTCAGTCCGTTTTCTATAAGTTTTAAAGTTATAGATCTTCTTAACTGGACCGGGATGATAATAGCATCCGGGTCTGCTTGTTCGGGACCTTGCTGAGTCGCATCTACTGCGGCCCCAGAGGTGCCGTTTTCTGGCATTGTAAAAATGCGAGGTTTGCAGAGTAGGTCTCCAAGGAGACAAAGATTAGATGCACAATATTTTGGAACACTGTATCCTTCAACGTTGAATAAACCAGAGCTTTACATAGGAATCTCTTCCTACTAAGGTCGGGCGGATTTTAACCTTTCACCCACTCCAGACGTCTATTGGAGTATTTACGGGAGAAAGGGTTGTGAAATATGCACGACTGAGTTACTCTACAAGTCTTACGTTAGTTTATCGCCTTACCAAACGTTGGGCGCCATGTAGTGTAGTTCCTAGTTTCCCACTAGGCCCTGCGCATTGGAATAACATAAACAGTAGTATCGACGTGGAACTGCGGATATTCCAGGCCTCCACTGACTATGCTAAACTTAATTGGGTTGTGTTACCAACTAGCTCAGAGGTCACTGGAAACTTTCTTCTCTGCATAGGAAGTGATCAGCTTCCCTGGCACAGACAAGAAGGGATTCAGTTTTCCAACAACCGTGCAACATGACAACTTTGCTCCTCAGATCAAGAGTCGATCTCTAGGGTCGTGTGAAACAATAGACATAGATTTCACTCAGTCAGTCTGGTGCAGTTTACTTTCACAATATGTAGAGAATAGAGAGACGGGCGTGTATCAATAAAGGGTAACATTTATTGAACAGTCTTTCTTCTCATACAAGAGAAATGTATTGCCACAATTGCAATAACTGTTATTATAAAAAGTACGTACAGTAAGATAAGAATTGCGAAATAGAACTGTAAAAGCATTGATATGGTTTCTTAGCCATACAATGGTTTAAAAGTAATAAAACATATATACAGTCATATATACATTAGGCTAACATACTCAACTGGTGCTTCTAACTAAGCCTACCCCGGTGTGCCTGACCTAAGCCTAACACGTGAGAAGGGGAGTAAGTAAGTAGCTTAAGTTAAGTTGGTTTTGCCAAGGTTTGTTTCAAGAATTCTCTTCTAAGGGTTTAGTCAACACCATACCTCTGAATAGAATGATGGAGGATTGGTATCTCCTTCAGGGGTCTCTCTCGATATCCCAGTCACCCGCGAGGGTAAACCGGAAGCGCCGGGACTGGATTTCTCTGCACGAGAAAGGCAGCGGCTTCTTCAGCGCGTCGGGAGGAAGGAGGGGTGACAGCGTCCGCGGGCAGCTGGGCTGGATGTCTTCGCAGAGGACGGCTGCACGGCTCCTCAAGCGTACTGAACCACAGTTCGCGCTGTAGCGGCGATAATGGTAATCAGTAGCTTCACCACCACAGGATAGCAGGCTGCAGCGACAGAGTGCTAGTTTTTACCAACACTGGTCATGCAGGCAGCTGGCATCAGCAACAGTAGCTCTCGCTCAACAGCAGCTAGCTTCGCATTGCTTAAGGCAACGTTGGTAATATTTATACCTGACAGGTGCCGGGTTTGACGCAAGTTTGCTGGACATAAGACGTCAATAAAAGATGTCACTAGGAAGTGGCAGCTATCAGTTGCTCATTAGAGTTCTATTACTAATCAAAACATAGCAAGCGGGGATTTCCAGGTTTGCTAAGTTTTTATCTTGTTGAAGAACTCGGAGTGTTATCTAGGAATATCAGATAGTGACTGCTGCTCTGTCATTGCACTAATTGGTCGCAAAGGAAGTAGCAGAGAGTCATGCTGGAATGTGGCTCTGTGGCTCTGCTCGTGTGAGGCCAGAGATGACTTTTCAGAAAATCGCACTTGAACGGTTATGCCAATATAGGGAATAAAGGGCTCTATAGCCGAATAGGGGCATAAGGTCACAGTATCGATCAGGAACCTAGATAAGCACATGACATTATTGATATATAATATGGGCCTAATTATGATGCGGTTCAAACTGCAACCAATGGTTTGTCGGTTGTTGTCCGAACCACATCTACTGCTGCAGTTCGACTGCCGCATTACGATGTGTGAGGTCAGAGGCAGCAGTTGGAGTAACCGACTAATGCTTTTTGACAGGCTCATGGAGCCCGTCCGTCTTTTAGAAAGGCCTCATAATCCCTTAAGGACAGCGCTTCTGCCATCAGGATTATTATAATGTCAGTTTTCAACAGCCTTTCCATGTCAGCCTTTCCAACATGGAAAAGCTTTCGGAAGTAACATTGGGGTCCTCTAGCATGGCTCCCTGGCCCTTTGCATTTGGGCTTGGGGAGCATCTCTGGGCCCCCCTGATCTGTGGGGTGCCTGCCACATAGTGCAGGGATGTTCACAACATCCCCTTTCTCAATAGGTGTTTGAGTTGCAGGCAGTTTCCTCCTGACAGACAAGCTACCATTGAGAAATAGCAGTTTCCGAGCCGTACTATGTGCAGTCGGATCGTAATTCAGTGTGCAGAACTGCCAATTCATGGTTGGGCCATTCCTCCACCTAAACGGTGTCGGTCAGAGGCAACTCATTCTGACATCGCAATCAGTACCAATGTCTTTTATTTAGTTTAATCTTTATTAAGTATATCGTGTGTTTGGGATCCTCTTGTCAATCATACTCTGATTGTAATTGATATGTCAGATACTTATTAGATTATAGGTATTTGACTCTTTTTTACTGACATTTGCTCATAATTGAAATATGTTCTCCAGCCATATATATCAGTCAGTCAGAAATAACTTTATTTTGCTCACACAACATAAGCATAAGAAGTATTCCACAAATACATGAACATCAACAGATGAACACTATTATAAATATTTAGAGTAACAGATGAAAACATAATTAATGATCATAAGCTAAAAAAGAAAACATTTGTTCATAAGTATACACACAAATAATGCACAGCCAACATCTTAACTCTCATATTAAAAAATCTCATTTGCTCAGAGCAGATAAAAAGAAGGAGGCCAAAGAGAAACATGTATCAGGATCAGACAGTAACTGAAGATAATATAAGGCTATATGATATTGTTTAAAATTCATTTTACGAATAAGAGGGACAATAAATCTTTTACTTTTATCACTATAAAATTTACAAAAGAATAAAAAGTGAAGATCGTTCCTAGTGGATCGCTTATCACAAGCGTAAAATGGCAGTGCAGTAATCGCATATGTTTTGGGCAGGAGGCCTAACATGAGGGGGATATAATTTAAATGAAATCTCATTCAAATGTATCTATGTTGTAGATTCATAACGAACGATAGATAAGTGGAGTTCACATTAGTTACACTTATACTTGGGGCAGCGTAATATAACTTGACTGTAGGAAGTTTAAAGTTAGTATTATGTCTCTTCATCTGTAGATGGACCAATAAGTGAGTTTTCAACTCCTTCTTGGATATTGACCAGCAAATCTTTGGATCCTCATAGAGATAATGCAACCCAGCCAAGATTAGATTCAACATAACTTAACCATCTTATTTTACTTGCACCATCTAATTTCAGGACCTCGTTTACAATATCTCTAGTCAAGGAGAGGGGTAATTCACGCCAGACTGAATACCACATCCTAATTGGTGCAATACAACCCTTATCAATAATATAAGGAACTCTCAACTCCATGAGCCAGTTATAGTTAAAGCATGACTGGGGAAGGTAAACCAGATTTATCTACAAGACATCTTCTATGCGCTGGAGTTTAGAGGCATCTGTGATTCCCCAAACAGCTGCGCCGGAAGAGGCGGCGGATAGTGTTTTCGTCTCGTAAACCTTTTTTATCACTTCAATTGGTTTAGTCCCGAGTTTTTGAATTTGAAGAGGGCCCCAATATTTTTTCCCATCAATAATCCCCTGTTAGAGACCAAATGTCTTCAATTATTATCTCGATCAAACGCGATCCCTAAATAAATAAATAAATAAAAGAGTCTACATCATCTAGCTTTACCCCTTCAACTTACATTTGTGGCTGTTTCTGCTGCTTTGGGCCTGCCACAAGAACAAAGGACTTAAAATAGCTAATTTTCAGATCAAGGTTATTCATACATTTTGCATATTGGGCTATTAATACTTTTTTAATTCAGACCCTGATCCACTGTGCCCTTTCCTTTTCTGAAGCTGTGTTGGCATGGGAATATTATGTTCTTTTCCTGGGCCCATTCCTCAAGCCTGTTTAAATGTAACCGGCCCATTAGTTTAGCGGTTGAAGGATAGAGGCCTGTCATTTTTTAGTACTGCCTTATCCCCCTTTTTGTAAATAGGTACAATTACAGTCGTCTTCCATGAAGAAGGCGCATCTGTTCGGACAATTTTATTACAAACTTTTGTAAGAAGTGGCACCCAAAGATCTTGATTATCTAAAATTACATCGATAGGGACGCCATCGGGTACAGGTGCCTTCACTCTTTTACACTGGTTATTTCTTCCAGAGTAAAGAGTACACTATCTCGTAATCTGGGTAAAACTAGAGAGGGGGGTTGGCCAGTTACTTTCTGCGTGCTACCATACATTCCTTCAAAATTGGTAATTCACGCCTCCTGGTCCACATGAGTATCTGTCGTCATTACCCCATCGGCTCTCAGAAAAGGAGTATTGATCAAGGACCAAAAGTCCTGTGAGCTATTTAATACAGCCACGCTTTGTAATCTCTCCCACCACTCCTCCTTTGATGATTTTGAGGATCCTTGTATGTTTCACTTTGAAATAAGAAAAACTTTTCTGCTATTGTTTACATTGTTATTATGTAGGTTAGTTGATTTATTTTAAGGTCTGACCAGAAATTGCACTGTATATGCCTGTGAGCCATGCTTGAGAATTTTGAGGTGTGAGAGGGAAAATGAAATGTCACAATACTGTGAGATGAATATTAATTCTGTGCATGGTGAAATACGGACTAACCATTGGTGGAAGGAACAGGTGCCGGACAGATTGAGAGCTGAGCATCACAGATCTTAGGCTATACTCACACTTGTTAAGATCGAAACATCACTGCAAGGACCAAAGATTGCCTTTCTTAAGAGAAACAACCTCTATCTTGTAGTCCCCTTTGACCTGTAACCCTAAAAGTATGCATTGGGCTTCAGTAAAATAGACTAGAAATAATTCACCCCATACCTCACCATTATCACCAGCTGGTTCAGATATGATGCTCAAGTTCTCAAAACCTTGTTGTCAAATGCGTTGTCCTGGAACGATTCATCCAGCTCACAATTTTGCATAATTCTTTTTAATACTACAGGTAACTATATGACTTGCATAGATATTGTTATATTTTACAAAAGTCCTTTATGGGAAAATGAAACACTGGACATGCTTGGCAGCCATGCCATCCACCCTTTCCCCGTTTCCTCTGATGTCGGACCACAGGCCATCAGACAGATTTTGACACACCTTCTGAGTGGTCAACTGATGTGGTAACGGATAAGTTCATGGGGCACAAAAAGATTGGCAGGTGGTGCATGGAGGGAGTGTCCCATTTGGTTTGTCTGCAGTTTTAGAGGCTGGCTCTTGGTGCAGTTCTAACTAGTCTGATGTGCTGTATGTTATCTCCATATCTTACCCCTTGGGTTTGCAGGATGAATGAAAAGACACTGAACAGCAGTAGTGCAGTCCTTCAAAGTTTAGGCAGAGCCTTACCAAAATGTCATCAAATTAATTTTGAAAACAAAATATTGCCATCCTATAGTTAAAAATAAAAACCACAAATATTGATGACAGAAATATAAGGGTCAAACATATCTACATTTAATAATACTGAACACACAAATATTAAAACACAAAATTGTGTCTATTGTTTAAATATGTACACAATATTCATCAGCAATCTAAATATGTAAACAAAATAAAAAATTAAACAGACAATATCAACTAAAATTAAATCACTAAACATGAAAAAAATTATTTTTTAAAATATAAACTCCTTTTCTAAAATGTAAATATATATAAAAATAACAAATAAACAAACTACAAGAAAAATGAATAATACATTAAAACAACAAATATAAAATGATTCAAACATATATAACGATATATATTCACAATATATTTGCAATCAGAATTTTTTTATATATAAAACATATTTTATTTGAAGAAAATAAATATTACAACACATCTGAAAATTAAAAAAATAAATGTAAGTTTCAAAATATATTAATAATACCACAGTCCAAAAACTAAACAAAAACACACACAACCTCACTATCCCCACTATTTTTCACAAGAAAAATGTAACAACGACAAAAAAGCATCATTCTACCCTAACTAGACGAAGAAAAATCAGAAGAAAGACTTCAGCAAAATAACAAGTCACCTTCACAAGTAAGTTTAAACAGTAAATGAACTACAAGACAACCTGATATAATTTTAGAAAACAAGAAACATATGAATACATTACTAAACTCTTTCTTTTATAATGTATATTCATCCTTAGATACTTAAGCAGCACTTCAGCAAAAAAGAAGCATTGCACACCCAAAAATCAAGCTACCACACTAATAAACCTGTAAAAAGGCACTTTCAATATAAGTAAAATAAAAACAGTTATGAAAATAAAACAACCTGAATATGCTCAATTTAAAACTAAACCCTTACCATCCCCCAAAACAAAACACAATTGTATTTTACCACATAACTTAGACAAACATGTTCTCACCAACAGAAAAAAGCCTACCTGTCCAAACTCTTGATGCCATTAAGAGAAACAGAAGAGAATAAAGAGCAACCTAAAGCAACATCACATATAAAAGAAAATGTAAAACGTTGGAAAGCATGTTTAAATTGTATTAGCAAACAAAATAAATGTTTTAACAAAAGAATACATTTTAACCCCTTCGATGCTCATGACGAGCTCAGCTCGTCATGAGGTACACCTCTCGTGTGCTCATGATGAGCTGAGCTCGTCATGCAAAAGGGGGTTCTGAAAATTTCAGCACAGGAGGGAAATATGCTTAGCAGCCAAGGTGTTAAATGTATGCTCCTTTCAGACAGAAATAAGTAAGTAAGACCCACATATAAAATTTCATAGAAAGGCAAACAATTGCTTCAGTATATGATATACACATGCAGCCAAGAAATCACAAGCCCTGAAAATGTGAATTGGAAAAGTACTAAATAGTATGAAAATGCTTGTAATGTGAATGCTACAATGAAAAACAAGATTTTATTTAACATTCTAAAATAAAACCACCACCCCAAAAGCAACAGACATAAAAACAAGGCACATACTTCAAGATTTAAAAGAGACAAGAGCTAGTCCAACTACTATAAATCTGAAAGACATACAGCCGGATTCATGAAAACCGGAATCTGCGATTCTCAAATAGCAAAAAATTGCGATTCGCTATTGAGAAATCGCAGATCGGAATTCATGATGTTTAGCGATAATAAAATGCGATTCGCACGCGGCCGCAAATTCCGTTTGAGATTAACGATAATCGCAGAAAAATTGCTATTTCCGGCTACATCCATGTCGGGATTGCGATATCGCAAATAGCGATATCGCTAATTGCGAGATTGCAAAATCGCGAGATCGGGAAAACGGGAAGTCGCATTTCGAGCACAGTGATGACATCACAACCAGGAAGCAGCCAGTTCCCACCCCCATTCACCACAGTGAGGCAGACCTCGAGTCAGCAACTGGGAGAGCTCCTGCTATTCTTTCTGGATTCCAACTCTGAAACAATAGTGCTGCAATGTCTGAGGAAGCTGTTCCTGGGCCCAGCAACACCACAGGGCGGAAGAGGAAGTTAACATTTTCCGAACAGGAGCTGGAGCATTTGATAGAAGGGGTGGTGGCCAACCACTCCAAACTGTTTGACTCTAGGAGGGTGCCGGAGCAGGAAAAAAGGAGGATCTGGCAGGGAATAGCGTCCACGATGAACTCCGTGGGTGTGGCTGATAGGTCACTGGACGAACTTAAAAAAAGATGGTACGACCTCCGAGGTCGTGCCAAAGAGAAGGTGGCTGAGCGCCTTAGAGAGGCATCGGGCACTGGAGGGGGAGGACCTACAGTCCCTCCAAACACAGCCTTGGAGGACCAAGTGGAAGACACGCTTGAGAGGGAGGCGTGCATTGGAGTTACCAGCCCCACCCAAGACATCCAAGGTAAGTGGCATGCGACTGCGACCCTGTCCCCTATGAATGTCCATGACCATATAGGCTCCCATAATGTTCCATAGTCATGCCATTGTTGCACATCAGGTAATGCCCTGAAGCATCGTGGGACATGTAGTGTGGCCACAATGTAGTAGTACCACAATGCAGCCAGACAGGTTCCAAAGTACGTAAAGCCATAGCCAGTCAGGGAATGTCACCCAGCATGCAAGTAGCAACTGCACGTGTGACAGATACATGCAACTAATGAACGTCCACTTACCCTCACAGGTGGCGCAGACAGCAGCGACAGCGAGAGGCTGCTAATAGATGAGGAGGCCCAGGATGAGGAGGAGGTGCCGCCACAAACACAGGCACCAGCCCCTGCCGCAGCAACAACACCAGCAGCCAGGTCCACCAGCAGTGTGCCTCCTGCGTCTGGCACAGCAACCACTGCTGCAGCCAGGCCCACAACTAGTGTGCCCCCAGCCTCAGCCGCAACAACTACAGCCGCAGCCAGGCCCAAAACTAGTGTGCCCCCAGCCTCAGCCGCAACAACTACAGCCGCAGCCAGGCCCACTACCAGTGTGCCTCCAGCCCCTGCCGCACCAGCAACGCCTGCTGTGACACCACCAGCAGCTGGTGCTTCTACATCAGGGTCCGCAATAGCGGCAACACAGCGGCCAGCCACTGAGTCAGGCCAGCAGAGCAGGCGTGGCAGGTCTCGGCAGCAGTCCAATGCAGCAATCACCAGGAGGGGGAATGGACAGCGGCTTGGGCGAATGAGCGTTGAAAGAAGCATGCTGCGTATACATCAGCTTCGGGCACGCTGGCAAGGTGCCATACAGCTACAGCTGTACAACATTGGGCGCAATGTGGCCGGAGTGGGGGACTGCATGGACCGCATGACGGCGGCCATGGCAGGTGTGGGGGAGGGAATGGCCCGCATGACTGCAGCCATGGAGGCCAACACTGCAGCTATAACATCTCAGCGCAACGCAGCACGCCGGCGCCACCGTCAGCTATTGACCCGGCTGACGGCCTACACCAGGTCCAATTATGTTGTAGGCAATGCAACATCACAGTTATCGCGGCGGTCCCTTGCACAGCAGCAGCAGCTCATCCAGTGCTGCGAGGATGTGGCCAGGGTCCTTGAGCACCTGACCACTGCTGTGACAGCACTACACCCTCCTGCTCTACCTGCCACTGTTGGGGGTGATGATGTCAGTGAGGGGACATCGAGCATGAGCAGCCACTCTGCCTCACAAGTAGGGTCACTCAGGCGCAGCACCAGGCCCACGGCAGGTACACGTGCCTTGGAAGAGGATGAGCCTCAGAGGCACTTGGGTGGTACACGCAGGAGGCGCAATAGACTTCATATGACTATTTCTGGCCCAGGCTGAGTATAAGCCTGCCCTGTCCTTTCACACAGCAGTATGCCGAAATACTGTTACCAATGACAACATTTATAGTGGTAGCATTATTGTGAATGAAACAATAATAATTTATTTTGCAGCACACATTGGCGTGTTGTCATTATTACATTTTGCATGCATTTGTGATTTGTGGGGTGAGGGTAGAGGGTGCACTAGAAACTGTTCATTGTGATGTGGTTGCGGCGTCTGTGGCCTTCAGCTGGGTTCTCGCCGCGTGCATGGCGCGCATGTGCAGGTGGCCGGTTGTCCCCTTCCGATTCACTGCCAGAGATGTCGACAGGTATCCTGCGCTTGATAGCAATGTTGTGTAGGATAGCAAACACAGCCACAATGCGGCAGCACACTTCAGGACTGTAGTACATGGCCCCACCTGTCTTGTGAAGTATGCGGAATCTGCTCTTCAGTAGGCCAAATGTTCTTGTTATGCAATTACTTGTGGGTATGTGTGATACGTTGTAACGCCGTTGCTGTGGTGTAGCAGGGTTGAGGTATGGGGTGAGGAGGTATTCACGCAGGGCGTAGCCACTGTCACCTGGATGAGAGGAGCAGAGGGTGAGTGCCTGTGCAGCGCAGCTAGTCATTCGCAATGTGACATTGTGGGCAAAGTGTACTTACCAAGTAGGTGTCCTTCCCCGAAGTCTCCCCTGACCAGTCGTGTGTGGAGGCCGCTGTGGCGGAATATGAATGAGTCATGTGTACTCCCCGGGTACTGTGCCACTATGTCGGTGATGTTTGTCTTTGCATTGCAGACCATCTGGATGTTGAGGGAGTGGTAGGACTTGCGATTGCGGTACATGTACTCCATTACAGCAGGTTGGCAAATGTGGACATGGGTACAGTCAATGCATCCTATCACGTGTGGGAAACAGGCAACATTGTAGAATTGTAGCTTGGTCTCATCCAATTCCTGTTGGCTGGTGGGAAATTTGATGTGCTGGTGTAGCTGGGTCAGCATTGCGTCAAGGAAACTACGTAGGCAGCGGGACATGGTGGGCTGGGATATCCCCCCAGCTACCGCAACTATCCCCTGGAAGCTCCCAGAGGCCAGGAGGTGCAGGCTACACAATACCTGTACATGTGTTGGGACGGCATTGGTCCGCCTTGTTGGGTGCTGTATCAGGGGGTCAAGGTCCTGTATGAGCTTGAAGATCATAGCCCCATTCAGCCGGTACTTTGCGTATATTTGCTCTCTGGTCTGGCCCAGCAGGGTGACCCGCTGGCGGAATATCCTCTCCTGGATTCTGCGTCTCCTCCTTGCTGCTCGCTGTAGCCTTCGCCGCCTGACCACCATGTACATTCCTTGCATTGTGAGACTCCTTCTGCTGTTGCTGCTTCCCCTTAAGTGTGTTTCGTCAGGCCTGCACCAGTTACTGATTGGCCAACGGTTTTTCGAAAACAATTTTCCAATGGGTTTGATGGTTACCACCTGCTTTGGGTTCTCCTTGAATTGTGCCTCGCGAAATGCGATTCTTGGCTTTTTCGCTAATAGCGATTTTTCATGAATACCGATTGCGAGTAATGTGCGAATTCGCTATTATTTTTGCTGATTCCGTGCATTCTCGCTATTTCCGATTCGCTATTGGTATCCTGCCGGCATTCTGCGAATGTTTTAGCGATTTCGCAAATCTGTGTTTGCGATTTCGCATTTTTGATGGTGAATTCCGATTTTTGAAATTGCGCCCGCGATAGCTTTTTCGCAGCTATTGCGGGCGCAATTTTGCTTCATGAATCAGGCTTATACTCCCTAAAGTACATGATTACATTAAAGATCAGCTACTAGTAATTCCTACTATAAAATGACAAATATACTAAAAAGAACATGAGTCAAACCCCTGCTGCCCCTATATGACACAAAGACATACAAATTCCAGAGCACCTAACCACTACATCAAATGGTGCTTTTAAAATGAGTGCTCCACCATTCATACACATATACACCATATGCATGGTGAATATCATAACAACAATAAACCACAACATTATTCACTGCTGCCTAAGGCTGCCTTACTATGAACTTTTAAACCACATCAAAATAAAAAGTAACAATTATTCTCCACACAATATTATAATAGACTTTGGACAAGTAATGATAGAAACTACTTAAACTATACCTACACACAGCCATACAAGGCTGCTATCACCACTTCAACCAAAGTATTTGGAAACATATCCAAATATCTGAATAAAGCAGCCAGTTTGCTTTTGAAATTAAAAGGTTTATAGCTCTGGTATATGGGGCTGTAATAGACTTAGTTCACCACTCCAACATGCTAATAGAATCCCCATTTTACCAAAGAAAAGATTAGAAACGTTGTCCACTATTAACTATTTAAAACACTTGGGCCAGCAAACTGCACTACTCTGGACCCAGACGCCAACCCAAATTCCAAAGAGAGAAAAGATAGCAAAAACTAATGATAGAACAGTCAGTAAACCAAACCAAACCTAAAATAACTAAACAAACCAAGGAAATCCATGAAATGTTAAATTTTAAATTCAGGTTCTTTCAACTAACAAAGGAATAGACTACCTAGAAATGATAGCTAAATCGCCATTTTAAACCACCTATCTACCAAAAAATGTACATCTAATATTAAACAAAAAAATAACTCATTATAATATAAACAATTTAAAATAAATATTAGAATAATGATTCTAAAAACACAAATATATCAATAAAATTCAAAATAGTAGTACTAAATAAAAATAATTTATTTCAATACTTAATTAAGAATATTCATAGGAAAATAAAAAAGATGAAATATAAAAAATATGCAAAGCAACTTAAGAATTAAATCATAGACATACAAAGTAAAACGTTAAAATTGCAGTAAAACCAAGCACATAAATATATTACATTTCAACATCTCCCATCAGATAATAAATCAAAAATATTATACTTCCAGTTGTGTTGCTGATGTTCTTGATCTACTTCCATCTTCTAAAAATCCACACCACAAAAAAGTCAAAAACTAAGAGCCTCACTACGAGTTTGGTGGTACGCCCGCCAGACAACCATGGCCGCCACATCTGCACCCCCCCCTGTGCCAGCACCCGATTCGTATTATGAATTGTGCAGTCTGAAACCTAGACCGCAAGCATGGTGGTTCACCCAGTGATTCTGTGGCAATCCAAAATGATGGCAGTTTGTTTGCAGTTGGCGTCAGGTTTGCTGACTTAACTCTAAGCGTATTGAGATTATACAGTCTTACTGGCGGACTCTTAGGGTTGCCCGACCACCATGGTTTGCGCAAAAAAAAACAACAGAGCACGGACATTTGGATGGATTTAAAAATGTAACACCTAGGGGGTCATTAGGATAGCGGGTGGAAAAGCACCCCGACCGCCATGGAGGCGGAAACTAACCGCCCGCCTGCACCGCGGATACACCAGATGCCACATTAGGATCAACCGCCACTAAAGATCGACCGCGGCGGTAGCAGGCCAAGCAAAGCCGTCCGACGTGGGCGGTGATGGCCAAAAATCAACCGCGGCAGTCAGAAAAGCTGTGGAAAAGCTACAACCCGCCGCAAGGACAGCGGACACACCGCACGGGAAATTAAGATAACCCCGAGGGTGACGCGGTCGTAACCGCTGTTACCGACCGCCGGGGTCGCACACAGGAGTGAATGGGAAAAATAGCGGAAGAGCTGCAGCATGGACACTGCAGCGGACGATGCCAAAACACCGGAGTGATGCCAAATAAATCCAAATAAAATCAGTTTATGCCCCCCAAATACATAACACACATACAAATAAAACAAATAAAGCAAAAATAAAATAAAAACCCAGGACAGCTCCCACAACACACCTGACACCCAAAATCCACTAAGACGCACCCACACAGCTGAGTATAAAGCCACCCCTCCACAAACCACAATCCTTTGCAACACTCCAGAATAGAAGGCCATACCCCACATCTAACAGGAGAGGCAAAAGAGCACAGCACACACACACATCCACCACCACCATCAACACCACCTTTGCACCAGTACAAATAATCCCACATCACACAACACACCTCACACCTCAACACCATACCCCTGCACCCACACCCCTTAACCACCACACACCATGACAACACAAAAAATGCCCAAATTCATCGAGAGTGAGTTGACAGTCATGGTCAATGAGATTGTAGCCTGGTCCAACAGACACCATTAGCCACGAGGACACAAATGCGGGAAAGGATAGTCCAAAGGGTGAATGCAGTAGGGACCACCCCAAGATCCAAGAAGGAGATCATGAAGCGGTGGCATGATCTCAAGAGGGTTGTCAAGGAGAGGAGGAGTAAGAACTGGACGCTGGCGAACGTGACTGGCAGTGGCCCTCCCCTCCCACAGAAAACGTTCACACCATGGGAAGAGAAGGTGTTTGCCATACTGCTTCCTGAGAGTCTCACAGGTGTAGCCGGGGAAGCGGAGGCTGGTAAGTACAAACAAATGTCAAACAACACACTGAGAACTACTTCCTTGCAATACCAAAACACCATTACACTGTCCACCCTCACACAACAGGTAGCTAGCCATCTTGCTTAGGAAACCTGTATCGGGGAGGGAGTCTTGCACTACCATTTCCAACATGCCTCCTGTCCCACAGCTGAGCAGGATACAGGCCTCCCCCACCCAGGAGCAAGTGTCATCCATTGCACCGTTCAACAAACAGACTTACAGGTAGGTATCCATCTTGTATTGGAGCACTGTTTGGGGGTGGGAGGCCCTCAATCACTACTTCCAGCATGCCCCTGACCCACACTCCAGCAGCATGGAGGCCTCCCCCACCCAGGAGCAAGTGTCAGCCATTGCACTGTTCAACAAACAGACTTACAGGTAGGAATCCATCTTGTATTAGAGCACTGTTTGGGGTGGGAGGCCCTGAATCAGTACTCCCAGCATGCCCCCTGGCCCACACTCCAGCAGCATGGAGGCCTCCCCCACCCAGGAGCAAGTGTCAGCCATTGCACTGTTCAACAAACAGACTTACAGGTAGGTATTCATCTTGTATTAGAGCACTGTTTGGGGGTGGGAGGCCCTGAATCATTATTCCCAGCATGCCCTCTGGCTCACACTCCAGCAGCACGGAGGCCTCCCCCAACCAGGAGCAAGTGTCAGCCATTGCACTGTTCAACAAACAGACTTACAGGTAGGTATCCATCTTGTATTGGAGCACTGTTTGGGGGTGGGATGCCCTGAATCACTACTCCCAGCATGCCCCCTGGCCCACACTCCAGCAGCATGGAGGCCTCCCCCAACCAGGAGCAAGTTTCAGCCATTGCACTGTTTAACAAACAGACTTACAGGTAGGTGTCCATCTTGTATTGGAGCATTGTTTGGGGGTGGGAGGCCCTGAATCACTACTCCCAGCATGCCCCTTGGCCCACACTCCAGCAGCATGGAGGCCTCCCACAACCAGGAGCAAGTGTCAGCCATTGCACTGTTCTCCCTCACTTAACAGGTTAGTAGCTATATTAACTCTTCCTGATGTGTGTGTGGGAGACCTGGATCCCGAAAAGCAGCACCAATTGCATGCAATGCATTGACATCCAACATGGATGGGTAAAAGATGTTCCTCTGCACTATGAAATTACACACTGCTGACTTCATATGTGTGTAGTGTACAGACAGTCCATTACACAAAGCTGAGACAATACTTGCACAGTGCCCAACACTGACCATTCACCATCTACTCCACAGGTGATGAAGAACTCACTGCTGAGGACCACACCAACGACCAGCAGAGCCAATCTCCACCCCCGGCACATGGACTCTCAGATGCGGAGACCCAGGACGGTTTGGACGAAGAGCTCCAGGCAGGCCCATCTGATGTGCCACAGACCCAGAGGTCCCTGGCCCCCATCCTCCCCATCACATCCCCTGCTGCAACTACAGTGCAGCAGACCCCTGCTGTCACGGCCTCTGCCTCCACAGCAGCCACCACCATCACCACCGCCACCGCCACTACCACTAGTACCACCAGTACCACCTGCAGCACCCTCCTTGTCCCAGGGGATGACCAGCCCACAGCAACTACTGTGGAGGGCAGGGAGCGACTGCGTGGACCGACAGTGGCGAGGCAAGAGATCCACGGCAGCAGAGCAGGTGGGAGGGCCAGGGTCACCACCAGACGTCGGGAGGAGTGGACACCATCTCTCGACCACTTCACCAGAGTAGTGGAGGCATACCAAGGGGTCCAGGGACAAAGTGGCCGGTCGGATGAACTTTTAAGGAAGCTCATCCTGCTGATGAGGTCCATCGACAACCGCCTTGGACAGATGGTGGACCTCAGGGGCCAGCAAGTGGCTTTGCAGAGGGACAGGCCTGTGTCCCAACCACCACCTCCGTCCCTTCCTGTTGTGCCACAGGATGACAGTGCACCATCCTCCCCTGCGCCAACAGAGTGGGACGAGTCCCCTCACGCTGCTGGCCATTCAGCAGGCCCCCCACCGCCCAAAAAATCTAGGGGGCGTCCAAAGAAGAACCTGAGAGTCTCCGGAGGCAAAGCACCGGGCACACGCCAGTCACAGAGCCAGCCGTGATGACAACCCTCTTCCCTACTGCATTGACTGTTTGGACTGTCTTTACCCATATTTCCTCCGCAATGGCACCTGTCTGTTGGACTGGGTCACCACATCCATGTGGACTCTACTCTTACATCTCATCGAACAGGACTGTCAACTCATTGCTCATTCCCCACTGTCATGTAATCATTCCCGCACAAATCACATGTCCACTGTCAAAATAAAATACCTGATGCACCTGATTTTGTGCTGTATCATTTTTAGTGCAATATTTACAATGTTGGCAATGTCCTTGATGTGTCCAAATGATGTACAGCATGTAGTGCAGGATTCGTCTGTAGCACCTATGGAGACACAACAGAACAACACTCTCTGGTCTCATTGTGGCATCACAGGCAGAACACTACACAAAACATACACAAGACACTACAGGCATACTAGACAATGGGCTGCAGGTGTGAACAAATAGGGTCCAGCATAAGTTCACATATGGAACGTCAATGTCACTTTTACCACACACAGGTGACTGAACATGTGCCTGTCTGTTACATCCGCGCATAGCCCTTCACAACAACAGCAACCACATCACACAATGCACATGTTGTACCTCATCACCTACCTTCAAGTGGAGTAGCGTTCGATGAGCTGCTGGCGCAGGTCTACTCCTTCATCCTCTCCACTGTCCTCATCACTAGACTCAGGTCCTTGAGCAGGTGGTGGCCTTGGTTCCTCACCATCGTCCAGGAGCAGGGGGATCCCCTTGTGGATGGCCAGGTTGTGCAGCATACAGCATGCCAAAATGACCTTGCATACCTTCCCAGGCGAGTATTCCAGTGCACCTCCTGTCCTGTCAAGGCAGCGGAATCTAGACTTCAGCAGGCCAAAAGTCAGTTTGATTACCCGTCGGGTCCTGCCATGGGCATCATTGTAGCAGATGTCAGCCGACGTCCTGGGATTCCTGAGGGGGCTCAACGGCCATGGCAGACTGGGATATGCAGAGTCACCTGTAAATGACATACACCCATTGCAATGTTGCACGGCCAGAGTGCAGCAGGTAACACACAGCACACCATATCAGTAGGCATACTTACCCACAATCCAAGCACGGTCGGGATGCAGATTCTCCATCATCTGGGGCACCATGCTGTTCCTCATGATGTACGAATCATGCGCCGAGCCAGGATACTTCGCACACACATGAGAAATGGTCATGTCCGCAAGGCACACCACCTGCACATTGATGGAATGATAATGTTTGCGGTTCCTATATATGTGCTCCGTCACCTGTGGTGCCACCAGACCTACATGGGTGCAATCGATGGCACCAACAACATGTGGGATCCGCCCAAGGGGATAGAAGTCACCCTTCATGGCAGCCAATTCTCCTCCCCTAGGGAAATGGATGTAGCGATTCCGATACAGCTTGATGGCAGCAAGAACATCCCTCAGCACCATGCTGATTATGGGCTGTGACATCCCTCCAGCGCTAGCCATGGTCTCCTGGAAGGAACCTGTTGCAAAAAAAGTGGAGTGCTGCCATCACCTTGTATGTGGGTGTGAATGCCGTAGGATAGTGACGGCGAGGCTGCAGGTGGGGCTCCAATAGATCACACAGGATCTTCAGTGTTGGTCTGTCCAGACAGAATTTCCTAATTATTGCAATATTCTCCATGTCCTCCAGCACTGTCAGGTGACGTAGGAGATTTGGCCTCCTCCTAGTTGAGAAGTACAATTGTAAATGTCAGTGACAACCATCATGAGATGGCCACAGCACATACCATCAATGATGTAATGGAAAAACATCGACTGCCTGAGAGATGCATGGCACACCAGGTTACATGGCTGGCCTTTTGATACACACAGAGGTCACACCTCTCCACTGTCAATACACAAGTGCCACAAACACATCGAAGAATGTGAAAGCGCACATACTGGAGATCACAATTCACATGTGCAGGCAAGGTGCAGCAACATCGGCCAATGTTTTGGAAATTACCATGTCTGTATCACACCCATCTGCTGTACCTGTCACACCTCAATGCATCATCTAAACTCTGCACACATCCATCAATACAATGATCACAGAATCAGGAAAACGTTCACTTGTGTGCATGAGCTGTTGTGAATGCACCAGTCTGATACGATACAATGCAGTGACACAAGCCTTGTCAAGGTCATCACTGACCCACAACAAATGGATTTGTAGCACATCATGAACACCACCTCAAGAGTGTCAAGTATCATCAGCCATGAAATGCATGAGTAACATGGCAGGGACCACAGACCAAAGTGTGTCACACTGAACGTGCTTCCACCTGTGGATGAAATGGAAGTATGGCATTGTGTGTACAATGATGTGCCCTTCACCATGTTGTTGTTGTGTACTGATACAGGGCCCGATTCACAGAATGAACTTAAGACTCAATCCTAAACTTCCTACTGTTTTGGTATTCACAGATTGCACTTACTACTTTTGGTATTCACAGAATGAACTTACTACTTTTGGCATTCACAGAATGCACTTACTACTTTTGGTATTCACAGAATAAACTTACTCATTTCGGTATTCATAGAAGTTAGGACTCCTAACTTTAGGACTCCTAAATGCCTTCTGTGAATACCGAAAGTCCTAAAATTACGATTTTTCTCAATTTAGTAGTAGTAAAGTTAGGACTCCTAACTTTAGGACTTCTAGATTCCTTTTGTGAATACCGAAAGTCTTAAAATTAGGAGTTTACTCAGTTTAGTTAAAGTTGAGAAAAATCCTAATTTTAAGACTTTGTGTATTCACAGAAGACATTTAGGAGTTCTAAAGTTAGGATTCCTAACTTTACTACTACTAAACTGAGAAAAGTCCTAATTTTAAGACTTTGGGTATTCACAGAAGGCATTTAGGAGTCCGAAAGTTAGGAGTCCTAACTTTACTACTACTAAATTTAGATAAATCCTTATTTTAAGACTTTCGGTATTCACAGAAGGCATTTAGGAGTCCTAAAGTTAGTAGTCCTAACTTTACTACTACTAAATTGAGAAAAATCCTAATTTTAAGACTTCCGGTATTCACAGTAGGTATTTAGGAGTCCTAAAGTTAGTAGTCCTAACTTTATTACTACTAAATTGAGAAAAATCGTGATTTTAAGACTTTCGGTAGTCACAGAAGGCATTTATGCATCCTAAAGTTAGTAGTCCTAACTTTACTACTAATAAATTGAGAAAAATCCTAATTTTAAGACTTTCGGTATTCACAGAAGGCATTTAGGAGTCCTAAAGTTAGGAGTCCTAACTTCTGTGAATACCGAAATGAGTAAGTTCATTCTGTGAATACCAAAAGTAGTAAGTGCATTCTGTGAATGCCAAAAGTAGTAAGTTCATTCTGTGAATACCAAAAGTAGTACGTGCAATCTGTGAATACCAAAACAGTAGTAAGTTTAGGATTGAGTCTTAAGTTCATTCTGTCAATCGGGCCCACAGTGTTCAGGATTGACATAGCCATTAATGGTCATGAAAATAGCTGTACCAACCGCCTGGCCCTGGCGGTGTGACACCAATGCTCCGCCGCATGAATCGAGGTACCTACCGCCTGTCCCCGGCGGTGTGACACCAGCACCACCCCCTTCACAAGTGCGGAAGCCATTGGCATATGGACATGTGTACATGGCGGTGGGCATGCTCCGCCGCATGAATCGCAGTACCTACCGCCTGTCCCCTGTAGTGTGACACCAGCACCACCCCCTTCACAAGTGTGGAAGCCATTGGCATATGGACATGTGTACATGGCGGTGGGCATGCTCCGCCAGCGTGTAGGCGGTCATTGCATGATTTTGAATGATGCACCATCGCGGTAGCGCACCCCGGGCACGGGCGATGCATCACCGCCATGGAGCATTGCCTACAACCAATGGGAGCGATGATCGCGGTGGCATGATGCACATTTGAAAAACGCGGAAGGTGTGCTCCGCCAGCGCATAGGCAGTCATTGGATGATTATGAATGATGCACCATTGCGGTAGCACACTCCGGGCACCCGCGGTGCATCACTGCCATGGAGCATTGCCTACAGCCAATGGGAGCGATTATCGCGGTGGCATGATGCACATTTGAAAAACGCGGAAGGTGTGCTCTGCCAGCACGTAGGCAGTCATTGGATGATTATGAAAGAGGCAGACCTGCACAACCAATTGGTGCTGCTTTGCAGCTTACAGACGACCCCAGGGGGCTATAAGTTTGTGGGAGTGAGCCTCACATTTCCAGTGCTCACAGAGCCTGCTGCCTGGGACCCTCTCCTGCTGCTGCCTCCTGAGCCTGCTGCCTGGGACCCTCTCCTGCTGCTGCCTCCTGAGCCTGCTGCCTGGGACCCCTCACAACTCACTTCCACCACAGGTGTTCAATGTCCACAGAGATGGCAAGGATAGGGAAGATCCGTACCAGTCCAATCACCAGCTAGGAGCTAGAGGTCCTTATGGACGAGGTGCTGGCACAGTACCCAAGGCTGTCTGGTAGTCCCAATGTGGTGGTAACTCACCATGAAGGTAGTTGTCGGGCAGGGGGGTGTTAGACATGTAGTTGTGCTGCTGCAGTATATGCCTGAGGGTGTGGGGTTGTGTCAAACACTGAGAGACAAGCTGTCTCCAGGGCGAGGGAGTGTGTGTGTCACAATGTCACTCTTTGCCATGCCTGCACCTGTATGTGTGAGTGGGGAGTGTCACATTGCCATACAGAGCCACCGAATGTTTGCCATGTAGGTGCCAGGACAGTAATTGCTTGTGTGAGTATTTCTGTGTGCCCCTGTTGTCTGACTCAGTGTGACCCTGAGAGTGGGACCAGTGGCTGCCCACACAAATAAAAAACACCACCAGACTTACATGTTCCTTGCACCAGTTCCTTCCCACTGAATATTAGATATGCCTCATCTGTGCCCAGTGTAATTGCAGACTTACACACTTCTGTTGATGCATATTATCTTAATGCATCTTGCATTTATGAGATTATCCTGGACCCTCTACGGGAGGTTACAATAGGTCCTGAGTCTGGGTCTTGCTAATGTACTGATTGATGTTGGTACCTGACATTGTGGAACTGGTCATTAACCCTTCTTTGCTCTCATACATGCAGCTCAATGTAAACCAGCGTAAGACCGTGTGGAGGGCCATTGCGGCAAAGGTGCGAGCCCTGGGGGTATCCAACCGCCGACGCATACCCTGCCACAAGAGGTGGGACAACATCAGTTGGCTTGCAAAAACCGTGGCTGAGATGACATTGGGGATGCTACCATGCACAGGGCATTTGGCACGGCGCAGCATGACTCCAGTGATGGGCTGCATCTTGGCAGTGACTCATCGAGACCTGGATGCACGTCTGAAGGAGCATGGCAAGCAAAGCAGGGCTGGTGAGTATCTGGGGAGCGTGACTTTGGCTTGGATTGGATGCATGTGTACAGGGCCTGTGGCAGCGGTGACCCATGCGATGTGCGTGTGTTGCTGTGCTGTGCTGTGTCATGTGAGTGGCTGCTGTCATGTGTGCTTTTATCAGGTATTGTGCCACCCTGGCCTTACTGAGCAGATCCTCCCTGGTGTACTTTCCCATTGCCAGATGTTTTGGGCTCAACATGGTAATTCAGCGTTGAGATGGTGTGGGAGATCTATTATGGGGTGAACAGCAGTGTCCACTTGCTGAGTGTGAATTCATGTATGCCGACTTTGCCTGCACCATGATCGTTGGTGCCCCAACATCTGCAAATAATGTGCCCCAGATTACCACATGGTGCTTGCTATGGCCTACATGGCATTGGGGACTGTGATGTCTTAATAGGTGTGTGTGTTGTCCCCTCCTGTTCCCTGAAGGTGTGTTAGTGGTAACAAGTGTTGTACCCTCATCATGTCCCAAGGTGTGGGCCGGCCAAGTTGTGTGTGTGTTACACTTCATCTACGGGCAGGGTGTAGTGCTGTGTGGCATCAACATGGCTCACTCATGGCAGATATTTAGTGTTGCAGGCACTGCTGTGGTCTATGTTGTGTGTTGCTGCACAGTGATTGCAGGGGGTGGTGGTTACCATGTAGATTTGGGCCTCTCCTGTAGTGCATTGTCTTGAATTTGTGTGACCAGATGATGACACTTACACAACCCTGTATCTCTCTTTCATGGAGATTCGCAAGAGACCACGGAGAAACATGAGCCCGAACCCAGTGGTGCCGAGAGTAGCACTACAGCTGCAGCGGAGGCCAGTGATACAGAGCCCACCAGCGCATCTGAGGGGGACAGAAGTATGCAGGAGGAATCCATGGCTAAGACACAGAGTACCACTTCATCTGATGCCAGCGGGGATGCATCCATGCTGGAAAGCACAGGGGATGGGGAGTCTGCATCATCATCTACCACCCAGCGGCCAGTGCCCAGCCTCCCATCCACTTCTTCTGGTGCTGCCCGTATCCGTGTCACTAAGAGGGGACGGGTTACTTTCACACCTGGCAGCGCTGCTCCTGCACCTGTCCCCCCTGCTGTGTGTAGAGCTCCTGCAGCAGCTCTGTGTGGGCCAGACCACCCTGCTCAATGCCTTTAGTGACCATGACAAGAAATTAGGCCAGGTGGTTGCATACATGGAGGGCATACACTCTGACGTGGGCTGGCTACACCGTACAGTCCAGGCGTTGTCATCCATAGTGACGTCAGCCCTTCAACAGGCACATGCTTCCATTGCAGCTCAGGTGCCTTTGTCCACCCCCCAGTCAGTAGCCACATCAGGTGACAGTGACCACGTTTTACCTGCGTCAGCAAAAAGATACAGCACAAGGAGCACAAAACAGACACAACCCAGGCACTCCCGCCCACAGACACCATCCCCACTGAAGAGCAGGGCCACCCCACAATACACAGACAAGAGCCAGTTAGGGAAGATCAAGGCCAGGCAATATTTGAGGCAGACATCAGGCTCACATGCTCGAGGCATCACTGGCAAAAGACTCTCCTGTCACTGAAACTTCACACAGACCTACACATGCAGTGTCTGTGTCCATTGAGGAGGTGTTGCATATCAGGGGTACACCTAGGAAGAGCACAGGGACACATCCACCCACCACATCTACCCAAATTCCGAGTCCATAGAAGCAGGTGGAGGAGGGCACTGTAGAGACCACCCCTGGCACAAGGTCAAAGCAGGGCACTGTAGACACCACCCCTGGCAACAAGGCTAAGCAGGACACTGTAGATACCACCCCTGGCACAAAGGCAAAGCAGGGAACTGTGGAGACCATCCCTGGCAAAAAGACAAAGCAGGGCACTATAGACTCCACCACTGGCACAAAGGCGAAGAAGGGCACTGTAGACACCACCCCTGGCACAAAGGCAGAGCAGGGCACTGTGGAGACCACCCCTGGCAAAAAGGCAAAGCAGGCCACTGTAGGGGGTACACCAGGCAAAGAGGGGAAGGAGGTCCTGAGGCGTAGCCAGATCAAGCGTTCCGCAGGATCCAGCACATCAGAGGTAGTGCCAGTGTCTGCACCTGATGTGGGACAGTTGGTGTGTGTGCCTGTTGGGTCAACAACACTTCCCATCAACCCCAAGACAGGGAAGCCAATTCATATTCCCAAGAAGTAGAAGGGCACCCCTCCAACCTCTCCCACCCACACTGTGTCAGAAATCTGCATTACTCCACCTCCACGTGCCACTATTCCACCTGGTCCACACAGCGCTCCAGCTTGCCAATCCACTGTTAGCCCCACGTCACCTGGGGCTCTGTCACCCCAGTTAGGTGGGCCTGCTGTCACAGACACACAGCCAGGTCCAAGTCTGCAGGACTTCCAGGAGTGAGTTGACATCTCCCTCATGCGCCTGTGCCTCATACCAGTGTGCTAGTCCTGACCATTGTTTACAAGCATGGACACTGGGCCTGTTGCTCTACTGTGTTGGCCTCTCCCCTGCCATGGACACTGGCCCTGTTGCTCTGCTGTGTAGTGCTCTCACCTGTGCCTTGGACACTGGCCCTGTTGCTCTGCTGTGTTGGCCTCTCCCCTGCCATGGACACTGGCCCTGTTGCTCTGCTGTGTCGTGCTCTCACCTGTGCCTACGACACTGGCCCTGTTGCTCTGCTGTGTTGGCCTCTCCCCTGCCATGGACACTGGCCCTGTTGTTCTGCTGTGCTGTAATCTCCCCTGTGCTATGGACACTGGCCTTCCTGTTTGTGTTTCACCTGTGCATGGTATATGCATTTTTGCATAATTTTCAGCCTTGCTGTTGTCTACTATTGTTGGACCGCTGCATCTGTGCAATATGTGAATAAATACAGTTACTTCTGGTGTGTGTTTTGTCAGTGTCCTTGCTGATTAAAGTTCTGTTTCTGTTCGCATTTGATTGCCTGTGCACCATGCTCCATGTATCACTTCAACATTGCAAGGCTCTTTGCAGCCATCATAATTTTGGGCAGGGGTGACAGGGTCTTAAGTCCATTCAGAGCCTGCAAATTGTGTGATCTGTGATGGCTATTTTACCTGGCATGCAGTCATCTTGTTAGTGATTTGCAATTGTTGCCTACACTGTTCACATGTCTGGTTGGGGGACACTGCCGGCACAGGGTGTGATGCTGTGCAAATGTTACGAAGATGGCTGGGATATGTAATGTAGTATGTTTGTGGATTGCTTTCTGTGTACCCAGCCTTGTATGTGTATGGTCATCTTGTGTTGGGCCTTGGTCCTGGTGCCATGGCCTACATGAGATGTATGGTGTTGGGTGTTGCAGAGGTGTGCAGTGTGAAGGGTGTCAGTTTGTAGTGGATGTGTGTGTGCCCCTGTATTGTGTGAGACACACATGTGTCACCCAGGAGTTGTATGCCTGTTGTTTGTTTTGTCTTGCCCTGGGTAGAGGATTGTATGCACTTGTGTGAGCTGTTTGTAGTGCACTGTGCTGTGTGTTGGTGTGTCCATGGTGTTGTGTGTGACTCCTCCTTGTTGTGTTGGTGAGTTTGGAGTGTACAAAGTGTGTGAGTTGCACATCGGTGTTGTGTTTGATTGATCCTCAATGTGTCTTGGGTATTTTTGTTTGAACTGTGTGACCCTGCTGCTCCACACTGGCATTGTGTTTGTGTTTGTCATGCATTGCAGGCACATGGTGGTTTTTGCACTCCTGTATGGCATGGTATGTGTGGTTTCAGGCCATCCCCTATGTGTGCCACTTGTGCCTGGCCATTGTGGGTGTTCCGTCCTTCTATTTGTGTGTATACACCCCTTACATGTCTGCTACAGACATGCAGGCCTTTTAACTTAGATGTCAGCTTTCCCCTTGGATTCCATGTGTGTGTGCCTCCGTATCACTTCATATGTGGGCTTGTGCTTTTTGGTGGAGTTCCTGGGCCATAAGTGTTGTTCCACTCTGACATTGCCCTAATGGTTTATGTGTGCTGTCCTTGTGCTATTGGTCATTCTGTAGTGGTCATGTGCATTTCAGCTGTGTGTGATGCTCTCGTGGAGGTGGCTGTGCTCTTGTATCCCAGAGTGGTGCATGTGTAGTTGTTGTGTTGGATGTGTGGATGTAGGGTGTGGTATTGCTTCAGTTCCTGTGTGTGGTGTTGTATTTGTACAGTGCTGATTTGTGGTGTGTGATGCGGTTGTGTCAATCATGCATGTTCTGCAGACAATGCTTGTCGTGCATGCAGTGCTGTGGGTATGTGGCCTTGGCATTGCCTGATGTGCATCCCCTGATGTCTTGTGGTGTTTGTTGATTTAGGTTTCATGTGCATCTGTGATGGGTTTGATGTGGCTGTGTGTGTTGGTCCAGATGCACTTCTTGTGTGATTTGTGTTATGGTGTGTGTGTTTTGTTCCTGAGTGATGTTGTTGTGTACTCCTGTTGTGTCTGTTCTCCCATTGATTTTCCCCAGTTTGGCTGACAGGGTATGTGTGTTTCTGTTGGAGTTCGGTATGTGTTCCTGTATTGTTTTTGTGTTGTTCTTGTGCAGGCATCAGATGCGGCATCCCTGTGTGTGTGTTGTCTTTGTGGCTACACCCAGGGTGTGTGTTTGTTGGTGTGTGTGTGTGTGCTGGCAAGGATTGTGAGCCTTGAGTGTGTGTGGCAGTGGTGTTGTGTGTTCCTTGTCCACCACTCCTGCAGTGGCTGTCTCCCTGGTTGTGTGTTGTGTGGTGCAGAGAGTGTGTATTGTGCTTGTTGTTGTAGTGCTTGTTGGTGTGCATGGGAGTGCACGGGATGCGCACCTGGCCTGTGGGTTGATGAGGTGTGTTGCTGTGTGGTTGGGGGCTGTGTGTCCCTGTGGTGTTTTGTGCCCTGCCAATGCCTTAGAGTGGCCCTGCCTTCTGCATAGTGCGCATGTTAAGACCACGGCGGTGACGTGAACGGGCCCGGGACGTTGCTGCTGGTTGGCGGTCGATGTGTGTCCCGGATGCTGAGGGGTGCATTGTTGTGAGGTGGGTGAGTGTGGGTGCCCGTGTGGATGTGTTGTGTACTTCAGCAGGGTGTGTGTGTGGTGATTGGACCCTGTGTCGGCTTGTGTGTTGTGTGTTGCATGTGTGTATTTGCGTACCTGCGGCGGCGTTCGCGGTGGCCCATCTGACGATAGTGTTGTAGGAGGAACATCACCGGATGCATATGGAGGGCTGGGTTCATGGCGGTCAGGACCGTGTCTCGGCTAACTTGCTCCGCTGTCGAGTTTCCGTCTGCTCAAGCTGAGCGGTGTCTCCGCTGCGGTGCGTCAGCTTGTTTGGGCCATCCCAATTTTTCGAGCTGGGCGGACGTCATTCGGCACGGCGGAGAGTCTCGATTGGCTGCCGCTGCCACGGTGGCGGGCGCGCTTTGATGGCGTGCGCGTCGCTCCACGGCGGACGGGAAATGACCTATGTTTACCTATCCTAATGTGGCGGACGTGAGTTCCGCTGCTCACGGGCGGAAAACGCTGTTTTTCCGCCCCGCAACCACTGCAGTGGTGCCACCGCACGACATCCTAATGGACCCCTTAATGTGCAAATGGACACTCCTCCAAATCACACTATAAACACACACACCTTCCATGATCAGCATCCTTTGCAACAAAACTCCAAACCTCAAAACAGGCACCACCACATACTGCTGTTAATTTTGATCAAACCCCCCTTATTCAAGCTTAACATTTAACACTCTCCACCACCTTTAATTTTATTCGTGTTGGCACTGTTTTGCCACATCCCTTGTCTGTATTTCTTCCGTAAACCCACTGACACTTCATTTTGTTTTTTATCGCCATACCCCCCCCCCCCCCAAAAAAAAAGCTGCCTTCACTGAACAAGAGTTGACAGGCATGGTGAATGAAAATATTAGAGTGGAGCCCCAATTCCAGCATACTACTCACACTAGGAAAGTGGAAATAACATACTGATTTTCCACTCGAAGGAAACACAGAAATAGGCCAGTAAGCCTCCATTTGACCTTCCAGAGGGGGCAAGATTGCTAGAACCACATGGGTGGTGTACCCATCCAGGCTGGGAGCTTCTGTGACCCAGGTCTCTAGACATGGTCATCCAAAAAATCCTTGTGCATCTTCCCCACCCAAACAACCCTTCTGGCCATAGGCACTCCATTAAATAACTTGTCACTGCCGCAAACATTTCCATGGATAAAACGAACAGATTTATGAATTTGGTCCTCAGTACACTTCACTGGTTCAGGTTGTAGAGTTGGCACATCAGTGAGCACGATGACAAAGGGGTAAGCCGCAGGTGGGAGGTCGCACCTAAGATACATACTGCAAGCTCTACCCAAATTACACCTGGTTGTGTCAGTTGAGTCAGTGTTGCTGTGAGCAGAAGGTGCCCCAACACAGTCCCTGAACTTCACGAGCTGGTGATGAACGAGCTGGCAATTAACAAGTTGCAGTTGGCTCAACATCACTGGTGCCTTCATCAGGGCCTAGGATCTCATTCAGCCTCCGTTGGATAAATACCTCACTACATGCAAAGTGTAGTTTGAACCAGGCAGTTTGGTTTGCCCTGAGTCCTGCTTGTGAATGAGCTTGGACAATTTTGCCTTAATGGACTCGGGGCAACCATACAACACTTTCAGTTTGACGTCCATGATCACTTCAAACAGCTTGCCCAAGAGGTCCAATTTGCCCTCAATAAAATCTGTCAGAGAGTCATCAACGTTTGCAGACTCGTTCCTCATGACATTCAACTGATTTAAGGTATTACTTTGTTTCAAGGTAGTACCTTGTTTTATGTTTGGAACCTGGGGATTTTGACAATTTAGCTTGTGCCATATTTAAAGTCAACAAGACCCCCTTCTATTGAGCCTGATTTTGTACCTGTAAGTCCTGTTTTTTTCTGCCAGTGAGTTATTCCTCTTTGATTTGGCTTGAAGGAGCAGGTGGGGTTCAGGCACAGCAACATCATTGACAATAGGGGCGAGAGAAAGCCTTCTTTCTACATCGGAAATGTCTTTGCTGACATCACCCACTACTTTTTCAATGTAGCCATGAAGAGTAGTTGCCTTTCTCTTGGCCGAAGCCCCACCAACTGGGATCTAATTTTCGCTTCAACATTCTTCTAAGCCTCCGGTAGGACACAGAATTACAAACCACTGTGCAAGTTTAGCAGCATAACCCACACTCTGTGAGAATAAGGCTGGGGGCACGTAGGGGCACTGGTACCATAGTACCTTGATCGGTGCTCCTCAATCCTAGGGCCAAGAGCGGTAGCCCAGCCTCATCCGGACACAGACAGGTGCAGACGGCCTGCTCTTAACCCAGTCTTTGCCCAGGCATGGGCGGGTTCTTCGGTACTCAAACGTGCATAAAAGTGCTCCAACAAGTCTGCCCCTCCCCCTGCTCTGGGCAGTAGACTGGGAGTTGCAGTCCTCTCTAGCCTCACTGTCGCAGTCCGGGCAAGAAAAGCAGATTAGGCTCGTCAATCTTTTATTCTTGAAATGCATTGTAAATTTAAACTCATTGCAACAATGCTTTAGCAAGGTCTGGAAATCATTCAATGATTCGGGATAACCAGATCAAATAGTGATTATGTTGTCAATATGCCTGTACCATCACTTAATTTTAATTACTGCTTTTTTAGCTTTTTCATCCAGGCGGCTTAAGTCTGGGCATTATACTATTCTTTTTTCCCAGCAGCACCTCGATACTTCTTGCGCTAGCACTCTTACCTGCCAGAAGTCCTGTGGTTTTCCGCCCTCCCATTGGGTCCACTCGACTCCACAGCCCTGGTCCGACGCAGACTTGCCTGTTTGAGCGGAGGGCGTGTGGGGAGGTCGAGCACCACCTGTCCTTGGGGGGGCGGAGTCACTGGCACCACCTATTCCTGGGCTGCCGATTCAGCCCACTTGTGCTACACCGCACGCAGTGGATGCGAGTGTGCGGGGTTTCTCTCGTATTTTAGCATCGGCTTGTTTATTGGTTAGAGCTGATTTTAATTACTGCTTTTTTAGCTTTTTCAGCGAGGCGGCTTATGTCTGGGCATTATACTATTCTTTTTTCCCAGCAGCACCTCGATACTTCTGGCACTAGCGCTCTTACCTGCCAGAAGTCCTGTGGTTTTCCACCCTCCCATTCGGTCCACTCGTCTCCACAGCCCTGGCCTGACGTAGGCTTGCCGGTTTGAGCGAAGGGCGTGTAGGCAGGTCGAGCACCACCTGACCTTGGGGGGCGGAGTCACTGGCACCACCTCTTTCTCGGCTCCCTATTTAGCCCGCATGTGCTACACTGCGCGCAGCGGACGCGAGTGTGCAGGGTTTCTCTCGCATTTTAGCATCGGCTTGTTTACTGGTTAGAGCTGATTTTAATTACTGCTTTTTCGGCGAAGCGGCTTAAGTCTGGGCATTATACTATTCTTTTTTCCCAGAATGCACCTCGATTCTTCTGGCGCTAGCCCTCTTAACTGCCAGAAGTCCTGTGGTTTTCCGCCCTCCCATTCGGTCTGCTTGTCTCCACAGCCCTGGTCCGACGCAGGCTTGCCTGTTAGAGCAGAGAGCGTGTGGGGAGGTTGAGCACCACCTGACCTTGGGGGGGCGGAGTCACTGGCACCACCTCTTCCTGGACTGCCTATTTAGCCCACATGTGCTACACCACGCGCAGCGGACACACCGCTGGCCGCCCAAGGCAAGTCCGTCGGTGCCCGCTCGCGGCAGGCCGGGGCCTGGGGCCAGGCACCATGCTCATTTTTATGCGTATTCCTCCGAAGAACTAGTTGCACTTCGGGGCAATTGGGCTATTTCGGGCCACACTCTCTCCCGCATTAAAGGAACTGGCATCCTAAACCCCAGCCCCATCGCGTCCCTCCCAGCCCCGACCGGTTAGCCGGCATATCCCCTGTCCCATGCTGCGGAATCTGTTCCTTCCCAGCCGCCCCTGGCTCAGGCCAGCCCCACAACCGTGTCAGCCTATCTCCTCAATACTCACTCTTTAGCTAAGCATCAGCTTGAGCTTTTTTTGGATATTGTTAAGCCTGACATGCTGTTTCTTACCGAAACATGGCACTCCTCCGACTCTTTACAAGACATACTGGTGGCAATTCCCGACCCTTACTATATCTTACGCTCAGACCGTTCGGGTAGGAAAGCCGGAGGTGGAGTCGCGATAATTATTCATTCAAACCTCCAGTTTCTGCCTATGCCCTTCCCTATCATTGCATCAGTCGATTTTCCTTGTTGTCCGTTCTACCTCCACTACTGCCCCTTTAACTTTTGTTCTTTTTTACCGCCCACCGCAGTCCATGTCCCTTTTCTCAGAGGCAGTCGGGGAACTGTTGGCTTTGCTTGTTGTAAACAACTCTCGCTTATTGGTGCTGGGCGATTTCAACTTCTGGCCCTCCGACCCACGGGAGGACCCCCATTCTAAAGAGTTCACCGATATGCTATGCAACCTCAATTTTTCCAGGCACATACATTCCCTGACCCATGATCATGGCCACATCCTTAACCAGGTACGGGCAATCAATTGAAATATCCGCACCCCGATCACCAGCCCATGTCCATAGTCCGACCATTCCTGTATTTCATTTTCCTTTGACCTTGTGGAGGTTAGTAAACCCCTGCTCCTTTCCAATAACTGGGCCCGAAATTGGGGACGAATGGACACAGCCCTCCTTTGTTTTTCCCTCTCATCTTCACATCCTAACTTACATGACCTTTCCCCTCACTCCCAGTCTATCACAATTAACAACTGGCTCTCTTCAGCCTCCGATCAGCTGGCCCCTCTAAAACGCCTCAAGATTCGCTGCCTCCATGACTCTAACAGATGGTTTACTTCTGAGTTAAAATAAAAAAACTTGCCCTCGGGCAAGCTGAACATCATTGGAGGTTCAGGTACTGCCCAGTTTTAAAATCATTCTACCTTACTTTGCTACATGATTATAAAAAATCTATTCTTCAAGCTAAATCGGATTATTTCACCTCAAAAACTCTTCTCTCTGCTAATAAGTCCAAAGACATTTTTTCATCGTTCATGACCTGTCTACATCTGCAAGAGCCACCCTTAAGCCCTCCCCTTCACAAGCCCTCTGTAATTCTCTCAATGAGTATTTCATTGATAAAATCACCACAATTAAAGCTAATATCCCTTCTCCTCCACCAAATTTCCTTTGCCCTGACCCCTCACCCAACTCTCTCTTTCTTGAACAGTTCCCTCTCATATCTAGGGAAAATTTAATCTCTCTACTCACCAAAGTCAAATCTGGTTCTCCTACCGACAGTTGTCCTGTTCACCTATTAAAAGAAGTCTTTTCTGTCTGTCCCGATATTACTTCTTAACAATTCTCTTTCATTGGGGACTGTCCCTGACCTTTTTAAATCTGCTCAAATTATTCCCATCTTAAAGAAGGCAGGGGCCAACCCGTCCTCTCCCTCTAACTTTCGGCCTATCTCTTTGCTTTCCTTCCTGGGGAAAATCTTAGAGAGACATGTTACAGCTTGCCTCAGCTCCTTTACTGAGAACACACACTTTCTAGATCCCCACCAAGCAGGCTTTAGTCCCGCGCACTCTACAGAGTCTGTCATACTCTCTGTGCTGGATGAACTCAGATGTAGAGCCGACGCCAACTCTACTCAGGCATTGGTTCTCCTGGATCTCTCAGCCGCCTTTGACACTGTCGATCATACCATCCTGATCAACCGTGTCAAGAACGCTGGCCTCCGGAGATCCTCCTTGGCCTGGATCTCTTCATTTTTGGAGAACCATCAGCAGGCCGTCCAGTTGGCCGGCTTCTCTGCGACCTCTTGCCTTATCACCTGTGGTGTCCCCAAAGGTTCTTCTTTCTCTCCTCTTCTTTTCAATTTGTATATTTTCCCTCTTATCTTTGCCCTTCAAAAATTGAACATCACAGTATTTACCTACGCTGATGACCTCCAACTTATTTTCAATATCTCCTATTCTCCTTCTTCTGTCTCAAATTTTCAATCAGTTATAACCTTTATTAGTGACTGCATGAATTCCAACCACCTTAAGCTCAATCCCAACAAGACTCAGCTTGTACTTATGGGTGGAGTCTCCAGTCGCTGGTCCCCCACATTTTGGCCCCTTTCTCTTGGTCCCCCTCCTTCTCCCTCAGCCTCCGTCAAAAGCTTTTGTATTAAAGTCAGCAGTGACCATTCCATGCACAACCAAGTCAGTGTAGTGGTCTCATCTTGCTTTCTTAATCTACGCACTCCTGTTTTTTTTCCAATGAGGCACTTAAACTAATCTTGCTAGCCATGGTTATATCTCGCCTGGATTACGGAAACGCTCTGTACGTCGGAATTCCGGCGTGTGCGAGCTGCGCCGTCTCCAGCTAATCTAGAACCAGGCTGAAAGGTTGGTTTATAAACTTCCCAAACACTACCATATCACTCCGCTTCTAACAACTTTACACTGGCTACCACTCACTGAACGTTCCTTTTTTAAACTCGGCTGTCTTATTTTCAAGGCTTTAGCTGGTTCAGCTCCTTCATTTGTAGCCACCAAACTCAAGCCTTATGTCCCTACCCGTGACCTTCGGTCTTCCTCTAAACATCTTCTGTGCATCCCCCGCTGTAGAAGGAAGAAACATGGCGGCATGAGTTTCTCCTTCTTGGCTCCCTTTTTTTGGAATTCTTTACCCCTCTGCATTAGGACCACAGCTCTTTACATGGACTTCTGCAGGGCTCTGAAGACCTGGCTTTTCTTGCAAGCTTTTGCTGAGTAGGCAACTTTCCACTCACTCACGTCTTCATCGCTAGGAATACCCTTGGTCTACGTGCTCTTTATAAGTCTTTTCAACTTCAACTTCAACTTTGCTACCTTTGGGGTAAAGTAGCAGCCCATGACAAATAATAGATAAAAAGGTCTCAAATTTTATGTTTTCAAGCACTCTATTAAGGTATCTAACACTAAAAGGGATTTTGGCAGGGAAAGTGGGTCTCTACCCAGAAGGACATTTGGGGAAATTACCTGTACAGCCATCAATCCGGTAGCTTTGATAAAAGAATGAGCGATCGCCCCCATCAATTGCTTGGAAATATATCCCTTACCAGAGAAGGTCTTGAAGGTGCAGGCAGTACTGGAAATATAGAAACGTTCGGGACCAGGAATAAAAATATATTATCCATATGTTGCACTATGCAAGTGTAGCAAGCATGCTAATGCTCTTCCACGCTTTTGAGGTATGAGAAGTCTTCTCTTCAATCAATCAATCAATATACTTTATTCGGCATAAAACACAATACCATAAAAGTACAGTTTAAAAAGAGACAAACATCATAATATCAAAAGACCGAACCAAAAGTACATGTGCAAACCATCGCAGATGGAGCCGCTTCTCCTATATCGTTCTTATGCGGGTCATAAATAAATAGTCCTTGGTTTTATTGGGTCGAAGTGAATTAATAAAGGGGTAACATATAAAAACGGTCTCATAAAATGCACAAATAATTAATCCCTGATACAAAAATACTCTCCCCCGCCCAATTCATTACTAGGACCTTTAACAAGCCAGTTTTACAACCATGTGTATTCACCCCTCGCCTCTTGTGTTTCTAAGTCTCATTGCTGACCTTAAAATATTTACAGTAAAACAAAGTGTTAAAACCTCTGTTTACAGCTTCAGAAACAGTAGGGCCACCTTTGTCTGCTTAAAACCCGCATTGTTCAAAATACTTTTTAAAAATAGCTTCCTAGTGCGCCCATAGTGGGGGCACAGTAAAACAAAGTGAAGGGTATCCTGCGGAGACTGATGGTCGCAGTTGCACGGGCCCTTCAACTCTGTGGATGTTGTGTAACCTGCCGGCACAGCTAAACTATGATGTAATATGTTTAGCCTGAAGCGTGTCATTAAAAATCTGTCTTGGGCATTGTGAAAAAAGGACAAGTAAGGTTCAATACCCAGACAAGATTTGGTCAAAAGGTGTGCTCTCACAGAGGGTTTGATCAGCTCCCTGTCTTCCCTACGGGATGACACAATCTTCTGGAATCCCACCTCAACGTGTGCCTTATTCCGGGGTAATAGTTTTGTGGGATGGTTAAAATAATCTGCACAGCCCATGTCTGATAGGGTTTCCCTCACATACTTTAGCCATGGAATGTTCCAGCCCGGTCACGGGCAATACAATCCATTATAATCTGCTTCCTTAATTCGGCCTCAGGGTTTGTCCAAATTTTGATCCAGCATGTAAGGGGTTTAAGTTCCAACCTGTCTCTGATGTGACTAACACCCAATTCCTCATGAATGATGCGGGACTTTCAACAGCTGCGGCAAATATTTATTCTCTTCAATTTGGAGATGTTGTGAATCACTAAAACCCCAGACCTCACTACCGTAAAGAGTTTTGGCACAGCACATCGAATTAACCAGTCTCAAAATTTGTTCCGGTGACCAACGACCCAGCCTACGCGCAAAATTCATAATTGCCCTGGGGCAGCTAGCTAAAGTGCTACATTTCTCTTCTATCACAGCTTTAAAACTAAGACAGGTGTCAAATAATATCCCCAGATATGAGAAGGTCTGCACTTTTTCCAGGCAGTGAGAGCCAATCATATAATTATATTTTCTTTTCGGGGTTTTCCCCACCTCCATAATATATGATTTTGAAAGGTTGGCAGACAATTCTAAACTCTCCATGAAACAGACAAAACCATCTATCAGGCATTGTAGCCAACAAAGGGTCTGCACGAGAAGCACTGCGTCGTCCGCGTAAAGCAGAACGGGGATCCCTCTCGTTCCTATCCTTGGCGAGTCCACCCCAAGAGCGCCTAGCACCTGATCCAGGCTATTTATATACAGCGTCAATAAGAAAGCGGCCAAAATACAGCCCTGTCTTACCCACCTTGAGCAAGGAGAGGGATCGGTAGTACTTCCCTCCTCATTACATCTAACTTGGGCAAAAGTGTTCCAGTGTAATGCTCTTAAAATATATACCAGATCAGGATCCACACCAAGAGCCCCCATAAGTTCCCACAATTTCCTACTGTGCACCCCATCAAATGCTGCGGTCAGGTCCATGAAAGCCAACTACACAGTTTCTTGACTAGCAATGGTGTACTTGGCTACCAATAGATATAAATTTAGGCATTGGTCGGTAGTTGATCATCCTGACCTGAACCCATACTGCGTGTCAGTGATTATATGGTGTTCCCCCGCCCAGTCCAATAACCGGTTGAGGATAACCCTGCCTAAACCTTTCACTGTCACATCAATAAGGGAAATAGGATGGTAACACAATGGACTGTCATTATTTCCCTTTTAAAAAAATGGGGACAATTGTAGCTGTGGACCAGGATGCAGGCATACCCGATTCCACTGCTGCATTAATGACCCTGGTCAATATGGCGCCCAAAGTTCTGACTCAGAAAAAAGTCAGGGCGAACCCCGTACGGCCCTGGATCCTTATTCCTTGTCAGACCTCAATACCTGCCTTTATCTTGCACAAGGAAAATATTATCTGGGCAGTAGTCTCGCCCCCTCCTCAGCTTCTGGCGGTTCATCCGACTTGCCGTGATTGTAGAGGCCGTTAAAATGCCCAAACCAAGATTCTGGCAGGATATTATTTGCTACCTTTGGTTTATTGGTACAAAAGGGGGTGGTGATGGACGGAGCGTCTGAATCAATCAAACACTCACACCCAGTCAAAAGATCTGGGTTTAATCCATCACCGTTCGGGCTGGACTGTTCCCATGAGGCACAGGGTCAGACTGATTTGCATATAGCCATGTCTGAACTGGGGTGGCAGAGTGGGCTAAAGAACGGTGATGGATTAAACCCAAATCTATTGACTGGGTGTGAGTGTTTGATTGATTCAGATGCTCCGTCCATCACCACCCCCCTTTTGTACCACCTTTGCTTTATTAGCGTCTTGGAAGCAAGGGTCATTTATAACCTTCCAAAAAGCGGTTGAGTTCTTGGCCTTGACCGCTTCCCTCAGATTCTCCCACGCCTGCTGTTGCAAGGAGGTTTTACGACATTTTACTGCCTGTATGTAGAGGACCATACATTTGGACACCCTTGTCTTGTCCTTTGGGACAGCTTTTAGTGCTGAATTCAGCTCCTTCAGGGCAAAGGAGCATTGATGGTCAAACCACCTATGGTCCTCCTTTTCATTTTTGTTAGATCTACTCCTGAGTAGGCCATCGATATACTGAGTGACACCCTCAAATACTTTGACCAGTTCTGCCCCGTCCACTGTTAGGTTTAAGCACTTCCAAACGTGCTGTTCTTTGTCTGCCTTTAAGGCTCTATAAAAGGCTTCACCATCAACCTGGGACCATGTGAGCCTCCTTCCTTGGTCAGTGGCTCTTATGGTACCACTCTCCCCCTTTCGAACAGAGTGCTTGATTAAATATGGGTCCCTGAGCGACATGACCAAAGGGTTATGATCACTAAAAATGCTTACGTGTATCTTAAAACTTAAAATCCAAAGCTTTAACGTGTTGGGAACAAAAATTAAATCAATAAAAGAATCACAGCCTCTACCTTTAAAAGTTGGGTGGACTAATCTGTCCTCCACTGCTTTAATCAGGTCCATAGTGTGTGTGAGGGCATGAATACCTAACACCTTGTTTAACTCATTTCCCTCCCTTAAGTGCTCTAGGTGCGGACCCTTATTCAATGGGCAGGAAGACCAATCCCCCCTTCTGAATTTCACATTTGGGTACACGTGGCAGTTAAAGTCGCCGAGTAACACCAACTGGGACATCCGTGCCCCATGATCTTGTATACCTGCCAGCCTACACTCCAATTCATTCAGTCTTATTGTGGTCTGTCCCACTAAGATAGCATTATAAAAATGAATAAAAGTTAACTTATAACCCTTGTTGCAAAATCTGATCCCCTGCATAAAACCTGAGTCCCAACCCAAGTCGTCCCACCTCCTCTGCAACCTCAAATCCACGTATGTAGTCAGGCCTCCCCTTGCTCTTCCCGCAGCTGCCTTATGTGCTGGTACAATGTAAATTTTGTAACCTTCTAGTGAAAATTCACTACTATCCATCTCCCACGTTTCGTAAGGCAAATAACCTGGAATTTCTTTATATAAGCTAGCCATTTCTTGTTATGTATTTTAGATGAGAGCCCAGCTATATTGCATGAAATTATATCCATGTTACCCTCTCTAGGGACATCTGGCCTATATAATATCGGGCAAATATTAGGACTGAGAGATACATTAGGTACTTGGGTGTTCCCTTCAATGACGAGCTAACTAGAGTCTCCAGATAAAGAGGGAATGATAACCTCATTAGCCTTTAACATGACTGTCCCTCCCGTGCCTGCATTAAGAGACAAGCTTTCCGACCCATGGCCATCCCTAATTAACGTACTCCTGTCGAGTCAATATATGTCGTCTAGGGCTGATACGTTATTGAGAGGGGCATACCGGTTAGTTAGCGGGACCAAGGGACCCCCTCAAGCAGGTCCTACTAGATGTCTCCTCTGCTCGTCACTGTTATCCCTGTAAAACAAACCCCAGTGGGAGCATTCTAATACTCGATCCGCCCTCCTCTTGGAAGAACCCCTTTCGCTGGGGGAGGAGATCATGTACCAGTTCTGGATACCTTAGATTTAAGATCACAGTGTCTCCAGGAAAGCTCTTCCTATTGCATCCAATCCAGGACACCCTTCTCGCCATTAATATATGCCTATGGTTTGAGATGTTAAAACCTGCATTTCTATTCAGCCAGTGGGCCGCCTTGTTAATCAACGAACACAGAGTTTCTTCTCTATTTCCACTAAGGGCCGGAACCCCTGTCAGGACTACTGTGTATGGGCATGATGCCGGCGGTAGATCAAGAACCGGCAATACCGCAGTACACCTAACTAAGTCACTTAAGGTGGGCACAATTTCATGTGGTGTGGGTGCTCTACCCTCTATATTTATGGGGCCTAAGTTAGATCTCAGGTTTTGGACTGCAGTTCCCCCCTTCCCACAGTAACTCTTAGTCTTGGGACATTTCCCTCTGTAGGCCCCGCCGTTTGCTCTTTATCTGCACCCTCCTTTGTTCCCTCCAACTGTTCATATTTGTGCATCCCACCCACTTTTTTCTCTAGGGAAATTACAGCCCTTGGGGGTGTGGGACCATTTAGTGCCCCCAAGTTGTTAACTGGGTGCCCCGTAACCCCATTTGTCAAGATGTTATTCTGTGCAGTCAGCAGGGACAATTTCCCTTTTATCAGTGTAATATTCTCATGTATGGGCCCTAGGTGGGTGGTTAACATTGCTTCCAACCTAGACCACACCTCTATATCCGCCACCGAGACTTTTCCACCTCTCCACATTTAGAGCACTGGTGGCAAACTGCGGAACCTTCTGTGTCTTTAGACCTGGGCGCTTAAGGTGCACCCTTCTGCTTTGATTTACTGTTAGCAATATGATGCCCCACCCCCGGGTTCGCTTTACTGAGGCCGTAGAACCAGCCGATGGGATGACAACACTATTTGTAACGCTTTTGTCTATTAAAGCCCTTTTAGATCGAGTAATCACCTCCCGCCTTCCCTTGGGGTAATTTCGCCGCTAGTTGGAGCTATGGCAAGTGCAGGGTCTCTCTCTGCCAGCCCTCTCCCTTTGTTGATATAGAGATTAAATCGGAACCCCCTGTCTCTCTTCCACATTAATCTCTGATGGCTCAAATCATCAAATAATAACTTGATTGTTCGGGTTGATAGTCTTGCCGCCTTTGGTAATAAAGCGGCGGAAATGAAGCCATTTACACTTTTTGGTTTATCTTGACCTGGTGGAGTACCGACATTGGGTGACATAATTGTAGCTATACTGCCCATTGAAGACCGCTTTTGCTCCACAATCAAGTCCAATGAAAGTCTCTTCTCAGCCAACTGCATTTCGTGGACTAATAATGACTCTGCCCTTGATAAGAAGGTGTCAAGGGTCTCCTTTACACTTCCCCCCACCAGGGAGGCCTTTGCCTTCCGCTTACTCATTCTACCAATTAACGAATTTGGACGGACTAAAAAATAAATGACGGCCTAGTACCTTAAAAAACTTGATGAGTTCAGTCCCAATGCCCTCTGTGTTTTCCCTCACCCTAAATGTCCGAACGGGCCCTTTGGCCTCCTCCAAACGTTTGTTGGTAAGACAGGAGACAGCTATTGGTCACCTTCGCCTTGTCCTCACCTTTTCTTCCAGTAATTGGCCGAGTATTGGGGCAGTCATTCAGGGTTCTGATGATGATGATGTTAAGGAGGTGGCCCAGCCCGGCCTCTATCGGACCCTGATGAGCACGGATGGGCCTGCCTTTGGCCCGGGTTTCGACCCGGCAGCGCCCAGGCACGCCCGCGCGTGTACCACGCTGCGAGAGCCCTGCATTGATTTTAAGCGCCTCTTGTCCCTGTAGCGAGTGTGGCATAGCGTGGGCAGCGTTTCCTGTCGCTGAGGATGCTGGGATATGTGGTCCCGGCTGGCGATCTCTGCTCCCAACTGGGACCGGTACAATAGGACTGCCCAACTGACTCGTCCGGCGGTGGGCGGCAAAGAAGCAGAGTCTCCACAGGTAGGTGTTGCACAGATTTAAAGGGACTCCCGCGCTGCGGGAGCCCTGCGTTGATTTTAAGCACCTTCTGGTGCTGTGGCGAGCGTGGCGTAGTGTGGGAGGCTTTTCCTGCTGCTGCCACCGAGGATGCTGCTTATGTGGTCCCGACTGGCGATCTCCGTTCCCAACCGAGACCGGCACAACAGGACTGCCCAACTGACTCGTCCGGCGGTGTGCAGCAAAGAAGCAGCGTCTCTACAGGTAGGTGTTGCACAGATTAAAAGGGTCTATTCTCTCAATAAATTCGGAAAACTTGAGGTCTAAAGCAGCATTTTACAACACATCTTTTTGTATATGAGTTAGAAATACTTTGTTTGGGAGACTGGTGTAAATAGGAACTGATTCAATCCTCAAATACTGCCACAGTACTCGTGATCTCCACGTCTTGCTTGCAGCATCTAATGCAAGTGGATGCGAGATAATTTTGCTCCCAGGCAAAACACTGGGGGCAAAGTAAATCATTATATCTGTGTCACAGGAAAAAAGTGCCCAGAAGACAGGCAGTAAAAAAATGTAGAAATAACATCAATTGTAAATACTCTGCAAGGACGCATTGCTCTTTGCTTTTTCTGCTCCAATAATAGCCCACAAAAAATTCCCTGCAAGATATAAGAAAATGCCACACTTGATATTAGAGGATTTAGTCTTAAGTTTGTCTTAAGTCTGTCTTAAGTTTGTCTTAAGACAAACTTAAGACAAAATCCTAACTTCTGTGAATACCAAAAGTAGTAAGTTTAGGATTTTGTCTTAAGTTAATTCTGTGAATCGGCCCCACAATGCTGTTCCCAGCGCGCCTCCGGGTCGAGGCGGAGGGCAAAGGTGGGTTTTTCGAACAACCTGAGGCAGTGGCGGAGTGGATTGAACATCGCAGAATGAGGAGCTCGAACGACCTTAGTGGCAGAGAGAGCTCGGACAGTCGACCTGCTTGAGATAGAGACCCGACTGAAGGCGGCATTTGAACTGAGTAACTGGGACCTGGAGTGGGGGGGGTTGGGGAGGGTGCTTTCTTGTTGTTTGATTGTTGAGGCCTGTAGACTTAGATGGTATGGAGAGATTTGCTTTCATGTGGACCTACATGTGACATGGTCAGGGGTAGGGACACGGATCAGTTTTATTTCCCCCCTTTTTATTCACTTTTGAATTGCTTACGAGGGTGACAGGCACTCTTCAAGTTTTCAATGGGCAGTTTTAGGCCCGGAGTGCAGGGCAGCTGGGTGGGGGTGTTTTGTTATGTTCTTATTGTGTTCTTTATTTCAGCAACAACTATTGTAATTTTAGAAAGGGAAGTAGGCACACACACTGCACTCTCCGTAAAGGGGATGAAGAGAATTTTCGTCTGGTCATGGCTGCAGGAGATGGCGGCGGGATTAAATTGTTAAGCTGGAATGTCAACAGGCTGGAGAATAAGATAACGTGTGGTGTTGTCTTCCGATAGGTCAAGCGCCACGCCCCTGATGTAGTCTTGCTTCAGGAATCGCATCTTATTGGTAATGCATGCAAGGCCCTACACCGAGGGGGTTATAGACTGTTGGCACATGCAATATTTACTTCTAGCTCACAAGGGGTGGGTATTATAATATAGAAATCATTCCCCCTGGCAGTACAGCAGACCTGGACAGACGATCAAAGGCGATACATTGGGATTACAGGCACTTGGAAAGGTCAATCCATCACACTTCTATTGGTGTATGTGCCCCTGACCTACAAGCCACAACCTTTAGGGACCTAGGGGCGACCCTGTTAGCTATTCTGGAGGGTCTGTTAATATTGGGAAGGGACACTAGATAGACATCCACCACGTGCAGTTAGCTCCTCTACCTGTTGGCTCCCTGACTTCCTTGAGACTATGGGGTTGGTGGATGGTTGAGTGTCCTAACACCCAAACACAGTGCAACACACCTTACATTCCGGGGCCCAAGGGAGCCTATTGCATATTGATTATTTTCTCATCCCTGCATCCCAAATTGCCCACATTCAGGAAATTAAACATCTTGCAAGAGGCATTTCTGACCACTCGCCAATTTGGCTCCACATGGTTCCCAGTTATAGACAGGTGGGACGAGCGGTCCCCATCAACCTGTGGTATTTCTGGGATCCAAAAATCCGCAAGGAACTCCTAGGGCCATAGATAACTATTTTATTGACAATGAGGGCTCGGTGGAATCCCCACAGACCCTGTGGGAGGCCTTAAAATCTGTGATTTGGGGTCAGGCCCTCTCTTTAATCTCGGGAAAAAAGAAAGGGCGTCAGAGAGAAATTGAAACCATTGAGACGGAGATTAGGCAATTGGAGGTTGACCTGATTGCAGATGACACACTTGATAAACTTCACCAACTCACTCTAAAACAGCGGGAATTTAGAGTGTTGGCCACTGATCAGGCTAAAGCCCTGGGGAGAGCTGTGCAGGGAAGGTTGTATGAGATCGGAGACAAAGCCGGGAAACTGCTAGCGCGGTTAGACAAGAAAGAGTGGGCCAGCCGGCTAGTGCCTGACCTACATGGACAGGGGGGTGAGGCCCTCACTGATCCCCAAGCCATTGTGTACGGGTTTGCAGCCCACTTTGGTGCTGTTTCCTCCTCAATAACTCCTTATTCCGTGGAGGAATCCCGCCAGATGTTAGTCGATATAACGTTGCCCAAGCTGTTGGTTACTGACCGCGACTTTCTAGATAGTGCCATATCCAATGAGGAAATAACCACAGCAATCAGATCCCTCAAATCAGGTTAAGCCACCGGCCCAAATGGATTATCGATCGAACTCTACAAACTCAAACTACACAGGCTGGTCCCTTATCTTAAGACCATGTATGAGGATGCCAGAAACAAAGGGTGCCTACCGATAGACCAGAGGACGGAAACCATAATCACTATACACAAGGAAGGGAAGCCCAAGACTGCATGTGGGTCGTACCGGTCGATATCCCTTTTAAATGCAGAACCCAAGATCCTGGCTAAACTGTTGTCTAACCGGCTGATCACAGTGATCGAGGCGCTGGTCCATCCAGAGCAATTGGGTTTTATTCCGCATCGAAACACTGCACTTAACTTGCGTAGGGTACATGGTGTTCTGGGCAGGGTAGCCTCCATCCTGGAGCCAGCCATTATAGTATCTCTCGATGCCACCATGGCATTCAACACCATTGAATGGCCGTATCTTTGGGCGGTGTTGGAGAAGATGGGATTTGGCCCGAAGTATATTCATTGGGTGCAACGTTTATATGCTCAACCTCTTGCCCAGGTGGTTGTCAACAACAAAAAGTCTGCAACCTTTGAGTTGAGTCGAGGGACCAGGCAAGGATGTCCATTGCCCCCCCTCCTGTTTGCTCTGGCACAAGAACCACTGGCGGCCTGGATACTTAGAGATCCTATGATTCGAGGCATGCACTGGTCTCCGGAATGGAAAGAGCGAATCTCTCTGTACGCAAATGATATTCTGCTTTACCTGACATACCCGAGGCGGTCCTTGATTGTGGTTCTAGATATCCTCAGTCTTCAGAAGATTTTCCGGATACTCAATTAACTGGAGTAAGTCCCTACTGTTTGTGGTGGTGGGAGAGCAGCCGGTCCCACTGCAGGGGTGCCCAATACAGATACGCACTGACAGCTTCAAGTATCTGGGAATCTTCCATTCCCTGGATCCTTCACGCAGCTATGCCCAGAATTTACACCCCCTTTACTTAAGCTGCGAAGAGACATAAATAACTGCAAATCACTTCCCTTTTCCCCTTTTGGGAAAGGCGGGCCTTCTTAAAATGATGTCCCTGCCTTGGTTTTTATATGTCCTGCAGAATTCCTTAGAACCCGTCCCGGCCTCCTACTTCAGGGAGGTAGAGGGCCTCCAGTAGGATTTGTTATTGGATCGAAAGCCACGTATCGCTCTTGGCAAACTCTCCCTGAATTGGTATTAGCCTCCCCGACATTAAAAAGTATTATTGGGCAGCTCACTTGGCCTCCATTAATCACAGTACTTAGATCCAGGCTATAACATGGATAGGTGGCTGCTCTCTGGTGGGAATTGAAATAGAGCCCTTTATTCCAAACTGCAATGCTTTCCACTAACAGGCCCCACCAAGCACTCAGTACATGTCTGGCACAATGCCTGAGATGGGGACACGGACTTAGATTTGCAACACTGTTATGGGACTCAGAACAGCTGGGTAGTTTGTGGAAAAGTAAGGGTTTGACAAATGGGATCTAGTAGGCCTTTCATGGGTGGGTGACCTGTGGGATAAGACAGACGTTAAATCATTCTCAGCACTGCAACAAACAATTTGAATTGGCTGACTCAGAACTTTTTCGGCACACATAGGTTAAGCATGCCCTATACTCTCACTGGCAGCGTGGCATCACCCCTCCCAAATTCTTACAGCTCAAAGATAGAGTCCTGGATGGCCATATCCCACACAGGACTATCTCGCTGATATATAAAAAAATTATTAATAATATGCCAGATCCTCTTCATACACTCCTAGAGAAATGGTCTCAAGATGGTATTGAGATGGACGACGAGGAATGGCAGGACGCCGTTTCCTCGCCCAGAGTCATGGCCATACCTGTTGGCCTCCGATTGGTCCAGCTAAAAATCCTCCATATGGGTTATGTGACAGGACCTCAACTGGTACGAATGGGAAGATCAGACGAGGGTGAGTGCAGACGGGCTGTGGCCAGGTTGGCACCTTTATGCATATAATTTGGGAATGCGTGTATGTACAACACTATTAGCGCTCCATACACGATACCATGAATGCAGTCTTGTCCACACGTCTTCACCTGGAATCCCGTAGATGCTTATTAAATATGTGGGAGCCGACTGACCTAAATGATTACACAACACAATGTGTTACTTTGGGGCTTATGACTGCCAAGAGAAATATTGTCCAGCGATGGGGAGAGCAACTCCCACCTACAGTGCGAGATTGAGAGAAAGATTTGGACTGGTCAATGTTTTGGGAGAAAACAGTGTATGTGGCCTGAGGGTTTCCTAAGAAGTGGACTCGAGTGTGGGGTCTGTGGAATACCTATCGGGGGGATATATGTCAACCTCCTCTTGCCGCAAGTAATGAAGACCCCCCTTCGCCCTAGACTTTCCAGGCTGTATTCTGTAATGTTTTCTGTGGCCTAATGTAGTAGTGTTGCTGGGATTTCTACTTCCTCTGTAATGTGATTGAAATGCTGATTTTTGTTAATAAAAAGTATTTTGTTTTTAAAAGTACAGATTTTGTCACCATTCATCAGGAGTTAAGCAGCACAAGTGCGGAGGTGGCAGCCTACTGTGTAGTGATATGTAGGAATGAACAGCTCCTTTTATAACCAGTGTCAATGGCCTACAGCCTCACTCATTTTTAAAAGTTCCACTGCTGTGTGTTTAACCTACCTTTGGATTACATTGGTTTGTTGTGAAGCACTGCACAGTGCAGAAGTGGTGTATCTGTGCTGTGGGTATGTGTGCCAGGGAAGGGTACAATGGAAGGATAATGCAATAGTGGGTAGTGCATGCATGGTTAATGCATGTGCTAGATGTATGTGTGCCTATGAGTGGTACAATACATGAAGAATGTAGTGCTGTGTCGTGCATGCATGGTGAATGCATGGGCTGGCTGTATGTGTGCCTTTGAGTGGTGCAGTACATGAAGGATACAATGAGGTACAGTGCATGCAGGGTGAATATGTGCTAGATGTATGTATGCCTAGAAGAGGTACAGTGCATGGAGGATAGAGTGATGTGCAGTGTGTGTAGGTTATATACATGCACAGGATGCATGTGCTCCTGTGAACAGTACAATATATGGAGTGCCATGGGTGCCATTTTGGGAGACCCAGACCTGCATGTTAAAAATTGGAGAGGAGGTAGAGAGATCGACCCAGACAGATTTATGAATAGCTAGGTGGGACACATACTGGAGACCAGAGAGCTGGGAGTCCCCTGTACACTTCAAATAGTGCTCTTTAATTCAGAGAGATGTCACAAGAAAGGGGCTTTGGAATATTTCAGGAAGGAGATCAGGCTGATAAGAGAATCATAAAGAGTAGGACAGGGGTCCCTGGGATAACCTTCTGATGCTCATATCACTATGGCTGACATCCTTTAGTCACTCCCATATCCTGTGTTGTAGGACTATCCGCTTTGAAGTCACTATTACTGTGTTTCATGAGGAGAGAGCAGAGGTATGGACCCTTCAAAAGAAACAGATCCCAACATAAAAACTCATATCCTAAATCACCTTTAGAGTCTGGAAAAGGACTATAAGTAGGGAAGTTTGAGACCCCCAAAACTGGAATCTGACAAGCAGTCAGACAGGCTGTGTGAGAAGGGGAAGCTCTGCAAGACGTCTGCCTGTAACCTGGATTGGGGGCCAAGGCCTGCTAGTCTCTCTGCTGGGTGATGGGATATCACCCAGGAAATTTATGACCACTTGCCCTGGAGCCTGAAGGACCAGGGCCTGCCCGCTTGCTAAGACCAGTGTGCCCTGTGAGGAAGAGGAGAGCACTGGAGGGAGTGAGGTCCAGTGGGGATCCCTGTTGAGTGGAATCTCTCTGTGAGGTGTAAAGAAACAGCTGCTGTACATGAGCATGACAGAGTCGGCAATCCCTCTATGCCAGGGGAGGGCTCCGGTGAAATTATCCCTGTCCCGTCCTGCACTGATTTGGCTGGAGCCCGTGCATAGTCTTAATTGGTGACCCAATATTCCAGTAGGGGGTGCTCTGAAACAGACTGCCCAGGGGTAAAGGCCTATGCTTTTGCATCAATATCAATTCAGACATGGATAGCAACATCTGTGTGTGCTCTAAATGACAGGTGTTACAATTGTAGAGAAAATGTTTCAGGGCCTTAAGCCCTTTCTCAAGCTCTATGCAGGTATACAGACTTTCTACGTCCATTGTTACAAACGAGAAAGTCCCCTCCTCCCACACAACATCCTCTAATTTACAGAGGAGCTCTCTACTATCTTTAGGATAGGATGGTAAGTTCTGTACGAGTGGCTGGAGGAAGGAGTCCACATACTCCTCAAGATGTTCCGTGGGACCTCCATTCCCATATATTATGGGCCTGCGAGGGGGAAACACACCTCCCTTAAGCACCTTGGGTAGCACATAAATGCACGGAAAACACGAATTATCAGCCAACAGATACTTATTCCCAAGATCATATATAAAGCCAGACTCTCGCCACTCGACCAGTCTCGCATTGATGTTTTCCTCAATTGTTTTATTGGGGTTAGACTGTAATCTAGCATAACAATCTCTTTGGTTCAATTGTCTTTGGATTTCATCTGTTTAGTCCTGGAAGTTCATAATGATGATATTCCCACCCTTGTCAGCCTCACGGATGACCAAGGATGGTCATCACATATGGAGTGAAGAAAATGCCTCTCTGTCTTACTGATGTTATATGGATGTGTACATCTGGTACTCATGTGGTGGGTGTCCTCTAAATTATACAAATCTTGTGTCACCCTTGAGGCAAATTCATCAATAACAGTATTCGCACTACTAGGCGGCATGAACTTACATCTATTCCTAAGGCCACTGTCTATGGATGTATCCTCACAAACCTCAAGGCTTCGTGCATGATCAACCAGATCACCTATTTCCCCCTGTTCATCTAGTGTTGCAATCATATAGGAAACATTAATATCAGCTATTGTGAAATCGGAGACACCCATTGTGATCAGAACAGGAAAAAGGACATTAGGTTATTCTGCAAAGTACCTTTTAAATTTTAAGTTACGTGTAAAATTAAACAAATCCACATGTACATTGTCCAATGCTTGTTTGCCTGTTAAGCAAAAATTCAGACCTTTACACAAGATGGCAGTCTCCTGTTCATTAAACTCCCTAGATGACAAGTTAATCACATTCACATTGTTATCTCCATCATTGTTTTCTGCACCGTCCACATCGTGGTTCACAATCTCATTACTTATTATTGTTTGTTGTTTCCCATTTTTGCCTTTGTGACTGACCTGGTATTTCTTGCCACCCGTCTAATTCTTCACCTGGCGCTTTCTTGTTTACCAGGCGATATCTCTGTACTTCTCGTAAAGAATCAGAGGCTGGATTGAGATTGGGGTGGTCATACTAGTTCCCTCACCGGGGTCACTCTCTATTGATGAGACAGACGAGACAGACGTGCTGCTCGACGAGATGCTGGGGGCCCTGACCTCGGTTGCAGGAGCTGGTGTACCTTTGGTAACTACGTCGTCATGTTTGCGTGCGAACGTAAATATGCACCCTCTCTCATAATTGCTTCAATCTCTCTCTATTTTTTGTTGCTTCTTACCCTTCAGATATAATTGCTAAGAGGCCGATTCCTTTTTCAAGATATCATAATTTTTCTGAATTATTTCAGGTACATTTACATCATTTATTTCTTTTTCTAGGGTCAAAATCTCATCCCTAATCTTTTTCCCTCTTCTCTCTGAGTTCCGAATCAGGATGTAAATCATTTTAAAAGAGGCCATATGCAGCCCCTTCTCCCATTCCCCCAGGAGATTGAGTTCCAATTCTTCATAATTGGGGAAGATAAGAATTCGTAGGCCCCTGGAATAACCGTTTGTTTTCCAAATACTTTTTGAGTGTTGCACCGTCCCTCCATTTAGCGAGTTCCTGTTTTCTGAGTTTTTGTCGATTAATGGAACTAATGTCATGTTAAGTTAATAAATTTTGTAAAGCACGCATATACCAGAAGAGGCGTGTTGGCGCTGAGTCTGAAAGGTATCTGATAGAAAAGAAAAAGAAAAAAGGCCTACTAAGTGACCATGTGGAAAAAGCCAGGGGCCTTATTTATGAAGGCCTTGCGCCGCCGGTGCGTCACTTTTAAAATGGGAAAAAGTGACGCACCGGTGGCGCAAGGCCTTCATAAACAAGGCCCCAGGTCTTTACTTGCTTTCTAAAAGTAAACAGATTGGTCTGTGCTCTAAAATGGTCTGGCAATGCATTCCACAATTTTCAGGTAGTATGAAAGAAACTTCTCTCTTCCCAGTGAGCCCTCTTGATCCTAGGAACCACTACCTTATTGGAAGTCGAGGATCATAGACAACGCATGGGCCTATACCACTTGAAGGTCGCTTGGAAGGAGAGAGGGCCAACCTTGTGAAGGGCCTTATGGGCCCAGCACAGGGCTTTGAATTTGACCTGCTCCCTAATGGGAAACCACTGCAGATTGCAAATGTTCTGAGAGATGGAAATATTTTATTTAGGAGTATTGTATGATGCACTCATATGGTAACTCATACTCATATGATATTAGCTACCGGATGAAGAGCCTGCGGAGGGCAAGAGTCTAATGAAGCACCCGACTTACATCTTCAATGAACTTAGTGTCCTTATCCTCTGTAAAAAGAGAAAAGGTGGTAAGCAATGCTGGCCTTTGTGCTGTGATGGGAGAGATGATAACCTCAAGTAGCTCCTCGCCTACTAAGCACTATGGGGCTTATTTACAAGACTCTTGCGCCACTAGCACGTCACTTTTTTCCATATTAAAAGTGACGCACCGACGGCGCAAGGGGGTTGTAAATAAGCCCTCAGTATTTCCAGTCAGATTAGTGAACCCTCTAAAAGTATTAATACCTTAAGAGAGAAAGAAGTCCGCTACTGCATCACAAGCGAGATTGTGGAGAGTGTGGAGATTGTGGATCGCGGAGAGTGGTGCGAGCGGTGCGGCGAACAGCATTTGGACCTTCGAGCCGAGAGCCCGGATCCCAGAGACCAGAGCCCAGAGCCTGTCACCTGATGCCGGTGCCGGTGCCGGTGGCGAGAGCTCTGCCGGGGTGGCAATGTGCATGGCCCAGGGCACAGAGGCTTGCCCGGAGACCGGAGTGCGGAGCACAGCGAGAGCGGCATCAGTTGTGGAGCGGTGCGGGGCGGGTTGGGCTTGGAACGGCGCAGCAGAGAGTCGAAGGGATGCCCGTTCACCCATTCACCCGTGACTTGATTCCTGCATCGGAGCCAGCATTAGCCGCTGCTGTAGTCCGTGGCAGCATTCTGCAGTGCTCTTGTGTTTGCAGAGGCTCCCCTAACAAATCCAGCAGTAAGAGGAAGAAAAACACGGTTCAAAACACGGTGAGCCTTCCTTTCCCTCTCTTCGCATTTGCATTGTAACACCTTCAGTAGCCGCTCTCTCTATACACCTTTATCAGCCTCTAACAGCTAACAGTCTCAACCTGCCTTGCCTCCAGAAAGAGTGAAAGAGGTTTAGAGGGGAGAGTATATGATCTATAAGCTGCATGACGGATTGACTTAAGCAATATCTGCTGCAGTCTAGTCTCCAATTTTAACCCTCCTTCAGCTACTGCATAGTAAAAGAAAGATCAGCAAATCAACAAGCACGCCAGAAAGCCATAGTGCCCACAACCTGTAGCCTACAGTTACCCAGTTCCCCAGAACTGCTCTATAACGACTAAAGCAACCCGCCTGCCGCTTGTGGGCAGTGGGGCAACGAGGACAGGTGGCCGCAGGCGCTTAAAGGGCAGCTAGGAATCAGGCCCCAGCACTTGGTTGCATATAAAGGGGGGGGGGCAAAGGGGGGGCAAAGGAGGGGGTGCTTGTGATAATACGCTTTGTGATAACAGGGCCAGCAGCCTGCTTCAGGCACTTGCTGCGAAACCAGGGAAATGAGATCGGGAAGATTTAGACAGACTCCAACCCAGAAGGCCAAGAGCGAAAAGCAAAGTAAAAAGGAAAAAAACAAGGGACTAAATCAGAAGGTTGTGACTCTAAGCAAAAAAGCCCACTAATATCGCCTCTAATAACAATGTTCAGAAATATAGAGGAAGGCACTATAAGAAAGCCAGCCCCGAGTGACAGACTTCTACTACTTAAAGACCCTGGAGCAGCCACTTACTCTACATCAGCAGAGATTCCAGGCCTCATGACTCCTCTAGCCCCCCAGACAGCCTCTACGCCGTGGAATGGAAAAAATAAGATACAAAACAAATCGATACAAAAGATAAATTGTACAATCAAACAATGGTTCATTCAAAAATCAACTAAGAACATGGATAAGCCTGGTTTAAACCAGGCGGACAAGGCAGAATTGATTAATGAAACCAGCTTAAGCATAATATACAAAGAGGATATATGTCTGAGCAACGAATGTCTTCAAAATGATGGGACAAAAAGTACGGACAACACACATAACACTAATGAAGAAAGATTAGACCATATAAACCAACCAGTAGGTTCGCAAAACTTCGATCAAAAAATACTTAGTTATAGGGAAAAATCCTATTCCTCAACAACAATCTTCAAAACACCCTAAGGTGACCTCACGTCCTCTACCCCTAAGCCAGCAAATAACAAGATAAGAACAACAAGGTTACAGATAGCTGCTCGGTCCACCAGGGAGACTAATGATATTAGCTACCAGTTCAATCAAGATCAAAAACTCAACCAAGAATTAAAAACGCAGCAACAAGGAGCGACAGCTAATGACCAAAGTGCCTTTTCGGAGATTTCTAAATCATTAATAAAAGCATTACAGACAACAATAATGGCATTTTACATGCAAACTGATAAAATGGATATACAAATAGACCTCATGAACATCATAGCAATATAAATTGCAGGAATTAACACCAACCTGGACATTATGAATAATTTGATTTCAAGAGTACAGGCAAAATATTCAGCCCAGTGCGCATGTGCCTAATAATTGACAAATTAAGTCTATTGCCAACACTTCTAGAACAGATAATACTAATCTACAAATCAACGCTGGGAGGGAGAGACAAAAAAGAAGAACCAACAAAATCTAATGTAAAAAACAACCAAGTTCAATTGAGTTCAGAACCTTGCAAAGATGAAATAGACAATCAGACAACTGGAAATAGTGATGTAATTAAACGGGATAAAAAAAGTAATAAAGAACAAAAGCGGTCACGGAAACAAAATAAAACGTGACAGGAAAGCTAGGAATAAAACGTCTCTACTTACAAAGCAGCTAACAACCAAGGTTTACCCAATGTTCTGTCCAGCAAAGACAAGCCATGTAACAAGAGACTTGGCCAGTTTTACAGACGAAAATGTGTCTAGTCGCAAGAATTCTGAAATGGCAGATAAGGATACACAAGCTGAAGTTAATCAGAAAACAGGAAGAGGTGGAAAGATACGTTTGGAATTAAGTATAAGTCCTGGGGACTTAAAGAAGACTACGAAAAGAAAAGGAGACAATAAATATGGTCAGAAGACAAAAAGTTACTCGAGCAGGGAATATAATCGGAAATAAACAAACAACGAAGACAAAGGATTCTAGAGACTCAAAGAATAAAAGTGGGCAAGGTACTGATTCCATCGAAGATGACCTGATTAGTCACGAACAACTAGGACCTACGACCAGCAACATAACAGCTCACAATGCCCTTGTCCAAAAAACTATTGGGATTAAAGCTGCAAATAACCAAGGACAACAAAAAAAAACGGAACATTATAACATGGAAACTTGTGAGGACGGACGGCGAGAGCCAAAACAGGAACACAAAAAACAAGAAAACACAAATCCGGAGATCCACAAGCTCGGAGACAGTAAGTCAGAAGTACAGAAAACGGATATCCCATAAGGACAAGTATTTGGTCATGGTGAAACCAATTCAATGGTGAAAAATCTAATGAATCCCCAATCGAAACAGACAGGTGATAACACCCGAGGGAATTCGGATCAGGAATTAGTAAATACAAGAAACTCAAATCCGGAGATCCAAAAGCTCGGAGACAGTAAGTCAGAAGGACAGAAAACGGATATCCAAAAAGCATTTGGTCATGGTGCAAATATTTAAATGGAGAAAAATCAAATGAATCCCCAATCGAAACAGACAGGTGATAACACCCGAGGGAATTCGGATCAGGAATTAGTAACTAACTACAACACAAGACATTTGTCACATGACAAACAGGTCCTAAACACCATGTTGGGAGACAAGACCCAACACGTAAACATAAAAGTTGAAATAAAACATGATAAAAAGCAAATTAAAGTCGAAAACAAGGAAGAAGACCCAATGTCACAGATAGGTCATTGCAACGCACTATTGAAACAGCAACTATTGCTAACTCCAGAATACGACTCAAAAGGGCCTCAAGATATACTGAATAGGGGGAATATACTTAAATTAACAGCAAATATTCCAGCTTTCAATTACCTGACCTCAGCGAACTTATTGGCAGTAGAATTCATAGCAAAGGAAACCCAAAAAAATAAGGAGCAAACATTGACAACTTGGCTGACTGAAGTAGACATCCAACACATTTTGAATTCCAAGGCGCAATTTGAAGCTTTTGGAATTCATCTGTTAAGACCAAAGATACCTCGCTATCCTGGCCCTTTAAACAGTAATTTTAGCACCAACAAGAGCAATGGACAAAGGCAAAAAGAAATCTCGCCGAACAACCAAATAGTTCTTAAAGGAGCAATAGGCAGTAACCTTCCAATAGCACTGAAAAGAGACATACAGAATGATCAGGCAACTGGAAAGGATAGGGTTATGGACAACTGGGGCTGGCTGCCAGGAGTGTTAAATTCAAGCTCATGCCATTGACCGATGGAAAAGACACCAGCTGCTCAAGACTCAAGAAACATACAAATACTCTCATGGAACATCGCCGGGGCAAACAAATGGCTAGAAAATGGGTCCCAACCAAATAACTGGGAAAATGTTGACATAATAGCATTGCAAGAGACTTGGGCACTAGAAAATATCCCTTTGATAAATTATATACATTATACAGTTCCAGCTATCAAAACCAAAATTTACGGTCGGCCCAAAGGGGGACTGGCAGTCTATTTATCTACAGAGTTGAAAATTGACACTGAACAGATGGCCTCAGCAGGACCTAACATTCAATTGATCAAATTAATAACCAGTTCAGCGGGTAGAACAAAAACCGTCCTGCTGATAAATACATATGCACATCCCTTACCAAGGAAAAAATCGGCCCACAACACACAGCTGATTGCAATCATCACAAATTTAAGGAGCACCTACCCACAATGGGATTTGATACTTACAGGGGACTTTAATTCCAACTTAATTCACACCCCGGATAAAGACGATTTGCTAGTATCCAACAACATATTCTGGAATGTTCCACAACAATACCAGCCAATGAGGCCCAAAGTGGACCACGTTGGCCAAGGCCTGGTAAATGCTCTAGAGTTTCTTGGCCTAAAAGTAATAAATGGCAGAACTTCAGATGATTTCCCACCGAAACATACATTTCACGGGGGAAAGATTGGATCAAGACTGGACTACACAGCAATTTCAGTATCATTGATGCCACTCTTCCCCCATTTCGCTATAGAGTACAACACTAGCAGTGATCATTCCTATCAGCACATACACTTCAGGTTAAAAATCGCTAAACACCAGGTAAACACAACAGTTGAAGGAAACATACATACAGTTGACCTAAAACGCCTAAAATGGACAAATGCCACAATTCAAATATCACAATCCAAAGTAAAAATGAAGATAACGGCTAGTAAAGTAGAGGCCCAGAACAAACTTCAAGCTTGGGAAAAATTTACGGCGGATCTAACTACACTAATGCCGACTGGAAAAACGCAGACAAAAAATTACGGCCAAAAAAACGATCCGGATAGAACAACGGCAGGGCTGCGAGCCTTGAAATGCAAACTCAAAAAATCAATCAGGAGGTTTAAAAGAACAGTACCTGACCTAGCTGCCAGGGATAGGGTACGGCAGTTAAGGAAATGTTACAAAAAAGAGCTTTGGGAAAAAAAAAGAAAGAAGTGATAAATTCTGGGCCGAACTAATTTGTAGCTCTAAGAAATCGAATTCAAATCAGTTTTGGGTAATCATAAACAAATTACACAGATCAGCGAATGTATTATCATCAAATATTCAAGAATACGAGTGGGCTTAATTTTTATCTACGAGGTTTATAGAAACAATTACCCAAGAAACACCTGAAGGAAACATCCAGACTCTGGCAGAGGGAAAAGACAAATCCAAATGGGTCACCGAATCAACCAGCTCAGAAGAGTTATAACTCCTCACAAGAAAGAGCAAAAAGATGCTGGGACAAAACTAACGGAGGAAAAAGGAAAGCCGCCGGCAAATAACGGCATCAATAACCCGATAACAGCGACAAGTCATTCGTCCTTGTCAAGCGAAGGAGATATACGAATAATTAAGAAAGGTTGAAGTGACGGTGCTCCCGGCCCTAATGGAATCCCTCAAGCAATCTTCAAAGACGACACATTGTTTTGGGGCAATCACCTTTTTAACCCATACCAAGAAATAAAGCTCCTAAATAATATTCCAGTGAATTGGCAAGGTTCGATACTGACACACATTTTTAAAGGAGGAGAGAGATTTAATCCATCCGTTGATAGCCCTCCTGGATGTCGAAGCCAAATATTATGCCACTCTTGTGTTAGAAGAGCTGAAGGATTGGTCTGATAATCTCAATCTTATCCCGGTCAACCAGACAGGCTTCAGGCAAGGTATAGGGTCGATAACGAACATTAGAGGTCTATCACTAATAGCAAACAAGTGTAAGCAGAGGAAATTACATCTTTACCTCTGCTTTATAGACCTAAACGCAGCTTTTGATAGTGTTGATCGTCACCTCCTGTGGAAAAAGCTGCAAGCATGGGATATTCCTGAAAGGCTATTAAAAGGCATACTGCTATTTTATTCCAACACCTGGTTAAGAATCAAGAATGGTGATGGGTCCAGACTATCAAGGAAGCTGACAGACCAGAGGCCTCAAACAAGGGTGTGTCTTGGCCCCACACCTTTTCAATCTGTTTATGTCTGATCTTTCACAAAGGCTGGACAGCATCAACTCTCATCCACCGAAACTTGATAAACTTGTACTCACTCATCTTTCATATGCCGACGATGTAGTGTTAATGAGTCAAACAAAGATCGGTCTTCAAAGAAGTTTGAATGAAATGTCAGCATTGATTTCAGAAAACAAACTTAAGATAAATACATCAAAGACAAAAACAATGGTGATTGGGAGTCAGCGGAGATGTAAACAGACTATCTGGCTTAACGGCAACCAACTAGAGGAGGTAAAAAAATATAAGTACCTGGGATTCTACATTGATAATTCACGAAACCACACGGAACAAAAAGGTATTTGACTCAGAGAACCAGTGCCCTCATATTTGCCTTCAGTCTACTAGTTAAAAAGTTGAAGGGCCCTTCATATAAACCACTGCTTGCAGTAATGAAGGCGAAAATCCTTCCAACTATAACATACGCCAGCGCTGCCTTTCATGGCGAAGACGGAGAGGTTTTAAATCAATTAATAGTTTCCATTTACAAAAAAGTATTTCAGATACAAAGGTTGGCCTCCCCGGCCCAGGTTCGTCTTGAATTCGGCCTAATAAACGAAGACATAGAGAGAGTGTATGCTACAGTGAAAACTTGGTACCGCTTGAAACAAAATGCTGCTGCATCACAAATTATGCTTCAACAAAACTAGTGGACGACGTAGGGTGTAATTGGGTGCACTCTAAGGGTTTTTATCAATTAATATTCTTTGGGTTGCACTTCTACCAACTACTAGGGCACCGTCCAACCCCAAATTATCCCAATAAATACTCAAAAAATGAGCTGGGAGTGCTAAGTTTTTCTGGTTCGGGTTAGAAGGAATTGCAGTCGTGAGGAAGACTACACTAGGGAATTTAATAAACTGCCAGAAAGATTGGGCAGGAGAGGTTATGCCAATAAAGATTTAACACGGGTTAGAGACAAGGTGTCAAAAATTAACAGAGAAACCACTTTACTTTCCAAAAGGAAAGAAGTGACTAAACGGGGACCATCTTTTGTTACGACATATTGCATACAAAAAGACAAGATTAGACAAGCCTTAAGCAGAAATTGGGCTTTACTCAAAGGTGTGCCAGGTTTGGCGACTGAGTTGGATGACAAACCATGATTAATTTAAAAAAAATGCCCAAGGATTAAAAAGAAGATTTCTGCTAATTATATTCGTCCAATGACTGTAATGACACAGGACTGGTTTCCACCACAGCCTAAAGGTTTTTACGTCTGTGGTTCTTGTATAATATGTGCACATGGCATGAATAAAACCAACATTTTTAAATATAATAGCAATAGACAATTCTGGATCAATGAATTTATAAATTGTAACAGTACAGGAGTCATTTATGCCATTTTATGTAGTTGTACAAAAGTATACATAGGGAGTACTAAGAGGCCCCTCAAAACTAGGATACAAGAACATAGGCGGGCGATCATTAATGGTGATGCAAAATCCCCACTATATGTACACATGGAAAAGGTTCGAATAAAAACTTTACATTTCATGGGATACAGAAACTATCTCCACATGTTAGAGGTGAGGATTGGGAGTTACGAATCCGACAGACAGAAGCACGATGGATAATTAAATGCAGAACTATGAAACATGGTCTTAACATCGACTCTGAGTTACATCTTTTTTGGCATAATCTGATATATCATGCAAATGATTTGAGTTTCAATGTAAATATTGATGAAATAATTTTAAAATGCATTATCAACATGTACTAAGCTCTGTACACATACTGGGATAAATATTAGGCAACCGGTTATATATACAAAGCATACTCATTTTTTAGGTAGTACTATTTCTTTTGACCCGCTAATAATCCGAATCTTTAATGTAAGATCGGATGCATTATCAACATTAAAATGATCGATTTATTTGAACGCCTTCTATTCGATTCGGCTGAGTATAATATATGGCATTCATCACATAAATTACGTGGCTTTATAATTTTGTGTTTTTGTTTACCTTTCAGAATCCTGAAAGGTAAACATGATTAGTAGCAAAACCAGGGCCCAATCAGATAGGGACATACATATCAAAACAGCGAATGACGTTGCGTTTCACAAAATTATGTTCGTAACATTGACGCGATCTCGGCATGTTGTTGACAACGGAAACCAATAGGCATACACCGGATGTTATCCATAGACTAAGCATGGGCGGAAAATCCGTTACGCTCGCGGATTTTGCGGATTTTCGGGAAATCCGCAATCCGCGAAATTTGCGAATTTCCCGCAAAATCCGCAAATCCGCGAGCAGCGGATTTTGCTCGCACTGCTCGCACTGTTCGCGTGAGTTTGCGCCCCGCGAATAAGTGCAAAATTGCAGAAATACGATCTTAGCAAAACTGAAAGTAACTACTTACCAGGTTCAAAAGTTCAGGCACATCATTAGTAGCCATTTCCTGTAGTGCTTCCTGAGGGGCCCCTCCAGAGTTCAGTTGCCAGTTGAAACTATTATGTGACCCTGCTCTGAACCTCAGAATAGTTACACATATGCCACAAAGGTCCTGAATTACAGCTAAGGGAGACAAGCAGGAGCCAGGCTGGAAGTTAAAATCCATTAATCAGCCCCTAATTCATTATTGTCAGTTGGGGCAGGGCAGGTGTTGTAACTAATTTTGCAACAATGAAAGCACTTAGCAAGTGCAAAAGATCACTAATCAGGGCGCACTAAGGAAGCAGGTGCCAGCTAAAAAAATATTCTGTGACACATTAATCAGCCCCAAATTAATTCAGGTCACTTGAGGCAGGGAAGGTGTGCTTTGCTTTGCCGAAAATAATGTACACTGGACAACCAGAGGGTGTGGTGATGAAACAGAGGGTGGCATGGGTGGGCCAGAGGGTGGCATGAGTAGTCAGAGAGTGGCAGTGGTGACAGAGAGTGGCAGTGATGAAGAAGAGTGTCCCAAACAGGCTGGACACATAGAAACAACAAGTTCGCAAAACTTGCGACCCGACAGGTAAGTTCGCAAATTGCGAAATTGTAAAAACCCTCGCGAACTGGCAGAAACACGGGCGAACACAAAAAAAAAAAAATCCGCAAATTCGCGGGAATTCGCGGATTTTGCGGATTGCGAATCCGCAAATCCGCAAAATTCGCGGATTGCCAATCCGCAAAATCCGCTCATGCTTACCATAGACGGACCACGTTAAAAGCTGTAGTTGGAACAGTAGGTAGGGTGTGCGCTTAACGGAAGTGGCCGGGAGTAGACCGGATATAATATAGGTGTCGGACCTTGGTGGAAACTAGTTTGAGCACACAAGTGTGTCTTGTTTAAGTTTGCCCGGGAAGTTTAGCGGGTCGTGATTGGATACGAGACTCCTTATAGTACGCGGGAGTTTTTTGGATGACTGCTATCGTGATTTATCGAACCTGGGCGGATTTGAAGTAAAATGAGGCTCCCAGTGCGTCGGTAAGTGCATAGCAAACGAGGAACGCGCTAACTAGACAGAATTAAGTCAGATGATTTTAATAGTGCGACATGCTTATTTTTCTCTACCTCTGTAGATTGTGCTTTGTGCAGTGAAGAAATGATGTCTGAAAAGAGAATTGTCAAAATATTTACTTACTAGAAACCTTATTTTGGGTGAGTGATTATCAGCGTTATATATTTTTCTTATGGAGTAGATGTTGTATAGATGTTAGACTCTTCATTTTTGAATGCACGATGAGTCTAAAGTACGATCTGCTTACATCACAATAGGTGAGATAATTGGAGAAGTTTACGTGAAGAATTGAAACGTTGAAAGAAGGGGCAGATCTGGTGTGGATTCTATTAGCTGATTGACTTAAAGGTAAATTTACTTATGTCGCTATAGAATCCAGCAACAGTGATGTTATTGGCATAGAATACTAGAATGCGGCACGGGCCACAGGAGTTGACATAAAACTACTGTGCATGGAACAAAAGACAGTGGAAAATGTATTTAAATAAGGGGTTTCACTATTGGAAATCTCCCTTTGAAAGAACATGTTGAGTAGCCAGAAACATGATAGATTTAGATTGACTGAACCCTTTCTCTATTTCTAATCTAAATATAGTATTACACTTTTAGATCGACGAAGGTGTGTGACGTATTTTGGGAGCCCCCTAGACTCAAGGCATAGAAATATTGCAGATTTTGAAGCGTCAAAATAGTAATTTTCAAGGTGAGCTCGACCTTCCCTGAAATGTTGCGCACATGGCATCTTACTGGCCAATTTTAAGAGAACATAATTGAGTTGAACATTAATGAATGTAACCCACATTACAATATACTTGCCATTAGAGCCGAATGTCTAACAGGTTGCCCATACTATCCCGGTATGTCTAATATATGTAATAAAACAAATGCAGAGACGTTTTTGTTCATATAGCTCTCGCAGAATCTCTGAGTTTATGAGCAAATGCTATAAGAACATTTTTGTAATAATGTTACCCCAATGGCACCAGGTTGGAAGGTGTAGCAAAAACAGAATGTAAAATAATTGCTTGATCTTTCTACAGAAACAATAATATATGTCATTTGACTCATGTATATGCATTTTGTGTTTGTATTTGCAGCCCTGATGATGTCCTACCTTTAGGACGAAACGCATCGACTGCGGGCAATACAAAGAAATTCACTTAGAATACAAGAATTATATTGCTTTCTTGATGAAGTGTTGCTTAATCATTGATTTTGTTGTGTCAATTGTGATGAACTAATTGGACTTTCTTGAGAAAACTTAGCACTCCCAGCTCATCTTTTGAGTATGCATCACAAATTAATGAAGCCCTTTGGTCTGAAGTAAACGAGGATAAAACTTCTCCTTTTAATCAATACCTATGCAAATCTCTCTCAACTACATGTACATCAGAGTTATGGAATAAAAACCTGGGGTACCAGTATTTTAAACAAGCAATAAATAAAGTTTCAAAAATCCATTCATCTCAATTGGACAAAAATATCTTTAGGTTGAGGTCGAACGCTTGGATGGTGATAAACAATTATAAGTCCCTCGCACCGGCGTCATATTTGAATCTGACATTCTCAATTAACCTAAAAAAGCAATTAATGGCATTACGCTTTGGAAAATTACCATCTCAGGCAGATCAGCCAGCCTGGGTGCATACAGGTCCTAAATCATGCCGGCTGTGCAACTTCTAAAAAGAAGATTTCATTCATGTAATTTGCAAATGCTACAAATTGTGTAATGAACGAGCTATTCTCCTAAAACCAAGTTTTAATGAAAGAGGCATCAGGTCCTGTAGAGCTGCTATAATGCGTGCCTAAATCCTTCTGACCCACCATTGAACGGTACACTGATCAAATTCCTTAAAGTATTTACAAAGCTTTGTTAAAAGGGTCGGAAATTTGGCAAAGGAGGAAAAAAAAAGAAAAAAAAGGGGGACGAACATATGGCACTGAATTTTAACAACGAAATTTTAGAAGTATTAAGAAGAGATGGAATGAATGTACTGTTTGATTCTTTTTTAAACTTTAGAAACAAGCTTAAACAGACTGCTAACTGTGTTGAAAAGCTCTTTTGAAGAGTTGTTTCTGGGTTAATATTGTCTGTAACAAAAGTGGCTTTAGTAGCATTTATTTTCCTTTTGTAGTCTTTGATCATATTTATGTATTTTATGTTCTCATCAGAGCTTTAATTAGATGCCCACAACTGTTCCTGGTGTCTTCACTATGCCTACACAATCTGAGTTCTTGAGAATACCAGGGCACAGATGGTAAAGTTCTGTGATCAGTCTTGGTTTTCTTTAGCGGAACTAGTTAAGAAATTGGTGTGTGAAACCAGCCAGTATCATTGTTTGCAGTAAGATTGACATTGGCATTGTTCTCAAGAGAGGGCTGAGATTTTGTCAGCAGCTCATTTAATTTAGTGCTATCTATTTTATTCCACTAACGACAATTTGACAGTGGATGCTTTATGAGCTAGAGATTTTGTAGATGAAATGATTACGTTAAAAGTTACAGCCCTGGGATCAGTCCAGGCTAGGGGAATTGCCTTCCCGACTGACAAATTGAGGTAATTGCTAAAAATACCATTGAGCATATGGCCCGCTTGGTGTGTAGATGAGTTCACCAATTGTATTGTATCATATCCAGATTCGACAACGTATCAATATGATATGTTGTGCCCCTGTCCTCTAATAGTTCTGAATGAAAATTAATGTCTCCCAGAATGGTAAAATTTGGAAAAGGTACACATGATTACATAACATTGAACAGAGTTTGAGTAAACCAGGAGGCCACTGAAGGTATAGGTGTAGGTACAACTAATCTTCAAATCAAACATAATCACCTCACAGTTAGGAAATGGGAGGAGCTTAAACGTGGCCTTGAGGTGATTCCGATATACAATTGCTATCCTTCCTCCTCGCTTATTTATCCTATCAGCTCTGGTCACCTCATAGCTCTCAGGAATCGCGATGATGAAAATCAGGGTCAGGCGCGGCGTCTGCCCAGGTTTCGGTAAGAAAAGAGACTTCCGGTCTCACTAAATCTAAAAGATCTGCAAGTTCCTGTGTTTTATGAGGGGCCTGAGAGCAGATTAGTGGAGTGGATCGAAAGCACCACATAAAAGGCCATAGGCCTCCTGGGTGCGACATAGTGTCGTTATTATGGCGGGATTGTGGATGGGGGTTAAATTCAAAATTGCCACTGGGGCAAGCCGATCAGTCATCTGGTAGCTGAGGTTTGAAAGCCACACAGAGGAGCGACTAACTTTTGTTTTCAAGAAACAGTGGCTTAGTCTCGAATAAGTATGGGGGGGCCGGGGCCACGGACACTGGTGCACTGCGCACTGTGGCTGCCTTCAGTGCGCAGTCGGTACATAAACGCCTCTTGCGGCCACATGCATCAAGGTATTTAGGAGTCACAAACGGTGCGATTCGGTAAAATCGGCTGTTTGCGATTCCTAAATATCTTTTTAGTATGCATCAATCATTTTTGGCAAAATCGCCATTCTTAGCGATTTCCAAAAATGCGATTGCTTCTAAGGAATCGCAAATTTGCGATTCCTTAAAAGCAATGCATGATTGTTTCTAAAGTTGCGAATTCGCAAGTAGGGGGTGCAAATTACCACGAGGGTGAACCTCGTGGTAATTTGCGAAAAAGAATTAAAATGCTCAAATTAGCATTTTAAACACTGTCATGTTACAGACACACATGTCCTTAGGACATGTGTCTGTGTGTAACATCCACTTTAAAATAAATTTCAGGGGTGCAGGGGGGGTCCTTCGGATCCCCCCCCTGCACCCATGGAATGCATTAACATTTTGCGAATTCAAATTTGCGAATTCGCAATTCCCATTGATTCCTATGGGCCTTTTGGCCCATAGGAATCAATGGGAAATGCGAAATCGCAAATTAGAATTCGCATAATATTTGCAATTTGGTAAAAATTGCGATTTTCACCGAATCGCAAATATTATGCGAAAATATGCATGCATCCCATTTTGCGATTTCCAAATAGCGATTCCCTATTTTTCGCAATTTGGAATTCGCAAACGGCCGGGATGATGCATGTGGCCGCAAGTCCCTTAAGTGGGCCTTGGTGAGAGGACATGGCAGGAGGCAGAACCAAGTAGGAAACGCATGCTGGGACGCTTTGATTAAAAAAATAGTGATGGGCAAAGCAACAAGAACACAAACTGGGGTCCAGCAACCCCCTTCATGCAGCATAGGCTCCCCTGTGCTGCACGAGTGCTGGTAACAGAAATTAAACTAAAATATAGGCACACACGCATAAACCGAATAAAAACGACATCAAGCCTTTCAATGCTGTGAATTTTTTGAGAAGCTCAGGAGCCAGGCAAATCCCAGAAATGGCAGCTAAGCGCTTACAAGGAAAGGAATGCAATCTATCGATTCAGAAACGAATGGAGTAGTGGGCTAATGAAATACCATGACAACATTGCAAGAGAGGGAGTGGTAGATTCATCTGAAGAAGAGGAAATACGTCAATTTGAACCATGGTAATGGAATATTTGTGTGATTGGTTAGTTGGGTATTTATTATCTCATGAGTCAATTCATTTATGAAGGTCACATTTACAAAGCGAGATGGTAATTAAACAATGTGTGTGTCATGGACGTCGACGTAGTGGAAGTGATATTACACAGCCTTTGATGCCAGTTACATAGTAGGAAGTGGCATCATAAGACCGGTGTCTTCCCAGGACGTGATGCCATATGACATTTGACCCTGGTTACATAAAATGAATTGCATCACAAAAGTTAAAACCTCGACATTAATTGCAAGAATAATGTACATCTGCAGGCCAAGTTTCCTCACAAAGATAAGGAACAGGAAGCACAGAAACTGGAAAAAACACTCTTCACAGGAGACAGTCAAGCACACCCCCTACGCAAAACAGACACAGAGCAGGAACTACCATAGTAAGCACTGCTTTTTAAACAGGTAACACATCCAGCATAAGAAACATTTTCTATGCCTCCTTCACAAAGTAGGTTTAATGTGAGTGGCCCCTGTTCTATATGTGCAGGAAGCTGCTGTCCACGCTGTTCAGCGTGGAAGAATCTTCTGCTGCGGATTGATGTACCGGTACAACATTTCTTAAAGAAGCATGCTGTCTGTGGTGTTCCTGTTCTTTGTGCGAGGGAGACATACCTTCCTGCTGTGTGTGTCAAGCCTGCAGTGCTGCTTTGTGTGCAGTACCCGTTGCATCTGTAAGTAAATCTCACTTTGCCTCTACCCACACCATACCCGGCTTCTAATCCTCAATGTTGAACGAAATGGGGATGATAACAACATTACAATGCTGTTTCTTGACGCTAGACAGTAAACATAACATGATTATAGAATATGTATTTAAAACCTCAATAAAATCTGTTTGAAAAAGTACCTCATTTCTATTCCTGACTTTCCGTTCTGTGAAAGTGTTGAAGTGATCTTAATGCCACAGACCCCAGTTTGTTTGACGTCAAGGAGATCCGCAAACAACAGCACCTGACAAGACACCATCATAAGCCTGCCGCACCACCATACTACACACTTTGGAACAACCAGAGTACGGATGTGGAGCTAGTGGACCTTAGTTAACGGGTCTTCTTGACAACTCTGACTACCACCTGTTAGATCCGGGATCCCTGGTTGGCTGAGGTAGGTACCTTAGGCCAAATAGGGACCCTCATTTCCACATCAGGGAAAGGAAGGACACCTTCTGAGATAGTCCCTGTTCACCCCCTTGGTAGCTGTGCACGTGCAGCCAGGCTTATCTTCAAGGCAAATGTGTAAAGTATGTGCAACCACGATCACAGCAACCCAATGATGACACCACAAATGGACTAGTATACATTTTATATAAAAAGATATTTGATAACACCACACAATATAAATCCAACATATGAGTATGTGTTATATTCCTCTTGGCTGGTTGTTAGGCTAGCCAACCCTTGTAAGTTCTAGTGATAATAATGAGCACTTCTAAACATTTCACTGTAGTCCTATTACCATGTTATGCAGTTCATAATGCTAGAATCAGGTACTTTGCAATGGAAAAGTAATGCAATGCGTAACTCAACCATCAAGCACAGTGCACTGTGAAAATAATCAATGCGTAACGCAACAATCGGGCACTTTCCAATGTAGAAATAATGCAATGCCTAACGCAACAACCAGGTACTTCGTTATGCAAATATGCAGTGCGTAATACACTAATCAGGTAGTTTGTTATGGAGAAACAATGCAATGCGTCATATGACAATCAGGTAGTTCGTTATGCAGAGATAATGCCATGCGTAATACACTAATCAAGTAGTTCATTATGCAGGAATACTGTAATGCGTGATACACTAATCAGGTAGTTCGTTATGCAGAAATGATGCAGGTGTAATACGGCAATCTGGCACTCCGTTATGCAGACATAAAGTAATTCGTAATACACTCCAGCGCCGATCACGGTGCCTTCGGTGGTCTCTATGCCACTCGTGCTGACTCACAGTTAGCCACTGTCAACAGTTGCCAACCAACACGTGTATGGTATGACAAAAAGTGAAGCTCTGCACTCCGGCCCCATACTGCCACTCCCTTGGCAAGTTTGGGCTGCTGGAATGGGAGAGAGGTCAAGAGCATCTCCCTCCGAGCCCGCACCCCACCCCAGGTGTCGACATACGTTACCTGGGGATGCAACCTCACTCTCCTCTTCCCTACCAGCGACTTGGGCTTCCGATGCAATCTTTGTGAAATGGCAACGGCGGGCTCGTCCCGGTAGCTCAGCTCCTCTGGGCCGCTACTGCTACGAAGATCTCAGGCTGCCACAGGGCACACGCACACAGCGTTGCTGGGACTCGCTTGAGCTTCAGGTGCATGATCACAGGGAACTCCTCATGAAGGTCTCAGGCTGCACGAAGCACACACACACAGGGTTGCTGAGACTCACTTTAAATCCGGGTGCTCAATAACAAGGCAATGCTCACAAAGGTCTCAGGCTGCACCAAGCACACAGCGTTGCTGAGACTCACTTGGATTCTGGGTACATGATAACAAGGCAATCTTCACTAAGGTCTCAGGCTGCGCAAAGCACATGCACACAGCGCTGCTGAGGCTCACTTTGATTCCGGTGCACACGATAACAGTACGATCCTCACAAAGGGTTCAGGTTGCCAAAAGCACATGCACACAGCGTCGCTGAGCCTCCCTTGGACTCCATGTGCCCACAATCACAGGGCACACTTTACGAGGGTCTCAGGCTGCAAAAAGCACACACACACAGCGTCGCTGAGACTCTCATGGAAACTTTTGTCTTCCTGTGTTTCCGCAACAGGGAGCCAGCTCACCTCAGGCCCTTTGGGATAAGTTACTTCAGGACACAGCAAAGCAAAGTCCTTTCAAGCAGGGGGACCCAGCACACAGCAAAGTCTCTTTAGCCTTTCATTGGTTAAAACAGCAAACTGCAGGCCTGCTGCAGAACACATACCAAGGGTCAGTCCTTTCCTTCAGTCTCTTCAGTTGTTTCTTCCTTGGCAAAAGTTCCTCTTGACCATGAAGTAGCTCCAGTCTTGTTCAGTCTTGATCAAGCCATTCTCCAAAGTTCAGGGGCTTCAGCTCTCATATTTATTCCCCTCAATTGCTTTGAAGTCTTTGTGTTCAGGGTGGCACTGACCCCTGTTCAAACCAGTTATGGGTGCCTCCCTGCCAGTGACACCTTCTTCCTTCGATTAGTGGGTGTCTGGATTCTCAAGGTGGGACAATAGTTTTATGGAAGCAACCCAGGCCTCTTCACCTCTAGGGGCCACTCCTCCTCCTACACTCCAAATGCAGGTCATCCTGTTGCTGTCTCACCTCATACCCCGGGTCAAGCTATTCCCCTGATCCTCTTGCTTTCAAATCCAGACAGTCAATCCACAACCAGGAAGAGATACACAGAAATGTTAGAGCACAAAAACCCAGTCACTTCCAAAAGAGTGGCTTCTAAACACACAATGCGAAAACCACCCTTATAAAAAGATGTGTTATTACATTGTGAGTTCAAGCATACTAAACTTCACCTCTCCATCTAAAGCCTTTAGGAAGATAGGCTGGAAAACCTATTACACAACATCCCCATTCTGCCCTATGGGCAAGATGGCCTTTCAACAGTGAAAAACAAAATGGAGATTATTTCACTGCCAGGGCGTGGTACACACCTCAGTACATGTCCTACCTTTCACCTGCACTGCACCCTTCCCAGGGGGTACCCTGGAAATACCATAGGGGTGTCTGATGTGCATAGAGAGGGAAGGGTAAGGTCTGGCAAGTGGGTGAACTTGTCAGAACAACATGGCAGTTTAACAACCTGCACGCAGGCCCTGCAGTGGCAGGCCTGGGTTTCTCTCGTTAAGGCTACTTATGTGGGTGGCACAATTAGTGCTGCAGGCCCACTAGTAGCATTTGTATTACCAGCCCTGGCACACATAGTGCACTTTACTAGGGACTTTACTAGTAAGGCAAACATATCAATCATGGACAACCAATTACCATTATACTTTACTGATGCTTTGACACTGTTCAGCAGTGGCAAAGTGACCAAAGCATCTATTACACCATCGAAAATAGAGGAGGTAGAGGCAAAAAGTCTGGGGTAATCACACCAAGAAATGCCAGGTCTGACACCACCTAATTAGAGGAGTGATCAGACGACTATTTGAGGAGGTTGTGTCCTAAAACATTTCCCATCCATTTTTCATTCGCCTCGCGCGTTGTTAAAGATAAGAGTCTCCGATCAAGGTGGAAATTATCTGCGGCCTCAGTTCTAGAGGCAAGAGTATTCTGTCTATAGGAAGGAAAGCCTTCTGTCCCAAAAAGGCCCTACCTGCTTCCCCCAATGAGGTCTTCTAAATAAATGTATAGGGCCAAAGCACATACGTTCCAAGTAATGTCAACAGAAAATGTATGAAGTGCATATACAGATTTTCGTGTTTTTACAACCACATCATGAGAATATATGTTTTAATGTATTGTACAGAGCTTAACATAAATTTGAATCGATTCCTCATGTGTCTGTAGTTATTGATATGACACAGCAATATATTTGCCATCAAAATGGTGTGGTTGAGGGATTACATTTTCGGTCCTTGAATGCTGAAGGTGCCATGTCACAATGCTCCTTGGGCACCCAACCCCCCTCAAATCGCTGACAGACTTTTGAAAACTGTCTATTCCATCTCACAGACAGTACTTTTTTCAGGTGCTGAGGTGAACTAGTTAGGGTCTTTGGCGGCTGAGTTTATGACCTATTTTTAGAGACATTAGTGTTCCCACAAACAGACCCTGTGAGACCACCGATATAAGACCCAGTAATTTTGTGGTATGGGTGTGACTTGGTTAAATATTTACATATCTTTATCTGAGTATTTACTATTTTAATTTTCTAACTAAGAAGGTAAAACTTTTATAACGTTCCTCTATTCTCCTGGCTACCTCATTAGCTCACTCTCTCTCAACTTATGGAGCACAGTACAATATAGGTCCCCCTATAATCTTAGCTTTCAGTTGTTACGAGCATGACTCTGTAGTGTTTTGTCTAGTTTACATTATTTTGTTATCAGATTTACTCTTGGAGTATTACACCACTATAACAACCTTGTCTAGAGGTTGCATTGAGGCAGAACATCTACCAATTTTGGGTAAGTGTTTTCACATTGATTCTAAAGTTGGGATGTTGTGTGCTGTGCCCACTGGTCACCTGCAAAGTGCCGTTCATCCTTGTTTTACTGCAACCAAGCTCAAGGTCACTGTATGCATTACGGATCATGTTATGTCTTGCCACTATGTTTGTTTCCGCTGTTTCCTGATCGGAGTTTTAGTAGCTTTGTATGTGCCACTTTCCTCGCTACAGGGTTGACCCCGTTAAACACCTACACAGATGTTCCTCTCTCCTTTGTTTATACCTTAAGAGTGCCCCTCTATGCCGGTTGCAGACCACATTAACACCGCACATGGAGTCTGCGTCAAAAGGACCCTATAATGAAGCATGCTACATTTGGGTTGATGATGGCTTTCATCCTTTGGCAGGATATGATCCATGTACCTTTAACATAGGTTTCAGTTTGTGACTGTCCTCGCGGAGTATCTTTTGTTATGTTGTTATGAATAGAAGGGTATACTCCTGTTAGACCTGTCATTCCTTAGTGTGGTCTTACCCAAATTTGTCCTGCTTACCTCCACTTTTTGCGGTATCTTTTTGTTGGCCTAAGGACTCTGAGCACGTTATCACTGCTAACCAGTGCTAAAGTATATATGCTTCTCCCCTAAAACATTGTGACATTGGTATATACCTGACTGGCATATTTCATTTACTTATAAGTCACTTGTAAAGTAGTATACCATATACCCAGGGCCTGTAATCTAAATGCTGCCTGTGGGCCTGCAGCACTGGTTGCACCACCCTCACAAGTAGCCTTTCAAACCTGTATCAGGCCTGCCATTGCTAGACCTGTCTAAGCAGTTTACAATCTTTTGACTTGGCATTTAAAACCACTTATCAAGCCTTAAACTTCCATTTGTTACATGTATGTCGCCCCTAAGGTCGGTCCTAGTGAGCCCTATAGGCAGGGTGCTGTGTAACTAAAAGGCAGGACATATGCTTTTAAGTTTAACATGTCCTGACAGTGACAGACAGCTACATTAGCTTTTCACTGCTGTGATTCCAGCTCCACTCATAGGCTAGCATTGAGAATTCCTTGAAAAATGTTTAAGCTGCAATTCCAGATTAGAAAGTAGTAACTAAATGATGTTTCATACCTTCGGAATGTTAATGATAAATCCTCTTCAGTGTGAAAGTTGAATTTGACATTTCTATTTTAGAAATACCACTTTTAGAAAAAGGACATTCCTTGGCTTAAACTTTGCTCTCTTTACCTGCAGTCTGTCTCCAATACACATCTGGGCTGGGTGACAGCTACACTTTTTGCATTCCCTCTAGGTAGCCACAAACACGGGAAGGTGAGGCTCATCTGCATTCTGAGCACTCATCTGCATTCTGATGGGTCTTCCTGAGCAAGGACAAATGGGAGGGGCTGACCCTTCAATAGGTAGTGTCCTGTCCGCACACTAAGCTCTGATTTACCCCGCACAGATAGCCTGGGAGACAGGACTGGATTGAAAGATATCTTTATGCACATCGGACTGCCGACTGCACACTAAGCTCTGATTTACCCCGCACAGATAGCCTGGGAGACAGGACTGGATTGAAAGATATCTTTATGCACATCGGACTGCCTCTTTTCAAGGCCCCCTACATCAAGTACTGGGGCTCTGACTTTACCGAATCAGTACACTACTGGAAATGGGAAGAACTCTGCTGAAGTAAAGACTGTTGTGCTGTAAGGATTTCCAGTTTGCCTTGACTGACTGTTCTGAGAAATTGACTTTCTACTTTTCTAAGCAGCCCGGCTGCTTCCTGATCTCTGCCCTATTGAGGACAAGGACTGGACCCATCTCACATTAAACCAGAGTGACTCCAAGGGGTTGCCTCCTGTTTTCTGACATGTAAGGGACACAAAGGACTTTCTGTAATCCTGCTCGTGCTGTTGGACTCTGCCATCTGTGAGTCCTTCCCTTTCCTGTGGTGCTCCCTCCAGTACTGGGTCTCAGGAGAGGGTTTTGCTGCTGATTTTAGCAGAAACTGAAGCATCGCCCCCCTGCGTGAGAAATTCCGCCACATTGCCGATGCAGGGGCTGCTTAACGGCAGCAGTTCCACAGCCTGCCTGGCTCAAAAACGATGCTCTGCGCTGCTTGACAAAGATGCATTGCATTCACTTCAATGGAACTCAATGATGATGCAGAAGGCTTTCGATGTTCATACTTGTACTATTCCTGTGCAACCTCTAGTAACCTTTTGACCGCTAGTGATTTCTAAGCACTATTTTTGCATTTATCCTTTAGAAAATCATATCTCAATTCTACTGATTGGATTTTAGGCGCTTTGGTCTTGTTTTACTCAGATAAATATTCTCAATTTTCTAAATCTGTGTGGAGTCTTTTTGTGGTGTTTTCATTGCGTTACTGTTTCTGTGTGCGTGTATTGCAAAAATACTTTACGCATTACCTCTCAAGTTAGGGCTAACTGTTCTGTGCCAAGCTATCAGAGAGTGAGCATAGGTTAATTTAAAATGTGTAAATGCTTACCCTGACTAGGATTCTGGTCCCTACTTGGAAAGGGTGCAAACATCTGCCAATTAGTGACCCAATTTCACCCTTCTTATTTTTTCCTCCTCTTTTCCTTTTTGTTTTCATATGATTTTGTGAAGAAGGTACCTTTCGGAACATTTTGGGCTTTGATCCCCTAGGGATGGTTTGATTTCGACTACCTACAGGGAGACCTTAGTATGACTGATGTTAGCTCACATTTCATTCTTAGTATAAACCTACTTTCTTGACTCCTTCACCTCTTGAAATCACAGATCAGGCTGGCTTTGACTTTGACAACAACATGGTAAAGAATATACTGATTAAACCTATCCTTCCACAAGTAATGCAGGCCTTGACACAAACAGATCAATGGGCAGATAATTAGCTCTTTGAAAACAGCAGGTCAGAGTTGTTCTACATGGAATCATCGTGACAGTGTATTTAAGGATCAATTCTGCACCTCAAGGACTAGTCTTAAATAATGAACCAAGGATGTTTTTATAGGATAAGACCTTCAGAAAAGATTGGTCATTAATCTTGTGGCAATGCCCAAGACTGGGTCATTGTAATCACTAATACAGCTAAGTGCCTTTCTGACACTTTCTTGATTGAAACCCAGATGTTAGAGAAGAACAATAAAAACACTGTCCAGTTTACAATCCCCCAGAAACATTTGGAAGAGATTAATAAGATTAACTCTGAGAACAGAGAGTTGTTGACATACAGCAAGATATTGAAAGTGAAAAAAGGATGTCACCTTTTTCTATCATGGCAGAGTATACCCATATGTTAGTGAATTTCAATGTAAAGACTCTACAGACAAGAGAACAATGAAAGCAGCAGTGGTTCTCCCGCTAAGGCAGAGGAGTGTTGTCACACTGCTCAGCGAGCAGTTTCAAAAGGAAAATAAAAATGATAATAACTAATGTTATTATCATTTTAATTTTCCTTGCTGCCTGGGTTGGGTGGGGCTACTGGCCAAAGTAGTGGCCCCAGGGAGGAGTGTTAAGCACACTCTAAATTGTGCATCACGGTTTGTCTGGCCCTCTTGGGCCGGCCGAACAGTCCAGCACACTTTGCATGTTTCCAACCAGGCTGCATTACAGAGCCTGGTGGGGAACATGCACAGCGTCCCTATCCCCATATGAGCGCCGAACCTCAGCGCTCAGTCCACTCACCTGTGCTTCCTTTTGTGTGCTTCCTTTTGTGGCGCGGAGAAGACGACGGAGGAGAGGCGGCAGCCGTTGGTACCCTGATAAGTAATTTATTTTATTTTATATTCCCCAACCCACCACCCCCGTTCAGTAGTAGCCACTACTAAATGAAGGCACCAAAGATTGGCACAAAGGGACTGATGATTGGACCTCAAATTCAGAAGAATGGAGCTGCAGGAGTGAAGGCTCACGCTCAGTCTATCGACCATCATCTATGTTTCATAGAGGATGGCTTTTTTAACCTATACTATTGGTCAATCTCAGCAAAAAGGACCTTAATAAAGAAAGAAATGTTGGTACTTAACAAAGGTGTGGACTCTGTACCTCGTAACCTATGGGATCGATTTATAATTTAGAAGGAACTTGCTATCTTCTTCAAGAAATCGAACCTCAAATTTCACTTTAGTTTAAGGAAATAAATTCTATTGAACAGAACACATTACTGAAAAAGACCTCCACCTTTAATCCACCAGCTATAAATGTCCTTTAGTGCATCCTATAGAACATGTTGTGTTTTGAGAAGGCTATTAAAAACCAGATATAATATACCATTTCTTTAACGTTTCTAATGAAGAGAAAACAATTATGAACAGATTTGGAAATGATACTGAAATCTCTGTCATACCAGATGACAAAGGGTATGCAATTGTTCTCTTACATATTTGTGACTACAGACAAGAATGTCTTCGACCAATAAACAAATATCCATACTATTGTCAGACCACAAGAGACCGAACTACTAGGTTGAAATCATGGATTAAAGACTTCACAGAATAAATCCTCTTCAAATTCTGGATAACTTAAAGGGAAGCTGAATTTCTAGAGACTATATTGCCGAAGGTTCCTGTGCCACCTAATATGCACAGGCAACAACTACCATCCCCTAAAGGATCCATTAGGTCATGCATCAGATCTATCCTTGAACCACTTATCCAGTTTACTGACTGTTTTCTAAGGCCACTTGATGCCATCCTTCTTATAAAAAAACACCATGGAGGTGTTGAATCTATTGGACAATGTCTCATTTGAAGTCCCCAGACACCTTCTGATGCGACTAGATGGTAAGTCTCTCTACACACACCAGCATTCTCCAGGATGCTTCTCTCAGAACTAAAGAGAGACTGCTATGCTATTGGATGCATGAGAAAGACACCTACTCATTTTATAATGGAGTTTGCCATATTCATGATGATAGAGAATGTTCTCCTATGCTAAATTCAACTTTACCTAGAAGCAACAGGAACCTTTATGGAAAGTACATTTGCCCCTGTCCATGCATCACTTTGAAAGAACATGTATTTACCCACACAAGAAAACCCTTCCACCATCACATCAAGTTGTTTAAACGGTACATTGATGAATTTCTGACCATATAAAAAGGAGATAAAAACAATATCCCACCGTTTGTTCAATGTGTTAACTCACATAACCTCTATTTGTAATCAACCAATCAATACAATTGGGAATGCCTCTCCTTTCTAGATTTACTACCGTACCCTGAGGAAGGTAATCCTGCAACCAAGCTCTATGGGAAACCTACTGATTGTAATTCCCTCCTTCGATTTGACAGTTACTGACCATGAGCCCTAAAGGACATCTTACCTGTTGGGCACATTCTATGTCTCAGACTAATTTGTTCCAATTTGGGTTCTATTATAGTCATGTGACATTGCTAAGCTAACAATTCACACAAATAACTCATCCTCAAAAATGTATTGATCAAGCAAGGAAGAAGGAAAAAACTACTGGTTATTATTGCTGGAGACACACTTTAAACAAAAACGTATCAAATTTTTTTTGACACTTTCTCTAGCTATTCTGACATTTAAAAAGAAATCAGTAAGAACTGCCACATACTCAACAGTGGGAGAATGTCCCTTGACAGACCCCTGTTTGCTTTTAAATGGAGCCAATACTTTAAAGAATTATTGGTCCACACTGACGGAGTAAGATACCCACTGATCCCCAAACTTCCCTCTTGCATCTACACAAGAGCACTTCCCAAATGCCACTTGTAAGCTCTGCGAGTTCTCTCAATCCAAGATCCATGTTGACCTTGAATTGGTGACAGGGTGGGATTGAAAAAATGTAACTGATTGTAACAGTGGGAGAGTCATCCATCTGATCATAAGCCCTTTAAATTATGATATATGGTATGATGACAGATTGGTAAGGATATGGATATATTTTTATTCGATCTTTATTGATGTTCACAATAGAACAACCCGGGAGGTATCCTGTGCCCTGGATACCCCACATTAGAGACATTGATCACATTCCAAATGCATACAAGGAAGAACGTCCTGAAATAAAGAATCATATAACATCTACATTGCATGGATCATAGTCAGCGTTAAATGGGTTCTCTCAAGCATGTCATCAAGAAGATAATAATATGAAGACAGAACAGAAAAGACACCTCCTCCCTGCCAAATCCCCTCCTGTATTCAAAGCCTGCCCAGGGACTGACATGTAAAAGGGTAGCTAGACAACCAGTGACCAAAGACCCTTTTGTGTTGCCCGGCGGTGTCGCCTCTATTACCCACAAAATATTAATTAATGAAGAAGCAGGCGCTGGAGACTGAAAGGCAGGAAACGAGGGTTTATTCTCTCCGGAGGAGAACACATCAATTCGGACAGCAAGTATCGTCACGAGGTGCTCTAACCGCATCTCTGAGGCCTGGCCTCTTATACACAGGTTTATTGCTTTATTACATGAAACACATATTTGTCAATACTTTGATGTTCGGAAAGGCATCCTAGGAATCCCCGCTTCAAGCCCGTTCCCACACGTTTACAGTTGAAATCCCCACCCCGGTCACAACAGGTGATGATTATCGCGCAGCTGGACATTCCGCCGATTCACGGAATGTGTGGAGTTGATCGGATCTCATGGGGTGAAGGGTGGTCGATCGACTCGAGGGTCCTTTGATAGGGGGAAGCTTCCTACTGTACGGGGGTGTGATAAACAGTATCCGTAGGGCCAGGTGGCGGCCTGGGAACAAGGGAGACAAACGGCACACACAGGAAAAGGGGTTTGTATCAAAGGACTTGGGACCATGAAAGGGATGAAGGGAGGTGTCGCGCTGGGAACGGGATGGGATTCCGAGGCAGAGCTGCGCTGAAGAGGGGTTTATGACCCGAGGCATATGAGAGCGAGGGGGGTTGTCAGCATGCGGGGGATGCCTGCGGGGCTAAGAGAGAGTGAAAGACGCGCTGGCGATCAGCTAGGGGCAGAGGGGCCATGGTGCTCAAAATGGCTGCCGCTTACGCGCAAGGCATGTGAGAGCGGGGGGTGATCAGTGCGTGGGGGTGCTTGTGAGGGTGAAGAGCCGTGCTGGGGGTCAGGGGTGTGCAGAGGGTGGTTCTGATCAAGGCAGCTAAAGTGGAGGGGGTGTGCGACAAAGACTGTGGCATCGGGGCAAAGGGAAGATGGCGCAGATAATGTTCACCAAACCATATTAATTTTCCACAGTCCTCCCTTTAACATTTCTAAGACATCTTGCTGGCCTATTTCCTATCTATGTCTACTGCGGTGGTCATAAGTAAGGAAGTGAAAAACCCAGGCAAAGGAACTGTACATAAACATCGCATTTTAAAATCTTTTCATCTTAGTGGCGGGCTCATCGTTAAGCTCGTTGCAGGAAAGTCATAGTAATGCAATATCAGACAAAAATTATGTAGTGAGATCGTTGGGTACAGATCATAGATGCTTATAGTCATAGGAACTGATAGGTAACCACGTAAGTAAGTTCTTTTTGTACTCGGTTGGAGCATAGTCAATTCAATGGCGGTTGGGAGAGAAATGAGACATAGTAAAAACAATAATCAGGGTTTCCAGTGTCTTGTGGTCGTGGACCATTATTAGTGAGTTCTCAGCATTCTTTGTCATCTTCTGTTAGCACTGTTGAGCACCTGCATTACAATTCATTCTTTAGTAGGAATGTCCATGTGGGTTGAGCCGTTGGAGGTCTGCGGGCAGGAGTGTGTCTTTGTTTTGTTTCGCCAGACCTCGTGGGAGAAATATGTTACGGTTTTTGGAGCAGGTGCATTTTTTTCCATAATCCAGAGTGTGGCCATTAGAAGGAGACATAAAAGGAATTGTGGTGAAGGGTGCAATTGTCTTTGAGTTGTGGAGTCTGTCTGTTCTTGGGTCTTTGTGGTGGGTATTTCCTGTTGCTTCCATCATCTTCAAGGTGCTCGGTAGCGGGCAGAACCACATACTTCGTTTAGCTTCTCTTTGGGGTGACCCTTGGTGGTGTTTAGGTCACCGTTCTGAGATTTAACACAGTTCGTGGTCTACTTAGTCGGAGCTCCCTCCCTTTTGACGCAGGAAATACCCTTCTCTGGATGGCACGGTAGGATTTAGAGGATGTTGAAAGTTCAGGTGGAGGGAGGGGGGTGTGCGAGTAGTCCTTATGGTAGGTCGGAGGAGGAGGGGATGGAGCAGGGCCAGATTGGGAACAGACCAGGGGGACGGAAAATTTAGACAGGCGGGTCCATAACCAGGTTCAGAGAGCGGGGACTTTTCGGCACATGTCGATCATAAAGCAGGGGCCTCAGGTCAGCCCTTTCCTTTCATTCTGTCAGAAACAGTGCCTCGTTCTGCGACTCCTTACTGCTGCGGTCTCGCCTTGGCCAATGTCGCTGATGTTCCACGATCTGCAGTCAGGCCGCGTGCTCCCACATCCGGTCTCTTTCTCCTCCGACAGTGGTACCCTTAAATGAGTTTGGAAAGACAGTCTTTAGAGATTCTGCAGAGGAAGGTAATCACATAAATCTATTTCTCTCCCAACACTAAGCAACTGGGTAAGCATCCGTTACATTGAGGTTTTTTTTTTTGCAGCCAACGTATAAATAATTGATGATAGGTTTGCTGGGTTCCCTACAGCTTTCCTTCGTTACTATTTCTTTGGCATTGTGTTGGTATTACATTCATTGTCGTGGAACGAAGTCTGATACTTATTCATTGCATTTTATCACAGTCACGTCAATTCTTCTGGCAGAGACCCACTTTCCTACTACGAGTCCTACGAAGCTTATGCCGTTCTTCAGGGCTTTGTATTTTACGAAAAAGTGCAACGTGCTATTCACCATGGTCTGATAGGTATCTTTCTGAGGAATGAACATAGGCTAAACGATTTTTCATTATATCAATGCATCCTATCTTTCGGCTAAACAGTTTACTTTCAACAGGGTTTATTTGCAACAAGTTCTTTCATTTTTGACTTAATTCTAACTTCGCAGACATTATTCTAAATTCTACATAGTTTCTTACAACCTGGCTACTTTAAAAAATTTGGGGCTTGCGATGACTATTCAACTCATCCTTGGGGTGAGCGAGGTCTAATGGAAAACAACTAGGAATATAGCGAACTGGGGCAAGGGACATTTTTCAAACTCTCGTCCAGGGCAGCTGATACAAAACTGGGGGTATTTTGGGAAAACGGGGATGTCTCGATCACTTTTACTGTTTGGGTTTAGAGATAGTTTCAGGATGGGGAAGGTCGCGTTTACCAGAGACATTTTTATCATGGATGCCACTGACAAGTAGTTCCCTCAATATGGGTCAGATTAGGGAACCTTAGTCGTCTTACCTGTCCCTTTCTTTTCAGCCAATCTAGGTTTCATCAATATTTAGCAGAAAAGGAGAGGTAGCAACATGGTATCGATGTAATTTTTATTTAGGACAAATTTGTGCAAATACTTGTGGTATTTTGGAGCCAATCAGGTGGTGCACCAGGGGTAGTGGTTCGCCACTTAGGTGCCAGTCGCTAGGAAGAGTGAAAGTGTGGAGGAGAGAGAGAGAGAGAGAGAGAGAGAGAGAGAGAGAGAGAGAGAGAGAGAGACAGATAGATAGAGAGAGAGAGAGAGAGAGAGATCAACAATAGGCTAAATAGTACACGTATGACATGGAGAGTGGCTGTGTACTATTTAGGCCATTCAGTGCATTACCCAACATGAGTCATTTTGGGTTTGTGTTAGTATGTAGAAAGCATGCAGTTTGGGACGGAAGAGCATAAGGCCGGGTACATTAAGGACATGCATTGAGATGGGTGTCTTTAGGTGCCATCTTGCAGTGTAGATCCGTTTCATGTATCAGACATGGCATGGCTCCAGATCTTTACTATACCCTAGTCGTGATTCCAATGTAACCTGTAGAGGGAGAAAAAGGAAGAAAGGGAGGGGGAACAACATTCGAGCATATCAGATGTACGGGCACGAAAGTTCTTTACTTACCACATACTCGTCTTATCTCCTCGGGATATAATCTCTAGGGTCTTAGTTTCTGAAGTTAAGGGGGGCGGGCAGTGTGATAGGTTGTTCATGGGGGGGTCCAAGGGTGGCATTATAGATCGTGTGTAGGGAAACGCTGAAAAGAAATCAGAGGCGCCTAGCTCGAGGTATCTGGTTTGTAGATGTATCTAGCTATCGGGATCCTTAAATCATTCCCAACGCTGTGATGTTCTAAGGCATATCAGTTCTTCGGCCAACCCTGTCCCTTAGTATCTTTGAGCATCATACCTTTATCACACCGCTTCACTTTACCCGTACTCAGAAGTCGAGGTCCTTCTTCATGCGTTAGTTCCTGAGCCTAGTCGCATATTTGGAGGCAGCGTATCATACCTTAGATTCGATCATCAATCTGGGGCCAAACAACCATTTTCTAATAACCTTAAAAAGAAAGCAAAACGGTTGCGCACAGAATAGCCCTCCCGCCAATTCCCACATTTACAAAAGTATGCGATACCTGTTCACAGTTTGGAAAACCTTTATTTGCATAATCGTTCAGTAAGTAAATATGTGAGTGCAATCGTATTTGGCTGAACACGACGATGGCTGAAGCACATACAGTAGGGGGGGCTATTTTTGCAGTATTTTAAAAGCATTGAAAAACGTCTACTTAGTTATTTGTAAGAAACTAAAAATGTCTATTAATAATTGAGGGATCAGAGGGTATTTATTTCATAAATTGAAACACAGTCAGACTAATTGCAATCACATTTCCTAGATGTATACCGTGGGCGTGCGTCATAAGCTACGTTATGTATCGGTTACAATAAATATCATAATAAATCGTATATTGAAATCAACATTTTAACGGGATCCTTTCAAATGTTCGCCAAGTGAACCCTCCTCCCTTTTTCGTCAAGTGTACAAAGGTTCACATACATGTCTCAGAACATCAAGTCTTGTTAGCTAAAGAACACCACGCGGTGTTCGTAAGTTTCTATTGATACCGGCGCCATTTTGGGCGATGCCGGGTTGGTTGCACCAGAGTCCCTTTCGGCAGTTCAAAAACCTGTGCTAACAGAGGGGCTGGTAATGTGGACCGTCAATCAAAAAGGGGAGGGAGGTAGAATCTTCCTTACCGGGTCACGTTGAGGTTCAGCCGGAACTTACTCGAATCCGTTAGCCCACAATATTTTTGGATGATTCAGACTGAAGCTGGTGCTGACACGAGAGCACCACCATCTTGTGGCTATGTCGTGGTCATTTCATTAGTGATCAAGGCAGTTGTTCCCCACCGGAAGCCTGTAGGGGCCGAGGGCTCCTAGGACTCTGGTAGAATCTTCAAAACTGTGGGGATGTTGTCGGAGGTGGGGGCTCGTGCCCAGGCAGGCAAGCGCCTGAGTTGCAATACCGGACAAAGTTACTCCAGCGGCCTAGACCCGCCTTCCAGGGGGCCCAGACGCCATTTTGAGGCCCTGCAGCAGCCGCCCTTCGTCGTGTCTTCAAGAGTGGTAGAGACTTCTCTGGGGCGAGAAAAAATGGAGCACCGTGCCGTTGGAGCAGGACATTGGCTCGGGGCGCTAGGATGCAGCTGTGGCGCCTCTACCTGGGAAGGTGAGGGAGACTCGTTCGCGCCGCCTTCCTCTCCCAGTGCACCCCACGCCGTTCCTTCGAATCAGGGGTGTACATGATGACCACCCTACACCCCTGACTCGGCGAGTACTCTGGAGGACCATTGTATGTCCGGTGCTGCGCAAGTATGCCCGTCGGACATTGTATGTTCTGTGCTACGGAAATAGGTCCGTCGGACATTGGATGTTCTGTGCTGCGGTAATAGGTCCGTTGGACATTGTATGTTCTGTGCTGCGCAGGTATATCCGTTGCCCGGCTGGAGGATTTCGGCGCCGGGCCGGGGCTGGGAAACCTCCTACCTGTGGAGGTGGAAGAGGCTCGTCCGCGTCGCCTCTTCCTCCCAGCCCACCCTGCACCAGTTCAGTGGAGGAATTTGCGATGGCCGGACCAGGAGATACGAGGGAGGGGGTCATCTGCATCCGCCCCCTCCCTACTTGTGGCCCTGGGGACGCCGCCCCACACGTGCTGCGTGTTTCACCTTCCGGATGGGCGGGACCGTTGACCTGTTACATTTTGGGAACTTCCGGAGTGAGCGTAATATGTTTTGTATTGCTCCTATTAGTACAGTTTTACTTGAAAGAATGTTTTACTAGTTTTTCTATTTATCGTTGGTCGTGTGTTATTTTTACCGTAATTAAATCTTAAATTATATAACAGAGATTTGGCTTCCTTGAGTCCTTTTTCTAACGGGGCGTTGTCTACGCAGGCCTGTAATTGCTTTTGTTTTTCAGAGTGGGGGGGGGGCAGAGAGTAATCAGTCCCAGAACTCAAACATGTCGTTGAAAATGGTCTGACGAAATCTGTGCCATCGGGCATAATCAAACGTTGTAGTTCTATCTGTCTTGTCCGTGTTAGTCTGATTCGTCTTTGTCGCGCGCCTTTTCCCTTTCTGCCGGCCTGTTATTTCTGTCGGCCCTCCGCTCTTACCTATGTTCCGTAGAGTCGGGCATTGGGCTTTCCAGTGCCCGAGTCTTTTACAAAAAGCACATTGGTTTTGCCTTAAGTCTGTTCGTCCTGCGCGTAGTGTCGGGGGGTTACTTTCGGGTCGTTGTGTCTCGGGGTTGTCCTGTCGGTACGTCCCTTTACACTGTTCCCTTTTTGTGTCTAATCCTCGGAACTGTGTCGTCGCTGCCCCTTCCTTTGGCCTACCAGACGCTTGGAAGGTCGCCTGTCGCGTTTCTTTACCTACTCTGACTTCGTCTCTTTCCTTTCGTTGCGTTGCTTCTTTGCGCCACATACCGAGACTGTCGAGCATAATAGGCGTGGTCTTGCTACTACGAAGGGCTATTTCTAACGTTTCTATTTTGTCAAGATCGAAGGATCCTACCAGTGGCCACTGTTTCTCTTGATTTGCTTTGGTATACTTGTGCCATAGCTTGCTATAGGCTATGGTAATTAATCCATACTTTGTGAACATTTCTTTATTAGGGGTGCCTTCCAGCGGAGCTAGATGGTCCACCTCTAATAAACGGTCCGGGCTGAACCAGCTATCAATCAGTGGGGAGAAGACAGGCATGACGGGTCACAATGGGGACAATAGTCAGCACTACCTATCTTATCACTGTGTGCAAAGACTAGACAGAATATTTCTATTCTACGTTGTTTGCAGGCAGTTAATACCTCAAGAACCAATATCAATCAAAAAAAAATGGTCAATGGGGAGAATAAGTAGGCCCGCAAAAAGGTCTGCGTCACCTACCCTTTCACTATCTGCAAAGAGGGAGCCTATTCTTTCCTGTTTGCAGACAGAGAATCTCCAGAAAATAATCCGTAACAGTTAATCAATGGGGAGGGGCAATTGATCAGTGGGGGAGAAAGATAGGCACGACGGATGCGTTACCTATCCTTCACTGTTTGCAAGGGGAGAGCCGGTTGTTTCTCCGTTTGCCGACAGCGAATCTCCAAATAAATTAACAAAGAGTAATACTAGTATTTTTTCAATCAATCAAACAATTTCTTAATTCGTCGTGTCTACACGACCTTACCCGGACCGCATGGACAGTTTCTTGTCTTCCGAATCCAGCGCCCGATCGTCCTCTTTTCTTCGTAATCCTCACGGCACTCCTGATGGTTCCCAGTCAGGACCGTAGATCACTCGAGAGAGGTCTGTTCGGAACCAGTGAAGTTCGGATGATCGGCTGTCAGACGAGGGTCTATCGGACAGGGTACCTCCCGATCGTTGCAGTCGTTCACTCTGTCGTCAGGACCTCTCCCACTGGATCCACGAGTCGCTGATGGGCCCCACGCTTGGGACGCCAATTGTAAAAGGGTAGCTAGACAACCAGTGACCAAAGACCCTTTTGTGTTGCCCGGCGGTGTCGCCTCTATTACCCACAAAATATTAATTAATGAAGAAGCAGGCGCTGGAGACTGAAAGGCAGGAAACAAGGGTTTATTCTCTCCGGAGGAGAACACATCAATTCGAACAGCAAGTATCATCACGAGGTGCTCTAACCGCATCTCTGAGGCCTGGCCTCTTATACACAGGTTTATTGCTTTATTACATGAAACACATATTTGTCAATACTTTGATGTTCGGAAAGGCATCCTAGGAATCCTCGCTTCAAGCCCGTTCCCACACGTTTACAGTTGAAATCCCCACCCCGGTCACAACAGGTGATGATTATCGCGCAGCTGGACATTCCGCCGATTCACGGAATGTGTGGAGTTGATCGGATCTCATGGGGTGAAGGGTGGTCGATCGACTCGAGGGTCCTTTGATAGGGGGAAGCTTCCTACTGTACGGGGGTGTGATAAACAGTATCCGTAGGGCCAGGTGGCGGCCTGGGAACAAGGGAGACAAACGGGCACACACAGGAAAAGGGGTTTGTATCAAAGGACTTGGGACCATGAAAGGGATGAAGGGAGGTGTCGCGCTGGGAACGGGATGGGATTCCGAGGCAGAGCTGCGCTGAAGAGGGGTTTATGACCCGAGGCATATGAGAGCGAGGGGGGTTGTCAGCATGCGGGGGATGCCTGCGGGGCTAAGAGAGAGTGAAAGACGCGCTGGCTATCAGCTAGGGGCAGAGGGGCCATGGTGCTCAAAATGGCTGCCGCTTACGCGCAAGGCATGTGAGAGCGGGGGGTGATCAGTGCGTGGGGGTGCTTGTGAGGGTGAAGAGCCGTGCTGGGGGTCAGGGGTGTGCAGAGGGTGGTTCTGATCAAGGCAGCTAAAGTGGAGGGGGTGTGCGACAAAGACTGTGGCATCGGGGCAAAGGGAAGATGGCGCAGATAATGTTCACCAAACCGTATTAATTTTCCACAGACAGACAACCTCTCTATGATATTAGAGTCATTGATATATATGCCCTCAGTTGTCATACATCCAGCCTGATCAAGACCTCACTAATGTATAACGGGTTCCTTTAGTACATTTAGAGTTACGCCATTTGCAACCTCATGAGTGAGGTAGGTGTGTTTGCTTTGGGGGCTCATCATATGACATTTGACAGCCGGCAATACGGGTTTCCAATTAAGACCGAACTTTGGTCTGGACATCCCACTTGTCAAGTTATTACTTGGATCCATCTCAGCATGAGAAAATCTGCACAGATCAGTTTTCTACTAACAAAGGTCCTGAGGTAAGGAGGATCTGCAGATAGAGTCGACTTTCCAGTTTTATCATTGTGTTATCTTATGTTAATTACATTAACAGAGCTCACTATCACCAATTCTCTCTAGGTGCTTCCAGTGAATGAAGAATCCAGAAAGATGACAAAAACAATACATGGTAAGGCTATCAGGGAGAGAATGTCATAGCTTCGCTCGTCAAGCTGAAAAATGAATTCCTTTTTGTGCTATTTTGTGCTACTAGGATTTAGTGATTGTGGAGTATTAATTGGAATTAGGGTGAGCACGTATACAAATATAGCTAATTCCTAATATGTTTTCACCATATGGACATGTTCAAAGGTATTCCTAAATATGGTTTGAGTATGTGTGCAAATCATGGAAAAGTTCATCCAAACCCAATGGGCTAGATTCACAAAGGTATACTTACACTTCTGTGTAAGTTTACTACTTTTCGGTATTCACAACGGTAAAGTTAGACCTAAAAGTCTAACTTTACTACTTTTTGGTTTTCACTAAAGTCAACTTAGACCGAAAGTCTAACTTTACGACTTTTCGGTACTCACAAAAGTAATTTACTACTATTAAATTTAGACTTTTGGTCTACGTTTGCCTTTGTGAATACCATAAAGTCGTAAAGATAGACTTTAGGTCTGAATTTACCTTTGTGAATACTGAAAAGGAGAAATATAGCCAAAAGACTAAGTTTAAATTTGTAAATTGGGACCAATATTTAGTTCCAGTTTCAGGGGAATAATTTCTAACCAAGGAAAAATATACCCCATGCACAAGTTTTTTATTCTTTTTTAACCCCTTGCATGCTTCGGACGGGGCTGTACATCGTCACAGAGGGCATGTGAGGAGGACTGCTGGGGGCGGTCGAAATCCCACCCACTATTCAAATCGCCCTCACAGCACGAACATGTGTGCCTCATGCAAGGGGTTAAAGTTACATGTGCAAATGCATAATCATGCAATTCTTACACTCTCTCGCCCTGCTGACAATCTGCAAGCATAACATTTTGGAGGAAGGGTGCACATGGAAATCGATGATCTATGCACATTTCCACGCATGCTAATGTTAATTTTTGTGAATACCATAACATGTGGAAATCATACAAATCATAGCAGGGGTCCTAAGAGTCCCAAATATTCACATTTTAAGATTTTTATAACGCAAACCCAACATATGTGTAATTTACATGCATCCGTGAGTAGATTGTGTATTGATATTTCTCGCACTTGCAACTCAATTTATGCCTCTATGAATCGTTTCTAATTTATGAATGAGTATATTGCAAGTATAAATCAGAATGTCACCTGACATTGCATTTCTAAATTTGCTCATTGTAGCAAGTTCTGCCCCAGCTTAAATATCTGGGATTCGTTTTTTTGCTACAGCGTATATCACTCTAATGATCGTAGAAGAGTGATGGGTCAGCGTTAGGAGTCTAGCTTTAGGAAAGCGGTTACAACTTCATGTGGGAAAGAGAAATCATCCTCTCTGCAACGTCATATCCGACTATATTTCTGGAGTTGGTTGACAGCATCAATGATTTGGCTAATGATGTTAAGAATATTTAGGGACGGAGGATGCAAGATTTATTTCTCCAATGAGGGAATGTTATGTTTCCAAATAGTCGGGTCAATATAACAGGAGAGCAAAATAAATCGGTGCTTTCGCCACAGTTTGCAGTCTTTGTGCTGTACAACAATTTCTCTCAGCTATGAGTTCTTGTGTGAATGAATGTTCCGGTGATGTGTTGCTCTGATAGACAATCTCTTTGTAATACGGGAAGACTTGACTGCTACAGAGACCTGCGAACCTCTGGCTGAGATATTACCAGAGAACAATCTTGTCAGAAAGTTCCAGTGGTTTGATGAAGCCGTCTGTTGTCAGCAGGGTAGCAATTTCCGAATTCAAATCTAAAATTCCACTCTTTTCTCAGAGGCAGAGCTGAATAGCTCTCAAAGCAGAGGAAACATTACAGCCACAGTCTGAAGGAAGGATTCCTGGAAATTTAAGACATGGTGGAATGAATAATGGTCCCACAGGAAAAAAATGCAATGCGTAGGATTTTTTAAAAATGTTGCAGGTACCTCTCTTCGCTCAAGGTTCTGTCTCTTCTGAGATGGATTTATTGTTGCCTGAATGCAAAAAGGATGAACGAGGTAACATAAAATGTAATATCGTTTTCTTTCATGAGCAAGTCTGAAGCATTTCGGCGAGAAAAAAATAGACTTGTAGATTCACCGTCGCAGCAATAATAGTTTAGAGAAAGACTCTTCAGAAAATTCCCTCTGAGACATCACTTTTCAGTCAGAATATTGGATTTAAGGCTTTAGAAATCCTTACCTTTATGTTCTCATTGCCCACTGGCGCATGTTTAGCGAACTTTTATGGTTATCATGACGAGGTGACATAACGTGTATACCAACAGCGGCTCCTAAAAAAAACCCAATAATAAACCAGGGTTTATTATCATTTTATTTTGTGATGCTGTCCTAGGGCCTCATTTATGAAAAGTGACCCATCGCTGCGTCAAAACAGAGATGCGTCACTTTTCCTTGCGCATATCCTCGCGACACCAATGATGCGTCATATTTACAGTATGACGCATCATTGCGCAAGGAGTTACAGATACGTCAGTATTTCTGACGTATCTGTATGGCGCATAAGTGATGCATTGCTGGAGTGTGTCACAAAAGTGATGCAACTCCAGCAATGTGTCCTTTCACATGGGGCAAGCCCCATGTGAAATGGCCTGCGTCAGTCTTACGCCTGCTGTGAGGCAGGCGTAAGAAATTGACGCATTTGCATCCTAGAAGTGGAGCAGTGAAATCTTATAGATTTCACTGTGCCACTTCTATGACCTTTTCCTGCGTCAGAATGCCCCCACTGCATACATTATACCTGGCGCAGGTATAATGTAGTGCAGGGGTTTACAAAGTGACGCATCTACCTAGATGCGTCACTTTGTAAATTTGGTGCAACAAGGCAAATTTTTTACGCTGCTTCTGCGTCACAAAAAGTGACGCACTTGCGGCGTAAAAGTAACGCACCTGCGGCGTAAATGAGGCCCCTAGAGTCTTGGGGGCCGGCGCCAGGGAATAACAGGCACCCATGGGAGTGGTACGCACTGTTATCTGTGCACATGAGAGTTTGGCCGGTTGTCTCAGGCCAGGCAAAGCATCATGCGCACTTTGCATGTTCTCAACCAAGGATGCATTACAGCCTGCGTGGAGAACATGTTCAGTCTCCCAGTGCCTGGCTCTACGTCGAACCACGGCTCTCAGACCAATCACAAAGCAGCATTGTGATTGACTTTAGGGAACCTGGGTGCTTCCTGCTTCTGGGTGGAGCAGAGTGAGGACAGGAGGGACAACGAGTAGAGATGCGGGGGTAAGGAGGTAAGTTTAATTATTGTTTTTACTACCTCCCCCCACCGCGCACACATCTCTGATCAACACCAGGTGCCACTGTGCATAGCTAAGTGTATCTTGGCTGAATGACAGATGTTTATTGTTTCACAATTCAATGGTACTCATTTTCTCAAACTGAGAAGGATGAAAGGCTAAGTGGACAACCTTGGATTTAAACCTGGGAATAGACAGTGGAAAAAAGGACCCTAAAGTGAACACAATGCATTATTCCACTAAGTTACCACACAAGGGTGCATTACACAAAACCCATATTATACTTCAAATGGCAAGCAGGGTCAAACCTGTTTTCATAAGTAAAAAAAACAATTCCCATTATGGCTTTAACTTATTTAATCCGATTTTTTTGCCCTCACCAGAGTCAGTATAATTTTGACCCGTTTGCAATGCTTAATTTGGTCAGAGCCGTCGCTCCACCCGCTGGGTGGCCCATCCCTGGCATGCCCGGTCTCTGCCGCTGCCCGTTGTGCCTCTGCTGTGCCCTGATCTCGCCTGCCTACAGTTTAGTATCTGCCCTGTTGTCGTTTTTCGTTTTGTGCCAGTAATCTGTTTTTTTCTCCTCGCATTGTGTCCGCCTTGTTGTGCCCTGATCCCGTTTTGTGCCAGTAATCTGTTTTTCTCCCCGCATTGTGTCCGCCCTGTTGTGCCCTGATCTCGTTTTGCCCATTTCTGTTTCTGTGCCAGTAATTGTTTTTGTGTCCTCGCCATCTTGTTGCCCTCCACCCCGCTCCCTGCCGCTGCTCCCCCGTGACCCCACCCCCATTCCCTCCAGCATCAGCGCTCCGCTCCCCTCCCCAATCGCCACCCCGCTCCCACCTCCCAGCTGCTCCTCCCTCGCTCCGCCCCTCCCACGACACCATTTTTTGGAGGACTCCACGCGTACGCGCAGCGTTCACGAGCAGCGGGTGTGCCAAAGGCAAGCCCGTCTACGCCCGTCCGCGCCTGGACCGCGCCCAGCGCCAGACCCCCTGGCCCTCACCGATGCCATCCCACCCGCCGGACGTACGATGCATCCACCCTCAGCGCACTCAACATCGGCCGCCTCCCCGGCTGTCATCGAGCCACTCCAGGACCGTTCAATCCTGCAAGTTCTCCTGCATCCGGACCTGCAACTCACCCCCACCCGCCAAGCCGAGCGCCAACAGCAACCACCTGAAGTGCATCCTGCTCAACACCCGCTCCGTCCACAGGCACGCCGTGGAACTATGGAACCTGCTCAACACCACTTCTCCGTACATCGCCTTCCTCACGGAGACCTGGATGAACGCATCCTCAGCACCCAACATCGCCATAGCCATCCCGGATGGCTACAATATCATCCGGAGGGACCGCGTCAACCAGACTGGAGGAGGCATCGCCATCGTCCACAAGAACACCATCCGCATCAAGACCAACTCCGACGACACCCTCACAATCGCCAAACACCATCACTTCCAGATACACACCGACCCCAAAACCACACTCAGAGGCACCCTCATCTACAGACCCCCAGGACCCCGCACACAATTCAGCGAAGACATCGCAGACTTCATCAGCCCACACGCCCTCCCCTCCGCTGACTACATCCTCCTAGGGGACCTCAACTTCCACCTGGAGAACAACAACGACAACAACACCACCAACCTGCTGGACAACCTCACCAACCTCGGACTCAAGCAACTGGTGAACACCCCTACCCACTACACCGGACACACGCTTGACCCAATCTTCTCCTCCAGCAAGCACATCTCCTTCAGCCACTCCAACGGACTCCACTGGACAGACCACAGCTGCGTCCACTTCAGCTTCAGAAAGACCACGACTCACCACCTCCCACAACAGGTTCCCCGAAGGAACTGGAACAAGATCACCACCGACCAGCTTACCACATCACTAAACCAGAACCCTCCCACCAGATCAACAGACCCCAACCAAGCAGCCCTCAACCTCGCACAGTGGATCACCAACTGCTCCGACGACCTCGCACCCCTGAAAACCCATCCCAGCAGGACCGGAAGCAAGAAAGCCCCATGGTTCAACGACGAACTCAAGAACTCCAAGAAGAACTTCCGCACCCTCGAGAAAGCCTGGCAAAAGAACCCAACCGCAGACAACATGACCGCCTTCAGGCACGCCACCCGCAAACACCACCAGCTGATCCACACCACCAAGAAGTCAGCATTCAAGGAACGACTAGACAACAACGCACACAACAACAAGGAGCTCTTCAGCATCGTCAAAGAGCTCTCCAACCCCAGCACTGGAAACAACAACATCACTCCCTCACAAGACCTGTGCGACTCACTCGCCTCGTTCTTCCACAGCAAGATCGCAGACATACACAACAGCTTAGGCGAACAGTCCACGCACCCAACCATACAACCAACGCCCCCCCATCACCACCCTCCGCGTCTGGACCCCAGTCAGCACAGAAGACACCATCCACACGATGAACACCATCCACTCCGGATCGCCAACCGACCCATGCCCCACCATGTCTTCAACAAGGCCAACTCCATCATCGCCCCCCAACTCGGGGACATCATCAACTGCTTCTTCAACACCGCCACCTTCCCGGAGAGCTGGAACCATGCCGAGCTCAGCGCCCTCCTGAAGAAACTATCGGCAGACCCCACCGACCTCAAGAATTACCGCCCCCCCATCTCGCTCCTCCCCTTTCTAGCCAAAGTCATAGAGAAGACCGTCAACAGACAGCTTGCCACCTTCCTCAAGACGAACGGATCCATTGACCACTCGTAGTCCGGCTTCCGAGCCAACCACAGCACCAAAACTACCCTCATCGCAGCCACTGACGACATCCGAACCCTGCTCGACAATGGGGAAACAGCGGCCCTAATCCTCCTGGACCTCTCCGCAGCGTTCAATGCTGTCTGCCACCGCACCCTAGTACAACGCCTCAGCAACATCGGAATCCAAGAGAAGGCACTGGAGTGGATCATCTTGTTCCTCGCCGGAAGAACCCAGAGAGTCCGCCTCCCCCCGTTCAGATCCGAGGCCACTGAAGTCATCTGCGGCGTACCACAAGGATCATCACTCAGCCCTACCCTCTTCAACGTGTACATGAGACCCCTCACAGCCATCGCACGCCATCACAGCCTCAACATCATCTCCTACGCCGATGACACCCAGCTGATCCTCTCCCTCACCAACGACCCCGACACCGCCAGAACCAACCTACACAAAGGGATGAAAGAAGTAGCTGAGTGGATGAAGAACAGCCGCTTGAAACTGAACTCAGACAAGACGGAAGTCCTCATCCTTGGATCATCACCGTCCACCTGGGATGACTCCTGGTGGCCCCCGGCCCTAGGCAGCGCACCCAAACCAAGAGACCACGCTCGCAACCTGGGCTTCATCCTGGACTCCTCCCTATCGATGACCAGACAATTCAACGCCGTCTCGTCATCGTATTTCAACATCCTACGCATGCTCCGTAAGATCTTCCGATAGATCCCCACCGAAACCAGGAAGACGCTCACCCAGGCACTTTTCACCAGTTGACTGGATTACAGAAACACCCTCTACACCGGAACCACAGCCAAATTGCAGAAAAGACTCCAACGCATATAGAACGCCTCCGCACGACTCATCCTGGACATCCTCCGTCACAACCACATCTCCGGACACCTGAAAGACCTGCACTGGCTCCCCGTCGGCAAAAGAATCACGTTCTGCCTCCTCACCCACGTACACAAAGCCCTCCACGACCTAGGCCCTAGGTACCCCAACAGCCGCCTGACCTTCTACACTCCCACCCGCCAACTACGATCGACCAGCCACCCCCTCGCTGCCGTTCCACGCATTCGAAGAGCCACCATGGAAGGAAGATCCTTCTCCTACCTGGCAGCCAAGACCTGGAATTCCCTCCCCATCCACCTCCATCTTACCCAAGACCACCTCTCCTTCAGGAAGCAACTCAAGACCTGGCTGTTCAAGCAGTAGCGGACCCCCCAAAGCGCCTTGAGACCCTCCTTGTGAGTAGCGCGCTATACAAATTTCTTGATTGATTGATTGATAATAGAATGCGTGCCGGTTTCCAAAGCTCTGCTCTGAAACCAGCGGTCTGTGCTTTTAAATGTTGGCCCTCCAATCACCAAGGTTGCTTTGTCTTGAATAGACCTCACTTCATTAAACTGAGCACATTTCCTATTATCAAAATATATCTTTCCATTGATCTGTTTGTTCTTCTCCCTACTTCTCCAATCACCTATTTGGTTGTCAATTAGGCCTTTGTTTAAGTTCATCCACCCTGGACATAACTTCGAATTGGGAACTCTACCTTTGAAAAGTTCAAAGGGAGACTTTCCCGAAGTCAAATGTGAAGACATGCGATAAGCTGTAATTCTGTCTTGATGGACAACTTTCAAATTCAACCCATTTACCCTTGCTAGTTTTATACTCTTTTTGAGAGTTTTATTGACTCTTTCCACAGCACCATTAGTTTTTGGGTGGTAAATTACACTTCTTTTTTAACAATGCCACAGTTACATAGAAAGCTCAAACGTTAATTGGAACAAAATTGTGGCCCATTGTCAGAGAGAATACTATTGGGAAAACTTTCTCTCTTAAAAAATTCTTCAAAAAATATAATGACACATCCTGTAGAAATATCTCTAACTGCACCCACCTGAATTCACCTAGAATATAAAATAAGTACAACAATAAGATAAGGGGTGTCACTCACTCCATGTAACGGACCAACTATGTCAAAAGCAATTTCATCCCAAGGGTACTTCGATAATACTCTACATACCATAGGAATTTGTTTCATTTTCAAAATCTTATCACTTTCACAACATTCTATACACTCACAACCCAACCTTTCAACTTCTAAATCCATGCTAGGCCACCAAGACTGTAATCTCAGAAATTCTTTAGTCTTCACAATCCCACGATGACCAGAGTGAGCAAGACTCAGAACTTTGCTTCTTATCCCTGCAGGATGAATAGGTTTGGTGCCACGAGCAAGAACACCATCAACAACAGATACCTCCTCCCCAATCAATTCCTGTGGTTTCTCCAGACGTTTGTTATTCCTTAACATTTCCATTACATTCTTAATCTATTGATCTTTCTCAATTTCATCTTTCCATTCAGATTCACTAACTGCACCAGAGGTGATCTCAAAGACATTCACCACATTTTCCTCATTAAAAATATCTTCATCTAAGTCAAGTACTTTTGGATAAACTAATCGATAAAGAAAATCAGCAGACTTATGGGTGACACTAGGAATGTAATCAACGTCAAAATCAAATTCTTGGAGAGAAATGATCCACCATATAATTCTCGAAGAAATTGAATCTAAACCATTTTTAGAAAATACTTCCTTAAGTAGCTTATGGGCAGACAACACTTTCAATTTAGTTACCCAAATTAAATTCCTAAACTTCCTTAAAGCCCAAAAGAGGGCCAAAGACTCTTTATCAATAACTGAATAATTATTTTCTGAACCTCTCAGACACCTGGAAGCACAAGCAATTAATCTTTCTACATCCTCATTCTTTTGAATCAACACCGCTCCTAGTCCCATAGTACTAGCATTACTCAATATGTAAGTGGTATCACCAGGAACAAACACTTGTAAAGATGGAGCTTTCCTCAATTCTTCCTTAATAAAACAAAAATCATTATCACACTTGCCTGACCATTGAAAAACAACACTCTTAGCTGTAAGTTTCCATACATTTTCAGTCTTGTCAGCATAGCCTGGAGTGAACTAACTGTAAAATGTCACCATTCCTAGGAAAGATAAAAGTTCCTCCTCTTTATTGACTGGTTCCTTTATATTCACAATAGAATCAACACTTTATTTTTTTGGGAGAACACCGTATCCAGTAATACATTGTACAAGATAGTTCACTTGTTTAACACCAAACTTACACTTCTCCTTTTTTAGCGTCAAACCAGACCCCCAAAGACGTTCTAACACAGCACACACTCTGGAATAATGTTCTGTCTTTGAACTACCAAAAATCAATAAATCATCTTGGTAGCACCTCACTTCTGAAAGCCTTCTCAAAATTTTTGACATGATACGTTGAAAAACCGCAGCAGTGGAGGCGAGTCCAAACAGCTTTCTGTGAAACTTGTAAGTGCCCATGGGTGTCACAAATGCAGTCAACTCCTGCGAAGACTCATCCAGTTCAACCTGATGATGGGCTAAGGCCAAATCAAGTGTGCTGAAAAATGTTTCACCCACCAAGGTACCAACTATCTTTTCAATATTCAGTAAAGGAAATCTGTCTACCATACCTTCTTTGTTAAGAGAGTTCAAGTCTATGCAAAGACGAAGTTCTCCACTGGCCTTCTTAGCAATGACTATAGGAGCCAACATTCTGGCTTAATCACCCCATTTCTATCAATCGTTCAATCTCCTTTTGAACACCGACTTGCTCATCCACAGGAATTCTTCTAACTTTGGCAACTACAGGAACATAACCATTTCTCAACTTAATATAATGTTTTTAACCTTTGAGGCACCCGAGTTTGTCTCCCAACACATTCGCTAATCGTTCTGCAAACATAGAGCCTAAATCATTTACTTCTTGAATTTGTACTTGTAGAACTGCATTAGGATTAAAACTAACACCAATAAGACGTTGATGGGGACACCCTAAAAGAGCATCTCCCCACTTGGCTACATACACCTTTCCAGCAATTGTGCGTCCACTCAACTCAATTGTTGCTAAGAAATACCCCAAGATTCTAATAGGTATACTACCATAAATTAGTGGAGAAACATCATTGTTCACTAGCTTGACACTGGCACTGAAATATTGTTGAGCAATATCTTCATTTATCATGGTTATATGAGAACATGAATCAAATTGAAACCCGTTGTACACCTTTGATTTCAACTAAAAGAGATGTATGAGTACCTTCTAGTTCATTTACCTGAAAAGTGACAACTTTAACTTGTGGTTGACCTTTTGTTCCAGACTGATCTCCTTTCTTTACTTTGCTTTTAGAACATATGGCAAAATAACCCCTTCAACCGCAGGTACTACAAGTAACTCTTAAAACTGGACAGAACGAAGCATTTGCCAGATGTCCTGGTCGACCACACCTAAAACATGTTGGCTTACCAACACCAGTAGAAGAACTGTCAGTGACAGATGAAAATACACTCCTGTCTTAAGGTTCAATACTTTTGTTTTTGACTTGGCAAACAACCTCATCAACATTTGTGCTGGTTGCAACCGGTTTACTTCTTTCAACACTCAATTCATCAACACATTTCATCATGTGTTTCACTTGTTTTGCAATCGTTAATACTTCATCTAAAAATGGCTCATCTTTTAACCACAATTCTTATCTAATATTATCATGAGCACACTTTAATACAAATTGGTCCCTTATTCTCTCCTCTGTAGCACTGCCAAACTTACAAGATGAAGCTAATTTCCTTAATGCTGAGACAAATTCTTCCACCGATTCATCTTTTTTTTGCTCACGAAGGCCAAAATGATATCGTTCCATAGTGGTGCTTAACCGTGGAAGATAATGATGATCCAACTGCAGTATGCATATTTCGTATTCATTCAGGTTTCTCTGATCAGCAGCACTGAGTTCAGGTAAATATTGAATCACTTCTTGCCCCTCTCTCCCTAGACAGTTAATGCTAGTGTTGTGCATAATAGTGAATTTTGGCAGCACTATGCCAACAAAATGACTTTAGTGACTTGTTGGGAGCAGGAGGCTTCAAAGGTTCTGTCTAACATGTACTGAGGATGACGGTTTCTAGGTGTTTCCAAAACAATGGTGTATGATGAGATTGTTGCGTGGAGGGTATTTCTGGAAATCAAATGAAATAAAGGTATGGGATATTTGATCCGTTGATGGGTGTGAGTTGTATGCTGATTTGTTAATCATAAAAACCTCATATTCTTCAAACTAGAACCAGTGTATGAGTGACTTTCAGCACTATTTCATGAAGTATGAGAACTATCAAGTAAAGAAAAAAACATGGTTGGAGAACAGGGTGAAACATTACAATTTTAGAACCACCCCTCCCTACTAGCAGAGTGGGTGAGAGGAGCATGACCCAGATGTATCATGATTTAAAAATCATATTGCATGATTCATAGTGTAGGTGTCTAGTACGGGTCAACATAGAATTTCCGAAAAAGAAATCTTAAATGCCCCGTAAGTAAGTCCCCTGGCATTAGTGCCTTTAAAGTGTGGAAGCATGGAAATCAGACATGAATGAACTACATGGCAAGTAGGGGTGCTCGGGATACTACCATCCGTAAATGTAGCTTCTCTACAGCACCTCTGCCTATTCTGTCATCCATTGCTGCAGGTGCTCTATAGCACTATGCCTACCCTTTCACTCATAACTGTAGCGGTTCTATAGCACTACGCCCACCCTGTCACCCATGACTGTAGCTGCTCTATAGCACTATTCCTACCCTGCCACCCATAACTGTTGCTGCTCTTTATCACTAAGCCTTCCCTGTCACCTGTAACTGTAGCTGCTCTACAGCACTGTGCCTACCCTGTCAGCCATAACTGTAGCTGCTCTATAGCACTATGCATACCCTGTCACCCATAACTGTAGCAGCAATATAGCACTATGCCCACTTTGTCAACCATAACTGTAGCTTCTCTATAGAACTATGCCTACCCTGTCAGCCATAACTGTAGCTGCTCTACAGCACTACACCTACCCTGTCACCCATAACTGTAGCTGCTCTATAGCACTATGCCTACCCTGTCACCCATAACCATAGCTGCTCTATAATTCTATGCCAACCCTGTCACCCATAACTGTAGCTGCTCTATAGCAATATGCCTACCTACCCTGTCACCCATAACTGTAGCTGCTCTATAGCACTATGCCTACCCTGTCACCCATAACTGTTGATGTTCTATATTCATATGCCTACCCTGTCACCCATAACTGTAGCAGCTCTATAGTACTATGCCTACCCAGTCACACATCACTGTAGCTGCTCTATAGTACTATGCCTACCCTGTCACCCATAACTGTAGCTGCTCTATAGCATTATGCCTATGGTGTTACCAAGAACTGTAGCAGCACTATAGCACTATGCCTACCCTGTCACCCATAACTGTAGCTGCTCTATAATTCTATGTCTACCCAGTCACCCATAACTGTAGCTGCTCTATAGCACTATGCCTTCCCAGTCACCCATACCTGTAGCTGCTCTATAGCATTATGCCTACCCCATCACCCATCACTGTTGCTGCTCTATATTTCTATGCCTACCTTGTCACCCATAACTGTAGCTGCTCTATAGTACTATGCCTGCCCTGTCACCCATCACTGTAGATGCTCTATAACACTATGCCTACCTTGTCACCCATCGCTGTAGCTGCTCTATAGCACTATGCCTACCCTGTCACCCATCGCTGTAGCTGCTCTATATTTCTATGCCAACCCTGTCACCCATAAGTGTAGTTGCTCTATAGCACTATGTCTCATTTCTCTCTTGAGCTGGCGCATGACCAACTAAATGTATCCTAACTAGTCATTCAGGCTCTTGTCCACACTCATAGAGGGTTGAACGCTGAAGGAATAGGAAACTAAAGGTAAGGGCGGCGAAGTCCACCTCTCTCCAAATGATGCATGGGCCCCTGTCCTGTCAATTCAAGTTATTCTAATGATTTTTCAGCAGCACTAAAGAGTATTTACATCGTGGAGGTGGGATTTATGTCTTAGGATAAAGAACTCAAGGATAGTCAAGAGAACCAAGAATGCTGAGTCCTGATCAGCCTTAGCCTCTTTTCCCCACCACCAGCTTGCCAACCAGATCAAAGGTAGTGCACATCACCAACTTTCCTATCAACTGTGGCATCCACTAATTCCTCATGCTAGCTGAACCACGAATATAGGCGTTCCTGGTTCCAACTCAGAAATATGCATGAGCGACGCAGTGCTTAATTTGTAAAAACAATATATATGTACCAGCACCCAAGGTATTTCAGGGAAGTTCACTGAAGCTGCCACCTCCCACAACTCCTGCCACTACTGGTGAAGGTCAGCTTCAGCATTACCTACTAACGATCATATTCACAACAAGTGGGGCATTATGAGTATTCCTGGTTACCTCAAACTACAGGGATGGCCTGGAAGCCCTAACTTAATAATTTTAGAAGCAATATATCAAACAGTGAAAGTCTCCATTGATGTGTTTTCTAAAATATAGACACGTAGTGCCACCATGCAGTGAACATCGACAAATACATGCTGGTGTTTGGGAAAAAATCCAGTGCAGAGCACCAGAAAATACTCTGACAGATTAAGCACTGGGCAGGTGCTTTCATGGTCCATTCCTTCACCTTGTCTGCCAAGCCTGCCCAGAGCAATAAAGAGTATATACTATTCCAGTAGCCTCTAGCTTGAGCTCGCCCTCCCAATTCATCCAAGTCTCCTGCCGTAGTCTCGGCATGAACATGACTCATTAAACTTTCCAGGGATGCTAACCAACGATTACACTTAACACTGATTCTTCTTCACAACAAAGACATTTACCATTACAGAATCATAGGATTGAATTTTTTTTAGCATTTGGTCAAGGGTTGTAAAGAAAAAAGGGGGGGTCCCAAAACATGCTTGAAATCCAATGCATTTTACATAGACTTTTTTATTTCATGTAGTGCAAATACTGGCAGTCGGATTTGGATGAAATTGGGCAGGATTGAAGATTTTGGTGTACAGGCGATTCCTTTTGTGGTTGCATCTAAAAAGGGTAAGTATCTTTAGAGTTATTAGCATGTTAAACTTAGTGAAATCTGTTAGCACAATCGTTTTTAGGTATATTTGAGGTACTATCTGATTGGATAATGACTCTTTCTCAAAATTAAACACCCATGTTATTGTAAAGCCACTATGTTCGAGCTCATGCCCTACAATATAGATAAGTATTAGGTTTGATATGTTTTCCATACCTATTACCACTTAATTTAAGTGGTAATAGTTAGGGACGGAAATATAATGACAGGTTTCTATATATTTAAAAATATATTACTGAGTAGGAAGGCACTACTGCAGTACTACCTAGGTAGTACCACGGTACCGTAAGATAAAAAGTATAACAACTGAAACAACAATGTAATACACAATATTTCACAAATATAGTGTTCTACAGTGTCTTTACAATTTTCTACATATTTAATGATGTCAACAATGTTTATGCATTACAGCAGTAATACCTAAAATTTACATTGTTACTTTAAAACAATCACCAAACAAATGAACATTTGGTAAAAAAAAGCACTGTACATCCTAGGTACTACCAAGGTACTGCATAAACTACTTAAATAAATATCTAGAAACATATGCACCAATGTCCATGCCTATTTTCACTTCAGGAAATTGTAATAGGTTAAGAACAACAATAACACCTACTTCTTACCTATATTTATAGCCCTAAGCTACAACAATCCAAAAATCAACTAAAAGGGTTATGGTTGCCTTTTTAATTTGCCAAAACACAAAAGTAGGACCAGAGGAGATTTACGGCCAGATTCATCATTGTAAAATCGGCTTGCAAAGGGCCAGATTTTGAAAATCTGGTCCTGTGCGAGCGCAATTTTTGCATTTGAGATTCATCACCCCAAATGCAAAAATCGCAAATTGCAAAATCGCTAAATTGCGAGGAATTGCATTTAAGGAATTTCTATTTGAGGTTCCTTAAATGCAATTCATGAACCACATGGCCGCTATTTACCGCGAAGTCTGACTTCGTGGTAAATAGCTAAAGGGCATTTTTCTAAGTTGTATGTTACACACACACATGTCCTTTGGACATGTGTGTGCACAACATCAGTCTACATTTACATTTCAGGGGTGCTACAGGGTGTCCTTTGGACACTCCTGGCACTCTTGAAATCGCATCCTTATTTGCGATTAGCAATTTGCTAATCGCAATTAAGGAAGCTGTAGAAATCGCAAATAATATTCTACATGAATCCCGTTTTGCGAGTCATTAATAGCAATTCCTTAATAATCGCTATTAAGGACTCGCAAATCGGTACATTGATGAATCTGGCAGTTTGAGACCAGCAGAAGTTAACTTCCCAATGTTAACACTATATAGCACAATAGAACACCTGGGTCTAAACAGAAGAAAATTAAAAACAAGATAACCTAGCTGAGATGGAGTATTCCTTTTAAAGAACGAATTTCCTGGCTCAGGAGAAACAAATCATTGTCGTGACTATGGTTCCAGACTTGGAGGCTGTGACAAAAGCCAGCATCCCAAAAGCATAGGTCCTGCATCTATAGGAGAAAATGGGCCAACTCACTCACCACAACAGATGTAGATTACATATTTGACTCTACACAACAACACAGTCTTTTTTGCAATATGAACATGAATATCCTCTGCCTCACAAAGTCATGCCTCTTGATCAGTATGATTACATCATCTATGCTGATTGTTCTGCTCAGCATTCTGTTGGGACAAAGCACCAGTAACCTGCAGCATGCACCACTGTAAATGGTAGAATGTAAGATGGTTAATTCCACACTTAGACAACCTACACACAGACACTTGGTGACTGCACAGTGCAGTTGGCTGACCTTAGAGTTCTAATTCTGCCACTTGAGAAAACAGATCCTGGATTCCCCACAATCAAAGTGTGTGATTCAAAATATTGTGTCAGGTCTTACCATGACCACTTACACTATTAGAGCCTTGATGGATTTCGAGATTCACAATAAAGCACAACATTCTTTGGGGACAAGTGACTAAGCAGAACGCATGCTTGCCACAAACTCACTTGATTCGCAACTTGAATCACCAATGTGTCGGAATACACTTTGCAGGGAATTCAATGGCTGACAAAGCCAGAAAAGCAAAGACAAAGAGGGGGAGTCCCTATTCTCCACAAATTTGGGAATGTTGTGATAATACCATCCTTAATGAACAATCTATCCCGACTGAAGAGAATCGAGTGGAGCAGGGAGGCCGTACCACGCTGTCCGGTTCTGGAGAATCAAATACTCCGCACCATATAGAAACGGATGGAGCATAACGCGACAATTGACAGATTTGCAATTTAAAACGCTGTTGTCAAGAGTATCCAGTTACGTGGTGCTACGTCTTTCCACATTTAAGGCTTTATCCCAGCATCAAAAAAGAATCGGTATCTCCCTCAACTCTTCTATATAAGAATATATTTACAGTTAAAGAAAATTCAAATTGCACTAAGCCGAAGCTAGTGGTACATGTTTTCACGATGAATACTAATGTGATGAAAACCACCTCGAATTGATTACAGAGGATGAAAATGTATTTCCTTCAAACTCAAGCTCTTTGTCCTGATGAAGGTGCAATAATAAAACCGAAACGCTGCGCCGACAACTTTTAAAAAAGGTTTTTTAACCTGCTCTTCATGTGATTTTTTACACTGTATTTTAAGGCACTAAATTAGTTGTAGAATGTATTAGTTTTATATTGAATAAATTGTACCATTTTTTACAAAAATAACTATCATTGGATATTGTGTTTTTGAGTATCTTACTGAATTGAATGTATTTGATAATATTGTGGTTTGTATGTTGACAGGCTTGATTGTTCATTAAGGGTGGTATTATCACAACATTCCCAAATTTGTGGAGAATAGGGACTCCCCCTCTTTCTCTTTCTAACACTACTCCTTGTCCCTGATTGGATCTGTAAGGAGACCTCCCTTATTTCCTTGTCTTAAAAGCCAGAAAAGCAACAGCCCAAACTGCTGCAGTCATTGCAATCACTTATTCCAGTATGAGAAAAGATGGAGCTCATAATCCCGGAGTGGGGGCTAAAGTAATACCAAATTCAGATCGCAGGTTAGGTTTAATACAAACAGCACATGAAGGTCTAGCATCTATACACGTAGGAGTGGCAGCTACAAATTCACTATTTCAGAAACGCCATTGGTGATCAGGTCTGTACAAACAGACACAGGACTTTGTCCTTAAAAGTAATATGTGCCAGCAGATGTAGGGCTCCATCGAAGCGTGCCCAAAACAGACACCTCTATTGATCTCAGACAAGCCTTTCACTTGTGTTTATGCAGATCACTGCAACCTCAACCTCACACATTCTGATGGGAATTAAAAATACATCTTGGTTGCAGTGGATTCCTGCTCTAGATTCCAATGGGTTTGACCACAGTGATCGTCTGATGGCCAATCTGTTATAAAAGTCCTACAAGTTTTTATCGGGACATACACAGTTGGTACATTCCATTCTGACCAGAGTCCAATGTTCGTCTCTAAGGCTTAAAATGACACAATTGGAAAATTGGGTGTGACCATGTGCTACTCCTACCCTATCATCCTGAGTGAAATGGGGTAGTGGAGAGGAATAACTGGGACTTAAAGCAACCTCTAACATCAAGGGTACTAGGCTCTGGTTGCAGTTGGGTCCTTCACCTATATAGGGTTCAGAGAACCCTAAATATTCTGCCTAAAAATCCCTAAGTGGTCGGACTCCCTACGAGATCCTGTTTGGAGTTAAGATGTGGGTTCCAGACCTCGACAGTCTCAGCACAGTGGTGGCAGAAACACCTTTTGAGAGCAGTGACTGTTTGGATGTTTTACAGGAACCAAACAGCTTCCAGGAAGCACAAAGCAATGTCCAAGTAAAACATACCACCACTGGAGAAGTGAAGGATGCATCAGCAAGCTGGTTTGGATTCCAAAGATTGGGGATCAGGTCCATAAGAAGTTCGTGGACGAGAATTAATTTGGACCATCTTACAGAGCACCTATACCCGTCTTGGCTGTTGAAGATAATAGAACTGTACTTTTACCACCCTTTGCTGGTTACAAAGACAAGAGATCCGTTTCAATAGATCAAACTGCATTCTGTTGCCAGTTCTACACAGTAGGCCATCTGGGCTCCTGGTTGGTTACCTGCTCCATCCACTACCCTGCAGAAGGTCCCGCTGGAAGGTTTGATCAGCAATTAAGCTTCTTCTCCCAGGCTGTGGATTGCTAACAATGAAGTATTACTTCTACCTGCTTCATCAATAACCACCAGATAATCAACTTGTACTGAAACACAGAATGCTCTGCTGTGCAATTGGTGAGCACCCCATTCTTCTACACACAAAGTGCAGAAAGGCCTTTCCCTGTTGAAAATGTCTGCTGTTCAAGGTCCTGATGGAATTTTTGGGGAAAGAATATCGTATGATATATTTGGTCCAACTAAACTTTTGCAAATACAATATGTATTTCGCATATCATTGAAGGACATTACCACCCTTAGTACTATCTCTCATGATTGGGACATTGATACAGTGCATGAAATGCTAGAAGAACTAGAGCATTCTACTGTGTTTAATTCAAATGACGTGTGTGATGGCATGACTAATTATCGAATACATGTTATATTTTCAACATAATGGTCACCATTTCTTGCAGAAAGCGAGTACCCCATGTGCAGTATTTGATAATGCACAATGGAAACACTGCTCTACACCACCACAGGTAGTTCAAAAACATTTGACAAAACATTGTGTTTTTTTGAGGTTACAATACAGCTGTCTTATTATTATAAGCTTACACCATCACCAGCAAAGAAAAATATGCTCACTGATACCAAACTGATATACTCTGCATTTTTTCTTTCCCAGTTGTTGACACAAGGGTTTGACTTTTGAAGAGACACTGTAGATTTAAAATCCATTTGGGGAACACAAGATTGGCAGATTCAGTGGAACAAGGCTTTATTTAGAGCATTCCTTATACAGAATCAATTGATTTTCCTGAACAAAACTGTGCAGAAAACATCATGTCTATGCTTGGCTAAGATAAAATATTTAAGTACATGAAACATTCCCACATGTTTTGCGAACTGGCAATGATTCACAAATTACATGGAAGAAACATTAGACACCATGCTTCGCAATGACTCAAATTATTCTTCAGGGACCAATCATGGAGGATGGTTAGGGTGGCCATTAGATACTAACGAATGTCAGGCACGTTTTCTTGGTGACTCAAAAGAGTTTACGATCAGCAGGCGCAACCTACGCTATGCACAGACACAGAACTTGGGTGTCGTAACAAGTTACAGTGCTGGGAAAGTATGCCTAGACTGACTAAAACCCTCAACATTGTCTCAGGTGAAACAACACTTGTCCATTCTTTCTGATGACATGGGACTACAGGATGTTTTACTAGGTCCTTTAAAACCACGCCAAAAGTAATTCTTGTATGTAATATACAAAAATACAAAAAAAATTAGAACGTCTCACAACAGGAGGCTGCGGAGAGACTTTGCAAAACTGAGAGTGCTAAATTAGAAAGGGCTCTAGCTGTAGTTGATAATGGTATGATTACCTTGTCCACTACAATGTATTCTCTTGGTAACATTGTGTCATCTGGATAGACATCATACAGTGTGTTATGTTTTCTTTACAACATGGGCAGTCACAGCTTAGGACTATTTTGTTACTGAGCTGGTCTCTTCACGCACTTTGTTCTGGTCGCGTACCATGGTGACACATTAATTCCACTACCTTCTTTTTACCTTACAATCTTACAAAACAGCAAACCATCATGGCATGAAAGGATGCAACAAACACTATGTTACACATAGAGAAGTTGGAGAAATTACTACTCACTGTTGCTGAAACACCTACCACAGATTGGATAATCAATGGGTCTATTTCACTGTGTGAAGCTTGAATAAGCGATACCTTAATAAATAACACTCAATACTACAATTGGAAACAGATTTTCATTAAAAACATCAAAACTATTGAAATTCCATGAAAAAAAACAAAGGTTACAGATATGTTCAAGTTAGGAAAACTTTATTTATTCTTTCTCTACAAACAATTCTTAAACTACACATATATTAGAAATTCTAAAGTTATACTTATAACTTTAATTTACACACCACCGCCAACCACTCATCCTTGCATCCTAAATGTGATGCAAATACAATGCAATGTATCCTACCTCCTAATAGTAGTAAATGCATTGTTTATGTGTTGTATCCATCCCTAATAGTAGAGGATTTTTTGTAGTGCTATAATGCTGTTAGACTATATTCCATGTTTGCATGTATAATTTGTACTGTAAAAATGAACAGGCCAAAATTCAGCTTGTAATTGGTTACAAAATAATATTTTAAGCCGTTGCTCTCAAGTCAAATTTGCACAAAAGTGGCTGGTTTCTTCTGCAAGTGAAATATCGTCATAGGCATATTCTTATTTCAAGATTCACTGGAAGGCTTCTCCAAGGCTACAAAAAACAATATGCATAGCATAACTTCATAAGCTGAATTTGACTTCACGCTGCAATGGTAACCTCAAAAACATGTGCGAACAAGTGAGAGTCTCATTAGAGCTAAAAAGTCTATACCAATAGCAGAATGTACATCACACAAATGTTGATCACAAATGGCGGCATAACAACATGCATTCTCAACATTCCAGACTGCTTTCTGGTTTTCTCTCCTGAACATGAATTTGTATATTGGCTTGGGACCAGAAGCTCCTATTAATAATGAAAGATAAATTGTATTTAGTGTAGCAGATTCATTCTACCTTTGATTAATTAAATCTATTTTTACCATATTTTGAAATTTCCCATGTCAAATTTATCTCTGACACGTTTTATGGTGGCTTCACTTGGGTCTATTCAATTAGTGACAGGTCCCAATGAAGTCCAAAAAAAAAACTCCCACCGGGCTACAGGACTCATTTTTTATTTACTTGTTCATTTACTTTTAACAAATGTCTCAATTTAATTTCAAAATAAGTATTTTTTTATGTATCTTCTTTTTCTAATTCCCAAGAAGTTTGTAGAGTAAAAGAGCAAAAATGTGTTCAAACTGAGCTTAATGCATTTAAAGCCGTAATTTCATGGCCATTTTCAGGTGCAATGTTTTACTTACTTGTCATTAATTACTTTTATGTCAATAGCGCTGTAAAAAGTAATTGAAATAGTAAGCATGCCTTGTACCATGAAGACCTTTAAAAGTACATAATTTCTTATTCAACAAAAGAATGTGTTTACTGAGGGCGTGGCCAAGATGGCGTCGGAGTAAGACGTGTTGTACAGTCCCTCCGGCGCCGAAACCTGCTTAGCTTTGTTTTAGCCCCTGGAGCAGCGAGCTACCGACGACCTCCTGCCTGCTGTGAGTCCCGCTACCGGGGAACACAATCAGGTCGCGAAGTTTCGGCCCCCGGAGGTGTAGTGGAGGTGATAGGATGCCACGTGCGCCGCGGCGGAGTGCGGCCTAGAGATCCCCGGCCTCGAGTGAGTGAAGGAGCCGGACTTCCGGTGCTCCGGCACGAAGGGCGGACGTCATCGGGGGCCAGTCAACGAGGAGCTCCCGGCTTGACTGGTGCTGTGTTTCCCCTTCGCCCAGAGATCGCGGAGGGAGCCCCCAGACCTGTGGAACGCGGTCGGTGGGCTGAACCGGCGCCCGCGGGACAGGCCGAGCACGACTCTTTGCAGAGTCGACATGAGCCGCTGCCGCGCAGCACCTCCCCCCCATCTTGGTCCTTGAGCTACATCTGCCGTTGGATCAGCATCGCTACTGTGGGCTGCCGGGACCGCAGGGGCCCGCTAGGAACACCCGGGAGTACGATGTGCTGCCGCCCCCGTCCCCGGTTGATGGGTCACGCTGCGGTGGGGAACCACCATTAGGCTACACTGGTGGGTGACCGCACGTGGCTCCTGCGGGATGACAGGAGGTCCTGCCCGTCACTACGATTCTGCGGTGGGGCCCCTGAAGCCAAGGGGATCCCCTTGGGGCCTGTAATTCGGAGCCATCCTGCCTGTTGAGAAGAATAGACTGGAGCGGGCCTGAGGGGTGAAGGGTGCAGAGCGAGCAACGGCGGCAGTTGGAGTGAGTTCCGCTATCGCACGGCGCCCGGGCGCAATATCCCGTGTGGGGAGCAAGATCTCTGCCGGAGGACTGCCCGTACAGGCCTCTGACTTCTGGGCCAGGACTTGAACAGTGACGGGCTGAAGCTGGGCTTATACCGTACCAGTGGTGGTGAACGGAGATCCCTCGCCCTACATACACGAGCGAGCAGAGGCGTTGCAATGTCCTCCACGCAACGTAAGGGGAAACCCGGTAAAGATGGCCCTTCGAGGGGATCCCAGCAAGCGGCGTCCGGATCCCAACAAGCGGCGCCCCCCGGGCCTAGTGTTTCGCCCAAGCCCAAAGACGATGAGGCTCCCGCGACCAAAGCTTTTATGATGGAGCTCTTTGCTTCTATTAAGGAGGACATATCTGAACTCCGTTCCCAACTGGCATTGGACCTCCGCGAGGTGAGGAGGGACGTGGATGGCATCGGAGAGAGGGTGTCTACTCTGGAGGATCACGATCTAAGTGTGGCGAATGATGTTCACCAATTACAGCAAGATGTGATTCGGCTCACAGAGCAGAGCTTGGACATCCAGGCACATGCGGAGGATTTGGAGAATCGTTCCCGCCGGAACAACATCCGCATACGTGCAGTGCCCTGGGACGGAGAAGCTGGTGATCTAGGAGGCTATGTTCTCGCTCTCTTTTTGCAAATCCTGGATGATGAGGATCTCCAAGATATTAAGATGGACAGGGTTCACAGAGTCGGCTTGCCTAGACGTGGAGGGGGTCCTCCACCCGACATTTTGGTCTGCGTCCATGACTTTCAGCTGAAGGAACACATTCTCTGAAAGGCACAGGAATCCCCGTTGTTGCAGTTCCGGGATCACCACCCCCAACTGTACCAAGACCTAGCAGCCTCGACGCTCCAAAAGCGACGTGAGTTTCGGCCTGTGACCACCTATCTGCGGGAACACAATATATCCTATTCCTGGGGCCTTCCCTTCCGCATCATTTTCAGATGGCAGAATAGACTGGCACAGATCGGATCTCTTCAGGTGGCAAAGGACCTCCTGGGCCTCGACGACACGGCCCCCTCCCCTGAGGGCGGAGGCTCCTCGGCACGGAGAAGACGGCGGTCCTCCTCTTGGCAGAGAGTGGGACAAGAGACAGATCGGAGGCGACCAGATTGTACGACCAGTTTACAGGAAAGGGGGGCAGCGCTGGCCTCCGTGGCTTCAGTGACGGAGGCGGCCTCACAGCATGGCTCCGGGGAGGCCTGAGCCCTAAAATGAAGGTAGCTTGGCGCCGGAGGGACTCGTATTTTCAGGTACCGCGGGTAAATTTGTACTTTTTGAGAAGACACCCCGGTCCGTGGCCTTTGGGGCACACCATGTGGTGCCCCATCCTCTACCCCTGGAGGAATCCATAAACTTCTATGAACCAGGACTGTTAAGTACATTGCTCCTCCTTGTTTTCTTTTTTCAATTTGCTGCTTCCTATTGTTCTATTGGTTTGAGGGTAGGCCTGGGTGTCCTTTTGGGGGGGTGTTGAAGGGGCTAGTTGGGGGCGAAGGGAAGGGGGGGAACGGGGGGTAGTGGTGGTGACAGGTGTGTGTGGATGACTTCGTCTTTTGTTCTATGGTATGTGCATGTGGAATCTCGGGATGATCTGAGTCTGGCTTCTGGGACTCTAGGAGTCTATTCTCTAATTGTGAAGGTTTGGGGTGGCTATTTGGGAGGACTCTATCCTTGCAGGAGAGCGGGGGAAGGGGATGGTGGGTGGGACTGCTTGGTGGGGGGACTCTGGTATGATGGGGGAATGTTGAGACATGATTTTACCAGTATTCTCTTGCTCTTGGACACTACTGCAGGTTGTTCTTGTACTGTATTGCCTACGGTCATCGGGGATGGATGTTGAGGGGTGGGACGGGGTGGTGCGGAAATAGCAGTAGAGGGGTGGTTGCCTAATGATGCCCATTAGTATTGGGACATGGAATGTCAAGGGCCTGATTTCCCCGCAAAAACGTCAGAAGGTGTGGAAGTATGTGAATGACCACCAGCTCGATATGGTGGGTCTCCAGGAGACACACCTGGCGCGTAAAGATGAACTGAGCCTCCGGCACAAGCTTTTTCCTCTTATTTATAGGTCATCTGCCTCCACGAAACACAGGGGGTGGCTCTTCTCTTTTGGGCGGCCCTTCATTTTCAGCCTATGGATGTGTGCAGCGACAAGGAAGGCCGTTGGCTGATGGTGAAGGGACTGGTCCACGGCAGACTGTGCACCTTCGTAGTGGTGTATGCTCCCAATGCGGGGCAAAACAGCCTTTTCCAGGGCCTGCTGCGCAAGATAGAAGACTTTGTTGAGGGGCACTTGTTTCTGCTAGGGGACTTTAACTTGGTGTGGAGTAGGGAGATGGATAGCTCCGGCACCCAAAGGGCTGATGCAGGGTTGTTCTCTGCTGAGACACAGCGGCTTATTGGTGACCTGGGCTTAATCGATGGATGGCTCTCCATGCACCCCTGTCCCGAGATTACACCTTCTTCTCCCATGTCCACCATTTCTATTCCCGCCTAGATCACATTTTCCTGAGTCAGGCCCTCAGGGGAGATGTCCGCGACTCTAGTATATTCCCACTATCTGTTTCCGACCACAGTTTGCTCGTGCTTGGACTTCGCTGGTCGCCGGTGGGTGACGGACTCCGTAAGTGGTACTTCCCGGCGGCCGTAGTTAGGGATGACGCATTATGCAAAGAATTACGGAAGGCTATTAGGGAGTTTTTTTTGCTCAACCCTGTGTCCGATACATCCATATGCACCACGTGGGGCGCCTTCAAGGCGTCAATCAGGGGCACCTGCTTGGCCCTTAATTCTAATCTCAATAAGATGCGCCAAAAGGAACTTGAGGAGTTGGAATCGGAATTGGCAGGCCTTGAGCAGGCGCACAAAACTAATCCATCTAGGTTGACCCTCCGCCCCTTGACGGCGGTTAGGGGGAAATTGAGGGCCCATTACAACAATAGAGCAGAGTTCACCTTGCTGAGATCACGACACCTTTCATACTCTCAAGGGAATAAGGTGGGGAGACACTTGGCTCGCCAATTTAGAGAAAAGAGAGAACAGGATTATATAGGATGGATCCAGGACCCGATGGGAGAGCCGCAGCATCGAGTTGAGATTAAGGCAGACCTATTTGGTCGCTTCTGCGCGGAACTCTATACGGGTGACACGCTTGATTCTGACACCCAGCAGGAATATCTACGGGGTCTGCCCATACCGCAGGTTTCTAAGAATGGAACGAACTCCTGGCTGCTCCGTTCACTCGCGACAAAGTGCTTGATGCCATTAAACTCCTGAAACTGCATAAAGCCCCGGGGCCGGATGGCTACACTGCCCTCTTCTATAAGACGTTTGCCACCGAAGTGTGCGACTTTCTAGCCTCCCTTTTTAATGACATGGCTGAAGCTGGCACCACATCTGGCTCACCAGCTGAGGCCGTCATTTCAATTATACCCAAACCTGGGAAGGACCCCACTCAGTGCTCTTCGTATCGCCCGATAGCCCTCCTCAACATCGACGCCAAGCTGTACTCCTCAATTATTGCTAATTGGCTCCAGAATCTGATGCCGGCTCTTATACATCCGGATCAATCTGGATTCATTAAAGGCCGTCAAACCCATGACAACACTAGGCGAGTTGTTCACTTAATAGAGAAAGCCAAAAGATTCCGGATCCCGGCAGTTCTAGTAGGCCTCAATGCTGAAAAAGCTTTCGACTGTGTGAATTGGGGCTTTTTGTTCCATACCTTAGCTGCTTTTGGTTTTTCGGATAAGTTCCTTTCAATGGTGAAAGCAAATTACAGCAACCCCCGCTCTAGAGTATAAGTGAACGGTCATCTTTCTGCTTTTTTCTCGCACTCACGTGGCACTAGGCAGTGCTGTCCTCTTTCTCCCCTGCTCTTTGCCCTGAGCATCGAACCGTTAGCGTTAGTAGTACGGGAACACGAAGGAATACGGGGCCTTCCCTTTACTGGGGAACAGCACAAAATGTCCCTATTTGCAGACGATGTACTACTCTCTATTATGGATCCGGCACACTCCCTCCCACATGTCCAGGAGGTGCTTTCGCGCTTTGAGGAGGTGGCTGGCTTTAAGGTCAATTATGACAAGTCATATGTCCTAAACCTCACGCTTTCTCCCGCGGAGGTGGAACAAGTGCGGTCTCTCACCCCGCTAGCCTGGGCCTCCAGCTCCATAGTGTATCTGGGAGTCCGTTTGACCTCCACGATAGGGAAATTATACTCCGCGAACTTTCCACCACTGCTGGCAAAGACCCGGGCAGACCTAGATCGGTGGAAGCCTAAATACATTTTGTGGCTGGGCAGAATTCACGCCATCAAGATGGTCCTCCTCCCCAAATACCTGTACCTCTTCCAGGCGCTCCACATTCCTCTGGACATAGACTTTTTTTGACGCCTCAAAACCCAAATGCTCCGGTTCATCTGGCAGGGGGGTCGAGCGCGGTTTTCTTTCACAATTTTGAGACGCCCGTGGGGGGAGGGAGGAGTGGGTCTCCCGGACATGCATCTTTACTACAAAGGGGCACAACTACGGGTACTGGTGGAATGGTCCCAACAAACCTCGGAGAAACACTGGCTGCACATGGATAGGAGTATCGCGGGCAGATCTATTTGGGATCTGTCTGGAAACCCAAGAACGACAGGCCCTAGAACGCCTACATTAGCACTCCCACCAGTACCACCTTAAAGGTCTGGGACACGTTAGCCACTGATGATCGTTGGACTACCTTTCCGTCACCATTCACACCTATACATTTTAATCTGGAATTTCCACCAGCGCTGCAGGAGGGCCCCTTCAAAGTATGGAGAGAGGGGGGATGTAGAGCTTTAACCCATCTATTCCACGGCCATACTCCACTCACCTTCGATAATTGCATGAGGGACTATGGAGTCCCGCCGTCAGAACAATACCACCATGTTCAGATGCTTCACTGGGCTACGTCGCCTAGGGTCATCGATGCAGCTACGAGACCTCCCTCACCCTTTGAGGCTTTCATTCTCCGGACTTCGACTATGAAAGGTGTCGTTTCCTTTCTTTATCATCTACTGCTTACCTCTTCAGTATCGCCTCGCCCCCGCTATATGGGGCAATGGGAGGAACTCCTGGGACGGGACCCCTCGGACAAGGAGTGGCCGGCTCTATGGCGCAATATTGAAGCGCATAACCACTCTTTGGACTTGAGAGAGGCCCACCTTAAGACACTCATGGACTGGTACCTGTACCCAGCCAAGCTCCATCGAATATTCCCAACGACTTCTGACAAATGCTGGAGATGCTGTGGTTTGCTGGGGGACTTCTGCCATATTTGGTGGGATTGCCCGATTATTCGACCATACTGGGAAGAAATCCTTTCCCATATCAAGGAGATCCGCGGCTACCCGGTGGAGGACTCTACAGCCTATGTGCTGTTGGGTCTCCGAGACCCCGTTCTCGAACATCAGACGCGTGCGGATAAACAAATCCTATGGCTCTGTCTTGGAGCCGCCAAACTTACCTTAGCCTCAGCCTGGAAAAAAACGGAGGCTCCGGCGATTTCCCTCTGGCACGCAAAACTGTGGAAACTGCTTAGCATGGAACGAGTGGCGGACATCTTCCTGGGTAACTTCAAAAACTTCCAATTCCGCTGGTGCCCCTTGGTCCGTTTTCTTTCAAAGGGTTTACCGTCTGCAGTTTGTCCATCCTCCATACGCGCGCTCCATCTCTTTCAGGTCTAATAGTGCAAACATATTGAATGCTTGATGAATGTTGTGGTCACCACCACTGCGGGGGTTGGGAAGGGTGGGGGGTGTTACTGTTTTTTTGTTAATTCATTGTTTGAGGCACCCGCACAGATACTAAGGCCTACCGTAGCTGGACATGATAGGATTTGTGCACTGGCGGTTGCTACTCCTATAGCTGCTTGGCTGCCTTGATGGACCTTTGGTATTGTGCTTACGACTAAACTGCTTCCTGGTCCTGTGGCTCTGCCCTCCTGTTTTGTTCGATGGTGGCCTGCTGTTGCTCAATACCAAAAAAAAAGAAAGAATGTCTTTACTGATCATCCCTCCAAAGTTATGTTCAGTGACTCTAGGTTCTCCATGAACCCTAAAATCACATTTTTAGCATTCTTTTACATATATATATATATATATATATATATAGGATCGACGGCTGCCACTCTTTTCTACTCTTCAGGATTCTCTGCTTGAGACTTATCATGGTCTAATATTTTTATTATTGACTGAGAGGGGACCCCGTCTCATTACGCGTCGTAACATATTTTAGGGCTCGGGATACTTACAGGGCCCCACATTGGATAGGGTGTCCACACTTCTTTCTTGGTTTACGTAATTGTGGGTTCATTACGTACATCGTAAATTGTTTTGAAACTTCCTGAATGGAGCAATTCTGAATACTACACCTTCTAACCCCTGATATTTTATACATGAACGACACGGTCTAGCCTGGCTGTTGTATATTCAACAGTCTGGAAGGTGTTACCATCATTGGTGGATTCGTCATTTTGTTTTCAACTCTGGGACGTTTCTATACTACTCTAGCCTTGAAAAAGTCTCAGTAAGAGACGAAACACGTGTCGGCGGTGTGGGCTGGGAAGTTTTTATACATTTGAATTCTCAATAAACAACTGAAAGAAAATTTTGTCTGGATCCCTGAATTTTGAGTTATTTGACACAGGACTTTGATTTGAATCTATAGATACAGTGGTTATCTTTCTCCAAACGAGATATCTAGGTTCTCCTAGATTATACTAAATTGATACCTCATAGAGTGCTTTAGTAGCCTGTTCCTTTACTGTTTCTTTTACATATGTTTGTTAAATATCAGTGCCTGACCTGCTTTCGCAGACTTTCTGTTGTTTCGGATTCAGCCTGTACTTACAGAAAGCATATTTAATCTCATGTATCATTCAAGTCAATTGGCATCCTCACTTGCAATCTTGATATCAATCACATTTCATATTGGAGTGACTTTCTTCCTAGCTCCTTGTCTAATTAAATGTAAATTGATACTTGTATAGCGCACTACTCACCCGCAAGGGTCTCAAGGCGCTTGTACGAATACCGCTGTGGAACCTATCCTGGCTTTCCCTGTGAGGCGCCCACTCCTGGGCACCCCCAAGGTGGAGGCCAGGCATCCTTAGCGTTGTGGGGGCCGTTGTGGAGATTGAGCAAGCTATTGCCCAGAGTTGCAGAGTGGGACTCCATGATTGGAATAGGCACTGAGGCGAGAATTATCAGGGCCGTGGAATTTTGAGCCCAAGACCCGCCGAGGCTGGGAATTGAACCCTGGTCCCGGGCTAGACCTCTGCATCAGGGTCTACCGCTCTAACCATTGAGCCACATTTCTCCAATTAGCTCTTGAACATCTTCCATAACTTTGAATGTTAGTTGTGATGACATGGTTTACAGTTTGTTTAAAGAGAAAAAACAACAGTTGATAGTCAGAATGTAGAACAAAGTCATACATTCACCCCAGTACAGAGATCTAGGCCTAAATCCATCGTTTTTTGCACACCATGCCATTCCAGTTTGAACCCAGCAATATGCAAATCAGTCTTGACCCTGCGCCTCTTGGAAACTGTCCAGCCTTAACTGCCAAGCCAGGTCCTCCCTGGACTGGAAACAAGCATCCTAGGACCGGTTTCGAGGTTTCACCCTTCTTCAGCCAGGACAGCTTGAATCCAGTGGCATGGAGAGCAAGGGCATACTCGAGCTAATCGGGGTGACAAATACAAACACAACAGTTGATGGACAGAATGCAAAACAATGCAATACATTCACACCAGTATAGAGATCTGGGCCAAAATCCATCGTTTTTTGCTCACCAGGCCATTCCAATTTGAACCTAGCCATATGCAAATCATTCTTGACCCTGTGCCTAATGGGAACAGTCAAGCCAGAACTGCCAAGCCAGGTCCTCCCTGGACGGGAAACAAGCATCCTAGGTGCGGTTTTGGGATTTCACCCCTCTTCAGCCAGGATAGCTTGATTCCAGTGGCATGGAGAGTACAGGACCCAAACTGGGCATACCCGAGCCACTCGGGGTGACAAATGCAAAAACAACAGTTGATGGACAGAATGCAGAACAATGTCATACATTGACCCCAGTATAGAGATCTGGGCCTAAATCCATCATGTTTGCTCACGGCGGAGTGAGCTAAACAATGATGATGGATTAAACCCAGATCAGTTGACTGGGGGTGAGTGCTTGCATTGTTCAACACTCCGTCCATCATCCTCTTAGGTTTTGCTTTGGTCGCCCTAAGTTGTCAGGCTATGCCCAGATGTGGGTCCCTTGCTCACTTTACCACTGGATTCAAGCTAGCCTGGCTGACGACAGCTGATTAGCCAGAAACCGGTCCCAGGATGCTTATTTTCCGGTCCATGGATGACATGGCTTGGCAGTTCGGGCTGGACTGTTCCCATGAGGCACAGGGTCAGACTGATTTGCAAATTGCTATGTCTGGACTGGGGTGGCTGAGTGAGCTAAAGAATGACGATGGATTAAACCCAGATCAGTTGACTGGGGGTTAGTGCTTGCATTATTCAACACTCTCCCCATCATCCCCTTAGGTTTTGCTTTGATCGCCCTAATTTGGCAGGATATGACCAGATGTGGGTCCCTTGCTCACTTTGCCACTAGATTCAAGATTGCCTGGCTGACGACGGTTGGTTAGCCAGAAACCGGTCCCAGGATGCTTGTTCCCGATCCAAGGAAGACATGGCTTGGCAGTTCGGGCTGGACTGTTTCCATGAGGCACAGGGTCAGACTTATTTGCATATGGCTATGTCTGAATTAGGGTGGCAGAGTGAGCTACAGAATGATGATGGATTAAACCCAGATCAGTTGACTGGGGTGAGTGCTTGCATTGTTCAACACTCCGTTAATCATCCCCTTTGGTTTTGCTTTGTTCGCCCTAAGTTGGCAGGGTTTGCCCAGATGTGGGTCCCTTGCTCACTTTTCCATTGGATTCAAGCTAGCCTAGCTGATGACTGCTAATTAGCCAGACCCCAGTCCCAGGATGCTTGTTTTCGGTCCAGGGAAGACAAGGCTTGGCAGTTCGGGCTGGACTATTCCCATGAGGCACACGGTCAGACTGATTTGCAAATGCCCATGTCTGAACCGGGGTGCCTGAGTGAGCTAAAGAATGATGATGGATTAAACCTAGATCAGTTGACTGGGGGTGAGTGCTTGCATTGTTCAACACTCCGTCTATCATACCCTTTGGTTTTGCTTTGTTCGCCCTAAGTTGGCAGAGTATGCCCAGACGTGGTTCCCTTGCTCACTTTGCCACTGGATTCGAGCTAGCCTGGCTAATGATGACTGATTAGCCAGAAACTGGTCCCAGGATGCTTGTTTCTGGTCCAGGGAAGACATGGCTTGGCAGTTCGGGTTTGACTGTTCCCATGAGGCACAGGGTCAGACTGATTTACATATAGTCATGTCTGAACTGGGGTGGCGGAGTGAGCTAAAGAATGATGATGGATTAAAACTAGATCAGTTGACTGGAGGTGAGTGCTTGCATTGTTCAACAATCCATCCATCATCTCCTTTCGTTTTGCTTTGTTCACCCAAAGTTGTCAGGATATGCCCAGATGTGGGTCCCTTGCTCACTTTGCCACTGGATTCAAGCTAGCCTGGCTGATGATGGCTGATTAGCCAGAAACCGGTCCCAGGATGCTTGTTTTTGGTCCAGGGAAGGCAAGGCTTGGCAGTTCGGGCTGGCCTGTTCCCATGAGGCACAGGGTCAGACTGATTTGCATATGGCCATGTCTGAACTGGGGTGGTGGATTGAGCTAAAGAACGATGATGGATTAAACCCAGATCAGTTGACTGTGGTGAGTGCTTGAATTGTTCAACACTCCGTTCATCATCCCCTTTGGTTTTGCTTTGTTTGCCCTAAGTTGGCAGGGTATGCCCAGACGTGGGTCCCTTGCTCACTTTGCCATTGGATTCAAGCTAGCCTAGCTGATGACCGCTAATTAGCCAGACCCCAGTCCAAGGATGCTTGTTTTCGGTCCAGGGAAGGCAAGGCTTGGCAGTTCGGGCTGAACTGTTCCCATGAGGCACAGGGTCATACTGATTTACAAATGGCCATGTCTGAACCGGGGTGTCTGAGTGAGCTAAAGAATGATGATGGATTAAACCTAGATCAGTCGATTTGGGGTGAGTGCTTGCATTGTTCAACACTCCGTCTATGATCCCCTTTGGTTTTGCTTTGTTCGGCCTAAGTTGGCAGAGTATGCCCAGACGTGGTTTCCTTGCTCACTTTGCCACCTGATTCGAGCTAGCCTGGCTAATGACGGCTGATTAGCAAAAAACTGGTCCCAGGATGCTTGTTTCTGGTCCAGGGAAGACATGGCTTGGCAGTTCGGGTTGGACTGTTCCCATGAGGCACAGGGTCAGACTGATTTACATATAGCCATGTCTGAACTGGGGTGGCGGAGTGAGCTAAAGAATGATGATGGATTTAAACTAGATCAGTTGACTGGAGGTGAGTGCTTGCAATGTGCAACAATCCATCCATCATCTCCTTTCGTTTTGCTTTGTTCACCCTAAGTTGTCAGGATATGCCCAGATGTGGGTCCCTTGCTCACATTTTTCCACTGGATTCAAGCTAGCCTGGCTGATGATGGCTGATTAGCCAGAAACCGGTCCCAGGATGCTTGTTTACGGTCCAGGAAAGACATGGTTTGGCATTTTGGGCTGGCCTGTTCCCATGAGGCACAGGGTCAGACTGATTTTCATATGGCCATGTCTGAACTGGGGTGGCGGATTGAGCTAAAGAACGATGATGGATTGAGCCCATATCAGATGACTGGGGGTTGGTGCTTGCATTGTTCAACACTCCGTCCATCATCCCCTTTGGTTTTGCTTTGTACGTCCTAAGTTGGCAGGGTATGCCTAGACGTGGGTCCCTTGCTCACTTTGCCACTGGATTCAAGTTAGCCTTGCTGATGACGGCTGACTAGCCAGAAACCAGTCCCAGGATGCTTGTTTCCGGTCCAGGGAAGACATGGTTTGACAGCTCGGACTGGACTGTTCCCATGAGGCAGAGGGTCAGGCCGAGTTGCATATGGCCATGTCTGAACTGGGGTGGCGGAGTGAGCTAAAGAATGATGATGGATTAAACCCAGATCAGTTGACTGGGATGAGTGCTTGCATCTTTCAACACTCCGTCCATCATCCCCTTTAGTTTTGCCTTGTTCTCCTTAAGTTGGCAGGGTATGACCAGACGTGGGTCACTTGCTCACTTTGCCACTGGATTCAAGCTAGCCTGGCTCATGAGGGCTGATTAGCCAGAAACTGGTCCCAGGATGCTTTTTTCCGGTCCATGGAAGACAAGGCTTGGAAGTTCGGGCTGGACTGTTCCCATGAGGCACAGGGTCAGACTGATTTGGATATGGCTATGTATGAACTGGGGTGGCGGTGTGAGCTAAAGAATGATGATGGATTAAACCCAGAACAGTTGACTGGGGGTGAATGCTTGCATTGTTCAACACTCCCTCCATCATCCCATTTGGTTTTGGTTTGTTTAAAGAGAGTCGCTAATAGTGGTTTCATAGATCATGTCATATTTTATATTTGAGGTAATTTATTCTTGTTTTGAGTTTTTAGTCTGTTTTTCCAATCTATTGAAAGCAGTGCACACTTTTTAAAAGATAAACAAGGTGGGCCTGATTCACAAAATGCACTTTAGAGTAGGTAAAGTAATCTTGAAGATCACATACTACAAAATGGATTTCACAAACCTATGTCTGGAGATCTCCACCTCTAGCTTTCCAAACATTTCTATACGGAGATCTCTGCCTGTTGGCCGCAATCTCTGTATACAGAATAGTGGATTTAGTAGTAAATGTAAGAGGAACAAAGAGGAGTGATGGGAAAATTGGGGATAATTACAAAATAATGGGTTGGGTTAAGTAGAATTTAAGCAGGGGGTTGAGGGGACAAACTAAAACAAAGCACACACTCACACACACATGCATAAGAGTAAGACAACTGCTGTTGACAAAACTGAATCCTTCTTGTGCTACAACCATATTTTTGAAAAAACAGGCTTAAATGTGCTCCAGCCCAGCCTTTGGGTAAGTCAAACACTAGACATGACCATCCACTGGTACTACAACACACTCCAATTTGAATGAGATTTATTGAGCGCACTGTTGGTTAGCCCAAGGGACATCCTGGTGCCAACATGAATAAATACATCTCGAAGTACAGACTTGAGTTGTTGAAAAAACCCAGCCATTAGCTTTTTTTCTGTAGAAGGGTAAGGGAAAACACTTCTGATAGCAGAAAGACAGGACTTGTACAATTTGCAGGATAGGTATGAAAAGGAATTGCTTCCAGTGTCCAGTGCAAATACATTTGAACTTGGAATCTGGAGTAGATTGGTACTGGCAGTTGAAGGGTACAAGAGGAAAGATATGGAAAAATTCTGAAATGTAAGTATAAAGGACTGGATTTATACAAGGTGTTATAAACTTGACAAATCATTTGGACAATTGATTATTTGCAAATAGGATGCAAGTGAAGATCTTTACTATGAGTGGACATGGTCTAACAAAACTCCAGCTTCGGAACAATGTGCACAGCTGTGTTTTATGCTTCCTGTAAGCAGTGAATAATACAATATAGTGAATCCAAGTAGAGTTAAGTCCAATAATCAAGTCATTATGGGATGAGGTCCTGCCCTCCTGTTTTACAAGATGATGTGAAGATAGGAGAAATAATTTTTCATACATTTCTAGAATAATGAAACAGGAGGCTGAACTCCAATTAACCTGGCAAATAAAAGACAGGAATAAAAAAGTAGCCTAGGATTTAAGTGGAAGCTGGTGTTAAGTTAGGCCCACATGGATGGTTGACTGCCGTAAGATTTCAGTCTTATTGCTGTTAAGGTTGAGGCAGTTATTGTTCCTCCAGATATCCACTGCAGACATCCAAGCCAAACATTCTTGAGTAGAAGGTACATTGTCTGAACCAGATACCCCTATTTGTATTGTATTTGTGTAGGAAAAGATCTCAAACCTCAAGTCAAATCTGATTAAGGAAAAGGGGAGGGCTAAGGCTGGACAGGAAGCCCTGGAGAACACCATATTTGATAGTGGTTATAGTTGAGTAAAAAGCTTGAAGAAAACTAGCTTGAAACGTGTTTAAACTAAGGCCTTTCATATAGATGCCATTTTGCAAGAGGCATTTAATCAGTTTATAATGAGAGCCCATGTCAAAGACAGTAGAGAGATTACAGTTTGATGATAATGGCAGTCCCACATTTGTTAAAGAGGACCCTGAAGTCCTCAAGCACAACCAACAGTATGGTTTCCGTGTTACCTTGGAGACTCTAATAAAATTGGTATGATGATTGACTGGGGTGTGAGCCCTGGTCAAGAAGCAACCACAATCCTTCTCAGGGTGAGGCAAAAGCAAACCCTAAATGAACCTGGGCTCAACCCCCCGGTAGATTGGCACAGAGCAGTCAAATTTTACTAAGAGGCACTGTGTACTGTATTTGTGCAACAGCTCAATCAGTAAAAAATTTAAAAACACCACATAAAAATGTAGCTGCAGCCCTTGCAGGTAAAAGCGGTGGGGCTGGGTCGGGGTGATTTTACAGATGACCACGAGGGTAAATTAAATAATAATCAATTTTCTCTTGTAGTCATCTGTCCAAATCCCCCCGCACCACCTGGCCTCACCGCTCTTACCTGCCCGGGCCACAGCTGCCAAAAAGAATCCCACAAATTTTAGAAAAGTAGAACTTATTTTAATAAGTAGAACAAAACCAAATGAATAAAAATACAATCAGTAGAACTGGAGATATACAATTTTAAAGATTTTAGTAAAGATAGTGTCAAAAAGCACAAAGTGCCAACTGTAGATATCTGGCCATGCTGAACTCGGACAAAGTCACAAGTTCAGGCCCACCACGATGGAAATTGGGCCAGCTACAGGACCCAGTTAGGCCTGCTGTACAAAGTACCTTAACTCCTGGGTTGCGGCATTGTGGCTATTCTCGTTGAAGGTGCATTGTGCAGCCAAAGAGATGCATCGGTTCCGAGATGCGGCAAGGCAGTGATGCAATGGCCGATGACGTGGTTGAGGATCCCATCAATGTGGCTTACGATTTGAAGTCCAGCATCGAGGATGAAATTCACAGCAAGGCAAATGAGTTGGTTCCGAGGAGCTGTGAGGCTGCAATGAGGAGACTGACATCGTTGTTGAGGTTGCCATCAACGAGACGTGCTAGGGCTTGTGCTGAGGATGCACCCACAATGATGGTTCAGATGCACTGCGGCAGTAATGAGGGTCTTTGTGACGGGTCCAATCCATGCAGGAGTGGAGATGTGTTGGTTTGGTCTCTAGTTTACAACATGCAGCAAAAAAGATGCATCAGTTCTGCTGGATCCACAGAGGCAGGCAGAACACCCTATGCCCTCTTCCAAGGACCCAGGACTGGTGTGGCACCACTTGGCACTGTAGATTAACAGATGGAACAGTCTAAGTTGTTAAAAGCCTGTTGTGTCCCTGAGGCTTCAGATCAGGAGGCTAGTTAAGTAGCCAGTGGATTCACTCTGCATTCTGTGCTTAAGAGATTCAGGGCCAGTCCATCTCACACAGGCATGAGACAGCAGGCAGAAGCTCAGCACAGCAGTCCAGCGGATTGGCAGTCCTTTCAGCAGCACAGCAGTCTTTCTTCCTGGCAGAGTATCTACAAATCCAGAAGTGTATTGAGGTGGTGGTGTCTGAGGTCCAGTATATACACACGCAATTGTGCTTTTGAAGAGGGGAGAGGTTTCTCGAGGCATGCCTTTGAAGTGCGCAGGTGCCCTGCCTTCCTGGACCTAACTGCAGGGGGTATGTAGCCCTTATGTGCAGACAGGACACAGCCTATTCAAGTGCAGATGGGGTTGGAACCAGTTCTCCCTTCCCTCTTGCCAGTGATGGTTCATCCAGTCACAACTAAGCTCCCATTGTGTGTGGCTGTTTAGAATGAACACAACTTTCCCAACTGTCACCGACACCCAGTCATGTGGCCAAGAGACAGTCTGCAGGCATGAAATGCCGAAGGCAAGAAAATGGCAACTTTCTAAAAATCTCATTTTCAGAATTGCAATTTGAAGTCCGATTCCGATTCCAAAGACACCAAGCATGAGGGGGTAACCTGTTCCCATTTTGAAATTACACTTATAAAATTGTATAAGGAAATTCCAATTGTATCCTATGGCAGAGGTAGGCCTTGCTGTAGTGAAAAACAAATGTAAGCGTTTATCACTACCAGAACATGTTAAACTTAAAACTACAAGTCCAACGTTTTAAATACACTGCAAACTACCCTTGGGGTGTCTAGGGTCTTCCGTAGGAGTGACATATGCATAAAATGGAAGGTTGTGCCCTGGCAAAAGGTTTAATTTGCCTATTCAAAATTGCAGTTTAAAATTGCTCACACACAGGCTACAATGGAAGGCATGAGAAATGTTTAAAGTCCTTCTTAATTAGTTGGCACAATCAGTGCTGCAGGTCAACTAATAGCATTTAATTTACAGCATCTGGGCAAGGGCAGTACCACATTAGTATAGAAATACAAGTAAAATAAATATGCCATTTGGGTATAAGCCAATGTTACCATGTTTTAGGGAAAGAGCACAAGCATTTCAGCACTGGTTAGCAATGGTAAAGTGTGCAGATTCCTACGGGCAGCAAAACCAAGTCATCAGAAACAGGAGGTCTGAAGGCAAAAAGTTAGGGAAAAGCCACACCAAGGAGGCCAAGTTTAACAGAGACACAAAAAAGAGTGAGTAACTTCAAGTAGATTGTTGGGTGCTAGATAATTAGAATGTTGGAGGTTTCTTTCTCATGACACTTGGTGGGGAGGGACAGAAGGTAAATTGGGAAATAGTTGTTCAGCAGATCAGGAGTCAGCTGAAGGCTTCTTAAGGGGCAGTAAGAGAATAGCATACTTCTAGCTGTGGTGGCCTGGGAAGAGTACGAGTATGGGTTTTACAAATCAAAGAGTAGAGAGGCTAAAGTATCTATGACTAAAGAAAACCTATAAGGGGGCACAGATCCAATGGTGAGCCGAGAGAGAAAAACCTGTAGTGGATATAGAATGGTTGGAAATATGGTTTGTTAGAAATGGGATCCCTGGCTGGCCAGGGCTTGCGCCAAAGTCAGTCAGAGACCACCACTCCCAAGTCAGGGCAAGGGAGTTACACGCCAAGATAACCCCTACTCACCCTCTAGGTAACGTGGCGCGAGCAGCAAGGCTAAACTTGGAGGCGATATGAGTTAAGTATTTGCGCACGCACCCCAGCAACAACACCCAAGGCCCACCACAAAGGAAACTCCACACAAGGTTGTATATAAAAATAGCCTTCGTATTACAACAAAACACATTAGATAAAACACACACTTTACAATGTGCCAGGGGCACTGGCAGAATTTACAGGGGATATTTACAAGACAGGGCCACCTGGACCACTGTCAGGAATCGGCACTTTTAGAAGTAACACTTTTAGCACATAGAATTAAAACTGTAGCACAAAAATAACATACAACCAGTCACTACTGGTACCAGGTGAGCACCACCTATGCAATCCTCACTATCTTAGGAGATCACACAAGGAACCTGGGCCTCGCTAGTACCACCTGTACTAGGGAGAAAACAACCACCTAAGTATCACAATACCTGTAGGGGTGTAAGAACATAACACATGATGCAATGCATAACATTCATTCAGAGGTGTAAGGAGGGAAAACACATGATGCATCGCAATACATTCAGAGGTGTAAAACATGGCACATGACGCATAAAAACACATTCAGAGGTGCAGAAAATGAACAATTGCGCCAAACTCACGTAAGTCACCACCTGTGACTGTCCCTAGGCCCTCTGGCCTTGTTGGGGCTAGGACGCCCTGTGTCCAATGTCAGGGGGGCCTAAACGGAGCAGTTGCCCACAAAGTGCTGGGCAACTGGTGCAGGGAAAGTTAGGGCAACGTTGGAGCCTCTCTGGCTCAAGAGCCACCACTGTGGCACTGATGAGCCTCTCTGGGCTCTAAAACAACGAACTGGCACCCTGAGCCTCTCGGGGCTCGCAAAGCAGCTGTGGGCATAAGAACCTCTCTGGGCTCTGAAATGAAGGTGGCACTCCCGGAGCCTCTCTGGGCTCCAAACAACTGGGGCGCCTGAGCCCCTCGTGGGCTCTGAAACCAATAAGGAGGGGCAAGGTGGGAGCGGCCAGCTGACTGCTGGGGCCACTCTACCCCCGGAAACAACTGGTGCCCCCTTGAGCCTCGCTGGGCTCTACACAAACAGGGCGGTGGAGTCCCTCTCAGGGGGACTCGAGGAATAAATATGCCCCGAGCCTTCCAGGCTCAAACACAAAATGCGGCCGTTTTTGGAGCCTCTCAGGCTCTTGGGAAATGCCCCGGACGTCGTGCTCCTGAGAGGGGGGGCGGACACCGGCAATGTGTCCCGACGTCCCCCTCTCCCCTTTGCAAGCACCCTCACTCACCGGATCTCCTGCGGCGGCCTCACGAGAGCTCCCGCTCCTCGGGCCCTCTGCAGACTTCTCCCCCCTCTCTCCAGGTTCTCCCTCGCTTTGGGAGCCGGGGGGGGAACAAGAAAAGACGCCGGCTTCTGCCCTCACCGGAGCGCGGGGTGGCCTCCTGTCCGCTTCCGGCGCTTCTCTGTCCTGCCCCCGGCCTGCCTGACTTCCGGGTCGCGGCTGCGGGGGCGGGACGTCCGTCGTGCCGCACAAAGATTGGCTGGCCGCCCAACCACTTCCGGGTCGTCGCGGGCAGCGCGGCGGCCCGTCCAGGCACTTTAGGTGGGGTCTCAATTCACGGAGTGGTAGGCTCCCTTGAGTGAAACCACAACTGGCAAATACCTTAAGATGAGGGCGGCAATGAGCGGGGTGGCACCCGCGCCGCTTGGCACCGACCTCCTTGCCGCGAAAACGCCGGGTGGGCACCGGCTCTCACCAACAAAGTGCTCCCAAGCGCTATATGGATATTAAAGCGCTCTCTCAGCGCTAAATGCAAATAAAGCGCTCCCTCAGCGCTACAAGTGAAATCAAGCGCTTCCAGGCGCTATGAGCAAAGGAAAAGCGCTCTCAAGCGCTAGAGGGCACTCAGTTCAGCAATAAAGTCCCTGTGGGCAGGCAGGGGGGCAAAGCTGGGCCCAGAGCCAGCACACTGGGTCTCCAGGCAGGGAGACACTCCAAGTGGCGGTCCTCTGGCCCAGCAACAGCAACAACAGCCCCCTCAGGATCCTGGAAGAGAACAACTTCAGTGGGGACACAGCCCAATTTTTATACACCAAATCCTTTGTTCTGGCACAGGGTGGGGGCAGACCCAGTCGCAGCTGGTCCTTGAGTACCCTTGATGGCCCAACCACCCCTTTCTTTCACTTGCAGGGCTAGGGTCATCAGTCGCACCACAGGGGGCGGAGCCAGCATTGTGTAGGGAAAAGCCCAGCCCATTCAGGACACAGGTACACTCCTCCCCAGTCATCAGCATGCTAATCTCCCACTCACCACCGGGGCAGACCCATCCAGACTCCTGGAGCCAGGCTTACCAGCCTGCTCCAGCCAATCACACGCCAGGCATATTTTATATTAATATGCCAACTCCTAGAAGTGGCACTTCTACATATGACACACTCATGCAACACACACCATTGCGAAGCATTCACTCTCACGAGTTCGCACATATCAAATTCGAACCTGTACACCCCACGCATCAGGAACTACCAGGGACACATACATTCCCTATGCATTCCTATGGGAGGGCAGGCCTATCTCATCACATGCACTCAGAGTGTGCATGCACTTTCCACTGGGACACAGTGAAAGTGCGCAGAACTCAAAAATCACCATCACCAGGTCACCATTACAAGCAAAAAGTCTAGGGGTGAACCTGCCATAAGGGCCAAGTCCAACACAACCCCCTTCCAGCCAAAACGCAGGGGAGAACAATCACCACGGTGATGGACTTCCCTGCTTGGGGCGATAGAACACGGACGCGGGCCCGCAACTGCAGGGACACCCTCCTGTTCTACGCCACTTTGAACCCATGGGATTCCTTCTCAAACCACTGTCTGGACCAACTGGGCTACCCCACTGGTACTCCCAAGCTGTCCGCGGCCAGGACCAGGCCCTGGGCCACCCAGGTGCCACCGGTCCTTGCCTATTCACAGAGTGGGGGGTAGTAACCCCTGGTACATAGTAGCCATTCTCCACTCTTCCTGTCTGCAAGACAGGACTAGACTGCCACTGGTTCTCCAGCCTAGGGCCTACAACCTCAGGCGGACCAGGAGTCTCGGGGAAGGCTCTCCTCCCCCTACCTCTTCTTCTAGGGTTCCTCCTCCTCCTGCGAGGGGTACCCTTACAACACCACTCCAACCCAGGGCTTATCCACTCAGGTTGTACCGGGGTCAGAGGTGGGCTCTCCCACCCTCTGCAGCCCCTTCCAGAGGTCTGCCCTCTCCCAACTGGAGAAGTTCCTCTGAAAGAAGAACCGGTCAGGACACTGGTTACAGTCGTCCTATCCTTCAGGTCAGGCTGAACCTGGACCTGGCCTCCCAACCTCCGGTCTAAAACCTTTGGTGGAACAATTGCCTGGCACTCCAGGAGTTCTGGGGACTCACACGCCATCCCCCTGAGGCTGACACATGACCCATGTGTCGTGTAACTGTCTGTCTGGCGCAGATCTCCCGTCCCCTGTCCACCTGACAGTGCGCAAAGATCCCCCAGCACAGAAGTGGCACCACCCGTGTCCCCCCAAGAAGATCTAGCCCAACTGGCTAGTCCCTGGTCCACTGGTACATCCACTGGGAAACTCATCCCCCAATCACTCCTCACTTCAGACTTCTGTGCACTCCCTCCTGGAGTGGCACTGCCGGACACTGGAACCCCTGGAGCTCTAGTTACAGATGCTCCAGGTTCCCTAGACACTAGGAGATCCTCCTCAAGTGTACTAACAGGACAGCCTAGGTCCCTAACCTGGTGTTCCCTCAAGAAACCACCCAGGTTCTGAGATAGGGTTTCGGGCCTCTGGGGACTCTCAGCCTCCCACTGACTCCTGCTCCACTGAGCCAGGTAGTCAGCCCCTCCACCCCTCTCACTATACTGGGACCTAGCTGGGCTACACTGAGCCTCTTCCACCACGCTGGCCTGGAAGATACCTATACCACTACTGTTGGACTCACTCATTAGGGACTCTAGAGAACCTCTAGCACTCTCCCAGCGGTCTGCTTCATCTGCAAGCTCACATGCGTCAGACAATCCACACCCCAACAGGTGGGTGCGCAACCCTGGTGAACAACAACTGAGCAGGTGCGCCTTGACAATCAGCTCAAACAAGAAATCAAAATCATCTTTCGTGTGAACCTTTACCCAATCAAACAGTGTATCACAACATTCATCCTCAAACTCCACCCAAGACTGGTGAGACAGTTTCCTACTGTCCCTGAACTTCACCCTTAACTCCTCCTCTGGGGAAACAGGTACCAGACTGGGGGAACTGGGACTGGGATTTCCTACACTGAAATCTATGTAGCTGCCACCACTGGACTTAACCCTCCCAGGGGAATCCAGACAATCAACACTGCGCGCAGGGGATAGTCTACCCTCCAGAGCTACTTTGCCTCTGGTGGAGGCCCTCTCAGCCTCCTCTATCCTTTCCTGCGCTAAGACCCTCTCAGTCTCTAACTGTTGTTTTCTAACGCCCAGCTGTGCCATAGCCTGGGCATGCTCCAACCTGAGCTTTTCTAAAGCCAGCTGGTGCTCCCTTTCTCTCCTCCTATCTTCCAGCTCCTCTGGGGACAGGGAAAGGGATGAGGCGCTGCCTCCTACGCTGGACCCAGCAAGGGACTCCCTATCTATGGGGTCTCTACTCTCTACTGGCGTCCAGGTGCTGTCATCTTCTTCCTCCTCTTCTGAATCTTCAGGGCTCCCCACAGACCCACCACTCTCCTGGTGTGAATCCCGGGCCCTTTCCTCCCCTTTTGCCATAGGATCAGGCTGCTCCTAAGTTCAGACTGAGTATCTGACTCATCCACTCTTATGCCTCTCTCTCCACAGAACCTTACCAGATCACACATACTGTACCCAAACAGATCACAGAACTAAAAAACTGGTTCCATTTTGGTGGACGTTCTGGTGAAAAGATTACACAGGGAACCTAGGGGCCTGAGCTAACACAGGAGTACACAATTCACAAAGTATTTAGCAAGCTCTCTACCCCAGAGAACTCACACTCACTTGCCTAGTGCCACACACCATTCATTCACACACAACCCCCCCCTCGGACTGGTAAGGCAGTTTCTACCACCCCTGATTCCTCAACCTGACCACATGTGACACAGGTACCAAACTCTGGGCGCGGGGCAGGGGAATAAATGTACTTGACACAATTGCACAATGATACCTCAGGAGAAGAAAATAATGGAACTTCAAAAACAATAATCCCCTAAAATGTGGTCATCTAAAATGCAGAGCTTTGTAGTGTGGCCTGTCGCCACGGTGGTACAGCGCAAACACAAATCCTCATCCTCACCGCTGCGTCCAATGTTAGAAATGGGATCCCTGGCTGGCCAGGGCTTGCGCCAAAGTCAGTCAGAGACCACCACTCCCAAGTCAGGGCAAGGGAGTTACACGCCAAGATAACCCCTACTCACCCTCTAGGTAACGTGGCGCGAGCAGCAAGACTAAACTTGGAAGCGATATGAGTTAAGTATTTGCGCACGCACCCCAGCAACAACACCCAAGGCCTACCACAAAGGAAACTCCACACAAGGTTATATATAAAAATAGCCTTCGTATTACACCAAAACACATTAGATAAAACACACACTTTACAATGTGCCAGGGGCACGGGCAGAATTTACAGGGGATATTTACAAGACAGGGCCACCTGGACCACTGTCAGGAATCGGCACTTTTAGAAGTAACACTTTTAGCACATAGAATTAAAACTGTAGCACAAAAATAACATACAACTAGTCACTACTGGTACCAGGTGAGCACCACCTATGCAATCCTCACTATCTTAGGAGATCACACAAGGAACCTGGGCCTCGCTAGTACCACCTGTACTAGGGAGAAAACAACCACCTAAGTATCACAATACCTGTAGGGGTGTAAGAACATAACACATGATGCAATGCATAACATTCATTCAGAGGTGTAAGGAGGGAAAACACATGATGCATCGCAATACATTCAGAGGTGTAAAACAAGGCACATGACGCATAAAAACACATTCAGAGGTGCAGAAAATGAACAATTGCGCCAAACTCACGTAAGTCACCACCTGTGACTGTCCCTAGGCCCTCTGGCCTTGTTGGGGCTAGGACGCCCTGTGTCCAATGTCAGGGGGGGCCTAAACGGAGCAGTTGCCCACAAAGTGCTGGGCAACTGGTGCAGGGAAAGTTAGGGCAACGTTGGAGCCTCTCTGGCTCAAGAACCACCACTGTGGCACTGATGAGCCTCTCTGGGCTCTAAAACAACGAACTGGCACCCTGAGCCTCTCGGGGCTCGCAAAGCAGCTGTGGGCGCAAGAACCTCTCTGGGCTCTGAAATGAAGGTGGCACTCCCGGAGCCTCTCTGAGCTCCAAACAACTGGGGCGCCTGAGCCCCTCGTGGGCTCTGAAACCAATAAGGAGGGGCAAGGTGGGAGCGGCCTGCTGACTGCTGGGGCCACTCTACCCCCGTAAACAACTGGTGCCCCCTTGAGCCTCGCTGGGCTCTACACAAACAGGGCGGTGGAGTCCCTCTCAGGGGGACTCGAGGAATAAATATGCCCCAGAGCCTTCCAGGCTCAAACACAAAATGCTGCAGTTTTTGGAGCCTCTCAGGCTCTTGGGAAATGCCCCGGACGTCGTGCTCCTGAGAGGGGGGGGCGGACACCGGCAATGTGTCCCGACGTCCCCCTCTCCCCTTTGCAAGCACCCTCACTCACCGGATCTCCTGCGGCGGGCGGCGGCCTCACGAGAGCTCCCGCTCCCCGGGGCCCTCTGCAGACTTCTCCCCCCTCTCTCCAGGTTCTCCCTCGCTTTGGGAGCCGGGGGGGGAACAAGGAAAGACGCCGGCTTCTGCCCTCACCGGAGCGCGGGGTGGCGTCCCGTCCGCTTCCGGTTGCTTCTCTGTCCTGCCCCCGGCCTGCCTGACTTCTGGGTCGCGGCTGCGGGGGCGGGACGTCCGTCGTGCCGCACAATGATTGGCTGGCTGCCCAACCACTTCCGGGTCGTCGCGGGCAGCGCAGCGGCCCGTCCAGGCACTTTAGGTGGGGTCTCAATTCACGGAGGGGTAGGCTCCCTCGAGTGAAACCACAACTGGCAAATACCTTAAGATGAGGGCGGCAATGAGCGGGGTGGCACCCGCGCCGCTTGGCACCGACCTCCTTGCCGCGAAAACGCCGGGTGGGCACCGGCTCTCACAAACAAAGCGCTCCCAAGCACTATATGGATAATAAAGCGCTCTCTCAGCGCTAAATGCAAATAAAGCGCTCCCTCAGCGCTACAAGTGAAATCAAGCGCTTCCAGGTGCTATGAGCAAAGGAAAAGCGCTCTCAAGCGCTAGAGGGCACTCAGTTCAGCAACAAAGTCCCTGTGGGCAGGCAGGGGGGCAAAGCTGGGCTCAGAGCCAGCACACTGGGTCTCCAGGCAGGGAGACACTCCAAGTGGCGGTCCTCTGGCCCAGCAACAGCTGCAACAGCCCCCTCAGGATCCTGGAAGAGAACAACTTCAGTGGGGACACAGCCCCATTTTTATACACCAAATCCTTTGTTCTGGCACAGGGTGGGGGCAGACCCAGTCGCAGCTGGTCCTTGAGTACCCTTGATGGCCCAACCACCCCTTTCTTTCACTGGCAGGGCTAGGGTCATCAGTCGCACCACAGGGGGCGGAGCCAGCATTGTGTAGGGAAAAGCCCAGCCCATTCAGGACACAGGTACACTCCTCCCCAGCCATCAGCATGCTAATCTCCCACTCACCACCGGGGCAGACCCATCCAGACTCCTGGAGCCAGGCTCACCAGCCTGCTCCAGCCAATCACACGCCAGGCATATTTTATATTAATATGCCAACTCCTAGAAGTGGCACTTCTACATATGAAGCACTCATGCAACACACACCATTGCGAAGCATTCACTCTCACGAGTTCGCACATATCAAATTCAAACCTGTACACCCCACGCATCAGGAACTACCAGGGACACACACATTCCCCATGCATTCCTATGGGAGGGCAGGCCTATCTCATCACATGCACTCAGAGTGTGCACGCACTTTCCACTGGGACACAGTGAAAGTGCGCAGAACTCAAAAATCACCATCACCAGGTCACCATTACAAGAAAAAAGTCTAGGGGTGAACCTGCCATAAGGGCCAAGTCCAACACAACCCCCTTCCAGCCAAAACGCAGGGGAGAACAATCACCACGGTGATGGACTTCCCTGCTTGGGGCGATAGAACACGGACGCGGGCCCGCAACTGCAGGGACACCCTCCTGTTCTACGCCACGGTGAACCCATGGGATTCCTTCTCAAACCACTGTCTGGACCAACTGGGCTACCCCACTGGTACTCCCAAGCTGTCCGCGGCCAGGACCAGGCCCTGGGCCACCCAGGTGCCACCGGTCCTTGCCTATTCACAGAGTGGGGGGTAGTAACCCCTGGTACATAGTAGCCATTCTCCACTCTTCCTGTCTGCAAGACAGGACTAGACTTCCACTGATTCTCCAGCCTAGGGCCTACAACCTCAGGCGGACCAGGAGTCTCGGGAAGGCTCTCCTCCCCCTACCTCTTCTTCTAGGGTTCCACCTCCTCCTGCGAGGGGTACCCTTACAACGCCACTCCAACCCAGGGCTTATCCACTCAGGTTGTACCGGGGTCAGAGGTGGGCTCTCCCACCCTCTGCAGCCCCTTCCAGAGGTCTGCCCTCTCCCAACTGGAGAAGTTCCTCTGGAAGAAGAACCAGTCAGGACACTGGTTACAGTCGTCCTATCCTTCAGGTCAGGCTGAACCTGGACCTGGCCTCCTAACCTCCGGTCTAAAACCTTTGGTGGAACAATTGCCTGGCACTCCAGGAGTTCTGGGAACTCACACGCCATCCCCCTAAGGCTGACACATGACCCATGTGTCGTGTAACTGTCTGTCTGGCGCATATCTCCCGTCCCCTGTCCACCTGACAGTGCGCAAAGATCCCCCAGCACAGAAGTGGCGCCACACGTGTCCCCCCAAGAAGATCTAGCCCAACTGGCTAGTCCCTGGTCCACTGGTGCATCCACTGGGAAACTCATCCCCCAATCACTCCTCACTTCGGACTTCTGTGCACTCCCTCCTGGAGTGGCACTGCCGGACACTGGAACCCCTGGAGCTCTAGTTACAGATGCTCCAGGTTCCCTAGACACTAGGAGATCCTCCTCAAGTGTACTAACAGGACAGCCTAGGTCCCTAACCTGGTGTTCCCTCAAGAAACCACCCAGGTTCTGAGATAGGGTTTCGGGCCTCTGGAGACTCTCAGCCTCCCACTGACTCCTGCTCCACTGAGCCAGGTAGTCAGCCCCTCCACCCCTCTCACTATACTGGGACCTAGCTGGGCTACACTGAGCCTCTTCCACCACGCTGGGCTGGAAGATACCTATACCACTACTGTTGGACTCACTCACTAGGGACTCTAGAGAACCTCTAGCACTCTCCCAGCGGTCTGCTTCATCTACAAGCTCACATGCGTCAGACAATCCACACCCCACCAGGTGGGTGCGCAACCCTGGTGAACAACAACTGAGCAGGTGCGCCTTGACAATCAGCTCAAAAAAGAAATCAAAATCATCTTTCGTGTGAACCTTTACCCAATCAAACAGTGTATCACAACATTCATCCTCAAACTCCACCCAAGACTGGTGAGACAGTTTCCTACTGTCCCTGAACTTCACCCTTAACTCCTCCACTGGGGAAACAGGTACCAGACTGGGGGAACTGGGACTGGGATTTCCTACACTGAAATCTATGTAGCTGCCACCACTGGACTTAACCCTCCCTGGGGAATCCAGACAATCAACACTGCGCGCAGGGGATAGTCTACCCTCCAGAGCTACTTTGCCTCTGGTGGAGGCCCTCTCAGCCTCCTCTATCCTTTCCTGCGCTAAGACCCTCTCAGTCTCTAACTGTTGTTTTCTAACGCCCAGCTGTGCCATAGCCTGGGCATGCTCCAACCTGAGCTTTTCTAAAGCCAGCTGGTGCTCCCTTTCTCTCCTCCTATCTTCCAGCTCCTCTGGGGACAGGGAAAGGGATGAGGCGCTGCCTCCTACGCTGGACCCAGCAAGGGACTCCCTATCTATGGGGTCTCTACTCTCTACTGGCGTCCAGGTGCTGTCATCTTCTTCCTCCTCTTCTGAATCTTCAGGGCTCCCCACAGACCCACCACCCTCCTGGTGTGAATCCCGGGCCCTTTCCTCACTGCGCGCAAGATCCCACTGACCCTTTTGCCATAGGATCAGGCTGCTCCTAAATTCAGACTGAGTATCTGACTCATCCACCCCTATGCCTCTCTCTCCACAGAACCTTACCAGATCACACATACTGTACCCAAACAGATCACAGAAATAAAAAACTGGTTCCATTTTGGCGGACGTTCTGGTGAAAAGATTACACAGGGAACCTAGGGGCCTGAGCTAACACAGGAGTACACAATTCACAAAGTATTTAGCAAGCTCTCTACCCCAGAGAACTCACACTCACTTGCCTAGTGCCACACACCATTCATTCACACACACCCCCCCCTCGGACTGGTAAGGCAGTTTCTACCACCCCTGATTCCTCAACCTGACCACATGTGACACAGGTACCAAACTCTGGGCGCGGGGCAGGGGAATAAATGTACTTGACACAATTGCACAATGATACCTCAGGAGAAGAAAATAATGGAACTTCAAAAACAATAATCCCCTAAAATGTGGTCATCTAAAATGCAGAGCTTTGTAGTGTGGCCTGTCGCCACGGTGGTACAGCGCAAACACAAATCCTCATCCTCACCGCTGCGTCCAATGTTAGAAATGGGATCCCTGGCTGGCCAGGGCTTGCGCCAAAGTCAGTCAGAGACCACCACTCCCAAGTCAGGGCAAGGGAGTTACACGCCAAGATAACCCCTACTCACCCTCTAGGTAACTTGGCGCGAGCAGCAAGGCTAAACTTGGAGGCGATATGAGTTAAGTATTTGCGCACGCACCCCAGCAACAACACCCAAGGCCCACCACAAAGGAAACTCCACACAAGGTTATATATAAAAATAGCCTTCGTATTACACCAAAACACATTAGATAAAACACACACTTTACAATGTGCCAGGGGCACGGGCAGAATTTACAGGGGATATTTACAAGACAGGGCCACCTGGACAACTGTCAGGAATCGGCATTTTTAGAAGTAACACTTTTAGCACATAGAATTAAAACTGTAGCACAAAAATAACATACAACCAGTCACTACTGGTACCAGGTGAGCACCACCTATGCAATCCTCACTATCTTAGGAGATCACACAAGGAACCTGGGCCTCGCTAGTACCACCTGTACTAGGGAGAAAACAACCACCTAAGTATCACAATACCTGTAGGGGTGTAAGAACATAACACATGATGCAATGCATAACATTCATTCAGAGGTGTAAGGAGGGAAAACACATGATGCATCGCAATACATTCAGAGGTGTAAAACAAGGCACATGACGCATAAAAACACATTCAGAGGTGCAGAAAATGAACAATTGCGCCAAACTCACGTAAGTCACCACCTGTGACTGTCCCTAGGCCCTCTGGCCTTGTTGGGGCTAGGACGCCCTGTGTCCAATGTCAGGGGGGGCCTAAACGGAGCAGTTGCCCACAAAGTGCTGGGCAACTGGTGCAGGGAAAGTTAGGGCAACGTTGGAGCCTCTCTGGCTCAAGAACCACCACTGTGGCACTGATGAGCCTCTCTGGGCTCTAAAACAACGAACTGGCACCCTGAGCCTCTCGGGGCTCGCAAAGCAGCTGTGGGCGCAAGAACCTCTCTGGGCTCTGAAATGAAGGTGGCACTCCCGGAGCCTCTCTGGGTTCCAAACAACTGGGGCGCCTGAGCCCCTCGTGGGCTCTGAAACCAATAAGGAGGGGCAAGGTGGGAGCGGCCTGCTGACTGCTGGGGCCACTCTACCCCCGGAAACAACTGGTGCCCCCTTGAGCCTCGCTGGGCTCTACACAAACAGGGCGGTGGAGTCCCTCTCAGGGGGACTCGAGGAATAAATATGCCCCAGAGCCTTCCAGGCTCAAACACAAAATGCGGCCGTTTTTGGAGCCTCTCAGGCTCTTGTGAAATGCCCCGGACGTCGTGCTCCTGAGAGGGGGGGGGGGGGCGGACACCGGCAATGTGTCCCGACGTCCCACTCTCCCCTTTGCAAGCACCCTCACTCACCGGATCTCCTGCGGCGGGCGGCGGCCTCACGAGAGCTCCCGCTCCCCGGGGCCCTCTGCAGACTTCTCCCCCCTCTCTCCAGGTTCTCCCTCGCTTTGGGAGCCGGGGGGGGAACAAGGAAAGACACCGGCTTCTGCCCTCACCGGAGCGCGGGGTGGCCTCCCGTCCGCTTCCGGTTGCTTCTCTGTCCTGCCCCCGGCCTGCCTGACTTCCGGGTCGCGGCTGCGGGGGCGGGACGTCCGTCGTGCCGCACAAAGATTGGCTGGCCGCCCAACCACTTCCGGGTCGTCGCGGGCAGCGCGGCGGCCCGTCCAGGCACTTTAGGTGGGGTCTCAATTCACGGAGGGGTAGGCTCCCTCGAGTGAAACCACAACTGGCAAATACCTTAAGATGAGGGCGGCAATGAGCGCGGTGGCACCCGCGCCGCTTGGCACCGACCTCCTTGCCGCGAAAACGCCGGGTGGGCACCGGTCTCACCAACAAAGCGCTCCCAAGCGCTATATGGATAATAAAGCGCTCTCTCAGCGCTAAATGCAAATTAAGCGCTCCCTCAGCGCTACAAGTGAAATCAAGCGCTTCCAGGCGCTATGAGCAAAGGAAAAGCGCTCTCAAGCGCTAGAGGGCACTCAGTTCAGCAACAAAGTCCCTGTGGGCAGGCAGGGGGGCAAAGCTGGGCCCAGAGCCAGCACACTGGGTCTCCAGGCAGGGAGACACTCCAAGTGGCGGTCCTCTGGCCCAGCAACAGCTGCAACAGCCCCCTCAGGATCCTGGAAGAGAAAAACTTCAGTGGGGACACAGCCCCATTTTTATACACCAAATCCTTTGTTATGGCACAGGGTGGGGGCAGACCCAGTCGCAGCTGGTCCTTGAGTACCCTTGATGGCCCAAGCACCCCTTTCTTTCACTGGCAGGGCTAGGGTCATCAGTCGCACCACAGGGGGCGGAGCCAGCATTGTGTAGGGAAAAGCCCAGCCCATTCAGGACACAGGTACACTCCTCCCCAGCCATCACCATGCTAATCTCCCACTCACCACCGGGGCAGACCCATCCAGACTCCTGGAGCCAGGCTCACCAGCCTGCTCCAGCCAATCACACGCCAGGCATATTTTATATTAATATGCCAACTTCTACATATGACACACTCATGCAACACACACCATTGCGAAGCATTCACTCTCACGAGTTCGCACATATCAAATTCGAACCTGTACACCCCACGCATCAGGAACTACCAGGGACACATACATTCCCCATGCATTCCTATGGGAGGGCAGGCCTATCTCATCACATGCACTCAGAGTGTGCACGCACTTTCCACTGGGACACAGTGAAAGTGCGCAGAACTCAAAAATCACCATCACCAGGTCACCATTACAAGCAAAAAGTCTAGGGGTGAACCTGCCATAAGGGCCAAGTCCAACATGGTTCAGCACTCTATGTATGTTATGTCGAGAAAGACCAAATATAAAGTGAGGTCAGCATAAAAACATACAGGCAAAGGTAGTCTTTATTTAAATGACTTCTTCACATTCATAAGAGTGAGGTAGTCAGTGGATTTTGTTCATAAGACCATTTTCAGGGATCATATATCTAGTGCAATTTGGGTTTGACCGAACACATGTATGATATGGAGTGCAGTCTATGCATACCTCGTATTTCGGGTTCACTGTGAACCTTAACTACTCAACATGCATGTGCTGTAGGGATTATGGTGTCCATTTCCAAAAGCTTTTTCATGGCAGTCCACCAGCCATGGAAGCGTTGTTGGAAAGGACCTTTGGGGGCTCCTAGCAGGGCCCCACCCCCCTGGACCTCCGCTATGTGGCCTTGGGGGCACATGTGTGGCTCCCGACACATCCATGTGCCATGTGCCCGGCACCACATGGTGCCTGGCACACAGTGCATGGATGTTTAAAAACATGCCTTTTACAACTGCAGCTTGTGCTGATGTCTTTTTCCGGGCCACAGCACAAGTCACAATAGTAAAAGGCATGTTTCCGATCGCCTACATGGCGGTCACATCATAATATGGCAGGTGGAGCTGCTGACTACTTATCGCCCGGTTTCCATCACATTGTCTAACTGCCATCGTAATGCGGCCCTGTTTATGGTACCTATGTTATGATGGCTAATGCACACATAGTAAAGCTTTGCTCAATAAAATTGTTTGCAATCCATTTGACCAGAACTGCAGGAACCAAAACATAATTACCCAAGAAACCGTTTTTCACCACTTCCTATATAATTCACAATGTATACACACACCTTACTTCAAAAGTTGGTTCTGAAATGTCGGAAATCTCTAGTTTACCATTACTGTCCTTCCTGCATTAATTATAGCGCAGTATTGTTCATTAAATACTCTATGGCAACAGTTTGCAACCTTTGGACTTCTGTGGATCCTGCACTGAATCTCTACACGAAACTACAGACACCCGCCTAAACAATTCGTATGATTTGAACCACACAACAGTACACAAAAATACAGAGAGATGGCATGCAGCAGACAAATACACATTCCTCAATATGGTATTTATTTCACAAACATGCAAACATCGATTTTTTTACATTTAAAGAAAATGTTGGCGCTTTCTAGTTTAGTTTTATAAGATGAAGAGGTTGCTATACTCTAGCATAGCTCTTTGTCTATTTGGCCCCTAATGCATGCTTTTTTTGTGCATACAAGTTGTTCATATTAGATTGTGTTTGTTGTATTTACTCTGCTCCCGCGAATCAAAATAAGTGTACTCGCTCAATTTTTAGCAATCAATTTTAAATTCTCTCTCAGTTAAAGAGTGCTTTAACATTTTCATTGATAACTTTTTATGTAAGTATAATTTGATAAACTACTAGTATTATTTAATTATCTAAACAGTCACGACCACCTAAGTAGGGATTTTGGGCTCCTAGTGGTACTCGGCCCACAGGTTAAAAACCACTGCCCTTCTGCAATGAGTGATACCTTTTCTGCTTGCTGACCTGCTGCCATTCTTTGCCTGTCCAGTGCCTGGGGTCAAGTGCTTCACCTGTGGACGCCTTACCGCTTGTCTCCCGCCGCCCTACGCTCTCCTGACATCTGAGCGGGGCCGCCGAGCGGAGACGAGCGCGGACTGCACCACAACCCCCAGAAGCCCCAGCGCCCTGCCGCGTCACTTGCTAGCGCCAGGAGGCGCTCAAAAGCAGCATCCTCACGATCGAGTGGGGCAAACCTTTTCTGCTTGCTGACCTGCTGCCATTCTTTGCCTGTCCAGTGCCTGGGGTCAAGTGCTTCACCTGTGGACGCCTTACCGCTTGTCTCCCGCCGCCCTACGCTCTCCTGACATCTGAGCGGGGCCGCCGAGCGGAGACGAGCGCGGACTGCACCACAACCCCCAGAAGCCCCAGCGCCCTGCCGCGTCACTTGCTAGCGCCAGGAGGCGCTCAAAAGCAGCATCCTCACGATCAAGTGGGGGAAACCTTTTCTGCTTGCTGACCTGCTGCCATTCTTTGCCTGTCCAGTGCCTGGGGTCAAGTGCTTCACCTGTGGACGCCTTACCGCTTGTCTCCCGCTGCCCTACGCTCTCCTGACATCTGAGCGGGGCCGCCGAGCGGAGACGAGCGCGGACTGCACCACAACCCCCAGAAGCCCCAGCGCCCTGCCGCGTCACTTGCTAGCGCCAGGAGGCGCTCAAAAGCAGCATCCCCACCGTCTCGCGGGACGCCGGGCGAAGCCCGGGCCAAGGGCGGGCCCGTTTCAGCCCGTTCCAGACTGATCCAGGCTGGGCTGGGCCACCCCCCTTGGTTCCTACTATCCAGACGCTGCCCACATCTGTTAAAGGTATTGACTATTGATATTCGAACTTTATAACAATGACTTCGACAAGGGGCTCCAGAAGCAAGACTGCACTTAAAACTGCCTTGTTTACAGGTCCTATTGATAAGTTTATTTTAACAACCACTGAGGCTATCAACGAAAACATTTCCTTACTAGAGCGCAGGGTATCCCAGGACCTTGCGATCGCCAGGAGATCTTCAATGGGCCTCATAGCAGCAGCAATAACCCCGCTTCCATCAGCTTCTCCTATCCCTATCTTAATACAATCTGATGCAACAGCTCAAGTCCACTCCATTCCAAATGCTGTGGATTTGTCAGCTACCAACTTGTCGTTGGTATTGGATTCGATAGGGAGCCTTGAGACTACTCCGAACCTTGAGCTGATTCTGACTGAAGATTCTGTACAAACAACCCGGCTCAAGGGGGTGAGAGAAGGTGCTGTCCCAAAGCAGCTAGAACCCCGGAATAAGGGTAATAACACCAAACAACGTCCCAAAAACAACAAAAAGAAAGGGCCCATTGCGGCACCTATTAATAACTCGCTCTCTGGTAATAACTCTGCACCACCCCCTTCATCAAACTTACAATGCCCAATATTGGACAATGATCAAGAGGGTGGTGTTAGTTTGACTGCTTGTGACTCCTCGCAGCTCTTTGTAAGATTTAGGGATTTATTAAAACACCATCTCCAACCGTTGGAACGGAGTATTATGGCAATAGAAAAGCAACTTGCCACAATCCTGGTTAAATTATCCAACCAGACCAGGGAGGCAAGTAATAAGCCTGGTGGGGTATCGACAGCGGTCAATTCTGGGGGCCTATCATCTAACTCGGATAGACCGCCTGTTATGAACAAGGCCCAGTCTAAAACAATAGAGCCTTCAACACCTATACCGCCAGTTTCAAAAAATTGTGCTAAATCTAAGCCTAAAGTAAAATCTCCAGCCCAGTCATCTGTAACTAGCCAGCAGATGTCTTCTGTTCCCCCTGCACCGGCCCCAGCAACAGCTGTTAATCATACCACTGCCAATGTGTCTTCAGAGCCACCAAAAACTAAACCCCCCATGCCTCCAAAAACCCAAACCCAACCCCCAGAAGGCAAAAAGAGATCTAGACCCAAACGCCCAGTTCATCTGGCGCCTGAGGTATCCCCATTTACAATGATTTTAACAGGAGTACCTGAACTCATAGCAGGAACAAATGAACCTCCCTGGTCTCTTTTGAATAAAATCCTCCAATGGCTCAGTATTAATAGGCCATTACAGCCTCCAAACACCAGTAGGATATCATCTGTACGTAGAGTATCATGGGTAGGGACGAGCCCTAAGAGTATTCAGGGGGATTTCGTCATCATTACATGCGAGGATGCGTCCACCGTGATTCATATTTGTTCATGGCCAGACCTGGAGAACAGAGGGGGAATTGACACCCATCGACTCTCCTTTTTCGATCCCCCCACATTCAATTATCATCACCCAATACCACCACCTAATTGGGTTATACCCCCTGAACATCCCTAGAATTTTGGGGGCCCGTGGATGACCCAGAAGAACAGAAGTAGGGAGTGGGTACCTCGCCCCTGGTACTCCAATAGAGGACAACCTTTGGGCGATGGGTGGCAAGGCATTCATACCAATAACAGATTTGATTGCCTCGAGATGGTTGACTGACATTATGGATTACCATCATTAAATCAGTCTGACAATAGGCAGTTAGGGATGGATCCATGTATGCAACATGTCCACGTCAGCGAACGAGCAGTCCCTACTACTATTGATTGCGTACCCCCCAGAGGACATGCTGTCATACGGAAGATCTCTGCACAGGAAGATAGCCCCTCACAAACTACCCCTCTCAAACCCTACTCCAATAACATCCAGACTCCTACTTGTAGGCCTGTAGTTGGGCATCTTCAAAGTGATGTCTCATGCATCATCGAAGAAGTGTGTGGATCCCCGTGTCCTGAAGATTGTCCCATGTGAGAGTGCCAAGGCAGATACCCTGCTTATAGCCCAGGCCTCTCAGTCAGAGTTTGTCGCTAATGGCTCAACCGAGCACGCTGGCCTTACCTTCATCTCCTGGAATATTGCCGGAATTGCAGGGAAACTGGACACCCCCTTCTGGCCTAGTTTTATAGAGGAAGGATTTGATATAATCCTCCTCCAAGAAACCTGGTGCCAATAGCATATAAATATAGAGGGGTATTCATCTTACTGCCTTAATGTCACCAAATCCAGTTCAGGGAGGGCTAAGGGGGGCCTTCTGATACTATTGTCTAACAAGTTGTGTAATTACAAAGTCAATAGCAGCACAAATGTGGGTACTCACAGTCAGGTAGTAAGGGTTGAATGTGGTAAGGGAAACAATTTGGTCCTTGTCAACTTTTATAATAATATCTTTGATGTAACCAGAGGGAATAATTTATTCCCTTTGGAAAAGGAAATTGTAAAGGTTTTGGGCACCTCAAATAGAAGGGCTGGTATCCTATGGGCAGGGGATTTTAATCTACAGCCTTGCTATTTATCAAAAGGGAATCCATGTGGTTTTGGTATAGAGACGGTTAATCCCAGGGGGGGGTGGATGAAAGTGAGGATTTTCTTCATTTCCCACATTGCCATTATGGCTCCATTCTAAATAAACTGTTAATTAAACTAGATTTAACCTTGTTAAATTGTAATAAAAACAGTTTGAATGTTATTTGCCCCACCTTCACAGGGAGGGATGCTGGGACTTTTATTGATCATATCTTGTATTCCAGCAACGGGGACTTCCTAAATCTATGTGTTAGAGAGGAAAGTCTAAGTGATCATAATAGCATCTGCGTTACCCTACCGGGACGGGGCGCAAATATAGTGACTGGAGAAACCTGTTCCACTGACATAGCTCAGATTAGACCAAATGGTCCGAGGATTAAATGGACAGGAAGCAACTCCATGGCTAAACAAAGGGAGGTTATAGACAATTGCAAAACCGAAATCAGTTATTGCCTAAAAAATGCTATTGATCCTGATTTCCTGTTAACACAATTTATCAGGCTTAATACTATCATTGATGCTATTTTTACCAGGAAACCTTTATCTAAAAGAGTTGTAAAATTAGGCTGGTTTGACAAATCCTGTACAGTAGCTTTACGGGAACTGAAGAAAGCCCTAGGCATTAAACCCCGAGACAGCAATAGAATAAAACAACTAAGGGCTAATTATAAGTTGGCAATTTCTAACAGAAAAAAGGATTTACAAAGTGAAGCATGGGACAAGTTGAAGGAAGCAGCAGAGACTAAAAACTGTAAACTTTACTGGGAAACAATTAATAGTCCCTTTCTGAACACTGAAGGAATCCCGGAAATAACTTCTTATGTTGCTTGTGAGGAATGGATTACCCACTTTACTAATATTTTTAACCCTGAAGGAATACCCCTAACTTCACCAGCCACTGAGCCCTCCTCCTGGATACCCTTACCCTTGGAAATAACCCTGGAAGAGGGACACGAAGGGCTCTCTAATAGCAAGGGGGGAAGGCCCCGGGCCTCGATGGGGTCCCCATTGATCTACTGAAAGCTGAACCTAACCTGTGGGTTCCTATCCTGGTGAGGACTTTTAACTGTGCAGTAGAAGGTAATATCCCTCCCTCCTGGGGTCAATCAGTTATTATCCCCCTATTTAAAAAAGGGAGTAAATCTGAGGCTTCAAATTACCGTCCGATTTCTTTGTTGGACGCCTCAGTAAAGGTCATGAGCAGAATTCTGCTCAAAAGATTAGAAACTTGGGCTACAGATATGAATATTTTAACAAAAGTGCAATATGGTTTCAGGAAAGGTATGGGCACCCTGGAGCAATGTGTAAATTTGGACCTTATTTTAAAGAAACATACTGTAGCAAAAGAGGGCAATCTTTTTTTATGTTTTGCTGACTTGAGCAGCGCGTTTGATTTAGTTGATCATGCCATTCTTTGGAAGGTTTTACTTGAGTCAGGGGCACCAAAGGAAATAGTTCACTTTTTGGCCAGGCTCTACGAGAGACTTTCCTGTAAAGTTCGTTATGGCACCCTAGGCGAATGTATGCCGTTTCTTAAAGTCTCACGAGGCATTCTCCAGGGATGTGTGTTGGCCCCCCTTTTATTTTCCCTTTTTATTAATTATATTGATCGCACCTTGGTTGATACCCCAGCAGATGCCCCCCTGATCGGAGGAAAACCCGTCCCAATATTACTATATGCGGACGACGCTGTTCTTTTATCTCGTACCCCAATTGGTTTACAGCGATTAATTGATAGATTTATGCTGTTTATCCAAAACAGAAGGCTCCGCGTGAATAAATCTAAGACGTATGTAATGCAGTGTGGGCAGTCCACTAACCAACTGAAGTCCAGCTTTTTCTTAGATAGCGACAAGATGACACAGGTAAAATCATTTTGTTATCTGGGAATCACCTACGCCAATGACGGGTCATGGATACCCGAGTTTCATAATATCAGGATGAAAATGTTGCGAACCACTAGCAGTATCTTCCGCTTTGCATCCAAGCTCGGATCGAGAAGTATTTTAGATATGATTAACATATATAACATACGTTGTGTTTCCTCTGCATTGTACGGGGCGGGTGTGTGGGGTCATACTGAGGGCCCATCGCTCCAAAAGGATGAAAATAAGTTTCTAAAAAGACTGTTATGCCGCCCCCCCTCCGCCTCTATCCAACTAATCCATGATGAGGTGGGGATCGAGTTCATTTCTGACTTAGCAGCCGTTCGGCCACTCTTATTGTGGCGTTCTATTTGGGCTAAGACAGAAACTCGATTCACTCAAGAAATTATTCTTGACTGTATAGGCCTGGATTACTCACTTCACATTGAGTGGCTGAAATACATTCACTACTGGTATAAAACCCTATTCGAAATTGATGTTCTCCTGGACCCCGAACTGGCAGTTGCAATCCCCAAATAAGAAATCTAACATTTTTAAACTTCAAAAAGAAAGGGCGAGATAAGGTGTATGGCAAGTTAGCCACCCTGAAGTTTTATAAAGAACTACATTTAACTCCGGGGTTTCAAGCCTACCTTTCGAATGTCTCTCGACCCTCCCATCAGTTTGTACTAACTCGAGTTAGGTTGGGTATTGCACATCACCTTGTCGCCTTCCCAGTACAGAAATTAAGATCTGAGACTCTCTGCCCATGCGACAACACCTCACGCCAAAGCTGCTGTCATTTTTTACTTTTCTGTAAATTTTATCACTTTTTAAGAATAAGGTATCTAAAACCTATTTTTATAAAATACAATATTCAATCTTTTAAGAGTGCTCTAATGTTATTATCCTCCCTAGAGAATGTGGATATTTGTTTCTTTGTTGCCACTTTTATCCTGAAATGTACAGCTGCCAGGAAGTGTATAGTGCTGCCATAATAATATTGTATTAATATGTCTGTACATATTTTCCTTTTTAATAGCATATTGTATTTAATCTCGTATTATGCCCATTGTCTGTAAATGTATGGTCCAATTATCTTTCCTTTTTGTACTGTACTGTATTTTGCTTTACCCCTATTGAAACAATGCTAAAATGTACAGCTGCCAGGAAAAGTATTTTGTGTGATAATCATCTTTATTCCTGTCTGTACATGCATGACCCTTTTTAGCTTTTAGCTTTTAGCTTCTTACTCTTTATTATATTTTTAATCATGTATTGTTGTCCAGTGTATGACTAGTATATGTTTTCTCCCTTTATGAATTATCTCTGAGATCATTTGAGTCTCTATGTTTTTTAGATTAATCGTGTATGAAATGAACTGTTTTTATGTCTATGCTTGTGTGATTTGTATTTTCAAATCGAATAAAAGCTTATGACTTGACTTGAGTGATAATTCACTTTAGTTTTGTCTAACATGGCGTGTGGTATGTATGTTAGCTTGGTTAATGTGCCTACAGTGGAGTTTGGCTCTTGTCACTGTTTTGGAGGCCATTTGGCCGTGTCTGCTGGATTCAGAATGCCATCGTTTACATCCCTGTGACTTCCATCGTGCTACATAAAACAGTAGAAACATCTTCATTTAATTGGTGTGTGTCTGTGTAAAGCACATGCAACACTTGTTTCAAGTTCCTCCCTTTTCAGCATGTCTTCAGCACAGCATGTAATATCTAAACTCAAAAAAAGTAATTACAATTAACTTTTTACGTGTTCTTAATATTGTTTATAGAATATGTAGTTATAATGCACCACTACATTATTTAATATGAACATACACCATTCAATTTCCCTTTACCTCCATTATCCTTGTTAATTATTTTATTAACGTGTTCTTTAAAGATTTCCACCGGTAATACATCGTATATCCCACAAATGCATATAATGTGCACACAAACTTAGTAGTACTTAAACTGTAGATTATCGAACCCTTTGTAGAAAGTCAAAGATATTTCAGTGAAAACTTTGATGAGCACATTAAACCACAGATATCCCTTTTTCTACTCTGTGAGCAAAATTGAACTTCATTATGGAATGCTACCCTCGTATGAATCTCCTGGGTGAGGCTGTAATATCTAATTAGAGTTAAGCTTAAGTTTTTTTATTCATTTCTGCAAACAATAGCATTGGTTACACTTGCCATATTCTTAATGTCTTTACACAGTAATAAATAGTCTTGAACTTCTGTACACTAGTTTCCAAAGTTACCACATCAGTACAAATTTCTTGTTTGCACTCAGTTCAAAAGTTCATCATACATGATTGGTAGTACTTATTATCGTCCAAGTTTCACCCAATTACTGCACTGACTGTTTTAGAAACATACTGAATATTGAATGCCAAGATTCAGTGATCTTTTTGTCAATAAAGTCCTGAGACATCCAGGGGAATATGCACAAGCCTCTGTCGCCACCATAATGTCACTGTTACCGATGTTGTGGTGCGCCTTATGTACAAGGGATCGTTAAGCCTCTTAAAGTGGCTTAACGCTGCCTTGTACATAAGGCCCCCTTTCAAACTATGGCTAGCATGAAAGGGGCGTGCAATTAGTGTTGTTGTGGGCGTTCCACTGCAACACCCATTTTATTTAACTCTGCCCCCTATGTACAAGGGTGACGTACATAGGAGGCAGTGCCAAAATTAACACCAGGAAATTCCTGGTCTTCATTTGGCAAAACTAGGAGAAATGCATTATTTCTCCACGTTTTTGCTTTTTCTATGTGTGCTGCTTTGTGCAGCACACATGGAAAAAGCAAAATGCCATGGTTGTTTATGTACAGGAAGGTGTCCCTTCCTGTACATAAATAACCCTTTAAAAAAAATCTCACTTTCATGTGTGTTGCATGTAGCAGCACACATGAAAGTGACAGAATGGAATTTTAGGGACACCTTCACACCTTCATACCCATACACAATGCTCTCATGCATGCAGACACTGTTGCACTCTGGTGCAAGGGTGCCTGTGTTGGTGCTAAGTTGTTAAACTTAGCGTCATTGCAGAGGGAAACGCAAGGCTGTGCCACATTCATGTAAATATGGTGCAGCCTTGCATTTCAGAAGTGGCGGAGCATGTCCTTAAGCTGAGGAGGCTAATGACACGCTCCACCACTTCCTTGTACATATCCCCCCATTTTGGTTTCTGTTTGTGTTATATAAATCCACAAACGTTAAATTGAACTTCAGAAATATTCAGTCATTTGTTTATTCACTGCAAGTGTAAGAAAGGCAAACTCTTTTTTTTTTGGAAAATGAGAGCCACAATCTATTTCTTACTTCTCACTGTACCTTTATTTGTAACTTATTAGGTCTTGTTTGATTTTCACGGACAGCAGCGAATCACAATGTGACTACCTTAAATCAATCATGTTGTTTCTGTCCAACCCACTGCTTCTTGATGAAGGCTACTTTTTGGCAGCTCATTCTCTAAGGTTCACAAGTGCTCCAGCAGCACCGTATGGTGTGAATAGCTCCTTGCAACTTTGTCCACTGGGCTCAAGAGTGTGCTTGATTTTTCAGTGTTGATAAGGATTTCCTCAGATGGACATTGCATAGATTGGCATCTGTGGAATGAAATGGTGCTGAAAAACGGCCCTCTCTGAAGGGTCACCCCAAACGTTATGCCTTACTCCTCCTCTTTTTTGCTGAATTATTTTTGTTGGCTGTAAGGCTGTACCACTGCTAGCCAGTGCTAAAGTGCATCGGCTCTTTCCTCTAAACATTGTAACATTGGTGTATACACGATTGGCATAATTAGTTTACTCAAAAGTCCCCTGTAAAGTAGGATACCATATACCAAGAGCCTGCAAATTACATGCTACTAGTGGGCCTGAAGCACTTATTGTGCCACCCACACAAGTAGCCTTTCAAACCTTTCTCCAGCGGCAGCCAATGCAGCACCTGTGTGTGCAGTTTATTGATATTTCGACTTGGCATGGAAAAAACCCTTTGCCATGCCTGAAACTCCCCCTTTATTATACATAAGTCACCCCTAAGGTAGGCCATATGTAGCCCATAGGGCAGGGTGGAATAAAAGTAAAACGTAGGTCATGTACTTTTACATTTTGCATTCCTGGTACTGACACACACACACCAAACGTATTTCACTCCTCTGAAGCCAATTCTACTTGTAGGTTAACATTGGGAATGTGTTAATATATTTTTAAGTTGATTCAAATGGAGTAGCTTTGTCATGTTTTATATCTTTGGAATGGCAATACATCCTATGCACTGGTAAAGTTGGATTTAACATTATTTTAGAAATGTCTTTTTTAGAAAGTGGACATTTCTCTCCTCTTTCTGCTTTGTGTGCCTGCAGCCTGTCTCAAGTACACGGCTGGGGTGGGTTGTAGCTTCACTTTGTGCATTCTCTCTAGAAAGCCACAAACACAGGAAGGTTAGGTGTTTGAGCACTCATCTGCGTTCTGATGGCAGTTCCAGGGCAGGTAGGGAGGGAGCAGCTGACATAACTGAATAGGTAATGTCCTGTCTCCACACAAAGGGCAGATTACCCCCTACTGATAGTCTAAAACAGGCCTGGCATGAATGCACCTCTGTGACCTTAAAATACCCTTCTTTGAAGTCACCTTCACTTCAAAGGCACAACTGGGCATAAGTACTGAATTTCTGACCCCTCCAAAACAGATACTACTGGACCTTCAAAAGGCACCTGCCAGGAGGAAGAACTGTGCTACTACAAGGACTGTCCCTCTGTTGGAATGCTGCTCTGGAAGAACTGCTTTTCTGCTCTGCTGTGCTGCCCTGCTGCCTTCTACCCTCTTCCCGGCTGAGGAAGAGGACTGGACCCATCTCATGTGAAACCAGAGTGACTCTAAGGGTTTGCCTGCTTGCCCCCTGTTCTGAAGTCCCAGGGACATCAAAGACATCCTGCAACCCAACCCTGCAACAGCACCTGGTCTCTTCAAACTGGGAATCCCAACCTGCCAAGTGGTGCTAACTCAGTCCCCGGCCCTTGGAAGTGGGTTTTCGGTGCTGACCCAGCAGAATTGATGTATCATCTCCATTGCGCTAATCGGAACCGATGCATCCTCTCCAATTCATTGCTGCTTGAGGACATCGCTTCAAAGCCTGCACCACTCGACAATGATGGGCTGCAAAGCTCAATGATGATACACTACCTGCATTACAAAACGGTTTCCTGACAAAGCTTTGCCGACTGTGTGGATTGGACCCAATGTATTGCCCACATCCAAGAGATAGACAACTGTGCATCGCCTCCTCTGCTCATCCCATCTGTCTTAGACGCATTTGTCACCATCCAAGGTACTTTTTCAGTGGGCCAAGGCTGGACCCTGTATCCAACCCACGCTCTATCGCAGTCAGCCTAAACTTTGGATTTACCCTCTTCAAGCATGACCAGATATCTCAGGTTGGCACATTGACCCTCTAAGCACTATATTTTTAAATGTTCTGTAAAATTTTATTAATCCGGTTCTACTTTTTGGATTTTGGTTGTTTTGGTTTTGCTTTGGTCAATAAATTATGGTCTATTTATATAACCAGGTGTGGATTCTTGTTGTGTGGGGGGTTTTCTGTTTTTCTATTTAAGTGTTGTACAAATACTTTACACATTGCCTACTAACTTAAGCCTGCCTGCTCTGTGCCAAACCACTAGAGGGTGCCCACTGGTTAATTTATGGTGTCTAACTGACTTACTCTGACTAGGATTGTGGTCCCTTCTTGGACATGGTGTATACTTCTGCCAACTAGAGATCCAATGTCTGACAAATGGCATAAAAGTTTACTTTAAGTGGAAAACATTTTGACATGTGTGCAACCTCAAGTAATATTTGCGCATAAAGGAGGAAATTACTTAGGAACTATTACTAGTGTTCCTTTATGTTTGAAATAAAAGAAATATTTGCAATTTGATGCAACACTTCCCCAAAACAGCCTTTGTGCATTTTAACATCTGTCAAAGGCAAAAGTGGAAACGGTATGACCAGTTTTTGCCCTCAAGCAGAAAAATCCTGTAACAAACCAATGTCTGCACACTTCCAGGACCATGGCATTAGATCAACAATCAATAATAAAATCTGGATTTGAAAAGATAGACTTCATTTGGTAGAAGAAGGCAATAGTATTTTCCTAAGCAACCTGAACAATTGTATCCAGTTCTATGTCTTAGAATGCACAAAACACACCTGGAACACAAAATCTGTTCTCAGAACCACTTCAACTTTATAAATGCATTTTTTCAGTTCAGCATTCTACTGAAAATCAAAGGAAACATTCAATGTTGCTGCCTTTTATTTCCATTGCTCACTGGATGGATTCAAAGAGGATCTGTGTATCCTTAAAGACCACTTGGCTTTCTGACCAATCGCACAGTGCGGGTGGGCTACAGAGCCTGGCAACCTTCTTAGAACAAAATATGTGGTCTAATTACCTCCTAACGTTAAAAAAAATAATAATTTGTGAACCCATATTAATTTGATAAGTCAAGATGTTGGATGGATTCAAAGAGGATCTGTGAATCCTTAAAGACCACTTGGCTTTCTGACCAATTGCACAGTGCGGGTGGGCTACAGAGCCTGGCAACCTTCTTAGAACAAAATATGTGGTCTAATTACCTCCTAACGTTAAAAAAAAAAATTGTGAACCCATATTAATTTGATAAGTCAAGATGTTGGCAGGCACTCTTAAGTATGTGTGGTCTGTTCATCGTGGCGAGCATCTTGGATTGTGAAATGGCATACAAATACTACATATCCAATCATTCCTTGTATTAACTAAGGGTGACTTTAACACATAAACACAATCACAAAAGGAAAGAGTGGTATAAAGTAGGCTGTGAAAAAGTCCAGATAAAATATTAAGTTTATTTAAGTATAGATTGTTTCAAATAATTTATTATATGACATCTTCATTATTTCACAGTGGCTCTGAGAGTCTTTGAAATTAACTGTTATAGTAACATGGAAAGGTGACTAACCATCTACCCACAGTGTGTGGCATACATATGGCACCCTAATTGCAATAACGTTGGCAACAGTCCCCTTGTACTTGTGCAATGTTAGGCACAGGCACAACTGGTACAGGCAGAGGTGGTGCAATAGCTGGCATGGCTATAGTGACTGGAGGCAGACAAGTTTGAATTTATGGGTGAGGAGAACTCTACTCTCATGGCAGAAATCTCTACCCTTGTAACTGTACCTATGACTGCCAAAAACAGTTTTGTGTAGTCCTGGCAGGTGTAAACAGATACATTTGGTTGCTAACCTATGTTTACAGCCAGGATCAGATTGGCCAATAGGGCAATTTGGCTGTTCCAGAAGGGTTGGTCTAATAGGTCAGTTCATGAGCCAGGTTTTGGCTGTTTTTTGGCCCTGGTTTATGATCTGGTAGGCCATATTACTAATGATTACTCTGAAATTAGCACAAACATTGCCTGCAGTTTTTCGTGTCCTGCAAAACATGTAAACAGCGAGTCTTTAGAAGTTCAAAACTGCCTGATTTGCGAATTTGGACCATTTTTAGTATCTGCTTCGTCATTGGGGGCCACTAGGACCTGTTTTTGTATCCTAGTGTCCTAGTACAACCAGTGCTGGACCGGGAACCAAAACCAACCCTAGCAAAAATGGTCAAATCAGCCCACTCCCTTCCTCTCTTTGCACAATCTCTCTCTTTCTCTCCACCCATTCTCATTCTGTCTCTACTCCATTTCCGATTGCTTTCTCTCTACTTTTCCCCACCCCCTCTTTCCCTTTCTCTCCATCTCTCACTGGAAGCCTCCCTGTGCCTTCTTCAATTAACCTGTGGTAGCTGGGGAAAGTGACAAAGGCCCTAGGAGCACTCCCAGACTCAATAAAACAAGCAGTGGCTTTGCCAATAGGTCTCACCTTTGGAACCTTATAAGTGTTTAGCCATGCAACAGTTGATGTTGTGGCACCAAGGATATTGTGCTGGATAACTAAACACTTATAAAGTCCCAAAGGCGAGACCTATTGGCTATGCCAATGCTTGTTTAAATGGGCTACAAGAGACTTTAATGATGAACACCCTTGCCCCATGGCTTCCTGTCATTTGCTGAGAACCCTAAAGCCCCCAGACTGGCAGGAACCTCCCATGTCATCCCATGCTGAGCCTCTGACGAAGGCCATACCCTTGCCTCACTAGGACTCTGAGGGAAAGGGTTGTAGCCCGAGATACTGTTTACGAAGCAATCCAGTGCCATCCAGCCCTCTAAAGAACTATCTTGTCTAAAAGCTCTGTTTGGGCTAAAAGACACCAGCATAACTGTTTTGCACTCCTGACGTATTTGTGATTTAGTGTAATGTTTTTTTGTTTAAAAAAAGTTAAGAATGCCTGTAAAAATGTTCATTGGCTCGCCAGCACATGGGGTAATATGCACACTTCCCCTCCTATGTCCAGCCAATAGTTTAGTCTTGCGCACTAAGACGCTATTTGCAATAGAAGGCTTCTAATGCGGCTGCCTGACAGTTGCACACCAGATAGAGTAAAGTACACTCAATGTCTCCATGTGCCTCGGTTCTGAACGCCACGTGCTGGCTAGCCTGTAGGCCCAGTACCACACTGCACCACTGGCATAGAAAGTACGTATGAACATCCCTACACTACTGACTGCGGAGGGGGCCTAGACTTGCTCACTTTTCGGAGGGCAGTCATCAGTCCGTGTCTTGCTGAGCACGTGCCCCTGCGGTCAGTGGCGGCTGGTGACATTTGGAAGTGGTAGGGCGTAAAAGTTGTGGATTAATGTTACGTCATGACTATCATATGGGAGGTTCGGGTTTTTTTTTTTTAATGGACTGGGCAAATCAGTGCTTTATAATATTATGCGTAGACTGCATGATTGTAAATGTAAATGTAGTAGTATTTGTATAGCGCACCGAATCGACCCCCGAAAGGGGTATCTCAGGAGCTTGTACGCATACCGCTGTGGAACCCTTCATGGCTTTTCCCTGTGAAGTGCCCACTCCTGGGTACCCCCAAGGTGAAGCCAGGCATCCTAGCGTTGTTGGGGCTGTTGTGGAGATTAAGCAAACTATTGCCCAGAGTTGCAGAGTGGGACCAATGATTAGAATAGGCACAAGGCGATAATTATCAGGTCCGCGGAAATTGAGCCCAAGACCCGTCGAGGCGGGAATTGAACGCTGGTCTAGGGCTAGACCTCTGCATCAGGGTCTGCCGCTCTAACCATTGAGCCACACTTTTCCATTGTGAAAATGTAATGCCCATTTCAGTGGAAATGTGGTACCTGAAAATGAGAGATCACTACTGCACCATCTTTTAGTGATAAATTTGCAACAGTGTGCCTCAAAAAGCGCAACCACCTGTTACATACCACAGCCAAACACGTTCTTGATGAACAATTGTAGCTCATATGTGACACGTGCTCATTTGGATTTTTCACAATCCCTATGATTTCAGTTATGCAACATTGATGGCAGCACTGCCACTATGGCAATTGTTCCAACATTACTGCAGTGTTTAATTATGGCACACCAGATCCATAGACCTTGACCCAATGCACTTCCATTGTGAGCCTGAAGATGCTGATAGTAAGTGTTCCACTTTCAAACATCTTCTTCAGGCCTGGGGTGGGTGTTGGTAATGATGACATTTAGGCTCATTGTCTGGGAAGAACGCTGCAAATGCAGGAAGCCATCAGACCCGTATAAAAAGTGGATAGCCTTTATTTCAAAACAGCCTTATAAAGAAAAGTGCCAAAATAATAAAGTGCAGACAGTTGTTATGAGCACAAAATGGGACTTTGATGATGTGCTGGTTATATTGAACAGGTGGGCAGTGCTGTGTGTGTGTTGTGAAAGATGGGCATGCAACTTGTGTAATGTGAGTGCTTTGAGCAGGTGATATCACTGGCATCACTAGGTTTGGTGTCACTCGGTGCGGGTGAATCATGATTTCACTCCCCTCATGACTTACCGCATGGACCTCCTCCGCTCCGTGTCCACCAGTGGACACAGTTGGAAAACAACGGGACCATGCAGAATCCTTAGTAACGTTTGCAAATTTAGGTACTATATTTACAAAGGCCATAGAAGAAAAATTGAATTCAACAAGGTCAGAGGTAAAAGATTGTAAGAAATTAAGAACTAATAACTACATAGAAAATATGTCACTTTTTAATTTTTATTTTAACATTAAACTTTAAATCTTACTGTTACAGGAGATAAGGTTGTAACCATTTTGTATTCATCATAAAAGTGGACCATTTTTTAATAGACACCAGTAACTCTTCTACAGTGGCAGATATCAAACTCTTGGCTTAAACAGCCTCAAACGTGGCTGCTACTTCCTTGATTACTCTTGATCTGATCTGGATTTCAGAATGGAAACGATCAATACACTCAAGCATCGCCCTCTTGTTTTCTTCTTGAAGAGTTAGTCCAGCATCTCTTGTCTTCTCACCTGTCATCCTCTTCTTGAACCTGGATCTGCTCTCTACTGAAATTCCATATTGGTCTGATTTTAAAAGCGCCTGTTCAACTGCTCCACTAGATGATTGTGCTGCTCGTCGTACAGAAAAAGTCTTAGCATCTCTAGCATTGTCACCACCTTGTCAAGAGTTAAGCCATTAGTCTGAAGGTACAGCTGTGTAAGATTAACTTCTTCAAGTACATCACACCAAAAGTAGAGGTAGCAAAGGAAAGTGAAATTACAGACAGCAGGCAAAAGACCTCTGGCTGTACCTCTTGTGTCTATAATTAGAAAAAAGGGGACCCCTATATATTACTGTTGAACCTGCTATACACAGGGAACAAACTGAGTTAAGGAAGTCTATAGCCAAGTGACAAAATCAAAATATGTTTATATAGAGATCATGGTTGATATAGCTTACATATGAGATTGATAATGGAAAATCCAACTATATATAGATAATCTCAAACAATGAAATATTCTCATTTGATTTTATTGGTATATATTATATATATTTATCAATTCTTTTAAGATTTACATATTTTATATTCTTTTTGTGTTTTTCTCTTCTGTTTTCTTTTCTTTTCTTATAGTTGTTTTTCAATATAACAAAAGTCAGTTAAAAGCATACTAGAAAAAATATACATAACCAATAGACATGAGACTGAACAAAATGTTGAAGGCAAAGCGTTAGATGTCACAACGCGCGTTTCCGCCTTTGAGCCTTTTTCAGGTTACCGTCTATTGCTCTATAAATTGTGAAAAAACATATATCAATAAATTTACATGACAAACATATTATATACAGTGGACTTAAATACATACACATAATATATACACTTATTCAGCTTTGTGTCTTCATATGAGCAGCAAGGTAAGAGCATTATTTGACGAGTATGTTTTTCAAATATAGATCTATTGCATCAACATTGAATTTTAGCACCATTTTGAATATTGTCTTTCTATTTACATATTCACATGATTACATAATCTGTATATCAAAAAATTAATAGACATTTATCAGATATGACAATTGCAGTAGGACCTGAACTCATATTCTCAAAATTGAGTCTTGGATGACATTCTCTAACTGTAACATACTTGTACCAGAAAAATACTTTCTCAATTCATAAGAGAAACATATCAGTAAATTAGGAGAACACCACTTGACTTGATCATTTTCACAAGCATATTCTATATAGTGACATTGACGAATGACGTTATCTAATATACATAACAATTTTGCTAAACCCCAAAATGATTTATTGAAGAAGAAATTAGAGAAACATGTTGGTCAATTCTGAGAACATCCATAACTTGATCAATTTCCCGAACATATTCTGTATAGCAACCATAGAAAATAACATTCTTTAATCGTGGCAAAGCTATAAGACAAAAGCAAGCTGCTTCTCACTTAAGCTGAGATGAATATGTTGGGAAACTCCACGGACATCACATGACAAGATCTGAAAATGATAGTATGACTAGAAGCTAAATAGTACCAAGCCTCGATAAGCAGGAACCTGTAAGATTTTTGCAACAACACATATCGTGATTATAGAGTAATAGTGTGGCTAAGTGACTAGCAGCAGCATTTGAAGATAAAGAGATCCATAATGTACCAACTCTCTAGTGATCATATGAGATTGCACTACTATACTTACAACAATTGGTCTTGACCCATACTTACAAAAATGTGTGCAAACTCAAACCTAATTCTTGGCTAGGATGTGACAGGTCAGTCGATATTTAGGGTTTCTTGATATCTGTAGATGTAGGATAACAGAGTATTAATTGATATTATGGCTTTAAACATTTAGAATGTGGATAAAGTTACAAATTGGAAATAATTGACAACCAGATCTCTAAGAAGCCATTCTTCTAGTGCCACAATAGAGTAGTTAATAATAAATTGTTATACCTTCAAATGCAGGTAGATGAAAGCAAAGAACATATATGTTGTAGCTGTCAACGGATGGGGGTGATATCTATTAAATAATAAGCACGTATTACTGATTCATGTTCCCATAAATGATATATGATAAAGAGATCAAAAGGGAAATGTCATACAGTTACCTAGGAGTCACTAGATCAGTTCCTGTCCGTTATCTACAGTTTATTGGCACTGGGGGTAGTATAGGATTGAACTTGCTGGACATGAAAATAAAAGATGTCTATTAAATTTCTGCCCGAAAAGAAAAGAAAAGAAGGTGATAATTAATTACTCTGTTGGTTTTAAATACATATGACCGATGTTGGATACAGTCTTAAATGTATATACCTTCACACTTAAGCTATGAGGCAAATGGATGACGAGGATAAACAATAATAGCATCAAAGTAATTGTTCATTATCTATAAGAATGACATATATACAGAAATATATTTAGCCGATTTGTTAAGAATGCGACGACTGTGTATATGTTACATACGCTTATCGTATAAAATAGAAAAGGCTACAGGTTACCTGGGGATAGCCAGAGAATTGCTTCCCAGGAGTTGGGATCTGTGTAATAATTAACGTTCATATTGCCATATCTGTAGATAGAGGGTATATATGAAATGTAATGAACTACACGCTTTTTCAAAAGTCCATGAAACAGATATATTTATACAGCATAGTGCGTGCCACGTGAATGGAGATGTGCTTGTATCATTATAAGCTCCAATTCTTATAATATTGGCTACTCCTAGCTCAAATTGGGAGCCTCGTGCTGGCCAAATTTGTTTAAAAATGCCCTCGTATATTTAAACAAATGAGTGTTTGCGCATGCCAATAAACGCGAATAAAATCCAGTGTGGATGAGTGTAAGGTTGTAAATTAAAATGGTAGACACAAACGGATAAACCGGCAGATCGGGCGAGAAAAGAGAGGGGAACGCCGTAGGTATTTTATCTCACCTGCTGAGAATGGCTGAAGGTTTCTAACTCCCGGTATTTAGAAGAAACGATCGCCTGTGACTGAGGACGCTGGATACAAACAGCCACCTCATGGGAGTGAGCCGCTTTATATACTACAGGTGTCATCAATTAAGAAGAGAAAGGAAAGAGACATAAAAAGAGGGCTGATACTGTGTTTCGAAAGTAGTAGATGCAGTGACCAGAATGGGGAATAGAAATAGACGGAGGACTAATGTTGGAAATATAGAAAATAAACAAGGGACTAGTAGGAGTGTTTAGGACATGTCAGGTAGAATACTGATATATAATGTTATTGAATCGATCAGGTTTAGAGATTAGAAATAAGCATATCTTATTCCATAGGTATCTAATAATTCTGTGTTCCAACGATCGGTCTTCATTGGATATAACTTATGGTTAAAATCCCCTAAAATTAATAATGTGTCTGAGGTGTACTTTTCAAAGATGTCCTCTACATCCTGTTTGAAATTACCCATCTCTGTTATATAGTCACCTACATTGTCCCACTGTATATATACATTTATGACATTTAACTTTTCATATGGCTTATCCTGAGAGAGATGGTTTATCCTGCACACCAATAACCATTTACACTTTACTTTTAACAATGTCACATTCCTTAATATTTTCGTTGAGATAAGCGTCATTATTCCCCCCGAACGGCGACCAAATCTTTGTCTTGTTGCCGGTCGATTTAGCTGGTAGTAGCCCTCGAAGATAGGGGTTTCGCCGCACGCCCAAGTCTCTTGTAGGCATGCAATTGCTACTTCGTTTACTCGTGACTTTATCTGTTCCCTTTTTAAGTCATTGCCTAGCCCATTTATATTCCACGTTAAGAGACTTAGGGCAGACGGCACCCCTCTCTCCTATTCTATCTCACTTAGTCCCCCAGCTACCCCACTTCCATCCAGCTCGTACTCGATTGAATCACCTAAATAGCTACATTGACTCCAATTGCCCCACCAATCCTCTATCACAGTGTTGTTTTTCACTACCTTTAGTCGGTTACCCCCTTCCTCATTTCCCTGATGTAGGGTATACACCTGTTACAACGCAACTTTTACAACTACCTACTGTTACAACGCAACTTTTACAACGCATACCATTACAATGCATTGCGCTGGGGGGCGCTCTAGGATAGGGAATAAGTATAATTTACTATCCAACACCTTCCCTAGTGTCCACGGGGACTGGAGTTAGAATAGTAAATTATACTTACCACTATCCAGCACCTCAAAGCGCTATGCGTTGTAATGGTATGCGTTGTAATGGTCGCGTTGTAACAGTAGGTAGTCGTAATGGTATGCGTTGTAACATGGTACATCCCTGATGTAGTCTCACCTGTCTCTCAGACCAGCGTGACAGTTTAGGAAGTCCCTTCCTGGTAGTGCCTTTCCCCTTAAGTCCTTTTCAGAGAGCACCTTTACACCCTCTTGGAGAATCTCACCGGCTGCCTTCAAAATTGCCTTTTTTACCAGATCTGAGTATAACAAAACTTTTTTTATTTCCCTACCTGGCTTGCTATCTATGAAGCCCACCTGTCTTAGGTCTTTTGTATTGATCCCACTCAGGCTTACACACTTAGAGAAGATCGCCAATATTTGTGATCTATTTAGGGGTTTTATTTTTCTTGACTTCTTACCCCTTTGTCTCTAATAAAAGAGAGAGGGACCCCAAAACCAAAGGGATGGGGTTCCACAATTGACGTTAGTCTGAAAGAAATTCCCTTTGGGTAAAATAACAACAGTACACAAGTACTCACAAGCATACGGACAATAATCAACAAGGAAGCAATGTAGATAAATAGGGTTAACCCACTACATGTGAAAACACTCTCAAAACATGTCAAATTATAAAAACAATTTATTAAAGATACATTACATTAGATAAAAACTGAAATTTGGGAAACATATAAGGACGGTGTAATAATCAATAAAAACAACATTCAATTAAAAAGGAGTGTACAGGAAAAAGGGATTAAAACCCATTCATAAGAAAACAAATTTGGTTTCCTCCCTATTAGCTATTCCTAGATTTACTCCTTAAGCGTCGACGCGTTTCGGCGGTGTAAACATATTAATCCGCCTTCATCAGGACAGTAGGACAATATAGTTTCCCAAATAGATTCTGAAATTAAAATAAAAACAGTCTTAGGCTTAACCAATTCATAACATATGGTGATCAAAAAAACACAATCTTTAAAACAACGTAATGTATTTAAATCATAGTACCAACCTATTTACAATGCTTCCAGGACACAGTACATTAAGCAACTCATCAAAATACAAAACATACACAGTTGAACAACAGCGGTTCAAGATTTGTTATTTTTCTACAACAACCTTGACAGTACTGAAATTTATACATTCAGGCCTGACGTAGAGTTCAGGAACATTAAGATTCCCTTTTGGGTACCGGTATTGTAAATCCCAAGTTAAATAGAGGGAGGTGGCACTAGATAGAGAGCATTGGTACAACACCTACCTCAAATATATGATAAGTAGTATTGCAAGGGGTTTTCCGCCTCCTATGCGTCAGAACATGGAATTCGTCCAGCGAATTCTTTTAGATATCAGTTCAGATACTTATTCAGGTACCTATTCACAAAAAGATATGAGTTTCAGAGTATTGCAGGGTAGCTAATTGCAGTGCTGATTCACAGAATTTATACCCGACTATGACATATATGTTTTTTGTCTGCATCGCAATTTGGGCTATGTTTCAAGCCTTTCTGACTTTTACAATGCTCTGCCTATTTATTTCTATGCATGCGCAACTACTCGTAAATTCACCTATATATCATTCGACATTCAGTGCAAAAAAGTTTTTATTATACTTATTAGCGCACCATTCTCAGTTCTTTTATATAGCCAGTATTATTATATGGCAATTTCATACATTTGGATAAGCAGCTCAGTCCATGTACTTACTATTTGGTTATTAGTAAGAGGCTCAAGCACGTCTTTGCAGATAGTATGCTTCTCCAGTTAAATGACTGGACACTGCAAGAGATATATGTATATATATTTTTTATAAGCAACGCATGTCTAACCGAGTTTTTACAGATATCAGAGATGCGTGGTAATTCAGGTGGTATACTTACGTTTGATTAAAAGTGCTAGTGCCTGAGCACGCAGTAGTGAAGATTTCACTATAAACTTTGGTTCTACTTCGACGGAATTAAAATGCAGCAAGGGTTCCGGTAGATATTCAAAGATACCCGCTGTGCAAGGACGGTCCTCTCTCTCAACCCTGTATAATTAAACAGGGAAGAAGGATCAAATACCGCTAATAGGAACATACTTCTTTCCGAGAAGCGCTATTGCCATATAGCGTAACCCCTACCAGCGGTCTGCGTACCTTAATCTTTTTGTCGTCGGACGTCCTGCGTGCTCCTCTCCGTGTCCCCGGCTAGCAACATTAGGAGGTAACACACGGATTTAAATACCCAGCATTACGCGGGTGTTTGGTGATTACGCGGGCGGGAAAAATAGAGCGAGAGAAAAGACTCTCATCGCTCGTAGTCGCGTCAATCAGTCATCCTTTATTTTAGTTGAAAAATAATTTATTTCCGGTATTTGAAATGCACAATAGCGTCCTTTATCTAATAGTGAAATAAATAGTATTTTTGACTTTTGATCACAGTGCATTCTATGATACGGAAAAATTGAAATGAAAAAAAGACCATGAAAAAACGATGTACTTCGATTCGTCAATAAACCCATCCAAATATAAAGACGTATTTTATCTCCCTTTCTGACCACTTGCTTATTTCATTAGGTTGGCAATTAAATTTTCTAATTTTATATTAACTTGGTGTCTTCAGGATTATTAATGAAACAAAGGGGGGTTATTTTTGAGATTTGACGTTATTCTTTCTTAGGTTTTTCGACTCAAAGATTGTGGAATAAGGATACGTTTAGATTTCTAGACGCCTGATTATTATGGGCAAAGAAATGTTATTTGTAGACAGATCGATTATTCCCAGTACGGAGCATATAGCTGGCATGTTCATACATTTCTGCTCCAAACTAACTCGTAGGATTGTCAATGAGAAGAGAAGGATATTTTTGGGATTGGGTTTGACGTCATTCTTTCTTAGGTATTTTGATTCATAGGTTGTGGAATAAAGATGCGTTTAGAATCTAAGACCCTGATTATTATAGGCAAAGAAATGTTATTTATGGACAGAACGTTTATTCACAGTAGGGAGCATACAGCTGGCATGTTCCTAAATTTTTGCTCCAAACTTATTAACAGGAACACCATGGAGCCTAAGATATCTTATATTGCTCCAATGATCTTGTCCCATTCCTCTCTTGAATGTAGCCCTCTCCTAACGGTGTCTAAGAAGGAGATGTACCATTGCTCTCTCTCTTTTCTCTTGGCAACCATATTGCCACCTCGTTTGCCAATTTTTATTTTTTCCAGTACGAGCCAGCCAAATTCTGAGTCTTTATGGCCCTTGTCAATAAAGTGTGCTACAATTGGGGCAGTTGTTTTTTTCGTTCTTACTGCTGACCTATGTTCCTGGAGTCTGGTTCGCACCTCTCTCCCCGTTTCTCCTACATAGGATAGGCCGCAGGGGCACTGCAATAAATAAATCACATTTCTGCTTCTACAGTTATTGTGAGTCTTACATGATATTCTTTTCGAGTTACAAACAAACTCTGATCCTACAATACATTGATCACACATATTGCAGCTTCCACATTTTGTTGTACCTATAACATGTGTACCGTCAATGGTTCTTTGTTTTTCGACAGATTCATCTTTGTAGGTATGGACCAATAAGTCACGAAGGTTACTGTTCTTTTTGAATGCGAATAGCGGCCTTTCAAGTATTATATCTTCTTCGTGGTTTAGAATATGCCAGTGCCTATTCACGATGTTTTTGATTTGGTTACTCATACTTGAGAATTTACTCACAAACACAACTTTGTTGAGTGGCTCTTTTTGCTTAGGGGTGTTGTGGATCAGGGCATCACGGTCGAAGAACCGTGCCCTTTTCATAGAATTTGACAGCAGTTTCTTAGGGTAACCCCTATCCTTCAGTTTGAGCTTGAGAATTTCAGCGTGTTTGTAATAATCGTTTAAATCAGAACAGTTTCTCCGAAGGCGGAGAAACTGACTGAAAGGAATACTTTCCCTCTGGGACTTAGGATGGAAGCTGGAAAACTCCAGTAATGTATTCTTAGCCATTGGCTTGGTGTATAATTCTACTGCCAAGGCTCCATCGTTGTTTTTAATGCATATGTCGAGAAATTCGACCCTGGTGGTACTGAATGATGATGTAAATTTCAGGTTGGGATCTCCTAGATTAATCCATAGGAGAAATTCTTCCAAGAGTTCAGTTGGCCCGTCCCAGATAAAAAAGATGTCGTCAATGTAGCGGTACCAGCCCGCTACATTTTCGAAGAAAGGGGCCACTTCGTTATGGATATGTATGTCTTCAAATTTACCTTTGAAGACATACATATCCATAACGAAGTGGCCCCTTTCTTCGAAAATGTAGCGGGCTGGTACCGCTACATTGACGACATCTTTTTTATCTGGGACGGGCCAACTGAACTCTTGGAAGAATTTCTCCTATGGATTAATCTAGGAGATCCCAACCTGAAATTTACATCATCATTCAGTACCACCAGGGTCGAATTTCTCGACATATGCATTAAAAACAACGATGGAGCCTTGGCAGTAGAATTATACACCAAGCCAATGGCTAAGAATACATTACTGGAGTTTTCCAGCTTCCATCCTAAGTCCCAGAGGGAAAGTATTCCTTTCAGTCAGTTTCTCCGCCTTCGGAGAAACTGTTCTGATTTAAACGATTATTACAAACACGCTGAAATTCTCAAGCTCAAACTGAAGGATAGGGGTTACCCTAAGAAACTGCTGTCAAATTCTATGAAAAGGGCACGGTTCTTCGACCGTGATGCCCTGATCCACAACACCCCTAAGCAAAAAGAGCCACTCAACAAAGTTGTGTTTGTGAGTAAATTCTCAAGTATGAGTAACCAAATCAAAAACATCGTGAATAGGCACTGGCATATTCTAAACCACGAAGAAGATATAATACTTGAAAGGCCGCTATTCGCATTCAAAAAGAACAGTAACCTTCGTGACTTATTGGTCCATACCTACAAAGATGAATCTGTCGAAAAACAAAGAACCATTGACGGTACACATGTTATAGGTACAACAAAATGTGGAAGCTGCAATATGTGTGATCAATGTATTGTAGGATCAGAGTTTGTTTGTAACTCGAAAAGAATATCATGTAAGACTCACAATAACTGTAGAAGCAGAAATGTGATTTATTTATTGCAGTGCCCCTGCGGCCTATCCTATGTAGGAGAAACGGGGAGAGAGGTGCGAACCAGACTCCAGGAACATAGGTCAGCAGTAAGAACGAAAAAAACAACTGCCCCAATTGTAGCACACTTTATTGACAAGGGCCATAAAGACTCAGAATTTGGCTGGCTCGTACTGGAAAAAATAAAAATTGGCAAACGAGGTGGCAATATGGTTGCCAAGAGAAAAGAGAGAGAGCAATGGTACATCTCCTTCTTAGACACCGTTAGGAGAGGGCTAAATTCAAGAGAGGAATGGGACAAGATCATTGGAGCAATATAAGATATCTTAGGCTCCATGGTGTTCCTGTTAATAAGTTTGGAGCAAAAATTTAGGAACATGCCAGCTGTATGCTCCCTACTGTGAATAAACGTTCTGTCCATAAATAACATTTCTTTGCCTATAATAATCAGGGTCTTAGATTCTAAACGCATCTTTATTCCACAACCTATGAATCAAAATACCTAAGAAAGAATGACGTCAAACCCAATCCCAAAAATATCCTTCTCTTCTCATTGACAATCCTACGAGTTAGTTTGGAGCAGAAATGTATGAACATGCCAGCTATATGCTCCGTACTGGGAATAATCGATCTGTCTACAAATAACATTTCTTTGCCCATAATAATCAGGCGTCTAGAAATCTAAACGTATCCTTATTCCACAATCTTTGAGTCGAAAAACCTAAGAAAGAATAACGTCAAATCTCAAAAATAACCCCCCTTTGTTTCATTAATAATCCTGAAGACACCAAGTTAATATAAAATTAGAAAATTTAATTGCCAACCTAATGAAATAAGCAAGTGGTCAGAAAGGGAGATAAAATACGTCTTTATATTTGGATGGGTTTATTGACGAATCGAAGTACATCGTTTTTTCATGGTCTTTTTTTCATTTCAATTTTTCCGTATCATAGAATGCACTGTGATCAAAAGTCAAAAATACTATTTATTTCACTATTAGATAAAGGACGCTATTGTGCATTTCAAATACCGGAAATAAATTATTTTTCAACTAAAATAAAGGATGACTGATTGACGCGACTACGAGCGATGAGAGTCTTTTCTCTCGCTCTATTTTTCCCGCCCGCGTAATCACCAAACACCCGCGTAATGCTGGGTATTTAAATCCGTGTGTTACCTCCTAATGTTGCTAGCCGGGGACACGGAGAGGAGCACGCAGGACGTCCGACGACAAAAAGATTAAGGTACGCAGACCGCTGGTAGGGGTTACGCTATATGGCAATAGCGCTTCTCGGAAAGAAGTATGTTCCTATTAGCGGTATTTGATCCTTCTTCCCTGTTTAATTATACAGGGTTGAGAGAGAGGACCGTCCTTGCACAGCGGGTATCTTTGAATATCTACCGGAACCCTTGCTGCATTTTAATTCCGTCGAAGTAGAACCAAAGTTTATAGTGAAATCTTCACTACTGCGTGCTCAGGCACTAGCACTTTTAATCAAACGTAAGTATACCACCTGAATTACCACGCATCTCTGATATCTGTAAAAACTCGGTTAGACATGCGTTGCTTATAAAAAATATATATACATATATCTCTTGCAGTGTCCAGTCATTTAACTGGAGAAGCATACTATCTGCAAAGACGTGCTTGAGCCTCTTACTAATAACCAAATAGTAAGTACATGGACTGAGCTGCTTATCCAAATGTATGAAATTGCCATATAATAATACTGGCTATATAAAAGAACTGAGAATGGTGCGCTAATAAGTATAATAAAAACTTTTTTGCACTGAATGTCGAATGATATATAGGTGAATTTACGAGTAGTTGCGCATGCATAGAAATAAATAGGCAGAGCATTGTAAAAGTCAGAAAGGCTTGAAACATAGCCCAAATTGCGATGCAGACAAAAAACATATATGTCATAGTCGGGTATAAATTCTGTGAATCAGCACTGCAATTAGCTACCCTGCAATACTCTGAAACTCATATCTTTTTGTGAATAGGTACCTGAATAAGTATCTGAACTGATATCTAAAAGAATTCGCTGGACGAATTCCATGTTCTGACGCATAGGAGGCGGAAAACCCCTTGCAATACTACTTATCATATATTTGAGGTAGGTGTTGTACCAATGCTCTCTATCTAGTGCCACCTCCCTCTATTTAACTTGGGATTTACAATACCGGTACCCAAAAGGGAATCTTAATGTTCCTGAACTCTACGTCAGGCCTGAATGTATAAATTTCAGTACTGTCAAGGTTGTTGTAGAAAAATAACAAATCTTGAACCGCTGTTGTTCAACTGTGTATGTTTTGTATTTTGATGAGTTGCTTAATGTACTGTGTCCTGGAAGCATTGTAAATAGGTTGGTACTATGATTTAAATACATTACGTTGTTTTAAAGATTGTGTTTTTTTGATCACCATATGTTATGAATTGGTTAAGCCTAAGACTGTTTTTATTTTAATTTCAGAATCTATTTGGGAAACTATATTGTCCTACTGTCCTGATGAAGGCGGATTAATATGTTTACACCGCCGAAACGCGTCGACGCTTAAGGAGTAAATCTAGGAATAGCTAATAGGGAGGAAACCAAATTTGTTTTCTTATGAATGGGTTTTAATCCCTTTTTCCTGTACACTCCTTTTTAATTGAATGTTGTTTTTATTGATTATTACACCGTCCTTATATGTTTCCCAAATTTCAGTTTTTATCTAATGTAATGTATCTTTAATAAATTGTTTTTATAATTTGACATGTTTTGAGAGTGTTTTCACATGTAGTGGGTTAACCCTATTTATCTACATTGCTTCCTTGTTGATTATTGTCCGTATGCTTGTGAGTACTTGTGTACTGTTGTTATTTTACCCAAAGGGAATTTCTTTCAGATTAACGTCAATTGTGGAACCCCATCCCTTTGGTTTTGGGGTCCCTCTCTCTTTTATTAGAGATTCTGTGAACAGTCCATTTGGACTGGAGAGTTGCTTCCTGCCTTTGAGCACAATATCTATACCTTAAGGGACGTTTAGCCCTGATGGATAAAATTAAAACGTTCGGTTTTAGCGAAGACCAACTTCACCGCATTATAAGCACTAAAAGCGGGAATAGGATCACAGTAGCCTCTGGGAAAGGAGAGAACTGGGGTAAGCTTGTGAATCTTAAGAAAAAACTTATCCGAACGGAAGCCCATGCAGACTTCTTAGTAGAATACCTAACATCTGGTATCATCCCCATTGGACTACAGGTTCGCAATGAACCGGGTGTATTCATAGAAAACAGAAAGTTCCTTGAGACCTGGGCTCTCATCTCAAATAGGTGCAGTAGAGACTGGATGCTCTTAATCATCGAAACAGCACAAGGCCTACTCATCCTAGAAAAAGAAGAGATTGAGAAATTAGAAGATGAGCTTAAAAACTGCCCGGCCCTTGAAGAGGCCAAGAAAAAGCTGGCTGACATTAATAGGGATGTTGAGGGCTACAGTACCTACCTGATAAATAAAAAAACAAACAAATTAAAAAAAGATATTGAGATGTATTCCGAAGACAAAACCTATCCCTTTTTAAAAGAGAACTATTTCCAATCTAAAAACAATGGAAGTTGGGAACGACCACCTAACAGACAAATCTATTCAAGAGGTGGTAATAAGCAAGTAACATTCTCCAACTCTTCATGCTCTGGATCTGAAGAGGAAGAGCTTAATGAGGCAGGTAGGAATGGATATGACCAAAGGGTTTTTTTAGAACCACGCCCGAGGAGGGGACAGGGCTACAATCGAGGCCAAGGGCAGTACAACCGAGGGAGACAACAATATCAGAATCAAGGGCAACACAGTTACAACCAAGGCCCCCCTCAACAGAATTACAATCAGGGTCCCCAACAGAATTACAACCCAGCACTTCCACAGCAAGAATACTTAAGCACCCGGAACAAGAAATACTGGAAACAACCAAATTACCAGTAATTAACTTATCGAAAAAAACTTTGAGTGATGTACAAATAGGAATTTTAAGTAAAGGTTTCAGCTTTGTCCCATCCGCGAATTTGGATAAATTTCAATTTGAAAAAGATTTGCGTTCATTTTTCAGAAAAATCAGATTAAAAAGATTTTTTGAGGATAGAGAGTGTAGAGAAAAGACAAACATTTCCGGTTTAAAACCGAAATCTAAATTTACCCCCACCCTTAGCATGGTGAACAAAAACATTGAAACCTTCGAAATGGCAGTTGAAAGTGGCATCCATAAACTTTTCAGTAATGAAAAACGGTGCCATAACCATAACATCTCTGTCAGTGAAAGAGAAGCCATCAAGCAGTTGAGGAATGATAGCGGTTTGACTATCAAGCCAGCTGATAAAGGTGGTGGTGTGGTGGTCTTTGATACTGAGGACTATGAACGACGCATGCTGGGTCTCCTCAGGGTTGATGAACACTATGTCCGTACCACCGAAATCAGTTTAAAAAGAGTAGCGAGTGAATGCCTTGCTCTCCTCACAGATGCCAAAGAATCTGGGTATATTTGTGAGGAAGAGTTTTGCTTTCTTAATAATCTTGAACCGAGAACTCCTGCCATCTATGGACTGCCCAAACTCCATAAGGACAGATACAATCCACCAATGCGCCCAATAGTGAGCAGTATAGATTCACTATTGGAACCAATTAGCAAATATGTCGATCACTTCTTAAAACCCATTGTCTGCAAACTAAAATCATATGTGCGAGACTCAGCGCACATTATATCATTGATCGAGGGGAGGTCCTTCTGTGAGGAGACTCAGTGTCTGGTAACTCTGGACATTGAGTCTCTTTACACGAATATCCCCCAGGAGGCAACCACTGAAGTGATCGACGAAATCTTGTCTGAACAAGATCTCGGTGGGGCCAATAAAGATTTTATAGTAGACTGTGTGAGGCTTATTCTCACCAACAATATCTTCCTTTTCAAAAATGATTATTACAAACAGCTCAAAGGTACCAGCATGGGGGCCACATGTGCCCCTAGTCTGGCCTGCCTTTATGTAGGTAAATTTGAAGACATACATATCCATAACGAAGTGGCCCCTTTCTTCGAAAATGTAGCGGGCTGGTACCGCTACATTGACGACATCTTTTTTATCTGGGACGGGCCAACTGAACTCTTGGAAGAATTTCTCCTATGGATTAATCTAGGAGATCCCAACCTGAAATTTACATCATCATTCAGTACCACCAGGGTCGAATTTCTCGACATATGCATTAAAAACAACGATGGAGCCTTGGCAGTAGAATTATACACCAAGCCAATGGCTAAGAATACATTACTGGAGTTTTCCAGCTTCCATCCTAAGTCCCAGAGGGAAAGTATTCCTTTCAGTCAGTTTCTCCGCCTTCGGAGAAACTGTTCTGATTTAAACGATTATTACAAACACGCTGAAATTCTCAAGCTCAAACTGAAGGATAGGGGTTACCCTAAGAAACTGCTGTCAAATTCTATGAAAAGGGCACGGTTCTTCGACCGTGATGCCCTGATCCACAACACCCCTAAGCAAAAAGAGCCACTCAACAAAGTTGTGTTTGTGAGTAAATTCTCAAGTATGAGTAACCAAATCAAAAACATCGTGAATAGGCACTGGCATATTCTAAACCACGAAGAAGATATAATACTTGAAAGGCCGCTATTCGCATTCAAAAAGAACAGTAACCTTCGTGACTTATTGGTCCATACCTACAAAGATGAATCTGTCGAAAAACAAAGAACCATTGACGGTACACATGTTATAGGTACAACAAAATGTGGAAGCTGCAATATGTGTGATCAATGTATTGTAGGATCAGAGTTTGTTTGTAACTCGAAAAGAATATCATGTAAGACTCACAATAACTGTAGAAGCAGAAATGTGATTTATTTATTGCAGTGCCCCTGCGGCCTATCCTATGTAGGAGAAACGGGGAGAGAGGTGCGAACCAGACTCCAGGAACATAGGTCAGCAGTAAGAACGAAAAAAACAACTGCCCCAATTGTAGCACACTTTATTGACAAGGGCCATAAAGACTCAGAATTTGGCTGGCTCGTACTGGAAAAAATAAAAATTGGCAAACGAGGTGGCAATATGGTTGCCAAGAGAAAAGAGTGAGAGCAATGGTACATCTCCTTCTTAGACACCGTTAGGAGAGGGCTAAATTCAAGAGAGGAATGGGACAAGATCATTGGAGCAATATAAGATATCTTAGGCTCCATGGTGTTCCTGTTAATAAGTTTGGAGCAAAAATTTAGGAACATGCCAGCTGTATGCTCCCTACTGTGAATAAACGTTCTGTCCATAAATAACATTTCTTTGCCTATAATAATCAGGGTCTTAGATTCTAAACGCATCTTTATTCCACAACCTATGAATCAAAATACCTAAGAAAGAATGACGTCAAACCCAATCCCAAAAATATCCTTCTCTTCTCATTGACAATCCTACGAGTTAGTTTGGAGCAGAAATGTATGAACATGCCAGCTATATGCTCCGTACTGGGAATAATCGATCTGTCTACAAATAACATTTCTTTGCCCATAATAATCAGGCGTCTAGAAATCTAAACGTATCCTTATTCCACAATCTTTGAGTCAAAAAACCTAAGAAAGAATAACGTCAAATCTCAAAAATAACCCCCCTTTGTTTCATTAATAATCCTGAAGACACCAAGTTAATATAAAATTAGAAAATTTAATTGCCAACCTAATGAAATAAGCAAGTGGTCAGAAAGGGAGATAAAATACGTCTTTATATTTGGATGGGTTTATTGACGAATCGAAGTACATCGTTTTTTCATGGTCTTTTTTTCATTTCAATTTTTCCGTATCATAGAATGCACTGTGATCAAAAGTCAAAAATACTATTTATTTCACTATTAGATAAAGGACGCTATTGTGCATTTCAAATACCGGAAATAAATTATTTTTCAACTAAAATAAAGGATGACTGATTGACGCGACTACGAGCGATGAGAGTCTTTTCTCTCGCTCTATTTTTCCCGCCCGCGTAATCACCAAACACCCACGTAATGCTGGGTATTTAAATCCGTGTGTTACCTCCTAATGTTGCTAGCCGGGGACACGGAGAGGAGCACGCAGGACGTCCGACGACAAAAAGATTAAGGTACGCAGACCGCTGGTAGGGGTTACGCTATATGGCAATAGCGCTTCTCGGAAAGAAGTATGTTCCTATTAGCGGTATTTGATCCTTCTTCCCTGTTTAATTATACAGGGTTGAGAGAGAGGACCGTCCTTGCACAGCGGGTATCTTTGAATATCTACCGGAACCCTTGCTGCATTTTAATTCCGTCGAAGTAGAACCAAAGTTTATAGTGAAATCTTCACTACTGCGTGCTCAGGCACTAGCACTTTTAATCAAACGTAAGTATACCACCTGAATTACCACGCATCTCTGATATCTGTAAAAACTCGGTTAGACATGCGTTGCTTATAAAAAATATATATACATATATCTCTTGCAGTGTCCAGTCATTTAACTGGAGAAGCATACTATCTGCAAAGACGTGCTTGAGCCTCTTACTAATAACCAAATAGTAAGTACATGGACTGAGCTGCTTATCCAAATGTATGAAATTGCCATATAATAATACTGGCTATATAAAAGAACTGAGAATGGTGCGCTAATAAGTATAATAAAAACTTTTTTGCACTGAATGTCGAATGATATATAGGTGAATTTACGAGTAGTTGCGCATGCATAGAAATAAATAGGCAGAGCATTGTAAAAGTCAGAAAGGCTTGAAACATAGCCCAAATTGCGATGCAGACAAAAAACATATATGTCATAGTCGGGTATAAATTCTGTGAATCAGCACTGCAATTAGCTACCCTGCAATACTCTGAAACTCATATCTTTTTGTGAATAGGTACCTGAATAAGTATCTGAACTGATATCTAAAAGAATTCGCTGGACGAATTCCATGTTCTGACGCATAGGAGGCGGAAAACCCCTTGCAATACTACTTATCATATATTTGAGGTAGGTGTTGTACCAATGCTCTCTATCTAGTGCCACCTCCCTCTATTTAACTTGGGATTTACAATACCGGTACCCAAAAGGGAATCTTAATGTTCCTGAACTCTACGTCAGGCCTGAATGTATAAATTTCAGTACTGTCAAGGTTGTTGTAGAAAAATAACAAATCTTGAACCGCTGTTGTTCAACTGTGTATGTTTTGTATTTTGATGAGTTGCTTAATGTACTGTGTCCTGGAAGCATTGTAAATAGGTTGGTACTATGATTTAAATACATTACGTTGTTTTAAAGATTGTGTTTTTTTGATCACCATATGTTATGAATTGGTTAAGCCTAAGACTGTTTTTATTTTAATTTCAGAATCTATTTGGGAAACTATATTGTCCTACTGTCCTGATGAAGGCGGATTAATATGTTTACACCGCCGAAACGCGTCGACGCTTAAGGAGTAAATCTAGGAATAGCTAATAGGGAGGAAACCAAATTTGTTTTCTTATGAATGGGTTTTAATCCCTTTTTCCTGTACACTCCTTTTTAATTGAATGTTGTTTTTATTGATTATTACACCGTCCTTATATGTTTCCCAAATTTCAGTTTTTATCTAATGTAATGTATCTTTAATAAATTGTTTTTATAATTTGACATGTTTTGAGAGTGTTTTCACATGTAGTGGGTTAACCCTATTTATCTACATTGCTTCCTTGTTGATTATTGTCCGTATGCTTGTGAGTACTTGTGTACTGTTGTTATTTTACCCAAAGGGAATTTCTTTCAGACTAACGTTCTTACCCCTTTGGCCTTCTTCAGCTGATTCTAAGTAGACCCATTTATTATTCACCTGATCTTCTCCTTTCCCTGGGGATGCTATAGTTATCTGTCTTGGTCCTTTCTTCCCTGTTGCTCCCTTTTCTAGCTTATACAACTGGGGTGTATCTTCCAGGTTACGATAACTCGGGGGGTCTGCCTTTCTCTTTTTAGTGAGGTAGTTATTCTGTGACTTATAGGTTTGTTCTTTTCTACTGTCTCTTTTGTGGCCTTGTCATTATGAACCTTTTTCTGTGTATTTTTCTGTGTGTTTTGAGCCTTCCTTTTCATTTCTATTTCCAGGGGTCTGAACGAGACAAAGGACCGGGCCATGACATTTAATGTCCCTCTGGATTCCTTTGTCTTCGACTTTTCCCTTGGCGCTACCTGTCTGGCCTGCTTTTTGCCTGCCCTGCCTTTGTTTTGGGCTCTTACATGATCACATCTCCTTCTTAACCAGCATTGGGTGCCTAGAAATATACACATTTTCTGAAGGCTCTACCAGATCACTTCCCAGGTTTTGTTCGGTAACCTGGGGAGTTCCTACTGGTCTTATTAAAGTAGACATGTGTCCTTTAATTCCAGACAACTCATCCTCAGTCTTCTTTAGGTATTGCTTTTGGGCATTCAGAACCCCGTTGTTCAGTAGAGAACCTTCGAGGATCCCTTGCAGAGTTTTTTGTAACATTAAAAGCAGGTCCATCATTGAGGTGGTAGGGGCCGCTGAGAGATCGGAGTCCTGTTGGCTATTTCTCTCAGGGGTTATATGACTTCCGGTTTTTCCAGGGTTCTGCATATTTGAGTTATTTCCCCATTCTTCACTCAGTTGTACTTGGTTTGAGGTTGCCCCCCAAACGAAACTTGTCTCAAGGCTGTCTCTTCTCATATGCTCTTCGTTCGCCGAAGCTTGAAAAGAAAACTGTTTTGGTGATGAAGAGAGCCGTGGTACCAACAGATTTGAATTCTGACTGTGACGTGATAGATTTATTAACAGAGGATCCTCCATCTCATCTTCCAGTTCTTTTTCTGGCATCTCTCCCAGGTTTTGATCCCCTTGGGGCACAGCATCTATTTCCTTATTTGTTGTCTCTGGGCCCTCCTCCTCATCCGAGTCCACAATAATTGCAGATGGATTTTGGACTTTATAGTGCTTGCCTAAGAAGTCCTTTACAGGGTGAGAAGGCTTGTTGGTCTTCTTTTTAGCAGATACTAAGGAGCACCCCTTTTTTGCTTGCGGGCCTTTTTTGAACCTTTTTTACATTTCCCTTTCTTGCGTCTCCCCTCGGAAATGTTCTCCTGGGAAATCAAACTTCCTTGACTCTCTTCCATTAACCTGGATCCTACCAATATTTCGCTCGTCTCCAGGCTGGTATCTTGCGTGTCCTTCCGTACTTTCTGTCTTAATTTGGGGCCCAATCCCTTTTATGGGGTTATACTGAGGGGATTGTTTGCTTTATCCCTATTACGTTTCTCTTCTGTGAGAGGATCTGCTGGCTGTTGTTTTTACTGCTAGCGTTTTACTCTGCTACTGACTCTGTCACTCATTCACTGGTGCTGTGCTCTACTAACCACTGACAGCAAACACTCATCAAGTTCAGTGGTGGCAGCAAACACTCGAGTTCAATAGTGGCAGCAAACACTCATCATGTTCAAGTTAAATGGTTCAGTGATACTATAAATTCGGTAGAACAGCCAACAGTAAACAGTCAAGGCGCCAGCGGGGGATTGATTTTGAATAATCAGGGGTAAAGTTGACTCATACCCCAGTAATCTGCAGATGTCCGCAAATACACTGTAGTCTATAGGCTGTAGTAGCTGCCAACACTCCCTCGCTCCCTCGCCCCCCCTTCTTCTTTCACTGGTGGGGAATTATGTCCCTGCACAGAAGGCTCAGGAGGTTAGGGGCAGCGCGTTCCATGTTCCAAAACACCAAGACGCAAAATGCTGGTGCAATGTGCCTCACCTCGTCTCACCACCACACCGCCGTATCCCGCTGCTGTCCGGTTATCCTGCGATGTCCCCGTGATGTCCAACGACACCCCGGCTCACACCAGCAGTTACCGACTATCCGCGACGATCAGTTTAGGCAGTTTGGGCGGCTTAGGCAGCTTGGCATGCCCAGTGAAATGGCGACGGCGTTTTTGCTCGCTGCCGCTGCCGTTCCTTCAGTTACTGCTCTCTCTCTGCTCTCTCGCAGCTCACTAGCGCGAGAGATGTTGAGAGATGTGTCTGTAGCATGATTAGCGGCAAAGAGTCTGCAGAAAAAACAATATAATTGCTCACTGACGAGTTAGTAAACCATCCATGATTGTAACACTTTCTTGCCATTTGGCATCACCTTGTAAAACCACTCTGGCGAACATCTGGCGACCATCTCCTTTTGCTTTTGGATCTTGCCTTGTCGCAATTCTGAAAGGGCCATCTTTGTTCTGGATAGAAGCAGTTCCTCTTTTGATGATTACAACCCGCAAATGATATGGAACTGGTATATTCCAAAAAGAAGCATCATCTAAAATATTCCAATTTTCCCCCTTAACCTCATTCATCATCTCATTTACAGTATCATGGTTAGAGTCACTTTCAGTACTCTCTTATGCTTCAAATTCATCCATTTGAATTTCCATTTCCTTTCCTTGTTTTTCTGCTTCATTTTCTTCTATTTCAACTCCTTTGTCTTCTGCAGAATGCATACTAGAATCAGAATCCGCGTTATCAATTGGTGACAGAGGAACTGTGTCTTTTGATGAACCCTTACCCTGGCCATCATCTGGTCTCTTGACATATTGAAGCATGGATCTACGAAGTGTTGAGAGTGATTAATTTATTCCCTTTTTTGATTTTCTTTGCTGGCATCCACTTGGCCTCTTTGATGTATGTATTCCATGTGCCATGATTGATATAATATATCCTTGAACTATTATTATTAAAAAAACAGCGACTTTAAAAACACCAACAACAGCAACGACAAAAACAAAGCGTGTTTTTAAGCACGTATTGTGGGTGTGGATTGATGAAACAGCGAGTCCAGTCAAATGTAGGATGTCAGTGTCACCTCTAGTATGATTGGTTTGTGCAAATGATTTGGGAGGTTTTCATCTTGGTCGTTTTGTGAGTCGGCCTGAGCCGCTGTTCATTTTATTTTGTTTTCATACTTGTCGCCTATTTTATCGATGGTAATAAGCCTGTAAAAGACGGAAGCTGGGATTGACTATCACCCGTTGAGCAAACATGTACATTATTGCATTTTTTTATTAGCATCATTAACAAACATGTTAAATTATACAGTACAACGGTTTAATAATAAAGACAGGCACTGCAAATGAAAATATAGAATTCAGTAGAATGATTATTTCTGCTTTATTAACCACAGTTGGGAATCATGGCATTGTTGCAAGCCTCTTATAATGTGGCTCTGCTGCATACCCTGTAGATTTTAGCAACAATAATATTCTGTCTTTTGATGAAGCAAATCAAAAGTTAATAAAAACGTGTGAGAAGTGCTCCAGTGCAGTGAAAGGCCCTCCGTAGAGGTGGACTGGTCATCATTCAGTTGTTAATTACTGTCTTTGGTTGTTAAAGTGTTCCTAATGAAGTAACAGTTTTACCAGGAGTACACTCTAACAGCCTGATATACTGTGTGTAAAATGCACAGAATAGAATCACCCTATCAAAAATTGTGCCACATTACACCAGGTGATTTCCTTTTTCTTTCTGCATAATTTAGTCAACCCTCCCACATAATTCCTGTGGCCCTAGCTACGAGTGGCATTAGGATACTAAATGGCCCCGGTCAAGGTGAAGGGTAGTTGCTTGGTAATGACTTACAGCCGCATAATGTCTACTCAAGATAGTAGAGCGAGACAGAGACCATGTAGGCCTATGCAAGATGCCTATGACTTGCCTACCTGCATGGACATATAACCGGCACATGCACACTCGGAGAGAAGTCATTGTATTCCTTGGGCAAAGGTTTGCCAACACCAGCTTAGCACAGAATGAGGCCTGGCAAGATAGACATTAGAAGGCCTTTTCACAAATGCATTTGGAGTGCATAAAGTAGTGCTCCTGTTGAATTTCTTTGGTCACTATGACACGAGTTTGTGAATTGTCCTTAAAACATCTAAGAGTGGAATAAATGGGAGCACTGTGGGAGTATTCAACACAATTAGCACAAACAGAAAGAATGGTGTGTTTACTATTAAGGAGTTGTACATTTCTGGACTGGCTGACAAAGACATGTAAGAGTATGTTAAAGAGTACTACTCCTGTAGAACTACCACTGAGGTCTCTCCTGATAAGGCCTCACCTCTGCTGCAGTGTACTTCCAACCTGCCTGGCAAAAGACAACAAATATTATTGACACAGGTATCTTTGCCCCATTGCCGGTCCCATTACCAGTGGTTTGGAAAACAGCCTGGTGTCTCCCAGTGTCACTGATATCATGGTAATTATTGAAATGGGGGATTTATTTAAGCCATTACTAGTTGAAATACAGGACTTTTATAACAAGTGGGGAATCACCATGCATGCACACTGAAGGAAATTCAGTGCTCTTTTCCCCATGGAGTTTTACTGGAAACTACACTGTTTTCAACAGCTGCTGGGTGTGCACAGGATTCTTGACAAGCGACCCACACGCAGATTTCCTCCAGTTGCTCGACACAGTAACATGCCGACATTTCTTTGTTGAAGGAGCATTTCATTGCTGATCCATTTAATGGAAGGTGTTGGGTTGCAATGATATCAATAGCCGATGCCTTGGCAGCCCACAGGTTATCTTATTAGTCAGAGCCCAGGGGTCATGTAAATCTCAGAATACCAGGAGCCACAGGTTTGAGAGGAATCACTGACAGAATTTCGACTACAGAAATATCGACCTACAAGAATATCGAGTCAACAATATCGAGGGCAAAAATATCGACATCCTATCCACAACATGGTAAGTACAAAAATATCGAAAAAAAAATATCGATGTAAAAAATATAGATGTTAAAAATATCGTTTTTTTTAAAAAATATATAAAAGTAAAATTAAGTCTATAAGACTAATAAATAAAATAAACATATTTAAAAGTATCTAATAATGTTTAAAAGTAATAAATAATACATATATATTAAGAATACATTAATTAAATATATACTGTAAATATGTAATATATATGCACTGAACAATAAGTATTAATAATTATTTTACTAATTTATAAATTAAAGAAATATATTCTAATTTACTAATACATTTACAAACATAAAACAATAACATAAATAAAATGTAAGTAATATAAAAAATAAAATAAACATTTGATATTTTAACAATTAATTATATAAAACGTTGGATAGCGTAAGGGTAAAAATTACTATTCCTACTCCAGAGAGTGGAACAGTAGGGAAAACTGACCCTGAACCCAAAAAATACCCTTTTACCCAAAAACTGAAAACTGACCCTGAACCCTAAAAAAACCCTTTACCCAAAAACTGAAAACTGACCCTGAACCCTAAAAATACCCCTTTACCCAAAAACTGAAAACTGACCCTGAACCCTAAAAAAAACCCTTTACCCAAAAACTGAAAACTGACCCTGAACCCTAAAAAAACCCTTTACCCATGAACTGAAAACTGACCCTGAACACTAAAAATTCCCCTTTACCCAAAAACTGAAAACTGACCCTGAACCCTAAAAATACCCTTTTACCCAAAAACTGAAAACTGACCCTGAACCCTAAAAAAACCCTTTACCCATGAACTGAAAACTGACCCTGAACCCTAAAAATACCCCTTTACCCAAAAACTGAAAACTGACCCTGAACCCTAAAAAAAACCCTTTACCCATGAACTGAAAACTGACCCTGAACACTAAAAATTCCCCTTTACCCAAAAACTGAAAACTGACCTTGAACTCTAAAAATACCCCTTTACCCAAAAACTGAAAACTGACCCTGAACACTAAAAAAAACCCTTTACCCAAAAACCCAAAACTGACCCTGAACACTAAATATACCACTTTACCCAAAAACCCAAAACGGACCCTGAACACTTAAAATACCACTTTACCCAAAAACCCAAAACTGACCCTGAACCCTAAAAATACTCCTTTACCCAAACTTAATTAATATTATTTAATTAGCAATTAATTATTAATTAACAATAACAATAAAGTAAATATATTAGCACATTAGCTGTAATTAATATAATGTAATAATTAATATCATTTTTCCCCAATTAATTAATTAACAGTAACTAAAAATTATATATATAAATAAATTACTCTAATTAATGTAATTAAATAATTAATATTATTTAATTACCAATTAATTACTAATTTAAAATATGTACAAATTTATATTAATTAATTAACGAATTAATATTAATTATTTGCCAATTAATTAATTATAAATATTTAAAAACATATATTAATTAATTAATTATTATTAAATTACTCCCCACCCTATTCCCCTATAAACCCACATCCCGCTACAGAAAATATATATAAATTAATCAATTAATTTTTTCCCAATTAATGATTATTAATTAGCAAATAATTATAATTAATTAATTAATCCTACTAATTATTAATAAACTTACCATAATTAAATTACTTCCCACCCTATTCCCCTATAAACCCACAACCCGCTACAGAACATATATATCAATTAATAAATTAATTAAAATTATTTTCCTATTATTTTCACATAATTACCAATTAATTATAATTTATTAATAAATCCTACTAATTACTAATCAATTTAGCATAATAAAATTACTTCCCACCCTATTCCCCTATAAACCCACAACCCGCTCCGGTACAAAAACATAAAATGTACTTTTAAATTTATTTATTATTATATAAAATTTATACACATACAATAGTAATTATTTTAAATACTTAAATTAAACATATAACACATACATCATAAAAAACTATACAATAATACAAATATCGATATTAGTGTCATCGAAATTAGTAACATCGATATATATGCTATCGATATTACTAACTTCGATATTACTTACATCGATATTAAGTATTTCGATATTACTTACCTTGGGTCGATATTCTGTCCTACGATATTCTTGCCTTCGATATTATGCGCCTTCGATATTTCAGACTCGATATTATGGTAGGTCGCTATTTCCTACTCGATATTTTGACTGTGTACCGTTTGAGAGGTCGGGAATGCAAGCAGCCAGTATGGGCTTACTACCACCTCTTGCTCTGCAACATGCGCAGAGTGAATTCACTTATTTGCTACATTTTGAGGTCAGCTGTCATAGAAAACTACAGCTTTTGTAATATCTGAATTATGAAGTATTAGCATTTCCCCAATTTTTATGACGATCTACTTTATTTTTTGCAGATTTATATAGTGAGCATGACCTGAAGGAACTAGAGCATCGTACTTGAGCACCGTAGTCATCACATGGCAGTATCAGCCGACTGAGCAACCATGCCTATGACTCTGGGAGTTATACATTCGCTGCAAAATTAATAGATGAGATCCAGGCCAGGCAAGTTCAGCCCTTCATGCTTCAGAGGTCGGCTAAGACTGTATCAATAAGATATGTTATTTACAATATTACGGACCTGCTGCGTTGGAAACAGCACTGGTTCTCAGTGCCTCCATTGAGGTGAAAACACTTCCAAGCAAAGCATGCACCCAGAGTCTGCCGGCACTGGCAGATATGTGCTGTCAAGGGTCTCAGTATGCAGAGGATCACACATTACAGTGCCACCTTCATAACACCAGATGGGTGGAAATGTAGCAGAATAAAATGCCTCTGCCTTGAGTATTGCAAGGTTGGTCCAGAGGGTCCAGAGAACGGTTGCCAGTGTAAGCCACAATGTGTAAAAGAAATAGGCATATTTGAATTTTTAAGACACAGACACCTTTTAATTTTCTTGCCTGGAATTGGTTGCAAAAGTTAACCCCATCTAAAAAAACAACAGTTAGAGAACAAGTGTGACAATGTTTCTGACCTGATGCGTGCTGCAATTGAAAGGCTGTGTTCAGTATCTGTCACAGGCAGATTACACTGATCAATGGGCCTCCCGGTGATCTGCTGTGTTTTATTGACCACAGCTGGTTCCTTATGTCTCCCAGGCCTCTGTAGCAGGAAACAAGATGAGGCGCCGTTAGCCTCCGGCTTCATTCTTGAACGTTGTATTCAAAAACAAAACCACGCAGTTTAAAATACGTGTACCAGTACACTAATCAGAAGCAAGGCACTCCTCCTTCTACAGCCCACCCCCTCTCACTACCCCTTCGGTCTGCCTGGCGGCCCCGCCCCACCCAATTGAAATTAATTGGTTTTTTTTAACTCCTCCCAGGGCCACTGTTTGTACAACCCAAATGCAACCGAATAGATGGCACTGGAGTTCACCGAGCCCTCTAACATGAAGTCACTGCTGTACCTGGTGCCTGCAGGTCGTTCGAAACCTTAACCCTTTTTTGGCACACAGGGACTGCTGCGACTACGCTTGTAGGTGCCTTCCCGTCTGGACGAGAGATCCGTCAGATCTCGGCCAATTCTGACAGAGTGCTGGGACTGCGGTGGAAGCGGCGCTTTGTGCTACGCAAGGGGCTGGCTCCAGTCTCTGAGGTAGGCCACAGGGTGATCGCGGCTGCCGGCCCTAAACAACCGCGCGGGTGCCCCGCACCTGCCAGAAGCCTCCACAATTATCCTAAAGGTGTCGCTCTGCTTGCTACACCGGCAGGGGGTCGGACAGCAAGGCTCCCCATTACATAATGTGGTTTCCTGATTTGTAGTGCTTGGATTACGTGCTGCCTGTGGGGTGCTACTTCATAGGGGTAAAGGTCAATTAAATGGGGCAATGCTACCTGTGCTGTGCAACTAGATCCCTACTGATTACTGGACCGTGGAGCGTGGAGCGCACACTCTGGTAGCTATTTAAGCTGCATCGCTCGACCCTCCTAAAGTAATATCTGGGGCCTGTTGCTCCCACAGCTTGGGGGGCTCACGTGGACGGGCCCGGACCGATGTATCACGGTGGCATACATTGGCACCGCGTTGTTCTGAATTGCAGCGGGCTGGGACACGTCACACCATACTCCCCCTGATACAGAGAGCTGAGGATAGCACAGCGACACCTTTGCTTGCCTCTGAATTCTAGGATTGACCCATTCTGTGGAGTGCGCCATCCCTGTGCAAACTTTGAGCGTGAAACAATGTAACCTCTGCCCTGTGGGTTGGTGCCTCCCTCCCTGCCCCCCCTAGGCCACAGCATACGATCTCCTCCTCGTCACCCACCATGTACTGGGACACATCTCATCTGGTCAGGGCTCCTTCTACTGCCGGTACAATGGGAAAGCCGGAGAAATACCAGCCCCGGCTAACTTTCAAGTTACTTAAGGGCGGTAAATCCTCACTGACTGCAGCCTCGGACTCGGAGCTGGACTCGACAGCTCCGGCCCCCACAGCGCAGGAAAAGTCGTTGTCTGCAATACAGGCGAGCCTGAAAGCTATTGATGGTAAGATTGAGGCCCTCAACAGCCGGATGGACCATTTTCCTTCAAAATTAGACAAACACGCGGCGCTGATCGAAGGGGCTGAACAGCGAATATCAGACGCTGATGATGGCCTCTAGCAAGTTGCCGCTAAAACCACAGACATTACAAACCTTTTGGCTGTCATTCAGGCAAAGAATGAGGACATTGAAGCGCACTCTCGGTGCAATAATGTGCGCATTTTGGGTCTGCCGTGGTGGACAAATGTTGGGCGCCTGGAAGACTACATAGAGACTCTCTTGCTGGAAATCTGTGATGCTGACAACCATTCCACCATGTTTGCCATAGAGCGGGCACACAGATCTCTGGCGGCGTGCCCACCGCCTGGCCCCCCAGACCGATCATCACCAGAATATTGAACTTCAGAGAAAAAGACACTGCACTGCGTATCACCCACCAAAATGGTACAATAAAATATCAGGGTAATGTCTTATCGTTTTTTCCCGACTTTACGGCTACAGTCCAGGCTGCACAAAAGGAGTCTCAAGTTTGAAAAGTGGAGAGTGTGTACTCCATGAGGGATCACAAATATGCTTGTCAGGAATAATATCCGTTCTTTCAAGTCGTCATACAGAGGACAAAACTATTTCAGGTTGCAGTGTAACATCTTTATTGTTTTTTAGTAGAACATGGACAGCCGACACGTGTTTCGCCCCCTCTTGGCGAATTGCGCCGGGGCTTTCTCAAGGCTATTTTCACATATATAGCGTATATTATTACTGTTTCCAATTTTGGCAATATCCAAGATACAGGGAGTTCAATACTCGAGGACCAAAAGTTCTTCTGTGAGTTTTTTTGAGCTGATGGCGCAGTTCGGTCCCTGCTCCCAGTCTTCGGTCTTCGGGTTAGTTTACGGGTTAAATCCCAGGCTAAAAGGAGTTTCAGGGGGTCAAGAAGCTGCTCATGAAGGAACAAGTTCAATATGCCATGCTCAATCCGGCGCGGATGCGCATAGGCGCGGTTGATGACGCCAAGATCTTCACGAACCCGGGGCAGGCAATGGAATATGCCAAATCTCTACGCCGCTGGCGAAACTCTCCGGCCCCCACGTCGGACATTGAAGAATGATTAGTAAGAGGTCCTATGATCGGATTGCTGTATCCAATTGCTGATGACTCTGTAATAGTGTAAAATGTTGAAAATCAGGACTGTATTGCATGTTTGATTTGATGAGCCCACAAGAACATTTGCGGAATATTTTAGACTTACGTTGTGTGTTCGGGGATGGAGCATCCCAGTATTGTCGTTTCATAGCAGATTCCTGTTTTCTATGTTTATCTGCTGGGTACGGGTGGGATGTAATCTCTGTGATCAACAGCGCTGGCTGTGCTCCTTATCCCTGGTGTATTACTACTCAAAAGCTCAATGTTGTAGTCATGGCATCTTGCACACACTTTTATCCGTCATGTCCCTATTGATGGGCTCGACAAGATGGCTAATGGGTAGGAGACTATTACGTCACATCAGCGGCCCCCTCACAACCACATCCGGGAGCGGACTTTGCAACTACGTCCCCCAATGGGTATACTACACTTGATGTGTTGCATCACTTTGTTTTTGTGGGGATTGTTCATATTGATGGGGTTTGTCTTTCGCAAATTGGGGTTGCTAAAGTGGGTGGGGGAAGGAACAGGTTCTTTTTCTTTATAAGTTGTAGGTACTATGATCAGAATTCAAGTTGTACATGTGGTACCTGTCACTATCTGTGCAAACCATACACAATCCAACATTCAGGGTGTGGTCAGTCTACCTGGTATTGATAATGGGGGTAACGTATAAATGCATAACATGGAATATCCGTGGTTTTAACACCCCCAAAAAAGTCTGACAAGTGCTAACATATCTAGGTAGACACACAGTGCAAAACTCTATCTTACAGGAATCACACCTGAGTAAACAAACAGAAGTCAGGATAGCACATAGATTGGCGTCTTTCAGATTGGCCTCCTCGTACTCTACCTATACTAGTGAAGTGCTCATCCTCATTAAAAAGGGAGTATCATTTCAGCCCGTGCATACCTGTACAGACACAGAGGGCCGGTGGGGCATGGTACAGGGCAAGTTGGGAATGTCCTTATTGGCGATAGTGAACATGTATGGTCCTGTGGTGAATGACCCAACAGCCTTTCTACAACCCTCAATGTTTTGCAGGTATGACCTGAATCTGCAGTCATATGGAGAGGCGTCTTAAACACCCATCTTAACCCACAAGTGGATAAATACAATCCATCAGGCGTTGCCCAGTGTATCAGGGATGCCATGGCGGAAATGGTTTGGTTGATGTTTGGCGCATACGCAATGTGGAGGCTCTAGAGGGTACGCATATCACCCCTGCAGTTAATAGCCAGTCCAGTCTGAACTACTGGCTGCTGAATGAAGAAGATAATTAGTGGGTTACACATGTCCATATGCTCCTGTGCACATTATCTGATCATAACCCTGTTACTCTAAACATTTGCATCCCCACAAATCCCCACTGCCCTTTCACCTGGCGATTTCAAGCTGAGACATTGCTTGATCCGATATACATCAAATCCATCAGGATAGCTATTGTACAATACTTTGATTTAAATATTGGATCAGTAAACAGTCAGGCCATATTGTGGGAAGCATTCAAAGTGACAATACGAGGAGTGTGTATTGGTGCCACAGCGGGGATCCTGAAAGACATTAGGGGTCAATTGTCCAAAACGGAACAGACTCTAGAGGAGCTTGAGAGACAGTATCTGCAGTCACCATCGTCAGACACGCTGGCATGCATACATGAATGATTGGCAGAATACAACACACTAGCTGACACTGAGGTGAGGAATATAACAAGGCGTCATGTGGCCCAAGCTTATGGTGAAGGAGGGCGGCCGGGTAGGAGTCTTGCCTCTAAGCTGCGCTTTAGGGCTGACCATCCTATAATTGACCAAACAATTGACCCTCACCGGGCTGCACACTGTACTCCACGCGCTATAGTGGATCAATTTCAGCAATTCTATTCGTCTATGTATACCTCAAGGGGTGGGATGGAAGCTGAAGCAATGGATGAATACCTATCTGATATGACTTGTGCGTAGCTATCGGATGCCCACAGAGAATATTTGAGGCAGCCCATAGATGAAACTGACGTTAGGGAGGCTATTCTCTCCCTTCCCAATAAAAATGCCCCCGGGCCTGACGGCCTATCTGCAGAGTTCTATTAAGCCTATTTAGATTTCCTTGTACCCCATCTTTTGCAAATGTATGCAGAGGCCCATGAGTGGAGGATACTTCCACCCTTCTCAAAAAAGAGAAATCACCCAAGCGTTGCGAATCTTATTGCCCCCTTTTGTTGATAAACTTGGATGCAAAAATACTGGCGAAGATCTGGCTACAAAATTCCAACCTCTGATGCCTGTTCTTGTACTCCCAGACCAGTCTGGGTTTATTCGGGAGCGTTCCACCTCCCATGATCTGCGCACTATATTTGCTATGTTCTGCTTTCTTAATCCTGAGTTATCTGCTGCTGTGGTCATGTTGGATGTGGCCAAAGCATTTGACTCCATAGAATGGAAGTATATGTTGCGCATATTGCACAGAATGGGATTTCCTCTTATCTTTACGTGCTGGATACAGGTCTTATATATTGACTCTTCAGCGAGGGTGCGCATGGGTGGACTCACCTCAGAAACTTTTAATATTGAATGCGGTACTAGGCAGAGCTGTCCTATGTCCCCCCTCCTTTTTGCCCTTGTTTTGGAACCATTTGCTTGTACAATCCGTAAATGTCATAGAGGAGCTGCTCTCAATTTTAATCAGCGACCAGTCGGGATCTCCATGTACGATGACGATATGGTCTTGTTTATTCGCAATCCCTAGCTTCATCTGTCTCCGATTATCCAAGAATATATTAAGTTTGGACTATTTTCTGGACTCCAGATTAACTGGGAAATATCGGTTATTATGCCTCTAACGCTAATCACGTCTCCGCCCCAGTTAGAATATCCATTGATATGGACCGCTGACCAGTGGCGGCTGGTGACATTTGGAAGTGGTAGAGCGTAAAAGTCGTAGATTAATGTTGCATCATGACTATCATATGGGAGGTTCAGGGTTTTTTGTTTTTCTAAATGTAGTGGGCAAATCATTGCTTTTTAATATATATATTTTTTTATTTGTTTATTGAAGTTTTGCAATACCGTACAGCGTATTGATGAATCAAAACAATGTAAACTACATCAAGAATATAAAAATAAATCAATGAAAGGTACATTTTAGTGATCAGAAGATACCACAAGTGCATTGGAATGGTCCTGCCCTGATGGCGAAATTAAACATTTCAGGTGATGGGGTAGCACAACAGTTACTGGTTATCATACAAAGTCACACAGTATCAATATAGGATTGGGTCAGCAAATACTCTCTTAGTGGAGCCCAAAATATCCATAGGTCTGGATGTTACCGGCAATTCCTCAGCATAGAGTTCCAACTGCTCATGGCAGTACACCAGGTCTTTATTCCATTCATCAATTTTCTGACCAAATGTACTTTCCCAAGTGAACATGACCCGCCTCATCTACCCATGGTGGCCTTTAAGTTTGGAACATAACCAAGAAGGCACTCCAGTGGTGTGACCTGGAGCACCTGACCTGTCATAGTGTGTATACTTGTGACAACAGTCTCAAAATATTTGAACACAGGGTCACACTGCAATGCAATGTGAAGAAAATCAGCACTGAATTGACCTCAGCTCCTACATTGATCAGAGTCCCTAAGGCCCATTTTATATAATTTAACAGGGGTATTGTACATTTGGTGAATTAATTTAAAATGAATAATACACAGATTGCAATTCAGAGTGAGACGACCTGTTAGCATGCAAATCTGTTCACACTTGGAGTGATCAAGGGAGTCACTATTGTATTCCACCGCCTCAGACTGTTATCCCGCTCTCGTACTGTTTCATGCTGCACTGCCTTATAAAATTTGGTAATCATTTTTTTCTTGGTCGGGGCTACCAACAATAGCTGGAGCGAATCGAGTGTGGCTGGTTCAGCAGGAAAGTCAGTGTAGTGATCTCTTACTGCACGCTTCAAGCGATAGCAGGAGTACTGAAAGAGTAGAGTGGGGTTTTGGATGTAGTCCTGGTCGTCACCTGTTATGCAGCTACCCCCCGGTTAGAGGTTGCTCATGTGTGTGATGCCAGCCTCCCTTAAAGCTTTTATGGGCCCTTGTTCCTGAGTTACAGATAAAGCCGCGTGACCAGCCAGAGGTAGCGCAGGAACGTATAAAGGGAGTTTGTGCGCACGTTTGCCAATCGCCTGACAGGCTGCAATAGTGGTGTCAATGTTGTTAATCTCAGTCCTCGGCATCTGCCTATGAGTATGTGTGAGGACACTCTCCAATGATACAGGGTGAGCATCTCCATCCTCTACAGCAATGTGTAGAATATAGTTATGCGACTTGAATCAATAATAAGCGTATTGGGCATGTGCGCAGAGATAATAGACATAGATATTGAGAGCAGCGAACCCACCTTTATCATAAGCAAGCATTAATGTGAGCCAACTAATTCTGGGCTGTTTATCCCCCCACACTAATCTCAATGGCTAGGTTTTCACTGTTTAAAAAAAATGTTTGCTCAGTTCGATTGGAATATTACAAAACAGATATAAAAACCTTGAAAGTATGACTATTTTAATTACTGCTATACGGTCCGCAAGGGACAATGGAAGATGGGACCACTTGTCCACTTGTTGCACCTAGGTGTTGTAGGCTGGGCTATAATGCACTCATACACTAAGGTATTTAACAGGGTCAGCGGCAGTGGCGGTGCGTCCATTGGGGGCGTTGCCCCACTAATGCCACGTGTCAACTAAGAAGGAGCAACCCAATATACCCTTGAGGGCTTGGGCGATAGGTATGAAAGGGTAATTGTGCCATCAAGGGTTTTTGTTAAACTGTTGAATATTCAGAATTATATATTATTTTGTGGTCCTAAACATTTGACACCACTGATGCACAATTTGTGTCAGACAACGTTTTTAGACAAATAGAGCTAATACCAGACGCTAATAAAAAGAGAGAGCAATAGCAGGGTGTATGGAAAAGTTCTGTTTGTTTTAATTATTCACAAAACAAGAATAAAATATACATGGGTATACCATTTGTTGCAAAAGCTACAATAGGAAAAATATCAATAAAACAGCCTATTTGCAGCAATTGTTGTAGCTTATCCACCTATTTACAGATTCTATCATTACAAGCGGTGGAACAAGCGCAGTCGACGTTTCGGTCTCTAGACTTGCGTTATGGAGACCATCCTCAGGACAAACAAATCAAATCATGAATACCCTTTCTTATGGATTAATGAAGATCATGGAGTTTAAATGGGCCTCAAATTCAAGTAGATGGTAGCGCTGAGTGCAATCATCTGTAAAGACAGGAATCGACTGATTTTATCTCTCCCTGTGTAACTTTAGAGGTGGCACTGCTGATAAACATGTACATCTAGTCTGTACTTCAGTTCTCTGTATATTTAAACGATTGGCAGGCCCTCGGTCACTTTTACATGAAGTTCACTTAACACAGCAGTCATGGCTAAACAAAGGTCAAAGGCGATCCTCACAGTTCAACAGGCAGCAGCAATCCGGCAGAGGTGTCAAATGTTTAGGACCACAAAATAATATATAATTCTGAATATTCAACAGTTTAACAAAAACCCTTGACGGCACAATTACCCTTTCATTCTCACCACTAATGCCAAGGCAGAAATCGTTCTACTTCTGTCGCTAATTACAGCAATTAGGACTCCTGATTGGAATTGTCGTCAGAAGTAGAACACAGACGCACGCTGTCTATTGTGCTGTCACTCAACGGCTGAGAGTGCTGCTGCAGCCCCACTCCCTTCAGCGTAATGCTGTAGGGGGCGTGGTTACAGCAGCACTCTCAGCCGTTGAGTGACATTGCATTAGTGCCATGTTCATTTTTGGGCTGATCATTTCTACCATCAGCTCGAACATGCGCACCAAGCCTTCCCCTTAGAGACTGAGGATTGCTTCATGCGCAGCCCCAGGTCTCCTGATGGGCAGGGAGTATCCCTGCTCTGACAATCCTGGCGCTGCGGGAGCAGCGTCTGGATTGCCAGCCCCTCACCCAGATGATGTTGAAGACACCGGACCGGGCCCAGGAGCAGACAGCAAAGGAGACGCACACCCGCCCGTTCAGGTAAGTTTTTAAAAAACTTTATCTGTACCCCCTGCGAGTATTGCGAGCTGCAACTGGTGTTTTGTGGTCCGTTTGAAAGTGTGCATTGAAGTTTGTCACAGTGTTGCTCTGCCTGTGTGTGTTTACGTGCGTCAGTAATTCTCGTTTTCAGACGGTGTGCATTTTAAAATGCGGTTTGGTGCTGATAGTGTGGTTCCTAACCTGCTTTTATTTTCTGTGGTTTGCGGCACTTACCAGTCTCTTATTCATCTTTGGTGCGCCGATGGTACAGGCACATTCACAGGTAAGAAGGCATTATAAAAGAAATGTAATGGTTTCGGTTTCACATGATGCACGTGTGTGACGTACACGTAGTGGTTGTTACCACTTTTCCTCAAAGAAGCTTGTTCACAAACAAAAACACAAAACTCCAAATAAAAGTCTGAGTCTGTAACAAATTAATCAAAAACTTAGAGGTCCGGCCTCATTTGTCACCCTGAGAGCCAATCCAGTCCATGCTTCTGTAAAAAGAGACCCCCCGCTTAAGCTCCGCTCTCTTCTCCCTCCCCCAGGGTCCTCCAGCTTCAGAGTGTGGTGAGCCGATTAATCGGGGCAGGAACAAACCATCAGGTGTTGTTTAACCCTTTGCTTCTTTTTTATTTTTTTTTTATTATTCATCATCATCAAACATAAAGCATTTCATCTTTCATATTATTTCCGTCAGTTTATGAATCACAATCTTAAATGAGCAGGAAAAGAAAAAAAGGATACATACAATATATCTCTTCATAATAAAATGAGAAACTAAACAGATTATCCATTTGCTATTAGACTACAGAAAAAGGTGAAAGAGAAAATAAAGGGAAAATTATACACTTCTTTAGTCATTTTCCAACATTTGTTTCCAATCAGTTATAGGAGCCCATATCCTATTTCCCAGTTGCTTTATCTTCCGACCCTTTTTATCGTACATCGCTTTTTCTAATATATATATCGCTAACAACCGCGATAACCATTGTTGAAATGTTGGCGGATTTTGGTCTTTCCACATTGTTGCGACACATAACCGGCTTAATGCCATTGCTAAATATATGAATTCATATTCAGGTATTTCTACATCATCCCTAGTAACCCCTAGAACCATTACTTCGTTTGTTATATTGATTTTAATCCCTAGTTCTCGATCAAGGAATTTCTCTATTGAGTTTTTAAATAAGTCTAGGGCAGGACATGCCGCAAACATATGTATAGTGTCTGCCTGTGAAGCTTGGCATCTAGGGCAGACAATCCCCGTTGTTCCGCCCCATTGAGCAATTCTGTGCGGTGTATAGTAGAGCTCAAACAGGGTCTTGTATTGCTGAGCTTGTAAGTTGGTTACTTTTAGCACTGAGTTTAATAGTTGAAATGATTTTTCGACTTCATTGCCAGTTAGGTTTAGCTTAGTATTCCATTTCAATACAACCCTTCCGCAGTCATCCTCCTTGAGCTGATTCAATTCCCCGTAGATCTGGGATATCGAGCAGCCCTTTTTATCTCTTAAAAATTCCATGATTTCCTCTCTCTTATAATTGATATCCCCTCCCTGTTTTTTTGTCAAGGCTGATCTGATTTGTAAATACTTGAAAAAGTCTCTACGATCTAAGTTATATAGCTGCTGTAAATGCTCAAATGTCATAAGGCCTGTCGTATCTATGAGATCGACAATAGTTTTTACACACAATGTGTCCCATTTCTTCATTACTTGATCATGGAATATCGTTGGTAAAAGTTGGTTCTTAAATAAAGGCGTATAGTAATTCATTCTCCCCATTTTTATTTTCTTCCTAAGGGCAGACCAAATTGATATTGCTGATCCAAGGGTCTTAAACTTAACTTTTTTATAATAACTGGCTTCATTAAATGTAAGGAGCCACTTGTTAGATCCCTTGATTAATAACTCATATGTGTCAGGGATACTATCCCCCCCTCTCCATTGGTCCTCCATATTCCCCCCCATTAACCCTCTGATGTACTGCAGGACAGCCGCCCAGTAGTAAGCCTTGAAGTCTGGGACCGCAAGGCCTCCTCGTTCCCTTGGTAATGACAGGAGTTTTAGTGCTCGCCGTGTTCTGCCCTTGGCCCATATAAAGCGGTTTACAACTCCTCTATTTCACCGAACCATGTGTTGTTAAATTTCAGCGGAATGGTTCGAAACAGATATAGTATCTTAGGCAGAAATATCATTTTTATTAAATTGCAGCGGCCTATTATTGTTAAATGCAGATTGTTTAATCTGTCTAGATCCTTTTTGGCCTTTTTAATCAGCGGTCCCAAGTTCATTTCGACTATCTTAGAGAGATCTGAGGTTATCGTTATACCTAGATAAGCTGCAGATTCCGTTATTCTTTGATCTGCCATAATTATTTTTTTATTAATTACAATTTGAGTTTTGCTTTGATTTAGTTTATAACCCGATAGTGCCCCATATAAATTTGCTTATCTTTCTATGTCCAATATTGCCGTAGCCGGCTCAGCAGATGATACAGCCAAATCATCAGCATACCCTAAAATTTTAGTTTCGATTCCATTCAGCAAGATTGGTATAATATTCACATTTGACTCTATCCTTCTGATAAAAGCATCTATGTAGCAGGCGAAGAGCAGCGGGGAGCAGGGGCACCCTTGTCTTGTTCCTCGTCCAATATTTATAATCCCACTCTGTTCTCCCATTATCCTGAGTCTTATCGTCGGGTCTTTATATAGGGCACTTAACGCTTTGATGCAGACATCGCCGATGTTTGCCTTAGCCAATGCCGTCCAAAGGAAGCCCCACGAGACCCTATCAAATGCTTTTTCGGCATCTAACAATATTAAAGCCATAGGGTCTCGGGAGGCTGCCGCCCCATCAAACATCGTGCACACTCTTCTAATGTGATCTGCCGTGCCTCTACCCGGGATGAACCCGTGTTGTCTAGGGGATATAATTTTGCCTATGACTGAACTTAATCTGTTGGCCAAGATCTTAGAATAAACCTTCGTATCACTGTTCATCAGGCTTATAGGCCTATAGGACCCAGGTTCTGTTGGAGGTTTATTTTTTTCGGGAATACCACCATTGTTGCCTCCCCCCAAGACTCTGGAGGTGTTGCTCCTTTCTGTATCGACCCCATAAGCTGATAGAGATTCTCTGCTAAGCTGGGTAAGAAAATTTTGTAAAATTCCAGCGGGATAAGATCAGGGCCCACAGCTTTTCCAGCGGGTAGATCTTTGATTGCTATTTGTATTTCTTCTATTGTGAAATCCATTTCCAACCTTGCTTTATCCGCTGCTGTCAACTTCTCGACTTGTGCATTTTCTAAATAGCTTTCTATCTCCCCGCTATCCGCATCAGTGTCAGGATTATATAAATTCTGATAAAAGTCTTGAAAGATTGAACAAATCCCTTTTGGTGTGGTGGCTGATAGCCCTCCCTCTGAAATAATTTGTAAAATTTCCCCTTTTGTTGCCGCCTGTCGGGTTCTAATGGCTAGTATACGACCAATCTTTTCACTATACTCGTACTGTTCCTGCTTCCATGCCATGTACTTTCCTGCTGCTTTAACTGTAAAATGCCTCGCCTACAACTGCCTTTGCTATTCCCAGTTTTTGTAAGGTCTCTGTTACATCGTGTTTGGCTCTAATTGCTTCCGCTAGTTCTTCTTCAATGTCAGCTATTACCCTTAGCTTTCTCTCTATTTCCTCCTTTTCTGTCTTAATTCTCTTCATGGAGAAACTAATAGTTTCCCCCCTTATGCCAGCCTTCATGGTATCCCAGACTGTTGTGGGAGAAGCGGAGCTTCTATTCAGTCTTAAAAATTCTTTTAACCAGCAGTCCATCTGCGCTACATACTTGGGATCGTATAGCAAGGCTCTCTCGAAGGTCCAACTAACTTTTTCCCTTTGCTGATTTGTAACAGAGATATCCAGGACCAAAGGATTATGATCTGACATCACCCGTGGTAGCTTTCTTATCTTGATACTAGGTATCAATGCAGGTGAGATCAGAAAATAATCCAGCCTGGCAAGAGATTTATGTGGCATTGAGTAGTATGTACTCCCTCCTCCACCAGTATTTTGTTGTTCCCATGCATCGACAAGCCCGTTGTCTTGCATCATTTGTATTAGAGCCCTGTGGCTTCTCTTTTTTCGGCCCGAGAACCTAACAGGATCGTTTTTTCCACAGCCCATGAAGCCCATTGATACTCAGATCACCACAGACTATGATGGGTATAGGCCAATTTGCCAGTTCTACATTAACATGGTCTAGGGTCTCTGGATCGTCTACTATTGGAGCATAGATAGAGCAAAGAGTAAAGCTAGATCCATATACTTTGCATTCGATCATAGCCCATAGGCCATATGGATCTGCTTTTTGCTTTTTTACTGTTATGATCCTGCCCCGTGCCAATATTGCCACCCCACGCGTCCTATGCCCTTGTGTGGTACATGTTAATAACTGGTATCCAAGCTGTTCTAGCAGAAATTTGCGAGATATCTCAATATGGGTTTCTTGTATACATACAATATCTGCCTGTACTGATCTTAGATATTCCTTCATCTCTCTTCGTTTTCTGGCGTCATTCAAACCACATATATTAATCGTGACTATCCGCATAAAAAAATGACATTTTTCCCCCATTTTCCTTTTTCCCCCTTCCCTCTTCCCCCCTCCTCTATATGTTTTCTTGATGATGATGATTTTTTTCCCCTTTTATTCCCCCCCCCCTCCTTGTCCCCCCTGTCCCCCCCTGCCCCCCCTCCTGCTGAGGCAAGTAGACCTAAAGTCTCTGTGATGGTGTCTGACTACCAGTCTCCCTCAGCCCTGCGTCCTTCTGTATATGCTTCTGGTGTGCTATACTATTGCGCTATACATTATTCACCTTCCCCCCCCCCCCCCCCACCACATCCGTGCTTCTCAGCTGTGTGCATAAGTGACCCTGGCATTATGTATTATGCATCCATTTGTTTCTCAATTTTCATGCCCTAAAAAAAAAGAAAGGGGATCATGTTGTAATATTTACTGGGCCACTTGCTTTTAGTGTGTCTATATACGCCTTTGCTTGTACTTCGGAGGTGAAAACCCTGACCGTGGATTTATATATAATCTTCAACCTAGCCGGATTCATTAGATATGCCTGTAGTCCCATTTGATGGCATGGTTCCAATAGTTCTCTGAGTCTCCATCGCCTTTCAACTGTCGTATGACAGTAGTCCGGGGTTGTGAAAAAAGATTGGTCATCAAATGACCGCTTTGCATTTGGTCTGGCTTTGGCGTAAAAAATTCCCGAAAAATATCAAAATCGCTCGGGCCTCTGCTGTTTCTGGGTCCCCCCCTGGGTTGGGGCTGGATTTTTCTTCATGGTCATGGGAAATCTATGCACTCGTTGGACTTCCCTATCCCAATCCCAGTGGCTCAGTTCCGGGAATGCACCATTCAATAGCTTCAGTACATAGGCTCTCACGTCATCCCCTTCCTTCCCTTCCTCTATGCCCAGGCTCCTAAGATTATTTCGCCGCTGGCGATTCTCCAAATCTTCCAGTTTCCATTGGATGTCAGTTAGTTGCTGCTCATGTCCCTTTACTTTGGCTGCATCATTTACTTGCTGATCTTCCAAGGTGCTTGTGCGATCCTCAAGATGAGATACCCTTGTTTTTGTGTCTGCGCAAATCTTAGCCACTTTTTTAACTGAGCATTGCAGGTTCTTGGTTGCCAATCGGTTTTTCTTCCCCTCAATCTTTGTTGCTTCTTGCAACTGCTTTATTGAGTCCAGTATCTGCTGCAATGGGGGGATCTCGGCTCCTGACCCGGCTGTACCATCCTGTAGCGTGTGTTCCGGATAGATGTCCCGCGTGGCGGAGTAGTCCCACTTTAAGGTGTTTGCATTGTTGGCTCCACTGATACGTCGTTGCCCACTGGATGTTTTCTCTTGTGACTGCGTATCTCTTTGTCGCCTTGACAACCTTTTTCTCCTGGTGACTGTATCCCTCTCTTTGGGGGAGGCTCTACTATTCCCTGAGCTAGAGCCGAGACTTGCGTCTGTTAGGTTCTCTCCCTCGCCTGACCCAGATGGGGTATCCTCAGATCCGTCAGTGATTGAGTAAAAATTGTCCGGTATATCTAAATTATCCTCCACACCACTCGGACCACTGCTTGCTGTGAGCTCCTGGATCAGAGTTTCAGTTCTTAGAACCCCTGCATCATTTATATCTCACGGAGTGGCTGCCTCCATCTCCTCCACTCCCGCTTCTAGACCATTCTCTTGGTTTTGCGTTGGGTCTAATATTGATCCTTGCTCTCCGCTTTCCTTATTTAGTTCATGGGCCTCCACCATCTCCCCCCACTGAGTCTCTAGGTCAACTTCCTGCATATTACTGACTGTAAGAGGGTTTTTTTGCATATATGCGTTGTCCTTTCGTGTAGCCACAGTCTTCTCTTTTTTTTTCTCCAACGCTCGTGGGGTTTTCTCATCTATGTGGACAGCATCAATTGCGTCAGATATGCTACATGGGATATTTTGGACCACCGGAGAGAAATATCCTGTAATAGAGCTTACTACTGTCCCTGGGGTCGGTGCTCCCCCTCTCTTTCCCCTGATATTGCTGCATGTCCCAGTATCATTTGCAATCCCACCGCTCTCACCTGGGGTATTTTCAGAGTCTTTGTTCTTTTCCTTGCTTTTCCCGATTTCCTTCTGGGTCGCTGCCTGTTTAGGTACACCTTGCTCAGCGTCTGGGGCTTTTCCTTTGCCCCCTCTTGTGTTTTTTGGCGCCATATCACCTAACAAGCAGTTACCAGTTTTTGGGTTGTGCTGCCTGCCCACCAACCCTTCTCTGCCACTGCGAAGTTTGTAGGTAGTAGTTCTGATCAAGCTGCCCCTCTGCCGGCTCTTCAGGGAAAGCTCCAGGTGATCTGTCACACTGCACGCTGCTCCAGACCTCGCCCTGCATTCACTGTCGTTCTCGCGGAGCACTCCGCCGGCTCCGCTTGCTGTGCCGGATCCGCCCACTTCCTTCCCCTTTCCGAGACGCTGAACTCGGAGCTCCGTAAGCACAGCTGCCGCGGCCGCAGGAGCCCGAAAACTAAACTCTCTGCAGAAATCCAAACGCCATCCTTGAGAGCCACTTCCATGAAGGTTCTGTTTTAGCACACCATTTCAGCGTTCCTTGATTTCAAGACTAGGGCATCAGGAGTGATCTCGAGTGCCGCTAGTCAGACGCCATCTTGCCTCCTCGCACTATGTTCGTTTAACCCTTTGCTTCTGTGTGTGCATGATGCTAAGCGCCAGCATGACACCTTGAAGTCCTTTGTTAACTTGTAAAACGTCTTGCAGCACGTCGTCAGACCCGGTTTAACCTATTGTGGATACCTGGTGCCCGCTGCTGTCCGCCAATCCAGGGACCTGAAGGCCATTTTACAGTCTTGGGAGCAAATAATATCTGCTTTAAGCCACCGTTGCTCCTTGGTACATGCTGCTGTGCATGATGATGTGTGCCAACTAGCACCCTGAAACCCTCTTAAAAGGTCCGCACAGCACACTAGGTCTAATACTTGAACTCATCTCTGCCTGTTCTAGGAAGTGTGCTCTGCATGATGTCTAGAACCGGCCTTGCTGACTGAACCCATCACCTCCCCTAAAGTCTTGCATGGCATGAGGTCTGGTTTAACCCATTATTGCTCCATGCTGTTGTAAATGATGCTGAAAGTCACTCTAGTGACCAGAAGTCTGTTTTATATATCCTCGCAGTGTATGAGGTTTGGTTTTACATATTACTGATCCCTGTTTTTTTCTGCTGCAAATGTGCATGATGTTAAGAGCCTGGTCATCGCATCGCCTGAGATCTGTTGTATTTAATGGCTTCTTTCTGGTGCCCAGTGCAGTAGGTGTATATAATGCAAGAACCAGTCTAGTGGTTTGATATCCATCCCAAGGCACCTCTTGGCATATCAGATCTGGTTTAATTTGGTCCCGATCATGATGCTGGGAGAGCCTACCTGGTCACTAGAGCTGCCCTGTATCATCCTGCCACTTACCAGTGGGCGGTGCTGCGCAGATCCACAGAGTCCATTAGTTCAGGCGAATCAATTGCATGAATGCCCTGGTGGCCACTTCCGTTTATCAGGGTTTGTTAATCTCCTCATACCTGATAACTTGAAAGCCTCTGTTGACAACATGGGATGGCTTTTCTACTGAGAATTGTGGGTAACAATGAGAAGCATTTGCTATTACATGCAGGCATTTTTGCACAGAGTAATACTTGAAATGCATTCATATTTTCTGCACTGTTTTTTAAAAAAAATGGCGTTTCTTGCATGAAAACAGAAAATAAATTTAAGGAAATAGTGTCATCATATTGATGTACAGCCCTGCACAGTCAATGAATGTATTTATTGTATAGCTAAAACCATTACAAGTTCATCAGTGTGTTCAAAAGTTTATATGGGTAAATGGTAACATCAGCATACGCAAAGATTGTCCTCTATAGCGCATAAAAATTGGCAATTTTTTCAATGATAAATAATTAGATCGTATTGTTTTATTACCCTTCCTACTTTCTAAAATTTGCTTATAAATGCACCATTTGTCCATTCTTTTTTCGAACCCCCATAGGTTGTTCAGGCTCGCTCGCCGCAGTGTAGTACGGCGATAATTGTATGCCACACCACTTTCAAATGTCACCAGCCGCCACTGTATGGATTCATTAAGAATCAAAGGACTAGTTCTGGAATTGTTATAGGGTGTGTTGTATAATTATGCAAGCAAAACTTCCACCATGTGAGGATAATCTAATTTAAATTTTTTATTTTTCTATGGACCACTTTCAAATGTCATCAGCCGCCACTGTATGGGTTCATTAAGAATCAAAGGACTAGTTCTGGAATTGTTATAGGGTGTGTTGGATAATTATGCAAGCAAAACTTCCACCATGTGGGGATAATCTAATTTTACATTTTTATTTTTCTATGGTTGTTTAGACCTCATACTTCATATTTTTGTATTTTACTCTAATTTCTTTAAAGAAAATGTACATTTTAAAATTAAATGGAATTTTACTTGCGGAATAGAAATGCAAATGGTAATAAAAACAGGTAAATTCTCATTTTTTTCTCCATTGTGATATATTTATTTTCTGATGAGAACCCGTAATCCTGCTCCCATGAAATATGGGGGTGATCCCTCGGCGCAATGGAAAAGTACAGGGGCAAATCTGTGTGTGTTTCCAAGGTGGGAAACTTTATGCCCGAGGCAAGTAAATATCCACAAACTTCAAAGTTTATGCCTGTTCACCCTGCTTCTTTAAAGTATCTCGCATGAGCGGGGTATATGCTGGGTGCCCCACCAGAAAGCCCCACCATCCTACTTTAAACGCTAAACGTGAGAACCATTAATTTCCGTCATACAGGTAAAGTTACTGCACCTTAAAGACATAATATTCCCCCAGTGCTAATTATGTGAACAATGAGGTGGGATGAATGTTTTCAAAAAGCTTTCATTGCACCTGTGTTCCACTTGTGTACCAAAAAGTCGGTAAATCGGTTCAAACGTTTAGGATAGATGGTTGAGCGTGACACTGAGCATTAGAAAGGAGAATTCCCAACTCTCTTCAGTGGCTATTAAATGTGCGACCCGCAGACAGCTCCTGCTCATGCGCTGTTTATCTTGCTGTCAGTTCCCCGGGGATAGCAGGTTAAGGTTAGATGGTAAAAGTACAACAGGTTGGGAAGAGAGGCAATGGTATATAACTCGATAGACTTGAGAAAAACTCCTCGACAGCTCCAAGTTTCATTGGATATCAGCTGTCTGCACTGGGGCAAAGATTGCTCAGTGGGTTGAGTTCTTACTGCCTAGAACTGCGTGTGAAGTGCAAAACACAGCCTGGCTGGCTGACTTGGTGTATCACATTTTTTCAGATTTATGAAATGAGTCGATTAATGATGCATACTTAAAAGTGCCAAGAACCAAGTGGTGTGTGCTTTACACATGGTTTATGTTATAGAGCTGGGTGAGTTTTGGATTCATTCTCAGTGATGAAAACTGAACCCTCTCAGTGTATAGATGCCCCGCGGTCTCACCAACTGTAGCCTGCTCGCATATGTTGGTGTCTGTCCATCTCAAGAGATGTCCCGGAAGAGCCCCGGACCCCCAAGCATCCGGCTCTTCCAGGAAAGAAAACTGAGGCACAGGGTACAATAGTGGCTATCTGTAATAACCAGCAGCCAGGGGTCAAGCCCTGAGCAAGGAGGGGGCAACAGAGGGCCAGAGGGAAAGGCCTCAGAAAAGGGCAATACCAACTCGGAAGGACAGGCTCTGAGATGGGGGTTAGATACACATAATCAGAGGGGCGGGTCCACAAAGAGGAGGAGGGTACCCAGGAAACGTGGGGGCAATGCCAGACAGGGGAGAGAGAAACACTGGTCCAGGGTTACAGTGCGAGCAGCCAAAAACTGATACATAGAGGCCTGAGAAGGGAGCTTGTTGCCCGGGGTCTGGGAGAAGAAGGGACTTGGGTGGGATTGAAGAGGGGGTGGTATACTCTGGATGAGAGGGATAGGCCCAACACACTGCCAACTCCAATGGGTACAACCACAAGGGCTGTCCACAGTCGCTTAATAAGAGGTCCGTCACAAGAGGCTCATTCACAAGTCTTCAGCCACAAACGGTTCAGTCATGAAGGGGGCAACACACCGGGGTCTGCCTCGTGACAGAAAGGGTGAGATATTGGTACACACATCTCGGTACCTGCCCCCAGATGTCACCAGCGATCTCCATGTAGCCCGTGGGGCAGTAGATACTGTAAGACACGGAGAAGCAACACTGCATTAGGTACTCAGCCACTGCCCTCGGTAGTGCGCGTGCACGGAGCGCTGCGCCCGACGTTCCTTGCTTTATCTGCAGTGTGGTTGCAGTGCAATCCCTGGAGAACTCGTAGACTGTTCAAGCAGTGAATCTCCTATATGTGGCAGAGTGTGGAGAGTCTAAGAGTTGCATATACAGTTTATCGCTGGCACTTTTCAGCATGAAGCACACATGTGAAGCAGTGTAGCACAAAGCAGCACTTGTATAACACTAATCACATTACTACTGCACTCCCCTTCACCTCTGATAAACAGATTGCCCCTGCGCACACTGCTGTTCCAAAAAGCACAACAGGGAAAGCTAATTAGAAAAAAAACAGATGGCCCCTGTGCACGCCGCTGCTCGCTCCCACAAGGTGGATGCCATCACAAGCACGAGTGCTTGAGAAGAGCTTACCAATTTCTAAAGGTCAAATCCTAGGGGAGCGCATGTGTGCTGCCTAGGTGAGACCTAAAAACAGAGCGGCATATTTATAAGGGGATTGAGCCACGGGAATGTCACTTTTACTGAATTTCCGGTGGCACAATTCCCTGCACCATATTCAGAAAGTGGCGTTGAGCCACTTTTTGTCGCTTAACACCACTTTGTAAATATGGTACCTTTTCATGCAGGTATTTGCTTGAAAGGGGCATGCAATGGGTGTTGCCGTGGGCATTGCACCGCAACATCCATTGCTTTTTGACGCTGTGGGTGTTGCTGTGGGCGTTCCACCGCATCATCCATTGCTTTTTACGCTGCCCAAGATTTACAAGGATTTGTAAATCTGAAGCAGCACTAAAAACTAACGCCCTACAATAGTAGGCGTTAGAATGGTGCAACAAGGAAAAAAACCTTCACTTCTCCTCGTTTTTTGCTTTTTCTATGTCTGCTGCATAGAACAGAACACATAGAAAGAGAAAAATGAAAATAATGATTGTTTATGTGCAGGAAGGTGACCCTTCCTGCGAATGAACAATGATTAAATAATGATGATTTGCTACTTCTATGTGTGCTGCAGAATGCAGCACACATAGAAGTAACAAATCACCATGATAGATTGTTTATGTGCAGGAAGTGACACATTCCTGCACATAAACAATGATTTCCTGTTACACATGCACCCTTGCACTATGGCGCAAGGTTGTCTGTGATGGCGTTAGACAGCTATTTTTAGCTGCAGCACTATGAAAAACATAGTGGTCCACCGTATTGTTGCAAATACGTTCCATCCCTGCGTTTTGGAAATGGAGAAGTGCAGCACTGCAAAATTTCCCCTAGCGCTGTGCCGCACCATTTACTTGTAAATATGCTCCAGACTGTCTTGCCAGGAGCCCCACGCTGTTTACATCATTTACTTTCCTGAATAGGCTCTCATGGGCCTAGGCGAGGCCTAATTAAATATGCATCGAAATGTTAACCAAAACGCTGCTGCAGCGATTTTTGCACTGTGCGGCTTTTTTTTAAAAGCCGCGTTACATGACGAGCTCAGCTCGTCATCAGCACACGCCACCCGTGGGTGATGACGAGCTGAGCTCGTCATCAGCATCGAAAGGGTTATTAAAGAAATGGAAAGACGTCCTTTTTTTTAGAGGAAAAGTTGTAAAGCTATTAATGTCGCCCCTGGTTTTACCTATAATATTTTCACATAGAACAGATGGAGGTTTTCCATCTACTTCAGAAATACTTTAACTTTGAACAGTCAAGTCACTTTGAACGCATCGCTGAAAAAGCAGGCACTATCAGATCTCTGTAGAAAGAAAGGTCACGCGCATCTCTCAAACGGAAAAAAATGACATTTTATCAAGCCCGAGAGGTGAAAGCAATTTGCATCTGAAATTACTTCAGTACTTCGCAATTTGCTTTTTCACTAAACATGGAAGTTCAACTGCCAGACACAGTCGCAACAGGGCGAGGAAAAGAGGTCACCGAAATCTGCTAGAGCACAATCTGAAGACCCGACCAATGAAAGGTTTCAAAGTGCAGCGCGTGCTCTCTTCCACTGTAAGGTTTTTTGCAAACCAATCATTTGGAAACTGAAAGTAAGTTAATACAGGAGAGACATTTATTTTTTCGTCTCAAATAATCATACTTCTTTTTATTTCCGATTTGAATACCGAAGAGATATAAAAGATTGTAATTAGAAGAGCACGTAATAATAACATGAAATGACCGGATCGGATTTGCTTAAAATTTTGTAAAAGTATATTTGGATAATTTTGGGGAGACATTTATAGATGTTTGCCATCCAAACTTCCTAGGAAAGAGCCACTTGGGCTGGCATGAAGCCACAATTTTTATTTTCCATACGCATGCGTGAGAGGAAGGGGGGGGACCCAGGGAGAGCCGCTCGCGAACCGGTCACTCCCTGGGTAGGTTCGCGCGAGGGCTGGTCACGGGGGCAGGTGTAAATCAAGTAGCGCGAGGGACGGAGGTTTTCAATAGGGGTAGAGAGAGAGGGGAAAAGGACTGTGCCGGCGGGAGGTGGGTAGTACAGTTTGTTTTGCGCCCGTGTCCTGTGGGAGCTGTGTCACATACCAGGCCTGGCAAGTTCATGGCGGCGTCCCTGGAGGTGCAGAGGGCCATCCAGGTCCTGTGCGCGTCGTGGGGACCTCCTAATTCCTGGCGTTCCCGGTGAGGTGTGGGTGGGGCTCCCCCGACCCGCTCGGAAGGCAGCCGGAGGAGTTGCTAAGGATGTGTCTGCCTGCTTGTCTCTGCAGTCAGGTGAGGACGACGGCATCGCTGCTACGCTGGGGGAAGACGAGGCGGGGCCTTCCCTGGCTGCAGCTGACACCCCCCGCGACAGCGGGTGCTCTCATTGAGGTATGTCCTGCTCCCTCTGGAGCGGAGTGGGCGAGGGGAGCGGCTGGTGGGCGGCGGGGGCGGTCTGGTGGGCGGGTTGCACGTCTGTGGGGCGGTGCTTTTGGGCACGTGCAGGCCAGGACAGTGTCTCGAGTTCGGGGAGACGGGGGAGGAGTCTAGATACCGCAGACAGCCCTCGCTTGGCCGCTACTGTTTCCCCTAGTGCCCCTGCCTCTTTTTTGTGTGGTGCAGTGGGGCAGGGCGTTACCCAGCTCATTAAAAATAATGGTCAGACGTATGTCTCCTGACAAACCGGAAGGTCCATGTACCACTTTGACTTTTTGGGGATCAAAATTGATACCCTGGCCATGGTGGCCAGCTTGCCCATGGAAAAGTTTCAGGAACTTTCTGCCTTTTTGTTTTAGTGTGGCAGAGTGTAAATTGGAACTCAGACAGGTACAGAAATTGTTGGGATACCTGAATTTTGCATATAGAGCGGTTCGAGCTGGCAGGACATTTTGTAGAAGGTTAGGTATGTCTTTGTCTGGGGCTTATCTTCCACATCATCGTGTGCGCATCACAGCAGTTGTCAGGGTGGATCTGTTCATAGGGTTGGCTTTTCTGAAAGATTTTAATGGCGTGTATTTGTTTTTGCAGGCGAGGGCACGATTTGGCAAGTACAAATTTACACGGATGCGTCTGGCGTCAACGGTTTTGGCATCTTCTGGGAGGGGCGCTGGTGTGCTGCAAGTTGGCCTTTTTCCCTGGCAGAGTCAGGGTCGCAGTATTGCCTTTTGGAGTTGTTCCCTCTCCTGGCGGCTCTGTACGTCTGGGGTGAGGAATTCAGGAACAGCACTGTGTTCTTCAATGTGGACAACTTGGCAGTAGTGGAATTGATTAACAGACAAAAGCAAGGGATTTACGCGTGCTGAAGCTGCTGCGTGCTTTCAGGTTGAGGTGTCTACAGCTGAATATTGTTTTCAAGGCGAGACATGTGCCAATGGCTACTAATGGTGTAGCAGATGCTTTGTCTCGATTATCAGTGGAAGGTCTTCCGCAGACTGGCTCCTGGGGCAGATCTCGAGCAGACACGGATCCCACAGTACGTATGGGCCTGGGGGTATTGAAGATCGCCCAGTTGGTCGAGAATTCAGTAGCTGCTTCTACATGTAGGAGTTATTCGCAAGCATGGCAGGAATTTTTGAAATATGGTGATGAGTTTCCTTTATTCATGAGGGGAATTGTCTGGGCAACAGTTTTCGTTGCGATTTGTTTTACACTTGGTTGACACCAGTCTTTCACACACCACTATATCTGGTAAACTGGCCAGGACTTCTTTTTAGGGGCAGCTGCAGTGGGGGAGGGATCCTGTGGGGGGGGGGGGGGTTAGTCAAGAGGTTCTGAAGGGTTTGGGTAGGCTACCGGCTTGTTGTAAGCAGCTGCGGCAGCCTGTCACTTTTGATTTACTTCAGCAGCTGTTGTCTCCGCTACCTTCTTGCTGCTACAATGCTTTTGGGTGTGTCACATTTAGGTTGTATTTTGTGTGGTTCTTTTTTGGGGCATTTCAGGCTTCAGAACTCTTGGGTTTGCGGAACAGGTCGGGCATTACTAGTAATGAGGTCTTTGTGGAGGGGGATAGGTTGCGACTTTGGCTGCAGGTCTCTAACAAATGGATCAGTTGGGCAGGGGTATATGGCTTTTCTTGGGTAGGAGTGGTTTGGATTCTTGTTGCCCGGCTCGGGAATGGGGAGATTTTCATGGATTTCTCTTCTTTTAGGCCCGGAGTCATCTTTGGTCGCGCTGATGGAAGTCCACTTTCTGTTGCCCAGTTATTGGCCATTTTCAGGAACGTTTTGTTGAGTTTGGGGCAGAATCCTTTCTACTTTGGCACTCATTCTTTTCGGATTGGGGCGGCGACTGGGGCTGTCAGGTTGGGGTGGGACTGGTCTCAAATACGCAGAATTGGGAGGTGGAGGTTGAGGTGCTGCAAGAAGTATGTTGGGAAGTAGCCCACCCTTGTCTCTTGTTAATACCTGTTCCTACCTAGGTCCATTGCACAGGTTTGTCAGAGGTAAAAGGACAATATGGATTGCTGGACATTCCTTAGGGAAATGGGCCTCATTTTCTGCAGAACGACAAATTTGGGTGGGATCGTTGGATCTCAACAGTGTACCTGCATGAGGTTTTGTGGCATGGTAAAGGGGAAATGTGTTGGGGGTGCGGATTTTTTCCTTTTTGTCTGCACTTTGCGGGGGAGGGGGGATCCGCCAGACCTGCTGGTAATTCACCTGGGTGCAAACGATCTGGTATCCTTATCTGGTTTGACATTGTTACAGCTGATAAAGATGGATCTGGCAGTCATATAGGGAGCCTGGAGGAGCACCATGGTAATTTGGACGGGATTGGTGCCATGGCTGCATCGGAGTGGAGCACAGCATCAAGCAGATGGACAGAGCGAGGAGGAATCTGAATCGTCTTCTGAGTCTGTTTTTAAGGAAATTTGGGGCTCATTAGGATCGCGGTTTTCCCGCATCCTCCGGGCCGGCGGAAGCCACCGCCGGCCCGGAGGATGCAGGAAAACCGCTGCTGAGCCTCAAAAGACCCACCGCCGTATTAGGATGGCGGTGGGTCTTGAAATCTGTCCGCAGCTTTTCTGCCGCGGTCGCCTTCCGACCGCGGTGTAAAAGCTTTAACATGGCTGGCAGTGTCTATCAGACACTGCCGCCCATATTATGATGGTGTAAAATTTATGCTTTTCCGCTGCAGCTTTTCCGCCATGGAAAAGCATACGGACCTTCACTTCGGGGGCCCGTTGTGGGCCCCCTAGGAGAAGGGGGGTGGGGTATGCACATGGGGAGTACCTATGGTACCCCCCTGCATTTGCTTGAACAAAGCAGCAGGCACCGCGCGGTGCCTGCCGCTTTGTGCATGCAAATGCACAACTTACATTTTTAACATTGCGGCGGGTGCTGCTTCAAGCAGCACCCGCCGCAATGTTAAAGATACAGGATGTGACCGCCAGGGTGTCGGTCACATCCTAATTTGGACGGAGGGACCGCCGCTGCTCCTGCAGACGGTCCCTCCTACTCTATGGTTGCAGACGGACTCAGGTCCGTCCGCCATCATAATCGGCCCCTAAGTATTTACAGTTTGGCTCATCCTTATTTTACCAGTTACTGCACGTCACTTGTTTCGCGAGGATGGGGTCCCCATTTCCCCGACGGGGCAGCCTTTTCTACTTCCTAGAATTGTGGGATTTGATTGCCAAAGTGATGTATGTTCAGTTGTGGTGCTCTCAGGGTCAGGTTTACTTTGCTTTTTGGGTGGGGCAGGAAAACTCTAAAGGTTTTCCTAGATTGTGGGTTTTAGTGGGGGATGGGCAGCCTTTAGCAGGTTGGTCCATCCTCAAAGGGCAGTTAAAGGAAAGGAGGGGGGTATCTACAAGAGTCAGTTGTTTCTGGGTTCGTTAGGGTTAACTTGGTGGGGGGTTTACTCTTTAGTAAGGATGCTCAGTTAAGCTGAAGGAATTTGGTTTATTAATAAATAAATGAAATATGTTGGTTCAGATGTTTATTTCACACCTGTCTTAATAAAGTGGCCTTTCTTGCTAACTAAGAAGTTGTGGGCAGTGAGTTCTTGCGCGAGAGGGGACTCAGGGAGAGCCGCGCGCGAGCCGGTCTCTCCCTGGGTAGGTTCGCCCGAGAGCTGGCCACTGGGGCAGGTGTTAATCAAGTAGCACGAGGGACGGAGGTTTTAAATCGAGGTAGAGAGAGAGCGGGGAAAGGACTGTGCCGGTGGGAGGCGGGTAGTGCAGTTTGTTTTGCCCCACCCACCCTTCCTCTTTTTTCCCTTTAGGCCTTTTTTCTTTACCATGCTTTAGGTACTGCTTTAGTTGTCTGTAGGCTTGCCACGCTAAGACAGGTTGATTTATTCTTTAGTTTGTAGGCAGGTTTTAGTGGGAGGTGGGCAGCCTGGAGCGGGTTGGTCCATCCTCAAAGGGTAGTTAAAGAAAAGGAGGGGAGTATCTACAAGTGTCAGTTGTTTCTGGGTTTGTTAGGGTTAACTTGGTGGGGGGTTTACTCTTTAGTAAGGATGCTCAGTTAAGCTGAAGGAATTTGGTTTATTAATAAATAAATGAAATATGTTGGTTGAGATGTTTATTTCAATCCTGTCTTAATAAAGTGGCCTTTCTTGCTAACTAAGAAGTTGTGGACAGTGAGTTCTTGCACGAGGGTCCTTCCGGCCGACCTCACTGCCTAATGCAGACTGTGAGGCATACTTATAAGGGAATTGCGCCACCGGAATGTCAATTGTTACAATGTTCTGGTGGTGCAATGCCTTGCACCACATTAACAAAGTGACATTAATCCACTTTGCGTGGCTTAACGCTGCTTTGCTAATATAGGACCCTTTCACACAGATTTCTGCGTGCAAGGGGCGTTCAATGTGGATTGCCATAGGCATTCCACCATAACACCCATTGATTTTTGATGCTGCCCCAGATTTACAAAGATCTGTAAACCTGACCCTGCGGCAAAAATTGACACAATGCAAAACCAGGCGTTAGATTGGCGCAACAAAGAGAAATACTTTTATTTCTCCACGTTTATGTCTTTTGCATCACACATAGAAAGAGCAAAACCCCTTTGATGATTGTTTATGTGCTGGAAGGTGTCCCTTACGGCACATAAACAATCATTAAATAATGCAGATTTGCTTCTATGTGTGCTGCAGAATATATTGGATTGTGGAGTTGGTTATTCTTAACACAGTGATGAGGGAGATTGGTGGTTCGGTCTCTATTCCTACATTCTTTAAGCATAATCTATGGACCACAAGAGGCACATATCCTACATTTATCAGGAAAGGCTCTGCATGGCTTTGTAAATCCAGTTTAGGGAATTGCAGTTTCTTAATAAATCTGTGTCTTTGTTTCACCAGTATTTGTGCTTTTTTTGTTACTGTTGTCATTTAAATTTGGCACAAAATAGTGATAATGACTTGTACTTCAAAAATATTTTGCATTGGTTTTTGGGAATACACATAAAACACGAATGTAATGATAGAGCAGCATGTGGCAGGGAATTATTGTGCAATGTACAAACCAAAATAGACATTGGTGCATTAATCCCTTAAATATTATAATCACTGATAGCAAAGAATAAGATATAGTAGATCAACAAATATAAGATAGACATAACATTAAAAATACAGCTAGAGGCAAAGAGCAAATTATAGCTCAAGGGTAAATTTTTCCCAGATTTAACAGAATTGGGATATGTTCCAGGACATTTTGGCAATATGTGATTCCATTCAATATAATGCACATCTCTCCCCAATAGCCAGATAAAAACGTTGGCCATTGTTTTTTTTCCCATTAGAATAATTCCAAGACTACAGCACATTCAATGTCAAGGGAAAACATTTCTCAGATTTGCCAGAATTTGAAAGTGTATCTGGCCATTTTGGCAAAATCTAAATGCACTGAATATATGTCACACATATCTCACCACTAGTCGGAGTTGCTTTGTTGACCAAATAAAAGTGTTTCTGGGTTATGGATTATAGATATTTTCAGCATATTGTTTAGTCTTTTATTCAGCATTGGGACTATACAGAACATACTGATATTTGACATGGTCTGAACACCAATCTTGGGAAATAATGCTGCTGATTTACCTGGTACAATTTGAGAATCTTTTCTGATGAAATCTAAAAATCAAAGGTCATTTTACATTGATGTTGTCAATATTTAACCTGAGTCATACTAAAGTACAGATCTTTTAATCCAAGTTTCCTAATGACAGTGGTGTGAAGTTTAAGATCGAGCCATGTTTCAAATATTTCTGTCTAGACTATTAGATTACTATCCTTAGAATGCAGATGGAGATAGACATCAAAGCCCACTTGGGTAAGACACTCGCTTCACTACAAGTACCATGAGGCACTGCACTTCATAGGAAGTCTTAGTGGGACATTCTCTTTTCATAAAACTTGACAGGGGATTGCAATTTTGGTGAGTGACTCTTTGCTGGGCCTGTGAATAAGGGCGTGGCAGCCCAAAACGCATCAGGCACTTTATGATGTGGCTTCTTGTTCTGGCTGTTTTCGCTATTATCTTTAGTAAAGGAGCTTTATACCTACCTGGAAGGCGAATTCGTTTTTTGGCAACCTTTTTTTTATGCATACGGCTGGTCAAGCCATGGAAACGTTCTCCGCAGAATACAGTAGATCCGAAGTGACTGTGAGAGGTTGTCACATTTGGACTGATGGGGCCCTAATGAATGATTGTGTAATAGCAGCAGACTTCGGCATACGAAATAGAAGATTTGATATTTATTTTATTTATTTATAACAGTTTTCTATAGCGCGAACTAGACCCTTGGGTATCAGACCGCTTAACATCACATGGTATATAATAAGAACAACATTGATAATAACACGCACATAGGTATTAAAAACGAGCACATAAAGGGCAGATGCAAGAGTTCCGTCAGTGTCTTCTTGCCGAGGGTCATTTTCTTTATGATTCCCAATATGTTATCCAAAAATGACCCTCACTGTAGATTTGCCGATGGTAATTGGCTATCTACTGTAGGAATGTGTTCATGAGAAACGTCCTAGTTTCCTTCTTGAATGTTGTAGTGTTCGAGATCTTTCTGATGTTCGTAGGAAGGGAGTTCCCTATTCTAGGGGCTGCACCAGAGAATTATCTCTCATAAGTTTTTTTCTTCCTGAGGATAGGTGGTCTCAGCATCAGTAGATAATTGCCTACATCTCCGGTGGTTCGTGATTCTCTGTTTGGCAAAAACAACTGCACTGGCAGACGTATATATTACCTACTGCCGTTCACCAGTAGCTAGTTATAGGAAGGATATAGTTAGGTAGTTATAGTTAGGATTTAGTTTCCATAGGCTGGGCGTTTTGTAATTCGCCAATAACTTTGGCATCATTTGACGAATCCTCGTGACATTTTCAAAACTACCATGAAGCTCACTTCAGCTGCTGTTTTGGAAGTTTTTGGGAGATCCGGCCAAGTAAAAGGTGGGGTCCAAAAACACATTTTCCTCGTGTTAATTTTCATAGGAACTTTAGACACGGCTGCAGCATGAACTGCTCAATCAATCAATCAGAAGTGTATATAGAGCGGCTACTCACTCGTGAGGGTCTCAAGACGCTGAATGGAATTGCACCAAAGTTGGCAGAAAGGTAACTGATGGTCAGAAAGCAACCTTTTTGTAAATAGGTGAAATCCATTCAGTACCTGCAAAGTAATTTAAAGAAATTTCCACTTGTATATATAGGACTTTGAGGATCTGCGACCCCTCCCGATCTCATGTTGAGATCTGATTGGCTGCCAACATGCCTAACCAGAAAGTGTTGGCAGCCATTGTGGAACTCAGGTTGAGCCGAGTCAGAGAAAAATGTAAACAAAGGTGCTTGAGTCTGTGGGAAAACTCACCTTGGGTCACCAATTTAACCTCTTAGTCGGCCTGCCACCAAAACGGTGATGAGCCCGACTCCCAGATGTGCGACAGTCCCACCTGCCCAATTAAGATGCGTCCACCTTACTGGTGGGCGCATCTTGCCCTTTTACCATTGTGGACCGTGCTGCTCGCCGCAGCACTGTCCGCAATGGTAAAATTGATGCAAAGCATTTCCCTGCACCACGTGGCAGGCACCACGCCGAGCCTGCCACCGGTTGCAGGAAACTGTAGGGGGTACCATGGGTACCCCCAAGTGCCCCCCCATACCTCCGGGGGGACCCCAAAGCCAATGGTCGCAGCCTTTCCATGACGGTATTGCCACCATGGAAAGGCCTGTTACCCACCCACATCATTATATGGCTGACGTTGCCTGCTAGGCCCCGCCACCATATTACTGGCCCTGCTCCGCCCGGTCGGCAATCGTAACAATTGCTGACCGGCGTAAAAGTGACGGATGGATTTTGCGTCCGCTGCGATACGGACCGCCATCATAATATGGCGGGGGTATTTCATGATATAATGGCGTAATGGTCACTACCGCCGGCTTGGTGGTGGCGATTATTACGCCATTGTAATGAACCCCTTAGTTTACAGTTACGATTTTTCTGTGTTGATGGATTAATGTTTTAAAGCTGGGATTCTGCTATTGTTTCTAAATATTCTAGCCCTTTAGGGGCTCATTACGATGGCAGGTGGACATCAGTCCACCTGCCATCGTTGAGTTTGGCGGGCCTGCCTGCCGGTAAGGCGGCGATCCCGCTGAGTGAATTAGGATGTGCACGCCATAGTGGCAGTCCCTGATCATTGCGGACAGTGCTGCCGGCTGCAGTACCATTCGCAATGCCAAAATGCCACTTAGTGAATTTCCATGCACATCATAGCAGGCACCACCCCAGTACACATACACACTCCCCTCATACAGAAGGTACCCGCAACGGGCCCCTGAACCCAGCCTCCACCAGCCTTTCCATGGCAGTTCCATTGCCAAGGAAAGGCTGGCTGATGCCAGCATAGTAATTTGGCAGGACGTGCCTGCTAGGCACCGCCACCATTTTATCCATGCTGACTGCTCTGCCAGGCAATCGTGCTGATTGCCTGTGGCAGAAGTGTGGAGGGCAGACTTTGTGACCGCTGCAGTCACAAAGCGATTCCCTCTACCATCCTAATGTGGAGGGAGCAATTGGAGTCAGATGGCAGAGGGACCGCCACCGCCGGCCCAGCGGTGACAGTCCTTCCGCCATCATAATGACCCCCTTAGTGTTTGTGTAGAGTCTTACTTTGTATTGTAAGTTCTCGGCATTGTTTTAGTTTGTTTAGTTAGTTTTCGACATAGCTATGTTCCTGATTGTTCTAGTCTTAGTTGTTGGTAGCATTGTTCTCATTGGATTGATTCTAATTATTTATGTAGGGTTGCTTGGGTTCTGCCTGTTGTGGCTTGGAAAGCATAATACCATCCTTCAACAGCGTTATTAGTTGTTGCTTCTTTGTTTAGGGTACTGTTATAGACATTCCACCAAGAAATGTGGAATTTGTGTTGTCTTCTGTGTCCAGATCCGTGTATCCTTTCCCCCCAGGTATCCTCGAAAAAGTTAAGTAGGGGACTTAGTTTATTTTCATTTGTTTGGTAGTAGGGGCTTTCTATTAATAAATTGTGGTGTTCTGCTACATCAGTTATTGGGACGTAGGCTAGTGCAATTAGGCTTTTGATTTCATATGCATAATTGCTATTAGTTGTATATTCTACACTAAAGGGTCGATTAGGATGGTGGTCGGAAAATCTGTCCTTCTGCCGTGATAGTGGAAATTAATCGTCTGCATGTACTGCATCAAAAAAGGCGGTCAGATTAGGATGCACCACCAGAAAAATCCTACTGCAGCAGATGGATTCCATGAAACTCCACCGGAACTGTCCAGAAAAGCTGAAAATGCATCTGTAATGGTTGGATGTGCTGCGGAAACACCAAAAAACACTGTTCAACCAGCGGAATGACTGCAAGTGAAATTACGATACAATGGTGGTGCCAGCTGAACGAACAGTTGTTTACGACCGCCGCAATCGCAACAAATGATGAATAGGAGAGCTGGTGGAAGGACTGCTGTATTACTACCGCCAAGGGTGTGCTGGAAGAGTAATGGCGTGTAAACAAACCACATTACAAGGTTACCAAGTGTGGCTATGTATCTGGCTCAGCCTCAAAAAACACCTAACACACCCCAATGACACATACCCATGGCAAGTAAAAAAAACGAATCCCAGGTCATCCCACTCAGCATACCTGCCATGAATACTCCATTTTGACCCACATAGCTGAGTATAAAACCAGCCCCTTCCCTGCCCAGAATCATTTGCACAACTCCGGAACTGAAGGGCCCAACCCCACAGCAAAAAGGAGAGTCAAATCAGCACACATCACACCATCACAACCACCCACACACCACACACATTTCAACCACCACCTTCACACCTGCACCTTTCACCCATTTGCACATCACACACCATGTCACAGAAGATGCCCAAATTCACTGAGAATGAGTTGTCAGTGATGGTAGATGACATAATCAGAGTAGAACCACATTTGTTTGGTAGCATGGTCCAACAGACTCCAGTACTCACAAAAAATCAAATGTGGGTAAGGATAGTCAACAAAGTCAACGCAGTAGGGACCACCCTGCGCACCCTGAAGGACATCAAGAGGAGGTGAACTCAAGAGCAGGGTGAAAGAGCGTGCCAAAAAGAACCATGAATTGGCTCAGAAGACTGGCGGTGGCCCTCCCATTCCACCACTAACATTTACCGAAAGGGAGGAAAAGTTGCTTTCCATACTGCAACCAGAGAGTCTCACAGGAATACCCGGGGGAGTGGAGGCTGGTAAGTACCAACAAATGTCTACCATTACACTGCTATGTACTGTCTTGCACAAATACAAAGCTACACTTCCTAAACACAAATGCACTTATGTACAACACACTCTTCCCAACACATGTCTCACAGATCTAACATTTCCTTCCTCTGAATCACCCAAAAGGTAACTAGCAGTATTTCCGTGGGGTATGTGTACAGGCAGCCATCACTACAACTCCCACCAGGCCCCCTTGTCCCACAGCTGAGCAGGATGGTACACTCCTTCCACCCAGACCCATGTGGCAGCCATTTCATTGTTCACCTACACCTAACAGGTAGGTAACTATCTTAACAGGGAGGAGTGTTTGTGGGTGGGAAGCCTGCACACAACTCCCACCAGTCCCCCTTGTCCCACAGCTCAGCAGGATGGAACACCTGCCACAACCACGTGGCAGTAATTTCATTGCATTCTCAAACTAACAGGTAGGTAGCCTTCTCATGCCCTCCTGTCCCACCTCTGAGCAGGATGGAACACTACCCCATCCAAGAGTCATGTGTAACCTATTACCTTCCTCTGGTCCACTTCACAGGGAGGTAGCCTTCTGAACAGAGAAGAGTGTGTGTGGTAAGGAAGCCGCACTCAGACTCCCACAGGGCCCATTGTCTCACAGCTGAGCAGGATGGAACACTCCCCCCACCCACAACCATGTAGCAGCCATTTCTTTGCTTACCTTCACAGCAGGATGGAGCACTCCCCCCACCCACAACCATGTGGCAGCCATTTCATTGCTCACCTTCACCTAACAGGTAGGTAGGCATCTTAACAGGGAGGGGTATTTGTAGGTGAGAAGCCAGTACCACAACTCCCAACAGGCCTCCTTGTCCCACAGCTCAGCAGGATTGAGCACTCCCCCACCCACAACCATGTGGCAGCCATGTCATTGCGATCCTCAAACTTACAGGTATATCGCCCATTAACAGGGAGGGGTGTTCATGGAAAGGAAGCCAGCACTACAACTCCCCCAGGCCCCCTTTTCCCACAGATCAGCAGGATGGTACACTCCTTCCACTCAAAACCAGGTGGCAGCTATTTCCCTTCACTGTGTCACCAAACAGATAGGTAGTAGGTGCATGCACCCTGCGATCCTTCTCAAAATGCATGGGGCTATATGACCACACAGGCACTCACATGTCTTTCACCTTGGCATAGACCCAAAATCCACATCCAGTGTGCAGACAGCTAAGCGTACATAACTGTCACAGAAATTAATCTTTGACTCACCAAGTCACATGTGAAAGAAATTCTGGGCCCAATCATGCACAGCACAGAATGCAATGTGTAGGTGCCATGGTGTCAGACCATGAAAGCCCATATGAACACAAAACATGCATGGTCAATTGGATAAAGTAAAGTACATGATATGTAAAAGGTATAATAACATGACAATGGCTAGTTCTTGCTTAGCTAGAAGTGATTCCATGCAAAGCAAACAAAAAAGACGCATCACATAAAATTGATGTGCCGCAAGTCGTTAGATGACGACATGTCCTTGTAATCACACAATCTGTACGTGGCATATGGTTTCTATTTACACACCATGGACAAGTAATGTATGTACCTCAACATCATGTCATGATGCTCAGTATCTTGCAGCCATACCAAGTGATTGCAATGTAAAGTGTTTGGTGTACCACATGTAAAATCCAAATGTCTAACACCAAGCTTGTGGAGAGCATTACAATGACCGTTTGACCTCTGTTCAACTGGAGATCCACAAGCAACTGCAGCAGAAGACTACATCAACCAGCAGAGCCTGTCTCCCCATCCCGGAACATGAACTCTTGAATGCACACTCCCTAGTTTCTCGAATGAGGAGCAACAATCTGGCCCATCTGGACTGCCAGAGCGTACCACGTCTCAGGCCCTCATTGTCCCCACCACCACAGCAACAATAACAGCGCTGACCCCTGCTATATTGACCTGTGCGGCTTCAACCACCACCATCACCACTGCTGCCTGCAACACTTTCCCTGCCTCTGTGGTTACAAAGACCACAACACAATCAGAGGATGCCAGGGAGAGTTTGCGGGTGCGCTGAGTGCCAATGCCACAGGTCTAGGTCAGCAGGGCAGTTAGGAGGGCAACTGGGGGACAAATACAGGAGTACACTGGGACCGAAGCCCTGGCCACCATCGCCAGAGTCCTTGGAGCATATGAGCAGACCCAGGGACAGATGGGACAGATTGCGGTAGAAGTGCGTGAGATCCGCCTGCTGCTTAGGACCATGGAGACGTGTATGGGCCAAATTGTGGAACTCATAGGCCAGCTTGTGGGTGTTTCAGAGGTACAGACATGCAGCCCAAAGGACAGCTCAACCCCTCTCCGGTGGCCTGCATCATGATACTCCCACCACCCCAGCTGCGGCCACAGAGAGGTGTGAGCTGCAACAAAATGACTCCTCAGACACTGTTGAGCCTGCAGCAGAGGCCCTTCCTGCCAAACGCACAATAGGCCGTCTGAGAAACACCAGGGGAGGATCACGTGGCAATGCACCATCCAAATGCTAGTTGCTGAGCCAGCCGTTATGGCAACTGTGTTCCCCTTGACATTGACTTTGTTATTTATCCTTACCCACATTGCCATGTTGATGGCAGGAGTCTGTTGGACTATGTGACTACATCAATGTGGTGACTACTCTATTGGACCCATTTACCATCACTGACAACTCATAAATTCACTTAGCATAATTTCGTAAATAATCCCTTCTCTGTCACAAATACTTATTGTAAATAAACACTCTTTATACACCTATGTCTTTGTGTCAGCTCCATGTTTATCACAGTATGTACAATGTCAACTCAGATTCCAATGTACCACAAGCTCTGATTGTACCGAGGCATTGAGAGGGTGAATGGACTTAGAAAGACACAAGAGAATGAGATTTACTTGCTAGGTGATGCCATTACAGCTAGAATACACCACTAGTCATCAATGTACACAAACCAGCACACATATTTATGAACAACAACATCAACATTGACATGAGGTTCCTGGATAAAAATACCCTGTGCCACACACATCAGCCATTATCACAGAGCCAACAACAGGAAGCAGTCAAAAAGATCATCTATGCCTTGCCACTACCATCAAAGATCACAGACTATGTCACTGTTGTAAAAGGTCACTTACACTCAAGGGAATAGTAGTCGATGAGCTGTTGACACAGGCCAACACCTTCCTCTTCTTCACTATCGAGGTCACTGGCCATGTGTGGGTTTGCAGGGGTGGCATCTGCTGCTGATCATCGTCCAACAGCAGGGGAATCTCTGCGCAAGGCCAGGTTGTTGAGCATACAGGATGCAACTATGATATGATACACCCTTTGGGGAGAATAGAGTAGTGCACCTCCCCTCTTGTCCAGACACCGTAATCTAGACTACAGAAGCCTAAAAGTACGCTCCACCACACAACGTGTCCTCCCATGTGCATCATTGTAGCGGACTTCACCCGGGGTCCTTGGATTACTCAGTAGGCTCAGCAACCAAGGCCGGTTCGGATACACAGAGTGACCTAGGTGTGAGATACAGGGAGCCATTTACTAATATAAACAGTAGCTGAGAACAGCATGTCACACATACAGCATACTACTTGACTGCGTACTTACCAACAAGCCACACACGCTCCGGATGCAGATTTGCTTTCAATTGTGGGATGATGCTGCTACTCAGTATGGAAAGTGTCATGTGCAGAACCCGGGAATTTAGCACAGACATGGGAGATAATCATATCCACTTGGCATACCACGTGCACATTAATGGAATGGAAATGTTTCCTGTTCCAGTAGATGTGCTCACTTGTCTGTGGTGGAACTAGGCCAACAAGTGTGCAGTCAATGGCACCAACAAAATTAGGTATGTGTCCAATATCATAGAAATCATCCTTCGCACCTGCCAATTCATCTCATCTTGGGAAGTGGATGTAGCAGTCCTTGTATGTCCTCATTGCAGACAGCACATCACGCAGCACCATGCTAAACAAAGCTTGAGACATCCGACCCCCGATGGCTACTGTGTACTGAAAACAACCAGTTAGAAAGAAATGCAGGGCCCCCATCACCTTACTGTTGGTGTCAAAGCAGTTGGATAAGTTCTGTGAGGCCTCAGATGGGGCTCCAACTGACCACATAGGTCTTGAAGGCTAAGGCAATCCAGATGGAATTTGCTTATGCTGTCCTCATCCTCCATGTCCGCCAGCACTGGAACAGAAAATACACATTTGGCTGTCTCCTATAGAATATAAAAGGGGACACATGTCAATTTAATTCCCCTATGAGATATGACAAACATCTTACATCTTGACTGACGCAGCACCAACAATGACTGGACTGTAAAAACAGCTTAATGCACAAGTCGCATGCAGAGACACCTTGATCTCATGTTGTTGTACATGTGGTCAGTATCGTACATACTGTCAATTCAATTCAATTCAAGTAAGCTTTATTCGGCTTTTGAATTTAAAACCATAAAAGCAGCAGAAAAAAGATACAAACATACAAAGAAATAGTCCTGTAGTATCGGGTTCCCAAGGCCTACATGCTCCGAAGATAACCCACTTACATTGAAAGAACTGTTGGCACGGAAACTGAAAAATTCAAAGAACAAGTTTATTAAGACCCCATGGGGTGGTGGTACATTCCTACAGCACCCTTCGGTAATGCAAGAAGTATCACACCGAACATCGGTGTGACTCGCTTTTTTATGCAATTTGCAGGTAATAAAACAATAGGCGGTACAAAGTTACAGAGCGTTATGTACATATATGGTCATTTTTGGAACACAGCCAGCTCATTGGAGGGGTTACAACTCCGCTGGTCAGTTTGGCGGCACATTCCTGAGGAGTGACTGGTCAGTGGGGACTGCGCATGTACAGGCTTGACCAGTACTAAAAATAGCCTGTTGCTGGGCAAACTCGAGTGGTCAATGGCACGGACAACGGACTAAAGGGCACGCTGGCCACGAGGCCGCTTATGATCTAAAATGGCCGCCGTAACACACAAAATGGCGTTTCCAAGTATAGCCAAGTTAAGCGGGAAAACGTGTAGCACAGCTAAGCGCTAACTCGGCCATTGTCAAATTACGACAGACGACCCTTTTAGCGTTTAGCTGAAGCTACCTCATAGTGAACATAATCAGGGTGTTCATCTTCAATATCAATTAGCATTATTTGAGTTACTTCTTTATGAAGCATCATTTTGTCATGAGCAAGAGCTCGTCTTGATGGTATGCAAGCCGATAAGCACATAGAACATAAAGCGGGGCCACATTGAATACATAAGCATACACAAAACAGTATCCCCACAATGATGCATAAAATCGTTAGCAATTTCCAACCCCAAGTGGTAAGCATTGACCAGAACCACCCTGAAGAGTCCAAGTTCCATTGTCCAAGTGTATTTCAGCAGCTATCTTATGCAATTTTGAAATGGCCTCATAAACAGATGGTGAATTGTCAGGTACATAAACACAGCAGCTGCTTCCGATAATTCTACATGCCCCCCCACGGTCAGCTAGAACCACATCTAGAACCATTCGGTTCTGGAGCGTAACAATCCTAGAAATCTGAAGTTCTTCAGTAATATTCCCTAATGCAATGGCAGTATCATTTGCTACAGCCTCAACAACACGGGTCAGTCGTCGTATCTTTCGACTATTCAAAGCAGCCCCAACAAAGGAAAACAGTCCCAAATTGAAGTCCACATACTGTTGCAAAGCAGTGTCCGTCTGGTCAATGTCGTCCAGAACAACAGCACGTTTAACACGGTTCAACACGAAGTCATGATAAAGAATATAGTCATTATGATACATTGGTGGGGCAATGAACACAGGGGGCAATACAAAAGATACATAGCAAGTGCCTAACCATCCCAACGGGAGCTGATGATAACCCTTCGTTCCACAAATAAAATACGTATTACGAGATGCTACAAACGATATGCCATTTGGGATATCAAACGTGAGTGTAGTATTGCATTCGCTTTTCCCAACCGAGATTGTACCTTTATTGCGTATACACAAATCAGCTTTAGTGGCAATAACATTAATAACATGTGAGCTAGAGACATTAATGTTACGTTGGTTGCTGTAAACACGTGGGGCAGACACGTTATCGGGGCGGTACTCCTCCCATTCAAATCGAGTACCCTCAGCTCGTGGATACCCATCCTGGTCATGGTAACACATTTTATTCAAACGGAAAAGCACCCCCCCTTTTGTTGGCCATCTCAAAGTGAAGAGGAGTGTATACCAGGCATTGCAAGATCCATTGTGTGAAAACGGGAGTGGAATGAGTGGAGTGCCCCCTTTCTTCTGGTGCCCGGGCAACATCCCACACACCCAGCAATTAGACGTGTTTGTCATGTTATGTGTATGATGCAGGATCTGAATAAAACTATTGTTCAAATAAGTCTGTCGGTGCCGTTCTTCATGGTAAGGCAAAGTGAAGTGAAAATGTTCAGATGGAGCCGAGGTAGTCGGCAGCAAATGTACACGTGCAGGCACCACAAGTTCAACTACCCAAGCTATCACTGCTATTACCACAATCGTCAAGACAAAAAGGATGGCACCAAGTATTCTTTTGTCCCGTGATGCAGAAAACGCCATAGTTCAATCATTTTTCAAAGTCTTAAGTAGTTCAAAATGTTCATAAAGTCTCAAATGTACATGTGTGTGTATTACACCTAAAAAAGAAAAATACGGTGCTGAGCTCCGAGGTAGCCGTTGTTTTCTTCTCCGGGGTCAAGACGGGTGTCTCTACTCTTGGCAGAACTGATCCCCCCCCCTTGAGATTCCCGGCTTCCGTTTCACAAACCCCAGCGCGGTAACCAACCAGTCTCGAAAACCAAAAAAAATCTTCTTATCGTGGCCGCATATTATAGCGCTCTCGTCCAGAAACAGTGTGGTCCGGGAAGGCTCCCTCAACTTCGGCCGATGTCACAGCTGGGCTCTTTTCTTTCTCCAGAATCTCTTGGAAGTCGGTCAGCACAGCAGGATTCACCAGATCAGGAGAGACACGACGGCAGTGTGTTGAATGTATCCACCGCTTCCTATTGGTCACTCGTACAGCTGTTCGAGTTGCCAGGAGGACCTGCTCGGGGCCTCGCCACCTCGGTTCCAAGCTGTTCGCCCTCTCAAACGATTTAATCATAACGTGGTCTCCAGGGCGAAGATCATGGCCCTCTCCAGTGGAGTTGTCAGGGAGCGCTTCTCGAACCTGTTGATGAATAGAAAGTAAATCATTTGTTAATCGTGCCAAATAATCGTTCATCATTATACAAGGCACATCATGTATCAATCGCGGCTTAGGCACCCCCCAAATATTCATCGGCCTTCCAAACACCACTTCATATGGTGTGAGGCCTGTTCGAGAGTGGGGCACTGATCTGAGAGAAAGCAATGCTAGCGGTAAGGCATCCGGCCATTTCAATGACGTGGACGCCACAATCTTAGCCAGTTTTAGTTTCAACGTGGCATTATACCGCTCGACAAGACCTGCTGACTGAGGGTGGAACACAGCATGAAACTTCTGCTGAATCCCCAAGCCTTTCAACACATACTCCATGATTTTCCCGACAAAATGAGGCCCATTATCGCTCCACAAAAATTTGCAAACTCCAAATCGAGGGAAGTACTCCTTGAGCAAAACCTTAGCTGTTGTCAAAGCTGTATTATCTTTCGTGGGGAAGGCCTCAACCCATTTGCTAAAAGCACACACCACCACTAAGACATACTTAAGGTTATTGCAGCACCCAAGCTGGATGTAATCCATTTGAAGTACCTCGAATGGTGCAGAAGGTGGAACGAACCCTCCTTTCGGAGTATGGGTCCCCTTTGCAGGATTGTGCTGCAAACATATCAGGCAGGTCTGAACTACTCTCTTGGCGGTATTAGCAATCTCGGGATGCTCCCAAACTCGTGTTAATAGTCGAGTGATTGCAAGAGCCCCCACGTGCGCCAACCCATGTGTCATCTGGACCATCGCTTGCAAGTAAGCTGCAGGCAATTTCCATTTCTCCATGTCCTTGCTTCTCCAACACCCTTCATCATCTAGCACCCCATCTGCTGCCCATGCCGCAAGTTCTGATTCAGTAGCTGATTTCTGAATATCTAATATCTCCGCTCTAGCATCATTCCATCGCTCAGCTTGGGATTGTGTCACGTACATGGGGGAGTCAGCTCGGGACATAGCCGTTTGTCTCGCTATACTGTCCGCAAAGGCATTTCCCTGACCCACTTTGTCCATGATCTTTTTATGGCCACTACATTTTATTATCGCTACTTTCTTTGGACAAAGCAACGCGTTTAGGAGGTCACGCACTAGTTCTCCGTGCATAATGTGTACTCCATGAGAAGTCAAAAACCCACGTTCTCTCCAGAGTAGCCCGAAGTCATGTGCTACTCCGAAGGCGTACCGGCTGTCTGTGTATATGTTCACACATAGGCCAGCACTCAGTTCACAGGCCCTTGTCAAAGCTATCAGCTCTGCTGCTTGAGCCGATTTCTGTGGTATTCTAGCTGTTTCCACCACTGTCTTAAGTGTCGTGATCGCATAGGCTGCGGAGGTCGTGCCATCTGGCAGCCTCAAACACGATCCATCAACCCACAGTTCCCCATCCACATCTGGAAGTGGCATATCCTGTAAGTCGACACGACCCTTTGTCTGTTCCTCGGTCAGGAAAACACAGTCATGATGTTTTTCTTCCTGACCCTCCTCAACCGGATAGGGCAATAAAGTGGCAGGGTTCAGAGTAGCACATCTTTTCAGTGTGATATGTGGCGCCAACAGTGTAAGCTCATATCCTGTTAACCGTGCACTCGTGAGATATTGGGTCTTTGTTTGATTTAGTAGGGCATCTACTGCGTGGGGAACTAACACCAACAATTTGTGCGATAATACTATTCCCTCACTCTGCCTTATAGCTACTGCTGTTGCTGCCACTGCTCGAAAACACCCAGGTAACCCTCGTGCTACAGGATCAAGGATGGCTGAAAAATACGCACATGGCCTCTGCTTGTCCCCGTGTGTCTGCACTAACACTGATAACGCGCACCCATCTTTCTCGTGTACATACAATGTGAAAATCTTCGTGTAATCTGGTGTACCTAATACGGGGGCAGAGCAAAGAGCCTGTCTCAATTGTTCAAAAGCATTTTGACATTCATCTGTCCATTCAAGGGGCATTGGCGTAGCTTTGGACAGTAACGCTAGCAAGGGCTTTATAATGTGCGAAAACCCCATGATCCACTGCCTACAAAAGGACGTTAACCCTATGAAGGCGCGTACATCTCTCTGTGTGCGGGGGACTGGTGTATCTAAAATCGCCTGAATTCGATCTGATGTTAATGCACGCCCCTCCTTAGACAAAAGATGACCGAGGTAGGTCACCTTGGGTCTACAGTATTGAAGCTTTTTCTTAGAAACCTTGTGATTATGCTGTGCCAGAAAAGAAAGCAGCGCAATCGTACTCTCCTCACATTGTGCGTAAGAATCTGCAGCAAGCAGAAGGTCATCCACATATTGGATAAGGACAACCCCCGACTGTAACTCAAAGGAATCAAGCTGTCTTTTCAAAGCCTGGCTGTAGATACTCGGGCTCTCAGTGTAACCTTGAGGAACACGACAAAATCTATACGATTTATTATTTAACGTGAAGCCAAACAGATATCTGCTATCAGGATGGACAGGGATGGAAAAGAACGCATTTTTCAAGTCAATTACACTAAAGGTCGTTGCCGTTGGTGGTAAGTCGTAATGTCGGACACCACCGGGTATTGGGGAATGACAATTTTGTTAATTTCTCTCAAGTCAATAATAAACCGATAGACCTTGTCGTCAGTATCTCTCTTAAGGATCGGAAGAATAGGGCTATTACAAACATTATAAGGAACCTCTTCCACCACTCCTGCAGTTATCAAATCTTGAACAATATGAGTCAGGGCAATTTCACCTTCCCTTGAAATCTTATACTGTGGCACCCGTGGCAGAGAGGCCCCCTCCTTAACAGTAATATGAATAGGTGGAATACGCATCTCCCCCACATCCGTGTCTGAGGTCGCCCATAACGTGTGCGGGAGAGAGGCCAAAGCTGGAATGTCTAGTATAGTATAAAACCTATTTGGGTCAGGATAATTGTCATTCAGGATAACCCGCACTCCCTCAGGAGCGCACCGTATCGTTGCTCGAAAATATTTAAGCAAATCAATACCCAGGATATTATCTGGTGTATAGGGCGATAGCAAAAATTGACCAAAACTAAAAAATTTGTCAAGACAAAGTACAAGGGGTTTTGACAATGGGCTAGGGGAGGGTGTGCCATCGAACCCTACACATGTTATCATTTCGCCAGACAGGGGAGCCCTCGGAACCAATTTTTTTGACAAAGCGCTACGAGTAGCTCCGGTGTCGACTAGAAATTGATCAGTAGAACCTAAAATGCCCGCTGTTACATATGGACCCTCCTGATCTACCGGCACTTCAATTGGTTCCGTACCCCATCCTACGCAGTCCTATGCATGCACATAATCCTGGTGCTCCACATTCTCACCCTCCGATATCTGATATTGATTTCGTCTATCAAAAGTATTTCGTTCATCCTGGCCACGGCCCCTCTCCTCAGCCCTTCCACGATCACCTCCACCACCTCTCGCTCCCGTATAACTGCCCCGCGACCTACCGCCTCCTCGACCACGCTGGCTACGTTGTTCACGAAGTACCGGACAATCTTCAGCCCAATGCCCAAACTCTTTACAATAAGCACATTGATCCTCCGCTATATCCGTACGACCATACGACGTATTACCTCCACCTCGTTTACCTCTATCACTCCCTCTACCCTGTGTTCCACGAACCTGTGCCAACATCACCTTCGTTTTCAATTCTTTCGCTTTTTTATCAACACTTTCTTTAGCCTCCAACTCCTGCCGCTCATAATACTGCGCCATAGTCAACAAAGACGCAGGGGTCACCGTGGCCCAGGAACTTTCACTCGATTTCAATCGCTTTGCAATCTTCGGTAGGAGATTAGCCACATACTTATCTACAAACAAATGTCGACCTGTATCATCTGTTAAAGATTGACCACTGTAATCATGAAACGCCTCTTCGAAGCGTGTAAAGAAATCTGAAACCGTTTCATCTGGTTTTTGTTTGCACGAAGCTAACATGGTCCAGTCAATCTTTTTTGAAGGTACGAGCGTTTTTAATTTATTTAAAATAGCCGCCGGGAGGTCTAAAATCAACTGGCAAGGCTTACATGCTGGTTCCCTATCTAAATCAGCTGCATTTATTTATTTCCATGTTCCCCCAAGTATTGTTTCATCATTATTTTTACGAATTTGTCTCCACATGTCAGGCGGAAGTATTAACCCAAAAAACAGATCTATGTCGACAAGAGTCATCACACAAGACGAAATAGCCCCTTCCACCCCTTCATAGAACGCTGCCGGATTTTTACGAAGGTCAGGTAAAGAATTTTTCAACGCCATAACATCCGCTCTATTCCAAGGCGTATACACCCAGTTATATATAAAGTACCCCTTCGCATCCTTTGACATTTTATCATCATCTGTACCTTCCCCTTTTGGTGGAACATACAAAGGTGCGGCTTCACGCATAGGCATAACATGCATCGCAGAACTCTTATCTGAACCCCGGAGAGAACACTCCTTAGATTGCCCATTAGACTCCGGCCCGGACTCCTTATTCTTTTTCCGCTCGTCCCGCAATCTGGTAGTCTCATCTCGCAGCTGGATCAGTTGCTTGTAAAGGGCATCGACATCTGCAAGATCAAATAAACCTTTATCCAGATTCTCACGATGAACTGACACAGCCTTAGGCTCTAACGTATCTGAAAATTGACGATATGCAGTAACAACTTCATCTGCCAAAGTAGCCAAAAAATACAGTAATTCTTGGTCTGTCCAATTACCCCTTTCAGTAACAATTTCAGACTGAGAAACAAAATTCGTATTCACTCTACGAGCCAAACTACGTAAATGTGCGGATCTCTCCGCAGAAAACCTGACACCAGATACACCCTTCTTTCCCGGCTTATCCTGTCCTTCGTCATCCGATTCTGTAGTTGGAGCCGTAGGCGAAACGTACGGAGGCGGTGATCGATCTAGCAATGAAAAATCATCAATTTCATTATTAAGGACAGGATAAAGCGGTCGTCGAATAGGGAATTGACCAGTCGTTTGCAATTTACGTTCCCGTTCCTCCCTCTCTTTCTTTTCCTGGGCCTCCTTTTCCTCAAGCTGTAAAGCCTTATCTCGAGCAGCCTTGCGCTGCTCTTTGTCCGCCAAGGCAACTTCAAGTTTCATTCGCTCACGCACCGCTTTCTCCCACATTCGTACACAATCAAACATATTTTGTCTAGACCTTCGTTGAAACAAACATTGCTCCACAAACTGTACTTTACGCAAATCGAACGACCCATGTAGAGGCCATTGCAATTCAGGATCCGATTTAGTGTACTTATTCCATAATTTACTGTACATTATAGGGGGAAGGCCAAATTTGATATACATTTCCCGATTTGGTGTTCCTTCTGGGGGAGCCGGCTGTGCTTCCGCTAACCTAATTGTGGTACCATTTCCAAGACAGCACATCCCTCGGAGTGTGCTTAAAACAGGCATGTTCAAAAAGTATCACGAAAGCGCGATACCGTATAAAATGGCACTTACAGTACTTCACACAAATGTGCCGCTCAAAGGAAAAAAAACAAAATTAGAGAAACATCTCTACATGCCTGCCTATGTGAAGTGCACTACACATATAGATTCAAAGTTCACAAATTCACAAATGTTAGCTAACTCAAATCAAAATCATAGGTCATAGAACTTCGGCAAGCGTCCGAGGACTACCTTACCGATCACAAATCATAGAACTTCAGTAAGCGTCCGCAGACTACCTTACCGATCACAAATCTTACCCAAAGCCTCAAAGGTCCAGATTCCAACTGCCAAGGTCTTTTAATCGAATCAGCCAAACGGCACTTTATCCAGCAACGCAGATGATCGAAAACTCAGTCGGAGACCGGCGCCACCTGGAAGGTCAGATCAGAAGGAAAGGAAAAACACTGCGGGTGCCAAGACTCGGGTCACTCGGTGGCAGCGTATGCGTCCATGGCGAGTTTCCAAACCTTCGTCACGACCTCTCCTTCGGGCATCCGAGTCGCCGATGAGTCCATTCGTGGTCGCCAATTTGTAGTATCGGGTTCCCAAGGCCTACATGCTCCGAAGATAACCCACTTACATTGAAAGAACTGTTGGCACGGAAACTGAAAAATTCAAAGAACAAGTTTATTAAGACCCCATGGGGTGGTGGTACATTCCTACAGCACCCTTCGGTAATGCAAGAAGTATCACACCGAACATCGGTGTGACTCGCTTTTTTATACAATTTGCAGGTAATAAAACAATAGGCGGTACAAAGTTACAGAGCGTTATGTACATATATGGTCATTTTTGGAACACAGCCAGCTCATTGGAGGGGTTACAACTCCGCTGGTCAGTTTGGCGGCACATTCCTGAGGAGTGACTGGTCAGTGGGGACTGCGCATGTACAGGCTTGACCAGTACTAAAAATAGCCTGTTGCTGGGCAAACTCGAGTGGTCAATGGCACGGACAACAGACTAAAGGGCACACTGGCCACGAGGCCGCTTATGATCTAAAATGGCCGCCGTAACACACAAAATGGCGTTTCCAAGTATAGCCAAGTTAAGCGGGAAAACGTGTAGCACAGCTAAGCGCTAACTCGGCCATTGTCAAATTACGACAGTCCAGCAAATCAAAACATAGTTAAAAGAAAAACAGACTGTTTAGGACAAGCTAGAACAGTTTGACGAATCAACTATTCAAGATCATAATCCAAAATACACAGAATCCTCCTTTATCATCAGGTATGATAATAATTTGGTACACCAGGGCCAGGATAAAAGTCATGCAGATCCCAGATACGGATGGAGCCATCTCCAACTTTGTGTTGGGTAGAACGTAAAAAGGGGGCAATGTTTCTGTCTTTGAACTTAATTAAAATCAGATCTCCTGGAACATTTTTGGGCAGAGAACCAAGCCACCCCACCCTCCTGACGCTCAATATCCCGCCGTCTAAAACAGATGGTAAATGTCTATGGTTTTTAAGCCAGAAAATGGCTTTATTCATTAGGTCCTGCTGTAGTTCCCGTTTACCTGGGGAGTTCAGGGACCCCAGAAAGCACGGTAACGTATGGCGCAGCTTCCGGGGGTAGGTCCATTTGACGCCTTCTTTCCAGAAGTCTGTGAGGGGTATGTTTTAGATTAAGAGGAGCGTTGCGACCACTTAGAGTGGGTGGTATAGGAGGGGGGTCACAAGTGGGAAGTATACTGGAAGCATTGTTCATAGGGCTTTCATGGATGTTAGTAAGGGTAGAGCATGTGGATATCATGGTGTTTGCATTTGGTGGGAGGGACCTTTTTACAGTGTTTTCGATCCTGGTCAGCCTCTCCCCCAGATCATTAATTTTTGCGGCCAGTGGTGAAAGAGCACTGTTTAACATTCGTTCAATTTGGGCCAACAGGGTCAAGTGAAGGGGGGATACGGGGTCATTTGATCGAGTCTCCGCTTTATCCAAAGTTAGTGAAACAGGGTTTGGGGTGGATAAATGGGGGCTGCAGAAAGTTGGTTCGGGGGATGCGGGGGGTGTGAAATTTGCTTGCTCTATGTCTCTGACCACTATAGGGGGAGTTAATAAATCCTGGGCATAGTTTGTACCGCACATGGCATTCAATTCTTCCCAGATTGACATTGTGGTTAGAAGACAGGATACCGAGGGCAACAATGTACAGATCAAAACGATAGAGGGAAAAAGGTTAGCATCTGACTGTACCTCCTCCTGTAGTAGAACCAAGTGTAGTGGCCCGTCCCGTCCTCCTCCGGCCTCTGAGGGTCACAGAGGGCCCGCCCTTTGCCCGGGCTTCGCCCCGGGCTATGTCCCGCGCGCGTCCCGCGTCGCGTGAGTAAGTTCTAAATTTATTCGCTTAAAGGTAGGGGCGTGGGAACGCCGAGGGAAGAGGCAGCAGCTGGAAAACACAGAGCCTGCTGGACCTCGCAGTCCCTCGGCGTGTGGAGCTGTGCGTGTCCTTTAACCCCATGTCAGTTGGCAAAGTTCAGAAAGCGCTTCCAAAGCGCTGGAATCCCACGTCGTTCTCCCCTCTGCTTGCACGCCGTGAGCGGCACCCGCGGAGCGGGGGCCGCGAAAGGTATTAGAGTTCGCCAGGTGGGGGCCGGGAACGCCGAGGGAAGAGGCAGCAGCTGGAAAACACAGAGCCTGCTGGACCTCGCAGTCCCTCGGCGTGTGGAGCTGTGCGTGTCCTTTAACCCCTGGTCAGTTGGCAAAGTTCAGAAAGCGCCTCCAAAGCGCTGGAATCCCACGTCGTTCTCCCCTCTGCTTGCACGCCGTGAGCGGCTCCCGCGGAGCGGGGGCCGCGAAAGGTATTAGAGTTCGCCAGGTGGGGGGGCGGGAACGCCGAGGGAAGAGGCAGCAGCTGGAAAACACAGAGCCTGCTGGACCTCGCAGTCCCTCGGCGTGTGGAGCTGTGCGTGTCCTTTAACCCCTGGTCAGTTGGCAAAGTTCAGAAAGCGCCTCCAAAGCGCTGGAATCCCACGTCGTTCTCCCCTCTGCTTGACTACCTCCAAAACAGATTCTGACTATGTGAATGGTAAATGGTACACTCCTACATCCTATGTCCTATGTTGTCAAATTGTGGTTGTGACCGCCTGGACCCTGCAGTGTGCCACCGCCAATGCCTATGCCATTGCAGCCAGTAGGAACAGCAATCACGGTAGTGAAATACAACTTTGAAACCCGCGGTAGGCATGCTCTGCTACTGCAGACCCAGTCATTGGTTGCAGTTGAAAGATGCCAAATCGGCATAGCGACTGCCTCACCCCGCGGTGTGACAGCGCCAATGCCCATGCCATTGCAGCCAATGGGAACCGTGACCGTGGTAGTGGAATACAATTTTGTAACCCACGGTAGGCGTGCTCCGCTAACGCGAGCCCAGTCATTGGATACAATTGAAAGATGCACACTTGTGTTAGCGACCACCTGGCCCATGTGGTGTGCCACCTTCAATGTCAATGCCATTGCAGCCAAGGGACTGTGATCGTGGTTATAAAATACAATTTTGAAACCCGCTGGAGGCATGCTGTGCTACCGCGAGCACGCTACAGAGGGCCTGGTCATTGGCCACAATTAAAAGATCAAACAAACTAAGTGGTGATTAGGCGCACAGCGCTGGTTGATTGAAAAATTTAAGTCAAATTGATAAAGTTTGTTGGGGTTGCGTAACCGTTCAAATACGCTCAATGAATAATGTTTAGTTGCGCACAAACATCGTAAGTGCATCCCTGCGATTGGGCACACCCTTTGGTTCGTCACAAAGGACAGACTCCGTTGGGTTTTGTTTGGTTGTTTAATAGTTGTTTGCAAGTTCAACAAGTTTGTTTACATACAACATTCGTTGGATGAATATTTCATTTCATATCCTCATTTCATAATATCCAATTCTCATTTGTATCAAAAAACACACGCTCCAATGCATTTCGGGCATGGCTCTTTATCGAGGAGCTCTGTTGAAAAAAATATCTTAATTGATATACACCATAATATATGATTATCATCACACAAAAAAGGTTTAGGATAACATGCAACAACGTGCAAAACGGTGTCAAATGTGGTTTTTAAATAGATACGTGCTCAACAGGTGTAGTGAAAATCCGTGCGGGTACATGGTGCCAAGTTGACAAAGTGGTAGATTAAATAACTACGTGTACAGAGGTCAAAACATACCGGGTGTTTTCTAGTGACTGGATTCAGGGCAGCTAATGGCTTGCACTGTTGGTAAAAAACACTGAAGTTTTAGGATGGTGTTCTGATACGATGACAGGTCGGCAAAATAAACAAAGTCGGGTTCGCGATTAGACTTACTTCGTTGTGAAGCTGAAAACGTCTCAGGGGTTTTCGATCCTGGATGGTCAAGTCGGAAGTTCTCCTCGTTTCGGAGCACAGAGGAAACTTGAGCGAGGGTTTGTTGGCGCGTGGGTGGGAGATTTAAATCTGACGAGAACCTGGAAAGGTTCGTGGTGTCAGCAAGTTAGATAACGGACTGTTGGAACCAGTGAGAGTTTGGCAGCCATCTTGACCTGGGCAAGATCGTGGCTGGTAGAACGAATGAAATAAATGCACTGTCTGAAAAGGAGCAAGAAAAGATGTGGCGACGTGTGTGAAGTGGGAACATGTGTATGCTGATGGTATAAAAAACGTGAAGCAACATAAATTATTGAGACAAACCACACTGTTTGCAATGCATTATAATATCATAAAGATTTTTACAAATAACAGCTAAGTTCTATACGGTCATTAAGACCGAACGGTTTCAAAGATTGCAATCGATAAATCCAGGCTGTTTCTCGTTGTAGTAGGGTTCTGTTGTTATCTCTACCTTCTTTTTTCTCAACCAACACTAGTACCATGAATTTGAGTTGAGCTATGTTATGTCTCTGTTTCTGAAAGTCCATAGCTATGCTGGATCGTTCATTTTTTGTCCGTATGTTGGATTTGTGCTCATTGAGTCGTATCTTGATTTTTCTCTCAGTTTTCCCTATGTAGATCTTCCCACATGGGCACTTTAGTAGATAAACAAGGTTCTTCGAGTCACAAGTTGCGTTTACATTCACCTTGATTTTGTGTCCCCTCATGTGGTGGCTTATGTTGTTTCCTCTTATGATGTTGTTACAACTGTTACAGTTGTAACAGGGAAGTGCTCCATTGTATATGATCTGTTTTCCGGATTCCCTCGATAGTATCTCTTTCAAATTAGCTGCTCTGGTGTAAGCAAAAATTGGTGGATCTTTGAACAAGTCTTTAAATTCAGGCTCTGTGGCGAGTATTCGCCAGTGGTTTAAAACAATTTTTTTGTATTGGTTGCTTTGGGTGGAATATAGAGAAACCACCACCATTCTGTTGTCTTCTTTTTTAGTCGCTCTGGTGAGAGCTTCATTGCGTGAGATGGCGTTAACTCTTTCAGTTGCCTTAGTTATGACGTCTTGGGGGTACCCCCGATTTTGAAATCTAATGCCGGTTTCTTTCAGGCGAGTGTAGCAAGTTGTGGGATCAGAAATTATTCACTTAATTCGCAGCATTTGGCTGTATGGGAGATGTTTTTTTAAAGAGTTCTGATGGAAGCTTGTGTGGTGTAGAGTATTATTGCGATCAGTGTTCTTCCTAAACAGATCAGTTTGAAGTTTGCCTTCTGTAAATTCAATGGATACATCCGCAATCCTAATCGGCCCCATAGTTAGGTCCAAGGCCATGAGTGCTGCAGAGGCAGCAACTTTAATTGTTCAATCACCATCGACCAGTGATGTTGGCTCATCGCAAGAAAGTAGCATACAATCAACGCAGGGTGTAACTCAGCAGACGAGGGTTCAACAACCACAGCCGCAAAGACAACCACAGGTGCAACTAGTACAAGCACAAGTACATGAGCAAGGAGAGGCGCAAGTAGAGGCGCAAGGAGAGGTGCAAGGAGAGGCGCATGGAGAGGCGCAACTGCCCACAATGCTTGTTCCTCCAGAAGCAGGGACACATCAGGAAATTGAGATTCAAGCGGAGGTATCAACCGAGGATGCCACTCCTCCTGAGGATGATCCATTGTCTTCCAGATCCCCAGCAAGAAAAAGGTCAAGGAGGGCTACTACAAGTTCTTCTTCAAGCACCCTTACTTCTGATGATCTTGATCTTGATTGGAACCCAGAAATGCAGTCTGAGGGAGGGGCACGCCATGAGCCGACAAAGGTAGCTAAGCCTGAAAGGAAGGTTCCAGCAAGGCTTCCACTTATGGGTGATGACGACGAACAAGAAGTGGTGTCTTCTGCTGCTGATGAACAGGCTGACGACGTCACAGTCATCACAGTCGTCACTCCAGCCCCAGCGGGCATGCAGCAGATAGACATTTTAACCCTATCCCGAATGGCTGCTGAGAGGGATGTGGGCGGCGTGGCACTGGTACCACCACCAACGCAGTTAACTACAACACCAACACGACCTACAGCTTCCATATTTTCTCGTCAGAAGGGCCGGCAGGGACTCCCATCCAGCTCGACCTCCATTACCTTAAGTAGTGGTGCTGTAAGTGAACAACAGAGTCGAATTCAGCCAACCCATCCTCCACTTCATCTGGCATTGAAACTGAAATTAGCACCTCCACCACCAGCAGACATCTGCAGTCCCCAGTTTGGGACTTCTTTAGTGTTAGCCAAAAGGCGGAAAACATGGTCATTTGTTCGATTTGTAGACAAGTAGTTAGTCAGGGTAAGCTTGGTACCAACTATGGCATCGGAGGCCAGAGAGGTCATCTGAAAAAACACCAAACTATCGTTTGGGATGCGCACCTAAGGAAGATCCAGGGAGCCAAAAGTACAACAAATCCAAATGTATCCATTGATATTGCATCTGATGATGATGACGAGGGGCTTATCATGCAGGGGGGGAGGGAAGAAGCGACAGATATTTTTTCTGGTACACCCAGTACCCCTGGCAGCAGCACTGCAGTGGTTGCACCCACACCCTCTACCCCTGCAACATGTATGAGGCACACTAAGAGCCTGGAAGAGACACCAATGCGAAAAAGTACATCAATGAGCCTAACTGGTTTGGAGAAGTCTGCATCATCATCATCATGTAAAATGGTCCAGACCACCATTAGCAGAATGTTTTGGTCGGATGCGCCATTTGAACGCAACCACCCAACGGCACGTCTGTATAATGCAAAGCTGGCTAAAATGCTAGCACTGGACCTTCTACCTTTTTCTTTTGTGGAAGTGGTGGGTTTTCTAGAATTTGTGACAACAGTCTGCCCTAAATGGAAGGTTCCTAGTCCGTCCTATTTTGCCAAAGTTGCTGTTCCAGCACTAAATCAAGATGTGCTGGAGGTGATTGGTGCAGCTATTCAGAAGAGTGCTGTTCACACTATCCACCTGACAACAGATATGTGGACCAGTTGCCAAGCCTTTGATTACATGTGCACCACTGCACACTGGGTCTCTTTTGCAGGGGTGAAATACAAGTAAAAAGCAGGTGTTGACACGGACACAGTTTTTCAAGCTACTCGGAAACATGCAACAGTAGACATGTTTGCCATGGAGAAAACTCATACTGCACCTAACCTTTCGGAGGAGTTTGATAGGAAGGTCTATGAATGGCTGCATCCAAGAAATAACACGATTGGTTATGTTTCCACGGATAATGGCAGTAATATAGATAAGGCCATGCATGAGGGTGGCTATTTCAGAGTGACATGTTTGGCGCAGAGTATCAACATTGTTGTGCAAGATTTCTTGAAAAAAGAAAACACCGTCAGCAAGTTACTGACCACCTGCCGAAGAATTTTCATACATTTCAGCCATTATTTTAAGGCCTGGAAGAAGCTGAGGAACATGCAACATGAACGTAGACTGCCAGTCAAAGGACTCATCCAGGAGGTGGCAACACGTTGGAACTCAACCTTCTACATGCTTGAGCGTCTGTCTGAGCAGTGGGGGTAATCAATGGGTATGTCTATGCACTGGGTTCTACTATGAAAGACATGAGGATAGAGTTAGAGGAATGGAATCTAATTGCAAGCCTGACAGACATGCTTTGTCCTTTTGAGGTCTTCACGTGTGAAGTCAGCAGGGAGGACTGTTCTTTAGGCAAAGCTATCCCATTGTTGCGCATGCTAGAGCACCAACTGAAGGCGGTGTCTTCAACGTTCCGAGATGATGCTGAAAAGCAAGACGTATATCAGTTGGCAGAGAGGTTATTACGCCACCTAGTTGACAATGAAAGGCTTAAATACATACATACAGAACAACATTACATTTGTGCCACTATTCTGGATCCACAGTACATAAAGGCCATGGCCAGCAAAGCATTCATTCCTTTTGATGAAGCAGATGGTTCAAAGTACAAACATTGGCTGGCTGTGTCAGTCACTCGGTTAGAAAAAGAGCGACAGAAAATTGAAGGAGCCGGCAGAAGTACAACTGAATCAGCAGGCCATCCGGCGTCAAGTTCCACTTCTGAATCTGTGGCCGAAGGGAGTCACTTTCCCTCACAGTTGTTAACGACACCAGCAACCGTATCATCATCCTCACCTGCACCAGGCCCAGCCAAAATATTGTCGGAAGCGGATTAGCTAACTCATCAAGGGTTTGCTCGTTCCAGTGATGCAAAGGCCACAGATGGTACGCAAAGTGGAGCAACCATGGAGAACCTTCAGTCGATGGTGCAGGCCTATCTGGATGACACAACAGAGGTCTTCGTTAATCAGAACCCATTGCTGTATTGGTATATGAAAAGGCCTCTATGGCCACTGGTCACCAACCTGGCTCTAAATTATTTGTCTTGCCCACTCGCAAGTGTGTCTTCGGAATGTGTTTTCAGTGCTGCTGGTGCCATTATAACTTAAAAAAGGACCCGCCTCTCGCCCAAAAATGTGGAGAGGTTAACATTGATCAAGATGAATCAGCACTTCATACCATCAGATTACAAAATACGTGAATGCACGCAGGAAGAAGAGGACACCGACTTAGGTGACAGAAGTTCTTCTCTGTTACTTGACCTACTCCCGTCTCAATTCAAAGAGTTTGAGGATGAGCTATACTTCCTTGACACCGAGGCCTGAAAATTACTTCCTTTTTTTCGTCCCTATTCACTTTTATTCCGGTGTGTCTTTCTTTATTTTGCAACTTTTATAAACAACAAAACTCTAATCACCTAATCATAACAAGTCCATCAGCAGCACTGTCTTCATCTTATTTCCATATAGGTTTGAAGGTGCCGCAGTCTGCATTCCTCAGGTTCACAAGTTCACAACTCAATCATGCTCCTCTATCCTCCTCCTCCAGACTCACCCTATCCATTTTCCTCAAGGCAGATGGCTGGATTACGCAGAATAAAGAAACTTTGTCTTTGTAGCCGAGTCCCCTCAAGTGGGACTGGAATTACTGACTACATGCTTACTGATTGCTGACAGTTACTTCTGAAATTGACAGGAGAGGCTGCCCTGTGGTCCCTCACTTTCAGAAGAAGATGCGGACAAGAAGTGGAACAGGTAATGAATAATGAGAAGAAGATGGTATGCAGTGGACAGCAATGACAGTCTGGCTCTGATGAAAGCAATTGCTGTTTGTTTGTTGTGCATGAAATGAATCAAATGTCTTCGGTTATTATTTAATCTTTTACACACTAAAGGTAACTCAAGTCTACTCTGCTTTTTTTACCTTGTTTAATTCAAATTGTACTTCAACTGCAGGGGCCACTACGTTGCATTTTCCAATATGCAAAATGTCCTTGGACTTACTGTTTGCCAATATACCATGATGATTGATTAAATAATACATCTTTTTTCTTTACAGTCACTCGCTGGGATGGATTGATCATCAGCGTCTGTTTATGGAAGAACTATGGCCAATTCGTGAGTGGCAAACAGGTAAACCAGTCTACAAAAACTACTACAGCAGAACTACATGTCTGTCTAGTCGTGGTATGGAGTGGTCGAGGCAGTGTACTGTTGTTATGCCAGGCAGAGTACAGAGTACAGCAGTTCATGAACAATTGGGGCTATGTGGCTTGCTTCATACAATTAGATATGCTTTGTCTGTCTGTGTCAAAGAGCCTAGGTATGCTACATCAGGTTGCTTCCCTCAGTGGTGCCTGCCTTGACCATCTGCATGGCCCTGCCGCAAGCATGGGCCAAAAATCTGTAACGCTCAAGAATTTGCGAATTTTCGGCAATTTCACGAGATTCGCGGATTGCGAATTTGCCGCCGAAAAACAGCAAATTTTGCGAGCGGAATGGATTTTTGGCCCATGCTTGCGGCAGGGCCATGCAGACGGTCATGTCAGTTACCAATGAGTGAAGCAACCTGGTGTAGCATACCTAGGCTCTTTGACACAGACAGACAAAGCATATCTAGGGTTTAGGGTTCAGTGCCGTTTACTAGGGTTTTTAGGTTTAATTAATAATTTGGTAGGGTTCCCGGAGTCTAGGGCTCAGGGCCCAATGCAGGCTCGTTCATAATGATGTTGGCAAGGTTTTAGGGGAATTTGGTGTTTTTTTCAGAATTGGCAGAGTTTTGGGCTTTTTTTGGTGTTTTGTGGGCGCGTGTGTTTGGGTGAACTAGTCGTACACCTTCAAGTGGATCGATTTTGTTCTGCCTTGCTGAAATTCTTGGGAATCACTGGAACAAGTGTCCTGGTAAGTTTCAAGAGGATCGAAGTAGTGGAAGTGCTGAAAACAGCATTTTTTTGTCAAGGCGCAATTTGCCATTTTGGGGATAGCAGTATTGCATGTTTTTGGGGGGCTGCTTAAGGGTGTTCTACATTTTTGAGGGGTCTGGGAGCACTGCTGGGAAGGTCTAATTTTGATTGCAAGTGGTTTGAAGAAAATCCATGTTGGAAAAGGGGGGTTTAGGCTAAGGGTGGGCGTAGTTCGTGAAGTAGCGCTATGCGAAGCTACGCAAAGTGCACTTCGCACTACGCGAACTTCACGTAGCACTACGCGAGCTGCGTTGTAGCATGTTCGCACTGTGCAAGATGCGTTTTCAATGATTGCACAGTGCGGACAAGCATCCGGCACTGTGCTATCATTGAAAACGGCATCTTGCTCAGTGCGAGCTGTAGTTTTCTGCTGCTCAAGTAGATTATTACTCGAGCGGCAGCTTTCTCAACGCGAACTGGTAGTTTCTCATTAAGAGCGGTCGCGAGCATGCGCAACCACTCACAATGAGAAACCTTACCTCCCCGCGTTGAGAATCTCGCCGGAATGTCATTTTGCTTGCTCGCGGTCGCGAACATGACGTTCAGGACCGCGAACAAGCAAAAAATGAGCGCTGCACTACGCTACGCTGCACTACGCGTGTTCGCACTGTGCTACGTGCAGCTCGTGTAGTGCGAAATTGCGCAAACTTCGCAAACTCCGCGAGCGCAGCGTAGTGCTTCGCCCAGGGTTAGTTTAGGCCTAGTTGCAGAGAGCGTTTTGGCACAATTTAAACTTAGGCCTAGCAGTATTGCATGTTTTGGGGAGGCTGTTTGGGTGGTTCTAGATCTTTTGGGGTGGGTTGAGGGGTCTGGGAGCACTGCTGGGAAGGTCTAATTTTGATTGCAAGTGGTTTGAAGAAAATCCATGTTGGAAAAGGGGGGTTTGGGCCTAGTTGCAGAGAAGGTTTTGGCACAATTGAAACTTAGGCCTAGGAGTATTGCATATTTTTGGGGGGCTGCTTAGGGGGGTTCTAGATCTTTGGGGTGGGTTGAGGGGTCTGGGGGCACTGCTGGGAAGGACTAATGTTGATTGCAAGTGGTTTAAAGAAAATCCATGGTGGAAAAGGGCGGTTTTGGCCCTTGTCAAGTACCAATTCAAAATTCTTCAGTTTCCACTAGAGCCGATGACTTTTCCTCAAATCCCAAACTCCATTACCCAAGTTATAGAAACGTGTACAACAGAGAGGGGGAAAAGGGGATTGGGAGAAAAAGAGACTCGCCTCTTCTTGGTCTTGCTGGACTGCACTGCTTCTCTTCTTTTTAGAGTGCTTCCTGTCAAAAGAATAACCTTCGCAATTTCTGTATACAAGTGACAATGCTTAAATAATTCTCACTTCCAATTCTCTAATTACCTGTCCTTGCAAGAGGGCTATCTGTCTCTTTGATGGTGTCTTGACTAGTAGAAATCAATCTGCATGTACCTGACTGGATAGATATACAAATATATTTACTTTTCTACTCACAATGTTCCTTAATACCTGTTTTCAACTGGACACCTTGTTTCTTTTTCTGTTGCTGGGAATGAAACCAAACTCCACTGGAGAATCTGGTGCAAGGGTATCCTCTAGGTTTCTATTGTTGGTAAGTATTCCTATACGTATGACATCACTGATGACACCATCCAGTGAATGTGTGTCTTTCTGAAAAATAAATATGTTTTATATATGTATATGTAAAGTTCGATGGAAAAATAAATGTTTAAATTATTGTCTTAATGAATGTTTTTTTTTTTTAAAACTGATTGGATAACTGGCTTATTAAGTGTATCTTAGTGAATACATATATTAGAAAGTAATGTTTAAATATTTAAATGTTTGTATCAGTATTTCACTTTGTGTATAAATGGCTCCATGGGTTTGTGAGTAGCTACATGTGTGTGTATATGGGTTATTAGATGTTTTTTTAGTATCAGTATGAGTGTCTGTATGGTTTGGTGGGGGTGTTACTTAGCATATAGATGCATCAATGACTGACTCACTGTTTATATGTGTTTTGAAGACAGCATATGTGCAGGACTGTATGGGTGGATGAGTGTGTATATGTGTGTGTTAGTGAGTGAATGACTGCCTCAGTAGCGTCTTTATCAGTAACTACATATGTTTTAATCTAGTATATGTGAGTATTGAAATATATAAGTCAGTATATGTGAGAGTGAGAGATTGAAACAGTTCCTGTTTAAATAAGTATGTGTTTCTATAAGTGATTGTTTAAGAGAGTAAGTATGTGTAAGTTTCCTTAGAAGTAAGGTGGTAGTGTGTGTATATCTGTATATGTTAATAAATGAATGTTTATTAGTTTATTTGCATGTGTGAATATGTGTGTGAGTAACTTTTTGATGACTGTCGGTGTGTAGCAGGATGTATAGGTGTATCACTACATATGATGATTGAGTATATGTATGAGTGACTATATAGAACTGTTGGTGAATGAGTGGATGTGTATATAGATGGTGGAATTACTGAATTGGTTGTTGTAACTGGTATGGGTATATCCACTTTTTTGAAAATGTTAGTTTCTATTTTTGATTATATGTTTCAAGGGTTACTTTACAGTGAAAAGAGGTCTGTCACTCTGTCACAAGGATGGTGTCATCAGTGATGTCATGAGTGATGTCACTGACCATGTCATGAGTGATGTAATATGTGATGTCATCAGCAGTGCATTACACGCGCAAGTTATAGTGAGTCCAACTAACTATAACGTGGAATTTCATTGGTTTTATGTCAGTAAAATTTCCAGCTAACTATAGCTGGTGTGAAACCTATGGTTTTTTCAGTGAATTTAATAGGTTTTTTTAAATGCTAATTCCTAACTATAACTGGTGTGAAACCTATGGTTTTTTCTGTGAATTTAATAGGTTTTTTAAATGCTAATTCCTAACTATAACTGGTGTGAAACCTATGGTTTTTTCAGTGAATTTCATAGGTTTTTTTAATAGCAAATTTCTATAGCTATGAAATGTAATATTTTCTAAAATGAATCCTATATTGTATACTTATGTAATACTATTTTTTTATATATATTGTTCATGGTTTTTTTTTTTTGCCTTTGAGCGCTCTTGGTACGCGTACCGGTGTGCGCACCGGTAAGCGCATATTTTTGGGCGCCCCCCCGGTGCGCGTACCGGGTCGCGTCCCGTTAGCGCACCCCAAAAAAAAGAAAAAAATAATGAAGGAGTGAGCATAAGGAAAGGGACAGAGAGAGTGGTGTAAAGAGAAAGAAAGCTAGAGGTTGGAACACACAGGGACTGTGTAATAGATAGTAAGACAGAGAAATGGTGTAAGAGGAAGTAACTGAGAAAAGGAAAATGAATAAAGGAGCAAAAGAATGAGAAGAAAGAGGAAGAAGACTAAAGCAGAGGTTCTGGGAGAATGTGAATGGGTGATGAAAGTAAAAGGAAGGATGGAGAATGACAGGTAGTGACGGAACTAGAGAAAAGGAACAGCGGTGACGGAGGGAAAGAAAAGAGCAGTGAGTGAAAGTAAAGAGGGGTGAAAGAGGGTGGAAAAAAGTGTAAGACATGGGGAGTGACAGAGAAAAAGAACAGAGAGAGTAAAGGAAGGAGTGACAGAAAGGCACTAAGTGAACCAGAAAAAAGGTAAGTGAGGGAGTGTGGGTGAGCAGTGGAACTAAAAGAAGTTGAATGTGGTAGGAAAGTAAGGAAAAGAGTAACTGAGGGAAGGAAACTAAGGAAACAAGGGTGAGGTAGGGTGAGAGAAAAGTAGTGAGGTTAAAACAAAAGGTGATGAGAAATAGTCACACTTACCATTTAATTAATGTAAACTTACTTTTATGTCTAAACTACACTTTAAATCTGTGAAAGACAAAAGAAAAAAAAAGTTATAATTAGTAAAATATATATTTTAAAATAGAAGGAATGGGTCAAGAGGTTAAAAATCTAAAAACATGTACTAAGAAATAAAGCAAGAGTGAAGGATACAGAAACGAAAATAAAGTAATGTACAAGGACAAAAAAAGGGAAAGAGAAATAGAAGGAGAGCAAATTACTGATGGTAAGTAGGATACCAAAACGAAATCAGGAAAGAGAAGTAAGTAAAAGGAGAATGAGTGAAAGGGAAAGGAGTCTAAATGAGGATCTATTTACAAGAAAGAGGAATGGAAGATGACTGAGAGTGACTAAAGGGGAGTCACAGAGTGAAGGGATGAAGGGAATGCGGTTAATATAGAATGATAGTGGAAAAAGGAATGAGAAAGTAACTACACAGAAAGACTAAGGAAAGGACTGAATGAAGTGCAGTACAATGAGTGAAGAAAGGAAAAAGAGTAAAGGAGCAAAACAAGGATAGAGAGGGGAAGATAACTAAAGCAGTGGTACTGAGAGAAGGTGAGAAAGCTGAAAAGTGGTGCAAGGGACAGAGGAAATGCAGACATTTAAAATTGGATTGAGGGGTTGTGAAAGAAGTGGAGTAAAGAAACAGCGATGAAAGAAAGTGAAAAAAGGCAGTGTAAGTGAGTAAAGAGAGCTGAAAGTGGGTGGAAAAATGGAAAATGAGTGTGAGACAATGGGAATACAATAAAAATTACACAATGCAAACTATAGAATTATTTATAGAACATGTTAGATAGTTTATTTTTGCTGTTCTCAGAATATATTGAATTTCACTAAAAACAGTGAGTTCAAACTCTTCATCATATAACAGCGGCAAAAAAACAACAATCTAAAAGATTGTGTTTTAAAAAACCCATATAAACTTACAAATTATATATGTACACTAATCTTTGATTCACTTACTTTTCCAGGAGGCCAAATAGTATATAATGAAGGTCCTTTAGGTACGTAAAATTTTCTGCCGTTCTCTTAAACTTCCATTTCATCGACTTTCTATAAAAAAAGCTCTAAGAACAACTGAAATAATTGTCAACGTTTTCATTTTCCTCCTTGTTTTAACTAAAAACGTATTGCTCATACCTTCAACTATCCTTACGGCCAAATAGTGTCAGATATATGAGTATATTCTGAAATTTCTCTAATTAAACTCTGAAATTACCGTTTACCCGAAGTTTTCAAAGAAAAGCACATATAACATTTTCACAATCTTTTAAAATTCATATTCCCTTTTTTGATCACTCATGTTGAACATTTTCTATAATACTGATATCACTTACTATGAGATCCACTTACAGTACCTATTTGACATAAATAATTTTAAACATTAAACTAAATAAGTAACTAACTTTTATTAACTGCACCCGTCTTCATAGACCAATTACCTTTGCTAAAATTTTGGTTTTAAAAACACTAGGTAAGAATTTTTTAAGTCAAAAGGCAAACATTGTTTATAAGTCAAATGAGAATCATTGCAGTAACTCCAACCTTTTTGACATTTTAAGTAGCATGTATAATGTCCTGATGTTGTTGAAGGACCATCATGACAAATAATAGCTACAGTTGTAAAAGTTCTTCCTGCAATTGATAACTGAGAAGCCACAACATTTTTGATACAAGTTTTCAATTTAGTTCCATCAGGTCTACATCGTTAGAAAACTAAAATCACATACTGACCATAACTTTGTATCAATAATGTGGACAGCATTGGACACTTACATTGGGTACACACCATATTATGATCAGCTGCTTTAACTAGATTATTAAATGGCACTGATTTGCAGTCTTGTAAAGTTAAATATATAAATCTTTCAGTGTCTATTCTAGTAGTACTTGATAAACTACAATTCTCGCAGTCATGCTGCCATTGATAAGAAAGGCTAAAAAGATTTTCTACATCTACACTTTCATCTTCCAAAATACCAAACATATACATTAAAAATTCCTGACAATCCTGCTGAATGTTCTGTGAAAATGTTTCTTGACCAGAACACATATCTAAAATATTTCGAATTTCTGTTACACTTTCTATTTTTGCTCTATCACTGCTACATTTCTCAAACACAGAATTCAATAAACCGCACAATCTTTGATCCCGATTTTCAACAATCTTTTCTTGTAAAGTTTTAAGAAAAAAAACAACATTAACCACTACATTAGCATAGCAGTTGACACCAGAACTGTTTTCAAATTGAAATCCAACCACATCTTGAACAGAACCCTTTTTCTTTTTGCTTACAATTACATTTTCATCTACTTTTTGTCTTTTTGCTACTACCTCACTACAATTACTCTCACTTCTTCTTTTTCGGCCTACCACACGTTTTTCAATCAGAAGATATTGTGGCAAATGTGGAGCATACTCTCTTCTTAATCTATTGTATTCTTTAACACAATCTAGATCTGCACAAATCTTTGTGTCATCACACTTAATCAAATACAATCCAGATAAAGTTCTGACTCGTGATAATGCAACATATGCCATACCCTCTTTAAACACAGAACTTCCAATGTTCACCAAAGCACTATCTACACTTGAACTTTAAGATTTATGAATTGTCACCGCTTATGCCAAACAAACAGGAAACTGTTTTCGGTGAACATATAAGTCTTTTACAAGCAAAAACCTAGCAGAACAACAACTGATTTGTTGAACTTGCTCAATGCCATCAAATTTAATTTTTAAAAATTCAATTCCATCTCTATTTCTATAATTCATAAAATCAACAACATGACCCGTTGCTCCATTTACCAGACCTCTTTCAACATTGAAATTCCTTCTCAAAATTATATGACAATTAAAACACGCATTCAGAGTCTTTTCAAAACCAGCTGTTTTAGATATATTCTTCTCTAATGAATCCAATTTTGTTTTCAAATTTTCTGACAAAATAATTGTTGCTCCCATATGCTCAATTTTATCTATTGCTTCTAGTTTTACAATCTCTTCATTTTCTAACTCTAACATTTTGTTGTTGAAGATGGAACATTCTTGCAGAGTTGGCATCAAACATATTCCAGATTTGTTCGCAGTAATTTTCTTAAAAATATTCTCTGGAAGAATGTTTTCATTTGGATACAAATTTGAAATTAATCGTGCATGTAAAGCTTCTTTCGCATGCTCGCTTACTTTTCCGATTCTTACATCTTGTAGAATTTTTTTTAATCTTCATCCTTTGCCTGTCGCATATTTTGAAACAGTTCTGCATATTTGAAATTTAGCCATATATTAACGTTTCCAATGCTTCCAAGGGATTTCCTGGTATCTTCATGCATGAGCATTTTAAACACTGGTTGTCCTTTTACTGGAGTCAACTGCAATAGACCTTCAAAAACAATAATGTGTTTTCCTCCACATAACACATCATACTCAGTTCTAAGAATTTCTTGCATTCTCAAATGCACAAAAGCAAGCATTAGATTTGAGACCATGCTTACTTCATCAATGATAAGAAGTTTCATTTTCTTCAGGACTCTTGAAACTTCAGAACACGCATCTCCAGATACCTTGTTGTAATGCAATTTATTATCATGCTCAACTGGCAGCATCAGTAAACGATGTCGAGTAATCCCTTTAATGTTATGTGCTGCCAGTCCAGTTGGAGCAGTTACAACACAAGACAGCGGTGAATTAGTCCTTTTCTGCAGATAAGTTGAAATTGCTTTAATTAGAAAACTTTTTCCTGTCCCCGCTTCTCCACTTGCGTACAGTCGGACAGCTCAAATGATGTACATGAGCACTCTTTTTTCTCATGTCTGAATCCATGTTCAATCTGTTCTGTGACTTCATCATATATCTTTTTCTGCTCAACATTTCGTTGCTTTACCAAATCTTCTAAGTTAACTACATCCTCTTGTGCTTGTTCCATAGCTCTTCCCACCTCATCCATGGCAGTGGCAGCTTCATTTAGATAATTGGTCCTCCTAGTGGATCCTGACTCAATGAAGTAGAACTCTGACTATCTTGAGAATCGTTTCTGGCAATCTCTTCAGCAATTGTGGCTTCTTGCTCTGTTTCTTCATTCAACATTTGCAGATAATTTGAAAAAACAGGACATTCTATGGTATCCTTCATTGCATTAAAAGAATCTTCATTACAGAGAAAATCTCCAAGTAGTTCCTCTTCTATACGCCATGGCTTAAAGAGTTGCAAAAGAGCTAAATAGTAAATTTCTCTTTTGTCTGGAGATTCACAACTCAATTTTCGATGATTAATCAAATGGCCATTTTTCTGCTTCACTAGACATCCTTCATTTCCAATGACAGCATATTTTCCATTATTGATATCTTCTGTGATGTTCCTTTTATAACTATAGTTTTGCAGAACTTCATACAAACAAGCGTTCTCAAGGTGACTACTTCCATTTGGATAGTATGTATCCAACATGTTTGTCTTCAAAATATCCGTACTATTTGGTTCTTTCTCCGCCAAATACTCAATTTCTTGTACAGATTTCAAAATCTCGGTTTCGTGTTGCAGCAAGACCTAGACTCACCCAAATGATTGTTCTCGATTTGGCATAGAGACTTGCTGATGATAACCGATCAGAACATTCATATGCTCCAATTTCTCGATGCGACAACATCTTCAGACTGTAACTGTATAATTTCTTGCTTAGACTCTTTTCATGTGACATGTCCTCCCTCATTTCCTTTAATTCTGTCTTTTCTTTTTTTGTGATGTAAGATGTCACATATCGAGCCACAGCAATAGAGTTGTCAGCAACGAACTGAATATCCATGTTAGCATTCCACATGGACAAAATCACTGGGTTGTAGTCGTTGATGTACTTGGACTCTTCGTTTCTTTTTAAATTGTATGTATTTTTGGGTGATTTCCTTGTCACAGTATGTCGTAGAGATCACATCAAATTATTTACTCTTCCATTAGAAATCACTGGTCGTGGAAAAGCAAAACGACATTTTATGTAGAACATTTCCTTGTTTTTGAATTTTCGACGACAGTACTTCCCACAACGATGGGATTGGAAGCGTAAAACTTGTTGCCTTAAATTGTTTTCTTCAGTACTTTTAGGAACAGCACATGTTGCATACTCTTCAATGAAACTCATCACTGTTTCATCCGAATCTGATCCAAATTTGAGTGCATCTTTAATCCACAACAACATATGCATATGAGGAGCACCTCTCGCTTGATACTCCTTTCTCCAAAAGAAATCCAAAACCTCTCCAAGAGGAGGATTTTTTTTATTGGTAATAACAGACATCATAGCTTCAAATCTATGATTGAAATATCTGCATACATTCACTGGATCCAAAGAACACAGTTCTCCTGGTGTTTTCAATTCTATATTTTGTATATTAGCATTTGCCTCGCGTAGAAATTCAAGTAAGTCGTCCCATGCATACTCAGCACAGCTAAGAGAGAGGAACCATGTAGGAGTTCCCAAGTTTCTTAGCATACATTTCAATTCCCCATGACGACGGTACCAATACTCGTTTGTACCACACTGACATGCCATGAGATTGATTAGATGAGATTCCAAAATATTATCTTGCAGATTGACTTTTTCCATAAAGTCCCTTGCCGAAACATTTTACAGATGTGCTCCACTTTTCAGTATATGATTTACTGCATATGAAAGTCCAGACAAGTCACTTTCATACAGTAGATGAAACAAATATGGAATGCATTGACGAAACCTTGAATCTTCAGCATATAATCTTAAAGTCCGGTATTCAGAAGCAGGAATTTGAACTGGTCGATTGTCATATCGTCCACCTCGACCTGTTGGAAATAGCTGTGGAAAACAACGAGCTTCCAAACTTTCTTCCCATACACTAATGGGACTTCCTTTTGCTGCTTTCATTTGAAACAAGTCAATTGCATTCCCCATGACTTCTTTGGAATGCAAAGGATGAACAGTATAATGTTCATATATTTCTTCACCTCTAGACACATCAACTTTTTCAATTTGGCCGAGTGAACAATCACTGTATTCTTCTGCAGCTATTTCCTCTGCTTCAACACAAACATGTTTGTAGTACTCATTGTTTTTGACCAAATACAACGTTGCCTTTTTGACTTTCCTAACATCCACTAAATCTTGCCAGATTTTCTTACTCTTTGTTGGAACCCCAATAACTAGAATAACTAAAGGTTCCTCTTCCACTTTTTCTACACCAATAATATCAATATTTTTCTTGAAATCTAGAGGCAAATAAACAACTCTTCCCTTTAATCCTCTCTGTAAATCTGAAGAAGGCAATTTCCCTGTCTTAGGCTCCATGCGAACAATTGCCTGAAAAGGATGGACACATTGAATCAAAATAGATTCATATGTATTTAAATCCATCAATTCAGAAGGAATGTCTACCAACTCCAGATTATTATAAACAGCTCTAGCAGGCATTCTGTTTTCATGTAATTTATTATAACAATATTTACAAATATGCTGATCAAAACACAAATCAAAACAATTCTCCACCAACAAATAAGTTGCAAAATTCCTCCATTCACTATTATTTTCCATTTCACTTTTTGCATATAAATCAACTAACCTAGTCTGAATCTTATAATGAGTCAGTCGACAACACACACAAGTAAAATTAGGCCTTTCACTTGATTTCAATTGAAACTTGCTAATTTCCTGGTCAAACTTTTCTGTACTTGAAATCTGTACATTGTCTTCCACATTATCTTGTATTACTGTGTCAATTTCTACACTGTCCTCTTTTTCACAAAAATAACAAATCTCAATTTCTTCACAAATCTTCTTCACATCTAATTCAGTTCCATGCAAAAGAGCACTGTTTAAATGTTTAAGCTTAAGTGCTGGACTTTTTGCAAAATACAACCTTCTCACTAATTTCCTCATTTTGTTATGATGCACTGCTAACATCCTAAAATGATGAAAAACACTCTGACATACTTTTTTAGTGCACTGGGACAGGAACAGACTAATTTGCATACAGCCAGGTTCTGAAACTGGGATGGTGCAGTGAGCTAAAAAACGGTGTTGGATCTAGCCCTGATCTCTTGACTGGGTGAGAGCTTTCTGCTTAATTCAGAGACTCTGTCCCTCACCACCCCTTGTTGTAAATATTTTTGTCCACCCTAAGCGTGGAAGGGTATTCTCAGATGTGAGACCCTTGCTCATTGCACCATCAGGATTCAAGCAAACCGGGCCGAAGACGGCTGTAATGCCAGAAACCGGTCCCCGGGAGCTTGTTTCCTTCCCAGTGTAAGAATTGGCTTTTGTAGTTTGGTTTGCCCTGTTCCCATCATGCACTGGGACAGGAACAGACTAATTTGCATACAGCCAGGTTCTGAAACTGGGATGGTGCAGTGAGCTAAAAAACAGTGTTGGATCTAGCCCTGATCTCTTGACTGGGTGAGAGCTTTCTGCTTAATTCAGAGACTCTGTCCCTCACCACCCCTTGTTGTAAATACTTTTTTAGAAAGACAAGCCAATGAATGTCCATGCAAACCTGTGTTTTCTCTCACTCTTTAAGGATCTAAGTCTTGCAATATCTTCATTTTTTGCTTCAGACTTTTCTTACTATATGTACGTAAGAAATTACGAAGCACATCAATAGAATCCTGTTGCACACTACAAATACTACTACATTTCTAATTGTACACTGGACCCTTAGTACGTCTTCCTAAAACTTCATCACTTAATACCTCTTGTACATCTCTAGACACAAGTTTCTCTTTTTCAATAGGACAACCATCTTTCACCTCATATGCTCAACCACTGGTGTCAACTGTATACACTAAATCATTCTCCTGGAAATAACTCTCCTCATTAAAAAATGGCTCACAACTTGAACTATGCATCCATTCTCCAGAAAAAACTTTACAAAAATTAGTTCAATTAATTACTCTTTTGAATCTACTGTTTGATTTGAAAACATCAATTGTCTTGTTAAGTGTCCTAATTCTATTGATTACTAAAATAAATAATTTGTTCTTCAGTTCAAAAGCTTGATCAACAATCTTCTCTACATTTTTCTTTTTCTTATAAAAAGCAGCTCTCTGTGTACCTTTCTTAATGTTTTTTAATAAATTTAAAACTACCCTATTGCGAAACATTCGATTATGTATGTCCCTAAATTCATTTTGTCTTCTATTCCTATAAATATTATTGTCTCCTGCTGCAGTAGTAAGATTTTGGGGAGACCTCTCCTTTCTCTTCAAATTTGCTGTCTCCTTCTGTAAACTTACATGTATATTTCCATTTTTTTTTAATCTATAAATATTCCGAAGAAAGGACTTCGTTGTCTTACCAGAAGCTTTTTTCGCATTTTTTGTAGTATTTGTTGTAGGACACTGTTTTAGTTGCGTTGCTCTTTTTGTTTTTTTTCGCATAGCATCTTTCCTTTTCCTCTGGCTTGTGGGCATTTTGCCTTAATATTGAAATGTTGATTTAAATCTGTGGTAAAAAAAACAAAAAAAACACATTATAGACCACGATTATCAAACAACAAAGCAATGACAATAAGTAAACAATATAAACACTATAATACTTATACATATAACCTTATCTCTGTTTTTTAAATGTTATTCTAAAAAAATATTTTGAGCACATGAATTGGTTTTACATTATTGACAAGGATTAGACAGTACCATTGATTTGCCTCCAAAATCGTTTTTTGAATAACATTTTACCAACACAGCGCAGGTCCTATGTACAAGCATTCAATTTCACTAGTGAAACCTCAGTGTTTCACAAAATACAAATCCTCTATCTTGCAAATGTTGATAGCAAGCATTATCAAAAAGCAAGACACAAACCAACAACAAAGAAACTCGGGGCCTTATTTAGGAAGGCCTTGCGCCACCTGTGCGTCATTTTTTTCCCATGTTAAAAGTGACGCACCTACGGCACAAGGCAATCATAAATAAGGCACAAATGTAAATACCATTGATTTGCCACCAAAATCTTTTTTTGACTAACATTTTACAAACACAGCGCAGGTCCTATGTACAAGCATTCAATTTCACTACTGAAACCTCACTGTTTCACAAAATACAAATCCTCTATCTTGCAAATGTTGATAGCAAACATTATCAAAAAGCAAGACACAAACCAACAGCAAAGAAACTCAGGGTCTTATTTATGAAGGCCTTAGGCACTGGTGCGTCATTTTTTTCCCATGTTAAAAGTGACGCACCTGCAGCACAAGGCAATCAAAAGTAAGGCCCAAATGTAAATGCCATTGATTTGCCCCCAAAATCGTTTTTTGAATAACATTTTACCAACACAGCGCAGGTCCTATGTACAAGCATTCAATTTTACAAGTGAAACCTCACTGTTTCACAAAATACAAATACTCTATCTTGCAAATATTGATAGCAAAACTTCATCACTTAATACCTCTTCTACATCTCTAGACACAAGTTTCTCTTTTTCAATCGGACAACCATCTTTCACCTCATATGCTCGACCACTGGTATCAACTGCATGCACTAAATCATTCTCCTGGAAATAACTCTCCTCATTAAAAAATGGCTCACAACTTGAACTATGCATCCATTCTCCAGAAAAAACTTTACAAAAATTAGTTCGATTAATTACTCTTTTGAATCTACTGTTTGATTTGAAAACATCAATTGTCTTGTTAAGTGTCCTAATTCTATTGATTACTAAAATAAATAATTTGTTCTTCAGTTCAAAAGCTTGATCAACAATCTTCTCTACATTTTTCTTTTTCTTATAAAAAGCAGCTCTCTGTCTACCTTTCTTAATGTTTTTTAATACATTTAAAACTACCCTATTGCGAAACATTCGTTTACGTATGTCCCTAAATTCATTTTGTCTTCTATTCCTATAAATATTATTGTCTCCTGCTGCAGTAGTAAGATTTTCCTCTGGCTTGTGGGCATTTTGCCTTCATATTGAAATGTTGATTTAAATCTGTGGTAAAAAAAAAAAACACATTATAGACCACTATTATCAAACAACAAAGCAATGACAATAAGTAAACAATATAAACACTATAATACTTATACATACACCCTTCTCTCTGTTTTTTAAATGTTATTCTAAAAAAATATTTTGAGCATATGAATTGGTTTTACATTATTGACAAGGATTAGACAGTACCATTGATTTGTCCCCAAAATCGTTTTTTGAATAACATTTTACCAACACAGCGCAGGTCCTATGTACAAGCATTCAATTTCACTAGTGAAACCCCAGTGTTTCACAAAATACAAATCCTCTGTCTTGCAAATGTTGATAGCAAGCATTATCAAAAAGAAAGACACAAACCAACAGCAAAGAAACTCAGGGCCTTATTTATGAAGGCCTTAGACACTGGTGCCTAATTTTTTCCCATGTTAAAAGTGACGCACCTGCAGCACAAGGCAATCAAAAGTAAGGCCCAAATGTAAATACCATTGATTTTCCCCCAAAATCGTTTTTTGAATAACATTTTACCAACACAGCGCAGGTCCTATGTACAAGCATTCAATTTCACTAGTGAAACCTCAGTGTTTCACAAAATACAAATCCTCTATCTTGCAAATGTTGATAGCAAACATTATCAAAAAGCAAGACACAAACCAACAACAAAGAAACTCAGGGCCTTAGTTAGGAAGGCCTTGTGCCACCGGTGTGTCATTTATTTCCTATGTTAAAAGTGACGCACCTGCGGCACAAGGCAATCATAAATAAGGCCCAAATGTTAATACCATTGATTTGCCACCAAAATCTTTTTTTGACTAACATTTTACCAACACAGCGCAGGTCCTATGTACAAGCTTTCAATTTCACTACTGAAACCTCACTGTTTCACAAAATACAAATCCTCTATCTTGCAAATGTTGATAGCAAACATTATCAAAAAGCAAGACGCAATCCAACAGCAAAGAAACTCAGGGTCTTATTTATGAAAGCCTTGCGCCACCGGTGCATCATTTTTTTTCCCATGTTAAAAGTGACGCACCTGCGGAACAAGGCAATCAAAAGTAAGGCCCAAATGTAAATACCATTGATTTGCCCCCAAAATCGTTTTTTGAATAACATTTTACCAACACAGCGCAGGTCCTATGTACAAGCATTCAATTTCACTGGTGAAACCTCAGTGTCTCACAAAATACAAATCCTCTATCTTGCAAATGTTAATAGCAAGAATTATCAAAAAGCGACACACAAACCAACACCAAAGAAATTCAGGGCCTTATTTATAAAGGCCTTGCGCCACCGGTGCGTCATTTTTTTCCCATGGTAAAAGTGACGCACCTGCGGCACAAGGCAATCATAAATAAGGCCCAAATGTAAATACCATTGATTTGCCCCAAAATCGTTTTTTGAATAACATTTTACCAACACAGCGCAGGTCCTATGTACAAGCATTCAATTTCACTCCTGAAACCGCACTGTTTCACAAAAGACAATTCCTCTATCTTGCATATTTTATTATCAAGCATTTCCAAAAAACATACCACAAACCAACAGCAAAGAAACTCAGTGCCTTATTTTTGAAAGCCTTGCGCCACCGGTGCGTCATTTTTTCCCCATGTTAATAGTGAAGCACCTACGGCACAAACCGATCATAAATATGACCTAAATGTAAATACTATTGATTTGCCACCAAAATCGTTTTTGGAATAACATTTTACCAACACAGCGCAGGTCCTATGTACAAGCATTCAATTTCACATCTGAAACCTCACTGTTTCACAAAAGACAATTCCTCTATCTTGCATATTTTAATATCAAGCATTTCCAAAAAACATACCACAAACCAACAAGAAAGAATCTCAATCTGCTTCCTAATTTGAGTTAACGCAGGTAACTGAATTCTAAAACATTCAAAAATATTTCTTTACAGAGGCAGACACTATTAATTGATTCTCAAAAAAATAAAAGCCATTCTTTTACCCCCAAATCGTTTTTTAAATAACTTTTTACAAACACAGCACAAGTCCTATGTACAAGCATTCAATTTTACTACTGAAACTTCACTACCTACTTCCAAATCTTCTCCATAGAGCAAATAAGTCTCTATCTTAATTAAATAAATCATTACTTACCTTTACAAATGCTTTTGGAGATTGAGAACAATGTCAGACACACACACACCAATTTTTCTTTAGCAGAGCAAAAGGTATGCATTCAATACACTGAAACCAAGACTGGCACAGAAAAGCTCTGATTCAACACACATATGCCTCATTTCAACCAATCAAAACTCTTCCCTCACTATTTTCAAACCAACACCCTTGCCCCTCTGAGACCTTTCTACCTGTTACCATAGCAACTCCCTCCTAATTGAACTCTCAGGTTCAAAAGTTTATTCAACAATGTTGCAAAATAAGTCAGCAAGGATGTTTGACCTCTCAAAACACCAGCTTATCCAGGGCATTATTGCTTTAATTGACTTGTTCTTAACCATTCAAATTGCTTCTTTCACACAACACAACCATGCACCCTAACTTTCAGTGTTCAACTATCTGAATCCACCAATCATTGCTTGTGATTCAAGAGCAGGGAAACTCCACAATATTTTTTTTGTAAACTCCTACTGTTCCAACTGCCATTTCATTCCCACACTTCATCTGACTGCACCAGAACCTTCTCTCATCATGTATTCTGTGTGGATTATTGGACATAGCTACATCCACTGGGCTCAAAGTCATGCAGTTTGCAGAATTTTTCACAACCTTGATTTAACAAATGTGGAAATTAAATGGATTGGCCAGAGAGGATTGAGATGTCACCAATTGATACCATTGGTGAAAAACTTTTTGCATCTGCCAAACCCTAACCTCTTAATAGTGCACTATGGAGGAAATGACTTGGGCACTTTGACTGGGGTTGGTCTGGAAATGCTTTTAATGGACACCTTTGATCAATTGATGACACTTTTTCCACAAACTGCCTTGGTATATTCCAATATATGCCAAAGACAGAAATGGAACTGGTCCAACCAATTTTGTCCACAATTTGAGAAAGCACGGAAATATGTGAATAAATCTGTTTCTGCTTACATGAGAGACTATGGAATGGGTTCAATATACAACAATAACTTGCGTTACAACATGCAAGACATCTACAGAGGAGATGGTGGGCACTTCTCAGATCAGGGGAATAGAATATTCCTCCTGAATTTCAGACTGTGCATTGGAACCTATTTGTAGGTACCTAAATCAGCCACAGAACCCAAAAGCTCTTTTCAGAGCTACCCTACCTCTGATCACTCAAAACGATTATCTTTTTCTAACTTTTTTCACTATTTTTCACCAGGGTACGCTCCCCGGTATGCTCCCCGGTGCGCGTACCGGGCGCTCCCCCCGCAAAATAAAAAAATGATTGTTTTTTATTTTGGCATATATGCCCCTCCTAAACTCCCCTCAGAAAACCTAGAGGGTCGGGAAGTGTCTATCGTGCCCCCTTCTACCCATTCCCAATGTTGTTTGCCCTCCATCTTGTGTCTCAATTCTACAGAAACACAAAATGGCGGACTCCCGAAGCGCACCCAGTGCGCGTACCGGGGCGCTCACCGGGAAGCGCTCCCAAAAAAAAAATGTGGGAAATTAAATTGCATAAAAACCACTGAACAGACTTTCACCAAATATAGAATAGGCCCTACTACATACCAGTCCCTACCATTTTCCTAAATTTGGTTAAAATCCAATGACGCATTTAGGCTGTAGCTCTGTCTAAATATCCTGAGGTAAATTACATGACAAAAACACATATGAAAGTGTTAGAATTTACAACCAATTAAAATGTTACTTAAATTTTTTACTTTTATGTGCTGACATTTGATTGGTTATGTACATGAATATATATGAAAAATGAGAGGGAAACACAGCCATTTTGACTAATAGTACCTGAGGGACATTTCAAAAGAATTTTCACAGAAAACTTCAACTGCTTTTAAAAAGGTAAGTTAATATTTTTGAAGGGGAACTATGTTGTGCACTTTAAGTTAATTTGACAAAACGTTTTCAGATAGTTATATACTGTCCCTCCGTAAGACTTAGAGATTGAGATTGGCTTCACTTTTATAATTATGGATTGAGTTAGGCTTCTCTGATATAATTATGAATTTACTTAGGCTTCATCACAGGCACTTTTTAATAGTTCTACTTCCTGCCTGAAACCATACACTGCCCAATGATAACTTCACTGTTAAAAACTCACAAGTACCTGTCTGATCTTAAACCCAACAGTGCCCTATCTCTACTGATATATTTATTTTTTATGCAATTTACAGCAAGAAAATGGAAGGAGAACAAAATAAAATTAATATTTCATTTGAAATTAATATGGAAAACAATCCATTGAAGACAAAGATGAAATAGACTTTTTGGATCACTCTCTGGACGAAGTCTTAATTAATTGTGTAGAAGAAATTGAATCATGGAATCCAAATGAGGACATACCTGATGAATTAATGTTGGAAATTCTTTTAGATTTTGAAAAATCACAGCAATACATTTTTATTTAAAAATTAAAAAATTGTTTGAGACATTATTCTTTTTTATATGTAAATTATGAAATAGTACCAAAATAGATTTAATATAAAGTGAGACTTAAAATATACTGTGCAACTTTTTTATGTTACATAGTAATTTTGCTCATAGTTACTTCCATTCTCCCACTATATTATCTCCAATGTGTATTTAACATCTCTTTATCATCTCCTGCCTCCATGTTGTTTCTGCTTTCCTGACAGTACCGCGAATAAGAGGAATGGCTGGATGCATGCAACTTCACAAATTCAACAGGACAACTACAACATACAGTTACAGTATCCTCTTAACTTCTCTTCTAGTTTCTTTGCTATTTCTAATACTAATTTATTGTACTAATAAGTGTTTATTCTCTCTGAGGGCAGAGAGGCAAGTGAAATTGCGTAAATATAGGGGCGCCTTGCCTTGCTTTGTCGTGAGGGGAATGGCTCTTTGTTGTACCGGGTCCCGCACTCTAGCGCCAGCACCATCGCCGTGAGGGGAACGGCTCTCTGTTGCACCAGATCCCGCACTCCAGCGCCAGCACCATCGCCACCGTGAGGGCAGGGACTTCAATCCCCAGGGGCCCCGGCGGCTGTGGCGTGCGAGTGACATCACCAGAGCGCCCGGAGGCGCGTAAAAGGAGAGGAGCGCCTCTCGCCCCCGCGAGTAGAGGCGGGCCCCCTGTGGCTCTCCGAGGCCAGAGGAGGCCGGGCTGAGCCACCCCCCTTGGCAGGCCACTTCCACCTGGACCATTTGCATTGTTATCGGGTCAGTGATAAGAGTACACTAAACTGCCCAAACATTTGTCTCATAATAAATTTCGATTAAACGTATATTATGGGGAAAAGAACAGGGGCAGTGCCTAGGCCAAAAGACGTGCATAAAATGGCAGTATCAACTTCCACCACCCCGCGGCCAAGTCTGACCGCCATTGATAAAATGCTCCAGAAGACCATTAACGTTGTTGCAACAGCCTTCCAGAATACTGAAAGGCGCCTTTCGCTTCCACCAAGCTTGCCCCCTCTCTTGAATCAGGAAAACTCACTGGATTCCCTACTTGCCACATCCTATGCAGGGCTTCCAGGCACAGACTCTAATGAGAACTGCATAATTGTGGACACGGCCCCCCTCGAACATTTCACCACAGGTAGCAGGCTATCATCAACTCCCACCATGCTCAGGTCTGATATGAAAATAAGTCAAGACTCTTGTGTACCATTGGCTAATGACCTGGCACATCTAGATTGCACTGGCCCATGTCCGGACCTTTATATATCAAATGCTGAGAGGGACAAAAGTGACAGTATTCCTGTGCGAACCAGGGGGCAAAAAGCCAAGAGAAAATTGAAACACTTAGACACTGAGCTATCACCAAAAAAACAGAGAAACAAAGGTGGGCGCAAGCAACGTTGGAGGCTTCCTGCTTCTGCAGAGCGCAAAAGGGATAAGGGGGAAGATCAATTTAACGAAATAGATACCCACACTACAGAAGCTAGTGTAGCGATGGGGAACAAAGGATTTTGGGGGAGGATGGAGACCTTACTGACTACCCTTTTAGGGCCAATCATCCAACAAATCCTAAATATGGATAAGAGGCTGAGAGTGTTAGATGATCATGTAACAAAACTAGGCATAGGGCAGACTGTAACAAATTAATCCAATGTGGGGATATTAAGTGGAACTAAGTCCAAAAATAATGGGGTTAATATGAGCACAGATGGTCACAACAAACTCACTCCCCCGACGCCAACACCAAGCACAAGTAAAAATCTACCTCCAGCCAAATTTGCTCCTAATTCTAATATGACTAAGGTAGTTAGTTTGGAAGGAACGGAACAAAATGTTGATAAAAGTAAAAGGCTCCCAACCAGACAAACTAAGAATGACGCCCAAAACCGCCCAACAGTCCAACCTGAACAAAACATGGCAACCAACACGAGGAAGATACCTACCCGCATCAGCCTACCGCCTGAATGCGGGGCGTATGTGTTGGTTCTAGTCAATGTGCCAAAACTAAGGAATGACCAAGAGGAAAACCCCATCACCCTCAAGAATAGGATCCTCCATTGGTTATCCGTAAATTGCAATTTCCCAATGGAAGGAGCAAGGGAGATTATCCAAACACAAAGAGTTGGGTGGGTGGGCCCGCTGAGAAAAAAGTTTGAGGGGGATCGCATAATTATAAATTTCAGGTCCCCTCAATGGGCTCAAAAAACCCTTGCTAATGCCACACTGCCTTCACCTTGGAAATTTAATACGACTTTGCTCCCTCTGGGCTACTTTTATAGACACCTAATAGCCCCAAACTCTAACCCCGGGAATAACCCGGCTGTGTGCTATCAGGATCCAAATCTTGGTACCAGGAATAAATTCCCATTGTACCAACTAAATCAAGATTTTAGCTTTATGAATGGCCCTGCCCAGTGTCACCAGGCCATATTCCCAGCTCACCCGATGCCACACCCATACTTTCCCATTATGCCCTAGTACAACCCCAGTGAGAGGCCATATTTAAGGACCAATCTAAACCGGAAATTGCCTGAGGTCCATATATAACATCCCAACCTATAACGGGTTTGAACACGCCTTCTCAAACTTAGAAGATCAGGACTGACTGGGGAACAGGGGAGTTAACATTGGTTGTCAAGAAGAAAGTAATGACATTGAGGAATATTTATTACCAACACAAGCCAACACAATCCAGGAAATAGTAGCGCACCACCACAATGTCACACCTATAGCCATACAAGAGGATGTAACTCCTACACTAACTAACTCTAAGCGGAGCATAGTTATGAGTGCTAGGAGTAAGTCAGCTAGCCACTCCAACCACTGTGACTTTTCAATCCTTAGCTGGAACGTGGCGGGGTTAGAATCAAGACTGTCAGACCCACAATGGGTCCAGCTATTGGATGGTAAAGACATTATTATGTTTCAGGAGACATGAGCTGTTGGGAATCTACATATAGAGGGCTACCATTGTTTTAGTGTGACAGCACCTAAGCCTGATTTTGGTCGCGCAGTGGGAGGCTTGTTTATTGGGATTAAGATATTGGCCGGTGGCACAATCAGAGACTTATCAAGAGGGAACCCGAACATACAGATCTTGGAATTCAAGCGAAAGACCCGGATTTATTTAATTAACTTTTACAATAACGATTTTTATTCTGTACCCAACAAGAACTTTGAAGCACTCTCTAAGACCTTACGAAATCTTGAAACCAGTTTAGAAACTGAGGAGGAGATAGGGATTTTAATCGGGGGGGGATTTTAATGCGAAAATCCCAAAGAATTGCTGGACTGAGGATAGAAATCACTTAGATCAAGCTGAACGAAGCGGTATTGAATTAGCCAACATATTAACTGAGCACACTCTCAGCAATGCTATGGACACAAGTTACACTCCTAGCACATATCATGCTCCTACGTCCAGAGGCAGGGATTGCTTTTCCACTATTGATTTTTTCTTTATGTACCCCCATTTAATAGACCGCATAACAAAATCCTCAGTGATGGAAACATCGCTTGGCGATCATAACCCCCTCACAGTGACTCTGCACCTAGTCCCTAGCCAGGTATATGCTAATTTTTTTTTTTGAAAAACTTTATTGACAAGAAGGCAAAGAAGTTATTCACATTATCATTGTTTAGCAGTAGTTACATATTATTACATATTTTCAGCAGATATGACTAATTCAAAGTACAGACTGATGTGTGAGTCTAATCCTGCATTACGGATAGGGGAGAAACAATCGCATCTATTTTCATACAGAATTTCACTTATCAACATTCCATACCCAGTTCCAGGTTGCAATTTGCCCACTCAGAAAACCGCAGTTAGTTCTCAGTAATTTTAACTTACAGAAAGAAAATGATTTCTACAAAAACTCAACTAATGTCATCACTACAGTAGAAAGTTGTACCCTTTCACAGATAGGTGTCATCCACTGCTCAAAATCCGTACATTGTGCAAAGGTTATGTCCTCTTCTCGCTCCACCCCATCACAAATCAGAGTGTCACATACCAGTCTGCCCCCCTTAATCGTCTTCCTCCTCCGACTCTAGGTCTTCGTCCTCCGGTAAGGGTGCACACGGTTCTCCCCTATATTTATTCCACGGCGTCCACACTTTATTCCATTTACGTGGACAGGCCCGCAACACGTACACTGCCCTCTCTTTCACCATGAGGAGGTCCATATTTCTAATCCAGCCAGACACCGTAGGTAATTCTGGAGCACCGCACTTTTGTGCTATGTCTCTTTTTGCCACTGTCACAGCCAACGTTGCCCACAACTGTTCATATTTATTCAGGTCAGTAGGGTCCCAAATGTTCCGCAGACACTTACGGGGCTCAGGCAGGAGCGACATCTCGAGGGCCTGGGAGACTGTGCGCATAATTTGTCTCCAGACATCTTGGATCAACGGGCAATCCCATAGTGTGTGGAATAGGGTTCCCTCCTCCCCGCAACCTCTTAGACAGAAGGGGTGTGGTGCCCGCTGTATCTTGTGCAGAAGTGTTCTGGTGTAGTAGGTGCGGTGTAGGATCTTGAGCTGGACCAGCCTAAACCTAGCCGAGATGCCCACTTCCCTTGGTGACGCAAGCGCCTCATTCCATTCTGAGTCATCCATGTCCCCCAGTTCCCCAACCCATCTCTCTCTAAGCTTCTGCGTGGGGTCTGACAGGTTATTAACTAGTTTTTTGTACGTAAGAGAGGTTGCCTTCTGCTCCATAAAGTCCGTTAGTAACCTGTCCTCTAGTGGTGACGATTCTGGGAGTGTGGTGTCAGGTGGGATTGCGTGCAGTAGGGCGTGTCGGATTTGCACATACCTGTATGTTTCATTGGGGCCCATACCATACTGCTGCTGTAACTGTGAGAATGCAATCACCGAGCCCTTGTCCCAAAGGTCTCCTACCACCGAAATCCCTATTTGGTCCCAGTGTGCGAAGCCCTTACTGGATCTTAAGTTTCCTAGTGATTTCGTGTCCCACAACGGCGTCATTTTGGTGATTTTACCCGTCCACCCCAGTCGAGATTGTGCTGCATGCCATAAGGTTACCGTGTGTAACGTCGGTCCAAACAGTTTCCGGACCCGTGAGCGATTGTATAGCACAGAGAGCATGTCGTCTGTCCCCAACTGTGACCAGTCCGCTTTATATGCGGGGTCCTCCCGTGGGATGTGGATCCAGTGATTTATTATCTTAAGTTGGGATGCCCAATAATACAATTGAAGGTTGGGTAATGCAATTCCTCCTTCATACCAGCTTTTAACTAATTTGTAGTGAGCTATACGGGCTGGGCCATTGTTCCACAACAGAGCAGATACAAGTGCAGCGACCTGTTGGAAGTAGCGTGGGGCCACCACATGCGGGGTATTTTCTAACACATAAAGAAATCTAGGGAGAGCCATCATTTTATATAATGCCGCTCGTCCAAGGAGGGTTAGCGGCAGGGTAGCCCAGTACTTAACGTCTGCACGGAGACGTGCCAGAGGTGGCACCAGGTTTGCGTTGTAAAAGTCTGCTGCATTAGCGGTGATGAAAATGCCCAGGTATTTAAATGAGCCGGTCGCCAACTGTAGGGGGCAGTCATCCCGCAATAACGGCTCCGGGCCTCTAAGTACGAATATTACAGACTTGGACCAATTCAGGGTGTAGCCTGACGCCTTTCCGTGCTCATCGCACAGGGTTAACAGGGCAGGGATACCTTCATTGGGATCGGTCATATAGATCAGCATATCATCCGCATACAGGGATACTTTATCTTCCCATCCGCCCTCCCATGTGATGCCCCGAAACAGCGGTGTTGCTCTGAGCAGGATGGCCAGCGGCTCCAGCACCAGTGCAAAGAGTAGGGGCGATAGCGGGCACCCTTGTCTGGTTCCGCGTCCCAATGGGAAGGGCTGCGAAATGTGACCATTCGCCACCACCTGCGCCATTAGCGACTTGTACAGTAATCGAACCCATGCTATATATTTCGGGCCGAAGCCCATACGAGCAAGGACTGCAAATAAGTACTCCCACTCCACAAGATCAAAGGCCATTTTGGCGTCCAGGGATGAGATGACAGCCTGTTTCGAAAGGAGATGTGCTCGCGCCAGGACCCCATGTACCCTCCGCAGATTTAGTGCTGTGCTTCTATGTGGCATGAAACCTGATTGGTCTGGGTGTATCAGGATGTGCAGGTGCTTTGTTAGGCGACTAGCCAGGCGTTTCGCTAGGATCTTTGCTTCCACGTTGAGCAAGGAGATAGGTCGGTACGAGGAGCATACTGTCTGCTGCTTGTCTGGCTTGGGAATGGCTACTATGGTGGCTGTGCGCTGGTCCAGAGCGAGTTCAGTCTTGTCTAAACTTTCTTCATACATATCCAGCAGAGGTTTGCTCAATAGGGGGGCCGATGCTTTGTACCATTCCACGGGTATCCCATTAGGACCTAGCGCCTTGCCAGATTGTAACGATTGTATTGCTAATTGGATTTAATTTTCTGTTAAGTCAGTGTCTAGTTCCTGTTGCGCTTCTTGGGAAAGCGCGGGGACAGTAATGTGGTCGAGTGATGCAAACGCCTCCCGTTCCGTGACAGCCTGAACCGGTGTGTATATGTCCTGATAATGGCGCGCCAAAGTGTCCACTATTTGTTCAGGGTGCGTTAGCAGCCGGCCATCCTGTGTGCACAGCCTCTGAATGCCTCTGTTGCAACCACCCCTCTTGTCTAACCAAGCCAGCATTTTCCCGGCTTTATCCCCCACGTCGTATACCCTGTGGGCGGTGTTCGCCAAGTGTCCCTTGGTCACCGTTGTGAGGTGGGCCAAGTGTTGTTGTTGTTTGAGGTGTATTGTATGCGCGGTGTCAGGGGTGGGGTCTGACATGTGGGCAACGTTCGCGGTGTGGAGCGCCAATTCTAATTGAGCGAGTTCACTTCTGGAGTCTCGCTTGTGCCCCGTGATAGTCGCTATTGCTGCGCCGCGCAGGACTGTTTTGTATGCCTCCCAGAGTATCGAGGACGAGGAAACCGTCCCTACATTTTCTGCAAAATAGTGTGATGTGGCTAATTTAAGCTTCTTCCTGATACCAGGGATTTGCAAATAGTTGGGGTATATTGGATAGAGCCTGGCACGTTTCTTCTCCTTAGACGTAATGTGGAGGGACACTGGGGAGTGGTCAGACACACCTCTGGGTAGGATCTCGAGCTTGTCTACTGAGCCCAGTCCCACCCCCAAAAAGAAAAGGTAGTCAATGCGTGAGAGACTGTTGTGTGTAGAGGAGTAGTGTGTGTATTGAGTCGCTGTGGGATTCAATTGACGCCAAACATCTGTGAGGCCTAGCGTGGTCAGAAAACCAGGAAGTGTGGCAGTCCCTCTCCGGCGGTCCCGTACGGGAAAGGTGTCTAACAGTGGGTCTGCTATGGTGTTGAAGTCTCCCCCAATGATCATGTCACCCTCTGGGAGGTCAACGAGAAATTGACCCAGCGCCGGCAGTGCTGTGGAGTGCAGCGCCGGGGGGATGTACACTGACACCACGTTGAGGGGCCTCCCTTCCCACTGGCCATACAGCGCCGCAAACCGACCCTGGTCGTCCGTCCTGCGGCTTTCAATCATAAAAGAGGAGTTTTTCTTGAGGAGTATCCCAGTGCCCCTGGACCCCGTGGTGAACTCTGCATGTACCGCCATTGCATACCCATGTCTGTCAAGTGCTTTGCAGGTGGACCCGGCCAGGTGCGTTTCTTGCAGCATCACCAAGTCAGGCCCGTGACGTTTGATGGTTTGGAGGACCAACCCCCTTTTAATTTTGTCCCCCAGGCCTCTAACATTCCAGGTGAGCAGTTTTAATGGGGATACCGCTGTCAGTCGCGGGCCGCCATCAGCGGGCGTGTCCCGAGCCTGTTGGGCCATTTGGGTTCATGAGTAGTGTTACTGAAGCGTGGAAGTGGAGCGTAGCATATGTGCAATTCCCTGTGCTAGGGTACCAGGAATGTACGGCCTGCAGTGGGACCATGTTCCATACTGAAGTGGTGATGACTGAGAACAATACCAACCATAACTTTACAACTTAGCCCCCCCCCACCTCCTCCCTGCTCCCCTGCACCACGGACGAAAACCCGCCCGCATCCCCAACTTGGCAGAGTGCTTAATCCCATCCCCGTCCATCTTACTTGCTCGTGGGGTTGGTGATACCCCTACAGGCACCGGCCGATGCCTGCCCTACTCAGCTCCATCAGCGTCAAGTTCCCAAGGGCCATAAACATGCTGTCCCTCATGCAGCCCACTCAGATCAGCCCCTAACTGGTTGTCCAGAGTCAAGTGGGTCTCTTTCAAGATCCGAATCCAGTGCTGTCGCGCCTTCCCCGTTCGTGGGATTTCCTGATGGGTGTATCGTCGGTCCTCCGTTGCGGTGGTGCTGTCGGTCTCTATGCGGGCGTTGAGGCTGCCCCACCTGTCTCCATCCATCAAGCCATTCTCTAGCCACCTCCGGTGTGTCAAAGAACCACGTTTTTCCTTCGGCCACAATGCGCAATTTGGTGGGGAAAAGCATTGAGTATGGCAGGCCCTTGTCTCGCAGCGCTTTTTTCACGTCCATGAATGATTTTCTGCGCCTGGCCACCTCTGCTGTGTAGTCTGGAAAGAAGGCCAAAATCGAGTTTTTAATTTTCACAGGCGGGGAGTTTCTCGCTGCTTGCAGGATTGCGTCTCTATCCCTAAAATTGAAGAGCCTGGCTAGTACAGGTCGCGGAGTGGCGCCCGGTTTGGCCGCTCCACCAGGGACTCGGTGCGCTCTTTCAACAGAAAAGAAGTGAGATAGACCTTTAGGTTTCAGCTGGGTTTTGATTAAGTCCTCGACGTATAAGTCCATTGCAGCTTTACCCTCTGATTCCGGCAGGCCTAGGATGCGGACGTTGTTCCTCCGGGAGCGCCCTTCCTGATCGTCGAGCTTCTCTTGCAACTGTTTAGTGACTCTTTCCATGCGCTCCATGGCTACCTGCAGGTCCGAGGTGTCCTCAACAAGAGATTTGGTAACTACCTCCACTTGAGACACCCTCTCCGCCATTTTCTGGAAGTCCGCTCGAAGCAGAGTGACCTCGGAGGAGATGGAGCCCACTGTCGTCCGCACCTCGTTGAGGGTCTTCATAACGTCTTCTAGGGTCACCTTCGGAGTACCACCCGTTTCTGGAGTTGCACCAGCGGAGTGGCGGCTGCCATTCTGGGATTGTCCATGCTGGCCGTACGCAAATTTGTCGAGCTTCGCCTGTGTCGACGTGCTCCTTGTACCCTTTCCGGCCATGGTGCCGCGGTGCTGACGGAGGTATGCGCACTCTGCGTCTGGGTTCGCCTCTGTCCCTCAAGCCACGCAGGTCCTCCGGGCGTCAGGCTGGTAAACGTGCGTTCCACTGGGTTCAAGGGGTTCCGTGTGCTCCCCACAGGGCCAGAAGTGTTGCAGCCGGCCGTTGCGATGACCAGCCCGCCGCCCTCTGGAAAGTTCTCGTGAGGCCTACAGCGTGGCTGCGCACGATGTCCGCGTGTACTGTAGCGCTATCAAGCGCGGCGTTGAGATGTGCCTTGGGGGAGGCCCCCTGTGTAGTGCTTCCGATCCCCTCCGTGCACCCCTGCAGTGGTTGCAATGCGGGACTGTTTGTACCAATAAGGCGCACCACGAGGCCGGCAGCACCGTGGATAGCCCCACACCACGCCGCCTCTGCGTCAGGATATCGGGGTTCCGACGTGTCCCCCCGCCAATCTGGGGTGAGTCTTAGATCGGCAGTAGCGCAGGGAGACGGCAGGGCCCCCGGTGCAGATCGCCTTACCCTGGTGCGTGAATGGAGCTGCTGGTCATTCGGACCCTTCAATATGGCGCCGTCCTGGGCCCAGTGAGGCCCCCGCTCCTGCTGGGTATCGCGCCGTATCCAGACGGTGCTCGGAGCTAGTCCCAGTTTATTCAGGTCCCCCGGACGACACAGGGGTGTGTGCTGGTAATGCAGTGCGTTCGCGGAGCCCCCGCGGCAGAATGTAGTGGCGGCCGGCCGGCGTCAGAGCGCCTGGGCCGGGGAGGATGGACTTCCGCCCGGGCTCGCCAGTCACTCGAGGTCGGTGCGGCTAGGCAGGCGCAGGCCTCAGTTCGCCGTCTCTTACAGGAGCCGTTCCCGGTGTCCGAGCACCACCGGGGTCGGAGCGATTAACGCCGCTCGGGTTCCCGAGCCGATGTCGCTCCTTCGGGCGGGTGATAGGACGGATCAAAGTGCGGATAGACAGTACGGGCCGGTTTGCCTGACGGAGCTCCCGCTTCAAGCTGCCGCCATGCTTGGCAGTTGGCCACGCCCCCAGGTATATGCTAATTTAAATGGCGCAAGAGACATTACACCCTCGGGTGATTGTCTGCGATTAAAATGGAGGGGAGTTGACAGTGGGGCAATATTGGAAAGTGTAAAAAGGGAATATCCCCAGTTAATCAACTCCTGTTTATCCATGGATGGGAACTGTCACAGGATAATCGTTGACTTTGGTAAACTGTGTCTAGCCATAAAAACTTCTTTGCCAGTTACACTGCCAAAGGAAGGGAAAGAGCCAAGGTGGTTTGATTCCGCCTGCTCACTAGCAAACAGGGAATTGCGCAGGGCATTAACCACCAAACCAAGGTGCATAGCGGAGGTACAGGTAGCCAGGAAATTTTATAAACTTAAAATAGCTGAAAGAAAGGCTGCATTATTGACAGAACAGTGGGAGTCGCTGGTTGGAAGCGCAAACTTGAAAAGCAGTGGCCCCTTCTAGTCAGCTGTCAGAAAAATGCGAGAAATGGGCAAACAATTAACCCCAATCCGTTGCAATATAACCAGCAGTTCCTGGGAGGCCCATTTTTCCAAAATCTATGCCGCACCACTCGAGGAATCAACTAGCTTTGCCCCTGGACAGCTCCGCGGCTTAGAGATCGATCTCCATGAGGTGGAAATAGCTATCAAAGAGAGCCTTGGGAACAAGGCCCCAGGTCCTGATGGACTGCCCATAGACGTTATCAACTATAGTCTGGATCTATGGGCACCAATCCTCCTTAATGTTTTTAATAGTCTGCCAACAGTGCCCATGCCCACTACCTGGGCAAGTAGCACCATAGTCCCAATTTTTAAAAAAGGCGAGAGGTCGGACCCAGTGAATTACCGTCCGATCTCCCTTTTGGACAATACCTTAAAAATCCTGGGGCGAGTAATTTCTAATAGGGTGGTAGAGTGGACTGAAGATACGGGTCTATTGGACCTGTGTCAGATGGGATTCAGGAGCAAGGTGGGGACGGTTGAGCAATTCTTGAATCTAAAACTGATAATTGATAAGTATAGCGTTGCCCGATCGTCTCCTATTTACCTTGCGTTTATGGATCTTTCATCCGCCTTTGATCTAGTGAATAGATCTAAACTTTGGGCAACCCTCCTGAACTATGGACTGGACGAGGCTCTTGTTAACTTCCTGGCCTACCTCCACACTGATCTCAAGGCACAAGTCAGGATTGGGATGGGTGGAGAAGTATCTGGACCTATTACCATTGGCAGGGGGGTAAGACAGGGGTGCGTTTTAGCACCCCTGCTGTTTAATATTTATATTATTGGTCTAGCAAAACCCTAAAACAAGTAACTAGTAATGTACCAATAATCCAGGGGCAACCATTACCAGTTTTATTATATGCAGACGATGCAGTCCTTATGGGCCGAACACCAAATGCCCTCCGTTTACTTGTTAAAAGTTTTGTCCAATACATGGAGGGCTTAGATCTGCATGTAAATTAAAAAAAATCTTTTATTATGCCATGTGGACCCGGGAAACGAAAGCTCAACACCATACATATAGGGACAGATAAATTAGAATCTGTAACTACATTCCCATATTTAGGGCTGGTTTTCGCTGCGAACGGCTCATGGAGTGGGCACTCGGCTTACGCCATGGGCAAGTTCTCGAAAGCCACCAATTCTAGTTTGAGCTTGTCTCGTCCAAAGAAAATAGGTGCCACCAGAGCTATTTAAAAATTTTTTAGACTACAGTGCTTACCTGTAGCTAAATACAGGGCTGAGGTCTGGGGATTGGTAAAAAGTCCAAGTATCCAGCGAGAAGAAAGTCGATTCTGTAGAAAAATACTGGGCGCCCCAATCTCATCCTCCGAATTTATTTGTCATGAGGAACTAAACCTCCCCTATGTATGTGACTTTATCAGAACTAGACCAGCTCTATTCTGGATCAGGATCTGGAAGAATAACTCAGCCACTCTAATGCAAAATATTATAAAAGACTGTCTTAAATGTGACCATGGCCAGGCGATCCCCTGGCTTGCAGGAGTTTTAAAAACACTGAGTGCCGTGGACAGAGGAGATCTTTTCTCCGACCCAAGCAGGATTGAGCAAAAGACAAAATTGAGGTCAAACAAGCACTTTATGCACTTCATAATTCTGAACGAATGGAAAGGGAAACCCTCAAATCAACTGTTGTGAGTTACATGGGGAATGAATTATGTAGGAGACCACTTCCACCCTACCTCACTTTACCCATGACCAATTGCGAGAGATCACTGTTGTTTCGCCTAAGGGCGGGTTCAGTGAAATTCCTACTGGGCTTTCTTTTGGGTTATCAACACACAACACAATACAATCCGTGTCCGTGTGATGGTATTAGTAAACAGAATGATTTGCACTTTCTATTCTTCTGTAAATTTTATTTAAAATGTATTAATTGGTTTTTAATTCCTTATTTTAGAAAACAAAGACCCCTTTCATTGGGGGAGTCTTATACTATGTTGCTCTCCCTGGACACAGATGAACTCATTTTTTGCACCAGCACTTTTCTGAGACTTATAACACGAGTACGTAAAATGATGGAAAACCCCTGAAAATAGTCTTATGAGAGTTGTATCTGATTTTTTAATAATTATGAATTCTGTAATTTTGATTTGTTATGTAATTGAATTGTTTTAATGTGGTACTTTTATTAATTTTCATGAAATTCGAATAAAGGTCTTTTGAACTTGAATTTGAGCGTAAATATAATTATTACTGCAGCCCTGTACTGTCAAATTGTTTCTTCATAGTAACTAGTAAGTTGTAGTAAGTACTACTTTTCAGTAACCTAACCATCCATTTAGCAAACAACTTCATGCATGCAGTAGTGCACTTCCTTTATGTCCCTTAAAAGATGTATGGATATCTTCGAATCTAAAGATTTGTTTTTCTTCATTTGTTGTTTGTCCATGCTGTGTTTTTTTTTTCTCTCTCCACAAAACTTTCCCCAAAATCCCCATTCCCATCCAATTTTCAAACCCTAACCCTCTTCCCCTGGGATGTGTGATTTTTCATTGAGGTGTGACTAAATGACAACAATAAAATCCACACACTTGCTGGGGAGGATAAGGTCAAAGCAACAGGAAAATCATTCTAATCAGAATTTCATGTGCGCCATCGTGGATTGATCATCAACAACATCCTCCTCCTACACATGACGAATCGAATGCTTAATGCTTACATTGCTTTGTCCTTTGCCTTAATACTATTTCTTATAGTAGCCATACTCCACACAACTAGTTCTTAGTTATCTTTTGAATACTTTAGCACTGCTTAGGCTACAATGTATGGCACTGTTCTCTACCGTACTATCTATCGTACTGTTTCTAATGCTACGCTCAGGCCACTCAATGTTTCATTTCCTTTTTTTTCATATGCTGCTACTGCCAGTGTGTACCACTACTACTACCAGCACAACAATGATATTTCGACAATCCAGGATTCAAGTCAACACCCAATTTTAATCTCCATTTGCCATGCAGCCAGACCTGTGCCTAGCCCTATTCTCAAACACGAATCACAGGTAAGATAAGCATTTTGGAGAGGTAGAATAATGGGCTAGAACTCGGAGGAGAGGAGAGACTGACAGTAGTACTAGTAAAGTACTAGTAGGGCAATTGAATTCACTAACTCTGTTAGTGGAACTTTTGTACATGTTTGGACGTTTAGATAATTCATGCTGGTAAGTTTGAAGAAAGCAAACGCACAGTAACCGCCGCCCACCACCACACAAAATAATATGAAGGTGTACACTATGTTTAAGTATGTAAAATAAATGAATATATTTCCCCTAACAAAAATAAACTAACCCAACTCACCCCCTCCCTAAACCCAACCAATGTCTAAATGTCCTTCAAGTCCCTTTCCCCAACGCCCAATTCCCACCCCCCCCAACAGTCTTTAAAAAAGGAGCAAGGGAAAGTCACTTCCTCTGGCGGTGTCCTCCTGTGGACAGGTCCCGCACCTCTTTGCGGAGGTCCCGGAGCTGGCGCTGTTGCTTCTCTGCCAATCGCTCCAGGTAGTCCACTCGCTTTCGGAGGCGGCGCAGACGTACCATCCAGGCTCGGGGGGGGGGGGGCAGCTGTTGTTTTTTTCTCTGTGTGGCGGTGGCGGGAGGCTGTCGGGCCACGGCGCCATTTCACTGGAGGCTGCTGGCTGGTGGACCCGGGGCACTGGAGGAGGATGCAGTAGTTGCCGTCTCCTCCTGCTCCCGAGCCCACAGCCGCCAATATTCAGTGCAAATGGCCTCCAGCTTACGTGCCCTGGCCCGGACAGCCATCTCCTTGCGGGTGAGCTTTTTTGGAGCATCTATATGAAGAAAGAAAAAAAACTGTAGCCATTAGTCTTTAACATTAAGTCAAAATAATTCAACAGACAGTTGTCTCACAGTAACACTAGCAACTTGCAAGCACAGTATAACATTTTGGCATGTATCTTTCTGCAGTCTTTGTAGGCCTGTGACATTAGTGGGAGTTCCAGGAATTCTACTAGCAGCACTATGGACTCACTACTACGTAGTCAGAGAGTCAGAGACTACACTAGTCTTCTTCTTTTTTTCTCTTGTTTTGCAAAAGAAATTACTTGTACGTGAACTTGTGGTAGCCGGCATAATGCCAGCTCACTCAGCTTGCACCCAAGAAAAACAGACACAAGCCATGATGATGCAGACTCGCATTACTTTGAGCAGTACATGCAGGTGGGGATAGGAAGCTCTTACTTTTCTATAGGGGTGGAACTGGCCACACTCGGTTACATCAAGGGCTACTGCTCAATGTAATTTATATTTTGGTCTGCCCCCCCTTGACTTGTCTACTACAAAAGGAAAATGAAGATTATTCATTTCTGATCATATATCCTGCCGATCACATGATCTTTGCTTATATGATCGATGACTTTAGGTGCTTTGTTTTGATAGATTGAGTGAACAACAGCAATAGTCTACCCATGACACAGCTGAAAGAAAATTATTAACATAGGGAGTGAGTGTGGTTCCCATAATTGCCGGATGAAGGAACTTGACTTGATATAATGTCAACTATACAATACATACACAATATATGCTGTGCTTGCAAAGTAATCTACTGTACTGTTATTCAAGGGAGTATTTAAATTTTCTGAACACTCACAACTTCTAGTATTTATTTGGATTTCCTCAGCTTTGCTACTCTGGCACGGACATGTTGTTCAAAGTAACACTGTTCATCCGCTGAGCATCTGCTCTACTACATACACCTCTGCTATCTATGAGGAAGAAGAAGATACCATCCAGGCTTCCAAAGTAAACGTCTATCATTCTTCTTAATGTCTCAACTTGTACCAAGTTTACTTTTTCTCAATAACCAACTAACACCCTTTTCATTTTATTTTTTAAACCACCGTCTTGACTTGCATTTGAGTTTGACCCAAATGATATATAGCAATGCACACCACACATGCATTTTCTGATTCACCCACACCGGCAGTCATCTTTTCTTTCTCCTCCAACCATCCTTGCTTCAAGAAGCCATGCATCTGATTCCTTCCTCTAGCCACCTCTGCCTGCATTCAAAAACACGTACCATTCTTTACAGTCATAAATGTTACAACTCGCTCGTCCTTCCTTTCACCCTTCTTTCCCTTTTCGTTCTTCACATCCCTCAAGATCATCTGATATGACTTGCCTTCACGATAAAAGTTTCCCAGCTGAGTTGAAGTGAAATAGAGGGAGCCATTGCTTACCCGAGAACTTCCGCCACTAATGCTATTACTAAGTCAAGGTTGACTGTCTACTCCGTGATTGGCAAAAATGTAATTCTGAATTAGTAACTGTTCTTAACAGTACAGTGTACTCTTGTACTAGTGTTATGTCTACTGTACAGTACATCATACACTCCTTTGCAAGCCTACTCTAAAATGTCAATAATTAAGGAGTATAATAACTTACCACTGTCCGCTGCTGCTGAGCCATCCCCCTCAGCTCCTCATGGTGGCACTTGTGGCACCACCGCATCCGCCCCTGGAGTGGACCCCTCCGTGCTGCTGCACCCGGCACTGGTGGTGGGAAGTGCTGCATCCGATGTTGTGACGCCTAGAAAAAACATGCAAACAAAACAGGTGATGGACCGAATGTGGATCAATGTCACACACTCACCCCAGTCCGAAGATCTGGGCCTAAATCCATCGTTTTTTTGCACTCCACACCACCCTGGGTTAGAAAATGGCGATATGCAAATCAGCTCTGACCCTGTGCCCCATGGGAACAGTCCAGTCCGAACTACAAAAGCCATGTCCTTCCCAGAACAGAATCAAGCATCCGAGGACCGGACCGGTTTTGAGGTAACACCTCTCATCAGCCCGGCTAGCTTGACTCCAGTGGTGTGGAGTGCCTGGGACCCACGTCTGGGCATCCCCAGCGCACTTAGGGCGGAATATGCAAACAAAACAGGTGATGGACCGAATGTGGATCAATGTCACACATTCACCCCAGTCCGAAGATCTGGGCCTAAATCCATCGTTTTTTTGCACTCCACACCACCCTGGGTTAGACAATGGCGATATGCAAATCAGCTCTGACCTTGTGCCCCATGGGAACAGTCCAGTCCGAACTACAAAAGCCATGTCCTTCCCAGAACGGAATCAAGCATCCGAGGACCGGACCGGTTTCGAGGTAACACCTCTTATCAGCCCGGCTAGCTTGACTCCAGTGGTGTGGAGTGCCTGGGACCCACGTCTCCGCATCCCCAGCGCACTTAGGGCGGAATATGCAAACAAAACAGGTGATGGACCGAATGTGGATCAATGTCACACACTCACCCCAGTCCGAAGATCTGGGCCTAAATCCATCGTTTTTTTGCACTCCACACCACCCTGGGTTAGACAATGGCGATATGCAAATCAGCTCTGACCCTGTGCCCCATGGGAACAGTCCAGTCCGAACTACAAAAGCCATGTCCTTCCCAGAACGGAATCAAGCATCCGAGGACCGGACCGGTTTCGAGGTAACACCTCTCTTCAGCCCGGCTAGCTTGACTCCAGTGGTGTGGAGTGCCTGGGACCCACGTCTGGGCATCCCCAGCGCACTTAGGGCGAAATATGCAAACAAAACAGGTGATGGACCGAATGTGGATCAATGTCACACACTCACCCCAGTCCGAAGATCTGGGCCTAAATCCATCGTTTTTTTGCACTCCACACCACCCTGGGTTAGACAATGGCGATATGCAAATCAGCTCTGACCCTGTGCCCCATGGGAACAGTCCAGTCCGAACTACAAAGCCATGTCCTTCCCAGAACGGAATCAAGCATCCGAGGACCGGACCGGTTTCGAGGTAACACCTCTCATCAGCCCGGCTAGCTTGACTCCAGTGGTGTGGAGTGCCTGGGACCCACGTCTGGGCATCCCCAGCGCACTTAGGGCGGAATATGCAAACAAAACAGGTGATGGACCGAATGTGGATCAATGTCACACACTCACCCCAGTCCGAAGATCTGGGCCTAAATCCATCGTTTTTTTGCACTCCACACCACTCTGGGTTAGACAATGGCGATATGCAAATCAGCTCTGACCCTGTGCCCCATGGGAACAGTCCAGTCCGAACTACAAAAGCCATGTCCTTCCCAGAACGGAATCAAGCATCCGAGGACCGGACCGGTTTCGAGGTAACACCTCTCATCAGCCCGGCTAGCTTGACTCCAATGGTGTGTAGTGCCTGGGACCCACGTCTGGGCATCCCCAGCGCACTTAGGGCGGAATATGCAAACAAAACAGGTGATGGACCGACTGTGGATCAATGACGCACACTCACCCCAGTCCGTAGATCTGGGCCTAAATCCATAGTTTTTTTGCACTCCACACCACCCTGGGTTAGACAATGGCGATATGCAAATCAGCTCTGACCCTGTGCCCCATGGGAACAGTCCAGTCCGAACTACAAAAGCCATGTCCTTCCCAGAACGGAATCAAGCATCCGAGGACCAGACCGGTTTCGAGGTAACACCTCTCATCAGCCCGGCTAGCTTGACTCCAGTGGTGTGGAGTGCCTGGGACCCACGTCTGGGCATCCCCAGCGCACTTAGGGCGGAATATGCAAACAAAACAGGTGATGGACCGAATGTGGATCAATGTCACACACTCACCCCAGTCCGAAGATCTGGGCCTAAATCCATCGTTTTTTTGCACTCCACACCACCCTGGGTTAGACAATGGCGATATGCAAATCAGCTCTGACCCTGTGCCCCATGGGAACAGTCCAGTCCGAACTAAAAAAAGCCATGTCCTTCCCAGAACGGAATCAAGCATTCGAGGACCGGACCGGTTTCGAGGTAACACCTCTCATCAGCCCGGCTAGCTTGACTCCAGTGGTGTGGAGTGCCTGGGACCCACGTCTGGGCATCCCCAGTGCACTTAGGGCGGAATATGCAAACAAAACAGGTGATGGACCGAATGTGGATCAATGTCACACACTCACCCCAGTCCGAAAATCTGGGCCTAAATCCATCGTTTTTTTGCACTCCACACCACCCTGGGTTAGACAATGGCGATATGCAAATCATCTCTGACCCTGTGCCCCATGGGAACAGTCCAGTCCGAACTACAAAAGCCATGTCCTTCCCAGAACGGAATCAAGCATCCGAGGACCGGACCGGTTTTGAGGTAACACCTCTCATCAGCCCGGCTAGCATGACTCCAGTGGTGTGGAGTGCATGGGACCCAAGTCTGGGCATCCCCAGCGCACTTAGGGCGGAATATGCAAACAAAACAGGTGATGGACAAACACATTGACACATTCAACCTGATTGACCCCCTTCAATCTGGCTTCTGCAAAGGGTGCAGAAAAGCGCGGGGACACGCCGGGATGGCGTCACCAAGCGCTTTACAAGCCCCTTTATTATTTAAAACGTAATTCTTTGAGGCATTGCACAGTTGTTTATATCTATTGTTATCACAATTGTCATATGTGTATGTTTTGATTCAATGTATTGTGTATGGTTTTTTCAATGCACTTGTGAACTTCTGTAAATGTGGTGTGTATCCCTTGATGCCAAAATATTTGTTCAAGAACCTTTTTTGTCATAAAATACAAGTGAATAATCACAAATGGTTTGTCAGCCTAGCAATTAATTATACTAGGTGTGCATTTGTTTCTATTAATTCATACTGTCCGGCACTGTGGTTTGTTTGTTTCATAAGAGTGGTCCAAGCCGGCCAGAGACAGGACCCAGCCTTCCCCTCTTTTTTCTGCGTATTATCAATAAAGCAGTGAACAATCAACAAAGGGGAAGGGGAGGTAGAGGTCACAACAGGTACCCTCAACCCCACTTTCAGGGTCCACCCCCGTTTTGGTAATATCCTATGTATCCCCAACCCCCACCACAGTTTGGACCTCAGTGCCCGCCACAATTTGCATCTCAAGGCACAAGCCAGCCTTTTTTAGGCACTGGTTGGGGCAGAGGGCGAGGGCGAAAAAGAGGCAACCAACCAGAGAAAAGGATGCAGTGGGAGGACACCCCCACACGGTGTATGGACTCCAGGAGCAAAACCAAGCAGAAATGAACTTAACATGTCAACACAACAGCTCACAGATATAGAGTAGCAAGTACTCCAGAAAGGCCTGGGGTTTGTACCCACCCCCAAACCTGATAATTTCTTACTAATTTGTGAATTGCAAAAATAATTCCGCAAGATCAGACTCAGAGCATTCTTTGAGGGCAAGTCCTTTGAACAAATCGAGGATTCGGGTCTCCACAACCCCTCCACATTCACACCCCAGAGTGAGATGGTTCCCAATGAAGTACTGACCTATGAACAGGCTGTACTGAAAGAGGCACAGGCACTGGTTGGAACCAAACACTGCAAAAACATGCCCCAAAGAGAAATTAATGCACTGGAATCATTAGCCAATGACAACACCATTACCATCAAACAGGCGGACAAGGGGGGAGCCACGGTAATAATGGCTTCCACAGACTATGACACAGAATGTCTTAGGCAACTGAAACAGGCCTTACTACACCCCTATTCCAGCAAACCAAACAGACCGCCCGAAAAGGACTATTTTGGGAAAGGTCGACTCGGCGGAGTGTGAGGGCTGGATAAGCATAAGGGAAGCAGCATTTCTGGGCAAAAAGGATCCATAAACACCATACTTCTACGTACTACCTAAAATTCACAAGGGAATCAGATCTGTACCAGGCCGCCCTATAGTCTCAGGAATAGACTCGGTACTGGAACCATTATCACAGTTTGTGCTCACTTGCTGCAACCTCTGGTGCAACAAATCCCATCATATACACAGGACACAACAGATGTTTTACGCCTGTTGGATCAGTTCCCTGACACTGACCAGATTGACTTCCTCATCACCCTCGACGTAGAGGCCCTCTACACCAACATCCCACAGAGGGCCACACTAGGGATGATTAAGGAGGTACTCAATGCCTTAGAGTGGGAGTCACCGACCCCACCAGCGTTTGTGATGGAATGCCCAACACTAGGGCTCACTCGATGGGGAGCACTTTTGCCCCTAGTGTGGCCTGTCTCTATATGGCTGACTTTGAAAGTAAGCATGTCTTTCACACCTCTAATCCATACCAAGCTAGCATCAGATTATGGAGACGTTTTATTGACAATCTCCTGATCTTCTGGAAAGGTTGTAGAGACACATACAATGAGTTCTTCCAGTGGATCAATAGATGGGAACATCAGCAGTACAAATTACAGAAAGAGCACCGACCGAAACAGCCTCCTTCACTTCACTAGCCATCACCCAAAAGCCCAAAGAGAGAACTTACCCTTTGGGCAATTTTTAAGGGTGAGGAGAAATTGCAGCACAACTGAGAGACATAAGTCTGAATCAAAGACTCTCACCGGGAACCTCTCCACAAGGGGCTATCCATGTAGGAATATTGCTCTAGCAGGGAAAAGAGCACAGAACAATCATAGGGGGAGCCTACTAGAACGCAGACCCAAGGCACCAGAGTCAAACAAACCCATGACCTGTGTGACCACCTTCACCCCAGCCTCAGACAAACTGAATAAAATCTTAACGCGAAACTGGCACATCCTGAACAAAGGGGCACTCACTTTTGAACTTCCAAGATCTGCGTTCAAGCGATCCAGAAACATTAAGGACATCCTAATTCATATTTGGCCCAACAACAAGCCAACTGCCCAACAAACAACATTGTGGCAGCTACTTGCAGTACAAGGCCATTACCCATGCGGGGGGTGCAGCGCATGTGCGTTTACTGAGATACACAAAACCATCAAATTGAACGACTCCTTCACCTGGGAAATGAGTAGTCATACAAACTGCAACACCTCAAATTGTATTTACCTACTGACCTGCCCGTGCAGTCTTGACTACATGGGCATGGCCACACGCTCGATAAAGATACGTATCTCGGAACACTGCAGTATTTTCCGCTGCAAGAAGACCAATCCGAAAATGTGCACACATTACTTGGAGCACAGACATCCAGTAGATTCAATGCAGTGGTTAATACTTGAGGCCAGCCCCAGGGCTAACAAACAGAACCTCTTTTCCAAAGAGCAAAGATGAATACACTGTTTATCATCAGATAGTGCAGGCCTAAATGAGGAAATACCGTGGAGTGCATTATAAACCATTAGTAACCACACATGAGAGGATATGACAATATCTGTAGCTGGGCTTGAGTATGCTGATTGATAATGCTACCACACTTACAGACATATTCTAGCACTTTTACGAAGACATCTTTGGTAACAAACGAGATCGCAGTGTAAAAACCGCCAATGAACATAGAATACAACTGCATCACAGCCCACTAACACTGAGGTTCTGCTCTTAGTGAGAGTGGCTAACGAGATCACGGACATAATTCTGCTCAGAGGCCAATACGGTAATGAAAACACATAATACCACTGTGTTATGAATTTCAAAAGAAATAAATAGATTTACACCATCAATATGTGACAGTCCTCACAATAAGTCTATCTACATATGGCCGCTTGATTCCACACACCATCACAACGTCAGGGCCGCAAAGATAAGATGACTTCCACATTTCAATGACACAGGTTTTCAACCTTTTTATACGTATCATCGGTTAAACTGACACTCGATAACATACATGAAATAGACTGAGTCAATGCCAGTAATAACGGTTCCGAACCTAATAAAAAACAATTGTGATATAGAATCACAGCACTCTGTCATGGCGCTTGCATCAACATAGGAAACACATGACATTGTGAACAACCTCTTCCGATGTCACGTAACCTGCCGACAGAATAATAAAACTTGGCCGCACCAAGATGAGTCACCTCCCGGACTCGGCGGCTTGGGGTAGGTCGGAAAGGCATCGGGCATGGCTGAAACAGTGAGTATTGACTTAAGACAACCATGCGGTCTGGATGATACTTGTAGGACGGCACAGGCCAGATCCCCGCTCACCTTAAGTCAGAATGACTAGCGCAATGACACGAGAGCACTAAGCTATAGTTCATTGGTCTTTCCTTTACCACCGCTCTAGATGCGGTCAAATGCATTTAATAACATGAGTTGCTAACGGGATCATAATTACCAGTAAGGGACCTGTAATGGGACATTATAAGGTTAACGGCTAGATCCCGGTTGAACCGTTCATTGCGGCATCAGCACGAGTGACCGGATTAGAGCTAAACGTTTGAAACATGCATGAAGTTTCAACGGGCCATGACGAGCGTATGGCTAATATTTCCAAACCCGAAACTCTATTGCAAGGCTTTGCAACTCACCCACACTCCTCTGGTAAGGGATTTAAAGAATTGATTCCGGACTAGATGACCACAGGACTGCAACGATAACCACCAGTGGAGTATAACGCAGGGGGCTGCTTTTTCTTACCGATCATTGCATACATGCGGTTTTTTTATATTAGTATATGGGAGATCGAACCAGGTTAAACTAGGAACCATGTCCATATTAATTAAGACAATGAGTTTACATTTAAATACCCCGAACAAAGTCTACAAAGGTGATTATAGTTCAGACCACGAACAATACACCAATTTGATCTTCTACATAGGATAGATAGAACAATACACCAAACCACTAACTGCCCTTGACAAAATGGTAATTTAAAAAATGCTATAAACACTCGAACTTCCAATTCAGTAGCAAGAACATTCTCTCCTTCTGTATACAAACAGCCTGATTAATTAATGTGCAGACAGCCCGGTACTGATAAAGCCTGGTATCTTCACTTGATAGGTGAGTCCTATATTCTTTTTCATAACCATCATCTGCTCTGTGTAAACTTTCACAGGGGCATGTAGCGCACAACCTGATCACTGTTGCTATGATGTCTGAAAGTTTCTTCGTTAACCACTCTTTTAACACTTAAGCACTCTAACAGCACCTATGTAGTGTGTGCTGGAGAAATGTACAACGTCACTTATATAAACAGCCAGTAAATTTACGTCTGTTTTTATGCCCTGTTCTTCTCATCACAACAGGTAGTTCCAGAGCTGCACAGAGTCACTGACACAAGAAATATCTCCTTCTTGTGTTTTTCCTAATTTAATCTATTGGATACTGGTTAGGTACTCTAGTGTAGACACGTCATAAATCTAGGTCCTGAAGAATCGCGAGTTGAATTAAACATGAGTGCAAGAAACATGTTGCCCATGAACAACACACACTGACCAGCACTGTAATAGGAACATTACTTTCCTTCCAGTGCTTGTCATTGCACTTTTTAACTAAGACAGGAGACCCCCAGAATAAAATGTTCTTTAAGGTACTCCCAGCCTTATTTTAAACTCACTCACTCGTCTAAACTATTCTGGCCCCACACCCGCACTTCACAAAACGGCTGCTGGATAAAAGATCCCTGATAAAGTGCCCCTCCTAGAAGTGAGCCCGCTGGGTATTGCAGCGCCGACCCAACGGGGAGCAGCCCAGATGATGAAGCATGACACCTGCAAGGGTGTGTGAGGGCATTACATCCAACAAAATGGATGCCCTACTGTGACCTTACTGAGAACAGTGGTACCATCACACTAGCGTGACACGTACATTACTCTCCACTGAGGAACAGCCCAGCAAATTTTTTACTTGATTCTCGGGGGCACCCGCTGTTGCTGGACCTCCCACTCAGATTGAGTGAAACTCGCCTCCCCCCTCTCTCTCCCCCTTGTTGTAGACACATCAGTTGCAAGAGTGAGCAGGAGAGGAGACAGCAGACCTCTGCCTGTCTGGAACTTGTGTGAGTAAATCCTGTTCACTCTGACCCTAGCCCATAGCATCATGTATTACAGTCTCACATACTAAAGGAATCTAGGACCAAAATTGATATTTTCCAAGATATTGTGGCCGAAAGACCATTCAAATGGGCCAAAGGCCTTCTCAAAGTCAATTTGCATCATGGCTGTGTGGTCAGATACAGAATGCATGTGGTCCAACTACATATTTAGCCTCCTAAGACAAGGCCTTGTGCCTCTGACTGGCATAAAGCCATTTTGACCGCAATGCACTAGGGGTCTCACTTGTTTCAGTAGCCTGGTTGCTGAGGCCTTTGCAACAATTTTGACTTAAATATTTATTAGGGTGATCAGTCTGTAAGATGTGCAGTCTGTAGGTGGCCTATATGGTTTGGGTTGGACTACCGCTGAGGCACTCCAGATATCATAGATAAGTAGCAAAGCTGTCTCTGCAGCTTCAACTATCGCGAGGTAGTGAGAGAGTAGTGTTGATACAAACCTTTCCAAGAACTGTATATGGAATCCATTTGAACCAGACACCTTCTCAGATTGCATCTCCTACAAGGCTGCAAATAACTTCTCCTTTGAGAGGTGAGCATCCAAATTCACCCTTCCACTGCTGGAGAGCCTCGGCATGACCAGGGTTGCAGCTAAGGGGTTTTGTTGCTTCGACCTTCCCGGCGGCTTCGATTGGTGAAGTGCCTCATAGTAATATGAGATTTGTAATGGGTCACCTCACTGTCGGGCCCCAAGTCTATGGGAAAAACCTGAATTCCAGAGTTGGTTGCAAGCCTGTTTAGCAAATTTCCTGTCTTACCTCAAATTCGTGCTCTTGGTTTTTAAAAATCAGACACTGATGCCCTGACATGAGTCATCGGTTTCTGTTTAAGGGCCTCCTTAGTAGCCTCTAGACTACAAAGTGTTTCATGATCTCTCATTTCGTTAAGGCGATATTCTAATTCCCCAATCTGCCTTTCCAGTGCTGCACTTTTCTTTCTCCTCCTACAGGGTATGCTATTATTAACCCCCAAAGAACTGCTTTCATTGCCTCCCACAATGTGATTAGGGAGACTTCTATTGTGGAGTTTGCTCTTAAGGAGAGTTTTATCTTTTTCTTCATGTGTTCTTAAAACCTAACATCCTTCAGCCACCCAACCTAAAGGCTCAAGTGCATGTTAGACCTACACCTCCCCAGCCCCATCGTTATTAAATCGGTGATTGGCCCAGCAGTTCCCATGCGTGCATTGTAGGTCCTGACGACTTTTAGAGTCCAGCAGCTGGGAGGAAGAAGTAGTCTAGTATGTGATCTATGGGAGTGGGAATAATATGTGAACTCACATGCTGACTTGTTCTTTGATCTCCACGGATTGCAAAGCCCCTGGGACTCTGCACCTGGTGCAATGGTTTAGCCCCTCTTTTCACATCAAGATGTACGTATGTGACATCATTGAAATCCCCCCTAAAATAAGCTCCTCATCCATACCTGAAGTGATAACTGTCATCAGATTTTTCATCTGAGTCGCCTGCAGGGTCGGTGGAACATACACAGACACTACTGCCAATGGAATACCAAACAGGAAGCCTGTAACCACAACATATCTATCTATGGGAAATCAGATAGTGTCCACGACCATCAGGGGAAAAGTAACTCCTCTGGAACCCCTAGTGAACCCTGCATGATTAAAGACATAGTGTACCAAAAAGGCACCCCTATTCCCAAGAAAATGTGTCTTTTGCAACAAAGGATCCACTAGGACCAGATTGTGAGCCTCTCGAAGGATTGTTATAGATTTTATTTTATCCAGCAACCCACTGAAATTCCAAGACAATTGCTTGTAGTGGATGGTGTTGTTGTCAGAGGTCATGGCAGGTCATTGCGCCCATTTGACTGGGGTCCGCAATCTGTCTTGCATGAGATGTAGTATTGTGACCAAAATCAACCCTAAAGTACCCAACTGTTCCCCCAACAACCCTCTACTCAACACCTCTAAAGTGGAAGCATTTGTAGTCTCTAAAACAAGCAACCCCAATAGAAACAACATATAATACAATGTAATACTAAATCAAAATAAAGTAACCACAATGATCTTGTGCAGTGGGGAGTGCTTTGCCTCGAACCAGCCCCTCTCTCCAGAGGCTATGTGTCTCTTCTCCCTCAGCGAATGAGAAAACACTTGTAGCTCTACATGGAAGAAAAAAAGGAAGGGGACCAAACGCCTCCTCTATACCGCTGAATAATGTCTCATCATCCCCTAGTAGGGTACCCTCCCCAGTAATCACCAGAGCGCTATGAGGAGGATATTTATCCTCCTGTTATAACCAGATTTGGCCTCCTATCAGACTGCTGCATTTCAGCCTAGAGTGTGATGGTTGAACCCCTTCAGCCTACCGAGTTGGCATTGGCTCCTTTGTTGAAAGGGGCAGTTGTTTCATCTCCACCGCTCAGATTCAGGCATCTTAAGAGCTTTAAAATAAAAATGGTTCCCTACTGATCATAACTTTTAGTTTGGCAGGGTACATAAGCACATTCAATGTACATAGCCCTGATTTTCCACTTAACCTCTAAGAAACATTTACGAAGAGCTGCACTTAATTGTGTAATCGGGGAAGGGCATAAACTTGGAGTCGGTGCAAAGGACGTCTAGATGTTGGCGAGCCTGCTGCGGGATAGAGTCTCTGCCTACAAAATTCAGTACCCTAATGATAATGGCTCTAGCTGTGCGTCAGGCGGAGGGCATGGAGCCGGCGCTCTGTCTGCCCTTTCCAGAACGAAGAAGGGGGATAGCTCACAATCCGGGACTGAAATATTCTGTGAGGAATTTCTCTGGGTGCTGGTCCCCCACGCCATCTGGCAGGTCTAACAGCTGGCAGGGGACAGAAGGGTCCTCCCTACACACAATGCAGGGGACATCTGCCCATGCATGTCTCTATGAGGCCATGTCTTACTGGCTCAGTGTTGGGGCCCCCTCTCTCCCCTCCTCTCTCCAGATGTCCTCCTGAGACACCACGGTGATCAGCGGTAGCGTAAGGCTGGCATTTTGTGACCGTCACTGCCCCCATTGTCCATAGCAGTCTCCCAGGACTTCTGGGATCCCAGAGGGGGATCACATCCTGAGGTTGAAGCCATGTGCCCAGTCTCCTAACTTTGAGGCGAGACATCTTGTGTCGGTCCCGGCCCGCCTGGGCTGTAATCTTAGTCCTGGATGCTCATGCTGCCCATCCAATCTCTTCTACTCTGGCCCACCAATTCGGCTCAACTGTTACAATCCTATATGTGGCTGCCTAAAAGTGAAATGCGGTCCCTACCACTTCCCTCCCATGTGGCTGTTTTCTCTGTGCCCCAAGAGTCAATGCGGAGGTACAGATGTATCGCCGCTGTGGAATTGTAGCTCCAGGTTAGGTAAGTTGGCAGCAGGGCAGTCTTCCGGCATGTCGTTGTTTGCCTAATGCTTTTTTCTCATCCCTGGCTCCCTGCATGGGCTTGGATAGGACAAAGGGTACATGCGTAGGGGCTGCAACATGGATGTGTAGAAGTGTGGCTCACTGGTTTGAGGAGGCAGACCCTGATGCAGAGGTCAGACCCGGGACCAGGGTTCAATTCCTGACGCGGCAGGGTCTTGAGCTCAAAATGTCCACGGACTCGATAATTCTCGCCTTGGTGCCGACTCGAATCATGGGTTCACACTCAGCAACTCTAGGCAATAGCTTTCTTAATCTCCACTACGGCCCCCCGCGATGGGATGCCTGGTCTTCACCTTGGGGATGCCCAGTAGGGGTTATCTTGCAGGGAAAGCCAGGACGGGTTCCCAAAGCAAGCGCTAAGAGACCTGTCGGTGATTTGGCACTATATAAATCGAAATTAACATAACATAACATAACATGTTTGCATCTGAGAAAAGGTCACCCCATAGTCGACTCGCCCAGTCTGCAGTTGCAGCCCTGGCCATGTGTGGCACCCAGTCTGGCTCCTCCACTTTAAGGTACCTGTTCCGCTGTTTCCAGATACCGCTTGGAAGTGAAAGAGGCTTCATGCCACAACTTGGCCACTTGGCTGTCTTCTCTCAATTGCACACCCCAGGAGTCGATGCTCAGGGAGGTTCACAGTGACTCCACAGCTTCAGGTGAAGTTTGTCACCAGCAGGCACATGTCTAGGCAGGTAGTACGAACACCCAGGCTGTCTATCGCCAAAAATTGTCTCTCATCCCGGGCTCCCTGGATCAGCTTGAGTGGGCCAAAGAGGGTTAGTATGTGGGTCACCGCATTGGTGCTAACGGCTGAAAAAAGGTAGCCTAAGGGTCAGATTCAGCAGAATTCTCGGAACTGGCACGGAGCTAGCATAAAATGCAGCCTCCATCGTGCACTGCATGGCAACTCCTCCAGGTAATTTCTTGTTTTATGCTGTTTACAATGTAGTGGAGGTGAGTGATCTGTAAATGGTAGGCGAGAGCTTTGGGAGCCAGGATGGTATTTATATCAGATAAGGTAGATACTATATGGTTTAGAAAGAGACATACACAATTTATTTGGTCAAGAGCAGAGTGACCACTTCTGGTAGCAGCACACTTGTACACTGTCAGCTTACCATTATTCACTGTTTCTGCATCTTTGATCCATTACTCACAAAAGTAATAGTTCTGCTTTTAAAGGTGATGAACAAAAGGTGCCAAGGCCGTGAAATGCCTAAATAGGAAATGAACATAGTATGCTATTTCTCAAAATGTTTCTCTTAGATTTTTTGTTTCTTGGGGTGTGCAGCCATTCGTGACTTCCGTCTCTGTGAGACTCATGAGAGTCTAGATGTGTTGACAACGGACTTGGTAATGCTGATATTTTATTATATTTTCAGGATCCAACTATTCTGCTTGAAGAAGTAACACCACCGGAACACATGGATGCCTTCGGCATGCCCACCATTGCAGGTGAGAAATATGTGAGTCTTGTTTAAAATTCTATACCATCAAGTTCATATGCCCACTCTCTCATCTCTCAAACTTTGTGGCTTCCATTCCATCTACACAAATCAAAAAAAAATCCACAAGATATCACAGGAATAACTGTCCATTGAAACTGCCCTCCAATCTCAGAAACAAAAGGAATTCATTACAATATTACCAAGGAGTGAATGGTGTAGTAACTCGCTCCGTCTCTCATCCAGTGGTACCCTTAGAGAGCTAGAACAGATTTCGTAACTTCAACGCTGATTTTAGTGCACAGTGTAAATGGACAGAGGAGGAAGCTATCTCTTGCTGGAAACAGTAATTATTTAAAACAATTACCCTTCTGACTACAAGTCTAACCTGTTCTGTGAGAGAAGAGAAAAAAGCACACAGGGGTTGATCGTATTTGTGGATGAGCAAGGAACTATGGAATCAAAAATCCCCTTTCACCTTAGGAGGAAATTTAGCTTTTTCTATCCTCACTTCTAAACCAGGCAAAGGATTCAGCTGGCATTGGCACTGAGCAACAGAGAATACAATCTCCTATTCACTGGGATTAACCAGTTACTGGCAATGCCCACAGTTTACCATTTTTTAGAAAAATAAGTCATCTGTTATGCATGTTGTCACATCTAAATAGCCTTCTTGTTTCCATTCTCTTTATCTACCAGATCGAGGACATGATAAAAATTATGAAAAACACTCTCAAGTTATGCGACTACATACTTTCTAACTAGAGTGAGGTAAGACTTTGATGCTTTTGTTTTCTGTCAATGTGAGTGAGAGTGTGAGTACTATCAGATTGAAAGGATCACACAACAAACCATCACTAATCGATGGGGTCACTGGAATGTAATGTAAATGTAAGGTGGATTTGTACAGTGCTGCTTGTCACCCGTGAGGGTAGCCAGGCGCTTCTTCCATACAATTTTGGGTTTGCAGTATTTACCAAATTATTCACCCTATGCTACTTAGATTGCAGATTTCCGCAAATAATTGTATTGCTAGTTTAGAATAATCAAAAATAACACATGGTGCTGCGCCATGGCATACATTAACTACTCACCAGATTACCTCACCCACGTGCTATACTGGTATAAGAGAGGCAAAGCTTTTTGGGAGAACAGCATTAATGTGTGATAAAATAGCAGAATAGTATTGTCACAGAATATAATACTTTATGCTGCATAATTTTCACTGTGTCCCATATTTTGGCCATCCAAATGTGCCTACTGAATATTGATATTGCCGGACACTAATATAATTGATAAAAAAAAGAGCAAAAAATATCAAAAGGAAAATATGAACAGGTTTTCTGTAACTAATTCCACATATGTGTACCAAAAATATATATACAGATATCTTTATTTATTTGGAGTTAAGAATGGTAAATATATCTGCCACTCTTTGCATTTACCATTCAATATTTTGTCCCTCGATATTTGTCTATGGCATTAGTGTTCCACAATATTCTTGTACCAGACGTTCAAGAGTACAATTGGCCCTTCATAGTCTCATAATTCCAGAAGCACTTCTGACAGAAGGTCTTTGATTAATGTTTTAAATTACATTACAGTTGGGTGTGTTGAAAAGGAACGAAATACATAGGTTTTCAAGAGTCTAGAGAAATATGTAACCAACAATGGACATGGAGAGATTGATGGATCACTTCTCATTGGTGCTGGAGAAGGAGCGATTCTGGAGTAGGGTTGTCCAAAGCAGTTGTCATCAAAGAAATACCTCTATGTTGGGAAAGATTGGGTGCAAAACCTTTTAGAAGAGAAAGATAGTGGACTCAATTCACAAAGGTAAAGTTAGATGAAAGTCTAATTTTACGACTTTCAGTATTCACAAAGGTCATTGACGAATAATAAATGCCCTTTGTGAATACCGAAAGTCATTAATCCAGCCGTGAGGGTAACGGCACGCTACTTACAGCCTTACCGCCGTGAGAGGAACGGCCATCGACCATCCGCCGTGAGGGTAACGTCCGTAGTTCAGACCAAGTGAACTACACCACTCAACTCCCCCGGGGACCAGCGCACATACCCTGATGTAGCAGATGTGCCCGGAGGCCCTGTAAGAGCGCGGAACGCCTTTCGCCCCGCGAGTCGTGCGCGGGAGCATCCGGGAGAAGCCCGGGCAAAGGGCAGGCCGTCTGTGGCCGTCTGGGGCCAGACGAAGCCAGGCCGGGCTACCCCCCCTGAATATCACAAAATGGGTAAGAGAAAACAATTGGGTAACCAGGGTCAGGGGGGTAAGAAAGCCAAAGTACCAAGGGTACCTCAGCTGTGGGTGCCATTAATATAGAAATCGCTGATGCCGAAAAAGAGCTGGGTATACCCCCCATGGCGACTTTGTCAGCTGATCAGTGCCCATCTGACGCCGTTGTGGAAGGAAGGAAACAAGATATCAATTACTCACAATCACTGCCTAGTGGTGGATTAAGCAGTGTTACATCATCAGTCCTTGAAGTTGGGTCAGAAACTTTGGTGACGCTGTCCTCTGTTCAAGAAATTAACTCTAAAATCACGGGCCAAGAAGAGAGAGGGGGTCGGCCAACTGAAAAGTGCCGGAGAAAGACCAAACATCTGATGAATGATGCTGCTAACATGGAAGATCTAATCATGAATAAACTCAGTGCTAAAATTGAGGAGATGTTTATTTCCCACCTAGAACCTGCTTTGGTAGCCACTGCAAAGGACATCATAGACACTTTAAACACCTGTGTTGCAGGACTTCTTAAGAGATGTGAGACTATTGATGCCTTTATACAAGAGTACCGTGGGTTGCCTGCAACAGGGACAGGCCCTCAGATTTTACAATCAAATAATGTGGGGCAAATTGTGAGCAAGGGCTCAATTGTTACAACCAGTAACATACAACCCACTGTTGATTCACCTCACGTTACTGACACTTCGGACATAACTCCTAGACCCCCCACCTGTTTGGATAACCCAAAAGTAAAGGTAACAACACAAATACCTGCCCAAACCCCTTACTCTACCAATAAGCCGACCCATGTCTTATGCCAAACTAAGCTACATCTCCCACCCATTGCAGCCCCTCTAGTGGCAGTATTAACAGGGGTTCCACTGCTGAGGTTGGATACCAGAGAGAGTACCCGGGAACTTATTGAAAAATCTAAAAAGTGGTGCAGACAGTACTCTTGTGGGGGCTTAGACATATCTAATAGTATTAACATGGCGAGAAGAGTAGGATGGGTAGGACCGTCTCAAAAGAATCTGAAGGGGACTGCATTGTCTTAAATTTTGACAAACAGAATGTTGCGGACTACCTATTCTGGGATGGGTCCGACCTCCCAAACTCTGGTATAAGGCCACTTCCTTTGGGGTATTTTTATCCCCCTCCTACCAAAAATCAATGGTATCCTGCTGTCCGGACAAGGAAATTGTCTACTCATCGTCAGAATGTTTCCCCCCACACACAGAGTACATTAGGGGTATGGGATGCACCCTTGATGACAGATAGACAAATTGACTCGGGTTTGTTGTTGGTCATTCGCTTTAACCCATTTATGACATTGGAGGACAACGACTGACTAAATGACAACTCAGGCACAGCTACACAGCCCCAGGTCCCCACTTGTAGGATTATGAGCTGGAATGTTGCTGGCATCAAGGCAAAAACTCGAAATGAAAACTGGGTAAACATGTTACAAACCTTCCATATAATATCCCTCCAAGAGACATGGGACCCTATAAACAGCTATTCCCTGGATGGTTATATTCATTTTTGTATCCCATTAACACGCAGTAAAGTAGGTAGAGCTAAGGGGGGCTTGATTAGTCTATTTAAATTAGATCTGAAAGGCTCCTTAATACAATGCGACTCGGGAAGCCCAAACTGTCTAATAGTGGAACTGTCGTGCCCTGACTCTCCCAACATTTTATTTATGAACTTTTATAACTCATGTGTCAATGATAACACTAATCTAAATTTGGATTTAGTGGAGAAATTCTTGTCAGTATATCGTATAACCACAAATGCTTTTGAGAATATATTTATGGGGGACTTTAATACTCATCCCTGTGACTTATCCTGTGCCAATACAGTGGATGAGGGCCCCCTATATTCGATCCCCTCACATTTCGAACACTCAAAGCGGGGGGAGGCACTTGAAAACTTCTTGGCCTCCTGGAACCTCTATGAGTCAGTTTGCGGGGAAGGTGGCTTCAGGGCCCCCACGTTTAAAGGGATAGACGCGGGTACAATTATTGATTATATTTGTATGACTTCTTTTATTCTCCCTAAGGTTTTAAGATATAAGACTGAGGTATCTGTTTTTAGCGATCATAACCCTGTTATAATAGAGATGGTGTCAGGGGTTCTTTTTGGTTTTAAGATTGCAAAACACAAGGGTGGTAAGGACATAATACTCAAAGATCAGGGACGAAGATTAAAATGGTCCAAAGTGGTTCCCGAAACTTTTTCGCAGGAAGTGCTATCCAGGGTAGAACCTGAGGTAGCTATATGCTTAAATAAAGAATCCCTGGGTTCCCAGGTGGTCGATGCCTTTGATACTATCTGTATACAAATTAATCATAGTCTATCGGCCGGAAGTAAACAGACCAGGCATGTAGGCAAAAGATGGTTGCAATAGAAGTTGCTCTAAGGCACACTCTGCCCTACTTAAGGCTCTGAAGGCCAGCCCTAAAGACAGGGAACAAATAGCTAGTACAAGGACAGCATATAAACAAGCTATACAAGCGAGGAAACACGAGCTGAAGGAGGAGGCTTGCACTCAACTTTTAGCCCCGGAGGTCCTGAGAGACAGTGGGAAATTCTGGGCAACCATAAACCAACCACTGTTCTCAAACGATGAGAATTCGCCACTTGAATCTAACATAGCAGACGACGTTTGGATAGCTCACTTTGGAAAAATATACTGTTCTCCAGGTATCGAAAATTCCACAGCTATTGACTTTTCCGGAAACATGGCTACTCCTGTGGTCTTTAAGGTAATAGAAGTGGAAAAAGCGATAGACCAGACGTTAAAAAACAAGGCACCAGGCCCTGATGGGGTCCCTTTTATTTATTAAGAGAATCTTATATAGCGCACAGATACCCCAACGGGGTGTCCCGGCGCTCCTGTGAGTACTGAAGCTGTATCTAACTCAGATGGAGCTTAACAGAAGAGAAAGGTTTTTAAAGCTCTCCGGAAGGGGAGCTCTTCCTGTATGGACCGGATGGACATGGAGAGCTTGTTCCAGTGGGTAGAGGCACAGACTTGGAATGTTTTTCCCCCAGAGCGTACTTTTTTGAATCTGGGAGTGGAAAGAAGATGTTTGGAGCTGGAACGAAGAAGTCTGGTGTTGGTGTAGGGACGGAGGCAGGAGGAGAGGTAAGCAGAGCCCTTTCCCCTGACTGCCTGATGGGCCAGAGTAAGCGCTTTAAATTCTGCCCTTTTGTGAACGGGAAGCCAATGAAGCATACGCCGGTGAGGTGTGATATGTTCACGAAGGGGGAGGCCGCAGACCAGACGAACAGCAGCATTCTGGACTGTCTGAACACGCCGGTGAAGACCCAGGGAAAGACCTAGGTACAGGCCGTTGGCATAATCCAGATGGAAGGTGATCAATGCCTTAACAATTGTTTTCCTAATGTGACTAGGGAGGAAATTGATGAACTTTTTCACCATCCTAATCTTGGAAAAGCAGGCAGCGGATACCGTCTGGACTTGTTTTTGGAATGAAAGGTTGGTACCCCAAATTACTCCGAGGTTTTTAACTGAGTCTTTAGGTACAGGGGGCACACTCAGTTCGAGGGGCCACCACAAGTTGGAGTCCAGGGGCGTGGGCTGATGGTAAAATAGGACCTCGGTTTTACCGGCATTAGGCCGGAGGGATTGTTATCCCTCCAATCACCTATTGCCTGCATAATGAATTGAACAGACACAATTGTGGTAGGAACATCATAGTCCCTCCAACTTATCTGGTAGGTTTGCTCACAAATGAGTTTTCTTCCACTGTATATGGCCCATAGGGAGGGGTGTGAGATATCTGTGTATTTTACCTTTACCTGCAGAAACACACACATATTCCTACAGATCTGGAAGCTAGCAAAACCTAGCCAGGAGTGCTTTTAGAAAGAAGTGATATGATAAAGTGGTTCCCAAAGTTGGTACATTTCCCTGGTTGCTCCAAATTCTACATTTGAGTGACATACTGATATTGTTTAGGAGACACATATCTATAACTTTTCAATAGAATCAGGAAACAAGCCCCCTTATCCATCATGGCTTGTTAAGTGTAACAGATACAAAAGAAATCTCAATGTTACTAAATCGTGGCAGATGAAGTAAATATTCCACAGAAAGTCCATCCTGTGGTTACAGCCTACTTGGCAGGTAAAAGAGAGGAAGAAGTAGTCACATTCATTACAGGGACATGTTCACTCGTTAAATCTATTATTAATGGGTAGCTGTAGCTGCAGCTGATGGTAACACTTGATGAAAAAAACTACTTGCTATTATACCTGCCCAAAATCATCATTACCAATGCGAAGAGCTTCTCTTACCATATTCAGAGCACATGAAGTGATATCAAGGAGGGTTACCACACGTCATGGAGCTAGGGTGGGCGAGTCCATAAATGTTACCTGTCAGCAATGGCCAGCATTAGTGGAATACACCTCTCACCTACCAAGAGGCCAACAGTAATTAGTGGATGGCAAAAACATTCTACAAGAGATTATACAAGTTTACTGACAGCTGAGACAATATGTATTACATGAACTGAGACTGCAGTAGGCCCACTTCACTTGTTACTCCTACCCCGATTAATCCACTGACTGTAATTGTTGCAGGGCAAAATTCGATTTCTCTTAGGTAGACATTAAGACATGTTGTATCATTTTTAGGAGGCCCAAGACAGAAAATGGTTATTGGTCTTAATTTATAACGATGACAGCCTTTCACCAATGACGTCCTGGGGCTAAGCTTGCCGATTAAACAAAAACTGAGCAGCAAGTATACCCTTTTAACACTAGGCCCTCCGGGTAGAGAAGTTGAGCAGACCAAGGCTTGCTCAGGGAAATGGTCAATCAATCAATCATGATTTATAAAGCATGGCTAATCACCTGATAGGGTATTCATGGGCTGGCAGGCCCCACTGGCTTATTCAAACAGTCAGGTCTTGAGAGCCATTTGAAATTCTGAAAGTGAGGTGATTGTCCGGACGAACGTGGGGAGGCTATTCCAGGTCTCTGCTACGATGTGGGAGAAGTAGGGTTCTCTACTTCGGTAGATGTAGAGAGTACGGGCAAGTGAAAGGGGGGAAGAGCGCAGTCTTCTTGACGGTTGGCAGAAGTTCAGGTGGTGGTTAATGTAGGCAGGTCCTTGGTTTTGTAGAGCCTTTTGTGCATGGGTCAACAGTTCAAATTGGCATGTTTTCTGTAGGGGGAGCCAGTGGAATTTCCTGAGGTGGGGTGTGATATGGGTTCAACGGTGAAGGCCAATGATGAGTCTGACTGCAGCGTTCTGTGTGTTCTGAAGTCTCTGTAGGAAATGTGTGGTAATTCCTACATAGATGGCATTGCTGTAGTCCAGTCAGCTGGTGAGTATGGATTGTGTCACAGTGCGCCTCTTGTGTAAGGGGAGCAACTTGAGGATCTTACATGGCATGAGCAGAGTGAGAAAAGCAGGCAGAGGAGATGGGGTTGATCTGTGATTTCATGGAGAGCTTGTTGTCAATTATTATTCTGAGGTTTCAGGCATGGTTAGAGCGAGTGAGTGTGGGTCCTAGATCTCATGGCCACCAGGAATCATTCCATGTGTTGCTGCGGTTGCCAAAATCAGTACTTCCATTTTGTCTGTATTCAGCTACAAGCAGTTGTTTTTCATCCAGTCGGAGACATTTGTCATGCATCTGTGGAAATTGGTTCTGGTGGTGGTGGGGTTGTTGGTGAGTGAGAGGATGAGTTGGGTGTCCTCTGCATAGGAAATTATGTTGAGGACGTGGGATCTGACAATGTTGGCCACTGGGTTCATATATGCGATGAAGAGTGTGGGGTTGAGGGAGAAGCTGTGGGGGACACCGCAGGTGACCTCCTGGGTTCGGAGGTGAAGGTGGGAGGTCGATCCTCTGGATTCTTCCTGTGATGAAGGAGGTGATCCATCTAAGTGTGTCCCCTTGGATGCCGATATAGTGGAGTGTTTCGATCAGTGTGTGGGGTATAGACTGCCGAGAGGTCAAGGAAGATCGAAGCTGCTGTTTTTCCTCAGTTGAGGAGGATTTCTATGTCACTGGTGGCTGCAATCAGAGCAGTTTTGGTGCTGTGATTGCTATTGCACCCGGATTGGGAGGCGTTGAGTAGCTGATTCTGCTCCAGGTTTGTCATGGGTTGACTCAGCATTTTTCAAGGTATCAGGAAATGTTGCAGAGGTGATAGAGGTAGTGAGTAGGGTGGTGAATTCCTGGCCTATCCTTTGGTTTTCAAGGTTGAAGATGTTGTGCGGGTATAGGTCTGTGGGATGAATTTCATGGTGGAATTGGTGTCCTGCGTAGAAAGGATGTTACAGGTGGACAGTGTGTGGTTCATGTCAGTTATGGTGGTGGCATATCTGTTGAGGACGTCCGTAGGTGTGGGTTGGGGTTCGAGGTTTCTGTATATGGTTGCAATCTTGTGGATGAAGAAGTGGGTGAAGTTGTCACACAGCTCCTGTGAGGGTGTGAGGGTTGGGGAGTTCCTTAATGATTTAAAAAAAGTTCCTTGGTGTTTCTGGCACTGGTTTGGATGCATGCGGCAAGGACTGTCTTCTTTATTGCCCTCAGCAGGCAGAGGGTAGTGGTTGAGGGAGGTCCTGAAAGCCGCCCTGTCTGAGGTGTCCTTGCACCAGCTCCTCTACAACTTTTTGCTGTCTCATTTCGCTGCTCTGAGTTCTTGGGTGTACCAGCTGCCCTTTTTGGAGGATTTTCTCTGGACATTGCTCTTTATGTAGACAATGCTGTCTGCGCAATTGGTGATCCAGGCGTTGAAGTTTGTCACTCACTGGTCGATGTTTGGTGGCGCTAATAGGATGGGCGTTCGCCCAGCTGGTCTCTGAGATTTTATTCCACCTCCGGTGGGGGGTGTTGACCATCTTGGGGGTGGTGGTGCAGGGGCTGGAGATGCTGAAGTGGATGATGGAGTGATAGTTCCATGTGAATTCTGTGACATGGGTGTATTTGACATGGTTGCTGGAGATTAAAATTGGGTCCAGCTTGTGTCCTGAGGTGTTTGTAGGGTTGTGCATGATTTGGGTATATCCGGGGCTGCTCATACTGTCAAGGAGGTGTGCAGTGTTTTTGTTGGTGGGGTCGTCATTGTGGAAATTTAGGTCACTCTGGAACATCTAGTCCTTGGAATCTAACACTGGGGGTGCAATGAAGTCTGTCATGAAGTTGCACAAGCCCGAGCCTGGCCCTGGGGAATGCGAGGGTGCCTCCAATGGTTGTCTTGTCATCCGCGTGGAGCTTGAAGTTGAGATGTTCCATGGGGGTGGTGGTGTTGTCGGTGGTGGTGGTACACTATATGGTTTGTTGGTGCGGTCCTGGTGAGTGTTTTTATATGCATCTGTATCGTTGTTGTAATGCCTGTGGTTGATGTGGCGTTGAGCTAGATCTCAGTGAGGAAGACGATGTTGGGTGTGAGGATGATGATGAGGTCGTGTAATTCAGTGGAATGATTGCATAGTGAGCGTGTATTGAGAAAGGTGCATGCGAGTTCGTGTTTTTGGTCAGGCGGTGTCTGTGGTGTAATCATGGTGGGGCTGGTTGTGGGGCTGGTATGTGTGCAGTGGCAGCTGAGGTGGCACTGAGTGCAGGTGAAACATCCTACCATGGAGCAGGCTCGCGCAGTGGTAGTGTTTGTTGTGGCTGCTGGGTTTGAGGGTATAGAGCTTGGCAATGGTATATCTTTGGGGTCAGGAGAGCCAGGGGACATGGCACTGGACACAGTCCATGAGCATATGGGCACAGACAGGCTTGCCTTTGGTGCACCTCCGCCGCATTAAGTGGGTCCTGGGGTGGGCGAGGCTCCTGTTGGTAGGAAGAATGCTAAGTTGGGGAAACCCCTGCGGTGTCACTTGATCCGTCTGGAACAAGCAGGAACTAGAGTCAACAAGCAAGAGGCAAGCCAGGTGCCCAGGTGCCTACTAAATGGTTTATGGTAAAGTCAATGAGACATCCAGTGTCGGCAATAAATCCAGGTCTAGCCATTGTTTTCACTCAAAAAGAAAAAGTTATTCCCTTCTAACATATAAATGCATACAGTTCATACATTTGAGAGAGTAAGCAAATAATAAACAACTATCAAAGCAATAATCGCTGTGAGCTGAGACTCATAGAACTGATCTAGGATACTCCTCGGAGAAAGGTATAACATAATTCATCAATGACTATTAGGACATTAGCCCTTATGGAGTAAGTAGTGAGTAACCTTATTATTTTTACTCTTTTAAGTCCATCTATTCCTCGCCAAGTAATTGTGGTGAGGTGGATCATGGATAGTACCCAATGGCAATTCTTTGTGGGTGACATCACCTTTCTATCTTTATTGTTTCTCAGGCAAACAAAAGGCTGTGAGTGAAAGGCAAGACCACACTGAATGTTGTCTTTCCTATAAACCCACCAAGCGGGATCACAGTGGCTCAGCCTCAGCCCAGCTGATGTTGCCCCAGACCGGCTCTGTTCCATTGAATATTCACTGGGGGAATCGTCCTGAGACCCAAACACAACCCCATCACCCAAATAACCAGTCCACCCTATGTTGCAGCACTGATCAGGAGATGGAGACAGACGCCACCACTGATTCTGGAGAGTGGTCTGACCTACTGACAAGCTGCTTATGGCACTTTTTCAGATAAGGCTATCAAATGTGATTAAGATTTTCTCAGTTTCCAGTAATCACAAGCTCCATGTCTTTGTGGCGGGAATACCACAAAATGCATTTGTGGTATCCCTGGTCATGCCTCAGCTACAGGAGATAATCTCCTGGACACACAGAAGTGCCACTAGGGTCTCAGCACCTCTCCACACAGCCTGAGGTGCAGATACTTCTCTGTTTAGCCACTTGCATCTTTCAGTTCTTCTGCTCAATTCCTCACTGTTCCCTCCTTATAGGTATGATCTTCTTCATGTAGGAGCACCTCTAGCACCCTTCTTAAGTAGTCAGCTAGCTGCTTTCTTCAAGGCAGACTCCAGGCATCTTTGTCTGTCAATGTTCATATTCTCACACATGACAGAGGGTAGCTGGCATTTAGAAGCTCCAACCCTCAAGCGAAAAAGAATTTCTGAGTCTCCATTGCTGCAAGACAAACCATGACACACTGGGGGGGGGCGTGGCCTGGCAGTATGGCATGCTAGTCACAGAATTGTGCAGTTCCTGCCCTGTATGTCGTAATCCTTGCGGAATAGTGCCCAATGTGCTGAATCCGAGGTCGGAACCCCCCCGCCCCGGTCCCGAGGATCCCAGCCGGGTCCTGTATTACGTGCCTGCGGACCAGGAAAATAACTTTTCAGCCCTAGAGCTGTGGCGGTTCCCCTCTACGCAAAATGGTGGTGCAGACCCCGAATGCCTGCTAGGCAGCCTCCTAGGGTCTTCTCTGGGTCGGCCTGGCTGCTGCAGGGACCTGTGCTGAGGGACCGATCGCAGCCCAAAATCCTTGCTGCTTTGAGAGGGATCCTGGGGAGCGCCAACCTGGAGGTGAGGAGCTGTGAAATCTTGCCCACTGCTGCCCGGCGCTGTACCCGGGGATGTGAGCTGCGTGACCCCGGGGCTTCTGGAAGGCCGCGGTAGGCCTGCCTGGTCTGTAATCCTTCCGGCAGGGGCCGTGGATGACGATGTGCGGTCCACGGGTGCGGGCTGCGGGCAGTGGCGCCTGGACACTTACTGGGGGGCCCATTATTGAAGACCCCTGGGATTTAACTTTAAAGATGGCTGTCGGCGGCGGGGGCATGGCCCTGGTGTGGAGGCCTTTGCAGGGGACCTGATTGGAGCCCAGACTCCTGCCACAGTGTGAGGGGAACCCGAGGTGCTTGAACTCAGAGGGGTGAAGCCGCGAAGACTCGCTAGCCGGCTGCATGAGGCATCATACAGGAGCGCGCTTCATGTGAGCCCGGGGCAACAGGAGGGCCGGTCTGGGCCGACTCTGACTGTGTTCCTCCCTGACAATGCTGTGCAGTCTGTGTGGATGGACTGCTGGATAGTGGGGGCTGGACTTTTACTTGGGGGCGCACCACCATAGGCACTTAGCCTATACCTCCTGAGACGGCCATCTGCGGAGGGGGGAAAACGGCAGATTGGTGGAGGTTTCACCCGGTATTCCCTGAGAGGAGACCTGGAGGGTCGCAAGTTGATCCCTGCTGGACAATAACTCCTGAGACGGTCATCGGATGCCCTAGAGCCCGGCACGAGGAGCACTAGGGAACACATATTCCAGTGGTGTTCTCTAGTTCTGGAAGTAGAGTGCTGTGGGGGACCTGTCGATACACCTCTGGCTTTATAGGCCCGAGATAGATTAGTGCTCCTGGAGTTAAGGATCGAAGGGTCACAGAGATAACCTTGACAAGCCCACACTGGAGTTGGGGAAAGACAGGCCCCTTAGAGGAGCACAAACCAACAAGATTATGCAGTACATGGTGCCGGGCCGAACGACGGCGAAGTGCATTAGACCGGACCTGAAGTAAGTACCGCCGCATGGATTGGCAACCCAGGATAAGGCTGACATTCTGGAGGCCATTAGAGACTCACGAGCGGCACTGGAATAAAAAATGGACGGTATGCCCATGGATATAATTAATTTGTGCCTCGACCTACGAAATGTGGCGGACTGAGTCACTACCACAGAGGGAGACCTGGCCTCCCTACAGACAGAAGTCCAGCTCTTGCAGGCAACAGTGTCTGCACTCAAAGAGCACACCTCCCATCCCAAAGACAGGGCAGAGGATGCTGAGGGGCGGTTCAATGAGGAACAACCTCTGTTTTTTGGGCTTTCCGGAAATGGCAGAGGGTCCAGCGGCTGACTTATTTTTGCAGGAATGAATGGATTCCGCCCTTCTGGGTCATCGGCTCTCCAAGATGTTTGCAGTGGAAAGGACCCACCGCTCCCTCGGTCCCCCCCCCCCCCGAAACTAGGGTTGCCATCCAGAGCTCTAACTGCTCGGTTGTTTAATTTTAGGGACTGGGACATGATTCTGCAGTTTGTCCGTAAGAATGGTCCCCCCAGGTTTGAGAATCAAGAGATCCATATTTATACAAGACTTGTGGAAAGACTTCCTGAGGGTCAAGCGGAGAGTGAGAGATCTTAATGTAAAATACAGCTTAATTTATCAGGCCAGGCTCCGAGTACAATATGCTGACAGAGTCCACTTCTTCAATGTTCCGCAAGAAGCAGCGGAATGAATGGATTCAATGGGCCTGGAGGGGCAGGACCAACATAAGGGATGGCAGGAACAGAGGAGACGGAGTGGTCGCCAATGAAACCAGCATCGCCGCACTGGAGAACAACAGTCCAGCCCATAGGGATACCAGACAGAGAACGCATCATGGTGGGGCCAGAGGGCACCCTAAGAGAAGAGTTTGGGGGCATACCGAAGTAAAACCAGTTTTCCCCACTGTGCCTTGTACAAGAAACTCAATCGGAACCAGAAGGCACTGCCGGCCCAGTCTCTGATGGCTCTTGAGCCACCTGTGAACAAGTAAGGGGACTGCCATACTGGGGGTACTGGTCTGAGGACCTGCACGCGGCGCTGTAAACTCGGACCTCAACGATGATGGAACTTGACTCTGTTGCGGAGCACACTTGGGGGGGTCTTCAACTTAAGGGACTATAGGGGGTGGGAGCGTAGCTGTTGCGGCGGGGCGCTATTCCACCACACTGCAGTTTAGACACTCTAACTGTAGTGCGCTGTGGCAGCCTGGCTAGGTCGTTGGTGGGACGGGGTTGCGCAGGGCTAGGCAGATTGGTTGTATAACGAGGACTGAGGGTTCTTGCTGACTGTTGTTGATGCTTACAATGTTGCAGGGAATTTGAGGGTTGAGTGGCGACTGTGGAGTGGAGTCCTGAGTCCTCAGACCTGGATTGGGTTGTGAGAATGAGGTTCTACTGCCTGAGAGTGAGGGGTGGGGGTGTTCCATTGTTCTGTTTTAATGTTCTATGATGGGAAAGTTTTATGCCGGGTCACTAGAGGTCTTGAGAGCTTTCGGAGGGACAAGGAGGGATCCCAACCCTACACTTTGAGGTCCCTCCCACTTCTACAACAGGTATCGTGGTCATGTAGGATTTTTGACTTTTGTCAGGCGACCAACAAACCTATACACTTATAACATGGAATGTTAGGGGGCTCAATAACATGGTCAAACGGATTCAGGTAGCGACTTATCTTAGGCGGTATAAGATAAGCATGGCCTTTTTACAAGAGACACTTCTCTGGGGGGACTGCCTGAAATATGTCCAATGGCAGTGGAGGGGCCAGTTTTTCATGACTTCCTATTCAGGGTTTGCAAGAGGAGCGCTTATATGGGTGGTGCCTGTAGTCCCCTTTACGGTTTTAAAATGTAGTCCTGATCCAGACGGGCGATATGTGGTAGTGGAGGGGACATTGGATGGGACCCACATGTGTCTAGTGAACGTTTATGCTCTGAATACTGATGATGGGGACTTTTTCGGTAAGGTCCTGGGGACATTAGTCTTGGTACCAGACGTGGAACTGATTATTGCAGGAGACTTTAACTGTGCCTTTGATGGCGAGCGAGATAGGCACCCCCGGAAAGTGGATGCTAAACCCAAGACACAGGAAGCCATGAGCCAGATGCTTAGCAACTATCACTTACTAGATATATGGCGGCACCGTAATCCTGAGGGTAGGGTATACTCTTGTCATACTCCGGCAGCTAACACATACAGCAGGCTGGACTATTGCTTTATACAGGTGATAGCAGCCAGTCGGAGGTTGGAAGGCTATTTTGAGGTGAACTGGAACACGGCCAGCTCAAGGATGCTCGAATGGTATGCGATGAAAGTAGTGATGAGGGGGGTATGTATTTCCACTCAGGTGGGGGTGAGGAGAGTGCTAGAGCGAGACATAAAACATCAGGAGGAACGCTTAGCGGCCTTGGAAGCAGTACTTCCTACAGACCCAGAGGGACCGACCAAGTGGCTGGAGCAACGACGAAAGATAGGGGACATATGGGCGTCATAATAGGACCCCGAGTAGATGTCATTGGTACACCGAGGGTGATAAGGCCGGACTCCTACTGGCACATTTGATCAGGTTGGAGACACAGCCTCTCATGATACTGCCCTGAAATCCGATCCGGGTCAGCTGGTTTATACGCAACATGAGATTAATACCAATGTTGCCCCCCAGAAATTGGAAGCCTCCCTTGCTGAGATGGACCTACCTTGTCTTGAGGGGGTGCCCTCTTGAGGGGAGGAGGTAAGAGCGGCGATCGCTCACCTGAAAATAGTTAAATCCCCTGGGATGTACGACCTGTCGGTGGAGGTATTTAAAGAATATGGCGGAGTCCTGGTTCCTAAGCTCCTGGACATTGTTATGGAGGCTGGTGAGACAGGCATACTTCCTGCCTCCATGCGTGAAGCGTTGATTGTGATGATCCCCAAACCGGGGAAGGACCCCCTACTTCCCGCCTCCTACAGGCCGATCTCTATGTTGAATGTCGACCTTAAATTCATTAGTCAGGTACTGGCAAACAGACTACTTCCGTATCTCAGGGAACTGCTGCATGAGGACCAGTCTGGTTTTATACCAGGGAGGAATGCACTGCGGAATATCAGCAGTCTTGCCCATGTCATGCAATCACTAGAAGGCAAGGCCCAACAGAGTACCATGGCATTCCTGGATATCGAACAGGCGTTCGACTCGCTTGGATTGTAATATTTATGGCAGGTGCTATTAAAAATGGGAATAGGTGAAGGTTTTGTTAATTGGGTGAGACTCCTTTATACTCAGCCGGTGGCAAGGGTCTGCACAGGGCGCTATGACTCAGATGGAATGTCAATAGCCAGGGGGACGCAACAGGGGTGTGCACTTTCCCCTTGCTGTTCGCCCTGGCGATGGAGCCATTAGCGTGTCATCTCTGTAGGGTCCTCCAGGGGCAGAGCATTCGAGTCGGGCCATGGAACATATTGAATCATTGTATGCAGATGATGCACTGGTGTATCTACAAGAGCCGACCCACTCGCTTTCGATATTGCTGGCTGCTTTGGATCAGTTTGCCGTAGCCTCTGGACTTTACGTAAATAATACTAATTCACAACTATATCCGATGGGGTCGGAGGTTGAGAGGGGTGGAGTCCAGCTCCCAAAGGTGGGACTTCTGAGGGTGCCAGACACGTTGCGATATCTCGGATCTGGATAAGTCGGGACAGGGAAGTCTTTAATCGCCATAATATGGGGTGGATACTTAGGGGTCTTCGAGGCAGTATTGCCTACTGGAATACGCTCAAACCCTCTCTGATGGGGAAGATCGCCTTGATAAAAATGGTGGTGCTGCTGCAATGTCTCTTCACAATGCAGGTCTCCTTCTTTGAACTCCCACACCAGGTATTTAAAGATCTTGACACAATGCTTATACAATTCTTATGGAATGGAAAACGATGTCGCATGAGCCTAGAAGTCATGAAACGCACTTGGGGTAGTGGCGGTTTAGATGTCCCTGACCTAGAACTTTATTATTTTGCTTCCCAATTACAGCACGTGGTGGCCTGGCTCAATACAGACCCTTCCTGGGAAAGAATGCTTCTGGCGGACACATATGGGGACCAACAGTTGGCCGGCCTCCTCTGGCAACCGAAAGGGCAACAGGAAGAGTGTACTGCACTGGGCAGATTGCTAGCTGCCATCTGGATGAGGGTGGTTAGAAGACGTATTCAGGTACGATCGTTTGCCCCGGAGGCAGACCTCTGGCTGATGCCACCTTTCGCATTCATTGAGTGGGTCATGTCTATCGACAAATGGAAGACAGGAGGTTGTATTATGCTGTCGGACCTCTATCCGGAGGAAGCGGTAAAATCGTTTGAGTTGGGATCGGGGCAATTTCTGCAATACACCAAAATAGCAATAACAGCACGACACCTATGGCCTACATTCCCGGAAGCTCTAGAACACACGCATACCCTGGGCATGATGATTGCCATAGCCGGAGGGTGGAAACTTGTCACCCACCTGTAAAGGGTGCCCAGGGACGGCAAAAAATATGCACCTCTCAAAGTGGAAGGAAGATGGCAGGAGGTGAGTCCATAGGAGATTACCAAACGAAATTGAGAAAAAATACATGGGGGTGTACGCAAGGTGGTGATCTGCAATAGGTTTAAACAGATACAATACAACATGGTCCACATGACCTACCTCTTTCCCAAGTGCCTACATACTATTGACAGTTCAAGAGATCCAAGGTGCCCCAGATGTCACTATGCACAGGCAGATTTCCCACATATGGTTTGGTTGTGTCCGATGATTCAGGTATACTGGACGGCTGTCTTGGAGGACCTGCATAGAATAACGGGATGGAGGGTTGCCCTAGTGGTGCGTACTTGTCTTCTTGGTTTAATTCCCCGAGACCCTAAACGCAAAACCAGTTGGAAGTTCCTGGTCTTGGGGCTTGTGATTGCTAGGTGGAAAATAGCGATCCACTGGCTGACACAACAAGGGCTGCTGATAGAGAACTGGGAAACAGACCTGAGGGAATGGGCGCTGGCTGAGGAAGGGCACATGCGTAGTACTAGAAGAGATGTCAAACTCCCGGAAGAATTGCAGGCGTGGGGGCAAATGGTCCGAGAGATAGAGAGAAGCTCCCCTAATTCTACAGAGGCATTGTAGGATGATGGTAGTCATGTGGGAAATGAGTCCCTCAGACAAGGGGAGAGACAAGAAGGTAACCCTGATTGAGCTGCTGTTAGACGGACCTTTAGGTGGGTGGGCCTGGTGGGAGGAGGGGTTTGGAGAGGGGGGGTGTTTTAGCTACAAGTTTATCTTATTGGTAATAAAAATTACCACACTGATTGTCGGTTCGGTAAACACCTTTACGGGGCAGCCTAGATTGGATAATTTGCTGTTGAATCGAAACTGTAATGCTCATTGCTAAGAGTTGTCTATGGGATGTAATTGTCTATACATGTGAAGTGTACCTTGAAACCGCAATAAAGACATTTAAAAAAAAAAAAAAAACATGACAAACTGCCTTGTAGTTTCTGCCTCACATGTATACCATGTTTCCAGATAGAGTCCTTCAGGGCTGTCCTGGTCTCATGGATCACAGGATTACTGTGGTTGGCTGGGCTTTGGAATTGGATCCGCTGGCACCAATGATTGGTTGTTGGCAACTGGAATAATGTCAAGTCAAGTCAAGTCAAAGAATTTATATAGCGCGCTACATACCCAGAGGGTCTCAAGGCACTTGAGGAGGGGTGGGGATTTACTTGTCAAATATCCACGATTTAAGTTGCTTTCTGAATGATAGGTGGTTCTGGGTAAGGCGAAGGTAAGTGGGAAGTGAGTTCCAGGTTTTGGCTGCCAGGTAGGAGAAGGATCTACCTCCCATGGTGGTTTTGTTGATGCGGGGTACAGTGGCAAGGGCTTGGTTGGATGATCGTAGTTGGCGGGAGGGGGTGTAGAAGGACAGTCGTGTGTTGAAGCATTCTGGTCCGATTTCGTAGAGTGCTTTGTGTGCGTGGGTTAGGAGCCGGAAAGTGATCCTCTTATTGACAGGAAGCCAGTGGAGGTTTTTCAGGTGACCAGAGATATGTTCTTTACGCGGGATGTCTAATATGAGTCTGGCTGAGGCGTTTTGGATTCGTTGGAGTTTTTTCTGGAGTTTAGCTGTAGTGCCGGCGTAGAGGGTGTTTCCATAGTCCAGTCGGCTCGTGACCAGAGTGTGGGTGACAGTTTTCCTAGTTTCGGTAGGGATCCAGCGAAAGGTTTTTTTGAGCATGCGAAGAATGTTGAAGCAAGATGAAGAGACGGCGTTGACTTGTCTGTTCATCGAAAGTGAGGAATCCAGGATGACGCCCAGGTTCCGTGTGTGGTCTGTCGGGATGGGTGCTTTTCCAAGGGCTTCTGGCCACCAAGAGTCGTTCCATGCAGAGGGGGAGGTACCTAAGATAAGGACTTCCATTTTATCAGAGTTCAGTTTCAGACGGCTGTGTTTCATCCATTCGGCAACTTCTTTCATTCCTTCGTGTAGGTTAGTTTTGGCGGTGCTAGGGTCATTGGTGAGTGATAGGATCAGTTGAGTGTCATCCGCGTAGGAGATGATGTTGAGGTTGTGTTGGCGTGCGATGGCCGCGAGGGGGCTCATGTATACGTTGAAGAGGGTGGGACTGAGTGAGGACCCTTGAGGTACGCCGCAGATGACTTCAGTAGCCTCTGACTTGAATGGTGGAAGGCGGACTCTCTGGGTTCTTCCGGTGAGGAACGAGGTGATCCATTCCAGTGCTTTTCCTTGGATTCCGATGTTTCTGAGGCGCTGTAGAAGGGTGCTATGGCAGACTGTGTCGAAGGCTGCGGAGAGGTCGAGGAGGATGAGGGCGACTGTGTCTCCATTGTCCAGTAGAGTTCGAATGTCGTCTGTTGCTATCATGAGGGCGGTCTCAGTGCTGTGTTTTGCTCGGAAGCCGGACTGTGAGGAGTCGAGGGATTTGTTGGCTTAGAGGAAGGCGGCGAGCTGGTTGTTGACTGCTTTCTCGATGACTTTGGCCGGGAATGGAAGGAGCGAGATGGGGCGGTAATTTTTGAGTTCGGTGGGGTCCGCTGTGGGTTTTTTCAGAAGGGCGCTGAGTTCAGCGTGTTTCCAGCTTTCTGGGAAGGTGGCGGATTTGAAGGAGCAATTGATGACGTCTCGGAGGTGCGGTGCTATGATGGAGTCTGCTTTGTTGAAGATGTGGTGAGGGCAAGGGTCTGTGGGGGATCCTGAGTGGATGGAATTCATCAGGCGGATGGTGTCCTCAGTGGAGATAGGGTTCCAGTCATTAAGGGTGTTCGAGGGGGGTGAAGGTCCAGTAGATGGTTGGGAGGGTTGGACTCCGGGTTGGTTGTCGAAGCTGTTGTGGATGTCTGAAATTTTGGTGTGGAAGAATGAGGCTAGGGAGTCGCAGAGTGCTTGAGAGGGGGTGATGTTGTTGGAGTTGGCTGAGGGGTTGGTGAATTCCTTGACGATGTTGAAAAGTTCCTTGCTGTTGTGGGCGTTGTTATTTAGTCGTTCCTTGAAGGCGGTTTTCTTGGCCTTACAGATCAGTTGGTGGTGTATGCGGGTGGTGTTTTTGAAGGCGTCCTTGGTGCTGGTGGTTGGGTCTTTTTTCCAGGCCTTCTCAAGGTAGCGGCAGAGTTTCTTGGATTTCTTAAGATCATCGTTGAACCATGAGGCCTTCTTGCTGCCAAGTTTGCTTTGTCGCTTTTTCAGTGGTGCTAGGATGTCGGCGCTGTTGGATAGCCATAGGGAGAGGTTGGTGGCGGCTTGGTCGGGGTTTGAGGAGTGGGCTGGGGGGTTAAGAAGAAGCGATGAGGAGATCTGGTCGATGGTGATTTTGTTCCAGTTTCTTTGCAGAGTTGGTTGGGGGTGGTTGTTGGGTTTGGGCTTGTTGTAGGTAAAGAGAACGCAGCTGTGGTCAGTCCAGAGGAGAGCCGTAGTGTGGCTGAAGGAGACATGATTGCTGGAGGAGAAGATAGGGTCGAGAGTGTGACCTGCGATGTGGGTGGGGGAAGTGACAAGTTGTTTAAGTCCGAGGTTGGCGAGGTTGTCCAGAAGGGTGGTGGAGTTGCGGTCGTTGTTCTTTTCAAGGTGGAAGTTGAGGTCTCCCAGGAGGATGTAATCTTTGGAGGGGAGTGCGTGTGGAGTGATGAAGTCCGTGATGTCCTCACTAAATTGTGCGCGGGGTCCTGGAGGCCTGTAGAGGAGGGTGCCTCTGAGTGTGGTCTTGGGGTCGATGTGGATCTGGAAGTGAAGGTGTTCAGAGTTGGCGAGATTGACGTCTGACCTGGTTGAGATGTGGATGGATTTCTTATGGACGATAGCGATTCCTCCTCCTGTGTGGCCGGTACGGTCCTTGTGTATGATCTTATAATCTTCTGGGATGGCAATGGTGATGTCTGGGGCGGAGGAGGCGTTCATCCATGTTTCTGTAAGGAAGGCGACGTCCGGAGAGATGGTGTCTAGTAGGTTCCATAGGTCAATGGCGTGCCTGTGGACCGATCGGGTGTTGAGCAAGATGCATTGTAGGTGGTTGGGGTCGGGAATCTGTAGTGTGTTCGTTGCGGAGTTGTTGACAGTGCCGATGAATTTGCAGGAGTGGCATGAGAAAGGTCCATGGGTGAGGCCAGGAGCGGCTTGGACGCAGTTGGGGGAGCGGCCGGGGTTAAGGGCTAGGAGGGTGGTGGCATCGTAGGTAATGCGGGATTGTTGGGCAATGCGAGGACCAGGGGGTCTGGCGCTGGGCGCGGTCCAGGCGCGGACGGGCGTAGAGGGGCTTACCTTTGGCGCACCTTCGGCGCGGATTGGGCGCGAACGCTGCGCGTAAACGCTGCGCGCGGGAACAACTGTCATATATGGATGGTGGAGGGGGAGGGGCGAGGGCGGCTCAGCTGGGAGGCGGGGCGGGCAATGTAGGAGGACAACAACAACAAAATGGAGGCGGAGGGGTCAGCACGGCAAGAGCGCCTGGGGGGAAACGCGAATACAGCAAGGAAGAAACGCTAGCAATTTTAAAAAGCAAATAAGCAAAGCGGCAGTCAAAAGCAAACAGCAGGCAATAGATTCTAATCAGTTTCCGTCACAATGCGCTGCACAACGATACCAGATACAGCAAGAAAGTTACGCTGGCAATTTAAAAATGCTAATACAAATAAGCAAAGCGGCAGTCAAAAGCACACAGCAGGCAATAGGTTACAAGCAGTTTCCAATGCGCTGCACAACGATACCAGAGCCACAGGGGAGCGACCACTCAGCACAGAAGCGAAGAGCGAGTCAATAATGAGGAATGCACTGTAGTAGGATTTGACTCTTTGATGCAGCACAAGCATGGATAACCTGGTGCCAAGGGCTGAATGCACCAAAGGTCTCTTGTCTGTTTTTTTCCTGAATTAGCTGAAGAAAGGGTGACTTCTCCTAGAAGCTACTATTTCATCATGTAATAAGTTATATACATTATTCACAAGGAGATACAAGTATCAGACGTTAACCACTGACTTATCATAGATATGGTACATTGAGTTTAAGTTACATTTATTTCAAACATTCTGTCACAAACAGCTTATTGTCACCCCAAACAGTACAATACAAAATCTCATGAGGATTATTCAATAGCATGTGGTTATGCAGTTACAAAGAATCAAATAGTAGGCAAGTTATTCATGAACAACAGTGTGAATTAATACAATTGCAACTAGAACCTAATTTCAAAAGTGTAATTCTTTAATATAGAATATTCTGAGCCAAAACGGCTTTCGCTGTGTTTAGCTACCTCTTCTTCAGGGCTGAAATTTAAGAAACAAAACAAAACTATTTTTAGGACACAGCAATTCCCATTCAAATAGTTTGTACTTCACAAACAATTCCAGTATATCTACCTACAAGTGGGTTTACATTTGTGCTACATAAACTCTTTCTCTGGTGCTATACGGACAATTTCACTCCTCTTACATTCCCTACTTCGTAGTAATAAACCTAAATGTACTCAAAATCTTTTCATAGTACATTGTTTCTAAATAAAGCACCTGTTACTCTATGTTTATATCATAGGTTCACTACAACTCAAGGTTCCATAAGCCTAATCTCTTCAATGTACTCCAAATCCTATTACACCATATTTACATCATATGGTAACTGGAAATCAAGATTACATTGACCTAATACCTTCAAAATGTTAATCCTCATGCTATGATTAAACAAAATCTCAAGAGATTGAGAGTTCTCCTCCTCTCCTGTTACAGTAATGGCCGAAAAAAAACCTTGACAAGTCCAACTTGTCTATATTCTAAATCATTAGAAATGCCTGGTTCACCAAATTGTTTTATGCTTCTAAAATTCCAAAGTTCAGAGAATTATAAAAGGTCTGAAAAGGAAAGGAAGAAAGGGATAAAGAATATGAAAACAAAGTAATTTAGCATCATTCTACCATCCCTGTCATCAGAAAATATATTTCCCACTGGTTTACACTAGAACCTAGGGTCTCTATCTTTACACACTTTAAACTATAAACTATAAATCAATTTCAAACGTCCCTTCAAATATTACAGTTAAAGCTCACACATATTTACCAGGGGCATCCCAATATGCTATAGAATCTACATCCATACTGTTAGACCTAGCATCTTTTGGCATGTTTCCGCTGTCTTCTTGCTATTTGACCTTCCGGTTTTGACTGGGATGATGGTTTAGTGTATCTGCACACTTTCCCACTGATGTTCAGTGTTGAAGTGCAAGTGCTCCTATTATAAATTGTGTTATGGATTGGTCACCACTCCCCCAAACACTGCACTACACAACAAAAAGTTTTCCTACGTAGTTCCGCAAGTTGCAGCACTCCCCAGACAGTAGCTGTCTGGGATGGCCCCAGTGATGAAGCAGGTCACCTAGGGGCAACCCTTGGTGAGTGAGGGGACTCAAGAAGAGAATTTTCTCTTCTTCATCTTGGGGCACTGTTTCGCACATTTAGCAGAAGCCTGTCCCTTTATTTAGGTTCTCTCATTTGTCATTTACAGATTCATTAATAACTATACACAGTCTGGAGGATGAACCTAACATCTACCTCCATCTTACTCCATTTTTGTTTAAAATACTTTCTTGTTTAGCCATCCTGTGTGCCTCTGCTGAGAGTGTGAATTGACTTACTGGCTTTGGAGTGACAGGGGCTGGGGATGACATTCTCTTTAGACAGCCACTGGGGGGGTCGACGTGTGTCCTGCCTTTCCTGATTGGCCAGGACGGGGCTGAATAGATCTGAGCTGCATTTAGAGTAAGGGAAGAGACTTCCTTGCACCTCAATGGGCCTGGTCAGCCTTGGACAATGCTGTCTCCACTCCAGAATTTTAGAACTCGTTGGAATCAAGGAACCTGCCAAGAAGAAGAGCTGGAAGAACAGCTGGGAGGAGTACTACCCCTTCACTATCTTGTTGCTTTGTTGGGTTGGCCTGCAGTTGCTGCTTCTGGACTGGACTGAACTTTCTAAAACGTGTGCTGAGTATCTTCAAGGGCTTCAAACCGAAATTGCCTCCTGTTCAAGAAGTCTCAGGGACAGCAAAGGATTTACTTACCTCTGGGTACCGGCTCTGAAACCGCTGTTTCAGTTGCCACAGACGTAGAAAGCAATAGACTTGGTGTCCTGAAGGCACTGCAGAGAGAACTGCTGCACTGTGCACCACAACCGTGGTCTCACAGACGGTGATGACCGCTGCCGCCACCGAGCTGCTGCTTGCACCGCACTGTGCACTGCCTCGCTTCACTCTGCTGCCCTGGTCTCACCAACGACGTCTCTGGCCACTGACCATTACACCCGTGACTGCACCATGGTTTGGGGACACCGCTTGTAAGTTACATGGCGCATTGCCCATCTCACACCGCTGTCTGAGCCGACCGACGCCAGTTCCCACCAACTGGCACTGTCGCTTGCACCGTGATCTGTCAGCAGTGCTATGAGCACCGCCTCACTCCAAATCACAGCCCTGGTCTCACCGACACTGTTGGACAACCGTCACCGAGCCACTGCCTGTGCCACGACCTAAGGGCACCCGCACCACTACTCTTCACATTGCAACCACAACGGTTGCCACAACCGGCCCACACCAAAGTGATCAAACGCAAAAAAAACGGTACTGTTTACGAGACTGCCGACACCTGACTGACACAGTCGGATGGAACTGTTGGATTCTGTTGTTTTCAGCAAAACAGTAGCACCGTACGGAGCTACCGGCTTCAAGGAACTACATTTTGAGGTTAGTTTTGCAAAGTGCATATTTTTAAGTACTGTATGTTGAATTTTTTTATCATTTTGGTCTTGTTGTGACTATATAAAGTATTGGATATTTTTCTCCGGAGAGTGATCAACATCTCCTTCGAGAAAGCAACCTTACTGGAAAGCCGGAAGCACTCCGAGATTTACACCCTGCTCAAGAAGCCCAAGGCGGACCCCAAGAACTTCCGGCCCATCTCCCTGCTCCCATTCCCGGCGAAGGTCATAGAGAAAATCGTCAACAAATAACTGACCCACTATTGATTTTATTCTTACTTCAAATAGTTATAGCCACAGGATTAATAGGTGAGAGACCATAGAGCTACCCCTAAGTGATCATTTGCACCAAATAATAGAGGTTGATAACCCTTTCTATGAACACCATGAAGATATACTTGCCTCACGTATTGCTCCTGATGTGGCTTTGGGGAGGCAGAACGGGTATACCCTAAAATGGGGCAAGGTCGCACCAGAAATGTTCCTCGCGAAGCTACTGAATGTTTGCTCAGATAGTTTTGCTACTTGTTTAGGGGAGACATCTCATTGTGACCAGATATTAGAGCATTTTAATAGAATAGCTTCTGAAATAAAAACAGTCTGTGGGTGGAGGCAAAGAATAGGAATGGGCGCACTAAAAGTTGGTTCAATACCGCTTGCACAAGGGCATTAACTGACTTGAAACACGCTCTTCATAGGTCACCCCGTGATCCGCTAGTAATAAGAGGGTTGAGGAAAACATATAATGAGGCCTTGAAAAATAGAAAAAACGCTATAAAAAAGGAGGCCTTAGAAGCCCTTTGCGAGGCCGCACAGTCAAAAAATGCATCTGCTTTTTGGAGGGCCGTTAACAACCCTTTCCTTTTTGATAATCTCAAGGCTCGTATGGAGATAGCGATTACCGAGGATGAATGGGTGGAACATTTTTCAAATTTATATAGGTCCCAAGATGATCCTCACACTACAAATGTTTTTAAAATGGATAATGGGGGATGAAAAACTGGTGATAACTCTGGAGGAAGTCATGATGGGGTTGAAAGCTACTAAGGGAGGCAAGGCCGCTGGCCCCGATGGGATCCCTGCAGATCTATATAAAGCAAACAATGAGATTTGGGGCCCTATGTTGGTACAGCTTTTTAATGCCGCGCTTGCTAAGGGTTTAAATCCATCCTGGTTTACCTCGGTTATCGTACCGATATATAAGAAGTGAGACAGACAAAATTGCGCTTGTTATAGGCCAATCTCCCTCCTTGATTCATCCGTAAAAATTCTTGGTAGAATCATCCTGGCTAGACTCCAGAACTGGGCGGAGGAAAATGAAATAATGAGCGACCTACAGTATGGATTCCAGAAGGGTATGGGAACTGTTGAACAATGCTTAAATTTAATGATGGTTCAGCAAAAGTATACGAGGGTTAAAGGTGAACGGTTATATCTCATGTTTGTCGACCTGTCGTCGGCATTTGATTGTGTGTCACACACTAAATTGCGGGAAATTTTGAAAGGGCTGGGCGTGGAAGTTCCCATCATCCGCTTTCTGAGAGAATTATACTCAGGAGCCACAGCTTCAGTCCGATATGGCCGAGGGGGAGAATGTACCAGAAAATTTGGAGTGGGACGCAGAGTACGCCAGGGGTGTGTTCTAGCCCCATTTCTTTTTCTCCTCTACATAAATGGACTTGAGCATCGTCTCCTGCAGGAGTGCAGGGATATGCCTAGGGTTGGTAAGAGGCCGATTTCTGCACTCATGTACGCGGATGAAGCCGTCTTAATGGCTTGTACTCCCTTGGCCCTACAAAAATTGTTAATATCCTTTGAAAAGTTCATGCTGAGTTTAGATCTGAAAATCAATTGTAGTAAAGCCTACTCCATGAACTGTGGCACAAGATCTGGGAAACGGATGAAAAGAATGCACATAAATAACGTTCCCTTGGAAAATACTACCACTTTCCCTTACCTGGGTATTTTGTAAGCATGGGCGGAAAATCCGTTTCGCTCGCGGATTTTGCGGATTTTCGGTAAATTCGCAATCCGCGAGATTCACGAATCTCCCGCAAAATCCGCAAATCCGCGAGCAGCGGATTTTATGGCTTGCTCGCACTGTTCGCGTGAGTTCGCGGCTTCCCAGTACAACTTCGCGCCCAGCGAATAAGCGCTAAATTGCAGAAATACGATCTTAGCAAAACTGAACCTACTTACCAGGTTCAAAAGTTCAGGCTCATCATTAGTAGCCATTTCCTGTAGTGCTTCCTGAGGGGCCCCTCCAGAGTTCAGTTGCCAGTTGCAACTATTATGTGACCCTGCTCTGAACCTCAGAATAGTTACACATATGCCACAAAGGTCCTGAATTACATCTAAGGGAGACAAGCAGGAGCCAGGCTGGAAGTTCAAATCCATTAATCAGCCCCTAATTCATTATTGTCAGTTGGGGTAGGGCAGGTGTTGTAACTAATTTTGCAACAATGAAAGCACTTAGCAAGTGCAAAAGATCACTAATCAGGAAGCACTAAGGAAGCAGGTGCCAGCTAAAAAAATATTCTGTGACACATTAATCAGCCCCAAATTAATTCAGGTCACTTGAGGCAGGGAAGGTGTGCTTTGCTTTGCCACAATAATGTACACTGACTGGACAACCAGAGGGTGCTGTGATGAAACAGAGGGTGGCATGGGTGGGCCAGAGGGTGGCATGAGTAGTCAGAGAGTGGCAGTAGTGACAGAGAGTGGCAAACACAAAAAAAAAAAAATCCGCAAATTCGCGAGAATTCGCGGATTTTGCGGATTGCGAGTTCGCAAATCCGCAAAATTCGCGAACGCGAGATTCGCAAAATTCGCCCATGCTTAGTATTTTGTTCCACAAATCTGGGGGTTGTACAAGTGCTGTAAAGGCCAGAACTCTTTTTTTCCAAAAACAATAATGGCATAAAGACTTTTATAAAAAAGCTGGGTAACAAACCAATAAGAGAAATCCTGACTATATATAATGCTACATGCACATCGGTTGCCTTGTACGGTGCAGGACTTTGGGGGTATTCTAATATAGAATCATTACAAATAGTTGAAAATAAATTCTTGAGGAATGTCCTAGCAGTACCACAGAGTGTTTCGACTTACATTTGTCACACTGAACTGGGTCAACCCCATATTTCAGACCTAATTAGAATACAACCCATCCTTTTGTGGCACAGGGTATGGACAATTAATGAATGTGTAGTCAATCAGGCTATGTTACAAGATATATTAAAAATGGAAAATGTGGGTATCGTTGATTGGCTAGATTATATTAAACGTTTCATGATTGAAATTGGATGCCGACAATACTACGAGGACCCACCTTCAATGGGAAACATACCCAGAAAACTGTTGAAAAAACTGAGTTTGGAATACCTTGAAGACAAGAGAAGGCGAGTGGAAATGAGCAAAAAGACAGTTAGCTTGCACAATTTAATATTAACTAGTGTAAAAGTACAGCCCTACTTAACCCTGCCAATGTCTAATTATGACCGATTCCTCTTGACCCGTTTTAGATTAAATATTGTTTTTAGACTCTTGTCCTGCCCAGAAATGAATTTATGGTCGCAAAATTTACCTACCTGCCCGTGTGATGATTCTTCACCCCAATCTGATATCCATATTTTATTTTTCTGTAAATTTTACATTATGCCTCGCAGGAAATTTATATTCCCATTCCTCAAAGACATGAATTTAAATAGATGTCGCCCAGCTTTCACAGAATGTCAGAGAATGGACACAGTTATAACCGTTGTTGTACTTTTAAGTTTTTTTAAACATGTATTTAAATTACGGAAATCCATTGGTGTTAATGTAATATAATGAATTCCTTTATTTTTAAATTGAGCTGTGCAAATTGTAATTTTCCTGTTGTTGCTTTTATGGTTATTGTTTTTAACCGAATAAAGTACTTTTTGAATTTGAATTTGAACTGACCCACTACCTTGAGGAGAACAACATCTTGGACCCGTCCCAATCTGGGTTCAGAAGCAGCCACAGCACCGAGACAGCTCTCATTGCCGCCACCGATGACATCAGGAACCTGCTAGACAATGGAGAAACAGCATCCCTCATCCTCCTAGACCGACCTGCCGCCTTTGACACTGTCTGCCACCACACACTACAAATAGCCTCCACGAAGCCGGGATTCAAGAGAAGGCCCTGGACTGGACCACTTCCTTCCTCCCTGGCATATCACATAGTGTCCGCCTCCCCCCCCCTTTCACTCTGAAGCCACCAAGATCATCTGCTGCGTACCCCAGGGCTCTTCCCTCAGCCCAACGCTGTTCAACATCTACATTGCTCCTCTCGCCCACGTGGCCCATCAACACGACCTCAACATCATCTCCTACGCTGAGGACACCCAGTTGATCCTCTCCCTCACCAAAGCCCCTCAGACCGCCAAGACCAACCTCCATAAAGGAAGAATGCGGTTGCAGTATCGATGAGGAACAGCCGACTGAAGCTGAACTCGGACAAGACGGAGGTCCTCATCCTCGGATCCACCCCCTCAGTCTGGGATGACACATGGTGGCCGACCACACTGGGAACAGCACCAACACCTACCGACCGCGCATGCAACCTAGGAATCATCCTTGACTCTACCCTCTCCATCACTAACCAGGTCAACGCCGTCTCCTCCTCCTGCTTCAACACCCTCCGCATGCTCCGCAGGATCTACAAGTTAATCCCCACTGAAACAAGAAGAACAATCACCCAGGCCCTCGTCAGTAGCAAGTTGGACTACGGCAACGCACTCTATGCAGGAATCCCGGCCAAAATCCTGAAGAGGCTTCAACGCATCCAAAACGCCTCGGCATGTCTGATTCTCAACACCCCCCACCACAGCCACATCACCCCCCATCTGAGACACCTACACTGGCTTCCTGTCAGCAAGAGGATCACCTTCAAACTCCTCACCCACGCACACAAGGCACTCCACAACACCGGGCAAGCATACCTCAACAGTGAATTCACCTTCTACACCCCACCCGCCAGCTCTGCTCTGCCGGCCTTGCCCTCGCCGCGGTCCCTCGCTTCCAACGAGCGATCTCCGGTGGAAGATCGTTCTCCTTCCTCACCGCCAAGACCTGGAACACCCTCCCCACCCACCTACGGCAGACCCAAGACCTGCTCGCATTCAGAAGGCTTCTCAAGACCTGGCTCTTTGAGCAGTAGCAGCACCCCCTCACCCCTGGTCCTTGAGACCCTCACGGGTATATAGTGCGCTTTACAAATACTATGATTTATAAACTGGTGTGGTGTCCTTTTGTAGTATTTTCACTGTATTACTGTTGGTTGTGTGCAAATGCTTTACACACTGCCTCTTAGATAAGCCCTCAGTGCTCGTGCAAAGCTACCAAGGGGGTGAGCAGGGGATATTTTAGTATTGTATCCCCTTATCCTGACTAGGAAGAAGGGTCCCTACTTGGACAAAGGTGCAAACATTGCCAACTAGAGACCCCCATTTCTAACACATACCAAATACTTCTTATAAAGGAAATAAAAAAACACTTACTCTCCAGTGCAAATATTAGAACATACGCACAACCAATTGTATCTCTAAGAAGACCTATTTATTGCCAATCTGGTAGACTTTTGATTATAGATGATGAATGACCACCCTCAGCCAGGAAGAAGGAGTCCACCGTAGGATCTTCAGAACTAGAGAATCCAAATAAGCATTGCAGGTGATAAAAATAGAGCAAATATCAGGTTCAAAAAGGCTTTAAAGTGAGTGATGAATGTTACAAAAAATAGGGGAATTAATTTGTCACAAGGCATACACCTTAATGCAAAGCCTCCTTATAAATGGTCCAAGCAGGAAATTAAATCACAGGTAAATGGTCAGCATCATCGTGGATTAGGATCTTCAGGCAACAAACACTGGGAAGGCAACTGACATGGAAAGGAACAGATTTAAGGCAAGCCACACCTTTTAATGTAATGTGGATTTGTAGAGCGCTTCTTGTTACCCGTGAGGTAATCCAAGCACTGAGTAGATGGCTGTAAGCATGTTGCAAAGCTGTGCCTGAATGCAGGCAATCTGATGGCCCCACAAGAAGATTATTTAAATAGCCAGGGCTTCAGCTTCTTGCAGAATTTAAGAAGTGAGGAGGAGGCCCTGATGTGCTGGGGGGAGCTCATTCCAGGATTTGGCAGCTTGGTAGGAGAATGACTGACCTGCCATTCTGCTTCTGTGGATGCTGGATGTGTGTGCAAGTGAGATAAGAGAAGTTGTCTGGTGGGTTGGTGGAACAGAAGCCGGTGATTAAGGTTGAACTGGGGGGATGTGGCTTGTTCACCAATCTTGGCAAAGGAAAGGGATTGACACTTTTGTGTGTAGGCTTAATTTAGTAAGGCTGCTGGGTTAGAGTATAGTGTATAGGGCAAAATAATCTGGCTTAGGTATTAATTGGTTCTTGTTAAAGGTTAAAGAAAGAGGGCCAACAGTGTGGGTTACAGGATGAAGGAAACCCTTAAAACATTTTATTAGTAATAAAGATATAAATGTTTTAAATGTAGTGTAAGCTAATGTGTGTTTTGGGAAATGGTAGCCCATCTGTATGAAAACATACACAGGTTAACATTTCACCTCAACATTGCATTAAATTAATTTGAATGGAATGCACGTGACTTATCAATGTACAAAACACATCTACATGTACAAACACACTCCACACAACTTGACTACATAGCTACATCGTTATCTATAATAGTTTCCTAGACAATCATGTACACCTCTCATATCCTATTTTTCCTTAGCTTTAAAATATGTAACTAAAAGTTTTGGGCACTGTGCATCAGTGCACATGATTTTTTATTTTGAAAAAAAGCTAGGGTTTATGTTTGAATGCTAAATTTTGTTCGTGGACGATTGTGAGTGTTTGTATTTTTTTTAAACATTTAGAAATGTAGTATTTGTTTGTAAAGTGTTTTTAGTGTTTGGGGCAAAGGAGTTTAAAGAGTTACATCCTAACTGATTTATAGAATTCCTTCATTGTCAAAAATAATTTTAGTGGTTTAGAGTTGTTTTTCTGAAGTAAAAAAATATTCTTAGTGATTTATTGTTCTCAACATTTTATAGGTGTCAGATTAGGTATTTTGCTTTGGTACTGTGCATAAATACATTTTCTGGTAAATATTGGTTTTTGCCGCTCTTTTGGGCTGGAATCGCTGTTAGTAAACTCTGCTCCTCCTTTTATCTGTTCTTGTTAGATTTGTTTTTGAGCGCTGTCAATCTGTTCATCTATGTTTTGAACCTGGGTAGCAGCAGGGCAGACAGAAGGATTACTGGTGTTTGAATAAAACCCTATTAATCATATAGAGAAATCAAATATATACTTGAATTAAGCCAGGCTTGCTGACCTATTAAATAGTAAAACGCAGAGAGGTTTCCTGGATACCCATACTAAGGGGCCGATTAGGATGGCGGACGGACTTGTGTCCGTCCGCCACCCCTGAGTAGGAGGGACCGTCCGCATGGGCAGCGGCGGTCCCTCCATGGCAATTAGGATGTGACCGCCACCCTGGCTTGAAGCAGCACCCGCTGCATTGAAAAAATTAAAGCAGTGCATTTGCATGCACAAAGCGGCAGGCACCGCGCGGTGCCTGCCGCTTCGTGCACACAAAGGCAGGGGGGTACCATAGGTACCCCCCATGTGCACCCCCCACGCAACCTTCACCCAGGGGGCCCGCAACGGGCCCCCAAAGTGAATGTCCGTATGCTTTTCCACGGCGGAAAGGCCGCCGCGGAAAAGCATTACTTTCCCTACATCCTAATATGGCTGGCGGTGTCTGATAGACACCGCCAGCCATGTTAGTGCTTTTCCGCCGTGGTCGCCTTCCGACCGCGGCGGAAAAGCGGAGGACAGATTGTGAGACCCACCAGCCATCCTAATTTGGCGGTGGGTCTTTCAAGCCTCCTCTGCGGATTTCCCGCATCCTCCGGGCCGGTGGTGGCTTCCGCCGGCCCGGAGTATGCGGGAAATTCGCCATCATAATGACCCCCTAAATACCCACATATTTGCATATAATTAATTTCAAAGGTGATGGCATGAATATCAATTGGTCAGCCTGACAACCTGCTTCGCTATTTCTATTTGATGGGCCCTCACTATGAGCTTTAAATGTTATCAGGAGGAGTGGGATATGTTGGTCTATTTCATTTAAGATTTGATACTCTAAGTCAAAAGAGAGTAATCAGTAAATGCATGGACATATTCTCAAATGCACAACATTCTTTTAAATGAGTTCACATGTATACCCTTAGATGTAATCTATCCTTTGTGGCATGGGGGCCAATGAGGCAGGGCTATCAATTATATCTCTTCAGATCTTCTTAAAATGATTCCTTCTAAAGCTTTGATCAGACTTTATTTATGTAGCACACTATGAAAAGAGATTACCCAAAGGAATTTCGTGTGCACCTTCCAACAGAAATGAAATGCCACATTGAGCCACGCTAATTTTGTATTTTCCCCATGTTCAAGATCAATTTGCTATGAACATCACTGTACACCCAGTTTAACTCGAACTGGAAAATGCTATTGCCCTTTACTCGTTTTTAATTCTATTAGTCAAATTATATTTATGATCAAATGCTTTATTTAGCCACAACTAAATGTTGATGCCAGTTATTGAATTAGATTCTTTATGGTTTCTCACTGAGTAATGAAGCATTTATGACAGGCAAGCATTTCACACTACTGTCTAGATGTTTTGCTTCCAGGGGTCCCGGATGACATCAAACATAAAATTAGATGGAAGCTCGAGTTGTAAATGATGCCTCTCAGAACCCTGAAGTTAATCACTGATACCCATCTACACTTTTATGTTATGTATGGCTCACCCAAATGATGTGTCCCAGAATTCACCAGCTGTGCAGGGGTAGAGGGGTCATGGGAAAGCCATGCGCACTGTAGCCTCGCCTCCCTCAGCACCTTTCCCTGTGTTACATTTGGTGTCCTGAAACACATCTTATCAATCAATCTCTGCCCATACCCACATCACCTCCCTCCAAAGAAAGAATACCTGTTATCCTGCCACACTCCAGACAATCCTTAGCATTACTTTATCCTTTCCTTTGCAAATATTTACAACAAATTTACCAGGTGTCTTGCTATCCACCCTCAGCTTCCTCTGCATCTACTGTCTCCTATCCACCCAATTATTATTTTTTATTTTTAAAAAGCCGGTGTTTTGCCTCCCACTCATTTTGGATTTCTAATATATGAAATTTATGTTGCAGTGCCATTAGGTACATGGCCAATATTATATCTGATTTGTTTCTCATGCTGCAGTATTTCAGCTGTAGCCTCACAGAAATAAACTTAGCCTTATAAATACTAAGTAGTGTTAGAGCCTGATTACTTGTGTGGCGCAATGGCGTAAGGCTCAACGCCGCCTCCGCTGCCCCAAACCTGCGCATGGACCACTGGCTGTGTTGTGAGTTGTATAAGTACAACTCTTAATACGGCCGGCGGTCCTTTTGCCTTTCCCATGGTGGTGCCTTGAAAACAGGCACTTCAATGGGAAAGGCCCAAAAGTTCAGACGTGACATCCATGCTGTGCTGGAAGTGGGGGTATAACAGACAGGGGGCATATGGGCTGCCCCCCTAAATGTATCTCCATGGCCGAGGGGACATGGGGGCCCTGCATGCTAGCCTTTTCACAGCGGGCTCTGCCATGAAAAGGTTGTCGGTCCAGGGACTCAAAATGTGCTGAGCAGGACTACCTTAGTCCCTACTCAGCATACTGTGTTGTGGTGCTCCTGCGCCACGGCCAGGGGAGTCGATCACCGATGCGATTTATAAAGCTGTAATTGGTAAAACGTTGGACGGTGACTTCTGCACCAACATGAGTCTGGCGGTCACAAAACCACCAGACTCGTAATCAGGTCATTAGTCATCCACTCAAACTATTAATCTTTCTCACTTTGATGTACACTTTATTGTCTTTGTCATGCTGACCAATATGAATTTTGTGAGCAACCATACAATGTTCCCTGTTGATGCGTATTTCTAGTGCAAATAGTGAATTGCAAATGCCACAAAAGGTTAAAACGTAGTTATAGTTAGGAAAAGTTGATTTATTCTTTTTATACAAAGCAAACTTAAACTACAAAAACATTAGAAATTCTAAAGTTATAGTTATACCTTAAATTTATAATTTACTATATCTCTGTCAAGGAGTCATTGTCTTGCCATGTTTTGACTGTTGGAAATAAGAAAAGGAACGCCAAATACCTTTGGAGTAGACAGTATCCAAGGTGGAGGAATCTACGCCCTGGCAGAAAGCTGTTGTTCGAAGTACAGCTCAAAGAACTAGAGCATCGGAATAATGCAGCATTCAAGATGGCCGCTGTTTTCTCAATTGAAGTGGGCTAGTGGTTTAGATGAGAATTTAACCACTTCAACTGAACTTCTGAGAAAAAGCGAAGTGTCTCGTCAATGCGGCTGAATTGCATCGTGAAGTAGCCAAAGAGTGTCTCCTCAGTGCAGCTGAATCTGATGAAAAGAAATAGGAAGTGTCTCGCCAGCGCGCCTGAATCTTAAGGAAGGAAAATACCATTTGAAATTTTCAGATTCTATCGCCAACATTAGAAAATGCGCATATGCAGCTTGTAAGGCAATGTCTTTTGAACTGCAGATATAAGATCTTGTCAACTCGCTTGAGCAGAGCCTTCGTGAGTAGTGTTCCAGTTCTAGCCCGAAGTTTAAAAAGGTAAAGACTTTTCAAAATTCCTGTTTTAACATTCAAGCTTCTGTAACATAGTGTCGTGTTCAGCAGTGAGAAAGAGCTGATTTCATCCGTTTGCAGACTATCTGAGCTAACATTAATTTCAGTCCAAAAACCGTGTTACAAGGGAGATACAAGAGAATCTTCTAGGCATTGCACTATAGAGAAATCTAATTTCAAAAGGCAAAAATCGTCAAGAATTACAAATCAAATATATACATACTTACATACATATATATCTATATATATCAAAACAAAAGTCCCAGAACTGTACCATCCAAAGCAGCAGAAGCGGCACAACACATGGGCACAGACTCCAAAAGCAAAGATGTAGGTTTCATGGTTTTAATCACACATCAATGTCCAAATTACGCATTTCAGCCGCCAGACATGCAGCCTTGATCACACAACGTGCAGCTTGTGAATGGGTACTTTCTGTACAAGGGGTAGTAGTAGTCTATTTTCCATGCTAAATTCATGAATAGGCGTTTTACTACAGTTGGCAAATTTTTACAGATTGAACAGAGCTCTGTTTTACTTTAGGAAGTAAGTCAGCAAGTGCGTTATACAGTTTTAGCCAAACGCCACAGTCATAATGGACAGACTTCCAGAATGGAAACAGACAGCGCTGGGCGCTCATGTGTCAAAATTGTGTAGATCCTGGACATAAAGTTAAACTCAAACAATGGTAAATAGACACAACAGCGGAATACTCTCATATTAAAATGGAGGTAAATTAAATGCAATAGCAAACTGTTACATGACGCCTGCACAAATACTGGTTGGATTAACTGTTCGAGTGCTCATTGATCGTGACCATGCAGACTCGGCACCATCTGTGAGTAAGTGTGTCCATGAGAAATGCTAATGGTTATAAAATGTGAGCAATGTTAAAAAAATGGGAGGTAATCGTGTGTATGTGCGGACATCCATCATGTGCTATATGGTATTCGCCATTAACTGTGGTTTAAAAAAAACTATTAGAGAGAACTACTACTCTGATAAAAGTGCTATAAGTGAACACAGTGAGAGATATGGGCAGTGACTCAGGGAATATGAAGCGACAATAAGTGATAGATAGTGATGTGAGAGCATAACAGTAAGAAACTTCAGTGCCTGACCGATGCACTAATATGCTCTTGTGTGCTCTATATACAGTGCACAAAAGTAATTAAAAAAAAATAGCAATTCAGACAGACTACCAAAGTTAAGAATGACAGATGGGAACCAATATGGTTCCAATGTAAAATAATGAGAGAAATAAATGTAAATAGCGAAAACCATCTATGAACAGAAATATACTTGCACAAATGCCTTTATTGTGTGTACATCGCAAAATAAATGAGTGATGGTGCCATTATAGTTCCAATGTAAAACAATGAGAGGAATGAATGCAAACAGCGAAAAAACAACTATGAATAGAAACATGCTTGCACAAATGCAGTAATTGTGGGTACATTGCTAAATAAATGCGTAACGGTGCCGGTAAACATGCGCCACCTCAGATGCAGAAATCTTGCATTATAAGTTAAATATGGCCAAATTGATGAATACAGGGTATAGTAATATATACTTCGAGAAAGGCACTTCCGCCGAAACGCATCTGTTACTGGTCACAGAAGAAAACTTTGTGAGCACCATCCCCAGGAGTGCGATATCTTCTTTTGAATCTTAATAAACGGAGCATATATATATATATATATATATATATATATATATATTCACTGAAAAAACCATAGGTTATAGACCATATATAGTTAGGGATTAGCATTTACAAAACCTTATTTTACTCGCATAAAACCATTGAAATTCGCATATATAGTTAGTTGCGCTAACTATATATCGCGCACCCGCAATCCACTGCTGATGATGTCACATATTACATCATTCATGACATGGTCAGTGACATCACTGATGACATCATCCAGTGGCTGTCTGTTTCTGTAAAGTTAAAATATGTCTTACATATTGAAGAATGAGTGGATGTATAAGTGTCTGGATGAAGGATTTAGTAGGTGCATGACTGACTGTATGAGAGAGTGATTAAATGTGTCTCACTGAGTGCATGGGTTAGTGACTAAACTATCTTAATTTGTGCATCATTATATCTGTTGTTCTATGAACTGCTGCATGTGTTGATCAGTAGCTATATGAGTAACTGTATGGGTTATTGATTGGTTGTCCAAGTATTTGTATGGGAGAGTGAGTGTGTGTGTGGGGGTGGCTGGGAGGTGTGTGACACTGTGCATACATGTGTGAACAGTTGATTTACTAGATCTATGGGTTCAAAACTGCATGTGGAAACAGCTGTATGGGTGGTTGACTGTGTACAAGTGTATTGGTGAGTGAATGGATATCTCAGTGCTACATGTCAAAGTAAGTACATATGTAAAACACAGTACATGTGAGAGTTCACATATATAAATTACTGTGCATAAGAGCCAGTGAATGTGTGAGTGGCTGTATGGATCATTGTGAACTTGTATCAGGGATTGTATAAAAGAGTAAATATGTGTTAGTATATGTTCGAATAAGTAAGGTGTGTATAACTGTATAGTTGAGGAAATGGAGGTGTGATTGATTCTTTGCATGACTGACTAGGTGTGTGAGTAACTCCATGGATGAGTGACAGTCTGTGAGTGTCTGTTTACACTGAGTGTATCTAAGGTTATATCAGAGTCTGAAGAGGTTCATCGTATAATCACATGAATGATGTCATCAGTGATGTGATCAGTATTGTCAAATGAGATGTCATCAGTGATGTCATCAGTGATGTCATTTGAGATGTCATCATTGATGTCATCAGTGATGTCACTGACCATGTCATGAATGATGTAATATGTGACATCATCAGCAGTGGATTGCGGGTGCGCGATATATAGTTAGCGCAACTAACTATATATGCGAATTTCAATGGTTTTATGCGAGTAAAATAAGGTTTTGTAAATGCTAATCCCTAACTATATATGGTCTATAACCTATGGTTTTTTCAGTGAATTTCAATGGTTTTTTAATAGCAAATATCAAATGCTGTAAAATGTCAAGTACGTGGTAGGTAAAAACATTTTACGTTGTCGCGTAATGCGTCATATGACGCGCCGCGTTAGCGCACCCGGAAGTGCTCCGGTGCGCAAGGCGCAGCTTCCCGGAAACGATACAGAGCGCGGCGCGCAGCGCGTAATGTAAGCATAACAGGTCATGTGACTTGTTAATAAAACTTTTCATTGGTTCATTTTACTTTTGTTATTCTAATGATGAAAGGCTTGGTTATATGACCTAAAAATAATGCTTTTCATTGCTTTCGAACATTTTTTTTTCCCAAATGATGAAAGCCCCACCTTTTTTTTCTCACTCTGACTTGTAAAGCAAAGGACCCAGATGCATTTACAGTTTATCACTTAAAATGTTCCAGGCTAATGTATTTTCCCGGGAAATTTACAACTGTCCTGCAAGTAAAATATTCCTTTTTCGAGAAAAAGGGCGTTTCTTCATCCCATGAGGGAGCCGTTGAGCAAATGAGGCTCAGCCTGCTGTCTTAGTCACTGAAAGGCATGAAAATCGGATTCTTATCGATCACTTTATGTTGCAGGAGTAGAAAACACAACAGCCCTTGACCATTTTTCTTTACTGCGTTCCTGCGTATTATACCTTTTAACAGTCATGTAATTGGACTGCTTTATTTCACTTGCCTTTTACTGATTCGAAAACAGTGGCTATTATTCAAAACTTTACCAATGTAGGTACTACTACCATGTTTTTTTAAAAAAACCTTTATTGTGAAAATGTCAGTATACAAATACGGGCCTATAACCACGTGGGCCGGCCACGGAGCAAACTGGAATCGTATATGATGAGGGCACATTTACACTGTAGAAGAACGTAACGGGCGACCCATTAGATTGCAAGAACTAAGGTGTCTACCATTTACGGAATCGGTGGATGTACATTTTATAATTAAAGTACGACAGGGCCAGTTACAAAAAAATTATCTAGATATACATTTGCGGGCAAGTACCATGGGTGACGTTAATTCGAACTTTCAATAGTACAGTAATCAATAACACATCAGAACTTAATATCAATAGGGATGTCAAAATGTTCAATCAATTCTCGTCCCTGCTCACCATGTGCTTCAAAACTGCACACGTATCTCATGATATCAAGGTTGGGCAACCAGTACACAACAAGGAGTTACGAGTCCCATTTATACCGGCGCCATTTTGGGCGCGGCCGGGCAGGTCCAGGATATAGTCAAACATAACAAATGAGGCTGACGTCTCTGAAGCAGTTGACGCACAGCAGGACATAGCAAATAAACATGAAGTCTCTGAAGCTGTTAACTCACTGCAGGACAAAACAAGTGAACCTGAAACCTCTGGAATAATTGTCGCTCAGAAGAACAACACACAAAACTCTGTAGTGTCTGAGGAAAGTAAAACAGAAGGGCACTGTAGTTTCAGACACACTTAACACTAATGACTTAACAAAGATATCGTCTGTCTATGAAGCAGCTGTCATGTTCACAGAATTGACAAAGAAGTGTGCAGACACCAATGCTATTAAGAAACACAAGGAAATCCCTAACGCATCAGCATTCTCGGAAGAGGTTGACACAGATGACATCTTAAGGAACAAAGAAAGACAATTAAGGATAAGGAAGTTGTCACTTTAGTTTTTTCATCAGCTAGCGACAGCAACAAACACATTGTAATGGAGATTAGAGAGGCAACGGATGGGTGAATAAATTATCAAAAGAAAAAGCGACTCCCCCCTTTAGCAGATTAGCTAAATCTTTGCGTAATTTGGGCATAAAAGTTCGCTACTGACGCCGCCACATGGGCCAACGGGTTTTGTATGCTTTTTATAACCCAAAGCCGCATAACAGATCATGTGACTTGTTTATAAAACTTTTCATTGGTTCATTTTACTTTTGGTTTCCTAATGATGGAAGGCTTGATCATATGACCTAAAAATAACACTTTTCATTGGATTAAAACATTTTTTTTCCCAAACGATGAAAGACCCACCTTTTTTTTCTCACTCGGCAATCAAAAAAGGTTCCGTTAGATGACAACAGAGGGGACAGGCAACAAGAACCATCACTCAAAAAAGGGGAGGGCAAGTTCTTCCCTACCGGGTCACGTTGGGGCTCCACCGGAACTCATCGAATTGATAGTCTACAGTGTTTCTGGATGTTTCAGACTAAAGCTGGCATCAGCATGAGAGCACCGCCATCTCGTAGCTCCGTCGTGGCCATTCCGCAAGCAATCATGGCAGCCACTCCCCACCGGAAGCCTGCGGGAGTTGGGGGCCCCCAAGACTTTTGTAGAATCTTCAAGGCTGAGGGGACGCTTTCGAGAATGGAGCCCAAGCCCTAGCAGACAAGCGTCCGAGTTCCAAGGTGTTCGAGAGCCATTTTAGTGGACCAGGCCCAAATCCGAAGAGCCGGCCGCCATTTTAAGAGTCCTGTGGCAGCCGCCTATCACTGCACCGCAAGAGTGGGAGCAACTCAACTACATGGTGAGCAAGACGCTGTAGCCGCAAGAGCGGGCGGAAAACCGCTGAATGGCAAGTGAAACGCTAAAGGGGCGCCCCACTACAACAGACGAGCCTCCACCTGGGGAGGCCCGTTCACGCTGCCTCCCCCCCCCCACCCCCCCGGGGCGCCCCACGCCATTTTTCGGAGCAGCATTGTAGGATACCAAAACCAGTGCGGCACCCAGGGGCGCATACGGTGCATACGTATCTCGTGATATCTAGGTTGGGCAACCAGTACACAACAAGGAGTTACGAGTCCCATTTATACCGGCGCCATTTTGGGCGCGGCCGGGCAGGTCCAGGATATAGTCAAACATAACAAATGAGGCTGACGTCTCTGAAGCAGTTGACGCACAGCAGGACATAGCAAATAAACATGAAGTCTCTGAAGCTGTTAACTCACTGCAGGACAAAACAAGTGAACCTGAAACCTCTGGAATAATTGTCGCTCAGAAGAACAACACACAAAACTCTGTAGTGTCTGAGGAAAGTAAAACAGAAGGGCACTGTAGTTTCAGACACACTTAACACTAATGACTTTTAAAGATATCGTCTGTCTATGAAGCAGCTGTCATGTTCACAGAATTGACAAAGAAGTGTGCAGACACCAATGCTATTAAGAAACACAAGGAAACCCAAGACTTTTATTTTGTTATGGCAAGGGAACGAAATAGAAAATAAACTATAGTTGGTCACCATGGGGTTTAAAGAAGGGATGGTTCTTCACCTGGGTGCAGTCCAGAACTCAGCACGTTGTGCTGCCTTGGAACTATTCGCACAACAGACCGCTACTGACCATTGTTGCTTCTGTTTTAATAAAAAATTTTTAAGGTGTTTACTGTTTTTGTTGCAATGTATATATTTATAAGTTAATAAAGTGTTATAATCCTACTACTTTGTTGGAGTGCTATATATTTTTAAGGTGACACATAATTGTGAAGACTTTGATGTACAAAATGGCATCCCTGGAATCTTCCGCTTCAGGCTCGGTCCCACACACCCTTACAGTGAGAATCCCCTCCCCAATCACAATACAGGATCGTTATCAGATAGTAGGAACGAGGGTGGTGTGACGGATCTCATGGGGTGGGGGCCTTGATCTACTGTAACTCCTTTGAAGAGGGGTGATTCTTTACAGTTGGGGCCATAAACTACATCCGCAGGGCTAGGTGATAGCCTGGGACCGGCCTGGACAATCAGACACAGAGGAAGAGAAGTGTCAGAGGGCGCGGTAGTGAATAGGGTGAAAGGGTGGTGTCGGGCGGGCACAGGGTGTGATTCTCAGAGAAGAACAGCGCAGATGGGAGGAGGTTTCTAGCCCATACATGAGAAAGAGAGCGGGAGTGACCAGTGCGTGGGGGAGATGCTTGCGAGGGTGCAGACAGTGGGTCTGGTCAAGGCATCTAAAATGGCTGCTGTGCTCGACAAAAGTGTGGCATTGCAAAAAAGGCAAGATGACGCAGACAATGTTTATCAATAATGATTTATTTATAACAAATAAAATATTTTTCCGCAGTGACAAAATGGCGGTCAACACTTCCTGATTTCCATCGAATCGAACGTTAACAGACGTCACGCAGCAAAACAAATAAAACGCTCACGCACAGCCGCTGGAAGACATGTATCAACATATATGAGCCTCCTCAGCCACCCTCAGAAAACATAAGGGATCAGGATACGTCTCCCGTACCCCCTTGTACCCTGTAATTTAATTAAACCGAAACACAAAATGGCGGATTCCCGTTTTGCTACCATTTTGCGGCCCGGTTTGCGAACCGGGAAGCGCTTCTACCGTGAAAAATCTATTTTTTTTTATTTTCCCCACGGGACCCTTTAATAACCCCAACATCATTCCTAGGGGGTCAAGAGGGGTCTACCTTGCCCCCTTTCATTAAATTCCCCCTTCGTTTTTCACCTCTTCTTGTTCTCGATCCTACCGAGAGACAAGATGGCGGCCGCACCGGACTGTTTAGAATGTTGACAGACACCGGAGAGCCAATCAGCATTGCTTCGCAAAGCTCCGTGACGTGAAAAGTACGCGATCTGGAGCGCTATCTGGGACGCTGTCACAGATATATAAATTTTTTAAAACGTTAATTTCTCAAAATCCACTGGAGCACATATATTGAGACCCAGCAAAGGCACATCGGGCTAACAGTCCCTACAATTTTGCCAAGTTTCGTGCAAATCCATTCAGCCGTTCGAGCTAAAAGTAAAGCCAAATGCCCTATGGAAATTAACATGGGAAAAACGCGTTTTGGGACCCCCCTTTTTTCTCGGCCCCCCCTTGACGAAACCTCCCCAAATTTTCAAGGGCTGCTCAGAAACAAAATGTGCCATTTTCCTGAAAATTTCAGCCGATTCCGTCCACAAACGCCAAAGTTATTAGACATAGAATTTTCAAAACTTTCATAGAGAAATAATCCTAACTATATATACCTACTGGCTATCGCTATATATAGTTAGGCTCATATATGTTGATACATGTCTTCCAGCGGCTGTGGTTGAGCGTTTTTTTTTTTTTTATGCTGCGTGACGTCTGTTAACGTTTGATTTGATGGAAATCAGGAACTGTTGACCGCCATTAACAAAAGCAACCAGTGATAATCTACAAAAGCAACCAAGAGTATCAATAAATACTAAGGACCGCGTCAGATTTCTGCGACCAATAAATAACTAAGGACTCAGAACCACAAAGGACTGGGAGCGACCCACTTATTCTTCAATTAAAGCAGATGGAGAAAATGTCTCTTCATTAACTGCCTATACAAATTGCAATTTGCATATACACAAATATTTATCCAAATTGTAACTGTCAATTCCCCACTGCACTAACAGTCTGTTTAAAAATACTTACGCCAGAAAAAAAAAAAGAAAGGTTCCTCAGTCAGAAGTGGCATCTTTTGGAGAGTCTTAAGTCAGAAAAATCAAAAATATACTGGGCCGCAAAAGACAAAGAATCCCCCAGAAACCCTGTGCCCAGAGTACCTCTTTTAGTAGAATTCTGTCTTGCTTTCCCCAGTAGAATTCCATCCTCTGATAAAAGTACTCCTCCAGATAACCACTTCATGATGAGGCCCTACGTTGGGCCCCAACTGAAGAAAAGTATAAAATGACTCACTCTCCATCACAGGGATCTATCCAACAGTTTGCATAATAAAGCAGGAAAGGAATTGACAGCCAATCTGTAAAATTAAAAGACATCTTTATTATAATTAATTATGAGGCTTCGTCGTCCAACCGTAGTTTTACAACTGAAAGAGGGAGCCTGCCTGAGCTTTCTCAGGCAGGCTTTTTATACAAAAAGTTTGGCCCTAGGCTCACATTCTTGCTTTGAAACACATCATTGTAGGTCACTCCCATGTTACTAACAAAGCATGTTATAATTACAAATACCAGTTTGCTTGCCCAAACTGTCCAACCCATCTTCCATCATGAACATATGTCAAACTTCACATATTTTCCTGTGCAGGCCGGAGAAACTCACAATGGAACTGGTTTCCTCCCCATCATATAAACGGTCACCTCCCCATTGTAAAAGCCCAGAAGCAGAGAAACAGAGCCAGGTGTGGAAGATAGAAATGCAGGATAAGGGATGCTTGTGGGGCATAAACAGGCATGGCTACTGTATTCGGTCTTCTAATCTTGCTCAGGCCAATGTACACAACAAGTTGCTCAGATCTTTAATAAAGATTGACTAGAGGGCATGGACTGGTTTGGTGAGGCCAACATCACGTAGGCAGATTCAGCCTGTTCAGGTCAAATGGGAGTCAGGAAGAACTCAAGCTAAGGGGTACGTGTCCTTTAATACTTGCTCTACCAGAATCATTGGCTCATGTATATGCCTATGTAAAGGGCAACACCTAAGATGGCTGCTGTTCACAACATGGGACCTGTGGGCTCAGAATGAATTTGCCAATAACTCCTGCATGCATCATTGTATCGTGATGAAAATACACACACATATAAAACTTGCCATTTTCGTTTCTCTGATATCAAAATCATAGCAGAATAATGATATTTTAAACACAGGTTCAGTATTCAAAGAACCTCAAAACATACAGTCACTGGATGTTGTCATTTGAGATGTCATCAGTGATGTCATTTGAGATGTCATCAGTGATGTCATCACTGATGTCACTGGCCATGTCATGAATGATGTAATATGTGACATCATCAGCAGGGGGTTGCGGGTGCGCGATATATAGTTATTGCATCTAACTATATATGCGAATTTCTATGGTTTTGTGCGAGTAAATTAAGGTTTTGTAAATGCTAATCCCTAACTATATATGGGCTAAAACCTATGTTTTTTTCAGTGAATATATATATATATATATATATATATATATATATGTATATATATATATATATATATATATATATATATATATATATATATATATTAAACACCAAGAGTTTCCTCCAAAAGACGAAGCCTGCTCACAGCGTGCACAGCCATTTATTTCAAGGATTTCCATCGGCCTGGCTCAGCACACAAATAGAATGCCAGACGCGTTTCGGGCGGAGCACGCCCTTGGTCACTGGCGCATAGACACAAACAGCAGGAGCAGACCACCTGTGCACTGAAATACCCCGCCTCAGTGGGCGTGTGCTTAAAAGTATTCTGGTCTGTGTAGTCCGCTCACAATAAAACCACAGTGGGCGCCATTCGGTCATGCAAAATGTTAGTAATACCCCAGTGGGTATGTGCAGCAAAGTCAGGTTTAGGACATTGTAATCCTCGAAATGGACATGCTGTTCGTGTAGTGCCTCCTAGTCCTCTGCACTATACTCCCACATGATGTGCAGTGGGGCTCCGTCACGGCAGGGCATGCAGTTACATCTTAAACACCAAGAGTTGCCTCCAAAAGACGAAGCCTGCTCACAGCGTGCACAGCCATTTATTTCAAGGATTTACATCGGCCTGGCTCAGCACACAAATAGAATGCCAGACGCGTTTCGGGCGGAGCACGCCCTTGGTCACTGGCGCATAGACACAAACAGCAGGAGCATTTCACCTGTGCACTGAAATACCCCGCCTCAGTGGGCGTGTGCTTAAAAGTATTCCGGTCTGTGTAGTCCGCTCACAATAAAACCACAGTGGGCGCCATTCGGTCCTGCAAAATGTTAGTAATACCCCAGTGGGTATGTGCAGCAAAGTCAGGTTTAGGACATTGTAATCCTTGAAATGGACACGCTGTTCGTGTAGTGCCTCCTAGTCCTCCGCACTATACTCCCGCATGATGTGCAGTGGGGCTCCGTCACGGCAGGGCATGCCGTTACATCTTAAACACCAAGAGTTGCCTCCAAAAGACGAAGCCTGCTCACAGCATGCACAGCCATTTATTTCAAGGATTTCCATCGGCCTGGGTCGCAACACAAATAGAATGCCAGACGCGTTTCGGGCGGAGCACGCCCTTGGTCACTGGTGCATAGACACAAACAGCAGGAGCAGACCACCTGTGCACTGAAATACCCCGCCTCAGCGGGAGTGTGCTTAAAAGTATTCTGGTCTGTGTCGTCCGCTCACAATAAAACCACAGTGGGCGCCATTCGGTCCTGCAAAATGTTAGTAATACCCCAGTGGGTATGTGCAGCAAAGTCAGGTTTAGGACATTGTAATCCTCGAAATGGACACGCTGTTCGTGTAGTGCCTCCTAGTCCTCCGCACTATACTCCCGCATGATGTGCAGTGGGGCTCCGTCACGGCAGGGCATGCCGTTACATCTTAACCACCAAGAGTTGCCTCCAAAAGACGAAGCCTGCTCACAGCGTGCACAGCCATTTATTTCAAGGATTTCCATCGGCCTGGCTCAGCACACAAATAGAATGCCAGACGCGTTTCGGGCAGAGCACGCCCTTGGTCACTGGTGCATAGACACAAACAGCAGGAGCAGACCACCTGTGCACTGAAATACCCCGCCTCAGTGGGCGTGTGCTTAAAAGTATTCTGGTCTGTGTAGTCCACTCACAATAAAACCACAGTGGGCGCCATTCGGTCCTGCAAAATGTTAGTTCTTGCACAATTTGAAGAGAGCCAGTGATCAAGAGAGTTACCCGCTCGAAACCCGTTTGGCAGTCACATACGTACCTTGGATGGATGACTGGATGATTCTGCTACCGGTGGCTGTGTGCAGTAACCCCTGCTGGTGTGATGTTCTCATTTGGGGCAACTCGTGTTTATATATATATATATATATATATATATATATATATATATATATATATATATATATATATATATATATATATATATATATATATATATATATATTCACTGAAAAAACCATGGGTTATAGACCATATATAGTTAGGAATTAGCATTTACAAAACCTTATTTTACTCACACAAAACCATTGAAATTCCATATATAGTTAGTTGCACTAACTATATATCGCGCACCCGCAATCCACTGCTGATGATGTCACATATTACATCATTCATGACATGGTCAGTGACATCACTGATGACATCACTGATGACAACTCAAATGACATCACTGATGACAACATCCAGTGACTGTATGTTTCTGTAAAGTTAAAATATGTCTTACATATTGAAGAATGAGTGGATGTATAAGTGTCTGGATGAAGGATTTAGTAGGTGCATGACTGACTGCATGAGTGAGTGATTAAATGTGTCTCACTGAGGGGGTTAGTGACTAAACTGTCTTAACTGTGCATCATTATGTCTGTTGTTCTGTAAACTGCTGAATGTGTTAATCAGTAGCTATATGAGTAACTATTTGGGTTATTTATTGGTTGCCCAAGTATTTGTATGGGAGACTGAGTATGTGTGTGAGTGGCTGGGAGGTGTATGACTCTGTGCATAAATGTGTGAGCAGTTGATTCACTAGATGTATGGGTTCAAAAGTGCATGTGGAAACAGCTGCATGGGCGGTTGACTGTGTGCATGAGTGTATTGGTGAGTGAATGGATATCTCAGTGCTACATGTCAAAGTAAGTACATATGTAAAACACAGTACATGTGAGAGTTGACATATATAAATAACTGTGCATAAGAGCCAGTGAATGTGTGAGTGGCTGTATGGATCATTGTGAACTTGTATCAGGGATTGTATAAGAGAGTAAATATGTGTTAGTATATGTTTGAATAAGTAAGGTGTGTATAACGGTATAGTTGAGGAAATGGAGGTGTGATTGATTCTTTGCATGACTGACTAGATGTATGAGTAACTCCATGGATGAGTGACAATCTGTGAGTGTCTGTTTACACTGATTGTATCTAAGGTTATATTAGAGTCTGAAAAGGTTCATCCTATTATCACATGAATGATATTATCAGTGATGTCATCAGTGATGTCACTGACCATGTCATGAATGATGTAATATGTGACATCATCAGCAGTGGATTGCGGGTGCGCGATATATAGTTAGTGCAACTAACTATATATGGAATTTCAATGGTTTTGTGTGAGTAAAATAAGGTTTTGTAAATGCTAATTCCTAACTATATATGGTCTATAACCCATGGTTTTTTCAGTGAATTTTCAAGGTTTTGTAAATGCTAATTCCTAACTATATAAGGTCTATAACCTATGTTTTTTTCAGTGAATTTCAATAGTTTTTTAATAGCAAATATCAAAAGCTGTAAAATGTCAAGTACGTGGTAGGTAAAAACATTTTCGTGTCTATGCACGCTGATGTGCTTTGAACGCTGCCCCCCCCCCCTTTTCTTTTAGGAGTATTCTCTCTTTGCAGATAGTGAAGGGTAGGTAACGCAGGCCTTTGCCCCCATTGTAATCCGTCGTGCCTGCTTCCCTCTCCATTTGATTGATTGTTATCCAAGCATTTACTGTTTTGGATTTGGTTCTCTTTGGTTCATTCTCTATTTACAAACAAGCAAAGAGTCGCAATACTCTGTTTAGTCTTTGCAGATAGTGAAAAATCGTTAGAAAAAACAAAAGGAATCAAGCAAAATCAGTAGGCCACTAATGGGATCTCTTTTTGACCTCGCTAAAATAGAAACATTAGGAACAACCCCTCATGAGAAATATGAAACTAGTGAGAGGAACTGAGCTCGACGCCATGATGGCTGCAAGACAGCTCGGCTCCGCCGCCCACCCCGCCCAAAACAACGACAAACCCTATGCAAATATTATAAATATATACAACACACCAGCAAAGTAACAGGGTAAAACGTTTTATTAAATAACTATTTACATGGCAGCCTGCTGCAACATCAATCCAAATGCATGCCGCCGTTCCTGGGATTTCTCCCCGACTACTCTGCGGCCTACAAGATGGAGAGGCCGGGGCGTTGACTAGGCGGGGCCTCCGGCCGCAACCACAGCGCCAACGATCGCCGCTGACGGAGGGGAGCCTTGCCGGTGACAGCCACTGATCTGAAGAACTGCTGCCTGCGGTGCCTCCCTGAGCCGCTTGACGGAGGCCCCCGAGGGGAGGTGTGCTGGCGCGGACTCGGAGGGGGCGCTTGACTCCTGCCCCCTCCCCAAGTCTTGTTGCCCTGGTGTGGCCTAAGATCGCCCCCGACATAGGCGGTCGGCTCCCGGGGTCAGGCGGAACTTGTTGCCTTTTGGTGACTCTTCCATTCTGGACCTTGTCCCACAATCCGTTTGACCTGAAGACACGCCCTGCGGTGCCCTGGTCCAACCATCACATATACCTGCACCAGGAGACGATGTGGGGTGCACTGGAAGGGAGAGGCGGCGCGAACGAGCCTCCCCCACCTCCCCAGATGGAGGTTTCTCAGCTACACCCTAGCGCTTCACTCGGCCACCTGAGTTGCGCCCGCTCCTGCGACACAGAGCCTCGCTCGGCCAGCTGAATTGCGCCTGCTCTTGTTATTACAGCGTCTCACCTGCCATCCGGATGAATTGCACCCATTCTTGCAGTACAGCGACAGGTGGCTGCCACGGAGCTCAGGAAATTGCGGTCGGCTCCACAGACTTGGGTCTGGCCTGCAAGGATGGCTCTGGGCAACCCTGGAACTCGGACGCTTGACGGCGTGGGGTACCCTGGAAGGGAGAGGCGGCGCGAACGAGCCTCCCCCACCTCCCCAGGTGGAGGTTTCTCAGCTACACCCCAGCGCTTCACTTGGCCACCTGAGTTGCGCCCGCTCCTGCGGCACAGGGCCTCGCTCGGCCAGCTGAATTGCGCCTGCCCTTCTTATTACAGCGTCTCACCCGCCATCCGGTTGAATTGCACCCACTCTTGCAGTACAGCGACAGGCGGCTGCCACGGAGCTCAGGAAATGGCGGTCGGCTCCACAGACTTGGGCCTGGCCTGCAAGGATGGCTCTTGGCAACCTTGGAACTCGGACGCTTCACTGCTAGGGCATGGGCCCCATTCCCAAAAGCGTCCCCTCAGCCTTAAAGATTCTACAAGAGTCACCGGGGATCCCGACTCCCGCAGACTTCCGGTGGGGAGCGACTGCCATGATTGCTCGCGGAATGGCCACGACGTAGCCACGGAATGCTCTCATGCTGACGCCAGCTCCAGTCTGAAACATCCAGAAACACTGTAGACTACCAATTCGATCCGTTCCGGTGGAGCCCCAACGTGACCCGGTAGAGAAGAACTTGCCCTCCCCACTTTCACTGATGGTTCTTGTTGCCTGTCCCTTCTGTCATATGACCCGACGCGTTAGCGCACCCGGAAGTGCTCCGGTGCGCGAGGCGCGAAGCGCAGCTTCCCGGAAGGGATTCGGGGCGCGGCGCCGAGTGCGTAACGTAAGCAAAACAGGTCATGTGACTTGTTAATAAAACTTTTCATTGGTTCATTTCACTTTTGGGTTCCTAATGATGTAGGACTAGGTCATGTGACCTAAAAATAACACTTTTCATTGGTTGAGAATTATTTTTTGTCCAAAATGATGAAAACCCCTCCTTGTTTCCTCACTCTGACCTTTCATCTTTGTGAGAGGAAGACCTTTTTTCATCACTTAGCAATAGCAAGTGTTGTAGCTTCAGCTGATGCATCCCCACCACCATCACCACCTCCTAGGAAGAGAGTACCACCTCCTCAGGTGGTGGTTGAGCAAGAGGTGTCCCCCCCACACCTTCTTGTTACCTGATTCGGCTAGCTCAATCGATCGAGCATGAGACTCTGTTGTGATCTGAAGAACCGCTGCCGGCGGTGCCTCACTGAGCCGCTTGACGGAGGCCCCCGAGGGGCGATGTGGTGGCGCGGACTGGGAGGGGGCGCTTGGCTCCTGCCCCCTTCCCAAGTCTCTCTCGGCCAGCTGAGTTACGACCACTCTTGCAGCCTACGACATGGAGAGGCCGGGGCGTTGACTATGCGGGGCCTCCGGCCGCAACCACAGCGCCAACGATTGCTGCTGACGGAGTGGAGCCTTGCCGGTGAGAGCCACTGATCTGAAGAACCGCTGCCTGCGGTACCTCCCTGAACCGCTTGACGGAGGCCCCCGAGGGGCGGTGTGGTGGCGCGGGCTGGGAGGGGGCGCTTGGCTCCTGCCCCCTCCCCAAGTCTCTCTCGGCCAGCTGAGTTGCGCCTACTCTTGCTATTATAGCGTCTCACCCGCCATCCGGCTAAATTTCACCCACTCTTGCGATACAGCGACTCTTCCATTCTGGACCTTGTCCCACAATCCGTTTGACCTGAAGACACGTCCTGCGGTGCCCTCGCAATGCGGCCTGGTCCCTGAATGTGTGCAGGGGGACGGTATTTCTCGCTCGGCCAGCAGAGTTGCGCCCACTCTTGCGGCCTACGACATGGAGAGGCCGGGGCGTTGACTAGGCGGGGCCTCCGGCCGCAACCACAGCGCCAACGATCGCTGCTAACGGAGGGGAACCTTGCCGGTGAGAGCCACTGATCTGAAGAACAGCTGCCTGCGGTGACTCCCTGAACCGCTTGGTCCCTGAGAAGCTTCGACGTCACTGCCTTGCACAAATGGCATAAGTCCTGGATGTTGGGTGCCATAGTTGAGGGTTCCGAGCAGCGCTTGTAACACTGTCTGAAGCTCATTTGCACCTGCTTCAGCTTCACTATTCTCAAAGTAAGTGGGGGCTGTTTGAGGACCAGACTGCATTGGAAAGCAATGTGATGCGGTGCCTCCCTGAACCGCTTGACGGAGGCCCCCGAGAGGCGGTGTGGTGGCACGGACTGGGAGGGGGCGCTTGGCTCCTGCCCCCTCCCCAAGTCTTGTCACCCTGGTGTGGCCTAAGATCGCCCCCGACATAGGCGACTGGCTCCCGGGGTCCAGCGGAACTTTTTGCTTTTTGGTGACTCTTCCATTCTGCACCTTGTCCCACAATCCGTTTGACCTGAAGACACGTCTGTTGCAATTAGACAACATAGTAGGCAGGAGTTGACATCTAAGGATTTATTTAAGTAAGTTATAAGAATAATAAAAACCCACAAGAAGAGAGAACAAAGAGAGATGCTGTTGTGTCCAGTTAACAGAACCGAATGACACGACAGCACACATGAGCCATAGAACACAGAACACTAAATATGTCATGAAAGAATGTAAAAGCAATTAAAGATACAGATACAACAACGTCCTGCGGCCTGGTCCCTGAATGTGTGCAAGGGGACGGTATTGATTGGATCAAGATGGCGGCTTCACACAAAGCTGACTCAAGTGTTGCTGCTGATGCTATGCAAACAAAAACTGGTTTTCAGTTTGTACATTCTTCAGGATTTTTCCATCCAAGGCTGGTTGAGAGTTTGTAGAACGATGGCTTCAGATTTTCAACATACTACTCTTCAACATTCTTCATAAATGTAACAATGTGAGACTCACTAGGAGAACGGCCGTTTATCTTTCCTTTCAAAATGCTGCCAACAATATTTTCTGAATGGAAGACACCATCTTGTAGCATAAAAGGCTGCGTCAAGGGTGGTATTGCCCAAAATGTCTTGTTTTCTAGTGCTCGTAATGACGAAGCCAGAACTGCCGAAAGGGATTCTGGTCCTGCCGCTACTTATTGGAGACATTGAACTATACTCTGGACCTGCCTGGCCTCGACCAAAATGGCGCCAGTATGGGAGCGACTTGCAACTCCTTATGAAGTTCTAGTTACTTAGCCTTGACGTTATGGGGGATGTATGCGGTCTTTGTGCACATGGCGGGCGGGGAAGGGTACTGACTGGGAATACGGACAACCCTATTGATGTCGATTTTTCATTATTGATTATTGTATTAATAAAGCTTCGAAGTAATGTTACCCATGATACTCGCCCATGGTGTGCGTATGGACGATTTAATTGTAACTGATCCTGTTATACTTTCAATTAAAAAAATCAACCTTCACTCATCCTGCAACCGTTTGTCACGTTTAGTTTTTTCATTATTGATTATTGTATTAATAAAGCTTCGAAGTAATGTTACCCATGAAACTCGCCCATGGTGTGCGTATAGACGATTTAATTGTAACTGATCCTGTTATACTTTCAATTAAAAAATCAACCTTCACTGATCCTGCAACCGTTTGTCACGTTTAGTTTTTTCAAATAAATAGCTCGCTTGTTACATACTCCTATACCCCTGGCTTTTGAAAGACACCATCTTGTAGAAAAAAAGGCTGCGTCAAGAGTGGTATTGCCCAGAATGTCTTGTTTTCTAGTGCTCGAAATGACGAAGCCAGAACTGCCGAAAGGGATTCTGGTCCTGCCGCTACTTATTGGAGACATTGAACTATACTCTGAACCTGCCTGGCCTCGACCAAAATGGTGCCAGTATGGGAGCCAATTGCAACTCCTTATGACGTTCTAGTTACTTAGCCTTGACGTTATGGGGGATATATGCGGTCTTTGTGCACATGGCGGGCGGGGAAGGGTACTGACTGTGAATACAGACAACCCTATTGATGTCGATTTTTCATTATTGTATTAATAAAGCATCGAAATAATGTTACCCATGATACCCGCCCATTGTGTGCGTATGAACGATTTTATTGTAACTGATCCTGTTATACTTTCAATTATAAAATCAACCTTCACTGATCCTGCAACTGTTTGTCACGTTTAGTTTTTTTAATTAAATGGCTCGCTTGTTACATACTCCTATACCCCTGGCTTTTGACCCTTTCCTACGCGCGGTCTGTACTACCGCCCTCGGGCGATCTATGTAATGAACAGACTACCATTGCCGAAACACAAGGGAATGCATCTCAGAGAGATAAGTCAAGTACGTGGTAGATAAAAACATTTTCGTGTTTATGCACGCTGATGTGCTTTGAACGATGCCCCCCCGCTCCTCATCATTTAGATTACCACCGACCATTGCACAAAAGCATACCGGGCGCTCCCTACGCAAAAAAAAAAAATTTTTTTTTTTTTGCCCCGCGGGGCCCTTTTAAAGCCTCCACATCAAACCTAGGGGGTCAGGGAGGATCTACTATGCCCCCTTATGGTCATTTCCCCCTTCGTTTTGGCCTCCTCTTGTCTCTCGATCCTACCGAGAGACAAGATGGCGGCCGCTCCGGACTGTTTAGAATGTTGACAGACACCGGAGAGCCAATCAGCTTCGCTTCGCGAAGTTCCGTTTCGCGTCAAGTATGCAAACCGGAGCGCTACCCGGAGCGCTGTCACTGATATATATATTTTTTTGAACGTTAATTTATCAAAATCCACTGGAGCACATATATTGAGACCTAGCAAAGGCACATCAGGCTAACAATCCCTACAATTTTGCCAAGTTTCATGCAAATCCATTCAGCCGTTCGAGCTAAAAGTGAGGCCAACCGCCCAATGGAAATTAACATGGGAAAAACGCGTTTTGGGACCCCCTTTTTTCTCGGCCCCCCCTTGACGAACCCCCCCCAAATTTTCAGGGGCTGCTCAGAAACAAAATGTGCCATTTTCCTGAAAATTTCAGCCAATTCCTTCCACAAACGCCAATGTTATTAGACATAGAATTTTCAAAAATCCCATAGAGAAGAAATCCTAACTATATATACCTACTGGCGACCGCCAGTAGGTAATATATATATATATATATATATATATATATATATATATATATATATATATATATATATATATATATATATATATATATATATATATATATATATATATATATATATATATATATATATATATAGATATCGCAGCAGCAGTACCAATTTGACAAGAAATCTCACTCTTTGAGTATTAAGAACTTATCTCAACTCAAACAACTTGGGCTATTCAAATTAACATGGTAAAGAGAAGCCAACCTCAGTCATATAACAGGTTGCAGAGGGTAGAGTTGAAGGTACAAACAATGTGATATGTGAGATTGATAATTCATGTGTCCCTAATCATTGCTGTGATAATTTGTTGTAGGTGTAATCACATTGACTTTGAACACTGGGTCCCCCTTCACAAGGGTCCAACTTAAGTGCAGGACATCATCTTGAACATCACAAAACTATTAAAAATCGAAAAACTTTCCTGTAGGATAGCCGAAGGTGGAGAGGAGGTGATCTGTCATTTTCTTACTGCGTGGGGAGGTGGTGCATCAGTTTCTTACTGCATCCCCCAACGATGCGACATACTTGGCGCCTCAATATGATGCGTCAATCCGGGCAATGTGTGGACTTTGTTGCTGCACAGCAGGCTTGTGAAGGACTGGGAGCAGTAGGCACCACGACGTCATCCTGGTGATCACGTCACCGACGACCTACGGATGCGCAGGAGTACTGCTAACAGAACAAATTCTCCAGATCCAATTTTAAAGGTAAGAAATCTATAACTAACTGTCTCAGATACATTATAAAGCACGTCTGGCCAAAAGCATCAGTGTTCTGTAATTGTATTTTAGTGTTAATACAATAAAACAATTGAACTTTTCAACTGATCTTTTTTGGTGTCAGCTTATCACTGCACACACAACACACACACACACCACACAAACAGTTGCAAAGCCTGTACTGAAATGGGGACAATAGCAGAACGAATATTTATATGCCTTAAGGGCACTGTGTTCTTAATTTTAGCCAACCAATGCGCTTGCTGATTTGAAGGACCACAAAAATGCCCTAAGTGCTCAAGATTAATACAACAAACATACATGTAGGATGGCGTGAGATAGAACAGAGGGTGCCAGGAATGTGCGAGACCAGTGTGTAAGGAAACACCCGAGAGCTCCGACTCACCTCCTGACTCGCCGCATTGGTCACTGTCTCTTTTGGGTCGCAATGACATCACCAGGAGCTGGGAAGCACCACAATCAGTACAAATGGACTACAAATCCTTTCCACAGCAGAGAGCGAAGGCGGGAGGCAGAGGAACCAATCTCTGAATGGAGGAAGAGAAAAGGAACCTGAAAAAGAGAGGAACGACGAGTCTTGGAGCAGGGGAGACGCTGAGGAAAGGGAGAATACACCGGAACCTGGAGAGGTATCGAGAACAGAGGAAGAAATTACCCTGCCTGAACCTGGGAGAAATAACACCGAAGGAAGTCCAGACGAGTAGTACAAGGAGTAGTGGTTGCCCGGAGATGAGGTGCAGGAGCCGCCGCAACTCAGAAGAGTGAAGCAGAGGCAGTATGTAACAGGCGCTTCCTTTTTTTCCCCTACATTCCTTTTATGTTTTCTCTTTCTTTTTGGGTCTTTTCCTGTCTCGTTTGTTTTCTATGGCTGGCTGAAAGCGCTATACCCCACCTCACATATTCACAGATGGCCAAACTCGCATGACGGTACCTCTCCTTAGAGTGAAGAGACAAGCACATCCTAATGACGGAAAAATTAGGATCCTAAAGACAAGAACACAGAGACAAAATCTGGAGACATCCAGTCGCTGGTTAACTTGCTTAATTTTCTTGTTTCATTGCACCATTATTTCACCCGGTGTGGTGAAGGTTCTGCTTAAAACAACAGTGGACGAAGCCCATACTCTTACCGTTCCTTTTCCCTCCTTTCTTCAAGCGTCTTAGGAACTCCCTTCAGAGGACTGATCCATCCAGAAGAGAAGGAGAAGACGGTGAATAGAAGAGAAAAGATCCCATAACATCCTGCCTGAATTCACAATTTGGAAATAAAACATATAAAATATCACACCCATACGGCCTCTTCGCTTCCGTTTCTGCCCATCCCTCCCACACAGTGAAAACAGCAAATGTTTAAACCCAGAATGTCAGCATCTGGTAATCTTTTAAAGTGCTGACAATTGCACTGAGCAAGAAAACCAAGTTTGCAAACCTCAATTCCTCCAGCTTATTTGGTGGGTTGAGGGGTTATGGCAGATAATTTACCTGAACTGTTGAAAACAAGAATGTCGGACATTTCACAATCTTTTTGTTTTCACAATATTATTCCTACATAACGTACACAGAAGAGCTACATGTTTTACAAGCTCACACACAATGTTACTACTTCAAAGTGCTCTTACAGGTCTGGAGAAAACATTTTCTGAAAAAAGAAGACAGGCTGGTACTAGCACTCACCTCTACAAAAAATCGACTTCATAACAGCTATTCACAGCAAACATAATCAGATGATGGACAGAGTGATTAAACTTTTCAGACACTCACCCCCAGTCACAGATCTGGGTTGATCTATCATCGTTCTTTAGCTCACTTCGCCACCTCAGTTCAGACCCAGCTATATGCAAATCAGTCTTGACCCTGTGCCTCATGTGAACAGTCCAGCCTGAACTGCCAAGCCAGGTATTTCCTGAACCGGAAGCAAGTATCCTGGGTCCGGTTTCTGGGTAACACACTTCATCAGCCAGGCTAGCTTGAATCCTGTGACAAAGTGAGAAAGGGACCCACGTCTGGTTCTGCTGTTCAAGCCATTGTGCTTTTGCATCCTGTTGGCTGTAATGCCCTGCTCCCTGGCCTTCCAGCCTCCCGACTAGCATTCCTTAAGGGCATCTGATATGCCATGGCATGTCTCACGTCTCATCCATGACCTGATGAAATATGATCACATCACCATCCAACATGAGGGAACTCTATTGGCTCCATTTGTCGGCACACAAAATTTTGAAAACTAGTTCTACACAGATTATACTAGACTCCGGCCAAACGCCACAAATTCAGGATATGGGAGGAGGACAGGTGTGCGAGGTGCGGGAGGGACTACTGGCAACAGGTGTTTGAGGGCATGTCACATATGATAGAAATACAACTACAGCTGACCCCACTTGTAGCACTGGTGGGATGCAAACAAGACATAGAAACTGAACACAGTAAGTTCCTTGCATTGGGATTCCTATTAGTCAAGCGCAGTGTGGGTTGCAAATGGGGACGGGGACGTGACCCTAAATTCAAGGAATGGATACAGGACCTGACTACCTGTCAGGAACAATCTCTCTGTTACGCCGAGTTGCTTCTACTCCCATCACGACCAAAAGACAAATGGGGCCCGCTAAACACATATCACCTCTCTCAGGCGGCTGCCACGGAGAAAAACCAGTGGGAGGGGGACTCACATCTTGAGGGGTGAAACATCCTATACTCTCCCCCCCCGGGGTTAGTGAGAAGTAAGAAATTTGGGAGGCGGGCTTATGAGGGAATGTACGGATGACTATACTAGGAAAAGTGGTTCTCGGACCCTTCATGCTGGACTAATGTTGGACCTCTTCCTAAATGATTGGACATTTCCTATATGTTCTGGGTGACATATTCCTTTAGACTGAAGGCTTGGATGTTATGTAATGTATGCTTATTGAGACAGCACAGGTTAATGGTGCTGGGGGTGTGTTTGTTTTTACTTGTTCCCCATGTGGGGGTTGTTTGACAAGGACTGCAATTTCGTTTAATTCATAATGACAACCTTGTGATGTACACTTTGGTAACTCAATAAAGACATTTATATAAAAAAACATTTTAAAAACTAGCTGCATCATTTACAAAGTTGACCAACACACCCACTAATCTTGCAGATCAGCTCACTATCTCTGGTGGTTCTCGCACACCCGCAACCAGGTCACCATCAGATTGCAGAGTAATTAGTATAAAAAAGAAAAAAACAAAGCAGTAGGCCTTTTCCATCTATGCACTCAGGATCGGGAACAAATTCCATTTATCATTCAGGACTGCCCCAACACAGATCCAGTTTTGGAAAGAGTTGAAGCTCATTCATTAACAACACTGCACCACAAAGCATTATTCTTCCACAACCCATCTACCTCTCCTATCACTGGACAGTGTTCTGCTGCCTTTCAGCTAGGTCCGCACTATAGAAGTATCGCACACATACACAAAATGTTACACCAATCATTCAGCCTATGTTCTCAGACTGCAGCAGTGATTGTCATTTAATTATTAGATTTAAATAGAGCGTAGAAAATGCAAACATTTTGAGCCAGGTGTACAACCATTCTCTTTTGCGAGTCGCAAACTGCGTCAAATTGTGACTCGCAAAAATAAATGTACAAAAGTGTCTCAGGTAATGTAAAAAACAAGGACCCCCTGTTCAGAAAATTAATTCAAAGTACAGGGAAATTAACAGTGTAAACAAAATGGCAGATTATCGACATATAACAAGGGAGAAATCGTAAGGAAGACACCAAACTAAGTAAGTAAAAAAATATAAAGTATCATTTACTATATAAACGAATATTCATGGTTAAAAACAATTAATAAAATACACAAAATGAACCTGTTACATAAACAACCAAATAATTCAGAACACAATGTATCCCATTAAAAATACATATAACATAGCAAATGTTAGTGGCAAACAGATTGTATTGTTCAATACAATCTGTTTGCCACTAACATTTGCTATGTCAGCGATATTCATGCATTGGCGAGCTAATGCTCTTAGCCATGTTATCCAACTCCCATTGGATAACATGTCTAAGAACTGCTCAGGGCAGGAGTTAGCTTTTGGAGATAATCGCGCTTAGCGCGAATATCTCCAAAAGTTGGTAATAGGAGATAGCGATGTTAGCGACTGTTTCCAGTCGCTAACATCTTGGCACGCCCACTTTGCATGTCATTAGTGATAAATATCACTGACATGCAAAGTGGGGCCCAAGAGGGTCGCTATCTCCTACTAGCTGTCGCTAATTGGTGTTAGCGATAGCTAGGTAATAGGGAGATAATTTTATCTCCGCTTTCTTGGCTATTAAAGCCAAAAAAGCGGAGATAAACCCCCTTGATAATATGCCCCTTGATCTATTCATGGTGCAGCGAGCAATGGAAACTGATTAGAATTAGAATGTTTGAGTTTTTTGACTGAGAAGACTTCTGAACTGTCAGAGCACAAGGAATTATGCTATTCTATTTCTACCACATATACTGCCTAATAATAAAGAAACCACATTTGCCACAACGTTTTTTGTAGCTCAAATGAGTTAAAATGATACTTACAAAATGTTCAGCACAATGCTGCATAATATGGATTTCATATCTGTTACCTACTGGCGGTCGCCAGTAGGTAGGTATAGTTATGATTTTTTTCAATGTTAAATCTCAAAATTCTATTTGGAATAACTTTGGCGCCGGTTAACGAATCTGCCTGAAAATTTCCTCAAAATGGCCTCGCGGCGCCCTGGTCCTTCCCTGAAAATGTGGAGGGGAATCGTCAAGCGGGGGCCGAGATAAAAGGGGGGTCCCAAAACGTGTTTTCTCCATGTTAATTTCCATAGGGCGGTCGACCTCACTTTTAGCCCGAACGGCTGAATGGATTTCCACCAAACTTGGCAAAATTGTAGGGACTGGTAGCCCGATGTGCCTTTGCTATGTCTCAAGATATGTGCTTCAGTGGATTTTGAGTAATTTAGGTTCAAAAAAATATATATCTATGACAGCGCCCTGGTATGCGCTCCGGGGAGCGCTCCGGGCGCGCCACACGACTTGCGCTCAGAAAGCTGATTGGTTCTTGGGTGTCTGTAAACATTCGAAACAGTCCGGAGCGGCCGCCATCTTGTGTCTCGGTAGGATCGAGACACAAGAGGTGGTCAAAACAAAGGAGAAAATGACCATAAGGGGGCAGGGCAGACCCCCCCCTGACCCCCTAGGTTTGATGTGGGGGCTATAAAAAGGCCTCACGGGTAAAAAAAAAATGGGTTTTTTTTCGATTGTCACGGAGGGAGTGCCCGGTACGCGCACCGGGGAGCGTACCAGGAAGCGCACAACAGGGAAAAATGAATGCCAGAGTTTAAAAAATGTTGGCAATATTTTATAAATGGGAGGTAGTTCTGAAAATAACTTTTTTTTAATTCTTTTTGTTGTCTTATATATTTTTTATTATTTTTCTGAACATTTTTTTATTTTTTTGTGTTTTTGAACAATTTTATATATTTTTTTTAAGGGAACAAACAAAAAACAGGGAATTGGAAATGGCTCAACAGGAGCAAAAAAAAAAGAAAAGAATTACTGTTTTCTTTCCTTGCTGCATTTGTGGTTGTCTATAGCAGTATTTATTAAGGTGACGATAAGTTCACCATAGCATAAAGTTTTGCCACACAAAATGCAAAGAAATTTGACCTTGCCAAATTTTGGCTGAATATTTGGAACGATTTGGCGTTCTTCTGGTCCAGAAAGTGAGGGTACTGAAGAGGAAGTGCTGGCCACAGGGGGTGGGTTGTTCCGAAGTTCCTCAACTTCAGCCCGGGCTAAATTATTTGGATGCCACCTCTCCATGTGGCGGATCATGGTATAGTTACCAAAAGAATATTTCTTCGAGGGATTGCCCTGGAGAGAACTTTGTCACAAATAAGACAGGTGCCTTTAGGATGTTCACCTTTTTTTGGTCATCTGGAAAAGAAAAAAATTGCCAAATGAAGTGCACTTTAACGTGCCTTTGTCTTGGTTGTTCTGGGAGTGTGGTAAATATTTGATTTACCGTCTTAATTTCTATGCAGGTAAGTACTTAAACAAAAATAACTCAATCGGAAAGAAAGAGACAGAGTCCGTGGTGTTAGAGTTCTTAGGGGTTTTATTCCTTAAAAAGGAATGGTCATGGTACCAGATCGGACCAGATCGGATATCGGGTTCCTGCCACCACTGGGGTGCAGGAAGGGATAGAGCAATATTTTATTGACAATACATAGCTTATATACTTAAATCATATTATAGAAACCAATACAGTAGGCGTAACAGCTGAGAGAAACAAGATAAGACACACACGTGGTAGTGATACATAATTAGAAGGCGTGAACTAGGCGTGAACATAGAGGTGTGTGCTAGAAACGTCACATGTAAGTGTCATAAGTAGGTGGCAACAAAGCAGAATCTTGCAATGTCAGCAGAAATCTGAGGCCTGGATGCGCGCGCAGCTGCATGACGTGTGATTGACGTGAAGCTGGAGGGTGCAGGGGACTTGACATTTACACCAGCGGAAAGAGACAGAAGTCTGGCATGTCAGATCAACTTGTACCACTATCATATCTGATATCTGATGTTTAGGAACCATATTATCTAGAAGAGAAAGGTCTCTGGGGCAGAAGCTATTCTATACTGACTGTGAGTGCGTGTATAAGCGTCTAAGTGTCTGCATGAGAAGCGTGGGGGCATGGGCCTTCCATGGTAACAGAGGCTATGAATTACTTGCACGGGGACAGTGAGGCCGGGCCCTTTGCTCTGCAGCTGGGGGAATGTTTACTTAAACTAGTAGGCAGGAATGCATTTTCGAGGAGCGGAACAGATAATTCGAAGGTTGAATTTGGTCTTGGCAGGCCGCAGGCTGAGCTAAGCGCCGTGGGCCGCGCAGGGAGTAAGGCAGAGGTCACGGGTACAGAGGCAGCCCAGGCTGAGGCGTTCGGAGTCAGAAGACAGAAAAAGACTCGATGGCAGAATTCGGGGCCTACTTCACCAGAGCTGAAAAACGTGTAAAGTACACCACAAAAAGACGTTGGCATAGCATACTTAGGAACTGAATATTCAACCTGTTCATGGCGGGCCTGAAAGAGGACATGTTAACGTTGGACGCAAATGTATTTGCGTCTTCATAGCTGGCACAGGAGGGAAGTTACATGCACTTTAAACTTGTACATGGAGACGGTGGGGTACACGTTAGGGAACATTTTCTTGACCATAAAATTTATATTTCCTCATTCCCTCCTTGTTCCCTACGGACCCTTCATGATATATCGATCCTCATGAATCGATCAGTCTGTTCTTGTAACATCATTTGCTCTTCTTTCTTCTTTTTGCGTTTTGAGTGAAAACTGGAATGTGCAATGCACGATGTGGCACACAGTCCACAAATCGCTGGCCCACATTGTAGGCACAGGCAGCAACTGAATACTATGACAAGGGCAATGCCTAGGAAGGATAGGATCTTCCATCCCCAAGCAGTAAGTGTTGTCCAGAACCAACCGGACCAAGTCCAGGTGCCTGGATTCTGATGTATCAAACTTGCAATTTTATGAAGACGTGTAATAGCTTGGTATACCGTTGGCGCGTTTTCTGGAATGAAAACACAGCAACTTGACCCGATGACCTTACAAGCCCTGCCTCTGTCTGCCAAGATGACGTCAATAACGAGACGGTTTTGAAGAACAACAACACGCATGGCGGACTGCTCCTCTGTTAAGTTGCCTAGAGCGGAGGCAGTTTCATTCACTACTGCTTCAAGTGTTCTAGTTAATCTACGTATTAGCTTACTGTTCTGGACGGGGCCTGTGAAGAAAAAGAATCCTTTATTGAAATCTGTGTATTGCTCCCATGCCGTTTCAGTGTAGTCGACAATCGGGAGATCTCTTCTGAGTCTACTCTTTACTAGATTTGTATTTCTGTGATAATCAGGAGGGGCTAGGAAAACAGGTGGCAGAAGGAAGGCAATGTAACAGGTACCATCCCAATCTGGAGGTAAGCGTATGTATGCGGTATGACCACAAACAAAATAGGAATGACGAGTAGCTCTAAAGGAAGACTTGCCATGATCACTGAATTCGACCACAGTAGTACATTTACTATGACCTAAGTGTACTGAACCCTTCTTTCTGACACATAAGTCACCTGTGACTGGTAATACTGACATAGCAGGGAGAACTGGTGCAGCTTCGGATTCAACAGTAAGAATCATGAGGTTAATTGTATAATTACCTAATCCATATACTTCATTTTCTAGATCCGTTCCTGTCCTAATGGGAAGTCCCTTCTTGTCAGGGTAGCAGACATTGAGCAGAACTAGGTTCAGGTTCCCCAAATCCAATTCCCCTCGAAAACAGCAATATCAGAATCTAAAGAATTAATTAATCTAAACCATGCACCACAGGAGCCATTGTGAGTGAACGGGTACGGGAAGAGAGGCAGAACTCCCTTATATTTCTGATAGGGAGGGAGTCGGCCACATATCCAACAGTTTGTAGCATTGTTAGTCTGATGGGAGTGATGTAACATACTAATGAATGTGTTGTTGCGCAGCGCAAGCCTGTAGGAGAGTTCATGAGGCGGTAATTCACTAAAAGAATGTTCGGCAGTTACATTGTAAGCAGATTGTTCACGCTTAAAGATAGGGTAGTATATTGGCAATAGTATACTAGCAACAATAATCAAAAGACTTAGAAAAAACATAATCAATAATGTTACTATACAGTGACTGCGGAGTGATTTACAGTATGTACGTTTCTTGAGTTGTCTCTCTCTCTCTCTGTCTCGATCTAGGGGATACATGTCAGAAACTATTTAACCGATTCACCTAGGGGAGGACTTAAACAATTAAACTGTCTGACTTGCTAGATCGAAGTTTTGTTCGATACTCCTCTTGGGGAGTTTTCTCTCGCTTGGGAATTTTACAGTCACTAGATTCGAGGCAGTCCTTTGAGGGGGTGGACGAGTCAGTTTCTGGCAGCAGTTCGTTGCATTTTTTAATATGACTCGTGTGGATCCACCCCTTTCGGCCTTCCACCTTGATCGCGGTCCTCGTGGTAAAAAGGACGATCTTCGGCTCTTTCCAGCGGGGCTCCAGCGGACTTTTCCTGTCGAAGTTGCGAATCAACACAGCATCGCCGGGACGGACATCATGTGGCTTTACATCAGTGTTGTCGGGAAAGGCTGCGGCAACCTGTGAACGACATGATTGGAGTGCAGACATCAAGGAGGCAAGGTAACCTGTCAGCATATTACAATCGACATCGGTAATTTTCTTAGGCATGGGCGTCCCCCACATATTCGGTGGTCTGCCAAAGACCACTTCATACGGGGATAGCCCTGATCTCGAATGGGGGACCATTCTCATGTAAAACAGTGCAACGGGCAGGGCGACTATCCAGTCGACCCCTTTCTCTTTACAGATTTTTGCAAGGCGGGTTTTCAATGTCTGGTTATGCCTTTCTACAAGGCCAGCAGCCTCGGGATGTCGGACACAATGGAATCTCCACTGATATCCTAGCAGAAGGGAAACCTGTTTCATGAGCTCGGATGAGAATGGCTGTCCGTTATCTGAGTACACGATACGAGGCAAGCCGTACCGTGGGAAGAATTCTCGAACCAACTGCCTGGCAGTGGTCGGGGCAGTGTAATCTGGGACTGGATATGCTTCGGTCCAACGGGAAAGTGCACAAACAACTACGAGGACATACTTAAATCCTCGACAACGGTCCATCTGGATATAATCCATCTGGAGGACTTCAAAAGGGTGATCGGTAGGATGAAATCCACCTTGCTCTACAGGGACACTTTTACCTGGATTGAACTGACAACAGATCATGCAAGTACGCACTTTCTGTTTTGCTGCTCCTCGTAAGTGTTTGTTGTACCAGAGATTCTGTAAACTGTCTAACATAGCTTTTTCTCCTAGATGTGCTGGACTATGTGCTGTGTTTATTATGACTTGAACCATGGAGTCAGGGAGAAACCATGTAGATTTTCCCTTCGTCATCCATCCTTGATCTGTCTGAATCCCTCCTAGTTCAGTCCATTTCTTGATTTCATCTGGAGTGGCATGTGTCTGAATATCGATTACATCTAGTGTGGGATCCCTAACTGACATACACTGTGTCGGTACTATTGTCTTTGTCACATCAGTTGTCTGGGTGTGAGTCAATGCTGTATGTTTTGCTGTTTGGTCTGCCAGGTCATTACCCTGGGAAACAGAATCTGTAACTTTAGTATGTGCTTTACACTTCATGATGGATATGCCTGAAGGCAGATGTATTGCGTCTAACAGGGCTTGAATGAGGAAATTGTGTTGGATCTTGGCACTGTGAGAGGTCAAAAAACCTCGTTCTTGCCATAACACTCCGAAGTCGTGTACGACTCCGAAAGCATAACGGGAATCTGTGTATATGTTAACATTTCTGTTCTTGGCTAGTATGCAGGCTCGTGTCAGAGCGATGAGCTCCGCCGCTTGAGCAGACAGTGTGTCAATACGATGTGTTTCTTTGACTTCAGTTTCAGTGGTCACTGCATACGCGGCCACTAACTCTCCTGTACTTGTTCTCATACATGAACCGTCCACGTAAAGTGTCAGGTCTGGATTTGTCAATGGAACATCTGTTAAGTCTCGTCGGGGCTTTGTTACTGCATTAATGATCTCTATACAATCATGCGGGGCTGGATCTGTCATAATTGAAGGTAACAATGTTGCGGGGTTTAGAATGCTACAGCGTCTGATTTCTATGTGTGGCTGGAATAGCGTCAATTCATAACCTGTCAGTCGTGCTATAGTTAAGTGTTGAGTCTGGGTTCGGTTTAGAAGGACCTCTACAGAATGTGGAACCTGTACTGTTAATGGATGTCCTAATACAATTGAGTCGCTCTGTCTGATTGCTAAGGCTGTCGCTGCAACTGACTTTAAGCACGCAGGGAGTGCCTGGGCTACTGAATCCAATGTACTTGAAAAATAAGCACAAGGCTTATGTGAACCTGCTTGATCTTGAGTGAGGACAGACAACGCTGTACCATCACGTTCTGTAACAAAAAGTGTAAACGGTTTGCTGTAACATGGTGTCGCTAGAACTGGTGCTTGACATAAAGCTTTCTTTAATTCCTCAAAAGCCTGTGTATGTTCCTGAGTCCAAGGGAGGGCAGTCGAAGTCGCTGCCTCCTGTGTTGTCAACTGAATGAGTGGTTTAGCTAGAAATGCATACTGGGAATCCATTGTCTGCAGTACGAGGTGAGGCCTATGAAGGCCCGCACTTCCTTTTGTGTCTGGGGTTGTGGCATATTTACAATTAGCTGGATGCGATCAGGAGTGAGCTGTCTCCCCACTTTGGACAGCAAGTGACCCAAGTACACAACTTGCTGAACACAGAATTGTAGCTTCGAAGGAGACACCTTGTGTCCCTTGTCGGTCAGAAAATGTAAAACCGTCAGTGATGCTTTCTCACATTCGGGCTCACTTCGTGCGGTGATCAGCAGATCATCGACGTATTGCAGTAAGGCAGTGTTAACTGGCATTTGGATACAATCAAGTTGTCTTTTCAGTGCTTGGCTATAGATGCTGGGGCTTTCTGTGAATCCTTGAGGTGCGCGTGAAAATTTGAAACTTCGTCCATTTAAACTGAATCCGAAGAGATATTGGCTCTCTGGATCAATGGGCACACTGAAGAAGGCGTTCTTGAGGTCAATTACAGTAAAGAACGTTTCTTCTGAATCAATAGCAGTCAGTAAGGATGAGATATCGGGAACCACAGGGTACTGTGGAACAATGCATTTATTCAGTTCTCGTAAATTAATCACCAGCCGATATACTGGCGGTGCATTGGGATCAGTACGTTTAAGAATCGGAATGATAGGGGAATTACAGATATTGGAGTCGGTCTCTACGACCACTCCTTGGGCAATAAGCTCTTCAATGATTTCCAGTAAAGCCACTACAGCATCGGGTGGTAACTTGTATTGTCTGATTCGGGGTAAAACAACACCTGGCTTGAGTGTAACACGATATGGTGTAATGTGCATGCAGCCTACATCGGTTGGGCCTTGTGCCCACAGGTGTTCTGGTACATTTTTCAATCTGACATCAAACTCTCGTAATACATAGTGACCCTTGAAGTCTCGCAGGAAAAGTCTAACTCCTTCCGGAGAGCAGCATATCACGGCTCCTAGAGCCTTCAGTGTTTTTATACCTAACAAGTTTTCTGGACATGATTTCGTGAGTAACAAGTCTGTAACACGTGATAATGGACCTACCGCTAAGGGGACAGGTTTTGATACTTCATTTACAATAGGCTGTCCTGAAAAACCAAGGGAAACATTCTGTGAGCCTGAGAGGGGTGCCCCTGGGACTTCATCATGGCTGATTGTTGTGCGGCTTGCCCCTGTGTCAATTAAAAACTTTCTGTCTTTTCCCAATACTTGACTGTGTACATAAGGACCCTCTTGATCTACAGGAATCTCAATAAGAGGCAAGCCCACCTCCCTCTCTAGGCTGTTTCATGTGTATCGCTGATAATCGGGGTAATCTGATTGGGCATACTGGCACATCTGCCGTGAAACTTGCTGTGTCGCGGCAATGGGCTGTGGCTGTGATGCCGCTGCGGCCTGTCCTGTATGTGATGAAGCATGCATCGGTTGTGAATTCTGCGACGTTTGTTGTTGGCCCTGGTCTTGTCTAGGCGGATGCGGTCTTTCTTTAGTTTTACCTGTTGCTATATTGTGTTTCAGGACTGGACATTCATGCACGTAGTGACCTGGCTGCTTGCAATAGTTGCATGTCCCTTTAACGGGAGCTGCTGAATTATTTGTCTGTGTCCCACCCTTTTTCTGACCGTCAGCCGGGGCTGTCTGGGCAACTAGTATTTTCATTTTCGTGTCTTTCATACGTCTTTGTTCATGTTCCTGTTCTTCTCTGATTCTGTTCTGATGATACTGTAACATCTGTAACATCTGGGATGGCGTATTTGCTTGCCATGTGCTTTCGACTTTATATACTCGATTCTTAACTTGCGTTAGGGAATTCTCTACTAATTTACTTACAAAAAGGTGTGGGTATGACTCGCTACTTGGTTTCAGACCACTATTAATAATAAAACATTTCTCGAATCTTGAATAGAAGTCACTAGTATCTTCATCGTGTTTCTGTTTACAGGCTGAGATTGCATCCCAGTCTTCCTTTTTAGTTGTCAATAATCTTGGCAAGACCTGTACTATCAAACCTGGTAGTGCTTTAGCTTTTTCCCCAAGGCCTAGCCCTGGAGTACGAATCCTTTCCTCGTCTTCTATTTCAGTCCATATAATCTTTTTCTCTCCCACCTCCCATTCTCTTTCCTTGAGCTTCTCGTAGATGCCGGTAGGCAACAGAACCTTTAACAATTTCATAATATCAGTATAGGTGTAATCTCCCATGAGTAACATATCCTTAAGTTCTCTGTGAAAACCTGCGGGGTCTTTATCATGACAGGGTACTAGTTTCTTCATCTCCAATAATTCTAACTTGGTCAGAGGTGTGTATACATACACACGTTTCAAGGTATTATCGGTACCCATGACTGGGTGTACTTCTCGTAATGGGTTCTGCCTTTCAATGCCATGAAGACGCTCCATATGATACATTTTTCTTTCTGGGGGCGGAGCGGGAACATATTGTGGGCCTAAGAAAGTGTTATATCTGTGCCGTTGTTCTAGAATTATTTGAATTAACTTAGGGCCCGATTCACAGAATGAACTTAAGACTAAATCCTAAACTTACTACTATTTGGTATTCACAGAATTCACTTACTACTTTAGGGATTCACAGATTAAACTTACTACTTTCGGGATTCACAGAATAAACTTACTACTTTCGGTATTCACAGAATAGATTTAAGACTACTAACTTTACGTCCGCACTCGGGCCGTAAATTCCGGCCCGGAGGCGGAGTTTCCGGCTTGGGGGCGGAGCTTACGGCCCGGAGGCGGAGCTTGCGGCTTGGAGGCGGAGCTTCCGGCTCGGAGGTGGGTATTTAGCCATGGCTGAAATCTCCACCTCTGGGCCGGAAGCTCCGCCTCCAAGCCGCAAGCTCCGCCTCCGGCCTGGAAGCTCCGCCTCCGGGCCGTAAGCTCCGCCCCCAAGCCGGAAACTCCGCCTCCGGGCCGGAATTTACGCCCCGAGTGCGGACGTAAAGTTAGTAGTCTTAAATCTATTCTGTGAATACCGAAAGTAGTAAGTTTATTCTGTGAATCCCGAAAGTAGTAAGTTTAATCTGTGAATCCCTAAAGTAGTAAGTGCATTCTGTGAATACCAAATAGTAGTAAGTTTAGGATTTAGTCTTAAGTTCATTCTGTGAATCGGGCCCTTAGTACTTAGGCCTCTCCATCTATCCATAAGTAGTGCTTCTAATGTATCAGGTAAAGGACCTGGGTCTGAATGTTGATTTCTGTATAACGTGAGGAGGTGCTGAATCATGTATATACCTGCTAATTTCTGCTCGTCTGGGGAAAGGTTCAGAAATGTATGTGCTACTGTGTCATCATTGTATATATTAGGATTGTCAGCCCATAGTACCGCTGACCGGGCTTGTTCTTGTTCATCCATAGAATTGAGTACATGGTACCCCATTCGTTCTCGAAGCATTTTATCAGTGTCTTGAAACAGATATTCAGGAGAACTCGGTTTTGATATGCCGGAGAGAAAAACTCTCTTGCTTTCTGGGCGAATGCCTTTCCTAAGGTAAGTTCCCTTACCTACATACGCTATCGTGTCTGTAGTCTTTTCTGGTTCTTCAGGTCCTTCCTCCTCCTCGGAGGAGCCATTTTCTTTTTCTTTTTCGTGTATTTCTATTACTGATTTTCTTATTTTCTTGTACATGCTAGCTATGCAATTCTGTTTATCATGCTTTCCTTCGGCTATATTTTGACCCCACTTGTTTAGGGCTTCCATTTCATCCTGGTCTGTCTCTGGCCTGTCTCGGTCTCTTATTAAGCAATTTATGAAAAAACGTAGTATATATGCTTGAGTGTCAACCTTCTGATGTGCCAGGGCCTCCTTAATACTTTCAGGATTTTCCCCAGTCTGGACAAAATGATATATTCTATCTAGGTGATCAGGCATATCTGGGAATAACACTAGATAATCTGTAGCTTGCCGCAAACGTAGTGATGCTATCAACATTCTGTCGTCTTTACCAGGTACTGGATCATATCTGCAAACTGGAAGGGGTTCTTTGAGTATGTCGAGACGGGGTGATTGGGGTGTATATGGCTTCAGCATGTCCCTAACGTGTAATCTGTGTGTCGCTGGCGGGGTCTGAAAACCCCCTGTTGCACCTCCTGGGGCGGAGGCTTGGGCATCATCTCTCTGTGGAGTCTGTATGTGTACCTGAACTTGTCTTTTAATAGGATCAGGCAACAACGGATTTGGTATCTTAACCTTAGGTGGGGGAAGTGGTGGGGGTGGAGGGACAGGCTGTCGAACGGGGGAACTCTGTTGCGGTAATGGCGGGATATGGTCTGGAGGCGGGTTGCCACCTCCATCACCGTCAGTAGGCGGTACACGGGCAGGTGGGTTGGTGTAAGCGGGCGCTACGTCATCTAGATATGAAGCCAGGAATATGTCTTTAGTAGTCCTGTGGTTTACTTTAGTTGGAACCAATGGTGGCGGCAGATTTTTCGGTATCTCTGAATTGGCTTCAGGCGAGCCCTCGGCCACTAAGTACATGCCATTTACAAGATTGTTTCGTGCACGGTCTACTTGTTCGGCTTTTACTCGGATCCCTTCATTAACTAATTCGTTTTCTCGGACTCTATCCGGCGCTTCTCTAAGTCTATCTTCTCTTCCGAGTTCTTTTTCGGCTCGTTTATGTGATTCTTTACGCCATAATTCTATGGCATCTTTCTGTGATTGTCTGGCTTTCTTTCTCCATAGTGCTTCTTCTACTTTCAGGATGCACTCGGCATCCCATGTTCCTATAGCGGGCCATCTGTGTCTTTCTTCTAGGTGCTTAGTATAATCGGCCCATAAATCTAGATACAGTATGGCGTCTATGCCATGCTTGTGGTACATGTAATTTCCAGGCGTGTCCCTAGGGGGGATAGGAATTTCTTCCTCTAGTATCCCTTTCCTAGTTCCTATCTGCTTTAACTTATTGAAAAACGGCATCTTGTCTACTTAATACTGGAAACTCAATCCTTGCTACTGAACTCTGAACACAACTAGTTACACAAAAACACAATAATGCACATTAAACAATCACTCATACCACGACATTAATCACATGAGAGAACATCTTGAACATATATCTCTACCCTTGGAACTAGATGTACTGCTAAACAGCACAGATACACTGTCGAAGACAGTGCAAGCACTTGAATAACTGATATACTGCTAAACAGTACAGATACACTGTCTAAAACAGTGCAGACCGCGTTTGTGTACCCAAACCCGTCTTTACCGGATACATAATAATGCACCCGTCTAGATACGTCCCAGCAATGGTACTCACCGGGAAGCACGGAAACAGAAGGCCTCGGAAAACTCGACTGGACTGGACCGGACTCGACTCGACTCGACACGTGGATACTTTGGAAACTGGTGGGCCTCTTGACACCTCGGACCTTGCTTTTTTCGGCTAGGCTCTGGTCAGGATCCTCCGCACTCCTCACCGCCTCGTCTGGGTGCTGATCGCAGTCTCCGTCACCTCCGTGGGCCAGAGGGAGATACAGGAAATCCTGCGGGTACGCGTAGTTCCGTCTTGACTGATGGCAGGGGGCAAAGCTTGCAACGCACCAACCGGCGCGTGAGGTGGGGGAGGGGTCCCTATTCGGGCGCCAGAATAATGTGGTAAATATTTGATTTACCGTCTTAATTTCTATGCAGGTAAGTACTTAAACAAAAATAACTCAATCGGAAAGAAAGAGACAGAGTCCGTGGTGTTAGAGTTCTTAGGGGTTTTATTCCTTAAAAAGGAATGGTCATGGTACCAGATCGGACCAGATCGGATATCGGGTTCCTGCCACCACTGGGGTGCAGGAAGGGATAGAGCAATATTTTATTGACAATACATAGCTTATATACTTAAATCATATTATAGAAACCAATACAGTAGGCGTAACAGCTGAGAGAAACAAGATAAGACACACACGTGGTAGTGATACGTAATTAGAAGGCGTGAACTAGGCGTGAACATAGAGGTGTGTGCTAGAAACGTCACATGTAAGTGTCATAAGTAGGTGGCAACAAAGCAGAATCTTGCAATGTCAGCAGAAATCTGAGGCCTGGATGCGCGCGCAGCTGCATGACGTGTGATTGACGTGAAGCTGGAGGGTGCAGGGGACTTGACATTTACACCAGCGGAAAGAGACAGAAGTCTGGCATGTCAGATCAACTTGTACCACTATCATATCTGATATCTGATGTTTAGGAACCATATTATCTAGAAGAGAAAGGTCTCTGGGGCAGAAGCTATTCTATACTGACTGTGAGTGCGTGTATAAGCGTCTAAGTGTCTGCATGAGAAGCGTGGGGGCATGGGCCTTCCATGGTAACAGAGGCTATGAATTACTTGCACGGGGACAGTGAGGCCGGGCCCTTTGCTCTGCAGCTGGGGGAATGTTTACTTAAACTAGTAGGCAGGAATGCATTTTCGAGGAGCGGAACAGATAATTCGAAGGTTGAATTTGGTCTTGGCAGGCCGCAGGCTGAGCTAAGCGCAGTGGGCCGCGCAGGGAGTAAGGCAGAGGTCACGGGTACAGAGGCAGCCCAGGCTGAGGCGTTCGGAGTCAGAAGACAGAAAAAGACTCGATGGCAGAATTCGGGGCCTACTTCACCAGAGCTGAAAAACGTGTAAAGTACACCACAAAAAGACGTTGGCATAGCATACTTAGGAACTGAATATTCAACCCGTTCATGGCGGGCCTGAAAGAGGACATGTTAACGTTGGACGCAAATGTATTTGCGTCTTCATAGCTGGCACAGGAGGGAAGTTACATGCACTTTAAACTCGTACATGGAGACGGTGGGGTACACGTTAGGGAACATTTTCTTGACCATAAAATTTATATTTCCTCAGGAGGAAGGTCCTTTGATGTTGATCCTCCTCCTCTTCTTCCTCCTCTTCTTCTTGTCCAACAAGAAACTGTGGTGGTGGACCTTCTTTTCTGGGTGGTGGGGGTGGTGGTGGGGGTGCACCAGCTGCAGCAACAAGTGATGCCATTGTTTCCTCCAAAATAGCTCTTGCTCTCTCAATGAAGAAAGTAAGAATGAGGAAAAAAGGAGGGGGCTTTCATTATTTGGAGAAAAAAATGATGAGAACCAATGAAAAGTGTTATTTTCAAGTCACATGAAATGATGCGCTTACGTTACGCGCTCCGGCGCGCTTACGTTATGCGCTCCGGGCCGTGCCGTGGAGCGCTTCTGGGTGCATTTACGCAGCGCGTCAAAAGACACATCGTGCGTCTACGCGATACGTCACGCTTACGCGACGCGCCATAAGACGCATCACGCGGCTACACAATACGTCAGGCTTACGCAACGCGTCATGTTGTCGTGATGTTGTTTTCGATCGCGACATTGACGCTAACGGGACGCTTCCCGGTTCGAGCACCGAGGCGCTTCAAAATACTCCGCTTTCCGGGGCGCTCACCGGGGCGCGCACCGAGAGCTCTCCAGGGCAAAAAAAATAAAAAATAAAAATTGTAAGGACTGGTAGCCCGATGTGCGTTTACTATGTCTCAAGATATATGCTCCAGTTGTTTTTAAGAAAATTTACTTTTAAAAAATACATGTTGGGCTACATTGGGCTATATATATGTTAGAGCCCAAATGTAGCCCAAATGTAGCCTAATGTAGCTCAATGTAGCCCAATGTAGCCCAAAGATGGCCACCAGAGACAAAAAAATACAAATGTAGCCCAAATATCAGCCAGATGTAGCGCAACGATAGCCCAATGATAGTATGTACCAGAGTGTTCTAAAGAACAACTAGAGCGCTAACAGTCTTACTTATGAAGTGAGACTTTTAGTTAGGAATTAGCATTAAAAAAACCTTTGAAATTCACTGAAAAAACCATAGGTTTCACACCAGTTATAGTTAGGAATTAGCATTTAAAAAACCTATTAAATTCACTGAAAAAACCATAGGTTTCACATCAGTTATAGTTAGCTGGAAATTTTACTGACATAAAACCATTGAAATTCCAACGTTATAGGTAGTTGGACTCACTATAACTTGCGCGCCTGCAATGTACTGCTGATGACGTCACATATTACATCACTCATGACATGGTCAGTGACATCACTCATGACATCACTGATGACACCATCCTTGTGACAGAGAGACTGACCTCCTTTCACTGTAAAGTAACCCGTGAAACACATATTCAAAAATAGAAACTAACATTTTCAAAAAAGTGGAGATACCTATACCAGTTACAACAACCAATTCAGTAATTCCACCATTTACATATACATCCACTCATTCACCAACAGTTCTATATAGTCAGTCATACATATACTCACTCATCATAAAGTTGCTCACACACATATTCACACATGCAAATAAACTATTGAACATCCATTTATTTGCATATACAACTATACACACACTACCACCTTACTTCTAAGGAAACGTACACATACTTACTCACTTAAACAATCACTTATAGAAACACATACTTATTTAAACAGGAACTCTTACAATCTCTCACTCTCTCATATACTCACTTATATACATCAATACTCACATATACTAGATTAAAACATATCTTGTTACTGATAAAGACACTAGTGAGACAGTCATTCACTCACTAACACACACATATACACACTCATCCACCCATACTGTTCTGCACATATTCTGTCTTCAAAACACATACAAACAGTGAGTCAGTCACCAACCCATGCAGCCACTTATACACAAAGTAAAACACTGATACATATATTACAATATTTAAAAGTTACTCGCTAATATATGTATTCACTAAGATACACTTAATAAGGCAGTTAAACAATCAATTCTTTAAAAAAAAACATCCATTTACACACTTATTTAACCATTTATTCTTCCATCGTCCTTTACAAATACATATATAAAACATATTTATTTTTCAGAAAGACACACATTCACTGGATGGTGTCATCAGTGATGTCATGAGTGATGTCACTGGCCATGTCATGAGTGATGTAATATGTGACGTCATCAGCAGTGCATTGCAGGCGCGCAAGTTATAGTGAGTCCAACTAACTATAACGTTGGAATTTCAATGGTTTTATGTCAGTAAAATTTCCAGCTAACTATACTTGGTGTGAAACCTATGGTTTTTTCAGTGAATATATATATATATTCACTGAAAAAACCATCGTTTTCACACATGTTCTAGTTAGCTGGACGTTTCACTCATACAAAACCATTGAAATTCCCCCGTTATAGTTAGTTCAGCTAACTATAACTTGCGCACCCGCAATGCACTGCTGATGACGTCACATATTACATCACTCATAGCATGGTCAGTGATATCACTCATGACATCACTCATGACATCTCAAATGACATCACTGATCACATCACTGATCACATCATCCAGTGAATGTGTGTCTTTCTGAAAAATAAATATTTTTTATATATTTATATCTAAAAGTTGATGGAAGAATATATGGGTAAATAAGTGTCTAAATGGATGTTTCTTTTAGTAAAATTGATTGTATAACTGACTTATTAAGTGTATCTTAGTGAATACATGTATTAGCGAATAATTTTTAGATATTTAAGTATCTCTATCACTGTCTCACTTTGTGTAGAACTGGCTGCATGGGTTGGTGAGTAGCTACATAAGTGTGTATGTGGGTTGTTAGTTGGTTTTTTGAGTATCAGTATGACTGTCTGTATGGTTCGCTGTGGGATATTACTTAGTGCATAGATGCATGAATAAGTGACTCACTGTTTGTATGTGTTTTGAAGACGTGGTACAAAAGGGGGTGGTGATGGACGGAGCATCTGAATCAATCAAACACTCACACCCAGTCAAAAGATCTGGGTTTAATCCATCACCGTTCTTTAGCCCACTCTGCCACCCCAGTTCAGACATGGCTATATGCAAACCAGTCTGACCCTGTGCCTCATGGGAACAGTCCAGCCCGAACTGCCAAGCCATGTCTTCCCTGGACCGGAAACAAGCTTCCGAGGACCGGTTTCTGGCATTCCAGCCGTCTTCAGCCCGGCTCGCTTGAATCCAGTGGCAAAGTGAGCAAGGGACTCACGTCTGAGCATTCCCTCCCACACTTATGGCGGCCAAAAGCGGTACAAAAGGGGATGGTGATGATAGGAGCATCTGAATCAATCAAACACTCACACGCAGTCAAAAGATCTGGGTTTAATCCATCACCGTTCTTTAGCCCACTCTGCCACCCCAGTTCAGACATGGCTATTTGCAAATCAGTCTAAACCTGTGCCTCATGGGAACAGTCCAACCCTAACTGCCAAGCCATGTCTTCCCTGGACCGGAAACAAGCTTCCGAGGACGGGTTTCTGGCATTCCAGCTGTCTTCAGCCCAGGTTGCTTGAATCCAGTGGCAAAGTGAGCAAGGGACTCACGTCTGAGCATACCCTGCCACACTTATGGCGGTCAAAAGCGGTACAAAACGCATGGCTCGGCAAGAACGGCGATGGATTAAACCAAGATCTTTTGACTGGGTGTGAGTGTTTAATTGATTCAGATGCTGCATCTATCACAACCCCCTTTTGTACCGAGTGTTTTGAAGACAGCATGTGTGCAGGACTGTATGGGTGGGTGAGTGTGTGTATGAGTGTGAAAGTGAGTGAATGACTGTCTCAATAGTGTCTTTATGAGTAAGTACATATGTTTTAAACTAGTGAGCATTGATGTATATAAGTGAGTATATATGAGAGTGAAAGATTGAAAGAGTTGCTATATAAATAAATATGTATTTCTATAAGTGATTTTTTAAGAGAGTAAGTATGTGTAGGTTTATGTAGAAGTAAGTGTAGTGGTGTATGTATAGCTGTATATGGAAGTAAATGGATGTTTGATAGTTTTTTTGGATGTGTGAGTATGTGTGTGAGTAACCCTATGGATGACTATTAGTGTGTAACAGGATGTATAGGTGTATGAGTACATATGATGAGTGACTACATGTATGAGTGACTATATAGAACTGTTGTGAAAGAGTGGATATGTATGTAGATTTTGGAATTACTGAGTAGGTTCTTCTAACTGATATAGGTATCTCCATTGTTTTGAAAATGTTAGTTTCTATTTTTCAATCTGTTTATCAAAGGTTATATTAGGGTGAGTGGAGGTCTGTCACTCTTTCACAAGGATGATGTCATCAGTGATGTCATTTGAGATGTCATGAGTGATGTCATGAGTGATGTCACTGACCATGTCATGAGTGATGTAATATGTGACATTATCAACAGTGCACTGCGGGCCGCGAGTTATAGTTAGCTGAACTAACTATAACGGGGGAATTTTAATGGTTTTGTATGAGTGAAACGTCCAGCTAACTATAACATGTGTGAAACCTATGGTTTTTTCAGTGAATTTCTAAGGTTTTTTAAATGCTAATTCCTAACTATAACGTAGCTAAGACCTATGGTTTTTTCAGTGAATTTGCAAGGTTTTTAAATGCTTATTCATAATTTTAACTTGCCTAAAACCTATGTTTTTTTCAGTGAATATATATATATATATTATCAATTATGCTTCTTTAATTCAAATTCAAAGTGCAGGCCCTTTATTCAGCTTTCTTCGTAACTACTACCTATGAATAGCAGTGGGTAATTTGCACACTTCCGTCCTTTCTTGCGTCCTTTCTACCGCACACTGTGTGCACTTGATGCACTAGCTTGCTTCCTTAGATGTGGTGCTAATTTTTCTTGCTCCCACTGCGGAATCCAACACCCTAACTATGTAATGATCTGAAAATCCAAAGATTCTCTTCACTGACAAGGCAGTGGGTAGTTTGCGTGTCTCCAGCCTTTCTTATTTTTCACCTTTTTAATCTTCCACTCAATCAACACATCATCCACACATACACACAACTACTTGCTGCATTCCTTAGCTGTGATTATCAACTATTCTTGTACTTCATATTCCTATTCAAAGTGCAGGCCTTTATCGAGCATTTTTATTGTAACAAGTACCCTAGCCGAAGGCACTGTAAATTTGCACACCTGCTCCCTTTCCTGGCTGGGGTTATAAATTATTCTTCAATTTCATATTCTGATTCAAACTCAAGGCCCTTTGTCAAGCCTTTTTGTTGTAACTACTGTTGCAGGAATTCTGCTCCTACATAAAACTGTGCATAAAGACCTAGGACCTCAATGAATTACGGTGTACCAAAACCCACATTAGTACCCAAACCCCCTACCAGACTAGCAATCAGTGACTCATTGGTTCTTCGTACTATAGCAAAAACACTAACGACTAGTCAACCCAGAACATGCGACTTAGATTACCTCAAGTAAGGTGGATAAAAAGAGCACTCTTTCATTATAGTCTTACAGCGGTCCAAAACAAGGAGTAAATAATGACACGTGCAAGTTTGAAATGTTTATTTGTAATGCCGTAATCTCATGGGCAGTACCTTAGATAATACAACCAAACATATTATCAGAAACAAGGTTGTCAGCATTGTTACTATTCCATAAAATACAAAGGGAGAAAGCATCTTATATTGGTAACGAGAAACAGGTTTAAAATATACCTACATTTTACCCTCCCTACCTACCAGGTTAGTTTATAACTACAGAAGGTCTCATAGGATTACATGGACGGCCCCATACCTCTGGTACTCAGCAGTAGTGGATCACATTGAGTTCTGCACAAACTGTCAGGATACGAATGTTTTCCAACTGTGTGTAATTATGCCTCCACAATACATTATTAAACATGTCAGTATCAGACGTGGCCACAGCTGCATATGTGTTATAGGTCAAACGTGTGAAGATCATTCCGAATAACAGACACAGTATCCTAGATAACCTTGATGTTCCATGCTCTCACTATGCACACTAAACTAGCGAGGCAGTCTAGAAATGTAGCATAACAAATTATTTGCATGTGAAACAAAATACACAGCCATATATCAGTTCTTCCCTCATGATGTTCCTTTATGTGTAGTGTCATAGGGTATCTCATATCTTGGTTTCGAATGGCTCTCACGTGTTTCTGTATGCGAGTTTTTAAAGGGCGAATCGTACTGCCCACATATATGATGTTACACGTGCAACCCAGCACGTATGTCATATATGTACTTTTACATGTGATCATATGCCTGATGGTATAAGTCCTCTTCGTATTATAACTAATGTCCTTTATTCTGTTTTTGCCAAATTGGCAAATATTACAGGCAGCGCATGTAAAGAACCCATGTGTTGGTCCCTGTAGCCATGTAATAGCATTTTCCTTTGTTTGCTTGACGTAACTCGGACAGAGCATCTCTCTGAGAGTCTTGCCCCTTTTGTAAGTAACCTTAGGTTTTACTGATATCTCTCCTTTGATACCTGGTACATCTTGTAACAGCGACCAGTGTTTGGCTAAGATCTTACACACCCCTTGAGTAGGTTTGTTGCATTTTGTCACCAGTCCAATGGCAATTTGATTCTTTTGCTTGTCCCTAGTGGGTTTCTGCTCTAATGTAGTTTCTCTGCATTTGTTTAATATTTTATTTTCAGCAACATCTAGGGTACTCTGTTTATAGCCTCGTTGTTTAAATCTTTTCTTGGTGTCTTGTACGAGTTCTCTAAACAAGGTATCTTCACTGCAATTACGGCGCAACCTTACCATCTCCCCATTTTACTGCTTGAGATGGTACTTTTCGGGTGTGCACTCATCACATTTAGTGTGCTGTTACTTTACGTTGGTTTCCGGAACAGTGTGCTCTGGATTGTATCATCTTTAACAAAAAAGGTCACACCCAAGAAATCAATTTGTTCAGTTGAATGCACCATAGTCAATGTCATGTTGAAAGGACTTTGGTTGAGGAATTGGAAGTAGTCCTCCAAATTTGTAATGGGACCATTCCAAATTACCAATATATCTCTACATGTTAACACAAGACTGATAGATTGGAAGGAGAGAGGGCTTTTGATGGATGAAGAGATGAGGTACCTTCATGTATTCAAACCAAGTTATCCTTTTGTCTATATCCTCCCCAAAGTACACAATGGGGGCCCTGGAAACGCCCGGAAACACCAACCTTCACATATTCCGACTCCAGCAGTCACTCCTGGATGTTTGTGGGCACAGGCAGTTCCAGATCTGCTGCTTCTTCTGCCACACTTCATCCTGTGACCACCCTCCTGGATGCTCACCCAAGTGCCCTAGGAAGGGAAAAGTGTCCTTCTCCCAGGCACTGCTGCCCCATCCCATTTCTCCCCTGCTGCCCTCAGTGTGGAGGCGGTAGACCTGTTGCGACAGCTGTGTGTGGGTCAGGCTGCTCACCTGAATGCCTTCAAGGATCATGACTAGTAGTTGGCACAGGGAGTTGCATTCATGGAGGGCATTCATTCTGACCTGGGTGGCCTCACCAAACTGTCCAGTCTTTGTCCTCCACAGTGACGGCAGCCATTGAACAGTCACAAGCTATCAGTCCAGCTCCTGTCCCTTCAGCAACAACCCTGTCAGTGGACCACCTGACGAGAGTGCCTACACTCCAGAGCCCTCAGGCACCAAGTTCTCTACACACAATGCACAACAACAGCACTCGATGCACACCAGACCGCAGACAGCATCACCGCAAACACAAAACGGGCACACATTAGCGAAAAACCAAAAGCCCATCATGTTAGATTCAGGGGCATCACAACAAGAAGCAGGCACCACCGTCACATTCATCAAAATCACTGCCATCCAAGGGCACTCTCATCCCCACACCTGCTCACAAAGACCCACAAACACATTCCGTGTCTGCCGTGAACCTGGTGCCTGCAACGACCAAGACCAAACACATTTCAAAGGCACATTCACCCACAACGTCAACTCCCACCACCACCCCTGTGAATTAGGGACAAGAGAGCAAAGTGGGGGGGTTTAACTCAACAACAGGGGATGCAGGGGAAAAGGCAAGGCCACTCCATGTGTACCACCAGGTCCAGGAAATCCCCAAGGGGAGAGCCACATGTACCTGATGCATCATTGGTGGAGAGTGAGGCTGTTGTGCCCACCTCACTTCCCACTCTGGCCAAGACATTAGTGGGCTATCGAATCCCCAAACTGTTGAGACTCAGCCCTCAACATTCACCCTCAACCACTGTGCCAAGTAGCATGTCTCCACCACCCCGTGCCATCACTCCACCCGGTCCAAGCAGCCCACAGGCCCCCACAGCCATGGATGCCTCTACCTCAGCCATTTCTCTCTCTCCCAGGTCCAGTCCTCCAACTGGCCTGACAATCAGCCCTCTCCTAGTTCAACTTAAAGCCAAATATTTAAGCCAAGTCCTCCTCTCCACACCATTTCTCCAACAGCAGTGCCTGGATCGCCCATATGTAGCCCCTGAGCAGTGGTGATTCCCATGGCAGTGGACGTTGTTACCCATTTGATGTGCAAGGTCTCATGCACACATGAGCAAACTAGAAATATGGTCTGGCCAATGGCCTTGCAGTTTGGTACTTTTGATGCCCATTTCCTGTGCAGTTTCTCATGCTCACATGTGCGGACAAGAACTAGCGCCTAGTTGTTGTGTGCACAAGGTGAAGAGGTGAGGATCGGATGTGCAGGGTGAGTGTCGAGGTGCAAGCAGAGGCGTTGGTGAAGAGCGCCTGGTCATCGTGAGCACCAGAGAAGAGGCAAGTCTCGGACGTGCAGAGTGTGTGTCATTGTGCAACCAGGGCATTGGTGAAGAGTGCCTGGTCATAGTGTGCACAGGGAGAAGAGGAGGGACTTGGAAACGCAGGGTTCATGTCGTGGTGCAGCCAAGGCATGGGTAAAGAATTACGCCTGGTCATGGTGTGCACCGAGCAAAGAAGTGAGTCTCTGACATGCAGGGTGTGTGTCGTGGTACAGCCAGGGCCTGGTGAAGAGCTCCTGGTCATCATGTGCACCGGGAGAAGAGGAGAGATTCATACGAGCAGGGTGCGTGTCTTGGTAAACCAAGGAATTGGTTAAGAGGGACTGGTTTTGGTGTGCACCGATTAAACAAGTGAGTCTCGGACGTGCAGAGTGCGTGTCATAGTGCAGCCAGGGCATTGGTAAAAAGCAACTGGTCGTTGTGCACACCGGGAGAAGAGAGGAGACTCAGAAGTGCAGGGTGCGTGTCCAGGTGCAAGCAGAGGTGTTGGTGAAGAGCGCCTGGTCATCGTGAGTACCAGAGAAGAGGTGAGTCTCGGACGGGCAGAGTGCATGTCGAGGTGCAACCAGAGGCACTGGTGAAGAGTGCCTGGGTAGTGTGTGCACCGAATCTGAAGTAAGACTGCAGTGCTGAGGGCGGATCTCGGTGTTCACTGAGACCGCCGGAAGGAGGGCGAGGTCATTGGGCCCTTATAGTGAAACAGTAGCGGTCCGGACCGGCTGCCCCGGAGGAGCTGAGCCACCAGCCCGAGCTCGCCGTACCCATTGACGGAGTTCTGAATCAAGGCCCAAGTCGGAGAGGAGACTGGGGTCACGCCCCCCAGGTAACATGGATCACCACCTGGGGTGAGGTGTGAGCCCGGAGGGACACTCTCTCAGCCTCTTGCTTCTTTCAACTGTTGAGCCTATTGCTTTCGCTTGGGTCTAGGCCCATGCTGGCTCAAGGAGGGGCAGTACTGGGGCCAGAGTGAGAAGCTGTGCTTTTGTGTCATCATTGATCCATATTGGGGGCACTGTTAACAGAGCACCTAGACTGTCGTATTACACTTTTCATTCATTATTGCTGCTAACGAACTATCGAACTGTTGTATGACGCCTGATGTTATTTGTGTCTGACAAACTACATGCTTGGTGCGCTACGCACTGCGTTGTTTTTCCCTTGCAGAGTACGATTGTAACGTGGCACATTGCATTATTTCTCGATCGCACATTATCTGATTATAACTTGGTGCAGTGCATTATTTCTTCATTGCAAAGTACATGATTGTAGCGTGACACATTGCTTTGTTTCTTCCTGGTTCAGGACATGCTGGTAGTGATACACATTGAATTATTCTTTCTATTGCAAAGTACATGACTTTTGCCCTACGTATGGCATTGTTTCTCTTTTGCACAGTTCAAGAGAATATCGTTACGCATTAAAGTATTTATTTTCTTTGGCAACGTGTGTGATTCTAGCAATACGACTTGCCTAAACTTTTGGAAACGGTTAGAAGTAAGCTTATCTGTTGGTTAGAAGCAGTGGTTGGGATTAGAAACTTCCAACCAACCGGAAGGAATACTACCCATTCTTATATGTTAGTTTTGTATTGTGTGGTCATATCGTATAACTTCTTATGTAAAGATTATACTCATTTTTAAAAAACTCATGTGGAGTCTGTGGCGACATCATTGCGTTGCTGTGAGTGTGGTTGCACATACTGTACACTAGTGCCTTGGAGATAAGCCTGGCTGCTCATGCCAAGCTACTAAGGGGGTGAGCAGGGCTATCTCAGATGGTGTCCTTACTTAGCCTAACATTGAAATGAGTGGTCCGGATCTCGCGCATGGCAACAGCGGTGTGGGATCGGGACTCCCGCCTCCAGCATTTGGTAGCGGCGGTGAGGGATAAGGACCACCACCTCCAACACCTACACATTGTGAGTTACTCCGATACGTGTTTTTGCACTGTACACTTCTCACCTGCCCAATACTGATGTTAACACCACTACAGTCGCATGTCTTCCACCCCATGCCTTGCCAATGTGTGACCTTCCTCACCACTTCATAGTGTGACACTATAGTGTGGTAGGATGATCTGTGTACATGACCAATATGCCACTCAGGACAGTTTAACAATTAGTTATGTTTTATATTATTCTACTTGATTGCAGTCATGGTTGCTCATGTGCGATGCATATGTTTGGGCAGCACAATCCTATAGTCATGTTGTATGCATCTGGGTTTTCCAGAGTTGTGCAGCTGTGGCTGATGGCTAAGGTGTATGTGTGTTTGCTGAGGGACTGCTACCTTTGCTGAGTGTGATGTGACATGTGTGCTGTGATGATTTGTAGTGTTGAAGTTCATGGTGGAGCCCTCAGATATTTGTGATACTGGTTTTGTTAGGTTCACACACTGCTTACTGTGCATGCAGTGCTGTCACTGTATTTTGCCTTGTACTTGCCTGGCGTGCATCCCCCTGATGTCCAGCTGAGTTGACTAAGTGATGTATCAGTATGTGCATATGTTAAGTTTTTGTTGTTAATGGATGCAGTATTTGGCCTGTGTTGGCTCTTTCTACTGACAGGTGCATGTGTGTGTGATGTTCTAATTGCATGACATTGTGTGAGAGTAGTTTGTGCTTTATACTACATTCTGCTGTGTGGAGAGTTTGTAGTGTGCATTTCTTATGTGAATGTCACATGCTGCAAATGTGTATTCCTGTTCTTGAGCTTGTTTTGAGTGCATAATTGTGCTCTGTACTCAAATATTTGACCTGCCACTTGTCAGGACTGTGCATGTGCATGTTTGTGCTACACATTGACACCATGTTCATTTGATAACTGGAGTGGTGTCTATGTCTGTATTAGCTGATTTGTACAATTGATCACAGTTAGTGCTCCTTATTGACATTTGATAATGCAATGTTTGATAGGGTTGGGTTATGATGTCTGTGCATTTGTCCAGATTGAAATATTGTGTATTCCTGTTCTGTCTAGGGTCACATTGCCTATCCAGTTTATTTGCACATGGCTGAGTGTGTTGGACTTCTTTGGATATTGTGTTTGGCTTTTGGTTTTTGATCAGCATTGGTTCCGACATCCCTGTGTGGGATTCTGACATTTGTAGATACATACCAAGGTATGTCATTGGTTGTCAGGAGACTCACAGGACCTTATTTGAAACATTTATGTGTGTTTCTCACAGGTGTTGAGTGCTGCAGGTGTGAGATGGGTAGATGAGGGGTATTTGTGAAAGTCCTATTTGGGTTTGACAGTCAGGGAGTGTGACTATGAGCTATGACTGTTGTGCTCGTGGCATACAAATGACAAGGTAGTTGACACAGCTGTGGGGCTATTCACTGTATGGCTTCTGACACTTCCTATCAATGCTGGGCCTTTGCATAGCTTGCATTGCTGTATCCCAGTGATATTGCACAGATGTCACTTTAGTTTTGTTTCAATCACTGTGCCACCCTTGTCTGATTTGATGGCCTAAAAGTAGTTTGATATGTTCCTCCTCTTGCATGATATTTACAATTGCTAGGTGGCTTGCTCCATGGTTTTCCAGCACTGTGCACTCCATTTTAGGCTAGTCCATTTATTGTCATACATTGAAGCTGATCTATGGTATGTGTATGTGGCAGGGTGTCAGTGGTTGGATCTGTCTGAGGGACTTGACATGCAGTGTGCACAGTTCAGTGGTTGTTAATATGCAGCGTGACTCTTCACTCTGTTTGTTTCACATGAATGGGAGGCAGGTGTGAGGAGGAGGGTTGTCCAGCCACTAACCTTCTGGGTAGGGTGTTCATCTTCACACCCACCGTCCCCGTCATTCTACCTTGCCCTTTGATGTGTGAGATGCGAGGAAGAGCCACATCTGGCTGCTAAATAGTGAATTGAGGGAGGAGCACAGAGAGGTACACAGCATGGGCATAAATGGTTGTGGGTAGCATGCTGTGGGCTGTGAGCAACTGTTGTGAGCCACCATGTGGGTAGGATGAAGTTGGGGGCCTGGACAGCTGCCCACACTGCCCATGCCTGGCGCCGGCCCTGCCTACTAAATTGTGTGTGGATTTTCCTGCGTCTTCATGGCTGCAGTGACATGACCGTAACCTTGCAGTGATTTCTATGTTGATGAGTGACCCCGATGCGGAGGTGTCGATTTCTAGCAAGCAGGACAAATTTGGGTACACTGGGGGACAAGTTCCTGGCTCCACCAGAGTGTCCGAATAAGACAGGAACCTTATTTTAGCACAATATTTGTGTGTTGTGGTTGTATGCGGAGATCTGTTATTTACATACCTGCGGTGTTGACTGCAGCGACATCTAATCTGCTGGTAGTGGACTAGGTACAGCAGTGGAAGGGCTTGAAGAACTGGATCTATTGCAGTCTTCTAGTTTTTCTCTCTGCAGTAGTGATTCCGCTGTCTCCGAGTGGATGGTTTCTCCATTCCGTTGTGATGGGCTGTTTGAGGCATCGTGATTTGTCCGGCAGTTGTAACGTCATTATGCTCGGTGATCTTTCTCTATTGGCTCCCTCCACCAATGATGCGAAAGGAAGTTCCTGGCGGATCCCGAAACTCCGTACCGGACGAAAAATGGGCTATTATTGCCCACTGTAATATTGAGGACCGCCTCTGGAGAGCAGAAAAGGACACATTCCACCAGTGCCAGCACAGTGGATGTGCCAAACACCGCCATCCTAATGAGCCCTTAAGAGTAGATTTTTGCAGGTTTTTCCATAAGCATTGATTAAAGTTCTAATAGCAACCTAGTATTGCTGTGTGAGGGTAGCTTTTCAGGATGGCTTGTATCATTGACTGTCCAAAGTCTATGATAATTTTTTGAGGGTAGTAGTTATTAGTTCCTTACTTACTTTTTTTAGGAGTTCTAAATAGGTAGTTGTTTGTTTGTTTGGTAACAGGCATATATAAAGGGGATGTTGCTATTGTGATACTGTCATTGGATTGTGTTTAATTGGTAAAATGGTTTGGGACATATTTTAAATGTTCAATCCATCATCCATGTCTCACAATTTTGTAGTTAAAATTAGTTTTTGGTAGTTGCAAATCTTAGAATCCGTTTGTCATTAGATGTATTGTCATGAAGAAGAAAATGATCTTCATTATGAGTTACAGTGAGTTCAGGTAGTATTTCAATTTCACTGAAAGTTGTGGAGGCCGGTGGGGTGTTCATAGTTTTTCTTGGGTGTAGACATAACCCATATAGCATAATAAAAGTTTTCCTTTCTGTGAAGTAATGAATTTCGTACCTTCAGTCATTCTGATGTTTCAAATGCTGTGAGAAATGTATCTGAAAAATGTTAAATATATTATAAATATTTTTTATTGTAGTACAGATTTTTGTATACAAAAATATACTTACATGTTTGGAATATGACGATACAACTCGTTCTGTTACAACGCGGTATGTTACATCGTGGTCCTGACAAAGCAAGTTGTTACATCGACTTGCGCTGGAGGGTGCTGGACTTAGGTATAGTGTGAAGTAATATTCCAACTCCAGTCTGCGTACAGTAGGGAAGGTGTTAGAATAGTAATTTACACTATTCCTTAGTCTAGAGCGCTCTCCATTGCAAGTCAAAATAACGACTTGCCTAGTCAAAACTGCGATGTAACATACTGCATTATAATTGATGCGTGGTTAAAGGATGTTTACCACATATTTTAATGTGTAGAACTTTTTTGATGTAGAGATGTTTCTGTTGGTGCTTAGTTTTCGTGTTTCCTTTTATTTTCTGTAGAAAAAAAATATTATTTTAACTAATTTGTTTAATAGTGTTTTCTGTATTTTGGGGTTTGTGTGGTTAGTGGGGTGTGTGGGTTGAGATTAATAGTTGTTACATTAGTATAATTGTAACTTATACTTACTTTTTTGCAAGGTGGTTTTTTGATGTTTTATTTAGTTAATTGAGTGTTGTTTGAAGTTTCTGTAGAGGAGATATTATTAAAATAAATATTACACCAAATATTTATTAATTGTAAAAAGTAATTTACTTATATTTGATGAAGTTATAACATTAGATTCATATTGTACTTACTTTGCAAAGTTGAAATCAGAGTTTTTAATGAGAAAGCCAATGTTGTAAAAGCAATCCGGCAGAGATTCCCCTTATTCTTATGTTTGTTGTTGTGGCATAAAAAATTGTTAATTTTTCTTTAGTTTATAAAGTGTCTCTTTAAATTGTTCTTTAAATCCTATTGGTTTATTTAAGTTGTAGGTGTTTTTCATTGGCTGTTACTAATGTTTGTTAATTATTTTGTCAGTTGTATCCTTATTTGTGAAGCACTAATTGATGTTCAGTTAACCGTTTTATTATTATTTGTTTATTGAAAAGTATGATAGAATATCATTTGTAATTTATCTTGAATTTGAGGTATGCATATAATTATTAATTTTAAATGTTCTGTTTGTTAAGAGGAGTTAATTTGGTGGATTTACTTATGTTCAACTAATGTTTTTATAAAATTAATTTGTTTTGAATTTATTTAATATGGTGTGTGTGTTTGTGATATTGTTTATATTTTTTATGTATTGTGTTATTTGAAATATTTTTAAGGTGTCGATATTTTGTTTTTGATGATATTTGTGTGGCCTATATTTCTGTTTTCGATATTTGTGTCATTTTGTATGTTAACGATATAAGTTACAACAGATATTGATTTTGATATTAGTGATATCGATGTTTGTGTTTGATGATATTTATGTGCCAATATTTGAGTATTTTTCTAAGTGTAACATATCGATATTTATGTTATTGATATTTGTGTGTCTATAATTTGGTAGGTCTATATTATGAGTGTCGATGTTATGTCAGTGATCCGTGTAAGGGACCAGGAATCTAACCCTGCTCCTTACCTTTATTTCTGCACTGTTATCAACAGCGGTCTGCGCAAGTATGGGACTTGTATCTCTGAGTTCCCACACCTGCAGACACAGACCTGGGAGAGGATGCTTGTTTTGTTTTCATCAGCTCCTTGGTATGTGAGAGCCCCACAAGAAAATGTCCCTGTGGGAGGGGGTTCCATGCACGGCCCTGTCCACCATTTTCTTTAAGTTCCAACTTCCATTATCTTGATTGAAAGGGTGTTGCAGTAACAATGTTTTGACATGTGTAGTGCTGGGCTTACTAAAAAAAAAAAGGTTACTGTTAGAACTGGGATTTCTGGTTGGCTAATGCTTACGCCAAAGCCAGTCAGAGACCAAAACTCTAAGTCAGGGCAAGGGAGTTACACGCATAGATAACCCCTGCTCACCCCCTTGGTAGCTTGGCACGAGTAGACAGGCTTATCCCGGAGGCAATGTGTAAAGCATTTGCGCACGCACACAACAGCAACACCATCCTAGGCACACCAAAACAGGAACTCCACACAAGGTTATATAAACATAACTTTTGTATTGTCAAAACACATCAGATAGTAATCACACAATATACATTGTGCCAACTGGCATGGGCAATATTCACACTGGATTATTTACACCAGGACATGGCCACATGGGCCACTGTCAGAATCAACACTTAGCAGAAATAGCACTTCTAGAACATAGCATAAGTGTAGCACAAAATACCAATTAATGACCACAGCCAGTAACCACTGGTAACATGTAGGTACACACTACGCAATACTAATAACCATAGGCCTAGATCACGCATGGACACATAACCTCTCTAGTATAACATACTAGGCAAAGCAAACTTCTAAGCATAAGCACCTTTAGAAGTATCACATAAGCATAAAGGAAAAGCACATTACGCATAGTCACATTTAGGCCTAAACAGTATAACTACAGTTGGCAATCTCTCACTAGTCTAAACACATTAGACTCTGCCCCTAAGCATAACTCACATTTAGGGGCGTGACTCACAGTGAAGTAAACTCTCACTAACATAAACCTAGACAGGTAAAGTAACCTCACAATCACAGTAACATCAAATTGAGCAAAACCACATAGGCAATTACCATTATAAACATAGTAAAATCAAATTGCGCACAAATCGCATACCAGCCCCCTGGCCAACTGGCCATGTCAAGAAGGGCTCAAATGCCCTGTGTCCAGAATGTCAGAGTGCTCTGCCATCGCAGTGCCAGTCAGGGGTGCGCCACCGGTGCAAACCTAAACGTTGCAGCTGCCCACTACTTGCTGGGCAGCTGAGAACAGTAACAGGACCTAAACGTTGCACCTGGCACTAAGTGCTGCGCAGCTGTAGAAGGCCTGGCACCTCTGTGCCATCTCTGTCCCTCCAAGGGACTCTCTCTCCGTTGCGCCTAAACGGTACAGCTGCCCACTAATTGCTGGGCAGCTGGAAATGCAAAACTGCGACAGGACCCTCACTGGCCCTAGAACAAAACTGCCACATGTTGAAGCCCTCAAGGATCAGGAACTCTCACTGCGCAACACGGGGGGAGCTTTCTAGGCTCTGCGCAGGTATGGGGTCTTGGAGCACTCTGGCTCCTCTCAAAATCATCATTGGCCCCTCTCGCCCTTGGGACCCCCCTGGGGGCCTTTTAGATCATGTAGGGCCATTGTTGGAGCCATGCATGGCTTGAAAACAACTGGGGAGCGGTTAGCCACCTAGGCTCCATAAACAACATGCCCCCAAATGTAGGGGCAGCCCGCTGTAAGACAGGCCGCTCTTGGCTGCCACAGGGCCCTCTAAAGCCCATTTTGCCATGTTGGGGCGGCCCACTGCGCAACCGGGGCCGCCCTGACTCAATGCACCCCATGGGAGCGGCTCAAGACTTCTCAACACTGCCTGGGTGCCCTGGGGCACCACTCACAACACCCCCCGTTGCCTCCCCACTCCCCGGTGAGGCAGGAGCTCCTCTCCTCTTCACCCGGAAACAGCGCTTCTCTCGGGGGCGAAGGCGGGGCTCTCCCTGACACATGGGAGCCCTGTGGAACAGCTGCTCCTTCACCCGGGCCTCGACTTGCGGCCGGGGCCGGCACCGGCAATGCGACCCACACCCCCTCCGCCTCTATTCACCATGCTTGCGGGGCTCATCCCGGCTCCCGGGACAGCTCCGCTTCCAGGCCTGCACGCAGGGAAGCCCTCCAGGCTGGGGCAATCCCAGCGCGGCAGGCTGATGATGCGGCAGGAATCCCTGGGGCTAAGACCAATCCAGTCGCGGTAAGCCGAGGATGGCGCAGGTATCCCTGACGGCTGGGGCCAATCCCAGCGAGGCCCAGCGTGGACCCAGCGTGGACGTCAGCAGCTTTCCTCTTTTTTCCTGCGGCCCCGCCCACAACCAGGCGGGCCGCGGGCAGCAGCAATCCTCAACTCGCATGAGGGGTAGGCTCCCTCGGAATTAAATATACATGTTGGCTGCCATGACGCAGGACGGCCCCCGCAACATAAACATGAATCCGGGCATAAAGCAGCGAGGTGGGCTCTCACAATGATGACATCGGGGGGAATCACTCATGTCTGGATTCCCTATACAAGGGCTGAAGCCACCGCGCTGCGCAGCCCACGGTCTCCCCTCTCCTGGGGACTGAGTAGAATCTAGCGCTCTTCCCAAGATAAAAAGATAAAGCGCTCTCAAGGCGCTGGGGGCTCAGACTGCGCCAGGCCCCTCAGAAATTACCCCATTAGCAAGGAGGGTCCCAGCACAAGCAGGCCATCATAGGACAAGGCTTCCAGGGTCAGGAAGAAGGGTCCACAAAAAGTCAATCAGATATCCCGGGGCTGGGCGGGGCCCAGGGAGGCAAGCCTTCCCCTGGGCCCAAGCAGCAGCACGCCCCTGGCAGGATTCAAGTCAGAAACAAGAACATCTTCAGGGTGTCACAGCACCCTTTTTATACAGCACAATCCTTGGTCTAAAGGTGCAGGGTGGGGGAAAAACCAGGCGCAGCTGGTTTGGGAGCACTCTTGATGTGCTCAGCCACCCCTCCCATTCACTTGTCAGGCTAGGGTCATCAGTCGCCCCACAGGGGGTGGAGCCAGCATTGTGTGGGGAAAGCCCAGCCCTATTCAGGTCACAGGTGCACCCCTCCCTCACATTAGTATGCTAATCTCTCCACTCACCACTGGGCAGACCCATCCAGACTCTTGGAGCCAGGCTCAACAGCCAGCTCCAGCCAATCATGTGCCAGCACACTCACTACACACACACCCCCATGTCTAGAAGTGGCACTTCGACACTAGACACATTCATGCCGCATACTTCATTGCGCAGCATTCAATCTCACGAGTTCGCACATACCAAACTCGACCCTGCACTCCCCACACATCAGGAACTACCATGGTCACACATATTCCCCATGGATTCCTATGGGAGCGCAGGACACTCTCACCACACACAGAGAGCTCAAGCACATTACACTGTGCCACAGTGAAAAAGTGCACAGAGGCCTAAAATCACCAACACCAGGTCACAGAAACAGGCTAGGAAAAAGCAAAAAGTTTTGGGGTGAACCTGCCAAAAAGGGCCAGGTCCAACAGTTACAAAGTGTAAGTTACTACAAAAGTGAATACCGAAATGTAGTAATCAAAAGTGTAAACTTACTCAAAAGAACCCTTTATATCTTTACTTCTTTCCCAGTCTATGTGTCTTTTGTCTTAATGCCTCCTTTGCCTTAATGAGTTAAAGCCTCGCTTATTCTGCACTATGGGCTCCTAGTACACATCTTGATGTGCCCTATTGTGCCTCTTGATGTCTCGACTTCACTTGGAGCTACGTTGAGCCATTTCAAGCTACTTGAAGCTGGATATGGTGGCTTTAGTGGACTAATGCATCCACTGCAGGGGCCTGTGTTTGACCTCATGATCACAGGTACAAATCCCAGCGAGTCCACTCAGCCTTTCCACCATCTGTGGTTGTTAAAATGAGTACCATTGAGTTGTGTAACAATAAACATCTGTTATTCAGTGCCTTGCAATCTATTTCTGCCAGTATTCCTTAAGTCTTGTGGATTGGGCTTAGGCTCTCCAGCAATCTCCTTATTACAGGACCTCTCAAGTAGAGTCCCCTGTCAAGTCAGAGTAGCTCTGTGCTTCTCTGTGCATCAACGCCATACTTCTGTTCAGTACTGGTCACTCTGCAACTGCAAATGCATGTAAGCACTTTTAAGCTCTTCAAGCACTACAAGCTGCAAACCTGCATCTCCCCCTTTCTATCAAAGCAGGTGATGACGGTGATGGTGAATTTACTCTTTTCTAGCACGATAATAGAGGCAGTTGGCTGGCAGGTGGTGTGAGATATTGTGAGTTTGAGGCCAAACCACTGAAGATGGAACAGCCCAGATTGTGAGTTGTGTGCCTCACGATTTTGCTTTTGCTTTCAGTTCCCTGGCCCAGCATCATGTCCCTGGCTGCACGTGGTGCCAGTATTGCAGGGAGATGATGAAGGTACTATCTGATCAATTGCCTCCGATGGTCAGAGGTGGTAGGCTGATGGAGCACTGAAAGTGGTGGCAACACCAGGGAGTCTAATAGTCTGTTATGCCGAACACCTCCATGCTCATACACTGGTATTATCAATGCTGTTAGATGCCTAGCATGCCAGTGAGCATTGTGTGACTTCCAGGAAGCAGCCCTGTGCTGATCTACTATCCATAAACTCTCCCTGTACCTGTGAGGTGTTGTGAGTTGTGCTGGACTTTTTCCAGGTGTGAGCAGGAATGCATTAATGACAGTTTGATTCCTCTGGCTGTAGTAACTATAGAAGTTCAGTTCGTGAATAAGAAAGGGTTTACCCTTTTGTGGGTGGGTGCATATCCCTCCTCCTTAGCCCTACTTAAGCCCCTCCTTACTCCTCTCTAAACCTCCCCATTTTCCAGTCACCGCCCCATCCCTATAATGTTTACTTTTAAAGTGTTGAATTATGTGTGCAAAGATTTCTGCAGTCGAGATGGAGTGCTCTGCACAGAAAATATAAGAGAGGCAGAGGAGCAGAAGAGCAGACCTCACCATGTAGGTTAGTGAATAGTATTATGTAGTATGTTATTAATACTATTGTACTACTACTGCAGAGTGCAGTTTGTGATAAGGAGCCCAGGTTACAAGATGCCATAGCTGGAGCAGCAAACCGCTTCTTCAGACCACAGAAAGGAAGCCAAAATGTTTATGCAATGAAGATACTGAGAGTTTCCGTTTTTGAAGAGTTGAACTCATAAAATTGATGAAAAAGTCATTTTGTATGTGAAGCCATAAAGCAAGTAACAGGTTTAGAAGGGTATTTCTTTAGATTTTAGTTGTTTTATGTGTCATCCACATAGAAATATATGTATACCTACAGTTGTTTAGCTGGAGTGTCTAGGGAGTTTAATATAAAGATTATTTTAATAGAGAGCAGAATCTTGACTATTGAGGAACAACCCACAGTAAAGGGGTGTATGGTGAGTGGAAATGATTCAATTGGATTTGTTTAACCCCTTTCATGCTCATGTCGGCCAATGGCCGACGCGAGCACTCCATCCACGGTGCTCGCACAACCGTTGGCCGACGCAGCACCGCCCACCGTTTAGAATGCCTGCACCGCGGCAGAATGTTCGCCGCGGTAAACGGGTTAAATCTATCCTAGATAAAATGTTCAAGAAAAGGAAACGCTTTATCTTTGATCGTCAATGCAGCTGACGTAAGAGAATCCGATAATCAGTGATGTCCAACGCAGAAGATAATTCCAGGAGTACAATTACTCATTTAATTCTCCTGTTGACAATCCATCAAATGTCATCAATTTTTGAAGTTATAACATGTCAGTGTAGTGGCAAAAAACTAGCTTGGAAGATACCTAGGACATTATTTTGCTCTGCAAAGTGAGGATCATTCTTTTTCTTTTATTATTTACAAATGATTGTAAAACAGGGGTACCTCTCAGAAAGAACACGCTTGGCACTGACTGAAACTGACTGAAAAACCTTTTATTGTTCAATTATTTAAAATCATTACAATACACTAACTGTAAAGAAATAGTTATCTAAAAAGGAAACATAAGTTGTATTCCCTGGGCTTTTTCCTCCAGTCAATTAAACGTAAAACCTTCATAAAGTGTCATGTTCTGACTATGCAGTTTAAAAACAAAGTGCATTAAATGTTTTTAAATTGGAGGTGTGTCCGCCTCTCTCCTCTCTCCGGACCTACAGTTTCCTTTTGCAGCTCGGAATTTGCGGACAATCCCGCACAAATTAGGTCTGTAAATTTCCCCAGCTGTGCTACTGTTTGACTTGCTGTAGACGTAAAACACAAGTCCGAAATTTTGCAGCATCGGTTGAGGCCCTGAGCTCTGCAAATTGGAATGACCAAACGTTGTCTCTCTCTGGCTACGTTTGGGCAGCAACACAACAAGTGATACCAGGATTCCTGGTGGTAGTCACAGATTCTGCATGCTACTGATTTATACGGGCGGGCCCAGCTTAGGTTGAACTCCACTATAGGTAGTGCCAGGAGCCTCATGTGAGTGATCTTTTTTCGAGTTTGAACGGAAAGAGCTTGTTCAAAGTAGGGCTGTGCTTTACCCACTATATAAGAGGCATCCAGTGCGGAGAGATTTGGGTGATGATGCAGACTAGCGATGCCTCTTGCAAATGATATTTGCTTTACCTGTCGGTTTACTGCTCTTTTCCATACTGCAGTTGAAATGTTCATGTTGGCCAGGTTTTTCACCTCTATTTCCAGCAATTGATTGGCTACTGCCAGTTGCGCTTGCCATGGCAATCCGCTTTCTTCGAAGATTGTTTTGATTTGCGCTTTCAAACCCATTGCTGGTGCACGCAGGGTGCTAATGTAATATTTTATTGTGTCTCCCAGGCAAGAGATGTTGGGTCGGGAAAGTCCCAGCTCCAGCCTTACTCTAGCTCTCCTGGTCTGTCATGGGATGCCCAGCACTTTCTTGTATGCAGCAATTTGAAAACTCATATAGAAGTTGGTAAGGGCTCCGGGGAAAATTAAATGGCCATAATTAACTGAGGCAAATATTTTTTCTTTTAAGACTTTCAAGATGGGGTCCGTGGATGGGCAATGTAATTTTCGATTGAGGTTTCCCAGACTGCAGATGATTCCTGCCCCTTTGCTTCTTAAATGCTTCAGATGAGCTGTTGTCTTAGCCCCCTCCGATAGCCTGAGGCCCAGGTAATTATAGTTTTTGCAAGTTCCAATTTGCTGGTCACCCAGGCGCCATTGGGCTATGTGCTTTTGATGATACTTCCCAATGATGAGAAACTTAGTCTTCTCCTGGTTGACCAGTAAGTTGTTCTTTTGATTAAACCTGTTTAGCGCATCTAGGGCTTTCTGTAGGCCTATCCAGGTGTGGTCCAAAGTTACAAGGTCGTCGGCATATTGAAGAATTTGGAGCCGCTTGTTCCCCAGCTTTGGAATGACTAAGTTTGCCCGCTCCAATGCTTGGCCTAAATCGGATGTGTAGATGTTAAACAAAAGTGGTGCAATAACACACCCCTGTTTAATGCCGTTATTTGTTGGGATCTTATTGGTCATTGATGATTGGCTGGTCTTAATCCTTACCCAGGTCCCTTCGTGTAGAAATCTTATTGCCTTAAGCAACTTTTTGGGAATGCCCCAGTTGGTGAGTTTACTCCATAGTATGCCACGGTGTACGCGGTCAAATGCTGCGCTATAGTCCACAAAGCAACAAAACAAGGGAGGTTGAGCGGGCTGAGTCGCACGTTTGGACAGGTATCCCAGGGCTATGATGTTGTCTACTGTGGAACATTGTGGTCTGAATCCAGTTTGAAAGAAAGGCAAGATGTTGTGCTCCTCCGCCCAGCTTTCTAATTCCTTCAGCAGCACTCTAGCGAATGCCTTTGCTTTGATATCTAGCAAGGCCACGAGCCGGTAGTTTTCTGGTTTTGTGCGATCTCCCTTTTTATATATGGGGCAGAGTACTGAGCCTTTCCTCAATGATGGAATGGAGGCTGTTTCAAAGGTGTGCTTGAAAAGTGGGGTAAGCTGTTCTGCCCAGAATCCGTGTGCCTCTATAAACACCGCCGCTGGGATACCATTAGGGCCAGGTGCGCTATCTGTCCTCATTTTCTTTTTTTTTTTTTTAATTTGTTTTTATTGTTGCATCACAATATCAAATTCAGTATCGCAAGCATTACGACGAGTGGCGTCAACATTCCGCCAGCTGCCATCAGGATCGCAACATTTTCATTTTTTATAACTAACAACGATAACATCCAGGTGTGTAACTTGGTTTTACAGAAGCGTATTATGTACACATTACCATCTAGGCATTGCATGTCTACCTCTACATCCCTCCCCCCACAGATAGTCGCCTAATCTCTTATGCCTAAGGGACTTTGGAGACCCAGTGTGCCCGTGCCCATCCCCTCTTGTTCCCCTCTCATGCCCGTTCTCCTTCTACATCATCGTCCTCTTCTCAGCTATCCCCTTCATCGTCTTCCGGCAATGGTTCGCATGGCTCCCCTCTATATGTATTCCACGGTAGCCATATTTTGTTCCACTTACGTGGATTCGCCCTCTGTTGGTATATCGCCCGTTCCGTCATCATGATCATGTCCATATTTTTGCACCACTGTGCCAAAGTCGGTATCTCTGCCGCCCCCCATTTCTGTGCTATATCTCGCTTTGCTAGCATCATCCCTATGACCACCCATAGTCGCCCTTGTGGCGTGAGGTCGGTCGGGCCCCACACATTCAGCAAACAAATTCTAGGGTCTGGAGTGAACGGGAGTTGTAACGTCTGGGCGACCGTACGTGCCACTCGCTTCCAGTATTCTACTATGCACGGACAGGACCACAGGGTGTGAAACAATGTGCCCTCCTCCCCACAGTTTCGTAAGCAATATGGGTGTTCTGCCCTCTGGAATTTGTGGAGTGTGGTGCGCGTGTAGTATATTCGGTGTAGTATCTTGAACTATACCAGACGGAATCTCGCTGATATTCCCGCCCCTCTAGGTGATGCCATTGCGGCATTCCAGTTTGCCTCATCCAGGTCCCCAACATCATCCTCCCATTTCTCTTTCAATTGTTGTAATGGGTCAGGCAAGTTATTTATCAATTTGCGATATGTGAGGGAGGTGGCGCTGGCTTCCATGTAATCAGTGAGTAGTCGGTCTTCCAAAGGGGCCGATTCCGGGACGTTGGTTCCCGGTGTTAATACTGCTAGCAATGCGAGCCTAATCTGAATGTAGCGGTATGTCTCAGTGGTGTTCAGCTCATACTGTTCTCTCAGAGTGTCAAATGGGACCACCCCCTCCCGTGTCCATAGATTCCCCACCGTGGAGATCCCTATAGTGTCCCATTGATCAAATCCTTTACTACGTCTCAAGTTGCCCAGTGCCCTAGAGTCCCACAAGGGTGTAAGCTGTGTGATCACCCCCCCCCATTTCAGACGAGATTGGGCTTTATGCCATAAAGTTACAGTGTGCTTAGTCTGGCCTATTAGTTTCGCTGTCAGGCCCTTGTTGTAGAGCGGGGCAAGTAGAGTATTAGTGCCAAGCTGACGTCTGTCCGCTAAGTATGCCGGGTCCTCCTGCGGCGCATGCATCCATTGGTTAATCACCTTGAGGTGTGCTGCCCAGTAGTATAGTTCCAGATTCGGGAGTGCAATCCCCCCACTGTACCAGTCCCTAATCAGCTTCACCTGTGCTACCCTCGCCGGTTTATCTCCCCATAATAGGCCTGACAGTTGCCCCGCTATCTGTTTGAAAAAGGAAGGTGGGACCAGTGCCGGCGTATTTTCCAAAACATATAGAAACCTGGGTAGCGCCATCATTTTGAAAAGTGCGGCTCTGCCCAGTAACGTCAGCGGGAGTGTCCTCCAGTGGCGCACGTCCGCCTTCAGTCTATCGAGCAGGGGCCTGAGGTTGAGATCCTGAAAGGTCACCTGATCTCGGGTGATCCGAATCCCTAGATATCGAAAGGAGATTGTTTCCACCACCAAGGGGCAGTCCACCTCCAAACACGGTGGGGTCCCATGCAGCATGAAGATCACCGATTTCATCCAGTTAATCTTGTACCCTGAGGCTATTCCCTGTCGTTCACATAATGCCAGCAGCACTGGAATTCCTTCTGCCGGGTTCTCAAGGTAGATTAGCATATCATCCGCGTATAAGGACACTCTGTCCTCCCAGCCTTCACCCCAGGTGATGCCACGCAGCAGCGGCGTGGTCCTAATAATTGTGGCCAACGGCTCAAGTACCAGGGCAAATAGTAGCGGGGAGAGCGGGCAGCCTTGTCTCGTGCCCCTTGTCAATGTAATGATTCTCGAGAGATGGCCATTAGCCGTCACTCGCGCCGTGGGAGCACTATATAGGAGCCTGATCCATGCTATGAATTTTGGGCCGAAGCCCATATGCTGTAGGACTGCAAAAAGGTACCTCCATTCCACCAAGTCGAACGCCATCTTGGCGTCCAACGAGAGGATTGCTGCATCAGTTTTCAACAACGGGGCCCTTGCCATAACACCGTGCAGGCGCCTGAGATTCAGCGCCGTACTTCTGTGCGGCATAAATCCCGATTGGTCCGGATGGATAAGGTGACTAAGGTGAGGCAACAGCCTGTTGGCCAATAATTTGGCCAGGATTTTGCTTTCAGCATTGAGGAGGGAGATCGGTCGATAAGAACCGCAATCCTCAGGGGGCTTGCCAGGTTTCGGGATTGCCACAATAGTGGCCATGCACTGATCTGGCGGCAGGTGTCCTCGTTCCAAGCTATCTATATACATGTTTAGTAGTGGGGTCGAAAGCGATTCCGACATGGTTTTATACCACTCAATCGGGATTCCGTTGGGTCCCACGGCTTTCCCTGGACGTAGTGCCGCGATGGCTCCCTGTACCTCCTCAGCTGTCAGGTCTGCATCTAGGTCCTCAGCATTATCTGGCAGCAGGGTTCGGGTGGGCACCTCCACAAGCGCCACCTCCGCCATCTCCCGTGTAACCTCTATCTCAGAGGTATACACCGTCTGGAAATGATCGGCCAGGATTTCCACTATCTGGGCAGGGCGGGTGTGCAGCGCCCCTTCCCCATCTTTCAACTGTAAGATATTCCTCTGCCCCTCCCTTTTTTTTTCTAGCCAGGCTAGGAGCTTACTTGCCTTATCTCCCACCTCGTATATCCTATTCGTAGTGGCTGCTATGTTTTCAATCACTCTACGTCTCAGGAGATCAGCATGGCGTTTCTGACACAGTTGAAGTGTGTGGAGCGTGTCCCCGGTCGGGTCAGCCGTATGAAGCTCGTGTGCCTCGGCAAGTCTGTCCTCTAGGTCTAGCAGTTCTACTTTCTGGGTGTGTTTGTAATTCGTTATAGTGGAGATTGCTTGACCTCGGAGTACCGTTTTATAGGCTTCCCAGAGAATCGACGGGGAGGAAACCGAGCCAGTGTTTTCTGCGAGGTAACATCTTGTCGCTATTTTAAGAGCTTTGGTCACCTGTGGGACCCTGAGGTAGCCTGGGAATATCGGGTATATGCGCTTTTGGGACCGCTCTGGGTTGGAGAGGGTCAGCGTCAACGGGGAATGGTCCGAGACGCCCCTTGGTTTGATCTGTATGTCGTCGACAGTAAGGAGTCCCTGCCCCTGGGTAAGAAAATAATCGATCCGTGACAGACTGTCGTGGACCGCTGAGTGATAAGTGTAGTGACGGTCTGTTGGGTGTATGTGCCTCCAAAGGTCTATCAGGCCCTGCGCTTCCAGGAAATCATGCAGCCGGGAGGGCCCTGGTGTCTGTGTTCGTGATGGGAACCTATCTAGCGTATTGTGTGCCACTGCGTTGAAATCCCCCCCTATTATGAGGTCACCTTCTGGGAGTTCCAACAGAAATTTACCCAATTCTGGGAGAGCTATAGTGTGCAGTGCCGGTGGAATGTATACCGAGACCACATTCAGCCGCCTCCCCTCCCACTGCCCAAGTGCCGCTGCGAAGCGCCCCTGTGTGTCTACCTTCGTGGATTGGAGTATAAATTTGGAGGATCGATGCATTAATATTCCTGTCCCCCGGGACCCCTTCGTGAACTCCGAGTGGGCAATCATCCGGTAGCCTTTCCTATCCAAGGCATGTGTGGCTGTGCCTGTGAGGTGCGTTTCTGCAGTAGGACCAGAGCCGGGCCGAACCTCTTTACACTGTGTAACACCAGCCCTCGCTTGACCTTGTCTCCCAGGCCTCTAACGTTCCAGGACATAAGCTGTAGTGGCTCCACAGGTCCTGTCTCAGGATCCCCCCTCCCTATGTCATACCGTGTATTGTGTGTCATTGTTTCCGTGGTAGAGAAAATCCATGTATCGTATGGAGTGAGATGCAGGGCCCTGGCCTGCGCATGCCCTGTGCAATGTGTGTATCCCGTGGTACCAATCTACACCTGTAAAACAAGTCAAAAGAACCGAACCCCCCCCAACCTCCCCCCTCCCTGCCCCCCTGCTTGACGGACCCAGAACTGCCCGCCCCCCCAACTTAGCAGAGTGCCTGACCCGAAACCCAAACACAGTACTTGCTCGTCGGGGTGAGGGACTCTCCGGAGTCGGCGGCCTCCCTCCATGTCCGCGGAGGACCTCCGCCCGGTGTCCTTGACGACCAGTCCAATCAGCAGTACATTTAGTCTACGCCATTAGGTCCGGGATTTCATTGTTCATCGTTATTGTCAGTGTCATGTGCCTCACTCAGTGGGGAGTGCGGATCCAGGTCTCCTCCTGATGCTTGGGAGCCCGCACGAGATCCATTTGCACGGTATTTATTTGGGCGTGTGGAGCGGCGAGGTGGGCCCGTTTGTCTCCATCCTTCCAGCCAGTCATGTGCAGCCTCCGAAGTGTCGAAGAACCAAGTTTTGTTGTCTGCCACCACTCTCAACTTGGCTGGGAACAACATGGCATAAGGGAGTTCTCTTGCCCTCAGTTCCTTTTTTACTTCAAAGAATGTCCTCCTTCTACGTGCGACCTCCGCCGTGTAGTCTGGAAAGAACGCCAGAGTTGAGTTTTGGATCTTAACTGGAGGTGAGTTTCTACCCGCTTGCAGGATCGCGTCTCTGTCCCTGAAATTGAAGAGACGGGCAATGATCGGCCGTGGTGCTGCGCCTTGCTTTGGTCTGCCTCCTGGGATCCGGTGTGCTCTTTCCACAGAAAAGAAGGCGGATAGGCCCTTGGGTTTGAGTTCTTGTTCAATCAAGTTTTCCATGTAGAGGTCCATTGCTCTCGTGTCCTCCGATTCCGGAACCCCTATAATGCGGATGTTGTTCCGCCTTGAGCGCCCTTCCTGCTCATCCAGCTTTGCACGTAGGTCTTTGTTTTCGTTCGAGATTCGCTCCACATTGATCTGGAGTTCCGAGACGTCTTCTACCAAAGATTTGGTCACAACCTCCATTGATGAAACTTTTTCGGACATCTTGTGGAAGTCAGCTCTTATCAGGGTTATTTCCATTGAGATCGATCCCACCGTAACCTGAACTTGCGTCAGGGCTCGCATAACGTCTTCAAGGGTTGCTTTTTTGTCCCCCTTTTGGTCGGCCGGCTTGATCGCCTGTGCTTTGGCATCTGGTGGGGAGGCGGCCGGTTTTTCAAACGCATACCTCTCAAGACGCGACTGTGCATTGCCTCCCTTCGGACCTTTGCCCGCCATGTCCTCCGTAGTTGTGAGCAGAGCAGTCAGGAAGATATATTTCCCCAGATGGAGTCCCGGTGTGTGCCCACCGTCGTGACTGCGGCCTTGAGGTGCGGCCGGCCAAAGGAGCTATTTTCAACGACCCTGCTCCCGGGTCCCTCGGTGAGGTTAGCTGATGGGGTTGCTTTACCGTGTGGTCCGCCGGACTCGCAGATCTGTGTCCCTGAGGGAGCGTACTTCGCTCTTAGACTGGGCGGCGTGCGTGTCCAACTGACCCTCTCCTCGGCCCCCCTTGGTTCTCTATAGTACCTGATGCCTCTCTACCTCAGGCTGTGATGCGTCAGCCACGTCCAGGGGCGCGCCCACCAGTCTGCGTATCTGAGGGGACCGACAATAGATCAGGAGCCTCTTCCGTATTTTCTGCGGTCCCGCTGCTCTCTGTCTCAGCTGGATGTTAGAGGGTGTGTGCGCCCAGGATGGTCGGCGCAGCCCGGCAGGGTGAGGTGCCGCCTTAGCAGTGCGGCCGTTTTTCCAGTTCCCCAATGGCCGCCCCCATACCCCCTCTCAGGATCCTGGTGTCTCCCGTGTCAGGTCCTCCGCTGGGTGATGGCTGTTTGCAAAGTCGGGTCGGCAAACCCGACCCCCCGGCGGGGCCGATGCCTGGATCCTCCGACGATCGGGAGGCAAGATGGCTGCCCTGGGTTCCGACGGGACGGGTCCGGCCGCCCCCGGACCAATGTCTAGTTCGCCCGTTCACTCACCGGGTTTCAGTCAATGTATGGCTCTCTCCCTCTTGTAGGCCACAGACGTGTCGCCGGCCACTCCGAGCTGCTCACCGCTCGTGTTCCTGGTGTTCCGCTGTGGGCGATCACTTCCGGCTCTTCCACGCCGACTCCGCGGCACTTCCTGTTGGCCCCGTCACGCCAGGCGGGCCCCCGGCTCCTGTGTCCTCCCAAGGCCAGAGCGGGCGAGTCGGATATCTTGACTTCCCGCAGTCGGATTTTCCGTCTGTTTGCTGTCGGGTGTGCCGCCCGGTCCCGGACTTCAGTCCCTGCCCGCAAAGTGAAATTCTGCTCCGGATTAGTGCTCGGATAGATCTGGAGGCCGCTTCAACCGCGGAGCTCGCCCTCTAAGCTGCCACCATCTTAGGCTGCTAGCCACGCCCCGCTGTCCTCATTTTCTTGATCAACTTAATTATCTCTCTTGTATTTATGAGCAAGCTCTCAACCCCATCTTCGTTATCTAATGGATTTAGTTGTTCTTGCATGACCCTCATTGCCTGCTCTGTTGTGTACAGTTGTTTTGCGTGCTTGATCCATTCTGTGGCTGCCACGCCGTTTTCTTTACTTTGGTCAGTATGGCTTAGTTGTCTGATATGTCTCCAGAAGCGGACGTGGCCATTTTTTTTGAGCATATGGAATATTTTCAACCACTCCGCCTTAATTTTTTTGTTCGAGTTTCCCATATTTTGTTCCTGTGTTCTCGTGAAAGGGCTTTTATTTTCGCGCTCAGATGAGTTGTCACTCCTTTTCTTCTCGCCTTCAGGGCTTTAGAAAGGTTCCGTTTCATTTGCTCTAAGTCCTTGGGGTTTGGCTGTAATAACTGGGTTTGCGGATGAAGGCGCTTGGTTTCCAGGGTCCCGCTAACTAGTCCTAGGACCGATTTTAATTCCAGAAGAAGTTCCTTCCACTGCTCCGAAGGAGAGGCCGTTGTTTGACACTGCTCTTTGCGGACAACCCACTCCATGAGCGCTGGCACTGATTAGCTTTACTTTCTGTAAAAAACTGATATTCCTTTTTTAAACATGTTTTTGTTGAAGAATGACATTCTAATGTAAATGAAGTTACATCAAAAGCAAAATCCATTGTGGCCTCTCTGAGCTTTAGGATTTGCTGCAGAATTCTGATTTCCAAATGGTTGTTCTATCTCACCGGAAGGTAGTGTAATTGGTGGACCTATTCGTAGACAGACCCAATTATTTTTAGATTAAATATTGCTCTAACAAGAGTGTTTTGGATTTTTTTTAGATATGTTTTTGAGGAAGGCCCAACTAGGCTGTGCTCCATAATCTAAGTGTGCCTGATAAACATGTTGGCAATGTTTCTCATGAGAAAAAGAAAAGAACGATGTAATGTGTCTCAAAGTCTGAACCTTCCGTAAACAGGATTTTGTGATCTATTCCATTAACTGGGCTACATAAGGAATGAGGAAAATGGATCTATACTTTTAGGATTTATGGCACTCAGATTGTTTTTTTTCAGGATAAATTTTATAATGGCCATTGTTAGCCAAAGTGGGGACATATCTATCAGCAAAGGAGGTGTTGATAATTTAACTGAAAGTGAATGCAATGGAGGAGCTAAACTTGATTTATATGGCCGGAGCCTTTAGTCAAGTTAATAACATCAAGCCATTTGTTCTCCAGGATGGAACTTAATATCGCTGTTGGGTACATAGTCACATAACACCGGGGCAAAGTCAAAGTTAAAACCAACTAGATGGAGCAGGGGTTGGATTTGAAAGAAATTTTGAAGAAACGTCCCAGGTAGGTAAAGGTCAGTGAGGCAAGGCAGTTGGTGATTTCAGAGAAAGAGGCGTTGTCTTGGGGGGTTGCGCTGGGCAGACTTGAGATCAAGGTTTCTACCTTTGGACTTTGTCACTTCTCTCGAAGTCGGAAATCTCCATCGGAGCAAAGCTGCGGGCTTAGCTGAGAAGTACTCCACAAGGCCAGATACCTTTGCCGAGAGGTCCCACTGAATAGGATTTGCTGCTGTGGAGAAGAACATAGGAAAACCAAAGGGGATGATGGACGGAGTGTTGAACATTGCAAGTACTCCCCCCAGTCAACTGGTCTGGGTTTACTCCATCATCATTCTTTAGCTCACTCCGCCACCCCAGTTCAGACATGGCCATATGCTAATCAGTCTGACACTGTACCTCATGGGAAAAGTCCAGCCCGAACTGCCAAGCCATGTCTTCCATGGACTGGAAACAAGCATCCTGAGACTGGTTTCTGGTTCATCAGCCGTCATCAGCCAGGCTAGCATGTATCCAGTGGCAAAGTGAGCAAGGGACCCACGTCTGGGCATAGCCTGACAACTTAGGGCGAACAAAGCAAAACTAAAGGGGATGAAGGACGGAGTGTTGAACATTGCAAGCACTTACCCCCAGTCAACTGATCTGGGTTTAATCCATCATCATTCTTTATCTCACTCCGCCACCCCAGTTCAGACACGGCCATATGCAAATCAGTCTGACCCTGTGCATCATGGAAACAGTCCAGCCTGAACTTCCAGATTGAGGGGGGAAAGTGTCCAGAGAGATCAGGTATTTGGTAATAAGTATTGTTAACACATTGCAGGATATGCAGCAACATAATGTAGAGAGGGTTGCTAAGGATATTGAGAAAGCACTAACCAGGCGGAAGAATCCCTCACCCCCAGTCAACTGATCTGGGTTTAATCCATCATCATTCTTTAGCTCTCTCTGCCACCCCAGTTCAGACATGCCCATATGCAAATCAGTCTGACCCTGTGCCTCATGGGAACAGTCCAGCCTGAACTGCCAAGCCAAGTCTTCCGTGGACCGGAAACAAGCATTCTGAGACTGGTTTCTGGCTAAATAGCCAGCAAAAACAGGGGGATCCCTCTAAAGGTTTAAGTATCTCCAGCTGCTGTCCTGGGGGGAGGCAAATAGGAACGAGACCGAAGGATTTTGGGAGTTTGAAAAAAAAATACAGAATGAAACCTTAATGAAGAAGGAAGTAAGCGACTGGTATCAAACATTGGTGTTTTTTTAGGAGAAAAAAAAATCAAAGCACCCTATGAGATCTGGGATGGAGCGATGCTGATGTCGGTCGGACAGAAGCTGTTGCAACTCTTCTTTAAGTTGCTTTATAAAGTAGTTAAACCATCAAACTAAAAAAGGAATCTTTTTTTGCGGTCAACAGACTTTATTGGACACCATATAAATTAGCAAAGTTTGTAACAGCTGTTGCCCCAAGATGACATAGATGTGATGCGCTGAGTGCTGATGACAGACATATGTGTTTTTAATGTCTTCTATTAGAGGATTACTGGTCCACAGTGGAAAAGGCTATAAATGAAATCCTATGTGCCAACATTGAAATAAGCTTACCATTAATAATGTTGGGAGTAGAAGATAAGCCGAGTTTGCACCTTACTCAGAATAAGCAGGCCCTGCTCTTTTACCTGGTTCTCATTGCAAGGCGAGAAATTTGTAAGAAATGGATAGAAGTTGCCCCACCCCTCGGGATAGACTGGTTCCAGGAGGCAAAAAGCACTTGTAAAAGGATACTGGTTTAGAGTTTAATACACATTCTAAGATCTGGGAGGCTTTTCAGAATTGGAATGGCATAATAAGAATCTAAAAACCGAACTCTATCAGTCCTATGATTACACCAGCGTGGAATGTGCAACTAGTGTACTGGATGGGCTCGTGCCCAGGACTATTAAGATATCGCAAAAGCCTGGGGAGGTACAGAATGGCTGGCAGGCTGTAATTTGCATATAATGGTGGTATAAGGGCAAAACAAAAAAAAACGATGAAGAGGATTTGCAATTACAATTCATTTGAGTCCAACATGAAATTTCTATGTGCTCTCAATTAAATGTTAGCACTGATTAAATGCATTAGGGTAGCCCAATGTCATCCAATGGGAGAGACCGGCTTTACAGTAGTGAAAAATAAATGTAGGAGTTTTTTACTACCAGGACATGTATAACTCAAAGGTGCATGCTCTACTTTTAAAATACAATGCACCCTGCTCTATGGGCTTCTTTGGGTCTACCTAAGGGGTGACTTAAATGTATTAAAAGGAAGGATTAGGCCTGGAAAAAAAATTGTTTTTCCATGTCTAATTGGCAGTTTGAAAACTACACTACAGGCTCCAATGGCAAACCTGAGACATGCTTTAAAGTGACACTTAACTAGTTTGCATATTGAGTGCTACAGGCCGACTTGTAGCATTTGATGTAAAGGCCCTCGGTAAAAATAGTACCATGTAATAGGTACTTATACAAAAATAAATATGCCAATCAGACGTAAGCCAATTTGACCATGTTTTAGGGAAAATGTACAAGCACTTTAGCACTGGTTAGCAGTTGTAAATTGCACAGAGTCCTAATGCAAAACAAAAACAAAAATTAGAAAACCTGAGGGGTGAAGGTAAAGCTTTTTGGGATGATCCTACAGAGAGGCTAAAGTCCAACATTTGCTTCAACATTTTGCTTGCAAAAAGAAAAATAATTAAACAAAAATAATAAAAATACTTGCACCCAAAGGTATGACAAAGGCAAGACTCCAGCAACACATATACCGTATATTGTTTGATACCGTGCCTGCAGTTATAGTTGATGAATGACAGATGAATTCTATAGGGGAACATGGCCAATGCTTTTGAAAGGTACAAGGAAGTTAAGCAGCTTTAAACGTGAGGCTGGCCCTCTGTTCAACATTTCCATTAGCCTATATCTTGCATCCATCAGGGCAGTTTCAAGCATGCAGTGGGACCTGACACCCAAATGGAAATCCCTAAAACAAATGAACTAGTTTCTGACTATTGCTAGTTTCTGTTTACACTGTCCACTCTTGTATATTTTTCATAGTTGGTTCTCAGATCCTTATGCCCCCTCAAATTTAGTGGTTTGCCATTGTTTGTGGCTGCTCAGATTTGATCTAAAATGGAGTTAATCTCGGGGTTCACATTTTGCTCAGTCCAAATAGGGAAACCACCACGAAATGATAGTTGTGGCTCATCAGAAAGTTTACAGGGCATGTACACTCTTCCTCAAAGGCATATTCTACCCATGGTTATCAAAATATGCAAATAACAAAAAAGGTATTCTTGGGGGACACCGAAAAGTAACAGGCAACTACTTTGAAAAAAGAATTGTCAAAAAATGGATTGTGTTTTAGAGGTCCAAGAGTGAATTAATACAGTTTTAAAATAGTGCCAAAAATTGAAGTAATTCACCCACCCATAGTACCTACCATATAGCGACAATAATAGGGAGTGTATCAGAAAGGAAGCTGTTTATGCCAGCCCCGGATCAGTTATGAAGAACTTACAGGGGCCAATATCCCACCCATCACTCACTATTGGTTGGTGTTATTGACACTCTCATTTGCTTGTTCTTAATCAATGGTTTTCCTTGTCCCATTTTGTTTATATTGTGTTTGTCTCTCACCTGGAACATAACCTCTTTATCCTATCTCCGACTGCTGGTTTCCAACTTTCAACTGCTCACTTTAAGGGAACTACCTTTTTCTTTTGAGATACGCATGCATGTATTTTCCATCCCTCTCCCTCAAGCGATTCTCACTCCCAAAATACCCACCCCAAGCTCCATGTTGTTGTCTCCCTCATTTTGTATGTGCATGCTTCTTTCCCTGCCAAACTATCCTCCTGCCCTATTTATTTTCTGTGTTGCTTTCTTGCTCAGTTGCTTTTCAACAGCCCCCATGTTGCACTCCCTTGTGTCCAGGGTTTCTCCTCCACCACACAATCCCCATTTCTCCCATGCACACCATCTGTTGTTATTTTATATTGCTTTTTGGGGTGGGGTCTAGGAATCCAACTGAGACCCGCCATGCCACCTTAATAAAATGAACTTTTGTGTTACTTTTTCACTTTTATTTTACTTACTGATAAGTCTCAAATCAGTCAATTTCAAAAGAGTGGTGTCCACATCATTTTGTCAGTGCACATGCATCATCACACATGTATGCGCCTCCAAAAGGATGCAGCCATACCACCATGCCTTTTTTGATTTCCTTTAACTGTTGGCCATACTGCACAGCAGCTTGCAGATGATGTCCAACTTCACCAAATGGCGCGACCAATTCACTTTGCCAATGCATGTTATAGTTAAGTGGAACTTGCACTGCTGCTGCCCAATGTGTACCTATTCTGTAAGGAAGAAAATGCTTTCTTTGTTGATGCTAGAGTTGTACTTGTTCAGAAATATGGAAGCTTACATTGTTTCTTGCTTTCTGTGTTGTTTCTGTTCTTTGTGAGAGCAGGGTGAGACTTGGACAGAAAAAAGGCCCAGGCAACAAAATAAAAGTGGCCCCATTAGTGAATTAGTAAAAAAGTGACATATGTTTGCTAATTGTAGTGGTTGTTAACTTGTAAAGCCATGTTATACAACTGCCTTTCAGGATATGAAGGACTGCATGGATTAGAGCTTGCTACAGAATATGTTTGTTTAGTATCAGGGAAATTAACAGTAAAAAACGGCCCAGCAGACCATAAAGCATGGCCACATACAGCCACAAAAATAGCCAACACCTCTCAGACCTGCCCATCGGGCACTGCCTGATTCTCTATCGGCCAGTCCAACCCTGTGTGAGGGACAGAAACATAGGCTATTTATACCCATTCTTTGTGTTAGTGTAGTTTACACTTGTGCACTTATGCTGTCTTCAGATTGTGTTTTAGTGAATCTTGGAATAAAACTTTTTATTATGCAAATGTTGAAACGGTTGGCACAGGCAATGCTTTTTTTAAAGCATTATGAAAAAGCATAAGTGAAAGACACAATATAAACAGTTTCCTTTAGGTTTGGCATATGAAGCAAGCAATCCCAGTTCCCAAAATGAACAAATTGAAAAATAATAGCTGTCAAGTTTACCTATGTCACAATTGACACCTTCATCCAGCCCTAACTATGAAGCCAACATAACTTCACACTCTATGTAAGCAGAACGTAATGCATTATATGGTGTGGTTATGTGACCTCACCGTGTAATACACTCACAGTACCATCATGGGTCCAGTCAGGCTCATTTGTAAAACCTTAGCTCAACCCTGGGTAGCTGTGGCTTCAAGCAGTCAGGCTTAAACAAAGGAACAAATCCAAAGTAATTAGGAGTATACAAAAACAATCAAATAAGAAAGTCACATAACCTGAAGGAAAAGAGATGTAATTTTTACGAATTTTTAGACACCAACATAAGCAATATCCACAGGAGTATTCCGGGGATATAGATTTTTAAGCAAATCATAAATCACTGCTCTTCACTCAAAACACAATCAAGTATTGGCAACTACCATGGTTAGAACAAACTTTGAAAAACTTTTGTAAATTTGTGTTCTGGTTCCCCAGCCCACTTGGGGTGACTAACTCAAGGGTGGGCCCGTCCACACCCGTCAGCGACAGCACCAGGAAGAGGCACGGCTTGTTCTACTACACGACTCAGGGACTTGCAGGATTTTGTGTACGCCCAGCCACAGCTAAGGTTTGTTCTTTTGCTTTGACTTTTCAGATTTGTCTCCATGCACCCTGTTGCAACTGGCCCTCATCTCTGACATTTAGGGACTGGTTGTGGGCTTGTTTCTAATTCTTGATTTTTATTTTGAAATAGAATATTCATTATATTTTTAAGGTTCACATACATAGGACATTTTATCTATCTCGTCTTTTGACTAACGTTGGCCGTGGTAAAAAGGAAACACCTGGGTGGCGCAGCCAAGTCGCGGAGCAATACCCGGCCCTCCTCCTCCATTCTGAATTTTATTACAGGTGCAATGGGGGTGTTGGATAAACAGATTATAAGTGTGGAGGTGTCTCTACTTAATTGCACTAATAATATCTCTGTTTTTTTTCATTGCAACTGTAGCAGTCGCAACCGCTGCTCTTACTCCTGACAAGTTATTCGTAAATGAGCAGCAGGAAGATAAGGAGCCAGATAATAGTAACCCAAAATCTCCCACTATAACTCAACCGGATACTTTAAAACCATCAACTGCTGTAAATCAGATTCATTCTGCGTTTGGGGGAGAAGGTGGGGGAGGTAAACGTTCTAGGAAAATTCCATCCAAAGGCAAACCCTTGAATAAAAACATCTACTAAAACACCGGCTACCTTTCCGCCCACAGATTATGCATCCCTGTTCATTCTAGTACAGTCCCTCTCTGATTCAGTTAAGGTTGCATTTAGCTCACTTGCAGATCAATTAAAAGGGCTTGAGAGGCACATCCTATCTTGATTGGACTAGCTGGGAAAGATCCAGACACCATCTCAGCATGTCTCCTTCAAACCAGTGCTAATACAGTTCTAAACCAACCACCCTCACTGCCCGACTCTTCTCAAATCACACAAAGCATTAATCACCCTTTTCCCATAGCTCCAGTGATGACTGGGGATAAGATTAACTCCACTCTGAACGCCAATCCATCAGGGCGCAGTCTCAATTTTCCACCACAGTGTTTACTATCTCAATCTGTTTCTAGAAACCTCCCTTCCACATCACATACAATTTCTCATAACCCAACATTCGCTAATTATATAACTATTGATTCACCACGCATATTTCTAACTTCTAAAATGGATCGTCTGGAGCGTTGGCCTACAGCTACATTCTAGCTAATGTCCCCTGCGCTTCTAGCTCTGCACACAAATCAAGGGAGTCTCTTCGGAACAAATGTTTAAATTGGTTTAACGCCAGATAGGGCTTGGAGGGGCCCTTTTCACAGATTTAAAAATGATCAGAAGAGTCAAATGGGTGGGTACAGGGGGTAAAGCCTTGGAGGGAGATTGCGTGGTGCTCTCATTCATATTCCCTAACTTAGCAAAACTAATTCTTGAGTGAGCCAGTACACCATCTTTTCAGACAAAGCAGATTGCTGTCCTACCCCTTGGTTTTTTCCCCCAGTCTTCTGCCCCTTTCTTATCTCTTCCCGAAGCAGTCCGTATATTTCACCAGGCACAATTGCTAGCACCTCAGCCCCCAATCGAAACTTCTAATAGGTTTGATTGTCTCTCCACACTATGCAGGGTGGATTGACTGAAGGCTCATGATAAGGGTAACCGGAGTGGATCTTCTACGCCTTTAGAGTTTGAGTGGGTTCCCTACTTAGACATAGCAGAGGTTTGCCAGTCTCCCATGCCTTGTATTTCTGACAACCTCACAGATCTATGGCTGACACCCACAGTGGTTAAGCCCCCTGTGGCAGCTAATTCAGTTTTATATTGGAACTTTGCTGGCCTACGCCATAAATACACCATAAATACACCATGACCAAGTGGACTGACTTTACTCTCAAATGTCATATTATTTACCTTCAGGAAACCTGGCCAGTGGACCCAATTCATCTTGATGGCTTTAAAACATATCACTGCTCAGTGATTTAGTCCAACTGTGAGCATCTTGAAAGGGGCCTGTATATTTATGTGTCAAACAGGTTGGCTCCTCTGAACACTATAGTGATTGCTACCAGAGTGTTTTATCAAATTGCTACTATCCAAATTTCTGTGGATTCTATGCTGGCCATTGTAAGTTTTTACAATAACGCCTGAACACGGAAAATGATTACAGTCCTCCTATATTTAGATCATGACTTGGAGACAGCTTATCCCACTGGTTGCAGGGATCTAATTATTCTATGGAGCTGAGGTAATTGGAATTTTTATGGTCAGGTGTGTCCCCTAACGTAGACCCCAACGGCTCCATGTACGTGTTTCAATGACATGTAATTTCCCTCCGCATCCAAATTTGAAGACGCAAATACATTTGCGTCCAACGTTAACATGTCCTCTATCAGATCCACCATAAATGGATTGATAATTCAGTTTCTAAGTATGCCGTGCCACCGTCTTTACATGGTGCACTTTCACGTTTTTCCTGGCTCTGCCGAGTTAGGCCCTGATTCCTGCCATTGAACTACTTTCTGTCTCTGTCTTCAAAAGCTGTAACGTGGAGATGAAATGTATCCCTGACCTCTGCCTTACTTCCTGCCAAGCAAGCGGTGCCCGGCTCGGCCTGGTCTGCCTGCCAAAAACAGTATTTTGCCTTCAAGTTATCAGCATAGCCAGCTCAGCTCCTCGAAAACACATTCCTGTCTAGTGAAATACGAAAACATATCCCTGACTGCAGAGCAAGGGCCAAGCCTTCCTGTCCTCCCTCATGGAAATTCATTGCTCCTGTTGCCATGGTAGGCCCCTGTCTTCGCGCATTACACTTAGACCCGCATACATTCATTATAGAATAGCCTCTGCCCGAATGATCTTTTACTCCAGATTAAACATCCTCCAAACACCAGATATCAGATATGTTTAGGGACAGGTCGATCTGACATGCCAGACTTATGTCTCTTCTACTAGTGTTAAAAGTCAGACTCTTAGCTTCCTCCAGATGCACGTCAATCACACGTCATATTAGCTGCGCACGCATTCAGGCCACAGGTTTCAGCTGACTCTGCAAGAATCCTCTAAGCATCCACCCACTTGTGACACTTTTCTGTGACGTTTCTAGTTCACGCCTCTGTGCACACCCATGTTCACGCCTTTTTACTACGCACATGTGTTCTTATCATATACATTTCACTTGACACGCCTACTGTATGCATTGCTATTGCCTCGTTTTACTATATATGTCATGTACTGTTAATAAATCGTTGACATCTTTTCCTGCCATCATTGCATACCCGAACCCTTGTATTGATGGACTAGATCTCCATTGACTCGAGTCATTTAGTCATTCATGATTAAAGCCCTTAGGACTCAGACACCCCGGACTCTGCCTCTCATTTTATTGAGCTATTCTGTTATTTGTATTTATATGGCAAACTCGTATACGGTAAAATATTTACCACATAATTTGGCGCCCGAATAGGGACCCCTCCTCCACCCCACGCACCGGCGATGCGTCGCAGGCTTTGCCCCCGACTACAGCTGTGACGGACCCCATGCGCATCTGCAAGATTTCCTGTATCTCCCTCAGGCCTACGGAGGTGACGGAGACTGCGGCCGACATCCAGACGAGGCGGTGAGGAGTGCGGAGGATCCCGACCAGAGCCCAGCCGAGAGAGCAGTGTCCGAAGTATCGAGAGGCCCACCTGTAGTGTCGAGGCGCATGCGTAGTGCGCAGCAGAAGCAGTGACGTCAGTCCAGTCCAGTCGAGTTTCCGAGGCCTTCCGTTCCGTGCTTCCCGGTGAGTACCGTTGCTGGGGACGCATCTAGATGGGTGCATTAATTTGTGTCCAGTCAAGACGGGTTTGGGTACACAGACCCGGTCTGCACTGTTTTAGCAGTGTATCTGTACTGTTTAGCAGTGCATCTAGTATATAATTATACAGTGATTGTTGTTCGTTTCGAAATGTTTCAATGTGTTTTGAATGTCGTGGTATGAGTGATTGTTCGCATTTTTTCTTACCGTGTTTATTGTGTATAGTGTCTAGATCGAGGTAGCGATGCCTTTATTCTCAAAATTACGACAGATAGGAACTAGGAAAGGGATACTTGAGGAAGCTGTTCCCATCCCACCCAGGGACACTCCTGGTCATTTTATGTACCACAAGCACGGCTTAGATGCCATATTATATCTCGACTTGTGGGTGGACTACACGAAAGACTTAGCAGAGAATCAAAGATGGCCCGTTACAGGGACGTGGGATGCCGAGTGCATCATGAGAGTAGAGGAAGCGTTGTGGAAAAAGAAAGCCAGGCAGTCACAGAAAGATGCCATTGAATTGTGGCGTAAAGAATCACATAGACGGACAGAAAAAGCACTCAGAAAAGCAGAGAAAAGTAGAGAGGATTCTGGAAAAGCCAAAGAAAAAGAACTACTGGAAGAAGGAGAACGAGTTAGAATGGAACAACACGATAGACAGAGTAATGCCATTATGACAGGACTGTACCCAGTCCTGGCCGAGGGCCTGCCCAAGGCGACCCCGGAAATACCGACAGATCTGCCCCCTCCATTGGTTCCGACTAAATTACGTCATAAGACCGCAGCAGACGTTTTCCTTTCTTCCTATCTAGACGATGTAGCTCCCGCATATACCAATGTACCTGCTCCTGTACCCGTACCACCCCATGATCATCAGCCCCCAGGTCCGCAACAGCAGACCCCTCCCGGGCCACTTCCTGCACCCTTACCCGTTGTTCCCCCTATTATTCATCCGCTTAATCCTTTTGGATCTGGCGCTGTTCAGATTCCAACCCCGTTACAGCAGATACCGACCCTACAGCCAGGTTATGCTCAAGCCTCCGCCTCAGGAGGTGCTACCGGAGGTTATCGTACCCCGCCCCAGTTACATCGAGTGACAATGAGAGAATTCGCAATGTCACGAACACCTAAAGGAGCCCCGGCCGAACAGCTTAAAGAACAGCTTACAGATTGCAGATATGACACAGTGCCTGGTAAAACAGGACCCATGTTATTAGCGTTCCTACGTTTAAGACGTGTTACAGATTATTTGCAATTACTACCAGAAATGCCAGACCATCTAGACAATTTGTATCATTTTATTAGAACAGGAGAAAGACCGGAGAGTGTTGGTGGAGCCATGTCACGTCAGAAAGTTGAGAACAAAGGTTTAAATATGCGATTTTTGGTTAATTGTTTGATAAGGGAACAAGATCAGACAGGCTTTCCACAAGATGAGATGGATAGATTGAACAGATGGAGCCAGAATATTTCGGAGGGTAAACATGATAAAGAAAAATGTGTACATGCTATGGTTAGAAAGATCCGTAAAGAAATAATAGCAATACATGCCCGTCGAGAATCTGAAGAGCCACTCGAATCAGACGATCCAGACTCCTCGCAGGAGGATGAACCAGAGAATGCAGCAGAAACCTTGCGACTAGGAAATAAAGACATGATAGCATATGTAGGTAGAGAGAAACTCCCTAGACCACCTCCTCTTGATAGGCCATTTGACAGACCCATTCGTTTAGAAAACAAGAAACGTTACCTTTGTCCGATACCAGAGCGATATTCCCTTGAGCATATATTCCAAAATACTGATAAAGTACTGAAAGAAAGAGTAGGTTATCACGAACTCAATACCTTACGTGATCAGGAACTAGCCCGGTCCGCAATACAGTGGGCCGGGGATGACAGCATATACAAAGACGATTCAGTAGTGCAAACGTTTTTAAGTCTTACTCCAGAAGAACAGCGATTAGCTGGTATATACATGACCCAACACCTCATCATACAGTATGAAAACCAAGCATCTGATCCAGGTCCGTTATATAATTTATTGCAAGACTTACTCCTGAGAAGATGGAGAGGCCTAGGTACCGATTTAATTGAAATGATTCTAGAACAACGTCACAAATATAGAACTTTCTTGACTCCACATTTTGTTTCCGTTCCACCCCCAGTCAGGCAACCACATCACTTTGACAAACAGAATCCTTTACGAGAAGTGCATCCAATCCGAAAACCTGATGATACCCTTGAACGTGTGTATGTATACACGCCCATAACTAAAATGGAATTGTTAGAAATGAAGAAAATAGTGCCCAGTCATGAAAAAGACCCTGCAGGTTTCCACCGTGAAATAAAAGACATGTTACTCCTGGGAGATTATACCTATCCCGACATTATGAAAATATTGAAAGTGTTATTGCCTGCCGGTATTTACGAGAAACTCAAAGAAAAAGAATGGGAGTTGGGAGACAAAAAGATTGAATGGGCTGCATTAGAAGCCGAAGAAACGACTCGAACCCCAGGTTTAGGTCTTGGGGATAAAACTAAAGCATTACCAGGTTTATTAGTAGAGGGTTTGCCTAGACTGTTAGCAACTAAAAAGGAGGATTGGGATGCCATCTCAGCCTGTAAACAGAAACACGACGGAGACACTAGTGATTTTTATTCCCGATTCGAGAAATGTTTCATTATTAATAGTGGCCTGAAGACAAGTAGCGAGTCATATCCACACCTTTTTGTATCCAAATTGGTTGAGAATTCTTTGCCCCAGGTTAAGAACCGTGTACTGAAAGTCGAGAGTACATGGCAAGCCAATACGCCATCCCAAATGTTACAAATGTTACAATACCACCAGAATAGAATTAGAGAGGAACATGGTCACGAACAGAGACGTATGAAAGACACGAAAATGAAAATGTTATTTGCTCAGTCAGTTCCAGCGGATGGTCAGAAAAAGGGCGTGACACAGTCCAATAATTCAACAGCTCCTGTTAAAGGTACATGCAACTATTGTAAACAGCCAGGTCACTATGTAAACGAGTGTGCAGTTTTGAAACACAACATTGCCACAGGTAAAACTAAAGAGAGACTGCGTCCTCCTAGACAGGACCAGGTCCAACAACACGTTCCGCAGAATATACAGCCTATGCAGATTCCACAACAGACCGTAGCGGTACCACAGCCACAACCCATTGCCGCAACACCACATGTCACACAGCAGATGTACCAGTATGCACAATCCGACTACCCCGATTACCAGCAATACACATGAAACAGCCTAGAGAGGGAGGTTGGCTTGCCTCTTATTGAAGTTCCTGTAGATCAAGAGGGTCCTTATGTACATAGTCAGGTATTAGGGAAGGATAGAAAGTTTTTGATTGACACAGGGGCAAGCAGAACAACCATCAGTCATGAAGAGGTTCCAGGGGCACCCCTCTCAGGCTCACAGAATGTTTCCCTTGGATTTTCAGGAAAGCCTATTGTTAATGAAGTATCGAAACTTGTTCCCCTTGCAGTTGGTCCATTGTCCCGCACTACAGATTTATTGCTCACGAAATCATGTCCAGAAAACTTGCTTGGTATAAAGACCCTGAAAGCTCTAGGAGCTGTAATTTGTTGTTCTCCGGAAGGAGTCAGGCTGTTTCTCCGTGACTTCAAGGGACATTATGTGTTGAGAGATTTTGATCCCAGGTTACAGAATGTTCCTGCACATTTATGGGCGAAAGGTCCCACTGATGTAGGTTGTATGCACATTACTCCATATCGTGTCACACTGAAGCCAGGAGTAGTACTACCACGCATTCGACAATACAAGTTACCACCAGATGCTGTAGTGGCTTTACTGAAAATCATTGACGAGCTCATTGCACAAGGAGTGGTTGTAGAAACCGACTCAAATGTTTGTAATTCCCCTATCATTCCAATTCTTAAACGTACAGATCCAAATGCACCTCCAGTTTATCGATTAGTTATCGATTTACGAGAATTGAATAAATGCATTGTACCACAATATCCTGTGGTCCCAGACATTTCGTCCTTATTGACTGCTATTGATTCCGAAGCGACGTTCTTTACTGTAATCGATCTCAAGAACGCCTTCTTTAGTGTTCCTATTGACCCGGAAAGCCAATACCTTTTCGGATTCTGTTTAAATGGCCGAAGCTTCAAATTTGCACGCGCTCCTCAAGGATTTACAGAAAGCCCCAGCATCTACAGTCAAGCATTAAAACGACAACTAGACAGTATCCACATGCCGACTAACACTGCCCTACTTCAATACGTCGATGATCTATTGATCACCGCCCGTAGCGAACCGGAATGTGAACAAGCATCACTGACAGTCTTGCATTTCTTGGCGGACAAGGGACACAAGGTGTCTCCTTCAAAGCTACAATTCTGTGCTCAGCAAGTGGTGTACCTTGGGCACTTGCTGACCAAGTGGGGTAGGCAGCTGACACCTGAACGCATTCAGTTAATTGCACATCTTCCGCAACCCAAGACACAGAAAGAAGTACGAGCCTTCATTGGACTCACTTCCTATTGTAGACAATGGATTCCACAATATGCATTTCTAGCTAAACCACTTATACAGTTGACAACACAAGAGGCAGCGTCTTCGACTGTCCTCCCTTGGACTCAGGAACATACACAAGCTTTTGACGAATTAAAGAAAGCCTTATGTCAAGCACCTGTTTTAGCGACACCATGTTACAGCAAACCTTTTACACTTTTTGTCACAGAACGCGATGGCACAGCGTTGTCGGTTCTCACTCAGTTACAAGCAGACAAACACAGACCGTGTGCTTATTTTTCGAGCACATTGGATCCAGTAGCCCAGGCCTTGCCTGCGTGCTTAAAGTCAGTTGCAGCTACAGCTCTAGCAATCAGACAAAGTGACTCCATTGTATTAGGACATCAATTGACAGTACAGGTTCCACATTCTGTAGAGGTTCTTCTAAACAGAACTCAGAATCAACATTTGACTATAGCACGACTGACAGGTTATGAATTGACGTTATTCCAACCACACATAGAAATCAGACGCTGTAATACACTGAATCCTGCTACATTTTTACCATCGAGCACAGCAGATCCCACTCCACATGACTGTGTAGACGTAGTTGACACAGTTACGAAACCCAGACAAGACTTGACAGATGTCGCATTAACCGATCCAGACCTGACACTTTATGTGGACGGCTCATGTTTAAGAACAAGTACAGGAGAGTTAGTGGCCGCGTATGCAGTGACCACTGAAACTGAAGTCATAGAAGCACATCGCATTGACACCCTGTCAGCCCAAGCAGCAGAGCTCATTGCTCTGACCCAAGCCTGCCTACGAGCCAAGAACCTTAGAGTAAACATATACACAGATTCACGTTATGCATTCGGAGTCGTACACGACTTCGGTGTTCTCTGGCAGGAAAGAGGTTTCTTGACCTCTCACGGAGCCAAAATCCAGCACGGTCCCCTCATTCAAGCACTGTTGGAGGCAATACATTTGCCTACAGCCATAGCCATCATGAAGTGTAAAGCACATACAAAGGTAACAGACAAGATTTCTCAGGGCAACGACTTTGCAGACCGAACAGCGAAACATACAGCACTGACTCATACTCAAACGACGGACATGACAAAGACTGATGCAACTTCACTGACACATTGCATGACCGTCAGGGACCCCACACAAGATGTTATCGACATACAGACACACGCCACTCCAGATGAAATAAAGAAATGGGCTGAACAAGGAGGGGTCCAGACAGACCAAGGATGGATGACGAGGGGAAAGACCACATGGTTTCTCCCCGACTCTATGGTTCAAGTTATCATCAACACAGCACATAGTCCAGCACATTTAGGAGAAAAAGCCATGTTAGACAGTGTACAGAACCTTTGGTTCAACAAACATTTACGAGCAGCAGCAAAACAGAAAGTGCGTACCTGCATGATCTGTTGTCAGTTCAATCCAGGAAAAGGGATTCCCGTAGAGCAAGGTGGATTCCATCCTCCTGACTATCCTTTTGAAGTCCTCCAGATGGATTATATCCAGATGGACAGATGCCGAGGATTTAAGTATGTCCTCGTAGTCGTATGTGCCCTATCCCGATGAACAGAAGCATATCCCGTCCCAGATTACACTGCCCCGACCACTGCCAAGCAGTTGGTTCGTGAGTTTTTCCCTCGATACGGTTTGCCCCGTGTCGTGTATTCAGATAACGGTCAGCCATTCTCATCCGAACTCATGAAGCAGGTCTCTCTTCTATTGGGGTACCAGTGGAAGTTCCACTGTGTCCGGCATCCGGAGGCAGCAGGTCTCGTGGAACGTCACAATCAGACTCTGAAAACTCGCCTTGCAAAAGTGTGTAAAGAGAAGGGAGTAGATTGGATAGTGGCATTGCCAGTTGCACTTTTTTATATGAGAATGGTAGCTCACTCTAGAACAGGGCTATCCCCGTATGAGGTGGTCTTCGGTAGACCTCCTAATATGTGGGGGACGCCTCTGCCGCGAAAAATTACAGATGTTGAAAGTACTATGCTGACAGATTACCTTGCTTCCTTGATGTCTGCACTACAATCATGTCGTTCACAGTTCGCAGCAGCCTTCCCAGACAACACCGAGGTGAAGCCACATGAACTGGTCCCAGGCGATGTAGTGGTCGTTCGCAACTTTGACAGGACGAGCCCTTTGGAGCCCCGATGGAAGGAGCCGAAGATTGTATTGTTAACAACAAGGACTGCAGTAAAAATCGAGGGGAGGAAGGGCTGGGTGCACTCCAGTCACGTCAAGCGCTTTCATGGACTTCCGCCAAACCCTGATTCCAAGGACTCCCACGTACCAGTGACTGATACCAAACTCCCCTTTCGAGAGAAAACTCCCCAAGAGGAGTATCGCCAGAAATTGAGGTCTAGTAAGTCAGACAGTTTAATTGTTTAAGTCCCCCCCTGGGTGAAGCGGTTAGGCAGTTCTGACAATGTACAAGTTAGACCCAAATAGAGAGAGAGATAGACAGGAGATCCTGAAAAGAAATCATTACTGTAAAAATCTCCGTAGTAGGTGCATCTGCACCCTGATTATTATGTTTCTTCTGAGTCTTACGTTAATTGGCGTCAGTTTGATGTTGTACATGTATTTTCCGATTGCACATTCTTTTTCTAATGACACTGCAGAACACACGTTTAGTGAACTACCTCCACACGAAATGTCTTATCGACTTGCGCTGCGCAACAATACATTCATTCGTATGTTACACCATTCACACCAGATCAACAATGCTACTAACTGTTGGATATGTGGCCGACTCCCTCCCTATCAGAACTACAAGGGAGCTCTGCCCCTCTTTCCTTATCCGTTTACACATAATGGTTCCTGTGGTGCATGGTTTAGTCTAATATCTTCTATAAATACCGAATCAAAGGTTTCCCAAGGTAATTGGATATGGGGAAACCTGAACACCGTCATGAACAAAGCATGTTTCCCGAATGAGGAGGGTCTTCCACAAATGACAGGGACAGATCTAGAAAATGAAGTGTATGGATTAGGCAATTTTACACTCAACTTCATGATTCTAAATGTTCAGTCAGAAACTAGACCAGACTTGCCGTCCATATCAGTTTTACCAGCTAAAGGTGTATTATGCGTCAGAAAGAATGGTTCAGTACATCTAGGCCATAGTGATTGCACTACTATGGTCGAATTCAGTGATAAAGGCAAGTCTACATTCAAAGCTTCCCGACATTCCTATTTCATTTGTGGTCAGACAGCCTATGTCCGTTTACCTCCAGACTGGGATGGTACCTGTTTCATTGCATTCGTATTGCCACCAGTATTCCTAGCCCCATCTGACTATCACAGGAATTCCCGCCTTAATTTTGTTAGGCACAAAAGAGATCTTCCATTAGTTGATTTTACTGAAACCGCATGGGAACAATATACAGATTTCAATAAAGGGTTCTTTCCCTATTTAGGCACAGTCTCCAATAGTAAACTGATTCGCAAAGTAACCAGAATTCTCGAAGCAGTAGTGAATGAGACTACTTCAGCTTTGGGCAACTTAACAGAGGAGCAGTCTGCTATGAGACTTGTTGTTCTTCAGAACCGCCTTGTCCTTGACGTCATTCTGGCCGATAGGGGCGGGGCTTGTAGAGTCATCGGATCCAGTTGCTGCGTATTTATTCCAAATAATGCACCATCAGTCTACAAAGCTATTACCAAACTTCACGAGATTGCTCATCTGATACACCAGAATCCAGGCTCCTGGACTTGGTCCGGTTGGCTCTGGAGTGTAGTATCGGCCTGGGGATGGAAGCTACTGTCATTCCTAGGAATCATATTGGCCATAGTGTTCAGTTGTTGCCTATGTCTTCAATGTGGGCCAGCGATTTGCGGCTTGTGCGCCACAGCTTATATTCCCCACTCAAGTTCACGTTCCCATTCCCGATTAAAGAAAGAAGAACAGATGATGTTATATGAACAAATAGATGGTCTCATGAAAATAGATATATCCTAATGGGTCCGTAGGGGACAAGGAGGGAATGAGGTAATTGGAATTTTTATGGTCAGGTGTGTCCCCTAACGTAGACCCCAACGGCTCCATGTATGAGTTTCAAGTACATGTAATTTCCCTCCGCATCCGAATTTGAAGACCCAAATACATTTGCGTCCAACGTTAACATGTCCTCTATCAGATCCACCATAAATGGATTGATAATTCAGTTTCTAAGTATGCCGTGCCACCGTCTTTACATGGTGCACTTTCACGTTTTTCCTGGCTCTGCCGAGTTAGGCCCTGATTCCTGCCATTGAACTACTTTCTGTCTCTGTCTTCAAAAGCTGTAACGTGGAGATGAAATGTATCCCTGACCTCTGCCTTACTTCCTGCCAAGCGAGCGGTGCCCGGCTCGGCCTGGTCTGCCTGCCAAAAACAGTATTTTGCCTTCATGTTATCAGCATAGCCAGCTCAGCTCCTCGAAAACACATTCCTGTCTAGTGAAATACGAAAACATATCCCTGACTGCAGAGCAAGGGCCAAGCCTTCCTGTCCTCCCTCATGGAAATTCATTGCTCCTGTTGCCATGGTAGGCCCCTGTCTTCGCGCATTACACTTAGACCCGCATACATTCATTATAGAATAGCCTCTGCCCGAATGATCTTTTACTCCAGATTAAACATCCTCCAAACACCAGATATCAGATATGTTTAGGGACAGGTCGATCTGACATGCCAGACTTATGTCTCTTCTACTAGTCTTAAAAGTCAGACTCTTAGCTTCCTCCAGATGCACGTCAATCACACGTCATATTAGCTGCGCACGCATTCAGGCCACAGGTTTCAGCTGACTCTGCAAGAATCCTCTAAGCATCCACCCACTTGTGACACTTTTCTGTGACGTTTCTAGTTCACGCCTCTGTGCACACCCATGTTCACGCCTTTTTACTACGCACATGTGTTCTTATCATATACATTTCACTTGACACGCCTACTGTATGCATTGCTATTGCCTCGTTTTACTATATATGTCATGTACTGTTAATAAATCGTTGACATCTTTTCCTGCCATCATTGCATACCCGAACCCTTGTATTGATGGACTAGATCTCCATTGACTCGAGTCATTTAGTCTTTCATAATTAAAGCCCTTAGGACTCAGACACCCCGGACTCTGCCTCTCATTTTATTGAGCTATTCTGTTATTTGTATTTATATGGCAAACTCGTATACGGTAAAATATTTACCACAGGGCAGAGACTTTAATATACGCCTTTGCCTGCAGCCATCTAACAAGGTATGTGGCATGACGTCTCCTGACAATAGTGATATCACCCATGTTTCTCACTCAGAGTATGGGGATACCTTAAATAATCTACACTTTAAACACAATTTGCGTTTTTTGCAATGAACCTACAAGTATTCCAGTCACAGTGAGGAGCACCTATAACACCAGGGGTGAGAATAGCGTGATAGATTTTTTATTATTTCCCCGGGGTTACTCTGAGATGGTTTTAGAATTTCCATCAATGACATTGCAATCAGCGATCCTTTCCCCCAAATGTTACTCTTAATACCAACCTTTATACGCAGAGGGGGTATGCAAATAGAGTTACCACATTGGAAAAAAATTTGACATTTCCTGCAGTAATGGGTATGCCTTGATATGGTCAACTTCTTAGAAAAGCTAATCCAGGAAGAGAGGGAGGCTTTTGAAACGTGCCCAGAGGAAACTACAGATGTGCATGATTTCATACCAGCGTTCAACCTTATAAAAAAGGACATTTGAGAGGGGCTATGTGCAAATTGCAACAAAGTGAGGGACAGGCCATTGTGGTTGTTTTGATTCGAGATGCACAAAAATCCATAGAAATCTAAAATTAGCTCAAGCCAATAAACCGAGATACAAACAGAAGGTTGGGGAATGTAGACTTTCTTATAAATTAGTCATCAAACAACGGAAAAAAAGCTTAAAAGAGGAATCATGGAACCAATTACTCGAAGCCAATCTGTCCAATGATAACACCTTGTTTTGGCATATTATTAATTCTCCTTTTATAATACCCCTGACTGTCCTTGAGCTGAGATAGCCATCACTGAGGCCGCATGGCTATCTCATTTTTCAAACTTATATTTCTCTCAGGAAGATACTGTGATCCCCTTTCCTTCTGCTTCCTCCCCCAGCGTTCCCGCTACAACCTCATTACTGATTAACCAGAACTATCCAGAATTTTCTTTGGCTGAAGTAGTTCTAGCACTAAAGGCAAGCAAGGATGGTAAAGCCCCGGATTCCTATTGACCTGTTTAAATCCAACACTGATCTCAGGGACCCATCCTTACCCTGCTCTTCAGAGCCTGTAAGAACCAAGGATTCTTGCCTACTTGGCCGGAATCTCTTATTGCCCCTATATTTAAGAAGGGTGATCAAAATATCCCAGTTCAATATAGGCCAATTTCTCTTTTAGATTCTCTAGTAAAGGTGGCTGGTCATTTTCTACTCAGCCCACTGCAGGACTGGGCAGAGTCCAATATTATTCTTTCAGACCTGCAGTATGGCTTTAGGTCTGGGCTGGGGACAACTGAACAGGCCGTCAAGCTGGACCTGCTCATTTGCAAATATGTGCACATTAAAGAAGGTAACCTCTTTTTAGTTTTTTGTAGACTTAACTTCTGCTTTTGATTTTGTTTCTCATGATAAATGATGGTCTATTAGGGCTAACATGGGCGTGTATTGCACTATTGTGAACTTTCTTAGAAATGTGTACACCCTAGGACAAGGTAGAGTCCAGAACTGCCTCAAAGACAACTGTACTCAGCCATTTAAAATAGGAAGAGGGGTCAGTCAAGGCTGCGTACTTACCCCTTTTCTGTTTAATCTCAACCTTAATAGTGTAGGCGATATATTGGCAAGCAAGTGCACAGATTTTCCTCAAGTGGGTCATCGTCTAATCCCGGCACTCTTTTATGCCAATGATGCCGTTTTGATGGCCCGAAATCAACTTGGCCTTTAGCGTCTAGTCGACGAATTTGCATAGGTCATTCAGAACCATGGTCTGAAAATTATCATCAGCAAAACATTTGCAATGAAAATCGTGAATAAGCCTATCGCTGCAGTAATTTTTTTTATTGAGGGCTCTAAAATACAATTTACAGCCACATTTTCATATTTGGGGATTATGTTTGATTAAGCTGGGAACTGGTCATGGGCAATTAAATCAAGGCGGCTACATTTTGTTAAAACAACGGCGGCCTTATTGAATTTAGCCTGAAAACTAGGCTTTAAACATCCAAGGGAATTGATGACCATCTACAAGGCCAAATGTAGACCTACTGCCATATACAGGTCTGAGCTTTGGGCATATGGGCATACTGATACTCTCCAACTAGAAGAAAACACATTCATAAGGAATCTCCTTGCCCTTCCTAAAAGCAGTTCAACTTATGTCTGCATTTTTGAATTAGGAGCCCCTTATATAGCAGGCATGATTAGAATCCAGCCAGTATTACTCTAGCATAAAATCTGGTCATCTGACCATACCACGCGTAACCGATCCATTATTGTTGACTGCCTTAGATCTAGGTCTGCTCTTAAGATTCCCTGGCGCAAATTTGTACACACGTTTCTGAGAGACATTGGTCATCCCAAGTATTTTGACTATCCTGATAGCCTGATCACTGTGCATATAAAAGCCCTTAAATTGAGGTAGACTATCTTCTGAAATTATGAAACCTTCTGTTCTGAGGAACTAGGTGACCCTGACTAGTTACAACATGCAACAGGTTTGTGTTGACCTGGTCACAGCAGGATATTTTCCATCACCTAAATAGTTTTCCCACCATTCACAACTGGTCACCCGACCCGATGAAATGCCTTTGTGACGATATCTCCTCGCAGAGTACCATGCATACTGTTATTTTTTATAAATATTTCTCTAGGCTGAGGAAAAAATACATTAAACCTTTGTTATTACAGCTGGGCTTTGTACAATGCCGACCTGCTTTTTTGTACCTACAAATGCTAACAAATATATATATTTGTGCTGTAGTATCCTGGTTTTTGCTGCCCGTTATGAATTGCAGGACGCAGTGGTAAAATGTAATTGTTTGTGCAGTCAATGATGTACAGATGTTTTCAGCTTTCTGTTTTTAACTTTTATACTGTTTTTTTAATTCTGTTACATATGTACTTTGTAGCTTTTATGATTCACATTGTGACGTCGATTAAAGCTTATTTTGTCTTGACTAACTCAAGAAGGTAGCAGGTCAACAGGGTCATGTGATGAATTATAGAATACTTACCTTGTCACCAAAGCAGTCTCCTGTCTAGTTCCGGGCTCTATGAACGAACCACCATAGACATCAATTGAATGGTCCTAATGCAAAGGATACAGGATATTGAAGATGTACTAGGATGCTGAGGATATTGTGCGGTCGATGGGATGCTTCTTGAGGTTAGTCCTAGATCCACGGTCTATGTGGACCGACTTTGGCCACAGAGGACTATTTCCCTCGAAGTCCAGTAAAGGTCAGTTGCCACTGGACTATTGGTTTACGGTCACAATGAATCTAGTGGCTCTTTTTCATGGAGGCTAGTGTCCTTCTTGGTGACTAAACTGTACTCTTGCAACACTCCTGAGCCCAACAGACTTGGATGCAGAGGCCTCAGTCTACCAGACAACACGATGGTGATCAGTGGCGATCAAGGAATGTGACTAGCTAAGGTGGGCTTCTTCAGGTTTTTTGACCCCGGAGCTGTAACAGGACGTCAGACAACTGACTCTTGGGGTTTTCCTCTTCTGTCTGGTGCTCGGGTTCAACTTTCCCTGAATAGGGCACCACAGGCACAGTCCTTACTTTGCTAGCCCAGCAGAAGTAGGTGCAACGCTTTTTGGTAAACGCCTGTCTCTGCCAGCTCCAGGGAACAGCAGTAAAGTCCTTCTTTGGTCTTTCCTTTCCTGGGAGTCATTCACACTTCTCCTTAGAAGGCTGTCTTGTGGCCAGCATCTGAAAATGCCCACTGGAAAACTTGGGCAACAGAGTGGCATTTATGCAAACCTGTCTTTTACTCAGAAGTTACATTAAATTCAGTTTGGGCACCAAGTCGGTTTTAATGAATAAATTATTTTGATACCTTGAAGTGCCAACTTTAGTAGTCCCATTCAGGAGTTAGCACAGCTGAGTTGTCAATGTGTAACCCTGTACTTGCCAATGGGCTACTAGCCTTTCCACAGTAAAAACACTAATTTTGGATTTTTACAGTTAGGGCATAGAATGGTATGTTCTACTTTTAAATATACAGCACTCTGCTTAGAACTCAATAGGCCTACTTTAGGGGCGACTTACATCTGTTCAAAAGGGGTGTCTGGATGGTGTCATCAGTTTAAATGGCAAAGTTGAGTTAGTAGTTTAAAACTGCTCTGAGAGTGTAAAGTGGCAGGCCAGGAGAGATATTTGTCTCTATCACACTTAGGGTGGAACATTGACTACTGCAGCCCATGAGGAATACTTTAGCTTACAGGCCCTGGATACCCCTGGTACCATTTACTAGGGACTTATGAGAAAGTTAGCATATGCCAAGTGGGTATAAGCCAAGTAAACATATACTTTTGAGGGTTAGAGCACTGGCACTGTGATCTGGTTACCATTCCTCTGTGCACTTGCAGCAGCATCAATCCAAACTTTTGGGGCTGATAATGCAAAATGAGGCATATCCTTACTTTATTATTTTATAGATCATAATTGAAATATTGAAAGCAAAACCACAAGCCCAGAGTAAAACATACTTTTCGCTTAAAAGGTCAGTATAGCTGCTGCTATCACACAGGACATGGAGCCAATTGGCATTGGTTTTAATAGCAGATAGGGATGTAGTTAGTGATTTGCTGATTCCCTCATACCGCCACCAAATCATAGGATTTTTCTGGGAAAATAAAACATTGTCTTCCATTTTGCTAAGTAAAATGAAACTGTTTATTGTTGAAAATCTTGATTACACCCACTTTCCCCACAATTGGCCTTACCCCTCAACATACTTGGTGCATTATAAATGCATCCAGACCCCTGCTCTAACAGCACCAGTTGCAAGCAGTTAGGTAATCAAAGATTCATCAGCCAGGAGGAAGAAAAAGTGGCCTTTGGATGCTCAGATGCTCACAAATGCTGCTAAAAGACTCACATTAATACTTTCATGAATAAAAGGGCAATGCTAAAAAAACATTTCTCACCCAGACCAATGGGAGCCTGCCCTATGTTAAACTCCTAGCCCTCTTCTGAAGACACTGTCTAAAAAAAGCTAAATCTTGTGTGAAGAGACATGGACAGAAAAGCAATGTACTGGCATAGCAAATGAGAACAGTGTACTGCTTCACAATATGAGTCACTGTTGAGTCTCTCGTGGCATAGAGTTAAGGTTGGAGGCATCCCCTCTCTAAAATTAGTGAGTAGATGACCTCTATCCCCACATGTGCACCCCTGACTTGTGACCAGGGGTGTAGTTTGGTCAGTATGATGGGGGGGGGGGGCGAGCCTCCGATTTCCAAACAATCATGTTGGGACATCTGGTGAAAGCACATTATATGAGAAGCCAAACATGAGGGGGGCTTAAGAGGGCATGGAAAGAGAGAGGATTGCCTATTGTTAGGTGTACATAAAGCACAATATTTTTCAAGCTAATCAATATTTGTTAAGTCATTTCATACATAGATGAGAGAGTTCTTGTGTTTTTGTGAGTGTGGGCATGTAAAGGTTCCAGGTGAAATCCGACAGACACTTCACATTACTTGCCTGAAGGCACTTGTACCCAACTATTTACTACAGAATACATTTTTTAGAGGGGTGTAACGCCCCAAATATGCCTCCTGGAGATATGTTCCTGCTTCTGACCTAAATGCAACAATTATTTTGCCAGGACTAAAGCCTGAGTTGATGGTGGAGGTTGGGGCATATCACAGAAGGGAGCTGCATGTATGGTGGTGTGGCCCTTGTGTCCAACATAAAGGATTGGAAGGTGCAGGTAGAGATGCTCTTTGTTACCACAACACAGGGGAACATGCAGGTAGTGTGGTCATCAAGCTTCAAGTGCTCGGCGTTGCCTGAAACAGTCAAACACAGGATGGTCTGCGCTCCAAGAGCACATAATGAAGGGAAACACCTCAAGCAGCTTGCCTTATTGGAAGTGGTCTGACTAGTAGATTCTTGACCTATTCCTATGCTCATCTGTTAGCTTGTTTTCAGGATGATTCTGTCCACACTTGAGGAGACATAAAAGGTCAGAAAAGGTTTCCACTCACATAAGTAATGATATTGTGGTTGGCTAGGCAGAGGCATAAGGTCTTTTATCTTCATCATGTCTTCACAGAGTGAAGTCTGCAGAGTAGGAAATGCAGCAGCCATGGTCAAACACTTGCGGGCTTAATAAGATAGGTTCTCAGCACTACAAAAAGAGCACCTTCCTATTTGTAAACACTCAGCCACAGCAGGTCTTTTACTCATCCTGAAATATGTTCCCTGCTCCCTCAAGGGGGACAGCCAAGCTTTCTGCCTATGACTGACTGTTCCTCTATAAAGGTGTATAGAGTTAATTGAAGTAAAAATTAAACTTCCTTACCTAGTTCATACGCCATTATTTTGATAAAAATAATTACTAGTGAGGTCAAGCCACACAGTCACAAATTATTTGAGACGATCCAATCAGTGTCAGATTTTTTCATGAGCTATGGGCACATTAACTTGCTTTTAAACATGAGCCACTCTAGATACATTTCTCCATTACTAGTTTTTCAAAGGCAGGGGTCCTCTTTCACTCTCTTCATACATGTATATTTTCTATTCCCATCACTTGAGTTTTTATTTATATTGATTTGTGAATAATGTGATTGACAGAATTGCTTGAGTTGAATTAGGCCTCATTAAAGGCCTGTAGGAGTCAGGTCAAAAAATAACATAATAACAAAATAAAGTAGCAGATGTAAAGTTTATTCCTCAGTTATAGTCTAAACATCATTGCTTTAGCTAAAGATGCAAATAAAAGTGTAAATAAATGGAGAAAAGAACAGATCTAGTTCCTTTTTTTAAATTCTCCAGTTATATTCCTTTTAGGCCCTGGCCCATGCATAATTGTGTGTACAGGGGGATGTATGACGTTACAACGCATACCATTACAACTACCTACCATTACAACGCGACCATTACAACGCATACCATTACAACGCATAGCGCTTAGAGGTGCTGGATAGTGGTAAGTATAATTTACTATTCCAACTCCAGTCCCCGTGGACACTAGGGAAGGTGTTGGATAGTAAATTAAACTTATTCCCTATCCTAGAGCGCCCCCCAGCGCAATGCGTTGTAATGGTATGCGTTGTAAAAGTTGCGTTGTAATGGTAGGTAGTTGTAGAAGTTGCGTTGTAACAGGTGTATACCGTACAGGGCTATTATCAAGTCAAGTCAAGTCAAAGATACCTTTCAATGCCATAAAAGTGAACATGTTAAGAAAATGCATTTCATCAACAAAACATTAAAACCTTTAAAAAATGTAATTAAGAGCCTTTTTAACGTCAATCAGGGGACAGAGTTTGAATTAAAAGGTAAGGCAGGAGGCATCATATAAAGTACAAAGTGCTGAGTTTAAATTCAATTGACAGTGCATCATATAAGTATCAATTATTGCATAGAATGGGCACTGGAATAAAACACAGCTAAAAACTAATAACGGCTAAACAAGACAACTTTTTCCTGCACCTAATGGCTCCTGTTAAAAAACTTGCAACCCCAAAACACACCATAGGGGAGGATAACATTTGGAGGTACAACAAAGCTGGACTAACGTGAGTAAAATGACAATCTCTGAGTAATGGAAATATAATCCTTTTACGCAACAAAACATAATAATCACAGAAAATAAATTAAATGTAAGGTATCTTGCTCAGAGAAATTGTCGTAAGGACAAGGTTTTAAGGAGCCAGGTTTTATCAATCCTTGCGGAACAGCCAGAAGCCAGGGAACAAAATGTAATCGAAATCTGGTTAGCATGAAGCAGTGAAAGGCATAACCAATGACGAGTAGATATGGTTGGACTTTATTGCACAAAGATAGTGTGACTTGTCTTCTCACCGTTGGTTTTGCTTACTCCTTTTCTTCCCTGAGACCCTGGCGCTTGTCCAAAAACAGTAGTTTAATGGCTCTAATTTTGGATATGCCCGTAGGTTTGGGGCTATAGTATAAATCTGAGCAACCGAGCCATTTTGTTAAGTCCATTATATGCTTTAACCGAGGGATGTGCAAGGCTCTATCCAGCGGTACACATTCAGAAATTACAAATTGATTTAAGTTAGTAATAGGACTGGCCCAAACTCCCAGCCAGCCCAACAAGGGGGCTACCACTAACTGATCAAAGATGTAACCCACCCCTAGTTCTTCATATAATATAAATGCAGGGTGGTGGGCGGAACTGCCAAAAGTTTACGTAAGAAATATATTCAACTCCCTGAAAATCCTTTCCTTCCTTTTAGCTCCAAATATCGTAGCCCCAGGTTGCCATAGGGATGCACTTTTCTTTATATATCTTCATCAGGGCGGGGAAAGGTTTGGACCCTAGTCTTTTGGCAAAATTTAGTGTAGCTCCTGTTGCTCTGGCTAGAGTGTTCTTTTTTTGCGTAAGTTGTGCATGCCCCAAACCGCGCTCATCAAAAATTACCCCAAGTAGGGGAATGTTAGAATGTTGGTTAATTCGACCCCTTTACAATAAAATTTGATCTTTAGGGGCTTTCGAGGGCCAATAGACATTGCATGCTATTTTGTAAAATTTGTAGACAGGCCTAAGGAGTCCATAAAAATTATAAAACCATCTAAAAGTAGTTGGAGACCTACTGCGGTTCTGGTTAGCAGGACTGTATCGTCTGCATACAGTAATGCAGAGATCCTCTTGTCACCAAACCTAGGGATGCCTTTACAGCTGGCTATTAAAAAATCCCCTAGCTTATTTATGTAGAGCGTAAATATGAGGGGGGCCGTTATGCAACCCTGACGTACCCCTCTATTCACTTCCCCAAAATTTGTTAATTATGCATTTTTATTATATCTCACTTCAGCCGTGGTATTTTAGTAAATAGTATGTAAAAAAGCCGCCAGCTCTGGTTCAAGACACATGTCACCTAAAATTGACCATCATTTTGATCTATGTACGCAAGCAAATGCTTGTGTCAAGTCCATAAAGGCCAAATTTAATATTACCTTTTTAGCAATGGTGTACTTTCCTACCACTAGATGTAAGTTTAGGCATTGATCCAGAGTCCCTTTGCCAGGCCTACAGCCATATTGCAGATCGGAGATGACATTTAAATGGTGCAACCAAGCCGTTAGGCGTTCTAATATGACTTTGCCCATAATTTTGGCAGGGTAATCTAAAAGTGAGATCGGCCTGTAACATGCAGTCTCATCTCGTACACCCTTTTTAAAAATGGGAACAATGACTGATTTTCCCCAGGATAGTGGAAAACCATGTGAAAGCGCAGCGTTAAAAACGTGTGCTAAGATTCTAGCCCACACAATTGGATCAGCCTTGTATAAGTCTGCTGGGACTCCATCAGGGCCCGGAGCCTTTCCTCCTGATATATATGGAGGTGAGTTTTAGACCTCGTCTATACTAAAATGGAGTGATGTGCTAGTTTGCTCACCTTCCCTGTGCTCCTCAATTTCTCCTAAACTAGTATCGCTGAATATATGACCAAAATGCTGTACCCATTGGTCGGCCGAAATTAAACAGTCAATATTTGTATTTGGAGAGTCAGAAAAGAAAGGGCTGTTGACTAAACATTTGAGTTATCATTTAACACACTGGCTTGACCCATAGCCTCCCATGCCTACCTTCTTAGCTGCTTCTTTCTATTCTGGACTGCTAACTTATAAGGCTTACTTTTGCCCTTAATTTCAGCTTCGTCTCTGGGGAGGGATTTTATGGCCTGTAAAAGCTTCCCATGGGTTGTGAGGTTTTGTAATTCTCGAGTCTGACTCCATTTTGTTCTGTGCCACCATTTTGTGTTGCCCTCACGTAGGCCTGTGAAGGTAACCTGGCGAATAAAGTGGCCCGGCCTTCTTAGTTCATGTATACATTAACTAGGTTTCTTTTTGACTCTGAAATGAACTGTAAGAAACTGACCTCTTCACTAAGCATGGGCGAATTTTGCGAATCTCGCGTTCGCGAATTTTGCGGATTTGCGAACTCGCAATCCGCAAAATCCGCGAATTCTTGCGAATTTGCGGATTTTTTTTTTTTTTGTGTTCGCAAGGATTTCTGCCAGTTCGCGAGGGTTTCGTACCAGTTCGCAATTGCGAACTTACATTTCGTCGCGCAACGGTCGCGAATTATGTTGTTTCTACGTCTGGTTCATCATCACAGGTTCCCAGCACCCTCTGTTTCACCACTGCAACCCTCTGTTACATCAATGCCACCCTCTGGTTCATCATTACTGTAGATTATGGGGGGGAAAAGCAAGCACACCAGCCCTGCTTCAACTGAGATGAATTAATTTGGGGTTAGTTTATTAATGTGTCACTGTTTTAAAATTCCAGTCTGGCACCTGCTTCCTTATCTGTAATTTTGCTTTCTGTTGCAGTGCATTTTTTTTCCCCAGGACCTTCTTTGTGGCCTACTTGTAGCTATTGTATGAGCCTGCTGTGAGGGTCAGAGCAGGGTCATACAATTGTTGCAACTAGCAACTGAATTCTGGAGGGGCCCCAGTCAGGAAGCACTACCGGGAATTGTTACTAATGATGAGTTTGAACTCTTGCCCCTGCCGAGTGCTTTCACTTTTGAAAAACTCGTTTTTCTGCAATTTCGCGGGGTTCGCGGGGTGCGAACACGCGCAAGATCGGATTCGGAAGCCGCAAATTCGTGCGAATATGCAATTTGTTTTTTTTGCGGCGTGTTAGTTGGCAAGGTTTTGTGCGTTTTTGCGAGCCGCTCGTAGCGCAAGACGCGAAGTTACCCTCGCGGTCGTTCAAGGGCGCAGCCATCTTGTTTGCCTGACGTATTTCCGTTTCCGGGCGCGAAGTGTAATCTCGCAAAGTCCGCGGCTTGCCAGTACAGTCTCGCGCGTGTTCGCAAGGAAAATCTCGCGCGAACTTACCCGCGCGGTCGTGAACGGGCGCGGCCATCTTGTTTCTCATTCATTGCTATGGTTCTGGGCATGGTCTTTGTATCCTCTGTCAATCTCTGCCATCCTTTGCTTGTTTGAAGTTTTTTTTTATCTATTTTACTTATTATCTATCCCTCTATTTTTCTAGCCCTATATTTTTGTGTTTACTGCTACTTTTGGTTAATTTTAAACTACTTTTGTAAACTCTTTTCTTTTCTTCTCTTCCCTATTCTATTTTCTTTATTCCTTTCCGCCCAGACCATGGTGAAGGGAGCCGGGAAGCATCCCGAGAAGGGGAAGGGTCCCGCACCCCGTGTCCGGCTCCCGTGCGGGCGTTTGAGGGGGGAGCTAGTGATGCCATGGGAGATCTTTACCCCGGAGGAGGTGGCCCAACTCATTTTTTATGTTCAGCGCCGCCTCCCCAGGACCATCATGGGAGGCGGCAAGATCAGTGCCGGGTACGGGGCCCGGGAGCGCCGGAAGCGGTGGGAGAAGGTGTGCCAGGCCATTTACCACCACTCTCGGGTCTGGCGCACCTACAACCAGGCCACCCACCGCTGGACGGATGTCCTGACCCGTGAGCGAGATCTGCTCGACCTCCTTGGCCTTGAGATCCCCGGGCTTGGTGAGTAGTAGTAGCTATGTCTTTACTACTATGTTTTCTCCTGCTGTGTTATTATATTGCAAATTTTTGTTTTTTACCAAGAGCAATAATGCTGCTCATTACATTGTAGGTACATTTTATTTCAAAATCTTCTGTGCATTTCAGGTACACTGCTCTCCTTCTCAGTAGTGTTGCTACTATGCTTATTTGTTTTAGATTTTGTGTTCATTTCATTGGCCTGTGAAATTATGTATGAGTGTAGTTGAAAGAACTGCGCAATGCTACACACTAAGGTTCAGATTTTTAATTACCGGCGCATCCCTGCAAAGTTGCAGGGATGCGCCAGTAATTGTGCGTCACGCCACCATCACCCATGGTGCGCCGTATTTACAATGCGGCGCCATGGGCCCAAAACGTCACCAAAGCGTTACGCATCTGTGCCGTAAAGGTGGCGCATTGCTGGAGTTGCGTCGCAACGATGGTGCAGCTCCATCAATTCTCTGGGGTGCCCTATCTCCCCAATGCTGCGTCAAGCCGTACGTCTGCTTCAAGCAGGCGCAGGGTTTGAGTCACGCATCATTGTCCTCAAAGTGACTGATTGAAATCTTGTAGATTTCCCTCAGCCACTTTTAGGATGCGTTCCTGCGCAGGAACGCCCTCCCTTGCGCCGGAACACCCCTATTGGCGCAGGGCTTTACAACGTGATGCATCTCCCAGATGCGTCACGTTGTTAATATACGCCGCACCATTGCGCCTCTTTTGTGCTGTCGCTGCGTCACAAAAGTCACGCAACAATGGAGCAAAAGAGCCGCAAGGGCCTTATAAATCAGCCCCTACAGACTCAAGTCCAGTCCTTCCTTTGTACACATGGCGATAAGAAGAAATAGTGGTGGTGGATTAATAGTTTGAGTATTTTAATGACTGGTGAATGTAGTAGGAAACTTTAGTGTTGTCGCTGATCTTCAATCACGATGGACTTTGGCTGTCACTTTGCGTGCTGCGGACTGCTGCCTGCCAATCCTAGGCAAACCTTTTTAGTACTTTGTTTAGTGAGTTACATAGGGTAGTTTCCAATTCGACGGTCCGCAAATCAAGCAATACTAAAGTAATGACGTAGTCAACCACATGAGATTGGTCAATAATATATCCCGTGGAGTCGTTCCCTATTTGCTATTTCGCAAAAATATTTTGTTACTTTGTTAGTTCTTTTTTAAATGTTTGATTTGGTTGAGAAATATCATCCATGTTTTCTGTTTTTCTTTCTTTCATGTTGTACATCAGCTTCCCCCAGGGGCAAGAGGAGGACACAGGAGGAGGAGGAGGAGGGTGCTGTTGTCGATGCAGGCCAGGACCGGGCAGTCGAGGGCTCCTTTGCTGGCCCCAGTAAGTTTTAATTTTAATATAGAGTACTTATTTTTTCCTAGCGTTCCTCATTCGATTTTTTCTAAATCGTCTTTGATCTTCTTGTAGACAGGATCTAAATTCTTATCCTGCCTCGACTATGACTCCGTGTGGTATTACTAGATTATTCTTATTAGTCTGTCTGTGTAGCTAACTAAGATTGCACATTTGGCATTTCCATTGGACTCCCATTCTAGTCAGCAATAGCTCTATGCACTGAGTGTAGTCCTCTGGGATTGTCCATAATGTCTTTTCAAGTATTCTAAATGTTTATGCTTTGACCATTGCCAACAATAAAAAGGTGAATGACCACCACCAAGAAATAATAAGATACTACTTTACTTTTGGTTTGGATAGGAGGACAATCCATTCTACTACTGTTGCAGGGACAAATCTGCACAAACAGAACTATGGACACTAAATAATGCATCGCTTAGCTTATCAATTATAATAGGTGCTGTAACTGTTAGACTTTCCACATACCTCAGTGATAACAGACTTTGTAGTTGAACCCCCAATCTCCTTACTGACTAGATAGTGTGGCAGAGTCATTTAGCTCCCAAAGTCACCGATGGCAGAGGCACGGACTCATGCTTGCAAAAATTCGAAAACCTTTAGCTCATCCACTCTAGTCTGGAGGACCAAAAACCACAGAGTCTATTTAAGTTTAAAAGCTTTATTAAAAGTAAACACATTTATTAAATTCAAGTTTGTCATAAAAGTGAACGTGTAACTGAAAATGGAAAAGTGCTTAGTGCTGACGATTAATTGGACACATTTCTTGTGGTCGAGCCGAGCTCTCACCTGGTTTGAACTTGATCCTGCTCGTGTTCTTAGAAGTCAAGGTTCTGTCTGTTAGGAGAAAAAGTGGTGCGTGTTAAAAAGTAAAAAGCAAACATTCATCAGTTGTGCCAAAAAGTGCAGCAAGACAACAGCCTTCCCTGGAAAAAGGGACATTTTTACTCTAGAGTACACAGTCAAAAATTATTAAATTGTACACTTTTTTTCACATTTCTTTCTTCCTCCTAGACCAAATATTATATAGTAGTGAGTGGTGTATTCTAACATTATTAAATGTACTTTGTAGGTGGAACATCTGGAGACGGGGCCAGCGCGGAGGTGGTGGCATTGGACGAGGAGGACAACTCTGGGGAGGAGGCGGTGCAAGTGCCGGAAAAGGACATGCCTGTGAGGGTTCAAACGGTGGTGGCGGGCAGAGGTAAGCTATACATTCCTTAGTCATTGAGATTGAAGACTGCAGAGTGTGCTTTCTGCACGGGTGTATTATAAAAAAAGCAGGTAGTAGCCTCCTCTAAATGTACTTCGACTTAGCTGTGAAGTTTTTGGCGAGAAGAATCCCAATCAGATCTGAGGTGAACTTGATGGATGGGATGAACGAAAAGCGAAAGAAGGGTGTAAGTAAGTGTGGAAGCACGAGAAATGTAATGATGACTGGCAAAGAAGAATGATATGTGTTTGCTTGGTCCCCGAGGTGGCTGGGAAGGTAAGAAAATGGTATGGTGCATGGCTGGGTGAATGATGAAGCAAGGATGGGTGGAAGGAGAACAGCCTGGGTGGGTGAGACAGAAACTGTATGTGTGCAATATACTTTGAATGGATGGATGCCTGGATCATTCATGGTACTATCTGACTCTTAGATAGCATATGTGAATCTAGAGAGAGTAGACGGTCACTGGATGAACTAAGTGTTACTTTGAAGAGCATGTAACACCGCACCCGCACGTCCGTTCCAGTGTAGGAAAGGCAAGGAAAAGAAGTTGTAACGTTGTCCAAAGACTACCATGAATAGTAGCAGTAGTTTGTATTGCAACTGCAAGCACAGCATATATCCAGTTATTACGGTGGACACTCCCTACCTCCCTTAATAACTTTAGTTTAGTAGTAGTACGTCATTCATGTGTGGGGGTATCACTGTTCACTCAATAATAAGCAAAGCACCTAAAGTCATCCCATATGTCATCAAATACATCCCATGTGAAGTGATAGATAATCAGATAATTTAGCTTCTTCATTTTCCTTTTCTAATACTCATTTGCACTGTAGGGTGAAAGCTAAATTAATTAAGCAGTAGCCCTTTTAACAGAGTATTCTCAGTGCCACCCGTAATAGAAAAGTAAGAGCTTCACCACCTGCATGTACTGGACCGGTACAGTAACGCAAGTCTGTCTCACTCACCATGGTGTGCGTCTGTTTTTCTCGGGTGCAAGTTCACTGCGCTGGCATTATGCCGGCTTGCATAAGATAACGTACCAATTTTCCTAAACAAGAGAGAAGAAGAAGAATAAGAGTGGTGTACTGTCATAGTCGACTGTAATAGAAGTCCATAGTGCTCGTAGAATTTGTTCCTTAAACTCCCACTAATGTTAGAGCAAGGATGAAGAAGTCGGAGGTTACATAGATACTGTCCTCAATAGTTATGCACTGTGCTTTCAATTTGCTACTTGTACTGTGACAACTTTCTGCTCAATCATTTTGTGTTAATCTTAAGGAGCATTGGTTACAGACTATGTCTTTCTTTTTTCATGTAGTTGCTCCTTCCAAATCCAAGACACCATCAAGGAGGAAGGAGCTGGCTCGAATGGCCCGGCAACGGAGGCTGGATGCCACTGTTGCTGAATATCGGCGGCTGGTGGCCCTGGAGGAGGAGGAGACGCAGTCTGGAACAACAACAACGTCCACTGGGACAGCTGCATCCTCCGTGCGGGCTGCCAGCCAGCGCAGTGCTCCAGCGGTACGGAGCCGGGCTACCAAAGCCAAACACCACCGCCCAGCAGCAAAGAAAGCAGCTGCCCCTCACAGGATTTGCAAGGCACACCGGCGCCGCTTATCCCTCAGACTGTCCTACCTGGAGCAGGAGGTCCATAATTATAAGAACGTGGTGGAGGGCCTCCGCTTCGAACTTGCCACCCTCCGCAAGGAGCATGATGCCCTGGCTGCTAATTCCAACAGCACCCTGCCATAGTGTCCCTTGCCCCTTTTTTAGAGACTTTTGGGGGGTGGGAATTGGGAGTTGTGATTTTTGGGGACTTTTGAAGGACAATCGTTGGGGTTAGGGAGGGTCTTGCGGGAGATTCTTTTGTTAGGGCTATAAAAATATACTTTTTGAAACTTTATCTGACCATACCTGTTTTTTACTGCTTTTGAGTCTGGTGGGTGGGGGTTTAACATAACAGTAAGTTTGTTTTCCTGAATAGTCCTAGGACTTTAGTAGTACTACCGTCAATCAAATCTCTCGTCTCTCCTAATACTCCATTATACTACCTCCAACCAAACGCCTATCTTACCTGTAATTTCTGTTTGCAAGTAGGGCTAGGCCCAGGGCTGGCTCCACGGGAAACAGCAAATAAGGTTGGCAATCCTGGGCGGATAAAATTTCCTCATAGCGGTGGTACTAGTGGTGTGACACAGTGGCAGTTGCTTGCCTATGAAAAAAAAGAAAATGAAATCTGGTTTGTCCTCCTGAGCAATACAAAGGTACAATACAGAATATAGCAGGTGACAGAAGTACACTAGAACAGTGCCACGTTGTAGCCTAACAAATGTTAAAGTATAACTAATTCGGTTGAAGTTCTTTGACATTAGCCATGGGTCTTTGTCAAGCAGAGTAAGAATATATCCTCGGATTTCTTCACCAGCCTGTTGCTATCACCTTATCCTCCCCAGCAAGTGTGTGGATTTATTGCTGTAATTTAGTCACACATCAATCAAAACCACACAGCCCGGGGGAAGAGGGTTAGGGTTTGAAAAATGGATGGGTACGGGGGTTTTTGGGAAAGGTTTTGGGAGACAAGAAAAAGTAGCACAGCATGGACGAACAATTGTGAACATAAACAAATCTTTGGGTACAAACCTATCCATCAATCTTTGAAAGTGCATTCACTACTGCATGCATGTCAGTTAAAAGTAAGTAGTACTTTCGACAACTGTGGAAGAAAGAATGCGACAGTACAGGGCGTGGGTGGAAATATTGATAACTATATTCAACATAAGGTCTCTGTAGCCAGATACCTGAGAGCCTTGCTGGTCACTATAAATCCATTCACAACAACACTCAATGGGGTTGGTCTGGAAGGTATAGTAGATAGAAAAGGAGAAATTGCTTTTTTTCTAGGTGTCCCCTCACTCACCAGGGTTGCCCCTTGGTGACATGCTTCATCATTGGGGCCATCCCAGTCCTCTACGGGCTGGGGCGTGCTGCGACTTGCGAATTACGTAGGAGCACTTACAAATGACTATGTGTGGTGCAGATGTGATAGTGGAGTGGACTAAGTGATGTGTTAAGGGATCAATTTAGAAGCAGAGAGAGATCCAAGAAATGCAGTCACAGTCAGAGAAAAAGGCAAGGGATACTGTATCTATGTGGTTGTAGTGGTCCTGTTGGAAGTGGTAAGTAAGTTGCCTGCAGAAAAAAAATCCTCCTTTTAGCGGCACTCCTCCATTGCAGCCGACGCTTCGTCCATCGATGTTGGTCACCAGAAGACACCCTGTAAAAAAAAAGCACAGCATACACAAACAATGGAACATAAACAATTCTTTGGGTACAAACCTATCCATCAGTCTTTGAAAGTGCATGCACTACTGCATGCATGTCAGTGAAAAGTAAGTAGTACATTCGACAACTGTGGAAGAAAGAATGCGACAGTACAGGGCCTGTGTGGAATTATTGATAACGATATTCAACATAAGGTCTCTGTAGCCAGATACCCGAGAGCCTTGCTGGTCACTATAAATCCATTCACAACAACACTCAATGGGGTTGGTCTGGAAGGTGTCAGGTTTACTCCCCGTGATCCAGTCGATGCAAATATGGTTCCACCTCCAAATGTCACCAACACCCAGAAGTGTAAACACAGGGTGTTCGAGCCATTAGGCGGGGGAGAAAAATAACAAACTAAAATAAAAAATGTGGGATGGGTAAAGGTAGGGTCAGCAGGGAAAGGATACCTGTAACAGAAGACAAGACAGGCATCAGTGAAGTGCTGTCCTAACATACAAGGGTACTCTCATATAGTCTCACTAAATAACCAAGGAAGTAGACAAGTACCTGAGCACCAAGAAAACATGACCTTGGATAGGAAATACTATAGCCCTTCTGCCACAATCTGTGAGGAAGGCCTAAGAAACACATAAACATATAGTTAACGAACACACTCCTGTCGCACCAAACACACTCGCGTTATACTAAGACATCAAACCCACTACTCACAACATACCACAAACATGGTAGAGGACTCAATGTACAAAGGGGGTTCCAAATAGTCAAAGCAAAGATGTATGGTCCAACAAAAAGGAAGAGGGAAACGGTAGTGTGTAGGAAGCAAGAACTACAACACTGCGCTCTCTAAGTAATGACCCAGTAGAGAATCTTTGGTGAAAAAAAATCCTCCTATTAGCGGCACTCCTCCATTGCAGCCGACGCCTCGTCCATCGATGTTGGTCACCAGAAGACACTCTGTCCACTGCCTGCCTGATGCTGAATTGTGGCTCGCTACTGTGAAGCCTGACTTCATCCTTTTTTCCCCATTGCAGAGACTGAAACCCGGCCTGTAATTATTCAACGAAAAACAGGAAGTGATATAATATTACAACACCACTGATAAATAAATATAAGGTATGTAGGCTGTGGAGTGCAAAAAGTCACAATTTGATTTTCCTAGTAGACAGTACAATATTTTTGAAAGTGCGTACTCTGAGTCACCTTTTGAAGGATAAATAAGTATGGGCAAATTAATGTAGCGGATCTTGCCCCTCAAGCTAGGTGTACTGTAAACTGTGTTTTAGAACAAAATTAGATCTTCCTAGCAGTGCTCCCACCCAGACCCTTACTAAAGCCAGTCGCAAAAATGTAGAAGACCCCCAATCAAATCTCAAAAAACGAGGCTTAGCAGAAAACTGGTGACAAAACTTACTTTGAAAGTAAAAGTAGGCCGAAGTACCCCCTTCCTAATTACCCATTACCCACCGTGGATTGCATTCAAACCACTTGCAAGCAACCAAGCAAAAGTAGCCATAGCCAGCATCGCTCCAAGACTCGAAATCCCCCCCACTCAAACACATGCAATAGAAATACTGCTAACCCTAACGAACCCTAAGTTAAGAATCGTGGCAAAGGCTTTCTTTAACTATGCCAAATCCCCCCTTTCCCACCATGGATTTTCTTCAAATGACTTGCAACCAAAATTACACATTCTCACGAGTGCTCTAAGACCCCAGAACTCAGTTGGAAAAATCTAGAACACCCCGAAACACATGCAATCCTGCTGCTAGGGCTGACCCTAACGAACCCTAAGTTACAAAAAGTGCCAAAACTAAAGGCTTTTCCGCGCGGATTTTGTCCCAACCACTTCTACCCGGTATTAGACCTTCCCAGGAATGCCCCAAGACCCGTCACAACCCACCCGCCAAGAAGCATAACACCCCCAAACAGGCCAAAAGCAAAATCTCATACTTGCAATATTTCTGGGCCTTCGGTCCAAACGCGCTGCGTAGCTAGGCCATAAGTCGGGGTTGGCACGACGGATTTCCTGAAAAGCAAATGCAATCAAGATTAGAGTGTCCCAGCAATGCTCCCAGACCACGAAACTCACCCACAAACAGACGGAACCCCCCCTAAGAGCACCTCAAAGGCAAGCAAGTCATCAAAAACACAAAAAAAATTCCGCCTGGGATTTGGTCCAAAACACTTTTATCCGGTATTAGAGCTTCCCAGCAATGGCCCCAGAGCCGTCAACCCAGGAGAAAACGAGTAGAAGACCCCCAAACAGCCAAAGAGCAAAAGTACAAAAATGGGGACTTAGTCAATTTTTCACAAATTTCCCAAATCATTCAGCGCGCGCTCTGCAGCTAGGCCCTAAGTCCCCTCTGCCACCATGGATTTGCTTCAAACCTCTTGCAAAGTAAAGTATATATAGCCAGCAGTGCTCCCAGACCACGAAACTCACCCACAAACACCAGGAAGCCCCCCAAACAGGCCCCCGAAAACGCTACATAGAGCAAAATGTCAGAAATAGCCAAAAAAAAAATCGGCCTGGATTTTGTCCCAACCACTTCTACCCGGTATTAGACCTTCCCAGGAATGCCCCAAGACCCGTCAACCCACCCGCCAAGAAGCATAACACCCCCAAACAGGCCAAAAGCAAAATCTCATACTTGCAATATTTCTGGGCCTTCGGTCCAAACGCGCTGCGTAGCTAGGCCATAAGTCGGGGTTGGCACGACGGATTTCCTGAAAAGCAAATGCAATCAAGATTAGAGTGTCCCAGCAGTGCTCCCAGACCACGAAACTCACCCACAAACACCAGGAAGCCCCCCAAACAGGCCCCCGAAAACGCTACATAGAGCAAAATGTCAGAAATAGCCAAAAAAAATCGGCCTGGATTTTGTCCCAACCACTTCTACCCGGTATTAGACCTTCCCAGGAATGCCCCAAGACCCGTCAACCCACCCGCCAAGAAGCATAACACCCCCAAACAGGCCAAAAGCAAAATCTCATACTTGCAATATTTCTGGGCCTTCGGTCCAAACGCGCTGCGTAGCTAGGCCATAAGTCGGGGTTGGCACGACGGATTTCCTGAAAAGCAAATGCAATCAAGATTAGAGTGTCCCAGCAATGCTCCCAGACCACGAAACTCACCCACAAACAGACGGAACCCCCCCTAAGAGCACCTCAAAGGCAAGCAAGTCATCAAAAACACAAAAAAAATTCCGCCTGGGATTTGGTCCAAAACACTTTTATCCGGTATTAGAGCTTCCCAGCAATGGCCCCAGAGCCGTCAACCCAGGAGAAAACGAGTAGAAGACCCCCAAACAGCCAAAGAGCAAAAGTACAAAAATGGGGACTTAGTCAATTTTTCACAAATTTCCCAAATCATTCAGCGCGCGCTCTGCAGCTAGGCCCTAAGTCCCCTCTGCCACCATGGATTTGCTTCAAACCTCTTGCAAAGTAAAGTATATATAGCCAGCAGTGCTCCCAGACCACGAAACTCACCCACAAACACCAGGAAGCCCCCCAAACAGGCCCCCGAAAACGCTACATAGAGCAAAATGTCAGAAATAGCCAAAAAAAAAATCGGCCTGGATTTTGTCCCAACCACTTCTACCCGGTATTAGACCTTCCCAGGAATGCCCCAAGACCCGTCAACCCACCCGCCAAGAAGCATAACACCCCCAAACAGGCCAAAAGCAAAATCTCATACTTGCAATATTTCTGGGCCTTCGGTCCAAACGCGCTGCGTAGCTAGGCCATAAGTCGGGGTTGGCACGACGGATTTCCTGAAAAGCAAATGCAATCAAGATTAGAGTGTCCCAGCAGTGCTCCCAGACCACGAAACTCACCCACAAACACCAGGAAGCCCCCCAAACAGGCCCCCGAAAACGCTACATAGAGCAAAATGTCAGAAATAGCCAAAAAAAATCGGCCTGGATTTTGTCCCAACCACTTCTACCCGGTATTAGACCTTCCCAGGAATGCCCCAAGACCCGTCAACCCACCCGCCAAGAAGCATAACACCCCCAAACAGGCCAAAAGCAAAATCTCATACTTGCAATATTTCTGGGCCTTCGGTCCAAACGCGCTGCGTAGCTAGGCCATAAGTCGGGGTTGGCACGACGGATTTCCTGAAAAGCAAATGCAATCAAGATTAGAGTGTCCCAGCAGTGCTCCCAGACCACGAAACTCACCCACAAACTTCAGGAAGCCCCCCAAACAGGCCCCCGAAAACGCTACATAGAGCAAAATGTCAGAAATAGCCAAAAAAAAAATCGGCCTGGATTTTGTCCCAACCACTTCTACCCGGTATTAGACCTTCCCCGGAATGCCCCAAGACCCGTCAACCCACCCGCCAAGAAGCATAACACCCCCAAACAGGCCAAAAGCAAAATCTCATACTTGCAATATTTCTGGGCCTTCGGTCCAAACGCGCTGCGTAGCTAGGCCATAAGTCGGGGTTGGCACGACGGATTTCCTGAAAAGCAAATGCAATCAAGATTAGAGTGTCCCAGCAGTGCTCCCAGACCACGAAACTCACCCGCAAACAGACGGAACCCCCCCTAAGAGCACCTCAAAGGCAAGCAAGTCATCAAAAACACAAAAAAATTTCCGCCTCGGATTTGGTCCAAACCACTTTTAGTGCTTCCCAGCAATGGCCCCAGACCCGTCAACTCACCTGCAAAGAGGTAGAACAACACCCCCACAAGTGCTGAGTCTTTCTTCATTGGGCGTAAACCAGCCCTCTGCTTTGATGGAAATAGGAGTCTGGAGGAGGAGGATAGAGGAGCATGTTCTTCTGAACTTGTGAACCTGAGGAATGCAGACTGCGGCACCTTCAAATAAATTAGCAAACAAGTGAAGACAGTTCTGCTGATGGGCTTGTTTTTGTGATTATCTGATTAAAGTTTGAATTATATTAACTGTGCACAACAAAGAAAGACAGACACACAGGAATAAAAGTGAATAAGGATGAAAAAGAAAGTTATTGATTCGTTGTCTCATTTTCAGGGCTCGAAGTCGGTATCACGGTCCAGGAATAAGAATAAGGCTTCGTCATCATACTCTGCAAATTCAGGCAGGGTGAGCTCAGTGTCACCTGACAGAGTAGAAATTCCCTCATCTATGTTGCTGTCCACCTCCTCTTCATCCGGCACGCTCTCTCGTACTCTGAAATCTGGTGGTATGAGGTGCTGATTCATCTTGATCATTGTTAACCTCTCCACATTTTTGGGCGAGAGGCGGCTCCGTTTGGGAGTTACAATCCCACCAGCCGCACTGAAAACCCGTTCAGAAGACACGCTTGCGAGTGGGCAAGACAAGTAGTTTAAAGCCAGGTTGGTGAGCTGTGGCCACAATTCTTTTTTCCCATGCCAATACGCCAATGGGTCAGAATTAACATAGACCTCTGTTGAGTCATTCAGATAGTCCTTCACCATCGACTCAAGGTCCTCATCCAAGGTTCCTCCACTTTGCTTAGCTCTTGCTGTGCCTCTGACCTTTTGAGAACCAAACCCACGCAGAGCTAGCCAATCCTCTTCAGCCTCCAATGTTTCTGTTGTCTTTCGTGCAGATGATCCGGTTGCCGGTGTCTTTAACGGCTGAGAGGTCACTTGTGCCACAGCCACAGGTGCAGAAGTGGATTGTTTTGACTGGGGATGGCCTGCTGATGTACTGCCATTTCCTTCAATTTCCAGCCGTTCTGTTTCAAACTTCTTGGCTGACAAGGCTAGCCAACGTTTGTACTTTAGAACATGTTCATCATCAAAAGGAAAGAATGCTTGGCCTGCCAGCGCCTTTTTGTAGCGTGGATCCAGAATAGTAGCACAAATGTAATGCTGTTCTGAGTGGATCTTTTTAAGACGTTCATCACCTTGTAGGAGCTCTAATAATTGCTCGGCCAGAAGCAAAGAGTCTTGGTTTTTATCTGTTCTAAACACAGAACACACCTCCTTCAGTTGGTCCTCCAGCATGTACAACAATGGGATAGCTTTTCCCAAATTAGAGTCCTCCTTGCTGACTGCACGCGTGAAGAACTCAAAAGGACGAAGCATGCGTGTCAGGCTTTCAACTATGTTCCATTGCGGCCCACCCATCCTCAGCTCCTCTGCACCCTCTTTAAAGAAATATTGATCGAGTTCCGTATACTGCTCATACAGACGCTCAAGCATGTAGAAGGTTGAGTTCCAACGTGTTACCACCTCCTGGATGAGTGCTTTCACTGGCATTTGATGTTGATATAGCAGGCTCCTCAGCTGCTTCCGGGCCTTAAAAGAATGGCTGAAATGCTTGCACATTTTTCGGCAGGTGTCCAATACACCGTACGCTGCACTGCCTTTATTACCCAAGAATTTTTGGACAACCAGGTTTATACAGTGCGCCAAACACGGCACTCTGAAATAGTAACCGTCCCTCATGGCCTTAACTATATTGGAGCCATTGTCCGTGGAAACATAACCAACCTTGCGTTTTAGTGGGGACAGCCAGTTAAGGACCTTTGTGTTAAAGACATCCAAAATGTTTTCTGCTGTGTGACGTTTCTCCAAACCAAACATGGATAGTGTTGCATGTTTCCGAGCACCTTTAAAAACAATGTTAGTGTCAACACCTGAGTTTAGCTTTGCTTTAGCCCCTGAAAAAGAGACCCAGTGTGCAGTGATGCACATGTAATCAGCGCCTGCGCCACTGGTCCACATGTCTGTTGTCAGATGTATAGTGTGAACAGCACTCTTCTGCAAAGCTGCCCCAATCACCTTCAGAACATCTTCATGTAGTGCTGGAACCGCAACTCGTGCAAAATAGAACCGGCTAGGAACCTTCCATTTAGGGCAGAGCGCTGTCACTAATTCTAGAAAACCAACCCCTTCTACAAAAGAAAAAGGGAGAAGGTCCAGAGCTAGCATTTTAGCCAGCTTAGTGTTATACAGACGGGTCATTGGGTGGTTGCGTTCATATTGCGCTTCTGTAAACAACATCTTTTTAATGTTGCCCTGGACCAAGGATTTACGGGATGATGATGATCTCTTCGACCCAGTTACGCTCGCTGATGAACTTTTCCGCATTGATGTCTCACTCTCTCCCACACTCTTAGTGTGGCTCCCATGGGGTGTGCTGCTGACAGGGGAACTGGGTTTAAGTGAAGTGTTTGAATCGTCTTCTACCTCCTCGTCATCACCAGATGAAAAAACAACGTTTTCATTGCGTGCAATTGCGGCTTCCTTGATCGTGTGTAGGTGCGCAAACCATTGGACATCGTGCGTTCTCCTAAGATGACCTCTCTGGCCTCCGGTACCATAGTTGGAACCCAACTTACCACGACTAACTCGAAGCTTACAAATGCTACAAATGGCTATGTTTTCATTTTTTGGGCAAACACTAAAGAAGTCCCAAACTGGAGACTTGAAATGTCTTCGGGGGGCAGAGGAGGCGGCGATACTGGTGGTGGTGGTCCTGTTGCTAATGCCAGATGAAGTGGAGGATGTGGATTGCCGAACTTCAGTACGTTTTGCACTTTCACCACCACGAATTGAGGTCGAGGACGAGGTGGGTACCTTCTTGCGAGGAAGAAATATGGAAGCGGTAGGTTTTGGTGTACTACTTAACTCCAAATCTAATGATTCCATTTCCATTGCCTCCTCGCCGACATCATCATCACGCTCAGCAGCTTCTCGGGATAGGGTCAAAATGTCTCTTTGCTGCATGCCCGGTGGGGCTGCAGTGACCTTTGTGATGACTGGCTCGTCGTCATCGTGAGAGGCTTCATCACCAGCAGTATCTGTCACTTCTTGTTGAGCCTCATCACACTCCATAGGTTTGAGTTTTTGGACGACCTTCCTTTTACGCTTAGGTACCGGTGTCAGATCATGGTGTGCCTCACTGTCAGACCGCAGTTGTGGTTCCCAAGACAGATCACTTGCATCAGAAGGAGGTGGGCTTGAAGAAGATGTAGACACCCCCCTTGATCTTTTCCTTGCTAGGGATGTGGAAGACAATGAATGATCATCAGGAGGAGTGGCTTCCAATGATACCTCGGCTTCATTGTCGATTTCCAAATGTGCCCCTACTTCGGGAGGAACAACTATTGTGGGCACTTGTGAACCTCCATGCACCTTTGCTTGCGCATCTCCTTTTGCTGCCTCTCCTTCCACATGTACTTGGGCGTGTACTTGCACATGGTGTTGTTGTTGCGGCTGTGGTTGTTCAACACTTGTCAGATGAGTTACAACAACCTGTGTTGATTCAGGGACATTGCTGCTACTTTCTTGCGATGAGCCAACATCACTGGTCGATGGTGATTGGAGAAGTACACTGACTGCCTCTGAAGCACTCAAGGGCTTTGACTTAAGTTGGCGTGGTGGTGGAGGCACTGAACCCAATGGAGCAGGGGTGCTGCTCCCAGCTTGGTCCCCAGCAGATCCTGCTGCTGCAGGCGTACTTTTTTTTTTGCTCCCAAAAAAAGTGGCGGGTGGCACACCAGCCTCCTTGGTAACTTGCTTCTTCTGCTCCTTACTAGCAACTTTCTTGCTAGAGGAGCTACGGAGAACTTTCTTTGGGGGCGGGGCCATCTTCTTCAGAGCAGGTCAGACAGCAGGCCGCAGTTGCACGAATTGTAGAGTTGTCTGAGGCCAGACGTGACGTCGCGTGACGTTATGCTGCACACACACACCGCTGCAGGACTTCTTCCAGGCACTGGTGGTTCTCTTGAGTCTTGTGCACCTAAAAAAAATGGAAGACAGAGGAACATCAGTTCAGTTATAGAGCACCAAAAAATCGAAAAACACTGCAAAATCAGCACAATCCCAATCCATCCATGCCCTCCATAATGTTTAAATTCAAGACAACCCACAGAAAGACTAGGCCCATGCAAGACTCACTACCCCTGGGCATAAATAAAGGTTAAAAAGTAGGCAAAATGGTTGGAGGCCTAACAACAAAGCCTGCATTTAAAATGGCCACTTGCCTGCCAGCACATGGCCAGTGCCTGTAGCTGCACTCAAAATGGCCACCAGCCACATGGCATGTCCCTCCCCATGAACACCCCCAAAAATCGAAAAACACTGCAAAATCAGCACAATCCCATTCCATCCATGGCCTCCATGATGTTTAAATTCAAGACAGCCCACAGAAAGACTAGGCCCATGCTAGACTCAAATACCCCTGGTGAAAAGGCCACAAGTACAGGCCCAAAAATCGAAAAACACTGCAAAATCAGCACAATCCCATTCAATCCATGGCCTCCATGATGTTTAAATTCAAGACAACCCACAGAAATACTAGGCCCATGCAAGACTCACTACCCCTGGGCATAAATAAAGGTTGAAAAGTAGGCAAAATGGTTGGAGGCCTAACAACAAAGCCTGCATTCAAAATGGCCACTTGCCTGCCAGCACATGGCCAGTGCCTGTAGCTGCACTCAAAATGGCCACCAGCCACATGGCATGTCCCTCCCCATGAACACCCCCAAAAATCGAAAAACACTGCAAAATCAGCACAATCCCATTCAATCCATGGCCTCCATGATGTTTAAATTCAAGACAACCCACAGAAATACTAGGCCCATGCAAGACTCACTACCCCTGGGCATAAATAAAGGTTGAAAAGTAGGCAAAATGGTTGGAGGCCTAACAACAAAGCCTGCATTCAAAATGGCCACTTGCCTGCCAGCACATGGCCAGTGCCTGTAGCTGCACTCAAAATGGCCACCAGCCACATGGCATGTCCCTCCCCATGAACACCCCCAAAAATCGAAAAACACTGCAAAATCAGCACAATCCCATTCCATCCATGGCCTCCATGATGTTTAAATTCAAGACAGCCCACAGAAAGACTAGGCCCATGCTAGACTCAAATACCCCTGGTGAAAAGGCCACAAGTACAGGCCCAAAAATCGAAAAACACTGCAAAATCAGCACAATCCCATTCCATCCATGGCCTCCATGATGTTTAAATTCAAGACAGCCCACAGAAAGACTAGGCCCATGCTAGACTCAAATACCCCTGGTGAAAAGGCCACAAGTACAGGCCCAAAAATCGAAAAACACTGCAAAATCAGCACAATCCCATTCAATCCATGGCCTCCATGATGTTTAAATTCAAGACAACCCACAGAAATACTAGGCCCATGCAAGACTCACTACCCCTGGGCATAAATAAAGGTTGAAAAGTAGGCAAAATGGTTGGAGGCCTAACAACAAAGCCTGCATTCAAAATGGCCACTTGCCTGCCAGCACATGGCCAGTGCCTGTAGCTGCACTCAAAATGGCCACCAGCCACATGGCATGTCCCTCCCCATGAACACCCCCAAAAATCGAAAAACACTGCAAAATCAGCACAATCCCATTCAATCCATGGCCTCCATGATGTTTAAATTCAAGACAACCCACAGAAAGACTAGGCCCATGCAAGACTCACTACCCCTGGGCATAAATAAAGGTTGAAAAGTAGGCAAAATGGTTGGAGGCCTAACAACAAAGCCTGCATTCAAAATGGCCACTTGCCTGCCAGCACATGGCCAGTGCCTGTAGCTGCACTCAAAATGGCCACCAGCCACATGGCATGTCCCTCCCCATGAACACCCCCAAAAATCGAAAAACACTGCAAAATCAGCACAATCCCATTCCATCCATGGCCTCCATGATGTTTAAATTCAAGACAGCCCACAGAAAGACTAGGCCCATGCTAGACTCAAATACCCCTGGTGAAAAGGCCACAAGTACAGGCCCAAAAAACGAAAATCACTGAAAAATCTGCACAATCCCATTCCATCCATGGCCTCCATGATGTTTAAATTCAAGACAACCCACAGAAATACTAGGCCCATGCAAGACTCACTACCCCTGGGCATAAATAAAGGTTGAAAAGTAGGCAAAATGGTTGGAGGCCTAACAACAAAGCCTGCATTCAAAATGGCCACTTGCCTGCCAGCACATGGCCAGTGCCTGTAGCTGCACTCAAAATGGCCACCAGCCACATGGCATGTCCCTCCCCATGAACACCCCCAAAAATCGAAAAACACTGCAAAATCAGCACAATCCCATTCCATCCATGGCCTCCATGATGTTTAAATTCAAGACAGCCCACAGAAAGACTAGGCCCATGCTAGACTCAAATACCCCTGGTGAAAAGGCCACAAGTACAGGCCCAAAAAACGAAAATCACTGAAAAATCTGCACAATCCCATTCCATTAATGCCCTCCATGATGTTTAAATTCAAGACAGCCCACAGAAAGACTAGGCCCATGCACCACTCACTACCCCTGGTCAAGGCCCCAACAACAGGTCAAAAATCGAAAAACACAAAATTTTACAAAAAGAAAAAATCGAAAAACACAGAAAAATCAGCACAATCCCAATTCATCTATGGCCTCCATGATGTTTAAGTTCAAGACAACCCACAGAAAGAATCAGTCCACCCACCACTGAGTACCCCTGGGCAAAAGGCCCCAAAACAGCCCAAAAATCGAAAATCCCAAAATTTTAGTTGCAGCAACTGTAATGCCCCAAACAAACTTACTTGTAAAATTTCTAATCCAACAGTGATCCAAAGAAAGTCAAAAAGGCCTCAAATCCAAAGATCCAGCAGCATCCACAAAAAGTAATCCTTCCAGGTCCACATCCAAATGAAAAGTGACCAGGAGATGGACAAAGCACTGGGAGGAGCCTGCTGAACAGGAACAGGAAGTTGAAGACTATGGGGCACTTCCTTCCTCCCACCCCCTTGCCCCCCTCCCCAAAATGGACTCCTCGCTAAAAAAGTGCAGGCAAATGTCAAACTAAGGAGTTATTCACATAAAAATCATCATTTCTAGAAGGTTTATGCTGCTTGCTGGTGGATTTCTTGTGCAGAATTGCAAATTTATATTTTCGCTCGCCGCATCTCAAATCTCGCAATTGCGAAGTACCGCGAGACGTGATCTCGCCGTACTCGCGTTGACAAACTATCGCTGGCAAGCCGCGATGACGTAATCGCGCTCGCCAATTCCCGCGGGATCACACAGCAAGATCCAAAATGGCGCAGCACTCGCAAACTATCGAAAAAAACAACTCGGCAAACGATGATAAACGCCGCGCGCCGCAAAAATTGTATCACCAACGCCGCGCGCCGCCAAAAAAATCCGCTGCGTGCGAATTTGCGGATTTTGCGGGAAATCCGCAAATCTCGCGGATTGCGGATTTCCCGAAAATCCGCAAAATCCGCGAGCGTAACGGATTTTCCGCCCATGCTTACTCTTCACCTGAAACTGACCTCGCAAAGCCAATTTCCCTGATCGATCTTTGTCTGAGATTGCCAATCAATGTTCAGGACATCGTTAACTTTTAGTTTCTATGCACATGCCTTATCTTGTTCAGCATCTGTTACCATTTCTTTTTTATGTTTCTTCATTACATGGGTTATGCTTTCAATTATAGGTTGGTCCGGCTTGTGGAGATTGAATTTCGGACATTCCTAATAACTAACTTTTGGGTTGGGATACTGTAAATTGAGTTTTTGTTATGTGATACTTTGTTTGAAAATGTACCTTATTGGCTAGAATTTTATGCAGTGGGTGTATATTTATGATGTGAATATTGGGTATAAAAGGAGACGTCTCGCCTTAGTAAAATGAGCAGTCTCCTGAGAATTTACACCGTGACGTATTTCTAGGATCACTGTTACTAGCTGCAGCTAATAAACTTGGTCTCTGATGCCATCAAGAAGTATTCCGTGTCTCTGTATACCAAGACAGGTGAACTCGAAGATGTTAGGCGGGCCCCTGACGCTGCTGGGTTAAACCCCGGTTCTTCAACTGGCGCCCAACATGGGGCGACTTTAGCGGTACTGATCTAAGCCCGAAGATTGTGAGGAGCCCGTGAGGAAATTCTGGAGGACGGCCGCCACTTCATCGACCCCTGCGTGTCGACGTGGACAAAAGGTTTTTTTTCTGCGAGGCTTCCCCTTTCTGACGGCTGCGAAGGAATGCTGCCCTGACTGTCGCCCTGTCTTGGACCCTCTTGTGATGATTTGTAAGGCGAGACGTTAGACGGTCTTCTGGTGGCGTGACATACATTTTGGTTAAGTATAAGTGGGTCGCTCCCACGACTTTGTTTTGTTTCTTGGTTTTGATTCGTCCATTGCAATAGTCGAAGCTGAGGGGTTTGTATATTTGCGAGTGTATCATTTTTGATAACCCCTTGAAGTTTGAAGCAAGACTAGTGAGCTAAAAGATGCCTGGTTTTAGCAAATTTAGGAAATGGATTTGTTGTAGTTGTAATGGGGATTCCCGATTGGAGGACTCGTGCCCGATACCTCCGGTTGAAACTCCAACTTATGAGCTCTATTCAAAGCATGGTGTAGGTCCCATTACCTTTAATGAAGTATGGGTCCATTATACAAGGAAAGATGGTGTTTTACGATGGCCCCAACATGGTAGTTTTGAATCAGATGTTTTAGATAACCTATAAGTTGCGCTATTTAAGAAGAAAGCCCGGCCGGTGATGTTTGACTCTTTCTGCCTTTGGCGTAAGGAATAAGTATGGGCGGAAAATCCGTTCCGCTCGCGGATTTTGCGGATTTTCGGTAAATTCGCAATCCGCGAGATTCGCGAATTTCCCGCAAAATCCGCAAATCCGCGAGCAGCGGATTTTATGGCTTGCTCGCACTGTTCGCGTGAGTTCGCGGCTTCCCAGTTCAACTTCGCGCCCCGCGAATAAGCGCTAAATTGCAGAAATACGATCTTAGCAAAACTGAAACTACTTACCAGGTTCAAAAGTTCAAGCTCATCATTAGTAGCCATTTCCTGTAGTGCTTCCTGAGGGGCCCCTCCAGAGTTCAGTTGCCTACTTGCAACTATTATGTGACCCTGCTCTGACCCTCAGAATAGTTACACATATGCCACAAAGGTCCTGAATTACAGCTAAGGGAGACAAGCAGGAGCCAGGCTGGAAGTTCAAATCCAGTGACACATTAATCAGCCCCTAATTCATTATTGTCAGTTGGGGCAGGGCAGGTGTTGTAACTAATTTTGCAACAATGAAAGCACTTAGCAAGTGCAAAAGATCACTAATCAGGAAGCACTAAGGAAGCAGGTGCCAGCTAAAAAAATATTCTGTGACACATTAATCAGCCCCAAATTAATTCAGGTCACTTGAGGCAGGGAAGGTGTGCTTTGCTTTGCCACAATAATGTACACTGGACAACCAGAGGGTGCTGTGAGGAAAAAGAGGGTGGCATGGGTGGGCCAGAGGGTGGCATGAGTAGTCAGAGAGTGGCAGTGGTGACAGAGAGTGGCAGTGATGAAGAAGAGTGTCCCAAACAGGCTGGACACGTAGAAACAACAAGTTCGCAAAACTTGCGACCCGACAGGTAAGTTCGCGTTTGCGAAATTGTACAAAACCCTCGAGAACTGGCAGAAACCCGCGCGAACACAAAAAAAAATCCGCAAATTCGCGAGATTTTGCGGATTGCGAGTTCGCAAATCCGCAAAATTCGCGAACGCGAGATTCGCAAAATTCCCCCATGCTTAGTAAGGAAGCCAAACAGTGAGAAATTAAGCAAGCCAAGAGGGATAGGAAGGAAAGGAATACATTGGTAATGCAAGCTGCTAGGCAGTTTAAGGAAGTTGAAGAAGATCGTGCGATTGAAGTGTCAGATAGACAACATTGCATGCCCATTGACAAATGTTACCCGGCTTTGCCACCTCCCCTTTCAAATGTGACTGAAGACCCAGAAAAGGATCCTTTGATGTCACATTTACTGAGATTACCACCCCCTTATGTGCAGGGTGCTACTGCACCTCCGTTACCTCCAGTTGTTGCACCCCTTGTTGTCGTTCAACCCCCTGTTGTTGTTCAGCCACCTGTTGCTTCACAGGTGGTTCTTCCTCCTCCGGCGCAGCCCCCTCCAGGGGGGCCAGCCTTGCCACCAGCCTTGCCTCAAACTCCTTTGCCTTACACTCCTTTATCTTCGACTTCTCTTATTTCTGTCCCTACGTCTCTGTCACCTCAAAACCCTTTGTCTCCTGTCCTCATGTCAACTTCTACTCCTTCTGCTCGGCAACGAATGACTGAGACTGTCACTAGCCTTTTGTCTCCTTTCTTTGGGTCACTGAACATGACCCCTGTTTCTGAACGTAAGCAGAAACGTAGTCAGCTCCCTGGTCCCGAACATCGGGCAATGTTAGATCTCCTTGCTCATAGATGGGATTTGATTACCTCCAAGTACAGTCCACAAGTGGTTATGGATATCTTCCTAAGGTGGGAGGCACCAAAACAAAGGTATGCTTTTGATGTCATGTGAACCTTCCTTCGTCAGGAGTGGGAAGATAAAGAGTTGGGTTCAATTCCACCGGAATTGCTTAATGTTCAGTCTGAATTTGCTAAAGGGACGATAGTGGGTTCCGATGTTGAGGAAGCGGTAGAGACACTACTCACCTTTAGGTCTAGACTTCCACCTCAGTCATTGTTCGAACCTGACCCTTCTGTTAGGAGAAAAGTGAAGCAGTTTCCTATGAGAGAGGTTCCTCCTGTATGGAGAGAGACAGTTGTGGCTGATGCCGCTCATGGTATTGCGGCTGCACCGGCTCATTTTCAGCAAGTGTGGGTGCATGTCCCTTGGAAGAGAGCTGAGGTCCTGGCTCTTAAGCAGACCTTGCCTGTCCCCCGTAAAAATCCTGCTGGTTATTACAAGGAGTTGTCTCAGACAGTTGATGCGAATTTAGCTGACATAGATATGTTGATGGGTAATGTAGTTCCTCAACCCTTGTGGGCAAAGATCCGTCACGAGGATCACGTGCCAGAGTTAGGAGATACGTGGGTTAATATTACTGCTGCAAATGGTCGGCAGGTAGGAGGTGCTAAACCTGAACCCTTAGTTGCAGAACTACCTGGTAGGATTATTAATTTAATGAAAACTATGATGCCTCCTCTGCGGGTGAATTGGGACAAGTTAGCAGCATGCAAACAAAAGAAAGACAAGAGTGTGTCTGAATTCTTCACTAGGTTTGAGGAAACATTCATTGATCATAGTGGTCAGGACATGAGTGCAGAAGGTGATCAGAGGTTGTTGCAGCTAAGTTTGTTTTTAATTTACCTCCTGAACTTTCTAATAAGTTAAAGGACTCTGAGAGTTCATGGGCTGTTTCTTCTTCGGCCCAGATATTGGCTACTGCACAATACTATAAGAATAGAGATAAAGATGAGAAGGATAAAGTAGAGAAGAAGACTAGAGAATTAAAAACGAAAGTTCTTCTGCAGCAGGCTTATCCGCCTCGCCCTAATCAGCTCCAGTTTCAGCAACCCCCACAGTTTCAGAAACTGTTGCAGAAGCCTGAGTCTTTTGGCGTCGCGACTCCCGCTAGGCCCTAATCAGTGTGCTTATTCTAAAGAAGAAGGTCACTTCAAGAATAGTTGCCCGATCTTGCTACAGCGTGCAAATGGTATGTCTGGTCTGAGAGGTCTTGGTGGTTTCCAACATGTTGGTGACGTGGTACGTTTCCCCAGAATGAACGTTCCTTTTCCCCTCAGAATTCTATGAATTATTTTGACCAACAGAATGTTCCGACCGTCCAGTCCGCTCAGTACTACACTGATGATTATTATGTTGGAAATGAGAGTGCTGGTTTTAAAGATAGTTTGGACAGCCATGGACAAAGGGAGGGAGTAGTGTCACTTCTAGTAGACCAGAGTGGACCTTATGTTGAAGTGAATACATCAGGTGTGGCAGAACCTTTTCTTTTGGATACTGGTGCAGCAAAGAGTTCTATCATGCACTCTAAACTCCCTGGCGCACCTTTGTCTGGCTTGACCAATGTTTCAGTAGGATTTTCTGGCGCCCGAGTTCGTAACCCGGTTTCTTGTCCTTTGCCCCTTTCTATGGGTCCCTGTGAATTGGAGGCTCCCCTTATTCTAACGACTGGCTGTGGCGAGAATCTCTTGGGTTTGGACTTGTTGAAAAGATTGCATTCGACATTACATTGTTCTCCCTTGGGAGTACATCTTACGGTGGGTAAGAAAGTGATTTCCCCGATGTATCTGTCTAAGGATCGCCTTCCACTGGAACTGCGTTCTCTCCCTGATACACTTTGGGCTACAGGTCCCAATGATGTTGGTCTCTTGCATATTCCACCCTACATTGAAACCCTTAAGTCGAATGCTAAATTACCTCGCATTCCTCAGTACAAAATTTCCAGTGATGGCGAAAGAGCTCTTTTAGCGATTATCTATGATTTGGCTGAGAAAGGTGTGGTTGAAGAAACGAGAGGTAATGTCTGTAACAGTCCTGTTCTTCCTGTCATTAAGCGTACTGACTCTTCTCAGCCACCTGTGTATCGGTTTGTGATCGACCTTCGAGAGGTCAATAAGATCATTGTGCCACAGTTTCCTGTTGTCCCGGACATTACTGCTTTATTGACTATGATCCCTGAGTCAGCTGCTTGGTTTTCTATTATTGATCTGAAGAACGCTTTCTTCAGTATTCCGATTGCTGAGCAAATTAGGGATATTTTTGGCTTCTCTTTAGGAGGCCGCAGTTTCCGGTTTAAGCGCGCTCCTCAAGGTTATTGTGAGAGTCCCTCCATTTATACTCAGGCTTTGAAAACTCAGCTTGATACACTTGCATTGCCTTCTGGTGCTACTCTTTTCCAGTATGTTGATGATCTGTTGGTTGCTGCTGAGGATGAAGAGATTTGTAAAGAAGTTACTCTTTCTTTGTTGCGATACCTGTCTGACCTTCATCATAAAGTGTTACCTTCGAAGTTGCAGTATTGCCGCCAAGAAGTGACCTACTTAGGTCATCTCTTGTCAAAGGAGGGAAGACGATTGACCCCAGAGCGCATCCAAGCGATTGCCCAAATGACTGTGCCATGCACATAGAGAGAGGTGTGTGCCTTCTTAGGTATCACCTCGTATTGTAGACAGTGGATTCCGAATTTTTCTTTGCTAGCGAAACCTTTTTTGGCACTTACTCTTAAGGACACACCACACCCTCTTCCTTGGTCTGACGAATGCCAGAAAAGTTTTTCTGAATTGCATGATGCATTGTGTTCTTTTCCGGTGTTGGGTACCCCCGACTACATTAAAACCTTTTACACTTTATGTACATGAGAGAGAAGGTTGTGCGTTGTCAGTGTTGACGCAACTGTCAGAAAGTACCTGTAGTTTCGGAGCTCCGCGGGGATACCACACCGAAGGTGAAGATAGCTCCCAATTCCCTTTCGCCCCTGAGCCGGATTGCTCTTGCGACAGGGACGTCAGGGAAAGGGGAAGTGGATAAGACAAACAGAGAGACTGCTCACACATTCATCTTCTCCTGCTCTAGGATTGGTGAAGATAGTTCTGCAAAACAAAACAACAATTACTAAGTTCTGACCTTCAGTGTGTGCTAATCCTAAACTTACTCTTCTAACCTTATCCTAAGTACCTGTGAGTGTGTGAGATTTAGCTGCTCTCTAGTAGGTCTCAGAATGCTGCTGTGAAGAAAGTCAATGGAGCCTTGCTGCTGGAGCTCTGAGTATTCAGTAAAGGTGGTACACAAGAATATATATATATATTGTTATCTACTTGTAGCCTCTGCGTGATTGATGATGTAAAGGCTCCAAATATTAACTCCAATTGAAGACAGCCCAAAGTTCAGATCCAGAAACTGTAGTGAAAAGTCTATACTAGCAAAGACGAGTTTCTTTAATGTCCACAGAATTCACTGAGATTCCACATACACTAGTAGTGGACAAATATATATCCAGAAAGAACACTGGTTCGAGCTCACCCAAGGCTTGCTGCCACAGCCGCTGACTGACGAGGTGACCCTGAAGAGTTCGCCGCTGCGGACCAGGAAACTGCTCACCAAGGCGTAGTTCAGGATGCAGGAAATAAGGGGACTGAAAGTAAGGGAAGATGAAATGGGAAAGGAACCGCTGAAATTCCTCCAAGAGGAAGACTGTGAGGAAGTCTGTGAGGAAAGCGGTTCGTGGAAGTGACAGGCGCGGCAAACAGAAGCCGCAGGAGATTAGGGGAACGGGCTGTGGAAGAGAATGTGGGCGAAACACAAACCCTGACTAAATCTAGTTAGTAGTACTCAAATTAGCTAAACTGGGAAGAGAGCGCGAAAGACACCTTCGCCTCTCGGAAATGTTCCGTTGAAGTGCGACGTTCGAAAAACGCTCGCGCTCCAAGTGCACTGAGCCGGCGTTCGAAACCCAAACACTAGAACGCTAACTGAAATCAGCGAGAACAGGCTACAAGGAAGTGCCTGCTCAGAGCGCCTCGGTACCTAGCCACCAGTTGTGTCCAGCCTGTGGGAGGGGCACAAGTATCATGGTTAAAGGAGGACTGAATGGAGGAAGACGCCTGCACACTACAATCTGCACTGGGTTCAAACCTGACAGCAACAATTTGGAGACAAGCAGTGCCCATGTGTGTATTTTTCAGCTACTTTAGATCCGGTAGCTAGGGTGTTGCCTAGTTGTCTAAGAGCTACAGCGGCAGCGGCTGTTTCTATCCGACAGTCTGCTGGTTTGGTATTGGATAATACATTGATTGTGATGGTCCCACTGCAGTGGATACCCTATTGAATAGAACGAAGACTCAACATCTTACCAGTGCACGTTTGTCAGATTATGAGTTGACGCTTTTGGCTAGCCATGTGCACATCAAGTGGTGCAACACATTGAATCCAGCTACATTGTTGCCAATTTTTGTAGAGACAGATGCTCAGGAACAGCATGACTGTTTTCTCCGGACAGAGGAGGAAACGAAGGGTAGAGTTGATCTGAAAGATACTCCTCTTTCGAATCCTGATGGTACCATATCGGTAGATGGTTCATGCTTTAAGCTTCCGAATGGAGAGACGACTGCAGCATATGCTGTCACAACTTTGCACACGATTGTTGAAAGAGCACGTATTGCACAGAATTCAGCGCAAGCAGCGGAGTTGATAGCATTGACTAGAGCGTGTGTGTTGTCAAAAGGAAAGAGAGTGAATGTTTACACTGATAGCGAATACACATTTGACGTGGCTCACAGTTTTGGTCACTTGTGGAACGAGAGAGGATTTCTTACTTCCCATGGTACGAAAATTCAGCATGGACAATTAGTGAGTGAACTTCTTGAATCACTTACTTTGCCAACCCAAATTGTGGTAGTGAAGTGTAGTGTGCATAAGAAGGTTACGGATGATGTGGGTCGAGGGAATGCGTTTGCAGATGAAGTTGCGAGAGAAACGGCGAAAGATGTGAAGAGTCAGATGTATGTTGCAGGTCCTGCCAGATGGGTAGTGGAAGGAGGAATGTGTGAAGATACAACAGAAAGTGTGAAGATGATTCAGGCAGAAGCTATTGAGAAAGATTCGAGTATGTGGAGGGAGAGTACAGAAATGTTGGATTCAACAGGCTGTTGGGTTGAGTTGTCAGAGCACCAGCGATGGTTGTTGCCGGATGCATATGTGCTTCCGGTGGTTACTATGGCTCATGGGCTGGCTCACATTAGTTCAAAAGGGATAAGTAAGTTGTTGGCTCCGGTATGGCAGAATGGTGGAATTCCTAGGTGTACTGAGAATTTGGTTAAACACTGCATGATTTGCTTGATGCATAATCCTGGAAAGGGAACCCCAACTCCAGCGGGTCATTTTGTTCCTCCAACGTATCCGTTCGAGGTGCTGCAGATAGACTATATTAATATGGAAAGATGCAATAACTTGAAGTATGTCCTTGTGGTTGTTTGTGCCTTTTCCAGATGGATAGAGGCCTACCCCCTAAAGGATAATACTGCCTTGTCTACAGCCAAGGTTTTGCTCATCGAATTCTTTCCCAGATATGGCTTGCCAAGGATGGTATGGAGTGATAATGGAAGTGAATTTGTGGGTCAGATTATGAAGAACGTATGTGCGGGTTTGGGTATCAAACAGAAATTTGACGCTGCGAATCACCCCCAGTCAGCAGGCCTGGTCGAGTGCTATAATGGCACTCTGAAGCTGAAGTTGGCCAAGGTGCAAGCGAGCTTTGGTCTTACATGGCCCGATGCCTTACCATTGGCACTTTTGTCCACGAGAACGACAGTACATTCTCGCGTGGGACTTAGCCCATACGAGATTGTTTTTGGACGCCCGGCGAATGTCTGGGGTGTGCCAAGGCCTAATAAGTACAGTGATATCGAGTACCCTATGTTGGTTGACTACTTACATGATTTGACTGCTAAATTGCGTGTTCTTCACCAACAGGTCCATGACACTTTGCCTTCAGTTTCTGTAGACGCAGGCCACACGATTCAACCTGGCGACTGGATTCTAACCAGGAATTTCCAGAGGTCAAAGAACTTGGAACCAAGATGGACCGGTCCATACCAAGTCCTGTTATCAACTCGGACTGCTATTAAGGTGTTCGGCAAGAAAAACTGGGTACATGGTACCCATTGCAAGAAGATACTTTGCCCTTACTGTACGATAAGTGGGTCCGGGAAGGAGTTGCCGATTCCGAGAGTGAAAGGGTTCCGAGATTCGTACCTCTTAGCGATGCACATCTGGAATGGACTCAGTCAGAACGTGCGGATGATGAAGTCTTGCAAGAAGCTGTGCCGCTGTGTTTGAGACTTGATACTACGCACTGAGAGACAGTCTTTCAGGATCAAACTGTGCCTGGTAAAGAACGCTACAACTTAAGGTTTAAAAAGGACAAATAAAATCTGAATTTTTTTGTGAATTACACTCTTTCAGACAAGAGACTATTTTTCTTTTTCTTTTTCGAACCACCATGCGGGTTCAGCTGCAGGGTCGCGGTATAAGACTTAAGGGGTGGCCCGCGTATTGACGAAAGGTCTGCGGTTCTAGGGACGTTTAGGACACCTGGACGCACACTTGAGTGAATAAGGAAAATTGCCGCGAGCAGCACTTTAGAGGATGGAGTCTGTTGAAACTGAAAGAGATGTTGAGAGAATAGATCTTAAGACAAGATTTTGTACATTGATACATAGCAAATGTTTTATAATATTGTGCTTTTTGATGTTTTTAAGTATCACATTAGCTTGTGTGGGTTGGACTGTCTATGCTACACAACAGACATCTGCACCCACCTCCCAACCTATGCTTTCTTTCACTACTGTTTCTTTGCACCAGTTTTATACGTTGCCTGAACATGAACAGACTAGGAGATCAGAATTTGTCAACAACTTGTTTATACACTTGTTGAATTAGGATCAGTTAGTAGAAAATACCACTAATTGTTGGGTTTGTGCTGTTATGCCTCATAAGACAGATAAAGGTATGCCATATTTGGTTTTTCCTTTTTCTTTTAATGGGTCTGTGTGGGCTTTTCAGACTATGTTTATCTATGCAAATGAGGTACGCCCCTTACGTTCCCTTAAAGATAACTCGAGCAATAGTGCCTTAATAAGGGGAATAGTAGCTATGATCCGAGATATTGATGCATATAATGCTATCCCTAAGGATGAGGTGCAGGCTTACGTTGGTTGGAACGTGACTGGGTATAGTACCAGCTTGACAGAGGAGAGACAAAAAAGGTCTCCCCCTATTTGGATTGTAAACCCACCGAGGCCATTTTTGTTTGCAAGGTAATGGTCGGAATCCAAAAGCTCAGCTAGGTAAGAGTGAGTGTGCTCAAATCTATGTCTATTCATCTCAGACTTCTCCACCATTTGTGCCAGCTAAAGGAACATATTTTGTTTGTCATGACAGAGCCTACACATGGTTGCCACCTGATTTTTCAGAAACGTGTTGTGGCGTTTCTACTTCCCCCTACATACACTACTGCTTCAGACTATCATGGAACGTGATATATTGAAAGTGTCTTCAATCAGTAAGATACTGCAGCACACGAAGTAGGAGAATTCTTCAAGGGCTTCCTGCCCTTTTGGGGTCCTATGATCAATAGTAGGCGTATTCAACAGCTTGTCCGCGTTGTTGAAGCTACTATTAATGAGACAGCAGGTGCTCTTAGTAATGTTACAGCTGAGCTTCAAGCGGCCCAGATAATGCCCCTACAGTGTACCAAGCCACCTCTAGGTTGTATAAGATCTCTGAGTCCATCCATGTAGACGAAGGAGACTGGTCATTGACGGGATAGTTTTGGGGACTGCTGTCCAAATGGGGATGGAAGATTCTGACATTCCTTGGTATGGTTTTAACCATCCTTTTCTCTTGTTGTCTTTGCATCCAGTGTGGTCCTGCCATTTGTAGTCTTTGTGCTACTATGTGTGTTCGGAGACCTGTCCCGAGAGAAGTAGAGAATAATAAGATGATGCTACAGCAACACCTTGATGACCTAATGAATATCCGACATAGACCTATATTCAGATTAACATGAGTCTTAGGTTATTGCCTACGTAATGGCAAAAGGAGGGTCTGAGGTTTTGTAATTCTCGAGTCTGACTCCATTTTGTTCTGTGCCACCATTTTGTGTTGACCTCACGTAGGCCTGTGAAGGTAGCCTGGTGAATAAAGTGGCCTGGCCTTCTTAGTTCATGTATACATTAACTAGGTTTCTTTTTGACTCTGAAATGAACTGTAAGAAACTGACCTCTTCACCTGAAACTGACCTCGCAAAGCCAATTTCCCTGATCGATCTTTGCCTCAGATTGCCAATCAATGTTCAGGACATCGTTAACTTTTAGTTTCTTTGCACATGCCTTATCTTGTTCAGCATCTGCTACAATTTCTTTTTTATGTTTCTTCATTACATGGGCTATGCTTTCAATTATAGGTTTGTCAGGCTTGTGGAGATTGAATTTGGGACATTCCTAATAACTAACTTTTGGGTGGGGATACTGTAAATTGAGTTTTTGTTATGTGATACTTTGTTTGATAATGTACCTTATTGGGTAGAATTTTGTGCAGTGGGTGTACATTTATAATGTGAATATTGGGTATAAAAGGAGACGTCTCGCCTTAGTAAAATGAGCAGTCTCCTGAGAATTTACACCGTGATGTATTTCTAGGATCACTGTTACTAGCTGCAGCTAATAAACTTGGTCTCTGACGCCACCCAGAAGTATTTTGTGTCTCTGTATACCAAGACAGGTGAACTCGAAGATCTTAGGCGTGCCCCTGACGCCGGTGGGTTAAACCCCGGTTCTTCAGTTGTTGAACATATACCATTGAACCATCTTTTGACCTTTGTGGCACTTGCATTGGCGGCTATTATCACTGGCAGCAGGTGCTGGGGCACCCTATAAAGGAAGGTCTGCTCCATCGAACACTAAAGCAGCGTATATTGGCAACCATATATTTGGGGACCCTGGCTGCTGTGTCACTGCACCACAAACAGTGTGCAGTGACACAACATGGCCGGTTAAATACTTAGCCAGCCCAAAACAAGCCCAAGGAGCCCAACCAGCCCAATATCGCCAGCTACGGCGAGCCCCGAGAGTAAAGCTCCCCCCCCCCTCCCCTGGTGCCCAAAACGTCCCCGGGGGGAGAGCCTCCCGCTGGTCGGCCACCCCCCCAAATCCCTATTGTCATATATTTTCCCAAAATTATTAGGAGTGTCAAAATAATGTCTGGATCTGAGAAATGCATTTGCTGTCATGATTGCTCAGTGTTTATTATCTATTATTCGTTAACCCAAACTCATAAGAGGCCATGCAGATGTTTAGAGAAAAACTTCCCTATCGCAAATAATAGTGTTATATGCCTGTAACTCCTCAGGACATGAACTGGGCAATTCTTATGAATAGGGACTGTGGTGCCGCCTCTCCACGATTGTGGGAGGCATCCAGAAACTATGCATTTTCAGTAAAGGGCAATGAAAATCCCGCCTTATTTTTCTAGTTTTTTTTAATTGAAACAGCAGGAACCCCATTGTGTCCCTGTGCAAAAAGGAAGCGTTATCGGTGCTATCAGATTAACGAGGTGCTATTCCTTTGGTGGAACTGCATCAGTTTTAGGGACACCTTAATTCCAAAACCTATTAATAGTCTCTAGCATTATTTGATTTGTATACATGAACCATAAAAAGATGCCAGTAAACTTGGTGATTGGGATGGAACCTTTTAATTGAGTTTGCAGTTTGTGACATTGTTGTCAATGCTATCAGATTAACATAGTCATGAGATCCTATTTTGTGATTTCACTGTTGTGTTGATTCGAACATTTTGCAAGGGCTATGCCTTCCATGGTCGAATGCTCATGGTCTCCTGAATCTCGTAGGCATTATTTCAGGTTATGTTCTAGGGTTGTATGACATTACAACGCATTCCCTTGCAACGCATGCCTTTTCCACGCATGCGTTACTACAGGTATGCCATTACCACACATATGGTTTACCACGAAAATGCCTTTACCACACTTAACTTTACAACGTTTTTTGTTGTATAACTATGCATGTTAATGGCATTTTCATGTTAAACCGACTACAGGGCTATATATTTTGTTAATATCTATAAATAAAATGAATAAATCCTAAACTAATAAATAGGTACAATAAAAAAATATACGCACAGTTTCTTTGTCTGTAATTTTCCTTCTTATTACACTGTTTCAATTTTTCCTTTTTCTATTTTTTTTTTACACTGCAGTTAGTTTGGCTCTCATTAAGGACAACAGCCACTGAAGATCGTTTTTCAGGTAAGACTTTTGCGTTTTTTTTTAAACCCACTCTATTTTGGGGGGGGGGAGACCCCCCAATCCCCCCTTTTTTATTTTGACCTTTAACTCACATTCCTTTACTACGTATCTCATAGTAAAGGAATGCCTGGTAAAGGTTAACCATGGTAACCACGCATGGGTTGTAAAGCATGCGTGGTTAGGGAATTCGTGGAAACGGCCGAGTTGTAGTGGCTGTTTCCCATGTTCTAGATAAGGTCCGAATAGCTAGGCCATGTAACATGGCGGCTGCAAGACGTTGGAAACCCACTGCTCTGTGGAAGTGGTCTGAGATAGGATCAATGACCACCACCATGTACTGCAGCTGCCAACTGGATATTGGTCTACTTCTCGTTTGCCCTCATTCTCATCTTGCCATTTTTTAGATCATTTCTGAGGTGCCTCAAGAAAAACTACAATAATGCATGTTGTGCATCCATTATTTTTTTTATCACAGACCCTCTTTCTTTACAATATGTGACTTGCCCTCTTTTTTTGAATGAACAACAACTTCTGAACAACAATTCCTGTAAAGCACATTACTTACTTAAAACAATGTAAGTATGCTCTGATGTACCTATTACAAATGATTGGTACATACGTTTAGTGGTGACTCAATGGTATTATACACTTTGGACCAGATTTAACTGAGACAAAAGTCTAACTTTACAACTCGTAAATGCCCTTTGTGAATACCGAAAGTTGTACAGTTAGACTTTTATCTCAGTTTACCTTTGTGAATCAGTGCCTTTACTTTTCATACTTGACAACGTAGTGTTAGAAGTCTGTGCTTTAAGGGAAAGTAGAGCCAAAAAGGTTACATGCTGTGCTAACGTAAGGCAGCCGTAGAATTTTCAAGAGCTACAATCTTTACTTTTAAAAAAGGGAGCTTCAGAGGAATATCCCTCTCTTTCCACAAACTTTTAGCTCTGAAGGACATCATTCTTCCATGATTGTTTCCAGTGTAGTGGACTATTTTACGTCTCAAAATTACAAGAAACAACACCTTCTAGTCAGATTCAATCCACTATACTTTCATTTAACACATGTGAATTACCAACCCCGCAATGGCAGTACAAGCCGAGTACTGCACTACCACCAATGCCATCACAGTTCTTGGCCACAACACTACCACATTACCAGTCCATCATCACCAAAATTTCATCACACCACCACTTCAAGACTACTGCCCCAGCTCAATCTCTTTTCAGAAAGCACTAAACAACCACCCTACTACCACACTGCCATCTTATATCACCACAAAAGCAGCCACTCTTCATCACCCTGACATAACGACTACTGTACCATCCGCCTCATGCTTACTCTACACTAGAAAATACCTCACTACTACCAACCACCATAACATTATCATTCACCAGCAAATACAGTACTACCTCGCAGAACCACACATTCACTCCAGTACCTCTCCACACCTTAAAGCATTGCATTACCATCACATACGATTGTAATTTCACTTCTCACACTGACACTACCAAATACACAATGTCAATATTACCATGCAACCACTGAACGGCGCTGAAACAATACTACACTTCGAAGTACCACCACCTCCTGCCAGCACCGCACAACAAGAAATAGCAGCACGATACAAACCCCACCGTAGGATTGCCATCCTTTAACCACAAACACATATCGGGGTACCATGAGTTCACCCATCACCTTTACACTACCACACTCTATAATTGCACTATCAACCCTCTATTCTACTACCACCTACAAGAACAACAGCACTTCCAACTATCACAACACTGCCAAACCCCACTACAATGCTATCACCTCCCTCCACTGCACTACCACCCACCTTTAAGATACTTTCACCTAAAATCATTTATCAATTCTCATGAACTAACTGCGCCCGCAACCAACCTACTACCACCCTTTACCACTATAGTAACAACTAATGGTATCACATACCTTCCACCATTGCTCTGCTACCTCGAAAAATCACACTGTAACTCTATACTGTACTTCTTACCCCCACTGCAGATGATGTGCCGTGAAAGCACAACAATGACAAAATACAACAAGAATATCACATTATAGTCCCACACAATTATGATAGCACAGTAGAACAACATAACATCATAAAAACAAAACCCAGAACAACACAACCATTACAACACTAGAACAACACAACTTAGAAACCAAAGGTAACACAGAAAAAAAACACAAGTACAATATCAAAATAGCACAAAGATAACACACAATAGCACACAAAACTAACACACAACAAACCAATGTAACAACACAAGACACACAACTAAACCAATTATTAAAGCCCAGCACAAAAACACAACAAATATAAGAGACAAAACGCAAGCATAACACCTGAATGACACATCATAGCAGCAATACAATAACAACAATTCAAAATAAAAAAAAAAACGTTTGGAAAACAATATAATAGAACAAAAATTCAGCAAAATACCAAAAACCCTAAACAATGGTAAAACAGCAACACAACATATCAAAAACTTGATTTAGCAACACAGCACAGTACTACAAATCTAAAACAAAAGCAAAACAATAACATAAGAGCCACACAACAACATAAAAGTAATCATTAAATATTGTTATTCTGTTATGTTTCTAATGTTTTGGAATATTGACCTTGTGATGTGATGTTGTGTTGCTGTGCTATTTGGTTGTGTTGGTGTATTATTGTGTTGTGGCATCAGAAGAGATTTTGTGTGCATTCAAAAAGACATTTGCTTCTTTTAGAAAATTAACTTTGTAGTGTATATTTTTAATTGTGTAAACACCAATATGTGCCTGCATGTGTCATAGTAACAGGGTTTTACTGAGCGCACATATGAACCGGAGGGGTCTCAAATCGCTGTACCGAAAGCTGGTGAAGGCGAAGATAAACGGCTGATTGGAGGAGGGTGGACAATCAAAATAGCCAGGATTTAATAATAACAATAATAAGGGAAATTTATAAAGCACCTGGTTACGCACAGATGGCGTGTCACCGCGCTGTGGCGAGTGGAGTCAGCAGAGTCATGCCCCAGGGTCTGCTCGGCTTACTGTGTGTAAAGGTGGATTTTTAACTTCTTCCTGAAGTCGAGTTCAGATGGCTCCAGGCCAAGGTCCAGTGGCAAGGCATTCCAGCTTTTCGCAGCCAGGTATCTAAAAGATCTACCTCCCATGCGTGCCTTTTTTGTCCTGGGGACCTTTAGTAGCCCTCCACAGGAGGATCGCAGAGCGCGCGCAGGTGCGTACCGGGTGATCAAACTCTGAAGCGGAGCTGGTGCCTTACAACCCAGGATGCGGTGGCATGTGCAAAGGGCCTTAAGCTCGACGCTGCTCCTTACTGGGAGCCAATGAAGGGCCTGAAGGGCTGCCTTGGAAGCTGATCTCTTGGAGAATTTCAGAATCAGGCAAGCTGCTGCATTCTGCAGCACCTCGAGGCGGTTAATCGCCTTACTGGTGGCTCCCAGATACAGCAAATTGCCATAGTCCAGGCGCGATGTGACGAGGGCATGCACCAGCATCCTACGGGCTGACGTAGGAAGGAGATCTAATACCTTCGGCCGGCTTTTTAGGACGCTGAAGCAGACCCCCACCACACGGCCTATCTGAGGTCCAAAGGACAAGTCCGCGTCAAGCCACACTCCGAGGTTCCTGGCTTCTTGACAGGTTATTGGGACCTCCCCTAAGCATGATGGCCACCATGCCGATGACCAGATAGATGGGCTCCCCCCACCACGAGCACATCGGTCTTGCTGTCATTTAACTTAAGACAGTTGGTGGACATCCAGGTAGCCAATTCCTGCATGCAGGCCCTGAATCTGTCCACCGCAAGACCGGGCGCGCGCGAAAGGGAGATGACCAACTGCGTTTCATCGGCATAGGACACTATGTGTAGACCATGGCTTTCAGCAATAGGCGCCACCGGGGAGACATAGAGATTAAATAGGGTTGGGCTCAGGGACGAGCCCTGAGGCACGCCCTGGCCCAAACCGATCTCCCTAGAATAACAGTCTCCCTGGCGAACCTGAAAGCCTCTCCCTGTCAGGAAGGACTGGATCCATTTGAGTGCAGCTCCTGATATCCCACCACCATTCAGACACTGTAGCAAGGTGGTGTGAGCTACAGTGTCGAAAGCTGCACTCCAGTAGGATGAGAGCCATGGTCTGGCCCTCATCCACCCCCTGACGTAAGGTCTCCACAGCCATCAGAAGCGCTGATTCAGTTGAGTGGCGGGGACGGAAACCAAACTGGGTATCTTGCAGGAGGGCAGCCTCTTCCACGAAATCCATCAGTTGTGTGTTTACCGTTTTTTCCACCACTTTGGCCAGGTAGGGCAAAAGGGAGATTGGCCGGAGGTTCTCCAACTTTTCGAAGCTGATGTTAGGCTTCTTCTGAAGAGGTAGCACCACTGCCTGTTTCCAATCTCTGGGCACGGTCTTAGTCCTGAATGACACGTCCAACAGATATCTGATGTACGGTTCCAGCACTGGCAAGCTATCAGCTAGCCGTTTAAGTGTGGTGGGGTCCCGAGGGGAACCTGACTTAACAGACCTACAGATCTTCAAGAGGGTCTCCGGGGACGGGGTGACAAAGTTGGTCAAAATGTGTCTATCCCCCATTCCCTCGGGGTTTCCGCAAACTCCGACCCTGCGGTGGGATGGCTAGGGAAGGCTGAGTAAATTTTCGCTAATTTCTCGGCAAAGAAGTCCGCGATCCTATTACAGGATTCCACTGAACAATCATCTGGGGCAGTGGAGGGCATCCCGCCCGAGAGAGTTTTATAAAGCAAAAACAGTTCCTTTGTGGAATTCCCAGCTTCCTTAATCCTAGTGGCATAATATGCCACTTTGGACTTCCTAATTAGCCCATGATAGGCTCGCCTCTCAATAAGGTAAATCTCCTTAGCATCCGTGGGGAAAGTCCCTCGCCACTGCCTTTCAGCTCGCTTCAGTGCTGCTTTCGCAACTCAAAGCTCATCACTATACCACTGGGCTGTTTTTTGGGTGCGGCCACCCGATTTAGCAAGGGAAAGTGGGGCCGTGCAGTGAAGTGCCTCGGTGATGCGTTTACAGAGGTTGATATTAGCAGTATCCGCATCATCCCCCCCAGGGCTCCCCCTCTAGTAAGTGCCGCACAGAACTTAGCCTGGGAGAAGGTGGCCCATCTCCGCCTAGGGTGGTATAGTGGTGCTGGCTCCGGTAGTCTAACCCCCGGGATGCGTATGGAAAACGGAACCAGATGATGATCTGACCAGGGGATAGGAATGGGAGTCAGGGCATCTACTTCCCCCCAGTTGACGAATATAGGATCTAGCAGGTGGCCCAGCTGGTGGGTGGGGCCACTTACTATCTGATTCAACTGAAGGGCCCCCAGCGCCTGGCAAAGGTCCCTGGCTGCTTTGTCCATGGGGTCATCCAGGTGCATGTTGAGGTCCCCCAGTACCAGGAACTTGTCTCTGCGCAGTGCAGCCTCAATAATGCCTTCTACCAGACTCTCCCCAAACCTGGCCATATGGCCAGGGGGTCTATAGATCAAAAGACCCTTCATCATGTAGCCATCATTTACCTTAATGGTAAAGCTACCCGCCTCGCTGTCCAGGATGGGGGAGTAGTCTAAGTGGCACCGTAGGCGTTGCTTGGCTACAATACCAATGCCCCCTCCTCTTCCGGTGGGTCTGAGGTTTAAGCCTTCTTTTGGAACTGTTTGTGATATAAAATTGAGCAAAACTGCAATAGGAGTTTGTTTCAAAAGCGGGGACTAGATGGGAAAATTATCTCCCGCCATGCCTGGTGGTGCGCACCCTGAGTGGAGTGAGAAGATGTTTAGTTTCAGACCTAAGATTCCTGTGAGAAAGAAACCTGTTTTGTTTCTCAGCCAGGTAATTCGGGCCAGTTCCATACAAGGTCTTGTGTACCAGACAGCTGATTCTGAAACTGATCCGTTTCCTAATATGGAGCAGTGGAGAGCTTTCAGACTGGGTGTAGACGGGGACCGAGGTGGAAGGTTTAGTACCTGTCTGGCAGATGTGTTTTGCAAAGGTTGAAGTCTGATGACAAGCTCTTCATTATTTGAGGCCATCAGATAATTTCCATAGTCAAGACGACTGATAAATAAACCCTGGATAAGCTGTTTTCTTGACTCTACTGGAATCCATTGGAAGATCTTACGTAGGCTCCACATTAAATCATAGCAGGTGCTCATAATTTGTTTTACATGGTCTTTCATGGATAGCTTGTTGTTGAATTTTACTCCAAGGTTAAGTACCATGGGTTTAAGAGGTGGACAGTAGTCAACACTTTGAGGCAACCAGTCATTGGGCCAGAGTTCATGTGCCTTTCCAAATAGGATGGTCTCAGTCTTACTGGCATTAAGCTGAAGATGGTTGGCCTGCATCCAGGAATTAATATGAGCCATACAGTTGTTTACTCTAATTCTGGCATCAGTTGGATTGGACCAAGAGTGATTAGTAGCTGGGTATTATCAGCGTATGATAATATGTCAAACCCATAGGATCTTATCACATTGGCTAGGGGTGCCACATCAAGGTTGAAAAGCATGGTTCTAAGTACTGATCCATGGGGGACTCTTTTGTCTAGTAACCAGCTGCAAGAGACCGGGGTGCATATCTGTCCGATGTAGTTCGGTCTTTTAGGTAGCTTCTAAGCCAGCTTAGGGCTGTTCCTCTGATGCCGTTCTCCCAGAGTTGTTGTTTTAATATTCCCTGGAAGATGGTGTTGAAGGGAGCTAACAGGTCTAGGGGGACAAGCATGGTTGACTGCCCGAGGTCCTGGGCAAGTCGTATATTGTTGACTACCTCCACCAGAGAGCTTTCAGTGCTATAGTCAGCCCTAAAACCTGACTTGAGAGGGGTCTAATAGACTGTGGCTTTCTAAATAGATTGTTAGCTGTTTGTTGGCAAGAGAGTTAAGTACATTTCCCAAGTAAGGGAGTAGGGAAATAGGCTGATAGTTTCTATTTGGGATCAGCTGACGTTTTTTTCAGAATTGGCTTGACCCTGGCTGCTTTCCATTTAGTAGGGACTGTTTCGCGAGTGAAGGACATGTTGAAAATGTCAGTAAGACTTTTGAGAAGCACTGGTCCAGCATTGACAGAATGTGGGGCGAAACAGGGCTGACGGTGGAACCTGATTTAATGTTGAGGAGGGCAGTACTAACTTCTTCATGTGTAAGTTCAAAAAACTCTTCTAGAAGTGATGTGGTGGGTATCTGGGGACAGTGTATCAACCTAGTCTTGTGTGGATGGGCTGTCAAGTTGGCAGAAAGAGGGATTAGTAATTTCCTATAAAATCATGTGAAGTTCCTTGTGCAAATTTGCAGCCTTGTCAATTGTATTGATAATATAGTTTTTTTTGGCTGATTTGATGTTTTCTAGATAGTGTCAGTGAATACAATTATAAGCCGGTCTAGCCACCGTACTTTTAGATGCTCTCCATTTATGTTCAGCTTTCCTGCTAGCTAGTTTGTTGGATTTTAGAGATATTGTGAACCAGGGTGATGCTTAAAAATTGTGTGACCCTTGACAGAGGTGCAATAAAGTTGAGGGCTTGTATAATTGCATTCTCAAAGTTATCCACCACGTGGTCTATGTTTTCGGGGCCTGTTAGGAAAGAGGGACTGAAATAGAAGGAAAACACTTCTAGACTGCCTTGCCTCCTGGGTCTGGTCAGTTTCTGTTCATTACTGGGATATTCATGTATTGTGGCTATTTGTAGAGAGAATTTCAGAAGACTGTGGTCAGACCAGATTATGGGGATGGGGTGCTCAACCTTAAAATTGGGGTAATTAGTGAACAGAAAGTCGAGGGTGTGGCCAGCCAGATGAGTGGGTCCAGTTATCTTTTGTACTAGTCCCAGTGTGCTGAGGTTGGAGATCAGTAGGCTTGTGTCAGTATCAAAAGAGAGTTCTGCATGGAAGTTAAAATCTCCAATGACATATGGGTCAATGATCTCCATCAAACAGTTGGCAAAATTAGTTTTAGGTCCGGTAGGTCTGTAGACTAGGGTGCCTCTCAAGGTTCCCTTAGTTTGTTTTTCAAACTTAAAAATACAGAGTTCAATTTATTCTGAACTGATGCTTTCCAGTATGCTGATCTTTAGCCCAGCCCTAGAGGTTATTTATAGGCTGCCCCTCTCTTGCTACTTCTGTCAAGTCTAGTCAGTTGTTATTCAGTGGGGAATGCTGCCTGCCTGACGCCGATCCGGAGCCCCAGCCGCCGCAGGGCCGCCCACCAAGCCCGCATAGGTTTTCCGGCTGTTACCTGCCGAGACCCCGCCCCCCCGCCTGCTGATTGGCCCCCGCGCTCCCCGCCTCCCAGCGGACCCTCCCTCCCGGCTCCATTCTTATGACGCCCCCAGAGCGACCGCGCAGCGGACGCGCGCAGCGGGAGCACCGATTGAGCGCCAAAGGTGCGCCAAAGGTAAGCCCGTCTACGCCCGTCCGCGCCTGGACCACGCCCAGCGCCAGGACCCCTGGCCCCCGCAGACCCCAGCCCACCCGCCGGACGTACAACGCCGCCATCCTCAATGCACTCAACTCCGGCCGAATCCCAGGATGCTACCGAGCCACCCCGAGACGCTCCCACGGACCCTTCAGCTGCCACTCCTGCAAGTTCACCTGCATCCGGACCTGCACTGCACCAGCACTCACCAAGCCAAACACCAGAAGCAACCACCTGAAGTGCATCCTGCTCAACACCCGCTCCGCCCACAGACACGCCGTCCAACTCTGGAACCTCCTCGACACCACAGCTCCTGACGTCGCCTTCCTCAAGGAAACATGGATGAACGCCTCCTTAGGGCCCGACATCGCCATCGCCATCGCCATCGGCATCGCCATCCTAGAGGGCTACAAAATCGCTCCTCCCGTTTCCAGCCAAAGTCATCGAGAAGACAGTCAACAAGCAGCTGGCCGCCTTCCTCGAGACGAACGGATCCCTCGACCCCTCACAGTCTGGCTTCCGGGCCAACCACAGCACCGAAACCGCCCTCATCGCTGCCACCGATGACATCCGAGCCCTGCTGGACAACGGAGAAACAGCGGCCCTCATCCTCCTAGACCTCTCCGCGGTATTCGACACTGTCTGCCACCGCACCCTAGTGCAGCGCCTCAACAACGTCGGAATCCAGGAGAAGGCACTGGATTGGATCATCTCCTTCCTCGTTGGAAGGACACAGAGAGTTCGCCTACCCCCGTTCAGATCTGCAGCAACAGAAGTTATCTGCGGCGTTCCCCAAGGCTCCTCGTTCAGCCCCACCCTCTTCATTGTCTACATGAGCCCCCTTGCGGCCATCGCATGCCAACACAACCTAAACATCATCTCCTACGCCGACTACACACAGCTGATCCTCTCCCTCACCAACGACCCCGCCACCTCCAGAGCCAACCTACACCAAGGGATGAAAGACGTAGCCGAGTGGATGACGACCAGCCGCTTGTAACTAAACTCAGACAAGACGGAAGTCCTCATCCTGGGCTCCTCGCCCTCCGCCTGGGACGACTCCTGGTGGCCCCCCGCCCTGGGCACCGCACCCAAACAGACAGACCACGCACGCAACCTGGGCTTCATCCTGGACTCCTCCCTCTCCATGACCAGACAAGTCAACGCCGTCTCCTCGTCTTGTTTCAACATCCTGCGCATGCTACGTAAGATCTTCCGGTGGATCCCCACCGAGACCAGGAAGACGGTCACTCAGGCCCTCGTCACCAGCCGTCTGGACTACGGCAACGCCCTCTATGCCGGAACCACCGCCAAGCTCCAGAAGAGACTCCAGCGGATCCAGAACGCCTCAGCGAGACTCATCCTCGACATCCCCAGACACAGCCACATCTCCAGACACCTGAGAGACCTGCACTGGCTCTCGGTCAACAAGAGAATTACCTTCCGGCTCCTCACCCACGCACACAAAGCCCTACACAACCAAGGCCCGAGTTACCTCAACAGCCGCCTCAACTTCTACGCTCCCAAACGCCATCTCCGATCGACCAGTCACGCCCTCGCCGCCGTCCCCCGCATCCGAAGAGCGACAACAGGAGGAAGGTCCTTCTCCCACCTGGCCGCCAAGACCTGGAACTCCCTCCCTCCCTCCCTACGCCTGACCCAAGACCACCTCTCCTTCAGGAAGAAGCTCAAGACCTGGCTGTTCGAGCAGTAGCGGACCCCCCCCCCCCCCCCCAAGCGCCTTGAGACCCTCCGGGTGAGTAGTGCGCGTAATAAATGTCTTTGATTGATTGATTGATTGATTGAATGCAGTTGACACATTAGAGAGAGCAGACTTGTGGAGCCAAGTTTAAGTTATAAAGCAAATATCTGGCTTTTCCGAGTCCAGCAGACTCCATACTTCAAGTGCATGTTTAGGGATTGAACCTGCTTTAAAATAGAGCCACTCTACTTATTTTGGTTGCTCAACAGAGTTACCTCCTGTTTTGTTTATGGACGATAGGTAAGCGTGAGGAGTGGAATCATATTGAGTGCTTCTCAAGGTGACCTTAGGAATGGATGCTAAAGTGGTTGTTGCCTCAGGGCAATGTGGCGATTTAACCGTATGTTGTTTGTTTAGTAGTTTTACTTCTTCGCACAAATAGCGGTAGACGGCCATTAAATAGGGGGAAATGCAATCCACTAATGATGACTTGGGAACAAAATGGGCAGGGGTCTTGGTGGCTGGTGGCAGTAAGGCGCGGACGGGCCCACATGGACTTTCCTTTGGCTCACCTTCAGCGCAGTGCCTGTGCACCGCTTTGGGCATCTGTCCCTTTTCCTGACCTATATAGGCAGGGCAGGAAGAAGAACGGGGAAGTTAGCAGCTGGAGCACTGACCTGCCAACCGGCAGGAGACTCACTTCCTTTTCATGTGTAATTGAAAGTGATGGGCAAAAGGACTGTAAGCTAACTACTATAGGAGTAGTGTTGGCCTTCAAAGCATGATGGAAGCCACCCGTAGCATAATGCAGACCCTAGCTTAGTAGTAACAGTTCTTTGTATACTGTGCACACCACGATATGATGGTATCTACCTTAGTATAATTCTGTCCCTGGAATTATGGTGGCAATTTTGACAGAATATGGAAATCACTGACATGTTTATACCCACCTCAAAAATAATGGGCCCAATTCACAAAAGTAAATGTAGACTTTTGGTCTAAGTTTAGACCAAAAGTCAAACTTTACTACTTTTTGGAATTCACAAAGGTAAGTTACGAATAGAATCTTTCCAACTGCAGAGTTTCTGCACTCATGGTGGAAACTTCGCACTCAAGGTAGAATCTCCGCACTCGGGGCAGAGGTCTGCCCCGGGTGCAGTAACTCCTCTGTCGTAAGGACAGTACTTGTAACTTACATTTATGAATATCAAAAAGTTGTAAAGTTAGACTTTTGTCCTAAACTTAGACCATAAGTCTAAGGTTACCTTTGCCCAATGCTGGCTATAGCCTTACGGATGCAGTTCTTGTAATATCTTTGACTCCCATGGCATAACACTGCTCACTCCTTTGAAATGACTGAAATGGCATAGTTGAGGTTATTCCTTATATGTTATGGACATTGTTGTGCTAATGGTACCCATGTTTTGTGTAGCGTAATATTGGAAATCTTTAGCATTTGCGCCCATCCCTGCTATCACACATTTATCCATAATCCAAATTTTTTCTACTTTCCTTTCAAGCGCTTATCCATTCAAATATCCATACATGCATTCACTTACCTATCAATTATCCATTCCTTGAAACAATTATTTATCCATTCATGTACAGACCCATTAAACTTTTTGCACATCCTCACATTCACCAATTAAACCACTAAAACATTGCACAAACTCGGCAATAAAGAAGCAATGTCAGGGAGCATATTGCCAGACTTATTGGTTAAACCAATGCCTATATATTTTACCAAACACTAAAGTATTTTGCTTTACTGTGGCACATACAATTCTATTGATTCAGTTTGATCCTTAGTGCTAGCTTCCAAGTGTAAACACTTTAACACTCATTTACCACAGCTTCGGTGACGGAAAAAAGCAAGGCAGAATGCACAGCAGATAGGAAATTCTAGTTCCATGAGCATGTCATTTGCGTTTTTTTCCTCAATAAATGGGAGTGTTTTCTAAAAAAAACACTTAGGCGCATTCATATTGTGCTCGCTGTAGTTTTTTCTTCGGTTCGATTAAATCAAAGATAGATTGTGCGGACTTCTGCATAGGACGATATGGCGAGATTTCTCGAAGCTATCTTGTTTCCGACGCACAATGTGGACTTCTAGCAATAACATGAAACTTGGAGATATCAGCGGCTCTCAAATGTTTAACAGAGATAATTCCCTGTGAAGATGAAGCCGTTTTTCCTGCAGCCAGAACAATGACAGTCTTCCTCTTTTCAGCTACAACATGCAGATGGGATCTTGGAATGTAATTGTATGACTTTTTTTAAAATATTAACATTAGAGTTTTATGCAGATTACCACATCCTTCACAGGGGAGGTCACCCAGAGAATTTAATTGGTAAAACAAGAGACACTGCTTTGCACCTTAAACATAGTTTCCAACTGTATTGCAGATTATAGTAGGGATACATTGTAATGTTCTTTAATGATCAACGTTATTGATTCATCGATTTCTATCCCGGCCATGAGATAAAGTCATTTGTCTATATCACTGTTGAGCTTCCTCTGAAACTGTAACTCTGGGGAAGAATTATGTTGCATCTTCATTCTCGGAATTAGTTTATCTGTCAGCAGCAATAAGGCGCAGAAAGACATCAAATTGCGTCCATACCCCGTAGGAACTCACGTGACATCCAGATTATATTGAGTTGCTGATTGGTCTCAAGGGTAGACGTGTTTGCTTTGACGTGCACACGTCTTTAGGGGGCCTGGCTAGAGACAGCTCCAGCTGTCTATAGCAGAGAGCATTGCACACAACACTACATTGAGTGTGGACTTCATACCAGCCCTTCGACATGATTATACCTTTCTTCTCAATCTTAGCACTCTGTCCTTCTTTGATTGTATTCCCTAATGTTCTATGTTTATGCCTCCCATAGAGCACAGCTGGTTTACCCGTGTTGTTGATTAAATAGCGCATGATTTTCTGTGTTGACGTCAGGGAACTTTTTTTTCCCTTTACTTTCATTTATTAACCGCTTCAGCGCGGCACGAATTTTCGCGCTGTGCTGAAGATTCGAAAACGGGCGTGGCCCTGATGGAACTGTTCCGTCACCAGCACAGCCCAACTGACGCTCGTGACGGAACTGTTCTGTCACGAGCATCGAAGTGAAATGAAATGAAATGAATGAAACTTATATAGCGCACGACTTACCCTGGGGCATCTCCGCGCTTGCTTAGGGAACCCGTCCTGGTATTCCCCTGTGAGATAACCCTGGCAGGGTATCCACAAGGTGAAAGCCAGGCATCCCACCGCGAGGGGCCGTTGTGGAGATTAAGCAAGCTATTGCCCAGAATCGCAGAGTGTGAACCCGTGAGTCGAGAAGGCACCGGAGCGAGAATTATCGAGTCCGTGGAATTTTTGAGCCCAAGACCCGCCGAGGCTGGGAATTGAACCCTGGTCCAGGGCCGAACTCAAGCTCCAGGTCTGCCACCTCTAACCCCTGAGCCACACTTCTCCACTTCTCCACTTCTCCAAGTGGTTAAGGACTCCATCGGAATGCACGTCTGTTGTGTTGTAGTATTCTTTGCTAGAATGTTTAAGTGTTCTTAGAATAGGTGTGCATGCGTGGGGTTCCAGGCAGGGACAGTTGATGAGGGAACGGCGACATGTTGTGATCGTCTATGCTGTGTTAAACAGAGTTGCCAATAAAGAGCTTGATAATGATTTTGGAGTAAGAGCCATCGTTACAATTTTGGCGACGGAGGATTGGGCAACTCTGCGTGAACCCACGGAGTAAAAAAAAAAAGCCAGAAGTGAAGTGAAAAGAAGATACAGACGGAGGACGAGGATAATTAGAAAGAGGAACTGAGGAGTGAAATTGAAAAAGACGAAGGTGAGCGGAACAACGGAGTGAGAAGTATATGACCTTTTTGTTTAAAGTAACGTGTTACCGTGTGAAGCAGCGCATGTCAGCTGAGAGGCATGTGGAATCGAATGCAGTGGCAGAAGCAGCAAGAGGCGCGTGGAGGGTGATTCAGGCACTGCGCACGGCACGGAAGAGGCAGCGTCTTTGTGATTGTGACGCGTGAAAAAGGAAGCGAATGTGCACACGCTGATTGGCTAGCGTGTGACGTTACCACGTTGGCGGCCATTTTAACGAGTTGGAAAACTCGTATTCGTTTTAAAGAAGGAAACGAATGAGAAGAATCAGAAAAGCAGTTTAAAAGTCAAAAAGTCAAGTGTCTTTTGAAGAATGAAATTGGAACAATCAATCAATCAATCACAGCATTTATATAGTGCACTACTCACCCGGAGGGTCTCAAGGCGCTGGGGGAGGGGGGTCCGCTACTGCTCGAACAGCCAGGTCTTGAGCTGCTTCCTGAAGGCGAGGTGGTCCTGGGTCAGGCGGAGGTGGGTCGGGAGGGAGTTCCACGTCTTGGCGGCCAGGTAGGAGAAGGACCTTCCTCCTGTGGTGGCTCTTCGGATCCGGGGGATTGCGGCGAGGGCGTGGTCGGTCGATCGAAGTTGGCGTGTGGGAGCGTAGAAGTTGAGGCGGCTGTTGAGGTATCCTGGGCCTTGGTTGTGTAGGGTCTTGTGTGCGTGGGTGAGGAGACGGAAGGTGATTCTCTTGTTGACCTAGAGCCAGTGCAGATCTCTCAGGTGTCCGGAGATGTGGCTGCGACAGGGGATGATCAGGATGAGTCGTGCTGAGGCGTTCCGGATCCGCTGGAGTCTCTTCTGGAGTTTGGCAAAAGGTTAACAAAAGGTTAATAAGAGAAAGGAAGAGGAAGAACAAGCATAAACAAAGAAGAGAAGTTTATTAAAAGCATAAAGAATACTTTAATAAAGAGAAAATGTGTTCACTTTGACACCACCAATACCATTCTTAACAGAGCCTGGTAAAAAATTGCAACAATAAGGTAAATAAAAGCAGAATAAAAGAAAGGAAAAGGAAGAACAAACTCTAACAAAGAAGGAAGGTTTATTGGAAGCTTAATTAATACTTTCTGAAAATGTGTGCGGCACAAACATTTACATTAACGCCACCAATACCATTTTTAACAGAACCTGGAGAACCAAAAATAAGATGGCAAAAATGGAAAGTATATTTCAATAATTACATGTTCACTATCAAAAATGAAGAAATGACACCGGAAATAAAAAAGGGATATTGCTACATTCCTTAGGACCAGAAGGAATCAGGCAATATGTGCAGATGCAGAAGAAGGAAAGAGGTGAAGATGAAACTTGAGAATGCGTTAGACGACTTAGAGAGATATTATGCACCAACGGTATGTGCGGCAATTGACAGATACAAGTTTTTCAGGAGGAAGCAAGAACAGGATGAGAAGATTGATGATTATTTGAGCGTATTGAAAAGAATGGTGGAAAAAGGTAGATTTGGACAGATAGAAGAAGAGTTAATAAGAGATCAAGTCATTATGCTCAGAAACAATAAAAGGGTGCAAGAAAGATTATGGACCATGAGAGATGGAACACTGAATAAGGTGCTAGCGGTAGTAAGAAAGGCTGAAGTATCAGTCAGATGTGCAAAAGCAGCCCTGGAAGAAGAGAAAGGTAAAGATAGAGAAGAAAACTATAAGAGCAAGCAGCGTTGGTGCAGAGAAAAAAGATAAATTTGATGAAGAGAAGACGGAGAAGAAATATTTTCAAGCAACAACAAATGAATATAGAAGAGAAAGCACAACTAATTTAGCATGTTTTAGGTGTGGAAGTTATACACATCTAGCGAACAGCCAAGCATGTAAAGCAAGAGATCATAAATGTACAGTATGTGGATTAATTGGTCATTATGCAAGAGTTTGTTATAGAAGAGATAAAACTACAAGGATAAAGTATGTGACAAGGGGAGAAGATGAGTTGAGGAAACAAGTTAAAGAAGACTATTCAGATGAAGACGATTACATTTTTATGATAAGAGATTTTATTTTGGATGTAAAAAGTAAAGGAAGAAGTAAACCCAAATGTGAAATTGAAGTGGTGGGGTAAAGGTGATATTAGTGGCAGATTCAGGATCGCCATATACTATAGTTAATCTGGATATGTGGAAGGGAAAATTTGTGAAGGAGATTGGTGTTGATCTAATGAAAAGTGACATAAATCCAAGAGGATTCACTGGGAAAAGCATTCCAATCGTGGGGTGTCGAGATGTGACATTTGTGTTTAAAAGGAGAGTGGCAGAGTTAAGAATGTATGTTGCGGAAAATGGACCAAGTGTTTTAGGATGGAAAGATCAGGCAAGCTTGGATATAATACTTAATCCGAATGCAAAAGAGCAGGTTATGGTGTTGGGTGAGAATTATGATTTAGCGGAAGGAATTAAAGAGGATGATTTAGCGGAAGAAATTAAAGGAAAGTATAGTGATGTGTTCTCAGGAAAAATTGGCGTGCTTATGGAATTCAAACATGAGATAAAATTAGAAGAGAATGCTGTTCATGTAAATTATAAAGTAAGAAACGAACAGTTTACAGTAAGGAATAATTTGGGAAAGGAATTATTAAGGTTGGAGACTTCAGGAGTAGATGAGAGGGTTGAGTCATTGGTATGGATGGGTGCGGTTTTAACACAAAATGATGGTGGAGAGAGAGTTGTTTTTAAATTTGCATCAAGGAGTTTGACACCAGCAGAAGAACTTTATTCTGCAATAGTAAGGGAGACCCTTGGTTGTGTGTGGAAAATTGAATATTTCAGAACAGCAAGACTTTCAATGAGATTGCAGGATTACAATTACAGGATAAAATATGTTCCTGGTGTACGAAGTAAAGTTGCGGACTGTTTGTGTAGAATGCCCTTGCAGATTAAAGAAGTACCTAGAAGTGAGTGGAATGGGGATCACATTGCTGTGGTGGAGGAAGAGTTTGAGAAGTCAATTGAGTGGCTTCTGCATTATAAAAAAGATGGGTTGACGGAGAAAATAAAAGAGAAGGTTTTTGAAGTTGATGAGGTGGAAAGAGTGGCGAGAGGGTGCAAGGTGTGTGCTGATTCGGATAAAGGTTCAACACCTTTGTCACCTGTAAAATGTCGTGAGATGGTTGAGAATTTGATTGCCATTGATTTTGTTGGTCCAGTCAGGAATGGAGAGAGTAGGTTTATTATAGTTTTAAGGACTACTTTAGCAAATGGGTTGATTCAGACTTTGTCAACAAAGCTTGTGCAGAAACAGTGATAGGCTTTCTTTATGGTGTATTGGTAAAGAAGAGTGGTAGGGAACCGGTAACGAGAGACAATGTAGGATGGAGGGATAGTACAAAACATGTGGAATGGTCACCGGTAAGAGTTAAGGGGAATATTATAAAAGCACAGCAAGTGTGCAAAAAGAACCTTGACAAAACGAATGTGACAAGGGTGGAAGAACTTGAAGTAGGCGATAAAGACTTAGAAGTGGGAAAAGTGGCAAAAGGAGGAAGTGTATTTCCAAAGCCGTGTGGAGTTGTGGAGTGTCTGGTATGGCTTGTTAGTCGAATAGCTAAATATAAAAATGTAAAAAAATGGAAGAGGAGGATGTTGGGGGAACTGCAGCTATGTTCTAGGATTGGTTGTGGTTGTGGGAAGACGAATTGGAAGATGAAGTAAGAACTGAAGAAGATAATTGTATAGGAAATGAACTGGGAAGATTTGGAAGAATACTTCTCACAGACTTAAGGACTGTGTGTTAATTTAGTTTGGTTTATTTTCTTTTTTTCTTCTTCTTGCGGACTATTATGTTGTATATAGTTTTTCCTTTGCTCATTTATTATTGTTAAGGGGGGTGATGTGTTGTGTTGTAGACCATTATGTTGTATATAGTTTTCCTATGCTCATTTATTATTGTTAAGGGGGAAGATGTGTTGTGTTGTAGTATTCTTGGCTAGAATGTTTAAGTGTTCTTAGAATAGGTGTGCATGCGTGGGGTTCCAGGCAGGGACAGTTGATGAGGGAACGGCGACATGTTGTGATCGTCTATGCTGTGTTAAGCAGAGTTGCTAATAAAGAGCTTGATAATGATTTTGGAGTAAGAGCCATCTTTACAACATTTTTGGTTTGAGCTTGTAAAATGGGATGTCTAAATCTAAAATCCACATCATGTGATAGAGCGCACAGGTCACTTGACTATAACTTTATCATACTCACCTGAGCCCATAAATCATAACTCAATAAATTAATCAGGTAACCTTCGCTCTAGTACTAGTCTATTTTATCTACTAGGTCCTATACCATTGACTTACCAATCTTTGTCGCTGGTACCTGTAACCTATTGGATCAGGGAGTTAGAATAATAGAAAAAATAACATTTGCACTCATATAATAACCACAGACTTTGGAAAGTTTTAAACTCTTTATCTAAATTTCTTAAATGTTCATGATCCAAAGATTAAACACCACAAGACTCTCAATAATGAAAATCAGAACCAGAATGTAACTATGCAAAAGATGTATTAAACTGATTTCGATCATCTAGCAATAAGGGAAGGTAAGAAAAAGGAACATGCTATATATTCAAATGATTTAACATTTATACTTTAGATAAGGTAAGAAAAAGGAACACGCTAGGCAGTCAAAACAATCTAGCAATTTTTCAAAGGGAAGGTAAGAAAAGAGAACATGCTATATAATCAAACGATTTGAGCATTTATTCAAAGGGAGGGTAAAAAAAGGAACATGCTATTCAAGAATTTTCTAAAAGATTTTAACCATAGGGCAGGTAAGAAAAGGATATATATATATATATATATGTAATCAAAACCTTCACGTATAGGAGGGTATAGAAAAGGAACAAATATACGGTAACAAACCCACACAGATTCATATTTACCTAGAATGGTGTGAAGACCAACCCTGGCCCACGGGTAAGTTGAAAGACAGGAGATCCCCAAAAAGTTGCAGTTGCCAGTAGGCCAGCAGGTGCAGATCAGATTTAGGACAGGGAAACCCCAGATTTGGATCAGCACTGGACCACCAAAGGTTAAGACCGGCACCCGCAGTTCAATTGCAACGCCTGCGCTACTCCCTCTCTGCAGCGAACAGCCTGAACCCCCATCGGGTTATCGATTTCACTGACAAAGTGCTTCACCAGCACCTCAGCTTTCTTAACCACGATTGGATCAGCGAATCTTCTGACAGAGTGCTTCGCGGCCCCTCTGCTCTCGATCACCTATTGAGTGACAGGTCAGCTATTTGGACAAGTCGGACAAATTAACTTACTAGGCCTACCCTAGTTATACTATTTTTCAGGTCAGTGTACCACCCCCCAAAGTTGCAAGTGTAAGGATCCCCAATTTTGATTGGACAGAGAGTGAGGAGAGGTCATCACACCACACCAAATTTTGAAATCTCAGTGTTGAATATTAATTTTACGTTCCCGCCCATCAATTTTATTTTGACACAACATTTTTTTTTATTCCACCCAACAACGGTGAATTTAACATTAAATACATTGTAATACATTGGGTACAGTTTAGCTTCCTCTGGCAGGGTTAAAGTTCAGTTTCTCAGGCGCATCTTGGCTGTGACTGTCTTATGCTCTCATTCAATGACAAATGTTCTAAGCTTCTCTCTGGAGCTTGTCATGCGCAGAAGGACTTTCAAAATGGAGTTATGATGTCACCCAGGTCCAAATTTATCGTTTCATAAAAGAATAGAAAGAAACAGTTTTAGAACACAGAATAAATTAATAGACTGTATACCATGCATCTCTACTCTATACCCATTATTTTATATTTAACTATAGCATTAGGATAAGGCAGAACGAACAGCGTAGCAAAGCAGCAGTGCAAGCGTCTCGAATGTGAAAACATGGAGCAGCCATATTAATACCAGTGCGCAGAAGCGACAGATTCCCTCCAAAGCAAAGAATACGTCATGCCACTTGAGTATGACAGACTCATGCGCAGTAGAAACCTTCGCGTAGCAGCAGCCATTTTAGTTGCAAGCGTATTAGAGTTAGTAAAACACATAAGCAAGCTTCTCTCGGACACCCCTTTGAGTCGGGTAATTTTATAATAATTAGACAAACATATTGATTTAGTGTGTTAACGTTATTCGAGGTTCATGAATACATGCAAGTCGCTTCATATGCGAATTCTTGCTCCCTCACATGCACCCTGTCGCAATCCATAACAGTTCCAATGTAATATTTCTGCCATAGTCTTGTCCCTTGTGAGATCACGAGTTCAATCTCAGCTCTGCACGTGCTGACAATACTCTGTTATGATAGTGTTATTTACTTTAGAATGCTATGAAAAAGTCTCTCATTTTAATCACCAAGTAGTTCTGTAGTAATGGCCAGTTGAGTCCTTCTTTTATTCACTAAACATAATGAGGCGATTTGATCTATTTGCATTGTCTGCCTTATATTTCCACATTGGAAATCCCCATTCTAAAATAAATGCCATTCCGATAGAACGTCCTGCTTCTGTTGGTTCAGAGGCGGGATTGTTGGACAGATGGGATAACAGTGTACAATTGTGATGTTGTGCATTGAGCAAGGTCATCATTAAAATGAGTACAGTTGCTCAGAATGCTATATTGTTACAGTATATTGAAAGTTGATTGTGAACAAGGGGCTTATTTGTGAGAGGGTTGCATGTGTGACTTACACTATAAAGAGCCTGATTCCGAGTTTGGCGGTCTGTGGATCACCAGCAGTGGCAGTGCGGCTACAGCTGAACTGGCAATCCGACTGCCATATTCTGACTCTGGCGGGTCGGATTGCCAACAGACAGCTACAACCCTCAGGGATCCGTGATCCGTCGGTGGTGGTGCAGCAGTATGTGGTCTGCAATATGCTTGGCAGGGCTGCTGCAGCACCAACAAGCATATTATGAGTTTCCTTAAGGCCACAGTTTTCATGGCTGTGAGGAAACTAATTGGGCTCTCCAGTGCCCCATATTGCCTCAAGACCAGGGTATGCATGCAGGAGGGCACATGGTGTGCCTCCATGTCTGCATGCACCCCAGTTCCAGGACAGCATGGACTTCACTTTTCATGCCATGCTGGAACGCGCTGTGGCGGTCCCACAGTGCTGCCTCTCTAAGATTCTCCTATGAGCCTTTGAAAGGCACTGCTGTGGGACTACCATGGCAGGACCGCCCACCAGGATCGCCGGTCGGCTTTAGTGGTGTGGGAGACAGCAGTGGCATAGCAGCCCGCTCCCACACCACCAAAGTTGTAATCAGGCCCTAAGTCAGATTTTTTAAGCCACCCAACGCTACTTTGCATGACTCTCAGGGACAGATGTACGACCATTTAGTTTAGCGAGTCGCAAATTGCGCAGAATTGCGACTCGCAATTTGTGATTCGCTAAACTGAATGTACAACAGTGTCTCAGACACTGTTTGCGATTCCCAAAGGGTCGTCGCACATTGCAAACCTCATCAACATTCATGAGGCAAGAGCAATTTGCGACTTAATTGGGAATGGCTCGCACTCACAGGGATAGTGTCCTGCTGGGGTCATCAGACCACCATGTCTGTGACTGCATTTTCGATAAAGAAATGAAAAAAAAATTCAACCCATTTTCCTCGAAGGAAAACAGGATGCATTTAAAGAAGAACATTTTAACTTTTCAGTTTCATTTTATGAAAGCGGGCAGTGGCCCCTTGGACCACTTCCTGCTCTTAAAAAATATTTTTGCACCCATTCAAAAAGTGGAAGGGGTCCCCAGGGGACCCCTTTCCTTTTGCGAGTAGTTTACCACCTGCAATTGTTTTCGCAAAACAATCATCCAATGATGTTAGACTCGCTATTAGGAAGGGACAACCTTGGCACCCCCTTCCTAGTACTGAGCCGCAAATCATATTTTACGTGTCGCAAATAGGTTAGCGACTCGCAAAATATGGTTTATGTATGGGGTAGAGCAATTTTGCAGTCGCAAACGGGCCGAATTCCCATTTGCGACTGTAAAAAACGGTCATACATCTGCCCCCTGGTTGCTTAAAAAATCTGAAGTAATGCAATGCAGTGCAAATCACTGTGCTGCATACATTGCCCTGGAAAGGAGTTACATGGGCATTGCTTGTGTGTTCCCATGCAACTCCCATGGATTTTGATGCGCTAAAATCTTACGCCTTCCCTGGGGAAGCGTAACGAGGAAAAATAGCTTTATTCTGCCTCGTTTCTTTTACTTACTATGTGGGCTGCAATCTGACTGTTGTTTCATGAAGCCTGACAGTCAGGATTTTTCTAGAGAATGCATCTAATAATGTTTCTGCTCTGATAATGAAAAATATAAAGATTAATATCTCTTTTTTTAATTTGGAGTAACAACCTTTATTGAAATTCCAGTGCCATAGCAGTGATGAAAATCTCAGTAATTACGTTTTCTTAAATTTAAATATCATCCTCCTTTGGTGAAATAAGAAATCTGTGTATTATGTTATGGATCCCATTTGATTTGCACCAAGGTGCTTAAGATTGTTTTAAGGGTGAATCAGATCCTCTGTGAGGACTTGGGGATTCGTTTATAAAAGAAATTGGTGTAGGGCAGTGCTGCAAATCTTTTTGCTGCGCTGTCCTACGCCAATTGGAAAGGGCAGGAATGCACTGTATTGCGAGATATGGTACGTTCCTGTCCTTTCTGCCTGCACACAATTTAGTGCCTAGTGCCAATGTAGGCAAGGTGCAAGGGTGTCTGTGTTGTTGGCAGGATTGCTTTTGTGCAGGAACGGGCACCTTCCTGCACATAAAAATTCCCTAGAGGAATTTTTCTCATTCTTTGTGTGCGTCAGAATGCAGCACACATGGAAAGAGGGAAAAACGAGAAATTAAAACATTTCTCCTTGGTACCTTTCTCTGAGAGGCATAAGGTTTTGGTGCAGCCCCAGATGTACGTTATTTTGTAAATCTGGGTCAGCGGCAAATTCCATGGGTGTTGCATGGGAACGCCCACCGCAATGACCATGGAATGCCTCCTTGAAGTAGAGTAAGGCAAAGCAGCAATTTGCACTGCCTTGCCTTGCTCCATATCATTGAGGCCACACAAAGCCATGCAGGGTGGCTTTGTATCTTCTCATAAATATGATTAAGAGGCCTGCACCACCAGAGTGTCTGAAAAAGTGATGCACCAGCGGCTCAGGCCTCTTGTAAATATGAGCCTCAGTTCTTAATCTTCCTTCAGATTTATGCCTGCTGTAACTGCCAAAGCAAGGCTACCCCTATCACTGATCTCTCCACATAGCACTTGGTAGGAAATTTGCAGTTCCCCACAGATTCTAGAAGTTTTCCTCACAGACTTGTGAGGAAAGTGTTTATTTTTAATCAAAGTTTGCGGTTTGCAGGGCATTGTGTGTCAGAAAATGTTGTAGGATCGATGCAAAGCATTCCTGCCTGGACTCCCCTTGGGTGTCTAATTTTCAGAACTGTCTGGGTCTGGTATGTTTTCCCAGGTGGCCGCTTACCCAAGTCCAATAAGTACAGTCATTCACTGTTGCAAGTGGTGTGATATTGGAAGTTAGCCACACTATTCAGGCCCATATGTAAAAGCAGCACCAAAAGAAATCAAATGTCCTCTTCTTTACCATTGGTATGGGATTTATTAGTCTGCAGAGAAGCAGAAATACTATTTAGGTTTTAGGGGTGATGGTGGGTGGATAATATAGATTTTAGGATGGGCTAAACCCATATTACTGCCATACGCTGCCTGGCCCCCAGGGGCAAATTGGAACAAATCTCCTGTTTGCCCAGGGCGGTGGGCAAGATGACTGGTTTGTCCCTTTTTTGGTAGTGGGGATGTGGCCAGTGCCAAAGTGCCACACCTGCACCACATTCTTTTTCCACAAAAGCAAAATGTCAGGTGGACTTTCTACCCCCGGGTGCATATTTGGGGCAATCGCCCCAATTGGGACAAACCTCCTACCCGTCTCCAGGGGGGCCAAAATACAATATTGCTCCTTCAGAGGCAGGATCATGGCTCGATGCCAGGGTAGGCTACACCCTCTTTTGTTTGTTTTTGCTCCTTTTTGAAATGTCTGTTGTTGTGTGGGCGTTTAGCCCCCACTGGAAGAGATGAGGGATAAATATCTCCATCCATTCCCTTGAGAGGGCAGGAAGTCTATTGGACCATGAAGTGGGTGAGAGCATGTGACCATGCCCGGGGGGGCCGCTTCCCCACTCCAAAAATAGTACATAAATGTAATCCATGGTGTCTAGTGGACTATCTCCCCCAAGGGGGAGGCAAATTGGGGTATTTGCACCAATCCACCCTGAACAGGGCAGAAAGACTGTCTGGCATCTTGTTGAGGTGGGAGCAATGCAATGCCCATTATGGGAAGCCCCCACCCCTATATTTATTTTAATAATAGAACCCTCAGGGACAGATTGGGGGTAATTAACCCATTTAGCGACCAAGGAGGGCAGAAACACTATCTCATTTGCTGGGCAGGACTTTAACCAAGCCCATGATGGACAGCCCCCACCCTTATATATATATACATATACATATATATATATATATATATATATATATATATATATATATATATATATATATATATATATATATATATATATATATATATATATATATATATATATATATAAAAAGAACAGTCCAGGTTCCGAGTTAGTATCAGAGCCAGAGGTCAGGACCTCAAAACACCTTGTACCCAGCAATCCAAAATAGCCTCGAATAAGAAATACATCCAACAATGGAGAACAGGGAAGACATTTTAATGTAGGATGACGCGTTTCACTCTGCAAGAGAGCTTGTTCACACAGCGCGCCAGAAACAGGGAAGTGCTTAAATAGTAAACAGAAACAAAGGGCAAAATGAAAACAACCAATGTTACACGCCTTCTCACAGTAATAAACACAGTATATGGACTACAAAGTAACGCAGTGTAGAAACAAAGTAACAAAAACCATATGAGATAAATGCTGAATATACACGGTCCCATAAATTTACATGTTATTCATCAAGAAAATAGTAATAAGTAGTAATAATATGTACACGGGGTTATTTACAAAAGGAAGGATTATTTACAACCAACAGTGACGGCAAGTGCCTGATATTATCCTCCTGAAGCAATACTGTTCAAAAGAACATGAAAAAGTAAATGATGACATAGTGCCAAAATAACATTGCCAAGCCCAGCTTATACTTAGCAGCTAAGTAAATGCCCTGTGCAAAATATTACAAACGTACTAAATGAGAAAAGGAAGTAATCATGTGAATTGGACCTCAGCAAAGTAGATGTACACTATAAAGAAACAAACCAATATCAACCAACACAACTAATCAGAGAAAGCAAGAAAAAAGTGATAATAAAGTAAAGATAAAAGGGGAAAAAAGAAAAAGTATGTAAAGCCACAGCTGAGAAAAATATGCTAGACAGAACAAACAATAATCAAATGGCATAAGACTTTTCAAATAGGTGTCATATCTAAAAAAAATAAGCACAATTCAATATCATAGAGAAGAACACCTGAACAAAGTATATACATGTGAAGGCTAACCAGCCGGCCAACCACTCAGTGATAATCTACGTCACATCAGAAAAAATTGATAAATAAAGGGAAATAAAGACATCACCAGTCACAACACAGTTCACAAGAAATTGCTCAAATCTTCGGTCAGGTTCAAACCATTAGGTGCCTTGGTATCTAAGGCAAGAATCAAATGAGATTCTTTCTGCCGAAGAAGTTTCATTCTGTCACCTCCCCGTCCGGGTTAAGGTACCGAGCACAGAACTGTGTATTCGAGATCCCTCAATTTTTTATCATGTACAGCTCGAAAATGTCTAGCGACGGGATAGTTATTGTCGCTATTGACAATTGCACGGATGTGCTGCAGAATCCGTTGGTGTACCAGAAGTTTAGTACTTCCGATGTACTCCAAGTTGCACGTGCATTTGAGTTTGTATACAACATATTCAGAACTGCATGTAAGGTATTCTCGAATGGGAACAGGTGTGGAGCAGAATGCGGTGACATAATGCGTACTATTTTTGGCAAAAGTGCAGGCTCGACATGAAGTGCACCTGAAGAACCCAGTTTTGGTGATCTGGCTCTTTTTAGGTGGGTATATATATTACCTACTGGCGGTCGCCAGTAGGTATATATAGTTAGGAATTTTTTCCTATGGGATTTTTGAAAATTCTATGTCTAATAACTTTGGCGTTTGTGGAACGGAATTGGCTGACATTTTCAGAAAAATGGCACATTTTGTTTCTGAGCAGCCCCTGAAAATTTGGGGGGGGTTTCGTCAAGGGGGGGCCGAGAAAAAAGGGGGGTCCCAAAACGCGTTTTTAACATTGAGTTTTCCATAGGGCGGTTGGCCTCACTTTTAGCTCAAACGGCTGAATGGATTTGCACGAAACTTGGCAAAATTGTAGGGACTGTTAGCCCGATGTGCCTTTGCTAGGTCTCAATATATGTGCTCCAGTGGATTTTGAGAAATTAACGTTTAAAAAACAGATATATCTGTGACAGCGTCCCGGGTAGCGCTCCGGTTCGCGTACTTTTCGCGTAACGGAACTTTGCGAAGCGAAGCTGATTGGCTCTCCGGTGTCTGTCAACATTCTAAACAGTCCGGAGCGGCCGCCATCTTGTCTCTCGGTAGGATCGAGAGACAAGAGGAGGCCAACACAAAGGGGGAAATGACCATAAGGGGGCATAGTAGATCCTCCCAGACCCCCTAGGTTTGATGTGGAGGCTTTAAAAGCGCCCCGCGGGGCAAAAAAAAATAATTTTTTTTGCGTGGGGTGCGCCAGGTACGCGCACCGGAAAGCGGTCCGGGGAGCGTACTATAAGGAAACAAGAATGATAGACTTTTTAAATATTGTATGTTTATTGATTGTTCGTTTTGTTGTTTTTTTTGTTTTTTTTTATTTAAGTAGCAAAATGTAGGTACCAATGCAGTAACATAAAAAAGTTGCACAGTATACTATAAGTCTGACTTTACATTATAATCAATTTGGTACTAGTGTATGAATTACATATAAAAATGATTAAATACTCGAACAATTTTTGATTATTAAATATAAATGTATTCTTCTGATTCTTTTTCAAAATTTAATAGACTGTCTAACATTTGACTGTCCGAAATGTCCTCTTGTTGAGTGAACATAACTTCCCACATTTTATCGTCCTCATAATGAAGTAACAAATCCACAGATTCTACACATTGTAGAAGTTCTTGGTCTCGTGATTCGTCCATGAATTCCAAGTCAATGCTTTCAATTATTTCCTCATTTTTTTATCTCTAGGGCAATTTCAAAGGAAACGTTCTGTTCTCCTTCCATTTTTGTGCTGAAATTTGCATAAAAAATAAATATATCAGTAGAGATAGGGCAATGTTGGGTTTAAGTTCAGACAGGTACTTGTGAGTTTATAACAGAGAAGTTATCTATGGGCTCTGTATGGTTTCAGGCGTGAAGTAGTATTATTAAAAAGTGCTTGCGAAAAAGCCTAAGTAAATTCATAATTATAACACAGAAACGTAAATCAATCCATAATTATAATAAACAAGCCTTTCTCAATGTCTAACTCTTACAGAGGGATAGTATATAACTATCTGAAAATGTTTTCCAAATTATTTTAAATTGTATAACATAGTTCTCCGGTCAAATTTTTAAAATATCATCTTACCTTTTAAAAACAAGTTTAAGTTGTCAGTGAAAATGTTCTTGCAATGTACTTCAGGAAGTAGTAGTCAAAATGGCTGTGTTTTTCTCTCTTTCTTTATATATATTCAGGTAATAATAAATCAAATGTTAGGTAAAAAAAGTAGAAAATGAAAGTAACATTTTAATTGGTTGTCAATTCCAACACTTCAGATGTGTTTTGTGAAGTAATTTACCTCAGGGAATTTAGAGAGGTCTACATGCTAAATGGCTGAATGGAATTCCAACCAAATCTGTGAAAATGGTAGGGATTGGTATGTAGTATGAGCTAATGTATATTTGGTGAAAGTGTCTCCAGTGGTTTTTCTGTAAATTACTTTCCCACCTTTTTTAAGCGAGCGCTTCTCAGTGCGTGCCCCGGTACGCGAACCTGCAGCGTTACGGGAGTCCTCCATTTTGTGTTTCGGTAGAATTGAGATACAAGATGGAGGGTAAATAATGTTCAGAATGGGTAGAAGGGGGCACAGTAGACGTATCCTGACCCCCTAGGTTTTCTGAGGGTGACTGAGGAGTCCCATATGTGCGCGAAAAAATATTTTTATTTTTTTATTTTTCGCGCGGTTAGCTGCCGGTACGCGAACCGGGTAGCGAACCGGGAAGCGAACATAAGTGAAAATTAGTGAAAAAAGGTACATTCAAAATTTTTAAAGAGTAATTAAAGTTAAGGTAGCTCTGAAAAGAGCTTTTGGGTTCTGTGTAAGTTCTAGGTACTTATAAGTAGGTACCAATACACAGTCTTAAATTTTGTATAAAAACTCTGTTCCCCTCATCTGAGAAGTGCACGCCATCTCCTCTGTAGATATCTTGCATGTAGTAACGCAAGTTATTGTTGTAGATGCAGCCCATTCCATGGTCTCTCATGTAAGCTGAAACAGACTTATTTACATGCTTCCTCGATTTTTCAATTTGTGGACAAAATTGATTGGACCACCTCCATTTTTGTCTTTGGCATATATTGGAATATACCAAGGCAGTTTGAGGAAAAAGTGCCATCAATTGCTCAAAGGTGTCCTTTAAGAGCATTTCCAGACCTACCCCAGTCAAAGTGCCCAAATCATTTCCTCCACAGTGCACTATTAAGAGGTCAGGGTTTGGCAAATGCAAAAATGTTTTCACCAATGGTATCAATTGGTGACATCTCAATCCTCTTTGCCCAATCCATTTGCTTTCCACATTTTGTAAATTGAGGTTGTGTAAATTTCTGTTATCAGCATACCTGTGAGCCCAGTGGATGTAGCTATGTCCTAGAATCCAGACAGAAAACATGGCGAGAGGAGGTTCTACTGCAGTCAGATGAAGTGTGGGAATGAAATGGCAGTTGAAACAGTGGAGTTTGTAAAGAAAAAAAACTGTGGAGTTTGAGTGCTAATGATTCATTAGCAGTGATTGGTGGATTTTCATTGCTGAAAATAGAAAGTTAGGGTGCACGGATGTGTTCTTTGAAAGATGTAATTTGAATGGTTAATAAAAAATGATTTTATGAAAGATTGCAGTGGATTAGCAGGTGTAGTGAGATTTCAGAGTTCATTTGAAACATTGTTGTGTGAACTTGTAAACATGAGAGGTCTGGCAGAAGGTAGTTGCTATGGAAAAAGGGCAGAAAGGGCAGAGGGGGGAAGGGTGTTGATTTGAAAAAAGTGAGGGAAGAGTTTTGATTGGCTAACATGAGAGATATGTATGATGAATATCAGCATTTCTGTGCCTTTCTTGGTTGCAGCCTCTGGAGTGCATACCTTTTGTTCTGCTAAAGAAAAATTGGTGTGTTTCTGAGACTGTTTTGAAATTCAAAAAGCATTTGTTAAGGTGAGATATTGTTTCTTTATTTTAGATAGAGACTAGTATGTTTTTTTGAGAAAATAAGAAAGCCAGCTGTGCATTTAAAATGATGTTTTGAGTCAAGTGTTTGCATTATATTTTCAAAGAAGATTTTGCATTCTTTTACAAATTGTAATTGCAGATAATGTAAAGTATTGGTACTGACAAGGTGTGGTTGTACATAGGAGCTGTGCTGTGTTTTCAAATTATGATTAGAAAATCGTTTTTAAGGAAAAGGAAAGCTTTTAAAATTTATGAGAATTTATTTACTTGCGATGTGACTCCTGCAATGCGTCGCTTTTGCGGAACAGATGCATGATGCATCTGTGCTGTTTTTGCTCCATGGTGCTCCACAGTGTACATGTTAAAAGTGATGCATAAGTGGTGCAAAGGCCTTGTAAATACACCCCTATGTGTGCTTGGTCATTTTAAGTCACTTCCCCCTGGGGAAAGGGTCTTCTAAATATGTCCTCATGTGTACTTTGCAATTTTAAGTCACTTCTCTCTGGTGCAAGTTCTTTGTAAATACGCCGTTATGTGTGCTTGGTCATTTCAAGTCATTTCCCTCTGGTGCAAGGCCAGGGCCTTGTAAATACGCTCTCATGTGTGCTTGTCCATTTCAAGTCACTTCCCCCTGGTGCAAGGTCCTTGTAAATACGTCCCCATGTGTGCTTGGCCATTTCAAGTCACTTCCCCCTGGTGCAAGGTCCTTGTAAATACGTCCCCATGTGTGCTTGCCCATTTCAAGTCACTTCCCCCTGGTGCAAGGGCCTTGTAAATACGTCCCCATGTGTGTTTGGCCATTTGTAGTCACTTTCCCCGTGGTGCAAGGTCCTTGTAAATACGCCCCCATGTGTGCTTGGCAATTTTTGATTTTGATTGTTTGAGTTACATAGCCATGTTAAAAGTGATGGAAAAAAAGGTGCAAGGGCCTTAAAAAAACATTTTCTTGTGTATTAGGGCATTTTAAGTCAGTTCCCCATAAATGTAGGTATATATTTGTTTTACATAAAAGGTTTAAAAACGTTTTTTTAAATCAATTAGGTTTCTTGATATGTACTGCTAGTGTTTCATAGGTTGTTTGGGGCATATTTACAAGGCCTTTGAGTCCCTTTGATGTAATTTTTCCCATTTTAATTTAAGACATTTCCCCTGGAGCAAGGTCCTTGTAAATACGCTCCCATGTGTGCTTGGGTAATTTAAGTATTGATAGGGTGTGCTTCTACATAGGACGTAGACTACATCTGCACAATGAGATAACTAAGCTGAAGAAATACAGGGGATGTGATTGTTAAATGTGCAAAAATATTTGCACGTTTTTCAATTATATCACTTGTGTTTCCTAACATTACGAATCATATTGTGCAGATGAGGTTTAGTCGTGTTCAGGGAGATAGAGGAGGTCTGACCTTTGTTCAAGAGTGCAGTGGACATGATTCACTTCATTGGTAGGCTTGTACATGTATTATCACCTCTGTACTCTTCAACAAGCCTAAATTTCATCTGCAACCCTGAGTAGGCCTCACCTCAAACAAACTTCTAGATAGTCCACACCTTATCGTCATCCTGAATCAATCATTTAAAGTGTTAGGAGCAGATTTATGATGGCTGTGCGCCTCTTTTGTGCTGCTGTTGCGTCACTTTTATAATGCAGCAGTGATTTATAAGAGGCACCATGTTGCAAGATAGCAGCCGCGGGTCGTGGAGGGAGTTACGGTGGGGCAGGTAGGTGGGGAGGGGGAGGGGCAGGGTGGAGGGACCTAAACACTGGCATATGGATTATTGCAGGTAAGTACACAATTTAACGTGCGTCAAGTTTCATGTTGGGCTTTTTGTTGCAGGGTGGGCAGTCATTTGCATGAAAGCCCTGTAAAACTAACACAGTAAAATTAAGAAGATTTCACTGAATCATCTTTATGGCATTGCTGAATCAAATCCTTACTGTTATTGATTTACTGTTTGGTAATAGTGGTTAATAGCATTTTTAATTATATTTTACCACAGATTCAACTGCAGATTATTTAGAAATTAGACAATGCCGTCTAAGGATAGAATCCAAAAGGCTACGAAACGTCAAAGACAGCAGATTACTAAATGCTTGCAGCAGTCCTCTACAATAAAATCTCGTCAAAGCACGAAGAAAGCTCTGGGTAAGAGAACGAAATCATTCCTTAGAAACATTTGTAGAAACAAAAGTATAACTATAGAACAAGTTTTAGTCCTGAAAAAGAGAGCCAATTTAAATGGAAAGGAAAGGCCCGTCAAAAAAGTTTCTGCTAGAGCAGGAGATAACTCTGTGCATGGCAGTAGAAGGGAAAATACATTCAGGGACATTCGTAGGCGAATGTTCCTCAACAGGATAATTGTCAATTTGCTAAAACAATTTAAGAAAGGCCAACAGAAAGTGGCATTTTATAAGAAAAAGAAAAATGTAGAGAAAATTATTGATCAGGCTTTCGAAATTAAGCGAAAGTTATTTATTTTGGTAATCAATAGAATTAGGAAACTAAACAAGGTAATTTATGATTTCAAATCAAATAGTAGATTGAAGAGAGTAGTTAATCGAAGTAATTTTTGTGAAGTTTTCTCAGGAGAATGGATGCATAGTTCAAGTTGTGAGGCATTTTTTAATGAGGAGAGTTATTTTCAGGACAATGATTTGGTGTATGCAGTTGACACCAGTGGTCGAGCATATGAGGTAAAAGATGGTCTCCGGTTGAAAAAGAAAAACTTGTGTCTGCAGATGCAGAAGAGGTGTTAAGTGATGAGGTTTTAGGGAGACGTCCTAAGGGACCAGAGTACACCTGGAAGTGTAGTTCTATTTGCAGTGTGCGACAGGATTCCATCAATTTGCTTTGTGATTTTGTACGGACATTTAATAAGAAAAGTTTAAAACAAAAAATAAAGTTGTTGCAAGAATTAGATCCTTGCAGAGTGAGACAAGTGACAGGTTTGCATGGTCATTCACTGGCTTGTCTTTCCAGGAGAGTATGCCAGAGTGTTTTTCATCATTTCAGGATGCTAGCAGTGCATCATAATAAAGTGAGGAAATTAGTTAGAATGTTGTATTATGCTAAGAGTCCAGCAATTATGCTTAAACAATTAAGCAGTGCTCTTTTGCATGGTTCTGAAGTAGATGTGAAGAATATTTGTCAAGAAATTGAGTTCTGTTACTTTGCTGGTAAAGAGAACAATGTTGAAATTGACCCACTAGAAGAAGGTAATGTGGAAGAGAGTGTACAGATTTTCAGTACAGATAAGTTTCACAAGGAAATTTCTACGTTTATGGTGAAATCAAGTGAGAGGCCTAATTTCACTTGAGTGTGTTGTCGACGGACTTATTATAAGAATCAGACTAAGTTAGTGGATTTATATGCAAAAAGTGATATGGAAAACAATAGTGAATGGAAGGATTTTGCCACATACTTGATGGTAGAAAATTGTTTTGATTTGGGAGCGGACCAACGTATGTGTACTTATTGTTTTAACAAATTAAACCAAAACCAGATGCCTGCTAGAGCGGTTCATAATAATCTGGAATTGGTTGACATTCCTTCTGAATTGAAGGATTTAAATACTTATGAATCTATTTTGATTTAAAGAGTCCATCCCTTCCAGGCTATTGTATGAATGGAGCCAAAGACAGGGAAATTCCCTCCATCAGATTTACAAAGAGGATTAAAGGGAAGAGTTGTTATTTGGCTTTAGATTTGAAGAAAAACATTAATACAATTGGAGTAGAGAAAGTGGAAGAGGAACCTCTGGTTATCATAGTTAATGGGGTTCCGACAAAGAGTAATAAAATCTGGCAAGATTTAGTGGATGTTAGGAAAGTCAAAAAGGCAACATTGTATTTGATAAAAAACAATGAGTACTACAAGAATGTATGTGTTGCAGAAGAGGAAGTAAGTGAAGAAGAGGACAGCGATTTGTGTGCTGGACAAATTGAGAAAGTAGAAGCCTCTAAAAATGAAGAAATATATGAACATTATAGTGTTCATCCTTTGCATTCCAAGGAAGTCATGGGGAATGCTATTGAGTTGTTTCAAATGAAACAAGCCAAAGGGAGTCCCATTAGTGTTTGGGAGGAAAGTTTGGAAGCTCGATGTTTGCCACAGTTATTTCCCACAGGTCAAGGAGGAAGATATGATGAGCAACCTGTTCAAATTCCTGCTTCAGAATACCGGACTTTACGATTGTATGCAGAAGATCCTAGGTTTCGTCAATGCATTCCCTATTTGTTTCATCTACTGTTTGAAAGTGATCTCTCTGGATTGTCTTATGCAGTGAACCACATCTTGAAAAGTGGTGTACAACTGCGAAATATCTCGGCAAGGGACTTTATGGATAAAGTCAATGTGCAAGACAGTATTTTGATTCTCACCTGATTAATCTCATGGCTTGTCAGCGTGGTACTAATGAGTATTGGTACCGCCGTCATGGTGACTTAAAATGTATGCTGAGGAACTTAGGAACTCCCACATGGTTCCTCACTCTCAGCTGTGCTGAGTATGGCTGGGAAGACTTACTTGAATTTCTACGAGAGGCAAATGGAAACATTGAAAATATCGAATTCAAGACACCCGGAGAACTGTGCTCTTTGGATCCAGTGAATGTATGCAGGTACTTCAATAATAGATTTGAAGCTATGATGTCTTTCATCACAAACACGAAAAATCCACCTCTTGGAGAGGTGTTGGATTTCTTCTGGAGAAAGGAGTATCAAGCAAGAGGTGCTCCTCGTATACATATGCTGCTATGGATCAAAGATGCAACCAAATTTGGAACAGATCCGGATGACTTAGTGATGAGTTTCATAGAACAGTATTCTACATGTGCTGTTCCAAAGACAAAGGAAGATAAAAGTCTAAGAGAACAAGTTTTACGGTTTCAAAGCCATCGTTGTGGAAAGTACTGTCGTCGTAAATTCAGAAACAAGGACAAGTACTACACCAAATGTCGTTTTGCATTTCCACGATCGGTGATATCTAAAGGAAGAGTGAACAATTTGATGTCTTCGCTGCGACATAATGTGACGAGGAAATCACCCAAAAACACATACAATTTGAAAAGAAACAAAGAGTCCAAGTACATTAACGACTACAACCCAATTATTTTGTCCATGTGGAATGCTAACATGGATATACAGTTTGTGGCTGACAACTGTATGGCTGTGGCTCGGTATGTGACGTCTTACATCACCAAAAAAGAAAAGACAGAACTGAAGGATATGTGGGATTATATTTCCCATGAAAAGAGCCTCAGTAAGAAGTTGTACAGTTTCAGTCTGAAGATGTTGTCGCATCGAGAAATCGGAGCTTACGAATGTTCTGACCGGTTATCTTCAGCAAGTCTCTATGCCAAATCTAGGAGTATCATTTGGGCGAGTCTTGGTCTTGCTGCAACGCGTAATCGAGTTCTGAAACCTGTACGGGAAATTGAGTATTTGGCGGAGAAGGAGCCAAGCAGTACAGATATTTTGACGACCAACATGTTGGATACATATTATCCAAATAGAAGCAGTCACCTGGAGAATGTTTGTCTGTATGAGGTTCTACAAAATTACATTTTCAAGAGGAACATCAAAGAAGATATTGATAAAGGAGTGTATGCTGTAATTGGAAGTGATAGAACAAAAACAATGTTGTACCCCAGGATAATTTTCTCTCACAACTTTTGAGAATACAAGCAAGGGAAAGGAACCTATTGTTTTTATGGGTTATTTTATTTAAACCCTTTAGACAATTAATTGTTAAATCATTTTTAAAGACATTTTAAGGTAGAGAAAAGACACTACTTACACACATTTACACTATTTACACTATCATACAAGCAATTCTATACACAAGACAATATATACAAATGAATTCACAATTATAGGCAAGCTTCTTTTACAATAAGAAAAACAACAATTCTGTTCACACAGAAAAATTAATCTTTGTGAAAGATTCAACTTATTAGAAAGCCCAACCAGGGTCAAAACAACAGGGAAAGGCAACAGAAAAATCACTTTTTACTCAGCAATCAGTCACAGTTAACAAATTACTATTAATTTTGTTTAATCAAAAAATGCCTATTCGCCGTTATGCCGACGCGTTTCAAATCTGGGGGAAGTCACAGATTCTCTTCAGGGCTCTGTCAGTGTGGAATTCTATAAAGATAAAGGAAGCTTGATTTAGCCACTATTTACAAAGATTGAAAACCTTCCCCTAAAGCACAGGGGCAGAAGTCACAGAATTTTACCTGTTCATGTGGGTAACGCGGTCCCGCGTTCCAATGATTCAAATAAAGAGGGGCCTTTTGTTATGCAGGGATTCTGTTAAAGGATTACAACAAAGGATTTAGTACCAAGCGTCTCAGAGACATGCAGGTGGGTGGTCTCATGATTTAAAGCACACAATCCGTACCTTAGAATGTTTAAACGGGGGCACCACTAGTTATTTTCTCCAGAAGTGGTTCATCCGCTGTATGCCTATTTGCACAGCCGCCTGTAAAGCAACAGACATTGCGCTTACTTGATGGCCACTCGCTTGTGCTAGATAGAACTAAAGCGATTTGCCTAGCTGTTAGCGTACCTGAGTATCTTTGTGGAGGGCAGTGGGGGATTTCACAATTGTACTGACTCTCGCAGATGGGCCAGGAAGCCTCCACGGTGTTTCGCTGCGTGCTTCATTCTCGCTTGGATCTGAAAAAGTTATATTTGAATTGTAAAAGCGCGAAGGGGCTACTTGTCTAACATACTACAGGAGACGCGCTGACACTCACCTCTCTTTCCAACCACATATCAGGAAATGCGAACTCATTGGTGGAAAGCCACCATGTGAGGCTGTTACTTCATAGCTAATCCGCCGCTAAGCATTGTGGACTTTGTAGTTAACCAGGTACTTCAAGTTCATAGGCGGGATATCTCTGATAAAGAGTTGAGCCCCGTTTGGGTACTATTAAATTTTAGTATCAAATATGCTTCTTTTCGCAAAAGCATTTGATCGCTGCTTCCACTCAAATTAGTTTGGTTCAAGTTGAACAGCACAGTCCACTTGAACTCATTTTCCCCATGATTTTGATCGATAAAATGTTGGACAAGGGGCGCTGTGAGTACTCTGTTTTTAATGCGTGACCTATGTTGCGTCATGCGTGTGTTGGCCTGTTGGTTCGTTTTACCTATGTAAATCTTTGAACAAGGGCAAATGATCGCGTAAACCACGTTTTTGGTTCTGCAGTTTGTGAAGTTTGAATGGGTCCACGTTGTGGTAGTGTGGCAGAAAGTTTTCCCTTCGATCGTTGTATCGCAAGCGATACAATTACCACATCTGTGGTGGCCCTCGATTGGTTTGAGTCCCCATTTAGACAATAAGTCGCTTTTTGGTTTTGGTATTCTAATGTCTGCGCGAACTAATTGTTGGCCAATGTTCTGGTTTTTTTTAAAGGCAAATATGGGACGGGGGAATGGCATTTCCAAATCTTCTAACAGATGCCAATGTTTCAGAACCATCTGTCGAATTTTGTGAGTTTCCGCACAAAACGTGGTCACGCAAACTAAGCTTTCAAGTTCACGCTTCTGTTTTATCTCAAAGAGACATTCTCGTGGTGTGTAACGAGCCCTCTTAAACGAATGTTTTAGTAATTTACCTGGGTAACCTCGTTTTACCAATTCATCGCAAAACTGTTGGCCATGTTCCTTAAATTGGTCAATTTCTGAACAATTTCGCCGAATTCTCAGGAGTTGTCCATAAGGCAAGTTCGCCCTCAAGTTTCTTGGATGCGAACTGCCATAATGAAGGATGGTATTTTTATCCGTTTTCTTCCTGTATAAGGATGATTTCAAAAAGCCTCCCACATTACTCATTTCCACATCAAGAAAGGTCATTTTGACATTGCTTGAGTCTAGTGAGAATTGTATGTCACGGTGTCTCGAATTTATCCATTGGTGAAAGGTACTCAAGTCGGCGGGGCTCCCCTGCCACAGGAGCCACACGTCGTCGATGTACCGGTACCAATGCATTATATTTTGTGAGTAGGGGTTGTTTGTCTCTATGAATCTTTTTTCATATTCCGCCATGTAAAGAACGGCCATTTCAGGAGCATAAGGGCACCCCATCGCGGTGCCCTTAACCTGCATGTAGAAGTCGTCATTAAAACGAAAATAGTTCTTTTTCAGAGTGATCTCTGCCAATCGCAGTATAAAAGATGTGGGGACTTTGTGGGGTCTCTCTCTGGATTCCAAATACAGTTCAATCACCTCAAGTGCCTCCTCTTGGGGTATTTGAGTGTAAAGGGACGTAACGTCCATTGTCACCATTAATTGTACTGTATCATTAAACACAGTTCCCTCTACTTTTGACAGAAAATCCGTTGTGTCCCGTAGGTATGCCTTAACTTCAGTCACAAAAGGCTTCAAAAAGAAATCCACGAATTTGGATAGCGGCTCGAGGCACGAGTCGCAACCCGAAACAATTGGTCTTCCGGGGGGATCCGACGAATTTTTATGAATTTTGGGCAGAAAATATGCCACTGGGGTTCTAGGAAACTTTTTGATTAAAAACTCAGTTTCCTTGGGGCCTAAGAAACCACTGTCTTTGCCGGTTTGCACAACATCAGCAATCAAAGATTGAATTTGCTGTAAGGGGTCTTCCGACAATTTCCGGTACCAATCTTGGTTGTTTACATGCGAACAACCTTCAGCTAAGTATTTATCTCTAGGCCAGATGACAACGGCACCGCCCTTGTCAGCCTGCTTTATCACCAATGAGGGATCTTCCTTAAGGTTTTTTAATGCTGTCCGTTGTCCCTTCGTGATATTGGGTTTCACAAATTTCTGCTGATGTTCCAATTTATTAATAGATGACAAAAGAATTTGTTCAAATGCAAGTACTTGCTTGGGCACATTCTGGGTGGGTATGAAAGTGGATTTATTCCTAAGTCCCGTCGTCTCCATATTGCTACTTGGAGGTTGGTTGGCAAAAAACGCTTTGAGACGGATTTTGCGGCAAAATTCTAATGTCTCAAGTTTTATTTTGGTGAAGTCTGTGCGTCTAGTTGGAACAAACTTGAGCCCCAAGTTTAACACAGACTCTTCATCTTTTGACAATGCCCGAGTTGATAAGTTAACTACGGTGGACGGATTTTCTACGACTTGTAGTAATTCCTCCGGGTTCGCATTTCCCATTGTGGTTTGAACCTTACCTTTGACTGCTGGCCTTTGTCTAAAAAAGGAGTTTGTTTCTTCCCTCCTCTTGAGTCAGAACTAGATGACTCAGAGGACGAGGTTTCTGAAAAAGTTTTATATCTATTTCGCGATCTACCTTGAAAATTTGAAAGTGCTCCTCTAGATTCTGGTTGGGAGTAGAAATCGTCTTTTAGGAAGGGGTATGCTCTTTCTAATGTAAAGGATTTAGAGTCCCTTTCGTACTGTGCTGTCTTGTTATTGATTGTATTGTCTTTGAAGGATTGGATCTCTTTGTCGACCTAAGGGGTGGGACCATCCCGTGGGGGCTCCAGGTGAAAAATGTCCCAGTCATTTTTACTGAGGATGCAGACTATAAAAAGGGATTTAGCTGCATAAACACTAAGTGCAGCAGGGAGCTTATGGTCCACAACATCGAAACCGCCCAAAGAATATGCGCGAAAGAACTACAAGAGATTGAGGAACTTACCACAGCCATCAGAGACAACCAGGTGGTATCGGATTCCAAAGCACTTTTAGAAAAAATCGACAAAGAGATCCAATCCTTCAAAGACAATACAATCAATAACAAGACAGCACAGTACGAAAGGGACTCTAAATCCTTTACATTAGAAAGAGCATACCCCTTCCTAAAAGACGATTTCTACTCCCAACCAGAATCTAGAGGAGCACTTTCAAATTTTCAAGGTAGATCGCGAAATAGATATAAAACTTTTTCAGAAACCTCGTCCTCTGAGTCATCTAGTTCTGACTCAAGAGGAGGGAAGAAACAAACTCCTTTTTTAGACAAAAGCCAGCAGTCAAAGGTAAGGTTCAAACCACAATGGGAAATGCGAACCCGGAGGAATTACTACAAGTCGTAGAAAATCCGTCCACCGTAGTTAACTTATCAACTCGGGCATTGTCAAAAGATGAAGAGTCTGTGTTAAACTTGGGGCTCAAGTTTGTTCCAACTAGACGCACAGACTTCACCAAAATAAAACTTGAGACATTAGAATTTTGCCGCAAAATCCGTCTCAAAGCGTTTTTTGCCAACCAACCTCCAAGTAGCAATATGGAGACGACGGGACTTAGGAATAAATCCACTTTCATACCCACCCAGAATGTGCCCAAGCAAGTACTTGCATTCGAACAAATTCTTTTGTCATCTATTAATAAATTGGAACATCAGCAGAAATTTGTGAAACCCAATATCACGAAGGGACAACGGACAGCATTAAAAAACCTTAAGGAAGATCCCTCATTGGTGATAAAGCAGGCTGACAAGGGCGGTGCCGTTGTCATCTGGCCTAGAGATAAATACTTAGCTGAAGGTTGTTCGCATGTAAACAACCAAGATTGGTACCGGAAATTGTCGGAAGACCCCTTACAGCAAATTCAATCTTTGATTGCTGATGTTGTGCAAACCGGCAAAGACAGTGGTTTCTTAGGCCCCAAGGAAACTGAGTTTTTAATCAAAAAGTTTCCTAGAACCCCAGTGGCATATTTTCTGCCCAAAATTCATAAAAATTCGTCGGATCCCCCCGGAAGACCAATTGTTTCGGGTTGCGACTCGTGCCTCGAGCCGCTATCCAAATTCGTGGATTTCTTTTTGAAGCCTTTTGTGACTGAAGTTAAGGCATACCTACGGGACACGACGGATTTTCTGTCAAAAGTAGAGGGAACTGTGTTTAATGATACAGTACAATTAATGGTGACAATGGACGTTACGTCCCTTTACACTCAAATACCCCAAGAGGAGGCACTTGAGGTGATTGAACTGTATTTGGAATCCAGAGAGAGACCCCACAAAGTCCCCACATCCTTTATACTGCGATTGGCAGAGATCACTCTGAAAAAGAACTATTTTCGTTTTAATGACGACTTCTACATGCAGGTTAAGGGCACCGCGATGGGGTGCCCTTATGCTCCTGAAATGGCCGTTCTTTACATGGCGGAATATGAAAAAAGATTCATAGAGACAAACAACCCCTACTCACAAAATATAATGCATTGGTACCGGTACATCGACGACGTGTGGCTCCTGTGGCAGGGGAGCCCCGCCGACTTGAGTACCTTTCACCAATGGATAAATTCGAGACACCGTGACATACAATTCTCACTAGACTCAAGCAATGTCAAAATGACCTTTCTTGATGTGGAAATGAGTAATGTGGGAGGCTTTTTGAAATCATCCTTATACAGGAAGAAAACGGATAAAAATACCATCCTTCATTATGGCAGTTCGCATCCAAGAAACTTGAGGGCGAACTTGCCTTATGGACAACTCCTGAGAATTCGGCGAAATTGTTCAGAAATTGACCAATTTGAGGAACATGGCCAACAGTTTTGCGATGAATTGGTAAAACGAGGTTACCCAGGTAAATTACTAAAACATTCGTTTAAGAGGGCTCGTTACACACCACGAGAATGTCTCTTTGAGATAAAACAGAAGCGTGAACTTGAAAGCTTAGTTTGCGTGACCACGTTTTGTGCGGAAACTCACAAAATTCGACAGATGGTTCTGAAACATTGGCATCTGTTAGAAGATTTGGAAATGCCATTCCCCCGTCCCATATTTGCCTTTAAAAAAAACCAGAACATTGGCCAACAATAAGTTCGCGCAGACATTAGAATACCAAAACCAAAAAGCGACTTATTGTCTAAATGGGGACTCAAACCAATCGAGGGCCACCACAGATGTGGTAATTGTATCGCTTGCGATACAACGATCGAAGGGAAAACTTTCTGCCACACTACCACAACGTGGACCCATTCAAACTTCACAAACTGCAGAACCAAAAACGTGGTTTACGCGATCATTTGCCCTTGTTCAAAGATTTACATAGGTAAAACGAACCAACAGGCCAACACACGCATGACGCAACATAGGTCACGCATTAAAAACAGAGTACTCACAGCGCCCCTTGTCCAACATTTTATCGATCAAAATCATGGGGAAAATGAGTTCAAGTGGACTGTGCTGTTCAACTTGAACCAAACTAATTTGAGTGGAAGCAGCGATCAAATGCTTTTGCGAAAAGAAGCGTATTTGATACTAAAATTTAATAGTACCCAAACGGGGCTCAACTCTTTATCAGAGATATCCCGCCTATGAACTTGAAGTACCTGGTTAACTACAAAGTCCACAATGCTTAGCGGCGGATTAGCTATGAAGTAACAGCCTCACATGGTGGCTTTCCACCAATGAGTTCGCATTTCCTGATATGTGGTTGGAAAGAGAGGTGAGTGTCAGCGCGTCTCCTGTAGTATGTTAGACAAGTAGCCCCTTTGCGCTTTTACAATTCAAATATAACTTTTTCAGATCCAAGCGAGATTGAAGCATGCAGCGAGACACCGCGGAGGCTTCCTGGCCCATCTGCTAGAGTCAGTACAATTGTGAAATCCCCCACTGCCCTCCACAAAGATACTCAGGTACGCTAACAGCTAGGCAAATCGCTTTAGTTCTATCTAGCACAAGCGAGTGGCCATCAAGTAAGCGCAATGTCTGTTGCTTTACAGGCGGCTGTGCAAATAGGCATACAGCGGATGAACCACTTCTGGAGAAAATAACTAGTGGTGCCCCCGTTTAAACATTCTAAGGTACGGATTGTGTGCTTTAAATCATGAGACCACCCACCTGCATGTCTCCGAGACGCTTGGTACTAAATCCTTTGTTGTAATCCTTTAACAGAATCCCTGCATAACAAAAGGCCCCTCTTTATTTGAATCATTGGAACGCGGGACCGCGTTACCCACATGAACAGGTAAAATTCTGTGACTTCTGCCCCTGTGCTTTAGGGGAAGGTTTTCAATCTTTGTAAATAGTGGCTAAATCAAGCTTCCTTTATCTTTATAGAATTCCACACTGACAGAGCCCTGAAGAGAATCTGTGACTTCCCCCAGATTTGAAACGCGTCGGCATAACGGCGAATAGGCATTTTTTGATTAAACAAAATTAATAGTAATTTGTTAACTGTGACTGATTGCTGAGTAAAAAGTGATTTTTCTGTTGCCTTTCCCTGTTGTTTTGACCCTGGTTGGGCTTTCTAATAAGTTGAATCTTTCACAAAGATTAATTTTTTTGTGTGAACAGAATTGTTGTTTTTCTTATTGTAAAAGAAGCTTGCCTATAATTGTGAATTCATTTGTATATATTGTCTTGTGTATAGAATTGCTTGTATGATAGTGTAAATAGTGTAAATGTGTGTAAGTAGTGTCTTTTCTCTACCTTAAAATGTCTTTAAAAATGATTTAACAATTAATTGTCTAAAGGGTTTAAATAAAATAACCCATACAAACAATAGGTTCCTTTCCCTTGCTTGTATTCTCAAAAGTTGTGAGAGAAAATTATCCTGGGGTACAACATTGTTTTTGTTCTATTATATTACGGTCCAGTTGAACCCCTGTCCCAGGACCAAACTCCGTTTCTTTTCAAAGTAATTGGAAGTGAGGGATGTCTGGTCAAGCAAAGAAAATGTCAATTGGTAAATCATCGAAAATTGAATTGCTAATCTCCAGAAAGAAAAGAGTTTTTCTATTTAGCTCTTTTGCAACTTTTCAAGCCTTGGCGTGCAGAAGAGGAACTGCTTGGAGATTTCCTCTGTTACGAAGACTCTTTTAATGCAGCCAAGGAGTCCATAGAATGTCCTGTTTTTCCAAAATATCTAGAAATGTTGAATGCAGAAATCGAGCAGGAAGCAACAATTGCAGCTGAGATTGCTAGAGACAGTTCTCAGGACAGTCAGAGTTATGTTCCATTGAGTCAGGATCCACTAGGAGAACCAGTTATCGAAAATGGAGCTGCCACTGCTATGATTGAAGTGGAAAGAGCCATGGCACATGCTCAGGAGGATGCGGTTAACTTAGAAGATTTGGAAAGACAACTCAACGTTGAGCAGAGGAAAATATATGACGAAGTTACCAACCAAATTGATCATGGATTAAGTCATGAGAAGAAAGAGTGCTCATGTACGTCGTTGAAGCCTGTCCGACTGTACATGAGTGGAGAAGCAGGAACTGGAAAAGGTTTCCTCATTAAAGCAATTTCATGTTATCTGCAGAAAAGGACTGAGTCATCGCTGTCTTGTGTTGTCACCGCTCCAACTGGACTGGCAGCACATAACATTAAAGGTATTACTTTGCATCGGCTACTGATGCTGCCAGTGGAGCATGATAACAAATTACAATACCACAAGTTATCTGGTGATGATGATGATGAAGAAAATTTATAATGCGCAAAAACAATAACCCGCAGGTATCAAGGCGCCTAAAAATATGATCAAAAGTTGAAACAGACGTCCTTACATATAGGCTTGCCGAAAGAGGAGAGTTTTTAGGGCAGTGCGAAAGTTCTGTAAAGACGGAAGGGATCTCAGGTCCAGGGGAAGATCATTCCACCATTTAGGGGCTAGAGTGGAGAAGGCCCTGCCACCCCATCTAGCTCTTCGTACGCGGGGGCTGTCAGAAGCAATTTCCCGGAGGAACGCAAGTTCCTTCCAGGGATGTAGTGGGAAATGATGGACCCAATTCCCGTGTCACTATTTTTGGCGATGGCTCTGTAGGTCATGCATAAGACTTTGAACCGGATTCGATGTTCTACCGGTAGCCAATGCAGCGTTTTCCTGGCCGCAGTGGCCGAGGAGCGTCTGGGAATGTCCAGAACAAATCTGGCTATGGCGTTTTGGACTACCTGTAAGCGCTGCAGGTGGCTCCTGTTTAGCCCAGCATACAGCGCATTACAGTAGTCCAAACGAGAACCAATGAGTGCGACGGCTATTTGTATTCTAGCCTGCAAGGATAGATATTTCCTAATCCTTTGTAAGGTGTGAATCAAACCCCAGCAGGTGGAAACGGTTCTACTCACCTGGCTGCCCAAGTCAAGGGCAGGGTCTATCGTCACCCCGAGATTCTTGGCAGATGTTGTAGGGGAAGGGCATGTTCCTAGTGAGTCAGGCCACCAGTTGGCTGACCAGATGTTTTCTTTCCCCCCAAACACCATCACCTCAGTCTTCTCCCCATTCAGTTTAAGAGAGTTCGGAATCATCCAATGACCAACCGCCTCCATACAAGATCTAAACTTGGAGGCGGTTAGTACATCTGAATGGGGGAGAGAGACGAGTATTTGGGTGTCATCTGCGTAAGAGACTACCTCCATCCCGAAAGATCTTATTAGTCTGGCTAGTGGGGTCACATAGATGTTGAAAAGGGTCGGGCTAAGCGCCGACCCTTGGGGGACCCCACACTGCACTGGTCGGGATGGAGATAGGAACTCCCCCAGCTTGACTCTTTGTTCCCTCCCCGTAAGGAAAGCGGTCAAAAGATCCAAGCCTGCGTCCTTCACCCCCACCTCCCTCAGGCGAGATGAAAGTACTGAGGGGGAGAGGGTATCGAAAGCCGCAGTTAGATCTAGCAGGACCAGGAGGGTGGTCTGGCCCCCATCCACTGTCGTGCGGATCTTATCGAGCACGATGCTGAGGGCTGACTCGGTGCTGAATTCCCTCCTAAATCCATGATGGGAGGAGTCCAGGCATCCCGAGCTTTCCACAAAATCAGCGAGATGCTTGTTAAGATGTGCCTCAAGCATCTTCGCTGGGGCAGGAAGCAGAGAGATAGGCCGGAGGTTTTTTAGGACCTCCGGGTCCAGGGAGGCCTTTTTTAACAGGGGTTTTACTACCGCCTTCTTCCATTCCATAGGGAAAATACCGTCTCTAATGGCTAGATTCATTACCTCTAGCAGCGGTGGCAGGAGGGTCTCCCTACACTGCTTGATGACTTTCAGTGGGCAGGTATCCAGGGGAGAACCAGACTTGGTCTTATTTAGCAGTAACTCCAGATCTTGCAAGGCCAGCGGAGGAAAAGAGTCCAGGGTGCACAGTTGGGAGATGTCAGTAGTAGTCATGCTCATCTCAACCCCTGCAGTGGGCGCACTGATACAAGCTCTTTGTACCTCGAGGGCCAGGTGAATTTCCTGAATTTTGGTGTGGAAGAAGGAGGCAATCTTATCACATAGGTCCTGCGAAGGAATGACAGGATCAGGGGCTTGCAGTTTGACTAAAGAGTCAACAGTTTTAAAAAGCTCCTTCGGCGAGGAAAGCGAGGTAGTCAAGGTAACAAAGTAGTCTTGTTTAGCCTGCACAATCTCAGCTTTATATTTTTTAACAAGGAGTTTATGGGCTTCCTTGTTCTTAAAGTCCCAACTAGCACGCCAGAGCCTCTCCTTTCTCCTCACTTCTTGCCTAAGAAGTCTGAGGGAATCAGAGAACCAGGGGGCAGATGGTCTCTTTCTGGCTCGGCGGCGGGACTGTACTGGGGCCAATTTATTCAAGGCCTCAGTGGTAACCTGTTCAAAATGGCCGACTGCAGTCTGAACGCTGTCTAAGCCAATAATAGAAAGGCTTGCAGCCCAGGGCACGAAGGAATCACTGTTGATATTCCTAAAATTTCTGGCAGTTTCCATTATGTGATTCCCTTTTTTGCGGAAGTCCACCCTATGGCGTTCCAAAAGAAAAGGAACTGCCAAATGGTCAGACCAAGATAGATAGATCGGATCCTTAATAGTCAGACGAGGGTCATTGGAAAAAATACCATCCAGTGTATGTCCTGCACGATGGGTGGCTCCGGTAGAGCCTCAATGAGACAGGAAGTATCAGATAGGTCGTGCTGTTCTAAACGATAGTTAAAATCACCCAGAATAGAAAAATTTTCTTGGCCAAAATAGGGTTCAAGGGACTGGAGGAGGTTGTGCGTAAAATGAGTTTTCGAACCTGGAGGTCGATATACTAAGATTCCATTAAAAAAGGGACATTGCGCTTCCTTTATTGTAAAATAAAGAGCTTGAAAGCTGTCCGAGAAATCGGGTATAGGTACGATATGCCATTGCAAGTGGTCTTTATGAAGAATCGCTATCCCCCCTCCCACTCGACCCTGTCTATCAAGTCTGACCAGACAGTACCCATCAGGGACCGCCTCGATTAAATCAGGGTCAGACGAATCCTTGGCCCATGTTTCCGTAACAAACACTATAGTGGGTGTTCTATCCAATACCATCTCTTTAAACATTATCTTGTTCTTAACAAGGGAGCGGGCATTAATCAGAATGCCCTCTACTCCTACTATCTTAGGGCTAGATATGGCGGAATGGCCAGAGTGAAGGTGGTTAGGGGCGGGATTAGGAGGCCTACGCGTGGAATGACAGCCACATCGTAAGGGGAAAAGAAGGTCGTCCGGCTCATAGGAATGCGAGCAGCGTTGTCTGCGAGGTTTCAAGGCCAACATTTGGTGATGGGAATAACTGTGGGGGGAGGAATGAGTTTCACCAGAGTCCAGAGGCCAGCAGCCCAGCGCGTCCTCAGCGCGGACGGGCGCAGACGGGGTGGACTCTGGCGTGACTCCGGCGTCACTATGGCGTCCCCGCTGCGCGTACACGCTGCGCGCCATGTCCTGCTGTCTATGTAGGGCTCTGGCCAGACCATGTGTCTGCTTCAGCGAATGGCTGAGGAGCGCTAGTGACCCACCCAAGATGGCGTCCCAGACAAACAAAGCGCGGGGACCGGGCCGCCCGAGTGGCGGTGAATGCAGAACAGTTAAATGCAGCAGTGCGATCCGTGTCTAAGGGCACAGGTAGGGACCTAGTAAATTCTAAACATTATTTTCTAGCTATTTAAAAACAGGGGATAACGAGCGCAAATCAGAGAAGTAAATACAAAACGGGGTTTTAAAATACAATTACAGGCTTTCAATGCTTCCAGCGCATAGCACTATATGCAGTAATACAAAACGGGGTTTTAGAATTCAATTGCAGGCTTTCAGTGCTTCCAGCGCATAGCGCTATATGCAGGACGGGAATCAGGCAAGAGTGAAAGACTCTCCTACCTGGTTTTAAATACTGTCGTCAATTACAGCCGCTGGCCAGACCACGTGTCTGCTTCAGCGAATGGCTGAGGAGCGCTAGTGACCCACCCAAGATGGCGTCCCAGACAAACAAAGCGCGGGGACCGGGCCGCCCGAGTGGCGGTGAATGCAGGACAGTTAAATGCAGCAGTGCGATCCATGTCTAAGGGCACAGGTAGGGACCTAGTAAATTCTAAACATTATTTTCTAACTATTTAAAAACAGGGGATAACGAGCGCAAATCAGAGAAGTAAATACAAAACGGGGTTTTAAAATACAATTACAGGCTTTCAATGCTTCCAGCGCATAGCGCTATATGCAGTAATACAAAACGGGGTTTTAGAATTCAATTGCAGGCTTTCAGTGCTTCCAGCGCATAGCGCTATATGCAGGACGGGAATCAGGCAATGGGGATGCTTGTTGTGAAGTATCTAGAGTCCTGAAGAAGATGAAACTTCTTATCATTGACGAAGTAAGCATGGTTTCCAATGTCATGCTTGCCTTTGTGCATTTGAGAATGCAGGAAGTTCTTAAAACAGAGTATGATGTGTTATTCGGTGGCAAACACATCATTGTTTTTGGTGATCTTCTGCAGCTGACACCAGTGAAAGGACAACCAGTGTTTAAACTGCTTACGCATGAAGATACCAGGAAGTGCCTAGGGAGCATTGGCAACGTTAACATTTGGTTAAACTTCAATTATGCTGAGCTGCGTGAAAATATGCGTTAGGCGAAGGACGAAGATTACAAGAATATTCTACAAGATGCTAGAATCGGGAAAGTGACCGAGCGTGGAAAAGAATCTTTACATGCACGATTACTGTCAAATTTGTATCCAGAAGAAGACATTCTGCCAGAGGATATTTTTCAGAAAATTACTGAGAAGAAATCTGGAATATGTTTGATGCCAACTCTTGCAGAACGTTCCATCTTCAACAACAAAATGTTGAATTTAGAAAACCAAGAGATTGTGAAACTGGAAGCTATTGACAGAATAGAGCATATGCGAGCAACAATTATTTTGTCTGAGAATTTGAAATCTAAATTGGATTCATTAGAGAAGACTATATCTAAAACTGCGGGTTTTGAAAAGACTCTGAATGTGTGCTTAAATTGCCGTATCATTTTGAGAAGGAATTTACATGTTGAAAGAGGTCTGGTAAATGGATCAATGGGTAATGATGTTGATTTTGAGAAATACAGAAGTAGAGATGGAATTGAATTTTTAAAAACTAAATTTGATGTTATTGAGGAAGTACAGCTAATTGGTCGTTGCACAGCTAGGTTTTTGCTTGTAAAAGACTTACATGTTCGCCGTAAGCAGTTTCCTGTTTGCTTGGCATATGTGGTGACAATTCATAAATCACAAGGTTTAAGTGTAGACACTGCTTTAGTGAATATTGGCAGTTCTGTGTTCAAAGAAGGTATGGCTTATGTAGCATTGTCACGAGTCAGAACTTTATCGGGATTGTACTTGATTGACTGTGATGTCACAAACATTTGTGCGGATCTAGATTGTGTTAAGGAATACAATAGGTAAGGAAGAGAGTATGCGCCACATTTGCCTCAATATCCTTTGTTTGAGAAACGTGTGGTAGGCCGGAAACGAACAAATATCAGTAATAGTAGGGAGGTTGTAGCAAAAAGACCAAAAGTCGATGAACCGAAAATTGTAAGCAGAAAGAAAATGAATTCTGTTGAAGATGTTGTTGGTTTTCAATTTGAAAATAGTTCTGGTGTCAACTGCTATGCTAAAGTAGTGGTTAATGTTGTCTTTTCACTAGAGACTTTAAAAGAACAGATTGTGATCAATTAGGAACAAAGTTTATGCTGTTTGTTGAATTCTGTGTTAGAGAAATGTAGCGCTGATAGAACAAGAGTAGAAAGTGTGTCTGAAATTCGTTATCTGTTAGACGAATGTTCAGGTCAAACACAATTCTCTCAAAATATTCAGCAGGATTGTCAGGAGTTTTTAATGTATATGCTTGATGTATTGCAAGATGAAGGTGTAGATGTAGATTATCTGTTTGGCCTTTCTTATCAATGGCAGACTGATTGCGAGAACTGTAGGCTATCAAGTACTACTAGTGTAGACTCAGAAAGATTTATATATTTAACTTTGCCTGACAGTAAATCAGTATCCTTCAATAAGCTAGTAAAAGCAGCCGATCAAAACATGGAGTGTAGTCAATGTAAGTCTGCAATGCTGTCCACGTTAATTATACGAAGTTATGGCCAGTATGTCATTTTAATGTTCCAACGATGTAGGCCTGATGGAACTAAATTGACAACTTTAATTAATAATTTTGTGGCTTCGCAGTTGTCAATATCAGGAAGGACTTTTGTAACTACAGCAATTATATATCAAGACGGTCCTTCAACAACTTCAGGACATTACACAGCTTATTTAAAATCTGGAAACGGCTGGTCATTCTGCAATGATTCTGTTTTAACTTTCAAAAAAAGATTGCCTTTCCACCTTCAAAATTCTTACCTGGTGTTCTTACAACCAAAATTTTAGGGAAGGAATCTTGGGATTTGTTCTGAGGAATTTCAAGAGGTTCTAATGGCTCCTACTCTATATGGCCTTGTGGATAAGTGTAGTACAGAGCGAAAACTGTTTGTGTTTATAAGCTAATTCAAGCAGCAGATCAAAACAAGGAGTAGAGGAAATGTAAGTCTGCAATGCTGTCCATATTATTTATGGAAACTTATGGGTGAAATGTCATTTTACAATTTCAACTACATAAACTGGATGAAAATAAGTTGTCAAGTCTAATTAAAAATGTTTTGGCTACACAGTCATCGATTTCAGGAAGAACATTTGTAACTGCAGCTATTATATATTATGATGGTCAAAATGACAAGATCAGGATATTACACAGCTTATTTGAAATATAAAAAAGGCTAGTCTTTCAGTAAACATTACCAATTGAGTATGAAGCAATGTTGCCTTTTGACTTGTTTTCTGAAGTGAGAATTTAGTGTAGGTAACTGGACTATAATGATTCTAGGTGTTGATGTAATTTAGTGTGCTGTTTTAAATTGCTTTGTATGTCTCATTTTTCTTAAAACGATGGAGTTTATCTTTCAGAAAGTGGCGGGCAGAAAATAGTAACAGCACAACGGAGTATAAGCTGTTCATAGGACATCCTTTGACGTCATAGAAAGTAAGTTACTTTTGAGGAGTTCTTATTTCTGATTGATTATATTTTAAGGGTTTTTTAAACACAATCATTTTGATTGTGGTTTTTTTTCCCCGCTGTTATATGATGAATACCTTCAACTCACTGTTTTCAGTGAAATTTGATATATTCTGAGAACAGCAAAAATAAACCATTAAATATGCATAAATAATTTTGTACTTTGAATTGTGATTTATAATATGTATTCATCTTGTCTCATGCTCACTCTTTTTTTACTACCTTCTATTAATTTAAAAATTTTTGTTCTTTCTTACACAGATTAAAAGTATAAAAATTACAATTGACTAAGTTAACAACAATTATAAGGTAAGTGTTTAGTACTCTTTATGTTACATCTCTATCAAATTTAACTTTTATTAGTTCCACTGCTTCATTTCTTTAACCCTGTTTCCTGCCTTTGCTACTTCCCTCATTTCTTTTTCTATTACTTACTTATACTACTCTTTCCACTACTTTTCTCAGTCCCTCTTTCAACAGTAACTGTGTGTTACTCCCTCTATTTGTCTTTCTTTTAACATTACTGTCTGTTTACTTACTCTTCTTTTTAAAAAAAAAAAACTTTTTTTAGTTTGCTTCCGGTTCTCGTACCGGCGCGCGAACCGGAAAGCGAATCAAAAGAAATAGAGGTTGCTAGAGTGCTAAACATTCTAGCAATTTTTTATAAAGGGGAGGTACTTCTGAAAAGAACTTCTTTTTATTATTTTTGTTGTTTTATATTTTTTTCTGTTTTTTTGGGGGGAGGGAACAAACATGATTCATTAGAAAGGGCTCAACAGGAGCAACAAAAAAAAAAGAAAATTTATTTTCTGGGACGTTTTGTACATTGATGATGTTCAAAAGCTCTATTGATTAGAGTTACACTCCTCTCTCCACAGGAAATTAATTTGCCGCAAGTTAAACAGGTTAATTTCATTTGGCCAAAGTTCATCTGTAGATTTGGGACCGTCTCCCTTGCCTCTGATCCCGTCACTGCCTCTTCATTGATGGATGTACTGGCCACAGGTCGGGGGTTATCCACCAGATCACGTATTTGGGCAGCACTGTAATTTATCGGGTGCCACCTCTCCATATGGCGATGCATGGTATAATTACCACAACTGTATTTTTTTCTGTTCCTCTGGACAGTTCATTGTGGCAGATCAGGCAGGTAACGTACCAGGCATTTACCTTTTTTTGATGTGGGGGAAATGAAAAAAATTGCCAAATAAAATTTTCTTTTATATGGGACCTCCTTGGCTGTTCTTTTAAAAACCTCCTTGTCCCTTGCTCCTCTTCCTCTTCTTCCTCTTCTTCCTCCTCTTGTTGGAGGATGACGTGAGGAGATGGTCCTCTCTTCCTTGGAGGTGGTGGTGGTGGTGGGGGTCCACCAGCTGCAGCAATCATTGAAGCCATTTGTAAGGTCGTCAATGTAGGTCTTTCTCTCATAAAAATGAAAGTCAGAGTGAGGAAAAAAGGTGGGACTTTCATCATTTCGGAAAAAAAACATGTTCTAAACCAATGAAAAGTGTTAATTTTAAGTCATCTGCCCAAGCCTTCCATCATTAGGAAACTAAAAGTAAAATGAACCAATGAAAAGTTTTATAAACAAGTCACATGACCTGTTATGCTTACGTTACGCGCTCCGCGCCGCGCCCCGGATCACTTCCGGGGCGCTGCGCTTCGCGCCTCGATTCGCGTTCCAGAGCGCTTCCGGGTGCGCTAACGCGGCGCGTCATAAGACGCATTACGCAGTAACGCGATACGTCGCGCTTACGGGACGCGTCACGATGTTGCTTTCTAACGCGGTACTTGCGCTAACGGAACGTTTACCGGTTGGCGGACCGGGTCTCAGAACAAATTGAAGCTAACGGGAAGCTGCCTGGTTCGTGGACCGGCAGTGAAACAAAAAAAAATAATTAAATAAATATTTAAATTAAAAAAATATAATACAAAAATATAAAAAATATATTTTTGAATTAGAATAAGAATACATTTTTACAGCTTTTGATATTTGCTATTAAAAAACCATTGAAATTCACTGAAAAAACCATAGCTTATAGACCATATATAGTTAGGAATTAGCATTTACAAAACCTTGAAAATTCACTGAAAAAAACATAGGTTATAGACCATATATAGTTAGGGATTAGCATTTACTAAACCTTATTTTACTCACACAAAACCATTGAAATTCGCATATATAGTTAGTTGCACTAACTATATATCGCGCACCCGCAATCCACTGCTGATGATGTCACATATTACATCATTCATGACATGGTCAGTGACATCACTGATGACATCACTGATGACATCTCAAATGACATCACTGATGACATCACTGATGACATCTCAAATGACATCACTGATGACATCACTGATAACATCTCATTTGACATTACTGATCACATCACTGATGACATCTCAAATGACATCACTGATGACATCTCATTTGCCATTACTCATCACATCACTGATGATATCATTCATGTGATAATATGATGAACCTCTTCAGATTCTAATATAACCTTAGATACAATCAGTGTAAACAGACACTCACAGACTGTCACTCATCCATGGAGTTACTCACATACCTAGTCACTCATGCAGAAAATCAATCACACCTCCATTTCCTCAACTATACAGTTATACACACCTTACTTATTCAAACATATACTAACACATATTTACTCTCTTATACAATCCCTGATACAAGTTTACAATGATCCATACAGCCACTCACACATTCACTGGCTCATATGCACAGTAATTTATATATGACAACTCTCACATGTACTGTGTTTTACATATGTACTTACTTTGACATGTAGCACTGAGATATACATTCACTCACCAATACACCCATGCACACAGTCAACAACCCATACAGCTGTTTCCACATGCAGTTTTGAATCCATACATCTAGTGAATCAACTGTTGACACATCTATGCACAGAGTCACACACCTCCCAGCCACCCACACACACACACACTCTCCCATACAAATACTTGAGCAACCAATCAATAACCCATATAGTTACTCATATAGCTACTGATCAACACATGCAGCAATTTACAGAACAACAGATATGATTATGCACAAATTAAGACAGTTTAGTCACTAACCCATGCACTCAGTGAGACTAATTTAATCACTCTCTCATACAGTCAGTCATGCACCTACTAAATCCTTCATCCAGACACTTATACATCCACTCATTCTTCAATATGTAAGACATATTTTAACTTTACAGAAACATACAGTCACTGGATGTTGTCATCAGTGATGTCATCAGTGATGTCACTGACCATGTCATGAATGATGTAACATATGACATCATCAGCAGTGGATTGCGGGTGCGCGATATATAGTTAGTGCAACTAACTATAAATGCAAATTTCAATGGTTTTGTGTGAGTAAAATAAGGTTTAGTAAATGCTAATCCCTAACTATATATGGTCTATAACCTATGGTTTTTTCAGTGAATATATATATATATATATATTCACTGAAAAAACCCTAGGTTTTACACACATTATAGTTAGGAAGTAGCATTTAAAAAACCTATGAAATTCACTGAAAAAACCATACGTTTGACACATGTTATAGTTAGCTGCACATTTTACTCATATAAAACCAATGAAATTCCCCGTTATAGTTACTTTAGCTAACTATAACTCGCGCGCCCGCAATGCACTGCTGATGATGTCACACATCACATCACTCATGACATCATCTATTAAATGGGTTAGTTTTAAAAATTACATACATTTTACATATGTAGATCTGAAAGTTGATTGAACAAAAATGAAGTATATAAATGTATAACCGGTTGTTTTTTGGGTGAAAATAGATTCTATAACTGACTGATTAAATATATCTTAATGAGTACATGGGTTACTGAGTAATATTTAAATATATACATATCTGTGTCTGTCTATCAGTTTCTATTTTATTGGCTGAATGTGTTGATGAGTAGCTATATCATTGAAACATTATATCTATATAGGTTATTGTTTCTTTATTATTACCAAAAGTATCTCAGTGTCTAAGTGTTAATATACTACATTAGGAGATTTTACATATTATGCTACATTAGGAGATTTTACATATTCCATTCATGCAAGAATCAGTGACATACTATTCCTATATGTTGTAGACAGCATATGTGAGATACTAGATATTATCAGTGTTATCAAGAGTAATGTCACTAACCATGTGATGACTGATGTAATATGTAACATCATCAGCAGTGCATTGCGGGCGCGCGAGTTATAGTTAGCTAAAGTAACTATAACGGGGAATTTCATTGGTTTTATATAAGTAAAATGTGCAGCTAACTATAACATGTGTCAAACCTATGGTTTTTTCAGTGAATTTCATAGGTTTTTTAAATGCTACTTCCTAACTATAACGTGTGTAAAACCTAGGGTTTTTTCAGTGAATTTCATAGGTTTTTCAAATGCTATTTCCTAACTATAACGTGTGTAAAACCTATGGTTTTTTCTGTGAATTTCATAGGTTTTTTGAATGCTAGTTCCTAAGTATGAAAGATATACCTGAAATAAATATCGACATACCAATCTTACGTGCACAACCGAGTGCACGCACCCACCTATTTATTTCATGAAAGCTTTCCAATTTAAACCTAATGAATTTCTTCATAGACCAATGAAAGAACTTATAGTACGTTAAGACACTGAACCTAGGCTTTTTTTGTCATATAAACCTTTTAATTAAATGGAGCCGATTTTTTTTTAATCGTTCGTGCGTGACTGGCTGTACACACCTTTATATTTTTAAAAAAAATATAAAAGGTTTTATAATTTATTAATTGTATACTTAAATCGAGCTCTAAAAATATGTCAAATCCGTATGTGTTTGAATTCACTTCTTTTCACGTTTTTAAACTTCAGTAAAGAACATCGCTACTTCCAAATCACGTTCGTAACGAGAAAGTGTCACCGCCTACACGTCCTGAGAAGCGCATGTAAAGTCATGTGACTTGAAAACAAGACTTCCAATTGGTTCTTAGTAGTTTCTGTTCTGGAATTTACACGAAGCACTCCACCCACTTTCCTCACAATCTTTTCTACTCTCAAGAGACAACAACGTCGAGCATCTTCCGGAAAACTTTGCTGAAATGGCTGCCCTTCCGCATTCATCTTCCGAATCTGATGGAAATGAGCGACCACCTTTAAGGAGAAAAAAGGAATCTTTCATTTGGCAATTTTTCACTTATCCTGAAGATCAAAAGAAAGTGAATGCGCCAAAAGTAACCTGCACGATATGCAATTCGGAGCTCTCAAGGGGAAATCCAAATAGAAAATATTCCTTTTCTATACATACCATGCAGCGGCATGTTAAACAAAGGCACCCTGAGCATTATGCAAAAGCATCGACAAGAGCCCTGGCCACGCTATTACCATCAGAGGTGGCCAGAACATCTTCTGGTGGACGACCTGTATCTCCATCGAGTGCTGAGATGGACTTGAGACCATATCTTGCGAAGGTGCACATGAAATGCAACGAGTGTGGAGGAATTCTTTTGTATGGAGAGCAGAGCCTCGTTCTTATTAAACTCAAAATTGAAAATCACAAATGCCCCAAGAAAAGATACATTTCTTCACTTCATTTTCATAGTATTACATACTGAAAAATGTTGTTGCAACTTTAAGAAATTGAAAGCATCATAACACTTGTTTCCAAAAAAAAAAAAAAAGTTCTTTTCAGAACTAACTCTTTGAACCAAAACGAGCTCCAAGAGCATAATATGAGATGTTTTTTTGCCGCTTTCTTTTAGTGCGCGACCGGGTGCGCGCACCCACCTATCGCGTACAGGACCTGAGACTCGCATGTGAAGTCATGTGACTTGAAAACAACACTTTCAATTGGTTGTTGGTAGTTTCTATTCTGGAATTTACACGCAGCACTCCACCCACTTCCATCACTTTCTTTTCAACTCTCAAGAGAGAACAACGTCGAACATCTTCCCGAAGACTTTGCTGCAATGGCTACCGTTCCGCATTCATCTTCCGAATCTGAAGGAAATGAGCGACCACCTTTGACAAGAAAAACGGAGGCCACGCTATTACCATCAGAAGTGACCAGCACATCTTCTGCAGAACGACCTGTATCTCCATCGAGTGCTGAGATGGACTTGAAACCATATCTGGCGAACGTGCACATGAAATGCAAGAGCTGTGGAAAACTTCTTGTATACGGAGAGCAAAGCTTTATTCTAATTAAACACAAAATTGAGAGTCTAAATGCTCCAAGAAAAGTAAAATTTCTTCACTTTATTTGGATAGTATGACATACTGAAAAATGTCGTAGCAACTTTAAGAAATCAAAAGCATCATAACACTTCTTTCCAAAAAAAAAAAAAAAGTTCTTTTCAGAACTAACTCTTTGTACCAAAACGAGCTCCAAGAGCATATTAGCTGATATTTTCTCGACGCTTTCTTTTAGTGCGCGACCGGGTGCGCGCACCCACCTATCGCGTAGAGGCAGCGAGACACGCATGTGAAGTCATGTGACTTTAAAACAACACTTCCAATTGGTTCTTACTAGTTTCTATTCTGCAATTTACACGGAACACTCCACCCACTTCCCTGGAAAACCAGTTTATCGAAAAACTTTTAAAGCCTCCTCTTATGAAACATTCGACATCGTTCACATAGCAGTGTAGTAAATAGCACTAGATACACTCCGTCCCTTAATTATAAGAGACTTATTGCTATGTGAGAACAACTTTTTTTTTTCACGCGATAATGTGAAATGCTGAGCCTTTTACAGAATTTTCTTTCACATATATGTTACTATTCTCCTTCGAGCACTAACACCGTAGAAAATACCACCAATAGCGTTGATATTTTTTACACCGAGAACGGGCGATTTGTATCGCTTAGAGCCCTTGCTATTATAAAGTTTTATTTCCTAAGTCTCTGATCTCCAACTGTGCAACGTGGCTCCCCTGTGTGTCGTAATGAGGTGCTAAGAGCACCACGTACACTCTACTGTGACTAAGCATCCATAAATTTCACGGACATCTGTACCCTGCTATCTGCAATTGTAAACATCAAAAGGAGCTACGCTGCGCCCCTTGGAGAGGCCTCACTCCCACTGCTACAACGGCTTGGCAGTCGCCAAGATGCACAAGAACAGCGTCTCGGATCCATTGAACTTCTGTGACGGTCTCAATGAAAATAAGCACTAAACAATATTCAAGTATGTAGTAGTCCTTCTACTTGGTTAGAGACTAAAAATTTACTGCAGTGCTGCAGCGATTTCTACCGCAAATAAACCTTGGTATTAATGAGGTTTAACGCAAATGCGGTAAAAATCGTTGCAAAGCATGAGTATCACAGAAAAGTCAGCATTATTCATGCATAGCGACCTAATGCTATTAGCCATGTTATCCACCTCCCATTGGATAACATGGCTAAAAACTGCTCAGGGCAGGTGTTAGCTTTTAGAAATATTCCCGCCTAGCGCAAATATCTCCAAAAGCTAGTAATAAGAGATAGCGATGGTAAAGACTATTTTCAGTCGCTAACATCTTAGCACGCCCACTTTGCATCTCATTAGATATAAATGCAACTGACATGCAAAGTGGGGCCCAAAATGTTCACTATCTCCTAGTAAGTGTCCCTAACTGGTGTTAGCAGCAGCTAGGTAATAGAGAGATAATTTTATCTCTGCTTTCTTGGCGTTTAAAGCAAAAAACTACAGATAAACACCCTTGATAATATACCTCTATATTCAAATTGCTGCGTCAAGACCTACGCCTACTTCAATCACATGCACAGTTTTGAAACAACATGGTCCAGAAAGTCACTGAGTAAAATCTCCTAAATTACAGTCAGCCACTTTCACGACGCATTTCTTCAGAGGAACACTTCTTTATGATACAGGGCTCTAGAATGACACACATATCTCGTCTTTATAGAAACCCCTCAGGTTTTTTTAACAGCTGTTAATTGCTTCCATACTCATCACAAAGCTGCTCCATCATGAGCATTGCCTCATCTGTCCTCAGGACGGACAACATTTGTGATGAACTTGCCGCTGTGCATGCACAACACTAACATTGTGCTTCCTTAACACGTTCTATTCACTAAGCAGAACCATGACGGAACCACTCTATCATAAACACACCTGAACCATGGCTCATAAAAGGAGTAGCTCTATCATGACCATACAAGTACCACTAAGCCCCCCAGCCCCCTAATCTTGAGGCAGAATTGGCACTGCAACACAGGATTTAAAGTCCTGCAAAGAACACCATGTAACATTTAATATCATATCCACTATTGTTTTCATATATCACTTTTGCTAAACTCACTCAGTGAAATGTCGCTCATTTTATTAAATCACTTTTAAAGCATTCCTTCTAACAATGCACCCAATCCTATGTGGAAGTGTTCAATATAAAAGATGACATTGCTTTAAGAAGGATAGAGAAATAAATAACACAATGATTTAAAAATGTATTTATTATATATACTTACCTAATAAAAAGAAAAAAAAAGTAAATTTCTTATTAAAACGTAGCACCTCTGGAAAAAAATTAACAATAAGATTATAAAGTATATTATTTAAAGAAAAAACAATAGGAAACAATAAGAGAGATGCAAAGAAAACTGTCAGATATTATTAATTAAACTTACCTTATAAATATAATATCTGTGGAGGAGAGTAAAAAAAAAATCTGTTATAATACATACTTCTGAATGCAATGTAACAAAATAAGTAAACAACATATTAAATGATTTATTTTTGCTGTCCTCAGAATACATTGATTTTCACTATCAAGAGTGATTTCAATATTAATCATCATATAACAGCGGGAAAAAAAAACACAATCGAAATGATTGTGTTTAAAAAACCCATACAAAATCTGCATACATATTATAAATATTTGAAAAAACATGTCTTAAATGTTTTCCTCAAATTCGCAATTTCTTGAGTAAGCACACTACATCTTCCTCAGTTACAACCTAAGTAAAGTATACCACTTATTTTTCAAGATATCTCAACAAAGCCCCGTGCAGCAATCTCCTATAAAAATATGTATTTGAAAGAGAAAGTTTCTTCTCTCATACCTTTCCGTGTGGCCAAATTGTATAAGCTAACTCATTATCTTTTAAATACCTCTCCCAAAGACTTGCGTCCATATAAGTTTTAAAATAATTCTCAAAAGTACTCATTTTCTTCTCTCATATTTTTCCACGTGGCCAAATACTATGAGTTAAGTAGTTTTTTTCTGAAATTATTTAATCTTAGTCTTATCTATTGTTTTCTGTACTTTCACAATCAAAATTTGTACCATATTTTATACCATCAAACATTAAGTACATTTGTACCTGATGTTATCACTATGCAAAACACAAATTTCATTTATAGATTTGTACACCCTCATTTACATGATATTTGTAAACTAGTAAGTTTCAGATCTTCATAGTATACATATTCCTACAGCAAATCATTCTACTGAAATTTGGGTTCCAAAAATAACAAATAAGAGTTACTTAAGGCAAAAGGCAAACGTTTTTTAAAAGTCAATTGGCTATCATTGCAAAGCGTCCAGCCACTAGCACACTTCAAATAAGCTGTATAATGTCCTGATAATGTAGAAGGCCCTTCATGAAAAATAATGGCTACAGTTACAAATGTTCTTCTAGAAATAGAAACTTGAGAAGCCACAAAATGTTTAATTAAAGTTGACAATTTACTCCCATCAGCTCTGCATCGTTGAAACATTAAAATTACATATTGTCCGTATCTATGGATAAATAAAGTTGATAACATTTCAGACTTGCATTGAGAACAGACCATGTTTTGATGCACATCTTTAACTATTTTATTAAAAGGCACTTCTTTGCAGTCTGGTAATGTCAAATATAAAAATCTTTCACTGGGTATCTCAGTACTACTTAAAAATGAGCAATTATCACACTTATGTTCCCATTTATAAGAAAGCCCAAAAAGACTGTCAATATCTACACCTTCATCTTCCAAAACTGTAAACATATACATAATAAATTCCTGACAATCTTGCTGAATATTCTGAGAAAATTGATTTATTCCTGCACATATGTCTAAAACATTCCTTAGTTCCGAAACACTTGCTACTTCACTATCACCACTACTACACATTTCAAATATAGAATTTAAAGAATAGCAAAAGGTATGCTCCTGATTTTCTATAATCTGTTCCTTAACATTTTTCAGAAAGAAAACAACATTAACTACTACATTTCCATAGCAGTTGACACCAGACCTATTTTCAAACTTAAATCCAACAATCTCTTCAATACTAACAGTTGTGCTACGGCTACCAACAACAGCTACATCTTTTTTTCGTCGTTTCTGGACTACTTCAGCACATTTGTCGTCATTTTTCCTTTTCTGACCAACTATACGCCTTTCAATTAAAGGATATTGAGGTAAACTTGGAGCATATTCTCTTCTTAACCTATTATACTCCTTCACACAATTTAAATCTGCACTAATCTTTGTCTCATCATAATCAATTAGATAAAGTCCACATAAAGTTCTAACACGCGATAGAGCAACATACGTCATGCCCTCTTTGAATACAGTGCTTCCAATATTTACCAAAGCACAATCTACACTTAAACCTTGAGATTTATGTATAGTCACTGCATATGCCAAACAAATTGGAAATTGCTTACGACGGACATATAAGTCTTTCACAAGCAAAAAACGAGTTGAACATCGACTAATTTGTTGAACTTCCTCGATCCCATCAAATTTTATCCTCAAAAATTCAATCTCATATCTATTGGTATAATTGACAAAACCAACAACATTACCCATTGCTCCATTTACCAATCCTCTTTCTACATGTAAATTTCTTCTTAAAATTATCTGACAATTTAAACATACATACAGATTTTTCTCTAAACCAGCAGTTTTAGATATAGTTTTTTGAAGAGAATCCAATTTTAATTTCAACTTTTCAGACAAAACAATAGTACTACCTTCATGCTCTATTCTATCTTTAGCTTCCAGTTTCTTAATTTCTTGATTTTCTAAATTCAACATTTTCTCATTAAAAACTGAACATTCTTTCAGAGTTGGCATCAAGCATATCACTGACTTATCTGCTACCTCTTTACTATATATTCTCTCAGGAACATTATCTTCATTAGGAAACAGCTTGGAAAGTAATCGAGTTTGTAGAGTGTGTTTCGCATCTTCAGTTAATTTTCCAATCCTAATATCTTGAAGAATACTTCCATATTTAGTATCCTTTGCCTGTCGCATATTTTGAATCAGTTCAGTATATTTGAAATGTGACCATATATTTACATTTCCAATACTGCCCAGGCACTTTCTGGTCTCCTCATGTGTAACAGTTTCAAATACAGGTTGTCCTTTCACAGGAGTTAGCTGCAGTAGATCTCCAAAAACTATGACATGTTTACCTCCAAATAACACATCATACTCTGTCTTAAGTGTCTGTTGCATTCTTAAATGCACAAAAGCAAGCATTAAATTGGAGACCATGCTTACTTCATCAATAATAAAAAGTTTCATTTTTTTAAGGACTCAAGAAACTTCAAAACAAGCTTCTCCAGATAGCTTCTGATATTGTAATTTATTTTCATGTTCAACTGGCAGCATCAGCAAACGATGTAAAGTAACACCTTTTATATTATGTGCTGCCAATCCAGTTGGAGCAGTAACAACACACGACAGTGTTGACTGAGTTGTTTGCTGTAAATATGTAGTAATTCCTTTAATTAGGAAAATTTTACCAGTCCCAGCTTCTCCACTTACATATAATCGAATAGGTTCAAATGACATACATGAGCAATCTTTTCTCTCATGACGAAAGCCATGCTCAATGTGCTCTGTCACTTCATCATATATCTGTCTTTGCTCAACATTAAACTGCTTCTTTAATTCTTCTAAGTCGATTACTTCCTCTTGACCTTGCTGCATTGCGCTTTCCACCTCATCCATGGCGGTGGCTGCTTCATTTTGAATAATTGGTTGTCCCAGTGGATCTTGACTTAATGATGCCGAACTTTGACTACCTTGTGAACTATCTCTAGCAATCTCCGCTGCAATTGTCGCTTCTTGCTTTATTTCGTCATTCAACATTTGGAGATAATTGCTGAAAACAGGACATTCAATACTACTTTTAGATGCGTTGAATGAATCTTCATAACTATCAAAGTCTCCAAGTAGTTCCTCTTCTCTACGCCATGGTTTAAAGAGTTGCAAAAGAGCAAAATAGTAAAATTCTCTTTTATCAGGTGTTTTGCAACTCAGTTTCCGATGATTTATCAAGTGTCCTTTTCTTTGTTTTACCAGACATCCTTCATGTCCAATTACAGCATGTACACCTTTATCAATATTCTCCGTAACATTTCTCTTAAAAGTATAATTTTGAAGTATTTCATACAGACAAATGTTTTCAAGCAGAGTACTTCTATTTGGATAGTATGTATCCAACATATTTGTTTTCAAAATGTCTGTACTGTTTGGTTCTTTCTGGGCTAAATACTCAATTTCTTGCACAGGTTTCAGAACACGGTTTCATGTTTCTGCTAGGCCCAAACTCACCCAGAGAATAGTCCTTGATTTCACATAAAGACTTGCTGATGATAATCTGTCACAACATTCATATGCTCCAATTTCTCGATGAGACAGCATCTTCAAACTGTACGTATATAATTTCTTGCTCAGGCTCTTTTCATGAGAAATGTCTTCCCACATCTCCTTCAGTTCCGTCTTTTCAGATTTCGTGATGTAAGACGTTACATATCGAGCCACAGCAATAGAGTTGTCTACAACATATTGTATGTCCATGTTAGCGTTCCACATGGACAAAATGACTGGGTTATAGTCATTAATATATTTGGATTCTTCACCTCTTCTTAAATTGTACGTATTTTTAGGTGACCTCCTTCTGATATTATGTCGCAAACATGACATCAAATTGTTGACTCTTCCTTTTGAAAGTACCGGTCGTGCAAATCCAAAACGACATTTGGTGTAAAATTTGCTCTTTGATTTGAATTTTCGCCGACAATATTTTCTTTGAAAACGTAACACTTTTCCTCTTAAGTCCTTATCAGTGCTACTATTAGGAATGTCACAAGTGGCATACTGTTCAATAAAAGACAGTACAGTCTCATCCGAGTCTATTCCAAATTTAGGAGCATCCTTGATCCATAGCAGCATATGAATATGAGGAGCACCTCTTGCTTGATATTCTTTTCTCCAAAAGAAATCCAGTTCTTCACCAAGAGGCAGATTTTTCTTGTTAGTAATGAAAGACATCATAGCCTCAAATCTATGATTGAAATACCTGCAAACATTAACTGGATCTAATGAACACAGTTCTCCAGGTGTCTTGTAGTTTATGTTTTCTATGTTTGCATTCGCCTCCCGAAGAAATTCAATTACATCTTCCCAAGCATACTCTGCACAGCTTAGAGTTAAAAACCATGTTGGTGCTCCTAAGTTTCTAAGCATGCACTTCAAATCTCCATGACGACGGTACCAATACTCATTAGTACCCCGCTGACAAGCCATTAAATTAATTAGATGAGAATCCAAAACACTATCTTTCTGTTGCACTTTATCCATAAATTCCTTTGCTGAAATATTTTGCAGATGTACACCACTTTTTAAGATATGATTTACTGCATAAGACAGACCAGATAAGTCACTCTCAAACAGAAGATGAAACAGATATGGAATGCATTGGCGAAACCTTGGATCTTCTGCATATAATCTTGTTGTCCGGTACTCAGATGCAGGAATATGCATAGGTCGATCATCATATCGTGTACCTTCACCTGTAGGAAATAACTGTGGAAAACAACGACCTTCCAAACTTTCTTCCCAGACACTAATAGGATTTCCTTTCGCCTTTTTCATCTGAAATAATTCAATAGCATTCCCTATTGCTTCTTTGGAATGCAGTGGATGAACACTGTAATGTTCATAAATTTCTTCAGATCTGGATACATCAACTCTTTCAATTTGTCCACTAGACAAATCACTATCCTCTTCTTCACTTACATCTTCTTGTTCTACGTATACATCTTTGTAATACTTATTATTTTGCACTAAATACAACGTTGCCTTTTTCACTTTCCTAACATCCACTAAATCTTGCCAGATTTTCTTACTCTTTGTAGGTACACCATTAACTAGAATAACTAGAGGTTCCTCATCTACATTTTCAACACCAATTGTTTCCATATTTTTTTTAAGATCAAGAGGCAAATACACAACTCTACCCTTTAATCCTCTTAGTAAGTCTGAAGGATTTAATTTACCAGTCTTAGGCTCCATTCGAACAATAGCCTGAAAAGGATGTACACATTGAATCAGAATCGTCTCATAAGTATTTAAATCCATCAATTCTGATGGAATATTTACCAACTCTAGATTATTATGAACAGCTCTAGCAGGCATTTTATTTTCATTTAATTTATTATAACAATATTTACAAACACGTTGCTCAAAACCCAAATCAAAATAGTTTTCCACCAACAAATAAGTTGCAAAATCTTTCCATTGACCATTACTTTCATCTTCACTTTTTAAATATAAATCAACTAACCTCGTTTGACTTTTGTAATGAATGCGTCGGCAACAGACACAAGAAAAATTTGGTTTCTCACCTGCAATTACCTTAAACTTTATTATTTCCTGTTCAAAATTTTCAATATTTACATTCCCAACATTTTCTAACACATTTCCTTCTATAATTATATCACTTTCTGCATTATCTTCCTCTGGACCAAAATAACTTACCTGAATTTCTGCACAAATCTTCTTAACATCTAATTCACATACAAAAGAGCACTATTTAACTGTTTAAGTTTAAGTGCTGGACTTTTTGCATAGTACAACTTTCTCACTAATTTTCTCATTTTAGTATGATGCACTGCTAACATCCGGAAGTGATGAAACACACTCTGGCATATTTTTTTAGAGAGACAAGCCAGAGAATGGCCTTGCAGACCTATTTTCTCGCGCACTCTGCATTCATCTAATTCTTGCAACATTTTAATTTTTTTCTTTAGACTTTCTTTAGTGAACTTACGTAAGAAATTGCGAAAGAAATCAATTGAATCCTGTCGTATACTACAAATGCTACTACAATTCCAACTGTAAACAGGAGCATTAGGATGTCCCTCTAAAGCTTCCCTACCCATAACATCTTCTGCATTTCTAACCACAATTTTCTCTTTCTCAATAACACAACCATCCTTCACCTCATACGCTCGACCAGTGGTGTCAACTGCATGCAACAGATCGTTACTTTGAAAGTAACTCTTTTCATTAAAAAATGGCTCAGAAGTTGAAATATGCATCCACTTCCCAGAAAACACTTTACAAAAATTACTCCTATTTATATGTCTCTTCCGTTTACTTTTGCCTTTGAAAACTCGAATCGCCTTATTTAAAATATTTATTCTATTAAGTATTAAAATAAATAATTTTCTTTTTGTCTCAAATTCGCGCTCAACAATACCCTCTATATATAGTTTTTTTAAAAGAAAAACAGATCTTTTTTTAGAAACGTTCTCCTTTTGTAATAAATTCGCAACGACTCTGTTGTAAAACATACGCTTCCTGATTTGGCTGAATTGATTGCTCCGGGTTTTACTGTACTGACTTTCATCTTTCCTAATTCCTGTATTAGTACTCTGTTGAACTCCAGATCTCCTTTTAGATGGTGAAATCGTTTTCTCCTTCTGAACTTCAACATTTACATTTTTCCTTCCCAAAAGGCTTTAAAAAAACTTTTTAGTTTGCTTACCAGGAGCACTCTTCTTTGTATCCGTCCTCTCAGTCTTTGAAAATAATTCTGTACTTTTCTTCTTTAAACTGTACGTCCGTTTGTAGAGTTTCTTTTTTTCAATTCTGGTCGGCATATTAATTTAAAATTTTGATGAGATTGTGAACCTGTAAGACACAAAAATAACAAATATTATAGTTTACTACTAGCATATACCGTACAAATTAAAACCACACATTCATTTTCTAATAAAATACAGATAATAACAGAAAATCTCTGAACAAAGTAGTAAATCCTGTAGTGAATTTTCCTTGTAAATTTATAGAATTTTTTTTTATTTTTTTTTAAAGCATACAAACAGTACACTTTTTTCAAGAACTATCGGTCATCATAAGTGTTTTAATCTTTTTTTCTACAATCTCTTTTACATTTTATGAGAACATATCTTATCATTCTCATGAAGCACTTCATCGACGAATATATCAAGAAAACTATCATCACGAATGCTTTGCTATCATTTTTTTTTATTTATTTAAAAGTTCATAATTTAAAAGAACTTCTAACATCAGTTCATCAGGGACTTCTTCAAGTCCATTGTCCTCCTCTTGTATCAGCACTAAATATGCTGAATCTAATGAAATGTCCATAAAATAGTCATTTTCATCTGCTTCCTCTCCAACAACCGCGTCTAATATTTCCTCCATCAGTTCATTTATAATTTCAAAATGTACTTCATTTTCTTCACAAAAATTCTCCATTGTATTTTTTCAATAAATTCTTCTTTATCCTTTTAAAAAACATATAAAGACTAAATTATATCTTTGTCCATAAGTGTATAATTGAAAACTACCTTTACTAATTTTTAAACTACAGATAATTTTATAATCTCTAACTTATTAACTCTATAATTTGTAAGATACCACATTCCTCTTGTTTTGAAAAAGAAATTGGCAATATAACTCTAAACATTGACACTGTGCTTTTTTTAAAATTAAATAATTACTGTTGATAAAAGACATTTCACTGTAAAATTTATTTTTAGATTTTCTACATATTTGAAATATTTATTAACTGTACAATAATTTTTAGAGACCCATTTCTTTTATTTCATCACTACAAAGTGCAATATAAATTTATGCACTCTAAAGAAAAGGATCACACTATACAAACCATTTAATTCACTTTACAGATTACTACTTCCCACAGAGACAGTTCCATTTATATTACAACAGTATACTCACCATGTCAATGTCTTAGCATATGCAAAATGTCATACTTACCATGAACAACCACCTCATAATAAAGCTCTACATTAATATGTAAAAAAGTGCCTATACATAGTATATTCACAGATATGCAGGAAACATGAGCATTACATTTAGATCCATATCATAATACCTCTCTGTAATAAAAAATGGAACACTGCCAAACATAATACAACAAGATTTCAAAAATAATGAGCACTTCACAAGTATTATTAAAACAAACCTGAAAGAATTATACTCCAATGATTTCTAAATCTGATTTCCTTGCAAAAGAACACATATCCCAAGCTCATTAAAAATAATTTGAACTGTCAATGGAGAACATCTCAAAAAACATATGTAGTATAAGCAGATAGAACCACATGTGAAAAATGTAAGATAAAATTATGTTCAAAACATTTACAAATTATTCTTTATTATTTTCATCACCACCCACAGAAATTGCCAAAGCATAAAAAGGAACTCACCTGAAAAAAAGAATATATACTCTCAATATATATCTTCAAATAGGAGGTTGATCCTTACAGGCACCAAACACTCTAAAAATGGAAATAATAAAATGTTATTAACTTATTACAAACTTATTTCCTACACAATATACAATCATTATAGCATTGAACAAGCATAACTAATAAGTTTCCCAAAATCCTCTCCATTAAAAATAAATACAAAATTTCTCATTTATAAAAGCATTGTGCCACAGATATGTCACTTTTCCCCATGTTAAAATTCATGCACCTAGAACAGTAGGCTTTCAAAACTAAAAGGCCGAGTCACAAAAAAAAAAGCCTTATTTATGAAAACATTGCGCCACCACTGCGTCACTTTTAGCATGGGAAAAGTGACGCACAGATGGCACAAGGCCGTCATAAATAAGGCCCCATTTCCATAGACAAAAACTACAGTGCCAGCATTATACACATGCAAGCAGTACACTTGCACAGAACCACAAAACACCAGGAGCCACCATGTTAATATATATCCTTAATATAATAAACCTCTGAGAATGGATACATATTTCTGTGGCACCCCATAACAGAAATTTGGCCTCCTCTGACTCTGCTCCATTACCAAACACCCTAACCCTCTCCCCCCCCCCTCCCTCTTCACTAAACTCCGCACTCCACCCCACCCGGACCCCCTATTACAAACCCCCTACCTACCCTCCCTGCCCAAGTCCACCATGAGCCTCAAACCGCCCCTGGTAAAGTTATAAGACACAGTATTACTAAAATTCAAAGAATAGGCAACAGGCAGATAATCTAAATAGTACATAAAGACACATATTTTTTACATAATACTATTGAAAAACATATAGGGGGTCATTATGATTGCGGATTTTCCGCATCCTCGGGGCCGGCGGAAGCCACCGCCGGCCCGAGGATGCGGACAATCCGCAGCGGACTGACCAAAGACCCACCGCCAGATTAGGATGGCTGGTGGGTCCTGGTTTCCGTCCGCAGCTTTTCCGCCGCGGTCGGATTACAACCGCGGCGGAAAAGCTCTAATATGGTGACGGTGTCTTCCAGACACCGTCCACCATATTAGGATGGCCAGTAAAGTATGCTTTTCCGTGGCAGGTTTTCCGCCGCGGAAAAGCATACGTAACTTCACTGCGGGGGCCCGTTGCGGGCCCCCTAGGTGAAGGGGGGGTGGGGGGTGCACATGGGGGGTACCTATGGTACCCCCCTGCATTTGCATGCAGAAAGCGGCAGGCACCGCGCGGTGCCTGCCTCTTTCTGCATGCAAATGCAATGCATGCATTTTTAACATTGCCGCGGGTGCAGCTTGAAGCTGCACCCGCGGCAATGTTAAAAATAGAGGATGTGACCGCCAGGGTGGCGGTCACATCCTAATTGCACAGGAGGGAACTCCGCATACCATGCGGAGGTTCCCTCCTGCTCTGGGGTCGCGGACGGACTAATCGACCCCATAGTATTTTTTTTAAATCTATCATGCATCTGGACCTCTAGAACCGCTTTCAAAACGTGAACTATAAACCTTTACATTTCATTTTTAAACTATACAATTTCAATTACATTATTTTTTTATTTACAATTCATGTAATGTTACACACCTTTTCTAAAATACACCAGTCCCTGTTATTTATAAGGATTTATTTTCAGTCTTCATCAGTGATACTTTCTTAACATATAATGAAAATCACTGTAACTTTTTAAACGACAATGCTAACGCGGTAAAAATAACCCTCCCTTTGCTTTCCTTTAAGAATGTAGACTATCCACCCCACGCATGCGTTTCTTGATATTTGCATTTGGCAGCGAATACCGACCTTGAATCGGAAGACATGAACAAGAGCTCCATTGTCACATTTAAAACTGAACGTAGCATCTGCTCTCACACATATCTTTCACTTAGCTAACATTCATAGAAAACAGCATTGCTGTAAAAAAAATTGACCTTGCTTTACAACTTGCTCAAATGACTCCCTTATTTTTTAACGCATCCTCCACTTCAAGACAGGCTACTTTTTTGATAACTACTAAGCAATATTTAAGTGACTAGACTCCTAGAAAATGTATCAAGTCATTCTGCTCCTCTCCACTGCATAGCCGGCGACCTAATTCTGTGGAGTTGCTATACAACCGGCACTGCTGCGCCGTTTCCTTTACCATCTGGATAAATTCAAAATGGATGTCCCTCCTGCCTTCGCAAACGAGCCGGACCACTTAGAACTATTTCGACAGAGAATGCTTCTCTACTACGGCACCTTAGCACTCTCAACTTTGAATACTTCATATCGATTATCATTTCGATATTCGTATTTCACCTGTGTGCAGCCTGTATTTCATTGCCTGAGCTGTGATTTCACGTGGGCCCTGGATTTATGTCTCTGCAATTTGGTACCTCCTGAAGCGAATTACAATCACCTCATGAATCCGTTACTTGATCATGAACAGCTTTGTTACAACGGAGGATTTATGGCCTTTGCAGCGATACAAGGAGTTCTGGGTCATTGGAATATATTCGCAGCGGCGCAAGATTTCCTAACAGAGAGCTACATCGAAAACCCACCGAGCTGCCCACTCATGGTAAGAGACGCTCCAATAATGACAGATCATGAATGCTCCTTTCCTCTTCTCAATTGGATGGCTGACATGTTTTCAGATAATAACAGTGATTTCCTGTTAGAAGCACTTGCTGCCTACTTTGCCTACACAATGGACGGTTAACTCTTTCCTAACAGAGAGCTACATCGAAAACCCACCGAGCTGCCCTTTGATAATAAAAGAGGCTCCGATTTTAACAGATCATGAGTACTGCTTTATTCTTTTCCATTGGATAACTGACATACTTTCAAATGATAAAAGTGATTTCCTGTTAGAAGCAGAAGCTACCTATTTTGCCTAAACAATGCTTCGATAACTCTTATGCAAGCCATTGACGTCCTCATTTCCTTTTCCTTCCCTATATTCTTCACGTTCTTTTCCATATTTTCTTATGAAGAACAGACCTATTGGCTTTAGTAACAGTGGACATTATGATTTCGTGCTGGTTACATTTTGGTCTTTTATGTGGACTACATTTCTCTCTTCAGCTACTCGATTTTCAACTTTATTTTTTTACAGTCTAATCTCAACCATTCTATTGCATATCTTATCTAAGGTTATTTCAAATGTACTCGATGCAAAACTCGTTAATATATGCTACATGTGCCCTAATTAATGTGTAAATTTTAAACGAGTTTTTTATAACTGTAAACGCCATTTCGCATCTCAACTGCTTATTTCCGCCTCACACGCCTCTGCTCCTTTAATTTTCTATAAAATTATTTTTTAAAAATACTTTACAGAAAAATATGTTCTTTCAACAATATTTCCATTGTTACTTGTGCTGTATTTCAAATGCAATACTGCAACCTTCAAAAGATATCTCAATACAGTAGTTCTCCTCAATAGTGATTTGTGCACCATCCAGCACATTACATACATGCACCTCTCACCATTTTGTCGCTTTTGGCGCCTTTTTTTTCCCTCACACAGTAACATAACACAAACTTGATAGTGCTTCGCATGTAGACAACTTTTTTCCCTCACACAGTAACATAACACAAACTTGATAGTGCTTCGCATGTAGACAACTGATTGATAAAGTAATGATATAGAACCACTTGCATTTTCATATATCTTTCCTAAACTGAAACGCCAGAGACCTCTCACCATTTTGTCGCTTTTGGCGCCTTTTTTTTCCCTCACACAGTAACATAACACAAACTTGATAGTGCTTCGCATGTAGACAACTTTTTTCCCTCACACAGTAACATAACACAAACTTGATAGTGCTTCGCATGTAGACAGCTGATTCATAAAGTAATGATGTATAACCACTTGCATTTTCATATATCGTTCCTAAACTGAAAGGCCAGAAACCTTCTTCCATTTATTAAAATATAATGTACTTCCTTATAAGAGTGTACAATGTTTTTTTCCAACTATATTCATTTTTCTTCAACTATAGTGTTTGTATTCCATGTGCTACTGACAATACCAATTACTGTGTTTTTTTTGCAATTTCTGTACTCATATTACATAATGATTTGCCTTCAAAACAGTACTTTTCTAAATAAACATTTCAAATATTCACGTTTTCTCTTTTAATCCATAATCTCAACTGAAATGATTTCATATTGAAAAACGAATCATGGGTTCCACGTAACCTCAACTGTAGTAACTGAGGACCTTATTTATAAAGACCTTGCGCCGCCGGTGCCTCATTTTTTAAAATGGGAAAACGTGACGCACCGGTGGCGCAAGTCCTTCATAAATAAAGCCCTGAATGTTTTCTTTTCTCGACCTCACTTACTGATACTAGAACCTGCAAGCCAATTACGGCCCGTGAACTCTTTCTTAGTAGGTCGCGCACCGTACAGACAGTTATACCACTGTTAAAAATTTTTTTTTACTGTTACCAAGCACCACCACAGTTCCGCTTCACTCAGAGTTAATCACTGCTCCCACGCTTCTACAGGCCAGACGCTATGTCGTATTTCTCTCCTTATCACCCTTTCATCTCCACAATAACAAACAGTTCTCCGCCAGCCACCAGAGAACAGAGTCAGATGCAGAGGCACCAACGAGTGAAATACGACAAACCGTCTGCTCTGAGAAAGCAACCAAGCGGTAATTGTGAAAGAAAACATTCAGTAGCGCTTTAAAAATACCAATGCAATTATATAATTATTTTTTTGAAAACGTTCCAATTACTTTGATAGGACTATCTGTGTGTGCCTCCACAGCAAACTTCCTCAGCATGGACTGAAGGCAGACACACACAGACAATAAGATAACACAGGGCAACGGAGATTGAAAACAGAAGGGACATGAAGATGCAGTCAAACAGCAGGACTGAGAGAGATATTTATATACTCCGTTTCCAACCTCAATGTACGAACACATTTACTGCACAAATCTCTGTACAACCTCATGGTCAAAACTTTTCATTTTATTTCACTCGACCACCTCCCTCACCCCACCAGTGCAAACGGCGACCAGAAACCGCACTATAATTTTGACGTCTAACAGAAACTTTGTGAATACCTTACTCATTACCACTTTAGCCCCCTTCCCCGTCCCTCTCGCCCCACCCCCACCAGTGCAGGCCCCGGCCACCAACCAGCCTGAAATTTTGTCGACTGACAAAAAGTTTACAAATTCATTAACCATTAGCATTTTTGACAACGGTATCACTAGTAATTTACCATTTCTCTCTCTATCTGCATTATCTGTCTCTCTGCTAATATCATTTCTTCATTTCCTGAACAACTTCTCTCATTATATATAAACGCTTCAAAATTTCAAAAATAATTACTCTCTATATTAAAAATACTTTTTACTGCGTATTCAACATTTAAATGGAAGAAATTACTTTTAGAAATAGAACACATTATGACAGCCAAAAAGTTAGTTTTTACATGGAAAATCAATCATTGTTTGTGATTAAACTATATTATACGGTACATGACAAAACAAAACAGTTACACACTTACCTTTACCAATGCTTTGAACGATGTAGAACAGTGAAAGTCACAAAACAGATATTCGTTTGTGGAACTCTGAATAATGCTACTATCACTGCAACCAAAATTCAATGGCACAGATATCCAGTCAATACACACTCATATAACTCTCTTCAGCCAATCACTTTTTCTCACGCAAAATTGTAAAATCAAATTTACATTTCAATTGGTTGTCCTTCACAATATTTTCAGTCTCACGTGAGAGTCACCCATCACCAACTGCCATCTCCGGCTGTTTCCATGGTAACACCTCATTCTGCACCTTGCTGAAGGCACAGGTCAAAAGTTCATGTCTCAACGTTCTACAGCAAACTAAAAAGACTGTTTTCCCTCCAGAAACACCTGCCAATCCACAGCTCTGTTACATGTCTTTTTTTTTCACACCCAATAGTACTTTTCGTTTAACATAAACATTAACATGCAACGTACTCTTCAATCTCCACTTATTACAATGAACCAATCATTTTTATTTTTTTAACCACACCCAGCCTCATCCTTTTTTTATATCCTGACTTTCAATTTCTAACTACCATTCCACTTCCAGAACCGATCGGAGGACGACTACAAATCCCTTGAAAATGAAGGTCTGGCTAATAGGACACAGTTATATTCACTGGAGTGAAAAATATGCAGTAAGCAGACGAATTTGCAACCTCGGCTTACCAAATGTACACATAACATGGATTGCCAAAAGAGGATTGAAATGTCACCAATTGATTCCATTGGTGAAAACTTTTATGCATCTCCCAGAACCAGACCTTATAATTGTGCACTGTGGTGGGAACGATCTAGGCACAATCACTGGGGTAGGTCTGGAAATGCTTCTAAAAGACACCTTTCGACAATTGATGACACTTTTTCCTCGATCTGCCTTGGTATATTCCAATATATGCCAAAGACAGAAATGGAATTGGTCCAATCAACATTGTGCACAATTTGAGAAAGCAAGGAGACATGTAAATTAATCTGTTTCTGCTTTCCTCAGAGATTATAGCATGGGTTCTATTTACCACAACAACTTGCGATACCACATGCAAGACGTCTATAGGAGAGACGGTGTTCATTTCACGAATGAGGGAAACAGAATCTTCCTCTGCAACATCAGGCTCTGCATCGGTACTTACTTATAAATGCAGAAAACACTCAATTAACACAAGGGCTCTTTTCAGAGCCACCTTATATCTAAGCACTCAAACTTCTGATTTATCTCCATTTTCACACTCTTGAAAATAGGTGTGCGCAACCGGGTGCGCGCACCCCGTAATTTTTTTAAAATAAAAAATAATATCTTTTCGCGTTTAAGGGCCTTACTGCACACCCCGAGAAAGCCTACGCAGCAAGACTATCTCTACCTTCTCCCCTTCCCATGTTTCAACGCTTTGAAATGAACAATATATTTCCTCGCAGTGACAAAATGGCGGTCAAAACTTCCTGATTTCCTTCGATTCGAACGTTAACAGACGTCACGCAGCAGAAAAAAAATCCGCTCACGCGTAGCCACTTGGGTGCGCGCACGCGTGCGCGCCTATAGATATATAATTGACTTTAACTTTAATTTTCTCAACAACTACTGAACGGATTTACACCATTCCAAAAAAAGCGTAATCTGCGAACCGGACTCTACAGTTTTGCCAAATTTCTTATAAATCCATTCAGCCGTTCGACCTGTAGCCGAGTCTAAAGGTCCTATGGAAAATAACATGGAGAAAACACGTTTTGGGACCTCCTTATATCTCAGCCCCCACTTGACCAATCCCCCCCAATCTTTCAGGGAAGGAGCGCAGCGGACCGAGCCGTCTTCTTTGAGAAATTCGCTAAGATTCTTCAACCAGGGCCAAAGTTATTCCAAATAGAATGTTGAGGATTTCCTATGGAAAACAATCCTAACTATAACTACCTATTGGCGACCGCCAGTAGGTAATATATATATATATATATATATATATATATATATATATATATATATTTTTTTTTTTTTTTTAATGTCCTTGGTGTCTAGTTGACTTTCTGCCCCTCTCCCAGGGGGCAGATTGTCGGAATCATATCTGCTCTCTGGGGAAGGGAAAGACTGTCAGCATTCATTTGGGTGGATGGGGGCATGGCTATGCTCATAGTGGGCAGCCCCCAACCCGAAATGTATTTTAGAAAAAAAAGCTCTGGTGTCTAGTGGGAATTCTGCCCCCTGGCAATCAGATTGGGGTAATCACCCCATCTGTGTATCTCCTGTTGGGGTGGGTGCATGTCCATGACCATGGTGGGCTTACCCCACCCCCTATATAGATTTATTTAAACTTCCTTGGTGTCTTATGGGCTTTCTGCATCCCGGGGCAGATTTTGGGTACTTGGGGAAAGACTATCACCATAGTTTTTAGCGGGTGGGGGAATGGCCACGCCCATATTTGCCAGTCCCAACCCTATATTTATTTTAAACAATTACCCTGGTGTCTAGTAGGCTTTCTGTCCCTCTGGGGGCAGATTGGGGTATTTATCCCATCTGGCCCCCGGGGGGCAGAAAGACAATCTATCCGGTTGGAGTGGGAGCATGGCCATGGCCATGGTGGGCAGCCTACCCATATATCCTTTTTATTTTATTTCCTGGGGTCTAGTGGGTTTTCTGTCCGGGGTTTAGATTGGGGTTATCACCCCTACAGAGGGAGCAGAAACTGCTGTTTTAGGGGGTGGGGGCATGCCCATAGTGAGCAGCCCCCACCCCTATTTATATGTTAAAAATAGACACTGGTGTCTAGAGGCCTTTTTGCCTCACTGGGGAGAGTATATCAGGGGTAAATACCCCCATTTGCTCACCAGGATGAGAAGAAATACTGTACCAATATGGGTGTGGGGGAGCACAAGCCCTTGCCCAACCCTGGCTGGTCCCCAAAAATTCCTGGTGTTTAGTGGGTGGATCCCTGCATGGGAATCACTCTCATATGGCACTCCCCAAGCAGGAATCCAGTGGGGATGGATATCACTGAAAAGGGGAGATTCTCCACTTTCTAATGATACCTCTCCCATCCCAATCAGTCCTAGGGACTGAGATGTGCCCCAGTACACTGATGCAGTGACTGTAAAATGAGCCCATCAGCTCGTTTTACTTTCACTTTAGTGTAACAACGTCATCGTGCCCTAGGCCCTGATCGGCATTGCACCAAGCAGCTCGAGTTCAAAAAACATAATAACGTTATACCTCTGCACCTGAGAGGCCTTTATTTACCTCACAACAGATACTCTGGGGAGGTAGTACGCAGTAAAGGGGTTAATGGGTAAAAATAATGTATATCTATATAATGTTTTTGTTGCAAAGTCATCCTGTGCCCTGGGCACTCCCAACCTTTTGCTGACTAATACTGGTGGTAACTGACTCTGACTGACCCTGAGCTCTGCCTGACCAGCCCCAGGGCCAGTGCTATGCTGAAAGAGACACATTAGAATACAGTAAAACACCTATATATACTAGGGTACACAATGGTATGGTGGGGTACCCCTGTGATTGGCATGACCTATCCTATATGCCCCTAGTATATAATAAGGCAGGGGGATTGAAGCTACCTAGAAGTCCCTAATACCATAGGGCATGGCAGTTTAGAGGCCAGCAGCTCTTTTTGCACTTGCACGTGTCCACTGCTGAATCCTGAGGTCAGTTTAAAAGCAGCCCTGCTTGCCAGGACTCATTTTAAAAAGTAAATTTTGCCCAAACTGGACTTTGGGGTTTGGGGCATTTAGAAATGGATAGCCTACAATATTGTGGCATAATAAGAACCCCCTGGATCTCCCCTAGGTATTCAAGGGGTGGGGGTCAGATATGCATAAGGTACCCCCTTATAAAATGAGTTTTATATGCCCTGGGTTAAGTGAAATTTAACATTTCACTCCCCACATTGTGGTAAAGTGCTGCTCAAATTTGACTTTGATGCTAGGAGCACCTTGGAGGGAGGATCTGCAATACTTCTACAGATGCAGAACCCCTGAAGTCTCCCCTATTGCACAGGGGGTGGGGTTCCTTTAGACATAAGACAAGTACTTCTAAAATATGTTTTTGTAAATCCTGGTGCTGGAAAAATGGCCCAAATCATTTTTCCCATTGCAAATCCCCTGTTACAAAGGTTAACATGGCAGGAAGTTATTGATTAATAACTCTTTGATAGGAGAGTGCTAGAAAGGCCATTTAAATACTTCCCCGAATGGTATTAGTACATCCAACAATATCATATTGGTAAATTTCTCCTAAAGTGTACATATAAGAAGTTATAAGACTTTTTTTTATTTGTAAGTCCAAATTCAGCCTTCCAGTGGCCTGTCCTGATTAGTCAGAGTTAAGTGGATTAGCCAGGCTGTATTGAAGTGGTGATAAAGAGCCCCTGGGGTTAACCAGCTCTGCTGGCAGGGTAGAGTGCTGTTCCATGCCAGGCCAGGAAGTCGTAAACTATGTTCTTCAAAGAGGAGAGCAGAGAACAGTGTCATTTACAAGTCTGAACTGCCCACTTTAGTCAGATGTTTGGATTAAGGAAGGTATGAGCAGATGCAGAGGGGAGAGTATATGTAATTTAGCCATCCTAAGGGTGTGTTTAGTCAGCTCTTACCTCCTTGCTGGAAAATCAGCCATTATAAATTTAGAAAATTTGATGCACTCTGGGACAAAAGAATGCCACACTTTACAGGATGTGGTCATATATTGAAGGAGTTACCCTTCTCCCATTGGTCAGGAGTGACCTCCTGCCTGATCAAGGAAACTTGGAATAAGTATCTGAGAGGGGCAGAGCCATCCAGATCTGCTGCTTGAAACTTACTGAAGCAAGACATTGCCAAGCTGAGAATATTGCTCTGCAAAGATTTCTAAGGCCTGACCTCTGAAGACTGCACCATCTGAAACTACAGCCCTGTGGATTATCCTGCTGAAAAAGATCTACAGAGTGGACTCTCTGAAATCTACAGGTTAAAAGAGCTCATCTGGAACATCACCAACTACATCTGCACCTTGGAGAACTACCAGTGGATTTGTAAGGGTTTTGTACCAGTGGATTGTGGGAACTGAAGTCCTCAACTTTCAAGGACCTTCTTGGTGCTTCCAGACCCTTGGAGTGAGTTTGAGACACTTTAGGACCCCCCGAGGGACCTCTGGAAGAAGTTCAAGAAGTTTGGGGAACTTTGAAGCAACTTTGGAAAAAAGCTCTATAGAGGGACCGACTTAACCTGGCCAGCCAGGCCACCTCGCTTCAACCACGAGCCGGCCAAACCAACCAGGTTCATCCCGCTAAAAGCTTCAGTGATCTAACTTCCAGAGTTTGACCGGGACTAGAAGAAAACTGAAGCTGTTAAACCATCACCAGATCCGCCTACATGAGGAGCATCGAGAGATCCTGAGAGTAAATGCTCCAGAAAAGTTTATAAGTGCGCTTGTAGAAAAGGTGACCAGGAGCAACCGTGAGAGCCAGGCCGCCTGCCTTCCATTGCCTGCCGCACTGGATTTCTGGGTTGCCCCACTGAAGCGCTAAAGGAAAATTATCTACATTCGCTCCAGGGAAGTGGTTCTGGAGCTCGTCGAAAGGCAAGCCAGCGAACCCTTACCGGATCCGGATTGGCTGAGAACTTTGAGGGCCCTCGGGAATTATAGCTCCAGAAAAGTTTCTAAGTGTGAAGGTAGAAACCGAGACTGGGACCTGCCACTAGCTGTAGTCTCTCAGGGCTCCATCGTGCCTGGCCTGAAACTTTGACTTTGTCCCGGTCTATCGCGAGCAGGTATCACAATATGATGCTATATGTTTCTAAGTGCTACATTTGATTAAATCTTTGAAAATTCATATCTCCGGTTCCCTACATTGGATTATTGTCATTTTGGTGTCATTTTAAAGATAAGAATATTTCATTTTTATATATATTAGTATTGGATTTTTATTATGTGTTGTATCTTAATTATTCACTGAATTGGTGTTTTAAATGTTTTACAATCCTGTCTTTGAGGTTAGGCCTGCCTGCTCGCAGTCAAGCTACCAGGGGTTGAGCATAGGAATAATTTTCTAAGACCTATGCTGAGTCCTACCATGTTTTAGTGGGCTTATTGCCAGTGGCATACATACATTTGCCCCTACCAATAACCCTCTGCTGTCAAACAGTTTTTCAATAGGGTGTTGGGTTTTTAGGGGCTAAGGGAGGGGACAGTTTTATAAAGTGATTATTTGTATAGTGGGAAGGGGTTCTGTCTCTCCTTTAGTTTCCAACACCTTGTCCAAATCGGTTTATATTGGGGTGAAAATGGTATATGTCACCAATTTTGTGCCCCACACCTTCCCCAAATTGGTTAAGTGGGAATAGTAATTGTCACGCCTTTAGTTTCCAACACCTTCCCTAACTTGATTTAGATTGGAGTGGTAATAGAAAATGTCACTCCTTTAGTGTCTAGCACTTTCTTCAAAATGGTTTATGCTGGAGTGTGATTATTTAATTTAACTATTTTAGCCAGACATTTATGTTGTAGGATTAGTGCAGTGGCGACTCCTCCGCTCTGGTGGAGGAGTGTCACACCACAGCGTTTGAGCAGTGTAAAGGAAAGGAAATATATACTGAGAATAACTTTTCAGTTATTATAATTTTATGTTTCCATTGCTGGGGCTGCGCTGTTCACAGAGCAGGGCACGGCAGGTGTGGTTTGGCCACTTCTAAGTGCACAATATATGTTCGGTTGGCCCTCTTGGGTCGCCTAACCCATTGTGGGCACTTTCTCCACTCTCCATGCAGGCTTCAATACAGCCTGCATGGAGAACAAGCCCAGGCTCCCATTTCCTGGTTGAGCATTGAACCAGGAAGCTCAAAGCCATTCACAATGCTGCATTGCAGAGTTGTGATTGGTCACAGGAGCCTGGGTGCTTTCCAATCACAAAACTGCATTGCAGCATTGTGATTGGTCAGGGGAGCCTGGCTGTTCTTCCTAGCTTCCTGTCCCATGACGAGAGTAGGAGCAAGGAACAGAGACGCGGTGGTGATACTGGCAGCAAGGTAATTCCATAATTTTTTTTTAACATTTTGATTTACAGCTACCTTAGGCCCGTGCCTCCCTCATCCCCCCATGTTTGCCCCTGCTCCACCACCCGCGAGTCATGCAAACCACCACAGGATTAGTGTATGTCATCTAATTAGTGTTGCTAGTGCTTAGAAAGACATGACAAATAACACATTTTTTGGAGCTCCTGGCCCTGATGGTGTAACGACCGACTTGTTCTAAAATGATAGGGCACTTTGGCTAGAGTACATACTTGTTCTAGCAAATGCAATATCTATTGGTGCACCAACTCCCACTTTCTGGAAGGGCACAGAGATTTTACCAATATATAATAAAGGCGGTCGTTCCTGCCCGGTCAATTATCGACCAAGCAGTCTTATAGATGCCATCCAAAAAGTCATAGCACGAATGGTACTTAAAAGAATATTAAACTGGGTTGTTGAAAAGGATATATTGTCCCCATTCCAGGTAGGGTTTTGCACCAATGTAAGTACTGTAGATCATGTCTTTAGATTTGTCTTAATATATTGGCGTGTAGTTGTGCTGGCTGGAGGCACTATTTACGTCGCATTTGTGGATTTAAAATCCGCTTTTGATTGGTGTGTCGAAATAAACTGTGGGAAGTTTGTAGAGATTTAGGTATGCCTGTAGAAATATTAACAGTTGTGATACATTTGTAAAGAGATAACTATGCATAAGTATGCTGGAGTCCACAGGGCAATGTGACCAATCGATTCCCTGTATCTTAAAGGGTGAGGCAGGCATGTGTTTTGGCGCCAAAACTATTTTCACTGTTTATCAATTGAGTTATAGGATATTTTTCCTCATTCCTGACTAATGCACCAATTCTGGCAGGCGTAAGAACACCTATACTTATGTTTGCCGATGATACTCTCATTATTTCAAAAACACAGAGCGGTTTGCAGAGGGGCCTGAAAAGATTTGAGGGATTTTGCAAGGAATGTGGGCTGGAGATAAATGCTAGTAAAACCAAGTATATGGTCCTCCATAAGCACCGGAGCATTAAAGGAAGGGTGTCGCTAAATGGAGATCACCTAGAACAAACCGAACCTTTTAATTACCTGGGGATTACAATAGGGATTAAACTCAGCTGGAGGCCCCAGATAGAAACTATGGCTATAAAGCATGGTAACCTCACTGATGCATTAGTGAAGGAACACAAGTTGTCCCTGGCCCAACCCATTTACCCACTACTTTTGCATACCAGGCCCCACAAAGAAAATGGGTACAGCAAGGGTACATGCAATAGCAATGAGAATTTTATTAACCTGCAAAGAAGTACCATGTGTAATAGCTGTCCCTGAATTCCTAAGTTGGATGTGGCTAATTCGTGATAAAAAATTTGAAAAACTGAATAGGCCGAGAAACTCCAATGGCTGTACAGGAAGATAACAGATAAAGGAATGGTTAGGTTAATAATCTTGTTGTTAGCAGCTTAATGCATAAATGGTGTGTTGTCCCAGGCACCAGGATCTTTCTTCTTCCCTTTATAAACATTGTGATTTAAGATTTGCCACTGTATGAATTTGTATATACTTGCTATTTAATTATTCCGAATAATTGTGCTCATCAATGATTGTATTTTGTTAGATTTTTAAATAGTTAGTAGAATGGAGTTTTACTGGAATTAAGATTTATGTCTTAATATATCTATGAAATGTAATGTCTTTTTAATAGAAGAATGTCCATTTTTATATATGTTATGTTTAAATATGTTGTAACCCCTAAATGGTTTGGTTAATGTTATATTTGTCAATGTCTTTTATGATCTTAAGTGATCGCAATAAAAATTATATGATACTGGTGAATAGGACATTTTTTGTTTTTATTCATTTTTTGAAAGTGTATTTATTGCATAATTTTACATTTGTAAACAAATATATTACAAGTTCAAAAAATATCTATTGATAAATAAATATTGTTATTAAATAAACAGTGTAAACCATTTTTAAATACCAGTGTATATTGTATATTTTTAAGGATTTTTTTCTGTTGCTTTACATTATTTAGCATTTCTTAAATTCTTTCATATACACATCTTTAACAAAATGTTTACATACTTTTTGTATATATGGAATCATTTTTTGTATATTATTATTTTACTTATATGTTACATTTTTTTAACGGAAAAAGGCAAAGGTAGCTACATTTTTTGGTGTTTTGGTGTTTTGCCCTGGTTGCAGGTAACAACTCGTCCCTAGGTGTCATTAAGCAATTGCTTCTGCCTCTGGGCGTAGTTCAGAGGATACATTTAGTCCCGGGGTGTCGGTAGGGGATAGCCTGGCTTTAGGCTAGGACCATTGTTTGCCTAGACCCAGGGTATCAGCAAGATATAGCTTATACCGCTGGACTTGTTGACAAGTTGGTTCACATAGGCTCTGAGTGTGATATAGAGCCAAAACCTCAAACTTGAACTTTAGTTTTAAAAGCACTTAGGGCTGTCAATTCTGACTGTGATAGCACCTGAAACAAGTAAGACCTGCTCCCTTTTTTCTCTCTGCTTTGATCACTGGGCATTAGGAAGTAATGAACATAACCCCTGGGTGTAATATAGGGTGTAATTCGGCAATTAGGGAATCATTTTGGTCCTGAATGAATTGGGTATAGCTGGTGTCTGGCCATGGTGAGCTGATACTTATCAGGTTATTCTTGTTTCACTGTTTAAATGTTTACTAATTTTTGTCAGCCGTGCCGATAGTGACAGACTATCAGGCTCACCCTTCTTCACCTACTGTGTGGAGCATCCCCTCTCCTCTGGCTATAAGCATTAGGAGAGGGCTCAGATCGCCTTTACTGATGGTGCAAGAGTGAGGTCAGCATTCTCCACACTAGATGGGCACTACCAGTACCGGGTGATGCCCTTTGGGATGAAGAATACCCCTGCCACCTTTCAGAGGTTGGTCAACCAGGTGTTGGTTGGACTGGAAAAGTTCAGTGCTGCTTACCTGGATGACATTGCAGTGTTCAGCACCAGTTGGTAAGTACATCTGCGCCACCTCTGGAAAGTGTTGATGGCACTGCGGAGGGCAGGCCTCACGATCAAGGCGAGTAAGTGCCAGATCTGGCAGGGTTCCGTGGTGTACTTGGGACACCAGGTTAGGAGGGGCCAGGTGGCGCCCCTACAGCCCAAGATTGAACCCATCCTGGATTGGGAGCACACTAAGACCCAGACAGAGGTGAGAGCTTTTTAGGACTCACTGAGCATTACAGGAGGTTTGTCAAGGGGTATGGCAGCATTGTTGCACCCTTGACAGTCCTGACTTCCAGGAAGCAGCCCAAGAAAGTAATTTGGACTGACACCTGTCAGAAAGCTTTTGAGGCCCTGATAACTGCCATGTGCACAGCGTCCGTGCTCCTGACACGCAACTTCTCCAGACAGTTTATCGTTCAGACAGATGCTACAGAGCATGGTGTGGGGGCTCTTTTGTCACAGATACATTAGGAGGGCCTAGATAACCCATAGCCTTCATCAGTAGGAGGTTACTTCCATGGGAACAGAGGTGGAGTGCGATTGAGCATGAGGCATTTGCTGTGGTCTAGGCACTGAAGAAGCTGAGACCATACTTGTTTTGGGACGCGCTTCCAGGTTCAGACAGACCATAGGCCCCTCAGATGGTTGATGGAGAAAAGGGGTGAGAATCCAAAGCTGTTGAGGTGGTCCGTTTCCCTACAGGGATATGGATTTCACGGTGGAACACCGCCCTGGTACAGAACACACCAATGCTGATCGTCTGTCCAGATTTTTCCGCCTTAGTGATGAGAACTCCCAGGAGGTAGGGTAGTTCTCCCCACATTTCAGTTGGAAAGGACGCGTGTTAGACCTAGCACCTTGGTGTGGGTATCCCTTCCTTTTTTTGTAGTTGCCTCATGTGTTTTTGCTGGTGTTCGATGCTTTGGGCACTGTGCAACTGCTATTCAGTGCCACAGTGCAAGTGCTCCCTTTGGTTAATTGATGTATGGATTAGTGATTCCATAATTGGCTTGTTTGGTTTACCTGTCAGACCCTAGTACAGTACACCGTGGGTGTCCAGGGCTGGTAAATCCAAATGCTGCCCATGGGCTTGCAGCACTGGCTATACCACCCACAGAAGCAGCCTGTAAAATTCTGCCTAAGGCTTTCCATTGCACAGACTGTGTGCAGTCGGGTACTGCCATGCTGACTGGGCATGTGCACCCACTTGCCAGTCCCTAAACCTTCCCTTTTCTTAATATCAGACACCCCTATTGTAGGCCCAAGGGCAGGGTGCATTGTAGGTAAAAGGTAGGACAAGACCTGATGTGTATGGCATGTCCTAATAGTGAATTAGAGGCATTTTCGTTTTTCACTATTGCAAGGCTACCTGTGCCCCATAATCCAGAATGGCCAGTTTGATTATTACATCTTATAATCCTAACTGACTCAGGGAACCTGGTCGAAATTTGAGTTTAGTATGCCTGAACTCAGAATGATAAAATACATATTTTAGTGAAGTTGGTTTTAACATTTTGTGTTTGAAAATACCACTTTTAGAAAGTAGATATTTTCTTGCCTAACTATCGAAGCCTGCCTCTGCTTGGTTGTGTATTCCTTGTCTGGAGTTTGAGTAACAGCGGCTGGAGATTCCAGGAGACAGCATGAGTCAGCACAGGGTTGAATAGAGAGATCTGCATGCAGATGGGTGGGAGGAGTTGCACCTGGGACCTGAATAGGACTGTACCTTCCCTCCACAATGCTGACTCCACCTCCTGGGGTGCGTCTGATGTCCCTGCCCTGCACTGTGAAAGGAAAGAAGGAGTCATGTAAACAGAGTGCTCCAGGACTGCCCAAAACTGGTTTGGACTAGGCAAAGGCCTCTCTACCTTCAGAGAACAAAGAGAAAATGTATAATAAAAGTGGGACCCAGACCCCCAGGACTTTAGATTACTTTTGGGAAATGAGAAGAAACCTTTGCTGAGGAAAGGAACCAGAGAAACTGAGGAGAGACTAGCCCTAAGCTGAAATTCTACATGGGGGATTGGCCTGCAGTGGTTGCCTAACTGCCAAAGAGAGGAGAGAGGAACTTTGTGTGTACTTTCATCAACTTGTGAAGGATCTCCAAGGGCTTTAGAAAGTCTCAATGACAACAGACTTCACCAACCACCTCCCCAAGAGTTCTTTGGAAGTGCCTGCAGTTGTGTTGGGCTGTTTGAGGGACTGTGTGTTGCAAGGAGCTGGAAGCGCGACTCACAAGGAAGAAGTGTGTCGCCGCCGTTGTCATTGCATTACTGGAGAAGAGCATCGCCGCTGCAGCTGTCGCTTCACATCGCAAAAGCATCTCTCATCACCGGAGAAGCATGTTGCTGCCACAGCCACTGTTGTCGCATCACTGAAGAAGGGTGTGGCCGCTACAGCTGTCGCATCGCCAAAGCGTCTCGCATCAGCGGAGAAGCTTGTCGCCTCCGCAGCTGCTGTTGTCGCATCATTGTAGAAGGGTGTCACCGCTGCAGCTATCGCATCGCCAAAGCACCTCAGATCACCAGAGAAGCTCGTCAGGGCCGGTCGCTACTCAGAAGAATTGTTGCGTCGCTGTACGGCCATCGGGTGTGCAAGCATTGTGTCGCATCAAGAAGAAGACGACATCTTTGTTTTCATTGCACCAGATCTTCATCGCTTCATGGCATTGCGGGTTGCACCGCCATGGAAGAGCAGTAAGAAACCAACGCATCTCCATTCCTGCATGTAAGGAACCGACATATCACCTTCCCTGCAACACTTTCGTTGTATGGCGCTACGCATGTACATTGAACGCAAAGTGTCGCATTTTTACATCTAAAGAGAACTAAGCGAATTTAAAGTACAGTATTGTGGATTTTTATTGTTGTGGTCTTGTGTTAAATCTATATAAAGGATACTTATTTTTAATATACAACTGGTGTGGTGTCCATCTGTAGTGATGTCACTGGGTTACTGTATATGTTCACAAATGCTTTACACACTGCCTCTGAGATAAGCCTATCTGCTCATGCCAAGCTACCAAAGGGGTGAGCAGGGGTTCTTTTAGGAGTGTACCCCCTTACCCTGACTAGTCGCAAGGGTCCCTATTCGTCAAAGGTGCCTACCTCTGCCAACTAGAGACCCCCAAATCTAACACAGAGAAATGTAATTAGCGCATTATCCCAGCGAGAGCAAGGTAAGGAAACATTTAGGTGCAGAGATGCCAAAGTACATGAATGGTCAAATCATCCCTTTATTTTTATTTGAAAGGGATGCTCTTCACACGTCAGAAATTCATTATTGGAACTTACTTTGGGGCATATTTTCAAGGAGGGCGTTAATATTATCGCCAGTTTAGCTGCAGAAAATTGCTGCTAAAGCGGCGGAATAAAGAATTCCAATCGAAGCCCATGTTGACGCCAGAACATGGACTTCTATTGGAATTCTCATGGGCATATTATCAAGACCATTATTGCCGCTTTAGTGGCAGTTTTCTGCCACTAATCCGGCGATATTTTTAATGCTGTTCTTGATAATATGCCCCTATATGATTACAATTATCCAATAACATGTGGGAAGTTACCTCATCATTTAAAAATTAATTAAATTCTGTAATATTACTAATTAAAATGTCTTTTGAGTTAAGTTAAGCAGATAAACTCCTGCCCATTTGATTCTCATCCCATTACACCTTGTGGGAATGATGTTACTAACAACAGAGGGAAATTGGTAAGTAAGTCAAACTGGGAAGCGGTCCTCTTTGGACGCCATCCTCTTTCTGAATCATGTTGGCAGCCTCCTTTGAGGAACACATTTTTTTCTTTTTTTTTTTTTTAAGTTTTCCATTTCAGAATGCAAACAGATAGTGGTCTGCTGTCCTTTGTATTTGTAACAATTACCCCCACTGGTAATTTTGTAAACTGACATAATAATAGATAGATTGCTTCATTAAAACAAATATTAGTCACAACAACCTGGTGCCAAATTTATAACCATTTTTCACAACCAGTCTGATAATTCATTTGGCACCAAGCTCTTTAGATTTGATTGTAATTGATGTGAATGTATTAAATTATAGATTATGTACTTGTGGATAATTATTTGAAAGCCATGAAAAGGGTTTTGTATCATATCCTCACTCATCACTCAATTACTTCCTGCTGTGATTATTATCATTGGTATTTGTAATTTAAAATTAGTCCTCTACTGTTGATATCTCCATGTCAGAATATTTATGGTAATGCAACATCCCATTAGCCTGATTTCCTCTAGGCACTTGCTCTAAATGGTCTTCAATGATGTGGTTCTTGATTGCTACTCTCTGGATGCTTTGTTTCATCATACATTCTAGGATTGCAACCAAACCTGTGTAACTACTTTTATTTTTATCCCAGCATGTATTAATGCAATCTTTCAAAAGTTAAAAAGGCCTCAATAAGAAGGAAGTGATCATAGGCCAGTGCAGGGTTTTCTTTGTCTTCCTTTAGGACCTCAGAGTAAATGAGTTGACTCCATTCGAATTCAAAAATCCCCAAAAGTTGACTCCAGATTAGATGAAAATCACATATTGCTGTTCCCCACTCAGGATATGCTTCCCCTGGGGAATTTTTTTCACCCATAGAGGACAAACAAATTGGTATAACCTGATGATAAATAAGGTAGACACATGTTTTGCAGCACCAGTTAAGAAGTGAAATGGCCCTCCTGAGAAGCTCTTTTCAGAGTTCCTTAACCAGAATAAATAGTTTGACAAATCTTATCAACTAATGAAAAGTTTGTTGAAAGGAAATCCCCATAAAGCAAAAAGAGTGTAAGAGTTGGTGTCACAGCAGGAGATAACGAAGTTTCAAAAGAAATATGGATCACTTATTATGGAAAAGAAAAAAAGCATATGAACGAATCGTAAGTAACTGAACCTATTGAAGCAAATCACCTGAGAAAATTCTGAAGATTAGTAAGATTAGGATGTTGAGGATTAGAGGGGTTTAGGTGATGAATCTGTATGATTTTGTAGGTGAAGCCTTAATGAGGTAAACTAAACAATTCATTATTAGGTTATTGTCTTATTTTCCTTGCAATCAATAAAAGATAAAAATGATATCAATTTGTTTGAGTAAATCTGCTGGCCCCGCCATTTTATTGGCAGTTGTTTTAAAGTCTAATGTGAATTGGTGAGCTCAATAACTTTTGATTTTTTTTCCAATGAGTGATTGAAGCAGGGCAATGTGCTTTTTGTGGAAAGATGCAGTTGTGAAGCCCATATTTAAGAAAATGGATGATAACATTCCTTCTGACTCTAGGAATTAAATTTGATCAGCATCTCCACCAAAGTTTATTAAAATATAATCTTACAATATAGGAATGCTTGGATCACTAACTAAAATCTAATAGCTTCAGAACAAACCAACTTTATTGAGGGACACTCTACCATAGACCTTTGTGTTGCTCTGTGGGAAATAGCACAGAAGTTGGTAGAACTAGTATGAACTTTAAGTTGTTGTTCTATTGCATTAGATTTGGTGAATATAGAACAGCTTTGAACAAAGCTTACTGCCTGTAATATTTTTCTAGTTCTTCTTTATATTATTGCTGTACTCATTCTTCTAATGGAAGCAGATCTGGGATGACTTTGATAAGTGTCTTTCTCAAGGGTTCCCAGTCAAATCAAATCAAATTTACTTTATTCGGTTTCTTTTCAAGACTTAAAAACCATAAAAGCGTAGCATACAAATACAGAATGTAAACATTTAAATTCTTTAGTTTAAAAAAAAGAACCATCCATTGTATTATAAAAAATTGTCACGTGTTTCCAAAGCAACGGTCTAGTCATTTCATCTGAACAAATCCATAATTTACAGAAATGCTTTATACAAAATAGACAAGTCTTTTTTAAAAATAGTATTAAATTTTTCTGTGATTTGATAACAGTTTTTAAAAATAACGCTATATTTTTTTGCATAACAATCCTTCTCCAATAAATAGTTCAAAGTAAGCCGGGCGACATTGCCTCAGACCCCACATTTTCAAAATTGGGATGATCCATATTTTTCCATATACCCCATAATATTTGCAAAATAACACGATGTGAATTGTTGATTGGGCTGCAACCCCATCACACGGGCATGGTCCTAAGTTTCTTGACCAGTCGTTTGTTTCATGGAACAACACTAAATGATAAAAGCAATCTAGTCTGCATCTGACCAATACAAATCTTTCATATCTAGTTAACTGATAAGTCAGATATGGTTGCATTCCTAAGGTGGAAAGAATCGACTGGTTTTGGCGAACTGTGGGCCTGTGAGCTTCACTTACATGTCTCAACTTGTCCATGTGAAGCATACACTGTTTTTTAAAATCTTTTCTGGAAATGCTCTTCAGCTTTGCTGGATTACTGAAATACTCAGGCTGTCCCAAGTCCATCATAAAATCTTTAATATATTTCAGCCATCTAATATCTAGGGCTTTCTCTAGTTTAAGGGAATCGCTTATAACGCTTTAATTAAAAGTTGTCTTTGTTGACGTCCATATACGATGCCACAATAAGGGTGGCTGGACTCTTATTTTTTTCCGTAATATACTGCAGTCCCAGCTCTGAATGACAGACAAACGTTGAAGTAGAGGATTGGACTGCCAATACATAGCGGATCAAAGCGTTTTCTACTTTTTGTATTATCAATACATTACAATATCCCCAAATCCCCACCCCGTATAAAACTGCACTAACGCATTTGGCCTCGTATATCTTTATAACTCCAGGGTTGATCTTTTTCCTAGCTTCTGGGCAAAATTTACAAGAGCAGTGGCTTTCATAAATAAGAGTTTCTTTGCCCGTATGGCCTCCTGCCAGGAACCCTTATTATCCATGAAAATACCCAGATATGGATATGATTTTGTGTATTCAAGTTTACCGCTACCGATAAAAATAGATTTCTCTTTCCTGGTAGCTTTCCCACAGGCCATTACAAAGGTTTTTGTAGCATTTAGCTTTAGGTCAAGACTTTCCATGTATTCATTATATTTATGCAGAGCCCGCTGTAGCTCTATTGATGTTAGGGCCATTATCACGGCATCATCGGCGTAGAGTAGGGTCGGTATCGGTCTATTTTGAACAAGGGGCAGTTTCTTGCACCCCTCAAGCATCACCCGCTCTAAACCATTTGTGTACAAAGTGAATAAGAAGGGTGCCAGGACACAGCCCTGCATGACCCCCCTTTTTACGCCAAATGAAGTGGTGATTTCTCAGGTAGGTCCAAACCTTACCCTTGCTCTGGCATTCGAATATAATCCTCTTACCACTTGTACTAGAGCCGCTTCGACTCACATTGCTTCGAGCGTTCTCCACAGTTTCTCGTGACATACACAGTCAAAGGCTGTGGAGAGATCAACGAAGGCCAGGTACAGTCTCCCATTCTTTGCCCTCATATATTTTTCTATCATAATAATTAAATTTAGGCTTCGTTCTATAGTTTCCAGGCCTTCCAAAAAGCCAAATTGCAGGTCGGTCAGTATTTTATTGTCCTCAACCCATTCCTGTATATGATTTAAAATGATGCGTCCCAACACCTTCCCCACCGAGTCAAGTAAAGAGATCGGTCTATAGCATGTTGGATTTGATCTATCGCCTGTTTTGAAAGATTGGGACCATTAGTGATTCTGACCATGAGCCAATTAAACCAACTTTGCATGCTGCTACAAGTACCTGTTTTATAATGGGGCCCCATAGCTCTGGATTATATTTAAATATATCTATGGGCGCCCCATCTGGTCCCCGAGCCTTAATACTCTTACTGGCTTTCAAGGCAAGTTGTACATCATCGAGAGTAAAATTAATATTAAATGGGAATGAGACTTTGGTAGGGCTAAGTGATAAAGGACAATCATATTGACGGTTGACTTCCTTCTTTTTTGCATACATTCTGGAAAAGTGCTCTACCCATTGATCCTCGCTAATGGCAATTTCCAATCTCGGGTTGTCTCTGATCTCATAAAAGGCTATTTGACCGCACGCCAAAACGCAGTCATATCCCTATCTAGACTTGCCTTGTGCAAGACAGCCCACGAGCCCTTTTTTAGTTCCTTTTTTCTTACTTTAAGGGCTTGATTGTAACTTTTCCTTCCTTGAATTATTTCGACTTTATCTCGTTCTTTCTTGTGTAGGGCAATCTTTAAGTTGTTATATGCCTTTGTACAATTCTTGACAAACCAACCCACTTTCTGTCTTTTCGCTTTTTTTGCTTCCTTTTTCAAAGAATCCGTAATGGAGTCTGTAATACGTACATATGCCCCCAGTATGTCTTTGTGCGATGCATACTCCTCTAGGCATGTAAGAATATCATCCATGCTTTTTTCGACCACTATTTTAGTTCTACCTGGCCCCATTTTAATGAATACCCATGTAATTTGTTTAATTGTAAATGCTGTGAATTTAGGGTTCTTTCTGGGCATACTTTTCGTGCTTTTGTTTCCACGGATACCATCATACTTTGGGGGAAATGGTCACTTAAAGCATTTTTGTGGGTTTTAAAACTTTGTACCTTCACGGCCATCCCATTTGGAATTATTATAAAATCAATAATGGTATTCGTCGCTCTACCATGAAAAGTCTGTGAAAAATGTTTGGGCAGCGAAGTCATGACATTTACAAAACTCATATCTAAGAAAAACAAAAATTTGTTTAGGGCATCACCCTGTGGGGTATGTACAAAGTGTGGAATACTACATTCTCTCACGTCTATTAGGCCACACAATATTTCATCACTAAGTGGGCACAAAGCTGTATTAAAATCACCCATCAAACAAATATTAGATCTCTCATATGTTCATTCAAATTTTTTAACATTACTTTTCTAAGGGCCAGATGTAGTTCGACCAATACCGGTCGGTAACAGCAGAAATTACCGAATTTCGGCCGTTACCGGCCGTTACCGACCGGTATTGGGCTTTTTAGATGTAGGTGGCATTTTCTTAGGATTCAGTATTTTACCGAATTGGTAATTTAAGGATTCTGTAAAATACCGAATTCTTAACATACCGATTCGGTAAATTACAGAATCCAGGATGTAGGGAGCACCCAAGTTAGTGCATTCCTTAGTTAAGGATTCATTATTTACCACCAACTACAAGTTGGTGGTAAATAATGAAAACCTTTAAAAAAGCATTTTTTTTGCTTTTCCAACAATGCGATGTGGCAGACATATGTTTGCCACATGTGCACCCATACACAATTGAGGGGTGCAACAGAGTCTCAAAGTGACACCCTGCCACCCGTCAATGTTTTCCCCCTTTTACCGAATCGGTAATTGCCATTCGGTAATTGCCATTCATTCCTTTGGGCCTGAGCCCATAGGAATGAAAGGCAATTACCGAATCTGTAAATACCGATTCGGTAATTACCGAAACTTACTGATACGGTAATTATTAAAGAAAAATTTCCTACATCCCATTTGCCTATTCTTAAATACCGAATTGGTAAAATTTGGTATTTAAGAATAGGTAAATTGAGATTACCTACATCTGGCCGTAAGTTGTTTTAACATACCTATTACAGTCAAATATCACCTGACTTAGGGCTTTGAACTTGCAGCTATCCCATTTGGTCTACATCTTAATGATGTGCAATGCAAATTGATAGGATCTCTGTTATTCTTCTCTAACATAGATGGGGTTCATGTCTCTTGGTTAGTTTATGCAGATTTTATTGGATTATCTCCCTAATGTTCTGCAAAGGATTCTGATGGCTTTACACGATTGCTATGCTGATAATCAACAAACAGTAAATGTTGATAAAACCAGATTCTCATTTTCAGGCAAAAGCACAAAACATTTTCTTGGTAGTTTGCAGGAAATGGTGTGGGGAGACTAGAGTGACACAGATATCCAAGTCTGACATTTTAAAATGGTCAGATCACTTACAGCATTTGAAGGCTCAGGCCAGGGGCTCATCAGTTGGGCAAGTTAAGTTTCATTCTGAATTCTGAGGTTTATTGGGTTATCATTTTTGCCTCTTGTATTTTCTTTCAAAATATACATTCCTCCATTGATTCTGGTGCACAATTACTGGCCTGTGACCGTAGGCTTTCTTTGAAATTTATTGAGAAATGCATCTCTAAATATATGCTGAATGTCCCACCTAATATGATCATAAAGCCAGATAGAAGTGAGCTGGGGATAACATCAGGTATGATATGACAGGAGTCCACTTTATTAGATTTATTTTGTACATGCCCTGCCTTCTGTGAATCATATTAAAATGAATCATATGTTTTAAAAGAACTGTGAAATGAGGTATGAACCTCTTGTATTCAGTTCCTTGTCTAGTGGTCCAGTATTTTGCTAACAAAGGATTTGTTTTTCTTTTTTACAGCTTAAAATTTTCAAGTTGATTAAATAATAACATGTGTAGTTATAACGTGTTGAAGCAGATATACACACGTACCATAATCAAATACAAAGCATTAGCAAGCCATTGAAATGTAACAAGCAAATATAATAAAAATGAAGGAAATTATTTAGGCATCATGTATTAAAAATAAGGATGTTTCCATAAATTGATGGATTGTCATCTGCTTTTATCTTTGTGTTCACAGACCATAAACTTGTTTTGCTAATTATAGTGTTTTGTCCTGGTCAACTACTAAGAATATTTTAGTAGGCATGAGATATCATGTAGATGTGGCCAAGCTTGCCCATGTTTTATTATCTGTAACAATTTTTTTTTCCATTTATGATTGTACATTTTGATTGTATTTTCCATGATGTATTATAGTTAACCGATATCTGAAATAAATGTGCTGTTATATTGCTTTGCTTCAGGTTATTATGTTGTGTTCTATAGTTACTATAGAGACAACTTTAGAAAAACCATACCACTTTTAAGGTGAAAGTTGGACGTCCTCTTTCTATGCCTGTTGTTTGCATACTGGGAGCTACCCCGGAAGGGGGTTGGCTTCAGTAACTGTGAGCTTCTGTTCAGGCACTAGGTGTGAGGACCTCTCAATCTGGTAAAGGAGGGGTGGGAGCAAGCTAACAGGATGGCCACGACAATTTGCTCAACTACATGCTGACAATCTGTACCCAGATAAACCAATTTTGGAAACAAGCTAAGGTGAACCTAGACACCAAAAAGGGGGTCATGAAACAGCAGTATGACCAGAAGGTCACTCTGGTTATGATTAAGCCTCGCAAAAAGTGTGGGTGATAGAGGCTGTGGAGCTCCGGGCCCTGCAAGATTGTTCGTCTGGGCCTTATAAGGTGAAGGAGCACAAGAATGAGGTCACCTACTTGGTGAACCTCAAAACTTCCAGTAACGTTTTAAGGATTTTGTGCATCAACCACCTCATACCCCACTTTCCTCTATATTCTCCCTTACTCCAGGACTCACTATATAATGGCCATTATATAGACAGAGAAAAGCACACCGGTGAAGAGTGAAATCTACTGATTGTCTGACAAGGTGAGAGGAAGCATCAAGGAGGAGGTCTCCAAGATGCTGTAGTTAGGGGTTATTGAGCCACCAAATAGTCCCTGGTCGAGCCAAGTTGTGTTGGATCCCTAGGCTTTTCCTCCAGGTGCCACCAAAGAATGTTAGTTCTCGGTGGATTACCAGGTGCTAAATGTAGTCACCAAGACTGATGCACATCCCATCTCCAGAGCTGATAAGCTCATGAACCTGTTGGAAGCTGCAAAGTTCCTCAGAATATTGATCTGACATCAGGGTATTGGCATATTGCCTTAACTGAGGAGGCTAAAGTGAGGTCTGCGTTCTCTACCCCATAAGGGCACTTTTAGTTCTGGGTAATAACCTTTGGTTGAGGAATGCCCCTGCCACCTTCCAGACGTTGGTCAACCAGATTCTGTCTGGGTTATAGAACTTCAGTGCTGCCTATCTAGATGACATGTGGTCTTCAGCTCTATCTGGGAGGACCATTTGTATCTCCTCAGAGTAGTGCTTCAGGCTCTGCAGAAGGAAGGCATGACTATCTAGGCCAGTAAGGCCCAGATAAGGCAGTTATCAGTGGTCTACTAGAGACACCAAGTGAGAGGAGGCTCCATCCAGCCTTTTTAGGACTCACTCGCTAATACAGGAGTTGTAAGGGGGTTTGGCACCATTGTTTCTCCCTCCACATTCCTGACTTCCAAGAAGCATTTTCGTCAGGTGATCTGCAAGAGGCATGCCAGAACCCTTTAGGCACCCTGAAGAAGGCCATGTACACAGAACCCATACTGAAGGCCGCTGACTTCTTCAAGGAGCTCATTGTCTAAACAGACACCTCAGAGCATGACACAGGGGCTGTGCTCTCACAGCTGAATGGAAGAATGGAAAGGGCCTGTATCAGCCTGTATCCTTCATTAGGTGGAGTTTACTTCTTCAGAAAAAGAAGTGGAGTCTAATAGAGAGGGAAGCATTTTCAGTGGTCTGGTCATGGAAGAAGCTGAGACCATATATAGGAAAGTTGGATCTACTTTTATGGTTACCCACACTTTTTGCTGGAGTCATTCTGTTTTTCTACTAGTCAGACTGCGATCCTGCTAATCAGGACCCCAGTGACTGTGCTTCCTCTTTAAATTGGCTGTTGTGAGTACCTTGGTACATTCCTAATTGGCTGCTGGTGTACTCTAGGAAGTCCCTAGTATATTGTACTAAGATACCTAGGGACTAGGTATACCAGGAGTCCCCCATGGGCTGTAGCATGTATTATGCCACCCAAGAGGGACCCTCCAAACTCTGACTACAGGCCTGCATTGCAGCCTGTGTGAGATGGCGCTTGCACCTCTCATGAAAGACATGTTTCCTTATATTTAACAGCAACGTACTTAAAACTTCTAAGTCACCCCTCTAGTAGGGCTTTCAGTACCAAAAGCAGGGAGCTCACTTCTAAAGTGTGAGGGTGTGCCTGCATGATCAGGACACCCCTGCAACCATCAGGGTCCATTCTCCTTTGTTGTCAGTGCCTCAGCCATTACAATATGTAGAGTGGCCATGCGTCATTACGCAATGACATCTCTAAACAGGCTGTAACCAACCCTATCATGTTTGGCATCAACCATGTTGGAATCATGTCCCCACACCGTAAAGGGTGTGTGAGGTATGATTCCATGCACTGTAAATCTCCATCTGGAGGCCCTCAGAGCTCCCGGTACCAGTCTTCCAGAACCGGCCTGCAAGCTAGGGCTACTGCCGACCTGAGACACAATTCTGCCCTCCTGCTGCTGAGCCAAGCTTGAACAGAGGAAGGCAGAACAATAGGTATCCAGTCACAGGGAGATGTGACCACCTCCCAGACAGGGTTTAGTGTATTGGGACAGGGTAGGGGCATTAGCCAGTGCCACCCAGACTGCTTGAGGGGTACATTTGGTACCCTCCCAAATGATGAAAAGTTTCACTGGGAGGTTGATTTTCCTCACTCGTGGTCGCCAACTTAACATTGAAAGTTGCAACTTTTTTAAAACTCTACGAGCTCTGCGTAATGTGGAGTGCGGGAAACTCGGCAAACTCCCCGAGCAGAGCGTATTCACTGCCCAGCTTCATACCTGAAGGTTGGTCCCTTGATTTATTGTGGGATTTGATTCAGATGTAACTTTGTGCCTGAGACTGCAACAGGAAAGACTCTGTCTGCTCCTGAACACTTTGATCTGCAAGCCCACTGCACTGTCAGGTTTTGTGCTCCATACAGGTCCCATCCAGGACCTGTGGACATCCAAGGGCAACCGAAGGAATCTCTCTTGGAGTGAAGGAGTCACTCCCCTGCATTGGCAGGCACCGAAACTTAACTGACTAATTTGCTGATACTGGGGCTCCTACAGACCCAACAGGGTCGGTAACACAGGTAGCAGTTCTACAATTTCCTAGAGGCCTGCACTGTCTTCAGACTGAGTCTGAAGCCAGGATCCCTTGTCGACAATGCCGGAACCGAGTCCCTCTGCACTGTGTCGACTGGCCGTTGCTAAGGCTGGGTGACTCTCATCTCCAGAGATATTCGGGTCCTGTTGAGGGTCTTCTTTGATTACAGCAGGCTCCCCTGCTTGCTCGTTGTGAGAAGTTGGCATGACATATGCTGTCCACTATTCTAGTGGGCACCTTGCACCAGTTCAAATGACCCTTTTTGATGGTAGGTTAAAGACAACCTTTATTGAAAGCTATCCTAGTGGTAGCTATGGAAAGCAGCCTTCAGGTTAAGTCGTGGATGAATGTAAAGCAGCTTGTTTTACCAGTCTGTAATCTTCTGAATGACCAAATGAAAGGAGAACCACACCAGGTATATATTTATGAGGCTAGAGGCAAAATTAGATACAGAAAACTTAATAGCACACAGTAAAATAGCACAATATACGTTGAGCCCTAGGGGTGTACCAAACCATATATTAAGAAAGTGGTATAAGAACCACGACTTGACTAGACACAAGGCCTAGAGCCTGTAGAAGTGCTGGGGCTACAAGGAATCACCCAAGGTAGTGACACAGGGGACCGAGAGGGGACGTGTGCAGTATATAAACACAGCCGCGGATTACCATTAACTTCAATAGGGAAAGTCGCAGTTGGAAATTTAAAGATAAAGGACACTTAGGGGAGGACTTTGAGCAAACCCCTTTAGACTTAATGGGTTATAGGGCAAACACCCATGGAAGCACAGAAGTACTCGAGTTACCTCACCCAGAGAAGCCGGGTGCATAGGTGTCTTTGGTGTCTGGAATCGTCGTCGTTTCCAATGGCTATCTGCTGCAGAGTGCTGCTGCCGAAGAAGTGGAAAGTGTCCAGGGTGATCCAAGCCTGAATTGAAGATGAGAAGAACCTGAAAGCAGAGGGGACAGAGTCTGGGTCACTAGCCAGTGACCAGGGGCACGGAAGTCGAATACCCACAGATGTCAGGTGATTTCAGGTGATAGAGGTGAAGCTTGACTCTTCAGCCATGAGGATCTGGAGACATTGACAATGACCAGGTTCTGGAATCGAGCTGTCACACAAAGTAAAATTGAGTGCTGCAGTGTCGATGCCCAGATTTGACCCAACAAGCCTTGGCAACAGCAACCCACACAGAATCAAAGAGATGCTTCGGTGTAGACCAGCAAGGTCCGAGGGACTCACCACTTGGAGGGGAGTCTGGGCTCATCTGGAGCAACCAGGGAAGCCCAAGGAAAATCAAAGTTGCTTTCACAGGGACCCAGCAGTCGACAGACCAGGGATCGTGAAAGAGCCTCAAGCTGAAACGGGCTCACGGAACAGTCGTGGAGTGTAGACCCACAATCTTCAGTGCAGATAGTCGTTTTGGCTTGAGGTACAAGTAACCCCAAAGCACAACTTCAAGAGATGTCGATACGTTAATGCACTTGCAAATGTGCATGGTATCCAGGTGTTCCGGTTCCACGTCACTCATGATGGCTGCGGGTCTCAGCATTGCCATCTGAGAAGTCTGAGAAGTCTGGAAATCCTCTTCCTGTGTTGCAAATACTTCAGAGTAAGGCAGGAGGTTCGGAAATGCAGACCAGCAAGATGCTTCTTTATTGCCTGCAAAGCAGGGGAGTCACACCTTGACCCCAAGGGAGATTCTTCCGTCCTCTAGTCTTTAGTAGAGGGTTGAATTCCAGGATTCAGTTTCAGAGTTTCGTCCAGGTATAATCTAAAGTCCTGTTGCTAGGGGCTCCTTACTTATACTCAAGAAAGGAGTTTGATATACTCTGGGGACCCACCTATGGGAGGGTCTGGAAAGACGGGTGGCTACACCCATTTCTTTTGTCCAGTTTTGCACCAGAGCAGAGGCTGGTAGCCCCTGCAACCATTTTGACCTGGACTATGCACAGGGACACAAAATGTGCCCCCAGTGCTGACTTCAAAGCACTCACAGAGTGTACCCACCCAGCCCCAATACACTAAAGCCTGTCGAGGAGGTGGTTACACCTACCTGTGACAGAAAACCTATTGTCCAGGCCTCCCCTGCCGGCTTTTCAGTCAGCAGCAGGAGGCCAGATTCGTGTCTGTGGCTGCAGCATCCATTTTGTGATGCCAGGGCTCTTTTAAACTATTACCTGTTAGACCAGTGTGTACATGTCTCCCTCTCTAGAAGGGTGGAATTCTACCCCTGATGCCAGGAATGGTGGGGGTAGGATTCTAGTGTTTGACACCAAACACAAGATGTTTCCATGCAGCCATTATAAAGTTAGCATTTACAGCAAGGTTATAATGCACATAAGAGTATATGGTCTGGCTGCATCACAGAACAGCCCCAGAGAATAGATTTGAAAGGCTGAAGAGGGGTCCTGCTCATGAATGGGCACCCTCTCACATGAAACCAAGCACCCCGCCTTCAGGATTGATAAGGCCTGCCATAGGGGTGACTGATAGGTTTCTATGTGCAGTGATTTAAAGGTAGATATAGGTAACTAACCCTGGGCGAAGGACTTCGCTACGTCCACGGAGTGGGCGTAGTGTTGCCTACTTCGCCCTTTTTTAAAGTAGGCGTAGCAGGCAACACTACGCCCACTCCGTGGGCGTAGCGAAGTTGCCCGCCACCCGCCTCCCTCCGGCCCTCCCCTACATACCTAATTTGTGTTCCATTGTCTTAGAAAAGTAAATAAAAAGCACTGACCTTGTCCGCCGCGTCCCGGGGCTCCCTCTTCTAATTGCGCCGCCGTCTTGGATACCAATGCGCATGCGCGGCCACCCGCGTATGCATATTTCTTGCGAGAAATGCGCATGCGCGGGCGGCCGCGCATGCTCATTGGTATCCAAGACGGCGGCGCGATTAGAAGAGGGAGCCCCGGGACGCGGCGGACAAGGTAAGTGCTTTTTATTTACTTTTCTAAGACTATGGAACACAAATTAGGTATGTAGGGGAGGGGGGCAGGCGGCGCGTAGTGGGGCTACGCGAAGTGCGTAGGTGGCAGTAGTTTCTCGCCCACTTTGCGTAGCTTCGCGTAGCCCCACTACGCATACTACGCCCAGGGTTATTGGTAACAGTTATCTTAGTAAGGGGTGCATGCACCACCTTGCCCAGGCTGCAGTAGCAGTCCTGTAGTGTCATTTTGGAAGGCTTCCCAGGGGTGGCATAATACATGCTGCAGCCCCTGGTAGGCCTCTGGGGTTCCTATACCCTTAGTACGTAGTGTACCATATACTAGGGACTCACAAGGGTACCCCAGTAACCAAACTGGAGTGTACCTAAAGTACATGCAATCAGTATAGAGAGGAAGCAGCTAGGCTGGGGTCTGGGATAGCAGGGCCTCAGTCAGAATAAAGCTGGAAAACAGTGAAACACCAGCAAAAAGTGGGGGTAACCATAGTAAGCAGCTCCTACTCTCCTACACTCGGGGCCTACCCTGACTTACTTGAACGTGATGAGTCACTTGGAGCTTGCTGGTCCTGACACTGCACCTTTTAGTCTTCTCTTATGTGTTGCTGTTGCCAAAGCCTGTGGGTGCTCCTGCCGGACTACGTCCCCCCCTGAATAGGAACATCCGATGAGGGACAGCTCGTATACCATTCCTGCTTGTCCTCAGCGCCACCACGCCCACGTTCTTGCAGAGACAAGGGAATAACAGTCTTTATTTAGATATAACACAGATATCTTTAAAAGAAAATTACAAAATTCACATTATATACAAGCTGTTTAAAATTCGATAAAAAGCTGCAAAACTTCGATAACCATTATAAGAATAGAGATCTCCCACAACCTGAACCTCCTGATTCAATGACATTTTTAAAAAGATACAAAGCAGAATTTTAAAAAGTAATGTACAAAACTATTCAGCCATTTTTTTGTTGCTCTGAAAATATGCAACATACATATAAAAGACAAACCAGTGTACTATGAGGTACTATTTGATGGGTTGGCCTATCAGGTCACAAAATATAATGATCATTTCATTTCATCTTCCCTGGAATTTTATTAGCAGGGCCTCTTTTGGATAAAGTTGCGATATGCTTGCTGAATAAAAGTTATTAGCCTTAGGTTTAGGTCTGTATTTTTGAGGTTCAGAGCAGCAATTATGGCTTGCCTACATGTCCGAACACCCAGCCTATGCCACTCAACTTTAAGTTTACCCCTGCATTGAGAATTAAGAGCTGGGCAAAGAAAAAACCACGTGCAACAGAGTTTCAGCTGTCTTGCTGCACCCTCTACAGATTAAGTTTTCCACCGTACGTCGCCAGGGGGGCAAATCGTGAAGAAAACGCCAGTCACCCATTCTGATTGCCATGAAACTACGTTTTAAATACAATGAATATGTGCAAGACAGGTAAGTGGCGGGGGCTAGCCGTCTATATGAATTTACAATGGCCCAAGCATGGCTTCGTTTGGTAAAAAGTGCCTTATCAATTATAAGGGAACTCCTTCTCATGCATTTTTTAATGCCGGTTTTAAAAGCTGACCGACTGGGATTAAGGACTCATAGATCACTCGCCGACATTTGATGGATGTAGTCCTTGAAGAGGCAACCAAACGTACCTCCAGGGTTTTTCTGGGTGATTTCTAGCCAGACTAAAGATTCTAGTGTACCTAGGTCCGCTTGCCTCAGTTTATGACAGAGGTTTAGATATGTACCGATGTTAGAAGCCTCATAATTTAGTATCCCTAGCTCTAATCTTAACTGAGCTGCGGATGCGGAGTACAGCAGATGGAGTACCTTTTTTATAAATTTTGGTCGTGTGTTGATTTAAGGCAGTGTTCAATTTGCCCCTGAATATCTCTATGCCGTATGATAAGGTGGGGCCAGTTTTTGCTCTCAGAACTTCTAAGAGTGGCGAGAGAGTTGGGCCAGAGAGATTTTTCGAGAGCTTAGCTAATGACACCGCAAGGGTCATTGCTTTAACTGCGATCTCGTTACGATGTTTAATAAGGTTGCCCCTAGATTCCAAATGGACACCTAGGTACTTGTACGAGTAACTTATGACGAGGCTTATGTTGTTGTATGACCAACCTCCAGCAGTGTGCCGTTGCAGAGACAAGGGTAACATCAACTCTCCTGCAACAGCCAAAATTGGTGGGCACTCGACTCCCGTGCCACCTCGACACTGCTGAGTGACATAGACTCTGTCCCCTTTGCTTGCCAGTACTCCTCTTCTTGAATCCACTCTTGGATTCCACTGGAGTCTTCCAGCTTTTTCGCCTGAAGCATCTTGCTTGAAGTCCTCCATTGGGATCTATAGCTGTTCCAGACGTCAATTCGTACCTATGCACCTGGTTTCCCTGGGGCAGGTAACTTAGGCTCCTGAGTATCCATGGGTTGGGTGACTTTTGAACCGTCCATCTTCCACAGGGTGTCTTCCAAGTCCTTTGGGAAGGGTCCTTTTTCCTAAGAACTGCAACTTACCCATTGACTTACCTTGAGCACGCAGTCATGTATTCACTTAGCACACTGCCTCAGTGCGGTTCCTGGTTCCTTACCTTGAGTTGTTCCTTGGTCCCCCTGCACTTCTATGTCTTCTGGGTCCACTCTTGACTTCGGTCACCAGTCACATTCCACTATTTTTGTATATGGTTTGGTCTCCCTCTGGAGCTCACTGTATTTTCGTGCTACTTACCTGTCATATTATGAAAGTGTTGTGTGTATTGTAATTATATCTCATGGGTAGGAGATATTGCACTGGGTTAGTGAGTGTCTGTAATAGATAACTATTATTATAACTACAGTGTGTGGCTCTTTTTCACTTAATCTGCACTATAGGATTAGATGCTGTTTTATTAACAGTTGTCCTTCACAGTACCTGATGTTTGGACCCTGACCCTGATAAAGCGCTTAGAGACCCCTGGGTTATAACGCGCTATATAAGTCGAATAAATAAATAAATAAATAAAAATAAATAAACAAGCTGCTTTATACTCCTCCTAGACTTAGCCTGGAGGCTGCTCTCCACAGCTACCACCTAGAGAGCCTTCAAAGGTTGACTAAACCACTAAAAACACCATAAGGGTTGTCCGGATTGGTGCAGGGTGTTACACTTGAAGAAGTGTGCACCATATACCAAGCCAGCCTACTATACCATGGTAATGGTAATGGTAAAAAGTATTTATAAAGCGCTAACATTCATCCTAAAAGGATATCATGGCGCTAAAATTAACAATGTACATATAACTGGTAGTTGTTGATGATGATATTGTGATTTAGTGAGTATTAGGGAACAGTGTTGTTTTAAGTTTTTTCCTAAAGATAAGATAGTCATCTGTGAGTCTCAGATCTGTCGGTAAGTTGTTCCACAGGTTTGCAGCTAAATGTGAGAAGGCACGGCCTCCCGTCCTAACCTTCTTTATTCGAGTGGTTCTCGCTCTTGCTGTGTGTTGGGAGCGAAGATTTCTATTTGGAACATAGAAATTGATTCTGTTTTTTAGGATGGTTGGGCCTGTTTTGTGCAATGCTCTGTGGGTGATGCACAGCATTTTAAATGTGGCTCTTTCTCTCATTGGCAACCAGTGTAAGGCTCTCACTCAACTTGTAGCGGAGTCATATTTTCTTTTGTTACATACGGCTTTTGCTGCCGCATTCTGGACAAGCTGTAATTTAGAAAATAGGTAATCTGCCATGCCAACGAATAGGGAATTCCCGTAGTCAAGTCTACTAATTAGTAGTGACTGTACTAAGATTTCTACATTCCAGGGGAATCCATGGAAACACTCTTCGTAGCATTTTCAGTAGTGCAAAGCCTTTACCACAGATAGTTGTCACGTGGTTTTTCATTGACAATATATTGTCAATGTAGATTCCCAAATTCCTCGCCATCTGGGTTGGTTTGGGGGGGCGCCAAGAATGTTGGGCCACCAGGTGTCATCCCAAAGTTGTTGGGAACCGTTGAACAATAAAATCTCCGATTTATCGGCATGTAATTTCAGACAGTGATTATGCATCCATCTGGATAGTTCAGAAAGGCAGTTGAGCAGTCTGTTTTTGGGATCTTCTTCACCATCTAAGGCAATCATTAGTTGTGTATCATCGGCGTATGAGCAGATGTTAACGCCCCACTTTTTCCCAATAGTAGCCAGTGATGATACATAAACATTAAATAATGTTGGACTTAATGATGCCCCCTGTGGTACACCATACTTGATCTTACAGGGTGTAGAGGTGTAACTGCCTAATCAGACAGATTATGATCTGTCTGATAAAAAAGAATTCAACCAGGTCAGGGCTTTTCCCTGCAGTCCTTTTGCAGCTAACATTTGCATCAGGAGGTTATGGGATACGGTATCAAAAGCCTCTGATAAATCTAACAATATCAGGGCCACCGTTTTACCTTCATCAACCTGGCTTCTGATGTCATCCAGTACTGCCAAGAGAGTTGTCTCAGTACTATTATTCGACCTGAAGCCTGTCTGCGAGACATCGAGCAGGTCATTAGTTTCCAGATAGTTTGATAACTGTTTGTTCACTAACTTTTCCAATACCTTTGAAAGGTATGGCAGCTGCGAAATGGGCCGATAGTTGGCAGGGTTGTTTATGTCCGTACCAACTTTTTTAAGTAAGGGGGTCACTACTGCTGTCTTCCAGATAGCTGGAAATTCCGCTTGGTCTAATGACTGATTTAATGCTTGCGTCACTATTGGACCAATTAAGGGGATTAGTTGTAGAAAAATGTGATGTGGACATGGGTCCAATGGTGAGCCCGATTTAATTTCTGACATGACTTTATTTACTTCTTCATCTGAAAAAGGGCCAAAGGCAGAGCAGGTGGCCAGCGGGAGATGCTCTGCATCAATATGGTGCTCAGTCAATTCCTGGTCATTACTGGTGAAGGATGAATAAATTGTATCTATTTTATCAAAAAAGTAATTGCTGATTTTATCACATCCCTCCTGTGAGGGTGGCAAATGTGTTGTAGGGCTAGGGGGGTTGCACAATTCTTTAACTATTTTAAAAAGTTCTTTAGAGGAATGTTTGTGTTCTAATATTTGTTGGGAAAAGTGATCTTTTTTTGCCTTTCGAATAGCTACGTTATAGGCTTTCAATTCTTTTTTATAAATGGATCTATCGATCATGGTTTTGCTTAATCTCCATTTATGTTCCAGCGTAGTGCATTTTCTTTTGAGTACCTTGAGATCAGGACCATACCACTTTTCCGACATTGTTCGCCTAGTTGTACATTTAGTGGAGTTTATTGAGCAATGTTCAAGTGCTTCACCAATACTTTTCTGTAGTTGGTGTATTTCTTGTTCAGTGGAGGAGCCTAAATTAGTATAGTGAAAATCCTGTTGAAACTTCTCCAATGAGAATTTGCTCCAGTTTTTGGTTGTAACTGGTTTCTGTGTCATTGGTCTCACTTTATGTATTGGTAGTCTAATATTAAAATCTATTCTATAGTGATCGGTCCATGTAAGAGGCATAATATTTTTAATAGTAGTGGTCTCGATATTTGTAAATATCAGGTCCAGTCTGTGTCCCGCTCTATGTGTGTCCTGGTTGACTAGTTGTGTTAATTGTAGGATTTGCATATTATCTGCAAGGTGCCTGGTGAGCGGATTATTGTATGACTCAAAATGTACATTAAAGTCTCCTAATACTAAGATATTTTTGTGCTTTAAACATATCAGTTTGTTGCTCACTTTCGGGTTCACACAGACCACAGATCCCTCAGATGGCTAAAATGCAGACGAGGGGTGTGAATCCCAAACTGTTGAGGTGGTCAATCTCCCTACAGTTAATAACCTTTAGGGTGAAACACCATCCTGGAACATACCATGCCAATGCTGATGGTCTCCCCAGGATCTTACACTTTAGTGATGAGAAGTACCAAGGGTTTGGGTAGTTCTTCCTGTTTTCAGGGAGGTACATGTGTTAGACATGGCATCCCAGGCATGTTTTTTTCCTAACTTTCTGCCTTCAGACCTCCTGTTTTTGCTGAATTTGTTTTTGCAGGCCTTAGGACTCTGCTCACTTTACCACAGGTAACGAGTTCTAAAGTGTGTGTGCTCCTTCCCTAAAACATGCTAACATTGGCTTATACACAATTGGCAAATGTAATTTACTTGCAACTGCCTAGCAAAGTGGCACTACCTATGCCCAGGGCCTGTAAATGAACTGCTACTAGTGGGTTTGCAGCACTGATTGTGCCACCCACTTAAATTGCATTTTAAAGAAGTTGCATGTGAGTGCAATTGTAAACTGTCATTTCAACCTGGAAAAATAAAGCTTTTGACAGGCCCAGATCTTCCTTTTTAATTCATATGTCACCCCAATGTAGGCCCTGGACAGTTACAAGGGCAGGGTGCACTGTAATTAAAAAGTTGGACACATACTTATAAGTTTCACATGTCCTAGTAGTGAAAAATTCTTAAATTTAATTTTTCACTACTCCAAAGCCTACCTCTTCCATAGATAACATTGGAATTACCTTATTAATATGATACGTGAAATGTCCAAATGAGTAAATGTAAATGTAAAGTATTTGTAGAGCGCACTGCTACCAAGCGGTTTCGTGGCGCTATTACTCATACCGCTGTGGAACCCTTCCTGGCTTTCCCTGTGAAGTGTCCACTCCTGGGCACCCCCAGGGTGAAGCCAGGCATCCTAGCGCTGTTGGGGCCGTTGTGGAGATTAAGCAAGCTATTGCCCAGAGTTGCAGCGTGGGACCCATGATTGGAATAGGCACTGAGGCGAGAATATCTGGTCCGAGGAATTTTTGAGCTCGAGACCCACCGAGGTGGGAATCGAACCCTGGTCCCGGGCCAGAGCTCTGCATCAAGGTCTGCCACTCTAACCATTGAGCCACACTTCTCCACAGTACAGGTAATCCCTACATGCTTGCTGTCATTGAAATCACAATTTAATATCCTAACTTATGGACAAGCTGTATTTTAAATTCCAGTTCTGGAAATACCACTTTTACAAAGTTACAAAAAGAACAATTGATGGCAGAATGCAGAACAATGTGATACATTCAGCCCAGTCCAGAGATCTGGGCGTAAATCCATCGTTTTTTTGCTCACCATCCCTTTCCAGTTTGGACCCAGCCATATGCAAATCAGTCTTGACCCTGCGCCCAGTGGGAACAGTCCTGCTCGAACTGGCAGACCAGGTCCTCCCTGGACTTGAAACAAGCATCTTGGACCGGTTTTAGGGTTTCACCCCTCATCAGCCAGGATAGCTGGACTCCAGTGGCTTGGAGAGCACAGGACCCGTGTTTGGGTATACCCGGCCCACTCGGGTGATAAATGCAAAAAGAACAATTGATGGACAGAATGCAGAACAATGTCATACATTCACCTCAGTACACAGTGCTGGGCCTAAATCCATCATTGTTTTGCTCACCATGCCTTTCTAGTTTGTACCCAGACATATGCAAATCAGTCAAGACTGATTTGCATATGGCCAGATCTTAACTAGGGTGGCATGGTGAGCAAAAGAATCATGGATTTAACCCAGATCTCCTGACTGGGGGGGGGGTGAATGCTTTGATTTGTTCTGCATTCTGTCCATCAATTTTGTGTCTCTTGCTTTCTCGCCCTAAGTGCGCCGAGTATGCCCAGACTTGGGTTCCGGGCTCACTGTGCCACTGGATTCATGCTGATGAGGGGTGAAACCCCAAAAGCGGTCCTAAGATGCTTATTTCATGTCCAGGCAGGACCTGGTTTGGCATTTCAGGCTTGACTGTTCCCATGAGGCACAGGGTTAAGACTAATTTGCATATGGTCAGGTCTTAACTGGGGTGGCATGGAAAGCAAAAGAATATGGATGTAACCCAGATTTCCTGACTGGGGGGAATGTTTTGATTTGTTCTGCATACTGTTCATCAATTGTGTGTCTTTTACTTTTAGAAAGTTGTAATTTTCTTACCTAAGCCATTTGGTACCTGCAGCCCATCTCTTTATCACATTACTGAGTGTGGGTGACAGTTGGACTTTGTGTTGTGTATTCCTCTTAGACAGGCACACACAATAGGTAGCTTAGATGTAACTGGATGGGCCATGACTTACAAGATGAAAGGGAGGAGGTGGGACCAGACCCACTCACACTTGAATAGAATATATCCTGTCTCCACACAACGGCCTGCATACCACCTGTAGTTAGTCTGGAGCCAGAGCCAGGGTGGCAGGGTACCAATGCACTTCTAAACATACATGCCTTTAAAAGCTTTTCCCCACTCCAAAGGCACAACTGGGTGTGAATACTGGTACACAGACACCACCACCTCAGTAAAATACTAGACCTCTGGACACTCTGCCAAGTAGAAGGACTGCTGTGCTGCTAGAAGGACTGCCACTTTGCTAGACTTCTGTGCCAAAGGAACTGCTGCTATGCGCTGCTGATCTGCTGCAAGCTGCCGTTGTGGCTGGATAAGAAGGACTGGACCTGAATTTCTTATACCCAGAGTGTCTCCAAGGGTGAGTTGGCGGGCCTCCTGATTTGAAGCCCTAGGGACACAACAGGCTTCCAACAACCTTGCATCTGCACCTGGACTATGCCATCTGTGAGTCTTACCTGCCAAATGATGACACCCCAGTCCTGGACCGATAGAAGTGAATATACAGTGCACTGCAAGGCCCCTGTGGATCCAGCAGAACCAATGCATACCCTCTACTGCAAGGTTCAAACCTGAGAAGAACCGAGGCATTCCACTCCTGCATGGATTGGACCCGTCGCAAAGACCGGTTTTGCTTTGCAGCTCTTCAGATCCGCTGCCTCGCCTGATTGTATGACGCATCCTCGGCCCAGGCAATTGCATCCCTCATCAACAGCAGCCTCGAAGCCACACTCCACAGCACAGCATCATAGCTCTTTGGAACCAATGCATCGCCCTGACTGCATGCCGCTACCCTGGTGCTGGACTACCCATTGTAAGCCTCGTTGGCGGGTTCCTCAATGATGAGGCAGGCCCTCTTATCACAGCCTTGCTGCATATTGGAACCGACTCATCTCTTTGACTGCACAATACATTTTCGACACAGATCCTTGCAACGCTATGCAAAACAGGATTTAAGGTACTGTCTTCAGCAGCCCTTGTCTCGGTCTCTGTAGCCATATCCACAGTTAGCGCTTTGCCCTTTTTGGTGCTATTTTTACTCAAATATTTCAAACGGAATATCTCTGGTTCTACTGGTTGGATTTGATTTTTTTGGTATTGTTTTGTTTCATAAGGCACATTCTATTTTTCTATCCTGGTGGGAGCCACTTTTATATGAGTTTTTTCACTTTATTAGGATTTGAAGTGTTGCACAAATACTTTACACATTGCCTGTAAGTTAACCCTGCCTGCTCTGTTCCAAGCTATCAGCCGGTTGATAACAAGCTAATTTAGGGTTGTAGTTGCTGGTGGGTCACATCACTCACCCCAGTCAACCAACAACCCAATATCTCACAACTGGCAGCCAGATGGTGAGCAATAGTGGGTGCAAAAGCCACACAGTGAATGTTAGAATTTGGAGCACATGGCAGGATGTTTGTGGTGCAAAAATCTTAGGCTTGGTCACTTCTACCTCACCCTCCACTAATCCTCATCACTGATCAGCCCCCTTTCAGTCTCCCTGAGACAGCATGTCACATTGGGTGGATCAGAGTGGTGGTGTTATAATCATTTTCCTTGGCCACCGTTGTGGTGCGACCATGGGGAATCGACCTTGGCAAACCTGTGCTACGGCAACCTGGTGATATCATTTCATCTGTCCCAACAATTGTCTTTATTGGTACGTTTCACTGGATGGGTCACTCTAGCAATATTTTTTTTCAAAGGCCATCATCACAGTGGACTTATGGGGTATACTCTGAGAGGTTGCTCCTTAATAACCCTGTCTTGAAGCACCCCTTATTGACTTATGGTCATTATTTTAAGTTCACCTCATGCTGTGGGTCGCTACTCTTCAGGATAAGAAAAAAATGGATAGTCCTTAGTAAATGTTACCAAGTGAAGAGACCTATTTCAGTTTCCTACCTTTCCTCTCATAAGAAAAGCTGTTACTGCAGGTGCTTTATTAATGAGCAATGGTTATTGTATTATCGATGCGAGGCTTTGGAAGAATCAAGGTGCTCTACAGGCAAACTTCATTGTTATCAGCAAAACATTGTATGCCAATATCAGGAGGATACCCTGAGAAACCAGAGAATTCAAATACGATGATATTGAAGATTTCTATCAATTCCAGGTTCTTGTGGTGCAAAGCTGCAGCTTTGTCTGCTAATGGTGCTAACATGTACCAAACAGTTTTTCACCATTGTATAGCTTTTAAACATGCTCTCACACATTTATACCAAGTGTATAATGGCAGGGATTGGCTTCTTTTGTGAAAGAGTACTTAAATAGTGGTAACGTAAAGATACTGTGGTTGGACAGACTTGAATGCAAAGGTGATGGACAGCCATATGGCACCTTTTGTGGATTAAAATTGTTCTAACCTGATTTTGTGTGGGTGTGGGGCTGGTTTGAGGTGAATATATTTGGCCAGAAGAGGGCCTTTTCCTCCTAACTGTACCCAAAAGTTTGCTCACTTCTTCATGCGTTCTTTTCTGGCAGGGTTGTGATGGTGTTCCATCATGGGTGGATTTCCCTGCTATTTGGCCTAAGTATTTTGTAAATTAAAGAGTAATGGCACAGTGTATGGAACTGACATCATATTTTACCCAATGCTGTTAATGCTATTGAAAGGAATGATACCGTAGGGTACATGCTCTGGTAATTTGTCAATGAATGTAAGTTTATCATGCATCATTTTGAATGTATTGTGCCAAAGATTATCATTAACAAGTTAAACGACAAATATAAGCTGGCACTGGTTTCACTGATACCTTTCATGTTGAGGTTTTGAAATCAAAATTACCTACCGCCCCTTTATGACCCAAAGATGGTCCTTTCTTCTACAATGTGTGATATCTGAGTGCCAACACTAAAAGACAGTGCAAGATTACCTCTCAAGGGAGGGTGGCTTAGGTGCAGAGGAGGATGTACCCCTGTTAGAGGAGCTCCGTGGTGGCTCGGGAGGGTTGTGGACTCCTGTCAAGAATGAAAAGGAAAATCCATAGGAGTCGACGCTAGTCCCAACGCCCCACCACCTCAACAGCCACCAGATAATAAATATCGAATTAACTCCTAAAGCGGGGGGAAAGTGGAAGTTGAAGAAAAAGAGAGACAGCCTCTGCGTAGATGATGATGGTACTTCTAGTTGGTCCACCCAGGCTCTTATGTTTGCGCCCAGCAGAAAGACACAACATATAACACCAACCAACCCAACCAGCAATTGTATTAACACATTTGGTACATTAGATTTACTCTCACCCAGGACTCTAGGCTATTGCTGCTCTCTCTGGATTTGAAGTTTAGGAATGCAGGTATCTGTAATTCTGTGTAAACACAGCACTATCAGTAATGTTTCTTTTTAACTAAGCATGACTCTATGCAATTCTTAATTTCCTTAAATACCTGTCACAGATTTGAATCCTCAGAAAAGAATCTTCAACTGTGGTTGAGCAAAGACTAGGGAATGATGTCGCTGTTCTCAGGTTGTTATATGTACACCCTAATTATGAGTAACTAAATGTTTATTTAACCTACTCTAAGAAAACTAAGTACTGCAATGTATCTTGACTAAGGTTTGACTCTGATAAATAATTTAGCTAAAGCAACAAAGAAAATACTTGGGAAATCCTTCACCAGGAGCCTGGAAATGACAATCCCACTGTAGCGTTGACCACTGCTTCAACAGTCTCTAAAACTTGGTAAATAATCTCTTACAAGGTATCCCACGTTGCGCATGCAATTTAAACTGGAACTTGCTTGACGAATCTTGAACTGAAATACGCTGACAGTAACAGTTGAAGTGCGTAGTTCGTTATTGGAACGCGCACCTCATTCCCGCTGCCAGCTGCGAGCCAAGAACACTAGACAGGCAACCTTGAATAGTGCCGCGTCTCAAAGCTTCTCCATTACCTTCCCCATGATCTTGCAACACGGACAGACACTGTCCTAAAAATAATGGTGACACCACATGATGCCTTCTCCATCGCGAATATTTAAATCGCGCATTAACATGAGAGATGTTTCTGGATTTTTGCTTGTCAGATAGTGTTCAGAAAAGGGGGTGGTGATGAACAGAGTGTCTGAATTAAGCAGACCACTCTTACCCAGTCCAAAGATCAGGGCTTGATCCATCACCGTTATTTAGCTCACTGCACATCCCAGCTCAGAACCTGGCTATATGCAAATTAGTCTGTCCCTGGCCCAGTGCATCATGGGAACAGGGCAGGCCAAACTACCAAGCCAATTCTTCACCAGAAAGGAGACAAGCTTCCGGGGACCGGTTTCTGGCATTTCAGCCGTCGTCGGCCCGGCTTGCTTGAATCCTGATGGTGCAGTGAGCAAGGGACTCATGTCTGAGTATACCCTGCCACACCTATAGTGGCCAAAAACGATTCAGAAAAGGGGGTGGTGATGAACAGAGTGTCTGAATTAAGCAGACCACTCTTACCCAGTCCAAAGATCAGGGCTTGATCCATCACCGTTATTTAGCTCACTGCACATCCCAGCTCAGAACCTGGCTATATGCAAATTAGTCTTTCCCTGGCCCAGTGCATCTGTCCTATCTGAGTCGCCATGCCAAGCCACCAAAAATGTCGCTTAACCAACTCCATGGTTTTCTTAACTCCCTTATGACCAGCAAGACGATCATCGTGACAACCTCTCATAGCTTTCTCTTGCATTTCTCTTGATGGTAGGTACAGCTTCCCCTCATAGAATGGAAGGCCACCTACAACAGTTTTCTTACAGTCTGATTCTGCCCAATCCTTTAATTTCTCCGAGTAGTTCTTCTGAATTTCATTTGTAAATTCTTCTAAATTAATTGCTCCAATTAGCTTACTCGAGGGAATAATTGGTTCTGGAAGTGAAGTTCTGACATCTTCAGAAGAATTCAATCTCGACAGAGCGTCGGCCTGACCGTTTTTTGCGCAGGTCTGTATGTGATCACAAAATCGAACTCAGAGAAATACAGGGACCATCTTAGTTGTCGTGGCGTGAGTGTTTTTGCGGATTTTAAAAATTGCAAATTACGATGATCTGTGAACACAGTCACGCAATGTTTGGCCCCTAAGAGATAATGTCGCCAATCTTGAAATGCCTCCTTGATGGCCAACAACTCTTTATCTGCAATAGAATAACTGCATTCGGGCTCTGATAGTTTCCTTGATCGGTAGACTACCGGATGGAGCTGTCCTCTGTTTGTTTATTTCTCCGGAATAAAATTCCTCCTGTAGCAAAGTCTGATGCATCGGTTTCCACATAAAAAGCTTGTTCAGAATCTGGGTGCATCAAAATGGGAGCCGTAACAAAGGCCTTTTTTAAGTTCTGAAAGGACATCTCTGCTTCATTGGACCATTCAAATTTCTTCCCCTTTTTATGCAATTGTGTGATGGGCAAGAACTTGTCTGAATAATTAGGTATGAATCTTCAATAACAATTAGCGAATCCGATGAAACTTTGTATCTCTTTCACACTTCTTGGCGAAGACAACTCCTGGATAACTTGGACCTTTGAATCATCCATCTCCACTCCATCAGCGGACAGAACGAATCCCAAAAATTCCACTTGATATGCATGAAATGAGCATTTTTCAAGCTTGACATACAGATGATTCTCCAGCAACTTCTGCAAAACTGCCCTTACATGCTTCACATGTTCTTCCTTGCAATTTGAAAAAATCAAGATGTCATCTATACACTACAGCCACTCGATCCAAAAATTCCCTAGGACATCATTTACCAAGTGCTGGAAAGCGGCTGGGGCGTTGCTTAAACCGCAGGCCATTACTTGATATTCAAATAGGCCATATTTGGTCCAAAAAGCCGTCTTCCACTCATCGCCTTCAGTTACTCTCACCAAATGATACTCCCCTCTTAAATCTAGTTTTGTATAGATCCTAGCCCCTTTGACCTGATCCAAGAGTTGAGAAATGAGTGGTAGAGGGTATCTGTTCTTAATGGTGACATGATTCAGGGCTCTGTAGTCTATACAGGTTCGAAGAGTTCCATCCTTCTTAGGCCGGAAAAACAAAGGCAATGACACCGGTGATTGAGATGGCCGGATAAATTCGATTTTTAAAATACTCATCCAGATATTTTTTAAGATAAGTGTTCTCGGATTCAGTTAGAACGTAGATGCGACTGCAAGGCAACACAGCTCCCGGCTCAAGTTCGATTTTGCAGTCATAATCTCTGTGTGGAGGAAGTTTTTCCGTATTCTTTTTGTCAAAAACACTAGCGAGATCTTGATACTCTTTGGGTATTTCCTGGGTTTCCACAACACAAATGCTGGTGGTGAAGCTGGGGACTCTTCAACCTTAAGTCTTGTTCTAGAAAAACAATTCTTTTGACAATGTTCAGAGTTCATCTTCACTGTTCTTCGATCCCAATCTATGGTGGGATTATGTTCGGACAACCATGGCAATCCCAGTATTAGTTGAAATTGCGGGGCATCTATAAGGTTGAATCTTATATATTCACGATGACCCTGCTACGCTACCAATTCCAATGTCCCTGTTTTGTCCACAATAGAACCTGAGGTAAGTTTAGTACCATCTACAGCCTTCAACACTTCCGGATGTTTCTTCTTGATGGCGTTGATACCAATTTCCTGTGCGTCCCTCAAATCGCAGACGTTCCCCGTGGCCCCAGAGTCAATCATGACTGACACTTCTTTAATCTCTTGCAAACCAAATTTCACAGAGAAAGAGACTGTAAGATGTGGAGCCGACGACTGCAATGTGTTGACCAACTGTTGATGTTCAAGAGTTGACTTATCGCAACATCCCACCAGGGCAACTCCCTCTACTAATGGGATTTGTCTTTTAACCCCTGATTAATTTTTGTTTTTTTAGAAGACCCTTTCACAAAATTTCCTGGTAACTATAACTGGTGTGAAACCTATGGTTTTTTCAGTGAATTTAATAGGTTTTTTAAATGCTAATTCCTAACTATAACTGGTGTGAAACCTATGTTTTTTTCAGTGAATTTAATAGGTTTTTTAAATGCTAATTCCTAACCATAACTGGTGTGAAACCTATGTTTTTTTCAGTGAATATATATATATATATATATATATATATATATATATATATATATATATATATATATATTGCCACAAAACGAGTAGAGAAACCACATGCTGGCGAGACCATGTACCAGACAAATGAGTTTATTTGTCAACCCCCGGACGCGTTTCGCCTGACCAGCAGGCCTCGCCAGCGTGTGGTTTCTCTACTCGTTTTGTATCAGAGGAAAGAAAGTGTTGTTTGAAGGCGGTCTCTAATTGGGTTCATGACAATAATTTAGTAGGGTCTTCGAAAGTATAAGTAGGCAATGCTTGTGACTGTACACTGCACACCACACATAGCGCTTAAAATTAGGAGCGGTTGTGACCTCTGTGCCTTACATTTTCCCCATTCTACTTGTATGGCTTTATGCTATGCAATACTTTATTCTGAAACTTCTACTGAAGTTTAATGCTGACATCTTGTGTTCATTATATGAATCTAATCTAAGTTGTGTTTAACATTTTATAATCTTCCTGCATCATAGACAGGAAGATCGAACTTTTCAATCTTCTTATTCTGTTGTTGTATTGTTATTCTTTAGCATTGTTTCTGAAGTTCTCATTGGTTACTTACTATTGAGAATTAACTTTATTCATAGAGCTGGAAACCAATTGATAGTTCTGTATTGTTACGCAATATTATTGAGACTGATTTATATTACCCTGAATATAAATTTTTAATAAATATAAGCATAACCTGATTTTTGACTAGGGGTTTTAAAGTGTAGCCACATGGGTTGCACTGTATTTTGAACTTGAATTGAATACTACCTCATTATTTCTTCAAGCTCCCTAAAACTTTCAGGACCAGATAGGACAAAATGGCCCAAATCCCCACCCCTGGAGTAATTGTAATATCACTGATGCTTCTCAACGGCAAAAACTGCATACATGGTTTCAGACATCTTCTTGGATATCACATACTTGTTAGAATAGCCATACAAACGGATCTTCATAAACTGATGTGACAAGTGATGAAAGAATGCAGGATGCGGACTAGTGCTCAATAAAAATGCTTCCCATTTTGGAGAAAGTGAACCTAGAAAAGCCTAGGGAGGAATAAGCAGACATAGAAGACGTAGATGTTAGAAACAGTGTGGGAACATTTCATTTGAAAGAGTGTACATAGAAGGTCAACTGACAGCAGAAGACAGACATATTTACAATTAAATAGTTTTTAAAAAATGGTTTCAGATTGTGAGGAGGGGCTTTGAAAGGGGGAAGGACATTATGCCAATAACCGCCTAAGTGGCACTTTTGCCCATTCTGACCACCACCCAACCCTCTGCCCCCCAAATAAAAGTTTGCTGAGGATGTCCTGGGTCTTTTTAAACCCCATAAAGGGCACAGACTGATCAAAGCCTCAAAGGGTTTGCTGGAAATCCACTTTGGGCAGTGGTTTCCAGCTTGTCTGCCCTGATACCTTATGATATGGACTCCTCACTGAATGACCATGTGAAGAATGCTGATAAATTGTAACACACAGTGACATTGTGTGAGATGGCAGGTTTGGGAATAGCAGGGCAATGAATTGATAACAATGCAGGTAAGAAAATTGGGAGAGAAAATACAGAGCTGGAAAAGCACTCAATGCTTTGACGAAGCAGAGCCCAACATGGAGTTAACAGGTCGGGTTCAAAAAGGAGTGAATGCTGGCACTGAAGCAAATGGGCCAGTGGAAACACAACCACTGGCATAGCGAAAGAGCAAAGTGGCTAGTGCCTAATTTGTGAAAAGGTAAGTGTTCAGGTCCTCAGCAGGCCACTGCAGGGCATTAGTAGCTGCTACCAGACGGGGTTGGTGAGGTGGGGTGGGGGGATGAGGGTTACATATTTGAAAAAAACACTTACCTTGGAATGTCCGGCTGGACACCACCTTCCATGCGTATTCTTCCTTTCTGCAGTGAGGCTAGCAGCAGGAAGCACCCAGCATACAGGCTTCCCTGAGTCAATCACAATGCTGCAATGCAGCATTCTTATTGGTCTGATCACCATGAAACAGCACCCAGACTGGAGCAGGGACCCTGTGCATGTTCCTCACCAAGCTGTCTAATGCAGCCTGGTGGGGAACATGCAAAATGTGCATAAACTGTATGGTCGGCCCAAGAGGTACAGTCAAACAGTTCATATGCACTTTGGGAGTACAAACTACTACTCCCCTGCTCTGGCCAGCCCCGCCGCGCCCCACACTGCACAAAGGCCACTGAATGCATACAATAGGAAAAACTCCACCACTTTTAGCGGAGGAACCGCCACTGCTGCAGGGACCGAAAGGTGCTCCACATTTTTTTTCAGGTCCCTGAAACTCCAGCCAGTCCACAGCCCTTCTAAGTCACCAATAGGAAGCATGGGGAGGGCATTGCAGTAGGTGTACTATTTCCTAAAAATCAAGATTGATTGAGGCATTAAACTTCTTTGTGCATGCAGACAAAAGTAATGTCTTTTGAAATACATGTTGCATGACTTTCATTGTTATTTATAACCCTTTGCAAATATAGTAAGGTTTCTGTTGTTATCATGACCTTCAAAATATTGACCTGTCTGCACGTGGAAGGTCACCTCATGCTTATGGTCATATCTATCTCCTTTGTCAAAATCAATGATCCTACCGATAGATTTTGTCAGCCTTAGAGTGTAATTAGTAAACACAATGTGTGTGTGTGTGTGTGTGTGTGTGTGTGTGTGTGTGTGTGTGTGTGCCATACCATTACACATGACTACCCCAAAACAGGTTCTTTATTCAGGATTACACACCCCAAGAGCATGAACCATGGAAAGAAATAGAATCTTCCACTGAACTCTTTAGCTTCCAGTTTGCACTGGACTTTCTTTATTATCCTAGAAAAAGGCACCTCTGACATCGACATGTTCTTTTTTAACTCTATATTTATGATTTGCTTCCATTTAAGCATCACAGACAGGCCAATTGAAATCTTTTTACAAATGAGGTGAAACTTTCCTTTACTCACTCCTTCAGTCTATGACATTGAAATATATCTAGTGGAGTGGCATGCCCTCTGCCCAGAGAGTCAGTATTTAAGATTAATTGTCTGTCAACATCTAATTTGCGGTATGTTAACCAATGTCCTTTTGTGTAATTTCGTCATTTTTGGTTCATGAGTGATCGGCAGCTTAGTTTTGATATCTAGCTGCATATGAGGAGAGTATAGTGTATCCACTCCACACTTCTGTGCTAACCAAAAAAAAAACAAGCAACCATGACCAAGCCCATATTGTGCAGTCCAACATGAGTATTTTGTCCTGTGGTCTTATAGGGGTCTTTATTATTGCATTTCTTAGCTTATGCGGCTGGGACAAATCTTATTGTAGTCCTTTGGGTGAGACCTGTCTTTTGCTGTGTATCTCATGTAAGGCAAATCGTACCTGTGTAACTGCTTTGGTTGTATGGATTTTGGAGTGTTTTCAGACTGATGCGAGTCTACCCATATCAGTTTACCAGCAGGGGCTTTCGTTGATCAAGATATGTTTGTGTTAAAGTGATTGGGATATTATCGAATAGGTATACTACTTGCAGTCGAAGTTCCATTTTAGTTAGGGGGAGTTTGATCCATGTGTTTTTGTTGTTTGTTGTTTTGCTCACTGCTACAACATCATTTTCCCTCCTCACTATCGCTTGGTCGCTGTTTCTTGCCATTTCAGGAGATAGCTTAGGACGGGGATGATGTACCATTTCTTAGTGGCTTCATTACTGATCATTTCCAGTTATGTCTTGTTTATGATAAGCTCTTACCATTTTCCAAACTGTTTTATATCGTCAATTGTAGGTTCCATATTAACCTCTGTTTTTGTTTATGATCAGCAAAGTGTCTTCTGCATATAAGAAGACAAGATGCTTTTACCTGCCAAATTGTGCTCCCGACGGCTACAGACTTCTCTTCATAAGTATACTAATATGCTAATTGGATCTATTGTGATTATGTATTTTAGTTTCTTATTTTGATATTAAGGAGCAAATTACTCCTCTTCCTTCTTGTTCTAACTAGGCAAGTGTGACAATTACTAAGTACTGATGGATGGACACCAACAAGGTCAACTGGCAGGCAGGACTGTGGCATCTGAGAACCAGCCTCCCTCTTCTTGTGGTCTCTCTCAGACCCTGCATAAACCACCAGGAGTCTCCCTTGCCCAGCGCAACCAACCGCCTCTGGCATACATGGTTGCTTTTTTGGCTAAAATCAAAGGAGGTGAGCTTTGGATCAATGAGAATTAAACCCGGAAAATAGAAATTCATCCATTTACTACATGTAATGCCACTTACTATTGATAAACACAAGGGTGGTGGGTGGTATTTTTGTAAAAATCCAAGTTCCAGTCAATTTGATGAAGATCAAATAGCTTTATTTGAGAATCCAGGCAGATACCTCCAGCACAGCTTCACAGCTCACAGATCAACTCCTATAATCAAAAGCTAACATTCTATCCTAGCAACATAGCTAACATTCTAATGATGACATGCAGATACACTCAACTCTACACATCTCCCTACTTAACATAAACTAAATAAATTATACTTTTTTTCCATATAAATTATATTTAAGGAATATAATACATTTAAATTTTTTATATACAAAATACATCAATCTTCAAAAACATGAACTGGAGCACAGCATTTGCATATATTTCCAGTCCTCCAAGCTGATCCATCGGATAGGATAACAACATTTCTTTTTATAGACTTCATTTGAATCGGTGCAGAAAATTTGCTGTCACCCTTTGTAGTTACACCAACACATATTATGGTCACCCAATCACCAATTTCAAACTTAATATCTTTCACACTCTTCCTATCATTATAATATCTAGTAGATTCAGCTTGCATTTTAACTACTTTATCTTCCACAGCAGTTCTGTCCACCCACACACAATCTTTCACTTTCAACCAACCAGGAACCTCTTTGACACCAGGTTCACTTCACTTTAAAGATATAAATGGAGAAACCCCTGTTATTGAATGCGGCGTAATCCTGTAAGACCACACCAATTTTTTTAATTCTTCACGTCAAGACAATCCATTAGACAGGGACAACTGAATATTATCCATAATCAATCGGTTAATTTGTTCCACTAAACCATTAGCTTGTGGCCTAAATAGAGCAACCCTCTCATGAATGACCCCAAATTTTGAAAGAAATTCCTGCATATCTTTCGACACCAATTGCACACCATTATCGGACCCTAGTGTCTTGGGTATCCCTTCATTCATAAACACCCTTTCCATAAAATCAACAATTCTTTAAGTATTTAAAAAATCTGTGCTTTCCACCACAAACCACTGTAACCCTCAACACATAACATAAGCTCCGCATATTATCAATAACAACACCCACTACATGTACTTGATCTGATTGCGTCTGTCCCGACTGGATCTTGGTCCTAAAAGTTTTGGCAATATGTCCCCTTTTTCCACAAATTCTACACAAGGGATTCCTCGCAGCACATTTGGGAATAGAAACAATGTGACCAGGTGCCCCACAATGGTAACACTTAACAGTCCTCATGTCAAATTTTGGAATATTAATATTACCTACAGATCTATCAAGTTTGAGAGGATTTTTATAGGATATTTCTCTATTTGCTTAACTAATTTAGTTTCATCAACTTAGGCTTGAGTTTCACATTTCTTATTATTCTGATATCTACTTAATTAATCACTACAAACTTACATTTCCTTAATCCATATCTGAGTATGTTCTAGACTTTTAGCAATTTGAATTGCCTCTTCTAGAGACGGATCTTCAATGAGAAGTTTTTCTTGTATTCTCTTATTGTTAGTACATCTTACTATCTGGTCTCGAATAAGAGAATCTGCTAGGTTTTCAAATTGGCATGTAAGAGATAGACGCCTTGCAGCAAAATAGGTACCAATATTCCCAGCTCGTCGCCAATTTAAAGATCCAATTTCCAGTCAATTTGTTGAAGTTCAAATAGCTTTATTTGAGAATCAAGGCCGATACCTCCAGCACAGCTTCACAGCTCACAGATCAACTCCTATAATCAAAAGCTAACATTCTATCCTAGCAACATAGCTAACATTCTAATGATGACATGCAGATGGACTCAACTCTACAATTTTCTTTGCCAAAATTGCCAGTGGGTCCATATAGTTCTTTCATGTACCTCTGCTGAAGAACTAAGACTGCCTACAATTTTCTAGACTCATTTTCATCACAAAGGGCAGCATTTTTACTGTGACTTATAAAGGACAAATTTAGCTAGAGAGCAATGAAGTGATGCCCAAAGTAATGGCAGGGGAAATGATTTATGCATGCGCAACGCCTAACTTAAAGGGTGGGTATAAGTACCAGACACATTTGGTGACACAGACTTATTTTTCATCATCACACTATTTGGCAAAGGGCAAAATAGTGAGAAAGACAGAACAGGGAGAAAGAAAGAGGAAGAGAAATATAGTGACCGAGAATGATAGCAGAGATGAAAAAGAACCAGAAGTGAGGAGTAAAAGAGACAAGAAGCACAAGGGGGAGAAAAAAAGAAGCATGAGGTGTAATCAAAACTAGGCAACGTTGGTATTCCTCAATCCCTAGCATTTGGCAGCACCAGTGGCAAGCTCCTAAGAAAAACGTAGCCCTCCTGCTCCATTTGCAAAATAATAAAATCCCGAAAGGGGCTTTCTTTCTAAGCTACACAGTTGTTGGCAGATTATGTACTTAGTAGTGTATGTAGCTCCTTTCAGAACTGCTAAAGTAGTAGGATTAGTATAATATGAGGGAAATAGTTTTACAGAGCCTGAGTTACAGCTTAAGAAGCCTTGGGTCAGATGTAGGTAAATACCATTTACCGATTCTAAAATACCGAATTTTACTGATTCAGTATTTTAGAATGGGTAAATGGTATGTAGGTATTCATTTGGTAATTTTTACTGAATCGGTAAAATTCGGTAAATACCAATTCGGTATTTACCGATTCGGTATTCCCCATTCATTCCTATGGGCCTGGAGGGCCATAGGAATGAATGGAAATTACAGAATCGGTAAATACCGAATCAGTAAGAGGGGGAAGACCTACAAGGGTGGCAGGGTGTCACATTGACACCCTGTTGCACCCCTGAATAGTGCATGGGTGCACATGTGACACACATGCATGCCCTAAAGACATGTATGTCTGCCACATGGCACTGTTAAAAAAGCACAACATTGCTTTTATAAAGTTTTTCGTTATTTACCACCAACTTGTAGTTGGTGGTAAATAACGAATCCTTACAAGTGAAAAGCACTCACTTGAGTGCTTCCTACATTAAGGATTCGGTAATTTACCGAATCGATATTTAAGAATTCAGTAATTTACTGATTCCTTAAATTACCGATTCAGTAAATTACCGAATCCTTAAATTAGGCGCCTATGGGCCCGATGTAGGTAAACGCGATTTTCCGATTTCAAAATACCGAGGCGGGCCGAATCGGTATTCTGAAATCGGAAAACGAGATGTAGGAAAAAAATACCGAATGAATACCGATTCGGTCGGCATCGGTAATGAGATTCGGTACGTTCCGATTCTGCTCGGTCCGAATCGGAAATTACCGAATCGGCCAACAACGAATCGGAAATCACCGAATCGGCTACCACCGAATCGGATATTCCCGAATCGGCGAATACCGATTCGGTAAAAGCCGAATCGGTAAAATCCGATTCGGCAATCATAGACCCATGGCGAAAAAGCCCATAGGAATGCATTGAATGAACCGATTCGGCTTTTACCGAATCGGATAATACCGAATCGGATTTTACCGATTCGGATATTACCGAATCGGTAAAAGCCGATTCGGCAATAGGCGATTCAGCCAATGAGGTGGCTCCCCCTCCCCCACCCAAACAGGGAGTGGCAACCCTGGCAGGTGCAGCTAATTAAGAAGTTTCTAGAAGTTTCTGGAAAGCCTGCCTGAGCCCAACACACACAGTTAGCAGCAGTGGGAGAAGGAGGTTGCAAACTGAACAGGAGAAAATGGCAGATCAGGCAGGAAGCCAGAAGTCCTCCCAAAAGAGGAAGCCCAAGTTCACCACCACCGAACTTCAGGTGCTGGTTGAGGAGGTGGTGAGGGTGCACCGCCAGCTGTTTGGCAAGCTGTCCCTCAACGTGCCAGACAGCACCAAGAGGAGAATGTGGGCCGACATCGCCCAGAAGGTCAATGCTGCTGGTGTCACCCCCAGGTCCATTGAGGAACTGAAGAAAAGGTTTTACGACCTCCGCAGCCTCACGAAGAGGAAGCTGGCGGACATTCAAAGGCAGGCTGGACACACCGGAGGAGGCCAGAACCCGGCGCCACCCCTCACCGAGCTGGAGGAAATTGTCTCCAGCACCATCGAGAGGGCGAGCATCGTAGGAATCGGGACCCTGGACAGCTCTGCGAGAGCCACAGCTACAGGTAAGAAGCATGCGCATCATGACACACCCTACCACACACCTCCCCATTAGACACAATGCATAGGCAAACACCAGCACTGTACTGTCACCAACATACAAGAGACAAGCATCATGGTACATGTAGTCAGCAGAAGTTAGCCAAATATGTCAGTGCAGAATCTCAAGACAGGAAACAGTGTGACACAGTGTAAGGAGATGCAAGGACATGTGGAATGCCATAATTGTACTGACTGTAATACATCGGCACTCAGTTTACAAATGCTTCTTTGTACCTAGGGGCACCATCAGGCGGCACAACTGTGACAGCAGAGGGAGCAGCAACGTCCAACACTGCAGTCGCAGGGCCGAGCACCAGCCAGGCTGGCCAGGAGGAGGAGGAGGAGGATGAGGAAGGAGACACCCCAGGGCTAGGAATGGAGGGAGACCTGGTGATTGATTTCCAAGCAGTGCACTCCCCAGTACTGTCCAGCACACCCCCCTTGCTATTCTCACCAGAAAACTCCCCTAGAAGGCAGACCATTCCGCCTACACCAGCTCCTGCCACAATCGTGGCCTTGCCACCTGTCCAACCAGTCCTGGGAGCAGGGGCTCAGGGACCGGCCAGCACCACACCCCCACCAGTGGCACCCCAGCCCACTCAGCAGGCCGGAAGCAGCAGTGCCCGACGCCGTGCCACCACCACCACCACTGCTGCACCAGCACGGGAGGGCAGTGTGTTCCTGGGCCTGGAGGGACAGATGGTCAAAATCCAGCGCCAACAGGCCAGATCCACCATGGCCTGCCAACGCCAGCTCCTGCAGCACAACATGCAGATGGGGGAGTTGGTGAAGGGTTTCCAGGCTGTTGTGGACAGCAACAAGGAGGTGGCAGCAGGGTTAGGCAGGCTGACCACTGCCATCACCCACTCATCTGCCCGACAGGAGGAGCATGAGGTTGCGCGCAGGAGGGATGCCCGGGTGCTCAACCGGGCCATGGCCCGCCTTGCAGCGGCGACCGCACAACTGTGCCATCGCAGCTCCAATCAAGAGTCTGTGCTCAGTCAGCATACGGCTGAGCTGACTAGGGGGATGGCCAGGATCACCACGGCCATGGAGGCCATGATAATATCAAACACCGCCTCCAATCCTGCCCTGGACCTGGGTGATGCTGGAGACAGCAGCAGCCGCAGCAGCCCAGCCAGCGCTGCATCAGAGCCACGGAGGAGCACCAGGCGATCCGCTGATGCTGCTGGGCATTCGGAGGGGGCCGAGGGACACCCCAGTGGGTCTGGAAAGCGGGCCAAAAAATAGCCTGGCAAGGGGGGATGAGCAAACCAGAACACTGGACTTTATTTGAGTTTACAATCTCCATTTTTTGATGCACATCAGTGCTGTAACTGTGGTGCATCACTATTAAAAATTTATTTTTTGCAAGCAACATTTAGCTGTCTTTGCATCTGTACTCAGTCAGAAATAGTTCTCAGTGATCTCCTCACGTCTGTATCTGCCATCACTTGGCGTACACACCCCAGCTGGCTGTGTCAGTGGCACAGCTTCGTCGTCGTCATAGTCCTCGTAGTCAGACAACTCCACCTCAGTGCCCTTCTTGACCGCAAGGTTGTGTAACATTGCACATACAGCTATGATCTTGCAGCAGGTGATGGGGGTATACTGCCTTGCACCTCCACTCTTGTGCAGGCATCTGAATCTACTTTTCCAGATGCCAAAGGTCCGTTCAACAACATTCCTGGTGCGTATGTGGGCCCGGTTATACCTCCTTTGGCTGGGTGTGGAGGGGTTGAGGTAGGGGGTGAGTATGAATGAGCGGAGGGCATATGCACTGTCGCCTGGAAGAGAAAGGGGTCACATTAGACACATGCATACATGTATTACACCTACCTACTATGTGTTATGGGGGTCTGATGATGTGGCTCACCTAGGAGGTATCCTTCTCCAAAATCGCCAGCCATCAGCCGTGCATATATGCCGCTCTGTTGGAATATATAGGAGTCATGGGTACTTCCTGGAAATTTTGCTACCAGGTCTGTGATGGTGCACTTGGCATTGCAGATCACCTGCACGTTGATGGTGTGTGTAGATTTCCGATTGCGGTATATGTATTCGGTGTCCGCTGGTGGGCAAATCGGAATATGCGTGCCATCTATGCAACCGATGATTTGGGGAAATTGTGCCATCTGGTAGAAGTCAGCTTTGGTTTGTAGCAGTTCTGCGTGGGTTGCAGGGAATGAGATGTATTGATCCATCCTGTCTATCATGGCGTCAAGGAATATGTGGAAGAACCTTGACAGGCTGCTCTGGCTCACCCCTCCTGCTGCTGCTACTCCACTTTGATAGCTGCCAGACGCTACCAGGTGTAGGCTGCATAGCACCTGGACGTGCGCAGGGATGGCGTGTGCCCTTGGGGTGTGGTGGTCCAAGTATGGCTTAAGGTCCCTGATGAGCTCAAGTATGGTGTCAGAGTCCAGCCTGTATCTCTGTAGGATCTCAGCCTCAGTGAGCATGAACAGGGTTATCCTCTGTCTGTAGACCTGTTCATTTCTTAGCCATTCCCTCTGTCCTTCCTGCTGTAGCCGTAGCCGCCTCGCAATGACATAGAAAGCTGCCATCCTGCAAGTTGCAATGCATTTTGGGACTGTTTATATGGGTTGGAGTTGGTTACCACCTGATTGCAATCCATGGTAAATACCGAGTGAATTCTACCGATTTTGAGCCGATTTCGGTGTTTCTGTGCCTCCCTACATCTCCCCAACTGTCGGAATCGGGGAATTTCCCGATCGGAGAATCATACGAATCGGCATGTTTTCCGATTCGGCTCATGTCCGATTCGGTATTTTTTCCGATTCGGTACATGGACCGAATCGGTGATTTTCCGATTCGGTGTCACTTACGAATCGGTAGTAGGACCGAATCGGTGATTTTCCGATTCGGTGTCACTAACGAATCGGTAGTAGGACCGAATCGGTGATTTTCCGATTCGGTGTCACTAACGAATCGGTAGTAGGACCGAATCGGTGATTTTCCGATTCGGTGTCACTAACGATTCGGTACATGGACCGATTCGATCTTTGTAACCGATTCGGTGTTTTTCCGATTCGTTACATATCCGATTTTCGGTATGTACGTATCGGATTCTTTCCCATTCGGTACTCATTCCGATTCGGTTTTCTATCCGATTCGTTCAGTTTTTGGTTCCCTACATCTCGATGGCTGTTTACCGATCGGTAAGGGCCAAAAATCGGTATTTTCGGCCGATACCGATCGGTACAGCCCTACCTACATCGGGCCCTATATCTCAAATGCCTAATACCGGTCGGTAACGGCCGAAATTCGGTAATTTCGGCCGTTACCGACCGGTATTAGGCTTCCTACATCTGGCTCTTTGTCTTTTAATTCTTGCCTTGCATTGGAATCTTGAAATAGTGGGGGAAAACCTAATCCAGCATGGAATCAGTAATTATGTGGTTCTGTGGCGTTTCCTGTGTAATTATGGATTTGCATGCTTGCCACTCAATCCACCGTCTTCTGCATACCTTGCAATTTTTACAAAAAATTAGTTTCTTGCTTAAATGGATCAAAGTTACTATAAAATGCTACCACACGTGTTACCACACATCGGCAGGCTTTCTGTCGGGCAGAGGCAGATCACCTTTATGTTGCAGTTTCCTATATTCAAATGTTAACCTGATATTAATGAGATAATCCTTCCCTAAATCATGTTAACATGTGTAATAGAGAAGTAACTCTGCTTCAAAATGTGCTGCATTACGTCGCATAATTCGTTTTTCTTGCCACATCATTTATTCTGCCCAGCTGTATAATTTGGTCTTCCCTGGCCACATAATTCCGGTAGCCATAATCATGACTGAAGAGGCCACTTAGACCTGCCAGTTCAGCAAAGGGCCCAGGTTTATAACTAATCTGCTCAATTGGTAGAGGACTGCCCGCCATATGGTGAGAACCACATCAGCCTCATAAGGATCTCACAGCCTCCCCTGTATCCGCTACAAAAGGGAAAAAAGTTTGTCAAGCAGGTGCGATGACATTTTCCTCTCACTTGGCAAACGTTTATTTTCAGGAACAATATCCCCCACACAAATCGAGGATGTGTTCCCGAAAAACAATGTAAAAAAATGGTCCAATGTGCTAAGAGATTTCCCCAGTGCCCGGTAATGTTTCCTGTTCGATACCACAGGGCATTTTCTGATTCTTCCATACAGGAAAATTTTATGTGAGAAGGACCACTATAAAAAGGATTTGTTGTCATGCGCATTGACCTATAGCCCTGTGGTGAATGATTCGCCAGGCCAAAAGTTTCCAATGGTAGAGCCAGCAAGACGAGGCTCCACCATAAGAAGTGTGTCTCTTCGCTCATATCTAAATGAGTCTGTGGGTTGGTTGGGGGTTGGGGCTCTGCGAATTTACTACAGAGCTTCCTCCTGACAAACTCCCTTATCAAGTAGCTTTGAGAGTGTGCTAGTAGATTTCCAAGCAAGTAAATGGTTCTTCCTGATTGGGTACTGCAACTGTTGTTCACTTTTTAAATGTAGCAATTTATATATGTATATAAAAGTTTCAGTAAGTTATAGTCCTTACCATCATAAAAAAAAATTCTCACCAGAATACAGGAATTATGCAAATCATGGGCATGCATCTGTAGAGTGATTTTTCTGTATTAATGAAGGTCAGATCTACTAGAGTTCATAAGACAGCTCACGTTTTAGCAATACTACAATTTATTCAACATGTCCTCCCGAACACACAAGTCTGGTACACTCAGGATATTCCTTTGAGGTGGGATGATAAAGCTTTGTCCCTTTCATTTGGATTAAAATACTGGTGCATTCATTTCCTCACTAAACAATGAAAAACATACATTAAAATCACAACTCTGAGGTCACAATTACGATCAGAAAATACGTACACATTGCTGCATCTCTAAAGTTGATTTCCATCCTTTTTTCCCTCTTCTGTTTCATCAAATTACTGCAATTTCTTTCAGTCCCCTATCTTATGCAGCTTGTTCATCTTGGTTTGTGTTTTCCTGTACTGAAGGGGGTGCTTTCACAAAGAAATGACGCAGCATTGCACTATTGGCAATTTAGCAGTGCACCGCCACATTCTTTCATAAATATAGGGATGCGTTGTATCCACAAGAATACGGCGGAACCCTATGTTTTCTTTGCCCGGCGCTAAAAGAGCTGCTTAGCGCCAATGCAGACACCCTTGCGCCATGGTTCAAGGGTGCCTATGTTGCTGGATGATTGTTTATCTGCAGGAAGGGTAGCTGGAATCTTATGATGTAACTGGATGCGGTGGAATAGCATCACAGTTAAGATTCCAAGAATGACCAGAATTGAATCTGTATTCCTGAAGGTTGCTGGTATTTATTTCTCTTCAAATACATCACTTTAGGAACCCTTAATTGGAGCTGTCTGGATTACTGCAGACATCTTCCTGCTCATTAAAGGCAATTTGCTCCTTCTATGTGTACTGCAGAATGCACCTCACATAGAAAGAGCAAAAAACAATGCGCCCCTCTAACGTCTGCTTGGCGCTCCCTCAGATTTACAGATCCTTGTAAACCTGGGGCAGCATAAAAAATCAAAGGTATCTACGGGAAAGGGTATTATATTTACAAAGCAGCGTTAAGCCACACAAAGTGGCTTAGCACTGCTTTGTAAATATGTAGCAGGGCATTGTGCCACTGGATTTTTAGAAAAGTGATGCTCCGGTGGCACAATGCCCTTGTAAATATTTCCCTAGGTTCTCTGAAAAAAATGGACCACTTCATTCAGTTTGTTTGCTGATCTACATATCTCTCAATCACACTGCTGCTCTGGTCAATATTATTCGAGCTAACCCTAATTACGGTGCTCCTGGAGGACAGTATTTGGGCCTGCACACAACCGTGCTCCTTGTCAATGTAGCTCCTTCCTGGCTGGCTAAATTATCATTCTTGGAAGAACAACATTGTGTGACAAGCGTGACAGTTCTGGGATGTTGTCATTAGGCATGATTGGGCTTATTTCGAAAGAGTGCAAGTATGGAAACCTGCCATTAACTTAACTGAGACAGAACCAATTCCAGCTGGAAGACTGCCAAAAATTGGATACCTGCTCATCAACTTTTTTAGTATAAAACAGCATAATGATAAACAGGCTAAATAAAACAATAAAAGCAATACTGGGAATTCTATCTAGGTCAACACCTCTTGAGAAGGATACCCAAGGTAACTGCCAAACTTGTTCATTATAACTTTTTGACAATTTCTTCAAGACCATTACTTATATCTAGCTTTAATATGGAGAGAGAACATTGAATGGCTAGATGGTGAGATTATTCTGTGGGGTTTTTATTTCAGTCTTGTGCCGGCGTGCAATTGGTTCCTTAAGATGTGAAGCTCTGCGTGGCCAAATAAAAAAGAGCATCTTGGATCCACCCCCAAATAGTGCAAGAAAGAAGCAGGAGTACCTTTACCAGCATATCAAGAAATAATGCCCATGGCGAGTTGGAATTTAAAACATGGTTTACTCTTATTGTATGTACAATAGGAAGTTTATCATTAGGTTGAGCCTATAGTGGAGCGCGCATGCGCTGCTCGCTTTGCGAGGCATGCAGTTTTCTAGTATGGAGTGGGTTGATTTGAGTTGAGTTATTACTTATTAGTCGCAAGAATGCTGCGGCGTCTTGGCACTGACTGTGGTACATGGAACTGAGAGCATCGCGGGTAAGACATTAGATCGTGGAGAATAGCCAGGTTTCAGCAGGAGCTCTGTGGAAGCTCTGTCGACTCCACGCCCATGTTTTTAATAGGCTTGTGTAATTGTCTTTCGTAAATGTTGTCTTCTGATTGTTTATGAGGCTTCTTAGTATTGCCTTCTTGTGCCATGTCGTCATTTGTATCCTTCCATGGCTACTGGCCCCTTTACTTCGAGTGTTAGACTGTAAGGTATGTGATATTTAGTGCACTATATTTTTCCCCTCCCCCGCCTGCACTCCCGCTGTCAGTGCCTTTTCGCAAACCCCCACGCCCCCCGCCCGCACTCCCCGATTGCAATGCAAAAGGTCCTGCGTAATGTTAGTCCTATTGCATTGCAAATGCTTGTTATTGTAAACAGTTCATAGGATACAATAGAAGCAATAAAGCAGCATAGTAATGACACGGTCTGGTTCCATGTTTGCCTCTGTGTATCTCCTCGTCAGCGCCTTGACACTCTTCTGAGCCTTTAGTGCGCTTCAACATTTCACAACATAATATGAGAGGTATTGAAAGTTAACAACCAAAACAGGCCCGAGGCAGATATACACACATGCCTTAATAATACACACATGCCTTATTAAACTGGCTCCCTTCGCCTGGCATATGTAATATCCCACCCACTCGAAAAACCAAGGAGCTGTGACAAACAGAGACTGCAAGGACACACACACATCTGTCGGGTTCACGGAGTACTTACTCCCAGGAAACGAAACGCCTGCGGACATTTACAATAAAGAGAATTATTAGTCAGAAAAGAGTCCAAACCCCTGTGAGTGCCTTGAAAGATGGCTACTGTCCCGGCCGAGCAGCGCAGCCAGGCCCCGCCATTCACTGGCCCCTCAGGCGATGCAGAGCCGGTGCGTCACACACAAGCTTGACAGAAACATTGACCAGATTATCTTAAAGTTTATTGTCAGAGTAGGCCCCGAACTAGTGTTCTCGCTTCCGAAAAGCATAATTATGGTCTGATTTCTAATTAAAAGTACTACGTGCAGCGGTCAAAGTGCATCTAAAACAAGCATTTGCAATGCAATAGTTCTTACAATTACGCAAGTTTGAGCTATTGGCATTCTAAATGACAATGCCTTTCATTAATGTTTTCGTTTTTAAAACATAAATAAAAGGCATTGTCATTTACGTAAATGCGAGACCTATTGCATTGCAAATGCTTGTTTTTGGGTTGGTGATCCACCTGTGGCAGTGATGAACAGCCCTGATAGAAACATAAGAACTCATCTGAAACCCAAAATTGACAAAGGTGTTTCTGTGTTCTTGGTTAGTGAAAGATATCTCAATTATCTATTGTAAAGAATAGTGCATTGCAAAAGGCATGCTTACTTCCCCATGCATCTTCTACACTTGTTCGGTCCATTTCCCTACTCAAAGTGACCTAATATGAAATAAAGGAGCATTACGAACATTATAAGAGTTCCAGAGGCACCTGTCTTTAACCTGCACACAAACCCAGTGTGAGGGGGAAAGTCATTGTAAAAGGAGTTGAACTACTTGTGCTGTTCAGCACATTAGATACTGAAGACATATCGGCCTAGAAGAACTAAGAATATATGATGCACAAGAGAAAACAGTCTCAATTTCCAGTGGACAGTTTTCCTGCTGACAAATATTGACACTCATAGGGAATTTCCTATATATTTAATAAAGTATAATGCTTCTAAGCGACCTTTGCACTTATTCATTTCTTATTCAGGAATGAATAAAGCCAGAATATAGTTTATGCAGGAATAAGTGGGCAAATGTTTTGCTGTCTGTGAATTCAGCTTTAGACACTAGTGTTATCCTATAAAACTATAGGTTAATATTGCACAATGGACAGTAGGCTCTCAACAGATGTTAACTTTGGACAACGCAGTCCAGCAGCAGCCCGCTACACAATTTTAGGTCTAGCTGCAGATAGCTTAGTTGTTTACCAGACTTTTAGTCATTTTTAGGTCGAGGACCGTCGCACTGCGTAGCAGTGGACGGAGTCCGAAGATTTTATGTTTTTTAGTTAGGGGGGCTTGAACCCGCCCCTCTTCTCCATTGGCTGGCTTCCTAAACAGAGGCCAGCCATTGGAGGAGAGGGGCGCCACTCGGTTGAAGCCCCCTCTTTTTCGGATTCGGGGGCGTGTTTTTTGCGTTCTTTCGCCCTGTGACGTCATCCGTCACTCAGAACGCAAAAAACACGCCCCCGATTCCAAAAATTTTGGACGTTTGCGGCCGTCATTTTTTTGTTGTTGTTTGTTGCCCGGAACAACCTCGCTGCCAATCCAGGTAAGTTTTCTTCTGCCCCTGATTGTGCTGTTTTTCTTGTTTTTAATTCTCCTTACATTGTTGTGCTTGGCACAAAATAGATAAGTGAGCGTAGAGACGCCTGCAGGGGCCTCGATAGGCGCTGTGTGCAGCCGCCTCGTAGCAGTTAGGAGCCCAGGACACACCCAAGACACCGCCTCAGTCTTCCTCACACATGCACATCGCCCCTCCCCATGCCTGGAGGTGGCATCGCGCTCTTTTGGATGAGCGCCACGCAGCAGTATCATGCGCCAGCCAGGGGCGCACCGGCCTGTATGGAAATGGACATTATTGAACTGGAGAGAGTCAGGTGCGTGCCAGTCTGTGGCGCCAGCTACCTCCAAACTTTAAATTGGAAGTGAGCCGGTAGCAAGTAGCCCCCACTCATGCCAGCCACTCCTAGCTTCCAAACCAGTCACCATCGGTGAAAGACTTCTCCCCTTCAGTCCCAAAGCACTCCAGCACTTATGTTCGTCGGGCCGGGGAAGGGACCAGCACCGAGGAGTTAAAACTGCAGCGTGCAGGGCTGGGCATCTGTCTGGGGAGATGGACAGACAAACTTAGCTGGGGGAGAGGTCCCATGGATTATTAATAGCATCTTGCCCACACACAGGGGACGGCCAGTGTGAGTCTGGTGGACGAGAGGCCAGAGACCGCAGGGTCAGCGTGACGCAGCATGCTGAAGGCGCTATACCAGCCGCAGAGGCATGCCGCTGACGGAAGATCGACTGCCGGGCAGAGCAAACTAATCCACTGCATAAAACGCCAGCCACGCCATCCTCGCCCCCTCTCTCAGCAGAAAATGATGCCCTTGCACTGGGGGCTGAGATGGACTTCCCAGATCACTGACATAATATCGACAGACAAAATTTTGACCTACAAAAATATCGAGTTAAAAATATAGAATGCCAGAATATCGACTGCCTATCTACAAACAGGTAAGTACAAAAATATCGACTCCAAAATATCGATTGTAAAAAATATAGACTGTCAAAATATCGAATTTTTTAAATGTCTTAAAATTAATTAATAAGTAATATAATAATAAACAAAATTAATTTAAACATACTTAAAATAATTAACTAAATCTCAAATTAATAAATAATTAATGTAACTTTAAAATACCCCCCAAATTTTTTGGGATATATATATATATATATATATATATATATATATATATATATATATATATATATATATATATGTATATATATATATATATATATATATATATTACCTACTGGCGGTCGCCAGTAGGTAGTTATAGTTAGGATAATTTTCAATGTTAAATCTCAACATTCTATTTTGAATAACTTTGGCGCCGGTTGACGAATCTGCCTGAAATTTTCAGGAAAATGGTCTCATGGCGGTCCGGTCCTTCCCTGAAAGTTTGGGGGGGATTCGTCAAGCGGGGGCCGAGATAAAAGGGGGGTCCCAAAACGCGTTTTCCCCATGTTAATTTCCATAGGGCGGTCGATTTCACTTTTAGCCCGAACGGCTGAATGGATTTCCACCAAACTTGGCAAAATTGTAGGGACTGGTAGCCCGATGTGCCTTTGCTATGTCTCAAGATATGTGCTCCAGTGGATTTTGAGTAATTTAGGTTCAAAAAAATATATATATCTATAGGCGCTCTCCCGTGCGCGCACGGGAGTGCGCTCCAGGCGCGACACGCGACTTGCGCGCAGGAAGCTGATTGGATCTCAGTTGTCTGTAAACATTCTAAACAGTGCGGAGCGGCCGCCATCTTGTGTCTCGGTAAAATCGAGACACAAGGGGTTTGAAAAAAAAAGGGGCAAATGACCATAAGGGGGAAGAGTAGACCCCCTCTGACCCCCTAGGTTTGATGTAGGGACTAAAATAGGGTCCTGCAGGGCATTAAAAAATTTTTTTCGTTTTGCGCGGGGGAAGCGCATGGTACGCGCACCGGAAGCACGGGGAAAATTCAGGACCATATTTATGAAGGCCCTGCGCTGTTAGTTTTGCGCTTCCTGTGCGTCAATTTTTGTGACGCACCAGCGGTGTAAAAAAATGCGCATTGTTATGCAATATTTAAAAAGTGACGCATCTATCTAGATGCGTCACTTTTTAAATATAGTGCAACGAGGTACATTTTATTACACTGCTGGTGTTATGCGTCACTTTTCTGTGCGCACTCCTTATGACATTCCAGATGTGTCATATTTAATGTATGACGAATCATGTTGCAGATACAATATGGCGCAGAGTTTTAAAAAGTGACCCATGTACCTAGATGCGTCACTTTTTAAAAATAGCGTCAGGTATAATGTATGCAGAGGGGGTGTTCTCCCGCAAAAAGCTTTGTAATAGCGACGCAGTGAAATCTTTGAGATTTCACTGCGTCAGTTTTAGGATGCTGTTGCGTCAAAATCTTGTGCCTGCTTTACAGCAGGTGTTAGACTGAGGCAAGACCTTTCATATGCTGCTTTCCCCATTTGAAAGGACACATTACTGGAGTTGCGTCACTTTTGTGACGCACTCCAGCAATGCGTTACTTGGAATGTCATAAGGAGTGCGCACAGAAAAGTGACGCATTGCACCAGTAGTGTAAAAAAATGTGTTGCGTTGCGTTATATTTAAAAAGTGAGGTATCTAGGTAGATGGGTCACTTTTTAAAATCAAGCGCCACATTATATCTGCGTGAGGTATAATGCATGCAGAGGGGGTGTTCCCCCACAAAAAGCTTTGTAATAGCGACGCAGTGAAATGTTTGAGATTTCACTGCGTCACTTTTAGGATGCTGTTGCATCCTTTAAATATAGTGCAACGAGGCACATTTTATTACACTGCTGGTGTGATGCGTCACTTTTCTGTACACAGTCCTTATGACATTCCAGATGTGTCATATTTAATGTATGACGAATCATGTTGCAAGGAGTTACAGATACGTCAGTATTTCTGACATATGTGTAAACATAAAAGTGATGCGAGGCCGGCGCAAAATTTTGACGCAATAGCATCCTAAAAGTGACGCAGGGAAATCTCATAGATTTCAGTACGTTGTTATTACCAAGCTTTTTGCGAGGGATTGCCCCCTCTGCATACATTATACCTGATGCAGATACAATATGGTGCAGAGTTTTAAAAAGTGACCCATGTACCTAGATGCGTCACTTTTTAAAAAATAGTGTCAGGTATAATGCATGCAGAGGGGGTGTTCCTTGCAAAAAGCTTGGTAATAATGACGCAGTGCGTCACTTTTAGGATGCAGTTGCGCCAAAATCTTGCGCCTGCTTCACAGCAAACCTTTCACATGGTGCTTTTTCCATGTGAAAGGACACATTACTGGAGTTGCGTCACTTTTGTGACGCACTCCTGCAATGCGTTACTTTTGTGTTTACAGATATGTCAGAAATACTGACGTATCTGTAACTCCTTGCGATATGATTCGTTATACATTAAATATGACACATCTGGAATGTCATAAGGAGTGCGTCCAGATAAGTGACGCATCGCTATTTTCACGTAGCGATGCGTCACTTTTCAGAAATGAGGCCTCCAGTTTATTCACTGTGTCATAACTTTCTTTTCTAACACTCACCTTCTTTCAGTCCTCCTACTTCACTTCCTTTCACCTCTCATACCTTTCTGTTCTTTCTTACTCATTCTCCTTTCAATTATCAATGCACTATATTTCACTTACTCTTCATTTTTTAAGATTATAGCTCTTTGATGAGAATTGGAGGTAGTTCTGAAAAGAACTTTTGGTTTTCTTCTTTTAACTGAAGAGGAACAAAAACAGGGAATAGAAACTGCTCAACAGGAGCAAAAAGAAAAGAAAAAAATTAGGGGTGGGAAGGGCAGTGATGGTTCTCTAATGCCCGAACCATGAGCAGGACACTTTGCTCCCCATAGGTGAGGAGTTGATTGCAGTATCTGCATCTGACGACCCCATGGTTGAATGCAGGTTGAATGTTTGCTACCTGCCCCTGAGATTGTTCTCTTCCAGAAGAAGTTGCTCCTCCTGTTGATGTAGAGGCCCCATCTCTGGGAACCTCCTGTGCCAGAGCCCTGACACTTTCCCGGGCAAAATTCTGGGGGTGCCTGCTCTTCACATGGCGAATCATGGTGAAGTTGCCAAAAGAGTATTTTTTTAGGGGGTTACCCCGTGACAGGACATGTTTGCAGATCCTGCACTCTACTTTTGGTGCATTCACCTTCTTCTGGCCTTCTGGAAACTTAAAAAATTTCCAGATGAAATGTTCCTTCACCTTTGGGGTAGGAGGCTCTTCATCAATGAAATCATTGGAGTCATCTTCACTGCTGGATGGTCTGGCAGCCATGATGAATCCAGGAATATGGAGCAGCAAAAAAGGCAGGTCTTTCAGTCACAAAAGTGAAAGAAGAAGTGAAGGAAATGGGTGGGGATTTCATTCATTGTAAAAAAAAACTGTTAGCAACCAATGAAAAGTGTTATTTTAGGGTCACATGACCCGACGCGCTTACGTTGCGCGCTCAGGTGCACTTCCGGGTGCGTTTACGCAGCGCGATCGTAGGCGCTTCCGGGGCGCAAACGTGGCGCGATCGTAGGCGCTTTTGCGTGCGTTTAGGCGCCGCGCACGGAGGCGCTTCCGAGGGCACGTACGTTGCGCGCCGAAGTGACGTCATCAATCTTTAATAGAAATGCATAATCATTTTCCATATTAAAAAAAACAAATTTTATTTGTATGGTACGAAATGTTTTGCATTATTATTAACTTTTCATTCATATTTTTTTTTCACGAACGACAGTTGCGCTCTGGGTGCGCTTTCAGATGAGCGCACGGAAAAGCTTACAGGAGAGCTTAGCTGAAAGCTTCCCCGAGCGCGCACCCAGAGCGCAAAAGAAAAAAATTATAAAAAAAATGAATACTTAAAAAAAAACAGCAAATTGTAAAAAAAAAAAAGGTTAGAAACTCGATATACAAAGGAATTAGCATTTAAATAACTTTGAAATTCACTGAAAAAACCATAGGTTTCACACCAGTTATAGTTAGGAATTAGCATTTAAAAAACCTATGAAATTCACTGAAAAAACCATAGGTTTCACACCAGTTATAGTTAGGAATTAGCATTTAAAAAACCTATGAAATTCACTGAAAAAACCATAGGTTTCACACCAGTTATAGTTAGGAATTAGCATTTAAAAAACCTATTAAATTCACTGAAAAAACCATAGGTTTCACACCAGTTATAGTTAGCTGGAAATTTTACTGATATAAAACCATTGAAATTCCCACGTTATAGTTAGATGGACTCACTATAACTTGCGCGTGCAATGCACTGCTGATGATGTCTTATTAAGCCAGTTAACCAATCAATTTTTAAAAACCATCCATTTAGACACTTATTTAAACATTTATTCTTCCATCAACTTTTACATATACATATATAAAATATATTTATTTTTCAGAAAGACACACATTCACTGGATGGTGTCATCAGTGATGTCATGAGTGATGTCACTGACCATGTCATGAGTGATGTAATATGTGATGTCATCAGCAGTGCATTGCACGCGCAAGTTATAGTGAGTCCATCTAACTATAACGTGGGAATTTCAATGGTTTTATATCAGTAAAATTTCCAGCTAACTATAACTGGTGTGAAACCTATGGTTTTTTCAGTGAATTTAATAGGTTTTTTAAATGCTAATTCCTAACTATAACTGGTGTGAAACCTATGGTTTTTTCAGTGAATATATATATATATACACACATATAATTAACAAAACATATACAATATTTTTTAACATAGGACAGCAAGAGGTTTAAATTTAATATAACCACTCCAGTGAGCGCAACAGTAGGAAAAACATTGGATAGAGTAGAGATAAAAATTACTATTCCAACTCCAAAGAGCGCAATAGTAGGGAAAACGTTGGATAGCGTAGGGGTAAAAATTACTATTCCCACTCGAAAGAGTGCAACAGTAGGGAAAGCGTTGGATAGCATAGGGGTAAAAATTACTATTCCCACTCCAGTGAGTACAACAGTAGAGAAAACGTTGGATCACGTAGGGGTTAAAATTACTATACCAACTCCAGAGAGTGCAACAGTAGGGAAAGCGTTGGATAGTGGGAAAGTAAAAATTACTATTCCCACTCCAGAGAGCGCAACAGTAGGGAAAGCGTTGGATAGCATAGGGGTAAAAATTACTATTCCCACTCCAGAGAGTGCAACAGTAGCGAAAGCGTTTGGTAGTGGGAGGGTAAAAATTACTATTCCCACTCCATTGAGTGCAACAGTAGAGAAAGCCTTGGATAGCGTAGGGGTAAAAATTACTATTTCCACTCCAGTGAGTGCAACAGTAGGGAAAGCATTGGATAGCGTAGGAGTAAAAGTTACTATTCCCACTCCAGTAAATGCAACAGTAGATACCATAGGCGTAAAAATTACTATTCCAACTCCAGTGAGTGCAACAGTAAGGAAAACGTTGGATAGCGCAGGCGTTACAATTACTATTCCAACTCCAGAGAGTGCAACAGTAGGGAAAGCGTTGGATAGTGGGAGAGTAAAAATTACTATTCCCACTCCAGAGAGCGCAACAGTAGGGAAAGCGTTTAATAGCATAGGGGTAAAAATTACTATTTCCACTCCAGAGAGTGCAGCAGTAGGGAAAACGTTGGATAGTGGGAGGGTAAAAATTACTATTCCCACTCCAGTGAGTGCAACAGTAGAGAAAGCGTTGGATAGCGTAGGGGTAAAAATTACTATTCCCACTCCAGTGAGTGCAACAGTAGGGAAAGCATTGGATAGCGTAGGGGTAAAAATTACTATTCCCACTCCAGTGAGTGCAACAGTAGGGAAAACGTTGGATAGCGTGGGGGTTAAAATTACTATTCCAACTCCAGAGAGTGCAACAGTAGGGAAAGCGTTGGATAGTGGGAGAGTAAAAATTACTATTCCCACTCCAGAGAGCGCAACAGTAGGGAAAGCGTTTTATAGCATAGGGGTAAAAATTACTATTTCCACTCCATAGAGTGCAACAGTATGGAAAGCGTTGGATAGTGGGAGGGTAAAAATTACTATTCCCACTCCAGTGAGTGCAACAGTAGAGAAAGCGTTGGATAGCGTAGGGGTAAAAAATACTATCCCCACTCCAGTGAGTGCAACAGTACGGAAAGCATTGGATAGCGTAGGGGTAAAAATTACTATTCCCACTCCAGTGAGTGCAACAGTAGGGAAAACGTTGGATAGCATGGGGGTTAAAATTACTATTCCAACTCCAGAGAGTGCAACAGTAGGGAAAGCGTTGGATAGTGAGAGAGTAAAAATTACTATTCCCACTCCAGAGAGCACAACAGTAGGGAAAGCGTTGGATAGCGTAGGGGAAAAAATTACTATTCCCACTCCAGAGAGTGCAACAGTAGGGAAAGCGTTGGATAGTGGGAGGGTAAACATTACTATTCCCACTCCAGTGAGTGCAACAGTAGAGACAGCGTTGGATAGCGTATGGGTAAAAATTACTATTCCCACTCCAGTGAGTGCAACAGTAGGGAAAGCATTGGATAGCGTTGGGGTAACGATTACTATTCCCACTCCAGTGAGTGCAACAGTAGGGAAAGCGTTGGATAGCGTAGGGGTAAAAATTACTATTGCCACTCCAGTGAGTGCAACAGTAGGGAAAACGTTGGAAAGCGTAGGGGTAAAAATTACTATTCCCACTCCAGAGAGTGCAACAGTAGGGAAAACATTGGATAGCGTACGGGTAAAAATTACTATTCCCACTCCAGTGAGTGCAACAGTAGGGAAAACTTTGGATAGCGTAGGGGTAAAAATTACTATTCCAACTCCAGAGAGTGCAACAGTAGGGAAAGCGTTGGATAGTGGGAGGGTAAAAATTACTATTCACACTCCAGAGAGTGCAACAGTTGGGAAATCGTTGGATAGTGGGAGGGTAAAAATTACTATTCCCACTCCAGAGAGTGCAACAGTAGGGAAAGAGTTGGAGAGTGTAGGGGAAAAAATTACTATTCCCACTCCAGTGAGTGCAACAGTAGGGAAAGTAAATACTTCATATATATTTGAAAGTAAATTAAATATTAATACCAAATACAAATTAATTAAAATTAATTCCCAATTTAAGATATTATAATATTTATTCAATTTAAAACAATAGCATTAATTTAATTACTAAAAATTAATAACCTATTAATACAAAATATTTACAAATAACAATACATTATTAAAACATTTAAAAATAATTAACAATTATTTCAAATTAAAAAGCAATTTATATATTCATAAATTTAATTAATTACAATTAAATGACTTCCCAACCAATTCCCCTATAAACCCACAACCCACCACAAAAATTAAATACATAAAATCAACATACTCATCAATTAATCAATTAATATAAATTAATTACCAAGTAAAACTAAATAATTACCAATTACAAATTAAATTAGAATTAAATCCAAATAAATTCCAATACTAAAAATATATTCAATTATTTATAATTAAATTACTTCCCACCCTATTACCCCATAAACCCACAACCCACTCCAGAAAATAAATGAATAAAATTAACATAATTATCAATTAATAAAAATTAATTACCAATTATATTTTAATTAATTTCCAAACAATAATAATTAACAATTATTTGAACATAAATACCAATAATTTAAAATATTTAATTAATTATAATTAAATTACTTCCCACCCTATTCCCCTATAAACCCACAACCCGCTCCATAATTATATTACGCAAAAATTAAATACCATAAATTGACTTAGTTACTTACCTAAAATTTGATATTTTTGTTGTCTATATTCTGTCCCTCGATATTTTTTTTTGTCTATATTCTGTCCCTCGATATTTTTGCTATCTATATTCTGTCCCTCGATATTTCTGTTGTCTATATTCTGTCCATTCGATATTCTGTCTATTCTATATTTTTATGTTATGTTATGTTATGTTATGTTATTTTATGTCTTTTATAGTTCTCAGCTACTCAGAAGAGTGTCCCGGCGCTTTATTGACAACTTAGGAAGACAAACACAACACAACAGATTAAAAGAAAGCAGGGTCAACAGAACACGGAAATCTAGGAAGCAAAAAGCCAAGTTTTCAGGCCCTTCCTAAAAGCCAACAGATTTGAGGTGCTACGTAACGTCAGGGGCAGAGAGTTCCAAAGCTGAGGGGCTCGGAGCATAAATGAACGACCTCCCATCTGAGGCCTCCTCACACGAGGGACAATGGCCAGGAACTTCGACTCTGACCTCAAGGATCGGGCAGGACGATAGGAAACGAACCTCTTCTGAAGGTATTTAGCCCCTGTGGCGTAGAAGGCCTTGTGTGCAAGGGTTAAAGCTTTAAAAACTATCCGCTGTCGGATCTGCAGCCAATGAAGCGACTGCAACAGGCCAGAGACTTTGACTCGCCTATGCAGGCCAAAAATGGCACGTGCTGCCGCATTCTGGACCACCTGCATCCGTTGCAGGAGATATTCGGGCAGGCCAAGATACAGGACGTTGGAATAGTCCAGTCTTGAACCGATCAAGGCCTGCACCATAATCCTCCTGTGGTCCTCCGAGAGCAAAGGAAAAAACTTCCGAAGCATGCGGAGAAGACCAAAGCAGGTGCCAGTGAGGGCGAGGATCTGAGATCTTAAAGTCAGACCGTTGTCGATTTTAACCCCCAGATTCTTAGCTGACTGGGACGACCGCCCTGGAGGAGACATGTCAGCAGGCCACCATACCTGCCAGTCCAGATCGGATTGACAACCGAAGAGCACCTCCGATTTATCTGAGTTGCACTTGAGGCTGTTCAGTTGGAGCCATTTAAAAACAGCCCCAAGGCACTCATGGATATTCTCTCCATCGAAATCCTCTCCTTTCCGGCAGGTAAAGAGCAGCTGGGTGTCATCTGCGTAGGATACGATCTGGGCCCCGAAGGAATCGGCCAGAGCCGCCAGAGGGGTCATAAAGATATTAAAAAGAGTCTGGCTCAATACAGAGCACTGCGGGACTCCGACTCCCAATGGCGGCATCTCGGCAGAGCTAGAAGAGGCCCAGACCGTCTGACGGCGGCCGGCCAGAAAAGATGTAAACCAGCTGAACACCGTCCCCCTCAGACCGATCTCATGAAGTCTGACGAGCAGATCCTCATGGGGGACGGTGTCGAAGGCCGCCGACAGATCGAGCATGATCAGCATAGCTCTACCACCCAAATCTAGCGTCTCCTTGATGACCTCAGACACCTCCAGCAGCGCCGTTTCCGTACTAAGATTGGGGCGAAAGCCCGATTGCGTGGAATGAAGCAGATCGTGTGATTCCAAGAAATTGGAAAGCACGTTATGCACGTGCTTCTCCACGGTCTTGGCCAGAGCGGGGAGAAGAGAAATAGGCCTGTAATTGGCCAGGACCTCGGGGGCCAGGCCGGGCTTCTTGATAAGGGGAATAACCATAGCTTGCTTCCAAGCCGAAGGGACCACACCCTGGCTCAGAGAAAGATTCAGAAGGGGGTTGACCAACGGGTTTACCACTGCCGCCATCTTTGCCAAAAATTTGGCCAGACATGGATCGAGCGGCGATCCAGATTTGAGATTGGCCAGAAGTGTCAGGGACGAAGCAGTTGAAATAGGCGGAAAGTCTGACAAGACTGGCCCTAGGGGAGCCGATTGAACTAAACTGACCTCCGGACAAAGGACGGCACCAGCCGGCCGCGGTGGAAAGGAGTCCTGTATTGACTTGATCTTTGTAGTGAAGAAACAAGCAAGATCCGATGCCCACGACTCTGTGGGAGCAGTCTGGCCAGCATTCGACCGTGGAGCAATAAATTCCCTGACGATGGTGAAGATCTCTTTGCAGGAATTTTAGGCATCCTCAATCCTCCTAGCAAAGTAGCCCTTCTTCTCGAGGAAAATATCTCGGTGGTAGGCTTTGACCACGGTTCTGTATTCGAGTCTGGCGGCTGGATTGTACTGAGCTCGCCAGGCTCTTTCCACCACCTTGCACTGCCTGCGAGAGGCAAGTAGCGCACCAGTGAACCATGGAGCAGAAACTCGTTTAGGCAATGGACGGGGAGCCGTCAAGGGGGCCAGGTCATTCAACCTGTCCACAAACCAAGCCTGCAAGGACTCCAGGTCCCTGTCCAAAACCCCAGTAAGAGGGCAAGGATGTTCGCACAGTGCCTGTGACAACATTTCAGGGGTCACCCGGTGAAATGCCCTTGACGCTGATCCCAGCTGCCTAGGGGCACTACTCAGGGGTTTCTTATTGGCCAGTATGTAAAAATTAACTAGACGGTGGTCAGTCCATAGGACCGGCAGAAGTGCCGCCACCTCTATGGGGGAGGCAGAAAAGACCTGATCCAAAGTATTGGATATTATTGTCCTTCTATTCAATATTTTGTAGTCTATATTTTGTCTTATCGATATTCTGTCTACTCGATATTTACAACTCGATATTTCACTACCTCGATATTTTTGTACTCGATATTATGTCTGTATACCGGAATTCCCACCTGGTGACAACGGGCTGCATCCTTGTAAACTTGGAAACTCTGCATGTGGTCCTGAGGCTGCGTAACTAAAGCGGCTTAACATGACACAACACACCTCTCCTGCTCGAGCTGCGCAGGCACATCACACTTGGGCCGGTACTGAGGAGCCCAGTGCAGCATACCATGTATTACAGCTTCCTGCCAAGAACGCAGCCAGACCTGTTGTTTCCCTTTAAGGCATAGCGGGACCACGATATGCAACTTGGCAGCGATGCATTAGGTCTCAACCTGACCCGCTCCCATGACCCTGCGGGGAGTTGGCATTTCTCGGGGCAGCCCTACATGGCCTATAACTTCCCTGGAGCGTTGTCTGGGGTGCCTCTGCAGCCCTGCCAAGGGAGACAGCGCCTCTTCCCCCTCAGCCTCCTTACCTTGGGGACAGTCATGCAGAAGCTCCACAGGAGAAAGGTGGCAGCGTGCCAAGATGCAGACGGAGGCTGGTGAGGGAGGGCACCTGTGCGTCAAGCAGGCTGCAGGAGGCTGAGTAGGGCTGCCCGTGGGCTAGGATGCAAGAGCAGCCTGCGCGAGGAGGGATGCCAGGATGCAGCAGGAGGCTGGGCACCAAGGGCATGCCAAGGCGCTGCTGGAAGGAAGGGAGAACAGCTTGCCAGGAAGTGGGAGGATGCTGGCAGGGAATAGTGCATGTGAACCGGCGTGGGGTGCAAAGTTGGGTACCCACGTGTGAGGATGCAGGGGCAGAGAGGGCAGAAGGGCGCCTGCAGCGGGACTCCCTCTCTTCCTCCGGCAGAGAGGACTGATCATCAGTGGTTATTGGCAGAAGAGGGAACCGCCTCCCACTTCTGTTCGCCCCTGCTTCTCCCCGCCCCCTGCCTCGCCTCCTCCCTCCAGGCTGTGTACCACTCCTGCCCCCACTGGCAAACTAAGTCGGCCCTCGAGCTGAGCACTGATGCGGCAGTCTGGGCTGGGCTGATGCCACCCTGCCTTTCAGCCTGCAGAGGCCCTCTTCTACTGAGGGCACCGGTGTAGGGGCAGTGACTGTAATCAGGATGCTGAGCCCCAGGTTAGGGATGTTTTCTTTTGGCTGGGGATGCAAAGTGCCGGAGATGGGGTGGGCGCCTTGATACCAGGAAGCCCTCCTCATAGCCACCAGGACCAAGTGGCATCCTGGCACTATTATTATTGGCTGTGTTCAAGCTCTTACTGCCAACTAAACGCAAGATTATAATAGCACAATTAATTGCCATTGGCTTAAGCCTAACTGCCTAGAAGGTCATGCATGACATAAGACATCTTGGTTACTAGGACTATTGAGGGGAGTTTACATGCCCTCTGAGGTGCGGATTGAAACATCAGTTGGCCCCTTTGCTGTCTGTCAGGAGGCACTTGAATTCTTAAGTCTCCCAGTTTCAAGCCTGAATTGCTGCTGACCCTGTCCAAGATTTCTTTTAATTCTGGGACTTTTAGTCTTGTTTGCTAATTGGGTGAACGGGACTAAAAAGCCCAACATACAAACTCCGGGGTGGGACAATCTAGTCATGTGTGGAATGAAGTAATTTGAGAGTAGTGAAAGTAGATAGGGTGCTCTGAAAATGACGTCAGCGTTACTGGGGGGCAAGGTCAGGGTGGTGCCCTAACAGGGGCAAAGAAAGAACCATAGGGAGGAGAGGGTACTGAATTTACTGGGTGGAGCACAAGGGCACTATCACGATGAAGTAATCACTGAGTATGGAATGAGGCAGATAGGTCAAAAAAGTACCTACTAGCCCATAGCCTAAGACCCTGCACCCTGGCTGTGCTTGCTCCCCTGTCCCCTGCTGTACTTGCTCTCCTGCACCCTGGCTGTGCTTGCTCCCCTGTCCCCTGCCTGTGCTTTTTCCCCTGCCCCCTGCCTGTGCTTGCTCGCCTGCCCCCTGGTTGTGCTTGCTCCCCTGCCCCCTGGCTGTGCTTGCTCCCCTGCCCCCTGGCTGTGCTTACTCCCCTGTCCCCTGGCTGTGCTTGCTCTCCCATGTGTGTGTGGCTCTGGGTGTGTATGTGGCTCTGGGTGTGTGTGTGTGTGTGTGGCTCTGGGTGTGTGCGTGGCTTTGGGTGTGTGTGTGGCTCTGTGTAGATAACTTTTTTTGTAGGTGGCTCTATGTGTGGGTGGTTCTGTCTGTGTGAGGGTGGCTCTGTGTAGGTGGCTCTGTGTGTGTGGGTGGCTCTATGTGAATGACTCTGTGGGGGTGGCTCTGTATGTGTGGCTCTGTGTGGGTGTAAATGCAATAGGTGATGCATATGCGAGCGATTAAGCTATTGGTATTGGCATTGTAAATGACAATGCTATTTATTTATGATAAAAAAAAGTCATAAGCAATGCCAATAGCTCTAACATTAATAAGGCTGAGACCATTGCATTGTAAATGCTTGTTTAGATATAAGTTGGCTTTGTATCTGCCCAGAGTATTATTTCCCTCTCAGTTAATTTACTAGTGGGTTGATGCGTCATTCAACTCATGTGGTGTGCTTTCATCGCAGGGCCTGAGTGACTATATGACATCTCAAAAGTGCAGTGTATTATGGTTTATATATTTTCATTCATGTGAGTCAATAACACATACAGCAAAGGCATATCAGGCAGATAAATGGGAGGGATTGTATGGTAGTCTAGGAAAGGGGCAAATGTTGTTACAAAGAGGGTGGAGGGACAGGACAAATTAAGGGTAGAGAACCTCATGGGTGACATCATTGTATGCTGCTTGGTGTCATCAGACTTGGCAAAAGTGGTGCTTCAGTGTAGTAATAGTCTCTCTTCAACATGGCGGCCATGAGTGGGTAGAGGGCTTGTAAGAACTTAAAGTATTTTGGGCCGGGGAGTTCTCTGACGCTTAGTGACAAAAATTGAAGTCAAGGACCCCACATTCTAGTGAACTGTCACTACTTGTTTACAAGTTAGACCATGAGATTTTTCTGTTCTTGTATGTCCCGAAGTCTTTGGAGCTAATCATTCTGTTATGGTGGGGCATCAGTGCCCCACTTGGATGTGATTACCTGTTTGGCTGTGCATGAAGCCACAGTGATGCCCTCCCCTCCCCTTGGTAGAATATAGTGGGTATGTTAAAGCATTTGTATGTCTATCAGGACATAACTTAGAAGGTGAGGAATATCTGTATTAAAAATCTTGTTTATGTCTGTCAGAACCTCTTCTGAATAAAGTATGAGTTTGGGGCAGTGCCAGAGTAGAAGCGTTAAAGTTCCCGTGTAGCCACAATTAAACCAGCAGTCCTCGAAAATTCCAAGCCTCCACTTCGCTATCCTCGCTGGAGTATAGTACAGTAATGGGATATTTTGAGTACTGCCTCTTGGACAGCTGTACTAAATGAAGAAATCTATACCCTGTGAAGTGTATGGATCCATTCTGTGGGAGTGAATGAGTGTTACAGTTCGGCCGTCCATCTCTGTTGTGCAGGGGAATTATTGATTTTTATTGCTTTATTTAGAAAGGTGATCTAAGAGCAATCCTCTTTTCCCGGCTCTTGGGTTATGCCATTTTTCAGTTCTACAGGCAAATGTGCGTATTACAGGTTGTGTGACACAGTGCTTAAGGGTGAAGTAGTGCTAAATTTCTCTGCCCAGGATCTCTTAGCTAGCCTGTAGTTGTGGGAAGTCCATAAGACCAGTATGATCAAAGAGGCCTTCAAATGTTTTGCATTGTGTCTCCCGCCAAGCATGATATGTGTTACCTGTTGCAGCGGGGGGCGGGATGTAGAATTGCCAATAATCTTCTGGGGATCATAACTTTAACCTATTCTGGCCCACACAACTAGTGATCTGTGTATATCAGTGGGAGGATGCTCTCTGGGGAGCCAGGGGACATTCTAGATGAGGGTCCAGATGGTGCTTTGATCCATGAAGCACCAGTGCCTCTCCGAGAAGGTCTGTACCACTCCACCATATAGCAGAGTTGGGGCACCAGATAGTAGTGGGTGAAATGTGGGTTACCCAGACCTCACTCCGCTACAGATAGAAAGGCCCATTTCCTAGCCATGTGGGGTTTCTTTCATCCCCAAATGTAGGTTTCCACCATATGTTGTAGTTTTGTAAGAGTGTGGGGGTGTTTGTAGGGGAAGGGGTTGCATGACGTACAGTATCTAAGGTAGGAGGGTTATCTTTTCAGCAGTGATCTTGTCGTAGTTGGCCCGTTTTGATTAGCGATTAGCCGAATCTACACGTTGTCCTCCTTAACTTGGCTATATACGACAAACGCCATTTTGAATGTTGCAGCGGCCATCTTAGACCATGAGCGGCCTCGTGGCCGACGTGCCCTTTAGTCCTTTTTCCGTTCCATTGACCACTCTCATCTGCCCAGCAACAGGCTATTTTTAGTACTGGTCAAGCCACACATGCGCAGTTCTCACTGACCCGTAAACCTTCAGGAATGTGCCGCTAACTGACCCGCGGGTTTGAAACTCTCCAATGAGCTGGCAGTATTCCAAAACATGACCATATATGTCTCTAAAACTGTGTCTTAACTTGCGCCGCCTAAACTTTTATTACCCCAAAATTGTATATAAACGGGGTCACACCGGTGTTCGGTGTGATACCTCTTGCATTACCGAAGGGTGCTGTTTGAGTGTACCACCACCCCATGGGGTCTTAATAAACTTGTTCTTTGCCTTTTACAGTTTCCGTGCCAACAGTTCTTGTGTGTAAGTGGGTAATCTCTGGAGCGTGTAGGCCTTGGGAACCCTGAAATACTTCAATTGGCGACCACGAAGGGACTCATCGGCGACTCGGATGCCCGAAGGAGAGGTCGTGACGAAGGCTTGGAAACTCGCCATGGACGCGCGCTGCCACGAGTGACCCGAGTCTTGGCTGCCACGGTGTTTTTTCCTTTCCTTCCGATCTGACCTTCCAGGTGGCGCCGGTCTCCGACTGAGTTTCCGAAGTGTCTGCATTGCCGAGAGAGTGCCGTTTGGCTGATTTGGCTTACAAGACCTTGGCAGTTGGAACCTGGACCTTTGGGAATTTGGTAAGCTTTGTGGTCGGTAAGGTAGTCTTTGGACGCTTACCGAAGTTCTATGACTTGTGTTCGGTAAGGTAGTCTTCGGACGCTTACTGAAAATTTGCGCTTTGTGATCGGTGAGGACGCTTGCCGAATTCTATGAACTTTGATTTGAGTTAGCTAACATTGTGAATTTGTGATCTTTGAACTTATATGTGTAGTGCACTTCACATAGGCAGGCATGTAGAGATGTTTCTCTAACTTTGTTTTTTTCCTTTGAGCGGCACGATCGTGTGGAGAACTGTAAGTGCCATTTTGTCCGGTGTCACGCCTTCGTGATACTTTTTGAACATGCCTGTTTTTAGCACACTTCGGGGAATGTGTTGTTTTGGAGAAGGTACCTCAATCAGGTTAGCGGAATCACAGCCGGCTCCCCCAGAGGGAACACCAAATAGGGACATGTATATCAAATTCGGCCTTCCACCTATTATGTACAGTAAATTATGGCATAAGTACACTAAGGCCGATCCCGAATTGCAATGGCCCCTACACGGGTCATACGATTTAAGTAAAATCCAATTTGTAGAGCAATGTATGTTTCAACGCAGGTCTAGACAAAATATGTTTGATTGCGTGCGAATGTGGGAGAAAGCGGCGCGTGAGCGAATGAAGCGTGAGGTTGCCTTGGCGGACAAAGAGCAGCGTAAGGCTGCTCGGGATAAGGCTTTACAGCTTGAGGAAAAGGAGACTCAGGAGAAGAAAGAAAGGGAGGAACGGGAACGTAATTTGCAAACTACTGGTCAGTTTCCTATTCGCCGACCACTTTATCCTGTCCTTAATAATGAAGTTGATGATTTTTCTTTGTTAGATCGGTCACCGCCTCCGTACGTTACGCCGACGGCTCCAGCTGTGGATTCTGATGATGACGGACGGGATAAGTCGGGCAAGAAGGGTGTATCGGCTCTCAGGTTCACTGCGGAGAGGTCCGCTCATTTACGTAGTTGGGCTCGCAAAGTGAATAAGCATAGTGTCACTCAGGATCAATTGATATCAGAGAAAACAGGGTGGACGGATCTTGAAGTGATGTATTTTCTGTCTTCTTTGGCTGATGAGGTTGTAGGCGCATATCGAGATCTTTCTGATACGTTAGAACCAAAAGTGTTGTCAGTATACCGTGAAAATTTAGCTAAAGGCGATTTTGATCTTTCAGATGTTGATGACCTGTTCAAGCAATTGATCAAGCTGCGGGATGAGACAACCCAATTGCGGGAGGAACGGAAGCGGAGGCAAAAGGAGTCCGAATCGGAGAATAATGGGCGGGCTAAGGAGTGTTCTCTCCGTGGTTCAGATAAGAGTTCTGCATTACATGTTATGCCTATGCGTGAAGCTGCGCCTTTGTATGTTCCACTAAAAGGGGAAGGTACGGATGATGATAAGTTGTCGAAGGATGCGAAAGGGTATTTTGTGTATAATTGGGTATATACGCCATGGAATAGAGCAGATGTGATGGCCTTGAAAAATTCTTTACCTGATCTTCGGAAGAATCCGGCGGCATTTTATGAAGGGGTGGAGGGGGCTATTTCGTCTTGTGTGATGACTCTTGTGGACATAGATTTGTTTTTTGGGCTAATTTTACCACCTGATATGTGGAGGCAAATTCGTAAAACTAATGATGAAACGATCTTGGGGGGGACCTGGAAAGAAATAAATGCTGCAGATTTAGATAGGGAACCAGCATGTAAGCCCTGTCCGCTAATCTTAGATCTTCCGGCAGCTATTTTGCATAAATTGAAAACGCTTGTTCCCGCCAAAAAGATTGATTGGACCATGTTAACGTCGTGCAAGCAGAAACCCGATGAAACGGTCTCTGATTTCTTTACACGCTTTGAGGAGGCATTTCATGATTACAGTGGTCAATCTTTAACAGACGATACGGGTCGGCATCTGTTTGTAGATAAGTATGTAGCTAATCTCCTACCAGAGATTGCTAGGCGATTGAAATCGAGTGAAAGTTCCTGGGCCACGGCGACCCCTGCGTCCTTGTTAACTATGGCTCAGTATTATGAGCGGCAGGAGGTGGAAGCTAAAGAAAGTGTAGAGAAAAAGACGAAGGAATTGAAAACGAAGGTGATGTTGGCGCAGGTTCGGGGAACACAGGGTAGAGGGAATGATAGAGGTAGACGCGGTGGGGGAAATGCATCGTATGGTCGTACGGACATTGCGGAGGATCAGTGTGCTTATTGTAAGGAGTTTGGGCATTGGGCCGAAGATTGTCCGGTACTTCGCGAACAGCGTAGTCAGCGTGGTCGAGGTAGTGGAAGGTCAAGAGGAGGTTATACTGGAACGAGAGGTGGCGGAGGTGATCGTAGACAGGTTGAGGAGAGGGGCCGTGGCCAGGACGAACGAAATACGTTTGATAGACGGAATCAATATCAGATTTCGGAAGGAGAAAATGTGGAACATCAGGATTACGTGCATGCATAGGATTGCGTAGGATGGGGTAAGGAATCAGTTGAAGTGCCGGTAGATCAGCAAGGTCCATATGTAACAGCGGGTATTTTGGGTTCTACTGATCAATTTCTAGTCGACACAGGAGCTACTCGTAGCGCTCTGTCGAAAAACTTGGTTCCGAGGGCTCCCCTGTCTGGCGAAATGATTACGTGTGTAGGGTTTGATGGCACACCCTCCCCCAGCCCATTGTCCAAGCCCCTTGCACTATGCATTGACAAATATTTTAGTTTTGGCCAATTTTTGTTATCACCCCATACCCCAGATAATATCCTGGGCATTGATTTGCTTAAATATTTTCGAGCAACAATACGCTGCGCTCCAGAGGGAGTGCGGGTTATCTTGAACGACAACTACCCTGACCCTGATGATTGCATTGAACCCGACAGATTTTATGCCATTTTGGATATCCCTGCTTTGGCCTCTCTGCCGCACACGCTGTGGGCGACCTCAGATACGGATGTGGGAGAGATGCGCATTCCACCAATACACATTACTGTTAAGGAAGGGGCCCCTCTACCACGAGTGCCACAGTATAAGATCTCGAAGGAAGGTGAAATTGCACTGACACATATTGTTCAGGATTTGATTTCTGCAGGGGTGGTGGAGGAGGTCCCTTATAATGTCTGTAACAGCCCTATTCTACCGATTCTTAAGAGAGACTCAGACGGCAAGATCTATCGATTTATTATTGATTTGCGTGAAATAAATAAAATTGTCATTCCCCAATACCCAGTGGTGTCTGATATCACGACTTTGCTTACTTTGGTTCCACCGACAGCCACCACTTTTAGCGTTATTGACCTAAAGAATGCGTTCTTTTCTATCCCTGTTCATCCAGATAGCAGATATCTGTTTGGTTTTACGCTCAATAATAAATCGTATAGATTTTGTCGTGTTCCCCAAGGATATACCGAAAGCCCTAGCATCTACAGCCAGGCTTTGAAACGTCAACTAGATTCCTTTAAATTGCAGTCTGGCGTGGCGCTCATCCAGTACGTGGATGACCTTCTGCTCGCCGCCGACTCCCATGCACAATGTGAACAGAGTACGCTTGCATTGCTTTCCTTTTTGGCACAAAACAATCACAAGGTTTCAAAGAAAAAGCTTCAATACTGTAGACCCCAGGTGACCTACCTCGGTCATCTGTTGTCTAAGGAGGGGCGGGCATTAACATCTGATCGAATTCAAGCAATTTTAGACACGCCAGTCCCCCGCACGCAGAGAGATGTGCGTGCCTTCATAGGGTTGACGTCCTTTTGTAGGCAATGGATCATGGGTTTTTCGCATATCATAAAACCATTGCTAGCATTACTGTCCAAAGCCACACCAATGCCTCTTGAGTGGACAGACGAATGTCAGAAAGCTTTTGAGCAGTTGAGGCAGGCCCTTTGCTCCGCACCTGTGTTAGGTACACCAGACTATACGAAACTTTTTACATTGTACGTGCACGAGAATGATGGGTGCGCGTTGTCAGTGTTAGTGCAATTACACGGGGATAAGCAGAGACCATGTGCATATTTCTCTGCAATTTTGGACCCTGTAGCACGAGGGTTGCCAGGGTGTTTTCGAGCGGTAGCAGCAACTGCAGTAGCCAAACGACAGAGTGAGGGAATAGTGTTATCACATAAATTGTTGGTATTAGTTCCTCACGCAGTAGACGCCCTGTTAAACCAAACCAAGACCCAATATCTCACGAGTGCACGGCTAACAGGATACGAGCTGACACTCTTGGCGCCACATATTACATTGAAAAGATGCGCTACTTTGAACCCTGCCACTTTATTGCCCTATCCGGCCGAGGAGGGTCAGGAAGAAAAACATCATGACTGTGTTTTCCTGACCGAGGAACAGACAAAGGGTCGTGTTGACTTGCAGGATGTGCCACTTCCAGATGTGGATGGGGAACTGTGGGTTGATGGATCGTGCCTAAGGCTGCCAGATGGCACGACATCCGCAGCATATGCGATCACGACACTTAAGACAGTGGTAGAAACAGCTAGGATACCACAAAAATCAGCTCAGGCAGCAGAGCTGATAGCCTTAACAAGAGCCTGTGAATTGAGTGCCGGATTATGTGTGAACATATACACGGACAGCCGGTATGCCTTTGGAGTGGCCCATGACTTCGGGCTTCTTTGGAGGGAACGCGGGTTTCTGACATCACACGGAGAACACATTATGCACGGAGAGCTAGTGCGTGATCTCCTAAATGTGTTGCTTTGCCCTAAGAAAGTAGCGATAGTGAAGTGCAGTGCCCATAAAAAGATTACGGATAAAGTGGGTCAAGGGAATGCCTTTGCAGACAGCATAGCAAGGCAAACGGCTATGTCCCGAACTAGCTCCCCCATGTACGTGGTACAATCACAGGCTGAGCGATGGAGTGATGCTAGAGCAGAGATACGGGATATTCAAAAATCAGCCACAGAATCTGAACTTGCGGCTTGGGCAGTAGATGGGGTACTAGATGACGAGGGTTGTTGGAGAAGCAAAGACATGGAGAAGTGGAAATTGCCTGCGGCTTACTTGCAGGCGATGGTCCAGATGACACATGGACTGGCCCATGTTGGAGCTCTTGCAATTACTCGGCTTTTAACACGAGTTTGGGAGCATCCCGAGATTGCGAACACTGCAAAGAGAGTAGTGCAGACCTGCCTGGTATGCTTGCAACACAATCCTGGAAAGGGGGCCTATACTCCGAAAGGAGGGTTCGTTCCACCTTCTGCACCGTTTGAAGTGCTTCAAATGGATTACATCCAACTCGAGCGCTGCAATAACCTGAAGTATGTTTTAGTGGTGGTGTGTGCTTTTAGCAAATGGGTTGAGGCCTACCCCACGAAAGACAATACGGCTTTGACAACAGCTAAGGTGTTGCTTAAGGAATTCTTTCCTCGCTTTGGAGTTTGCAAATTTTTGTGGAGCGATAATGGGCCCCATTTTGTTGGAAAGATTGTGGAATATGTGCTGAAGGGGTTAGGGATTCAGCAAAAGTTCCACGCTGTATTCCACCCTCAGTCAGCAGGTTTGGTCGAGCGGTACAATGCCACGTTGAAGCTTAAGCTGGCCAAAATTGTGGCGTCTACATCGTTGAAGTGGCCAGATGCGTTGCCGTTAGCACTACTATCTCTCAGATCAGTACCCCACTCACGAACCGGCCTTACGCCTTATGAGGTGGTGTTTGGCTGCCCTATGAATATCTGGGGGGTGCCCAAGCCGCGATTAATACATGATGTGCCTTGTGTTATGATGAATGATTATTTGGCACGATTAACAAATGATTTGCTTTCCATTCATCAACAGGTTCGAGAAGCGCTCCCTGATAACTCCACTGGAGAAGGCCACGATCTTCGCCCTGGGGACCATGTGATGGTCCGTTCGTTTGAAAGAGCAAGCAGTTTGGAGCCCAGGTGGAAGGGCCCCGAGCTGGTCCTCCTGGCAACCCGCACCGCAGTACGAGTGACCAACAGGAAGCGGTGGGTGCATTCGACACATTGTCGCCGAGTCTCTCCGGATCTGGTGACTCCTGCTGTGCTGACTGATTACAAGGAGATCTTGGAGAAGGAAAAGAGCCCAGCTGTGACGTCGGCCGAAGTGGAGGGAGCCTTCCCGGACCAATCTGCTACCGGAAGAGAGCGCTACAATCTACGACTGCGATAAGAAGATTTTTGTTCCTTTTTTTAGACTGGTTGGTTACCGCTCCAGGTTTGTGAAACGGAAACCGGGAATTCCAAGGGGGGGGGATCAGTTCTGCCAGAGTAGAGACACCCGTCTTGGCCCGGAGAAGAAAACAACGGCTACCTCGGAGTTCAGCACCGCATTTTTCCTTTTTTTTTTTAGGTATACACGCATGTGTATCTGAGACAATTTGTGAAAGCCCTGTGAACAATTTGTGCAACTTGAGACTTTGTATAAACTTTCTTGAACAATGGCACCAACGGCATCTCGTGATAAGAAAATATTGGGTGCCTTTCTTTTTGTCTTGACCATTGTGGTGATTGCTGTTATAGCCTGGGTAGTCGAACTTGTGGTGCCTGTACGTGAACATTTGCTGTCGACTACCCCGGCACCGTCTGAACACTTTCATTTTACATTGCCATTCCATGAAGAGCGTCATCGCCAAACGTATTTAAATAACAGCTTCATTCAGATTCTTCACCACACGCATAATATGACTAATACCTCTAACTGCTGGGTGTGTGGAATGTTGCCTGGGCACCAGAAGAGAGGGGGCACCCCACTTATTCCGCTCCCGTTTTCGCACAATGGGTCATGCAATGCCTGGTACACCCTCCTCTTTACTTTGAGATGGCCAACAAAAGGGGGGGTGCTTTTCCGTCTGAATAAAGTATGTTCCCATGATAAGGATGGGTTTCCCCGGGCTGAGGGTACACGTTTTAAATGGGAAGAGTACAGGCCTGATAATGTATCTGCTCCACGAATATATAGCAATCAGCGAAATGTGAATGTATCTAGTGCTCATGTCATAAATGTCATTGCCACAAAAGCCGATTTATGCATCAGAAACAAGGGCACGATTGCAGTGGGGAAAAGCGAATGTAATATTACTCTTACGTTTGATAGCCCGAATGGCATTTCATTTGTTGCATCTCGAAACACCTACTTCATCTGTGGAACGAAGGGGTACCATCAGCTTCCAGTAGGGTGGTTGGGCACGTGCTATGTATTGTTTGTGCTACCTCCTGTGTTTATTGCCCCTCCAATGTACCACAACGACTACACTCTGTACCACGATTTTGTTTTGAACAGAGTTAAACGAACTGTTGCCCTAGAGGACATTGATCAAACGGACACTGCATTACAACAGTATGTGGATTTTAATCTGGGACTATTCTCCTTTGTGGGGGCTGCATTGAACAGCCGGAAAATAAGACGACTAACACGCATTGTTGAGGCTGTTGCGAATGACACTGCCGTTGCCCTGGGGAATATTACTGAGGAACTGCAGATTTCCAGAATTGTCACCCTCCAAAACAGGATGGTTTTGGATGTTGTTTTGGCTGATCGTGGGGGGGCATGTAGAATTATCGGAAGCAGCTGTTGTGTTTACGTTCCTGACAATTCTCCATCTGTGTATGATGCCATTTCCAAGCTGCATAAAATAGCTGCCGAAATACACCCGGACAATGGAACTTGGACACTGTCAGGATGGTTCTGGTCCATGATTGCAACTTGGGGCTGGAAACTATTGACAATTCTCTGTATACTTGTGGGAGTAATGTTCTTCATATGCTTGTGTATCCAATGTGGCCCTGCCTTATGTTCAATGTGTTTATCAGTTTGCTTACCATCGAGGCGAGCTCTTGCCCATGACAAACTAATGCTACACAAAGAGGTGACACAAATTATGTTAATAGACATCGAGGACGAACATCCAGACTATGTTCATTATGAGGTAGATTCAGCTAAACGCTAAAAGGGTCGTCTGTCGTAGTTGGCCCGTTTTGATTAGCGATTAGCCGAATCTACACGTTGTCCTCCTTAACTTGGCTATATACGACAAACGCCATTTTGAATGTTGCAGCGGCCATCTTAGACCATGAGCGGCCTCGTGGCCGACGTGCCCTTTAGTCCTTTTTCCGTTCCATTGACCACTCTCATCTGCCCAGCAACAGGCTATTTTTAGTACTGGTCAAGCCACACATGCGCAGTTCTCACTGACCCGTAAACCTTCAGGAATGTGCCGCTAACTGACCCGCGGGTTTGAAACTCTCCAATGAGCTGGCAGTATTCCAAAACATGACCATATATGTCTCTAAAACTGTGTCTTAACTTGCGCCGCCTAAACTTTTATTACCCCAAAATTGTATATAAACGGGGTCACACCGGTGTTCGGTGTGATACCTCTTGCATTACCGAAGGGTGCTGTTTGAGTGTACCACCACCCCATGGGGTCTTAATAAACTTGTTCTTTGCCTTTTACAGTTTCCGTGCCAACAGTTCTTGTGTGTAAGTGGGTAATCTCTGGAGCGTGTAGGCCTTGGGAACCCTGAAATACTTCAATCTGACCCTTCCAAGAAAGATTGCCCCCCCACCCCTGGTGTGTAGGTCTGAATCAGCTGTATCGAGGTGTTCGGGGTACTTATGCTCCACTGTTTTCTTCAAAGAAGGGCACATATAGTGCTCTAAGTATGATACCCAGTGGCTCGCCCTGGAAAAGGAAACTGGCATTCAAGGCTGAGTCTATCTGAGTACAGGACCATGAATTTAGGGTTCTGTGATTTCTAAATATTTACTTGAAGCCAGATACGAAGACAAATGCCTTAAGCTAATCCAACAGGTCTGAAAGGGAGGAATGATGCTACATAAATACCACCACAACATCATCCGTGTATAAGGCTATTTTGTGCTCTTGATGGCTGATAGTTATGCCTTTGATTTGCCTGTCAGCAAGTAGATCCATACACAGGGTGAACAGGAGTGAGGATATAGGGTAGCCTTGTTGCGTGCCCTGGCAATGGCAAATGCCTGTGAAGTTAGTCAATTAACATTCACTTTCACCTTGGGATTGGTATAGCTACACTTCACCATTTTTTTAAATGTGTCCTAAGGCCGGTCCCAGCCAGTCCGTCCCAGGGGAAAAGCCAACCCACCCAATCAAATGCTTTTTTGGCATTGATAGATATAAAAAGCGCAGGAGTGCAAGATTGGATTGCCTTATCTATAAGGTGTAGTAGTCATTTGGAATTATTGCTGCAGCCTTTCTCCAGTCTAAAGCTGGTTTGCGTTGGGTCAATAAGGCCTGGCATGTAGGGACTGGAGGTGCAACTAGTATGATAACACAAAGAGCATGAGGGGATGTCCAATGGAGACAGTTTAAAGACCTGCGAGAAGAGATTCCACCAACATTATAATCATAACACAAAAACCTCTCGGGTCTATGCTAGCATGAAACCAGTTGGGGAAACAAAAAAGAAGAAAGAAATGAATCTACATCTCTGTTTAAAGCCCCAAGCGGGAGCAATCCCTTTTAGGATGAATGCCCTCACCCACCATAGGTGGCATGCTTCATCATATGGGCTTCTCCTCCCAGTGGGAAAACCTAGACCCACTGAGGGCGCAACTCCCTCACTCTGAGGGAGGAGCTTTGGGATGTGTTCAAATTGTTATAAGCTGTTAAGGATGCTAAAATCCCATATGTGAGCAATAAGGTGTTGTCAGGGTGCATCATGATTTGTGAGTGAAAGTGAATTTAAAACTACCTAGTGAGGACAAAAAGACTCTTTATTGACTTGTCCAAACTGGCAGGGTTAAAAAGCAGTGCAAAGCAGTATAAAATCAAACTGCTAAGATGTATAAGAAGGTTGACATGTTTCAGCCTAAGCGATCTATATTAGTATACAGGCTTTCATCAGGACCAGAACTAGTAAACAAAGCTGCTGCTGTGGATGTGAAAAAGAAGTAAAAAGTGGTTCAAAACCAGTAATCCTGTGTATAGTTCGGTATTACTGGAACTTATCTGTAAACATTAGACACAGAAAAATTGCAATAAGTCAAAACCTTAGTACCTCAGGATGAGACACTTGCCATAATGGAGTCACTACTGGACTCTAACCCCACAGACAGCATCACTCCAGTACACTTCATAATGACATGTGCACATCTAGCCATGAAGGAAAACTTTTTCAAATTTGAGGATGAGCTATATTTTCAAACGTCTGGGACATCCATGGGCAGTATTTTTGCCCCGAGCCTGGCTAATCTTTACGTGCAATATTTCAAACAGACCATCGTCCTTCAAGAGAGTAACCCTTATGGTGAACACATACAGGTCTGGAAGCATTACATCAACGATGTGTTTTTATCTGGAGAGGCACCCCGGACACCATTGTATCTTTCGTACCAGTGGTTTATGTCAGGGTCTGACAATTGTGCCTGCCTAGATGATGAACTACACCTACCAGAATGCTTTGCACCTTGGAGGCTGCTGTCAGGGAGTATAAAGTCCTGTGGTAACTTGTAATAGGTGCTCGTGATTTGTCCAATGGTATGTTGTTGTTGGCGGACGCCCTGTCCCCGCGGATCTGCTGGGAAGGCGTGGTTCGTCTTTTTGCTCTGCGGCTGTAGAGCAAGTTGGAGCGAGACGAGTGAAGACTGATCTTGCGTGAGTCATCCGCAAGGCGCGTGAGACGCCGGATTGCTCCCTCAGCGCACTTGCGGAACGGAACTCAATGTTTAGTGAGTAACCCGGAGACGCCGGATTGCCCCCTTCGGGTCGCTCACGCACGTAGCCAAGAACCGCGTTCTCGGCACCGGCTGGTGCCTTGTTTGTTATTTGCGTGTGAGACGCCGGATTGCCCCCTCCACGCCTTTGTGTTGTTCTTGCTACTTTTCCGGGCGTGTTCGTGGAGACGCTGGGATTTCCCCCTTCACTACACGCCGAGACTATGAGCTCATTGATGAGTTAAGTATCACGAACAGGAGACGCCGGATTGCCCCCTCCTAATTCGTTCGTGTGTAACACTGTACCGAAAATCTTGTCAAGAGTGAAAAGCCGGTTGGCTGCATTTCAGTTTAGTTATAATATTATTTCGATCAGGAACATCGGAGATTTCATCTGACGATAAAGAGCGGGGGGAAGAGCTTGATCTTTCCTTAAATCCATTGGTGATCTCCTTACTACATCCCTTCTTTTGGCAACTGGTGAGTGAATGTGTGTTGAGTTGTTAGAGTACATACACTTGAAACATAGAGGGTTACAAGAGAGCCATAACCACTGTTTTGTTGTTCTACCTATAGCTGAAGAAGGGACACAAACAAGGGAAGGGTCGCATCCTGAGCACTATCAGGTGAGGGTTCGTGTTCACACCAGTGAGATTAGGATTAGAATACCAGGGAACCTTAGTTAATGTATTCCTCTTATCATTTCAGGTCCCTGTCCCGGATGTTCCTGTTTTCTACTTAAATTTTCCCTCGCCTGACTGCCTTGCACTCTGAGGTTTTTAGTTAGAGTGCGGGGACGTCTGGAGGTGGACCCCATTAGAGCATCATTCCGACCCTGAGGATCAACAGCCGTGACAGAATCACGAGCCCACGTTGCTATTACCTCCTGGTCGGAAGAAGGCTCAAGCTATGGCAACTATGGACGACGTGCTTCAGGCCCTGTTGTTAGTACAGCAGGAACTGGCGGCGTCCAAGTTGGAGGCCACTGCCTTAAAAGAGAGGTTAGATCGTCAACAGGCTAATCCTTTTGATGCGGCACCAGGAGGTCGCTCCATTCAAGTAACGATGCCTCCTCCAATACCTTTAGTCAGTCCAAAGAGATACTCTGGTGACCCTCAGAGAATTCAAGCCTTTCTGACCCAAATCACCCTTCATTTCTCGTGTAGGCCGGCTTCGTTCCCCAATAATATGTCCCGAGTGGCGTTCGCCATTTCTTACTTGTCTGGGGATGCAGCGAATTGGGCTGTTCCCTTTGTTAGGAACAATGATCCCATATTAAATGACTGGACAGCGTTCCGTAGAGAGTTCGAACGGGTGTTTGATCGGAGAGCGACAACACTAAGTGCAGATAGGGAATTATTGGGGCTCCGACAAGGGAAGAAGGATTTAGTGTCATATATGACTACTTTCAATCGTCTTGTGACGGAGACAGGCTGGCCAGAAGACAAAAGAATGGCATTATATTACCAGGGCCTGTCCGATGAGTTAAAAGATATCATAGTACAGATTGATCCCCAACCCACAACATGTATTGATTTAATCAATCTCACCCTGCGCCTGGACCATAGATTAGGGGAGCGGGGAGGCGACCGAAGGAAACATGATAGGCCCTCTGATTCGGTGGGTCACGTACTTCCGCCGGTTCCACGGGCTGGAGACAGTTCAACGGAACCAATGGATGTCGGGGCCATCCGATCCCCTCTTACTAAAGCCGAAAGAGAGAGCCGCCGCTCTCAGGGGCTATGTATGTATTGTGGGAAAAAGGGACACTACGTTAAGGAGTGTCCCTCCAAACCCAAAAGGTCCAAAACCTTTTACTCGGCTAAGAAGGTGGCTCTTACCACTGTTGATCCCGATACCAGTGATGAGAGCCCTTCCGTGAGTGAAAGGCAGAAGACAAAAGAATGGAGACTGACATCATTGGCCTCGGTTGAGGGCAAGGCCCCTATAACACATGTTGCCTTATCCTCCCTATTGTTGAGCCAGGGCAAAGAACATGCAATGTGGAGCATGATAGACTCAGGGGCTACTGGGAATTTTGTGGACGAAGGCCTCGTGCGTCGTTTGGGGCTGGGAAGAGTGACTACAAAAAATCCAGAAACCGTGCTGGCAGTGGATGGTACCCCCCTGAAATCTGGTCCTATCGTTGAACGTACCGAAGAGGTGGTATTGGTTCTGGAGAACAGCATTGTCAAACATACTGAGAGTATCATTTTGAACATCATCGAGGCTCCACAATATGAGCTAATACTGGGTATCCCATGGTTAGAAAAACACAACCCTTCCATAGACTGGAGGGAAAAGACTGTGAGCTTTCAGTCGGAGGAGTGTCAGAAAACTTGTATGAGTACCCCATCTTCACATACGATAGCCTTGGCCCAGATAACACACATAGCCACTGCGGTGGAAAAAGTAACTGTCCTACCTATGGAATACCACGAGTACAGTGAGGTGTTTAGTGAAGCACAAGCTGAAGTGCTCCCTCCCCATAGGGAGTACGATTGTAGAATAGATTTGGTGGAAGGCGCTGTTGTTCCCTCTTGCAGGGTGTACGCCTTGTCAGAGCCTGAGTCCAAACATCTGCAAGAATACCTGACACACTTCAGTGCTATAGGGTTCATTAGACCTTCTCGCTCACCAGCAGCGTCTCCTTTGTTTTTCACGACGAAGGCCAATGGGGAGCTGCGTACCCTCATTGACTATCGCCAGTTAAATAAACAGACCATAAGGAACCGGTACCCTCTTCCCCTCATCCCCGTGCTGCTGGACCAGGTGAGTGAGGCAGTGATCTATACACGGTTGGATCTCCGTGGTGCCTACCACTTGGTCAGGATCCGTAGTGGTGATGAGTGGAAGAAGGCCTTCAAGACCAGATATGGTCTTTTCGAGTATCTGGTAATGCCGTTCGGGCTTTGCAATGCCCCGGCGGCATTCCAGTACTTCCTTAATGATGTATTGAAGGAATACCTGGACCAGTTCGTCATCGTATATATAGATGACATCCTTGTTTATTCTGACTCACGTAACCAACACACCGATCATGTTCTCCTGGTGTTACAGAGGCTGTTGGAATACCGACTCTACTGTAAGCTCAGTAAATGTGAGTTTGATGTAGAAGAGGTGGAATTTCTGGGGGTTATACTTACACCTAGAGGGTTTCACATGGCAGAGAGGAAGGTTGATGCGGTGAGTGCATGGCCAGTGCCAAAGAGTGTGAAAGAGGTGCAATGCTTTCTTGGCTTTGCCAATTATTACAGACGTTTTATTTCTCAGTTCTCCTTGTTGGCTTCACCCCTCACCAAGTTGTTACGAAAAGGAGTTCCCTTTCAGTGGAATACCGAAGCCATGAGGGCGTTCGAGTTGTTGAAGGAAGCGTTTGTTTCTGCCCCAATCCTGAAACATCCGCAACTGGATCTACCCTTTATAGTAGAGGCGGACGCCTCTGATGTCGCAGTGGGAGCTGTCCTATCGCAGAGAGATAGAGAAACAGGCCAGTTACATCCAGTTGCCTTCCTGTCCAGGAAATTGAACTCCGCTGAAAGCAACTACTCAATATCTGAAAAAGAACTGTTGGCAATAAAACGAGCCTTCCAGGAGTGGAGACCTGGTATCGGAAAAAGAACAAATAAAAGCGATCATCGCACCCGAGAAAGTGGTGTGTTTAGTAACAGCTGATCGCTTTATAGAACAAGTACAGAAAGAACGAAACCAAGTGCAATGGCAGAAGTGGGTAAGCCAGAACCGCCTCCGAAGTCTCCAACACGGGGTGCCCTTGCATGGAGGGAAATTGTTTCTCCCCTCTCACGATCTACGGCTTCAGGCCTTCAACTGGTGTCATGGGGAAGTGCTGGCCGGGCATCCCGGGGTGACAAAAACCATCCATCTGGTAAAGCGACATTTCTGGTGGGAGACAATGTCAAGAGATATAGAAAAGTGGATAGGACACTGCGATACATGTGCAAGGGCAAAAGGGGATCATTCCATGAGTCGTGGGAAACTCAGACCACTACCCACTCCGTCCCGCCCTTGGCACACCATTAGCATGGACTTCATCGTGGGGTTGCCAATGGACCAAGGATACAACGCTATCATGGTGGTGGTAGACAGTTTGACAAAAATGGGACACTTTATTCCATGCAAAAATCTTCCTACTGCCAGTCAAACTGCTCAATTACTGTTGACACAGGTGGTCCGGATTCACGGAATTCCTCGCGTGATCATCTCGGACAGGGGACCACAGTTCGTGGCGCGGTTTTGGCGCATGTGGTGCAAGGCTCTGAGGGTGGAGGACGCTCTATCCACCAGTTTCCACCCTCAGACGGAGGGCCAGACCGAAAGACTAAATCAGACACTAAAACAGTACTTGAGGTGCTATTCAGAAGAAGCTAGCCGTTCCTGGGTCTCTCTTCTCTGGCTGGCTGAGTTGTCTTATAATAATGCATGGCATAGCTCAACTGGGGAAACACCGTTCAAGGCCAATACAGGCTTTCATGCTAACACCCTTCCGTTGACCATACCAGAGGAAATCCAGAACCACCCTACGGTGGCCGCCCATGTGAAGGCCTTGTTAGAGTCACATCAACGGATACAGAAAACTCTTGTCCGAGCAAAGACCACATACAAAAACTGGGCGGATAAGCACCGACAGGAGAGTCCTCTGTATGAGGTTGGGGACAGAGTTTGGTTGTCCACAAAGAACATTCGATTCCGTTATCGCAGCATATTCCACCCCGGTTTCATTGGTCCGTATGTGGTCATCAAAAAGATCAATCCCGTGGCTTACAAATTGAAATTGCCCATGTCTATGAGGATACATCCTGTGTTCCACAGCAGCCTGTTGAAGCCGGCCAGTTCTATACGGAGCAAGGCTGCCCCGCCGGTGCTGAGAGATGGTCAACTGGAGTACGAAGTGCGTCGCATCATGGACGCGAGGCTCCGTCAGGGGAAGCTGTGGTTCCTTGTTTCCTGGAAGGGTTACGGCTCAGAGGATGACTCTTGGGAGCCCAGTCATGAAGTCCATGCCCCTCGATTGATCCGTTCATTCTATGCCCGTAATCCGAGGAAGCCCGGTGCTAGGAGGCACTGGGCAGGGGGGCATACTGTCAGGGTCTGACAATTGTGCCTGCCTAGATGATGAACTACACCTACCAGAATGCTTTGCACCTTGGAGGCTGCTGTCAGGGAGTATAAAGTCCTGTGGTAACTTGTAATAGGTGCTCGTGATTTGTCCAATGGTATGTTGTTGTTGGCGGACGCCCTGTCCCCGCGGATCTGCTGGGAAGGCGTGGTTCGTCTTTTTGCTCTGCGGCTGTAGAGCAAGTTGGAGCGAGACGAGTGAAGACTGATCTTGCGTGAGTCATCCGCAAGGCGCGTGAGACGCCGGATTGCTCCCTCAGCGCACTTGCGGAACCGAACTCAATGTTTAGTGAGTAACCCGGAGACGCCGGATTGCCCCCTTCGGGTCGCTCACGCACGTAGCCAAGAACCGCGTTCTCGGCACCGGCTGGTGCCTTGTTTGTTATTTGCGTGTGAGACGCCGGATTGCCCCCTCCACGCCTTTGTGTTGTTCTTGCTACTTTTCCGGGCGTGTTCGTGGAGACGCTGGGATTTCCCCCTTCACTACACGCCGAGACTATGAGCTCATTGATGAGTTAAGTATCACGAACAGGAGACGCCGGATTGCCCCCTCCTAATTCGTTCGTGTGTAACACTGTACCGAAAATCTTGTCAAGAGTGAAAAGCCGGTTGGCTGCATTTCAGTTTAGTTATAATATTATTTCGATCAGGAACATCGGAGATTTCATCTGACGATAAAGAGCGGGGGGAAGAGCTTGATCTTTCCTTAAATCCATCGGTGATCTCCTTACTACATCCCTTCTTTTGGCAACTGGTGAGTGAATGTGTGTTGAGTTGTTAGAGTACATACACTTGAAACATAGAGGGTTACAAGAGAGCCATAACCACTGTTTTGTTGTTCTACCTATAGCTGAAGAAGGGACACAAACAAGGGAAGGGTCGCATCCTGAGCACTATCAGGTGAGGGTTCGTGTTCACACCAGTGAGATTAGGATTAGAATACCAGGGAACCTTAGTTAATGTATTCCTCTTATCATTTCAGGTCCCTGTCCCGGATGTTCCTGTTTTCTACTTAAATTTTCCCTCGCCTGACTGCCTTGCACTCTGAGGTTTTTAGTTAGAGTGCGGGGCCGTCTGGAGGTGGACCCCATTAGAGCATCATTCCGACCCTGAGGATCAACAGCCGTGACAGTTTAATATCAAAAACAACTTTCTGAGATTCACTTTTGAATTTTCCAACACCAGCCTGCCATTCTTGGACATGAGGAAGACGGCCTCAGCTTCGAACTATACAAGAAGCCAATGGCCCGGAACGCACTCCTATCATACAATAGTTACCATGCGAAGGACCTCTGAGAGAATTTGCTCTTCTGGCAATTTCTCTGGATACGGAGGAATTGCTCAACTATTGAAAAATACAAAGAGCATGCCGGTACATTGAGTGCCCACCTGAAGGAGAAGAACTATCCAACTAACACGATCCGCAGATCTAGAAAGAGAGCTGCTAATAACAATAGGGAAACCCTGATTGAAGTGGCTCCCTCGAAGGAAGAGCAATCCAGGTTGACATGTGTTAAAATGTTTGCAGCTACTCCAAACAAATAAAACAGAGCATTCTGAAGCATTGGACGATCCTCAAAATTGGAAGAGAACCTCTACCAACTCCAATGTTTGCCTTCAAAAGAAGGCCAAAATTCAAGCCGTAACCCTCAGCCCAAGAATCCTTATGGGGATTATCACCCATCAAAGGGCATTTTCCATGCTGTTCCTGTGCAGTGTGCCCACAATCCTCACACATGACGGAGGTAGATATGGGCACTAATAAACCCTGGATCCTGTCAAGACATACCAACTGTAACAGCAACAAGGAGGTCTACTTAATCACCTGCCTGTGCATTTTGCGCTACGTGGAAATGACCACATGCAAAGTCAAAACAAGAGTACTTGAGAACAAAAGCACCATCCGGTGTAAAAAAACATCCACAAAGATGACTAATCATTTTTTGGATATGATTCACCATGCAGACGATCTACGTTGGATCGTTTTAGAGCAACCTCACAATCTTCCACACGTCATGGACATATCTAAATTTTTGTTCCACAGGGAACAACGTTGAGTCTACAGGATCAAAGTAATACTACAGGGCTGAATGAAGAGATTCCCTGGCTATCGCTGTGAATATATGAATCTGGTCCCTGCCATGTATGAGTTTCATATATACCAATGCAGAATATTGAGCATTAATTTTCAACCCCCCATTATCCGTTATCACACAACCGTAAACAGGACCAAATTTGTCTTCATTTGCCAGATGACTTTCAAAAGGATATCAAGTGCAACTGCTGTATTGTGTAAATCTTGCGCAATCCATTTAGTAGAGATATTGCAATCGCATATTTGACATAAGCACATATTAGTTTCATCTTTGAGTATAGTCAGCAGGGCACTCGCAATGTATAAGGCATTAACTAGGCAAACCCTACAGATAACATTTTCACATATTGAGTCAAGACTAGTGATAAATAACTAACTACACATGCACGATCCATTCAGTGGAGATATCGCGATCAAATATTTGTCTTAAGTACTCATTTGTAAAAATTCCATCTTTGAGTATAGTCAGCAGGGTACTCGCAATGAAAAGACAAACCGTAAAGTTTTTTCATATTGAAGCCAGACCAGTGTTAGGCTCCGCACATGCGCATTACGGACAGCAGAATACTCTATCTCTGAGCCTGCGCCGTGAGAGAACTATAGCGCTCACACATGAGTACTAAATAGATCAGGCAACAGAATAGGACACCTTGAGGTCTTCGTATGGCACAACTAAGGTTTCTATGTCGGTATTTATAAGCCTCATACTTCTCCCATCAGTACCTCCGGTTGCAGCTTCAGTACCATGATGGGGTACTGACGGAGAGGGGAGTGGGTATAGCGGACATGGGGCGGAATGTTTTCCAGCAAAGGCACTTTCAAGATAGAATTGATCTCCTTTAAAAAATATGCAGACAGGCTACTACAGTGCCAGACGTAATGTTATATAAGCCTTATGTTAAACAAGTGGTAGTCACTCACTTTGGTAATTGGCACTGAGCCATAGAATTGATTAATCCTAGCACTTGTTTTTTTAAACTACCAAATAAGAGTAATAGCGCGTAATCTTGACAAATCTAACGTTGATCACTTGGCTGTTCATACTATTAAGTAGGAGAAGTAGGGCTTAAGCTTGACCACTTCAGCAGTGATCGCTGGATAAGGCAGATCTATATTTGACACTAATGCCTTAATGCCGAAACTTCAACAGCGCACATTAGTATACCGCACCTCCCAGCGAAACCGTACCGCGCAAACATGAATATACAACCCACACTCATAAATGCACTATGTAATCGGTAGCGCATGGCAATAGTTTTTAGAATTGACAGCTAAATCGGTTATCTATCCATTTCCCACTGTGTCTTGAACCGTTAGGTACACCACCAGCACATCCTTCAATTTAGTAGACAAGAGTCCTCATTCCACACCACAGATGTGTGACGCATGATTTTGTTTATGCAGAGCGGGCCCCCTTCCCAAAGTTGTAACCAGGTTGAGGTGGGGTAGCTTATCCTACAAATTTGGGTGAGTAAATAGCAAAGGAGTACCCTTCTGGACTCAGTAATGATATGTGACCAATCCGTCATCATAAGTATGAACCATGTTGAGAGTAATGCATTGTTTTGATTTGTTGCAATTTTTATGTGTCTCACGTTATTAGATAAGTTCCAGTAATACCGAACTATACACAGGATTACTGGTTTTGTAACATTTTTTATTTCTTTTTCACATCCACAGCAGCAGCTTTGTTTACTAGTTCTGGTCCTGATGAAAGCCTGGATACTAATATAGATCACTTAGGCTGAAACATGTCAACCTTCTTATACATCTTAGCAATTTGAATTTATACTGCTTTGCACTGCTTTTTAACCCTGCCAGTTCAGACAAGTCAATAAAGAGTCTTTTTGTCCTCACTAGGTAGTTTTAAATTCACCTTCACTCACAAATTACGCTGCACCCTCACAACACCTTATTATTCACATATTTGATTTTAGCAACCTTAACAGCTTATGACAATCTGAAAACATCCAAGAGCTCCTACCTCACAGTGAGGGAGTTGTAGCCCTCAGTGGGATTAGGTTTTACCACTGGGAGGAAACGCCCATATGATGAAGCATGCTGCCTATGGTGGGTGAGGGCATTCGTCCTAAAAGGGATTGCTCCCCCTTGGGGCCTTAAAGAGAGACGCAGATTCACTTTTTTCTTGTTTTTTGAATTTTTTCCTAAACTGGTTTCATGCTAGCATAGACCCGAGAAGTGTTTGTGTTATGGTGCTGCTGGAATGCCTGTAAATAATTTAGCAGCAACATTAAGCAAGGAAATAAGGCAATAAGAGGAACATTTCATAGGGTCTTTTCCTGGTTTGGGTGGTACTGTGATCGCTCCCTCTTGCACAGAGACAGTGAGTTTGTCAGTGTCACCAAAGAGGTAGGTGAGATCGGTCCTAAAAGTTGTAAAAATACTGGGGATAAACCCTTCCAGACGGAGGCCTTCCCAAATTGTATTTGTGATATGCTAGCTAGGACATCATCAAGAATAATGTCTGCCTCTAGTGTGAATGAAACCAGAGGCAGCAGGGGAGTAGTACTACAAGTGGAGAGATATGTAGGGTATCGGAGTGTGCTGTTACTTCTGCAGTGTATAGATCAACATAAAAACACTCAAGGGCATGCACAATTTCCTTATTAGAGTGTATACTGCATCCTATCAGTGGAACTCTGTGATCCTGCTTTTGTAGTTCTGTGCCAACAACTTATGTGCCAGAAATTGCCCCGTTTTGTTGCTGCTTGCGTAATAGTTTTGTTTCGTACTTAGGAGGCCATATTCAGCCCTGTCCATATCTAGCACTGTAAACTGTTTTGTTGCCTAGGTCAATTGTCTCTGCACAATTCTTATGAGTCTCCTTGAGATTTCTTACACATTCCTCAAGGCCGGCATGCTTATCCCTCCTCAAATATTTGAGGCCGGTGGAGATAGCTATCATGGTCCCTCTCACAATTGCTTTCAGCGAGTCCCTCGGAAGAGAGATGGGAGTGTCTGGGGTATTGTTAGTCTGGAGAAAGTGCTTGATCACTTTGATAACTTCTTTTATAGTAGAGTCATAGGTTAAGAGTTTATTGTTAAGGCGCCTGGTATATTCAATATTGGCAAGGCCAGACTGGCCATAGCGGGCACCTGGTAATCCCCCGGTGCACCGCACTGGTGGGGGCCGGTTTTGGGCCCCTGGGGGCCGATTTTGCAACATAGATGCAAAATCGGCCCTGTAACAAAATCGTCCAAAAACCGGCCCGACAAACAGCTTGGTAGCTCCTCCAACCCCCCAGAGTGGGGAGGGGGCCGGCCGAGCACTTTGCCAGGGCCGGTTGTGGTTCCCAGCCTGACCCTGCATATCGGTGCCCCAATATAGGCCCAGGTAACATCCTAACCCTTCACCTATATTCTTCCCTACACTACATACATAATGGTTCTTCAGGACTGACCTTTTACCTAGATACAACACTGCACTCAGAACTCAGCATTTTCCCTGGTAAAGGCCCCATACCTTATGCATGAGGATTCTTGGAAACTCAGCAGGGCTACCATGTCCTGTACAATATCTATGTGTAAAGTTCATTCCCAACATCATCCTAAGTCCGACAAGTGTCACAGCTAGGTAGAACCCTAGGGAAACCTTTGGGTATATAAACGACACATCTTGCTGAGACAAGCAGAGGAAATCAGGACTTCGAATGCGACGTACTGACATGAGACGCTGAAGCCCCTGCATGCAAATACTCCAGCTTGCAGTGGTCTGACCTCCATTGCGGGGTGTCCAACCCTAGACCAGGACGGGTTCCTACAGTTTCTCACTTCAGGTAGTGGGGGTTGACTTTTGCCTAGAGGGATTCTTGACTTAACAGCTACATACATGCTAGGTACACTTTGGTAAAACTAGTTAGGGTAGCATCAGAGGAGTACACATTTTTTTTTCGTGTATTTCATATACTTGCCTGTATTCATGTTTATCCCCTTCTGTGCCCATGACGAGCTGAACATGTCATGGCACACAGTCCCCGTGTGCTCATGATGAGCTCAGCTCGTCATGACACCCACCCACTGGGGAAGCGCTGGAGCTCCGGTTGTGGGCGGTCGATCTTTAAATTTGTTATAGGGAAGGCAGGGGAAGACCTACCCCTGCCTCCCCCGACACCCCTCTGCGTCATCAATGATGTCAGCAAGCGAGGACTCTGACGTCATTGGAGGTTCCCTTTGTTTACCGACGGGCAGGGAAGCCATTTGCTTCCTGTGCTTCGGTGAAGAAAGAGGTACGTTTTGGGGCTAGGGAGGGAGGATTTAAAAGAAAGAGGCATCGGGGAAAGAAAAGGGTTTTCCTTTCCCTCGATGCCTCTTTTGTGCATTCCTGCTGCACGATTGTGCGATCGTGCAGCAGGAATGCCCATTAGCGTCAGGGATTATTATTTTTTTTAATTTGGCCAGTGTTTGTTGGTTGGGGGAGCTGCCCCTTGGGCAAGGGTCGCTCCCCTTTTGGGGGCAATATCACAGGCTTTGTCTGCCCCCTGGGGGGGCAGAGTTTATTTATTTAATTAAAAATTGACCCACACGCCAATGTGCTGCGGAGTGACCCCCTGGGCAAGGGTCACTCCCCTTGGGGGCAATTTTAGGCAGCCCACAAGTTTTTTGTTGTTTTGGGGAGCGACCCCTTAGGCAAGGGTTGTATTAAAAAATCAGCCACTGGACCAATGTGCTGGGGGTGGCCCCTTGGGCAAGGGTCACTCCCCTTGGGGGCCATTTTAGGAATCGCACAATGTTTTTGTTTTTGTTTTGGGGAGCGACCCCTTTTGGGGGACATCATTTTTGCTTTGTTTGCCCCCCGGGGAGGGGCAGATTTACATTTAAAAAAATGTATTCGGCCCACTGGGCCAATTGAATAAATGTAGTGGGGAGTGGCCCCTTGGGCAAGGGGTCACTCCCCTTTTTGAGGCATATAGTTTTCCTTTGTCTGCCTCCTGGGGGGGCAGTTTTAATTTTATTTAAAAAATTGGCCCACTGGGTTAATGTAAAAAATATACTGGGGAGTGTACCCTTGGGCAAGGGTCACTCCCCTTTGCGGGCCATTTTAGTATGCCCATGATGTTTTGGTTGGTTTAATCCATCATCATGCTTTAATCCATCATCATGCTGTAGCTCACTCCACCACCCCAGTTCAGACATGGCCATATGCAAATTAGTCTGACCCTGTGCCTCATGGGAACAGGCCAGCCCGAACTGCCAAGCCATTTCTTCCCTGGCCCGGAAACAACCATCCTGGGACCAATTTCTGGCTAATCATCCATTATCAGCCATGCTAGCTTGAGTCCAGTGGCAAAGTGAGCAAGGGACCCACATCTGGGGATACCCTGCCAATTTAGGGCAAAGAAAGCACACAGGGTCAGTCTGATTTGCATATGGCCATGTCTGAACTGGGGTGGTGGAGTGAGCTAAACAATGATGATGGATTAAACCAAGATCAGTTGATGGGGGGTGAGATTTGCTCAAGCGCTCCGTCCATCATCCCCTTTGGTAGCACCTTGAGGGGTCGTTCGGCTGTTTTTTTTTTGTAGGGCCACTAGGGCACCAGGGTCTATTTTTATGTTGGGGAGCCGCCCCTTGGACATTGGTCGCTCCCCTTTATGGGAGGATGATTGTGGCCATTTCTGCTCTCTTTGGGTGGAAGAGTAGCAGTATGTGTTTAGGCCCATCTGCCCCCAAGGGGGGCAGAAGCCACTCGACACCAGTTTTTAAAATTGTTGTTCTGGTGGTGGCCTCAAGGCCACGGGTTGCTCCCCTTTTACGGGGGTGAATATTGAATTTATACTGTTAGGCCCACCTACCCCTTAGCTTGGTAGGTGGACCGGTGCATTATTTGCATATGTGATTGTAATGTTTTTTTCTCCTTTTAAATCTAGTGTAAAGCTTTTGATTGCTGTTTGTGTTTCAACAGTGGTTGTTCTGCAGTTTTGTGTAGTTGCATATTTTTTTTGTAAGAAAAACATTTTTGTTGTATGTACTTTAATGAGTAATATTGTAATGTATTAATTCATTTTTTTGTAAGTGGCGTTATAGTGGCAGCATATTTAGTTAGTGTTTTGAGCATGAAAATCTTTGTGATGTGTTTTGCATTGTCTTATGTGTATTTTTTTTCTTTTTTAGTGGGAGATTTGTATCTCTTTGCAACTTGTTTGTGTTTTTTTTTGTATAAAAAATCCTAAATGTGATGGCCGTGTGTGTAGGCGGGTGCTTGGCTGGCGGTGTGCATGGACTGGCACTTGGCTTGCGGTGTGTGTGGACTGGCGCTTGCCCGGTGGTGTGCATGGACTGGCGCTTGGCTGGCGTTCTGCAAGGACTGGCGCTTGGCTGGCGCTGTGCTGGGACTGGAGCTTGGCTGGCGGTGTGCGTTGACTGGTGCTTGGCTGGCGGTGAGCGTGGATTGGCGCTTGGCTGGTATTGTGCGTGGAGTGACGCTTGGCTGGCGGTGTGCGTGGACTGGCGCTTGGTTATCGGTGCGCGTGGGCTGGCGCTTTGCTAGCAGTTTGAGTGGACTTGCGCTTGGCTGGCGGTGTGCGTTGATTGGTGCTTGGCTGGCGCTGTGCGTGCATTGATGCTTGGCTGGTGGTATGCATAGACTGGTGCTTGGCTGGTGGTGTGCGTGCATTGGTGCTTGGCTGGCGGTGTGCGTGGACTGGCGATTGGCTGGCAGTGTGCATGGACTGGCACTCGGCTGGTGGTGTATGATTAGTGACTTGCTGCTGCTCACTACACACACTGCTAGCTGAGCGGCACTCCACGCAATCCATCAGTTTGTGTAGTTGCTGTGTCTGGAATGTGGGCGTGTGAAAATGATGGGCCCTTGAATGGCGCTGTCTGCTGGTGTGAGTGTTGTAATGTGATGGGCTCGCGGCTGGGGGTGTGAATGTTTTGTATGTGTCACACGTATGAAAGGTGTAAGAGGTTGGTGCGTTGTCGTGGCTTTACAGCTCACGAGATGTGAGTCAGTGGTTCAGTTTCTTGTCTTTTCAATTATTAACAGTGCATTTCATTTTTGTGAAATCACTTGTTAATACACTTGTATATACTGAACCATCACTTACCCTTGTGCCAAATCCAACCAGAATGTGTGTGTGCTTGAGGATTAGATGGCTGTGCAGTAATATTTGTCTTTCTGAAGCTGGTGTACCTTGTCCCTTTTTGTGAATGTTGTAATGTGTTGGTTTTGTGCCTGGTGGTGTGAATGGTCTTGTGTGTATCACGTATGAAAGGTGTGTGAATGGCCTGTAAAACGGTTGGTGCCTTGTCGTGGCTTTATAGCTCTTGAGCTGCTTGTCACTGGTTCGGTTTTTTGTGCATTTAATTATTGACAATGGATTTCATTTTTGTGAAATCTCTTGTTAATAACATTTTATGTACTGAACCATCACTCGCCCTCGTGCCAAATCAAACCAGTATGTGTGTGTGTTTGAGGAATAGATGGCTGTGCTGGAATCTTTGTCTTTTGAGTCTCTCTGCCAAGGTGTACATTCCATCTAAGAATAACCTACCAACTGTTGATATTATCGCTAACCCATGGGAGTACATGGTGATGTCTCTCTTGTGAATTCCAACAAGTATTTTTATCCACAATGTCCTGAAAACTTAAAAATGTCTGTCACATTTTCCTTGCAATATTGTGCCAAAAATCTCACGCTTCAAAAATAAACACATAATTAAGTCAAAACAATTTGATTTTGCAAGGGAGGTCTCCTAGGTTTTTGGTCCCGTGCTCGGTGGCCATCTAGGGAAACCTACCAAATCTACACATTTCTAAAAACTAGAAACTCTGGGTCTTACAGGGAGGTATGCCTTGCAAACCTAGCTTAAAAAATCAGTTTTTTCACACATTTTTGTGTGGGAAAGTGTGACATCACCGGGCTCACAAAAATGTCCTACTAACCAGCGTTTCGCCAGGTCTCCCAATAAAAATGGTGCCTCACTTTTGTGGGAGGCCCAAGTACCTGCAACAGACAAGGGCCCAAAATTTTTTTGGATAGGCAATGTTGATGTTGCCTCAAAACGTTTTGTGCCCTTGCATGTCGCGGGTACTTGGGCCTTCTACAACACAAGTGAGACACCATTTTTATCGGAAGACCTGGGGGAACGCTGTGTGGTAGGAAATGTGTGTGATTCCGGTGATGCCACACTTTCCCACACAAAAATGGGTGGAAAAAATTATTTTTTTCAGCTAAAATTGAGGTTTGCAAGGGATCTGGGTAAGGAAACGTTGGGGGATCCATGCAAGCCATACCTCATTGGAAGCCCCCGGGTATCTATTTTCCAGAATGTGTGTGTTTGGTAGGTTTCCCTCGGTGTCGGCAGAGCTAGGGTCCACAAAGTATAGCTAGGCACTTTGCCAAAAAAGGGTCATTTTTCACAACAAAATTGAGGTATGACCACATTGTGTTTTGCACCGTTTCCTGTCGCGGGCACTAGGCTGACCCACACAAGTGAGGTACCATTTTTCTCATAAGACTTTGGGAAATGCGGGGTGGGTAGAAATTTCTGGATACACGCAGATTCCAGAACTTTCCACCACAGAAATGTGGAGAAAATGTGGCTTTTTTGCCAATTTTTTAGGTTTGCAAGGGATTCTGGGTAACAGAACCTGGTGGGAGGCAGTGAAGTCACCCCATCCTGGATTTCCATGGGTGTCTACTTGTCAAAAATGTATAGTTTTGCTAGGTTTTCCTAGGTGCCGGCAGAGCTAGGGTTAAAAAACTACAGCTAGGCCCTTTGCCAAAAAAGGGCAATTTTTCACTGCAAAATTGAGGTGTGACCACATTGCGTTTTGCGCAGTACCCTGTTGCAGGCACTAGGCCGACCCACACAAGTGAGGTACCATTTTTCTTGTAAGACTTTGGGGAACGCGGGTTGGGTAGAAATTTGTGGATCCACAAAAATTCCGTAACTTTCCACCACAGAAATTTGGGGAAAATGTGGCTTTTTTGACAATTTTTTAGATTTGCAAGGGATTCTGGGTAACAGAACCTGGTGGGAGGCAGTCAAGTCACCCCATCCAGGATTTTCCGGGGTGTCTACTTTACAAAAATGTAGAGGTTTGCTAGGTTTCCCTAGGTGCCAGCAAAGCTAGGGTTAAAAAACAACAGCTACACACTTCGCAAACAAAGGGCAAATTTTCATTGTGAAAATGTGGTATGTTTACGTTGGGTTTTGTGCCCTTTCCGAACAGCTATCAGCTAGATTCATGAAAGAAAAATCGTCTCGCAAAGGGCCGGATTCTGCAAATCTGGTCCTTTGCGAGCGCAATTTTTGCATTTGGGATTCATCATCCCAAATGCAAAAATCGCTAATTGCGAAATCGCATATTTTCAAGGAATTGCATTTAAGGAATCTCTATTTGAGATTCCTTAAATGCAATTCATTATCCATGTATTATTTGCAAATTCGCTATTTCTGGCCTCTATTTACAGCGAAGTGTAACTTTGTGGTAAATAGCGAAAACTTAGTAAAATGCACTTTAGTGCATTTTTCTAAGTGGTATGTTACACACCACATGTCCTTTGGACATGTGTGTGAGCAACATCAGGCTACATTTACATTTCAGGGGTGCAACAGGGTGTCCATTGGACACCCCTGCACCCTTGAAATCGCAAAATCAAAATGCACAATGATATGTCTTCCCATTCATTCCTATGGGCCTTTAGGCCCATAGGAATGAATTCCTTGTAATATCTCCTCTGAGTTCTCCTTAATAAAAGCCCTACGGCTTCGCTTCCCACCAATAGCTCAAAAATTGATGGTATCTCCGCCTGCCTGAGGGTTGGGCCCCCCGGATGGAATAGAATAGCCATGTCTGTGAGGAGACATGCAAGATGATAGCTCTTAATATCTGGCAGTCCCAATCCACCTCTATTTTGTGGTAATGACATATATCTATTTGACCGCCTTATTTTTCCATATTGCCATATAAATTTCATGAAAATGGCCTCAATCTTCTTAATAATTTTCTCGTCAATTTTAAATGGGATTGATCTTAATTTGTAAAGCACCTTAGGAAACATTGTCATTTTTATAACGTTTGCCCTCCCAATCAGTGATAGCTGTAGTGAGTCCATTCTTTTTAGATCTGTTTCCATAGATTTGATAAGAGGGGTGTAATTATCGTCAATTGTTTTACCTGGTTCTGCATTTATTGTTATACCCAGGTAAACTACAGATCCTACATATCTTCCGTCCACCTTGGCTATTTTTTTAGAACATAATACCTGTGTTTTATCCACATTTAGTCGGTAGCCCGACACGTCTCCAAACTGACCAGTTATGTTAACTACCTCCCTCATAGCTAGCTCTGGATCTTTTGTAATGACTGCTAAATCATCCGCGTAAGCGAGAAGTTTAGTATGAAACCCATTTGATATTACTGGTTTAATAAGCGCGCTGTTCATTAATTGTGTAATTAGGGGGTCTATGTAGAGCGCAAACAAGATTGGAGAACATGGGCAGCCCTGTCTCGTACCCCTTGTGATGTTGATCCTATCTGATCTTTCCCCCATTGATTGAATTCTTGCCGTAGGTGATGAATACATAGCCTGAATGGCTTGACAAAATCTAGGGCTAAATCCCCTTGCCTCCATAACCTTCCATAGGAAACTCCATCTGACGCGATCAAATGCCTTTTCTGCATCGAGGAGGATCATTGCGACCTCCTCCCCCCTAGCAGCACCGATGTCAAATAAGGTGATAGCTCTCCTAATATGGTTTGTGGTTCCTCTTCCTGGGATAAACCCATGCTGCCAGGGGGAAACCAAGGATGCAATGATCCTTCCCATGCGAGTGGCCATGATTTTAGCATATAGGTTGTTATCACTGTTAATCAATGATATTGGTCTGTAGGAGCCCGGGTTGGTCTTTGGTTTCCCTTTTTTGTGAAAGATTACTATATTAGTTTCTTGCCAGGACTCAGGTATTATTCCGGTATTCATAACACGGTTGAATAGATCTAAGAGCATTGGTGTTGTTTCCTCCCTTAGACTTTTATATAGCTCTACCGGTATAGCATCTGGGCCCGCCGCCTTTCCGCTTGCAAGATCTTGCAGAGCTTCCAATACCTCAGACATTGTAATATCTTGTTCCAGTGATTCGATCTGGCCTGATTTTAACTTACTACCCATGTCTAACCAACTTATATTTGGGGGCTCTCCAGCTGCTTCTTCCTGATATAATTCTTGATAAAATTTCCTAAACCCCTCCAAAATTTCACCAGGCTTGTCATATATTTGGCCCTGATATTCAATTTGTGTCACAATGTTCTTACTTGCCACCTGCCTGATTCGCAGGGCAATGAGGTTCCGTGACGGTTCCGTGACGACTTGAACCCGTGTTTTCAAGTTTGTCGGAAATACATAAAATTAGTATCAGCGAACCGCAAATGATCCATTTAGTATATCCTAGTGTTTTCGCTACGCTACGAGCAAGAGCACTCCTTCCACTGACACATTTCTGATATACACACGGCATCCATCTTAGATCGTGGCCGCCATTTTTGTGGTTCCTTGCCCTCACATATGCAATAGCCTCTGATCATTCCATTCACTCCACTTTGATTAAGGACACGTAGCCTTAGCCGGAGATTCACCTCTTACATGACACGTGCACCTTAAACCAGATCACGCTGAAGCTGCATGACTCGACAAAGGCTGCCTCCTCTGCCCGAGGCCAGCCCACCTGAACTGGTTTTCCTGTCCATTGTACCTGATCATGATTAGGCGGCCGAAGCCGGTAGCCTTGCCCATTTACAACCCACAAACATCTCTTATCCCGTTTTCTATCTTCTGCACCTGGCTCTGCTCCTTTTCCTTCTGGGCCTTTATTAGGGGGAGGTAACGAACTTTACGATGAGGCGGTCCGGGTCTTGAATGCAATATTGACAAGGGATTGTGATGGACTGGTGGGAACCCCTCTTCGTGATGTTTGGTATCAGATATTATCGACAGTTCCTGTGTAACGCCAAATATTTATTGTTTAGAGACACAAAGGTTTGGGAATGTACCGACATGTGAAATATTTGCCTAGAGCACAATTTTTAGTATATAAGGAGCAACCCACTTTGTACAAATCGAACAGTCTCCTAGATTCTGCCCGTGTGTAGATTCTGTGACTTCTGTGTCCCTGCAGTAATAAACCTTTGGTCTTTGACGCCACCATCGAGAAGCCCGTGTTTCTGTTCATTTGTGCACCAAGGCAGGTGGGACTCCGGGGTCTTTGGGTGTTGTACCCTGACACCTCTGGACGGAACCAAAAAGTCCAGAACTCCAATTGGCGCCCAACGTGGGGCGACGTCATTCGGTACCGGTCCAAAAGCCTGAAGAGTTCGAGAAGCTTCGTGTGAAGATTCCTGAGGGAGGCGCCCCACTTCATCGATCCCGGCATATCGCAAAAGTGGCCCTGAAGTTCTCTTCCACGAGGGTTCCCGTTCAGGACGGCTGCAGTGGGCCGTTGCCTTGACCGTCGCCCTGTCTTGGACCCGAAGTGGTGCAGTCCTTAGTACGGCGAAACGTGACGGGTTTCTCCTTGGTGACGTCTTCAGTGACTCAGTTAAGTATTTAGTGATAGCTAGCTGGTTACTTTTGTGAGGATTGTTAAAAATCCTTGATCGGTTCTTGGTTTTGTTTGGTTTTGTAAGATTATCACTAGTTGTTCTAGTTACGATAATCTATTTGGTTCAGTTTGGGTATCGATACATCAGTTCGTTTTGGTAGGCCTAAGTTCTTGGTTCAAGTGCACAATTTGTTTCGTGTTTTGTTTGTTTTGTGTTCCGGACTGAGAATGGTAAGTCGGAAAATGTTGTCTTGTTTTAGTTGCAACAGTGACTCACAATTAGAGGATTCCTGTCTGGTTCCTCCGATTGGGACTCCCCTATATGACCTATATTGTAAGTATGGTGTGGGTCCTATAACTTATAATGAGATATGGGTCCGTTATTGTAAGAAGGATGGTGTCCTTAGTTGGCCACTGCATGGTAGTTTTGAACAAGAGATTCTCGACAATTTAGAAGCGAAATTGTTTAGGAAGAAAGCCCGGCCGGCAATGTTTGACTCTTTTCGTTATTGGCGGAAAGAATCCAAACAGAGAGAAATGAAAAGGTTGAAGAAAGAACAGAAAGAACTAGAAGAGTTAACTCTAGAGCAAGCGACTAAGCAGTTGCAGGCTGACGAGTGTGAGAAAGCCATAGATGTAGCCATTAGAGAGCGTAACTTAGCGATTGACAAGTGCTATCCTGCCTTGCCATCGAAAATGGCTAAGATACTGGAGGATTCCGAAAACGATCCTCTGCTATCTTATCTGTTACGGTCGCCTCCACCGTATGCACAAGGTGCTGCGGCTCCACTCATCCCGAATGTTCAATTGCCGGTTGCTGGACAACCTGGTGCTCCTGCTCTTGTTCCTCAGAATCAAGTTCCTTTACTTCCTGTGGTGAATGTAAATGTTCCTACAGCTCCTCCTCTTCCCGCACTGCCCGCTCCTATATCTACCACTGTACCTATTGGTCCTCAAACTATTTTCCTCGATACTCCTACTGTTTCGTCATCTATTCCTACCTCTACTGCGTTCTCTATGTCTGCGAGTGTACTAACTCCACTTTCTGTTCGTCGAAGAATTACTGATTCTGTTACTAATATGCTGTCTCCTATATATAAAACCTTGATTAAGACTCCTACTCCTGACTCTGTTCAGAGACGGAGTCAGCTTCCAAGTACTGAGGAACGGGGAGTTTTAGACTCCACAGCTCTCAGATGGATTACAAAAGTTAGAAGATATAGTACGAGAGATGTGTTAGAGACATTTATGCAATGGGGAGAGCCAACACAGCGATACGTCTTCGACGAGATGTGCTCGTTGTTGCGTGAGGAAATAGAAGAAGACGATGTCGAATCAGATTTGGAAGATTTAATTAAGATTCAAAAAGAGTTTGCTGCTGGAATGATAGTGGGCGATAATATAAAGGAAGCGATGGAACTCATTTTGAGTTTTAGGAATGATCCATCTCTTCGTTCCCCGAGAGATTTAGAGAAAGGTAGAATGAAGCCAAGTCGCCAATATCCTATGAGGGAGGTTCCTCCAATTTGGCGCGAAGCAGTACAACGTGATGATAATGCGGGTATTGCAGCTGCTCCAGCACAGTTCCAAAGAGTATGGATACATATTCCGTGGAAGCGAGCAGAAGTGTTAGCAGTGAAACAGGCCTTGCCAGATCCACGTAAGAATCCAGCCGGATATTACAAGGAATTGACACAGACAGTTGAGGCTTGTATAATGAACTTAGCCGACATTGATATGTTGTTTGGTAATGTAGTTCCACAACCAGTGTGGGCTAAAATTCGTAGAGAGGATCATCAGGCTGCTTTAGGTGGTGATTGGGCAGCTATCACTGCAGCAGATGCTCAACAAATAGGTGGTGCGAAACCCGAACCCCTAATTGCTAATCTTCCTGGCAGAATAATAGATTTAATGAAGACTCTGATGCCAGCATTGCGTGTTAATTGGGATAAATTATCCGCATGCAAGCAGAAGAAAGACGAAAGTGTCTCCGACTTCTTCACGAGGTTCGAAGAGACTTTTGTAGACCATAGTGGTCAGGATATGAGCACTGAAGGAGGACAGAGATTGTTTGTCGATAAATTCGTGCATAATTTGTTACCCGAATTATGCAATAAATTGAAAGACTCAGAAAGTGCGTGGGCTGTATCTACGACAGCGCAAATACTTGCGACTGCACAGTACTACGAAAATAGGGATAAAGAGGAAAAGGAGAAATCAGAGAAGAAAACGAAAGATTTAAAGACTAAAGTTCTTTTACAGCAGGCGTATCCGCCTCGCACGAATCAGACTAATATGCAACAGAATTCGTATCAAAAGACAGATTATAATTCGACCAGGCCTCAATACCAGTGGAATCAGTGTGCGTACTGTAAGAAAGAGGGTCACTATAAAAATGATTGTCAGATCTTAGCGCAAAATAATGCGGCAGCAGCTCAGAGAGGTCGTGGTGGTTTTGCACAGAATTCTAGAGGTCGGGGACGAGGTGCTATGCCTCCACAAACTAATGATCGTCCTTCTAATCACTTTGATCAGCGAAATGTACAGTCAGCTCAACAGAATAGATCTCAGCAATATCTTGTTGAGGATTATTGTGAAGTTGAAGAGGGATTTCAACAAAATGGGTACTAGGACAGCCATGGACAGAGAGAGGGAGTAGTATCAGTTCCAGTGGATCAGAGTGGGCCTTATGTCGCAGTAGCAACATCAGGTGTAGTCGAACCGTTTCTGTTGGATACTGGTGCCGCAAAAAGTTCTATCATGCATGCGAAACTCCCTGGCGCACCTTTGTCTGGCTCAACAAATGTTTCCGTAGGTTTTTCAGGCGCCCCTGTGTACAACCCGATATCTGGTCCTTTGTCTATTTCTGTTGGACCGTGTCAATTGAAAGCACCCTTAATTTTGACGACAGGTTGTAATGAAAATCTGCTTGGTTTAGATTTGTTAAAACGACTATATGCGACATTGTACTGTTCTCCGGAAGGAGTACAGCTTACTTTGGGTAAAAGACTCACCTCTCCGATGTACTTGTCAATGGACAAACTCCCGCCGGAGCTACGTTCACTCCCTGATTCTCTTTGGGCGACTGGTCCCAATGATGTAGGTCTACTAGAGATTCCACCGTATGTAGTAACTTTGAAAGCGAATGTGAAATTTCCAAGAATTCCTCAATATAAAATATCGAATGAAGGTGAGCGTGCACTCTTATTGATTGTGCAAGATTTGATTAAAAAAGGTGTGGTTGAAGAAACGCGAGGAAATGTTTGTAATAGTCCTGTATTGCCGATTTTGAAACGAACAGATCCTACAAAGCCTCCAGTCTATAGGTTTGTCATAGACCTTAGAGAAGTTAATAAGATTGTAATTCCGCAGTTTCCTGTAGTGCCAGACATTACTGCTTTGCTAACATTGATTCCCGCTACAGCCAATTGGTTCTCAGTCATCGACTTGAAGAATGCCTTTTTCAGCATTCCGATAGCCGAGGAAAGCAGAGATATTTTTGGCTTCTGTTTAGGAGGTCGCAGTTTCAGATTTAAACGCGCTCCACAAGGCTACTGTGAAAGTCCATCTATTTACAGTCAAGCTTTAAAAAGCCAGTTAGATTCTTTTGTCCTTCCTCCAGGTTCTGCCCTAGTACAGTACGTAGATGATCTTTTGGTGGCTGCCGATGACAAGGAAACTTGCAAGGCAGCTACAATTTCACTATTGCATCATTTGTCTAATTTGAATCATAAGGTGTCACCTTCCAAAATGCAATATTGCTGCCAAGAAGTAACCTACTTAGGTCATCTCTTGTCAAAGGAGGGAAGGAAGTTGACCCCAGAAAGAATAAAAGCAATTACGCAGATGAGTGTTCCACGCACACAGAGGGAAGTACGTGCCTTTCTAGGTATTACCTCTTACTGTAGGCAATGGATCCCAAATTTTTCACTTTTAGCAAAATCGTTGGTAGCTTTGACTGGGAAAAATGTTCCGAGTCCGGTGCCATGGTCTGATGAATGTCAAGAGAGTTTTGCTGAATTACGAAAAGCTTTGTGTTCAGCTCCTGTATTGGGCACACCTGATTACAGTAAGCCATTCACGCTCTACGTTCACGAAAGAGAAGGTTGCGCGTTGAGTGTCTTGACACAGAAGTTTGGTGATAAACAACGCCCTTGTGCGTATTTCTCATCAACATTAGATCCGGTAGCTAGAGCATTGCCTAGTTGTTTGAGGGCTACAGCGGCAGCTGCAGCTTCCATTCGACAATCTGCTGGTTTGGTGATGAACAATATGCTAGTGGTCATGGTTCCTCATGCAGTGGACACACTCATGAACCGAACGAAGACACAACACCTTACTAGTGCGAGATTATCTGGTTACGAGCTGACGTTATTAGCGAGTCATATTCAGATCAAAAGATGCAATGTATTGAACCCAGCAACATTGTTGCCGACTGATCAAGAGTCGAGTGATTCTGAGCCACATGACTGTTATTTCAAAACGGAGGAAGAGACAAAAGGTCGTATCGACTTGAGAGATACTCCTCTATCCGACCCAGATGGTACGCTGTATGTGGACGGGTCATGTTTTAAATTGGAGAATGGTGATGTGACTGCTGCCTACGCGGTAACGACTTTGAAGACGATTGTGGAGACTGCAAGAGTGAGTCAGAATTCTGCCCAAGCTGCAGAGTTAATAGCTCTTACGAGAGCGTGTGTTTTAGCTGAGGGAAAGAGAGTGAATGTGTTTACAGATAGTCAGTACGCATTTGGCGTGGCCCATAGTTTTGGCCGGTTGTGGAGAGAAAGGGGTTTCATTACGTCCCATGGGACTAAGATTCAACATGGTCAGCTAGTTAACGACTTGTTAGAATCTCTAACCTTACCGACTGAAGTTGCGATTGTGAAGTGCAGTGCTCATAAAGCAATCACGGATGATGTTGGTCGGGGAAATGCCTTTGCTGATGAAACCGCTAAACAGACAGCTAGAGACATGATGAGTAGAATGTATGTTGCTACGTCTGCAAGATGGATTGCTGAGTCTGGAATGTGTGAGGACACAATGGAAAGTGTGAAAGAGATTCAGAAAGAAGCGACTGAGGAAGAGAAACGCGTATGGAGAGAAAGTACGGGCAAATTGGACTCGAATGGATGTTGGATCGATTTGACAGAACAGCAGCGTTGGATGTTGCCTGATGCGTATGTGCTTGCAGTAGTAACGATGGCGCATGGAGTGGCGCACATAAGTTCTAAAGGGATATGTAAGATGTTAGCTCCGGTTTGGAAGAATGAGGGAATCAGTAAGTGTGCAGAGAGAGTGGTGAAAAATTGTATGGTGTGCTTGATGCATAATCCTGGCAAGGGAACTCCAACTCCAGCTGGTCATTTTGCTCCTCCTTCCTGTCCCTTTGAAGTAATACAGTTAGACTTCATTCACATGGAACGCTGCAACAATTTAAAATACGTCCTGGTGGTAGTTTGTGCTTTTTCCAGGTGGATAGAAGCATACCCACTAAAGGACAACACTGCTTTATCAACTGCCAAAATTCTTCTCAAAGAATTTTTCCCTAGGTTTGGAATGCCACGGATTGTATGGTCAGATAACGGAAGTGAGTTTATAGGGAAAGTTATGCAGAGTGTGTGTGCTGGTCTAGGATTGAAACAAAAATTTCATAGTGCGAACCATCCCCAGTCTGCTGGTTTAGTCGAGGGTTACAATGGCACCCTCAAGCTTAAAATAGCCAAAATTCAAGCATCCACAGGTTTGGCTTGGCCAGACGCACTTCCTTTGGCCTTGTTATCAACGAGAGCAACAGTGCATTCTAGAATAGGGCTTTCTCCATATGAGATTGTATTTGGCCGCCCGGCAAATGTCTGGGGTGTGCCAAGGCCTAAACAATTCTGCTCCATTGAATATCCTATGTTGATAGACTATCTTTACGACTTGACTGCTAAATTAAGTCTTATTCATCAACAGGTCTTTGATGCTTTGCCAAAACCTCCGGAGAGTCCAGGGCATCAGCTGAAACCCGGCGACCACGTGGTGGTCAGAAATTTTGCGAGGACAAAGAATCTTCAGCCTCGCTACATCGGCCCCTTCCAAATCCTGCTGGCGACGAGGACAGCTGTACGTGTTGCTGGTCGCAAGCACTGGATCCACGCTTCTCACGTAAAGCGTGTTCCACTGCCGCTGCCCTACGACGACTGGGTGAAGAAGGGAATTGGTGCCTCCGAATCTGAAATAACTCCAAAATTTGTCCCTTTCAGCGATGCCGATTTGATTTCTGACACTTTGAAACGTGACTCTCCTCTTGAAAAGACTACTTTGAACATTGAACATTTGTCTCCAGCATCAGAAGAAACTTTGTCATCTGCGAACGTAAACTCTGCAACAGCTGCTAGTGATACACTATTTTCCGATCAAACAGTACCAGCGAAGAAAAGATACCACCTTAGAAGCCATAAAAGGACTAATAAAGCAGGCAACTGCATACTGTGATTTTGATATATTTATATATATTTTGAACTTTTGCCTTCAGCCAGGAAGTTTGCTATTGTTTATTGTTTTTAATAAATTGCCTTGCCGTCTGGGTAGCCGTAGGGTCGTGGCTGTGTGCCTAGTTTGAATTTGCAGGGGTCTGACACAAGGTCGATCTTTCTGTTAGTACTGGGAACTCCCAGGGCTGACAGAGGCATTTTCATCTACGTACACATCATCAGTGGTCGCGAGCGGATTGTAGAAGATGGAACTTCCTGCGCTGCAACGAGAAAGTGTGATTTACGTTCGCAGAAACAGACTAAATAGAATTCTTCATAGCAAATGTTTCTTGATGCAATGTGCCATTACATTTTTGATTGTTTTAGCAACACTGGTGGGTGGAATTGTCTTTAGCATAAATTTGATTTTTGTGCCAGTATCTACAGTACCTCCCCTTGATCCTGCTATTTCTACTGTTTCTTCTATACACTCTTTTCACTCGTTTCCGGAACATGAGCAAGCTCGACGCTCAGAATTCATTAATAATACTTTTGTACAGCTCTTGCACCAACACCAACTGGTAGTTAACACGACAGACTGTTGGGTGTGTGGCTTGATACCTCACACTATGGATAAAGGTATTCCCTATCTGGTTTTGCCTTTCAGCTACAATGGATCATTTCAGGCCCTTCAAACCATCTTTGCTTATGCTCTTGAGACCTATCCTCCACGTCCACCACGCTCCACTAAATATAACTCTGCCAACAAAGCTTTAGTCCAGGGAATTATTGACATGGTCAAAGACGTCAATAATACTCCATCATACCCTAGAGACGAATTGCGAGTATATTTAAGTTGGAATACTTCAGAGTATCGCCTTAGTTTAGGAGAAAGCAAGCGTAAAAGCTCAACTCCAATCTGGGTCGTACCTCACCGAGGTCAGGTCTGTTTGCAAGGTAATGGGAGAAATCCGAGAGCTCAGCTAGGGAGGAGTGAGTGCGTAGAGACTTATGTGTTTCCGGCTAACTCTTCCCCTGCCTTCCTTACTGCCAGGGGTACCTACTTCATTTGTCGAGACAGAGCTTATACATGGTTGCCTGCCGACTTCTCAGGATCATGTTATATTGCTCGATTATTGCCTCCGACATACACTGCTTCACCTGATTACCACAGAACAAGAGTAGCGAGAGGTGTCTTCAGCAAGGAAGATACAGCTGGTCAGGAAGCTGGAGACTTCTTCAAAGGCTTCCTTCCGTTCTGGGGGCCTATGGCCAATAGTAGAAACATACGTCAGCTAACACGGGTAGTTGAATCTACTATTACCGAAACTGCTGGTGCCCTTAGCAATCTGACAGCTGAGCTTCAGGCGGATAGGCTCATGACATTGCAGAACCGTATGGTTCTAGATGTTATACTTGCAGATCGAGGTGGGGTATGCAGAATGATCCAATCGAGCTGCTGTGTCTTTATTCCTAATAATGCTCCAACAGTTTACGAGGCGATCTCTAAGTTGCACAAGATTTCGGACTCCATACATGTAGATGAGGGAAACTGGTCCTTTATGGAGTGGGTTTGGGCTCTGATCTCAGCGTGGGGATGGAAGGTTCTAATGGTCATTGGTGTCATCTTAATATTACTATTCTCATGTTGTCTGATTATCCAGTGTGGTCCTGCTCTGTGTAGTCTTTGTGCTACAACCTGTTTTAGGAAACCACCTGCATTTGGAGAAAAGACACGAGAAAGGATGATGATACAACAGCATGTCACTGACCTGATGAGCATAGAACTAGATTCAGACATAGATTGAGTAATTGCCTATGTAAGGGCAAAAGGAGGGTCTGAGGTTCCGTGACGGTTCCGTGACGACTTGAACCCGTGTTTTCAAGTTTGTCGGAAATACATAAAATTAGTATCAGCGAACCGCAAATGATCCATTTAGTATATCCTAGTGTTTTCGCTACGCTACGAGCAAGAGCACTCCTTCCACTGACACATTTCTGATATACACACGGCATCCATCTTAGATCGTGGCCGCCATTTTTGTGGTTCCTTGCCCTCACATATGCAATAGCCTCTGATCATTCCATTCACTCCACTTTGATTAAGGACACGTAGCCTTAGCCGGAGATTCACCTCTTACATGACACGTGCACCTTAAACCAGATCACGCTGAAGCTGCATGACTCGACAAAGGCTGCCTCCTCTGCCCGAGGCCAGCCCACCTGAACTGGTTTTCCTGTCCATTGTACCTGATCATGATTAGGCGGCCGAAGCCGGTAGCCTTGCCCATTTACAACCCACAAACATCTCTTATCCCGTTTTCTATCTTCTGCACCTGGCTCTGCTCCTTTTCCTTCTGGGCCTTTATTAGGGGGAGGTAACGAACTTTACGATGAGGCGGTCCGGGTCTTGAATGCAATATTGACAAGGGATTGTGATGGACTGGTGGGAACCCCTCTTCGTGATGTTTGGTATCAGATATTATCGACAGTTCCTGTGTAACGCCAAATATTTATTGTTTAGAGACACAAAGGTTTGGGAATGTACCGACATGTGAAATATTTGCCTAGAGCACAATTTTTAGTATATAAGGAGCAACCCACTTTGTACAAATCGAACAGTCTCCTAGATTCTGCCCGTGTGTAGATTCTGTGACTTCTGTGTCCCTGCAGTAATAAACCTTTGGTCTTTGACGCCACCATCGAGAAGCCCGTGTTTCTGTTCATTTGTGCACCAAGGCAGGTGGGACTCCGGGGTCTTTGGGTGTTGTACCCTGACACCTCTGGACGGAACCAAAAAGTCCAGAACTCCAGCAAGAGCTCTACCTGCTTGCTCACCAGTTTCATAAAGGCGTGATCTCTGTGCCTGATAATTTGCTGCCGCCTTTCTTGCTAGTTGTTTCTGGATCTCAGCTTTTAAGGAGTTTACTCTATGTAGGCTCTCGACAGATTGAGCACCTGTAATTATATCTTGTCTATGTTGTATCTCTGCCTCACTCAGTTTTTCCATCAATGCTTCCCTTTCCCTATTAACCTTTTTCCATACATTGGTGGTATAGCTTATAGTTTCTCCTCTTATTCCTGCCTTGAAGCTATCCCACACCCCTCCCCTTGATGCACTATACCTATTGGCGTAAAAAAAGGACTGGGACCATATTTTCATATGAGTGATGTAGTCGTCATCAGCTAATAATTTTTTATCAAATGACCAAGGTCTAGGAGCCTTATATGGTCTATTAATGACCATATTTAAAACTAGGGGATTGTGATCTGACATGATTTTGGGAAGCTTATTTATTTGAACGCTCTTAAGTAGGGTAGTAGAGATCATGAAATAATCCAATTTCGAATATTTATTAAAAGGATGTGAAAAATAAGTAAACCCTGGATCTCCAGTCAATAAATTTCCCCAGACATCGTCTAAGCCATGTGACTGCATTATTGACGTGATTGCTCTAAACACCCTTGGCTTCCTGCCTATGTATGCACTACCAACCCTAAAATCTGCAGAGATGTTAAAATCGCCACATAATACTATGGGGGTATGCCAATCAATTAATTTGTTTTCAATATGACTAAAGACTTCTGGCTCATCTATGTTGGATCCATATACTGAGCAAATAGTGAAACCTAAGTTCATTTCGCAGATTGCCCATCTTCCTAGTGAGTCCGCCTTACACCTTTTGGCCCCCCCTAACCCCACTTTGCCAATTATGGCCACACCTCTTATCATAGAAGTCTGGGATGTACATGACAGCAATTCATAACCTTTAAAATTCAACCAGTGTTTTTTGCTCCAGGGTAAGTGGGTCTCTTGTAGACATATTAAATCTAAGTTTATCATATTTAAATATTGTTCAAGCTTCCCCCTCTTTTTCCAATCATTTAATCCTCCTATGTTAAGAGATCCAATCCTTAGTTTAGGCATACCTAATTTTTAAATATTTCCATAACATCAACCTGTCCAGATACCTAATGCATACACAATATACATAATAAGAACATATCCTTTGTTTCAAATTTACTCTTTCTTTCGAAATCACTTTAACAGTACGAACTCTCTTCAGTTTTTTATTTCCCCCCCACATCCGCCACCCAACCCCCTTTCCCCCCCTCCCTTCCCCACCCTCTTGCCCCCCCCCCCTCCTGCCACCCTTTGAGGCAACCTGGGTTTGGACTCACCCAGCTGTTGATGGCCGTGTGTTCCGCACGCCTGGACCTACCACCTGGCCTGATACTACATGATCATTCTGAGTGTCAACCTTATATCAAATAATAATAGTTAATAGTTTGTCGGCACTAAATGCCTTCTTCTATTCAGTTACCATTGTTTTGTTTCATTCTTGCTTCAACCTCCTTAAGATAGGCCTCCGCCTGGATTTCACTTGTGAAGCTCCTAGTTGAGCCTTTGTATGTTATTTTTAAACGTGCCGGATTTTGCAGATAGACCGTTGCTCCTAGCTTTTCGAAAGGGGCAAACAACTGTCGCATTCGCCATCGTCTTTCTACTGTTGCGTGTGCAAAATCTGGTCTTACAAAAAACTTAAAGCCCCTATATTCTCTTTGAGCCGTTGGCCTGGCCAAGCTATATATAGTGTCACGTACCAGAAAGTTTCCAAAGTTGACTAAAAAAGCTCTAGGATATTTTGGAGAATTCTCTGACCGTTTTGGTAATGTTAGTGGAAAGCGATGTGCTCGGCATACTTCTTTATCCATTTCCCAGGAGTTGAGTTCCAGGAAAGAAGATTTTAATAGATTGATCATGAAGTTTCTTGGATCGCTCCCTTCCGAGCCCTCGGGAATTCCAAGAAATTGAAGATTATTCCTTCTTGTTCTATTTTCTTGGTCTTCAGCCTTTATCATTAAGTCCTTGATTATTTCCTCGTGCTCCTTTGCTTGGAGCTGTAATCTGCCGACGTCTGATTCCAGGTTTTCTGCACGAACTTCTACCGAGCACATTCTATCTGAGATTTCTTGGCATGTATTGCCAACTTTATTGATAGCTCCTTCCAATTTTTGAATAGCAACATGGTTTCTTTGGCTATCTTTCTTTACATCTTGATGAAAATTTTTGATTGATTCGAAGACTTCACTAAGTGTAGGTTCTCTATGCTTCAGCTGCTCGTCATCATCCGGGTTGTCAAAGATATTTTTATTTCTTTCAGATTCAGCATTTGTTTTGCGATGAGGACTTTTGCGTGAGAGTTTGGTTCTCACTGTTGTTTGTTCTGGATTACTCCCAGGATCTGTTGTTTCATCATGAATTATATTTGGGTGCCTTTTATGTTTACTTCTTTTTCTCCCCATTTTCTTTGTTGGTGTATAATCGTATAGTAGGGCATTTTTAGATCCAATTTCTGTTGATGAAGATACTTTTTTGTCCAGTTCCTCCTGTCTGGGATTCTTGCCAAGATCAGTCTCTTCACTGGATTTGCTGGATTCACTGGAGATTGATATTCCTGTCTCATAGATCTCTGATTCAGAGCCATCGGAAACTACTGCTGAAGCGTACCCCTCCGTAGCTCGGTTTATATTCGAGACTTCTACTGAAGTGCTGCCTTTCACCAGTGGATTAATATTTGTGTTTGCGTCTATGTTAGGGCCATATCCGCCTTCTTCCCTCATATTTTCATGTTCTAGATGTTCTACTGGGACTATAACCTCAGCTGCTGCAATTATGGTCTTATTTTGTAATCCTTGTTGATCCATTGTGATTGATGTAGTTTCATTGGGAGGGCAATTCTGCTGACTTTCTTTAATTGCAGGGCTGAATATGTTTGAAATTCTGGGTTGGGAACCTGTTGAGTGCCCAGTTATGTTAGCCGCAGCTTTTACATTTTTGATCGTCTGTAGTCTTTTGGCCTTTTTCTCCAATAGATCAAGATTCTCTCTGCTTGCCAATTCCTTTTCTGCTTCTTTTACTCTCTGTTTTTCCTTGGCTTTCTTTTTTGATTTCTCAGCTTCCTTATGCAGTTTCTGTTCGATCTGTTCATTCTCGATGTTTCTGTCTCTTCGATCAGACTTGATAGCGCTTATTTTGCCATCGTCATTATTTTTGTTGATATTTTCCATCGCTTTATAACCCCTGGTTTCGGGTCGCCTCTGTGTTTCTTTTATCTTCTGAGATCCTTGTGAGTTAAAGATCTCTTTGGTATTTCCCCTGTTTCTGTCGTCTGAGTTCTCTTCCCTTTCTTGACTTTCTTGAATTTCTTGTTTTTCTTGATCGCCCTCACCTCCTTGAGCCTGGGCCTGGGCCTGGGCCTTTGCTTTTGCTTTTGCTTTTGTATCGGTTATTGTATCATTCTTTATCCCTGTTTGATTCTGTTTTTGAGTTTGATCTTGAGAATCAAAGTCACTGGTTTCATCCTTATTATTGCTTTCATCTTTCTCCATGTCTTTCTCCATGATTGCGCTCAAAGTCTGTATGGAAATTTCCGTTATATTTGCTAGCAATACTGCGTTACCTCTGGTCCCAAATCCTCCGCCTCTGAACCTTGTAGTTGATTTAAGTAAGTTTGAAAATCCAGCATACACTCTCTTTCTCCGAAGAATATTAATGTTTAGACCTGTTTTTTTCCCAATTGTAAGTCTGAATAGATCAGCTGAAAGTTTTGGCCAACCACCAGAGAGCCCATACGTGGTTCACCTCCTTTTGCTCCAGGTATGTTATTACTTTTTAGCTTTTTTTAGCATTTTTTTTGTTGAATTCCTTAATTTTCCTTAAGTTTCCGTTACTGTTCCATTATTATTGTCCTTTATTGTCCTTTACTATCCATTATTTCTCCAAATTTTCCAATATTTTTTTTTGTGCCCCTTTAGTATTATACTTTGCTGTGCTGTGATGTATTCTCGCACTCTATGCTCCTTTTTTCTTCAGTTATTCTTCAATTATTCTCGGCCCTCTCCCGGGCATTCCAAGCTAACAGCGTCGTCTCCCTTGACAACGACGCGATCTCCAGCCTTCTTACGCCCTGCCGCCGTGTCTGCAGATGACGGATGACAGCATGCAGTCAAAGAAATCAAAGCAGCTGCAGACGCGAGGCGAGGCGGTGAGCAGACGCGAGACGGTGAGCAGCGAGCAGAACGGAACACGGGAGGTGGCGGAGATGCAGAGAGTGAGAAGCGCTTAGCGCTGATCTTGAGGAGACAGGCTTCGCTACTACTACCCAGTATTCCCCTTTCAATGGGGTAACCTATTCATATTCATGTTGAGTACAAGATATTAGTCCCTGCCAACCACAAGGTCAGTGAGGTACGTGGCAGTTGATGATGTGACGAGTATTAATGAGTATAATTTGTTCTTGGCATCCTTTGGTGCGTATAATGTGGCAAGCATAAAGGGGTAAGCACTTAGGGTAATTAATAGGGATAAGAGTCTCCAAGATAGTTTTGCTTGCATTTGTTTGACTCGTCCCAGGGAAATAGTAGTCAGCAACATCAGCAAGCCTGCATTCTTGCTTGGCAGTGAGAAGAAATATTGTTGATCAAATCATCAGGATTTCATCTCTCCCCCAACAGTTTGTCATCACAAGGTGCATCTTTTGTAGGAGATAGATATCTCAATTGGAATCCCTGAGTAGTGCTAGGAGTGCCAGGCAGTTTGCAGGAACATTCAGGCCACTGACCTTAAAGCTCAGAATTTTGAACATAAGTGTAGCAGTGGGTGGAGAACATTCTAGAAATTGGGAAAGAGAGAGCCCACAGTCCACTGCATACTGTTGTCTTATGGGGTTGTACATTGTGGCATGCATCAGGGATTTTGGGTATGGGGAGAGCATAGGACAACTGGAAAATGGCCATGAACCTCAACCACTCCCCCATGGGAGCCACACATAAATACTATCAGTTTGGGGTCCATGGTATTGGGCATGGTAGTCGATTGGGAGCAATATACATATGTGGGGCCCCACCAGCCTGTAAATGTGACATGCAACAGTGTACAAATGCTCCTGGCCCCTTATAATTAGTTATAATTATGAGATTCAGGAAGTACCCCTGGCTTCATAAGGTTTACCAACTAGTGGAGGTCTAAAGTGAGGTAGCTGAGCAATCAATCTTAGTCTTGGACAGAGGCTGCCTCATGGTGCTGAAGTTCCCGTGTCTGTGCTGAGAATTCCTCTCAGCTTACGCTTGCCGTTGGTTTCAGTGTGTGTCTTTTGAAGTTGCGCTACATCTATTTGCATCTTGGATGTCGTGGACATCTTCCAATGAGCGTATAATGTGGGTTTCATTCTTCCATACAAAGATCATTCGAAATGGGTGTCACATTTGAATATGTATTTTCATTTGACGTCTTACTCACAGAGGAATGTTGTCAGGGAGTGAAAGAGCAACATCACTTTAGTGTGGTAGGAGAGAGAGTTTGGTAGAGCCATAATTTCACTCTGTTGCATAAGACAGGCCCTAATCATGCACCACTGCCATGATTGCTCCCTCTGTCCTGTAATTATGGATGAAGGTGAGGATATCCTGTATGTTCCTGCTCTGTGAATGTGATCTAGGACAACATCTTTCCCATCCAAATCTGGGAGTACATGCTGAAAAAGCGAGTGACATAGCCCTCAAGGTCACCCGAGTCTGGGTGGAGAGGGATGCCACTGATTCTAATATTGGAGCGCCACAAGCAGTTTTCAAGATCTTCCAAGTGGATTTGCAATTCTGTTTTGCGGTCTTGGAGCTCCAGTGGTTTGATCTGTGGTGGTCAAGCTCTTCTTCTCTAGTGTCACTATTGTTTTCGAGGTTGGCCACCCACTGACCTATCTCCACCACATCCTTTTTCCCACCCTTGATCTCAGTGCCAATGCCGCCCCAGAGGGCTACAATGTCATCTCTAAGTTTGCCAAACAGGTCCTACAAAAACGCACAAATGAGGGGTGCCTCATGGTCCAAGTGATCCAACCCTTAGACTGTGCATTATGGGTCGAACATTGGGGTATGATTTGCATTTTTGGAGGAGGCCTTAGTGAGCATATCATCAAAGGTAGAGTACTGTTGTGCTTTTTGCGATGCAATAGTAGCTGCAAGTTTGCACCCCACAGATGTTATTAGGTGTAGGAAATTCCTGGGTTCTACCTGATAGGAAAGCCTCTTCAGTTGATAGAATATAGCAGGTGAGGGACCCTCAGAATTCTCCTACAATTCACAATTGGGTTTTGTCACCTGGCTCAGAGATCTGTGCGAGGAAGGGTCTCAACATGCTGGGGAAGGATGATCACCCACTCATTGCAATCCTAATGCTGACCTCCTCCACACACGTCGGGTCCAGTTTGGCATTTCCTGAGGTCCTGTTGAGCGAAAACAAGCAGGCACATACCAGGCTACAGTGTGCTAGGTGTCAAGCAGGTGTTCTTTATTGAGGGTGCACAGAGCTCTGCACCCCTCTGTTTTGCCAAGTGGTAGGCCACAGTCAGGACAGGGCCAGCTGAGCTGTTATGAAGTACCAGCAGCAATGAGGTTGTCAGAGCAGATGGGCAAGTGCTCCGGACGCCTAGGGCCATATTAACAGACAGCCACTGTCCTTGATATTCCGGGCGGTGGACCTCAACATATGCTTTGGGCCAGGGCTAGAGCATGGCCACATCATAATATAGCCTCTGTAGTGGCCATCATCTTGAAGTGCAGCCACAAGATCGACCTTGCTGAGAATCAGGCAAATGCGGTCCCAGGCAGTATGCATAGAGACCCTGTGTTCAAGGCGGCTCTCCACTATTGGTTGTTGGCCTCTCGAGGTGCTAATGTTGGCTTAGGATGGGGCGAACAAAGATGGATGGCAGAGCCCAGCAGAGACGCTCCTACCTAGCTGCCATCTTGGCCACGCCCAAGTACATTGCGTCATAACACATTAAATAAGTCATCTCATACATGCATTGTATACAAAAATCAATCCTTTTTCTGTTGTGTATTCAATGATGTAGACTTTGGTCCTGATTCACAAAGGTAAGTATACAATTTTGAGTAAGTTTACAATTGGTTGTTACTCACAATTTATGGGTAGTATCTTTATAAGTGCGGAATCTCTGCACAGACAAAAGGTCTTTTTATGTGCTGAGTGCAAAGCCTCTACTCATAAAAAGATAGGTCTTTTCATGTGCAGAGCAAACAATCGGAATCTTACTCAAAAGTGTAAGTTTACCTTTGTGAATCAGGCCCTTACTGTTGTACTAAAGATTCTCGGGTCAGCCTGACCTTAGGATGGTCACTCTATTGTGTTGTCCCTTTCCAGATTGAAACAGCCTAACCCCTAAATGCTCTTGGTCTTTTGAGATCAGAAATACAAGTTTTAATCTTATAGACTCCCGGTAGTCATCTTGAGCCAGACCATATGTTTGCTAACCAATACCTGTTATTTCAGGCAAACTCATCAATTCTTATTGATATAGGGAGGTGAAAGACATCGCAAACATTGCCTGAGAATATGCCAGCAGGTTTAATGGTATTATGTCTACTAATATACAAATGAGGAAGCATTCGAGAAAAGTAAAATAAATTGTAATATAAATATATGTCCAGCCGAGAATGGAACAGTGCTCAGTAGCAACAATATACAGCTGATGAAAGGTTCGTCTTTTAGCAAGGCAGGCAGAGCAAGATTCAGGAAGGTAAACATGTGGTCACCGCAACTGTGGGTCACGTGTAGGGCATTTCTTGGTCCATATTTAATTTTAAAAACACTGTAATTGTGCATGCAGTTCCTTGTGGTATTTTTCGTTGCATTTCCTTGTGTGAAGCTCCCTATATGTTCAGGTGGACGCTGGTGCACGTTAGATCTAACAGAATATTAGGGCTTGTGCAGGCTGGAATAGTACCCCATGTGGGGCAGGAGATTTCCTGTTTACCAGGCTCTCAAAGTAACTTAGTTGTGTAGAGCATTATGCGACAGCCAGTGCTGCCTTGCGGAACTCTTCACGGAAATTGAAGAACATTTGATTGTGAAGTACTCGCTGAGTTGGAAAGAGCATAGGGTGTTCACTCTTGATAATCATAGCGTCATGAGAGGGGGGTTGATGGGATATTGATTGCTAAATGAGTGGGATACAGTCCAGTCCTGCTCTTTCTTTATTCAATATACCAGAAGTACCTGCTGTTCTCATATATGCTGCTTATGGACTCACTGATGACTGGGCCACTCAATTTACATTTTGAGTGCCTGCAGATGTCACTGCCAGCAGACAGGTAGGAGATCCATCCCCACAAGGAGTAGCCTGCCAGTACCATGTGTAAGTGAGCAAGTCCACAACACTGGGCATGGCGGCCAAGATGTGGCCAAACTTATCAAAGGTTATGATTTGCTGCATGGCTGTTGTGACACATGCATCAACCAAAGTTACCAACGTGGCTCCTCCCATTGTAAAAACTACATTAAGCTTTATAGACAAACCCCAGCCCTAATGCTGGAAAGTTCAAAATCCAGCACATTTTCCCTCGACAGTGTGGTGAGCTTAGAACTGCTACACTGGTGAAGAGAAATAACTGTCAATAGCCGCTTAGTTATTTTTGTAGCGCCATTATTACAATAAATATTTAGGGCCTCATTTATGAAAGGGTTGCATCACGTTTCCACCAAGCAATGTGGTGTAAGCGTGTGCAAACCTAAGTCAGACTTTTGAAACCATACAAAACCACTTTGTGTGGCTGTGAGCAGCTTCAAAAGTCTGGAGTTTAAACGCAGTGCAAATCGCTGCTCTGTGTTACTATCCTCTGAGTAGGTGTTCCATAGGCGTTGCATGAGTATTCCCACACAACTCCCATGGATTCTGAAACATCCCCAGATTTACAAGGACTTGTTATCCTGGGGATGTACCAAAAATGTACACCTTCCGGGGAGGCGTAACTGGAAAAAATATCTTTATTTCTCTTTGTTTCTTCCTCTTTCTATGTGTGCTGAAGCTCACAATATGCCTCCCAGGATTTGTTTTGTGCAAGGGTGTCTGCCTTGGTGGTAGACTGCTAAAAGATTGCCAGTGTAAGGGAAAGGACAGGAATGTGTCATATTGCGTTAAACACAGCACATTCCTTCCCTTTCCTTGTCAAACAGTGCAGTACTTCCTCATAAATGAGACCCATATCATTTAAAAACCTGCCTGTTTTTCCAATGACGGCAGGAAGACATATTTGTTTATTATTACAATGACGTTATTGGGATCAGGTTGATATCATTCAAGAGAAGTGGTAAGGGTATGCATGAGCGTGTTGTGTGTGAAAGAGAGTGGCAGAGAGAGAGAGAGAGAGAGATGATACTTCTGTGAATTTAGGATTGATAAAATAGGGATAATAACACAACAAGGACCTTTCAACTGTTTAGCCTTAAGTCTACCGACAGGGTGCAGTGGAAAATATGCAGTACTTAGTTTTTTATAAGATATTCTTGCCTTTATATTCCCATCTAATGACTAAATAGGATAATTAATGTGACATAATTCAACATGATGATGGCAAATGTTCAATGATTCAACACTTTCAGATTATTTCACTAATTAAAATCAAATATTCTCTACTCCAATATACTTAAATAGTCATGGGAAAGAAATTAGTTGTCTAGTGAATGTCAAGCAAGTATTATTTTTTTTATTTCTGCTCATTCTTTTTTTCTGTAATTGTAAAAAAAACATATCCCATTCATTTGTATTATTTATTTTTCCTTTTTATATTTTTCAATGAATTTCTGTAAATGGCATGCTTCTACCCTTTATATTTAGTAAGGGTACTCACATATTTACTTTTTAGGTCTAGAGGAGGGAGAATAGACAACAAATGCGAAAACAGAACCTCTAATCTGACCTATAAATCCTTCATGGTGGAATTAATCTGAAACTTACACAGAGATGCAACAATAATAGAAGATATTCACATAGACATAGTACTCTTTAGTTGATCAATTATTTTCATTTTCATAGTTTAAGATTGAAAAAACATGTTTTAGTATTTTTAACACAGAACAAAAATGTGAGACAGTACTAGAAAATCAATGTTTTGCAGTAAAAAGACTTATTTTGAACCCCACATAAAAAGTGAACAGTGCGAGCAATCTCTCTGTCACTCAATCTACATCATTCATACAGGTTACACACATACTCATACTGATGACAAAATACAATAAAATACAAAATAAAACGTAAATACATCTGAGTATCCCATAAGCTCTATTGTGATTGGATTTCCATATTTTTCTCCTCTTTGATGAATTCAATTTCTATGTTACTTCTTCGTTTAGTTCTTTATGCGAGGATCCCAGATGTTTAGGGCCTACGCACGTTTCGGTGAACTATTTAATTTACATCACCTTCATCAGGGCCAGACAAATGCATAGACATACATATATACATTAAAATGAGGGGGTTCTTCACATTTGTAAAGTAAAGGAACCGCTTTGCAAAATGCAGTTCAGCTGAAGTTACTTTCAGATTTGTTTAATACACTTTTAGCTGTATTAGAAACACGTGCAGTGTCTGTTTAGGAGGATGCAGTGGTCTATTCAGGTGCTAATGGAGAGCTGACTCTTTTATCTCACTTCTTTTATTGAGGACGGAGTCCTTGGGACACTATTATCCAGTAATTGGAACGTAATATCTTGATTCCTCAAGTGTTTATAAAACTGGATACCGCTCTACCTAGGTAGTATTATCCTATGTCGCATTCGCAATGCTGCTTCAAACGTCCGTCCTGCTCCTACGAACAATTATTTATTTTTCCTTTTTATATTTTTCAATTAATTTCTGTAAATGGCATGCTTCTACCCTTTTAAATAAATAACAATAGAGATGAACATATTTTTGTAAAAAGAATAATTGAATAAGGAAGAAGAGAAGGTCACTCCTGGGACAATAAACATCTAAATGCATTAAGGAACACATGACTTAAATTTGACCCAGGTGGATCAGAAGTTCAAGGTGCACGATTACCTTATTTTATGTATTTTGTGATAGGACAAATCTAATTTAAGAGAGCGCTTTACAGATAACCATTATAGTGCAGTTAAAGCATCTCAAAGGCAATGTGCTATTTATAATACAGTATATTACATGGAAACCTACAATACAAGTAGGGATCTGATATGGCAAAGCGTCCTGGCTTCAAAATTATAACACTGAACAGGGAGGGGGGGGCGTGGCTGCGGCACAGACGGAGATGGCTGCTGTCCCGAGGAGCTCTGCAATGACAAAACACCTCCAAGTGCCGCCACCACTTTTCGAGCCCGTTGAACCACAGGCTCGAGTTGCGGAACATCTGGTGCCTCTTTTGGAGCTTTTGCCGATGCATGGGGTGAGAGGAAAATGTCCTTTTTAACATTTTGTTGGCATTGACGGTTCACGTCTCACCGCGTCTCACCGCGTCCACCAAGTCATGCGCAACTCACTTTTTCCTGCTAATTAACTCCTGCCATGACCTGTTAAGGTCTGTTTACCCTGTTCTCTGGACTCTTCAGCAATATTTCTGCTTTTGACACCAAGCGTTTTGGTTATGGGCTACATTACTTCAAGTTTTCAGCTCACAGTAAGTATTTGGCCGGCATTTTGAGGTGATATTTCCTTCATAAACCTCTAGTTGAAGACTTAATTGCATATTTTCTATATTTGCTCCATATACCAGGATAAATACTGCAACTCACCTGATTTTTATGGTTCTTTCTCCTAATTTCCACGGATGGAGAGTTACTCTGTATTACTCTTTACTATTCATTCTTAATTTTACTTGTCAGAACATTAAATTTTGTGGGACTTTTTGTATCTTGTTTATTTTTCACTGTACATTCTTATAATGGCTATGGCACGCCAGAACCATATTTCTTCTCAACAAGCTGCACAGTCTTTGGAAGATGTTAATCAATTTAGTGTTCTGCAGGAGAATTTGGATGACGCAACCAATGACTCGCTTTCTACAAAAAGTTCCCCTCTGCTTACCTCTCGCTCAATCACCAAGGGTAATACTAAAGCCCCTTCTTCATCTGCCTCTACAGGGAAACGAGTAAAGACAAATCCCCCATCACCCACCAATATGTCTGCTTCTATTTCTTTGGAGATTATTCTAGAAGAGATTTGTTCCCTTAAACCATATATGGAAGAAATTTGTTCACTCAAACCTTACATGCCAGATACTAATTCTCGTCTTCAGAATCTTGAAGATAATTGGTCTCACACGGAGTAAAAAGTCGATCACCTTGAAAAATCTCTCTCCTCAGTCCAAGCTCTTACCAATCAAGTTCCCAATATGCAGAAAGAGTTTCAGAATCTTTAAAGTCAAGTGGAAAATTTGGAAAATCGAAACAGGCGCAATGACCTTCGCATTTACGGTCTTGCAGAAGGTCTTGAAGGATCAAATCCCATAACTTTCTTTCAATCTTTTCTTCCTCAGCTCTTTGGGTCTCCCAAGCTCTCCACTTTTAAACATCCAACGCGCCCATCGTCTTCGTCCACCTTCTCGTATCTCTACTTCTTCCTCTTCCACAGTAAAGCCTAGAGGTGTCATTATATATTTTCTGAAGTACACTGATCTGCTTAAAGTGCTTCAATCTGCCAAAAAGAAAGGGAAAATCTCTTGGAATGGTTCTAATCTCTTCTTTGCACAAGACTATGCCAAAACTTCCGCTGATCGTCGCAAGAAGTTTTTGGATATGAGACCTGCTCTTCTTTCCCTGAATGCTCCTTATGGCTTATTCCACCCATGCCTCTTTAAAGTGACTTATAATAACAAGACGATGAACTATGAAGATCCAGCCCAGCTTCAACTATTCCTTGACTCTTGTGCAACTGACTTGATGGACATTCCTCATTTATAATTACTATGCATAACTACTCTCTGTCGTGAAATGTGTCTCGTCATGGCATTACCTTGGCATTTTTCTCCCTTTTGTTGTATTGAATTTTGTAGTTCTTATCTTGTATCTTGTCTTATATTCTAACTCTGTATCACTTTATTTAGTTTTAACATTATTTCTCTAATATTTCCCTAGATGCAGTTTTTTGTGGCCTTTCCAGTTGTTTCATTCTTCATGTCACTTGGCGGTTGTTCTCCCCACGCACGTCCTTGTGGTCTCTCCGGTTTGGTGTGCTCATCTCCCCATGTGGTTCCACCACCCCCTGTCTCACTGTCTTCCTGTGGTATGTCTTTTTATTGTTTTTCTTCATTGCCGTATGATATTCTTCATTTATATTTTTGATTCCTACTTCTCGTTCTTTTCCTTGTTCTTCTTCCTATCTTATCTTTCTCTCTCTTTTTCTCGGATATCCTTTTTTCTATCCCTCTTCTTTCTCTTTCTCCTTATTTACACTTTGCATTTTTATATATTTAACATTACCTGACCTTTCCTTCGTTTTCTCCTCTTCTCTCTCCTGAATCTCTGACATCACAACTCCTCTCTATTTTCTTTTCCCTACCTACAAAGTTCCTATATTTTCATAAGGTTTATATAATAATAGTTCATGGTTTACTTATTAGATACCTGTTTTACTGTTTTCATAACAATTACATATGTTTGTTTTTAATGGTTTATCTTTAGAGTTGTAACCTGGAACGTTAAAGGAGTTAATCACCCTATAAAAAGGCAACGTGTGTTGACTCACTTACCTAGATTAAATACTGATATTGCTTTTCTTCAAGAAACTCATCTATCAGAAGTTGAGGCAGCCAAATTGAAAAGAGGTTGAGTTGGTCACGTTTTTTCTTCCCCTGCTTTAGGAAAGAAAAATGGCTCCTCTATATTGCGTCATAAAAAACACCAGCCTTCTGTCATACTCCAGGAATGCAATCCTAATGGCCATTGGGTAATTACTAAATTGCTTATTGATCGCATTCCTTTAGTATTATTTAACGTTTATGCACCAGTTAATATTGATAATAAGTTTTGGACCCAAGTTTCTGACACACTTCTTATGTTTGATGATGAATATGTTATTTTTGGAGGTGATTGTAATCAGATTCTAGACCCTATTTTGGATAGATGCTCCCCAGTGAAATTCGCCAACACTAAAATGCAATCACAATTTACCTCTGCTATACGACGCAAAGCTTTAACTGACATTTGGAGGCTGTGTAACCCAGATCTACAGGAATATACCTTTTACTCTCCTCTCCACAGCTCCCAATCCAGAATAGATTACCTTTTTCTCAGTAAGCCGCTCTCTCAACTTGTCTCACATGCCGAGATTGGTTCTATCCTTAAATCAGATCATGCCCCAGTTTTTTGTTTGACTTTGGTCTGCTACCTTTCTCACCTAATGCTGGTAGATGGCGTTTTAACAATTGTCTACTATCAGATCCCATTTTCACAGGCCAATTCACCTCTTTTGCTACTGAATTCTTCTCTATCAATTCCACCCCAGAATCCTCCCCAGTAATGATTTGGGATTCTTTTACAGTGGCTGCTAGGGGTTTTATCATCAATTTTGTTTCTTCGAGGCCAAACATGCTCAGTTACTGGCAAATATTAAACGTCTTGAATATGAATATTATCACTCTTTTTCTGAATCAACCTTAAAACGTCTTATTGAGGCGAGGCAAAAATGTCCTTTAATAAATCCTCTACAGAAGCTGCTTCCTCCTATCTTTTAAAACGTAGTGCTCGTTATTATGGAGGCAAAATAAGATGGGTAAACTTTTAGCAAATTACTTAAAAGTACATCGGGAAGGGACGAAAATTGAGTCCATTCGCAATCCTGCTGGGGATGTGCTTTTTAAGGAAAACAATATTTTAAATGAATGTGTTTCTTTCTATGAAAATGTATACACACCGGAGCAGCAACCATCTACTGCTGATCTTTCCTCATTCTTTCAATCGATAAAATCTCCTCTTACCCATGACACCGATTTAACTCCGCTGGAATTGGACATCACTATATCCGAAATTAAGCATGCAATGTTGGTTCTGAAACAAGGTAAAACACCGGGCACGGATGGTTTTACCATTATTATTATTATTATTATTATTATTATATTTAAGTTTATAAAGCGCTCAGCTACCCGAAGGTTTCCCGGCGCTAAAACCAACTAATAAAGAGGGGAAGTCAGAGGGGAGGAGGCTACATGTTGAATAACCAATTTTTCACCTGTTTGCGAAAGCTAAGGTAGTTGGGCTCTTTTCGTAACTGAAGGGGAAGAGAATTCCATAGTGAAGGGGCTAGCCAGGCAAAAGAGCGGCCTCCCATTCTGGCTTTTCTGATTCTGGGCACTGAGAAAAGGTATTGGCTAGATGAGCGCAGAGTGCGGGGGGGCGATGGTGGTGAACCAAGGATGTCAGATAAGGTGGGGCCCGGCCAGTGTTTATTTTGTGCATGAAACAGAGAGCCTTGAATTTCGTGCAGCTTTCGATACGGAGCCAGTGTAGTGAGCGGAGGGAATTAGAGGTAGGAGAAGTGTTGGGGAGTTTGCAGAGCAGTCGTGCTGCCATATTCTGGACTGTCTGCAATTTGCGGGTCACCTCTTTGCTGGCACCCAGAAGAAGAATGTTGCTGTAGTCCAGCCTAGAAGTGATTAAGGCCTGGACTACAGTTTTCTGGGTGTCCGCAGGCAGCATCCAGATGATCTTGCGCAACCACTTAATGATTGTGATGCAGGTGGAGGAGGTTTTGACCACATGGTTTTTCATTGACAGCTGGTCGTCAAAGATCACGCCTAAGTTGCGTGCTGATTTAGAAGGGGTAGGAGGAGTGCCCAATTGAGTGGGCCAGTGTTGGGGTCCCCATAGAGTGGTATTGTGGCCAAACAGCAGAAGTTCTGTTTTTCCACCGTTCAGTTGCAGTTTGTTGTCCAACATCCAGGCTGCGATGTTTCTCAATCCTGAACATAGAGCGGATGAGGGGGCAAGAGAGTCAGAGGAAAGAGAGTAGATGATCTGGGTGTCATCTGCGTAGGAGTAAATAGTGAGCCCAGCTTGCTCTGCAACAGACGCCAGAGGTCTGACGTATAAGTTGAAGAGCAAGGGGCTCAAGATGGAACCCTGTGGGACTCCATACGCAGATGTAAAAGTTTGGGAAGCGGATGATGAAGAGAAGACTTGGAAGGTTCGGTTGGATAGGAAACTGACAAGCCAGTTGAGGGCTGAACCGGTGATGCCAGATGATCGGAGGGCGTTGACAAGAATGGGGTGGGAAACCGTGTCAAATGCGGCGCTCAAGTCCAGCAGAATGAGTGCCACGGTTTCCCCCCTGTCAACACGGTGACGGATGTTTTCTGAGACTCCCAGCAGAGTGGATTCCGTCGAAAAGCCTGATCGGAAGCCGGATTGTGACGGATGTAGGATTCCCCTTAGCTCAACGTGGGTGGACAGTTGAGAATTAATGTGCTTATCTAAGATTTTAGAAAATACCGGAATAAGCGAGATGGGACGGAAGTTGGCTGGAAGGCTGGGGTCGGCATTAACTTTTTTTAATAACGGCATAATCATCGCGTGTTTCCATGCGGAGGGTACAGTAGCTTCTCTAAGGGAGGAATTTAGAAGGTCCATAATGGGTTCTAGGGAGGATTTGTCCAGTTTTTTTAGAATTTGAGGGGGAATAGGGTCCAGTGGGGAACCGGATTTGATTTTACTGATGATGTCGGAGAGGGTCTCAATATTGAGCGGATCCCATGTGTCGATCAGCTGAGTGACCGAAGGACAGGTATCCGATGGGGGCCTAAGGTCACAGGAGGGCGTGGGTGGAGAGGGGGGGATCGATGAAAAGTGGATGGGACTATGGTCCTCTGGTGTCCCTAGATCGGAAGATGAGATTGTGGCAGGTAAGTTGGGTAGAGAGGGAAGGGGAGATGAGTTCTCAAAATTTGAATAGATGTTATCAATTTTGGCGACAAAAAATTCGGCCAGTGAGTTACACTGTACCTTGTTGAGACATGGAGGTTTGGGCTGACAAAGTGCGCCCGAGAGTTTTTGTACTGCCTTGAAGAGTGCCTTTGGACGATTTTTTGCTTCAAGGATGGTATGATTGACATGGTCAGCTTTAGCAGTTTTACATAGGAAGTGATATTTTGTTAAGGCAGCTTTATAGGTTTGCTTAGAGCAGGAGTCATATTTTATGCGCCATTTGCGCTCCAGGCTTTTACAGATGGTTTTTTCTTTTTTTAAGGCTTCAGTAAACCAGGGTGCAGGTGGATGATGAAAATTGTGCGTTTGCATTAACTTTTACTCCCATTTTGCGTCCTTATTACTTCCCCATCTGTTATGAATTTATTCATTTTTTATTACGGAAAAGTCCTCTTCAGGCCCTTTTCAAGATGCCGTAATCTGTTTAATTCCCAAAGAGAATAAAGATCCTTCTTTTTGTAAAAATTACCGTCCTATCTCATTAGTTAATTTGCACTACAAAATGTTTGCGAAGATCCTTGCTCTCCGTATTGACCCCACTTTACCCAATATTATTGGCCCTGAACAATCAGGTTTTGCCAAAGGCCGTTTATCTTCAGACAATTCCAGAGTTTTCTTTAACATCTTAAGTAAGGCTTCCTCTCTTGACTATCCCATTGCTGCGATAGCATTGGATGTTGAGAAAGCTTTTGAAAGGATTGGATGGGATTTTATGTTTCAGGCGCTTAAATGGATTGGATTCCCTGCTAAATTAATTTCTCTTATTTCACTGTTATACTCTGGTCCTAAAGCCTCTATTTTTGTCAATGGGAAAACTTCTGATTATTTTCCTCTTTTCAGAGGAGTCCATCAAGGATGTCCCTTAAATCCTCTTCTATTTATTATTGCCTTAGAGCCTTTTTTAATGAAACTTCGATTAGACGACAGGATTTCTGGTTTTAAACTGGTACCACCCAGGTTAAGATGTCTGTTTATGCTGATGACATACTTCTCTATTGCTCTAATCCCTCTATTTCTCTCCCTGCTTTTCTTTCTCAAGTGGATATCTTCTCGAAAATATCTGGATATCATCTTAATTCAGACAAATGTGAAATTCTTCCTTTAAATGTTCTCTGTTTCTAACAGGATTTTACCTCTAATGGTTTTTCCTGGAAATCATCTAAAATCAAATATTTAGGATGATGGTTCTCCCCCCCTAATATTCCAGAATCCTTGGAAGAAAAATTCAAGGCTCTTTTCAAGAATTTCTCCGCATCTATTGACCGATGGCACCCACTTTTCCTTTCTTGGTGGGATCGTTTAGATTCTATTAAGATGATGCTCTCCCTGTTAATTCTTTATCTCTTGTCTATGATCCCAGTCCACATTCCTAGTTTTTACTTCAAAAAAATGTATTCACTCCTAAACAAATTTCTTTGGAAGAATAAATCTCCCAGAATAGCTCTTAATGCTCTTAAAGTAGACAAAAATTCTGGTGGTCTCAAATTCCCTAATTTCAAATCGTATCATTATGCTTTTTCTCTAAGACAGTCCTCTCGTTGGCTTTCTTCAGATCAAATTGTTCATCCTCCTCTTTGGTTGGCTATTGAACAAAATTTTATAGCCGCCTTTCATTTAAATGAAGTTCTTGCTTTCACTAATAATATTTCTTCTTTCCGCTGTTTAGTGATCTCTCATACACGTAAATTATTGATTCCCCTTCTTCCATCCTCTTACCCTTCTTATATCTCGTTAGATCAACAACCGAAATGGCATAATCATTTATTACGTATTAAAGGTCGTACTTTTTATTGGAAAACTTGCAGACTCAAGGGTTTACTCAGGATTTCACAATTAGTTTTTATAATCTAACTTTATCCTTTTCTGATATTCAATTACAATTTTTTTTTACCCTCTTCCTGTAAATCTCAGTATGATTCCCTCCTTCCTTTCCTTTCTCAATATCTTCTTTCCTTACCTCCTACACATAATATCCCTACTAGATGTTCTACTCTGTTCCCTTTATTATCTACTGCTACATCGGCTTCTTCTCTCTATAGATTCTCGTTCTTCTCCTCGGATAGAATCAAGGCGAAGTCTGAATTGGCCTGGGAAAAAGATCTTTCTGAATGTTGGCCCACTTCTCTTTGGGACAAATTGTGGTTAAAAATTCATAATATGTCAAGAGCAGCTAATACCTCTCAGACTCTTTATTTTATTTATAAATGCCTCCTTTTTGCTCCAATGAAGTTACCGTCTTTTTCCACTGATATCTCCTCCACTTACTGGTCATGTAAAGAAACCTCTGCTGATCTTAAACACATGCTTTTTGACTGCCCCTCTCTGTCTAGTTTTTGGCAGTTAGTTTGGTCCCAAATTAATAAAATTTTTAATACCCAAATCCCTTTTTCCATTTCCAACATCTTTTTGGGCTCCCTATCACCTTCCTGGCCATTTTCAACTTCTAACCCCTCATTAATTGACTTGTTGCTTGCCATTGCCCTTCATTTAATCACTTCAAATTGGAAACAAGTTGATAAGGTTACTTTTAGAGCTTGGTGGAATGCTGTTTGTTTTCATCATAGATTAGATACCAACAATGTTACTCCTATTTCTTTAGCCATTAAAAGGGATCTCCTATGGCTCCCCTTGTCCTCCTACTTAACAAACATTACTTCCTCTTTGGCCAGTTTATCTCCAAATTTGGATGAAGTTCGAAAGCCTCCATGAATTCTTTGTTGCCTTTCTATCTTTTATTTCTCAAATTTACTCCTTGTTCCTACTCCTTTTATCCTTCTCATTATTGCAAATGTTTTTTTATACCTTATAGTTTACTTGATATTGTTTCTTGTTGATGTATTAAGATTTATGATTCAGGTGTTTTTTTTCTTATTTGTACTGTTTTATTCTGATACCCCCCCTTTTTTTTAGCAATTATCAGACTGTATTTTTGTTCTTTACTGTATATTGTTATTCTTTCTATGTATATTATACCTTTTCCTTTAATAAACTTTCAACTTAAAAAAAATAACCTGAACAGGGAGCTGTCATGTCATAATGTCTGTTGCAAAGTTGAAAAACAAGTCACACAGCATAATTTACAGCTGCAGTTTAAACAGTTGTCCTGTATTATGATCTGTTTTTCCTAAAAATGAATAGTAATTTGCACAAAAGAGTGATTTATTTAATCTAATTTCCATTAAACTGATTCTGAAATATTTTTGCAGACATTTTCTAACTGCGGGGAATATTATCAAGAACGGCGTTAAAATTATCACCGCTTTAGCGGCCGAAAACTGCAGCTAAAGCTGGGATAATGGCTCGATAATATGCCCTGGAGAATTCCAATAGAAGCCCATGTTCACACAAGAACATGGACTTCTATTGGTTTTCTGACGCTAAACCAGCGATATTTTTTAACGCCGTTCTTGATAATATGCTCCTGCTTTCAGTGTGTTTAATTTCACTCTAAGGAGTCCACTTTTTTATTCTTCATGTCTGCAACCGTTCTATCTCTCTCATTTGAAGCAAGACACCAAGGGTTTAGGCTGTTTGTTGGATGGTGTGACCATGTACTAAAAGGAATGTCCTATTACTTCGGGTAATCTTCATTACTCCGGGTCCCGTAGTCCTTGACACCTTCAACACTAATGAGATGTTACTATCTCTGACAGAAAAAGAAAAAGAAGGAATGCTGGACCTACCCTCCCCCTCCCGCCGGGAGTACATAAGGGTACATGTCCCAGCATTCCCTCTGAAATACCAAGCCCAAGGATGAAGGCCGGCAAACAGGGCGGGAGGGAGGGAAGTCATGAAGGTGTCGAGGACTACGGGACCCGGAGTAATGAAGATTACCCGAAGTAATAGGACATTACCCCCAGGTCCCTACATCCTCGACACCTTCAACACTAATGAGACATACCAAAGCAAACTCCGGCATTCATCCCAGAAAACACAACAAACAACCAGTACAGCAAAAAACCAGGCATTTATTGAGCACAGAACAGAAATCACGGGCGAACACAACCCAACACCCCCAAATCAAAACCGCCCTCATCACCCAGCAAATTGAGAAGACGGTAATGCCTGATGAAAGTATTGGAAGAAGCCCAAGTGGCCGCCCTACAAATCTCGGAAAGAGGGACACCCCGGATCTCAGCCCAGGAGGCCGCCACCCCCCTCGTAGATTGACCTTGAACACCCACAGGAGGAGGGGACCCAGAAAGAGAATAGGGCAAGGAAATGACCTGCTTCAGCCAGCGACCAATGGACACAGATGAAGCCTTACGCCCACGGGAAGCAGCCCCAAAAGAGACAAACAGGGAGTCAGTCATCCGAATAGCCGCCGTGCGCTCAAGATAAACACGCAAAGCCCGGCACACATCCAACAAGGACCAACAGGGACCACCCGGGGAATCCAGAAAAGAACCCAACGCAGGCAATACTAACTGCTGGGACCGGTGAAACTGAGAAGCGACCTTAGGCACGAAGGAGGAATCAAGGCGGAGCACCACCCCGCCCTCCGAAAAGGACAGGAAAGGTTCCCGAGACATCAAGGCCCCCAACTCGCCAAGGCGCCGGGCAGACGTGATGGCCACCAAGAACACAACCTTCAAGGTCACAAACTTCAAATCCACCTCCGACAAAGGTTCAAACGGAGGACCAATCGAGGCCCGAAGGACCAAGGGCAAATCCCACAGGGGAAAGGAAGTCCGGGAAACCAGACGAGAAAGAGAAAAACCGCGGAGCAGCCTGGAGACCAAGTCCTCACCATCAGAAAGATTACCCCATGGGGAACGAAAAGCCCGGACAGCCGCCCACTGGGCACGCAAGGTGGACACAGCCCAACCCTTCTCAAAACCCTCCCACAAAAACTGAAGCACCGCCTGTAAAGAACAGTGCAAAGGGGAAAGGTCCAAGGCCGAACACCAACGACTGAAGTTACCCCAGTGGTGATCATAGGACAGGAGAGTAGAAGGCCTACGGGAACCCTGAATGGCAGCAGCTAAATGCTCCGGTAACCCGCGCCGCCGCCACCCCTGCCTCTCAACCTCCACACCGATAGCCGCAAGCGGAGAAGAGACAGTGGCGGGGAGGACCGCAGGGGAGACGGGGACAGAGGGAGGAACCAAGGGCCCCGCACAGCCAGAAGACGAACCGTCGGAAACCAAGACCTCCGAGGCCAAAAGGGCAGAACCACAACCACCTCCCGATCCTCCAGACACAGACGGGACAAAAACCTGGGAATCAGCGCCAGAGGGGGAAAGGCAAAGAGCAGGCGGGACGGCCAGGGAACCGACAGGGCATCCACCCCCCAACAACCCTCCTGCCAAAACCTGGAGCAGAAGCGTGGAAGCTGCGCATTCAGCCGGGAGGCAAAGAGGTCCAGAAAGGGACGCCCAAACTTCCCGCACACAAGCCGAAACGCAACCCGGGTGAGAGACAACTCCAGAGGAGCCGGAAAGCAGCGACTCAGGACATCCGCCGCACAGTTGTCCACTCCCTTGATATGAATCGCAGTCAGAGACAGCAGATGACCCTCCGCTCAACAAAACAAAGGAACCACCACTGCGTTCAAGGAAGCCGAATGAATCCCCCCTTGATGGTTGAGATAGGCCACCGACACCATATTGTCCGACCTCACCAGGACTTTCCTGCCCAGCAAACACACCCGAAAACCCATCACGGCACGGGACACAGCAGTCAACTCCCGCCAGTTGGAAGACCTGCGACTCTCCAGCCGGGACCAACGACCCTGAAGGGACTGAGAACCCAAGGTCGCCCCCCACCCCAAAGCGCTGGCATCTGTCATCAAGACCAGCGACGGAGATGGCTGCAAGGGGAGCCCCTGAGACAGATGGACTGGATCTGACCACCAAAGCAGAGCAGGCAGGACTACAGGAGACACGGGCACCAGACACTCCCAATCGCGGGACAACGGATCCCAGAGAGACAGAAGGTAACACCACAAGGGGCGGAGGTGAAAACGAGCCCAAGCCACCGTAAAGACAGTCGCTGCCATCAGACCCATAAGACGCAACCAAAGGCGCACTCGAAAGGAACCCCCCACCCGGAATCTTCGAGCAAGGGACAACAGGGTCACAACCCGAGGATCCGGCAGGAACACACGGTTGAGGTCCGTGCGAAACCGAGCCCTAATGAACACCAGATCCTGCGAAGGAGTCAGTCGGCACTTCGGCACATTGATCAGAAACCCGTGCCGCCGCAACTCCGAGCACACCAACTCTCTCGCCTCCAACAACAGGTCCCGAGAGGGAGCATGGATCAACCAATCGTCTAAATAGGGATACACCATCACCCCCCGGAGATGAAGCCAGGCAACCAAGGGGGCAACAACCTTCGTAAAAACCCTCGGGGCAGAGCGAAGGGCGAAGGGCAAAACCTGGAACTGAAAGTGGCACCCCTGAACACAAAATCTCAGGAACCGACGGGACCTGGGATGCACCGGAACATGGTAATAGGCATCCTGCAGATCCAGGGTACACATGAAGTGACCCGGCAGCACCAAAGGATCGATCCGCTGCAAGGTCTCCATGCGGAAGGGAATCCGCAACACCCACCGGTTCATGACCCTCAAATCCAGGACCAGGCGGAAGCCCCCGGTATTCTTGGGCACCAGAAAAATCAGGGAATAGAAGCCCGACCCCACCTCCGAAGGAGGAACCGCCTGAATAGCGCCCTTCCGAAGAAGATCCTCCACCCCTTGAACCAGGTGGGCCCTCCTGGACCGGCAAGCAGGCCAGGGAGTCGGGCGGAGGCCGGAATCTGGAGGGGGAACAGAAAACTCCACCTCGTAACCCTCCCGCAGAACATCCAACACCCAAGCGTCTGAACATGACTGAACCCAGGCATCCAGGAAGAAGCGCAGCCGCCCTCCTACCAACAACCCGGGAACCACAGCCAAAGAGTCAGGATCGAGGTTTCGGGGGAGGAGGAGACCTAGCCTTACGGTCCCGACCCCCGCCAGAAGAAAACCTCCCTCGGCCCTTCCCAAACTTCCCACGAAAGGAAGGCCGAAAGAAAGATTTAGACTTAGAGGGGGCAGAAGAAGCAGGAGCAGAAGCAGAACCCTTAAAAGAAGAAGAATGTTTCTTTTCTTTAAACAGCTTGTGCAGTTTGGTCTCCAACTCCCCCCCAAACAGCATAGAACCCTGAAAGGGCAAACGCAAGGCACAAGCCTTCTGCGCAGAGTCTGTCTTCCAGTCCTTAAGAACAAGACTGCGACGAGCCGCCACACAGGCCCCACCAGAAAGAGCAGCAGCGCGTACCACATCAAAAGACACATCGGACAGAAGTTCAACCTGCCGCTCAATGTGTTCAAGAAGACCTGAACAGTCTGTGGCATCGTCCATCGACTGGTAGAGAGACTGCGACAAATAAGTACCATAAACACCGGCCCTTAAGGCCAGATGAGAGCCAGAATAAACCTTCCTCAGAGCCCCGTCAGCCTTCTTATCCACAGGGTCCTTCAGCACAGCGTCCTCAGACAAGGAAGTGCGACCCACCAAACTCGCAACAAAGGAGTCAATGGGGATCGAATCAGGAAGATCCGTAGCCATATCCCGGAGGGGGTAAAGACGGGCCATAAAACGTGGAACCAGAATGCGATCCGGATCAGCCCACTCCCTCTTCAGGACATCCTTAATAAAGGGATGAACAGGAACATCCACCGCGGCAGAACTCTGGAATTGGCGGAGCAAAGACCCCCCCGAAGTACTGGGAACAGCGTCATCAGCAAAGCCCATATTCTGCTTCACGTGCATCAGGATACCAGGAAGAGCGTCCTTGTCAACATACTTCCCCTTCAGCTCAGAGTCCCCAGCCCAAGCCGACTCGTCACAAGAAGAAGCAGAAGCACCCGAAGCCGCAGCAGGAACCTTGCGTCCGGCTCCACCAGAACCCATTTCTGAAAGGGTCTCCCTGATCAAGCGCTTCAAGCGCGCATCCCCACCCCCACTACGGCGTCTGGACCGGGCAGGAGAAGGAGAACGTGAGACACTGGAAGAAGAAGAGGACCTCTCCCTGTGATGCCTCTTCCTCGAACTTTTCCCCATCCTGCACAGCAAGGAACAACACAGGAGGCAGTAGCAACCAGCAAACAGCACAGGAAATAAACACCGCTACGCGGTACTCACCAGCTGCCCCCGTTTATATCCGTAAAAAAAACGACCGGGCAGAAGCGCCTGACTACGTCCCAAACCGGAAGTCAGGCAGCGCCATCACAGGAAGGCAGTCCCAAACCAGCCAACCCAAGACGCGAAGGCGGCCGCGCCCCCTAACAAGCCCGGCAGGCAGGAGGGGCGGCCATCGGGCAGACGCGAGGCCCACGCGGTCCAACATCCACGCGCGGCCCAGAGGAGTGTCAGAAGCAGCCCGCGCCACTCCCCCCAAGCCCGTCAGGGAGGGAGAGGCCATCCAAGTCGCCGAGGACAACGAAGCCCCAGCGGAGGTAAGTTCGGCGCAGGAGCTTATTCCAAGCTCCACGCGCCACAGCAATCCCTGTCAGAATGACAGAAAAAAGAAACAGAGGGAATGCTGGGACATGTACCCTTATGTACTCCCGGCGGGAGGGGGAGGGTAGGTCCAGCATTCCTTCTTTTTCTTTTTCTGTCAGAGATAGTAACATCTCATTAGTGTTGAAGGTGTCGAGGACGTAGGGAGCTGGGGGTAATAACATATCTGCTGCTTTATGGTAAAAGATATTGTAAGTCAACTTGGAGCTTCATGGCCACTCTATTGTCACTGAACTCCTCATTATGTGTTCCAGGGTACCTTCTCCTCTGTATGTTGCTAATGGGGACTAATTAAACCTGGATTCCAGAAATGTGAGTTGGGGGCACATAACTGAGACAAACACGATTTTTACATTATACCTACATTTTGAGGTACAATTATTCAGAACCATGAGTCTTTTGATCAATGGAAAGCGTTGTGATTAGAATTTGATTTCCAAGTGCAAAGTCAGGGACTTAACCAATAAACCACGTCTCATGGGGAATTTAAATTTCCACCAGTGAAATCCATGATATTTCTGAATTTCATGTAATTCGCTTTTAAAATTTCACAGCTGTGACTTCACGTCATTTTCACTTGCAGGAGACATGTTTCCACAAAAAATTCCTGGCTGAGAGACATTTTAGTCTCAAAGTGTTCTCCAGCCGGTATCTCATATGACTTTTTATGAGAAGTATTTTCTGGTGTGATTAAAGTCATGCAATATGCCAGCAAATCACATTTTGTTCTAAAGCCTAATTTCACAGTTTCTCTCATTTCCACGACATTTCACAAATATTTGCTGAAAAATAATATACAATTTCGCACAGCAAAGATACAGAAGAGCTTAGTGAGTGAGTGGATGTTTCTTGGAATTCGTGACGCAATTTTGCACTGCTCTGACGGCTCCTACCGTGTGTGCAAGACTGACACTGATTTTCTTTCATTGAATGCACGATTCATTGAATCCAGCCGCTAATTAAAAAATCCCCGACTAACTAACCCAGCTTTCTGCAGCTTTGACTTACGTTTGTTACAAAATGTATTGCAACATGTTTACTTGTCTTCTACTTTCGAATGGATTCCAATCTACCATGTATTTCCATTCCTAATATATCAAACTCAGTCACCATGCTTTCTACAGTATTTTTGTAATGTCCTTGAATCAGAAACCGCAGCCACTTCACTTTGAAGGGAGCTTTTCTGTTCTGAAACCCTGACATTGATTGTTCTGTCACATAAAAAACATAAAACAAGCAGGTTCTGATATACAGGGGCCTTTTCCCTGGCTCAAGGCAGTCTTCTAACTGCCTTAAGTAAGGGAAACATACTAAACTAGGACCTCTGAGTTGATGTAATTGCGTATTTTTGCTTTTAAAGATTTTGCAAGAAAGTACCCAAAAACGTCAAATTACACACACAGCAAATGTTTTGCATGTAGTTCGCACGACTTTTGGGCATAAGGGCATAGCTCACAAACAAAAGATATGCAAAATACCAGCAGCAGAATTTAGTTGATCTGAAAATAGCTCTTGTGTGCAGCTTTACTGTTTCTGCCAGACAGCTTCTGCTTGAGCCAGTTTCCCACAAAAGGTGAAGTGAGGACATTTGAGAAATGTTATAATCTTCACAAGAGTTGTCCATGTAACCAACTTTTTGACTGGGCCAAGCCTAAACCAGTATTAAAACTCTTAAGCCAATATTTTTTTACTAGGATATCAGGCCGTTGATTCTGATTCCCTGTCGCATACCAATGCACATATTGTATTTACCATTAAACCTTGAAGGGTATGGCTCCTTAAGTTTTCGTCACAAGTGTATGAGTGTTATTGTACTTCCAGAGCAATTGCTATTCTTTCCCAGCATTCACCTGTATTTGTTTGAGACTGTACATTGTAGTCAGCTGTTAATTACATCACCATTCCGTCATGAATTATAAGCTTTGCTGCAAACTTTCTCTCCGTAGAAATTCATTTTTCTCAGTGTTTTAGATAGCTCTTTGAAAACATTTCAGTGCTGACTGTTACTAATCATAGTTATATTTATAATAATTGCTTATTGACAAATTATTAAACTATTTACTTTTACACATTACCAACCTGTAGTCTAATCTTAGCATCAAATGGATTTATAGAAAGGTCCCACTCTTCCTCTTCGGAGTCCAGCACACTATAGAGCAACTGTTGCCCGCGCTACCCAAATTCAGCATAAAACACTTGTTACATTTTCAGAGTGACCCTTTATCAGATCAATATAACACAGCTGCCCTCTGTTCACACCTAGCACTTCCCATGATGGAAACACCAGATACCTAACAAGCCTCAAACACTCCTAGAGGTTTGCAGCAGTAAATCACACATGGCGCCAGGACATAATACCTAAAGAAATGAGTCACATGCCCACACTAATTAATGCTCAGCGGTGGGCCTGCATTCGGCCCAAGGACATGATACCAGAGCACCCAGTCAGTTGTATTCATCAGATAAAGCCCAAACAGTGCCTAGTAGTAAGCATCACTCTGAATCACACACATGACACCCGGCCACCTGAACCACCTCAGAATATGACCTCTAGTTGGAATGTATGTCTCCTTCCATCAGAGTAGGATCAGGCATCTAAACATGCAATTTATTATCCACTGTACCAGAACTTCTTGCCCAATGGGGTACAAGCTTCACTTTATTGCACCCATTGTACAGTATAAAAGCATGCCATGTACCTAAAGCAAATTGAATTGGCTCTAAGAGATTAGGCCTGGCAGTAAAATTCCTCTTCGCTCATGGAGTTTGCGGTGTTTTGCCCACTCCGTATAGAGCGCGGAGTTCCAAAAAACTCTGTACAGCGGCGCAGAGAGGAGTACATCCTCTTGCCCAGCTACCCAACATTAAGTTGGTGAGCAAGGAAAATCATATACTGGATCACCTCCCGGCGCGATTTCTCAATGCGGGAAGTCGCGGCAGGTCGCTACTACTCGCATTGAGAAACTAGCTGCTTGCATTGAGAAAGATGCCACTTAAGTAGGCCATCTGCTTGAGCAGTAAAAAGAAGCAGCGCCCTCTCGCACTGCTTGTGGTGCCATTTGCAGTGATTTAGCAGCACAGGGCTAACTGCTGGTGTTAAAAATGAGCAAGAGCAACACAACCTACCTTTCAATTACACTGTTTGTGGATTTCCACAGAGTGAGGCAGAGTATTTATCGTCACTTCGCAGAACTCTACAAACTCCACCCAGGCCTAAAAGAGATGTGGCTACTATTCCTGGCTGTTGTTGTTTAATTAAACTGTTCCTGATTGCCAAGCCTCACTGTTCTCCTTTTTGATAATCAGAACCTGCTTCTCCATTTGGTGAGCCAGCTAGGAGCAGATCACAGCAGACAGACTACAGCCTGTGGATAGAAGGATCACACCACCCGAGCCCACACTGCACGCATTGCAGTAGAATGACGTGCAGCAGGCACCTCTCTTTATTGCAAGCCTGCCAGCCCATGGCAATCTCGATCCATACTGGCTGCCGTCAGAAAGGGTTATACGCTGCAATTAGCTTTTCTTCTTTTTAACAATACAAACTGAGGGATAAAAAATAGAATTCCCATGCATAGGGAGTATAGGGGCTTAATTATGTTAGCATGATGCATCTATACGTACCCTTTTGCTTGATATATACATATATATACGTGCATCTGCAAGGAAGAAAACGTTTATTTTATCCTTGCGTATTTACTGCTATTAGAGTAGGCCGAGAACCATACAGACGCCATTTTCTGAACCTATGCTCCAACACGGGCTGTGATCACGTGTTAGTCTCTGGTAGTTGTCAAGCCCCAGTTCATCCAAATTACTGGGAGCAGCTGAACGTAGGCTGTCTACCCGACTGTCTTGAGACTCAAGATCGCATCTGGCTTTGGGTGATTTAAGCGCATTCCTGGAGGCGTCGTGCCTACACTCCCGGGCACCAAGACGAAAGGGAGTCACCCCTCCTGACCTTCTCAGTAATAAATAGATAAGCTTTGACATAATCATGTGTGCCATATATGGTCCTGCCCTGGAGCTCGAGGGCCAACTGGTGTTTTTACTTTTACAGTGATTATATGTGTTGAACTGAAAAGTATATAACCTCATGTTTGAATATGAGCCAACAGTCTTCTCCGCGCACCTGATGGATCAGGGTTGGAGGGGCTCCTCTATAGAGTATTTTTGCTTAATAAATGATTAAACTTTCTTTACTGTCAACTGACTGATTATTTGGTAATGGGATTGGGGCTATTGGTAGGTATAGCCCTTTATGTTATTTTTATGGTACTTCAGTTGGTGACTCTGGTGGGACTCCGTGATAGGGTCGTCCTCCCCGTAACCGGGTAGAAAGGACAAAGAAAAGGGGAGCTCTGGTCGAGCGGGTGGACGGACCGATTTCTTTTTACTTACTCCGCTCTGGCGATCAGAGTGCCCCCACTGCTAGTGACCCTTTGCTGGAGTCCTACACGCGTAACCCAGGAGCTGACCGTGTTGGTCTTCAGGAGTTGGCAGTGGAGAATACACAATTGTACATGCGTGCACCAGGTGAATGGATTGTATTTGATGTATTTTGGAGCGCGCTGTTGAGCAGTGCTTTTGAAACAGTTTACTGTGTAGGATTTGGTGGTCGGTGTACCAGGGAGAATCTTGGGGGTCTGACAGGGCAGCATTGAGGCTGCACGGGCAGACGCTCCACTGACTTGTTTTGTGAAAAATAGAGATGCGGATCGGACGACCTGGTGTGGCTCGTGTGGGGTGCACCCGGCCGGACTGGTCCCGGAAAGGCCTGTGGTTGTACCTCGGTAGCCTTCGGGACATATATAAAGCAGTGCTAAGGAAGCAGGCTTAGTCAGAATAGTCCAGATGGTGAACCAGGAAGACTGTAGGGTGGTCTCTAGGACAGTCTGTGGTTATACCTGTCTGACGGTCTCTTGGTAGTCTTTGGACTGCTTGATTTTGGTATCTGTTGGTCTGGAATCTGAATTGATTGATTCTCCATGAACAGGAGTCGACGGGCTCTGTTCTTTGTTTGGAAAAACAGAAAAGACACATGTTGTTTTGGACATCTTTGTATGTACATATATCATTGTTCTGTGTATGTTTTGAATAAGCGTGAGGTTGAATATGTTGTGAATGTTTGAACATGGCCATGCTTGAAAGTATGTTTTTATGATTGAATGAGGAGTATGTGACAACAATCACTATGCCGTGTGTTTGCAAATTGAATTGTTTTGGATGTTTTTGCCGCCCTAAGGATACGCAATTGGCTGAAAGTAAACCTGCCCCGCCAGAGGGCAGCCCGAGTTATGATATGTATGTAAAGCATGGTATCACACCTATCTTGTTTAACACACTATGGCATAAATGTACTAAGGATAATGTAGAGTTGCAATGGCCTTTAACCAGGTTTTTTGATGAGAAAAAGATAAATTTCCTGCAGGATCGATTGTTTTCTAAACGTAGTCAACAGTCAATGTTTGATTACCTAAACCTATGGCAGAAGGAAGCAAAGCGTAGATGTATAGGGGAGGAGAAATTATGCAGAATGAATGGAGGTCAGACGATAACGCAGAAAGCCATTGCTTATGATAAAGCTCAAACCGAACAGGCACTTGATTATGCGTATAGGCAATTTAGATTGCAAGTGGATAAGACCTACATGGCTAGGAGGATGAGATGGAAGATTTAATGAATACTCGTCCACCTCCACCTTATGCACCACTGTGTATATATCCCGTTGTTCCCCTACTCTAGTACAGGCCCCTTCAGCCTCTGTCCCTGTTGTTTCCTCTTCCCCTCTCTCTCAAGGAACGTCCTCTGTTTTTTCACCCTCAGTGTCTGAGACGGCTACCTTATGGTCCGTTACATTGAAATCTTCTGTTATATCCACAGCTGTTTTGTCTCCCCCTACCCTTGCGTTGGCTTCCTATTCCACAAGCACAACCTCATCCTTGGCTGTTTCAACTCCAGTTCGTGCTCCGGGGGATTTCAACAAACGAAAGTTGTTTACTCGTTCGACTGTAAGACTATATGAGAAACAGATGATTGAAAGTCAGTCATCCCAGTGGATGTGACAGCCTATTTATACTATAACTGATATATGGAGCACGCTTTGAGACTTTGAGCCTGTTATGCAGCAACATGCCCAGATACACATGGCCACATGTCTTCTTACTTTATGGGAACAGTGTTTTGCAGGAGGGATGATGATATTGGGGACAGGGCTCATAAGTCTGAATTTAGACCAGAGGAAGTGTACAAAAATGTTAACGTTTTATTAAGTTATCAAGAGCAGATGCACCAAAAATGTCCCTCATGGGACTCTCAGCATCCTATCCGAGAAGTCAATCCTTTCTTTCACCCTGAAATACCGGAATTTAAAAATGATCAGGATGTGGTGACTAGACCTCGTGTAGAGGCACGAGTGCAGGAGCAATGGGTTTACACCCCCTGGAAGAGGAGTGAAGTCCTCTTGCTAAAATCACAACTACCTGACCCCCGTAAGAATCCCAAGGCTTATTATAAAGAAGTCACAGAAGCGGCTTCCTCAGCCTTTATGACCCTAGCTGACATAGAGATATTTTTTGCATTGTTAGTCCCTGTTGATGTATGGTGTCAGGTGCATGATCAGCACCATGTTCAGGATTTGGGTGGAACATGGGAACAGATAAAAGATTGGGATAAGGAACATAGGCTTGGGGATATACCAAAACCCGAACTATTGGCGTTACCTGGATATATTATTACTTACATGCATTCCTTAAATCCGCCTCGTAAGGTGGATTGGGATAAATTGACAGCATGTAAGCAGAAGAAAGACAAAAGCGTTTCCGATTTCTTCACTAGATTTGAAGGTGTGTTCATTGATTTTAGTGGACAGGATTTTTCATTGGAAGGCGGTATACGATTATTTGTTAATCGTTTTGTGACCAATTTGTTACCGAACATTTCTGCGCGGCTACAAGCCGCTGAAAGTACCTGGACCACGTCTACGCCTTCGATAATATTGAGTATGGCCCAATATTACGAACATAGATAAAATGAGAGTAAGGATAAGACGGAAAAGAAAACGAAAAATCTTAAGACACAAGTGTTGTTGCAGCAAGTTGTTCGAGTACGAGGCAGAGAGAGAGGTGGTAGAGGGTTCGTCCCGAGGGGGGCGGGAACCGGACGAGGCAGAGGGCCTGCTGTTGTTTTGGGAATAAACCAGTGCGCTTATTGTAAGGAGGAAGGGCATTGTCGATTTCAGTGTCCATTGTTGTTGGCTCAGAATAGGGCTATGAGAGGAAGAGGAAGAGGTCGAGGTGGTGTGGATCACAATGATATGCGACGAGAGGAGGCGACGCACGTTGGATCCGAAAATAATTATTTCGACAATCCGAGAGGTAGGCAGTACTGTAATGAGGACTGTACGATGAATGCAACCGAAGGGTATGCTTATATATATGACAGGACAGAGTGGGGGCCAGGTGTCCGTACCCGTTGATCAGCAAGATCCTTATGTAAACGCGGATTTGATGGTGACGTCTGAAAAGTTTTTAGATGATACGTGTGTGATGAATAGTTCTATTTCTCATTCCCTGGTCCCAGGGGCTGCTCTGTCCGGGCAAAATAATGTTTCGTTAGGATTCTCTGGGATTCCGGTGGTGAGCCCCAGTTCCGAACCTATTCCATTTACAATTGGTCCAGTAACGGTAGACTCCCCGTTTCTTTTGACTTCCCATTGTGGTGAAAATTTATTGGGCTTATATTTGTTGAAGAAATTACACTATTAACACATATTCATTGTTCGCCTGATGGAGTTTATTTGACTATCAATCCCCTTGGCAAGCATACTTTGCAGTGTTTCACCAAAAATGAACCCCTCCCTCCTGAGTTTGCTGCTATCCCAGCAACGCTGTGGGCCACTGGAGACACAGATGTAGGATTATGAAGGATTCCACCCATTTCTATCACATTGAAACAAAATGCTCGGCTTCCACGTATACCTCAGTACAAAATTTCTCCGGCAGGCGAGAAAGCTTTGCTCTCCATCATACAAGATTTGATCAAAAAGGGTGTGGTGGCGGAGACAGCTGCTAATATATGCAACAGCCCCATTTTACCGATCTTCAAAAAAGGCCCCTGTTGGAAGTGATCCTGACTATGTTGATACTTATCATTTTGTGATTGATTTACGTGAAATTAATAAAATAGTGGTGCCCCAATACCCTGTGGTTTCTGACACCACTACTATTCTCACTATGATTCCTCCCACTGCAAAATATTTCTCTGTGATTGATTTAAAGAATGCTTTCTTTAGCATTCCGATACATCCTGATAGCCGTCATATTTTTGGCTTCTCATTATCTGGTTGCAGCTTCCGGTTTCGTCACGCTCCCCAGGGGTACACGGAGAGTCCTAGTATTTATAGTCAAGCTTTGAAGACATTGTTGGATGATTTGGTCCTACCCCCTGGTAATTTGCTTTTGCAATATGTCGATGATCTGTTAGTGGCCTCTGACACTGAGGGGGGTTGTAAGGAAGCCACTGCACAATTATTGTCTCATTTGGCCGCTAATAGCAATAAAGTGTCTCTTTCTAAATTTCAATATTGTCGACAGGAGGTGACCTACCTAGGTCATCTACTGTAGAAAGAGGGGAGGAGACTAACCCCTGAGCGTGTGACTACCATTTTTAATATGTCTGTACCTCGTACTCAGCGTGATGTTCAAGCATTTCTCGGCATAACTTCTTACTGTCGCCAATGGATCCCTAATTTTTCTCTTCTTGCTAAACCTCTCCTGTATTTAACCACTAAAGATGTGCATGAACCTTTACCCTGGACTGATGCTTGCCAAAATCCTTTGGACTCTTTGAAATCTGCGCTTTGCTCTGCACCCGTTCTGGGTACCCCTGACTACCAAAAACCTTTTGTGCTTTATGTATACAACGTGGACGGTTGCTCGCTTTCTGTGTTAACACAAGGATTTGGTGGTAACCAGAGACCTTGTGCATATTTCTCAGCGGTGTTGGATAATGTCGCCAGAGCACTCCCTAGCTGTTTACTGGCTACTGCTGTGGTCGCAGCGGCTATTCGACAGTCGGAAGGGCCCGTTCTAAATACTGATCTCACAGTGATGGTACTGCATGCTGTGGATACATTATTAAACAAAACGAAGACCCAGCACCTTACGAGTGTGCATTTTACAGGTTATGAATTGACTTTGTTTGCTCCCCACATTACGATTAAATGATGTGCCACTCTGAACCCTGCCACGTTAATACCCCTCCATTGTTTCAAATTACCAGATGGCACGACAACTGATGCATATGCAATAACTACTCTTCACACTGTAGTTGAGGCTTCTCCAGTAGCCTATCAATCAGCACAGGCAGCTGAATTAGTGACATTGCTTCGGGCCTGTGAGTTAAGCAAAGGATTGAGAGTAAATATTTACACTGACAGCCAGTACGCCTTCGGCGTGGCTCATAGTTTTGGCCAGCTTTGGGCAAAAGAGGTTTTCTTACTTCCCATGGTCAGCAAATACAGCATGGCCCCTTGATTTTGCGATTGCTGACAGCATTGACATTACCAGAGATGGTGGCTGTAGTTAAATGCAGTGCACACAAGGCAGTGGTTGATGCAGGGGGTGAAGGTAATGCCTTTGCTGATCTAGTAGCTAAGGAAACTGCGAAATCCAAATTAACCTTAATGTTTGTGACTAGCTCTGTTAGGTGGGTGGCTGAAACAGAGATGTTTAATAACATCATGGAGAGTGTCCGAGAAATACAGAAAGAAGCTACCCCTATTGAGCTGGCTCACTGGAAAGAGAAAGTGGGGAAATTATTTGCAGATAATTGTTGGATTGATTTGACAGAAAAACAGCGGTGGTTGTTGCCTAATGCATTAGTGAATGTAGTGGTGGCAATGGCACAAGGTTCAGCGCATATTGGGGCAAAGGGTATTTGTGTATTATTAGATCCTGTATGGTACAATCCCAATATTCCAAGGACCGCTGCTCATTTGGTGCAATATTGCATGGTGTGCTTACGACATAATCCTAGGGGCAGGGAGCCTGTTCTGAGTGGAAACTTTCCACCACCATCTTTGCCTTTTGAGGTGCTCCAAATGGATTATATCCAGCTGGAGTGCGTAAATAATTTGAAGTATGTCCTGGTCATGGTGTATGTTTTCAGTAAATGGGTGGAAGCCTACCCGACCAAAGAAAATACTGCTTTGGCAATGGCCAAGGCGTTGGTAAAGGAATACTTCCCACGCTATGGATTGTCTCTGGTGATCTGGAGTGATAACGGGGAACACTTTAATACAGAATTCATCAGTCACATTTGTAATGGACTACAGATTAAACAGAAATTCCATGCGACTCGACACCCTCAGTCCGCTGGGTTGGTCGAGAAGTATAATGGGATACTGAAGCTCAAATTAGCAAAAATTCAAGAAAGTACCGGATTGAAGTGGCCAGATGCTCTACTGCTGGCATTAATGTCAATATGAGTTACCCCACATTCTCGTTCTGGATTATCTCCATATGAGGTTATTTTTGGGTGCTATGCTAATGTTTGGGGCATCCAGAGACCCAGAACATTTCGTGATATAGATCATCCTATGTTGACAGACTATCTGCATGCTTTGACTAAAGATCTCCGTTCCATTCATCTACAGGTCTCAACAGTTTTGCAGCCCCTGCCGGAGGGTCCCGGACATCTGTTGGAGCCAGGACAGTGGTTTCTGGTCTGTAATTATCAGCAAAAATCCAGCTTGGATCCCTATTGGTCGGAACCATTTCAAGTCTTGTTGGCCACGCGGACCGCGGTAAAGGTGAACCGCAAGCGACACTGGATCCATGTGTCACATCTGAAAAAACTCTCCCTCCCGCTTCCATTTGATCAGCAAATCCAAGAAGGGGTTCTGAACCAGGAAAGTGAGCGAGTTCCTTGATTTGTCCCTTTTTCTGACGCCCAGGTAATTGGAGAAGGGCAAGGAGAAGGGGTACCAGGCTCTGAAGGGGCTCTGTCATCAGCACAAGCGATTGCCCCAGATTCTGTTGCCCCTACAGCCAGACGAGAGGCTCGCAGTACCCCTGTTTCACCGGATTCATCATCCTCTGTTTTGTTCTCTGATCAAGAAGTGCCTGGCCATGCTCTATACAACTTGCGGCCCAGAAAACAACGCAGTACCCCGGGTGAACATGGTAGGAGGTAGGGAGAGACTTGAGTGATAGGGTACAGACCTGTTCCACGAAAATCTGTTAGATGCGCTTCTGAGGTACTGATCCAGACACTGGACTGAACGCGCTGAGATCCGTGAACATTTGCTTGCTGTGTTCAGAAAGAAAGGCTGAATTTATTGTTTAAAGGGGCCCAGGTTGTGTTTTCTTCAAGGGTTGTGTGAGAACATAACTCCAATGTGAGAAGTTTTGTTTTGGTATTATCTGTGATGAACGATAGGAGCCTGCCTGTGAGGCTCTAAACAGACACAAGAAAGAAGCACCCTCTGGCAGGTTGGACTGCATCGCCCAAGTTTATTTTTAGACTTTTAGTTAGTATGCATCCCTTTGCTCGTTTCTTTCCTGAAGAGGAACGTCCTTTTGTACCGTGTTATTTCCCTGCATATATGCCTGTTTTTTCTAGTTGGACACAACGAGTTAAAATTGCATTTATAGTTATTATAGCAACATTACTAATCACATTGATGGAAGTATTCATCTATTTAGAATTTCGCCAATCTATGCATACTGTTTTAGGAACAACTGCCCCACCTCCGGAACATATGTTTCATACTTTAGCCCCACATAAGGAAAGGCATCGTCAGACTTATGTGAAAAATGTATTTGTTGAAATGCTTCATCAAACACACAGTGCCACCAATACTACAAATTGTTGGGTTTGTGGTCTTTTACCACCTGTTATGCACAAGCACGATTTATTCATATCCCTATCCTTGTCTCATCTGGGGAGTTGTAAGGCTTGGTTTAAATTACTTTCAATGATGTATATGCATTATACTGTAGACACTCAAAGGTTTTCGGAAAAGGATTATGAAATGATTTTAGCATACATCAAGGTTCATCAAAGATTTGACCCGAAGGGAATAATGGAGAGGGAACCTTAGATCCGAATGCATGTATGAATATGTATACAACGCATGAATATACCACTTGGTTGAAAAATTAGATTTTGGATTTTGTTGAGTTAAATTTCACTCAGTATTTTCGACATTTTCAAGACCGCAATGTTACTGAAGATAGGGCTATTCCAGTGCCTATACTAAATAGTACCTCTGCGTTCTGTGTTCAGGGAGTAGGGTACATATCAGTAGGAGATAGAAGATGTAATTAAACTTATCAGTTACGTACTTTTAGCAGCCCTCCATTATTAACCCCTCCTAATGTATATTTTGTTTGTGGAGAAAATGCCTATACTTGGCTTTCACGAGGTTGAGCTGGACGTTGCTCCCTGTCCTTCCTGTACCCTCCAGTCTATATTGCCCCTTCTAATTATCACAAGGATCACCGCTTAGATAAAGGAAGTGTGCTTGTAAGGAGAAATAAAAGAGAAATAGATATGACCGATATAGATCAGACAGATACTCCACTCAGCATTTTACAGACATTATAAAAGGAGCGTTTCCCATTTGGGGGCCTAAAATATCCATCAAGGAAGTACGGCGTTTGTCCAGAGTAGTTGAAGGGGTAATTAACACTACTGCAGGAATATTGACAAATTTAACCGTAGAGCTAAAAGCGACCAGACTTGTTTTGCTTCAAAATCGTATGGTTTTAGACGTTATCTGGCAGATCGAGGAGAGGCATGCCGTGTGATCGGCAGTTCTTGTTGTGTTTATATCCCTGACTCCGCACCTCCATTAATTTGGCTATCTAGAAGCTACATTGTTTGGCTTCCGAAATACATGTAGAGACTGGTACGTGGTCCCTCTCTGGTTGGTTCTGGGGTTTGTTGTCTACCTTTGGGTGGAAAATTCTGATAGTGCTGGCAGGTATAGCCGGTATCATATTCACGTGCTGCCTTTGTGTATAATGTGGACCTGCATGTTGCTCCTATTGCGCAACTAAACTCAACTTCAGTGTGGCCGGTCCATCCCCAGCAGCAGTAAAGGCTCAGTTAGTTCAACAGGAGATCAAAGATTTAATGCAGATTAATGAGGGAATATTTGAAGATTGAGCTGTTTTAGGTAGCTACATCATGCTAAAAGGGCTGTTCTGAGGGATAAAAAATAGATTTCCCATGCATAAGGAGTATCAGACCTATATTATGTTAGCATGATGCATCTATACGTACCCTTTTGCTTGATATATGCATATATATATATATATATACGTGCATTTGCAGGGAGGAAAATGTTTATGTGCTCCTTGCGTATTTACTACTAATAGAGCAGGCAGAGAACCATACAGACGCCATTATCTGAACCTATGCTCGAACACGAGTTTGAGGGCCAACTGGTGTTTTTCCTTTTTCAATGAATATATGTGTTGAACTGGAAAGTATATAACCTCATGTTTGAATACGAGCCAACAGTCTTCTCCGCGCACCTGATGGGTGAGGGTTGGAGAGGCTCCTCTATAGAGTATTTTATTTTTTTTAAACATTTTATTAGAGGATTAAATGGGTTACATAGCTTCATGCCTACAACCAGTCGTGTGGCCGGCAGCGCTTACGGATATTGTACACTATCGATAGTAAAGAAGAGCAGTGAACATTTCTTAACACAGTAAGCCGCCTACAACCGCTTAGGGCCGGACGTGTTTTAAGGTTTAGCCAATGTAAAAAATATACGTGTGCATGATAGAACCCTAATCAAACTAACAAAGGTGCGGTGTACACAGAGGTTCTCTGGCTAACTCAAGCCAAACAGTGATAATCAACAAGTACTACTTAGCATCTCTTTACACATTAATCTTCAGCTCATTGTACATCCCAACATATGCAGAGCAACGTAAAAGTGCAAAATTATAGAAGGGAGCATCCAGGAGCCCCCACTCTATAGTTCAACCCATCAGAGTGTCATGGAACACAGGAGTCCGCAGTCCGGAAATCACATGCAGGAAGGTCTAGTCCGATCACTACAAGACCTGGGGAGGCTACTCAGTCACCTAAGTATCTACAATTTGTTGGTCGTCTGCCTCAGTGCGGGACAATAGATAAGCTGCGAATGAGGCCCATATATGTCTGGGCGGAGAGCTGCTGGGTAGTAGTTCAGCGTAAAGGGCAGAGTGTTCTTGGCAGTGTAGCATGTCTGCAAGCCAATCCTTAAATTTCGGTGCTCTTCCCCTACCCCTCCTCTATCGAGTATTTTTGCTCAATAAATGATTGAACTTTCTTCACTGCCAACTGACTGATTATTTGGTAATGGGATTGGGGCTATTGGTAGGTATAGCCCTTTATGTTATTTTTATGGTACTTCAAAACAGCATAGCATGGCAAACAGAAGCAGTAAGTGTAGAAATAGATTCACCCAGCACTCATAGATACAAGTGGCCTGGAGGCTTTTTAAAATATTTATATATTATTATTTATTGTGGACTATTCACCCAGCACTCCTGGATGACTACGCTTAGAGTACATCCAGAGTGGCAAGAGGTATTCTAAACGTAACAATGGTTTTATCCAGTACTCCAGATTAGAGTGGCCTGGATGTACATGAACATCAACCTCATATTTTTTAGCTAACTGCAAACTTGGTGCAGGAGGGTTTCTTAACATCACCCGTATCTCAAAGGAGTGTTGAGAGAAGAAAAACATTGAGAAAGCTGTTTTCAACTCAGACCAGGAACAGTGTAACAAGGAGACTAGGCCTATCCCTAGAAGCAACCAGGAGGGGCTGTTCATCAATTGTACCCATGAGTTGAGGTAATTACATACATAGATGCTGTACGAATGAAGCATGAGTGTTATCTGAGTGAGGTAAGCCTGTGCTGCAGAAACACATTGATAATGTTTGCATCATTGTTGTCTGAGTGAAGGAAACCTGTGCTGCAAGAACGCATTGATATTGTTTGCATTATTGTTGCCTGTGTGAGAGAAGCCTATGCTTCCGAACTTCATTTTCACTGATTGCATTATTATTTTTTTGTGGTCAAGAAGAACCTGTTTAGCAGGATCCCATTACCACTGTGTCTTTCTTTATTAGCCTAATCACCTATTTACATTGCCGTGCACACACCCGACTAGCACACCCCACCCTTTTTAGGCCATTTTTTCTTAAGGGCCAGGTGTTCTCCAAGCCTTTGCATGCACTGGTAAAGGCTGCACTCCAGCTGACATAACAAAACTCTACAAATGGTTACACTGTGCACCCCTCTCTCAAAACCTGCATTTTTTTGTATGCATGTTAGTCTTTGGGAGTGCTTCAAATGAGAGTTCTGGTAATATGGCACTCTCTGTTTTCCTGAGTGTATTGACAATTTGTTCATAATTTGACTGTTGATACACTGTGCACCCCACTCTAAAACAGTAATTTTTTTGTGCGCGTTAGTCTTTGAGGGTGCTTCACATGTGAATTCTGATCAGACGAGCAGTCACTGTTTATCTGCGCATTTTGATGACTTGTTCATAATTTGATTGATATTCTACAGTGCACCCTGCTCTACAAATGCGCATTTTCTTGTGTGTGCGTTAGTCTGTGGGGGTGCTGCACATGTTAGTTCTGGTCATATGCGCACTCTCTGCTTTTGTGTGCATATTGGCCTCATGTCCCTAATTTAATTTTCATCATAAGCCCCCACCTCGGGTCTTTCAAGAAGCACGCTCTGTGTGCATGTGCCTGATTCCCTATAGTACGCGCAGTCTAAATTCTTGTGTGCTCCTTTTTTCATTATATCCCTCACCTTTCTGTCCTGTCACGAGCCTCTGCCAACTTTCCTTACTAACATAAAGCAAAGAAAGTTTTTTACTTTTTTGAACTATTTATGATTATATGCTTGTAAAAAGTACATTTTGAATGCCATTGTATTGCTTCAGGTTGAAAAGTGAACTGTTTTTTCCCACACAAGTTATAGCTGCTAGCCAAAGACAAGACATGTCCATTCACACCACCAGGGCACCACTGAACGCCAACACCATCAGAAACCAGGGTCAAACCCATGCCCTTCTCAGGACCCCTTAAATCACCGAACTTCGCACTCCTCTGGAGCACATGCAAGGAGCCTTCCCAAATGAAATGGCACTAATTAGTAAACATTGCCAAGAGTGGAACTTGCAAACCAAAACACACACGCTCCCCTGACCTAAGGAGGGAACTTTGATCCCAAAATAATTGAGCATACCAAACTACACATAATGACCAAACACAAAGGACGTAAGAGGGAATGGAGGGAGGGAATCCTTCACCTCTGGTCTCTGTTAGAAGAAAGGACCCAGCCCTCTGTTGAGACTTCAGCACCTCCCCCTCCATACACTGGCATGTGTGTGGTTACCCGTGCAACACCAGTCCTTCAATACAGTATCCCCCCCATAGAAGAAGCAGAGGAACTACCCACAAAAGGGGAGCCCAATTATCCTCACCCCAAACTACTCCACTGAGCCTAGGCCTGCCAAAGTCTTAGGCCACCTCACTTAGGAAACCAGCTTGCAGTACACAACAGCTGAACCAGACCCCAGCCCCTCCAGGGTCAGATGTGGGAGGGTGGCTATCTGAGCAATTTTTAGCCATCCTAGATAAAGGTCCCGCAAGCTTTGCTAATGGCGGAAGCTTTAGCTCTTCGGGGTCAAAAAGCAGAGCTGTAGGGGGCATAAGAGTGAGAGAAGAAGAGACTTCCAGTGGAGGAACCACAGGAAAGTCTAGGACAAATACAGATATTTCAAATGCAGGGACATAGCTACAAGACTTCTAGAGGAGGGAATAACTATCCATGCTCTGGAAGAGGAAGAAAGAAGTGAGGCCAGGTTTGGAGAGTGAAGGGAGCAGGAATTAGAAGACGAGAGGCTACTCTCCAGACTAGCGTCATGTTGCAACAAACTGCCACTCATGTGTAAATCCCTGAGACATAGGGCAGGCGAGGAGATCAGGAGGCAAGGACATCTGATCCTCACTGAACCTCAATGCTCCAAGAATAGGATACTAATAGAACAGACAGGTAGCCCCTCCCCAGTAACAGCAACTAATGACATGACACTGGCACTTGTGAATGGTAACCACACCCCAAAGGAGATAATTGCACTGAGGAGAGGTGCATTTTAGGTTCTCCCTTTTTATTGTTTGTTAGCCCAATGGACAACGAGAGAGGGAAAATATTCTGAGCCCTGGCCACAAGAAGGGTCATTTTAGCCAGAAGACATGGTCATAGCAGAGGATTGCAGTAGGCATGAGGGGTAACCCAGATTGGAACTTCCTCTACATACAGTAATGTCTCACAAAGTGAAGAAAATATGTCAAGGACAGGCCAACCACCCCTTAGATTCAAGGCAATTTTCCTTGCTCCAGCAAGAGGCCTCGGGGTTTGTTTATGTCCATTTTGCCCAGGTGGGCAAACAAGGGCTTAAGACTCAGCTTCCATCCCTATTAGAGGGGGCAGGGAAGTGGATAAACTGCTTTGTAAAAAAACCACAGCGGGTATCACAGTCACTATAGGGGACATTAAAAGCCTACTAAATAGCCTGATAGGTGTCCAGACTAATGCGGTGTTCACCCTAGCCCACATACTAGCAATAACTCTGACCAATACCCAACACGATGGGACAGTGTTTAACCATATTGACGTCAGTTCTGGACAGTCCTGAGAGAAGTGTTTCCTGACTGCCCCTGAAATAAGGGGACTGATGGCAGAGACTATTAAGCCTGATAATGGGATTAACAATTATATAAGCAGAATAAAGGAAAGATGGGGCCAGGAGACAGGACAGCCATGGGTTAATAAGGCCTGCAGCTCACCTTTTTCTTCAATAATTTTAAAAAGGGACTGCCCACTGAAGTACAAACCAGACTAGACAACACAGTCGGGATGGACACAAAATCATGGCTAGAGAAACAAGCCCATAGCACACATTATTACAAAAAGAAAATAGAAAAAGACAAAGACAGGCAGAACTAAGTACAGAGGGACACAGCAAAGTTGGTACTGCTGAAATTTAAAAAAGCAAAGTTGGAGGGAGTAGTTGTAGCTGTAGCCACACAGACGGTCATGGTCCCCATGGGAAGAGACAAACATAATTTCCAGGGATTCTAAACTAATTATCAAAAGGAAAGAGTAAGGGGAGACCCAATGAAAGCCAATACAGCATGTTTCTATTGCCTTTAGATGCGACACCTAGCAGTAGATTTCAGGACCAGAATGTATCATGAGAAACAGAGATCTAGGTGGGAGTCAAGGTACACATAACACCGCCAGTCCCAGCCCAATAGCAACCCACAACACCCTCAGGCACAGAATGCTCCCCAGTGGGCCCCACTTCAAAGAGGGCATATCGGAGCCCCCCCTCACCACAAACACAGATTGATGGGCCACACATATGGCAGGAACAGCAAAGAACCGGGGACTTATCCCAAGTCTTAGCAAAGGGCCCGGAGTTCAGTTCCCAACAGCATAAGGAGGAGCAACAGTAGGGGAGGGAGCTCATTGTTCCAGGCCCAGAAGTCGAACCTGCCACTGGTCCAATGAAGGTGCCCAGGAAACTCCATGTGTACTGTATTGTCAGTCACGCACAGGTCAGATGACAAATACAATGTGACGGTGGCTATCATTAACATACCTTACACCTTCCTAGTGGTCACTGGAGCCACACGATCTTGTCTCAAGAAAGGGAATGTTCCCTTATCATGTACACCATGGACACTAAGGGGTTCTCAGGGACTGTGAAAAGTGTTCCCTTCACTGAAATACTTTACTTGGAGATAGCTGGAAACAAACTCCTAGGTCAATGACTGTATCATCCTCCATTCCCTACCAAACCTCTCGGGAGAGATCTAATGGCCAAACTAAACTTGATCATTCACTTTGCAGAAAATGGAACCATGACATGATCAACCCTGGAATCTCCCCTTTATGATGTATGACCCTTAGACCCAACTCTGGTAAGAGGGGCACAGTCTGAGCCCAAAACATTCTCCAAGTCAGTTCTGACCCTCATCACCAATGCACCAAAGCTTTTAGGGAGACAAGCACAGCTGCCCAAGGAAATGTTGGGGCATATTACCAAGCAATAGCGATAATTATCGCTATTGCTTGGTTAGAGACAAAAATTTACTGCTGGGCTGCAGCGATTTTTACCGCAAATAAACCTTGGTATTACCAAGGTTTATCGCAAATGCGATAAAAATCGCCGCAATGCATGAATATCGCTGAAAAGTCAGCGATATTCATGCATTACCGAGCTATTGCTCTTAGCCATGTTATCCACCTCCCATTGGATAACATGGCTAAGAACTGCTCAGGGCAGGTGTTAGCTTTTGGAGATATTCGCGCTTAGCGCAAATATCTCCAAAAGTTGGTAATAGGAGATAGCGATGTTAGCGACTGTTTTCAGTCGCTAACATCTTGGCACGCCCACTTTGCATATCATTAGTGATAAATATCACTGACATGCAAAGTGGGGCCCAAGATGGTCGCTATCTCCTACTAGCTGTCGCTAACTGGTGTTAGCGACAGCTAGGTAATAGGGAGATAATTTTATATCCGCTTTCTTGGCTTTTAAAGCCAAAAGAGCAGAGATAAACCCCCTTGATAATATGCCCCGTTATTCTGTAAGGAATAACACAAAGAGTGGGAGCCCCTGGAGGAAAAACTAGTGCCAGTTAAGGCAATGAAGATCAGGCCCAATGATGGTGTCTTGATGGCCTCTAATGACAAATCACATGGTCATGCATTATTTTCTTATACGCAGGTCCCCACATATGGGACATATCAGACAAATAATTGTTTGCTGACTTCCCAGAAGCCTCAACAATAGTCTTTGAAGATGCATCAGAGTTGAACTGCAGCTCATGGCCCTTGTGCCTGTCCCCAGTGCACCATCCCTCAGGGATCAAGATATCACAGAGGTACCGCCACAGCTATGGGCAACTGGTCTACATGATGTGGGGTTCATCAACACCACACTAAACTAGCTCCACTTCCGGGCACACACCTGTAAAGATAGCATGCTCACCCACCTAGAGCTAGACTGGTTTATGCCCTACACAGCAGAAATTATCTCTATGTGCCTAAATGAGTCCACTGTATGCCAGTGGCACTCACCTAAATGCACACTTGACATCATTGCCTCATCTACCCCGAGACCCTCTGAACCATTCCACGCACTAAACATACATTTTCATCACCATGATCGACAGGCAAGCCACCTACCAGAGGCAATGTATAAAGCATTTGTATACACACACACACACACACACACAATAATCATAACACTTTATTTTGATCATTACGACCATAAAAGTGCAAGTGCATACAGTACAAGGAAGCAATATAAAAGCATATAAAAAATCATTAACTGCAAATCATCAAGGTTCAACTGGATTGACTTTCCTAGACATTGATATAACGAATTGAAATGACTTTCCCAATGGTTAGAGCTGTGACAGCAAGAGCCTATGCTGCAATGGAGTTGTGCAAATGCAACAAACGATGGACGGAATGATGAATGATTCAAAGATTCTCCCCCAGTCAAGAGATCTGGGTTAAATCCATCATTCTTTAGCCCACTACACCACCACAGTTTGGACCCAGCCATAGGCAGATCAGCCTTGACCTTGTTCCTCATGGGAAAAGTCCAGACTGAACTGCCAAGCCAGGTCCTCCCTGGACTGGAAACAGGCATCCTGGGACTGGTTTCAGGGTATGTCACCTTCATCAGCCACATTAGCTTGAATCCAGTGGCATAGTGAGCAAGGGACCCACGTCTCTGCATACCTGTTCCACTTAGAGTGAAAAGTATAACTGCAACAAATAATGGACGGAATGCTGAATGATTCAAACATTCTCCCACAGTCAAGAGATCTGGGTTAAATCCATCCTTTTTTGCCCACTACGCCATCCTAGTTTGGACCCAGCCATATGCAAATAAGTCCTGACCCTAGACTTCATGGGAACATTCCAGACGGAACTGCCAAGCCAGTTCCTCCCTGGACCAGAAACAAGCATCCTGGGACCAGTTTCGGGGTATGTCACCTTCCTCAGCCAGGCTAGCTTCAATCCAGTGGCACAGTGAGCAAGTGACCCAAGTCTAGGCATACCCGTCCCACTTAGTGCAAAAAGTGTAACTGCAACAAATGATGGACGGAATGCTGAATGATTCAAGCGTGCTCCCCCAGTCAAGAGATCTGCGTTAAATCCATCGTTCTTTTGCTCACTACGCCACCCCAGTGTGGACCCAGCCATATACAAATCAGTCTTCACCTTGTGCCTCAGGGGAACAGTCAGAATGAACTGCCAAAACAGGTCCTCCCTGGACCAGAAACAAGCATCCTGGGACTGGTTTTTGGGTGTGTCACACTTTATCGGCCAGGCTATCTTGAATCCAGTGGCACTGTCAGCAAGGGACCCACGTCTGGGCATACCCATCCAACTTAAGGCGAAAAGTCTAACTGACACAATGATGGACGGAATGCTGAATGATTCAAACATCCTCACCCGGGCAAGAGGTCTGTGTTAAATACATTGTTCTTTTGACCACTACGCCACCCCAGTTTGGACCCAGCCATATGCTAATCAGTTGTGACACTGTGCCTCATAGGAAAATTCCAAAACGAACTGCTAGGCCAGGTCTCCCCTGGACCAGAAACAAGAATCCTGGGACTGGTTTGAGGGTATGTTACCCTTCATCAGCTAGGCTAGCTTGAATCCAGTGGCACAGTGAACAAGGGCCCCACGTCTGGCCACACCCGTCCCACTGAGGGCGAAAAGTGTATTTGCAACAAATGATGGACGGAATGCTGAATGATTAAAAAATTCTCCCTAGTCAAGAGATCTGGGTTAAATCCATTATTCTTTTGCCCATTACGCCACCCCACTTTGGACCCGTCATATGCAAATCAGTCTTGACCCTGTGCCTCAAGGGAACAGTTCAGACCGAACTGCCAATCCAGGTCCTCCCTGGACTGGAAATAGGCATCCTGGGACCGGTTTCAGGAAATGTCATCCTTCATCAGCCAGGCTAGCTTGAATCCAGTGGCACAGTGAGCAAGTAACCAACATCTGGGCATACCCATCCCACTTAGGGCAAAAAGTGTAACTGCAACAAATGATGGATGGAATGCTGAATGACTCAAACATCCTCCTCCAGTCAAGAGATCTGGGTTAAGTCCATTGTTTTTTGTCCACTATGCCTCCCCAGTTTGGACCCAGCCATATGCAAATCAGGCTTGACCCTATGCCTCATGGGAACAGTCCATACCGTACTGCCAAGCCAGGTCTTCCCTGGCAGGGCATGCAGTCAAAGAGCGAAAATGTCTCTATAGTCAAACCTAACAGACATATATTTAATTAAAATAAGACAAAAACAACTAATGATCCCCATTTTACAGAGAAACTTAGCAACTGCGCAGGTAACTAGGAAACTAGAGTAGGATTTTAAAATGTGCAATGCTTCTTGATGACGAGTGCCAAGCCGCCTACAGACAGGGGATATCCATTTAGTTCTCAGGGAATGGTACATGGGACGCACAAAGAAAATGTGGCTAATTGACTCAACTGAAGGGGACAACACACACACAGTAAGACAGCAAAAACACTGCAAAAGGAGTCCATACCAGTTTAGGAACATAGCCAATATTAATCTGAATAATTAAAGACCAAAACGTCAATAATACAGTATACACAAGTAAATATATAATTTTTAAAACATTTAGCAAGTTTAGTCCATAGAAATCAATGGATGCGCTTGTTCAGGACAAATTACCTTAGAAGCATCAAAAATCGAAGACAATGCGAGGCACCGTGGAGATGAAGTGTCGAAAAAGCTGGTGAGGCTTCGCTTCCTTCCTGCTAGGCAGGGGGTTGTAGCGTTGGTTCCTTATTTTTGCAGGTAAGGTGATACACAGTTTGTGGGCATGATGCATCAATTCCTTTCTGTTGTGGGGTGTCAATGGAGAAATCAGCAACTAGGGATAATGTGTCAAAAATCCAGTGGTTCTGCATTGGTTCCATAGGGATCAAGCAGGCACTGCATTGGAGTCAGAATGGTTCATCACAGACTCCAGGGATGCTGTGCTCGAAACTCACACAGCGGCGGTTCTTCTGAAGCACTGCAACAGAAAGCAGGGGCCTGGGTTGTATACCTCGATCATTGCATCAAGTGGGTAATACACGGTGCTGGCATCGGCGATGCATCAAGTTTTGCAGCAATGCATCAGTTCAGAATGTTGCTTGAAGTCTATGCTTGAATTTTCTCCTTGAATTTACCAGAATGCACTTTCAAGACCCCATGAACTGGATTTGGCACCACTTGGCAGGTCAGGACTCTCAGCAGAAGAGCCCATGTACTAGCAGGTGAAATTTGTGATGGCCCTGCAACTTCATAGCAGGAGGCAATCCCAAATTAAGGCCCTGGAAAACTTAGAAGCAGGATACAGAAAATAATGTCCAGTTTTTTCACTGCCAGGGCAGGAGCAGCAAAGCAGCCGGCCAACACAGCAAAACAAACATCAAAGTGGCAGTCCTTCCTGACATTTATCCAGCTCTTCTTTCTGGTTTAACATCCTCAACTCAGAAATGTTCTCATGATATGGGGTCACAGGTCCAGTGATTATACCCATTGTAGCCTTTGAAGTAGGCAAACTTCAAAGCACAATCTTTAAGTGCATACTATCCTGCCTTTTTTTGCCCTTGCTCCAGGCTCAATACAGGGGGTAGAGATTTATTTGTGTTAGGACCGGCTCAGCCCTATTCAAAAGTCAGAGTCAACTCATCCCACCACTATAACTCAGGAAGACCCATAAGCCTGGTGATGGGCCCTCGAGAGATGCAGGGCTCCTCTCAACTCCATTTGTGTGACTGCCTGGAGTGAATGCACAAACAGCAAACTGTCATCCTAACCCAGACATGTATTCAGAGGCAGGCACAGGCACAGAATAGTTAAAGTAAGAAAAATCCAACTTTCTAAAAGTGGCATTTTCAGACCTGCAATTTAAAAACCAACTTCACAAAATCATTTTTTGTGAGTCCAGAGAGCCCAAACTCCAATTTTCTATCAGCTCCCAATTTGGTAGATGCACTTGTAAGATGTTACAAGGAAGCTCCAGTGCTAACTTATGGGAGAGATAGGCTGTGCTGTAGTGAAAAGCAAATTTAGCAGTATTTCACAACCAAGACAGGTAAAACACAACTGAACATGTCTTATCTTTTAAATACCCTGTACCCTGCCCTTAGGGCTACCTCGGGACTACCTTAAGGATGCCTCACATGTGATAAAAAGGAAAGTTTGGGCAAGGCAAGTGGGTGCACTTGCCAGCTCAAAATAGTAGTTTAAAAATGAACACACAGACACTACAGTGGCACTGCAGACACATGTTTTCAAGGCTACTCATGTGGGTGGCATAATCAGTGCTGCAGGCCCACCAGTAGCATTTGATTTTCAAGTCCTGGTCACACATGGTGCACTCTACTAGGGACTTATTAGTACATTAAATATGCCAATCATGGAAAAGCCAATTACTATCATGTTTTAAACAGAGAGCACTTGAACTTTAGCACTGATCAGCAGTGGTAAAGTGCCAAGAGTCTTAACACCCACAAAAACAATATTCAGCATATGATCAAAAACAGGATATTAGAAAAAAAAGACAGAGGAAACCACACCAAGAGCTGACTTGTCTAACAGAAATATATATATACATTTCTGTTAGACATGTCAGATAACATGGAGAAAACAAATTTTTGAACCCCCTTTTTCTCAGCCCCTGCTTGACACATCACCCCGAAATTTTCAACACAGCTTCTGACCCAGCCACCTCATTTGTTTTGAACATTTAGTGAAGATTCGTCAAACAAGACCAAATATATTAGCAAATCAAAAAATGCTATTCCCATGGAAACTTGGTCCTAACTATAACTACTTCTAGTGACTGTCAGTAGTTAGTTATAGTTATATTACCTACTGACAGTTCCCAGTAGGTAGTTATAGTTAGGACCTAGTTTCCATTGGAAAAGAGTTTTTTGATTTGCCAATATATTTGGCGTCGTTTGACGAATCTTTGTGAAATTTTCAAAACTAATGGAGCAGTTAGGTCAGCTGCTGTATCGAAGGTTTCAGGGTAATTCGTCAAGCAGGGGCTGAGTAAAAGGGGGTCACAAAAACACGTTTTTTCCATGTTAATTTCCATAGGAAACTTTAGACCCGAACTGCTGAACAGAATTACACCAAATTTGGCAAAAGGGTAGTTCTTGGTTCAGAAAGCACTTTTCTTGTTAAATTGTGTAAATCCGTTCAATAATTTCTGAGAAATGTAAACATTTCTTAGATATACATCTGGGGACGCAGAGGGTACGCAAACCCTCCCGATCTCATGCCTGCAATCTGATTGACTGTCAACACTTCAAACCAGGAAGTGTTAGCAGCCATCTTGTGACTCAGTTGATCCGAGTCACAAGAAAAAAGGTATGAAAAAATTGAAACAACAAGAAAAGGGGTCAGGGTAGAAACACCCTGACCCCCTAGGCCACAGGAACCCTCAAGGCCGAAAAAAGCATACAAAAAAACAAATTGGATGGATTTGCAGTGGGCCCGGCCAAATGGGGGCAAGGGAAATATTAGATGTGGGGGGCCCGTGTGGGCCCCTGCAGCCCTCGGGGCAGCCACCTTCTACATTCAGTGCAGGGGGCTATGAGGCCCCCCACAGCCCCGGGGACTGCTACCTCCCCAGGGCTATAATTTCAAAAAACAATGCGTGGGGGGGCTTCTGACTGCCACCTCCCCGGGGCGATGTTTGTGAAATGAGGGGGCCATGCATCCGCCACAGCCCCAGGTACTGCCACCTCCCTGAGGCTATCTAGAAACTTAGGCGTGGGGGGGCTCCTGCCCCTCACACAGCCTTGGAGTTATATTACCACCTCGCTGGGGCTATGTTTAGAATAATGTGTTTGGGACTCAAGCCCACCCCCCACCCAGCTACCGGGACTACTGCCTCCCCAGGGCTACTTTTCAAATGGGAGGGGGGCGCTAGGCCCCCCTCCTGCAGCAGGATAATGGCCCTGGGGACCGCCACCCCTCAAGGCCAGCTCCAGCAATGTCCCGGGGTGCCCACCCCCAGACATTGCACTTTGCTATGGGAAGGCAGCACCACTGCACCCACCAACCCATAAGAAACAGTGTGCTCGCTTTGAACAAGTTAAGTACTTTGCTCTTGCGTGTTCAAAGCAAGTACACTTTGCTTTTTACCCCCAGGGAACTGCATGTCAGCAGCATGGGAGTCGCTGTGACTCTAGCAAGGTTTTGTACTGGAACAATTCCTTTCCAGTACATAATACTATGCTTAGAGTAACGTTAAACCTTTCCATATTTGCATGTGTGCTGTACAGTGCAGCACACATGCGAATTCGGAAAAGAAAGAAGAAATAAAAATAATTTCTCAATCATAGCGCCTATCTGAAATGGGCACTAGTTTCTGATGCTAAACCTTGTCTACAAGTTTACGTATTAAAGGCTTAGAGTCAGAAAACCTTGAGTGGTTGCATGGTAATGCCTATTCACCACCCATGGTATGCCCCCTTGGAGCTAAGTGATGTATGGCAGCTCTATTCGATGCTTCGCATTGCTTTCAAGTTATTTCCCTCCATATAACAAGCTTTACGCTGGAAAGAAAATAGGTGAAAAAAGATTTAGGGATTGATTACGAGCTTGGCACTCTCGAGACCGCCTAACCCCTGGTGGTCATTTGACTGCCGTAACCTAGGCAGTCTGTCACCTGATTTCAAGTCCGGTGGTTGGAAAGCCACCAGCCTGTCACAACACCACTGACATTGCTAGGATCTTGGATCCCGCTGTGCTGGCAGTGTGCAGAGTGGGGAGGAATGGAGGTGGTGTTGAGCTGCCATTCATATTACAACTTCCTTTCCGCAAGCCTTTTGATGGCAGTGAAACTGCCATCAAAAAGTTGGCGGAAAGGCGAGGAGGGATCCCAAACAGGGCACGCGAACTTGTCAGCCCAGGGGAGATTGTGCATGGGGGCACATGGGGGCACATATTGTGCCCTGTTGCAATTGCACCTTAGTTCATGTGATGTGTGCCATGCACGACAAGGTTCATGACACAGGTTGCATGGGCGAGTAGACGGCACTGGACCATGGCGGCATCTGCTGCAGCTTCACTAAATGGCGGAGCCATGCCACCTTTGTGGGAAAGCCAAATTCCCACCGCTGACCTGATGCTCCACTTGTGATGAGGTGGACTAAAGACCACCATCATTGCAACGTATGCAGCTTCGGCGGTCTGGCGCTAGGACCACCGAAGTCGTAAAAAGGCCCTTAGTGTTGATTTGCATTAATTTTGGGAAACAAACACAGCGTCAAATCTTAGTAAATAGACGGCTCAGTGTGCGGCTATATTTTGCTTTGCCATATACTGCAAGCCCTAAGCCCCCATTTACTTGTGAGGGTAAAGGGTGCGGACAAAGTGGTGTGGGGTATATTTTCTCTGACAATCGAAAGAAGAAATGAGTATGCAGACTTACTCCTCCCCATTCTTTTTAATATTCTGGGGGGACCACCATTGAAGTGGAATACATAGAAAACGTCTTTCACAATTATTCCATAGTTTGTGGGCCCAATTTGGGTATCGAGAGGAAGATAGCACTACCACAACATTGATTAGGAACGGAGGGACATTACATTCTAGAGCATGTACCTGATGCAAGTGCTGATGTATCCAGAGTGTTAACTAAATATGAAATAAGCATAAAGAAATTAGATAATCATTTCCTTCTTTTGATCAGTACAATCATGGAGCATATCATTTGGGGAAAAAATCTCATAAAAGGAAGGAGAAATAATAAAGGAATTTGTGTCTGAGTTGCATAAAATGGCAGCCTCATGTAAGTTTGAAGCAATGAATAATAAATGCATCAGGAACCAGTTTTTTTTTTATTGTAAAATTGAAAGAATACGCGAAGAACTTTGGCTAAAACATAATCCTCCTTTGGGAGATGTGTTGAAAATGGTGAGTTGTAGTGGATTCCCTTCTGGGCCCACTTTGCTTCTCCCTCAGTTTTGCGTATTAGATGTTTTAGGCTGCGTCTGCTCTGCACAGTGACATATACTACATTAGTTTGAATTATTTTAGAAATAGGATGTACATGTTTATTGTTATTCAGCCTTTCTTTGTGGGAGACTGTCAACGCATTTTGTAACAGTTTGCCTGGAATACATAACCACATGGTATACTGTTTTCTTTGCTTGATTTAGCAACAGCTCCTAACGTTTTAGACATAACAAGTAGCACAGCTGCAGCTTTCTAACACAATAGCTTTTATTAAATAAACTGTATATTTTCCATATTGGTGGCAGAGAGGAGAATTGCAGCAGAGAGACATGTCCTGGAATGAATGAACGCTGAACCTGACATGCACCATTGTGTAAAGGGAGTGTACACTCATGATGCGGACCACCTACACTAGGTATGGGGTCTGTTGCCCATCACAGAGATCACTTATGTATATATCCCAGTGCTCACACAGCAAGGGTATGCCTAGACAGATAGATAATTTGTCGTAGTGGGGATGTTTATTGTATACAGCCTGATAGCAATGTTCATTACTTTGTTTAGTTTTAGCTGCCTCGTGTTCGCAGAACATTTTCTTTATAATAGACTATGATAGTTTTAATAAATGTTTCGGAAGCTTTCTTAGTGTATTCCTTTTGTTTATTATGGGCATGCTTGAGTGAGTGACGAAAGGTGAAAATCTGTTTTCCCTGTTCCCTTGGGGACTAGAGGTCCATGTTCTAGGTTGCCAAAATCACCTGCTACTCTGAGAAGGTTAGGAGTTCAGATAAGGCACTGTGAGAAAGCCAGGATTTTGGCTGACATTGTAGGGAGACTCAGTCACTACATTCTGACGTCCTGTCAGCCCAAGGCACAGTTCTCCTTTACCAACATAATCCCTGACACATGGCATTACCAACATTGGTCAGGTACTTACAGTTGTGGCTTCTGCAGTATAGAAGTGGTGGTGCAATGGGCAGGAGGGTAGGGAAAAAAATTAAGACAAGATGACTTACCAACCGGCTGCCGCCTATCATCTGACAGCTTCTGTTCCTGTGGACCCCTGGCAGCACCCAGGCTCCCACAATCTGATGATCCAATCACGGCTAATAGTATTAACCATATGACAGCAGCATTGTGATAGGTCTGAGTGACCTGGTTTGCCACTTAGACAGTAGTTAGTACATTTCTCCACCCAGCTGTGCAACACAGTTGGGTGGAGAAGTCACATCCGTCACTCCCTTGACTCAGACCATTGCTGCCTCCTGGACCTGTCAGCAGCATTCAAAATGGTTGATCATAATCTTATCATCAAGGCCCTCAAAGAGAGAGTTGGTGCAGAAGAACAGGTTCTGCAATGGTTCTCATCCTTCTTCCAGAATTGCTACCAGAGAGTCAAAATCAAGTTTTTCACTTCTCTCCTTCTCCCAGTGAACAGAGGCTTCCCCAAGGTTCCCTTCTCTCCCCGCAACTGTTCAACATTTACATGTTACCCCTCGCTTCAATTCTGAATAAAGCCAACATCCCCTTCCATTTATACGCAGATGACACCCAGATTTACCTGGAATCCTCCTCCTTCAATGACATTCTAAGACTCAATAATACTCTTAAAGATGTCTAAGAATGGTTACCACCTGAAACTCAAACATGGTAAAACAGAAATCCTCCTTATCTCCAACAAGGAAGAAAAACCCACTAGTGACGGAGTGGCTAAAAGCCATTGATACTCTCAACGTGAATCCCACTCTGACTAAATCTGTAAAATCACTAGTTATCACCCTTGACCACAAATTATCCATGGCGAATCACATCTAAAACTCTGCCAAGAGCGCCTTCTTAAATCTGAAGCTACTCAACAAAGTCAAACCCTACATTCCCCCTGCGGATCTCAAACAAGCCACCCAATCTCTTGCGTTATCCAGACTGGTCTACGGGAAAGCGACTCTCTGGTACCCCCCTCTCCCACCTATTACCCCTAAAAACCACCCTCAATGCAGCGGCCAGAATGGTCTCAGGAGTAAAATAATTTGTCCACATTTCTCCCGCACTCAGAGATCTAAAATGGCTCCCAGTGGAAATGTGGGCCAGCTTTAGAACACAAAACCTTGCACACTGGGAAACCAGAATACCTAGCCTCCAAACTCAAGAAAGCCGGTCAATCTAGAACACTCAGAAGTTCAAACTCCCTCCTTCTCATCCCCTTACAAACACGCAAACAGAAATCGGCAAATCGCTCTTTTGCTGGGAATGCTCCAAAAATCTGGAACGCCATCCCTGTGGACATCAGAACTATTCCCTCCTTTCTAAAGTTTAAACGCCACCAAAAAGACCCCTACCTCAACCGTGCCTTCCTGAAACCAATTACGTAACTTTCAAGCCCTAACTTGTTCTGCCACCAGACCGCACGCACCTGCAACCGTCCTCTCCTCCCATTCCTCCCCATCACATGGGGTCGGCACCGCTGCGTGAAGCTTCTCAAGATATTACTTTGCCCTCATTGCCTCTGGTCCAGTTGAACACTTATTTGTATGCTTATTTTATCTGTGGACTTGTTGTATGTTTATCTTTGTGTGTATTGTACTCGTTATCTGACTTATACATATCCTGTTGTGAAGCGCTCCGATACCCTCGGGTCTGGCCAGCGCTATAAAAAAACTCCTAAAATAAAATTAAATAAAAATAAATAAATAAAATAAATAAAGTGCTGATTGCTTATTTTAGTTTGGCCATCCTAAGACGGCCAGCCAAACCAACATGTGCACTAATGGTGCCCACCACTCCTCCTTCCTGTTTGCCATGACAGCCCAGCCCCGCCTCATCCTATAATGGCACAGACTCAGTACTGAAAAATATTTTTCCTTGTTGCACTGCTCAGAGAGCCGTGGGATGATTCTCCTCTGCTTCAACAAAGGGTTAACTGCTGGGTACTTATTTAACAGGTCTCCTGAATAGTAATTGTGAGTGCCGATAGTGTCTTACACCTCCTCCAGAGACGTCCATTGTGCTGGGGATTAAACTCCTACAGTCTTTTTAAGAAGCACCACATTGTTTCTATTAGTTTTTTCAACCTTGAACCTTTAAAAGGATTACCAATATTTGTTTTGCACTCTGTTTACATTACTGTTTTGTTTATGGTGGCACAACAGCCTATACATATATCTGACAATTTGCAAACCTGCAGTCCATGCACATTTACTTTTCCATGGCATTTGCAATGCAGGCAGTGATGTAATCTTCGTGGTTGAAGTCCACGATGGCCATCATCTGAAAGTATCTTATTTTTGTGTACTTTTTTCAGCTGTGGATGCTAATACACAGACATTTCATGAATACACTGAGGTTGCACCATCACAGCAATACAGAGCGTATCAACTCTTAGAAATTTCACTTTCTCATTGGGAACATCATAATGGGTTCAGAGGCGCTGTAATACATGTACTTGCTCCTGTACAGACAGTTCCCCCTAGTAAGGAAGGGACCACCTGACCTGCGCCGGCTGGTTGTACACCGCACCCTCAACTACAAAAGTTCAATGTTAATGAGTTATGGCAATTATAAAATGGTCTAGTTAGACTATATAGATGCTTAACTCAATATGTTTTGTGCACCTTGATTGTTGTCTCAGCAAGTGCAGCACTAGCAACATGACCACATTTGCCTGTAGTACCTACAATAAGTCCTGTCACTTTTTATTCAACTATGAGTAAAATTCCCAAATACCGTGAGGAAATTCCTTTTTGGATAGCCCAAAAAACTGATCAGATTCAAGCCGTGTTTCCTTATGGGACCAAAAGACAAGCACAGAATATTGACTACATGCTTATCTCATGGTTCCCCAAATAGGTGACAATGCCACTTGTGGACAGTCTTCGCTGCAATCTATACCATCACTCATGGTATTCTTTCTATGCCAGTCTTGCCGGAGGTGTTAACGCAAATACAGAATGTACACAGGGCAGCTGCTGCCTTAGATTTGGGGTTGAAATTATTGGGAAACGTTCCTGTGGTCTCCTCAATGATTCGGTCAAACAATAAAGGCAAATCAGCAACCTTGGCCATATGTCAGAGACTCACGAGGTCGCAATCATTTCAGATGGGATAAGGACTATCCTAATCATGTAATACCCATAAATTCCTGCCCACAATTGCAGCCACAATACCCAATAAAACGGAAGGCTAAAGCACCTGTCTTAAAATAGGATTATTCATATCATATAGTCTTGGACTATAGACATTGAAATAGTCAAAAACACACATTTGCAATGCAAAATACAGACAGTATGGCACATATAAATAATATAGTCTGTAAAAATGTAGACCAACCTTGGATTTTTCCAATGTTCTTTTCTTTCAGAATATAGCTCCTAAAAGACGGGATTAGATTGCTTTCATTGTGCTAGGATTTTAATGTTGCTTTAGTAAACTCCCCATGGGGTATGGGAACACTCCAGGAGTGTTTGCTGCCACCTTTGTGTCAATTCTACATGATATTGACCCAGACACATTATCCTATGTAGATGATAACTACCTGATGGATAATGAGTTAAGCACACGTTTAGCCAGAGTAGATTGCATATTATTGGGATTTGACAGAATCTGGCTACAAGCTCACCTTTAGGAAATCTAGGGCCAGATGTATGACTCTTTCATTTAGTGCCTCGCAATTTGAGACTCATTGCAACTCGCAAATTGCGAGGTGATAAATGAAATGTACAACAGTGTTATTACACAGTTTTGCGATTCCCAATGGGGTTGCAAATTGCGAGGCTCATTAATATTAATGAGCCTCTCACAATTTGCGAGCCCATTGGGAATGCCAGCCCTCCCAGGGATCGTGGCCTGCTGGGCTCAGCAGACCCCCATGTCTGGGACTGCTTTTTAATAAAGCAGCTTTTTAAAAAAAAATGCAGCCCGTTTTTCTTAAAGGAAAACGGGATGCATTTTAAAAAATGAAACCTTTTTGTTTCATTTTTTAAGAGCAGGCAGTGATCCCTGGGACCACTCCCTGCCCTTAAAAAGTATTTCTAAAGACAGGTATAAAGTAGAAGGGATCCCCTTCCAAATTGCGACTGCATTACCACCCTCTTGAAGAGGGTGGTAATTTGCGAGTCGAAATTCCTAAATAGCAACTCGCAAATGAATTGCGACTTGCTATTTAGGAATTGTACATTTGCCAACAGTGATTTTGCATGCACAAACGGTTTCGCAAACCCGTTTGCACATGAAAAATCACGTCGTACATCTGGCCACTAATATCGCATTTCTAAGTGTCCTATTTTTAGTATAAGAACTTACTGATGAGGGAAAAAGCCTTGCACCACACTTAAAAGTGTACTCTGCACTGGGCAATCGGCTGAACTAAAAGTTTTGCTTCTTGCACTTGAAAAAACGGATCCTAAATTCCCCACACTTATAGCGTGTGATTCATATTATTGTATACAGTCTTTTAATGTCAATTTGCATTCTTGGTGCCTAAATGGATTCAAGGATTTTAAAGGCAACACTACTAAGCCCAAATTGCTCTGGGTGATGGTGGCAGACCTAAAAGATAGGTTGCCACAGACTCATGTCATTCATACATTGAGTCATCGGTGTGTGGGATCACTCAATTTAGGGAATTGTTTGGCAGATGAAGCGGCCAAATCTGAGTTTCGACTGAGACAGTTGCTACAGTTAGTAATTTTCATACAACTATAGATGACGATGTACTATCTGCCGTTAATGCTATGCATGATGGCACCCCTTTTCCACAGCCCTTTACTGCTAAATATAAATACCATTTAAGTAAACAAATGTTTTCTTTGTTACGATTCCAGTGATTGGTGATCTGTGATTCCCGGCCAAGACCGCAGGCTACTGTATTGATAGCTGCGCATGAAGGTGTTTCTTCTGCAACCGCAGGTGTAGAGGCCACAATTTCTTTACTACAGCAAAGTTATTGGTGGCAAGGCTTATATAAACAGGTGAAGAAATATGTCCTTTGTTGTGTCATTTATCAACAAATTAAAAGTCTAGCCATGACAAGCCCACCGCTCACACACCTGTTGAATTCCAGCAAACCATTTGACTGCATTTATTAAGACCCTTTTGGTCCTCTTAATTTAGATGGAGCATAAAAATGTATCCTCCATGCAGGTGATTCTTGATCTACATTCCTCTGTGTGTGGCCACAACATTAAGCTGACACTTACATTGCTATTAAAGATCTGCAAATATTATCTGAACATATATGCTTGCACTACATTCCACTCGGACCAGGGCACTGCTTTTGCTTCTATGGGAGATACTGCATGGCTTGGGGCAGGCTTGGATCAGACTCGGTCACACTAGCATGGTGCCATGGCCCCAATGTTGATACCCCTAAATTCTACACCTCACTCTGGGGTAAAATAGCAGAAATAGGTTCCAGTCATATAATCTGGGGAGGCAACTTTAACGTTACTTATAACCCTGCTGCAGACAGATTGCACCCAGCCCCTCACCATTACACTAAGGCACGCACAATCATCCATGAAGTACTAGAGGCCAACAAACTAATTGATGATTGGCGACATATGCACCCTCACAAAAAAGAAGGCACGCACTTCACTGTGCAAGCTGTATCCTGGGCGCGATTAGATTATTGGCTCCTGTCACGAGGATTGGGCCTGCCATAGCCCAGGTTACACATTTGGCAAGAACATACTCAGACCATGCTCCTATATGGCTCACATTAACCTCTTAGGGGTATGGAACCCCCCCGCAGCACATGGAAAATGCAACCCTTTGCTTTACTACATGCGGTGTTTTGTACTGAACTGGGGGAAGAAGTTCAAGATTTTTTTCAGCGAAATTAGGACTCAGTAGATTGCGTAGAGACCATCTGGGAGGCTTTCAAAGTTACACTCCGGGGATACTGCATTTCCAAGACATCGGGAGAGCTTAAAGATTTAACTAACACTCTGCGGACATTAGAAGTTGAGCTTAAAGCACTCTAGACACAGCTATTATTGGGACCAGATAGCAGCACCAAACAAAAATCTTGTGAGAAGCTTACTGATTACATGGATACTGCTGCCCGTGAGGTACGTTTCAGGGGGAAGTATTGGGTAGCTCGCCATTTTGGGGAAGACGAAAGACCAGGCAAAGCGCTGGCAGAAACTATTTGCAGACCACGCTTCTCCAACTATATTTTAGAATTAGCTGGACCGGGGGAAATACTCTACTGAGACACCACAAACATATTGAATGCCTTCACTAACCATTATTCCCAACGATACTCGTCCAGTAGGGAAGACTATTTAGATCTTGATGAATATCTGGGAGATGTAGCGCTGGGATGGCTAGGAGACACACAAAGGAAATTCTTGACTATATTCGTCCAGTAGGAATGACTATTTAGATCTTGATGAATATCCAGGAGATGTAGCGCTGGGATGGCTAGGAGACACACAAAGGAAATAATTGTGCGCTTCCTTTGAGTTGGATGAGGTGAGAGAGGCCATTATGCACATGCAATCCGGGAAATCTGCTTGCATGGACGGTATACCCGTAGAAAAGTGTAAAAGGTATATAGATAAAATGGCCCCTATCCTACATGAGGTGTATGAAGACTCACTGGAATCTGGAAAACTTCCACCATCTATGAGGGAGGCACTTATCACTTCCCTTCTCAAACTGGGAAAGTCACCCCCCGGAGGCAATTCATACAGACCATTGTCCCTCCTTAACTGTAACACTAAAATACAGGCCAGGCTGATCACCTCAGCCTCCTGATGGAAAAGCTGATTCTCCCTGATCAATCAGGTTTTGTGCCCGGGAGGACCACCTCACACAATTTAAGAACTCTGTTTACAATAATCAATAATGTTGCGCCTGAACTGCCTATGGCGACTATCTTCCTAGATGCCACTAAGGCATTTGATTCTGTCGAATGGGACTATATATTTGGGGTAATGTGATTTATGGGCTTCCCACCATTATTTCTTTCCTAGATCCAACTCCTGTAACACATGCCTTCTGCTAAAGTCCTCATAAACGGTCAACAGTCCCGGGCCTTCTCCATCACCAGAGGCACTCGACAGGGGTGTCCACTATCCCCCCTCCTTTTCGTCCTGGCAGTTGAACCGCTGGCAGCCAAGCTAAGACAACATCACCAAGACAGCGCACTCCATTGTAACTTGCGCCAGATCTGTGTATCCCTACACGCGGATGATATTACCCTACATATTCGAGTCCACAAAAACTTGAACCCGGGTCCTCAGGGAGTTCATTGTATTTGGGAAATTGTCAGGAGTCCAGATTAACTGGGGGAAATACCACATCTTCCCCTTGACAGCGGCAACAACTCATTTCACCTGTTGTGAAAAAAAGAGACAAGGCTAATTGAAGAGCACGACCAGTTGTGGCGCCTGCTGTGTGTCACGTGTTATAATTTCGGCATTCAATTTACGACGGTGCCCCAGAAAGGAGGAATATCCTGAAATCCCCAAATTGGACCTAGGTCCCTAAATACAATACAACATGGGATCTGTGCACACGTCAATTATTATGCTGTACAATATCGACAGTTGATTCAACTGTCGATATTGTACAGCATAATAATTGATGTGTGCACAGATCCCATGTTGTAACTCATTTCCCCAGGACTATCCGCTAGAGTGGTGTGACGCTGATCTGCACAATTTAGGCATTCGCATTGCTCGAGACAGAGAGGAGATGATGCGCCTTAATTACGGCACCGCTCGGGATCGCATCAATGGTTATGTCACATGCTGGATCTCCTTGCTGCTCTCACTGGCGGGAAGAGCATCTTTATTCAAGATGGTAATACTTCCCCAATTGCTGTACATTTTTTGAATATCCTGTTTCAACCGGGGGGTATTTTTTAAGAACACTCTGGTCTGAAATGATACGTTTGGTGTGGGGGGGGGGCAAGCAGCCACGATTGCAGTGGGAAGCACTTATCAGGCCATATGCTCAGGGGGCGTTGGCATCCCCAATTTGGAGCTATACTACCTCATTGCCCAAGCCCAGTATGCCTACTATTGGGTACATCCACAGCAGTATATGCCACAGGTTGCGGCAGAGCATTGGTTGGCGGACCCTGTACCGATCGACAGAATGCTACACACAGTATCATGCCGCAGAGATAAAAATCCAACCACAGTCACATATACAATAAAAGCTTGGCATCGTGTACACAATCTACTGCAAAGCCCCATGCTGTATTTGCCACTGTTCCCACTTACCTACCACCCCAGCATGCCTCTCCAGAAATTTAAGGAAAGGACTAGAATCGCCACATGGGGGGACCTATATCACAATGGCCAATTTCGGGCATCCAAACAAATATTTCAGGGACTTCACCCAACTCCCTTGGATATTTTCTTATATATACGACTACGGCAAGGCATTTGTTCAATCACCTCAGAATTCCCTCAGGAACCTCCTGCTTTTACACCCCTAAACCTGATGCTAAGAGCTGTATTCCCAGAGCATCTAGTCTCCACCATATATTGCACAGTACACACAGGTCAGGGAAGCATCCCCTTCCATCTCGCGTGCACATTGAAATTCAGAATTAGGCTATGAATTGTCGGATGATCAATGGGAATATTGCTGCTCCCAAACTGAACAAATCTCTGCCAGCAGCAGACTATGCATAGCACATTATAAATTCCTCCACAGATTACATTACACCCCAGTTAAGATGCATAAATACAAGCTAAGGGAGTCCGATAGCTGCGATAGGTGCAGAGCCCCGGGAGCGGACTTTATGCACTTGGCTTGGAGCTGTCCAGAGATACATGATAATTGGAATCAAATCTTTGATGCCATAGCATTAATGACGACACCTCAGTTTGAGCGTACCCCGTTGGTAGCTTTGCTGGGCTTTACCAAACTACTTCCCACATTACACCGACTATATATTTCCTTTGCACTTCTGATGGCTAAACGCCGGGTCGTGTGCCGCTGGGGCAGGGGGAGGGCCCCCAAGTTCAAGGATTGGATTAACAACTTGATATTCTGCCAAGAGCAATTATCCACCTATGCAGAACTACCCTCACGTACTTCCCAGTCTAGAGACATTTGGGGACCCCTTACAAGCTACCTTCCAGCGCTTCCACCTCCCCAACTACCTTGCCTGTACGGACACGCCCTGAAAACGCACCACCACAGACACGAGTCTAACCATCATGAGTCCGGAAGCAAGCATCTTATGAAAATTCCTCGCCCCTTGCAACATGCCCTCTACAAGTCACCGTAGCATTATGACCCTCCCTTTCCGAGACATAAAAAGGATGGGATATACTATAATAGGCATGGTATGTAAAGTGGGATATCTGTTCAATAATGAGTCTATACTATCATAAGTGATTTATTAGAATGTCATCAGCAACTGAAAATTATACAAGAGAATGACAAACTGCAGTATGAATTCTTTCCATACCATAAAACAGCAACAGTAAACCAACAATGTAATTCAATTCACTGTACATGTCATGTGCCTATGCATAAAATGCCTTTATTATCGATGTACTATTCTATAGAAAGCCAATAAAGAAAATGTAAACAAAAAAAATGATCCGGCAGGTCTGTGTTAAGGACGTTGTGGCTTAGGGGCCTGAGATTGTGAATATAGATGAAAGGAGAAGTGTGTGGTTTACCCTGGTGCTGCCTACAGCGATGACACTGTGATTAGACAACATACATGCAATGCATTGAAAGAGCTAACAGAGAGGAAAACTACTGGTTAGACTATAGTGGAGCTGAGGGGCACTGAGGGCAAAGCACTATCCCGAAAAGTATCTTAGAAGTCTTACGAAAATATAGGGGTATTGATCTTTACTGCAAGGAAGAAGTGATGTTGTTTAAAACGTGCCTGATATTTTAATGGGAGGGAAACTGGCAATGCTGCAATTGTGCTGCACCTGTTTTATGTGTTATGGATTCTTTCATTCCTACTGGCAGTTTTGTAACTGTTTTGTTTGTGAAAGATGTTTGAACTTGAGCTGATGCATATATTTTTTGTGCAATAGATGTTTACACGGCTGCCGTCTGTGTTACACCTGTTCTGTTTGTGAGAAAGCCTTCACTTCTGCTGCTATGGTGTATGCACTCCTATGATCTGAATGAGGCTGTCACTGCTGTGGTTGTGCTGGATCCGTTTTGTGTTCCAGAGAAACTTTAAATACTGGTGCAGATGCTGTAAACTGTCTATGTTTGCTAGTGAACCTTTAGAAAATATTTACATTAACCAAAATTCAAAATCATTGACTTTATCAATGGCTGGTGTATTTCCGATGGGCAATTGAAGGAAAGACCAGAGGGACGATGATTCTCACCAATCACGATGCAGGTAATGGCTGTGTTCACTCAGCTTCCTGATCATGAGTCAGAGAACAGGAGTAAGTGCCAGGCCCAAAGTCCATTGTCTAAGTGTATGATGCAGGATTGCACAATGTATGTGAAATTGCAGAAGCCTGCATACACTCACCAGAAGTGTTTTTCCGCCCAAAATGACAATAGGCTGCTCATGTTTGCCTGCCCTAGGTGAGCCAAGCACAACAACCAAGAGTGTAGCAATATCCAGTGACATACTTCTAGGAGGCGTGGTGAACTGTTATGGTCCGACGAAGGCCCTACATGGAATAACTTTTGTAATGGTCTGACAACCTTTGAGGATGCTTGTATGCCTTGAAATCTACTTCCTTTTCTCTGGAAGACGTATTAGCAAGTAAATATGAAGACGCTCATCCAGAAAAATGCCGTCCATTGTACCACAGAGCGATATGTTAATGTATTAAAAAGTTGGGGCATACACGCCTTATGTTAGAGACATAATACCTCATAAATATTAGCAAATCAATGAATAGGTTGCAGTTTGTAATACACAACACAATCTATCCAATCCATTTGGAATGGAAATTGTATTAGACATTTTTCTTCATCTTGGATGCGCATAGTTAATTTAATCCCATGAGAGAAGCAGAACTTTCGGTCAATACATGTTTCAGTCATATGAAGGACAGTGTAACCAGGCCTTTTTCAAGGCGTGGCCATGAATGTAAAGTACTTTGCAGAACAGAGAAGAACTCTGGTTATCAAGAATGAACAGAGGCACTGTAATAGAAAGAAGTCTGCTCAACTATACAGTATTAGAGGGAAGCTTTCGGTCTATGGAGTAGAGAGGAAGTGGAATAAATGAAAAAGGCACTATATTTTCAGCTCGACAAACAAAGAAAGAGGTTTTATAAAATCGTCGTGTTAGAAAATGGAGCATTAATAAATTAACCATATTTAAAATCTCAATGTACTTAGATAACCCACAATTCAAGCGTATATCAGACAAACCAATCCATTGGCCACAAATTGATAAAGTCAGTGAAAAAGAAAGAAAAAGGTACGAGTTATCCATTCATAGAGAAAGAGCTCCACTTTGAAGTGTCTCTTAGTATCTTTTACGATTTTTTACTCTTTTACTTTCAGAATTTCGGCTTCCTTCTCAAATAGTTGACAGAAAAGTGTCCACCAGTTATTCATGGCAGGTGGACAGGATGATTTCCATTCTCGAGTAATACAAAGCCTAGCTGTGGCTATTGATATAAACAAGATAGCTATATATTGGTTTTGATGATTCCATTCAGTACACATAAAAATGTTCTCCATGCTAAGCTTGAGATCATCTTGTAACCAGATAAATACATAAGAACTAGTTTCAGACCAGCAGCTATATAATTTTGGGCAAGTAACAAACAAATGCACAATATCTGCATTATCTAACATACACCTTGGGCATGAAGAAGGTTCACCGCTTTTCCATCTGAGTGCAATATAGCAAGCAGACCGTTTTGAAGTGTTACATTTTATGCCTGTCAACGATCAAGATTGCACTGGCCAATAAGAAGGATTGTTCATTCTTGTCTGGGTAGACATCAAAGCCGATTTTAGATGTCCATTTAGAAAGTAGCTGATCCAGATCATCTACTCAGTGGGATAAACAAATGTCATAAAATTCTTGGGAAGCGATTTTGTTTCTATCGGAAAAAATGGAGATCTAAAAGATCTGTTTTACCATGATAAATGATAAAATGTATTCCCTTCAGGCCACCTTGATAATAAAGACAGAAATTCAGATATTTAAAGAAAGAAGATTGCAGCAGAACAGATTTTTTGTTCAGATCAGAAAAGGTGCAAAACACCTTATTTTTATATGGTTGGCCAACTTTACTACAACCTTTGCGAGTCCAGCTCTGAGATATGGAATCATGGAACATTTCAGGAAAAGATTAATATTTCCAAAATTCCATAAAATAGTTGATCAACCATAGGCCATAGTTCTTAGACCACTCCAACCAAATTTTTGCAGGGTCAAAATGATGTTAAACTTGACACTAATAATATATTTAGGATCAAAATGGCGAGAGAAAACTCCTCCCTCCTCCCACCCTAACACCGGAGGATAAATGCCCAAAAATTCTCTGTCTCATTTATCAGAAACCAACCATCATATTCTTTGATCCAAGGCAGCCCAATAATTTAACTTAATAAGCATTGCCATAGCCAATAGGTCTCACTTTTGGGACCTTATAAGTATTTAGTTATGCAGTACAATATCCTTACTGCAACAACATTAACTGTTGCATGGCTAAAAACTTATAAGATCCCAAAGGCGAGACCTATCAGCTATGCCAATGCTAGTTTAGTAGGCCGTCCCCATTGCCAGCCAATCCCACTGGTAATTGCTTTGTGTTCGAGTTCCCCATTAAGAGCATTTTACCTCCAGATCACAGAACATGCTTCTGTAACCTCTAGCGTTGCAGTGCTGGGCGTAAAAAGAGCGAGGTCTCTTCACTTTAGGGATTGAAAATCCTTTACGCTTCCTATAATTCTGCTCTCTTATGGTTGTCAAATTCGCAGTGAGAACGAATGAGGTCACATGGACCGGTCTGCGCAGCACCTAAGCCAGCTGTGTATTTAGTGCCCCACTCCACACAGAAATTAAAATAAGGGGATACAGTTATACTTCCCATGTTACCGTACTTTCATTTTTGAGTAAAAGCAAGGGGGGCGGGGCATGGGGGAGGCTATTTAACAGAGGCGTCCTACAGACAGCCCTGCAGAGGCCACATCCTGTAGGAACCTGAATCTGTAGATAAAACATTGATTCTTGTTGACACAGTCTCAACATTCACTTCAGACCATCTACCTGGTGAACATATTTACTTACGTAGATACATTAAGCCGGAAGAAGGCACAGGCGCTTTGGGTTTACAAAAAAATGCCATTGCATGACCACCACATACTTAATAGGTCATTTAACATGCATCTATTTAAAAGGTACATTTTAATAAAAGATGTTACAAAGCTGCACACCTGGTTTAAAAATTACTTCCCTACATGCCCTACGTAGTGAAAAAACATGTTCCAGCTTTTCATCCAACCACTTACTCCATTTTACATGCCTTAAATTAAGTTTGGCATACATTGTATTAGTAATGAAATTAATTTGCTCTCTGTGTTAATGCACAGGGCTATACCAGTGAAAGTGGATTTTAATTAAATGCATTGCAATTCAAGAGGATAAACAATTTTGACTGGTCGACTAATGGAGGGGATTGGGGAGGTGGAGGGGCAGGACTTTATTATGCTAACGCCTGAAGGGTTAATAGGCAACATTATCGCCATACACATCATTATTCGCGATTAGAAAAATAGTTTAATTTACTGAATTTATAACTTGCACACAACAAATTAAAATAAAATCCATACACGCTGAGAGCTGTTTAAAAATGCTGCGCCACGTGACATCCTCACTGAACGGAATTGCGTGTTTCTTTAGTTCCTCTTGATGCCTGACCTGGCCCTGCACTCTGGTCCCCATTATTGTTTTTCGGTCGTTCATTTCTGATTTACATATGGCTACAACCATTCTGTATGGAACTAAGGAGCTCAAACACAGTAGAATGGAATGCTACCTTCAAAATGCAGTCTGCTATTCTGTCAGTGCCACCAAATCATTTCAGTTGTTTATTTGTTGTGAATTTATGAAAAAATATATAAACAGTGGTGGTGTAGTGTGAGTGCACAGTGTTCCGCCTTTTTATAATATTACAAATTAAAATACCTTCTACCGCAGTTTGAGGGTAAACAAAGGTAACAGGCTGCAGCAAAGGGCGAGTCCCAGCCCAGTTAAAGCAAGCATTGGCCGCGCGGCCAAAAAAGTAACATGGCTGAGAGGCCGTAAAAGCGAAAAGGAAGTGATCGCGGGGATGCGCTGCGTGGTGGGGGAGGGGCGGAGCGAGGGGCTTGGCAGAGCAAGCAAAAGGAAAGGGTGCTGCGAGGAATGAGCAATGACAAAAACCCAGATGGCGGTTGCACGCATGCATTCGCGTGTAACCGAAAGCTTGAGGCCAGGAAAAGCTGTAGTAGGACTTTCAAAAACCCACTTACAAAATGTCTCGCCAAGGCAACGCATGCGCTGGCTCAGGCGAGACCTAAAAACGGGAAGAGCCCAGCCTCCTTTTTGCAGAGGTCATGCATAAGGCGAGTCCCTCTTCTTGCTCTTTTATAAGGTCAAACAAGCTGTTATTTGCTGAGTCTAACCTTTAAAAATAGAATTTGGGACAAATAAATGGATAGCTTGACATAAATAATCGAATTAGGAAGTATCACTCTTAATAATATTGCAGCACCCTATTAAACTGATAGGCAGCCAATGCTACTGGCAAAGCAAGACAACAGTTCATTGCAAGAGTACAACGTAATTTAAACAAGCAAAATCTTGTACCTGGCTTAAGAATTTAATCCCCAAATATACTGCCACCTTAGCGACCCCTGAATCTTTATCCCTGACCTTATATTTGACCAAGATCTAGGTTTTCATCGCATGGATTTCATATCATAGACCCTATCAAATTTCATCTCAACCTCAATATGTCTGACAGCTTTTTCTATGTCAGAAGAATATATCACCATGTCATTGGCATAGGCAGAAATCTTGATTGCATGCTCATTAAGGATAATTGCCCACAAAAAAGGCAATGAAACTCCTTGAAATCCTTCTTGGCATACAATAATATCGTCTTGACCCAACTCCCTAGAACCTTAGCAGCATCAAATAATGACATTGCAATTGTAATGTGTAAAGTATTGTCTCAAGAGGGAATAAAGCCATGTTTTTGAGGACACACCAAGTTCTTGATAATGGGGGCAAGGCAATTAGCCAATATTTTATAGAAAGTCTCTTCACATCCGGCTTCTTCCTGTCTTTGCCCAAGGACTTCCGGGTCGTCGCAGAAAGCACTGCGGCACGGTGGGGAAAGCAGCAATAATCCAAGGTCAGCACCCGGTACCTGGACAAAGGACAACACTGCAATGAGCGGGGTGGACACCCGCACCGTAATTGGCAAAATGCGGAGTGGCAGCCGCGAAACAAAGGCGGCCAAACGCGGGGTCAAATGCAGGGTGGGCACCTGCTCTGACCAGCAACACCAATAGAGCGCTCCCCAGCGCTAGGGGATAAGGGAAATAGCAGCAAAGCGCTCCTCAAGTGCTAGTGGGACAAATACAGCACTCCCAGCACTGTAAGAAACAAAATCAAGTCCAGGACAAAGGTCAGGCCCCCAAAGGATTCAGGGTCATCCATCAGGCATTCAGGGGCTGGGCAGGGCCCAGGGAGGCAAGCCTTCCCCTGGGCCCAAGCAGCAGCACGCCCCTGTCAGGATTCAAGTAGCAAGACAAGAACATCTTCAGGGTATCACAGCACCCTATTTATACAGCATTTCCCTTTGTGTCTGCAGGGTGGGGGGAAAACAGGCGCAGCTGGTTTGGGAGCACTCTTGATGTGCTCAGCCACCCCTCACATTCACTAGTCAGGCTAGGGTCATCAGTCGCACCACAGGGGGCGGAGCCAGCATTGTGTGGGGAAAGCCCAGGCCTATTCAGGTCCGAGGTGCACCCCTCCCTCACATCAGCATGTTAATCTCTCCACTCACCACTGGGGCAGACCCATCCAAACTCCTGGAGCCAAGCTCACCAGCCTGCTCGAGCCAATCACGTGCCAGCAGACTCACTGCACAAACATGCCAACTTCCAGAAGTGGCACTTCTACACTAGACACAATCATGCAGCATAAATCATTGCGCAGCATTCAATCTCATGAGTTTGCACATACCAAACTCGACCCTGCACTCCCCACACATCAGGAACTACCAAGGTCACACATATTCCCCATGCATTCCTATGGGAGGGCAGGTCACTCTCACCACACACACAGAGAGCGCACGCCCTTTACACTGGACCACAGTGAAAAAGTGCGCAGAGACCTAGAATCACCAACACCAGGTTACAGAAACAGGCTAGGCAAAAGCAAAAAGTTTCGGGGTGAACCTGCCAAAAAGGGTCGGGTCCAACAGTCACTAATATGTGGTAACTAGTAAGGTGTGTATGTTACAAATTTGTAGAGCAGCATCTAATTGTGGCATCCAATGACAAAGAGTACTGTCTGTATGAACTCTCGTAAATACTGTATTTTTTTTTTTTATATTTTGTCACTGCCTAATACGATGATGTGTTTTTAATATGCCAGAATGATGGGTTTTATTATATAAAACTACCTATGATGTGTTGACACTCATAGAAAACTTTTATCAAATGTTGTTTGTCGGAATACATGTTATATAGTTTGTTATACATTTCTAGATATCTTGTGCCAATATTTGGGAGACCCTCGAGTGCTGGTGGGTTGAGATGATTAGTGAATGTGCTGTACAATGAGATGAATAGATGTTTAGGAACTGCATTGTACTCAGAGGACATTTTTGATATAGTTCTTACATGAACCCTAGTCCTTTGGGTTTCCAAAGGGTCCCTCTCTTTTTTTGATAAAGTAAACGGGTCATAGCCAGATAAATCACTATTTAACCCTTGATACAAATCTTTAAAAAAATCTAGTATACCACCAGGGTGAGATAAAAGTCGACCATTGCTATCCTGGAGGGGGGTTATAGTGACCTTCCTACGTTTTCCTGTCATCTTAAAGGCAAGCACCTTAAAACAAAGAGAGAGTTGAAGACAAGCAAAATAGGCCACTACAAGTATGGCTGTTGCTTGAATTGGACATTTGATACAAAAAAATATTTAATGACTCCATTCCCAGGTTTTCATGCCTATGTTATTCCTGACTGAATTATAGTTTTGCTGCTACAACAGCGCTAAAGAATGTTAATATATATGAAAGCATTGGAGCACTGAGAGCTCCATTAAAACTAACGATGTGGCAGAAGTCTAGGAACACTGGTGCAGGCCACAAGCCAGAAATATCTAAATGCTCGAAGTCACAGACTCTGCCATCCCCTCCAAATATGTGGAACCCTACACAGGAGTAGGATAGGTAGTGCTCAATGGAGGAATGAGGAGTTGTCTCCCTCTAAACCCCCGGTTCTTTTAACACTGTTATTCAACCTTAAGTCAGAGCTAGAGAGAAAGGAGGAGGAACACTATGCGGCCCCTGTCCGCGTTGTCCCATATAGAAAGCCAGACGTAAATCAGTTTGAAGAGAAGAGGGCAGGACAGGGGCTGAAAAAGTTGTGTCCTCCTTTCTTCCACAACTCAGCTGTCCGTGTTTGACACTTACTACTGTGACTGTGCATTACAACATGCTGGCATGCACAGCACACGGAGTATCACTCTACCATTAATGGCACCAATACCGGGAGATGAGAGGGGGAGCACAGAGCCAACTATATTAAAAAAACGTGGTCTTAGATTTAATAAGTATAATTTGGACACCAATGCAGAGCTGTGCAGTTTTGCACTGCAACCACAGACATGGTAAGCAAATCAACACAATTCTTTGTCTCATTTTGCGCTATGTGAGTAGACACATCCTTTATGATACAGTCTTTACCTTGCAATGCCTTTACCACGCATACCTTTACGAAACGTGTAGTTAAAAAAAAAATGATACAGTTATTTAAAAAATAAAAAAGACTTAGGGGTGGGTAGTGGTAAAGAGATGTAAGGGTAATGTTAGGGTTTACATATGGGAAGTAGTAAAGTTTAATAAGGGTATTTTAAGGTATAGCGATGGGTAGCGGTGAAGGGAGGTAGGGGTAATTTTAGGGGTTGGGATGGGCATTGGTAACTGGCAATAAGGGTAGTTTTACCATAAAAGAGGACTACACGCCCCCACCCCCCACGTTGTGTCCCAAGCACTACAACAGTATTTCTTAAATGTTCTGTATCTGTAATGCTGATCTCACTTGACGTCTTTGTCAATCAATTAGTACTGTTGCACAGCTACCGCCTGCCTTAGAGTTTTTTTTAATCGTTGTTGGTTTATTGCTTAGAATCCACACAAAATGCTCACTTTTTTCCTTTCTTTCTTGCTATCCGCATTCTTCTGTGTGTTGCGTACATGCCTAAGGATTTAAATTATCTTATACATGCAGATGTATTTGCTTAATTATGTAGTATCTTCCATTTCTTAAGGCTGCACAAATGAAATGTATATAAAATAATATTGCAATACATGCACATGCTTGGCACATTTGGTGCAAATTGCCATTTCTTGGGTGTTGGAAAGGACGATCACAAATTGTTCTAGGAGAAAAAAAGATTGTCTTGGTTCGGTACTGCTGAAGTGGGTCTTTATTCGCCAGCATTGTGAGCTGAGGAATGCTAGGAGGCCATAATTTGATCCTGAGGGCATGCTGTCGATTTCTGCCAGATGTGACTCAGACAATACATTCACACTTGTTGATCCCCGCATAACTAATTCAATAATGTTTGTTGAGGATTAGCTTCGATTTTCTTAACTAACCATTCACTCTGAATTAATTCCAACAGGAACAAGCCTTCATTCAACTGTATTTGTTTACGTTTCGGTAGTAGTTCCTTGAGTTAAAAGCTAGTTTAGAACAATCATTGGCTCAGCCTATAGGACTCACCTTTCAAATCTATTGGCTTTCTCAATTGGCAGAAAGCAAGAAGCTTATTGTTGATGCTGCATAAAATGGCAAAAAAAAGATAAAAATGTATGATGATGTGACTGGTGTTGTGGCTCGAGTAATTATGTAGGGGCACACATGCATCACCACGCATCCATGTTCGTACAGAATTACATGGGTGACAATTTTCTGATCCAGGATGCCAGATGCCACTTGGATCTGTAAATAAAAAATATTCGTTTAGTAACCACTATAGCAGGGATGGGGCAATGAAGTAGCAAGTGGGGTGAGCAGTTGGGGGATGGGAAAAGCAACACCTGAAGGTAACAGCTGCAGTGGGTGGGGGCGGAAAGTACGTGATAGAGAGAGCAACAAGAAGCATGGGTCGGGGGCTGGTGGGGAAGAAACCCATGAGAGAAAGAGCATGTAGCACACAAGAAAGAGAGCAACTTAGGGGCAAGGGGAGAAGCACATGAGTGAAACAGCAATCAAAGAGCAGGGGAAACAGCGGAGAGGAACACATGAGAGAGAGTGAGCAGCACACAAGGGAGAGAGCCACATTGAGCATGGGGTGAGCAAGCCCACCGTAAGTTCTCAACAGGTCTTTTGCAACGAGGCAGCTTGTGCTTTCTGGTAGGGGTGACCTAAAAAGTAGGCCTTGAAAACCATGGTAATTATATAAATTTTTTCGGAGGCATTTAATTTAAGAAAATGTTTGCCCATCAAGACTTGCACTGCTTTAAGCAATGATGGAAAGCGGATGTCTTTCCCTAAGGCCCTCTTTTAAACGAAAGACAATTTGAGAATCACCAGCATAGAAATGAAGTCCAACAATGAAATAATAGAGTAACTACATTAAGGGGTTTACTTCCTCACTGGACAGATACCCACTAAACGAGAATGTCATGGTTCACAATGTTGAAGGCTTAATCAGCCCTCCAACAATGCTACCATCCGGTATCACTGAGGTCACCTTCACTCTTGTATGAATTCCAAGCATAAAACCTGATTGAAAATCATCAGTTTATAATTCGTCTTAACAGTGCGTTCTCAAGCAGTTTGGGTAGGTGCTTGATCAATGAGCTATGACTATTGGTATCAAATTACTTTTTCTTTTTGTAAATAATAGTTGAATTCCAGTAGCTAAGATGGAGTTGATGATATAGAGCTCCATTGGAGGTACTTTATTTTAAGGACTGAAGAACATATAAGCTGGACAAATCCCAGGTGCTTACAGAGACTGCTTATTTTGACATGGTGCACGTTAAATATTTTTTCAGCAGTAGTTCATCTTTACTAAATTGTCCTTCTGTGGGCCAAGCTCCAAGAATTAAGTAAAATCAGTTACTGATGTAGGTGTGTCTTTGAATTCCTCTTGGATCTTCTTCACCCAATCATTAGAAAACCAATAAATAGCCTTACCCTACAACTCTACTTATGAAACTAAAACATTCTGCTGTTCAAGGGGAGCTGCAAGTCGTTCAAGCGTTTGAAACATTTCCCAGGTTGTATTTATTGCTGACTGTGTCTTAATAACATTTTAGGAACTGTTCTTTCTTCTAACAGGATAATCGTATTTCCTTATTTGATTCCTTATTTGTTTGTTGTCATTTTCAGTGCCTATGCTTAATGCTTACCAGTCGTTCTTGTATTGGGGTAATGCAATTTTGGGCATGCCTAAAATTACATTACACCATAGCACAAACCAACTAAAATTCAACAAATTCTATTATTGATTTTTATTTTGAAAAATAAGAGTGCCCTGTGTAATCTATCACAAAATGTGTGTTTGGATCTCTGAAATATTTCTCGAAGTTGCAATCTCGGGAACGTTTTTAATAAAACATCAAGTGAAAAGGATAACATTGTGAGTAAAATAGCAGCCATTTCTGGCACACTACTGAATGAGCATTAAGCTTGGAATTTGAAAAAGTGCACCAAGCTAAAGCCAATAATAGAATTCGCCCTTTGGCCTAAAGAGCCTCTTTAGAAGGGGGGTGCCTCATTTGTGCTGGTGAGCAGTCAAGAAAGGCCCAGCTTAGAAGAGTAACTATAATTGAATTATCTTCTCTAGTTTTGACCTAGGAATTAAAACAAGAAGCCCCGAGCGTGGGGCATGACCGGTGTGGGGGAGCGTCCAGGCAACAAGGGGGTCACCTGGGCGCTCCCTGCTTCTTTATTTCTGGGGGGCGTGGGAGGGGGCGGCACGCCCTTCACCCTGCCCCTCCACAGCCCGCCCCTCCGACCCGGATGTCGACTTGATGACATCCGGGTCAGAGAGGGCGCCCGCCAATCGGTGGTGGGGCGCGCCTCCTCCGACGTCATCACTGGACGCCGGGAGGACATGCCCCACCACCGAGAGGCACTGGGGGAGGGGGCGGTCGCCGCACCGCCATGCAGGCAGGGGGGGCCAAGAGCCCCTCCTTTTAAGAATATGCCCTTTTGATTTGAAACTACCAGCATACTATTTCCAACTGACATATTTAGATTTGTTACAAAAAGGGATGTGTGATTAAATCACCCGAAGGAGCAGAGATCACTTCATAAACAGTTTCCAACTTCTTCACTATGCCATCTTCAATGAAAATATTGCCCAGACGCACTTGAACATTATCAAAGCTGGAGTCGGGCTCCTCTGCAGTAGCTAGATTCCACTTCTGGGTCTCAAGTAAGTGGGAAACTCTTGAGTCATCCTCCTTTGTCCCAACTTTCACAACAATTTCAAAATGAATTAAAAAAATTGGTTGGTCCAAGGTAACTGAACCAGGTGATCTACTTATGTGAATATGGGAAAGCTGAAATCTACATCTAGAGTATGCCTATGTAAAGGAACCAAATTGTCATGATTCTCCTGTTTCTGTCTAGTGATTCAGTACTTTACTTAAGCACATTACACTCTAAATTGTTCAATATCATGCACGTCCCTTACGGACTTGATAGCAGTTATGTACAATCTTAGTACATATCTGCCTTATCCCCTTTAAGAAAACCCACCCATTTCCCGTGCACCAGCACCTCTTGATTGAAGTATGTAGTGTATTTTTGGACATTATTTTATTGTAAATTACAGTTTGGCATTTCTGGGTTATGTATCGAAGTTCTTATGGGGATATTTCTTTTCACTCATGTATTGCGAATATTATTCAGGTATCTTTTGTGAAATCAGCAGAGATATTTCAAGTTTCTAGCACGCAGCAGACTAAAGACGCATCCGCTTTCATTGCCGTTTTGAGGCAGAAAGCGAAGGCGGCTAAACGTGCGTACGCACGTTTCTCCTGGGTGCGGCCGGTATTTAAACCGCACCCAGGCTTCTGGAACTCGCTTTGCCTCTGCGTTTGAAGAGTGCAACAACGCGAGTTCCAGACTCCGGATTTCCGTCCTCCTGGGTCAGCTCTTCACCGGGGATCGCCGCCTGGAGCATCAGCGCTTCTCCTGGGAACGTTGCCTGGAGCATTAATCATCTCGACCTGAAAAGAGAAAGAGAAGATTATTAAACTAAGTGACAATTGACATTTGCAAGGCGCCCAACGCAAGAAAGAGACTTAGACAGAGTGTTCCTCAGTTCAGAGACTTTTTGAAGGTTTAATATTTTTGATGTTTGTATCTTTTAGGAAAAAAATAGAAACAATCTAATCCACAAGAAGTAAATTGTGAGTTAGGCCTGCATAGGATGTATCTTTTCCTTTTTTTGTATTTTCATTTCTAAGGTACTAAGGTACACAGGAAAACCACAGAACCCACCAGTAAAAATTAAGAGAAGATGATTTCCATGTAAGTTTAGGTAGCAGGGTAAGGGGGTGAAGAAGAAAGAGAACATTTTGTTGAAAGAACAGTTTTAATAAGATAATTGTTTATTTACAGCACTTCAATCATCTCAAATCAAGACTCCATCAAACAAGACAACTCCAAAAAACACCACTCCCGACAAGACAAGAAATACTGGACGAAGGACAGAACCAGACTGATTGCAGGTAGGATACAGTTAGATTCATAGCTCACTTAGGAGGGGAGAGGGTCGAGCAGTCTAAGTAGGAATTCAGAAGGCTTGAGTTATTTAAGTAATAGCTGCTCAATTGTTGTTTCGCAGGTCGACAGCAAAACGCCCAACCCTCCAACCAACGTCCAGTACCGGCCCTCCCCCCGAAGTTCTAGTTAATACTTAGCTGTGAATTCTAGTCAGCAAAGTTTAGTTAGATTTTTGGGAAGTTGGTCCCTTGCGTCTCTGCGAAATCTCCTACGTTGTCTACAAGAATCATAACCACTCAAAGGTAAGAGACAACGTAATTTTGGTCTTGACAGAAGGCAAAGCCCAAGAAGAACTTTTCGCCCAGACGCAATGGACCAAGTTTCCTTACAGGATATAGCAGCAGTTTTAAAGGACATAAGAGATGAAAACGTTTCTTTAAGAAACAACATGACTGCGCTACAAGCTGCTCTCCAACAGCATCCAGTCACCTTGCAGGCCTCATCTTCTGACTCTGGAGTGCAAACTCAGATTCAAGTGGTTACCCCAATGCCTACTCCTTTAGCTCAACCCGAACGTTTTTATGGAGACTGTAATAAGTTCTCCATATTTTTGCAACAATGTCATTTACATTTCTTAGCCAAAAAGTCAGCCTTTCCTGATGAATCCTCCAAGGTAGCCTTTATGTTATCGTACTTTGGGGGTGATGCAGCTCTTTGGTCAATTCCTTTGGTTGAAAGGGATGATCCGATTTTGTATAATTTCAGGAATTTTGAACGTGCCTTAAAAAAGATTTTTTCAAAACATGTTTTCGTGCAGTCTGCAGTCAACAAATTATTGAATTTAAAACAAGGGCCTTCTGATTTACTCCATTACATTTCCCATTTCAATCGATTGGTACTTGAGGCTAACTGGCCGTATGATAAAAGAATTTCAATATTCTACAGAGGACTTAGGGATGATTTGAAGGACATGGTAACCCAAATTTTAGAACCCCCGGACGATATCAATGAATTCATTGATCTCATTGTAAAATTGAATCACCGCCTTAGTGAAAGAAAGGGCGAAAATGGAAGGAGTGATCATAAAATCCTATTTGTGAAAGATAAGAATACGACGGTAAAAGAAGTAGGCTCTAAACTAGATCCTGTAGAACCTATGCAAATAGGAACAGTTCGAGGTCCACTCTCTAAAGATGAAAAAGACAAAAGGAGAAAACTAAACCAATGTCTATATTGTGGTAAGACGGGACATTTTGTAAGAGACTGTCCAACCAGACCTAATAAACTTAAGCCAAAATCTTCAGATTTAGCTTTAACACAGGAGCCGTCGGAAAACTAGAAAACTCGATGAAAGCTGAGGTCGGTTCATCGAGTGTAATTTCCAGTTTGGCCTCTACTGTTCCACCTTTGGGATATAAGCATTTTGGTATTCAAATTGAGTTAAGGAGTTTATATCCTTCCTCTCAGACCAAAAAGGTAGAAGCAGTTATAGACTCTGGAGCAACGGGAAATTTTATAGACACACAATTTTTCTCCCAGTTAGGCTTTAATTCCATCCTAAAAGATCATCCTGAGATTGTTAGAGCAGTAGATGGTAAGGAATTAACTTCTGGACCGATAAACCGACAATCCGAAATTCTTGACATGGACTGTTCTCCAATTCACCGTGAAAAGATCCAATTTGACATTATTGACGCCCCTCAATTCAAGGTGATTTTAGGAATTCCTTGGTTGATCAAAAATAATCCAAGTGTAGATTGGGTATCTCAGACGATAACTTTTCATTCACCTCATTGTGTTAACAAATGCTTTCTTCTAGAAAGATCTGGAGATGTAATCCAAGGTTTTAATTTTCCTTCAGACTCATCTTGTGTTCTGGCATTAGAAGGTGTTCCACCAATGTACTCCGATCTTCAAGATGTTTTTGATAAAAAAAAGGCAAATACTCTTCCTCCACACAGAGATTTTGATTGTAGAATAGATCTCGTTCCTGGGGCAACTCTACCATGCAGCAGGATATATGCGTTAACGGAAAAAGAGAATGTTCATCTTAGAGAGTATCTAGATGAGTATTTAGCAAATGGTTTCATTCGTCATTCCAAGTCTCCCGTCTCTTTAGCTCTCTTTTTCATTCCGAAAAAGGGAGGTGAATTGCGCACGTGTATTGATTATAGGGCTTTGAATAATGTAACTATTAAAAACAGATACCCTCTGCCTCTAATTCCCACCCTGTTAGACCAGATCAAAAAGGCAACCATTTATACAAAATTGGATTAGCGTGGAGCTTATCATTTGGTATGAGTTCGAAAGGGCGACGAATGGAAGACAGCATTCCGTACAAAATTCTGACTTTTTGAATACCAAGTTATGCCCTTTGGACTTTTCAATGCCCCTGCCGCTTTCCAATTTTTTATAAATGAAGTTCTGCATGAATTCATTGACGTATGTTGTGTTGTCTATATAGATGACATACTTATTTTTTCTAATTCAGAACAGGAACATGTGCAGCAGGTCCATGCTATTCTTCAAAAATTGCTTTCGAATTCTTTGTTTGTCAAATTGGAAAAGAGTCTATTTCACGCTACAAAAGTAGAGTTCTTAGGATATGTTATCAGTCCCAAGGGAATAGAAATGGATCCTAAGAAGGTAGAAGCGGTGGAATCTTGGCCCAGTCCATCTTCTGTAAAACAGGTTCAAAGCTTTTTGGGATTTGCGAATTTCTACCGCAGGTTCATTCATGACTTTTCTAAAACCATTACTCCCATCACAAAATTGTTAAGAAAAGGTGTAAAATTTGAGTGGACTGATCTCGCTGAAGAAGCTTTCCAAAGTCTCAAGAAAAAATTTACTTCGGCCCCTATTCTTTGCCATCCAGATCCCAGTCAGCCTTTTATTGTAGAGGCTGATGCTTCTCACTATGCAATTGGAGGCATATTGTCTCAAAGACATCATGATACTGGACAGATGCACCCAATTGCATATTTTTCTAGAAAACTATCTGAAGCAGAATTGAATTATGCAATTGCAGACAAAGAACTTCTGGCAATAAAAGCAGCATTTGAAGAATGGCGCCATTACTTGCCAGGAGCTAGACACCCGGTAACCATATATACGGACCATAGAAATCTTCAAGCTTTGAGATCTGTTAAAGCTCTGTCTGCAAGGCAACTGAGATGGTCAATGTTTTTTAACGATTACAATTTTGTTATCACCTATCGACCAGGAAAAGAGAATTTGAAAGCTGATGCCTTGTCTAGAATGGGAGAAAGCTTAGTAGATACTCCTTCTGACATAAATCCGGTAATACCTCTTTCACGATTTCAAGCCAGTATTACTGTAAGTGATGTGATTTCTGAAATTAAAGAAGAATTAGCAAGGAAAGAATTCAAGGTATGGAAAGAATCGCATCCCTATCTTCAAGAAAGGGATGATTTGATCTTTATGCAAAATCTAATTTTTGTACCCACAGACGCAATAAAACAAAAGATAATTCATTTCCATCATGACACGGCTTTAGCTGCTCATCCAAGTAAAATTAAGACCTATGATTTAATCAGGAGAACTTTCTGGTGGCCTTCCATGTTTAAAGATGTGCAACTTTTTGTTGAGACTTGTGGTGTTTGTGTTCAGAATAAATCATCTCATCAAAGTCCTAGCGGTTTGTTACATCCTCTTCCTGTACCACCTCAACCATGGCACACAATCTCTTTAGATTTTATTGTCGAACTTCCAATCACTAAGAGAGAATTTACCACCATTCTGACTATTGTAGATCAGTTTTCACGTATGGCGCATTATGTCCCTCTTAAAAAATTACCAACTACCATGGAATTGGCACATTTGATGATGGAAAATGTTATTCGCTTGCATGGAATTCCATCAGTAGTTATTTCTGATAGGGGGTCGCAATTCATTTCACGTGTGTGGCAAAACCTGAGTTCTCTCTTAAATATGGATATTCGTTTATCCTCCAGCTATCACCCTCAAACTGATGGTCTTACAGAACGTACCAATCAAACGATTGAACAATTCATTCGCTGTATGTTAACCAATGTAGATGAGGATTGGTCAACGCTCCTAAGGCAATTAGAATTTGCTTATAACAACGTTGATCATACCTCCTTGGGAATGTCACCTTTTTTTTGTAACCTAGGTTATCACCCTAAGTCTTTTCCAAAAGAGATTAAAGATCTCAATCATGTACCAGTTGTTTCAGAATATGTATCCAAACTGTCTTCAATTCAAGAACAAGCCACTTTCAATTTAGCCAGAGCTAAGGAAGATCAGAAAAGGTTTGCTGATAAACATAGATCTAAACAACCACTTTACATCTGGAGACAAGGTTTGGCTAAGTACAAGAAATTTAAAATTAAAAGGGAATCGTAAGTTTAATCCTAAGTTTATCAGTCCCTTTCCTATTGAAAGGGTTCTTAATCCAGTTTGTGTGAGGTTGACTTTGCCTGCAAAATATCAGATCCATCCAGTATTCCATGTGTCTTTAATCAAACCTTTTCATTCTCAAACTCGATTCATCCAACCTCCCTCCTCTATTGATGTTGAAGGAAATCCAGAATTCGAAGTAAAATCAATTTTGGACTCTAAGAGGTCTTGGGGAAGACTGTTTTATCTTATAGACTGGAAAGGATACGGTCCTGAAGAAAGGTCTTGGGAACCTCTAGAACATTTAAATAATTCTCCCAAATTACTAAAAAGGTTCCATGCTCGACATCCCGAGAAACCTAAACCTATTTCACCGGTTTTAGGGGGGATCTTGAGGAGGGAGTACTGTCATGATTCTCCTGTTTCTGTCTAGTGATTCAGTACTTTACTTAAGCACATTACCCTCTAAATTGTTCAATATCATGCACGTCCCTTACGGACTTGATAGCAGTTATGTAAAATCTTAGTACATATCTGCCTTATCCCCTTTAAGAAAACCCACCCCTTTCCCGTGCACCAGCACCTCTTGATTGAAGTATGTAGTGTATTTTTGGACATTATTTTATTGTAAATTACAGTTTGGCATTTCTGGGTTATGTATCGAAGTTCTTATGGGGATATTTCTTTTCACTCATGTATTGCGAATATTATTCAGGCATCTTTTGTGAAATCAGCAGAGATATTTCAAGTTTCTAGCACGCAGCAGACTAAAGACGCATCCGCTTTCATTGCCGTTTTGAGGCAGAAAGCGAAGGCGGCTAAACGTGTGTACGCACGTTTCTCCTGGGTGCGGCCGGTATTTAAACCGCACCCAGGCTTCTGGAACTCGCTTTGCCTCTGCGTTTGAAGAGTGCAACAACGCGAATTCGGTGATGGATCAAGCCCTGATCTTTGGACTGGGTAAGAGTGGTCTGCTCAATTCAGACACTCTGTTCATCACCACCCCCTTTTGTAAATCGATTTTGGCCACTATAGGTGTGGCAGGGTATACTCAGACATTAGTCCCTTTCTCACTGCTCCATCAGGATTCAGTGGTTGTATAACTTGTTTAAAACCTCGCTCAAGCTAACCACTAAAGTGCGGTTATAAACATTTCTATCTTCGCCAAAAAGAATGTTCCTGTTAACATCCGCTCATTTTAAACAACATGTAATGTTTAACTTTTAACAATGACTACTTGACATATGAACCTATAAGATGGCCGCCACTTTCGCGACAATTGTAGTCCTTTCTTCAGTGAACTATTCAAGTCAGCATCACGCTGATAGAAGTCCTACTTCTATTATAGCTCCCTGCCGGCTTTATAAACCACTGGTTTTCGAAACATGGCCGACACTGAATGTTCGCGACGTGACCCGAGAATACTCTGCCACCGGTTCTGAATCACAAGTAAGCAAGCATGCATGTCTCTCTGTTCGAGTGAGAACGACTCTGCCGTCTGAGTATAGATACTTTTTTAGCGTTATTGCTAAGTATCGTCTTTGGGAGACATGGCTTTTCCAAGTCAGTCTCCTGTTTCCAAACAATAATTAACAATGTGAGAACGACTCTGCCAAACATACCAGTTTAGCGCTATTTCGAACTACCGTTTTCAAGAGACATGGTTGCCCCAAACCGGTCTCCTTTTCCTAAATAATACCCAACAAAAATTTTTAGCTATCAGGTTCTGCCAATGTATACGGAACTTGGCTCTTGCTAAATGACTAAGTCACGATGCGGATAATGAACAGTTCTGCTGCATGTAATTACTTCACATCCATGGGAGACTCTGTACTTGCCAGTAATTACGGTAGTACCTTGAGTGCGCCAGAGTCTCTCTAACTCCATTGAAAATTGTAGATGTTATTATAAAGATCCCTATTCACGAAGCAGTTATTCAATGATGCCTCGGCTTTTTAAAAAACCCCTACAAGTCATCCAGAATCGTAAAACGCTTGGCATTATCTTTGCAGATTTCAACTTATTGACCCTATATCTCAGCTGTATGAATTCACAAGATCGCTGACACCACACACGCTTCGAATGAGGTAGGTCTCTAAGCAAACCCCCTCCCTCTTTTGTGATCAACCATAATTCGGATACTTACAGACACTCTTCTCCTTTCCTCAGAATCGTTTTTAATGTACTGAATTCCACAAGAAAACAGCATTATTGGAACTTTCAGGTGACAAACAATACCAAAAAAAATCTTTTTCTTTGCTATGTGAGAAAATGTATTAGCATAATATCGCTGAATGTAATAGATACAAATTGCAATGTTTTCTATAGACAACCGATGAAAAGTAATGTAGACACACAATTGCTCAGCAATGTTTTTTCAAAGATATTCAAAGGAATGCATTTTATATAAATATGTGCTCTAGCTAGGAGTTTTTTAACTTTTCAGTTGATCTCTAAAAACAGTTTAGAATAGAGTTATTAAAAATGACTCTCTATCAAGTGTCTCACTCCGTTAAGTAACGAGTAAATGGAGAATGCTACGTGTCATTTAATTAGAACACCAGGAACAATGGGGCTCAATTCTCCCATGTCTGTAGAACACTTGGATGTATGAAAATCAATGTAAATAACTGCAAACACTCTTTAGGTTTGTTTTTTAAGCTATTATCCAAGTAGTACCAGGAAGGGGTACTACATATGGACTATCTGTTGTTGCATATTGTTTATTTTAGATACACGTGAGAATTGTAATTTAGTGATTACTCTGCCTTTTTAATTGTTGTAGGAAATGTAATAATGTAACATTTATTGTTTTAACTTAGGGGGTTTTTTTACCTGCAAATGAAATTCATGGTCCTGATGATGGTCTTGACGACGGCAGCAATATAAGACCGAAACGTCGACAGCTACATCATCTCCTTCACTGTTGCTTGGGCACAAGCATACAACCATTATTAATTGATTTTTTTTGGTTGTTGTTATAATTTGATTGGAGTTGATGTTCAAGTTGTGAATTGATGTGGTGAAGTGATACATACCCCTTTTCACTTCTTTTTTGCTTTTCATGTATGTCTCCCCATATTTTGACTCGAAATTCACTTTACTGAATCAATATAAAATTTTGTGAAGAACAGATTTCACCTCTCCGTGTCTCCTTTGCCTTCCACAAGATTGGTCTCTATTGCAGTAAATATGTGATACTTGTTACACAGGAGGTTGATACGATTGATACGACTCCTAACTGAGTTTTAATATTATAGAAAAAAATCCCTTGTAGCACTCCTTCGACTTGAAACAACCATTGCCCAAGCCTACAAGGGTCTATTGGGTTTCCCCTGTTACGTCTACCATCAGGATTCAAGCAAGCCGGGCCGAAGACGGCTGAAATGCCAGAAACCGGTCCCCGGTAGCTTGTCTCCTTTCTGGTAAAGAATTGGCTTGGTAGTTTAGTCTGCCCTGTTCCCATGATGCACTGGGCCAGGGACAGACTGATTTGCATATAGCCAGGTTCTGAGCTGGGATGGGGCAGTGAGATAAATAACGGTGATGGATCAAGCCCTGATCTTTGGACTGGGTAAGAGTGGTCTGCTCAATTCAGACACTCTGTTCATCACCACCCCCTTTTGTAAATCGATTTTGGCCACTATAGGTGTGGCAGGGTATACTCAGACATGAGTCCCTTTCTCACTGCTCCATCAGGATTCAAGCAAGCCGGGCCGAAGACGGCTGAAATGCCAGAAACCGGTCCCCGGTAGCTTGTCTCCTTTCTGGTAAAGAATTGGCTTGGTAGTTTAGTCTGCCCTGTTCCCATGATGCACTGGGCCAGGGACAGAGTGATTTGCATAAAGCCAGGTTCTGAGCTGGGATGGGGCAGTGAGATAAATAACGGTGATGGATCAAGCCCTGATCTTTGGACTGGGTAAGAGTGGTCTGCTCAATTTAGACACTCTGTTCATCACCACCCCCTTTTGTAAATCGATTTTGGCCACTATAGGTGTGGCAGGGTATACTCAGACATGAGTCCCTTTCTCACTGCTCCATCAGGATTCAAGCAAGCCGGGCCGAAGACGGCTGAAATGCCAGAAACCGGTCCCCGGTAGCTTGTCTCCTTTCTGGTAAAGAATTGGCTTGGTAGTTTAGTCTGCCCTGTTCCCATGATGCACTGGGCCAGGGACAGACTGATTTGCATATAGCCAGGTTCTGAGCTGGGATGGGGCAGTGAGATAAATAACGGTGATGGATCAAGCCCTGATCTTTGGACTGGGTAAGAGTGGTCTGCTCAATTCAGACACTCTGTTCATCACCACCCCCTTTTGTAAATCGATTTTGGCCACTATAGGTGTGGCAGGGTATACTCAGACATGAGTCCCTTTCTCACTGCTCCATCAGGATTCAAGCAAGCCGGGCCGAAGACGGCTGAAATGCCAGAAACCGGTCCCCGGTAGCTTGTCTCCTTTCTGGTAAAGAATTGGCTTGGTAGTTTAGTCTGCCCTGTTCCCATGATGCACTGGGCCAGGGACAGACTGATTTGCATATAGCCAGGTTCTGAGCTGGGATGGGGCAGTGAGATAAATAACGGTGATGGATCAAGCCCTGATCTTTGGACTGGGTAAGAGTGGTCTGCTCAATTCAGACACTCTGTTCATCACCACCCCCTTTTGTAAATCGATTTTGGCCACTATAGGTGTGGCAGGGTATACTCAGACATGAGTCCCTTTCTCACTGCTCCATCAGGATTCAAGCAAGCCGGGCCGAAGACGGCTGAAATGCCAGAAACCGGTCCCCGGTAGCTTGTCTCCTTTCTGGTAAAGAATTGGCTTGGTAGTTTAGTCTGCCCTGTTCCCATGATGCACTGGGCCAGGGACAGACTGATTTGCATATAGCCAGGTTCTGAGCTGGGATGGGGCAGTGAGATAAATAACGGTGATGGATCAAGCCCTGATCTTTGGACTGGGTAAGAGTGGTCTGCTCAATTCAGACACTCTGTTCATCACCACCCCCTTTTGTAAATCGATTTTGGCCACTATAGGTGTGGCAGGGTATACTCAGACATGAGTCCCTTTCTCACTGCTCCATCAGGATTCAAGCAAGCCGGGCCGAAGACGGCTGAAATGCCAGAAACCGGTCCCCGGTAGCTTGTCTCCTTTCTGGTAAAGAATTGGCTTGGTAGTTTAGTCTGCCCTGTTCCCATGATGCACTGGGCCAGGGACAGACTGATTTGCATATAGCCAGGTTCTGAGCTGGGATGGGGCAGTGAGATAAATAACGGTGATGGATCAAGCCCTGATCTTTGGACTGGGTAAGAGTGGTCTGCTCAATTCAGACACTCTGTTCATCACCACCCCCTTTTGTAAATCGATTTTGGCCACTATAGGTGTGGCAGGGTATACTCAGACATGAGTCCCTTTCTCACTGCTCCATCAGGATTCAAGCAAGCCGGGCCGAAGACGGCTGAAATGCCAGAAACCGGTCCCCGGTAGCTTGTCTCCTTTCTGGTAAAGAATTGGCTTGGTAGTTTAGTCTGCCCTGTTCCCATGATGCACTGGGCCAGGGACAGACTGATTTGCAGATAGCCAGGTTCTGAGCTGGGATGGGGCAGTGAGATAAATAACGGTGATGGATCAAGCCCTGATCTTTGGACTGGGTAAGAGTGGTCTGCTCAATTCAGACACTCTGTTCATCACCACCCCCTTTTGTAAATCGACAACGCGAATTCCAGACTCCGGATTTCCGTCCTCCTGGGTCAGCTCTTCACCGGGGATCGCCGCCTGGAGCATCAGCGCTTCTCCTGGGAACGTCGCCTGGAGCATTAATCATCTCGACCTGAAAAGAGAAAGAGAAGATTATTAAGCTAAGTGACAATTGACATTTGCAAGGCGCCCAACGCAAGAAAGAGACTTAGACACAGTGTTCCTCAGTTCAGAGACTTTTTGAAGGTTTAATATTTTTGATGTTTGTATCTTTTAGGAAAAGAATAGAAACAATCTAATCCACAAGAAGTAAATTGTGAGTTAGGCTTGCATAGGATGTATCTTTTCCTTTTTTTGTATTTTCATTTCTAAGGTACTAAGGTACACAGGAAAACCACAGAACCCACCAGTAAAAATTAAGAGAAGATGATTTCCATGTAAGTTTAGGTAGCAGGGTAAGGGGGTGAAGAAGAAAGAGAACATTTTGTTGAAAGAACAGTTTTAATAAGATAATTGTTTATTTACAGAATTTCAATCATCTCAAATCAAGACTCCATCAAACAAGACAACTCCAAAAAACACCACTCCCGACAAGACAAGAAATACTGGACGAAGGACAGAACCAGACTGATCGCAGGTAGGATACAGTTAGATTCATAGCTCACTTAGGAGGGGAGAGGGTCGAGCAGTCTAAGTAGGAATTCAGAAGTCTTGAGTTATTTAAGTAATAGCTGCTCAATTGTTGTTTCGCAGGTCGACAGCAAAACGTCCAACCCTCCAACCAATGTCCAGTACCGGCCCTCCTCCCGAAGTTCTAGTTAATACTTAGCTGTGAATTCTAGTCAGCAAAGTTTAGTTAGATTTTTGGGAAGTTGGTCCCTTGCGTCTCTGCGAAATCTCCTACGTTGTCTACAAGAATCATAACCACTCAAAGGTAAGAGACAACGTAATTTTGGTCTTGACACCAATCCTGTTATGACTAGATTTACAGCGCATGATTTTAGGATTCCATACCTGCAAGTAGAGCCTGGTTTGCTTTGTTTTCCAAGTCATGTATCCATATATATCAAGGTCACTGGAATTATGCTGCAGGGGAGCACCAAATTATGAGGCTGGGTTGACTACATTGTGCAGCAAGAAAAGGCAACGTATGCAACATAAAGCTGCACATTCTTTGATAGTTGTACTTCATTATTTTATATCTTTACACATGGTAATACTGACTGACCAAAGATTTCACCTCATTAGTACCATTGACGATCTGAACAGCTCTCTCAATATCAACCTGTACTTCACGAAGATACAAAGACATCTTTGCTGAACCAAAAGTGTGATGCAACCCCACGACTCCCGGAGTGTACATCAGTGTAGCTTTCAGAAGCATTCCAGTAGGGTGAACCACCACAGACACACAAAGCTGAGTGAGAGAACAGTAATCTTGCTGAGGAGCAACCCCTTTTGCTCTAACATTGGGTCAATCACACAATTCACTGAGTACCTCTCCATCCTCGCAAGGACAAACCACATTCACTTCATTAAAACATCAACTCAAGGCTCCGTCAGTGCACTTTGCCGAAAAATTTAAATATCTGCCTCTTTAAGCAGCGGCAGCTCCTCCATTAGGGCAGAGGAGCGCCGCCCCACTGCTTTCTTGCAGTGCAAGAAGCAGAAACATAATTCTCGCACTGCGAGAAAGCAGAAGACAGGGGTATGCCTGGTTGGGGGCGGGAGGGAGTTTATACCCGGTTGGGAGTGGGCGGGTGGGTGGGTTGGGGAGGAGTGGCTTGCACCACTCTGAGTACCCTGACTGTTTGGTCGGCCCTGGGGCCGACCAAAGCAGTCATACACACTACATTTTCTCTTTATAGGCTACATGCAGCCTACATAGAGAGAATGGCCTCCTTACAGTTGCCCGGCTGGGCGCTGTCCGTACCTCCGCAGCAATTACAACGCTGCCATTTCAGTGCTGTGATTGGCTTACAGGAGCGGAGGGAGCATGCCTGTTCCTGTTTCTGATCAGAACCCGGGACCCGGCCCAGGAGCAGTGGTGGCGCGGGACCCTGTCAGGTACAATTTCTTTTTCTTTTACTCCTCCCCTTGCGGTAAAGCCTGCGTGAAACCCCGCACGACACCCCCCTCCCACCCGCGATTATTGCGAGCCGCTTCTGCCTTCATTTATTAGGAAATGAAACGCTCCAGACTAACCACCCTCCACAACCCTCAACTCTTTACACAACTTCATCACCGTCTAGGCCTCCTACAGGTCTCACCTCCAGAACTGCGCCTCGTTTGTGGGCATCTCCCAGTTAGGGAGCACTAAAGAGCTGCCATGAGATTGTGTCACAGGGAAACCCGTTCTAGTCTATACCTCTCTCGGGTGACACACTCCTGGCGCTGGATAGGTACAGCTCTAATTACAGCTGACAGTGACCACCGAACTCCACACTAAAGTTACAGATTTAACAAGGATATATTTTGTGGGATGATTGCTGACTGTTCAGAGGTACAACACTTTCAAAAACGCCTCTCTTCTTGTGGTGCCCCAAAGACAATGTCAGGGTGAATAACCACGAGTCCTACTGAACAAAAGAAACACGTGCAGGGAAGGCGGTGCCAACTAGTCAATGGCCGGGGTACAGACAGGGTTCCCTAATACAATCTGTTCAGGCACAGAGACGAATTAGGTGCCCAGAGTTCGGCCTGAAAAGCATGGCGCCTAGAGCTCTGGCAGGAGCTGCAGGGCGGGAGCTGCGGTGCGAGGGACGGCCTGGTTGAGCAATGTTGTGGTGTTTACCGTCTGATAAACAGATGGCAGCAGGGTCAGTGAAGCCAGCCAGACGCCAGCTAATGTAGAATGAATCTTCTAAAAAAGCAAGCAAATACACAGATAACTGTGTGTGACTCAAGAGAAACCCACTCACTGAAGCGAAAACTCAGCAAGATGCAAGCAGCTACAAGTGAACATTACAGTGCATGCGGCAAATAAGACACGAACAAAAGAGGCGTCACCCTTCCCCAAACAACGGTGTCGTGTAAACATACCGAGAGCCTGAAAACCTGGTGTGCCTCTCGATAGAAAGCCCTCAATAATTTCGGCCCAGAAGACATGCACTGGCAGACATGAATGCTCATTAAATTAATAATGCCAGTCAAGAGTCTGAAATAAACAGAATAGACCAGTTTATACATCACAAAGAGGTACCCAACTAATGAGCCCTGAAGAAAAGTCCGATAAATGAAATACGGGCTTGGAAACGCGTCGGCTTTGGTACATTCGTCGTAAAAACGAATGCTCTTTCCGCAAAAGGCCCTATAATAATTCCATGAATGTAATGGATAAAAAATTATGTATTATGTTTTGAGCCTTTGCGTAATCAGGTTTTAACCAAAAATGTCTAATATATAAACCTGGTAGAATTATTTGGTAGGGTACAATCGTGAAGTTAGACAACAAAAATATTTTTTTGATAAATGTATTGTGTAATGTGTAATGGTGAAATGTCTTCAATGTCTTTTGTATTGTAAAAAGTGTTTGTAGTAAATGTAAATATATGTCCCGTGCACGGCCACGAAAAAACCTCAGACTTGTTCAAAAAATCGTTGAAATTTGTATTATCCCTTTTGCTTAAAAAAAAGTACATAAAAGCACCCAAGGATTAATTACCTTCGGGTGTGATTCTGCTCAAAATAAAAGAGTGGCAGATCAAAACAGTGACCGGGTCCCTCTTTTTTCATAAACTCAAGAGAAACCCTGGCACACGGGTGCTCATCATTTAGATAACCACCTTAAGGATGATGTTAGCACACAGAATGGAACAGCCAAACCCAAAATAAAGACGAGCAAATCTTCTGAAGCAGGACATTCAAGACTGGATCCTCACATGTTTTGCAGACTTGGATTTTCACTCTAATCGTGTTGAGTGTTCGCTGACCCCCACCCCTACTGTATTAGGCTAACTTTATCAGAAAATCACCTGACACAAGTACCATGTTCTAAATATCATCTACAAATATACTGCCAGATTTGTGTTAGTAATGCTCTATTACTTACCGGTAATCTTCATTACTCCTGGTCCCGTTGTCCTCGGCCCATTCAGAAACTTATGGAGATAACCATCTTCCGACAGAAAATAAAAACAAGAGGAATGCTGGGATATCCCTACTGCCCCTCCCCCCGGGAGTATAAAGGTAGGATCTACCCAGCAGCCCTCCTGTACAAACAAGCCCAGACAGGAAGGCCGGCCGCCCGGGAGGGAGGGAGGGGCGTATGAATGGGCCGAGGACAACGGGACCAGGAGTAATGAAGATTACCGGTAAGTAATAGAGCATTACCCCCAGGTCCCTTATGTCCTCGGCCCATTCAGAAACTTATGGAGAAATACCAAAGCAGAAAAAGCCGGCCTTCCCAACCCAACAGAAGCCAACCCAGGAAACCACACCAAGGCAGCAACCGCAGAAGGAAAAAGGAAGAACCGGGGAAACCCCAGGCCGAGCCCCCGACAAGAGGGACCCCCACCAGACCAGCAGACACCCAACAAGAGCAAGGGCGCACAGCTAGACGACCAGACCGGCCACCACAGAGGCCAACCAGCCCACCGCAGGAACACCCGACAGCCAACCAGCGACAGGGTGAGCACAGACACCCAAGCCACCATATGCAAGGGGACAACAGCAGAAGAGAGGCCAAACAAAGAGAAAGGCCAAGAACCACCAGGGCAAAAAGCCAGAAACGGGCAGGAGAAAACAACCCACTCCAGAACCGGCAGGAGACAAGCGGACCAGAGGAACTAAAGGCCCAACCAAGACGAACAGCGGAAGCCCACCAGACCCCGACCCGGAAGGCAAGACCGAGCCCAAGGCCAGGGAAAGAGAAAAATCCCAGACACCAGGGAACGAAGAGCAAACCCTAGGAAGCCAAGCCACCAGGTCCCGCAAGACGAGGACACAAGGCAAAGGGAACCAGCACCCCCATGAAACCCGAGCAAGAAGAACCAACAAGGGCAACCAACCGGGACAAAGAGACCCGGAAAAAGAGGAAAGGGAACCGAAGGAACCCCAGGAACCCCAAAACAGAACTCCAGCCAAAGCGGAGGAAACGGGAGCAGGAACCCACAGCCCGAAGAAGGCAAACCCGAACACCAAATCAGGAGAGCAACCGGACGGGCCAAGGACCCGGAGGACCCAAGACAACAGCAAGGAACCCACTAAGGACACAACAACCACAGCCAAGCCAAGCCAAACCAGAAAAAGGCCAGGCACAAAGACCCCAAACAGCCCAAGCAAAGGGCCGGGGCAGAAACCCAGAGGCCAGAGAGACAGAGGTAAAACCACCCCAGAGGACCTCACAGAAGCAACCGCAGCCAGGGAGGAAAGCACAAGCAAACCACAACCCACAGCCCGGCAAGACTCAAGGCAGGGCCAGCACAGGGGACGAACCCCGCACGGCGGAAAGCCGCAACCAAGGATACAGACAGGAAGCCAAAGCCGAAGCCAAAGCAACCCGGAGAACCAACCCAAAAGAAGGGAAGGGCAAAGAGGGCAAGACCCCGACAGAGCACAGGCCCGAGAGCCAACAGCCCCGTTGAAGCCCCAAAGAAACCCCAGCAGAGGCAAGAAGGGGAAACAAGAAGGCAACAGCGTGACGGCCAGAAACAAGAACCAGACCGGAACACACCACACCCACAAGCAACCGGAACCCCACGACACAGGGACCAGACACCCCACAGGCATACAGGGCACCCGCAAAGAAGTGCCCCGCCACCCATGAAACTCCCAGAAGAGACTCCACCAGGCAGCCCAGGACCGCAGAAAGAGCACAACCAGGCAACCCAGAGCAGGACGCACAAACAGAAGGAAGACCAGCCCAGAACAGGAGCCAACAGGGAGGAAGCCCAAGGCAACAGGCCACCACAGAAAGCCACGGCCGAAAGCCAAGCAGAAGCAAACGCAGGCCACGGCAACCAGCACAGCGCGCCTCCCACACGGCCAAGCAACGGGGAGACGCGCAGAGCGACCCCGAAGAAACGGGGAGTCGGCGCCCCCGCCCCAAAGGGCCGAGAAACCGGAACATCGGCCAGGAGGAAGCCATGCCACCCAGCAAGCCCGGCAGGCCGGGAGGCAGACCCAACAGACATCCAGTGAGATAAGAATCCACAGGCCCAGGAGAGGCAACAACAACAGCCACCCCGCACCACCACCAAAACCAGAAGAGGCAGGGAAGAAACCCACAGGAAGAAGCCAATCGCACCCCTCAGCACCAGGCGGCCAGGCAGAAACCAACCAGGCCAGACCAAGCTACCGAGCAGACTGCGGAGCGTGGGGACAACACTCCAACCCCGAGACAAGGAGGCATGACAGGACCCCGCAGCCGCCCGGAGGCCCCAGGCAGTCAAAACAGCAGACACAGGAGGGGATGCCAGGGAACAGCAGAACCCAGCAAAGGGAAGGCCACAGCACCAGAAGGACCAAGCAGGCCCCCACCACGCACCACGCCCGACAACAGGCGCAGGCCTGGAGGAACAGAACAGCCGGACCCAAGGCAGCACAAGCCACCCAAGCAGAGGCAGAGGGGAGAGAGCACCCCAAAGAACCAATGGCACCAACGAGAGGAACCAGGCGTAGCCAAGGAAAGGGAGGAATAGGACCAGGAACCAGAAGCCCAAAAAAACGGACAACCACACAGAGGCCAGGACGGGGAGAAACAGGACCCCCAAGCAGGGCAGAGGCCACAACATCCAGACCGCAGTGGAGGCAAGGCCACCAAGGAAGAATAGCACGGCAGGCCCACCGGAACGAAGGGAGCCCAAAGGACCCCCCCCCCCCACTGCGCAGCGGCCCCAGAAGCATGAACAACGACCCACCAACAGACGGTGCAGAGAGCCGGAAGCAGAAGGCAACCCAATCAGGCCGCCTCAGCAGAATAAGAAGCGACATCGACACCAGAGCACCAGAGGGCAAGGTGCAAGCAAGCAGGCAGGAAAACCCCAACCACACAGGTAACCCAAGAGCAAGCAATGGCAGGATCAGCGAAAAGAACCAGACACCACAGAGGCGACCGGGACCCCCGCCAGCCTGCGGCAGCCCGAAATGGAAAGGGCAAACACCCCCAGAGGCGCCAAGAGCAGGGGAACACCCCGAAGAAGAGAACCAAGGGAACAGACCCACGGAACTCCCACCCCCGGAGAACCAGGGCCAGCAGAGGGCAGCGCGGACCCCCAAAAAGGCAGCAGCAGGAAACCCCAAAAGGGAAGACAGCACAGAGCCTGCAAGCAAGCCCCGACACCAAACAGAGGCACACCCAAAGCCGCACAAGGGACCGGAGGACCGACAGAGGGCAAAGTGCCAACCAACACAGCAAAAGAAAGTGCCAGTCAAGGCAACCCAGGAGGCGGACGAGCAGCAGCACGGCAGCGAGGAGCCTACAACAAGGACAAAGGCACCCACACCCAGCCGCAGCGAAACAGCCCGGCAACAAGAACAAGTAACGTACCCCGCACAGCGACACACCCAGACCCCTGCACAACAAGCGTACAGCAAGGCCAAAGGAAACCGCACACCCAGAAGGGAAGAGGGCCACAGAGCCACCAGACCCAGCACAATACAGACGCCAAAGAACTGCCTAACAAGCCATCACGGCAGGCAGCAGCCCACACACCCATCCAGACCCGGGCGCAAGAAAGCACACCAGAAAACCGGGACCCAAACCCCCTTGCAGCAAACGCAAGCGCGGCGAGAGGACAGGAGGCCTGAACCAAGGGTGGCAGACGAAAAGTCGGCAGAGCCAAAGACAAGAGGGCAAGACCGACAGCGAGCCAGGGACAGAGCAGCCCTCACTACAGCGGCAGGCAGCACACCCCCCCAGACCCGGGCCCAATAGAGCACGGGACAAAGCAGTGCAGGAGCAAAAAACACCCCCGTCGCACACCTCCAACAAAGAACGCCCATGACGAGGCGAGCAGAGGGGGCGCAGGGCAGCAAGTATCGCAGCAACCAAACAAAAGCAAGCTCCGGACAAAAGGAAACCTCCGGGACCAGAGCCTGCAGCCAAGAGGACAGACCAGAAAGCCCCTGCAAACAAGAAAACGGCAGGACAACAAAGTACAAGGAGGCATCCAAACTCCGGCAACTGTTGTACTGACATGCTGGCAATGAGACACAATGTCATAGGCAGCACGTATCCCATTCCTGATACAGTCAACACAAGCCGGAAAAGTAGACTGCAAAGCCACACTTCACGAACACACTGCAGGCAGAGAAGCACCAACTGAGCAGCCACCGGGTGTACAGGCAGAAAAAGCAGCCCGAGATCGAGCAACACGCTCCGAAGCAGGCCACATCAGAGTAATCCTTTCATCACTGCTACACGAAGCTCAAGTAAAGTCAGAAAGAGTGGTAAAATTGTGTTGAGACATCCGGCATAGAACACAATCAGCACCTCCGAAGATGTGTTCCGAGGAAGCAGGTGCCGGACCGGCAGCGTTGTACCGAGACACCCAGCCCAAGTGCGGAGATGGACAGAGAAACAGCATTACACACTCAGATAGGGCAAAAAACACCGCAAAGCGGGACTCACCCGGAGCGGGGGCCCGAGCAGCAACAGAAAGGCCCCCACACCAACAGCCGGATCCGGGAACGAAGAGCCAGCGCAGCGCGTCTCCCACCCGGCCAGGCTCGGGGAGACGCGCACAGAGACCCGGAAGCAACCGGGAGGCGGCGCACCAGCCGCAAAGGGCCGGAAACCCGGAACAACGGCCGTGAAGAAGTCAATCCCCACCAGCAAGCCCGCCAGGCCGGGGGGGAGCCACATCAGGAAATCCAACCCCTGCCCGCGAAGCCAGGCAGCCGGGCAGGAGGAGCCAGAAGAGTCTGCACGCCACTCAAGCCCAGCAGGAGCCGGTGCAGCCCCTCATCACCAACAGCATCCATCAGCCATTCTGTGGAAGACAGAAAAAAAGAACAGGAGGGCTGCTGGGTAGATCCTACCTTTATACTCCCGGGGGGAGGGGCAGTAGGGATATCCCAGCATTCCTCTTGTTTTTATTTTCTGTCGGGAAGATGGTTATCTCCATAAGTTTCTGAATGGGCCGAGGACATAAGGGACCTGGGGGTAATAGAAAATCTACACTCAGTTGGGTGATACTTTTGTAAACGATATTTTAGACAGAATACTTATCTGAGAAGTGATTTTTCTTCACAATATTACAACCCTCGCGTGTGAACTTTGGTCTGTAGATCAGTTTGTGTAGTGTCACAGAGTGAAGCAGCTGCTGGTGACCATAAAGAACTGACCTGCTTAGATGATGTCTGCGAAGAATGGACTACAGTTATGTTTTTTTACCAACACTTGTATAGCACACCTCTGCCATATTTATGATTTTCTGGATTTCCTTGTAGGTTGGGGTTTTGATGGCAGCATATTGTTGTGTCTGGTGTGCTGAGAGTGTTTTAGACATGACTGGCGAGTAGTGTTTACATTGTGTATGGTGACAGTGATGTGGCAGAGAATCGCCTTGAAGATCGTCTGTTGTATTGAGTTGATTTTATTTGTATGTTTATAGTCCCCTCTTTTTTGTTGAGTTTACCTGTTTGCATTATATGATGGATTTATTAAAACGGGTGTTGTGTTATGTTCTGCAGTTTTAGTTCATACAGGTGATTTTCACTTGGTGGCCCATGTGATTAGCAGGCATAGGCATCAAAGTAAATACCGGGAGCAAAGGGGCAGATTATCAGTACCGGTATTTTTGCATTTGGGATGCATCATCCCAAATGCAAAAATTGCAATTTAAGGAATCTCTAAATTGAGATTCCTAAAATTGCAATTGCATTTAAGGAATCCCAAATTGAGGTGCTTTAAATGCAATGCATAAAAGTCAAAAAAATTGCGAATTCGCTAATAAGAGTACCTATTTACCATGAAGTTGAACTTCATGGTAATTTGCTAAAACTTTGAATAAAGCACTTTTGTGCATTTTTCAAAGTTTCATGTTGCGCACACACATGCCCTAAGTGTGTGTGCAACATTTGTGCACAGATCGATTTCAGGGGAGCAACAGGGTGTCATTTTGACACCCTTGCACCCTTGAAATTGCATGAGCAATTTGCGAGCATCTACTGGTACTCGCAAATTGCTCATGCAATATCCAATTCATTCCTATGGGCCTGTAGGCCCATAGGAATAAATGGGACAGCATTCCTAATTGCGACTAGCAGTTTGCGAGTAGCAATTAAGGAATATTTTGGAATCGCTATTTAATAGCGATTCCTACATGCATAGGCTTTTGCTATTCCTAAATAGCGATTCCTTAAAAATCGCTATTTAGGAATCGCAAAAGCCTATGTTGATGCATCTGCCAGTAGAACTTTAAAGTGTTAGTGCCTAAAGTTTTAACAGCAGCGCTTGTGCTTACATTGCCTTGGCTGGGTACATGCATGGAATAAAATCCTTTCAACATTAGTTGCTATTCTTAATTGTATTCACCCATGGGTTTCACACTGCATTTAATAGCTGTCACTGTGGGTGTGAGGGTTCACTTTCAGTGGGGCAGTGTGGGGCCCTTGTATGAGCAGGGGTCCCCCGTGGGGACATTGAGGGTGCAGAGTGCATTCATCCTTCAGGGAGTGCTCAGTGTGTTTTAAATCGAGAGTAAGCGGTCACTGCGACCAATAAGTGAATGCCCTGCTGAGAAGGTGGTGGGTGGGTGGGGGTCAGAGTAGGGGTCATGTGAGGTGTGAATATGGGACCAGTCTCAGGCCATGAAGGTTAATCTTGCTTGTCTGGTGAGTGTGTGGGGGCATGTTGTGTTTGCAGGGATCCTCGCTGTGGGGCATGACCTGTGAGGGCCGGTGTGCACACAATGAAAATAAAGAAGGCATCACTGTGCATGTGGGGCCCCTAGCGTGAATAAGCGGACGTCGATGGCTTCCTTGCAGGGTTGGGGTGGCAATCTGAGAAGGTGCAGGGTAAGCTTCATGCTGCGTATATATGCAGGTACCACGCCGGGTACATTATACACGCAGATGGGTATTGCATTGTGCACACAGCTATACGTGCCAGCACCCGGTGGGTGACTAGCGCAGGCCAGTTGATTAGTAGGAACTAGGTGAGGGGCATGGTGAAATGGAATGTTCAGTTTGTATGGAGGGATCACGGAAGGGCCATGAGTGGTAGACAACCTTATGTGCAGACGTGGATTTCTTTGTGCCACTTGGATTTTGAATGAGTGTGGGGGACTGTAAATGTCACATTACTTCATGTGGTGTTGATATGTTGGGTGCACTGTCAAAGTAAATGGGCCCAATGCCTTTCATTGTGCAGTGAAGGTCACTCGGTGTAAACGGAAATGTACTTTATATGTAGGTACCACACAAAGCGCATTGTATAAGAATGTTGGCGCTTTGATTTCACAGTGGGTGTGGAGTTCACCCCAATGGATTGTGGGTAACTATGAATCTTTACATGTACTGTGCAGCCAAGCTGTATATTCTATGAAGAGGCTGGTGACGGCTTTTTGTATGATCATGCAGATAAACAACTGCGTTCTACCTCATCTGTGCATACGTCATCCTATTTTATGCATAGGCCCACCTGTAATGTATTTATTTACAAGATACAAGACTAATACACTTACGTAACCCACACAGTCCTGAGCACCAAGAAGCCAAGAGAATAGCAGACCCTGCTTTTAGCAAATACCACAGAACTTAGAATAACTCACTTGCTCATACAACCAAACATTCTCGATTTTTCTACTGTGCATTCCAGCATCTTTAGGCCTTTGTTGTTTTCACAGATAAACACACCAGCAGAGTGCATCCACTGGTTGAATTGCTACTAGTTTCCATGTGCATAAATGTATCATTATTAATAGTTAAATAGTCAGTCAAATTTCTTTTTAATTTCGATAACAAGTATCATAAAAGCCTCGAAGAAGCCTTTTAAAAATGAACTATGTACAGATAAAAAAGACCATAAAAAGTCATATCAAGCACATAATATTTGATCAATCAGAACATAATAACACATCATTTCATCATAATAAAATGTTCATTTTGATAAAAACATAGATTAAAAGAAGATATTAATTCAAGCAATATTTAGTAGTTCATCTTGTGCTATAGCATGTTCTCTATGGGGCTTATAAAGTGAAGTTAAATTGCCCTTCGTAAAGCTTTATGCCTGACTATCCATGCGCAACTCAAGAATTTCGCCACTCCGCAAACAAAGAGGGTTCTTGAATCAGATTTTAAGATGCGTAGTGCAGTGCGATGGTCAAGAGTGCCTACTTGTTTGCAGATTGGTGTTAACCATTTAGATCTTGACTTTTCGTATGCCGGACAAGCTAACATTAAGTTGGCGATGCTCTCCTGTGGCACCCCACAGCAATGACAAACTTCAGTTGTCTATTTCGGGGGGCGCTATTTAGCAGTGAGCACAGGGACTGGAAGTGACCCAAATCTGAATTAACAGTAGAGCGCCCTGTCTCTTGGTATGTAGATTATGTCCAATATGGTTCAAGGCTTCTATGTTGTTAATGCTCAAAAAGTTCTTTCGTTAGCCTTCCCACATTTAGATTGCTAAGATCCCTCATATCAACCAAGTCCCAATATATGCGTTTAAGTTATGTTATGTTATGTTACGCCATACTTTTACAGCGCACGGCTACCCCAGGGGGTGTCCCGGCTCTTTGACAAAGAGGCCTGAAAACCAAAGAAGCACAAAAGCAGCAAAAGTTCAGCTTTACTTGGGGTAGTTTGATTGTCCCAACAATCCTTAAGGCCGAGGGTTAGCATTAGTTTCTTGACATTAGATATCCACTTAACCCTATGATTAACATCTAGACTCATGACTTCGGCAAATCCTTTTGCATAGGCCATGAGTTCAGTGGTCTGCCTAAGGCGGGCCCAAAAAAGCAACAGGCGTAGTTTGGTGATATCGCTAAATGAGCGTCTGCCCATATCGTACATCAAGGGTGTTAGTGGGACGTTCCGGGGTAACATAACCAAATCCCTCAAGAACTTGTTCCCTGACCTGCAGATCTCATTGACATTGTCGAATCCCCATAGCTCGGCTCCGTAAAGTGCCAAACTAACTGCCTTCAATAGGAGATGGTGCAGGTGCACACCTAAGTAGCAACAGTTTTATGTGTGATTCTAAATATGGGGTAAGTTATTTTGTGAGTTTATAAAGAGGTTGCGTGCCATTCCCTTGTTGGGAAACGACCCTAGTTTCCCATGTTATAATAGCAAAAAAGGCTGTGGGAAAACCCACAGTGTGGGGAATGAACAGCTAAAGGACAAAATGTCTCAAAACAATTCTTATATCAAAACAGTTTCAATATTATTGAAAAACGCTCAGAGGCAATTAGTTCATTTGAAATCATCAAATTTAGTAAGTATTAAAATACTCAAATTATGTACAAGAAACATTGTAATCATTCGCGAAACATTTGAATTCAATATAGACTACCCTGTCTATCTTGAGGAAATCCTAAACAAACGCAAAGGTATATACATAAACATATGGCTCCATATGAGTATGGTTCTCTTTTCAAAAGTCCCAATGCATTTCGGGTTTATTACAAAACCCTTCGTCAGGGGAGTCCGGTTTCATGAATGTGGTGATCTTCACAGTCAAAAGAGCATCCGCAGAAATCTGAACACTCCTAGAAGCACGGGTGCAACAGGGAGTCTATTGCAATATTGAATAGGTTGTGAAGGGTTCAAAAAGCCCGAGGGGGTTCTTTAGCTCGCTTTGTGGAAAATGCTTGGGAAATCAGAGGTCCTTTTTTCCTAAATAGCATGACGGGCGCGGGGAATAGAAAAGGTTAAAGACTTGTTGACAACGTCACCTGCGAGACAGTGGGATCTGAAAGGATTGTTAGCTTTACCGGAAGAATGACAGAAAACTGCTGATAAAGCAGCGATAATAGGCTTGATAATATGCTCTATGGAATTTTAATAGAAGCCCATGTTAGATGTCTTCATATCTAACATGAGCTTCGATTGGAATTCCATAGAGCATATTATCAAGACCACTATCGCCGCTTTATCTGCAGTTTTCTGCCGATAAAGCGGCGATAATTTTATCGCCTGTCTTGATAATATGCTCCTGAGTTCTTTACAACAAAGAAAGAAAGAAAAATTGTCCCACAACAGGGAGCGTTCATGGAAGAATACAAGGAGGCAATCAAAAAGTTATAAACAAGCATTTGCAATGCAATAGGTCTCGCATTAGGAAAGTTTGAGCTATAGGTCTTGTAAATGACAATTTGTTTATTTATGTGTTGGTTTTGAAAATAGCTACATTAATAGCTTTGTCATTTACAATGCCAATAGTTATAACTTTCGCAAATGTGCCACCTATAGCATTTGTAATGCAACATGTTTTGTATTTACGTGGCTTAGATGTATTGATATTACAAATAACATTGGCTTTTAATTTTTTACAATAATTAATACTTAAATAAAAGTGATTGTAATTTATAATGGCAATAGCTAAAACTTTTATAAATAACTTTTGTGAAGATTATGTTCAGTGTATTTTATTTTGACGAAAATCCAAGAACAGAAGTAAAATATTAACATATTTTTGTGACATTTGTAATAAAGCTTGAAACATTGAGAGAACATATTAGAACCAGTTGTTGTTGAATGGTTGCACAGATTGATGCTGTAATGGCCCTGGGTGATGCTGTAGTGGCGCATAATGATGCTGTGGTAGCGCTGAGTGATGCTGTGGTGGCGCTGAGTGATGCTGTGGTGGCGCTGAGGGATGCGGTGCTGGCGCTGAGTGATGCGGTGGTGGAGCTGAGTGATGCTGTGGTGGCGCTGAGTGATGCTGTGGTGGCGCTGAGTGGTGCTGGAGTAGCGCTGAGTGATGCTGTGGTGGTGCTGAGTGATGCTGTGGTGGTGCTGAGTGATGCTATGGTGGTGCTGAGTGATGCTATGGTGGTGCTGAGTGATGCTGGGGTAGCGCTGAGTGATGGTGGGGTGGCGCTGAGTGATGCTGTGGTGGTGCTGAGTGATGCTGTGGTGGTGCTGAGTGGTGCTGTGGTCTTGCTGAGTGTTGCTAAGTGATGCTGTGGTGGTGCTGAGTGATGCTGTGGTGGTGCTGAGTGATGCTGTAGTGGTGCTGAGTGATGCTGTGGGGGTGCTGAGTGGTGCTGAGTGATAATGTAGTGGTGCTGAGTGATGCTGTGGTCGTGCTGAGTGGTGCTGTGGTGGTGCTGAGTGATGCTGTGGTGGTGCTGAGTGATGGTGCTGAGTGGTGCTGTGGTGGTGCTGAGTGAAAATGTGGGGGTGCTGAGGGGTGTTGTGGTGGTGCTGAGTGGTGCTGAGTGGTAATGTGGTGGTGCTGAGTGATGCTGTGGTGGTGCTGAGTGATGCTGTGGTGGTGCTGAGTGATGCTGCTGTGGTGCTGATTGGTGCTGTGGTGGTGCTGAGTGATAATGTGGTGGTGCTGAGTGATGCTGTGGTGGTGCTGAGTAGTGCTGTGGTGGTGCTGAGTGGTGCTGTAGTGGCGCTGAGTGATGCTGTGGTGGTGCTGGGTGGTGCTGAGTGATGCTGTGGTGGTGCTGAGTGATGCTGTGGTGGTTCTGAGTGATGTTGTGGTGATGCTGCGTGATGCTGTGGTGGTGCTGAGTGATGCTGTGGTGGTGCTGAGTGATGCTGTGGTGGTGCTGAGTGATAATGTGGTGGTGCTGAGTGATAATGTGGTGGTGCTGACTGATACTGGGGTGGCGCTGAGTGGTGCTGTGGTGGTGCTGGGTGGTGCTGAGTGATGCTGTGGTGGTGCTGAGTGATGCTGTGGTGGTTCTGAGTGATGTTGTGGTGGTGCTGAGTGATGCTGTGGTGGTGCTGAGTGATGCTGTGGTAGTGCTGAGTGGTGCTGTGGTGGTGCTGAGTGATAATGTGGTGGTGCTGAGTGGTGCTGCGGTTGGTATGAGTGGTGCTGTGGTGGCGCTTAGTGATGCTGGGGTGGCGCTGAGTGATGCTGTGGTGGTTCTGAGTGATGCTGTGGTGGTGCTGAGTGGTGCTGTGGTAGTGCTGAGTGATAATGTGGTGGTGCTGAGTGATGCTGTGGTGGCGCTGAGTGGCGCTGTGGTAGTGCTGAGTGATGCTGCAAGCATTAGCTTAATTTTCAGTTATAAGCAAAAGTGTAGTTTTTCAACAAAAAGCAGGGCCAAGACTGATTTCCACATGGCTAGGTTTAAACTGGAATGGCGTGGGGTGAAAAAAAAACAATGGATTTAGACCCAGATCTCTGAGAGGGGGTGAATGATTGACATCGTTCAGCATTCTGTCCATCAATTGTTCTTTTTGCACCTATTCCTCTACACGTCATTAGCAGGGGTAGCAAGCGATATTTAAATGCAATTACAACACAATCCAATGAGTGTTCTGAGACACCTTTGTATATCCTTTCATTATCCAAACACTAGTGAAGGAGGGACTGCTTGAATCACAGTACAATTTCTCGGTGGCTTGGTGATCTTTGAGAAATGACACATTATCTTGTAGCCCAGAGTGCACTGCTGCATCAAGGCTTCAGCTCTTAAAGGAACACGGTGACTCAACCTCTGGGGGTGTCCCAAGTGGAATCGCAGTAAATTGTGTTGTTTGATAATGGTGTTGAATACCCTATAGATTACCAACCGTGCTCGCAGCACTGCTGTGTCTCCCTATTGTAACAATGAACCAAGATAATCAAACAGACACAGGAAGCTTGTTTACAGTGTCAATCCTGGCACTCCACTGGAACCAATCAGTGAAGGCAAAGGGGGCAATGCGAGCAGGGACCTGGTGAAATTCCGCGAAGCACTTTCCAAAGAAGAAATGAAGCAGCTGAAAACTAACTTTTGAAACTCCTTTTTAAAAAGCAAAGAACTTCAAATGTCGATTGTATTTCTGAAATAGAAAACTGAAAAGCTTCCATTAAATTCCAATTGCCCACTGGTAAATGGTTTACACTGACATTAATTGAAACGTGCGGACTGCTTGCTGCTTGTTTCTACCATATATATATATATATATATATATACATATATATATATATATATATATATATATATATATATATATATATATATATATATATATATATATATATATATATATATATATATATATATATATATATATATATATATATATATATATATATATATATATATATATATATGTATATAATATAGTCACAGAGAGAGAGATTAATCGATATAAAAGTAGTAAGAGAAACAAATAGACTCCAATAAATGATGACTACTATTTCACCAATTCAGCTTAAGTTAGCCCGATCTTTTTTATTCCAATTCATTAAACTCCAAACTTAAACGTTGCTACCTCTTTGATCCACTAGAAACCAACGTTTAAATTGATCGCCACTTCTGCCCATTCTAGTAATTCTGTAAAATAACCTAGCGTGTGACCCTGATAATTACATAAGCAAGTATTTGCCCAATATGTCCTCGTATCCTTGGATACCCTAATTTCAGCGACGAAGTTCAATTTGTTGTACATAAATAGGAGGTTCCGCGGTTGCCTCCCGGCCAGGAGCCCCGACCGGGGGCAGGTTGGTGCTCCTCTGGCATATTGAGGAAATTATCCAATTAGCAGGAGGCTCGAGGAAAGTTGCACGGCACATCGCAAGGCCCAATTATTCACTGGCCTCCTTGTGCAATGTCTGCGACTGCCGGATGTATAAACAGGGCTGTAAGGCCCATATTCTGCCCGGAGAAGTCTACTGACTGGGTTTTTAAAGTATTGTGTGTTTTGTTTTTTGTTTTTTTGGGGGGTGGGGTACCATTTAAATGTTTTTCATTAAAGAGCTACCCCATAGGGGAGCAGGCTGAAATCCCCTACTGTTGTGGGCTGTTTGAATCTCCCCTTAATGAACAATGTACTCTGGCATTCCAATTTGGAACTTCGCCCAACCGGGTAACTAGCAAAATAGATGGACGAGTCCCTCCCTACGTGCAGACTCTGTGCAGGTGCCTCCGTTTAGTGTTCATAATTTTGGTTTAAAAAATGGCATAATTTAATAAACGTAGAAGTAATAGTTGCAGCTGGGAAACGGCACAATTCCCTAAACATCTGAAGTTATCGTTTGGGCCAAAGAATGACCAGAAACGTTTTCACGCAGAAGCGTGTCTTATGAGGACTGAAGTGCACTGAAACAATGAATTTGCGAATGATTCGTTAGCAAAAAGCTGCATTTTCCGCCGAGGTCAAATAAATAAGTGTATTATTTAGTAAATAGGTTTGTGCTCAATGCCATGTCGGCACAGACAGTATCAATATTGTATTAACCAGGGCACACGTCCTAAACAAGCTCTTGGCATTGCTGTGGGGAGGAGGGCAAGAGAAATGCACTGCCTGTCGGCCTTGAAAGTGAAGTGAATAATTAGGGGAGGAGAAATTCCTGCCTGAGGCCGAGCGCACGCTGGGGGAAGCTTCAGATGCCAGTGGGAGGGAGGCTAGGAGGGAGGCTGATTGCTTTGATGTGGACGCACAGATGGTGCCTGTGGGGGAAAAGCGCGTGCTTGTTCACGTGAACTGTTGAAAATCCTTGAAAATCCACTGCGTTGGTTTGACAATTATTTTGCCCACTAAAATTCGATCCTATCCATAGGCTCGACCTAACAAGCCATGCTGTCTTTTGGCAAGCAGACAGCTCGTCTGCCTGGTAGGCCTCGACCTACAAATGACTTAGAGTGGAAGATCTCTTGTTTGTAGTTTCAGTTACCCTTCCAGAGGCAGCAAGATCTAAACACAAATAGTAGCTTATTTCTGGTGGTACGAAAAACTATTAAAAGACAGGGAGAATTATTACAGCAATCAATGTTAAATTACTCTTTTTTAAAGCCCGAGCTCCCTAAAAGGTATCTGGAAGTAATGTTCAGTATGAGATGCATGACTAAAAAAGTAAAATAGCATAATACATTATTATTTGGGTATATGTTTCAACTCTCAAATGAAAAAACATTCATAATGCATCTTAATAATTACATTTCCTACCAATATGCAGGGGGGAAACAACAACTAATATAATATTTTAATAGAAAAACTGCTGGCCTTTAAAGTGATAGAAAAAATACAAATACACTGATATCAATGAACAAAATAAATATTGTCCTTGAAGCGTTTTCACACGTTGAGTTAATGCATATTGTTCTCCTTTCATTTGGAAAATATTAATGCATATTTTATGAAAGGTAGTTATTAAACCAATTTATAAGCATGGCGATAAACCTGAAGAAAAGCATCAAAGGATTTCAAAGTACTTTGCAGACGTTGGAGTTCTTAGTATGCACGTGGGCATTATGAGACGCCATTTTTTATTTTGCAGTACTTTATTGTTTAGTTGAATTCTGTATACCTAGCAATGGTTGTTTTACCCATTTTATTGTTGATATAAACTCTACTGCCAATCAAGGCGCCTTTGTTATGCTTCATTTTATTGTTACTTTCTTAAAAGCAGATACTGCTATGTACACGAAAGAACAACGCACAGAATAATACTTTAAAAGTGTATGCCTTGAGAGAACCCTCCCAGGACTCCAATGGAGCTCAAAGAACCCTCAAGCGTACAATACGACAAGAAACGAGAGCCATCCTTTGCTACTTAATAGCCGTTATATTTATTGTCACTATTTTCTGAGATTTTCATGTTTTCAAAATATTTTTAATAAAACACAACATTGTTTCTTGCTACGTATCTATGTACTATTCTCTTTAGAGCTCAGTAGCATTAATATTTCGATGAATTAAATATAAATGTTATTTTATGCTTCTTCCTCGTGCTTTATTACTTCATGGTTTAATTGCAGCGTACTTGCCTGACAAATCAGTGCATTGCGGGTGGGTATAATGATTTTCTGGCAGCCTGAAAAGTGTAGCAAAACAAAGGCGCTCCTTTTAGGCTTTTTTGTTCATTTACAAATGTGATTGAGGAGCTCACATGCATGATTACAAGAGGTTGTGTTCACGGAACTTTTTTTTAAAACGTACGCAGCTTCACTCTAGTTACCTGTGGGGATGGTTGAAAACCATGCATCAAAATAGGACATACACCAGCTTTGTTGCATCTGTGATTGAAGGAGCCATGCGCACGCAAATAGATTATAGTACCTGCTCCTATCGCACAAGTGGATGATGGGAGTGAGTCCCACAAGGTAAAGCTATATTTACAGGGCGAAAGGGGGAAGAACAGAAAACAAGCAATCCAAAAACTCAACTTACTAAACCAAAGGTGCGCTGTGTCACCGGGGTATATTTTTCGAATCCAGTAGAGGGGCAGTAAGGTTGGGGGAATGCAGTGAGGTGAAAAGGGGTGAGGGGGCAAGTTATACAGGATCCCATCGCACCATAATGCAAAGTGTGGCAAATACGTCATTAGGGTTACCATTTGGGAGAGACAACATTTTAATCTTCGTTCACTAACTGGAGTGGGAAGTTGGCGGCCATCCGTGCCTATCAGTGGAATGCCCTGTAATATCTGATCCAATGCTTAAGCATGGTCAGGGTTGTACCATCTCCTTTGGCGAGGTCCCCTGGTATAGGGTAGCTTCGTTTTAGTGTGCTGTAGCTCCAAAGCCCATGCTAACCTGCAGGCGGGCAACACAGGACTCTCAATACCTGCTTCAGGGATCTCAGGGTGAGGAGAATGGGCACCAGGGAGAACCACGTGGGAGAAAGTTGCTGTCCCCTTGAGCCACCATTCCATAGCACATTGTGCCAGAGCACTGCCCATTTCAGTTGTTGTTAGATTTCAGGGTCTCTAGTTGGCACAGGTAGGTACTTGTGAAAAATAGGGACCCTTGCCTCTAGTCAGGGTAAGGGGGATACACTCTTTAGATAACTCCTGCTCACCCTCTTGGTAGCTTGGCACGAGCAGACAGTCTTATCAAAGGCAATGTGTAAAGTATTTGTACCAACACTCACAGTATCACAGTGAAAACACCACAAATGGACTCCACACCACTTTAGAAAAATAGAATTATTTAATCTATACTAAACAAGACCAAAACAACAAAAATCCAACATATACAGGTAAAGAATATGATTTGCAAAGAGTTCTAGGGTTTGCGTTAAAATAATCAACAGTTGCGTAACGTTTAGCCCAAAGTACCTGTAGATGAGACAAAGTTCCAAAATGAAGCTGCAGCGTTGAAAAACAAGCGATGTGTCACTCCTGAGACCCTGGGGAGGCGATGCGACAGCCCCGCTAGCCGCAGCGGTCGTGTTGCGATGAATCCGGTCTGTATGGGAAGGGATGCGATACCTTGTATGGAGTCCAGTACGCAGGTTCGGTAGGAAGCGTCTCACACAGGTACGATGCGATGATCTTCGGGACTGCGATAATCTCAGGTGCGGCGGTGATGCGCAGCGCAGCGTCGATCGTCTCCTCTCGAGGCCCCTTGAGGCGATGGCTCTGCGACGACACTCGCAGCGATATGATGTAGTCCGCAAGCAAGCGGTGGGGCAATCTCACCCAGCGACGACAGGCTCTGAGACAATACTTGATGCGATGGTAATATTCCCACACAGGAGCGATGCGTTCCACAAGCGATGGATGCGTCGGTTCTTGTAGCGGCAACAGGCACTGTGATGATCTCGAGCTTCATGGCGGCAGGAATTTCCTCGCACTGTCAGGGAGGCAGAAAATTGGTGTGGGAGCACACTGCTTCACTTCCCAGCAGGGTCGCCTGCACTAATCTGCACCCACCTGGTGAAACACTCTAAAGACTTTGCAAGTGTACTCGCTTGTCGGACTGCATCTACCTTGATGCTTAGGGGCGACCCTGCTGGGAGGTAAAGCAGTGTGCTCCCATGCCACTTTTCTACTTGAAGGCTCCCTAGAGCCGCTGTGGGCTGACGAGCTCGTGGAGAGGCACCTGCGCGCCTGGAGAGATACTACGTTCCAAGGATACGGCAGCCTGCTCAGCAACCCCAAATAATGCCTAATCTCTGCTGATGACAGATAATAATCTAGAAACACGTGTCCAGAGATGGCCAGCACTAATCTGCACCCACCTGGTGAAAACCTCTAAAGACTTTGCAAGTGTACTCGCTTGTCGGACTGCATCTACCATGATGCTTAGGGGCGACCCTGCTGGGAGGTGAAGCAGTGCGCTCCCACACCAATTTTCTACTCGAAGGCTCCCTCGAGCCGCTGTGGGCTGACAAGCTCCTGGAGCGGCACCTGCACGCCTGGAGAGATACTACGTTCCAAGGATACGGCAGCCTGCTCAGCAACCCCAAATAATGCCTTATCTCTGCTGATGACAGATAATAATCTAGAAACACATGTCCAGAGAGGGGCGACCCTGCTGGGAGGTGAAGCAGTGTGCTCCCACACCAATTTCCTACTTGAAGCCTCCCTCGAGCCGCTGTGGGCTGACAAGCTCGTGGAGAGGCACTTGCGCGCCTGGAGAGATACTACGTTCCAAGGATACGGCAGCCTGCTCAGCAACCCCAAATAATGCCTAATCTCTGCTGATGACAGATAATAATCTAGAAACACGTGTCCAGAGATGGCCAGCACTAATCTGCACCCACCTGGTGAAACACTCTAAAGACTTTGCAAGTGTACTCGCTTGTCGGACTGCATCTACCATGATGCTTAGTGGTGACCCTGCTGGGAGGTGAAGCAGTGTGCTCCCACACCAATTTTCTATTGTCAGGGAAGCACTCCGCAAGCGAGCGATGCGTGAAAATTTGCAAATTGTCTTAGTTTCTCCTTGTCCAGCTTCCCAAACAACAGGTATAACTTCCAGAGTCACCACAACTGGACCAAGCACTCTAGGATGAACAGAACTCCTTTAGCAGAGTTTGGGGGAAGCTGGGGGTGAAGTCCTTTTGTTCCTGGGACTTCTTAACAGGGAGCCAGGTCTACTCAGGCCCTTGGAGATCTCTTCAAGCAAGGGGGCACAGCAAAGAGCAAAGTCCTTCCCCTCTCCTTGGAAGCAAAGCAACTGCAGGTCAGCCCACAAGTACGCAGCAGGACAGTCCTTCCTCTTCACTCTTCCAGTTTTTACCTTGGCAGAGGTTCCTTCTTGTTTTCAGGATGATCTAATGTTCAGTGGTCTGTGGTCCTGTACTTATTCCCCAAAAAGACTTTGTTCTCTTTGTGCAGGAGGGCTCTGAGCCCGGGCCAAACCAGTTCTGGAGCACTCTGTTTAAATGACTCCTCTTTCCATTCACAGTGCATAGCAGAAACATCAGACGCCCCACAGGCGATGGAGCCAGCATTGTGGAGGGAAAGCACAGCCCTGGAGCACTTTGTTGACATGATTCCTTCTCTCCTTTCACAGTGCAGGGTAGAGACATCAGATGCACCACAGGGGGTGGAGCCAGCACTGTGGGGTCCAGGCACAGTCCCAGGTGCTACTACTCCCTCCCATCTAGATGCAGATCTCTCTATTCCCCACTGGGCGGACTCCTTCTGTCTCCTGGAATCCCCAGCCCTGTCACTCACAAACCAGAAGGTCGATTTACAAACAGGCCACAGCACACAGAAAGGTCAGACAAATTAGAAGCCACTTTCTAAAAATGCTGTTTTCAAACGCAGGATTTAAAAACCATCCTTCCTAAAATATGTGTTATTAAATTCTGAGTTCAGCGATACCAGACTTTAATTTTCTATCTTGCTCCTATGTTAGGATATGCAGGTAAACATAATACACAGCATTCCACATTATAGCCTATGGGCAAGATAGTCTTTCCATAGTGAAAAACGAAAATGGCTGTAATTCACTACCAGAGCATGTCACCCACACGAGTGCATGCTCTACCTTTCACATACACTGCACCCTGCCCAGGGAGGTACCTAGGGCCTTCCATAGGGGTGTCCAGTGTCTACAGAAAGTGAAGGGTTAGGCCTGGCCAGTGTGGACACTAGTCAGGTCAGCATGGCAGTTAGCAACTGCACACAGGCACTGTGGTGGCAGGCCTGAGACACTATTTTAGGTCTACTCCTGTTGGTGGCAGAATCAGTGCTGCAGGCCCGCTAGTAGCATTTGAGTTACCAGCCCTGGCACACCCATGGCACCTACCTAGGGGCTTCCTGGTAACACAAATATGCCAATCATGGATAACCGATCACAATAATAATTTATACAGAGAGCATATGCACTATAGCACTGATCAGCAGTGGTAAAGTGCCTTGAGTCCTATTGCCAACAACAACGGGTCGAGAAAAATAAAGGAGGAAGAAGCAAAAAGTTTGGGGATAACCCTGCAAAAAGGGCCATTTCCAACAGTTGTGAAGCAAGATAATAAAGCTCCATATCGGTCACAGAGAAACCACACTCTTTTGCCAGAAGGCAAAATTTACCCAAGGCCATGCAGTGGGATCAGGGAAGGTGGACTAGCAGAGTTGCACAATAGTAGAGGAGCAGAGGGAGGAAGATTAATTTTCACAGGGTGATCCCTCCCATCACAAAGAGAGAGCCAGAATTGTGTGGAGCTACGCAGGGAGATGACTGTCGCCCTAATGCCGTCCTAACGCTGCCCCCAATAAGCTTTATTTCAGTATCATTTAGTGCCAATATCCAGAGGTACCACAATGTAATTGGTTCCCATCAGAGAGTTGTTCAAAAACGCTAAGTGGGCTTCAAGGTGCCTTAAAGTGCTTTGAAGATTTTTGCTTGGATCAGGGCCAGGAAATAAATATAGCGAAAACAAAGTTTATGGTCCTTACTGACCGCAAGCCCCTTGGGTCTGTCAAACCTTTCAGAGGGAAGATATATATGAATAAATCCCCGCTAGAGCAGGTTGACGCCGTTACTTATCTTGGGGTTACCCTCCAGAGAGATCTGGGATGGACTAGCCAATTAGATCTAGCAGTGCTTAAGCATCACCAGCAGGCAGGTATCCTTCTTAAAAGGTTTAATTCCTCTGTATCAAAACCCATTAGCCCTCCATTAGAAATATATGGAATGAAGGTGCTAAGTTCGGCCCTTAACGGAGCGGAACTTTGGGGGTTTGACGCAAGCAGAAAATGAATTCTTGAGAAAAGACACTAGCGTCACGCTAAGTACCCCGTTGACACCATTATTTTGGGATCTTGGAAAAAAAATCCATCCAAGACCTTGCTTCCCTACGCCCGCTTCTGTATTGGCGTAGGATATGGACCACCGAAGAACTCCAGCATTATGCGGGGGTCTAAAGAAAATAATTGCCAAAGATTCCTCCCACAAAATTCACTGGCTAAAGGCCATAAGGTCCCTGTTATTTAGCCTGGGAATGAGGGAACTCTGGGATGACCCTGCAAATGCTGTATTCCCCTCCCAAAATTATGAAGGCAAAATATTGAGAGATGGTTAATCTAAAAGCATGTACAAAGGGTCTTCCTTCACATCTTACAGGTCGCTTTCTGGAATTTAAGGCTCATCCGAAGCTGGAACCATTTTGGGATGCCATATAAAAGCAGTATGACCGTAAACTCTATCTTCAACCTAGAGTAGGCTCCCTTCCAACAAGGTCATTTACAGCTAAATGGGCAGGAGAAAATGACAATGATAAATGCCCTAGGTGCAGGGACGAACAAGAGACTATAAGTCACCTTCTCTTTTTTTGACCCCTTTATGTTGCTCCTAGATTGATGTGGATGAAACCGATTTGTAAACTAATTGGCACCCGCAGACATGAAGAGGCGCTAAGAATCTTATGTACAGACCCCAGCCCGCTAATCGCTATAGCTGTGGCCAAGTTTTTAAAATGGGCATGGGTAATTCGGGTAAAAGAATTACGGCAATGAAATATGAATCCTATCCCATCTGCTTAACATAGTTGTAAATATTGGGAATGTATCAATCAATTGAGCTTTGTGTAATATCACCCTGGACTGTATATTTGATGAGTTTTAAGGATTTTATGAATTCAAGGATATATGACATTCGGCAATAGTCCCTTCTAGTTTAATCTCTTTTTAAATATTTATTGTATACATTTTTATTATGTTTTATATATTGGGAAATGTGTATTTTATGTACAGCTTTTATGACTTAATTGTCGAATAAAGTTTATGAAACAGGAGTTAAGTAAGGTTTAATTATAATTTCAAAAACAGCTTGATATAAATCAGTTTTAGCATCATACTATAGAAATATATGACAAAAAGAATATGTCTGAATCTCCTAAAGAGATTTACCCTATATAACAAAAAGCATACAACTAATTCAGTTATAGTGATGCAAATGATCAGGAATAAGAATTGAATGTTAAATTGCATCAGTTGATTTTCAAAGTTAAACATGAGCACGTTATCTCACAATCCTAAAATGGCAACCCTAAACTAAGAAGCATTAAATAAGAATGGATAATAGAAGGTGTCAGCTGTCAGAGTCTTCAGTAGAAGAACTCCAACTAAGGGTAATGTAGCACGAAGCCACACAAAGCAGAAGAAAGTCCGAACCTCATGAAGTCCTAAGACATCTCTCCGCCCCTCACTAAATTGCAGCAAAAGATATTAGTTGCATTCAATGTTAATCACATGATCGACTCCAGTAACATTCCACAATTCCAGCAAATGTTAGACTTAAACATGCATTGTGTTAAACTGTTCTTGAGGTCTAAAAGCATGCCAACTTAATAATGCAGAGGGTTACAAATGTGTCCACATTTCTAAGCACATAGAAAATGAAGTTTCTTAATCCAGGAATAAATTGCAAAATCTTACGAAAAATATGTTACTTCAAAGGACACCAGTATGGATACAATATCTTGTTACATGTATAAATGCCTAAACATTAGGCTCCACATACACTTTATTTCACCAGCATCACAATGAGACGTCTAAACTTTAATTTCTTTCAGAATATTAATATATAAGTGTTGCAAAATGTTTATTAGTCATATTTCTATGCACAACATTTATAAGTCTCATTAGATGTCATGACATCTAATGAGACTTATAAATGTTTCAAAATACAATAGCCCATCTTGTCTTAGTAGCATTAGTCACGCAGAATATATTTGAGTACTGACTACACATGATTATGATGTACTCCTATGGTTTCTTAGGACAGGATCAAAATTACACTGCTCTAATGGGCATTCCATTTATTTATTGTCTAATTTGTTACACTGTGTCTAAGGGGCAGATTTGCCAAACTTTCACACAACACAGGCCAGCAAGAAAGGCTGCTGTTCTGCATTGTGTGAAAGGGAGAGAACAAAAATGAGTCATATTTGCAAAGGTATGAAGCATTTCTGATCTCTCCTTGCTCCGGCATACTGTGTGCTGCCTAGCACCAAGGCAGGCTCCATTGCACAATAGTGCAATGGTGCCTGCCTTAAAGGTAGATTTTCCTGTACATAAAAAATCCCTAGAGGGGCATAGGAAGAGGATCCTATGTGTGCTGCAGAATGCAGCACACATAGAAAGAGGAAAAACGAGGAGAAATAAAGATATTTCTCCCCTTTACTCTTCAATGTGGAAATCCTAGCATTTTGACACCTTTCCAGGTTTACTAGCTTTAGTAAATCTGTGAATGTGCCAAAATCCATGGGTGGATGCATGGGGACGCCAATGCTCCTCCCATGGAGCCCATCCCAAGCTGGAATGCAACGTAACACAGCACAAGTAGCTGCATTGCATTACATTTCTTTACAAAGCCAAGCAAGGCAACACAAAATAAGGCTTGCATAGCTCTGAAATTTCCAAATAAGCCTTTGAGTTGCCCTGTGGCGCCTTGTTGCACACAAGGCGTCCCGATGGCTTGGTAAATTTCGGCCTGAGTTTCTAACTCATCTCCACCTCAGAGTTTTATGCATTGACTGCTCGACCCTGCTACCCTTTGAGAGTAAAGTGCTAATAGGGCTATTGATATCATTTAGTTTAAGTACAAATGTCTTGAGGCTCAAGAGACCTTGAGAAAGAACCATAACACTGCCCAGTAACCTCTGAAAGCCTGAAGACCTTAGAAAGTTCTGACATGGGAACTACATTGTAAATAATAATGAATAGCCTCAAAGTTAGGGTGTAGGGGTCTTCCATGTCACTCTCCTCGGAGCCACTATTTCTCCTCCCCTGTTTTCACCAACAAAAGTTTGACATATGTTTCATAGGGTTTGTAGTCATAAAGGGGATTGCTGTACTCGTAACCCAAACATTTAATCCGTAATGCATACATTTTGACTTTTTTTGTGCATAATTGGACAAATTCATTGAAAAGATTTTGTTAATCAAGTTACAGGTGTTTACATGGTTTTGCCTTTGTCCAGGCTGGAGATCTTTTACATATGAGCTGTGGCTTAGAGACGAAATGAAAAGACCGGAGGCTGGCAGTCACTTGAGTAGAGCTGAGATCTTAACAGTTTTATGGAGCTCCATATTTGTTGTTCCTTAATGGTAACCTTGGAGATGAGAACATAAGCGTCAGTATTTCAGACAGATGGAAGTACTCCCTAAGGGAGTAAGTCCAGATAATTTCGGTGTATTGGTGTCTGTAGGAACACTGAAGTCTTTTAATTTTTCAATTGGATTCGGGCAGGAGTGGTACTATATGTAGTGAGCACGTAAAACAGCATACACGATAAATTTGTTTTAACCCATTCGCTGCTAGGCCTTTTCCCCTCCTGTGCTAAGCCTTTTTTTGCTGATTTGGGGTAGTGTGCGCTTTGGCGCCTGTAACTTTTTGACCACATAAGGCATCCATGCCAAATTTGCGTCATTTTCTTCCAACATCATTTGGATTCTAAAGGTGCCCAGTGTTTGTGGATTCCCTTTGAGGGGTCCCAGAAATTAAGCAGAATACAGTGAAATGTTACTTTTTTTAAAAAAAAATGGGAAAAACGGGTTGCAAATGAAAGCCTCTGGGTTTCTTCCTGCAAATGTTATCAAATAAGGGTTTGTGGGGCTGAAATCTCCTTTTTCTCAGCTTTTTAGTTATGACAGTCTTTTGTCAGAGAGCCAACATTTTTCACACAGTTTTGGCATTTTTCTGACACATAGCCTATTTTTGCTATTTTTAGAGCTTTCAACCTCCTTCCAGTTAATGGCAGAAATGAGTTTGAAAGCAATAATGGATCCTGAAGACCTATACATTTTCGAAAAGTAGACAACATTTTGAATATAGAAAGTGGTCATTTGTCTAAATCCATGAAGGTTTCTTTATAGACACTAACAGTTAAATATTGGAATATTTGAAAATTAGTTGAAAAAAACTGACTTTTGTCTCAACGTTTTCACCTATAACTTCTTGTAATTTTGACAGTTCTTTGAAATCAATATACCGTTACATCCGTTCGACCTTCCTGGTTGTGGGGATATATAGGACTTGTCGTTTCACAGAGAACCCGACGAACCCAGAGCCAAAAACTGAGCAGCAACTTGCAATGGTATTTTTTTATTTACTGGGTATAGAGCACTTATTCTTTGAAAATGTATACATGGAAAAATCAGTATGAAAGACACCTATGTATTTCTGAATTGGGTACAAATTATAGAGTTTAGAAACAGTATATATTTGCACATTTTCAAAATTGGGAATACTCATACTAGCCTGAGAATTATTGGTCATTTTTCAAAAATATTTTTTTTACACAATGTCTTTTATTGGGAAGGGAGAAATGCATGAAAACTCAAAAGGTAATAACAGTTGATTTACAAATCTGAATTACCCTAAGTCTCCTGATAAAATTCGTACCTCACTTGTGTGGGTCGGCCTTGTGCCTGCGACAGGAAACGGCGCAAAATGCAACGGGGTCACACCTCAATTTTTCAGTTAAAAATTGACCCTTTTATGGCAAAGTGCCTAGCTGTAGTTTTTGCACCCTATCTCTGCCGGCACCTAGGGAAACCTAGGAAACCTATACATTTTTTAAAACTACACACACAGGGAAATTCAGGATGGGGTGACTCGACTGCCTCCCACCAGGTTCTGTTACCCAGAATCCCCTGCAAAGCTCAAAAATTGACAAAAAAACGAATTTTTCTCACATTTCTGTGGTGGAAAGTTCTGGAATCTGCGTGAATCAACACATTTCCACCCACTCAGTGTTCCCTCAGGTCTCCCGAAAAAAATGGTACCTCACTTGCATGGGTCTGCCTAGTGCCTGCGACAGGAAACAGCACAAAACATAATGTGGTTGCACCTCAAATTCGCAGTGAAAACGTCCCCTTCTTTGGAAAAGAGCCTACCTTTAGTTTTTGAACCCTAGCTCTGCCGGCACCTAGGGGAATTCTAGCAAACCTATACATTGTTGAAAACAACACACCCAGGGAAATTCAGGATGGGGTGACTCGACTACCTCCCACCAGGGTCTGTTTCCCAGAATCCCTTGCAAAGCTAAAAAATTGTCAAAAAAAACAAATTTCGCTCACATTTCTGTGGTGGAAAGTTCTGGAATATGCGTGGATCAACAAATTTCTACCCACCCAGCGTTCCCCCAGGTCTCCCGAAATAAATGGTACCTCACTTGCCTGGGTCTGCCTAGTGCCTGCGACAGGAAACAACTCTAAACGCAATGTGGTCGCACCTCAATTTTGCCGTGAAAACGTGCCTTTTTTTGGCAAAGAGCCTACCTTTCGTTTTTGAACCCTAGCTCTGCCGGCACCTAGGGAAACCTAGCAAACCTATACATTTTTGAAAACTACACACCCAGGGGAATTCAGGATGGGGTGAATCGACTGCCTACCATCAGGTTCTGTAACCCAGAATCCCTTGCAAAGCTAAAAATTGACAAAAAAATGCATTTTCCTCACATTTCTGTGGTGGAAAGTTCTGGAATCTGTGTGGATCAACAAATTTCCACCCACCCAGCATTCCCCCAGGTCTCCCGAAAAAAATTGTACCTCACTTGCCTGGGTCTGCCTAGTGCCTGCGACAAGAAACAGCGCAAAACGCAACTTGGTCGCACCTCAATTTTGCAGTGAAAATGTGCCCTTTTTTGGCAAAGAGCCTTCCTTTCGTTTTTGAACCCTAGCTCTGCCGGCACCTAGGGAAACCTAGCAAAACTATACATTTTTGAAAACTAAACACCAAGGGGATTTCAGGATGGGGTGAGTCGACTGCCTCCCGCCAGGTTCTGTTACCCAGAATCCCTTGCAAAGCTAACAAATTGACAAAAAAACACATTTTCCTCACATTTCTGTGGTAGAAAGTTCTGGAATCTGCGTGGATCAACAAATTTCTACCCACCCAGCGTTCCCGTAGGTCTCCCAAAAAAAATGGTACCTCACTTGCCTGGATCTGCATAGTGCCTGCGACAGGAAACAGCGCAAAACGCAACGTCGTCGCACCACAATTTTGCAGTGAAAATGTGCCCTTTTTTGGCAAAGAGCCTTCCTTTCGTTTTTGAACCCTAGCTCTGCCGGCACCTACGGAAACCTAGCAAACCTATACATTATTGAAAACTAAACACCAAGGGGATTTCAGGATGGGGTGACTCGACTGCCTACCACCAGGTTCTGTTACCCAGAATCCCTTGCAAAGCTCAAAAATTGACAAAAGAAACGCATTTTCTCCACATTTCTGTGGTGGAAAGTTCTGGAATCTGCGTGGATCAACAAATTTCCACCCACCCAGCGTTCCCTCAGGTCTCCTGAAAAAAATGGTACCTCACTTGCCTGGGTCTGCCTAGTGCCTGCGACAGGAAACAGCGCAAAACACAACTTGGTCGCACCTCAATTTTGCAGTGAAAATGTGCCCTTTTTTGGCAAAGAGCCTTCCTTTCGTTTTTGAACCCTAGCTCTGCCGGCACCTAGGGAAACCTAGCAAACCTATACATTTTTGAAAACTAAACACCAAGGGGATTTCAGGATGGGGTGAGTCGACTGCCTCCCGCCAGGTTCTGTTACCCAGAATCCCTTGCAAAGCTAACAAATTGACAAAAAAACACATTTTCCTCACATTTCTGTGGTAGAAAGTTCTGGAATCTGCGTGGATCAACAAATTTCTACCCACCCAGCGTTCCCGTAGGTCTCCCAAAAAAAATGGTATCTCACTTGCCTGGATCTGCATAGTGCCTGCGACAGGAAACAGCGCAAAACGCAACGTCGTCGCACCACAATTTTGCAGTGAAAATGTGCCCTTTTTTGGCAAAGAGCCTTCCTTTCGTTTTTGAACCCTAGCTCTGCCGGCACCTAGGGAAACCTAGCAAACCTATACATTATTGAAAACTAAACACCAAGGGGATTTCAGGATGGGGTGACTCGACTGCCTACCACCAGGTTCTGTTACCCAGAATCCCTTGCAAAGCTCAAAAATTGACAAAAGAAACGCATTTTCTCCACATTTCTGTGGTGGAAAGTTCTGGAATCTGCGTGGATCAACAAATTTCCACCCACCCAGCATTCCCCCAGGTCTCCCGAAAAAAATTGTACCTCACTTGCCTGGGTCTGCCTAGTGCCTGCGACAAGAAACAGCGCAAAACGCAACTTGGTCGCACCTCAATTTTGCAGTGAAAATGTGCCCTTTTTTGGCAAAGAGCCTTCCTTTCGTTTTTGAACCCTAGCTCTGCCGGCACCTAGGGAAACCTAGCAAAACTATACATTTTTGAAAATTAAACACCAAGGGGATTTCAGGATGGGGTAGGTCGACTGCCTCCCGCCAGGTTCTGTTACCCAGAATCCCTTGCAAAGCTAACAAATTGACAAAAAAACACATTTTCCTCACATTTCTGTGGTAGAAAGTTCTGGAATCTGCGTGGATCAACAAATTTCTACCCACCCAGCGTTCCCGTAGGTCTCCCAAAAAAAATGGTACCTCACTTGCCTGGATCTGCATAGTGCCTGCGACAGGAAACAGCGCAAAACGCAACGTCGTCGCACCACAATTTTGCAGTGAAAATGTGCCCTTTTTTGGCAAAGAGCCTTCCTTTCGTTTTTGAACCCTAGCTCTGCCGGCACCTACGGAAACCTAGCAAACCTATACATTATTGAAAACTAAACACCAAGGGGATTTCAGGATGGGGTGACTCGACTGCCTACCACCAGGTTCTGTTACCCAGAATCCCTTGCAAAGCTCAAAAATTGACAAAAGAAACGCATTTTCTCCACATTTCTGTGGTGGAAAGTTCTGGAATCTGCGTGGATCAACAAATTTCCACCCACCCAGCGTTCCCTCAGGTCTCCTGAAAAAAATGGTACCTCACTTGCCTGGGTCTGCCTAGTGCCTGGGACAGGAAACAGCGCAAAACACAACTTGGTCGCACCTCAATTTTGCAGTGAAAACGTGCCCTTTTTTGGCAAAGAGCCTTCCTTTCGTTTTTGAACCCTAGCTCTGCCGGCACCTAGGGAAACCTAGCAAACCTATACATTTTTGAAAACTAAACACCAAGGGGATTTCAGGATGGGGTGAGTCGACTGCCTCCCGCCAGGTTCTGTTACCCAGAATCCCTTGCAAAGCTAACAAATTGACAAAAAAACACATTTTCCTCACATTTCTGTGGTAGAAAGTTCTGGAATCTGCGTGGATCAACAAATTTCTACCCACCCAGCGTTCCTGTAGGTCTCCCAAAAAAAATGGTACCTCACTTGCCTGGATCTGCATAGTGCCTGCGACAGGAAACAGCGCAAAACGCAACGTCGTCGCACCACAATTTTGCAGTGAAAATGTGCCCTTTTTTGGCAAAGAGCCTTCCTTTCGTTTTTGAACCCTAGCTCTGCCGGCACCTAGGGAAACCTAGCAAACCTATACATTATTGAAAACTAAACACCAAGGGGATTTCAGGATGGGGTGACTCGACTGCCTACCACCAGGTTCTGTTACCCAGAATCCCTTGCAAAGCTCAAAAATTGACAAAAGAAACGCACTTTCTCCACATTTCTGTGGTGGAAAGTTCTAAAATCTGCGTGGATCAACAAATTTCCACCCACCCAGCGTTCCCTCAGGTCTCCTGAAAAAAATGGTACCTCACTTGCCTGGGTCTGCCTAGTGCCTGCGACAGGAAACAACATAAAACGCAACGTGGTCGCACCTCAATTTTGCAGTGAAAAAGTGCCCTTTTTTGGTAAGGAGCCTACCTTTCGTTTTTGAACCCTAGCTCTGTCGGCACCTAGGGAAACTTGGCAAACCTATACATTTTTAAAAACTACACACCCAGGGGAATTTAGGATGGGGTGAGTCGACTGCCTACCACCAGGTTCTGTTACCCAAAATCCCTTGCAAAGCTAAACAATTGACAAAAAAAACGCATTTTCCTCACATTTCTGTGGTGGAAAGTTCTGGAATCTGCGTGGATTAACAAATTTCCACCCACCCCGCGTTCCCCCAGGTCTCCCAAAACAAATGGTACATCACTTGCGTGGGTAGGCATAGTGGCTGCGACAGGAAAAGGTCCAAATCGTACTGTGGAGAAATTTACATAACCTTTTGCAATTTTACCTTCTTTTTGGGGGGGGGGCACCTGAGTTTTTGTCCCGTGGCTCAGAGGGCATCTTTGGAAACTACCAAACCCAAACAGTTCTGAAAACTAGACACCCGGGGGAGTCCAGGGAGGTATGGCATGTGTGAGTCCCCCAATGTCTTCCTACCCAGAATTCCTTGCAAGCCTTAAAATTCGGTAAAAAAATCACTTTTCTAAACTTTTTTGCATAGGATCTCCATGCCGGCAAAAATGTCATACCAACCAGCGTTCCCCTTGTTCTCCCGAGTAAAATGATACCTCACTTGTGTGGGTGCCCCAAAGCAGAACAGGCTAGAAATGAATTTTTAAAAAATTTAGTGTCTAGGATTGACAAATTAAGCAACTCTCCTTAGTCACAGGCCTTTGACCCACCCACACAAGTGAGGTATCATTGTACTCGGGAGAACAAGGGGAACGCTGGGTGGTAGGAAATTTATGCCGGCACGGAGATCCCACGGAAAAATGTATGGAAAAGTGGTTTTATAACCTAATTTTAAGGTTCGCATGGAATTCTGGCTAGGAAAAGGTTGGGGGACCCACCCAGGCCATACCTCCCTGGACTCCTCCGGGTGTCTAGTTTTCAGAACTGTTTGGGTTTGCTAGTTTCCAAAGGTGCCTCCCGAGCCCGGGGCCAAAAACTCAGGTCCCCCCCCCAAAAAAGAAGGTAATTTTCCTATAGGTTATTTAAATTTCTCCACCGTACGATTTTGACCTTTTCCTGTCGCAGCCACTATGCCTACCCACACAAGTGAGGTAACATTCTTATCAGGAGACCTGGGGGAATGCTGGGTGGGAGCAAATTTGTGTGAGCCCAGTGATGACACGCTTTCCCACACAAAAAAGTGTCAAAAAACTGATTTTTTTCAACTAAAATTGATGTTTGCAAGGAATTCTGGGTAAAGGAACGTTGGAGGATCCACGCAAGCCATACCTCCTTGGATGCCCCTGGGTGTCTACTTTTCAGAAATGTGTGGGTTTGGTAGGTTTCCTTAGATGGCCGTCTAGCACGGGGCCAAAAACCCAGGTAACCCCTCTTGCAAAAGCTGGTGGCTTTGACATTGCCAAAACCACCAGCTTTTGCAAGTGGGGTTATTTGCGTTTTTGGCCCCATGATAGACGATTTGGACCTTTTCCTGTTGCAGCCACTATGCCTACCCACGCAAGTGAGGTTCCATTCTTTTCGGGAGACCTAGGGGAACGCTGGGTTGGAGGAAATTTGTGTGAGCCCAGTGATGCCATGCTTTCCCACACAAAAAAGTGTGAAAAAGCTGATTTTTTCAGCTAAAATTGATGTTTGCAAGGGATTCTGGGTAAAGGAACTTTGGAGGATCCACACAAGCCATACCTCCTTGGATTCCCCCGGGTGTCTATTTTTCAGAATTGTGTGGGTTTGGTAGGTTTCCCTAGATGGCCGTCTAGCACGGGGCCAAAAACCCAGGTAACCCCTTTTGCAAAAGCTGGTGGTTTTGACATTGCTAGTCCACAGACACCACCAGCCAAGCACCAGTCCACAGACACCACCAGCCAAGCGCCAAACCATGCACACCGTCAGACAATGGACACTACACGCAAACCAACATCATACTTTCATTTTTTTAAAATACAAATAAAAAACAGAAACAAATTGCAAATTGATACAAATCTACTAACACAACAACTAAATCTAAATACACTACACAAATGCCAACTTTGAAACTGAGCAATAAGTTTTAAAGAATAGAGACCAGCCTGTTCACTTTACCATTCATGGATGCTCCCAAAAATTCTTTTGTGTGTGGTACATTCTAAAACAAGCAGGCACACACAGCCCAGGGTTAGAAGGACAGTCGGGGCAGTACATACGAACCTTCTTCCACAAACCTCTTCGCCAACAGACTCTACATCTCTGACTGGGAAAGTCTTTTGAGGTTGTAGGAGGAATTTGATCAGGAAAGTGGCGATCTTTCAATCTGGCAACATCCTCCACCACTCCAACTCTAGGAACAATTGCCTGTTCCACTAAAACAAGGCTGCCTATTACAGACTCCTGAAACTTTACAAAAGTCATCTTTGACTGAGGACAAGATTGCTGGAACAAAAGCATTAAAGGTTTCAAAGTGGAAAAGATGGATAGCCAACTTCTTGTACCAAATGTAAGACTTACGAAGAGCAGCATACAGTTCCAACCTCTGATCTACTCTGTCAACACCACCCATGTGCCTATTATAGTCCATAATGCACACAGGTTTGTGCACTTCTGCAACCTGACCCCAAACAGTCAATGCTTCAGTGCTTTCATCATGTATGGAAGTCAACATGTAGACATCTCTCCTGTCTGAAAACTTCACAGCTAAAAGCTCCTCACAACGCAATGCACTGCACTGTCCCCGAGCAAGCTTTTTACAAACAAGTTCTTTTGGGAAACCTTTACGGTTACAGCGGATTGTGCCACAAGCAACAGTGTCCACTTTGGCCAATTCCCTGAACAACCGCACACCAGTGTAGAAGTTATCTACATATAAATGATCGCCTTTGTTAAAAAGTCCTCTACCAAGTTCCCACACAATTTTCTCAGTCACTCCAAAAGTGGACGGAAAACCAGGGGGGTTAATCCTGGATTCCCTACCGGTGTACACCCTGAAATTAGAGACATATCCAGTCTGACTGTCACACAGCATATAAAGCTTTATTCCATAGCGTGCCCTCTTACTAGGAATGTATTGGCTTAATACCAAGCGCCCCTTGAACAACACCAAAGACTCATCCACTGCAATTTCTTTCCCAGGATAAAAGATCTCAGAAAATCGATCAACAAAATGATCAAGGACAGGCCGAATCTTGAAAAGACGGTCACAATCAGGGTGATATTGTGGCAAAGCATCACCATTGTCATCAAAATGCATCATCCGAAGCAGAAGCAAATACCTATCACGACTCATGACTGCCGGAAATATAGCTGTTGCCATCAAGGGACTAGTAGACCAATATGAAGCCATTGATGGTTTCCTAAGCAAGCCCATCAAAAAAGTTAAACCCAAAAACTTTTTCATCTCCTCCAAATTTGTGGGAGTCCACCGGGTAGCTCGAGCGTTGGGCTTAAGGCTGGCACTGTTCTCCCTCAAAAACTGTTCTGCATACAAATTAGTCTGCTCTACAATCTCTGCCAAAAACACATCATCCATAAACAACTTGAAAAAATCAATTGGCAAAAAGTTTTCAGTGTTCACCCTACACCCTGGAACACCAGTAAATTCAGGCAATGCCGGCTGCATATTGCCTGGGGCAACCCAGAGGTCAGAACTTTCATCGACAAGTCTTGCAGCCTCAGGCTGCCGCCCAGCTCCCTCTTGTCCCACTACACCAACTGGAAGTCTTGGAGCCCCAGGCTGCCGCCCAGTTGCCTCTCGCCGCACTACATCAACGTGAAGTCTAGCAGCCCCATGCTGCACCACAGATGCCTCTTGCCGCACTATCGGCACATCAATGTCCTCCTCTACCACAGGCACTTCATCCACACCAAAAATAGCTTCATCAGCACTCAGGGTATCTTCATCATCAGACGATGCCATGCGCAGAGAAAACACACTACCAGAATCTTCACCTCCCACCTCTGCCTCAGAATCAGAGTCACTCTCAGCACCATGGTCAGAGGAAGAATCAAAAAGCATTCCAACAACTTGCTGAGCAGTAATCTGGCGGCTAGCCATTATCCTTACAAATAAAGGAGTCTGCACAAACAACTCAACAACCCCAACACTGTGCACAGTAAGTTAAAAAATGTAAGCCTTTATCACAAATATCTACATTTAGAAAAAATATATAATTCACTTACAAGAGACAACTACACTCACCAGCACCTACTCTGCAAAGACACAGCAAATAGGCAACGATATCCCACTAGAAAGAAGAAAAAAAAGCTTACATCTACAGAAGTACACATCAAAAACAAATGCAAAACATGTTTTACAATCACAAAAAACAGAAACCAAACATACTTGTATTACTACACACTTTGCAAAATAAACAATTACATTACAATTGAACAAAAAGAGGTCTCTTACCAAACACATGCAACTACAGAAACAGCAGAACAACAGAACTACCAGTAACAGAACCGCACACTGCAACAATCTAAAGAGAAAAAAAACAATACACATTAGAAGAAACAAAAAAAACACACATTTCCACAGGCTATGTCACAGGGTATGTCACAAATGGGGTGTCTGTCCCCAAGGGGGGAAGATTATAAATCATTATAAATGTGGGCCCCCTAGAAGCAACCCTACGGAGGGCAGAGAGGCCAAATAAAGACACGGCAGAACATACTTTTGAAAACAAATGGGCCCAAGCAAGCAACCCTTGGCCAAGGGGTCGCTCCCTATAAAAAAAAAAACCTGGAGTCTAGTGGGCTTTTCTATCCCCCCCTGGGTCCAGAAACGGTAAAAAAAGCAGCTGATCTGCCCCCAGGGGGGGCAGAACAGTCTACAATATTTATAATGCCCCCTGGAAGTGACCCTTGCCCAAGGGGTCGCTTCCTTTATAAATATAATAAAATCCCTGGTGTCTAGTGGGCTTTTCTGCCCCCCCTGGGTGCAGATCGGCCAAAAAAAACGGCTGAACTGCCTCAGGGGGGGCAGAAAAGTCTGAAAAATAATTTGTCCCCCTAAGGAAGCGACCCTTGCCCAAGGGGTCGCTTCCTTTATAACTATAATTAAATCCCTGGTGTCTAGTGGGTTTTTCTGCCCCCCCTGGGTCCAGATGCGGCCCAAAAAACGACCGATCTGCCCCCAGGGGGGACAGAAAAGTCTAAAACAAAATAGGGGCCACGAGGAAGCGACCCTTCCCCAAGGGGTCGCTTCCATTAAAAATTAAATGCATTCCCTGGTGTCTAGTGGGCTTTTCTGCCCCCCGTGGGTGCAGATCAGCCAAAAAAATGGCCGATCTGCCCCAGGGGGCGCAGAAAAGTCTGCAAAATATTTTGGCCCCAGAAGGAAGCGACCCTTGCCCAAGGGGTCGCTTCCTGCACAGTACAAAATGCCCAAAACACAATCCCTGGTGTCTAGTGGGGCATTCCTGGTGCACGATCGCAACAATCGTGCACCAGGAATGCCTGCATTGGGACATCAGGGGAGAGGAAACACAGTTTCCGCCCCCCCCGATGCCTCAAGGCACCGAAAACGACCCCCCGCCCTACCGGAGCAGCAAACACGGACGCGCCGGAATGAAATGGATTCCAGCCCGTCCAGCGCTTCCTGATGACGTCGGCGCGCGCTGTGCACGCTGACGTCACTAGGAAGCATGGGGGGGCCAGGGGGTGGCAGCGGAAAGTCTTCCGCTGCCACCCCTGCTTAATAGACCAGGAGCGATGCCCCAGGGGGGAGGCGCCAGCGCTCCCCCCCAGGGCTGTACTGATGACGGAACGGTTCCGTCATCAGCACAGCCCAACCGATGCTGATGACGGAACCGCTCCGTCATCAGCATCAAAGGGGTTAAAGGTGGGTATTTCATTGCTTGTATGGGGGGTTCTACGGCTTCAGATTATGGTGGGTACATATAGTGCATTCCCTTTTAAATCCCATCTAAGATCAGACAGTTCATGTACAACTGCTGTAATGCTGTATCCCACTGCCTGGATTTTGCCATACCTTGACTTTACTGAAGAACCCAATTTCTGCTGATTTCTCCTGAGTTCTCTTTAAGATTAACCCATGTAAATTGGCTATAAGGATGCATAGAGGACTATCTATGTGACTGTCACAGTGGCTTGGAGGTCCTTGGACTTTCTGATTTCTTTGCAGTGCCTTGTTATTATTGTAGAATTCACCCCTTGTTTAAAGTCCTTTTTATTTCCATAGTAAACAGCTACAGAAACATTCACATCTTATCTGAAGTGTTACATTGTGAGTTTCGATCCCAAGACCACCTGCTGGAATAGGTTTTGATCTTTCAATCAAGCTACCATGAAAGAGGGAGTGAATCTCTTGGAAAGATGAGCATGGCAAGTGTGCCATCTGCCTTCAGATTCTCACAACACAAAGAAAGGTTACATTTGTTTTTCAATACCTTATCAGAGGCTTAAGGACAGGGAGACAGTATGTCAAGGTGGTAAAATGTCAGGTGTGGATTTTGCTAGAGCCTTGTGGGTGAAAAACTCCAGCCATGTGTGGGAGTAAGACACCTCCTCCTTTTTGTTGGCCATGAACCAGTCTAACCAATGCTTTCCTTTCTGGGCCCCCTGGACATTTACTAATGTCACATTAGAACCTGTTTCATGTTGACACACTCAACATTAATTTTATCTGAGTCTGAGCATTCAATGTTGAGGCACCCTTTGCCATCATTATTTTACAACATTAAGAACTTGAATGTGCTGTACAGATTCTCCATTGATACTGTCTACATCAAGGATGCATGGCCTGATGTTGAGAACTTAATCATGAAAAAGGATTGTTTCCCTTTTCCCTATCTTCAGAGATTGTGCAACCCCCTCCTGGGAAACGTTCAACCCTCAGCTGATGTGCCTGTTTGCACCACAGGGTGAAGGGCAGACTGCTGATGTGTTTGCATAGTCTCAGGTCTCCACAATCACAACGGTTGAAAGGGTTCAGGAGACAATAACTTTAGTCTTTTGTCACCTGTGTTCCACTATGGCCTCCAACTTGGTACTCTAGATGTCTTTCTATATAGACCTTAGCTATCAAAGTTCTTTTGCAGTGGTATTTCACAGATTCACATGTTTGAATCTTTCCTATCTATTGGGGAATCCTCTGTGAAAATGTTTAAAATATAAAGTGTACAGAAGCACTTAATTAACTTTGCACTTTGTGAAGGATGTCTACCTCTTTGTATGATCCATACCCTGAACAATGAGATGGCCAGGTTTACTTCCTCTCAAACCCAATTAAAGTCTTCCCACAGCTTCTGACAGGAAAGCGGCTTTGTCGAGCCCTAAACCCATTTTGTAAACCGAAGAACTATTTAAACCCAAAGACATGGCTGGTTCTCCAGTTGATCCTTACCTGCTAAACATTTTCAAATCATTTTTGGGGGAGTCCTTTACTTCCATACTAGAGAGTGAGCTTACCAACTTTTCCTTCACACATGGTGAATTCCTAGATGACATCATAACATTAAACTTGTTCTAAAGAACTCAACCAGGACACAGTGACATAGCTAGACCTTTTTCCGCCCGTGGCGGTCCTTGCATTTGCCACCCGCAACCGCCGCAGGTAAAAGCAGGGGGGCGGTCATAGCAGCGGGAGACGGATGGCAAAAAGGGTAAAAGTGCCACCCCCTTCTTTACTACGCCACTGCCGGGATGACCTGCTAATTGCTGACCAATAGCTAATGGTTCATTTTTAGTTATATATTGACGAGGCAGCGTTAACCCAGCACTATTGCAATGTTGCAATACAATAAAAAAAAAAATGAAGAAACACATATGTGTGAGTTGGTGCGTACATGTCTTAGTGAACATGTAGTCAATCTAATGCTACTTTGACATTGGCTAATGGTGTACAGGTTGATGGGCACTATGGAGATTTAAATTTGATGTTTACTTCACTAGGCACTTTATTTTTGTTTATATTGTACATCAAGCCACGCCTAGGTTGAGGCTGGTACCCAGAGTAAAGTTCCAAAAGAAGTATTTTTTGGGCCTGGGGTATTCCCATAAATTCTGTATGCTGGGTGTAACACATAGCTTCCCCCAGCAATGATCCGGTAGGGCTGTGAAATATCTCTCCTCCCTAAACCATAGCAGGAATGTGCTTACTATGTGACAATAAATATTTAGTTCTTAACTCATTCATTATCATTCTCCTCTGTTTTGTTCACTGAATGAGATATTTTTATGTACTCTATTCAATGAAAGTTTTGATTTTACTCTCTTTGCTGTATAGTAAATGTTATGAATTATATTCTTTTGAAGTCAAGTACAAAGTGTTTTTATATAGATGCCGTTATGAAGGATTTTTTGTATTAGGAAAAAATTGTCTGTAAGGCTTTATATACTGACATATCAAAATGTAATTGATTGATTGACTTTGACTTTGGATTTGACTTGTATGTACTCATTAGAACAATTCTTTAACGTGGCATGCATGCTTCCATGTGTTCTATGAATCTAGGACTAGGATTCAATGTAAACAAATTGATAGCTGTTCTTTTTCCAAATTGTTGTGCATCCTTTAGAGAAGGACTGCAGCAAATTGGAAGGTCAAAAACTGCTTCTACTGACAATATCAGGCACACAACATCCCATTGGAAGTTCATTAGCAGTAGCGCCAGTACTACCAGTTCGTGCCTGTTTGCGTATACACAGGAGTGTGCTCAGTCTGCACTCAATTCCCAATAGGCGCTATTGCCAAAATGGGCACAAATTACATTTGCACTTGAAGCATAAGTCTAAATGACCAGGTTCATCTATGAAAGCTTTGCCACCAGTAGTTCATTTTCCAGTTTCCTCAATTTGGCATATTTCACAATGTGCTAAATACTCATGCATGTGTTTGTCGTGTCTGGAATTTTTATGCCAAAGTGCTGCCTGAACGTGTCTGATATACTGTACTAATCGGCAACATTTGTGCAGCGATCTACGTATTTAGCTCATCGTAATGAGCGGAATATTTCACACATTAATTGTGTAGCCAGCTGCCAGCAATCGTGTATGACAACATTCATCACTCTGGAAGTCTTTTTAAAAAAAATAATTACAGTGAGTTTAATAGTAGATACTAATGACACTGAATTGCTTTCGCATCATCCACTGCACAGATGCAAGATGTGCCGTGGCCATTGAAACCTGCACGGTGCTATATTTTGTTTCCATTTATTTTGATGTGCACAGCAGTTGCTGGTGAATGCCAATCTAGCTTGGGTGCTTTGGTGCGCACACAAACCTTAACAACTTGTTTTTCTACGCCATTCACTGCGCAACATGGGTTTTATTCGACACAGGATGAAAGGCTGGGTGTGGCCTTTCAAAGGTAGAACCTGTGAATTGCAGGTCACAAAATATCTCCGTCATGTACTGTGGGGCTGGCCTCGGTGTTGTTTATGGGGATGAAATGCGCTGTGCTACATCTTTCCCTCATGCAGCCTCCTTTACAGCTGTGCTGTTCTCCTTTGCATGCTTATTTTCCTGTCCGTACGGCGGTATGTTTTGGGGTCAGTGTGCTGGTGTCCTGCTCCTCGCGCTGGCCTTGGCAGTTGGTCCTGTGAACTGTGGGGTTCTGTTCCACTGCCTCTGTCCGTGCCCCTGCTGCACCCCATGTGTGCTCCTGGTTGAGAAACAACCTTTACAATGCAACTTTTACAACGCACTACCATTACAACGAAACTTTTACAATGCAACATCCATTACAACGCATGCCATTACAACGCAACCATTGCAACGCATGACACTACAACGCATACCACAAAAACAAATGTCATTACAACGCAGTCATTACAATGCATACCATTACAACACATACCATCACAATGCATAGTACCCTTACACTATCCAACACTTACCCTACAGTTGCACCCCCTGGAGTTAGGAGTTAGAATAGTAATTTTTACCCCTACACTATCCAATACTTACCATACATGCAATATAATGGTATGCGTTGTAAACAGTGGTGGCTGGTGACATTTGAAAGTGGGGGGCGTAAAGATTGTGGATGAGTGCACTGTGGCGAGTGAGCATAGGGAGTGATCCCAACCGTTATGAGGAGGGTTCTGGGTGTGGGGGGGCTTTTCACCCGATTTTTTTTTATAAGAGTCAGCAAATGGTGCATTTCCAAGTTAATATGAGAAAGCAGGAAGAAAAATAAAGCAATTGTGATAGTGTAGTTATGACACCAATAAAGAGATTTCATATAATGATAATGTAGGTAACAGCTTATTCAGTGCACCACAGGACTTCATAACAGACTGAGATAACAGTGCTCACTCCAACCTCTGCCCCAGCACGCACATCTAACCAACCCAAAGATCATGTCACCTGTTCCAGGAAAAAAATAATTCTTTATCCAGCTGTGTAGTCACCCTCATTGTGAGCATTGCTGCGGTTTCGGAGATCTTGTAGAATTTAATTACCACTAGGCAGGTTCAGTTGTAAACACTAACACTTCACTTTCTGGTAACCGAGCATTATTTTCAGCCGGCATCTGCAATTTTTTAATATTCTGTCTGAATTCAGAAACAGGGCCTGTGAGATGTACGGCTGCGCTGCAACGGGACCATGAAGCGGTTTCACTGTGTAAGTGACTCTCACCTTCCACAAGCGACTCACAGCGTGTAGGTTGCCAAAGGCCGTGGCAGTCTCTACAGGACCAGATATAACTGTTCTGCAAATTGCGATTCTTGCACACTCAGCACAAGCAGCTGTTTGCGCACGGATTGTAATTAAAACAATGTGGTGTTAAGTACACTCGGCAAGTACAGGTGTGGTAATTTTCTCTATTTTAATTGTTGGCAGGTCAAATGGAAACCTGCTGGACCTTAAAATGAAAAAGGCCCGGTATTTACGAGCACATATGGATTTTGGTGCACCAAGCACCAAAATCCACGATATTCATAAAAACGCAAAATAGTTTGTATTTATGAGATCCAATAAATTCCGTACCCTGGGGGTGTCTGACTTTTTCAGGTTAGATAAATTCCAGCATTACTCAGGAGCACTTGCATTAAGGCCTTAATTTCTTGGGCGATTTTTCTAGCACTTTACACTGTATTTGCTTCTCCAAAATGATCTCTTTTGAGCTAAAACGACATGCTGACACCAATGAAATATGCAATTCTGGATCAAACAGTTGAACTAAAATAGGTTTAATGGTCTTTCCTTGAAACACGTGCACACATTATTTACTGCTCCTAAATGAATCCAAAAAGGAGAGGAAGAGGACTAGATGCCAATTTCCTTTATGTCTATATTTTATCCTTTTGCAAATTGAGCCTTACTGCGCATGGGGCTTCTCAGGTCGGGTAGTACAGTACTGTTGTAAATATGTAAATGAAGCTTGGTTAAAAACTCGCTTTAACTAGCAGTTTTATTTGGCATTCCATTCAGACGGTGCATTTTCCGAAAGATAAAAAGCCCAGAAGTGCAGAAAGGGGTGCGCGTGTGAAAGTCTTCCCGAGGTGCCGGGTGCCTCCCACCTCCGAGGGCATGTTTACCTCACATGCAGACATGCAAACACATACACACATACAACAAAATTACACACGGGCGCACACACGAAGTAAACGCCGCCCTCTGGTCAATTTGGGAAGTGTGCAATTGGATTATTGCACTTGACTGTGCTTTGGCGAAAGTTATCGATACTGATGTATAACGTAACGTGCTGATCGATGCGGTCTGGGGAGGGGGAGGGTGGTTTGTGCAATTCAATTGAACAGCTGGGCTTTTGAGGGTGCGCTGAGAGAAATGTAAATACATAAATAAAGTTGGTGAGCTGCTCTTTTGCATGGTACTTACTTGTGCAGCCGGCTCAGTGTGTCCATTTCTCAGGACGACCCCCCCCCCCCCCCCCCGCCTGCCCTGCCCGCTGCTGGTATGTTGGATTTAACCACAGCAATCGGACCGCAACAACAATTTATGACAGGGAGGGAGGCGGAGACTGAATGATAGTGCATTTCTTTCCAGTAACTATGGTTGCCTTCCACCCTCGCTTCCCAGTTCCCATTCCAAATTCTACCTTTTCCACATAGAGCCTCAACCGACCCTTCCAGTAGTGTGTGCTGAAGAATTCCTGGGGTACATGCTTCTAAAAGAGTGTGCTCTACAAAACTAACCCTCACATTTCTTCAGTCGCGGCCGGCATTACGGGAGGGTGGGGGGGTGTAAATGGGGTTGTGGCGCCGCGGCGGAGGGGATGGGGGGGAGGCGGGATAAATATTAAAGCTAAGTAAAACTTTCCCGCTTTTCTTAAGCCCCGAGACTGCAGACTCCCTCCTCCCGCTGTCCTCCGTTTGAATTCGTCTGTGCTCGTCGTCATCAGGAAGGCTGCAGGCAGCCTCCCTCCCCTCCACCGCAGCGTTGTTTGGTCCAGCCGCTGCCCCACCAGCGTAATTTTCTCTCTCTATGCTGCAGCATACAGAGAGAACAGGGAGAGTGGGCAGTGTTACTCGAGGGCAGTGGGGAGTGGCTTGCCCACTGTTGTTAATACTGTCTGTTTGGGCGGCCTGAGGCTGCCAAAACAGACAGCATTAATAACAGTGGGCAAGCCACTCCCCCCTGCCCTAGAGTAACACCGCCCACTCAACCAAGAACCTCTGCTTTCTCGCCATGCGAGAAGGCAGAAACAAATGGTAGGTAATACAGTAATAAATACCATTTGTTTCAGCCTTCTTGCACGGCGAGAATGCAGGGAGGCGGCGCCCAAACGCCCCCATAGAGGAGCCACCACTGGTTGTAATGGTATGCATTGTAAAGGTAGTATGCGTTGTAATGGAATGCGATGTAAAGGTAGTTTTTAAAAATGTGTTGTAATGGCATGCGTTGTAATGGAATGCGTAGTAATGGATGTTGCGTTGTAAAAAATGTGTTGTAAAGGTATGTGTTGTAAAAGTATGCGTTGTAACGTCATACATTCCTCCTGGGTCCTGTGTGGCATGGGGCTTCCTGTGGTGTGGGGTTGCCGGTTTTGTCCAGGGTTCTCCTGAGTGTGTGGCTTGTCCTCTGCCTTTGGTTTGCTTTGTGTGGGTTGGCTGGCTGGTGCTGTCTCCGGCTGCTTGCCTCTTCCGTGCTGGGTGCTGCTGTCTTCTGCTGCTCTTCGCTTTGGCGCTCTCATTGCGCTGTTCCCGGCTTCTATGGTTTCCTTGGCATTGTCCTTGTGTTCCCCTGCTGCTACTGCGCTCCGTTTGCCTCTCCGGGGTTGCCCTGGTGGGTGTTCTGGCCTTGTCTTTGCGGGCTCTGCTCTATTTCCTGTGCTTGCCTTTTGCTTGCTTCGGTGGGTCCCGGCCGTACCCTCCTGGTTTCGCTGGCGGTGCTGCTTGGTCTATGGCTGCTCCTTCTACAGCCCTCTGTCTGCTGGATTCTTCCGCCTGGTGCCTGTGTCCTCCTGTTTCACGGCTGGTCCTGGTGCTTGGCCTCTGCCTCCTTCTGGTCACATTTCCACTCTGTGTGATTGCTTTTGAAGGTTGTGTCTTAGGTGCTGGTTGTGGCTCTCTGTTACCAGGGCTTCTGGGGGCCTCCGGTCTTCCTGTCCTGCCTGCCCCTGTCCTTGTCTGATCTTTGGGTTTGGCTGGGTTTGGCCCGGTTGGAGCTTGGTTGGGTGTCTGTCAGGCCTGCCGGGCGCTGGGGCCTTCTTTGTTTTTTTTCTGGCTGGTGTGGTTGCGTGCCTGTTCATCATTTGGTGTGCCGTGCACCTTGGGGTCTGCCTCTGGTTGTCCGTTGGGGGCCTTGGTGCTCCGGCCCTCTCGCGGCATGACTGTTGGCTGGATTTTTTCCTCCCCCATGTGTGCCTGGCACCAGTGCTGTTTCATTTTCCCGCCCTGGCATGGTGGCGCGCCTTGGGCTAGGGGGGGTGTGGGCGTTGTTCTTTTCTCCCGTCCCCCCTGGGGGTGTGTTCCTTGTGACAGTTCACCTGTTTGGTTTTCTTTCCGGTGGTCCTTGGAGGTTCATGCTGCTGCTGTTTGGGCCTGTCTGTCTGTCTTTCGCTGATGCTGTGTCCTGGTCGTTGGCGCCTTGTTTCCACTCTTCTCTGTGGTTCTCCCTGTTGGGGGTACTCCGGGAGCGGTTGCTCCATGGGGGGTCCTGGTCTCGTCTGGTCTCCATCATTGAGCTGGGTCGGGCATGGCTGGTGCCTGGATGGGGGCTGCTTGGGCTTTCCTGCTCCTGTGGGCTTTTAAGTGCCTGTTGATCGCCCTGCGTCCTTACCTGTGCGCTCTCTGGGTGTCTTGGTGTGGCACTCCGGTAGTTTTGGCGGTGCCCTGGAGTGCCCTTATGGGCCTGCTTCTGCCAGCTGTTCTCTTCCCAGGCTTGGTTTGCCTCTGGTTGGGTGTCTGTGTTTTCTGCATGGTCCTGCTGGGTTTCTATTGGCTGCTGTTTTCCCCCCGGTGCTCCTCCTTTGTTGGTCCATCTTGTGGCTGTCAGCGTTTTCTGCCCTGTTTGCCCCAGGGCAGTGTCTGGCCTTGTTCAGGCCTGTGTGGGGTCCTGGTGCTCTGTGCTTCTGGGTTGGCGTGTCCAGGGTTACCTCCTGTTGCTCCTGGTCTGACGGCTTGCTGCTGGTTCGGCGTGGCCTCTGGCTGTGCCGCCTTGGTTTTGCTAGCTGTGCTACCACTTCTCTGCCCGCTCTGGGGTGTGTTTTGCCTGGCGTCCCGCTCCTTTTTCCTGGTTCTGGTGTCATGGCTCACTCCTGTCTTCCCTTGCTTCCCTGGGCTGTGCTCCCAGTGTGTGTCTGTTGTTTGGTGTGCCCCCCTTCTCCTCCTGTTGGGGTGTGGTTCTGTGGTGTTTGTCTTGCCACTGTGGGGGTCTGCCCTCCTTGCTGCTGGTTGTCCAGGGTCTGGTGCTGCTTGGGCCTTTGGCTTCTATGCTTCCTTCGGTTTCAGCTTGTGGCGGTTGTATTTTTTTGTTTCCTTCTGGCCTACTGTCTGGTCTGGCAGTGGTGATCTGGGGGTCTCAGTCGGCCTCCCTGTCCTTTGCTTCCGCCTGTGCGCTGTGTGGGTTTCTTCCTGGTGCTGGTTGGGCCTGGGGGGTCCTCCTGCCTTGATGGGTTGCTTGGATTCGATCCTGACTTCCTGGTTCTTTTTGCATTTGTTGCCCTGGTTGTGATTGTTTTCTTGACCTGCGGCCTTTCGTCCCTGCAGGATCCTGTTCTTGTCTCCTCCCCTACATCGCGTGGGGTCAGGCCTGGTTAGTTCCTGGTCGGGGGTCTTTTCCGCTGCTCCTGCCCGCTCTTGCTGCGTGCTGGGCCTTGGTGTTTGTGTGCCTGTGCGGTCCTTTGGCTTCTGTTGCCTTTCTGGCTTGCCTGGTTTTGGGTGTTTGTTTTCCCTCCCTTTGAGGTTGGGAGTTTCAGGGTTAGGGTGTGGCCGTTGGCCCTGTCCCGCCCTTTCTGTGCAGGAGTGGTTCTGGGTTTTTGGTTTCCGGTCTTTTCAGGACTCTCTGTTGTTTGCACCCTATGCCAAAGTGAAATGGAGGGAATGCACCGTATTTATGTAATAGTGTGCATTCCTGTCCTTTCGGCACCCTAGCACCAAAATAGGATCACTTGCAACATAGTGCAAGGGTGCCTCCGTTGCTTGCAGGATTGTTTTTGTGCAGGAAGAGACACCTTCCTGCACAAAAACAATCCTAAAAGGCATTTTCCTCTTTTAATATGTGCTGCAGAATTCAATACACATGGAAAGAGGTAAAAACAAGAAGAAATAAACATATTTGCCAGCAGCTGTCAGCACAGGTAAGTGCAGTGCGGCAGGGTGGGGTGGGAGGGGAGGGAAGTCGACAAACATCAGAATAGGTATAATTAAAAAAAAAATAATACCTATTCCATCCTCAGTCGACCCCCCACCGTGGCTCACCTCACCGCTCTTACCTGTGCCGGCCACGCCGATCTTTCTCCTCATTACACCTCAGCTTGCAAGGTGTATTTATTTTGGGGCCTGTTTATGAGAGCCCTGCGTCATTTTTGCACCATGTAAAGTGGTACATGCGCGACGCAGGGTTCTCAATCTGATTTATGAAGCCGTGCAAAGCCACCCAGCATGGCTTTTGAGTGGTCTCATAAATCTTGAGTAAGGCAATGCAGCGCAAATCGCTGCATTGCCTTATTCTGTGTTCGGGAGGCCTTCCTGGGCTTTGCTGTGTGTTTTCACATGCAACACCCATGAATTTTGACGCTGTCATATATTTTCAAAATCATGTAAACCATGGGCGTCACCAAATCTACACGCCTCCTGAGGTGAGGCATACATGGAGAGATATGTTTATTTCTCCTTGTTTTACCTCTTTCTGTGTGTTCTGCATTCTGTAGGATACATAGAAAGAAGAAACCACCTCTTAGGATTGCTTTTGTGCAGGAAGGCGCCCCTTCCTGCACAAAAACAATCCTACATGCAAAAGAGGCACCGGTGCACATGTTGGCGCTAGGCTGCCAAAATGACACCAACGCAGGGAGAAAGAACAGTAATGCACTGTATTGCATAAATATGATGCATTCCTGCCCTTTTACTTTGGCATAGGGCAGTGCAGCAAGGTGCCTTGCTGCGCTGCTGTACGCCAAAATCTCATAAATGAGAGCCTTGGCTCTTCCCCAGGTTTACATAATTTGGTAAATTTGATGCTGTGCAAAATTCCATGGCTATTGCATGAAAAAACCCTCCGCAATGCACATGGAATGCCTCCCAGATGCAGAGTAAGGCAAGGCAGCGATTTACTCAAAATTTATGATGCCACTCAAAGCCACTCAGGGTGTCTTGCGTAGCTTAATAAATTAGATTGGGAACCCTGCACCATGCATGTACCACTTTACTTTGTGCAAAAGTGACACAGGGCTCTCATAAATAAACTCCAATATATATAAATATAGTACAACAAGAATACAATATATGAATTGCAAATGTGGGGTAATTACATACTTGTCCCTTCCAAAATAGCTACTGACATGTTTGTTGCCCACCACAAACACAGTTCTGGACATTCTGACCAATCAGATACTTTATTAAGGTGATCTTAAACAGTGTCTGCAAATATCACAGTAGCACAATACCATTCAAAAGTATATAAATGTTCATATTTCTGGAACTGAAAAACTGTGCTGATTTGTTTTCCTATACATTTTATCTACTGAAATTGTTCAGAGAATTGCTAACACATGTAGTGGGTTTTGAAATAAATTCACAGAACCTTTATTCTTGTTGCACGGTTGTTCTGTATTTTTCTACCATTCATGTGATGCCACCTTGCCTCTGGTTCTTTTTCTTCATATTTTCCCAGTACACAGTAATTAAAAGTCATGTTCAGTGTGTGGCTTATTGACTGCAAAAATGATTCCTCAACAATATTTATTTTGCTTCCTGTAATCATTCTCCAGAATTGCAAGCTAAAAAAGATACCAAGGCATCTCAATTAAATGCAATCACCAGTTATAATCAATACTTAGCATTCCTGTCATGCATATCCACAAATGATGTTCTCAGAATTCCTACCATCTTTGGTTCTTTAATTAATCACTGTTCTATATTTAAGACTTACCCTGAAATCAGCCTGACAGCTGTAGAGCTGTTAAAAGAAGAACAAAGCTTATCCCACCAACATAAAAGCGACCTCATAAACTTCACTGGCTGTCTCGAAGAACTTATACTTAAGGGCCAGAGCATAGTTTACACATTCCAGAATATGATGACCCAGATTTACACATGGTCTGTGTTACTTTTCAAATGCAAACCCTCTGCAAAATGTTCAAGTGGGGTTTACAGTTCTGTGCAAATGATCATTTACGTTGGAATGTAATTCAAAGTAACGCAAAGCTGCACAATGATCTGTCTTGCATTACTTTGCATCAAGGGGGTGTTTCATGGGTGGTGCATGACAGTTCTCATACAAATCCCTATCTACAAAGAATTTGAGATTTGTGTCAAAATCCTGCACCTCTTTGAGGCAGACGTGACACGTAGAAATGTATTATATTTCTCCTTACTTTTCCCACTTTGCATGTGTGCTGCATTATACAGCGCACATACAAAGTGGTAAACATCTTAAATCATATTCTTTGTTCTGGAAGGGAACCCTTCCTGCGCAAAACCTCTGCTTTCCACATGGCACAAACCCTTGCACTGTTGGGAACATCTTTTCACCTTTTTATTTTTGATTTCCATGCTGAAACATCCCCATACTCTTTCCTGTTTCACCTGCACCACTGCATCCTGACAAGTAGGGATCACTACTTTAGTCAGGTTAAGTCAGATACACACTAAAAGATAACCTGTGCTCACCCTCTGGTAGCTTGGCACAGAGCAGCTTATCTAAATAGTCAATGTATAAAGTATTTGTGCAATACACACATACAGTAACACAATGAAAATGCCACAAAAATACTCCACACTGGTTAAGAAAGATTGACAGTGATTATTTAAATAATTCAAGACCAAAATGACAAAATCCAATTTGTGGAAGTTGAGATATGAGGTTTTAAGGAACAAAAGTGTTTCTACGCCTAGAAGCAATAATCAACTGTGGGAGTTATCTGGTTGCGCTGGGCCAGGGCAAAGTCAAATGATCATTGTCACATGATGGAGCGCAGGCCTCCTATAGGATCCCCACAGGCCCAGTGAACAAAGTACATTAATCCTTGTTTGCAACAGCTAAATATGGGGAGCACATGAGTGATGCATCAATGTTGAGCCTGTAATTGATGAGATGTGTTGATTTTCTTCACCCAGTGATTGCAACGCATTTGCTCAGATGAGCAAAGCGCCAGTTCCGAGTGAGGCCGTTCTGAAGACGATGCACCAGGTTAATCCATGCAGGAGGGGAAATGAGTTAATCTTCTCCACGCTGTGGCACTGATGCATTGGTTCAGAAGAGGTGGTTCCGGATGCGATGAGATGGTTCTGAGTGCAATGCACTGATTCTACTCCCGCAACAGTGTCAATGCGCTGGTTCTGCTACACCCAGACTGGAAATGCATCAATGTCTCTGGTGAAAGTATCTTTGTCCAATTCCAATGAACCAAGCACAGGAGCAGGTGTAGATACTTTAATAGCCCTTAGTCTCAGTGAGCAACAGGATGCAAGCCAAGAGTCGCTTTGCGGTCCTTTTAGTTCCAATGCAGAGTCCAGCTCTCCTCAGCAGGGTTAGAGAGGGCAGCACAGCTGAAAATAAAGCATTCAGGTCTGCAATCCAGCTGAGTGTGGGTCCTTGATGCAGCACAGCAGTTCCTGCAACAGAGTCTAGTTTTAGGTCCAGTAGTGTCTGGTTCAAAGGGGTCAGAGACCTGGTACTTATACCCAGTTGTGCCTTTGAACTGTGGGCGACTTCAAAGAAGTTGTTATTTTGTGATAGGTAATTTTGATGTCGCCTTAATAGGTTTTGGGCCATTGCCTGTCACCGGTACTTGACCCATCCAACGTTTGAAGTACCATTTTTTTTGGAAGACTTTGGGGAATGCGGGGTGGGTGGAATTTTGTGGATCCACACACATTCCAGAACTTCATACCACAGAAATGTGAGGAAAATTTGTTTTTTGGAGACATTTTGAGATTTGCAAGGGATTCTGGGTAACAGAACCTGGTGAGAGCCAGACAAGTCACCCCATCATGGATTACCCAAGTGTCTAGTTTTTAAAAAAGTATAGGTTTACTAGGTTTCCCTAGGTGCTAGGGATAAAAAACCACAGCTAGGCATTTTGCCAAAAAAGGGTCATTGTTCACTGTGAAATTGTGGTGTGTCCACATTGCGTTTTGCGTTGTTTGCTGTCATGGGGACTCGGCCTCCCCACACAAGTGAGGTACCATTTTTCTCTGAAGATGTTGGGGGACGCGGGGTAGGTGGAAATTTGTGGATCCACGCAGATTCCAGAACTTTCCACCACAGAAATATGAGGAAACTGTGTTTTTTTGTCAATTGTTTAGGTTTGCAAGGTATTCTGGGTAACAGTACCTAATGAGAACCAGTCAAGTCACCCCATCCTGGATTCCCTAGGTGTCTAGCAGAGCTATGGTTCAAAAACTACATCTAGGCACTTTGCAAAAAAAGGGTAATTTTTCACTGTGAAATTGTGGTGTGTCCACCTTGCAATTTTCGCCATTTCCTATCATGGTCATTAAGCCTACCCACCCAAGTGAGGTACCATTTTTCTCGGAAGACTTTGGGGAACATGGGGTGGGTGGAATTTCATGTATCCACGCAGATTCCAGAACTTTCCACCACAGAAATATGAGGAAAATGTTTTTTTTTTGGGACAATTGTTTTAGGTTTGCAGGGGATTCTGGGTAACTGAACCTGGTGAGAGCCACTCAAGTTACCCCTTCCTGGATTCCCATTTGTGTCTAGTTTTGAAAAATGTACAGGCTTGCTAGGTTACCCTACGTTTGAGCTGCGATAGGGCCCAAAATCCACAGGTAGGCACATTGCTAAAAAAAATGTCGGTGCCTAGTGGGCTTTCTGCCACCTTGGAAAGGAATCGGGGAGGGGGGGGGGTTCCCCCCGATATGGCCCCAAGGGAGGCAGAAAGACTGTGACTATTTTCTTGTGGGGGTGGGGGCATTGTTATGCCCATTTTGGGCAGCCTCCATGCATAAAAAAGCCAGTGTAATCGCTGGTGCCTTGTGTGTTTTCTGCCCTCCCAGGGGGCAGATTGGGGGCCACTGCCCCTATCTGCCCTCCGGGGGGCAAAAAGACTGGAATTTCTCTGGGGGGTATTGTCATGCCCATTTTGGGCAGCCCCTACCCCTACACGAATTAAAAAATTCTGCCCTCTGGGGGGACGGAAATGCTGTAATAGTGGCAGTGGGGGCATTGGCGTGCCTGTTTCAGGCACCCCCTCCCTGAAAACAAATGTGCAAAAAAGAATCCCTGGGGTTTACTGGGCTTTCTGCCCCGTGGGGGCAAATTGGGGGCTACTGCCCCATCTGCCCCTCAGGGGGGGGCAGAAAGGCTGTAATGGTGGTGGTGGTGGGTGTGAGGGGATTGGCTTGCCCGTTTCGGGCAACCCTCACCCTATAAAGAAATGCACAAAAAAAATCCCTGGTGGATAGTGGGCTTTCAGCCCCCCAAGGGGGACAGAAAGACTATAATGGTGGGGGGCATTGGCATGCCCATTTTGGGCAGCCCCCACCCAAATAAAATTACCCCCCTAAATTCCCTGGTGTCTAGTGGGCTTTCTACCCCCCCGTTCGGGCAGCCCTAACCCTAAAAACAAATGCGCAAAAAAAATCCCTGACGTTTAGTAGGCTTTCTGCACCCCCAGGAGGCAGATTGGGGGCTACTTCCCCCATCAGTCCCCCAGGGGGGGTAACAAGGCTGTAATAGTGGTGGGGGTTGGGGCCAATGGCTTGCACCTATCGGGCATCCCCCGCCCTAACAACAAAAGCGCAAACAAAACCCTGTCGTTTTGTGGGCTTTCTGCATCCCGTGGGCCAGATTGGGCGCTGCTGCCCCTATCTGCCCCCGGGGGGCAGAAAGGCTGTAATTGTGTCCACCCTCATTGAAATTTCCCCAAAAAATCCCTGGTGTCCAGTGGGCTTTCTGCCCCCCTGGGGGGCAGATTGGGATCTACTGCCCTCCAGGAGGGGCAGAAATACTGAATTAGGCCAATGTATTTGGAGGGGGAGCAAAGGCCCTTGCCCCGCTCCCCCCTCCCTGGTGTTTAGTGGTAGAGCCCTGCTTGGGGATTGCCCTCCTGGGATGATCCCCAAGCAGGGATCCACTGGAGATTCTCCCCTTTCCAATGATATCTCTCCCGTCTTTCAGCATACTCAGGAGGCTGAGATATCCCCCTAAGCAAGTAGAAAGTGAAACCAAAATTAGCCTAAAGGCTCATTTCAGAGGGAGGGAGAAACATCTATTGGGCCATTAGCTTAGGGCAAGACATCGGGTCTGGGCCATATTCCTTTAGAGTTTTACAATCTTTTCACATATTCTGACACCGATTCTCTAGGATTTCTTTTACTCTTTTGACTCATTGGGTCAAAACCTGGGGAGATACTAATATTGTAATTTTCCTTAAAAAGTGAAAGGACCTTACTCAATGTAGCTTTTACCACCTGATTTCTTTAATGAATACTGACTCCAAAATCTACACTTGTGTCTTGGCTAACAGGCTATCCATGGCCATTTGGGGGATGGTAGATTTATATCAAAAGGGGATCTTTGACGCAATACAACCTTTTATGTCAACATTGCTATTATGGCTCCTGAAGTTGCTACATTGGATGGGTCCGCTGCTGGAATGGTTATGTTAGACTCAGAGAAGGCAGTGGACTGGTTGTCTTGGTCATGGGCGACTCTGGATTTGGCCATGGATTTATATCTAAGTGTTAGAAATTGGGTTTCCAGTTGGCAGAAGTATGCACCCTGTCCAAGCAGGAAGTACAATCCTAGTCAGGGAAAGTCAGTAACACACTTTAAATCAACCTGTGCTCACTCTCTGGTAGCTTGGCACAGAGCAGTCAGGCTTAACTTAAGAGGCAATATGCAAAGTATTTGTACTTTGTTCGCTGAGCACTCTTAAATGGAATATCCTTGTGTCAAAGTTCAACCAACAGCGATAATAGTGTCAAGGTTCAACCATCAGTGATAATAGTTACAAGTCCATTGCAAGTCCTTCAAGTCAGACACCAGAGTTCTTAAGTAAACGTAATGTAGATCCACTTTATTTTTGGACTTCAGACTTCACAATTCTTAAGACTTCAGACTTCACAATTCATAACACATTCCGCAGCCAACACGTGTTTCGTTGGGCATCAGTCTCATGCCTAATCAACTTCCTCAGGGCTGCAAGCCAGAAAAATAACAGGAACATAATATAACATACCTCTATTTATAAGTTTGTCCAGAGTATATACCATTATCCAGAGATTTTTTATGTACTTAAATGTGAAATCACCACCTAAGTGAAAAGACATAGTTCCCTCATAATTGTGACAACTTGATCTGAGTATATATCAATAATGTGACTCCCGGTGTCTCAATTTAATTTACAAAACATTCGGTTTTTTAAGCCAGATTAACAATTCATAAATGATCAAGTATAGTTTACCTATAATCAATAAATCTTCATTCCAACATTTTCTTTATGGTAAAAGTTCTAAGAGCTGAACCTGAAATGATATAAGGGAACTCTTAGTCCCGACCCAAATGCTCGTGTCTGATGTTGAGAAAGGTCCCCAAACAGCTCTACTTACTATCGTTAATAGCTGTTCTTATTTTCCATTATTAATATGAAATTCGAATTTCCTGCAAGTTCGATCTGCACCTTAAAATCTGTCAATAATAAGGGTACAGCTGTTAAAAATCTATTAATTTTATTCATTAGACTTTTGCAGATGGATTCATTCTGCTAGCCACTCACGGTAAATATCTGATAGTAGGCTTCTAACTCTTCAACTTCTAGCTCCAAAGTATATTAGACTTCTTCCGTAACTGCTGCTCTCTAATTGAACTGTAATGAGAGTACAATACCCAATAGTACAAAATAGAAAATAACTAATATCACTCAATTATCTATGTGTTCAGTGATACTCGTAATCACATACACATAAAGTTAGTCGAGTAACCTTTATAGTTACCTGTTCTAATAGTTAGACCACCAAATCTTCCTCACAGTCTTATTAAGTTTCCAGTATAACTGATGTAGTCTAAAGAGACAAAGTTTATGTAAAACACCAATTGCATCTCCTTTGTACATTATTACTATTAACACGGATTCCTGTTTCTTAAAGAGTGAAACTTACCTACTCCAAATATCAATACCCTTCGTTTCTCAAAATCCACTCTTAGTTATCTCTATTCTCCCAAACATCCGTCCAGTTTCTCAGCTACAAATATCTGTTTGAGAAACGTCCAAATAAGTATATAACAAAGATATTTCATTGCCCATCCTTGAATTCGATCGGATAACAACTCAATACAGTATCGCGGCACAGTCCTTCAGTGTTCGGTTCGCTGGTGTCTATGTTAGCCGCCATATCGCTTAAGTACTACTTCGCTCGTGATTCCTAGAGCCGTAACCCATTACTAATCGCTTATTTTGATAGTCAAACGGTTTATTTATATTTATGAAACCGTTCTGAGATATTCCCATCGAATACTACATTGCGTGATAATATTTACGACGAATTATTGAAAAAGTAAATATTTGCATGACGGTGCAGTTATAATCACCAATAGTTGTATATTAAAAGTTAATAATTCTTTTAGGCGTTTTATTAGTAAAAGACCATATAATAAGCATGTAATTATCAAATTTAATTTTCCGTGTGGATGCCATAACTGATTGGGCTATCGTCGTTTAAGTGTCCGCCATTTTGGAATGGGCAAAAAGTATAGATCTAATGTGCTCAGTTTTCATTAACATTTTCTTCTTACGTAATAAACCCACAAATATCTTGTTAACAGTCATCATCTACTATTAAAGTTAGTTGTTCTTTGGCCTTTCTCACTTCATAGGGCACGAGCCAGGGCATCCGGACATCTAGCGCCCCACATCACCCTCGCCAAAGGAAGCGCTGTCCCTGATTGCTGCCTGATCTTCCTGCAACGCCTCGCGGCCCCCGCTTCGCGGGAGCCGCTCGCAGGCGAGTCTCACTTTTGGAGAACTATCCCTTCCAAGCCACTACTTGTGCTTTGTGCACCAACGCGCCCTGTGGATCCAAACAGCCTGCTGACAGGGTAGAGGCGGGACTGCGAGGACCAGCATTCCGAGCGGCGGAGATCGGCCGCAGCTGGTCCTCTTCCCGCCCCCTCCTCCTCTCTTCAAAACCTCTGGGGAGTGAGTCTTGCCCTGTGAGCCCTCGCCAAAGGAAGCGCTGTCCCTGATTGCTGCCTGATCTTCCTGCAACGCCTCGCGGCCCCCGCTTCGCGGGTGCCGCTCGCAGGCGAGTCTCACTTTTGGAGAACTATCCCTTCCAAGCCACTACTTGTGCTTTGTGCACCAACGCGCCCTGTGGATCCAAACAGCCTGCTGACAGGGTAGAGGCGGGACTGCGAGGACTAGCATTCCGAGCGGCGGAGATCGGCCGCAGCTGGTCCTCTTCCCGCCCCCTCCTCCTCTCTTCAAAACCTCTGGGGAGTGAGTCTTGCCCTGTGAGCCCTCGCCAAAGGAAGCGCTGTCCCTGATTGCTGCCTGATCTTCCTGCAACGCCTCGCGGCCCCCGCTTCGCGGGAGCCGCTCGCAGGCGAGTCTCACTTTTGGAGAACTATCCCTTCCAAGCCACTACTTGTGCTTTGTGCACCAACGCGCCCTGTGGATCCAAACAGCCTGCTGACAGGGTAGAGGCGGGACTGCGAGGACCAGCATTCCGAGCGGCGGAGATCGGCCGCAGCTGGTCCTCTTCCCGCCCCCTCCTCCTCTCTTCAAAACCTCTGGGGAGTGAGTCTTGCCCTGTGAGCCCTCGCCAAAGGAAGCGCTGTCCCTGATTGCTGCCTGATCTTCCTGCAACGCCTCGCGGCCCCCGCTTCGCGGGAGCCGCTCGCAGGCGAGTCTCACTTTTGGAGAACTATCCCTTCCAAGCCACTACTTGTGCTTTGTGCACCAACGCGCCCTGTGGATCCAAACAGCCTGCTGACAGGGTAGAGGCGGGACTGCGAGGACCAGCATTCCGAGCGGCGGAGATCGGCCGCAGCTGGTCCTCTTCCCGCCCCCTCCTCCTCTCTTCAAAACCTCTGGGGAGTGAGTCTTGCCCTGTGAGCCCTCGCCAAAGGAAGCGCTGTCCCTGATTGCTGCCTGATCTTCCTGCAACGCCTCGCGGCCCCCGCTTCGCGGGAGCCGCTCGCAGGCGAGTCTCACTTTTGGAGAACTATCCCTTCCAAGCCACTACTTGTGCTTTGTGCACCAACGCGCCCTGTGGATCCAAACAGCCTGCTGACAGGGTAGAGGCGGGACTGCGAGGACCAGCATTCCGAGCGGCGGAGATCGGCCGCAGCTGGTCCTCTTCCCGCCCCCTTCTTCTCTCTTCAAAACCTCTGGGGAGTGAGTCTTGCCCTGTGAGCCCTCGCCAAAGGAAGCGCTGTCCCTGATTGCTGCCTGATCTTCCTGCAACGCCTCGCGGCCCCCGCTTCGCGGGAGCCGCTCGCAGGCGAGTCTCACTTTTGGAGAACTATCCCTTCCAAGCCACTACTTGTGCTTTGTGCACCAATGCGCCCTGTGGATCCAAACAGCCTGCTGACAGGGTAGAGGCGGGACTGCGAGGACCAGCATTCCGAGCGGCGGAGATCGGCCGCAGCTGGTCCTCTTCCCGCCCCCTCCTCCTCTCTTCAAAACCTCTGGGGAGTGAGTCTTGCCCTGTGAGCCCTCGCCAAAGGAAGCGCTGTCCCTGATTGCTGCCTGATCTTCCTGCAATGCCTCGCGGCCCCCGCTTCGCGGGAGCCGCTCGCAGGCGAGTCTCACTTTTGGAGAACTATCCCTTCCAAGCCACTACTTGTGCTTTGTGCACCAACGCGCCCTGTGGATCCAAACAGCCTGCTGACAGGGTAGAGGCGGGACTGCGAGGACCAGCATTCCGAGCGGCGGAGATCGGCCGCAGCTGGTCCTCTTCCCGCCCCCTTATCCTGCCTAGTCTTTATAATTTGCGTGGGTAACGCGCACGCGGGACGCGCGCGGGGCGACCACCGGGGCGAAGACCGGGCAAAGAGCGGGCCGTTTAAGGCCGTTCAAGGACGGCAGAGGACGGCCCAGGCCCTGAATCCCTGTTTTATTGCCCTGAGATCATCAATCAGGTAGGCCGTTGCTATTCAGCCTTTCTTGAGGCCATAGCCACCTGACACTTGGTATAGCCTGTCCATCGCTAGCGACAACTATGCGCCACAAAACAAGAAGCTGCACCAAAAAAGCTGCAGAGGTAGCTCAAGTGACTGGCCCCATTGACCTCTTTATCTCACGGGTAACAGAGACAATTGACAAGAGCATTGTACTTCTAGAGAAAAGAGTCTCTCTTGACCTCATGGAGGCCAAGCGCTCTTCCCTGGGCTCCCTCGTAAATGCGCATTCACCTTCCCAGCAAGTCTTGAATAATTGCTCCCTGCCCTTGCCCTTAGCTACTATGGGCACTGTTACAGTACCGAGTGCCGTCGACTTGTCGGTTACCTGTTCAGACTCGGATCCGTCCTTTGTGGATCTGGAGGCGACCCCAGACCTAGAAGCCTGTCGGACACCCAGAGAGACGGAGCCGGACCTGGATGGGTTAACTACAAGGTCGACCGCTTACGTGCCCAGCGACTCCAGGGATAAGGCTACTTGCATTCCCTCAAAAGTAATAGCTAAGCCCAAAACCAAGGAGTCTAAATTCAAATCTAAAGAGAAGACCAAAACTAAAGCTAGCAACCATAATCTGGTGACACCTATTTCACACACAACGCCTGGCATTCCATGCTGGGTTGAAAATATGGTCACGGACCTCAAGCATGATCTTGAAACTACAATAGTGGCCCAAATCAAACCCTTGATCTCTAAACTGGATAGATTAACATCTCTCATTAATACTAAATGGCCCAATAAGATCAATGAGTCTGGGACTATTCAGCAACAAGGGCATAGAGAACCACCACCCAATCCCCAACCACCAACTAAGGTCATCAAGTCCACAGCTGATAAAGCGAAAAACCTTCCACCATCCAAAGAGCAATCAGCAACACATCTTCCCCACTTTGCAAAAAATCTTGCTCAACCATCATTAAAAGTAGCGAGCAGCTCCTTACCCGCTCAGCAACCAGCTGCTATCACTCCCCAAGTCTTGGACCCTAAAGGAAAACCCACGAACATCCCAGCCCCCCATGCTACTAATAATCCTGAAGTCCCTAAGCCAAGGCAGACTCGTTTTAAGTCTATTAGTCTGCCACGAGAAGTCTCCCCTTTTGTGGTTGTGTTGACTGCTGTCCCCCCACTGAAGGAAGGAGTTAGAGAGACTTATGTAGAGCTTAGAAATAAATGTGCCCAGTGGCTTCAAATACATAGACCATTACCCAGTAGTATGAGTGGGGAAATTCTTACTGTGCGTAGAGGTGATTGGGTGGGTAGGAGCAAGAAAACAATACCAGGGGATGTAATTACTGTCAACTTTAGGGATGTGGGGGCTGCGACTTTTATTTGTAATGCCCCTAACAGCGGCCCAGCCACCCAGATTAAACCACTCCCCCTGTCTTACTTCCTCCCCAACTCGACACGACCCAACCTCCACCGACCAAGCAACCAAGGGCTTGCATGTCCCCCTCAATATGCCTCTAACCATTGGCAACAACCGCCCAATTTTCCATCTTTTGTCCCACATCATGCTGGTCTCCAGTGGCAACAACCCTTCCAGCCCTTACCTCCTCCTTTTTTCCAACCCACCCAGCAGTGGCAACAACCTCCTCAGCCACTATTTACTAATCAGCAATGGCAACAGCCATGGCAGGATCCGTCTCCATCCCTGTCTTTCAACCCTTCCTATACACAGTTTGCCCATCCAAATAGGTTCTGTGTTTTGGATGAGGTCGATTGACTTTCCCCTAAGGGAGGATTAGATATTAACCTCCCTAGTGTTAACATCAGTTTCAAGGATCCTGTGCCGGAGTCAATTCTCCCTATTAACTTAGAGGTGCTATCACCCATACTAATTAGGGACAGCGGTGATCCATGTAACCACCAAGGCACTGCGATCCAAGATGGAAACTTAGCACAGGGCAAGTTAAAGATCCTTAGTTGGAACCTTGCTGGGATTTCAAGGAAATTAGGCCTCCCAGAGTGGAATGCCCTGGTCGATGCCCATACAATTTGTATATTTCAAGAGACATGGGCCATTGAACCATTACATCGGGTGGGGTTTGTCACTATTTTTACTCCAGCAGTAAAATCTAAGGTAGGGAAGGGGCGGCCATCGGGGGGGCTTATCATTTGGATAAGTATCCTCCTAAATTGTAGGATAATCACCAAGAAGCCAAGAAGCCCGGATATTCTTGGTGTCTCACTATTGGGCCTATGGGGAAGCATGATTCTCGACCTTTATAATGTATATATTAGGGGAACCAAAAACGGGTGTATTTCACCTACAATGTTGGAGCTCGAAGCTCAGTTAGGAGAGCAAAGTGGACCTGGGCATATCCTAATAGCAGGGGATTTTAATTGTACATACGAACCACTTCCCCTAGAAGGAGTACCAGACCTAGGAGAGGAGGACAGTAGATGGGGTATTCCAGCCCTCTCTATCCCCCCCATCAAACGCTGGACTCGCAGTGCAATCCACCTAAATGCACTCACATTGGAGTTCGGCTTAAGAGCTGCCAACGGTCGCACTCGTTCTGACTTGCAGGGTGCTCCCACATTCAACAGAGTTGGTCAATGCACACGGATTGACTATATTCTGCTGGACAGGGGCCTCTGGAGCCATGTTGACGACATGGTTATCACCAATACAATAGAGAGCGACCACAACCCACTCTCTCTATCTTTAAAAAATCCTCGGCCCGCCAAAGTATCACCAGTCCCTTCGAGCCACCAACAGGGGATTACTGTTGCCACTTGTGGCAGGCGCCTAAAGTGGAGTAAGATCATGTGCAATGCCGATAAACTATCAGCAATAGATGAAGTGGTTAAGGTCATGCAAGCCGAAATTGGCTCGATTGACCAAACTATAGCAGCAGATGTGGCCACCGCTACATTCGAAACTGCTGTAAAACTCATAGGGGACCTCCTTTGGGTCCAATTGCCCCCAGGGAAACAAAATTCTTTACCAAAAGCTAAAGGCAAACACGATTGGTATTCGGCAACGTGCAGGAAGGCCAAATCTCGCCTAATAGAGGCAGTTAAAGGGAAGTCCCCCCCACTAATCCAAATTGCTAGAAGAGACCATAAAAAGGCCTTACAGGTTGCTAAAAGGGAGTGGGAGGATGCCTACTGGCTAACCCTCAAGGAAGCCAGCTTGGAAAAAGACTCTAAATCCTTTTGGGACGCCATAAGGGCACGAAACAGACCGGATTCTGATCTCATAACCTGCAATATCCCGGGGCAGGTATGGGAGGCCCATTTTGCCAAACTTTATTCCTGTCATAATGATTTGAACGGGAGAGGGTCTGCCCAATCCCTCCCTTATATTAATTATATTCTTCTCCCCAGTGATCCTGAATTCACACAGAAGGAAGTAGAATATGCTATTAATTCCATCATACCACAGAAAGCTGCAGGACCTGATGGCATCCCGGGGGACTTGCTAAAATCTGATGTTGCTACTTGGGGCAAATTAATCCACTCCCTCCTTCTCGCCATTTGTAGGGGTGCCCCCATTCCTGCGTCATGGAAGGGGGCAGAGGTAGTTCCCATCCATAAGAAAGGCCCAAGGGATGACCCGTCCAATTATAGGCCGATTAGCTTGCTAGATGTAAGCCAAAAAGTTGTTGGTAAAGTTATTCTACTCAGGATACTTAACTGGGTAGATGAAAATAAAATACTTACCGACTTCCAGGCCGGTTTTAGAGTAGGCACTGGTACGATAGAGCAGGCCTTTAGGCTTATGATGATCTACTGGAAGGTGGTAGTGATAGGCAAGGGCAGTCTTTATCTCGCTTTTATCGACCTAAAGACTGCCTTTGACCTTGTCCCTCGGGACTTGCTGTGGAGGGTCCTGGCTAATATGGGGCTCCCACAGTACTTACTATCCCTACTAGTTAGGCTCCATCAGGACAGCTTTGCCCAAATTAGGTGGGGTTCTGGAGGGGAGAAAACGGGCTGTATTCCGGTCGAGAGAGGGGTCCGCCAGGGATGTGTGCTGGCTCCCACCCTTTTCTCCTTGTACATCAATGGGGTGGTTGAGCATTTACTGAAACTTCCATCTGACGAACCATCCCTGGCGGGGGTTCGTGTACCGACCCTTCTCTTTGCGGACGACACGCTCCTAATCTCCAAATCACCTATGGGGCTACAGAAACTCTTGGATAATTTCCAATCCTTTTGCACTGATCGGGGTCTGGTTATAAACACCAACAAAACAAAATACCTTGTTCTTAACCCCCCCAAACAGCAAGTGCGTCCCCCTATTTTAAACACTGAGACCCTGGAAAGGGTGAAAGTATTTGACTATTTAGGGATACGCATCTCAGACAAAATGGATTGGACTCCTCATCTAGACAAGATGCTGCTAAATCACAAAAGGATCACAGGTGCCCTATTGAGGGAGCAACGTTCCAGTTCGTTGAAACCAATAGGAACAGTCCTAGAGATCTATGCCGCCAAGGGTGTTAGCTCTGCACTTTACGGAGCTGAACTCTGGGGCTTTGCATCTTCATCAGCTCTCCAAAAATCCGAGAATAATTTCTGCAGACAAATAATGTCCCTTCCTCAAAGCACCCCACTTTTACCCTTATTTATGGACTTTGGCTGTACCCAGATTGGCGAAATTGCGAAATTTCGCCCTCTCTTGTTATGGGCCCGTATTTGGCGGGTAGAGGAACTTAGTGCCTACGCCAGAGGCCTGGAAGAAATAATGGCGTCACCACATTGGGCCAGAGTCAAATGGTTAACAGATATGAAATCTTTACTGTCGAACTTGGGCCTTTTGGACTGTTGGTCAAGCAGAACTTCTCCACCAAAACAAGTACTTAAAAATCTTTATCGGGATTGGATCTGCTCCCAAAGGCATTCTAGCACATCAATTGGCAGGCTTACTGAGGACTTCCTGAAGTTTAAAGACATTCCCAAGCGAGAACCCTATTTAGATATAATTGGGAAACCGTTTGCAAGATCTTTGTATTTTAAATTCAGAACGGGTACCTTGCCATTGAACACTTTTACTAAAACATGGAACTCCTGTCCTTACAAAACTGACCTGTGCCCTTCTTGTCTATTCCATCCAGAGACATTGGCTCACTTCCTATTTGTCTGTAGCGAATATGCCAATCCAAGAAGGGTTTGGTTGAAGAACCTGTGCCGGCAACTGGGAACTAGGAGCCACGATGCGGCAATCAGGATACTTGTTTCGGACAGTCATGTACCCTATGTCTGTGCCTTAGCCAAATTTCTATTCTGGGCTTGGGCTATTTGAGCCAGAAAGCTTAAAAACCTTGTTTAATCCCTTTTTAAACCATATTAATTTTAGCAAATGTTGTATTTCTTGCTATTAACTGGATATGTCTAACTAATTTTATTATGTATCAATTCTTTTTAAACTTGCTTTTATGATAATTAAATTTTATCGAAATAAAGCTTTTTGACTTGACTTGGCCTACTATCAGATATTTACCGTGAGTGGCTCGCAGAATGAATCCTTCTGCAAAAGTCTAATGAATAAAATTAATAGATTTTTAACAGCTGTACCCTTATTATTGACAGCTTTTAAGGTGCACATCGAACTTGCAGGAAATTTGAATTTCATATTAATAATGGAAAATAAGAACAGCTATTAACGATAGTAAGTAGAGCTGTTGGGGACCTTTCTCAACATCGGACACGAGCATTTGGGTCGGGATTAAGAGTTCCATGATATCATTTCAGGTTCAGCTCTTAGAACTTTTACCATAAAGAAAATGTTGGAATGAAGATTTATTGATTATTGGTAAACTATACTTGATCATTTATGAATTGTTAATCTGGCTTAAAAAAACGAATGTTTTGAAAATTAAATTGAGACACCGGGAGTCACATTATTGATATATACTCGGATCAAGTTGTCACAATTATGAGGGAACTATGTCTTTTCACTTAGGTGATGATTTCACATTTAAATACATAAAAAATCTCTGGATAATGGTATATACTCTGGACAAACTTATAAATAGAGGTATATTATATTATGTTCCTATTATTTTTCTGGCTTGCAGCCCTGAGGAAGTTGATTAGGCATGAGACTGATGCCCAACGAAACACGTGTTGGCTGCGGAATGTGTTATGAATTGTGAAGTCTGAAGTCTTAAGAATTGTGAAGTCTGAAGTCCAAAAATAAAGTGGATCTACATTACGTTTACTTAAGAACTCTGGTGTCTGACTTGAAGGACTTGCAATGGACTTGTAACTATTATCACTGATGGTTGAACCTTGACACTATAATCGCTGATGGTTGAACTTTGACACAAGGATATTCCATTTAAGATTGCTCAGCGAGAAATTTTGATTTTGTTTACCCGAACTTTGTCAGGGGAATGTGGGGGAGTGAGGTGACCTTCCCTGTCTTGCTTTTGAGCACCTATTCTGATTTGTTAATTTTTACTTGAGCCAAATCCCTGCAGAGCGCCCACTTTCTATCCCTGTCACCTCAAACTTCAATTTGCAAAGTATTTGTGTAACACATTAAACAGAAACACAGTGAAAACACTGTAAAAAGACTCCACACCAGTTTAGACAATTAGAGAATATTTGTAGACATAACACAAGACCCCAACTACAAAAATCCAATTAGTAGAAGTCTATCACTGCTACTAGACCAGGAAGGAGGAGAACTATTGTCGACTTGGGGCATGATAAGAGTGGGGGCTGGACCTGTTGAGACGCTGGTGACCTTGTTGGTGTCTTTGCAGTGCTGAGCACTGAGCAAGCTTACACGATCCTTGGTGATTGTATTCCTGAAGTCAATTCTCACCCCAGCTCCTGGAACCAACAGGGAGGCAGACTATTAGTCCTACCCAGCAACGCAGCTATTTTTGCACCCGGTGGCGCTACCCAACTGGGGCAGGGAGCCGGCAGCAATAATGGGGAACAAACCTGTAGTGATAAAAAGCAAGTGCCCGCCGCACCACTCACTTCATCATTACCCCAAAACCTCCATTGATAGGATGCTACAGAGGGCTATAGGTGTGGTGGCCACCGAATTCAAACTAACTGAAAAGCGGCTGTCTCTAACCCCTGACCTACATAGCTCCCCGATGGGCTCTGACTACCCCGTACTTCCTCCCCACATGGTCCAGCCCACAGGCCATGTAATGATGTGCAAAGCTTCTAACCTCCACCCGCATAAAGGGGATGCCATCCTAGGCCCTGCCAAATATGAGAAGACTAATCCAGCAGTCAGGTTGGGGCCAAATGGAAGAAGTGTGGCAATGGGACACCATGCTTTGGAGACCCCCATGTTGACCCTGGACAGGGAATTAGCAGGCTGTGTACAAACAGCCTTGGACTGCCCAGTATGGGTGACAAACCTGGTGGTGGATCTTCAGGTCCAGTTCAGGTCTATTGCAAAGGACAAACTCAGTTCCATGGTAGCAAGGGTAGACAAGCTGCCTGAAGTGCTCAAGGCAAGGGCAGGCACCCCAGCAATAATTTTGAGGGTGGTACAGGATGCTAGCTGCCATGTTGATATGGTATTCACCCCTTATAGAGCAAGACCGGAGCCCCCACTCACTCAAAACTCCATTCCTACCACCAACACTAACCAGGGCACTATGAGGTAATGAATAGAGGCCCGGCACATCCAAACATGCCAACTGAGCAAGATTGTATGTATCAATAGGGGCCCAGGTGCAGGGAGGGGGATAGTCCAGTATCCAGGATAGACGTCAGGGAGGAGAGGTTAGTTCGGCCCTGCTTTTATCTACCTCCTGTTTCAGCCCCGTATGTCATTATTTTAGTAGGCGTACCCAATCGTAAAAGGGACAAAGGGAAGCTCACCTTAAACTAAGGAACAAGTGCATGTCTGGCTGGCCATTCAACGGCAATTTGCCTACAAAGATGCAGGCGAGATTCTCCTGATGCGCAGGGTTAGTTGGGTGAATAACAGACCGAAAGATGTGCAAGGGAAATGTATAGTGATAAATTTCAAAAATCCAATGTCTGTTCAAAGCCAAAGCATTTTAGGCAGGAATCACAATAGGTAGGAAGGAGTTATTAGGCCTCTACGTTATGCAGACAAAATATCGATTTTTAAATATCGACATACAATAATGTTGATGTTTAAATATCGAAGGGACATAATATAGAAGGTAAGTTATATCGATAGATTTAATATCGATATTAGCAATATGTTTTAAATATCAATGTTTGTAAAATCGATGTTAATAATTTCGATGTTACTAATATCGATTTTTATTTAATTTTTATGTATATAATTATATATTCAATATGTTTTTAATTTATATTTATGTAATTTAATTACATTTTGTATTTTAGTACTGTAGCGGGTTGTGGGTTTGTAGGGGAATAGGGTTTGAAGTAATTATATTATACTAAATTAATTATTAATTATTAGGAATTATAAATTAATTTTAATTAATTGGTAATTAATTTTAAATATTTGGTAATTAATGTTTATTAATTGATTAATTGATAATTATGTTCTGTAGCGGGTTGTGGGTTTATAGGAGAATAGGGTGGGAAGGAATTTATTTATACTAAATAATTATTAATTATTAGGAATTATAAATTAATTTTGATTAATTGGTAATTAATTTAAATTAATTGGTAATTAATTTTTATTAATTGATTAATTGATAATTATGTTCTGTAGCAGGTTGTGGGTTTATAGGGGAATAGGGTGGGAAGTAATGTAATTATACTAATTTAAATATTATTTATTGGGAATTATAAATAAATTTTAATTAATTGGTAATTAATAATTATTAATTGGTATTTATTATTCATTTTTTTAGGTAATTATTTATTGCTAATCATGTTTTAATAATTATGTATTGGTATTTGTAAATGGTTTATATTTATTTAATAGTTAAGTTTGGTTTTTTATTATTTTAAAATATTAATTTATTTATAAGTATGTTATTTTTACCCCTACGCTACCCAACACTTTCCCTACTGTTGCACTCTCTCGAGTGGGAATAGTAATTTTAACCCTATGCTATCCAACATTTTCCCTACGGTTGCACTCTCTGGAGTAGGAATAGTAATTTTAATCCTACGTCATCCAACACTTTCCCTACTGTTGCACTCTCTGTAGTTGGAATAGTAATTTTACCCGTACGCTGTCCAACACTTTCCCTACTGCTGCACTCTCTGGAGTGGGAATAGTCATTTAAACTCTAGGCTATCCAACACTTTCCCTACTGTTGCACTCTCTGGAGTTGGAATAGTAATTTTACCCGTACGCTATCCAGCACTTTCCCTACTGTTGCACTCTCAGGAGTGGGAATATTAATTTTTACCACCCCTACGCTATCCAACATTTACTTACTTTTTTAAATTTGTTTTACATTTTTATTAATTGTTATTTATATTATTATTTTATGTGTATACATTTATTTGTAATTTATTATATTTTTATTTATTTATAAGTAATTAAAATATTTTTTTAGAGTTATTATCAATGATGTATATACTATGTATTATATCTATATTATTATTTGTTTTTCATTAAGTTATTTATTAATTTTAAATATTATAATATATTTTTAACTATGTTTATTACATTTATAAGTATTATTTTGTTTATATTAAAAAAAGGATATTTTTAATAACAATATTTTGGACATCGATATTTTGTTTTAGATATTTTTGTACTTACCTTGTTAGAGATAGGATGTCGATATTTTTGTAATCGATATTTTTGGTGCGATATTTATGTAGGTAGATATTTTTGTAATCAATATTTTGCCATAGATCTGGCCTCTACACTTGGGTTATTGCTACTCCCTAGGTCAAGTTTCAGTAAGCAGAGAGCAAATGAGCCAGGAACAGGGGGTGTGGAACCAGAGTCGTCAGTTAAACTGTCTGTAGCAGTTACCACCTAGACCTTTGCTATTCAGCATACCAACAGCAAACAGATTTGGTGCCCTAGAGGCAGTTGAATGACTCAAATTCTTATGTTCTCAGGCAGAATAATCTTTCCGACAGGAGGATCCCCGGGAGAGGGCCATCCCAATAAGAGAGTACCATTATTCTAGTGCCATATTCAGGCTGGGGGTTAATGGAAGGAAGGCGTGCCCCAATGTAATGCTGGGAGGTACTGACCGGGGACAGTCGCCAAAGGTCATAACAAAGACCTCTCCAACTGGATCTTTTCATGGGAAAGAGCAGTCCATCGATCCATCCACCATAGTGGTCCCACATTCCCTACCATCCATAGACGATACAAGGGGTGTTAGAATCAGATCTATGGTGAAGAGGGCATGTGTTCCCCAGAGGGAAGTTGGTCCACCGGAGACTGATACCCAGCTGATTAACGTAGGCAGACACCTGTCGTCACCCGTGGTGCAGGTATTATCATGAACGTTGCAGGACTTGGCTTTAAACTGGTCGAGCATGACTGGGGAGCATTTGTAGATCAATATGATGTTTGGATGTTCCAGGAAACTTGGGCAAGGGAAGACCCGAATTATGTGTCATTCAGAGTAGATGCCATTAATAGGGGAAAGCACAGGCCTTCAGGCAGACTCTGCACTTGGTTTGGTTTACATTTAGGTTTCATGGTCAAGCAGATAGAGTTCTCCTCCAATGACATCTTGTGCATTATTCTTACCTCTCCATCAAGGGTTAGATTTGCTCTGGTGAAACTTTAATCCCGGCCGGTTAGCAACAGTCAAGAATCGCTGATTCTCGATCAGTTGACCACTTTTATCTCCATTATCCCTAACAATTTTTAGTGACCATAGATGGAGAATTTCATTGTCAGTTTGAGCCCCTGGATGGCCTGAATGGAGGAAACCATAGTGAAAAGGACATCCACTGGGCAATCCCTCAGCCAAATATCCCACCAGCCAGAGACTGGATTCCGTTGGTGCTCCAGATCAAATCCTTTACCCTGAGGCATTCCCTAAGGGCATGCAATGGTCGCACCAAATCTGATTCACCGGGGAATTACACTTTAAATAGAATAGGGCACTCCTCCATTTTAGACCACATCTTGGTAGATATGAGGTTCGAGCACAGGGAGGCTGATTTTGAGATTGTGCCCTGCCACGACAGCGATCACCATGCCCTGATCCTAGAGGCGGCAATGCCGACTTCTGAGATCGTCCCTGGCTTAAAATCCACACCAGACGATAGACTAACACTTACCAACTGCAGGAGGAGAGTCCGGTGGACAGGCATACACAAATCTTCTGATAAGCTGTCCACTCTATTTGAATGCATTATCCTATTCCTAATAGCTGCGGAACACTATGTTTTTAATATTGGCATATCCATCTCCCTCATGCAAGTTGCTGAGATCAACAAAGCACTGACATCCACACTGGCCGACACCTTCTTCCAAACAAGTAGAATAAGTAAGCATAAATAGGACCTACACTGGATGTCAAGACACTATCTCAAATTAAATTCATCTAAGACAGAGGTTAAGGTCTTTGTAATTCTATCTCCAGTATGATCTTAGGACTAGTGGCCGGATAAATTGGGATCGCTTCCAATCCTGGTCTCTAAAGCCAAGAACCTGGGTGTAATTCTCCATGACAAGCTGTCTTTTAAATATCATGTTAATGCAGTGGTATACTCATCCTTTTATGTCCTAAAAATGGTGAGGAAACTGCTCCTGTTCATCCCCATTGATGCCAGTAGAAAGTTAATATCTGCTTTGGTAATGTCCAATGTCGAATATTGCAACAGTCTATTGATTACTACACAGGAAATGGTTCCTAGTAAACTGCAGTTGGCGCAGAATGCAGCTGCTAGGATTCTGTAGGGGCACCCCGAAATGTAAATCGATATCCAAAGGGGTTTGACAAATTCACTAGCTGCCTATAAGAAGCAGAACAAAATTCAAAGCACTCTGTATTTGTATTTGTATTTGTATTTATTTATTTGTAAAGCGCTAACATTCATCCTGAGAGGACATCACGGCGCTGGAGAAAGTTGCAAGTGATTTGGCATCAGCTCTGATTGAAAATTATTGATCTGACCTGGGGAAGAGGAATGTTTTCAATTGTTTCTTAAATGAGACAAAGCAGTCATTTGTTCTAATTTTAGGGGGTAGCTCGTTCCACTTTGTTGCCGCAATCTGAGAGAAGGCCCGTTCTCCCATCCTGACTGTGCGAGCTCGGGTGATGACTGCTCTTCCTAACGTCATAGATCGTAGGTGTCTAGAAGGTTTATGAAATCTGACCCTGTCATGTAGGATGGTGGGGCCCATGTCGTGGAGTACCTTATAAGAAATGCACAACAGCTTAAAGATGGCTCGCTGCCGCATTGGGAGCCAATGAAGCTCACGCATGCAACTTTTAGCTGAATCAAATTTTCTTTTATTGCAGATGGCTTTGGCAGCGGCGTTCTGGACCAGCTGCAATTTAGAAAAGAGATAATCCGCCATTCCTACAAACAGAGAATTACCGTAGTCTGCATTGCCTATACAGCGATTCATAATACAGAGCAGAAATGTCTGAAGAACTCACTCCAGTTATACACTCCAATCAGATCCCTGCGTTTGGCAGTTCTAATCTTCTTGTTGTCCCAAGAGCCTACAGAACCAATTGGGGCCACAGAAGTTTTGTAGCTCTCACAGCTAAGATGTGTTCCTCTCTTCCCTCCCAGATTAGAGCCAGTCCTACTGTATTGTCATTTAGGAAACAAATAAAAACACGGCTCTTCAAATAACAGTTTTTGTTTTTATCTAGGCCATACCTTCTGGAACAATTACGCCGAGACACCTATGGGCATTTGTGCCCTTTATAAGTTACTAGCTTACCCTTCGCGCGATGCTGCGATCTCAGAAAAAAGGAAATTCAAGTAAACTCGTTATGATAACATTCAATTTAAATTGTGTCATTGTTTTGTTTTTTTTAGAAAAACTTTATTGTGCAATGCAAATATGGTTACAAGTATGGGCCTACAACCACAGGGGCCGGCCGCTAGAGCATAGAAAGCAGTCGTTGAACATCACAAAGCAGTGGCTGATCCCCTAGTGGTCCGGCAAAATACAGGATACAATTCTCAGCAACACAGGATGGAACCAGGATATAGTTATTTTTGTTTTTTTAGAAAGGAACAAAAGGAAAAAACAAACAAACAAATCTCAAGGTGGAGAGCATTATGGACAAAGTCGTGCTCCAACGGGGGGGGACCTTCAATACAGGATAGATAACCAGGTAAGCAATGGAGATGGCCGGGGGGGGGGCAGTGGGGAAGTCAAAAAAACAGGAAAAAGAGTAGATTCTTCCAGGAATGTCGGATCAGGGGGATAGAGAAATGTCTGGATTTTCCTCAAATGGGGGTGTTCAGATGTTCCCTCGATAAGCGTTCCAATGACCCCAGATTCTAATCCACGCCCTAGGCTTGCCCCTAGCCAAATACACTGTCTTCTCTTTAAACATACACCAGTCCATATTCCCCTTCCATACTGACACGGTGGGGGGCCGCTGGGAACCCCACAGCTGCGCAATATTGCTCTTTGCGATCATGTTCCCAATGGCCGCCCACCGGGCCTGAGCAACGTTGTAATCATTCGGCTCCCACACATTCAACAAACATCTCCGAGCCTCAGGCAGCAGAGCGACCCCGGTGACAAACTCCATTACAGCATGCACACGAGTCCAATACACAGCCACCTCGCGTCATTCCCAAATGATATGGAGGAAAGTAGCACTCAAACCACACCCGCGCTTGCATAACCCATCCGAGGAGAAGCCCATGGCAACCAAACTAGGACCAGTAACATACACCCGATGAAGAATTTTAAGTTGGACGATATGGAGACGGGCGGGAATGGCGACCTCTTTCGGGGAAGACAGTGCTGACTGCCTGTCTTCGTCATCCAACTCCAACCCGTCTCCAGTCCAGGCCTCCCTGAGACGCACAAGGAGATCTACCCGATTGTTGATTAACTTCTTATATATAAATGAAATCGTACTATCAGGCAGATGACCATCGAGTATATGGTTCTCGAGTGGAGAGGACTCGGGAACATTAGTCTCGGCAGCGAAGACCGACGTCAAGGCATGGCGGACCTGGGCATACCTGATAAACTCTCTATCACTCAACTCATACTCATTCTGAAGTGCCCCAAAGGTCTTAACTGCGCCTTTCACCCAAAGATCATCCACTCTGCTTATACCGATCATATCCCACTTCTCAAACACTTTCGTTGTCCAGAGGCATCCCAGTCTTTCCGACGCATACAAAGGGGTCGCTCGTGTCAATCGATCGTTCCATCCCATGGCCACATTTTCATCCTTCCACACACGCACAGCAATCTTGGTGGGTCCCGTTAGATTCCTCCCCGCTGCCCGAGAGTAGAGCGCTCTGTTGTAGTTACCGCCCGGCAACTGATGCTTGTCCATCTCGAAAGCCGGATTTGGGCTGGGTGCATACATTGCGTGATTGATTGCGGACAACTGGGAGGCCCAATAGTACCGCCTGATATCCGGGAGCGCCATGCCCCCATCATACCAGGGGAGAGTTTGCTTTGCAAGAGCAATTTGTGCGCGGCCGTCCCAGACGAGCCGCCTCTGTAGGCCTTCCACCTCCCGAAAGTAGCTTGCCGGAATGACGTCGAACAAATTCTGGAGTGCGTATAAAAACCGAGGCAGAGACATCATTTTAAAGAGTGCGGCGCGGCCGAGCGGCGACAACAGCAATCTACGCCACCAAACCACGTCTAGTTTCAACCTTCGGAGAGGAGGAAGGAGATTGTGCTCATAGCGGGCAGAAGGATCTAGCGATATAAAAATCCCCAAATATTTGAAGCCGGATTGAGAGATCTGAATGGGAAACCTACTTGGTAATGGAGGAAGGCAGCCCGAGATGACATATACACAAGATTTAGACCAATTGATGATCAAGCCAGAATTCTTGCCGAACGAGGTGAGAACGTCAAACAAGACGTTAAGGGATTTACGAGGTGAGGTAAGGTACAAAAGAATATCGTCAGCATACAACGAGACTCGGTCCTCAAAATCGGGGGCCCACTGAATGCACAAGGAGATCTGCCCAATTGTTGATTAACTTCTTATATATTAATGAAATCGTACTATCGGGCAGATGACCATCGAGTATACGGTCCTCGAGTGGAGAGGACTCGGGAACATTAGTGTCGGCAGCGAAGAACGATGTCAAGGCATGGCAGACCTGTGCATACCTGAAAAACTCTCTATCACTCAACTCATTCTCATTCTGAAGTGCCTCAAAGGTCTTAACCGCGCCTTTCACCCAAAGATCACCCACTCTGCTTATACCGATCATATCCCACTTCTCAAACCCTTTCGTTGTCCAGAGGCATCCCAGTTTTTCCGACGCATACAAAGGGGTCGCTCGTGTCAATCGATCGATCGTTCCATCCCATGGCCACATTTGCATCCTTCCACACACGCACAGCAATCTTGGTTTAGTCCCGTTAGATTCCTCCCCGCTGCCCGAGAGTAGAGAGCTCTGTTGTAGTTACCACCCGGCAACTGATGCTTGTCCATCTCGAAAGCCGGATTTGGGCTGGGTGCATACATTGCGTGATTGATTGCGGACAACTGGGAGGCCCAATAGTACCGCCTGAAATCCGGGAATGCCATGCCCCCGTCCTACCAGGGGAGAGTTAACTTTGCAAGAGCAATTCGTGCGTGGCTGTCCCAGAAGTGCCGCCTCTGTAGGCCTTCCACCTCCCGAAAGTAGCTTGCCAGAATGACGTCGAACGAATTCTGGAGTGCGTATAAAAACCGAGGCAGAGACATCATTTTAAAGAGTGCGGCGCGGCCGAGCGGCGACAACAGCAATCTACGCCACCGAACCACGTCTAGTTTCAACCTTCGGAGAGGAGGAAGGAGATTGTGCTCATAGCGGTCAGCTGGATCTAGCGATATAAAAATCCCCAAATATTTGAAGCCGGATTGAGAGATCTGAATGGGAAATCTACTTGGTAATGGAGGAAGGCAGCCCGAGATGACATATACACAAGATTTAGATCAATTGATGATCAAGCCAGAATTCTTGCCGAACGAGGTGAGAACGTCAAACAAGACGTTAAGGGATTTACGAGGGGAGGTAAGGTACAAAAGAATACCGTCGGCATACAACGAGACTCGGTCCTCAAAATCGGGGGCCCACTGAATGCCCTTTATCGACGGCTCCCATCGGAGCCAAGCTGCAAGAGGCTCTAAAGCAAGAGCAAAGAGCAGGGGGGACAGCGGGCACCCCTGTCTAGTACCCCTCTCGAGAGTGAAGGACTTGGACACTCGATCGTTTATGACCACCTGAGCCAGCGGCTCCCTATATAAAAGTTTCACCCACCCGACAAATTCCGAACCAAAACCAAATTTTGCGAGGGCGACCCAGAGATAAGGCCATTCTATCGTATCAAAGGCCATCGTGGCGTCCAAGGAAGCCAAGATGGCCGGCTCCGAAAGAGACCCCGCTCTCGCGAGAACACCATGTAGGCGCCGCAAGTTGAGAGCAGTGTTCCGATGTGGGATAAAACTGGATTGATCCGGATGGATCAAATCACAAATCACTGTAAGCAGACAATTGGCGAGAACCTTGGCAAGAACCTTCGGCTCAGCGTTCAACAGGGAGATGGGCCTATATGATGCGCAGCGATCCCGAGGCTTGCCCTCCTTGGGAATTACCACGATTGTTGTCAAACGCTGGTCACAAGGGAGGGTGCCAAGGTCACGTGACTCCATAAACATATCGCGAAGATATGGAGCGACTTTATCAGGGCGCAGTTTGTACAGCTCAATGGGCAAGCCGTTCGGGCCCATAGCCTTGCCCGAACAGAGAGAACAAATTGCAGTCGCAATCTCGTCAACAGACAACGGAGCCTCCATGCACTCTCGATCCTCCTCGGAAAGGCAGGGCAGTGCAATGTCACGCAGCAATGAATGGGAGTCGTCCACGTCTCTATCAGACACCGGGGAGTACACAGCACGAAAATAATCCGCAAAACACTCCACAATCTCACTCGGGTCAGTCACACTCTCACCATCTAAAGTCTGAATCACAGGGACCACACGATTCGCTCTTTCCTTCTTGTCAGGCCATGCAATCAATTTACCCGCCTTATCCCCTACATCGTACAGTCTACCCTGCTGCTCCCTGCACATCGTCTTGGCAGCATCCGTGACAAGGGATTTATAGTCTAGCTGCTTCGGACCAAGGGCGTGGAGTCTGTCATGGGTAACGCCTGACTCTAGGTCAGCCTCCAATTCCAATATTTCCGCCTCAAGACTCACCACCTCCTGATTCCTAGCTTTCTTAGTTTCAGCAATTAAGGATAGGGCCTGTCCACGAATAACAGTCTTAAAAGCTTCCCATAGGGACACAGAGGAGGAAACAGACCCCTCAATCTCCAGGAAATAGTGGTCTAGGGACTTTATTAAACTGTTACAGGTCTTGGGATTACGCAAGTACCAGGGGTTGATAGGGGCGACCCGCAGCGTTCACCCCAGTGTCCATGGAGAGCCACAGTGGAGAATGATCCGAAATGCCCCGGGCCAGATGTCTGATCTCCCTAACAGAGGAAGACTGGGCAGTGGGCATAAGGATGTAATCAAGACTGGAGCGACTCCCATGAGCCCCGGAGTGAAAGGTGTATTGACTCAGTGTCGGATGCATCAACCTCCAGCAGTCTACCAGACCAAAGGTGTCCAAGAACCCACTAAGCCATTACTGGGAATTAGGAAGATCCCTGGGGGGGTGGCGATCCATAGTGCCAGAAAGCACAGAATTAAAATCCCCACCCATAAGAAGAACGCAGTCAGGGAGCTCCAGCATCACACGGCCAATATCTGAGAAGGTAGAGGTCTGGAGACCCGGGGGAACGTACACAGTGAGCAGTGAAAGAGTCTTACCCTCCCACCTACCAGTGAGGGCGGTGTAACGCCCCCTGTCGTCGAGGATTACATCGTCAATCTCCAGAGGGAGAGAAGACCGAACCAGAATACCCACCCCTCTAGAACCAGTGGTGAACCCGGAGTGAGCGACCAGGCGGTAACCCCACCTATTCATAGCATGACACATATTTCCCACCAAATGCGTCTCCTGCAAAAGTACCACATCAGGAGACAAGCGACGCAGATACTGCAGTACCACACCCCGTTTTATGCGATCACCTAATCCATTGACATTCCAAGATATTAACCTCAACCCACTACCCCCAATCCCAACAAGTGATGCATGAGTCACCCCACAAAGAGCATGACACTTGAAGTATAGAAAAAACCAATACGTCGCCTTGAGAAAGAGAAACACACTCACAAACACCCCGTCCCACCCCCCAACCAACGCCCGTTACAACTCCCCCCTCCCTGCACCCCTGCAGTAGACTAAAAAGCCACCCCAACATGCAGTGTGCCTGTCGCCCTAACATTTCCCACTCTACAAAAAGACCCTGGAGGAGGAAAGAGACCCGTCCCTCCCGCCACCCAGAAGGGAACATCAGTGAAACATTGCATATAAAATAAATAGAACCCAGTTGAACAATGTCTAGTATTCGGAGATCAGGGGCCGAAGCATCACTTCTGTACCGGCTCACCACCCTCGGCACCACCAGGGTGCTCAGTCCGGTCGTTCTGGCCAGGCAGGGAATCCAGCCAGTCACTCACATTCTCCGGCCGGTCGAAAAAGAATGTCCGTTCCTCATACTCCACACGAAGCCTGGTAGAGAAAAGCATTGCGTACTTCAATCCTAAGTCCCGAAGAAGTCGCTTAACTCCCTGAAAGCCCATCCTTTGTCTCTGGACGAGCTGAGTAAAGTCCGGGTAAAAGTTAACAGTGGAATTCTCAAATTTCACCGGGTCGCTCACCCTCGGCGCCTGCAGGATAGCATCACGATCCCTGAAATGAAAAAGTTTGGCGTAGATAGGCCTAGGAGGAGCGCCCGGCTTAGGCTTTCCACCTGGAACGCGATGGGCGCGCTCCACTGCAAAAACCTTGCTCAGTTCAGAAGGGGCAAGGTGGTTCAGGACAAGATCTTCAACCAGGAGGTCAATCGAGTGAGTCTCGGGATTTTCCGGAACACCTATGACGCGAATGTTATTGCGTCTTGCCCTATTCTCAAAATCTTCCAGCCGATGGGTTATTAGGTCATTAGCCAATCTCAAATTGCCAAGTTTGGTCTGAAGTTCCGACACATCAGCCGTGAGGCTAGAAGTCTTCAGATCCAACGACTTCACCTTCTCGCTGGTCTTAGACAGGTCGGCTCTGATTAGGGTGACATCGATGGCAACCGTGTCAATTTTATGAGCGAGAACCTCATATTGCTGGCCGACGGTCTCTTTCATGTTGGTAATTGCGCCCATGATGTCCTGCAAGGACAGATCGGCAGGGGCGATTGAGTATTCCTTGGCGTCCTCCGGGGTATGGCTGGTGACTCCAGGGGATCCTTTGGATTGAGTGTACCGGTCCATAATGTTGGATTGGACCGGTCCCCCACGAAGGGGCGTCTTAGTCTTCCGTTTCTCGGCTTCGCCCCTGGCTGCCATGCTGGAAGATGCGCCCCGGAGGGGCCCGCGAGACCTAGTGAAAATGGCCGCCTGCGGGCAAGGCCCCAACAGTCCACAAAAGCTGGCTCATGCGGCCAAGACAGAGACACGACTTGACCCAATCTGCGTAGATGGTAAAGTCTCACTCACACTGAATAGAGGCTGGACAGATCCCCGACCCAGCTGGACCTTCTCGCAATCAGACCATGCCAGGACCCAGAAACGAAACCGAAAGTTGGAGTAGGGCTACTGGGGAAGACCCTTCTGCCGTTGTTATTCAACTCCGTCTCGGCATCACAATTCGCCAAGTCTCCAGCTCGCCGCAGGGTGGGCCTCAAAAGTTCGAATCAATGTAATTTCAGTTCCCCGAGTCCGAAATAAAATCTGAAAGGAGTTATGAAGTCATCCAAGGTTCCTCTTCAATAATCCGTCCAAGAATTCAGGATGTTCTCAGGATAAGTTTCGAAGAGTGGCGAGGGTCCGGGGAGCTCTGTGCTCACGCGGCCATCATGGATGCTCGCGTAGCTCCTCCCATTCCATTGTGTCATTGTTAAGGAAACGTATTCATTTTAATATGGAAAACATTTCTAAGTGTGGCTTGATCAGTGCGTCCTCGATTGGCTTCCATTCTTGATTCTGGTTGCTCTCCTGTTTCTTTCGAGCGGGTTTGAGCAGTGTATAATTGATCGTTTTCCAATCTTGATTCTCGTTGCTCTCCTGTTTCATTCGAGCAGGCTTGAGCAGTGCCTAATCGATCTGTTTCCAATCTTGATTCTCGTTGCTTGTTCATTTGAGAAGAACGGGCTTGAGCAGTGAGTACTCGATCAGCTTCCAATCTTGATTCTCGTTGCTTGTTCGTTTGAGAATTACGGGTTTGAGCAGTTTGTATTCGAACAGCTTCTAATCTTGCTTCCCGTTGCTCGTCTGTTTCTGAAGCTCGTAATGCCTTTTTCTTTTGTGCTGCTGATGTAGATTAACCAATCGATTTCCGTTTGGGGGTCATAACTGTCGACAATGCTCGCAAATTTGCTGTCTATTTCAGTATTCAAAAGATTATGAGGGCCCTGGGGGGGCGATTTTTGGGCCCTGGGGGGGGCCGATATTTTTAAATTTTTTTGACAGAAACCTTCGCGGGAGTGTACTCAACAACTTACCAAAGTTTAATGGCGATCGGATGAATGATGTAGTAATGCATAAAGGACAAACAGACAGACAGACATACTTTTGTTTTTATATATATAGAAGATAATAACACAGCATAGCATAACATTACTGAAGGCTTTCCGAGCCCCTTGGAAGCCATTAGGAAATCCAGTTTGTATTCCTTATCCACTGACTCTATCCAAATGGGTTGGTTGGAAATTAATCCAAACAGCCGGTTACGATGCCGTAGGAACGGCTCCGAATGAGTGTCGGAGACCGTTTACTATGGCATCGTAATCAGCTGCTTTGGAGGGAATTCTGTCTGGATCATTCATGTTGAGGCTTTTCATTTGTTTTAGAAGTGACTCTATTTCACGTTTGCCTGAGGTTCCAATAATGATTTTGTGAAGAGTGGTATTGCATCACGTGTAATTGGCCAGTAAATATTTACTGATTCACATACAAAGTTAGCATTTGCCAATAGAGGGTGCAGATCAGATTTTGTAGGAAATCAATTATAATTCAATAAAACCCACAGGAAGGTGTGACTGTCACAATTTCCCTTGAAACATCACACATGTAAACATTTAGGCACTTGTTGTAGGGTGTACATTGTCTGAATAGGAAATTATAATGCAATGTACATTGTACACCTGCTAATGTTTTTCATTTTTGTACAGAATGTAAAGGGAGAAGCAATATTCCCTAATGATACATCCTTCCCCCTTCCCTCATCAATTACATGGCTGTTTCTTGATCTGCTCCAAACTAAAAGCAGAGTTCCTCCTGCCCCTGCCCATCGCCCCCGGTTATCAGGGTAGGTAACTAACAAACGTTTTGTAAATACAAACTTGTGAGCATTTGTGAGTTCAACGACTTCTGCAGCAGTCTTAATTTTTGAAAAACACAAGTTTCCTTATGAGATTAACTTGAAAGTAAAATTATACCAAACAGTGTATTGTGTTCAAGAGAAATGTGGTAATGTATTTTAACCGGTTACTTTATACATTTACAAGTGCAACTTATGTTTTGTGTATAACAAAGTTAAATACACACTTATAAAGGACCCTGTCTATGCACCTAGGTGACACGCTCGTGCCCATATACCTTCGTGAGTCCGTGAGTTATCAAATACGGTATTCAAAAATAATATTAAATTTGCAGAAATAAGTGGCACTTAGGTGTGTAAACAGCTTTGTGAATCAGACTGTTTCGAAAACCTTAAGACTGTTGCCTGATCTTACATTTTGCTTTTTCAGAACACTGCCTAGCCTCCACGCCGTGCTAGCATTTCCTAAAACGTTCTCGTATTGTTTGCTTTAATAATGTGCTTCCTTGCAGCCCAACTGCATCATTGATAATAGCTGTTTTTACTAGCAACACATTTCATATGGAATTATTTTGCTTTACTAATTTTGCCACTTCCACCCCTATGTTCTTTCATCTCAATGAAGTATTTTGGTTCTTTTTGCATCGTTTCTTGCAAGCAGACCAAGCTATATCAAAGAACTGAGGATCCTTCTTACAATTCCTTCCACTTTCTTCATATTGTTTGTTGCTTATGCCTGCTATCCTCGGTATAAAAGTAGGTAAATGGAGAAGTCGACAGAGCTAACGTGAACTCTTATTGCTAACTCCACTGAGCAGGTTTTCGCTGTAGTACCCATAACTTTTAGAATCTGTGTCCCTTAAGTTGAGCTGCGGATTGGGACTGGGGTACATTGATCTGAGCTCTGGGGTTCCTCCTTTTATGTTCAATCGCTTGATTTATACCTAGATTTCCCCTGCGAGGGATTATGGGTCGATTGTGCCATGAGTCTTTGTTAAGAAACTTAATAAAAACTTCTTTGACAAAAAAAAAGTAGGTAAATGTTCATACCAGTTTATATCTTGAGTCACTTCACATACTTAGACAAAATTGTGCTTTTATCTTCACACTTTCAACGTTATTATAGCACACATGCCAACACTAAAGAAGAAGAAAGTGAGAGATTTTTAAAAATGAACTGGGATAATGTATATAGCAAGATGCATACAACAGTGTGCAATTTTAGCAAGATGAATAATTCATAGAACATGTTAACAGTATAGCAAGGTACATTCAGCATTGATCAAGATAGAAGCGAAATAATTTGGGGAGTAATATATAGGCTGAACATAAGTGTAATAACAACAGAAACATTTGAGAATTTCCTACATTTCCAATTAAATGACATTCAAAAATGTTCTCGAATGTCAGCATCATAAGAGTTTGTGCGAGGACCGCCTTAAGTAAAAAAAAGTGTAGCAAATTATCATCAAGAGTTTGATTTTCACTGAAATGTCTTGTCAAATACAATTTTTATTCACAAAGGGATTTACGGGTAGTATATTTACGATTGCAGAGTCTCTGCACATAAAAAGACATATCTTTTATCTAAGTTTACCTAAGTGAATCGGGCCCCATGTCTTTTCTGTATGCCTCTATCTGGACTTCCTCTAAACGCAAAATTATTTCCTGTTGTCATTTGGCATCACTTTGCTGTTTTTTTATTTTACTCAATAACTTAGGTTATATAGATGTGGAGAATATGGTCACTGCTGGTGAAACGCAGGTGCTTCGAGTGTTTTCTCATATTGAAACTCTTAGGGCCTGATTCACAAAGGTAAACTGTGTCTGTTTATGATTATTTACAATTCACAAAAAGATTTATGAATAGTATCTTTGCGAGCATGGAGTCTCCGCATCATAAAAAGATAGGCCTTCTTTTGTGCAGAGACTCTGCACTTGTAAAGATACTACTCGTAAATCTCTTTGTGTGAAAAGCTAACAATATAAAACGCACACAAACGTCAGCACTGCACCACCAACAAGAGTCTGATTCGAAGGAACTTGACAGTTTAAAAGAAGGCAGCACCTATGAAACTTCTACAGGACTGTGAAAAATGTAGTTGGCAGGAAGCATGGCATACTCTCAGTCTCATCCCAGACCTCATCTCCTAATGTTGAGGCTTCTCTGTACAGTGTGCCTTCCCAGTTGTCACGGCAGGGATTTACCCACTATGTGTGTCTCTGTCTCTCACTCTTACAGGGCAAGAGGCATGATAGGCACAGTCTATCAGAGCAGGCAGCGGACAAGGGTAGACAGAGGGGAGATAGAGTGCTCTATGGACAGCCGTGGCCTGTTCAGGTCAGGGCAGTGCGGCCGAGTGGGGGGATTTCGACAAACTACAACGAGGGAAAATGAATTATTAATTTAATTCTCCCTTGTGGTTGTCTGTCGAATCCCCCACCCCACTAGGCACCACTGCCTTTGTCTGCCATGGACAGCGGCAGCCTAGGGAGGAAGGAGCCACAGCCTTTAGAGATGGCCTCTGAGAATGAGCCAACAATGTGGCACTACTCAATCTACTCACCTTCGTACAGTACAAGAGGTATTATAGGGAACAGTGTTTTATACAGGGGAGATGTTGTGGCCCTACGGCCAGAGCTGCCGACTTTGGAGCTAGAGAACCAGGTTTGAGCCTCAGCATCGGCTCAGCATCCTAAAATGTTGTCATGACAAACTATATATATATATCCTCCTTTCTCCAACCTGTTCCATGCTTTCTCACGGAACCGAAAAAGGCATGAACTCCCACTTAAGGAGTGCACTCTTGATTTATTTTATGTGCATAGCCGCCATTACGCGTTTCGAACCACCAGGGTCATTGATCACATGACATACTACAATTTTCTCCCTGTATTTAAAGTGGCACGGGTTTTTTTTTGGCATAGTGAATATGGAAAACAGACTACTCGTCTGTTTTCCATTGGCAGCACATTTGAGGAATCAGAGCTATTTGCAAAAAAACATTCAGTATAAATAATACATGTTTATAATTGCTGAACCCCTGTTCATGCATTTGTTTGTTGTTTTTACTTGATTAAATACATTGCGCCAATATGTACATAAATGTATCTGTACATGCTAAAATTTAAACCCAGTTCATATTATACACATCATGCTTAAAATCATGATTAAAAAGGCATACATCATTAGCTTTGTGCAAAATGCGCATTTGTTTCTAAAGATGTATAACACAATCTTTTAAAATGATGTGCTTACTACAATAAAATCATGATTTCATTAGTTCTGTGCAAATTGAGCAATTATTTGAAAACATGTTTTAGCCTGTAAACAGTTGGTTTACATATTTAGCGAATATCCTATATGTGCAAAAAGTGCTTCAAAAGTGCTAGTGTATTTTTATACACCCCTATATAGTGCTGTGGTGGAAGAAAAACATGTGTTGTTACATGATTACAACTACACTAAAGAGAGAAATTGATTTAGGGATGAGATTCAGCATTCTAAAACCATAATGAGTACAATTATGTTCCTATATGTTCCAATTATGTACCAATCAAAGATTTAAACTACCTTAACCACGGTTAGAGCCAGGTGTGTAAGTCTTCTGTCGTGTTGAGCCCATAGGGGCTCTTACTGTCTAGTTAAAGGATATATTTTTTTTCAAGTTGCCTTAAAATAGTCTCCTTATTTCCTCCTCTTCTTGGTGGAGGGTCGCTCTCAATTCCATAGTACTTTTAATTGTCCAAACTGCGGGTATGGACCTCTTCAAAGTGGCAAGCTACTGGATAAGTCATATCTTTATTGGTGATGGCCCGCATGTGCTGGAGTATCCTCTTGTGGACCTGCAGTTTTGTGCATCCCACATACCGCAGTCCACAAGAACACTCCAGCACATACACAGCTAAATCAGACTTACAGGTCAGAAATGTATTTATGACCATGGGTCTATCCTTGAATGATGTTAAAAATTACGTTATACTTTCACTATATTTACATACCCTGCATACTTCACAGCGAACAAAACCTTTACGGTTAGACAGCCAATTAGTGCTTGTTGTTACTTCGGGACTACTGCTGACTAAATGGTCACCTGTGCTTGGCGCCTTCCTATATGTAATTAGGGGAGTAGTTGGCATTTTACCCCCTATAATCAGATCATTTTGCACCAGGTGCCAATTTCTTTTAACAATTTTTCTCAGGCTGTCCGTCTGTCTGTTATATGTGAGAATTAGGCGAGGGCTGCTTTCTGTGGCTGAGCTATTTACTCGTTTGATTTTACTGGCAGATGGTATTAAGAGTAAATCTTCCTGTGTTTTGGCTCTGGGTTGACTTATTACATAATTTATCATCATTTTCTTTACACCCCCTTGCTACGAAGCGAGATTTACATTCATTATGTGCTGTTATTAGATCTGACTCGTTACTGCATATTCTCCGAATTCTTAGCATTTCCCCATAGGGTATGCTGAGAATTGTATGCTTCGGATGAAAACTGAGTGCAGAATGGTGTTCCCGGATGTTGGTTTGCGGTACAAGTGTGTTTCTAAAGTGCTGCAACATACACATCTCCATCCAAGAAACAGATTGTGCTTTCACTGATGGAATATGTGAGTTGGATATTAACATTGTTATTGTTCAAATCATTAATACATTCTTCTGCACTCTGTTTCTCCCCACGCCAGACCAAAAATAAATCGTCACTGAACCTTATTGGACCATACCTCTGCATACTTGTATTTTTACTACCATCTCCTCCCACCATCCCATGTGGATGCAGGCTTAGCTGGGCGCAAAACTCGTGCCCATTGCTACACTCCTTACCCGATGGTAGACTTGTTGCTGGAATAAGAATAAGTTGTTATATTATATATAAGTTGTTTTAGTGGAGAGGTGTGGCTCACTGGTTAGAGGCGGCAGACCTGTAAGCAGAGAATGACCCAGGACTAGGGTTCAATTCCCGACGCGGCAGGGTCGTGCACCAGGGTCAAATGGACTCGATAATTCTCGCCTCGGTGCCTACTCTAACCAGGGGACACACTCGGTAACTCTGGGCATTAAGCTTGCCTCATCTCTACAACGGCCCCCCACAGATGCCGGGGATGCCTGGTTTCACCCTGGAGATACCCAGAAAGGGACCATCTCACAGAGAAAACCAGGACGGGTTCCCCAGCGGTCTGCAGCGCCAGGACACTCGGTTAGAGTAACAGTGCGCAATACCCCTCATTTACATTTACATTTATATTAACAAAACTTAGTTAGGTCAATTAGCATTTTGTTATGGGCATGGAATTCAATGGGTCTCTTTCCTAGAACATTTTCCAGTGCTCCCATCCCATCTTGATAGTGTATAGATGTATATAGGTTACTGACATCCATGAAGATCAATAAAAAATCTTTTTGCCCATGAATTCCATGTATTTGCCTCAGGAAATCTGTCGTGTCCTGTATATACAATGGTAACATTTTCACTTGTTCTTGCAAAAATGAGTCTATATACACTGAAACATTTTCTGATAGGCTTTGAATGGCAGAGATTATGGGCCAGTCGGGAGGATCAGTACTGTCTTTATATATTTTGAGGATAAAATACATTACTGGCAAGATTGGGTAGATTTTTAAAAAATCTCAGTTCATCATGATTCATTAGGCCACTGCTTTTCCATGCCATGAGGCTTTCTTCACCCACTGGTGTGTTGTGGCATTCATACTTTTATTCCCCTCACTGCAGCATTCAGGCTGTGGCAGTGAGTAAGCCCACTTCTACCATTGGCTAACTGAACTGTGAGTGACGGCATTTTGCTCTCATAAATTGCACATTTACATAGGAAAATAGTCGACTGTATCGGAAGGCACTAAGGGCCCAATTGACAGAACTAACTTAAGACAAAATCCTAAACTTACTACTTTTGGTATTCACAGAAGTTAGGATTTTGTCTTAAGTTTGTCTTAAGACAGACTTAAGACAGACTTAAGTTAGGATTTTGTCTTACGGCAGTCTTTCTTAAGACAAACTTAAGACAAAATCCTAACTTTTGTGAATACCAAAAGTAGTACATTTAGGATTTTGTCTTAAGTTAGTTCTGTGAATCGGGCCTTTAGGATCCAGTGTATCTTTTTGATTAAATGTAAATTTGTTTTATAATAAAGAACTCTACGTCATCTTTAAAAAAAGGCTTCCACACTGAAAGTACTACATTCTGCATGATAACTGCATATTAACTGTCGGATCATATTCTGAGGCAAGCAAGGGCTACTAGGCCTCAGCCATATTGTTTGGGTCGTTGACCTCTGATATCCCCAGGTCCTTCTTACTATGACCCTGCCACTTGGGCCAAGTTTTAGCACTTGTCTCATAGTACTAGTGATGTCGAGCAGTCACAGACTTTTCAATATGGTTAGTAGGGAGGAGCAACGTACTCAACACACAACAATCACCCAACAGTGCAATAACCGAATGTCCAACCCAATGCATATCTTAATAGTAATAAAAATACATTCATAAACTCCAAAACATAATATTACACACTACGAAACACAGATACACTGAGTCTCTGGCGCAGGGCCACTATACATAGGGCAATTATAGTACCCTAACTTCTGCCTCTCCCACTTCTCTTCTATGGCTTTGTGAAGTCTGCAGTATTGTAGACGCAGTGTTACCATTTCAAAGGCAGAACAGTGTGTTTAACTTAGAAGCAATATGTAAAGACCTCGGGGCATATTTACAATAACTGGTGCATCCCTGCATATCAGCAGGGATTCACCAGTTATTGTGCGCCACAGCTCCTCCATCATGAATGCGCCGCATTGTAAATGCGGCGCACCATGGGGCAGAAACGGCACAGATGCGTCATGCATCTGTGCCGTAAAAGTGGCGCATTGCTGGAGTTGCATCGCAAGCGTAACACAGCTCCAGCAATGCTCTGGGGGCCCTATCTAGTTAATGCTGCGTCAATCCTTACACCTGATTCAGGCAGGCGCATGGTTTTGACGCAGCATGGGCCTAAAAGTGACTGATTGAAATCTTGTAGATTTCACTCAGCCACTTTTAGGAGGCATTCCTGCGCCAGAACCCCCCCCCCCCCTGCGCAGGAACGTCTACATGTGGCGCAGGGGTTTACAACGTGATGCATCTCCCAGATGCGTCACGTTGTAAGTACCCCACACTATGGCGCAGGATTTGCGCCACGGCTGCGTCACGAAAGTGACACAACGGCGGTGTAAATGACGCACAAGGGGCTTGTAAATCTGCCCCTTAGATTAGAGGCAGTGCGTAAAGTATTTATGCAGTACCAACACCGTAAAAAAGTCACAACACAACACAAGAAAAATCTAATCTCCACTCCTTCAGGGAAGAAATGCTGTCAGCAGCCAATGAAGGTGTGATGCAACTGGGCCCAAGATTCCGTTTGCTTCCAATCGAGCATTTCATCAGCGGCAATTCCAATTCAGAAGGACCTCGCTGAGATGGTATCTGGCCTTATAAAACCCTCTTCTGCTGCAGCCTTGTCCCACTGGAAGATCCCAGTCTCCAAAACAAGTCAGATGGTTGAAATCTTCACAGGGAAAATGCGCAAAAAGTACCCAGCTGGTTAAGAACCTTTACTAGGCACAAAATTCAAATTTCTTCCATTATGAGCTTTCCTGTCTAAGGTCGACGACTTCATGGAGACCTCGTCCAGCAGCTATCCGACAACATGGAGTCCTCTTTGGCCACAGCCTGCTGCCTTACCTAGCTAAGGATTTTCGACTTCCATTTTGGAGACAAAGGGGCCTCTTTCGATTCCCTTGTGCCACTGGTACATCACTTTTGCCCAAAATAAAAGAGACGCACCGGTGGTGCAAGGGGCTTGTGAATAAACCCTCTAAGTCCAAAGGTAAAACTTTCAACATAGTAAACCTGGTTTCTATATCTGACCAGAGTGCTAATTCGGTCAGCCTTACTATGTGCCTAGGTACTTGTCAAGTGCAACGATTTAACTGCAGTTCTCTCCTAATGCTTTTTTAAGCTATTTTCACATATACATTTAATTATGCATGAGTCTGGTTTCCCTTGCTAGATTTTTGTCATTTTGTTGTCATTTTACTTATTATTACTCTTTTTGTTCAAAGTTGGTTTGATATCTTTCTTGTGTTATGTTGTGACTGCATTACTGTTTTGGTACTGTTTAAAACTTTACACATTCTTTCTGTTCTGTGCCATTGCTAGCAAGAGGTTGAGCTCAGTTTAATTTAGTGATCCTGACAAGGTTGTGGTTATTTCTTCAGGTAGGTACTCCACTCCCTTAACTAATACCCACATTTGTTACACTCCTCACAGCAGGTTCATCTTCAGACTGAGCACCTACAACAGAGACTAAAAGAGATGGGAACATTCTGCACTTGGCTCTCACCAGTCACACTGACTGTGATCAGAAAAAGAGACAAAAGGCTAGCCTCATCTAAAGGACCCTTCACACTCGGAACAACAGAGACTCTGGTCCCACCCTTCTCCCAACTATCTACCAGGAAGATCTTTCAACAGCTCCTTGCAGCAAAATACCCTAATCAAATTCCTAAAGAGATGCCCTCTCCCCAGTTCAGTGTCTAGCTCCCTGCACTTCAATATATTTTCACTGTCAAATAAATATTCCTCCATCCTGTGCATATGAACAATCAAGGAGCTTCTCAAATGAAACCTGCAGGCTTCCTTAACTCTGGTTCACTCAACAGCACTATGTTGGTATCAAGCAGATCAAAAACATACATGTGCTGGTATGTTAGTGCTAGCATCCAGGCTACCTTGTAGCCACAGAATTTTACAGAAGTGCTATGAAATGAAATGAAATGAAATGAAATGAAATGAATGAAATGAAAAACAATTTTTAACGCGCAACTAAGCCCAGATGGGCGTCAAGGCGCCTAACCAAATAATACCAGATAACAGAGACTGATCCTAATTACGGATAAGCCCTGACAAAACACCAGGTCTTGAGCGCCTTTTTAAAGGAAGACAGAGAAGGTTGCATCTTAATCTCAGGAGGTAACAAGTTCCATAGTTTGGGAGCAGCAACAGAGAAAGCTCTGTCTCCCCAACGAACGCTTTTGGTACGTGGGACAACCAACAGATTCATCTCAGAAGATCTTAAAGATCTGCCAGGCTGATACCGGGTCAGCAATGCACCAAGGGGGTCAAAAGAGCCCTCTGCCAAAGCTCGATAGACAAGACAGAGGATCTTAAACAAAATCCTGAGATGAATGGGCAACCAATGAAGGCTCCTTCTGGCCATCGTAGCAGATGAAGTTTTGGGAAGTGCTAAGACAAAGCGAGCAGCCGCATTTTGAACTACCTGTAATCGCTGAATGAGCCCCTTGTTGGAGTCTACATAGAGCGCATTACAGTAGTCCAACCTTGAACCTATCAATGCTACTGCCACCTGTTTGCGTGCTGAGGGAGAGAGATAGTGAAGGATCCTCCTGAGAATCTTTAGCACTCCCCAGCAGGTGGCCACCGTACGGTTGACCTGCAGAGTCATGGATAGGGAGGTGTCAAAGATTACCCCAAGGTTTCTTGCTGACTGGGCAGGGGATGGACAGGTTCCCAGTGATGCCGGCCACCACTCATCCGACCAGATATCCCGGTCCTTGCCAAAGACCAGGATCTCAGTTTTTTCACCATTCAGCTTCAGGGAGTTCTGAAGCATCCAATCCGAGACTGTCTGCATACAGATCCTGAAGTTGGTGGCGGATGATGATACTGAGTGGGCCAGTGACACCATAATCTGGGTGTCATCGGCGTATGACACCAGTTCCATCCCCTGAGATTTTACTAGCCTTGCAAGGGGGGCGACATAAATGTTAAATAGGGTCGGACTGAGAGCCGACCCTTGTGGCACCCCACACTGCAAGGACATAGCAGGGGAGAGGAACTCTCCAAGCTTGACTCTTTGCTCCCTATGCTGTAAAAAGGAGTGCAGGAGGTTCAGAGCCATGCTACAGTAGGCTTCTACTGCTGTGGCATTGATAAAAAGGTTTGATCAAAACTACTGAACACAAAACACAGTATGCTGCCACCACTGTTCTACATGCTAAACCTGCAACAGGGATGGGAGTTCACTAACACAAATGAGTGTGCACTTGGTGCCCTCCTGTGGAAACAGGACAGGTCCTGGACAGGTTCAGGACTATACCCACATATGGTGAAAGGCTATTCTTCATACTCTATGTTAGGGCGTGGCTTAGGCCAAAAATTCAAAATTTAGGATATCAGGTACTCACAGCTGGACAGTCAAGGAAGGAGACACGACTCTAACCATGCATGGCAAATTCCTATCCTAACAATAACCAAGTGCTTACTTGAAGAATGACATTAAATTAGTACTTAGATCCACTATTACATTTTCTTTTATTGACAAGACCAATAATTGATAAACTATAGTTTTTCATACTTATTTAGATCATTTTTCCGTTAACAGTGTTGTTTTTAATGAGTGCTATGTTGCACTCAGTGGAGAAAGGACATTTCCACTATGATTGTCCTCATATGTGGCAGGCTTCTCCTTTTTTTGTTATCTTCTGCCAACAAGCATAATATTAGACTGCATGCCCACAACTAATTCACAGTTGGTTGCCTCCTCTATTGCCCTGCCCCAGTCACTGCACCCACTTTACATGTAAAAGGCATTACTTTGGAAGGAGAAGGCGAAACTGACTTTGATTGAGCTGGGGAGCCATGGAGAGCTATTGAGCCGCTGGGTGAAGACTACAATCCCCATAATTCCCTGCTGCTCTTGTGCTTAAAAGCGTGCTGCTGTCCCACAGTCGGTGGGAAGGAGAAAGTGAAACTGACTTTGTTGGGACCCAGGGTGAGCCACATCATTCCCTGATGTACTTGCGCTTAAAAGTGTGCCTCTGTCCTGTGGTGCAGGATGCGCCCAGCCTGTGCCTGGGCAAAGCCCTGGCCAAGGGCGGGCCGGTCTGCGCCTGTCCGCAGCTGTACGAGGCTGGACTGCCCCCCCCCCCTCTATCATTCACCATCTCTAAGTACCAAGTTCCTTTCTTAGCAGCAGAGTTTCGTCAGCGAAGGGTGAGCTCCAGTTATTTCTATATAGTTGGAAAACACAAAGTTGCCGGGAATGTAGCTGCAAAACCCCCCTCTGTTTCCATTAACAGTAAGCTCGAGAGGGTTGTTGGGATTGTGACTAATGAAATTAAATTGACTGAATGTAGACTGTCCCTTGATCGTAGGGTACTGCCAGTTTTCTGCCCAGACCTCCATGTTGGAAGAGGCGGCACACACCTGAGGGTGGGAGTGAGCAATCACAAATCCATGTTTTTCCTGATAACAGATGCAGTGAATAATGCTGAGGCCACATCTGTATTGGGCAGCCTCCCAATGTTGCAGCCCGCCCTACCTGAAGTGGTAAAGAAGAAAAACCAATCAGGGAGGAACGATGCTGCGAAGAGGAAGCAGGCCTCCCCTAATTAAGGTAACAAGAACCAATTACTTTCCTGGATTCAACCCATGGCAACAACTCCAACCCATGCACAGACTCTCGTTTGTGAAGCAAATACTCCTTTCTCTTTAGACTGTATGACATTTGAAGCACTATGTATAAAATTCGATAAGATCATGGATAGCAAACTGAAGCTACTGATAGATTGCCTGGATAAGCGCGAGGGTCTAGTAGCTAGCGTTCTTAAATAGATACCAACGGAGCGTCCAAGGATCAAAGGAAGCAGCTCTTCTGCACGCAATCAACCACCTCTGATTAACAGTGCTAGCTTGGAGCAGCTGGTCAAGATCTCCCTTGCCCTTTGAGGAGACTCACGGACCATCTATTAACATTGTGACCAGGGATTCAGATAAAGCCCCCCCCAGCAAAGTTTGTGCCCAGCCCCCTTGCTATATCTAGTACTGCCCCTATTTCCCAGGTCACTGACAGTTCTACAGCTGCCCCGTGTTATGGTATTTTAAGCCTCCCTCCCACATTCTGCCCCAACATTTTAATTCTGTCAGGGGTTTCCCTATTAAACATAGGGGGGCAAGTGTCACGGGACCAGCTGCGAAACAAGGCCACCAATTGTCTAAATAATTACAAACATTTCAACGCTTGGGGTCCAAACAAAATCAGAATGGCGAGGAGGGTGTGCTGGCTAGGTCAGTCTAAGAAAAACATAATGGAGTATGTGTTGTCTTAAATTTCCGCAGACCTGCTTGTGTACGGAATATTCTGAGCACAAATGAACTAAACGATAGAGTAGAAACCAAATTGTCACCCTTCCCCTGGGCCACTTTTATAGGCCACCAGCTTATTTCCCAGATTGTCGTCCTCAATTCACGAGTATTCCTTGCAGTGTTCCCTATACCAACATGTTCTGGGCGCTTAGTGAACTAGAGACCATGGAATGACCCCCTCAGAGCCAGCTATCGATCAAGCACATACCCACTAATAAGGATGTGCTCATAGTGCATTCCATCACTAATTCCCTAGAAATTGAAGGCAGGTGTATGAGATTAAACTCATACCAATTACCGGACTAGAGGAACCATTAAGACATCAGTCCTGGGGCTTCTGAGGAGGACTGATGGTCCACTGGGGATAGAAGAGATGCACCACTGAAACTCTTAAACTGGAATGTGGCCAGCCTCGGATCAAAAACCGAATTACCCACTGGATCAATTTCATCATCAGTTATAATATTCTTCTTTTACAGGCAGCATGGGATATATTGCCAGTTTTTATAGATGGTATACTATGTTTTAGTCTTCCTGTCATACCTTCTTGTAGTGGATGTGCTTCGGGAGAGCTGTCTATTTGGGTGAGCACTGCCTTAGGGGGATAATTTAAACCTATTGAGAATCACAGGAACAGTATTCAAGCTATAGTTGTTAAGACCGTGTTGAGCCTCTATATAGGGAACTTCTATAACACTATTTTAGTGGCACACCTAACATCACATTCCACTCTTTATTTAAATGTATTTCCAACTTTGCAGATAATTTGCCGTTTTAGGTCACACAATGGATCTCTGACTGTCTGGTGATTTCAATATGCGGCTCCCCGCCCATTTTGGTGACCCAATCCGAGTCCTTCGTCCAATCAACAATGTAGTTCAGAACTTATTTCATATCTTGCTCCACTAGACTTGGTAAATGTGTTGACAATCACAGGTTTGTCTAGCTGCTAGGCACACACAACATGGTTCGGTTGTCCCATCTGCTTTTAGCGACCACAACCCCATTGAAAATTAAGCGGCTACTCCGTTCGAAGGGCACGTTTAGGTGAGACATTCGGGCCTGAAATTTGCAATCCACCACAGATAATTTAAGGCTGAGTCAGAGATTATAAGTACCAATACAATTTTTCAAGAAGGAAACATATATTATGTTATGTTATGTTAAATTCTATTTATTTAGCGCACGTACGCCCGTAGGCTTCATGGCGCTATCGAAAGTTGTGGGAGCGCAACATAACACCTAAGAGTGCATTAGTGCAAGGGCATGTGTTCCACCTATTTAAGAGTAGGCTTGTCTAACCAGCCATGTTTTAAAGGTTTGTCTAAAAATGAGAAGAGTGTCACTCTGTCTTAAAGATAGTGGAAGGGCGTTCCATAAAGAAGCGGCCAGATAATGAAAACCGCTGCCACCCTGAAGTTTTTTCTTAAATGATGGAACCTTTAATAGTTCTTGATGGGCTGAACGAAGATTACGTGGGGGAGTGTATTTGCATACCAAATTCTTTATGAATTTTGGGCCCTTGCCTTGCAAGGCCTTAAAAATAATGCAACCGGCTTTAAATGCAACTCTCTGGGCTACCGGCAGCCAATGTAGATTTTCCATTACTGGCCTAATGGATTGCCTTTTAGGTTGTTTGCTTACGAGCCTGGCTGCCTGATCCTGGACATACTGTAATCTATTAAGCTGACCTACTGGAAGGCCTAAATACAAACTATTAGAAAAATCAAGTCGAGATAAAACCAAAGCAATGATCGCTTGAATTAGAGCTGAGTGAGTTAGGAAATGGGCAATTTTCTTTATTTTTCTCAGTTGGAAGAAACTGGATGAGACTACCGTGCCAATATGGCTTTTAAGCGACAGATCCTCGCTAACAGTTATCCCCAAGCTCTTTACTGTGTGGGATTTGGTGGGAGGGGTTCCCTTGTCAGATGGCCAAAAGTGGGGTCCCCAACTGATTTCACTTTTCCCGGGCAAGATAAGTTCTGTCTTGCCCGGGTTGAGCTTAAGATATATGGGAACCTGGACCTTGTAACTGCATGTCTGAGTAAGGTGAATCAAGGTGGACAGGTTGTTGAGACCTTCACTGCTCTCTGCATTGGGATTAGGAAGGCTCTTTTGAATTATTTTGAGCCAATATCTTACACCCCACGGTGGTATAATGTTGAATGTGCAGCAGCAAATAGGGCACTTCGCCAAGACCTGATATCCAGACCTAAAGATTCAGAGTTAGTGGCCCTCCGATGCAAGCAATACAAAGTTATTAAGGCAAAATGGCATCAGGAGGTAGTAACCAACCAATAGGAAATGTTAGTCCATGCTTCACAGGTTAGCAATAGCAAAACATTTTGGACCACTGAATCTGAGCTAAACCGAAATCACTTAAGACATAATGCTAAATACATCTGTGATGAGCACTTTAGCAAACCATACCTTGCACCAACATCCCCTGACACCTTCACTATAGATTTTGGTTTATCAACGCAACTCTATTGGAAGTCAAAGACACCATTAATCAAACTGTAGGTGGCAAGGCACCAGGCCCAGATGGGGTGCTCATTGAACTAATAAAGAATGATGTTGTTTTCTGGTTGCCCCTTCTCAAAAACGTTTTTAATAACCTTGCCCACTCTTCCCTGCCCAGCACATGGGCTACATTCACTATAGAGCCTTACTTCAAAAAATGAAATTGTTCACACCTAGGTTGCTACTGGTCGATCTCATTAATTGACACTACCATAAAAATGTTGTTCAGGATTATCTAAATAGGATGATGGACTGGGTGTATGATGTGTCAGTGTTACACTTTTGCTACCATGGGTTAAGGCACAGAGTAGGAATGATTGAGTAATGTCTGAATCTTAAATCTGTTTCCACGGTAATATAGGGTGCAAAGCGGTCTCCCTTTATCTAACATTCATGAACCTATCATCAGCGTTTGTCTGCGTAAACCGGGCCAAATTGTGGAGCTTACTGCACTGGGCTTGGATACATCATTAGTTCACTTCTTTGCCTACCTTCACAAGGAGATGAGCGCAAGACTCGACATTAGCAAACAGGAGGAGGAGTCACATGAAATAGGCATTCTTAGTGGGGTAAGACAAGGCTGCAAGCTGACCCTCATCCTATTCATTCTTCATATTAACGATCCCCACCATACCCTTGTACACCCCACTACAAATATACCCATGATCAAAGGTAACCCACTCCCCACACTCCACTACGTGGATGAAGCAGTGCTCCTGGCATGCACCCCCTAGGGCACTACATCTGCTATTGCGTGTTTTGGTTGATTTCATGAACTCCCTTGACTTTCAGACCAATTTTGCTAAATCACACTTTATGTCGTGCGGTCCCAAGTGTAGACCCCTTTCAAACATACAGATTGGCACACATTGCTTAAGCAGCAACACTCCATACTTATTTATTTTTTCTTCTCACGGGTCATGGACTCCAAACATTGTGTACCATCCAACTACATTTTCTGTGCCAAATGGATCACTTAAGGAGTCTCCCATAACCCTTGGGGGGGACGATCGCTTTCACCCTTCTACAAATCTATAAATCACAATGCTTATCAACTGCTATGTATTAGCCTGAGGTGTGGGGGATTTCTAACTACTCGGCTATCCAGCAGGAGGAGAACTGATTTTGTAGAAAGCTAATATCTGTCCCTATATCCGCTGCACATTTAATTTTTCATAAGTAACTAAGGGGCTCATTACGATGGCGTAAAGCTCGGCGGTGGCGACCGTTATGCCATCGTAACATGAAATACGGGGACGGAAAGTCCGTCTGCCGCTTTTCCACCGGTCTGCAATTGTTCCGATTGCCAACCGGGTGGTGCTGGGCCAGTAACATGGTGGTGGTGCCTAGCAGGCACCGCCAGCCATATTACAATGTTGCTTGCGGATAGGCCTTTTCATGGCGGCGATGCCGCCATGGAATGGCTGGAAGGGACTGGTTTAGGGGCCTGTTGCGGGCCGGCGGGCTCAGGTCTACCCGCCATTCTAATAGGCCCCTTGGATTCTACTGTAAAGCTGATATGATCAGGGCACGACCAGTCTTTTTGTGGCTCTCCATATGGATAGAGATATAATGGATTGTCTCTCCCTGGATAGAGGGCTACAAAGCCCATTGATTGCACATGTGAGGGCCCAGTAGTTTAATATTGTGATGCAATCCATTTTTACCCACCAGTGAAAATAAGAAAACTGTAGAACAAACCTTTCATATTTCTCTGGAATCACAGAGGCTTAAGGATTTTGCAGGGAAAGCCAAATGTGATTGGATATCTTAGTTTGAACTAATTTCATAACACTACCGATTATATCCTGCTTGCACGCAGAACTTGGGAACGTTCCCTGCTCTTCTGTTGTAGGTCAGATACCACAAAATATCTCCTTTGCTTCCCCATGGGATTTGCACACAACTTCAAAACTAAGCCATGTCTCTGTGATGATGTATCTGGCCGATCCATTCTTAATTGTATGTTCTTTTACAAAATTCATGTAAGATATACCAGATCCTTTATAATTCCACTTTTAAAGAAGTACTGTTATGATTTTAGTCAGTGCAGACCAGCTTTTAGATTTGTAATATTATTAAATAATGTGGAAGCAATTTTTTACTTTGGGTCTTTTTAAAAATCTGCTGTTCGAGCTCGCAGGTCTATGTTAAACTGATCTTTTATTGCTGATGTACTGTCATGATGAACACGTTTTAGTGTATTTAATTAATATTTATTTGGGTACCTCATGGCTTTCACTTTGTTCATCTTACATTATGTGACATGTTCATGGACTCTGACCTTGCTTTAGTGCATTTTTTAATATTCTGTTCACAGGTTTACGGACTATATACTTTATTCTTGATTCCTTTGTGCTGTGTTTTTATGGATGCTACAATTGCCTTTGAATAAAGTTTATTGAATTAAACATTGAATTGAATACCTCACATACAAATAAATACAAAGCAAGTTATTTTACTGATAAGACCAATAATTGTTAAATTATATTTTTCATACCTATTTAGATCATAAATCCACTAATAGTGTTGCTTATAATGAGGGTTATGATGCACTCAGTGGGAAAAGGAGGTTTACCACTATGGTTGTCTTCATCCGTGGCAGGCCTCTACTTTCTTTGTGTTTTTTCTTTTCTTCTGCCAACAAGCATGATACTAGACTGCATCCCCATCACTAATTCACAGTTGGTTGTCTCCCCTATTTTTTCAGGCCTGGTCACTATGCCTACTTTCCATGAATAAGCCATTGCTTTTTATGTCCTATGTAGCATCAACAACAATCATTTGTTTCCATGACCCAAGTACACCCTGTATACAGGAAACCCATCACAACATTGAAACCATACAAAAGCAAATTACATCTTTTGTCTTAAGCACTATTCATATGATTACATTCAATAAGTCTACTTCCATTCTTCATGTGGAAGTGATGGCATATTCTAATTTTTTTTCCCAGCAGCAACATCCATCACTTATTTCCATGACCCCAACACACACACATTGCATCTAGGAAACCAATCACACCACTGAGACAGTGGGCCTGATTAAGATGTTGGTTTGAAACTAAACCGCCCGACTCCTTGTTGGATTTGGTTCTCGCGGTGATCGGTTCCATCCGACCGATTATGATGCTTCCGAACAACATTTGGAAGGACTCCCATTAATGTCAATGGGAGCCTGTGTTCTGACTGACACCACAGGCTACTATGGGGATAATGTGTCTCTGCGGAAAACCTTGCACCCTGTCACGGGCATCAATGGTGCCTGCCACACTGTGCATGGTTTTACGGGGGTGTCCCTTGGATAACCCCTCAACCCCAAACCGGAAGACTCAGGATGAAGAGGCCTGTTAGGGGACCCCAAAGTCAGTTTTCAACTGCCTTTTCTTGTCAGACCGACCGATTTGGAAAGGTTATCGGAATCCAACATCGTAAAGGGTCGTTTGGAAATGCTTTCCATTGAGCTGTATGAATCAGCTCCAACCAACTTGGATTCTCCTAATGCCAGTCAGGACCAATTTGGAATTATCGAACAGTTCCCCTTCCAACTGCAAGCATCGTAATTGGTCGGTCAGAAATGTTTCTGACTATGGAGCTGATTACGATCTCGTTAGGAAAGCATTCCTACCGAAGAGGGTTAGAAATGCTTTCGTGACAAACCGCACTCCGGGAGTCGCACCAACTGAATACAACGTGTCCTTATGTGTACAGACTTGGTTCAGTCTGACTCCCATTGAATTCAATGGGAGCATGTGTACCCAATATGAACACAAGCTCCCATTAAAAAAGGGGTGTGTGGGGAAAAGCGTGCACCCTGTGGCGGGCACGCTATAGTGGCCTCCTCACTGTGAATGCATGGAAAGGGGGGTCCCCTGGGTACTCCCCTGTGACCGATTTGGAGACCCCCGGTTGAAGAGGGGCCAGCTGCGGCCCCCGAAGACTGATGCCCACTGCTATTTCATCTCAGCAACACTAAGTTGGTTCGGCTGTCAGGATCGGTCATCGTACTTGCTCGTTTGGAAGCCGTCCCAATTGAGCTGCCCGATTCAGCTCCTAATAAGTCGGACTGCCTGAATTGCGTTTGGAACTGATTCGGTCAGCCCGGATGACTTCCTCACATGGTACGTAGTCATCCGCAAAGGTGGACGATTAAGTCGGAAACCTAGGCTCCAAATTGGATTTGAAGATTCCGCATACCATTTGGAGCCTTTCCTCACAAGATCGTAATCGTCCCCCAAGTCGGGCAGATGGGTTTGACACGCTCTAGGAAAATCTGACTGTCGGTCGGAGGCTGTCCGACCAACATCCTAATCAGGCCCAGTAGAGGAGCGAAGTCCGTCATTGTTCACCACAAACCTTTGCCACTGGTGTTTGGGAAAAATATAGAGTCACAAGGAGGGCGCTAGGTGGCGCTAGAGCATAATGGCCGCTCTGGCGTAGAGCTCCTACCCGACCAGGGACAAAGATACACATAACCCCCATCCTGGCCGCATAAAGCCGACTACAGACACCCGCGATCCCTTCCGTGGGTTCTCCTGCACACTCAGTGGAAGTTTCAGGGCGGCACCACCTACGGCGGGCCCGGGAGGCATGCTTGAAGTTGCCGCGGGACGGAGCTGTGGAGGGGCCTGATCATCTTGGCGGCTGCGGCGAGCTACTGGAGGCCGGTGCTGCGGGGCCTAGCAGGCCGCTCCAGGTACAAGGTCCTGCTCCCTCGTGCGTCGTCCCGACTTGACCGGGACAATCACCGCTGTGCTCACTGCTGCTCCCCCCGGAACCCAAACGTCCAGAGGCCGGTGCCGGGGTGCCACCGACCCCCCTACCCCATCAGGCACCCGGCATCCAACAGAATAATTCCGGCTGGCACGGCAGGGCCACGAGACATCCTGTGGAGCCCCCTTCGCCTCCCAGACATTACCACATACGACGGCCCCGGCGTGAAGCAGTGGGAGCAGTGGGGACAAAATGTAGCTGGGAGCCTATGGCACTGGGGGCACGCAAGCTGTGGAGTTGGGACCCACGACCTCCATTTTGATGTCCTCCTGGGGACTAGGCTCTGTGACTCCTAAAAACCTTATCGGAGGCTGTGATATCCTGGGACCTGCTGGACTGGGCCCCGCCGAGTTTACAGACTCATATACCTGCACTGTCCTGAAAGTACTGCGCCGGTGGGGATAGCCTCCAGGCCACTGTTCCTCTCCCGCCCCCTGCATGCCGGCCGCCATTTTGTGGCGCCCAGCGGCACGACTACAACACGCCTGGCCCTGTTGCTGACTCCGTGGCCTCCTGGGTCGCCTCGGCTCGTGCCCGCCTCTGGGGGCCCTGCTCGCCGGCCTGGAACCTGCCGAGGGTAGGTGAAAGATACTGCTGCCCGCATTGCCGCCGCTGCCTGTGGCTACTTTCACTGGACGTTCTTCCACGTGTTTCGCCACTTCATATCCTCAGCTCCTAAAGAGGGTGAGTTTGTTTGATCGTCGTGGCTGCTCACACTTGGTCCATCAGTGACTTCAGAACCTGTCCCTCAAGTTACCTGCGCCTGCTGATACTGCTGGACCGGCTGCCACGCTTGCCTTTGCCTTACCCTGAGCACAATTGCGCTGGATTTACGCAGCCGAGTGGGTGAGGGAAGGCTGACTGTTCGGAACCCTGATCTACAACGCACTTGCTCGGCCCAGACTGTCAAGATGGGGAAAACTGAACCCAGGCAGTCGAAGCTGCCTTTTGAGGGCCGGAAGACACCGGGTGCCAGCTCCAATAACCCGGTTGAGGTGGCCCCTCCAGAGACGCAAGATGACGGATGGAAAACCCTACTGGTCACCATGCAAAAAAGCCTGACCTCAATAGACTCCAAAATAGACTCCATGAATCTTAGACTGGACAATGTGGTGGGCAAGTTGGATGGGCACGAGGAGCGTCTTAAAGAAGCTGAACAAAGGATTTCAGGCCTTGAGGCTGGCGCAACCACAACAAAACAGCAAGTGACGCAGATGGGCAAACTCTTGAAGGTAATTGCGGATAAAAATGAGGAGTTGGAAGCACGCTCCAGGCGGAACAACGTGCGCCTGCTAGGCCTAGCAGAATCCACAAACACTGGCCGCCTGGAGGATTACCTAGAATGTCTGCTGAGCGACATATTTGGCCGTGACTCTTTTTCGGCGCACCTAGTTATCAAACGGGCATATCGGTCGCTGGCGCCCAAACCTCCTCCTGGAGCGACACCGCGTCCGATTATCATGAAATTTCTCAACTACCGAGACAGGGACACTTTGCTACGCCTGGCACGAGAGAAGGGGGAAATTCGCTTTGAGAACACCACACTATCCTTCTACCCAGATTTTACGCAGGCAGTGCAGGAGGCTCGACGTAAATTTCTGGCGGTGAAGAAGCAGCTCCAATCCTGCAGTATTCAGTATGCAATGCTTTATCCTGCACGTCTGCGGATCCACCATCCGGGCCGCCAGCACATCTTCCAAACGCCTCACCAAGCTAAAGAGTACCTGAAACACGACAGGAGGTCGGTTTCGCGAGAAGCTGCTGCCAGGCATCGGTCACGCTCTCATTCACCCATGTCGGAACCCTCTTGTTGTGCTCCCTTTCGAGATGAACTCATCCAGCTGTGGGATTCTCCCTCCGGGCACCAAGACGACATCCTGCTGACCGGTGATGTATTGCACTATAGTAGTCCAAAGAATTTCTATTGTCCCTGGACTGCTCCTCTCCACCCCGTTGTTTTCTGCCCCTGGGACCCAGGTGGTGGTAGATGGGTGAAATAGGGAGATGGAGCATTATGGGTGGGAGCCCCTGCCGGCCCTCTTTTTCTAAGGGCATTCCCCGTTGAGACTTAATGACTTTCTCTTGTTGGGACTGTTTCTACTGGGAGCAGCTTCTCAGTGGAAGGTTTATGGGTGGAGGGATGGCTTTTTCCTGGCGAGTTGGGGTAGCCAGCGTGGGAGAGGGGGGAGGGGGGGAGCACAGTTGTCCTAAGTCTGGAGTACCACTCCTACATCACTTACGAATGCTATGTGTTGCTAGTACTGCAGTTGTTCCACTTGTGTACACTCACTTGTTAGCTGCACCCTCATTCTCTACCATACTCTTTTCCCAACCATCATGACCCGCACTGATCAAGCACAGAGTATTAGGTTACTGTCCTGGAATATAAGAGGCCTGAACGACCCTAGAAAGAGTAGACAAGTAATAGGATACCTTGACTGACAGGGCCTAAATGTGGCCCTCTTGCAGGAGACACACCTCTCCCCCGGCCAAGCCCCCACTTTTGCAACTAGATGGGCCTCTTGTCGCACCTTCTCACAATATTCCAACTACGCTAGAGGGGTCACGATTTTAATTAAAAAAGGGGTGGCCTTTATACCTGCAGGATGCGACACGGATAATGAGGGCAGATTCTGTTTGGTATGCGGGCGTCTATGCTCACATGATATATTATTAGCCAACTTCTATGGCCCCAATGTAGACCAGCCATCCACCCTATTGTTGTTATGGAGTAAGATACACACTTTAGGCATCACTCACATTATTTTAGGCGGGGATTTTAACACTGCTATGAAAACGTCTGTCGATAGGTCCCGCCCGCTCCCCACACATTACACTAACATGCAGCGCGCCTTGTGCGAGGTCGTAGCAGATAACAACCTAGTAGATACGTGGCGACACATTACTCTTCCCTACACTCTACATGGGCAAGGCTTGACTATGTGTTTGTCTCTGCTGGGCTAGCTCCCTGGCTGACCCGAGCGGTGCATCTTGCTTGCACTTTCTCAGACCACTCTCCTTGTAGAGATCCAGGTGCCCCTTAATGTTACCCCCTACCTCTCGTGGCGGCTCAATCCTGCTCACCTTCGAGACGCGGTTTTTAAGGCCGAACTCGAACAAGATATTCGTGATTTTTTTTTACGCAACATCTCCTCAGTAGACAGTATGACCACTGTCTGGGAGGCCTTTAAGGTTACCGACAGGGGATGGTGCATCACGAAGGGAGGTGGAGTGTTGAAGTCTCTGCGCAATGAACTACATAAACTAGAAATCGAGCTTAAGGAGCTGGAGAAGTCCAGAACGCGCAGCCTAGATGACCCCGACACTCTCCTGCGTTTACGTAGCAAAATTTCAGAATACACACAGGTGGCAGACAAGGAGGGAAAGTTTTTTAGGGCGCCCACACATGGCACGTATATATGGAGAAGGGGACAGACCGGGGAGGGCTTTGGCGGATGCTGTTAAACTCCCTAGATTTATAACTTACATCACAGAGATACAATATGACAATGGGGACGTACACAGGAACCTCCATGATATCCTCCGCATATTTTGAGACCACTACCATACACTGTACACATCACACAGGGGGGAACCCATTGACCTCCCAACATACTTTGAAGACGTCGCGCTGGCATGGCTGGGTGAGGGGCAACAAAAGTTCTTGCATGCTCCATTGGAACTCGAGGAGATAACGGACGCCATTATGAGTATGCGCTCTGGCAAAGCTCCAGGCTCCGATGGCCTCCCTATTGATTTTTATAAACTCTATGCCCCTGTATTAGCCCCCATCGTGCAACGGGTATACTACGCAGCCCTGGAGGAGGGTAGCCTGCCCTGCACCATGAGGGAGGCGCTTATTACCTCTCTACTTAAACCCAGTAAGTCCCCTTCACACTGCGATTCCTACCGGCCCCTCTCCCTTATGAACAATGACACTAAAATAATGGCTAAGGTGTTAGCCACAAGAGTCAATCTCTTCATGGAACGCCTAGTCCTTCCTGACCAAGCTGGGTTTGTACTTAATCGGGCCACGTCCCATAATCTCCGCACACTTCACGCCGTGGTTCAAGATCTTAACCCCAAGTGTGATGCCGTTGCGGTCTATCTTGATGCCACCAAGGCATTTGACTCCCTTGAATGGGACTACTTGCTTGGTACACTACAGTATATGGGGTTACCGTTCAGTTTCCTAGACTGGGTGAAACTACTCTATTACCAGCCCACTGCCACTGTACTCCTTAATGGGTCCAGAGCCGCTCCGTTTCATGTCCAGTGAGGGACCCGACAGGGTTGCCCACTATCCCCCATCCTCTTTGCCCTGGCAATTGAGCCTTTGGCTGCAACGCTTAGGCAAAAACACAACCACCGCTCCCTCATTTATAGCTCCCGGCCTCTCCTGGTGTCACTGTATGCAGACAACATCACCTTGTATATTGAAAAACCCTGCGTGAACCTCAATCCGATACTTCGCGAAATTACTAAATTTGGAGTTGTCACTGGAATCCAGATTAATTGGTCTAAGTCTGCTATTTTCCCACTCACGGATAATACGCAAATCTACCAACACGACTATCCATTGCAGTGGGAGCAGGAGGAGGTGAAATATCTGGAGGAGTATATACTCAGGGACAAGAAAGCAATGATGCGTGCCAACTATGGCACCACAATGGACAAAATTACAGACAACATCACGAAATGGCTACACCTCCCTCTCTCCATGGCGGGCCGCATTTCACTAATAAAAATGAACATACTACCCAAGCTGCTATACCTGTTTGTTAATATCCCATACAACCCTGGCACCGTTTTCTTCCACGCCCTCAAGTCACAGCTTTCGCATCTTATATGGGGAGGGAAACAAGCTAGACTCAGCATCGATACTCTTATGCTCCCTTTCCATCTGGGTGGATTTGAAGTGCCCGATTTTGAGAAGTATTACGACTGCGCGCGGGCCCATTTCGCGGTCTACTGGTATCACCCCCCACCCTATGTGGCTCATCTGGCAGTAGAGGAAGGCTATATGAGCCCCGTTGTCCCCACTGGATATATTCATACTCACGTCAGTCAGAGGAGCCGTGACCCTTCCACTGTGGATTGCACTGTACAAGCATGGGACCGTCTTCTCAAAGTAATGGGTGACCCATTTGCCTACTCACCCAACCTGACATTGTTTAACGACCCTAGGCTACAGGTCACATGTGAAGTAATATGTCACGTAATGCTCCGTAAATTTAAAATAGGCTGCTGGGGAGACCTTTACGTACAGGGCACATTCCGCACTGAGGAACAATTTTTCGGGGAAGTGACACCTTCTACTATGGATACCTTTCTATTTACCAGACTGAGGCAAAATGTGCGAGCCTTAACCCCCTCTTTCCACGCTGAACCAGATACACTTGCTCCCCTTCATGCATTGGTACAACCTGAAGCCCCTCGACACGTCATATCCATGCTTTACAAACACGCACTGAATGCGCCCAACACTGCCCCTGCTAGAGCTAGACTGGAATGGGATGGAGACTTGGATACACCCCTCTCTGACGAACAGGGGGAGCCCAGCTGCACTCAAACACAAGCCATTACCAGCAATACCAGACTGCGGCTACTCCATTATAAATTTCTTCACAGGCTCTATCACACACCTGCCAAATTGCACAAGTTCTGCTTAAAAGACACTGATTGCTGCCTCCGATGCTGTGCCGCTGGAGCTGATTTCATGCATTTAGCGTGGTTTTGCCCCCAAATTGCTAGGTACTGGGATCAGGTATTTGAAGGACTCACGAGCATGCTCGGTGTGACCAACACCCCCCTGCCCACTCAAGGCTCTGTTGGGACTAACGCACTCTGTAGTCACAGCACACAAAAGATTTCTAGCCCTCAGTCTGCTGCTTGCTAAGCGTTTTATTGCATGCCGCTGGGGCAGAGGCCTTGCCCCCAAGTTTAAGTGTTGGATTCACTTCCTGTCCACATGGCAAGAGAGGCTACACGACTATGCCGAACTCCTACCCCTCACCTCACAGCTGAAAGACATATGGGCGCCACTCACGACATATCTCCTCAGGTTGAGTGCAGAGGAAGAAGAAAGTCAGGCTGGGGAGGCTTTAACCACTGCAACGCCACTCATTGAGACACCGGAGTGAATACTTATCGGTACATACTCTGGTTTCGCTTACCTGCTGCTAGGCCTATATTTGTATTTGTTGTTTGCTCTGTATTCAAACAGGGTAGGACCTAATCCAGATCTCTAGGTCGGGGTCAGGAACTGAATGTTGTGTCTCCCTACTGGCAATTGGGAGGGCGGGTTACAGAAGGTGGACGACACCCATACATAGCTATGTGTATGTTGCTATGCATATAGACTGCCTCCAGACTACTACGGACGTTTGCTTTTCACGAATCTATCCATGTTATGTCAAGCGGGGGAGGGAGGGAGGGAGGGATTGGGGTAACGTTTGATTATCTGTTTAATTTTCAATTCATGACATGTACGATACAGCATGGGAAGATGACTTAAATATGCTTTCTAATGTTTAATGTCATTATTCGAAATTCATGCATTGATGTACCATGCTCTATGATTCAATAAAGGTTTTGGAAACTTAAAAAAAAAAAATATAGAGTTACAAATATTGGAGAGAAAAAATATCACTCACAAAATATTGTGATTCAAAAATATTCTGGCAGAGAATATCGTTGTCAAAAATATCATTTTCTTTTTTTTGGTAAATACTATCATTTTCAAGAATATAACTGTTGTTATTATAGTATACATTAATTCAGCTGCAAATGTTATTATTATTTTAATATGTTTCAGGTAATAGGATAGATTTAAATGTTAGTATTGTTGGTGAACATTTTTTATCATTTTATGAAGTATAGTTTACACATTTAAGTGATATCGTTCTTTTCATAAATTATTCTTTATTTATGGGTGGGATGGTATTTAAATTTGATGTATTTTTCAATTTAATGGTAATTGGTTTTGTAATATTAAATCATTTTAATTGAATAATAATAATGATGTAAAATGCCTGGTTATTATATTATAGTTTGAATTTCAAATTCAAATTCAAACCAACTTTATTCGGTTTTTCATAATTGTAGAAATACCATAAAAGTTCATAAAATGCATTTTGTATGCTTTCTCAATTAAAAATCAATTAAAATGAGTTATTACTGTACAATAAAAACACAGTTTACATATAAATCACAATTCATAAAAAATATGACCATGGCGTAACGTTCAATTTTACGATATTTTCATCATTCCTCTAATATATGGACAAAATAACTCATCTTTGTCAAAGATTCAAACAATGGCGAATACAGAATTTAAAAAAGCACGCCAACGCTTTTGCTATTATTTCATTTTCGAGGTACTGAAGCGCCAGATATGCTGGACGACATTGGCGCAGACCCCAGTTTCTTAATATGGGCAATATCCAACACCTTTGTGGTGTAACGTAAAATTTGCAAAAAAGTGTTACATATATTGTCGATTGTGTCGAAACAGAATCACAAGGGCATGGGAACATTATGGATGACCAATCGTTTTGAGAGGGAAAAGATACCATTTGGTGGAACATATTAAATCTGAAGCGGATCAACAACAGTTTTTCAAACTGGCTTAGTTTGTACAATAAATACGGTTCAATAGAAAACACAGTCTGAGCTAATAAACCCTGTTGGACAGAGGGTTTCCCTATCTCTTTTAGCAAGCGAAGCTGCCCTAGATGTGCCAAGCATGCTTTTTTCAAATCTGCAGTTGAGATCTCTACTATTGTATTTAAAATTATTATGTTTTGATTTAATTTTTTTATTAGTAATATTGAGTTATATTTCAGTAGAATGTTGTTCAGTTTATAAATGTGAAAGTTGGGAAATTAATGTAGTTTAAAAAGCAAAACATTATGGATAATTCGTTTTTATTGGTAATTAAATATTTAATTGATTGTTCATTATTTACACAGTTTATAGTGATTTATGTAAGTTATATTTTAGGTGCAGTTTGCTGGGATTGTATATATTATTATTTATATAACTTAAGTGATCTATTAATTATTGTGTAATTGTTGTATAATTATAGTTCTTTAAAAATATGTTTCATCTTTTATATGGGTATTACACATGTTTTTAATGTAGTGGTTTTTTTTAGGTGGGAGGAAGAGGAAGAACATAGATAAATAATATGTAAATTTATATGTGATTTAATAATCGGTAATTAATTAGGTGTAATTGTTTATATTTATTATCATAAAGAATGTTTAATGTCAAGTGCTTGTTTATGGAATTATATTCCTTATTTGAATCTGATTTGCTTGTTTAATTATTAATCAACATTAAATAAATATGTATTGATTTCATAACTATGGTTTTGTTTTGGTAGTTAGGGAAGTTGATATTGGCATTCATAATTTTGTTTTTTCTTTGTCCCTTTTTGAATTTATATATTTAAAAAAAGTGTAATAAAATTATTGGGTTTATTAAGTGCTGATTTTTTCAAAATTAAATTAATCGGACTAGTATTTATATAGGGAGTAATTTTGAAGTCAAGAACCTTTCGTACTGTGCTTAGAATGAAGTGGGAATAGTGAATTTAACTCCAGAGAAATCTATAAATTTACTATTGGTTTTTTAAACTGCAATGGGAATAGGAGAATAATCAATGTATCCCCTTTGACGTACAAAACGTTCCCTACTGGTGCTTAGATTGCGGTGGGAATAGTACATTTAACCCCTCTTAAGTTCAACGCTTATCCCACTCTTGATTAGACTGGAGTGGGAATAGTAAATGTAACGTCTCCAAAATCCACAACTTTCCATAACGTAGCTAAAACTGGAGTGGGACACGTAAATGTAACCCATCTGAAGTCCAACATGTTCCATACAGTTGATTAGACTGGAGTGAGATAGTAACTGTATTCCATCTGAAGTCTAACACTTTCTCTACTGTTGTTTACACTTGAGTGGGAATAGTAAATCTACCCCTCCAAACTCCAACACTTTAACGATTGTTGTTCATATTGGAGATGAAATAAGAAATATAACTCCTCCGAAGTTCAACACTTTCCTTAATGTTGCTTAGACTTGAACGGGTATAGTAAATGGAACCCCTCTGAAGTCCAACACTTTTCCTACTGTTGCCTAGACTGGAGTCAGAATAGAAAATCTACACCACCCTCCGAAATCCAACACTTTCCGTACTGTTTCTTAGAGGAGAGTGGGACTAATAATTCAAACCTTTCCAAAGTCCAATATTTCCCCTACTGTTGTTTAGATTGGAGTGGGACTAGTAAATGGTACCCCTCTAAAATCCAACATTTTCCCTTGGAACAAGAATGAAATATTTAATTGTTCCTGAGTCAAACACTTTTCCTAACATTGGTAAAATAGGATTTATAATATTAGTTGTCATCTTTTTATATTTAATATAGTTTGTGTTTATTTTTTATTTTTTTGAAAATTATATAATTTCTAGCAAATGTGTTTTTGTTTTTTTGGATATTTTATGTATTGTGGAGAATTCATTATTATATTTTTTGTTTAGAATACATTTTATTTTTTATGCTGTTTTTGTGTTTGTATTTTGTATAACACACAAATATATAAAACTACCAACTAACAATAACTATTTTATAAACATGAAAAATATTAAAATAGTGTAGTGTATAACGTAAATAAAACAAATAGTATCAATTAATTATGTCATACTATATATATATATATTTATTTATTCAAACACACCTATTTATGTTTAAGTGTGTTTATATAAATATATGTTTACATATAGTATGAAGTAATTAGGTGAAATGTATTACTTTACATTACATTATCTTTATATATTATAATTATTTACATTTATTCATTCAAACTGTATATATAGTCCACAAAAACATATTTGTGTCTATTTTTTGATGATATAAATGTCATCATTCTTTTTTAAATATTTTTGACAGCTGCATTATGAGTATGGAAGCACACTATTGTCGTAAACAATATTTTTGACGCTATATTTTTGTCCCACTTATTCTGACTGACTCAGTCCCACTCATTCTGACTCACTCAGTCCCATTCACTCAGACTCACTTGGTCTTACTCAGACTAACTCAGTCGCACTCTGATTCACTTAGCCCACTCTGATACACTTAGGGACAGATGTACAACCCTATTTTGCATGCTCAAATGGGTTTGCGACACTTTTGCATATGCAAAATACAAAAGTGCCATGTACTAACCTTATTTAGCAAGTCGCAATTTATGTGTGACTCACCAAATAGGTAAAAGGGAAGCTGTCCCCAGGGGACCCCTTCCCCTCTGTGAATGCGGGGGAAAATATTAATATATTTTAGGGGCAAGCAGTGGTCCCAGGGACCATTACCTGCTTTTAAAAAATGAAACAAAAACGTTTCATTTTTCTTTTTTTAAATGCATCCAGAGACGGGCTGCATTTAAAAAAGAATCTGCTTTATTTAAAATTAGTCCTAGAAATGGAGGTCTCCTGAGCCCAGCAGGCCACCATACCAGAGAGGGCTAGCCATTCCAAATGGGCCGCAAGTGCATGAGGCATGCAATTTGCGACCCCATTGGGAATCACAAACAATGTCTCAGACACTGTTGTACATGGCATTTTGCAAATCGCAAATTGCGACTCGCAATCAAGACCAATTTGCGAGTCACAAATTATAATAATCGTACATCTGGCCCATGGGGCCTCATTTAAAATGATTTGGCGTAAGGCAACGCTGCAAGTCTTTGTCCTACACTGCCCTATGCTAAATCGAAAGGGCAGGAAGGCACTGTATTTAGAAGATCCTTTCAGCTGGTGCACAATATGGTGCCTAGCACCAACCCGGAGTCTGCTTTGTTCGTCGGATTGTTTTTGTTCAGTAAGGGACACCTTCCTGCACAAAAACAATCCATAGAGGCGTTTTCCCTTTTCTGCAGCACACATAGAACAATGAAAAAACTAGGAGAAATATAACATATTTCTCCTTGTTACACTTGCCCTGGGGAGACATGCAGTTTTGATGCATTCCCAGGTTTACAGATCCTTGTAAATCTGGCAATGCGTCAAAACTCATGGGTGTTGCGCGGGAAAACCCACCACAATGCACATGGAACTCCTCCCAGATGCATTGTAAGACACTTCAGCAACTTGCACTGCATTCCTTTACACCATATCAATAAGGCCATAAAAAGCAATTTAAAGTGGCTTTGCATGGCCTCGTAGATATGGGCTGCACTCGGCGCCGCTGGAGCGTAATAAAACGTGATGCAACACGGGCACTAGGGGCTTGTAAATAAATCCCTTAGCCCCCATTGTTGAAATCACTCAGTATGACTCACTCATACTCACCCTTACTCATTTACTGCTTCAGACTTTTTCAATATCAGTTTGACTCACTAAAGATCACTGTGACAGACTCAGTCTCATACCTACAATGAATCAGTCAGCCTCACTCTTTCTCAGTCAGTCTCCCTCATTCTTCATCAGCCTAACTTAGATCCACTCATTCTCAATCAATCTCACTCTGCACCCTCTTCCTAACAATAACAAGCACCCCAGGGACGTGGTCAACAAGGGCAAACAGGGGACATGCCTCCATCTCACACTCAAACTTCCTGATAATGATGTGAACTTCAGTGACCTGGTCCCTCTATACGTACACTCATTTACTCTATAGAGTGTATCTTCTATATGCAGTCATAGACGACTCTCAAGTAGTGAATGAGCACTTTTTTATAAAGCACACATAATGCAACCTAACCTAATATAACCTAAGGCAGCATAACTTCATTAACTCTGGGATTCACTACAGCGCTGAACTTGTGCATTTGTTAGTGCAGAATCTACACTTTGGTAGTAGCAGCTAGTCAAAGGTTGTGAGGGTGCTATAGTGAAGAGACCCCCCCCCCCCATCTGAGACTGCCGAGGTTATTCAGACCCGCAGAGACATCATCTTGACATTTGGAGGGAACCATCAATGGTGCACAAGAGTTAGCAAAGATGAGTGGGTATTGGTCAAAGGTAGACAGGGACTGAATGGTCATCCTTTGAGAGTGACAATTCTGAGGGATTCTCCCTATATGCACCCACTCCTGAAAAACAATGAAGCCACAAGCAGTGCTATAAAGGCTGAGGGGTTTTGAAAGTGCCCAGAGGAAGTCTTACAATAGGAGACCTCCCAGGTCAAAGTGTTCACCCCAGCTCTACATTTAAACTAAATCTTGTTGCAATAAATATTGCTTAACATTTTTTGCGAAGTTATTGCAGCCACAATCATACAGGGGCATATTATCAAGGGGGCTTATCTCCGCTTTTTTGGCTTTAAAAGCCAAGAAAGCAGAGATAAAATGATCTCCCTATTACCTAGCTGTCGCTAACACCAGTTAGCGACAACTAGTAGGACATAGCGACCATCTTGGGCCCCACTTTGCATGTCAGTGATATTTATCACTAATGACATGCAAAGTGGGCGTGCCAAGATGTTAGAGACTGTGGGGCATATTACCAAATAATAGCGATAATTATCGCTAATGCTTGGTTAGAGACAAAAATTTACCGCTGAGCTGCGGCGATTTTTACCGCAAATAAACCTTGGTATTACCAAGGTTTATCGCAAATGCGATAAAAATCACTGCAATGCATGAATATCGCTGAAAAGTCAGCAATATTCATGCATTACCGAGCTAATGCTCTTAGCCATGTTATCCACCTCCCATTGGATAACATGGCTAAGAACTGCTCAGGGCAGGTGTTAGCTAAGCGCGAATATCTCCAAAAGTTGGTAATAGGAGATAGCGATGTTAGCGACTGTTTTCAGTCTCTAACATCTTGGCATGCCCACTTTGCATTTCATTAGTAAATTTTTGTCTCTAACCAAGCAATAGCGATAATTATCGCTATTGCTTGGTAATATGCCCCACAGTTTGGTAGAGCTGTAAATAAAAATAGAAGAGTTATTGTCACCCACTTTAGTGGTCCATTTGATCAACTTCAAAAGGACTGATGAGAGGAAACCATCAGATGGGAATTCTAAGCTTGTGTCCTGAAATTTGTACACCAGTCATCATCGGCATTAATCCACTGAGTTATCGTCTGACCTGTCAACCCTGGGCAGAGAAGGAGCTGAGGTAGCGCTGGTATGCTAATTTAGAAGGCATTGCTGCCTGTCACACTCATCTGTTGCTGCCTCACAGATCTGGGTCAAGCTGCATCAGATTTAATTAACAAAGCCTCCAACCCTTCTCTAATGGGATTTTCTCCATAGATCAAAAGAGCATACACTTCTGCGAAGACCACTGCCTGACTTTTACATATTGTTTTCACAGACTGATACATTTTTTATTTAACGTTTCCTTCATTTAATATTCTGACGCGTATAAGCACATTCTTATATTAGTTCGAATATCCATTCCTAGATTAATTTTGGTTTAAAAAAAACAACCCTTTACCCGGACCCGAACGAAAACTTACATTAATCGAAACATGTTTTAACCCAGTCCAGAAATTTTCTCTTAATAATTCATGCTTTTCACATTCCAAAAATAGGCATGAACATTCAACATGCCCACTGCCTATTACTGAAGGATTGCAAATCCCCTTTCTACAGACCATTTACATGAGGGCAACTGATCATAACTCTTTGTCCGACATTACTGCGATTAGGTTGAAACATTTCCATTTCATAGAAGTATGCCTAATTCCATAGTACATACGACATTTCAGATGCTTTAATTAAGTATTTCAGCAATTCTCAAGTCTTTATTATAAAAGTTATCGTCTCATTTCCCATGTCTATTGCATAAATGAAAGAATGATTGAGTGTGACTGCGAATCAAACCCGTCAATGGCTTTCATTCTCAGTCTTACTCACTCTATCATCCATACATTCTTAGGCAGTGTGAGTTCCTCCATCACAAACTTTCACTCTCACGTAGAGATGTTCACACATAGAGATACTCCATCTCACAAATACACTCATACACAGACACACTCTCTCACCCACAGACATTTATTTTCACCCATACGCAGACAGCATTTAAAAAGTTTTCTTTTGCTTCCCTTATTTCCTGCACAGGTTCCGTTTGGACCTCTGCTCTTTTCGCCTTCCAGGACTGGGGGACACAGAAATCATGCACCTGGGCAAGAGGTCGCAGAGACCAGGCTTCAATGTGCTTGTACATCCCACCCTTTCCAAACTCTGGGGGTTAGTATGATGGCAGTATACCGGAGGAGGGTTAACCGCCATTGTGTGGACATTCTCTGCCTGCCAGATTAGGATGCGGGGCAGTGTTCTGGCGGACGGAAAGCCCGTTCGCCACAGGTCCGACACAGGCAGTCATTACGATTGCCTGTCGGACCCAGCCAGCATACCTAGAATGGTGACAGTGACTAGCAGGCACCGTCCGCCACATTTGGATGCTGCATCAAGCCAGCCTTTCAATGGCGTTTCCTCCGCCATTCAAAGGCTGGCGGGGATTGACTTTGGGGGCCATTGCAGGCCCCCCTTGTGCAGGAGCGCTTTTGTTTTGTACTCAGGGGCAGCCCCCCTACATTTCCCTACACCAGGTGGCATGCACCACGTGGTGCCTGCCACGTATTGCAGGGTAAAACAAAACATTAATTTTTAACATTGGAAAAGGGGCTGCAGCCAGCAGAACCCGCCGCACTGTTAGAACTGCCTTTTGTGGCCGCCATGGTGGGAGCCGCATTGTAATTTGGGGTGCGGGACCGCCACCATATAGGCGAGCGGTCCCTATCGCCGGGACGATGGCGGACGGACTGAAGTCCTTCCGTCATCTTAATGTCCCCCTCTGTGATGAATTGAGAAACGGTGAGGTGAAGGCTATTGATGTTTAGCTACGGGCACTGCAGGGCTTAAGCCTGCAGTGCCCATGGCTACCTTTATCTGTAATACATCGCATATAGGGAGGGCCCCAAGGCCAGAGATTACATTTCTCCAGCCTTGGTGATCCCTCTCTGATGGCTGGCACAGGTGCCTTTGAACGCCCGCACCAGCCCTCAGACAGAGGCTGTTGCGGGACAGAAGGAGCTCAGCATTTTTCTTTGTTATAGCAGAAGTGAATAATGGATTATTATTAGGGTTCCCAGTTTTATGGTATTTATTTTTAACATTACCATTTGTATATTTTTATATTTATTTTTTAGCTATCTTATTGATTTTAATCCATATTGAGTTTCTGTATTGAGAACTAGCACCCCGTCCCGACGCTGTCCTGGTATGAATTGCTGCAGGGCAGTAGTATATTGTTTTGTAGGATTTCGTTTTGATAGCATTTCTTATCTGTGACAGGTCTGTGAAACGCTCCGATTTACAGTGCACTGCTGATGCACTTAAGAGTGCGCATTCAGTAGTGTGTGAACTCGAGTTTCCCTACTTTATTTTTCCTTGCAATATTATATAGCGCGAACTCGACAACATGGCATGAGCACAATTTACATTACAGAAGAACACATTCATTTGTGGTAGGCACGGGGAGACAAAGCAATTTGCCTGGAATCACAGGATGTTGAGCTGATGCCAAGATTCGAACGTAGCTCCCCAGCTCTCAAGTTCGCAATTCTAGAACTTGTGGCAGGAGGTGTGTCTAAAAGTGTATGTCAGTGCTGGCCATCAATGAGAGAGACCTGTGCATTTTTCTAATCAGTGGTGAAAAAATATGAGTATGTTGCTGGAGATGTGGGCCACCATGCCACCAATGTACTTACCGGGGGAGGGTAAACACCCATTATTCCGCCACTTACTTTCCGCATACCATCACTCCGAATACTTTCATTACGAAAGTACCATGACTCCGCAATGCCATTATAACGCATGGCATTACATTTTATATGCTTTTACCACGCATACATTTACAACGAAATTTGTGTTAAATGCATGAATGGTAAAAGCATGTTTTTTTTATGTTTGGATAAGGTAAGTATGGGAATATGGTTATATGTTTTGGGGTACTGAGGTATATGTTTTGGGGTGTTAGGGTATTTTAAGGGTTCAGATATAGTTTTGGGTTATGGGGTACAGGGGTAGTTTTAGGGTTTAGGGATAGGTATGGGTTTTGGGGTACAGGGGTATTTTTAGGGTTCAGGGCTAGGTTTGGGTTTTGGGGTATGGGGGTATTTTAAGGGTTCAGGGCTAGGTTTGGGGGTACAGGGGAATTTTTAGGGTTCAGGGCTAGGTTTGGGGGTACAGGGGTATTTTTAGGGTTCAGGGCTAGGTTTGGGGATACAGGGGTATTTTAGGGTTCAGGGGTAGGTTTGGGTTTTGGGGTACAGGGTTATTTTTATGGTTCAGGGCTAGGTTTGGGTTTTGGGGTACAGGGGTATTTTTAGGGTTCAGGGGTAGGTTTGGGTTTTGGGGTATAGGGGTATTTTGAGGGTTCAGGGCTAGGTTTGGGGGTACAGGGGTATTTTGGGGTTCAGGGGTAGGTTTGGGTTTTGGGGTACAGGGGTATTTTCAGGGTTCAGGGGTAGGTTTGGATTTTGAGGTACATGGGTATTTATAGGTTTCAGGGCTAGGTTTGGATTTTGGGGTACAGGGGTATTTTTAGGGTTTAGGGATAGGTTTGGGTTTTGGGGTACAGGGTTTATTTATAGGGTTAAGATGGGTTAGTGTTTAAGGGTGTTGGGGTATTTTAAGGAGTAAGGGTGGGTTATGATTATGGGGTGCAGGGGTATTTAAAGGTAGCAGGGTAGAGACCCGGAGGTGGAATGTACAGAACCTGGGAATACAAAACAATAAAATATTGGGCACACCACTCGTTTTTTTTCCGGAATCCCGCGCCCCGCACAAGCCCACAGCACACGATATGAGACATGGCATGAAGGGCGGAACGTACCACACGCCCCCAGGGTTTGTCATGACCCCAGCACATGCCCACAGCACAAAGCAGAAACGCCCACAAGGGACTACTTTGCTGGCACGTTTCTTTTACCTTTTAAATGTATGTAATGTCCTTCTGCTGCAACTGCCCTTTCCAACGCTGTATTGGGTGTTGTGATTGGAGCTGTGGTTCCTGAGATTACCCGCCTCAAAGGTTTGGGCTCTCTCTTTATTATATTAGTATAGATAAATAGAAAGCAGTTATATAATGATAAATGTTCACATTTATTTAACTGATGAACATGTATTCATACTTTGATGCCTTTCAAGTTTTAGCAAATTAAGCAGCTAAATATAACAATGCATTACACCCACAGGTAAATATTACTATTATACCTCATTGTACATTAATATTTGCCTGTATTTAAGGAAATCTCATCCTGTTTTTTAACTGAACAGGCAACTCTATCTGCTAAGCTGTTGGCCTGGAATTCACGAAAGACAGCATTGCAAGTCACCCACAAAGAGCTCAATTTTCAGTATTTTTCTGCTTTTAAAAATAAATACAGATAGGAAACACATTGTTTTTTATCTGTATTTATCTGTAAAAATAAGTCAAAATTGAAAACTGGGGGGCATATTACCAAAAACTAGCGATAATTATCGCTATGTTGGTTTAGCGGTATATTTTTATTGCCGAGCTGCGGCGATTTTTATCGCTTAGGAACCTTGCTATTATCAAGGTTTATATCCTAAGCGATAAAAATCGGCCGCAATGCATGAATATCGCTGAAAAGTCAGCGATATTCATGCATTACCGAGCTAATGCTCTTAGCCATGTTATGCACCTACCATGGATAACATGGCTAAGAACAGCTCAGGGGCAGGTGTTAGCTTTTGGAGATATTTGCGCTTAGCGCGAATATCTCCAAAAGTTGGTAATAGGAGATAGCGATGTTAGCGACTGTTTCCAGTCGCTAACATCTTGGCACGCCCACTTTGCATGTCATTAGTGATAAATATCACTGACATGCAAAGCGGGGCCCAAGATGGTCGCTATTTCCTACTAGCTGTCGCTAACTGGTGTTAGGGACAGCTAGGTAATAGGGAGATAATTTTATCTCCGCTTTCTTGGCTTTTAAAGCCAAAAAAGCGGAGATAAACCCCCTTGATAATATGCCCCACGGAGCCTTAAATATTATTCACTCTTGGCATAACAAAAACACATGGGCTAGGAAACAAGAGGGGATTAGCTCTTGAGCCCATTATATGGAACCGCCACTGGTCTTGACTTCCCTCTCTCCTGGACAACGCTACTATATTTGTTGTTTATGGCCAACATGCAGGGAAGTGACAACATATCTGTGGAGACACTTTAAAAACATATCAGGTTCAAGATGGAGGACTTGGCGTCCGGAACTTGAGCATTCATATGCATTCAGATACCCAATACCTAATATGGATGTCTGTATGCAGTACACATGATTATCCAGCACTCTAGACACATATGCACATGACTCATCAGCATGCTCAATACGTATGTAAGTACACATAACAGGACCTTACCTCCAAACAAGATTGAAAACAATGTAGAACTGGAATAAACAAAATCAATTTGATTCGGACTAGAGCATGTTGGAAGAGTTTTTCTTGGCTCCCATCACCATAGATAACTTCAAGGTATGTGAATTATTGAGTGGGATCTGTGGACATACCATTCAAGAGTACACAAATGAATTAGCCATAACCTACTCCTACTTTAGATATCCCAGTGGGTCGACTATTTACTTTGGGACCGCACATTGGTACAAGTTTGCGTGACTAGGTTGCACATGTATGAAGAAGGTTTAAATGTGAGTGCTCAAAGATTAGTAATAAAAAACCTATTCTAGTAAAAGAGTCTTGAGCTGACACATGAGAAATAATACCCCTTTGGGAGATAGCCCCAATATCAATGTGTCTTCAAAGTGACTGTTGATATTGTTTTCTTTTAATATATATCGTATGAACCAAGAATGGTGCAAGCAAAAAATGGATACCAGTGATATATCTGAAATGCATGGTTGCAGCCCTGCATGGATGAATGATGGCAGTAATGCATCTTTCAACAAAACAGAAACTCTGATAGATTAAGGCACAAGCCCTAACAAAAAACATAGTGGGAAATTGAGAAGTAAAAGAAACAATATTTATATATAATTTGAAAATGAAAATGTCTGTTGATTAGAAACATTGGGCCAGATGTGTCAAGCAAAATTGCGATCAACAAAATCTTAGTGTGCAATGTGGGGAGGAAAGAACCCACTTGCAAAATAAGGAATAACAAAATTTGCCATTCCCTATTTTGCGCCGCATATAGAGGATTGCAATTTGCGATTCCCTAAATGCTATTCTAGTATCCATCGTAAATTGCGATATTGCTTTAAGGAATCGCAAATTATCACCGACTTCAAGTTGGTGGTAATTTGCGTTTTCCTAGAAAAAAGCACTCTTTGGCATTTTTCAAAGTGCCTTGTGGTTCACATACATGCCCTTAGTGCATGTATGTGCACCACATGTGCGCACATGCCCATTTCAGGGGTGCATCAAGGTGTCCTTTTGGAACTCTTGCATCCTTGAACTTGCATGAGCAATTTGCGAGTACATATTGGGTACTCGCAAATTGTGCATGCAATTCCATATCATTCCTATGGGCCTCTTCGCTAAAAGAAATGAATGGGAAGCCATTCCTTATTTGCAACTCGCAAATAAGGAATGCGTAGGAATCACAAAATATTAGCATATTCCTACAGACATTGCATTTTGCGGGGCTGTAATAGCGAATCTGTAACATTCGCTATTATAGGCTTGTAAAATGTAATGATAATATATCTTGCCCTTTTTCTTTATGGATAGAGGAATATGCTAGGTTTTTATATACTTTTCTTCATCTTTATGTATAGGCGGATCTGCTTTTAATTCGACTTTGGGAAATGTTTATTTATCCTGAAGAAGGTGGCCTTGAACATGGGGGGCCCACTGAAACATGTATAGTTAACACTAAATCTGGATGACTTTGATGAACACATTAGATATTAATGTTTCATGACACTTTGTGATATGAACAATGCTATAAAAGGATTGGTGACGATAAAAGACATATGTGGCAGTCTGTTGTACTTCCGTTGTCTATGTCTATATATATGTTTATGTATTGAGATTGTGATATATCGTTTTACTTGAAAATAATTTACAATGATGGAATTTTGATGTGTTATTTCATGATAGGATTGTGACAATGTACTATTCCGTTATTTTAATTCAATCATTGATGAATAGATGAGATTTGACATAAACAAGATAATAAAAGAGAATAATTCATTTTATAAAAACATCTAGGTGTGGTATTGCACCTTGATACTATCGGGGGTGAATGAGACGTTTCAAATGAGATTGGAATAAAGGTGTGATTAAATTTGGATTTAAAAGCCTAACGGGAATATTAATTTTGACTTGATGGTAAACAGAATAACCAGCATGCTAGATGCACATGAAGTTTACATGGTTCACCAACATAAAAAAAACATTTGCAAACAAGCTTGACTCAGAATGATAAATACTTATGCAGAAGCATGACTCACCTGCACACTAAGTATGTCTGCAGGTACAAATAACTTGCATACATGCTATATGTATGTAGATACACATGATTTTCAAGCACACTATATATGTCTGCAGGCATAAATAGTTCACCTGCATGCTATATGTATGTATATTCGCATGACTCTCCCCCTTTTGTTATTGATAGTATACGCATGACTCTCCAGGGCACTAGATATGTATGCAAGTAAACATGACTCACAATGGTGGCTGTAATTGTTCAGGGAGGTTTGAAGATTTCCTAAAGCACTAAATTAAATGTATTCAAATAATTACAGGTTATTGGCTACTGTACAACATTGCTATAGAGCAGTATACAGGTAAAGATTAGTAAATAACTTTGAGGCTAAAGCTTTCCATATGGCATGTAGGGCTATACCATTGGGTCTCTGAACGCCTGGACCCTCCTTCAGTCCGGTTGCTGCCCACGCTCCTGCTGACCTGCACGCTGGTATCGTTTGATCTCCTGCTTTCAGTTCCTGAACCCAGCATCACTGCAGCTCTCTGCTCGCTTAGCGCTGCACTGACGCATTTATTTATTTAATTAATAGCGCTGCACTGTCGCATTTCTTTATTTAATAGCGCTGCACTGTCGCTTTTATTTATTTAAATAGTAGCGCGACGTCGCTGAGGCAGTAACTTTGATTTTCGCTACTCTAAGGCTGGTTTGTGCGTTTAAGGCTCTTTTTCCTAAACACTCTGTGCATTTGCTGCCCCTGTCTGTGCTCGCCTTTGCCCCTCCATTTTGTGTTGTTGTTTTCCCCTGGTCCGCCCCTCCTCCCGCCACTTCCTCCCAGCTGCTGCCCCTCCCACGCTCCGCCCCCTCCACCATCCATTTATGACCAATGACCTAACGCGCAGCGTCCACGCGCAGCGTTCGCGCCCCATTCGCGCCAAAGGTGCGCCAAAGGTAAGCCCGTCTACGCCCGTCCGCGCCTGGACCGCGCCCAGCGCCAGACCCCCTGGTCCCCGCATTACCCAGCCCACTCGCATCTCTTACGATGCCACCTCCCTCCTAGCCCTCAACCCCGGCCGTTCCCCCACCTGCGTCCAAGCCGCTCCTGGACACACCCATGGACCCTTCTCATGCAACTCCTGCAAGTTCGACGGCACCAAAACCAACTCCTCATCCACCAACACCAATCAGAGACCTGACACCAACCACCTAAAATACATCCTACTCAACACCCGCTCGATCCACAAACACGCCATCGACCTCTGGAATCTACTAGACACCATCACACCGGACGTCGCCTTCCTAACAGAAACATGGATGAATGCCTCTTCAGCCCCAGACATCAACATTGCCATCCCTGAAGGATACAAGATCATCCGTAAGGACCGCATCAAGCAAACAGGAGGAGGCATCGCTATCGTCCATAAGAACTCCATTCGCATCTCAACCAGCTCAGACGTCGACCTTGCCAACGCCGAACATCTCCACTTCCAGATCCACACCGACCCCCAAGACCACACTCAGAGGCACCCTCCTCTACCGGCCTCCAGGCCCCCGTGCACAATTCAGTGACGACATCACTGACTTTATCACCCCACACGCCCTCCCTTCCGAGGACTACATCCTTTTGGGAGACCTCAATTTTCACCTGGAAAAGAACAACGACAGCAGCACCACCACCCTTCTGGACAATCTTGCCAACCTCAGACTCAAACAAATTGTCACTACCCCCACCCACATTGCAGGTCACACACTCGACCCCATCTTCACCTCCAGCAAACATGTCTCATTCAGTCACGCCACAGCTCTACATTGGACGGACCACAGCTGCGTTCACTTTACCCACAAGAAGACCACAATCCACAACCATCCTCAACCCACCCTGCGAAGAAACTGGAACAAAATCACCATCGACCAGATCTCCTCATCGCTTCTTCTAAACACCCCCGCCCACTCCTCAGACCCCGACCAAGCAGCCATCAACTTCACCCAATGGCTATCCAACAGCGCTGACATCCTAGCACCGTTGAAAAAACGTCAAAGCAAACTAGGCAACAAAAACGCCTCCTGGTTCAATGATGATCTTAAAAAATCCAAGAAACTCTGTCGCTCCCTCGAGAAGGCCTGGAAAAAAGACCCAAACATCAGCACCAGGGACGCCTTCAAAAACGCCACCCGCTTACACCACCAACTAATCCGGTCTGCCAAGAAAGCCGCTTTCAAAGACCGACTAGATAACAACGCCCACAACAGCAAAGAATTATTCAACATCGTCAAAGAGTTTACCAACCCATCTGCCAACTCCAACGACATCACCCCCTCCCAAGCCCTCTGCGACTCCCTAGCTTCCTTCTTCCACAACAAAATCGCAGACATCCACAACAGCTTCGACAACCGACCCGGAGACCAACCCACCCAACCTTCTGCAGAACGATCACCCCCCTCGAACACCCTTAACGACTGGAACCCGATCTCCACTGAGGACACCATCCGCCTGATGAACTCCATCCACTCAGGATCCCCTACTGACCCATGCCCTCACCACATCTTCAACAAAGCAGATTCCATCATAGCACCACACCTCCGAGATGTCATCAACTGCTCCCTTAGCTCCACCACCTTCCCGGAAAGCTGGAAACACGCAGAACTCAGCGCCCTTCTGAAAAAACCCACAGCTGACCCCACCGAACTCAAAAACTACCGCCCCATCTCGCTTCTTCCATTCCCGGCCAAAGTCATCGAGAAAGCTGTCAACAACCAGCTCGCCACCTTCCTCGAAACCAACAAATCCCTCGACCCCTCACAGTCCGGCTTCCGAGCCAAACACAGCACTGAGACCGCACTTATCGCAGCAACAGACGACATTCGAACACTACTGGACAACGGAGACACAGTCGCCCTCATCCTCCTCGACCTCTCCGCTGCCTTCGACACAGTCTGTCATAGCACCCTTCTACAGCGCCTCAGAAACGTCGGAATCCAAGGAAAAGCACTGGAATGGATCACCTCGTTCCTCACCGGAAGAACCCAGAGAGTCCGCCTCCCCCCATTCAAGTCAGAGGCCTCTGAAGTCATCTGCGGCGTGCCACAAGGATCGTCACTCAGCCCCACCCTCTTCAACGTATACATAAGCCCCCTTGCGGCCATCGCTCGCCAACACAATCTCAACATCATCTCCTACACTGACGACACTCAACTGATCCTCTCACTCACCAAAGACCCTAACACCGCCAAAACCAACTTACACGAAGGAATGAAAGAAGTAGCCGAGTGGATGAAGCACAGCCGTCTGAAACTGAACTCAGACAAAACAGAAGTCCTCATCCTAGGCACCTCCCCATCCACCTGGGATGACTCTTGGTGGCCAGAAGCCCTGGGAAAAGCACCCATCCCGACGGACCACGCACGGAACCTGGGCGTCATCCTGGACTCCTCACTCTCGATGACCAGACAAGTCAACGCCGTTTCATCATCTTGCTTCAACATTCTTCGCATGCTCAAAAAAACATTTCACTGGATCCCCAACGAAACTACAAAAACGGTCACCCACGCACTGGTCACGAGCCGCCTGGACTACGGAAACACCCTATACGCAGGTACCACCGCAAAACTCCAGAAAAAACTCCAACGCATCCAGAATGCTTCAGCCAGGCTCATACTAGACATCCCGCGTACAGAACACATCTCTGGTCACCTGAAAAACCTCCACTGGCTCCCCGTAAATAAGAGGATTACTTTCCGCCTCCTAACCCACGCACACAAATCACTTTACGAACTTGGACCCGATTGCCTCAACACACGACTGTCCTTCTACACCCCCTCCCGTCAGCTACGATCCTCCAACCAAGCCTTGGCCACTGTACCTCGCATCAACAAAACCACCATGGGAGGTAGATCCTTCTCCTACCTCGCAGCTAAAACCTGGAACTCACTTCCCACTCACCTTCGCCTTACTCAGAACCACCTAGCATTCAGAAAGCAACTTAAAACTTGGATATTCGACAAGTAATTCCCCACCCTTACTCAAGCGCCTTGAGACCCTATGGGTATGTAGCGCGCTATATAAATTTCTTGACTTGACTTGACTTGACATTCAATCAGTCAAAAATCAGTAGATTTGTAGAGAGCTTCTTGTCACCCATGAGTGTATCCAGGTGCTAGCAGGATCCAATTGGTTAGCCAAATAGCCAGATCCTCAGCGACTTTTGGAATTCTGGAAGAGATGGGGATGTCCATAGACAAAAGTTTAGCTCGTTCCATGGCATTGCTGCTAGACAGGCGAAGGAGTGACCTCTGCATCTGCTGTGTCAGATGAGGGCAGTAAAGGTTGGAGAAAGGGCCAGGGATATGAGGTGTCCAGTGTGCTGGTGGAAGTTCAAGCAGTGGTTCAGTTAAGCCAGTCCGCAATTGTCTAGGGGCTTGTATGCATGGGTCAGGGGCTTGAACTGGCAACTTTTCTGTGCGGGGAACCAGTAGAGATCCCTGAGGTAGGGGTGATGTGGGAACATCTAGGGGGATTCAGGACTGTGGTGTTCTGTATGATCTACAGACATCATCAGAGGTAAGCTGCGATTCCTGCCTAAAGAGCATTGCCATAGTACAGTTAGCTGAAGATGAGGGCCTGGGTGATGGTGCGTCTTGAGCTTTGGGGTAGCCAATTGAAAAGCATACAAAGCATACAGAGAAAAAAGAAGTAGGAGGAGGAGACAGAATTGACTTGAGTCATTATGGTTAGCTTGTTGTCCAAAATGATGCCCATGTTCCTAGCGTGGTCAGTGGGGACAGGAGTAGGTCCAAGGTCTGTGGGCCAACAGGATGAGTCCTGTGGGGAGCTTTTGTTTCCAAAAATCAGTAACTCTGTCTTGTCCATGTTGAGCTTCAGTCAGTTGGCCTTCGTCCAGCTAGCAACATTTGTCATGCAGTTCTGGAAGTTGGTCTTGGTATTGGTGGTGTCTTCGTAGAGGGAGAGGATGAGTTGTGTGTCATCAGCGTAGAATGTGATGCTGAGTCTGTGGGTTTCTGCAATGCTGGCCAGAGGTGTCATATATGTGTTGAAGAGGGTGGTGCTGACTGAGGATTCATTGGGTACTGCACGGATGATTTCCTTCGGTTCGAAGGTGAGGGCGGACTTTTTGGATTCGTGCATTGAGGAAAGAGAAGATCCATCTGAGCACCGTTCTTTGGATGCCTATGTGTGCAGCCTTGTGATGAGTGCGTAGTAGAAGACCGTATCAAAGGCTGCTGAGTGGTCTAGGAGGATCAGAGCTGCAGTCTCTCCGCAGTTGAGTAGGGCTCAGATTTCCTCCATAGCCAAGATGAGTGCTGTCTCAGTGCTGTGGTTGTTGCAGAATACGGATTGGGAGGAGTCAGATTTGAATATGTCCACTTTGTAGTTACACACTGCAACTCACAGGTACCTGAACCTCTTGCCTTGCTGCGGCACCTGATTCTAATTCTGCTGCACATCTCGCTACTATGCTGCACACTCATCTTTTTCTCTTCACCTCTCATGCTGCAACACCTGCATATCTCATACAAATTCAGCTCTCATTCCGCTGTACCAGGATATCTTTTTATTCTGCCCCACCTCCTAATTGTTTTGCTCCTTCATCTCTGAGTTTTCAGAGCCTTTAGCCTTTTTACTGAATGTCTCATCCTGCTGCACCTGCATGTCTCTATGACCCAACAACTTTGACTCAGATGTTCTTTTTACCATGATATCTGTTACTAACTCGCTCACAGATCCATCAAAACTGACTTATTCTCCAATTGACCTAGTCACAGAAACATAGATACCACCTTGCCAGTCAATGAGTAACACTATTAATAAAAAAAACAGACCTGCTTGCGTATCCTTTGCTTGTTTTCCAGTGCTGTTTTCCTTGTCTTTTAGCACCATGTTTATTTGGAAATAATTCTTTCTGTAAGCAATCTTATCAATAAATAAAGAGGGAGGATAATGCATTTCTATGTGGTATGCATTTAACGAATTGGGAGACTGAGATGAGCCTGATAGGAAAACAAATCCCTCCCTGTAGAATTTGAAACGACAAAGATGCTTATGGTGCATTCAGCACCGCACTTTGAAAAGATGAGAGATGAAGCTAATGTCCTACAAAATCATTCAGTACGTTTTTGGTAATTCACATTTAATTTGAAGAATTTTATGCTTACTTAATGCAAAAATGACTTGATGGAACCACTCAACACTTCCATTTCTCCAGTGAATTAGCTGGTAACACTTGAAAATGAAGCAATCAATTCTGGGTGAGAGTACTTTAGTCAACAGCTCTCATGTCTATATGAAGAGAAGCACAGTAAGTTGGGGAGATATATCAAGCATGATTCAGGGCTTTAAAATTGACCTTGCTACGTGAAAGTAGTATAGTTATTCTGTATGTATTACCGAGGACTTCATTTTCTGTGCAGTTTTAGAAATTAGGGTGATTGTATATGATAGTTTTTTTAGTCACGGGTCAGAACTTTGGACGTTACCAAACCATTATGCAAAGTGTGAAATATAATGTAATTCATCTAGGTTACACGATGCATAAAGGCGACTTCTGCACACAATTTGTTGAAAATGTTCATACATGGTGTAAGAAATTGGGTTACTGGTTGAGGGGGTGAAACCCTACTGAAGCACAAACCACAATTCTTGTCAGGGCGAGACACAGCCAAACCCAAACTTAACCTGTGCTCAACCCTCTGGTAGCTTGGCACAAAGCATTCAGGCTCAAATTAGAGGCATTGTGTAAAGTATTTATGCAGTAATTCAAACAATAATAAAATGAAAGCATAACATAAGAAAAAACCCATGCCAACTTAGACAAAAACAGTAAAATGTAATAAATCATTTGGGACCAAAACAACACAAATCCAATTAGTAGTACCCGAGATATGCTATTTTAAATATTTAGGTAATAAAAAGGCTAAAAAGCACAAAATGCCAACTGTGGTCATCTGGTCCTGCAGGACCTGGTCAAAGTCACAAGTTCAGGCAAACAGCGATGGTGTGCGGTCAGATAAAGGGACCAAGTTAGGCCCACTGATTGAAGTACCTTAAATCCTGATACGCAGTCTGCATGGCATTGTTTTTTGAGGATTCATGTCGTCCATCAAAGGTGTTGAGAAGATGCAAGGTCAGCAATGCGAGGTCCTGCATTGGTATTTGCGTAGCTGCATTAGGGCCGGTGAAGCAGTGCGATGAGGCTTTGCGAGGCTTCCTGTCGAGTTGCATCTGTTCCCAAGGAATGGCCGCTGGGCGGCATGGTTTGGTTAAGCTTGTAATTGTGCGCAGAGGTTTTGGGGACCTTTGTGTTGCTTCATGCCAGATTTGGTGAACACTATAGCTGGGCTGGCAAGGCACCACTATTCCCACTTCCAAGGGTCCAGGACTTGAGAGGTACCACTTGGAGTGTCTTATGACTTACATCAGGTGCAAGGAGCAAGAGAGTTGAAGCCTTGTTTGTTCCTGAGTCACTGAACAGGAGGCCAGCCAACTAGCCCTTGGATTCACTCTAGTGGAACTGGGTTTAGATGCAGGTTTAGTCCTTCTCACTCAGATAGCAGGACGGTAGAATAGAAGTGCAGTCCTTCTAGCAGCAGAACAGCACAGCAGTCTCACTGAGTCACTCAGAGGTCCAGGTGTGTACTGAAGAGTTGGGCTTGAGAGTCCAATATTTATACCTGGTACCAGCTTTGAAGAAGGCCATGTTTCTAGAGGTTTCCACCAGAAGAGGTGTTACACTTTTCTGCCCCCTGACCTGGTACCAGCTTGTCTGGAGGCATAAAAGACTAGTATCAAACCCTTTCTGAGTGTGCTAAGGGAGAGGCATTGTAGTGTTCAAGTATGTAGTTGACTCCTCTGTCTCCTCTATCAAGTCAGAGATGGCCCATCCTGCCAACACCTAGCCTCCCTTTGTATCAATATCTGAGAACAATACACAAAGACCAATGCCAGATAAATCTAGTCATGTGACACAGGATACAGGCACCAAATGGTTGGGTAAAAATAAATGCCAACTTTCTAAAAGTGTAATTTTTAGAACTGTTGCTTAAAATCTAACTTTACCATCAACAATGGTGTTAAATTACAATTCTTTAGCCACCAAACGTGATATTCCTAGTTGCTCTCAGTTGAAATTATGAATAATTAAATATACTAAGGTGTCCCAATATTATACTGTGGGAGAGGTATAGTTTCAACATTTTAAATACACTGCACCCTGGCATTTGGGTTGTTTAGGGCCTACCCCTAGGAGTGACTTATATGTATTAAAATGGAACGTTTGGGCCTGGAATAAGACTTATTCTGCCTGGTTAAAATCACAGTTTAAAATGGCATAATTTGCAATGGCAGGCCTAGGACATGTTTAGAAGTCTACTTAAGTGGGTGGCAAAATCTGTATTGCAGGGCCATTAGTAGCGTTTAATTTACAGGCCCTGGTCACATGTAGTACTATTTTACTATTTTACTAGGGATTAACAAGTAAATTTAATATGCCAATTGGGTGTAAACCAATTCTATCATGTGTAAAAGAGAGAGCATAAGCACTTTAGCATTGATTAGCAGTTTTAAAGTATGCAGAGTCCTATGACCAGGAAAAATTAAGTAAGCAAAACAGGAGGTTTAAAGGCAAAACGTAAGGGGAAAACCTTGCCCTGGATATCAGGTCCAACATGTGGTAAGGAAATCCAGGGGGGTTATGCACATGGTGCAGAAAACAGCAGGTAATTATGCTCTAATACTGTAAGTGTAAGTCATCTATTCAGTCTTAAAACCTGTTATTGAGTTGGCAGATAAGTGTTTTGTCGCAAGTGTCCTACTTTAGAGAGGGATTGACCTACTTTCTCTGAGAGCCCAATGGACTATGGGCCATCCGAAGAAGGACATTACATCACATGACCTATTTAGGGTGGATAGAGTAATGCCTTGTTTTCCTGTCCATTACCACTGGAAAATACCTGATCCAAAATTCTGTTAAAGACATCCTTTAATCACAGTTTTCACTTACTTCACACATCACTCTCATAAAATCCTGTCCAACTAGCCTGCTTGACTAACTAATGCTGTGACTGCTCCTGCTACTGTTAGGATTTGAGCCTTCTAATTGTGACCACCTCTACTGCACCCTAACCTAGGTTTTTTAGGATAGCAGTTTAGAACTTTTAGTGTTGAGGCTAGCTCGGATCAGTAGCTCTTAATTAAAAAATAAATACTACTTCCTAGTTCACCATATGCAAAAATTAAACAGGGTGACTCAAGAGCAAAATTCATGGGTTTGAAACATTAGCATGACAACAAATAGGCCTTTATAAATTGAACATTTTTGCAAGCATTGGCAAAGCCAGTAGGTCTGGTTTTACTGTACTAAAGCATGCATCATTAGTACATTTACAGGAGGGAGCCAGCAGGAGTGGACAGCTATTTCTATAGTTGTAAGGTTGCCACTTCAGCAGCACTTGAGCGGAGGCAGGAGGATACAATCAAAGGGCCAACAGCATATGGTGAGACATGAATACTCCACTGGGGTGAGCCAACAAGATATTGACAAAAACTTAACTTAATGAATGAAAGAGGCTGGTCGAAGAGAGACAATATTTGAAAGGGTTAGACCCAAAGCCCATTTTAGGTGTATTACCAGGAATAAGTGTGGGTGTTGACTGCACTGTCAATTCAGACCTAAAATGACTGCTCCGAAGATAAAGAGGCTTTTTGGGGCCATTGACAGATAAATTCAAGAAATCATTATGTGGCTTTCTTCAGAGTAGTATTACCAATCACCATTGGTTCACATTGGTCTCCTCTATATACTGTCTCACAAGTCTCTGGCCTAGCTTAATCTTCTGGCTAGTATTGTAGTGTTTTACCTCTCAGCCATGCTTGACACAATTGAATCACAAGATCCAGTTTAATTGAGGCCTTTGGGTACAAAAGACGATTTACCTCGTGAAATATGTCAGTAACCCACTGTTTGACTCACGAATTAGGATATTTCTATTGCACTGCATTTGACAGCTTCAGGAATCTTTTGGTATTTGCACAGTTTTACAAGGAGGGCACTTGAATCGACATTTAGGTGATCAATGAGGATAATTTTCCCATTCTTTTTTTCAAGATAACTTCTCCAAGGCCATGCTGTCTCAGACCACAAGAGTATGTTGAATATCACTGACATCCAAGGCAAGTCCTTTAACACTCCACAGATTGCATTTTATGAATCAAATACATATACATTTGGGGCCAGATGTATCAAAGGGTTTTACCCATTCTGTGTCTATGGGAAAATGTGTTCATACATATGGCCCTTAGTCTTATTGTGGATAATGCTTTTAGATAATTGATTACAATGTCAAATCTATTGGTTTTCTACTTTGCTCCCATTGTCTATTTGATGTCACCAACAACCTCTTGTGAAAAACATCCCCATTATTCACTGTAACCAAGTTATAATTCTATGTATTGCAACCAGTGAAGAAATAATTTAAAAAAAATTGATGACAATTCCATACACCAACTTGCTACTCTATCAAAACCTTAATTTCACCGACAATATTTTGGCCTTACAACCTCATTGAAAGAGGTGGTATGCACACCTTGTCTTCACTCCGAAAAACATCATTTTAATCCATAAGTGTTTTGACTAATTATACACTTGCGTGCGAAAATGGGCTGTGCCATGCCCTGAATGCACCATAATTGGAGTACAAACGTGGGGAGCGTGAAATTCGCGCTCCACTCCCAAGTCGAACTGCGAGTTGTGGATACTAGTTCCAATTGTTCAAATTCCATTCATCCGTGTTTTATCCTTAGTTCATCTTGGCCATGGTATTAGTTATAACTACTTCTCTTTTGACTGATCCACATAACACCAACTTGAAGTGACTTCTTGTATTAACGTGTGCCCGTCCAGGCCTCTTCGATAATACAATCCCAATGTAACAAATAGTTCAGAGCAGCAGTTCTTTATTTGAAATACAATGCATTTCGGGCATTTTCCAGCCCTTCGTCAGGGAAAACTAAAAGTCAACATTACAAAAATTACTTCATTAAAATTAGTTGTCTGTTTACAATTGAAATGACAAACATTCTAATTCAGCGGGAGGAAGGAGCTTAAAATGAACGCTGTTTCAAGAGGGAACAATTGAGTGAGCAGGTACACGTAGAGTTGTGTTTCAGGAAAGAACGAGTTACACGTAGACTTTGGGAAATTAGAAAGCGCTGCGCGCATAAAAGGCAATCACGTGGCAATCCGATGTAGATAGGAAACAGTTAAAGTGTTAACATTTAGGCAGAAGTATTTCAGAGATCAAATTAACGTATGCCAGATAAGAATGGTATTTATTTAATGGATATAAGTTTTAGCAGGGGCGTAACACAGGCCCCCGCAGCCCCCGCGGTGCGGGGGGGCCCCACCCCCTCCAGGGGCCCCGGCCCCCCTGCTCCTAGCAGAGGAAGACTCACTGCTGTAAGAAAGGCGGCAAGTCTACATTAAACAGTGCGCACACGCACGGCATGTAAATTACGGTGACAGCCTCTATTTAAAAACGTTTAAATTACACAGGCGTAACAACACAGGCCCCCGTAGGGGGCCCCCTCAGCCCCCCACGCTCCAGCCCCCAACCCTCACTCTCGGCAGAGCTAGGGGCCTTTAAAATGTGCGCGCGCACACCAGGACGGTGACGTGACGGCATCTCTGTGTCTATTTTCACGTTGGGCGGTATTAACACAGGCCCCCGTAGGGGGCCCCACCATGCTCCAGGGGCCCCTCACTAGTCTCGGCTGAGGGCAGAGGCAAGCAAGCCTATAACCAGTGAGCACACACTACTGGACGGTGAGATCTGCCTCGGGGGCCTCTATTTTAAAAATGAATTATGGCGCTGTGTGTGCTGTGCCAGAGCCTTTTTTCATTAATTAATATTTGGTGCCCACTGCGCAGTAGCTCTCTTGTTGTCTTAATGGTCCGTGGGGTGGCGGCGCGCAGTTGTAGTCTATGATGAGTCTGCGCGCCGCGGTGCCGCGGTCTTCGGGGTGGGGGCGGGGCTGGTGACAACAGACTTCGAAGAACTAAGGGTGCGGACGCCGCGTTGTTGTTGTACAGTACTAGAAGGCGAGAAGAAGAGTATTAGCCCCTGCCTGGCCCTGCCCTGGTGGCTAGCCTGGCCCAGGCCCCAGTGTCGCCAGTCGCTCTCTGCTGTCTACTGTTCTGTTGCCCGCATCTCAGCCCGCCCGCTCTCCTTCAAAGCTGCAGGCCATCCCAGGCCTAAGGAGGTGAGGATCGTGCGTGAGAGCGATGAGTAGTATGTGTGTGACGTCGTGTGTCGTCCGGCTGCTGCTCAGGTCGGACTGACTCTTGGAGGATGAAATTATTATTTATTTTAAGCCTGCGGCAAATGCTGAGACAGCAGGACAACCCCTCGGCTCCAACCCCCATCTCGCTACGCCACTGTACGTGGCTTTGTAAACATGACTGAAGCCTTTGTGTGGCTCTTGCATAGCCGTGTGTGGCATAAGGACACTGCAAATGCCTCATAATTATGGGCCTAAATAAATAGATATTGCAAAAGCCAATATGCCTGCCTCTCATCACCGCAAGCCTCGATACAGTGCCTTTTTGAAAAGTCCTAAACAGAAGTTGATTTATTTTCCCACCGGAATGCATTATTTTCAGTACACCATAATTAAATCAGCCTCAGCGACATCTTAAGCTTCTTCTGAAGACCAAAGCTATTCAAATGAGCTTTGAAAAGCAAAGGAACTTTGGTCGTGCATTCCGTGATTCCCGCTAAAACCTCAAAATAACTGGCACAGGTTTTACGACTTATTGATCCCTAAAACGCATTGCGAGTGCTTGACTGCCATAATCAGATATTGCTCAGTGCACTCACAAATGCACATGGCATATATCCAGGGGCGTTGCGGGGGTCCCTGCGCTCCAGGGGCCCCTCGGGCCCCTCACTTATTAATCAATAATTAAATGGTGCGCAGTGTGCACAGCACACTGCATGCCCTTCTCAATAAATTAAGTTGCTCACGGCACTACTCAGCAGGTTCGCCTGGGCCCGGTCGGGCCCCAGAGGCTCTTCTAATTCAATGGTGGTGCGCACGACTGGCCAGGCCACACTCGACCCCTTCAGCTTTGCTAGAGGCCAGTAAGAGTGGTAATAAAAATATGTCCGGCGGAGAGGTCCTGGAACATTCCATAGTTGTTCCCCTTACTTCTGGCGAACAGGAAGCTCATTTCTGAAATCAGCTGCTTTCGCTTTCAGGTGAGGTAGAGTAGGTCAGATTCCACTCTAAATCTCGTGAGCACAGGCTGGAAGTTAGTGCTGAGCTGATTCTGCAGTGGCGCTGCCTCTTTCTTTTTGGAGGAGGAAATGGAACCTGTGTGGTTTATCCTGGAGTAATGCTGAAGGAACCAACGAATTAACCATTACTTTCACTGATAATGCTAGTGTGTTTTATATAGTGCTCAATAGCGCACTTCTGCCTTTTCTAAGCACTGTAAACTAATAGTTGTTGCAATAATAATAATAATAGTTGTTCTTTTTACTGAACTCAATGCTGGGTTTGCTGTGGCTGAGTTCAAACTCATGACATTAATGGTGATGCCAGAAATGACCATTCGCCCGCTGCGCTATCTCACAGGCAAGTCCCGACATCTATGTGTGTTACACATTCAGTAGGATGCAGTTAGGGCAGGACTAGATGGAATGAAGGAAGAAAGGGAGGGAGGATGGAAAGCAGGGGCGTAACACAGGCCCCGTGCTTCTGGAGCCCCCTCAGCTGAGCCTGCAAGCAGTGGCACTACAGATTTGTCAGGTATTTATTTGATCATTAAAAGACTACAGCCTACAAGCATCACCGTCGTTCATTGCACCAGCTGACAGCACCTCACCGTGGCCTCTTCATATTGGTTCACAGATGTCTCCACCATGTCTGCAGCTGTGCGGTCTTCACCTTTAGGGTGGGGCTGGCCTGGTGACGATTGTCATGCACATCCTGCGCGGCACAATTAAAAGTGTGCGTGGCAGCACATCGCACTGGTGTGGCCACCGAGAAGGTTTGTATCTTGCACAATGGTTTGCTGCGTGGGTGAGTTGGGAGAGGGGCTGGTACTCCATTGATTTTGGGCACTAGTCGCCACGACACATCCTAGTCTGCATTGTAATGTGCCCCGCCCTAGCGTGAACAGCACAGCAATAAAAGGATATTTGCCCTGGTCTGAGGGAAGAACCACAATTGGTTCTCTCTGGTTTATTTGACCCCTTCTCCGCACCCATCTGTAGGGGGTGAAGGTCCCTTGTGTACAAGCTGGGTGGCTCACTAAACCCCCCCTAGCATCCACCACACCTGTATATACCTCAACTGGACATGTGTTGTCAGTAGTTTGGCAGCAAACCGGTAAGCCTGATAATAACCCTGAATATACCTTGCACTACCCTGGGTATATTCACAGTGCTGCAGTGGAAGCTGAACACTGGATGAACACAGACTGTACCATTCTCCATGTTCACTGTAACACTGGCTAAAAAAGTTTATGGGAAGAGTGCGTTGATCAACTGCTGATGCTCTGAACTGCATAAAAATGTATTTTAATGTGGGAAGATGCTGATAGTAATGCATTTGTTTTAGTTTACTCCCTGTTGAGTGCAACTTGGAAGGGCTGTTATTTATTAACTTATCTATCAGATATTTGGGATAAGTCTATCTTTAGAAACAGAGCCATTATTCAGCAATGTAGCTAAATGTTCCTAGATGCTGAAATTCGAATATTTTTTTTTTAAATGAGTGCGGTGGGTGCAGGTGACCTGAGCTTCCAGGCCCAACCGCAAGGGGGTTGAAGGCAACTGCCTTCAGGCCAGAGGCCATTTGCATATTTACATACCTTTGTAAACTAGTTACCAAGGCTTAGTTCTTTTCTGGTGCCAGTACCCCCTGGGCCGCCTATTCCTTACACTTGAAATGTACATTTACTGCTGTAGTGTAAGAATGCATTTCATGAAAAGGAATATAAAGTATGGTTGCCAAAATAAAAATGCCAGAAATATGTTGTTTAAAGTGTTGACACCAAATAGGGTTATAAATAAAGTATGTATTGATTTGCAATGTGACTTTTCTATCTTTGTTGACTTTAATTATCAGTCAAGGATCATTCAGGCAGCGCTAGAACACAAAAGTGCTTTCTATTTATATTTGTTGTTCGAAGTATGCAAAGGTCAGTGCTGAAAATACGGCTTTAGGTGATGCTTATTTTTGTCAATTCTGGGACATCAAAATAATGAGCTGGCAACCCTAATCATAAGACTGGAAGTTTGTTGCAGAATCAGCACGTTATTTATTTCTTCCATCCTCGATCCCTGAGTAGCGCCATAATAGCAGTAGTTTAATTTATATCTAAAAACCCTACGCCGCTGTCAATAACATGCTGAGTTACTTCAAGTGTTTGGGTAGGCACTCTGGATTAAGACAACTCACTCCTCATTCTCGCCCTTCACTTTTGCGCTCACCCTGCACTCACAGCAGTCACAATGCACTCACACGGATCACCATGTACTCCCATCATTCACCTGCTCACCCTGCACTCACAGTGATCACAATACATTTTTGCTGTTCACCCTGTACCTCACCCTGCAGTCACACAAGCACACTACTCACCCTGCACTTATGTCACACTATGCTCTTCTGTCCCCCTCACTGCTTAATCTGCAATCTCACTTAAACAAGTCCATCACTAACCATGCATTCTTCCGTCCCACTCTACACTTACACCTGCACCCAAATTCATGTGGTCACCTCACTCACCCTGCAGTCACTCCTCTTACCCGACTCTCACACTGTTGCATCACTCACCGTGCACTCATATGGGTACTCCTACCACCCACAAAGTGCAGAAGGTTAATGTGCCTACTACAAAGAACGTGTACCATTCACATCACAGAACTGAGTGTGAGTAAACTATGAGTAGCGCTATAAAAAAATTAAATGTTTGTCAGAATGGTGCTATAGAGAGATGAGGTGCATTGTTGGTGAGTGGTAGTGAGGGAGTTCATGGAAAAGGAGGAAATGGGGGGGGGTGCCATCTAGAGACTTTTTGAGGCATGGGCAAAGTGGGCTCCAGCTCAGGGCCCCAGACTTTCATGGGGCCCCCTGATAACACCAGCTCTTTTCTGTAGAGTCTTGTCCTGATGGCATTAAATGATTCTTGAACAGATTGTTTTAATACAACTTTCATTCGCTTTTTTTCAATATTGGTGATGTGTGGTTTGAGCAGGTCGGCGTGGCGTCGTTGGCTTAACATTATGTGATACTGGGGATTGGGGAAAATTATTAATCTCCCTGTGCCTAACAAAAAAAGTATGTAGTTCTTTTCAGTGAGTCCTACTGTAGTTCGTTCCATCATGGACGTTGCAAACTCACTGTTAACACTGTTCGTGAGTTCGCAAAGTCCATGATGAAACGAACAACATACTTTTTTGTTAACACACTCTTTGAAGTGCTTCAAAAAGTGTTAATGTTTATATAGCGGGAATGCGACACAAAAGTATTAGCGCGGCTGGCTTTACATGAGCGCGTCAGTCAGTGCTTGACTCTGTGTGTATGAGAACTGGAGAGAGGACACTGACTGATACCGATTGTGTCCTCTGTGTGTACTGACTGGCACGCTCATGTAAAGCCAGCCACAAATACTCTCGGATTGTGTTCCTGTTATATAAACATTAACACTTTTTGAAGTGCAGAGTGACTACTTCTCTAGATTTTGTCTACAGAAAGTGAACAATACATTAATCATAACATTTCTTCTTGAATGCTGCTAGTTTGGGACCTGTTTAGTTGTTTGTTTAGTTGTTTACAATTTAAATTTAAAATCAGTGAGGTTCTCAGCATTGTATCTTGAAGTCTGTTATGAAGCTCTGTCGTTATACTGAATAAGCAGCTACCATGTTGTTGTTATATGACATCCCTTTATTAATGTAATAACTCCACTTTCACAATTGCTTTATTAACCTTCTTGATTCTCACATTTGCTTGAAAATGCACCATTTACCGACTCTTTTTTCAAAATTCTCTCAGGGGGAGAATCCTGCAAACCCCCCTTTACTTTTTCGTTTATGCTACACCTCTTTCAAATGTCACCACCCACCACTAATTGTCAGTTGAGTTTTGATGGAATTGCAGGTTTGGGTTTGTCTTTCAAAGTTTCATGATATTGTCCATTAATATCAATTCTAATTCAGACCCTTCGTAGTTATTTTTCAGCCATAGGCAGTTCATGTGACAATAGGACTGCTCTTTGGCATTGTTTTGATTGCTGCCATTCCTGAGACAATAGGATCACTTCTTGGCATTGTTCTTATTGCTGCAGCTCCTGAGACAATAGGATCGCTCCTTGGCATTGTTCTGATTGCTTCCTCAGTTAAATAATCTGCTTTCGACATTATTGTTACAAATGGCGTAGCTTATATGTTAAAAGGGTTTCCCTCGTTCTCATTAGAAACTTTGAGAAAGAGAATATAGAGGCATTTCATTAAAATGTTGGAGGTTTCAAATCAAAATATGACAGAAGTTTGGGCGGTAGGGCAAAGTTGTAGGAGGTGGGCCGGGTCGCCGGGGAGGGGGCCCCCTCCATGTGTTTCGCAGGGGGGCCCCCTCCAGTTTCATTACGCCACTGAGTTTTAGACGTAGAACATGATGCCTGAGGGATAGTGAAATAGCGGAATATCACGGTGTACAGATAAGGACCCAGGTGTTCTCGCTGTTTTCTTCCATTTCACGGAAGGTGCAATTCTGAACACACAGGGGATGGGGGCTCAATGCTAGTTACTATCCATGTTACATAATGCATGCAAAGGGGAGTTTTGGATTGCATACTATAAATGATTCGAGTGAAGCCAAGATGGACTAATGATAAAACACGGATGAATGGAATTTGAACAGTTGGAACTAGCATTCACAACTCGCATTGCGACTTGGGAGTGGAGCTCGAATTTCACGCTCCCCACGTTTGTATTTACATCCTCATTGCCACAACTTTCATTAGAAACAAAAGACAACTAGCAAATAATAACTAGAAATGAGAAAGAAAATGTTAGTGATTTGTGGGGAGATCATCCAAATCACCTAATAAACTAAAACAAGTATAGAATTTATAAAAGATACCAGAAATACATATAAATATATTACCTCATTTGTCACATAGTTTAACACTTCAGTCAATTATTTTAAATTATTTAATTTTAAACCTGTTTTTCCATTAAGGGTATACCTTCTCTTGTTTTTGAACTTTTCCTAGACACAGAGGAGGGCATGTAGAACTTGCCAGATGGCCCCCCAAATCGTTTGCCATGTCACTGATTGCAATGCATTCACTGGTCTGCCCGAGCAGCTAGCACACTGCCATGTTTTGTGGACCTGGCCACCAAGCCTTTTTTTCCCAAAGCAGGAGATTGTTTCAGGAAATCTGAAAAAATTACTGTGCCATATAGTGAGTTTTCTCCCTGCATATAAGGGCCATTAATTGATTTCCCCGTCTCAGCCTCAATTGCTTGTCAGTCCCAGGCAAGGAGATCTAATGATGGTCACACTGCCTATGAAGCTAAGGCTCATTACCACTATGACAAAGCAGCTGAAAGACAGGTGGGGCATGAGGTTAAGGTTTTTTGACGGATGAGGCAGCAGAAGCTCCTTTGGAACAAACCCAATGATTTTAAATGGGATGGGCAGTGAGTTTGGAACCCTTATTGTCTCCAAACTATTGTATTATTCTTAAAATGAGTTTGCAGACTTTAGACAGCCATGGGAGTTAATTGATCCACCTTGGGGATTCAATAGGAATTGCGCAGAAGACTGGAAACTACCATTTCTCTGATTAATTTCTCGCACATGGGACAGAGAAAATAATACAAATGTTTGCTTCAATGAAATGTTGAACAAAAGTAGCAGGAGGTGCCTTTTTGTGTGCGGAAAACTCACAGTTAAAAGATAGGATATTATTAATAGGTAAATGGGTTTAAAATGATATACATTTAAAATAATATAATATTAAATGATGGAACCAATGCAGGAATATTTGTTAGGATTCTACATGTTGGTAATCCGTTTTTGAAAAGTTTTTCTTATTAGGTGATTTGGGTGTACTCCTTACAAATATCAAATTCCTTCTAACTCAATAATAGTTGTAATACACTAATTGTAAACATATTGTAGCATATTACATAATTTGTATTGTGCTTCATTCTCCTATTTTTGTGATGAGGTTGTCTCCTGCATGGTTAAGGTGTTTGCAGCCCTGCACAGAACCAGCCGATTGCATGTGAAACTGGTATCCTGACTGTTTTACCAGCCTAGCTGACATGCTTATCTTTTATGCATGCCTGCCCATGCTTATGCCTATGTCCACAACTGCTTTTGTAGCCTGCAGCGTCACAGCAAGTGTTCCCTCTTTTGTCAAACCAGGGCTTTTCACTATGTCATGGTATGCTGATATCAAGCAGCGGTGGTAGAGTACTGATTTTTGAGTTTGACTAGTTCTGAACCGACCATTTTTCTCTGTCAGAGAGGAATGCAGACTACTGCTCCACTCACTTAAAAGTTCCACTTCAGTGTGACACCCAGACCCTTGCGCTGACATCCTTAGTGCATGCCGAATGTATTTGTACCTTGTGTGTGTGTGGCACATCCATGACATTAAGACTCAGGGGCCTATTATGATGTTGGTCGGAAAGCCTCTGACTGATATCTCCAGTTTCAATTCCAGCTCCGTAATGACAATGTAGGCGGTCGGAATTGAAACCGGCTGATCATTCCGGATGGTTTCGTATGGGCTCAAGGAGCTCATCGGCCAGTTGGATGCCCAAACAGAATCCCTGAGGACGGCGTTTCTGCCGTCGGGATTACGATGTTGGTTTCTGACAGGCTTTCCATGTAGGGCTTTCTGACATGAAAAGCCTGTCAGAAAGTGACTTTGGGACCCCCTAGAAGTGCCCCCCTTCTTCCACGTCCTTTGGATGAGGTGCCTGCTACGAGGTGCAGGGATTACCAGAATCTCCCTTTCACCATTGAAGCTTATGCTACGGCCGGTTTACGGCAGCAGCACAAGCTCCTATAGAGAAATGGGAGTATGCAACTGCACCATATACAGTAGCACTGTTATGGCGTTGTCGTGACTGCCGATCGAAGGTTGGTCATCCCAGGACCGCTGCAATGTTGGGTGGACGTGAGTCCACCCGACATCATAATCAGGCCCTTAATATGTAATATGAGTATGCTTGCTGACACCAGTCAGATCCTTTACGAAGGGAGATAGTGTGATCCAGCAGATTCTATTGTTAAAGGTAAGAACGTTGCTAGCCAGGACCCACCCTTTTGTCTGTCCCTAATTGCTACTTTTGGACATCTGATTACAGCCTGTGTGTAGGAATCTGGCTCTTTAAGTGATATATCAATAATCTGATATACCTTTTAAAGAGTCCAGGGGTTCCCTTACAAGTGGACAGGGGCTTGCTATGCAATCCCAAAGTGCTCTATTCAGGGGTAGTGTGGTCGAGCATCCTTAGGCTTAACATAGAATTGTGTGAGACATTTGCAAAATACATACAATGAATAGTAATTGACAGCACGACTCAAGAAGGAGATCCACACCAATTTATAAAAATAGCAAGAATCTTTATATGTTTAGACATTGGAGAAAAATGATTCAGGTAAGTACATTTTCAAATATAAATTCTTTTCACTTTAAAAAGTGGACACTGCAATTTCTGAGTTCTGCAATGTTACCTACGAAAGGAAGAACACGTTTTGAAAACAGGACAGTACATCGACTTACATGACCAATCTCCAGAGTTTAAGGTGAGTGGTGTGCAAGGTCAAAGACAGCACAAACAGTACACCACCATCAGCATGAGGGCGGCCGATTGCAGGATGTAAATCAGCGTCGGGAGCCCCATGCATTTTAATGGGGATCGATCGGTCTCTATAAAAAGAGGCTGCAATTTCTAGCTAGGAAGGCTGTCTGTCTAAAACAACACATGTGCTCAGACTTTGTGATGCTCAGGTACGGGAGACACCTTTGATCCTCTTTTCCAAGGCCCAGAGGCGACAGAAGCAGTGGTGTGTTTAGGCGTCAAGTTTTTCCTTCCCGGAACAATCGCAGTAGAGGGGGCCTACGTGCAGAGGCTGCAGGAGTCATCGGGGAGTCCAGAAGGGCTGAAACCATGATGGACTTGAGCTCTGGGGGCATGGGAATCTTGCTGGCACTATTGGCCCGTTTCAACTCGGGCCAGGGGTGACTAGTGCAGCGGTTACTTCATGTTTCGTAATTTGATGATTCTAGAGGCCTTATAGTCTCTTCTTTAGAGTTTTTTCTTGTACACGTCCACTGTCCATGGGAGGTCTTGAGTCTTTTTCAAAGGGAGACAGTCTTTCCAGGTTTCTGGAGTCACAGCTGCAGGACATGTAGACTTTCGCGCACTTTTCGACGAGGGCTTCAGACAGGCCTGTGGGACTGGAGTCAAGTCAGGTGCTCTTTTCATTCTACTTCTACTTTTGTGTCCTCTCTTCTTAGGTCATAATTATCTATTTCTCTGGTGCCTGGGTCTACCCTAAATACTGCATTGAGGGGCATTAGGGGAGAATAGTAGTCAATTGTCTACTGACCCCTGGGGTTACTACGCTCCCTATATGACCACATCCTGTGGTAAGTAGGCATAACCCTGTCCCAGAACTCCTAAGTATGCCATCACAAAGATGGCTAATTCTGAAATGTAATGTCTATCTGCAGTTAGCCCACCTTAGGAATGGTAGTAGCCTGGGATTGCTACCTGATCAGCTAATTTTCCTGCCTCTCCAGGTGCCAAGTGAGCTCTGGACAAAGGGTTGGCTTCCTCTCCTGTAAGGGAGCCATATTCGCATTCCAAAGGCCCTGATTCTTTGAAACTCGTCAGCCCAAGAAGGCTAATGAGCAGATTATCATGTGGGAGGGGGGTTACATCCTTTTCCTGGACAGGCTTTTGTCCCTGACGTCAGAGAGCAAAAGTCCCTCAACCTAGGAGGTCAGAACTTGGGTGGCAGGCTGGCTGGCTGGCATAACCCAGTCATCAAGCACACTAGACGCTGATAGATTTTCAAGGGGCACCTCTAAGGTGTCCTATGAGTGCATGTTTTAATAAAGCCAACACTGGAATCAGTGTGGGTTTATGAAGACGACATGTTTGGTACAAAACATCCCTATTTTCAGTGAAGCCATCATGTAGCTGAGAAACTTGTTTTCACCAGTGCCCAGTATATTGTTTTAAATTGCTACCCTGGTCACTTGTACTGGCAGCAATAGGGCTGACCAGCACTGGGGCATATCTGCTCATGTAGATATGCCCTCACATATAATATTAAGCACCCTGCCTTAGGGCTATCAGGCCTGATCTATGCGTGACTAACAAATATCATATGCAGTGGTAAGAGACATGGCACATAGGGATATGTGTCATGTGTGTTTTCACTTTGTTCTGCAGGTAGACATGCAGCCTGAAATGGCAGTCATGCATGTGCTTGGTGAAGAGTCCCTTCGAATGGCACAATTTGTACTGCTGCCCTTAGGGACATTCTTTAGTACCTCAGGCCCTAGTTTCTTGGGTACCATTTACTAAGGACTTACAGAGGGTGCTTGAAGCTTTACCAATTGGGAGAACAATTGTACAGTTTTGGGAAAGTGCTCTGGCACTGGGGGCCTGGGTAGCAGGAACCCGGTGCACTTTCAGTGAAATTCACTGTTTGTACCAGGTAAAGAGTTGGGGTAGCCATGTAAAAAGGGACACTTTCCCATACTGTGCAACATATTTCTACTTCATTGGGCACTTGTTTTGGGTACTCCTGCTCAGAGCCAACATCATCACTATCTGCTGTGAAAACCATCACCTTGCACAAAGTCTGTGAATGCACTGCAGCCAGGAAAGTACCACCTCACGCCGGTTCCATCACTTTACACAGTAGGATCACATACCCTTCTGACAAATGAACATAAAACTAGAACCAAAACCACCCCACTTTGATCCAAGTTGTTCCTGACCAAAGAACAAAGTGCTCTGCATAGCACTCAAAGAGTAGTTGTGATACTAGTACTGGTGTCTGCATGTCAGCCAGTCTCCCAGAGTTGATGGGATATTCTCTGATGTCTGTGCATTTTGCTGGGAAAGCAGTAGGTCTGCCCAGTGTCTATAAGCCTGCTTGGTAAGAAAGGAAAAGAGCGTCCATGTCCCTGAAAAAGTAGAAGCCTGTCCTAGACAAGAAATTAGCTGTCTTTTCAAAATGTAGAGTACATATAAGAAGCCGTCAGCCAAGTGGGATCATCACCAGTACTGTCCTGAGTCATGAAGTATCATACAGTCTCCCAGAATGTGGTTCATGTGGTGAACTGCATGAAGAAACGTTAAGCTAAACAACAGCATTCTCGTTGGGCAACCAGCAGTGTGATGCCACTGCAGATGTGTCAAGTATTCCCCTGAAGTGGAAGACCTGCCCCAGCCTGGAGGCTTCCACTGTTGAAGACAAGCACCTGTTGATCCAACTTGCTGTGCTGGTCCCCATCAGTGGCCCAAGTGAGCTACACAGCCTACACTGCAGTTGAGCAACCCCAAAGACGACACCGAAAATTAAACCCAAAAAGTGCACCATCAGTGCCTGCCACGCTGCGCCTCTACTAAGCAGATAATGCAAGGCCTGAACGCAAAAACTGAAAGACAGTGTTGTAAGCGCAAAAAGATAATCCTGTTATAGGAAGTTACCTTTGCCATAGCAATCTCTTTGGCTTAAGAACTATCAAAATGATCAACAATTTGCCCATGGGGCAATGGCTTAGTGAACTTCAATAAGTGTGTAATTTTTTGTAAGACTGAGTTGAACCATAGATATTGAGAGATACCGCAGAGTTGAGAGAATAACACCGTAGATGGTACAATGCTTAACAAAGAACTTGTTAATCTTGTTATTATATCCCCTATCTAATTGTGTAGTGCTCAGTTTTTCTGTTTCATTGTTTCATTCTGTTTCCATTTCCTAAATGATGAGCACTGAGCTGGGCAGTGAATCTCAGTGTCTGTCGATTGACTCTTTAAGCTACATGTTAGCCTCTACCCCTCACAGCCCCTGCCTCAGAAGCCTTTGACTGCTCACCCTTCCTGCCCTGAGAAGTGTAGAAAGGGAGTTCTTGGCTCAGTTTACAAAGCTCTGGTAGTACTGACCCTAGGACACTAGTGTCAAACCCCAAAATGTCACTGTTGTGGCAAAGTATCTACTGTCTGCCCTGAGGTACCCTGGAAAGGAGCTAGACACATAAAATATTGTGAATGCTTTGCCATTTAAACATCCGGAGCATTAGGATGATGTAATTTGTTAACCTTCTCTTCTCCCTTTGAAAATGTGATCACAATCTTGTTGAATTATGATAATTGAAGGGAAGGACGTTTAATTCAACTGACTGGATGACTGTTATGATAGTATTATGGTTCAGTTTGTAGAATTTATGGAGTTAGATACTGTTTAGGTGATAAAAAAAGAATGTTATTGATCAAGTAAATGAATTCTATTTCTGTGAACCTAGGAAAAAGGTTTTTTCAGACCTTTTCTGGCTATTAAATTGTCATCAAAGACAACTGTTCTTAACTTAAATTATATTCATGTTTGGATTCCATTACCATTAAATTTATTATTGATATTTCAAAACAGTTTATTGTGAATACAGATATCTAGCTAATTGCTTAGGAATCATCACCCTATGGGAGTGCTCCATCAACAATAAGAGAAAGTATTGGGGACATGCACATTAAAGGATCTTTTGATAAAATGCCTTGACTTTGCAGGGTTTTAGGGCCTCGCCCAAGTAAGTATGCAATAACTGCACACTACATAATTGTTCCTACTATGGGTGTTCAACCTGTCCTATGCTTTTATTTTGCATGGCTTCCTCACAAACCTCTAGACAATGTATTAAATAACTACAAGGCAGATATGGTGGTCACCTCTTCTGGCTTGCCCCATCCCTCCACCATACATAATATTACTTACATAATATTGCTAACAAACATGAGACAAAGAGGTCCATAAGAACCAGTTGTAATTGATATTGTGTGATGTCATGCAGTATAGTTGCTTGATTGCATTCTCAAGCCACAACATTCTTTTACTTCTGTGGGCTTTCTAGATGCAGTTGTAGAAGATACTCTCCACACATGGGTACCAGGTTTTCCTGCTATTCCTGGTGAGAATGCCACTCCAGGAGATTATTCTTTGGACATCAATTTGTCAGGGGAAAAGTATCCATTTGTCCTTTATGGCAGAGTTATTGGGCTGTAACAGTGTGTTGAGTTAATTAGATGCTTGTCTGTTAAGAAGCTTTTGTGGAGTTTCTTGCTGTCTGATTTGTCTGATGAGAAGCTGTTGTGTAGGTCATGCTGCATGACTTATTTGCTTCGATGATATACTTGAAGTGAGAATCATTCTGCAATGTTTTTGCTCTTCCTGAGCAGATACCGTCATACCTGTTTGTGAAGCCTCTCTGTAGAACTGGAGTTTGGAGGGTGCACTGATTTCAAGATGAAAATCATTTATTAGAGCATAAGAGGGCATTTTAAGTTGATGGATGGCCCACTACTTTTACAGCGAGAGGGACCCTTACCTTTGCCCAAAAGCAGGTGAACTGCATATCTAATCTGGTGACTCTCTTCATCTGGAAGAAAATCATTGTGGCTAAACTGTTTTTTATGTAGCAACAGAAGCACTCTCATCAAAATTGTAAGATCGGCCTGTCAGCTGACATATTGTGTTATAAGGGGATGTTGTTTTTTTTTTTTTTTTAATTTCCAATACAAGCCAAAAAAGCAGGAGCTTCTGGCTGAGATACAAAGAGGCAAATACTCTCACATGCAGACACTTTTCTCCTTCCTCATGAGGTCCACTGACCGGAGCATTTTTTCCTGCTCAAAACTGGCTGGCCTCTCATGGTGGTCTGAGCAGGAAAAATATGTATTGAAGGAATGCCCTAATAAAGGGAGTCCTTCTGACAAATAGACCTGGTTGCCACCTGAAAATAGATTTCTGGCATTAGAGCTAGCTGAAGCACCCCTTCGGCTATCTAGATGTCCTCCACTTCTACATCAAGCAAGGTAACTGCGTGTATGGTTGAGTGGAAGCCGCACCAATGTATGATGAGACTGGCTCTTCCCCAAACCCTGGTTGACAATTGCAAAAAGAACAATTGATGGACAGAATGCAGAACAATGTCATACATTCACCCCAGTACAGAGATCTGGGCCTAAATCCATAGTTTTTTTGCTCACCATGCCATTCCAGTTTGGACCCAGCCATATGTAAATCAGTCTTGACCCTGCACCCAATGGGAACAGTCCGGCCCGAACAGCCAAGCCAGGTCCTCCCTGGACTAGAAACAATCATCCTAGGACCGGTTTCGGGCTTTCAGCCCTCATCAGCCAGGATAGCTTGACACCAGTGGCATGGAGAGCACGGGACCAACATCTGGGCATACCTGTCCCACTTGGGGTGACAAATGCAAAAAGAACAATTGATGGACAGAATGCAGAACAATGTCATACATTCACCCCAGTACAGACATCTTGGCCTAAATCCATTGTTTTTTTGCTCACCATGCCATCCCAGTTTGGACCCAGCCATATGCAAATCAGTCTTGACCGTGCGCCCAATGGGAACAATCCAGCCCGAGCTGCCAAGCCAGGTCCTCCCTGGACTGGAAACAAGCATCCTAGGACCAGTTTTGGACTTTCAGCCGTCATCAGCCAGGATAGCTAAATGAGGCCCATAGTCTCATACCTGAGTAACTTGGTTCTGAGATTGCCTCTTCAGATTACTGTGGCTATTTTGTTTTTTTTAGTGTCTACAAATGTTAATACAGCTGTAGTGGTTGAGATTAAATGTGGTATATGCCTTGCAATTTTTATCCGGTGCTGGTAGATGTGAAGACATGTTGCAAAATTATTTTGGAAAATTACATGGGGACTATTCTTTAATGCCCTATTCCAAATCAGAAATGTGCACAATCCTGTCCAGAGTCAGAAGAAATCTCTCAACCTCTTCCTTGGCTAAGGGCTATCCAGAAAATAGTTTGTGGTGCATGTTTCTAAAGAACTTGGGATATGATGTGAAGTCCTTCACTCGAAATTATGGGCCTTCACGTTCAATAAAGGTACTGCGTCCCCAAGAATGGTATGGAATGCCTTCAAAACTTCAGTTAGAGGGGAGACCCTGAGATTTAGTCTTAATAAACAAAAAATAATGCTGAACCAATTAAATATTATCAGAAACTAGCTCGCTTGGAGACTGAATTAATCTCTGTCGTGAAAAATGGTAGGGATTGTTCTATAATCTCAGATTCAATTATGGTTACTAAAGCTGCCCTAAATGATTTTTATGTAGACAAATTGGCCGGCAAGTACCTCTCTAATAGACAACAGTGTAAAAAATATAGTGAGACAGTAGGTCGACTATTGGCAGTCAGGTCCAGACAACAGACTGCGGCGGGGCATATAAAACAAATTAGGAATATGCAGGGGGATATATTGTCTGAAGCCATCGAGATTAGAGAAGCCTTTAAAGAATAATATGGGGTACTCTATACTGCGGCAGCCCCGCGTGCCGAAGATGATATTACTGATGAGTCTGACTTTCCATCTAAGGCCAGGCTATCACAGGAGGAGGCTCTTTCTCTGGGCACCGAAATTTCTCAAGTAGAGCTTCAGAGGGCACTTCTAGACCTTCCCTCTGGTAAGACCACTGGCACAGACGCTATACCGCTTGAGTTTTATAACATTTTTCACAAGGAGGTTGTCCAAGAGATTTTTTATTTGTTTTTATAGAAGTTAGGGTTGGGGCTAGCCCTCCTGCCTCATGAGAGATGGCAAATATTGTTATTTATTTAAAGAAAGGGAAGGATTCTTTGAACATGGGATCTTATAGACCAATACCATTGTTAAATAGTGATGTGAAATTATATTCAAAGATTTTTGCATCACGTTTGAATAAAGTTATGCAGCATTTAGTGTCAGCATGGCAGCATGGTTTTATTCAGGGTAGGGGGACGGAGGATCACATTAGGCGGCTCATTTCATTATTTGATGCAGCAGACGTTTAAAGGAAACCCATGGTGGCAGCCTTTTTAGACGCCGAAAAGGCATTCGACCACGTGTCATGGAGCTATCTGTGGAGATGCCTGGAAACCAATGATCTAGGCTCAGGGTCTATTAAAGCTATGCAGATTCTGTATCATAAACCTACAGTACGGTTACAGATCATGGGAGGTGAGTCAGAGCCTTTTGTGATCGCTAGAAACACTAGACAGGGGTGTCTATCTTCCCCCTGTTATTTGCGATATATATGGCTCCCTTTCTGAGGCGTCTTGAGGCTTCAGTGAACATCTCTCAGCTTAGTTTACACAGTAGAGACACAAAACTATTGGAATATATGATGTGGCCATCATTACCTCCGAGTTGGGGAGAGCTTTGATCGAATTTGAGACATTAGCTGAGCAGTTTGGGTCATTTTCTGGCTATCGCCTTAATGGGGGAAAAACACAGATTCTAGTTAATAGGCATACCTCTGCTGTAGATAGTAGGATTGTGGAAGAGGCCCCATATTTGGGTATACGAGTAAGAGCTACAGTCGAGGATATTATAGAGGCAAATCTTACCCCCATAATCAGCAAAATTAAGAGCGATATGTGGTGCTGGGAAAATCTAAAGCTGTCGATAATTGGCAGATGTAATCTGATTAAGATGGTGATTCTGCCCAAACTGTTATATATTTTTCGTACAATCCCTTTGGAAATTCGTAATGCATGGTTTAGGCAGATTGAAAGGGAGATAGTCATATATATATGGTTTTATAAAAGGACACGCAGATCGAATATATTGTTATCTCCTCCTAGGGAAAGGGGCAGCCTTGCTCTACCTAATTTCAAATATATTACTTAGCAGCATCTCTAAAATATTATCGGCCTTTATTTGGCATCACGGAAAATGGGGATACCAACTCCAATTATATGCCCTCTATATTGTAAAATCTGATTGGTCCACGTGCTAATGGCTGTTTGTTGAAAATATAGGAGCCCAATTATTTAAAAAAAGACTAATTTTAAGGCTCTTGTTGCAGCATATCGAAACTGGGCTTGGATTAGAAAGAAAATAGGGCTTGGCAGATTTAGTAGATATACCCTATTAATAGATAATAATCAGATACCATTGACATTGACAGACAAATGTTTTCAGAGTTAGGGGAATGCAGCGGTATTTAGGATAGGTGACCTATTGGTTGGGGAACATATTGCCTCTTTTGACATAATCATGGCCAGATTTAATATTAATCGCCGGGATTTTTTAAAGTTCTTTCAGATAAGGGATTTTCTTCTCAAGAAAGCGGGTGGGACATCGTGTTTTTCAGTGATTCCACTGCTGGAAACCCTTACTGGTATATCTGGCCCGTCAATTACATTGGTGTATAGCATATTGCTTGAGGGGGTAAATGACGATATTGACAAGCACTCAGTGAAATGGCAGGCCAGGTTGGACATTGTAGACTCATGTTTTCATAAATCAATAGAAATGGCGAATGCAGTGCTATGCACGGCGAGTCTATGGGCCCAACATTTCAAGACTCTTTACGATTTATATATCACTCAGGCAAAATTGGTAAATGGGGTGGTACTGAAGGTGTCCACTGCTTTAGGTGTAATAGTCACTGGTGGATACGACCCACTTTTTTTCTACATGTCCTAACTTGGATACATTAAGAGGCGAGGTCTCAGGGTTTTTGCATTTTGTTTTAAAAAGAGAAGTTCAGATGACTCCTCAGCTTATGTTATTAGGCGTAACTGCACAAGAAGACTCTGGTAAGGAGTTGGTATTTATAGCTATGTCTGTGCTTAGAGTATGTATCGCCTCGGGTTGGCTAGCTAGATCCCCTATCTCCAACCTTTGGGCAATGGAAAGCTCGACTCTTACATATCTTTAACTTGGAAAACGCACTCTATGCACAAAAAGGAAGGAAAGGGAGAGCTAAAGGGCTAAAGATATGGAGCCCGCTCAAAGATTGGGTGGAAGGATAAGGCTAGAAAAAGTGAGCCTTGAACGTAGGATGAATTTTATAATAATTGTCAATGCTTTTTAAACCCCCTTCCTCTATATTGTACATATCTGTCGTTATCTGTCTTTTGCCCAGATGGAAATTCTCTCAATTATTTATTTTCTGTAAACTTAATGCCGCTACAACAAGGAAATAGCTAGTTTTTGTTAATTTGCTGTAATTTGTTTGTTGGTATTCTTTTGTGTGTTTGTTCATATAAGAAACAAAAATGTTCTTTTTTTTAATAAAAATGAAATGATGGGCCTTTGCCTGTTTGCATTTAGAACCCTGTGTCAACAGAATATTTTCAAGCTTGGGCATTACATTTTTCTTTGAAATATTTGTATTGCATTTTAAACAGTAACACAACTGCCCAATTATACAGAATTATATCACAAATAGACGTGTCCCATGTGAACACCAGAGCACTCTTGTCCCCCATTGCCAGCAGGAAACCAGTAGCCGTTCCTGCCAGATCAGCGGCACAATGCAATACAACCAAGGCAACTAAGGTCCATCCTGCAATTTAAGGTGGTCTGACATAATTCTTAGTCACCAGTTTTTCAACAAAGAAATTCCACATTAGCCCCATTGGCACATGGTCACAATATGGTCTAAGCATCATTAATGTATCAGCCTTCGCCCTAGCTCAATTCAATAAATCCCTGGACCATAGGCCAATTTCTGAGGATGTTGGAATCTTCAAGGCCATGGCGATACAATGTCTTAGACAATGCTATTGGCAGATACACAAATCTGCATTCCAAATGACTGGTTTTTGATCAGGCCATAAGCTCAAACAGGCAGAGTGCAGGTGTACAGAGGTTAGGGTGGTCGAATACCTTGAAGGTCATTACTTGCTCCCACACCGTTTTCAGCTCTGAGCAATCCCACATATTCCTGCCCACATGTTGGACAGTCCCTAAGCTCACACTTAAACAAGCAGTATATTTGCTGTGGGGTGAAGTATGTTTGTTGCACATAATTAAATTGTGTGAAGCAGAGATGCGCGTTATTGGATACCTGCTGGACCTGGACCATAACCTTGCTTCATCGTTTGGGTGTAACTACTGTAGCAAGGTCAGCTTCCCATTTTGCCTAGTGACTGGGTATCAGACTGTACGACTGTGCCCATAGAAGGCTATACAACATTAATACTGCCTTCCTGCCTGTGCTGTGAGTCAATATGTTTACAAAAAGTGAAGGGGTGCTCCATTGGTAAGACTACCCAGCACTTGCGAATAATATGCACAAGTGTGTTTATGTGAGGAGCTGCCCATGCAGAATCCCATACACCTCAGCCAGATCTTGGAACGCCCCAATTTTCCCATCCAGGAGCAAGACGCCAACTCAAGTCACTACCACCTCCCTCCATACCTGGGTCTTGACCCAACCTACCAGATCTTTGGCTTCAGACAATTCCCAAAAGTCCAATTGGGGGCCATACAGACTAGGCTCACCACCAGTGTGGACATATTACCACCAGCAGGAGTGAGCCTTTTTCATCAAGGTAGTGGCAGGTGCCCTCCTACCTGCAGGCTGGAGAAGCCAAGTCATCAAAGGTGTGTCGCCCAGCACACCCACGACCTCGCTCCAATCAATATTGGGGCTCTCTCCCAGCCATTTCATATGCCACGTAGTACTGTGAAATTCTAGGCATGCTGTTTTAGAATTGCGGCGGGTTCTGCTATCAGCAGCACCCACTGCAATGTTGAATGTCAAGATCTGACCACCATGGAGGCGGTCCCATCTTGATCGGGTGTGCGGGACTGCTGCATGCATGGCGAACGGTCCCTTGATTACACCAGGATGGCGGACGGACCTGAGTCCATCCTCCATCCTAATTACCCCATGGTGTCTTGTTACATGCCATCTGCACGAAGGCCCACCAGAATGTCCTCTATCCAAAGGGGATAAACCAGCTCACTGTGCTGCACTGGGTTAATCTAGGATATCAATATATCTGGGATATATGCCAGCATCTAGTCGGCGGGCTGCTGGGGCCCCAGTGAATACAGTGTAGTGTAATATTCAGTGAAGGCCATTCTGGTGTCAGCCTGGGAAGTGACTTTAACACCGTCAGGGTGACATATCATCAATATAGGACTATGTGGTGCCAGCTCAGGTAACAGCATAGTCAGCACCTTTCCAGCTATATTGCCTTCACTGTGCTGACTGGTGAAGTAGGTCCTATAGTCCAGCAACCATAAGAGGATGAAAGTTCTGCCTGCCAATGGGACAGTGAACCCAGCTCCACAGACCCATCTGGATGTGATGGTAGGTCAGTTTCCAGCCATGGCATGTCTGTTCCAATGTGTGTGATGTCCCATTCACAGAACACTGATACAATATCGACTCCTAAAACCTTGACCTACAAAAATATTGCAGAAAAATATTGTAGACCAAAATATCGACACCCTACATCTAAATTACACAAACATCAATAAAAATATATTGTCTATAAAAATATCGACTACAAAAATATCGACAACAAATATAACGTTTTCCAAAATATCAATACCATTAAAATAGAATGAAACTCACCAAAAATATCGATATCAATAGTATCAAGTAGACAAATATCGATAACATACATGTAAACTATTTCGAAAACAACACAGGTAAGAACAAATCTTGATAACAAAATATTAATACTTTAACTTATTAAATTCAGTAAAATTATTACATGTTTTTCTATAAATATCACAGATTAAACTTCAGTATAATACACCTAGCAAATAGAAATAGATTTACGTGCCTACAATATTTAACTCAACATCATTAAAAATATAACAAAGTAAATACAGAACTTATCCTACAAAGAAATTAAAATATTTTGATTTTTAAAACGTAATAAAAGTACAAAACATAGCTAACAAATACTTTTCTTTTTACAGCTGCCACAAAATTATACTAAACATCAATATCAACGAAAACCACTTCATCAACGAAAAATAGTAAGTATATAATTTGTATTACAAAACGTTTTAAAATAAAGACTAATTAGCACATGCATCAAGCTTATTACCAGTATAGAACAAGCTGATTCTCAAAATTACAACCAATAAAAGTACTTTCAAAATACATCAACTCAAAACGCAATAGCAAAATAGGTACTATCAAGCTGTAAATAGATTCCAATTCATTCCTTTGGCCCTCTAAACCTACAGGAATTAATAATAAAATAAATATTATACTCCATATTACAGATTGTGTATAAATGTCAATTTATTTAGCAATTCCTACATACATTCAAAATTGCAACTCTTAAATAGCAATTCCTTAAAAATCGCTATTGAAGATTCACAATTCTTTAGCTTCATACATATGTTTATAAATTAGGAAAATAATCTAATAAACTAAAAATATAACCTTCACTCTTTTATTTCAAAGCTTACATTTCAATACAACTGCACCAAAAATGGTGACAACAGACAACTTCGAAGAAAACTACAAAATCTACATTAAAGAAAAACATCAAACTAAGGGGCCTATTAGCATGGCGGTCGGAAAGCCACCCCGACTGCCATGGAAGTGTAAAAAAAACGCCAGCCAGGACCGTGGAAAAACCAGCAGTTAAATTATGATCATCTGCCAAAAAACTCAGACTGTGGTGGAACCGGGCCAAGAAAGACCCCCCGTAGTGGGCGGTGATGTCCAGAAACTGACCGCAGCGGTCGGAAACACTGCAGAAAAAACGCAACCTGCCGCAAGCATAGCGGAGACACCTCAAGGGAAATTAGGATATCCCCCATGGTCTCGTGGAATGTTCAGCTGTGTCCGACCACCGCGGTCGCTCACTGGAATGAATGGGAGAGCCGGCAGAAGATCCGTGGAAATCATGGCAGATGATGCAAAAAGCCCACAAAAAGGCCAAATAGTGCACAAAGCAAACTACCCATGCCCCCCAAATACACAAAACACATCCCAATGACACAAACACATGGCAAAAAGAAAAATACAATTCCCAGGACAACACACACAGCACACCTGACAGGAATACCCCATTTGGACACACTCACATAGCTAAGTATAAAACCAGCCCCTTCCCTGACCACCATCCTTTGTTACATTCCAGAAGAGAAGGGAATTTACCAGATCTGAGCAGAGAGAGGAAAAAGAATACATGAAAAACACATCACCACCATCACATCCACACCTGCACCACCAACCCCCAGCATATCACAAACCATACACATCACAACCACACCCACCACTCACACCCCTGCACCCACAAACCTCTTGCATACAAAAAACCATGTCAACACAGAAAATGCCCAAATTCACAGAGAGTGAGTTGACAGTCATGGTATATGAGATAGTCAGAGTGGAACCACAACTGTTTGGTAGCCTGGTCCAACAGGCACCATTAACCACAAGGGCACAAATGTCGTAAAGGATAGTCCAAAGGGTCAATGCAGTAGGGACCACCCCACGATCCAAAAAGGAGATAATGAAGCTGTGGCATGATCTGAAGAGGGTTATCAAAGGGAAGAGAAGAAAGAATCAGGATCTGGCTGAGAGGACTGGCGGTGGCCCTCCCAGGCCACCAAAAACATTCATAGCATGCTAGGAGAAGGTACTTGCCATACTGCATCCAGAGAGTCTCACATGAGTAGTCAGGGGAGTGGAGGCTGGTAAGTACAAACAAATGACCACCACCACACTGATATGTACTGTCTTGCTCAACTGTGAAGCTACACCACCTCAGACACATCACATTTACCTTCACCACACACTCACAAAAATATGTCTCACAGATCCAACATTCACCCACACCCATTTACCCCACATGTAGCTACCAACATTAACATGGGGCATGTGTCCCACACCCCAGCAGGATGAAGTACTCCCCCACCCCACCCAGAAGCATGTGTCAGCCATTACATTACCTTCGTCAAACTAACAGGTAGGTAGCCATCTTTCTGGAAGGGCTGTTTGGGGGTGGGAGACCTGCACTACTACTCCCACCATGCCCCATGTCACACACCTGAGCACGATGTAGCACTCCACACCATCCCAGAGGCAGTTTGCAGCCATTGTATTGTTCACCCTCACCTAACAAGTAGGTAGCCATCTTCCCTGGGAGGGTTGTTTGGGGTGGGAGGCCTGCACTACTACTCCCACCATGCCCCTTGTCCCACACCCCAGCAGGATTGAGCACACCCCCGCCCCACCCACACGCACTTTGGAAGCCATTGCAGTACACCAAACAAACTAACAGGTAGGTAGCCATCTTCCCTGGAAGGGTGTGTGTGTGTGTGGGAGGCCTGTACCACAACTCCCACCATGCCCCTTGTCCCACACCCCAGCAGGATGGAGCCGTCCTCCACCCCACCCAAAAGCATGTGTCAGCCATAACATTACCTTCATCAAACTAACAGGTAGGCAGCCATCTTCCCTGGGAGGGGTGTTTAAGGGTAGGAGGCCTGCACCACAACTCCCACCATGCCCCCTGTCCCACACCCCAGCAGGATAGAGCCCTCCCCACCCCACCCAGAAGCATGGGTCAGCCATTACATTACCTTCATTAAACTAACAGCTGGGTAGCCATCTTCCCTGGGAGGGCTGTTTGGGGCAGGGGGGTCTGCACAACTACTCCTACCTTGCCCCCTGTCACACACCTGAGAACGATGTAGCACTCCACACCAACCAGAGGCAGTTTGCAGCCATTATATTGTTGACCCTCACCTAACAGGTAGGTAGCCATCTTCCCTGTGAGGGTGTATATGTGTGGGGGGCCTGTAGTACAACTCCCACCATGCCCCCTGTCCCACACCCTAGCAGGATGGACCACTCTCTGCCCCCAGCCAGAAGCATGTGTCAGTCATTATATTACCTTCATAAAACTAACTGCTAGGTAGCCATCTTCCCTGGGAGGGCTGTTTGGGCCTGGGAGGCCTGCACTGCTATTCCCACCATGCCCCTTGTCCTACACCTGGGTGGGATGGAGCACTCCACCACCCAGGAGCAGTCGGAAGCCATTGTACCACTACAAACAAACTTACATGTAGATAGCCATCTTTCCTGGGAGGGCTGTTTTGGGGGTAGGAGGCCTGCACTACTACTCCCACAATGCCCCCTGTCCCACCCCTAAGCAGGATGTAGCACTCCACACCAACCCAGAAGCAGTTCGCACCCATTGTATTGTTCACCCTCACCTAACAGGTAGGTAGCCATCTTCCCTGGGAGGGCTGTTTGGGGCTGGGAGGCCTGCACTCCTACACCCACCATGCCCCATGTCCCACAGCATCATCACTTTGAGCACATCCCCCACCCCATCCACAAACTGAAGGAAGTCATTGCAGTACATAAAACAAGCTAACCTGTAGGTAGACAAATCATTCTGTCTCATCACACCACTGAGTAGGATGTAAGCCTACACCACGCACACACAGATGTGTCACATTACAAAGCCAAATGTCAGCACATGATAGATATGTAGCCAGTACGTGCACCCACACATTTGTCACAAACAATATGATACCATATGACAACATTAGCCCTATCATTGCACCAATATGCACACCGACCCCATTGCCATGCACAGTGTGCACACAGGTAGGCAAAGGAAACTGTCACAGCTACCAAAGTTTGACACACCAATGCACATGTAAAAGAAAGTCTGGTCACAATCATGCCCAGCACCGATTGAAATGTGCATCACCATGGAGCCAGAGCAACAAGGACCATTCCAAATTTAACTAAGCATGTGTTGTGGCATGAAACAAGATATGCACCTGACAGGACACATGTGTGCTTGAGAAGACAATGGCCAGCCCATGTCAGATGTGACAACTCTAAAAGGAGTCTTTGGAAACCAAAGGCTATGTGTCGCACAGCTCCACAGGCCCTAGAGAAGGCCTAATTAACCTACAATTGATCTGTACAAATTCTACATCTTAATATACTTCATGCTCAAATGATTTTTTCAACATATTTTCTTTTTATATCACAGTGCTGATCATTGTTAATCTGCAAAAATTCATTCTTTGATGTAAAACATGAAATTCATTCAATGGAAAAAGTATTAAAGCAATTAAATCCCGTAACACATTTTTTAACACAACTGAAAAAGTATATGATGATCATTCCCAATGCATTTCGGGTTCAACCTGAACCCTTCGTCAGGGGATTTAACATTACATAATTGCAACATATATATTCAATTCATAGAAAGTAGCTTCTGAGGTAATCTCCATCCGGATCTACAACATAAAATCATGTTCTTAGTGTCTGATTATTCTGTACATAATCTTTATCTGATTAGTATAGTACTGAGAGCTTGTAAATAGAATAGCTTTAAGCCCCAATGAGAAAAGTAAGTGAGAGGTGAGGTCAGGGAAAGGAAAAGAAATGTTTCTATGTTTTAGGTCAGGAACAAGAAAACATGCAAATTACATCAGAATTGTGCCCTTGTAACAAGAATTACAACTCTGAAAACGTGATTCGAAATACATGCTTCATTACCAATTAGCCTCTAAAATTGGTGGAATGCAACACCCCAATACCATGTGCCTGTGTGGTTCAGTATAAGTAGTCTGATTATCAAAATCCTGATTCGTGGTATCTGTGTATATTTAAGTTAAACCCATGCTAAAAACTAGTAATAATCTAACGTCGCCAAGTGTACTCGGCTCCTACCTTCCAAAATGCAGTGTGTACACGATGCTGAAACTAAATTCACTAAGAATCCCACCAAGGGCATGACAAACCGAAATATTAATACTCCATAATTTCAACTAGATCTACCTCTACCTCGCTAGGCAAAAATCTTACCTCTTTGCCTTATGAAGAAACGTAGAGTACGTTCTTAATCGTCAAAAATCGCCAAGGTTATTCCGACATCTAAATAAAAATAAAAAGACGAATTCTAGTAAAACAAAGATCCCCAATGGAACGAAAAGCGCATATGTCAACCTAATCCAACTCTAACGTACCGCTAAATCTTCAGTCGAGATGCAAAAGTGATTCCGCGACCGGACGTGATCCCCGAGGTCACATGAGTGTGGGTAACCAATCCAGTATGTTTTAACCTTACTCCAAGAAATCGAAAAAGGATTGTTGCTCTTCAAAGTAATGAAACTAAATGAAGGACTAACGCACCTGAGGCATTCAAAAATAACTTTATGTATACCGAAACTCGAGATTACTGCACATCAATAACCCTAAGAAACAGCGTTATAAGAACGGTATGAGTTGTGGACAATCAAAAATCATAATCCAAAAATGTGCAAATACCGGAGACAAGAAAGGAATACCATGACATCTAATTATTGAGCTAAAAAAGTAAAAGAAGAAAAAAGAACCAGAATAGAACATCGTGAGGTATAAGACAGAAAAAGGGTGTGAAGGGGAGTGGCGTGAAAAAGCAAACTCCCTTACAATCTAGATGTATAACAGTTTATTACAAAAAACACAAAAGTTCATAATGGTCATTGAGACCCCCAGGGATTAGAGTCCCTAAGTATTTTATCCGAAAAGTTTTCCTGCGCGCCAGCATAGTGTTTATATCTGTATCGTTGCGCCTGATAATGTGTTCAAGGATGGTAAAGCGTAATTGTGGTATTGTATGTGGAGTGGTTGTCCAATGTGCAGCTAAGGATGAGCTCATATTTTTATTGCAGATGCGGCTCTTGTGCTCCACAATTCTCGTTTTCATCATTCTGCTCGTTCTCCCCACATATATCAATCCGCAAGGACATTTGATTGCATATATTACCCCTTCCGTTGTGCAATCTGACGTGTGTCTCAGAGCAATGGCTTTCCTTTGTGTGGGTGTCTAAATTCCTTGCCCACCATGACATTTCCACATTTAACACAACTATGGCACTTTCTCATACCTTTATGAGTAGTTTTCTTATTTTTTTTGGTGGTTTTAGTAACTCACGAAGATTTTGTGAACACGTATGTGCGAATAACGGTGGACCAACAAAGATCCCCTTAAAATCTTGCTCATTTTCAACCAGTTCACATCTTTTCCGAATGATTGCCTTTATTCTAGAGGATTGTGCTGAATGTTTTAGTACAAAAACCTCCCTTTTATTTGATTGTTTAGTCTGTTTTGCAGCAGATCTTCTCTTTTTTTGTTGGAAACTAGTTGTTCTGCCTCTTCTAGAGTGGAATCTGGATTACCTCTTTCTTTGTATTTGAGAATTTGTTCCTTTATCAAGTCCTCACATGTATCTGTATCTGATGTTATTTTCTTAATCCTCATAAGCTGAGAAATGTTAAGTGCTTCTTCAATGAAATTGGATGGGCACTCGAGTAATGTAGCACATTATTCACATCAGTTGGTTTTGTATATACTTTAGTCATTAATCCTTTATTGGTTTTCATTATTTCAATATCCAAGAAGTGAATCTGGTGTGTATTTATTTCGTGAGTGAATTGTATGCGTGGGTTACGCTTGTTTAGATCAACTATGCTGGATTCCAGTAACTCTCTGGATCCCTTCCACACCACTAGAATGTCATAAATAAATCGTACAAACATCACAGCATTTTGTTTCCAATCCGGATTCTTTAAAAAGTATTGATCCTCAAAATAGGCCATGAAAGTTTTCGCATAGGCAGGCGCCCCCGGAAATCCCATGGACGTGCCTGTCCTCTGAACAAAAAATTCTTCTTGCCACTGAAAGTAGCTATGATAAGGTGCAAAATGTAGCAACTCTAGAAGAAATACACTTTTGTCCTGGGGTATGTCCGACTGTAAGAGTCTCCATTCTACTGCCTCTAATCCCTCACTGTGGGATATGGACGTATATAACGCTACTACGTCTATAGTGCACAACAGTATGTCCTCTAAGAAATGATCTTTGATGGCTTCTAATTTAAGTAAACAGTCCGTGGTGTCTTTTACATACGTCTCCCAGGATTGCACTAACGGTTGGAGATGATGATCCAAAAAGCAGCCCAATGCCTCGTGTATTGATCCACACCCTACCAAAATCGGATGTAATTGGGGGTGTTGTTTGTTCTTATGTACCTTCGGTAACATGTATATCATGGGAATTTTTGGATGTGGATTCATTAAGAATCTACGTGTATTTTCATCCAGTATTGTCTTGTCAACTCCTTTTTGTAGAATGTCCTTCAAAATAATTTGAAATGCCATTGTAGGATCTTGTTCTATGCAGATGTATGTGTTCTTGTCTCTTGCATGTTCAGTTACACTCTGATGGTAATAATCCATGTCTAGGATCACAAGGGCTCCCCCCTTATCTGCAGGTTGAACAATGATGGAGGTATCTTGTCATAGTTTATTCAAAATTCGTCGTTCTTGTTTCGTCAAATTAGAATGCATGGGTGCAGTATATTTGATTTCTTCCAAGTCTCTTCGAACCAGAATCTCGAAGGTATCTAAGGTCTTGTGCGAGATCGGCGAAATAAATTAGCTTTTTGGCTTGAAAATCCGTTCAGGTTGAGTTTGAGAATCAGGCGTTGTATTCAAGGAAAAGAACCATCTTAGTTTCAGTTTTCGCATGAATTTAAACAATGCTACCTCTGTTTCCAGAGCATGAGATGTATAAGTTGGTACAAAAGATAATTCTTAATTTAAGATGTCAAGTTCCTTTTCATTCAATGTTTTTTTTGAAATGTTAATCACCAGTGATTTTATTTTTTCAGGTTCCTCTGTAGTCTGCCTGTCTCCGTGGTGTTTTTTTTTGGTTTTTCCCCTACGGATCCTCCGTCTGTAGATGCTGTTTTGTCCGGTGGAATTTTGTCCTCTGGGCCTACCCCTAAAAAAGGTGGTTTCACCATTGATGTTGTTGGTGCGTCCTCTCGCATAGCTCCCATACTTTGTGATGTTGATGCCGCACTAGGTCTATGTAATGTTAAATCCAGATCCGTTGCTATGCTCTCCTCCGAAGATGTGGCTTCAGGCTTTTTGAACACCCTGTGACATCTGCCAGGTCTGACAAATCTACAAAGTGTCCTCAGTGAAGAACATGTGATGCAAGTCCCTAGATGGCAACAGGTCTCTATAATCATAAAATATGCAAGGGTTGCATGGTATGTATTGACAGCTCACACCATGGACAAGTAATGGATGTACCACTGCATCATGTCAGTAGGCACAGTAGTGTGCATACAAACAATGTGATGATTAGTCAATTGAGTAGTGTACAAATAATGGATAAAACACAGCTAACACAAAGCATGTGGGTTGCACAACAATGCCCATTTCTCATCTAATCCACAGGTGACCAGGAACTCACTGCAGAGGACAACACCAGCAACCTGCAGAGCCAGTCTTCCCCCGGTACATGTATTCTCGGATGTAGACTCCCAGGCCTCATGAGCTCGAGGCCGGCCCATCTGGTGTGCCAGGGAGCAACAGGTCCCAGGACCTCATCCCCCCCCACCATATCTGCTGCAACAACTTCATCGCAGACCCCTGCTGTTATGGCCTGTGCATCCACCACCATCACCACCACCAGTGCCGCCTGCAACACTCTCCCTGTCCCAGAGAATGACCACCCCACCCCACAGACTGAGAACAGCAGGGAGAGGATGCGGGTGCCCGCTGTGGTGAGGCAACAGGTCTGTGGCAGCAGGGTAGGTGGGAAGGTAAGGGTCACCCACAGACACCACAAGGCTGGGACCCAATCCTTGGAACACATAACAAGAGTCCTTGGCGCCTATGAACAGGCCTAGGGACAAAGTGGCTGGATGGACGACCTGCTACGCGAGCTCATCCTGCTGATGAGGTCCATTGACACTCACATTGGACAAATGGTAGACCTCATGGGCCAGCAAGTGGTATTACTGAGGAACAGGCCTGATCCAAAAACAACACCTCCACCTCCCTCTGGTGGGCTGCAGGATAACAGTGCACCATCTTTCTCTGCGGCCACAGAGAGGGGTGAGTCCTCAGATGCCACTGGCCATGCAGCAGGGTCCCCCTTGCCAAGCGACCAAGGGGTCATCCTAAGAAGAGCCTTGGAGTATCTGAAGGCACAGCACCTGCTAAACACCAGTCACGGAGCCAGCCCTGATGGCAACCCTCTTCACCACTGCATTGACTTTTTGGACTGTCCTTCCCCACACTGCCTTGGGAATGGCATATGTTTGTTGGACTGGGTCACCACAACAATGTGGTGACTACTCTACTATCTCATTTTGCATGACTGTCAGCTCACTGCTCCACCATCACCTCAATGTAAATGTACACCCCCTTCACATGTCAACATTGAAAATTAAAAAACCTCACACACATGTTGTTGTGTCAGCTCTGTATTTATTGCAGGATGGGCGGTCTTCGACATGTCCATAAAGTATCAGGAGTATGTACTGTATGTAGGCAGGATATGTTGAAGGTACCTAGGGATACACAACAGAACAACATCACAGACATCACACAACACATACCATCCACATGTAGATGTCACAATGGGCAACAAGTGTTAACATACACATACCTTATACGTTCCAAAATTACATGTCCCAGAAACATTGCCACCCACTGCTGAGTCTACAAATGGCTGTTGTTACAATTCCCACATACCCCTTCACGACAACAGCAATATCATCAGACAATGGGTATGTTGTACATTGTCACCCACCTTCAAGTGAAGTAGCGGGTGATGAGTTCTTGATGCATGTCACCACCTTCCTCCTCTCAACTGTCCTCCTCACTGGACTCAGGTTAGTGTGCAGACGGGGGCCTTGGGTCCTCATCATCATCCAGGAGCAGGGCAATCTCCTTCCGATTGGCTAGGTAGTGGAGCATGCAGCATGCCACTATGATCTGACAAACCTTCTTGGGCGAGTATGCCAGTGCACCTCCGGTCTTGTCCAGCAACAGGAAACGTGACTTGAGCAGACCAAAAGTTCGCTACACCACATGACGTGTCCTCCCATGGGTCTCATTGTAGCGGACTTCAGCCGGGATCCTGGGATTCCGCAATTGGCTCAGCAACTAGGGACGGTTGGAATATACAGAGTCACCTATGTATGACAAACTCAAATAGACATTGCAATGTCGCAGAGGCAGAGTGCAGCAGGTCACACACCCAGCACGCCATACAACTAGCCATACTCACCCACAATCCATGCACACTCAAGAAGCAGATTAGCCATCAGCTGGGGCACAATGCTATTCCGCAGGATGTAGGAGTCATGGGCTGAGCCCGGGAATCTGGCACACACATGGGAGATGATCATATTAGCCAGGCACACCACTTGCACATTTATGGAGTGGTAATGTTTGCATTTCCTGAAAATGTGCTCACTTGCCTGTGGTGGCACAAGACCGACATGTGTGCAATCAATGGCACCAACAACATGGGGAATGTGCCCAAGGGAATAGAAGTCTTCCTTCACAGCTGGCAATTCAGCACCCCTGGGAAAATGGATATATCTGTCCTTGTATATCATCATTGTGAATAGAACATCACGCAGCACCATGCTGAACGTCTGTTGTGACATCTCACCAGTGCTGGCCACTGTCTCCTGGAATGATCCAGTGGCCAAAAAATGCAGGGCGGCCATCACCTTATAAGTAAGTATGGGCACAAAATCCCTTCCGCTCGCAACATTTGCGAATTTTTGGCAATTTCTGCGAAAATTCGAAAATTCGCTTGCAGGCAGATTTTTGTTTTGCAGCATCTTCGTGGATAATGCAGGCAGGATTCATTCTGGCACGATGCTCCTGTCACAAAAATTAAACATCAACAGGAAGCACTTACAGTCTAGAATTATATAAATAAAGCAGGTGCCCGAGTTGAAGCTCAAATTCAGTCACGCATTATAATCAGCCCAAACGACTAGTGAGCACGGTCGAGGCTAGGTAGGTGTGCTTCCTCCCCATATCTCTACCGCCTACAATTAGATGTAATCCTTGATGGATGGAGGTCTGCATCCACGAATTTCTCGAGCGTAATCCCCTTGTGCTTCCTGTGAACAGGAGGCTGCTTTCTCCTCAACTGGTGATCGGTCTCTGACCCTTTATAGACAAGAGGCATGTGAACTCGCATAGAAGCCCCGCCACACCACACTAGTGTATGCAACGTCTTCGCGCCCTTTCCTCACAATGATGGACAGCTCACTTGAGGGACCTCGGCGCCCAAACAATTAGTGAGCACGGTCGAGGCTAGGCAGGTGTGCTTCCTCCCCATATCTCTACCGCCTACAATTAGATGTAATCCTTGATGGATGAAGGTCTGCATCAACGAGTTTCTTGAGCACAATCCCCTTGTACTTCCTGTGAACAGGAGGCTGCTTTCTCCTCATCTGGTGATCGGTCTCTGACCCTTTATAAACAAGAGGCATGTGAACTTGCATGAAGCCCCGCCACACACACACTAGTGTATGCGTCTTCGCGCCCTTTCCTCACGATGATGAACAGCTCACTCGAGGGACCTCGGCGCCTTTCTGCGCGGTGGCAAGTTACAGACTCACGTGTCACAAATGGCAAAAAAATCTGCGAGTTCACGGGAAAATCCGCAAACTCACGGATTTTTTTGCCATTTCACGCGAATTCGCAGACCCAGAATCCACAAAATTCTCCCATAGTTGGGTTGAAAACTGTTGGATATGTCCAGTGAGGCTGCAGGTGGGGCTCCAACATATCACAAAGTTACTTTAGGGTTGCTCTAGCCAGACAGAAGTTCCGGATGATCGCCACATCCTCCATGTCATCAAACACTGCCAAGTGACGAAACAGATTTGGCCTCCTCCTAAAGGGGAGGCTCTTGAAGAACTTCTTTTATGTACTGACCATTACGAGCCAGGTTTCATTGACACTAGTGGGAGGGTTGCAACGTTTAAGGCAAGGAACAGTGAGATGGTTATTGATTATATTTGTATATCCCCTGCACTTTTAGGGCATGTATTTTTTTTTAATGCCACATGCTCCCCCCTCAGCGATCCTACCCCGGGTATCCTAGAGTTGGATAAAGGCTTCTACCTTTCAGATGCCTCAGTTAATACGGGGGGTCTATTGCTGTGATAACCAAAGATCAAGGGAGGAGGTTAAAATGGGCGAAAGTAGTCCCTGAACACTCTCCTGCCATCCTTAGTATGAAGGTTGAAGACGACAACATGAAATGTGATGATTGTTCTACTCCGGAGGGTTCTATAATTACAGCCTTTGAAGCTATTTGTAGATAGGTTGCCATAGACTTAACAATCACTTCTAGGTCTAAACCAAAAGAAGGAAAAAGATGGTTTGACTCTAAATGCTCTAGAGCCCATCAAAGTTTAGTAAAGGCACTGAAAATTAAACCCAGGGACAAGGCCCTAATGGTTAGACTTATAAAAGAATATAAAGTAATGGTCCAGACCCGTAAAAATGAAATTAAAACAGAGGCACGGGACGCTTTAATGTCTGAGGAAGTCTTAAAGGGTAGCTCAAAGTTTTGGACTATTGGTAATAGCCCACGGCTTTCGGGGGAGGAGAATGGTATATTGGAAATTAATATCCCAGAAGATGAGTGGTTGACTCAGTTTGAAGGTATTTATGGCAGCAACGAGGTGTTTGAATCTTTTTTGGCCTCGGACAGCAGTATTTCCTTGCTCCCACTTGTTTTTAACGAGGATGATGTTGAGAGGGCAATAAATTAATCTGCAAGCAATAAGGCTCCTGGCCCAGACGGAGCCTCTGCCGTCCTTTATAATGGCAATGTTAAACTCTGGGCCAAAATTTTAACTAATGTTTTTAACTCCTGTCACTCTATTATCATCCCTGCTTTTAAAAAAGGGCAGAGAGGGGATCCTAGACTCTTTCATTAAAATCTTGAGCAAAGTGATCCTGACTAAGGTGTCTGAGTGGGTCACAGAAAATTAGTTCCTGTCCAATCTTCAATACGGTTTTAGATCAGGCAGAAGCACCCTGGACCAGTGCCTCAATCTGTATTTATTAACAAATAAGTATACTGTAGCTTCCAAGGGGTCTATTTATTTGGGCTTTATGGATCTATCTAAAGCCTTTGATCTGGTGAACAGATCGAGGTTATGGTCAATTTTGCTTGACTTAGGTATTGACCCTTGTTTGGTATATTTCATAGCGGATTTGCACCGGGATCTGTTTGCCTCTGTTAGGGTGACTAAGGAGGGTAATTGCACAAGACACTTTAAATCGGGTAGAGATGTCCGTCAAGGGTGTATCCTGGCCCCTTTACTTTTTACTCTATATATAAATGCCATAGACAAAACCTTAGATAATGCTAGTTTGGACGTTCGGCGTATAGGGAACAACACCATTCCGGTTCTCCTATACGCGGACGATGCTGTCCTACTAGCTCGTACCCCGTTAGGTCTTCAGAGACTACTGAACTCCATTGGGGAGTTTATGAATTCTCTGGATTTTGTAGGTAATATTGCTAAATCGCATGTTATGTACATGGGACCACGCAAGAATAAAGTCAGATCCTTTTATTGTAATGGGGCAGAAGTCACAAGGGTGAAGGTTTTTACATATCTGGGGGTCCTGTTTGATGATAATTCTCATGGGCTCCCCAGCTTATAGCAAAAAAAATGCTGTAGGAAGATCCTCATCAGCCCTACTCAGTTTTGCACGGCGATTAGGAGGTAAACCCTGTGAGGCCATCCTTTCCATTTATAAGGTGAAATGTCTGGCAATCGCGACATATGGTGCAGCAATTTGGGGGTACAAGCAAGTGGAAGGGGTCCAGAAGGTTGAAAATAAATGTTTTCGCTCACTCTTGTCCATCCCTCAATCGACTCCAACGTTTGGTACCCATCAGGAGCTGTGGATGGGATATGTGTCTGATTTGGTGAGCGTGGCCCCCTAATTTGTTGGATAAAAACATGGTTGAACCCTGAACTTTCGTTAAACCACCAGATTTTAAAAGATTGTGTCACCTTAGAAGGAGCTCATAACATACAGTGGCTGTCTTATATTAAGGCAATGTTCATGAAACTTGGGCGCCCAGAAATTTTTCAAGCACCGGAAGGAATTGTGAAAGCTGATGTCAAGTGGGTTAAAACACACTTCCTGAGTTTAAGGGAGCAGGAACGAGAGGGTGAGGAATTAAAAAAAACTCTTGTTAGGGCCCATTTTTTATTAATTATATCACCATCTATAGAGCCCTACCTAAGAATAGTTACAAAGCCCTTCCACCGCTGGTTATTGACTAGATTTTGTTTCAACCAGATCCACTTTTTAATGGGGGATTTTCAAGGTTGGAGCAAACCACAGGTTGCAGCACTTTGTAACTGTGACTGCATCTCAATTCAGGACACTACGCACTTTACAATATTTTGTAATTTTCATACTGACATCAGAAAGAAGTTCGTAACTCCACTTCTGAGAGGCAAGGGTTTTTTACAGGTCAAACCAGCCTTACTGTACCTGCAATTATTGGATAACCCCTGGAATATTTTTAATATTTCACATTTTCTTGTAGCTGCTGTACGGATTAGGAAATCAAGATGCCCAGTAATGATTGAAATATGAATTTCATTGGATTCTTAAATAATCATGACATTGTTTTTATTGAGATATTTTCTGCTTTTTTATATTCTTATCTCACCCTAATCTAGTTTATGATTTGTTTTTTTATGTGTACTTTTATGATTTTAATTAATCAAATAAAGTGGTTTTGACACAGGCCTCCTCCTAGTTGAGAAGAAAGTGGACACATGACAATGCAATCCATCATGACATGGGCACAACATTTCACATTCTGGAAGATACAGCACCAACAATGACTGACTTAATAATTGAGTGAAACACCAGATTATATGTAGGGACATGTTCAGCTACTCAAAAGGCACACCTCTCTAATTTCAATACACAAGTACCTCAAACACCACATAGATCAATCTGAATGCACATAGTAATATGGCCACATTTCACATGTGCACGCATGGGAGCATGGCATCCAGCAAATTTGTGAAAACTCAACACCACTGTCTCATAATTGGTTGTTGTACATGTCACACCTCAATGGTTCATTACAACCTATCACACATCTAGGAGTCACTGACCACAGTTGGCGCAGGAATGACAATTGTGAGTATGAGCAGACATAAGAGGCCATGCAAGAAACTACACCATACAGTTAAACGTGCCTTGCTGTGATCATCACTGCACCTCAACATATTGACATGTATACACATTGTAGAGTCCACAACAACACTGTCCTGCCTCATCAACCATCAAATTATTAAGTGACATGTGAGAGAGTACAGGACAATCCACGACACACATTCACAAACATGGCATGTATAGTCACCAGTGGAGTAAATGGAACATTGGCATCATGTGCACAGTGATGTGCCAAAGACCATGTGGCCACAAGGCCTTTGTCATTGTATGGCACCCAAATCGCGGTAGCTACCGCCTGTCCCCAGCGGTGTGACACCAGCACCCCTATTCACACAAGTGCCGTAGTCGTTGGCATGGAGACATGCCCAAATGGCAGTTGGCATGCTCTGCCACCCAAATTGAAGTAGCTACCGCTTGTCCCCAGTGGTGTGTCACCAGCACCCCCCATTCACACACGTGTGGTACTCATTGGCATGGAGACATGCCCAAATGGGGGTTGGCATGCTCTGCCACCCAAATCGTGGTAGCTACCGCCTGTCTCCAGCGGTGTATCACCAGAACCCCCCATTCACACAAGTGCGGTAGTCATTGGCATGGAAACATGCCCAAATGGCGGTTGGCATGCTCCACCACCCAAACCGTGGTAGCTACCGCCTGTTCCCAGCGGTGTGTCACCAGGACCCCACAAGTGCTGTAGTCATTGGCATGGAGACATGCCCAAATGTTAATGTTATGTTAATGTTAATGTTAATGTTAATTTTAATGTTAATGGAATTTATACAGCGCCCAAATACCCGCAGGTGTCTTGGCGCTAGCGGACTCAAATAGCTGTGCTCAAAACTACTGATTAAAATAGCCAAGTCTTCAGTTGTTTCCTAAATTCCAAATGATGAGTAATTTTCCTAAGATGTAACGGAAGCAAATTCCATTCTTTGATGGTGTTAAAGGTGAGACTTCTACTGCCCCAGTTCATCTTGTTATAGCCAGTTGGCTGCATAAGGAAGGCATTAGCTGAATGCAGCACTTTATTTGGTGAGTACCATATAAACAGGTCCTCCAAGAACTTCAGCCCCTGTCTGTATAGTGCTTTATGAGCAATACAAAGGCTCTTAAATTTTATCCTCTGACAGACAGGCAACCAATGAAGTTTTCTGATTTCAGTTCTGACTGATTGAAATTTTGGAATATCCAAAATCAGTCTTGCAAACACATTTTACACTGCCTGTAGCTTCCTCAGTAGAGTTGACTGAACCTTGACATACAAGCTGTTACAATAATCAAGCTTATTCAGAACTAAGGAGGTTACTAGAGATTTCCTACATGATTTTGGTATGTATGGAAGAACTTTCCTAATAGTTTTTATCTTCCAGAATGAGGTCGACACTACCTTAGACACTTGTTTTAAAAAAATTAGCTTTCCATCTATAATAACCCCGAGATTCCTAGCATTATCCACAGGTATGGGAGGGAGTCCAAAACTGTCTGGCCACCAGGCTGGAGACCATGCAGGAGACAAATTTCCAAACGTTATCACCTCTGTTTTATTGGAATTCAACTTTAAACAGTGAGTGCTCATCCAATGACTGAGAGACAGCATACAGTTATGAAGATTAAGAGAGTGACTAATGTCTTGGTTCACTGTAGAAATCACCAGCTGAGTGTCATCAGCATAGGATGTCAGGATAAGATTGAAACTTCTGATTAAAGACGCCAACTCTGCTACATAAATGTTAAAAAGTGTAGGGCTCAACGAAGAGCCCTGTGGAACCCCACGTGGGAGAGTAAAAGGCGTTGATCAAAATTTTCCCAAATGTACTGACTGAGTTCTATCAGATAGAAATGAAGACAGAAGGGCAAGGGCTTTGCCTCCTATTCCGTTCTCTCTCAGGCGTTGAATCAGGAGGGCTTGATCTACCGTATCAAATGCAGCGGAGAGGTCCAGCAGCAGCAATGCTGCGGACCCTCCACTGTCAAGTGATACGCAAATTTCCTCTGTGGTTTTAATCAGAGCAGACTCCGTACTGTAAATGTAATGTAAATGTAAATGTAAATGTAAATGTATGTAAATGTATTGGCATTTATATAGCGCACTACTTACCCGTAGGGTCCCAAGGCGCTTCGACCGCTGCGAAACCCTTCCTGGCTTCCCTGAGAGATGGTCCTTTAATGGGTATCTCCAGGGTGAGACCAGGCATCCCCGGCGGTCTGGTGGGGCCGTTAGTGAAGATGAGGCAAGCTAATGCCCAGAGTTGCCGAGTGTGATCGCTGATCAGAGTGGGCACCGAGGCGAGAGAATTATCGAGTCCGCTGACCCTGGTCCAGAAACCTGCCGCGCCGGGAATCGAACCCTGGTCCCGGGCCGTCCTCTGCTCTCGGGTCTGCCGCCTCTAACCAGTGAGCCACACTACTTCACTAGCCACACTACTTCACCCGCCTGAAGTCAAACAGGCTGTGATCAAGAACTTGATTAGTGGTCATAAATGTTGTCAGTTCAGCATTCATGATCTTTTCCATTATCTTAGCAGGGAGAGGAATTCTTGAGATTGGCCGATAATGGCAGTTGGCATGCTCCGCAACCCAAATCGCGGTAGCTACGCCTGTCCCGAGCGGTGTGTCACCAGCACCCCATTCACACAAGTCCGGTAGTCATTGACATGGAGACATGCCCAAATGGCGGTTGGCATGCTCTGCCAACCAAATCACTGTAGCTACCGCCTGGCCCCAGCGTTGAGTCACCACATGGAGCATGCCCTAAAGCCAATGTGAACAATGATTGCGGTGGCATGATGCAGTTTTGAAAATCGCGGTAGGCGTTCTCCGCCACCGTGGAGGCAATCATTGGATGCATTTGAATGATGCACAATCGCGGTAGCGCACACCGGGCCCCAGCGGTGTATCACCGCCATGTAGCAAGCCCTTGAGCCAATGGGAACAATGACTGCGGGGGCATGATGCAACTTTGAAAATTGCGGTAGGCGTGCTCCGACACTGCGGAGGCTGTCATTGGATGCATTTGAATGATGCACCATCGCAGTAGCACACACCGGGCCCCAGCGGTGTGTCAACAACATGGAGCATACCCTAGAGCTAATGGGAACAATGATTGCTGTGGCTTGATGCAATTCTGAAAATTGTGGTAGGCATGTTCCGCCACCATGGAGGCGGTCATTGGATGGATTTGAAAGACGCAGACCTGGACCACCAATTGCTGCAGCTGGTACCTTTGAAACAACCCCAGGGGGTTATATATGTGTGGGAGGGAGCCTCACATTTCAACTGCTCCCAGAGACTGCTGCCCGAGACCCCTGACCTGCTGCTGCCTTCAGGGACTGCTGCCTGAGACCCCTCATCTGCTGCTGCCTCCAGCGACTGCTGCCTGAGACCCCTTACCACACAATTCCACCACAGTTGTTCCATGTCTACCGGAATGGCAAGGATAGAGAAGATCCATGCCAGTCCATTCACAAGCGAAGAGCTGTAGGTCCTGGTGGACGAGGTGCTCATATGAGTGAAGTGTATTGCATTGTCAGCCATACCGTGACACAGTATGTTGGTCATGCAGGTACCAGGACAGTGATTACTTGGCGGAATGGCTGTTTCTGTACCCACTGAGGAGGTCGTGCATGGCAAGGGTAGACCTAAGAAGGGCTCCAAGGCAGATTCACCCACCACCTCGACTCCCATTACGAGCCCAGTAAAGCTGGGGAAGGAGGGCACTGTAGGGGGTACACCTTGCAAACAGGGGAGGGAGGGCCAGAGGCAAAGCCAGGCTAAGCGTTCCGCTGGATCCAGCACATCCCCAGAGCGTGTGCCAGTGTCTGCACCTGATGCAGCTTTGTTGGTGTGTGTGCCTGTTGGTTTCACACCACTTTCCATTAATCCCAGTCCAGGGAAGACATTCTTAATCCCCAAGAGGTGGAAAGGCACACCGCAACAATCTCCCAGCCACACTGTGTCTCAGGTCTTCACGACTCCACCTCCACTTGCCACTACACCACCTGGTTCAAGCATCCCTCTGGCTTGCCAAGCCACTGATAGCGCTACCCCACCTGGGCCACTCTCTCCCCAGTCAAGTGCTCCAAATGTTCCCGACACACAGCAAGCTCGCAGTCCTCCTGACAGCCAAGTCTAAGTGGTAGTCCCCCTTACATGCCTGTCTCTCACACAGGAGGCCCTGTACTGCTCACTGTTACCCCCTGACATTGTTGCTGCCCATGGAAGGGTGCAGTTATGCACACTCCCTGTGCAGCCTCTCGTGCACTTGCTCTGTAATTTGCCATGGACATTGACCTTGTTGCTCTTTGCTGTGTTGGACTATTCCCTGTGCAGCCTGTCATGTACTCACTCTGCACTTTGTCATGGACACTGGCCTTGTTGCTCTTTGTTGTGTTGCACTATTCAGTGTGCAGCCTCTCAAGTACTCACTCTGCACTTTGCCATGGACACTGGCCTGGTTGCTCTTTACTGTGTTGGACTATTCCCTGTGCAGCCTCTCATGTACTTGCTCTGCACTTTGCCCTGCCCACTAGCCTTCCTGTTTTGCCCTTGCCTGTGTAGACTCTCATGGATATGCTGTGCACTTTGCCCTGGACACTGGCCTTGTTGCTCTTTGCTGTGTTGGACTATTCCCTGTGCAGCCTCTCATGTACTCGCTCTACACTTTGCCATGGACACTGGCCTAGTTGCTCTTTGCTGTGTTGGACTATTCCCTGTGCAGCCTCTCATGTACCCGCTCTGCACTTTGCCATGGACACTGGCCTTGTTGCTCTTTGCTGTATTGGACTATTCCCTGTACAGCCTCTCATGTACTCACCCTGCACTTTGCCCTGCCCACTAGCCTTCCTGTTTTGCCCTTGCCTGTGCAGTCTCTCATGGATATGCGGAGCACTTTGCCCTGGACACTTGCCTTGTTGCTCTTTGCTGTGTTGGACTACTCCCTGTGCAGCCTCTCATGTACTCGCTCTAAACTTTGCCCTGCCCACTACCCTTCCTGTTTTGCCCATGCCTGTGCAGCCTCTCATGGATTTGTTGTGCACTTTACCCTGGACACTGGCCTTGTTGCTCTTTGCTGTGTTGGACTATTCCCTGTGCAGCCTCTCATGTACTTGCTCTGCTCTTTACCCTGCCCACTAGCCTACCTATTATTGCCCTTGCCTGTGTAGCCTCTCATGTACTCGCTCCGCACTTTGCCCTGGGCACTGGGCTTCCTGTTTTGCCCTTGCAGTTGCAGCCTCTCATGGATATGCTGTGCACCCTGAACTGCCTACTGGCCTTTCTGTTTTGCCGTTGCCTGTGCAGATTCTCATGGATATGCTGAGTGCCCTGAACTGGCCACTGGCCTTCCTGTTTTGCCCTTGCCTGTGCAGATTCTCATGAATATGCTCTGCATTTTGTGCCATGCTCTTCTCTACTGTCGATGCCTATCTGTGCAATATGTGAATAAAGACTGTTACTCCTGTTGTCTGTTTTGTCAGTGTCCTTACGGAAGAAAGTTATGTTGGTGTGTGTATATGGTTGACTGTGCCCCATGCTCTGTGTGCCACTTAAACATTGCTTTTTATTCACAGGGGTGTCAGGGACTACAGTTCTTTCTGACACTGATACTTGTGGTGTCTGTGATGTCAATTTTACCTGTAATGCAGTTGTCATTTTGATGCTTTGAAAATGTTGGCTAGATTCTTCACATGTCAGGTTGAGGGACAGTGCCAGCACGGAATGTGATTCTGTGCACAGGTTTGCTTGCAGGCTGGGCAATGTCATCATGTATGTGTGTGATTCCTTTATGTGTGCCCAACAGTGTATGTGTATGGTCAGATTGTGATGGCCCGTCATCCTGGTCCCTTGGCCTACCTGAAATGTGTGCTCTTGGGTAGTCAAGAAGTGTGCAGTGTGAAGGGTGTGTCTTTGTAGGGAGTATTGAGGTGTGTGTTCCCCTTCATTGTCAACCACACACATGCGTCACCCAGGAGTTGTGTGCCTGTTGTTTTGATTGTTCAGCCCTGTGGATGTGGTTGTATGCACATGTGTAAGTGAGTTGTGTGCTGAGCACTGTGAAGTGTGCAGTGTGTTGGTGTGTCCATGCGGTACTTTCTGACTCCTACTTGTATTTTGTCACTTGTGAGTTGGCACAGTGTGTGATTGGCACGTAAGTGTTGTGTTTGGTTGATCATCCATGTGTCTTGATTCTCTTTGTGTAGACTGTGCAGAATTGCTGCTCCACACTGTCATTGTAGTTGTGTTTTCTCATGCATTGCTAGCACATGGTGCCTTTTTGCCTCCAGTATGGCATGTTGTGTGTGGTGTTATGCCATTCCCTATGCGTGCTTCTAATGCCTGCCAATTGTGGGTCTGCACTCCCTCTGTTTGTGTTTGGTGCATTCCTGCCATGTCCACTACTGACGCGCAGTACACTTCACTTAGATGTCAGCTGTCCCCTTGGTTTGTATGTGTGTGTGTGTGTGCCTCCTCATCACTTCATTTGTGACATTGTGCTGTGTGGTGCAGTTCTTTGCCCAGGAACTATGTACCACTCAGGATATTTCCCCAATTGTTTACTTGTGATATTCTTGTGCTGTTTGGCAGTCGTGGTTGCTTATCTGCTGTTCAGCTGTGTGTGCTGCCCAGATCTCTGGTAAGGTTGGTTCCACCTTTGTATCCCAGATGTGTGCATCTGTTGTTGTTTTGTTGGATGTATGTATGTTGGCTGTGGTATTGCTTCACTTCCTGGGTGTGCTGTTGGCTTTGTGCTCTAATGATTTGTTTTGTGTGGGTTGATGTAATGTCACTCATGTCTGTGTGTAACTGTTATGCTTGGTGCGCACACACTGCTTGTTGTGCGTGCAGTGCTGAGTGTATGTTGCTGTGTCATTGCCTGGAGTGCATCCCTTGATGTCCTGCAGTGTTTGTTCTGTTTTGTATGCCTGTACATCTGTTGTTTGTTTGATGTGGCTGTGTTGTTCTGTGATGATGCACTTCTTGTGTGTGTTGTGGTATGTTGTCTGTGCATTGTTCCTGAATGATGAGGTTGTGCACTTCTGTTGTGCCTGTGCTCCCATTGCCTTTCCACAGTTTGGCTGCACAGGGCATGTCTGCTTTTGTTATGGTTCTGTGTGTGTTTCAGTTGTGTTGTGTTTGTTTGTTGTTTTTATGCAGACATTTGTTCTGGCATCCCTGTGTGTGTGATATTTGTGGCTACACTCAGGGTGTGTGTTTGTTTGTATGTGTATGGACTGGCAAGTTTTGGCAGCCTTCAGTGTGTTTGGCACTGATGTTGTGTGGTGCTGGTGTGAGGGGGGTATGTGTGTACATTCCTCCTGTTGCTTGGCAGTCATGGAGTGTGGTTGTGCTGCTGGTGTATTCCTGTGAGGTGGTTGTATGCACGAGTGGATGATCCCAGTTTGACTTCCGGGCCTTCCTTTCATCCTTGTGCCTATAGCTGGTTTGCCTTGCTGTCTCCCTGTGTTGTTGCACTGTGGTGCCGGTGGTTTGAATTCACTGACTGTACCAGCCATGTGTTGTTTGATGGTCTGAGGGGGGTGTTCTGTGTTCCTTGTCTTGCATGTGATGTGCACAAGATTGTGGTGTGCCTCCATGGCCTTCCATTTGTGTGCATCCCACTTTGCCTTTCCTATTTGTTGTGCTCCATTGCTGTTGGCATTTGGGGTGTGTATGTGTCTGTGTGTCAGTCTGTCTGTGGGATGTATGTGTGACTATACAGGTTGTGTGTCCATTTGTGTGTTTGGTCATTTTATGTGTTCATTTGGTGCTTGCACTCATATTTGTTTCCATGAGTGTGGTGGTGTTGTAGTGTGTGTTTCCCTGGCCCTGTGCTACTGTGCTGTGTGTTCCTGTGCAGCCACTCCTGCTGTGGCTGTCTCCCTGGTTGTTTGTTGTGTGGTACAGGGTGTGGTTTGACCTGGCTTGTTGTTGTGCATGGGAGTGCACAGGATGAGCACATGGCATGTGCATTCATGGGGTGTGCTAATGTGTGGTGGGAGCAGGTGTGTCCCGGAGGTCTTTGTGCCCTGCCCATGACTTGGACTGGCACTGCCTTGTGTATTGTGCGAATGTATTCCCTTGTCTTCTCCGCTGCGGGACATTGCTGCAAGATCGTGGTGAATGTGAATTCTGGATGATGAGGGGTGACTTGGATGCAGGTGGGTCATGTGTGGGTGCCCTTGTGGATGTGTTTATGTCCCCAGAGGGTGTCTGATATGGATTTGGACCCTTTGTCAGACCATGTGTTGTGTGTTGTGTTTGTGTTATTGCATACCTGCAGCGCGATAGCTTTGGTCCATGAGTTGCTGGTGATGTAGCAGGTACAGCATCGGAAAAAACATGTAAAGCTGGATCCACGGCGGTTGTGACCGGGTGGAGAGGACCGGGACTCTGGTTTTGTGCTCTGCTGTCGAGCTTTCGCCGTCTCTGGTTCGGAGGTGTCTCTGCTGCGGTGCATCTGCTTGTTGGGGGCATCCTCATTTGTGGAGCGGGCGGACGTCATTTCCCACGGCCGTGAGTGTCCATTGGCTGTCACCGCTGCCGCGGCAGGCGTACTTTGATGTCGGTGCATGTCGCATTGCGGCGGATGGGAAATGGGCTATGTTTGGCCACACTCATATGGCAGACGTGAGTTCCGCTGCTGGCGGGTGGAAAAATGCATTTTTCCGCACCGCAGTGGTGCCACTGCCCGACATCCTAATGGACTCTTAAGTCGGTATATATAGGAACTAACAAATGGAACAAAATAATAAACAATAAATAAAATAAAATAACAACTAATAAATACTTTTCTCTTCACAGCTTCTACAAACTGCACCTACAAAAAAAAACATATATATATTACCTACTGGCGGTCATTCTATTTGGAATAACTTTGGCACCGGATGACGAATCTTCATGAAAATTTCAAAACGGTGGGGCGCTCCGGTCCGCCCCTACCCTGAAAGTCTTGTGGTGATTCGTGAAGCGGGGGATTAGAAAAAAGGGGGATCCCAAAACGTGTTTTCCCCATGCAATTTTTCATAGGTACCATTCATTGCTGCTACAGCACGAACGGCTGAACGGAATCACACCAAATTTGGCAAAGTTGTAGTCCTTGGTTCAGACTTGTGCCTTTTGCTTATATGGTGTAAATCTGTTCAGTAGTTCCTGAGAAAATTACAATTAAAAGTACATATATTTCTATGGCCTCGGTGGATCCGCGCATCTTGCGCGGATTATAAGCGCACCGTCCCGATCGCGCGCAGATTGCTGATTGGCTGTCAAGTGGTTGTCAACATTCAAAACCAGGAAGTGTTGGCAGCCATTTTGTGCCTCGGTAGAAGCGAGGATCTAGAAATTAGTGGAACAAGTGTTCAAAACGTAAAAAGGGGGCAGGTAAGAAATATGTTGACCCTCTAGACCTGCTTAGGGAGTCCCACAAGGACCCCTAGGGCCCAAAAAAGATTTTTTTTTTTAGAAACTGAGAAATGTACGCTAGGTGCATGGATCCACTGTGAAAAAAACTTAAAACGAAGCGTGGGCTCCTGTGCTTGTTTAAAAATTAGCTACGTGGGAAGGAGAAATCCCGGGGTCTAAAATATTGCATTTGAAGCTGGGGCGGAGAAAAAAAGGAGGTCCCAAAGTGTGTTTCCCCATGCAATTTTCCATTAGAACCATTCATCGTGGCTACAGCCTGAACGGCTGAACGGAATGACACCAAATATGGCAAAGTGGTAGTCTTTGGTTCAGACTCGTGCCTTTTTCTTAAGTGGTGTTAATCCGTTCAGTAGTTTCTGAGAAAATTAAAATTAAAAGTACAGATATATCTACGGCTTTGTTGGATTGACACATCTTGCGCACACACTAAGTGCACCGCTCCAATCACGTGCTGAATGCTGATTTGCTGTCAAGGGGTTATCAACATTCAAAACCAGGAAGTGTTGGCAGCCATGTTGTGCCTCGGTAAAAGCGAGGATCTAGAAATTAGTGGAACAAGTGTTCAAAAGGTATAAAGGTGGCAGGTAAGAAATATTTGACCCTCTAGACCTGCTTAGGGGGTCCCACAAGGATCCCTAGGGCCCCCCCCCAATTTTTTTTTGTAAAATGGAGAAATGTGCGCTGGGTACATGGATCTGCTGTAAAAAAATAAATAAAAACAAAGCTCGAGCTCCTGTGCTCGTTTAAAAATTAGCTACCTGGGAGGGCAAAATCCCTGGGTCTAAAATATTACATTTGATGGTGGTTCAGTGGGGCCCTGTAGCCCAGGGACCGCCATTCTTCGGTGCTACAAAATAAATGGGAGAGGGAGCTCAAAGGTCCATCTAAGCCCCGGTGATTACCACCCTCTGGGTCTTTTTATATTTTGGGAGGGGGGCCATGTGGTCTCCATTCTGGAGTGGTCGAAAGCCTTGGGGAAACCACCCCCCAGGAGCGGCTCCTGATGTGTCTTAGGGTGCCTAACCCCGGGACACTGCTGTTTGCTTTGGCAGGGCGGGAGTCAAGGTTCCCACTGTTTCATAGCAAACTTAAGGGCATACTAACAAGTGCCATTTCAATGCTTTTTTTTTTAAATAGCCAAAAATGCGGTGAAAATTATATCGCCCTATTTACTAGGTGACGCTAAGATGCATTAACGCATGTTAGTAGCCGGTTTGGTAACGGCTCGCCTTGTATCTCCAATGAAATGCAATGTAGGCATTCACAGTGCCAAGGTGGGTGTTCCTATGACAAGATAACATGGAAGAGGTAGGTATGACAACAGAGTTGTATTTACAAGGCGGCCCTGGATTTGAGGACTGATAGCAAAACTCTTGCTAATTGGGGTTTATGTCAGATTCTAACATCTGTTCTGAATTAGACTTAAGCATGTTTAATATGTGAGGTGGATTGACATGTTAAGTCCACAGTCTTATATTAACAAGCTTTTCACTTGCGAACATGAATTATTGCTGTATTTCTCGCGATATTGGGGGCATATTTACAAGGACAACGTTAAAATTATCATCTCTTTAGCGTTAGGAAAGGGCTGTTAAATGCGGCCACAATGGGCTTAATAATAGGCTTTCGAGAATTCGTGAGAATTCCAATAGAAGCCCAGGTTTACACCAGAACATTTTAAAGCTGTCCTTGTAAATATGCCCATTACAGACTCCTAATTTTACCGTAAAAAAAAATATCACCTACTACTAATTTTTATTCTTCCTCTGGATCCCATCCCATGGCTTATATTCAACTTTGGGGACTGTGGGTGGACGCCCAATGTCCATACGGTGCTAGTCAGCTCCCTGCATCCTTCAGAAGCCACCATTACTTTTCCACATGGGGAACTGCTAATATGCAGCTTCCGGTGCGGAAAAGCATTTTGCTTTGCATTTTAAAAGAGAGAGTAGGTTTTCGTGTTCTTTCTTTCAAAATACAAACCAAGTTTGCTATGGCAGGGCGGGAGCCTCGGCTCTCACCCTGCCATAGCAAACAGCAGTGTTGAAAAAATCTTCTGGTAAGACCACAAAGGATTTTGAAGTCCATTATAGCTGTTTTAGTTGTAGTTTGCTGCCGTTAAAGCAGCGATAATTTTAATGCCGTCCTTGTAAATATGCCCCTAAGTTTTGTAATGTCAAAAATCCCGTCTCCCATTTAAATAGCACAAAGTATTTAGTGAGAGTGCACACTGTGAATCGTGAAACAACAATGTCTAATTGTCCTTGATAAAGAATTGCTCATTCTTGAGCACAGAGTAGGTAAATTGTACATGGGGTTTTGTAAGGTCAGTGGCTATTCCTCCAGCCCTGACTTGAGGTTAATTTGAAGAGTTGTGTACTTCTTTTGCTTGTAATGTACATAAGGGCAGATTTACAAGTCCCTTGTGCCACTATAGTGTCACATTTAACATGGGAAAAGTGACACAAAAGTGGCGCAAGAGGCTTGTAAATCTGCTCCACAGTGCTTTGTCGTCTTAGTTTGCTTTCCCCTGTCATGTAGATGATCCTGGGTAAATATAACGATGTCTGTACAGCCAGTACCTTTCAACTCTACTCCAAAACTGCTTACTGCTTGTTACCATAGTGACAGTTCATGGAACACTTAAGTGAGCACACAGGTCACAAGTTCACCACACAAAGTTGCTAATCCAAACAGTAACTGTGCTGGACTTTTTAACATTTTCCATAGGAACCGTCAGATGTACAGTATGCTTCAGTAGGTCTGTAAAATGATTCAGAGATGAGACAGAATTAGGTGATGGATTACTCCATTATGCAGGACACTATCATTTATTTGCAATGCATTTAATTTGAGGCAATGTATATCTAGGTCACTGTGCTTACCTTTTGTAAACACTGTGTTCAACAGAGCTCACAACTTGAGTTCTGCTTTGTTTCTACACTGCAGATTGTATTAAATTCAGCCTTCATTCAGCCTTCATTTATTTATCTGCAGAGTGGACAGCAGCGTCCATAACTTGAAAAGAGAAAGAGAAACAATGTGAGAGAGAGGAAGAGACAAAAAGAGAGAAAAACAACATTGAAAGTATTAGAGAGAGAAAGTGATAGATGGAGCAGGAGAGGTAGTGGTAATACTGGGAAAAATCTTCGTAGCTCATCTTTTTGCCTACGTTGTGTGTCCAAGCATGTGCCGGTTCATAGTGCACCCTCAAGTTTAGTGATCTGAAAGATAGTATAGAGTTAGTAATAGCAGACCACATACAACTGCACAAGTATATTTCTGCTTTATTGCTTTGAACACTGAGGATGCTGTGTTACATCAACTTCCACTGCAAGGTGGTATCTGTGCACTCTTTCTCTCTCAGAGTACTATACCCCATGCACTCCCACTGCATAGCGGTGAGTTCTCATTACTGCATAAACACAATGTGAGATGGACTCCAATGGAAGGAGGGTAGGTAACCTGCAAAAAAAATGAAAATAAGTGTTTACAATTATATCGATGTGACTGAATGAGGTCAAAGATCACAAAGTAACATAACACTTGGCAATATTAGTTATTTGCACGTGTGCAGTGTGCCTGATACATCCCACCCCTCTCATAGGCCCTCGTTGCAGAAATATCTGTAGGGAAGTGCCTACTGCGTCAGATGTACAGTATGCTTCAGTAGGTTGTAAAATGATTCAGAGATGAGACAGAATTAGGTGAGAGATTACTCCATTATGTAGGACACTATCATTTATTTGCAATGCATTTAATTTGAGGCAATGTATATCTAGGTCGCTGTGCTTACCTTTTGTAAACACTGTGTTCAACAGAGCTCACAACTTGAGTTCTGCTTTGTTTCTACACTGCAGACTGTATTACATTCAGCCTTCATTTATTTATCTGTAGAGTGGACAGCAGCGTCCATAGCTTGAAAAAAGAAAGAGAAACAATGTGAGAGAGAGGAAGAGAGAAAAAGAGAGAAAAAACAACATTGAAAGTATTAGAGAGAGAAAGTGATAGATGGAGCAGGAGAGGTAGTGTTAATACTGGAAAAAATCTTAGTAGCTCACCTTTTTGCCTACGTTGTGTGTCCAAGCATGTGCCGGTTCATAGTGCACCCTCAAGTTTAGTGATCTGAAAGATAGTATAGAGTTAGTAATAGCAGACCACATACAACTGCACAAGTATATTTCTGCTTTATGCCTTTGAACACTGAGGATGCTGTGTTACATCAACTTCCACTGCAAGGTGGTATCTGTGCACTCTTTCTCTCTCGGAGTACTATACCCCATGCACTCCCACTGCATAGCGGTGAGTTCTCATTACTGCATAAACACAATGTGAGATGGACTCCAATGGAAGGAGGGTAGGTAACCTGCAAAAAAAATGAAAATAAGTGTTTACAATTATATCGATGTGACTGAATGAGGTCAAAGATCACAAAGTAACATAACACTTGGCAATATTAGTTATTTGCACGTGTGCAGTGTGCCTGATACATCCCACCCCTCTCATAGGCCCTCGTTGCAGAGATATCTGTAGGGAAGTGCCTACTGCGTCAGATGTACAGTATGCTTCAGTAGGTTGTAAAACGATTCAGAGATGAGACAGAATTAGGTGAGAGATTACTCCATTATGTAGGACACTATCATTTATTTGCAATGCATTTAATTTGAGGCAATGTATATCTAGGTCGCTGTGCTTACCTTTTGTAAACACTGTGTTCAACAGAGCTCACAACTTGAGTTCTGCTTTGTTTCTACACTGCAGACTGTATTACATTCAGCCTTCATTTATTTATCTGTAGAGTGGACAGCAGCGTCCATAACTTGAAAAGAGAAAGAGAAACAATGTGAGAGAGAGGAAGAGAGAAAAAGAGAGAAAAAACAACATTGAAAGTATTAGAGAGAGAAAGTGATAGATGGAGCAGGAGAGGTAGTGTTAATACTGGAAAAAATCTTAGTAGCTCACCTTTTTGCCTACGTTGTGTGTCCAAGCAGGTGCCGGTTCATAGTGCACCCTCAAGTTTAGTGATCTGAAAGATAGTATAGAGTTAGTAATAGCAGACTACATACAACTGCACAAGTATATTTCTGCTTTATGCCTTTGAACACTCAGGATGCTGTGTTACATCAACCTCCACTGCAAGGTGGTATCTGTGCACTCTTTCTCTCTCAGAGTACTATACCCCATGCACTCCCACTGCATAGTGGTGAGTTCTCATTACTGCATACCCAGACTATTGCACCCCATTGACTCCCAGAGTTCAGAGGTGCGTGCCTTTTCTTGCGCACCCAGACTGTTTAAACCTATCCATTCTCACTGCCCGGAGGTAATTGTACATTCCTACACAGTGAAGCTGCTGCACACTATCCACTCTCTCCGCCCACAGGTGACTTCTCGTTGCTTCGGAAACAAGCTTCTTTGCTCACCTTGAGCCATTGGCGTGATTCAAAGAGGGTCCACCACGTGTCAAAGCAACCTTCTCAGGCGTTGTTACGATTGTTAGGATGGCCATGCATCATCGCAGTATCCTCAAACATTGAGTTTTGGAGGTGTGGGGGACACCAATTTGTGAAACACAACCTGTTAGATAAAAAGGAAGATAACATTGTGCGTCATTTGTTCATTAAAGGAGAGAGGAAATGAGAGAGTGACTCTGAAAAGAATATTCGCAGCTCACCTTTCTGTCACCGGTGTGTCTTCCACCACGTGCCGGGACAAAGTGCACCCTGAAGCTCCACATCTAAAAGATAGTAAAAGAAACATGTTATGATTGGTAATTGTCACTATGTTAATGTGGAGTAGAATAACATCGCCCTTTCACACACCTTCCCTTCCGCATTAAAAATACAACTATTTGTACAGTTATGACTTGTTTAATGGGCTTCGATTTATTAAGAAATATTAGAGTAGTAATGTTTTCTATCCGGTTGTGAAAAGAAGTGGTGCACAGTGATACATGTGGTTTCAATTATCACAAGCGACGGACTTTTGACCGACTACAAAAACTTTCCTGCTATAGGAAGAAAAAATAAAATGCAATAAGACACAGTATATAAGACTGTGTACGCCTAAATTGCTGCATCGCCTTTTTGTATGCAGTCTGCTGCACCCCATCTACTCCCTCCGCTGCACACCCAGGCGTCACTGCTCACCTTTTTTGTAGACAGGGTACGTTCTACATCATGCACTCCTGCTCTGCCACCAAGAAGTCTCACATTTGGTGCTGGGTCTTGATGTCGCCATGGCAAGGGACATACTCATGCACCTATCTTCATCGCAGGTTCACCACCCACTGAGTCCTTGCGGTACCACTAACTCAGTGACCAAAGAGGCCACGCATGTGGTGGTGGGCCTCTTGTTCGGTAGTTGAGGCATACATGAGTCGTCCCAACCACTAGGACGGGCCACCACAGCGCTTGCAATGGGAGCAACTCTAAAATGGCGTAGAGCACGTATGCTCCATCTTTTTTATTGGTAGGGTCACGTGTGTTGTGACACATGTGCTGGATGGGTGTGGTGTGGGTGTATACCAGCCATGAGGGAGTGTGTGTGTGCCGTTCTGACAACTAGAGCTGGAACTAAGAAATCACTACAATGGAAATCTGGGCCATGTACCGTTGTTATATTTTCCTGGAAGCGTAAGTGGAGTGGGCTGGACTGACGTATGCCAGTGCTGCGGGAGGCTGTGACCGATGACTCCAGATCTATGGGTGTGGTTCCGTTGTGAGCTATACGAGAAATCAAGTGATTCGGGTGTCTGTGTTGTAGTGCTGATGTCACCCTGGTCTTAAACGCAGATGTGTCATTATATCTGTAAAGTCCCACAACATGGCCAACATGAAAGGTACGAGGAATCACTGACCCTATATTCATCCATAGTTGCACACATACAAGATGGTGGACATGACGCATTTCTGCGAATATGAATGTTTACTGTACATTCAGTGGAGTGTTGTAGCTGTAGTAATACAGGGCTATGAAAGCTTTAGGATGTCGTTTTTGGCACATGAAGGGCAGCTAATATATATATATGTATGTGGTCATTCTGGTACACTGTCGAACTTGGTGTTGCAAATCAGTGTTAGAGGTGCATCCACATGCTGTTATTGTAGAGAAATGACGTAATCTACACATGCCTGAAAATGTACTGTAAATACGGTGCTCATGTAAATTGCTGATATAGGGCCATATGTAGGTAAATTGCGCATACCGAATCCTTAATACCGAATTATACCGAATCGGTATTAAGAATGAGGTAAACGTGATGTAGGTAAAAATTGATTAAACATTACCGATTCGTTGCAAATCGGTATTAAATACCGATTGTGAACAGATCGGTAATAAAAATACATACCGAAAGGCTATTACCGAATCGGTGTTACCGAATCCATACCCGAAATCGGAAATACCGAATCGGTAATTTAAAAAATAGCGTTTTGGTGAATCAGCCAATCCTGATACACCCAATTACTTCCCAAACAGGAAGTTGCCACACCCAGCCAGGTGCACAGGGCCTGGAGCTCACTGTGAGGCAGGCAGGCAGGCAAGAGAGCTGAGGAACCAGCAGCAATACAGCCACAATAAAGGAAGAAAAAGCACTGAACAAGCATTGAAATGGCAAGCCAGGACAGGGAGAAGGAGGGAGGTGAAAGAAAAAGAAAACTCCTGATCCAGGATGTCACCCAAGAGTACCACAAGCTGTTTGGAGCCCAGTCCCACCAAGTGCCAGAGGCACAGAAGAGGCAAATATGGAGTGGCATTCGGGACAAGATCAATGCCATAGGTGTGACCCTGCGCACCATAGAGGACATCAGAAAGAGGTGGTACGACCTCAGAAAAACTGCAAAACTGAGGATGGCAGAGAGACATAGGCTGGCAGGGAAAACTGGAGGAGGAAAAAATCGAGCCCCAGTACCAACACCACTGGAACAGATGATGGAGTCCACCATCCAGCGGGAGAGTGTGAGTGGCGTGGGAGACGCAGACAGCTCCGCCATAGCAGCTAGAAAACAAGGTAAGAAGCATGCCCAGCATGCTGCCCTACTCCCTCCCCAACCCCAACCCCCATAGTGGTAAACGTGCTCCCACTCCACAACTTGTCCTACTGGTTACCTGCAATGCATTCTGGGTGATGTAGTCAGTGTGAACTCATGATCAGGACTGTCAGGGCAGCTAACACAATAGCATGGTAAAAGAATTGGATAGGTCAGGACAACCACTGTGCACTGTTGGCATGTACTTTAATGCAATGGCATTGCAGACAGAGCATTGAGTATATTTATATTTGTGTCATTTCAGGCAAGTCATCTCGCAGTGCAGCTGAGGGCAGCAGAGGCAGGTCAGCAAGGCCAGAGGGGAGTGCACAGGATGAAGACAGCATGCCTGCAGGGAACACCAGCCCTGCGCCATGGCAGCCAGTCAATCCTCCACCACAGCCATCACCACAGCGCCAGGGAGGGCCGCAATCCCCTCTCAGTCAGTCACCACTGCGACGTTCACCAACACCACCACCACCACCACCACCACCACAGTCAGGCAGGAGGCATGCCGTGATCACCCTCCAGCAGATGGAGGAGTCGGAGGAGGAGGGCAGACAGCGCAAACAAAGTCCTATCGTAGATAGATCCAACAGGGAGCGGGCTGGTTCTGCATCCGAGGGCGCCCACATCTCATCACGCCGCCGCAGGGCAAGGCCGGACAGTCCAGTGGCATCTGAGCAGGGTGACAGTGTGTTTGCTGGACTGGAAGGCAACATGCTGAAGGTCCAGCGCCTGCAATGGAGGGAGATGAAGTCATTACATAGGGAGGTGGCAAACATTAACAGACATATGCACAAGATGGAGAAGGGCATCAGTGCCATGGGGGAGAATTTGTCTGCAGGGATGGAGAGGGTAGCTACCTCGTTGGACAACCTCTGCAGCCAGCTGGAGCAGGACCGTGTTGGCATGCGCCAGGAGAGACTGAGACTCCAGGACTATACCAAGTCGGTGAACCGGCTGGCCACTACGACATCACTGATGTGTCGCCGGTCCATCGCCATGCAGGAGGAGATGGCGCATTGCAGCAGGGATGTGCCAGGGGGATGGTGTCCATGACCTCAGTGCTAGAGCTCATGCAGAATGCCAAGGCCTCCAATATGGAAGAGGGGGTACAGTCAGGAGGCTACCAGCCATGGTAGCATTACACCCTCACCCACCGAGGGCAGGAGGCGTAGTGGACGAAACGTCCCAGCACAGGAACGGTCCAACTCACAAGACAGTGTCGATGGGGAACGTGCACGTGCAGCACGGGGACGCAAGAAGTGAAGGACAATGGCTGTCCAAATGCATGTGATGAGTGATGTAACCCATGTCCAATTGGACAATGCTCACAATGCTGGAGGTGTGCCAAATAAACACCTCTACATGTAATTTGAAATGCCTCAGTGTTGTTACTCACTCAGAAATAGTTAGATGTAATCTCTGCCCGTCTCTGTCTCCCATCATGTTCAATAGCAGCACCAGCCGCACTGGGCTCTGGCTGAGGGTTGTCCTCGTCCTCGTCCTCTGACTCAGTTAGTTCCACTGCTGTTCCTTTTTTGGGGGCCAGATTGTGTAGCATTGCACACGTAGCAATTATCTTGCAACATTTGATGGGGCTGTACAGACGCGCACCTCCTGTTTTGTGGAGGCAACAGAATCTGCTTTTGAGCAAACCAAAAGTGCGCTCCACCATGTTGCGTGTGCTCCTATGTGCCACATTGTATCTCCTCTCCCTTCGGGTGGTTGGGTTCAGATATGGTGTGAGTAGATACGGCCGGAGGGCATATGCGCTGTCACCTATGAACAGAAGTAAGTGGCATTGATTGGTGTGACCAACAGCTTGTGCCAGGGTGTACATCAGGGTGTGTGACATTTACTTACCTAGTATGTATCCGTCGGCAAATTCACCAGCAAGCAGACGTGTATGTATGCCACTGTTCCTGAAGATGTAAGCATCGTGGCTACTCCCGGGGAATTTTGCCACGATGTCTGTTATAATGTGTTTGGCATTGCAGATCACCTGCACATTGATTGAGTGGGTGGATTTGCGGTTTCTGTAAATGTATTCAGTTGCTGCAGGTGGGCAGATGGGAATATGGGTCCCATCGATGCAGCCGATCACGTGGGGGAAATGGGCAATTTGATAGAACTCCAGCTTGGTTCTCTGCAGCTCCACCTGTGTACTGGGGAAGGAAATGTAATGTTCCATTCTGTCCATCATGGCGTCCAGGAAGGTGTTGAAGAAACGGGATAGACAGCTCTGTGACACTCCACCCACTTCCGCTATCACACCCTGGAAACTTCCTGATGCAAGGAGGTGCAAGCAGCAGAGTACCTGGACATGGGTGGGGATTGCGTGGGCCCTTGGCGTCTGATGCTCCAGATAGGGTCTTAGGTCCCGTATTAGCTCCAGGATGGTGTCTGGGTGCAATCTGTATCTCTCATGTATTTCTGGGTCTGTCAATTGGAACAAAGTGATGCGTAATCTGTACACCCGCTCCTCACGTCTCCAGATCCTCATTCCTGCTGCTCTCAGGCGTAGCCGCCTTGCAATGAGATAGAGGCCTGCCATTGTGTTCACACTGATGCATTTTGGGTCTGTTTATATAGACTGCTCCTGATTACCACATGCTCCTGAAACGTGCTAAATACCGATTCGTTATTACCGATTTTGGGCAAAATCGGTATTACCGAGGTTTGCTACTTAGCATTTTTGGGGTTTTTACCGAATCGTTTATACCGATTCGGTATTCATTGTTTCGGTAATTTCAAGTCGGTAACTTATGTTTTTCACTGATTCGTTATTATCGAATCTATTCAGTATTACGTACATCTCACATGGCTAAATATTTGTCGGTAACACCGAAAATAACCCATTTTCGGTGTTACCGATCGGTATTTGGCCACCTACATATGGCCCATAGTGTTGGGTCGACTTCACGCTATAAATATATTAAGTATGGGCGGAAAATCCGTTCCGCTCGCGGATTTGGAGGATTTTCGGTAAATTCGCAATCCGCGAGATTCGCGAATTTCCCGGAAAATTCGCGAGCGGAACGGATTGGGTCAAAAGTTCAAGCTGACTTTTGTAACTCTTTTAGAATGGCGCCGGCAAGTTGCCAGAGCCATTCTAAAATAGTTACAAAAGTCAGCATCAACAGGAAGCTCTAATAGATAAAGTAAAGCAGGTGCTCGAGTTGAAGCTCAAATTCAGTTACACAATCATTAATCACCCCAAACTTGGGGTGATTAATGATTGTGGAACTTAATTTGACCTTCAACTCGAGCACCTGCTTCACTTTATCTAATAGTGCTTCCTGTTGAAGCTCTTTGTAGCTATTTTAGAATGGCGCTGGCAGCTTGCCGGCGCCATTCTAAGTGGGGCTGAGGGCAGAAGGGCACAAAAGTGGGAGAGAGGGTAGAAGGGGACAAAAAATTAGTGGGGCAGAGGGCAGAAGGGCACAGAAACGAGTGGTACAGAGGGAAGATGGGCATAAAAAACGAGAGGGTGGCAGTGATTAACCAGGCAAAAACAAAAAACCTGCGAACATCCGCGAACACGCAAAGCGCCCCGCGAACACCCGGGAACACCCGGGAACACGCAAAAATATAAAAATCCGCAAATTCGCACGAATTCATGAATTTTGCAGATTGCGAATTCGCAAATCCGCAATTTCGTGGATCGCGAATTCGCAAAATTCGCCCATGCTTAATAAATATGCTAAAAATACCGAGAAATAGCACACACTTATAATTGTACTATACACTTTCTTTGCAGTATTGTAATGATCCTGTTTGTACTTTCGTATTTGTAGAAAGAGCGAGAGAAAGTAGTATAATCGAAGTTTTTGTTACTGGCAGAGGTAAGATGGTTGCATACGCTGTTTACAGTACAAAACAATGTGGTAGCGTGCAGGGGCAGCATTTTAAAAACATAATAAATACACAGACACAAATAGATAGTTAAAGTGGGTAGGGGCACGTGTGTTTGACTCCATTTTATTACGTTCCTGTTGGTAACAAGTAGAATAGTAATCATGATATCATACACAGATATTCAATAATAAATGGTTAATGACTTCTGCTGTATAAAGGTAGGAGCACTATATGTGGAATAATACAATAAAATTCTATTGAAAAGGGTTCATGAGTTGTGGTGAACCGAGGTAGGGTCGGTTTATGTGGAACCTGCGATGATGCATGGTTCAGGCAGACCGCACTGGTAAGAATGTTTTTTGGCTACTGAATTTTGTCTTAATAAGGCCATGTGGCGATTATTTCTGATGTGAGTTAGTGGTACGTATGGTGCTCAGCGTGGTGCCGACTGGACTGCATCATTTCTAATCACGAATGAAATAAAAGATGAACCATGTATGGAAAACATTGTAGAAATATGTATTTTTCAGGGACATTATAGTTCAAGTTGTGACCTGTGGTGTCTGCAGTGTAGACTACCATTGAGTGTGCCTTTGCACTTGCAGCATGAATTTTGTTTTTCAACTAAACCTAGGACTGATATAAAAGAAGTTTTTGAAGGAGGGCTACTAAAGGGATATTGTGTAGGTTTGAGGGACGTTTTACTTTGTTTGGTACTGCAGTCTATAAAAAATGAATGAAGAGTCAGTTAAATTCTGCTTGAATGCCATGTGGGGATGAATTATAGTGCACTGAGTTAGTAGTACCTTTGGGACTGAGCGTGTACATAACCTGTGATGATGCGTGGTCCGGGCAGGCAGCACTGGGGGTAATGTTTTTTGACTACTGAATTTTGCCTTAATAAGGCCTTGTGATGATTATTTATGATGTTCCGATTTAGTGGTACGTCTGGTGTTTAGCGTGTGCTCACCCTGCAATGATGCGTGGTTTGAACAGTGTACACTCAGAGCATTGACTGTTGCATACTGGACTGCATGTACTTTGAGGGGGAAAAAAAGTACCATCGATGGTTAACAATTCTTCAGCAAAAAAATTATCAGAATCAGATGATTCTTCCAGTGGTGTAGCTGGTTTTGTCTCAAAAAAAGAAATTCAGGTTTCAAATGAAGAAAAAGTGTGGTTCAAATTGTGTTCTGTGCTGTTTGCAGCGTAGATTGTCATTAAGTGTGCCTTTGCACTTGCAGCGTGAATTTTATTATTCAACTAAATCCATAACTGATATAAAGGATGTTTTTGAAGGAATGGATATTGTATAGGTTTGATAGGTGTTATACTTAGTTTGGTATTGTACTCTGCAAATAATGAATCAATAGTCTATTTAATTGTGAGTTCTGATAACCGCAGTGTAGGCAGTGGTTAGCAAGAGCCCACGGCCACGTGGTGTTGAGTGGAGCTGCACAGTATTGGTAATTTAGCATTTGTGCAACCAGCAATGATAAGTGGTACACAGAGTTAGTGGCACCTGAAGCAACAATGTTAATAAAGTCAAGTTTTCTTTTTAATACTTTTTGTCCTTTTACAGGACTAAGTTGCAGTAGATCTCCAAAAACTATCATATGTTTTTCTTTAAATAACACATCTGAGTCAATATGGCTATAGTAAAGATTCAAAGCTGAATCGAAGTTGTGAACCCTGCTGTCCGCACTGTAGATCGAAGGCAAAAGTCAGCAGAGATATTGACAAATGATTTTTGTCACTTATTTTAACAAAATCAGAACACATACAGTACAATTGTCTCTGATTTAAATAAATCAAGGTTGAATTCCCAACTGTCCATGGTGTACATGCAAAGCTGAATTCAAGTTGTGAAATCCTGCTGTCCGCAGTGCAGATCGAAGGCAGTAGTTGACACAGACATCGAGGAATCCTTTTTTGTGACATACTTTAACAAAATCTGAGGAGATAGTACAATTTTCTCTACCTTAAATAAATCGAGACATAATTCAATGTTGTCTGTAGTGCTGATGCGCAACTGGTATCAAGTTGTAAACTCTACTGACCACACTGTAGATCGAAGGCAGTAGTCAGCACAGATATCGACGAAGAATTTTAAGCACTTATTTTATCAAATTCTGAGAACATAGAGTAGAATTGTCTCTGCCTTACATACATCAAGGCTAACTTTGATGCTGTCCGTAGTGTAGATCCAAAGCTGAATTCAAGTTATGAAACCTGCTGTCTGCAGTGTAGATCGAAGGTAGTAGACGATACAGACATAAGTCTGTGGTGCTGTGGTTCTGAGTTCGCAATGGGCCTGTATCGAGGAGGCACAGGGTCATGGCGGCAGCCACATGGCAGGGTGAGGACCTTCTCTGTGGGGGAGTCTCTTTTCTTTGCCAAAGTGAACCACGCCCAAGGCGTAGGCTAATTATTTATAGTCTTACGCTGATGTTGCATACGTTGGACCAGCCTACTCCGCTTCTGCTTCAAGGGGGGGGGAGACAACACAGCTACATGACCGAAATATTCCCCAGTGTCTAAGATAATATGGTTGGATCAACTATATATTACACTGCACGTATCAATAGTATATCTACACAGGAAAAGTTTTTGGTTTGTGTAGTGAGTTGTGTATGGCATATCACCGGTAGTTTTAGCATTGTGTACATTATTGTTGATGTGCGAGTTTCTTCCCTTTTACATAGTTGGTTGCCACATCTCTGAACATTGAGCTAGTGTGCTGTTGAGGGGATATATTATTTTGGGAAAGTCCGTTGTCCTGTTTTGCGCTGCCTCTAAGGTAGTAGAGGGGGAGGGTTCAGGAGGGGTGGTTATACTGGTGGTGGTGCTGGGTATTGTGATTTTGTTGGGTGTCGGAAGTGTATAATAAGTACCTGTATCACATATTCCTCGTTAAATGTGGGTGTGAGTTGGATGTAATTCACGCAGTACATAGTCAACGTCCTTACACTAGTTAAATGTTGATGTTAATTTGTTATTGGTAAGTGGAACTATTGCCTGTTTTGTTAGGTAGCATTGCAGATTTGGCTCCTTGTTGAAAATATGGGGAAGTGGTGAACATTATAATTAGGAATAGTCATTTACAAAACCTTTGAAATTCACTGAAAAAACGATAGGTTTCAGGCAGGCTACAGTTAGGAATTATCATTTAAAAAACCTTTGAAATTCACTGAAAAAAACATAGGTTTCAAGTAGGTTATAGTTAGGAATTATTCTTTAATAAACCTTAGAAATTCACTGAAAAAACCATAGGTTTCAGGTGTGTTATAGTTAGCTGGACATTTCACTCATACAAAACCATTTAAATTCCTCCGTTATAGTTAGTTGTACTAACTGTAACTCTCGCACCCGCAATCCACTGGTGATGATGTCACATGTTACATCATTCATGACATGGTCAGTGACATCACACCAGTTATAGTTATCTGGAAATTTTACTCGCATAAAACAATTGAAATTCCCACGTTATAGTTAGTTGGACTCACTATAACATGCGCGTGCAATGCACTGCTGATGACGTCACATATTACATCACTCATGACATGGACAGTGACATCACTCATGACATCACTGATGACACCATTTTTTGAAAACTCTGTCATTCTTTTTTCCCTATGGAATGCTCCCCGGTACGCTCCCCGGCGTGCGTACCGGGCGCTCCCCCCGCGCAAATTGAAAAAAAAAACATTTTATGGCCCCCACATCAAACCTAGGGGGTCAGGGGGGTCTACTCTGCCCCATTATGGTCATTTCCCCCTTTGTTTTTGCCACCTCTTGTGTCTCGATTTTACCGAGACACAAGATGGCGGCTGCTCCGGACTGTTTGGAATGTTTACAGACACCCGAGAGCCAATCAGCTTTCCATGCGCAAGTCGTGTAGCACGCCCGGTGCGCTCCCCGGTGCGCGTACCGTGGCGCGCTCATAGATATATATATTTTTTTAACCTAAATTACTCAAAATCCACTGGAGCACATATCTTGAGACATAGCAAAGGCACATCGGGCTACCAGTCCCTACAATTTTGCCAAGTTTGGTGGAAATCCAATCAGCCGTTCGGGCTAAAAGTGAGTTTGACCGCACTATGGAAATTAACATAGAGAAAACACGTTTTGGGACCCCCCTTTTAGCTCGGCCCCCGCTTAACGAATCCCCCCACATTTTCAGGGAAGAAGCGGAGCGGGCCACGAACTTTGAGAAATTTGCGAAGATTCGTCCACCGGCACCAAAGTTATTCCCAATAGAATTCCTATGGAAAGTAGATCCTAACTATACCTACCTACTGGCGACCGCCAGTAGGTAATATATATGTATATATATATATATATATACCAAGAACAAACTCCACACCCGACCTCCAATCGATCAGATCGGCAAAGCGAAACGAGAGACGGACCACCAGAACTGGCTTAAGGTGATTTAATAGTGCAAGTGAAACAGCAGCAGCACAACGCGTTTCGGGCCCGTGGGCCCTTTATCACATGCAAAGTTGCAACATTTTTTTTATATTTTTAAATGCTTATTGAAGTATAGATACACCACCTGGTTACTCAAGTCTTTACAGTCACATGATCATAGACATAGAAAGGGAACTCGTAAGTACACCAACCGATCAGTGTTACCCAATTACAATGTAAAGTGCACAAATGCAAGCACACTAAAATGTAAATCAATGAGCAAAAATAAAAGTAAAATACAAAGTTTTGGGTATTACAGCCTAAATGCCGTTTCTACTGTGCAGCAGCACCTCAGCTAATGCGTAATGCTGAAGCTGTGAATTGTCACACAGAGAGAAAGATGTGCCGTAATATATATATATATATTACCTACTGGCCAAATCCCGGGGGCTTAATGATAAAAAGTGTGGGGGCCCCAATTCCCCCCCACACTGCCTCAGGGACCGCCAACCCCCGGGGCACAGTAAATAGCATAGCAGGGGGAACTCGGCCCCCCCACAGCCCCGGGGACCGCCACCCCCCGGGGCTTAGATGTGCATGATGGGGGCCTCTAAGGCCCCCTGAGCCCTGGGGACAGCCACCTCCCCGGGGCACTGATATTTAAATTGGGGGGTCCATGACGGACCCCCCAGCCCCAGGGAGCACCACCCCGGGGCTTTTAACAGGTGGGCAGGAGACCGCGCGCCCCCCTCCTGGAGCCCTTGATGGCCCTGGGGACCACCACCCCCCAGGACTGGCTCCTGCAGTGTCCCAGGGTGCCTACCCCCGGCACACTCCTGTTTGCTATGGTACGGCAGGAGCCTCGCATCTCCCACCCTACCATAGCAAACTGCTTTGGTTTTTGAAAGAGAGAGCAGGAAACCTGCTCTCTCTTTCAAAAACCTAAGCAGATTGCTCTTCTGCATGGGGAGCAGCATGTTGGCTGCTCCCCATGCAGAAAAGCAATGCTGGCTCCCGCAGGATGCGTGGAGCTGGCAGGGACCGTGGGGGGCTTTGGGACACCCCCACGGTCCCCAACGGAGTGGGCCAGCCCCAGGGGATGGGGTCCCCGGGGCTACAAGTGGCCTGGGAGGGGGGCCACTTGGCCCCCTCCCAAAAAAAACAAAATGGTCGGCCCCGGGGGATGGGGTTCCCGGGGCCAATAGTGGCCACAGGAGAGGGGCAAAGCAGCCCCCCTCCTAATAATAAAAAAAATTATAGAAAAAAGGCCCATGCCCCAGGCAGAGGGGGAACTAATTCCCCTTGCATTCTGGGGGGCCCTGGGGGTCAACTAGCCCACTAGGAACCTCCAGTATGCACCAGGGGGCTGTGTTGCAGAGAGGTGTAAAAAGGGGCATGCCCTCATTACCCTTCAACGTCCCCCGTACGTACAACGAAGTATGATTCGTACCAGGAGCTGGACTCCGTACGAATCGTACATAGACCGTACAAATCAAATTCCCGTACGAATCTCCTTCAGAACCCGCTGTACGCGACATCTGTATGGTTCGTGGCTGCTTTTTCCGACCCGGCAAGTACGATTCGTGTTGGGTACGCACCGTACTACCCTTTTTCTACGGGGACTGAAAACAGGCGTAAAAGCAGAGTTTGCCCCGAAACAGGTACGGAACGCCCCTCCGGGTACGGTGGATACACCCCATGATCGCAGGGGTACAGTGCGTACCCCTGCGATCTTGGGGTGTACGCACCGTACCCCATGTTCGCTGGGTGTACTGTGCATACACCCTGCAATCGCGGGGTATGGTTCGCACACCCCAAGATCGCAGGGGTACACACCGTACCCCTGCAATCATGAGGTGTACGCACCGTACGGTGTGTTAGTGATTGTATGTTTTTCCGTACGAATCGCCCTTAGCTGACGTGGACCGTACGAATCACGTCCACATACCCTGGTCCGGATCGTACTCGTCGGGTCGTATGGCATGTGTATGAGTCATACGGTTCACTGTTTCAGCCTTGCAAAATGAATGGATCGCGACGATTCGGACGGATTGACGGAATGCGGATCGTACTACGCAACTCGGACAGATGGGTACTAATAGTACGGCGATGGCTCCGGATGAAAATCGTAAGGACGTTTTTTTTCCAGGATCGGAATCGGCCCCAAACTTTACAAAAAATTACACATAATAAATAATTCATATTGCTAACTTCCAAATAAACTAAACTCTGAAAAAAAGCAGAAAAATACTCCCCCAATAATTACTATCCCAACAACAAAATAAACTAAACTCCACAATAGTGCTGTATAAGAAATCATAATAAGTAACTATTCCATCTGCAAATCCAAGTAAACTCAGGGAAAGAACTGGATAATAAACCATAATAATGTATTATTCCTAATCCAACTAAACTCAGGGAAAGTGCTGGATAGTAAACCATAATAATTTACTATTCAAACTCCAAATCCAGCTAAACTCAGGGAAAGTGCTGGATAATAAATTAAAACAACTCACTATTCCAACTCCAATCCAAGTAAACTCGCAGAAATTGCTGGATAGGAAGCCATATTAATTTACTGTCCCAACTCCTAATCCAACCAAACCCAGGAAAAGTGCTGAATAATAAATTAAAATAATTCACAATACGAACTCCAAATCGACGTAAACCCAAAGAAAGTGATGGATGGTAAGCCATAATAACGTACTATTCCAACACCTAATGCACATAAACTCAGGGAAAGCACTGCATAGTGAACCATAATAATGGACTATTCCAACTCCAAATCCAAGTAAACTCACAGATAGTGCTGGATAATAAATTTAAATAACTTACTATTCCAACTCCAAAAACAAATGAGATCAAGGAAAATACTGAATAACACCCCTATTTTGATCTTTCAAACCACCAAAAATATATTCATAACAAAAAAATTGTTATTACGTTTATTTTATTTTATAAAATACAATACAATTTTTGATAAAAAAAATACAACTTCTCAATTAAAATTTGACATCTGTAAATATTTAAAAAGATGTTTTAAATTATTCACTACATTTTATTAAAAAAGTATTTACAAATGCAAATTTAATAAAACACATTTTTATTTTACGTAAAAAAAGCAAATTTTTACATTTACATAAAATATTTATCAACACAAATACTTTTGAATTTTACAAAATTGAAAATATTTTAATTATATATTTTATTATTACAAATTATATATTTCTAATTTTAATTTTTAACATTTAATTTTTATCCAATCATTCTTTAATTACTCACTACCCATACCCCCTATAAACCCCAAATCCCACTCGTGAAGTTACATATTTTCTTTTTCAACAGAGTATTTTTAAATTACTCCTCACCCTTATACCCTATCCCAACCTCCTAAAATATATACAAATTATGAAAAAATAGTAATGTTTTCAACAACATTTTTAAATCACTACCCACCCTTATCCCCTATAAACCCAACTTCAAACTCCTAAAAATTAAATTAAAACAAAAAAATAATTATTTAAACATTTTAAAATTATTTAAACATTTTAAAATTACTAATGGCAAAATTACAAAATAAAATAAAAAAATAAAAACCATAAAATTGATATTATTTACATCAATATTTTTTCTAGGCCTGAGCGGTAAATTCTGTTCCGCTCGCGAAATTTGCGGAATTTGGGTAATTTCGCTTTCTGCGGAGAACCTGGAATTGCCCAAGATTCTGAGATCCCTGGCTTCGTGTAATTTTTTGCTTCTTCGCGCTTTCAAAATGCGTGTTCGCAAGAAATTTCTCCCCGAGCACGCAAACAGAAAAAAAGCATTGCGAACTGGAGAAACAAGCAGTTCTGCAAATTCCGCCCACCCCTTAGTTTTTCTATCGATATTTTCAAATTCGATATATCTAAATCGTAATAAAATCGATATTTTTAACATCGAGAACACTTACCTTGATATTTAACACCATCAAAATTCTTGCCTCGATATTCTTGTATGTCGATATTTTTCAATTGATATTCCGTCTCTGCACCGTCCCAATCTACCAACGGGATTGGGTTGACCCATCATTATCCACAACATGGTCTACAATATGAGCACACACTGTGTCCGGGAAAGGTCCATTGAGCAGTGCATCCAGCCAAAGCCTCCACTTAGGGTTCCTTGCCCTATGCCTACCCCATTGCAATGTCAGCTTGAGCGGGTTGTGGTCCAAGACAGTGTGGGCCAGGTACTCCATGTCAGCGACCTTTGCCACCAGCTCACCAGTGCAGATAAACAAGTCTAAACGCATATGCAGCTGGTGCATTGGGTAATAGAAGGAGTACTCCCAACATGATGGATTTCACGCTGCCACACATCCTGGACAAGGATGTCAAAAACAGAAAGGTCTCCAGAGGGGACTTAAGTGAATTGCGCCTTTCAGACTGAACTTCTGTTTACTTCAAGTTGCGGTAACCTGTGCAATGCTAGGGAGCCAGAGGTATTACTAACACAGGCCCATGGTCTCCTTTAGAGCATGTGTTTTGCCTGCTCCAACAAATCCTGGTGCTACTATCATGTTGTTTACAAACTTAAACAGCAAAAGAGTAGTGTCTGGATTATGTGCCAAGTGGTAGGCCTCTATGCCATCAACACTGCTAGGATGGTACTTTCACATAATATGGCTGTCACTGTGTGGGTTTATTTTGAATCCATATAGTTATTTGTCATGCTCTGTTGTCTATTGTGCAGTAACATGATGCTCTCTCCTCAATTTGCGGGCCCTCCACCTGTCCTGTTGACGTAGAATTCTCCATTATAAGGGTTGGAAAGAGCCTCTGTCTGTAAAGGGTCTGCCTCTGACCGGAGTAACAGATGCTACCTGCGTTACTACAGTTTCTCCTTTTTCCCCTCAGTGGCTCATATGGTGCAGAGCGGACCCTGACCTCCAAAAATAACTTCCGACCAAAGCCCATGGCTCCAACAGGATTTCGCTGAAGTTTCATCTTTTGCTGCAAATACAGATCACATGGTGGCTACAAGGACATCCGTAAAAAAACATGGATTAAAAAATACATTGAGCAGTGGAGTTGCAATGTACACAAGGTAGACCATTGATTAATTATATGAAGGCAGCTCCAACGGCAAGCGGTAGATTGGAAGAAGCAGGGTGTGGCTTCAAAGCAGCAGCTGAGCACCAGAGGAGGTGGCCTGGGGGTGAATGTAATGTAATCACAAAGACCAACCCAATAAGAACTCGGAGACCAGAGTATAACTATAAATATAATCACAACAGTCCTATGGGACTAATTTTCTATAATGGCATCTAGACTAACTCAATTAGTACCCTGATTGAAACAATCTATTGAATTGTAGTAATTAATCCAGTATGTAGGCATTAATTTTATAAATGCAATTCTTTATATAATTTTTTTAACATCACTGGCGAAAGACATAAATTAGTCGTGTAACGTCATAAAGAGTGGATGACGCAGTGAAAGTGAAGTGCACATGTGATTGTATAAAGTTAAAAAGCAACATTGAAAGATTGAACCCTGGTCGACTTTGCATAGAATAGTAAAATCCTGTTTTCAATCACAGTTCTGTTAGAGACCAATTTCGTGAATTCTTCATCAGGAGATCTAATGTTGTCGTTTCGACCCATGGGCTATTTGAAGAGTCTAAATAGGACGAGTCGTCTTGGGAACATATAGCCTATGAGAGAGAACATGAGGCCCAATGAAAATGATTTGTAATCTTGAATAATACATTTATCATTTAAAATGCCTTCAGTCAAGACTTATCATTTTAATCCGAAGTTCAACCATATGGAAATCTACAGAGAACTTACAGCCAAATAAATCAATCTCTTGACATATATGGATTTTAGTTGAACCAACTCCTCAGGTGTACTTTACACTAGGGGTGAGCACCTGCGGAATTGGGGTAATTTTGGCCACTCCACATTACTCTTTACCGGCCAAATTCAACCAGTTGCTGGTGAGCATAACAAGATTTAGGGCCCAATTAGTATTGTGAGCGGATCACCACTGCTGGGTCTGTGCTGACCACCGCTGGCCTGGCGGTGGCGATCTGTCGATGAATGGCCCCCTATCATCCCCGCCATATTACTTTGGCATGGGGCTACACCTTTACTGCCGGTCGGATATGCGACTGGGCGGAAAAGGGCCTGAATATGGTGGTGGTGCCTTGCCGGCATCGTCTGCCATATTATGATGTGGCATATTTCATGCATTTCCATGGCGGAGACTTCGCCATGGAAAGGCATGCAGTATTTTCCATGGGGGCCCTTTGCGGGCCCCCAGGGGGGTGGGGGCTATACTTGAAGGATACCTATGATACCCCCAACATTGGCATGGACAAGGTGGCAGACACCGCACAGTGCCTGTCACGTTGTGCATGCCAATGCACAAGGGACATTCACAGCATTGTGGCTGGTGGTGCTGTGAGCACCGCCCTCCACAATGTTGTGAATGCGGGTTGCCACCGCCACGGGGCATCCTAATTGATGGTGCGGGACCACCGCACCACTGGCGGCCGGTCCCGCAGTAGTCTGCCCGCCATCCTAATGGGGCCCTTGGAGTTCCTAGTGGGATTTTCTAACATGGGTTGTCGCCGGCGTTCATGAGCAATTTTGGTCAGAGAGCTGCCAATTCAGAAGATTTGCTGCCACCTGAGTAGATTTGCTACTCGAGCGATAGCAAAATGAACTCGAATAACCATCTTCTCTTGCACAATGATTGGTGACATTCACGTTGATTTTCAGCACTGCTTTTGCTACCAGTTCTAAATTGCACAGCGAGCAGTGTCAGCTGCATATTTCCCACCCGATGGTGGAATGCTACAGAATCTCGTTGAGTTTTTCTGTAACTCCATGGAATTCTGCTGAGTGAAACACTGCAAGTTGCACCTACCCTTACTTAGTCTCACCAAATTGAACCATATCATAGCACCATGTCACATGCTGCAACCAATGCTAGAATAGTGCAAAAAATCCATGTTATGCTGGAGCAAATTTCTCCATACTGTAAACAACAACGCTTTTAACTGAAAAGTGCTGAATAACACACATATAATAACTACCAATTTTGAAGTGGGTAGTCATACCTAGATACTGCAAGCTTACAAGTGAAGTAACATAGCGTAGTGACTTAAGTTCGCCTAACTGTCAATGCCATATTGGCAGAGTTTTATATACTACAATAGAAATCCTATTTTTCACATTGAGCTGTTGCTTTGCAAAAGATGCTTTTTCTTTCTACTGAAAATACTGTTACATTTCCAGAACCTTTTCTGTTAGTCACTGAATAGGCATTTTTTTGTATTAGACAACTGATAGTGAGGTTCTCACTAGGAAGGAGAGTAGACCACAGGAAGGATGATTCATGGGAAAAATGGTTTGACCCGTGAAATGTGGACTTAGTAACTTTTCAAGTAATTATTTATGTGGCCTATTGTGAGGACGTGAGAAACTGGTGAGTTTACTTGCTTCCAAAAGTTTACTGAAATCCTATTGAATCCTATGAAGTTAGAATGTGATACTTGTGTAAATTCATAATTCACTGTGTTTATATTAGCATGTCTTCCTAGCGTAGGTTTTCCCACTCTGGAGATCCTTTCTTGGGTTTCTTGAGACCATATCTCTCTTTGTGAAAGATACCATTTTGAGAATACACCCATTTACTAGATAGCTGCTGATTTATAGCTGAGAATACTTTCCAGCTTAACAATTCTCTTTTATCTGAAGTGCAAAGGTTCATGCTTATGCATTGTATTCTCTCATCATAACTCTTTATTTGGTTTCTGAACTGGCACCTTATTCCATTCCTCATTTAATTCAGATTAGGGAATTTCCCTTATGGAACATGCTTGCTGCAGTATTACTATTTTGACAATAATTGTTACTGATAATATCTTTTATCTTAGTTTGACATAAAATACTGACTAATGGATTAATTGAAGTTGTAATGATGATGACTAAATGTTATTACTAATAAATAAGGAAATAAATACATTTGAACTAAATTGCTAATAAAAACATTTCAATTACACACATTCTCTTTACTGACTTTACAAAGTTCAAAAGAATTGCTGATACTGAAGGTTTGATGTAAGTGATTGCTCTTTTTAAACTCTTTTTTCGACAAATGAAGGTCCATATGACTAGTGGCAGGGGTTATTTAATAATGAAACCCAAAGACTAAGATATAGAAAATCCTGGTCTGTGACTGTGCATTCAAAGTCACAATGTCCACAAAGGATTTGAATCCAATTTCAAAATCATAAGAACGGACCAAACCAAATAGTTATTTCCCACAATCACTACATCTATTCATGTCAAACTATAAGCTAAGAATAAGTGATTACTTAGATAGGATAGGGAGCAGCATGTGGTTGTTTCCTTGATAAATAAACGTTGGATCCAGAAGTCAATTCAGCTTTGTGGTGAATTAGTAGAACAGCACAGTAGGACTGTTTACTGAAGGTTCAATATTGATATCTGGTGCCAGCCTTTGTAGTGGGGCGATTCCTATACTACCCCCACATCTGGTTCTTGAAACTGTTTCCCTTCCTGTGAAGGCTCCAAGAAGTCTGATGTGACTAAAGACTAGTGTGGAGCCCTTTGTGTGTGCAGAAGGGAAAGCCTTTTGAAAAATAAGCTGTGAAGGGAGCAGCTCAGCCTCCAACCATCCTGGCAGGATGGCCCATGTCAACCAACAACAAGTTTCCTTTTGCCTCACTCTATTGAAATGAATACACAAATCCCAACTGCAGAGCCATTCACAGTCATGTGACCCGGTACACTGTTAGAAGGCACACATGTTTAGGAAAGGGGAATAACAACTTTCTAAAAATTGAATTTTCAGAATTTTAGTTTCTAATCTGCCTTCATCATTCAAGAGGATTTTAATTTAGAAATAATTTGTGTCTAAACATTATATTCCTACCGGCTTGAATCAAAATTTAGCACTTAAATATCATAAGGTAACCCGGTGTTATCCATTAGACAGCACAGGGCTTACAGGCTCCAGTGGCAGGCTTGAGACATGTTTTAAGGTGGCACTTAATTGGGTGGCTCAATGAGTACCGCAGACACATTAGTGACATTTAATTTATAGGCCCGGGGTACATGTAGAATCATTTTACAAGGAACTTTCAAGTGAATTAAATGTGCCAATCAGGTGTAGGCCACTTTTACCATGTTTTATGGAGAAAGCATAAGCACCTTAGCACTGTTTAGTAGTGGTAAGTGTAGAGAATCCTAATGGAAATTGAAAATACATTCAGAAACCAGGAGGATTGAAGGCAAAACATTTTGGGGAAGACCACACCAAGATTGACAGGTCTATATGTAATCATTATGTATCTAGGAGTACCTCTTCTAGGCTGTCTTTCACAATGTTAAATTTGGCTTTTTAAATGCAAAAATAGGTCCCCTGTTTTTATGATTGACATTAGAGGTTAATTTGCATTGATACATGACTGTCTTTAAGCTCATTCTATTGGAGTTTGATCCAAATGTGAGGGCGTATTAACATTTGGAATGTGGCTTTAAGTCAGTGTGTGCTATCTGAGCAACATGCAAAAGCTAGCTTAGGGAAATGTGAACCGTGTCAAAATAAGTGTAAAAATTGTTTGCATGATTTAGGGAATAGCACATGCAGTGAAGAGCTTTTTAGCAGTTCGTCTCTACTGAGAAGCCCACATTTCAGCTTTCCACATTCCAAAAACCAGAGATTTCCAATGGTAACATACTATAAACATGGATTTCTTTTAATGGGCATCTAATGCTGTCCCTTAGTAACTGGTTTTTAACATGTGGAACATGTGCACAATGTATTATGAGAAGCATAAGATGTTGTGAATGTTGGGAGAGTTACATCCAAGTATTGCTTCTCTTTCTACTCATTTAACAATTTATTGCTCTTTCATTTGAGTTTCACTCATGCTTTTTTAATCTGGGTCTTTGGGCCTTTTGCAGGTCGCTTTGCACTCAAATTAATATCTTTCTATTGTTTTCTATGTAGGTTTATCCAAATGTACATTAAAATTACCTGAGAAAGTCTGTGGTCAATGAATCTCAAAGAACAAAATGAATCCTGAAGGATAAAATAAATCGGCCACTTCCCTTGGGTGTGCTGTCTCCCAAAATAACTTTATTAAGCTATGAAGGTGCAGATGATTGGCCATAAACAGCAATACCACAGATGCCTTCTGCTCTCTTTCTAGAAGCAAGCTGCCTGGAAATATCATACTATTATTTGACTAAGACAAGGGAACCCAAGGCGCAATATGCTAAGGACCATGGGTAGGAACTTTATTACAAAGACAAGGGTCCTTAGAAAGAGAGACAATTGAGAAAAATGAATATAGACCAAATGGAACTATATTTTTAGGGGAATGTCCAGCCGGACAATTTATTACCCTGATACATAAATACTCATAAAACAATAAAACACTGAGTGTGATAGAAGTGGGACACCAGCCGATGTCCGACTAACAGACTAAGAGAACATACAACATGAGGGAAATAGCAGGCAATAGCAGGTCATCTGATTATTGTGAATCCTATACCAGACAATCTATATCATACACATATGCAAGAAAAGTGTAAATCAACTATGCATTTAGTGTAATTGTGTCGACGACGTTTCGAACCACAAACAATAAAGGTTCATCCTCAGGACAGAGGGTAATTGCCTTAAGAATACACATTTGTAGAAGTATCACTAATGTAATGATCAATATGCCATACCATGGGAGAGAAAATAAATAAAAGGGAAACATAACAAGATTAAGACATGTCATTAGAACATTGTTGCAACTGCGTGCATAAATGCATGACTCATACCATGCCAAAGTGCCGACGGCAGCGGAGTGTAGTACATGCTAAGTACAGGCAGTGTAAACAACGGAGGGAGCAAGGCTAGTGGCGCAACGTACCATCAGTGATTGGTGGTGCCTCTGACTAATACAAGCAGGGGTGAATAAATGGTGTGTGATTATAAAAGTTGTAAATCGGCGAAGGAGTGGGTGTGCCAGTGAATTGAGGTGCTGTGGGTGCAAGGGAATTGGTTCTCAAAATTGAGCTGCTTACCAATTGTGTAACACTCTAATTGAGAGAAGGGTTATTGTTTTGCTCAGAGAGCAAAAAACGATATTGATCTGTTAAAGAAGGAAAGAAACTATGAAATGGACCCAACTGATAATAACAGTGTTACAGGTCTGTGCAAACCGGCAGCGAGTCTTACCGTGGAAAATTATCCAGAGGTAGAATGAGATCTGTGAGGGGAGGGGAGGAAATGTAATTAAGGTGATAAAAAAGTAATGGGAATTAAGGTGCAGCTTGCAGGTAATTGCAGCTTACCCGAAGGAAAGTCCTTTCAATATCCGGTTCTGTAAAAATATAAACAAACAAACCGGCGGCGTAAATGCAGAGATCTCGCAGAAACACAGAGAAGGGACAACCAGGGAACAGGGGTTGGTCTCACCTGGCGATGGAGGAAGCAAGTCCGCAATGGGAGTACTTGCTGGCACGAAGAGTCTGCGCGGCGTCTCCTTGGTTAGCAAGACGCGATGTAGTAAACCAAGGAAGTCACATGGGGGCTGCAGACCAAGAGGCGTGTAGCTAAAGCTGTCGGCCATTTTGGAATGGGTAAAAATACGGAAAGGGCAGTCCTACTGGGGGTAACGATCGAAAAGTGAGTGCCTTTTAATTAAACAGGTGAAAAAGGGGCCAATACATGCGAATATGTGAAGATCACATCAAACATGCAGTGACAGAGGTGCAAGCATAATTAATACATTAATACCATTAATTCACACTTTTCAACGATTTTTTTTTGGATTATTTACATATGAACAATATAAGAAGGGGGGGTGTTTGTAGGAGCCAGTCAGAGTATCCTATGGAAAAATTAATTTCAGACCCTGAAAGCAGTTAGTATCAAAGTTTCATTATAAGTCAGTTAAATCAGAGAGGTCCAATCCTCAGACCGATTAAGGCCAGTATGTAGACTTTTTGTCTTCAATATCCAACGTAGTTCCTCTTTATTCAAAAGCTGCTGTAGGTTGCCTCCACGGCTAGGGAGTTTGACCAAGCAGATGATAGTCCATTTGAAGTCAATTTCTGTGTGCGCTTGTTCAGTAAAATGCTGTACAAGGGCAGCGTTCACAGTCCTGCATCGTATTCTGCTCCGATGTTGGCACATTCTCGTGCGTGTCTTTTGTGTTGTTTGGCCTATATAGATCATAGAACAAGGGCAAAAAATTGCATAGATGGCATTTGAGCTGTTACAATTAGAGAATTCTTTGCGTTCATATTTGATGTCTTTATACATAAACTCCTTGCCCTCTATAGTGCTGTCACACATGGAACAGTTACCGCATTTCACATGCCCAGTAAGTCTTGGCAGTCCCCAGAGTGTATCAATTGTGGTCATTTCTGTAGTTGTGGGTAATGCTGCACGTACCAAGTGGTCTTTCAAATTCCTGGACTTTTTGAAGGCAAACATAGTTTTTTCTAGTTGAAGTTGGTCAGCATTCAACACGGACCAGTGTTTTTTAATGCTCTTGGTGAGGGAATTGGATATTGGGGAAAAAGTAGTGACACAGACCAGACGGTTCTGTGTCTTTTTTGGTTTGGGTTCCAACAGTACCTCCCTTGGACAGAATCACGCTCTTTTTAATGAAGTTTTTATCAGCCTGCAGGGGTAGCCTCGGGCGCTAAGTTTAGCACTAAGTAGTTGTGCTTCCTTAAAGTAATCTTCTTTTAGATAACAATTTCTTCTAAGCCTTAAGAATTGTGAATAAGGGAGGGAATCACGGAGCGCTCTCGGGTGATTACTCTTGTAACACAATAAAGTGTTGCACTCTGTAGGTTTTCTATAGAGGCTGGTAATGAGAATACCTTCCTTCTCTTGTATATTTAGGTCTAAGAAGGGAATGCTTGTGTGACTTGTGGTTAAGGTGTAGGTATCATACACCATTTCAATGAAACCTACGCAGCTATCATGGTTTCAAACAGTTACATTGAAAGCCACTACATTCCAAGACCTGTGTAAAATGAAATGAAATGAAAATAGGTTTTATAAAGTGCTCGATTGCCTGTGAGTGTCTTGGTGCTAGTCTGACTACAGAGGCATTCCTAAAAAGGAACTACAAATTTAAAATCCAGGTTTTAAATTTTTATTTTTTATTTTAATGAGACAAGGAGAGACTTGTCTTTACATGGATAGGTAAAGAATTCCAACCTTTAATCGTTCCATGAATAAAAGTTCTTCGGCGTCCGCAGACTTATTTAAATTTGGGAACCGTGAGATTGAAGGTTGATGAAGAACATAATGGCCTGTGGTGAACATATCGGGTGATTTTGTTTTTTAAATAGTCTGGTCACTCATCATGCAAGGCTTTGAAGGAGATATAAAAAGCCTTGATGTCAATACACTTGTGAACTGGCCACCAATGAAGATGAACCAATGCCTTATAGGCAGACGTGTGATTAGGTATTCCAAAAAGCAGCTGAATAGCAGAGGTCTGCAAGACCTGTAACTTTTTAAGTAAGCGTTTTTGAAGATTGATGTACAGGGCAGTACAATAAAATATTTCAGGGTAAGTAAGGCTGGTTACCACTGGTTTCCTTTAACTCAAGCGGAATGAAAGGCTGGATCCTTCTCAGGATTTCTAAAGTAAGAAAAGCAGAGGAAGTGACTGCATTATCTGCTTGTCAAATGACAGGTTTTTCACTTTTTTTGCTGGGAGAGGAACATTTCCCAGCTCAGGTGGCCACCAGTTTGGAGACCAGAAAAATACATTTTTGCCCGAAAAAATGACTTCCGTTTTGCTGCAATTTATTTTTAGACAATTATCTTGCATCCATTTGTTAATTTGTTGCATACAGTTAGGAAAATCTGTGGCAGATTCCTTCTGATTTCCGTATACCAAAGGAACAATTTTGTGTCAACAGCGTAACTGACAACCGAGTAGGGTTCAATAATGAGTCCTGTGGAGATAGAATGAGCTGGAGAAGAAACCATCCATGGAAACAAATTGCACACTTGAGATTCTAGACGGTCAATCAGTACCTTGTGATTGACCGTGTCGAAAGTGCCCGAAAGATCGAGTAAAATGAATGCTGCAGGATTTCCATTATCCATAGTTCCCCTCAGCTCCTCTGAGGCAGTGATCAGAGCCAACTCGGAACTGTGCTGGCCACAAAAGCCAAATTGAGCATGGTCCAGTAGATTATTGGAATCCAAATACTGAGTCAGTTCCTTGTTAATATCTTTTTCCATGATTTTTGATGGAAAAGAAAGACACAAAATGTGACGATAATTACTCGCAACAGTTGAACTAAGGTGTGTTTTTTTTAAAAGAGGTATACTTGACTCTACTTTCCATTTTCTAGGAAAGTAACCTTGCAGAAACATTTCATTGAACATCATAGTTAGGTGATCAGCAATGGTGGCAGAGACCAACTGTAGAGTTGTCAATGAACAAGGGTCCAAAGGAGATACGGACCGAGTAGTGAAGATTAAGTCCTGCACTTGGTCCTACGAGAGCTGAATGCAAGAGGAAAAAGACTGTGGACTGGAAGCAGATGGAATCAACACAGGGATCCTAGATAGCTCCAAAATAGGACCTGGGATCGCTGTACCTCACATGAATGACAGGACCTGGCCCAAGGAGCTGGAGAAAGTGCTGAAAATGTCTAGCGCCTTATCCTGAAAGGCTAGTGCGATGTTCTCACAGAGAATCTAACTGCTTTCAATTTTGTCCTGATCACTAAAATTAGCAAGCATTTTGATCTTGACTAACAGTTCTTTATTGGAATTTTAGCTGAGATTATTTTTTCTGTGAAAAGTAGGCAGATTTTCCACCAAAATCTGGGCCTTATATTCAGTGATTTATTTGATCTATGGCTAACGTGTTCAAAGAATTGTAATATGAGATATCCTAATCTAGAGTTCTGAAGATATTAGAGAAAGAAGAGCACATTTTGCTTTCAAATTGATCCATCTCAATTTTATGCCAAGGATGGCAGGATTTAAACAAACTGAGATAGATTTATTAGAGGGCTTAGTATTGAGATTCAGATGGAACATTACTGCAGTGTGATCTGACCAGGTTAAAGAAAACTTCTCAATAAAGACTTGTGCAGCGTTGTCCCGCCAAGTGTGATGAAGGGGTGATTAGCTGGTATAAGCCAAGGCTATTCATAAGGTAAATTAAACTTGCTGAGTCTCTATCCTCCTTTTTCTCCAAATGAAAACTACAATCTCCAAGGACAGTAAAATCAGCAACATTGACCTTATTCTCCAGCAGGTGACCAATACAGTCAGGAAAAGAGTATTTTGAGCCTAGAGGTCAATAACTTAACAGCCCATTGAAAGAGATACGGTCATTAAGAGGGCATTTAAAAGACAAGGCCTCAAGGTCATTGACGGGCAGACACCAGAGCATTTGCATGAAAGATCTTTTTTGATATACTAGTGCTAGGCCGCCAACTCTCTTTCCAATCCTACCCAATCTAGGCAGGGATGGCAAAGGCTAAATCTGTACCTGAGCTATCATTGGCCCAAATCTTGGTGATATAAATGAGCTCAGTATTATGTGTTTGTAGTAATACAAAGAACTCTCTTTGTAGTAAGTTATCTAGCATTGATGAGTGAACAACTTAATATCTGATGAGGGTTTACCTCATTGGGAGGAGATGACATAGTTTACCTAACTGAACTTCTATCAAGGGTAATAAAACACAGTGAGCAATTGGATCAAGTCCAGCAGAGTGCCATATTGTGAGGATCAAAAGAAGCTAAATGAAGGTTCTTACCGGTAGGTCATAGGGCGAGACGAGCTTCCCGAGATTAGGGATGTAATGTCCCAGGGTCTGGCCGCCAACAGGCAGCATGACTGCTGCTGCCTGCGGTCCGAACTTGCCTTTGGCATGAAAGAGGCACTCACTCCCTACGTGCTGTACGGCTGTTTAAGTAGCCCAACATCGGGAACCAGGGGAAGGGAAAAGGGGCGTGTCCGGGTACTCACTCAGCGACAAAGTGTAGGTAAAAGTAAAACGCAAACTGGAGTCCAGCTACTTCATATGTAGAAAGCCAAGCTCCCTTGTCTGACTGCATGTACTTGAAAGTGAGGACACACTAACTTAAAGGAGACAATTATCTTGCATCCATTTGTTAATTTGTTGCATACAGTTAGGAAAATCTGTGGCAGATTCCTTCTGATTTCCGTATACCAAAGGAACAATTTTGTGTCAACAGCGTAACTGACAACCGAGTAGGGTTCAATAATGAGTCCTGTGGAGATAGAATGAGCTGGAGAAGAAACCATCCATGGAAACAAATTGCACACTTGAGATTCTAGACGGTCAATCAGTACCTTGTGATTGACCGTGTCGAAAGTGCCCGAAAGATCGAGTAAAATGAATGCTGCAGGATTTCCATTATCCATAGTTCCCCTCAGCTCCTCTGAGGGAGGCAGTGATCAGAGCCAACTCGGAACTGTGCTGGCCACAAAAGCCAAATTGAGCATCGTCCAGTAGATTATTGGAATCCAAATACTGAGTCAGTTCCTTGTTAATATCTTTTTCCATGATTTTTGATGGAAAAGAAAGACACAAAATGTGACGATAATTACTCGCAACAGTTAAACTAAGGTGTGTTTTTTTTAAAAGAGGTATACTTGACTCTACTTTCCATTTTCTAGGAAAGTAACCTTGCAGAAACATTTCATTGAACATCATAGTTAGGTGATCAGCAATGGTGGCAGAGACCAACTGTAGAGTTGTCAATGAACAAAGGTCCAAAGGAGATACGGACCGAGTAGTGAAGATTAAGTCCTGCACTTGGTCCTACGAGAGCTGAATGCAAGAGGAAAAAGACTGTGGACTGGAAGCAGATGGAATCAACACAGGGATCCTAGATAGCTCCATAATAGGACCTGGGATCGCTGTACCTCACATGAATGACGGGACCTGGCCCAAGGAGCTGGAGAAAGTGCTGAAAATGTCTAGCGCCTTATCCTGAAAGGCTAGTGCGATGTTCTCACAGAGAATCTAACTGCTTTCAATTTTGTCCTGATCACTAAAATTAGCAAGCATTTTGATCTTGACAAACAGTTCTTTATTGGAATTTTAGCTGAGATTATTTTTTCTGTGAAAAGTAGGCAGATTTTCCACCAAAATCTGGGCCTTATATTCAGTGATTTATTTGATCTATGGCTAACGTGTTCAAAGAGTTGTAATATGAGATATCCTAATCTAGAGTTCTGAAGATATTAGAGAAAGAAGAGCACATTTTGCTTTCAAATTGATCCATCTCAATTTTATGCCAAGGATGGCAGGATTTAAACAAACTGAGATAGATTTATTAGAGGGCTTAGTATTGAGATTCAGATGGAATATTACTGCAGTGTGATCTGACCAGGTTAAAGAAAACTTCTCAATAAAGACTTGTGCAGCGTTGTCCCACCAAGTGTGATGGAGGGGTGATTAGCTGGTATAAGCCAAGGCTATTCATAAGGTAAATTAAACTTGCTGAGTCTCTATCCTCCTTTTTCTCCAAATGAAAACTACAATCTCAAAGGACAGTAAAATCAGCAACATTGACCTTATTCTCCAGCAGGTGACCAATACAGTCAGGAAAAGAGTATTTTGAGCCTAGAGGTCAATAACTTAACAGCCCATTGCAAGAGATACGGTCATTAAGAGGGCATTTAAAAGACAAGGCCTCAAGGTCATTGACGGGCAGACACCAGAGCATTTGCATGAAAGATCTTTTTTGATATACTAGTGCTAGGCCGCCAACTCTCTTTCCAATCCTACCCAATCTAGGCAGGGATGGCTAAGGCTAAATCTGTACCTGAGCTATCATTGGCCCAAATCTTGGTGATATAAATGAGCTCAGTATTATGTGTTTGTAGTAATACAAAGAACTCTCTTTTTAGTAAGTTATCTAGCATTGATGAGTGAACAACTTAATATCTGATGAGGGTTTACCTCATTGGGAGGAGATGACATAGTTTACCTAACTGAACTTCTATCAAGGGTAATAAAACACAGTGAGCAATTGGATCAAGTCCAGCAGAGTGCCATATTGTGAGGATCAAAAGAAGCTAAATGAAGGTTCTTACCGGTAGGTCATAGGGCGAGACGAGCTTCCCGAGATTAGGGATGTAATGTCCCAGGGTCTGGCCGCCAACAGGCAGCATGACTGCTGCTGCGTGCGGTCCGAACTTGCCTTTGGCATGAAAGAGGCACTCACTCCCTACGTGCTGTACGGCTGTTTAAGTAGCCCAACATCCGGAACCAGGGGAAGGGAAAAGGGGCGTGTCCGGGTACTCACTCAGCGACAAAGTGTACGTAAAAGTAAAACGCAAACTGGAGTCCAGCTACTTCATATGTAGAAAGTCAAGCTCCCTTGTCTGACTGCATGTACTTGAAAGTGAGGACACACTAACTTAAAGGAGACAATTATCTTGCATCCATTTGTTAATTTGTTGCATACAGTTAGGAAAATCTGTGGCAGATTCCTTCTGATTTCCGTATACCAAAGGAACAATTTTGTGTCAACAGCGTAACTGACAACCGAGTAGGGTTCAATAATGAGTCCTGTGGAGATAGAATGAGCTGGAGAAGAAACCATCCATGGAAACAAATTGCACACTTGAGATTCTAGACGGTCAATCAGTACCTTGTGATTGACCTTGTCGAAAGTGCCCGAAAGATCGAGTAAAATGAATGCTGCAGGATTTCCATTATCCATAGTTCCCCTCAGCTCCTCTGAGGGAGGCAGTGATCAGAGCCAACTCGGAACTGTGCTGGCCACAAAAGCCAAATTGAGCATGGTCCAGTAGATTATTGGAATCCAAATACTGAGTCAGTTCCTTGTTAATATCTTTTTCCATGATTTTTGATGGAAAAGAAAGACACAAAATGTGACGATAATTACTCGCAACAGTTGAACTAAGGTGTGTTTTTTTTTAAAAGAGGTATACTTGACTCTACTTTCCATTTTCTAGGAAAGTAACCTTGCAGAAACATTTCATTGAACATCATAGTTAGGTGATCAGCAATGGTGGCAGAGGCCAACTGTAGAGTTGTCAATGAACAAGGGTCCAAAGGAGATACGGACCGAGTAGTGAAGATTAAGTCCTGCACTTGGTCCTACGAGAGCTGAATGCAAGAGGAAAAAGACTGTGGACTGGAAGCAGATGGAATCAACACAGGGATCCTAGATAGCTCCATAATAGGACCTGGGATCGCTGTACCTCACATGAATGACGGGACCTGGCCCAAGGAGCTGGAGAAAGTGCTGAAAATGTCTAGCGCCTTATCCTGAAAGGCTAGTGCGATGTTCTCACAGAGAATCTAACTGCTTTCAATTTTGTCCTGATCACTAAAATTAGCAAGCATTTTGATCTTGACAAACAGTTCTTTATTGGAATTTTAGCTGAGAGTTTTTTTTCTGTGAAAAGTAGGCAGATTTTCCACCAAAATCTGGGCCTTATATTCAGTGATTTATTTGATCTATGGCTAACGTGTTCAAAGAGTTGTAATATGAGATATCCTAATCTAGAGTTCTGAAGATATTAGAGAAAGAAGAGCACATTTTGCTTTCAAATTGATCCATCTCAATTTTATGCCAAGGATGGCAGGATTTAAACAAACTGAGATAGATTTATTAGAGGGCTTAGTATTGAGATTCAGATGGAATATTACTGCAGTGTGATCTGACCAGGTTAAAGAAAACTTCTCAATAAAGACTTGTGCAGCGTTGTCCCACCAAGTGTGATGGAGGGGTGATTAGCTGGTATAAGCCAAGGCTATTCATAAGGTAAATTAAACTTGCTGAGTCTCTATCCTCCTTTTTCTCCAAATGAAAACTACAATCTCAAAGGACAGTAAAATCAGCAACATTGACCTTATTCTCCAGCAGGTGACCAATACAGTCAGGAAAAGAGTATTTTGAGCCTAGAGGTCAAAAACTTAACAGCCCATTGCAAGAGATACGGTAATTAAGAGGGCATTTAAAAGACAAGGCCTCAAGGTCATTGACGGGCAGACACCAGAGCATTTGCATGAAAGATCTTTTTTGATATACTAGTGCTAGGCCACCAACTCTCTTTCCAATCCTACCCAATCTAGGCAGGGATGGCAAAGGCTAAATCTGTACCTGAGCTATCATTGGCCCAAATCTTGGTGATATAAATGAGCTCAGTATTATGTGTTTGTAGTAATACAAAGAACTCTCTTTTTAGTAAGTTATCTAGCATTGATGAGTGAACAACTTAATATCTGATGAGGGTTTACCTCATTGGGAGGAGATGACATAGTTTACCTAACTGAACTTCTATCAAGGGTAATAAAACACAGTGAGCAATTGGATCAAGTCCAGCAGAGTGCCATATTGTGAGGATCAAAAGAAGCGAAATGAAGGTTCTTACCGGTAGGTCATAGGGCGAGACGAGCTTCCCGAGATTAGGGATGTAATGTCCCAGGGTCTGGCCGCCAACAGGCAGCATGACTGCTGCTGCGTGCGGTCCGAGCTTGCCTTTGGCATGAAAGAGGCACTCACTCCCTACGTGCTTTACGGCTGTTTAAGTAGCCCAACATCCGGAACCAGGGGAAGGGAAAAGGGGCGTGTCCGGGTACTCACTCAGGAACAAAGTGTAGGTAAAAGTAAAACGCAAACTGGAGTCCAGCTACTTCATATGTAGAAAGCCAAGCTCCCTTGTCTGACTGCATGTACTTGAAAATGAGGACACACTAACTTAAAGGAGAGAAAAAAATAAAACCCATAAAAACAGTAAAATAGCCAATTCATTAGCAATATGGCACCAATTTGTGGCAAGAAGAAGAGCCAGGCACCTCCTGGAAAGGTCGCATTCTAGGGCGTTGAAAGGAAAGAAAAGTGGAGTCGTTGGAAGGACTACACCTTCTGTAGTGGAAGGCACAGCAATTATGATCTATTTCATCTTCCATGTCATCTTCACACAGGTGATTCAAAAAGAACTCCAGACAGATTCAGCCAAACCAAGCTTCTACACTCCACCCTCATCACATCTTACATGCATATTGTAAACATGCATGTGACATCTGTGTCCCACATGGATGTAGCAGAGGACCTGGTTGCAGATGATTGGCAGACAATTTTAAACAAGAGCAGCCAACTCAGGTAATGAGGCCTGTCCCGCATGTAAAGTTAGTTGCTCGCGCCTTTATCAGACATATGTAGGCCTGTAAACTGACAGTAGTCATACTCAGTAAAGAAGAGATGCTCATGCTGTGCCCCTCCTGGCCACAGACCTCTACTTTGAGTCTCAAACAGTTTGAATGCTGACCCTTGGCAGACAAGCATGATTGTCAAGTGAGCTGAGGCCAAATACCAAAAAGGCTCAGACACTCCCTAAATGAGAAATTTAAGGCAGGGGTGCACACTCTACACGGCTTTGTTCACCCAATCTGGTAGCATTTTTGTAAATGATAATGAAGGGGATATGTTTGAACAACAAATCAACTTGATGGGATGTATTACTAAATAAATATGAAATATCATCTCATACAATTTCTTTGCTAAATCAGCAACATATTTGCCAGTATAAGAGCTGAATGTATTTGGATAATGTTGAATCCTGAATGAAGTATCCTATACATGAATGTAAATGAAGCAATTCTAATGAAAATAGATTTATTCAGGAATTAGGAGCAAGTATAAGGATTGACTTTTATATGGTTAAAAAAACAAACTGAAATTCAAAGACATTGTGAAGTTACATGACTGGTTGAGAAGAGCCTAATGCAGATAGGAAAGATATATACAAAACACGATCATAAAGCAAGATTCAAATTAGATCAGCAAGGAAAAATAAATTATTAATTCACAATACACTATGTAATTAACATGTAAACTAAAAAAAACACAAGCCGAAACTACTGAACCACAAGGCACAGGGAAAAGAAAAAATGTACGAATGAAAGAAAGTTTCTGTATGGATCGACTGTTTACTAGACCAGAAGCTGACAACGGGATTAATGAATGTTCTCTTGTGGAGAATATTTTTGACATTTTTGGTTTCTGTGAGATATGAGATGATGTTTTCACAAAGAGATTCAAGTCCATAATATGAAATGCTGCAGTTGTTTTGAGAGAGAACTAGTAACATAAAAATTCCAGTGGCAAAGATTGTGTTTAACTAAACCGAGCTGGGAATTTTTCTTTAAATAAAAGCCAAAGGCTCTCTGTGAATCGTTTTTTCATGTTTAGCATTTTCAAGAAAAACAGTCGAACTGGGTGTTTCTGACAGCTTGCTTACTTTCATTAGTGATTTTGTAATTTCTCTCTTCAGGCACTTGCCAAACCTCTCCATTTTTTTGTGGGGTATAATTCTTTTTGTATGCTGATGTCACCAAGGCTGCTGGTAATATGCAGAACAATGCCACATTGATTGGAGGTAGACTGGCAGAAACAAGAAGTCATGTAAACAATAGGGAGAGTAAGGGAAATTAAATTGGAAGAGAACACTCCCAGTCCCCTAGGGTTAGATATCTAAAAAACAAAGAGGAAGTTTCCCCAGGGCACAGTGTCCCAGTGATTCATATGGAGAAAGACACCATCCAGAAAGAGTCTTTTCTTTCTTCAAGAAACCTCTCACTTACTAACCTAAGGGTCGATTAGGATTGCGGTGAATCCGCATCCTCCGGGCCGGCAGAAGCCACGGCCGGCCCGGAGGATGCGGATTCACGGCTGCGGTACATGAAAAGACCCCCCGCCACATTAGGATGGCTGGGGGGGTCATCGGCGGACGGGAAGACCTTCTGCCTCTTTTCCGCCGCGGTCGCCTTCCGACCGTGGCGGAAAAGCTCTAATATGGTGGCGGTGTCTATCAGACACCGCCAGCCATATTATGATGAGCTTCAGTACATGCCTTTCCATGGCGGCAATCCTGGCACGGAAAGGCATACGGTCTTTTCTTTGGGGGCCCGTTGCGGGCCCCCAGGGTGAAGGGGGGTGGGGGGTGCACATGGGGGATGCCTATGGAACCCCCCTGCATTTGCATGCACAATGCTTAAAGCAGCACCAGCCACAATGTTAAGTATACGAGATGTGAACGCCAGGGTGGCGGTCACATCCTAATTCTACTAGAGGGACCGCTGCTGCCCCTGCGGACGGTCCCTCCACCTCGGGGGTGGCGGACAGACGCAGGTCTGTCCGCCATCCTAATAGGCACACTAGTTGGTGACATGCTTCATCATCGGGGTTCACCCACGTGGCCAAGTGCCACTCTGGTGTGCTTCGATGCCTGCAGCTGTGTTATTAGTTAGTAATTAAAAAAAACCTTTGTGGTGATCCTTACATTTTTAATGGGGAGTCACAAGATATGTTAAAATCAAGCGTGATAATAATATTTGGCTAGATTGACCAAATCTTAATAAATATTTTAACTCTTAAACATGTGTTTATTTGTAGTTTAATTATCATTATTAAAAATAGTTTTTTAATCTCTGAAAATTATTTTTTATATTGTTGTACGTTTTCAAAATATTGTAGGTATTTTACAGATTCATTCCACTGTGTTTTATTTTTCTTGCATTATTTCTAATTATTAATGCTTCTTTGGTAATTAATATTTAAGTGTTAAAATTAGGATCACTGACAAAATATCGACCTACAAAATATTGACCTACAGGAATATCGAGTCAAAAATATCAAGGGCAAGAATATCGACATCCTATCTACAACATGGTAAGAACAAAAATATCGAAAAAATAATATAGATGTTAAAAATATCGATGTTAAAAATATCGTTTTTTTTCTTGTAAAATATAAATGTTAAATAAAGTAAATAACACTAATAAATAAAATCTACATAGTTAAAAGTATCTAATGGTGTTTAAAATTAATAAATAATACATTTATAATAATAATACATTAATTAAATATATAAAGTAATTATATAATATATATGTACTGAACAATAAGTTGTAATAATTATTTTACTAATTTGTGAAGTAATAAAATATATTCTAAATTACAAATACATTTACAAACATAAAACAATAACATAAATAAAATATAAAAAATATAAAAAATTAAATATACTTTTAATATTTTTTAAATTAATTATATAAAACGTTGGATAGTGTAAGGGTAAAAATTAATATTCCCACTCCAGAGAGTGCAACAGTAGGGAAAGCGTTGGATAGCGTAGGAGTATACATTACTATTCCCACTCCACAGAGTACAACACTAGGGAAAGCGTTGGATAGCGTAGGAGTAAAAATTACTATCCCCACTCCGGAGAGTGCAACAGTAGGGAAAGCGTTGGATAGCGTAGGGGTAAAAATTACTATTCCCACTCCAGAATGTGCTACAGTAGGGAAAGCGTTGGATAGCATAGGAGTAAAAATTACTATTCCCACTCCAGAGAGTGCAACAGTAGGGAAAGCATTGGATAGCGTAAGAGTAAAAAGTTACTATTCCCACTCCACAGAGTGTAACAGTAGGGAAAGCGTTGGATAGCGTAGGAGTAAAAATTACTATTCCCACTCCAGAGAGTGCAACAGTAGGTAAAGCGTTGGATAGCGTAGGGGTAAAAATTACTATTCCCACTCCAGAGAGTGCAACAGTAGGGAAAGCGTTGGATAGCGTAGGAGTATACATTACTATTCCCACTCCACAGAGTACAACAGTAGGGAAAGTGTTGGATAGCGTGGGAGTAAAATTTACTATTCCCACTCCAGAATGTGCTACAGTAGGGAAAGCGTTGGATAGCGTAGGAGTAAAAATTACTATTCCCACTCCAGAGAGTGAAACAGTAGGGAAAGCATTGGATAGCGTAAGAGTAAAAAGTTACTATTCCCACTCCACAGAGTGTAACAGTAGGGAAAGCGTTGGATAGCGTAGGAGTAAAAATTACTATTCCCACTCCAGAGAGTGCAACAGTAGGGAAAGCGTTGGATAGCGTAGGGGTAAAAATTACTATTCCTACTCCAGAAAGTGCAACAGTAGGGAAAGCGCTAAATAGCGTAGGAGTAACAATTACTATTCCCACTCCAGAGAGTGCAACAGTAGGGAAAGCATTGGATAGCGTAAGAGTAAAAAGTTACTATTCCCACTCCACAGAGTGTAACAGTAGGGAAAGCGTTGGATAGCGTAGGAGTAAAAATTACTATTCCCACTCCAGAGAGTGCAACAGTTGGGAAAGCATTGGATAGCGTAGGGGTAAAAATGACTATTCCCACTCCAGAAAGTGCAACAGTAGGGAAAGCGTTGGATAGCGTAGGAGTAACAATTACTATTCCCACTCCAGAGAGTGCAACAGTAGGGAAAGCGTTGGATAGCGTAGGAGTAAAAATTACTAATCCCACTGCAGAGAGTGCAACAGTAGGGAAAGCTTTGGATAGCGTAGGGGTAAAAATGACTATTTCCACTCCAGAGAGTGCAACAGTAGGGAAAGCGTTGGATAGCGTAGGATTATAATTTACTATTCCCACTCCAGAGAGTGCAACAGTAAGGAAAGCGTTGGATAGCGTAGGAGTGAAATTTACTATTCCCACTCCACAGAGTGCAACAGTAGGGAAAGCGTTGGATAGCGTAGGAGTAAAAATTATTATTCCCACTCCAGAGAGTGCAACAGTAGGGAAAGCGTTGGATAGCGTAGGAGTATAAATTACTATTCCCACTCCACAGAGTGCAACAGTAGGGAAAGCGTTGGATAGCGTAGGAGTAAAAAATTACTATTCCCACTCCAGAGAGTGCAACAGTAGGGAAAGCGTTGGATAGCGTAGGGGTAAAAATTGCTATTCCCACTCCAGAATGTGCTACAGTAGGGAAAGCGTTGGATAGCATAGGAGTAAAAATGACTATTCCCACTCCAGAGAGTGCAACATTAGGGAAAGCATTGGATAGCGTAAGAGTAAAAATTACTATTCCCACTCCACAGAGTGCAATAGTAGGGAAAGCACTGGATAGAGTAGGAGTAAAAATTACTATTCCCACTCCAGAGAGTGCAACAGTAGGGAAACCATTGGATAGCGTAGGGGTAAAAATTATTATTCCCACTCCAGAGAGTGCAACAGTAGGGAATGCGTTGGATAGCGTAGGAGTAACAATTACTATTCCCACTCCAGAGAGTGCAACAGTAGGGAAAGCGTTGGATAGCGTAGCAGTAAAATTTACTATTCCCACTCCAGAGAGTGCAACAGTAGGGAAAGCGTTGGATAGCGTAGGGGTAAAAATTACTATTCCCACTCCAGAGAGTGCAACAGTAGGGAAAGCTTTGGATAGCGTAGGGGTAAAAATTACTATTCCCACTCCAGAGAGTGCAACAGTAGGGAAAGCGTTGGATAGCGTAGGAGTATAATTTACTATTCCCACTCCAGAGAGTGCAACAGTAGGGAAAGCGTTGGATAGTGTAGGAGTAAAATTTACTATTCCCACTCCACTAAGTGCAACAGTAGGGAAAGCATTGGATAGCGTAGGAGTAAAAATTATTATTCCCACTCCAGAGAGTGTAACAGTAGGGATAGCGTTGGATAGCGGATGGGTAAAAATTACTATTCCCACTCCATAGAGTGCAACAGTAGGGAAATCGGCCCCTCGCGGCGGGATGCCTGGCTTTCACCTTGTGGACACCCTGCTGTGGTTTCTCACAGGGGAATACCAGGACGGGTTCCCAAAGCAAGCGCCGGGACGCTTACGGGCAGCTGTGCGCTTTACAAGTCCAGCACATTTACATTACATTTACATTTACATAGCGTAGGGGTACAAATTACTATTCCCACTCCAGAGAGTGCAACAGTAGGGAATGCGTTGGATAGCGTAGGAGTAACAATTACTATTCCCACTCCAGAGAGTGCAACAGTAGGGAAAGCGTTGGATAGCGTAGGAGTAAAAATTACTATTCCCACTCCAGAGAGTGCAACAGTAGGGAAAGCGTTGGATAGTGTAGGGGTAAAAATTACTATTCCCACTCCAGAGAGTGCAACAGTAGGGAAAGATTTGGATAGCGTAGGGGTAAAAATTACTATTCCCACTCCAGAGAGTGCAACAGTAGGGAAAGCGTTGGATAGCGTAGGAGTATAATTTACTATTCCCACTCCAGAGAGTGCAACAGAAGGGAAAGCGTTGGATAGTGTAGGAGTAAAATTTACTATTCCCACTCCACAGAGTGCAACAGTAGGGAAAGCATTGGATAGCGTAGGAGTAAAAATTATTATTCCCACTCCAGAGAGTGCAACAGTAGGGAAAGCGTTGGATAGCGGATGGGTAAAAATTACTATTACCACTCCAGAGAGTGCAACAGTAGGGAAAGAGTTGGATAGCATACAAGTAAAAATTACTATTCCCACTCCAGAGAGTGCAACAGTAAGGAAAGCGTTGGATAGCGTAGGGGTAAAAATTACTATTTCCACTCCAGAGAGTGCAACAGTAGGGAAAGCGTTGGATAGCGTAGGGGTAAAAATTACTATTCCCACTCCAGAGAGTGCAACAGTAGGGAAAGCATTGGATAGCGTAGGGGAAAAAATGATTATTCCCACTCCAGAGAGTGCAACAGAAGGGAAAGCGTTGGATAGCGTAGGGGTAAAAATTACTATTCCCACTCCAGAGAGTGCAACAGTAGGGAAAGCGTTGGATAGCCTAGGGGTAAAAATTACTATTCCCACTCTAGAGAGTGCAACAGTAGGGGAAGCGTTGGATAGCGTAGGGGTAAAAATTACTATTCCCACTCCAGAGAGTGCAACAGTAGGGAAAGCGTTGGATAGCGTAGGAGTAAAAATTACTATTTCCAATCCAGAGAGTACAACAGTAGGGAAAGCGTTGGATAGCGTAGGGTGAACAATTACTATTCCCACTCCAGAGAGTGCAACAGTAGGGAAAGCGTTGGATAGCGTAGGGGTAAAAATTACTATTCCCACTCCAGAGAGTGCAACAGTAGGGAAAGCGTTGGATAGCGTAGGGTTAACAATTACTATTCCAACTCCAGAGAGTGCAACAGCAGGGAAAATGTTGGATAGCGTAGGGGTTAAAATAACATACTTATAAATAAAAGCTTTTTTTAATGATAAAAATATAAACTATTAAATAAATATAATCCATATACAATACCTATACATAATTATAAAACAAAATAATTAGCTAAATATATTTAACCAAAAATATATATTAAAAAATACCATTTTATAATATTTAATTACCAATTACCAATTATATTATTAACTAAACAATTATTTTAAAAACATTATTCTAATTCCATTTAAATTACTTCCCACCATATTCCCCTATAAACCCACTACCCACAGAACACATTTATCTTAATAATGAATTAATTAAAGTTATTTACCAATTAAATAAAATTAATTACCAATTAATTAAAATTAATGTATAATTCCTACGATTTAATAATTTATTAAACATAATTAAATTACTTCCCACCCTATTCCCCTATAAACCAACAACCCGCATAACATATATATAAATTAATCAATTAATTAAAATTAAATACCAATTAATTAAATGTATTTACCAATTATTTAAAATTATTTAATATTAACTACTAATTAATAATTAATTTAACATAATTAAATTACTTCCCACCCTATTCCCCTATAAACCCACAACCCGCTATCGAACATATTTATCAATTAATCAATTAATTAAAATGAATTGCCAAGTAATGAAATGTAATTACCAAATATTTAAAATGAATTAATATTAACTACTAATTATTAATTAATTTAACTTTATTATATTACTTCCCACCCTATTTCCCTATAAACCCATAACCTGCTACAGAACATATTTATCAATTAATCAATTAATTAAAATTAATTTCCAATTAATTACAAATAATTACCACTTAATTACATTTTATTAATAAATCCTACTAATTAATAATCAATTTAACATAATTAAATTACTTCCCACCCTATTCCCCTAAAAACCCACAACCCGCTCCGGTACTAAAACATATAATTTGCTTATACATACATTTATTATTATATAAAATTAATACACATATAATATTAATTATTTTAAATACTTAAGTTAAACATATAACACATACATAACAAAATACAAAAAAATAATACAAATATCGATATTAGTGTCATCGAATTAGTGACATCGATATATAAGCTATCGATTTTACTAACTTCAATATTACTTACATCGATATAAAGAATTTCGATATTACTTACCTTAGGGTCGATATTCTGTCCAACGATATTCTTGACATTGATATTCTGCACCTTCGAAATTTCAAACACGATATTTTGGTAGGTCGATATTTAATACTCGATATTTTGACTGTGTACCTTAAAATTAATACCCGAGTGTTAATACACTTCCCCACCCAATTCCCCTATACCCCTTGCATCCCATCCCTAAAGCTTTGTTTTACTGTACTAGATTTGTTTTACATTATAAATAAATATCACATATGATAACATTTCAAAATTAATAACACGTATTTACATTAGTACCTGAGTATTAATACAATTCCCCACCCAATAATCCTCTATCCCTTGCATTCTTTTCTAAATATTTAAAATAAATATTGCTATTACTTAAAAGCATGAATAAAAAAGTTTTACCTTAAAACTCAGGCATTAAATATAAATATAAATAGTGATGCTCTCCGGCTGGAGGGTGGACTCCAGAAATTGTTCCAAGGGAGTTGGTACAGGTGCAGTAGATGTCCCGCCACATGTCTGGTTGGCTTGTTTGAGCCGGTCAACCACCCTCTCCTTGGCACGTTTGCGTAGGTCGTACCAAAACTTCTTGAGTTTGTCTATCCAGCGATGGGTGACGCCAATGGCATTGATTTTTTGCTGGATCACAAGCCAAATTTTTCATTTCTGTGCTTTTCCTGAAGAGCTGGTCATGATCCTTCACCACCTCCTCAATCAGTAACTTCAACTCCCTCTCACTAAATTTGTATTTTCACTTCCTCTTACCAGCCTCCTTTCCCTTCTACTGTGTGTCCATGGTTGTTTTGGGTGTCTGCAAGGTGGTTGCTGTGCAGCTCCTGGGTGTTTGTTCAGCTCCCTGCCTCACCCCACAGCTTCAGACTCAGTGTAACAGCATGTGCCAGCCCACTTCCTGGTTGTGAGGTCATCAGGATGCACCGGATTGGCTAATTCACAAATAAGCGATTTTGTGAAATAGCTGATTCGCTGATACAGATTCGGTAATGCAAATTCGCTGTTACCGATTCGGTAATACGAAATCTGTATATATTTTTAGTGATTTTTACTGAATCGCTATCTTTTAGCGATTTTTTTATCTATATCAGACTTTGTGAGTTCTTAATAGCGATTCGGTAAAAATCGTTATTAAGAACTCGCAATTTGGGTTTTACCTACAAATTGCCCCAAATAGCATTTATCCAAGCTATCTATTGCCCATATGTACTTAAAAGCTTCCTGGTAGTGGATATAACTTCCAACATAGTGAATTTATTTGATGCACCATCATGCAGATATTTAGGCAACATCTGTGGCCAAGCCTTCATTCTTAGGATGGCAACCATGAAATGCAAAGTGCCCAAATGTAGTCTACTCAATTAAAATCTATGTTGGGCATTTAGTACGGTTAATAAATATTTTGGTGTTCCTTCTTGTATAGAGCCTGAGAGGTATCTAGGTACTGTATTCCTACTACTCTCAAGGTTTTTCCTTTCTACCCCTCTCCTTCCCATTAATATCATTTTTATTTCCTTCTTACATTAGCACAAAATGCTGCAAGGATCCTCAACACTGATGTTCTCGTCCACTATTTTCAAAAGGCTCCTAATATAAGTAAACCATGTTATCCTTTTTCCAAACTCAACGCTAGACAATCTGTTATGATATCTTTTATGAATTTTGTCCCTACTTCACCTCATAAGCTATGTTAAAACAAAGCAGGAATTATCTGAATGGTAATCTCTAGAATGATACTGCCAATTACTTATGTACAATATAGGGCAAGCTAGACTTTGGAACCGCTAAAAGTCTATCCAAAAATAGGTTCTCTTGTGTTTGTAGGGGAGCACTGTTTGCCCATCCCCACAGCAGGGCCCAATAGCCTATGCATAGGAGACATTTGAGTTTAAACAAAAACAGTAATTCTTAGATTGGTTATTTGCCTACTTTTGCGGGGTATCTAAAAAGGGCTTCTATAGATCTTAAACATTTCAATTTTTCTGTTTGTACTTGCGTCCCTCATCTTCCATCACTGGTGAATTGTATTCTGAGATATGAAAATATTTGGCTTCAGCAAAGTCCCTTAATATGGTGAGACCTCTTTTTAGCCCCCCCTTTCCACACGCCATGGTAAATATTTGCTTTAAGTTAATTTTCATGTCTATTGTTGAGGTTGGTGGCAAAAACATCTTTCAAAAGCTGGAGCCCATTTGCGGTTCTGGAGATCAGAACTGCATCTTCGATATATATCATAGAATGGGAATTGGGTAATTTTTTACACTTGGTGCATCAGCCTTCACTTTTTGTAGTGTCTCGTCCACCTGTTGATATATAATGAGAACAGCAGGGGCGAGAACTCGGCCAAGACGTATCCCACAGGAAACTTTAAAGATAGATAGTTGTCTTTAAGTTCATGCTATAGGGTTTGATCGAAATATTAGAGCATATTTACATTTGGAATGTGGCTTTAAATCAGTGGGGCTGTCTGAGAACATTTGGCAGCTAGCTTAGGAGAAAGTGAACCACGCCAAGTTAAGTGTAAAAATAGTTTGTATGATTTTGGAAAAGACACATATAGTCGAAAGCAGTTTAGCAGTTTATCTCTACTGAAAAGCCCACAGTTCAGCTTTCCAAGCTCCAAAAATCTGAGATTACCTATGATAACATATTATAAAGATGGATTGCTTTAAACTAACATCTATTGCTGTCTATAAGTAACTGGTGCCTAATATATGCACAATGTATTATGAGATGCATACAATGCTGTTAATGTTGGAAGAGTTGCAGTAGAGTATTGTTTCTCTTTCTTCTCATTCAGCAATGTATTGCTTTTTCATTTGAGCCTTACTCATGCTTTTAAATCTGGGCCTTTGAGCCTTTGCAGCTTGAATAACACTCCAAATAATATCTTTCTATTGTTCTGTTTGTAGGATTTTCCAAATGTACAGTAAAATGGGTGCCGCTCGCCAGCCGGGGACTTTGCCGAGGAAGCTGCCCTGTAATTCCCAGTGCCTTTGAAACTCACCTGGATTTCTTGGGAGCAGTCTGTGGAGAGAGAGGACTGGCGTGGGACTGCGAGGCCCAGCATCCTGAGCGGCTTGCCACTCGCCGCAGCTGGAGCCTCTTCCCACCCCGCCTTCGAGCAGCACATAACGCTTCGCGGCCCCCGCTCCGCAGGAGCCGCTCGCCAGCCGTGGACTTTGCCGAGGAAGCTGCCCTGTAATTCCCCGTGCCTTTGAAACTCACCTGGATTTCTTAGGAGCAGTCTGTGGAGAGAGAGGACGGACGTAGGACTGCGAGGCCCAGCATCCTGAGCGGCTTGTCACTCGGCACAGCTGGAGCCTCTTCCCGCCCCGCCTCCTCCTACTTAACTCCACCCACAACCGCACATACGGAACGTGCGTGGGCGGGCGCAGGGCGAAGGGCGGGCCTGTTCTAGCCCGTTACAGACCATGCAGGACTGGACCAGGCTTACCCTCTTGGCCTCTTGGTCCAGGATTTCGAGAGGAACTCATATCCACTACAGCAACAAGGTTGATGTGAACACAAATCATGGCGGGTCGAGAGGCAAGGAGTAAGGCCACTGCTTCAAGTTCTATGATTGCAGGTACACTGGACAGTTTCCTGATCAGAGCGGATTCTGTTCTCTCCAAAGAAATTGCTGTGGTTGAGAGTCGTCTCCCACAAGGCATGGACAGCCTCAGGAGATCTTCTCTAGGTCTAATTGCTAGTGCTAAAACACCAGAAAGGGGGGGGGGGGGACCTTCCACAGCCCTATTGGATAGCATTGATCAGACTATTAGGGATGTCCTACAAGATCTGGGAAACAGTCCAGGAGCTGTTAGGGCTCCTTTACCGACTACTCCTGAAGTGACAATATTATCACCTTCTGCGGCTATCACTAACACAGGATATCAGAGGGCGGGCTGTCTCCTACACTTAGACAGTCGCAGGGTGTGAGGGAAGGGGCTGTGCCCAAGAGGAAACACGGTGCACAGGGGAGGGGTGGGAAAAAGGCGAAACTTGACAAGGGTCCCGATAGTAAACCAGCTGTTGGCACAAGCCGAAAGCACGGAGGCAACCCCCATAATTACTGTTGACACCAATGTATGCCACCAGGACCCTGTGATAACCCTGTCTACTGCATTTATATTCAGAAATAAGGTGCACACAGGGACAGATTACCTGATCCCTGCATTGTGCTCTACCCTGCAATCTTTGCTTAACCCTCTAGTGGACAGATTAAATTCTATTGAGCGTAGGCTTTCAACTATTGAACTGGCCACTGGGGAGATGATGAACCATCTTAAATTAGCTCCAACTGTACAACAGGGCCAGGATGTTGGTGGGGGGGTTCTCCAGCTGTCGTGCCCGCGCCCACTACAAACCCGTCCCCAGCAAACAATCCTCTGATAGCACAGGCGCCAGCAGGCACGCCTAGCGTTAAACCCCCCAGAACCATTGCCCTGGGTCGCATGGAGCCCCCGTGCCCCAAAGCAGAAGGAGGCCGTGTAAAGTGGAGTAAGGCAGTTAACTTGCCCTCGGAAGCGGCCCCCTTAGTAGTTGTACTAACTGGCGTTCCTGAGCTCAGCAGCTCGACCCCAGAATCATTCTCATCTTTAAAAAAACAAGGTGGTTAGTTGGCTGAATATTCACAGACCGGCCCCATCACATCATCCAACCGAAATTGTTATGGTTAGAAGAGTTCCATGGGTGGGCCCATCAACCAAGCATATAAAGGGGGATTGTGTCCTGGTTAATTTTAGGCACCCTGGCAGAGTCCCACACATTTGCAACTTGGTGGAAGACACTGCTAGTACCTTAATCCAGACCCGCCCATTGTCCTTCTTTTACCCACCTCCAAGCTATCCAGTTTCAAGTTGGTGTGAAGAAGGGTGGACTCGGGTGGGCGCTAGGAGTTTCACGGTAGGGTATAGGCACAACCACTATACTACACCCTTTTACCCCAACTATTTCCACACCAACAGGGTCAGTTCTCTGGACCAGGTTGACTGACTTGATTGGGGAAAAATATTGGGAGGACAGGATGGCTCAGTAAGTCAAATAAATTTACAGCCCACCCTGGTAGAAGGGAATGGGTTGAACACTGTTCTGGGGGACCCACAGTTGGAACTGTGCGGGATTTTGCCTGTATCGCCTGAAAGGGGGAACGGTATCCCCAATTCAGTGTTCTTGCTAAATGGGGAGAGGCACCACAATATGTCATTCACCCAGGCTATTGCTGGTAAAACATCTCCTGTCATGGAATATTGCAGGGCTACACAACAAACTGGCTTGCCCAGATTGGGGTACCTTCATTGACTCAAGCGATGTTTATTTCTTCCAAGAAACTTGGGCAAGAGGGGAGCAACTCAGGAGCGGTTTTGCATCCGTCTCTATACCCGCAAAGTGGGGGGGTAAGGGAAGGCCTTCGGGGGGGCTGACAATCCGGGTGAAAACTCATCTGGGGTGCAGTGCCAGGATCTTGGAGACAACATCGGAGGATGTACAAAGTATATCACTGGCCTGGCCTGACGCCTCCAGACTTGTTTTGGTGAACGTTTACTCCAGACCTCTCAGCCCTACAGCGGAGTCTAAAACCATTGCAGAACTTTCCTTGTTCCTAACTAGGATCCCCCAGGGGGCCACTCTAGCGATAGGTGGTGACTTTAATTCCCACTTTGAGCCATTGAGCGATCTGATGGATGGGGCTATTCTTGAAGAGCATAATTATTGGAAAATCCCCCAGGTGGTGGGTCCCATGCCTAAGTCATGGGCACCCCTGGCAGTACAAATGTTAGCCATGACACTAAACCACTCAATAAGGGCATGCAAAGGCCGTGCAGGCTCGGACATACCAGCAAAACACCCCTACAACAAACTGGGCCAAGAGGCTCAACTGGATTATATATTCGTCGAAGTCTGTGCATGGCACAAAGTCATTGACTTTAAGGTGGTAGCCAGGACCAAAAGTGGCCATAATCCCTTGATCTTAGATTTCCTCTGCCCCGGTTGTTCTAAAGACAGCCCTAAGGGAGGGAGAGGATCTGATAACCGGGTGCTCTTGTCCAGTAATAGACAAAGAATCAGATGGGACAGGGCAGTAACCCGCCCTGAGTTAGTGGCTGGTATATATGTAGAAGTAGCTACAGCACTGGAAGCTGTGATTGCCCTGACCCCGGACCTTGTTTCTGATGCAGTATTTGCTAAACTTGGTGCAGTCCATCAGAAATTGACTAAAAGCGTAGCCGAGATCCTGAACCCTGCGGGAAAAGGGAAAAAAACAGGCAAAAAACGTACCTGGTTCAACTCAGCATGCAGAAGGGCAAAATCAGAGCTCATCAACGCACTGAAACTCAGCCATAATAGTGCTCTGATTAAAGAAAAAAGGGCTGCGTAAGAAAGTTAATCCACCACGCTAAAGCAGAATGGGAGGCGGATCACTGGGCCAATTTAACATTTAGTCTGGCCGGAAGAGACGCCCGGAAATTTTGGCAAATCGTAAATACTTGGTCTGTAGAGCAAGTTGAGGCTGTGGTCCCTAACGTAGCCGCCGAGGTGTGGGAAGAGCATTTTCGTACTCTTTACTGGGCGGACGCCTCAGAGGGCGTACCGAACCCGATGAGCCTAGCTCCTAACATCCAGAGAGGAACAATAGAGTATGAGTTCACTGTGGGGGAGGTGGAGACAGCTATCCTAAACCTTCCCTTAAGCAAAGCTCCGGGCCTGGATAAATTACCAGGCGACCTTCTAAAGCACGACCGGGTGGTATGGGCCCCTTATTTGATGGCTATTTGTAATGCTATATGGAGAGGTATGGAGGTAAAAACCAAATACATGATCTTTAACCCCCCCCACAATAGCACGCCCAAATCCCATGATAGATGGTGTTAGATTAGAAAGGGTCCACACCTTTGACTACCTCGGGCTTCCCCTCAATGAATTGTTCACCTGGGTCCAACATCAATTGAAACTGCACCTTAAAATGACTCAGATAGCTGGGGGCATACTGAAACTCTTGAGTAGATCATCGTACAAACCGATTGGTCCCCATTAGAAATCTACAAACTGCGGGTGTGTGGGGCAGTGTCCTACGGGCTGAGTTGTGGGGTTACAAGACTAGCTCAGCAATTATTGTTGCGGAGAATAGATTCTTGAGGCAATTGACAGCTCTGCCCGCGAGTACCCCACTAGTGCCGCTAAGACTGGACCTTGGCATTAGACCTATCGAGGACGAACTGGCCCTTAGACCCCTAACCTTTTGAAGGAGACTCTGGGTCACTCCAGAGCTGTTCGAATATAGGCAAGAGATAATGGAAGTTCTGGGCTTGCCTAATGCGGGCAGGCTTCCCTGGTTAAAATATGTCAGGAAGGAACAGGAGAAGCTTGGACTTGCTTCAATGTGGTCAGACCCGGAGCATACATGTGCTGGTATTTCGCGAAAACAACTGGTCCAGCTGTTCCGGGAAAACCGCATGGTGCAACTATCATCAAGCTCCCAACTGGGTTCACTTTCAGCAAGGTTCTTATCGATCAAGGACTCCTACTTTCTGGAGCAAGTCCTGGACGATATTAGCCCTGCTTCCTCAAGGAAGCTTTTTCTCCAATGGCGGCGCGGTTTGCTACCCATCAGATCTTTTACGTCTGATTGGTGCGCACTATTGGCGAAGAACTGCCCAGGGTGCACTGCAGCTCTAGAAAATGAGGTCCATATTGTTTTCTTTTGTCCTGCTTACCTAAACCTGAGATGGATCATTCCAATATGCAAAAACTTGGGGACAAGCCACAGCCTTCAGGTGTTTAGAATCCTAAAGACGGATCTCTCTCCGGTTGTGGTCTTCGCTGTTACAAATTTTATAGCGGCAATGTGGAACACCAGAAGGGTACTTGTGGCTAACCTATAAACTAGGATATAGAAGGTACATAATAGAATTTTACTGGGGCTGGTATCAGAATTAATAGGGCAGGCGGGTCATTTGTTCTATTGGAAGTATACATTGCTATGAAATGGTTTTATTAATGTCTGTTCACAAACATTTTATTGTACTACTTTACTGTTTTATGTTGTGCTCTTTTATGACAAAATTTTGTCGAAATAAAGATTGATGATGATGATGACAGTAAAATGACCGGAGAAAGTCTGTGGCCAATGAATCTCAAAGACCAAAATAAATCCTAACGGATAAGATAAATAGTCCTCTTCTCATGGGTGTCTCACAGAATAACTACATCAAGCTACAAAGGTACAGATGATTGGCCATTAACAGCAATGTCACAGACACATTCTGTTCTCTTTCTGGAAACAAGCTGTTTCAAAAAATCATACCCCATTTTAATGAAACTTGCAGTGTCAGCCACCGCACAACGAAAGTGGGGAGTGGTGAGGGACTAGGGGAACTGAAGAACAAAATAATATTGAAAAAACTTTCCTTCCGCTGCCCTAATGCCGATGGCAACCTTGGTGCTTGGCTCCATACCGGATCCAGATGCTCCTCTCATGCTAGGAGAGCAGTGCCAGGATTGGTCTGAGAAGACAGATCTGCAACTCATCCACTGCCTGGGAGCCAGCGGATTTCTCCAATCTGGCTGTGAACACAGCTGAGTTGAAGAAATAGAAGATTGCATGTCTTTATGGCCAGCCTGAGATGGCAGGCCAAACTTACATGTGCTCTTCTTAGTGCCCACCACTCCGGCCTGTTATGGGCCGGCCGCATATACAAGCACCGTCAGCCTGAGCCCCTCATTGAAAAATAAAATATATTCCTGTTTTAGAATCATTTTAGTTTTCTGCAACTGGCTCTGACCAGTGGGGCTGCCCCCTGGAAACTTTTGTAGCTATCATGGTTTCAAACATTGAAAGCTCCTAAATTCTAAAATGTGTGTCAAATGGCAAAGCAATTTTGGCCTAATTCAAACTACCTCAGAAATGCTTTGGAAGATCCCTTTAAATCACATTCCTGTCTGTCAGGACCCAACCCCCTGAATCCGTTATATCATCTGCACACAGGAGATCCAAAAAGAATTCCTGCCAGATTCAGTCTACATGTGTAGTGTAAACTTGCATGTGACATCTGTGTCCCAAATGGATGTAGCAAAGGACCTGGTTGCAGGTAATTGGCCGACAATTTTAAACAAGAGCAGGCAATAGGCAACTCAGGTTATAAGGCCTGTCTTGCGTGTAAAATTAGTTGCTCCCACAATGGACATGCTTATGTAGGCCTGTGAACTGACAGTAGTCATCCTCAGTAAAGAAGGTATGGACATGCTGGGCCCTTTGTTTCTCTGACCCCTACTCTGGGTCTCAAACATTTTGCGTACAGGCCCCCAGCAGACAAGCATGTTTGTCAAGTGAGCAGAGGCCAAATATCAAAAATACCCAGACACACCCTAAATGAGAAATTCAGCGCAGAGGTGCACACTTTACACATCTTTGAAGAGGACATTCCGACTCTCACAGCACCATACTTCTCAGACACACAAAAAACAAATGAAGTGACTGGCACTACTCCTCACCCAATCTGGTAACATTTTTGTAGATTATAATGAATTCGACATGTTTGAACAACTAATCAACTTGAATGGCTGAATAACTAAATAAATATGAAACATTATCTCTAAAAAAGTATTTGCTAAATCAACAACATATTTTGACAATATATGAGCTGAATGTATTTGGAAAATGTTTACCCTGAATGAAAAATCATAGAAATGAAAGCAGAGAAAGCATTCTAATGAAAAGAGATTTATTCAGGAAATAGGAGAAAGTATAAGAATTGCCTTTTGTATGGTTAAAAAAGCAAACTGTTGTTCAAAGACATTTGGAAGTTATATTACATTTTTAGATGTGCCTAATGCAGACAGGAAAGATATATACAAAATGAGATCATCAAGCAAGATTTAAATTGGATCAGCAAGGAAAAATAAATAAATAAATTATTAATACACTATGTAATTAACATATAAACCAAAAAAAGCTCCCAAGCCGAAACTACTGAAACAAGGCACAAATAAAAGAAAAAAATCTACGAATTAAAAAGAGTTTCTGTATAGATCGACTATTTACTGTACTAAAGCAGAAACTGACAAGGTGATTAATTATTTTTCTCTCGTGGAGAATATTTTTAACACTTTTGTTTCTGTGAGATATGAAATGATCTTTTCATAATGAGAAAAAACAAGATTAAACACCATAATATGAAATGCTGTTGTTGTTTTGAGGGATACCAAGTGATATAACATTTCCAGTTGTAAAGATTGTGTTAGACTGAACTGGGCTGGGCATTTTTCTTTAAATAAAAGCCAATTTGCTTGTGACCACACACATCAGTTTGAGGAGGAGACCAAGGAGTTATTACTCTTCACACACTGCCATCTACACTCTATAAATCCAACATTCATTCATTCAACATTCATTTGCAAGTAGGTACAATGGTTAAATTAAACACCATTAGTAATTACCAACTACATTCCTAAAGCACATATTAATGGGTTTTTTTAAACTTCAAAGAAAATATCCAGATTAGCTGCAGTCTTCATTTTGAGTACATTTACTGGAGTCCTAAAAATGCAAGTCACTATATATGAAAACAAAATATTTAAAAAATGAGAATTAAGAAGTATTTAATACATTATTATTCTGTTTTTTAAATTATTTTGTTGATCTAGAATTTGGGTACATAGCTTACCTCAGGGCAGGGACTGGATAGTAACCGGTGTGCAAAATGACTATTGTAACTCCACCCGGAACTTACCTCAGGGAAGGTGCTGGACTGTGACAGGAGGCAAAATTACTATTCTTACACAGCTGGGTACTTACCTCAGGTAAGTGCTGGACAGTGACTGGGGCAAAATACTATTGTAACTTCACCAGGTACTTATCTCAGGGAAGATGCAGGACAGTGACTGCAGGTAAAATTACTAATATTACACCGCCAGGTACTTATCTCAGGTCAGGGTCTGGACAGTGACTTGAGGCAAAATTGATATTCTAACTACACTGGATTCTTCCCTCAGGGTAGGTGCTGGACAGTGACAAGGGGTCAAATTACTATTCTGACACAGCTGGGTGCTTACCTCAAGGAAGATGCTGGACTGTGGCTGGGGCATAACTGCTAATATAACTCCACTGGGTACTTACCTAAGGGAAGGTGCTGGATAGTGACAGGAGGCAAAACAACTACTGTAACTCTGCTGGGTACTTACCTTAGGGAAGGAGCCGGACAGTGTTGGGGCAAAACTACTATTGTACCTCGACTGTGTACTTACCTCAGGAAAGGTGCTTGACAGAGACAGGAGGAAGAAATCAGTAAAGTTACAGTACCAATTACTTACATTTTGTTCTATCTCATAGAACTCATCTCTCAAAAACACTAGAGAATATATAAAGCAATCAGAAAATTAACCAAACAACACACCAAGTGCACAAAAAGACAAAAACTTTTTCAGTTGAATATTGTTTAAAAACACTAAGCATAACCAAATCTGACAAATTTTTTTCTACAGGCAATAAAGAATAATACTAAAATATCTCTTGGTTTTTACGGTGATAATTAAAATATTTTTCGTACACTTCTCCTTAATATTCGACCCAAATGTTGAGGGAGCGGCCACACAGCGAGTAGCCATTGTCACTCCTCCCAAATCTCCTCTCATTTTTAATCTTCACAAGATTAGAGAGGTTCATATGCAGTGATCCAGTAATAGAACCACTGGCCCGGATAGTACTCTACTAGTTTGCTTCATAAGGCAGACAGACCTATGGGGTCCTGTGCTGACAAATGTCTTTAACGCAGTTGCCATTGTGGGCCCACTGAACTCATAGCTGAACTCCATCTGAATTAAATTTTGTAAGAAAGGAGATAAATCTGAGGACGAAAACCTCAGACCAATTTCACTCCTGGGTAGCATGGCTAAACTTATGGGTCATGTTTTATTAAATAGATTAAAGGAATGGGCCACCCGTAATAATGTCTTGATTCCGGTGCAATATAGTTTTAAAAAGGGGAAAGGTACCCAGGACCAATGCCTCAATCTAAGTCAGTTAATTGCCAAGTATACTCAAAGCAAGACATTCTTCGGCATTCATGGACTTATCCGCAGCTTTTGACTGCGTTGCCCATCACCACCTGTGGAGGATTATGCAACAAATGGGCATTGATGAGGCAATTATTGTTTTGATCACGCAGCTTTATTCCTCGGCTACGGCCTGCATCCATTATGGGAGACAGGGAGAGTGCACTAGGTTTTTTCCAAATAACAGGGAAGTTCCACAGGGCTGTATACTTTCCCCATTTCTTTTTTCCATCTATATTAATGGGGTGGAAACACACCGGTCAAACTCAACCTTGGATGTTCCTAAGATGAAGAATGTGCACACCCCAGTTGTTCCTTATGCAGACGATGCAGTGTTAATCGCCCCTATGTGCTTAGCCCTACAGAAATTATTGTAGTTCAATGTAAGTTACATGAACAGTCTGGATCTAAAAATCAATGAGGCAAAGTCCTTTATTTTAATCACTGGTCGTAAAGATAGGAAGGTTCCAAATTTGTATATAGCCAGCCAGAAAATAGCCCAAATTGAAGCCTTTTCTTATCATGGGGTAATATTCGATAGTCAACTAAATTGGTCCATCATGATTGCCACAAGGGGTTTATCGATGGAAAGAAGTATTGTTACCCTGAAATCTTTTACAAAAAAAATGTGATCGAAGCCCCTTGATATGGTTAAAAATGTTTATACTGCAAAATCTCTCTCAGTAGCAACCTACGTGGCAGGCATCTGGGAATTTTCTAATTCCTCAGCTCTCCAGACCATTGATGATATTTTCTAGAAAAAGAGAGTTGGCCTCTCCACAAGTTGCTCTAACTTCATTTGTCATGCAGAATTGGATGTTCTATATATTAAGGCTCCAATCATACTATGGCATTCTATTTGGAAAGAGACTCTGTTCCCCTCACACAGAAGTGAATAGAAGACTGTCTCTCTCTTGAATATGGTTTTAGTATCTCGTGGATTACATATATCAAAAATAGCCTCTCTTCCCTTGATCTGGTGCACTTATTCACTTCACCGTCAAATTGCTCTACCATCTCAAAAAATATTCTTTAATCAAAGGGCAACTGAGAGATTTAAAACCAACTGTCAAAAAATGTCTGTAAAATCTTATCTAGAGCGTCTGATTAACCAGGAAGGCATAGCCCCATATTTACTTACTTTGACAAGCCCATGCCATAGATTTATCTTAAGGTTCCGTCTGAACTTTATACCCTGCAAGTTGGCCCATCTATCAGGAATCTATTTCAATACATGATCTTCCTCCCTGTCCATGTGACGGCTTTTTCACACAATCAAACTTACACATTTTTTTCTTCTGCAATTTTTATGTGAAACACTATAAGAGATTCATTCTGCCACGTATGCGCTAACATATTTTCACACAATACAGCCAAGGAATGTATTTTTTGCAATCACTGCGTGATCAATTAGACAACTATTCCGTAGGGTCTTTTTTACTCTGTTCCTGGAAGACCAGGTGATAACACAATAATCATCTATGAATTATATGTTTTACTTTGTTTTAAATTGATGCATATAGATGAATGATTCTAACTGTTTTTCTCACCACTTTGTACTATGATGGATGTCTTCTCTATTTTTGAACATTTGTATAGTTGTACTCTTATGATCTTATCATATAAGAATCGAATAAAGTGATTTGACTGACTGACTGACTGACACTGTTTAAAATAAACATTTTTCCTTGGCAGGTATATACCTCACAATAAAATACACGACATTTTCAAAGTGCTCAATTAAATAAAATTATTTCCTTTTAAAACATTTTACAGACCACACAACAAAACTAGTAAAGCAGCAATCAAGCTGCAGAAAAACACAAAGTAGAATTAATCTGACTGCCAGAAATCAAATTACAAAAGAATAAAAGCCTTTTCTGGTAAACAATCATTAAAAAGCAAAGCATATCGAAATCACTACACTTTCTTTTCACAGGGATTAAAGTCTAAACTGTAATTTTCTCACAATTTTAGCAGAAATAAAAACATTTTATGTCCCCAAAACAACAGTGTCTCAATTAATCCAGCAAAACGTTTATGCTCTTGCAGGTGCATTTTAAAGAAACAAAGTTAAACAATTTTTTAGCATAACATTTGAATATTTTCTTTTGTTTTTCTGCACATAACCCAAAAATGGCTTCAAGCAAGTAAACCGGGTACTGTCCCTTAGAGTCAATAGATTGCTCAAGTATGATGGCTACCTTTATTGCAAAGAAAGGTTAATTGAGCCTCTGTCATTGGAGGTGACTGCAGGATTTTTCACCCCATTGAAAAGGCAGTGTGGTTACTCCGGGTGATACAGTGGAAAGGACCACAGAGCATACCAGTCTGACTCTGAAAGAGGTTGGGATCTATGAACTCACAATTTGAAAATAAATCTTTTGCTGAAGTTGGTTTTTAAATTGCAGGTTTTAAAGTGGGCATTTTCTTGCGAATCCATTCTGTGCCTCTGCCTGCCAGTAGAATCCATGCCTGGGTTAAGATGACAGTTAAGCTCTTGAGCATTCACTCTAGACAGTCACAGAAAGGGAGTTGAGGTGTGACTTGCATATACTAAACTGATGGGCCTTCCTGAGCTAGAGTGGTGGGAGTAGTTGTCACTAGCACCAGAATAAGGCTGTGCCTGTTCTCACACAAATATGTATTCACCCCATGTAGTGTGTCTGAAGCCAGGGCAGGGAAAATCAGGGTGTTGTGCACTACTTTCTTTGATGTTTGCCTACTTTAAAGGCAGTAAGGGGTGTAAGTATTGGAACTCTGACACACCAAAATCAGAACACTTCTGGACTGATGACATTATAACATGATGAAGAGCTGGATGCTATAGGAGGGACTGCCTGTTTCTTTGTTGTGCTGGCCTGCTGCTTGCTGCTTCTGTCCTGGGAGTCAAAGGACTGGAATTTGCTTTCTGTATCTTGCTTTCCAAGGATTTTCTGGGATTGTGTGTGCTTGTCTCCTATTAAGAAACCTCAGGTAAACAAAAGTATTCTTGCAACTCTACTGGTGCTGCTGGATACTGCCATCTGTGAGTCCTACCCTTACCTGAGATGTCTCCCTCCAGTCAAAGGGCCTCAGAAGTGGGTTCTGCAAATGATCTCTGTAAGAACGGTGTGAAGCAATGCGAAGCCTTGCAACCGACACCAGATGACACGAAGCTGCGCCAATTTCTTTGGACTGATGAAGAGAAGCCCCCGGAAACCTTGCCACACAGCCTCCCAGAACCAATGCTGGATGACGCGAAGCCTCGCAAAGCAACACATCATCTCTGGTGTGCAAAGCATCATCCCTGTGTGCCATTTTCTTCATCAACACCGCAATGCAGCTAGAAACCGACACATTGTGCCACAAATGAAGCATCACCTCCCCTGTGCAGTGAGCAACCTAGGCGTCACCTTCCCTATGGCTGTGAGAAAAAGACGCCTCACTTCAGACCATTTTGTCCCAGCATACTGTTTTTCCTCTTCCTGTTTATTCGACTCTTGAGTTTTTTGAGGGTGGTACGTCAGGTCAAAAAGTTATACAGGGATTCAAAGTGTTCCTTTAAAGGCCTAAGTAGAGAGGAGAAGCTGTAACATGAGTGGTGGGCCTGTCCAGCTGCCAGGGAGGCTGAGGAGCACACAGAGGAGGAATGTGTGGAGGAGGAGGAGCAACGTCTGCACCTGGAATGGCTGGAGGAGGCAGCATCGCCTGTGGGGCAGGACTCCATCCTGAATGGTGAAAGAGCTCCCTCCAGAGCTGGCAGCAGTGTTTCCTCTCCAGGTCTGTCACCAGAGGATTTGGAGAAGAGGCAAATAGCCAGGATGCTCGAGTTGGAGCTTGTAAAACTCAGGTTGAAGCAGTAAAGAGAGGAATGGGAGATTAAGAAAAGGGAAATGCTTTTGGCTCATGACTAAGCAGTGTTCATGTACATCATTTTCTTCATCGACACTGCATTGCAGTAAGGAACCAACACATTTTGCCACAAATGGTGCAGCACCTTCTCTGTAGCAGTAAGGAACCAATACATCAACTCCCCTGTACAGTAAGGATCCCACACATCACCTCCCCTGCTCCGATTCCTTCAACAAATCAATTGTTAAATATCACCCTAACCTTTATAATTCCTTGGAAAGTTTGAAGAAGGAACACAATTTCCAAGAAATGAGAATGGAAAAATCATTGTCAGGTGGCCTGACCCTCATGTTTCAAAAAAAGTAAAGAAATAACTGAGAGACTATTGGCTAAACTCCATTATTTTCCATTGGTGGGAGCTTCAGACTACCTTGACAATATTGTGAACATCCTACTCTTCAAAAACACACTAACAACCTTTAAAATTAATTGCCTGTTTTGACAACACTAATTAAATTGGCATTTTGTTTTTTTTGTAAACTAAAGGAATTTTTGAGTTCCTACATGTTGTTGTCTTCTTTCTTCAACTCTTGATGAATTTCAAACCACCTGTCACCCAGATTCTTTATACTCTAATAATCCATACAGGGAAGCCAACATCCAAAGAAAAGGCCAACCACCGAAAAATCCTTTTTACAAAAACAAATCCATCTCGTACTGCAAAAAGTTAAATTAATTCTCAAAAACTAAATTCCAAGAACAAATCAAGTAATAATTCGATCACAATGAAAAACAGCAATCCCAAAAATTTAAACCCTGAAGATAAACAATGTTTTGAAAAAAACACAAAAAAGAAAATCCATTCCATAAAGTAAAAGTCCCAGAAAAAAATCCATTAGTAATCCATCAACGATTTACAAGTTTCTTCAGTAACAATGTGGTCATTGTCCGGGAAAGTCACCAAAGTGTTTAAAAAACACGACGGCAAAAATGAAAAATATTGCTTTTATTTCAAATAGGTTTATAAAGCTACTAAGGGGCCTTTATGGCTGCATCATAATGGGCTGGTCGGTTTACTTTCCAACTGCCTCATTATATTGGAGGTGGTCGTAAGTAAGCAAGCCGGTCATTCCAGCCGGCTTCCAACGGATGGGCCTTTTCTCCCTTGAGATTACAATGCACGGTTTCTGACAGGGTGCCCATGCAGGCCTGTCTGACATGGAAACCATGTCGGAAAGCGTGTTTGGGGGCCCACAACAGCGCCCTTTTTAGTGCACAGACTCTGGTTGGAGGCAAAGGAGGCACCTATGGTGCACCATTGTTGATCCCTGTACCTAGTGGCAGGCACCATGAGGTACCTGCCATGGGGTGCAGCGATGAATTGCACCTCCCTTTCCTCAATGGCAGCTTGTGTTACAAACTGTTTACGGCTGTAGCATGAGCTCCCATTGAGGAAAGGGAACATGTAACAAACTGTAGACCTCATTATGATGGCAGTGGGACCACCACCATCAGGCTGTTTATGACTGTCTCACTGCCATTGGACCATGCAAGACTGCCTGCCACATTAGTATTGCGGACGGGTGGTCGGCAGGCAGACAGACCGTCTAACTCAAATCCAATGGGCACCTTGAGCCCGTCGGACGGTCTATAATCCCTTCAATGGTGCTGGCTGTTTCATGGCAATTAACCCACCATGATAAAGCTGGTGAAAAGTGACTTGGGGGCCCCTAGTGGGCCCCATTTCACCCTTGCTCTCAAATATGGGCCCTGGGGAGCACCTACATATCCCTGCACCATGGTGCAGGTACCGCATGATGCCTACCACATAGTGAAGGGATATCTACAAGGTATTTATTTTGTACTGTGGCCTGTGCTGCAGCCCGCAGCACATGCTGCATTACAAAATATACAGATTGCTACTGCCTTGATGGCGGTCGCATCCGAGCTCTGATCTCTGAGGCCCCTTTAAAAGTGGAGGGGTGTTGCTGCCTTGACAGTGAAACACAGAGCGGCTGCTTTAACGCCCTTCTGTATTTCACTTCGATGCGCTGCCCCCAAGGCAGCATGAGTTTTGGCTGTCCAGTGAGCAGGGTATTCTATGTAATAGGGTGCACTTTCTCTGTTTGCGCCGGCGCACCTGTTTTAAGGTGCGCCAGGGCACAAACAGGGAAAGTCCGCCCTATACATAATAGGGCCCCCGGTAAGTAAGGCTTATTTCTTGGTTTCTATCTGTCTGTAGATAGTTTAGGTATACAAAGTGTTCACAGAATTGGCTCCTTTGAAACGAGACCTGGGCAGGCAGGCCACACAGCGCAAAGCAAGATGGCGACCGAGTGAAAGTTGGTCGTAGGTGTCACCCTGGGGGATGGTGTAATTCAGTTAAGATAAGGATGCAGGGGACCTGAATGGCGCAACAACAAGCAAAAAATATTGCCTTAAAGAATGAAGTGGAGACGGAGCTGGTCTTACCAGGAATAAGGTGCGGGGCATCAGCACTAGTGGAGATCGTGGAGCAGCTGATCGCTGGATGCCAAGTTCTTGAGCAGGAACTGGCTCGGATACCAAAGTGGAGCAGCGTCTGCAGCGCAGCCTTTAGCATGGGCATCATGGCTCCTAAGACAGGCACAAAGGGAAAAGGTGGACCCTCGCAATCAGCCCCCGTGGAGTCCCTGCAGCGGAACGAGGCAGACACGGAGACGGCACCTGCCCCTGCAGCTCAAGGACAGCGGCAGAGGGTTCTACCTGAGAATCCCCTGGGCGGGAAGGGGAAGGGCACGGGCGCGCAGCCCCAGCCGCCTCGGACCACTACAATCATCGACCTGTTCCGGGGTGCAGGGACTGGATCAGCCTTTGGCCTGCCAAGGGAGCAGCATGTTATTATGGACCCGGTTAAGGGAGATGTGCAGAACATAACCGATCAGCCACCGCTGGGTCTTGGGGAGAATCCAGAACAAGGCGATACGGAGGCAATAAAGAGACATGCACATGCACATGGGGCCAAGGGACTTATTGTAAGACAGACTTTGCTAGAGGGGTAAACTCATGCTACAGTACCGGTTATTCATGTGATTGAGAGCTCGGGAGAGACAGGTTTAGCTAATGTTTGTCATAATATTGACTTGCCAGGGGAAATTGAGATCCAACATGAGGAAGGACCTGGGCAGCACTTTAGTGTACAAAAATCAATGGGGAAGCTGATTGAATGTAAAGGGCCCTAAAGTCTTGCGAGATACTGCAGGATGGTAAGGAGAGGGACATTGACTCTGAAGCAAATGACTTCTACTCTCTCTCAGATGCCACCTGGGTTGGTCTGGGTTCAGACCACGGGTCCAAGACAGAATCGAGTGAGGAAGAGAGTATATCTGGCACTAATGTTAGAGGCTGGGAAAGGATTACTTCCAACAGAAAAACATTCATCCGAACAGGGAGAACGGATAACCCTAAGCATACCGATCTCAGATGGGATTATTCTACAGGAGATCAATTGATGGGGGTTTGCAAACAGCCCAACTTGGAAAAAGCTGCAGTAGGGTCCACAGTGCTCTCCCCTACCCTAGAATCTATATTGCAGTGTGTAATGTCATATCAAGAAGAAGCCCGTCTGGAAAGTAAACACTCCCTGAATGCCACTCGGAAACACCTTGGCGCAGTAAAAAAAATTGGCAAAACTTGTAATGTTATAAGTGACTGGATGATGGAGCTAGAAACAAGGACGGCTGCATTGGAAGTGGACATAGTTGGTTCAATGGGGCAAGTTGTAACGCATGAGCTCACGGACATCCAGTGGAAACTTGAGGAAGGTGAAAACCGCCAACGAAGAAATAACTTATGCTTTCTTGGTATTCCGAAGGGGAAGGAGGGGTTCGATGCATGTTACTTTATGGTTCAGCCCCTAGAGAAATCCTTCCCAGAGCTGGTAGGATGGAACTGGGCACAGGAAATACAAAGGGCACACCGAGTCCCTTTCAATATCCGACAGCCAGCTCACCCAGATGCTAAACCTCGGGCATTTCTGGTGTATTTTGGCAATTTTTTGCTGAGACAAAATGTGTTTGAGAAGGCAAGACCTAAAGCACAGTGGGTGACAGATGGATTTACACTTTTTTATTGGCCGGACATTTGCCACACTACGGTGGAGCGAAGATGGCACCTGCTGCAAATGATCACCCAGTTCCAGGAGAAGGGAGCGCAGGTCTTTCTCCTCAACCCGGCTCGACTGAAAGTAATTTGGAAAGATCAAACTTGATTTTTTACATCAGAAATCAAGGCCAAGGAGTTCTTAAACACTGGGGGGAGATGACTTGTTTTCTTCTTCTTACAGCTAGAATAACCTAAGCCATATTTCTAGAAATTAGGACAAAAATATATATATATATATATGGTTTATTGAATGTCTTTAAACTGTTTCCTGACTATATGGGTCCAGAAACTTCACATAGGAAATATTAAGTCACAAATTGTATTAGCGGATCTATGACATAATATCGACAGACAGAATATAGACATACAAAAATATCGAAGCAAAAATATCGACATAAAAAATATCGAAGTTCTATCTACATAAAGGTAAGTGCAAAAATATCGAAAAAAGAATATCGTAGTACAAAAATATAGAAGTTAAAAATATTGTTTTTTTAAATGTATTAATAATAATGTAAAAATACATATAATTTAACAAATTATAGATATAAACATTAAAACATATTTAAAAAATAATAACTAATACATATACATTTAAAATAAATTACAAACTCTACATATAAATTAATATATATACTGACTCCAAATATTGCATCAGTTGGGAAAGCGTTGGATAGTGTAAGGGTAAAAATTACTATTCCCACTCCAGAGGGTGCAACAGTAGGGAAAGCGCTGGATAGTGTAGGGGTAAAAATGACTATTCCCACTCCAGAGGGTGCAACAGTAGGGAAAGCGTTGGATAGCGTAGGGGAAAAAATTACTATTCCCACTCCAAAGGGTGCAACAGTAGGGAAAGCGATGGATAGCATAGGGGTAAAAATGACTATTCCCACTCCAGGGGGTGCAACAGTAGGGAAGCATTGGAAAGCATAGGAGTAAAAATGACTATTTCCACTCCAAAGGGTGCAACAGTAGGGAAAGCGTTGGATAGCGTGGGGGTAAAAATTACTATTCCCACTCTAGAGGGTGCAACAGTAGGGAAAGTGTTGGATAGCGTAAGGGTAAAAATTACTATTCCCACTCCAGAGGGTGCAACAGTAGGGAAAGCGTTGGATAGCGTAGGGGTAAAAATACTATTCCCACTCCAAAGGGTGCAACATAGGAAAAGAGTTGGATAGCGTGGGGGTAAAAATTACCATTCCCTCTCCAGAGAGTGCAACAGTAGGGAACGCGTTGGATAGCGTAAGGGTAAACATTACTATTCCCACTCCAAAGGGTGCAACAGTAGGGAAAGTACTGGATAGCATGGGGGTAAAAATTACTATTCCCACTCCAGAGGGTGCAATAGTAGCAAAAGCGCAGGATAGCATAGGCTTTATATTAACATACTTATCAATTACATAAACAAAAAAAAATGTAATATTTTATTTACAAAAATATATTACTAAATACCAAATATGTATAATTAATATTTACTTAAATAACAAAAACGCTACTCCCCCTTTAACACACAACACACTAAACATACAAAAATACACAATTAATATAAATATCAAATAATCAATTAATAACAATTAATATTATTAAATTGATGTATTTATAAATTAACAAATTGACAAATATTAATTACCAATTAATTATTAATGACCAATTAACTATTAATGAACAAATAATTTACAAGAATAAACAATATTTATTAATAAATCATTTATAAATAATATTATAAAATAATTTTAAACAACTAATTACCAATTAATTAATTAACAAATAATTAATAATAAATATCAATAAATAAAGACAATCTCTTTAATTATTTTAATTTAATTATTTCACACCCTTTTCCCCTATAAACACACAGCCCACTACACATAAGTAAATCACATAAAAAATGTAATTATCATTTAATCACTTAATATTAATTAATTACCAATTAATAAAAAATTACCAATAACAAAAATAAAAAATATTACTACATTAACTCTAATTATTTAATTAGCTAATTAATAATAATTAATTACCAATTAATTATTAATGAACAATTAATTAGTAATCAAAAATAAAAAAAAAACATAATAATTAATTAATTATAATTAAATTACTTCCCACCCTATTCCCCTATAAACCCACAACCTGCTCTGATACTAAAACGCAAAATGTAAACAAAATTACTAACAAACATATAAAATACATAATAAAATACATAACACTAAACAAAATTTCGATATTAGTAATATAGATAAATTAAAATAAATATTCTCTCCATCGATAATATTGCACATCGATATTCAATACCATCGAAATTAAAACATCGATATTATTGTATATCATTATTTAAATTTTGATATTTTGGCTACCTACCATATTAACATGTCACCCCAAAGGAGTGAGCCACCACTTATCACACATAGACCAAGGAGGGTCTGTTGCTTCACACAGCAGGGATTGGGGAGGTGCGTAGGGGTAGGGTGCTGGCCAGGGGGCAGGGGGTTAAAATGCAGAAAATCCAGGAAAGCAATGTATGCGGGCAGGAAAAGAGATGTACTAGAAGTAATACTAGTACCAGAAGCAGGTTAAGGGAGTGGTTTAAAGGGCAATATAGGCACCAAGGCAGTCGCAAGTATGGGTAGGCTGACTATTTGCACAATTAACATTGGTGGGCTGAACGATAAAGGCAAGATAAGCAGACCTGGGGAGGTGCTGCGAGCACTAGTAGTGACATTATCTGTCAGCAAGAGACTGATGTCCCCTCGCAGAAAAGAGGGCTCAACATGATCCCAGGATACTCTGTTTTTCTTTTTGTATACCTGTTCCTCTCCTGTTTGTCATTTCTCTGTTTCCCCTTTCCTCCATTCATGCACTCTTTCTTATTCATTACATGCTTTGTCGGCTTGAGACTGGAGAATATGAGGAGTGGAACCATCAAACTCTAGTAAGTGTGACCTCTCTGTGTTACAGCCTGTGTAAGGCATATAGTTCAGAATATTTGTGTTGCAACTGTTGTGTACGGTATGTGTGCCTGTGCCTGTTTTTGTGTGTTAGGACTATGGGCCTGTTAGGATGGCAGTTGGACCTCCACCAACCGGTCATTTATAGTGGTTCGACCGCCATCTTGCATAGCAGTCTAACCGCCGCATTAGGATGTGGTTGGTACAACCGCTGCAGTCGAAGGGACCAACCAGTGCATTTCACAGGATCAAGGAGCCTGTTGGGAAGTTGGTCAGATCATAATCTCTCCAATAGGCGCGGTGCCTGGGCAGGCACAGGCATAAGGACTACGATGTCCCTTTCTGACTGCCTTGTCCAACCCCAATGGAAAGGCGGTCAGAAAGGAACATTGGGGGCCCCTGGCAGGTCCCTAATCCCCCCTGGGACTCTGAGATGAGGCCTAATGGAACCGGTGGTGCCCCCAAACATCACATGGTGCCTGGCAGATGAGGCATGAATGTTTAAAAACATCATTTTTTCCACTGCAGCTTGTGATGCAGCCCTTTTCTGGGATGCAGCACAAACCGTAATGGAAAAGGGGATGTTTCAAACCACCTGCATGGTGGTTGCATCTAAATTGGGCAGGTGGAAATGCCGACTACGTGTCAGTCAGTTTCCAACCGTCTATGATGGGGGTCGAAGACCTGTATGTATGACTTTCGCCATATGTCTAAATATGTGAGATCATTTGTGAGAAGTGACAGTCATATCCTCTTTTGATCTACCTGAGCATCATGAACTTTGACAGGCAAAAAGTACATATCACCTTAAAAGACAAATCACATGGTAGTAAGTGGAGTTGTATAACGTATTCTGCAAGCCAGAAGGTTTTCAATAGAAATCTAAATCTGAGCAACAGTTATACTCCTAACCTCACTCAGATTATTACAAATGTGGCCACACAGTGCTAGGAGCAAAACACATCTTGCAAATGCATGGTCCAATTTTGTTTGCCCACTGGTCTTGGCTCACAAATGGGACATAAATGAGAGGACTTGGGAGCAAACGTAGGGTGGGTGCAGATACTGCACTCATATATCTTGTCTGGCCCTCTAAGCATTAGAAAGAAGTGAGCATGCACTTACTGCTAAAATACGCATTGGGTCACATGACTCAAGTGAACCTAGTGAAGGCCTCCACTGACATTAGCTGGTCCCTCACATAATCACCTTACCCATTGGAGGGTAACTTACAGCCATTGATCATGAAGGACCTGTTCCGGTCAATGCTTAGATTTAGAGATTGCCATTGGCGGAACTAGAGGTGTGTCAGGAGCATGTTCTAGCACGTCTCAATGAATTAGGAACACAGTGTAAACTGCAATTAACACACCCATTGGAAGGCCCTTAAAGGGCAAGGATTTTGCACAGATATGAGTTTGTGCAATGAGGGAAAAATTGTGTGTACACACTTCATTTTGCTAATTTGTAAGTCCTGTTTGTGAATGTATGCATGTACAAAATTAAACATTTTTAACATTTGTAGTTAGTGAGTAGTGTAAAGATACAAACAGGTAAGGGTATAGGACAGGACACGTGTGACAGCAATCAGTAAATATAGGCGAGAGATTGAGGAGTGGAAATAGATTAGAGGAATCTTTGTTCATAGAAATGAAATGACAGTTTGAGTGGAGAGCCACGTGCATCTAGGTGAGATGGGGCCAGCTGCGCTTAAAAAACAATTAGGTGCATACAGGCGACGGAGGCTAGGTGGAATTGGACCTCAGAGGAATTGATGCTTTCAGGCTAGCAGAAGCAATATGCACGTAGGTAAGAGGAGCTAAATATCCCATATGAATGGAGATTACGTTTAGAGAGGTGAGCAGAAACTACGTTTACCCAAGTGAGAGTAGGGTTCAGTGTAAACAGAGTAGATGGGGCTACGTGAGAGAGGCTACGTGATATCAGAAAACTCTATATGTTCAATTTACGTCTGGGTACTTTGGGGTGGCTCTGTGCAAGCAAATAGCTAGGATAGGTGTAAACAGGTGAGAGTAACATTTTGTTGATCAATGTCGTTGCAATCACTTGCTAAAGCACGTATTGTCAATGTGGATTAAGAGCAGCGTAGAAGCACCACTCACACATGAACTGGGAATTTTGAATTGTACCTAACATATAACTTGGCTTAAAACATGAAAGGACTTTGTATAATAATTATTAACAAAACAGAAATTTCAGTATCATGCATTTATATTTGCTATATGTCATCAAGCTTACGGAGGTGAGTGAAACGCGTCAGTGGCGGCAACTATGCCCGAGCAGTTTTTGGATTTATCTTGCTGGAAATAAAATATGCATATCACACTATATTCTGGTGGGTTCCTGATTGGATCCTGAATGGATATTCGTCAAGATGTCCTTGCCAGATGATCCCCGCTCAATCGTGCAAAGAGGGGCTGGAACTGAGTCTGGATATATATATCAAGAAGCACTCCACCATTCCTTCGGCAATCACCTCAAAAACACCGGAGCATGAACCACAGTTTGGTGTAGCATCTTTCCACGAACATCCGTGACGCGTTTCTATCCCGGAGGGTCTTGATCACATGACGAGCATCACGGTGACAGGTTATTTTTTATACCATTTTTTTATGCATACGTGTTTTTTTCTCTTAAAGTGACAAGTGCAATCATAGACATACACAACAGATTAATAATGTAGTCTGTGTTTTTAGGTTCCTGCTTTAAACATACATTCAGGTATAAATATCAAAATTGATACATTAAATCAGAATCATAAAATCATCAATTGTTGAAACCATAAAACCTTAAAAACCATGTAGGTTTCACTGTACTGTATAAAAAGCAATAAAAGACTCACATAAATCATCCAATATGCAAAATTTGATGTGTCCCTTAATATTGCCTATTTGACACAATTATCTTGTTTTAAATACCAACTTGTCAATGGCTGATCTAAAGTGATAGTGCAAATACAGTACTGTTGGTGTAAACATCCTAATTGTAAATGACTATGATAAAAGAAAGTGCTTAGTGCATATTAAGTTATAGAAAGTGCTATGTGCAAAAATGGACCTCAAGTGTAAATATATTAAAACCTATCTAAACCGTGTAGAAATGTCAGATTATTGGGGGCGTTATGGCGGTCCGTATTTCCCTATAGCAGTGTCATGTTGGGTGTTGGTTGTTAAGTAGCTGCTGCCTACTTTTGACTATCACATCCCAATTACCCAATTAAAGACATGTGTATAGTTCCTTTTTGGCATTTAGGCCCTGTGGCTGTTTGGAGTCGAAATTCAGACTATAGTGTGTCTCCAAACATCTAAGGGCTTTCTCCCTATTCCCTCATCTTTTGTTGGGTGGGAAGGCATCCAACAGGTAGTATTTTAACTCCTTTGGGTCTGCATTGAGGACCTCACCAAAATGACTTGCCACCGGGTAGGCCGGATCTTGATTGCTGATGGCTCTAAAGTGCTGGAGCATCCTTTTGTGCCCCTGTAGTACAGTACTGCCAATATAACAAAGGCTGCAATGGCCCTCCAGCACATAGACTACATAGTCTGATTTGCATGTCAAAGCTTTATTGATTTGCTTTTCTTGACTGTACAATGGTGTCTTGTAAGATGTTTTGTTTACACCAAATCGACACGCCTTACATATCTTGCATCTGAAAAATCCCTTTCTTTGGGAGAGCCAGGTACCTGTGGGCTGATTACCTGGATCATCTTGAACAAGAACATCCTTCATAGAAGGTGCCCGGCTGTAGGTAATGTTGGCTTTATTAGGAAGCAAGTGGCCCACAACTGGGACACTTAGTATCAGAGGCCAATTTTTCCTGATGGTGTTCTTTATTGCCCTCTCCTGTCTATTGTAAGTCAGGATGAACCTTGAAAGTTTCAGCTTCTTCTGCCCTGTTTTCCTTCATCTCTGGGAGTTTATTTAGCAGGGTTTCTCTTTTGACCTTGTTACTCTTTTTAATAGCATTGTCAATGCATTTCCTAGAGTACCCCCTTGCAAAAAACCTGTGTTAACTAGCTAGTTGAGCAGCGCTTAAGTCGTCATCACAACGTAAAAATTAGCTTGAGCCAGAGCATATCTCCATATGGTATGCTTTGTATTAAATGGTTTGGATGAGTGCTCCCAGCATGCAACACTGAGTTGCCAGTGTTTGACATTCTGTGCAGTCTAGTCTCCATCTTCCCATCCCTGATAAGTACCTGAACATCTAAAAAATTTACAGACGGTGATCAATGGAAGCTATGAAGTGCAAATTAAGAGTCTTAATGTTGAGCCTTTATACAAATGTTTCTGCTTCCATGTTAGAAATAAATCATCTATGTATCTCAGAAACTGTCTGATGTTATTTTTAACATATGTGGCATGTTCTTTTTGTAGGACCAGCTCCTCCCACCAGCCCATGTGCAGGCAGGCATAGCTGGGAGAGAATCTGGCCCCCATCGCTACACCTTGTTATTGTTTGTACAGAATGTATTGGAATAGGAAAATATTGTTGCATAAACAAAACTCTACCATACTGCAAAGCATTTTGCTATGTTGTGAGCAATCAACTGGCCTTAGTGCTAAGAAGTGTTGTAGCGCTGAGTCCGTCCTGATGGTTGATGGACGTATATATTGAAGTTACATCTAGTGTAATAAGTATAAGTTCATCAGTCCATTCAAAGTCTTGTTTTTTAGATAAAAAGTCACCCGTGTCCCTAATATATGTGGGGAGTTGCTGTACAAAATCCTGTAGAAAATAGTCTATATATTGAGAAGTTTTTTCAAGGAGACTATTTTCGCATTACGGGATTATAATTTCGTAAGAATTTGTATTCTTGAAGCATGATCATCCCTGCGTTCTTCCATGCCACTAACTTCATGTAGTAGTTGTTGCGCAATTTTGATTTCGATTTGATTTTTTATAAGATCCTTGCACCAAAGTTGTATTACTATTGCTTAAATGGGAACTCTGTAGGAGCTATAGAAAGGCGTTTTGTTTTCTGACAATTATTCCTTTTGTTTGTTATACTGTAAACTGCAGTTAAAATGTGAATATAATAAAACAGATTTATACATTAACAATGTTTAATTCTAGATAGTTTGGATGATTTGTTGTGTGCAATAATTGCACGTTTTATTTGTGTTTTTATAGGAAAATGTTTATCCCCCGCCCCCCAAAAAAAATTGCATTATTGACTGAAAAATGGTACACCTAATATCATGAAGTGTGAAATAGTGTTTGTTTTTTGTTTGTGCTTTAAGTGGCGTTCTAAATCCCCATTCCTCTTTTTTGGGTCAAAAGCTGTCTGGTTTGTTAACAACATCTTGGGGACATTACGAGAGCTTCCCTTTGAATGAATTCCACTCATTTTCTACCACTGGCTTTGTGGTTTGTAACTCACATTTGCATGCTTTCTATTTGCGGGCTCTATTTGTTGTAAGCTGTCCAGCTCGAGTTCCTCCCATCCCCTGCCCAAAACGGTGCACAGACAAAATATCGACTCCAAAATATCGAATGGACAAAATATCGAGTTAAAAATATCGACAATAATAAAATATCGATAACAAAAATATCGTTGGTCAAAATATCGAATAAAATATTGTTAAAAAAATATCGAGTACAAAAATATCGACTCCAAAAAATTGACAAGACAAAATATTGATAAATAGTCAAAGTAAAAAAATATAGATAATATGTAGAAAAAAGGTTAAAAAAAATATTTTTTTATTAATAGTAATATAAATTGTAGTTAATGTTTAGGAGCGGGATGTTGGGGTAATAGAGGATAAGGGTGGGGAGTAATTTAATAATAATTAATTAATTATTATATGTTTGTAAATATTTTTAATTAATAATTAATTGCTAATTAATTAATATCAATTAGTTAATTAATTATTATAATTTTGTACATATTTTTAATTAGTAATTAATTGGTCATTAAATAATATTAATTAGTTAATTACATTAATTAGAGTAATTTTTATATATATATATAATTTTTAGTTATTGTTAATTAATTAATTTGGAAAAAATAATATTAATTATTAAATTAAATTAATTACAGCTAATGTGGTAATATATTTACTTTATTGTTATTGTTAATTAATAATGAATTGGTAATTAAATAATATTAATTAATTTTGGGTAAAGGAGTATTTTTAGGTTTCAGGGTCAGTTTTCAGTTTTTGGGTAAAGGGGTATTTTTAGGGTTCAGGGTCAGTTTTCAGTTTTTGGGTAAAGGGGTACTTTTATGGGTTCAGGGTCAGTTTTCAGTTTTTGGGTGAAGGGGTATTTTTAGGGTTCAGGGTCAGTTTTCAGTTTTTGGGTAAAGGGGTATTTTTAGGGTTCAGGGTCAGTTTTCAGTTCTTGGGTAAAGGGGTATTTTTTGGGTTCAGGGTCAGTTTTCAGTTTTTGGGTAAAGGGGTATTTTTAGGCTTCAGGGTCAGTTTGGGGTTTTTGGGTAAAGGGGTATTTTTAGGGTTCAGGGTCAGTTTTCAGTTCTTGGGTAAAGGGGTATTTTTTGGGTTCAGGGTCAGTTTTCCCTACTGTTGCACCCACTGGAGTGGTATCGTACGGTAATATAATAGTATCTTATTTAATTATAGTATGTTACTATATATATATGTTTTAACAAATATGATTGTAAAAAATTATTTTTATTATTTTCATTTATTATTTAATTATTATAAGTTAATTTAAGTATTTTTAAGTATATTTTAGTAATTAAATTTGAATATTAATTTAATTTAACACTGTTTTTGAAAAAGTCGATATTTTTTACAACTATATTATTGTAAACGATATTTTGTACTCGATATTTTTGTACTTACCTGTTTGTAGATACAAACTCGATATTTTGACTGTCGATATTTTGTCCACAATATTTTTGCAAGTCGATATTTTGTCCCTCGATATTATTTCAGTGATCCGCCCAAAACCTGTTACTGTATTCATCCAACAGTGCTCGATTTCTTTAAACCGGCATTTAATTCTTGTTTTTATATTGTGACATTTGCTCTGCATTCAAAGACACAGGTCAAACGTCAGGCTCTTTCTTCCAGGGAGCTTGGTGTTTACTTTTTTTTCTGAATTCAAAGTGAGAAGATTTGCTTTGGCTCCTGGGAGTGCTGGAGGAAGGTTGTAGGATGTTATTTTTTCTAGCACACAATAACATTTGAATATCTCTAAATGAATTTTGCAGATATTTCAGAATAAGAGAAGCCATTTTTTTTGTTATTCTGAAGTGTGGTGGAAACAAATATTTTAAGAAGATCAGAAACAACTCAGTACACTAGGTGATGACATTTCTACACATTATGGTTTTTGCTGTATACTTTTATCAATGAAATCAGTAAAACTACATGTTGATGTACAAGGAATGGTGATTTCAATTGAAGATGTGTTGTCTGTAATGGAAGTGTGATACCACACCATGCATAGTCCACTCTATGCCACTCCACTCTACTATGCACCACTCCACGCCACTACACTCTACTCTGCACCACTCCATTTTACACCATGCCATGGTACTCTGTGCCACTGCACTCTTCTCCACTTTACACTACACCATTATTCACCAGTGCACTCTACGCCTTTTGAATCTATGCCTCTCTACTTTCCACCACTCTACTATATGCCAATGCACTTTAATGCCACTCAGATCTACTCTACTGCACTCTTCACCACTGCATTCTTTGCCACTGCACTCAACACTACTCAAGTCTAGTCCACTCCAATTTACTTTGCACAGCTCCACTCTATGTCACTCCACCCTGTGCCAATATGCAACAATTCATACTCCGCCACTGCACTCTACGCCAATACACTCTACACCAATGCACACAACTCTTTATCACTCCACTTTTTGCCGCTACACTGTATGCTGCTGCACTCTATGCCAATCCACTGTACGCCACTCTAATATACTCTGTACAACTGCACTCTATACCACTGCATTCTACACCACTATATGGCAGTTCTCTATGCCACTGTACTCTATGCCACTACACTCTACCCTGCACCACTACACTCTATGCCACCTCACTCTACCCTTGAATCCAGTGGCTAAGTGAGCAAGGGATCCACCTGGGTATACCCTGCCAACTTAGGGTGAACAAAGTAAACACGTGCTCTTCATGCCACTGGAGTCAAGCTAGCCTGTCTGATGAGAGCTGATGCCCTGAAACAAGTCCAAGGATGCTTGTTTCTTATTCCGGAGGACCTAGCCTGGCAGTTTGGCTGGACTGTTCCCATGAGGAACATGGTCAAGACTGATTTGCAACTGGCTGAGTCTGAACTGGAATGGCATGAGTAGAGACAAAAAGATGAATTTAGGCTCAAATCTCTGTACTGGGGTGAATGATTGACATTGTGCAGCATTCTGTACATCAATTGTTCTTTTTGTTTCTATGCCACTCTGCACCACTCCACTCTATTTCACTGCATCTGTGCCACTCTAATCTACGCCACTAAACTCTATTCCAAGGCATTCCATTTCACTGAATTCTACATCACTGCACTCTGCTCTGCACTACTGTAGTCTACACCACTGTTCTCTATGCCACTCTACTCTATGCCACTGCACTCTATGACACTCTACACCAAAGCACTCTATGACATTTTTCTCTGCAACACCATACTCTCCTCAACTGAACGTTATGTCACTCTACTCTGCACAACTTCACTCTATGCGACTGCACATGCTGCAGCACTCTACGGCACCACACTCTATGCCGCTCCACTCTGCATCACTCTATGCTACTGCACTCTATGCTACTCTACTCTACACCACTCTACTCTGCACCACTGCACTCTATGGCACCTTTTTCTGCACCACTTAACTTTATACCACTCTACTGTACACCATTCCATTCTGCATCACTACACTCTAAGCGATTGCATTCTACCCTGCACCACTTTATGCCACTGCACTCTATGCAACTCTACTCTGCATTACTCTATTCCACTGCACTCTTTGATATTCTACACTACCCTACTCTACTCTGCAACACTGCACTCTAAGCCACTGTATTCTGCACCAGTCCACTCTACTCTACTCTATGCCACTGCTCTCCACTGTTACATTCTCTATGCCATTGCACTCTACTCTTCTCTGCACCACTCTAATCTATGCAACTCTACTCTGCACCACTCTAATCTATGCCATTCTTCTCTATGCCACCGCACTCTACTCTGCACTACTATACTCTATGCCACTTGAATCCACTCTACAGCACGCCACTGCACTCTATGCCACTCTACATCACTGCACTCTACTACACTCTAATCTGCACTACTGCATTCTTTAGAAATGCACTCTATGCAACTCTACCCTGCATCCCTCCACTCTATGCCACTTCACACTGCAGTACTCCACTCTATGCCACTGCAATCTATTGCACTATATTCTACTCTTCACTACTCTGCACTACTCTACTCTGCACCACTCTTTGCCACTCTACTCCACGCCCCTCTATGTCACTGCATTCTAAGCCTCCCTGCTCTGCATCACTGTACTGTATGCCACTGTACTATATACCTCTGTACTCTATGGCACTTTTCTCTACTCTAGACCAATGCACTCTACGCCACTATACTCTACGCCACTCTAATCTAGACGACTGCACTCTATGATACTGCACTGTACTGTGCAATACTATAATCTATGCCACTACATTCTATGATGTTGCTTTGTACACCACTGAATTCTATGCCACTTCTCTTTACGCCACTGCACTCTGCAACACTCTACACCAGAGGTCTTCAAACTTTTTGATGCCGAGACCCCCCTGTCAAAATTTTCAGGCTTGAGGACCCCCCTCCTCACAAAAATTTCTAGAACTTGGTACTCCTCATCATCGACCAGCATAAACGCCCACAGTTCCCACTGCAAATCATTTTTCTGTTGGGGAAATATTATTAAACAGTGTATAGCAAATCAAATGTTTGTGGGTGCCTGTGGTTTGGAGTCACAGGCTCACTACCCAGTTCAAACTGAAAGTCTCCAAAAAGAACAGTACATTATATTGGGCAACTGGAATGTATGAGGCAGGGGAGGACCAAATGAAGTGTCCGTTTTAAATTTATAAAGACAAAGCTATATAAGTGCTTTATAAGGTATGGGAGACTGCATGCATTTGTGCTTCTTGCAGACAATTTTTATTGGTAGTAGCAAAGGCACCAAGATTGAAACAGTCCACCAGACCATAAAACAGGCCAGCAAGCAGCTAAAAAAAAAATACTCATTGACCTGACTTGTCAACCCTTTGGGCACTGCCAGACTGTCCTATAGGCAGGGCAACTGGAATTATGAGGCAGGGGTTGACCAAATAATGGGGCAGGGCTGACTAAATTGTGTGGTAAGAAAATGTAAATAATGGTATGTGAAGATGTACATTTTGGGATAGTATTGCTTCATTATTTTCACATTTTTTACACATGGTAACACTGGGCAAGATTTCCCCTGATCAGTACCAGTTTATAACAAAATCGGAAACAGGGGAGCTGAAACAGCAGGGGCAGAGCAGAAGAATACCAAAGACAGCAGTGGGGAAAGGGTGAGTGTGAAAATAAAGGGGGTGAGGGTAGCAACAGAGAGATGGTGGAAATGTAACCAGTGCCATCAGCAGTAGAAAGCGGATTGTTTTAAATGAACAAAGCTTCCAGGGGAATAAAGTATTCTGGGAAACATCTTCCTGAAAATTCTTGCAAATAAGAATGTGTGTGTGTGCATGCATGTATGTTTGTGTGTGTGTGTCTGAGGGGTGAAAAGCCAGGGCATGGGGGATGTGGAGGAAGGCGGGGGAAGAGGCAGCTTACTCACAAGTTCTGTGAAAAACCTACACAAACGATTGAGAGTTTATACAACCCTGAGTGTTGGTATTTTCAAATCCCCACCACTTCTGTTCAACAGAGAGGTACAGTTGTGACCAGAAGATTACAGACTTGATTGGGTAAATATGTATGTCCCAAAATTAACTTCTTCAATGTACCCTAAATGACAGAATTACCAACCTCCTAATGTCCTCCACCAGTTAGTTACTATATGTGAGCTCATACACTGCAAAGTAACAGAAAATACAAATTTGCTGCAGTTTGTACCCAATTCTTGGCCGTCCATAGTTTTTTTTTTTACTATTTTCATTACATCATTATAATGTTGCTTGCCTTTTTTACAGTACTGGCATACAAGTCTTAACCTTGAGGCAACTTAACATACAGAGCAATGCGACAATCCATCATATTCTAGATATGGTATCTTTCATGATTTACAGGTCATGCGCAAGAGTAGGAATGCTTTTATTGAGATTTCCCTGGTGTCTTGAACATTTAGACAACATTCCTAGGTGTTGTGCCAAGTGCTATCACACCAAACTGGGGAGAGAATATGGCCCAATGGCTAGGGCGGTCGACCTCAGAGCTGGGGAACCTGGTTCGAGTCTCGGCAGGGATGCTCAACATTCTGTGATTCTGGGCAAATCACTTGATCTCCTCACACCTAACTAAAATGTATGTGTCCGTCTGTAACATAACTGCTGCTCATGTAAAGCATTCTGATACCTTTCAGGTCTAGTTTGGGCTATATAAAACTCCACCTACCAAAAAAAAACTCCTCAAACTGTAATCCTTAAATGGTTACAATTCAAATAAGCATACATGAAGCTGTGATAGTAAAGTCGGTTAGGCTTTGGACCCTGACCATGAACCCCCTCCTTTGTGGGCAGGTGTTCTGTTTTTTTCACTTTTTTTTCCTCCAAAAGTATTGCAAATATTTGCAGCTATTGGTTCCTGCTTCACAAATATGCTTGTCGCGGTCTATACCTTGTTGCATTTCTTGCACGACAACTCTAACGTACACTGTTGTCATGTTTTATTGCACTCTTGAATTGATATTCAGAATTGGTGTTCATCAGCTTTGGCACCTTACTCACTTGATAAATGAATAAATCCATTAAAAAAACAAGTTGAGTGTGGGTTTATGTTTGCATGAAGCAATTGATATTGTCTGCTCTAGTCTATCCACGTTGAAAAGAAGAGCGTTGCCTCCGTGCCATAGCCTCTAAAGACCCACTGATGCAAGATGCGGTGTTCCCTGAAAAAGAATATCACTGGTAAAGAGACTGTTCATAATGCAGCCAGAATCTATGATGATAATAATGATTGAAATATGAGTGCAGTGGAGGAATGTTCTGAGGCACAGGATCCTTCATCAACATGTTAACTTTATGAGTGTGTCTTCCATCCACCTTTTGGCTCAGAGATTCCCTTAACAAAACATTGGGCACATTTTTATTAAAAAACTTAAAATACCTTCCCCCACGATATACATGCAAGCCAATAAATACGATTCAGGCCAAGACATTTCAGTGCAAGGTAGAAACAATGGCACACTGCCCCTTTCTTCAGTTTTACCTCGGGTGCCTGAATGCTCATTCATTTGGCATCTATATAATAGGCATATTTGCAGAGTCCAGCTCACCCCAAGAAGGCCCCTTGGTTCCCTGACAGATAACGGATGCTTATTTTTACCCAACTCAACAGTAATTATTTTATCGACCTCGAAAGGATGGAAGGCAGAGTGGACCCACCGGAATTCAAACCTGTGACCATGTGGTCAAAGAGAAACTCCTGGAGCATGTACAAAAGTTCATTGAGCCACCAGACCCCGGTCACTGCGCTCTCCTAATGCATGATTTTGAAAAATAGACCGAAATATTCAATGATAGCCCATACATAAGTGCAGTACTTTGCTGTAGTTTGGTGTCACCTAGTAACGGCGGAATGATGCTGTTAAAAATTGATTTAAAAGAAATCATGGGACCACGCAGAATAAGAGAGTAAAAAGGCTTATGCAGTCAGTGTAAAAGTGAACATAAATAAACGGTAATGTTGTAATATAGCCAGGTTTCGAAATAGCATAGTTTGAAATAATAAAGGCGAGGGGTGTGTGTGTGTAAATCTGAGGGGTGAAAATATGGTGGATGCGGAGGAAGGAGGGGGGAAGAGGCAGCTGACTCGGTTGCCTTGGGAACCAGGACACAGCAATGTGATCAGATACTGGGAGCAGCCACGAGGAAGAGGCACGGAAAGGGCACCAGCTGGAAGCAGTAGCAGCAACAACGAAGAAGTCCAGAAAAGGCAAAAGGGTGCAAGGCAGCGAAAAAAAAAATATTGATGCACTCTGTTAATTCCACAGGTGCGTATTCATGGCCCCAGCTCCCGGCATTTCCATGTGTGCATCCTGAAGTTTCTCTGATTGGAGGACAGTCGTGGATGACGTTATAGTCTTTTACGGTGTCCTCCAATCAGAGAGCACATTGACACGCATTATTGGGAATTCAAAACGCAAACGTTTTGGATTCCGGATCTAGGCAGGAGAGCGCGACCCCCTTTTAATGAGTCCACGCCCCCCCTGTGGGTCGCGCCCCACAGATTGAAGACCCATGCTCTACACCAATGCACTCTACATCAGTCCACTCCACTCTACACCACTCCACTTCACTTCACGCTATGTGGCTCCACTCTATGCCCCTCCATTACATAACACTCCACGCCACTCCATTCTATGGCTCTCTACTCCACTTTTTGCCATTCCACTCTGCGACTCTCCACATCACTCTCCTCTATGCCACTAACATTTAGCCATGCTGAACAGCAGTCATGTAGGTGTACAACATGGCTATAACACATTCGCAATGCCAATAGCTCTTGCATAGATGAGGCAGAGCCAATAGCTCTTGCATAGATGAGGCAGATTTGCTTTGCTAATGTTTCTTCTTTTTTACAACTGCATCCTCCATCTTTCCTTGAAAGTTTTGTTGTTTAGTGCCTATGTCTTGGGTGAGTTGCCCTCTTCTACTGTCAACTTCCTGTCTCTTCGTTTCTGCTTCACCGTACAACTGTTTTACTGTCCCACTCCCTTTTTCTGCTGCCATCATGAGTGGCCGCTTAATCCTGATGGAGCCGGTAACTGAAGTTACCAGCGTCAAAATTACAAGATCCTCTGGAAGACTATTCCAAGTGGAGATTTTGTTGACTACAAACAGTTGAAATCTTCATGTGAAAGTAATGGGGAAACCACGGAATCACCAGGGACTCAGACCCAAATTCCTCCTGTAATGCCTTATCTCTCAGAGGACCCTCAGGAGCCATCTTGGTATTGGTAAATCCAATGATGGGGAAAACTGGCCCATTATACTGACCCACTCACAATGAAGGCCTAAGTTTCTAGCACTCCTGCTATCCATGTGCCTTTGATGTTTTCTGCCTCCTTCCTCCATCGAGTCTCTACTCCCCCTGGGCTTTTTGTTTTCCTGTTACTCCTTGCAGGCACTGAAATCCTTATGCTTTTTCCTTGAGAATCGTTTTCTTTTCCTGGTTCTGCTGCTTTGCACAATGGTTATTTTCTTCAATTCAATTCTTTAGATTAATGGTGGATCTTGCTTTTTTTTTCATTTATAGTCAGATATTCTTGAGTCTCCTTCCACAGTGTGCTGCAGCCTCCGAACAAACTTGTTTAATAAATATATAATCAAATACTCTAACGTTTTTGGTCTCTGGTCGTTTCATTTATTCCACAACAGTGCTTAGTTTGTGAAAAAAGGTCACCTGTGCCCTGAAGCTGGTGGCCTGTGCATTTTATCATTGGTGCACCACATATCATGGCTGACAGTCTTTAAACCGCTACCAAAGACTCCCTGCCCCTTTTTCTCACTCTTGCAGGGTCCTGATTTCTACCTTTGTGATGGGTTTGCTGTCTTACTCTTCCTCCTTCTTTCCAATCAGTGTGTTTTTCCCTCACTTGCTCATGGGAAATATCTGTAGCTGGTTGGCTAGAGCAGCGGACCTTGAAGCTGGAGAACCGGGTTCAATCTGGTTCAAATATCCTCTGATTCTAGGCAAATCACTTAATCTACCTGTGCCTAAAAAAGAATGTGCCCGTCTGTAATGCAACTGGTGCTCATGTAAAGCGCTCTGATACCTTCTGGTCAAGTTCCTGCTATATAAAACTGCAAAAAACAAATAAATTAGCACAGGTCCCCACCAACAAGTGGTAATACCCCCCCCCCCCCTTCACGGCTCAATCACGGGCTTCTCCATGATATATAGGGTTTTTTTAGTTGTAATGCACGTTGTTTTTAGCTATCTAAATGATTGAATCAGTTCAGTTATTTTACCGCACTGGTCAAAGGCAAAAATGAGAATGTGTGCCTGGACCATCACCTGCCCTTAGGGTGACCACATCCTTCCAGGAAATTATGGACACTGTTTCCAATCTTGAACTTTTGTGTGATCTCCTAATGCATTCTGGTTATGTTTTCGTGTTGTTTCATTGAATAATTAGATTAACATGGCTGAAAATAATACTTGGTCATTTAATCGTCCAGGATTGGAGTCAGTGTCCGCAATGAGCTAGAGTGATGTGGTTAGCCTTCCAGTTCTAATGTGGCAGCTGCCGTCAACTAGAGACCCGGAAAGCTGCCGAGTTCACTGGGGGTTCCGGCTCTAGGTTGTCCACCTCCGGCGATGTTCAGCATTTTATTTGTTTTGATAAAATTAAGTCAACTTAAAAACTCCTGTCAAGAAAACTTAGGTTTCCAACAAACTTCTGATAAGCTTATGAGGCTTGGGGAAAAGATGAATCAGACTAGCTATACAGCAATCATTTATTGTTTGAAATCAATTAAATATGAAAAGCTATGCACCGGATTAAAATGTTTCCATAAATACCCCAACAGGAATTAAAAAAGGCAGGATAAGATGATAACAAATGTCATTTTTTTGATCCCTGGAAGGGCTACCCCACCAGTGCCTTATGAATGCGTCGTTCTGAGTTTGAGAAAAAAACCTCAATCCATTTGCTAATAGGTATGTGAATTGTGTTGAATTGGACACTTTTGAAACACAAATCAACTTCTTAAGAGTTTCTTAACTAAATAAATATAGCATTTTTTATTGTATGAAATCTGGGGTTGCTAAATCTGCAATCATTTTGCTTTATCGGAGGTGACTGTATTTGAATAATATGGCTCACTGAATAATAAATCAAAGGAGGGAAGCGCTCAAATTGAAAATAAATGTATTCAAGAAATTATAATGTGTTTATTCTGGTGTTTAAAAAAAATCCAGAAACTTTAGTTCAAAGTCAATGCGAAGGTATATGCAAAATAAAACGTATTGGGAAAAGCCAAAGGCAAATTTAAAAGACAAAGGGATAAAAAGCTCTCTGCTATACAATATAATGACTTTGCAAGTTATCCTGACGTTCTTTGACCTTGTGGAGGAGCGAGGACAAAGGCTGCATTTCTAAATATGTTCCTGAAATGGCGAGGCGAGGATATTTTTTTCATTAAAATACATCGGGCAAATTACTGTCCTTCCATCAAAAAGCCTAAATCCTTGTCTCTTGTTCTTTCATATGAAAGACATACTATATCGAGCAAAAACCAATGTGCAACTATTAATTTGTTTTTAAAAAAAACAATTGTTAGCAGTTTAATGCAATTCACCTAAAAAACAGTTGTAGTTCTGAACAGTGTGAAAAAAAGCAGATAGATTATTTCTTTCGTTGGGGAATTCTAGCAGTGCAATAAATTAACAAGCTGAGATAAATGCTTCCTCTCTGCTAATGACTGTTCATTTTCATAGACAGAAAATTCAGAATAGCTAAAAAAACCTGATCTCCTCTACTCAGTGACTTTCCTTTCAAAATAGAGCTGGCTCTGGCAGATGCTTTGTAATGTCAAAATTGAACTGTAATAACTTAATACAGTATAGTAGCTCTGTCATTTTCTTTTTTCAGGTGACTAATGATGTTCAGAAGAACTGCAACGAAAGAAATAGAGGCAGGAATTTATTCCCATGTGTCAGGCTTCCAATATTATAGGAACATTTAAATCATACTGTACACAACCAAAATATGCTGCATTTTGATTGGCTCCTACGCAGTTGATATCGAGATTCGTAGTGATCACCTGCAGCAGGCCTCAGTACATTTCAACCAAGATATCGCTATGCCTTCTACCAATAACAGATGCTTATGAACATCAAAGACTTCTCATAAAGAATTAGAGGGGTTACTTAGCGCACAGAATGTGCCAGCACTAGGATACATGCTGCTGGAAAAGACAGCTTTAAAATTCATTTTCCTGTCTACATGTATATTAATGGTTTTCCTATCTCTGCTGCTTTAGTTCCTGGAATAAATGAGTCACTGAAAGTTTTGCTTTCCATTTGTCTGTACTAAATATTGAAATTGTTCTGTGAGTGTGAAAATTGTGTAGTTCATGACAATTTTAATTGCGTTTTAAAATAAAAGCGTATTTTTTCCCGTCTAATTTCCGCTGTGGCTTATTTTAAAATGTTTTAATTTATTTAACTATGAATGCAGTTGGATTTAATTTATAAAGAGAAATCATTTTTATAGACAGTGGGTATCGGTTTGTAATTGTGCTTTGTTCATTCCCTTACATTTAACTCATATTGAAACATATTTTAAAACTAGTTCACATTCATTCAGTTAGATACAACTACTGGAAAGAGAAATACATAACACTAAACATTTTAAATGTAATGTTCAAGCTGCAACTCATGCGGAGGGTCTCACTACACATTGTATCATAAATGTGTTATGTTTAAATAGCTCCCTGCACCACTAGAAATGTACTTCCATATATTTAAATGGAAGATTAAAAAACCTTTATGTCCACCAATATGTTTTTATTTCAAATTTGTGGAGATATTAAGTGACAGTAAAGATGGGCAGCATGAGTAAACAATGTTGAATTTAGATAACTCTTTTTAAAATGTATTATGCCATAAATGACTAACACCCCAGTATTTCTGTCACATTTTTTTTAAACCAACTGGTTTCATATCTGCACTAAAACCTCAATATTCATAAAGCTTGCTCCACATGAAAACCTTTAAATTCAATAGCTCCTATTTCAGCAAAATGGTATTCAGGAGTACCTCACATGTTTGTCTTGAATAGAGAATATTTGAACTCTAGTTGTTTATCGAAATCTGTGTGAAGTCAGTATAGGCTCATTCACAGGGGGCGCCAGGGCACTGGCCCATATTCTTCCTCTGCCACTAATTGCTTGCCATGGTACAGATTTGACATGAAAACAAATGATGTCAAGGATCATTTGCATGTACAAACTGTATCATCACCTTGGCAGCATAAAAGAGGGCTCCTCTGGCTGAATTGAACATGTGAGGAGGTGCCTATTCCAGTCCAGCCTCACAAAGGCAAAATACATATCTGACATGCTGCACTAGCGTCCGGATTTACAGAATGTCACACAATGGAGGTTCAGGGCAGGTCAGTCATGTACTGCCTTTCTCTATCTTGCCCTATCAGAAGTTGAAGCAGAGAAAAGTTCCACCTCTGTACCAACAACCCACTCTTGCTTCTGATTGGGTAGAAGCTCATTGTCTCACTTTGGTGTGCTGCTCGCCAGAGTTAGGAGAGGGGGAAATCAAAAATCATGGGCCTGTACTGCAGACAAAGAGTGTGCATGCTCATGTCAAACAAGACTGCCCCAGGTAAATTTTGAATTCTTCAGCTGTCTCCAACTTTGAATGGGTGTGTTTTTGGCTCTGTACAGGAGAGTTTGTGTGTTTGTCTGCGTGTCTATCTTTGTATTTGTGTTCGGGCCGCATTAGAATGCTTGTTTGACTGTGTGTGAGTGAGCATGTGTTTATATGCATGTGTGTGTAAATTGAAAGCCTGTGAAGTGGACTGTATTGGGCAAGGTGATCAGCAAAGATGGGTGCCAGAGCCGTCAACTGTAAGTAACACAATCCAAGGAGCAGAGATGTCCGATGTACTCCCTATAACATTGATGGTACTGTAAATAAACACAGCTTTTTGGGTTCAATGCACTTGCTCCTTGTAAGAAATTGGGTTATTGAATGAGGGGGTGGAAGTCCCACCCAGGCAACGGCCACAATTTTTGCCAGGAGGTACCAGAAATGTCACTAAATTAACCTATGCTTAAACCTCTCGTAGTCTGGCACAAAGTAGGTAGACTTAACTTAGAGTCAACGTGTAAGGTATTTATTCAGCACACAAGCAGTTATAAAGTGAAAACACAACACAAACAAAAACCCCAAACCAACTTAGAAAAATAGAGTAACTTTTAATAAATACAATGTTACCAGAATGACGAAGCAGTCACCGGTGCAGCAGGTCAGCAGGGCGGTTGCAGGGAGGCCTCTGGAGCTTGCTGTGTCCCTGTAGCTCAGAACAGGCGGTCAGCCAACTGACCGTTGGAGTCACTCAGATTAGAATGGGATGAAGGGGTCAGGTCTAGTCTCCCTTCTCAGAGAGCATGGTAGGCCTCAAGCAGCAGGATATTCCTCTGCACACAAGGCAGGTTTCAAGCAGCAAGCCAGTCAGTCCTCTGGTAGCAGCAGGGTGTTCATCTGGGGAACCTATCGTAAGCACATGCAACTCCATTCACGAACCCATTGGCACCTACATTGACCGTCATCTCCAACCTTCAGTCACCCAAATGGAAAGGTATTTACAACACACCACAGACTTTTTATCCAAACTCATCAACATCACCATTGATCCACAAGTTCTTGTTCTACTCTGCACCATTGATGTGAACTCTCTTTACACATCCATCCCTCATAACCTTGGCATCCAGGCCATTGAAGCAGCTCTCCTCAAAACCAACAAACCATCTGATCTACAAGTCTTCCTCATGGAACTTATTCAATTTACCTTGCTACACAGCTATTTCAAATATCATGATACATTTTTCATTCAACTTTCGGGCGTAGCGATGGGGAATTGTGCAGCCCCATCGTACAGGAATCTCTTCATGCATGACTTCGAAAGCCAACACATACTGTGCATTCCTCATAGGCAAGATCACCTCAAAATCTATTACTGTTACATATATGATATTTTTCTAATTTGGACCGGCACGGAACAACAACTCATTTCTGCCATCAGCCACCTCAATACCATCAACGACAGGACTCAATTTACCCACATCAACCTGGGCAGAATTTCTTTCCTAGATGTAGGCATCACCATCAAAGTTACCAAACTTGAAACTGCAATATACATGAAGGGTGGGTGTAGTTCGCGTAGTAGCGCTACGCAAAGCTACGCGAAGTGCACTTCGCACTACGCGAACTTCACGTAGCACTACTCGAGCTGTGTAGTAGCATGTTCGCATTGTGCAAGATGCGTTTTCAATGATTGCACAGTGCGGACAAGCATCCGGCACTGTGCAATCATTGAAAACGGCATCTTGCACAGTACGAGCTGTAGTTTTCTGCTGCTTGAGTAGATTATTACTCGAGCTGCAGCTTTCTCAATGCAAACTGGTGGTTTCTCATTGAGAGCGGTCGCGAGCATGCACAACCACTCACAATGAGAAACCTTACCTCCCTGCGTTGAGAATCTCGCTGGGATGTAATTTTGCTTGCAAACAAGCAAAAAATGAGCGCTGCACTACGCTACGCTGCACTACGCATGTTCGCACTGTGCTACGCGAGCGTAGCGTAGTGCTTCGCCCAGGCCTAATATACATCAAACCCACAGATCGCAATAACTATCTCCATTACTCCAGTTTCCATCAACCCAGTCTCAAGAAACACCTTCCGTACTCTCAATTAATGCGAGCCAAAAGAATAGCTTACACAGATGACGCTTACAAACATGATAGTACCATCATCATTAAGAAGTTTCTCAACAGAGGTTACCCAAACCAAGTTGTCAAAATGGCTCATGACAGAGTAACAATGATTGATCGATCCACTGTACTTTTAACCAAAACGCTTAACATTTTCCAATGAACAACAAAATGTTTTTGTCTCCAAATTTTCTACAAAAAGTCATTTGATCAAAAAATGTATAATTAATCACTGGCATGTACTTCAATTGGAACCCGATTTCAGCGCCATCTTTAACGATTTGCCAATTTTCGCGTACCAACGCTTAAAAGATTTACGGACAATAATAAAACCTTGCATTATCCATTCTACTGTCTATAAAGGAACAATCCCCTGCTACAACTGCTCGAATTGTCACAATATAATTCCAGGCAACACCATCACTCACTCTAGCAAACGAACTCCAATTTTGCTACAACTCAATGCAACATGTGACACCAAGAATGTCATGTATCTATTGAAGTGTCCCTGCGGACTTCCCTATGTAGGGAAAACTGAATGCAAAATCAAAACTAGACTTACTGAACATCGGAGTAACATCAGAAACAATAATCTGAAATCTTGTGTTTCTGCTCATTTTACTCAAAACAACCACAATGTAAGTCAAATTTGCTTCCTCATCTTGGGGGTAGTCTACAAACGGGAGGGCATAGACCCAAGAAAATTTCTTCTCCAGAGAGAACTGTATTTGATTTTCAAACTAGGCTCCGCCCATCCAAAACGACTCAATGAATGCGTGGAAATTTAGCAGTTTCCTATAAATTCCATCTTTAAACCTGTGTAATTCACATGTTGGCTCTCTTTTTTGACTGCATTCATGTATCTATTTCCATGCATACTTTATTTTTTTTCTCAAAACCTACATTTTCGTTCTTTGTTTCCAGATTTTCATCTTCCCAACCATATTGTTCTCCTCTTACTTTTCCAGCAATTCATGTTTTTCACACTTCCATTCTTCTTAGATTGTAGTTTCTTTTATTTCTCATTTTCCACTTTTTTCATTTTATATGCTCCTTCACACCACTACACTCTTGCTTTAGTTTCATCACACATTATACTTATTTTTCCCTGGTCTCATTCACACTATTACCCTCAGTTTTATTATTTTATTATTTCAATCATGCATCTTTTCCTTGCCTACTCTCCTGATTCCTTCCTTTTTTCACACTGTCCATTTTCTATACTGTTTTCATGAGCCATTTAAAAAAAAAACATTATCAGTATGTACGCATTTTTTTTCTCATGCATTGTGTTTCACATATTGATTTCATCTAGGTATCCATTGTCCACCATTATTTTCATTCTTAAAGCTTTATTATTAAACTGTTTCACTTGCGCTCTTCCCTTCACGTGACCCGCCATACCAGTCCTCTTTCTATTCCCATTGGCTTTGATATTCTGCGTACGCGCACATTTCTGGCACTTCCATATTCTACGGTCGGCGTTTTACCATTTCGCAGCTTTGAACCCACACGTTCACCGCACAACACCTTGGGTAAGTGAAATAATCTCACTGGCTATACATAGTTTGTCGCAGGGCACTAGTTAACTTATGTACGCACGTAGTCACCTCACTTACGATGTTTTTGCTGTCGGCGTTTACGTAGCACTACTATTTCTTTCTGCACCGGTTTACTCAGATTGCACGGTACACGGCACATTTCTTCATGCTATTTGTCATATATTTTTTCACATCCAGCACTTTGCGCTAGAATTCCGATGGTACGTCTATATTTCCATAAATCTTTTGCACGTCACTTGGGTGCACTTTTTGGTCATTTACCTTTTCTCTGCCCTTTTTCCAGATTGCAATTTCTACTATCACGCTTTGCATGTATCTTCGTACTACTCCACTCTATCATCCCTGATTAAATCCCATCCTTATCCCACTCTTTATGATCTTAATTACTTTTCCACTCGGGTCCCGATCAGTAATTTCGAACATTTCCTCCTTTTTCTTCAGATCACGTTGACACCCTGAAGAAGAGCTCTTTAGCTCGAAATGCATCGGGGATATTGACATTTGTTGTTATACATACAACCATGATGTATTTACCCCTTTGATTATGGAGTTAAACTTGAATTATATTTCACCCAAAGGAATACTTATAATTCAGAAGTATGAATAACATTCCTTCATAAGTCACAAAGTGAATAACATTTTGAACATTTGAACCATTGTGTGTTACTTGCATATATTTAGCACAGAGGAGTGCTCAGATTTCTCACCTTACGCCGGTAAGGTCCTTCCTTCCACATTGTGCCACTGCCCCTCTTGGACAGAAGGGGTTCACCCTGAGCACCCTGAATGATTGAACTTTATTGATTACTATTTCTACCACTAGAATTACCGCAGAGTGCAGCGGACTTCATTTTTTACTTCATAAAAGGTTTATTTTGCCAGATCTAAATAGCATTTAAAAGTGTACTACAGGCTGTAGTGAGAGGCCTGAGACGTGTTTTAAAAGGCAACTTTAGTGGGCGGCACAATCAGTGTAGGCCCACTAGTAGCATTTAATTTACAGGCCCCGGATACATTTCATACTTATAAATTGGGACTAGCAAGTGAGTTACATGTGCCTATTGGATGCAAGCTAATCTCACCATGTTTTAGGAAGCAATCACAAACACCTTGTCATTAGTGAGCAGTCCTATAGCCCACTCAGTGGGCTCAGCAACAGAAGGTGACAATCTGGGAAAGATCCGGCAAAAAATGGTTCAAGTGCAACACTGGTCTGCATCCTTTTGCTAAAAGGTATTGACACTAGACAAACAAAAGCATGAGGATTCTAGTGGCAATCTAGGTAGTCAGCGCAGTTTCTGCTGTAGCATGGAAGGAATTTTAGAAGTCATCAGTGGCTTTCTGGGCTCAAAGAGATGAGGAGCCCAATTCAGCAACATGCTTGAAGTTTGTACTATAACTAACACTTCTAGGCTTAAGGTCATTTCTGATAAAGGAAGCTTGTAAACTGACTGCTGTGGCCCTTGGAACTGCAGTGGTGATTTATGGGAGCTACCTCAAAGACTCAACACACTCACCCAGCCTCAGTATTTGCATTCAATCTAATACCATTGTGACAATTTGTCATACAGCATTTTTGAGCTCTCTACAGTCTGCAGTAATTCTGAGATGGCCATTCTCATGCTGCAGTGTGAAGATATTACTACAGTAATCTAAGTCTTTCAGAATTCTGTTACTGAACCACATTTTCTGCTATCAGTCCTCCTCAAGTAGAATTTGAGGGTCAGAATTGATGTCATTTTTCACAGTTTTGATGATTTTAAATTGATCTTAAATAAAGTGTTCATTCCAAACCTCACATCTGCATCGATGCACAAGGCAGATCTGTCAGTATGCAGGCTCTTTTTGAAAAAGAGATTATCTAATTGAAAGCTTTTTGATAATTAATAAGTTCATGCTAAATGTGTAAAATTGATAGTTTGCAGCAAAAGCAAAAGAAAGTTTCTAACAGTAAAGTAAATCATTGGCCAAGTAACAACAAGGTAGTTCAGTGGAGTTGTGCATTTGATGAAAAGTGTGAGCTGGGCGCAGGTTCAATTGCGAGGAGACAACACTCAAACTGGTATTCCTTCGGAGAAAATAGCTTTGGAGTGGAATAATATCAACATCTGTTTTAGGGGCAATTTATTGCTGTTTCTGCTTATATTATACTACCCAATCTCGGGTCATTGTGAGTATATGTGTTAAAGCGTGGATGTGACTGTATATGTACATTCATGTATGTGTTTGGTCACCAGCGACAGGTTCACTACTGCTTAATATGGCCTCTATCTGGCATGTTGTAGGCATTTGTGATACATGCAAACTAATCTTAGCATAATAGTGTCATACTAATAACACATTATGCACATTTTCTGGGACAAGCTGGTGAACCTGACATGATAATGACCCACTAGTAACAAGTTCTTGTCATCCCAGGAGGTGTGTTAACTAACCCTAACATAACGAAATAATGGGCCTTTAATCAGAGCGCACAGGATTTTGCGGCTTTGGATGGCCAAGTTTGCAGCAACCCCCCCAAAATTTGCAGCTCAAAATACGTTGTATTTTTGCGATGGGCAAAAAAATATGCCTGCATAAAAATATTGAAGGCCTGTGCTCTGTCACTACTGGAATGTTACAATATGTTACGTTGCAGAGTCCCCAGCAGCACAGCGCCAGGAACCGTAGGGTTTCTGATGCCATAGAGAGCAGATAACAATATGAAACCTACTCTTTTTGGCATCCGACAACCTAGGCTTGCAGGGTAGCAGTTGTCTGCAGAGTCCGAAGCGGACACCTAAATGTGTGAGAAATTGGGTTATTGAATGAGGGGGTGGAAGTCCCACCCAGGCAACGGCCACAATTTTTGCCAGGAGGTACCAGAAATGTCACTAAATTAACCTATGCTTAAACCTCTCGTAGTCTGGCACAAAGTAGGTAGACTTAACTTAGAGTCAACGTGTAAGGTATTTATTCAGCACACAAGCAGTTATAAAGTGAAAACACAACACAAACAAAAACCCCAAACCAACTTAGAAAAATAGAGTAACTTTTAATAAATACAATGTTACCAGAATGACGAAGCAGTCACCGGTGCAGCAGGTCAGCAGGGCGGTTGCAGGGAGGCCTCTGGAGCTTGCTGTGTCCCTGTAGCTCAGAACAGGCGGTCAGCCAACTGACCGTTGGAGTCACTCAGATTAGAATGGGATGAAGGGGTCAGGTCTAGTCTCCCTTCTCAGAGAGCATGGTAGGCCTCAAGCAGCAGGATATTCCTCTGCACACAAGGCAGGTTTCAAGCAGCAAGCCAGTCAGTCCTCTGGTAGCAGCAGGGTGTTCATCTGGGGAACCTATCGTAAGCACATGCAACTCCATTCACGAACCCATTGGCACCTACATTGACCGTCATCTCCAACCTTCAGTCACCCAAATGGAAAGGTATTTACAACACACCACAGACTTTTTATCCAAACTCATCAACATCACCATTGATCCACAAGTTCTTGTTCTACTCTGCACCATTGATGTGAACTCTCTTTACACATCCATCCCTCATAACCTTGGCATCCAGGCCATTGAAGCAGCTCTCCTCAAAACCAACAAACCATCTGATCTACAAGTCTTCCTCATGGAACTTATTCAATTTACCTTGCTACACAGCTATTTCAAATATCATGATACATTTTTCATTCAACTTTCGGGCGTAGCGATGGGGAATTGTGCAGCCCCATCGTACAGGAATCTCTTCATGCATGACTTCGAAAGCCAACACATACTGTGCATTCCTCATAGGCAAGATCACCTCAAAATCTATTACTGTTACATATATGATATTTTTCTAATTTGGACCGGCACGGAACAACAACTCATTTCTGCCATCAGCCACCTCAATACCATCAACGACAGGATTCAATTTACCCACATCAACCTGGGCAGAATTTCTTTCCTAGATGTAGGCATCACCATCAAAGTTACCAAACTTGAAACTGCAATATACATGAAGGGTGGGTGTAGTTCGCGTAGTAGCGCTACGCAAAGCTACGCGAAGTGCACTTCGCACTACGCGAACTTCACGTAGCACTACTCGAGCTGTGTAGTAGCATGTTCGCATTGTGCAAGATGCGTTTTCAATGATTGCACAGTGCGGACAAGCATCCGGCACTGTGCAATCATTGAAAACGGCATCTTGCACAGTACGAGCTGTAGTTTTCTGCTGCTTGAGTAGATTATTACTCGAGCTGCAGCTTTCTCAATGCAAACTGGTGGTTTCTCATTGAGAGCGGTCGCGAGCATGCACAACCACTCACAATGAGAAACCTTACCTCCCTGCGTTGAGAATCTCGCTGGGATGTAATTTTGCTTGCAAACAAGCAAAAAATGAGCGCTGCACTACGCTACGCTGCACTACGCATGTTCGCACTGTGCTACGCGAGCGTAGCGTAGTGCTTCGCCCAGGCCTAATATACATCAAACCCACAGATCGCAATAACTATCTCCATTACTCCAGTTTCCATCAACCCAGTCTCAAGAAACACCTTCCGTACTCTCAATTAATGCGAGCCAAAAGAATAGCTTACACAGATGACGCTTGCAAACATGATAGTACCATCATCATTAAGAAGTTTCTCAACAGAGGTTACCCAAACCAAGTTGTCAAAATGGCTCATGACAGAGTAACAATGATTGATCGATCCACTGTACTTTTAACCAAAACGCTTAACATTTTCCAATGAACAACAAAATGTTTTTGTCTCCAAATTTTCTACAAAAAGTCATTTGATCAAAAAATGTATCATTAATCACTGGCAGGTACTTCAATTGGAACCCGATTTCAGCGCCATCTTTAACGATTTGCCAATTTTCGCGTACCAACGCTTAAAAGATTTACGGACAATAATAAAACCTTGCATTATCCATTCTACTGTCTATAAAGGAACAATCCCCTGCTACAACTGCTCGAATTGTCACAATATAATTCCAGGCAACACCATCACTCACTCTAGCAAACGAACTCCAATTTTGCTACAACTCAATGCAACATGTGACACCAAGAATGTCATGTATCTATTGAAGTGTCCCTGCGGACTTCCCTATGTAGGGAAAACTGAATGCAAAATCAAAACTAGACTTACTGAACATCGGAGTAACATCAGAAACAATAATCTGAAATCTTGTGTTTCTGCTCATTTTACTCAAAACAACCACAATGTAAGTCAAATTTGCTTCCTCATCTTGGGGGTAGTCTACAAACGGGAGGGCATAGACCCAAGAAAATTTCTTCTCCAGAGAGAACTGTATTTGATTTTCAAACTAGGCTCCGCCCATCCAAAACGACTCAATGAATGCGTGGAAATTTAGCAGTTTCCTATAAATTCCATCTTTAAACCTGTGTAATTCACATGTTGGCTCTCTTTTTTGACTGCATTCATGTATCTATTTCCATGCATACTTTATTTTTTTTCTCAAAACCTACATTTTCGTTCTTTGTTTCCAGATTTTCATCTTCCCAACCATATTGTTCTCCTCTTACTTTTCCAGCAATTCATGTTTTTCACACTTCCATTCTTCTTAGATTGTAGTTTCTTTTATTTCTCATTTTCCACTTTTTTCATTTTATATGCTCCTTCACACCACTACACTCTTGCTTTAGTTTCATCACACATTATACTTATTTTTCCCTGGTCTCATTCACACTATTACCCTCAGTTTTATTATTTTATTATTTCAATCATGCATCTTTTCCTTGCCTACTCTCCTGATTCCTTCCTTTTTTCACACTGTCCATTTTCTATACTGTTTTCATGAGCCATTTAAAAAAAAAACATTATCAGTATGTACGCATTTTTTTTCTCATGCATTGTGTTTCACATATTGATTTCATCTAGGTATCCATTGTCCACCATTATTTTCATTCTTAAAGCTTTATTATTAAACTGTTTCACTTGCGCTCTTCCCTTCACGTGACCCGCCATACCAGTCCTCTTTCTATTCCCATTGGCTTTGATATTCTGCGTACGCGCACATTTCTGGCACTTCCATATTCTACGGTCGGCGTTTTACCATTTCGCAGCTTTGAACCCACACGTTCACCGCACAACACCTTGGGTAAGTGAAATAATCTCACTGGCTATACATAGTTTGTCGCAGGGCACTAGTTAACTTATGTACGCACGTAGTCACCTCACTTACGATGTTTTTGCTGTCGGCGTTTACGTAGCACTACTATTTCTTTCTGCACCGGTTTACTCAGATTGCACGGTACACGGCACATTTCTTCATGCTATTTGTTATATATTTTTTCACATCCAGCACTTTGCGCTAGAATTCCGATGGTACGTCTATATTTCCATAAATCTTTTGCACGTCACTTGGGTGCACTTTTTGGTCATTTACCTTTTCTCTGCCCTTTTTCCAGATTGCAATTTCTACTATCACGCTTTGCATGTATCTTCGTACTACTCCACTCTATCATCCCTGATTAAATCCCATCCTTATCCCACTCTTTATGATCTTAATTACTTTTCCACTCGGGTCCCGATCAGTAATTTCGAACATTTCCTCCTTTTTCTTCAGATCACGTTGACACCCTGAAGAAGAGCTCTTTAGCTCGAAATGCATCGGGGATATTGACATTTGTTGTTATACATACAACCATGATGTATTTACCCCTTTGATTATGGAGTTAAACTTGAATTATATTTCACCCAAAGGAATACTTATAATTCAGAAGTATGAATAACATTCCTTCATAAGTCACAAAGTGAATAACATTTTGAACATTTGAACCATTGTGTGTTACTTGCATATATTTAGCACAGAGGAGTGCTCAGATTTCTCACCTTACGCCGGTAAGGTCCTTCCTTCCACATTGTGCCACTGCCCCTCTTGGACACAAGGGGTTCACCCTGAGCACCCTGAATGATTGAACTTTATTGATTACTATTTCTACCACTAGAATTACCGCAGAGTGCAGCGGACTTCATTTTTTACTTCATAAAAGGTTTATTTTGCCAGATCTAAATAGCATTTAAAAGTGTACTACAGGCTGTAGTGAGAGGCCTGAGACGTGTTTTAAAAGGCAACTTTAGTGGGCGGCACAATCAGTGTAGGCCCACTAGTAGCATTTAATTTACAGGCCCCGGATACATTTCATACTTATAAATTGGGACTAGCAAGTGAGTTACATGTGCCTATTGGATGCAAGCTAATCTCACCATGTTTTAGGAAGCAATCACAAACACCTTGTCATTAGTGAGCAGTCCTATAGCCCACTCAGTGGGCTCAGCAACAGAAGGTGACAATCTGGGAAAGATCCGGCAAAAAATGGTTCAAGTGCAACACTGGTCTGCATCCTTTTGCTAAAAGGTATTGACACTAGACAAACAAAAGCATGAGGATTCTAGTGGCAATCTAGGTAGTCAGCGCAGTTTCTGCTGTAGCATGGAAGGAATTTTAGAAGTCATCAGTGGCTTTCTGGGCTCAAAGAGATGAGGAGCCCAATTCAGCAACATGCTTGAAGTTTGTACTATAACTAACACTTCTAGGCTTAAGGTCATTTCTGATAAAGGAAGCTTGTAAACTGACTGCTGTGGCCCTTGGAACTGCAGTGGTGATTTATGGGAGCTACCTCAAAGACTCAACACACTCACCCAGCCTCAGTATTTGCATTCAATCTAATACCATTGTGACAATTTGTCATACAGCATTTTTGAGCTCTCTACAGTCTGCAGTAATTCTGAGATGGCCATTCTCATGCTGCAGTGTGAAGATATTACTACAGTAATCTAAGTCTTTCAGAATTCTGTTACTGAACCACATTTTCTGCTATCAGTCCTCCTCAAGTAGAATTTGAGGGTCAGAATTGATGTCATTTTTCACAGTTTTGATGATTTTAAATTGATCTTAAATAAAGTGTTCATTCCAAACCTCACATCTGCATCGATGCACAAGGCAGATCTGTCAGTATGCAGGCTCTTTTTGAAAAAGAGATTATCTAATTGAAAGCTTTTTGATAATTAATAAGTTCATGCTAAATGTGTAAAATTGATAGTTTGCAGCAAAAGCAAAAGAAAGTTTCTAACAGTAAAGTAAATCATTGGCCAAGTAACAACAAGGTAGTTCAGTGGAGTTGTGCATTTGATGAAAAGTGTGAGCTGGGCGCAGGTTCAATTGCGAGGAGACAGCACTCAAACTGGTATTCCTTCGGAGAAAATAGCTTTGGAGTGGAATAATATCAACATCTGTTTTAGGGGCAATTTATTGCTGTTTCTGCTTATATTATACTACCCAATCTCGGGTCATTGTGAGTATATGTGTTAAAGCGTGGATGTGACTGTATATGTACATTCATGTATGTGTTTGGTCACCAGCGACAGGTTCACTACTGCTTAATATGGCCTCTATCTGGCATGTTGTAGGCATTTGTGATACATGCAAACTAATCTTAGCATAATAGTGTCATACTAATAACACATTATGCACATTTTCTGGGACAAGCTGGTGAACCTGACATGATAATGACCCACTAGTAACAAGTTCTTGTCATCCCAGGAGGTGTGTTAACTAACCCTAACATAACGAAATAATGGGCCTTTAATCAGAGCGCACAGGATTTTGCGGCTTTGGATGGCCAATTTTGCAGCAACCCCCCCAAAATTTGCAGCTCAAAATACGTTGTATTTTTGCGATGGGCAAAAAAATATGCCTGCATAAAAATATTGAAGGCCTGTGCTCTGTCACTACTGGAATGTTACAATATGTTACGTTGCAGAGTCCCCAGCAGCACAGCGCCAGGAACCGTAGGGTTTCTGATGCCATAGAGAGCAGATAACAATATGAAACCTACTCTTTTTGGCATCCGACAACCTAGGCTTGCAGGGTAGCAGTTGTCTGCAGAGTCCGAAGCGGACACCTAAATGTGTGAGAAATTGGGTTATTGAATGAGGGGGTGGAAGTCCCACCCAGGCAACGGCCACAATTTTTGCCAGGAGGTACCAGAAATGTCACTAAATTAACCTATGCTTAAACCTCTCGTAGTCTGGCACAAAGTAGGTAGACTTAACTTAGAGTCAACGTGTAAGGTATTTATTCAGCACACAAGCAGTTATAAAGTGAAAACACAACACAAACAAAAACCCCAAACCAACTTAGAAAAATAGAGTAACTTTTAATAAATACAATGTTACCAGAATGACGAAGCAGTCACCGGTGCAGCAGGTCAGCAGGGCGGTTGCAGGGAGGCCTCTGGAGCTTGCTGTGTCCCTGTAGCTCAGAACAGGCGGTCAGCCAACTGACCGTTGGAGTCACTCAGATTAGAATGGGATGAAGGGGTCAGGTCTAGTCTCCCTTCTCAGAGAGCATGGTAGGCCTCAAGCAGCAGGATATTCCTCTGCACACAAGGCAGGTTTCAAGCAGCAAGCCAGTCAGTCCTCTGGTAGCAGCAGGGTGTTCATCTGGGGAACCTATCGTAAGCACATGCAACTCCATTCACGAACCCATTGGCACCTACATTGACCGTCATCTCCAACCTTCAGTCACCCAAATGGAAAGGTATTTACAACACACCACAGACTTTTTATCCAAACTCATCAACATCACCATTGATCCACAAGTTCTTGTTCTACTCTGCACCATTGATGTGAACTCTCTTTACACATCCATCCCTCATAACCTTGGCATCCAGGCCATTGAAGCAGCTCTCCTCAAAACCAACAAACCATCTGATCTACAAGTCTTCCTCATGGAACTTATTCAATTTACCTTGCTACACAGCTATTTCAAATATCATGATACATTTTTCATTCAACTTTCGGGCGTAGCGATGGGGAATTGTGCAGCCCCATCGTACAGGAATCTCTTCATGCATGACTTCGAAAGCCAACACATACTGTGCATTCCTCATAGGCAAGATCACCTCAAAATCTATTACTGTTACATATATGATATTTTTCTAATTTGGACCGGCACGGAACAACAACTCATTTCTGCCATCAGCCACCTCAATACCATCAACGACAGGATTCAATTTACCCACATCAACCTGGGCAGAATTTCTTTCCTAGATGTAGGCATCACCATCAAAGTTACCAAACTTGAAACTGCAATATACATGAAGGGTGGGTGTAGTTCGCGTAGTAGCGCTACGCAAAGCTACGCGAAGTGCACTTCGCACTACGCGAACTTCACGTAGCACTACTCGAGCTGTGTAGTAGCATGTTCGCATTGTGCAAGATGCGTTTTCAATGATTGCACAGTGCGGACAAGCATCCGGCACTGTGCAATCATTGAAAACGGCATCTTGCACAGTACGAGCTGTAGTTTTCTGCTGCTTGAGTAGATTATTACTCGAGCTGCAGCTTTCTCAATGCAAACTGGTGGTTTCTCATTGAGAGCGGTCGCGAGCATGCACAACCACTCACAATGAGAAACCTTACCTCCCTGCGTTGAGAATCTCGCTGGGATGTAATTTTGCTTGCAAACAAGCAAAAAATGAGCGCTGCACTACGCTACGCTGCACTACGCATGTTCGCACTGTGCTACGCGAGCGTAGCGTAGTGCTTCGCCCAGGCCTAATATACATCAAACCCACAGATCGCAATAACTATCTCCATTACTCCAGTTTCCATCAACCCAGTCTCAAGAAACACCTTCCGTACTCTCAATTAATGCGAGCCAAAAGAATAGCTTACACAGATGACGCTTGCAAACATGATAGTACCATCATCATTAAGAAGTTTCTCAACAGAGGTTACCCAAACCAAGTTGTCAAAATGGCTCATGACAGAGTAACAATGATTGATCGATCCACTGTACTTTTAACCAAAACGCTTAACATTTTCCAATGAACAACAAAATGTTTTTGTCTCCAAATTTTCTACAAAAAGTCATTTGATCAAAAAATGTATCATTAATCACTGGCAGGTACTTCAATTGGAACCCGATTTCAGCGCCATCTTTAACGATTTGCCAATTTTCGCGTACCAACGCTTAAAAGATTTACGGACAATAATAAAACCTTGCATTATCCATTCTACTGTCTATAAAGGAACAATCCCCTGCTACAACTGCTCGAATTGTCACAATATAATTCCAGGCAACACCATCACTCACTCTAGCAAACGAACTCCAATTTTGCTACAACTCAATGCAACATGTGACACCAAGAATGTCATGTATCTATTGAAGTGTCCCTGCGGACTTCCCTATGTAGGGAAAACTGAATGCAAAATCAAAACTAGACTTACTGAACATCGGAGTAACATCAGAAACAATAATCTGAAATCTTGTGTTTCTGCTCATTTTACTCAAAACAACCACAATGTAAGTCAAATTTGCTTCCTCATCTTGGGGGTAGTCTACAAACGGGAGGGCATAGACCCAAGAAAATTTCTTCTCCAGAGAGAACTGTATTTGATTTTCAAACTAGGCTCCGCCCATCCAAAACGACTCAATGAATGCGTGGAAATTTAGCAGTTTCCTATAAATTCCATCTTTAAACCTGTGTAATTCACATGTTGGCTCTCTTTTTTGACTGCATTCATGTATCTATTTCCATGCATACTTTATTTTTTTTCTCAAAACCTACATTTTCGTTCTTTGTTTCCAGATTTTCATCTTCCCAACCATATTGTTCTCCTCTTACTTTTCCAGCAATTCATGTTTTTCACACTTCCATTCTTCTTAGATTGTAGTTTCTTTTATTTCTCATTTTCCACTTTTTTCATTTTATATGCTCCTTCACACCACTACACTCTTGCTTTAGTTTCATCACACATTATACTTATTTTTCCCTGGTCTCATTCACACTATTACCCTCAGTTTTATTATTTTATTATTTCAATCATGCATCTTTTCCTTGCCTACTCTCCTGATTCCTTCCTTTTTTCACACTGTCCATTTTCTATACTGTTTTCATGAGCCATTTAAAAAAAAAACATTATCAGTATGTACGCATTTTTTTTCTCATGCATTGTGTTTCACATATTGATTTCATCTAGGTATCCATTGTCCACCATTATTTTCATTCTTAAAGCTTTATTATTAAACTGTTTCACTTGCGCTCTTCCCTTCACGTGACCCGCCATACCAGTCCTCTTTCTATTCCCATTGGCTTTGATATTCTGCGTACGCGCACATTTCTGGCACTTCCATATTCTACGGTCGGCGTTTTACCATTTCGCAGCTTTGAACCCACACGTTCACCGCACAACACCTTGGGTAAGTGAAATAATCTCACTGGCTATACATAGTTTGTCGCAGGGCACTAGTTAACTTATGTACGCACGTAGTCACCTCACTTACGATGTTTTTGCTGTCGGCGTTTACGTAGCACTACTATTTCTTTCTGCACCGGTTTACTCAGATTGCACGGTACACGGCACATTTCTTCATGCTATTTGTCATATATTTTTTCACATCCAGCACTTTGCGCTAGAATTCCGATGGTACGTCTATATTTCCATAAATCTTTTGCACGTCACTTGGGTGCACTTTTTGGTCATTTACCTTTTCTCTGCCCTTTTTCCAGATTGCAATTTCTACTATCACGCTTTGCATGTATCTTCGTACTACTCCACTCTATCATCCCTGATTAAATCCCATCCTTATCCCACTCTTTATGATCTTAATTACTTTTCCACTCGGGTCCCGATCAGTAATTTCGAACATTTCCTCCTTTTTCTTCAGATCACGTTGACACCCTGAAGAAGAGCTCTTTAGCTCGAAATGCATCGGGGATATTGACATTTGTTGTTATACATACAACCATGATGTATTTACCCCTTTGATTATGAGTTAAACTTGAATTATATTTCACCCAAAGGAATACTTATAATTCAGAAGTATGAATAACATTCCTTCATAAGTCACAAAGTGAATAACATTTTGAACATTTGAACCATTGTGTGTTACTTGCATATATTTAGCACAGAGGAGTGCTCAGATTTCTCACCTTACGCCGGTAAGGTCCTTCCTTCCACATTGTGCCACTGCCCCTCTTGGACAGAAGGGGTTCACCCTGAGCACCCTGAATGATTGAACTTTATTGATTACTATTTCTACCACTAGAATTACCGCAGAGTGCAGCGGACTTCATTTTTTACTTCATAAAAGGTTTATTTTGCCAGATCTAAATAGCATTTAAAAGTGTACTACAGGCTGTAGTGAGAGGCCTGAGACGTGTTTTAAAAGGCAACTTTAGTGGGCGGCACAATCAGTGTAGGCCCACTAGTAGCATTTAATTTACAGGCCCCGGATACATTTCATACTTATAAATTGGGACTAGCAAGTGAGTTACATGTGCCTATTGGATGCAAGCTAATCTCACCATGTTTTAGGAAGCAATCACAAACACCTTGTCATTAGTGAGCAGTCCTATAGCCCACTCAGTGGGCTCAGCAACAGAAGGTGACAATCTGGGAAAGATCCGGCAAAAAATGGTTCAAGTGCAACACTGGTCTGCATCCTTTTGCTAAAAGGTATTGACACTAGACAAACAAAAGCATGAGGATTCTAGTGGCAATCTAGGTAGTCAGCGCAGTTTCTGCTGTAGCATGGAAGGAATTTTAGAAGTCATCAGTGGCTTTCTGGGCTCAAAGAGATGAGGAGCCCAATTCAGCAACATGCTTGAAGTTTGTACTATAACTAACACTTCTAGGCTTAAGGTCATTTCTGATAAAGGAAGCTTGTAAACTGACTGCTGTGGCCCTTGGAACTGCAGTGGTGATTTATGGGAGCTACCTCAAAGACTCAACACACTCACCCAGCCTCAGTATTTGCATTCAATCTAATACCATTGTGACAATTTGTCATACAGCATTTTTGAGCTCTCTACAGTCTGCAGTAATTCTGAGATGGCCATTCTCATGCTGCAGTGTGAAGATATTACTACAGTAATCTAAGTCTTTCAGAATTCTGTTACTGAACCACATTTTCTGCTATCAGTCCTCCTCAAGTAGAATTTGAGGGTCAGAATTGATGTCATTTTTCACAGTTTTGATGATTTTAAATTGATCTTAAATAAAGTGTTCATTCCAAACCTCACATCTGCATCGATGCACAAGGCAGATCTGTCAGTATGCAGGCTCTTTTTGAAAAAGAGATTATCTAATTGAAAGCTTTTTGATAATTAATAAGTTCATGCTAAATGTGTAAAATTGATAGTTTGCAGCAAAAGCAAAAGAAAGTTTCTAACAGTAAAGTAAATCATTGGCCAAGTAACAACAAGGTAGTTCAGTGGAGTTGTGCATTTGATGAAAAGTGTGAGCTGGGCGCAGGTTCAATTGCGAGGAGACAACACTCAAACTGGTATTCCTTCGGAGAAAATAGCTTTGGAGTGGAATAATATCAACATCTGTTTTAGGGGCAATTTATTGCTGTTTCTGCTTATATTATACTACCCAATCTCGGGTCATTGTGAGTATATGTGTTAAAGCGTGGATGTGACTGTATATGTACATTCATGTATGTGTTTGGTCACCAGCGACAGGTTCACTACTGCTTAATATGGCCTCTATCTGGCATGTTGTAGGCATTTGTGATACATGCAAACTAATCTTAGCATAATAGTGTCATACTAATAACACATTATGCACATTTTCTGGGACAAGCTGGTGAACCTGACATGATAATGACCCACTAGTAACAAGTTCTTGTCATCCCAGGAGGTGTGTTAACTAACCCTAACATAACGAAATAATGGGCCTTTAATCAGAGCGCACAGGATTTTGCGGCTTTGGATGGCCAATTTTGCAGCAACCCCCCCAAAATTTGCAGCTCAAAATACGTTGTATTTATGCGATGGGCAAAAAAATATGCCTGCATAAAAATATTGAAGGCCTGTGCTCTGTCACTACTGGAATGTTACAATATGTTACGTTGCAGAGTCCCCAGCAGCACAGCGCCAGGAACCGTAGGGTTTCTGATGCCATAGAGAGCAGATAACAATATGAAACCTACTCTTTTTGGCATCCGACAACCTAGGCTTGCAGGGTAGCAGTTGTCTGCAGAGTCCGAAGCGGACACCTAAATGTGTGAGAAATTGGGTTATTGAATGAGGGGGTGGAAGTCCCACCCAGGCAACGGCCACAATTTTTGCCAGGAGGTACCAGAAATGTCACTAAATTAACCTATGCTTAAACCTCTCGTAGTCTGGCACAAAGTAGGTAGACTTAACTTAGAGTCAACGTGTAAGGTATTTATTCAGCACACAAGCAGTTATAAAGTGAAAACACAACACAAACAAAAACCCCAAACCAACTTAGAAAAATAGAGTAACTTTTAATAAATACAATGTTACCAGAATGACGAAGCAGTCACCGGTGCAGCAGGTCAGCAGGGCGGTTGCAGGGAGGCCTCTGGAGCTTGCTGTGTCCCTGTAGCTCAGAACAGGCGGTCAGCCCCCTGATTTATTGTCCGATGAGTGACATGTGGGCATTCCTGGCAATATTTGGACTATACCTAGCTAGCAGCAGTTCATCCATTTTATATAATCACTATTTCCAACAAAATTTAGGGTATCTCTTGCATAGATGTAGCCCCACCATGCGTTATTAGGTTCATTGTTTAAATAATTCTGACTCTTCCTGCCATACAACAGCAATAATCTTTGCCATATGATGGACAGTCTTGCACTTAATGATGATGAATGGGCATGAAAGGCAGAATCTATCCCTGTTCAATAGTACATGTGAGCACTTGTGAAAATTACATCATGATCTTTGAGAATCATTTGATTTGTTCTCACTGCACCTTGTACAGGTGTAACCATAGTATGGTTGAATCTTCTTGGGAAGAATCTTCTTAAAAGTAGCTGGATGGAAATATTAAAAGAATGGTGCTATATACATTTTTTTTAAATTGATCGGCCATGTGCCCTTGCATATACAGGTTGTCTTTACTTGCTGTAACATATGTAGCTCTATAACCTTCAGAGGACAACACAGTAAAACTTCTTCTGCTTTGCTACCAATCTTTGAATGTTCTCTTTGGGGGGTGGTGAGTTCTTTCACGCCTCATAAAGGTAAGGCTACTTCGCAAGGCAGAATAGCTATCTCTTCTGAGTCTCAGGATGTGTACCCAATTTATGTGACCTTTGTGGTGTAAAATGCACTTGTTACCCTGTTTTTTCTTTTTTTTAATTTCTGTGGGGAAAACTCCCCCACCCCCAAACATTCAACAAAGAGTTTGACTGCTTCACTCACTTGCTCTTATTCAAAGAAAAGATGTATACCCTACCAATTTCAAGGTTCACCAGTTACCACTGAGGGAACATGACTTCTGCTGCTGGTGTTAAAAGTACATTTCACTCATCATTTCAGACTTTTATCCAATGTGGATCAGGAAGATATATGAGAATATATATAGAGAATGTGTCCATATTTTAGCTTTCTAGAGCAGCCATCATAATTTCTATGACAAAATTAAACCCCACATTTTGGTGAATTCCTACAGACTCTTTAGGACATTTTGTCAACCCTACAGATCTTCTTCAAGAACATTACTTTCAGAAGTTCCTTACTTTGGCAAAAGTATATAATGTTAATGTCCTAGTTGTTCATTTGAAATATGTGATGAGGCAGTGGTAGTACACTGAGTAATCAAAGGAGAAACTGCTGCTACTTTTGGAAGCACATGCTTTACTTAGAATGGCACCTATTTATCTCACATGGATGAGATAGATATTTTTGAATCTGGCCCCTTTTATTCTCAGAGCACCATACATAATTTAAAAAAAAAAAAAACCTTTATTGCACTTGCATAATACACAGCGGAATGCCTACAACCCTGCGGGCCGGCCGCTAACACAGTTCGTGATTCAGAATGCATCATTTCAAAATAGTCATTTGACCAACAGTCTCTGTATAAATCTTAATAATGTTGCTGCAAAAGAAAAGTGCATTTCAGAGATCTGTATCGACGCTGGATGAGGTTTTTGATTTAACTTTTTTTGAAAACGACAACATTCAACTTCAACCGTTAGGAATAGTATTACGATCTTGTAGGAATCAACACAGTCTGAGTTACAAGTACCTCTTGTAAGAGGTCTACTCTAGTCCCGTACCCTTTTGCACGAGTGCTTCCCATCTATCTTACCTTACATCCACCCCTTGCCTCCCACTTGAACAAATCAAAGAGGAGATCCCGCACCGTAACCTTGGCTTCCCTTCTCCCCGCAATTCACTCTTAGCTTTACCCCTCTTCCTCTTCCTCGTTGGAGACATCTTGATCATCTTCCAGCAAAGGGTCACAAATTTCCCCCCTGTACACATTCCATTTCGTCCAAATCTTATTCCACTTCCCTGGGCAGGCCCGGTTAGAGTATACTGCCCTTTCCGTTACCATCACCCTGTCCATATTTAGACACCATTGTGACTTGGTCGGCATGTCTGCCGCACCCCATTGCTGTGCGATGTCACGTTTTGCCACCATTAATCCTACTGTGACCCAGAGCTGTTCATATCTGGAAAGGTCAGTGGGCTCCCATACGTTTAACAAGCACCTCCTTGGGTCAGGCAACAACGACAGGTCCAACGTTTGCGAGATTGTGCGGAGTATCTGTTTCCAGTATTCCCGAATCTTGGGGCATTCCCATATGGTGTGAAAAAATGTTCCCTCCTCCACACACCCGCGAAGACAGTAAGGATGTGGTATCCTGTGGATGCGGTGTAGCATGGTCCTAGTGTAATAAACCCTGTGCCTACTTCCTTAGGGGACCCAAGTGCCTCATTCCACTCATGCTCGTCCATTTCGCTAGTGTCACCCTCCCATTTCGCCTTTAACAGGAGTGTCGTATCTGGGAAGTTATTAAGTAATTTGCGGTATGTGAGTGATGTTGCCCTTTCCATCATAAAATCTGTAAGGAGGCGGTCTTCTAAAGGCAAGGATTCAGGCAGTGTGGTGTCGGGAGGAAGGGCTGCGAGCAATCCATGTTGTATCTGGATGTACCTATAAAGTTCCCTGTCCCCCAGGTCATATAGTTCTTTTAGCCAGTTAAAGGGTATCACCCCGTTCCTCTCCCAGAGATCACCCACCGTGGAGATCCCTATAGTGTCCCAGTGTGCAAAACCCTTACTGTTCCTCATGTTGCCCAACATCCGAGAGTCCCACAGCGGGGTCATTGCGGTGATCTTCCCCTTCCAACCCAGCGCTGCAGTTGCTGTATGCCACATCTGTACTGTCAGTCTAGTGGGTCCCAGTAGGGCACGAACTTTACGGTGATCATATAATGGACCCAACAGGCTGTTCAGGCCCAGTTGCGCCCTGTCAGACTGAAACGCTGGCTCAGTTTGAGGCGCGTGAATCCACTGGTTGATCGGCTTAAGGTGTGCTGCCCAATAGTACAGTCTTAAGTTCGGTAAGGCGATACCACCGTCGTACCAGCCTCTGTGCAACTTGGATTGTGCAATGCGTGCAGGGAGGTTCCCCCATAGAAGGTTAGAAACCAGCGCTGCCACTGTCTGGAAAAACCTATGGGCCACAGGATAGGTTGTATTTTCGAGGACATATAGAAACCGTGGCAACGCCATCATTTTATAGAGTGAGGCTCTACCCAGGAGCGTCAACGGAAGACCCGACTAGAACGTAACATCTCGTTTAAGTCTATCCAGGTTAGGCTTCAAATTCTTATCCATGAATTCCGTTGGATCCCTAGTGACTTGAATGCCCAGGTATTTAAACGACGAGCCCGCTATCGCTAGTGGGCACGCCTCGCCAAGGTTCGGGGCCCGTCCCTGCAAAACATATAGTTCCGACTTATTCCAATTTAGCGTATAGCCGGAAACGCTGCCGTGTGTGTCACAAATGTGCAATAATGCCGGCACTCCACATTCGGGGTTTGTTAGATAAATCAACATATCGTCTGCATATAAAGACAGTCGGTCCTCCCATCCCTCACTCCATGATATGCCCTTGAGGAGAGGTGAGGTCCTTCTGAGGGTCGCCAGGGGTTCCAAGGAGATCGCGAACAGCAGGGGTGACAAGGGACAACCCTGTTGTGTGCCCCTCCCCAACGGGAACGTGCGCGAGATATTGCAATTAGCTACTACGTGTGCCACAGGGTCAGTGTATAATAGTTTGACCCATGCAATAAAACGGGGCCCGAATCCAAAGCGCTTCAGTGCCTCAAGAAGATATGCCCATTCCACAAGATCAAATTCCCTCTTAGCGTCAAGTGCTAAAATCACGGCAGGTGCGCTGATAGAATCCGCTCTAGCCAGCACGCCGTGCAGCCTTCGCAGATTCAACGCTGTATTTCTGTGTGGCATAAATCCGGATTGATCCGGGTGAATAATCGACGACAGATGGGGCAGGATTCTGGTCGCTAGGAGCTTAGCCAAAATCTAAACTTCGGCATTTAGCAAGGATATGGGGTGATAAGAGGAACATTCATCAGGTGGTTTGCCCGGTTTAGGGATAGTTACAATGGTCGCTACACGTTGGTACGGCGGAAGGGAGCCCTTCTCTAAACATTCCCTAAACATTCCCAGTAGATGTTCACTGAGGGTTCCAGGCACTGCTTGGTACCATTCAATGGGTATGCCGTTGGGTCCCATTGCTTTGCCTGGGTTTAGTGCCCGAATCGCCAGTTGGATTTCATCGGCGGTGATGTCCGCTTCCAACTCCTGTGATGCTTCCGGTGACAATGTTTGGACCTCGATCGGAGCTAGGATGTCTTCGGCCATCTCAGGTGTGATCACACGTTCCAGGGTGTACACCCATTCAAAGTAGGGCGCGAGTAACTCCGTGATATGTTTTGGGTCTGTGTGTACCGCCCCATGTTCGTCTTTCAAGAATTGGATCCCCCTGGAATTACCCTCCCGTTTATCATGCCATGCCAGCATTTTCCCAGCTTTTTCACCCACCTCGTAGATTCTATTTTGAGTGTCGGTTATGTGCCCTTTTACTTGGATGCGCAGGTGATCGTTGTATAGTTGTTGTTGAAGGGTAAGTGCATGAAGGGTTAATGGAGAGGGGTGCTGTTCATGGGCTGCTGTCCGTTCCTGTAAAGCCACCTCCAAATTAACTGATTCCTGTGACAACTGTCTTTTATGACCCGTGATGGAGTTAATGGCTTGTCCCCGCAAGACCGTTTTATAGGCTTCCCAAAGTGTCTCTGGGGAACGCACTGAGTGTATGTTTTCTTGGAATTATTGCTTTGTTGTTTTCCTAAGGGCCTTACGAACCTGTGGAACCCTAAAGTAGGTAGCGTGAATGGGGTAAATGCGTTTGCGTGATCGTGCTTGAGAAGAAAGTGTTAGCGTGAATGGCGAGTGGTCCCAAATCCCCCGAGGGTGAATTGTCATTGCGTCTATATGTTGGAGGCCCTCTCCCAGCCTCAGGAAGTGGTCAATGCGAGATAGACTGCCGTGCACAGCTGAGTGAAAGGTGTATTGTTTTGTACCAGGATGCAAATGTCTCCAGGCGTCAGTCAATCCGATGGCTGTTACAAACCGCTGAAGGTAGGGGCCCCCACCCGCCTGAACCGGTGTGGGGTATCTATCAAGTTGTGTGTCTAGAACTGCATTAAAGTCCCCCCGTAGGATGATCTCCCCCTCGGGGAGAGTCAGAAGGAAGTCACCTAATTTTTGGGAGGTGAACCGATTGCAATGCCGGTGGAATATATACTGAGACCAGATTAAAAAGTTTCCCCTCCCACTGCCCCTGCAAGGCCGCAAAGCAGCCCTGATCATCAGTTTTAGTCAGTAAGGGGATGAAACGTGCATTTTTCTGTATCAGGATACCGGTCCCCCTGGAACCGGACGTGAACGCAGAGGGGACCAACATTTTATATCCTCGTCGATCTAAGGCCTTGGTAGCCCCCCCTACAAGATGAGTTTCTTGCAGTAGTGCTATGGTGGGTTTTTGTCTTTTAATTGCAGTCAGTACAAACCCTCGTTTGACCCTGTCCCCCAGACATCTCACATTCCAAGACAGTAAGCGTAAGGGAGGGCACTGTGACTCAGGGTCCACCACCCCACTTAATGGGTCAGAATTATCAGCCGTTAGGTATTATGGGCTTCATGGTGTATTGGTCAAGAAGTGGATCAGGTATGGCGGCTATGCCGGTGCATAGCGAAGGGCTGAGGGACATCACGGAGGCTTATGATCATTGTCCATCCCACCCATCTTGCATTGACTCATACTGAAATTCAAGCATCGTCCTCGACCGTCTATATACATTCCTAACTGTCAAATACAATCCCCCCCAACCCCCCTCCCTGCTACCCTGCCTAATGGACTTTCAACTGCCCGCCCCCCCAACTGAGCAGAGTGCTTAACCCATCCCGCAACCAGAGTACTTGCGTGTAGGGGGGAGATCGTCTCCCCGAGCAGGCGGCATCCCTGCGTGCCGTTAGGGTGTTCGTGCCAGTGTCCAATTGCAGCTATAAACCAGTATGTGAATGGTCAGCGATTGCCCTGTTCATAAGAATTGGAGTGTGGGGTTCATTCTTCACCACCGGCCCCCGCAAAACCACGGGACGGAGAGCCCTCCGCTCCTCCACGCCCTGACGTCTGTGAGCCAGTTCTGCTGTCGCCTCTGCGATCCTGGGTAGACCTGTGTCGTCTCCGCTGCCGGTCCACATGATGCCACCCCTCAAGCCAGTCCCGGGCCGCTTCTGGGGAATCGAAAAACCATACTTTTTTGTCCGCTACCACTCGCAGCCGGGCCGGAAAAAGCATTGAATACGGCAGTTCCTTTTCCCTCAAAGTTTTCTTTACCTCCAGGAATGTTCTGCGCTTTCTAGAGACCTCTGCCGTGTAGTCTGGGAAGAAGGCAATTCTTGAGTTCTGTATTTGGATCGACGGCGCCACCCTTGCGGCCTGCAAGATGGCGTTGCGGTCTCTGAAATCGAAAAGTCTTGCCAGTATTGGTCTAGGCTGACCACCTGTCTTTGGTTTGCCCCCCGTCACTCTATGTGCCCGTTCCACTGAAAAAAAGTTTGATATGCCTTTAGGTTGGAGTCTGGTTTTAATTATTTCTTCCACATATAGGTCCATGGCGCCATTGTCTTCAGATTCCGGCACTCCTAAAATTCGAACGTTATTGCGTCGGGAGCGCCCTTCTTGGTCATCCAACTTTTCTCTGAGCAGTTTGTTATCCGTTTGTAGCCGTTCCATCGCCGTTTGTAACTCAGACACGTCTTTGACCAGTGATTTAGTGACCACCTCCACCTGCTTTACCCTTTCATTCATTTTCTGGAGGTCCGCCCGTATCAGGGTGACTTCAGTGGCCGTCGCTCCTACCGTTGCCTGCACCTGAGCCAGTGTCGCCAGAACGTCCTCTAGTGTGGCCTTCTTCGCCCCCTCAGACTCCGACGCTTTCCCCGCATTTTTGCGCTGTTCTTGGGGAGGAGTTTGCCTCTCGTAAGCGAATTTGTCCAATTTGGCCTGAGTAGTGCTATTCCTGGGGCCTCTGTTGGACATGGCTTTGGTCTTGCGGACTTTCTCGGACCAGCGTAAGTCCGTGATCAAACCAAGGAGGGCCGGTGCTTCGTTATCCTGCTGCCGTCCGTGGGTGGTCACGTTAGGTGACCGTTGCAGTAGTAGTCACCTGGAAGATCCCAAAGACGGCAGGTCTTTATTGCTCCGCCATGGCGGGCGGCTCCGCGGGGGCGGTTGCTGGAAGAGCCCGGGGCAAGACGTGCAGCCAACGCCCAAGATGGCGGATCCGGCCGCCCGGGTCCCGTCGTTATCTACGGCGCCTCCAGGCGTGGTCACACGAATATCCACCGCCACTAGCTGACTCGGGGCCCCACTTGTATCACCGGGCCGCCGGAGGATGTTTGCAGATTGTCCTGGCAGTGCGTCCCGGACACCGGTACGTCCGGCCAACCACCGCTGCCAAAAGTTTATTTACGGACGATTCCCAAGTATACGCAACTCCGCTGCCTCCAGGAGAGCGTTAGGCCCCACCTCTCGTCGATCTCTGCCAAGCGATGTCGCGCTGGTTCAGGGTCTTCGCCGTCGCCAAATTAAACCACCGGGTGCTGCACGGCCTCTGGGTCCGATCCACCCCTTTAAGCACCTCGAAAATCAGGATAAATATGACGGATTTCAGTGGGAAGCCGCTTCCTCACGGGAGCCTCTCTAAGCTGCGGCCGCCATCGTTGGCTGCTAGTCACGCCTCCCCACCATACATAATTTTAATAAAAAATCATGAAATAAAATATTTTTCTCTCAAACATGGTCCATCGAATCCAAGGATTAGCAATTTGCAGAGTTTAAAGTCAACTTAGAAAGTGACAAAATCCTAAAATCAGTATAAGACCACAAACAAATGATTGGTATTTTGACCATAGTCTGCTACAATACATTCTGTATGCTCCTTTTTTGCTCTCAAAGCCAAGGTTTCACTATAATCAATTTCAATTGGACAAAATGGCGGAGTCATGTCATCAATAAAAATCCAACAAGTATGCTTCTTACATCTTTCCAGCTAAATAGTACTGTGAAAAACGCACAAAATCTAATGACCTGTTTTGATAATTCCCCACCTATTACTAAGGGTTTGATTTACCCACAGGTCAGTAACTACCTAGACGTTTCGTCCCAAACAATCATGCAATGTCACAAAATCCTCAGTTTGGTACAGCAATGAGTGGAAACAATTCTGTCCAATAAAATATAAACTGCAAAAAGCAGCCAGTCCAGAAAGAAAACCACAACCAGGCTTTCGGATAAAATGAAATGTACTGTATAAAAACAAATCCACATGATTCAGGCCTGATGAACAACCCTTTTTTGAGGTCGCAAACAGGAGATCCTCCGATTTGCGACCGCAAAAAAGGGTAATGGCATGTACAAATGATATTTTGCGAGTCACAGACCACCTTTAAGATGGGGCAACCCTACCTAATAGCAATTCACCATGCCATGTACAATTGTTTTGAGGTCAGTTTTGCGGCCGAAAAAAACAGCAGTTTACCACCTAGTTCAATTAGGTGGTAAACCACTCGCAACAGGAAGGGGTCATGAGGAAATATTTTTTAAGAGCAGGCCTGCCTTTAAAAAAATTAAACTGAAACAGTTTCACTTTTCTCTTTTAAAATATCCTGTTTTCCTTTCATTTCTAAGGTTTTTTTAAATGCTAATTCCTATCTATAACATCCCTGTAACATTTGTTTTTTTCAGTGAATTTAAAAGGTGTTCTTAATTTTATTTCCTAACTGTAACCTATAAACTTTGAAAGTGGGTGTGTGAGTGGTTGTATGGATCTGTGAGCGTGTAATGTCTGGGTAATTACATAAGTGCATGAGTAGTGCCTGGGTGATTGTATGATTGCATATGTGATGCCTGTGTGATTCTATCAGTGCAATTGCCAAGGACACACTGTGAATACTGGGTGATTTTGACAAAGTGTAAACCACCTATATAGACATATTTTACATAAAGTTTCATTGTAGTTATTTAGTAGGATCCTAATATAACTTTCCGCTTGTATTCATTTGTCGAAATAACTACATCAAAAATGCATTTTCCTCCTTCACAGCAACACCGGAGGTCGCAATAACATCAATAGTCACAAATACAAATGTTATACAAAGAGTTTGAGTTCAGCTGTTTGTAACAAATGGTTTAACTTTATATTAACAATACATTTACCAAAAACATCAATTTAAAAAAGTTACTTTCAAAAAAGGAACTCATGAATAGAATATAACTACAAACAAAGAAAAGTCAATGGTTTGCATAGTTTTACAGCAAATTGGTAAAGTGTAGCTTAAGTGACAAGCCATTATCTCGGGGCCCAGCAAAAAAATATTCATGTGGTACAACAAGTATGTTTTTGGTGAAGTGTATAACACATTTATACATATTACATTGTATGATCCACATTTGGGGTTTAATATCAGTCGATTAATACTTATGTTTGAGTAATTATTTTCAAATAAAATATCATTCTGTTTAATTTGCGGTCTTTGCAAAGACGCTAATCATTGCAAAGATGATGTGACCGAGAATTAAGATGGGATGAAACACTTTTCAACAATAAGAATAGGAAGAACACGCCCATTTATCTGTCTTGAACATTCTTTAAGTGTAGTTCATTGTGAGCAGTTCACTAGTATTTGTTGGAGTGGTTTTTTTTTGCATAGTTTGGCAACTCAGCCGAAAGAGGGAGATCAGGTGGAACAGCCGGTGGAACAGGAAGTGCAACACTTGGATTCTGGTGAATCTGGAGATGAGAGGCCTCACCAGAAGAAATCAAACATTGCCTGGGATTTCTTCAGGATTCTGTTGGGAGAATCCAAAACAAGGATACCAGAGACCTACTTAACCTACTAAAAGATCAACCTTACCAAGAGAACTCAATGTGCCTTGTAGGCCTCGGCATCGAGAGTCTGTACACGAGCCTCCAGCAAGTAAAAACCCTGGAGACCATAGAAGAGATACTCTTTTTGCAAGAGTGGCCACACAGAACACCACAGCACTTTGTATTAGAATGCTGTTGAATGGCCTTGATGGAAAACTTTTTTGAATATGAGGGAAGTATCTACTTACAATGCCACAGGACTTCCATGGGCAGCATGTTTTTCCCTAGTGTAGCCAGACTATACGTGAGCAACTTTGAACAAACCCATATCCTAAATAATAATAACCTATTCAAGAGGAAGATCTTGTTCTGGAGGCGCTACATAGATGACAAAATCATGATATGGAATGACACAATAGAGAGCCTACCGGAATTCCAGGAATGGATAAACACCATACTTGCTTTTAATGAACCCATTTTCATCCCGCTATCCTTCCCTCTAGGCGAGCACCAGTTAATCGACCACCCTCACTCCTAGGGGTCCATGCTTCGCACATCCGGGTAAGTCATACACCCAAAGCCACAAAGTTAACCCTGTTCACGAGACCAAAACCACCCCCTTTATATCCCCGTACACGCAATGAATGTAACACGGATGTATGCACTACTGAATGGTCGCGCGCCGCATTGGTTCAAAATTTCAAAATTACAATCAACTCTGCTCTCTGGGTTTAAAAAGAATGGACCGACCTTGACAATGTATGCAACATGTTCTGATTTACCGAGAGTAACTCACGAGGCCAAGTAAAACCGGTTCAAATACATGTAATGACTCAAAGCGATTTGAATGCTTATCCCACCAGTCACAGATACACCCTGGGTTGAATGTCCATTCCCTTCACGAGTGAAGCACATCGACTAGAGCACTTTAAGTCGAATCCGAATAAATGTTCCGTACACTAAAAGCGTATTAGGACTTTCAGGTTTTTAATTAGGCTATCTGCTTTTTTCCCCCTTCTTTTCTTTCTTCCACCCCATACAGGCAGTTGTTAAATTGTTTTAATAATTCAGGCAGGTAAATGCTGTTAGAATGTCAGTCCTGATGATGGTCCCATAAAAATTTGACCATAAGGGATCGAAACGTCGACTAATTGCAGTGCTTTCACGACTTAACTATTATGTTGAATCTTGTTGTGTCTGGCACTTCTTTGGCATAACTTTAACTTGACACTGATTGAAAAGTGGCCAACAAATGCTCGTTTTTTGCCTGTAAAACCCTTCCTAATTGTTGTTTGTTTCCCCCAATATCGTACAGGATTGTGCCTTATTACCATTTGTCTAATTTCTTTACATTGTTTAAAATAAATATCCTGTGTGGCTGGGCAGTGATTAATATAGTCTCCTATTATGGTCTATATTTTATTCTCTTTTTTGATCTTGAAAATCTAAGGACCTTTGTCTTCAATAGCACAGGACTTCCATGGGCAGCATGTTTTCCCCTAGTATAGCCGGACAATACGTGAGCAACTTTGAACAAACTCATATCCTAAATAATAATAACCTATTCAAGAGGAAGATCTTGTTCTGGAGGCGCTACATAGACAACTAAATCATGATATGGAATGACACAATAGAGAGCCTATCGGAATTCCAGGAATGGATAAACACCAGGGACGAGTTCCTAAAGTTCACTTACACAGCTGAGAAGCACAAACTAGACTTCCTAGACATCACGATCTATGTGGAAGAAAACAGCTTGAATACAAAAACATAATATAAACCCACATCCAAGAACAGTCTCCTATCCTACAAGAGCTTCCACCCATGACCCCTCAGAGACAACCTATCTTACAGCCAATTCCTACGCATTAGGAGGATTTGTAGCAAATTGGAGGACTACAAGGACCAAGCTTCTACTCTCTGTCTGAAACTGAAAAACAGAAATTACCCTCTCAGGACAATACGTAGGTGTCAGAAAAGGGCAAGAAACCAGCCCAGTGAGTATTTACTTGAGATAACCCCTAAAACTACCACTGACACCCTCACCTATGTCACAACATATAGTGTAGCGTTCAATACAGTAAAGAAGATTGTGAACAAAAACTGGAGAATCCTGACTTCAGGAAACTACAGTGGCCTAAACCTAGATTTGTAAAAAAGAGAACTCACAACATCAAAGATACCCTTGTCCACACATTTGACCTCATAAATCTCTACCAAAAATGGAAACAATCTTGTCAGCATGGAATATGACTGCAATAACCCTTGTGGCACATTCTCAGTGTGTAAGTTGACCCAACCAACAAAGACCATACAACTAACACCAAACCTGACCTGGACAATCCAGCATCACACTAATTGTAACACAACATGTGTAATTTACATGATAACTTGCCCTTGTGGCATGAGGTACATTGGCATGACCTGCCACAAAATCAAACAAAGGATTTATGAACATAGGAGCAACATCAAGTGCAAAGAAGTGACTACCAAAATGAGCAACCACTTTATTGAAGCAAACCACACAATTGAGGAGCTCCGATGGATCGTCCTAGAAACACTATTGGTCAGAGACTACAATGCAGAATGAGTTATTTATGATAAAGAACAACGCTGGGTCCACCATCTTAAGACACACCAAACAGGTTTGAACAACGACATTCCCTGGCACATATTCGCTTACAATATGCGACTCTACAGAACCATAACTTTAAGTACAGTCTGTACCTTTTACATAGTGTGACCCAAAAGAGTCCTGTACCCTTATATGAGCCCCATGAATCATTTGATCAGGCTGTAGTACCTCAACAAACTGGAGTCCCATATGTTACCATAACACCATCAAACACTATAACATGTGATAACATCTAAGTAGGGAATATCAGACATTTTTAGTGACTAGTTTGTGCATGGATTGTTAAGAACTCAGGAACTATGAAGAAAAGATAGACATTTTCCTTCTCTCTCATGACAGATTACGAGCACGTAGTCTCTTCACTGTGTTGTTCAATTCCAAGGGCACAACTGACTGTTTTTTTAAAACACCGGACTCCATTTCTTATTCTTATTTTTTAATACTGTGTAAATCATGTCCCACTTTTTAGCTTTTCACTAATTTAAAGGCCAATAAAGCTCGGAGAGCCTCATTCACAGTCTTTTCACCATGCATGCTCACTGCCATTTAAAAACCTGTCTGATGGGCCCACGTTACCGGGGCACTGTCAGAGGAATGAGCAGGAAGGGAGCCTGCAACGTTTCAGGTAAGCATGTAGACTCTCTCACTAGAGTATTCTCTCGAGACAATGTGCCCTTTTAAAAACCCACCCCTCTTCCATTCTTACATCAACAGGCAGAACGCCTTGCCCACTGGTCCACTGAGGAGGCCGCATTTTGGCATTGACAAGGTAAGTGACTGAATTAACATGGAGCCACGCTGCAAGGTAAACGCCAGCTCTGAATCGCCCGGCTCTTATTGTTTTTATTTATTTATTTGTGTCATTTGTAAAGCGCCTGAATCACCCCAAATGGGGTAACTACGCGCTGCAGCCATAAAGAGGTAGTGCAGACAGTTTTTAGTTTTTAGTTTTTTCCTAAAGCCTAGGTAGTTATTGGAGAGGCGGATATCCAGGGGTAATTGATTCCAGAGTTTGGGAGCAAGATAGGAGAATGATTTACCTCCCAGTTTGGATTGCCTGATGCGAGGAGTGACAAGAAGGCCTTTCCCTTCTGAATGAAGGGTGCATGATGTTATGTATTTGATCAGTTTATCGGCCAGATAGATCGGACCCAACTGGTTTAGGCCTTTGAACACTCTGCAGCAAACTTTGAAGTGAATTCTTTTACGAATAGGTAGCCTGTGGAGTTTACGTAAGAGTGGAAGAGAGGGGGCATGATAAGGATCACTGGTTACCAATCGGGCTGCTGTATTCTGCATCACCTGTAGACTTTGTAAGGCTGAGCCCTTGGCGGAGATCAGCAGAGCATTGCTAAAATCCAGGCGGCTGAGTACTAAGGTGTGAATCAGGGTCTTGCGTGTTGAAGACTGGAGGAAGTGGAAGACTTTACGAAGCAGGCTGAGGGCATGAAAGCAAGCTTGTTTGGTTGCTGGTATGTGTTTATTCAGATTCAGGTTGTTGTCGATAAAGACTCCTAAATTTTTACCCACTGGCTTAGGAGAAGGCGCTGGGCCAAGTTGTTTTGGCCACCAGCTGGGGGACCAGCCGGTGACTGCATCTTTAAAAAGCATGATTTCTGTTTTTCCTTTGTTTAGCTGCAGGAAATTGCAGCTCATCCAAGAAGTTATCACTTTCATGCCATCCGCAAATATATTTTGAATGTGGGGGGTTTCCTTATCATAGGATAGAAGGAGTTGTTTAAGACGTACACGTTGAAAAGAGTGGGACTAAGACAGGAGCCCTGGGGTACCCCTTTGGTTACTAAGGTGGTTTTGGATTTAAAACATCCAAGGTTCACTGTTTGGGTTCTGTGTTTGAGGAAGTCCCTCGGCCATTCTAAGGCTGTGTCCCGAATGCCTATTGAGTGCAGTCTATCTAGCAGAATCTGGTGAGAGATGGTGTCGAATGCAGCAGACAAGTCGAGGGGGGTTCTTTGCTGCTGTCTGTCTGGGGGCATTATTTGCAGCTTACCTGGAGCTTCCTGCTGCTGCACGGGGACTTTCGCTGGGGCCATCGCTTTCCACCGCTCCCCCCCGCCGCCGAGTGCTACCGGCCACCGAGTGGGGAGGAGCCTTGCAAAACTACACCTCCCAGCATCCCTGTCAGACCGGGACCGGGACGCCGCCTCCGGAGACCTGCAGCTTCCGGCCGGAGGTGCATAAACACCAGCAGCACCTCCGGTGGAGCGGGGGTCTTTGCTGCTGTCTGTCTGGGGGCATTATTTGCAGCTTACCTTGAGCTTCCTGCTGCTGCACGGGGACTTTTGCTGGGGCCATCACTTTCCACCGCTCTCCCCCACCGCCGAGTGCTAACGGCCGCTGAGTGGGGAGGAGCCTCGCAAAACTACACCTCCCAGCATCCCTGTCAGACCGGGACCGGGACGCCGCCTCCTGAGACCTGCAGCTTCCGGCCGGAGGTGCATAAACACCAGCAGCACCTCCCGCGTTGTGGGACGCGCGCGGGCGGAGTCGGGCGGAGCCCGGGCAGAGGGCGGGCCGTCTGTGGCCGTCAGGGGCCAGAGGAGGCCGGGCTGGGCCACCCCCATTGAGCGAAGTAATGGGTAAGCGCAAACATTTGGGGCCTGAGGGACAGGGGGCTAAAGATGCTAAGGTACCCCTTAAGGCAGATACCATTATTTCATATCTTACATCGGATGTTGGCGCTATTAACCAGAACATATTCAACGCCGAAAAGGAATTGGAACTGGGGAAGGCCACTGACTCATCTAACATTGACCCCTCACATCCCATTGAGGCAACCCCTGATTGTCTCTTGGTTGAGGCATCTCCTGTTATTGACTCTGAGACTAATGATCCCTCAGAACCGTGTCTAGAGAGCCAGGGCTTGGGTCAAAATGTTTCACCAAATAAAACCAAAAAGAAGCCCAAGAAAAATGGGGGGAATGGGGGGAAAGGCATTCCAGCTTGCCTTCACCAGGAATTTTTTCGTGACATCTGCTCACTTATGGGGGATAAAGTGGAAGAATTGATTAATGCCCGACTAGAACCAATACTGGAAGAAATTGGAAAAGACATTGTTGACTGTTTGAATACTTGTTTGGCCGGGTTACTAAAGAGATGTGAGAAAATTGATTTATTTATTAATGATTTTCGCTCAAGAGATCAATTTTCTGCAAACAATAATAAGACTAATGAAACTCACAATCTGGAGTCCATGGAATGCATTGCGACACAACCCTCTCTTGCAAACGCACCCCTGCTACCTACACATGCTCCACCAACCCAACCATTAACTCTACCTCATAAGGTGGCTACATCTGGTATTAGTAAGTCATCGTCAAAACACAATCCCATCCCAGCCACAAATGTGACCACCGCAGCACGTCCTAATACTTCCCACATTCCACCTACCCTTAGTTTTCCCAGCACCGCTAGGTTGCATTTACCACCTGAGGCGGCCCCCTTTGTGGCAGTAATAACTGGGGTTCCGTCTCTACACCAAAAGGAGAAAGAGTCCACCAGGGACTTACAAGACAAATCTAGGGAATGGCGTAAACAATATTCTAGTGGTGAACATGATATAACTCGTTCAATCATCATGGCCAGAAGGGTGGGGTGGGTGGGACATGGAGAGAAGAACATTGTGGGAGACTGCATCATCATCAATTTCTCAGAGAAAGAGGTTGCAGATAAACTTTTCTGGGATGGGTCTCCCATTACAAATAATGGAATTTGACCACTCCCACTGGGGTATTTTTATGCTCCGCGGGGGAATATGAAGGCCTATTCACATTCACAGAAGGTAGCTGGGAATAGAACTACACCTACTCTAGGGCCATGCCACTTTGCCATGCAACATAAGAACGGGGCTTCAGCTCCTGCTCTTTGGCACTCACCATCATTTACGATATCGACACTGACCCTGAAAGGTAAACAGCCTGAGGGTGTCTCCCTATCCAACCGTTTTGCACCATTGTTACTCACAGACAACTCGGATTGACTACACAAGACAAAAGATACCAACCAGATTTCCCATTTGACATGTAAGAAGATGTGTAGGATTCTTAGTTGGAACATCGCAGGCTTAAGATCGAAGAGCGAAGATCAGAACTGGCTGAGTTTCATCTCATCTTTCGATATTATATCCTTCCAGGAAACGTGGGATATAGTCAAAAGATTTGATTTAGATGGGTTTGGGCATTTTATTATCCTGCAATACCAAGTGTGATGGGCAGAGCAAAGGGTGGCCTATCTATATTACTTTCACTTAACCTGAAAGGGAAAGTTAAACAGCTAGAGACCTCTTCTCCGCATTTTTTAGTTGTAGAACTGTCAGTGTCAAATTCACTCACCATTCTACTCATTAATTTTTATAATTCCCCTGAATTTGTCAGCACAAACCAACTCATAGCATCACTTGAGGAATTTTTGGAAAGTTATAAATTAATTAAAAGTAGTTTTGAGATTATTCTCATGGGCGACTTCAATATTCACCCTTGCTGCTTGAATTGCATTTCGGAAGATAAAGGGGGCACATCCTTTTCGCTCATCACACATTTTGAGCATACTAAATATGGGGAAGTATTGGAGAATTTTTCGGCCTCATTTGATCTCTATGAATCGAGTTGTTGTCCAATTGGTTTTAGACCTTCAACGTTCAAAGGGAAAGACACAGGCTCGGTCATAGATTATATTTTTAAATCATCCTTTATTTTGGCTTCTATCTTAAGTTATAGGGTAGTAGACTCTGTTTTTAGTGACCATAACCCCGTGGTATTAGAGGTTACACAGGGGGGGGGGGTATTTGATTTTAAAGATCCTAAAGATTCTGTTACGCGGTGTGTGACTGATTTGATAATTAAGGACCAGGGCCGAAGATTGAAATGGTCTAATGTGACCCCGATCACCTTTCTGAAAGAGGTATTAGCAAAGGTCGAAGACAAGGTTGGCATTTGTTTAGATCCCCTTGCCTCTAATAGTAGTATGGTACAGGCTTTTAACTCAATATGCCAGCAAGTAAATATTGACCTAACACTTAAAGCCAAACCCGGGGGGCAGAGAGGTAAACGCTGGTTTGATACTAACTGCTCTAGGGCTCACTCCACCCTCCTAAAGGGATTAAAAGAGATACCTAGAAATAAAATAAATGTAGCCCAACTTAGGAAGACATACAAACAGGCCATTCATGCCCGGAAAAAGCACATTAAAGAAAAAGCATGGAATGACCTTCAATCAGCAGAGGTCCTTCGGGATAGCTCTAAATTCTGGGAGGTGATTAATCACCCCTATTTTTCAGGGGTGGAGAATCAGGCCACGGAATGTGTTATACCCCATGAGCAGTGCCTGTCCCATTTTGGCAATATCTATAGTCAGCCTACATCTGGTCACATGCAGGATCGTCTTACCCATTCTCATATGGAACTAATTAAAATGTTCAAAACTGAGGACGTAGAAAAAGCGATAAATGATACACTTAAGAATAAGGCACCGGGCCCTGATGGGGTCCCTGTGGATCTATATAAAGCGGCACCCAAATTATAGGCTAAGATCTTGACAAATGTGTTTAATTGTGCAAGAGAAAATAAATTTCTCCAATCTTGGTCAAAATCAATAATCATACCAATCTTCAAGAAGGGCCTAAAGGGTGATCCAGCCTGCTATAGACCTATCTCCCTAATTGACTCTGCCGTTAAGATCTTAGGCAGAGTCATTTTGGGTAGGATAACATCGTGGTTAGAAGGCAGGGGAATTCTATCAAATGCACAATACGGATTTAGGCCCAAAAGAAGTACACTGGATCAGTGCTTAAATCTGCACTTGATAATTAGTAAATATACAACAGTGAAGGAAGGGGCCCTGTACATGGCATTCATGGATCTCTCCTCAGCCTTTGACCTGGTTAACAGGTCAAGGCTGTAGGGAGTCCTCCTGGAAATGGGTATGGAGAGACCACTGATGGGATTTTTAGCAGACCTCCACCAGGGGCTAGAGGCCTCTGTTAGAGTAACCCAAGATGGAAGATGCACTGGACTTTTCAAATCACAGAGGGGGTGAGGCAGGGATGTATCCTTGCCCCACTCCTTTTCACCTTATATATAAATGCACTTGAGCCAGTGCTCTCCACCTTGGGGACTGACGTCCCGCGGGCAGGAGAGACTAACATCCCCATCCTCTTGTACGCGGATGATGCAGTCCTATTGGCCCGAACGGGTGTGGCCCTTAATAAGTTATTGGCTTCCTTTGGGGATTTTATGACCTCGTTAGATTTGAAAATAAATACACAAAAATATCATGTCATGATCACAGGGCTTAAGGGTAGGAAAAAGAAACCTATAACTTTCAGTTGTACAGGAAAGGAAGTACAAAGCGTTTCTTCCTTTACCTACCTGGGTGTGATCTTTGATGATAAAGGAAACTGGGGCGCTCAACACAAGTCCAAATCAAATGCAGTCACCAGATCCGCCGCAGCCCTTTCGAATTTCGCCAAAAGAATGGGGTCACTTCCAATGGAAGCTATTCTCAAGATATATAATGCTAACCCAGTTAAGATCCAGAGGGCGGAAAATAGATTTTTTAGATCACTACTTTCCGTCCCCCAGTCTACTACATCTTTTACCATCCACTCAGAGTTGGGCACTGGGTTTGTCTCAGACCTCATAAAATCTGCACCTGTTATCTCTTGGTTAAAAACTTGGTTAAATGAGGAGTTTTCTTTAAACCATCCAATCCTCAAAGACTGCTTGGCCATGGATGGAGCCCTAAAGATCCCATGGTGGCTCGGAGGCAGGTATATTTGCAGGTTTGACAGGTGAAAGGTCCGTGGGTTCGCTTTGTGGTTGCTCGGTGGCAGGCAGGTGTTTGTCCGGTGTTGAGTGCGTTGAGGGCGGTGGAGTCGTCTCTCAGTCGGGTGCGGTGGGGGCCAAGGGTTCTGGCACTGAGCGCTGTCCCGGAGCGGCCAGGCGCAGACGGGCTTGCCTTTGGCGCGTGGCCTCCATATGGGGGGAGAGGGAGGGAGGAGCAGCTGGGGGGCGGGAGCGGGCAGCCAATGGGTAGCGAGGGGGCGGGCCGCGGGGACGCGAGTGGCAGGAAAAAGTGGCACAGAAGGCAAGAGGGTGCAGGGGGGAGAGACAGGCACATCAGCTAAAAAACAAGGGCTACAATGGAGCGGGAGGGAAAGAGCCAGAACAGTCAGACAGGGAAAAAATACAGTAAACAAGCGAACAGACCCATCTGCCTGCAGGGAGGCAGCAGACAACACGGAGCAGGGAGTGGCAGCAGCGGCACACAGGAGGTCAGCGCGGTGGCAGAGGGAGCGACCTGCCTGGTCACAGGGTCAAGGCTACCTGTTCTTCATAGGCCAGAATGGGCAGTTTGATTATAACAACTTATAATCTTAACTGACCCAGGGAACATGGTAGAAATTCGAATTTAGTATGCCTGAAATCAGAATGACAAAATACATCTTTTGGTGAAGTTGGTCTTAACATTCTGTGTTTGAAAATACCACTTTTAGAAAGTAGGTATTTTCTTGTCTAACCATCCAGCTTGCCTCTGCGAGCTTGTCTATTGTGTGTCTGGTTTTGTGAGTGACAGGGGCTGGGTGATTGCAGGAGACAGGGTGAGTCAGCACAAGGCTGAATAGACCTATCTGCATGCAGATGGGTGGGAAGAGTAGCACCTGGGTCGGAATAGGGCTGTGCCTGCCTTCCACAATGCTAGGTCCACCTCCTGTGGTGTCTCTGATGACCCTAACCCACCCCGCCAGCAGGAGTCATGTAAACAAAGTGCTCCAGGACTGCACAGGACTGGTTTGGACTGGGTACATGACCCTCTGCCTTCAGAGGACAAAGGATTTGCTAGTATAAATATAGGGGCACAGACCCCAAGACTTTAGTTCACTTCTGGAACAACAAGATGAACCTCTGCCAAGGAGAAGAACCAAGGAAGCTATAGGAGTTGTACTGACCCCCTATCAGTGTGATGTGTTGCTGTGTTGGCCTACAGTGCTGTCTTCAGTGCCAAGGAGAGGAGAAGGAACTTCTAAAGATCTTTCATCATCTTGCAGACTTTTACTCCAAGATCTTGATTTGAGCTTGCCTCCTGACCAAAGTCTAAGGGATACTAGACTTCACCCATTCTGTTTGCTTGCATCTGGAACATGCTGTTCTAGCTGCTACGGAAGGAATTCTACAACATCGACGCCGGCGAGCGACACCGTCATCTGCATCGAAGCAGTGAGCGCTACTCCGACTTGCAACTTAGACCTGAGGCCGGCAGCAATGTCACATCGACACCAGCAGCTGGCATCATAAGCCTGCCCTAGCTGTGAGAACTGTTCTGACTTGCGATGCCAGCCTTACGCCTGCTGCTGTGCTACATCGACTCCAAAGCCGACATCATCGCAGAGTCGATCGTCAACATGGGTAGTCAAGAATCCATCGACATCGTGACATTGAACGGAACCGTGGTTTTGGCGACATTGTGATGTCACCTCCTCGCCGGTCAGGAACTGATGCCTCCCCTCCAAGCGCAAGCATCCAGGACACCGACTCATCATCTCCCCTGCAGTAAGGAACCAAAGCCGCACCTCCCCAACACTGTGTCTTTGTTTTCACGGTTCCCAGGTACTGTCTCTGTGGGCATGTTTTGACTCCGGGCCCGATGCTGTGCACCTTGCGGTCGGCACCGAACTTTGGGATTTCTTCGACCTTGTTGTTGTGATAACTCCCGTTGTGGTTATCTGTTGCTAAAGACTGCTTTTAAGTGAATAAACTATTTTTGAACTATTTCTACCATCTTGAAGAATTAGTATTGAGTACAGTATGGTGGATTTTTGTTTGTTATGGTCTTGTGATAAGTCTATATAAAGAATACCTATTTTTATAAAACCTGTGTGGTGTCCATCTGTAGTGTCTTCACTGTATTACTGTATGTGCTCACACATGCTTAACACACTGCCTCTGAGATAAGCCTGTCTGCTCGTGCAAAACTACAAAGAGGGTGAGCAGGGGTTATCCAGTAGTGTAATCCCCTTTCCCTGACTTAGGAGCAAGGGTCCCTATTTGTCAAAGGTGTATACCATTGCCAACTAGGGACCCCCAGTTCTAACAATTATTTACATATAACTTGCTGTACGGACAAGTCAAACTGTTCCTCTACAAATAAATACACAGCTAACTTTTGCCAGTGATCATTATTTTCTTTGTCACTTTTTAAATACAAATCAACAGTCCGAGTTTGAATCTTTTAGTGAGTGTGTTGACAACATATAAAAGCATACTCTGGTTTGTCAGACTGCACTTTGTTAAATTCTGAAATCTTTTCTTCAAAACGATCAACTGTAGTGTCTGTGTCCTGTTCTCCAACTCTTCTTAATAACTCTTCATTTTCCCTAGAAACCTGCCCAGGACCAAATAAATCAAACTGCACATTAACACAAACCTTTCCTATGTCTACCACAGTACCATGCAAAAGTGTTATATTAATTTCCCAAAAACATAAAACAGACATTTTCACACAGTACAGCCTACTAACTAAAGATCAAATTGTTGAGTAATGTAGAGCTAACATTCTGAAATGATGAAAGGTGCTTTGGCACACTTCACTTTCTTTCAGAAACAAGCTAGTGCGTGTTCCTGCAAATGTGTATGTTTTCTAATCTTGCAAGGATGCAATCCTTGTAAAGTACTTATTTTGTGTTTTAAACTTTTCCTTGGAAAGATACATAGAAATGTTCTTAATAATATCAATGGTTTGCTGTTGAATACAACAAACGCTACTAAACTTCCATTTGTACACAAGCGCCTGACTCCGCATTCCTCATACCACTTCTCCAATAACTTGTTCTACATTTCTTGATACTATCACCTCTTTTGTGTAGGAGTGCCATTCTTCAGTTCATAACATTGTCCTCTGCATTCAATAGCATGAGCTAATCTATTATCCTGGAGATAGCTTTCTTCATTAAGAAAAGGCTCTGTATTAGAAGTATTTATCCATTCCCCACTAAACATTGTACAAAAGTTACTTCTACTCACTAATCTTTTTTTCTGGTTTTGTCTCCCCATGCACAACACCATTATGCTAAGAGTCTTCATTCTATTTCTAATCAAATTTAAAAGCTTCCTCTTCAAAGCAAAGGTCTTATCAACTACTCTCTCAACACGGTCTTTCAGTTTCACTTCCTCTCTCTTTCTTCTATACTTTTTAACAGTCCCCAGTAGATATATAGCAATCCACTACGAAACATTCTGGCTCAGAATTCCTTAAACTGCTTCAGTCTTCTGGTTAAGGTGTGTCCATCTTTGTTACATTTGTTCTTGGCTTTGTTATATAGAATATGTCCACTGTTATTCTTTCTCATTGTTTGAATTTTATTTTCATTATTTTGTAATCTTTGGAAATGGTCATCATATCATTTTAAGAAATGACATTGTCATCTTACCGATAGCTATTGTTTCTTTCACCCCTTGCATAGATACTGTAGTTGCTTCTGTTCTCTTTTCCTTGAGCTTTTGTAGGCATGCTGACTGTAGTTGTGCACATAATGTTCTGTAAAATTGAATGTTACCACTGGCTTACACATAATAAAAAAACACTGTTTATGGTTTGCTGCCGTTTTAAATCTAGAGATTGATGTAGCACCATAACTACAAGCACTTACTTCAATGTACCAAACACAAAACTTAATTTAATAGTTACCTCTCAATATTATAGGACCTTCTCCTACAAAACAGGTGCACCATATCTCAGTTCTCACTTATGCACGCTAAAAGACCACTTTATTTTTTTTGTAGTAAATTTTAAAATAAACATCAACCAAAGTGTAAAGGTACATACAGTATCTCAATTCCTTATATCCGAAAACACAACATAAAAGCTATTTCTGAGCCATTCTACCACTGTGTCACTGGTAGTTTTAGTGTTTCAGAACTTTTCTAATTGGTTGTGTCAGATATACATTTTGAAAAAACACTGCATATAAAAATCTGTACATTCATCTGTATCACAGTATATAGCTCACTAATTCTCCTGAGTACATGCAAACAGTGTTTGACAGGTTACATATATATCTCACCTGATGGTTTTAAAAGAGTACATATTCCTCATTAAAACTTGTAAATACATGTGTTTGTGGTTGAGTACAATAATACACTCTGGATGATTGGATGAGTGCATATATAGTACCCAGGTGATTCCTTCAGAATATAGGTGGCATCTGGTTGATTCCTTGAGTATGTATGAACTACATTGGTGGATCCATTTCTGCATAGTTACTGCCTGTGTATTTGCATGACTCTATTGCTACTATCTGGGTGTTTGGATGCGTGCATGAGTACTGCCTGAATGTTTAGATAAGTGCGTAACTAATGCTTCGGTACATGCACTGATAGAGAAGGGGTGATTAAATGAGTGCTACTCTAGTCCCTGGGTGATAACAGGATTACATGTGTAGGATATACATGTTTTACTAAGTGCATGCATAGTGCGTACATCAATGTTTGAGGGCATACATAGCACCTGGCAGCTTGCATGAGGAGTGTTTCAGTGTTTGAATGAGTACATGACTGATGCCCATGCGTTTTTGGTTTAACCCCTTCCACGCTGGTGATGGACCACTCCGTCACGCACCTCGGGTGGGCTGTGCTGGTGACGGAACGGTTCCGTCATGGCCCGCTCACCAGAGCTGATTTCGTGCCTGCGCGGCGCGTTCAATTGAGCAGGCGGGCCGTGACGGAACTGTTCTGTCACAAGCACAGCTCACCCGAGGGGCGTGACGGAGCGGTTCCCTAACCACCGTCGGAGCGCCGCTCGCCCCCCTCCACCCCTTAGCGCTGCAGCGGAATTGCCGCTGTAGCGAAGGGGTTAATGAACAGGTAGAACCTGTGTGATTACAAAACTACTTGAGTATTGCCTGAATAATTGAATGATTCCATCAGTAGTGCCTGGCTGATTACATGATTTCATGAGTAATTGTATAAGTCCATTGTGAAAGCTTGAGTGATTGGATAAAAGCAAGTGTGCTGCTGTGATTATATTGGTGCAAGAGAATTGCCTCAGTAATTGGATGAGAGCATACATACTGGATGGGTGATAGGTTCACTGCAATGATACTTCCTGGGTAATTGGTTGAGTGCATGACTAGTACCTGAGTGTTTCTATGAGTGCATGGGTTGTGTCTCACTATTTGGATGAGTGCTTGGGTTATAAGTGACTGTTTGGATGAGTGCATGGGTTGTGAATGGGTGTTTGTATAACTGCAAATTTTTAAGAAAACAAGGGGGACCCAAAAGGTAGCTAAGGACCAAGGGTGTATGCTATTTCGAGAGACAAAGGTCCTAAGCACATTAGAAAATATAAACAAATATAATATAGAACACAATAGTTACTATATATTTCTCCTGTCCCGCAGGACCAGGGATTTATTTAGAATAATAAATTTGAATACAAGGCAATAATTACTGGAAATAGGGCACAGTCCTGTACCGTACTTGTGAGGAAGACAGAGTAATAGAGAGAATTCTAGAGAGAATTCAAAGGAAGAGTTACAGGCAAAGAAACTGAGCAACCTGGACACTTTTAAATTAGTGTAGGTAGTGTTCTCCAGCGTAGACTATACATAATAATAAACGATGGTTACATGTATGTCCACTTAAAAAAGTTGACGACGTTTCGATCTATTGCTCTAATAAAAAAGGATCATCATCAGGACTAGAATAAAATTATTTTGCCTGGTTTAAATAGTACGCCTGTTGAGAAAATGAAACAGGGAGGAAAGAACAAAAGGTTTTTCTTAAAAAGTAAAGAAAAATCAGCATTTTAAGACAGTATTTACCACATTTGCATTTTTTCGGAAACGCAGTGAGCTCACTCGTGTTGTGCCACTGGTGAATACCTGTGCAAGGGTGAATTTAGGGCATGCGAACTACGTCAATTCACGAGCTGGTAACCACGTTGTGAAGAAAAATAACCACGCTACGAAGTGGGTGCTGGACACTGTGTGTAGTTCAACATCTGACATCCTTTACATGCCTGGCGTGTATAACCATGCTTGAGTGGGTGGCCGCAGTCATACATTGTGCATATCAATCTGTAGTGAGGGACTACGGCGGAGCTGGTTTCAAGATAGATATCAGGTTGAAGTCGTGCCGTTATTAAGGACATGTGAGAGGGAGAATGACCGCGGGCAGGCTGACATAAACTAAAGAGCCGCGTTGAATGGAAGTGCCGGTCAGATGGTAGTAATCGGGAAGTGAGTCTTAGGCAACGGCGTTCCTGGCATGATAGTACATGCTTCACAGAGCACTGCGGAAAGGGGTTGTGCAGTTCAGTAGCGGTGTGGCGAAGATCTATGAGGAGGGAGGGATTACTGCTTACCTCGGTTGCGAGGGAACGTAGAGCAAGCGTTGTATACGTTGCTTCAAACTGTTGTTCAAGTTGGGTTAGTAACTTGCGCTGCGAAGTAAAAGAATTTAAAGTTGAAGAATAAGTGGGGGATATCACATGCAATGGTCGTGGCGGTCGAGGTGCCAAAAACCTACCGAGAATTAAACCGATCTGCAGTAAGTTGAGAGAACGGTTACGGTGTAGAATTACATGTCCTTCCGGGCGGTCTTAAATTGAGAAGATCCGCTATAGGGAAAGAAGGAAATGGGTTACGGGGAGAAGTGGGGGTGAAGGGCGGGCAGCCAAGGGAAAAATAGACTTACCAAGTACTGAACAATGTCAGGTTGTACAGGCAAGGACAGCGAGAGTCCACCGGGGTGCTCTTGCCGCTCGATTCGCCTGGGATTCAATGAGCGGCCATATTAAAACGCCAGTGTAAGGTGATCCTGAGTCTGTGTCACGTGCCCGTGAAACTGCAAGTCGTAACCACCAGGGCATGCAACTCTGGCGGACATCTTGTAACGGTGAATGCTAACTTAATAAGAGGGCGTAAGTGACTGATAAAGTGCATTTAAAAACGGCACGAGTGAGGGGCAAGCTTCAGTGACAGTGAATAACAATTGTGACTTATATACAAATTATGAAGGTAAGACACATTTATATTTGATAGGGCAATGCTGTAGTTGGTAAATGGTTAAATATAATGTCCATCTCGACAAGAAGTTCAGAGTCCCCCAACAAAGTACACATTAGAGTTCATGAGGTCAGGTTCATTTGTGGATTTTAGGCTACAGTATGGTAGTCCAGTCTTCACTTCTGTTAAGGCCCGTACGTATACAGGTTCTTAATGGCTTACCTACATCATTTGCCAAATTGTTCTTGTGTGTTTAAAATATACATTCAGTATTTCTCAAAGAAAAGTTACACGCCAAATAAAGGAAGGTAGCACAAGAACTCTCAACAGGCATTCTGCAATATAAACTCTCATCAACTTTAAACAGAGCATGTTAAAGAAATACATCACCCTCACCAAATACATGACATTTTGATTAGCCTTAAAGAACATAGATCACCATGTAAACATATATGTGACTCCATAATAGATATGCACCTTCAAGCCATCTTTCCAAATATATATAGTTCTCTACATCTTTAAATAAACTCAAGAGTCCCACCGTACATATAACTATCTGCAAACACCCAAAAAAACACACCATATAAGCATATAAAAACCACTCACATAAGTAAAAAAAACACATTGGCAAACACTTTCTAATAATACCTAACAAATATCACTACTTTATAATACATATACAGGCAAATAACATTTTCTTATAGTTTACTTGTAACTACACTACTCTTGTGACCAAAAGTACTACAATTCCTAGAATGCAAATAACATAGATGTATCTATTCTGCACATGATGCTTAGACCTTTAAAACATTCTTAGTTTTAAATGCATTACTCATTACAACTTAGAACAATACAACACTGTTATTTTTCTATAGACTACATGATGGAATAATGGGGCACTAATTCCTTGATCTCTTACTTCCCAAAACAATTTATACTAACATCTTAAACAGTGATACTCTTTTTTATCAAACTCACATATACATCTTCATTTCTAATCTACTTTTTTTAAACACCTAAAAAGTTATGTACATACCAGTGTTTGCAGAATATATTGTATTTTACCTCTTCTAAAATAGTTTTGACGCAGTTAGGATTTGTAAACACTAAGCACAAGAATGGTATACCACTCTCATACAAAGCAACCATAACATTTCAAACTCTTCATCATTCCACTCTATGATCATGAGAAAGACAGCAAATTAAATCATGTCTTTCGCACTTTTTTCACAAAAATATCGACAGAAAACTAAAACACCTAATGTATGAACTCAATTTACTGGTATGTACATAACTTTTTTATCCTTTAAAAAAAAACTTAGAAATGAAGTTGTGTATGGAAGTTTCATAAAAAAGAGTATCACTGTAATGTGTAAAAAAATGTGAGATTAACTGTATCCTTTAGATGGTATGTGTTTAAGAGGTAAGTGTGAATGTTTTGGGAAGTAAATTAATTATTGCCTCTTTATTACTTTGTGTATTGTATTGAAAAAAAAACGATAATCTTGTGGAAAGTTGCAATGAGGAAGTAAGAATGTTTCAAACATCTAAAGTTCATATGTTGAATAGATACATCTTTTATTTTATTTATTCTATTAGTTGTAGTACTTTTTTTAACATGAAACAGGAATAGTGTAGTAAGAAATAAAAGATGAGAACATGTACTCTGCCTGTACATGAATTTGAAAGATGTCATACTTGTGCGGTGTGTATCGGGGAGTGTTTGTCAATGTGGTTTTTATCTTATATGACAGCTTTCCACATGCTTAGTTGGTGAGATATGGTTTTTGTGGTTGCACATAGCTATATATATATATATATATATATATATATATATATATATATATATATATATATATATATATATATATATATATATATATATATATATATATATATATATATATATATATACACACACAGTGGGACTTTTGAGTTTACATAAACATGCAGGGAGGTATTTATTTTTGAAAGATGGCTTGAAGGTGTACATCTGTTAAGAAATCGCATATATGTTTTTTATGGTGATCTATGTTCAGTAAGGGTGATGAAAATTTCATATATATGATGAGGGAAGTGTTTTTTCTTTAAACATGGTTTGTTTAACGTTGAGGAGGACTAATAGTGCAGAATATCTCCAGAGTTCTTGAGATAGCTTCATTTTTAGTGGACATCTGTCTGAGATATGCAAAATATATGTTTCAGAAGCAGAAGAAGTACTTGAGTAATGATGTAGGTATCTTATTCGCAAATGGTTTAGAGCTTTGAAAAATTTCAATATGTTGTTTTCTGTTTTAGAAACCAAGGGCTAGATATAACAGACACCGCCACCATATTAAACAATTTCCGCCCCAGCCGCAAGGCGACCGGGGCAGAAAACAGGCGGGCAGTGTTTTACACCGCCGCAGTCCCCCCGCCATCCTAATATGGCGTGGGGAATTGGGCAGTGGATGCCAGGTGGATTGCCTCCGCCAGGCTGGCGGTGGCTACCGGCGGCCTGGCGGAGGCAATCCGCCCGACATGCTAATGACCCCCTTAGACTTCACTCACACATAGCTCAGAAAAAAGCATATATACAGTAAAACAGGTAGTTTGATACAGACAGAAGCAGATAACCAATGAGTCAGTGACAACTGTTATGTATCTAACAGCAGTGAATGTACTATCATAGTCAGTCAGGCAGTAGTCAGGCACTCATGCAATCACCCCGTCAATACAGTCACCCTGCCTGCTACCGACCCACCCCGAGACGCACCCAAGGACCCTTCGCCTGCCAAGCCTGCCGTTTCTCCTGCTACCGGACCTGCACCGCCCCCGCCAAGCCCAGCACCAGCAGCAACCACCTGAAGTGCATCCTGCTCAACACCTGCTCCATCCACAGGCACGCCGTGGAACTCTGGGACCTGCTCCACACGATAGCACCGGACGTCGCCTTCCTCACTGAAACCTGGTTGAACGCCTCCTCAGCGCCCGACATCGCCTTAGCCATCCCGGACGGATACAAGATCACCCGGAAGGACCGCGTCAACCAGACGGGAGGAGGCATCGCCATCGTACACAAGAACACCATCCGCATCTCAACTAACTCCGACGTAACCTTCGCCGCTGCCGAACACCTGCACTTCCAGATATACACTGACCCCAAGACCACCCTCTGTGGCACCCTCATCTATAGACCACCGGGACCACGCACACAATTCAGCGAAGACATCGCAGACTTCATCAGCCCCGACACCCTTCCCTCCGCCGACTACATCCTCCTAGGAGACCTCAACTTTCACCTGGAGAACAACAACGACAGAAACAGCTCCGCCCTGCTGGACAGCCTCGCCAACCTCGGACTCAAGCAACTGGTGAACACCCCCAACCACTACGCTGGCCACACGCTTGACCCCGTCTTCTCATCCAGCAAGCACATCTCCTTCAGCCACGTCACTGGACTCCACTGGACCGACCACAGCACGGAAAAGTCACCCTCGGTTCGGTGTATCGAAACGAACCGAGGGTGACTTTTCCGTGCTACTAGAGGTTTTTCTGAAATAGAACAGCGCACTTTTCTGCCTGGACTACTAAACACATTTGAAAAAACGTGGGCCAGCATCCACTTTGGTGTGAGATTTGTTCTTACCATAGATAGCCTCACAGACCGCTGGAATACCCTAACGCGGCCCCCCCTATACACTCTTAGGGAGTTGTTCTCAGCATTGAAACATAACATCGTCCTGATGATGGTCTTATCGATGAACACAATAAAGACCGAAACGTCGACATCTTGCTATCATCTCCTTCATCGTTGTCATTAGACGCCAACTTACAACCACGTTTTATTGTTTAATTTGGGTTGTCTGCTTGAACTATTTGGAGTTGATATTTTTGGTTATGAACCACAGAAAAAATTCTTTATCTTTCTTTGTTCATGACCTTTTTGCTTGAATTGATTTATGTTTACTTCCCTTGTCACTTTTACAAAGTAAAGATTTATTTCAGAACGAACCTTCCCTCTCCAGCTCTATTTTTATCTGTACCTTCCATGCATTTATGCTGTGTTTGAAAGAAATTAGATATCCTAAGGATTCCTAAGAGTGTGAAATAGAGATACCACTCGCCGATTAATAGTCAACGTTTTTGAAATAAGTCCCTTGTAGCACCTTATGCTTTGAACCATAAACTGCCCAAGCCTACAAGGGTTTATTGGGTTTCCCCTGTGAAAAAACATGTTGCAATGGAGGCATCCTTGCAACATGGTGCAAGGGTGCCTGATTTATGTGGATGATTGTTTTTGTGCAGGAAGGCACACCTTCATGCACATAAACAATCACCATGGGTGTTTTCCTCTTTCTATGTGTGCTGCAGAATGCAACACACAAAGAAAGAGGAAAAACTAGGAGAAATAAAAGTATTTATCCTTGTTGTGCCTCCCTACACATACCCCAAGGAGGCATATAATTCTGGCTCATTCCCAGGTGTATGAACCATTGTAAGTCTGGGAATGTGGCAAAATGCATGGGTGTTGCATGCAGGGTGGCTTTACGTGGCCTTGTAAATATGGAGCATCACACTATGCTAATGGTGTGTCAAAATAAGTGACGCTTTGGCACATGGGGCTTGTAAATACACTCCCTTGGCTTGATGTTTATTTAAAATGTACTACAGAATGATAAACTGGTCTTTCACCATGTTTAAGTTAGAAGGGAGAAATGGGTGCTAACATGTTAAACGGTAACTAATAAATAGCGTTTTGTGTTTTTCTTTGGGTTTGCTATATTGAAGTGCATGTAGTAATATAGCCAGGTTCGTCTGTAGATTTAAAACTGCAACATATTATGAAAACTGTTTTTGTATTATGTGTAAGTCCGTAGTAAAGTAGTTTATACGTTGGCTAGATTAAAAATTAAAATATACTTTTTTCACAAAATAAGATATACATAACTACACACAGTTAGAATGCCTACAATAGCTCAGACAAAAAGAAACAGAAGAAACTTAGTATCTCATCAGAAATAAGTGTCAAAAGTGCTGAAAGAAAAAAGTGCTACTTGTAAGAGGACAAAGTCATTTCTTAAAAACATATGTGGACATTTGCAAAGATTATAAAATAAAGAAAATACAATTATAACTGTGAGAAACGACAATTGTGGACAAAGCAACAAATTAGACACAACATAACAAGGAGACAAAATCAGTTAATGAAAATAAGAGCCAGGAACTTTCATAGTAGCAAAGTTATAAATTTCGTGAGAAATTTAAAAAAGTGTAGAAGGAGGAGAGATGCAGTGAAACAGAAAAAAAGAGTTGAGAGAGTAGTTGATAAGGCCCTAGCTTTGAAGAGAAAGCTTTTCCTTTTGATTCTACATAGAATGAGGAATCTTGACAAAGTAGTGTTTTGCATGAGGAGACAAAACCAGAAGAAAAGATCAGTGAATAGAAGTAACTTGTGTACAGTTTTCAGTGGAAAATAGATACATACTTCTACCTCAGAGCCTTTCTTTATTGAAGAAAGCTATCTCAGGATAACAGATTAGTTGCTGCTAATGATGAAAGAGGACAATGTTATGAAATGAATAATGGTAGTCCTAAAGCAAAAGATGTGACGGTACCTAGAAATGGAGAAGGAGTTATTGCAGAAGAGGTACAAGGAAGGCTGGCTTAGTCAGGGTCCTGTATACAAATGGAATTGTTGTAGTGTTTGTAGTATTAGACAGCAATCCATTGATATATTGAGAAAATTCATATGTATCTTACCAAGGAAAAGTTTAAAATACAAAATAAGTTATGCCACTCAACAATTAGAACTTTAGTTAGGAGGATTTACTATGAGAAAACTCCTGCTTTATGTTTAGGAGAAATTAATAAATCACTTTTGCATGATTGTGTGGCAGCCGTAGAAAAGGTTTGTTGTGATATGCAGTTTTGTCTCTTTGGTCCAGAGCAGGAATCTAGGGATAATGAAGAGTTGTTAAGAGGAGGACTTGCAGAACAGGACACATATATTACAGTTGATAGTTTTAAAGAAGAGATACCAACATTGAAAAGAATGATCCCTTGAAAAGTGTAAGTGCACTATTGTACATCTGCCGATCCATGAACTTATTGAATTAAGATGACAAATAGAAACTGACTAAGAAATGATGATATTAATTGCAGTTTATTGAATATACAGACATATTTATGTTTATTTAGTTTCACTATATCACATTTCTATATCCATATATATATACATAAAAAACAAACATGAAAGAATATATATTTTTGTATTAAAAATTTTGAATTGATACTTTTTTGTGCATTTGGGTCAGTACCTTTTTTGTTTTACATAATATTGGTCCACTTGTTGAATTTTTTCCTATAAGTTTATTCACATGAGATTACAACATTGAACCCAGTGATGTCTAGAAAAACAGAGTATGTTTGTTAATGTTGTCGATGCACTTACCAGAAGATTTAAACACAGACTATTGACTTATATTTAAAAAGAGCTGTGTATTTATTTGTAGAGGGATGGTTTGACTTGTCTATGAAGCAAGTTATATTGATTGATTTATTGATAGGCTTTATTTCGATATAAAAATATCATAAAAGCTTGTACAGCAAGTATAAAACACAACATTTATAACAATCATTTCATAATTACATTACAAGGGAGAAAAGGGAAGAAATTGTTAAAAACAGTTTAAGACAAGAATTAAATCGACAAGGAAAGCCTTCTTACACGAATCATCCATGACCACTTTAAAAATTTTGACAAAGCACATATAAGTGGTGTTACCATAAATTAGACGTTCATAAAATGAACAAAACATGGATATTAGATACCCATTTGTAAGATAATAAAATGGCTGTTAATGTAGAAAGTAATGAAGGGCCAAAATTTTAAAAAATGAACATGTATTATTCTTTGTGGCATTGGAAGGGCCATTATGGACTCACTAAAATTCTACAATCCATGCAGTATGATGGCATCTGGGAAACCTGTGGAGTAAAATCTTCAAGGTGAGATTGACTTTTCAATGGACTCTCAGCTTCGGTGTTGTTGTGGCTGCTATTGAAGTTGAGCGTTCTCCAGCTTTGTGTTGTCATCTTGCTGCTCAAAATGAACTCCTTTTACACAATGTTATAGATAGAAAAATGTATAAAAATCAAAATACCTCTGAAAACATAAATCAAATCACTTTTTTTACCATGCGGATTTTTTAATTATCCCTGGGTTGTATTCACATATATTTTTTTCTTTTGTACACTTGTTTCACAAAACAAGACATCCTATCACGAAACAAGCTAGAACAAAACCTTCTTGCCTTCTTTTTTATACATCAAAACATTCAGTGTTGAGATCAAAAACATGTATAGTGCATTGACAAAACATAAACATCTGTGCTTTTTCAAAAAATGACCTTATCGTACATAAAATCCAACTAACATATGCTGTCCTGGAAAAAACATCAGGAGAGAAATAGTCCTACTGTTTTTTGCAAATAAAAGTGTACAGGGACTAATTTTGCTTTTCTGTCCTCACAGTACACTAATATCTATGCCAACAAGAGGTCAAACAATTGTTCATAACTCAATAGTAGAACCCTCCTCATTGGGCTCTATTGTGTCCAATTTCTAGGACCTAACGTGCACTCGGTTCTTTAAGGAGCCTCTCTATTGTTACAACCAACGCGTTCCGACCTTCTGGGGGGCACGTCTTGATACGAAGGTCTTCATCAAGGAAAGGTGTTTTCACATAGGGCTGATGTTTCGTATTTATGAGCGCATCTATTGTAGAGGAGCAGGGGGATCCTTTGTCTTTTATCTTTTGCCCCAAGTTGTATCTGCTTGTGTCTGGCACTGATAGGAACGCTGTCCGCGGCTGTTACTTTTCCGGCATCTCAGGTCTAGTGAAGAAGGTCCTGTTTCTTGGGCTTTCTTCCAAATAGCAAAGGTGTTATCTAATTTTCACGGATTATTCGGCAGGCGGGCTAATGAACAACGGAAAAATTGCATGTTCTTCTTATTCTTTTAGTTGAAAAGTATATTATTCAATGATATTACTTTTTTTCCCTGTTGACATGATTTTGTTTTTTAAATTTCTTTATTTAAGTGGTGTTGTAGTGTTTAAAAAAATGTTTTGCTCTTTTTATGGTAAGAAAAATGGCAACTGAGACAGGAGAAATTGGATAAATGTACACTGAGAAATGTTCAATAACTTTTAAAGGGGAAAAATTAGTATGTATGATTTTTGAAAGCATTGCAAATAGCAGTAACACACTGTTCACCAGCTCTTATAACAACACTAAAGTCCATGCTATACGTGGCAATTCCTAAAAACTCTAGACCCATATCTGTTGTAGCAGTCTGCACCTCTGAAGGGACTTTCTGGCTGGGAATTATTGCTGCTGCCACTTATGTAGATGGCCCTCCAGCTTCCCTCTGCTTAACCGGCAGTTGGAAAAACTTTTTATTATTAGTTTTAAAATTATATAACATGAACTTTGTCCCACATGAGTCCGAAAGAAGTCTCCAGCCAAAATCTACCACCTGCTGACAATAAAGTTCTGGAAAAGAAGATTCAAGAAAGAGGAGTGGTTGTATACTGCCTATTCATTTTACTGAAAATCATATGATCCAATGATATTCCTTACTTTCCCGGTCATGTGATGTTTCCAGATAGTGCATTGCATTAGTTTTGCAGCAGTTTATATTTCCCAAGAGTGTGGGTAACAATGGGTAGTTTGATGGGTGAGTGTGTATATAGATATGCACACACACATACATACATATATATATCCTCCTAATGGCCCTGTGGTGCTCTGCAGGTACGGGAGTGAGGACCCATTCAATAGGCACAAAAACCTATCCGTTATGACAGAAGAAACATGCACTCCAGTGTCCTGATACTGTAGTTATTTTTATAGTATTTAATCCTGTGAAATAAGCAAAGCAAAAGAAATGCAACCCACCCAGCGCATTTTGACATACTGACCATGTTCATGGATGACAAACTGTTACCAGGCATTGCCTAAAATACAATGTGCAATGTGCATAGCAGTGGAATAAAGAAAGCGATACAAGAGGGCCTTAGGGCCAGATGTACAAAAATCTTATTTTGCACTTCCTAAATAGTGATTCTGTAGGAATCCCTATTTAGGAAATGCAAGATGGAATGTGCAAAATTTGCGATTGCCTAATAGCGATTCCTACAGAGTAGGGATCAGTATTAGGAAATTGCCATTAGGAAATGCTGGTTCATTCCCACCTACGGGCCAAATACGAAATGGTTAGCAATTTAGGAAATCGAAACCCAAGTGTGCCTCTGGGCATGAAGCCCCCCTGGAGGCACCCAAAAACTCGTAGTGCACATTCATGCCATATTAAAAAATGCATTTTTAAATGAATTTTAAACATTTTCACATGGTTACCATTGACTTTGAGTCAATGGTAACAGCATTTCCTAAATGACCTATTCCAATTTGGGAAGTGCTTTGTACATGTGCTTTAGGAATTGCAAATAGGTAATCCCTATCTGCGTTTCCCAAATCACGGTCACAATTTAACTGATTTTTGGCCTTTGTATATGTGAAATGCCTCTTTTGCATTTCTTAACGGGCTGAAATTGCGATTCGGCAATTAAGAAATGCAAGAAAGCTTTTGTATATATGGTCCTAAGTGTATGTTCCGGCAAGGTGTCATCTTGAAATGTGCAAAGCACTATTAAGGCATCTGCCATTTATGGTCCATTCACAACTATACAACTAAAACATTAATTCAAATTCATCATTTAACAGGTTTGTTGGTAAATCATTGGGCTTAGCACATTGATAGAAGTTCTGATTATGTCCTGCAGATACACCAGAACAACCTAGTAGCCAAAACCTTCATATGTCAAAGCAACAGATGCAATTTAGGAGAAGTAATCCAAATATTATCTTGCTATACCGAGCTTGGTAATTTGTCTATACTCTGCAATAGTTCATATAAAATTTAAATTGTAACTTAATTCGTCTGAAGTTGGTATCACTGGCCATCCCTATCCAAACTGAAGACCATGGCCCAGTACACGCATCTACCATAGTTAACGATTTCTTGACAGTATATAAAGTATCTCAGTTTAGTAGCCAAATCATGCCTCAGCAGGCAACTAGATCAGGTAAAGGCAGTGGTCATTGGGCCTCATAGAAATTATAACAGTATTTCTCTAACAGGTCAACAGGAAGCATACAATAGTAAATCAAATTTCTCAGCTTTTTGTGCAACTCAACGTTCAAACTGGATTCCCTCTGAAGCCACCTAAATGAGCAAAGTGATATCAGATAAGAAACCAAAACAATAAAAATATCATGTTCCGAAAGATACTGACTGATCCAGAAAGATTACAACTAAGACTTTTCACCGAGAACCAGTGGCTCAGGCATGACAATTATGTTCAATTTATATCCGGACACTTTACCAGCTGATAGAGAAAGCTATCCGAAAGCGAATGATCACTGGGTAAGGTGGGGCATTGAAGCAGTTGGTAGTGAATGATGACTTTGGTAAAGGTTTAAAGATACCACTTTGAATTGAAAGCACAACGTGATTTAATGAAGGATTGCATCTAGGTGAAAGCATCCAAAAACTGCAGCCTTAACTGTTACAAACCGGTCTGTGCTCAATTATTTGGATCTGAGTATACTATTGAGTTGAGGTTCCACCACCATGAAAAAAACAATTATCCTGCACACTTGGACCTGATGGTGCTGCAGACAGTACGGAGATCCTTGGACATCTGTGTTAACAAGTCTGTGGTCCGACTGTATTGTTGCAACGGAGAAGGCTCAAGGGGGCATATTTACAACAAAGTGACAGAGTGCGGTGTTAGCCTTCCTGTCTTAACGCTGCACTCCGCCACTCCACAAATGGCATGGCTGCCCCAGTTTCACAACAATATGGGGCAGCCCTACCTTTCCCCCTGGGCAGGCGCTAAACTTAACAGACTAGCATCAACGCATGCACCCTTGAACCACAGTGCAAGGGTGTCTGTGTGGAGGGGAAGGATTGTTTATGTGCAGGAAGGTCTCCCTTCCTCCACATAAACATTCTTTAAATTAATTTTTGTAACTTTTATTTGTGCTGCTTAATGCAGCACACATACAAGTTGCAAAATGTCTTTTTTTTGGATAGTTCGTGTGCAGGAAGGTTCACCTGCACATAAACAATGAATGGCAATTTGCTATTTCTAGGCACAATGCAGCACACATAGAAAGAGCAAAAATGAGGCAAAATAAAGCATTCCACCTTGTTTCGCCTGTTTAAGACCAGGTTATTCCTGGTCTTAATTTTGGTGCTGCCTCCTATGTACGCCACCCTTGTAAATAGGGGGCAGCTTCAAAATCAATGGAACGCCCAGCGCAACATCCATTGCTCTCCCCTTTCATGTTAAGTATAGCTTAAACGGGTGCCTTATTTACAATGCAGCGCTAAGCCATGTTAAGTGGCTTAAAGATGCCTTGAAAAAAAGGTGAAGCCCCTATCGCCTCCTCAACGTCACTAAAAGTGACAATGTGGTGGTGATAGGGGCTTGTAAACATGCCCTAAGGTGTCTTCCTATCACCTCACCGTTATGAGAGTTTGTTCTCATTAATGTGGGCTGTGATTCTTTTAATTGTATTTTGACTGCACATTGTGCAGCTTTTTATAAGTTATGCCCTGTCCTTTCAATACAGATATATGTTTAGATTAGAATTGTTTAGTTGTGGTCAGAGAGGTGTGTCAATAAGTTGAAAGTAAATGCCTTTGTAATGTTTCTTGGTAATATAGCAACATAGCAGTCTATAGATGCTGTACGATAATTTTTCAGAAAATTTCAGATGAATTCCTATTGACATTCCCTTTCAAATTTGGATTTCCAATGCTTTGCCTCGATATAGCAGTTTATTTTAATGGCTGTTTGCTAGGGGAGTTAGAGGTTTCATTGCTTGTTGTTGGTATTTGGGTAGAAAACATTGATTCGCGCAATGGCTTTGTCTCCTTCGGTATCCTGCCTATGTCAGAAGAGGAGGAGTTTTGACTGTGTGGTGTGGGAGGTGTACTTTGTAGTGACACTTGGCCGTTTTCATGCGTACTACGCATCGTTAAAGATGTTGGTCTCTTTTTATTTGGGTTAATTGTTTGGCCAAGTGACCTTTATCCCAGATGCTCTTCCCATTTTCTTCTTTGTTTTGGTTAGTGTACTTTGAGGATAAGAATTTCAATTCCTTCCCTCAAAGAGTATCTTTTTTTCTGACTACTTTTGGTTGTTGCTTATTATGCCACATCTCTATAAAGATTATGATTTGTTACACTGCTGTATTTTAAGATTTTTCCTACAAGGGTAGACACTTTCTATCACCGCATTTTGCAAATAAGGATAATGAAAAAATTTGACATTTGGATATGTTTTATATACTCCAAGACCTTCTGTGAAACAGGATGACTACTCCAATGGCTCAATGGCAATTTAACATAGCTGCCAAGTTTTCAGGTGCTTATGTGTGACATTACCCATCATTTTTGTTTGTGCCTGGCATCTCAATAGGTATTGTGTGACACTGTTAATGACACTTTATCCTAATTATCTTCATGTAATGATACATTTGTTGAGAGGAGAAGAAATAGCCAATTTGCAATGTGTAGCTCGGAGATGGCCCTCGCTATAAATAAAGCTATAGACAGGGATTGTCATACACACAATCTTACAACTGCACACAATTTAACGAACTAGCTACACACAACACACATTCGTGCCCTCCGCAAGCTTTTTAATAAAATTGAGCTTGTCCTATTTAACTTCTCAGCTGGCTCCCCTTTGAGAAAATTACAAGATTTCAATGCAAAAAACAAAAACAAATGAGGAAACCAGATTAAATGGATCGAGAATGAGGTCTTGGGTTTTAGGTTGCCAGCTAGCAAGCTATGATTATTTGCCATGTGTTTTCTTCACAGCAGTCAAGGACATGCTATGAATAGTGTTCGATCCCGTAAAGTCTGAAAGAAGCATTGTACGTTACACATCTTTTTTCCGGAGTTCGATTAGAAAAAAAACAAAGGGGAATATTAGCAAGAACCTTGTAAAAATTATCGCCGTTTTAGCGGCAGGAAACTGCCGCTTAAACGGCGATAATGGGCTTGCTAATATGCATTATAGAATTTAAATAGAAGGCCAGGTTAGATGTCCTGCAGATCTAACCTGGGCTTCAATTGGAAATCTATAACGCATATTAGCAAGCCCATTATCGCCGTTTTAGGGGCAGTTTCCTGCCGCTAAAACTTCGATAATTTTAACGAGGTTCTTGCTAATATGCCCCTGAGTCAGAATAAAAGTGAAGCCTTTTATCTTATTAGAGTAGAGGAACCAGGGGGCATATTATCAAGGACCGGTGTTAAAATTATCGCCGTTTTATCAGCAGTAAACTGCCGATAAAACGGCGATAATGGGCTTGATAAAACGCCCTTGTTAATTCACATAGAAGCCCACGTTAACATCAGAACATGGGCTTCTATGGGAATTACCAAGGGCATATTATCAAGCCCATTATCGCCAGTTTCCTGCCGATAAAACGGCGATAATTTTAACACCGGCCCTTGATAATATGTCTCTTCGTGACGTAGTGCCTTACAACTATGGTTGATGTCTTTGTTTTTTTTTTACTGAACTTTTCAATTTTTTATATTTCAATACAGAAAAGGACACGGGTGATCGTTACAGAAAGAAAAGGTAATAACAGGTGAAATTAAATGCACAAAACCTCTTCTCGTTTTGGTACTTTTTTAACAGCACACATGTTCTTGCTGCAGCTGTGTGTGATATTCAGATCTAGGCCAAGGCTGTCCTTGCTGACTCTTTAGGGTATATAAATGGTGCTTCATCCCTGCCCACCAGTGTTTAAGGCCGCCATCTGGGCCAATACATTTCCTGCCTGCGTTTACAGGGGTGTTGACCGTAGCCGGGAAAAACAACAGGACAAGGCAGATCTAAGTGTACCTCAGTCTTTCTGGCGCAAGTGTTTATTTTATGTTGCATTTAGCATCATGTGACCTTGCTGAGAGCCTAGACCACTGGTCCAAATACGTTCTAGAGTCCAGGCTCTGGATTGCTCAGGGAAGCTGACCTGGCAAGATAGGTTGAAAGCAGCGTTCTGTTAAAATGTGACAGTCTAGAAACTGTGAGTCAATTACATTTTCAATTCATTCACAGAATGCCCATTGAAAGCTTTGATTAGCAATTATGCAGCTTAGCTCTCTAGCAGTGGTGTCACTAGGTTTGGTGTCACCCAGTGCGGGTAAGTCATGGTGTCACCCCCTCACAACTTACCCCATGAATCCATGATGCCCCTCAGGTACCCTTACACGGCCCCCCACATCCCCCTCATCAGAGCCGAACGCTCACGTGTACCAGTTCAATGTGTGTGCAGGTCATTCAGTCCAGGGGCATTCTGGTACTTGTAGTCACACATTTATAACAGAATGAAGAAGAACATGAATGCAAAACAAAGGTCAGATTTTGGGGAATTCTCAGGTTTGCGTCAGATCGTACACATTCTAATTAACCTGGGGAGAAGTGAACTTGCAGTTACAGAGACTAACAGCATGCCCACTGGAATCATCTAATTTCTGTGTAAATGTGGGTTTACCGCACTTGCCACATAATTCACTGCCGGATCCATTAAATGCATATTTCACCAAAAAATGTGCTTCTAGTTCACATGGATCAAACGTCACTACAGGAGAGTAACACACATGCTGCTACTCAGTGGGAGCTGCTTACGAAGGCGCACTAGTCTCCTTTTAGTTGCAAATTTCTCTGTTCATGTGCTAAAATGGTAATTTTGAGGTGAGACGCCTACGTGGCTGCACAATGTGTGTCGCTCTAGGCCACTATTGGGCTAAATGTCCCTTTTCTTTCCGCATAATTTAGTCGGCGTTCCTATGGGGACAGAAGAGATTTCACGACAGGCAGCCGGGGCTGGGGCAGTGCCAGCCATGTCAGGCGTGACATGCGACCTCTTCTGCCCCGTCTCTGGCGGGCTGCTGGGGAAACCCGTCTGCTGGGAAGCTTCGCCGTTCCCCTGGGGTCACCAGGACAGCCCCTGGTTCCATCTTTCCAAGGCCCTGGCACGTCTCCCTGCGTCTGAGGGGGTGCATTAGAAGGAGGCGCTGGTCGCCCCAGGGACCTTTGTTGGGCCCAGGGAGCCCATCTAGCGCCCACTCGCAGGGACTATCTTGCCAAAGCTCTAGCACCAAACACTCTTCCCTTCCCCTCCCGTCTCCTTCTTTCATTACCAATTGCTTCCCTCTGCTCTCCTTCTTTCTACTCCATAAAATGTTTCTCCCTTCGCTCTCCCTACTTCTCCATTTCATTTCTTTTGCCTTTTCACTCCAGGTCTCTTTTACTTGCTTTGCCATCTACCCTCTCCTATGTTCAGTTTAGTTCCTTTCGAACCCTTCGCTTCCGGTCTTCCTCATCACTGGGTCTTCCGTTCCTTTTCTTTTTCTTTCCCTTTCCCTTTCCCCTTTCCTTTCCTCTCTGCTCTTTTCTTTTTCCTTTCTACTTTTTTCTTTCTCTTTTCTTCTTTCTCCTTTCCCCTTTCCTTTCCTTCTCATCGCTGGGTCTTCCTTTCCTTTTCCTTTTTCCTTTCTCCTTTCTCCATTCCCCTTTCCTTTCCTTCTCTACCTCATCGATCTTTTCCCCTTCCCCTCACCTCTATAGACTACTGTTGGCATCAACTCTGTTTTTAATACATTTTTTACCCCCACCCCTCTTGCCGGTGCGCGTGGATGAAGGCTCTGCGCCAAGAAGTTACTTCTCATTACAAATGCATAATTCACTTTAACTCTTCATCGTCTCCTCCTGTAAGCTGATATTTCTAGGTCTCTTGTCTTGCCATCTCTTCCTGTGAAGTCTGTCTCCCCCCCCAACTTGGCTGTTCCTTCGCCCCCTCCTTTCCCACGTTCTATCCTTCAACACTCTCGCACCGCCGCTATGCGCCTCCCCTTCAGCACGGGGCTTCCAGCCGCTCAGGCCTTTCCACAGTAACTCTAGGGTGTAGGGCCAGTGCCTTCACAACATGCTCTCCTTCCCGAGGGAGGGGGACAGAGACAGCAGGAGGGTCAGTCACCTGTCTCGGAGTGGGGGGGGGAGCACAGACATATATAAACCCCTGCGTGGGCATGACGTGTGCCCGCATTGTGCTGTAGCAGATGAACTACAAGCGCCACAATGGAACTGGATGGCCAGAACAGAAGTAGGACTACTGTAATGATTGCAATGTATGGGCCCTGGGCCCTCATGATAGGCGCAGCAAGGATGGACACGGACACCAGGACTGTGTGGTAGGAAAGGTCTTGAGCACGTGCGCTCAGCCTCTTTTATTGGCAGCGTAATGTGACACCATGACGTTTGTGGTGGGTGGGTGTAGAGTGTGTTACATCACACAGGAACACTAGAACGTGTCCACACCAAGACACTACATCACTCTCCTTTTTAATCAATGAAAAGACCCAACTTAATAATTCACATTTGGGGAAAATGACTTATCTCGGGATGCAGTGAAGTGTTCAGTTCCGCCAAGCTTTTCTATCCGCCGATGCTTGGAAATGGGCAGATGGAGTTCAGTCTGTTTCGGGGAACATTTGTCCGCTTGGCACTGGTTGGTGGTGCTAGATGGAAACAGTCTGTAACGACTGGATACCCCCTTTTTCCTCACAGTCTTTCTGTAGTTGGCTTCCGTGGTCACGGGTGCGGTTGGAGTTCTTGTAGTACGCCGTGGAGTGGGTGGTTACGTACCAGTTCGGCCTCGGACTCACAGTTGGGACCTATTTTGCACTGCCATCTTCTTCACTCCTAACTGTGGCAACGGCCACGTGGATTTACTTCCTTCCTTTGGTGACTGCGGCAACGGCCACGGGGATGTACTTCTTTCTGCTCTTCAACTGTGGCAACGGCCACGTGGAATACACTTCCTTCCATTCTTAACTGTGGCAACGGCCACGTGGATATACTTCCTTGCGCTCTAGCAGTGGCAGGGGTGCCACATGTCTCTCCATTTCTTCCTTTCTTTTCACGGTGGCAACGTGCCACACAGATCTCTCCTTTTCTTCCTTTCTGTTCACAGTGGCAGACGTGCCACACCGCTCTCTCCTCTTCTTCCTTTCTATTCACCGTGGCAGAAGTGCCACACTGCTCTCTCCTCTTCTTCCTTTCTTTTCCTAGTGGCAGACGTGCCACACAGCTCTCTCCTCTTCTTCCTTTCTTTTCGCGGTGGCAACGTGCCACACAGATCTCTCTTTTTCTCCCTTCCTGTTTCGCGACATCACTCGGTCCGATCTTGCATCTTCTCTCCTGACCTGGCTCCTCCATGCAGGGCGCGCCCGCTGCATGTGTGATCCTGGTTTGTCCCCGACTGGAACACTTCCTCCTTCTTCCTCAGCTTCCTGAGTTGGTGTCGCGAACCCTCTTCTCTAGATTCTTGTTGGTGACGTTCGTGGGATGGTGTTCAGAGACCTTGACTAGGTCGAACGTCCTGGACCATTTGGCGGTCCGCTCCTGCTGATGTTTTGGCAGGTTTCTTCGGTCGTCCTGTCGGACTTACTGATGTAGTTTAGGGAACCCGTCGCGGGTCATACTTGGTATGCGATCTTTCTGTGGATCTGCTTCTGGGGGCTCCACACTTAGTGGTCGTCTTCGGTAACTGTTCTGCACTGTGGCGTTACCTGTGCCCTTCTTCCATGTCGTGTGGGCTGTGCCTTGCCACGTGGCGCGTTATCTGCGCCCGTACTTTTCAAGGCTCTCGGACACTTGTTGCGTGTCGTTGGTACTTGCAGCTTTGGCTGGCGTCGTTTTCTTGCTGCTGTGGCTGACGTCCAGTGCTTTGCTGCTTTGGACCGTTGGGTACTTGCTGCTTTGGCTGGCGTCAGATGTTTGCTGCTTCGGACCGTTGGCGGGAGTAGTTGATGCTGCGGTGATCTCCTGTGGCCACTAGGAGTCACTGCTCTCTCCGTCTCTGATCTCGGCAGTCTTATTCCCTGATCGTTCCTCCAGTGCTTGGCAGTCGTTTTCTCCAGACGTTTTGTCCTTGCTTGGATGCTTGGTGAGGTGTTGATGTTACGTGAGACATTCGTGCCTCTTCCCACGTCGCTTCGGAAGTGGCAGCCGCCGACTCCTTGCTGGTGCGTGTGGGTGTCTTCTGCGCTGAGCGCGCTTTCTGGATTCGGGCGTTAGGATGCTTTCCCTTGGGGCGCTACTCCGTCTGTTGCCTCTAGATGGTGCTAACTTCTTTTGCGTTGAACAATGCTTGTTTCAGAGCTGGAGGATGTTGGTGCACTAATGCTTTTGGCCACTGGGTGGCAGTGTTGCTGGATCTGTTAGCAGCCTGTCTTGTCTTTCCCGGGTGTGCACTCTATTGCTTCAGTGCACAGGGGGTTGGAGCTGCTGCTGAGAATGGGTGAGTAGATTTTCTTTGCTTTTAGTGTTCCAGAAATGTACCGAATTATAAATGTGCTGAAGTCAGGCAGACATTGCAAAAGCACTGTTTATGTCCCTCTGGTGTTGTGCAGCTTTGATGCTGGGGGCAAATTTGGCAGTCTCTGTGGGTGCACCGGTGGTTCCTCTTGTTTCAATGTCCCGGTGGGGCTTATGTAGACTCCTGGCGGTGTTGACCGCTTTGCCGGCACTCTGCCCCTCACGGAGCACACAAGGAGGGGGCTCTTATGCTGACGGCGGCGCTGGCCTCGTGCAGGCGCTTACTTCTCCCCTGCTCCTGTGCACTCCGCTCCTCACACGGAGCACACGAGGAGGGGGGGGCGCCTCTTGCTCTTGGCGGCGCTGGCCGCTTGCAGACGCTTGCTTCCCCTTGCCTCCTCTCCCCGTCCGCAGCCGTCTCGGCAGTACTCACGCGGGCGGGGTGAAGGTGTTGTGCTCCGGCGGGGAAGCGCGTCGCTCCGTTCACTCCTCCCTGGACGGGGGCGCTCGAGGCAGGCCGCGGTTGGGCTCCGCCGGCTCTGTCTTTAAGGATGTTCTTTGTCCGCTGGCCCCACTTTCGCCGGTCTCCCGCCGCAGCAGCTTCAACAAGCACTCGCTGCGCGGCGGAGACCCGCCATGCTTTTCGCAGGCCGCGGGTGGGCTCCGCTGGCTCTGCAGTGACTGTCCTTCACTGGGCGCTACCGGCGGGCCGCGGGTGGGCTCCGCTGGCGCTGCTTAGTCTTTACTTCGCTGGGGCGCTGCCGGCAGGTCGCGGGTGGGCTCCGCTGGCGCTGCTGAGTCTTCCCTCGGTGGGGGTGCCGCCGGCAGGTCGCGGTTGGACTCCGCTGGGCCCGGAACACTTGCGAGGGGGGTCGGGAGGCGGTTAGCTACTCCACTCCCTCCCCCTCGTTGCTATTGTTAATTTTAGGGTCCGGCCGCCTTCCCTTCACGCCGTGGCTTTCTCAGGGCCCCGCCGCTTCCGTTACACACGCGGCGGGGGCAAGGGATGACTCGGGCAGGCCGCGGGTAGGCTCCGCTGGCGCTGCTTATTTCCTGGCACAGTTCATGGCGGGCACTTCACCCCTGGGGCTCACCTTCGGCCGGCAGGCCAGATGCTCCGTCGCGGTCGCGGCGGGTGGGCTCCGCCCGGCCCGTGCCCTTTTCCGGTGGGGTTTTTCAGCCTCGCGGTCCTCACAGGTGGGCTCTGGGCAGTCCGCAGCTACTTGGTGGCACTCGTTGGTGGCAGTCGACGCTGGTGGACTCCGGTCGGCTCGTTGTGTGGCTCCCGGTCACTGCGGGGCTCCGACGTGCTCACCGGCTTCTCGGACCGCTGTGCCTTGCTGCAGGGGATGCCCTTCAGGCGGGCAACTCTCTCCCCCTTTTCCTCATTGTTTGGTAGTGGCACGCATGGGTTGCACTACCGACCTCGTCGCCATTGTAATGATTGCAATGTATGGGCCCTGGGCCCTCATGATAGGCGCAGCAAGGATGGACACGGACACCAGGAATGTGTGGTAGGAAAGGTCCTGAGCACGTGCGCTCAGCCTCTTTTATTGGCAGCGTCATGTGACACCATGACGTCTGTGGTGGGTGGGTGTAGAGTGTGTTACATCACACAGGAACACTAGAACGTGTCCACACCAAGACACTACAACTACTGACACTAAATTACACCCTGATAGTCACCGATGCTTTGATGAAGAGCACTGGCTAGTCCCAGTAAACTGCACTGTATACAGCAGCCTGTCTGTCATATTGAGCGTTCGGGAGTAGTAACTCGAGATCAAGTAGTTGCAAATGAGGAAAAGGCAGCAGAAAGTTTCCTTCATGAATAAACTACAGCCATGACGCATTTGAAAATAAATACATGGTTCTGAGGCCTGCAACTGTGTGTGCTGTAACAGATTAACGGAGAAATACAAATACACCACAACAAGGGCCAAAATGTCACGGGGTACCTGAAACAGAGGTGGAATTATTATAGCAAAATGACGGACCTAATGACTGTGAATGCTGGCTTGTTGGTGTGCATCCACAATCACAAGTTTTGGAATCCTTGCTGACTGGACTGGTTCACTACTTGTGTTCACTGCTTTTTCCTAACCTCGACACCCAGCCGTGGGATCCCTTAAAAGAGAGTAGACAACACCCTAATGGGTTAAAGATACAAGGACTGTCAGCTGGGCACCTCGTTCGACAGTTACCTCCCGTCGAAAGTCTCCCAGTCCCACTTAATCAAGTGCTTGTCCCATCACCGAGAATTACTACTGGGATTCTGGGTGGGGGAGCGGAGCCTAGGCCTGGCAGTGAGCATGCATCATTGAGCGCGAGCCTGCAAGACTGCCTTGACCCTGTGCCTCATGGGAACAGTCAATCCCGAACTGCCAAGCCATGTCTTCCCTGGATCGGAATGAAGCATCCTAGGACCGGTTTCTGGCTATCAGCCGTCTCCAGCCAGGATAGCTTGACTCCAGTGGTGTGGAGAGCACGGGACTCACGTCTGAGCATACCCGTCCCACTCGTGGTGACAAATGCAAAAACAACAGTTGATGGACAGAATGCAGAACAATGTCATACATTCACCCCAGTACAGAGATCTGGGCCGAAATCCATCATTTTATTGCACTCCACACCACCCCAGTTCAGACATGGCCATATGCAAATCAGCCTTGACCCCGTGCCTCATGGGAACAGTACAGCCCGAACTGCCAAGCCATGTCTTCCCTGGACCAGAATCAAGCATCCTAGGACCGGTTTCTGGCTATCAGCCGTCATCAGCCAGGATAGCTTGACTCCAGTGGTGTGGAGAGCATGGGACTCACGTCTGAGCATACCCGTCCCACTCAGGGTGACAATAGTTGATGGACAGAATGTAGAACAATGTCATACATTCACCCCAGTACAGAGATCTGGGCCTAAATCCATCTTTTTTTGCAGTCCACACCACCCCAGTTGAGACATGGCCATATTCAAATCAGCCTTGACCCCGTGCCTCATGGGAACAGTCCAGCCCGAACTGCCAAGCCATGCTTGCCTGGACCGGAATCAGGCATCCTAAGACCGGTTTCTGGCTATCAGCCGTCCTCAGCCAGGATAGCTTGACTCCAGTGGTGTCGATAGCACGGGACTCACGTCTGAGCATACCTGTCCCATTCGGGATGACAAATGCAAAAACAACAGTTGATGGACAGAATGCAGAACAATGTCATACATTCACCCCGTACAGAGATCTGGGCCTAAATCCATCGTTTTTTTGCACTCCACACCACTCCTGTTTAGACATGGACATATGGAAATCAGCCTTGAACCATTGCCTCATGGGAACAGTCTAGCCCGAACTGCCAAGCCGAGTCTTCCCTGGACCGGAATCAAGCATCCTAGGACCGGTTTCTGGCTATCAGCCGTCATCAGCCAGAATAGCTTAACTCCAGTGGTGTGGAGAGCATAGGACTCACGTCTGAGCATACCCGTCCCACTCAGGGTGACAACAGTTGATGGGCAGAAAGCAGAACAATGTCATACATTCACCCCAGTACAGAGATCTGGGCCTAAATCCATCGTTTTTTGCACTCCACACCACCCTAGTTCAGACATGGCCATATGCAAATCAGCCTTGACCCTGTGCCTCATTGGAACAGTCCAGCCCGAACTGCCAAGCCATGTCTTCCCTGGACTGGAATCAAGAATCCTAGGACCGGTTTCTGGATATCAGCCGTCATCAGCCAGGATAGCTTGACTCCAGTGGTGTGGATAGCACGGGCCTCACGTCTGAGCATACCCGTCCCACTCGGGGTGACAAATGCAAAAACAACAGTTGATGGACAGAATGCAGAACAATGTCATACATTCACCCCAGTACAGAGATCTGGGCCTAAATCCATAGTTTTTTTGCACTCCACACCACCCCAGTTCAGACATGGCCATATGCAAATCAGCCTTGACCCCGTGCCTTATGGGAACAGTCCAGCCCGAACTGCCAAGCCATGTCTTCCCTGGACTGGAATCAAGCATCCCAGGACCAGTTTCTGGCTATTAGCCATCATCAGCCAGGATAGCTTGACTCCAGTGGTGTGGAGAGCACGGGACTCACATATGAGCATACCCATCTCACTCGGGGTGACAAATGCAAAAACAACAGTTGACATTGCAGTTTAAAGCATTTTCTAAAGGGAAATTGGCTATCTAAACCCTTGAATTTGGGGGTGAGCCAGAATTTTTTTGGGTTTCTAGCAGTGTTGCGGTCCGATTCTCTATTGATTTGTTGCACTTTTGGAGCTTAATCTATTTTCTGGGTTTTGCTTACTTCTCTATTTACGTAGGCTCTGAAAGCCTTCATTGCAATTGATGTCTATGTCTTTTGATTGATTAATTAAAACTGCTGCTGTATTTAGGAATTTTTGTCTGTATTGCACTTTAATATTTAATACATTTTTGTGGTGTGTCTAAATTACTGATGTCAAATTCACTTTTTGAAACAAGTTCATAAAAAAAATCTTAGGCAACTTTTTCATTCATTATATATGATATATCATAGCAAGGCAGAGAGCACATACATAAAAAACTAAAAAACATGAGTATTCATACAAAAATGAATCACATCAGAATAATCCATTCTGATTATTTGTGCAATTTTGTTATTGTTGGTTGTTGTTGACATGTATGCGTGAGCAGAAGGGGCCAGTGGTGGGAGTGCTGCGGGGCGGTGAGGCAGGGTGGGCGTAGAGCAGGTTGGGGGGTAGTAAACTATGGAATATGGCCCAACGGAGGTAAGTACACAAATAAATAAGTAAAACAAATGTTGTTGCACGCGCGCTGCATCACGTTTTGCAATGCAGCGCTCAATTAAATTAGTTTAATTTATTTGTTTACTTACCTCTGTTCACCCGTATGCCATAGTTTACTACCCCCCACCCTGCTCCTCCCCCACAACGCCCCACTGCCCCACAGCATTCCCACTACCACCCGCTACTGTGCGTGAGTAGAAGAATGCAATGATGATGACATTTACTGTCTTCATGCAATTTTCTTAGAGGTATCTATTTATTCATGAAATATATATTTGAATAAAATAATCTTTAAATAACAACTATAGCCATTTTTGTATGAATGCTCATGTTTTTATGTTTTTTTATGTTTGTGCTCTCAGTCTTTCTATGATATATCATATAAGATGTGAAGGAAAAGTTGCCTAAGATTTTTGTTCCAAACTTGTCACATTATCCCTGCCTTAGGAACTATACTTGTTAGCAGGGGAACACTAACCCCACTTTTTGATGTTTTAAATTCCCTTTTTGGAATCAGTCTTTATTATTGACTAAGGGCCATATGTATCAACATCTCCATTTGTGATTCTCAAATAGCGATTTTTTTGCGAATCGCTATTTGAGAATCACAAAATTCTATGTATGTAGGATTTGCAATACATTTTGCGATTCCTACATATTCCTTATTTCGAATCTCAAATTGCGATTCGCAATTAAGGAATACCTCCCCATTCATTCCTATGGGCCTAGAGGCCTATTGGAATGAATGGGAAGACACTCTCAATTTGCGATTAGCAATTAGCAAATCGCAAATTGAAAATGCAATTTCAAGGGTGCAGGGGTCTCAAAAGGACACCCTGTTGCACCCCTGAAATAAGCATAGGTGCACATATGGCACACATACATGCCCTAAGGGCATATATGTGCTTCACATAGCACTTTGAAAAATGCAAAAAAGTACATTTTTCAAAGAAATCGCAAATTACCACCAACTTGAAGTTGGTGGTAATTTGCGATTCATTAAGGCCAAATTGCATTTTATTGGTGCTTCTGACATTGCTTTTAAGGAATTGCAACATTTGTGATTCCTTAAATGCAATCTCAAAATAATGAATGACAAATTTTGCGATTCCTTATTTTGCACACAGATTTGCCTCATACATACCTTTTGGCAAAATTGTGATCGCTAACACCGAAATTCTGCGAATTTTGGCATTTGCTAATGCAATTCTGCTTGATACATATGGCCCTAAATGCCTGGGAAAGAGTTGCAGTTGAGATCCTTTGGCCTCTAGGAAATGGGCATCATCTCATGGTAGTTATTGATGAATAATCACGTTTTACCTGGGTGGAAGACTTATTATCGATAACCCATGACAAGTCATTGAGTGGCCTGTGGAAATCTTTGCAGCATGGTGTATCTCTGCTATGATCAAATCTGATAATGTCCCTCCTTACAATACCAAAGCATTCAAGGAGTTTCTTGTTTGACTCAATGTAAAGCATCAAAAGCGTAAGCTTCTGTGACTCCGGGCCAACGGTGCGTTTGAACAATTTATGAGCAGCCTCAAGAGGGTAATTCAGCAAGCATCGATGGAGGGAATTGGTCTAAAACAAGCCATGTGTAAAGCCCTTCATGCCTATTGATTAACTCCTCACTACACATCTGGTGAGAGCCCTGTCACCTTGCTATTTGGGAGAGTCATCTGAACCCAAATACCACAATGGAGATAGGACTGATCAATGAATGGCGATCAGCAGAATTAAAGCACAGCAAAGAATAATTCCCTTGTGGCCTAAATTCCTTTACCAATGTTTTTATAATCTCTACTTTCAAAAAAGTCCTTCAAAACATGGCAAACACACTTGTTTCTTTCATATTTGTTCTTTTTTTATTATTATTTATTCTTCTTTTACTTTTTTGCAAAATTACGTTTTATACTTTTTTTCCCATATATAAATTCATTATGTTCGCATCTCATAAAAATTTGAATCAACACATATATATACTTAGCAGTGCATCTGTGAACAATAAAAAATATACACAAAAAATATACCATACAGAGGACACATCTAAACAATCACACAATTTATCATACATACACTATCATTCACCCAAAATACACTCTTTATTCTGTGTCTAAAGCATCACAGATCGTCATGTGAACTGTCACTTTGGATTTACCCTGGTCTACCCCAACCTCAAGTAACATGTCATAGCTATTGCTAGTATCATACTGTTTTTCTGACTAGTCTGACTGTGATCCTGCTACATCAGGACCCCAGTCACTGTGCTTCTTCCCTAAAATAGCTTTGGTAAGTACCTTGGTACACTCCTAATTGGCTGCTGGGATACCATAGTAAGACCTTAGTATATGGTACTAAGGTACCCCAGGATTAGGTACGCCAGGGTTCCCCCATGGGCTGCAGTATGTATTATGCTGCCTATGAGGGACCCTCCAAACTCTGACTACAGGCCTGACATTGCAGCCTGTGTGAGTTGGTGCTTACACCTCCCACAAAAGATATACGTTTTCTTATATCTTACATCGCTGTGCTTAAAACCTCTGAGTCACCCCTCTAGTAGACCTTTCAGTCCCAAAGGCAGGGTGCTCAGCTCTAAGTGTGAGGGTGCCCCTGCATGAGCAAGACACCCTTGCAACCTTCTGAGTCCATTCTCCTGGGTTGTCAGTGCCTCAGCCATTACTATATATAGATTGGCCATGTGTCATTACGCGATGACCATCTCTAAACTGGCTGTAACGAACCCTGTCATGTTTCGTATCAAACATGTTGGAATCATACCCCCACACCGTAAATGGAGTGGGAGATATGATTACATGCACTGTAAATCTCCTTCAGAGGGCATTCAGTTCTCCTGGTATCAGTCTTTCAGAACTAGAATGCAAGCTAGAGCTGCTGCCGACCTGAGACACAAATCTTTTCTCCTGCTGCTGAGTCAAGATCGAGCAGGGAAAGGCAGAACAATAGGTATCCTGTCACAGGGAGATGTGACCACCTCTCAGACAGGGTTTAGTGTATTGGAACAGGGTAGGGGTGCTTACCAGCACAACTCAGATTGCTTGAGGGACACATTTGGTGCCATCCTTGCATACTCCAGATCAACCCAGTTTGAGGAGCTGTTGGCTCCTGCTCTGGCATAACACTGGACAGGGGGCATGGAAGTAGCAGCCCAACTGTCCAGCCCCATCTCCAAGAGGGAAGGGTAAGTCCCTAGATTCATCATGGGATTTGATCAAAATCTAACTTCATGTCCTCTTTGACCATCTGGACAATCTGACCAAGTTGTTCTGACCGTGTCGAACTGACTGAATCGCACTTCGCTTTGGTAACCAAGACTGCAACCAGGAAGACCCTGTCTGCTCCTGATCTCTTTGGTCTGCAAGCCCACTGCACTGTCAGTGTCCATGCTCCATACAGGTTCCCTCCAGGACCTGTGGATATCCAAAGATAGCTGAAGGAATATCCCTTGGAATGAAGGAGTCGCTTCCCTGCATCTGCAGGCATTCAACATAGCTGACTGGTTTGCTGATCCTGGGCTCCTACTGTCTCCGACAGGTTCAGTAATAGAGGTGGCAGTTCTGCAACTCCCTCAAGCTTGCACTGTCTTCGGCCCGAGTCTGAGGCCAGGGTCCCTCGTCGACACCGCCGGAACCGGGTCACTGTGTACTGCGTCAGCTGGCCATTGCTAAGGTGACTTTCATATCCAGAGATCTTTGGACCCTTTCCAGGGTATTCTTTGATTTCATTATGCTTCCCTGCTTGCTTGGGGCCTGCCCAAACTTGCTTGAACGTAGTGTGTCCGTTGGACCTTGCTGGTCTGGCACTGTACCTTTTCATCTTCTTTAACGTGTTGCTGTTGCCGAGGCCTGTTTGTGCTCCCGCTGGACACCGACCCCCTGGATATCGGCATCCAATGTGGGCCAGCTCTTATACCTTTCCTGGTCATCCTCAGCATCACCTGGTCCACGTAGCTCCAGAGACAAGGGCACCATCAATTCTCTTGCAACAGCCGACATTGGTGGGCACTTGAGTCCCATACCTCCTGGTCCCTCCTGAGTGAAATAGACTTTGTGCCCTCTGCTTGAATCCACCCTTGGGTTCCACGGTTCTCTTCAAAGTACTTCACCAGCCGCATCTTGCTTGAAGTCCTCCATTGGGGTCTATGGCGGTTCTTAATGCCACTTCATAACTATGCACCCGGCTCCTCTAGGGTAAGTATCTTGTGTTACTGGGTATCCAGGGGTGGGGAGACTCTCAGACTATCCATTTTCCACTGGGTGTCTTCCAAGTCCTCTGGGAAGGGTCCTTTTTCCTCAGAATTGCAGGTGCAACTTCCCCATTGACTTACCTTGAGCATGCAGTCATGTACTCACTTAGCAAACAGCCTCTGTGGGGTTCCTGGGTCCTTACCTTGGGAGGTTCCTTGGTTCTTCAGCACTTCTAAGTCTTCTGAGGCCCCTCTTAACTTCAGTCATTAGTCACATTGCACTAATATTGTATATGGTTGGGTCTCGCCCAGGAGCACACTGCATTTTAGTGCTACTTACCTGTCGTATTATAAAAGTATTGTGTGTATTGTAAATATTTCTCCTGGTAGGAGATATCGCATTGGGTTAGTGAGTGTCTGTACTAAATAACTATTTTCATAACTACACTGTGTTGTTCGTTTTCACTTAATCTGCACTATGAGATTAGATATTGGTGAAACAAGCTGCTTTACACTCCTAGATGAAGCTGAAGCTCTTGTTAGTGTTAATCTCAAGCTTCTTTCCGTTGCAATATGTTTGGAATGAATTTAATAGAGATTGTAGACCTCTGGGCATTTGAGATATTAATATAGTGTTGTCTGCAAATAGGAGGGCTGGAACCCTTTCTCCTTTCAATTTCGGTGCATCGTTTTTGCAGCCCTCCAAATATAATGGGATGTCATTAACAAACATTGAGAATAATGTGGGTGCCAACACGCATCCTTGGCGAACTCCCCTCTTAATAAGGATGCTGTTTGTACAAATTCCCCCCATTTCCTAGTCTGAATTCACCTCCCTATTACACGCGGTCAGCTCAGGCTCCGCCAATGACTGTTGTCCCCCTCAAATTCTGAAAGCCGCCTTCTTGGCCTGTCCGGGTCCCCCGCTAGCTCTTCTTAATAACTCACTTGCTACAGGCTCTGTCCCCGATGCTTTCAAACAAGCAGTTGTTGTGCCTATACTCAAAAAGCCTGGTGCTGATCCATCTGTTCTGAGCAATTATCGGCCGATCTCCCTCCTCCCCTATTTGGGGAAAGTCCTGGAGACTTATGTCACCCGATGCCTCAGCGCTTTCATTGAAAAATCCTCCTTTCTTGACAACCAGCAGGCCGAGTTTAGACCGGCCCATTCAACGGAAGCTGTCATCGTGGCCGTGATGGATGCGCTGAGACAAGGTGCCGATAAGAACCTCCCCCAGGCCCTTGTTTTATTAGATCTGTCGGCAGCTTTCGACTCGGTCGTGCACATCATCTTGATCGACTGTGTCAGAAATGCGGGCATTCAGGGCTTGGCCTTAACTTGGATCAGTTTCTTCTGGCACCAGCGCTCCCAATCGGTTCACCTATCCACCTTTTCTGCCCCCTACTCCTCACTTTCCTGTGGTGTCCCCCAGGGTTCTGCTCTTTCACCCCCTTTATTCAATCTCTATATGCAACCCCTTCTAGACTCCCTCCGTCACACCCCCGTCACCATCTTTAACTATGCAGATGACTTACAGTTAATCTTCCCCATCGACTCCTCTCCTTTTTCCTGTACCAACTTCCAATCCACTATGCTTGCCATCTCTGAGTGGATGCATTTTAGCCAGCTGAAGCTCAATCCCAGCAAGACGGAGTTGGTATTGACAGGAGGGTCCTCCAACCCCTGGAGCTCCAGTTTTTGGCCCCAATCTCTTGATCCCCCACCCTGTCCCGTCAATACCATGAGGAGCCTTGGAGTTATTATCTCTAGTGACTTATCTATGAGACCTCAAATTAACGTCATCACTTCTGCTTGCTTCCACCATCTGCGCAGAATCTGTAAAATCCGAAGGTTCCTCACCACAGAGGCTCTCACACTTGTCATCATGGCCCTTGTCACCTTCCATATCGATTACGCCAACTCTCTGTATGTGGGGATCCCTGTCTACCATCTTCATCGGCTTTAGTTGGTGCAAAATCAGGCGGCCAGACTGGTCTTTCAACAGCCTAAGCACCAACATGTCTCGCCCCTGCTGAGGAGATTGCACTGGCTCCCGGTAGCCTCTCGATGCATTTTCAAACTGAGCTGTACTGTATTTAAGTCACTCCGTGCCCTTGCCCCAGCCTTCACTTCCCTCAGCCTCAAGCGTCACATTCCCCTGTGGAATCTTCGGTCTTCTGCTCACAACCTTTTAATCGTCCCCAGGTTCAAACGGAAAAAACATGGTGGCTCCTGTTTTTCCTTCCTTGCCCTCTCAACCTGGAACTCCCTTCCCTCTACTATACGACTCTGTCCCGACTACACCTGCTTTCGCAAACTTCTTAAAACCCATCTCTTCCAGCTAGCCTACGAATAACCTCACTGCCTTTCCTCCCTGCTTTGTCTATGAGCGCCATGAAACCGATTGGTGACCGTGCGCGAACATAACAAACATAGCATAACAGCGTTTGTTAGTTCGCCCTTTGGGCCCCATCTTACTTAGCATAATTATGTTCATGCAACTTTATAATCTGTTGCAAAAGGCTAACCGGGAGCCCTTGACTATATAATGACTCCCATAACGATTCACGTGGAATAAGATCAAAAGCAGCCCTGAGATCTATAAAAGCGACATATAGATGCCCCTTCCTTATATTAATATACTTCCAACATAAACAACAAAATCTAAAAATCTGGTCTATAGTACATATTTTAGGTCTGAAACCTGACTGTAACTTCGTAAGGACAGCATTTTCCTCTATCCATGTGTTCATACAGTTTAAAATATGCCTTGCATACATTTTTTGTAAAATGTCCATTAAACTAAGGGGGCGATAGTTGGCCGGATCATTCCTATTGCCCTTTTTAAAAATGAATACGATTTCCGCCCCCTTCCAAGTATCCGGAAAATCCACGCCTGCTGCTACAGCATTACATAAATAATTAATGTAGGGCCCCCAGACATTGATTTCATGCTTGTATAAATCACCCAGGATTGTATCCAGTCCGGTTGCCTTTCCATTTTTTACTGCATTGATAGCTAACATTATTTCTTCTAGATCAAATTCTAGTTTAGCTACACTAGGGCTTAGCAATAGCACATCCTTATTTGATACCCCAACATTGTCTGGTGCCCTATATAACTGAGTAAAATGTTTGACCCGAGTAGTCTCATCAAGAAAAACATCCTTAACTACCTATCCCATATTATTCCTTTTGGCCACTAATCTCCAAAACACCACTTGATCCTTATTCTTGGCAGCAATAAGCAGTTATGACCAGTTTTCCTCATCCCAGCTTATTTTTGCCTTCTCTTGTATTATCCTATATTCTCTTCTAGCTTCCTTGATTTCAATAGGATTCTTATTTTTTATTGTTTGTAATAATCTAGTTTTACCGTTACGGCAGCGCTTGTCATACAAGGGTTTCCTGCTTGGCATAGTGTTTAAGTTTTTAATAATTTTTTGGGCATTTTTGTTACCAGGGGTAATAATGATTTAAAAAAACTCTTATGTAGGTCTAGAAAAAACACTTCCTTTGAGTGGTGAGGTTAAGTGTCTAAAAAAAGTATCAGCTAGTGTACTATAACTTTTTTCTAATACTTCCCCATGTTCCAACATGTGGGCCCATTTTAGTGAGCGACTGTTATTACTGGCGAATATATCACCATTAGTTACATTAGATGCTTCATTATTCGTAATTATGCCAGGCAGTAAACTGTTAAGAAGTAACAATTGGAGCGGGCGATGGTCACTCTCGATTCTAGGCATAATCTCTAGATCGACTACATAAGTCCAGATATCAAGCAAAACCATAATATAATCAATTTTGCTTTGGGAATTATTCCGAAAGAAAGTAGCGGCCTTTAACGTGTCTGATGATAAACGGCCGTTACAAGATCTCAGCCCATAGGGAGATGGCAACCTCGTAATTTGTAGGGCTAGTACCGTACAGGGAACCGGATTGATTTTTTATAATATAGGAATATTATTGGCACTATCCTCATCTTCAAAAATGTCTCCAAGCCCTATCTTGGGCTCGTAGTTGCAGTTCAGGTCACCACCTATTATTATACTTGACTTTTCCTCCAAACAATTTAGGAATGAGTCCAACTTTCCTAATGTCTGTGACTCTTTTGATAGAGGACCTGGTCTGTTATACACATTGAATAGATGTATCACCCTTCCTTCCTTCATTATTATTCTTATTCCGAGTATATCTGTTGAATTTATGCATAATTCGGAGATTCTAATCTCAATTGTTACTTTAACCCATATTACAAGCCCCCCGGGGGCCTTCCTCTTGCAGATGGAACTGTGTCAATATAAAATGTTCTATACCCCACTCTATGTGTAGTATTTAGCGCCCAGGTTTCCTGCAAGAGGCAAATATCACGTGTTTCAATATACTCAACCAACTCCGGATCACTAACATTTTTCCTAAGCCCCGCTATATTCCATGAAATTAATTTTATTCCTAGCACGTTACTACCACTCATGGCTACCAAAGATCCATCTGACAGGATATCACTGGTGTTTGTGGTTTCCTTTAGCAATACTACTTCGCCAGCCATACTCTGTGTTATATTTTGGGGCACTAAACCATCCCCACCCATATCTTCCTCATTTACTATAAGTAAATTGGTCTGTGGTATAGTGTGTGGAACAATCTTTTCACCCTCTATCTCCATTTCTATCGGTGCAACCATCATTTCATCTCCCAGAGATATTGGCGGATGCAGTAAATCGACAGCCTCCAAGGAAGATAATTCTTGAAACCTTTTAGAAGTATGAGGGGAGGAGAAGTTATCACAGTTCCGGGTTGTTTCTTAAAAAATAAAAATACCCCAGAGGGAGGGCATGGATGTTGGTATTCTGCATCAAGGTCTCCTCATGTATTCTCGATAAATTACAGGCTGTGTAGGGAAGCCTAAAATTTATGACTATCGCCTTGAATATTTTTCCTGTTGTCCCCCACCCACCCTACTCGGCGCACCATTAGGATTTCATTCATTTTTTGTGGGCTAAACCTTTTAAACTTTTGGAGCCAGTCTACGGCTTTATTTCTAAGATTATGCCAAGTTGTTTCCTGCTGGAGGAAGGGGGAAGATGGCGGCTGAGTGAAGAGTTCAGTCGTGAGCTCCTTGCCTGAGGGTGCTGTATTCCCGAAAATGCCCGCCGGACCTGATCTCTAACTAGAAAATAAAGAGCACCATGAGAAGCTAAATATGCCAGGAATCTCTACCCTTTTGATAGTAACTAGCATAGTATATTGGCGGAATGGCAATAGCGTAATAGAAAGTAGCAACAGCAAAGCCTCGAAGAAAAAAACTGTCTCTTGCCTCCGTCTCCTGTCTCCTGCGGCCCGATTGGGAAAGCTGCCTACATCCACCCAGTTTCCACCCTGACTCACTTCTGTACTAGCATCAGAGGTAATACCTGCATCCACTTCGGCATCCACTGCGGCATCAACTTTGACATCCAGCAACCGGCGTCCACATCCTCAGGAGCTGGAGTTTGAGCCGGTGAGTGCCTGCGAGTGCTTGTAAGCCAGCAGCCTGCAAATCGGAGGGATCAGGGGGTCCCGAGTGCTGGGGGAGATTACGGCGTGCAAGCACAGGGTGACAGGGTCACAGTGCAGCTGTCTGGCTAGGCGGTCTCATGTCCCTCTCTCCATTCTCTCAAGACGGTGCGTGGCGTGGAGCACAGCAACCGCCGTCTGGAGCACAGCTGATCGGCACTCTCAACTCTAGGTCCTTCAGAGCTCAGGGCTCCGCTGAGGTTGCTGCGACGAAACGTGAAAGCACCGAAGGGCTTACTCGAGGAGCCGGTGCAGGCACAGAAAGAGGCTGATAGGAATATTGGTGGTTCAGCCTGAAAACTGCATGAAGGCGATCTGAGAGACCTGAGAGATCAGTGTGTTGTTTGCCTTCGCCCTGTTTACATCCTGCACTCGTTTCTTTTTTTTTATCCATACTCAGTACTCTGGGCTCTACATTTTTTGGTTTTGCTCTCTTCTTGCGTTGCCTTGCCACTATTTCCTTGCACTAAAGAACTAAAGAGCTACTGTATCCTTCTGTATCCTTCTGTTGTAATTTGTGTCACACGACCCATATGACCCACATGAGTACACATGAATACACATGAATACCATATGAGACATATATAATTCGGCCTGATAAGCCGATAAGCTGAAAGCAGCGAGAGGTGGAAAGACAAGACTGGCAAAAAAAAGAAGAAAGGTAAAAAAGGAGTAGCAGTAGTGGAGTGGCCAGGGGAAAACAAAAGACCGCCACTGTCTACGCTCAGTCTATCCCCCTGACATGTGGAGCAGAAACAGAAAACAGATATTGGGATAGGCTAAGGTCTAAACTCGAAGTGGTCACAAAGAGCCACAAAAGGAAACATGCGAAAATTGTCTGACAAGAAGGAAAGGAATCGAGAAAATAAGAGGTTTGGCAGAAAATACCCAGAAAGGTGCAAAACAACAGGAGTACAGGACAAGTAGTCTGCAAGGCCGAGTCTGCTAGGCTGAGGCTTCCCTCTCTCCCAAATCTGAAAACGCTAACCAAGAACAATGGAGCCTACCGCAGAAGCGGCTCCCCACTCACTCGGAGTGTGGGCAGAAGCAGTGAAATCACGCCACACCAACAGGAAGGTAGGACACAGAATATCCATTCGAAGTAAGGAAGTGGCAGCTGAGGTAGAAATAAGCAATAGAAGGTCCTGCGCAGTACAAGGAATACAAGGGCTACAAGTCATCACAGAGAGGAAAATTGCACAGAAGCCTCCACATTATCTGTTTAACTCAGCAAGGGAAAATCCTTCTACTATCAATCAACTTTTCGACAACAGAGCACAACCTAGAAGACACCAGCCCGTCCCAGAGGGCCTCAAAACGACCGTGCTAACAGCGAAATCCCCACATAAGCTGAAACCAGCTGAGGCCCCTAAGAGTCCGCAATCTCTCAGCAGAAACAGCGCAAGAGAGAAAGGGGTACAGTTTAAGAAGTAAAACTTCAGAGATAAAAGACAGCACTCCAATCAAAGGGAAAATAAAAGGTATGTCGCCAGCCAGTGCCCTCTCTAGAGAGGAAAAAAGGAACAACAAAAGACACGTCTCAGGGCTACCGCAAGCGCCTCAATCCAGAGCAAGCCTAAAATCCACAGGTCGCAACACCTTAAAAATCACCCCCTCACTAAGGTCTTACTTTAAGGTCCAATATAAGGACAGAAACTGTACCCTCGAGAAAGCCTGGGACTCGGGAAAGACTCATAAAGATGCACCCAACACAGGAAAGACCCAGGACCTCAAAATGGCGGAGAACAAAAAACAGTGTAAACAAAGTTCAGGAATACTCGACCTAACAGTCAGTAATAAATATCAGGCCCTATCTGTTGACGAAATAGAAACAGAAGCAGAAAGAGAAACTGAGCACCGGCCTGAAGCAACAAAGACATTTCTAGAAAAAAGCCAACAGGGTCGCTCACAAACACCGCCGCCGGCAGCACTCATACTACCCACAAACGATATGGATACAGATACCCCAGAAGCTACAGTTGCCAAGAGTGTCAATATCCCTGAGAATGCTCTAGAAGAGATGATGAAGGAGCTTCGAAGTAAATTTGCCCTCTCTGAAAAAAACCAGTCCAAAGTACAAGAAGTTTGTGAAGTATTGGATCAGAAAATAAACACTCTCATCGACATGCTGACAAACGTCGAAGGCGAAATCGAGGTACTAAACAAGAAAACGGAGGCTAACCACAATGAAATAACGAAATTAAAGACCAAGGAAGCTGAGATCAGTGAAAGAATGGAGTCCCTTGAAAACCACGCCAGGAGAAACAACCTCAAAACGTTTAATATCCAGGAGGGACTTGAAGGAGAAGACATCAAAGGCTTCATAATCCAGCTAATTGAAGAAAAAATCCCTTGGGCTAAATTGGTAAATTTAAACGAAGACATCCAAAGGGTTCACCGAGACCCCTTTAGGAAGGGGAAGTTTAGAAAAAACCTGAGGAAAGTTCTAATCTACTTCATGACCGACTCATTGAAGGAGCGAATACTCAGTGAAGGCCTTAAAGCTGTATCCTACACTAAAGATGACTGGTCCTGCAAAATTAGATCTGATCTATCTAAGACCACCCAAGATAGACAATGGGAGCTCGGCCAACTTATGCCCCAATTGAGGGCACTTGGAGCAAACGTCCAAATGTGCTTCCCAGCACTACTCAAAATCATGTGGAACAATAAAATGTTCAACATAAGAGACCCGAAAGAAGTGGAAGGGCACACCCAGATCTTTTGACTGGGTGTGAGTGTTTGATTGATTCAGATGCTCCATCCATCACCACCGCCTTTTGTACCGCTTTTGGCCGCCATAAGTGTGGCAGGGTATGCTCAGACGTGAGTCCCTTGCTCACGTTGCCACTGGATTCAAGCAAGCCGGGCTGAAGACGGCTGGAATGCCAGAAACCGGTCCTCGGAAGCTTGTTTCCGGTCCAGGGAAGACATGGCTTGGCAGTTCGGGCTGGACTGTTCCCATGAGGCACAGGGTCAGACTGATTTGCATAGAGCCATGTCTGAACTGGGGTGGCAGAGTGGGCTAAAGAACGGTGATGGATTAAACCCAGATCTTTTGACTGGGTGTGAGTGTTTGATTGATTCAGATGCTCCGTCCATCACCACCCCCTTTTGTACCGCTTTTGGCCGCCATAAGTGTGGCAGGGTATGCTCAGGCATGAGTCCCTTGCTCACTTTGCCACTGGATTCAAGCAAGCCGGGCTGAAGATGGCTGGAATGCCAGAAACAGGTCCTCTGAAGCATGTTTCCGGTCCAGGGAAGACATGGCTCTGCAGTTTGGGCTGGACTGTTCCCATGAGGCACAGGGTCAGACTGATTTGCATATAGCCATGTCTGAACTGGGGTGGCAGAGTGGGCTAAAGAACGGTGATGGATTAATCCCAGATCTTTTGACTGGGTGTGAGTGTTTGATTGATTCAGATGCTCCGTCCATCACCACCCCCTTTTGTACTGCTGGGATGCTTACAAAGCAGTTATCAGAGGGAAAATCATCAGCTTAGCATTGCACAGGAATAAAAAAAAGAAGATATTTGTCAATCAGATTGAAAAAGATCTACTATCGCTAGATGTGGACCTCAGAACTGCCAGTTGCACCAAGTCAATCTCTAAAATAGAAGAAACCATAAGAAATAAGGAAGCAGAGCTCCATGACTTCCCGGAAAGAAGAGTAAGAGACAAATGGGAATCCAGCAAACTTTCTCATTATGACTGTGGAGAAGGATGCGGGAGGATCCTGGCCTGGAAAGCAAAAACTGAGAAAACTAAAAACAGAATTACAAAGACACAAAGATTAGACAATACATGACATACCGCAGTAATTAGTACAATTAGGCAAGAATTTAAATGCTTCTTTGAGGACCTGTAGACGGAGGACCTAATTAGCTCTAGGGAAGAAATACAACATCTTCTAACAAATATAACTAACCCGGGGGCTTCACAGGAACAGAAGCTTGCTCTCAATCAAGAAATCTCGAAAGAGGAAGTCAGAGACGCAATTAAGTCCCTTAAAAGAGGGAAAGCCGCCGGTCCAGACTCCCTACCAAATGAATTATATCTACACCTCCAAGAAACACTCTTAACACCACTTACGGAACGTTTAATCTGTGTATTCCAAGATAACCAGAAACTCACAAACTCCTGGAACAATGCAATCATTAATATTATCCTAAAAACAAGAAAGGACCCAACAAAATGCGAATCATACAGACCCATTTCCCTTTTGAATACGGACTAAAAAATATATACACTGATCCTGGCTAAAAGAATAGGGGCAGTGGCAGGGTCCCTAATTCACTCAGATCAAAAGGGTTTTGTTAAAGGTAGGCAAATACATGAATTGTACCACGAGCTCATTGCTGCATTTGACACTGCAATTCAAGAGACTGCCCCTCTATCTGTAATAACTTTCGACTCAGCAAAAGCTTTCGATCAAGTTAATTAGCCTTTCCTTAACGCTACCCTAAGGAAATTTAATCTAGGAGATAAAATCGAAAGTGCTTTATCCAATATCTACTCAAGCCCAAAAGCAAGAATTTTAGTAAATGATACCCTTACTGACAACGTACTGATTAAGAAAGGCACCAGGCAAGGATGCCCCTTGTCTCCCCTCCTATTTAATTTTTACATTGAACCTATCTATTGCTATCTTATTAAGAGGTGAAGAAAAGATCCAACCATGCAAATATCGTGGATGGGGGAAAAAGGTAGCATTATATGCCAATGACCTGATGATATTTACTGGTAATCTAGCGATTTCACTTCCAATAATAAAGGATACCATAGCCCAGTTCGGAGCAGTATCAGGCTACCAGGTTAATCAAACCAAGACAGAAATTCTTGAGTGGAACACAGCCTCAAGAAACCCCCTTATCAAGGACAAAATCAAGTATCTAGGAATTGAATGCACAAAAGACCTAGATGAAATAACCAACCTGAACTTCTCTAGGATATACAAAGAAATAAGACAACTACTAAAGGTCTGGTCAGGCCTACATTTATCATTCCTAGGAATATCGAACTTAATTAAAATTACCATTTTACCAAAATGTACATACTTATTTACCTCCATCCCTTTGAGCTTTAGTACGGAACAAATCAAAAACCTTCATGGAGATCTATCTAGTTTCATTTGGGCCGCTAAGGGTGTCAGAATCGGCTGGAGAATACTTAGAAGAAACAAAGTACAAGGTGGAATCGCCAGCCTGAACATACTCGAATATTGTAGATCTTTTCAGTTTAAAAACTGTAGGATTCTACTGACCAAATGGGATAACTGGCCCACCTACCTAAAGGCACTCGTAGGTTTCAAAGAAGACCACTATTTCTACAAATTCAGCCATCCGAAATTCTTCAAAAAAATAAAACTTAAGACGATAAAGGCCGTAGCTAGATCTTGGCTGGAGACAAGAAGAACACTAAAAATTCCGTATTTCAGCAAATATGCGCCAATCTGGGAATCACCAGGCACCCTGAATGTTTAAAAGATGCACTATCGATCCCATTAAGAAAGCACAACATAAACCACTGGGGACAGCTCCTAGAAAACAACTGGATTGTGAAATGGGAAATTCTATACGAAGAAACTCAGGGGTCGATATCAAGATTTAAATTCTACCAACTAAACAGCTGGGTGAACACTCTAAAAGAAAAACTGCAAGGTGATGGGATCATTGAACAAAAACTCCTGAACCTAGATACCTTCAAAAAAGAGGGTTCCTACTGGTACAGGGCCCTTATAAGAGCAGGGGAGGAAGAATACAAAATGCCACAAGATATCTGGGAGAAAGACATGCCCGGCATGGACCTCTCAAACCTTTGGCTTTCCTCGAACGCTATCATAGACCGGGTAGTAAATCTGCCCCCCTGAAGTAAAACCATCTTTTCACAATACACAGATCATACTGGTCCCCAAAAAGGCTTTCTAAAATGACCAATAACTTACAAAAAAGAAAATGCCCGAAATGTGGAGAAGAAAGGGCTGACCATCTACATATGTTTCATGGCTGCACAGCGCTTAACAACTACTTGGACCAGATTGGTAAGATCCTCTCTGACGTAGTAGATCGTCATATAAAGGTAAGCGCAGAAACTATTATTTTTGGGATAGTATGTAGTGAAACACCCCTGCCTCTACCTAAGGATCTAGAGAATATTCTACTTATCTAGATTCTCCTGGCCAGAAGGGAGATTTGTATAAATTGGATTAAACCTTCCCCCCTAAACATACAGACTGGCTAAATTCTATACTAAGGGTATATAAGCTTGAGACTCAAAAGAAACGCACGAAAAAAAAACAGATTAAGGTATAGTTTGCGATAAATCAGAGGGTCCAAAGATTAAGGCAAATTAAACAACGATTCCAAGCTAACCATTTGACCAGAGTAGTCATAATGACTAGCTCCCCCACTGCCGAGAATCGTGTGCCTTTTGGCTTGGACAAAAGAAGACAGCAATAAGAGGACAAGGCTAGAAAAAGTGTCTTTCAGGAATATTTTGGGCCCCCACTCCAAAACTCTGAATGAACACTGGGGCTTTTGACTCCTCCTTACCATAAGATTATTTGCCCGATGAGGACTTAAAAAAAAAAAATAAAGATTATGCCAAGTTTCACTTTGGTCCCTCCTTAGAGCTGGTACGCTAGTTAGTATTAAAACATACGGGCATGCAGCTGGGGGTAAATTTAGAATATCATGGTTGGGGATTAGATCAGTTCCTTTTTTAACTAAATACTGACACCCTAATAATTTCATTTTCAGAGTGATCTATTCTCTTCCTAATTCGGTCTGTTCTTCTCTTTCCTGGATGTTAAGTGTTACTCTGTACCTCCCTATCTCTTACTAATTCTGCTCTTTCTTCCACAATGCCAATACTATTCAGGAGATCTATACTTGATTGCACTAAAGTATTTCCATTAGGTATCACTTCCTTATTTTTTGAATAGATGGTCCTATACTCTACAAGTAGTTTAGCCCCTTCATCAATAATGTTGCTCCCATTTTCAATCCTAGTGTCTAATTTGGCTATGGCCTGATTTATTTGGACAATTTTACCAGGGTAGATCAACCATCTACCCTCATTCTAATGCCCAAACAATCATTTATTTGGGCCTGGACGGTGTGTAAAGTAGTCTTAAAAATGTCTGCAACAGTTTGCTCTAATGTCTCAATCATACCATCAGCTCTATTAGAATGAGGAGAATTATCACTGTCAGTTTGGGTTTCAAATGACCTACTTGAGATCTCCATATATTCTGTCTTTTCAATTTCCCCTTTGTTTGACCTTCCTGACCTTCCTGGTCTCCCATTTTAATTGACTTTTTTTGTTCCCCGCAATATATTCTTTGATCTTTCTATCGTTAATCCCCCCTGCCTTTAACCTGGAAGCCTTGTTGCTATTGATGGTGTTGTTGGCGCATCCACATCAGAAGGATCATTAAGACTTAAAATGGGATCTGTCACAGGGCTGCCTAGAGCGGGGGAAGGGGATACAATACAATTAGTCATGGACATTTGTGATAGAGCAAATTAAATTGGTAGACCAGATTCCTTATACGTTGGCAATTTAGATGGGTCTAAAGATAATCTTCTTTCAGCGAGTTCAATTTTGTGGGTTATTAGTGATTCTGCTCTTATGATAAAATCATCAAGTGTCCCTGCTGTACCCTTTCGCTAACTCATGGTTAAATGCTAAATTTATATCTCTCTGCTGTGCAAGATTATACTTCTTCTCAAATCTACACTATCTACACTATCAAGGGTTAAACCTTATTCACAGGCTAAGAAAGAAAGAAAACCTACAGCTCAATAACAGTTGCAACTATGCAGCTTAATAAACAGTAGTATTGACTTCCTCATTGGAGCTAGTTTTTAACAGTTGCTCCCAATGTCTTAATGATGTAATCTACTAGCAATAACCACCCAATTCTAATCGCCACAATTCAGTAAACTTTTTCTTCCTTGCCCAATCACACCCTAGATTGGTAAGAGCTATCACAAGTCAAAGATGGTTAACGATAATTAAAATATCAGCATAAGGTAAAACGAGGTAAAACATGTTTTAGCATACCCAGTGGGTCCTTGAAATTATTAAAATGCAGGGACCAAGGGGGGTGGCCCAGCCCAGCCTCCTTTGGCCTCAGACAGCCCCGCCCTTGTCCCGGGCTTCTCCCGGGCTCACCCGTGTGCGTCCCGCGCCACGACAGCCCTGCTCCCGTTTTATGCCGCAGTTGACTCTGCCCCTCCTCTCCTCTCCCGGGACCACGCTGCTTTCTAGATGTTGTGGTTGGCAGTGCACGGTCTGCGGCTTAAGAGGAGGAGAGGTTACAGACAGGAAGGATTTGGCAAGGAATTAGCAACAAAACAAAGGTCCCCTCCAGGCAGAGACCTCCTCGATGGCAGCGCAGATATACGAAATGCAGGCAAGTGTTATAACAGTGTTCCGCGCAGCGGGAGCCCTGCTTCCGTTTTTTGCCGCAGTTGACTCCTCCCCTCCTCACCTCTTTTGGGACCGCGCTGCTTTCTAGATGTTGTGGTTGGCAGTGTGCGGTCCGCGGCTTCAGAGGAGGAGAGGTTACAGGCAGCAAGGATTTGGCAAGGATTTGGTGACAAAACAAGGTCCCCTCCGGGCAGAGACCTCCTCGATGGCAGCGAAGATAAGGGAAATGCAGGCAAGTGTTTTAACAGCGTCCTGCGCCACAGGAGCCCCGCTCCCGTTTTATGCTGCAGTTGACTCTGCCCCTCCTCTCCTCTTGCAGGACCGCGCTGCCTTCTGGATGTTGTGGTTGGCAGTGCGCAGTACGCTACTTCAGAGGAGGAGAAGTTACAGGCAGCAAGGATTTGGCAAAGATTTGGCAACAAAACAAGGTCCCCTCCAGGCAGAGACCTCCTCGATGGCAGCGCAGATAAAGGAAATGCAGGCAAGTGTTTTAACAGCGGTAGGTACTTGGTAGTGGATGTCAGTAGGGGTCTGTAATAAGTGTGAGCCAGACGTTGTGAGCTCAACTACCTCTAACAGTGCTAGTTTATCCCCATTCCCTGGTTCACAGTCCTCATGGATGGTCTTCCTGTATATTCCTGTCCTTGCATAATTCATCCCTACTACTTTATTTCTGAATCTTTTTACACACTGACATATTATCTGTATGGCACAACAAAGGAGCAACAGCACACCGTAAACCGGTACTAGAATTTTTAGGAGGACAGACAGCCATGAAGGCAACCAGCTAAAGTCGAACCAGTCCTTTGCTATGTCTGCCCTGGCACCTCCTTCCGCAAACATTTTCTTCTGTAAATTGTCCAAGTCCTCAATGGCCTTTGTGAGTGATCCATTCAGTGCATTGTCCACAGGTATGAACGTGCAGCAGGATTCTCCAATCTTGCAACATACTCCACCCTCCATCCCAGTTAACATGTCCAGGACATAGCGATGCTGTAGAACCATACGCCGCAGGGGGCAACGTTCTTCCTTTATAGCATTTAGTCCATCCCTGGTACTGTTGAGTGCCCTCATGACTTCATAGCAGGTCACCTGAAGCCAGGGTACGTTCACTTTTATCTGAAACATTGGGATGGTACTTCGGAAGAAAGGTTGGGTGTCATTAAAAAAGCCAAAATTCTTGGGGAATGTCATCAAAACGTCGTTGGTGAAGTATTGAGCAGTCAGTCGGTGTCAGTGGAGTAAGGAGACATTGCCTGTCATTAGATGTAAATGGATGTGAGAGATATTGGCTGCTGATACGACTAGGTGAATTTCAGGCATGGTCACCAGGGAACATAGTGCATTCCAATTAGGAGGCAGTTGGAGACGGAGACGTTCTCTGCAAGCCCAGTAAAGGTCCATTAGACTGGAGGTGCCATATTGCATGTCCAAATTAAAAATGGTGCTGTTGCATCCAGAGTTGGGCCCAACAGGTACCATACCATGTCCTACAAAACAAAGAAGAGGTGACTTCAGTTTGAATGCTTTTTTAGGTTTTGAGATTTTCTCCCCTCCCGAGCTGTATCTTCTACTTTCCTGTGACTATGTTTATTCACACTCATCCTCAACCACCCAGTCAATTCCTTCTTCATAATCTGAGTCTACGAAAGGGGGCCCTAAGGATGCTTCTTTGCACATCATGAAGCTGGGATCATTCCACTTATTGTGAAAATAAGTTTGTGCCCATATGCGCAGCACAGTCCAATTTTGACATGGGCGGCTGTGTTTTATTGCTACATCACATTTTGCTTGGTGTTAGCATACTGAGATGTATCCACGCTTCCTAATGTGAGGTGCCCTTGAGTCCATGTCAGGTATTCCTCTTCTATACATGCCCTGTATTACCTCCTCAAAGGCAGTTGTGTCAGAGATAACTTTGTGTGTAATGAGGGTGTAGTCCCAAAGTGTGGTATTTACATATACGGTGGAAATGTCTGCCCTAATGATCTGGACTTGTCCTTGTATATGGCAAAGGAACAGGTGTTAAAGGCATTTGGCAGTGCATGGTGGGACTTCTTTAGGAAAAATCAGTCTATCTGCTCCTACTGCATGGGGAATGTATGAGCACACATAGCAGGACTCATTTGTTATCTGCTTTCCAGCTGTTGTCATGTCCTTATACCATATGTTGTCTAGTAGGGAGTTATGGATGCCATGGTCCCCTGATGACTCGTCGGACTCTGTAGTTGGAGCGGGGGCATGTGGTGTCACAAGATAGAGTGGATTATGGCCCTATGGATATCACAAGGCCAGGCTGGTTGGGTGTGTCTGCGTCGGCGAGACAGCTGTGGGCATATAATGTGGCATTAAGGGTACCATCCCATTCTGTATAATTTACAATGGGTGCAGGAGATGATAATGTGATGTGCACATAAATATTTGGAGTGCTGGCAGCACTGACAAAGTATGTTGAACCCTTTCCATTACTAGGGGTGATATTTTCAAGATATGTGGTAGCAGGTAGATGGGGAAGTGATTTGGTGTGCACAGTGGTGTTGACAACTTTTCCTTTTTTCGTAATATAGGCATTTTTATCAATACAATGAGATGAGAGATAACTGCAAACCAATTGAATATGGCTATTGCCACTCCGACAATAATGTAAACTATCAATATGTATGTATATAACTTCAAATAGGACACTTCTATGGAGCGGGTGTTTCGGTTGCGTCTAAATCCATAAACGGCCAAGCGATCACTGTCTTCTTCTTCTCCTTGGACAGTCAATGGAAACACAATGCCTTCCTCTTGTTCATTTCTTAGTTCTGAGGTGGTGCAGGGCTGATCATGAGGTGACTCCGATGTAGCCATGCTTTCCTCTCAGTAATGCAAACAGCGGTGAGTGAAGAGTCTATGACTTTAAAGGTCCTTCAAATTTGGGGTCTTTCTACTTTCTAACAGCTTTTTGGACAAAGATCTGCGTTCCGGGACAGATAGGTGGGAACTCATGAGCGATGGGGTCCTTGTCCTTCCTCTTTGATATCTGGGTAGAGAGGTACTGCACAGTAACATTTCAGCTTTTACAATTCCAGAAGAACTTTCAGTGTCTATTTTGAGTCTTGTTGAGGGAACTCATAGATTTATTGTTTGACCAGTAACAAGCTGGTGAGGTGTTAGGTGGTAGTCAGGACTGGAAGTATTTCTGAGTGCAAATAGAGCAATTGGTAGGCAATAGAGCCATTTCTTTCCAATTGTTGCACTTATCTAGCTATTTTACCCTTGAGCAGGCCGATAAGGCGTTCACAAATGCCATTACTTTGTGGGTGGAATGCTGATGTCAATGTTTGCTTAATCCCTTTTCTTGTTGTGAGAAGGGCAAAAATGACGTTTGGAAAATGGCTACCATTGTCAGAACGGATCGCATTGTGCAAACCCCAGCGCAAAATGACCTAACGGAACAGCAAAGTAGCTGTTGCTTTCGCATCGCAGTGGACACATGGCCCAGCTTCGATCCAGCATGAGAATGAGCATACTACCACAATGAGGTATCAATAGTTTTGGCATCTATCAGTCATGTCAACCTAATCAATGTGGAGGTCTTTAAAATGGCACTTGGTATTTGGTATTGTTGAGGCAGCTGTTTTTATAACGGGAATTGGTGAGTACTGTTGAAAAATGAGGCATTTATTAACAAAAGTTGTATTCATTCATGGGCATTGGGGATGAACCATACAGTCTGTAGGGTGGTGGACATATTATATTGGAAGATATGTGTGGAAAGGTGTAGCTGGTTTAGTGCCACTTGCAATGAGGCCTGTGGCATGACAGGTTTTCCAGTCAGTATTTGTCTGTCGATAAAATATGAATGATCTTGTTGTACTCCCCTCTTCTTCTTCTTTCATATCTCTTTCTCTTTAGCTGGTGCACTTTCCTGTATTTCACTGAGGTTTAATTGTGCAACGTGATCATATTCTTGTGTATTGTCAATGGTGTATGGAGACGTTAAATTAGGAGTCTCTTTATCTGTGCTTCCTTGGTGTGTTGTTCTGTTGTAGGTACATTCTGTACAAGCAGGATGGTGTTGTACTGACATTCTGGTGGAGCTACAGGTGGGGGTCCCTGGCAGCAGCTTTAGCTGCCCAGTCTGCCAGAGAGTTACCTCTGGAGACAAGGTCTTGGCCATTTGTGTGTGCTGCACATTTTACTACAGCTACCTCAGCTGGTAGTGTTAGCGCGTCTATCATCTTCAAGTAATTGTCTGTGCATAACAGGAGTGCCATCTAATTTGAGAAAGTTGTTGTTGTGACATATGCAGAGTCTGAATAAACCGTGATGCATTTGTGAGCCCCATCATTCAAGGCGGCAAACAATGCCACTAGTTCTGCCGCTTGTGCTGAGTAGTGTGAAGGTAATGTTATTTGCTGTACAATGTCTAGGGAGTCAGCTGAGTCATGTTGTCATGTTCCAACCACTGCCACTCTTGTATATCTGATCCCTGTCTCTTGATCAATGGTAGAGGAGCCACCAACAAAGTACACAGTACTGTCTGGCAATGGGTCCTCCTTTGCTGTTCCTTCCTCATTTGGACAGTATGTGGCACAATCATGAGGGACAGCATCTGTAGTGGCAATGAAGTGGGTAAAGAAAGTTACAGGGTTTACTGTGTGGCACTTAACAACTTTCAGAGAGGGCAATAATAGTGTGACTTTGTAACCTGACACTCTTTGAGTGGTAAGAGTGGCCTTAGCTTTCTATATTATTGCAAAGACAGCATGTCTAGTGTACAGTGTTAACGGGGAACCCATGACTATGGGGGTGCTTTTTTTCAACAGCAAATGCTGCTGCTGCTATTGCTTGTTCGAATGGGTAGTGTCCTTTTATTACAGAGTCTAGCATGCCACTAAAGTAGGCAATGGGCTTGTGGGCCATGGGGTGTTTTTGAGTGAGGACAGCTGTCATGACTTGACCGTCGTAATGAGTGAACAGGTAGAATTCTTCAGTGTAATCAGGTGATCCTAACACTGAAACATTTGTAATTGCATCTTTGAATTGTGCAAAGGCTGTCCTCATGTCAGGTGTCCAATCTAACTTGTTATGTCTGTCCTTGGCCATTTTACCAGCTTTCAGTAGTGGGGCAGTGATGGTGGAGAAATAAAAGACCCACTGATGAACATAGTTTACTAAACTGAGGCATTTCGGAATGTCCTTGACTGTTTGTGATTTTGGGGTACATTTTATTGCCTCAATCCTGTCTGGTGTGACCCTCAAACGTGAGTCCCTTGCTCACTTTGCCACTGGATTCAAGCAAGCCGGATTGAAGATGGCTGAAATGCCAGAAACCGGTCCTCGGTAGCTTGTTTCCGGTCCAGGGAAAGCATGGCTTGGTAGTTCTACTGGACTGTTTCCATGAGGCACAGGGTCAGACTGATTTGCATATGGCCGTGTCTGAACTGGGGTGGCAGAGTGGGCTAAAGAATGGTGATGGATTAAACCCAGATCAGTTGACTGGGGGTGAGTGCTTGTGTTGTCAACGCTCCGTCCATCATTTCCTTTGGCGTGACTCTCCTTCCTGATGCTGAGAACAACTGTCCAAGGTAGTGTACTTCTTTCTGGCAGTATTGAAGTTTCTGTTTGTCTACCTTGTATTCTCTTTGTGCTAAAGTTGTGAGCAGTGCTATTGTATCCTTCCTGCATTGCTGTTCTGTGGGACTACAGAGCAATATGTCGACGGCATATTGTAGCAGGGTGCTCTCACATTGAAAGTTTGATAAATCAGCTTTTACAACTCTGTTAAAGATGCTAGGGGGATTCAGGATAGGCTTGATGTAACCTTATGTACATCATTTGAACTCTTATAAATGTAAATGGGACCAGGCATTGGCTATCGGCATTTTTTAGGTCAAAGTACTCAGTGTCTGGGGAAATATTCATGAGAATCACTGAGGGGTCAGGGACAATCAGAAATCCTGGTACGACGATGTTAAGGGGAGGCAAATCGCATACTAGACAGCATTGATTAGTCTTAGATTTGCAAACAGGAAACAGACATGTATTGCATGGAGATGTGCAGAGGTATATAACTCCCTGATCCAGTAATGCTTGTTTTGTGGGTGCAATACCTGCCTCTGCCTCTGCCTCCTTGGACAAAGGGTACTGGCACACTCTTGGTAGAATGGTGCCTTTCCTGAGTGTAATTTTGAATGCGGTAGCAGAGTGAATTAATCATACATCATTTGGGTTAGTGGTCCAAAGGTTGCTCAGTACTTGAGCTAGGTCAGTGTCACGTATGGAGTCAAGGTATTTGACAGGAGTGGGTGTTCTTATTTCTACTGTCACTGAGAAGGGGGCTTCATTTTCATAGACAATTTCACTTTTTAAATAAAGTTCTGGGGGTTTGAACAGTTGGTCATCTAGAATGTCCCCCACTAACCCTCCTGGTTAAAGGAAAATTATGCAGGCCCAGGAGCAGGCGCTCTCGTAAAATGCTTGGAATGCTCCATATGTGGGTGTTATTTCCAGACAGTGTATGTCTAAAGTCAGGTGCTTGTCTGGAATTTGTGAGTCCTGGGAGTGTGGACAAAAGAGGAACTCTTTTGGAAGTTGGAAAGTGCGGCAGTTCAGTTCTGGTGTGGTGGCAACAATGATGTGCACTGCAGTGTCATGTTTAGTTATGTTAATTTTGACTTGTAGAGCGCTTAATACCTGCAGGTCTCTAAGCGCTTCAAGAAGATCAACAGAAGTTCCAAGGGAGAGTTGTATCACAGAGGGGAGTGTTATGCCAGGCTTCTGTAAATAATAGGGTTTTAAGTTCCATCCTAAATGGAAGGAAGCAGCTTTCAGAGCGATGCTGACCAGGCAGCCTGTTCCAAAGTTGCGGCATAAGGACCAAAAAGGCTCCGCCGCCTTTAGTGGTGCAGTTGAATTGTGGGCATTTTAGAAGGCCCTTCTTGGAGGACCTTAGTGAGCGTCAGGGGGCGTATTTCTCCAAGTGTTCCTTGAAGTAATAGGGTGCCTGTCCAAATAGACCATGTGTGTAATGTAGAGGCCTTTGAATTTAGCCCTCTGCTTGATGGGCAGCCAGTGTAGTTTTTGCAGTAGGGGTGATGCCCGAGTGCGCCTAGGTAGCTTGAAGATTAGCCTGGTGGCTTATTTCATCACCACCTGGAGTTTGCACACTGTGAGTCCGGTAGTCCGATGTAGAGCGAGTTCCCATAGTCAAGATGAGCCAAGATCAGGGAGGCCACCACTGTCCTCATGGATGAGAAGGAGAGGATGGGAGGGAGAGTCCCCTCAACTGCCTGAGTATGCTCACACAAGTTCCGAACACGATGAAGACTTGATTGGCCAATGAAAGTTTGGCATCTATTTTGCTAACTTTTTACCACCGGAGCTGAGGATGGAGTATCACCCAGCTTGTGCGGTCAGTAGTGGGAATTCCAAGGGCTGCTATCATTGGTGAAGGCCAGAACCTCAGTTTTGTCCAAATTGATCTTGAGTGAATTGGCTGTCATTCAGTTTACCACAAATCGCAGAACGTCTTTTACCCGGTTGTGGGCCTGTGGGGTGCTTTCTATTTGTAGCATGGTTTGCGTGTCGTCCGCATAGTTTAATTTCTGGCAGTCCATCAAGGCTAGGTCCTTTATTAAAGGTCTGAAGTATATGTTAAACAGGAGAGGGGACAGTGCCTACCCTTGTGGAACTCCACAGGGAATGGAGCCCCTCTCTGAGACCCCGTACCCCATCTGAATATTTTGGGTGCGGTCTGTCAGGAATGAAGTAATCCATTGGAGGATTGACCCTCCAATACCAATGTCTTGTATTCTTTCCAGGAGTTGACCGCGTGGAACGCTGCCGACATGTCTAGGAAGACTAGGACACATGACTTTTTGTTGTCTGCTGTGATCCGGATTTCATCAAGTACTGACAATATCACCAACTCAGTCCTATGGTGAGCTCTGAAGCCAGCCTGCCTATCTCCAACCAGGTGGTGGTCCTCAATGAACCTGGATAGAGTTTGCAGGACATGTTGTTCCAAGATTTTGGCCGGAAAAGGATTTGAGATATGGGTCTGTAATTTTTCATATTGGAAGTGTCAGCTCCTGCCTTCTTGAGTAGGGGGATTACTCTTACTCAGTGGAGAATGCTTGTTCATCCACTGGGCGGGCTCTTATTTGATCCTTTAAGGAAGAGTCCACAGTGACTGACATCATCCTAGCCAAAGGTGTTCCTGCAAAGGAACAAACCATTGTGCCATCCTCATCAAAGTGGATGGTCATGTTTAATTTTGCCAATAGGTCATGTCCCAGGAGATTCACTGGGGACTGTCGTGAGTAGAGCAGAAATTGTTCCATGCATTTACCTCTTATTTGTATGGGTACTGGCTTGGTTAAAGGGACCCTAGCTATTGGCCCAGAGAAGCCCTTTGTGTCTACTATCCGATTTGAAATGGGCAGTGCTCCTCCTGTAATACAGGAATAAGTAGCACCGGTGTCAATGAGAAAGCTGTACGTTTTGTTGCTTATCGTTACAAAAGCAATGGAGTCCTCTTGAACATCTGTTGTATACAAAAAAACTGGGCACACACGAGTTGTCTGTGGGCTCTCCTAACTGTAATACCCTCCAGCCTGGTACTGCTGGGTTGTGCCATGCAAAAGGGATTAGTGGAAGATATCACTCTGCCTCCCTGAGATACAAATTGTTGTGCCTGGGTATCATTTGATAAACAGATGTTAGTTGTTGTTGGTGTACTGGTGCTTGTGCCTGCTACATTGGTGCTTGTATTTGGGCTATTGCAGGGGCCAGCCAGTTGTAATTGTTGCTGCATGGGCTGTTGTTGTGCTGGTGGGGGGGTAGGAATACATTATTTGGGGCTGAATTGACTGTGGCTGCAATTGCTGCTGTTGTCGGTATTGGATCGGGGTCCGTTATGGGGGTCCTCTGATCACCGCCCTTCCCTCGTCCCACATTTTGGTGCAGTAATCTCTTATGAAGTGTCCTGGTCTATGACAGTAAAAGCATACCGGCGGTCCTGGCTGTTCTGTGGCCCTTTGTTGACCCAGTCCTCTACTTCTGCCATTCATCCCTGTGTTCCTAGGTCTATTCTGCTTGTTACCATAATATGGCTGCAGTCATATAGTTGACTGGTGCTGCCCGCATGACTGTATCAGGAGCATCTTTTTTCTTCTGATGTTTCCGCTGCACTAGTTTAGCGCAGCATTTTCAATTGCCAATTGTCTGTTTCTCTCCTGTTCCTGCTTCTTTTTACATAAGTGAATATTGTGATCTTGTATTTCAGGCCCTGGTTTGCATTCCATTGCCACTATCCCATCTAACTTCTCCTGTACTTCAGTGGGTAGCCCCTTCTTTACTGTGTGGTAGAAGAACCCATTGTTCCCTCCTGTTGCATTCCATTTGTCCTGTAACTCCTGATGCCATTTTTCATTTAGTCTGGAAATGTACTGTTATTGGTCCTCATTCAGTGGCATTGTTTGTGAAATTAGGGACCCAATGTCTGGGACATCTGGGAATTTGCGGCACAATTGGGACCAAACACTTGTCCTTATTTTGCTAAATGCTACAAAACCAATGACCGCAATTTTGTCTTGGACATTTTTTAATATATCTTCTGCTTCTTCTCCAATTAGGGAGATAAGCAGACTTTTGATATCCCCTATTCCTAGGTTGACACCTGCAATGTGCTTTTCCAAGGCAGCTATCCATTTTCCCACACCCTCTGTAAATGGTGGGAGTTGGTCATTATTTCGGCGTAGTGTGAGGCCTTTTGTTTGCTGAGCATCATGTTATATTTATTTTTCTGTCTAATTGAAGGCTACATCATAGGATATGTCCGGTCTACCATGTGCTCCTAGCAGCTCTAGTAGTTCTTTTTCTGTCCTTCTTCTCTTTTCTTTTCGTTCATCTATGTCATGATGCTCCCTCTTACTCCCTGTCAATCTTAGAAAAGCTCTAGTTTGAGTTTCCTCTCCTCCCTCCTGTCTGCCAGCTTCTGTGAGGACAGGTTCCTTGAGGACAAACTGCTGCCTGGTCTAGAGTGTACTTCCATTCCTGGGAGAAGATTGCCCCCCTCTGTAGGCTGCATGACAAGACCCTCTGCCAGGTTCGGTTCTTATCATTCCTCAGATTCAGATCCCTCCTCCACAACCATTTAGGGGCACATCAGCAACAGCCGGCGATAATTATCGCTAAGCGCTTTTAGCACGAGGATAATTATCGCCGCCTATCGCTGGATTTTATTGCTGAGTTAGCGCGCAATCAGGGACACTTATCTCCAAAGTGATAAAAATCCAAGCAATAGCTGATGAATGTGCGATTATCGCTGGAAATCCAGTAATATTCGCACAACCATTGGCGATAGTTTGGTGAGAGGGCAGGGCAGACTTAGCCATATTATCCACCTTCCATTGGATATAATGGTTAAGTCAGATGAAAAGCAGGCGTAAGAAAAGTAGCGATAAGCGCGGTTAGCACTACTTTTCTTATCGCTCTGCAGGTTAGAATGCAGCTAGATAATTGGAGAAATGTCGGTTAGCGACATTTCTCATGTTATTTTGGGAAGGAACACCCACTTTGCATCTCATTAGAGATGAAAAGCTGGGCGTTCAGGAAACAGGCACTGAAGCATGGGTTCACGCGATAGCGTGACCTTGCTGATATTGCGATAAAATTATCGCTGCTTTTCCCCAGAAAACGGACGCTAAAGCAGCGATAATTTTATCACAGCACCTTCATGATTTGCCCCTTAGTCTTCTGGGTGGGCAGCTGCCCGTGCTCTTAAGGTTTTCTGAAGCGCTCCATTCTTGGCACTTCCTTATGATACACCCTTCTCTCCTCGTGGAGAAGCGTGGCTCAATGGTTAGAGCGGCAGACCCTGATGCAGAGGTCTGACCCGGGACCAGGGTTCAATTCCCGCCTCAGCGGCTGTTGGACTCAATCTCCCCGGACCTGATAATTCTCGCCTCTGTGCCTAGTCTAATCATGGGTCCCACTCTGTGACTCTGTGAAATAGCTTGCTTAATCTCCACAACGGCCCAGCAGTGCTTGGATGCCTGGCTTCACCTTGGGGGTGCCCAGGAGTAGACATCTCACAGGAAAGCCAGGAAGGGTTCCACAGCGGTGTGAATACAGCGCAACGAGACCTCTGGGTAGAAGGCGCTATACAAACACATTAACATTTACTTGTAGAACCCTTTGAGCTGGGCCACCATGCATGCCTCAAGGCTGACCAGCTTGAATTCCATAGGACCACAGACAGTGCAAAAAAATGGGACTTGGGCAAAAGGAAATAGGAAAAATAAAAATATGTCAGAACAGGGAGAATTGAAAAAGGCTCAAATGTATTATAGGGTTGTAGTGAACAATGAGTTATTATGTGATATTTGCCAAACACTAGTCCTATTCTCACTGCTGATTTCCAATGTTAGCAATGGGATACCTTGTTTGCTGAGGTATGCACCCAGGCCAGTCAGGAAGAACCGCTCTATTCTGGGTAAGCTAGATACGCACTAAAATATAACCTGTGCTCACCTCTGATAGCTTGGCATTGAACAGTTAGGCTTATCTGAAGAGGCAATATGTTAAGTATTTGTGTAACACAATGAATGCACCAGAAACTGACTCCACAAAGGTTTAGAAAAATTGATTATTATGTTCTGAACAAAACGAGACCAAAACGACAACGATCCAATGTATTGAAGTTGAAATACTGAGTTTTGAAGGAATAAATGTAGTAAAGCGCTTAGAAGCAAGCAGCGCTAAAAGGTTACTGTAGGTTGTGCTGAACATAGGCAAAGTCGAAGACTGAGCTGATCCACACAGGCCCCAGTGAACAAAGTACCTTTCCTGGTTTAAGACAACAAGATGCATCGATCTGCTCCATGCAGTTCCGAAAACGAGTTCCGGAGTTGAGAGGCCTTAAGTGATGTAGCATATTCTGCCACAGAGTTGAAGGGATGCGTCACTCTCCCCAAGCTGCAGTGGTGATGACATGCTTGACGATGCTTCGATCTTTGGATGCAAAGCACTGATTCCGAAGCACTGCGCCAATTTTACTCCTGCGACCGGATTAATGCGTCGGTTCTGTTACACACAGACAGGATATGCATTGAAATCCATGTTTCAAGTATCCGGCCCACTTCCAGTGAGCCAGGCACAGGAGCAGGGGTAGAGACTTTGATTTCTTTGAGTCTTAATCAACAGGAGGCAATCCAAAAAGTCTATGGAGATCAAATGGAGTTCAGCTCTTCTTCAGCAGAGTCAGAGAGCAGCAGTTAGCAGGTTGACACACAGAAAAGCAGGAATTCCAGTTCAGCAGTCTATTTGAATCTTTAAATAACACAGCAGTTGTTCTGGCATAGCTTTAGTTACATATCCACTAGTGTCTGATTTAAGGGGGTCAGAGGCCTCAAAAGTGCCTTTGACATGGGTGGTGACTTCAAAGCAGTTCTCTTAAGTGCACAAGCATCCTTTTCAACCCCGTCCTGTCCGCTACACTGTCTGTGGGGGGAAATCAGTCCATTGTGTGTGGACAGGACACAGCCTATTCAAGTAAAGTGTTAGGCCCTACCTTCCATCCTGCCCAGGCAAGGCCATCAGAATGCAGATGTGTGTAGATGGGTACTCGGCACACCTATCCTTCCTTTGCTGTGGCTGTCTAGAGGGAATGCACAAAGTATAGCTGTCACCCACCCCTGACGTGTATTGGAGACAAGCCGTCAGGCACACAGAGCAGTAAGTGCAGAGAAATGTCCACTTTCTAAAACTGACATTTCTAGAACAGTAATGTTAAATCCAACTTCACCATAAGGATTTATAATTACCATTCCAAACATATGAAACATGTAAAGGCTACTCCTGATCAGCAATTACAGCTTAAACTCTACTAAGGAATTTCCAATTCTAAGCTAGGACAGAAGTAGGTCTCACAGTAGTGAAAAACAAAATAGACTTTTTGTTAATACCAGGGCATGTAAAACATAAACATACATGTCCAACCTTTTACATACTTGGCACCCTGCCCTTAGTGTTCTTTAGGGCCTACCTTAGGAGTGACTTTATATGTCGTAAAGAGGGAGTTTAAAGTTAGACAAGTAGTTTGAAATGCCAAGCCAAATTGTCAATAAACTGCACATACAGGCACTACAGTGGCAGACCTGAGACAGGTTTGTAAGGCTACTTATGTGGGTGGCGCAATTAGTTCTGCAGGCCCACTCGTAGCATTTGAAGTACAGGCCTAGGTGTATGGAATACCACTTTACAAGGGACCTACCAGTACATCACTTGTGCCAATCAGGCATACACACATGTCATCATGTTTCGGTGAGAAGCTGTCCACTTTACTACTGGTTAGCTTGGCTGGCTCAGAGTTCTAAGGCCAAACGTGGAGGCACAAGTCTGGGGAAAGACCATCCTAAGGATGTCAGGTCTAACAGTGGGATTCTTAGATCCTTGCACTATTTTAACATGGTACATGGCAGTTAATAGTGCTGTATTTATTTGATCATACAAAGTTTCAAATTCTAAGGCTCCGGCTAAAATACATAATGCCACGATACAAGAATTTATTAGTTTGCTGTTCTCAAAACAAAAACGTATGTGTATGTACAACTAGATTTGATTGGTTGTCAAAATGAAGTTCCAGGTGACTTCAAAATGTGTGACAACGTCATCTTCTTCCCCTCCTTGGGCTCTCTTCTGTGTAGAAAAACAGGAGGCAGGTGTTCAGAAACTGCTTATCCTTAGAATCCCTGGTGATGGACTAATAAGAATTTTTTCCCTTCATAATGGGATTTTAATCCATCAATTGCGTCTAAGTAACTATTGAAGGAACAGACCCAGACACCGCATGTCATGGGTGGTGACGCATGTTCTGCTAGGATAGGAGGTGGTGGGTCGGCATTACTTTGCATGTAGTAATCATAGAGAATTGTTCACACTAAAGAAAGGTAGAAGAATCCTGCAACGTAATATACAAAACTGCAAAATGCCTTTGCAGCTTTCCCAATGCCTTGCGATGAGGATAAGGGGATTATGAAAATACAGAAAGAAGCACTTCTGAATTAAATTATGGTAATGCTCTCACAAAAGAATTAATCTGTGCTCATAGAAAAATGAGTAAGAGTAATTCCGCTTTATTTCAATATTTCTTGATGGAAAGTTTATCTGCTCATCTGCTTTTCTAATAATGCTAGGTTTATCAATGAAGAAAGCAAAAGAAAAAAATAAATAGTAGCTGTAATTCGTAGAGCCTGACACGTAATGAATCCCTTTCACAAGAAAAAAAACAAGCTTTGAAGACAAATGCATAAACAAAAAAAAAACAGTACTGCTTCCCATTTCCTGTTGGGAAGCCTTGAAAGGACCACCCACAACCAGGCAAAAAGGGAGGAGGAGATGTGAGTCAGGCAGAAAGGAAGCAGCAGCTGTTCTTCACCACTCCAATAAATGAATTCCCTATAACAGACTGAAAAATGCGAAGGTGCCACTAAAACTATGGGCTGGCAAAAGGAAGAGGAAGTTCAGGAAGAATGGAAGAGGAGCATGCTTTTCCGCACAGAGATCCAAAGAGTCTCTATAGATGGCAGGCACTGTGTCATGCAGCACCAGGGGTAGTGTCAGCTCACTTTCGAGAAAATCCACCAATTCTCCTCCTTCAGAAGATCCGGAGAGTCTTCACAGAAGGCAGGCACCAAATTACATTGAGCCAGAGGGAAATGCTAGAACCCTATTCATGTCAATAGGTGGTTAAAGGAAATTAGACAAGTGTCCTATATGAAATTGGCATTGGCCGAGTCTCATACAAATGTTGGAACACTCTTTTTTTGTAGGACATTTTGGATAAAATGAACGTGGATCAATAGCAACCGGTATGAGGAACAAGACTTTAGCGATTGACAGGTTTTCCCTTTTATTACACACGATTTATAAGGAGTTGGGATTCCTAATATCACGTCACCAATATTATACAATCAACACTCACTCTAGTATACTTGACTGTAAGGTGGAAGTAATTTTTAATTGTGATAGCTGTGATACACCATAGAATGGATTAATTTATCATCACCGAATGAGACAGATTTATTTTTTTCCCATTTGAAACCCATGTTTACAAGATAGGACATGGCTTGCGCTACATAGGTAGCAATAAAATATGTCTTCTCGAAAGAGATAGTGGCTCCTTCAAGTTTTGTATAAAAGACCTTTGAGACACAATGTTTTCCCTTGACACCTGTACGTGTTCTGTTGACTACATCGTGGGAAATGAAACCTGTGGTAATAGTACTAAAAGAGACTATAAAGAAAGGTAATCTGCTGATCTCTGGAAAATCTCCCTTCATAGGACAACATCAACAATAAACTCACATTTTAAATGGACTTTTGTCCCTAACCCAGCATAATTTGTTTTACAGTTCATGGTTTACTAAACAAAGGAGCTTAAACTGGGTAAGAAGCATTGGTGAGTCCAGCTAATTACTAATGCCTGGTAGGTGAGTGGTGGAATGATAAGCAGGCTTCCTGATTTCTTTTTTACACGTTAAAAACCACAATAAAATATTGTTATAAAATGCATTTCATAACGAAAGGTGGAATGCCTTACATTGAAACAACACTACATTTTCAAAACTGCACTTGTGATGCATCTCTTTAAAATGCAACATATAGCAAGAAGTGTGCAAAACTGCAATTACACCAATATACGAAAAAAGTTTGTGAAATTCATTTTGCAGCATCTTACATGAAAACTGGACAAGTGTGAACAGTTCGCATTCAACAGTCATCCAAGATACCCTCAAGGGGAAGGTGTATTCAGAAAATGTCACCTACACGAACTTTTTTGCTCTAGCCATTTCAAAACTGCAAATAATTGCCTCATATTTCACACCGCATAATTTCCATATTTTCACCCGAACGATGTAGACTGGATACTAATGTAGATGTCTCTTTACGTACTATTGTTCCTTAAACAAAGCTTATTTCGTTTACTGATCTCAGTGTCTTTGTTGCCAATATTGCTGCAGCGGTCTGAACACAAATAAACCTTTTCCTAATAACTACTTAGAAAAGTTTCCTTTTGTACTGCATGTCATTTTCATAAAACTTTAAAAAAATGAATTGCCCCTCAATTGCCCATCTTTCTTCTATTCAGGAATCATATTGTAAGAACTATATTTAAATGGCGCATTTATAAATGTCTTACTCTAATAGAGAACAGCATCACTTCAGATGGACTCCAGCATAGGTTTAGAGCTGTATCATTTATCATTTAAAATCTTATTTAGTTCGGAAATACCGCAGAGGTTCACAGAAAAGGAGACAAATGAGTTTGCCTGGACCAGGACTTTTAAATATAAAACAAGGATTCAGGGCTACTTGGCCAATTCCATCTTCCTAAATGATTAATTGTACTTGATTCTCAATTTGTAAGAAAAAGCTTCAGGTTCTCCAAAGCACTCTCGCGTTTAATTTGAGGGAAAAAGGACTCTGGGTGAAGTATTAAAAGCACAACCTGCCTGAGCTACCCAGCCAGAACTTTATTTCACAACAATTGGAGGTGCGAAAAAAACAAGGCAACCCCTACAGAATGTCTGCTGGAGACTTAGCATACCCCAATAATAGTTCAGCAGATCATGATTACAAAAAAATGGCACTGATATTTGAGTGTTCCTGAAGGCCATTATTTGAACAAGATATTCCTGCCTAATAGACTTTTCCACTGGGTTCTGGTTTGATGGACAAACACCTTCTTCACCTCAAAGTTCTTGACTGAATTTATTTGAAATAAGTTTGATCTCCTAGACTCTTTCCATGCACTTTCATTTTTTAATCCTTGGCTGTGGATGTATTCCTGCCAGGCTCCTCTAAACGTCTGTCTTGCTCAGACTAGTGGTCAGACTTTTTCTAACTAGTGGTTTGCTGCTTGCTGTGTCCTACACACAGAAAAAGCTGGCTCAAATAACAGAGATGCCACATGTATTATCTGCTGCGAGGTGCAATGTTTTAATGGAGACTGGTGAATAGATGCGCCTATTCCAACAGAACCAATGTGGGATATTGTCAAAGCATACTCATGTCAGGGAGATGCAAACCTGAATAAGTTGACTGCCCTACAGATATTCTGTAAGCATGCTTAATTTGACCAAGAGATCGAACAAACGAGTTAGCCTAATTAAATTGTTGGCTTCCTGGCGCTTTTCTACAATCCATTTGCCCCCAAAAGTCAGCCTCTTCCCTCTCTCTTCCAATTTTCTGCTCTCCTACTGAAAAGCGGTACAAAAGGGGTTGGTGATGGACGGAGCTTCTGAATCAATCAGACACTCACACCCAGTCAAGAGATCTGGGTTTAATCCATCACCGTTCTTTAGCCCACTCTGCCACCCCAGTTCAGACATGGCTATATGCAAATCAGTCTGACCCTGTGCCTCATGGGAACAGTGCAGCCCGAACTGCCAAGCCATGTCTTCCCTGGACCGGAAACAAGCTTCCGAGGACCGGTTTCTGGCATTCCAGCCTTCTTCAGCCCGGCTTGCTTGAATCCAGTGGCAAAGTGAGCAAGGGACTCACGTCTGAGTATACCCTGCCACACTTATGGTGGCCAAAAGTGGTACAAAAGGGGTTGGTGATGGACGGAGCTTTTGAATCAATCAGACACTCACACCCAGTCAAGAGATCTGGGTTTAATCCATCACCGTTCTTTAGCCCACTCTGCCACCCCAGTTCAGACATGGCTATATGCAAATCAGTCTGACCCTGTGCCTCATGGGAACAGTGCAGCCCGAACTGCCAAGCCATGTCTTCCCTGGACCGGAAACAAGCTTCCGAGGACCGGTTTCTGGCATTCCAGCCTTCTTCAGCCCGGCTTGCTTGAATCCAGTGGCAAAGTGAGCAAGGGACTCACGTCTGAGTATACCCTGCCACACTTATGGTGGCCAAAAGCGGTACAAAAGGGGTTGGTGATGGACGGAGCTTCTGAATCAATCAGACACTCACACCCAGTCAAGAGATCTGGGTTTAATCCATCACCGTTCTTTAGCCCACTCTGCCACCCCAGTTCAGACATGGCTATATGCAAATCAGTCTGACCCTGTGCCTCATGGGAACAGTGCAGCCCGAACTGCTAAGCCATGTCTTCCCTGGACCGGAAACAAGCTTCCAAGGACCGGTTTCTGGCATTCCAGCCTTCTTCAGCCCGGCTTGCTTGAATCCAGTGGCAAAGTGAGCAAGGGACTCACGTCTGGGTATACCCTGCCACACTTATGGTGGCCCAATAGCGGTACAAAAGGGGTTGGTGATGGACGGAGCTTCTGAATCAATCAGACACTCACACCCAGTCAAGAGATCTGGGTTTAATCCATCACCGTTCTTTAGCCCACTCTGCCTCCCCTCCTACTGAAAAGAACATGTTAGGTAGGTTTCCTAGTACACTCATGTGCACAGCCTGGTATCAAAGCCATATGTTATGCCCTGTATTGCCACACCAACAGGGCATCTACAGTTTCTCACAAACTTTCAAACAGAAACCAAGAATATTTACACGTCCTCTTGTGCCGGGATAACACTTGAGACAAAACTCTCTGTCACTATCATAAGCACAGCAAAACACCAAAGTTGTACAATTAGCAATTTTCTACAACCTCAACCTCACTGTCCTATTCCAAATTCATGCTGCAGCAATCTACAGCAAAAGAACACATTAGAAACAAGCCTCATGGTACCATCATACACACAGTGTGGCACACAAATTATACAGGGGCATATTATCAGTAACGGGCTCTAAATATCGCTATGCACGAGTAGCGCAATTTTACTTATCGCTGGCTATCGCAGGATTTTATCGCACGGGTAACACGTTATTAACAACGCTTATCATCCAGGAGATAAAAATCCAGAGAAAGCCCGCAAAATGCAGGAATATCGCTGGAAATCCAGCGATAGTCCTGAAGCGACAGGGAACCACTTGTAAATAGCCAATGGTGGATGTAGCCTGATATTCCACACCCCATTACACCTATAGCTAAGTCTGAATTTCAGCAGACGTTAGCTTTCAGCGATAATCGCGGTTAGCGCAGGTTTTGACATCGCTATGTGTGTCAGAGCAGGCCTTGTAAATACCGCAATGTGCGGTTAGTGACTTATTTCTTGTGGTTTTGCTTGGGAACACCTACTTTGCATCTTATTAGAGATAAGCAGAAAGCCAATGCACACATCAAATCAATGTGATATGAGTAATCACCAACAAATGTCAAGAAAGGAGTAACACGGATGTGTTCTTTTTGTGTCGTTTTTTAAAATTTTTGATATATATATTGAGAACATGAAACCAGCCATTGTTGGTGATTACTCATATCACATTGATTTGTTGTGTGCATTGGCTTTCTGCTTACAAGTAACTACAGGGAAGGATCTCTGCCATCCCTGTTTCTCAGAGTTTAGGGTTTTTCTCTGATCCACTTGCACCAACTATAAACAAACATTGCTTCCGACCGATCCACTACCTGTTGAGCGCCATAACATTTCTGAAAACAAACAAACCCATCGCAGAACCTCAAGTAATCTTATTAGAGATGCGATGCAAGGCGTAAGCAAAACCGGTGCTACAACAAGGAAACATGCGCTAGAGTGTCCTTGCTGATACTGCAATGTCATTATCGCTGCTTTTCGGCCGAAAACGGCCGTTAAAGCGACAAAATGGGGCTTGTAAATATGCCCCACATTTAGTTAAGCTTTGTCATATCAACAGTGCATCAACTGTCACCTATATTTACATTCCGTCTGCGCCCAGATTGTGCCAAGCGCCAGAAATTCTGCCTGCTTGAACACAGAAAAGATAAACCGAATCACCTTCCTAGGTAATAAACTACGCCCCCTTAGCAGGGCAACAACTGGCTGTTACATTACTGATCCTAGTCAACTACATGTAGAGCCCAACAGCGCATGCATCAATTGTATTTATTGTATTTCCCTTACTTACTAAACCAGTAATCGAATGCAGCCAAGCTAAGACCTATTTTAAAATCCTCTGTGCACTCGTTAATGCCTGCTCACTTGTTAAACATGCCCAAGAGTTGGCAGAGGTAATGGAGACCCATTAGATGGATAATATTTTAGTAACTGAAACTTGTGCTAATGACTCTTGAAACCCAGATCTTATTCTTGCAATCCCCTCAGGATGCATCATTTCCAGACTCGACGAGCCCAAAAAAAATGGGTGGAGGCATAGGGATAATTAAAAAAAAATAGTTTAAAACTACATTTGACACTATGTCTAACCTGGAGTGTGAGGCACTCGTGCTTTGCCCAGAAATACCTGACAATCAGTCCTTTAGAGGACTACTCATATACCGCCCTCCAGGACAGAAAAGCACATTTTCCCAATCTTTAAACACCCTTCTCGAGGTCGGAGCTTATGGTGTACAGACAAAATATCGACTCCAAAATATCGACTGGACATAATATCGAGTTTGAAATATAGACTGGACATAATATCGACTGGACATAATATCGACTACAAAAATATCGTTTTTCAGGTAAGTGAAGTAATATCGACTGTATAAAATATAGATAGCAAAAATATCGAATTTTTAATAATATATAATATTTTATAGTGTATTTTTATGTAATAATATGTGTGAATAGTGTGTATTAATGTTATAAAATATTTTATTTAATGAATTTTGTTTTTATAATAATTGCGTAATGTAATTCTGTAGCGGGTTGTGGGTTTATAGGGGAATAGGGTGGGAAGTAATTTAATAATAATTAATTAATTAATATATGTTTGTTAATATTTTTAATTAATAATTAATTGATAATTAATTAAAATTAATTACTTAATTAATTAATATAATTTTGAACATATTTTGTATTAGTAATTAATTGTTAATTAATTATTTGTAATTAGTTAATTACATTAATTAGAGTAAATTTTTTATATATTTAATTTTGTGTTATTTTTAAGTAATTAATTTGGAAAAAATAATATTAATTATTAAAATAATTACAGCTAATGTTCTAATATATTTACTTTATTGTTATTGTTAATTAATAATTAATTGGTAATTAAATAATATTGATACATTTTGGGTAAAGGAGCATTTTTAGGGTTCAGGGTCAGTTTTCAGTTTTAGGGTAAAGGGGTATTTTTGGGGTTCAGGGTCAGTTTTCAGTTTTAGGGTAAAGGGGTATTTTTGGGGTTCAGGGTCAGTTTTCAGTTTTTGGGTAAAGGGGCATTTTTAGGGTTCAGGGTCAGTTTTCAGTTCATGGGTAAAGGGGTATTTTTAGGGTTCAGGGTCAGTTTTCAGTTCATGGGTAAAGGGGTATTTTTAGGGTTCAGGGTCAGTTTTCAGTTCTTGGGTAAAGGGGTATTTTTAGGGTTCAGGGTCAGTTTTCAGTTTTTGGGTAAAGGGGCATTTTTAGGGTTCAGGGTCAGTTTTCAGTTTTTGGGTAAAGGGGCATTTTTAGGGTTCAGGGTCAGTTTTGGGTTTTTGGGTAAAGGGTCATTTTTAGGGTTCAGGGTCAGTTTGGGGTTTTTGGGTAAAGGGGTATTTTTAGGGTTCAGGGTCAACTAATAAGATTGTAAAAAATTATTTTTATTATTTTCATTTATTATTTAATTATTATAATTTAATTTAAGTAGTTTTAAGTATATTTTAGTAATTTAAATTTAATATTAATTTAATTTAACACTGTTTTTAATAAAGTCGATATTTTTTACATCTATATTATTGTTAACGATATTTTGTACTCGATATTTTTGTACTTACCTGTTTGTAGATACAAACTCGATATTTTGACTGTCGATATTTTGTCCACGATATTCTGGCAAGTCGATATTGTGTCCGTCGATATTTTTTCAGTGATCCGGAGCTTATAATAGCAACTTCACCATCCTAGGTGACTTTGATTTTTATCTGGAGCGAAATGAAGAAAAAGATGCCATGGCAATCCTAGAGATCATGAACCCCATAGGCCTCTCCCAACATCTGTGCCAGCCATCCCACTTAGCGGGTCATACTCTAGATGCCAATTTTTCAAACAATTAAAATATTTCCATTAAGGACTCGCTGCCTTTCACATGGTCTGACCATATTGCTGTTACCTTTGAACTTAACATTCCCCCATCTCCCCAAATCAGAAAAGTTATGACTAATCCCTTAAGCTATCAGACCTGGAAAAAAGTAGACCTCAACATATTACTACAATAACTCTCTCAGAGGGAGCCCTCTCTTTCCCTTCAGTCAGATCAGGACACATCAGAATATTCTGAGGGGCTTTGCTTCTGCCATGTCTGGAGTGGTCCCCGTCAAAAACTTGAGCAGAAAAAAGGCTTCTGTGCCATGGTTTACCAAAGCCTTCCGTATAGAGAAACAGAATTTCAGAAGGCAAGAGAGAAAGTGGAGAGCCACTTATGACTCCCACAAGAAAGAAACATATGATCTCTCCCTCACTAAATATAAGGACCTACTTCCTAGAGAAAAATTATGTTCTTTACTCACAAAACTGAATCCTCAAAAAACTCCACAAGAGAGCTATTTCAGGTAAAAAGTAAACTCACTAAACTACCTGAAAACAGAGGACTTATTAAGAGTCAAATCTTTTGTGATGAGATAGCACAGCATTTCTGCAGCAAAGTAGGTCAAATCTACAACTTGTTCACTACATCAAATCCTAATCACTTTAATATTGATCTTCAGACTATTAACACAAATCACAATGACTTAAATATCCGTAGCAATATGACCCTGTCTAATCTCAATGAATTCACTCCCACTCTGTCCATGAAGTCCTCATATTTAAAGAAGTAACTAAATCTTGATCTCCTTACAAAACTTGCACCCATTCCATCCTCCATCAGATCTTTGAACCTACAGCCCTATACTTGACAAGTATCTTCAACCAAATGTTTGCCTCAGGAATATCTTTTCCCTTCTAAAAAAAACCTAACCTGGATCAATAGAAACCAGCCAACTACCACCCTAGTTCAAGACTGCCTTATCCAGCAAAGCTAGTAAAAAAAATCATAACCACTCAACTTACGCAATTTATCCAAAATAACAAACTACTGGACAAAACTCAGTTCAGCTTCAGGGTTGAACACAGCCCAGAGACCGCTTTGATCAACGCCTCCAATGAGTTAAGATTAGCCTTAGATGATGGGGGACAGCTGCCCTCAACTTTCTTGATTTATTGGCTTGATTTTGAAAAAGTGAAACACTCCGCTCTGGTTCTACACCTCAAACAGCTTGGTATTAATAGCAAAGTATTCACCTTACAAGGATATTTCCTAATAGACAGAGAACACTCAGTGATGCTGGACAACTTCATGTCTATACCCTTTTCCCTTCTCTAGGGGGTCCCGCAAGTATCCTTATTACTCAATTAGTCCTTTACTTTTTAGAATATTTGTCTCAGAACTAGCCTCCCTTATTAGATCCTTGGGTTTCTCACCAACGTCCTACGCAGATGACACACAGATCGTGCTGTCGGCTTCTAACAATGACAACCACCCCGATCTCCAATTCCCTAACTGTATGAGAGTCGTTGGCATCTGGATGAGAAAACACTGACTCAAACTGAACTTGGAGAAAACCAAAGTTATCCTTTTTGGCAATAACCCAATATTCGGGAATCCTACTTGTTGGCCCACCGAATTCGAGGCACTCTCATCCCCAGTCCAAAAAGCAACAAACTTGTGTTAGAAATGGGGGTCTCTAGTTGGCAGAGGTAGGTACGACAGTCCAAATAGGGACCCTAGCGTCTAGTCAGGGTAAGGGGAATACACACTTTCGATAACCCCTGCTCACCCTCTTGGTAGTTTGGCATTAGCAGACACGCTTATCCCAAAGGCAATGTGTAAAGTATTTTTGTACCAAGACTCACAGTAACACAGTGAAAACAGCACAAATGGACACCACACCAGTTTAAAAAAAATATATATCTTTATCTAAACTACACAAGACAAAAACGACAAAAATCCAACATACAGATTCTCGGAAAAATGTCTTTAAAACGGATACTGCAAAAACAAGCTTGTGGAAATCAAATAGCACCAACTGGGGCTATTGCGATGTCAGGACAGAAAGAAATCCAAAGTACGGTGCCGTCCGCGAGGATCGCAGCTTCGTGCCATACAGACCCCCAAACAAACAGTACCTTAAATACGATGTCGGTGATGATGCCTGGCATCAAAGATGGCCGATGTCGGCTCCGGTGATGATGCGATATCAGCAAGTTTATGGAATCACCCTTGGCGGTTATTGGTGTCGCGATAACAAGATGCAAGCACTGGCGAGGACTGAGTCGATGCGAGCACTAGCATCCGACACTGCCAATCACTGCCAGAGTCGGCAGGTATCATAGGGCGTCGGAATTGCGGAGCAGGCCTGGCAATGCGTTGTTCACTTCACAAGTGGCTCCCCAGGCCCCGGTGCAGGTTACAGCATCACAGTGGTGGCGTTGAAGGTATCAGTAACAGGGTTTCTTATTTCTCATGGGTTTCTTCCAGCTTCCAACAGCAGAAACAACCTCCAGAGGCTGAACACAGTTACAGGCACCTCCTGGCAGGTCAGAACCCCCAGTAAGGACGTTCAGGGGAGCTGGGGGTGAAGTACCTTTGTCCCTGAGACTTCAAAACAGGAGGCAGGTTCTTCTTCATGCCCTTAGAGACTTACCTCAAGTAGGGGACAAAGCACACAGCAACGTCCTTCACCTCTCTTTGGCAGAAACAGCAACAGCAAGCCAACCCCAGACACACAGCAAGGGCAGTACTTCTCCTCACTTTCTTCAACTCTTCTCCTCAGCAAAGGTTCCTCTTGATTCCAGAAGTAGTCTAAAGTTCAGGGGTGTTAGGTCTAATACGTATACCCCTTGTCTTTGATCCCTTTGTGCAAGGGGCTCTGAGCGCAGTACAAACCAATCTGCCTTCACCAGTGTAAAATGACCACAGAACGTGGAGACAGCATTGTGCAAGGGAGACAGGCCCCATTCAGGTGCAGGGTAAATCTACCCCACCACTCTATATGCAGCCAGGGTCTATTCAGCTCGGGGCTAGGTCATTCAGGAAGGGCCAGGCACACCTCAACCCCTCAGAGGCTGTCTACAGCTAAAGCACATCCTCTGTCTCTGTCACACTGAAACCAGACAGTCAATCCACAAACAGGTAGAGGCACACAGAAAGGTTGACCAAGAAAACAGCCACTTTCTAAAAGTGCTATTTTTAAACACAGAATTTTAAAACCATCCTTACTAAAAGATGTGTTATAAAATGCTGAGTTCAGGGATACCAGACTCCAATTTTCTATTTTATCCCTGTGGGAAGATATGTTTGTAAAATGTTACAAAACATTCCCCAATCTGTCCTATGGGCAAGACAGCCTTTCAATAGTGAAAAACGAAATTGGCAGTATTACACTATCAGGACATGTTACACAAGCCAGTACATGTCCTACCTTTAACATACACTGTACCTTGCCCAGGGGGGTACATTGGGCCTACCATAGGGGTGTCCTGTGTGCCAGAAAAGGGAAGGATAGGGCCTAGCAAGTGGGTACACTTGCCAAGTCGACATGCAGTTAACAAAACTGTGCACAGGCACTGCGTGGCAGGCCTGAGACCTCTTTTCAGGGTCTACTCATGTAGGTGGCTCAATCAGTGCAGAAAGCCCACTCGTAGAATTTGAGTTTCCAACCCTGGCACATTCAGTGCACTTTAACAGGGACCTACTGGTAAAACAAATATGCCAATCAGGGAGAGCCAATCACAATATCATTCTATACAGGGAGCACTTGCATTTTGACACCGATCAGCAGTGGCAAAGTGCCCAAAGCATCTAAGCCAGCAAAAACTAAATCCAGCACAGCATCAAAAACATAGGAGGTAGAGGCAAAAAGTCAGGAAAAACCATACCAGATGAAAAGTGGGGAGAACTACCCACTCTCTAGTTGGCATAGGTAGGTCCTTTGTCCGAATAGGGACCATTGCTTCTAGTCAGGGTAAGGGGGATACACACATTAGATAACCCCTGCTCACCCCCTTTGTAGCTTGGCACAAACAGCCAGGCTTATCCCAAAGGCAATGTGTAAAGAATTTGTACCAACACTCACAGTAACACAGTGAAAACACTACAAATGGACACCACACCAGTTTAGAAAGCTGCACAAAAAAGCTTGTTGAAATCAAATAGCACCAATGGGGGCTATTGCTACGCCAGGACAGCATGAAATCCAAAGTACGGCGCTGCCTGGGAGAATCGCGGCGTAGGGTAGCGGAGTCACACCGACCGCCAGACAAACAGTACCTTGAATACTATGTCGGTGGCAATGCCAGCTCCAGGGATGATGCAACATTGCGAAGTTTCTTGAGTCACCCTCGAAGGTTATCTGCGCCACAATAACAAGTAAGTAAGTAAAGTTTATTGTGTTGATTATTTAAAATCTTACAATATTGCACATTCGAAAAAGTCAATAAAAACTATATTCATACATAAAACAGTTAAAATATCATTAAAAATTTAAATATTTAAAATAGTTACATCTCCTAGTTTTCTTTTAGCTGTCATTAGAAATTTTACAAACGTAGCATTTAAAATAATATCATTCTAGTCCAAACACCTTATCAGGGCCTGCCTGCATGACCTTATGCCTCGTGCATTTAAAGGAATCTTAAGCAAAGTTTTTCTCTCCTGGGAAAGTTCTGGACAAGTACAGAGAAGATGGAGGATATCCTCCTCACAGGTGATGCACAATCTACACAATCTACATTCTGTTTGCATTACCGTTCTTGCCCAGGGTGGACGATGGCACAGGCCTGGCATTTTTCCAAATCTTGCATTGAGGAGCACCTGTTTATTTTTTTCCGTCCAGGGAGTCACCAAATGTTGTTGGATTTCTTTCTTTTTAACGATTTATTATTGTCCAAGCATGTTTTCTTTTACTAAGGATAGCTTTATCGTTTAGAATAGATAGGTGGGTTGCAGTTTTGTTAATTATTCTCTTAAACGATGTCTTGGTTATATTTGTATCCCATATTGACGTCAACTCAAAATCTTTGATTGCTTTCGTTAGGTACAGCCTTGCCAGAGAGTTCGTGTCATTACTTAATTCTTTCCATAAAAGATGCGATATTCAATTTTGGTTATCAGTTTTTATTTGGTTCCAAACTTTTATGAAGTGTGCTTGCCTTGTATATTGTTGATTAATTAGTCTAAACTCCAACCTTACTTGTGCAGGGGAAGCGTTTGCTGGAAGCCGAAATAGGGCCCGATATACTCTGGTTATGTTTTTATTCAGGATTTCAATATCCCTACCCATTGCGGCTTCACTACCGTATGTGATAGTCGGTTCTAGTCTTGCAGAAATAATACTGAGAAGAGGGCCGTAAGTTAGGCTGGGAGGTGATTTCTGCACAATTCTGAAAGCAGCAGACAATGCATTTGATTTCCTTTGGATGTCCCTTTTTTGTAGTTGACTGTTGCCTTTCACATCAAATAGGACCCCTAGGTATTTATATGACTCCACTTGCTCCAACTCGGTGTTGTCCATATACATTTTAGTAGTGTGGTTTTTTTCGTATTATTTTTAGAAACTACCATAATCTTGGTTTTTGTGTCATTTATGACCATACCATTTGCCTTAGAATATGTGTGAGTCCTCCTAATTAATCGCTGTAGACCCACTTTGGTATGGCTCAATAATATCACATCATCCGCATATAGTAAGTTCGTGAGCCGCTTATCTGCTAACTTCGGGGGGTGCGTGTTTTCATTGTCCAGTATTGGCGTTAGGTCGGCAAGAAACAAATAAAAAAAAGGGGGAGCTAAAACACAGCCCTGTTTTAGGCCTTCCTTTGCTGGAATCTCCTTAGATAATGTACTGCCGTCCCCCATCCTCACACTCACCCATGTGTCTGTGTACAAGAGACTAATCAATTTAAGTAGTGAAGATGGTATTTTCATTGTCTCGAGTTTTTCCTAAAGTAAATTCCTACTTACACAATCAAATGCGTATTTGAAGTCTATAAAACATAGATATAAAGGTTGCTTCTGTCTAATTGACTTGTCAATAAGTAGGGTAAGAATAAGAATATTAGTGGTTGTTCCCAAGTCTTGAATGAAGCCTGTTTGGTTTAAAGGCAATTTCTTGTTCTCCGACACCCATTCTCTTAATTTAGTCAACAGGATTCTGGCAAACAACTTGGCGTCCATGTCTTGTAAGGTGATTAGCCTATAGTTTTCTGCCAGTGCCCAGTTTCCTTTTTTGAAAATTGGGGTTATTAGGGATCCTCGCCATGACTTGGGGACAGTTCCTGTTAGTATGACTTCTAAGAATAATTTCTCTAGAATAGGCGCCCATAGTTTGGGGTTTTCCTTAAAGAGTGCAAATGGTATCCCATTTGGTCCAGGGGCACCGTTTTTCTGTTTTTTTTATTAATTTAATTATCTCTTCTTTCTCGACTGGTATTTGCGTATCCAATTCATTATAGTAAATAGAAGATTCCATGTCGTTATCATTTTTGCCCTTGTAACACTTATCCAGCACGATTGTTTGAGTAGTATCCTGATTGAGGTGATTCCTCAGGTAAATCTCCCATTCCTGCTCAGTTAGCGGTGATGAGACTGCTTGCTTATTGGGTCTAGCCAGTTGATTGATAATTTTCCAGAAGTCTCTTGAGTTCTTCTGCTTGCTGGCGTAAAGTACTTTTGCCCAGATTTCTTGTTTTGTTTTTTTTTCACACCCCATATTCATTTTTTTAGGTTTTGATTTAGTTGCTTCAAAATTCCCAGATTTTCTGCTTTTACTTCCGGTTTCTTCATTTACCTAATAATCTTGTTGCGATCCTTCTTTAATTTAGTTATTGCATATGGCAGGATTAACTGCTGATCCTTGTCCCTGGCTAAGTCATTCCTTCTTCGGTTCTTATTTGACTGCAATTCACTTTGAGTCCTGATTAGTAATCCAGTGAAGTATTCCCATTGCTCAATTCCTAATTCTAGTGAAGTGTCTTTAAAACATGATTCGATGAGCCTTTCTATCTGCTCGTTCATTACTTCTTTGTTGCCAACATTCCAAAATATTTTTTTATAGTTAATTGTGCCAATTTGCCCTTGAACAGTCCGGTAGAGCTTGTTTGTATTTGTTCCGATGTTCATTATAATTATTTGCTGGGCGTGGTCACATTCCTTTACTTTCTTTAGTTGGTACAAAGTAATGCTGTGAAACATATATAATGAAGTCATAGTATAATCAAGCCTGGAGTGAGCATTATACCCAAAGTAACTACATGCAGGAGGCACATTCGATTTTATTCTGCAATTTAGAATTCGAAGTCCCATCGCTTCAATATCCCTTACAAATTTTTGCCCCATTCTGTTCTTATTGACGGCATTATCGTTGCCTAAGTCTTGCTCTGGAATTAGCCATTGATGATTTTGCGTTTGGGTTATATCATCTCTTATGTGGCTTGACATAAGGTTAAGGTTGAAATCCCCGGTAATCAAATAGTCTGCTAGCGGATCCTCTAACATCATGGTAATACATTATTTAGTGTTCTGCAAATTGTTTCTCTACTTCGGTTATTTGGCAATATGTAGACGGTGATCAGGTATAAAGTTTTATGTTTGTGCTATTTACTTCCACTTGCTCGTGTTGGACCCGTAATGTGTTTGAGATAAATATCGCCTGACCCCCGCTAGCTCGCCCGAACCTTTGGTCTTTCTTGCCATGTTCATAATAGCCAGCATATCCATGTAAAAGAAATGGGTTAGTTTCCCATGTTTCTTGTAATACTACAATGTGAAATGTATCTACCAGAGCATCAATTTGCGCATTCTGGATCTTGTCTCTTAATCCGTTTATATTCAAAGAACACATTTTAATTGATTCTGTATTATTACCCATTCCTCCTATTTGCGAGATACTACTGTATCATTGTTTGTACTTGCTATGGAGGGCCACATTGATCCATTTTTCATTTATTTCTAAATTTCTATCTTTTATGGGTTGTGTTAGGGTACATACATTTTTCATAGGTGATCTACCCAGTGCATTTTTTAGAACAGTAACTATCTGTGTATTAGCTTTTTCCAGATTTAATGCTGAATCATCCCCTATAAAGGGAATAGGATAGACCTCAGGGCTTTGTTTGGTTATTACTATGCCCCAGGTTTTAAATGTCGGACTCTCATTCAGAATCTGTTCCGATATTATGGGAGATATTAGTATAATCAACGTCGGGGTGTGGGCACTGTTTATCCCCTCTATAAACTCAATCGAGATAATATCCTCACTTACGATTTTATTCAACGCTGATATAGATTTGAAAAGTCTAAGTAAGTTCCCATGGTTAAGTATGTCATGCCTACCCCTTGACTGGAATTCTGGAGTAAACATCAGTTTTACAGTAGTTTTGGGGTTCTGGTTGGAGGGGAACTTATTTATCTCAATTTGGTTTGGCTTGTTACTAATAGTTTTTTTCCCCTCTGTACTTTTAATCTGTAGCTGATCCCATTCTAGTATACTTAACGGAGCTTTCACCTCCTTCATCCCTACAGGGGCCCCATCTTTTATTGTTATCATGCTCAAACTTTGATTTAATTGAGGAATTGTTATTGTGGTTGATTTAATAGGGCTAGTTCCAGGAATTTTGTCAAAGTGGCATTTGTTTGGCTCTTTTTTCTCTTCTTTTTGATTTATATCCAGTTTGGTTACCTGTAGCGGTATATCCTGGGACCTGGAATCCTCTTTCCCATCAAGTAGTGTTTGGCTCTTTTTTCTCTTCTTTTTGATTTATATCCAGTTTGTTTACCTGTAGCGGTATATCCTGGGACCTGGAATCCTCTTTCCCATCAAGTAGTGTTTGGCTCTTTTTTCTCTTCTTTTTGATTTATATCCAGTTTGGTTACCTGTAGCGGTATATCCTGGGACCTGGAATCCTCTTTCCCATCAAGTAATTTATTATTCTTCCTTGATAGGATTGGTGTTTCACTTGCATTGGGTTTTGGAATTTTTGTTACTTCAGTTTTTTGGGTTTTATCAAATATGGGATAGAAATTGTTTCTACCTTTCCTTTTATCTTCTGGAGTTATTGATGTCTGATCCTCCTCCGACATACTTTCAGCAGACCTTTTCAGTTTTTCATTTTTTCTGGCTTTACGAAGTTTTTTTCTTTGTCATTTTGACATTGTCGAGAAACCAGCTGTTTCGATATTTTTATGGGTTTGGTCCTCATGATTGGGTTTACTCATAGTTTCATTTCGTGATTGGTATCTAGCTTGGTGGACTGGTGAATTAACTATTTCATCCTGTAGTTTTGATGTCTGTTTTAATTCAGGGCCTTTCATGTCGTCATACTTATTTCCAATTTCGTTTTTATTCCCTTCCTTTGTAGTAGCTTTATCTATTATAACTTTATCCTTGCTGACTTTAATGTTTCTTTTAGTGACTTCCAGTATGCTTGTTGAAACTGCTGGTAGTGCTGCTAGTGTATCCATAATAGGAATATAGATACTGTCAGAAAATGTTTTTTCATTTTCAGACTGAACTCTGATTATCAAATTGTTTAGTTGAGCGAGTTTGTTGTCAATTCCCACCCCATTATTTGCCATCATTTTTAAGAGGTCAATTTGTAAGTCCATTTTATTTTATTGGTAGTGTAGAGCTTCTAACATAAGTGTCGACGTTTGATAGAAGATATCCCATGGTATACCTGCTTCTTGTTGTTTTGTTTCTCCCTTAATGGGTTTAGTGAATTTAGTTGGATTTTCCACTTTATTATTCAGTTCCACCTTCCTTTTGTCAATGTTATTCTTGGCTGTAGCGATTTTTTCTAAAGGAGCTTCGAGCTCCTCCCCCAGCATTGTTGATTCGAGGGATTGCTCTTTGCTATTTACCCACCCCAGCTCAGCACTATCCTGATTTTGATGTGCTTCAAATTCCTCGGTGGTTACCGGCAACCGTTTATTTATTTCAACATTGACTTCAATTGGAAAACATGATGATGCGTGCTCCATTCTAATTTCGTGGTATTGATGAGTGGTTCCCTGAATTTGCAAGTACAATTTATTTGAAGGAGAGTCAACATCAATTACCTTTGTAGTCGCCATTTCGTCTGGCTCCGTATTTGTATTGCCGTTTATCAGCACTTTCGCGGATTTTTGGTGCATTATCCCTTGAGTTTGATCTATAGACAATATTTCTTGGTCCTCTCTTTGGTTTTTGGCACCAATTTGTTCTCTTTGTTCCATTTGCTGAGTGTTGTGTAACATGTTATGTGTGTCGCTGCTAGTTGGTTTCTTTGGGGTCTGTAGTTTGACGTTATTCGATTCTGTTTTCATAAGCATCAAAGCTCCAGTTGGATCCTTCATGAATTGGAACTTGTCCGGTATTTTACTGGATTTCTCAAACATCCGTGCAATCGGGGAGATAAGCGACTGGGACGGTCCTGATGCATTGGTTTTTAACTTTTTTGATATTGTAGATTGCTGCATCTTTTTTACTCGTTTTGTTGATGTGCCTATAGTCCGTTCCCTTTCTGATCTCATAGCCTTGGCTTTATTATGCACGCTGATTTCTTTGTGTATAAATATATTTTTAAGTTGTAATGTTCCCCACTCTGCTGCCTCTGACTAGTTAGTAAGTCTGCGTGTTCCACAGGGGTCTGCACTTCCACCCAAGCCTGTCTGCTTCTGTTATGTAGCGTGAAGTCGTGTTACCACATCCAAGTTCATCCCAGTTATACACAGTTTGTACTCAGGTATACAGGTATACACAGTACGCTGTAAAAGCAGCTACCATCAGGGAGGGGCAATAACTGTGGCTATGCGTTTGTAAGGCGTTTGTAAGGCAGCAACAGTGCGGTAGTTTTTACCAGACTATGATTCAGAGATAGTATTTTGTACAGATTGATGTAGGTTCAGTGCAGCTTATTATGGTTACCTACTGTACGTCAGTAGAGTAGAGATAGGCGGCTTGTCAAAAAACAAACTGGGACCTTTCCCTACTGGTGATACTGGTTAAAACAGTCAGTCCACAGTCCCATGCGCAGCCCCATGAAAAGAATAGAATGAAATCAATAAGAGAGTGGCCCAGCTACACTTTTAATGGGCTTTAGTGAACTTCAGTGGGCTTTAGTAGGCTCAATTTGGTGGGCTCAACTAGAGCTGCCCATAAAACAGCCCCGCCGTTCACCAGTCTTTTGTGAGCACGCTGATTATTTATTGGACCGTCTAATTTGCCTGTCTGTGCAAGCAGGCTTACCTCGCCCATGTTTCTGCCGCTGCTGCTGTCGCAGTTAGAGCCACTGCGTCCTCGCCCTCGCCACGTCCACACCGCCTCCGTGGATGGAGCCACCGCTTCCTCCCCTCTGCCGCTGCCACCGCCGCTGCCGCTGATGCAAGTGGAACAGCAAACGGCAAGGCGGTAACAAGCCGGACAAGCTGGTAACCTCAAGCCGGTAACCTCGGCCCCAGGTGTTAGTGCGGGTACCCGTATCCGTGCACCCGTGCAGAACAAGACACAGGTAATCAAATGCAGGCTTGAGGTTTGAGGCTTGTGGGGTACGGCAGAGGCAGTAGCACGGCGGCAACAAGTTCGGCGTGGCGTCCGGTTGGCGTCCAGTCGGAATGGCGTCCTAGGGGCTGAATGCACCCATCACATCTCTCTAGCGCCCTCTGCTGCACACCGCATGAACACTCCTGAAAGAATTGGGCAAACCGCAGTACACTCCACGCCACAATAACAAGATGCAGGCGCTGGTGAGGACAGATTTGATGCGAGCGCTGGCATCAGACATGGTGTTAGGTTTAAAATTCCTGATCCTGCAATGCATTCTTTTCATGCAATATTTGGTTAGCAGTGTGTCTAAATAGATGCCATTTGTATTCACGTTATACAAACCACTGAGTTATCCCCGTAATGTGCAGGCTTCAGTTAGCGAGTTTGACTCCATTTTGCATTTCATATTCCCTATTAGACTGCTCAGACTGTGCCTGAACTAGGCCTTATTACTCGTATTGCTTGCCTCTGCAGAACACTGTATTTCATTATTATTTTCTCTTCTGTTCAAGGCTGTTTCCCGACTTACTAATAAATAGGTCATTCTGCCCTCTCATACCTATCTGAGTGTGTAGCTGTGCTCCCATGTTAAGAGACGCTGAGGCCCAGCATGGCAACCTTGAGTTGCCGATAACATGTACTCATCTGTGCAGGTGGTAGCGCATCCCTCTATACCCTCTTTGTTCATGTTCGGCCCAGGCCAGTAACTTTCCACTGTGGGCGTGGTTGGAGGCTGTTTGGAAGATTAATTATGTGTTGTAGTCCGTTGAGGGGTCAGTCCTTTGGCAGACATCTTAGGGTGCAGGTCAGGATGGTCTCCTCTGCGGGGTATTGCTAATAGAAAGTATGTTTGTATTCTCTACTGTCTGACTGACTCTTCATTCTTGGGAAGGCATAGCAGGTTGTTGTAAGTAACCCAGGTGGCCCCTAAGGGCCAATTCCTTCAGTTGGCGCCCAAACAAGGACCCTACGAGGTGACTCCACTCACCCGAAAATGGGTTGCAGTGTCAGGGGTGCATCTGGTTGGTCAGGGGGATTGGGTACACCACGCCATTGAGCTTTGGTTCTCGCAGCCGCCCTGCCCATCTGATGAGGCAACTCCTCATCTAATGGTCACCGGCTGGGGTCTTGAGAAGTCGAAACATTGAAGTTGACAGTTTGGTCCGAAGAGTTGGCAGTGGAGAATAATTTGACTTGATCTAAGTGCACTGGGTGAGTGATTTGATTCTTGGAAAAATTGTGCCATTCTTGAACGGCATGAGCCTGTCTCCTGACTGCCCCAGTGCAATTTCTAGACTGCCTTGCTTGAACGGCACAAGCCGATGGGCTGTGTCTTGGTACGGTCTTTTGGGCTGTTTTGGTTTGAATTTGGTGGGTTTTCAGACCCTTTGTAAAAGACACAGAGTGTTTGGGAACAATCTTCCAGGCCAACTGGTCATTTGTTTTTTCCTTGAAAAGGTCTGGGGCTAGAGCCTGTCCTCTTGAACTTGGTACAGTCTCCGGACTGCAGTGGGCGGTCTGCAGTCCGTTTTGTTTTGTTTCTTGAACAATTGTTCTCTTGTTTATTTTCCTTCTATTATTTTTGTTGATGTTGTATTTGTTCGTTGTAGACAGCGTATGTGTCTTATATTAAGCTACCTTGTTTAAGTAAGTTAGGGTGTTTTGGATGTCTATGTTGTTCTACTGATGCTCATTCAGAAGAGAGTCAGCCTGTGCCTCCGGAGGGTTCTCCAAATTTCGACGTATCCGTCAAGCATGGTATTGGCCCTCCCCTATTATGTTTAGCAAGTTGTGGCATAAGTATACGAGGGACAATGCTGATCTACAATGGCGACTTACTGGTTCGTTTGATGAACATAAATTGAATTTCTTGCAAGATAAATTGTTCGCTAAAAAGAGAAGGCCGTCGATGTTTGATTCTCTAAGAGTATGGCAGAAAGAAGCCAAGCAGCAGGGTATGAGAGCAGAGAAAGAGGCCCAGAAGAGACAGACGCAAACTATTACACAGAAATCAGTGGCCTATGAAAGGGAGAAGATAGAGAAGGGCATAGAATGTGCAGATAGAAAGTTCTGATTTCAGACTGATAAATGTGATGTTACTAGAAAGGAAGGTGATGATTTTGTTGATGAGCTATTGGAATCTTGCCCCCACCTCCTCATGCCCCTGAACGGATATACCCAAAAGTTCTGACGTCTCTGTCTTCGGCCCCTAGTGCCACCCTCACTAGTGTTTCTCTGTCTAGCACTACTGCCTCGGCCCCAGCCCCACTTGCTTCTCCTCTACCCGCACCAGTCACAGGGGCGGGAGCCGTTAGCACTCCTGTCTTGTCCATTAGTTTTGTTTCGACTGTTACACCCCCTTTCACCCCTACAACACTGTCTCCCTATAAGATAGTACCTGTCTCTGCATCTGCTCTTTCCTCCTTGGGTGTGCCACCTCAAACATTATCGAATGTTGAAACGCCTGTGCTTGGGATGCATGAAGTGAATTGGGCAGCAGCCTGACACAGCATGGAGAAAGTGTTGTTGTATTCCACTGTGGGTGATGAGGAAAAGCAAATGGTGGCAAACCAAGCAGCTCAGTGGGCTCGGAATGCAATCTATAGTCTGAAAGGTGTGTGGAGTGTGATGAAAGATTATGAGCCTTTCATACAGCAGCATGCTCCTAAGCACATGTCGGCCACGTTAATAGGACTTTGGGAACAGTGTTTTCAAAGTGTTGCACCACAGAGGTTCCCCTGTACCCTGTGGTCCCAGACATTACTACAATCTTAAAAATGATTCCCTGTCAGTAAAATTATTTTCCGTCATAGATTTGAAGATTGCTTTCTTCAGCATACCAATCCATACAGATAGCAGATATTTGTTTGGATTTGCAATAGCGGGTCGGAGCTTTAGACTCTGCCATGCTCCACAAGTCTATACAGAAAGTCCTAGTATCTTTAGCCAAGCCTTGAAAGTGCAAATTGATTCTTTGGAGCTTCTCCCTGGTAATGTGCTGTTGCAGTAAGGTGACGACTCCCTTGTGGCTTAGGACACTGAGGATGGTTGCAAAGAAGCCACAGTTAAATTATTGTTGCATTTGACACACCATGGACACAAGGTGTCACTTTTGAAATTCCAATATTGTTGACAGGAGGTCACATATTTAGGTCACGTACTGTCGAAGGAAGGTCGCAGACTAACACCCTGAGCGCATAGCTGCTATTACTACTATGCCTGTTCCTAAGACCCAATGCGAGATACGAGCGTTCATTGGGATAACTTTGTATTGTCGGCACTGGTTTACTAATTATTCCCTACTAACAAAACCCATTCTTTACCTGACCACCAAAGATATGCATGAACCCCTGGCTTGGACATCTGCATGCCAGAAAGCTTTTGATCAATCAAAGGTTGTGCTTTGTTCTGCTCCTGTGCTTGGTACTCCTGATTACCAGAAGTCTTTTGTGCTCTACGTACATGAGGTGGATGGTTGCGCGCTTTCTTTTCTAACACACGGTTTCGGTAGTAAGCAGAGACCCTGCACCTATTTCTCTTCCATGATCAATAACGTTGCTAGAGCTCTCCCGAGTTGTCTTAGAGCTGCTGTGGTGGTATCAGTTTCTATCAGACATTCGGCAGGGCTCGTCCTTGATATTGATATCACAGTAATGGGACCTCATGCTGTGGATATGCTAGGAAATAAGACAACGATGCAGCCCCTTACTAGTGCGCGTCTGACTGGATATGAGTTAACTTTATTTGCTCCGGACATTACCATCAAACAATGTGACAACCTGAACCCAGCCACGTTGCTACCCCTCCCTTTGGAAGAAAAGGGCAATGATGTCCATGATTATTTATTTCTGACTGAGGAAGAAATGAAAGGATGGGGGTAGACCTGACTAATGTTCCCTTATCTGACCCTCAAGGGTAATTATATGTCAATGGCTCTTGTTTCAAATTAATAGATTTTGTGAAGCTAAGGAGTTAGGCCCATTTGGGGCATGGGAGGAGTGTGGCTCACTGATTAGAGCGGCAGACCCTTATGCAGAGGTCTGGCCCGGGACCAGGGTTCAATTCCCGACGCAGCAGGGTCCTGAGCCCAAAATGTCCACGGACTCGATAATTCTCGCCTCGGTGCCTACTCTAATCATGGGGTCCCACGCTGCAACTCTGGGCAATAGCTTGCTTAATCTCCACTACGGCGGCCCACCCGCAGCGGATGCCTGGCTTTCACCTTGGGGATGCCCAGTAGGGGTTATCTCACAGGTAAAAAGACAGGACGGGTTCCCAAGGCAAGCGCCTTGATGCCTTCGGGTGATATGTGCGCTATATAAGTCGCAATACATACATACATACATACATGGGTAGGCTGGACCAAATTATTACAAGAAACACAAAAGTGTGTCTACACCACCCTTACTTGAATCTAACATTAATTATAAAAGGTCAAACAAAAACACTTTAGTTTGACCTGGTATTTTTTATTTATACCATTTCAGTTTATACTTTCTTTTGAAAAACTTTTTTTTAGTAAATGTATGCAGAAAAGTGAAACAACTGTATATTCATATATTTACACTAATATACAATACAATTTACAAACATAAATTCACATTTCATATGTACACTAAATCAAAACTGTACATCATACATCCCAAAAAAGACTTTTAAACAAGACGAAACATTCATATATATTTGTTTTCTTTATCCAAAAAATGAATAAAAGACAAAGTCAAAAAGCAAGGAGTGCAATCAATGAATGATAGCAATCTTTCAACTAGTGATTGCTAGTTTGCACTGTAGATGATCAAATTTGATTTGAAGGAGCAAATTTGATCGTCTACAGTGCAAACTAGCAATCACTAGTTGAACAATTGATATCATTCATTGATTGTACTCCTTGCTTTTTGACTTTGTCTTTTATTCATTTATTGGATAAAGAAAATATATATATATATATATATATATATATATATATATATATATATATATATATATATATATATAAAAATATGTTTTATCTTGTTTAAAAGTCTTTTGTGGGATGTATGATGTACTGTTTTGACTTAGTGTACATATGAAATGTGAATGTATGTTTGTAAATTGTACTGTATATTAGTGTAAATATATGAATATACAGTTGTTTCACTTTTCTGCATACATTTACTAAAAAAAGTTTTTCAAAAGAAAGTATACAATGAAATGGGATAAATAAAAAATACCAGGTCAAACTAAAGTATTTTTGTTCGGCCTTTTATAATTAATATTATATTCAAGTAAGGGTAGTGCACTGTAGGCACACTTTTGTGTTTCTTCAAATTACCAGATGGCACCACCACTGCAGCCTATGCAATCACACTTTTGCACACTGTAGTTGAGGCATCCTGTATCCCATACCAATCGGCCCAAGCTGCAGAGTAGGTTGCCCTCCTTAGGGCTTATGAGTTGAGGGAAGGGCTGGCTCTTAATGTTTACACCGACAGCCAGTATGCCTTTGGGGCGGCCCATAATTTTGGGCGCATCTGGGCGGAGAGAGCGTTTGACGTTGCATGGACTGCGAATTCAGAATCACCAATTGATACATAGATTGCTGTCCACATTGACACTTCCTGATAAGTTACCAGTAATAAAATGCAGCTCTCAAAAAGCCATCATGTTGGGTGGGGAAATGCGTTCGCAGACCAGACAGCTAAGGAAACAGCTCGATCAAAGATGAAAAAGATATTTGTGGCAGGTCCCGCTAGATGGGTCCCAGATAATGGAATGTTCTAAGACGTATTGGAAAATTTCAGCGAAATGCAGGATGAGGCAACCCCAGATGAATTGGCAATGTGGGAGGAGAGCACATGTTGTTTGGACAAGGATAGGTGCTAGACTGACTTGTCTGGGAAATAGCGAGGGTTGCTGCCCAATTCGTATGTGCTCCATGTTGTTACCATGGATCACGGCCCAGCGCATATTAGTGCCAAAGGAATATGCAAGCTACTGGACCCAGTATGGCAGAACGATAATATCGCTAAGGTAGCCACACACTTAGTGAAGCATTGTATCATTTGTTTGAAGCATAATCCTGGGAAAGGTACTTCGACACCCGCTGGTAACTTTACACCGCCTTCCTTCCCTTTCGAGGTTCTCCAGATGTATTTAATTGAAATGGAGTTAACAATTTGAAGTATGTGCTAGTAGTTATTTGCGCATTCAGTTAATGGATTGAGGCTTACCCCGCTAAAGAGAGTACAGCTATGGGGACGCTATGGATTGCCACGTGTGATTTGGAGTGACAACAGAAGTCACTTCAATTCAAAAGTCATTGAATTGGTGTGCAAAGGTTTGCATATTAAGCAGAAGTTTCATGCAGCGAATCACCCCCAGTCAGCAGGCCCGGTTGAGAAGTACAATGGTACTCTCAAACTGAAGTTAGCAAAGATCCAATAAAGCACAGGAATGCGATGGCCAGATGCTTTACACTTGACTTTATTATCTACCGGATCGACAGTGCATTCTAGAACAGGGTTATCCCTGTATGAGGTGGTCTTTGGACGCCCTGCTAATGTCTGGGGAGTCCCAAAACTCAAGTGTTTTTCCGAGATAGAGTACCCCTTGCTTGCAGATTATCTGTTTGAGTTGTCTTAAGATCTTCATTCTCTTCACCAACAGATTCACGCCGTGCTGCAACCAGTACCAGAGGGGCCCAGGCATCAGATACAGCCTGTGGACTTTATTCTTGTCAAGAACTTTTAACAGAAAAACTGATTGGAGCCGAGGTGGAAATGGTCTCTCCTTGTCCTTCTCGCCACCCGCACAGTAGTGAAGCTTGAAGGCAGAAAACACTGGGTCCATGGATCGCACGTCAAACGGATACTTCTACCGCTTCTGTATGACCGTTGGGTCCTTGAAAGCATCGCTGATCAGGAAGTAGAGCGGGTGCCACACTTCGTCCCCTTCTCTGACGCCCAATTGAGGTGGGCGCAGACGGACTAAGAAAGTGACGCAGCCTTGTTTGAGGCGATCCCACCAGAAATAAGGGCTGCCTCGGATAACCCCATTTTCAATACAGCAGAATCTGAGTTTCAATGCCCACCTGACACTGAGTTTCAGCTCCTTTTTGTTGATGAAACAGTGCCTGGAATAACAAAGTATAACCTGTTGCCCAAAAGAAGGACGGTGCAACAGCTGAACAGTCCAGGTGTTAGGGAAGACTTGAGCTTAGGGCGCAGGTGCTGTGCCTAAGGTGCCTGTATTAAACTAGAGTGAGCGCCACTAGTGCACTGCCCTGGACACTGGACAGGATAGTTGAGGGTACTTGCCCAGGAGGGAGGGTGCCCTATCCTGAAAGAAGCGGGTTTGTTTTTCAGCAAGGGCTGTGATTGCGCATCTCCCTGTGGGAGTGCTTCATCGCACCATCATTGATGAGCAATAGGGGCCTACCGGCGAGGCTCTAAGCGGGCGCTGGGTGATTTGTACCCCTCTGGTCGGTTATATTTTTGTGTCTCCAATTCATCAGATTTCTTTCTTTGTACCCTTTTGTCCGATAAGTTAAGAAGGAGGAGCAGCCCCTGGTAGCCCCTCCATTAAAGCAGAATGGTCTTGTGTGGTCTAGTTTGTTCACTGGATGTAGGGTAGTAGTGATAGTGGTCATCCCCATAGTCACACTTACACTATTTGGGGTGATTTTGGTATTTAGAAGAACAGCATCCTGTGCACACTCTGGTAGGGACTACTCCGATTCCCCCTGAGCACCTATTTATTACATTGGCCCCCATAATGAGAGACATAGACAAACTTACACAGAGAACGCATTTCTTCAGATGCTTCATCAGGTACACAGTACTTCTAATGCCCCGATTTGTTGGGTTTGTGGGTTACTCCCCTCCAATATGCACAAGAAAAATTTGCTGCCATTGCCCCTGTCATATTTGGGTAGCTGTGAGGCATGGTTTCAATTGCTTTCTATGGTATACATGCACAATCATGCTGACGCTTTGAAAATGGTACAGTCTGATTACGAAGCAGTGTTGGAGTATAGAGTGGTACACCAGGGATATACACCTGGGGAAGATGGCAAGGAGGGTACCCTGCATCCAGAAGCTTGCATGAACCTCTTCGAGGCTAATGAAAATGTTACTTGGTTACAAAATGAAATGCTAAATTTCCAAGGATTTAATGTTACTGAATACGTTTAATGTTTCAAGGAATGAAATATCACCGAAGACAAAGCCATGCCCATCCATGTGATCAATGCAAAAGTTAGTTTCTGTGTTGAAGGCTCAGGGAACGTTCCTGTAGGACAGAGCAGTTGCAACTACACATACCGATTGAACACTACTAGTAACCCACCTTTGCTTATACCTCCGAATGTATACTTCATCTGTGGGGAACAGGCTTATATATAGCTTCCCAGGGGATGGTCTGGTGGGTGTTATGTCTCTTCCCTCTTACCTCCCGTTTACATTGCACCATATAATTATCACAAGGATCATAGGCTACAGCTTAGGCATCTCCATCTGCATCGAGTTAAGAGAGTTGTTAATCCAGATGATATTGATCAGACAGATACTTCTTTACAACAATTTACATAATGAAGGACATTCCGCCATTTTGGGGTCCCATGGTCAATAGCCGTAATATTCGTCACCTTGCGAGAGTAGTTGAGGGAGTTATTAACACTACTGCAGGTATACTGAACAACATTGCAGTCGAGCTTCAGGCTACAAAGCTCATTGCTGGCAGTAAGGGCAAGAGCCTGCCGCATCATCGGCAGCAGCTTCTGCATGTACATCCCTGATAGTGCCCCTACTGTATACTCTGCAATACAGAAATTACACAGACTTGCTTCAGACATCCATCAGGATAATGGTTCACGGTCCCTCACAGGGTGGCTATGGGTCTATTGACATCATGGAGTTGGAAGATACTAATTGTCCTGATAGCTATTGCAGTTTTCATCTTTACATGTTGCTTATGCATTAATTGTCTTCTAGTATGTTGCACCTATTGTGTGAGCAAGCTCACCCCTACCCCTAAGTTCTCATGACATGATAACAAGGACTCTACTATTATGATATAGGATATCCAGGATATAATGCTCATTGACGAGGGCATTTTTTAATATTAAGTGGATTTTAATACTAAATGTGTTGTTTATTCTCCCTTGGAACGTGAGTGACTGTACATTTTCTCTGTCTCTCAACTTAGAATTGTAAAGACCCCACCGGATAGCCTCAATAAAGTATTTAGCCACCCATGCTAAAAGGAGGGTCTGTTAGGTTTGAAATTCCCGTCCCTGCAATGCACTCTTTTCATGCTATATTAGGTTAGTAGTGTGTGGCTAAAAAGATGCCATTTGTATTCATGTTATGCAATCCACTGAGTAATCCCTGTAATGTGCAGGCTTCAGTTAGTGAGTGTGACTCCATTTTGAATTTCGTAATCCCTATTAGACTGCTTAGACTGTGCTTGAACTAGGCCTCATTACTCGTATTGCTGCCTCAACAGAACACTGTATTTCGTTATTATTTTCTCTTCTGTTCAAGGCTGTCTCCTAACTTACTAATGAAAAGGCCATTTTGCCCTCGCATACCCATCCGAGTGTGTAGCTCTGCTTTCACGTTAAGAGACACTGAGGCCCCGCACAGCAACCTTGAGTTGCCGATAACATGTACCCATCCGGCAGGTGGTAGTGCATCCCTCTTTGCCCTCTTTGTTCATGTTCAGCCCAGGCCGGTAACTTTCCACTGTGGGTATGGTTGGAGGCTTTTGGGAAGATTCATTACATGTTGTAGTCCGTTGGGCAGGTCAATCCCTCGACAGACATCTTAGGGTACAGTTCAGGATGGAATCATCTGCGGAGTATTGCTAATAAAAGTATTTTGTATTCTCTACTGTCTGACTGACTTTTCATTCTTGGGAAGGCATAGCAGGTGGTCGTAAGATACCCGGTGGCCTCTAAGGGCCACTTACTTCAACGGCCAATCACTGCCCGCATCGGCTGGCATCGTAGGGCATCAGAGCTGCGGAACAGGCTTGGCGATGTTTTGTTCATTTCACGAGTGGCTCCCCGGGCCCCGGTACAGGTCTCTGCATCACAGCAGCATCGTTGTCGTCAATGATAACAGGGTTTCTGAATTTTCTTGGTTTTTTTTCAGCTCCCAACAGTATAAACAACCTCCAGAGGCCCAACGCAGTTACAGGCACCTCCTTGCAGGTCAGAACTCCCAGCAGGGAAGTTCAGTAGAGCTGGGGGTGAAGTCTTTTTGTCCCTGAGACTTCAAAACAGGATGCAAGCTCTTCTTCAAGTCCTTGGAGACTTTCTTGAAGCAGGGGACGCAGAACACAGCAAATTCCTTCACCTCTTATTGGCAGAAACAACAACTGCGGGCCAACCCCAGACACACAGCAAGGGTAGTACTTCTCCTCAGTTTCTTCAGCTCTTCTCCTCAGCAAAGACTCATTTTGATTCCAGAAGTAGTCCAAAGTTCAGGGGTTTTAGGTCTAATACTTATGCCCAAAATTGTCTTTGCTCCCCTTTTGAAAGGAGCTCTGAGCCCATTCCAAACCAGTTCTGCCTTCACTGGTGTAAAATGACCACAGGAAGTGGAGACAGCATTGTACAAGGGAGGCATGCCCCATTCAGGTGCAGGTTAAATTTCCTTCCACCACTCTATATGCAGCCAGGGTCTATTCAACTCAGGGCTGGGTCATCCAGGAAGGGCCAGGCGCAACTCAAACCCCCCAGAAAAACCCAAAGGCCTGACATCCATGCTGAAAAGAGCACAAAGTCTCAGGTGTAGCCACTTTTGAAGAACAATGATTGGCTTTCAGATGAAGACGTTAAAACCATCCTGGTTCCACTTGGGCAGTGGTGCACCTTAGAGTACAGAGGTGGGGGTTTGAGATCTAGTGGCTATCCTAATTTTGTGCTATTAAGTTAGAGGGACCCTAAAATATCAGGTGCTGAAGAGCCTCAACTATGGGCATTGGGGTCCTTAGAACCTTTTTATACTAGACCCTCTGTGAAGTCAATGAGTAAAGAAGGGGGGAGTTTAGGTTTTTCATTTGTATCTTTGATTGTTGTCATTGGGTTGGTGGCTTTGACCTGTGGTTACAAACATTTTAGTAGTTTCCTGAAAAGAAGCATTCACTTGTCGACCGGGAATAATCTGTTTGTAGTTGTGTTTCATTGGCAAAGAAGAGTTTATTCAGCGTTTAGGTTTGGAGCTAGTAAATGTATTAAAGGTGACCCATTGGCAAGGCCTATGCTACTCTAGACGGATTATCCAAGTTTACCCACTTACATGAGGCGTTTGTCAATGTGAATTTTGACAATTTTGTGGTGGGGAGACAATATGGTACGACATTCCTAGGGTGATTCGGGATGTCTCTCCTATTGTTAATCTCAAAAATGATTATAAGTTTAGCCCCCGGTGTTTTGGTGGATAACAATACCATAGGAAGTTCCTGGGGCTAGTTAGAAATCTAGCATGAAAGGTAGAGGGTTTTACAATTATTGACACCCTTGATGCCTACGGGGATATATATATATATGTGCAGCATGGGCATCATGTGGATATTGTGACCGCCCTGAGTATGCTGGCCTTCAATTTAACAGTTTATCAGCAGGATAACATTGGCTGCAAAATAAGAGTGTGTGATCCCTCCGTTTAATGAATTTACACGAAGTTGATAGTGAGTACTAAGAGCTATGTAGAGGCCCATTTTTGGTGAATGGCGAGAATAAAAACCCAACCTAATTATTTGCGATATTTATATAAACAGTAATTATTTGTAGTAAGCAATAAGGAATTTTGTGCCTTTCAATAAAGTTTTTAAAGAAATTGTCTCGGAACAGAGCAGCATCCGCCTTTGAGAACGGACTTGCCAGAGCTTTTGCCATTAACCCCCACAGGAAGACCGTGACCCATTTGTTTTACACGAAGCTTGTAATAAGTACTAAGAGCCTTGTAAACGAGAATATAAGCATAAACCATCAGTAAATAATTGTGGCCAGCAATAAGGAAGTATGTGCCTTAAAATAAAGCTTTTAAAGAAAGCATCTCGGAACATAGCCGCGTCCTCCCGCGAGAACGTACTTGCCCGAGAGTTGCCATTAATTCCAATAGGAAGATCCCAATTCAATATGGCGGACGCGTCCTCTCTCGAGAGGATCAGCGTCCCTGACGTGATCTTACACGGAGCCAGCGTGTAAATACCTGGTCTAATTTGGATGCCGGTTGACAGGCTGAGTTAACGCCGGTGGGGTCTCCCAATATCGGTAATGAGAGGGGGGCTGTAAACATACATCGGATAGATTCCGAGTGGTGACACTTGGGCGGCAATTAGCCCTGTGAGAATTTTAAGGCTTCGCTGGTATGTACCGCTATGACAATATTTTTATATGTCTCTTGCAGTTAAAAAACGACAGGAGACTCGGGACAACTCACATGAGGGGTTGTTTTCTACGTTTTTAATTCGTACCTCACGGCCGGTAGGAGTCACCTTGGCCTTGTGGGGGTAAATATGCTAAGCCATGGGCTCTTTTCTGTAAATATTGGTAGTTTCTGATTGTATTTATGTTTTATGGGCAATGCGTAAGGATGCTACATATTTGTGTTTTTTTGACAGTCGTGAAGAATGGTGTGTCCAGTATCGATGCAGTGGCTAAACAATTAATGCCCTGAAGAAATTGCCGTTAGTATACAAGGCAATGAAACATGTTGGCATGTGGTTATATAAGTAATAGCCACACCCAGCTTTTTAATTAAATAGGCTGCACGAAGGAATAGAATAAAGGTTTCATATACGTGCAGTTTACCTATTGTTTTGTATTACACTGTCTGTTTTGTATGTGTTTTACACTAATTCTTTCCACTGCACTTTAATTTCACATACACATCTATGTTTGTTTGGACACATTTCATTTAAAAGCTTGATGACTGCCGATGATGAGAACAGGGCAACACTGGTGAGTACCTACCAGGTTCCCCATTGGTGGTTCGTCCCTGAAGGGTCATCTCGCTTTCTCAAATGTTTTCACAAAGACACATTGTTGTGTGTTGTCCGTTTATCACGACTGTCTGGTAAGGGATTGAGGCTTTTTAAATTTGGCATGGTTACGTTGTACTCTCTACCCCATGTATTTCTAAGATAGGGGAGACAGTTGTAAATATTTGCAACGTTTTGTACATTTGTCAAAGAAATAAAAACACTGCCTAAGTGGACCAGGTGAGTGAGTTTGGAATAATCTCAAAAATGAATCAATTAATTTAATTTTTCATGAATAGACAGCAGTAGCCAAAGCATCATTATGCACAATTGAAACTGAATGGAGAGTAGTGGTTTTAGTATTGAAATGTGCAATAAGAACTACCTGTGAGAGTGGGAGCATGTTGATGCCATGGGAATATCGGGCAGAAAAAAAATGATCACCTACTCTTGAAATGCAGAGTTTAAAGGACAGTGTGGTCAGAAGTCATGTTTTTTTGTTTCACTTGTCAAGAAGAAAGAAGTGCTCTTGGTATATGACATTAAACAGAGGATATACATGATTAGATTTGGAAAACCTCAGGATAGGAGAGTTCTTAGTACCGTTTTGTCATATAATTTCCAACAGAGACAAGTGCAAAGACCCTACATATTAGGAAGAAATAATCAAATCAATAGAGAAGCCTAGGTTAATTGGACAGGGTGTACAGATATCGAAAACGTGACATTCAAGGATTATGGAAATCTCACATAAGTGTTTTTTTTACTTTTCTGTGGAAAAATTAAGAAACAGAAACTTGGAAAGTGGAAATATTTTCACATATTTGTTATTTTCTACACATATAGGAGGTGAACTGTGAAGACCAATTAAGGCAGTGGGTGAAATGTAGGACTGACATCAGTTACAAATTCAGAGAACTAACTAAAGTAATTATATAATTGAATTACAATAACATAGGTGAAATCGATATAAGTAGAAGATGAATGTTTATGGTGTCATGGATATGGTATAGAAACCAAAACCTTTTAGAAGGGGAAATTAATCTTTACACATAAAGTGAATTACAAAGTTTTTTACTGCTGGGCAAATGTTAGAATTGAAGGATAGGACTGATAAGTCCTACCTAAACCTTTTGCCTTTACCATCCTGTTTTGGAACCCCATTTTTGTTGGCTTTTAGGGCAATGTGCACAGCCACTACTATTCAGTGCTAAAAGTGCATGTGCTCTTTCACTAACTAATGGTAAAAGTGGCTTACCCCCATTTGGCACATTTAATTTACTTGAATGCCGCTATTAAAGTTATCCTATTTATATTAAGGGCCAGTAAACTAAATGCTAGTGGGCCTGCAGCACTGATTGTGCCATTCACTCAAGTAGCCATTTGAACATGTCTCAGGCCACCATTGCAGGATGCGTGTGCAGTTTTAAACTTCCATTTTGACCTGGCAAAATAAACCTTTTGCCAGACCTAACCCTTTGTGTTTTTGAAAACACATAGATCACCCATAGGGGAGTCCCTAAATAGCCAGCAGGGCATGGTGCAGTGTATTTAAAAAGTTGGACATTGCTCATTATTTTGCAGACACAATTTGTAGCCCTTGATTTAAAATAAAAATATACAGACATATGCATGTGATTTTTTTAAATTCTAAGCAATGCTACCTGTTACATTTCACCTTTTAAGTGGTATATTCCACATGGAAATGTGTACAACTACTATCGAGGGATGATCTGGAATGAATGCATGCATTGATTCTTGTGTTAAATCACTCAATAAAAGAGAGGGGACTCTTGTGTAGATTACCACAATGACAAGGACATTACCCAATTGTTGCGGTTGTCATTGTGATTCCCCAGTATACAGTGGTGTGCAAATAAGGGTGACATTTCTCTACCAAGCTGTGTGATTTTTTTAAAAACACAAATAGCAACGTTTGCTAAAGTTGGAGAATTTTTTAATACAAAAATACGTTGATAATTGCTGCATATCAGTATCCATTGTAGCAATTGAGCTGAATGCTCAGACATTCGGGTCACTGTCTGGATATAAGCTTAATAGTTGAAAGATGCTAAATCTTTTCAATAAGCACAGTTCTGAAGATAAAGGTGAGTGGCCGCTTCCTAGCTTGAAGTAATATTATTGGTCTGTTACCTGGGAGCATATATCTGAAGTAATAATCTACCATGAATCCTGGCACTTGCAGTGCCTTTATTTTGAAGTTGGCCCAAGGGTATACTTCCACAACCCCTCTTATTTTAAGCATACTCGGTTTAAGACCCTCCAGGTGTTTTACCAGGTGTGGCGAAGTTTAAGGGCTACATTTTCGGTACCCCCTCCCTCTCGCTATATTACTTTATGCTGTAACCTGGATTTTCCTTCTGTTTCTGATAGCTTGCAAGTGGAGGACTGGTCTAGGTTGTGTCTTCAATCTGTTGGCCAGCTGTTTACCGGGCATCAGGTCTTATCCTTTCAGATTTAGTTACGCAATTCGCTGTTCCGAGCATTGTTTTTATTTTAAGTACATGCAGATTAGGATTTTTCTAGACCAAGAAGTTAAAGATTCAGGACAGTTGAACCACGCATGAAGTATTGAATTGCTGCAACGAACACAAGGAAGAGAGAGGATTAGTCAATTTTATACATTACTAAATTTGGATCATTCCAACAATATATCCACCTGAGCCTCCAAATGGACTTGTAAATTATCACTACAAGTGCCTTCCAGTGCTATTAGTGACTCAATCCAGTTGAGCAGTCGGTTCTTACATATGTCCAGTCTGAAAATACATTATTTCAAGGTTCTACAGGATACATATCATACTTCGAGCCGCCTGTTCATCTGGGCTTGCCAGTTTACTTCAGAATGCTTTAGGTCTGGTCCTGTGGGAGCAGACTCTGTGCAAATCTTGTACTTGTGTTTGTATTGCAGCAATATTGGCAGGGGGTCTGTGAAGAAATCTCCAGGGTTACTCTCAGTCGCATTTACCCGTCCGTTTGGCTGATTATCTTTGGTATATCTTATGAAGTGTAGAAATGAAGCGGAGGCGAAGGTAAGGGTTCAGAAGTATTTATTGTGCAACAGCCCCTACACATCTGTGCGGTTCAGGACTCGGACTCTTACTTACAGTTCCAAACATTGGGGGTGACAGTGGACCAGTGGAAGGGCATAGTGGAATGTGGGGAAACCAATGAGGGGCGCGAAGAACAATGGGAGCTCTCGCGCAGGAGAGCAACGGATTACATGATGTCACGAGTCAGGAGATGGCTCGTGGCATTAACTGTGCATGCAACACATCTTCCACTCTTGAATGTTTAACTCAATGCTTATACACACACACAAAATCATCTAGTCGTTTGGGTTTGCTGATGGTTTTACCAAACCTTTCTCTGGGACCTTGATTTTCAGGCAAAGATTCAGTGACAGAATTTGGATCGCTGATAGTTCTGCCAAACCCACTCCTGAGACTCCAATTGTCAGACACAGCCTCTGAATCAGAACAACTCTCATCGCTCAGATCGGACATGAGAGCATGAGGACTGACTTCATTATCCCCCTCCGGTGTGCTGCCATCACAGTCTACATCGGTGGGTGAGGGACCACTGTCCTGAACATCTACATTTCTTGAACACATCTTATTGTAAGAAAACATGGAACTGTGTCCCCTTTCAGGTTCATCATAATCAACCCACAAATCTTTTTGGGCGTCAATGGACTGGATCAACTCTTTTCTCACTGAATGGCATTTAGTCAACCTGTTCATATGCCACGCTTTGCCATCACTAAGTCTGGCAGCATTGTTATACAGTTTGCTGATGTGAAGGGGAGCAGTGAATCTGCTTTCTCTCTTCCTGACTTTCCTTTCTAGCTGAACTTTGACCAGATCTCTGATCTTGAATGAGTGATCTTTGACACCGTGTCTTGTGTCATTCCATTCTTTAAAAAACATCTGTGCTTTCTCAATGTTGTTCCTTATGGTTTCAGGTGGCCATTCTACCTGTTTAAATGTGGACATCTATCTTAAATCTCTGCTTCAGGGTTGTCTACTTCGCATGAGTACGAATGGTGATTAAGATGTACTGGTACATGGAGAGATTCTGTAGGCCCAAATGAGTTTGAAAATGCCTTCTTCCAAATTGAGATTGTTGTTCCTGGATAATTGTATGTTTCCTTTTAGAACACGGTTGAAACGCTCAACGAGGTCGTTACCCTCTGAGGGGAAACAACCTTTACAACACAACTTTTACACCGCACTACCATTACAACAAAACTTTTACAATGCAACATTCATTACAACGCATGCATTTACAACGCAACCATTACAATGCATGACACTACAACGCACACCACTACAACGCATGCCATTACAACACAGTCATTACAACGCATACATTACAACGCATACCATTACAATGCATAGCATTACAACACATAGTACCCTTACACTATCCAACACTTACCCTACTGTTGCACCCCCTGGAGTTAGAATAGTAATTTTTACCCCTACACTATCCAACACTTACCCTACTGTTGCACCCCCTGGAGTTAGAATAATATTTTTTACCCCTACACTATCCAACACTTACCTTACATGCAATGTAATGTTATGCATTGTAATGGTATGCGTTGTAAAGGTAGTATGCCTTGTAGTGGAATGCGTTGTAAAGGTAGTTTCAAAGAATTCGTTGTAATGGCATGCGTTGTAATGGTATGCGTTGTAATGGTATGCGTTGTAATTGATGTAGCGGTGTAAAAATTACGTAGTAAAGGTAGGCATTGTAAAAGTATGCGTTGTAACGTCATACATCCCCCTCTGGGTTATAAAGCGAGGTGGTGTGTTGAGTGATGCAATTTCTTTCCAGGAACAAGTTAAAGGCATCAGAGGTAAACTGGGGACCATTATCAGTCAGTACATGCTTGGGTAGCCCTTCACACAAGAAGAGTTTGTCTAGAAACGAAATTACAACAGAGCTTTCTACACTGTGGACAATTAGAATTACCGCCCATTTGGAGAAGTGATCGACGACAACCAGGATGTACTTGATCACCCCATCGTGACCTTCAATGGGACCGGTTATGTCCAGGCCTCTCCTCTCTCATGACATGCTTGGGGGGGGGGGGTAACGGAGATAGGGGAACCCTAGGGGGTTTGAGGCTCTTACCTTAATCATTGCAACTAATGCAGTCTCTAATCATGATCTGTCAAAGCCCAGCTCACCTGAGTTTCTGTTCAGTTCTGATGGAGGTTAAAGACAGTACGGCCCCACCCTGAAACTGCTTGTTCCAGCAAACTAGTTTTAAAACAGTGCACTAAGAACCAGAAGCTCAAGGGAAGGGGGAAGTGGATGAAATAAAAAAAAAGAGACAACAGAGTTCTTGCGTTTCCACTGTAGAAGAGCTGCTAAAATCTGCGGCCCTCTCTGACTTCTGTAGAAACTGGTGCCTAATGAAACATAAACAAAGAACAGATAAGTGCAACCTATCCCTAAATGTGTTTCTGACTAAACCTTAATCTTATTAGAAATTCGCTTCTAAAAGTACCTCTTGGATCTTGAGGTGCCATTTGCATGTGTGCATTATATAGATCTGGGATGAAATCCTTCTGTTGTACAGGTGACAAAAGTTTTTGGGGAGGAATAATGGGTTCTCCTATTTTGTCTTGTTTCATGTCTGAGGTATGTCTGTATCTAGATAACACATCAGATTGAATTTGTTGTGCCCCTGGCCAATAGGTTATAACAAAGTCAAATGTACTAAAAAAATTTAACCAGCGCATCTGACGTGGAGTTAATGCTTTTAGTGATCCAAAGAACTGTAGGTTCTTATGGTCAGAAAAGATGGTAACAGGGTACTTGGCTCCCATTAAATTGTGCCTCCATTCAGAAATAAAGGCTACTTTGATAGCTAATAGTTCTCTTTCAGCCACAGTGTAATTTTGTTCAGCTGGTAATAACGTTTTGGAAAAGAAGGCTATAGGATGTAATTGGCCATCTACTGCATCTCGTTGAGAGAGAACTCCTCCTAAAGCTACTTGTGAAGCATCCGCTTCGACAAAAAATGGCAAGTCAGGATCAGGATGTTTCAGAATTGGGGCTGAAGTGAACTTTTGTTTTAGGAGTTGAAAGGCGTGAGCCACCTCATCAGACCAAAGAAATCGTTGCCCTTTCCGCAACAGGGTGGTTATTGGGGCCGCAATGTCTGCAAAATGAGAAATAAACCTCCTATAACAATTGGCGAAACCCAGAAATTTCTGAACATCCTTCACAGATGATGGTTCTGGCCAATCAGTAATAGCAATAATTTTCTTTTCATCCATAATTATTCCTTGAGGTGACAGGCAGTATCCTAAAAAGTCCACTTTGCTGACATTAAAAGTACGTTTTTCTAATTTAGCAAAGAGATGATTTTCTTTTAACTTTGATAATACTGCACAAACATGTTGGGTAAGTTCTTCCGGGTACTTAGAGTAAATGAGGATGTCGTCTATGTATACTATGACACAAATGTCCAGGAATTCGTGTAGGACCTCATTTATAAAGAATTGAAAGGCCGCAGGGGCATTACACAACCCAAAGGGCATTACTGTGTACTCAAATAGACCAAACTTTGTCTTGAAAGCTGTCTTCCACTCATCCCCCTCTTTTATTCAGACCAGGTGGTAAGCTCCCCGCAGATCTAGTTTAGTGTATACAGTAGAATGTCTTAATTGATCCAACAACACAGGTATTAGAGGAAGAGGATATTTATTTTTTATTGTAGCCTTATTTAGTCCTCTATAGTCGATACACGCGCGCAGAGATTTATCCGGCTTCGGGATAAAAAAAAGTGGAGATGACACCGGAGATGTGGAATGTCGAATGAACCCAGACTGTAGTAGGTCGTCTAGGTAGGTTCTTAAAAATTTGGTCTCTTCGTCCGTCAAAGCATATACTCTGTTATTAGGTAAAGGGGCCCCTCGGATGAGATCTATACGGCAGTCATATAACCAATGTAGGGGTAACACACTAGCCTTCACTGGATCAAAATCGTCTTTAAAGTCAGAATATTCAGGAGGGAGACTTGGTTTGTCTTGTGTAACACTAGCACAGTGTATTACTGAGCTCTGTTTTGTACCTGCTTCTTGATAGCAATTGGTTCTACAGAATGAGGAATCCAAAGTAACAGTTCTGTTCACCCAATCAATTTTTATGTCATGAGTTGTTAACCAGGGTACCCCGAGAATCAAGCCAAAATTAGGGGTATCTATCAGATCAAATCTAATCATCTCTATGTGCCCGTTTTGACAGACCATGACAAGGGGACTTGTTTGTTTTGTGATTAATCCAGAGGTCAATTCTGCCCCATCCACTGCACATACTGCTTCTAGACAAGGCTTTAGGCAAATAGGAAGACCTAATGTGTTAGCTAACTTATTATCCACAACATTTCCAGTTGCTCCTGAGTCCAGTAGGACAGGGAGAGAATGTCTAACTTGGGTAGTAACAATTATAAAGATCTGAATTATGAAATGTCTAGGTATGTGCGGTACCATGAAGGCTGCAGACTTAGAGGTTTGATTAAGATGTTTTCTCAAACAAGTAACCTCCCCCCTTGTCGAGCTTAATCGTTTCCCGACTCAGTTGAGGAGATAGAGGAAACAGTACCCTTTTGTGAAGTTTTAGGTTTTACTGGACATTCTCTGGCAAAATGTCCTGCCTTGCCACAATATAAACATAATTGAAGTTTTCTCCTTCTTTCTTTTTTCTCTGACGTGAGTGGACCTCTGAGTCTCCCTATTTGCATAGGCTCAGGTTCAGGGAGTTTATTATCTGTGTCTTTCTTCTCATGTCTAATAAAAGTTAACCGCAATTCCAGTTTGGATTTATCTCCCTTTCTTTCTCCGAGTCTGTGTTCCAATTTCATGACTAAATCTACAAAGTCATAATAGTCTTCTGGCAAATCAACGATATGAGCCTGCGCGTCTTTTAACTCGTCTCTCAAACCTTTATAAAAAAAGGGAGACACGCTTTTCTTCTGGCCAACGTGTCTCGGTGAGTAAATGATTAAAACTAGTGAGATAGGTCAATAAATCCTTGTTACCTTGTTTAAGATTTAAAAGATCAATATCGCTTGCCTGCATAAAAGTGTGTTTTGCAAAAAGGCTGGTCATAGTACGTTTAAATTGATTCCAATTATGGAGGATGGGATCATCTCTATCCACATAAGGAATTGACCATTTGGCTGCTGTACCTCCCAAATAAGACAAGATGAATGCCACTTTTGTAGCATCAGTAGGGAACTGTTGTGGTTTACAAACGAAGTGTAATTGACATTGATTGATAAAAACATGGAATTTGTTACTATCTCCATGAAAACGTTCAGGTGCTGTTAAAGGCACAGCATTAGGAACATTAACAGTAACCTCAACTGGGGGGGGGGGGAAGTTGCATGTTTTGCTCGTGACCCCGTCTCTGAGGAGGTTTTAAACAAAGGCGTAAAAGCTGTGTTCCACTGAGATTCCCTAGGTTTATACCTGCTTACATCCTGTTTTAAAAAGGTGTTTTCCAACTTTAATTTCTCTATTTCCTCTTGCATATGTTGCAAGATGCAAGACACTGATTCATTATGGGCCAAGTCCTCGTTTAGGGCCTGCGCCATATCCGTGGCGTCAATGCCCTCTGTTTCTTCCCCGGCATTCATCGTCCAACAGAACTGAATATTTTAAAGGCTTTTGCTTCTGTCAAAGCCCAGCTCACCTGAGTTTCTTGTCAGTTCTGATGGAGGTTGAAGACAGTCCAACCCCACCCTGAAACTGCTTGTTCCAGCACACTAGTTTTGAAACAGTGCACTAAGAACCAGAAGCTCAAGGGAAGGGGGGAAGTGGATAAAATTAAAATAAAAGAGACAACACCGTTCTTGCGTTTCCACTGTAGAAGAGCTGCTAAAATCTGCGGCCCTCTCTGACTTCTGTAGAAACTAGTGCCTAATGAAACATAAACAAAGAACAGATAAGTGCAACCTATCCCTAAATGTGTTCCTGACTAAACCTTAATCTTATTAGAAATTCTCTTCTAAAAGTACCTCTTGAATCCTGGTCTCAAGCTTCCAGGTTTGGAATGTGTTACTGTTCTGGGATGTGCTTTCTATTACTGTAAAACTTCTGTAAAATCAAACGAATATCATTATCAGAATTACCAACGTCTAACATTCACCTTAATATAACTAAAGCCTAAATTCTTAACAGCAAACTCACGTTTCACACATTTCCAGACTTTTTATAAAACAAATACTGTACTTTTACATCAAAATACAGCAGGTAACTTGTGCAAGTCCTTGATTTACTGTTTGCCTTGCTGTCAATGGTTTCCTCTGTTCAATTCTTAAAAAATTTCCATGTAAAACAATGTTTATTTCACAAAGTTCCACAAAGTATTCTTGTAACAAAGGGTTTGAACCACAAAGTTTGTGGGTGATATCTTGTTCCAAATTGTCTTTACATGAATCCAGAAATTGCCGATAAAGTTCTTTCAAGTAATAAAAGGTTTTGCACTTACTTGTTGCTTAAAAGGGATACTGATCAGTCTAACCTTGACCTCTTTCTCTTTTGCTGGTTGATTGCAGTGGACAGAAGAGGGGCTGAGGCAAGAAGTAGCCGGAAACCAGAAAGAGGAAGAGCCAGAAGCCGCGCCCATTGAAGTCAATGAAGGTCTGGAGAGAGCAGGAGTGCCAGCGCCGAAGGATCTGTTCTCAGGTAAGTGGGAGGTAGACGAGCACAAGCACTGGGTGAGGCTCAGGGGCTGCCTTTTGAAGACAGGGCTGGGTGTGGTACGAAGAGCTGGGTGTGGTTCAAAGAACTGGGTGTGGTTCTCACAAGCAGGTGTGCAGAGCTTCAGTTATTATGCTAATGAGTTGAAGTAACACATGACCTAGGGAGGAGTGTTCTAAATAAGCCTTAGTAAAAGCAAGGTCCAATGTTTTCTAAATAAGCCTTTGTAAAAGCAAGGTCCAATGTGTAAACAAGACAGCAATGTCCAAACTTGTGAATACATTGAGCAACATACACAGAAGTCTTAGGGAGGGGCTGAGATAACAAGAAAGGCTTTCAGTAGTATGTTTAAAGAGAGTTATTACAGAGACCACTAGAGCAATGAGAGGGGACATGCTCTTTGCTGTGCACTAACCCTAACATGATCTCCATCTATTTATCAATCTGGGGCCACCAATAGCTGTTTCTGACTCTTTGCTTTGTTTTAGAGATACCAAGATGACCAATATGGCATAGACTTAAAAGGTTACCTCCGAGTGTGTTGGGAGGAACAGCCTTGCCTATTCTGTATAGCACACCATGTTCAACACTCAATTCATTCCTTAACGCCCAATAAGTTCTGACTACTTCATCCAGAAGTCTCTTCTCAGGCCAGTAGTCGTTGATGTATTTGCAAACCTTTTGTAGAATGGAGTCTTTAAGCATATGTTCTTTCCATTCAGTGCTTGTGATACCATCCATGTCAGTGTTGAACAGTAATGCTGCTTTCTCAATAGATATTTAATCCTCTGTGACCTCTTTGTTGGGTAAGGGAAACCTGCTTAAGAAGTCAGCAACTTTGTTTCTAACACCAGGCCAGTATTCAACCGTGTAATTGTAGTCTAGCAACCTGACTGACATTTTACTGAGTCTGGGGGAGGCATTTTGTAGTCCAGAAGCTGAGAGAATTTAAATTAATGGTTTGTGATCTGTGTGTAAGTGGATGTTGTATCCCCATATGTACACTATGAAATAGTTCAGAGCCCAAGAACATGCAAGCATTTCACGCTCGATCACTGAATATCTTTCCTCAGCTGGGGTCAGTGATCGAGAAGCAAAGGCTAATACCCATTCATGGTTGTCCAAATCTTTTTGTGCAAGGACAGCACCAAGTCCCTTGTTACTGGCATCCGTGGTGACATAGGTCTGAGCTTAGGGGTCAAAGCCTTTCAGAAAAGGCGCTTTAGCAATGTCCTTTTTGATGCGCTCAAAATCCTCTTGGCACGTTGGGGAGACCCCTCAAATTTGACTTTGCTTTTGAGCAATTGTCTTATGCTGTAAGTTTTTTTCTGAAAAGTTGCAAATGATTTTTGAGTGAAATTCCGTCATACCAAGAAAAGCTCTCACGTCATCCTTGTTGGAGGGGGGAGAGGTTTAAGAATAGCATCAATCAAACCCCTGCTTGGGTTTAATGCCCTCCTGACTGATGGTTTGACCAAGATAAACAACTTTGTTCTGTGAAAATTAACATTTATCTAATTCAACAGTCAAACTATGCATTTTCAAAATTTCAAACTATGCTTTAAGCGTGCGTCCGTCATGTTCCATTTGATATCCACCCATAACAAGGATATCGTCCTGGAAAATCCTTACCTTCACAGTGCCCTCAAAGAGAGATGTCATTTCTCTTTGAAATAGCGCTGTGGCAGAGGCCAGACCAAACGGTACCCGTGTGAAAGGATAGCAGCCAAATGGTGTTATGATTGTTGTATATGTTCTGCTCTCCACAAGCAAAGGTACCTGATTGTATGCAAATTTCAAATCTAAGATAGAATATATTGATAGCTTTTGTAGCATTGAATATTTTGCTTATGAATGGGAAGGGGTACTGATCAACAATTATATTTTTATTTAGATCTTTGAGATCTATGCAGAGTCTAATTTTTCCATAGGGGCATTTAACAACCACCAAGGGAGAAACCCACTTTGCTGATTCAACCTTTTTGATTATTCCATTGGTGACCAGTCTGTTAAGTTCTGTTCAAACATCGTCTCTGACAGAGTCAGGTAGATGTCTAACCCTGTGTACACATGGGGAGGCATTGTCTTTTAACTCAATTTTATGTTGGAAGCTGTTGAGTAGACCCACACTTCCTGAAAATACTTCAGGGTAGTCTTTGATCAGGGTGTTATTGTACACATTGACATCTTCAATAGACATAACAGGGTCACCCCGGTTGGGAATGAGAATGATCCCTAGATCAGCCTGATCATTCCACCCCAAGACTGAAGGTCCTTGTTTAGCCTCAAAAAGTTTATAGAATGCTTTCCTGTTTTTAAATTCAAACTCCAAATCACGAGTCCCTAAGAATTCTATGTTATCCCCTGAGAAGCTCTTAGCAATGACCCTGGACTTTACAAGATAAGTACCAATTTTACCTACAAAGTGCGGCTTCCAGACATTTCCATTTACAAGTGTGAATGGGGAGCCAGAGTCTGCAATTATGTTCATAGGTACCCCACCCATTTTGAATTCACAGATGGGTTTATTAGCCCTGGTGGGAGCAAGTTCCAGAATGTCATATTCAATTGTGAACACATAGTTAACCTCATCCGACTCCGAAACATCAGACACTTCTGACCCGGAGTCATACTGGCTTTAAATGTAAAGTGTCTAACAGGCTTGCTGCATCTGACAAGTTTCCTGTTGCATGCTTTTTGCAAAATGCCTGGTCAGACCACAAGGCGTGCACTTTTAAAACCTAGCCGGAAACTTTTTGAGGTCGGCTAGATGAGAAGAGGAACCACAGCGATAACATCTTTGTTCCGTTTTTTCATTGTTTTTTTTATAAAACCTTTTTCATCATTGAGTATTTTCTTGTTATGCTCACTTTTCTTGTCACCTTCACTAGTATTTAGGCGAGTATTATCCTTAGATCTGAATTTACTTACGTTGGATGTGTTGACCACTTTTATAACATTGGGCTCATCTAAAACGGCTAACCCATAGTTTATCCTGGATGTTAGGATTACTGGTGTGCATAATGATTTGGTCCCGTATGAATTCTTCTGGTAATTCTCCAAATCTGCATGTCAGGGCTAAAGTACTTAAAGCGGAAACATACTCATCAATGCTCTCTTTGTACCCTGTTTTGTACGTGAAAATTTTAAGCGGTTAACAGCAAGGCAAACAATTTGGTGAAAACTGGGCATCTAAGTCATCCAAAGCATTCTGAAAAACATTATCACCCTCCCTCACTTTTTTTCAATCTGGTTGTATGTTTTTAAAACTCCAGGACCAAGGCAATACAATAGTACTTTCTTCTTCTTTTCAGAAGTGAAATCCTCATCTTTCACTGTTTCAATGTAGTTGCAGAAATATTCCTTCCACTCTTTCCATGGCATGCATGGTTCTCCCTTGAGTGGAAGGAAAGGTTGAGGCTGAGAGAGATTTAATGAGCTTAGGGTACACATGTTGCACTTGTAGAAACGAAGCGAAGGCGAAGGTAAGGGTTCAGAAGTATTTATTGTGCAGCAGTCCCTACACATCTATGCGGTTCAGAACTCGGGCTCCTACTGACAGTTCCAACTGTTGGGGGTGACAGGGGACTAGTGGAAGGGCATAATGGAATGTGGGGGAACCAATGAGGGGGCAGGACGAACAATGGGAGCTCTCACGCAGGAGAGCAATGGAATACATGATGTCACGAGCCAGGAGTTGGCTCGTGACATTAACTGTGAATACAACAAGAAGCACCATTAAAGTTGAGACTATTGTTTTCTTCATGATTCTGACAGCTAGGATTTAGGTTGCACATTTTTGGCTTGACCCTAACCCTCTATTGGCTATTATCTGGCTTAAGCAGTTCTTGGATATTTGCTTCTTAGAGCTGTCCCATGTCAAGAGAGATGTGCCAAAGAAACATTTAAGCCAAATGTGGGCAGGGTTGGATTTAGATGCTGTGGCTTGTAGGGTTGGCAGTTCATAGATCATCCATAAACTGGTACCTTTTTTTTTTTAGGTCGTTCACATCTCTTTTGTTACACTGTTATTTTGATATCACATTTTTGGTTTTCTAATTTGTATAATATGGTGTTCCCATTCTGTTGCATGAATGATGTGAGAAGTGTGGATAAATCAATAAAATCTTTTAAAAAAATATTTTAAAAAGTTGTGACTATTGCATTAAAATTATGTATTTTGCATTGCATGTGGTTGTGGACAATTTTAGCAAACAGTTATATAATTGAGTTTGCAACTTGAACAAATCCAAAATGTGTCTAAGGTGCTCGAATCTGCTTTGGAATTTGAAGTTCACCATCACCCCTACTGCTACGACTTGAAACTAAATTATGGCAATAACAGTATTACAAATGTTCAGGAAACAATTGCTTCTACCAAGAATTTGTAAAAATATTCAAATTGTATTATTTCTTTGGAAGTAGATTAGGTTCAGGAAAACATAGATTCGATTTAACCATGAGAAATGATGACTGCGTCCCATCATGGCATCACACTAGTAATGCACTAAGCTTTGCGTTGTTCATCTGCACACTCATTACCTGTGTTTTGACAGTAGCCAATTCATCACAAGCGCTGCTCGCAGTTAAGGTGATAAATGCTCCAGTGTCCTCTGAAGCAAGCTGTTTTCTTAGTGAAGATGTAAGCAGCTGTGTGGGATAAAACAGGGCATCAACTCAAGCCACTGCTTATCAAACACCTCATCTAAAAACTCTGCGTTCTGCATTTCTTGGCAACATTATAGCCAGCTGTGAAACAGTGTTTTATACTTTCCTTTTCAAAGAGTGTGTAGACAAGATTATATCTTATCAGAGACACCTGAACAGACAAATACCTTTACAGAGAAACCACGAAGGGGAAATGTCTTGTAAATTGGTAAAATGAAAATGCAATCAATTTGAATATTTTTTGAGCTTAGTTAAAAGACATTCAAATGTGTTTATATATAAGATTATAGCAAGGTATAATGTAATAATTATAAGAGATAAGGCTAGGGTTATGGTTTAGGAAAAGGTTTTACGAGCTACCAGAGGAAGTACATTTTTGTTACGAAACAATTTGATGTGCTGGTTTTGTTTTCCCCCTTTCAATTCTAATTTAGTAGCAAACTTTGGATCAAATCTAGAGCTTGGTAGATGGGATACTCCACCACATTGCGGCAGATATCGAGTTGCGATATTATAAGTGCATTAAAGCTTATGGCACATGTAATACGGCAGAAGGAATATCGACCATATTTGTCACAGAATATCCCATCCACCAAGTCATAAATAATGCCCTCTTTAGAGGAGTTTTGAAATTTGGCGAAAGCATTCTTTATATTTCGCAATGGCCCATCCGCTAGCTAGAGACCAACCCTGTCTAAAAAATATGTTGCTTGATTTATGATTAATGAGAGTAGACAGTGGATAGTGGATTATATCGATACAAGACAGAAGGGTTTAAAGACTACTTATAGAAACATTTGAGAATTTCCTATGAAAACATTCTTGAGAATATTAGTGCCAACTGGGGAATTTGAAAGGAGATTGTGTCTGTAGCTTTGGTAACACCTTAGAGAATTAAAAAACCTCTTTGTTGGTGTGCATGCTGGCACTCACTTAAGATTGCCCCCCTCTCAGATTATTTTAGATTGAGGACCAAATGAACTATTGCATTAAATCTGGTCCGGTATATTTATTTGTACTTTTTAATTGTTTTCTTTCATACAAAAATTATTTCAAATGTCAGAAAGAGAATACACAAAATAAGCAAGTAATAACAAACCTATCAAATGGACAATTGACACAAAGCATATATCACGAAAATATCAGACAATAAACATCACTATTACATCCAACAAACAATATAAATTGCAGTGCAACAATTTTGCAATATATTAAGTCAATTCAATAATCAAAATTTCTTTACAGGAAAAAGTTACTACATTCAAGAGCAAATGGAAACATGTATCACTATTATCCTGAAAGACACACTAGTTGTTGCAATTGGCTCTTGCTGGGGTAGCCTTACATAAACACAGTATTCGGGGGTTAAAAACCACCCAATACTGTTTTTTTAAGGGGGGTGGTTGGTTGTTTTCATACCTTAGTCTGCGCTATCTTGCGATGCACGGGGGCGAATATTATGGCAGATAAAGATACACTATCTTTTAGTGAGAGTCATATTCAGTCTCTCATTGCCTCTTCACCATTTGGATCTATCTCTTTAAGTACCACTGCAAAGCAACAGAACGAGTCTGAAAAACTAACAAGGCTTTGCAAAAAACACGTAAGAACCAAACTGCACGGCTATTTCTTGCTAAAACACCTGCAGGGTGGAACTATCCCCTGGGGACTCCAGGTAAAGAACATACCAGTGATTTTCGTGGATGACGCTGAATACAAAAAGGGATTCAGCTACATCAACACCAAATGTAGCCGGGACTTGATGGTCCATACCATCGAGACAGCACAGAGATTGTGTAAAAAGGAACTAGAGGAAATAGAAGAGCTAACTAAAGCCATCGCGGATAACCCGGCAGTCACTGACGCCAAGACTCTTCTTGACAAAATTCAAAAAGACATACAGGTCTTTAAGGATATTACAATAAATAACAAAAGTTTGAAATACCAGAAAGACACCAAATCGTTTAAAATTGAACCAGTATATCCGTTTCTAAAAGAGGATTATTATACCCAGGCTGAGTCACGCAGGGCGTTGTATGACTACCAAGGTAGATCCCGAAATCGCTTCACTACCTTCTCTGAGACCTCGTCATCAGATTCGTCAGACCCAGACACAAGAGGGAATAATCCACGTAAACAGGTTGCCAACAAGGAAGAACAAAGTCCAAAGTCCCTTGGCAAATGCGAACGCGCAAACGGTTTTACCAATCATAAGTAAACCCAACGTGGTGGTCAATCTATCCGATCGAATACTGACAAGACAGGAAGAATCCTTACTGAATTTAGGCTTGAAATTCGTCCCCTGCAAAAGAACAGACTATACAAAATTGAAAATAGAAACGTTAGATTTTTGCAGGAAACTAAGACTTAAGGCTTTCTTTTTTAATCAGCCGGCTCTCCAAAATACAGAGGCGACTGGATTAAGAAACAAATCCAAATTTGTCCCGTACCAAAACATCCCAAAGCAAATACAAGCGTTTGAGCAAATTATGCTCTCTTCGATTAACAAAATGGAAAGAACCAAGAAGTATGTGCCTCCTAATATCAGCAAGGGAGAACTAGATGCAATACGAAGCCTGAAAGAAGATCCCTCGCTTGTCATAAAACAGGCTGACAAGGGATGAGCAGTTGTCTTTTGGCCCCGCGAAAAATATGTCGCAGAGGGACTGAAACAGGTTAACAATACGGAATGGTACCGAGCCCTCAATGAAGACCCCACCAAACAGATCCAGGGATTGATCACTCAAGTGTTAACACAAGGGAAGGAGGAAGGCTTTTTGGGGAGTAAGGAATTTGACTTTCTGAATAAAAAATTTCCACGAATACCAGTCTTATATTTACTCCCCAAAATACATAGGAACCTAGCCGAACCACCAGGGCGTCCGATTGTTTCGGGCTGCGATTCCTGTTTGGAACCAATATCCAAATATGTGGATTTCTTTTTAAAGCCCTTCTTGACGGAGGTAAAATCGTATCTCAGAGATACTACAGATTTCTTAACGAAGGTAGAAGGATCCATCTTTGACCCAACTAAATATATAATGGCAACCATGGACGTCACGTCCCTTTACACACAAATACCTCAAGAAGAAGCATTAGAGGTAATAGAATTGTTCTTAGAGAAAAGGGAAAAACCACATAGAGTGCTGACCAATTTCATTCTAAAGCTTGCAGCAATAGCTCTGCAAAAGAACTACTTTACTTTCAACGAGCGGTTCTATATGCAAATCAAGGGCACTGCCATGGGGTGTCCTTATGCCCCAGAAATGGCAGTGCTCTACATGGCACAGTATGAGTCCCTATTTGTAGCGAACAATAATACATACAAGAGTAACATCATACAATGGTGGCGGTACATAGACGACGTCTGGCTCCTGTGACAGGGGAGCCAGACGGACCTCTTGGCGTTCCATGATTGGATTAACAACAGACATAGAGATATTAAATTCTCTATTGAGACCAGCACCACAAGAATGACATTTTTAGATGTGGAGATCACCTGTGAGGATGGCAAATTAAAGACATCCTTATACAAAAAATCGACTGATAAAAACACCATTTTGCACCATAAAAGTTACCACCCTAGAAGCTTGAGGGCCAACTTACCGTATGGGCAAATGTTACGTATCCGGAGAAATTGCTCTGAGATAGGTGACGACGACCATCATGCCCAGGCATTCTGCAATGAGATGATTTACAGAGGATATCCACGAAAACTCCTGAAGAATTCCTAAAAAAGAGCTAGGTTTACCCCTCGTGAAACCTTATTACAGGTTAAAGAGAAGCAGGAATTAGACAGATTAGTTTGCGTCACAACCTTTGGGCCGGATACGCATAACCTCAGACAAGCGGTCCTTAAAAACTGGCACCTGCTTGAAAATTTGGAATGCCCATTTCCGCGCCCCATTTTCGCATATAAAAAGAACAAAAGTTTGGGAGAACAAATAGTGAGAGCGGATCTTCCGAGGTCTCAACCAAAACATGACCTTCGAGCTCTATGGGACATGAAACCATTAGAGGGGCATCATAGGTGCGGCAATTGTGTTGCATGTGGCAGCACTATTGAAGGCAATGAGTTCCAGCAGCAAGGAGTTAAGTGTAGACACCCTGGTTTCTCAAATTGTAAAACTAAAAACGTGATTTATGTGATCATTTGCCCTTGTCCAAGAATTTATATAGGCAAAACAAATCAGCAGGTCAACCTCCGAATAGGACAGCACAGGTCAAGAATTAAGAGGAAAATACTCACAGCCCCTATGGTTGAACACTTTGTTGAGATGTCACATAGCGAAACTGACTTCAGGTGGTTTGTCCTCCATACAATGTGTAACGTTCAACGTCCTGCAGACATTGATAGGATGCTACTAGAAAAGGAAGCATACCTTATCTTGAAATTTAACTGCACAATGACTGGATTGAATAATATGTCTGAATTGTCAAGAATCTGAGACTTCGCGTCATACTGCTCGGATGTACCCGCTAAGACACTTTATTTGCAAATCTTTTGACTTGTGAAGTTGTGCATCAAATCCCCATTGTTCGAATTCTAAAGACACAACCCTGCGCCTTAATACTATGGGCTTTTAAACAATCCCCAATTGCCACCTACGCACATAAGATTCATGCGTTTTAAAGCCTTAACACACTACAATCCCCATAATGCACTAATTTCATTAGCAAGCCTCTTTATAGGTTGACAATATGGCCGCCGGCTTCGCAATCGAGTAGGAGTGATTGAGAAGCAGAACACAAGATTAGCGGACTGCACAAGCAGGTAATGATACACAAGCGGCAGCGGGAAATCCCTTTTAAACCAAAACCCGCTTTATGCGAAGCGTTTGATAATGTGCCTTTCTCAATACAGAACGGAGAATTGTTGCCGTAATCGGAACCCGCAGAAAAGTATATAGAAGTCGAGGCCGATACATCTACAGCCCCGGACGGGGGGGTAGACGAGAGGCGAGAGGCGACGCCTCATTCCACCACAAGCACAGGTACGAGAATTTGCGTGACCTGTTGTAACAGCTAGACGGCTGGTGGCATAAGAATTTTTTGCAACCTCTGGGTACTTACAAGTGTATTATACAAACAGGTAGACGAGGCAAGAGTTAAAGAGAAAAGAAGAGAAAAAACGAAGTCCATTGAATGATACCATCACGTGAATTGAAGGTACGAGATGGGTTTTGTAATCACACGTACTTATATATTCCGATTTACAGACAAGGGGTATCTAAACGCAGGTTATGTGTCATTTAATGAGGATTACAAGAATAAGAAAACGACATCCCTCCGCCCCCGTGCATCGCAAGATAGCGCAGACTAAGTTATGAAAACAACCAACCACCCCCCTTAAAAAAACAGTATTGGCTGGTTTTTAACCCCCGAATACTGTGTTTATGTAAGGCTACCCCAGCAAGAGCCAATTGCAACAACTAGTGTGTCTTTCAGGATAATAGTGATACATGTTTCCATTTGCTCTTGAATGTAGTAACTTTTTCATGTAAAGAAATTTTGATTATTGAATTGACTTAATATATTGCAAAATTGTTGCACTGCAATTTATATTGTTTGTTGGATGTAATAGTGATGTTTATTGTCTGATATTTTCGTGATATATGCTTTGTGTCAATTGTCCATTTGATAGGTTTGTTATTAATTGCTTGTTTTGTGTATTCTCTTTCTGACATTTGAAATAATTTTTGTATGAAAGAAAACAATTAAAAGGTACGAATAAATATACCGGACCAGATTTAATGCAATAGTTCATTTGGTCCTCAATCTAAAATAATCTGAGAGGGGGGCAATCTTTTGTGTGTTATAACTATATAGGGTCCAGCCCTCCCTCAGCCCCACCATGGGCCTACCTCCTTTTTGTGGGCACTCACTTAAGGGCATTCTGGATTATCAAAGTCAGAATGGCAGATTCAATGCACATTGGATGAATAACACTGACCCAAACATGAGAAGATATGAACACCCCTATATATGAACTCCCACAGCTCCTTCAAGAGTTTTCTGGGACAGAGTGCATTTTAGCTCATTTTAAAGTTACCTACAGTGCTTTTATTTTTTTTAACACTTGATTTAAACAGGGGTTACTTTTTCCCCCATACCTTGTCAAAAGGGAAAGCCAGTTGCAACATACGTATCATGTGATATGGGATGGGTCTACTTTTCCAGTAACAGCCAGGGTAGATCATCACATGGCCGGTGAAACATACTGTTTGTATCAATATGCCCAGGAGCAGGAATGGACATTACCACCTGCCCAGAAACGAAAAAATGCCAATATCACATGCCCAAGTAAAGTTACGGAGAGCATTCGCATGTACCCTGTTTATAGAAAATGCTAATATGCATATGCCCATAAATACCTATGTAGAGCTTGTTATTGCTAAGCAACAACTAACAGCAGCATTTGTATGCAACAGCAAGTTACAGCAGTTTTCAGTTGAGTAATGACATGTAGGATTACCCTCAACATGCCCATCAAAATGAATGGTGGTGCTGATGTGCCCAGCTCTGCAGTATATAGGTAATAGTGTGCAGAAGACGTTGTAACGAGAAAGGGTTGACTAGTGCAGGCAGTGATGGTGAATGAAAAGACAAGCACAAAAAGCATGCACCACGATGAGCTAGCAGATGATCTCACAATCCTTATTTTGCAGTTCCCAATAGACAAAACTATATGATCTGCCAAGTTGTTGTGTTTACTGTACAATGACAAGGCATATGGATCTGCGGAGATGTAACTTTGAGGTTATGCTGACCCAAACAAGCTTGAGATTTGTTTGAAGGCCAGGAGTAGATGATTGAATGGGTCTTGCAAGAAAAAGGTGCGTGATGCAGCTGGTAGGAGTTTGAACCATCCTGGGTTAGTAAAATACTGGAAACACCCTGAGAACAACTGGGACAGGTAGGGAACATGATCTTGTGTAAACCAGCTTTTATTGTCAGTCAGTCAATCAGCTTTATTTCAATAGTAAAAATATCATAAAACCATTACATAAAACAACAAGTAAAATCATGTTAGTTAAAATCCAGTGGCTAATCAAATAAAAATGATACACTTTCCAATAAATTAAGTAAGAAGGTCCAGTACATGACCACAATTAAACAATGAGTTTTAGCCTTTTACATCTGATTGACCAAGCCCAGCCAAGGTATTTGGCCATACCAGAAACATACAGGGGCCGGGTGTCCGACCTCAAGATTCGCAAAGCGACTATATAGTTTCTGGTACCCAGCTCCTGCATAAGGGCTTTAGCCACAAGACCTTGGAGATTTGTAGGCCGGGCATTCAAATAAAAAGTGGGCAACAGACTCCACTCTAGAATGACAAAATATGCAAAATGGAGAAGTTTGTGCTGGAATATTCCAATGGGCAGGCAATTCTCTTAGTGGGAGCAAACCCACCCTGAACTTGAAGTACAGTGCTCGATCAAAGGATTTAGAAATCAAATCCATATAGGGTTCGTAAAGGGCGACATCCTTAATCCTAAGGAACTCAGTGGATGTCCTACTAAGCTTGGGCTTTGAGTTTAGTTTGTTAGCTATCCACTGCCAATACAAGGTTTTAAGAACATGTTTAGGAGGAGCACTCCTGGATGCCCAAGCATCTCCAAGACCCAGATTGTCACACAGTGTTTTAACATTGGTTAGCCACCCGATTTTTGACCAGTCGGGCATTGACAATATTTCCATTAGCCCCTCCTACTAAGCTTGGGCTTTGAGTTTAGTTTGTTAGCTATCCACTGCCAATACAAGGTTTTAAGAACATGTTTAGGAGGAGCACTCCTGTATGCCCAAGCATCTCCAAGACCCAGATTGTCACACAGTGTTTTAACATTGGTAAGCCACCCGATTTTTGACCAGTCGGGCATTGACAATATTTCCATTAGCCCCTCCGCATAGCTAGCAAGTTTGGGAGTTCTCCATAAACATGCCCACAGTAAAAGCGGGCGCAGTTGGGCCTGGTCTCTTGTCGAGCCACAACCCATATCCAACAGTAAGGGAAGCGTGGAGATGCTATGGGGAAGTGACATCAAATTCCTTAAGAATTTATTTTCGGATTTTAGGAGATGGTCAATAGTACCTAGTCCCCAAAGTTCAGCCCCGTAAAGCGCTGCACTAACTCCCCTTGCTCTATAAATATCTAAGACTGGGGCAATAGGCCCAAATGAGGATGACCGTTGCTCTTTGATCAGTGCCCCCACGACCCTTTTGTGACCCGGCAGCATTTTCTGAAGGTGAGGGCCCCACTGCATAGAATCAAATAAACGAATTCCTAAATAGTCAAATTCCTTGACCCTTTCCAGGGGCACAAGGTTTAAAAAAGGAGGGCGACCAAGCTTCCTGGGGGGGTTCAGTACTAAATACTTGGTTTTGTCAGTATTGATTTTGAGGCCCCTGCTATTACAAAAAGATTGAAAATTGTCCAAGAGGCTCTGTAGGCCCATCAGGGACTTTGAGATGAGCAGGGTGTCATCGGCGAATAGGAGCATGGGTATTTTCTTTCCCGCCAAAGAGGGAGCGTCAGATGGCTGATTTAAAAGATGCTCCACCACCCTGTTCACATATAGTGAGAACAGGGTGGGGGCAAGGACGCACCCCTGGTGGACGCCCCTATCCACTGGAATTTCGGCTATCTTCTGGCCCTGGGTGCCCCACCTCACCTGCGCATAGTTCCCATCGTGCAACTTCACCAACAAGGACAGAATATATGCAGGAATCCCAGGATCGAAAAGTACCCCCCACAAGAAGTCCAGAGGCACCAGGTCAAAGGCAGTACTTAGATCGATAAAAGCAAGATAAAGACTGCCTTTGCCTTGTACTACCACCTTCCAATAAATGAGCATTAGTCTAAAAACCTGCTTGATGATCCCAGTGCCAGACCTAAAACCTGCTTGAAATTCTGAAAGAATTTTATTCTCGACCTCCCGCTGGAGCACTCTCCATAGGACAACCTTTCCGGCTACCTTCTGTGTGGAGTCTATAAGACTTATAGGGCAATAATTCGCTGAGTCGTCCCGACAGCCCTTTTTAAAGATCGGGACGACCTTGGCCCCCTTCCACGAGTCTGGAACCGCTGCACCATGCATGATGGCATTGAGTAAAGTTGATATAAGCTTACCCCAATCTTGAGGATGCAAACGGAGTAGGGCCCCCGGTAGCCTATCAGGGCCTGCTGCTTTGTTTGGCACTAGGGATTTGATCACGTCTTCCACCTCCTTCGATGTAAAAAGTAACGCATCGCTTGCCTCAGTGAGGCCCGAAGCAGGAGATGTAGTCGGCCCCAACCCCTCAACAGGATGGGTGGAATAAAGAGGGGAAAAAGGATCAAACCACGCTTGCCCCGTGATATTACATGTAATAAGGGTACAATCGGGCCTATTCCTGGTCCTTACCAAGTTCCAGAAACCTCCAGCATCCTTCCTTACACTGGCAACCTTTAGATCACACCAAAACTGATCATCCCAATCCGTCCTAGCTTCCCTAATGGTAAGCATGTACTTTTTCCTGACAGCCCGAATCAGCGCAATATCTTTTAGCTTGACAGCCTTCACCAAGGCTGTTTTTGACAACCTGCACTTTTTGGAAAACCACCCCGGATTATGTTTCGGTTTCTGGTCCCCCCTGGCATGGGAGCCCCTGCATGGTTTTATAAGTAGGCTTCCCAGGGCTTCAATGGTATTGCGAAAAAGGCAGAGAACCTCAGGCGGTGCCAAGATGGTGGTATCCAGCCTGGATACTGCCCCTTCAATCAGGGCCCCTAAATTTTGCACCAGCCCATCATCAAGGACAACCGTGCACCATTTAAGGCGCCTTCTCCCATTTGATGGACGAACATCTGAGGTTATTCTGGGTTGTGGGTTGGGGGAACATCAAATGAGGATGGCCACATAGACTTTAGGCTTAAAGATAGCGGATTGTGATGGCTATCTGTGGTTGGCAGTACCTCCATATCTCTCATATAACTCCAGAGCTTTAGGTCAAGTAAAATGTAGTCTATCCGTGAGGAATGCTCTACCCTGTTAAATGTGTGAGCACCTGAAGGGTCTGAGGATGTTCTACCATTCACAGCCCTCAAGCCAAATTCTAAGGTCAAGATGTTAAGCTGGATGGACCGTTGGGACCATCTCTTAATAGGCGGAATAGTAAGGGCTGGAATGCCCCTTCTGCCATCCTCATCGGTAGTGCCCAAAATGTCTCCATCCGCCAGGGGATCAAAAGTGCAATTGAAATCCCCTGGAACCAAGACATTTGCATTCTTGCTACACTTACTGAGCTCCTCTCCAAGGATAGAAATAATTGGGGATTCAGAGCATTTTTTTGAGAGAACTATTTTAGTAAGTTCAACTATGAAATCAGTGGGGATCCAGTGCAGGTGCTCCCTAGTATTCAAGGTTTTGATAATGACACGTAAAGCCTGCTATTAGTAAATTTTAGTGTACAAGGTTTATATATCCATTGTAGCCAACACGGCCTTGGAATTACTGAACAATATCCCTTTTATGTGCTGGATCAAATACATTCTATCCTGTACATTGAATGGGCCAAGGGAACAAATGGTTTCAGAAAGATGTCAATGTATTGACAGAGTGGTTCAAGTAAGGATTCACAACTCAAGACAATCAGTCGACTGGGAGGGTTAGTTAGATATTTATGGATCTTGAGTAAGATATATATAGCTGGCATTCTCAAATGTTTAGTATTCAGGAAGGCATGTTCATTTTTAGACAGAAAACCTTCCTGCAAACCTTTATTGAAAATTACTTGTACCAATGATTGTACCTTTGACAAAGAGTCACCTCTCAGCTAGAGAGCAATGTAACTTTGGGAATTTGACTCTGCGAAATTCTGTGGAGTCACATAAAAACAGCTGCGAGATTCTTTGGAGTACCACAAACGGGTGGAAAATATGCACATCACGCTGCTCACGCCTAACTGTAGCGCTGGTAGCCATGGCAGAGCTAAAAAAATCAGTGCAAATGACACCATGCACTGCGCAAGAGCATGCGATCATTCAACTTGTTTTGACTGCCGCTTGAGTAGAAATTCTATTTGCGCATCAGCAAAGCTACTTCTGGGATAACATTCTTAAAGACTTTAATGTACATTTGGCAAATGATCCCCTTTTTGATAATATCAACACTTGTCCTTTAGAAAATCTTTTCGCTGCATTCTCCCCTATCTCCGTCCAGTAAATCAAGGATTTATTGCTGAGCTTAAAATCAGGATCTCCTTCTGATCCTTGTATACCCAAAGCACTACAACTAGCTCTGGCCCCTTATTGCTAATTTCTTGCAGGAGGCATTTAATCTTATGGTACAATCTGGTACCTTCCCGGCTGCCTTGAAGGAATCTTTCATAACTCTGCTTCTTAAGAAACCTTATGCAGACCCGATTATATGAAGAATTTCGAACCATCTCTCTTTTTCCAGCCCCCTGCTAAGATCCTAGAAAGGTTTATCAAAAACTGGTAAAATTTGTTGATACCCATGGTATCCCTCACTCATCCCAAAATGGGTTTCGATTGTCCATAGCACCGAGACTGCCCTTATTGTGGCAGCAGAAAGTATTCGCTGCCAGGTCGATCAGGGCGGGGCTGCTATCTTGGTAATGCTCAATCTGCCTGCAGAATTTAATACCGCCTTGTCCGTATGGATGGTTCAACGCCTGCAGCAATCTGGGGTTAGTGGGATTGCCATGCAGCTTCTCCTCTCTTTTTTATCTAATAGGGTGCAAACTGTCAGCTGTGATGGCTTCAAGGCAAAGACATCCAGCCTTCCCTGTGGAGTGACTCAGGTCTCATCCTCGCATCCCATCCTCTTTATTCTGTATGTGGCCCCTCTGGCTGGTATTCCCTAGAAATAGTATAAAGTATCAATTAATATTCATAATATTTAATGTCTTAAACAATTGTATATTTCAAACATTTTATTCAAAAACATGTCAAATGTTTGAAATATACAATTGTTTAAGACATTAAATATTATGAATATTAATTGATACTTTATACTATTTCTAGGGGTCTTCTTGTATATCCTTTTTGTCCTGAAGATGGTCTCGATATATTACCTATAGAGACCGAAACATCAACCAACGTTCTTTCTTCCTGGATATAAACTGTCATATAGAAGAAAAGCGTTCACAACAGTTACAATGAAGTTGTTTGATGTCTAATATATGCACTTCTTGTATTCTTGTTGATATTCTTCCAGTACCCTATTTATGATTTACAATACCTATAAAATACAACTTTTTTACATACACCCGTTATCTCTTCTTTTCTTATGTTTGGATCACATAGTGCGACTATTTCAAAGTAATTTTTTATCAAAAATTGTTGGTTGAATTAATTTACAGACTGACATCTATGTGGATCTTAGATTAAAATCATTTAAAATATCCAAATTCTGTAATCAAAATCCCTTGAAGGTATCTTTACCCTTTCACCTATTTGCCCAAACCCTCAAGGGTATATTGGGTTGCTCATTGTGTTATAGAACACTGGCTGGGGCAGATTTGCTTTTTCCAACTCCGCCATGTGGCATCGCAGGGAAGGTGTTAGAAACTGTCTGGGTGGCATATTTACTATTCAATTTCCACCTTATGCCGTCTTTGACATTCATCTTATCCTTGCTTTGTCTTATTTACTTTGACTTGGGATAGGTGTTTTTAGGTTCTGTTGAGTCACTTATTCATTTATTTTTTTGTGTACCTGCAGACCTAATCATTTTTGTATCATTTTCATCTGTATATGAAATCATTTACCTTTTTATTCTTTGATAAACTCTATTTTTCTAATACACTTTTGTGTTTGTTGTTTATATGTTGTCTATGTGTCTTGACCAAATAGAGGTTATATATACAATCAAGTATCTATTTTTTGATGAATGGATTGCTTGTAAGGATCATTAATTTATCCTCTAAAATCAGTCTGAACTACCAATTGTTATTTAAACAAACTCCCTTGAAGACATCTATACCTCTCTGTCTTGGTGAACAAGCTGGATACTGGTTGATGGCAAATGTACTATTCCCACTCTGCCCTATGCCAACTCAGGGAAGGTGCTGGACATCAACTCTGCCATGATGCAACTTGGTGAAGGTACGGTAAACTGCAATACAAAAGCATGTTAAGTAATTGGATTTGAAAAATATTCTATATTTTTCATTTGACATTCTAGACCAACATCAAACTGTCTCAAAGAACAGGCAACTCAAACATTGCATATAAAGAAAACTTCACATCAAATTGCCAAACCATCTGGTAAATACCTTCTCAAACAGTTTCAAAAAGTTTTGTAAACATATTTTTCCAAATCATTGCCAGGTATTAAACACTTAGGGCCCGATTCACAGAATGAACTTAAGACTAAATCCTAAACTCACTACTATTTGGTATTCACAGAATGCACTTACTACTTTCGGGATTCACAGAGTTAACTTACTATTTTCGGGATTCACAGAATGAACTTACTACTTTCGGTATTCACAGAATAGATTTAAGACTATTAACTTTACGTCCGCTCTCGGGCCGGAAATTCCGGCCCGGGGGCGGAGTTTCTGGCTTGGGGGCAGAGCTTATGGCCAGGAGGCAGAGCTTGCGGCTTGGAGGCGGAGCTTCCGACCCAGAGGTGGGATTCCAGCCATGGCTAAATACCCACCTCCAAGCCGGAAGCTCCGCCTCCAAACCGCAAGCTGTGCCTCCGGCCCGGAAGCTACAATATCATTCACGTACCTGTTTGGCTTCTCTCTTTGGGACAACTCATTTTGACTGGTATTTAGCGGCGAGCCTAGCTACGAGAGAAAGCCCACCCCAGCAAAGCGGGCCCGTGGTGGAGTCAGGCTGGCTTCACCTGTTTACTGGGAGGCGGTGATCGAACTTGGCATGCTGTGAAAATGCGGCAGCTCCGGTATCTGAAGTGCAACAACCCACTGGGGTAATTACAAACTTTTAACAATTTGACCACTGAACAGATTTACTGGAGGTTATTTTTACTTTGCACCGCGAGGACCAGAAGGCCACAGTGGTGGCCACGCCCACTGGGGCAGGTCATCAGTACAAGGATGCAAAGAACGCTGCTCGGTGTTCATTAACAAGACGCCACTGAAGAAGGGAACTCATGTTCTTGAAGCGTCTGTGGGTGTCTTAATTGTTGCTGCAGTTTGATATCCTGTGCCTGCATGCAAGCTGCCATTAAATGTACTCGAATGTCATTCACATACCTGTTTGGCTTCTCTCTTTGGGGCAACTCATTTTGACTGGTATTTAGCGGCGAGCCTAGCCGCGAGAGAAAGCCCACCGCAGCAAAGCGGTACCTGGGTGGAGTCAGGCTGGCTTCACCTGTTTACCGGGAGGCGGTGATCGAACTTGGCATGCTGTGAAAATGCGGCAGCTCCGGTATCTGAAGTGCAACAACCCACTGGGGTAGTTACAAACTTTTAACAATTTGACCACTGAACAGACTCCCTGGAGGTTATTTTTACTTTGCACTGCGAAGACCAGAAGGCCACGGTGGTGGCCACGCCCACTGGGGCAGGTCATCAGTACAAGGATGCAAAGAACGCTGCTCGGTGTTCATTCACAAAACGCCACTGAGGAAGGGAACTCATGTTCTTGAAACGCTTCTGGGTGTCTTAATTTTTGCTGCAGTTTGAAATCCTGGGCATGCATGCAAGCTGCCATTAAATCTACAAGAATATCATTCACGTACCTGTTTGGCTTCTCTCTTTGGGACAACTCATTTTGACTGGTATTTAGTGGCGAGCCTATCTGCGAGAGAAAGCCCACCGCAGCAAAGCGGGCCCGTGGTGGAGTCAGGCTGGCTTCACCTGTTTACTGGGAGGCGGTGATCGAACTTGGCATGCTGTGAAAATGCGGCAGCTCTGGTATCTGAAGTGCAACAACCCACTGGGGTAATTACAAACTTTTAACAATTTGACCACTGAACAGACTCACTGGAGGTTATTTTTTCTTTGCACCGCGAAGACCAGAAGGCCACGGTGGTGGCCACGCCCAATGGGGCAGGTCATCAGTACAAGGATGCAAAGAACGCTGCTCGGTGTTCATTAACAAGACGCCACTGAGGAAGGGAACTCATGTTCTTGAAACGCGTCTGGGTGTCTTAATTTTTGCTGCAGTTTGATATCCTGTGCCTGAATGCAAGCTGCCATTAAATGTACTCGAATATCATTCACATACCTGTTTGGCTTCTCTCTTTGGGGCAACTCATTTTGACTGGTATTTAGCGGCAAGCCTAGTCACGAGAGAAAGCCCACCGCAGCAAAGCGGGCCCGTGGCGGAGTCAGGCTGGCTTCACCGGTTTACCGGGAGGCGGTGATCGAACTTGGCATGCTGTGAAAATGCGGCAGCTCCGGTATCTGAAGTGCAACAACCCACTGGGTTAATTACAAACTTTTAACAATTTGACCACTGAACAGATTTACTGGAGGTTATTTTTACTTTGCACCGCGAGGACCAGAAGGCCACAGTGGTGGCCACGCCCACTGGGGCAGGTCATCAGTACAAGGATGCAAAGAACGCTGCTCGGTGTTCATTAACAAGACGCCACTGAAGAAGGGAACTCATGTTCTTGAAGCGTGTGTGGGTGTCTTAATTGTTGCTGCAGTTTGATATCCTGTGCCTGCATGCAAGCTGCCATTAAATGTACTTGAATGTCATTCACATACCTGTTTGGCTTCTCTCTTTGGGGCAACTCATTTTGACTGGTATTTAGTGGCGAGCCTAGCCGCGAGAGAAAGCCCACCGCAGCAAAGCGGGCCCATGGTGGAGTCAGGCTGGCTTCACCTGTTTACCTGGAGGCGGTGATCGAACTTGGCATGCTGTGAAAATGCGGCAGCTCCGGTATCTGAAGTGCAACAACCCACTGGGGTAGTTACAAACTTTTAACAATTTGACCACTGAACAGACTCCCTGGAGGTTATTTTTACTTTGCACTGCGAAGACCAGAAGGCCACGGTGGTGGCCACGCCCACTGGGGCAGGTCATCAGTACAAGGATGCAAAGAACGCTGCTCGGTGTTCATTCACAAAACGCCACTGAGGAAAGGAACTCATGTTCTTGAAACGCTTCTGGGTGTCTTAATTTTTGCTGCAGTTTGAAATCCTGGGCATGCATGCAAGCTGCCATTAAATCTACAAGAATATCATTCACGTACCTGTTTGGCATTCTCTCTTTGGGGCAACTCATTTTGACTGGTATTTAGCGGCGAGCCTATCTGCGAGAGAAAGCCCACCGCAGCAAAGCGGGCCCGTGGTGGATTCAGGCTGGCTTCACCTGTTTACTGGGAGGCGGTGATCGAACTTGGCATGCTGTGAAAATGCGGCAGCTCTGGTATCTGAAGTGCAACAACCCACTGGGGTAATTACAAACTTTTAACAATTTGACCACTGAACAGACTCACTGGAGGTTATTTTTTCTTTGCACAGCGAAGACCTGAAGGCCACGGTGGTGGCCACACCCAATGGGGCAGGTCATCAGTACAAGGATGCAAAGAACGCTGCTCGGTGTTCATTAACAAGACGCCACTGAGGAAGGGAACTCATGTTCTTGAAATGCGTCTGGGTGTCTTATTTTTTGCTGCAGTTTGATATCCTGTGCCTGAATGCAAGCTGCCATTAAATCTACTCGAATATCATTCACATACCTGTTTGGCTTCTCTCTTTGGGGCAACTCATTTTGACTGGTATTTAGCGGCAAGCCTAGTCGCGAGAGAAAGCCCACCGCAGCAAAGCGGGCCCGTGGCGGAGTCAGGCTGGCTTCACCTGTTTACCGGGAGGCGGTGATCGAACTTGGCATGCTGTGAAAATGCGGCAGCTCCGGTATCTGAAGTGCAACAACCCACTGGGGTAATTACAACCTTTTAACAATTTGACCACTGAACAGACTCACTGGAGGTTATTTTTTCTTTGCACCGCGAAGACCAGAAGGCCACGGTGGTGGCCACGCCCAATGGGGCAGGTCATCAGTACAAGGATGCAAAGAACGCTGCTCGGTGTTCATTAACAAGACGCCACTGAGGAAGGGAACTCATGTTCTTGAAACGCGTCTGGGTGTCTTAATTTTTGCTGCAGTTTGATATCCTGTGCCTGAATGCAAGCTGCCATTAAATCTACTCGAATATCATTCACATACCTGTTTGGCTTCTCTCTTTGGGGCAACTCATTTTGACTGGTATTCAGCGGCAAGCCTAGTCGCGAGAGAAAGCCCACCGCAGCAAAGCGGGCCCGTGGTGGAGTCAGGCTGGCTTCACCTGTTTACCGGGAGGCGGTGATCGAACTTGGCATGCTGTGAAAATGCGGCAGCTCCGGTATCTGAAGTGCAACAACCCACTGGGGTAATTACAAACTTTTAACAATTTGACCACTGAACAGATTTACTGGAGGTTATTTTTACTTTGCACCGCGAGGACCAGAAGGCCACAGTGGTGGCCACGCCCACTGGGGCAGGTCATCAGTACAAGGATGCAAAGAACGCTGCTCGTGTTCATTAACAAGACGCCACTGAAGAAGGGAACTCATGTTCTTGAAGCGTGTGTGGGTGTCTTAATTGTTGCTGCTGTTTGATATCCTGTGCCTGCATGCAAGCTGCCATTAAATGTACTCGAATGTCATTCACATACCTGTTTGGCTTCTCTCTTTGGGGCAACTCATTTTGACTGGTATTTAGCGGCGAGCCTAGCCGCGAGAGAAAGCCCACCGCAGCAAAGCGGGCCCGTGGTGGAGTCAGGCTGGCTTCACCTGTTTACCGAGAGGCGATGATCGAACTTGGCATGCTGTGAAAATGCGGCAGCTCCGGTATCTGAAGTGCAACAACCCACTGGGGTAGTTACAAACTTTTAACAATTTGACCACTGAACAGACTCCCTGGAGGTTATTTTTACTTTGCACTGCGAAGACCAGAAGGCCACGGTGGTGGCCACGCCCACTGGGGCAGGTCATCAGTACAAGGATGCAAAGAACGCTGCTCGGTGTTCATTCACAAAACGCCACTGAGGAAGGGAACTCATGTTCTTGAAACGCTTCTGGGTGTCTTAATTTTTGCTGCAGTTTGAAATCCTGGGCATGCATGCAAGCTGCCATTAAATCTACAAGAATATCATTCACGTACCTGTTTGGCTTCTCTCTTTGGGACAACTCATTTTGACTGGTATTTAGCGGCGCGCCTATCTGCGAGAGAAAGCCCACCGCAGCAAAGCGGGCCCGTGGTGGAGTCAGGCTGGCTTCACCTGTTTACTGGGAGGCGGTGATCGAACTTGGCATGCTGTGAAAATGCGGCAGCTCTGGTATCTGAAGTGCAACAACCCACTGGGGTAATTACAAACTTTTAACAATTTGACCACTGAACAGACTCACTGGAGGTTATTTTTTCTTTGCACCGCGAAGACCAGAAGGCCACGGTGGTGGCCACGCCCAATGGGGCAGGTCATCAGTACAAGGATGCAAAGAACGCTGCTCGGTGTTCATTAACAAGACGCCACTGAGGAAGGGAACTCATGTTCTTGAAACGCGTCTGGGTGTCTTAATTTTTGCTGCAGTTTGATATCCTGTGCCTGAATGCAAGCTGCCATTAAATCTACTCGAATATCATTCACATACCTGTTTGGCTTCTCTCTTTGGGGCAACTCATTTTGACTGGTATTTAGCGGCAAGCCTAGTCGCGAGAGAAAGCCCACCGCAGCAAAGCGGGCCCGTGGCGGAGTCAGGCTGGCTTCACCGGTTTACCGGGAGGCGGTGATCGAACTTGGCATGCTGTGAAAATGCGGCAGCTCCGGTATCTGAAGTGCAACAACCCACTGGGGTAATTACAAACTTTTAACAATTTGACCACTGAACAGATTTCCTGGAGGTTATTTTTACTTTGCACCGCGAGGACCAGAAGGCCACAGTGGTGGCCACGCCCACTGGGGCAGGTCATCAGTACAAGGATGCAAAGAACGCTTCTCGGTGTTCATTAACAAGACGCCACTGAAGAAGGGAACTCATGTTCTTGAAGCGTGTGTGGGTGTCTTAATTGTTGCTGCAGTTTGATATCCTGTGCCTGCATGCAAGCTGCCATTAAATGTACTCGAATGTCATTCACATACCTGTTTGGCTTCTCTCTTTGGGGCAACTCATTTTGACTGGTATTTAGCGGCGAGCCTAGCCGCGAGAGAAAGCCCACCGCAGCAAAGCGGGCCCGTGGTGGAGTCAGGCTGGCTTCACCTGTTTACCGGGAGGCGATGATCGAACTTGGCATGCTGTGAAAATGCGGCAGCTCCGGTATCTGAAGTGCAACAACCCACTGGGGTAGTTACAAACTTTTAACAATTTTACCACTGAACAGACTCCCTGGAGGTTATTTTTACTTTGCACTGCGAAGACCAGAAGGCCACGGTGGTGGCCACGCCCACTGGGGCAGGTCATCAGTACAAGGATGCAAAGAACGCTGCTCGGTGTTCATTCACAAAACGCCACTGAGGAAAGGAACTCATGTTCTTGAAACGCTTCTGGGTGTCTTAATTTTTGCTGCAGTTTGAAATCCTGGGCATGCATGCAAGCTGCCATTAAATCTACAAGAATATCATTCACGTACCTGTTTGGCATTCTCTCTTTGGGGCAACTCATTTTGACTGGTATTTAGCGGCAAGCCTAGTCGCGAGAGAAAGCCCACCTCAGCAAAGCGGGCCCGTGGCGGAGTCAGGCTGGCTTCAGCGGTTTACCGGGAGGCGGTGATCGAACTTGGCATGCTGTGAAAATGCGGCAGCTCCGGTATCTGAAGTGCAACAACCCACTGGGGTAATTACAAACTTTTAACAATTTGACCACTGAACAGATTTACTGGAGGTTATTTTTACTTTGCACCGCGAGGACCAGAAGGCCACAGTGGTGGCCTCGCCCACTGGGGCAGGTCATCAGTACAAGGATGCAAAGAACGCTGCTCGGTGTTCATTAACAAGACGCCACTGAAGAAGGGAACTCATGTTCTTGAAGCGTGTGTGGGTGTCTTAATTGTTGCTGCAGTTTGATATCCTGTGCCTGCATGCAAGCTGCCATTAAATGTACTCGAATGTCATTCACATACCTGTTTGGCTTCTCTCTTTGGGGCAACTCATTTTGACTGGTATTTAGCGGCGAGCCTAGCCGCGAGAGAAAGCCCACCGCAGCAAAGCGGGCCCGTGGTGGAGTCAGGCTGGCTTCACCTGTTTACCGGGAGGCGGTGATCGAACTTGGCATGCTGTGAAAATGCGGCAGCTCCGGTATCTGAAGTACAACAACCCACTGGGGTAGTTACAAACTTTTAACAATTTGACCACTGAACAGACTCTCTGGAGGTTATTTTTACTTTGCACTGCGAAGACCAGAAGGCCACGGTGGTGGCCACGCCCACTGGGGCAGGTCATCAGTACAAGGATGCAAAGAACGCTGCTCGGTGTTCATTCACAAAACGCCACTGAGGAAGGGAACTCATGTTCTTGAAACGCTTCTGGGTGTCTTAATTTTTGCTGCAGTTTGAAATCCTGGGCATGCATGCAAGCTGCCATTAAATCTACAAGAATATCATTCACGTACCTGTTTGGCATTCTCTCTTTGGGGCAACTCATTTTGACTGGTATTTAGCGGCGAGCCTAGCCGCGAGAGAAAGCCCACTGCAGCAAAGCGGGCCCGTGGTGGAGTCAGGCTGGCTTCACCTGTTTACCGGGAGGCGGTGATCGAACTTGGCATGCTGTGAAAATGCGGCAGCTCCGGTATCTGAAGTGCAACAACCCACTGGGGTAGTTACAAACTTTTAACAATTTGACCACTGAACAGACTCCCTGGAGGTTATTTTTACTTTGCACTGCGAAGACCAGAAGGCCACGGTGGTGGCCACGCCCACTGGGGCAGGTCATCAGTGCAAGGATGCAAAGAACGCTGCTCGGTGTTCATTCACAAATTGCCACTGAGGAAGGGAACTCATGTTCTTGAAACGCTTCTGGGTGTCTTAATTTTTGCTGCAGTTTGATATCCTGGGCATGCATGTAAGCTGCCATTAAATATACAAGAATATCATTCACGTACCTGTTTGGCATCTCTCTTTGGGGCAACTCATTTTGACTGGTATTTAGCGGCGAGCCTAGCCACGAGAGAAAGCCCACCGCAGCAAAGCGGGCCCGTGGTGGAGTCAGGCTGGCTTCACCTGTTTACCGGGAGGCGGTGATCGAACTTGGCATGCTGTGAAAATGCGGCAGTTCCGGTATCTGAAGTGCAACAACCCACTGGGGTAATTACAAACTTTTAACAATTTGACCACTGAACAGACTCCCTGGAGGTTATTTTTACTTTGCACCGCGAAGACCAGAAGGCCATGGTGGTGGCCACGCCCACTGGGGCAGGTCATTAGTACAAGGATGCAAAGAACGCTGCTTGGTGTTCATTAACAAGACGCCACTGAGGAAGGGAACTCATGTTCTTGAAACGCGTCTGGGTGTCTTAATTTTTGCTGCAGTTTGATATCCTGTGCCTGCCTACAAGCTGCCAATAAATCTACTCGAATATCATTCACGTACCTGTTTGGCTTCTCTCTTTGAGGCAACTCATTTTGACTGATATATATATGAATATATATGCCCCTGTGGTACTCCAGTCCAGTGCCTCATGCCACTTGGTTGAAACATTCATCTTTATTTTTGTTCAAGTCAAGGCAGCTCAGTGGAGCGACATGGCGAAACTACGGATCCCATAATACCTGATGGTCACGCCCATGGAGGCGGGGAATTCGAATAAAGCCGCCTAACATTGCCAGAACTTGAACCACCTACCCAGAGCCCCTGATGAAATGGCTGTCATGAAACGCGTCGGGCTGGGTGCATGATTTTAGAGGACTTTGCTGGCGTTTCCACGAGCGCTCTGTTCAAATAAAGACCCTGGCTTACACCTTCCTGTGATGGGCTCTTCTGTTAGCAGGCGACTGCGATTTTTGGATATGAAACGGCTGGCCTGAGCCGTAGAAGTACGCCCTGGTGTCAGCAAGACACTCCTGTGATTCCGTCTTACGGCGGGATTGTGAAGGGACAGGAGACGCATTTGAAGAGACACTACATGCCCCTGTGGTACTCCAATCCAGTGCCTCACGCCACTTGGTTGAAACATTCATCTTTATTTTTGTTCAAGTCAAGGCAGCTCAGTGGAGCGACATGGCGAAACTACGTATCCCATAATACCTGATGGTCACGCCCATGGAGGCGGGGAATTCGAATAAAGCCGCCTAACAGTGCCAGAACTTGAACCACCTACCCAGAGCCCCTGATGAAATGGCTGACATGAAATGCATCGGGCTGGGTGCATGATTTTAGAGGACTTTGCTGGCGTTTCCACGAGCGCTCTGTTCAAATAAAGACACTGGCTTACACCTTCCTGTGATGGGCTCTTCTGTTAGCAGGCGACTGCGATTTTTGGATATGTATATATATATATATATATATATATATATTTATATATATATATATATATATTACCTACTGGCGGTCGCCAGTAGGTATATATAGTTAGGATTTTTTTCCTATGGGACTTTTTAAAATTCTATGTCTAATAACTTTGGCGTTTGTGGACGGAATTGGCTCAAAGTTTCAGGAAAATGGCACATTTTCTTTCTGAGCAGCCCCTGAAAATTTGGGGGGGTTTCGTTAAGGGGGGGCCGAGAAAAAAGGGGGGTCCCAAAACGCGTTTTTCCCATGTTAATTTCCATAGGGCGTTTGGCCTCACTTTTAGCTCGAACGGCTGAATGGATTTGCACGAAACTTGGCAAAATTGTAGGGACTGTTAGCCCGATGTGCCTTTGCTGGGTCTCAATATATGTGCTCCAGTGGATTTTGAGAAATTAACGTTTTAAAAAATTTATATATCTGTGACAGCGTCCCAGATAGCGCTCCAGATCGCGTACTTTTCGCGTCACGGAGCTTTGCGAAGCGATGCTGATTGGCTCTCCGGTGTCTGTCAACATTCTAAACAGTCTGGTGCGGCCGCCATCTTGTCTCTCGGTAGGATCGAGAGACAAGAAGAGGTGAAAAACGAAGGGGGAATTTAATGAAAGGTAGACCCCTCTTGACCCCCTAGGAATGATGTTGGGGTTATTAAAGGGTCCCTTGGGGAAAATAAAAAAAAAAAGATTTTTCACGGTAGAAGCGCTTCCCGGATCGCGAACCGGGCCGCAAACTGGTAGCGAAACGGGAATTCACCATTTTGTGTTTCGATTTAATTAAATTACTAGGTATAAGGGGGTACGGGAGACGTATCCTGATCCCTTATGTTTTCTGAGGGTGGCTGAGGAGGCTCATATATGTTGATACATGTCTTCCAGCGGCTGTGCGTGAGCGTTTTATTTTTTTTGCTGCGTGACGTCTGTTAACGTTCGATTCGATGGAAATCAGGAAGTGTTGACCGCCATTTTGTCACTGCGATAAAATATTTTGTTATAAATTAATCCTTATTGATAAACATTGTCTGCGCCATCTTGCCTTTTTTCCAATGCCACAATTTTGTCGTGCACGGCAGCCATTTTAGATGCCTTGACCAGACCCACTCTCTGCACGCCGTTGATTCTCAGCACGGCTCCTCACCCTCGCAAGCATCTCCCCCATGCACTGGTCACCCCCGCTATCTCTCTCATGCATGGGCCATAAACCTCCCCCCATCTGCGCTGCTCTTCCCTGAGAATCACACCCCGTGCCCGCCCGACACCTCCCTTTCACCCTATTCACTACCGCACCCTCTGACACTCCTCTTCCTCTGTGTCCGATTGTCCAGGCCGGTCCCAGGCTATCACCTAGCCCTGCGGATGTAGTTTATGGCCCCAGCTGTAGAGAATCCAGACATGCCAACCCTCCTGATTCAGGCGTGAGACTACCGATTTCAGTGCTAGTCTCCCGCCTCCCGATTCCTGCAAGCAAAAACCCGATTCCTCGGGGGTTTCAGCTGACAGGGCTTGGTATTGTGTTACGTGCTAATTCTTCCAGGAAACGTCAGAGGGCCGATGCAGGGGCTCTAGAAGGGGTGATAAACCATTTAAGCCTCATTAACAAGCGCATGGTCTTTTAAAGATGTGTGAAGTACTCGGGGCGGCGGTGTGTGTGCCCTGTTTCAGGAGCGGGCGGGGGGCGGGGGGGGGGGCACTGCCAGCAACTTTCCAGGCCAGGCAGTGTTCAACACTTGCATCACCCTTTCTCTGCCCGCTATTGCACTCCATGCTTCGGAAAGGTAAGAAAAAGAACGTGCATTTGAGTTTGAAATGTCCGATCCTGCAGCAGCACACTTCCAAAGCCCACACATGACAATAACCCGATTCAAGGCCCTATTCTCCCGATTTTTTTTTTTAAAAATCTCCCACTTTGCTCTTCTGAAATGTTGGCATGTATGAGAATCATCCCTCTTCAAAGGAGTTACAGTAGATGAAGGCCCCCACCCCATGAGATCCGTCACACCACACGCGTTCCTACTATCTGATAACCATCCTGTATTGTGCTTGGGGAGGGGATTCTCACTGTGAGGGTGTGTGGGTCCGAGCCTGAAGCGGAAGATTCCAGGGATGCCTTTTTGTACATCAAAGTCTTCACAATTATGTGTCACATTAAAAATATATAGCACTCCAACAAAGTAGTAGGATTATAACATTTTAATAACTTATAAATATATACAACGCAACAAAAACAGTAAATACATTTTAACATTTTTAAAAAAAAGAAGCAACAATGGTCAGTAGCTGTGTTTTGTGCGAATAGTCCCAAGGCAGCACAACGTGCTGAGTTCTGGACGGCACCCAGGTGATGTTACCTGGGTGCCGCACTGGTTTTTGGTATCCTACAATGTAGCTCCGAAAAATGGCGTGGGGCATCCCGGGTGGTGCGGGGGGAGGCCTCGTCAGTAGCGGTCTGTTGTGCGAATAGTCCCAAGGCAGCAGAACGCGCTGAGATGTGGATGGCAACCAGGTGATGTCCAGTAAGTTGCCGCACTGGTTTTGGCATCCTACAATGCTGCTCGGAAAAACGGCGTGGGGCGCCCCAGGGGGGGAGGCGGCGTGAACGGGCCTCCCCAGGTGGAGGCTCGTCGGCTGTACTGGGGCGCCCCTTTACCGTTTCAGTTGCCATTCTGCTCGCTTTTGCTACACTGTGCCTCATCCTCCATTCAGCTGGTTATCGCCCGCTCTTGCGGCTACAGCATCTCGCTCACCATGTAGTTGAGTTGCGCCCACTCTTGCGGTGCAGCGATAGGCGGCTGCCACAGGACTCTCAAAATGGCGGCAGGCTCTTTCCTTTTTGGGCCTGGTCCACTAAAATGGCCCTGGGACACCTTGGAACTCGGACGCTTGTCTGCTAGGTCTTGGACCCCATTCTCGAAAGCGTCCCCTCAGCCGTGAAGATTCTACAAAAGTCTTGGGGGCCCTCGACTCCTGCAGGCTTCCGGTGGGAAGCGGCTGCCATGATTGCTTGCGGAATGACCACGACGGAGCCACGAGATGTTGGTGCTTTCATGCTGACGCCAGCTTCAGTCTGAAACATCCAGAAACAAGGTGGGGCTTTCATCGTTTGGGAAAAAAAAATGTTCTAAACCAATCAAAAGTGTTATTTTTAGGTCATATGACCAAGCCTTCCATCATTAGGAAACCAAAAGTAAAATGAACCAATGAAAAGTTTTATAAACAAGTCACATGACCTGTTATGCGGCATAGGGCTATAAACAGCGTAGAAAATCCGTTGGCACGTGAGGCGGCGTCAGTAGCGGACCGATGTGCGAATAGGCCGAAGGCAGCACAACGCGCCGAGATCCGGATGGCACCGAGGTGGTGTCCAGCAAGTTGCTGCACTGGTATGGCTATCCTACAATGCTGCGCCGAAAGTCGGCGTGGGGCGCCCCGCTGGCCTGTGAGGTCGCGTCAGTCAGTGGGGGCTGTGCGTCTCCCCCAAGATGGAGGCTCCTCGGCTGCAGTGGGGCGCCCCTTAGCGTTTCACTCGCCGTCCAACTGAGTTGCGTCCGCACTTGCGGCTACAGTAGGCCGAAGGCAGCACAGCGCGCCGAGATCTGGATGGCACTGAGGTGGTGTCCAGCAAGTTGCCGCACTGGTGTGGCCATCCTACAATGCTGCGCGGAAAGACGGCGTGTCCAGCTGAGTTGCGGTCACTCTTGCGGTACAGTGACTCGAACGCGCCGAGATCCGGATGGCACCGAGGTGGTGTCCAGCAAGTTGCCGCACTGGTGTGGCCATCCTACAATGCTGCGCCGAAAGTCGGCGTGGGGCGCCCCGTTGGCCTGTGAGGTCGCGTCAGTCAGTGGGGGCTGTTTGAGGATCTGACTGCATTGGTGATGCTGTGCGTTGCCCCCAAGATGGAGGCTCCTCGGCTGCAGTGGGGCGCCCCTTGGTGTTTCACTCGCTATCCAGTTGAGTTGCATCCGCACTTGCGGCTACAGTAGGCCGAAGGCAGCACAACGCGCCGAGATCTGGATGGCACCGAGGTGGTGTTTAGCAAGTTGCTGCTCTGGTGTGGCCATCCTACAATGCTGAGGCGAATGTCGGCGTGGGGTGCCCCGTTGGCCTGTGAGGTGGTGTCAGTAGCGGACCGATGTGTGAATAGGCCGGAACCAGCACAAGGCGCCAAGATCCGGATGGCACAGAGGTGGTGTCATAGTTGAGAGTTCTGAGCAGTGCTTGTAACACTGTCTGAAGCTTATTTGCACCTGCTGCAGCTTCACTATCGCCCTGGTGTGGCCAAAGATCGCCCATGACATAGGCGGCCGGCTCCCGGGGTTCGGCGGAACTATTTTCCTTTTCCTTTCTTCATCTTGTCCCACAATCCGTTTGACCTGAAGACACGACCAGGTCCCTGAATGTGTGCAGGGGGACGTTATTGATTGAATCAAAATGGCGGCTTCACACAAAGCTGAGTCAAGCGTTGCTGTTGATGCTATACAGACAAAAATTGGTTTTCAGTTTGTACATTCTTCAGGATTTTTTTTTCCATCCAAGGCTGGTTGAGAGTTTGTAGAACAATGGCTTCAGATTTTCAACATACTACTCTTCAACATTCTTCCTAAATGTAACAATGTGAGACTCACTAGGAGAACGGCTGTTTATCTTTCCTTTCAAAATGCTGCCAACAATATTTTCTGAATGGAAGACACCATCTTGTAGCATAAAGGGCCGAAAGGGGTTCTGGTCTGGCCGATGGTTGGTGGAGACATTTTGACTATATCCTGGACCTGCCCGGCCTCGCCCAAAATGGCGCCGGTATAAATGGGACTCGTAACTCCTTGTTGTGTACTGGTTGAACAACCTTGATATCACGAGATATGAATGCAGTTTTGATGCTCATGACGGGCGGGGACGAGAATTGATTGAATATTTCGACATCCCTATTGATATTAAGTTCTGATGTGTTATTGATTAGTGTGCTATTGAAAGTTCGAATTAACGTCACCCATGGTACTTGCCCGCAAATGTATATCTAGATAATTTTATTGAAAGTGGCCCTGTCGTATTTTAATTACAAAATGTACATCCACCGATTCCGCAACTGTTAGACACCTTAGTTCTTGCAACCTAATGGCCCGCTCGTTACGTTCCTCTACAATGTAAATGTCTCCTCATCATATACGATTTCAGTTTGCTCCGTGGCCGGCCCACGTGGTTATAGGCCCGTATTTGTATACTGACATTTTCACAATAAAGGTTTTTAAAACAAAACATGGTAGTAGTATTTACATTGGTAAAGTTTTTAATTTTAGTCACTGTTTTCGAATCAGTAAAAGGCAAGTGAAATAATGCAGTCCAATTACATGACGGATAAAAGGTATAATAAGCAGGAACGCAGTAAAGATAAATGGTCAAGGGCAGTTGTGTTTTCCACTCCTGCAACATAAAGTGATCGATAAGAATCTGATAATCAGGCGTATCGGCGACTAAGACAGCAGGCCGAGCCTCTTTTACTCAACGGCTCCGTCATGGGACGAAGAAACGCCCTTTTTCTCGAAAAAGGAATATATTTTACTTGCAGGACAGTTGTAAATTTTCCGGGAAAGTACATTAGCCTGGAACATTATAACATATATGTTTAAGAAAAAATAATGTTCGAAACTAATAAAAAGCGTAATTTTTAGGTCATATGACCAAGCTTTTCATCATTAAAATAACAAAAATAAAATGAACCAATGAAAAGTTTTATTAACAAGTTACATGACCTGTTATGCTTACGTTACGCGCTGCGCGCCGCGCCCCGAATCGCTTCCGGGAAGCTGCGCTTCGCGCACCGGAGCACTTCCGGGTGCGCTAACGCGGCGTGTCATATAACGCATTACGCGACAACGTAGGTCCAGAATATAGTCAAAATGTCTCCACCAACCAGCGTTCGGAACACAACCCCTTTCAGCAGTCTAAAAAGTTCTGTTAAATGACAACAGAAGGGACAGGCAACAAGAACCATCAGTCAAAGAGGGGAGGGCAAGTTCTTCTCTACCGGGTCATGTTGGGGCGCTACCGGAACTGATCGAATTGGTAGTCTACTGTGTTTCTGGATGTTTCAGACTGAAGCTGGCGTCAGCATGAGAGCACCACCATCTCGTAGCTCAGTCGTGGCCATTCCACGAGCAATCATGGCAGCCGCTCCCCACCAGAAGCCTGCGGGAGTCGGGGGCCCCCAAGGCTTTTGTAGAATCTTCAAGGCTGAGGGGACGCTTTTGAGAATGGGACCCAAGCCCTATCAGGCAAGAGTCCGAGTTCCAAGGTGTCCCAGGGCCATTTTAGTGGACCACGCCCAAATCTGAAGAGCCAGCCGCCATTTTGAGAGTCCTGTGGCAGCCGCCTATCGTTGCATCGCAAGAGCGGGAGCAACTCAACTACATGGTGAGCGAGACGCTGTAGTCGCAAGAGCGGGCGGTAAACAGCTGAATGGCGGAAGAGGCACAGTGTAGCAAAAGCGGGCGGAATGGCAACTGAAACGGTAAAGGGGCGCCCCACTAAAGCGTGTCTTCAGGTGAAACGGATTGTGGGACAAGGTCCAGAATGGAATAGTCATCAAAAGGCAAAAAGTTCCGCCGGACCCCGGGAGCTGGCCGCCTATGTCGGGGGCGATCTCAGGCCACACCAGGGCAACACGACTTGGGGAGGGGGCAGGAGCTAAGTGCCATCTCACCGCCCCTCGGGGGCCTCCGTCAAGCGGTTCAGGGAGGCACCGCATCACATTGTTTAACAATGCAGTCAGGTCCACAAACGGCCCTCACTTACTTTGAGAATAGTGAAGCTGCAGTAGGTGCAAATAAGCTTCAGACAGTGTTACAAGCGCTGCTCAGAACTCTGAACTATGGCACCCAACATCCAGGACTTATGCCATTTGAGCATGGCAGTGACATCGAAGCAACTCAGGGACCAAAACCATGAGCGTACACTCATGTATGAAAATCTTACTTGGGGAGGGGGCAGGAGCCAAGCGCCCCCTCCCAGTCCGCGCCACCACACCGTATGTTGAAAATCTGAAGCCATCGTTCTACAAACTCAACCAGCCTTGGATGGAAAAATCTAGAAGAATGTACAAACTGAAAACCAGTTTTGGTCTGCATAGCATCAGCAGCAACGCTTGCTATCAGAGTGCATGAGTTTCATGCTTGATCGATTGAGCTAGCCGGATCGGGCAACAAAAAGTATAAAATAGTTATGTAAATAGTTATTTAATAAAATGTTTTACCCTGTTACTTTGCTGGTGTGTTGTATATATTTATAATATTTGCATAGGGTTTGTCGTTATTTTGGGTGGGGTGGGGTGGGCGGCAAAGTCGAGCTGTCTTGCAGCCATCATGGTGTGGAGCTAAGTTCATCTTACTAGTTTCGTATTTCTCATGAGGGGTTGTTCTTAATGTTTCTATTTTAGCGAGGTCAAAAACAGATCCCATTAGTGGCCTACTGATTTTGCTCGATTCCTTTTGTTTTTTTAAACTAATTTTCACTATGTGCAAAGACTAAACAGAGTATTGCGACTCTGTGCTTGTTTGTAAATACAGAATGAACCAAAGAGAACAAATTCTAAAACAGTAAATGCTTAGATAGCAATCAATCAAATAGAGAGAGAAGCAGGCACGACGGATTACAACGGGGGCAAAGGCCTGCGTTAACTACCCTTCACTATCTGCAAAGAGAGAGTACTGCTAAGAGAAAAGAGGGGGGGAAGGGGGGGCAGCGTTCAAAGCACATCAGCGTGCATAAACACGAAAATGTTTTTACCTATCATGTACTTGACATTTGACAGCATTTGATATTTGCTATTAAAAAACCATTGAAATTCACTGAAAAAACCATAGGTTATAGACCATATATAGTTAGGAATTAGCATTTACAAAACCTTGAAAATTCACTGAAAAAACCATAGGTTATAGATCATATATAGTTAGGGATTAGCATTTACAAAACCTTATTTTACTCGCATAAAACCATTGAAATTCGCATATATAGTTAGTTGCGCTAACTATATATCGCGCACCCGCAATCCACTGCTGATGATGTCACATATTACATCATTCATGACATGGTCAGTGACATCACTGATGACATCACTGATGACATCTCTAATGACATCACTGATGACATCACTGATGACATCTCAAATGACATCACTGATGACATCACTGATGACATCTCAAATGATATCACTGATAACATCACTGATGACATCTCATTTGACATTACTGATCACATCAATGATGACATCATTCATGTGATAATACGATTAACCTCTTCAGACTCTAATATAACCTTAGATACACTCAGAGTAAACAGACACTCACAGACTGTCACTCATCCATGGAATTACTCACACACCTAGTCAGTCATGCAAAGAATCAATCACACCTCCATTTGCTCAACTATACAGTTATACACACCTTACTTATTCAAACATATTCTAACACATATTTACTCTGTTATACAATCACTGATACAAGTTTTCAATGATCCATGCAGCCACTCACACATTCACTGGCTCTTATGCACAGTAATTTATATATGTCAACTCTCACATGTACTGTGTTTTACATATGTACTTACTTTGACATGTAGCACTGAGATATCCATTCACTCACCAATACACTCATGCACACAGTCAACCGCCCATACAGCTGTTTCCACATGCACTTTTGAACCCATAGATCTAGTGAATCAACTGCTTACACATGTATGCACAGAGTCACACACCTCCCACCCACCCCCACACACACTCACTCTCCCATACAAATACTTGGACAACCAATCAATAACCCATATAGTTACTCATATAGCTACTGATCAACACATGCAGCAGTTTACAGAACAACAGACATAATGATGCACACATTAAGACAGTTTAGTCACTAACCCATGCACTCAGTGAGACACATTTAATCACTCTCTCATACAGTCAGTCATGCACCTACTAAATCCTTCATCCAGACACTTATACATCCACTCATTCTTCAATATGTAAGATATATTTTAACTTTACAGAAACAGACAGCCACTGGATGATGTCATCAGTGATGTCATCAGTGATGTCACTGACCATGTCATGAATGATGTAATATGTGACATCATCAGCAGTGGATTGCGGGTGCGCGATATATAGTTAGCGCAACTAACTATATATGCGAATTTCAATGGTTTTATGCGAGTAAAATAAGGTTTTGTAAATGCTAATCCCTAACTATATATGATCTATAACCTATGGTTTTTTCAGTGAATTTTCAAGGTTTTGTAAATGCTAATTCCTAACTATATATGGTCTATAACCTTTGGTTTTTTCAGTGAATATATATATATATATATATATATATATATATATATATATATATACATATATATTTTTTTTAAACAAATCAATTTTACCTAACCACAGCTCCTCCATACTTCCGATCTTGACCACGATGCTTCATTGACTGTAGAAACAGAGGCACAAGCAAGAATGTTAACCTGAAAAGTAAAAACTATAAAGGACAAATATACCTATTGAATTCAAAGGGAAAGTGAGGTAAAAAGTTTTATATTTTATACATTTCTAATTTATTGCAAGAAAGATATATATTTTTTATGAATTAAGAAAATTGTAATCGGTTTGTTCATTCTAATGTTATCAAAATTTTTTTTGATTTCATTTGTATTCCAGTAAAAATATTCTGTGCATTTTATATTTAATAGTATTGAGTACTTTTATTATTTACATTTGGGTATTAATACACTTCTCCACTCAATTTCCCCATATCCCTTGCATCCCATTCCTAAAACATATGAAGCATATATTTCAATTGTTTATTTTTATTTATTATAAACATTTTAATAGGTAAAACTCATGTATTAATTGTTAGTATCTGAGTATTCATATACCTTCCCAAGCAGTACCACTATATCACTTGTCTGTCCCTAAAACTTGTATGCATGTTTTATAATGTATTTAATCATGACTTTTGTTTATAAATTGTATTTAAAATTCCTTAATATTAATTGTTAGTACCTGAGTATCAATACACTTCTCCACCCACTATCTCTCTATCCCATACATCTCATCACTGAAAGATATTATTCATATTTAAAACAATATTCAATGTATCTCATTGTATATATTAAATATATATAAATAAAACCCCATTAAATATTCCTTAAGTTAAAAAAAATAACATATATACCTACCAAAACTTACCATTTTGAGTAGTAAAGCCATGCACTGGATTGGCATGCATGCATGCATAAAGAGACATGCATGGTACACAAATGCATGGCAAAGTGAGTTTTAAAGGCCTCCAGTAATAAAGGCGGCATGGCAAAGGCTGTTTCCCAGATTAAACCTATGCATACTGAGAAACAGGTAATTCAAGCCTTCACGTGTCCACCAATAGGCATGGGCAGGGAATTTGTACATGCCCAGTAAAAAACGGGCATCTTCTACATGTCTTGCAACATGTAACCCCTACTGCCAATGCCTAGCAACATTCATTCCCCACCTTCACATGACCAATATAAGATAATAGATATGACCAGCTTATGTTGTTTATCTATTTCATTAAAATGATTCTAATTCCTTCTAGGTACTAGTGAGAACAGAGTTGTATGTGAGCTGAGTTTTATTGTATTGCCAAATGCTGCACCAAATTATTTGGATTAGCTGGGGTTCATGGAGGGTTAAAACGTATTTTGATTTTTTTTTACTGAATTCTAAGAGGTTGGTTTGGAGGCAATAGAGTTCATTGTACTCTTATGTTTTCTGCTTTTTCAATTAGGTTCCGGGTAATTCGAATGTTGTTTAGTTCTCGCATAGATGTTTGTTAGATTGGTAGCATTTTATTTTTTTCTTCAATTTGAAGGGTGCTGAGGCCTCTACATTTCTATACAAAAAGATGTGTAAGATTGAACAATGTTAGTCAGAAATCAGCATTTTGGTATGCTACCATTTCTTGACCTGCCTAGAGGAGAATGTGACATATAGGCCCACATTTACTAATGCTTTACTTTTGTTAAGCAAACCCAAAGCAAAGTCTTATCTTGTTATTTTAAACTTAGATCAGGATTTGTGTAGTATATTTTCCTAAAGTAATGCATAGTTGCGCTATGCACTGCTTTAAGTAACTTTGTGTCATGGGTGTTTCATGGGTGGTAAATGGGCATTCCCATGCATCTACCCAGGAGCTTTCATGCAAATCCCTATCTATAAACATTCATAGACAGGATTTTCACCAAAAATGCATGCCCCCTTGAGGCAGAAGTAATGAGAAGGAATGTTTGCATTGCTACTTATTTCTCCTACTTTAAGTGCATGCTGCATTGTACAGCCCACATTCCAAGCAGAAAAGGTGTTAAAGAATAGTTTTTGTACTGGAAGGGTGCACTTCCAACACAAAAAACTATTAATCACAGAATGCAGCATCTTTGCACTATTGAGCAAGGGTGTACCTTTTGGCGCAGACAGCCTAAAGTGTGCCAGTGCAGGGAGAGAAGAAAACAGCACCATATCTTACCAAATACCGCACTGTTCTGCTCTCTCCCTTTCACACAACACAGCGAAACAACTTTAGGTGCATTTTTTATTTTAATCTGTGCCATAGTGCATTGCTTTGGTCAAGGTGTAAGTTACTGATGCTCTCATCATTGCTGGGTTGATGTACAGGGGGAATGAATGGGATGGTATTTCTAAAGAGCCTCATTTGGTCAATGCGGCTCTATCCACAATAGAAAGAAGGTGAAAAAGAAAAACATTTCTCACACTTCCAAATGTGCTTTTAAACAGAATATAGATGAATCTAGATCTAAATTGTTCTCTGGTTATTATTTAAAAGTATTTATGTACGTTTATCAGACATCGGCTTGATACAAGTATTTACTTACATTCTGTCTTTTAAGGAGACATGGCACAGCCAGAAGAGCAGCTAAAGCTGTAGGGGCAGATTAACTTAGAATTCATGCAACGCTTTGCAGCAAGGTAAGTTGCTGGGCTGCTTTGCATGAATTGGAGAGATCTGAAAAGCCCCATATCTACTAAGATATAGTGCTCTTCAACTCTCTGTCTGTGCTGGCACAATTGAGGCTGCCAAGCACCCTTGCATCATGGTGCAAGGATGCCTGCATTACGGGCAGGACTGTTTTTGTGCAGGAAGTTATACCTTCCTACACAAAAGCAATGCTCTTTCTATGTGTGCAGTAGAATGTAGCACACATAGAAAAAGAAAGTGACAAGGAGAAATGAAGCTATTTCTACTTGTCACGCCTCACCGGGGGAGGTGTCGCATTTTGACACATTCCCAGGTTTACAAGCTTTAGTAAATATGGGAATGCATAGAAATGCCCATGCTCTACCTATGGGAAGCCTTCCCAAGGTAAGACAAGAGTGCTGCCTTGCATTACTTTGTATTTACTGAACCATCCTAAACCACACAATGTGGATTTGCATGGCTTAGTATCGACCAAGAATGAATTTGCCCAACAGTATTCTGTCCCATTAAAAGAAGACATGGTCATGTATTGGAGACTGCAGTAATATAAAGAAAACAGCTGAAGGCAGTTCTTGGATGCAGTCACATGCATAGTGCATATTAGCAATGCCTTACCTCCTGTGCATGGTAGCCAAGGAAATTAAAAGAAAATACACAGTTCTGAAAAAGGCATACCATAGACAACTATTTTTCATACATGCTCCTAGAATTCTCTCCATACATCACATTGATTTTGCTGCCAAGGGGCCAATAAATGTATTGTAGTGCTCTCAAGGGCCTTCATTACAAGTTCCATATTTTGGTGCAACATTTATCACACCCTTGTCATGCTGATACCCCAGGATTTGGAATTTGAAGGATACAATAAATAGCGCATATTATGAATTATCCCCAAAGAAATTGGCAATAACATGCAGATGTTGATGCTTTCACATTTTTACCCGGTAAATATCGGCAGGTTTGACCTGCTGATACTTACCTTGAGCAATCCAACAGCTGTGTGGAAAACTCTGACCCACTCACAATTCTGACTCTGATGCAGAAAACGGTTTGTTCAGGTTTTTACACAGCATTTCAAATTGAGGAATAGGTGGCTAAACTGGGTAGGTAATAAGACCACCTGTCGAGGCTGTGTGTTTGGAGTGACCTGTTAGTGGTAACTACATTTGTAAGATCCATAATCTATCAAGAAGAATAACACTGTTGCAAGATCCCTTAAAATACAAAAATGGTCACTTTGAGCACAGGGTACAGCTCCTTTGCTGGTTTTCAGTTTCTGCATGCATCATTCAGGATTAAACGATTATAGTTGCATTCCATAAAATTAATAGAAGCTGACAATGCAGCTGCCCACCTGTTCAACACAAGGTACTGAACAACAGTACGTCACTGAGGAAGCGGGTGAAAAATAGGGGAAGGGAAAACCCACCAACACTGGTTTGCAATATGACCAACTTCAGCCTAGATCGTCTCAGAATCACACTCGTACATCTTCGAGTAAGAGAGACAAAGCAACAATATAAGATTTTGTAAACCGACTGGACACTGAATATGCAATACCAGAGGTGTGTATAATTTGCATCTCACCCTGACTAGCCCCAATCCTACCAGTAAGGAGACGTGGAGCTGAGTACCAGAGGGGAGGATATAGAACTGCCAGAATGCAGTGAGGCATCATGATGGTTCAGTATGATGGTTGCAGAGGTTCCGCAGATGCTGACACCAACAACACAGTGCTGCTGCTGAGGTGGAGAGCAGTAAAACTCTCATGTATACAGAGTACACAGAAGTGAGGGGCAATAATAACTTAGCAGAAACAATCAGGGTTTTAAGTGGGAAGAAAAACTGGGGGGGTCTTTCAAAGGGGCGTGGCTGATGTAATTAAGGGCGTGGCTTAAAAAACACCTCAGCTAAAAATCTTTGCTTAGCATAGTGTGCCGCCCAACTGATATTTTGTTGTTTCTATCAGTGCATCCAGATATATAATATAACAATTTAACATTACACATACAACAAGACAGGACTATTGGGGTTGCCAATGGTTGTTACTTTCATAAGATTTAGTAACAACTATAGTTTGTTGTGTATAGGACTGAAAATGCTTCGGTTCTGAAATGATGAGACTGAAAGAAATAAAACGAGTCTCTTGGAAGGTATCTCAAAGACAGTAAAGGGTGGTACTGCTGCAGAGTTAAGACTATTTTTCACATTGAAAATGAGGGCAATAATGGAGAGCCGATAGGGACCCATCTCGGCACCTGCTTTTTAAAACTGCGGGTGCTGAGCACCGGCAGAACCCAGTTCACTTAAAGCCCTGGGAACAATAGGGAATACTGAAATCAAAGGATAGAAACCAAGGGGTTGAAAGAATAAGCTGGGACGAGGGACTGAGTAGAAAAACAACACAGTGAACAAGCGCAGATGCCAAGTGAGGTAATGAGAGAAAGAAGCACAGTAAGCAGAAATAACTGCCAAATGTTACCCCACTGCCAGCATCGGCCTTTTGTAGAAACAGGCCCTTAAAAACCATGATATTAACTGTGGCGGGTGGGAATATGGCAGCCGACTAGCGCAAGGTTGTGGATCAGTTCCGTAGGAAATTACGCAATAATGCAGCAAGGGACATTTGGAGAAGACTCCAACATCCGGGGAAAACTCTATGTGTAGAAGCAGAAGCAGGAAATGGGGGCAATGCACATAGCAGTTAACTTTTAGGCGGAATGATGGTACCTTGCTGTAATTGGGAGCTATGCTGTCTCCATGATCTCTCAAGAATGGAGAGTTCTCATGACTGGCCCAGTCTGCAGACATTGCCACTACCTTCTCTGGGTGCAGCTGCCCCAGGTAGAGAGACAACCGGGATCTCCTATACATTGTATCAAGCACACACACCACCGGCGGCTTGTCCTGAGGTGTTAAATACATGACAGGAGACTGCTCGGAGTCTTCCTGCCACAAGATTATAGCAGAGTGGTGTGTCCTTTGTTAGTGCTACGCTAGGCCCTTATCACCCCAGGCTGCGCTGTGTTACATTGGCGACGAGGCCGGTACCGAACCCAGCCCCTCAATGAAGTACCTGTAGGATCGAGTGAAGATGCCCTCGTGCCACCCCGGCGCCCACAGAGACAGCAACACCCCATCAGCCACCGACTCTTGGGCCCGCTAATCCGACCGGCAACACTCCCCTCCGCAACCTCGTCCGCATGTGGGGTGGAAGCTGGCCTGGCACCTACGCCCACGTATCGCCCTCGGAGATAGGCAGTGCGATACTGAAAATACAGCCGAGGATATCGCAGGCAGCAAGTTCTGTGTGAGGCCACGCCCAGCAACGCGTGCAATAACGGCCATGTAAGGCCTACAGCCGCAAGGGCAAGGAAGGCCCGGAAACATGCACAATTCACTTCAGGTGAGCACGCTACAGCAGAACAAACAGATAACACGACGCACCAGCGGCGCCCCCCCCCCCCACCCCCAGCAAACTGTGAGGCCCAGGGCACAAGTCCTAAAATAAGAAGTGGGGGTATGCTGATGTCACAACAGGAAATGACATCACGAAAGGTGGCTTGCACCATCAGACTCATTGCCTCCCCTCGCTCACCTCTTAGATGTGGTTGCATCAGAGAAGCCAGCGCATGAGCAGCGTTCTGAATAAGCTCCGATCTCGTCCCAGAGAGGCCAAAGAGTGAATGTGTGGCTCCATTTGCTCCAGTAATGGAGCTCCTAGTAAAATAAGTGGGGGGACGCCGTCCACCCGCGTGGTACCCCGACTAGAGCCCTGGTGAGGCCTAGCTATTGGGACAAGTAAAACACAGAATACAGAAGAGAGAAAACACAAAAGGCTGTGTCTCTTGAAAAAAAAAACTATCACATTTACATACACACAACAGGTGTGTGACAGCACAGACTGGATCCACTGCACAGGAACGCAAAGAGCGAAAATAAAGATTGCGCAATGCAGGGAAGCAGGCACTACAAGAAATACGCCCAACACATTTCCAAGCCACTGCAAGTCGGGCAACCATGAGCACATCAACCTAGGCAGGTGCTGCAGGCCCACAAGCAGATACAGAGGAGCCACAAAGCAGGGGCTGCAGCGCCACCCCAAGTACACAGCCATGTAGCAGTCTTTCCACTACCCCATTCAATAAAACGGCGGACCCGGCAAAAGCAGCCCATGCTGGAAAGCATGATAGGGCATCCCAATCACTATTTCAAAGGCACATGGGAGACGGATGGAACAGTAAAAAGGTCACTGCTCATATACTATGGCGGTGGAGAGATCTAACACCTATTTGAAACACTCCCAAACATGGGAGACGATAATGACTATAAGGCAGCGTTTTTTTTTAACAAGAGAGGGGGGACAAAGTAGCGTTCTTTTGTAGGTCCAACGTACAGGCCCTATATACATGTAGCAAAGAAAGGGTACAAAGTTCCTAGGTGATATGGTGATCACCATTAAAGTGCCAATACAAGTGCAGTCAGGCAGTGTGTTAAAGGAGGCCAAGGAGGGGAGTTCCTCCTTTCGAAACTATGGCTCTCACACACCCAGCAAACTAGGAGTCATGCTTCATCATTTGAGCCTGCTGCTCATCGGGCCGGCGTTGCAATGCCCTACAGGCAGCCTTAAAGGGGCTCTTTATTGGAGATCTTTTGTTCCTTGCTGTAAGGATGAAGTGGGTGTGAGGGGCCTAGTTAGGTGTAGATGTGTCTAGTGATGCTAAAATAGGTAAGGGAATCCTCTTCAAGGCTTTGTTCTGTGAGGGACCCTGCCTGGTTAAAATAATAAGGGAGGGGTAGCGTATTGGTTCATAATGAGACAAATTGCATACTCTACTCCCAGATGGTCGGCATGTTTCTTGCCCTAGAAATGTCATGCAATGATCAATGGCGATTCTTCAGGACCGTGAAAAAATTAACAATTAAATATGGAAAACTATCTTCCTCGTTGGGAACCCGGCGTGGACCTACCCCGCTCCGCTGCTTCCTGGGAGCAGCGGAGCGGGGTAGGTCTAACACCAGGCTCCCAACGAGGAACAGAGACACCATGTCAAGTTTCACCCTAGGCTAGATAGGCACACTAAGGATGATTGAGAACTGTATGGCACAACTACATCGCCTAGAATGCCTAGAGGCGGTGTCCTTTCTTTCTTTCCTCTCTAATCTAACTTAAGCTCCTCCTTCATTCTACTCAGGTGCTTGTATCTGACTTCTTGGTTTGTGCTCTCTGAAACGTAGAGACACCGCGAGGCCCTGGATTTATGAGCCTCAGTTTGCCTGTTTATCATACCAACACCCTGCTTCCTCGCGCATTTCCGTGACGGAATCCCTGCATCTGTAGACAAGGAATGCCTAATTGTTATCACGCATTTGCTGCGCTGGGATCACAGAATGTGATCGCGCTAAGACGCGATCGAACCACAGGAAGGAAACGTTTTCCCTGCCCGTCCTAGTTTCCTCACGCACTTGGAGCGCAATCATTATTTACTTTCAAGCGCCTGAAGGTGCGGTTCACGGAGGTCTAAAGAAAGCCTCATATTTCGAAGAACAGCGCGAGGTAGCACTGTTCCAATGTTCAAACCTTCACCGCTGCAGAAATACCGGTGCAACAGCAGTACGAGTTACTCTGTATGATGAGATAATACAGACCAAGGGCTGTTAAGGGAATTAAAGCCGTCAAGAGGCTTGGAGCTGCCTAGTAATTGCTACTACTGTTGGTAGTGTTCTGCAAGAGGCCATTATTAAAATACTAAAGAATCCTTCTTTGCTTTTGCACATCAGGACACCTTCACCTTAACCATTGAACTACAGGGTGGCAGATGAGTACCTTGAATATCTGTATGTGGTGAATTAACTTTTAGTGGTTCAAAGGATTTGTTATCACTGGAGGAACTGTGCTTCTTTTCTTTTATTATTTATTTTTACAGTTTGTGCCTTTTTCTATGGAATACATGTGGCAGCTCAAAATGTAAGTGTATCCACTCACATAACCATATTGATATATAGAGGGAAAGTTGAATGTATGCATGACTTGTTGTATATCCTTCTGCAGGAGTCACGGCCAACTAGGAGTGAGGTCCACACAACTCCAACCAGCTCTCCCTGATCATTCAAGCTGCTGCAACTTTATTGCTTCGTTTGTTCCTTTTTTCCCCTTCCCTGGTTGTGGTGCAGTCTATGGAGTTTGCTAGTACTCACAGGAGGTACCATATAAGGGGGAAGAGGAGAATTAGCCTCGTTCATTGCTCCCGCTGTACCCGGCTGAACAGGTTAGTGGTAACATCTATATCTGTCATGACACACCACTCTTTGGGTGTACATTTCCTCTACTGCACCTGATGAGGCCATATCTTGTATTTTTAGAGGTTGCCTCACTAGGCTGGTAGATAGGTTCCTAGTGCAAAACAGGGATAGGTAGCAAAGCACCTTTCCACACACTTGGAGATAGTTTTCCATATTTAATTGTTAATTCCCCTCCTTGGCCTCCTGCAGCACACTGGCTGATTGCACTTGCAATGGCACCTTAATGGTGATCACCACATCTCCTAGGAACTTCGTACCCTTTCTTTGCTAAATATGAGGCAGCGGTTGCCACGCTCAATCGGTACTTTGACCCCTGCTCAACCCAGATTTTCAGAGTTTCAACCTGCGACATGCAAAGCAGTAAAGACACTGAGTCTGTGGACATGTTTTACGCATGGCTGAGGCAGTTGGCATGCACATGCACCTTTACTGACCAAGGAGAAGAGATAAGAGCTCAGATGATACAGGGGTGTCGCTCAGTCCTGCTATGGAAGTTGATCGTCCGACAACCAGGAATATCACTAGATGAAAAACTCATTCTTGCCAGATTGCATGAACTATCTGACACTCAACAGAGGCACTACAGTGTCTCATACTCCCAGATACACCCCAGGTCAAAGAAAAGAGGGCTGAAGCCATCCAAGGGCACCCAAGCGCCATACACATGACCAGAAGACCACAGACGGGAGGAGTATGCAGTAACTGTGGAACAGAACTCCCTCCAGCTGGCCCATGCTTCGTAAAAGGGAAGATCTTCTCCCGCTGTGGGAAACCAAACCACTTTGCAAAAGTGTGTAGGAGATACAGGTTTCAACCAACCTACTCCAAGCCACAGGGGACAACACAACAGATGTGACAGCTGTCACTTGACAACCTGCAAGCTCAAGAGAAGTGGCCGACACAAGGGCACAGTTTCACCATGGGAGACGATGATGACAATGTATTCGTCATATTCTTTGTAAGCCGGGTAGACAAACAGAAGAGACCCCCCCCCATGCGCTCCGTCACAATTGTCGGATCCACTGTCCAAGCACTGATCAATCCCGGGTCATCCGTGAACAATATGAACGGCTATCTACACGCCCCCTGCTGGCCCCCACGAAGGCCTGAATATACACATATGGAAGGACTCATCCACTCCCCCTGAGAGGGGTGATCAAAAAAGAAACAGAAGTCAGCAGCGAAAGCCAGGTTCCACATCACCAAAGGAAAGAAAGGGACTTTAATCAGCTGTCACACAGCAGGAAACCTGGGCCTGGTCTTTTTTGCAAATCAAAGCTATCCTGCAGGAATTCCTGAAACTGTTCGAGGGTCTAGGAATTCAAGGGCAAACAATTCAAACTACACATTGAACCGGCTGTCAGGCTGACAGCCCGGAGGCACATGAGAGTGCCATTCCATTTACGCCCTCAAGTAGAAGTGGAACTGAGGAAACTGGAAGACCTCGATGTCATCGAGAAAGTATCTGGACCAACTCCGTGGTTGTCATCGTTAGTCAGCGCACTGAAGCCCAAACAGCCTGCAGCCATTCGGCTGTTCGTGGATATGCACCTCCCAAATCAAGCAGTCAAGAGCGAACGGCATCTGGCGCCCACAATGGACGACATAGTGATGGACGTCAATGGGGCCATGTGGTTCTCAAAACTTGATTTGAACGCTGGATACCATAAGGTGGAACTGGAGGAGGAGAGCCGATATATCACCATATTCTCCACCCATGTGGGCCTCCGGAGGTACAAAAGACTAAGCTTCGGGGTGTCATTGGCGGTAGAAGTATTACAAAACCTCATCAAAGAAGCCCTATCTGGTTTGCAAGGAGTTATTAACCTTAGTGACAACATTCTGGTGTTCTCAAACACCTTAGGGGAGACCATCACACACACTTGTGAGCCACGCTCCAACGTCTGGAAGATTGCGGCCTAACTCTCCACAGGGCCAAGTGCTCTTTCTACCAGAACTCAATAGACTTTTTTTGGATACATCTTTTCAAGAGAAGGGCTGTGAGTGGATCCAAAGAAAGCAACAGCCATTCGGTCTGCCAGCACTCCCACCACGCCAACGGAAGCCCCCAGTTTTCTGGACATGGCACCTACTGTGGCCGGATCATGCCAAATCTAGCCTCGATGTCTGAGCCACTACGACCCCTTATGCACAATGGAAGCACCTGGGAATTGACCACTGAAGCCAATAGCGCGCTCCATGCTATCAAGACGGCGCTAATGGACAAGACTGTCATGGCATATTTTCACCCAGGAAGCCTCACCGAAATGGTCATGGACCCCAGCCCCATTGGCCTTGGTGCAGTCCTTCTCCAAGAAAGCATTCGAGATACCTGGGCAGTACAACTGCAAGCCTACAGGTTCAAAGTCACATTCCGCCCTTAAGTGTACAACACAGCAGACTATCTCTTGAGGCACCCAGAAGTGATAGACATACGGCATATGCCCCGAGATGTAGAACACACTGAAGCATTCATCAGAATGATCACTCAGGTCGCCCGGCCCAAAGCTGTGACACTCGAGGAGATCGGGGTAGCCGCAGCCAAAGACAAAACATTGACTTTACAAACCAAAGGATGGGCCTATTTCTTGGATGGTGCACATGCACTCATTGCCGAGGATAACTATGCACAACAGCAACTGTGGGGAGCCCGCAGTGAACTGAGTGAAGGAGATCATAGGGTTGTGTTGAGAGGCCACGTCATCGTAGTCCGGAGAGAATTGCAAGATCGAATCATGAGACTGGCACACGTTGGGTATCAAGGGATGGCGAAAACCAATGCAGCCTCTGAGGCAAGGTATGGTTTCCTGGCATGGATACCTTGGTAGAAGAAAAGATCAGACACTACCACTTGTGCACCATAACAGGAGGTGACACCGCACCCACACCAGTCATCACAGAGGAGCTGAGAGAAATACTCTGGTCCAAAATCAGCATCAACTTTGGCAGAATCCCCGACGGCTGCAGCACCCGGGTACTGATAGACTCATTCTCAAAATTCCTGATAGTAAGGTAGTTGCATTCACACAACTAAAAACGATTCTTGACAAAACCTTTGCATTCATGGGCCTCCCTGAAGAAATCAGGTCTGACAACGGACCCACCTTTCCAGGCTGAGAGTTTCAAGAGTACTTAGGGAAGAAAGCCATTGACACCGGAAAATCACCCCACAGTGGCCGCAAGCAAATGGTGAGGTCGAGGTCTTCATGAGAATGCTCAACTGGGCACTGTGCATTGCATATGAGCAGGGAGAAGATGTGTAAAGAGCTCTACATTAATTCTTAGTCACCTATAGACAGACCCCTCACAGCACCAATCGCTGTGTGTACCCTCTCATCTACTTTGCAGTCGAGCCCCGCAAGATAGCATCCCGACCAACCCTACATGGCGGCTTCCAGAAAGAGACAAGTCGGAGTACAAGCCTGGAGGGAAGTGACGAATCAGGAGGCAAGTGTCGCCAGGAGAGCCAGAACACCATTGGTGAACGTAGGAGACTACATTGTGGTCAAAGACAGACACTCCGGCAGGAAGTTTCGAACCCTATATGAGCCGCGGTATGGAAAGTGATTCGCGTTCAGGGAACAATGGTCTCCACATAAAAGGGCCAGCAAGTGGTCACCAGAAATGTAGCATGGCTCAAGACAGCACATGAGCACTATACCGACGCAGAAGAACTCGCTGAGCCAAAAGGGGCTGGAAGTTACCAATGCAACAGTCCACTGGGATTACCAACTCCAAATCAAGACTCAAGACTCTGACGGGCCCATGGCTAGCGCAGCTGCGCCAACCCCATAAGCCATCAGCTGAAGCAGGGATCAGTTCCAGCTCCCGGAATCAGAAGTATGGTCTCGGGTCGCACCCTGTGCCAAGCCACAGGTTCAGAGAATTTTTGTCCACCTCACCGTGAGCACGTAACGTATGATGGACATGTGAAGAAAAAAAAGGAGGGATATAGAGAGCCATCCGGCTCTCCTGTACACTGAAGCAAGCACACAATCCTCTGGGCGGGCTAGTCCTGAGGTGTTAAATAAATGACGGGAGACCCCTCGGAGTCTTTCCACCACAAGAGTATAGCAGAGTTATGTGTCATTCGTTAGTGCTGTGGTAGGCCCTCATCACCCAGGCCGCACTGCGCTACAGCCTGATGACCTCTCCTGAACATTCCTGATGCAACAAGACTGATGTAGGTGAGTTGGAGTGCAGCATTTCATTTAAACAGGGCAGGGAAAGAGAGTGAGGCCCCAACAAGAGAAACAGGCATAGGTTATTCTTCCAGATTTGTCCAATTGCATGGAAGCAACAAACAACTCTCTCATGCCAGCTGACATAACAATACTACTAGGACAAAATTGGAACTCTTTGAGTCCTGGCTAGGGGCTGAGCTCTCATCTCCTAAATAAGGCAGCGACTGGTTCGTCATCATCTGGCATTCACTTTTGTGCTCGGATACAAGGAGCCAATCAAGCACAAAAGCTTGTATTAAAGCTAAAGTTAAATAAATACCCCATCAGTAAACAGGCACCTTCAACAGCAACCCAGAGAGCAGGGAAAGGTAGGGGTACAATAACCCATATCTTCACAAAAGTTACCATTGCTCAATTTTTTTCACGATAGTGGCGCACAAAACTGAGGCCACTCTAGGAGGAGTTCTATTTAAAGCAGACAGAGTAATATTCCAGATGTGAGAGGAAGTCTGCACTGCGCCAAACAATCATGTGCCCCATATAGGAACACTCACGCAAACCCTAACAGACTGAGCAAACACTACAGGCCCTGCAGTAACAGATAATACAGGCACCGGCATAGGTTTTGCACTTAACCAACATATTCCAGTGGAGAATAGATTTGGGGTATTGGTAGGCCTGCTGAAGGACCTATGGCTGAAGAACCAAGTTCTGGTAATCAAGTAAAGAAGGTGCCATAATAAATAGACTTTATGTAACTTTTGATATAGCCTCCCTTGAGCATTTACTGCTAGACATTAGTTTCTGAGATCCAGAAGAGATTTGAGATCTCAGAGTAAAACCATAAAAATATAAAATGGGTGTGCCAAGGTTTGGATGTTGAACTGAATCGTATCACTCAAAGAACGATGGCTTTAGAGATATAAATGGATAACTTAGACTGCAAACTTAGTAGTTCTGCTTTTGAGATAATAGCTTTTAAAAAGCAACATCAGAGCCTCCAAGATGACCTAGAAAGATTAGAAAATCTCTCCAGCTAAAATGATCTGAGAATATTGAAAGTTCCGGAAGGCATTGAAGGCAATTACTTAAAAGTATTTGTGATCCACCTTCTTAGAGAGTGGTTCCTTAAAGCCAGCCTGGAAGTAGAGTTGGAAAAGGAGATTCAGAGAGCTCTGTTAACATACACCACCAAAGAGCAGATTTTGGGGCTAACACTTGAAAGCAGAACTATATATTATCAGACCAGATGAAAGTAGGTACACTAAGCAACTAAAGTGGGAACTAAGTTAGAGAAGGGGTGAGCTACAGAAACATTATGCGTGTGAAATAAGTAGATGAGTTCATCATGAATATGCTAAGCCCGATGTAGACAAAGGACAACCTTAGTTGCCATTATTTCACTATTAGAAGTGGGAGAAGAGGAGGGAAGAGGAAAGGGAATAGGAGAAACAAGTTCCCTTTCCTCTGTCTCCACTTTACACAAGTTTACCCTCACAATCACTATAAAGTATATAAAAGTTTCTCCTGATGGCAAAGATCCAAATAGGCAAACAGGAACATTCACACAACTTCAAGGGTTTACTCAGGGTGGAGCTTGCAGAGGCACTTGGAAGTGAGAATATTAGGGAACAATTACAATAAAATACCTTCCTCACCATCACTGCAATATTCACCAGAATAATTGATTTATTTTTGACTAAGTGGCAAGAGCAAGGCTGCGTTAAATTATAACAAGCAGGAATAGGATGAGGGAAATACCGGTATTAACTTGGAATGTTATTGGCTGTCATACCAAATTGAAGCAACAATTGTTATGCCAGTGTCGCAGGATAATACAGAATAGGTTTTCTTACTGCGGGACACACATTTGGCTTCATCAGAGAGTAAGGCTATGTTTGGAAAACAGTGTTGGGTGCACCAAATAGCAAGCACTGATCATGCAATTAGTTCTAAATGGGTGGCACTTGTCAAAAAACACTGTAATAGCCCATTTAAAGAACAAACCAGAATCAACGAGTAGATGGATCATCTGGAGGCTTAGATGCGGAACGATAACTTTTACATGTGCAGGATATTCTGTTCTAAACTGTGGGGATACAGATCCTTTTGACACTTGTGGTTTGAATCTATTAGAGTTACCAGGCTCCACAGTGATGGGGGGTGGTTAACCTCTTTTAAATAGCAAGTTAGATAATTCAACCAAAAGACAGAGAATAAATACCCTTAAAGTAGGGGAGGCGCTAAGAAGTGTAACGCAGGATCACGGTTTATGCAATGCTTGGTGCAAAGTAATGGTGTTGACAGGGTAAAAACCTTCTACAGTAAAAAATATTGAGACTTCTCCAAAATAAATCCATTTCACATAGTAAATACTTAAGCACATACAATAAAAGAAGTTAGACATATCCTGGCCCATTGTTCTTATAACTCAGTTGTCCTCATTACATTACAAAGAAAATTGAAAAAAGAGTTTAGATGGACAGTAAACTGGATCCTTTTGTCTGACCCCCAATACAAGAACTAGGAGAACAAAGCAGTCAATATTTTAGGAATAATAATGGGACTGCTTCCCCATCAATGGTTTGGGATGCATTTAACGTATACATACATGGGCTGCTCCAGGGATCAATAAAAGTGAAAAAAACTCATGATGAGGACAGGAAGTGTGAAAAAAATATTTGTGACCTAGAGCAGCACACACTATTAGAGTCTAAACCTTTGTAGGAAACGTGGGCAAAAAGGCAAAAAATATTAGAAAAATAAGAGTATTAAAGGAGCTGAAAGAGAGTAGATCAAGAGCCAAGTGGCAGGCAAGACAGCAGGCATGCTATTAATATAAAGAAATGAATGGCAGAATGGTAGCATGGAAAATAAGAACAGACAGGGCGAGGAACTGCATAGGAAAACTAATAGTGGATGAAGCGGGTAATACATTAGATGATCCCCAGCAACTTGAGGCATGTTTTTTGTAAAATATTTGAATTCCTATATTAGAGGAAAGAAAAATCTTAACTAAAGAAAATAACTGCGGAGGATATCTTACTGCAGATCACATATCAACCAATGGGAAGTCAGCGGGTCTTCATGCAATTCCAGTGGAGCTTTTTACAGTTTTGAAAGGGATAATAATTTGCATCTTGGAGGATCTGTTTAACTTAGTATACTTTAATAAAGTAGAAATACCCTCACGCTGGAATAATGCTACAACTACTTTAATTTTAGAGCCTAACAAAGACCAGAAAAAGGGTAGATAGTTACATGACCTTACACACCTTCTAATATCCTCTATCGCTAAAGGGATTGCAGATTCGGACCCTCTTGCCATAGTTACCAAAGATACTGCCAAAGCATTTGGTAGGGTGTGTTGGACTTATCTCAGTGAGGTATTTGATACCTTTGGGTTCCCCTCAGCTTTTATGAGAGAATTATATGAGGCACCTTCTGCTCAGATCCTCCTTAATGGGAACTTTGGGGGTCATTATGATGGCGAAAGGCACGCCACCGCCATCCCTGAGGTGGGCCTTCTGCCATCGGACCGTGATTTTCCCCCTTCCAAATTAGAATGGCAGGGGGAATCCGTCCGCGGTGGTCGTAAGGATCGCCCACCATGGATCCGCCACAGGCAATCAATCTGATTGCCTGGCGGAGCACTAACCATAGGTAAAATGGTGGCGGTGCCTAGCAGGCACCCTCCACCAAATCACAATGCTGCAACCCCGCCAGCCGATGTATGGGGGTGGAACTGCCATTCACAGGCTGACGGGGATTGGTTTTGGGGGCCTGCTGAATGCCCCTTTTTTGTTGGGGGGTGGTGTGGGTGCACTGGGTCTACATTTCACAGCACAAGGTGGCAGGTACCATGTGGTGCTTGCCACATAGTGGAGTGAAATGCAGAGCCTGCTTTTTTAGATTTGCGGCGGGTGCTGCAGTCAGCAGCATCCACCGCAATATTACATGGCAAGATGTGACCACCATGGTGGCGGTCGCATCCTAATTTGTAGTGCAGGACCACCGCATGCATGGCGGGCGGTCCCGATCCCCACCACACAGCAGGGATGGCCACTTTCCCCATAACATTTTGGCCTATATATTGAGCCCCTTGTTGACGACTTTGGAAATAATAAAGGAATTATCTAATTCCAGTCTCAGAGTTTTGAGAACAAGGTTTCTATGCATGTGGATGATAACATCCTCTACACTAAAGATCCAAGCAAAACTTTTTTCTGGATGGAAGAGTTTACAAATGCATTTGTGGCTTTCTCAGGGTACTTAACAGGTAAGTTGAAAACTGAGTTAATGGGCTGGAACCTAAATAATAATAAGTATGATAGACAATATAATATCAGATATTTTCATTGGTTACACAAAAACTTGAGAAGCTACCAATAACTAATTTGATGAAGGTAATGAAAGAGATCAGTTTGTTAGTTAATAAATGGAGGACTCTCCCTTTGACATTATATGTACAAACGACTCTGATCAAAATGGCACTTGTTCCAAAAACAACATATTTGTTTGATAATATACCACTCTCCTTTCCTAAGTATTGTATTGCCAAGATACAGGGTAAGCTGGGCTGTTTCATATAATCTCCCAAGGGAAACATATTGAGTTGAAAGAAATTAAGAAGGAAACTTGAGAGAGGCGACATGGCAATCTCCTATGTGCAGATGTACTGTTAAGCCTTCCAAAATAAGAACTGTAGTATACTTTTGACCAGGCATGATGATTAATGCAGAGGAAGGGATGCTAGGTTCTTTGGGCCAGGATTGCTTTTTCTGTAAATTCGTCAATTTTCGATTCTTTATTCAATCACAATTATGCGATAGGAGAGGTTAATTGAGATAACAATTTCCAGGTTGAAAAACTTTCAATAAATATCTTGGTGGTCCCCACAAAATTGGAATGTATGCAAAAACTAGGAAAAAAAGAGGTGTCTATATGGTACTGGGAGCTAATAAAAGCACAGGACAAAGCAGGTAGTTAAATCCACACGAAGGACGCCTGCCAGCACCAGTGCAGCAGAACTTATGGCAAGTATCTCTAAATCATCTTTAGATCTACTTTCTTAAACAAGAATCGTTTTTATACGCTCCACATAATCTACCTGCCACTAAGGAAGATGGCAAATTCATCAATGGCGAGTCTCCGATAACGATCAGCCTGTCTTTATGTTCTTAAATTTGGTCTACTTCTAGGTTTGCTATAAATTTCAGAATTTTACCAGAATCATAAATGATCTCACGAGGATGTGAAGAGTTTAAAACAGTACCATTTGTTTCAACATTCCAGTAAGTAGCATTGACATATGCAATACTTTCCACTTCATGATCTTTTCTCCATGAAAAAATGTCAGGCAAAAGTACATATTCAAGAATACGTTTCTCCTAATTCTCGTTATCCACTTTGATGCCTTCCTTTGGCCCTATCTATCAATGGATAAAAAGCAGTAACTCAGTTGACATGATTGTCCTTTCCCTTTCTACCTAAAGTCCCACTTCTGACATTGACAGTGAGCAGCAGCAAAAAACTTTTTCAGCTACTTGAAAGAACTCTAAAGTTGTTCCTTTATTTATAAGCTTCATGCTTTGCACAGTTGAAAAGAAAACATGTTCAGTTGCAAACCAGCTGACTTTTTAAATTAGCATATCTAAATCTGCATTTGCTCAAAAAAAGGTTTGTAGGCATTCATGTTCGTATCTCTGTAGTCCAACCAAAAAAACCTCAAAAACGTCCTAAACCTAATTTTGAGGTCGCTGAAATATTATTCAGCCACAACAATTACTGCATTGTGCAAATGTGATGCTAAAATGTAGCCAGTTTGCCTTATGGAAAACAGGATAGGAAATTTACTGAGCAGATGTAATTTTGGGCACTTATATTAAACTTAGATCCACAAAGTAATCTGCAAATCAGTCCATAAATCCCTACATTATTATTCCGAAAATGCAGCACAAAATTGGAAACGTGCTAGCAAGTGATTAAGAAGAAATATTTCATATGCCTGTATGGAGGAGTTTAGTGGCATACAAATTGCCGGCCATACATATAAATTAAAAAGATTAAGAAATAGTTTTCCTGTCCCTCCGTAAGGCTTGGCTCCTGTATACTGTGCAATTTTTCTGAAATTGGAGCATCAGATACAGTCTTGAGGTCTACTACTAATATTTGACACAGGTGATACTAATCAGGGAGCTTTTTTGTTTCCAAGCTCAAGAGTATCTGGTATCAATGGCAGAAGAATAAACTTCCTCAGCTATTGTGAGGCAGTTTCAGAGAACCCTGTTGCTATCGACCGGTTGTCTGTCCTTCCATTCCCAAAATATCTCAGGAGACGGTACAGCCTAGAAGCAAGTTTGAACGGGAATGGTGCCTGATAAGTGTAATATCCAACTATTTCACAGCAAACAAAGGGCCTAATTTGACAGCAATGGTTGCCAACCAATACATTATGGTAGTTACATCTCACATACTCTGTGTACCATTCCCTCATTTAGAGATTTGGAATAAGTTAACTTCACGAAAGAGATCCCAAATGGCAGTGCCACCGTCAGGAACGGCATGTCCTGAAGGGCTGGCTGTCTCCTGTTATTGTGGGGACACCCTGTCGACAAATGCTACAACATTTATGCCCAATCCGTAGACCATCAGATCATCTAAAAACTCTGGTGTGGTATTGAGTCGAAACACCTCCAGAAGATGAGGTCCTCTCCTCTTTGTACCCTTGGGCTTTGATCTAACTACTTCTTGGATGACGTTTGCATTACCCTAAGCCACATAATTAATCTGCATTGGATTGGAGTACCATGGGCAATCCACCGCTGATGATGTCACATATTACATCATTCATGATATGGTCAGTGACATCACTGATGACATCACCAATGACATCTCAAAGGACATCACTGATGACATCAATCAGCGAATGTGGTTTGGTTCGATATTTAAATATGTATTATCTATATATAGAAATCTGCCTTGAAGTCTGAATTGATGTATAAGTATCTGAATTGAGAATTTAGGGGCATATTACCAAGCAATAGCGATAATTATCGCTATTGCTTGGTTAGAGACAAAAATTTACCGCAGCGCTGCGGCGATATTTACTGCAAATAAACCTTGGTATTACCAAGGTTTAACGCAAATGCGGTAAAAATCGCCGCAAAGCATGAATATCGCTGAAAAGTCAGCGATATTCATGCATTAGCGAGCTAATGCTCTTAGCCATGTTATCCACCTCCCATTGGATAACATGGCTAAGAACTGCTCTGGGCAGGTGTTAGCTTTTGGAGATATTCCCGCATAGCGCGAATATCTCCAAAAGTTGGTAATAGGAGATAGCGATGTTAGCGACTGTTTTCAGTCTCTAACATCTTGGCACGCCCACTTTGCATCTCATTAGTGATAAATATCACTGACATGCAAAGTGGGGCCCAAGATGGTCGCTATCTCCTACTAGCTGTCGCTAACTGGTGTTAGCACCAGCTAGGTAATAGGGAGATAATTTTATCTCCGCTTTCTTGGCTTTTAAAGCCAAAAAAGCGGAGATAAACCCCCTTGATAATATGCCCCTTAGTAGCAGAGTCAATGACTATCTAAGTGATTAATTTAAAGTGTCACACTATATATATGAGATACTGATTACATTTTGTGAATAACTGTATCACTCTAACTCTTGACGTGTAAAGTACTAAATAAGTTGGTTACTAGCTACATGACAGAGTGTATTAGTTATTAATTAGTTAAGTGAGTATTTGTATGTAATAGTGAATGAATGTGTGTGTGGTTGGGTGTGAGGTGTGTGCCTGTCCAAAGATGTGAAAATAATTGATTTAGTAGGTATATGAGGTTAAGACTGTATGTGGAAACAGTTGTTTGAGTGAGTGAATCTCTTTATGAGTGTGATGATGAGTAAATATATTTAAATGAGTAAATATATTTCTCAATAATACATGTCCAACAAACTAGAAATAGACAAGGCAGTGTATGTGACATTTGTTGTATATAAATAAGTATACATTAGACTCAGTGATTGTATGAGTGTTGTATGGATAACTGTATACTTGTAATAGTGATTTTAAAACACACTAAGTATGAGTTTCTATCTACATGAATACATAAAGTGGTCTTTGTGTAAGTGTGTACCTTGGTAAATATAAGTATGATCAATTGTTTGCATAAGTGAGTAGCATAACTGCATAAATGGATATGATGTAAGCTGGTGTGTAATGTTGATGTAGGTGTATAAGTATATTTAATAGTGTTGTATTGATCTTTGTTACCATGTATGAGTGAATCTATAGGTAAGTGTTTAGATGTATGTATAGATCTAAGAATCAATAAGTGGCTTTTAAGAAACTTGTATTAGTGTGTCAATGCTTTAAAGTATGGTACTTCATATTTTATAATAAGTGTTAAAAAGTTATACTAGTGAATGATAAAATGCAACAGATTGTCACGTGGATGATCTCATCAGTGATGTCATCAGTGATGTCATTTGAGATGTCATCCATGATGTCATCAGTGATGTCATGAATGATGTAATATGTTACATCATCAGCAGTGGATTGCGGGCGCATGAGTTTTAGTTAGTACAACTAACTATAACGGGGGAATTTCAATGGTTTTGTACGAGTGAAATGTCCAACTAACTATAACACCCCTGAAACCTGTGGTTTTTTCAGTGGATTTCTCAGGTTTTTTACATGCTAATTCCTAACTAAAATATGTCTGAAACCTATGGTTTTTTCAGTGAATTTCGAAGGTTTTTTAAATGATAATTCCTAACTATAACATGTCTGAAACACATGGTTTTTTCAGTGAATTTTAAAGGTTTTGTAAATGACAATTTTTAAATATATTTATTCTTATATTTATTTTTTTATACTGATTTATTATTTTTTTAAACTATTTATTTTTAGATATTTTATTTTTTAAATTACATTACATTGTGTGGCCCCTCTTCCTTTTAGTTTTATTGGGCCCTGGACACGATCCGTGCAGATGACCCTCAATTACTTCTCTTCATCAATGGGCAGAGGTGTCATTCCCTTTCTCTCGCTGGGGCCGGCCCATTGACATATGCTTATTGAACGGGGCAGGGAGCCTGACCAATAGCTGCCTCACTTATATACAAGTGTGTTTCACCATTGCAAGCTCATCCGTGCATTTTTCTTAACCCCCCATTTTATTTTATAAAACTTCGCCAAAGCAGTGTTTTGCAAGGGCAATATGCAAATGTGGGCCAATTTTTTAAATTTTTTTTTAATCACAATCCAACCCTGTCCGATCTCCATCTGTGTATGTACCCCCTAGGAGTTGCCTTCACTTTGTGCATGCATGTTTGTGTTGGCACATGCATATTAATGTTATGCATGCGCACAATACGTCCCACCGTCTGGGTATGTACCCCTAACTGTTTCATTTTATTTGTGCATGCTCAATTACAACATGCCCAATCACAGCTCTCACACCCAGTGACATCATTCTCAAACAATCATCCTTTTGCAAAGCATTTATAACCTGCCAACCTTCTTGAACTTTTCCTATTCCGCAGTCACAGCCATTGATAGTGTTCGTATCCACTTCTTCGTAGGTGGGCATATTTTTTAAGAGTAATTAAATTAATTAATCTGAATGATCTTTAAATACTGCGTAAATGCAAAATTTTCTTCGATTTGACAATGCTGTTTTTAAACAAGCTTTCCTGCTTTTTAATATTGTTAAAGTTCACTTTGTTTCTATAAACAAACAAAACAGCCTAGCAAGGGCGTATATAGTATAAAGAGAATACTGATATTTATTGTGCATTTATGTCAGGGGCCTCGCCCTAACATAACATGGCACTACATGGTACTAATATACAGGGAACCCAGTGGTGTTGGTCATGTTCGTCGGAGTGCAATGAGTAACAAAAAAGTCACTCATTGCACTACGACGAACATGACGAACACAATATCAGTAGTGTGCTTTCTATTGACACTCTCTGTACCTAACTGGGTGGGGCCAGTCGGTACCTATGGCAGTAGTGATATAGCCAACATGGGGTCTTCATACATCGAGCATGTCATTGTATTTTCTTTATACTATATATGCCCTTGCTAAGCTGTTTTATCTTTCAAACCTTAGCTGCCCCTACTTTCACGTGTACTGCGCCTTCCCACTGTTGTGGTGACAAAAATCCATCAAACACGATCCTGAACAACGATCGTTGGTGTTGCTGCATTCTTCCCCTGCTGTTCTAGAGCTTTTTTCCTGTAGCCCTTTGCAGTTCTCGGGCGATTTCTAAACGTAGTCCGTACCTTTTTTGGCTCGATGAAATCTTATTGTGGATTCATGCGGTTTACAATCACGGACTTTACTTTACTTAGACTAGCCTCTGCCGTTTTTTGACACTTGTGATTGGCCTAGCCACGGACCAATCCTGTGTTCCAGTTCAGCCACTCTACCAATAGGCTGTTTTCACACACAAAACCCAGTACTCCCCGGTAACACTATCTGATATAATGGCTTTGCAAACAAGTGTTTTCTCTCGTTTTCAGGTCATGTACACAGGGTAGTATATCTGAAGTTCCCTCTACTTTGGAGTACAACTTTGAATTCTATACTGCAGGGACCCCACTTATGGCGGCGTTTCCATGCCGTTTTTGGTAACTTTTGATTGGTCTAAAGAAGGGCCAATAAGATCTTCTATATGGCCATATTAACCAATAGGTACAGCGTACAGAATGTTTTGCCTAAACTTGCTGTACTTGAGATTCACGAGACACGGTGCTCTGTGTTTTCCTGATTTAAGCTTGGTTCCTTACATTTTGCAGTCCAATAATTTATAAAATCAAGATATAGCTGGAATTTTTGCCCGGCCTCACACTACACATGCGATTCGATGAGGAATGCGTGTGTACCCTGGTGACTGGTGAATAGTCTCTGCCCAATTAGAGGAATTTCAGATAGTTTCCTCATTGGTCCACTCTGAAACTAGGCATTCCACCTCCAGCCAATCACCAGTCATGGTTATCGGTTTCCACTGTGGTCAGCCATGGGGTTACATAAGCGCAGTCCCCACCTGCATCGGCACCTTCCCCTCGGCTCAGTGAAAGCCCGAGGTACCGACGGACAGGTGGGTAGAATGGCGCTCGGTGAAGAAACCACCTAGCCCTCTGCAGCATACTTTTGGAGTGATGACCCATTTTTTTTGGAGTACTGTTCTGACCTTCTTGACTAGGCTGGTATTTCTTGCCCAGTGCTTTTAGATTGGACAGTTTATTTTCTTGCTCCACCTCTTGCTCTACTATGAGCTGTTGCATTTGGTGCTTCTATTTCTTTTTAGCGAACGCTAGATAAGTGTCATCTGTCAGCTTTGCCCGGTCCATGAACCACATCTTTTGTCCACTGTGTTATGTTTAAAGTAGGTAGTTTGAGGGAGATTCATAACAAATATGGATTAACAAATCATCGATCTGTTATTTGAAAATGAATAATTGAAAGTAGATATTTCGCGACTTTTTCTATCTCCTCAGAGCGGGGCCTCTATTGACCTGATCGAGTGCCAGGCGAGGTGATGCCTTCCCCCATAAATTCTTTGGGTGAGTTTCAACAACCTAATATCTGTTCTAAATGAGATTAAAGGCCAATATATGTGATGTTTATTGTATACATTGCTGTTTCTCACATTTTCTGCATGTATGTCTCGTGTCTGTTGTTTCTATTTCTTTATACAGGTGAGAATACACTGACCTACCACGCGGTATATGGTAGGCATCCACACATTCTGTGGTTTTCTTGACAAGTGATTGGTAACTTGTCCAGTATCTGTTGCAGTAGTATTTTATATTATAGGTCCTGAAGAAAGCCTTTATAGGCTGAAACATGTTGGCCATATCCATCTGATTGATAGTAATATTTGTTTAATACTATCCACATACTGTTGCTTTTAATTTTACCTCTGTGATGACCCCCTTAATAAAGTATGTTGTCTTGGCATCACACTAGGTAATTTTAACTCACTTTTCGATTTTCTTTCACACTTTCTTTCACTGCAACTCCTCCCATCCAGCCATGTCAGATATACATCTTTTCTGTTACTGGAGGATCTGTTTATAGGGCTCCTCACAATATCAACAGGTGAGAGACCTAGCAGATACCAGTTCTTGTACAAAAAACTCCCAGATGACGATTTTCTGCCAAGTGTTGGGCTGATGGGAATATTTCTGTCTTGTTCTCACACTATATTCCTTTTTTCCAGACACCTGTTCATACATACACCACTTTTGGAACTGGCATACAATATTGAGCCCACAGTAGACCTCCAGTATCCCTTGTGTTTTTGTTAATAGTTAGATTGTGGGATAGGATACTTCTTAGGTCTTTAATTTTGCTTCCCCTATAGACCCTCTTATACAGTTGTTTTTTTGTCATTCTGATATCGACAAAACGAAAAAATAAGCAAGTCCCGTCGATTTTATTGGCCAAATATGTCATTTAAAATTGAACAATGTATGAGTTTTAATTTTTCTTGCTTCTACAAATATTTTTATAAAAATATAAATCTCCATTGTGATAGTCTTATAGACGTTAGTTTCTGAAACCCATATGTTTCTCATTTAAATGTTTGTTACACGTTTTCAGCCTACACTTCAAATACAAAGTGAAAATGTTGTTTTGAATTTTTTTATTTGAAAATGTGTCTTTCAATTTTTCTTGATGTTTATTTCTCAATTTCTAGATCATGGAAGTCCAAAAAGGGTTCTATCAGATCAAGGCCAGAAGTTTTTAAATGAAGTGAGTGACCAATCTCGGCCTAACATTTGTATAATGCAATGCTCTTTCCTATTTTGCTTGCCAAATATAACCTCTGATGATTGCTTTTAAACCCCAATCCTATTGAGAACAAATGTTTTTATGTACATTAAAATTAATCTTGGACATATGTACAACATATACATTTTTAATTCTTTTTGTAGTTTGCAGAATGTTACATAAGTCAGCAGCAAATTGTCGAGGTTGAAGAAAGTATATCCTCCTGTTCCAGCTGATTACACCGATGTTTCAAATATGGCATGAACTAGTTGTTTGAAGCCATAGAGATTCACACATTTTTTATGGATAACATTAAGGTAAATACTCTAAATATGACTAGTTGACAAAGTTAAAAAGTAACAGATATACGTACTTGAGTTTTTTTTGGTGCCATATAATGTCCAATTCACACTTGTACGGATAGGTTTGATACAGGGTGGATCTCTGTATAACTAAGGGATGATTAGGTATTAGGATGGCATACAAAGCTCCCAACCTTCTTACTTTTTCTCTTAAAGGGTTCCAATTTGGGGACGAATCTTAGGCTGTGCTCCACCGGTGTTGCTCCACTGGTACTTGGGCCTTCTCATGAAGCAGAAGAAGCCACTTTCAATCTCTTCCAAAGTTGACCGGATTCTAAGTCCGCAAGTGCTTCCGCATACTTGCAGTTCCACACCAGTACTCTTTATTGGGGTCTCCTCTTGAAAGCAATCTTGCATATCCGGCAAATAACCAACCAAAGCGGAGTTCAAGTTGTGAACACTGTTGGCCACAGTGTTTACACAAGTTTAGCAGAGCGGTCTAGATGTACAATACTTCCCATTAAATGCATTAGGAATAAAAGAGCTTATTTACAAACCCCTTGCGCCACTTTTTCGTCACTTTCAACATGAGAAAAGTAACACAAAAGTGGCACAAGAGTTTTGGAAATAAGCCCTAAAAAATATTGTCCTGCATAATGACTTGATCTCTCACCAAATTCTGTCTCATCTCCGAATCATTTTAAAGACCTGTTCATCTGTGATATAAATATGACGCAGTTGGCCCTTCTATACAGACACCATTTGAATGCAAGCCAATAAGATAAGCTAAATCCATCAGGTACACTGCACACATTAAACAAATGGTAAATATCGTCAAGTGTTACTTTGACTTGTAAAGAGTGACCTCATTTAGTCACATTGATCAAATTTTAAACACTAATTTTCTTTTTTGTTTTGCAGATTAACTACAGTACTTCTATTTGAGTCCATATTATATGTTGTTTGTTATATTGTTTTGTTAAAGTTATGGTTCTAGTTATTTATTGTATTGTTATCATTTAGTTATATTTCCAGTTATTTATTGTTTTAATAAAAGTTAATTTAAAAAGTACATACGTCTTTTTTTGTGGGGGTAGTAGTCCTCAATAGGAATGATATTTATAACTTGAAATATAATTCTGAGGCTTACGATTCCAATTCAAAAGTTTTAAAAGTACAATGCCATTAGCAACATAGTGTGATGAACTTCTAACCTCTGTGCTCACGTAAGTGTTCCATGAACTGTTACTATGGTAACAGGCAGAAAGCCGTTTGGGGGTAGGGTTAAAAATTACTGGCTGCACAGAAACCGTTATATTTACCCTGGATCCTCTACATGACAGAAAGGAAAGCAAAGTAAAACAAAACACTGTGTACCAGATTTACAACCCCCTTGCACCACTTTTGCATCCAACCCCCCCTACAAAATTACAAGTACGTGGGCCTCAACGACCCCCCTCAAGCTCAGGGAATCACCACCCCCGGGAATTTGTGTATGATGGGAGGCAGACTGCGTGGCCCTCTGCCTGGTGCCCTCGAGGGCCCTGGAAACTACTATGACCGACTCCTGCAGTGTCCCTAGTTGCCTACCCCCGGTATACTGCTGTTTGCTTTGACAGAGCGGGACTCCCACGACTCCCGCCCTCCCATAGCAAACATAGTTTGCATTTTGAAAGACAGAGCAGTGAAATATGTTCTCACTTTCAAAATCCAAAGCAGATTGCATTTCCATATACAAATTAGCATCTACCCAAGCAAAATAGCAATACTGGCTCCCAAAGAATGCAAAAGTTCATCACAAAATGTTGCTAAAAAACAGCAAGTGTGCTCGACTTCTCAATATACTACCTCATCCTACGTAATGTTATTTTCAATCATGTTCTGATCACCAATAAGAATCATGCTTTTAAAAAACAGAAACATACACCCTAGTTTTCAGTATGGAATGTTGTCAACCAACCAATCATTTCTTTTCTGTTTTTCAACACTGCATCTTATCCACGATGCTTCGTTTTTTCCAGCGGCGAAATACGCGGATCTTACGTGCATCCCGCGACTTTTTTTGTAAAAAAATAAAAATTCCTTACTTTTTTGCCCTACAGGTCCTTATGAAACCCCCTGAGCAGGCCTAGGGGTTCAAGGTTTTTCTACCCTGCCCCTGTTCACGTTTTGCACACATATTTCACTGACTTCCGCAGCCTTGCTTCTACTGAGGCACAAAATGGCTGCCAACAGTTCCTGGTTTTGAATGTTTACAAACGCTTGACAGCCAATTAGAATTGAGTACGTCATTGGGACGGTGCACAATCCGCGGATCCACCGCACCCATAGATAAATAAACAATCCGCGGATCCACCGCACCCATAGATAAATAAACAAATTCAACCATATTTTTCTCTGAAACTACTGAACACATTGACACCAGATAAGCGAAAGGCACAAGTCGTAAGTAAGGACTACCTCTCTACCAAATTTGGTGTAATCCCGTTCAGCCGTTCGGGCTGTAGCCGTGACTAAAGGTCCTATGGGAAATTCCAAATAGAATGTTGCGGTTTTCCTATGGATAATTGGTCCTAACTATAACTACCTACTGGCGATCAGTAGGTAATATTGTATGACTTATTGACAAAGACCGTGCTGTTGAAACGTATCGAGTCATTAAATACAAATTCCAGAGTAAATGAAAGCCTGTGTGCGACTTTTTCTTGCATCTTGACAGCGCAAGAAACACAAAAAAAAAATATATATATATATATATATCGCCGCTCCGTTGCACCAAAATGACCGGGGCACTCGCAGACGGGTGCCTCTCGTGGTGGCGCCCCACGTTACAAATTACCGCTCCGATCGTCTCCCATTCAAAGGAAAGAAAATCCGGCACTCACAGGAGAAGTGTTAAATTCAGTTATTTAATTTTCAAAACACTCAGCAGACACTGAATTTAACACTTCTCCTGCGAGTGCCGGATTTTCTTTCCTTTGAATGGGAGACGATCGGAGCGGTAATATATATATATATATATATATATATATATATATATATATATTACCTACTGGCGGTGCATGACTGACTGTATGAGTGAGTGATTAAATTGTCTCACTGAGTGCATGGGTTAGTGACTAAACTGTCTTAATTTGTGCATCATTATATCTGTTGTTCTGTAAACTGCTACATGTGTTGATCAGTAGCTTTATGATTAAGTATATGGGTTATTGATTGGTTGCCCAAGTATTTGTATGGGAGACTAAGTGTGTGTGTGGGTGGCTGGGAGGTGTATGACTCTGTGCATAGATATGTGAGCAGTTGATTCACTAGATGTATGGGTTCAAAAGTGCATGTGGAAACAGCTGTATGGGCGGTTGACTGTGTGCATGAGTGTATTGGTGAGTGAATGGATATCTCAGTGCTACATGTCAAAGTAAGTACATATGTAAAACACAGTACATGTGAGAGTTGACATACATAAATAACTGTGCATAAGAGCCAGTGAATTTGTGAGTGGCTGTATGGATCATTGTGAACTTGTATCAGGGATTGTATAAGAGAGTAAATATGTGTTAGTATATGTTTGAATAAGTAAGGTGTGTATAACTGTATAGTTGAGGAAATGGAAGTGTGATTGATTCTTTGCATGACTGACTAGGTGTGTGAGTAACTCCATGGATGAGTGACAGTCTGTGAGTGTCTATTTACTCTGAGTGTATCTAAGATTATATTAGAGTCTGAAGAGGTTCACCGTATTATCACATTAATGATGTCATCAGTGATGTGATCAGTAATGTCAAATGAGATGTAATCAGTGATGTCATCAGTGATGTCATCAGTGATGTCACTGATCATGTCATGAATGATGTAATATGTGACATGATCAGCAGTGGATTGCGGGTGCGCAATATATAGTTAGTGCAACTAACTATATATGAAATTTCAATGGTTTTTTGTGAGTAAAATAAGGTTTTGTAAATGCTAATTCCTAACTATATATGGTCTATAACCCATGGTTTTTTCAGTGAATTTTCAAGGTTTTGTAAATGCTAATTCCTAACTATATATGGTCTATAACCTATGTTTTTTCAGTGAATTTCAATGGTTTTTTAATAGCAAATATCAAAAGCTGTAAAATGTCAAGTACGTGGTAGGTAAAAACATTTTCGTGTTTATGCACGCTGATGTGCTTTGAACGCTGCCCCCCCTCCTCTTTTCTTTTAGGAGTATTCTCTCTTTGCAGATAGTGAAGGGTAGGTAACACAGGCCTTTGCCCCCGTTGTAATCCGTCGTGCCTGCTTCCCTCTCCATTTGATTGATTGTTAATCTAGCATTTATTGTTTTCGAATTGGTTCTCTTTGGTTCATTCTCTATTTACAAATAAGCACAGAGTCGCAATACTCTGTTTAGTCTTTGCAGATAGTGAAAAATCGTTAAAAAAACAAAAGGAATCAAGCAAAATCAGTAGGCCACTAATGGGATCTCTTTTTGACCTCGCTAAAATAGAAACATTATGAACAACCCCTCATGAAAAATACGAAACTAGTGAGAGGAACTGAGCTCGACACCATGATGGCTGCAAGACAGCTCGGCTCCGCCGCCCACCCAAAATAACGACAAACACTATGCAAATATTATAAATATATACAACACACCAGCAAAGTAACAGGGTAAAACGTTTTGTTAAATATCTATTTACATGGCAGCCTGCTGCAACATCGATCAAAACAACCATCAACCATCAATAGTAAGATTTTCATAGGTGAGTGTAGGTTCATGGTTTTCCATCCACAGACTAAAAGCCTGGAGTGGGAGTGAATGAACAATAACTAGGTAAGAAGGAAGGCAGAGGTTGTGGTAAGGACTCTGGATATGGTATGTTGCTTGGTCCCTGAGATGCTTCGATGTCACTGCCTTGCACAAATGGCATAAGTCCTGGATGTTGGGTGCCATAGTTGAGGGTTCCGAGCAGCGCTTGTAACACTGTCTGAAGCTTATTTGCACCTGCTGCAGCTTCACTATTCTCAAAGTAAGTGGGGGCTGTTTGTGAACCTGACTGCATTGGAAAACAATGTGATGCGGTGCCTCCCTGAACCGCTTGACGGAGGCCCCCGAGATAATTGCGCCTGCTCCACACCTTGTCCCACAATCCGTTTGACCTTAAGACACGTCCTGCTGTGCCCTGGTCCGACCATCACATATACCTGCGCAAGGAGATGGCGTGGGGTGCACTAGAAGGGAGAGGCGGCGCGAACGAGCCTCCCCCACCTCCCCAGGTGGAGGTTTCTCAGCTACACCCCAGCGCTTCACTCGACCAGCTGACTTGCACCCGCTCTTGCGACACAGTGCCTCGCTCGGCCAGCTGAATTGCGCCTGCTCTTGCTATTACAACGTCTCACCCGCCATCCAACGGAATTGCACCCAATCTTGCAAAATGGCGGTCGGCTCCACAGACTTGGGCCTGGCCTGCAAAGATGGCTCTGGGCAACCGTGGAACTCAGACGCTTGACTGCTAGGGCATGGGCCCCATTCCCAAAAGAGTCCCCTCAGCCTTGAAGATTCTACAACAGTCACCGGGACCCCCGACTCCCGTAGACTTCCGGTGGGGAGCGACTGCCATGATTGCTCGCAGAATGGCCACAACGTAGCCACGAGATGGTGGTGCTCTCATGCTGACGCCAGCTTCAGTCTGAAACATCCAGAAACACTGTAGACTACCAATTCGGTCAGTTCCGGTGGAGCCCCAACGTGACCAGGTAGAGAAGAACTTGCCCTCCCCTCTTTGACTGATGGTTCTTGTTGCCTGTCCCTTCTATTGTCATTTAACAGAACCTTTTGGGCTGCTGAAAGGGGTTGTGTTCCGACCGCTGGTTGGTGGAGACATTTTGACTATATTCTGGACCTGCGTTGTCGCGTAATGCGTCATATGACACGTTGCGTTAGCGCACCCGGAAGTGCTCCGGTGCGCGAGGCGCAGCTTCCCGGAAGCGATCCAGGGCGCAGCGCGCAGCGCGTAACGTAAGCATAACAGGTCATGTGACTTGTTAATAAAACTTTTCATTGGTTCATTTTACTTTTGTTTTTCTAATGATGAGGCTTGGTCATATGACCTAAAAATAACACTTTTCATTGCTTTCGAACTTTTTTTTTCTCACTCTGACTTGTAAAGCAAAGGACTCAGATGCATTTACAGTTTATCACTAACAATGTTCCAGGCTAATGTATTTTCCCGGAAAATTTACAACTGTCCTGCAAGTAAAATATTCCTATTTCGAGAAAAAGGGCGTTTCTTTGTCCCATGAGGGAGCCGTTGAACAAAAGAGGCTCGGCCTGCTGTCTTAGTCGCTGATAGGCATGAATATCGGATTCTTATCCATCACTTTATGTTGCAGGAGTGGAAAACACAACAGCCCTTGACCATTTATCTTTACTGCGTTCCTGCGTATTATACCTTTTAACCGTCATGTAATCGGACTGCTTTATGTCACTTGCCTTTTACTGATTCGAAAACAGTGGCTATTATTCAAAACTTTACCAATCTAGGTACTACTACCATGTTTTGTTTTAAAAACCTTTATTGTGAAAATGTCAGTATACAAATACGGCCCTATAACCACGTGGGCCGGCCACGGAGCAAACTGGAATCGTATATGATGAGGGGACATTTACACTGTAGAAAAACGTAACGAGCGACCCATTAGGTTGCAAGAACTAAGGTGTCTAACAGTTGCGGAATCGGTGGACGTACATTTTATGATTAAAGTACGACAGGGCCAGTTACAATAAAATTATCTAGATATACATTTGCGGGCAAGTACCATGGGTGACATTAATTCGAACTTTCAATAGTACAGTAATCAATAACACATCAGAACTTAATATCAATAGGGATGTCCAAATGTTCAATCAGTACTCGTCCCCGCCCGCCATGTGCTTCAAAACTGCATACGTATCTCGTGATATCAAGGTTGGGCAACCAGTACACAACAAGGAGTTACGAGTCCCATTTATACCGGCGCCATTTTGGGCGAGGCCGGGCAGGTCCAGGATATAGTCAAAATGTCTCCACCAACCAGCGGTCTTTCGGCAGTCCAAAAAGGTTCCGTTAAATGACAACAGAAGAGATAGGCAACAAGAACAATCAGTCAAAAGAGGGGACGCTTTTGGTAATGGGGCCCATGCCCTAGCAGGCAAGCGTCCAAGTTCCACGGTATCCCAGGGCCATTTTAGAGAACCAGGCCAAAATCCAAAGAGCCGGCCGCCATTTTGAGAGTCCTGTTGCAGCCGCCTATCGCTGCACCGCAAGAGTGGGCGCAATTCAGCTGGATGGTGGGCTAGACGCTGTAGCCGCAAGAGCGGGCGCAACTCAGCTGGATGGCGGGTGAGGCACTGTGCCGCAAGAGCGGGCGAAACTCAGCTGGATGGCGGGTGAGGCACTGTGCCACAAGAGCGGGCGCAATGCAGCTGGACGGCGAGTGAAACGCTAAGAGGCGCCCCACTGCAGATGAGGTGCCTCCACCTGGGAAGGCGGGAGAGGCCCGTTTGCACCGCCTCCCCCCCCCCTGGGCACCCCACGCTGTCTTTCGGCGCAGCATTGTAGGATGGCCACACCAGTGCAGCAACTTGCTGGACACCACCTCGGTGCCATCCGGATCTCGGCGCGTTGTGCTGCCTTCGGCCTACTGTAGCAGCAAGTGCGGGCGCAACTCAGCTGGACGGCGAGTGAAACGGTAAGGGGTGCCCCACTGCAGATGAGGTGCCTCCACCTGGGGAGGCGGGAGAGGCCCGTTCGCGCCGCCTCCCCCCGGGCACCCCACGCCGTCTTTCGGCGCAGCATTGTAGGATAGCCACACCAGTACGGCAACTTGCTGGACACCACCTCGGTGCCATCCGGATCTCGGCGCGTTGTGGTGCCTTCGGCCTATTCGCACATCGGTCCGCTACTGACGCCGCCTTACATGCCAACGGATTTTGTAGGCTTTTTATAGCCCAAAGCCGCATAACAGGTCATGTGACTTGTTTATAAAACTTTTCATTGGTTCATTTTACTGTTGGTTACCTAATGATGGAAGGCTTGATCATATGACCTAAAAATAACACTTTTCATTAGATTGAAACATTTTTTTTTCCCAAATGATGAAAGCCCCACCTTTTTTTTCTCACTCGGCAGTCCAAAAAGGTTCCGTTAGATGACAACAGAGGGGACAGGCAACAAGAACCATCAGTCAAAAGAGGGGAGGGCAAGTTCTTCCCTACCGGGTCACGTTGGGGCTCCACCGGAAGTCATCGAATTGGTAGTCTACAGTGTTTCTGGATGTTTCAGACTGAAGCTGGCGTCAGCATGAGAGCACCACCATCTCGTAGCTCCGTCGTGGCCATTCCGCAAGCAATCATGGCAGCCGCTCCCCACCAGAAGCCTGCGGGAGTCGGGGGCCCTGATGACTTTTGTAGAATCTTCAAGGCTGAGGGGACGCTTTCGGGAATGGGGCCCAAGCCCTATCAGGCAAATGTCCGAGTTCAAATGTGTCCCAGGGCCATTTTAGTGGACCAGGCCCAAATCCGAAGAGCCGGCCGCCATTTTAAGAGTCCTATGGCAGCCGCCTATCGCTGCACCGCAAGAGCGGGCGCAACTCAGCTGAATGGCGGATGAGGCACAGTGCCGCAAAAGCAGGCGGTAAACAGCTGATTGGCGACTGAAACGCTAAAGGGGCACCCCACTGCAGCAGAGGAGCCTCCACCTGGGGAGGCGGGGGAGGCCCGTTCGCACAGCCTCCCCCCCTAGGGCGCCCCACGCCGTTTTTCGGCGCAGCATTGTAGGATGGCCAGACCACTGCAGCAACTTACTGGACACCACCTGGGTGCCGTCCGGATCTCGGCGCGTTGTGCTGCCTTCGCCCTATTCGCACAACGGACCACTACTGACACCACCTCACAGGCCGACGGATTTTGCCGACTAAAAGACAGACCAAAGCAGCCCATTGTTGCTTTGAGATGGATGTTGCAGCAGGCTGCCATGTAAATAGTTGTTTAAATTTTTTTTTTTTAACGTGTTTACTTTGTTGGAGCGTTGTATATATTTATAAGTTATTAAAGTGTTATAATCCTACTACTTTGTTGGAGTGCTATATAGTTTTTAATGTGACACATAATTGTGAAGACTTTGATGTACAAAAAGGCATCCCTGGAATCTTCCGCTTCAGGCTCGGTCCCACACACCCTTACAGTTAGAATCCCCTCCCCAATCACAATACAGGATCGTTATCAGATAGTAGGAACGCGTGTGCTGTGACGGATCTCATGGGGTGGGGGCCTTGATCTACGGTAACTCCTTTGAAGAGGGGTGATTCTTTACAGTTGGGGCCATAAACTACATCCGCAGGGCTAGGTGATAGCCTGGGACCGGCCTGGACAATCAGACACAGAGGAAGAGGAGTGTCAGAGGGTGCGGTGGTGAATAGGGTGAAAGGGAGGTGTCGGGCGGGCACAGGGTGTGATTCTCAGGGAAGAGCAGCGCAGATGGGGGGAGGTTTATGGCCCATGCATGAGAGAGAGAGTGGGGGTGACCAGTGCGTGGGGGAGATGCTTGCGAGGGTGGGGAGCAGCGCTGGGGATCGGCGGCGTGCAGAGAGTGGGTCTGGTAAAGGCATCGAAAATGGCTGCCGTGCCCGACAAAAGTGTGGCATTGGAAAAAAGGCAGATGGCGCAGACAATGTTTATCAATACGGATTAATTTATAACAATTATTTTTTAAAATATATTTACTCGCAGTGACAAAATGGCGGTCAACACTTCCTGATTTCCTTCGAATCGAACGTTAACATACGTCACGCAGCAAAAACAAAAAAAAAATGCTCACGCGCAGCCGCTAGAAGACATGTATCAACATATATGAGCATCCTCCTCCACCCTCAGAAAACATAAGGGGTCAGGATACGTCTCCCGTACCCCCTTATACCCATTTCTCACATTGTTTTTCCTCCATCTTGTAATTTAATTAAAACGAAACACAAAATGGCAAATTCCCGTTTCGCTACAGGTTCGCGACCCGGTTCGCGAACCGGGAAGCGTTTCTACTGCGAAAAATCATTTTTTTTTAATTTGCCCCACGGGACCCTTTAATAACCCCAACATCATTCCTAGGGGGTCAAGAGGGGTCTACCTTGCCCCCTTTCATTAAATTCCCCCTTCGTTTTTCTCCTCCTCTTGTCTCTCGATCCTACCGAGAGACAAGATGGTGGCTGTTCCGGACTGTTTAGAATGTTGACAGACACCGGAGAGCCAATCAGCTTCGCTTCGCTAAGTTCCGTTACGCGAAAAGTTCGCGAACCGGAGCGCTACCCGGGACGCTGTCAAAGATATATCTGTTTTTTAAAACGTCAATTTCTCAAAATCCAAAATTTAGGGCGGTTGGACTCACTTTTAGCTCGAACTGCTGAATGGATTTCTATGAAACTTGGCAAAATTGTAGAGACTGTTTGACCGATGTGCCTTTGCTAGGTCTCAAGATATGTGCTCCAGTGGAAGTTGACTAATTAACAAAGACACTCGAGGAATCGATAATCCCATGAGTCCGCCAAGAGTCTCGGAGAAGGGGAAACAGACCGAGATATTCTATCTCAACAGGCAAACAGTCTCACATTTGACCGCCACTGTTTCCAACACTGACCTGAGAGGAAGGGCGCTGCAGATCTCGGGGACACGGGACAGGCTCTGTGGAGTTTGTCGTCCATCGACCACCCCGCCCTTCTGTGAGGCTCAAAACTACATTTACTCCACCCCCTTACACCAGCAACCCAGGTATGCCGAGACAGTGCATACTGGGACATGGAGTCCGTCATAATCAACGCGGACTACAGACGCTGCGCAGAACGCGTTAAAGGGAGGGAACTCTGAGCCTGCAGATATTTCAACACAGATGGGAGCTGATTGGGACTGACTCGTTTAGGAGGAAGGCGCTGAGGTAGGCTCTTAAGCCGAAATGCATCCGCCGCTACCTGGACTTCTGAATAAAACGGCTACCTGAACCCAAACTCCCCGTGTGGCCACTTCTCTTTTCTTCGGAAACGGGCTTCTTCATTTAATCTGCGGAGCCAGACACGCAGCAAGGCAGGCCCTGCAGCTTCAAAGTGACTATGGGATTTACTGGCAACAAGCTGCTTGCAGCACAAAGACACTCGAGGAATCGATAATCCCATGAGTCCGCCAAGAGTCTCGGAGAAGGGGAAACAGACCGAGATATTCTATCTCAACAGGCAAACAGTCTCACATTTGACCGCCACTGTTTCCAACACTGACCTGAGAGTCATATATATATATATATATATTACCTACTGGCGTTGATGGACGGAATTGCCTGAAATTTTCAGGAAAATGCCACATTTTGTTTCTGAGTGTCCCCTGAAAGTTTGGGGGGTTTCGTCAAGCGGGGGCCGAGAAAAAAGGGGGGTTGCAAAACGTGTTTTTAACATTGAGTTTTCCATAGGGCGGTTGGACTCACTTTTAGCCCGAACGGCTGAATGGATTTCCACCAAACTTGGCAAAATTGTAGGGACTGGTACCCCGATGTGCCTTTGCCATGTCTCAAGACATATGCTCCAGTGATTTTTCTGAAAATTAACTTTGAAAAATATATATTGGGCTAAATGTATGTTACAGCCCAAATGTAGCCCAATGTAGCCCAATGTAGCCCAATGTAGCCCAAAGATGGCCACCAAAGACAAAAAAAAACAAATGTAGCCCAAATATCAGCCAGATGTAGCCCAACTATAGCCCAATGACAGAATGTCCCAGAGTGTCCTAAAGAACAACTAGAGCGCTAACAGTCTTACTTATGACAAAAGTATGGCACACCTGAAGTCATCTTGATTGGAAAAAAGTGTTAACACTTAAAACATTTAATTTGCAAAGGAACAAAATGAGGGGGTTCATGTTGCCATAGAAATTATGATTATTGCTGAAGAAAGAAAAATTAGGGCACATTTTGAGTGACTTCTCAAATCCTCTTATATTTCATTAAAAAAATTCTGATATGTAGTCTCCCAAGATGGCCACCAGAGACAAAAGAGCCCAAATGTAGCCCAAATATCAGCCAGATGTAGCCCAACTATAGCCCAATGACAGAATGTCCCAGAGTGTTCTAAAGAACAACTAGAACGCTAACAGTCTTACTTATGACAAAAGTATGGCACACCTGAAGTCATCTTGATTGGAATAAAGTGGTAACACTTAATACATTTAATTTGAAAAGGAACAAAATGAGGGGTTTCATTTTGCCATTGAAATTATATGCATATATATATATATATATATATATATATATATATATATATATATATATATATATATATATATATATATATATTCAGGCTCACAGCGCGAAGGTATCGCCGAAATGCGCTGGGGTTATTTCCGTGTTTATTATCACGATGCTGCATCTGATGAATTAAAGAATATTGGAATGCGCAAAAAAGATTGGGAGTGATCTTTTTCCTATCAAGGAGAGTGCATTTGCGTAGCTGTTGTGGCTACGCGCTGTGAGCCTGAATCTAAACACAAGGTTACCTTTGCCCCTAGATTGCACCATTGTCCTGGTGTCCCGGCACTTTTGCGAAGGAAGTGGAACTGCATATATATATATATATATATATATATATATATATATATTCAATGAAAAAACCATAGGTTATAGACCATATATAGTTAGGAATTAGCATTTACAAAACCTTATTTTACTCGCACAAAACCATTGAAATTCCATATATAGTTAGATGCGCTAACTATATATCGCGCACCCGCAATCCACTGCTGATGATGTCACATATTACATCATTCATGATATGGTCAGTGACATCACTGATGACATCACTGATGACATCTCAAATGACATCACTGATGACATCACTGATGACAACTCAAATGACATCACTGATGACATCTCAAATGACATCACTGATGACATCACTGATGACAACTCAAATGACATCACTGATGACATCTCATTTGTCATCACTGATCACATCACTCATGTGTTAATACGATGAACCTCTACAGACTCTGATATATCCTTAGATACACTCAGTGAAAACAGACACTCACAGATTGTCACTCATCCATGGAGTTACTCATACACCTAGACAGTCATACAAAGAATCAATCACACCTCCAATTCCTCAACTATACAGTTATACACACCTTACTTATTGAAGCATATTCTAACACATATTTACTCTCTTATATAATCCCTAATAAAAGTTCACAATGATCCATACAGCCATTCACACATTCAATGGCTCTAATGCACAGTTATTTATATATGTTAACTCTCACATGTACTGTGTTTTACATATGTACTTACTTTGACATGTAGCACTGAGATATCCATTCACTCACCAATACACTCATGCACACAGTCAACCACCCATACAGCTGTTTCCACATGCACTTTTGAAACCATACATCTAGTGAATCAACTGCTCACACATCTATGCACAGAGTCACACACCTCCCAGCCACTCACACATATACTCAGTCTCCCATACAAATACTTGAGCAACCAATCAATAACCCATATAGTTATTCATATAGCTACTGATCAACACATGCAGCAGTTAACAGAACAACAGATATAATGATGCACAAACTAATATAGTTTATTCACTAACCCATGCACTCAGTGAGACACATTTAATCACTCCCTCATACAATCAGTCATGCACCTACTAAATCCTTCATCCAGACATTTATACATCCACTCATTCTTCAATATGTAAGACATATTTTAACTTTACAGAAACATACAGTCACTGGATGTTGTGATCAGTGATGTCATCAGTGATGTCACTGACCATGTCATGAATGATGTAATATGTGAAATCATCAGCAGTGGATTGCGGGTGCGCGATATATAGTTAGCGCATCTAACTATATATGGAATTTCAATGGTTTTGTGCGAGTAAAATAAGGTTTTGTAAATGCTAATTCCTAACTAGATATGGTCTATAACCTATGGTTTTTTCATTGAATTTCAATGGTTTTTTGAAAGCTAATATTTGTATCTGTAAAATGTATTATTCTTTAAATCATAAAATATATTGTACATGTTTTTTATACATTTTTTTTTTAAAAAAAATTTGTTCCGCTCCTAGTCCGCGAACTGGTCAGCTTCCCGTTAGCTGAATTCAAAGCCGCGACTTGGTGCGCGAGCCGGTAATCGTTCCTTAAGCGTAACTGTTACGTTATCATGACGTTTTGCGTTGTCGCGTAATACGTTATCCGACGCGCCAAGTTAGCGGACCCGGAAGCGGATTGGATAGTGGCGCAAAGCGCGAAACGTAAAGACAGCAGGTCATGTGACTCGATAATAACACTTTTCATTAGTTCATTTCACTTTTGGTTTCCTAATGATGTAATACTAGGTCATGTGACCTAAAAATAACACTTTTCATTGGTTCAGAACTTTTGCTTTTCCCAAATCATGTAAACCCCTCCTTCTTTCCTCACTCTGACTTTCATCTTGGTGAGAGAAAGACCATTTACCTACAATTGAGCAATGGCTTCTGTACTTGCTGCAGCTGGTGGACCCCCACCACCACCTCCACCTCCTCATAAGAAGAGAGGACCACCAAGTCAATTTACCTCCAACAGAGAGCAGGAAGAGGAGGAAGAAGAAGAAGAGGATCCACATCAACAACAATTTATCCCAGAGTTGCCCCGTGTTTCAAAGAGAAAAACTAGTTTCATCTGGCAGTTTTTTTCCATCCCTCCAGGGGAGAAGAAGGTGAATGCGAAATATGTCACCTGCCTCATCTGTGATTACAGATTGTCAAGAGGCACAGAGAAGAAATATAGTATGGGCAACTATACTATGCATCGACATATGACCAGGTGGCATCCCTTGAACTACAGCCGGGCTGAGTTAAGGGACCTACAAGACAATCCCCCGACAACTCCTGTGGCCAGATCTACCTCATCAATGTCTTTGTCAGGAAGAGAGGCACAGGAAACTGTGCCAAATATTCAACCAAATTTCCAACATATGAGGTTTACTTGTATATATTGCGGTGCAATGTTGTCGTATGGGAACATGAGCATCAATTTGATTAATATGGTGTTCGAAAACCATAAGTGCCCTAATGCACCCAAGAAGTAATTTTTTTTTTGCTCCTGTTGAGCCGTTTTCAATGCCTGTTTTTTTGTTGTTTCCCCTCCATAAAAAACACAAAAAAAACATAAAACTGTTCTAAAAATACAAAAAAATCAAAAAATGTTCAGAAAAAAAAAAAATATATATATAACAACAAAAACAAAAAAAAAAGTTCTTTTCAGAACTACCTCCCCTTTCAAATAAAATTGCTAGAATGTTTATCACTCTGGCAAGCTCTATTTCTTTTGGTTCGCTTCAAGTTCGCTGACCGGTTCGCGAACTTTAAGCGAACTAAAAAAATATTTTTTTAAAAAAAAGAAGAGTTAGTATAAGGGAAGTAAACAGAGAATAATGTAAAAAGAAAGACAGCTATAGAGAGTAAATGAGAGATAGTGTCAGTGACATCATCAGCAGTGCATTGCGGGTAAAAAGAGTAGAAAACATTTACCTTATAATTCTTGTTACCTTTTTAAAATATTTTTTCATACTTTCAATCTGTAAAACAGAGAACAAACATTTCCAAAAATATTAAAACATGTATTTAAAAATTAGAAAAGACAAGGGAAAAGGTTCAAAAACAAACAGTTTTTCAACAACTTTGACATTTACAGAAGTCTCTGCTTCTCTACGTCCCCTACACAATCCTAAATATATATATTTTACAAAAAACTGTATCTTGATGTTGAAGATGTAAAGCCATCATAAAATTGTCTCTAATATTTTAAATGATAGTTTCAGGATGCAAATAAGATGTCTGCTTTGAAGAGCTTTCTTTGAGGTGAGGCCTATTCCTTTTAAAAAAAACAGTACCCGGAAATACAGCACTATAAGCATTAAAATTGACACTTACAAAAGACTCAGTTTTTCCATATCTACCTCACATTTCTAAATGTATATCATAAGTACAAACAGAAGAACATTAATTATACATGTTAAATGGTTTATTTTTGCTGTTCTCAGAATGTATCAAATTTCACTTAAATCAGTGACTTGAAGATATTCATCATGTAACAGCGGGGAAAAAAAACACAATCAAAATGACTGTGTTTAAAAAACCCATACAACCTAAGAAATCTGATTTCAAAACTCCTTAAAATTAACTTACTTTCAATGACGTCGAAGGATCTCCTATGAACAGCATCCACTCTGTTGTGCTATAAATATTTTCAGCCCGCCACTTTCTGAAAGAAAACCTCCATCGATACGAAAAATATGTTACATAGAAAAAAAGACTTCTCTCATTCTATCACATGTTTCCACTAGGCCAAATCATGTTGCCGCGATTCGCAAGTCTTGTAATTCTTCCAATCAAATCCCGACATTTTCTATTTTCGCAACTTGCAAAAAGAAAACATTTGAGATTATTTTCACAATCCTGGACTACTAATATCTTACTCTTCTTTGTCACTCATGTTCTCCTTTTCCTATGACACTGATACTGCTTACTATGAAGCAGACTTACTTGCATCAGGTTTATATAGTCGGATTTTACAAAATAACATTATAATTAAAAGTTTTGGACCAATAATCTAGACAGCATTGCAGACTTACATTCCCTCAACTTGATGAACCTTTTCCAATTCTTCACAGGAAATCTCGAGATTCTTTCTTTAAAATTTTGGTTTTAAAAACACCAGGTAAGAATTTTTAAGGTCAAACGGCAATTTTTTTTTGAAACTTACAACGGAATCATTGCAGAATGACCAGCCGTTTCGAGACTTTAAATAAGCTGTATAATGTCCTGAAGTTGTTGAAGGACCATCGTGATAGATAATTGCTACAGTTACAAAAGTCCTTCCTGATATTGAAAGCTGAGAAGCCACAAAATTTTTTATTAAAGTTGACAATTTTGATCCATCAGGCCTACATCGTTGGATCATTAAAATGACATACTGTCCATATCTACGTATAAGTAATGTTGACATCATTTCAGATTTACATTGGCTACACTCCATGTTGTGATCCGCTGCATTTACTAGCTTATTAAAGGAGACTGATTTACTGTCTGGCAAAGTTAAATATATAAATCTTTCTGAGTCTACACTAGTAGTACTTGATACCCTACAATTCTCGCAGTCATGCTGCCATTGATAAGAAAGCCCAAACAGGTGATCTACATCTACACCCTCAACTTGCAATATATCAAGCATATACATTAAAAACTCCTGACAATCTTGCTGATTATTTTGAGAGAAGTCTGTTTGACCTGAACATTCATCTAACAGATAACGAACTTCAGACACACTTTCTACTTTTGTTCGATCAGTGCTACATTTCTCGAAAACAGAATTCAACAAACAGCATAAAATTTGTTCAGAATTCAACAGAATCTGTTCTTTTAAACTCTCTAGTGAAAAGAGAACATTAACCACTACATTTGCATAGCAGTTGACACCAGAACTGTTTTCAAATTGAAAACCGACAACATCTTCAACAGAATCCACTTTCTTTCTGCTAACAATTTTCGGTTCATTGACTTTTAGTCTTTTTGCAACAACCTCCCTACTATTACTGCTATTTCTACGTTTGCGGCCTACCACACGTTTCTCAAACAAAGGATATTGAGGCAAATGTGGCGCATACTCTCTTCTTAACCTATTGTATTCCTTAACACAATCTAGATCCGCACAAATGTTTGTGACATCACAGTCAATCAAGTACAATCCCGATAAAGTTCTAACTCGTGACAATGCCACATATGCCATACCCTCCTTGAACACAGAACTGCCAATATTCACCAATGCACAGTCTACACTTAAACCTTGCGATTTATGGATTGTCACCGCATATGCCAAGCAAACAAGAAACTGTTTACGGCGAACATATAAATCTTTAACAAGCAAAAACCTAGCAGAACAACGACCAATTTGCTGTACTTCCTCAATGCCATCAAATTTAATTCTTAAAAATTCTATTCCATCTCTATTTCTGTATTTCTCAAAATCAACAACATTACCCATTGATCCATTTACCAGACCTCTTTCTACATGTAAATTCCTTCTCAAAATAATTCGGCAATTTAAACACACATTCAAAGTCTTTTCAAAACCCGCTGTTTTAGATATAGTCTTCTCTAATGAATCCAATTTTGATTTCAAATTGTCTGACAAAATAATTGTTGATCCCATATGCTCTAATTTGTCGATAGCTTCAAGTTTCACAATCTCTTGCTTTTCTAAATTCAACATTTTGTTGTTGAAGATGGCACATTCTGCAAGAGTTGGCATGAGACATATCCCGGATTTCTTCTCAGTAATTTTCTGAAAAATATTCTCAGGCACAATCTCTTGTTTGGGATATAAATTTGACAGTAATCGTGCATTTAAAGCTTCTTTCCCATGCTCAGTCACTTTTCCAATTCTAATATCTTGTAGAATATTCTTGTAATCTTCATCCTTTGCCTGACGCATATTTTGATGCAGTTCTGCATAATTGAAGTTTAACCATATATTGACGTTGCCAATGCTCCCTAGGCACTTCCTGGTATCTTCATGCGTGAGTATTTTGAACACAGGTTGACCTTTTACTGGTGTCAGCTGCAGAAGATCTCCGAAAACAATGATGTGTTTCCCACCAAATAACACATCATATTCAGTTTTAAGTACTTCTTGCATTCTCAAATGCACAAAGGCAAGCATGACATTGGAAACCATGCTTACTTCGTCAATGATAAGTAGTTTCATTTTCCTCAAGACTCTTGAAACTTCACAGCAAGCATCTCCAGATAACTTGTTGTATTGTAATTTGTTGTCATGCTCCACCGGCAGCATCAGTAGACGATGCAAAGTAATACCTTTAATGTTATGTGCTGCCAGTCCAGTAGGAGCGGTGACAACACAAGACAGCGATGACTCAGTCCTTTCCTTCAAATAACAAGAGATTGCTTTAATGAGGAAACTTTTTCCAGTTCCCGCTTCTCCACTCACGTACAGTCGGACAGGCTTCAACGATGTACATGAGCATTTGTTCTTCTCATGACTTAATCCGTGCTCAATTTCCGTGGTAACTTCATCATATATTTTCCTCTGCTCAACGTTGAGTTGTTTTTCCAAGTCTTCTAAGTTAACTGAATCCTCCTGAGCATGTGCCATGGCTCTTTCCACTTCATTCATAGCAGTGGCAGCTTCATTTTCGATAATAGGTCCTCCAAGTGGATCTTGACTCAATGAAACAGAACTCTGACTGTCCTGAGAACTGTCTCTAGCAATCTCGGCTGCAATCGTTGCTTCCTGCTCAATTTCCAAAGTTAGCATTTCTTGATATTTAGAAAAAGCAGGACATTCTATGGACTCCTTGGCTGCATTGAAAGAGTCTTCGTAACAGAGGAAATCTCCAAGCAGTTCCTCTTCTGCACGCCAAGGCTTGAAAAGTTGCAAAAGTGCTAAATAAAAAAACTCCTTTTTTTCTGGAGATTCACCACTCAATTTTCGATGGTTTACTAATTGGCATTTTCTTTGCTTGACCAGGCATCCCTCACTTCCAATTACAGCATACACTCCTTTCTCAATATCTTCTTTGATGTTCCTCTTGAATATATAATTTTGGAGAACCTCATATAGACAAACATTCTCAAGGTGACTGCTTCGATTTGGATAATATGTATCCAACATGTTGGTCTTCAAAATGTCGGTACTGTTTGGTTCCTTTTCTGCCAAATACTCAATTTCCCGGACAGGTTTTAGAACTCGATTTCGCGTTGCAGCAAGACCAAGACTCGCCCAAACTAGACTCCTGGATTTGGCATAGAGACTTGCTGAAGACAACCGGTCAGAACATTCGTAAGCTCCGATTTCTCGATGCGACAACATCTTCAGACTGAAACTGTACAACTTCTTGCTGAGGCTCTTTTCATGAGAAATATCCTCCCACATATCCTTCAGTTCGGTCTTTTCTTTTTTGGTGATGTAAGATGTCACATACCGAGCCACAGCCATACAGTTGTCAGCCACAAACTGTATATCCATGTTAGCATTCCACATGGACAAAATCACTGGGTTGTAGTCATTGATGTACTTGGACTCTTCGTTCCTTTTCAAATTGTATGTATTCTTGGGTGATTTCCTCGTCACATTATGTCGCAGCGAAGACATCAAACTGTTCACTCTTCCTTTAGAAATCACCGGTCGTGGAAAGTTGAAACGACATTTGGTGTAGAACTTCTCCTTGTTTCTGAATTTACGACGACAGTACTTTCCACAACGATGGCTTTGGAAACGTAGAACTTGTTCTCTTAGACTTTTCTTCTCCGTTGCGTTTGGAACAGCACACGTAGAATACTGTTCGATGAAATTCATCACTAAGTCATCCGGATCTGTTCCAAATTTAGGTGCATCCTTGATCCACAACAACATATGTATATGAGGGGCACCTCTTGCTTGGTACTCCTTTCTCCAGAAGAAATCCAACACCTCTCCAAGAGGTGGATTCTTTTTATTTGTGATGAAAGACATCATAGCTTCAAATCTATGATTGAAGTACCTGCATACATTCACTGGATCCAAAGAACACAGTTCTCCAGGTGTCTTGAATTCAATGTTTTCAATATTTCCATTTGCCTCTCGTAGAAATTCAAGTAAGTCTTCCCAGCCATACTCGGCACAGCTCAGAGTGAGGAACCATGTTGGAGTTCCTAAGTTCCTCAGCATACATTTTAAATCACCATGACGACGGTACCAGTACTCATTAGTACCACGCTGACACGCCATGAGATTAATTAAGTGAGAATCCAAAATACTGTCTTGGACATTGACTTTATGCATAAAGTCACTTGCCGAGATGTTTCGCATCTGTATACCACTTTTTAAGATGTGGTTCACTGCATATGACAGTCCAGACAGATCGCTTTCAAACAGGAGATGAAACAAATAGGGAATGCATTGCCGAAACCTAGGATCTGCTGCATACAATCGTAAAGTCCGGTATTCAGACGCAGGAATTTGATGAGGTCGCTCATCATATCTTCCTCCTTGACCTGTGGGAAATAGCTGTGGGAAACACCGAGCTTCCAAACTTTCCTCCCAAACACTAATGGGACTCCCTTTGGCTTGTTTCATTTGAAACAACTCAATAGCATTCCCCATGACTTCCTTGGAATGCAAAGGATGAACACTATAATGTTCATATATTTCTTCACTTTTAGAGGCCTCTACTTTCTCAATTTGGCCAGCACACAAATCGCTATCCTCTTCATCACTTACTTCCTCTTCTGCAACATATACATTCTTATAGTACTTATTATTTTTCTTCAAATACACTGTTGCCTTTTTGACTTTCCTAACATCCACTAAATCTTGCCATATTTTCTTATTCTTTGTCGGAACCCCATTAACCAAGATAACCAGAGGTTCCTCTTCCACTTCTTCTATTCCAATTGTGTTAATGTTTTTGTTCAAATCTAGAGGCAAATAAACAACTCTTCCCTTTAATCCTCTCTGTAAATCTGCTGGAGGCAACTTCCCTGTCTTTGGCTCCATTCTTACAATAGCCTGAAAGGGATGGATACTTTGAATCAAAATAGATTCATAAGTATTTAAATCCTTCAATTCAGAAGGAATCTCAACCAATTCCAGATTATTATGAACTGCCCTAGCAGGCATCTGGTTTTGGTTTAATTTATTACAACAATAAGTACACACACGTTGGTCCGATCCCAAATCAAAACAATTTTCTACCATCAAGTATGTGGCAAAATCCTTCCATTCACTATTATTTTCCCTTTCACTTTTTGCATATAAATCCACTAACTTAGTCTGATTCTTATAATAAGTGCATCGACAACATACACAAGTGAAATTAGGCCTCTCACTTGATTTCATCTGAAACGTGGCAATTTCCTTCTGAAAATTATCTGTACTGGAAACCTGTACATTATCTTCCACATTACCCTCTACTTCAGGGTCAATTTGAACATTCTCATCTTTACTACCAAAGTAACAAAACTCAATTTCTTCACAAATATTCTTCACATCTATTTCAGAACCATGCAAAAGAGCAGCACATAATTGTTTAAGCATAATTGCTGGACTCTTAGCATAATACAACATTCTCACTAATTTTCTCACTTTATTATGATGCACTGCTAGCATCCTGAAATGATGAAAAACACTCTGGCATACTCTCCTGGAAAGACAAGCCAGTGAATGACCACGCAAACCTGTCATTTGTCTCACTCTGCAAGGATCTAAATCTTGCAACAACTTCATTTTCTGCTTCAAACTTTTCTTATTAAATGTCCGTATAAAATCACAAAGCAAATTGATGGAAACCTGTCGCACACTGCAAATAGAACTACACTTCCAAATGTACACAGGACCCTTAGGACGTCTTCCTAAAACCTCATCACTTAGCGCCTCTTCTGTCTCTGTTGTCACAAGTTGTTCTTTTTCAACTGGACAACCATCCTTCACTTCATAAGCTCGACCACTGATGTCAACTGCATGCACCAAATCATTATCCTGAAAATAAGTCTCCTCATTAAAAAATGCCTCAGAACTTGAACTATGCATCCATTCTCCGGAAAAAACTTCACAAAAGTTAGTACGATTTACTACTCTCTTCCATCTACTTTTTGTTTTGAAATCAGAAATTACCTTGCTTAGTTTCCTAATTCTATTGATTACCAAAATAAACAACTTTCGCTTAATTTCAAAAGCATGATCAATAATTTTCTCTACATTTTTCTTCTTCTTATAAAATGCCGCTTTCTGTTGGCCTTTCTTTTTAATATTTTTCAATAAATTAACTAATATCCTATTACGGAACATTCGATTTCGAATGTCCCTAAACTGTTGTTTCCTTCTACTATCATGCACAGAGTTATCTCTTCCTCTACCAGTAACATTTGTGATGGGTCTCTCCTTTCCATTTAAATTACTTTTCTTTTTGTGAACTGAAACATTTTTTTGAGCAAAACTTTTTTTACTACAAATATTTCTTAAGAATGATTTTGTGCTCTTACCCGGACCTTTCTTGGTGTTTTGACAAGTATTTGGGGAAGAGGACTGCTGCAATAAAACATCATCCTGCTGTCTTTGACGTTTTCTAGCCTTTCTTATTCTACTTTTGGAAGGCATTTTACAAACTATGAAAGAATCTGCAGTTGAATCTGTGGAAAAATATAATATAAAATGTTATTAACCACTATTACCAAACAGTAAATAAATAACAGTCATCTAAAACTTAATGCCGTACTAATTATTTAACATAGCAAATATTTTCCACCAGCACTGCATCACAAAAATGACACTCAATGGTACAAAACAGGCATACAACACTCATAAATCACTCCCTAATATTTTAAATCATTAATTCAGGATGACGATAAGATGTAGCCTATCTAAAGATTTGTTTAGGCCCAGATCTTTAGACTGGGGTGAATGTGTGTCATTGATCCACATTCAGTCCATCACCTGTTTTGTTTATTTGAGGTGAGGCCAACACATGGTTGCAGATAAGATTATCACTGAAAAAAAACAAGGTAAAAAAACATGTGAAGGCCTACCAATGAAGTAAATCATTAAATGAAAACCAATACATTTCTGGAAATATGCACTACTAGTGCTTCATAAGATGTTTTGGGTCATATTTATAAGGCATTTGAGTGTGTAGTATGCTATTTTACGTTGTTCATGATGCAAATTTTTTGTAAATACGCTCCCACCTGCGGTTGGCAAATTTAGATTTTGATTATGGGAGTTAGATAGGCATGTTAATAATTTCCCAAAAATGGTGTATAACCCCAAACAACCTTTGAAGCAAATGCTCTTAGCCATGTTATCCACCTCCCATTGGATAACATGGCTAAGAAGTGCTTGCAAATGTGAAAAAAAACGGCCGCAATGCATGAATATCGCAGAAAAATCAGCGATATTCATACATTTTCCAGCAAATGCTCTTAGCCATGTTATCCACTTCCTATTAAATAACATGGCTAAGAACTGCTCAGGGCCCCATGAGGAACGCTTTCCATTTAAAAAGGGAAAAATAACATCAAAGACACTAAAATGCCTTCTAAATATGACCCCAAACAACCTATGAAGCTCTAACAGTACATATCCTGAAATTTAATTGATTTCTAAATTCGTTTTTAAACACAGCATATAAATCAATTGTATACCTGCATTCATGAAGAAATGACTAAAAATGTCCTTGAGACACATGAAAGTGTTTTCTGGAATGCCCTAGCACCATTTTTGAGACACTATTAACATGGCTAGGTAACTCCCATAATCAAAATCTAAATTTGCCAAGCGCAAGTGGGAGCGTATTTACAAGACACTTGCCCCAAGAGGAACACTTTCCATTTAAAAAGGTAAACATAACATCGCAGAAAAGTCAGCAATATTCATGCATTATCCAGCAAATGCTCTTAGCCATGTTATCCACCTTCCATTGGATAACAGAAAGCTGATTGGCTCTCCGGTGTCTGTCAACATTCTAAATAGTCCGGAGCGGCCGCCATCTTATCTCTCGGTAGGATCGAGAGAGAAGAAGAGGTGAAAAACGAAGGGGGAATTTATTGAAAGGGGGCAAGGTATACCCCTCTTGACCCCCTAGGAATGTTGTTCGGGTTATTAAAGGGTCCCGTGGGGAAAATAAAAAAAAAATGATTTTTCACGGTAGAAGCGCTTCACGGGCCGCAAACTGGGCCGCAAACTGGTAGCGAAACGGGAATTCGCCATTTTGTGCTTCGTTTTAATTGTTTAGAGACAAAAATTATCGCCGCACATCGGCCACAATGCATGAATATCGCTGAAAAGTCAGCGATATTCATGCATTATCCAGCAAATGCTCTTAGCCATGTTATCCACCTTCCATTGGATAACATGGCTAAAAACCGCTCTGTGCGTGAGCTTTTTTTTTTTTTTTTTTTGCTGCGTGACGTTTCTTAACGTTCGATTCGATGGAAATCAGGAAGTGTTGAACACCATTTTGTCACTGCGAGTAAATATTTTATTATAAATGAATCCTTATTGATAAACATTGTCTGCGCCATCTTGCGTTTTTGTCCAATGCCACAATTTTGTCGTGCACGGCAGCCATTTTAGATGCCTTGACCAGGGCCACTCTCTGCACGCCGCCGATTCTCAGCATGGCTCCCCACCCTCGCACGCATCTCCCCCACGCAATGGTCACCCGCGCTCTCTCTCTCATGCATGGGCCATATACTTCCCCCATCTGCGCTGCTCTTCTCTGAGAATCACACCCTGTGCCCGCTCGACACCTCCCTTTCACCCTATTCACTACCGCACCCTCTGACACTTCTCTTCCTCTGTTTCCGATTGTCCAGGCCGGACCTAGGCTATCACCTAGCCCTGCGGATGTAGTTTATGGCTCCAGCTGTAGAGTATCCAGACATGCCAACCCTCCCGATTCAGGTGTGAGACTACTGATTTCAGTGCTAGTCTTTCGCTTCCCGATTCCTGCAAGGAAAAACCCGGGGGCATATTTCCAACAACTAGCGGTAATTTTTGTCTCTAACTTGTTTAGAGACAATAATTATCGCCGCACTTCGGCGAATTTTATCGCACATAAATTGATTTCTTAAATCGTTTTTAAAAACAACACATCTGTTTCAGCTTACATAACAAACCATGGAATGGGCTCCATGTACCACAATAACTTGTGTTACTGCATGCCAGAATGTTACACCAAATATGCAATTACAATTTCTATATAAAACTAATTCTATTACTATCTCACTAGAGACAAAACCACATTTTAAAAACACAGCTTTCTTCATCATTTTCTCCTTAAATCATACTATTCTCTATCTAAATTAAATAAATCTTTTCTCACCTTAGCAAATATTGTTTGAGTTTTGAAAACAGTCTCAGAAATACACCAAATTGTCTTCAGCAGAAGAAAAAGGATGCACTCCAAAGGCTGCAGCTATTGAAAGCACAGAAATACAGATATTCATTTCACATATCTCTCATATTAGCCAATCATACCTCTTCCCTCACTTTTTTCAAATCAAAACCCTTCCCCCCTCTGCCCTCTCTCCCTTGTTTCCATAGCAACCACCTCCTGGAAGACCTCTCATGTTTGCAAATTCACACAACAATGTTTCAATTGAACTCTGAACTCTCAGTGCACCTGCGTATCCAGAGCAATCTTTCAATAAATGTTTCTTCCTTGACCATTCAAATTACATCTTTCAAAGAACACATCCATGCACCTTAACTTTCTGTTTTCAGAAATGGAAATGCACCAATCACTGCTAATGAATCATTAGCATTGTAAATCCACAGTTTTTTTTCTTTAGAAACTCCTACTGTTTCAACTGCCCTTTCATTACCACACTTCATCTGACTGCAGAACAACCTTCTCCCACCATGTTTAAGGTCTGGATTGTTGGACATAGTTACATCCACTGGGCTCAAAGGTATGCTGAGAGCAGAAATTTACCTAACCTCAATTTACAAGATGTGGAAATTAAGTGGTTGGGCCAAAGAGGATTAAAATGTCACCAATTGATACCATTGGTGAAAACCTTTATGCATTTGCCAAAACCTGACCTGTTAATAGTGCACTGTGGAGGTAATGATTTGGGCACTTTGACAGGGGTAGGTCTGGAAATGCTTTTAAAGGACACCTTTGAGCAATTAATGGCACTTTTTCCTCAAACTGCCTTGGTATATTCCAATATATGCCAAAGACAGAAATGGAGGTGGTCCAACCAATTTTGTCCACAAATTGAGAAAGCGAGGAAGCATGTAAACAAATCTGTTTCAGCTTACATGAGAGACCATGGAATGGGCTCTCTGTACAACAATAACTTGCGTTACTACATGCAAGATATCTACAGAGGAGATGGAGTTCACTTCTCAGATGAGGGCAACAGAATTTTCATTCTGAATTTAAGACTGTGCATTGGTACCTACTTATAAGTACCTAAATGTACCATAAACCCAAAAGCTCTTCTCAGAGCTACCCTACATCTGATCACTCACAATTATTATTTTCCTCTAACTTTTTTCACTAATTTTCCACAAAATTCGCTCCCCGGAGCGCTACCCGGTTCGCTAACCGAAAGCTAACCTCGCGGATTTTTTAAAAAAAAGTTTTTTTTCCGCACATATAAGCCTCCTCAGCCACGCTCAGAAAACCTAGGGGGTCAAGATAAGTCTACCATGACCCCTTCTACCCATTCTAAACATTATTTGCCCTCCATCTTGTATCTTAATGCAACCGAAACACAAAATGGTGGACTCCCGTGACGCTTAAGGTTCGCTAACCGGGCCGCTTTCCGGAAAGCGGTCCTAAAAAAAGGCGGGAAAGTAATTTACAGAAAAACGACTAGAGACACTCTCACCAAATATAGATTAGCTCATACTACATAACAATCCCTTCCATTCTCACAAATTTCATTGAAATTCAATTTAGCCATTTAGCCTGTAGACCTCTCCAAGTACCGTGAGGTAAATTACTTCACAAAACACATCTGAATTGTTGGCATTGACAACCAATGAAAATGTTACTTTCATTTTCTACTTTTATTACCTGACATTTGATTGGTTATATACCTGTATATATATAAAGGGAGAGAAGGAAACACAGCCATTTTGACTACTACTTCTTGTTGTACCTCCTATTTCAATAGCTTCAAAAAACTTCAACTTCTTTGTGAAGGTAAGTTATAATTTAATATATTATGCACTATGACTTAATATAGTAGACTTTTTTTGCTAGATATACACTATCCCTCTGTAGTAGTAATGTATTTAGATAGACTTCTCTGTTATAGTTATCAATGGAGTAAGGCTTGTCTTGGTTAAATCACATACACTTTTTTATAGTCCTATTTCCACTCTCATACTATACACTGTCAAAAGATAAATTCACTGATAAAAACTGCCTATCTAAAATTAATCCCAACAGTGCCCTATCTCTACTAATATATATTTTTTTAATCCAAATTTCAGGCAAAATTATAGTCCTATTTCCACTCTCATACTATACACTGCCAAAAGATAAATTCACTGATAAAAACTGCCTATCTAAAATTAATCCCAACAGTGCCCTATCTCTACTAATATATATTTTTTTAATCCAAATTTCAGGCAAAATGGAAGGCGAGCAGCAAGTTTCTTTTGAGATGGACCTGCAAGAGAGCAGCCAGGAATTAATTGAACAAATTGACATGGAATTTATGGATGAAAGCTTGGATAATGAACTGCTGCAATGTGTCCAAGCAGTAGATGTCCTCCTTGCAAATGAGGACATTTTGCAACCTCACAGATTGCAAACAATATATCAAGAAAATAATGACATTTCAGACACTGAAATATTAGAAAGTTTAAAAAATTATGAAAAAGAATCAAAATAAAAAAAAAACACTTTAAAAAAAAGAAAACAAAAAAAAACAAGAAAAACAACAAACAATTAACATACAGCATTAGAAAAGTCTTTCATTCTTTTATCCATGAAGTTCGCTGCCCAGAACGCTTTCCGGTTCGCGAACTTGGCGCTTATCACGCAAAAAAAAATGTTTTTTTTTTTTTTGGACCCTCCTAGGCCCTTTTAAAACCTCCACATAAAACCTAGGGGGTCAACGAGGATCTACTATGCCCCCTTATGGTAATTTCCCCCTTTGTTTTGCCCTCCTCTTGTCTCTCGATCCTACCGAGAGACAAGATGGCGGCCGCTCCGGACTGTTTAGAATGTTGACAGACACCGGAGGGCCAATCAGCTTCTCATCGCAAAGTTCCGTTACGCGAAAGGTTCGCTAACCGGATAGCTGCCCGGAGCGCTGTTACAGATATATATCTTGATTTAAACGTTAATTTCTCAAAATCCACTGAAGCACATATATTGAGACCTAGCAAAGGCACATCGGGCTAACAGTCCCTACAATTTTGCCAAGTTTCGTGAAAATCCATTCAGCCGTTCGGGCTAAAAGTGAGTCCAACCGCCCTATGGAAATTAACATGGGAAAAACGTGTTTTGGGACCCCCCTTTTTTCTCGGCCCCCCCTCCACAAAACCCCCCCAAATTTTCAAGGGCTGCTCAGAAACAAAATGTGCCATTTTCCTGAAAATTTCAGCCAATTCCGTCCACAAACGCCAAAGTTATTAGGCATAGAATTTTCAGAAATCCCATAGGAAAAAAATCCTAACTATATATACCTACTGGCGACCGCCAGTAGGTAATATATATATATATATGTATATATATGTATATATATATATATATATCCAACAAAGTTGCCCAGAGCAATGAGAGCGCACACAATTTCAGAAGAAACCATCCGGTTTATTTCAATGAAAAAACGAGCAGCAGCATTCATGTTTAAATTTCATTTCCATCCGACGCGTTTCAAGGCTCCTGCCTCTTAATCATGGACCTTTTCATAGACTCAGCAGCTGGCTCTGATTAGTTCATTTTGAGCATGCCTCCTTTACATACCCCCAGTGGGCCTCGCTGTTTGCGTCACTTTCTCAAAGCATGCTAGGACTTGTGGTCCTAATCAGAGTAAATCATTACCTTCCAGGAGGTTCTGCTTCGTGTATGACCTTTTTAAAGTTCTTTTTGAAAGTTCTTGTTCCCCTCCAGTGGGTCATGTTGCTGAGCCCGTTTATATTTTATTCTTCTGAAATGCTGTAAATCAAGTTTGGCACAGTTCCAACTTGCAGCCTCTCACTCGTGAGTTTGGAGATGGCGCAACTCTCCACGGCAGGGCTGCCGTGTAAATAAATCCAACAAAGTTGCCCAGAGCAATGAGAGCGCACACAATTTCAGAAGAAACCATCCGGTTTATTTCAATGAAAAAACGAGCAGCAGCATTCATGTTTAAATTTCATTTCCATCCGACGCGTTTCAAGGCTCCTGCCTCTTAATCATGGACCTTTTCATAGACTCAGCAGCTGGCTCTGATTAGTTCATTTTGAGCATGCCTCCTTTACATACCCCCAGTGGGCCTCGCTGTTTGCGTCACTTTCTCAAAGCATGCTAGGACTTGTGGTCCTAATCAGAGTAAATCATTACCTTCCAGTAGGTTCTGCTTCGTGTATGACCTTTTTAAAGTTCTTTTTGAAAGTTCTTGTTCCCCTCCAGTGGGTCATGTTGCTGAGCCCGTTTATATTTTATTCTTCTGAAATGCTGTAAATCAAGTTTGGCACAGTTCCAACTTGCAGCCTCTCACTCATGAGTCTGGAGATGGCGCAGCTCTACACGGCAGGGCTGCCGTGTAAATAAATCCAACAAAGTTGCCCAGAGCAATGAGAGCGCACACAATTTCAGAAGAAACCATCCGGTTTATTTCAATGAAAAAACGAGCAGCAGCATTCATGTTTAAATTTCATTTCCATCCGACGCGTTTCAAGGCTCCTGCCTCTTAATCATGGACCTTTTCATAGACTCAGCAGCTGGCTCTGATTAGTTCATTTTGAGCATGCCTCCTTTACATACCCCCAGTGGGCCTCGCTGTTTGCGTCACTTTCTCAAAGCATGCTAGGAGTTGTGGTCCTAATCAGAGTAAATCATTACCTTCCAGTAGGTTCTGCTTCGTGTATGACCTTTTTAGAGTTCTTTTTGAAAGTTCTTGTTCCCCTCCAGTGGGTCATGTTGCTGAGCCCGTTTATATTTTATTCTTCTGAAATGCTGTAAATCAAGTTTGGCACAGTTCCAACTTGCAGCCTCTCACTCGTGAGTTTGGAGATGGCGCAGCTCTCCACGGCAGGGCTGCCGTGTAAATAAATCCAACAAAGTTGCCCAGAGCAATGAGAGCGCACACAATTTCAGAAGAAACCATCCGGTTTATTTCAATGAAAAAACGAGCAGCAGCATTCATGTATAAATTTCATTTCCATCCAACGCGTTTCAAGGCTCCTGCCTCTTAATCATGGACATTTTCATAGACTCAGCAGCTGGCTCTGATTAGTTCATTTTGAGCATGCCTCCTTTACATACCCCCAGTGGGCCTCGCTGTTTGCGTCACTTTCTCAAAGCATGCTAGGACTTGTGGTCCTAATCAGAGTAAATCATTACCTTCCAGTAGGTTCTGCTTCGTGTATGACCTTTTTAAAGTTCTTTTTGAAAGTTCTTGTTCCCCTCCAGTGGGTCATGTTGTTGAGCCCGTTTATATTTTATTCTTCTGAAATGCTGTAAATCAAGTTTGGCACAGTTCCAACTTGCAGCCTCTCACTCGTGAGTTTGGAGATGGCACAGCTCTCCACGGCAGGGCTGCCGTGTAAATAAATCCAACAAAGTTGCCCAGAGCAATGAGAGCGCACACAATTTCAGAAGAAACCATCCGGTTTATTTCAATGAAAAAACGAGCAGCAGCATTCATGTTTAAATTTAATTTCCATCCGACGCGTTTCAAGGCTCCTGCCTCTTAATCATGGACCTTTTCATAGACTCAGCAGCTGACTCTGATTAGTTCATTTTGAGCATGCCTCCTTTACATACCCCCAGTGGGCCTCGCTGTTTGCGTCACTTTCTCAAAGCATGCTAGGACTTGTGGTCCTAATCAGAGTAAATCATTACCTTCCAGTAGGTTCTGCTTCGTGTATGACCTTTTTAAAGTTCTTTTTGAAAGTTCTTGTTCCCCTCCAGTGGGTCATGTTGCTGAGCCCGTTTATATTTTATTCTTCTGAAATGCTGTAAATCAAGTTTGGCACAGTTCCAACTTGCAGCCTCTCACTCGTGAGTTTGGAGATGGCGCAGCTCTCCACGGCAGGGCTGCCGTGTAAATAAATCCAACAAAGTTGCCCAGAGCAATGAGAGCGCACACAATTTCAGAAGAAACCATCCGGTTTATTTCAATGAAAAAATGAGCAGCAGCATTCATGTTTAAATTTCATTTCCATCGGACGCGTTTCAAGGCTCAGGAGGCTGAAAAACTACAGAGTAAAGGCGGAAATGTTGGCTGGAGAGTGAACTTCACATCGCCTTTGAGAAAGGAGAATGTTTCTCTGAAACGCGTCAGGCAGTGAAAATAAGGGAGTACTTTGAACTAAAATGCCCGCTTCATCTGGAATAAAAGTTGTTGTGCAACCTACCTGATTTTGAGTGCGGACTTGTGCAGGGCAACCTTTTGGAAATATTTACACGGCAGGTCCAGCCGTGGAGTCGACGCACCACCTTAAAATGAAGGGGCCCGGGTTTGGACAGATTCCAGATCGACGAAAGCAAATGCAGGTACCTTAATTTGATGAAAGTGGGACTTTCAGTTCTAACAGCCCACTGGAGGGCGGCTCTCGTTTTGAAATAACAGTGAAGTCTACACACAAACCCAATGGAGGGGAATAAAAGTTTGAAAAACAACAAATACCGCAATGCCTTGCACGAACACTCCAGCACCTAATTAACCAATATAAGAAGGCGTGCATGAGCGCCCAGGAGGCTGAAAAACTACAGAGTAAAGGCGGAAATGTTGGCTGGAGAAAAAGAGTGAACTTCACATCGCCTTTGAGAAAGGAGAATGTTTCTCTGAAACGCGTCAGGCAGTGAAAATAAGGGAGTACTTTGAACTAAAATGCCGGCTTCATCTGGAATAAAAGTTGTTGTGCAACCTACCTGATTTTGAGTGCGGACTTGTGCAGGGCAACCTTTTGGAAATATATATATATATATATATATATATATATATATATATATATATATATATATATATATATATATATATATATTCACTGAAAAAACCATAGGTTATTGACCATATATAGTTAGGAATTAGCATTTAAAAAACCTTATTTTACTCACACAAAACCATTGAAATTCGCATATATAGTTAGTTGCACGTCACCGTTTAGCGTAGGGCGTGGGGTCAGGCAGGGATGTGTCCTGGCCCCCTTCCTCTTCTCACTCTATACCAATGGTTTGGAGGGGGAGATGTTGAGGGGGACACAGGACCTCCCACGCATAAACCGCCGCCTGATTCCTGCCCTGCTCTACGCGGATGACGCTGTCATCCTTGCGCGAACGCCCCGAGAACTTCAGAAAGCAGTAATTAAGTACACCTCATTCATGGGCAATCTCGACTTAAAGGTGAACGTAAAAAAAACGTTCGTAATGACAGTTGGTAGAGGTCAAAAAAGAACAAACCCCATTCTCCTCAACAACCAAAAGCTCGAAGCTACCCCTCAGTACCCCTATCTAGGGGTTATGATAGATGACCAACTTAGCTGGAAGCCGGCAGTGAATACTAGGACACACTTATTTAAGAGAGCAATCGCTGCCCTAACAACCTTTTCACAGAGATTAGGCAAAAGACCACCAGTAGAGCTCCTCAAGATCTATAACGCCAAATGTCAGACAATCGCAACATATGGCGCGGGAGTCTGGGGTTACACAAATACTAGCCCCATCCAGAAAGCTGAAAACGCCTTTTTAAGATTTTTGCTAGCCACCCCTAAAGGCACCTCTACCTATGCAATCCATCTCGAACTAGCCATACCTTATATAGAGGACCAAATTAAAATTGAGCCGCTGATGCTGTGGCAACGCATTTGGAAGTCAGACAAAAACGCCCTGACACAAGCCATCATCTCAGACACAATGAACTTGGATCACTCCACAAAAATAAAATGGCTTTCTTATGTGAGAAACTTTTTTAACGACTTAGGCGTTGAGAACTACTATTTGGACCCGGTGTCAGTAACAGACATCTCGAAAAAAGATCTTAAACAGAAAGCATTAAGACACCTGGAAACTTTAAGACTTGCATCCATTTCCTCAAAAACGGCAGTCATCCATGCAAATATGATCCAAATAGCCCCTGACATCCACCCGTACTTGGCACTTCAAATAACAACCTACGAGAGAATGCTAATCACAAGATTCAGGCTCAATACCTTCTTCAGAATGGTTACCTTCCCAACACAAAATTGTTGGAGTGACATTCTTTCCCCTTGCCCATGTGACGGTCTGTCAACGCAGTCTAACTTGCATGTGATCCTGCTCTGTAAATACCATCAAGCCCACAGAAAGACCTGGCTTTTACCGATATTAAGAACGTGGGGGCTAAGACAATGCAGACCCGCCCTCTTAAGACTGCAAATGTTGGAAACGGAAAATGTCTGTTACTTTGTTAGTAGTTTTCTAAAATGTATTCTGAGACATAGAAAGAACCTTTAAAATCTTTGTAAATTTTAACTTTGAGCGGCCCCTCGCATCCCCTGATTAATTTTTATATTGTGGAATGAATTTTATATGAAATTTTATGTAACACATGTATTTTTGCACTGTATGATTCTCTGCTCTTTTATGGTTTTTTCCACTGTGAAACAAGCCGCATAAAGAAATTTATATATATATATATATCGCTCACCCGCAATCCACTGCTGATGATGTCACATATTACATCATTCATGACATGGTCAGTGACATAACTGATGACATCACTGATGACATCTCAAATGACATCACTGATGACATCACTGATGACAACATCCACTGACTCTATGTTTCTGTAAAGTTAAAATATGTCTTACATATTGAAGAATGAGTGGATGTATAAGTGTCTGGATGAAGGATTTAGTAGGTGCATGACTGACGGTATGAGTGAGTGATTAAATGTGTCTCACTGAGTGCATGGGTTAGTGACTAAACTGTCTTAATTTGTGCATCATTATATCTGTTGTTCTGTAAACTGCTGCATGTGTTGATCAGTAGCTATATGAGTAACTATATGGGTTATTGATTGGTTGCCCAAGTATTTGTATGGGAGACTGAGTGTGTGTGTGGGTGGCTGGGAGGTGTATAACTCTGTTCATAGATGTGTGAGCAGTTGATTCACTAGATGTATGGGTTCAAAAGTGCATGTGGAAACAGCTGTATGGGCGGTTGACTGTGTGCATGAGTGTATTGGTGAGTGAATGGATATCTCAGTGCTACATGTCAAAGTAAGTACATATGTAAAACACAATACATGTGAGAGTTGACATATATAAATAACTGTGCATAAGAGCCAGTGAATGTGTGAGTGGCTGTATGGATCATTGTGAACTTGTATCAGGGATTGTATAAGAGAGTAAATATGTGTTAGTATATGTTTAAATAAGTAAGGTGTGTATAACTGTATAGTTGAGGAAATGGAGGTGTGATTGATTCTTTGCATGACTGACTAGGTGTGTGAGTAACTCCATGGATGAGTGACAGTCTGTGAGTGTCTGTTTACACTGATTGCTTCGAAGATTATATTAGAGTCTGAAGAGGTTCATCGTATTATCACATGAATGATATCATCAGTGATGGGATCAGTAATGTCAAATGAGATGTCATGAGTGATGTCATCAGTGATGTCATTTGAGATGTCATCAGTAATGTCATCAGTGATGTCATTTGAGATGTCATCAGTGATGTCATCAGTGATGTCATTTGAGATGTCATCAGTGATGTCATCAGTGATGTCACTGACCATGTCATGAATGATGTAATATGTGACATCATCAGCAGTGGATTGCGGGTGCGCGATATATAGTTAGTGCGACTAACTATATATGCGAATTTCAATGGTTTTGTGTGAGTAAAATAAGGTTTTGTAAATGCTAATTCCTAACCATATATGGTCTATAACCTATGGTTTTTTCAGTGAATTTTCAAGGTTTTGTAAATGCGAACTCCCAACTATATATGGTCTATAACCTATGGTTTTTTCAGTGAATTTCAATGGTTTTTTAATTGCAAATATCAAAAGCTGTAAAATGTATTCTTCTTTTAAAGGAAAAATATATTTTTTATGTATTTAATATAATTTTTTTATGTATATAATGTTTTTTTTTTCCGCTACCGGTCCGCGCACCGGGTAGCTTCCTGTTAGCTCAATTTGGTGCAGCGACCCGATCCGCGCACCGGGAAACGTTCCGTTAGAGCAACTGCCGCATTCGAAAACAACATCGTGACGCGTCACGTAAGCGTGACGTATCGCGTTGCCGTGTAATACATCTTATGACGCGCCGGGTTAGCGCACTCTGAAGTGCTCCGGAGCGCGACCTGAGGCGCGAAGCGCAGCACCCCGGAAGCGCTCCGGGCGCGGAGTGGGACGCGTAACGTAAGCGTAACAGGTCATGTGAACTGAAAATAACACTTTTCATTGGTTTAGAACATTTTTTTTCCCAAATGATGAAAGCCCCCACCTTTTTTCCTCACTCTGACTTTCATCTTTGTGAGAGGAAGACCTGTTTCTGCTTGTTCAGTCATGGCATCTGTAGTAGCTGCAGCTTGTGGACCCCCACCCCAACCACCTAGGAAGGAAGGACCACCTGCAAAGTTCCTTCCAAACCTAGAGGAAGAGTAAGAAGAAGAGGAAGAGGAGGTAGAGCCGAGGCAGTTCTTGCGTGAAGAGCCCCGGCAATCCCACCGCTTAGAACATTTTATATGGCAATTTTTTTCTTACCCTCGAGGGCAAAAACAGGTCAATGCCCGGCTGGTGACATGCCTCATTGCGATGCAGTTCTGTCCTGAGGCACAGACAAAAAGTATAGTTTTGGAAACTATACTATGCACCGCCACATGCAGCGGTGGCATCCAATCAATTATAGCGTTGCTGAGGTGCGTCACCTCCAGGATAACCCACCAATATTATTTTACTGTTTCCCTTGGTTTTCCCCTTGTTACGCTTTCCGGAACGCTACCCGGTGCGCGGACCGGGCGCTAACCGTGCAAAAATTTGAAAAATAAAGGCTGTTTTTTTTTACATATATGGGCCTCCTCAGCCACCCTCAGAAAACCTAGGGGGTAGGGATATGTCTCTCGTGCCCCCTTATACCCATTCCCAACATTGTTTATCCTCCGTCCTGTGACTAAATTCGTCTGAAACATGATATGGCGGACTCCCGTTATGCTACCGGTGAGCTACCCGGTTCGCGTACCGGGTAGCGCTTCCATAGCGAAAAATCGAAAATAATTTATTTTTATTTTTTTGCCCCGCGGGGCCCTTTAATAGCCCCCACATCAATCCTAGGGGGTCAGAAGGGGTCTACCTTGCCCCCTTTCATTCATTTCCTCCTTCGTTTATTTCCACCTCTTGTCTCTCGATCCTACCGAGAGACAAGATGGCGGCTGCTCCGGACTGTTTAGAATGTTGACAGTCACCGGAGAGCCAATCCGTTCTCCTCGCGAAGTTCCGTTACGCGTCTGGTACGCGAACCGGAGAGTTAACCGGGACGCTGTCACAGATATATATATTTTTTTGAACAATAATTAGTCAACTTCCACTGGAGCACATATCTTGAGACCTAGCAAAGGCACATCGGTCAAACAGTCTCTACAATTTTGCCAAGTTTCATAGAAATCCATTCAGCCGTTCGAGCTAAAAGTGAGTCCAACCGCCCTAAGGAAAACTCAATGTTAAAAACACGTTTTGGGACCCCCCTTTTTTCTCGGCCCCCGCTTGACGAAACCCCCCCAAACTTTCAGAGGACGCTCAGAAACAAAATGTGCCATTTTCCTGAAAATTTCAGCCAATTCCGTCCATCAACGCCAAAGTTATTCAACATAGATTTTTCAGAAATCCTTATTAAAAAAAATCCTAACTATATATACCTACTGGTGACCTCCAGTAGGTAATATATATATATATATATATATATATATATATATATATATATATATTACCTACTGGCGGTCGCCAGTAGGTATATATAGTTAGGATTTTTTCTCTATGGGACTTTTGAAAATTCTATGTCTAATAACTTTGGCGTTTGTGGACGGAATCGGCTGAAATTTTCAGGAAAATGGCACATTTTGTTTCTGAGCAGCCCCTGAAAATTTGGGGGGGTTTCGTCAAGGGGAGTCAAGAAAAAAGGGGGGTCCCAAAACGCATTTTTCCCATTCTTTTTTCCATAGGGCGTTTGGCCTCACTTTTAGCTCGAACGGCTGAATGGATTTGCACGAAACTTGGCAAAATTGTAGGGACTGTTAGCCCGATGTGCCTTTGCTGGGTCTCAATATATGTGCTCCAGTGGATTTTGAGAAATTAACGTTTTAAAAAACAGATATATCTGTGACAGCGTCCCGGCTAGCGCTCCGGTTCGCGTACTTTTCGCGTAACAGAACTTTGCGAAGCGAAGCTGATTGGCTCTCCGGTGTCTGTCAACATTCTAAACAGTTCGGAGCGGCCGCCATCTTGTCTCTCGGTAGGATCGAGAGACAAGAGGAGGCCAAAATGAAGGGGCAAATGACCATAAGGGGGCATAGTAGATCCTCCCTGACCCCCTAGGTTTGATGTGGAGGATTTAAAAGGGCCCGCGGGGCAAAAAAACAAAAAAAAAACGTTTTTTTTGCGTGGGGTGCGCCCGGTACGCGCACCGGAAAGCGGTCCAGGGAGCGTACTATAAGGAAACAAGAATGATAGACTTTTTAAATATTGTATGTTTATTGATTGTTCGTTTTGTTGTTTTTTTTTGTTTTTTTTTATTTACGTAGCAACATGTAGGTACCAATGCAGAGTCTAAAAATAAATAAACGCCATCTCCTTTGTAGATATCTTGCAAGTTGTTTCAGAAGTTATTGTGGTATATGGAATTCATACCATAGTCTGTCTGGAAAGCCAAAACAATATGGAGGCAGGAGATGATAAAGAGATGTTAAATATTCATTGGAGATAATATAGTTGGAGAAAGGAAGTAACTATAAGCAAACTTACTATGTAACACAAAAAAGTTGTACATTATATTTTAAGTCTCACTTTATATTATATCTTTTTGGTACTATTTCATAATTTTCATATAAAAAAGAATAATGTCTCAAACAATTTTAAATTTAAAAATTTAAATTTATTGTTCAGATTTTTCAAAATCTAAAAGAATTTGTAACATCAATTCATCAGGTATGTCCTCCTTTTCATTCCATGATTCATATTCTTCTACACATTCAACTAATTCTTCGTCTAATGTGTCATCCAAAAAGTCATTTTCATCCTTTTCTTCATTTGGATTGTTTTCAATATTTATTTGAAAGGAAATATTATTTTCTTTTTGTTGTGCTTCCATTTTATTGCTGTAAATTGCATAAAAAATAAAAATATATCAGTAGAGATAGGTTACTGTTGGGTTAAAGTTCAGGCGGGTACTTGTGAGTTTTTAACAGTGAAGTTATCTTTGGGCACTGTATGGATTCAGGCAGGAAGTAGAACTATTACAAAGTGCCTGTGATGAAGACTAAGTAAATTCATAATTATACCATAGAACCCTAACTCAATCCATAATTATAACAGAGAAGCCTATCTCAATCTCTAACTCTTACAGAGGGACAGTATATAACTATCTGAAATCGTTTTCACAAATTACCATAACATAGTTCTCATTTCAAATTTTTAAAATAACTTCTTACCTTTCAAAAAGAAGTTTAATTTGTCAGTGAAAATGCTCTTCAAATCTACTTCAGGAAGTAGTAGTCAAAATGGTTGTGTTCTCTCTCTTTCTTTATATATATTCAGGTACATAACCAATCAAATGTCATGATATAATAGTAGAAAATGAAAGTAACATTTTAATTGGTTGTCAATTCCAACACTTCATATGTGTTTTGTGAAGTAATTTACCTCAGGGAATTTAGAGAGGTCTACAAGCTAAATGGCTAAATGGAATTCCAACCAAATTTGTGAAAATTGTAGGGATTGGTATGTAGTATGAGCTAATGTATATTTGGTGAAAGTGTCTCCAGTGGTTTTTCTGTAAATTACTTTCCCACCTTTTTTGAGCGAGTGCTTGTCAGTGCGTGTCCCGGTACGCGAACCTTCAGCGTTACGGGAGTCCTCCATTTTGTGTTTCAGTAGAATTGAGATACAAGATGGAGGGTAAATAATGTTCAGAATGGGTAGAAGGGGGCACAGTAGACGTATCCTGACCCCCTAGGTTTTCTGAGGGTGGCTGAGGAGGCTCATATATGTCGGAAAAAAAAATTGAAATTTTCGCGCGGTTAGCTGCCGGTACGTGAACCGGGTAGCGAACCGGGAAGCGAACATAAGTGAAAATTAGTGAAAAAAGGTACATTCGAAATTTCAAAAGAGTAATTAAAGTTAAGGTAGCTCTGAAAAGAGCTTTTGGGTTCGGTGTAAGTTCTAGGTACTTATGAGTAGGTACCAATACACAGTCTTAAATTTTGTATGAAAACTCTGTTCCCCTCATCTGAGAAGTGCACGCCATCTCCTCTGTAGATATCTTGCATGTAGTAACGCAAGTTATTGTTGTAGATGCAGCCCATTCCATGGTCTCTCATGTAAACTGAAACAGACTTATTTACATGCTTCCTCAATTTCTCAATTTGTGGACAAAATTGATTGGACCACCTCCATTTTTGTCTTTGGCATATATTGGAATATACCAAGGCAGTTTGAGGAAAAAGTGCCATCAATTGCTCAAAGGTGTCCTTTAAGAGCATTTCCAGACCTACCCCAGTCAAAATGCCCAAATCATTTCCTCCACAGTGCACTATTATGAGGTCAGGGTTTGGCAAATGTAAAAAGGTTTTCACCAATGGTATCAATTGGTGACATTTCAATGCTCTTTGGCCAATCCATTTGATTTCCACATTTTGTAAATTGAGGTTGTGTAAATTTCTGTTATCAGCATACCTGTGAGCCCAGTGGATGTAGCTATGTCCTAAAATCCAGACAGAAAACATGGCGAGAGGAGGTTCTGCTGCAGTCAGATGAAGTGTGGGAATGAAATGGCAGTTGAAACAGTGGAGTTTGTAAAGAAAAACAACTGTGGAGTTTGAGTGCTAAAGATTCATTAGCAGTGATTGGTGGATTTCCATTGCTGAAAACAGAAAGTTAGGGTGCATGGATGTGTTCTTTGAAAGATGTAATTTGAATGGTTAATAAAAAATGATGTTATGAAAGATTGCAGTGGATTAGCAGGTGTACTGAGAGTTCAGAGTTCATTTGAAACATTGTTGTGTGAACTAGTAAACATGAGTGGTCTGGCAGGCGGTAGTTGCTATGGAAAAAGGGCAGAAAGGGCAGAGGGGGAAGGGTGTTGATTTGAAAAAAGTGAGGGAAGAGTTTTGATTGGCTGACATGAGAGATATGTGTGATGAATATCAGCATTTATGTGCCTTTCTTGGTTGCAGCCTCTGGAGTGCATACCTTTTGTTCTGCTAAAGAAAAATTGGTGTGTTTCAGAGACTGTTTTGAAATTCAAAAAGCATTTGTTAAGGTGAGTTATCGTTTCTTTATTTTAGATAGAGACTAGTATGCTTTTTTGAGAAAATAAGAAAGCCAGCTGTGCATTTAAAATGATGTTTTGAGTCAAGTGTTTGCATTATGTTTTCAAAGAAGATTTTGCATTCTTTTACCAATTGTAATTGCATATAATGTAAAGTATTAGTACTGACAAGGTTTGGTTGTACATAGGAGCTGTGCTGTGTTTTCAAATTATGATCAAAAATCGTTTTTAAGGAAAAGGAATGCTTTTAAATCCTGGAGAAGCATGTGCATACGGTGCTCTATAATTTCCTGGAAACTCATGAGGTTCTGCATGCCACCCAATCTGGCTTCCGCCCCAATTTAAGCATGGAGACGGCGCTTTTGGAGGTGTCAGAAGCCATTAAAGAGGTACTGGACTCCAGGGGCAAAGCCATGCTGGTCATGTTAGATCTGTCGGCGGCCTTTGACACCGTCCCCCACGAGGGCCTTCTTGCTAGACTCTATGAGGTCGGCCTAAGGGGGATGGAGCTCAGCTGGTTTACATCTTTTTTAGCTGGCCGTCGACAAACGATCTGGGCCTCCCCTAACTCGGCCGTGATGCCGCCTTTGGGAGTCGGGGTTCCGCAGGTCTCTGTGTTGAGTCTGACTCTTTTTAACATCTTTATGACCCCTCTGGTGGCATTGGTGGAGTCTTTCGGGGCCCAGATCGTATCTTATGCCGATGACACCCAGCTCCTCTTTTCGTGTAAGAAGGGAGGAGACTTTGATGGAGAGAGTATCCGGGATTGCCTTGGGGCTGTTTTTAAATGGTTCCAGCTGAACAGCCTCAAGTGCAATTCAGATAAGTCTGAGGTACTCTTCTTCGGGTGCCCATCGGATCCGGACTGGCAGGCTTGGTGGCCTATTAACATGTTCCCCCCGTCTTGCCCGTCCCAACTAGCCAAGAACTTGGGGGTCAAGATGGACAAGGGTCTGACGTTGAGGTCTCAGATCCTTGGTGTGACGGGAACATGTTTTGGCCTCCTCAAGATGCTCCGGAAGTTTCTGCCTCTTCTTTCAGAGGAACATAGGAAGCTGACAGTGCAAGCTCTGATTGGCTCAAGATTGGATTATTCCAATGTCCTCTACTTGGGCCTGCCAAAGTATCTATTGCAGCAGCTGCAAGTTGTGCAGAATGCGGTCTCGAGGGCAATTTATGGCCTAAATAGGCGAGCCAGCGCTGCTGGCTTATTGCAGTCGCTCCATTGGCTGCCTATCCGAAAACGGATTGCCTTCAAGGCGTTAACTTTGGCCTATAAAGCCCTTCATGCTGTGGAAGCTAAGTATCTCCAAAGGAGACTTGCCTTTTACCACCTGGCTCGCTCTCTCAGATCAGAATCCCTGTTTCTGGCGGTGGTGCCGCGAGTAAAAAGAGCCCGTATTGGAGGCCGCTCCTTTGGATTGCTGACGCCACAGTTGTGGAACACTCTGCCGCTGACACTGCGCGGAGCTACTAATTTACTTGCTTTTAGGAAGGGCCTTAAAACCTGGCTTTTTGCCCTCTAGGCCTCTATCTTTCTGTGGTTATATCATTGTGTTGTGTTATTCTGCTATAGGTCTCAATATTAAAAAAGCGCTGGGACACTCTTTTTGAGTTGCCGTGCGTTATACAAAATTAAATATAACATAACAAATATATATTGGGCTATATTAGGCTATATATATGTTAGAGCCCAAATGTAGACCAATGTAGCCCAATGTAGCCCAAAAATGGCCACCAGAGACAAAAAAAAACAAATGTAGCCCAAATATTAGCCAGATGTAGCCCAACTATAGCCCAATGACAGAATGTCCCAGAGTGTCCTAAAGAACAACTAGAGCGCTAACAGTCTTACTTATGACAAAAGTATGGCACACCTGAAGTCATCTTGATTGGAATAAAGTGTTAACACTTAAAACATTTAATTTGCAAAGGAACAAAATGAGGGGGTTCATTTTGCCATAGAAATTATGATTATTGCTGAAGAAAGAAAAATTAGTGCACATTTTGAGTGACTTCTCAAATCCTCTTATATTTCATAAAAAAAATTCTGATATGCAGTCTCCCAAGATGGCCACCAGAGACAAAAGAGCCCAAATGTAGCCCAAATATCAGCCAGATGTAACCCAACTATAGCCCAATGACAGAATGTCCCAGAGTGTTCTAAAGAACAAATAGAATGCTAACAGTCTAACTTATGACACACCTGACGTCATCTTGATTGGAATAAAGTGGTAACACTTAATACATTTAATTTGAAAAGGAACAAAATGAGGGGTTTCATTTTGCCATAGAAATTATATATATATATATATATATATATATATATATATATATATATATATATATATATATATATATATATATATATATATATATATATATGTATTCACTGAAAAAACCATAGGTTATAGACCATATATAGTTAGGAATTAGCATTTACAAAACCTTGAAAATTCACTGAAAAAAACATAGGTTATAGACCATATATAGTTAGGAATTAGCATTTACAAAACCTTATTTTACTCACACAAAACCATTGAAATTCGCATATATAGTTAGTTGCACTAACATCTCAAATGACATCGCTGATGACATCACTGATGACAGCGTCCAGTTACTGTATGTTTCTGTAAAGTTAAAATATGTCTTACATATTGAAGAATGAGTGGATGTATAAGTGTTTGGATGAAGGATTTAGTAGGTGCATGACTGACTGTATGAGGGAATGATTAAATGTGTCTCACTGAGTGCATGGGTTAGTTACTAAACTGTCTTAATTTGTGCATCATTATTTCTGTATTTCTGTAAACTGCTGCATGTGTTGATCAGTAGCTATATGAGTAACTATATGGGTTATTGATTGGTTGCCCAAATATTTGTATGGGAGAGTGAGTGTGTGTGTGGGGGTGGCTGGGAGGTATGTGACTCTGTGCATAGATGTGTGAGCAGTTGGTTCAGTAGATGTCTGGGTTCAAAAGTGTATGTGGAAACAGCTGTATGGGCGGTTGACTATCTGCATGAGTGTATTGGTGAGTGTTTGGATTTCTCAGTGCTACATGTCAAAGTAAGTACATATGTAAAACACAGTACATGTGAGAGTTGACATATATAAATAACTGTGCATAAGAGCCAGTGAATGTGTGAGTGGCTGTATGGATCATTGTGAACTTGTATCAGTAATTGTATAAGAGAGTAAATATGTGTTAGTATATGTTTGATTAAGTAAGGTGTGTATAACTGTATAGTTGAGGAAATGGAGGTGTGATTGATTCTTTGCAGGACTGAGTAGGTGTGTGAGTAACTCCATGGATGAGTGACAGTCTGTGAGTGTCTGTTTACACTGATTGTATCTAAGGTTATATTAGAATCTGAAGAGGTTCATCGTATTATCACATGAATGATATCATCAGTGATGTGATCAGTAATGTCAAATGAGATGTTATCAGTTTTCATCAGTGATGTCATTTGAGATGTCATCAGTGATGTCATCAGTGATGTCATTTGAGATGTCATCAGTGATGTCATTTTAGATGTCATCAGTGATGTCATCATTGATGACACTGACCATGTCATGAATGATGTAATATGTGACATCATCAGCAGTGGATTGCGGGTGCGCGATATATAGTTATTGCAACTAACTATATATGCGAATGTCTATGGTTTTGTGCGAGTAAATTAAGGTTTTGAAAATGCTATTCCCTAACTATATATGGTCTATAACCAATGGTTTTTTCAGTGAATTTTCTTGGTTTTGTAAATGCTAATCCCTAACTATATATGGTCTATAACCTATGGTTTTTTCAGTGAATTTCATTGGTTTTTTAAAAGCTAATATCTATAGCTGCAACATATATTCTTATTCTATTTCACAAACATATTTTATATATATTTGTATTATATTTTTTTAATTCAATTTACATTACAGTTTAAATTATTTTTTCTTGTTTCACTGCCGGTCCGCGAACCGGTAAACGGTACCGAGTTAGAAAGGCACATCATGACGCGTCCCGTAAACGCAACATATCGCGTTACTACGTAATGCCCCTTATGACGTGCTGCGTTAGCGCACCCGGAAGCGTTCTGGAACGCGAACCAAGGCGCCAAACGTAAAGCCCCGGAATCGATCCGAGGCTCGGCGCGGAACGCAGAACGTAAGCATAACAGGTCATGTGACTAGTTCTTAAAACTTTTCATTGGTTCATTTTACTTTTAGTTTCCTAATGATGGAACGCTTGATCATATGACGTAAAATAAACACTTTTCATTGGTTTAGAACATTTTCTTTTCTCAAATGATGAAAGTCCCACCTTTTTCCCTCACTCCGACTTTCATTTTTATGAGAGAAAGACCTGTTTTTGTTTGCTAAGACATGGCATTTGTATTAGCTGCAGCTGGTGGATCTCCACCACCTCCACCACCACCAAAGAAGAGAGGACCGACTAACCAGGTCATCTTCGTCCAGGAAGAAGAAGAAGAGGAAGACGAGGAACAGGAGCAAGGGACAAGTGGCTTTCTGAAAGAAATGCCAAGAACGTCCCATGTGAAAGTGAATTTTATCTGGCAATTTTTTTCTTTTCCTTCTCATGAAAAGAAAGTTAATGCCAGGTACGTTACCTGCCTCATCTGCAAAAAAAAACTCTCGAGAGGGACCGAAAAAAAATATAGCTATGGTAATCATACCATGCATCGGCACATGGAGAGGTGGCACCCTCTTAATTATTCTAAAGCACAACTTCGAAATTTGGTGGATAACCCCCGACCGGCAAAAACATCCACCAATGACTTAGCAATAAGTGAGTCAGAGGCAAGGGAAACGGTCCCAAATCTGCAAAAGAACTTTGGGCACATGAGATTGACTTGTGTAGCATGTGGAAAATTAATTTCATGCGGGGAGATGAGTATTACTTTAATAAATAGATCATATGAAAATCATCAATGTCCAAAACGTCCTAGAAAGTAATTTTTTTTTTGTTGCTCCTGTTGAGCCCTTTGAAGCAAATCAGTTTTTGTTTCCCCTTCCTCAAAAAAAACACAAAAAATATAAAACATCAAAAATAATAAAAAAAAAGTTCTTTTCAGAACTACCTTCCCTTTTAAAAAAAATTGCTAGAATGTTTAGCACTCTAGCATCCTCTATTTCTTTTGGTACGCTTCCCGGTTAGCGTTCGGGTACGCGAACCGGGAGCGAACTAAAAAAAATATTTTTTAAAAAAAGACGAGTTAATAAACAGAGAGTAATGTGAAAAGAAAGACAAATAGAGGGAGTAACACACAGTTACTGTTGAAGGAGGGACTGATAAAAGAAGTGAAAAGAGTAGTATAAATAAGTAATAGAAAAAGAAATGAAGGAAGTAGCAAAGACAGGAAACTAAGGGTTATAAAAAAGAAGCAGAGAAACTAATAAAAGTTAAATCTGATAGACATGTAACGTAAAGAGTACTAAACGCTTACCTTATAATTGTCATTACCGTACTGTATTATCATTCTTATACTTTTATTCTGTGTAAGAAAGAACAAAAAAATTTAAATTAATACAAGGTGGTAAAAAAAGAGTGAGCATGAGACAAAATGAATGTTAAATGTTAAATGTGGTATACTAGTAATGCGTACAGCTGCCCCAGCAAAGAAGCGTCCCGGCGCTGTATACCGCTGGGGAACCCATCCTGGCTTTCCCTGTGAGATTGTCCCTCCTGTGCATCCCCAAGGTGATGCCAGGCATCCCCGGCGCTGATGGGGCTGTTAGTTGAGATTAAGCAAGCTATTGCCCAGAGTTGCTGAGTGGGACCCATGGTTGGAGTAGGCACCGAGGCGAGAATTATCGAGTCCGCTGACCATGGCCCAAGATCCTGCCACGTCAGGAATCGAACCCTGGTTCCGGGCCGACCTCTGCTTCTGGGTCTGCCGCCTCTAACCAGTGAGCCACACCAATCCATATACATATTAGAAATCACAATTCAAAGTAGAAAATTATTAAACATATTTAATGGTTTATTTTTGCTGTTATCAGAAAATATCAAATTTCACTGAAAACAGTGAGTTGAAGGTATTCATCATATAACAGTGGGGGAAAAAAAACCACAATCAAAATGATTGTGTTTAAAAAACCCAAATAATATAAATAAGCAGAAATAGGAACTTCTCCAAAGTAACTTACTTTCTATGACGTCAAAGGATATCATATGAACAGCTTATACTCTGTTGTGCTGTTACTATTTTCTGCCCGCCACTTTCTGAAAGATAAACTCTATTGTTTTAAGAAAACTGAGACATACAAAGCAATTTGAAACAGCACACTAAGTTACAGCAACACCTAGAATCATTATAGTCCAATTACCTACCCTAAATTCTGACTTCAAAAATCAAGTCAAAAGGCAACATTGCTTCATACTCAATTAGTAATGTTTGCTGAAAGACTAGCCATTTTTTAAATTTTAAATAAGCTGTGTAATATCCAGATGTTGTCAAAGGACCAGCATATTATATAATAGCTGCAGTTGCAAATGTTCTTCCTGAAATCAATGACTGTGTAGCCAAAACATTTTTAATTAGACTGGACAACTTATTTTCTTCCAGTTTATGTAGTTGAAATTGTAAAATGACATTTCATCCATAAGTTTCCATAAATAATGTGGACAGCATTGCAGACTTACATTTCCTCTACTCCTTATTTTGATCTGCTGCTTGACTTTGCTTATAAAAACAAACAGTTTTCGCTCTGTACTACAATTATCCACAAGGCCATATAGAGTAGGAGCCATTAGAACCTCTGTAAATTCCTCTAAACAAATCCCAAGCTTCCTTTCCTAAAATTTTGGTTGTAAGAACACCAGGTAAGAATTTTGAAGGTGGAAAGGCAATCTTTTTTTGAAAGTTAAAACAGAATCATTGCAGAATGACCAACTGTTTCAAGATTTCAAATAAGCTGTATAATGTCCTGAATTAGTTCAAGGACCATTATGATATATAATTGCAGTAGTTATAAAAGTCCTTCCTGATATTGACAACTGCGAAGCCACAAAATTATTAATTAAAGTTGTCAATTTAGTTCCATCAGGCCTACATCGTTGGAACATTAAAATGACATACTGGCCATAACTTCATAAAATTAACGTGGACAGCATTCCAGACTTACATTGGCTGTACTCCATATTTTGATTGGCTGCCTTTACTAGCTTATTGAAGGATACTGATTTACTGTCAGGCAAAGTTAAATATATAAATCTTTCTGAGTCTACACTAGTAGTACTTGATAGCCTACAGTTCTCGCAGTCATGCTGCCATTGATAAGAAAGGCCAAATAGATAATCTTCATCTACACCCTCATCTTGCAATACATCAAGCATATACATTAAAAACTCCTGACAATCCTGCTGAATATTTTCAGAGAATTCTGTTTGACCTGAACATTCGTCTAACAGAAAACGAATTTCAGACACACTTTCTACTCTCGTTTTATCAGCACTACATTTCTCTAACACAGAATTCAACAAACAGCATAAACTTTGTTCCGAATTGATCACAATCTGTTCTTTGAAAGTCTCTAGTGAAAAGAGAATATTAACAACTACATTAGCATAGCAGTTGACATCAGAACTATTTTCAAATTTAAAACCAACAACATTTTCAACAGAATTCATTTTATTCCTGCTTACTATTTTGGGTTCATCGACTTTTGGTCTTTTTGCTACAACCTCCCTACTATTTATGATATTTCTTCGTTTCCGGCCTACCACACGTTTCTCAATCAAAGGATATTGAGGCAAATGTGGCGCATACTCTCTTCTTAACCTATTGTATTCCTTAACACAATCTAGATCCGCACAAATGTTTGTGACATCACAGTCAATCAAGTACAAACCCGATAAAGTTCTGACTCGTGACAATGCTACATAAGCCATACCCTCTTTGAAAACAGAACTGCCAATATTCACTAAAGCAGTGTCTACACTTAAACCTTGCAATTTATGAATTGTCACCGCATATGCCAAGCAAACAGGAAACTGCTTACGGCAAACATATAAGTCTTTAACAAGCAAAAACCTAGCAGAGCAACGACCAATTAGCTGTACTTTCTCAATGCCATCAAATTTATTTTTTAAAAATTCAATTCCATCTCTATTTCTGTATTTCTCAAAATCAACAACATTACCCATTGATCCATTTACCAGACCTCTTTCAACATGTAAATTCCTTCTCAAAATGATTCGGCAATTTAAGCACACATTCAAAGTCTTTTCAAAACCCGCAGTTTTAGATATAGTCTTCTCTAATGAATCCAATTTAGATTTCAAATTCTCTGACAAAATAATTGTTGCTCCCATATGCTCTATTTTGTCAATAGCTTCCAGTTTCACAATCTCTTGTTTTTCTAAATTCAACATTTTGTTGTTGAAGATGGAACATTCTGCAAGAGTTGGCATCAAACATATTCCAGATTTCTTCACATTAATTTTCTGAAAAATATCCTCTGGCAAAACGTCTTCTTCTGGATATAAATTTGACAGTAAGCATGCATGTAAAGCTTCTTTACCACGCTCAGTCACTTTCCCGATTCTAATATCTTGTAAAATATTCTTGTAATCTTCGTCCTTCGCCTGACGCATATTTTCACGCAGCTCAGCATAACTGAAGTTTAACCATATGTTAACGTTGCCAATGCTCCCTAGGCACTTCTTGGTATCTTCATGTGTAAGCAGTTTAAACACTGGTTGTCCTTTCACTGGTGTCAGCTGCAGAAGATCACCAAAAACAATGATGTGTTTGCCACCGAATAACACATCATACTCTGTTTTAAGAACTTCCTGCATTCTTAAATGCACAAAAGCAAGCATGACATTGGAAACCATGCTTACTTCGTCAATGATAAGAAGTTTCATCTTCCTCAAAACTCTAGATACTTCACAACAAGCATCTCCAGATAACTTGTGGTATTGTAATTTGTTATCATGCTCCACTGGCAGCATCAGTAACCGATGCAAAGTAATCCCTTTAATGTTATGAGCTGCCAGTCCAGTTGTAGCGGTCACAACACAAGACAGCGATGAATTAGTCAATTTCTGCATATAACATGAAATTGCTTTGATAAGGAAACTTTTACCAGTTCCTGCTTCTCCACTCACGTACAGTCGGACAGGCTTCAACGACGTACATGAGCACTCTTCCTTCTCATGACTTAATCCATGCTCAATTTGGTTGGTAACTTCGACATATATTTTCCTCTGCTCAACGTTAAGTTGTCTTTCCAATTCTTCTAAGTTAACCGCATCCTTCTGAGCATGTGCCATGGCTCTTTCCACTTCAATCATGGCAGTGGCAGCTTCATTTTCAATAACTGGTTCTCCTAGTGGATCCTGACTCAATGAAACAGAACTCTGACTGTCCTGCTCAATTTCTGCATTCAACATTTGTAGATATTTTGGAAAAACAGGACATTCTATGGACTCCTTGGCTGCATTGAAAGAGTCTTTGTAACAGAGGGAATCCCCAAGCAGTTCCTCTTCTGCACGCCAAGGCTTGAAAAGTTGCAAAAGAGCTAAATAGAAAAATTCTTTTCTTTCGGGAGATTCGGAATCCAATTTTCGATGATTTATCAATTGACATTTTTTTTGCTTGACCAGACATCCCTCACTTCCAATTACAGCATACACTCTTTTATCAATATCTTCTTTGATGTTCCTCTTGAAAACGTAATTTTGAAGAACTTCATACAGACAAGCATTCTCCAGGTGACTGCTTCTATTTGGATAATATGTATCCAACATGTTGCTCTTCAAAATATCTGTACTGTTTGGCTCCTTCTCCGCCAAATACTCAATTTTCCGTACAGGTTTCAGAACTCGATTACGCGTTGCAGCAAGACCAAGACTCGCCCAAATGATACTCCTAGATTTGGCATAGAGACTTGCTGAAGATAACCGGTCAGAACATTCGTAAGCTCCGATTTCTCGATGCGACAACATCTTCAGACTGAAACTGTACAACTTCTTACTGAGGCTCTTTTCATGGGAAATATCCTCCCACATATCCTTCAGTTCTGTCTTTTCTTTTTTAGTGATGTAAGACGTCACATACCGAGCCACAGCCATACAGTTGTCAGCCACAAACTGTATATCCATGTTAGCATTCCACATGGACAAAATCACTGGGTTGTAGTCATTGATGTACTTGGACTCTTCGTTTCTTTTCAAATTGTATGTGCTTTTGGGTGATTTCCTCGTCACATTATGTCGCAGCAATGACATCAAATTGTTAACTCTTCCTTTTGATAACACCGACCGTGGAAATGCAAAACGACATCTGGTGTAGTATTTGTCCTTGTTTCTGAATTTACGACGGCAGTACTTTCCACAACGATGGCTTTGAAACCGTAAAACTTGTTCTCTTAGACTTTTGTCTTCGTTTGTCTTTGGAACAGCACATGTAGCATACTTTTCTATGAAACTCATCACTAAGTCATCCGGATATGTTCCAAATTTGGGTGCATCTTTGATCCATAGCAGCATATGTATATGAGGAGCACCTCTTGCTTGATAATCCTTTCTCCAGAAGAAATCCAACACCTCTCCAAGAGGTGGATTTTTCTTGTTCGTGATGAAAGACATCATAGCTTCAAATCTATGATTTAAGTACCTGCATACATTCACAGGATCCAAAGAGCACAGTTCTCCGGGTGTCTTGAATTCAATATTTTCAATGTTTCCATTTACCTCTCGCAGAAATTCAAGTAAGTCTTCCAAGCCATACTCAGCACAGCTGAGAGTGAGGAACCATGTGGGAGTTCCTAAGTTCCTCAGCATACATTTTAAGTCACCATGATGGCGGTACCAATACTCATTAGTACCACGCTGACAAGCCATGAGATTAATCAGGTGAGAATCCAAAATACTGTTTTGCACATTGACTTTATCCATAAAGTCCCTTGCCGAGATATTTCTCAGTTGTATACCACTTTTCAAGATGTGGTTCACTGCATAAGACAATCCAGAGAGATCACTTTCAAACAATAGATGAAATAAATAGGGAATGCATTGTCGAAACCTAGGATCTTCTGTATACAATCGTAAAGTCCGGTATTCTGAAGCAGGAATTTGAACAGGTCGCTCATCATATCGTCCTCCTCGACCTGTGGGAAATAACTGTGGGAAACACCGAGCTTCCAAACTTTCCTCCCAAACACTAATGGGACTCCCTTTGGCTTGTTTCATTTGAAACAATTCAATAGCATTCCCCATGACTTCCTTGGAATGCAAAGGATGAACACTATAATGTTCATATATTTCTTCCTTTTTAGAGGCTTCTACTTTCTCAATTTGACCAGGACACAAATCGCTGTCCTCTTCTTCACTTACTTCCTCTTCTGCAACACATACATTCTTGTAGTACTTATTATTTTTATCAAATACAATGTTGCCTTTTTGACTTTCCTAACATCCACTAAATCTTGCAAGATTTTCTTACTCTTTGTCGGAACACCATTAACTATGATAACCAGAGGTTCCTCTTCCACTTTCTCTACTCCAATTGTATTAATGTTTTTCTTCAAATCCAAAGGCAAATAAACAACCCTTCCCTTTAATCCTCTCTGTAAATCTGATGGAGGCAACTTCCCTGTCTTTGGCTCCATTCGTACAATAGCCTGGAAGGGATGGACCCTTTGAATCAAAATAGATTCATAAGTATTTAAATCCTTCAATTCATAAGGAATGTCATCTAATTCTAGATTATTATAAACCGCTCTAGCAGGCATCTGGTTTTGGTTTAATTTGTTATCGCAATAAGTACACATACGTTGGTCTGCTCCCAAATCAAAACAATTTTCTACCATCAAGTATGTGGCAAAATCCTTCCATTCACTATTGTTTTCCATATCACTCTTTGCATATATATCCACTAACTTAGTCTGATTCTTATAATAAGTCTGTCGACAACACACGCAAGTGAAATTAGGCCTCTCACTTGATTTCACCATAAACGTGGAAATTTCCTTGTGAAACTTATCTGTACTGAAAATCTGTTCACTGTCTTCCACATTACCTTCTTCTAGTGGTTCAATATCAACATTGTTCTCTTAACCAGCAAAATAACAGAACTCAATTTCTTGACAAATATTCTTCACATCTACTTCAGAACCATGCAAAAGAGCTCTGCTTAATTTTTTAAGCATAATTGCTGGACTCTTAGCATAATACAACATTCTAACTAATTTCCTCACTTTATTATGATGCACTGCTAGCATCCTGAAATGATGAAATACACTCTGGCATACTCTCCTAGAAAGACAAGCCAGTGAATGACCACGCAAACCTGTCACTTGTCTCACTCTGCAAGGATCTAATTCTTGCAACAACTTTATTTTTTGCTTTACACTTTTCTTATGAAATGTCCGTATAAAATCACAAAGCAAATTGATGGAATCCTGTCGCACACTGCAAATAGAACTACACTTCCAGGTGTACACTGGTCCCTTAGGACGTCTCCCTAAAACCTCATCACTTAGCGCCTCTTCTGCATCTGCAGACAGAAGTATTTCTTTTTCAACCGGATGACCATCTTTTACCTCATATGCTCGACCACTGCTGTCAACTGCATGCACCAAAACATTGTCCTGAAAATATTTCTCCTCATTAAAAAATGCCTCACTATTTGAACTATGCATCCATTCTCCTAAGAAAACTTCACAAAAATTACTTCGATTAACTTCTCTCTTCCATCTACTATTAGATTTGAAAACATAGATTACTTTGTTTAGTTTCCTAATTCTATTAATTACCAAAATAAATAACTTTCGCTTAATTTCGAAAGCCTGATCAATAATTTTCTCTACATTTTTCTTTTTCTTATAAAATGACACTTTCTGTTGACCTTTTTTTAATTGTTTTAGCAAATTGACAATTACCCTGTTGCGGAACATTCGCTTACGAATGTCCCTGAATATATTTGCCCTTCTACTGCCATGCACAGAGTTATCTCCTGCTCTAGCACAAACTTTTTGGACGGGCCTTTCCTTTCCATTTAAATTGGCTCTCTTTTTTTGGACTAAAACTTGTTCTGTAGTTATACTTTTGTTTCTACAAATGTTTCTAAGGAATGATTTCGTTCTCTTACCCAGTGTTCTCTTCGTCCGTTGAGGTAATTCTAATGTCGAGGACTGCTGCAAAATGTTAGTTAACTGCTGTCTTTGATGTTTTGTAGCCTTTCGAATTCTATCCTTAGACGGCATTGTCTAATTTCCAAATAATCTGCAGTTGAATCTGTGGTGAAACATAATAAAAAAAATTATTACCCACTATTACCAATCAGTAAATCAATAACAGTAAGAATTAGATTCAACAATGCTATAAAAATGAATAAAATAAAAGAATTCACAAAGGTGCAGGGGGTATCACTTTGACACCCTCTTGCACCCTCAAAATAGGCACAGGTGCCATGTGGCAGGCAAACCAGCCCTAAGGGCAGGTCTGCCTTTCACATGACATAGGTCTGCAAGCACACGTGTGCATGCACACCGGAATCGGTATTTTACCATGAAGTTTGATTTCATGCTAAAATACCGATTCGTTAAGGCCTTTGGGACTCAGAAGACTCCCCCCTACATAGCAAATTTACAGAATCGGTAAAATTAGGCCCCTACATACCGATTGGCCATTTACCGGTCGGAAACGGCCGAAATCGGCCGTAACCGGTCGGTAAATGGCCTGAAACGACCACCTACATCGGGCCCTAAGAGTGCATGCATTTGATTTCAAAAAAAGTTTTTAAACCTTTTATGTAAAACAATAATACTCCTACATTCATGGGGAACAGACTTAAAATGCCCTAATACACATGAAAACGTTTTTTAAAGGAACATGCACCTTTTTTTCAATAACTTTTAACATGGCTATGTAACTCAAACAATCAAAATGAAAATTTGCCAGGCACACATGGGGGCATATTTACAAGGGCCTTGCACTACGAGGAAAGTGACTTCAAATGATAAGACACACATGGGGACGTATTTACAAGGCCCTTGAACCCAGGGAAAGTGACTTGAAATTGCTAAGCACACATAGGAGGGTATTTACAATGCCCGTGCAACACTTATGCATCATTCTCTTTTAACATGGATATGTAACTCAAACAAATAATCATTCCTATGGGCTTTGAAGCCCATAGGAATGATTAGGCATTACCGATTCGGTATTTACCGAATCGGTAATTAAAGAATTCACAAGGGTGCAGGGGGTATCACTTTGACACCCTCTGGCACCCTCAAAACAGGCACAGGTGCCATGTGGCAGGCATACCTGCCCTAAGGGCAGGTCTGCCTTTCACATGACATACGTGTGCATGCACACATGTGCATGCACACCGAAATCGGTATTTTACCATGAAGATTGATTTCATGCTAAAATACCGATTCGTTAAGGCCTTTGGGACTCAGAAGAGTCCCCCCTATATAGCAAATTTACAGAATCGGTAAAATTACCGATTCGGTATTTTACCGAACCAATAATTGTTCCGATTCTGTAAATGAAGAATGCAAAATCGCCTTTGAAAGCAGAATGCAAACACTTGACGCCAAACATCATTTTAAATACACAGCTGACTTTCTTATTTACGCAAAAAAGCAAACTACTCTTTATCTAAAATATATAAACGATAACTCACCTTTACAAATTCTTTTTGAAATTCAAAACAGTCTCAGAAACACACCAATTATTCTTTACCAGAATTAAAGGTATGCACTCCAGAGGCTGGAGCCAACAAAGGCACCGAAACCCTGATATTCAACACACATATCTCTCATGACAGCCAATAAAAACTCTTCCCTCACTTTTTTCAAATCAACACCCTTCCCCCCTCTGCCCTTTCTACCTCTTTTCCATAGCAACTCCCGCCTGCCTGACCTGTCATGGCCACAAGTTCACACAACAATGTTTCAAATGAACTCTGAACTCTCAGTACACCTGCTAATACACTGCAATCTTTCATAACATCATTTTTAAATAACCATTCAAAATACATCTTTCAAAGAACACATCCATGCACCCTAACTTTCTGTTTTCAGCAATGGAAATACACCAATCACTGCTAATGAATCATTTGCACTTAAACTCCACAGTTTTTTTCATTACAAACTTCACTATTTCAACTGCCATTTCATTCCCACACTTCATCTGACTCCAGCAAAAACTCCTCTAGCTATGTTTTCAGTCTGGATTCTTGGACATAGCTACATCCACTGGGCTCACAGGTATGCTGATAACAGAAATTTACACAACCTCAATTTACAAAATGTGGAAATCAAATGGATTGGTCGAAGAGGATTGAAATGTCACCAATTGATACCATTGGTGAAAACCTTTTTACATTTGCCAACCCCTGACCTCATAATAGTGCACTGTGGAGGAAACGATTTGGGAACTTTGACTGGGATAGGTCTGGAAATGTTTTAAAGGACACCTTTGAGCAATTGATGACACTTTTTCCTCAAACTGCCTTGGTATATTCCAATATATGCCAAAGACAAAAATGGAGGTGGCCCAATCAATTTTGTCCACAAATTGAGAAATCGAGGAAGCATGTAAATAATTCTGTTTCAGCTTACATGAGGGACCATGGAATGGGCTGCATCTACAACAATAACTTGCGTTACTACATGCAAGATATCTACAGAGGAGATGGCGTGCATTTCTCAGATGAGGGGAACAGAGTTTTCATACTAAATTTAAGAATGTGTATTGGTTCCTACTTATAAGTTTCTAGAACATACACAGAACCCAAAAGCTCTTTTCAGAGCTACCTTAACTTAGTGTACTCTTTTGAAATTTCGAATGTACCTTTTTTCACTTATTTTCACTTATATTCGCTTCCCGGTACGCTACCCAGTTCGCTTACCGGCAGCTAACCACGCGAAAAAATCATTTTTTTTTCTCGACATATATGAGCCTCCTCAGCCACCCTCAGAAAACTTAGGGAAACAGGATACGTCTAAACTACCCCAATCTACCCATTCTGAACATTATTTACCCTCCATCTTATATCTCAATTCTACCGAAACACAAAATGGAGGACTCCCGTAACGCTGCAAGTTCGCGTACCGGGAACGCACTGACAAGCACTCGCTCAAAAGAGGTGGGAAAGTAATTTACAGAAAAACCACTGGAGACACTTTCACCAATTAAACAGTAACTCATACTACATACCAATCCTTACCATTTTCATAAATTTCGTTGGAATACCATTTAGCCATTTAGCATGTAGAACTCTCTAAAATCCCTGAGGTAAATTACTTCACAAAAGATATCGGAAGTGTTGGAAATGACAACCAATTAAAATATTACTTTCAATTTCTACTATTATATCAAGACATTTGATTGGTTTTGTACCTGAATATATATAAACAAAGAGAGAGAAACACAGCCATTTTGACTACTACTTCGTGAAGTGCAGAACAACAAAAAATCAACTGATAACTTCAAATTATATTTAAAAGGTAAGATATTATTTATAAAACTGAAGTATGCTCTGTACTGAAAGCCAATTAGAAAAACATTTTCAGACAGTTATATTCTATCACTCTGTAATACTTATAGAATAAAATAGACTTCTCTGTTTTAGTTATGGCAAGGCCAGTCCAAGGATTTGCGAGGCCCTGGGCTAAAAGGGAACGTGCGCGAAGCCCCCTCCAAATTACATAAGTGACCACTTAGAAGTAGAACATTCACAGACACTGTGGGGGCCCCATTGTCCAGCATTTTGACGCCCCCACAGTTTTAACTTTTAATCCACACGCATTTCTCACACCTTCATAGGTGTGAGAATTGATTGTGGTCTAAAAGTTAAAACTGAGGGTGCGCCAAAATGCTGGACAATGGGCCCCCCACAGTGTCTGTGAATGGTCTCCTTGCAATTCAAAGAGCGTCTCCTTCTACCTCCACTATACCTCCTGACACCATCCATGAGAGGCCCAAGGAGGGGGCCCCCTGCAATAGACCTTAATTGCAGGCGACACCTTTCTTTGTGATAGATCTCCAGGAAAACAAACGGACACATCACCAGTGCGTGGCCCCATGCTGGTGGGCTAAGTGTGAGGTCCTGAACGGCAACCCACGCTGCCCATGCCTAGCGCCGGCCCTGAATTAAGGATAGAGTTAGACTTCTCTAGTATAATTCAGAATTGACTAAGAGTTTATTTGATAATTTTCTTCATATTTCTACTTCCAATTTGATACCATACACTGCCCAAAGAAAAAAACACTGTTTAAATAACCAAACTACCTGTCTGTACTGAAACCCAACAGTGCCCTATCTGTACTGATATATTTTTTAAAAATTCATTTTTCAGAATCCTAAATGGAAGGACAAGAAAACAACTTGAAAACTGAAACAGAAAAAAAAGGAGACAGAAGTTGACAAGGATTTCTACGACGATACAATAAACAATGAACTTGTGCAATGTGTAGATGCAGTCGATTTTCTACTGAAAAATGAAGAAAAAAATGATCACGATTTTTTAGATTTTCTTTTAAATTTTGAAAAACAATCTGAAAAATAAATTTTTATTTCTTAATTCAAAAATTGTTTGACACATTATTTATTTTTATACGTATATTGAAAACTAGTAACAAATTGATTATAACGTGAAGTCAGACTTTAAATATACTGTGCAACTTTTTGGTGTTACATACTAACTTTGTTCATAGTTACTTCCTTTCTCCCACTATATAATCCCCAATGTGTATTTAACATCTCTTTATCATCTCCTGCCTCCATGTTGTTTCGGCTTTCCAGACAGACTATGGTATGAATTCCATATACCACAAGAACATCTTTAACAACAAGCAAGTTATCTACAAAGGAGACGGCGTTTATTAATTTATAGACTCTGCATTGGTACCTACATGTAGCTACGTAAATAAAAAAAAACAAAAAAAACATCAAAACGAACAATTGATAAACATACAATAAGTTAAAAGTCAATCATTCTTGTTTCCTTATAGTACGCTCCCCAGACCGCTTTCCGGTACGCGTACCGGGCGCACCCCACGAAATTTTTTTATTTATTTATTTTTTTTTTTGCACGGCGGGGCCCTTTTAAAGCCTCCACATCAAACCTAGGGGGTCAAGGAGGATCTACTATGCCCCCTTATGGGCATTTGCCCCTTTGTTTTGGCCTCCTCTTGTCTCTCGATCCTACCGAGAGACAAGATGGCGGCCGCTGCGGACTGTTTAGAATGTTGACAGACACCGGAGAGCCAATCAGCTTCGCTTCGCTAAGCTCCGTTACGCGAAAAGTACGCGAACTGGAGCGCTACCCGGGACGCTGTCACAGATATATCTGTTTTTTTAAATGTTAATTTCTCAAAATCCACTGCAGCACATATATTGAGACCCAGCAAAGGCACATCGGGCTAACAGTCCCTACAAATTTGCCAAGTTTCGTGTAAATCCATTCAGCCGTTCGACCTAAAAGTGAGGCCAAACGCCCTATGGAAAAATGAATGGGAAAAACGCGTTTTGGGGCCCCCCTTTTTTCTCGGCCCCCCCTTGACGGAACCCCCCCCCAAATTTTCTGGGGCTGCTCAGAAACAAAATGTGCCATTTTCCTGAAAATTTCAGCCGATTCCGTCCACAAACGCCAAAGTTATTAGACATAGAATTTTCAAAAGTTCCATAGAGAAAAAATCCTAACTATATATACCTACTGGCGACCGCCAGTAGGTTATATATATATATCCTATGGGGAAATGCTGCGGATCAAACGCATCTGCAGTGACAATAAGGAATGTAAACTAGCTCAGGAAAGTTGTAAGGAGCGGTTCCTTCAAAGGGGATACAAACCCGCGATCATTGATAAGGCTATCAGGAAAACTGAATCTTTGAGTCGTGACAAGATCTTAGCCCCAAAAATCCCTGCCATGGCCGATGATTCTAACAATAAATTGCGAGTCATCATAACCTATAACAAACAGCAAGCGGCCATTAGAAAGATTTTCAGGAGGCACTGGGATCTGTTGTTGAAGGATCCTGTCATAGGCAATGATTTGCTTAGAGACAATCCTACCCCTCTGATAACCTTCCGGAAAGCTAGATCCATGGGAAATTGTCTGGATAAATGCAATCCTGAAATTAGACCCCCTTCCAATTGGCTGTCCAAGCAAAAAGGTTTTTTCAAATGTTTCCAATGTAAAGCCTGCAAACATGCGAATAATGTGAAGGAATACAGTGTTCCATTCTTGCCTTATCCAGTTAAAATCAAGCGACGTATCACGTGCAAAACTGAATACGTTGTGTATGTGTTAGAATGTCCCTGCGCATTGCGCTACATTGGCAGTACTAAGTTACCCGTGCACATGAGGATCCTGCAACACCTCAGGGCCATCCACAACAAGGATCAAGCATATCCTGTAGCACAGCATTTTCAAGCCAAGCATAATAGCGATAACACTCTGCTTCAGTACTTTGCCATAGACTGCATACCTCCTTCTCGCAAGGGTGGCAACAGGGACAGTGCCTTGAGAGTGCTGGAAACCAGGTACATTTTGGAATTTAATTCCAAGGTCCCAAATGGTCTTAACACCACGGAGGACTTATATACCTGTATATAAACCAATCACTCAACTCTGCTGTCTCTGGATTTAACACTGTTTCCTACATGTTTGATGGGCATTGTATGATTTGATTTACTTCAAAACATGGGTTTGGAAAATTATTTTTGCTACTGTAACATGTCTCTGAATCTCCAAAGATGCCTCTCTTTAAAAGTCTCTCGAGAACATACATCTGCGCTACAATATGAATTTGAGTATTCACTCATTTTAAATTCACGATACACATTGCTGGTTATCTCTATTATTTTAATAGAGTCTTGTGGGTTTTCCTATTCTAGAATTTTTGTTTCACTGTTTCACAAATATATTATCACTTTACTTTTCGCCTATACATTTCAGGCAGCTGATAACATCGATCTATATATCCTAGGACCCTTTTGCCTAGTTTAAAGTGTTTGCCCACTTGGGCAATATTAATGTAAACAGCATATTTAAGACTGCATTTGGAGTTTGATACATACATATAGTTGTTAACCATCGATTTGGTTATGTATCTATAATTATATGAGGAGGGCTCCTTATATCATTGGGGAGTTGTCTTTTAAAATGTCTTTATTTATTTAGATATGTGTATATATATATATTTTTCTACTGAGACTTATATGTATATTTTTGTATCAATATATAGGTGTATATTCATGAAATCACTTGTAAATACGCTTGATTTTAATTGTACATTCTATCTATATTATTGTACATATGTATTCCATTAGCAGTCCAGTTTATATGCATTGTGTTCGTTGCATAGTCTGTTTTTCAGTTTCATTGTGCAATGTAACAGCTGTTTACAATCATTGGTTACTTGTCACTTTAAATATGGCATGGGTCCATGAGTAACGCGTCATGTGATCAAGGTCCAGGTCGGACCGAAACGCGTCATGGCGGCATACTGATGCGTGGCGAATTTTCTTTCAATAAATATTGAAAAGCACGAAAGATTGGGTCCGCGCTTGTCTATCTGAGTCCTGTTTGCTGAGTGGATTCCTAAGATAGAGTACTGGAATATATATATATATATATATATATATATATATATATATATATATATATATATATATATATATATATATATATATATATATATATATATATATATATATATATAGTTAGGATTTTTTCTCTATGGGATTTTTGAAAATTCGATGTCTAATAACTTTGGCGTTTGTGGACGGAATTGGCTGAAATTTTCAGGAAAATGGAACATTTTGTTTCTGAGCAGCCCCTGACAATTTGGGGGGGTTTCATCAAGGGGGGGCTGAGAAAGAAGGGGGGTCCCAAAACGCGTTTTTCCCATGTTAATTTCCATAGGGCGGTTGGCCTCACTTTTAGCTCGAACGGCTGAATGGATTTGCACGAAACTTGGCAAAATTGTAGGGACTGTTAGCCCGATGTGCCTTTGCTAGGTCTAAATATATGTGCTCCAGTGGATTTTGAGTAATTTTGGTTCAAAAAAAGATATATATCTGGGCGGAGCCTAACCACACATCTGATCTGATTGGCTGTCAGCACTTCATCCAAGAAGTGTTGGCAGCCATCTTGGGACCAATATACATGATAGCACCTCATTAAAAAGCATTGTAGTTAATAGAGGGTTTTAGGACTTTAGTTACATTATAAATCATTTGTTGATGGTACCATACTCGTTTTAGGAATTGTGGTGGGTTCTAAGGTGATTTTACCATGTGAAAAAACCTTCTGCTGTGATATCATGAATATTGTTTGAAAGAAAACTAATATCTCATGATTTTCCCACAGTGGTTTGGAAGGGGATCTATAAGCTAAACTGAAAGCATATTTTCTGTAAATTCACATTATCTTTCTCAGTCATGTGAAAATGAAGTCTGACATTCTCAGTAAAACATGTACATCCAACAAGGACAGAGACTGTCAGTTGATTCCTTTGTGTTCTACTGCAGCCTCCTAGAGTGTTCTAAAGAACAACTAGAGCACTAACAGTCCTACTTATTACAAAGGTATGGCACACCTGAAGCCATCTTGATTGGAATAAAGTGGTAACTCTTAAAACATTTAATTTAAAAAGAAACAACATGAGGGGGTATATTTTGCCATAGAAAGTATGATTAGTGCTGCAGAATGAAAAATTAGGGCACATTTTGAGTGACTTCTCAAATCCTTTTCTATTTCATTAAAACATTCTGACATGCAGTCTCCCAAAATGGCCACCAGAGACAAAAGAGCCCAAATGTAGCCCAAATATCACCCAGATGTAGCCCAAGTATAGCCCAATGACAGAATGTCCCAGAGTGTTCTAAAGAACAACTAGAGCGCTAACAGTCCTACTTATTACAAAGGTATGGCACACCTGAAGCCATCTTGATTGGAATAAAGTGGTAACTCTTAAAACATTTAATTTAAAAAGAAACAACATGGGGGCGTGGCCAGGATGGCGGCGCGGTAGGACGTGTTTCGTGTCCCCTCCGGCCCCAGGCCCTACATAGCGCAGTTTGGTGTGACCCCCGGAGCTCTTGTGGGGCATTTGGTGGTCGGAGTGACCCTCCGTGGCAGTGGCCGGCAGAGCCGATCGCCCGACATCGAGGAGATCCGCCTGCGGAACACCCGATCAGGCGGCTGTACCGGACCCGAGGAGAGTGGTGTGAGGCAGTGGCCGCGGCGCACCGGAGACGTGGGGAGAGGAGCAGCGAGCACCAGTGCTCCCCGCCGGACCCTGAGGGGAGGCACTGCAGACCGTACCTGGCGAGGAAGGAGAGCCAGTCGGTGCCGGACTTCGGGACCACGGCGGGGGCGGAGCCTCATGCCCGGAGAGCCTGGAGCAGTGGAGCGGCCATCCAACTAATTTAGGCAGGGGTCTGAGGCCTAGCGGGAAGACCGCCGGAGCGGATTTCCGAGCCCCCTGCGGCGGCGCAGGGCACCGGGGAGCGCCGGACAGTTGGTAGTGCGGAAGGAGGCACACGGCGCGACCTGGACGAGATCTTTGGGTCGGCGGCAGCTGGGAAGGTGCATCGTTGCCGGGGCACTGCTCGGAGCGGAGCACTCGGACCCTGGCACGTCCTACTTGGGGGCTCGGCAGCCAGGTGGAGGAGCTTGGAGGAAGGGGGAGAGACCGTCGGAGTGGATCTCCGAGCCCCCTGCACCGGCGCAGGCAGCAGAGGGCACCGGACACTCAGCAGTGCAGAAGGAGGCACACGGCGCGACCCCGGACGAGCACTCTGGGTCGGCGGCAGCTGGGAGGGTGAGTCACTGCGGGTGCACTGCTCGGAGCGGAGCGATCTGACCCCTGGCACATCCTACTTGGGGATCTAGTAGCCTGGCAGAGGAGCTTGGACGGAGGGGGAGCCTCTCGGCGCCTGTGGGGCGGCCCCCGGCTCTGACTGGCGCGGAGTGTCTGTGGGCCTCAATGCTTCTGTGGAGGTGATTGCTTTTGGGCCTAGCGCGAAGGCGCCAACTCGAGCCCTCGTGGAGCCCTGGTCTGGGGGCAGCAGAGCGGACTTTAGGGTGCCTCCCAGGAAGACACGTGGGGCCGCGATGGCTACGGTGGTACGCAAGGGAAAGACAGTGAAGGACCAACCGAAGAACACCCAGCAGCCGGCGTCACCCGGCCCAAGCGCATCTCCTAGGCCCTCAGATGATGAAGCACCGGCCACTAAAGCCTTCATGGCGGACCTTTTTAAGTCCATAAAGGAGGATATCTCAGATCTCTGAGCACAACTCACATCTGATCTTCGGGAAGTAAGGAGAGATGTGGACGCGGTGGGGGAAAGGGTGGCCACTTTGGAGGACCATGACCTCAGCATGGCGAATGATGTTCACCAGCTGCAGCAGGACGTTTTGAGGCTCACCGAACAGAACCTAGACCTGCAATCCCATGCGGAGGATTTAGAGAATCGCTCACGAAGGAACAACATTCGCATTCGGGTGGTGCCGCAGGGCGGAGAGGCGGGAGACCTCCGTGAGTACGTGCAGGACCTCTTCATCCAGCTTCTGGGGGACGAGGATGTACATGAGATTAGAATGGACCGGGCTCACCGGGTGGGCTTGCCAAGGAGGGGAGGTGGACCACCCCCAGACATCCTGGTGTGTGTCCACGACTTTCAGCTCAAGGAGAGGATCCTCAGGAAGGCGAGGGACACCACTGACTTCCAGTTCCGTGGGCACCGGCCACAGCTCTTCCAGGACTTGGCGGCAACGACCCTTCAGAAGCGGCGTGAATTCAGGCCTGTCACGGCGTTCCTTCGGCAGCGTAGCATTCCTTACTCGTGGGGCCACCCTTTCCGCATAGTGTTTCGCTGGAATAATAAGCTTGAACAAATTCGCTCGCTGCAGGTGGCCAAGGACTTGCTAGGCATTGAGGAAGAGACACCAACATCGAGGGCCGGCAGCCCGTCACTTAGACGGCGACATCGATCTTCCTCTTGGCATCGACTGGGGCAGGCGGCGGATCGCGGGCGGCCTGATCGGGCTACCAGCCTACAAGCGATGGGAGACGCAGTGGCCTCCGTCGCCTCTGCAACGTTGACATCCTCTCAGCAGAGCTCTGGGGCGGCATAGTGGCCGAATAAGGGCCTGGAGGCTCCGGAGGGGCACACGTTCATTCATTGGTCCATGGGGCAGCAGGAACTTTGTGAGAAGACCCCCGGGACCGCGGCCTTGGAGGACCCACCCGAGGTCTTTCACCCCCCTCCCAGAGACTGTCCGGTGCGCTGCACTGTTCTGGGAGTCTTCGTTGAGACTGTAACGTATTATTGTTTTTGTTTGACATGGGGTTTGGGGATTGGGTGGGGGGCTGTGGGGAGTTGTATGTGGCTGCCTCCGCCAAGGGAGGAATTGTGGGGTGTTGGTCGGGGGGGAAGGGGCTGGGGGGGTTCCATGGTGGTGGTGATGTGAGTGTTGAGTGGGGTGCTTGGTCAAGGGGTGATTTGGTAAGGCGGGGGAGGGGGGAGGGGATTTGCGATGCCAGTTAGCGTAGGGACATGGAACGTAAAAGGGCTTAACTCACCGCAGAAGCGACAAAAAGTGTGGAAGTATCTGGTGGACCATCAGCTGGATGTGGTGGGCCTCCAGGAGACCCATCTAGCACGGAAGGATGAAATGCGCCTTAGGCATAGGGCTTACCCGATCATTTACAGGGCCTCTGCATCCACAAAACACCGAGGGGTGGCTCTCCTCTTCCGTGCGGCGCTACACTTCCAGCCAGTGGAGGTACGGGCTGACAGGGACGGCCGGTGGTTGATGGTGAAGGGGTTGGTTCAGGGTCGCTTGTGTACCTTTGTTGTGTTGTATCTTCCTAATGCAGGCCAGAAAAAGTTCCTACAGGCGCTGTTGCAGAGGGTGGGGGAATTCGCTGAGGGATGCCTGTTTCTTCTGGGTGATTTTAATTTGGTGTGGGACAAGGTTGTGGATAGCTCTAGGACTCACAGGGCTGCTGCGGGGGTGTTCTCGGCAGCGACACAAGGGCTGCTGGGGGAACTGGGCCTTGCTGATAGCTGGAGGTTCTTTCATCCAACTTCTCGGGATTACAGGTTCTTTTCACATGTGCATCAGTCCTACTCCATACTAGACTATGTTTTCATCAGTCAGGCACTTAAGGGGGATATCCAAGATGCTGCCATTCTCCCACTCTCGGTCTCCGACCATAGCTTGTTAGTGCTCACCCTCCGTTGGTCGCCATCTGGCGATGGGCTGCGGAAGTGGTATTTCCCTGCCTCGGTGGTCAGGGATGAAGCTTCCAGCCGGGCACTCCGGGAGGCCATTCGGGAGTTTATTGCCCTCAATCCCATATCGGATACGTCGGTAGCCAATACCTGGGACGCACTTAAGGCGTCAGTCAGGGGTACCTGCCTAGCACTTAATGCCAAGCTTAATAAGCTGCGGAGGAAAGATCGGGAGGAATTGGAAGCCGAACTGTCTAGGCTGGAGCAGGAGCACAAGCTTAATCCATCCAGGGCGACCTTGCGTCCGCTGACGGCGATTCGGGGGAAGTTGAGGGCCCACTATAATAACAGGGCAGAACTCACAATGCTGCGACTGGGACGACACTCCTACTCCTCTGGGAATAAAGTGGGGAGACACCTGGCACGTCAGCTGCGGGAGAAGAGGGAGAGGGAATACATCGGAGGAGTGATGGACGAAGCAGGCGTACTACAACATAGGGACGAGGAGAAGGCGAATATCTTTGGCCGCTTTTATGCGGACCTTTACGCAGGGGACGGACTAGACGCGGAAGCACAGCGGGAATACTTGCAGCAGCTGCCACTTCCTCAGGTGTCACAGCAGTGGAATGAGCTGCTGGAGGCCCCGATCACCAGGGAAGAGGTCCTTCAAGTCATCAAGGACCTGAAATTGCACAAGGCGCCCGGTCCGGATGGCTACACGGCCATCTTCTACAAGTCGTATGCTTCCGACCTCTGCGATTTTCTGGTGGCCCTGTTTAATGACATGGCCACTTCTGGCTCGTCAGCTGGTACTCTGGTGGAGGCAGTGGTCACGGTTTTGCCCAAACCAGGGAAGGACCCTGCCCAATGTGCTTCCTATCACCCCATAGCGCTTCTAAACTCAGACTCTAAATTGTATTCAGCGATCCTGGCCCGTAGGTTGCAAGACCTGATGCCTGCGCTTATTCACCCAGACCAGTCCGGCTTTATTAAGGGGCGCCAAACCCATGATAACACGCGGAGGGTGGTGCATCTCATTGAAAAGGCCAACAGGTTTTGTATCCCGGCGGTCCTTGTGGGGCTGGACGCCGAAAAGGCCTTCGACCGGGTGGATTGGGGCTTTCTATTTGCCACTATGTCGACGTTTGGCTTTTCGGACAGGTTTATCACTATGGTGAAGGCCAATTATAGCAACCCCAGGTCGCGAGTGACGGTGAACGGACACAAATCGGTGTACTTCCCTCACTCTAGGGGCACCAGGCAGGGTTGTCCTCTCTCACCCTGGTGTTTGCGCTCAGCATCGAACCTTTGGCGCTGGCGGTCCGGACATGTGAGGGGATACGGGGCATCCCGTTCGCAGGAGAGCAGCATAAAATAATGCTCTTCGCGGATGACATTCTGTTTTCGGTGGCAGACCCGGAACGGTCGTTACCCTGCGTCAGGGAAGCATTGTTGCAGTTTGAGACTGTGGCCGGCTTTAAAGTCAACTACGGTAAGTCCTATGTTCTGAATCTCACCCTGTCGCAGGCAGAAGTGGACAGGGTTCGTCCGCTGACACCCCTAGCTTGGGCCGTCAACTCGATAGTCTACTTGGGGGTCCATCTGACCCCGACGGTGGGCAAACTGTTTTCAGCCAACTTCCCCCCTCTCTTGGCCAGGACACGGTCAGAACTGGATAGGTGGAAACCTAAATTTCTGTCTTGGTTAGGTAGAATCCACTCAGTGAAGATGGTTCTCCTTCCTAAGTTTCTTTATTTGTTTCAGGCACTGCCTATACCGCTGGACAATGATTTCTTTCGGCACCTCAAGACGCAAATACTGCGATTTATATGGCAAGGGGGACGGGCTCGTCTCTCTTTTGCGGTCTTGCGTCGTCCCAGGACGGAAGGGGGAGTGGGCCTCCCAGACCTGCAACTCTATTATAAAGCGGCTCAATTGAGGGTGATGGTGGAGTGGTCGCAGCAAACATCTGAAAAGCACTGGCTCCATATGGACCGGAGTGTGGCTGGCAGGTCGATATGGGACCTCGCGTGGAAGCCTAAGAGGGACAGGCCTCTCAACGCGTATATCAGTACTCCGACGAGTACAACGCTGAAGGTGTGGGACACGCTCGCCTCGGATGAGCGTTGGACGACCTTCCCCTCTCCCTTTACGCCCATCCATTTTAATCCTGCCTTTGCTCCGGCGCTCCATGATGGAGCCTTTGACGCCTGGAGGGAGGGGGGTTGTAGGGCACTGACGCATCTGTTTCATGGACTGGATCCCCTCTCCTTTCCCAACTGCATGAGGGACTATGGGGTTTCCCAGACTGAGCGATTTCGCCACCTACAGATGCTCCACTGGGCCACATCGCCTGGGGTGCGTGACGCGGCTACGAGACCACCCACGCCGTTTGAGGCCTTTTTACTTCGGACGTCCACCATGAAGGGGACTATCTCCTTTTTATACCGCCACCTGCTTCATTCTGCTGTGGCCCCAAGGCCGCGGTATATGGCTCAGTGGGAAGACATGGTGGGGAGAGAAGTCTCCGATGCCGAATGGACGGCATTATGGAGGGATGTCACTGCATTCAACCACTCCCTGCAGTTACGGGAGGCACACCTTAAGACCCTTACACTCTGGTATCTCTGCCCAGCTAGACTTCATCGCATATACCCGGCTACATCCGATAGGTGCTGGAGGGGTTGTGGACTCCTGGGTGACTTTCGCCACATCTGGTGGGACTGCCCAGTGATTCGGCCCTATTGGGAGGAAATCCTCTCGCATATTAAGGACATTCTGAGCTATCCCATTGAGGACTCCATCGCATCGGTCTTGTTAGGCCTGCGGGATCCCCACCTGAACTACCAGACACGGGCGGATAAAAGGAACTTGTGGCTATGCTTGGGAGCCGCCAAACTTACTCTGGCTGCCGCTTGGAAGCAGAGAGGAGCCCCTGCTATTTCTTTGTGGCACGCTAGACTGTGGAGATACTTGAGTCTGGAGAGAATGGCGGACATCTATTTGGGCAATTTCAAGAATTTTCGTTATCAATGGGGTCCTCTAGTGGAGTTCCTTTCTAAAGGTTTGCCTTCGGCAGTTTGCCCGGCCTCTATTAGGTCACTTCATCTATTTCAAGTCTAGTGTGAATGACGGTGGACCAGCCGGAGTGTTTGCGGGATCACCACCATGGGGGAGGGAGGGGGTTGTGGGGAGGGGGGGGGGGGTTTGGTTCCTTCTGTTTCGGGTACGGGAGCCCCTGAGGAGAGCGCTGTTGGGCCGGTAGCCATCTAGCTGATTAGACACCTGACCTTGTGGATATTTGACGCTGTGCTCTCATGTTGGACTTTGACAGCTTTTGAGACGTACCCACAGACTCAGCTACTATTGCTTTGAACTTGATATACGAGTGTCAGTATATAATGTATGCCCTGTTGCTTCTTAATGCGCCCCTTGGGCGGGGAACTGATGGCACCTTGGGGGCCCTCGCCCTGTTTGTTTTCTCTCTGTAAACCAAAATCAAAATAAAAAATTTTATAAAAAAAAAAAAGAAACAACATGAGGGGGTATATTTTGCCATAGAAAGTATGATTAGTGCTGCAGAATGAAAAATTAGGGCACATTTTGAGTGACTTCTCAAATCCTTTTCTATTTCATTAAAACATTCTGACATGCAGTCTCCCAAAATGGCCACCAGAGACAAAAGAGCCCAAATGTAGCCCAAATATCACCCAGATGTAGCCCAAGTATAGCCCAATGACAGAATGTCCCAGAGTGTTCTAAAGAACAACTAGAGCGCTAACAGTCCTACTTATTACAAAGGTATAGCACACCTGGAGCCATCGTGATGGGAATAAAGTGGTAACTCTTAAAACATTTAATTTAAAAAGGAACAAAATGAGGGGGTACATTATGCAATAGAAGGTATTATTAGTGCTGCAGAAAGAAAAATTAGGGCACATTTTGAGTGACTTTTCAAATCCTCTTCTATTTCATTAAAAAAGTCTGACATGCAGTCTCCCAAAATGGCCACCAGAGACAAAAGAGCCCAAATGTAGCCCAAATATCACCCAGATGTAGCCCAAGTATAGCCCAATGACAGAATGTCCCAGAGTGTTCTAAAGAACAACTAGAGCGCTAACAGTCCTACTTATTACAAAGGTATGGCACACCTGAAGCCATCTTGATTGGAATAAAGTGGTAACTCTTAAAACATTTAATTTAAAAAGAAACAACATGAGGGGGTATATTTTGCCATAGAAAGTATGATTAGTGCTGCAGAATGAAAAATTAGGGCACATTTTGAGTGACTTCTCAAATCCTTTTCTATTTCATTAAAACATTCAGACATGCAGTCTCCCAAAATGGCCACCAGAGACAAAAGAGCCCAAATGTAGCCCAAATATCACCCAGATGTAGCTCAAGTATAGCCCAATGACAGAATGTCCTAGAGTGTTCTAAAGAACAACTAGAGCGCTAACAGTCCTACTTATTACAAAGGTATAGCACACCTGGAGCCATCGTGATGGGAATAAAGTGGTAACTCTTAAAACATTTAATTTAAAAAGGAACAAAATGAGGGGGTACATTATGCAATAGAAGGTATTATTAGTGCTGCAGAAAGAAAAATTAGGGCACATTTTGAGTGACTTTTCAAATCCTCTTCTATTTCATAAAAAAATTCTGACATGCAGTCTCCCAAAATGGCCACCAGAGACAAAAGAGCCCAAATGTAGCCCAAATATCACCCAGATGTAGCCCAAGTATAGCCCAATGACAGAATGTCCCAGAGTGTTCTAAAGAACAACTAGAGCGCTAACAGTCCTACTTATTACAAAGGTATGGCACACCTGAAGCCATCTTGATTGGAATAAAGTGGTAACTCTTAAAACATTTAATTTAAAAAGGAACAAAATGAGGGGGTATATTTTGCCATATGAATTATGATTAGTGCTGCAGAAAGAAAAATTAGGGCACATTTTGAGTGACTTCTCAAACCCTCTTCAATTTCATTAAAAAATTCTGACATACAGTCTCCCAAGATGGCCACCAGAGACAAAAGAGCCTAAATGTAGCCCAAATATCACCCAGATGTACCCCAAGTATAGCCCAATGACAGAATGTCCCAGAGTGTTCTAAAGAACAACTAGAGCGCTAACAGTCTTACTTATGACAAAAATATGGCACACCAGAAGCCATCTTGATTGGAATGAAGTGGTAAGTCTGAAAACACTCAATTTAAAAAGGAAAAACATGAGGGGGTTAATTTTGCCATAGAAAGTATGATTAGTGCTTCAGAAAGAAAAATTAGGGATCATTTTGAGTGACTTCTCAAATCCTCTTCTATTTCATTAAAAAAATTCTGACATGCAGACTGAAACATGCACTTTGAATACCAGCAGCAGACGTCCCTGGTGAGCAGTAGCTTTACTACAGTGATCTAATGTGCAACTAGAGTGCTAACATTCAGAATTTATGGCAAATGTGTGACACATCTGAATGCCTTCTTGATGGAACCAAAGTAAACAAGCATTGAAAATGCAATAGATCTCGCCCTCGTTTAAGTTAAAGCCATTCTGTTTGTAATGAGGTGGCTTTTTAGCTTTGCTTTTATTAGCGTTTTTTCAACTTTCATGTAAATAGCATGCATCTGTATGCATATAAGTATATGTATGCATGCATTTATGTTTTTATTTATATAGATATACAGATGATATATGTTTATATATGTATGTATATATATATATATTCACTGAAAAAACCACAGGCTATAGACCATATATAGTTAGGAATTAGCATTTACAAAACCTTGAAAATTCACTGAAAAAACCATAGGTTATAGACCATATATAGTTAGGAATTAGCATTTACAAAACCTTGAAAATTCACTGAAAAAACCATAGGTTATAGACCATATATAGTTAGGAATTCGCATTTACAAAACCTTATTTTACTCACACAAAACCATTGAAATTCCATATATAGTTAGTTGCACTAACTATATATCGCGCACCCGCAATCCACTGCTGATGATGTCACATATTACATCATTCATGACATGGTCAGTGACATCACTGATGACATCACTGATGATATCTCAAATGACATCACTGATGACATCTCAAATGACATCACTGATGACATCACTGATGACATCTCATTTGACATTACTGATCACATCACTGATGATATCATTCATGTGATAATACGATGAACCTCTTCAGACTCTAATATAACCTTAGATACAATCAGTGTAAACAGACACTCACAGACTGTCACTCATCCATGGAGTTACTCACACACCTAGTCAGTCATGCAAAGAATCAATCACACCTCCATTTCCTCAACTATACAGTTATACAAACTTCACTTATTCAAACATATACTAACACATATTTACTCTCTTATACAATCCCTGATACAAGTTCACAATGATCCATACAGCCACTCACACATTCACTGGCTCTTATGCACAGTTATTTATATATGTCAACTCTCACATGTACTGTGTTTTACATATGTACCTACTTTGACATGTAGCACTGAGATATCCATTCACTCACCAATACACTCATGCACACAGTCAACCGCCCATACAGCTGTTTCCACATGCACTTTTGAAACCATACATCTAGTGAATCAACTGCTCACACATCTATGCACAGAGTCATACACCTCCCAGCCACCCACACACACACTCAGTCTCCAATACAAATACGTGGGCAACCAATCAATAACCCATATCGTTACTCATATAGCTACTTATCAACACATGCAACAGTTTACAGAACAACAGACATAATGATGCACAAATTAAGACAGTTTAGTCACTAACCCAGGCACTCAGTGAGACACATTTAATCACTCACTCATGCAGTCAGTCATGCACCTACTAAATCCTTCATCCAGACACTTATACATCCGCTCATTCTTCAATATGTAAGACATATTTTAACTTTACAGAAACATACAGTCACTGGATGTTGTCATCAGTGATGTCATCAGTGATGTCATTTGAGATGTCATCAGTGATGTCATCAGTGATGTCACTGACCATGTCATGAATGATGTAATATGTGACATCATCAGCAGTGGATTGCGGGTGCGCGATATATAGTTAGTGCAACTAACTATATATGGAATTTCAATGGTTTTGTGTGAGTAAAATAAGGTTTTGTAAATGCGAATTCCTAACTATATATGGTCTATAACCTATGGTTTTTTCAGTGAATATATATATATATATATATATTACTTCAGTAGTTGTTGAGAAAATTAAATTTTCCCAAATTATATATCTATGGGTGGGACATCGTCTGAGCACGGTTCATGCACGGTCCTTGCACGGTCCTTGCACTGTGCGCGGACCCTAGCATGCGCGAGCGGAATTCTGATTGGCTTTTGGACATCTGTCAACATTCCAGTCAGTCGAGATGAGGAAGTGCTGTCCACCATCTTGTTTTTGTGGCAGACTGTAGCTGTAAAGAGAAGGCTAGTACTTGAAAAGGGGGCAGGGTTGAGATTCCTGATCCACCTAGGTTTTTCATGGGATCTCTAAAGGACCCCGAAGATCGAAAAAAAAAAGAAAAATTAAATCATGGGGTCCGTGCACCGTGCGCGGACGGTGGTCTAAAAAGACAAAATAAATACATTTAAATAACAAGTTTGAGTGTTTAGATGTTGGTTAAGTGTAATATTGAGTGGTGACTTTTTCACCTTTGGGTTTAGATAGGTGTTTTGTGGAGAGTTAATATGGTAATAGATAGAGAGCAGTGGGTGTAGGTTGAAGATTATGTGAGTTTGAAAGTGTTGAAATTTTGAACCAATTAAAATGTTACTTTGGTTTTGATTTTGTGTGTGATGAAATTTGATTAGCTGGGTATCTGAATATGTATGAGAAATGAGAGGGAAACAGAGGCATTTTGTAATTGTAGTGTCTGAGGTACACTTCTGAGGGATTTTTTTGAGTTGAATTTCTGGTGTGAGATTGACACAGTATTTACTGTTCAACAGTTTTCTAGAAGGTGAGTTGTTAGTTTGTAAGGAGATTTATGTTGTTTAGTTTAAGTTAATAGGAAAAATGTTTTGCTACTCTCTCTGTCTTTCTCTCTCTCTCACTGTGTCACTTTCTGTCCACCACTGTTCTTTTTCCTTTTTTTTCTAAAAATTCTTTTGTTTTACTCATTCCTATTTCTTTTCTCTTAATATTGTTGTTTTTCTCTCAGTCTTCGATGTTCCTGTTGATGGGAGTAATTTTGAAGGAGAACTTTATGATGGAGGAGATGGCATGGAGGATTTCTATGTTGAGTCCTTGGATTCAGATTTAATAGAAGCTTTGGAGTTCAGTGAGTTTGAGGATTCTTTTTGGGAGATTTTCAATGTTGATATTGCTGATGATGCAATGTTAGACGATGATTTAAATTTCTAAAATTCCCAACAATAAATGTATATTTAGTAAATAAAATTTGTTTGAGAAATTTAACTTTTTTAAATGTAATTTATGAGGTAGTGGTCCAATAATTGTTGTATGAAGTGAGATTTGTAGTATAGAGTGCAACATTTTTGTGTTATTTAGTAAATTTACTCATATCCTTAAGCTTTATTGAAATGTGAATACATGGAGATTGCATGATAGTATGGGAACCGTGTAAATGTAACTGCATTGCTGTAATTTTTGAAATACCAATGCTGCCTTGTCTTTTTATACTACCCTAACAGCAGTGCACTATCCTTATTACTAAAGACTTGATAAAGCTGGTTTAATATTAAGTATTTCTAAAAACGATAAATTAAAGTGATTTATTTTTCTTTCCAAGTTACAGCAAGAAAATGTAAATATAAAATTGATCACCACAATGTGGAGGCCGTTGTAATTTTTTATGAATTTTCTGCAACCTATATTGAGATTATCAATGAACCAGAAATTGACAGTATCAGTAATAATCAAGTTGATGTTGGAGGCGAAGACATGATGGAATTCTTTAATCGGTCTGTGGATGAGGAATTAGTAGCTTTGGACACCATAGAGTGCCAGGAAATTTCTTTGCAGACTTTTCATGAGGAGAATCCAGAAGATGTGAATGAAGAAGAAATACCAGATCAGTTAATGTTGGAAGTTCTTTTACATTTCGAAAATTCTGAAGATTAAATTTATATTTAGAAAGTAAGAATTGTTTGTTTGTAATTTCTGAGGTAGTTGCCAAGTGATTGTGGTATGATGTAAGACTTGTAGTATAGAGTGCAATATCGCCGCCATTTTGTGGTTTCAAAAGAAAGTGAACAATAAAAGATGAAAACGTAGAAAGGGGTTCCCTGTAGGACTCCAAAGGTCAAAAATATTATTTATTTAAAAAAAAATTCTATAGGTCCGCGCACGGGAAGTGCTCGGAGAGTGCCCTGTGAGTGCTCGGAGAGCACACCCTACTGCCGCCATTTTGTGGTTTTACAAGAAAGTTAACATTAAAAGATGAAAACGTGGAAAGGGGCAGGGTTGAGTGTCCATGACCCCCCTAGGCCTTCTCAGGGGGCCTCTAAAGGACTCCAAAGGTCAAAAATAATGTTTATTTTTAAAACAAATATGAAATATTTCAGAAGGTCCACGTACGGGGAGTGCTCGAAAAGTGCTCACTGCACGGACCTTTTTAAAAATTAATAAAAAAATAAAGGTAAAAAACATATTTGAGTGTTTAGATATTATTTGGCTCTAAAAAGAGCCGTTGTGTTCATTGTGTTTTTTTTTTATACCAACAAGTAAGTACCAATGCAGAGTCTGATGTTACAGAGAAAGACTATGTTCCCATCATCAGTGAAATGTACACCATCTCTCCTATAGATGTCTTGCATGTTGTACAGTGACTGTGTACATTTCATGACAAATTCATTTTTATCTAATTAATTTTATGTTTTTTATGTATACTGTTTTTACTGTAATCTTTTATGACTGAAAAATGTCGAAATAAAGATTTAATGAATGAATGGCATGTTGTAACGCAAGTTGTTTTAGTATATGCTACCCATTCCATAGTCTCTCATGTAAGCAGAAACAGATTTACTTACATGTTTCCTTGCTTTTTCAATCTGCGTACAAAATTGGTTGGACCAATTCCATTTTTGTCTTTGGCATATATTGGAATAGACAAAGGCAGTTTGAGGAAAAAGTGACATCAATTGTCCAAAGATGTCCTTTAAAAGCATTTCCAAACCAACCCCACTCAATGTGCCTAAATCATTTCCACCACAGTGCATAATTATGAGGTCAGGGTGTGGGAGATGCATAAAGGATTTCACCAATGGTATCAATTGGTGACATCTCAATCCTCTCTGGCCAATCCACAAAATATCCACATTTGGTAAATCAAGGTTGTGAATTCCTCTGTTTGCTGCGTACCTCTTAGACCAGAAAATATGGCTGTGTCCCACAATCCATACTGAAGGTGTCTTCAAGGCAAGTCTGGTTGTACTCAGATGAGGGCTGTAAATGAAATGGCAGTTGGAAGGTTTGCAGTTTTGAAAAAAAAGAAGATAACATTCACTGTACTTGAAGCTTAAGAAATGGTTGGTGCTTTCTGAAAATGCAACACAGCATATTAGGGTGCATGGTTTGATTTTTGAAAGAAGCCATTCAAATGGTTGAGAAAAGGTCTTTGAAAGGAACTATACACATGATTAGCTGGTATATTGAGAGCTTAAACACCCTTGCTGGGTTCATTTGCAACATTGTATGATGAACCTTTTACCTGTGTCCTTAGTTAGGTGGGAGTTACCATGGTAACAGGCAGAATGAGCACTAGGGGGATGGGTGAATATTATGTGAGTTTGAAAGTGTGCAAATGTAGAACCAATTAAAATGTTAGTTTAGTTTTGAAATAGTGTGGGAAGATATTTGATTGATTATGAACACAGACATGTGTGAAGAATTAATGGGAAACTGTGCCATTTCTGGTTCCAGTGTCTGAGCTGCATTTCAGAGATTCTGCTTAAGAAGATCTGCTGTGTATTTGACACTTTTCTAAATTTTCAAAAGATTTTAAAGGTAAATGTAAATTGATACTTGTATAGCGCACTACTCATCCGCAAGGGTCTCAAGGCGCTTGTACGAATACGCTGTGGAACCCATCCTGGCTTTCCCTGTGAGGCATCCACTCCTGGGCACCACCAAGGTGGAGGCCAGGCATACTTAGCATTTTGGGGGCCGTTGTCGAGATTAAGCAAGCTATTGCCCAGAGTTGCAGAGTTTGACTCCATGATTGGAATGGGCACCGAGGCGAGAATAATCAGGTCTGTGGAATTTTTGAGCCCAAGACCCGCCGAGGTGGGGAATTGACCCCTGGTGCCGGGCTAGACCTCTGCATCAGGGTCTGCCGCTCTAATCATTGAGTAATGGTTCATTTAATATAGAGAGAGTGCTGTTTGCAGTATTGGGAAGCATAACAAGCATATTGGGCTTCATTATTGTTGTATTTTGAAAATGAGTCAGGTTTTTGCATTGTAAAGTAGTGCACATTTAAATGGGCTGTGCTCTGTGTCTAAAACAATTTAACATGCTAAATGTTTTTGGACAATATGTCTTAACATTTTTTGACAAGGATCACACTGAGTGTCTGTGTGAATTAAGGAATTATACTTTCACCTTTTTCCATAATGTTACCTGTGTTTTCTCACAGTTTGTATCTCTTAGCTTATAGGGTAGACTTCTTTTTAAAGTGTTTCTCATGCTTGCATTCAATGCTGGTATAGAGATAGTACTAATGGTTTCATGGACGGGTAAATATGTCTCTCTTTTTCTAGATTGTTTCTTATGCTTTGCTCAAATGCTGGTATATCGTCTTTTTCTTAAATGTGACACAAGGGGCTTGTCAATATGCTCCTTTTTTGTTAAAGGTGATGCAAGGGGCTTGTAAATAATCCCCTGTTTTTGTTAAAGGTGACGCAAGGGGCTAGTAAATATGCTCCTCTTTGTGTTAAAGATGGCACAAGGGGCTTGTAAATATGGTCCTCTTTTTGTTAAAGGTGACGCAAAGGCTTGTAAATATGCTCCTCTTTTTGATAAAGGAGACGCAAGGGGCTTCTAAATATGCTCCTCTTTTTGATAAAGGTGATGCAAAGGCTTGTAAATATGCTCCACTTTTTGATAAAGGTGACGCAAGGGGCTTCTAAATATGCTCCTCTTTTTGATAAAGGTGATGCAAGGGGTTTGTTAATATGCTCCTCTTTTTGATAAAGGTGGTGCAAGAAGTTTGTAAATATGCTCCTCTTTTTGTTAAAGGTGACGGAAGGGGCTTGTAAATATGCTCCTATTTTTGTTAAAGGTGGTGCAAGGAGTTTGTAAATATGCTCCACTTTTTGTTAAAGGTGACGGAAGGGGCTTGTAAATATGCTCCTCTTTTTGTTAAAGGTGCTGCAAGGGACTTGTAAGTATGCTCCTGTTTTTGAAAGGGGACGCAAGGGGCTTGTAAATATGCTCCTCTTTTTGTTAACAGTGACGCAAGGGGCTTGTAAATATACTCCTCTTTTTGTTAAAGGTGACGCAAGGGGATTGTAAATATGCCCCTATTTTTGTTAAAGGTGACACAAGGGGCTTGTAAATATGCTCCTATTTTTGTTAAAGCTGACGCAAGGGGCTTGTAAATATGCTCCTATTTTTGTTAAAGGTGACGCATGGGGCTTGTAAATATGCTCCTGTTTTTCTTAAAGGTGACGCAAGGGGCTTGTAAATATGCTTCTGTTTTTGTTAAAGGTGGCGCAAGGGGTTTGTAAATATGCTCCTCTTTTTGTTAAAGGTAACGCAAGGGGCTTGTAAATATGCTCCTCTTTTTGTTAACGGTGACGCAAGGGGCTTGTAAATTTGCTCCTCTTTTTGTTAAAGGTGGTGCATGGATCTTGTAAATATGCTCTTATTTTTGTTAAAGGTAGCGCATGGGGCTTGTAAATATGCTCCTGTTATTGTTAAAGGTGATGCAAGGGGCTTGTAAATATGCTCCTGTTTTTGTTAAAGGTGGCACAAGGGGCTTGTAAATATGCTCCTTTTTTTGTTAAAGGTGACGCAAGGGGCTTGTAAATATGCTCCTCTTTTTGTTTAAGGTGACGCATGGGGCTTGTAAATATGCTCCTATTTTTGTTAAAGGTGACGCAAGGGGAGAGTAAATATGCTCCTCTTTTTGATAAAGGTGACACAAGGGGCTTGTTAATATGCTCTTCTTTTTGATAAAGGTGGCACAAGGGGTTTGTAAATATGCTCCTCTTTTTGTTAAAGGTGACGCAAGGGGCTTGTAAATATGCTCCTATTTTGTTTAAAGGTGGCGCATGGGTCTTGTAAATATGCTGTTATTTTTGTTAAAGGTGATGCAAGGGTCTCGTAAATATACTCCTGTTTTTGTTAAAGGTAATGCAAGGGGCTTGTAAATATGTTCCTGTTTTTGTTAAAGGTGGCGCATTGGGCTTGTAAATATGCTCCTGTTTTTGTTAAAGGTGTTGCAAGGGGCTTGTAAATATGCTCCTTTCTTTGTTATCGGTGACTCAAGGGGTTTTGTAAATATGTTCCTATTTTTGTTAAAGGTGACGCAAGGGGCTTTTAAATATGCTCCTATTTTTATTACAGGTGAAGCAAGGGGCTTGTAAATATGCTCCTCTTTTTGTTAAAGGTGACACAAGGGGCTTGTAAATGTGTTCCTATTTTTGTTAAACCTGACGCAAGGGGATTGTAAATAAGAAGAGGATTTCACTAATGACATCAATTGAGAAACAATATGAAAAAATTGACATGCTTACAAGACCCTTTTGCAACCTTTAACATGGGTAAAGGCAGTGAATGCATGCACAGAAACACAAATGGGGCACAGAAAACAATATCAATGGTGTCAGAGATGCACAAATGATTTCACTAATGGCATCAATTGAGAAACAATATAAAAAAAGAGGGAGATATTTACAAACCCTTTGCACAACCTTTAACATGGGTGCAGGCAGTGAATGCATGCAGAAGGATAGGAAAAGCAGACAGAAAACAATATGAAATGGTGTTGGAGATGCATAAAGGATTTCACTAATGGCATCAATTGAGAAACAATATAAAAAAAGAGAGGCATATTTACAATCCCCTTACACAATCTTTAACATGGGTGCAAGCAGTAAATGCATGCAGAGGGATAGGAATGGCACATAGTCAAGAATATGAAATGGTGTGAGAGATGCGTAAAGGATTTCACTAATGGCATTAATTGAGATAGAATATAAGAAAAGGAGGGGCATATTTACAAGCCCCTTGTGCAACCATTAACATGGGTACAGGCAGTCAATTCATGGAGAGTAATAGGAATAGCACACAGAAAAGAATATGAAATGGATTTCAGTAATGGCATCAATTGATATACAATATAAAAAAGGGGGCAAATTTACAAGCCCCTTGTGCAACCTTTAACACGGGGACAAGCAATCAATGCCCATGTTAAAAGTTGCGCAAAGGGCTTGTAAATATGTGTCTCTTTTTTATATTGTTACTCAATTGATGCCATTAGTGAAATCCGTTTTATATTCTTTTCTGTGTGCCATTCCTAATTCCTCTACATGCAATCACTGCCTGCATCCATGTTAAAGGTTTCTCTTCCTGCGACAGGATTTTATTAATTTGTTTTGCAATTTCTTACGTACATATAGTAGGAAAAGTCTTAAACAAAACATGAAGATGTTGCAAGACTTAGATCATTGCAGAGTGAGGGAAAAAGCAGGTTTGCATGGTCATTCACTGGCTTGTCTTTCTAGAAACGTATGTCAGAGTACTTTTCACCATTTTAGGATGTTAGCAGTGCATCAAACTAAAGTGAGGAAAATAGCGAGGAGGTTATATTATGCAAAAAGTCCAGCACTTAAGCTAAAACAGTTAAACAGTACTCTTTGGCATGGATCTGAATTAGATGTGAAGAAGATTTGTGAAGAAATAGAGTTTTGTTACTTTGGTGAAAAAAAGACACTGCTGAAACTGATACAGTAATAGAAAGTAATTTGGAAGAGAATGTACAGATTGTAAGTACTGAAAATGTTGATCTTGAAATTACAAAGTTTAAGGTCATTTCAAGTCAAAGGCCAAATTTTTCTTGTGTGTGTTGTCGACGAACTCATAAGAATCAGACTCGGTTAGTTGATTTATATGTAAAAAGTGAAAAGGAAAATAATAATGAATGGAAGAATTTTGCAACTTATTTGTTGGTTGAGAATTGTTTTGATTTGGATTCTGATCTACGTATTTGTAAATATTGTTATAATAAATTAAATGAAAACAGAATTCCTGCTAGAGCTGTACATAATAATCTTGAGTTAGTAAGTATTCCGTCAGAATTGATGGATTTAAATACGTATGAGTCTACTCTGATTCAAATTGTGCATCCTTTTCAGGCTATTGTTCGCATGGAGCCTAAGACAGGGAAATTGCCTCCTTCAGATTTACAGAGAGGATTAAAGGGAAGAGTTGTTTATTTGCCTTTAGATTTAAAGAAAAATATTGACACCATTGGTGTAGAAAAAATGGAAGAGGAACCTCTAGTTATTCTATTTAATGGCGTTCCTACAAAGAGTAAGAAAATCTGGCAAGAATTAGTGGATGTTAGGAAAGTCAAAAAGGCAACGTTGTATTTAGTAAAAAACAATCAGTACTACAAAAATGTATATGTAGGAGAAGAAGAAACAACTGTAGAAGAGGACAGTGATTCCTCAGCTGGACAGATTGAAAAAGTAGATGTGTCTAAAAGTGAACAGATTTATTAGCATTATAGTGTTCATCCTCTGCATTCCAAAGAAGTAATGGGGAATCCTATTGAGTTGTTCCAAATGAAAGAAGCCAAAGGAAGTCCCATAAGTGTATGGGAAGAAAGCTTGGAAGCTCGTTGTTTTCCTCAATTGTTTCCAACAGGTCAACGTGGAAGATATGATGAGCGACCTGTTCAATTCCTGCGTCGGAATACCGGACTTTAAGATTATATGCAGAAGATCCAAGATTTCGCCAATGCATTCCATATTTGTTTCATCTTCTGTTTGAGAATGACCTGTCTGGATTATCTTATGCTGTGAACCATGTACTGAAATCTGGAGTACATCTTCAAAATTTTTGGCAAGGGACTTTATGGATAAAGTCCAAGAGCAAGACAGTATGTTGGAATCTCATCTAATCCATCTCATGGCATGTCAGTGTGGTACTAATGAGTATTGGTACCGTCGTCATGGGGGATTGAAATGTATGCTAAGAAACTTAGGAACTCCTACATGGTTCCTCACTCTTAGCTGTGCTGAGTATGCCTGGGAAGACTTACTTGAATTTCTTCGAGAGGCAAATGCAAACATAGAGAATACACAATTCAAGACACCAGGAAAACTGTGCTCTTTGGATCCAGTTAATGTTTGTATGTATTTTAATCTAAGATTTGAAGCTATGATGTCTTTCATCAAAAACAATAAATATCCTCCACTTGGAGAGGTTTTGGATTTCTTTTGGAGAAAGGAGTATCAAGCAAGAGGTGCTCCTCACATACATATGCTGCTATGGATCAAAGATGCTCCCAAATTTGGAACAGATTCGGATGGCACAGTGATGAGTTTCATTGAACAGTATTCCACATGTGTTGTTCCGAAAAGTACAGAAGAAGACAAATCCTAGTAGAAGTTGTATGTCGTTTTGGATTTCCACGACCAGTAATATCAAACGTAAGAGTGAACAATTTTATGTCTTCACTGCGACATACTGTGACAAGAAAATCACCGAAAAATACGTACAACTTGAAAAGAAATGAAGAGTCCAAATACATAAATGACTACAATCCAGTCATTTTGTCCATGTGGAATGCTAATATGGATATTCAATATGTTGCTGACAACTCTATTGCTGTGGCTCGATATGTAACCTCTTACTTAACAAAATCAGAGAAGACAGAACTAAAGGAAATGTGGGAGGAAATTTCTCACGAAAAGAGCCTAAGTAAGAAATTATACAGTTACAGTCTGAAGATGTTGTCGCATCGAGAAATTGGAGCATATGAATGTTCAGATCGGTTATCATCAGCAAGTCTGTATGCCAAATCTAGATCTATCATTTGGGTGAGTCTAGGTCTTGCGAAACCGAGTTTTGAAGTCTGTACCAGAAATTGAGTATTTGGAGGAGTTTGAACCAAACAGTACAAATATTTTGTAGACAAACATGTTGGATACATATTATCAAATAGAAGTAGTCATCTTGAGAACGTTTGTCTCTATGAAGTACTGCTAAGCTATACTTTTAAGAGGAATATGACAGAAGATATCAATAAAGGAGTATATGCTGGAATTGGATGCGTAGGATGTCTGGTGAAACAAAGAAAAGGACATTTGATTAATCATCAAAAATGGAGTTGTGAATCTCCTGACAAAAGGGAATTTTACTATTTAGCTCTTTTGAAACTCTTTAAGCCATGGCGTACAGAAGAGAAACTACTTGGAGATTTTCTCAGTTATGAAGATTCTTTCAATGCAACCAAGGATACCATAGAATGGCCTGTTGTTTCAAAATATCTGCAAATGTTGAACGATGAAATACAGCAAGAAGCTACCATTGCAGCAGAGATTGCTAGAGACAGTTCTCAAGACAGTCAGAGTTCTGCTTCGTTGAGTCAGGATCCACTAGGAGGACCAATTATCCAAAACGAAGCTGCCACTGCCATGGATGAGGTGGAAAGAGCAATGGAACAAGCTCAGGAGGATGTAGTTAACTTAGAAGATTTGGAAAAACAACTAAACGTGGAGCCGAAATAAATATATGATGAAGTTACAGAACAGATTGAGAATGGTTTACGTCATGATAAAAAGAGTGCCCATGTACATCATTTGAACCTGTCCGACTGTACGTGAGTGGAGAAGCAGAAACTGGGAAAAGGTTTCTGATTAAAGCAATTGCAACTTATCTGCAGAAAAAAACAGAGTCATCACTGTCTTGTGTTGTTACTGCTCCAACTGGCTTGGCAGCACATAACATTAAAGGAATTACTTTACATCGTTTATTGATGCTGCCAGTAGAGCATGATAATAAATTACAATGTCAAAAAAACTTTATTTTGATTTACATCATTAAAGACATGCTAGCAGCCATATAAAACCGACATCAAGTGAATCAATACAGTCATAATATCACCATAAAATCCATACAATAAAATTTGATGCTAGGAATGTACATTTTACTAAAATTAATAAATATATATACATAGTTTTAAAAAGATATTAAATACAATGAAAAGACTTGACAATTTATACAGTATAAAAAAAGATATAGAAGACAATAATTCTAAATAGGGGCATGTACTCCTCCCGAAAGACTAGGGACTGACGGTCATCCCACTTCCACATAGCTATACAACGGACAATGCGGTCAGACACGGGGAACTCCTACCCCGAATAATCCAAGCCCAGCTAATACATTTGGCTACCCCAGTCACTACTAGGTTAGAAATATCAGTTTTCAAAATTCTGCTAGCTATTTGGGCAGATCTTGTGCCCAACAGACTACAAACTAGGCGCAACCACTTCCGCCAATGGGCACGATACTGGGGGCAAACAAAGAGGAAATGATCTAACGTTTCCTCCTGATCCAAACAGAACAAGCAGTTACTACTGTTCCCACTTCCCCAAGACTTGGTTAAACCCCTTACGGGCAAATAACCAGCTCTAATTTGGTGAAAGAGCTTGCGATCCAAAGTCTTGGATATTATGCCCTAATAATCCTCTTGAAAACAAGTATATTTAGCATTGAGGAAGTTTGCAGTGAGAGAACCGACTGTCACCATCGAGTGGCGTCTACTAATTACCCAATTCCAGTATAATTCTTTCAAGGTACTTTTAGAGGGGAATGTTGCTGTTACAGGTTTATACCACAACTCACCCAACCCCAGATCCAATAACAACAACTTGATTCCAGCAAGCCACACAATCCTGTGGGAGCTCCTTAGGTTTAAGATCTCTAACAGACCCTTAGCATACAGGGACAATTCAGGTACAGTCCACACGCTTCACCAAAACGCCAGCGGTCTGTACCGGATTATGTCTTCAACAGGCTGGCAACCCAAATCATACAGCAGGGGTGTGCGGGGGTGGATTGCGGTAGACCCACTGCTGTTCTTAAAAAGTTATTTTGACCTGTTTTGAGGGCGTCAACATTACTGAAACCCCAAAGCTCCGCTCCATACAGGACAGCCGGTAGAATTTTAGAGCTGTAAATTTTAACAAGAGGAGCCATTGGTTTCGTAAAAGATCTTTTATGCTCTTTAATTAGGGCATCTCCTACTTGCGTGTGTTTTAAGGAGAGCAGGTCAATTTGGGGTTTCCAGCTCAAAATCTCACTGAAAGTGACACCCAGATAAGTAAAAATGGGTGTCTGTTCAAGGGTGGTGCCTCCCATAGATATGCTTTCTTTGATTGGTCTTGGCCCACGAAGGACCATGAACTTTGTCTTCCCCACGTTGACCTCCAACTCGTGCTCGCGACAAAATAACTCAAACTGCACTAGGGCCTTTTGCAGCCCCTGACGGGTTTTAGATATTAAGAGCCATTTTCATTCCAGCTAAAGTGGCGGCATTTGTTGGTTTATTTATAAAATATTTCATGACCTCATTATTAAATAGGGAAAACAAGGTGGGGGCTAAGACACACCCCTGTCTAACAGCCTTTGACACCTCAAACCTGGCTGTCACCTCCCCTGGCTTGCCCCAGCGGACCTGTGCGTAGGTGTGTTCATGTAATTTAACCAGGACTGTCACCAAAGCGGCAGGCATCCCCAGCTTTAACAATGTTTCCCATAGTTTGATCCTTGGGACTAAATCAAATGCGGACCGGAGGTCCACAAAAGCAGCAAAGAGCAACCCACCACACACGAAAACCTCCTTTCAAAACAACATAACAAATCTAAAAGCCTGGTCGAGCGTCCCCATACAGCTACGAAACCCCGCTTGCAATGGTGTTAGAATATCATAATCAGTCATCCAACCCTGGATTCTACCAAGGACTAGATGTGCTATGATTTTCTGGACATCATCGATGAGGCTAATCGGCCTGTAATTGGCCGGGGCCGATCTATCGCCCTTCTTATAAATTGGCAAGATTTCAGCCCCGAACCAAGAGTCAGGGACCCATGCACCCCCGCGATTGCATTAGCCAGGATTGTCAAGTAGGGTGCCCACAAATCTGGCTCATGGATAAACAGGTCTGCTGGGACACAGTCTGGACCTGGGGCTTTCCCGTTTGGAATAAATTGTAGAACATGCTTCACCTCTGACTGGGTAAACAGGAGCGGTTCCTCAGGGGTGGGGATAGGAAGATGCACATCCGTGCTCAAGCATGTTTTAAATAGATTTTCGAAAAAGGTTACCCACTGCTGGGGTTCAACGTTTGACGTTGGTTTCTGCTCCTTAAGTTTATCACCCCATTTTAACAGATGCCAAAACTGTGACATGTTTCTACCCATACATGCTGAGGATAGATCTTTCCAACGCTTCATCCCAATTTTTCTTTGCCTTGTCCAGGGCTAACTTATAAATCACCCTACATCTTCGGACACTACTGGGTGATTTTGATTTAATTGTAGTGAGAAGCTCTCTATGAGCATTCCTGCAACTGGCATCGTACCAAGAAGCATCCCTTTGTGGTTTTGGTTTACCATTGTTAACTATTATTTTAATAAAAAAACATTTTAAGCTCCTGAAATAAATCACTGTGGTCCCTAGGAATTCTATTGATAACCTGTTCCTGCGATCCACAGTTATTGAGGGACTCCATGGTTTGGGTGACTAGAGACCTGATGGCTACCCTGGCTTCCTCGTTAGTTGCTAGCTTAGGCCAGCGTACCCTACGCTCGTCATTCAAGTGACTACTGCCTGAATCTTATCTACATCGTCATTAATTGACTGTCCCCTAAAGCAGTTGCCTAGGATGTTCAGAACCAGGGGATTATGGTTACTTTCTAATCTAGTTGTGACCACCATATCTACTATCACAGACCATGACTCTACACCAACCAGTATATAATCTATACTGCTCGATGATCTCCCATTGTCAAAGGTCATCTTCCCTCCCCTATCTGATTTTACTCTTCCGTTCACTGCTCTCAGGCCCAAGTTAAGGCAGAGACCCTTTAAAAATAAGGCTGCTTGGGACCACTTACTAATTGGGTTAAGTTCCAGCTGAGGAACACCCCACGTCGAATCATCTGCTTCAAAGAATTTACCATCATCTTCGTCCAAGGGTTCAAAACAGATGTTGAAATCCCCAGCCACTACCCTATGGCCTTCATACTGGACAGAGCTGAAGTAATGCTCCAAGAGCATGTGTGTAGGGGAGGTTTTAACAGCAGAAACCCCTCTCACATAAATATTGATCAACAAAAGTGAAAAGCCCTTTGAGGAGGTTATTTTTACGACCAATATATCCGGACTGTCAATAGACATTTCTGCCACAGTAATATCCTCATGCTGTCTGACCCATGTCGTTAGTCCACCAACCGGTCTACCCCTATGACCCTTGATGGCTGGTTTGTGAAAATTAAGAAAACCATTACGGAACAGTGGTGCGACCGCCCAGGTCTCCTGGAAAGCCCATATTTCGCCTTGTTCAATAAAATCCCCCCAGTCAGGTAAATACAATTTGGATTCAAGACCAGCTATGTTCCAGGAGGACAACACCACCTGCTGGCCAACCCTAACGGGGTTGGGCCCTACATTAGTGTTGACATCCCCAGGAGGGGTCATAGGTGTCTGCCCTCTACAGTGTACTTTTGGGGGAGTGGATAGGACCATACTAGGATGGGATACAACTTGTGTGAATATAGACCTACGCAGCTTTTCTCCTCCAGATGTATCGGTGGTCAAATGAGGCCGCCGTCTATGGGGAAAATACTCTACCGCAAGTCAGTCATTGTCCCCCAAGGAAGACAAGGGAGCAAATCTTTTAACAGAGAATAGAGGTCGTAACCCCTTATAAAGGACATTAGGGGTAAACTGCCCACCCCGGGGGTCTATTCCTCTCTGATTTGTAAAAATAACCCAGTGGAAGGATTTTGATCTCATTAGCAAGAGATGGTGAGTAGGCAGCCATATCTGGAATATGCTTCACTAGAGATGGCGATCGAAAACTCAGCACAACACAGTCTCTAGGTATAGTCTTACATGCATGTCCTACCCAGTAAACCCGCCTAACCATTTTGAATTCCTCGAATAAAACTTGACTCAGCCCATATCCTTTGCCTATGCAGTGTAGTGCCTTATTGTTGAGATTTGACCAGTGCTCAATCAGACCAGTCTCAAGTCTACCCTTCCTAGCCAAAATCCTAGAAAAATGCGTGCTTCGTCAACTCAACAACCAGCTTGACAATATCAACCTTCTTGACCAAAACCAATCAGGCTTCAGAAAAGGCTACAGCACCGAAACCGCAATCCTGAACATAGTTGACGACATACGCAACTCCCTTGACTCGGATCAGTGCTGCCTACTCATCCTCCTAGACCTGTCAGCGGCATTCGACACGGTTGACCACAAGCTCCTCATCAAGGCCCTCAAAGAACGAGTAGGGGCGGCTGACATGGTCCTGAAATGGTTTGACTCCTTCTTCCAGAACCGCTCCCAAAGAGTAAAAATAAAAGCGTTCTCATCTGATCCTCTCCCTGTGTCCAGAGGGGTCCCACAAGGATCCGTTCTCTCCCCCCAACTTTTCAACATATACATGGTCCCCCTCACCACCATACTGAAGAAAGCCAACATCCCTTTCCACCTCTACGCAGACGACACACAGATCTACATAGAAATAACGTCCCACAATGACATCCGAAGACTCAATAACACTCTAAAAGAAATCCAAGTCTGGCTAGGGATGAATCACCTCAAACTCAATCAAGGAAAAACAGAGATCCTCCTCATCTCTAACAAAGACAACAACCCACAAATAATGGAATGGCTGAAAGACATTGACGCCCTCAGTGGAAATCTCACCGTGACCAGCTCAGTAAAATCCCTGGGAATCACCCTAGATCACAAACTAACCATGTCAAATCACATCAAGAACTCCGCGAAAAGCGCCTTCCTCAACCTGAAGCTCCTCAATAAAATCAAACCTCACATCCCACAAAAAGACCTCATACAAGCCACCCAAGCTTTGGTCCTGTCCGGACTGGACTATGGAATCGCAACCCTAACCGGCACAGCCATATCCCACCTAGCGCCACTAAAAACAACCCTCAATGCAGCAGCCAGAATGGTCTCAGGTGTAAGGAAATTCGACCACATATCCCCCGCACTCAACGACCTGAAATGGCTCCCAGTGGAAATGCGCGCAAACTTCAGAACAGCCTGTCTCACACACAAAGCCCTACACACAGGGAAACCGGAATATCTAGCCTCCAAACTCAAGAAAGCTGGTCAGTCCAGAAATCTCAGAAGTTCTAACTCCCTACTACTCATCCCCTTGAAAACCCGGAAACAAAGAACCGCCAGCCGCTCTTTTGCTGGCAACGCCCCGAAAATTTGGAACTGCATCCCAGTGGACATCAGAACTACCCCGTCCTTTACTGAATTCAAGAACCGCCTAAAAATCCTCTACCTCAATCGTGCATTCCCGAACTCTACCTCAATAGCGCAATCGAGAACCTTAACTACCACATAAACACTGCCTCAACAACGCGACAGGAACGTTGAATACCTCATAAACACTACCTCAATCCCGCCCCTCAGGCGGCGGTTAAGTTGCTGAACTTGTATGATGTCTGTCGATTTTTCACTGTACTATTTCGCACTCTTTTCTCCCAATCAAATTGTGAAGCGCTCCGATACCCTTGGGTCTGGCCAGCGCTATAGAAAACTCCAAAAATAAATAAATAAATAAATAATCAGGTAAAGAAGGTACGTTCGCCAAGATAATAGTATAGGGGGTGGCTTCAGGGGGTAGATGCAACCTGGTTAGCAAGTCAGAGCCTCCCTCATTGACCCTGTAGGTCCGTAACCCACTATCACAAGTCTGGCGTTGAACCTGGCTGGTAGAATTAGCTAAAGTCGACTTCTTTGGAGGGTATGCCCTGAACCCAGCAGGGCACCCAGTGCTCCCCATTACACTTCTTAAAGAGTCAGAATTCGCAGCCACCCCAATAAGAACAGGGGCTGCGGTATTAATTATGGGAAGAGCGGACTGCAAAGGAAGTTGGACCGACGGAGCAGATAATGTCAACATTGCTTCAATTCGATTGAGCCTCTCCACCACTAAATCATGTTTATCCAAAACAGATTTAAAGCGAGCAGTAAGTTGGCTGTCAAGGACAGAGCTCATGGACTCCGTATTAGTGCGCAAATTTAGACCCTGTTTACTTTTATTTAAACTGGCTAAGGGATTTCCATGTACCTGTGCCACTGTGGTACCAAGCACCTTAAGGGGTGTTGGAATTTTGCCGGGGCCTTGACCTTTCCTTCACTTGGGGAGGGGTTCTTTTACTTTCCCTTCCGTACATTAACTCCCCCTAGTTGCTACCCTTGGCTGTATTTCGGGACTGCTAACTAACAGAGAGTTATTACTGCTAGACTCCCTGAGTGGTGTTAGCACAGGAAGTGTGGGTGTGAGATCTACAGGAGAGTCATCATTAGACTGTGGTGTATCAGATAATAGCTGGGTGCAGGGTATAGATGGAATTGGTTCAAGAGACAACCTACGCTGAACAGCAAGAATTTTTTCATTAATAGCCATCTCAGCCCTGGTGAGATATTCATCCAGGGTGCCCACCCGCTTTTCACTAGCCTTTCTCTTGCCCATACTTGATACTCTGGGTAAGCAAGCTGTGAGAGGAGCAATGAATAGGGCACTGAAGCAAGAACCTTAGAAATGGCTGACCAGCAGCTGTTGGGGGTATGGCCCGGTCCTGTCTCTTTTGGGCTCGGACGGGCACGGACGGGCCCACCCTTGGCCCGGGCTTCGCCCGCGCGCGTCCCGTGCTTAGGGAGGGCTCAGGTGTTTTTAAGCACCTCCCGTCGCTGTCTATGACGCGGTGAGCCTGCGCCCGGTGTTGCTGGGAATTGGAGTCCCGATCTCACAGGGGATAGTAGATGATGCAGGGACTGGCGTTGCAGCCCCCTGGGCTGTCACTCCGGCATTCAGCGGCAAGTTTGTCACACACAGCGGGCGAAAAGCACAGGTATGGCGCCCAAAAAGCAACAATGGTTACAGGGCAAGTGTCAGCAGTGAAAGCCCCTCTCGGCTCAATATCGCGTCCCGCGCTGTGGGAGGGCTCAGGTGTTTTTAAGCACCTCCCGTCGTGGTCTATGACGCGGTGAGCCTGCGCCCGGGGTTGTTGGGAATTGGAGTCTTGATCTCACTGGGGATAGTAGATGATGCAGGCACTGGAGTTGCAGCCCCCTGGGCTGTCACTCCGGCATTCAGTGGCAAGCTCGTCGCCCACAGCGGGCGAAAAGCACAGGTATGGTGCCCAAAAAGAACCAATGGCCACAGGGCAAGTGTTAGCAATGAAAGCCCCTCTCGGCTCAATATCGCGTCCCGCGCTGCGGGAGGGCTCAGGTGTTTTTAAGCACCTCCCGTAGCGGTCTATGACGCAGTGAGCCTGCGCCCGGTGTTGCTGGGAATTGGAGTCCCGATCTCACTGGGGATAGTAGATGATACAGGCACTGGCGTTGCAGCCCCCTGGTCTGTCACTCTGGCATTCAGTGGCAAGTTTGTCACCCACAGCGGCGAAAAGCACAGGTGTGGCACCCAAAAAGGAACAATGGCCACAGGGCAAGTGTCAGCAATGAAAGCCCCTCTAGGCTCAATATCGCGTCCATAAAAAATTACAATACCACAAGCTATCTGGTGAAGCTTGTTGTAAAGTTTCCAGAGTCCTAAAGAAAATGAAACTTCTTATCATTGATGAGGTAAGCATGGTATCAAATGTCATGCCTGCTTTTGTGCATTTAAGAATGCAACACATTTTTAAAACAGAGTATGATGTGTTATTTTGGGGGCAAACACATCATTGTTTTTGGAGATCTACTGCTGCTAACTCCAGTGAAAGGACAACCAGTCTTTCAAATGCTTACGCCTGAAGATACCAGAAAGTGCCTAGGAAGCATTGGAAATGTCAATATCTGGTTATATTTCAAATATGCAGAACTGCGTCAAAATATGCGACAGGCAAAGGATGAAGATTACAAAAACATTTTACAAGATGTAAGAATTGGAAAAGTAACTGAACATGGAAAAGAAGCTTTACAGGCACGATTAATTTCAAATTTGTTTCCAAATGAAAATATTCTCCCAGAGAATATCTATAAGAATATTGCTGAAAACAAAACTGTAATATGCTTGATGCCAACTGTACGAGAATGTTTAGTTTTCAACAACAAAATGTTAGAGTTAGAAAATCAAGAGATTATGAAACTGGAAGCTATTGATGAAATAGAGCACAAAGAAGTTACTATTGTTTTGTCAGAGAAGTTGAAATCAAAGTTGGATTCTTTAGAGAAGACAATATCTAAAACTGCTGGTTTTGAAAAGACTCTATATGCATGTTTAAATTGTCGTATAATTTTACGACGGAATTTACATGTGGAAAGAGGTTTAGTAAATGGTGCAATGGGTCATGTTGTTGATTTTGTGAATTACCGAAATAGAGATGGAATTGAATTTTTGAAAATTAAATTTGATGTAATTGAAGAAATACAAGTTTAGTCATTGTTCTGCTCGATTTTTGCTTGTGAAAGATATATATGTCCGCCGAAAACAGTTTCCTGCTTCTTTGGCATATACAGTAACTATTCATAAATCTCAAGGTTTAAGTGTAGAAAGTGCTTTGGTGAATATTGGAAGTTCTGTCTTCAAGGAGGGTATGGCATATGTTGCTTTATCTCGAGTCAGAACTTTTTCTGGATTGTACTTGATTGATTTTGATGAGACAAAGATTAGTGCAGATTTAAATTGTGTAAAGGAATATAATAGGTTAAGAAGAGAGTATGCTCCAAATTTACCTCAATATCCTCTATTTGAAAAGCGTGTGGTAGGCCGAAAAAGAAAAAATTAGAAAAATTGTAGCGAGGCTGTAGCAAAAAGAAGAGAAGTAGATGAACCAGTAATTGTAAGCGGAAACAAAGAGGATTCTGTTGAAGATATTGTTGGATTTCAATTTGAGAACAGGTCTGGTCAAAGTTTGCAAGAACAGATTGTTGAAAATCAGGGTCAAAGATTGTGTTGTTTGTTGAATACTGTGTTTGAGAAATGTAGCAGTGATAGAACAAAAATAGAAAGTGTTTCTGTTATTCGAAATGATTTAGATATATGTTCTGGTATAAGTCAATTTTCTCAGGATATTCAGCAAGATTGACACGAATTTCTAATGTACATGCTTGTTGTATTGCAAGAGGAAGGTATAGATGTTGAAAATCTTTTTGGCCTTTCTTATGAATGGCAACATAACTGCGATAATTGTTCCTTTTCAAGTAGTACTACAGTAGACACTGTAAGATTTATATATTTGACTTTACCAGACTGCAAATCAGTGTCTTTTAATAATCTAGTTACAGCAGCAGATCAAAACATGGTTTGTTCCCAATGTAACTCTGCAATGCTATCAACATTATTTATACAAAGTTATAGACAGTATGTAATTTTAATGTTCCAACGATGTAGACCTGATGGAACTAAATTGAGAACTTTAATAAAATTTTTTGTGGCTTCTCAATTAACACTTTCAGGAAGAACCTTTGTAACTGTAGCAATTATTTTCCATGATGGTCCTTCAACAACTTCTGGACATTACACAGCTTATTTAAAATGTCAAAAAGGCTGGACTTATTGTAATGATACTCTTTTGACTTTCAGAAAACGTTTGCCTTTTGACTTAAAAAATTCTTACCTAGTGTTTTTACAACCTAAATTTTAGGAAAAGTATTTGGCCTAGAAAGATTGGAACAGTTAATAAAAGTTAGTCATCAGGATAGTATATAATGTAGTGATTCTGATAGTTTTCTGGTTGTTTAATGTTTTATGGACATGATACACATCCTCGGGTGGAGATGTAAATATTGTTAGGTGTTACAAAAGACGTTGGAGATTTTCATGCAGAAGGTCGGGAAATGGAAAGTCAAGAGTAGTATTAAGTATTTTCAAAACCAAGGAATTTTTACGTACTATTTGGTCATGTGGGAAAGTACGTCAATGAAAAGTGAGTTTCGCAGGTAAATGTTGATAATATATGTGTTTACATAAGTTTGGAATGATAGTCAATTGATTTTCAAACAACGTTTGCCTTTTGACTTAAGAAATTCTTACCTAGTGTTTTTAGAAACAACATTTTAGAGAAAGTAATTGGACAATGAAGATTGGAGAAGTTAATAAAAGTAAGTGTGTTGATCAAAATTAGTTTGTGAGTGAAAGTGATCAACATAATTAGCAAACTTGGAGTTGTCATAGAGGTAGAGTAAGTGTATCACATAGTGAGTGATATCAGTATTATAGGAAATGTTATTCAAGAGTGAGTCAGAGGTGTAAATATAACTAGTGTTAGATGATGAAATAGATGTTGGAACTTTTCATTCAGAAAGTCAGGTAAATGGAAGTTTAAAACTACTATTAAGTAATTTCCAAAAAGAGGACTTCCTGTATACCATTTGGCCATGTGGAAGGGTATGTAAATGAAGAATACGTATTTCGGGTAAATGTGGTTAATATATGTTTCTATATCACTTTAGTTTGAGTGTATGTTAGAAATTGCTGTTTGGAAGAAAACATTTAAAATATGTTTTTCTAAGTTTTATGAGTTTTTCAAACACAATCATTTTGATTGTGTTTTCTTTTGCCCGCTATGATATGATGAGTAGTATTGAACTCACTGTTTTTAGTGAAAATCAATATATTCTGAGAACAGCAAAAATAAACCATATAACATGTTGTAGAAGTTAATTTGTATTTTTTATTGTGAAATATATATTATAACTGATTTGTTTACTCTCTTTCACAGATATTACATTTATAATGTAAGTACGACTAATAGAAAATATATTGTCATTACTTTTTAATTTCTGTTTCTCTCTATACTTCCCTCACTCTCTGTCTCTTAACCTCACTGCCTTCATCCCTTCACTTTCTGACTCCCTTTCTCTAATGCTCACTCCCTTTAACTCATCCACATTTTGTCACTGACCTTTCTTTTGCTCCTTCACTTAGTCCCCTTCTCTCACTCTTTCCTTCACTCCCTCTATCTCCTCACTCTTTTACTCCCCTTGTCTCATGCTCACTCACCTTTATTCATCCTGTATCACCTCTGTTTCCTCAAACTTACTGTCATTCTCTTACCCAACCTCACCCCTGCCCCCTTACTGTGCTTCCCTCACTTATCCTCATTTTCCATACTTCACTCCCCTTCTTCTTAGTCTTCTCACCCTTTAATCTTATGACAGTCCCTCTGCTTCACTCCCCTTCACCTCTCTTTCCTTCCTTTGCTCCCTTATTAATTCCCCTTTTGTCACTCACCTTACTCCACTTAAAACACACCTTCTCAAAACTCCCTCTGTCCTCTTACTTTCTCTGTCCTTTTCCAACACTCCCTCTCTCTTAGCCTCACTCCTTTCATCACCTCACTTTGTTAATCCTCTTCCCTCACACATACTCTCTTTAACTCACCCGCACTGCCTCATTTACCTTTCTTCGATCCCTTACACAGTCCCCATCTTTCACTCCTTCCTTCACTCCCTGTGTCTTCTCAATCACTTACTCCTATTGTGTCAGGCTCACTCGACTTTATCCACCCTCTATCACTTTTCTTTCTTCAACCTCACTGTCCTTCTCTCATGCACCTCAACCTCGTTTCCTTAGTACGCTTCCCTTAGTACCCCTTATTCCCCATCCTTCACTCCGTTTTCCTTTTCTTCTCTCCCCCACTTACCTTCTCTCAGTCAATCTACTTCACTCCCCTTCAACTCTCTTTCCGTCCTTCACTCCCTCACTAATTTCCCTTTTGTCAATCACCTTACTCCACTTTAAACAGATGTTCTCAAAAATCCCTCTGTCCTCTTACTTCCTCTCTCCTCTTCCCTCACTTCCTCTCTCTTACCCTGACTTCCTATGTCCCCTCACTCTGTCAGTTCCGTTCAGTCACCCTCAGTCACCTTCTATCCCTCACTGTCGTTAACGCACCCCACTCATTCCCCCTTGCCTCTCCCTCAATTCCCTTCCCTTACTCCTCTTTCCTCATTTAGTTTTGCTAACTCCCATTCCTTTAATCCCTTACTCATTTTCAGTTCATTTGTCTTTCCTTCTGTGTCTCTGAATCTATCTGCCTCATTATCCTGTTAGTTATTTGCTATATCTTTATTTCTTTTTCCCTCTTTTTGTCCTTCACCGTTCCTTTGTTTCCCTTTTTGTTTTTTCATCTTTTACTTTATTTGTAAGTACCCTTTTGTGACTTTTAATCTCCTGCCTTGTCTCTTGTATTGTGAATAATATATTATAACTGATTTGTTTTTTTCATTTCCACAGATATTTCATTTATAAGGTAAGTACAACTGACAAAAAAATGTTTTATTTCTCTTTTTGTCTATCCTTCCATCACTCCCTCTCTCTTGGCCTCACTCCTTCCATCACCTCACTCGGTCACTCCTCTTCCCTCACCCACACTGCCTCATTTACCTTTCTTTGATCCCTCACTGAGTCCCCTTCTCTCACTCCTTCCTTCACTCCCTGTGTGTTCTCAATCACTCACTCCCATTGTCTCACGCTCACTCGACTTTATTCACCCTCTATCACTTGTCTTTCTTCTACCTCACTGTCCTTCTCTCACCCACCTCACCCTCGTTTCGTTAGTCTGCTTCCCTCAGTACACCTTATTCCACATCTTTCAGTCCCCTTCCCATTTCTTCTCTCCCCCACTTACCTTATCTCAGTCCATCGGATTCACTCCATTTCACCTCTCTTTCCTTCCTTTGCTCCCTTACTCATTAACTTTCCCTCACTCATGCTACTCCACTTCACTTACTCCTTCTGTTACTCCCTCTGAACTCTGACCTCCTCACTTCTCTTCCTTCACTGTCTCTCTGTTAGCCGTACTCCCGCTGTCCCTTCACTGTCTCACTGCCCTTCACTCACACTCACTCTCTTTAACCCACCCACACTCCATCACTTATCTTTCTTTGCTCCCTCACTCAGTCCCCTTCTCTCACTCTTTCTTAACTCCCTCTGTGTCTTCACTCCCCTTGTGTCACGCTCATTTCCAACTCTCTTTTGACTGTGCTATGTCTTCCATTGGCTGTTCCATGTTTCTCTGTGTGTGTGCCATCTTACCCTCTGTCTGCACAATATCTGCAGGTGCCTGTGTCATCTTACCCTCTGCTTGCACCATCTCACCCTCTACTTGTTCTATCTCACTCTCTGCCTGCACCATCTTACCCTCTACCTGTGGCATCTGTCCCTCTGCGTGTGCCATCTAACTTTCCCATCTCTTAATCTTCTTCCTTCTTTCTTGTATTGGGAAATATACATTGTATGCATTACAATTTATTTTTTTCTTGTGTTTTACAGATATTATATTTTTAAAAACATAATTTCCTTAACTTTTTTATATCTTAGAAGGTAAGTATAACAAATAAAAAACTTTTTTCGCACAGTATCTAACTTTTTATTATTTATATGGTAACTATGTGAAACAAAAATAAGATTGTTATAACTATGTTATTGTGACAGAATAACTGCCTCACTCTTTCTCAGTCCCTTGCTCTCTCTCTCTCTCTACATCTCTCTCCCTTACACTTAATCTTGTTTGTTTTCTCTTTCTACCACTCCTCCTCTTTACCTCAGTCAGTTTCCCTCTTTCTTTATTTTTTTTGTTTGATCTTATTTTCCTTCCTTCACTCTGTTATCCATGTCTTACCTGTTAGTAAGCCTTCATTTATTGGCACTCCTCTTCCCCCAGTGCACTTCCTTCTGTCTGTTTCTCACACCTCTTCCCTTTTGTGTTCACTTTTGTTTACACCTCTTTGTTTTGTTTTGCAAACCAGTGCAGGTTTTTTACGTAGTATAAATCCAAGAGTGACTGGATGAAACATTATAAATTTTCCTTATTCATTTTTACATGGTATTCCTGCATTTGTACATTCCCTATGTATGCAGGAAAGCCTTGTTTCGGTGTATTGTTTTACAATCTGATGCACTTTGCAAGTACATCAGATTGTAAAAAGCATACTTTATGGTATATCTTTTGTACCACTGTTGTATCACGCATGAGAAGCAATAGTTGTGTAAAAGACACACAACGCTAATATAAATTACCCTTAATACTGATGGAGCAAGATGAAGAACAAAATTTTGTTCAGACTTGCGAAGTTAACCTCTCCTAATATTAGTAATAATATTAATAAGTTTGTGGTGAAATCATTAATCAACTTAGTTTAAAAAATACATTCATCATGGGTTTACACGCGGGATTAACATGCTTTGTGTTGCATTTGCAAAGAAAATTAACGAACTAACCTTGTCTATTGTCTTTGTCAGTATTAAATTCGACTGCTTAAATAATGGCGTGTGCTTATTTTATGTGCTTTTGTTGTGTCTTTTGTGATAAAAGCTCTAAGAGTTCCTGATTCGAAAAGGATACGTAAATATGATGCTGCTTTGTGTGCTAAGCTAGGTAACATAATTAACCCGTTAATTAGTAAAGGGGAGGGTAACAGAATGGGTCTCAATTCTTTAATTATTTATTGTCTTATGTTTGTTTAAATAATAGTTTCCAAAGTGAGGCCTGAAAAAGTGGTTCAGAAATATGGCTGACAGAGTTGCAGATACGAAAAGCTTGTCCAGAGTGACATTTCGCACATGCGCAGCTGTGAAGGATTTTTCCTACAGTGCCTAAACAAAGAGAACATTTCTTTGACATGGTGAACGTGTTCATGGAGCCTGGCCAAGGACAGAGTTATGAGATGTTTGCCAAGGTTAGGAAGTGAAGGCGACATGCTGTCGGACTTTTGGCCCACGTAAGGACAGCAGACTTTATTTTTCCCCTTCTAGGTGAAATGTGAGGCAGACAGGGAAATAGATTTAGGGAAAGGAAACACATCTCTTTGCTATTAAGTCATGTTTCTGAGCTTGCTATTGAAATGTCGGTTCTAATTCAGTTCTAATTCTGTTTTCTTATTAAAATGCTGCTTTCATGTTTGCTTATGAAATAAAGAATTGTTACATTTAAATGCTTTTCTTTTATGAGAAGAAAGCTAATAAAAAATTAGATATGAAAAGACAAGCTGGTCTTGTTTATTCATGGTCTAGTTTCCATTAGTTGATCCATCAACCATTGTGGTTTGATTTAAATAAAAAATCATTTTTTATATCATGATAATGAAAATAAACTGTAGTTGTATATAATAGTGTAAATATAATGTGTAAAAAATGTAAATCAAATCACATGATTCAGTTGCTCAAAAGTTGTCTTGTTGGTGTTATGGGCCTGTTTGAGTGATTATAAATATTAGTGAGTATTGAGGTGTAGGTAGCGTTTGTGAGACAATTTTTCTATAGGAGCGCTGGATCAATTCCTTGGTAGCAGAGTTACGGTTACTATGGTAACTGACATGTTACATGGTAATTACATAGGATATATGTCTAAAACATGTTAAGTTTGTTCAGTTGTTATATGTAGTCGAAAGGTTTTTTCCAGCAGTGTGAAAACTCCTAGTTGTGCCGGCATAAGAGTAGTGTGGCAGTGAAGTTACACAGTGCATTTGTTCTGTTTCACATAATGGTATTGTCGTATATCACTAGTGTTGTGGACGTACAACACAAGTTTAGGGAAATTCTAGGTGTGTAAAGTTGAATGTAATAGTGAGGATTGTCTATGAAATTGTTGCTTTTGAGTATAGGGACTACTTCTGTCCTGCTTTAAAACTCACTGCGAAAAGAGTAGTAGAATTTATCCAAGCTTGGGTGAAGGGTAAGAAAAGCGTTGTCTCTCTTACTTGCGAGTGAGGATTTTTATTGGTGGGTTAACGTCCTACTAAAGATTCATGTTTGCATGGTTAGGGATTCCGTATGAAAGTGCGTAAATGAGTTTGTAATACTCGATCGAGTGAAACTCTGAATTATTTCTAAAGAGGTATAAAAATCTCTGTATGTGCATTCAGAGAGAAACGAGTTTGTTATTACTTGTTAGAAGGGTAGGGTAAGGCTATTTACTTTATCGGCGAATTTATATATTCTGTGAAAATAGCGTCGTCTATTTCACGCGAAAAGAATACTTGAATGCATGAGAAAACTATCACTTTATTTTAGCGAAACAAACAAATGGTTTGTTATTTGTGGTGTTACTAACTGAATTTCATTCGAAAGTTTTGTAAATATGGCGCTGTAAAGAAAAAAAAAATTGTGAAGGAGGGGTTAGTTGCAGCTTCTTCTCTGCAGCGGTAGCATACGTCACTAGTGCCGTGCTGTGATTGGCTAACATACGTCACAGTATTCGCGCACAGATTGGTTCATGTGACGAGGCAAGCTTACAGCTGATTGGCTAGTCGTGAAAAATAGTTATTCTATTGGTTGAGCAGAATAGTGACATAGCTTAACCTGATTGGCTTATTGGTGAGTTTCGTGCACGGATTGGTTGGTGTTGCGGAAATACAATTTTCTTGTTACGATCTTTTTTGAAGTTGAGGAAATTGTTTAAAAACATGGATTATTATTTCCAGAGAGACAAAAAGAAACTTACATAGTTTCAGAAGTTGAAATTTTTTTTTAAAACTGATAATAAAATTGCAATGCGAGGCGGAAAATTAGTTCATAAGTATAAAACCACTGCAGCTTATATGTTAGGTGAATATGGTTACCATACTTGTCTCTGAATTGCGAATTGGATGAAATATACTGAGAATGATGGTGTTTTGGCATGGCCAGAAGATGGATCATTTAACACAGCGGTTTTGAGAAATTTAAGAGAAAGAATGATGGAACTTGTATCAAAGCCTAGACCTACACAATTTGAAGCTTTAGTTGAATGGGAAGATGAGATGCGTGAATTAGATCGAGAAAGTAGAGATATTCCAAAATGAATAGCCAGAGAAACACATCATGATAGAATGTGTCGATGGAGAAGTGCAGATATGTGTGATGGCTTATACCCAGTGAGACTAATTAATGAGACATCTGGAAAAAAAGCGTTCCCAAAAGAAAAATAATACTAGAGAAGAGAGTGATTCAGGAGATGCAGTTTTAAAAGACATGTATACTAAAAATCCGTCACCATTCCAACCAGTTTGTACATGGACTACTCCTCCAAGTGCCCCACCTAAAAAAAATATTGATGAACTTTCCCTGAAACGATTTTGACTAATAATAAAACTCTAGAAAGAGCAGACACAGGACTTAATTCAAGTATATCACCAGTAAATAGTAATTTTATTGAAACTTCAGATCAAAGAAATGAAACCCCTAGAAGTGAAACCCCAAATAACTGATTCAGAGCAGACAGAAATAAAGAATGTCCAATACCAGATACTTCAGAATATATTAGTTCAACAAATGAATTTTTACAGCAGTTAACTAAAAGCATGGAAGCAGTAACAGTGCCTGTTACGATTGGACCTGTTCTTCCAGTATTTGATCAAAAAGAAATTAAACATTCAGCTCTGTCTATCCCTTTGAATACAGAAATACAAAAAGTTACTGAAAAATTCTATTCAGATTTAACTGAATTACATCGAGAAAGAATGAGGATGCCTGACTTAACACTTAATCAAAGTTTAACATGTAAAACCCCAATTGGTGCAGACTCTGATTCAGAATCACCAGAGAAAAGTATTAATAAGATTAATTTAACCCCAGATGGTAAATTACTTGATGTTAGAAAACTGAAAACAGATTTGGAAGAATTAATTATTGGAACAATTGGAACTTTAAGGGCATATCGGGATGATGAATTATTATTTATTTGCAAAAGCATCACATGGAAAACGAAAAACAGATACGATCACTCAGAAGAAATAGCTGCTGAGTTTGAAGTTGACTTAAGTAAACAGAAAAATTTACAGAAAAGCTACAGGGTGGATTTTTCTGATAAAGACTTTGAAAACATGAATAATTGAGGAAGGATTACACATATAAAAGATTTAATTGCAATTTTGAGAAAATGGGGTGAATTAAGTAAATGGAGAGCAAAATGGACAAAGAAAAGAGATGAAGATAGAACAAGTTTAAATGTTCTCGTAAAAGAAAAAGATAAATTGGTAAATGAATTTCCAATGAGAGAAATAGCAGGTGGTGGTTTTGTGCATGTCCCATGGACAAGACAGGACATTTTACTGTTCACAATTGATTTTCCCCGTTTGAGAGAAAAACCTGTAGAATGGTACCGACAGGTCGGAAGGTTTGTGAAGGTTTCAAAAGTTTTGTGGGTTGATCTTGATGGATTATTTGACATAATTGTCCCATCAGATATTTGGACGGAATGTAAAATTTCTATAGATTGACCTAGAGAAGAATCTGCTCGAGACAAGGTAACAGGAGCTCCTTCACCAAATGTAATGAAGATGTATGACAAAGTAATTATATTTTAGAAAAACAAGATTCCCCCTAAAGAAATAGATTGGGTTAAAATTGACAGAACAACCCAAGAACCGAAAGAATCAGTTCATTCGTTGTATGAAAAATTACTGCTGGTTTTTAAACAATACTGTGGTTATGAGCATCTGATGAGAAAGACATGAGCCATTGTATATACAGATTTGTATATGGCTTGAGACTTGAAGTTAGTGAAATGATAAGAACCGGAATAGTTGGGTGGCAATCACAAACAGTTGATGATATTTTGAGAAAAGCAAAATACTGTAGTGATGAGATAGATGCTAAACAAAAGAAGCTGAAATAAAAGCAATGTGGGCACAAGTCAAAGTGGCTGAGCAACAGATAGCAACTCTGGGAAACAAAAATGCTGATCAGAATCAAGGTAAATTTAAAGGTAATTATAATAGGCCAAAGTTAATGGGAAATATAGAGGAGTTAAAACAGAAACTCACATGTTTTAATCGCGGCGAAATTGGACACTGGAATCGTGAAAGTAAGAATCCGCCCGGAAATTTTGTTAAAAATCAATTATTAAATCCACAGATGCAAAATGAGATAAATCAGCAGCAACAGCTACAGCGACAGGTAGTGATTCAGCAAAGTCAGTTGCCACAACAGTTACCACAACCGCCACTTCCAAACTGTGTAAATTTGCAGAGATACAGTACAGAATCAGGATTCAGAGGAGGTGAACATGTAAACAGATCACGAGAGTGAATGTGTCAAATTTGTCACAACAATTCTTATTGAAAGAAGATGGGAGGAGTGATTTTGATGATTACTTATGACGGTGCCTGAGAGAGGAGGAAGAGTGGGTGCTTGCTGCCACTCTTGAGGTAGATCAATCCGGTCCATTTGTGAATGGTAAAGTGAATGATGTGCAAATTACTTTTCTAGTGGATACAGGTACTACCCATTATACTGTTAGATCAGTGGAAATAAAAAACCTACCTCTCTCTGGTGAGAAGATCCAAGTAGTTGGTGTAGCTAATCAACAGATTAAAACAGATGTAACTAAACCAGTCGAAGTTAAAATAGGTAAAGACATGCATAAATGTATAGTTTGTGACAGCAGTCCTGTAAATCTGTTAGGTAGGGATATACTGTGCAAGATGAATTGCGCAATATATTGCTCACCGGATGGTATTGAGCTGCAAACTCCAGAAAAAGATGGTCTTCACAAATTAACAATGTCAATGGTAGAGGCAGAAGAAAGCAGATTATTTCCTGTCTTTGATAAAAATAATTTGCCTGAAGAATTAAAAGAGACAGTGAATGTTAAAATTTAGGATTTCACAGGAGATGAAATGGGTTTGATGAAAAATGTAGACCCAGTGCAAATTACAGTAAAACAAGGAGTAGATTATCCAAATATTCCACAGTATAAAATGAAAGCGGAAGTGATTCAAGGAGTGATTCCTGTGATTGATAAATTCATTAAACAAGGTGTTCGAAAAGAAATTGAAAGCAGTCCATCTACATCACCGATTATGGGAATTAAAAAGCCAAACAGAACTTTCAGAATTGTTCAGGACCTGAGAAAGGTAAACAAAATTGGTGTTCCTTCTTGCCCAGTTGTTCCAAACCCAGCGGTAATTTTATATCAGATTCCGCATGATGCAGAATGGAAAACAGTTATTGTCCTATGCAATGCATTCTTTACTGTTCCATTGCATCCAGAAATCCAACAAATTTTTGCGTTCAGATTCCAGGATCATATCCTAGCATGGTGTAGAATCCCTCAAGGATACACTGAAAGTCCATCTATTTTTAATCAGTTGCTAAAGAAATCCTTGGAAAATCTATATTTACCTGGAAGATCTACATTAGTGCAGTATATTGATGATCTTCTAATTGCTGCAAAGAAAAGAGATAACTGCGTAATAGATAACATTACTCTTTTGATTCATCTGGCTGATGAGGGACATAAAGTGTCACCTGCAAAATTGCAGTTTTGTAAACAAGAAGTAAAATATCTTGGTCACGGAATTGCAAAAGGTACCAGACAGGTAACAACTGAAAGAATAAAAATGATTCAAGCAATGCAACCTCCAAAAACACAGAGACAGGTTAGAATGTTTCTAGGCATGGTAGGTTATTGTCGCCAATGGATTAGTGGATTTTCTGTAATTGCAAAGCCTTTGCAGAGATTGACAAAAGCAGACATGAAAGACCCGATTAGTTTAACAAAAACAGAATTGGAAGCTTTTGAACAGCTAAAAAGAAGTTTGTGTGAAGCTCCAGCATTGGGAATGCCAGATTATGAAAAAGAGTTTCAGCTGTATTGCTGTGAAAGAGAAGGTTGTGCATTATCAGTTTCAATTCAAAAACATTGAAGACTGAGAAAACCAATTGCATATTTCTCAGCCGTCCTTGATCCTGTTGCAAAAGCATTACCAGGTTGCTTAAAAGCAGTAGCTGCAACCAGTGTAAGTTTGGAACAAAGTGAGGGAATAATTATGGGATTTTCAGTGAAGGTATATGTGCCTCACTCTGTTGAAATTCTCCTTACCAGAAGCAAAACACAACATTTGAAAAGCAACAGATTGACAAAATATGAAAAAGTAATTCTTGCATCAGACAACGTTTCGATTGCAAGATGTGTAAATCTGAATCCTTCCACTTTGTTACCTAATGCTTCTGAAACAGAAATCAGAGGTGAGGTTGTTGATCATGAATGCTTGGATGTACTGGAATATTGCACAAAACCAAGGCAGGTTATCAAGGATGTTCCTTTCCAGATTAAAATTTTAGTTCTGTATGTTGATGGTTTATGCCTGAGATCAGACGAAGGTGTGTTGCGCTCAGCATATTTAGTATGCACGGTTGCAGATGTGATTGAAGCTTCAAGTCTCAAAGGAATTTGTTCAGCTCAAGTAGCAGACTTAATTGCTTTGATTCGAGCATGTGAATTGGGAAAAGGACAAAAGGTTACCATAGTGATTGATAGTCAGTATGGGTATGGCGTAGTTCATGACTATGGCCAGCTCTGGTCTCAAAGAGGTTATTTAACTTCTGCGGGATCACGAATAAGGATTGCTAAATTGATTAAAAGACTGATCGACGGGATTCAATTACCAGAAAAAATTACAGTAGTTAAATGTACAGCGCATCAAAGAGGAATGGATTACATAACAAAAGGAAATTCATATGCTGATGAAATTGCTAAATTCTGTGCAAGAAATGATGCAGCAGTTAATCGGGAAAAATAAAATGAACATGTTTTGAACTCGCTTATGCTAATATCTGTAGTTGATACTTGGCAGGGAGTAAAACAGTTACAAGATGAGGCAAGTGATGAGGAAAACGACACATGGCTGAAAGCAGGATGTAGGCAGAGAGAAGAGGATGAGATTTGGGTTTACAAAGATGACAAACCAGTGATGCCAGACAGCATGATTTCAGACATGGCACGCATGTACCATGGTCCAAGACATGTTAGCAGAGATTCCATGATTAGGCTATTTAGACAAATATGGTACAATCCAAAATTCAGAATAATTGCAGAATCATTTTGTCAGAGATGTCTGATTTGCCAGCAGATCAATCCAAACAGAAAAACATATGTAAGCATGGGAACCATAGGACCGGAGGGAGGTCCTTTTACCAGAATACAGCTTGACTTCATTGACATGCCACCTCACAACAAACTGAGATATGTCTTGGTGATTGTTTGTTTGTTTTCAAGATGGGTGGAAGCTTTTCCTACTCGTCATAATGATTCAATCACTGTTGCAAAACTGTTGCTGAGAGAATTCATACCTAGGTATGGTTTCCCAGGGACGGTCGAGACAGATCGCGGCACACATTTTGAAAACAGATTGTTGAAACTGATTTGAGAAGCAATGGGCATTTAGCAGAAACTAAATTGTGCATACAGGCCAGAGGCCTCAGGTGTTGTTGAACAAGTGAATGGTACAATAAAGAATAGAATTGGAAAAATGTGTTTAGCAACAGGAATGACGTGGACAGATGCACTACCACTTGTATTGATGAGTTTGAGAAGCATTTCAGATAAGAAAACAGGTTTGAGCCCTCATGAAATAATAATGGGCAGGGTCATGATGCAAGCATTTGTTCCTGTAGACAAACTGCTAAGCATAAACAATAGCGTCATTTTAGATTATTGTAAAAATCTATCTGAAGTGGTGACTTCTGTGTTACATCATGTGGGAACTGAAGTGCTCACAAAAGGGAAAGAACAAGCTCATGATCTGTTACCAGGAGACTGGGTGAGGACAAAAGTTAATTGAAGAAGAAATTGCCTAGTACCAAGGTGGCAAAAGGCAAAACAAGGGATTTTGGGCACACCGAATGCTGTAAAGTGTAAGGGATTAAAAAGGTGGATTCATGCGAGTCATACCATTCTAGTCCCAGAACCTGAGAATCCTGACGAAGACGGTGATACAACAGCTGATTCAGATTCAGAAGAAGAGCCTGATGAAAATCCATATCCTGAAGATCAACAAGATAGTCGACATCTGGAAGATTCAAATGCGAATGAAGCTCTGAATGAAGAAATTGAAATACAAGATTCTGAAGAAGAAAATGAAAATCTGCTAGATCAAGAAGCAGAAAAAGAAATTGATCAAGAAGTGAGTCAAAGTCAAGATCAGAAGAGTATTGAAAAGCAGAGAAGAAACTTTGGAAGAAGGAACAGTAATTCTGAAACTGGTGGTCTGGAAGTAATTGAAGAAGAAGAAGAAGAAATTCCAAGCACCAGCTATAAGAATGATTTTCCTAACAAAGTGAAACTGCCGAGTAAAGAAGCACCTGAATCTGATGAAGAATCTGACTCAGAAAAATTGATCATTAATGAATCAGCTGAAAACACAGAAAGTGAAACAGATGACAGTGAAGATGAATCCAAATTGAAGAAAACAAGAAAAAGAGCTTGGAGAGTCGAATATAATCTGAAAGAACCAAAAAAGAAGCTAACAAGAAAAGGGGATAATTGGCCAAAAGAAATTGGAAGTATAAAATTTAAATTAGTGAATAGAGCAAAAGAGCAGGTTAATGAGATTTCAAGTCAAAAAGAAGAAGACTTGAATAAGAAAAAAGAAGAAGGAAAGAATATAGAAGTGATAAGCAGTAGAGCAAAGAAAACATTAAAACCAAACCAGAAATATAAGTCGCCAGAGTGGGCTTACATAATTATCCTACCAGTAGTTGAGGTTAATAGTAGTCAAGAAGATTTTGATGATGCAAGTGACAATGATTGAACTCATTAAATAATTGACACAAGTTTGAAGAAATTGTGTTAGGAGACACAAGGTTGAAGAAATTATGTTAGTTGAAAAACACATCTGATGTATGACATAAGGTCGAAGAAAAGTTGTTAGGGTCTTTTTTAAAAAAAAGTGAGGGGTACATTTAGTAATTTTTCAATTTTTCAATTTTAGTTTTTTTATTTTTATTTATTTTTCAATTTTTTATTTTTTATTTTTTTATTTAGCTGGTATTCTAAAGAGTAAAAGATGCCTTATTCTTATACTAATGAAAATTCGAGATGCTCAATTCTTAAAATATGTTGCAAATTGTCTTCAATATGTGTAATGTTGATTATTTTAGTCTGGTTAATTCTAGCTGTTATCTTTCCTTTTGGTATAGATAAAGAAACATATATAGCTAACATGACAAGTAAAGTTGTGGTTAAATCTGAGAAAACTGATACTAATAGAATTATTGTTCATAACCCAGAGATGCACCAAGATAGATCTATTGGAGATTTTTCTAGTAATACCTTCTCAAGACTTTTATCTGAATATGTTAAGATGATGAATGCAAAAGATTGTTACGTAGGTGTAAAATTACCTACTTCTGTGTCTGAAGGATTCAAATATAATATGCTTCCTCTTACTTATGGAATAACCTGTAGTGTAATAACAAGTTTATTTTATAAAACTGGTCGTCTTGAATATTATTATTCACAAATTTTTGAATTTTTTACAAATTTAAAAGTTGAAGATAACCTGAATAAAGTGAGACCTGCTAAACAGATGAGGGAATTTTTCCTGATGACTAATGAACTCACATATGAATATGCGTACAGAAATAATTTAACATTATTGAGAACAGAGGAGAAAACATTCTTAAATATGGTGGAAGAGAGAAGGGCAATTTATAAGCGTAATGAGATGACGAAACAAACTAAATCAAATTTTTAGCAGTTTGAGGATGAAAAACTCAATGGTAGAAATGTAAATGTTGCGATTCATATAGATAAACCTGTTAGTGGAAAATTTTGTATAAGAAGAGATAACACTCTATATGACAATTATTTTGTCGGAGCAAGTCAATGTGAAGATACTTATCAGATTATGGGGGGTTGGGAATTTAAAGGAGGCAAAGATCCAATTTTTCCTGGAATTTATTTTGCTTGTGGGAATAAAGCCAATTACAGCCTTCCCGACCACTGGTACGGGACATGTTATTTTGGTTTAGTTTTTCCCAAAAATTTTCATGTGGATAGAAATGCAGATGGTTCATTTGAAATTAGCAGCCATGTGAACATATTTAAAAGAGAAAGATTTTCAGAAATTTTGGGAGACATATTTGGTGCGTTAATACCAATGGTGGGAATTGCCCTGAATGCAGGTAAAATCTGAAAATTCTCCACAATTGTTGACAGGTTGTCAACAGACACTGCAAGTGGTTTTCCATTAGTGAATACTGAACTTGTCGCCATGAGAACCATGGTATTGCAGGACCGTCTTGCGCTCGACATCCTGCTGGCAAAGGAGGGAGGAGTTTGTGGGATCTTACATGTTCAACACTGTTGTACGTACATACCTGACAAGAGCCAGAACATAGAGACATATATTAGAAATATTACAGAACTACATTCAGAAATTGAACCCTTAGAAGATGAGAGTTTTTCAGAGCGTTTAAGCAAAAGATTTGCGGCAATCAAACACTGGTTTCAAGAGATTGGTACTTCAATTATAGGCAAAATAGTTTTCCCTTTAGTAATAATAGTTTTAGCGATACTTTTGTTAAAAATTAGTTGCATGTTACATAAGAGAAGAAAATATGTGACAGAAAGAGAGAGAATTTATAAACTGAGCGATGAAAAGGAAAAGGAAATAGAATTAGAAGAGTTTTGAAGAGCTCATTATGAGACTTGCAGAAGATCAGAGGATGAATCTAAAGTTTAGAAGTCCTAATATTAAGAAAGTTCAAAACATGTTTTCAGGGTTGAAAATGTATAAATTTTGGGTACTGTTTGGTGATTTTGAAATCACCAGATGAGGGAGTTGATGGAGCAAGATGAAGAACAAAATTTTGTTCAGACGTGCGAAGTTAACCTCTCCTAATATGAGTAATAATAATAATAAGTTTGTGGTGAAATCATTAATTAACTTAGTTTAAAAAATACATTCATCATGGGTTTACACGCGGAATTAACATGCTTTGTGTTGCATTTGCAAAGAAAATTAACGAACTAACCTTGTCTATTGTCTTTGTCAGTATTAAATGCGCCTACTTAAATAATGGCATGTGCTTATTTTATGTGCTTTTGTTGTGTCTTTTGTGATAAAAGCTCTAGGAGTTCCTGATTCACAAAGGATACGTAAATATGATGCTGCTTTGTGTGCTAAGCTAGGTAACATAATTAACCTGTTAATTAGTAAAGGGGAGGGTAACAGAATGGGTCTCAATTCTTTAATTAATTATTGTCTTGTGTTTGTTTAAATAATAGTTTCCAAAGTGAGGCCTGAAAAAGTGGTTCAGAAATATGGCTGACAGAGCTGCAGATATGAAAAGCTTGTCCAGAGTGACATTTCGCACATGAGCAGCTGACAAGGCCTAAACAAAGAGAACATTTCTTTGACATAAACCGCGGTTGAATCAAAAGGACAATAGAGCTTGTATAAAGCTCTAATATGGTCAAGAGTCAAATGACCTAATGGATAGACTGACTTGGAACAGCCAATGAGGAATGAGATTTTCATGAAAATATGTAAAACTTAGAAAGATAAGCTAGTGAAAAAGGTATAAAGTTCGACATTGCGATTATGGAAAAAATTCTTACTTTCCGAATCCTGTCGGACTTTTGGCGCACGTAAGGACAGCAGACTTTATTTTTCCCCTTCTAGGTGATATGTCAGGCAGACAGGGAAATGAATTTAGGGAAAGGAAACACATTTCTGTGCTATTAATTCATGTTTCTGAGCTTGCTATTCAAATGCCGGTTCTAATTAAGTTCTAATTCTGTTTTCTTATTAAAATGCTGCTTTCTTATTTGCTTATGAAATAAAGAATTATTACATTAAAATGCTTTTCTTTTATGAGAATAAAGCTAATAAAAATTAGATTTGAAAAGACAAGCTGGTCTTGTTTATTCATGGTCTAGTTTCCATTAGTTGATCCAACAACCATTGTGGTTTGATTTAAATGAAAAATCGTTTTTATATCATGATAATGAAAAATAAACTGTAGTTGTATATAATAGTGTAAATATAATGTGTATAAAGTATAAATCAAATCACATCATTCAGTTGCTCAAAAGTTGTCTCGTTGGTGTTATGGGCCTGTTTGAGTGATTATAAATAATGGTGAGTATTGAGGTGTAGGTAGCGTTTATGAGACAATTATTCTATAGGAGCGCTGGATCAATTCATATAAACTAATTCATGCAGTTTTACTAATAGTGCAAATTGAAGCATAGAGGCAGATGTAGGACACCAAGTACCAGTTGATTACAGCTGTTTTCGGCCGTTACCAACCGGTATTTAGTGTTTGATATGTAGGGGCCCTAAATTTTACAAAATCTGTAAATTTACCGATTCGGTAAATTTGCTGATTCGGTAAAATACCGAATCGGTAAATTTACTGAAACGGTAAATCTAGATGTAGGTGGTACTGAAAACAGTGCCACAGGCCCTTAAGAATTTGTTATTTACCATCAAATACTATTTGGTGGTAAATAACGAATTCCTGTGTACATGCACATTTGTGCATGAACATCTGTGCCATGTGGAACACATACATGCCCTAAGGGCATGTATGTGTGTCACATGGCACACAAGCCAGAATGAGGGGTGCAACAGGGTGTCAAAGTGACAACCTGTCCCCCTTGACAATTCGGTAATATTACCGAATCGGTATTTACTGATTCGGTAATTGACATCAAGGCCCATAGGAATCAATGGCAATTACTGAATCGGTAAATACCGATTCGGTAAAATTACTGAATCATACCCATTTGGTAATTTCAAAAGAGAAATTTCCTACATTCCATTTACCTACTCTTAAATATTGAATTGGTATGATTCAGTATTTAAGAGTTGGTAAATCGAGATTGCCTACATCTGGCCCAAAGAGTTGTAAAATATTTATATACATATGTTACATTTCAGTGCTTTGGAAGTAATACAGTATACTATAGGTAAACACCTTATAGATTTATGCTGTACCACATCCTTATAGTTTTGCACTTTGACATTCACTATGACAAACTTTTACATACAAACATAGAAATGTTGTTCTTTTTTTTTACCAGTAGAGGTAGTTCTTAAAATAACTTTTTTTTTCTTTTTTTGTTGCAGGAAAAACGTAAAAAAAGTAAAATTTTAAACAAAACAATTGTTCAACAGGAACAAATTATGAAATTGAAAGAAAAAAATATTTGCTGCATCTGTGGTTCCTGTTCTTCTGCAAAATTACTTCAATGGACTGTTGTCTGAAGGCTACTAATTTATTACAATGTATGCATTGCATCATAAAATTTTTCAGTTCCTGCTGAATGTTCGCCACCATTGAAGATGGCATTGGTGGTACTCCGGTTCTTGATGTAGATGTACTAGGAGGAGAGTCCTGCTTCTGAGATCTATGCACCACAGCTCTAGTCCAATTGTTGGGGTGTATAATTTTTACATGGCATTCCATGCTGTGGGTCCTGAATGAATATTTTTTATTAGGATTTCCTCTAGATAGCACTGTGTCACAGATCTTGCAGGTGACCAGTGGTGCATTTACTTTCTTCTGATGTTCTGGAAAGCTGAAAAACTTCCAGACTATGGACTCCTTCTTCTTACTTGGGCGAGGGTCCTCTTCAACAAAGTCTTCAGAAGAAGAATGGTCAAACTCTGGATGTTCAGCCATTTTGAAATATTTTTCGGTAGCTAGAAGCTGTAGAAAAAAGGTGTTGCTTCTCTGAAAGCCAAAGAAGAATGATGAACATGGGAGGGGTCATTCAACAATTGGAGTAGGAAGTATTATAAACCAATAAAATCTTTTGTTTAAGGTCAAATGGTTGGACGTAAGCTTACAGAGCGCTCACGGAGCGTTTACGGAGGTCTTACGTAAGCTTACATTGCGTTTACATTTTATTTAGTCACTAACCTATACACATTTAATCACTCACTCATACAGTCAATCACACACCTACTAAATCCTTCATCCAGACACTTATACATCCACTTATTCTTCAATATGTAAAACATATTTAAACTTTACAGAAAAACACAGTCACTGGATGATGTCATCAGTGATGTCATCAGTGATGTCACTGACCATGTCATGAATGATGTAATATGTGACATCATCAGCAGTGGATTGCGGGTGCGCAAAATATAGTTAGTCCAACTAACTATATAGGTGCAATTTCAAAGGTTTTTTAAATGCTAATTCTAAACTATATATTAATTAAACAACAGGGGGTGGTGATGGACAGAGTTTCTGAATTAAGCAGAATACTCTCACTCAGTCAAGAGATCAGGGCTTAATCCAACACCGTTTTTTAGCTCACTGCACCATCCCAGCTACAGAACCTGGCTATATGCAAATTAATCTGTCCCTGGCCCAGTGCATCATGGGAACAGGGCAAACCAAACTACCAAGCCAATTCTTTCACTGGGAAGGAAACAAGCTACCGGGGACCGGTTTCTGGCATTTCAGCCATCTTCGGCCCGGCTTGCTTGAATCCTGATGGTGCAATGAGCAAGGGACTCACATCTGAGTATACCCTTCCACGCTTATGGTGGACAAAATAATTAAACAACAGGGGGTGGTGATGGACAGAGTTTCTGAATTAAGCAGAATACTCTCACTCAGTCAAGAGATCAGGGCTTAATCCAACACCGTTTTTTAGCTCACTGCACCATCCCAGCTACAGAACCTGGCTATATGCAAATTAGTCTGTCCCTGGCCCAGTGCATCATGGGAACAGGGCAAACCAAACTACCAAGCCAATTCTTTCACTGGGAAGGAAACAAGCTACCAGGGACCGGTTTCTGGCATTTCAGCCGTCTTCGGCCCGGCTTGCTTGAATCCTGATGGTGCAATGAGCAAGGGACTCACATCTGAGTATACCCTTCCACGCTTATGGTGGACAAAATAATTAAACAACAGGGGGTGGTGATGGACAGAGTTTCTGAATTAAGCAGAACACTCTCACTCAGTCAAGAGATCAGGGCTTAATCCAACACCGTTTTTTAGCTCACTGCACCATCCCAGCTACAGAACCTGGCTATATGCAAATTAGTCTGTCCCTGGCCCAGTGCATCATGGGAACAGGGCAAACCAAACTACCAAGCCAATTCTTTCACTGGGAAGGAAACAAGCTACCGGGGACCGGTTTCTGGCATTTCAGCCGTCTTCGGCCCGGCTTGCTTGAATCCTGATGGTGCAATGAGCAAGGGACTCACATCTGAGTATACCCTTCCACGCTTATGGTGGACAAAATAATTAAACAACAGGGGGTGGTGATGGACAGAGTTTCTGAATTAAGCAGAATACTCTCACTCAGTCAAGAGATCAGGGCTTAATCCAACACCGTTTTTTAGCTCACTGCACCATCCCAGCTACAGAACCTGGCTATATGCAAATTAGTCTGTCCCTGGCCCAGTGCATCATGGGAACAGGGCAAACCAAACTACCAAGCCAATTCTTTCACTGGGAAGGAAACAAGCTACCGGGGACCGGTTTCTGGCATTTCAGCCGTCTTCGGCCCGGCTTGCTTGAATCCTGATGGAGCAATGAGCAAGGGACTCACATCTGAGTATACCCTTCCACGCTTATGGTGGACAAAATAATTAAACAACAGGGGGTGGTGATGGACAGAGTTTCTGAATTAAGCAGAATACTCTCACTCAGTCAAGAGATCAGGGCTTAATCCAACACCGTTTTTTAGCTCACTGCACCATCCCAGCTACAGAACCTGGCTATATGAAAATTAGTCTGTCCCTGGCCCAGTGCATCATGGGAACAGGGCAAACCAAACTACCAAGCCAATTCTTTCACTGGGAAGGAAACAAGCTACCGGGGACCGGTTTCTGGCATTTCAGCCGTCTTCGGCCCGGCTTGCTTGAATCCTGATGGTGCAATGAGCAAGGGACTCACATCTGAGTATACCCTTCCACGCTTATGGTGGACAAAATAATTAAACAACAGGGGGTGGTGATGGACAGAGTTTCTGAATTAAGCAGAATACTCTCACTCAGTCAAGAGATCAGGGCTTAATCCAACACCGTTTTTTAGCTCACTGCACCATCCCAGCTACAGAACCTGGCTATATGCAAATTAGTCTGTCCCTGGCTCAGTGCATCATGGGAACAGGGCAAACCAAACTACCAAGCCAATTCTTTCACTGGGAAGGAAACAAGCTACAGACTGATTTGCATATAGCCAGGTTCTGAGCTGGGATGGGGCAGTGAGATAAATAACGGTGATGGATCAAGCCCTGATCTTTGGACTGGGTAAGAGTGGTCTGTTTAACTCAGACACTCTGTTCATCACCACCCCCTTTGCTGAATCATTTTTGGCCACTATAGGTGTGGCAGGGTATACTCAGACATGAGTCCCTTTCTCACTGCACCATCAGGATTCAAGCAAGCCGGGCCGAAGAAGGCTGAAATGCCAGAAACCGGTCCCCGGTAGCTTGTCTCCTTTCTGGTGAAGAATTGGCTTGGTAGTTTAGTCTGCCCTGTTCCCATGATGCACTGGGCCAGGGACAGACTGATTTGCATATAGCCAGGTTCTGAGCTGGGATGGGGCAGTGAGATAAATAACGGTGATGGATCAAGCCCTGATCTTTGGACTGGGTAAGAGTGGTCTGTTTAACTCAGACACTCTGTTCATCACCACCCCCTTTGCTAAATCGTTTTTGGCCACTATAGGTGTGGCAGGGTATACTCAGACATGAGTCCCTTTCTCACTGCTCCATCAGGATTCAAGCAAGCCGGGCCGAAGAAGGCTGAAATGCCAGAAACCGGTCCCCGGTAGCTTGTCTCCTTTCTGGTGAAGAATTGGCTTGGTAGTTTAGTCTGCCCTGTTCCCATGATGCACTGGGCCAGGGACAGACTGATTTGCATATAGCCAGGTTCTGAGCTGGGATGGGGCAGTGAGATAAATAACGGTGATGGATCAAGCCCTGATCTTTGGACTGGGTAAGAGTGGTCTGTTTAACTCAGACACTCTGTTCATCACCACCCCCTTTGCTAAATCGTTTTTGGCCACTATAGGTGTGGCAGGGTATACTCAGACATGAGTCCCTTTCTCACTGCTCAATCAGGATTCAAGCAAGCCGGGCCGAAGAAGGCTGAAATGCCAGAAACCGGTCCCCGGTAGCTTGTCTCCTTTCTGGTGAAGAATTGGCTTGGTAGTTTAGTCTGCCCTGTTCCCATGATGCACTGGGCCAGGGACAGACTGATTTGCATATAGCCAGGTTCTGAGCTGGGATGGGGCAGTGAGATAAATAACGGTGATGGATCAAGCCCTGATCTTTGGACTGGGTAAGAGTGGTCTGTTTAACTCAGACACTCTGTTCATCACCACCCCCTTTGCTAAATCGTTTTTGGCCACTATAGGTGTGGCAGGGTATACTCAGACATGAGTCCCTTTCTCACTGCTCCATCAGGATTCAAGCAAGCCGGGCCGAAGAAGGCTGAAATGCCAGAAACCGGTCCCCGGTAGCTTGTCTCCTTTCTGGTGAAGAATTGGCTTGGTAGTTTAGTCTGCCCTGTTCCCATGATGCACTGGGCCAGGGACAGACTGATTTGCATATAGCCAGGTTCTGAGCTGGGATGGGGCAGTGAGATAAATAACGGTGATGGATCAAGCCCTGATCTTTGGACTGGGTAAGAGTGGTCTGTTTAACTCAGACACTCTGTTCATCACCACCCCCTTTGCTAAATCATAATTCTAAACTATATATGACCTGAAACCTATGGTTTTTTCAGTGAATTTGCCAGGCTTTTTAAATGCTAATTCCTAACTTTATATGACCTGAAACCTAAGGTTTTTTCAGTGAATATATATATATATATATATATCACGTTCACACAGCTGCTTGAACGACCCTCAACCAGGCAACGCTGATGCCGTCGGTAGCAGCAGCCGCTACCTAAATGCTAAAATTGCTGGATCCCACCAAATAGAAGGAAGCAGAGACGGCACACCAGGAAACCTTGCACAAAATCCCTTTATTGTGCACTCGTTAACCCAAGACGACGCGTTTCGGCGTAAGCCTTTTTCAAGTAACCGCCATTTTGTTTTTTGCCACATTTATAGTCCCACAACTATTTTTGTAAACAATAGACACAAAGGAAATACTTCAAGGTAAGCCATTGAAAATGAAAGATTAAATCTAACAAATTATATTTCATTATGTCCACAATTCAACATTCATTATATGTACGTTGATATTTGTGTATTTAGTGTGGGAAGTGGACGATATTTGCTTACCCCACTGCCGAATTACACAGTGGTCGTAATAATTGACTGTGTGCCCTGCCGGGAACGTTAGCAAATTAATGTATTAAGCAACTGCAACACGCATAAACCGGTATCGAGGTAAATATTCCTCGTAATGTGGTGCATTCGCCGGCTTGAAAACCGCTCAGTATCATGGGAAATGTAGTCTGATACAGTGGATCGGGACCATAGTCCAGAGAAAATATATGGGAGCTCCCTGATTTGGATGCGTGGTTAGTATCAACAGGCGGGGCTGCGTCATAGAGGAGAGCTCCCCTCGTAATTGGACCATCATATGGGAATGGCAGGGGGTCTATAGGCGGATTTATTTGCTTGGTTTCTTTGCTGTATTTCAGAATTAGCCAGATTGGTTCATCCGCTGTCGATGGTAAACTTTCTTTTGGCTTTAAGCAATCCATTCTTGTTGTCTGATTTGCCCTTTTTCCAACATTGTTTTATGATGTGGGGGTTGTATTTTCTTTTCTGGAATCTTTTCATTGAGTTTTTGCTTTGCTTGTGCCATTCTTGTTCTTCACTACAGATTCTTCTTAAGCAAAGAAATTCCCCATAGGGGATGCTTGATATGAGGGACTGTTGATGGAAACTGGTAGCCTCCAAAGTTGCGTTGGTTGCGGTACTTTTTCGATGGAGTGTAGTTTCCACATGGTTATTATTTATGTACACCTCAGTGTCTAGAAAAACGGCTCTGTCCTGGCTAATAGTGTGGGTAAATTTTATGCATGGCGTGCTGTTGTTTAATATTTGGAAATATTCCAAGAATTTATCTTGGCCTCCATTCCACACTATGAACACATCATCAATAAATCTCTTCCAGACTATGATGTGTTGTGTTAATGTATGGTATTTTTCATTCCATGCCGTTGTTTTATCCCACCATCCCATAGTTGTACAGGCATAGTTGGGACTGAAGGAAAACCCCATAGCCGCGCCGTTTTTTTGTCGATATAGTGAGTCGCCAAACATGAAGATGTTATTGGTCAGCAAGTTCTGTATCATTTCCATTAGCATGTCATTATGGCTTTGATAATGAATGTTCCGTTCTTTCAGGAAATATTTGCATGCATTTAGACCCATCTCATTGTCTATGTTGGTGTACAACGAGATCACATCCATGGTGATCATGATGAAATCAGGTTGCCAATTGATTTTTTCCAAATTGCACAGAAAATCGGTAGTATCCTTTATATAGGATTTCAGTAGTTTTACCTGTGGGCTTAGATAGAAGTCAATGAAGTTTGACAAAGGTTCAAGCAAAGAGCCATTGGCCGACACGATTGGTCTCCCTGGTGGTTTCGTGGCATTTTTGTGTATCTTAGGTAGAAAATACACAGTTGCTGTTTTTGGGAAATCCACTGTTAGGTATTTCCTGTCATCCGAGTCAAGAAGTTCATTGTTTTCCCATTGACATAGTTTCTTTTCCAGTTCTCTTTTTATGTTGTCGATTGGATTTTTTTCAAGTTTCTCGTAATAGTGTTTATTGCTTAGTTGTTCCATTGCTTCTGCCATGTATAGTTTTTTATCCCAGAGCACTATATTTCTGCCCTTGTCTGCTGATTTTATTTCAAAACTTTGATCTTTTCTTAAAGTGGACAGGGCTTCTCTTTCACTCCTGGATAGATTGTCTGAGCTGTTTTTATTAGAGTTGGTCTTATATAAATCATGGATAACCGCCTCTTGAAACATATCTATTTTGTTTCCTGGTGTTAGCTGGGGGTAGAATTTGGATTTAGGCTTCAAATGGCTGGTACCTGCTCCTAGTTGTGGTATTGCTTTGTTTAGGCTAATTTCCTTGCCCTCTTCTGCATTGAGGTTCAAGATTGTTGGGTATGCCTCTGATTCTTTGGCCAGTAGAGTAGAAGTAGGTTTTGGTTGATGTTTTGGTATCTAAGGTTTATTTTCTCTTTCCGCAAAGAATTTGGCGAGTTTAATTTTGCGAATGTAAAGATACATATCAATTCTAGTTTGTGCCATATCTATGCATGAAGTCGGGCAAAAGTTTATTCCTTTCTTTAGGAGCGAGGTTTCTGCCTCTGTGATTTGTCTCCCCAAGAGATTGATGATCTGTAATTCCTCATTCATTTCCCCTTCTTCTGTTTCATTAGTCTGGTTTCTGTGCCTACTTTTTCGTTTGTAGCCATTTCACCTGCGGCTCCTCCTTGTGTGGGTTTTGTGAATCTTGGTTGCCAGGTTCTCCCCCTTCCACTTGCCCGACCACGTGTATTTCTTTGCGCCCCGTGATTGTGTTCCCATTGTCACTGTGATAGAACTAGGCGCATATCCCCTAAAAAAGCCTTCTGTAATGGGTCTAGATTGGAATCATCTTCACTGAATTCCACTGATGTTAGGGATGTTAGACTAGATGACGAACTTGCTGTGTTTGTTTTAGATGGTCTGAAAGGGTCGTATTTTCGGGCAAAGGTGAATATGCGTCCTTGCGCATAGTCATTGGCATCTCTTTCAAATTTCGTTTGTTTTCTAATTCTTACTTCCTCCTCATGTTTCTCAATTTGTTTGTTTAAGTCCTCTTTAAATTTTGACATTTTGGTGTTAAGTTTTAGGTTATCCAATTCCTTTTCCAATTCTCGTAGCTGTTCCTTTGTTTTCTCTAGGGCTACTTCTATATATTTTACTAGTATTTTTATCAATCCAAATGAAGAGTTTAAAGTGTGTTCCCCCCATTCTTGGAGTAGCTCATTTGTTACGTCCTGCTGGCGGTAGCCAGTGGGTAGTTATAGTTAGGATTTTTTTCAATGTAAAATCTCAAAATTCTATTTGGAATAACTTTGGTGCCAGTCGACGAATCTGCCTGAAAATGTCCTCAAATTTGCCTAGTCGAGCTTCGGCCCTTCCCTGAAAGTTTGGGGTGGATTCGTCAAGCGGAGTCCGAGATAAAAGGGGGGCCCCAAAACGTGTTTTCCCCATGTTAATTTCCATAGGGCGGTCAAACTCACTTTTAGCCCGAACGGCTGAATGGATTTCCACCAAACTTGGCAAAATTGTAGGGACTGGTAGCCCGATGTGCCTTTGCTCTGTCTCAAGATATGTGCTCCAGTGGATTTTGAGTAATTTAGGTTAAAAAAAATATATATATCTATGGCAGCGCCCCGGTACGCGCACCGAGGAGCGCACCGGGCGCGCCACGTGACTTGCGCACAGAAAGCTGATTGTCTCTCGGGTGTCTGTAAATATTTGAAACAGTCCGGAGCGGCCGCCATCTTGTGTCTCGGCAGGATAGAGACACAAGAGGTGGCAAAAACAAAGGGGGAAATGACCAAGAGGGGGCAGGGATAGACCCCCCCTGACCCCCTAGGTTTGATGTGGGGGCTATAAAAGGGCCCAGCGGGGCAAAAAAAAAAAAGAATGCCAGAGTTTAAAATTTTTAGCAATATTTTATAAATGGGAGGTAGTTCTGAAAAGAACCTTTTTTTATTCTTTTTGTTGTTTTATATTTTTATTATTTTTCTGAACATTTTTTTTGTATTTTTGAACAATTTTATATTTTTTTGTGTTTTTTAAGGGAACAAACAAAAAAAAGGGAATTGGAAATGGCTGAACAGGAGCAAAAAAAAAGAAAAGAATTACTGCTTCCTTTTCTTGCTGCATTGGTGGTTGTCCACAGCATTATTTATTAAGGTGACACTAAGTTCACGATAACATAAAGTTTTGCCACAGAAAATGCAAACTATTTTTATGGTGCCAAATATTTGTTGTATATTTGGCTCCATTTGGCGTCCTTCAGGACCAGAAAGTGAGTCTTCAGTAGAGGAGGTGCTGGCCACAGGGGGTGGGTTGTTCTGAAGTTCCTGTACTTCAGCCTGGGCTAAGTTATTGGGATGCCACCTCTCCATGTGGCGGATCATGGTAAAATTACCAAATTAATATTTTATTTTGGGATTGCACCTGGAGAGGACTCTGCCACAAATTAGACAGGTGACTTTGGGGGCATTAGCCTTTTTCTAGCCTTCAGGGAATGAAAAGAATTGCCAAAGAAAGTGCACTTTAACGTGCCTGTGCCTTGGTTCTTCAGGCAGGAAGCGCCTTGGTTGTTCCTCCTCCTCCTCTTCTTCCTCCTCTTCTTCTTCTCCTCCAAGGAACTGTGGTGGTGGACCTTCTTTTCTTGGTGGTGGTGGTGGTGGTGGGGGTGCACCAGCTGCAGCTACAAGTGATGCCTTTGCACTGATCAAAAATAGCTCTTGCTCTCTCAATGAAGAAAGTTAGAATGAGGAAAAATGGAGGGGGCTTTCATCATTTGGAGAAAAAAAATGATGAGAACCAATGAAAAGTGTTATTTTCAGGTCACATGACCCGATGAGCTTTCGTTACGCGCTCCGGCGCGCTTACGTTATGCGCACCGGGCAGCGCCGCGGAGCGCTTCCGGGTGCGTTTACGCAGCGCGTCATAAGACACATCGCGTGGCAACGCGATACGTCGCGCTTACGCGACGCGCCATAAGACACATCACGCGGCAACGCGATACATCACACTTACGCGACGCGTCACGATGTTGTTTTCGATCGCGGCAAAAGCGCTAATGGGGTGCTCACCGGAGCGCGCACTGGGACGCTCCACGAAATTGCGCTTACCGGTGTACTCCCCATTGTGCGCACCGGGAGCGCACCGGGGCAAAAAAAAAATATTAAACATAAAAAAAACGTATTACATACATAGAAAATATAGTATACATTATAAAGAAGAATATATATTACAGCTATAGATATTTGCTATTAAAAAACTATTGAAATTCACTGAAAAAAACATAGGTTTGAGACCATATATAGTTAGGAATTAGCATTCACAAAACCTTGAAAATTCACTGAAAAAACCATAGGATTGAGACCATATATAGTTAAGAATTAGCATTTACAAAACCATACTTTACTCATACAAAACCATTGAAATTCGCATATATAGTTAGTTGGACTAACTATATTTCGCGCACCCGCATTCCACTGCTGATGATGTCATATATTACATCATTCATTACATGGTCAGTGACATCACTGATGAAATCACTGATGACATCATTCATGTGAAAATACGATGAACCTCTTCACACTCTAATATAAACTTTGATACACAAAGTGTATACAGACACTCACACACTTTCACTCATCCATGGAGTTACTCACACACCTAGTCAGTTATGCAAAGAATCAATCACACTTCCATTTTCTCAACTATACAGTTATACATACAACACCTTACTTATTCAAACATATACTAACACATACTTACTATCTAATACAATCACTGATACAAGTACACAATGATCCATACAGGAACTGGCACAATCACTGGCTCTCATGTATAGTCATTTATATATGTCAACTGTCACATGCATTGTGTTTTACATATGTAATTACTTGGACATGTAGCACTGAGATATCAATTCACTCACCAATACACCCATGCAGACAGTCAACCGCCCATACAGGTGTTTCCACATGCACTCTTGAACCCATACATCTTGTGGATCATCTGCTCACACATCTATGCACAGAATCACACACCTCCCAGCCACCCACACACACACTCATTCTCTCATACAAATACTTGGGCAATCAATCAATAACACATATAGCCACTCATATAGCTACTGATCAACAAATGCAACAGGTTATACAACAACAAACATAATGATACACACATTCAGACAGTTTAGTCACTAACCCATGCATTCAGAAAGACACATTTAATCACTCACTCCTACAGTCAGTCACGCACCTACTTAATCTTTCATCCAGACACTTATACATCTACTCATTCTTCAAAATGTAAAACATATTTAAACTTCACAGAAACATACGGTCACCGGATGATGTCATCAGTGATGTCATCAGTGTTGTCATTTGAGATGTCATCAGTGATGTCATCAGTGATGTCACTGACCATGTCACCGGGAGCGCTCCAGAGTGAAATATAAAAAAAATGAATATACTTTAAAAAAAATATATTATATTAATATACAATATAGGATTCATTTTTAGAAAAACATACCTTTCTAAGCTATAGACATTTGCGAAAAAATAACCTTAGAAATTCACTAAAAAACACATAGGTATGAGGCCCTATAAAAAGTTAGGAATTAGCAATTAAAAAACCTATGAAATTCACAGAAAAAAACAGGTTTCACAACAGTTATAGTTAGGAATTAGCATTTAAAAAACCTATTAAATTCACTGAAAAAACCATAGGTTTCACACCAGTTATAGTTAGGAATTAGCATTTAAAAAAACTATTAAATTCACTGAAAAAACCATAGGTTTCACACCAGTTATAGTTACCTGGAAATTTTACTGACATAAAACCATTGAAATTCCCACGTTATAGTTATTTGTACTCACTATAACTTGTGCGTGTAATGCACTGCTGATGACATCACATATTACATCACTCATGACATGGTCAGTGACATCACTCATGACATCACTGATGACACCATCCTTGTGACAGAGTGACTGACCTCCTTTCACTGTAAAGTAACCCTTGAAACACATATTCAAAAATAGAAACTAACATTTTCAAAAAAGTGGAGATACCTATAACAGTTACAACAACCAATTCAGTAATTCCACCATTTATATACACATCCACTCATTCACCAACAGTTCTATATAGTCAGTCATACATATACTCACTCATCATATGTAGTGAGACACCTATACATCCGTTAACACACCGACAGTCTTCCAAAAGATGCTCACACACATACTCACACATGCAAATAAACTATTGAACATCCATTTTTTTGCATATACAGCTATACACACACTACCACCTTACTTCTAAGGAAACTTACACATACTTACTCTCTTAAACAATCACTTATAGAAACACATACTTATTAAAACAAGAACTCTTTCAATCTCTCACTCTCACATATACTCACTTATATACATCAATACTCACATATACTAGATTAAAACATATGTAGTTACTGATAACGACACTGGTAAGACAGTCATTCACTTACTAACACATACATATACACACTCATTCACCCATACAGTCCGGCACATATGCTGTCTTCAAAACACATACAAACAGTGAGTCAGTCATTGATGCATCTATGTGCTAAGTAACACCCCCACCAAATCATACAGACACTCATACTTTTCAATGCAAAATCTCAAAATTCTCTTTGGAATAACTTTGGCGCTGGTTGACGAATCTGTCTGAAAAGTTCCTCAAATTTGCCTCGCGGAGGTCCGGTCCTTCCTTGAAAGTTTCGGGGGATTCGTCAAGTGGGGGCCAAGATAAAAGGAGGGTCCAAAACATGTTATCCCCATGTTAATTTCCATAGGGCGGTAGAACTCACTTTTAGCCCGAACGGCTGAATGGTTTTCCACCAAACTTGGCAAAATTGTAGGGACTGGTAGCCCGATGTGCCTTTGCTATGTCTCAAGATATGTGCTCCAGTGGATTTTGAGTAATTTAGGTTCAAAAAAATAAATACATCTATAAGCGCACCCCGGTACGTGCACCGGGGAGCGCACCGGGCGCGCCACGCGACTTGCGCACTGAAAGCTGATTGGCTCTCGGGTGTCTGTAAACATTCAAAACAGTCGTTTTGCGTGGGGGGAGCGCCCGATACGCGCACCGGGGTGCGGACTGGGGAGCGTACCGGGGAGCGTACCATGGGGAAAAAAGAATGACAGACTTTTCAAAAATTGTATGTTTATTAATTGTTCTTTTTGTTGTTTTTTTTTAATTAAGTACCAACATGTAGGTACCAATGCAGAGTCTAAAATTTAATATACACTGTCTCCTTTGTAGATATCTTGCATGTTGTTACAGAAGGTATTGTGGTATATGGAATTCATACCATAGTCTGTCAGGAAAGCAGAAACAACATTGAGGCAGGAGATGATAAAGAGATGTTAAATACACATTGGAGATAATATAGTGGGAGAAAGGAAGTAATTATGAGCAAACTTACTATGTAACACAAAAAAGTTGCACAGTATACCATAAGTCTCACTTCATATTATAAACATTTGGAACTACTTGATGAATTACATATAAAAATGAATAATGTCTCGTACAATTTTTGATTATTAAATATAAATTTATTTTTCTGATTCGTTTTCAAAATTTAATAAAACTTCTAACAATATATTGTCTGGAATGTCCTCATTTTCATTCTGTGATTCTATTGCTTCCACACACTGAACTAATTGATGGTCCAGAGACTCATCCATAAAATCAAAGTTATCATTCTCAGCATTTTTTTCTTCAGGGTTGTTGTCCAAAACAATTTCGAAAGAAATATTCTCTTCTCCTTCCATTTTGTTTCTGTAAATTGCATAAAAAATAAATATATCAGTAGAGATAGGGCACTGTTGGGTTAAAGTTAAGACAGGTACTTGTGAGTTTTTAACAGTGAAGTTATCTTTGGGCAGTGTATGGTTTCAGGCAGGAAGTAGAACTATTAAAAAGTACCTAAGTAAATTCACAATTATACCAGAGAAGCCTAACTCAATCCATAATTATAACAGAGAAGCCTATCTCAATCAGGGACAGTATATACCTATCTGAAAACATTTTCAAAAATTAATTTAAAGTGCATAACATAGTTCTCCTTTCAGATTAACAACTTACCTATTTGAAAGTAGTTGAAGTTTTCTGTCAAAATTCTTTCCAAATGTACCTTAGGTAGTGTTAGTCAAAATGGCTGTGTTTCCCTCTCATTTTTCATATATATTCATGTACTTAACCAATCAAATGTCAGCACATAAAAGTACAAAATGTAAGTAACATTTTAATTGGTTGAAAATTCAAACAGTTTCATATGTGTTTTTGTTATTTAATTTACCTCAGGATATTTAGACAGGGCTACAGCCCAAATGGCTCAATGGAATACCACCAAATTTGGGTAAATGGTAGGGACTGGTATGTAGTAGGGCCTATTTTATATTTGGTGTAAGTGTCTCCAGTGGTTTTTATGTAAATTACTTTCCCACATTTTTTTGGGGAGCGCTTACCGGTGCGCGCTCCGGTACACACACCAGCAGAGTTACGGGAGTCCTCCATTTTGTGTTTCGGTACAATTGAGACACAAGATGGAGGACAAACAACATTGGGAATGGGTAGAAGGGGGCACGGTGGACACTTCCCAACCCTCTAGGTTTTCTGAGGGGGTTTAGAAGGCCCATTTATGTCCCCCCCCAAAAAAACATTTTTTCACGGGGGGAGTGCCTGGTACGCGCACCGGGGAGCGTACCGGGGAGCGTACTTTGGTGAAAAATAGTGAAAAAAGTTAGAAAAAGAAAATCATTATGAGTGATCAGAGGTAGGGTAGCCCTGAAAAGAGCTTTTGGGTTCTGTGGCTGATTAGGACAAGTAGGTTCCAATGCACAGTCTTAAATTCAGTAGGAATATTCTATTCCCCTCATCTGGGAAGTGCACAACATCTCCTCTGTTGTCATGTGCTTATCTAGGTTCCTGATCGATACTGTGACCTTATGCCCCTATTCGGCTATAAAGCCCTTTATTCCCTATATTGGCATAACCGTTCAAGTGCGATTTTCTGAAAAGTCATCTCTGGCCTCACACGAGCAGAGCCACAGAGCCACATTCCAGCATGACTCTCTGCTACTTCCTTTGCGACCAATTAGTGCAATGACAGAGCAGCAGTCACTATCTGATATTCCTAGATAACACTCCGAGTTCTTCAACAAGATAAAAACTTAGCAAACCTGGAAATCCCCGCTTGCTATGTTTTGATTAGTAATGGAACTCTAATGAGCAACTGATAACTATCACTTCCTAGTGACATCTTTAATTGACGTCTTATGTCCAGCAAACTTGCGTCAAACCCGGCACCTGTCAGGTATAAATATTACCAACGTTGCCTTAAGCAATGAGCGTTGCCTGTTGCTGATGCCAGCTGCCTGCATGACCCCGTGTTGGTAACAACTAGCACTCTGTCGCTGCAGCCTGCTATCCTGTGGTGGTGAAGCTACTGATTACCATTATCGCCGCTACAGCGCGAACTGTGGTTCAGTACGCTTGAGGAGCCGTGCAGCCGTCCTCTGCGAAGACATCCAGCCCAGCTGCCCGCGGACGCTGTCACCCCTCCTTCCTCGACGCGCTGAGAGAAGCCGCTGCCTTTCTCGTGCAGAGAAATCCAGTCCCGGCGCTTCCAGTTTACCCTCGCAGGTGACTGGGATATCGAGAGAGACCCCTGAAGGAGATACCAATCCTCCATCATTCTATTCAGAGGTATGGTGTTGACTAAACCCTTAGAAGAGAATTCTTGAAACAAACCTTGGCAAAACCAACTTAACTTAAGCTACTTACTTACTCCCCCTTCTCACGTGTTAGGCCTAGGTCAGGCACACCGGGGTAGGCTTAGTTAGAAGCACCAGTTGAGTATGTTAGCCTAATGTATATATGACTGTATATATGATTTATTACTTTTAAACCATTGTATGGCTAAGAAACCATATCAATGCTTTTACAGTTCTATTTCGCAATTCTTATCTTACTGTACGGACTTTTTATAATAACAGTTGTTGCAATTGTGGCAATACATTTCTCTTGTACGAGAAGAAAGACTGTTCAATAAATGTTACCCTTTATTGATACACGCCCGTCTCTCTATTCTCTACATATTGTGAAAGTAAACTGCACTAGACTGACTGAGTGAAATCTATGTCTATTGTTTCACACGACCCTAGAGATCTACTCTTGATCTGAGGAGCAAAGTTGTCATGTTGCACGGTTGTTGGAAAACTGAATCCCTTCTTGTCTGTGCCAGGGAAGCTGATCACTTCCTATGCAGAGAAGAAAGTTTCCAGTGACCTCTGAGCTAGTTGGTAACACAACCCAATTAAGTTTAGCATAGTCAGTGGAGGCCTGGAATATAGCCAGTTCCACGTCGATACTACTGTTTATGTTCTTCCAATGCGCAGGGCCTAGTGGGAAACTAGGAACTACACTACATGGCGCCCTAACGTTTGGTAAGGCGATAAACTAACGTAAGACTTGTAGAGTAACTCAGTCGTGCATATTTCACACCCCTTTCTCCCGTAAATACTCCAATAGACGTCTGGAGTGGGTGAAAGGTTAAAATCCGCCCGACCTTAGTAGGAAGAGATTCCTATGTAAAGCTCCGGTTTATTCAACGTTGAAGGATACAGTGTTCCAAAATATTGTGCATCTAATCTTTGTCTCCTTGGAGACCTACTCTGCAAACCTGCATTTATAAAAAATGTCAGTAGAAAACAACGGAACCTCTGGGGCCGCAGTAGATGTGACTCAGCAAGGTCCCGAACAAGCAGACCCGGATGCTATTATCATCCCGGTCCAGTTAAGAAGATCTATAACTTTAAAACTTATAGATAACGGACTGCCACCTCAAGGTGGTACAGTAATTTTCGTGATAGAGGCTCACGAGTATCGGCAGACAGAGGTATTCTATTCATGGATAAACTTTCCAGCGGTAAACGCTATAACACAAGAGTTTCACTATTACAAAATAGAGGAACCTCCGGATGAGTACGCCCCTTTCGAGGAGGTTGAAATTCCACTTAAATTTCAAGAGCACCTGCTCTGGTTTAATGGCGCCCTAAAACACAATGATCACATTACCAGGCTCGGTCCACTAGGTAGACCAGGAGCCACGTGGCCGGTTCTAGCCAGCTACACACCACATCCTGACATTGCAAGAATGTCTAAAGAAGAGCTGTTAGCACAGCTAAACACATTAATAAAAATACATAGGCAATTAGTCCAATATGTAATACGGACTGCAACAGTCCAGCCAGCTGTTAATACACCACAGCTGACCCCTCATCAGGGGAACACAAATAAAATTACACCACAGAACATACAGTCATGTCTTGGTAAAACACCCGTAAAACGGGAACAAATTCCTTTCTGGTTAGCCCAGAAAATCACTCAAATAGAGGCAGTATTTCCTGATACTACCCCTATTGAGAAACACAGAATCTTGACCATCTGCCTTCCTATGGGAATCGCACCACACGTGGAGGACTGCGACACTTGGGGTACAGTCTTTGCTTCCATTTACACAAAAACACACGGTGTTCCGTCTATGGCGGTAATACCAGAAGTGCTAAAACAAATTCAAAATGAATTCGGTCCAGAGCCCGCTTTAAATCTAGGTATGAAATTACTGAAAGATTTCAAGCAGGTCACGGCTATATTATTAGCCAACGTAAAGGGAGAAGCAGCATCTGTGGCGATTCGCCAGAAGTTGAGGGAAACAGATATAAAAGATCCTGTTGAGCTAGCAAAAATCATAGAAAAATGCTATGAAGAATTAGGTAGAGACAGCTTGGGTGGAAAACCAGTTAAGCCCCAACTGCTCGAAAATCCTGAAAAATTATTTATTAAAAATAATTTAAACACTCCTAAAAAGAGCTGGGATGGAAATAAACAATCCACTCCCAAGGAAAAAGTTTTCCAGTCCAGAGGAAGGTCTCGTCGACGGAGGGAAAGAACTCCGACTCGAGAACGCCAGTCTCCCCAACGGGAGCCCTCTGAGAAAAGATATAACCTTAGAAATAGGGATAAAATAAAAAGACCTGATAGATATCAAAGTATTGATACACGTCCCTCTCGATCTCTTCCACAGAATTCGGAAAGAAGAGGACGGTCAGACCCAGGAGAGCACACCAAGTCCAAAGACAAGGAACCTGCTCAAAATAAGAAATCTCAATTTCAGAAAAAGAAGGTAGCCAGTATTAGAGTAATCAACCATGCCGAGAATACTGAGGACACAGTTGAAAAACGGGGAGTGGGCATTGACAATGTTGGACAGTGCAGCAGAGATCAGTATAGCGCGCAAGAACTTGATGAGTCATCTGGAGACAGTGGACACGAATGAATACATTCAGGTTGAAACTGCCGACGCCAGACTTAGCGAGCCCCATAAAATATATGAAATAACATTGCGTATGGAGGGTGATAAGACTAGGAAAATTAAGGGTCTATTTTGGGATAAGCTCTCAAAGGGCTATGATATTCTGTTAGCTGAAAAAGATTGGCCCCCGGAGTTTGTCAGGGAGTGCCCTCGTGGCGAAGAGGTGATTATGCCTGCCTTCTCGAATCACATTCCGATTCACAAAAAATATACATATGCAAGGAAATGGGCAGTAGCCCAGGCTCCGGCATTATATAAAAATCATGTAGGATGGGATGAGGATTCACCTCCTCACAAAATCCAACTAAAAAGTGAACCAACTGCCCAACGGCAGTATCCCATAAAGCAAGAAGCTAAAAAACAGGTCAGGGAGATCTTAGATCAACTTGAGTACCAGGGGGTGATTGAAACATGCACCTCTCAAATGAACAATCCTTTGTTTCCTGTCTCCAAGCCAGACAATTCATATCGTCTAGTTTTGGACTACAGACATCTTAATACATGTTGCAAAACTTTTGCAGTACAAAACTCGCATAGTGCAGCCCTAATGAATAATATAGTTAGGAAAAAATATAAAACAACATTAGACATTTCTAATGGTTTCTTTTGTCAAAACATTGCACCTGAAAGCAGATACTTGACCGCTTTCTCCGCATTTGGGTCGCAGAAAAAATTCTGTCGACTCCCACAGGGGTTCAAGAACAGCCCAGGATTATTCTCAGCTAGAGTAACAGAGTTACTACAAATCTATGATGATGATGCATTATCTTACGTAGATGATATTTATCTCACAGACGACGACTTGGATACTCATTTGAAAAGAGTGAACACCATTATACTTGGGTTCGCAGCAGAGGGTTACAAATTCAACTTTAAAAAGTCCCGAATTGCCCATCTGACAGTACTATTTTTAGGGTACGAATTATCAAGTGAAGGGAAAAGCCTAGCGGACAACTTCTTAGAGAAGTGCGCTGTACTCCAAGCTCCAAAAACGCTGAAGAATTTACAATCAATACTAGGTTTTCTGAATTTCTGAAGAACTTACATTCTAAATTACGCAGAGAGGGTTAAACCTCTCTACGAACTAATAAAACCTGATTTAAAACAAATCAATTGGACTCAAAAACACACAGAAATTTTGAGATCACTGCAAACAGACATGTTAGCAAAAACAAAATTAGATACACGTGACAACTCGATCGATCTTGTAATCCGAGTCATCCCAGGAAGATGCGAATTCACGTACCTAACCTCTAATGAGGGAGAAAAGGTACCAATTTCAATTAAATCTCACTTGTACACACAAGCAGAAAAAGCATTCAGTCACACAGAAAGAACTGTGAACGCAGTGCAAATCGCATTAGCAAATGAACGAGAACTAGCACACGGCAAAATGATTAACATCCTCACAGCGGAATCCGCCTTCGAGGCGCTATTCAGCCCAGTAAACCTGCCTACAGTGTCACTGGATCCGAAATGGATACAGTGCATAGATTCTCTAGGAGCGGAAGATGTGAAATACTATTTCGCCCCGCAATACACAGAACTGAATGATTTAGAATATGAAGAAGAATATCCTCTGCCAATCGAAATTCTGCCTCTCCCACAATACGCCTGTATAATCTATACAGATAGCTTTGTACAGCATTTTAATGTAGAGAGCAAATCCTACAATGCAGCATGTGCGATTATTAAAGGTCGTTGGCTGTGCGGTAAATTCAAACCGAAAATAACAAAAACTGAATCAGTAAAGTACTGTTCGGCTCAAAGAACTGAAATCAGATGTTTAAAGATGGCGCTCGAAAATGCAGAACGCGAATTCCCCACACTAATAGTGTGCGATTCTCATTTTTGCGTCAATTCTTACAATAACAAACTGCAGAGTTGGATCGAAAACGACTACAAAGATGACACAGGTGCCACAATAAAGCATAAAAAGCTCTGGAACGAGGTAGCTCTTTTACACAAAGAACTACATATGGCTGAGATACCCGCCACCCCCTCTCAACACGATCCCCAAAAGAAGGGAAACCGGAAACAGTTCTTCAAGTTTTTGGATGTGGGAGGGAGTGACCCTCCCGCGGCCGTATTTATTAAAACAAAAAATTAAAGATTAAACGTTTCATATTATGTACAATTTCATTATCACATTGCGATGTTTGGCTAATCTTAACATATTCTCTAATACAGAGGTTCTCCTAGCCGAACTAGCATCCTACAGAAACATTCTCTATAAACACTGAAATTGTACATCCTAACGTTTAAGGGCCAACGGCAAGGTCATAACCGGTGTCAAGATCCCTAACCAGACTTACCCCTCCCCACTTGGGAAGGGCGACAGCACCGAGGCTTACCTCAAGTGCAACTACTAACAATTTCCCTTGACTTGTCGGGGGCACTTAAGACTCGACGCCATTTAAAGGTCGTTCGAATACTTGTGTGTGGTATCTAGAAGGTATCGTGGACCTCCCCCCACCCCACACAACTTACCGCATCTGCCGTCGCAGATGACCCTGGCCCCGGGAAATTCCTCAGGAGGGGGCTGTAACCCCTCCTACACAGGAAGGGGCCTTGACCGCCTTTCCTTAACTTCCGGCGACCCGCCCTTAGACGGGACCGCCTCCCCATTGAGGGGCCAATGGCCACCTCCCCCGAGCGCTCCCATCCGTGTTGGGTGACGCCCACTCATAGGGATCTACCAATTAGTGCTCACCGATCATGACCTTACCGCCTACCAAAAATAAATACGACAATTCGAATTTATGAAAACATTGGTCGCTACGACCGAAAGAGCATGCTCAAAAAGTAACACTACATCAAGTCCTTTTAATCGTAACAACCTAAAAGATATTCACCATACTTTATTATGAAAAAACAACAAAACTGATACTTTCACAACCTGTAAACGAAAAAGGAAGAACATACTTAGAAAAACCACTTTATTGCACAACAACTTGCTGTCCTCAGGGGCTGGTGGGTGGGTCAAAATTGGCTCTTTGTTCTGTCCCGAGCTCACGTGTAGCGAGGAGGTGCAGCTTCGGAGCACAAGAACAAGAGGACGTCTTCTGGCCTTGCGTCTCCTTTTATCCGTCTTCAGGGCGGGCGTAAACCCGCCCCTGCCCGTCCCGAGGGCGTGGCTGGCTGCGTCAGTGTCTAGGCCAGCCCACTCTAGGGCGGGAACAGGCGCGCCCCGGCTACGCCGCTTCGGGCATACCAGCCGAGACGCGCCTCCCGCCCAAAAATGGCTTCCCGGGGGGATCGAGGTACTCCGCCATACGTTCGGGGGGACCGAGTGGTCGCCCCTTTCCATATGGCTGAGATACCCGCCACCCCCTCTCAACACGATCCCCAAAAGAAGGGAAACCGGAAACAGTTCTTCAAGTTTTTGGATGTGGGAGGGAGTGACCCTCCCGCGGCCGTATTTATTAAAACAAAAAATTAAAGATTAAACGTTTCATATTATGTACAATTTCATTATCACATTGCGATGTTTGGCTAATCTTAACATATTCTCTAATACAGAGGTTCTCCTAGCCGAACTAGCATCCTACAGAAACATTCTCTATAAACACTGAAATTGTACATCCTAACGTTTAAGGGCCAACGGCAAGGTCATAACCGGTGTCAAGATCCCTAACCAGACTTACCCCTCCCCACTTGGGAAGGGCGACAGCACCGAGGCTTACCTCAAGTGCAACTACTAACAATTTCCCTTGACTTGTCGGGGGCACTTAAGACTCGACGCCATTTAAAGGTCGTTCGAATACTTGTGTGTGGTATCTAGAAGGTATCGTGGACCTCCCCCCACCCCACACAACTTACCGCATCTGCCGTCGCAGATGACCCTGGCCCCGGGAAATTCCTCAGGAGGGGGCTGTAACCCCTCCTACACAGGAAGGGGCCTTGACCGCCTTTCCTTAACTTCCGGCGACCCGCCCTTAGACGGGACCGCCTCCCCATTGAGGGGCCAATGGCCACCTCCCCCGAGCGCTCCCATCCGTGTTGGGTGACGCCCACTCATAGGGATCTACCAATTAGTGCTCACCGATCATGACCTTACCGCCACAGGTCCGGATAGTTGACCGGCTATCCGGACCCCCCACCAAACTCCTACCTAAAGGTCATGTTTTAACGATTTTAACCAAGCTAGGAAGTCACCTATGAGTAACTCATTGCCCACCCTCGACAAATGCACACCATCCCCCAAATACATACTGTCATCATTAATACAACTATGCGAGATCGAATGCAATGTCTTGGAACGGAACAACCGACTCACTTTGTTATTCAATTTTCTAACGGAATGATTCAAAGCAGGGATCGAGATAGCCCCCCGCCACACTTTTCGTGGGATCATATGAGACCACGCAATTGTACACCCCGGAACTCTCCTTGCTAACCAACTTACCGTGGAAAGCATAGCCTCCAGGAGAAGTCGTCTACCGGTGGTGACTAGATCATTGCCCCCCAAATGTACTATGACTATGGACGGCGGTGACCTCATCCGCTCTAACAAACCCTCAAAGAATGCCTGAAACTGGTCAATACAGAGACCGCCCCTTCCGTAGAAGGACACTCTGTACCCGTATTCCCCAGGTACGTGAATCATATCACCTGCTTTGAATACGTCTGCGGCCCGTCTCACGTATGAGTGGCCTACAACCCACACCTCCTTTCTCTCAGCCGGTGATGTGTGACCGCTGGCCTGGTGTTGGGTCAACTGCACAGTCCGCCCTGCCGCGTAGGCTTGCGCAACTGAAAACAAACAAAAGACAAGAAGCGTGAGTACATGATTACAGCTTCACAACATGTGCAATCGCACATACCTCTTATAACAATTGGAGGACCAACGCCCCACCCGTTTCACTTGTTCTACATTAAGACCCCTGGCTGTAGCTTCTGTGGCAGCCCCTATACGAAAGGAATGGGTCCCAAATTCACCCGGGTCCAAGCCCGCTGCGGCAATAGCCATTGCAAGCACCCGCTGAAACTGAAACCTCGTCAGCGGGGTGGCGTCTACATGCCTCAACAATGTCCCCCCCCATGATGCCACCCTTCGTGCCAGGTAATCTTCTAAGCACTGAACCGGGCACATGGATGACTCGGGGATCCTGCGAATGATCGTGCAGTCCCCCCTCCCATCTTGGTCAGTCTTGGACCTGAGAAAGGAGACAATCATCGCATCACCCCTGATCTGAACCTGCTCCCTGCACAAGCCCCCCGTCACATCCTGTTTGTTCCTTGCAACTAGCTCACTAACTCTCATAGCCCCGTGAAATGCCAGCATAAATGCAGTCCGGAACAAACAAGTCTCGAACGGGGACGAGCATGTGTTAGGGAGTGTGGTCAGCAACTGGGACAACCTGTCTAGACCTATCGGTCGTCTTACGTCTACTCTGCGACCCTCCAGACGTTGCCACCCACGCAGCGCTTTCTGTACCGTAAAAGACGCTGTCGGGTCCAGGATGCCATGGGCCCTGGCAACAAAGGAAATGGCGGCACGATGCCTCTGGGCCGTGGCCACCGATTTCCCAGCCCTACGTAAGGACATCAGGAAAAGTACTACCAACTCCTCCTGCCCCCAAAGTCCCCCTCTCTCTGCCCCCAAAAAGGCTAAATAGGCCTGGAACGCCCCTTCATATGCCTTCCTTGTCCTGGGTGCTAGACTCTCTCCCACGAGGTGACGAAGTTCGGGGCACCGAGAGACCAGAGAGCTTCGGGGAAGGGTGCCGGCTCCGGGTCCGCTGAAGGAAGGAAACCCGAGAAAGCCTGCATGTGAAAACGAGACAGTGCATCAGCGGCCTGATTCATCACCCCAGGGACATGTTTTGCTCTGAATACCACGTTCAGTTGCATACACAGTAAGACAATTTCTTTGAGCAGCCTCAAAATCAATTTACAACGGGCTGCCTGACTATTGATGCATTCTACCACGGTCATATTGTCGGACCAGAACACAACAGAATGATCTCTGAACACTTCTGGCCAGGTTCTCAGGGCCACCAGAATGGGAAATAATTCGAGGAAAGCGATGTTACTTGTCAGCCCCTTCTCGTGCCACCATAGGGGCCACTTCTGTGCCGACCATTTTGTGCCGAAGATGGCGCCAAAACCTACGCTTCCTGCTGAATCTGTCCATAGCCCAAGCTCATCGGAGGACATGACTGGCTTGTTCCAGACAACTCGGCCATTGAAGTCCGCCAAGAATGCTAACCAAATCCGCATGTCCTGGCGGACCTCAGTCGATAACCTTGTGCGATGATGACCCTCCTTCAGGCCAACCATCGCCTGGGCAATTGAGCGGGAAAAGGGGCGAGCCATTGGTATCACTCTCAAGGCAAAGTTCAACTTTCCCACTAACTGTTGCAACTGATGCAGTGTAACCTTGGATGCAGTTAAACATACTTGGAGGGCTGCCCTGAATTTCGACACCTTGCTAGCTGGTAAACGGAAGCACCCCTCCCTTGAGTCCAACTCGATCCCCAAAAACTCGAGGCAAGTCGTGGGACCCATAGTTTTTCCCGGTGCCAACGGCACGCCGAGATGACCCATTAACACACAGAATTCGTCCAAAGCCTGGGCACATTCGGGACTACCGGCGGGGCCAAGGAACAGAAAGTCGTCAAGGTAATGCATTACATTTCGGAAACCCGTTGTCTCAGTGAACACCCACTGCAGGAAAGTACTGAATTGCTCAAAGTAAGCACATGAAATAGAGCAACCCATTGGCATACACCTATCCATGTAAAATGACCCCTGGAACCCGAATCCCAAAAGACGCTGATCGTCTGGGTGTACCGGGAGCAACCGGAACGCTGACTCGATATCAGATTTCGCCATCAACGTCCCGTGCCCCAGGCGATTCAAGATGGCTACTGCCTCATCAAAAGATGCGTATCGCACCGAACAAACTTCTGGATCAATTGCGTCGTTCACCGAAAGACCTCGTGGAGCAGACAGATTATGGATCAAACGGAACTCACCCGGGTCCTTCTTGGGGACCACCCCTAACGGAGAACAAACGAAACCCGGTACCGGGGGTTCACTAAACGGGCCGGCGACCCGTCCCCGGCTAACCTCTTTCTGAATTTTCTCTTGCACTACCGATGTATGTTGTAAAACGGAAAGTTGATTTTTGCACGTCCCTACACCCTGAAAGTCCCCTACCGGGATGCGGAAACCATGTGTAAAACCGTTCCGTAGCACCCCAGCAGAAGTACGATCCGGGTATTCGCTGAGCCAGGGAATCATTGCCAAGGTATCAATCGGGGTTGGTAAAGGCGCCCCTCGGCCTAGCTTAGACCTGTTTGGCGCCCCCCTTACCCCCATTCTCACCCGTTCTGGCTCTGCACGATGACTCAGGATGGGACGACCCACACGTACTACACTCATGTTTGAACTTACACGATCCCGGAGGCCTGGTACATTTCCCCTTGTTGAAATTAAAACAGAAACCCTTTTTCCCTGTATTGCCTGCGGGCCTTGACTGGTCGTCGGTGCTCGTACTTGGTCGAAAGGGCGTCCCCACATTTTGGCGGGAGTAATCAACAACATTGCTCCCGACCAATGGCATTCTTAACATTCCTGATTCTTTCATTTTGTCCCAAGTTAACGAATCGTAACAATCCCAAGTCAAACTTTTGTTATGTTCCTTTTCCTTTCTGAACAGATTGTCATAACAAAACCAATGATTACCTTGATACGTTGTCGAGTAACCCATAATTCGTGATTGATAAACGGGAAACTCAGGGAGCAACTCGGGCCTACGTTCCCCCAAATTCGATGTGAAAATACCCCATGCATTGCCCCAGTTGCTAATGTTCTCATTAACCTTAAAGGCGGCCATTTTTGCGCGCCAAACACTCGGATGCATCAAGTCCTTCTGACTTTTCACATGCTCCACATCATAATGATCAACAAGCAGGGAAAAAATATTCACGTACTCTCCCGCCCAGATCTTTTCTTTTATAGCTAACGGCACATGTTGTCCCAATCTCTCTCTACGAGAGGGTGCTGACTCGTCCCTTGCAATCGGCAATGGCCGCTTACCTGCACCGGACGCAGCTTCTGCCGCTTGCGGCTTGTCTATCCCCGCCACTCTAGCTGCCTCTTTCTTCTCACGAAGCCCTTTTATCAGCGCCTGTGCCTCGGCAGCCGTGGCGCCATCACCACTATCCCCCAACCACGCTGCTAGCTGTGCTGCCAGCTCGGGGGGCATGTCTTCCTTGGATGTCGGGGAGACGACCCCCGGGATTGGATTCCCCTCTATCGGTACTGGGGTCGGCGCCTCGAGAGGGGCAGAGGGAACCGGGACGTCCCCACCGGCTGGAACCTTTCTCGGCCTCTTAGGTCTCCCTCCAGCCGGTGAAGGGCCCGAACCCTCCTCCCCATCTCGCTCCGCCAACCGTTTCTTTATGTCGGACATATCTTTAAAGAGTGCCCGAACCATCTGGTCAGTCGTCATTCTCTTTTCGCCTTTCCTGGGCATCTTCTTCGATGAAGTATCTGGAAGACAAAGAAAAAGATCAAAACGCTCAAAATTGGCTCTTTGTTCTGTCCCGAGCTCACGTGTAGCGAGGAGGTGCAGCTTCGGAGCACAAGAACAAGAGGACGTCTTCTGGCCTTGCGTCTCCTTTTATCCGTCTTCAGGGCGGGCGTAAACCCGCCCCTGCCCGTCCCGAGGGCGTGGCTGGCTGCGTCAGTGTCTAGGCCAGCCCACTCTAGGGCGGGAACAGGCGCGCCCCGGCTACGCCGCTTCGGGCATACCAGCCGAGACGCGCCTCCCGCCCAAAAATGGCTTCCCGGGGGGATCGAGGTACTCCGCCATACGTTCGGGGGGACCGAGTGGTCGCCCCTTTCCAAAAGACTCACGTGATTCACGCACAGAGTCTTCAACGTGATGGCGTTCACGTTGCAGGGAATTCATTGGCTAATACAGCCAAAGCGGAAGCAACTAAACCGGCTTCCGTAGCCACAAAAAAGCGTACAGATAAGTACATAGACGGGGAAACCATGCTAGCAGTAAAAACGACCGTAAAAGGCGACTGTGCAGCACTACCCGTAAACTATCCACTCAATTATGCATACATAATCGATGCAAACTCCGTTCCTTTTGCTCGAATCCCTGGAGTGGGGGACAGAGTAATTCCAAACAGGAGCAGGAGGGGCTTCCTCCTACTGGAAGCACACATGGGGTTGGGTCTGAAACACCAAACAATCAAAGCCTCTCTGAAAGAATTGCAATCAGAGTACTGGTGGCCAGGAATGAGTATAGATATTCAATGTTTTGCTCAAAATTGTGAAGACTGCAACAGAGATCGCAGTAATGAACAGGCCAGTGTAGTTTCAGGATCCCTTCTAGACAGCATAAGGCGGTCTATCTGCGCAATCAAAGAAGAGAAGCGCGTCCCAGTGTACAACGTTTAAGACGAAATACACTTAAATAATGAGGCCTCCAGCGCTCGGCTGACGCTAGAACAGTTATAAAAGATTAGCGAGTCCATATCGGCACATACGCAATTACCACGTTCCATTCTGACCAGGGTCCTGCTTTCAGCTCTCGAGCTTATAGGGAGGCCATGGCCAGCATGGGAATTGGGTTGCGGTATTCTTGTCCGTCGCACAAGTGTGGTAGAAAGAAAAAGTCGGGACATAAAGCAATCTATAACAGCGAAGGTATTAGGTTCAGGCGCTGGGTGGGTCAAACATTTAATAAGTGTCCAGACTAGTCTTAACAACATGCCAAGAAATTCTCTAAAAGGTTTCAGCCCATACGAACTATTGTTCGGAATTAGAATGATCGTTCAGGACCTCGATAGTCAGATGTCAGTGGTACAAGAAGAAACAAAGCACTTTGATGTAAAGGATCGTTTGGCTGTTTTACAGGAACTGAATGAAACAAGAAAATCATTAAGCAACATAAAGTTAAAGCAACAGCCAAGTACCACTGACGAGGCACCACCCGCAACAGCCCCAGCAAGGCCTGTCTGGATTCCAAAGATTGGGGATCTAGTCAGAGAAAAGATCGCGGTTAAGAAGGAATTTGGGCCTTCTTACAGAAAAGCAGTACCTGTCTTAGCAGTCACCGGAACAAGATCGGTTGTGCTACCGCCCCTTGCTGGTAAAAAGGAGAACAGAATTGTGTCCATCGATCTGGTAAAACCACAAGCATGTGGCCTATAATCAATAATAGGCCCAGTGGACTCCCAAGAAACAACAGAATACCCAAACTTGCAACAATCCAAGAGGTTCAAACTGAAAGACTAATCACATTCGATCAGCCTGCAGTGCACAATGAAGGACTATGCAATACAGCCATGGAACTCGTGCCTCTTGAAACACAGATTGAAACAGTTCGTCAAGAAACAACACCAGTCTACAATGATGTGGCATCAGAAAGTGCTACCGAAAGACAGATTGAAAGAATTGACAGAACTGCCTCTGGTTATTTTATCAACTTCGACAACTTCTCTGAAGATTTTAACGACCGTGAAGTGATGCCAGAAACAAAAAAGTATTCTAAAGAAAATACAACAGGACTCCTTCAACAAATCAAAGAACTATATCTGGATTCACCGTTGATTGAGCATTGGATTATCTCAGGGGTATTCATACTCCTACTATGCCTAATTTTAGTTTTAATTTTAGGGAAGTTCATTACAATTGAATGGACACAGCAAGTCAGAACATCAACCTAGTCCTGAAACCACACAGATCATCACACGTGAAGAAAAGAGAACTGTCAACAGTAAATGTCACAGCAATTCCAATACCTGGTGGGGTAGTATGGGAAAAAACAGACTATGAGATCTATGGTCCGGTAGAAATCCTGAAGTATCCTCATCAACTAAAGGTTTCCTTAAGTGACTTTGTGACACCTAGTACATTCTCTGATGATTGGGACTTTAACAGTATTAATGACATGATGTCTGATTTAGTAATGTCAGCTAGATTCACAGATCATGATTATTTACAAGGTTCATCTAGTTATGAGCAGTTATTCTGTTACACCCACTATGGGGATCATTACTTGCATAAATCTGCACAGCCTAGAAATGTTTTTATGTATAATCAATGGGAACATTGTTCTACACCACCTAAAAGCAGTTCTAAAGCATTTTTTGAGAAATTCAAATATTTTTCAGGGTTTAACACCAGTAATGCAGAAACGTTTTATTATAAACTGTTAGATAAAACAGGAATGAAAACAATGCTGACAAATTCTAAATTGATATATTCAGAAGCATTTTATGACAAAATGATGACATTTGGTTTTGATTATTGGAAAAATAATATTGAAACGAAAACAATTTGGGGTACAAAAGATTGGCAGGTGCAAGGCATAGAAGCACTATTTAGAACCTGCATGATACCAGAACAAATGTTATTTTTAAATGACACTGTACACCAAACATCTTGTCTTGGCCTAGCTAAGATCAAAGACCTTAAAACACCGTCTATAACAAAGCCAATAGCTGAGAATGCAACTGCAGATAATGAGTTAGACGTGTCACACATTTTACATTTCAACAGAACACATCCTGATTGGAATAAGTGGTTAATCTGGCCTACAGACACAAATAACTGTCAAGATAGGTTCCTGAATAAAACACAGTGTTTAATAATGACCAGATTAGACCCTAGATACTCCCAGAGACAACATCCAGGGATTATAACCACATACAGTGTAGGGAAACTCTGCCTAGAATGGCTAACTACATCCACACTGGCTGAAATTAAGCAACACTTGTCTTTATTAAAAGATGGTGCTGATTTGCGCGATTTCATTCTTGGACCACGCAAACAGCGTCAAAAGCGTTTCATAGCGACCAGTATCTATGCTGCTTACAATGAGGCTTGGAAAGTAAAGCAAATTGAAACTGCTGAAAAAATACGAGAAATTGATCGTATTAATTTGGAGAAATCACTTTCTGTGGTAGACAATGGGTTAATGACTCTGTCTTCCAGAATATATTCTTTGGACAATATTGTATCCTCTGCCTTTGATGTGATAGACAGAGATTTGCTAATGTTACAACATGGCCAGTCTCAACTACGCTCTATTATAGAACTAGGCTGGACGCTGCAAAATCTTCGTTCAGGCTATGTGCCTTGGCATTTAATCAACACAACGTCATTATTTTCCATTTTTAACCTTACTGATAAACAGATCAGTTTGGCACAGAAAGGAGCAGACTATACAATCTTGAGCATCGAGAAACTCGAGCGATTACCATTGACAATGTCAGAGAGTCCTGTCATTGAATGGATAATACACGGGATTATCACAATTCCGATAACAACTTTCCGATTTCATAAGTGCCTTGAGTACATACCTGCTGGCCAATATGAACAATTGGGTAAAGGATATTTAAAATCCGAATGGAAATTACCATACACTCATTCTTGCTATAGTGACAGCGACAAAAATGTATTTCTTAGTGGTGAGAACTGTAAACACTCACTAAGCGGTATACTTTTGTGTCAGGGTATTAATTTACACGGAGCATGTGATGGGAATTCAAATAACCTTTCATGCCACCAGCTAGTCACACCTGCAACTCAGATAGAGCCCTTCTTTATGCAACTCGCAAACGGGAGTTACATTCTAAGAACGGATCACAGGTGCTGTGGCCTCGCGCCCGGACTAAGTTATCTAGTAGAAGTAACGTCCATGGTCAAATGCTGTATGCAAGCATTGTTCCCGAGCGGGCCTCCAGACATAGTGACTCCCATCTGGCCTCGTCTGAATCTCTATTCTATACGAATTGATACATTAAGCAAAATGAAATCTGTGCTTTTACAGACAACAGTGCCTATAACGTCATCTAAAGAGACGTATGATCTTCTAGTCGCAAGGACGGCTACTGAGGTCCATGACCTTTTATCAACAAATTGCCCTGTGCATTTCGTAGAAATGTTTAGCCAACTCCTTAACATGTCTAGTGCTACAAGCATCCCAGGCATATTTAAGACAGTCTTTACGGGACTGCTAACACCCTTCCAGGCAATTTTGGGAATATTTCCTAATTTTGTGCACTCCATCTTTGGTGGTATTCCACTATTTTTGGGACTCATCGCAGGGATTCTATTTTTGACCCTCCTGCTACGTTATGGCAAACCTCGGCTCAGACATAGCTCCCATGGGAATGGAAGAGACAATCCTAGCAATGCGCTACAGGGACAGGATAACTAACGTCCTCGGATTGGCCAGGCTGAGAGATCTAAACATGACCTGGTTCCTTTCATTCAGACCGATATGGCAAAATTGCATTTTACCTGTGCTACGGTGTATGCTTTGCGGCGATGAATGCGTGTTGGACATCTGTCTTTCACTTCCATCAGCAGTACCAATGGACGTCGATACTTTGCTAAGTCCAATAACGGCTCACGCATTGTGTTGTCCCCAGCGGCTACCAATCCTGATGACGGCATTCGTGGAGACTCCTGTACTACAGCCAAGTGGTAACAGTGGAGCGAGTGACAAAAGCAACATCATCCAGGTACAACGTTCTGTGAGCAGGGCTGGTCCTGTCTTCAATGACAGCAATCATTCTCACACCTGCCAAGTTACAGCGCTATCTAATTTGGTTGAACTATCACCTGATTTTGTAGACCAATTCTTTGCGAGCCTGTCTGATACGATGTTCTCACCCACAGAGAAACAATAACTTTTTGAAAAGCTTTCCGACACACAGCGTTCCTATGAACTCTGGATTCGGCCTTCAGTTTTGATCAACAAAAAACTGCCAGGAGCTTTGGTAAACTGATTTTTCTTTGAATTGGACAATTTTTAAAATATTGACCTTTTTCTTCTTTTTGGCACGAACAATTCTTTGCTTAACGTAAAAACTATTCTTAGAGAACAGAAGCTTCACACTTCTATTTCTAAACACATCTAGAGACATAACAACATTACACCAGCCTCTAACACACATGTTATTACAATGCATTTTTATGTGATGATTTATCTCGCATTTCTTCTGTCAGAGATACTTCATGTGTAAATCTTTTTGCATAATCGTTCATTGATTTTATATGCAATACCTTTTGAATGATTACTATGCTTTAAAACTACGTACAGTACCTAAATTCCATGTATTACAAGTACGCCTATTTCGAATGCATTTATGTATTTTGGGGTGGGCTATGTTACACAATGTTACACATGCATCTAATTGCTTAGTTTTAGTAATTTTGATGGACATGAATTCGTGGAGTGGGTGTCATGTGCTTATCTAGGTTCCTGATCGATACTGTGACCTTATGCCCCTATTCGGCTATAAAGCCCTTTATTCCCTATATTGGCATAACCGTTCAAGTGCGATTTTCTGAAAAGTCATCTCTGGCCTCACACGAGCAGAGCCACAGAGCCACATTCCAGCATGACTCTCTGCTACTTCCTTTGCGACCAATTAGTGCAATGACAGAGCAGCAGTCACTATCTGATATTCCTAGATAACACTCCGAGTTCTTCAACAAGATAAAAACTTAGCAAACCTGGAAATCCCCGCTTGCTATGTTTTGATTAGTAATGGAACTCTAATGAGCAACTGATAACTATCACTTCCTAGTGACATCTTTAATTGACGTCTTATGTCCAGCAAACTTGCGTCAAACCCGGCACCTGTCAGGTATAAATATTACCAACGTTGCCTTAAGCAATGAGCGTTGCCTGTTGCTGATGCCAGCTGCCTGCATGACCCCGTGTTGGTAACAACTAGCACTCTGTCGCTGCAGCCTGCTATCCTGTGGTGGTGAAGCTACTGATTACCATTATCGCCGCTACAGCGCGAACTGTGGTTCAGTACGCTTGAGGAGCCGTGCAGCCGTCCTCTGCGAAGACATCCAGCCCAGCTGCCCGCGGACGCTGTCACCCCTCCTTCCTCGACGCGCTGAGAGAAGCCGCTGCCTTTCTCGTGCAGAGAAATCCAGTCCCGGCGCTTCCAGTTTACCCTCGCAGGTGACTGGGATATCGAGAGAGACCCCATAAGGCCTTCATAAATAAGGACCTGAGTTTCTTTGCTGTTGGTTTCTGTCTTGCTTTTTGATAATGCTTGCTATGTAAATTTGCAAGATAGGGGATTTGTATTTTGTGAAACAGTGAGGTTTCAGTAGTGAAATTGAATGCTTGTACATAGGTCCTGCACTGTGTTTCTAAAATGTTATTCAAAAAACGATTTTGGGGGCAAATCAATGGTATTTACATTTGGGTGTTATTTATGATTGCCTTGTGGCGCCGGTGCTTCACTTTTAACATGGGACAAAAGTGACGCACCAGTGGTGCAAGGCCTCCATAAATAAGGCCCTGAGTTTCTTTGCTGTTGGTTTCTGTCTTGCTTTTTGATAATGTTTGCTAGGAACATTTGCAAGATAGGGGATTTTTATTTTGTGAAACAGTGAGGTTTCAGTAGTGCAATTGAATGCTTGTACCTAGGTCCTGGGCTGTGTTTCGAAAATGTTATTCAAAAAACGATTTTGGGGGCAAATCAATGGTATATACATTTGGGTGTTATTTATGATTGCCTTGTGGCGCCGGTGCGTCACTTTTAACATGGGACAAAAGTGATGCACCGGTGGCGCAAGGCCTTCACAAATAAGGCCTGAGTTTCTTTGCTGTTCGTTTGTGTCTTGCTTTTTGATAATGCTTGCTATGAACATTTGCAAGATAGAGGATTTGTATTTTGTGAAACAGTGAGGTTTCAGTAGTGAAATTGAATGCTTGTACATAGGTCTTGCGCTGTGTTTCTAAAATGTTATTCAAAAAACGATTTTGGGGGCAAATCAATGGTATTTACATTTGGGCCTTATTTATGATTCCCTTGTGGCGCTTACTTCCTTTCCCTATTACATCCTTTTTCTGTCTTTCAACATATTATACACTCTCTTTGTCTTAGTCCTTTTGTATGTTTTACTCCCTCTACCTGTTTCTTTGTCTGAGTCTCTCTGTGTTTTTGTGTTACTCCCTCTAGCTATTTTTCTTTGTTTTACTCCTAGTTATATAGTTGCTGTGGTATAAACTTAGATATGTTGCAAATCAGTGTTTATATCATTTGCTTATTGTGATTGCTTTGTTATTTGCTAATAGTGGTCTATAATGTGTTATTTTTTTCTATACCACAGATTGAAATCAACATTTAAAAAGTAACCAAAAATGCCGTCAAGGCAAAGGAGAAGAAAAAATACCATACAGAAAATTACAAAATTAGCAACGGAAGTAAAGGAATCCTCTACAACAAGTACTTCAAAAAACACCCAAAAAGGTCCTGGTAAGACAACTAAGTCTTTTTTCCGCAACATATGTAAAACAAAAACAAATGTTAATGGTAATGTGAAGATCCAGAAGGAGAGAGCAAATTTGAAAAGGAAGGAGAGGCTTCCAAAAAATTTCTCTATTGGAGCAGGAGAGAAGAATTTGGATAGCAATAGAAGGTTAAATCAATTTAGGGACATTCGTAGACAAATGTTTTGCAATAGGGTAGTTTTAAATTTGCTAAAAAATGAAAAGAAAGGTAAAAAGAGAGCTGCTTTTTACAAGAAAAAGAAAAGTGTAGAGAAGATTGTTTATCGGGCTTTTGAAGTTAAGAAAAAATTATTTATTTTAGTAATCAATAGAATTAGGATACTTAATAAGGCAATTGATGTTTTCAAATGGAACAGTAGATGGAAAAGAATAATTAATCGGACTAATTTTTGTGAAGTATTTTCTGGAGAATGGATGCATAGTTCAAGTTCTGAGCCATTTTTTAATGGGGAAAGTTACTTTCAGGAAAATGATTTGGTGCATGCAGTTGACACCAGTGGTCGAGCATATGAGGTGAAAGATAGTTGTGTGATGGAAAAAGAGAAACTTGTGTCTAGAGATGCAGAAGAGGTGTTAGCTGATGAAGTTTTAGGGAGACGAACTAAGGGTCCAGTGTACACATGGAAGTGCAGTAGTATTTGTAGTGTGCGACAGGATTCAATCGATTTGCTTCGAAATTTCTTATGTACATATAGTAAGAAAAGTGTAAAACAGAAAGTGAAGATCTTGCAAAAGTTAGATCCTTGCAGAGTGAGAGAAAACACAGGTTTGCATGGGCATTCACTGGCTTGTCTTTCTAGAAAAGTATGTCAGAGTGTTTTCATCATTTTAGGATGTTAGCAGTGCATCATAATAAGGTGAGGAAATTAGTGAGAAGGTTGTATTATGCAAAAAGTCTAGCACTTAAGCTTAAACAGTTAAACAGTGCTCTTTTGCATGGATCTGAAGTAGATTTGAAGACTATTTGTGAAGAAATTGAGTTTTGTTATTTTGGGAACAAAGAGGACAGTGTAGAAATGGATATAGTAATGGATGGTAATGTGGAAGACAATGTACAGATTTCAAGTACAGAAAAGTTTGACGAGGAAATTACCAAGTTTAAGGTGAAATCAAGTGAAAGGCCTAATTTAACTTGTGTGTGTTGTCGACGGACTCATTATAAGATTCAGACTAGGTTAGTTTATTTATGCAAAATGTGAATTGGAAAATAATAGCGAATGGAAGGATTTTGTAAGTTATTTGTTGGTGGAGAATTCTTTTGATTTGAGTTTTGATCAGCGTATTTGTAATTATTGTTTGAAAAAATTAAATGAAAATAGAATGCCTGCTAGAGCTGCTCATAATAATCTTCAGTTGATAGATATTCCTTATGAATTGATGGATTTAAATACTTATGAATCAATTTTGATTCAATGTGTCCATCCTTTTCAAGCTATTGTTCGCATGGAGCCTAAGATAGGGAAATTACCTCCTATAGATTTACAAAGAGGATTAAAGGGAAGAGTTGTTTATTTGCCTCTAGATGTCAAGAAAAATATTGATACAATTGGTGTAGAAAGAGTAGAAGAGGATCCTCTGGTTATTCTAGTTAATGGGGTTCCGACAAAGAGTAAGAAAATCTGGCAAGATTTAGTGGATGTTAGGAAAGTCAAAAAGGCAAAGTTGTATTTTTTCAAAAACAATGAGTACTATAAAGATGTAAGTGTTGGAGCAGAGGAAACAGCTACAGAAGAAGACAGTGATTGTTCAGTTGGCCAAATTGAAAAAGTTGATGTGTCTAGAAGTGAAGAAATATGTGAACATTATACAGTTCATCCTTTGCATTCCAAAGAAGTAATGGGGAATGCAATTGACTTGTTTCAAATGAAAGCAGCAAAAGGAAGTCCTACTAGTGTATGGGAAGAAAGTTTGGAAGCTCGTTGTTTTCCACAGTTATTTCCAACAGGTCGAGGTGGATGATATGACGATCGACCAGTTCAAATTCCTGCAGCTGAATACCAGACTTAAAGATTATATGCTGAAGATCCAAGGTTTCGTCAATGCATTCCGTATTTGTTTCATCTACTGTATGAAAGTGATTTGTCTGGGCTTTCTTATGCAGTTAATCATATACTGAAAAGTGGAGCTCATCTGCAAAATGTTTCGGCGAGGGACTTTATGGAGAAAGTCAATCTGCAAGACAGTATTTTGGAATCTCAGCTAATCAATCTCATGGCATGTCAGCGTGGAACAAACGAGTATTGGTTCCGTCGTCATGGGGAATTGAAATGTATGCTAAGAAACTTAGGAACTCCTACATGGTTCCTCACTCTTAGCTGTGCTGAGTATGCATGGGACGACTCACTTCAATTTCTACGAGAGGCAAATGGAAACATACAAAATATAGAATTGAAAACACCTGGAGAACTGTGTTCTTTGGATCCAGTGAATGTTTGCAGATATTTTAATCATAGATTTGAAGCTATGATGTCTTTCATTACCAACAAAAAAAATCCTCCCCTTGGAGAGGTTTTGGATTTCTTTTGGAGGAAGGAATATCAAGCGAGAGGTGCTCCTCATATACATATGTTGTTATGGATTAAAGATGCACCCAAATTTGGAACTGATTCGGATGAAACAGTTATGAGTTTCATTGAAGAATATTCAACATGTGCTGTTCCGAAAACTACTGAAGAAAACAGTTTAAGGCAACAAGTTTTACGTTTGCAATCTCATCGTTGTGGAAAGTACTGTCGTCGAAAATTCAAAAACAAGGAAAAGTACTACACGAAATGTCGTTTTGCGTTTCCACGACCAGTGATTTCTAAGGGAAGAGTAAATAATTTGATGTCATCTCTACGACATACTGTGACGAGGAAATCACCAAAAATACATATAATTTAAAAAGAAACGAAGAGTCCAAGTACATCAACGACTACAACCCAGTGATTTTGTCCATGTGGAATGCTAACATGGATATTCAGTTCGTTGCTGACAACTCTATTGCTGTGGCTCGATATGTGACATCTTACATCACAAAAAAAGAAAAGACAGAACTGAAGGAAATGTGGGAGGACATTTCACATGAAAAGAGTCTAAGCAAGAAATTATACAGTTTCAGTCTGAAGATGTTGTCGAATCGAGAAATTGAAGCATATGAATGTTCTGATCGGTCAGCAAGTCTCTATGCCAAATCAAGAACAATCATTTGGGTGAGTCTAGGTCTTACTGCAACTCGAAACCGAGTTTTGAAATCTGTACAAGAAATTGAATATTTGGCAGGGAAATAACCAAACAGTACAGATATTTTGAAGACAAACATGTTGGATACATACTATCCAAATAGAGGTACTCACCTTGAGAACACTTGTTTGTATGAAGTTCTGCAAAACTACAGTTATAAGAGGAACATCACAGAAGATATCAATAATGGAAAATATGCTGTCATTGGGTATGAAGGATGTCTAGTGAAGAAGAGAAAAGGCCATTTGATTAATCATCGAAAATTGAGTTGCGAAGCTCCAGACAAAAGAGAATTTTACTATTTAGCTCTTTTGCAACTCTTAAAGCCATGGTGTACAGAAGAGGAACTACTTGGAGATTTTCTCTGTTATGAAGACTCTTTTAATGCAACTAAGGATACCATAGAATGTCCTGTTTTTCCAAATTATCTGCAAATGTTGAACGAAGAAATAGAGCAAGAAACCACAATTGCTGAAGAGATTGCTAGAGACAGTTCTCAAGACAGTCAGAGTTCTACTTCATTGAGTCAGGATCCACTAGGAGGACCAATTATCCAAAATGAAGCTGCAACTGCCAGGGATGATGTCAGGTTCCGCCGTTATTGCGCCTGCCACGATGCGGAACTACATTTTCCATGAGGCTCCGCGGCTCCGCCCAGGAAGTACATCAGTGGGCGAGAGACGTTTCCGGATACGCGTTATTCAGGATTTTCCTGTCCCAGGCGTGAGAGCGGCTGCTCCTAATGCCAGTTCCAGGTTTCCAGTTCTGCAGGGCGGTTTGTGGTGAATCTTGGATCACCTGTGGTCCGCTGTGACTCCTGGCCCTTCGCGCTGACTCCTTTATCCCACGCTGCAGTAAGGCTTGGTTTTCTCGGCAGGTAATGTTTACCGAAGACATTCAGCCACGTCTCACGGCAACCGGTGTGTGTGCTCCTATCTCCTGACCGTATGTTTATTGCGAACAAGCCTTGGCCATATGAAGGCTCCTTGTTTTTTGGGTATTGATGTGCGGAACATGGCGGCGGTCGAAACCACGTGTTACCGTACATTCTTGGCATATATTTAATTGAACTAAGTAGCGGAGCGCTGTAGTGTGAGTTAAACTACGCGTTACCGTGATTTGCTATTGGATTCTGTGTATGGATTGAGACAGAATTCAGTGGTGGTCACAACTACGTTTTTTCTTTTGTTTGTGGTTACCTGTACTCTGAAGAGTGGAGGGGAGGAGTGTTGTGGTTATTGCCTCCTACACACTTCCGTGTCCTACATACTGTGTATGGAACTAATATACATTACATGTGCTTTCATGGGCCCCCCAGATACATTGAGTCCTCTGAGCAGCTTGTGGTATGTAGCATGTGGTTGTTTCCGGTTCTCAGTTGGGGTGTGAATGTGTCTATCAGGGTGAGGACCTCATTCGCATCTTGCCTATATTTTCCATAGGACATCCCAAAGGCTGTGGTGGAGTGGCTATATTGGTTCACTATCTAAGGCCTTTTCTTCAGTTATCTGCAGGTATATATGTGCATATATAGCGAGAATTTATGAGTGTAGAATTGTTTGGAATTCAACCTATATTTGAAACGTGTCTTGTTTTCCATTACAGGCATCCTTTCCCTGCTGACCCTTTCCTTTTTCCCTCCCCTCGTTTTTTATTTTAGTTTGTTATTTTTCTCCCTCACCTAATGGCTCGAACACCCTGTGTATACCTTTCAGGGTGGTGGTGACATTTGGAGGTGGAACCATTGTTGCAACGGCTGGATCCCGTGGAGGCAAACCTGACAGAATAACGCGCCCACGAACGTTGCTCTGCCTGGTCCAGTTGTTGCAAAATGGCTACCATGGATGATGTTATGCAGGCTCTGCTTTTGGTTCAACAGGAGCTTGCCTCCTCAAAGACGGAAGCCACTGCCTTAAGAGAAAAGGTAGATAGGTTGTCTAGGAATCCCTTTGATGCTTCTGCACCACAGGTGCAGGTGACGGTTCCTCCCCCTATCCCTCTGGCCAGTCCAGAGAGGTATTCGGGGGATCCGGCAAAAACCCAGGAATTCTTAACACAGATTATGCTCCATTTTTCGTGTAAGCCTGCATCCTTCCCAAACAACCATTCAAGAGTGGCATTTGTAATATCTTATTTGATAGGCGATGCAGCGAACTGGGCTGTGCCATTGGTAAGGAATAATGACAACATTCTCTCAGATTGGTCGGCTTTCCGCACTGAGTTTGAGAAGGTGTTCGATCGAAGGGCCACCACTCTCAGTGCAGATAGAGAACTCCTGGAATTAAGACAAGGTGGATCAGATTTAATAACATATCTAACTAAGTTCAACAGCCTGGTGGCGGAAACCTCGTGGCCTGAGGAAAAAAGAATGTCCCTATACTATCAAGGATTAAGGGATGGCCTTAAGGATGTCATTGCCCAAATAGATCCCCAACCAGTCACATGTGTTGACATGGTGAAATTAACCCTGAGACTGGACGGTAGAATGACCGATAAAGGAGGGGACAGGAGAAGATGGGATAGGGGCCCTCCTAGATCTGAATGGACTCCCCGCAGGGTTTTGACTTCTACCAACTCTAACCCTGAACCTATGGAAATGGGGGCAGTCCGGGCCCCATTAACCAGTGAAGAAAAAGAAAGTCGTAGGGTATCTGGCCTATGCCTGTACTGTGGCAAGAAAGGCCATTATGTAAGGGAATGTCCCTCTAAACCCAGAACTCCAGGGGGGTGGAACAGAAACAAGAGAGTAGCTATTATGGCAGCAAACGCTCAGGATGAGTCCAGTGGGGTGGCTGAAGGAAACAGGAGGGAGCCACAACCCTGGAAAGTACCATCATTAACGGTGTTAGCACTGCTTGAATCCGAATCCCATATCTTATTGCCCATGAGGTTGGAGTGTCAATTGCAGGTATACTCGGTAATGGTTATGATTGACTCAGGGGCTACTGGGAACTTCATCAACAGTGGTCTTGTGACATCCCTGTCGTTGGACAGAGTACCCCGAGACACAACTGAGGAAGTCCTAGCGGTAGATGGGAAACCCTTAGTATCCGGCCTCATAACAGAACAAACTGAGAGAGTAACTCTGTCTGTAGAGGTGAAGGAACGCAGACACAGGGAGGAGCTGGTTCTTAATATCATTGAAGCCCCTCAGTATGAGGTGATCCTGGAGATGCCCTGGCTCAGCCATCACAATCCCTCCATCAACTGGAAAGAGAAATCAATACAGTTCACGTCCGAGGAATGTAAGACTCACATGGAAGAGCATAATATTGCTTGCTTTTCACCTACATGTATTCCGTTGTTGGTGGCTACGGCGGCTGAAAAGACGGTGAATTTGCCGGTGGAATATCAGAGCTATAGGGACGTCTTTAGTGAAAGTAAGGCCGAGCAACTACCCCCGCATAGACTGTATGATTGTAGAATAGATCTGGTGGAGGGAGCCACAATACCATCCTGTAGGGTTTATGCACTATCAGACCCCGAAACGACACACTTGAAGTAGTATTTGGATCATTATGTAGACATAGGTTTTATTCGACCTTCCAGATCTCCTGCAGCATCCCCCCTGTTTTTCATCTAAAAAGCAAACGGGGATTTGAGGGCATGTGTCGATTACCGGATGCTAAATAAAAACACCATCAGAAACCGGTATCCACTGCCTCTTATCTCTGTTTTGTTGGACCAGGTACGATACGCCAAGGTGTTTACCAGACTAGATCTCAGGGGGGCGTACCACTTGGTCCGCGTCCAAGAGGGGGACGAATGGAAAACCGCGTTCAAAACGAGATACGGTCTGTATGAATATACCGTTATGCCGTTTGGGCTGTGTAACCCCCCGGCGGCTTTTCAGTATTTTCTGAATGACGTTTTGAAGGAGGTGGTGGACATCAGTGCTGTGGTGTACATAGATGATATACTGATTTACTCAGAAGACACCACAGCACACACATGGCATGTAATGGAAATGCTACAAAAGTTAAGGGAACACAGGCTGTTTTGCAAAATTAGCAAATGCGAATTTGGTGTGGGCAAGGTTGAGTTCTTAGGTGTCATGCTAAGTCATGAGGGACTACAAATGTCAGAAAGGAAGATACAGGCAGTACAGGAATGGTCCACACCCACAAGTGTGAAAGAAGTACAAAGGTTCTTAGGCTTTGCGAATTACTACCGCCGGTTTATTCTGCGGGTCTCTCAGGTGGCTGTTCCTTTGACAAAGCTGCTTAGGAAAGGAGTAAAGTTCTTGTGGTCCCCCGAAGCCGCGGAGGGTTTCGCTTACCTAAAGAAAGTGTTCAGAACTGCCCCGATTCTCGCCCATCCAAGGCCGGAATATCCTTACGTTGTAGAAGCCGATGCTTCTGATGAGGTGATAGGAGCGGTGCTGTCTCAGAGAGATAAGGATACCGGACAACTCCACCCTGTGGCATATCTGTCCAAAAAATTGAGCCTACCGGAACAGAATTACACCATCGCTGAGAAGGAATTGTTAGCAATAAAAAGAGCGTTCCAAGAATGGCGACAGTACCTTTGGGGGGCCAAACACCCTGTCACCGTTTTTACAGATCACAGAAATCTTCAGTACATGAAGACAGCCAAACACCTCAAGCAAAGACAGATGCAATGGATGCTGTTTTTCGCAGAGTACGATTTCACCATCACTTTCAGACCAGGGGCAGAAAACCTGAAAGCAGACTTCCTCTCCTGTCGAGACCAGGTGGAGGAAAACGGGAGCAAAGACGTGAAAATGGCAATCGTGAGTCCTGATAAGGTGATATGTGCTATTCAGGCTAATACCTTTTTGGATGTTATCTGTAAAACCAAGGATCATAATGCATGGGTCCTTTGGGCCACAAAGGGTGCCAATTGCACTCTAAAGAATGGTCTTCCCTTTCAGGACAATAGATTGTACCTCCCCACTCCAGAATTGCGAAAAAAAGCCTTTTTTCGGTGTCATGATTCTCCATTGGCTGGTCATCAGGGAGTACAAAAAACTGTAATACTCATGAAACGGCATTTTTAGTGGGAGACTTAAAAGACCGATATCCCTGTCTGGATAGGACAGTGCGAGACCTGTGCTAGGGCTAAATCCTTAACGGGAAAAAAGAAAGGCCTGTTGATGCCTTTGCCTTCGCCCAGAAAACCGTGGCAGAACATCAGCCTAGATTTTGTCACAGGACTCCCCCTTGATCAGGGTAAATCGGCAGAACTAGTGGTCATAGACAGTCTCACTAAGCTGGTACACTTTATTCCTTGTGTCAACCTGCCTACTGCTGGTCAAACGGCTCAACTACTGCTAACCAATGTCATCTGAATACTTGGTGTACCAGAGGTTATAGTGTCTGACAGGGGCCCTCAATTTATAGCAAGGTTCGGGAAAGCATGGTGTCAGGCGTTGCATATTCAATCCTTGCCATCCACCAGTTTTCACCCGCAGACCGACGGACAAACAGAGAGGTTGAATCAAACACTGAAAAAATACCTTCGGTGCTTTGCATCGGACGCTCAGGAATCGTGGGTTTCCCTGTTGTGGATGGCGGAGGTAGCGTATAACAACACCTGGCATAGCTCAGTGGGGGTCTCTCCGTTTCTTGCTAACTATGGTTTCGATGCACGTATCCTTCCTGTGCACATCCCGGAGGAGGTGTCTCGGCAGCCTATGGTTATGGGACAGTTGCAGAAGATCCGTGCCATTCACAAAAAGATACGGGTGCATTTGGAGAGGGCTAAGGTAGACTACAAGAAATGGGAAGATCGACACCGTGCGGAGGGTCCCTCTACCAGGTTGGTGATAGGGTCTGGTTATCGACTCGCAATATCAGGTTAAAGTTGCGCAGTGTGTTCGATACTTGCTACATCGGGCCCTATACTATCATAAAAAGAATCAATCCTGTGGCGTTAAAACTGAAACTGCCTGGTTCTTTGCGAATACATCCGGTGTTCCACTGCAACCTTTTGAAACCGGCTCACTCTGCGAGGAGGCGGGCCCCACCTCCGGTAATCCGGGAAGTTGGGGATGAATATGAGGTCCGGAGCATCAAGAACTCAAAGTGGTGTAGGGGCGTTCTGTGGTACCTGGTGTCCTGGAAAGGCTACTCGGTTGAGGACGATACTTGGGAGCCTGTGGAGAACGTTCATGCACCGGCTGCGGTCCGTGCCTTCCATCATAGATGCCCCTTGCGGCCTGGGCCTAGGAGGCGCTAGGGGGGGGATGTACTGTCAGGTTCCACCGTTATTGCGCCTGCCACGATGCGGAACTACATTTCCCATGAGCCTCCGCGGCTCCGCCCAGGAAGTACATCAGTGGGCGAGAGACGTTTCTGGATGCGCGTTTTTTAGGATTTTCCTGTCCCCGGCGTGAGAGCGGCTGCTCTGCACGCCAGTTCCAGTTTTCCAGTTCTGCAGGGCGGTTTGTGGTGAATCTTGGATCGCCTGTGGTCCGCTGTGACTCCTGGCCCTTCGAGCTGACTCCTTTTCCCCACGCTGCAGTAAGGCTTGGTTTTCTCGGCAGGTTATGTTTATCGAAGACATTCAGCCGCGTCTCGCGGCAACCGGTGTGTGTGCTCCTATCTCCTGACCATATCTTTATTTCGAACAAGCCTTGGCCATACGAAGGGTCCTTGTTTTTTGGGTATTGATGTGCGGAACACGGTGGCGGTCGAAACCACGTGTTACCGTACATTATTGGCATATATCTAATTGAACTAAGTAGCGGAGCGCTGTAGTGTGAGTTAAACTATGCGTTACCGTGATTTGCTATTGGATTCTGTGTATGGATTGAGACAGAATTCAGTGGTGGTCGCAACTAGGTTTTTCTTTTGAAAAGCCTTTTTCTTTTGTTTGTGGTTACCTGTACTCTGAAGAGTGGAGGGGCGGAGTGTTGTGGGTATTGCCTCCTATAACACTTCCGTGTCCTACGTACTGTGTATGGAACTAATATACATTACATGTGCTTTCATGGACCCCCCAGATACATTGAGTCCTCTGAGCAGCTTGTGGTATGTAGCATGTGGTTGTTTCCGGTTCTCAGTTGGGGTGTGAATGTGTCTATCAGGGTGAGGACCTCATTCACATCTTGCCTATATTTTCCAAAGGACATCCCAAAGGCTGTGGTGGAGTGGCTATATTGGTTCACTATCAAAGGTCTTTTCTTCTTTTATCTACAAGTATATATGTGCATATATAGCGAGAATTTATGAGTGTAGAATTGTTTGGAATTCAGCCTATATTTGAAACGTGTTTTGTTTTCCATTACAGGCATCCTTTCCCTGCTGACCCTTTCCTTTTTCCCTCCCCTCGTTATTTATTTTAGTTTGTTATTTTTCTCCCTCACCTAATGGCTCGAACACCCTGTGTATACCTTTCAGGGTGATGGTGACATTTGGAGGTGGAACAATTGTTGCAACGGCTGGATCCCATGGAGGCAAACCTGACAGATGAGGTGGAAAGAACTATGGAACAAGCTCAAGAGGATGTAGTTAACTTAAAAGATTTGGTAAAACAACTAAACGTTGAGCAGAAAAAGATATATGACGAAGTTACAGAACAGATTGAACATGGATTCAGACATGAGAAAAAAGTGTGCTCATGTACATCATTTAAGCCTGTTCGACTGTACGTAAGTGGAGAAGCGGGAACAGGAAAAAGTTTTCTGATTAAAGCCATTGCAACTTATTTGCAGAAAAGGACTGAATCACCGCTGTCTTGTGTTGCAACCGCTCCAACTGGACTGGCAGCACACAACATTAAAGGGATTACTCTAGATCGTTTGCTGATGCTGCCAGTTGAGCATGATAATACATTGCATTACAACAAGCTATCTGGAGATGCGTGTTCTGAAGTTTCCAGAGTCTTGAAGAAAATGAAACTTCTTATCATTGATGAAGTAAGCATGGTCTCAAATCTAATGCTTGCTTTTGTGCATTTGAGAATGCAAGAACTTCTTAGAACAGAGTATGATGTGTTATTTGGAGGAAAACACATTATTGTTTTTGGAGATCTACTGCAGTTGACTCCAGTAAAAGGACAACCAGTGTTTAAAATGCTTACGCATGAAGATACCAGGAAGTCCCTTGGAAGCATTGGAAACGTTAATATATGGTTAAATTTTAATTATGCTGAACTGCTTCAAAATATGCGACAGGCAAAGGATGAAGATTATAAAAATATTCTACAAGATGTAAGAATCGGACAAGTAAGTGAGCTTGGGAAAGAAGCTTAACATGCTTGATTAATTTAATGAAAACATTCTTCCAGAGAATATTTTTAAAAAAATGACTGAGAAGAAATCTGGGATATGTTTGATGCCAACTATGCAAGAATGTTCCATCTTCAACAACAAAATGTTAAAGTTAGAAAATGAAGAAATTGTGAAACTGGAAGCAATAGATAAAATAGAGCATATGGGTGCAACAATTATTTTGTCAAAAATTTGAAAACAAAATTGGATTCATTAGAGAAAAGTATTTCTTAAACAGCTGGTTTTGAAAAGACTCTGAATGTGTGTTTAATTGTATCATTTTGAGAAGGAATTTAAATGTTGAAAGAGGTCTGGTAAATGGAGCAATGGGTTATGTTGTTGATTTTGTGAATTATAGAAATAGAGATGGAATTGAATTTTTAAAAATAAAATTTGATGGCATTGAGCAAGTACAACAAATCAGTCGTTGTTCTGCTAGATTTTTGCTTGTAAAAGACTTATATGTTCGCCGAAAACAGTTTCCTGTTTGTTTGGCATATGCGGTGACAATTCATAAATCTCAAGGTTTAAGTGTAAATAGTGCTGTGGTGAACATTGGAAGATCTGTGTTTAAAGAGGGTATGGCATATGTGGCATTATCACGAGTCAGAACTTTATCAGGATTGTACTTGATGGAGTGTGATGAGACATAGATTTGTGCAGATCTAGATTGTGTTAAAGAATACAATAGGTTAAGAAGAGAGTGTGCTCCACATTTGCCTCAATATCCTCTGTTGGAAAAACGTGTGGTAGGCCGAAAAAGAAGAAATGAGAATAATTGCAGTGATGTAGTAGCAAAAAGACAAAAAGTAGATGAAACTGTAATTCAAAACAGAAAGAAAAAGGATTCTGATGAAAATGTTGTTGGATTTCAGTTTGAAAACAGTTCTGGTGCAACTGCTATGCTAATGTAGTGGTTAATGTTGGTTTTTTTCTTCAAACTTTACAAGAACAGATTGTTGAAAATCGGGATCAAAGATTATGTGGTTTATTGAATTCTGTGTTTGAGAAATGTAGCAGTGATAGAGCAAAAATAGAAAGTGTAACAGAAATTCGAAATGTTTTAGATATGTGTTCTGGTCAAGATAAATTTTCACAGAACATTCAGCAGGATTGTCAGGAATTTTTAATGTGTAGGTTTGGTGTTTTGGAAGATGAAGGTGTAGATGTAGATAATCTTTTTAGCCTTTCTTATCAATGGCAGCATGACTGCCACAACTGTAGTTCATCAAGTACTACTAGAATAGACATTGAAAGATTTATATATTTGACTTTACCAGACTGTAAATCAGTGTCATTTAATAATCTAGTTAAAGCAGCAGATCATAATATGGTGTGTACCCAATGTAAGTGTCCAATGCCATCCACATTATTTATACAAAGTTATGGTCGGTATATCATTTTAGTTTTCCAACGATGTAGACCTGATGGAACTAAATTGACAACTTGTATCAAAAATGTTGTGGCTTCTCAGTTATCAATTTCAGGAAGAACCTTTACAACTGTTGCTATTATTTATCATGACGGTCCTTTGACAACATCAGGACATTATACATGCTACTTAAAATGTCAAAAAGGTTGGAGTTACTGCAATGATTCTCATTTGACTTATAAACAACGTTTGCCTTATGTCTTTAAAAATTCTTACCTAGTGTTTTTAAAACCAAAGTTTTAGTAAAGGTAATTGGCCTTCGAAGACGGGAGTAGTTAATAAAAGTTAGTTAGTTAGTTAGTCTAATGTTTAAAATTATTTATCTCATATAGGTACTGTAAGTAGATCTCATAGTAAGTGATATCAGTTTTATAGGAAATGTTGAACATGAGTGATCGAAAAAGGGAATATGAATATTTAAAGATTGTAAAAATGTTATATGAGCTTTTCTTTGAAAACTTCGGGTAAACGGTAATTTCAGAGTTTAATTAGAGAAATTTAAAAAAATACTCATATATCTGACACTATTTGGCCGTAAGGAAAGTGTAAGGTATGATGTTCTTAGATCTTTTTTCATAGGAAGTCGATGAAACGGAAGTTATAGAGAACAGCAGCCTTTTTTTCCACCAAAAGGACCTTCAGTATCTACTATTTGGCCGCAAGGAAAAGTAAGTGAATCATGATTAGTGTACATACATGATTTGTAGGTTTTTATGTTTTTTTTTAAACACAATCTTTTAGATTGTGTTTTTTTTCCCTATGTTATATGATGAAGAGTTTCAACTCACTAATTTAAGTGAAATTCAATATATTCTGATAACAGCAAAAATAAACAATGTAACATATTGTATAAGTCATTCAATAGTTTGCATTGTGTAATTTATATTGTATTCCCATTGTCTCACACTCATTTTCCTTTTTCCACCCTTATTTAGTTCTCTTTACTAACTTACACTGCCTTTCTTTCACTTTGTTTCATCGCTGTTCCTTTACTCCACTTCTTTCACAACTCCTCAATCCAATTTCAACTGTCTGCATTTCCTCTCTCCCTTGCACCACTTTTCAGCTTTCTCACATTTTCTCAGTACCACTGCTTTAGTTCTCTTCCCCTCTCTTTCCTTCTTTTGCTCCTTTACTCTTTTTCCTTTCTTCACTCATTGTACTGCAGTTCACTCAGTCCTTCCCTTTGTCTTTCTGTGTACTTACTTTCTCACTCCTTTTTCCTCTATCGTTCTATATTAACCTCATTCCTTTCATCCCTTCACTCTGTGACTCCCCTTCACTCACTCTCAGTCATCTTCCATTCCTCTTTCTTAATAATGGATCCTCATGTAGACTCCTTTCCTTTTCACTCATTTTACTTTTACTTTCTTCTCTTTCCTGATTTCGTTTTGGTATCTCACATTCTTTTAGTATCTTACTTATCTTCAGTAATGTGTTCTCCTTCTATTTCTTTTTCCCTCTTTTTTGTCTTTCTACATTACTTTATTTCTGTTTTTGTATCCTTCACTGTTGCTTTATTTCTTAGTACACTTTTTTTGATTTTTTACCTCTTGAACTGTTTCTTCTATTTTAAAATATATATTTTACTAATTATAATTTGTTTTTTCTTTTGTCTTTCACAGATACAAAGTGTAGTTTAAACATGCAAGTAAGTTTTCATTATTATATGGTAAGTGTGACTACAAAATGTAGTTTGTCATCACCCTTTGCTTTAACCTCACTACTTTTCTCTCACCCTACCTCACCCCTGTTTCCTTACTCTGCTTCCCTCACTTATTCTTATCCTCCATGTTTACTTCTCTTTTCCTTACTTTCCTACCACATTCAATTTATTTCAGTGCCCCTGTTCATCTACACTCCCTCACTTACCTTTTTTTCTGGTTCAATTAGTCCTTTTCTGACACTCCTTTATTTACTCTCTCTGTTCTTTCTCTCTGTCACTCCCCATGTCTTACCCTTATTCAATTTAATCCACCCTCTTTCACTCCTCTTTACTTACACTCACTGCTATTTTCTTTCCCTCCGTCATCACTGTTCCTTTTCTCTGGTTCCGTCACTACCTGTCATTCCCCATCCTTTACTCTCCTTTCTTTTACTTTCATCACCCATTCACATTCTCCCGGAACCTCTGCTTTAGTCTTCTTCCTCTTTCTTCTTTTCTTTTGCTCCCTTATTCATTTTCCTTTTCTCAGTTACTTCCTCTTATACCTTTTCTCTGTTTTACTATCTATTCCACAGTCCCTCTGTGTTTCTCCCTCTAGCTCTCTTTCTCTTTACACCACTCTCTTTGTCCCCATTCCTCATGCTCACTCCTTCATTCTTTTTTTTTTCTTATTTTTTTTGAGGTACTGACGGGACGCGCCCCGGTACGCGCACCGGGAGCGCTCCAGAGTGAAATATATAAAAAAAATGAATATACTTTAAAAAAAATATATTATATTAATATACAATATAGGATTCATTTTCAGAAAAACATACCTTCTAAGCTATAGACATTTGCGAAAAAATAACCTTAGAAATTCACTAAAAAACACATAGGTATGAGGCCCTATATAAAGTTAGGAATTAGCAGTTAAAAAACCTATGCTCACTCATCATATGTAGTGAGACACCTATACATCCGTTAACACACCGACAGTCTTCCAAAAGTTGCTCACACACATACTCACACATGCAAATAAACTATTGAACATCAATTTTTTTGCATATACAGCTATACACACACTACCACCTTACTTCTAAGGAAACTTACACAAACTTACTCTCTTAAACAATCACTTATAGAACATATACTTATTAAAACAAGAACTCTTTCAATCTCTCACTCTCACATACACTCACTTATATACATCAATACTCACATATACTAGATTAAAACATATGTAGTTACTGATAAAGACACTAGGAAGACAGTCATTCACTTACTAACACATACATATACACGCTCATTCACCCATACAGTCCGGCACATATGCTGTCTTCAAAACACATACAAACAGTGAGTCAGTCATTGATTCATCTATGTGCTAAGTAACACCCCACCAAATCATACAGACACTCATACTGATACTAAAAACATCATCTAATAACTCATATACACACACATGTAGCTACTCACCAACCCATGCATCCACTTATTCACAAAGTGAAACACTGATACAAACATTTAAATATTTAAACAATACTCGCTAATATATGTAATCACTTGGATACACTTAATAAGCCAGTTAACCAATCATTTTTTTTTTAAATCCATTAAGACACTTATTGAAACATTTATTCTTCCATCGACCTTTACATATACATATATAAAACATGTTTATTTTTCAGAAAGACACACATTCACTGGATGGTGTCATCAGTGATGTCATGAGTGATGTCACTGACCATGTCATGAGTGATGTAATATGTGACATCATCAGCAGTGCATTGCAGACGCGCAAGTCATAGTGAGTCCAACTAACTATAAAAATGGGGAATTTCAATGGTTTTGTTTGAGTAAAATATCCAGCTAACTATAACTGGTGTAAAACCTATGTTTTTTTCAGTGAATTTATAGGGTTTTTTAAATGCTAATTCCTAACTATAACATGTGTGAAACCTATGGTTTTTTCAGTGAATTTCTACAGTTTTTTAAACGCTAATTCCTAACTCTAATGAGTGTGAGACCTATGGGGCTTTATTTACGAGCCCCTTGCGCCTCCGGAACTTCACTTTTTGTGACTTTCCGGTGGCGCAGAAAACTGAGTGATATTCATCAGGCAGGACTAAGCCACTTTTTGTGGCGTAATCCTGCCTGATAAATGTCAGTCCCTTTAATGCAGTGTCCTGCGTTAAAGGGGCGTGCAATGGGTGTTGCTGGGGGTGTTCCCAGCAGCATCCATGGACTTGGGTAATTTATAGCATTGTCAAAGTCAGTCTTTCAAAAATTCCAAAGTATAGGACATGATAATCCAAATCCTAATGTTTCTCAAGAAAAGTCATAAACCGTGTCCGTGGGTCAAATCTGCCCAAGCGCCAATATTCCGAATGATTGAAAATGACTTTTCTTGAGAAACATTTGGATTTGGATTATCATGTCCTATACTTTGGAATTTTTGAAAGACTGAATTTGAGGATGCTGTAAATTGCTCAAGTCTGCCTGAATTGTGTGGATAAAATTGATCCCTAATCACTTTGAATAAGAATGTACTTACAACTCGTCAAACATTTGGAAGAAATATCTCGTTATATGACAACAGGATACCGACATAACTTGAAGGAAATAAGAACGCCCTGAAGAAGTTCTGTTGTACAGAACGAAAAGTGTTGGCTGGCTGTGGTACATAAACTTAAGGAAAATAAAAGCATTTCAATATACACCAAGATTCAGCGCTTCAATAAGGACTCTAAGTGATATGATTTGATTTGACTTGTTGTGCAAGTGGTGCTGTGCCAAACTTTGGAATATTTTCCACTACTCTCTACTACTCACTCTCTACTACTCCACTACTCTCTAATACTCACTCTCTACTACTCATTCTCTACTACTCTACTACTCTTTACTACTCTCTCTCTACTACTCACTCCCTACTACTCACTATCTACTACTCTCTACTACTCCCTCTCTACTACTCTCTACTCTCTACTACTCACTCTCTACTACTCTCTCTCTCTACTACTCACTCTTTACTACTAACTCTCTACTACTCTCTACTACTCTCTACTCTTTACTACTCACTCTCTACTACTCACTCTCGACTACTCACTCTCTACTACTCTCTACTACTCACTCTCTACTACTCTCTACTACTCACTCTCTACTACTCTCTACTATTCTCTCTCCCTACTACTCACTCTCTACTTCTCACTCTCTACTACTCACTCTTTACTACTCTCTACTACTCACTATCTATTACTCACTCTCTACTGCTCTCTACTACTCACTCTACTACTTACTCTCTACTACTCTCTACTACTACTCTCTACTACTTACTCTACTATTCACTCTAATACTCTCTCTCTCCTACTCTCTTTACTGCTCTCTACTACTCTCTACTACTCACTCTCTACTCTCTATTAGTCACTCTCTAGCTCTCTACCTCTCTCTACTTCTCTCTCTACTAGTCTCTACCTCAACTTCTCTACCTCTACACCTTTACGTCTCTGCCTTTCTCTACACGCACACATATACACATATATATATATGCATTTATATGCATATGCATTTATATATATATATGTATGTGTATATATATACATACTTATATAAACATATTTAATCTACATATCTGTATAAATACAAATATAAATGCATGCATACATATACATATATGCATACATAAGCATGTTATTTACATGAAAGTTTGAAAAACACTAATAAAAGCAAAGCTAAAATCACCTCATTACAAACAAAATGGCCTTAACTTAACCCCTTCCATGCTGGCACGTTTCCGCCCCTGTGCGGTAAACAAACGAACAGGGGCGGGCCATGACGAACCCCAGCCGTCATCAGCACACGAGCACTTTAGTGCATGACGGCTGGGGTTCGTCACCAGCATGGAAGGGGTTAAACGAGGGTGAGATCTATTGTATTTTCAAAGCTCAGGTCTACCTTTAAACCTATAACACCACATGACAGTCTTGACACCTTCCATGATGTGGTAATTAGGGATTTGCTACGTCTGTGGGCGAAGAGCAAGAATAAACATGCTCACAACCTGACACCTGATCAAAGAACAGCCTTAGGCACCCTTAATGCAGATCCTGGGCTGGTTATAAAACCTTCAGACAAAGGGGGCAAGGTGATGCTTTGGGACATTGACATGTACAGACATGAAGCAAACAAACAACTGACACTCTCTGGTAACTACAGAAAGTCCAACAAGGAGGAATATCTCATCAGTATTACCAGCTACTATGAGAAACTACAGGTGTGGAAGGAGGGAGGCCTACTGGCAGAAGCTGAGTACAGATTTCTATATTTCAAGCACCCAGTATCACCTTGTTTTTACATGTTTCCCAAGGTGCACAAAGATGATAAAAACCCGCCTGGCAGGCCTATCGTGTCTGCGAACGGCAGCCTTCTTGAGAACACCTCTATTTTTCTGGACACTTTTCTTTTTCCTTATGTCCTTAACCTTCCGTCTTACTGCAGAGACAGAACAGACTTCATCAATAAGATCGAGGGTATCACATAGGAAGACATTTTCTGGCTTGTCACTATAGATGTGGTTTCCCTCTACACGTGCGTCAAACACTCTGATGGTATAAATGCTTGCAAGCATTTCCTGAGTGATAGATCTATATTCCTTTACAAACAAACTGACATGTTACTGGAAATGTTGGAATACTGCTTGCTGAATAACTATTTTGTTTTTGATGACAGGTGGTTTAAACAGGAGGTGGGGACTGCGATGGGAAAATGCGCCTAGTTACGCGTGTATGCTGATGGGATGGTGGGAGGAGCAAGTGTTTTGGACAGACGCGAATGATCACCACACACGTCACATTGACTTCTACACCAGTTACATAGATGACATCTTTATGATCTGGGGACCTAAGTCAGATCTAGATAGTTTCCTTAAATCACTAAACAAAAATGATGTCAACCTCAGATTTACCAGCAAGCAAGATCAGGGCGTGGTACTGGTGAGTGCAACAATGTCAGGATGATCACCACATTCAGTGTGGAAGCAGGCCAAATATGCGAGACACTTAAACGACACTGGCACAATTTGAGGAATGACCCTGTCATAAGGAGCACAGTTAACACACAGCCACAAATTACCTATAGGAAGGCATATTCTCTTAAAGACATGCTGGTTAGAATTTACTTGGGGGCTCCCAAGAAACGAACATGGTTACAGGAACAAAGGGGCTTTTTTAAGTGTGGAAAATGCAAGGCATGCGGGACCAGCAAGAATGTGAAATCATATCCCTTACCCACAGGGAAGGCTGAGCCCATCAGAAAATTTGTGAAATGTAACACTGATTTTTGTGTCTATGCTATTCTGTGCCCATGTGGTAAGTTCTATATAGGGAGCGCAACCTTCCCCATCAAGAAACGCATCCTTGAACACATGAGGGCTATTAAAAATGGTCATGTGAATTATGCTACAGCGCGACACTGGCTGCGCTACCACAACAAAGATGTTAACTGTTTCTCGTTTTTTGGCATTGACAGAGTACCGGCTAGCCCCAGAGGGGGTGATAGAGTGAAACAGTTGCGAACCTTGGAATCGCAATATATCACCACCTCGACTCTAAGAATCCCTTAGGTCTGAATGAAGATGAGGAGTTATACGTCCATATCGGATGAGTACTCACTGTGTTTTCCTGTTCCGCCTTGTTTTTGATTCTGGACTTCCTGCGGCTGTGATTGCTGATTTCCTTGGCCATACTGCAACACGGGAGAGGGCTCTTTACCCCGGTGTGACAGACAGGACATTGAGATTTCACATGATAGCATAGTTTACCTGCTCACAGGTTCCCCAGGGCTGCGTACACAGTTCCGCACATTTGTCTACTGGAATATCTCAATATTGTTTCCATTTCAATAGTCTAGTGACACCCAACCCAGGGGATCTGTCACCCTGTATATATACCTTGTATATTTTGGTTTGCAAACCTGTTTTAATTTCTGCACTTCACACCTCCACTCACCACTGTGTCCTTCTCAGCAGAACCATTGATATGGTTGAAATATTTTAAATAGGGTCACTTATTGCGCAATCCTTGCATTGGTTACAGGGGCTGTTCCAATGCCACTATATCCCTTAGCAACACCCTTTTTATATTTACTTTGGATATGGACCACCTTCTGCAAACCGTAAAGGACATTAGAAATGTATATATTATAAAACTTTTGTATTGTGTTTTGTAAATATGTGTATTTGCTCTGCCAGGATTATATTACGTGATGTAAAAATATATTATGTTTACCGAGTATTACCCTACCCTCGGCCACTTGGCCTAGTTTGTCCTTTGTTTGCTATATTTCTTTCTGAGAAAGCATGCACCAGGCCACTCGGCCTAGATTTTCTTTCCCTTTGCATTTCACCATTGTTGCCAAAGCGAATATATATTATTTGGTTGCTTTTTATTTTATTTTATGAATTTGTATGACAATGTATGAAATGTCACCATGATTTGGTTTGCCACTCTCAAATGATTTGTTTTTATGAAAAAAGAGACTTTTTGACATTGTACTCAACTTGCATACTAGCAACTGGGCAGAACGATAGTCTGTTCTCCAGCTTCTTTGTTGCTTCTCGGACATTGGTCCTTCCTCAATTTCTATCACTGTGCACTTTAAAATGGTGGTTTTGAATGTATGCATTTGGCTAGTGAAAAAGACCGTCTGGTCGAAACGCGTGACCAATAAAGAATATACTTTGAAACACGGACCCTGGAGTGCGAGTCTTCTGTCATCCTGGTGAACGATACCGGGAGAACTTTTGTGAATATATATGTGTGTATATAGTTCCAGTGCCACTCATGTGGGTGGCACAATCAACGCTGCACGTCTACTAGTTGCAATTTATTTACCAGCTCTGGCACAATCAGTGCACTTCACACTTAACTGGGGATCCCCTAGTAAAATCACTAGTCACTATGCTAATAAGGGAGAACCTACCACAATATCAATTTACACAGAAAGCACTTGCATTGTGACACTGACCAGCAGTGGCAAAATGCCAAAAGCATCTAGCCTAAGCAAAAACGAAAACCAGCACAGAACCAACATATAGGTGGTGGAGGTGAAAAGTCAGAGGAAACCACATCAAGGATGCCATGTCTAACACTTTTTGACTGCACCACCCTACAACTATTGCTGTATTGAAAACTATGAGCAAGTAACTACCTTGTATTCTTTAAACTTTGTATAGATGCCCTGACATTCTGCATGGTCCTAAAAGGCGCAGCCGAGCCTATTCTCTTACCAACCAATGCCATTCCAGACAAAGACCTTTCAGATATTCTACAAGTAAAACTACCAAAGAATGCACATTGAGATCAGCGAAAGAATAATATTGAGCAGCAAAGAAACAGAAAAATTGGCAGAGCAGCAGACAACTGGAGTGCCACATTTTTATTTTTCCTTTGAACTGCACACAGGTCAGTCACGAATGTTGAACACAGTCAAAATAGCGGGACTATTATTAGGTACCAGCATTCTCCTCACCGACATCTTTTTTTGACCGAATCTGGAATCATACACAACAAAGCTTGTGGAATCTACAGGAAACCCTGCTCTACATCACTTGTTGCCCACAAAACGAGTGGCACATCCGAGAAAACGCAAGGGAAAACAAACACTACTAAACATCACATGCTCATCACAACTAGGCCTCAACTGAAATGAAAAATTCACAATAAAAACTCCAATTATCTAAGCAAGAATGCACAAATTATGTGCTAAACTAATGCATCTGAAACTCCCACCAATGCACGCCTAGTACTGTACTATGTCTAATACATAACAGAAGGAAACAATGCAGACTAATCACTTCCCAATATCTACAAACAAGTCGCTATTGCAAACACACAATAAAAACGAATCTGTTGGAAAACTACCTCTAACTCTTTTGAGACACAAGTCCTGTCCACTAAAATCTAACTCACTCCCTCTTCTTCCCTCTGACAGCACAACCAGAACAACAGCAGAAAGAAAAGAACAGAATTTACAAATGTAATTTTCTTAAAACGGTGTTACAGCTGTCTCTCTCAGGCTGGGCCATTTTAAAATGTACATCTTAATCAGGAATCTGATAATTAACATCATCTGATGTACAGAAATCTGTGCTGCTTAATTTGCAAAACAATTGCTTTCCTGCTTGGCCTGTATCGCCCATTTCTGCTGACACCTCCTCGGAAACTGGGTTTGTAATTTCTCTGTTTAAAACTCCTACAACAAAGTCTGGCCTCTCCACGTTTTCTACAATGGACTTGGTAGGTAGAGAATTGTTAGTGTCAAAACTCTCATTTTCAAATACAATACCCTGTTTAAATGAATTCTTATTTTGTATCTGGAAATAATTCACATTTGCTCTGGACAACTTATTTACATTAATTTTAGCATTTCCCATGTTTTGTTGGACTCAAAAAACTCCTGTCATAGGTACCTGTTTCTGAATTCATTTTTGCATTTGCAGAACTGGCACGTTTTGCAGCTGCATTTTTCTCTGTGTAGGCACATTTCCATTTGCTAAATATATTTTAAATTTACATTTCTTCTTCCAATGCTCACACCCATTATGAAGATGGCAAAAGGATACTTTTCCAGCAGTGCAACATCCATACCTAAATGTGCAGACACAAAAACACCTTTCCTTACATCCTGTTCTGCTTGTGAAACAACACTCTTTAACTCACTTTCTTTCTCATTCACTCAGAATATCATCTATCATCTTTCCTTGAAAACAAACCAATATTTACTGTACACGCACACTAGTCTTATCAGAAAAAATGAATCCAATGCACAAAACATCTCATGCCACTGGCATCAGGCCATTCTCTCCCCCAGTGTGAGATACACCCTTTCACCAGACACATGACCAAAATCTATTAGCTCTGGTGTTGTTCCTTTAGTCCGTTCCCATTAACATCTTTTCCCGGCATTCTGCCTTTCAGACAAAAAAATGAAAAACCTGGCTCTGCGATATGCAGCTCTGCCTGTCTGTGTCTGACATAGGAGCTGCTACTTGAAGGAGCCCTCCCTTCACAAGACCACTCTTTCCAGCGTCTCTCTCCTCTTGGCTGCTGCTTTCAGCCTCCCTGCACACTGAGCATGGACGGACCCCCTCATTTGGAATGCCATCTTATCACAAGGTCGTGGAAAGTCAGCCACAAACTGAATTCACAAGCTACTTTTTTCAACTTTGAAAATCCTTTCTATTCAGCAAAACACTCACAGCCCAGAGCTTTGAAACACTCTTTCCAAATTAAGTGCACATTCTATTGTGGGCAAATCCAACTGAAACACACTTACTTAAATCAATCATAAAATAACTTCTGCGCATTGTGAAAGATTCAAATTTCTTAAGGCCGGACTATACTTACCAATAGTCCAGGGATATATATAAATATATCTACAATCAAGGAATAACAAGGCAGTCGGCATTGGAGAAGGTCGAATCGTTTACTGAATCAAAATACAATCCCTGACAGGGGAGCCTCTGTCTACACGACCCATGGAGGTGGGCAGAGGAGACTAACAAAATACACATAACACAAAATATATATACGTTTTACATATTCTGGTTATCACCCAAAAAGGAAGTACACAAGTTGTCCGTTAGTCTACCGGGACACCCATTTAAGGTTCTTACACATTTGTCAATAGCTAAGCTAAAAGCTATTCCAAGGGTAGGTCAATGAGGTGCCCTTCTTGTCTATCTTGGACTCGTGAAGTACAGAAACTGACCCTGCTAAAATGTATGCATCCTACAAGAAGAACAAGTATGACCATGGGTTTCCCTGAACCATGTTCTAATGAAAGAGAGGCAGACTTAAGCGACTTAACCTGTTTTCGTATCCTGTGGTATACCATGAAGTATCTAAACTTTTATAGATAGATGAAGGGAGATGATACAAAGTAGTCCTAACTACATTAATAGGACAGAACGAACCTTTATAACCTATCATTAGGCTATCATACAATAGTGTTTTATTCACGATCATGGATACGTATATGCGGTTATATGGTACATAGTAGGACAATCACGATTATATAATTTTATATTCCAAAAGACGGCCCTTTTGGCCCACTATGGCCAATATAACTATGTTACTCTACGCTACAAATACCCCTTCATCTATCTGCATGAGATCTGTTACTTCCTCTGGATCATTTGTTTTTCTGTCTTCCTTTGTCAGGCCTAGGTCAAAGAAGACGTTATTTTGGTTGCACAAAAAGTACAACATGCTGGACCACAATGAAGGCATAAGTAGCAAGTGAAAATTATTCCAAATATTCCTATTAAAATCATAAATACCTTCCATCCCCATGTAGCTAAAAGACTCCAGAACCACCCACTGAGGGACCAGGCACCATTTTCTTCATGTAATTCATTAATAATAGGTGCAATTTTTTAATAGCGAGATGTATAGTAGGGGCCAAATCAGATATGCAGACACAACATGAGCTGCCGATGACACGACAAGCTCCGTTACTATCTGCCAGGATGACGTCTAACACCATCCTATTTTGAAGAGAAACGAGTCTCGTAGCCTGAAGCTCTACAGTGATATTAGCTAATGTTTTAGTCGTTGTTTGGACCACATTTTCCACAATTCTAGATAGTCGCCTTATGTTACGACTGTTGAAGATTGGTCCCCAAAATGGAACCAGTCCCTTTGAAATATCTTCAAACTGTTGTAGTGAGGTATCTATCTGGTAAGTCTTATCAGTATTATAGCTTCTTATTGTCCTATAAGTTTCTAAATCTCTTTTCATCAGCTGATGAGTCTTATGATAATTGGAAGGGGCAACATAAACAGAAGGGTAAAGAAAGGACAGGGTATGCAACTGTTACCACCCAACTTTTAACACGCATAGTGTTACAACGCACACCATTACAACGCAGGATCCTTTACAAGGCATACCTTTACAACGCATGACATTACATCGCAGATACTATTACAACGCATGCCTTTACAACGTAAGTATAGGTAAGTATATCATTTTATTTAACCTTTTTTAAAATTACCAAAATATTAAAAATAAATTAAATAAATTAATTAAAGTAATTTTATATATAGTTTGGGTTTTGTGGTACAGGGGTATTTTTAGGGTTCAGGGCTGGGTTTGGGTTTTTGGGTACAGGGGTATTTTTAGGGTTCAGGGCTGGGTTTGGGTTTTGGGGTACAGGGGTATTTTTAAGGTTCAGGGCTGGGTTTGGGTTTTGGGGTACAGGGGTATTTTTAGGGTTCAGGGCTAGGTTTGGGTTTTGGGGTACAGGGTATTTTTAGGGTTTAGGGCCGGGTTTGGGTTTTGGGGTACAGGGGTAATTTTAGGGTTCAGGGCTGGGTTTGGGTTTTGGGGCACAGGGGTATTTTTAGGGTTCAGGCTGGGTTTGGGTTTTGGGGTACAGGGGTATTGTTAGGGTTCAGGGCTAGGTTTGGGTTTTGGGGTACAGGGGTATTTTTAGGGTTCAGGGCTGGGTTTGGGTCTTGGGGTACAGGGGTATTTTTAGGGTTCAGGGCTGGGTTTAGGTTTTTGGGTACAGGGATATTTTTAGGGTTCAGGGCTGGGTTTGGGTCTTGGGGTACAGGGGTATTTTTAGGGTTCAGGGCTGGGTTTGGGATTTTGGGTACAGGGGTATTTTTAGGATTCAGGGCTAGGTTTGGGTTTTGGGGTACAGGGGTATTTTTAGGGTTCAGGGCTGGGTTTGGGTTATGGGGTACAGGGGTATTTTTAGGGTTCAGGGCTAGGTTTGGGTTTTGGGGTAGAGGGGTATTTTTAGGGTTCAGGGCTGGGTTTGGGTTTTGAGGTACAGGGGTATTTTTAGGGTTCAGGGCTGGGTTTGGGTTTTGGGGTACAGGGGTATTTTTAGGGTGCAGGGCTAGGTTTGGGTTTTGGGGTACAGGGGTATTTTTAGGGTTCAGGGCTAGGTTTGGGTTATGGGGTACAGGGGCATTTTTAGGGTTCAGGGCTATGTTTGGGTTTTGGGGTACAGGGGTATTTTTAGGGTTCAGGGCTTGGTTTGGGTTTTGGGGTACAGGGGTATTTTTAGGGTTCAGGGCTGGGTTTGGGTTATGTGGTGCAGGGGTATTTTAAGGGTTCAGTTTTATAAAAATACTTAAATTAAATTAAATAAATGTATCTTAGTAATTTTTATATTTTAAAAAAAAGTATATATATATATTTAATTTTTACATTACAATGACATTAATAAAAAATGAATTGAATTAATAAAATCAATTAAATATTTATTAATTATTGTTTTTTTAAAATATGATATAATAATGTAAAAAATAATATACTTACCTATACTTACGTTGTAATGGCATGCGTTGTAATAGTATCTGCGATGTAATGTCGTGTGTTATAAAGGTATTCGTTGTAAAAGATCCTGCGTTGTAAATATTGTGTTGTAATGGTATGCGTGGTAAAAGTATGCGTTTTAACGTCATACATCCAAAGGACAGATAACACCGTTCTGCCCATCCCCGGGGAAGCCAAGTATAAGCATTTTCCCCACAGACGAAATACACATTAGGGGGGGTGATCATCGGAGGAGTACTATCAGTTTGCAACGTATAAGTGTAATTGCAGGTACTACTCCCTACCTTAATGTGACCTTGCCCCCTAATACAAAACAAAGAAGTGGAATTTAAAATGGGGACTGGCAGTGCTCTATCATTTGTAACATTACGTTCCTTAAAATGTTGAAAATACAAAGTTGAATTAAAAAGCTCAAAGTCTTGCATCTCTTGTTGTAACAAGGTATCATTTTTAGAATCTGTATATACATTCATGCAAGCATTTGGATCAAAGAAACCCCAACCTTTATCTCCTTCTGCATCAAATCCTTGGTGTCTCTCTATATATTTTAAAATAGCTTCATAGTCTCTTTCAGAATATATTTTAGGATTCACAACATAATGGGAATACATCAATGATAACAGTTGCCACCATGCCTCACAACTAGCTAAATACGATAGAGGGAGAGATATAAATAATTCATGTTGATGCATAACTGATGGCAATAACCCACAAACCCAGCAATTCGTACTGTTTATGGTACTGTGAGTCTGGTGTAACATCTCTATAAACACATTTTTAGAATAAGTCTCCCTATGCCTTGCCTTATGCGGGGGTAGAGAATGAAATTGATGTTCCTCGGGAGTAGGAGTAGTCTTCAATAATTTACGAACTGGATATTGAAATTCTAAATATACAAACACACACATCATAATTACGGTAATCAAAGCAATTAAAACAACAAATGCCACCTTCACTCTGGTGGGCCATCCGGAAAACAATTGAATATCACGAATCTGGCGCCGAGGGGCCAGTGGTCTTTCATCCTCCATCATTATTCGACCAAAGGGAAACATACTCTCTAAAAGTCCAAATCTATCTCGGTCCCTTGCTAAAAGTCCAAAACTAAACTTTGTATCCACAAAGCACGCCAACCACCAGAGGGTTTCTTCTTCCCTGTGAGGGATCTTCTCTATGTGTCCATTTTTCTTCCTTTAGAGCCTCACAGGCAGGCTATTATCCATTTATCCAAAGGAAAAGCAAACTTTCAAATTCTAAAAATACAATCGCAGCCCTATTCTCAGTTCTTCTTTCTGAACAGAGCTTTTTACACAAAGTTCCTAGCTCTCTACTAGTTCAGTCCAGTGTCTCGCTTCATCACCCCAATCACTCTGCTCGATATTTTAGATAACAATGTCTCATTTTATTTTCCTTCCTTAGCAAGTGAGTTACCGTGCTGTTTTCGGGGCCGCAGATCGTAGCGACAACGGCCAGGTTGCTCTTGGTCAGGGAACAATTCAGTAGCATCGGTAACAGGCCTGGTCACCTCTCGTGCTGCCTCAGGATTAGTAGTTGCTTTTGACTCCGCTATTTAACCTTTCCCTTCAGGCAACATAGCAACTTGATCGCTCTTTCTCTTGAGCATCAAAAAAAGGCACAAAACTCTGAGTCAGTTCTCCTTCCTGACTCGGCACTCCATCTTTGTTCTGTCGATCAGAAGGCAGTGGTAACGGGAGACTCTTGACGTGACTGGCATGTATCCAGTGTTTGCGGCCATGCACTTTCACTGCCGTCCTCGTCACCAGCAACCCTTGGTAAGGCCCACACAACCTGGGCTCTAAGCTCGATGTTCGCTGATAGTTTTTCACCAGTATCCACTTGCCAGGTTCCAATCGATGTCCAGGACCCTCCGATAGTGGCTGCAATGTGTTCGATGCCAGTTGGTGAATAGAACGCAGATCTTTAGTCAACTCATAAAGATAATCTGTCATCAATGGATAATCAATTTCTCGAAAGGATCTAGATCTAGGGACTCCCCATACGTTTGCAGGACGGCCAAATGTAATTTCATAAGGGGACAGGCCCGTCCTTGAATGAGGGGTTGTTCTTAGAGATAGCAGAGCTATTAGGAGGGCATCAGGCCACTTTAGTCTAGTGTCTGCACAGACTTTGGCCATTTTGAGTTTCAGTATGCCATTATATTTCTCAACCAGTCCCGCAGATTGCGGGTGCCTAGCGGCATGAAACTTTTGTCTAATCTGCAGGCCATCACAAACACATTGTACAAGGGTAGCATTGAAGTGAGGTCCGTTGTCTGACCAGATAATTCGAGGCAAACAGTACCAAGGAAAGAATTCGTTAATCAGTACTTTTGCAGTGGTAATGGCAGTTGCATCCTTGGTGGGGTAGGTTTCAACCCACTTACTGAAAGCGCACACCACCACTAAGACATATTTTAAAGTATTTACACGTTCCATTTGTATGAAATCTATCTGTAAAACTTCAAAGGGTAAGGAAGGGGGATCAAAGTTGCCACTCAAAACAGATTCTCTACCTCCAGGATTATGTCGTAAACACACTGGACAGTATTTCACAATGTGGGCTGCTGTTTTTGCAATATTAGCGTAATACCACACCGGATCTATTATTGTGCTTATTCCTTTTGCACTAATATGGGCCGGGCCATGTGCCATCATAACTACTGCATATACAATTGCATTTGGAAGCAACCATCACTGTTTTTCAGATCGATCTATCCAGCACCCATTCTCATCTAATTTCCCAATGTCCTGTTCCCACTTCTGTATTTCTTCTGGAGTTGCTTCTTTCTTTAATCGTTTTACACTTTCAAGGGTATTATCAAATAGAGATATTTCAATGGGCCATTGGGTAGATGTACTAGAAAACATAGGACTTGCTTTACTCTGAGCAGTCTCCTTTGCTACTTAATCGGCAAAAGCATTCCCTTTTCCAATCGAGTCTACAACCTTCTTATGTGCACTACACTTAATGATGGCTAACTTCTTTGGTAATGTTAAGGCAAATAACAATTGATCAATCAAAGGACCATGCTGTATTTTCTGGCCATGAGTAGTAAAGAAACCCCACTCCCTCCAAAGCCTCCCGAAACTATGGGCGACGCCAAAGGCGTACTGGCTGTCTGTGAAAATATTTACTTCTAGACCTTCACACATTTCACAGGCTCTTAACAAGGCTATTAGCTCAGCTGCCTGAGCTGAATGATGTGGAATCCTTGCGGTTTCCACTATGGTCTTCAAAGTAGTGATGGCATATGCAGCTGTCGTAGTGCCATCTGGCAACTTGAAACGAGCCATCAACATATAATTCTCCATCTGGTTCAAGTAAAGGGGTGTCAGTTAAATCTACACGTCCTTTTGTTTCTTCTTCTGTTCTAAACACGCAATCATGGATATCAACTCTTTCATCTTTGTCAGGGAGAGGTAATAACGTAGCATGATTCAAAGTAGTGCATTTCTTAATCGTAATATGGGGGGCAAACAATGTCAATTCATATCCTGTCAATATAGCACTCATGAGATGTTGAGTTTTGGTTCTGTTTAAAAGAATATCCACAGCATGCGGTAACATGACTGTGAGATCAGTGTTAAGGACTATTCCTTCTGACTTTCGGATGGCCAGTGCTACTGCAGCCGTCGCCCTCAGACAGCTTGGGAGGGCTTGTGCTACAATATCCAAAATCGAAGAAAAATATGCGCAAGGTCTCTGTTTTTCCCCAAAAGTCATTGTTAACACTGATAATGAACAACCGTCCACCTCACGCACATAAAGTGAAAAAGGTTTTCGGTAATCTGGGGTTCCCAACACAGGTGCAGAACGAAGAGCAGACTTTAAAGATACAAAGGCTTTGACATTCATCCGTCCAGGGCAAGGGTTCATGCACATCTTTGGTTGTCAATTGCAACAAGGGTTTAGAGAGAAGGGAATAGTTAGGAATCCACTGGCGACAGTAAGAGGTTATGCCAAGAAAAGCACGAACATCACGTTGTGTACGAGGAACAGACATGTTAGTTATTACAGATATTTGCTCCGGAGTCAATCGTCTCTCTGCTTTTGACAGAAAATGACCTAATTAGGTCACTTCCTGTCGACAATATTGAAATTCGGAAAGGGACACTTTATTTCCTTTCTTAGCCAAATGTTGTAACAATTTTACTGTGGCCTCCTTGCATCCCTCCTTAGTATCGGGGGCCACTAGTATATCATCCACATACTGAATAATAGAATTTCCGGCAGGCAAAATTAATTAATCTAGGACTGGTTTTAAAGCCTGACTATAAATACTGGGACTTTCAGTATAGCCTTGAGGAGCACGTGTAAATCTGAAACTTCAGCCAGCCAATGAGAATCCGAAGATATGCCTACTATCTGGATGAATTGGCATGCTAAAGAAGGCATTCTTTAGATCGATTACCGAAAATAAATTTGGCCGTGGGAGGAATCATTGTTAAAATAGCTGTTATGTCCGGTACCACAGGATACTGTGGAACCACTATTTTATTAACTGCACGTAGGTCCATCACAAAACGATAAGTATTCTTTGAATCTGGAGCGCCATCAACTGGTGTCTTCTTCAGAATCGGCAAAATCGGGCTATTACAAATATTAGCTGATGTTTCTTCTACCACCCCTTTTTGAATAAGACCCCGAATTATTTCTAATATAGCCCGTTTACCTTCTGGTGAAATCTTATATTGTGGAATGCGAGGCAGCTGCGCATTAGGTTTCAGAGTAATGGATACGGGGGCTATCTTTAACAGGCCTACATCAGTGTCCCCTGTCGCCCACAAAGTCTGAGGAATGGTAGAAAATTCAGGCGGTAAATGCTTGTTCCTTGCAAAATATTGTGAATCCTTCAAAGAAGGTTTCTGCATTGTCAAATATACACCATCCGGTGAGCAGTAAATCCGAGCATGTCATTTTTTCAAAATATCTAAACCCAAAAAATTCTCACCACAGTTAGATGTTAGCAAAAAGGGCGACTGTATAGAAATAGGTCCTATAGTGAAGGGCAGAGGCTTGGAAATAGGGCTTACCACTGGTATTCCAGAGAACCCTACTGATACATTTTTGTGGCCAGACAGAGCCGCCTCTGGGACCATGGTATGAGCAACTGAACTATTCATTGCTCCAGTATCCACTAGGAATTTTCCTGATGCACCCAACAGTTTCCCCTGTACATAAGGTCCCTCTTGGTCAATTGGTACTGTAAAGTGGCCCCCTCTCTGTCCTTGGCTTTCTCATGCATAATCCTGCTCATCGTAGTTGTCATCTACAAAATTCTCATTATAGTACTGCCTGTTCTGTGGATTATCGAAATAATTTTTCCGGGAATCACCATCTTCTCTTCTCATGCTATTTCGGTCAATGTTTCCCCCGGCCCCAGCCTCGTCCCCTACTGGGAACATTTCTGGCCATTAACAACGGGTAATCCGCTCTCCAATGCCCCTCTTCTTTACAATACGAGCATTGATTCAAACCAACATTCAAGGGACCTCCTCGTCCTCTGCCGGCCCTTCTTTGGAAGGAACCACGTCTACTTCGCCCTGAATTCTGTCCTCTACTGACTTGTTGCATCAGGATTCTAGTCTTCAAATCTTTTGTTTTCTTCTCCGTCCTTTCCTTGTTTTCCTTCTCTCTGTGCTCATAGTACTGAGCCATACTAAGGATCACAGATGGGGTGGACCTACTCCATGTACTTTCGGCCGCCTGAAGGCGTGTCATAATCTCCGGTAACAAATTTGTCACGAATCTATTTACAAACAATCGTATTCCCCCATCCGTGGATAAATCCTGCCCACTAAAATCTATGAATGTTTTCTCAAATCAAGTGAAGAAATCCGAGACACTCTCGTCCTTCTGTTTACATGCAGCTAACTTATCCCAATCTATCTTCTTAGGAGGCAGGAGGGTTTGCATGTACGTAATTATTTTGTCTGGTACTGCCAATATTTCATCTCAGGGTTTTTCCCCAGGCTTCCGTTCTTTATCCCAATCTTTCAATTGATCCCACGCTTCTCCTAACTCGAGAATATGATCTGTATCATGTATCTGTCTCCAGATATCGACCGGGATCAAGGGGCCAAAGAACAACTGAATGTAGGCTATAGTATCAGCTTTGCCTAATTCTTTGTAATAAGCAGTGGGATTCTTACAAGGGTCGGGGAGCTGAGCTTTCACTGTAAGGACATCGCTTCGTTTCCAAGGGATATAAACCCATTGTTCCTGAAGCCTTGCGTCCTCCCTAGCTCTAGTTACATTGCCCCCGGCATCCTTAAGTTCAGGTAATTCTGGGACAAAAAGAGGATGTACTTCTCTCATAGGATTCTGTGTTCTGCAATCAGTAAATCTCCGATGCATTCGCTCACGATACTGCAAGAGAGTTGCCACGTTCTGATATACTTCATCGGCCTGTAGGTGGAATTTGTGGGCTCTGTCTCTTATATCTTTTATAATTTGTGGGGCATACCCCTCCTCAAAACACTGTTCCCACAGCGAAATCAAACGAATCGCAATATTTTCTAAAGCTAATTGTTGGGCAACAGGCTGGTAATCCTTCATGGTACTCCAAACATCCTCTAGTGTATAAATAGCATTCCGCATCCATTGGGACGCCTGATTTACAATAGTTTGTCGTTCTTCCATTCCCAGCGCAGACCTGGTATAAACCCGTGGGTCAATCAGATTTGATCTCAAACATTTAGGGGTTGTGTCTAGGGTAGCCAAAGCTCGAGGATCTATAACACTTCGAGCCGGAGGGGAGATAAATGTTGGACTTGACATAGACGGTACAACCGAATCCGGTTGTAATGTAACCAGGGGAGAAGTAGAGGGTAGGAGCGAAGGAGGGGGAAGCAGTGCATCCCGTACAGACCCGTCTGATGGGGCCGTAGCCATTGCTCCTACAAGATTTTGTATGGGAGGTGCTGGTGGTAGGGGGGGCGCTGGTGGAGGTGCAGGCGCAGGCGCTTGGTGAGCCACTGACACTGCTGGATATAGACCCTGTGGGGCATAAGGAGGAGGTGGATGGGCTTCTAACAACCCCTCTAATTCATCTCCCGTATCGGGTCGAGTTACGTAACTTTTGTCTGTTTCTAAACAGAACTGTCTATCCATTTGAGCAATATTTTCCTTTAATTTCCCCCTATCATAAGATACAGCCTTTTGAGTTATGGTCTGTCCAGCTTTATTCCTTCCTAATTTCTCTTCCCTTATTCGCCATCGTTTAGCCTCCTTTAACCATAGTTTCAAGGAGTCAAACATAGACTGGCGACTTTTCTTCATAAACATTTTTTTTGCAAATACGTTATTTTGTTTTCATCAAATGACCCTGTAAGGGGCCATTGCAATTCGGCATTATCTTTTGTATACCTATTCCATAATGTATTAAATAAAATTGGGGTAAGACCATGTTTAACATGCATGTCAAAACTGGTGCTCCCTTCGGGAGGGGCTGGCTGTCTTTCTTCCAGCCGAGAACCTCTCCCACAGCAGCACCCAAAGCATAGTTTACTAAAAGAAGGCATGTTAACAATAATATTACAAATGTTACAATTTTGTCAATTTGCTTCTTTCATACGGGCGCGCCCACTTCACCATTCACTCTCTTATACTCTTCCGATCGTTTTCATACAAGGTGTCGCAAAGGCTGCAGGGTTTCAGAAATGAGCTCTTATACAAAATCAAACACAAATGACATGTCTTGTAATACGAACAGAGCCCGTCGACTCCTGTTCGGGGAATCAAATTCCAAAGAATTCAAAAAATCACAATAAAGCCTCTTTGGAAGACCACAAACTCACTTTTTAGATATCCCTTGGTCGCATTCTGGTTGGGCTGGTGTTTCGGGGCCCAAGCTCCAGAATCCTAGCTTACCCAGCTGCTCCCAGGACTTCTCCTGAGTGAGTTTGGCCGAGCGAACACCCTGTGCTTCGCAAGGTACCAAGTGCAATTTCACAAAGTGAATACAAATCCCAAAAGGTGTCTGCCCGTGCAGCCCCTGCACCGCAACGCCAGACCCTTTTTCCTGATTCCCTCGTGGTCCCTCGTGGTCCGGCTTCCCCGGCCACCGACAAACAAACAATTTCCAAATAGATACTTCCTTCAAGTGTCTAATTCCAATCAGAAAATTCCCTCACCTGGTGCACTCAGGTCTATCCCGACTTCTCCACTGCTGATTTCTAGACAGACCGACACAGTCTGTGTTTCTCTAGGGTTAAGCCCGTAGGACTCCGGCGTAGGGTCTTCAGCAGCCGGGAGGGATACTGGGTTAGAGGGCGGACTCTCCCTTAACGGGGTCTTTAAATAAATACTTCTTGTCAACCCACTCGGGCAGAACTCCTCCCTGTCCCTAACGCGGAGTCCCGGCGGAGTCGCCAACCGAAAGATTCAAATTTCTTAAGGCCGGACTATACTTACCAATAGTCCAGGGATATATATAAATATATCTACAATCAAGGAATAACAAGGCAGTCGGCAATGGAGAAGGTCGAATCGTTTATTGAATCAAAATAAAATCCCTGACAGGGGAGCCTCTGTCTACACGACCCATGGAGGTGCACAGAGGAGACTAACGAAATACACATAACACAAAATATATATACGTTTTACATATTCTGGTTAACACCCAAAAAGGAAGTATACAAGTTGTCCGTTAGTCTACCGGAACACCCATTTAAGGTTCTTACACATTTGTCAATAGCTAAGCTAAAAGCTATTCCAAGGGTAGGTCAGTGAGGTGCCCTTCTTGTCTATCTTGGACCTGTGGAGTACAGAAATGGACCCTGCTAAAATGTATGCGTCCTACAAGAAGAGCAAGTATGATCTTGGGTTTCCATGAACCATGAAAGAGAGGCAGACTTAAGCGACTTAACCTGTTTTCATATCCCGTGGTATACCATGAAGTATCTAAACTTTTATAGATAGATGAAGGGAGATGATACAAAGTAGTCCTAACTACATTAATAGGACAGAACGAACCTTTATAACCTATCATTAGGCTATCATACAATAGTGTTTATTCGCGATCATGGATACGGATATGCGGTTATATGGTACATAGCAGGACAATCACAATTATATAATTTTATATTCCAACGATTGCACCATGCTCCTACATGCCCATTTTCAGAATCTTGTTCATGTCTGAAGCTGAAAAGCTTTAGACACAAACACATTGTTCTCATTCCAGAACTCCTGGCTCCCTTCTCCCTCCTTTTGTGGGGAGACAGAACACATTCCTAGCTCAAAGCTAAAGAGAGTGAGTATTTAACCTTTATTTTCATACTGAATGAGAGCACAAAGATACATTACTGTTAATCCTCACAGCACTGTCTCAATTTAAATGTGAACCTCTTTTTTACTTTTTTTTATTTTGCAATCTTCCTATGTCAAAACAAATGTACATTCTTGCTAGAATTTCTGATCAAACCACATTTCTATTCATATATTATTATTGTTATTATTTGTTCATTCTTCAAACTTTAAAGTGTCCAATGGGCATCTGCAAAACACAATGACAACAAAAGACCCAATTGAACTCATTCGAGAAATTTATAAAGAGGCCACATTCTCATAAACATACAACACAGCTTGCTAAGGCAAGCCATCCTTACTTTCACACGAAGAACACAGTCACCACTCACACAAACAAGCATTTCACAAGCACCTTCACCTGTCGGTCCACACAACTCATAGCACCCAAACACCACAATTAATCCACAAAGACTGCACCAAATTCAAGAAGACATCCTGGAGACTGTATTGAGTCCAAGAAGACAGGCTCAAGCCCCAGACCTTTTTGAGTGTATGCAAATTACCAGTTGGGCTGGCAGATTGTCTGCAAACAGTCCCAGTCCTTTTTGTGCACCAGCCGAATTACCAATTGGCCTGGCACTCTGTGTCTTTTTCTAAGGGTCTGCAAACCTACCAAGTATGAATCAAGATGGCCCAAAAGATGTTGCTAAGACACAGCTCGTCAGCTGATGTCATCCAGAACAGTCCAAAGACTGTTTTCAAGGCACTGCCCGGAGGCCGGTGTCAACCAAGCAAGGCAGTCGGCAAACTGCACCCAATTCAGCCCAAGACTGTACCAACACAAGAGGACAGGTCTCAGCCCCAGACATTTTCAAAACCAAATCCAATTACCAGTTGGTTGGGCAGAATACCTGTGAACAGTCCCGAGCCTTTTCACAAAGATGACCATTACCAGTTGGACTGGTAGACTGCTCACAAGTGCTCTGAGTCACTCAAGTCACATCAGGACTACAAGGCCACGGTGCTGGGTTTCAGCATCTCCTACGGTGGGGGCAGAAGCTACACATTTATCTAGGTATGTGATGGCAGAATACCTTATTCATTAGCATGTCAAGGAAACAGCTTTGGCACTGCCCGGAGGCCGGTGTCAACCAAGCAAGGCAGTCGGCAAACTGCACCCAATTCAGCCCAAGACTGTACCAACACAAGAGGACAGGTCTCAGCCCCAGACATTTTCAAAACCAAATCCAATTACCAGTTGGTTGGGCAGAATACCTGTGAACAGTCCCGAGCCTTTTCACAAAGATGACCATTACCAGTTGGACTGGTAGACTGCTCACAAGTGCTCTGAGTCACTCAAGTCACATCAGGACTACAAGGCCACGGTGCTGGGTTTCAGCATCTCCTACGGTGGGGGCAGAAGCTACACATTTATCTAGGTATGTGATGGCAGAATACCTTATTCATTAGCATGTCAAGGAAACAGCTTTGGATGGCAGGAGGAATAATAAAAAAAACACAGTGTTCTGCTGAGGCAAGCAATATGAGCACAGAGGCCTAACCCAGGCACAGTCTTATATGGATTGCAAAATTTAAAATGGATGCTCACTGGCTAACTAAAACTTACAGGTTGCGAGGATAACTCAGTGGGTTGCATAACGTGAATACAAATGCATGTATTTTAGCCACACACTGCTAACCTTAAACAGCACGACAAAGGCTATGGGAAAGGGAATTTTAAATCTAACATGGTGTCAATTTCTTGTCCTATTCATTGTGGGATGGATCTTGAGTGTAACATAGTCTTCTCAGAATTTTTGGGAACTTGTTTGTGTGGACTGCTGTATTTTGTTGTTGGAATGGTTTCAATTTATTGAAGGTATGAAACGTACCTTCCACTATTATATCAGATGGCATAGTGATTTCAGCCAGCATAAGAAATGTGGGTGCTTATATGAGAATGGTTTGGTGAACCCTATACAGATTTCTGTAAAATACTGATGTGTTAGTGGTTGAATCAGTTGTCACCTAACTTCTTGTTTCAATCGGAATGCTGACGTGCCTGAACAAGTGTTCAGGCCAATGAGAGTGGACAATATTCACAAAAATAAGCATTGAGCATCTTTGTAAAGATGACGTTGAATACAAAGGCAGGTTCTGTAGCAACTGGATGTCATGATTAGAATGAAAGTTGTGTTTACCCGCTAAGCACAGAAGCTAAATTGGTAGTCAGCATTTATGAGGTGACCCAGAATTTTTTTTGTTTTGGGTGATGTTACTATACTCTTCAAATCAAACAGGCTGTAATGTACTTAACTAGCAATACTAATGTGTTCTCGTCGAGCTGGAGATGTTTTCTTTCCTCCTGAAGACTGTAAAGAGGGATGCATACAGAAACATAAACTGTTCTATCTTTTCATATAATGTGAATAATCAAATGACCGATTGAAAGAAAAATACACAGCACTTGCATTCAGTGCCTTTATTGATGAAATCATTTTGCTACAGATTTTAGACTTTCTTTAAGTGTTGAAAACGTGTCTATCTTTTGGACTAATCTATTTTGATTGCAATGATCCATACAACATGAAAGTAATAGTACAGTGCTCCGTTGTATTTTGATTAAGTTTGCACTATAGAAATACAGCATGCATACATATATAGAACAAATTTATGACAGAATGATAAAAGTACTACATTTAGGATAAAACTGCACTATACATCTGTACAAGTTACAGGAGGTTATTCTATATACCTATATAAACACTGCCAAATGATTTACAGAAAGGAATAGCCCTGGTGAGACTGTGAGAGGAAAATGAGTATCTGGGCAGAGAGGGCAATTTACATTAGACGTGAGAATGCAATGACTGAGGAAAAGAGAGGTAATGATGGAACAAATACTTTTAAAGTCTTCTTTGGAAGCATTGGGAAAAGTGGTAAGGCATAGATCAAGGGTAGAGCTCCGCATCTTTGGTGAAGGAAAGTAGTCCAATATTTCATAATCATAGACCATCTCTAATTAGGCACTATTTTGCTTTGTTTATTCTTATGCCTTTGTTTAATTATATGGCACTATTAGCATACCTGCAATTTGGAGGGAATATGTTTTGTAAATGTAGTATTACTGGGAGATGGCACTGTGCGCGATGCAAGATGGCCGCTGTGCTCTAACCGTCACGTCATACTTGTAAAACAATGAGCTTTTTTGCCAAGGAGGGGACTTCAGGTGGAATTTCTTGGTGAACATGCTTCTTAGCTATGGCCGCCTCCCTCCTCTCAGCTGGTGCAGCTCCCTCTTAAAGGGATTTTTGGAACAGTATTACTGCTTGGAGACTCTTTTCCTTTCACCATATTAAAGAGGCTATTCATTTCTGACAGGAACTGTTGCAGCTGTCCTGTTTATGAACACCAGTCATTGTACCTAATTCTGAATTTTTTCATTTATTTTCTCACAAACACTGCTACAATAGATTTGTTTTTGGCACTATGTGGGCAGTATTATATTTATTGTTTTTTATCTATTGTTTTAGTTATTTTGGGCCGAGTATATCTTTAACCTGTTATTTTGTTATGTTTACAATGAAAACAAAATCAATGTTAGCCCACCCAAACAAACAGAAGCAAGCTGCCTCACACCCCCCCATTAAATACAAGGGGCCTCATTTATGAAAAGTGACGCATCGCTGCGTGAAAACAGTGATGCGTCACTTTTCACTGCGCCCTCCTTGCGACACCAATGATGCGTCATATTTACAGTATGACATCAACATGGAGCAAGGAGTTACAGATCCGTCAGTATTTCTGACGTATCTGTATGGCGCAAAAGTGACGCATTGCTGGAGTGTGTCACAAAAGTGACGCAACTCTAGCAATGCATCATTTCACATGGGGAAAGCCCCATGTGAAAGGGCCTGCGTCAGTCTTACGCCTGCTTTGAGGCAGGCGTAATAAATTGACGCATTTGTGTCCTAGAAGTGGCGCAGTGAAATGTTTTAGATTTCACTGCGTCACTTCCATGACCCTTTCTTGCGTTAAAACGCCCCCCTTGCATACATTATACCTGGCGCAGGTATAATGTGGCACAGGGGTTTACAAAGTGACGCATCTACCTAGATGCGTCACTTTGTAAATATGGCATAACAAGGCGCATTCTTTACTCCACTGGTGCGTCACAAAAAGTGACGCACCGGCGGCGTAAAAGTGACACACGGCCTCATAAATGAGGCCCAAGGTTGTTGACTCACTGGATGCCCCATTGATTAACATTTTGGAAGAAATTCGGGCTATCCATTTAAAGACAGATTCCAATTACTGGGCCATTAAATACATTTAATCAGATCAAAATAAGTGATGATATGAAAGCCACTTCAGCTTTAACTCCTTTGCACATCAGATTCCCCTTCAAATAACACTACTTGACAATGGAAAATAGAAACCACCAAGACAATTCACAAATCTACATGTTTCAGAAAATATTGAAGTGCAGAGCTGTAGTCTCTTTTTAAAATCTACATTACCTAACATGCTCAACCATAGGTTTCCAAAAAGATTGAATTTGATAAAGCCCACCGTATTCCTTCTCAGCGAAGGCATCATCACATCAAACCCAGGCAGATTATCTTTAAGGTTTAACAACATCATCATCTTCTTCTCATCAGAAAGGATGGACAAGAAATTCCAAACCATCTTATTGAGGGTGGTAAGGTATTTATTCATTGGTATTTTGGAAAAGAGGCAGTGAAAAATTTTCTACAATTCTCGGATTTACCACCAAGATTGAGAAAAATAGGATGCAAATATGCAATTTTTTAACCTTTTATAATGCGTGTATAGTCAAAATGATGACGATTTTCTCCTCCCCGACAGATTTGAAAAAAGTTTTAGACCCACACTAATCTATTGTCATGGAATCACCGCCTTCAGATCCTGCTGGCTACATTTTATTCACACTCAGCATTATACTTCAGATTGTTGACGTAGCAAGTACATGCAGTATGTTCAATCATGCTTTGTACTTCCGTCTCAACTTTGCAGTTGATATGAGCTCTTGTTCTGTGACCTCCATTTGCATAGTTTGTCCTGTTTGTCTTCTTTTTGATGGGCTACTTTCTCTACACTGTCTTTTAATTTTCTCATGTTTATTATCTCTTTCTATTTCTCTGTGGCTCATAAACAAAAACTGACTGTTGTTTCTCTTAAATTTAAAGGTTTACAGCATCCAGTCAAGACAGGTAAAACTTTAGAATGTTTAAAAAAATGTAATGCTGATATTTGCTTCTTGCAGGAAACCAATATATATGATAAAATCCTACATTCCATATCTAGGGGATGGGTAGAAGACATTGTTTCATCTCCTGCCACAAGCACAACAATGGTGTGGCTATTCTCCTTTAACATAAATCCCATATATAATTATTAACTCAACATCATGATTCTAGTGGCAAAAATGTCTATGCACAAATTAAAGTGAAAAAACACAATCCGAACCATGTTAACATCTACGCTCCCAAATTAGATGACCCTTCTTTTTGGGAAAATATTGCTAATGAAATAGTAAAATTGGATACCGTTTCACTTGTCATGCGGGAGATTGTTATCTTATTCATGATCCGGTATTTGACCATTATTCTGCATTCAAATTCAGGCTCACTAAATCTTTTAACCTTTTGAAAAACATTTTGTTTTTCTATCACTATACTGATTGATTTCTGGAGACTTGCACCTCCTATGGATAAAGAATTCAGTTTCTTTTCTAATGCATATTCCACTTTCCTCAGCGTTGATTACTGGCTATCCTCTCACCACTTATATCATATGATTACTGATCCTAACGTAGATTCTATTGCATCTCTGATCATGGAAAGGGGAGACCTCTCGGTCACCCCGAACGTATGGCTGGGTGCCCCGATCGCCCGGGAAACCTTTGCAGGCGGGGGGCGTGTTCCCGGCCGGTATGCCCAAAGTGGCGTGGTTGGAGCACGCCCCCGCCGCCTAAGAGGGTTGTCCTAACACCCGCCCGGAAGTCCGTGCACTTTTGGGCGGGAGGGGGATGCTGCCCCACCTCCCGCTGCAAGTTAAAACGCATGGGGGTCCAGGCAGGCGTCCTCTTGTCCCCGCGCTCTGAAGGCTGCACCACTCGTCGCTCGTGAGCCCTCAAGGGAACAAGCTGCAGTTTTTTAACGTGGTAATCGTTGTTTTTTCTGTTTCAGTCGTCGAAACATATCTGGGATCCGAGGACCTGCACAGAACGTCGAATATGCCTAGAAAGAAGAATGGAAAGAGCTCCGACATGGAACAGATGCTTCACACACTTGTAAACCAAGTGTCGGCGATGGATAGGAAGTTTGGTAAAGTGGACCGATTGGGTCGCAGCTTAGCGGTGCTCCAGAAGAAAGAGGAAGCTCAGGCGGGGCCCTCAGGGAGACCTAAGAGGTTTGTGGGGCCTGCTTTGCCAAACGTTACTCCAGAGGGGGAAAGGGGAAAAAGAAGAAAGGGAAAGGGGGTCCTAGCTAGGTCCCGGTCCCGATGGAAGTTCCGCTGGTCCCAGTAACCCCAGCGGGTAGCCCAGTGCCCGCACCGGATGGGGATTGCCAATCCCTGTGATTATCACACCACTGGATAAGGAACAGGTACCCCCCGAACTGGCGATGCATCTAGCGGCGGTGTTGCCTTGGTTGAAGAAGGGAGCGGGGGGATCCGCGGCTGCGGAAGATCCAGCTGAGGAGGCTAGGCAAATTATTGACCAGCTCAGACAGGCAAGAGATTCTGGGGCAGCGAACATGCCTTATATTCCTCTGCAGGTGGGGAACACGGCCGCGGTCGAGAACCAGAATAAGTCGACGGACACGACCGGAGGTACGACAGAAAACGGTAAGAGGTCGCTCCCAATAATGGGGGAGAGTGCTGTACTTTCAAGGCGGGAATGCCTGGCACAACATGCTCCGATGGCCACGAAAGAGATGGTGTGGGCGAACAAATACATTAATATGTTTTCATTGTTGACGGACAATCGTGAGTCAGAATATGCCAAAACCCAGAAAGATTTGTAGCACCCCAGTGAATGGAGGGCAAAAAAGGCAGAATTCAGGGTGGAAGAGTCTATGATGAACTGGATCAGTGCTTTTTCTGGTTTTGTAGCAATTATGGGTGAGCGAACACCAGAATTGTTGGGAGACCTTGCTTGCTACCAGAGCAGGATCACAGGCTTCCATGAGAAATATGGAGGGGACGCATGGAAAGGGTACAATGTGTCGTTTAGAAAAGCGAAAGAGTTTAATGAATCGCTGACTTGGGATTGTTTGGACACTGTATCTTGGCATGCGCAGTTCACGCCAGGCTCGGCGGGAGGATCAGGGTAAAGTGTGAGCGGCTTCAGGGCTTTTCAGCAGAAACATCCACAGCCCTTTCGACCAGCCCACGGGGGAGAGACTCAGTCAAGATCGGGCGGGAATGGGAATAAGCGAGGGGTATGTTGGGGTTTTAACAAAGGAACGTGTAGTAGGCCGCAGGGAACATGCAGGTTCAGGCATGCCTGTGCAGGTTGTGGTAACACCTCCCACCCCGAAACTAGCTGCCGATCCAGAGGCAATGTTACTGGGGGAAAAGGGGGTACCAAGCAGGATTGACATGGTGCCCCGGATGACTAAACAATCGCCCGTGGATATTTTGGCTTTGACTCCGTGGCTGAACAAATACCCTGATCATGTGTCCGCCGGGATCCTGCGAGATGGCTTCTCGTATGGCTTCTGGATCCCGGCGGGTGATTTTCGGGGGGCCCCCTTATGCAGAAACCAACTGTCCATTACGCACAACCCGACGGTGGTCGCCACAAAAATTGCAAAAGAGGTTCGCTTGGGACGGGTTGCGGGACCGTTTGGTGAAATACCAACGGCCAATTTTGTGTGTTCCCCATTAGGGGTAGTTCCCAAGAAGGAGCCGGGCGAATTCAGGCTCATTCATAATCTATCAGCACCAAGGGGGGCTTCTGTGAATGAGGCAATCGATACAGGCATTTGCAGTGTGAGGTATGCATCATTTGATGACGCAGTGGTCATGTTGAATCGCCTAGGCCCTGGTGCATTGTTAGCAAAATCGGATATTGAATCCGCATTTAGGTTACTACCTGGTGCATCCCCAGGATCAGCACTTGTTCGGTTCTGCATTCCAGGGGAAGTACTACATGGATATGTGCATGCCGAGGGGTTGTTCAATATCTTGTGCCTATTTTGAAATGTTTAGCTAATTTCTGGAGTGGGCATTCTCGAAGGCCTCAGGGCACCAATTTGTGATGCATTATCTCGATGATTTCCTGTTTCTCGGCCCGGTGGGCTCTTGGGACTGTGCACGGCCATTGCAGGAATTCTGCGTGCTCATGTGGGGTTTCGGGGTTCCGTTGGTGCCAGGGAAGACAGTGGGCCCAACTACCTCCCTGGAGTTTCTGGGTATTGAGCTAGACTCCGTGGAGGGTTGCTTCCGTCTGCCGGCGGAGAAGATCGCCAAATTCAGGGCCTCCTTGCTGCAATGTCTTCGGAACGACAAGGTGACACTGCATCAACTACAGCAAACAGTGGGACAGCTGAATTTTGCACAGAGGGTTATACCGATGGCTCGCCCCTTTCTCCCAATCCATTGCACAGGCCATGGTTGGCCTCAAAGAAGGGCACCATCGTACGAGGCTCTCGGCAGAGGTTCGCCAGGACATGCTCATTTGGCTGGCATTCCTGGCGGATTTCAATGGCAAGGTAGTCTGGAGCAAAGCCCTGGCCTCGTCAGCAGACTTAGGTCTTTGGACCGACTCTGGTGGCAGTGTGGGGTTTGGCGCGATCCTTGGTAACCGATGGTCGGCCCAGAAATGGCCAGCATGGTGGGAAGCAAGTGGCTTGACGAGCAACATTGGTTTCCTAGAGTTATTCCCCATCTGGGTAGCGTTGTCGGCCTGGCCAGAAGAGTTCCGAAACCGCTCGGTGATATTCTGGTCTGATAACATGACTGTGGTTGAGTGCATTAACCAGGAGGCAGCACGCTGCAAGTGGATATTGCGATTGTTGAAAGAAATTGTTTTGAAATGCTTGAAGCTAAATGTACAATTCAGGGCAAAACATGTGCCGGGAGTACTGAATAATGCAGCTGATGCGCTCTCTCGTTTCAAAATGCAGGCATTCAGGGATTGTTTACCCTTAGCGGAGCTAGTGGCAGCACCATTTCCCGAAGCACTATGGCAAATCGGCGCCCCGGACTACAAAAGCAAGTGGCAGCCAGTTTAGTGCCCAGGACAAGAAAAGCTTATGAAGGGGCGTTCCGCTCGTACTGCACCTTTTTGGGCCCTGCATGGGAGCATAGATGGGGTCAGGAGGGGTCAGGAGGGGTCCTTTACCCAATTTTTAGTGGCACTTCCTGAAGAGGGCCGGTCGGCGGCAACCGCCAGTCGGTATAAGGCTGCCGTATCGTTTATGGCTCAGCTCCATGGGATTGGGGACCCGACGGACTCCTTTATAGTCAGAAAGGCGATGCGCGGCTGGCAGCGCCTAGAGGGGCGCAAGAAGGATACCAGGCATGCGATAGGATTTGACAGGTTAACCGCCTTGCTGGCTAAACTAGAGGAGACATGCTCCTCACCTAGTGAGGTAGTCCTATTTTGGGCTGCATTTGCACTGGCATTCTATGGGGCCCTCCGGGTAGGCGAACTAGTGGCTGCCAATAAAAGGGATACCGAGGGGGGTCTGCGCAGGAACCACACGCAAGTGAGAGGGGATTCCCTGCTGATCACGATTGCCAGGTCAAAGATGGACTAGGAGGGCCAAGGGAGTTGCATTGTGTTGCAGCGCGCTCCGGGTAGTCCCTGTTGTCCAGTGAGGCACGTTGAGGCCTACCTAAATCAAAGGGTGATGATGTGGGGGGGGGCCTTGCAGCGGCATGCTGACGGCACCCCGTTAACAAAGTTTCAGTTCCAGAGGGTGCTGGCGATCACGATTGCAGCTGCGGGCTTGTACCCGAGTGATTTTGGAACTCATTCGTTCAGGATAGGAGCCGCTACAGAAGCGAAGGCCGGGGGTCTGCAGGCAGACAATGTTAAACAGTTGGGGCGCTGGTCTTCGAACTGTTTCAAACGTTACGTGCGGTTGCACATGTTGTAATTTACTGAAGAAGTGCACTCACGCTTGTTGTCTTTTGTTTGGATTACAGTTTCACGAGCGTGTGACGCAGGGCGGAAATTGGGACCGGCCCAGTATCAGCTAACCACCACTTCAGGAACAAGGAATGGAACACGAGTGGTCTGGGTCGTGGGCCACTCATACATGAGGCGTGCCGCGGACATATTCAGGGCAGGTGATGCGATCCACACATCTGAGGAATATGGTTTCAGGGTGTCCTTCCATGGGAAGGGAGGTTTATGTATTGACCAACTGCAAAATTTTGTCGAGGAATTGTTAGGGCGGCACAGGTCACCGCCATCAGTAGTCATAGTGCACATTTGGGGCAATGACTTGGTGAGGTTGGGCAGACTGGCTTTAATCAAACACATACTTTCAGCAGTTAGTTGGTTAGCAAAGACACACCCGGGGTGCACAATAGCTTGGTCACACATGATTCCGAGGAGGGTATGGAGGGGTGGGTGGTCCACAACAGCGTTGAACCATTCGGTAAAGAGGGTCAACAATAAAATGGAGAAATTGTTTCAATCTACCCATCTTCAATGTATACCTCACGGGAACATCTGGGGGGACCACTGTTATTCAGACAATGGGGTACACCTGTCCAGGGTGGGGAATGACATATTGATAGGAGACATGATAGCTTGGCTAGTGGGATTGAGGGGACATGACCTATAGGAGTTGTGGGGGGGCCATATAGTCAGTCAACTATCTGGCCTGTGGCGGTAAGGTCATGATCGGTGAGCAGTGATTTCAAGGTCCCTAGTGGGGGTGCCACCCATTATGGATGGGAGCTCCCGGGGGGAAGCGGCCAGTGGCCCCTCCCACGGGGGGACGGCACCCATTACGTATGGGATCGCCCAGGGGGAGACGGCCATGGGCCCTCCCAGGGGGAGACGGCTATATGCCCCTCCCACGAATTTCCCGGGGGCCAGATATCCACTCTGGCAGAAGAGAGTGCGGGGAAATGGGGGGAGTCCACGCTGTCCTTCTTACAGTTACCCTGCACTGGAACAAGGATGACCTTAAGATGGCGCCGAGTGGAAGGGGGCCCCCATGACAAGGGAAGTTACGGTTGGCTATGAGGGTAAAGCCCTCTGCGCATCCGCCACTCACACGAGAGGGCGGAAATTTGGTGTAGGGATCTGACACCGGTTAAGACCTTGCCGTTGGCCCCTAACGATAGGCTGTACAAAATTCGTATGCAATGCAATATGACATGATGTTAGACTCGGTTAGGAAAATCTTTGTATTAGAGATTTGTTAAGGTTAGCCTGGATACCTGTCTTCATCACGTGTAATGAAAGTTGAATTTTGTACATGATAGATGAAACGTTTTAATTTAAAGTTTTAAATTTTGTTTCATATTTTAATAAATACGGCCGGGGGGTCCCGAGGCCCCCCTGCGTTCCAAAAGTTCAAATTGTGTCTGTCTCCTACCATTGGGATTGGTGGTGGAAGGGGTGGGGGGCATCCCGGACCATATGGAAAGGGGAGACCTCTCGGTCACCCCGAACATATGGCTGGGTGCCCCGATCGCCCGGGAAACCTTTGCAGGCAGAGGGCGTGTTCCCGGCCGGTATGCCCAAAGTGGCGTGGTTGGAGCACGCCCCCGCCTCCTAAGAGGGTTGTCCTAACACCCGCCCGGAAGTCCGTGCACTTTTGGGCGGGAGGGGGATGCCTCCCCGCCTCCCCGCCTCCCCGCCTCCCCGCTGCAAGTTAAAAGGCGCGGGGGTCCAGGCAGGCGTCCTCAGGTTCCCGCGCTCTGAAGGCTGCACCACTCGTCGCTCGTGAGCCCTCAAGGGGACAAGCTGCAGTTTTTGACCCACCCACCAGACCCTGTTGCAGAAGTTTGGGAGTAAACAAAGTTGTGATTTGCAATTGATGGTGATGCATAAAACGTCTTGTTTAGGCCGTTTTTCGCATTGTAGACTGATTCCAAGATTGTGTATGCAACTGAATACTTGTCTATAGGCCTTTTTTTCCTTTGTAGAAGTGTGATGAACTGTATGCAATAAAAAGGTTTCTCTGTTATAGGAACTTTCCTCCTTTATAGCAATGTTTATAGTAAGTTGGATACTATGTCGGGACATCCGCTCTACAGGGGCGGGAGTAGCAGGTAAGAAAATATCTAGCTGTGATTAGGCATATGTTTGTTTTGTTTTTTCCCACTAGTAGGTAACTAACTGTCGTATTTATTTAGTCTTCGGTCTGGCGGTAAGGTCATGATCGGTGAGCAGTGATTTTAAAGTCCCTAGTGGGGACGCCACCCATTATGGAAGGGAGCGCCCGGGGGGAGGCGGCCATTGGCCCCTCCCAAGGGGGGTGGCACCCATTATGGATGGGATCGCCCAGGGAGAGACGGCCATAGGCCCCTCCCAAGGGGAGACAGCTATATGCCCCTCCCACAAATTTCCCGGGGGCCGGATATCCGCTCCAGCGGAAGAGAGTGCGGGAAAAGAGGAGGAGTCCACGCTGTCCTTTTTACGATTACCCCGCACGGGAACTCGGACGACCTTAAGATGGCGCCGAGTGGAAGGGGCCACCATGACAAGGGAAGTTACAGTTGGCTACGAGGGTAAAGCCCTCTGCGCATGCGCCACTCAAACGAGAGGGCGGAAATTTGGTGAAAGGTATCTGACACCGGTTAAGACCTTGCAGTTGGCCCCTAACGATAGGATGTACAAAATTCGTATGCCATGCAATATGACATGATGTTAAACTCGGTTAGGAAAATCTTTGTATTAGAGATTTGTTAAGGTTAGCCTGGATACCTGTCTTCATCAAGGGTAATGAAAGTTGAATTTTGTACATGATACATGAAATGTTTTAATTTAAAGTTTTAAATTTTGTTTCATATTTTAATAAATACGGCCGGGGGGGTCGCGAGGCCCCCCTGCCTTCCAAAAGTTCAAACTGTGTTTGTCTCCTACCATTGGGATTGGTGGTGGAAGGGGTGGCGGGCATCCCGGACCATATGCTTTAATCTCCTTTTCACCATTGTTGCCAAAGCGAATATATATTATTTGGTTGCTTTTTATTTTATGTTATGAATTTGTATGACAATGTATGAAATGTCACAATGATTTGGTTTGCCACTCTCAAATGATTTGTTTTAAAGAAAAAAGAGACTTTTTGACATTGTATTAAACTTGCATACTAGCAACTGGGCAGAACGATAGTCTGTTCTCCAGCTTCTTTGTTGCTTTCTCGGACATTGGTCCTTCCTCAATTTCTATCACTGTGCACTTCAAAATGGTGGTTTTGAATGTATGCATTTGGCTAGTGAAAAAGACCGTCTGGTTGAAACGCATCGCCAATAAAGAATATACTTTGAAACACGGACCCTGGAGTGCGAGTCTTCTGTCATCCTGGTGAACGATACCGGGAGAACTTTTGTGAAGATATATATATATATATATATATATATATGTAGTTCCAGGGCCACTCATGTGGGTGGCACAATCAACGCTGCACATCTACTAGTTGAGATTTATTTACCAGCTCTGGCACAATCAGTGCACTTCACATTTAACTAGGGATCCCCTAGTAACATCACTAGTCACTATGCCAATCAGGGAGAACCTACCACAATATCAATTTACACAGAAAGCACTTGCACTGTGACACTGACCAGCAGTGGCAAAATGCCAAAAGCATCTAGCCTAAGCAAAAACGAAAACCAGCACAGCACCAACATATAGGTGGTGGAGGCGAAAAGTCAGAGGAAACCACATCAAGGATGCCATGTCTAACACTATTTGACTGCACCACCATACAACTATTGCTGTATTTAAAACTATGAGCAAGTAACTACCTTGTATTCTTTAAACTTTGTATAGATGCCCTGACATTCTGCATGGTCCTAAAAGGCGCAGCAGAGCCTATTCTCTTACCAACCAATGCAATTCCAGACAAAGACCTTATATATATTCTACAAGTAAAACTACCAAAGAATGCACTTTGAGATCAGCGACAGAAAAATATTGAGCAGCAAAGAAACAGAAAAATTGGCAGAGCAGCAGACAACTGTAGTGCCACATTTTTATTTTTCCTTTGAACTGCACACAGGTCAGTCACGAATGTTGAACAGTCAAAATAGCGGGACTATTATAAGGTACTAGCCTTCTCCTCACCAACATCTGTTTTTTGACCGACTCTGGAAATATACACAACAAAGCTTGTGGAATCCACAGGAAACCCTGCTCTACATCACTTGTTCCCCACAAAACGAGTGGCACATCCGAGAGAACGCAAGGGAAAACAAACACTACTTAACATCACATGCTCATCACAACTAGGCCTCAACTGAAATGAAAAATTCAGAATAAAAACTCCAATTATCTAAGCAAGAATGCACAAATTATGTGCTAAACTAATGCATCTGAAACTCCCACCAATACACGCCTAGTACTGTATTTATGTCTAATACATAAGAGAAGGAAACAATGCAGACTAATCACTTCCCAATATCTACAAACAAGTCGCTATTGCAAACACACAATAAAAACGAATCTGTTAGAAAACTATCAAATTCCTCTTTTGAGACACAAGTCCTGTCCACTAAAATCTAAATGACACCTTCACTCCCTCTTCTTCCCTCTTACAGCACAACCAGAACAACAGCAGAAAGAAAAGAACAGAATTTGCAAATGTACTTTTCTTAAAACAGTGCTACAGCTATCTCTCTCAGGCTGGGCCATTTTAAAATGTACATCTTAATCCAGAGTCGGATAATTAACATCATCTGATGTACAGTAATCTGTGCTGTTTAATTTGCAAAACATTTGCTTTCCCACTTGGCTTGTATCACCCATTTCTGCTGACACCTCCTCTAAAACTGGGTTTGTAATTTCTCTGTTTAAAACTCCTACAACAAAGTCTGGCCTCTCCACGTTTTCTAAAATGGACTTGGTAGGTAGAGAATTGTTAGTGTCAAAACTATCATTTTCAAATACAATACCCTGTTGAAATGAATTCTTATTTTGTTTCAGCAAATAATTCAAATTTCCTCTGGACAACTTATTTACAATAATTTTAGCATTTCCCATGTTTTGTTGGACTCGAAAAACTCCTGTCATTGGTACCTGTTTCTGAATTCATTTTTGCATTTGCTGAACTGGCACGTTTTGCAGCTGCATTTTTCTCTGTGTAGGCACATTTCCATTTGCTGTATATATTTTAAATGTACATGTCTTCTTCCAATGCTCACATCCATTATGAAGATGGCAAAAGGATACTTTTCCAGAAGTGCAACATCCATACCTAAATGTGCACACACAAAAACACCTTTCCTTACATCCTGTTCTGCTTGTGAAACAACACTCGTTAACTCACTTTCTTTCTCATTCCTTCAGAATATCATCTATAATCTTTCCTTGAAAACAAACCAATATTTACTGTACCCGCACACTAGTCTTATCAGAAAACATGAATCCAATGCACAAAACATCTCATGCCACTGGCATCAGGTCATTCTCTCCCTCGGTGTGAGATACACCCTTTCACCAGACACATGACCAAAATCTTTTAGCTCTGGTGTTGTTCCTTTAGTCCGTTCCCATTAACATATTTTCCTGGCATTCTGCCTTTCAGACAAAAAAATGAAAAACCTGGCTCTGCGATATGCCGCTCTGCCTGTCTGACATAGGAGCTGCTACTTGAAGGAGTCCTCCCTTCACTAGACCACTCTGTCCAGCGTCTCTCTCCTCTTGGTTGCTGCTTTCAGCCTCCCTGCACACTGAGCAGGGACGGACCCCCTCATTTGGAATGCCATCTTATCACAAGGTCATGGAAAGTCAGCCACAAACTGAATTCACAAGCTACTTTTTCAACTTTGAAAATCCTTTCTATTCAGCAAAACATCCACAGCCCAGAGCTTTGAAACACTCTTTCCAAATTAAGTGCACAATCTATTGTGGGCAAATCCAACTGAAACACACTCACTTAAATCAATCATAAAATAACTTCTGTGCATTGCACCGTGCTCCTACATGCCAATTTTCAGAATCTTGTTCATGTCTGAAGCTGAAAAGCTTTAGACACAAACACATTGTTCTCATTCCAGAACTCCTGGCTCCCTTCCCGCTCCTTTTGTGGAGAGACAGAACACATTACTAGCTCAAAGCTAAAGAGAGTGAGTATTTAACCTTTATTTTCATACTGAATGAGAACACAAAGATACATTACTGTTAATCCTCAAAGCACTGTCTCAATTTAAATGTGAACCTCTTTTTTACTTTTTTTTTGTTTTGCAATCTTCCTATGTCAAAACAAATGTACATTCTTGCTAGAATTTCTGATCAAACCACATTTCTATTAAAATAACATTATTGTTATTATTTGTTCATTCTTCAAAATTTAAAGTGTCCACTGGGCATCTGCAAAACACAATGACAACAAAAGACCAAATTGAACTAATTCGAGACATTTTTAAAAAGGGGCCACATTCTCATAAACATACAACACAGCTTGCTAAGGCAAGCCATCCTTTCTTTCACACGAAGAATACAGTCACCACTCATACAAACAAGCATTTCACAAGCACCTTCACCTGTCGGTCCACACACCTCATAGCACCCAAACACCACAATTAATCCACAAAGACTGCACCAAATTCAAGAAGACATTCCGGAGACTGTATTGAGTCCAAGAAGACAGGCTCAAGCCCCAGACTTTTTTGAGTGTATGCCAATTACCAGTTGGCCTGGCAGATTGTCTGCAAAAGCCCCTTTTTGTGCACCAGCCGAATTACCAATTGGCCTGGCACTCTGTGTCTTTTTCTAAGGGTCTGCAAACCTACCAAGTATGAATCAAGACGGCCCAAAAGATGTTGCTAAGACACAGCTCATCAGCTGATGTCATCCAGAACAGTCCAAAGACTGTTTTCAAGGCACTGCCCAGAGGCCGGTGTCAACCAAGCAAGGCAGTCCGCAAACTGCACCCAAGACAGCCCAAGACTGTACCAACACAAGAGGGCAGGTCTCAGCCCCAGAAATTTTCAAAACCAAATCAAATTACCAGTTCGTTTGGCAGAATACCTGTGAACAGTCCGGGACCTTTTCACAAAGAGGCCAATTACCAGTTGGACTGGTAGACTGCTCACAAGTGCTCTGTGTCACTCAAGGGTTCGCAGACCAACGAAGTCCAAGACAAGAAAGTCAGAGACTGTACCAGGCATGGTCCGCAGGTTCCTGTCATGCAAGCAAGGTGCCATTTTCCAAGAATCAAATGACTGACCTGGTGCACTCGGGTCAAGCAAGTTATTCTCCACTGCCAACTCTCCGGACCAAATGGTCAGCTCCAAGGTTTCGCTTTCAGGACCTCAGCCAAGGGCCACTAGCTGAGGATCCATCCAATCGGGAGGGCGGAGCAGCTGTGAGAACCAAGATCAGTCTTGTATGTGAGGGACCCGATCCGCCTGACTGACCAGACACTAACCTGGCCCCTGAGACCCGGTTACGGATGAGGGGACCCTTTTACGGGGACCCTGTTCAAGCGCTAACTGAAGGACGTGGTCCTCTAAGGGCCCGTGGTTTATATATACAACCATGTGCTATGCCTTCCCAAGTGAAGAGTCAGTAGGACAGTAGAGAATATAAACAGGCTTAACTAGTAGTCTTCTGCAGAGAGATTGCCGGTAAGACCTGCACCCTAAAATGGACGCTGAGGGGACTGGCTCCACAACTGTTTACAGTAGGTAAAAAGGACTTCCCAGCCATCTCTAACCACGCCTACTGTGGTAACGTATTGTCCTGGGCTGAACATGAACAATGGAGCACAGAGTGATCAAAAAACACATGCCAGATGGGAACATTTTATCAGGACTACAAGGCCACGGTGCTGGGTTTCAGCATCTCCTAAGGTGGGGGTCGAAACTACACATTTATCTAGGCATGTGATGGCAGAATACCTTATTCATTAGCATGTCAAGGAAACAGCCTTCGATGGCAGGAGAAATAATAAAAAAACACAGTGTTCTGCTGAGGCAAGCAATATGAGCACAGAGGCCTAACCCAGGCACAGTCTTATATGGATTGCGAAATTTAAAATGGATGCTCACTGGCTAACTAAAACTTACAGGTTGTGAGGATAACTCAGTGGGTTGCATAACGTGAATACAAATGCATGTATTTTAGCCACACACTGCTAACCTTAAACAGCACGACAAAGGCTATGGGAAAGGGAATTTTAAATCTGACATGGTGTCAATTTCTTGTCCTATTCATTGTGGGATGGATTTTGAGTGTAACATAGTCTTCTCTGAATTTTTGGGAACTTGTTTGTGTGGACTGCTCTATTTTGTTGTTGGAATGTTTTCAAGTTATTGAAGGTATGAAACGTACCTTCCACTATTATATCAGATGGCATAGTGATTTCAGCCAGCATAAGAAATGTGGGTGCTTATATGAGGAATGTCTGACATAATATCGACAGACAGAATATCTCCATACAAAAATATCGGCAGAAAAATATCGAAATCAAAAATATCGGAGTCATATCTTCATAAAGGTAAGTACAAAAATATCGAAAAATTAATATCGCAGTACAAAAATATTGAAATTAAAAATATTGTTTTTTTAAATGTATTAATAATAATGTAAAAATAATTTTAAAATACATATAATTTTACAAATATTAAATAAAAATATTAAAATATAATTAAAAAATTAAAACTAATACATATACATTTAAAATAAATTAAACACTTAATAATGTAATGTAATTTTTTTTTTAATTTCATTTAATTGATTTATTTAAATTTATTTTATTTTTACCCTGCACGCCTGTACCCCAAAAACCCAAAACTGACCCTGAACCCTAAAAATATCCCTGTACCCCAAAAACCCCAAACTGACACTGAACCCTAAAAATACCCCTTTACCCAAAAACCCAAAACTGACCCTGAACCCTAAAAATACCCCTTTACCCAAAAACTGAAAACTGACCCTGAACCCAAAAAATACCCCTTTACCCAAGAACTGAAAACTGACCCTGAACCCAAAAAATACCCCTTTACCCAAGAACTGAAAACTGACCCTGAACCCTAAAAATACCCCTTTACCCAAAAACTGAAAACTGACCCTGAACCCTAAAAATACCCCTTTACCCAAAAACTGAAAACTGACCCTGAACCCTAAAAATACCCTTTTACCCAAGAACTGAAAACTGACCCTGAACCCTAAAAATACCCCTTTACCCAAAAACCCAAAACTGACCCTGAACCCTAAAAATACTCCTTTACCCAAAATTAATTAGTATTATTTAATTACCAATTAATTATTAATTAACAATAACAATAAAGTAAATATATTAGCACATTAGCTGTAATTAATTTAATTTAATAATTAATATTATTTTTCCCAATTAATTAATTAAGAATAACAAAAAATTATATATATAAAAAAATTACTCTAATTAATGTAATTAACTAATTAATATTAATTAATTACCAACTAATTAATAATGAAAAATATGTACAAAATTATATTAATTAATTAACTAATCAATAATAATTAATTACCAATTAAAAATATTTACAAACATATATTACTTAATTCATTATTATTAAATTACTTCCCACCCTATTCCCCTATAAACCCATAACCCGCTACAGAACATATTTATCAATTAATCAATTAATAAAAAGTAATAAAAAATTAATTTTCAATTAATTAATTAATAATTCCTACTAATTAATAATTAATTTAACATAATTAAATTACTTCCCACCCTATTCCCCTATAAACCCACAACCCGCTACAGTACTAAAAGACAATATTTAATTAAATTACATTAAAAATAAATAATAAAACATAATAAATACAATATAATATACACAAAATTTATTTAAAAATTGATATTAGTTACATCGAAATTATTTATTTCGATGTTATTGACATCGATATTTAAAACTTCGATATCACTAATATCATACTAATATCGATATTAAGACTGTCGATATTACTTACCTTCTATATTATGTCCCATCGATATTTAAACTTCGATATAATTGTATATCGAAATTTAAAACTCGATATTTTGTCTGTGTACCTATATGAGAATGGTTTGGTGAACACTATACAGATTTCTGTAAAATACTGATGTGTTAGTGGTTGAATCAGCTGTCACCTGACTTCTTGTTTCAATCGGAATACTGACGTGCCTGAACAAGTGTTCAGGCCAATGAGAGTGGACAATATTCACAAAAATTAGCATTTAGCATCTTTTTAAAGATGACGTTGAATACAAAGACAGGTTCTGTAGCAACTGGATGTCATGAATAGAATGAAAGTTGTGTTTACCCGTTAAGCACAGAAGCTATATTGGTAGTCAGCATTTATGAGGTGAGCCAGAAAAATTGTTTGTTTTGGGTGATGTTACTATACTCTTCAAATCAAACAGGCTGTAATGTACTTAACTAGCAATACTAATGTGTTCTCATCGAGCTGGAGATGTTTTCTTTCCTCCTGCAGACTGTAAAGAGGGATGCATATAGAAACATAAACTGTTCTATCTTTTCATACAATGTGAATAATCAAATGACCGGTTGAAAGAAAAATACACAGCACTTGCATTCAGTGCCTTTATTGGTGAAATCATTTTGCTCCAGATTTTAAACTTTCTTTAAGTGTTGAAAACGTGTCTATCTTTAGGACTGATCTGTTTTGATTGCAATGATCCATACAACATGAAAGTGATAGTACAGTGCTCCGTTGTATTTTGATTACGTTTGCACTATAGAAATACAGCATGCATACATATATAGAACAAATTTATGACAGAATGATAAAAGTACTACAATTAGGATAAAACTGCACTATACATCTGTACAAGTTACAGGAGGTTATTCTATATACATATATAAACACTGCCAAATGATTTACAGAAAGGAATAGCCCTGGTGAGACTGTGAGAGGAAAATGAGTATCTGGGCAGAGAGGGCAATTTACATTAGACGTGAGAATGCAATGACTGAGGAAATGAGAGGTAATGATGGAACAAATACTTTTAAAGTCTTCTTTAGAAGCATTGTGAAAAGTGGTAAGGCATAGCTCAAGGGTAGAGCTCCGCATCTTTGGTGAAGGAAAGTAGTCTAATATTTAATAATCATAGACCATCTCTAATTAGGCACTATTTTGCTTTGTTTATTCTTATGCCTTTGTTTAATTATATGGCACTATTAGCATACCTGCAATTTGGAGGGAATATGTTTTGTAAATGTAGTATTACTGGGAGATGGCACTGTGCGCGATGCAAGATGGCCGCTGTGCTCTAACCGTCACGTCATACTTTTAAAACAATGAGCTTTTTTGCCAAGGAGGGGACTTCAGGTTGAATTTCTTAGTGAACATGCATCTTAGCTATGGCCTCCTCCCTCCTCTCAACTGGTGCAGCTCCCTCTTAAAGGGATTTTTGGAACAGTATTACTCCTTGGAGACTCTTTTCCTTTCACCATATTAAAGAGGCTATTCATTTCTGACAGGAACTGTTGCAGCTGTCCTGTTCATGAACACCAGTCATTGTACCTAATTCTGAACTTTTTCATTTATTTTCTCTGCGCCCTCCTTGCGACACCAATGAGCGTCATATTTACAGTATGACGCATCATGGCGCAAGGAGTTACAGATACGTCAGTATTTCTGACATATCTGTATGGCGCAAAAGTGACGCATTGCTGGAGTGTGTCACAAAAGTGACGCAACTCCAGCAATGCATCATTTCACCTGGGGAAAGCCCCATGTGAAAGGGCCTGCGGCAGTCTTACACCTGCTGTGAGGCAGGCGTAATAAATTGACGTATTTGTGTCCTAGAAGTGGCGCAGTGAAATGTTTTAGATTTCACTGTGTCACTTCCAAAACCCTTTCTTGCGTCAAAACGCCCCCCTTGCATACATTATACCTGGCGCAGGTATAATGTGGCATAGGGGTTTACAAAGTGACGCATCTACCTAGATGCGTCACTTTGTAAATATGGCATAACAAGGCGCATTGTTTACGCCACTGGTGCGTCACAAAAAGTGACACACCGGCGGAGTAAAAGTGACGCACGGCCTCATAATTGAGGCCCAAGGTTGTTGACTCACTGGAAGCCCCATTGAATAACATTTTGGAAGAAATTCGGGCTATCCATTTAAAGACAGATTCCAATTACTGGGACATTAAATACATTCAATCAGATCAAAATAAGTGATGATATGAAAGCCACTTCAGGTTTAACTCGTTTGCACATCAGATTCCTCCCCTTCAAATAACACTACTTGACAATGGAAAATAGAAACCACCAAGACAATTCACAAATCTACATGTTTCAGAAAATATTGAAGTCCAGAGCTGTAGTCTCTTTTTGAAATCTACATACCTAACATGCTCAACCGTAGGTTTCCAAAAAGATTGAATTTGACAAAAGCCCATCGTATTCCTTCTCAGCGAAGGCATCATCACATCAAACCCAGGCAGATTATCTTTAAGGTTTAACAACATCATCATCTTCTTCTCATCAGAAAGGATGGACAAGAAATTCCAAACCTTCTTATTGATTGTTGTATGGTATTTATTCATTGGTATTTTGGAAAAGAGGCAGTGAAAATGTGTCTACAATTCTCGGATTTACCACTAAGATTGAGAAAAACAGGATGCAAATATGCAATTTTTTACTCTTTTATAATGCGTGTAGAGACAAAATGATGACGATTTTCTCCTTCCCGTCAGATTTGAAAAAAGTTTTAGACCAACACGAATCTATTGTCATGGAATCACCGCCTTCAGATTCTGCTGGCTACATTTTATTCACACTCAGCATTATACTTCAGATTGTTGACGTAGCAGGTACATGCAGTTTGTTCAATCATGCTTCGTACTTCGGTCTCGACTTTGCAGTTGATATGAGGTATTGTTCTGTGACCTCCATTTGCATAGTTTGTCCTGTTTGTCTTCTTTTTGATGGGCTACTTTCTCTACACTGTCTTTTAATTTTCTCATGTTTCTTATCTCTTTCTATTTCTCTGTGGCTCATAAACAAAAACTGACTGTTGTTTCTCTCAAATTTAAAGGTTTACAGCATCCAGTCAAGACACGTAAAACTTTAGAATCTTTAAAAAAATGTAATGCTGATATTTGCTTCCTGCAGGAAACCCATATAAATGATAAAATCCTACATTCCATATCTAGGGGATAGGTAGAAGACATTGTTTCATCTCCTGCCACAAGCACAAATATGGTGTGGCTATTCTCTTTTAACATAAATCCCATATATAATTATTAACTCAACATCATGATTCTAGTGGCAAAAATGTCTATGCACAAATTAAAGTGAAAAAACACATTCCGAACCTTATTAACATCTACGCTCCCACATTAGATGACCCTTCATTTTGGGAAAATATTGCTACTGAAATAGTAAAATTGGATACCGTTCCACTTGTCATGCGGGAGATTGTTATCTTATTCATGATCCGTTATTTGACCATTATTCTGCATTCAAATTTAGGCTCACTAAGGGGGTTATTAGGATTGCGGATTTTCCGCATCCTCTGGGCCGGCGGAAGCTACCGCCGGCCCGGAGGATGCGGAAAATCCGCAGTGGACCCACCAAAGACCCACCGCCACATTAGGATGGCTGGTGGGTCCTGGTTTCCGTCCGCAGCTTTTCCCCCGCGGTTGGCTTACAACCGCGGCGGAAAAGCTCTAATCAGGTGACGGTATCTCTCAGACACCGTCAGCCAGATTAGGATGGGATGTGAAACATGCTTTTCCGCGGCGGCTTTTCTGCCGTGGAAAAGCATGTGTAACTTCACTGCGGGGGCTCAGTGTGGGCCCCCTAGGTGAAGGGGGTGGGGGGTGCACATGGGGGGTACCTATGGTACCCCCCTGCATTTGTATGCGGAAAGCGGCAGGCACCGCGCGGTGCCTGCCTCTTTCTGCATCCAAATGCAACACCTGCATTTTTAACATTGCCGCGGGTGCAGCTTGAAGCTGCACCCGCCGCAATGTTAAAAATAGAGGATGTGACCGCCAGGGTGGCGGTCACATCCTAATTGCACAGGAGGGAACTCCGCATGCCATGCGGAGGTTCCCTCCTGCTCTGGGGTCGCAGACAGATGCAAGTCCGTCCGCGATCCTAATAAGGCCCTAAATCTTTTCACCTTTTGAAAAACACTTTTTTTTTATCACTATACTGATTGATTTCTGGAGACTGGCACCTCCTATGGATAAAGAATTCAGTTTCTTTTCTAATGCATATTCCGCTTTCCTCAACGTTGATTACCTGCTATCCTCTCACCACTTATGTCATATGATTACTGATCCTAACATAGATTCTATTGCAATCTCTGATCATGCTTTAATCTCCTTTTCACCATTGTTGCCAAAGCGAATATATATTATTTGGTTGCTTTTTATTTAATTTTATGACTTTGTATGACAATGTATGAAATGTCACCATGATTTGGTTTGCCACTCTGTAATGACCGGATTTTCGGACCAGATAGAATCAGCTCACCAAGACACCACCAACCCAGTCGAAACGTAACCACCTCCCTCCTCAGGACCTACTTACCAAGGCACCTGGGTACCTACCTGAGGATGGGGAATTAGCAAAATACAAGCTTAGATCCTCTAAACCACCACTAAATCTATAGGGATTACTAGGAATACTCACTATTTACTAAAGAATTCCATGGTCCACACCACACTCATACCTTATAGTCTCGCGGCAACTTAGGCCCAGACTATTCTACCCTCCTCCTCATAGTGAAGGGAGCAGTTCTAATCATTTACCATTACACACGGACCTCAATCAGTGCTCACGCAAGTCACAATCCTGTGGGTATACACACTGACCACAATCAGTGTTCTCACTAATGCCACTCTCTCTAGCAGCAATCTCACTACACACTGTGTCCTTCCGGTGCTCTCACAAGCCACAATCCTGTGGGTATACACATTGATCATAATCAATGCTCTCACTAATGCCACTATGTCTAGCGGCAATCTCTGTCCTATGAATACCTTCAGCTCTCTCTCTCTCTGTTGGGAAGTTTCACTATATATCTAATATCTACTGGGGATGTCTCATATACAATTGTTATATTTTATGTGGTAGATAGACAGTTCAATCCTCTCACACAAGAATGCCCAAATCACAATATGCAAAGGTTATTCTCTGATATAAGTGCTCCCTGCTCCCTTGCTCAGTTACCACTTACCCGGACGGGAAACGCATCCGTTCACATAACAGCATCTGACTAGAAGAAGGGTTAACTATGTCGTATGAAATAACAATTACACAATGGTTCACTAAGAACTGGGGTCCCCTTATTACACAATAACAAATTATAACAACAATATAATACTGCAACATAACATATAGCCTGAAAAGCAAAGGAAAGAATTAGAATGTGTGTGCACGCTAATAAGAAAGGGTCGACATCACCTTATGAGTACGAAGTCTGGACTCAGTTGTCATCTGGGTTCCCTTCTCGTCTGTGCCTTGGCTCATCATAGGATCACCCCTGCAGTCACAGATACACGTCTGCACCGCTATGCTCTGTCTCCTCTGCTCCCCTCCAAGTCACTGGAACCTCCCTCTTGATTAACTGCAATGATGCTAACGACTAGCTGCAATCTACTAACTGACTGAATGACATCACTCACTCTCTATGCTTTCGCTAATATAGAAGCTTGTTCATGCATGAAAATTTCCAGCCAGTAACCTGCCGCCCACCAAATTCTTGTACCGCCCCGTGCCAAGGACACGTTCTCAGCCGGCCGGCCTGATGTTATGTCTTCGACACGAAGAAAAATACAGCCTTTCGATAAGGGCCAGCCTGAGCCAGTTCTCTCCAAGCGAACAACACATTATAACTAAAACATTACATTTGACCTAAAAGCGTCTCAAGCAGCCGAGGCAGAAAGAAAGATTGAGTCTCTCTCGTTCGAGGCCTACAAGGCCCGAAATAAGCATAACTCTGTCAGAAATATACTAATAGCTTTACAAAAGGACGGAACAATACTGATACTAAGGAATCTATCCCCTAACATAAACTTATAGGCCCCAGAATAAAGAAAAGAATAGAGAATTATATCAAACACCTTGCAAATAGGCCAGGTCTGAGGTTCTAACCCCTCTATTAGAATGATAGTAGGCTAAAGTCTCCTTCACTCAAAAAGGGGGACAGAAACCCGGTCAGAACACTTCACCCTTAACTTTAGTCTACTAATCATTTTCTAAATTGAACTAACATCTGTCGAAGAATAATAAGAAACAAAACTGACAGATCTATTTCTAGTACTGCATCTGCAAGTGTGAAGTAAAGAAGGAATACACTGAATAAAGCAACAAATAGCAACTAAGATGCAAATAGTAAGCAGGATACTCCCTAATATCTGACGTAAAGAATGTAAATCTGGTAACCAATTAAAGAGCCAGTCAAACCAGGCCTGGTCAATGTGTTTTCTAACTTCTTTGGTTAAGTCGTGTAATTTGTCAATGTGAGCCTGGATGGACCTAGTGTGGTCTGATAAATTGAAACAACAAAGACCCTCAAAGTCAGAAAAGTCATGTCCATGTTTGAGTAAAAGATAATCTATTGCAGCCCTGTTTTGCAAAATAGCTCTGCGTTCACCCTGGGCGTCCAGTAGCATGTCAGATAGAATTGTGGCAGTGTGATTGATGGATTTAACCATTCAACAGGCCATTTTTCCAATAGATTTAGCATTGTAGACTGCCAGGGCAGGGACACCTAAAATAGAGAAAGCTAAACTAAGATATTCAGATTCAATAAATAAATTTAGTGTAGAGTCACAATTGTCCTTCAAAATAACTGCATCACGGGAATCCACATTAGGATGTGAAGAAAACATTAGCAAGCTTAATCTAGTAATAGCACAGGGTCCTCCGGTGATATTTGCGGGAATGTAAGGCCAAGAGGTATTACCACAAGAGAAAAGCCATCCAGAGGGTAATAGCATTGTACAATAGTGACTAGGAGTAACTACAAGACTTTTGCAGGTCATAATATTTTTAACTGAAATACATGACTTCGATGATCTCTGGGAACATAAAGTTCTTTCATGATCTGTAAATGAAGTAGCACCTTTTAGTTTCAAATGAACACATTCAGTTATAGCGCTTGCATCACAGGTAAGGAAAAAGCATAAATCACCCTGGGTGATATTATATGTAGTTATTTGAGAATGAATCGGTGGTACTGGATCTAATAACACAGTACATAAAGGACAGTACTCGTGAGTCGCGAAATCACCAAGAATAATATTAGGACGGGCATTTGATATATTGAAAATATGGGCAAGCGTCTCCAAAGAGGCCGGGACGGCAAGCAAACAGGTTTCTAATATGTCAGTCACTGAACGCATCGGTGTTAAACAGAAATGTGGGGAGTTTGTTACTCTCCGTGCTATGGTTGTCCAAAAGTTAGATGATGAATCTCACGCAGCGAAGGAACGTGGCACTCTGATTCTCCAGTCAACCAGAGTCTGGGAGTTCCGTCCTCTCCCGACGTAGCAAGTCAAAAGGAGTCCAATGCCGGCACATCCTGCAACAGCAGTCCAGAGAATGATCTGAAAGAAAATCAAATACAGGCATTATTCATTCTCGTTAGTAACATTTGTTATGTTATGTTATGTTAAGTTATTTTTATTTGTACCGCGCACAGCTGCCCCAGCAAAGAGGCGTCATGCGCTTTGAGAAGGTAAACACAACACAGTATTAAAAGCGGGCAGAAAGGAGAAGAAACACAACAGATGAGCTAAACAAATAAAAAGGTTTTGATAGCCCGTCTAAACTGAAGGAGCTCATCGATGGCCCGGATTTGTGGAGGAAGAGAATTCCACCAGCTTGCTGCCAGGACTCGAAAGGAGCGGCCACCAATTCTGCTCAACTTAAAACGCGGGACCACTGCTAAGTTCTGGCCTAACGATCTAAGACTGCGAGAGGGGACATAGGGGATCAGCAGTTTCACCAAGATTTGTGGGGAAGTACCCTTGAGGATTTTAAATGCAAGGCAGAGAACCTTGAATCTAATCCTCTGCTGCACAGGGAGCCAGTGGAGAGAGCACAGGGCATTGGACACCGAGCACCGCCTAGGCAGACCTGTAACCTGTCGGGCCGCAGCGTTTTGAACCCGCTGGAGCCGCAGAAATTCTGACTGGTTAACCCCCGCCAGTAGGGAGCTGGCATAGTCCAGCCTGGACGGCACTGATGCTTGGACCACCAGCTGTCTTGTGGGTGCATCAAAGAATTTGAGGATGGGTCGAAGTCCTCTGATGATGCCATAGCAAGAAGCCGCCACCTTCTTGGTATGACAGATGAAACTCAGAGAAGGATCAAGCCACACCCCCAGGTTTTTTATCTCTGCCGCTGGGATGGGAGTCATACCCAACTCCGAAGGCCACCATTTGTCACCCCACAAAGCCACCTGTTTACCAACCACCATCATCTCCGTCTTCTTGGTGTTTAACTGGAGACAGTTGGAATTCATCCAGTTAGCCACTACCCGCAGACCATCACAGAACCTGGGAGCCTTCAGGTCTGAGTCCCCACTCAGTGTGACCGCCAGCTGCGTGTCATCTGCGTAAGAGACCATGGTCAGGCCCCACCGCTTGACGACCGCAGCCAACGGTCTCACATACAGATTGAAAAGGGTGGACTCAGTGATGACCCCTGTGGGACTCCCTGGTCTATCGGGTAGGATGACGACTTACCGGGTGGGATCGCCACCTGGAATGACCTATCCGTAAGGAAGGATCGAAACCAGTGCAAGGCGGAGCCAGAAACGCCCACCTCCTCAAGACGCCGAATCAGAATCCCGTGCGAGACCGTGTCGAAGGCGGCACTGGGATCTAATAACAATAGTGCCGCCGTCCGACCGGAATCCAGCACGGAACGCAGATGCTCGACCATCGAGAGAAGGGCCGTCTCCGTGCTGTGACCCGCACAGAACCCGTTCTGGGTAGGGTCGAGAATGTTAAGCCTACCAAGATGGTCTGTAAGAGTGGCAATCACATGGGCCTCCGCTATTTTCGTGGCCCAAGGGAGAAGGGAGATAGGGCGGTAGCTTTCAGGTTTAAGGGGGTCAAGGGTCGCCTTCTTCAGAATTGGCGTGACTACTGCCTGCTTCCATCTGATGGGAACCACTCCAGAAGAGAGGGACAGGTTGATCAAGGACAGCACCGGGTTATGGCAAACCGGCGCCAGGGTCTTGAGTTGGGCCGGTTTCAGCGGGTCTGCTGGAGATCCAGACTTGATTTTGGTGCTGAGAGAGTCAAACACCTCCAGAGATAAGGGGGGTAAGATAGCAAGACATTCCCCCTCACCTAAGGTGCGACCAACCTGCTCTAGCATCAGGGGACCCGTTGGAAAAGTGCGATAGATGGCTTGCACTTTTTCATGGAAGAAAGAGGCCAAACCCTCACAATGTGAGTCCGAGCATATTTCCACTGCCGTTGCTCTCTTCGCCATCAGGTCCTTTAATACTTTAAAAATACGTTTTGATGGATTGGCAGAATTCTGAAACTGTTGAGCATAAAAGGAAGCGCGAGTTTGACACACTGCCTGTGGTAGATCTTGACCTTGGCCAGATAACATATCTTCAGATCTGGGTCGTACGACTTCCTCCATAATCTTTGGGCCTGTCTACAGGCCCTCTTAAGAGATGCCAAGCAAGTGTCATACCAAGGACTCGGCTCCTTCCGATGACACTTGGACCAACACATAGGAATCAGATAATCGAGGGCACCAGATATCCACTCACAGAAGGAGTCGTATCCACAATCGACCTCGGTGAGCGGAACTAAAGGAACCTCCTCGAGCAGATGGTAAAAATCCTCCAGTCTTAATTTGTTCCAGTGTCGTTTAAGAACAACTCTGTCCTGAGATAGAAAAGGAAAGTCAGACAAAGAGCATGCCGTTTTCACCAGCATGTGGTCTGTCCAGACCAACTGGGAGGAACCGAGAACTCTGAATCCTTCTAGATTTGTGAAGAACGGGTCAAGAGTATGACCACCTCTATGTGTGGGGAAAGTAATCATCTGCGAGAGCTGTAGAGCCTCAAGATCCGCCAGAAAGCTACTAATAGAGGGTAAAGAAGGGCAGTCCAAATGGAGATTAAGATCTCCCACAGCATTAAAATTTGCGCATCCTAGTGCCTCTGTTCTAATGTACTCAGGAAGAGCAGCCCTAAAAACAGAATCACAGCCCGGAGGCCGGTAAATTAATAAACCAGAGAAGGTAAACTGGTGACTAAACGCTATTTTAAATAGGGCACCCTCACACCCCAAAAGTTCAGTGGCTTTCCACTCGCAGGGATAACACCGTTTGGTGGCCATCGCAATGCCTCCACCTCTAGTTGTCAGATTTAAAGTAAAAATAGCATACTCTGGGGGAAAGGCTAGGTTAATTATCGAGGAGTCAGAGTCCTAGAGCCACGTTTCCGTCAGAAACAGCACATCCGGTGAACCATCAATGAGAAGGTCGTAAACCTCCTGATGGTGCTTTACCACAGATCTGACGTTTAAGCTCCAGATACTCAGGTCCCGTTGTCCTATCCTCTTTATAACAGGCCCCAAGGAGCGTATAAGAGAGAGGGGTTTCAATGACCAAGCACCACACCTACAATGATATGGGCCACAAAGCGGGACTACAGGCGAAAACTCGCAATGTGTACATCGGTCCCGAAGGGCCAGTAGATCGGCCCTGCTATAAGTTCTCAAAGGTAAAGTCATGATGGCCAGGTCCAGAGTTGGGCCGCGGGCTGCGCCTCCTTAGCACGGACGGGTGCAGACGGGCGCAGATGGGCAGGACTCTGGCACGACTCAGGCACGCCCACTGCTCGTAACCGCTGCGCGTTGGAGGGAGCTTTAAATAGGCGTCCCTCCACTCAGCCGGAGCGCTAGACCGCTCGTCAGCAACACCCACACAGAGTGAACACCCCTCCAAGATGGCGCCCAAAGTGAACACCACTCCAAGATGGCGCCCAAAGTGAACACCACTCCAGGATGGCGCCCAAAGCCAATCCCACCCCAGAAACCGGACCCGCCAAAACAGCGGTGAAGGAGCCGATTAGAGTGCAGGTGAGGGGGTTACAATAAGTCCTATTAAAATCAGTGCAAAATACAACTAAGAAGAACACAAATAGTTGTAAGGGTAGCTTTAAAAGTGATAGCGCGGTATTTAGGCGCATAGCGCGATGCAAAGCGCAAGGACCTTCTCAGGGCAGTCCACAGGGCAGGTCGCCTTAAATAGGCGTCCCTCCACTCAGCCGGAGCACTAGACCGGTCATCAGCAACACCCACCCAGAGTGAACACCACTCCAAGATGGCGCCCAAAGTGAACACCACTCCAAGATGGCGCCCAAAGTGAACACCACTCCAAGATGGCGCCCAAAGCCAATCCCACCCCGGAAACCGGACCCGCCAAAACAGCAGTGAAGGAGCCGATTAGAGTGCAGGTGAGGGGGTTACAATAAGTCCCATTAAAATCAGGGCAAAATACAACTAAGAAGAACACAAATAGTTATAAGGGTAGCTTTAAAAATGATAGCGCGGTATCTGGGCACATAGCGCGATACAAAGCACGAGTACTTTCTCAGGGCAATCCACAGGGCAGGTCGCCTTAAATAGGCGTCCCTCCACTCAGCCGGAGCGCTAGACCGCTCGTCAGCAACACCCACCCAAAGTGAACACCACTCCAAGATGGCGCCCAAAGTGAACACCACTCCAAGATGGCGCCCAAAGGGAACACCACTCCAAGATGGCGCCCAAAGCCAATCCCACCCCAGAAACCGGACCCGCCAAAACAGCGGTGAAGGAGCCGATTAGAGTGCAGGTGAGGGGCTTCCCAGCTATCTTTCCCTGGTCTCATGACAAGTACTGTATTATCATGATCGGTTGCAATAATTTCAGCTTGTTCAGGGGGATTTTTAGGCGATTGCACCCACACTCTCGCTCCTGGATTATCAGTGGAGCCAAAACCTTTTTGTCCTCGAACAGTTAGTAAGGTCGGGCGGTGCCTTTTTGAATCTCACCGCTGAAAACAGGCATGATTAGCAGCTGAGCAACTCGGTCAGTCTTATGAATTGGTAAATCATTCTCACTGCTGTTCAGTAGGAGTACCTTAACCTCTCCCTGATAATCACTGTCAATGACACCTCCAAGCACTTGAATGTCTTTTAAGGCTAGGCCCGATCTTGGGGCAATAAGCCCAAAATTTCCAGTGGGTATACTGACACCAATGCCAGTTTCAATGATAACTCGATCTCTGCCTTTTACAGTAATGTCATTCATGGCATGCAGGTCTAAGCCTGTGGAACCTGGGGTTGCTCTGCATAGAGCCAAGGCTCCAGGGGAAATTTCCCAATACATTATAGTATTTTTGACTGTGTTCGGTTTAGCATCAACAGCTGGAGGAAATAAACGCATTGATGGAGATTCATATAAACAAAAACAATTCCCAACAGGTATTATTAAGAGACAGTTTCAATTGTGCATGCCTGAAGGCATTACTGAGAACAGAAAACAAGGAGTCAAAAAGATTTTAGAGGAACGGTGGTATTATTTACCAAGGACAAGGGTATTCAACATATGTTTACAGTTTTCAACAGCACTGTAAAGATTAGATCTTATGACAACCCAGTGGCACTTGGTGCAAGGTGCTATATACAGTTTCAGTGAAGTGAAGTGCAAGTGCTTAAAAACAGCATTGGTGGCGCATAGATGGTGATATATACATCAATTGCAGCTTCAATTAAAATCGACAAGTTACAATCACTTGAGACAATTATTTTCTTGAAGAAAGCTGGAAGTGTCATATGCGTCATTTGATTCACGCTGTGTGGTCGACGGCGTTTCGATCCCCTTGATTCGGGATCGTCATCAGGACGGGGTTGTTCTTAGTGAATACAGTGAAAAAACCATACAAGGATGTGTGGTTTGCAGCTTACGAATTCAATGCGTGCTGGTCACTGGTGGCGTCTTGTCCTGGGACTGCTCACGAGTTAGGGCAGCTCCTTAGAGGAGGAGGGGCACAGAGGGCGATCGCTCATCTGGCGTGGCTGTGTTGCACTTAATGCCGCTGCATTAAGTGCAACACAGCCACGCCAGATGAGCGATCTAACGCCAGATGACTGCCCTAACTCGTGAGCAGTCCCAGGACAAGACGCCACCAGTGACCAGCACGCATTGAATTCGTAAGCTGCAAACCACACATCCTTGTATGGTTTTTTCACTGTATTCACTAAGAACAACCCCGTCCTGATGACGATCCCGAATCAAGGGGATCGAAACGCCGTCGACCACACAGCGTGAATCAAATGACGCATATGACACTTCCAGCTTTCTTCAAGAAAATAATTGTCTCAAGTGATTGTAACTTGTCGATTTTAATTGAAGCTGCAATTGATGTATATATCACCATCTATGCGCCACCAATGCTGTTTTTAAGCACTTGCACTTCACTTCACTGAAACTGTATATAGCACCTTGCACCAAGTGCCACTGGGTTGTCATAAGATCTAATCTTTACAGTGCTGTTGAAAACTGTAAACATATGTTGAATACCCTTGTCCTTGGTAAATAATACCACCGTTCCTCTAAAATCTTTTTGACTCCTTGTTTTCTGTTCTCAGTAATGCCTTCAGGCATGCACAATTGAAACTGTCTCTTAATAATACCTGTTGGGAATTGTTTTTGTTTATACAGTACACCCATCCCAACTCGGTTTATGGGTCCCCTCCTGTTCTCCCTATCTTGATGGAGATTCAGCATTTAAAAAGGGACGATTATTCAAAATCAACAGTGCCTGCAACAAATATTCTCTTCAATTCTTATATTTATTATCAGTTAATTAACGCAATTGATCTTTTAGCAAACCATTCATTCTTCCCTTGAAGTTGGATGCATTATCAGATTGAATTTGAAATGGGACACCTTAATACAGCATAATCAATTCCAATGTTTTAATGGTATTTACTTGGGTAGCTCGTTTACAAGGAAAGGCCACTAACAGACCACTGTACGTGTCGACAATGGTGCAAATATATTGACAATTTTTATTCATAGGGTGTGGACCAATATAATCAATCTGCCAAATCTGAGCGGGTAATTTACCTCTGTGTAACTATCCTCTGACAATTTGGGGTACTTTTCGTTGTCTAGAATGTTGACAGATAGGACAATGCAATATAGTATCTTTGATCAAATTTAGAGGAATATAAATTTCTCGGTCAGCAGCCCACCAGCTAGTGGCTCTCTCTCCAAAATGTCCAGCTTTCTGGTGGGCCCATTTCGCCAATCCTGCCAAATCAGAATCCTGCATGTCCACCACTGCCTCAGCAATTTTACATTTCCCATCTGCAATGTTGTGAAAGAATTTGTCAAGGGAGTCTATTGATGTATGAGCATCCACATGAAAGATTGTAACAGTACTTTGCGGAAGCAATTCCCAAATTTCTTGCCATAACTCTTTACCCCAAAGTTCTTTAGAATGCAATTCCCAATTACGAGCATGCCATGTTGGTAACCAGACTGCCAGTCCATTAGCAGTGGACTAGGAGTCAGTAAAAATGTGACACGTACCAGGTAGTTCCTGCTTTAAAACTTGGTAAACAGCATACAGTTCAGCAAATTGACTACTGTTTCCTTCACGAGTTGTACTCAGCAATTTTTGTGTGATAGGATTATAGGACACTGCCTTCCAATGCCTTTTCTCTCCTATGTACCTCACTGAACCATCCGTAAACCACACATGGTTTCTGTCCTCCGCGGACAGATCATCAAATGGCTTACCCCACTTAACAGGGGATTCCTGTACTATAGGTACGGAGCAATCACTCCCAGTCTCATTCGATGGCGCCTGCACCACTTGCTCATGTCCCACACGTGCCCTGTCTTGTATGTACCATTTCCACTTAATCACACTCGGCCCTTGAGCATGTCTAATTCGGTGAGTTTTTGGTGAACTCAAAACCCATTGCATAATAGGAATTTCAGGTCTCAACATATCATCATGTCCCAAAGTCAATTGCTCGGTATCCACCAGGGCCCAATAACATGCAAGTAACTGTTTTTCAAAAAGTGTATAATGGTCACCAGCATCCGGTAACTTTTTAGTCCAGAAACCTAACGGTACTTTATTTCTACCTTGTTTTTGCCACAAACTCCAATTTGCATAAGGACCTTGCACAGACACATTCAGATCCACATCACCATCACGCAAGGGCCAGAGATCCAAAGCATACTGAATCGCTTCTTTCGCCAAATCAAATGCATCTTGCTGCGGTTTACTCCATTCAAACGCATTCTTTTTACGAGTGACTTTGTACAAAGGGGCTAATATCTGACTTAAATGTGGGATGTGTTGACGCCAAAAACCAAATAAACCAATTAAGCTCTGGGCTTCTTTTCGGTTTCGAGGAACTGCAAAATCAAGGATTTTCTGTTTCACCTGGGGAATCACTTCTCTGTTACCTTTATGCCAATTGATGCCTAAAAATTTTACACTTTGTGAAGGGCCTTGCAACTTGTCAGGATTGATTTCCCAACCTTTTTCTCGTAAATTATCAATAACCTGATCTAATTGAGTCTGAACTTTATCCTGTGTCTCACCTTGAATCAAAATGTCGTCAATATAATGACAAATTTGTATCTGTGGGTTTATGGGTATTTCAGATAAATGTTCCGCCACCAGCCGGTGACAGATTGTAGGACTGTGTACATAGCCTTGAGGATGACTTCTAAATGTCATTTGACGTCCATTCCATGTAAAACTGAAAAGTTCCTGACACTCAGGGGCAATTGGGATCGAAAAGAAAGCATTAGCAATGTCAATAGACGCATACCACATTCCTGGATGCTTTTGAATTCTCTCAATTAAAGTAATCATGTCTGGTACTGCAACAGTCAAAGGGGGTGTATGTTTATTTAATTCGCGGTAATCAACAGTCATACGCCAAGAATTATCACTTTTACGCACAGGCCAAACGGGATTATTCCAAGCAGAGGTAACCAGAGTTATAACTCCTGCATTTATCAGATCCTGAATTGTAGCACTGATTTCTTCGTGACCACCTATAATACGGTACTGTTTTTGGGAAATGACTTTTGTAGCTTGGGGAAGTTTTATAGGAGGCATTCTCAAACGGCCAACTCATACAGGTCTGGATGATATATAACCTCTACTTCCAAATTGATAACAACCATCCTCTAAATGCAAAGTCATACCCTTTAGGATATCGATTCCAATTATGTATTCTAAATTTGGCACAACCAAAACAGAATATTCTTTTCAGGGAATTCTACCTATTTTCATCTCAACATTTGTTTGTACTGGGGGGGTCTCCTTTCCACCTAAACTGGTAATTGTGAAAAATTGTCCTTTAAATTTCTTTGATTTTCCATGAATTAGAGTGGCCTCCGCTCCTGTATCTACCAATGCTCGGGCCCTTTGTATATTACGATGTCTCCAAAAAATGTCCATATCTACATAGGGTCTATTGTCTTTGTGAGCCCAACTGCGTACTAGAGCTTGACCTATTTCCTAGTAATTTTTATTGCGGTCTGACAACCAAGACAAATCAGGGTAAATACTCTCAAATTGTTTGGACGATGTAATTTCCTGTTCATATCCATCCCCATTACGAAACGGATTTTTGTCATCTACATGGTATTGTGAATTTAGTTCAGAAAATCTGTATTGATCCTCTCTTCTCCTCATTTCAGGGGACTGATCCCTTTCATCTCTGTATCTGCTTTCAACACGGTCATCTCTCCCCCTTTCTCTTTCCCCCTCTCTCCCCCTCTCTCTCTCACGCTGAGGGGATACATCACGCTCATTCCGTCGTCTATCACGCCGATCCGAATCATCATGACGTCTATCATCCCCACTGTCATCAGAATATTCACGATCACATTCATTCTTCCGTACACTTCGAGCACCCTCCTTCCGATCCAAACCACGCTTGCGAAACATTTCCCACAAGCGATTATTAGGTTCACCATCAATGTCTTCTTTCTTCACACCGTCAGCCAGCAAAGCAAGAAACATATCTCGTCTAGAAAACTGATAATTTCCAGCAGTACGACCCTCAGGTCTTGACTGTCTTTCAGGTTTAAGCCATTTGCCCAATTCACCAAGCTGATGCACAGATTTAAGCACTAAGGACAACGCGTTACCAGTTTGATTGATCAACAAAGTCATCATAACCTGTTTATATGCGACAGGGGAAGAACGGATAATGCGATTCCGCACAGAAGATGTCAACAAACCATCCAACAATCTGTCAGAGGTACTCAGAAAAATCGCAGTTTTCATTACCTCCTCCTCCTTAGTCACGTAAAGTATATCACGGCTTGTCATTCAAGGGCCAATCAGATTCATTAGGGTATTTGTGATTACAACCATCAGTCGCTAACTGAAGCAGACTAATTTGACCACCACCATTATAGTTTCGGAAATGATCTTGTACAGTAGAATCTGAACTCAAAGAACAAAATTTCAAAGCATCTCCCGCATCTAACATGATGCCAGCAGCACCCATTTCATAGAGACGCACCATCCATGTAAGTAAGGCCTCACCGGGCCGCTGTCGAAATCGCTGTAGAATGTCACTAACTTCATCAGAATTGGAACAACGACCGCGTTCGCCGGAATCATCATATTTGTCAGAAGTATTAGATTTACAGTCACGTCCGGTGCGAGGATACTCGCGTCTGTCAGACTCCTCAACCGAGGAGCCAGAATCGTTTGAGTCCCAGATATTACCGTCCCACTCATCAGGATTCCAGTCCAGTCCGGCTTTCGCCACGACCAGATGCACTTTCCGTTTGCTAACTCGACCACGACGATTCTTATATTTGTATTTAGCAATACGAACAGCAGCTCTTTCAGCAATAGTCTGATAAGTCTGAAGTTTGTCGGCAAGCAATTTATTTTGACATCTCAAAAGAGTGTGAGCATTTTGCACTTCAACAAACTTCTCTTCAAGATCTGCATATTGTCTCTGCAATTTCAGAAATTTCTCATGTACAATCCTGTACGCATACAAAACAATCCAACCTCTGCGTCCTAAAATAGGAAGCTCCTCACCCTTCACAATCGGCGCTTTCTGCAAGCAAGCAATCACATGAGTCGGATCCGCTGCTTCCATACAAGAACTCCAATTTTCACTCAAACCAGTACAATCAACCCACTCATGAGCCAATGCCTCGTAAGGCGTTGATTCCCATCCGGGAATTTCAACAGGCAATTTAAAAGTAGATTTTGACCTCCTCAAAAACATTGTGCCAAAAAGAAAAAGATATATACAACTATAAACAAATAATATACAAAATATACTCCGTACGCGCCAAGCGCAAACAAACAAGATAGAAACAACACCGCGCTAACAGGCTTACGTAAACGGTTCGTGACGCCAGATGTAACGACCGGATTTACGGACCAGATAGAATCAGCTCACCAAGACACCACCAACCCAGCCGAAACGTAACCACCTCCCTCCTCAGGACCTGCTTACCAAGGCACCTGGGTACCTACCTGAGGATGGGGAATTAGCAATATACAAGCTTAGATCCTCTAAACCACCACTAAATATATAGGGATTTTTAGGAATACTCACTATTTACTAAAGAATTCCATGGTCCACACCACACTCATACCTTATAGTCTCGCGGCAACTTAGGCGCAGACTATTCTACCCTCCTCCTCATAGTGAAGGGAGCAGTTCTGATCATTTACCATTACACACTGACCTCAATCAGTGCTCACGCAAGCCACAATCCTGTGGGTATACACACTGACCACAATCAGTGTTCTCACTAATGCCACTCTCTCTAGCAGCAATCTCACTACACACCATGTCCTTCCGGTGCTCTCACAAACCACAATCCTGTGGGTATACACATTGATCGTAAATAAATGCTCTCACTAATGCCACTATCTCTAGCGGCAATCTATGTCCTATGAATACCTTCAGCTCTCTCTCTCTCTGTTGGGAAGTTTCTCTATATATCTAATATCTACTGGGGATGTCTCGCATACAATTGCTATATTTTATGTGGTCGATAGACAGTTCAATCCTCTCACACAAGAATGGCCAAATCACAATATGCAAAGGTTATTCTCTGATATAAGGGCTCCCTGCTCCCTTGCTCAGTTACCACTTACCCGGACGGGAAACGCATCCGTCCACATAACAGCATCTGACTAGAAGAAGGGTTAACTATGTCATATGAAATAACAATTACACAATGGTTCACTAAGAACTGGGGTCCCTTTATTACACAATAACAAATTATAACAACAATATAATACTGCAATATAAGATATAGCCTGAAAAGCTAAGGAAAGAATTAGAATGTGTGTGCACGCTAATAAGAAAGGGTCGACGTCACCTTATGAGTACGAAGTCTGGACTCAGTTGTCATCGGGGTTCCCTTCTCGTCTGTGCCTTGGCTCATCATAGGATCACCCCTGCAGTCACAGATTCACTTGTGCACCGCTATGCTCTGTCTCCTCTGCTCCCCTCCAAGTCAATGGAACCTCCCTCTTGTTCTCTGTTTTGTCTGCTGCACTCTTGCTGCTCTGCACTACTCCTCTCTCCTCTCGACCACGGACAATCTTCACCTTCCAATTTCGATCTTATAAATCAGTTTCCGCTGCTCTAGTACTCGTTCGCTCCGCTAACTTCTTCACTCTGCATGCTCTGATCCCAGGGTCAAAGCTCACCAGCTGCTCAAACTAAAGTAACTTCAATCTTTCTGAGAGGTTATCAGCCTTCGGTCTTTTTCAGACTTCAAAATGGCGACTATCTGCTTTAAGTTGATTAACTGCAATGATGCTAACGACTAGCTGCCGTCTACTACCTGACTGAATGACATCACTCACTCTCTGTGCTTTCGCAAATATAGAAGCTTGTTCATGCATGGAAATTTCCAGCCAGTAACCTGCTGCCCACCAAATTCTTGTACCACCCTGTGCCAAGGACACTTCTCAGCCGGCCGGCCTGATGTTATGTCTTCGACACGAAGAAAAATACAGTCTTTCGATAAGGGCCAGCCTGAGCCGGTTCTCTCCAAGCGAACAACACCTTATAACTAAAATATTACATTTGACCTAAAAGCGTCTGAAGCAACCGAGGCAGAAAGAAAGATGGAGTCTGTCTTGTTCTAGGCCTACAAGGACCGAAATAAGCATAACTCTGTCAGAAATATACTAATAGCTTTACAAAAGGACGGAATAATACTGATACTAAGGAATCTATCCCCTAACATAAACTTATAGGCCCCAGAATAAAGAAAAGAATAGAGAATTATATCAAAAACCTTGTAAATAGGCCAGGTCTGAGGTTATAACCCCTCTATTAGAATGATAGTAGGCTAAAGTGACCTTCACTTTTTGACATTGTACTCCACTTGCATACTAGCAACTGGGCAGAACGATTGTCTGTTCTCCAGCTTCTTTGTGCTTTCTCGGACATTGGTCCTGCCTCAATTTCTATCACTGTGCACTTTAAAATGGTGGTTTTGAATGTATGCATTTGGCTAGTGAAAAAGACCGTCTGGTCGAAACACGTCGCCAATAAAGAATATACTTTGAAACACGGGCCCTGGAGTGCGAGTCTTCTGTGATCCTGGTGAACGATACCCGGAGAACTTTTGTGAAGATATATGTATATATAGTTCCAGGGCCACTCATGTGGGTGGCACAATCAATGCTGCACGTCTACTAGTTGTGATTTATTTACCAGCTCTAGCACAATCAGTGGACTTCACACTTAACAAGGGATCCCCTAGTAAAATCACTAGTCACTATGCCAATCAGGGAGAACCTACCACAATATCAATTTACACAGAAAGCACTTGCACTTTGACACTGACCGGCAGTGGCAAAATGCCAAAAGCATCTAGCCTAAGCAAAAACGAAAACCAGCACAGCACCAACATATAGGTGGTGGAGGTGAAAAGTCAGAGGAAACCACATCAAGGATGCCATGTCTAACACTATTTGACTGCACCACCATACAACTATTGCTGTATTTAAAACTATGAACAAGTAACTACCTTGTATTCTTTAAACTTTGTATAGATGCCCTGATATTCTGCATGGTCCTAAGAGGCGCAGCAGAGCCTATTCTCTTACCAACCAATGCCATTCCAGACAAATACCTTTCAGATATTCTACAAGTAAATCTACTAAAGAATGCACTTTGAGATCAGCGACAGAAAAATATTGAGCAGCAAAGAAACAGAAAAATTGGCAGAGCAGCAGACAACTAGAGTGCCACATTTTTATTTTTCCTTTGAACTGCACACAGGTCAGTCACGAATGTTGAACAGTCAAAATAGCGGGACTATTATAAGGTACCAGCCTTCTCCTCACCAACATATTTTTTTGACCGAATCCGGAATCATACACAACAAAGCTCGTGGAATCTACAGGAAACCCTGCTCTACATCACTTGTTGCCCACAAAACGAGTGGCACATCCGAGAAAACGCAAGGGAAAACAAAAACTACTAAACATCACATGCTCATCACAACTAACCCTCAACTGAAATGAAAAATTCACTATAAAAACTCCAATTATCTAAGCAAGAATGCACAAATTATGTGCTAAACTAATGCATCTGAAACTCCCACCAATACACGCCTAGTACTGTACTATGTCTAATACATAACAGAAGGAAACAATGCAGACTAATCACTTCCCAATATCTACTAACAAGTCGCTATTGGAAACACACAATAAAAACGAATCTGTTGGAAAACTATCAAATTCCTCTTTTGAGACACAAGTCCTGTCCAATAAAATCTAAATGACACCTCACTCCCTCTTCTTCCCTCTGACAGCACAACCAGAACAACAGCAGAAAGAAAAGAACAGAATTTGCAAATGTACTTTTCTTAAAACAGTGCTACAGCTATCTCTCTCAGGCTGGGCCATTTAAAAATGTACATCTCAATCAGGAATCTGATAATTAACATCATCTGATGTACAGTAATCTGTGCTGTTTAATTTGCAAAACAATTGCTTTCCTGCTTGGCCTGTATCACCCATTTCTGCTGACACCTCCTCTAAAACTGGGTTTGTAATTTCTCTGTTTAAAACTCCTACAACAAAGTCTGGCCTCTCCACGTTTTCTACAATGGACTTGGTAGGTAGAGAATTGTTAGTGTCAAAACTCTCTTTTTCAAATACAATACCCTGTTGAAATGAATTCTTATTTTGTTTCTGGAAATAATTCACATTTGCTCTGGATAACTTATTTACATTAATTTTAGTATTTCCCATGTTTTGTTGGACTTGAAAAACTCCTGTCATTGGTACCTGTTTCTGAATTCATTTTTGCATTTGCTGAACTGGCACGTTTTGCAGCTGCATTTTTCTCTGTGTAGGCACATTTCCATTTGCTGTATATATTTTAAATTTACATTTCTTCTTCCAATGCTCACATCCACTATGGAGATGGCAAAAGTATACTTTTCCAGCAGTGCAACATCCATACCTAAATGTGCATACACAAAAACACCTTTCCTTACATCCTGTTCTGCTTGTGAAACAACACTCTTTAACTCATTTTCTTTCTCATTCCTTCAGAATATCATCTATCACCTTTCCTTGAAAATAAACCAATATTTACTGTACGCGCACACTAGTCTTGTCAGAAAACATGAATCCAATGCACAAAACATCTCATGCCACTGGCATCAGGCCATCCTCTCCCCCAGTGTGAGATACACCCTTTCACCAGACACATGACCAAAATCTTTTAGCTCTGGTGTTGTTCCTTTAGTCCGTTCCCATTAACATCTTTTCCCGGCATTCTGCCTTTCAGACAAAAAAATTAAAAACCTGGCTATGCGATATGCAGCTCTGCCTGTCTGTGTCTGACATAGGAGCTGCTACTTGAAGGAGCCCTCCCTTCACAAGACCACTCTTTCCAGCGTCTCTCTCCTCTTGGCTGCTGCTTTCAGCCTCCCTGCACACTGAGCATTGATGGACCCCCTCATTTGGAATGCCATCTTATCACAAGGTCATGGAAAGTCAGCCACAAACTGAATTCACAAGCTACTTTTTTCAACTATGAAAATCCTTTCTATTCAGCAAAACACTCACAGCCCAGAGCTTTGAAACACTCTTTCCAAATTAAGTGCACATTCTATTGTGGGCAAATCCAACTGAAACACACTCACTTAAATCAATCATAAAATAACTTCTGCGTATTGCACCGTGCTCCTACATGCCCATTTTCAGAATGTTGTTCATGTCTGAAGCTGAAAAGCTTTAGACACAAACACATTGTTCTCATTCCAGAACTCCTGGCTCCCTTCCCGCTCCTTTTGTGGAGAGACAGAACACATTCCTAGCTCAAAGCTAAAGAGAGTGAGTATTTAACCTTTATTTTCATACTGAATGAGAACACAAAGATACATTACTGTTAATCCTCAAAGCACTGTCTCAATTTAAATGTGAACCTCTTTTTTAATTTTTTTTATTTTGCAATCTTCCTATGTGAAAACAAATGTACATTCATGCTAGAATTTCTGATCAAACCACATTTCTATTAATATAATATTATTGTTATTATTTGTTCATTCTTCAAAATTTAAAGTGTCCAATGGGCATCTGCAAAACACAATGACAACAAAAGACCAAATTGAACTAATTCGAGACATTTTTAAAAAGGGGCCACATTCTCATAAACATACAACACAGCTTGCTAAGGCAAGCCATCCTTACTTTCACACGAAGAACACTGTCACCACTCACACAAACAAGCATTTCACAAGCACCTTCACCAGTCGGTCCACACATCTCATAGCACCCAAACACCACAATTAATCCACAAAGACTGCACCAAATTCAAGAAGACAGTCCGGAGACTGTATTGAGTCCAAGAAGACAGGCTCAAGCCCCAGACCTTTTGAGTGTATGCCAATTACCAGTTGGCCTGGCATATTGTCCGCAAACAGTCCCAGTCCTTTTTGTGCACCAGACGAATTACGAATTGGCCTGGCACTCTGTGCCTTTTTCCAAGGGTCTGCAAACCTACCAAGTATAAATCAAGACAGCCCAAAAGATGTTGCTAAGACACAGATCATCAGCTGATGTCATCCAGAACAGTCCATAGACTGTTTTCAAGGCACTGCCCGGAGGCCGGTGTCAACCAAGCAAGGCAGTCGGCAAACAGCATCCAAGACAGCACAAGACTGTACCAACACAAGAGGACAGGTCTTAGCCCCAGACATTTTCAAAACCAAATCCAATTACCAGTTGGTTTGGCAGAATACCTTTGAACAGTTCCGGACCTTTTCACAAAGAGGCCAATTACCAGTTGGACTGGTAGACTGCTCACAAGTATTCTGTGTCACTCAAGGGTCCGCAGACCAACGAAGTCCAAGACAAGACAGTCAGAGACAGTACCAGGCATGGTCCGCAGGTTCCTGTCATGCAAGCAAGGTGCCATTTTCCAAGAATCAAATGACTGACCTGGTGCACTCGGGTCAAGCAAGTTATTCTCCACTGCCAACTCTCCGGACCAAATGGTCAGCTCCAAGGTTTCACTTTCAGGACCTCGGCCAAGGGCCACAAGGTGAGGATCCATCCAATCGGGAAGGAGGCGCAGCTGTGAGAACCAAGATCATTCTTGTATGTGAGGGACCCGACCCGCCCGACTGACCAGACACCAGCCCGGCCCTTGAGACCTGGTTACGGGTGAGGGAACCCTTTGACGGGGACCCTGTTCAAGCGCTAACTGAAGAACGTGGTCCTCTAAGGACCCATGGGTTATATATACAACCATGTGCTATGCCTTCCCAAGTGAAGAGTCAGTAGAACAGTAAAAAATATAAACAGGCTTAACTAGTAGTTTTCTGCAGAGAGAGCCCCAGTCAGACCTGCACCCTAAGATGGAAGCTGAGGGGACTGGCTCCACAATTGGTTACAGTAGGTAAAAAGGACTTCCCAGCCATCTCTATCCACGCCTACCGTGGTAACGTATTGTCCTGGGCTGAACATGAACAATGGAGCACAGAGTGATGAACTAACACATGCCAGATGGGAACATTTTATCAGGACTACAAGGCCACGGTGTTGGGTTTCAGCATCTCCTAAGGTGAGGTCAGAAGCTACACATTTATCTAGGTGTCAAGCCCGCCCTGGTGTCAACTCGCTGTTCTCCATTGCCAGGGATAAGACTCAAGAAGTTTCCCTGGTTTTACCGTTCCTGTGGTTGCAGAAACTCATTGATTCAGGAACGGTATAGCAAACTGGCCAAGTCAGCGTTGTGCCGCTCTAGCGCAAGGTTAGCGTTCTAGCCTTTCACATGTCGAGCGGCCATTTCGTGCGCGCTCTCCCTGAGCACTGCGCACTTCAACCGTCATTTTGAAGCAAGCGGCAGCATTCCGGAGAGTCTCTTCGAGGTTCTCATTCTGGTTGCCGTTTTGTTGGATTTCGTCATCTGGTGAAGATTCTAGCTGGCAGATTCCTCACATCCTGTCTCGGGTCATCCTATCCTTGAGACTCTGTCTTTCCTGTTTAGACCCATCGCCTCGTCAGTTGTGAGGTAAGCCGCTTCGACAAATTCCTAGCGGATTATCTTCCTGTTTTGGTTTCCACGACGGAGTTCGTCAGCGCATCCTTTGTATGATATTAGCGCTTGGGACTTCTGAGACTATCAAATGAAACTTGCTTGCGGAGCCTAGTCCTCATCAGAACTCAAGCCATATCAGTTCCTTCGCAGCCTCTCTGTCTAGCGGCATAGTCCTTGTGAACTCTACCTTGCAGTCGCATTCAGGAACTCTAGTGCCAAGAGTCATTAGCGACACTTCTTTGGTTTAAGTCATCAGAGCAGCCTTCTAATCACCACAGAGACTCTAAAATCGATAATATAGCGGAATTCCAGTTTGGAGCTTCAATTCTCTATCTTGCGGACCTACTTCTTCCTTGAACTGCATCTAGTCGGAGAAGTGTTTAGGGGTTATAATATATGCGCATATAGGTTATATCCTTATTCACACAATGTGAGGTCCTGGCTTCTTCTGGAGTAAAGTCTTCATCTACTATCTGCTATTTGAGTCTTCAAAAGAGAGCAGCGCAATCCACACTCTTATCAGGTACTCCTTGAAAACTGTGATGTCATTGAAGAGTAATAAGTCCATTGAACTGTGAACTGTGAATTGTGTACTCCAAGCTTTGAGGGGACGTATTAATGTTTGGTTACTTTTGCAGGTGTCCTCAACACATCACAATCCAAGACGACACCAGGGTGTGGCAGTCTCTCTTGTTTGTTATCCACTTCCCCTTTTCCTTTCGTTCCTGGGCTCAGAGGATTCTGGGTGCAGGGGTGATTGGGAGTTGGGAACATATCTTCTGAAGACCCCCGCTAGATCGCCCCCACAGACTACAGGAGTTCAGGTTAGTCCTCTTGACAGATTGAAGTGCCGATAGACACATTGTGCCTTCTGTCTTGGCGAGATGGCTGAGGGTTGGGATATGAAGGCTTTGACCTCGGTGCTTGAGAGCATGCAAAAACAGTTGAGTGACACTCAGGAGGAGATTAAGAAGTCAAATCAGGAGACTAGCTATTTACGGCAAAGATTAGACGAGTTAGCTATTAGTCCAAGTCCCAGTTTTGAAAGATCAAAGTTTCAGAGTTTTGCTCCATCCTCGTCTTCCTCAGAGTGAACTACCCAAGTAGTACCTGCCATGTCACCTACTATTCCTTTAGCTCCTCCTGAGAGGTTTCAAGGGGATCCTCATAAGGCCCAAATTTTTCTGACACAGTGCTCGTTGCACTTTTTGTGCAAACCCATTTTGTTTAAGGAGGATCAGTCCAAAGTGGCTTTTGTTCTGTCTTATCTGAGTGGAGATGCAGCAGCATGGTCTCTACCCTTGGTATCAGCAGATGATCCGGTACTCTACAAGTTCGAAGATTTCAAGGCAGAATTTCTACGTATTTTCGATAGAAGGACCATTTCGCAGGCCACCGACAATGAATTGTTGGATCTAAGACAGGGCAATAAGGAGGTGGTAGCTTATATTGCGCAATTTAATCAACTCATCGTAGAGACCAACTGGACCGCTGCCAAGAGAGCCGCCATTTTCTACAGGGGACTTAAAGATGAGCTCAAGGATGGTCTAGCTCAGATTCCCAAGAGACCAACGGATTTGTCGGAGTTAATTGATTTAGTGTTGCATATCGATCAGCGACAGTCAGAAAGGCGGAGTGAAAGACGCAAGGATTTCAGGTCGGTTCCGCCAAGGTTGGATCGAGCTCGAACCGAAGTCAGTAAGAGTCATGAAGTTACTCAGGCTGAGGAACCTATGCAGATCGGATCAGTGCGGGGTCCTCTCAGCATGGAAGAACGAGAGAAGCGTCGAGCAGGAAAGCTGTGCATGTATTGTGGTCTACCGGGCCATTTTGTTCGAGAATGTTCTAAGAGGCCTAAGAAGTCTATGTTGGTAAAAGATCGGCTCCACCAGTAGACGGAGTTGCACTGGTGGAAGCGACACAAGAGTCAGCTCCAAAATTGCAGTCTTTGGCCAACACTTTACAATGTTCCGCACCCCATCTCATTCTGTCCAGTAGGATTCAGTTTGGAGAAGCTGTTCACCAAAATATCTCAATTATGATAGATTCCGGAGCTACGGGAAATTTCTGCGATATTCAATTTGCTAAATCCCTGGGTATTCGATTTGAAAAGAAATAAAAGCCTGAGCCCGTACGAGCTGTGGACGGCACAAACCTGTCTTCTGGGCCCATAGTAGCAGATACGGAGACCATCACGGTGTTAGGTCCAGGGAACCACCGGAGTTTGGTTCGATTCAATTTAATTGACGCTCCACAGTTTCAATTAATTCTTGGTCTGCCTTGGCTCACCGAACATAATCCTAAAATTGATTGGGCCAAGCGCACTCTGGATATGTCATCAGAATATTGTCAAGAACATTGTCAAGCATCTTCTCCGATGGAACTTAATCAGTCCATTTCCTCTAGTTTTGCAGATCAAGTTCAAACCATTTGCTCTTTGGAAATTCCGGAGATTCCTGAAGAGTACCTTGACTTGAAGGAGGTGTTCAATGACAGGAGGCGCAGAAGTTACCTCCTCATCGAGTTTACGATTGTCGCATTGAATTGGAGCCAGGAGCTGCGCTTCCGTGCAGTCGCATTTATGCCCTTTCAGAACCAGAGAATGAACATCTCAAGGAATACATCGAACAGCATTTAGCCAATGGATTTATACGGCCATCTCAGTCTCCAGTGTCGTCTCCTCTCTTTTTTATCCCTAAGAAGGATGGATCTTTGCGAACCTGCATTGATTATAGAGCGCTCAATTTGGTAACTAAAAAGAATCGCTATCCTTTGCCCCTCATTTCGGCGCTCTTGGACCAGGTCAAGGAAGCATGTATTTACACAAAACTAGATCTCAGAGGAGCTTACCATTTGGTTCGCATGGCCGAAGGTGAAGAATGGAAGACCGCATTTCGCACCCGGCTGGGATTATTTGAGTACTAGGTGATGCCTTTTGGGCTCTGTAATGCCCCAGCTGCGTTCCAGTACTTTGTAAACGACATTCTTCGGGAATATCTGGATCGTTTCGCAGTTGTGTACATTGACGACATTTTGATTTTTTCAAACAGTCGAGAAGAGCATGTGAGTCATGTACGAGCCATTCTTGAAAGACTACTTGAGAATCAGCTGTTTGTGAAGCTAGAAAAGTGTGTTTTCCATTCGTCCAAAGTAGAGTTTCTGGGATTCATTCTGTCTCCTGAAGGGGTGTCAATGGATGACACCAAATTGCAAGCCATCAGGGGTTGGCCAGCTCCTCGATCAGTCAAGGAGATACAAAGTTTCCTTGGATTTGCAAATTTTTACAGACGATTCATTCATGATTTTTCAAGTAAGGTGAGCCCCATAACTAAATTGTTGCGGAAGAACGAAAAATTTGGTGGGAGTCAGCAACGGAAGAGGCTTTTCAATCTTTGAAGGAGGCATTCACCACAGCACCTATCCTTCAGCATCCTGACTTGAATGTTCCCTTTTTTGTGGAGGCTGATGCCTCGAATTTTGCGATTGGAGGAATTTTATCTCAGCGACATAAGAACACTGGTCAGCTTCATCCAGTTGCCTATCATTCACGAAAACTCACCCCTGCAGAGATTAACTATTCAATTGCTGATAAGGAGTTATTAGCGGTGAAGGACACCTTTCAGGTCTGGCGGCATTATCTTCTGGGAGCCAGACATCCCATTACAGTTTTCACTGACCACAGAAATCTCCAGTTTCTGAAGTCCGCTCGAACTTTAACTCCTCGACAACTGAGGTGGTCTCTTTTCTTTGCAGACTATGATTTTGTCCTAACCTATAAGCCCGGAGCAGCAAATGCAAAAGCAGACACCTTGTCCCGGTTGGAGTTTGGAAGCGAAGCTGAGCACCAGGTGAAGAGTTTTGTTATTCCCACCGAAAAGATTGTGGCCACCTCCGTGGAAGATGATTTGGAAGACAGGATTCGTGTGGAATTTTCCCAAAAGAAGTTTGAAAATTGGGTCACAGAGGGTCCTGACCGAGAAATCAAGGAAGGAAAGCCTTATCAGTCTGGAAAGGTGTTTGTTCCCAGCGAAGATCTTCGAGTAAGAATAATTCGGCAGTTTCATGACCATCTATTAGCCGGCCACAAGGGAGTTGCAAAGACTTTGGATTTGATCAAGAGAGAATTCTTTTGGCCGGGCATGGAAGCTCAGGTAAGACAGTTCATAGCCACTTGTGAGCAATGTGTCAAAGGAAAAGTCATGAGACAACTCCCACAAGGTTTACTCCAACCCATCCCAGTGGCCCCATCTCCCTGGCATACCATCTCCATGGATTTTATTGTTGATCTCCCCTCCAGGCAAGGGAGTACAACCATTTGGGTGGTGGTGGATCAGTTTTCCAAAATGAGCCACTTCATTCTGTTAAAGTCCCTGCCGACAGCTCCTCAGTTAGCGGAACTGTTTGTCCAACATGTGGTCAGGTTACATGGTATTCCAAAGGTGGTGATCTCGGACCGTGGACCACAATTTGTGTCCCGTTTTTGGAGGTCTTTTCTGAAAGGAATGGGGGTGGACTCTCGTCTGTCTACCAGTTTTCATCCAGAAACGGATGGACAGACCGAGCGGGTGAACCAAGATTTGGAGCAATATCTCCGTTTGTACCTTATGGATCGGAAAGGCGACTGGCCTTCCTTACTTAGTACTGCGGAATTTGCGTACAATAATTCAGTCCATTCTGCCACAGATTTCTCCCCGTTCTTTTTAAATTCTGGGAGGCATCCTAACATGAGAGTAGGTAAGGTCGATATTGAGGTTCCGGCTGCCCAAGAGGTTCTTTCTAACTTACAACAAGCTTATCAGTTGGCCTTTTCTAATCTTTCTAAGGCTAAGGCTAATTATAAGAGGTCAGCGGATCGTAAAAGAAGGGACAGTCCTCAGTTTAAATCGGGAGATTTGGTCTGGATCTCTACTAAACACATGAGACTTGGGGGGACTAAGAAGTTCCAACCGAGGTTTGTGGGCCCTTTCCCGGTGGACAAGATGATAAACCCTGTCAGTGTAAGAGTCTCCCTCCCCAGTACAATGAAAATCCATCCCACTTTTCATGTCTCCTTGGTCAAGAAAAGTCCGCCTCAACTACGGCGGGAAGCCCCTCCAGTACCAATATCAATCCAGTCTTCAGAAGAGTTTGAGGTTAAAAGAATTCTAGATTCCAAACTTAAAAGGGGTAGATTGTTCTACTTAGTGGACTGGAAAGGTTATGGTCCCGAGGAAAGATCTTGGGAGCCAAGCTGTAACGTTCATGCCCCCAGATTAGTGGCAGCATTCCACAAGACGTTCCCTTTGAAACCTGGAAGGGGGGTTTTGGTGGGGGGTACTGTCAAGCCCGCCCTGGTGTCAACTCGCTGTTCTCCATTGCCAGGGATAAGACTCAAGAAGTTTCCCTGGTTTTACCGTTCCTGTGGTTGCAGAAACTCATTGATTCCGGAACGGTATAGCAAACTGGCCAAGTCAGCGTTGTGCCGCTCTAGCGCAAGGTTAGCGTTCTAGCCTTTCTCATGTCGAGCGGCCATTTCGTGCGCGTTCTCCCTGAGCACTGCGCACTTCAACCGTCATTTTGAAGCAAGCAGCAGCATTCCGGAGAGTCTCTTCGAGGTTCTCATTCTGGTTGCCGTTTTGTTGGATTTCGTCATCTGGTGAAGATTCTAGCTGGCAGATTCCTCACATCCTGTCTCGGGTCATCCTATCCTTGAGACTCTGTCTTTCCTGTTTAGACCCATCGCCTCGTCAGTTGTGAGGTAAGCCGCTTCGACAAATTCCTAGCGGATTATCTTCCTGTTTTGGTTTCCACGACGGAGTTCGTCAGCGCATCCTTTGTATGATATTAGCGCTTGGGACTTCTGAGACTATCAAATGAAACTTGCTTGCGGAGCCTAGTCCTCATCAGAACTCAAGCCATATCAGTTCCTTCGCAGCCTCTCTGTCTAGCGGCATAGTCCTTGTGAACTCTACCTTGCAGTCGCATTCAGGAACTCTAGTGCCAAGAGTCATTAGCGACACTTCTTTGGTTTAAGTCATCAGAGCAGCCTTCTAATCACCACAGAGACTCTAAAATCGATAATATAGCGGAATTCCAGTTTGGAGCTTCAATTCTCTATCTTGCGGACCTACTTCTTCCTTGAACTGAATCTAGTCGGAGAAGTGTTTAGGGGTTATAATATATGCGCATATAGGTTATATCCTTATTCACACAAAGTGAGGTCCTGGCTTCTTCTGGAGTAAAGTCTTCATCTACTATCTGCTATTTGAGTCTTCAAAAGAGAGCAGCGCAATCCACACTCTTATCAGGTACTCCTTGAAAACTGTGATGTCATTGAAGAGTAATAAGTCCATTGAACTGTGAACTGTGAATTGTGTACTCCAAGCTTTGAGGGGACGTATTAATGTTTGGTTACTTTTGCAGGTGTCCTCAACACATCACAATCCAAGACGACACCAGGGTGTGGCAGTCTCTCTTGTTTGTTATCCACTTCCCCTTTCCCTTTCGTTCCTGGGCTCAGAGGATTCTGGGTGCAGGGGTGATTGGGAGTTGGGAACATATCTTCTGAAGACCCCCGCTAGATCGCCCCCACAGACTACAGGAGTTCAGGTTAGTCCTCTTGACACTAGGCATGTGATGGCAGAATACCTTATTCATTAGCATGTCAAGGAAACAGCCTTGGATGGCAGGAGAAATAATAAAAAAAACACAGTGTTCTGCTGAGGCAAGCAATATGAGCACAGAGGCCTAACCCAGGCACAGTCTTACATGGATTGCTAAATTTAAAATGGATGCTCACTGGCTAACTAAAACTTACAGGTTGCGAGGATAACTCAGTGGGTTGCATAACGTGAATACAAATGCATGTATTTTAGCCACACAATGCTAACCTTAAACAGCACGACAAAGGCTATGGGAAAGGGAATTTTAAATCTAACATGGTGTCAATTTCTTGTCCTTTTCATTGTGGGATGGATCTTGAGTGTAACATAGTCTTCTCTGAATTTTTGGGAACTTGTTTGTGTGGACTGCTGTATTTTGTTGATGGAATGGTTTCAATTTATTGAAGGTATGAAACGTACCTTCCACTATTATATCAGATGGCGTAGTGATTTCAGCCAGCATAAGAAATGTGGGTCCTTATATGAGAAGGATGTAGTGAACACTATACAGATTTCTGTAAAATACTGATGTGTTAGTGGTAGAATCAGCTGTCACCTGACTTCTTGTTTCAATCGGAATGCTGACATGCCCGAACAAGTGTTCAGGCCAATGAGAGTGGACAATATTCACAAAAATAAGCATTTAGCACCTTTGTAAAGATGAGATTGAATACAAAGGCAGGTTCTGTAGCAACTGGATGTCATGAATAGAATGAAAGTTGTGTTTACCCGCTAAAGACAGAAGCTAAATTGGTAGTCAGCATTTATGAGGTGAGCCAGAAAAATTGTTTGTTTTTGGTGATGTTACTATACTCTTCAAATCAAACAGGCGGTAATGTACTTAACTAGCAATACTAATTTGTTCTCATCGATCTGGAGATGTTTTCTTTCCTCCTGAAGACTGTAAAGAGGGATGCATATAGAAACATAAACTGTTCTATCTTTTCATACAATGTGAATAATCAAATGACCAGTTGAAAGAAAAATACACAGCACTTGCATTCAGTGCCTTTATTGATGAAATCATTTTGCTCCAGATTTTAGACTTTCGTTAAGTGTTGAAAACGTGTCTACCTTTAGGACTGATCTGTTTTGATTGCAATGATCCATACAACATGAAAGTAATAGTACAGTGCTCCATTGTATTTTGATTAAGTTTGCACTATAGAAATACAGCATGCATACATATATAGAACAAATTTATGACAGAATGATAAAAGTACTACATTTAGGATAAAACTGCACTGTACATCTGTACAAGTTACATGAGGTTATTCTATATACCTATATAAACACTGCCAAATGATTTATAGAAAGGAATAGCCCTGGTGAGACTGTGAGAGGAAAATGAGTATTTGGGCAGAGAGAGCCATTTACATTAGACGTGAGAATGCAATGACTGAGGAAATGAGAGGTAATGATGGAACAAATACTTTTAAAGCCTTCATTGGAAGCATTGTGAAAAGTGGTCAGGCAGAGCTCAAGGGTAGAGTTTTGCATTTTTGGTGAACGAAAGTAGTCCAATATTTAATAATCATAGACCATCTCAAATTAGGCACCATTTTGCTTTGTTTAATCTCATGCCTTTGTTTAACTATATGGCACCATTACCATACCTGCAATTTGAAGGGAATATATGTTTTGTAAATGTAGTATTACTGGGAGATGGTACTGTGCGCGATGCAAGATGGCCACTGTGCTCTAACCGTCGCGTCATACTTGTAAAACAATGAGCTTTTTTGCAAGGAGGGGACTTCAGGTTGAATTTCTTAGTGAACATGCTTCTTAGCTATGGCCTCCTCCCTCCTCTCAGCTGGTGCAGCTCCCTCTTGAAGGGATTTTTGGAACAGTATAACTGCTTGGAGACTCTTTTCCTTTCACCATATTAAAGAGGCTATTCATTTCTGACAGGAACTGTTGCAGCTGTCCTGTTTATGAACACCAGTCATTATACCTAATTCTGAATTTTTTCATTTATTTTCTCAAAAACACTGCTACAATAGATTTGTTTTTGGCACTATGTGGGCAGTATTATATTTATTGTTTTTATCTATTGTTTTAGTTCTTTTGGACCGAGTATATCTTTAACCTGTTATTTTGTTATGTTTAAAATGAAAACAAAATCAACGTTAGCCCACCCAAACAAACAAAAGCAAGCTGCCTCACCCCCCCCATTAAATACAAGGGGCCTCATTTATGAAAAGTGACCCATTGCTGCGTGAAAACAGTGATGCATCACTTTTTACTGCCCCCTCCTTGCGACACCAATGATGCGTCATATTTACAGTATGACGTATCTGTATGGCGCAAAAGTGACACATTGCTGGTGTGTCACAAAAGTGATGCAACTCCAGCAATGCATCATTTCACATGAGGAAAGCCCCTTATGAAAGGGCCTGCGTCAGTCTTATGCCTGCTGTGAGGAAGGCGTAATAAATTGACACATTTGTGTCCTAGAAGTGGCGCCGTGAAATGTTTTAGATTTCACTGCGTCACTTCCATGACCCTTTCTTGCGTCAAAATGCCCCCCTTGCATACATTAAACCTGGCGCAGGTATAATGTGGCAAAGGAGTTTACAAAGTAGCGCATCTACCTAGATGCGTCACTTTGTAAATATGGCATAACAAAGCGCATTTTTTACGCCACTGTTGCGTCACAAAAAGTGACGCACCCACGGCGTAAAAGTAATGCATGGCCGCATAAATGAGGCCCAAGGTTGTTGACTCACTGGAAGCCCCATTGAATAACATTTTGGAAGAAATTCGGGCTATCCATTTAAAGACAGATTCCAATTACTGGGACATTAAATACATTCAATCAGATCAAAATAACTGATGATGTGAAAGCCACTTCAGCTGTAACTCCTTGGCACATCAGATTCCTCCCCTTCAAATAACACTACTTGACAATGGAAAATAGAAACCACCAAGACAATTCACAAATCTACCTGTTTCAGAAAATATTGAAGTCCGGAGCTGTAGTCTCTTTTTGAAATCTTCATTACATAACATGCTCAACCGTAGGTTTCCAAAAAGATTGAATTTGACAAAGCCGACCGTATTCCTTTTCAGCGAAGCCATCATCACATCAAACCCAGGCCGATTATCTTTAAGGTTTAACAACATCATCATCTTCTTCTTATCAGAAAGGCTGGACAAGAAATTCCAAACCTTCTTATTGAGGGTTGTAATGTATTTATTCATTGGTATTTTGGAAAAGAGGCAGTGAAAATTTGTCTACAATTCTCGGATTTACCACCAAGATTGAGAAAAACAGGATGCAAATATGCCATTTTTTACACTTTTATAATGCGTGTACAGTCAAAATGATGACGATTTTCTCCTCCCCGTCAGATTTGAAAAAAGTTTTAGACCAACACGAATCTATTGTCATGGAATCACCGCCTTCAGATTCTGCTGGCTACATTTTATTCACACTCAGCATTATACTTCAGATTGTTGACGTAGCAGGTACATGCAGTATGTTCAATCATGCTTCGTACTTCCGTCTCGACTTTGCAGTTGATATGAAGTCTTGTTCTGTGACCTCCATTTGCATAGTTTGTCCTGTTTGTCTTCTTTTTGATGGGCTACTATCTCTACACTGTCTTTTAATTTTCTCATGTTTCTTATCTCTTACTATTTCTCTGTGGCTCATAAACAAAAACTGACTGTTGTTTCTCTTAAACGTAAAGGTTTACAGCATCCAGTCAAGACACATAAAACTTTAGAATGTTTAAAAAAATGTAATGCTGATATTTGCTTCTTGCAGGAAACCCATATAAATGATAAAATCCTACATTCCATATCTAGGGGATAGGTAGAAGACATTGTTTCATCTCCAGGCACAAGCACAAAAATGATGTGGCTATTCTCCTTTAACATAAATCCCATATATAATTATTAACTCAACATCATGATTCTAGTGGCAAAAATGTCTATGCACAAATTAAAGTGAAAAAATACATTCCGAACCTTGTTAACATCTACGCTCCCACATTAGATGACCCTTCTTTTTGGGAAAATATTGCTACTGAATTAGAAAAATTGGATACCGTTCAACTTGTCATGCGGGAGATTGTTATCTTATTCGTGATCCGTTATTTGACCATTATTCTGCATTCAAATTCAGGCTCACTAAATCTTTTCAACTTTTGAAAAACATTTTTTTTTCTATCACTATACTGATGGATTTCTGGAGACTTGCACCTCCTATGGATAAAGAATTCAGTTTCTTTTCAAATGCATATTCCGCTTTCCTCAGCGTTGATTACCTGCTATCCTCTCACCACTTATGTCATATGATTACTGATCCTAACATAGATTCTATTGCAATCTCTGATCATGCTTTAATCTCCTTTTCTTTGACCCTAACAGAGTCCTGGCCTACTAAACATAAATGGAGAATGAACTCTGACAAAGCTCTCAACCAAATTATTTCCAGGAATCTGGATACTACCATAAACGACTATTTCTGAATAATAATCTTGAGGACACTTCTAAAATTATCCGTTGGGATGCATTCAATATCTGAGCAGTCGCTTTATCGATTAAGGATCATGAAAATAAAGGACTTTGTGCCCAATTATCCACTCTAGAGAAGCAGATAACTGATCTTGAAAATACTTTTTATCTCTTCACTGATAATAATTGCAAATCTCAAGTTTACAAAGTAAGATGTCAGTATAATACTTGTTGAGTACAAGAGCAGGATTACTTACATCTAAAGAAAAGTCAAACTTCCACTGCAACTCATATACATCTGGGAGACTCTAAACCAACAACCTACATACTAAAATAGACAAAAATAAAATACCAGTTTTTAGGAAACATGATGGCACTTTGTAAATTCTACAGAAGAGATAAAAAAATGACTTTTTATATTTTTATACCTCTCTGTATCATATGCTTGCAGACCTCCAAGATGATGCCATTAAAAAAGATCCTTAGAGACTGCCATATATCTCAACTTTCTACTGCTGATAGATTCACATTAGAAAACCCTATTGATATTCATGGGATTACCAAAGCAATCAATTCACTAGATTCCAATAAGTCCCCTGGGCCAGATCATCAAGTCTGAACTTCCTAGCAGGAAAACCCAGCATAAGGGGGATTAAATTTAAACAAAATCTAATCAGAATAAATCTGTGCTTTGTATTTCCAATATGCTCTAAATATGAATAGTCCACCGGTAATACCATCGGAGATTGGTTATACAACATCACTGTATCCTTTGAATAATTAACATTTTGGCACTCACATGTAATTTTTGCTTGAAAATTATACTACAGTTTTTCCTTTGTTATCTTTTTACACGCACTCGGGTAGTAAATAGTTCCTGCAGCCCAAGTGCATCAATGTAGCTCTTACTTAATGAAGTCAAACAACTTTATGGGTGTTATCCAAATCCAGGCAATGTTTTAATATAGTCTGGGTTACATTTATTGTATCCCTGTGCTATATAGAATGCCACAGGAGTACAGGAGCAACCTTAACTTTATCAATCAAATGAGGTATCCCCAATTCAAGATTAGAGATAACATTTGAATGTGAAATTGGGACAGTGAACACTTTCTTATAAAATCTATCCTCCAGAGTTTGAGGTTGGATTGCCAAGGCCATACCCCATACCCCTGCCCCATAGGTTACCGCTGTTACTATCTTTGCTTGATATATCTTTATCATTATTGGGAGTGGTTTTGAACCTAGCCTTTTTGAAAAGGTCTGTATAGCTTTCATACCCCACTCCATCACTAATACCCTATTGTTCACCATATGCCCACAAATGCTTTTTTGTCAAAATAGACCCCTAAGTACGGGACAGAGTCTGCAAACTCCACTCTCCAAGCACCTATCACAAAATGTGAAATTCTCCTTGAGGATGGGGTCCATGTAATGAGAACAAAAGACTTTGTTTCATTCACCCTCAATCCCAATGAGGACATAAATGATATATAGGTCATTATTATACATTAACAGACCACCCCTGTTTTTGCAATTAATACTGCATCCTCTGCATATGCAAGTATAGGTGTAGTAATGGACTCAAAAACTGGAACATCTGAAGTTTCTCCCCCTAGGGCTGCCTCAACACCATTTGTGTATACAGAAAATAAAAATGGGGCAAGGACACACCACTGCATAACAACTCTTTCAATCTTAAATGGGCAATTTAGCTCTCCATCTTTACCAAATCTAACACAGCCAGAGGCATTGGAATACATTTGTCAGATAAAACCGTTTTTTGCCAAATCCACCCCCATCATCTCCATTTTGTCCTAGAGTTTGGAATGGATTACGCAGGCAAACGCTTGGCTCAAATCCATAAACCCCATGAAAATCTGTCCAGTTTTTGCTCTGGTGTATTTACCAATAATTAGGGCTAGGTTGACGCACTGATCTATAATGTCTCTACCACTATGAAAACCGTACTGTGACTGCATCAGAATTTTTTACTCATTTGCAAACGTTTCTAAATTGTTTGAGATTAGGCGCTCCATGAGCTTTGCTGTAGTGTCTAATAATGAGATAGGTCTGTCATTCTGGGGCTTATCTTCAAGACCCTTTTTGTGAATAGGAACAATAATGCTGGTTTTCCAGGAATTTACTGGGGTAGATTTTGCTATTGCATTAAAGGTATTTGTTAGCAATGGAGCCCATAGATCTTGATGTTCAAGAAAAAGATCTATGGGAAAAATATCTGGCCCTGGTGCCTTTCCCCTAGTGCACTTGTTCAATCCTACTTTAATCTCCTCAACTGAAAATATCAGGTGGTCAGTCTGAGCAGGCTTTGTGGTCTGTGAATCAATCGCAAAAGTGTCACTAATAGCAAAATCTTCTCAAAATGGGCCACCCTTAGGTCTTCAATGACATGTGAGTCCAATATGGGGTCAGTATATTTTCAAAAAAAGTGTGCATTAATCACCCCTCAGAATTCTTTACTATTGTTAGAAATTGCTGCTATCTCAAGGTTTTCCCAAGCTTCTTCTCTTAAAGCCCTTTCCCTTACCTTCCTAACAACCAGTTATGGCTTCTGAAGCAGCTTAATCTGATCCCTTTCCCTAGGTATTTCTTTAAGGCCTACATGCAGGTTATTGGATGATTTAGAGCATTCTTGGCCAAACCAGCAGGTCACTAATGAGTTTGATTGTGATTTAGTGAGGGTTAGAGACAGTTTTACTTCCTCCAAGAGGTTCTCAAAGTGGGCAGATAATAATTGGGGGTTACTGTCAAATTCCAGACATTTTAAAACCAGCCAAATATTCTCAGTTACAATTTTCGTTACCATTTTTGACTTATCTATTTGAGACCATTTTAATTGATAACCATTTTTCCTTCTTAAAATTGGTTTTTCCATTTTTAAAGCTATCTTATTATTTTTTACTCCTATTAACTAAGGGTGAGCGCAAAATCCTTTCCGCTCGTGGATTTTGCGGATTTTCGGTAAATCCACGATTCGCGAACTCCCGCGAATTTACTGAAAATCCGCAAAATCCGCGAGCGGCGGATTTGGGGGGCAAAAGTTTAAGCCTGTTGAACTTGTAACTATTTTAGGATGGCGCCGGCAAGCTGCCAGCGACATCCTAAAATAGTTACTAAGTTATCTTCAACAGGAAGCACTAATAGATAAAATAAAGCAGGTGCTCGAGCACCTGCTTTATTTTATCTATTAGTGCTTCCTGATGAAGCTAATTTGGTAACTATTTTAGGATGGCGCTGGCAGCTTGCCGGCGCCATCCTAAAATAGTTACAGCCCAAAAATGTGAGTTTTGTCGAGGTTGGGCAGGTGTGCGTTCTCCCCATATCTATCGTCGATAAATAGCTATGATGCTTGATGGAGGCCTTTGCATTATTGACTTTCACGAGCTCAATCCCTGTGCAGTTCCTATGACCACGAGCTTCTCTGATCCGTGCCTGTCCTTTTATGGACACAAGAGGCATGTGAACTCGCATATACGGCTCGCCTGTTTGGCCCTGCCCCTCACACTAGCGATGTGCACCGTTTTCCAGCCACTTACCCACTATGAAGGACAGCTCACTCGAGGGACCCTGGTGCTCTTCGGTGTGATGGCAAAGTTAATCAGCCCCCCAAAAATGTGAGTTTTGTCGAGGCTGGACAGGTGTGCGTTCTCCCCATATCTATCGTCGATAAATAGCTATGATGCTTGATGGAGGCCTTTGCATTATTGACTTTCACGAGCTCAATCCCTGTGCAGTTCCTGTGACCACGAGCTTCTCTGATCCGTGCCTGTCCTTTTATGGACACAAGAGGCATGTGAACTCGCATATACGGCTCGCCCGTTTGGCCCTGCCCCTCACACTAGCGATCTGCACCGTTTTCCAGCCCCTTACCCACTATGAAGGACAGCTCACTCGAGGGACCCTGGTGCTCTTCGGTGTGATGGCAAAGTTAATCAGCCCCCCAAAAATGTGAGTTTTGTCGAGGCTGGAAAGGTGTACGTTCTCCCCATATCTATCATCGATAAATAGCTATGATGCTTGATGGAGGCCTTTGCATTATTGACTTTCATGAGCTCAATCCCTGTGCAGTTCCTGTGACCACGAGCTTCTCTGATCCGTGCCTGTCCTTTTATACACACAAGAGGCATGTGTGAACTCGCATATAAGCCTCGCCCGTTTGGCCCTGCCCCTCACACTAGCCATGTGCACCATTTTCCCGCCCAGCCTTTACCCACAATCCGCAAAATCCGCGAATCCGCGAATTTGCAGATTTTGCGGTTTGCAAATTTGCGAATTGCGAATTCGCAAAATTCGCCCATGCTTACTATTAACATTGAGATAAAAATAATTGCATGGTCACTATGAGGAGAAAATTAAGTATCTATATAGTTAGTCCTTCCTAGCATAGAACCTGATAATATTGCATTTTCAATAGCCAACACGTACTCATTACGAACAAAAGTCTTGTTAAATTCTCCTGTATTTGGATCTGCCCTTTACAAATTTCTTTTTAGTCAATCTAAGCACAATTGGCTGGAGTAGACTGGAGAACCTTTTTCTCCAGTTTTTGCCACACAGCATTGTCTTCCAGCAGTGTGTAATCTAGTAGCTGGTGGATTTATGGGGATAGGTGGTCCCACCAGCTTTGTAAATGTTGTGGGGTTTCCTTTCATATTTCTTCCAGTTATCTTTCTTTTAGATGCAAGCTGGATGACTAAAATATATGAAGAGGATGGTGCAGACTCTGTTATGTTCACGGGTGAGATGATTAAAGGTGAAGGAGGAGTGTTGTCAGTTCTATGAAGTGATGCAGTACTTGGCTCAGATAGAGATAAAATAGGGTTCATAATACGTCTCCACTCTGCCAAAGAGAGTCAGCACTCAGTAAGCTCTATTTCCTGACCCGATCCGTTTGCTGCCCTTGCTAGAAAATCATCCATAGTATTAACTATGCCCTCCCCGTTTTTTATTAGCTACAGCCTTTCTCTTACCCATTTTTGTGATGTTTATGAGTGTCTTGGGCCAGATGTCAGGGGTGGCCCAGGCTCCTCCAGGCTCTGACGGGTGTGGATGGGCCTGCCCTTTACCTGGGGGTTGCCCGGGCGAGGCCTTGGTGTACCCACGCACATCCTGAGGGACTAAATGGCGTCAGAAATGCCCAGGTTGATGATGGGAAACAGAGTCCCCAGTGAAAGCTGCTCAGGCACAGGCTCCTCTCCAATGTCCTATGGTGGCTACACCGGCCACTGGACTGCATCGTGCCTAAATGGTTCGGAAATGCACAGGTGGATGATGGGAAACAGTGTCTCCAGCAAAAGACCGTAAGGCACAGGCACATGCTCCTCTCCAATGTCCTGCAGCATCTACTTTCATTATTCACTGACTCTCAGAATACTTCTATGAAGGACGGGCCTTTTAATGAAGCCACTGTCCTTTAAAACTGGATAAATACCCTACTTAAGTTTCTAATTATCAGCCAATATCTCTCAATAACCAAGATTGAAAAATACACGCCAAAATATCAGGTAATGGACTAATACTTCTACTTACTTCAATCATACCAGCAGACAGGAAGGAATTTGTAAAAGGTAGATCGGCTGAACATTTATGCCAAGTTATTTCTTCTGCTAGTGACCTCAAGTATCCAGTGAGTTTATTGGCCTTGGATGTGGTGAAAGCGTTTGATAGGATGAATTGCCAATTTCTGTTTAAAAAATTGGAAACTTTTCATTTTGGACCCACTTTTAAAAAAATGGTTAGATCACTGTATTCAGCCACCTCCTTTTACATTTATATCAATGGAACCCTTTCTAATCCATTCAATTTATACAGAGGTATTTACCAAGGATGTCCTTTATCCCCTCTCTTTTTTCTTATTGTCATTGAACCTCTCTTTTGCCCATTCTGGATCAATCAACAATATACTGGAATATGTTATATGTAAATTACCGTGTTACTTTACTGCCTATTATTCTTCATATTATTTGTCAGTAAGCTGATATTTCTGGCTATTCTTTAAACATCAATAAAACTGATTTTTTTTCTAAGAAATATTTTATGCAATTCCACAATGATAGCAAATACAAACATTTTGTGGTCTCTGTCGATCCTAAAGTATTTGGGTATTACTTTTGCAACCTTTGTTAAAATCACAATTGAAATCAAGTGCTCTAAAATGCTGACTACCACAAAAGATAAATTAGACAAATGATCACCTCTTCATCTAAGTTGGTGGGCATGTATTGAAGTGCTTAAAATTAATATTGCCTTGCAAATTGTTTACAGTGTATTCATGTTACCATTATGTCTACCTTTTGATTTCTTTAGAAATCTATATGGATTAATTACTAAGTGTATCTGGATCAATAAAGCTGCATGCATCAGCATTAAAACTCTACAAATTCACAAAAAAGAAGGGAGTGGTGGCTTACCCGATTTTAAGAAATACCATATGTCTTTTCCTATTGCACAAAGTTTGATATGGTTTCAAAATATTGACCCATTTAATTCTCCCAAATGTCCTTTAATAGAAAATAAATTCTTACAGCCATTTCCTTTACCTGCACTTCCGACAATGGCCAACACCAAGATTGGAAAATTCTTTCCCATTTTAGCTGTCTCTAAACATGCCTATCTTCTGATGAGAAATTTGCTATTAACATTAAATCATCCAAAAATGTTCACTTTGTTTTAACCCCCACCTCAAACTTAAGAAAAGTATTGCTTCCTGGAGTTCATGGATTAATGCTGCTATTTTTTTATATTAATATTATCTTTCAAGAGTATGTGTTTTATTATTTGATGATCTAAGCACCACATATCAGCTTCCTCAATCTGACTTTCCTAAATATGAGTTATTAAGTAATTCCATCTTCAATGCCAATTCTATTGCACTACCATCTGCTAAAATGTTTTATATGGAGTTTTGTCTCTGCCTTTTTAGCTGTAGGACACATGGCATCTAAAATGTATAAAAAACCCACCCTGATCCTTCTCCTTTTACTGTTTTAGCTCAAAAATAATCTGCAGACGTAAGCATACAATCATGTACACTGTACAATGGAAATCTATTTGGCCATCTAATATTGCAGTTATCTGCCGGCTACTGTTATATAAATTGATGTATATCTCTTATACCATTTTTTTTGTCCCCACTTAATTTGTTCAAAGCAAAATTATTAGCTGCACTACAATATTTGCATTAGAACACGACCTTAGGAGGTTTACAACATATACTGTATGATTTCAATTTTGGACTGATGTTTGGAATATTAATTAAGAGTTTCAATGTCCAAATCACATTATCATTTCTTTTGCATTCTATGAAGCTCATGCTTTTGAAACTGTATTATTTCCTGCTGATTGCTATGTTTGATTTCCTTATCTTGACTGCTGTTAAATCAATTACTCCAAACTGTAGGGATGAAAATTACTAATGGTTATTGTTTGGTGGGAATGGATTATTTTTCTTTGACATTGACAATCCTCTTTAGTATGTATTCGTAAAGACTGTACTATACGTATATCTAGCCTGCGGTGCCCTCTTGACTCATATTACCACCTGTAATTCATTATAAGACATATTGGGGCCGATTCCGATCCGCTAAAATTACCGTCCGTACGAATCGCATCTGTAGCCGTCTCCGTACGACTCGTGCACACGCTGTATGACCCGACGAGTACGATCTGGACCGGGGCACCAGGACCCGAGTCGTACGGTCCACGTCAGGTAAGGGCGATTCGTACGGAAAAGCGCACAATCACATACACCGTACGGCGCGTACCCCCCATGATCGCAGGGGTACGGCGCGTACCCCTGCGATCATGGGGGCTATGTGCCATACCCGGGAGGGCCGTTCCGTACCTGTTTCGGGGTGAACTCTGCTTTTACGGCTGTTTTCAGCTCCCGTAAAAAAAGGGTCACACGGTGCGTACCCGACACATATCGTACTTGCTGGGTCATATAAACCAACCGCGAACCGTACAGATGTCGCATACAGCGGGTTTCGAGGGAGACTCGTATCGAGATTAGAGTAGTACGATCTCTGTACGAATCGTACGGAGTCCAGCTCCTGGTACCAATCGTACTTCGTCGTATGTACGGGGGACGTTGCAGAGTACGATCTGTACGGGAAAAATGCTCCGAACGTCTTTTCAGAGCGCTTTTTACCGGATCGGAATCGGCCCAATACTGTTTGGTTTATATTTCTTTTAGTAGCCCTTCTTTGTTTCCATTTCTTTAGTTTTTTGACTGTTCAACTACACTGATGTAAGTTATTGTTCACATATTTCAAAAGTTATGTCGTTCACTGTCATTCCTTACAGTTACAATAATATTTTTTGTATGATATTAACTCTGTATTCTATTTAAAATCAATAAATATAAATATTTTTTAACTTATAAAAAAGTAGCAATACCGAAAAACATAAGATAATTTAACCACTACTGTTTCCATTACCTCATATTCTTGAAATATATACTGTCTATGAACTAACAGCCTTATTTTCAGCTTGGCAAAAAGAAAACTCCATTACAAACATCCAGGTGTTCACATCTCAATATATGCGTTTATTATACTTTATGGTATTTGTAACATGGTGGACAAGAAACTTGTGATATTTTCATGTAGTATCCCTCCTGCCAAAGTCTAAATATGTCCCTAAGTCCCTTAATCCGCATTTTGCTCCTCCACAATCAACTCAGAGAATATGTTTTGAAATACTGATGTAATCTGCATACAGGTTGAATCCTGTATTATAAGATACTATACAAATCTAGTTACTTACATAAAGAGTGGCAAAATTATAGAATATGTATTGACCTGGAGTATGTGTAATGAACAAAATGGAATGCATGAATGAATTCCACTCACTGTGCTACTACATACATTGACCAGCGATTTTCAAATAAGATCTACTACTGCCTGAAAAGGGACAGTGTGGACTAACCTGTTAGCATTCTTATCATACAAGAGCACAAGCAACCTCAGAAACGTCGCAGCAGCTTGGCCCTTTGGAGTGAAGTAAAGTTTGAGTTCAAAGGAACAAAGAGCTACAAGATCATTGCTGGATATGGTATTCACATTCAAAATTCTTCTAATTACTCAGGTCTGTTTCCACTCAAGTACCTTGCTCCTCACTGAGCCATAACAGACAGTGCCAGCACTCTGCAGATCAGGTAGGGCATTCCTGCCCAATAAAAGTACAATCCAAACACCCGACCCCTTGCTTGACCGTACAGGAATCGAGACTCACCTATGCTCCCTGTGGTTCTGGACCTCCACGTCTTCAGCTTCATGCCTCCTCCTGACTCTTCTGCTTCTGCTGTGCGTCCACTGCAATTTGAGACCACCTGCAAAGGGAACAAGTATTGGTAAATGCATTAGATTTTGCCTATGTGATTAATAAAAGTTTTTTAAGTTGTAACTAGATAAGCAGTTGTGCAATATAAGTTGAAGAACTCTGTAAAAGTGTTCTAACTTGTTTACTGAGAAAGGCAATAAATTGTAAATGCTTCATAAGACACTGAAATGTAGTAAAATATTTAAAGTAAATAACATTGTGACACAATAGCACGCACGAAGCAAAACAGCACCACAATTACAAGATAAGAGGCCAACATCAAACAACACAGTGAATCCAAAATGCAAAAAACACAATCACATCACAACACAGATTTGCAGTAATGCAACTCAAACCCACAACAGCACCAAAATCTAAATAAAAGAGCACAACGAAACACAACACAACAAATAAGCACAAAAATTATTAACACACGTTACCACCTCCATAATCCTGCTTTCATAATACGATGGTAAAAGCTTTTTGCACCAAGCACCTCCAAAACTTAACACCAAGGACACCAAATAGTCCCAGGCAGAAGATTTTGGTAAGACAACCCGCTCTTTTCAACCTTGGAAACATACATTAGCCTAGACAGGAATAGTCTCTGATCAGGTCTGGGGTGAAAATAAAATCCAATTGACAAGAGAGCTTTGAAGTCAGAGAATCCCACAAGACCATTTATGACCAGCCTGCCGATGTTAGAACATGGCAAAAGGGGCAGAATGTTTAATATGCACCCTGTAAAAGAAACTGTCCTTGAAGAGCATGAGGACTGCATCCGTTACAACAATATCTGGCGTGCAATCACCGTAAGAGAAAAGACAGCAGTCGGAAAGGTGTCTGCTCACAAAGAGGGGAAGGAAGAGTGCTTTGGAAGAGGAGCAGAAAGGCCTAACACAGATCGGCAAAAGTAAACTGAGAGCTAAGAAAAAAAAGTAAATGTAGGGTAATACAGTGTGGTATTTAAGAAGCATGCTGAATCTGCCTCAAGTGGTGACCATGACAGTATTAGTTTCACTTTTGACAGTATTAGTCACGGGGAAGCCCTCTCAGCAGTCAGGCTCCTCTGGGATCCACAAACTGAGTTTACATATTATATAAAACAAGATTTGGAAGACTTAACTATCACAAAACTTCAGGATCAGAGCGGGAAGCCTTACTTCATACCAACTTGTTTGGATAGCCTTTGCGTAGTCAGCAATTTATCTCAACAAACCTCACACAGACAAATCAAATTAGAGGCATGGATTTCCTTACTACTTTTTTTTTTTTAAACTACAACTGCAAGGATTGAAGACCAGGACCTGAAATCTATCCATCTCAGTATTGAAACAACTGCAGTCTGTTGAAGTGCTGCATTTAAATCTGAAACTGTGATGGTGGATTTGCACTTCCTGGAACAGCGAACAAAGTAGGCAAAGTAGACACCATCTTGAAAAAACACTTAAGATCACAATGAGCTATAAGATTAAATAAATACTATGACAATTTAAAAACAAACACCATTTTAAAAATAGAAATATGTAAAAAACTAAATAAATAAATATAAATATGTTAAAAATTCAAATACAAATATATTTAATATTAAAACAAATTAAAAAATATATTATAATGTTAAATACATATAACAAATACCTACAAATATTATATTAAATACATCAAAAAATATCCAAACTAATAAATATGTTTAATTAAACATTATTTAGAAACAAAAACATTAATTATTACATAAATGTACTTTTTTTATTTCCTACCCTATAATACCACACAATTCACAACCCACATCTAAATAAAAAAAAAAATTTACTTCCTCAACTAACATAATTAAGTACCAAAGAAAGAAATATTATTAGTTAAAAAACAAACTAAAAGTCATAAAAAGAATTTCACTTCCCACACTTTACCACTATAATCCCCAAAACCCACAGTTAAAATTAACCTGAAAAGAAATAATTAAACAATGAAAACGAATTTTAAATTCAAAAACTAATAGTATTTAACAACTAATTATAAAGTACGTAAAATGTATTTACTCCCCACACAGTACCCCTATATAAATAAACCTCCCCACAAAAAATATTAACAAATACCCTAAATAAATATAAATTAATTAATTAATATTAATGATCAACTAATTTTTAATTAATTAAACAAGAAATTTTTCCCACCCGTTACCCCTATAAACCCCATAACTCGCACCTCAAATTAATTACACAATTTCTGCAATTCATTTTCTATCAATTAATTAATATTAATTAGGAACTAAATATTCATTAATAAATGACTTCTCACCCGTTACCCCATAAACCCCACAACCCACATCTAAAAAGATCACACAATTTCCATAATTAATTATCAATTAATGAGTTAATATAAATTAACAACTAATTATTAATTAATTAAACATAAATTACTTCCTATTCTTTACCCCTATAAACCTCACAACCCTCAACTAAAATTAATAACAGAATTTCCATAATTATTTTTCAATCAATTATTTAATATAAATGAACAACTATTAATTAATCAAAAATAAATTACTTCCCACCCTTTACCCCTAGAAACCCCACAACCTCCACCTCAAACAAATTACATAATTGCCATAATTAATAATCGATTAACTAATTAATAATAACTAACAACCAATTATTAATTAATTACAAATAAATGACTTCCCAAAATTAATGCCATAAAATCTTAATTGAATAAATGAAATATAATCCTTAATTTATTATATTTAAATTACTTCCCACCCTAATCCCCTATAAACCCACAACCTGCTACGGAACAAAAAAATGCAACATTTCATTTAAAAAATATTCCTAACTCCTAAAAATGTAACACATGTATCAAAAAGCATAAACAATACTTGTATCAAAAAACAAACATCACATACATTTAAAATATACACTAAAATACATAACACTGTTTTAAAAATTGACATTTTAAACATCTATATTTTTGCAAACAATATTAATGATTTCTTTTTTTAAAACAATATTTCTTACCTTAAATTCGATATTATTGACCACGATATTCTTGATGTCGATATTTCTGAAACACAAAATTTCCAACTTGATATTTGTGTAAATCGACAGTTCCAACTCAATATTTTGTCTCAGCACTTGTGTTATGTACCTGTGGAACCCTGATATATGTGTACAATTGCATTGTCGTGGTTTCTCTAAAATGTGAAGGTGAAACTAACTACCTCCTGGACTAATATCTAACACTAATGATATCCTCACCCTGATGTGAGAGTACCCCAGTACTTGAACCATTGTGTGCAATATGTACAGAATGCTCTAGAGAATCTTGGTATGTGATCTGGGTAACAACGCATTTGTGAGTTCAACAACATGATGGAGTAATGTAGTGTTTGATGTCTGTGCTAAATGTGCCTGTCATTAACAGATATATACTGCTCTGAATTTGAAGCCCTGTGAAAAGCCAATCTTCCAGAAAAACCTGCAATCAGAAGATGTGACCATTCCACAGTGCGTTCTTGACTTCTCGCACTCCTAACCTCCCTTCACTTTAGGAACTATTGTCGGTGTTGCGATTATCTTCTGATACTGAGTTTAGTCCCCAGGGGGAATGGAGGTCCAGGGTCTAATGAGACATTGTAATGCAATAGGTCCTAACCAGTTTTTGCGTGGATCTTGTCCAGTCTGCATTTAGGCATTCAGCCAGCAGTCTGTCAGGTGTCTACGATGGGGTTTGCCACTTGTTTGACCACTCTTGTTACTGTTGGGTAGAAATATCTATAGTGGTCCTTACTGTTAAATGGTATAAATTCACAATGGTTCAATAGCCTGGGCTTCCTTATCTTCAAATTTGCCAGGTTTTCACATCCTTCTTGAATTCTCGTGTACCTGCAAATTTCATAATTTGCCCGCAGGGCAACTTCAGAGGTTTGCCATGTGTATTTCAAATGAGGATTTTCTGATGCATATTTCTTTCTAGGCAAAGTGAACTAGTTTAGCAGCTAGTAATGAACACGGTGTCCTAGCTTGAGATCGGGTCGATTACGGTGGCGTTTGGACGAGTGTCTGTCCGCTATCATTGCACGAACGGAACCGATCGACAGGTGGTCGTTGGTCCCGCCTGCCGCATCAGGATCTGACTGCTGTGGAAGGGGTCGGAAACATGCCTCTTTGTATTGAGGCTCTTTTCCAGGCAGCAGCACAAGCAAAGAGGCATATTTGCAAACATCTCTGCACCCGGTGGCAGGCACACGATGCAGGGATGTTTGGGGGGCACCCCATAGCAGGGGGACTAGAGGAACCCCGCTACTGGCCCCAAAAAAAGCCTTTCCACTAGAAATGGCTGGTGGAAAGGTGGATCAAAATTCTCACTGCAGTGCCTCAGAGGGCACGGCCTCCGTTGTGGGGAATGCAATCAGACCAATTGCCTGACAGGCACCTTGAGCCTGTCAGAAGCTGTTGGTCAGTCACTGGGCTGATGCGGTCCGACCGACCACATCCTAATGCAGCGGTTTAACTGTGATTAGAGATGGCGGCACATCTGTGTCGGTCCCACAGACATCGTAATGGGCACTAAGTGGCATGGGCTTTTTCCATAGCATCCTGTGTAGGTGATGTAGAGTGCCTCAAAAGTTGAGCATCTTGTTATAGGTAGAAAGTGTAATGATTAAAGCACTGGAGCATTATGTAAAAGGTTTTTGTCATAATTTTGTTAACATACGTTATCAGGGATTGATTTGTTTTCCGGAGTTATTATCAAGAACACAGCCAGTGAGAGGGTTCTCTTGACCCTTAGGGGCTGAGGACTTATTCAAGTTATCAATAGGAGACAGTGTACCCAAAGGACTGCAACCTCATGTACCCCTCTGAGTATTACATGAGTGAGGAGAGCATTACGTAAAGATCAGTCCTGTCAGACTCAGTAATAGTTGGTGGGATTGAAAAAATCCTATCCAAGGGCACACAATATAAATAGCAGTTGTTATACAAATAAAAATTATAGTGGCACTGATATTTTTCAAACTGCAGAATAACAGAAAATATTGTAACATTATGACACTATTTTAAGGTTTGCCCATGTCCCGAACCCATCTCTTCCATCCGCTAACTAATCTGATTTTAGCACCAAAAGGGCCCTACTTGAGTTTAATAGATAACCTAAAACTACATACCTTTTCGGAACAACAGAAGCAGTATTCAATAATTAGACCACTGGTATTCTCATCTCTTCACCTCAGAAGTTATGTTATCCTCAAACAGGCAGAAGAGCCTGCTAACAACTCAATGTACACTTTCTGTAGGCTTCAGCTAGTAAAAGTGTTTACAGCTAGTGCACAATCTTCAGCTTGAGCCTCTGGACTGAAATTCCTCTCTAGCTGTCAATATTTCAGTGTAGCCTATGTATTCTGCATTGAACATTGTTGATTATTACAAAATAAACAATCATTATGGAAGCCCCTTTTGCATTTCACCTTTTTATGTTCCAGGAAACATTATTTACTGTTTCAAAACAATAGCAGATATCTTAAAAGATACAATTATTTGAAATCATTTTGTTTATTTAAGAATAATCACATGCAAAATCAAGATATAAAGTTATAATACAACAAAACATTAAACATGATATTTGATCAAGTTGATGTATCACATTGTACTAAAACAAACATTTTACCGGCATTCGCAGTTGCTCATTTATCCATAAAAGAGTAGCAATAAATAAATGAATATGTATAATCTCAAAAGGGGATGGAAAAATAAAAGAAAATATATGAATATTATATCAGGAAAGGTTTCAGCCCATAGTCATACCCTCCTACCTATTTGTTCAAACAGTTAAACATGTCACAAACCAATTCTAACAGCTGGAAAAAGACTTTAGCCAAGCCGAACCTCAGCAAATTAAGATTGTTACTAGCTTTCACCCTAAAGTGCAATTGAGACTTCTAGATATAATTTATTTATTTGGAGTTTTATATAGCACGAACAAGACCCTTAAGGGTGACAAAATGATTTGCAGATAGTATAAAAAACATGGGATAGAACAAGAAAAAAATACGCATACATTATATAAAAATACACAATGTACAAATATAGATACATGCACATATGGTAAACGGAGAGATAGGAGACTGTGGGGCCGATGGCGGTTTAAGGCACCTCCGCAGTGCTGGCGGAAAACGTCCATTTATTCACTCCTGTGGCGGTCATCGCATCCGCCATGTTACAATGGTCAAAGAAAGCTCATTTCCCGTCCATAGCAGAGTTTTGGGATCTGCCAGATTTCTCCTTCTGCCACGGTGGCGGAGGGAACAAATAGAGAAAGACTGCCATGCTGAATGATGTGACAACCGCCCGACAAATCAAAATGCCTCAAAGTGCCCATCAGAACGCAGCAGAGAAACCTGCCACGCAGAGATGGCAGAAGCACAACTGCGGAGATAGAAACTCGAATCGGGGGCACCTCCACACATTCCTGGACACCATGGATCCAGCTCTACATGCCCTTACGCATCCTAGACTCCTCCCTATCGATGACCAGACAAGTCAACGCCGTCTCATCTTCATGCTTGAACATCCTACGCATGCTCAAAAAAATATTCTGTTGGATACCCACCGAAACAAGAAAGACAGTCACCCACGCACTGGTCACTAGTCGACTGGATTATGGAAATACCCTTTACGCTGGAACCACAGCCAAACTACAGAAAAAACTCCAATGCATCCAAAACGCCTCAGCCAGACTCATACTGGACACCCCCCACCATGCTCACATTTGGGGCCCCCTGAAAGACCTCCACTGGCTCCCAGTAAACAAGAGAATCTCATTCCGTCTCCTCACCCACGCACACAAGGCTCTCTACGACCTAGGACCTGAATGCCTCAACACACGACTATCCTTCTACACACCCACCCGCCAATTACGTTCATCCAATCAAGCCCTCACCGCAATTCCGCGCATCCATAGATGCACCATGGGAGGAAGATCCTTCTCCTACTTAGCGGCCAAGACTTGGAATTCTCCCCCCACTCACCTTCGTCTTACGCAGAACCACCTCTCCTTCAGAAAGCAGCTCAAAACCTGGCTTTTCGATAAGTAATGCACCCAACCTCCCTCAAGCGCCTTGAGACCCTCTGGGTGAGTAGTGTGCTATACAAATTACTGAACTTGAACTTGAACTTGCTGTACCTGATCACCTACCAGCAGATAAGACGCCATTGCGGTCAACACCGCAGCTAAATAAATAACACATTCCGCGTTCCAACCACAACATACAACTGTTGTGCTGAAATACGTTTCCTGTCTACATCAGACACCCTGGTGGAGACAGGAACATATGCCCCAGTGTACGTACACATGTCCTGCTTGTCAGAAATTGACACCTCTGCATCTCCCATCACCATATAAATCACTGCAACTAGACCAGTGGTGTCGGTCATGTCACCGCAGCGGTATTGCCACAAGAAAACCTGCCCACAATGTAGTTGGTGTCCAAGCAGGACCGGTGCTAGTCATTGGCAGGGTGGGTAGCTGCCGAGGGCCTCCCATTCAGCCTATCAGCATGGGGTCTGCACTGATCATGTGTCCTGTCGTTTCCCTGCTGATCCAACTACAAGAAAGGTCTCTCCTTGCAATTAGGCTCCATGGAAGGGGTACCCTTTCCGGGGCTCTCAGGGATGGTTCCTGGATGTCTAGGGGAAGGAGACCCTATCTCCTGTCCCGTTTGCATGGAGACCATTCAGAGACATTGTGGGATGGCCAGTGTCCAGCATTTTAGCACCACCACATTTTGAACTCTAAGCCCACAAGCAATTCTCACACCTATCCACTGAAGGTGTGAGAATTGCTTGTGGACTTCAATTAAAAAATGTGGGGGCACTAAAATGCTGGACACTGGTGTCCCACAATGTCTCTGAATTGTCTCCCTGCAAGGGGTCAATAATGTGAATTAGAGGGGTCTCACACATTCCCCTTAGGACCAGGGCCCATGAAATCCTTTAACCTTCCCTGAGTCCAGGACATAAAACCATACAAGCAAGACCAACATCACAACATCCGCACCACATGTAACATAAAATAAATACCACTCAACACAAAATATATGCAACAAGAAGTCATGTGCAGATACACTGTCTACAGTGAAATCTACTTAAGATCATCACCAATTGAATAGGAACACAAGTGTGGTGTAAGGCAAGAGTCCCTCCAAAATGACTAAAGTCATATTTAAACACAAATAAGGGTCAGTCCCAAACAATGTGGAACAGAGGAGGGCAGACCAAGTAGGATGTGTATGTGAACTTCACAGCAGACCAACAAGGTGTTGGAATGAGTCAGTGAGCCCAGGTAGATGACACAACATATTACATACAACTGCCACACAATCACAGATCACTACAGCCCCCCCAAGCAGACATTGATAGGCCCATCACATACAATGGCACACCATATCACACAATGACAGCCCATAACATGCAACACAGAACAACATTTCTGACTCAAACAGAAATCTCAAAGTAAGCACCACTGTGCATTTCACCTACAAGTGAACTGCTGAAATAAATGACACCATTTGAGTATGCCTAGTACATCAACAACACTGACTATACTGCCAACTCACAAAACACCCACACACCATCACTCAACCTCAACAAAGGGAGCACCAACTACTAAGTAGTGAATGAATGCCAAAGTGTCAGGAAGAGTCCATCTTGACAGCAGGAAACTCTGACCTGACACTCAAGACAACCCTCCTCCTCACACCTGCCTTCCACTCATGTGAATCAAAGTGAGTAATTGAAGAAATTAAGAATCACTGTGCAGATTAACAACCATGAAACTGTTCACACTGCATGTGAAGCCCCTCAGGCAGCTCACACACAAACATAGCCTCATTAACATACCATAAGACAGCAACAAAGTATGAAAATAAAAGACTAGCCCAAAGTGGAGTGCACAGTGCAGGAAAAACATGGAGAAAACCACATAGCATTTGTACATGACATGCACGAGGAGGAACACATCACACTACACTTAGGCCATCAAATCAGACATGGGTGGCACAGTGATTGAAATTGGACTAAAGTAACATCTGTGCAATATCTCTGGGATATAGCAATGCAAGCTATGCATTGGCCCAGGGATGATAGGAAGTGTCATAAGCCATAGAGTGACCAGCCCCACATATGTGTCAAATACCTTGACTTGTGTATGCCACCAGCACAACACACATGACTCATTGTCACACTCCCTGACTGTCAAACCCAAGTATGACCTTCACACATACCCCTCATCTACCCATCTCACAGCTTCACTACTCAACACCTGTGAGAAACACAGATAAAGGTGCAACTAAGGTCCTGTGAGTTTCCTGATAACCAATGACACACCCAGGTGTGTATCTACAAATATCAGAATACCTCTCAGGGATGTCTGAGCCAATGCTGATCAAAATCCATTAGCCAAAAACAATTCTCACAAACAACATCCAAAGAAGTCCAACAAGCTGGGCCATGTGCAGGCAAACAGTGGATAGGCAATGTAACCCTAGACAGCACAGGAATACACAACATTTTTACTCTGGCCAAATGCACAGGCAACATACCCCAACCAAATCAAAAAATGCATTATCAAATGGCAATCCTGATCACTAACTGTGATCAATAGGACACATCTGCTAACACAGACATAGACACTTCACCAGCTACCAAGTGAGCAAGTAGTCAATGTGTTGCACAATCATGCACATGCACACCCAGACAAATGAACGGTCAAATATAGGAGGACATAGCACAATTGTGCATTCAAAAGAAGCTCATGAACAAGACTCCACATTTCTGCATGTAACATTCACACAAGAAATGCATACTACAAATACAATACACATCTGAACGTATTTCAATGCACAAACTCCTCACTTATAATGTAATTCAAATAGAACATCACACACACACATGGTCTTGTCAGTAGAAAGAGCCAACACTGCATCCATCAACAACGAATACACAACATATGCACATACCAAATATCCATGTAGCAAACTCAGCTGGACATCAGGGGGACGCACACTAGGCAAATACAAGGCAACATACACTGACAGCAGTACATGCACAGTAAGCAGTGTGTGAACACCAACAAAACCAGTATCACACATATCTGAGTGTTCCACCATGAACTTCCATACCACAAATCATCACAGGTCACAGATCACATCACACTCAGGAAGAGTAGCAGTATCTGGGCAAACATGCATACACCTTAGCTATTACCTACTCCTGCACAACTCAGGAAAACCTAGATGCATCAAACATGACCAGAGAACTGTGCTGGTGAAACATATGCACGGCACATGAGCAAACATGACTGCAATCAAGTATAATAAATACTAAATAACAAATTATAAAACTGTCCTGAGTGGCACATTATTCCTGTACACAGATCATCATCCCACAGTATATTGTCACACTAAGAAGTGGTGGGGAGGGTCAGACACAAGCAAGGCATAGGGTGGAAGATATTAGACTGAAGTGGTGTGTACATCAGTATTGGCCAGATGAAGAGTGTACTGTGCAAAACACATAGAGGAGTAAATCACAATGACTATGCATCAAAAGCCCCTATAGGGAATGGTATCCCTCTTCATACCACATACTTGTCCCAAAAATATGTCAAGTAACAGCAATATATGAGAAAAACAAATATAATCAGTTTACCTGAGCAAGTCAGCACAGTGAGCACAAACTTAAACAAACTTAAACAAGAGCCAATGCTGATCAATAAAACAGAATACAGACAGTGCAGTGACACACTCTGCATACTCACAACAGACAGCGACAAAAGTAGGCGTACACCAGGATTGCAAGGTCGCACCGGCACACTGCACAGTGCTAAAACAACAACTCCTACATGTGCCCACCATCTGAAGCACATGTCTGATAATGTAAACAAACAGGCACTCATTACCTGGATCATACATGGATGTAGTTGTCATGTTTAGGGGTACATACACCTCAACACTTCTGCCAATGACAGGCCAAACACACTGTACGAATACTCAAGTGCACACATTCAAATGTACCCATATGACCATGAAGCCAGGCCTACACAAGATGACTACACATCTACATTGTTGTTCACACATCAAGATAGATCCTACAGATATGACGGACCCTGTCCACCCCGCAAGTTATTCTGTGGATAGAATTCACTTCTGTTGAGGTACTGCATCCGAATATGACGACATGTGTACAAAATTGGAGACCTGACAATAGAATGATTAGGATGAGAGTAGGCCATCACAGACAACCATGATTACACCCTCAAGCCTCAGAATCAAGAAGCACAAAATTCCTGTAACCTCTGGCAACCTCTGAAAAACAAAATGAAGCACTTGCCAATGTGAATGTGGCATGCAGAGCATGTGTCACATGTGTCACATGAGTAACATTCTTTATTAAATAATCTCTAGATAGGCATAAAAAGTGCAAAACATCAAAGCCATTGGCATTCCCAAATTTCTAGTTCACACATGTGTGCATGAGAACTTTCACATCAAATGGGTACTAAAGTCCACTGCCATGTGAATCACCACAGCTCAGGGGCTTTCCAAGTGTCATTCCAGGCACTGCTGTGGGAACAATGGTGTGGGGAGGGGGACTTGGCTTCATCTTTGGCTTTAAGTTGAAGTGGGAGGAGGCTGATTGTCGGGGCCAGTTGGAGGACTGGACCTGGGAGGGAGAGAACTGGCTGAGGTAGAGGGATCTGTGGCAGAGAGAGCCTAAGGGCTTCATGGACCAGGTGAAGTGGTGGCATGAGGAGGTGGAGAAATGCTGTGTGGAGGCACAGTGGCTGAGGGTGAATGTTGACGGCTGGGTCTCATCTGTTTTGGGATCTGATAGCCCACAAGTGTCTAGGTCGGAGTGAGAAGTGAGGTGGACACTGAAGGACTGGGTTATTTAGAACCCAGCGGTGCCAGGGCACAACACCTGAAACCTTCGTGGGTAACCTGCTCCGGCGTACGAATCACAGAGACACGGGACACTTCCTTCGGCGTCAAAGATTCAAGGTTTATTTGCTGCAGGGAAACACAGAAATCACGGAAGTACAACAAGTGTAGTTCAGAGCGTCTGCTTCAAATTGGTTCTAGGGATCGCTCCTTTTATACATGGTTATCCCATAGAGTTACATTGAACACAAAAGTTTATGACCCGGTTCCCATAATTATCCCCCAGAGGGGTCGCTTTGGTCACTTTGATACACACAAGGCCCGGAACATAAGTGCGGAAACATTTGGCGGTTCCCAACTGTAAAAACCCATCTTCCCAACATTAGTGCATTCCAATCGGCAATAAAAAAAATCAAAATAGGAACAAGAACAGGTGTAGAGGAAGACGGAGACAGTGGGGAAATCGGAAAGGGTGTAAAAGGGAGGTATCGAGAGACACGAGATACAGGCATCAAAGGGACGTGCCTAATGAGATGCACGGCTAAGACAATAAACCGGCACGGCGAGATGAGCCTCGAGCGGGGCCATCTGCCTTACAGTATCATCCCCCTCATCATAAAGACACTTACAAAAGACATGTGTCTTCCGCAAATATCTTGGGAGTCCCAGGGTCGCGAAGCGGACAACGTCCGTTCGCTGGCTACTTGAGGGCAAGAGACAAAATGGATGACGTATCTAAGATGGAACCCGTGGGTACAGATGAAAAACCCACATAACAAACGAACGGTTTGAGTTAGTACAGCGAAACTGCGCACACTTACTAAACTCGTCATTTGCGGTTCATAGATACCAGACTCGACCATATTCGTGCGAGTTGAAAACACCACTAACAATTGTCACGGAACCTCAGACGCTCCTTTTGCCCTCATGTAGGCAAGCGCTAGTCAGAATCATACTCGATATTCATCGGACCATCTAGATGTTGCTGTAGCATAGCTCTGTCCAACCGAGTTCCCTTGGTAACATGCGGCTGTCTCATACACGTTGTAGCACAAAGGCCACATAAGGCAGGGCCGCACTGCACACAAAGGCAACACGTGAACAGGAACGCCACAACAACTCCGACGATCATCAGAATCTTCCAACCCCAAGTCGACATCAGGCCCCAAAACCACCCAAGTAGCGTCCAATCCCCTACATCCACGTGTATGGATTCGGAGATCTTATGCAACTTCGAGATGGCTTGATAAACGGTCGGAGCGTTATCAGGAATGAAAATGCAGCAGCTCGAATGGATCACCTTACATACCCCACCACGATCTGCTAAGATCACGTCTAAAACCATACGGTTTTGTAACGTCATGAGTCTATCCGCCTGAAGTTCTGTGGTGATATTACCAAGGGCACTGGCAGTAATGTTAGCTGTCGATTCTACCACTCGAGTCAACTGTCTCAGGTTCCTACTATTAACCATAGGTCCCCAAAATGGGAGGAAACCCTTGAAAAAGTCTCCTGCCTCTTGACCGGCAGTGTCCTCTTCGCTAATTACGCCTCTCACAACTCTAGTCTTGTGATAATCTGCATCTACGGTAAACGTCGGAGGCAACAAATTTGCGATGAAGCATGAGCCCATGAAGTCAGCGGGCAACCATGCGTATGCACGATCATGGCAAATAAAGTATGTACCCTTGGCAGCCAGAAACACAGGGGACGAGACCATCGGCAGAATGTAATTTTCAGTGCAAGCACTCTCTCCAAGTCGGGCTTTCGATCTTCGACCACGACCCATTAGACAAAAATTACCAATGTGGGGTACGACCCATATCGGAGGTGAGCTTTTAAGCCGCTTTTCACTAGTGAACACACTATACTCGCCTCTACTCAGGACCCTGTAAGCTTGTACCTCTTCTTCAGGAATAAGCGAGGGATCATAGATATCACTATCTAAATCCTCTATTGCTATAGACAAAGGTTTTTGATACGAAGTAGGACCAGAGTAGGGAGAGCGTGGTTCTCGAATGGGGTGGAAACCTAGCGCGCTTCGAAACATTGTTTGAAATGCTCGAGCAGACCCTTGGGAACTGTACGGTAACACCAGATATGGAATTCCCTTATCCGTAGTATGTGGCATCAACCCACACACCCAACAATTAGTAGTGTTAACCACTAACTGATGCTGGTGAAGGAGCTGAATCAAGGAATTATTGCGGAATTCTGCACGTCTAGCATGCTCGTGTTCGGGTAAGATGTGAAAGGAATGAGGAGAAGCAGTGGAGGTGAGTTTAGGGTCAGGGGTAGGAGTAGGTATGGCAGAAGGTAAGAAGTAAGATATCATGTAATACACCCCACCCGCCAATAATGCAGAAACAGTCAAAAATAATACGAATACTTGGAATATAAAACATTTCGTACAGCTAAGTTGCTGCAGCTTGAATCTTCGAGCTTGAGCTTCTTCCAAGTCCATCAGCTTCGAAAATGCCATTCCCTACGACCGTCCGCAACGTTTCTTGACGCACTTCGTTCTGTGTAGCAGTAGTCAATCCCTAGGAGTTCCCAGGAACCGACGGTCTTTAACCTAGCGTCAAGACCTACTAACCAGAAGGAAGTACGCGCGCGGCCCTACGGCCTTTATTGCACAAATATATATGTATGCAAAAACAATGTCTCTCGGCTGTGGAAGCAAAAAGGTGTAAGGAACGAAGCTCAATGAATATATACAAAAATAATCACAATAATACAAATGTTCAAACTGATCACGGAAAACGGGATTAGAGCAGTTGTCAATAAAGCAAAACAGGATCTTTTATTAGTCTTTAGTGCTAGATCGCAAAAAGTATCGGGTTTTCCCCGGACGTGTCTGCTCGTCAAACAAAGGATCCTTTGAAGAGACAACGTCCTGCTGATCAGTTGAATGTTCTGGTCTTGAGTCTTTTGATGACAAATGTTCAACAGTGTCTTTCTGCTGCACTGAGGATTCTCCGACAGGCTGTGCGTCGCTAAAAGGTACAAACGCCGGCAATCCTTCGGTTTCAGTTGATGCAATGCCTCTCCTCACCCACGGGTCTGCCGGCAAAGGGATAGGGACCTTTTTGGTGTGGGTGGCGTGCACCCAGTTTTTCCACCCCTCAAGACGAACAGCAGTCCTCGTGGCAAGGAGAACCTGGTAGGGTCCAGTGAACCTCGGATCCAAATTGTTCTTGCGCGAAAAGTTGCGCGTCACCACCCAATCTCCGGGCTGGAGCTGGTGGCCTGGACCCTCCGTCTGCGTCGACAGTGCGTCGTAAACCTGTTGGTGAATTAACCTCAGTTTAGCAGTCAAGTCATGAAGATAATCGATCAGCATTGGATACTCAAGATCACAGAACATACCTGGCCTAGGAACCCCCCAAACATTCGCAGGACGACCGAACACTATTTCATAGGGGCTAAGCCCTACTCGGGAGTGTACAGTCGCCCTAGTTGACAGTAATGCTAAAGGTAAAGCGTCAGGCCACGAAAGACCAGTCGTAGCCTGAATCTTTGCTAGTTTCAGTTTAAGGGTGCCGTTATACCCTTCAACCAAACCAGCTGACTGGGGATGATTGGCACTATGGAATTTCTGATTAATTCCAAGGCCCTTACACACACTCTTCATCACACTTCCCACAAACTCACTTCCGTTATCTGACCACACGACTCTAGGCATTCCGTACCGAGGAAAGTATTCCTTCAGTAGGATTTTCGCAGTAGACAAAGCAGTATTGTCTTTGAGAGGATAGGCCTCGATCCATCGGGAGAATGCGCAAACCACTACTAAAACGTATTTCAGGTTATTGCATTGCTCAATATGGATGAAGTCCAATTGAATCACCTCAAAGGGACATGAAGGAGGAGCAAAACTGCCAGGAGGAGTTGGGGTTCCTTTGCCAGGATTGTACATCATACACACCATACAATTTTTGACCAGACGTTCAGCACATTTCGCGATACCGTCATTCTTCCACACAGGGGACAGCAACTTGCAAATACCTTTCGCTCTAATATGTGCTAACCCATGCGCCATTGTCACAACGGCCAGCACATATGCATCAGGCAACAACCATCTTTTCTGATCCGACAAATCAATCCAACAACCATTCACATCCAACTTTCCCGTACTTTCTTTCCACTTCGTCTTTTCAGTCTCGGTGGCCTCTTTCTGAATTTCTTTCACACTTTCAATAGTGTCTTCGCACATGCTCGACTCTATAGGCCACCTAACCGAACTCGTCACATACATTCGAGTGCTAAGGTTCCGGGCAGTCTCCCTAGCAATCTCATCTGCAAACGCATTACCACGACCAACATCATCCGTCACCTTACGATGCGCACTACATTTAACAATCGCTACCTGCTTAGGCAACGTAAGTGCATCTAAGAGATCATTCACAAGCTGGCCATGCTGAATCTTCGTACCATGCGAGGTCAGAAAACCTCTCTCTCTCCACAATCGTCCAAAGCTATGGGCGACACCAAACGCGTATTGGCTATCGGTAAACACATTCACACGTTTCCCTTTTGCTAGCACACACGCTCTAGTGAGAGCGATCAGCTCTGCAGCTTGGGCAGAATTCTGATTCAATCTTGCAGTCTAAACACAACAGTATTCAACGTTACAACAGCATAAGCAGTAGTCACATCGCCATTCGGCAACTTAAAACACGAACCATCCACATACAGTGTTCCATCTGGGTCTTCCAATGGGGTGTTTTTAAGGTCCACTCGACCTTTTGTTTCCTCCTCTGTCCTCAAATAACAATCGTGTTCTGTTATTTCATCTGACTCTGAGCTAATTGGTAACAAAGTTGCCGGGTTCAGGACATTACAACGTTTTATTTGAATGTGGCTTGCCAACAGCGTCAACTCGTACCCAGACAACCTCGCACTCGTCAAGTGCTGAGTTTTTGTACGATTCAAAAGAGTGTCGACTGCATGCGGAACCATCACCGTAAGCATATTATCCATGACCAATCCTGCTGATTGTCGGATGGACACCGCAGCTGCCGCTGTTGCTCTCAAGCAACTCGGCAATGCTCTAGCTACCGGGTCCAAGGTCGAGGAAAAATATGCACATGGACGTTGCTTACCACCAAAAGGTTGCGTTAAGACGCTCAAAGCACAACCTTCCCTCTCGTGAACATACAATGTGAACGGCTTACTGTAGTCAGGGGTACCTAACACAGGAGCAGAACACAATGAATCACGTAATTCAGAAAAACTTTTCTGACATTCCTCCGTCCATGGTAAAGGAGTCGAAACATCCTTGCACGTAAGAGCCACTAATGGTTTCGCTAGCAATGAAAAATTAGGAATCCATTGCCTGCAGTACGACGTGATACCTAGAAAGGCACGCACATCTCTTTGGGTTTTTGGCACAGCCATTCGTGCAATTGCAGCAATTCTCTCTGGGGTCAACCGCCTTCCCTCCTTTGACAATAAGTGACCTAAATAGGTAACTTCTTGACAACAATATTGGAGTTTAGAAGGTGACACCTTGTGATTTAACTCGCAGAGATGTTGCAGCAACGACACCGTAGCAATTTTGCAAATGTCCTGAGTATCAGCAGCCACCAATAAGTCATCGACGTATTGGATTAAGGCCGCACCAGCCGGCAACTTGAACGCATCCAGTTGACCCTTCAAGGCTTGACTGTAAATCAATGGACTTTCACAGTAGCCCTGAGGAGCGCGTTTAAACCGGAAGCTGCGTCCACCGAGGGAGAAACCGAAAAGGTCTCTACTCTCTTCGGCAATCGGGATGCTGAAGAACGCATTCTTCAAGTCAATCACCGAGAACCACGATGCAGAAGCTGGAATCAGAGTCAGTAGTGCCGTGATGTCAGGCACAACGGGGAACTGAGGAATCACAATTTTATTAACCTCCCGTAAATCGATAACAAAACGATAAACAGGTGGTTTCGAAGGATCAGTACGTTTTAAAATGGGCAGTACAGGGCTGTTGCACACGTTTCCCCGAGTCTCTTCAATAACGTCTTTCTCAATCAGATCATAAATGATCGCTAACAGTGCTCGTTCACCATCAAGAGAGATACGGTACTGGGGAATACGTGGCAATCGCACATTAGATTTCAACTGAACAACATAAGGGGAGATGTCAAGCAGGCCCACATCATTGGGACCTGTCCCCCACAAAGACGCAGGAAGAGAACTCAATTCCGGTGGAAGCTTATCGAGGGACAAATACATAGGTGAGACAACTCTCTCTCCCAACGTAAGCTTTACGCCCGCGGGAGAGCAGTACAGAGTTGCATACAAACGTTTAAGCAAATCCAGACCCAAAAGATTTTCACCACACCCAGTAGTCAAAATCAACGGAGCCTGGAGTTCACGGGGCCCAATTGTAAGGGGCAAAGGGCGCGAAACTGGATTGCTAACGGGGGCGCCAGAGAATCCAACGGAAACATTTGTTAAGCCTGACAAAGGTGCGCCAGGGAGTTTCGAATGCATAATAGAACTTTTCGCTGCACCAGTGTCCAACAGAAAAGGCTCAACGACGCCCGATGTAGCAACTGCGACGTAAGGCCCTCTCTGATCAACCGGAACTGATACCACTCCCTCTCCTTGTCTTTGGCTGTCCTAGTAATTACTGTCGTCAGTCCCCTGATCGACGTAATAATCGTCTACATTGTACTGCGCAGATCGTCCTTGCGAAGATCCGCGTTGATCAAAACAGTTGTTAGAATTAGATGAGTTATCAGAACGATCATTCTGAGCACCACGACCCCTACCGCGTGATACCTGATGCGAACCACCGTGACCTCCTTTAGACGAATTACCACTATTACGATCGTTCGAAACAGGGCAATTGAATTTAATGTGTCCCTCCTGTCTACAATAAGCACATTGATTGTACCCTAATGACGATCTTTGAAAAGAGGAGTCATTACGAGATTGTGATCGGTTCGATTGCGGCTGTGATCTATTTTGTTGCGAAGTATTCTGATTCGAACGTGGAGGATATGCTTGCTGAAGCAACACTTTAGTTTTAAGCTCTTTCGTCTTCTTATCAGCGCGGTCGTTCTCTTCTTTCTCTCTGTTCTCATAATATTGTGCCGTGGCCAATATCTGAGCTGAAGTAGAAACGGCCCAAGCACTCTCTGAATTCTTTAATTTATTGCTCAAATCGGGCAATAAGTTGGAAACAAATTTGTCCATGAACAACCTTTGACCACCCTCAGTGCTCATATCCTGACCACTATGATCAATGAATGCCTCCTCAAACCTCGTAAAGAAGTCGGAGACACTCTCGTCCTTCTTTTGTTTACAAGCTGATAATTTGTCCCAATTTACCCTCATAGCTGGCATAAGAGTTTTCATTAACGTTATTATTCTTTGAGGAAGATCAGCAATCAGCTGCTCGGGTTTAGCACCACCAGTTTGTCGGGCATCCGCCGCTACTATGGCAGCCCAAGCACCACCTAATTCATTCGGATGGTTTTCCTGACGAATCTTGGCCCATACCGGTTGCGGTACAACATTGCCAAACAACATATCAATATCGGCAAGATTCATTATCGTAGCGTCTACGAGCTGCGATAATTCCTTGTAGTACCCTGCAGGATTTTTGCGAGGGTCAGGCAAAGATTGCTTCACCTGCAACAAATCTGAGCGTTTCCATGGGAGATGTATCCATACTCTCTGAAAGAATGGCGGAATCGGGGGAGCAGCTGCAGGATTACCTGGCATCCATACTGGTGGAACTTCGCGCATAGGAAATTGACCAGACTCATCTGGCTGTCTTTCAACATCCTCAACAAACAAGGCTTGAGGTATGGGAGTGGGACGGAAAGATAGCAACCGCTCAACAGCACGTCGAACGTTGGTATCCACTATCAGTCCAGTTGAGAACTGAAGCTGTAGATCAGACAAAGCGGTCAGCACCTCGTCAGGTGCGTCGGCCGATATCTGATCGCGTAGGACCTTACACATTTCCTCGAACACAAATCTTTGAGTTGGTATATTGAATTGATAAAATGTGTCGAGTACAACACGTGGTGGATTTCGAAGAGGATGCATCATCCAACCCATCGCCATATTATATAGCGAAGCGCGTTCTCTGTTACCAGGAAGCTGACTACGTCTCTGTGGACCATCCGAACCAGCGGACCCAAGAACAGGTCCGAGAGAATGAAAAAAACTAGCCGCAAGAGGAGAAGTACGGCTACGAGTAGAGGGAGAAGTATAGGACACAGGACTAACAAGTGAAGAAGTAGAAACAGAAGCAACGACAGGAGTTAACAGAGAAGGTGCAGTAGCGGGAGCAGGAGTATGTGGAAGCGGAGGAGCAGTAGGGATAGCGACAGGCAAAGGAGCAGGAACAGTCGGAAGGACGGCTGCAGGTTGAGGAACAGGCAAAGGAAGAATAGGTGCAGGAACAGGTACAGGGAGAAGCACAGGAGCTGTGGTACCCTGTACATACGGAGGTGGCGACTTCATAAGATAGGACATTAAAGGATCCTCAACTGGTTCTTCCTTCTTATCCAACTCCGTAGGCAAAGCAGGATAGCATTTATCTACAGACATACGCTGTAGCCTATCAAACACTTCCTTTTCCTTAACCTCCTTATCACGCTGAAACTGCTCTGCTTTCTTTACAATGGTAGCAACATTATCTCGCTGATTTCGTTTATTTTGTCTGATTTCTTTCTGTTTGGCTTCTTTACGCCACAACCGAAAGGCATCAAACATGGCCGGCCTTGACTTTCTTTCGAACAATTTAACTTTCAGGTTGTCTAAAATCTGGGTCTCAAAACTACCATGAGGTGGACAACTAAGGACACCGTCCTTCTTCGTATATTTAATCCAGTATTCATTAAAAGTAATCGGGCCTAGCCCATGTTTACTGTACAGTTCATAAGTCGGAGTTCCAACCGGAGGTATCGGACACGAGTCCTCCAGTCGGGAATCCATACCACAAGGTCTGAAACAACTAAACAAAGTACTACGACCAGGCATCTTGCACACTAGCCGAGTTTCACAAACTTCAAGGGTTACGGGATTTACCAAGTCCCAGCAAAAAGCAAAAACCCTCGGTTTTTGGCGGCTGCAGTCGTCAAACAACACAACAAAAATACGCTAGCAAAGTGTCATCGACAAAAACACTCTCACAGCGTCAACAACAAAAACACTCGCTAAAGTGTCAACAACTAAGGACTCTGGGAGCGACCCACAAATACTTAACTCAAAGATCGATGGCGTCACCAGGAAGGCCCGTCAATCGTCTCGCTCTACCAAGGTCTACGCCAGGCGCCAAAACAGGTCTACAGTCAGGGCAGCAGTCCGTCGCAGCCGTCAGGAGGCGGGAATCTTCGTGGGAAAAGTCTTCGGGCCACTTATTTCGACAACAGGATCGATGAAGCGGGGTGCACCTTCCCTCGGAGATTTCACACGAAGTTCCTCACGATCGTCGGGCTTGGACCGGTACCACTGATGCAGCCCCACGTTGGGCGCCAACTGAAGGACTGGGTTATTTAGAACCCAGCGGTGCCAGGGCACAACACCTGAAACCTTCGTGGGTAACCTGCTCCGGCGTACGAATCACAGAGACACGGGACACTTCCTTCGGCGTCAAAGATTCAAGGTTTATTTGCTGCAGGGAAACACAGAAATCACGGAAGTACAACAAGTGTAGTTCAGAGCGTCTGCTTCAAATTGGTTCTGCGGATCGCTCCTTTTATACATGGTTATCCCATAGAGTTACATTGAACACAAAAGTTTATGACCCGGTTCCCATAATTATCCCCCAGAGGGGTCGCTTTGGTCACTTTGATACACACAAGGCCCGGAACATAAGTGCGGAAACATTTGGCGGATCCCAACTGTAAAAACCCATCTTCCCAACATTAGTGCATTCCAATCGGCAATAAAAAAAATCAAAATAGGAACAAGAACAGGTGTAGAGGAAGACGGAGACAGTGGGGAAATCGGAAAGGGTGTAAAAGGGAGGTATCGAGAGACACGAGATACAGGCATCAAAGGGACGTGCCTAATGAGATGCACGGCTAAGACAATAAACCGGCACAGCGAGATGAGCCTCGAGCGGGGCCATCTGCCTTACAGTATCATCCCCCTCATCATAAAGACACTTACAAAAGACATGTGTCTTCCGCAAATATCTTGGGAGTCCCAGGGTCGCGAAGCGGACAACGTCCGTTCGCTGGCTACTTGAGGGCAAGAGACAAAATGGATGACGTATCTAAGATGGAACCCGTGGGTACAGATGAAAAACCCACATAACAAACGAACGGTTTGAGTTAGTACAGCGAAACTGCGCACACTTACTAAACTCGTCATTTGCGGTTCATAGATACCAGACTCGACCATATTCGTGCGAGTCGAAAACACCACTAACAATTGTCACGGAACCTCAACACAACAGCCTCACTCTTCCCAAATGTATAGCAGGTGCAGGTGACTCTCCCTGTGTGGATTTGATGATCCTGTTGGTACACCCGGGGTGGCCTTGCCTCTTCCCCTGCATCCCCTGTTGTCGAGGTAAACCCCCTCTTTGCTCTCTTATCCCTGCTTCACAGGAGTCCGGGTGGGAGTCGATGTTTTGCGGGAATCTGCCTTCAGAATGTGTTTGGGCTTAGTTGTGGCAGGCACCAGGTTCACAGCAGACAGGGCAAGTGTGTGTGGGTCTTTGGGATCAGGTGTGGGGATGGGAGTGCCTTTGGATGGTGATGATTTGGAGGAATTTAATGTGAATGCCTGCTTTTTTGCCTGATGCCTATGAGTTTCCTGTGATGGGCTTTTTGTTTTGCGGTCATGTGTGCCAGTTTTGTGTTATGGGGATGGAGCCTGTGGTCTGGTATGCTTAGAGCACTGCTGTTGTGTGCTTCATGTGGATGACTGGGTGCCTGAGGGCTCTGGCGTGTGTCTACTCTCCTCAGGTCGTGCCACTGGCAGGGTGGATGCTGAAGGGGCCGGAGCTGGACTAGGAACTTGGGACTGCTGAATGGCTGCCATCACTGTGGAGGACAAAGACTAGACAGTTTGGTGCAGGCCAGCCACGTCAAGATAAATGCCCTCCATGAATGCAACAACCTGTGCCAACTTGTTGCCATGATCCTGGAGGGCATTCAGGAGAGCAGTTTGATGCACACACAGCTGGCCCAAAATGTCAACCGCCTCCACACTTAGGGAAGCAGGGGAGACAGGGGCAGTGGTGCCTGGGGGGAGGAGACTCAACCCTTCCTAGGGCTGAGTGCACGGACAGCACTTGGAGGAGCATCCAGGAGGGTGGACACTTGACGAGGTGTGGAGGAAGAACAAGTAGATCTTGAACTTCCTATGCCCACCAACACTGAGGAGTCACCGCTGGTGTTCGAAGATGTGGAGGTTGCTTTTTTGGGCAGGAATCATCCAGAGCACTCCTGTTCCCCTCCGTGGCCTGGTCCCCTGGGTGCCAATGAACTCCTGTGTAGCAGTTATGCCAGTAGCTTCCCCAACGGTGTCGGGCCCCATTCTTCCCTGCCCTCAGTAGATGCTGCAAGAGACAGAGACATAGGTTCAGTATAGTGCCATACTCACAAACATCATATGCAAGCAAAACACAAAACTCCAATATTAAACTACTCCATGTACTTTCAGCATATGCTACATTTATGCAATCATCAGATGATGCATGTAAACATGCATAGTTGATAGTAATGCCCCATGTTGAGTTAACACAGCGAAATAGCTGGACCTGCGCGTCCCTGTAACCACACACATAATTGTCTGTATGCATACCTACATGCCTGTAGGTGAGATAGCTAAACATCAAAACATGTTGTCTCAGTCACATATGGAGTCTCTTTAAGGGAACACCACAGATAAAAATCCAATATGTCCTTTTGCAACTGCTACCAGCTCCTGATATCCACTATGTTGGGCTTCGAATCACAACTAGAGTTGTATATTGGTGTCAGCTGTGTAGATGTTACAATGTATCTGTTGTGCATAGAACACATCTATGAATGCACACTAACATGTTGCTCACTGTTCTTCACTGCTGGTTGATGTCTATGACACTCACTCTGTAGCATATTACACAAGGCCACATCTTATCTGCCAATTAAGTGCCAATGAGCACCATTGCACAATGTAGTCACAAACACAAGGCACTTTAGCATGTGAATGGGAAGTTAATGCAAGGCCTTCATAGGTTTTGACATGTCACATACCAACATGTCCACAAGTCCCTGACAGTCCCTCATTGATCCAAGGCAGGATCGTGTCTGCTGTTGATGATGAAGTAGATGGACTCCATAATGACAGCTAATGTGTGAAAATACCTAGGATCTGGCATATGACTACCCTATGTTGTGCTGACTGATGACATCGAGGACACAACAATGCGCCAATAAGTCACACACTGATTAAAAGCTTTAGCCACAACTTCACCATGCACTGATGCACAAGGACATCCCTCCTCAATGCACACATACTGAGAACTGACACTCTTAGTAACCTTTGCTCATTATCATCATTCAAATTACTGATCAAAACCTCAGTCATATCACAATTTGCCATACCCACTTATCACATCCAACCATGTTAAGCCATTGGGCCAAAACAGTTTCGTAATAGCCAGGTACATTGCATTTAAATCACAGAGTCTAACCATCCCAGTCATGTTGCCATGTGCACAAATGGCAAAGGTAAATTAGCCAATGCATCATTGTGATCATCACCATCTACCCTTTCAGCACCTGTGTGCAGTTGATGGCAGGTAATTCCATCATGGCATGCCATGCAGCTGATATTGAGCTACTATACTTATAAATGGTGCTGTTCTCTCTATCAATGTGGAAAAAGGGACCCATGGGACAGGTGTGACCCTTACCAACTCACTGCTCACCGAGTCCACATCTGGTCATGCCTATAGCCACTAACACATCATCACATGAGCACACTATTGATCTAGCCACACAGTGCACATAAGCACAAGTGTCGTAAAACTCTGTATTTTAGAATCGGTAAATGGAACTTACCTACATCTGGCCCTTAGTCTTGTATTTTGTCCTTGTTTTTGTAGATTAATTAGGTAAAATCAGAAAAGATTAACTTTTTGAACTTCTAAGTCAGAAAAGGGGTTTGCAGGAAAAAACAAGAAACAGCGATTTCGCTTAGATTCTTTGAATGCAATGATTTCCATACGAAATATTTGAACTTGAACTGTCCTTCCTGTGAGCCGGCTCATCACTTGCTTGTAGCACGCCGAGTTGGAAAGGATGACACCGCCAGAGAAGAATGTTGTTCTTGCACGAAGAGAAGGATGAAAGAGGCACACAGAACAAGAAGGAAAGCCAAGCTTTGATCGCAGAAGGGTGTGGCTATTTACAGGGTTGGCAAAAAGACGTAGTCACGCCCTTGTGATCAACGTCAAGGTTCATTGGATGCCTTTGTGACAGTCCATTTGAATGCACTTTGCAAAAGCTCATTTGCATGAGCATGAAAAGCTTCTTTCTTCATGTTTATTCTGAGCCTACATCGGACTCCCCTAAAAGAAGTCTTTATGCATAAAACACAAAACTTTGTGTGACCTTAACACAGGCCATACCTGGAATAGAAGTCTTCGTACCAGACAGCATGCAATCAAACATTGGCAAATACAACATTTGGCAAAAGTGACATGATAGATTATTGGGTGATCAGAGAGGAACATTTAGAAACATGATTATGGGTGGTCAGAGGGGAACACAGAGAAACATGATCAAGGGCAGTGCCATTCAAATGACGACAAATTAAGCAAGCTAAGTTGGTAGCAGAACGACGATTCCTGACAGCCAATTTAAAAATGGCCCTCATCTGTGATGCACAATGTGAATGAGCATGACGTACAATACACTGGAAATTATGCATAGTGGTCAGACTCACGGTATCCTACACTACACTCCCTTCTATATCCTTGACCATTGCATAGCTACATGTGTCATGGTGGTCATATTTAGGGCCATGGTCTTACTTTCTCACACTCTTCTCCCAAGGTGGAGTCCTGTCTTGTGCAATCCACTGAGGATAAACATGGGCCAACAAAGAAATCACATGCATTTACAATATGAATGGAGAAACAGTGCCTACACATGCAAGACTCAACACATCATGAAATCAATAGAAGGATGACAGTCCAGCTCACATTTATCTGATGTGTCATAGGTGAAATACCACCAAGAGTGTTATACTCAGGCATTGTAATCCTGTGCATAATGCACACATCTCCAAAGTGTCAATTTGATAACGGTATATACATTATTCAGTACACTCTGGCCAAAATACATTTGGAAGGTCACAAATGAGCATATGAACACCTAATGGACTATGACATCATATAGCACAGGGAATGTGTGTTCGGACTTCGAGTGTCTCAAACCAGCAGTGTAACTTTATAACTGCCAAACCACAGTATGTCACTCCTATACTTCAATGCAGTCAAGGATCTGTGGAAATAAGGTTACACACACCACTGACATGAAGTCAGCATGCTAGGCAGTGTATCACACATTTACATTACCCAGTCTCAGACCAACATCTGTTTATTTTGGCTTAGGAAGAGCTGTACAAGTGTCTATGTTGCCATCCTCCGCACATACTCAAATGCAATTTGTAATAGGCCATGTATGGAGCATGCTATAGTCAAAAAATGGATGCATGCACATTGGCTTGCACTCACAGGCACATACTACTACACAGTAACATCATGTGAGCATTCTGAGCACTCTCAAACATTTACTCAGACACTTACCAGTACATCTGGAGCACCTTATATAGCCTCCCATACTGTGCAAGAACCTCGTCCACCAGGACCGCCAGCACCTCTGTGGTGAAGGGACATGCCCTAATGTTCTCTGTTCTCGCAATCACTTTGTCCATAATACAGGTACAGCAGCACTTGGTGGTGATGAATGGCAGGCAGCAGTGTCTGAATGCAAGTGACATGTGTGGCTCTTTCACAGACATTTATAGCCCCTGGGGTTGTTTCATTGGTACTCTGCTGATGCAGTTGGTCAGCCTGGTTTGCTTTTCTCAATTGTATCCAATGACTGGGACCGCGGTAGCGGAGCACGGCTACTGCAAGTTTAAAAAATGTATTGCACTACCGTGATGGCGGTTCCTATTGGCTGCAATGGCATTGACATAGGCGGTGTCACACCGCGGGGCCAGGTGGTCCCTACCGCAATCCTGCATCTTTCAATTGTATCCAGCATGCCTTCTGCGCATTTCAAAAATGTATTGCACTACAGCGATGGCGTTTCCATTGGCTACAATGGCATTGGCATAGGCGGTGTCACACTGCGGGGGCACGGTGGTGTCTACCACAATCCTGCATCTTTCAATTGTATCCAATGACCAGGACTGTGGTGGCGGAGCACGCCTACTACGAGTTTAAAAAGTGTATTGCACTACTCCGATGGAGGCGCACTTCTACCGCTCCTATGGACACATTGTGCTATTGCATTGACAATTTCCAGCAGTGATCACTATGCATTTACGCAACCATGCTGCACCTGGTTGTAAAGTGAGAGTGTGAAATTTTAACTCAATGATGCCTACACATGTCATGTCACTACACATGAGTACATGCATTGGCATGTACTTCATCACATGTCAATTATGATATTTGTGTGCATGTATATTGATTTGATGTGTAATGGAGTCTCATATTTGTGAACATGTCAATGTGTTAAATGGCTACTCAACCCACAGCAATGATGGACTGGCCACATAATGTGCCTATATCAATGTGTACAGTGCTGTATTTGTCTTGATAGTTGACCATCCTACACACACTGTGCTCATTGTGTAGAAATTTTTGCCCACATGCATCAAGCATTTTTGGAGTAAAAAACGGTGCGATTCCTTAAAATCGGCCGTTTGCGATTCCAAAAATGCTTTTTGGAATGCATCATTATTTTTTTTATGAAAATCGCTAATATTGCGACTTTCCAGAATGTGATTGCATTTAATGAATCACAATTTTGCGATTCCTTAAATGCAATGCATCATTATTAAAACAAATTGAAAATTCAAAGATTGCAAGTGCAAATTACCACGAGGTTGAACCTCGTGGTAATTTGCGAAAACTGATTAAAATGTTCTAATTTGCATTTTAAACCATGTCATGTTACAGACACACATGTCCTTAGGACATGTGTGTTTGAAACATCCATTTTAAAATACATTTCAAGGGTGCAGGGGGGGGTCCTTTGGACCCCCCCCCCTGCACCCATGGAATGCATCAACATTTACATTTACATTTGCGAATTCAAAATTGCGAATTCGCAATTTTGAATTCGCATAATATTTGCGATTCAGTAAAAATTGTGATTTTTACCGAATCGCAAATATTAAGCACTTTCAATAATGCATCCCGTTTTGCGATTCCTTATTTGCGATTCGGTAAAAATCGCAAATTTGGAAACGCAAAACGGGAGTTTGATGCATGTGGGTGTTTGTGTTTAGTGAGACTAAAGAAAGGAGGTTTTGCGGGTACAGCAGCTACGTAGAATTCAGCAGTGTTGCTGTTTGCCACATGGGCTGTGTCAGCTACACCCAGAGCTGGTCACAAAAGATGTAGGAGTGTACCTTTCAACATTCACATAGTCTGTATCTGATTCTGGAAGTAGTTGGCTTGTACATAGTGACCACATGTATGACTACATGAGATCAAGGTGTCTGTGCATGTGACTTGTGCATGAAGCTGCTGTTACAGTCCTGCCAATATAGGTGCTGTGTTAGTCATTATGTAAGATTGTTGCCACATCTCATCTGTGAATTGGATTTACATGTGTCCTCTTTCATTATACGTTAGAGATGTTTAAATGTGCATCAGCCTTTCCCAGTGCTGACAAACATGGAGGATGAAGACGTCATAAGGAAGTTTCATCTGAATAGCCTCACCCTTCAAGAGTTATGTGCTCAGTTGGAGCCCCATCTGAGGCCTCACAGAACCTATCCGACCGCTTTGACCCCCAACAGTTAAGGTGATGGCGCACTGCATTTCTTTGCCACTGGTACATATCAGTACAAGGTGGCCATCACCGGTGGGATGTCTCAAGAAATGTGAGCAATTAAAGCTCTGCTCTTTGCGTGTCAATCCTCGTAAAATTATCGAGGGGATTTCAATTGGTAGCCAAGTCGCCAGGGATCCAATTTCTGCTCTATCCAATGCTTCTACAGATCGTCCAACCTTGACGACCTCAATTCTTTTGCGATTTTCTCTGACTAATGGGTGCAGTTCAACTAAGTGAACAAAAAAAGCCCAAACTGTCAACTTCTTCGTAATTCCATAGATTAACTTCTGCCCCGGCTTCATATACCATCACTCACCGCAACGCGGAGTTAAGGTTATCAATTTAAGGGATTTACAATATTAATTGTCCACTGTCCTGATGATGGTCTTGAAGAGTCACCCATAAAGACCGAAACATCGACTCCCAGCTTTATCCAAAAGAAAATTCTTTAAAATCTTTATTTTGGATAGGCCACTCACAGGCTTTACAGAGATTCTTGATTTGTTTCGTGATATTTATCCTGTATTCCTGTTTTGCAGATTATCTATGCTTTGTATTTTTCCCTTCATGATCTAATTTTGATAAAATTTACTTTTTTGCCATACACATGTCCATTTGTTTTTGTCTTAATGTTAAGTATTGTCATGTTTAGTTAAGTATATGTTCTTTGAAGTTTTTATAATTAACTTTACGCAGGATAATTAAGTTACCTGTACTCAATTCAGTTACATAACTAAGTTAACCTCTTTAGTACAACAAACTCCTTTGGAGGCAATTTTACCCATCTTACTACGTTTTTACCCAAGCCCCCAAAGGTTTACTGGGTTGCTCACTTTATCTACCATACTATTGCTGTAATAGCATCAACTGACAACGATATGTCATTCTATTGTGTCTTTCTAGGTTCTTTCACCCTATCTATCCCTAGTCACAATCAGAGCTTGTGGTACATTGGAAACTGAGTTGACATTGTACATACTGTGATAAACATGGAACTGACACAAAGGCATAGGTGTGTATGATTTGTCAGTGATGGTAAATGAGACAAATAGAGTAATCACCACAGTGAGGTAATCACACAGTCCAACAAAATCCTGCCATCAACATGGCAATGTGAGTTAGGATAATTAACAAAGTCAATGTCCAGGGTGACACAAGTGCCATCATGGCTGGCTCAGTGATTTGGTTTTGGTTGGTGCTTTGTCACGTGATCCTCCTGTGGTGTTTCTAGGACGTCCTCTCCTGCGTTTGGCAGGGGGGCCTCTGCTGCAGGCTCAGCTGTACCTGAGGAGTCATTGTCTTGCTGCTCACCCTTCTCTGTGGCCGCAGCTGAGGTGTTTGGAATATAAGCAGGCTAGCTACTCGAGGGGCTTGAGCCGTCATTTGAGCCAGTTGTCTGTCCCTCAGAATGCCCACAAGCTGGCCCATGAGATCCACAAGTTGGCCCATACATGTGTTCATGGGCCTCAGCAGCAGGTGGAGCTCACGCACTTCTTTGACAACCTGGCCCATCTGTCCCTGGTTCTGTTGGCATGCACCAAGGACTCTAGCAATGGTGGCCTGTGATTGTCCATCAGTTGACCTCCCACCTGCCCGGCTGACACAGACCTGTGGTGTTGGGACTCGACGAACCCGCACACTTTCTCTGGCATTCTCGGATTGGGTGGTGTTGTTGTTAGCCACTGAGGTAGGAAGAGTGTTGCAGGCAGCAGTGGTGAAGGTGTGGGTGACTGCCGCCCAGGTCGTTGTAGCAGGGGTCAGCGATGTGGTTGTCGCTGTGGGGGTGGTGGTGGGGAATATAAGGCCCTGAGTCGGAGTACGCCCTGACAGTCCTGAGGGGCCGGGTTGTTGCTCCTTATCTGAGAAATATAGAGAATCTGCAACAGAGCGTCCACGTTCCGGTGGGGAAAACAGGCTCTTCTGGTTGTTGGTGTTTTCAGCAGCAGTTGCTTGTGGATCTCCTGTTGAACAGAGGTCATTTCGTCAGTTAAGTGCACTCCACAAGCTTGGTGTCAGACTTTTGGATGTTACATTTGATACACCAAACATTTTACATTGCAATCACTTGGTATGGCTGAAAGATGATGTGCATCATGACATGATGTTGAGGTACATATATTACTTGTCATTAGTGTGACATGCTAATTGCAACTGTGTGCCACGTACAGATGGCTCCATGCATTTTGAGAAGGATGACAGGGTGCATGCACTGCCTACCTACATGTTAGGTAACACAGTAGAGGTAAATGGCTGCCACAGGGTTGTGGGTGTGGGGAGTGGTCCATCTTGCTCAGCTGTGGGATAAGATGGCCTGGTGGGAGTTACAGTGTTGGATGCCTATCCACAAACCCCCCTCCGTGTTGAGAAGGCTACCTCCCTATGAAGTGGAACATAGGAAGGATATAGGTTACACATGGCTGTTGGTTGGGGGATTGTTCAATCCAGCTCAGGGTCAGACAAACGTGCATGAGAAGGCTACCTACATGTAAGTTTAAGGAGAGCAATGACATGGCTGCCACATGGTTGTGGGTGTGGGGAGTGGTCCATCCTGCTCAGCTGTGGGACAAGGAGGCCTGGTGGGAGTTGTATTGCTGGCTGCCTATCCACAAACCCCCCTCCCTTTAGAGAAGGCTCCCTCCCTATGAAGTGGAACATTGGAAGGATATAGGTTACACATGGCTGTTGGTTGGGGGATTGTTCCATCCAGCTCAGGGATGAGACAAGAGAGCACGAGAAGGGTACCTACCTGTAGGTTTGAGGAGAGTAATGAAATGGCTGGCACATGGTTGTGGGTGTGGGAAGTGGTCCATCTTGTTGAGCCACATACCCCCATCCCTGCTAGGATGGCCACCTACCTGTAAGTTTGATGAGAACAATGCGATGGCTTCCACATGGTTGTGGGTATGGGGAGTGCTCCATCTTGCTCAGCTGTGGAACAAGGGGGCCTGGTGGGAGTTGTAGTGCTGGCTTCCAACCCACATTCCCCCCTGTTAAGATGGCTACATACATGTAAGTTTGATGAGAACAATGAGATGGCTGACACATGTTTGTGGGTGTGGGAAGTGTTCCTTCTTACTAAGCTGTTGGACAAAGGGGCCTGGTGGGAGTTGTAGTGCTGGATTCCAACCTACATGCCCCCTGTTAAGATGGCTACCTACCTGTAAGTTTGCTGAGAACAATGAGATGACTGCCACATGGTTGTGGGTGTGGGAGTGCTTCATCTTGCTCAACTGTGGGAAAGGGGTACCTGGTGGGAGTTGCACTGCTGGCTGCCTATCCACAAACCCACCTCCCTGTTAAGATGGCTGCCTACCTGTTAATGTAGAGGAGAAGAATGAGATGGCTGCCACATGGCTGTGGGTGTGGGGAGCAGTCCATCTTGCTCAGCTGTGGGACAAGGGTGCCTGGTGGGAGTTGTAGTGCTGGCTTCCTACCCACATACTCCCTACCTGTTAAGGTGGCTACCTAGCTTTAAGTTTGATGGGAACAAGGAGATGGCTGTCACATGGTTGTTGGTGTGGGGAGTGGTCCATCTTGCACAGATGCGAGACAAGGGTGCCTAGTGGGAGTTGTAGTGCTGGCTTCTCACCCACATACCCTGCTCCCTGTTAAGATGGCTACCTACCTGTACGTTTTATGAGAACAATGAGATAGCTGCCACATGGTTGTTTGTGTGAGGGTGCTACATCTTGCTCAGCTATGGGACAAGGGGGCCATGGTGGGAATTGCAGTGGCGGCTGCATTTGGTGTGATTCAGAGGAAGGAAGTGGTAGATCATTGAGACATGTATTGGGAAGACAGTGTTGTATGTTAGTGCCTTTAGGGGTAGGAAGTGTACCTTTCTAGTTGTGCAAGACAGTACTTAGCAGTGCAATCGGAGACATTTGTTGGTACTTAACAGCCTCCACTACCCCAGAAATTCCTGTGAGACTCTCTGGATGCAGTATTGCAAGCACCTTCTACTTCCATTTGTTAGTGGTGGAATGGAAGGACCACCGCCAGTCCTCTGAGTCAGCTCATTGTTCTTGTTGGTACGCTTTTTCACCCGGATCTTGAGGTCCTGCAACCTTCTCTTGATGTCATGCATGATGTGCAGGGTGGTCCCTACTGCATTGACTTTGTTGACTATCCTTTCCACATTTAATTTTTTCTCACTACTGGTGTCTTTTGGACCATGCGTCCAAATAAATGTGGTTCTACATTCATTATCTCATCTACCATGACTGACAACTCATTGTCTGTGAATTTTTGCATATTTTTCTGTGCCAAGATGTGTGATGTGCAAATGGGTGACAAGTGCAGGTGGGAAGATGGTGATAGAAATGTGTGAGGTATGTGTTGATGTGGGTGGTTGTGATGGCGTGATGTGTGATGATTTGCCTCTCCTTTTTAATGTGGTGTTTGGCACTTCACTTCTGGACTTGTGCAAAGGATGCTGGGCAGGAAAGGGGTTGCTTTTATACTCAGCTATGTGGGAATGTTCATATGGGGTATTCATGTCAATTGTGATTTCTGGGTTGACCTGTGATTTGTATCTTTTTTGGGCCATGGGGATGTGTCAATGGGGTGTGTGAAATGTTTTTGGAGGCAGCGCAAAACAATCGGCTACACTTGGTAGCCTTGTTGTGTGGTTGCTTTTGACCGCCCTTCCTCTTTCCCCATGACTGCAGTGGTCTGAACGCAATGATTCTTCCGCCAGCTCTACCATTCATCTTTTCGAGCGACCGCGGCAGTCGGAAACAGCTGCTCGCTCCACTGGCTCCGCCATCTTATCCTAATTGCACTTGAGGTCATGGTGGATCAGCCTTTTTGGTTCGTTCCACAGAATTACCATCCGCCGCGGTTGGATTTACTGATTTTCCAGACGTTCCCGGAAGAGTTTTGTGGAGCGGACCACCTCGGTCGGATTTTTCGACCATTGTATCCTAATTTCACCGCCTATTTTTCCATGGTACATGTAGATGTTTTTTCCACAACCATGGCGATTGGAGTGCTTTTCCATCTGCCATCGTAATCGACCCAATTGTCTGTCATAAGTCCGGGCTTAAACATATTCCAGCGTGAGAAGAAGCAACAAACAAATAGGCTGGAGTAATCGATCACGGGGGGATGGAGGAGAGTCCTCAGTGTGAGAGGAATATGTTGGATAGTAAAATGTTTACTTCCTTCTTTAAGATAGATGTGGATGGTTTGTATCTAATCTCGGTAGGGAGGGAGTTACACATTTTTGGGGCGATTCCAGAGAAGGATTGGTTGTAGATTTTCTCTTTCTTGTATTTTTGTGGCTTAAGAAATAAGGAGCTAGTGCTTTTGGAAGATCGGTTTTCTCCAGATACTGTCAGTTTCTGGGTAAAGTAGGAGAGCTATTGTGATACAATGCTTTGTGGGTCATCTAAGGGATTTTTAGATGAATCCTGTCCTCACTGGGTAGCCATTTCAGTGATTAATAATTGGGTGATATGATCCTTTTTTTTTGATCCAGTGATGAGCTTAGCTGCTGCATTCAGTGTAGTTTACAGCAGTGCAAGTGAAGTCTCCGGGAGGCCCACCAGGGTAGTGGTGTCTTAGTCTAGTTATGATAGCACATATTCATGGAGCATAGTTGTGCAGTCTGCCACTGGGAGGAAAGATTGTATTTACCTTGGAATATGCAACTGATAGTTAACTCCTCTAGTGACAGCACTGATGTGTTTTTGCATGGAGAGGTATTTGTCCAAGGTTATACGTTGGGATTTTGGCAGAATCCGTGATGTGTGGGGTACATGCCGGTCAATGAGAAGAGGGAGCCAGTCTTTGACGTTATGGGTAGTGATGATCAGTGCAATCAGTAAGAATCCAGTTTTAAGGACATTGATATTGGGATGGTTATGAGTCAGCTAGTTTGTGGTTTTTTCAAGGTGTTGTTCAGGAAATAGATCTCCTTAGGGGAGGATATTTTCAGGTAGAGTTGGATGTCGTCAGTATACATGAGGTAGGAGAATGGGGTGAAATTGAGGATTTTAGTAGGGCACTCCATATTTGGGTTAAAAAATGCCAGAGAGAAAATGGAGCTCTGGGGTATGCCCGGTAACAGTGGAGACTGATCGGAAAGAGTGTGATTGATTAGAATGTGCTGAAATCTGCTGTGTAGAAATGAGGAGAACCATTTCAGCATGGTGCCAGATAGGTCTATCTTGTGTTCTTGAAGGTTTAGAAGAGTAGAATGGTTGATAGTGTCAAATACTGCTGACAGGTCTAGTAGCATTAGGAGGCAAGATTCATTGTGGTCGAGTGAGAGTTAGGCGTCGTCGAAAATTTGGACCATGGCAGTTTCATTGCTGTGACCGAATGGGAAACTATATTGACAATGGTCGAGATGTTGTAATTGCAAGAGATGATTGTAAAGATGTAGATGCACACATATTTTAAAGAGTTTGGCCAAAGTAGGGCTGTTGGGGACAGGCAGTAATTGTTGGGGTCAGATTGGTCAGAGTTGAGTTTTCAAATTAACTGCATAATATATTAAAGTACTAAGACAGGTTGTTGGCATCTTGATTAGTGAAACATCATATAAGGAAAAAGAGAAAGCCAGGTTTTCATGAAGGTCTTATAGAGCCCTACCCTTTGCAAAAGCACTTCTCAGATTGCATTATATAGCTCATTTCTGCACTCTAATTTTCAATAGTAGGAATATTTACTGATATCAACTGTGCAACAATAGATCTAGTTACAAGAAATCCTGTGAAGAACAAGTTATGTAGCTCTCTGGAAGTTCATAACAACTCCACACCATCGCTAATTAAAGCCCTTCTTTTATTAGCTGGAATATCCACACAATTAATTCTATGAAGCTGTTGGGCAACCTTCCATCAAAATCCTCTATTTGTGGAAACTACTAAACCATGCACTCTCAGGTCAAAGTCTTCCCCAAATCAAGTACCTGTCAAGAGTGTTTTCACTCTCATCTCATGCAATCCATTGGGATTTAGTAAAATGTTGCATTTCCAGGAGGTGTGAATCAATTACCTGAGGCAAATATACCCCAGAAGGCCAAGAATATATTTCTTACCAAAGATTCATAAAGATCTTAGAAACCCACCATTCAGACCTATAGTGTCTGGGTGTTCCTCAATCTTTGAAAACCTTGGGATATTTATAGACAGCCACATGCAATCATTCATACACCAATGGCCCACATACTTGGAAGACACGTCGGACTTTCTAAGAAGCTTGACAACCATTAACATGGAGTCAATTTCCGATTGGACAATTTGTACAATTGATGTAACATCATTGTACACATCCATACCGCATAAACAGGGAATAGAAGCAATGGAATGGGCATTGATGAGTGGAGATAAACCAGATGAAGTCAAATATATGATCATCCAACTTCTAGAATTTTGCTTAGAAAATAGTTATTTCACATGGCAAAATGATTTCTACATTCAACTAAATGAAACAGCGATGGGATTTCCCGGAGCTTGTATCTATGCCAATATTTTTATGGCCAAGTTTGAATCAGACTATATCCTACAAGATCCAACATGGCAAGAAGGTATCGTGTACTTTAAACGGTACATAGACGATATTTTTCTAATTTGAAAAAATCACCAACAGCACTAATTCAAAACATCAAAAGTCTCAACATGGCCAATCCCCGAATTCAATTCACGTACAATATGCATACTGAAGCCTTACCATTTCTAGATGTAATGGTTGAAATTAAAGAGAAATCTATCCATACCAGCATATATAAAAAACTAACAGACAAAAATACTACATTGTTGTATGGAAGTTTCCATCCCGCAAACTTGATTAATAACCTTCCAGTGTCGCAATTAATGCGAATAAAGAGAATCTCATCTGATCCAGTTAGCTGTGAAAGAACTTTGGAAGAACAAAAACAAAAATACTTGGATAGAGGATACCCCAAAAAATTACTTGAGGCACACATTGAGAAAATCAAGACTATGTCAAGGAGTGAACTTTTACAAAAAAGGCCTAAAAAAATGAACAAAAGGATGGTTTTCGTGTCCAAATACTCTACAGCATCCTGGGATATAAAGAGGATAATTAAAAAAAGATGGGAAATTCTTCAAATTGAAAAGGACTTTGGCTCACTATTTCTTGAACAACCGTTGTTTGCCTACAAAAGGGCTCAAAACTTGAAAGAGTTATTGAATAAACCTAATAAATCCACAGGGAACACAGACGATTCAGGAAAAACTGCAACAACATAATTCTGGGGAATACAATACTACACCCACAGACAGGCGAAAAAATTTTGCTTAAACACAATGCGAATTGCAATTCAGAACATGTTGTATATACCATCAAGTGCCCATGTGGGCTCCTAAACGTAGGTAAAACGGATAGAAAGTTAAAAGTATGACTGTCAGAACACAAGAGTCGAATAAGAAATAAAAGTACAACATCGCCATTGGCACAACACTGGACAGAATTGTGACATTCCATAGCACAGCTAAGATTTCAAATAGTGGAACAAGTTCCGCAGAAGCTAGGTTTTGACAACGCCAAGACCCTTCTCCAAAGAGAAGCCTACTGGATACGGAGATTGCAGACGCTTGTCCCTTGTGGATTAAATGATAAAATGGAGATGATCTGCTTTCTGTGAGCAGAAAGAAAGACAGCCTGATCTGAGCACTCTACTTCAGACCCGCGAAGTGTAAAACATATCCATTCACAGTAATATAGTTAACACACACACAAAATGCATTTACACAAAATACAAATTACACATTGAAAATTTAGATTGTAAATAGGCAGGAAGAAACGAATATTCTGTAACAAGAAACAAATGCATGTGAGTATGAATACATACAAATGACTATGCTAGATGATGAAGATGTTGATCTGATTACATGTAAAATGCTTGATGCTCTGTTGATTTAGTAATATATAGTTTACTGTTGCGATCATGATACACAATGGTGCTCATCAATGTAGTTTTTTATAGTTTGTCCACTTAATCAGAAGAACTTCATCCTTAAATCTTTTCAAAATATGACCTCTTAATAATGGCTGCTGCCATCAGATAAACCTTAGTCCTTCTACAATATCAATGATAGTGAAGAATAACTAGCGAGAATAGAAAAGGGACTTATAACTTCACTTAGAAGCTCGGGTTTGATCGAGGTAACAAGGAAAACCACGTCGTTGCTACGAACAAACTAACTAAACTCGGTAAGAAAAGATTAGAGCAGCGCGTAACTGCACTTAAATAACTTTAACTTTATATAAGCGTATAAACGCTAAATTAAAAAAGAATTCCTTTTCCTCCTTCATGTTCCAACTGAATTTTGCAGTCGGCTGCAATAACGTGGATACCGCGGAACCGAAGCTTCGCAGCATAGAACCGCAGGTAATTGATTCGAGTGTCAACAATGTGGGCAATATCAATCACTGTAAGTAGACGCTAGATATTAAAGATCCACCTTTCTAACTCCCGTTTTAGGTCACTGTTATAAGCACGAAGCGGACGAGAGTGAAGTCCTTAAGCTTTATTACGTAAGGTAAAAACCAGCCATTACTTCATGTCTTCATTTAATGATAAAGTTTTTTAAAAAACCCTCGTTTAAACGCAGCCCTTCTTATGTTTTTTAGCACCTGATAATACTGTCCCAGCAAACGAGAACAACGCTACGTAGCCTAGGCTCGCAGGTAATTCATCTAATTCATGATCAAATAGACATGCAAGCTTCAAAATTGAAAGTTTTTACAACAAAACTTTATTTTCATAAATAGGGAGGACATCACCGACAGAAATGACATCAATAATCTCAACAGGTGATCATAGATAAAGTCCTTTATGCAGCATGATCAAGTGTTATGCGATTAAAATTATGCATAAGATACTAAAATTAAAGTATTCACATTCATTTCAGATTGACTCAAATCAAGAAACAGGTAAATACAACTGATCATTTGTAAAGCAAAACTCTTCCAACTAAAAAAATGCGCCATAAAATTGATTATCTTCTCTACACACAGATCATAATACTATATCAGGAATCAGACCCATTAGAAATATTATAATTGTATCCCCCAACCTTTGAGGTAAGATGAAAATAGGTTAAATTAATACATTATGCCAAATAGAAATGGCAACTTTGAACCCGATAAAGCACCAAGAGTAATTTGATTTCCTTTTTATCCCAACAGACCCCCGACGAAGGGGCCCTTCAGCCCCGAAATGCATTGGGTTTATGTATTGAATATGATTTGATTATGTTATTATTTTGTTGAAATTGTTTTTTTTGCAATCATGTTATGAGAAAATATGCAAAGACAAATATTGATTGTGAACTGAATCGAATATCAATGGTCTAAATATAACTGAAATGTTGAAAAGGAGTAATTGTTTCATTTAAAGTAGTGCGCTTTTAAGTTCTGGCAGCCATTAGGGGCCAGGCCCTATACAAGCATTTCCAGGAAGGCCTGTCTCCATTCTTTTCCATAATTTAAAGCCCTGCTTTAGTTTTCTACTATTTCAATACATCTTGGTTTTCTTAATTAAAGATATGATGTATACATTTGTAATTTGCTTAGATATTAGCCATTCTTATTGGTTATTAAAATAACTCATCAAAAATAAATGTGTGACCCTTTTTTGAAAAGAGGCCAAAATTATTTCATTGTTACAAATACTTAAAAAACAACAGCACGGTGGGACTGGGACTCACGTTTGGACCCTATATAACTCCTAGTGGTTATCAAAAAGCAACTGTAACAAAACAAAAATGCTTTTTTTTGTCTCAAATCTTGATACCCTGGAGATCTCCCTAAGATGGTCTAGATTCCTCCATAGGGGGAATCATTCCTTTAGGCTTATTAAACTTATATTTTTTTTAGTAAATGCAGGAAAATATACAGCAGTAATTCTGTGTTGAAATTTAAGACAATTTAATTTAGGCAAAAAACTTGTATGGGTAATGCTCTGCTGCTAATTTATATTGGGTTATCTTGTTATGAGGACTGGCTACCTTTTGCAATAAAAATCTGCTTACCCATAAATACATATTAATTTGCCAAGTCAGGAAGTGCCCATCCTGTTTTCTCCAATGCTCTTATGGCCTGTAAACTAACATGAATCCTCTGCCTACGCATGTAAAACAGCTTCTCAACTGTTTAAGTTTCTTAAAAATAAACAGATAATTTAAATGCTCCTCTTGGATTTGAAAAAGAGAAAAGCATTGCAATAAGATTGTAAATTGTATTCAATAAATCTGTTCTTCTAAGTAGATGAGGAGTTAAACAACAGGTTGTTGTTCTTTTGAAATCCTACTGAATATATTTTGGAAATTCAATTTATATAGACCTTGAGGTTGATTATTAACCACATTCCCAAGTATCTGATGGGCTTTCAAAAATAGCTGCTCCAGATATCAAACCAACAATTCTTATTCACTTGGGTTTAAAAGGATTACATTTGTAATGTAGATCCCATAATCAGAAACCTCTTTAAGCACTCAAGAGAGATGTATTGGATGTATTGGATGGACATAGAAAAACAGTGCTGTCTTTCTGTAAAGAGGAATCTTTGGACCTCTGCCACTTCCATGAATGATTGTGCCTGCTTGTAATTTTATTAGCTAAAACCTCAATTTAAAGAATCAACTGTAAAGGAGAGAGACAAGATACTTCCCTAGTTCCTGTGACATTCTTCTAGATTGTTTTAGATTAAATTGTAGGAAGTCTTAGCCTTAAGAGAATGGATGTGTGGCCAGAACAGTTAACTGGGATATGCATAACCACTTTAATGTCATTTAATAATGATCTATATGCTAAAAAGTCCGATTGGAACTCTGGGGTGCCGCTCGTAGCTGTTCTGAAAGACTGCGACTTTGCACTTTTGTTCTCCTGCCTGCCTGCTGAGCCGTGAGGAAAGGCGAATTTCTTCTAAAGGAGTGTGAGAGGCTGTTCCAACGGGGCCGGGACTGCGAGACCCAGGGTTCTGCGCAGGATCACCGCAGCGCACCTGGAGTCACTTCCCGCCCCTGCTCCTCCCTGATTGCCTGGCCTGCCCTTTTAACAGCTCGCGGCCCCCGCTTCGCGGGAGCCGCTCGTAGCTGTTCTGAAAGACTGCTACTTTGCACTTTTGTTCTCCTGCCTGCCTGCTGAGCCGTGAGGAAAGGCGAATTTCTTCTAAAGGAGTGTGAGAGGCTGTTCCAACAGGGGCAGGGACTGCGAGACTCAGGGTTCCGCGCAGGATCACCGCAGCGCACCTGGAGTCTCTTCCCGCCCCTGCTCCTCCCTGATTGCCTGGCCTGCCCTTTTAACAGCTCGCGGCCCCCGCTTCGCGGGAGCCGCTCGTAGCTGTTCTGAAAGACTGCAACTTTACACTTTTGTTCTCCTGCCTGCCTGCTGAGCCATGAGGAAAGGCGAATTTCTTCTAAAGGAGTGTGAGAGGCTGTTCCAACAGGGGCCGGGACTGCGAGACCCAGGGTTCCGCGCAGGATCACCGCAGCGCACCTGGAGTCTCTTCCTGCCCCTGCTCCTCCTACAAAAACGCACTACTGACGCACAGCGGGACGCGTGTGCGGGACGGTGGACGAAGCCCGGACTAAGGGCGGACAGTCTTAGACAGTCCGAGACTGGCCGTGACTGGATTGGGCACGTCATACTGTCTCTGCTGTACACGATTTACACTGGCTGCAGTAAGACTATTTACCCTTGAACATATTTTCATCCTGGTTTTACTTGTATCGTATTTTGTGTGCCCCTTCATATTTCTTGAAAGCTAAATTTCGGGTTTTCTTTTTAGTACAACCGAGGATGCCAAAAAAGATCCCAGTTGCGGGGGGAAATACTATGGACAATTATATGGTACATGTAGTATCAAAGATCAATAATGAAAGGAGACAATCATTAGGCCTAAGTCAATCCCCCAATCTATCCCCCTTAAGTCCACCTCCAAATTCACTGTGGATAGATATACCATCGCAGGATGAGGGAAATGAAATCCCAGATACTGATACACATGATAATGAGACTTTAAGTCAGAGTGTTCTTATAGAACATGGTCATGACCTAGCCCAGGATAATGATTCTGATTCCCAGATAGCTGATACAGAACAAGATCCCCCAGTGCAGGAGGGTGAGCATGTAAATACTGATGATGTAGACCCCCCTGTTCAAGTCCGAGTTACTCGGGCATTTAGAAAGTGTAGAAAACCGCAAATACATCGTGGTGGATCTCACTCTGGGAGGAAGAGGGCTGTGTCACCACCGAAAAGTAAGGAAAAAAAAAGGGGGAAAGGAGAAGATGTTGAGAAGCAAAATGTGGATGAAGAGCTCTTATCCAGGATAGCTGAATTAATTGATCTCAAATTTAAAGCTCTAATTAAACCATTGATCTCAAATTTAAAGCTCTAATTAAACAATGCTTGATGGAGGCCTTTGCATTATTGACTTTCACGAGCTCAATCCCTGTACAGTTCCTGTGACCACGAGCTTCTCTGATCCATGCCTGTCCTTTTATACAGTACTGAGAGGAAGAGGTCCCAGTGTAAACAAGAAACATATAATGCAATACAATGAACTAATCAAAAACAATAATTTTGATCCACAAAGTTTAATTCACTGTGGGATCTAGTGTAATCAATACACATAGCAAACAGTCAACTGTATTAAAGGTCATACAGTGCCCCAGGAGGGAGAAGGGAAGTGCTTGTGAAGAGGTAAGGGAAGTGAAGGGATTAAGTGACAGTAAAATCAGTCTCTCAATGAACTTTTCATGCTATAATACGTATAGCAACAAACTGCCAACAGAATGGCGACGATTATTTTAGAGAAGGCATACGACACAGGGTACAGTGTATATACAAAATATTGGCGTGAGGTTGCCGCAATTGGACAAACAGTCCACATTTCGACCCTCTGAGACTGCAGGAATATTTATCCTTGCTGCGGGGTCTTCATCAGGACCAGGGGAAGGGGCAGGGAACCTATTGGAATGAGTATAATAGACTTCCTGCAAAGAAGCGCTGTTCCTGTGTTGTTGCTGTCTGGCCACTTCGCCACGCCTCGCGGCCCCCGCTTCGCGGGCGCCGCTCGTAGGCTTAGACTCTCTCTGGGGAACATCCTTTCTGCCTCCCTTCACGTGCTTTGAGCACCAACGCGCCCCTTGCAAGCTGTCATCTGGTCAACAGGGGTAGAGGCGGGACTGCGAGGACCAGCATTCCTAGCGGCGTGGATCGGCCGCAGCTGGTCCTCTTCCGCCCCCTCCTCCTCCTCTTTAAAATCTGTGTGGAGTGAGTGAGCCTTGGGACCCTTCCTGCAAAGAAGCGCTGTTCCTGTGTTGTTGCTGTCTGGCCACTTCGCCACGCCTCGCGGCCCCCGCTTCGTGGGAGCCGCTCGTAGGCTTAGACTCTCTCTGGGGAACATCCTTTCTGCCTCCCTTCACGTGCTTTGAGCACCAACGCGCCCCTTGCAAGCTGTCATCTGGTCAACAGGGGTAGAGGCGGGACTGCGAGGACCAGCATTCCTAGCAGCGTGGATCGGCCGCAGCTGGTCCTCTTCCCGCCCCCTCCTCCTCCTCTTTAAAATCTGTGTGGAGTGAGTGAGCCTTGGGACCCTTCCTGCAAAGAAGCGCTGTTCCTGTGTTGTTGCTGTCTGGCCACTTCGCCACGCCTCGCGGCCCCCGCTTCGCGGGAGCCGCTCGTAGGCTTAGACTCTCTCTGGGGAACATCCTTTCTGCCTCCCTTCACGTGCTTTGAGCACCAACGCGCCCCTTGCAAGCTGTCATCTGGTCAACAGGGGTAGAGGCGGGACTGCGAGGACCAGCATTCCTAGCGGCGTGGATCGGCCGCAGCCTGTCCTCTTCCCGCCCCCTCCTCCTCCTCTTTAAAATCTGTGTGGAGTGAGTGAGCCTTGGGACCCTTCCTGCAAAGAAGCGCTGTTCCTGTGTTGTTGCTGTCTGGCCACTTCGCCACGCGTCGCGGCCCCCGCTTCGCGGGAGCCGCTCGTAGGCTTAGACTCTCTCTGGGGAACATCCTTTCTGCCTCCCTTCACGTGCTTTGAGCACTAACGCGCCCCTTGCAAGCTGTCATCTGGTCAACAGGGGTAGAGGCGGGACTGCGAGGACCAGCATTCCTAGCGGCGTGGATCGGCCGCAGCTGGTCCTCTTCCCGCCCCTTCCTCTTGTTTTTCCTTCATAGCTTGTGTGGACAACGCGCACGCGGGACGCGCGTGGGGCAACGGCCGGGGCGAAGACCGGGCTAAGAGCGGGCCGTTTGAGGCCGTTCGAGGACGGCAGAGGATGGCCCTGGCCCACCCCCCTTATTGCTCCTAACCTGCTTGTTATTGTATCATCGTGCTGAGACAGGTTAGCTTAAACTGAAGCTCCCTAGTTAGTAAGTCGAGTGACGACCCTGATCTCATCGTAAGCACCATGAGTACTAGGGTGACACGTAGCAAAGCCTCCAAAGGTGGTTCACAAATCTGTGGCCCTATGGACGACTTCATCACCCGCACAAATATAGCCATCGATGAAGAAATATCTAAACTTCAAACCCGGGTATCCCTAGAATTGGTAGCTGCACGTAGGCTGTCCGAGGTAATTGCCCTCTCGAAAAAATCATCCCTAGGACATATAGCCTCTGCTGTCACTCCAGCACGCCCTGCCCGCCCAAATAGTATTACCACCCAGGTTGATTTACACCAGCCCCCGATTACTTCCACCCTCACTCCGCCCTTAGAACAATCACGCATTACAGAAGAGCTAAGTGTCGCTGCACCTTCTCACGCCCAGACCCCCACCCTTAATCCCCTTTCCCAAGTATTCCCAACTACTTCCCGTGTTAGTGGTGCACAACCCAAAAGAAAACGCCAATCACGCTCAGCCTATTCTCGTAAAAAGGCAAAGGTGGCAGTCTCCCACCAGCTCACAATGACCAACACTCAGGCATGTAATGCTTTACCTGAGGGTTCCTCGAGCACACAGTCAGTATGCCAAAGTATGGGAGAGGGTCCAGCCAACACCACCCCAGTAGACGAGGGGGCACAGGTACAAGACCAGGGAAGGAATGATAAGGAATTTATAGATCAAGTCTGGGAAACTTTAAAAAAACTTCTCTCACCACTCGACTTAAGATTGTCTAGGAAAGAAAACAATCTACTCGAGATGGAGAAGAACATTATTGCTCTGGCCACTCTTGGCCTGAGAAGTCTCGAAAACCAGGGCGTGTCCTTATCCGACCCACTTTCGCCAGCCCCTGTCTTGCAAGCTGAGCAGCACCCCCCACCAGTACGTGTTGCTGTAAGGCCTGTTCCTAAGCCGAGGACTGTGGCTGTGGATCAAGTTTCCATAACCGCTAAACCTCAGGCTACCAAACCGCAGATTCCCACACGGAACTCTAAACCTGGAAAAGTAAATCCAAACCTGGTAGCATCCGCCAGACCCCAGCCTGCCGAAACCCAGGGTCCTCGTCCAAAAGAAAATTTTAGAGGAGGCTATATAGACCTTCCACCAGAGGCCAATGACTATGTGGTCGTGTTGACAGGCGTCCCTGTGATCGGCACTGACCAACACGAAAACCACTGGTCATTGAAAAATAAAACTATGCACTGGCTTAACGTCAACAGACCGATTCCCAATGGCAAAAGAAGCCGAGTAATGATGGTCCGTAGAATACCCTGGGTGGGCCCAACCAAGAAATCTAAGCAAGGGGACTGTGTAGTTGTAACTTTTGAAGACCCACATACGGCGCACCATATCTGTTCCTGGCCAACTAGTGAAGATTCTTTAGTCATACCAAGGCCGCTATCCTATTTTTATCCCCCACGCCAAGTGCATACCCAAGCGGATAACTGGTCCTTGGTGCAGCACCACCCATGGAACACCCATCCTATGAGGCAAAAGAATACTCTTTTACACTCGAATGGCCTTTCAACCTACAATAGATTTGGAGGCCTGGAGGAGGTCGATTGACTTTCTATGTTCCCAGCATGCCCACAACTAGAAAAAGCATCGTCTCCACATGTTACAGACATAATTGGAAATCCAACCAACGGCCCTCCAACTAGCCAAGCCGGGCTTCTGACTCTCTTGTCCCGGGCCATTGAACCGATCAAAATGGCCATTTTAGATTGCAAAAGAGTGGAAACAAGGCCAGACAGCCCCTGTCCGATCCCCCCTCCTCCAGTACAATCTAATCCAATGGAGATCGACCTGCCTGATAGAGTTGCCTCCCCAGGCGATTCTTCACTGAGGGTCTTAAGCTGGAATGTGGCTGGCCTTGCACGTAACTTTGATAACCCGGAATGGAACACCTTCCTGGCACCCTATGACATTTGCTTGCTACAGGAAACATGGTGCCAGGAACCTAAACATAGAGTGGGGTTTTCGACCTTCTATGTTCCGGCTGTATGTCACCAAGGTTCTAAAGGACGCCCATCCGGTGGTCTTCTTATCTGGATCAACATAGCACTAGACCTCAGTGTTTCTCAAAGGACCACCGAAACACCTGACCTTCAATGGCTAACAGTGCACTACAAAGGGGGAAGGAAACTAGAACTATTTAATCTCTACTTAAGGGGCAATAGGAACGGAGGATCTCTAAACTCTTTAGGCTTAAGTAACTACCTGTCTGCCTGTGACGCCGACTCTCTCGTCCTGCTGGCAGGCGATTTTAATTGCTGTTTTGAGCCTTTAGCCAAAGAAGATATTCTGGATACCAACGATGAGGATAACAGGAGGGGCATCCCTATTTTGAACCTCGAACCGATCTCTAAATGGACACAAAAGGCGATCGATATAAATGCTCTTTGCATGGAGTATAACTTGAGAGCAACGAATGGGCGTTCTAAATCAGATCCCATGGGTGCCCATACATACAATAGGACGGGCCACTCATCCAGAATTGACTTTGTTATGCTCAACTATAACCTCTGGCCATATCATCAAGACATGGAGGTTATAGAGACCTGTGACAGCGACCACAACCCTCTCGCTTTAACCATTTCTGTCCCCTGGCAAACTGGGTCTCAAGAAACCACTAATCAGTTATGGAAAGCTTCACATGAGATTCTTCCCTCAAACTGTGGCAGACGTCTTAAATGGGCAAGAGTCTCAGCGGATGAGGCTAGGATGTCACAAGCTGAAACCATCTTACTAGAGGCTGAATCTAGGCTTGATAGCACTAATAGCGATAGCAAGATGTTTTTATTGTTATTTACGGAGACTGTAACGGCACTAAGTGGGCTGTTCATCATTCCCAAACCCAGCTCCAGAACTGCTTCAAAGGGGGCCCTGAGAACAAGTGAAAAGTGGTTCACAGCCAAGTGTCGACTTGCTAAGGGTGATCTTGTTGCTGCAGTAAAAGGAAAAGACCAAGCTACCATCAGGTCTGCAAGGAAACTTTATAGGAAAACTGTGACTGAGGCCAAGCGGACATATGATTTCAACTTTTGGCGTGACCTAACGGAGGCGAGCACAAGGAAAGATGCTAAGGGGTTCTGGGACTTTCTAAGATCAAGAGACAAGCCCATTGATCAACAACTGACTTGTAATATCCCTGGTGTTGCCTGGTTTGCCCACTTTTCGAAATTGTATTCGGCTCAGACAGGGCATCCGCAACCAGACCCGCTCCCAAGGCTCAGTTCCACAGATCTCCCACCAAATGAAGTCCTATTTACCACCTTGGAAGTAGAGAAGGCAATCAGGTGTACTGTTTCTAACAAAGCGGCAGGACCTGATGGGATCCCGGGCGACCTGATAAAAAATAATCCCCCATTTTGGAGCAGATTAATTGCTGCTCTTCTTAATGAGGTTATGTTGGGGGGGTCTTTCCCTGACTCTTGGAGGGGCGCTGAAGTAGTCCCCATTTTCAAGAAGGGTAGCAGGGAAGACCCAGCCAATTACCGCCCCATCAGTTTGCTGGATTCGACGCAAAAGGTAGCGGGGAAAGTGGTATTGGGCAGGATTCTGGAGTGGGTGGATGAAAATCAGATATTGTCTGATTTCCAAGCGGGTTTTAGATCAGGGACAGGCACCGTCGAGCAGACATTCCGCCTTTTAATGCTCTATTGGAAGGTAGTGGTGCTAGGAGGGGGCAGCTTATACTTAGTCTTCATAGACTTAAAAACAGCCTTCGACCTGGTTCCAAGAGCATTATTGTGGAAGGTCCTTGACGAGTTAGGTCTACCTCCCTATTTGTTGGCCTTGCTGATAAAATTCCACGAAAACAACTTTGCCCAAATCAGATGGGGTGCCCAGGGAGAAAAAACCCCGTGTATTCCAGTAGACAGGGGCGTCCGCCAGGGGTGTGTGCTTGCCCCCACTCTGTTTTCGCTTTACGTCAATGGAGTGGTGGAGCACCTTCTTCAACATCCTGCAGATGCACCATCCCTGGCTGGAAGGAAAATCCCGACGCTCCTGTTTGCGGACGACACCCTCCTGATTTCGAAATCACCTGCAGGCATACAGTCACTACTTTCCAGCTTCAAGGCCTTCTGTGACACCAAGGGACAGGCCATAAATATTGGCAAGACCAAATTTCTTGTCCTCAACCCCCCTAAGAAATCTGTTAAATCCCCCACTCTAGACTCTGTCACATTACAACGTTTGCTATGTGTATTGATTACACTAGATCCCACAGTGAATTAAACTTTGTGGATCAAAATTATTGTTTTTGATTAATTCATTGTATTGCATTATATGTTTCTTGTTTACACTGGGACCTCTTCCTCTCAGTACTTACTGCACCCAGGTCCCAGTGACTACTATTTGGGTAAACCCCCTTGTCTATAATGTCCTTTTATACACACAAGAGGCATATGTGAACTCGCATATAAGCCTCACCCGTTTGGCCCTACCCCTCACACTAGCCATGTGCACCATTTTCCCGCCCAGCCTTTACCCACACAATCCGCAAAATCCGCGAATCCGCGAATTTGCGGATTTTGCGGTTCGCAAATTTGCGAATTGCGAATTCGCAAAATTCGCCCATGCTTACTATTAACATTGAGATAAAAATAATTGCAGGGTCACTATGAGGAGAAAATTAAGTATCTATATAGTTAGTCCTTCCTAGCATAGAACCTGATAATATTGCATTTTCAATAGCCAACACGTACTCATTACGAACAAAAGTCTTGTTAAATTCTCCTGTATTTGGATCTGCCCTTTACAAATTTCTTTTTAGTCAATCTAAGGACAATTGGCTGGAGTAGACTGGAGAACCTTTTTCTCCAGTTTTTGCCACACAGCATTGTCTTCCAGCAGTGTGTAATCTAGTAGCTGGTGGATTTATGGGGATATGTGGTCCCACCAGCTTTGTAAATGTTGTGGGGTTTCCTTTCATATTTCTTCCAGTTATCTTTCTTTTAGATGCAAGCTGGATGACTAAAATATATGAAGAGGATGGTGCAGACTCTGTTATGTTCACGGGTGAGCTGATTAAAGGTGAAGGAGGAGTGTTGTCAGTTCTATGAAGTGATGCAGTACTTGGCTCAGATAGAGATAAAATAGGGTTCATAATACGTCTCCACTCTGCCAAATAGAGTCAGCACTCAGTAAGCTCTATTTCCTGACCCGATCCGTTTGCTGCCCTTGCTAGAAAATCGTCCATAGTATTAACTATGCCCTCCCCGTTTCGTATTAGCTACAGCCTTTCTCTTACCCATTTTTGGTGATGTTTATGAGTGTCTTGGGCCAGATGTCAGGGGTGGCCCAGGCTCCTCCAGGCTCTGACGGGTGTGGATGGGCCTGCCCTTGACCTGGGGGTTGCCCGGGCGAGGCCTTGGTGTACCCACGCACATCCTGAGGGACTAAATGGCGTCAGAAATGCCCAGGTTGATGATGGAAACAGAGTCCCCAGTGAAAGCTGCTCAGGCACAGGCTCCTCTCCAATGTCCCATGGTGGCTACACCGGCCACTGGACTGCATCGTGCCTAAATGGCATCGGAAATGCACAGGTGGATGATGGGAAACAGTGTCTCCAGCAAAAGAAGGTAAGGTACAGGCACATGCTCCTCTCCAATGTCCTGCTGCATCTACTTTCATTATTCACTGACTCTCAGAATACTTCTATGAAGGACGGGCCTTTTAATGAAGCCACTGTCCTTTAAAACTGGATAAATACCCTACTTAAGTTTCTAATTATCAGCCAATATCTCTCAATAACCAAGATTGAAAAATACACGCCAAAATATCAGGTAATGGACTAACACTTCTACTTACTTCAATCATACCAGCAGACAGGAAGGAATTTGTAAAAGGTAGATCGGCTGAACATTTATGCCAAGTTATTTCTTCTGCTAGTGACCTCAAGTATCCAGTGAGTTCATTGGCCTTGGATGTGGTGAAAGCGTTTGATAGGATGAATTGCCAATTTCTATTTAGAAAATTGGAAACTTTTCATTTTGGACCCACTTTTAAAAAAATGGTTAGATCACTGTATTCAGCCACCTCCTTTTCCATTTATATCAATGGAACCCTTTCTAATCCATTCAATTTATATAGAGGTATTTACCAAGGATGTCCTTTATCCCCCTCTCTTTTTTCTTATTGTCATTGAACCTCTCTTTTGCCCATTCTGGATCAATCAACAATATACTGGAATATGTTATATGTAAATTACCGTGTTACTTTCCTGCCTATTATTCTTCATATTATTTGTCAGTAAGCTGATATTTCTGGCTATTCTTTAAACATCAATAAAACTGATTTTTTTTCTAAGAAATATTTTATGCAATTCCACAATGCTAGCAAATACAAACATTTTGTGGTCTCTGTCGATCCTGAAGTATTTGGGTATTACTTTTGCAACCTTTGTTAAAATCACAATTGAAATCAAGTGCTCTAAAATGCTGACTACCACAAAAGATACATTAGACAAATGATCACCTCTTCATCTAAGTTGGTGGGCATGTATTGAAGTGCTTACAATTAATATTGCCTTGCAAATTGTTTACTATGTATTCATGTTACCATTATGTCTACCTTTTGATTTCTTTAGAAATCTATATGGATTAATTACTAAGTGTATCTGGATCAATAAAGCTGTATGCATCAGCATTAAAACTCTACAAATTCACAAAAAAGAAGAGAGTGGTGGCTTACCCGATTTTAAGAAATACCATATGTCTTTCCCTATTGCACAAAGTTTGATATGGTTTCAAAATATTGACCCATTTAATTCTCCCAAATGTCTTTTAATAGAAAATAAATTCTTACAGCCATTTCCTTTACCTGCACTTCCGACAATGGCCAACACCAAGATTGGAAAATCCTTTCCCATTCTAGCTGTCTCTAAACATGCCTATCTTCTGATGAGAAATTTGCTATTAACATTAAATCATCCAAAAAGTTTCACTTTGTTTTAACCCCCACCTCAAACTTAAGAAAAGTATTGCTTCCTGGAGTTCATGGATTAATGCTGCAATTTTTTTATATTAATATTATCTTTCAAGGGTATGTGTTTTATTATTTGATGATCTAAGCACCACATATCAGCTTCCTCAATCTGACTTTCCTAAATATGAGTTATTAAGTAATTCCATCTTCAATGCCAATTCTATTGCACTACCATCTGCTAAAATGTTTAATATGGAGTTTTGTCTCTGCCTTTTTAGCTGTAGGACACATGGCATCTAAAATGTATAAAAAACTCACCCCTGATCCTTTTCCTTTTACAGTTTTATCTCAAAAATAATCTGCAGACGATCATGTACACTGTACAATGGAAATCTATTTGGTCAGCTAATATTGCAGTTATCTGCCGGCTACTGTTATGTAAATTGATGTATATCTCCTATACCATTTTTTTTGTCCCCACTTAATTTGTTCAAAGCAAAATTATTAGCTGCACTACAATATTTGCATTAGAACACGACCTTAGGAGGTTTACAACATATACTGTATGATTTCAATTTTGGACTGATGTTTGGAATATTAATTAAGAGTTTCAATGTCGAAATCACATTATCATTTCCTTTGCATTCTATGAAGCTCATGCTTTTGAAACTGTATTATTTCCTGCTGATTGCTATGTTTGATTTCCTTATCTTGACTGCTGTTAAATCAATTACTCCAAACTGTAGGGATGATAAATTACTAATGGTTTTTGTTTGGTGGGAATGAATTATTTTTCTTTGACATTGACAATCCTCTTTAGTATGTATTCGTAAAGACTGTACTATACGTATATCTAGCCTGCGGTGCCCTCTTGACTCATATTACCACCTGTAATTCATTATAAGACATATGGGGGCCGATTCCGATCCGCTAAAATTACCGTCCGTACGAATCGCATCTGTAGCCGTCTCCGTACGACTCGTGCACACGCTGTATGACCCGACGAGTACGATCTGGACCGGGGTACCAGGACACGAGTCGTACGGTCCACGTCAGGTAATGGCGATTCATACGGAAAAGCGCACAATCACATACACCGTACGGCGCGTACCCCCCATGATCGCAGGGGTACGGCGCGTACCCCTGCGATCATGGGGGCTATGTGCCGTACCCGAGAGGGCCGTTCCGTACCTGTTTCAGGGCGAACTCTGCTTTTACGGCTGTTTTCAGCTCCCGTAAAAAAAGGGTCGCACGGTGCGTACACGACACGACACATATCAGACTTGCTGGGTCATATAAACCAGCCGCGAACCGTACAGATGTCGCGTACAGCGGGTTTCGAGGGAGACTCGTATCGAGATTAGAGTCGTACGATCTCTGTACGAATCATACGGAGTCCAGCTCCTGGTACGAATCGTACTTCGTCGTATGTACGGGGGACGTTGCAGAGTATGATCTGTATGGGAAAAATGCTCCGAACGTCTTTTCAGAGCGCTTTTTACCGGATCGGAATCAGCCCAATACTGTTTGGTTTATATTTCTTTTAGTAGCCCTTCTTTGTTTCCATTTCTTTAGTTTTTTGACTGTTCAACTACACTGATGTAAGTTATTGTTCACATATTTCAAAAGTTATGTCGTTCACTGTCATTCTTTACAGTTACAATAATATTTTTTGTATGATATTAACTCTGTATTCTATTTAAAATCAATAAATATAAATATTTTTTAACTTATAAAAAAGTAGCAATACCGAAAAACATAATATAATTTAACCACAAACAGTTTCCATTACCTCATATTCTTGAAATATATACTGTCTATGAACTAACAGCCTTATTTTCAGCTTGGCAAAAAGAAAACTCCATTACAAACATCCAGGTGTTCACATCTCAATATATGCGTTTATTATACTTTATGGTATTTGTAACATGGTGGACAAGAAACTTGTGACATTTTCATGTAGTATCCCTCCTGCCAAAGTCTAAATATGTCCCTAAGTCCCTTAATCCGCATTTTGCTCCTCCACAATCAACTCAGAGAATATGTTTTGACATACTGATGTAATCTGCATACAGGTTGAATCCTGTATTATAAGATACTATACAAATCTAGTTACTTACATAAAGAGTGGCAAAATTATAGAATATGTATTGACCTGGAGTATGTGTAATGAACAAAATGGAATGCATGAATGAATTCCACTCACTGTGCTACTACATACATTGACCAGCGATTTTCAAATAAGATCTACTACTGCCTGAAAAGGGACAGTGTGGACTAACCTGTTAGCATTCTTATCATACAAGAGCACAGGCAACCTCAGAAACGTCGCAGCAGCTTGGCCCTTTGGAGTGAAGTAAAGTTTGAGTTCAAAGGAACAAAGAGCTACAAGATCATGGCTGGATATGGTATTCACATTCAAAATTCTTCTAATTACTCAGGTCTGTTTCCACTCAAGTACCTTGCTCCTCACTGAGCCATAACAGACAGTGCCAGCACTCTGCAGATCAGCTAGGGCATTCCTGCCCAATAAAAGTACAATCCAAACACCCGACCCCTTGCTTGACCGTACAGGAATCGAGACTCACCTATGCTCCCTGTGGTTCTGGACCTCCACGTCTTCAGCTTCATGCCTCCTCCTGACTCTTCTGCTTCTGCTGTGCGTCCACTGCAATTTGAGACCACTTGCAAAATGAACAAGTATTGGTAAATGCATTAGATTTTGCCTATGTGATTAATAAAAGTTTTTTAAGTTGTAACTAGATAAGCAGTTGTGCAATATAAGTTGAAGAACTCTGTAAAAGTGTTCTAACTTGTTTACTGAGAAAGGCAATAAATTTTAAATGCTTCATAAGACACTGAAATGTAGTAAAATATTTAAAGTAAATAACATTGTGACACAATAGCACGCACGAACCAAAACAGCACCACAATTACAAGATAAGAGGCCAACATCAAACAACACAGTGAATCCAAAATGCAAAAAACACAATCACATCACAACACAGATTTGCAGTAATGCAACTCAAACCCACAACAGCACCAAAATCTAAATAAAAGAGCACAACGAAACACAACACAACAAATAAGCACAAAAATTATTAACACACATTACCACCTCCATAATCCTGCTTTCATAATACGATGGTAAAAGCTTTTTGCACCAAGCACCTCCAAAACTTAACACCAAGGACATCAAATAGTCCCAGGCAGAAGATTTTGGTAAGACAACCCGCTCTTTTCAACCTTGGAATCATACATTAGCCTAGACTGGAATAGTCTCTGATCAGGTCTGGGGTGAAAATAAAATCCAATTGACAAGAGAGCTTTGAAGTCAGAGAATCCCACAAGACCATTTCTGACCAGCCTGCCGATGTTAGAACATGGCAAAAGGGGCAGAATGTTTAATATGCACCCTGTAAAAGAAACTGTCCTTGAAGAGCATGAGGACTGCATCCGTTACAACAATATCTGGCGTGCAATCACCGTAAGAGAAAAGACAGCAGTCGGAAAGGTGTCTGCTCACAAAGAGGGGAAGGAAGAGTGCTTTGGAAGAGGAGCAGAAAGGCCTAACACAGATCGGCAAAAGTAAACTGAGGGCTAAGAAAAAAAGTAAATGTAGGGTAATACAGTGTGGTATTTAAGAAGCATGCTGAATCTGCCTCAAGTGGTTACCATGACAGTATTAGTTTCACTTTTGACAGTATTAGTCACGGGGAAGCCCTCTCAGCAGTCAGGCTCCTCTGGGATCCACAAACTGAGTTTACATATTATATAAAACAAGATTTGGAAGACTTAACTATCACAAAACTTCAGGATCAGAGCGGGAAGACTTACTTCATACCAACTTGTTGGATAGCCTTTGCGTAGTCAGCAATTTATCTCAACAAACCTCACATAGACAAATCAAATTAGAGGCATGGATTTCCTTACTACTTTTCTTTTTTTAAGCTACAACTGCAAGGATTGAAGACCAGGACCTGAAATCTATCCATCTCAGTATTGAAACAACTGCAGTCTGTTGAAGTGCTGCATTTAATTCTGAAACTGTGATGGTGGATTTGCACTTCCTGGAACAGCGAACAAAGTAGGCAAAGTAGACACCATCTTGAAAAAACACTTAAGATCACAATGAGCTATAAGATTAAATAAATACTATGACAATTTAAAAACAAACACCATTTTAAAAATAAAAATATGTAAAAAACTAAATAAATAAATATAAATATGTTAAAAATTCAAATACAAATATATGTAATATTAAAACAAATTAAAAAATATATTATAATGTTAAATACATATAACAAATACCTACAAATATTATATTAAATACATCAAAAATATCCAAACTAATAAATATGTTTAATTAAACATTATTTAGAAACAAAAACATTAATTATTACATAAATGTACTTTTTTTATTTCCTACCCTATAATACCACACAATTCACACCCCACTTCTAAATTTAAAAAAAAATTTACTTCCTCAACTAACATAATTAAGTACCAAAGAAAGAAATATTATTAGTTAAAAAACAAACTAAAAGTCATAAAAAAAATTTCACTTCCCACACTTTACCACTATAATCCCCAAAACCCACAGTTAAAATTAACCTGAAAAAAAATAATTAAACAATAGAAACGAATTTTAAATTAAAAAACTAATAGTATTTAACAACTAATTATAAAGTACGTAAAATGTATTTACTCCCCACACAGTACCCCTATATAAATAAACCCCCCCACAAAAAATATTAACAAATACCCTAAATAAATATAAATTAATTAATTAATATTAATGATCAACTAATTTTTAATTAATTAAACAAGACATTTTTCCCACCCGTTACCCCTACAAACCCCATAACTCGCACCTCAAATTAATTACACAATTTCTGCAATTCATTTTCTATCAATTAATTAATATTAATTAGGAACTAATTATTCATTAATAAATGACTTCTCACCCGTTACCCCATAAACCCCACAACCCACATCTAAAAAGATCACACAATTTCCATAATTAATTATCAATTAATCAGTTAATATAAATTAACAACTAATTATTAATTAATTAAACATAAATTACTTCCTATCCTTTACCCCTATAAACCTCACAACCCTCAACTAAAATTAATAACAGAATTTCCATAATTATTTTTCAATCAATTAATTAATATAAATGAACAACTATTAATTAATCAAAAATAAATTACTTCCCACCCTTTACCCCTAGAAACCCCACAACCTCCACCTCAAACAAATTACATAATTGCCATAATTAATAATCAATTAACTAATTAATAATAACTAACAACCAATTATTAATTAATTACAAATAAATGACTTCCCAAAATTAATGCCATAAAATCTTAATTGAATAAATGAAATATAATCCTTAATTTATTATATTTAAATTACTTCCCACCCTAATCCCCTATAAACCCACAACCTGCTACGGAACAAAAAAATGCAACATTTTATTTAAAAAATATTCCTAACTTCTAAAAATGTAACACATGTATCAAAAAGCATAAACAATACTTGTATCAAAAAACAAACATCACATACATTTAAAATATACACTAAAATACATAACACTGTTTTAAAAATTGACATTTTAAACATCTATATTTTTGCAAACAATATTAATGATTTCTTTTTTTAAAACAATATTTCTTACCTTAAATTCGATATTATTGACCACGATATTCTTGATGTCGATATTTCTGAAACACAAAATTTCCAACTTGATATTTTGTAAATCGACAGTTCCAATTGAATATATTGTCTCAGCACTTGTGTTATGTACCTGTGGAACCCTGATATATGTGTACAATTGCATTGTTCTGGTTTCTCTAAAATGTGAAGGTGAAACTAACTACCTCCTGGACTAATATCTAACACTAATGATATCCTCACCCTGATGTGAGAGTACCCCAGTACTTGAACCATTGTGTGCAATATGTACAGAATGCTCTAGAGAATCTTGGTATGTGATCTGGGTAACAACGCATTTGTGAGTTCAACAACATGATGGAGTAATGTAGTGTTTGATGTCTGTGCTAAATGTGCCTGTCATTAACAGATATAAACTGCTCTGAACTTGAAGCCCTGTGAAAACCCAATCTTCCAGAAAAACCTGCAATCAGAAGATGTGACCATTCCACAGTGCGTTCTTGACTTCTCGCACTCCTAACCTCCCTTCACTTTAGGAACTATTGTCGGTGTTGCGATTATCTTCTGATACTGAGTTTAGTCCCCAGGGGGAATGGAGGTCCAGGGTCTAATGAGACATTGTAATGCAATAGCTCCTAACCAGTTTTTGCGTGGATGTTGTCCAGTCTGCATTTAGGCATTCAGCCAGCAGTCTGTCAGGTGTCTACGATGGGGTTTGCCACTTGTTTGACCACTCTTGTTACTGTTGGGTAGAAATATCTATAGTGGTCCTTACTGTTAAATGGTATAAATTCACAATGGTTCAATAGCCTGGGCTTCCTTATCATCAAATTTGCCAGGTTTTCACATCCTTCTTGAATTCTCGTGTACCTGCAAATTTCATAATTTGCCCGCAGGGCAACTTCAGAGGTTTGCCATGTGTATTTCAAATGAGGATTTTCTGATGCATATTTCTTTCTAGGCAAAGTGAACTAGTTTAGCAGCTAGTAATGAACACAGTGTCCTAGCTTGAGATCGGGTCGATTACGGTGGCGGTTGGATGAGTGTCTGTCTGCTATCATTGCACGAACGGAATCGACCGACAGGTGGTCGTTGGTCCCGCCTGCCGCATCAGGATCCGACTGCTGTGGAGGGGTCGGAAACATGCCTCTTTGTATTGAGGCTCTTTTCCAGGCAGCAGCACAAGCAAAGAGGCATATTTGCAAATATCTCTGCACCCGGTGGCAGGCACACGATGCAGGGATGTTTGGGGGGCACCCCATAGCAGGGGGACTAGAGGAGCCCCGCTAATGGCCCCAAAAAAGCCTTTTCACTAGAAATGGCTGATGGAAAGGTGGATCAAAATTCTCACTGCAGTGCCTCAGAGGGCACGGCCTCCGTTGTTGGGAATGCAATCAGACCAATTGCCTGACAGGCACCTTGAGCCTGTCAGAAGCTGTTGGTCAGTCCCTGGGCTGATGCGGTCCGACCGACCACATCCTAATGAGGCGGTTTAACTGTGATTAGAGATGGCGGCACGTCTGCGTCGGTCCCACAGACATCGTAATGGGCACTAAGTGGCATGGGCTTTTTCCATAGCATCCTGTGTAGGTGATGTAGAGTGCCTCAAAAGTTGAGCATCTTGTTATAGGTAGAAAGTGTAATGATTAAAGCACTGGAGCAGTATGTAAAAGGTTTTTGTCATAATTTCGTTAACATACGTTATCAGGGATTGATTTGTTTTCCGGAGTTATCATCAAGAACACAGCCAGTGAGAGGGTTCTCTTGACCCTTAGGGGCTGAGGACTTATTAAAGTTATCAATAGGAGACAGTGTACCCAAAGGACTGCAACCTCATGTACCCCTCTGAGTATTACATGAGTGAGGAGAGCATTACGTAAAGATCAGTCCTGTCAGACTCAGTAATAGTTAGCGGGATTGAAAAACACTTCAATCATGAATAAACCCACTCAGGAAAACTATGAAGCTGAAAATATATTTTCAAGTTTTTATACAATTAAAATCCTATCCAAGGGCACACAATATAAATAGCAGTTGTTATGCAAATTAAAATTATAGTGGCACTGATATTTTTCAAACTGCAGAATAACAGAAAATATTGTAACATTATGACACTATTTTAAGGTTTGCCCATGTCCCGAACCCATCTCTTCCATCCGCTAACTAATCTGATTTTAGGACCAAAAGGGCCCTACTTGAGTTTAATAGATAATCTAAAACTACATACCTTTTCGGAACAAAAGAAGCAGTATTCAATAATTAGACCACTGGTATTCTCATCGCTTCACCTCAGAAGTTATGTTATCCTCAAACAGGCAGAAGAGCCTGCTAACAACTCAATGTACACTTTCTGTAGGCTTCAGCTAGGAAAAGTGTTTACAGCTAGTGCACAATCTTCAGCTTGAGCCTCTGAACTGAAATTCCTCTCTAGCTGTCAATATTTCAGTGTAGCCTATGTATTCTGCATTGAACATTGTTGATTATTACAAAATAAACAATCATTATGGAAGCCCCTTTTGCTTTTCACCTTTTTATGTTCCAGGAAACATTATTTACTGTTTCAAAACAATAGCAGATATCTTAAAAGATACAATTATTTGAAATCATTTTGTCTATTTAAGAATAATCACATGCAAAATCAAGATATAAAGTTATAATACAACAAAACATTAAACATGATATTTGATCAAGTTGATGTATCACATTGTACTAAAACAAACATTTTACCGGCATTCGCAATTGCTCATTTATCCATAAAAGAGTAGCAATAAATAAATGAATATGTATAATCTCAAAAGGGGATGGAAAAATAAAAGAAAATATATGAATATTATATCAGGAAAGGTTTCAGCCCATAGTCATACCCTCCTACCTATTTGTTCAAACAGTTAAACATGTCACAAACCAATTCTAACAGCTGGAAAAAGACTTTAGGCAAGCCGAACCTCAGCAAATTAAGATTGTTACTAGCTTTCACCCTAAAGTGCAATTGAGACTTCTAGATATAATTTATTTATTTGGAGTTTTATATAGCATGAACAAGATCCTTAAGGATGACAAAATGATTTGCAGATAGTATAAAAAACATGGGATAGAACAAGAAAATAATATGCATACATTATATAAAAATACACAATGTACAAATATAGATACATGCACATATGGTAAACGGAGAGATAGGAGACTTAGGGACCGATGGCGGTTTAAGGCACCTCCGCAGTGCTGGCGGAAAACGTCCTTTTATTCACTCCTGTGGCGATCATCGCATCCGCCATGTTTCAATGGTCAAAGATAGCTCATTTCCCGTCCATAGCAGAGTTTTGGGATCTGCCAGATTTCTCCTTCCGCCACGGTGGCGGAGGGAACAAATAGAGAAAGACTGCCATGCTAAATGATGTGACAACCGCCCGACAAATCAAAATGCCTCAAAGTGCCCATCAGAACGCAGCAGAGAAACCTGCCACACGGAGATGGCAGAAGCACAACTGCGGAGATAGAAACTCGAATCCAGGGTACCTCCACACATTCCTGGACACCATGGATCTAGCTCTACATGCCCTTACGCATCCTAGACTCCTCCCTATCGATGACCAGACAAGTCAACGCCGTCTCATCTTCATGCTTCAACAGCCTACGCATGCTCAAAAAAATATTCTGTTGGATCCCCACCGAAACAAGAAAGACAGTCACCCACGCACTGGTCACTAGTTGACTGGATTATGGAAATACCCTTTACGCCGGACCCATAGCCAAACTACAGAAAAAACTCCAATGCATCCAAAACGCCTCAGCCAGACTCATACTGGACATCCCCCGTCATGCTCACATTTCCGGCCACCTGAAAGACCTCCACTGGCTCCCAGTAAACAAGAGAATCTCATTCCGTCTCCTCACCCACGCACACAAGGCTCTCTACGACCTAGGACCTGAATGCCTCAACACACGACTATCCTTCTACGCACCCACCCGCCAATTACGTTCATCCAATCAAGCCCTCGCCGCAATTCCACGCATCCATAGATCCACCATGGGAGGAAGATCCTTCTCCTACTTAGCAGCCAAGACTTGGAATTCTCTCCCCACTCACCTTCGTCTTACGCAGAACCACCTCTCCTTCAGAAAGCAGCTCAAAACCTGGCTTTTCGATAAGTAATGCACCCAACCTCCCTCAAGCGCCTTGAGACCCTCTGGGTGAGTAGTGCGCTATACAAGTGACTGAACTTAAACTTGAACTTGCTGTACTCGATCACCTACCAGCAGATAAGACGCCATTGCGGTCAACACCGCAGCTAAGTAAATAACACATTCCGCGTTCCAACCACAACATACAACTGTTGTGCTGAAATACGTTTCCTGTCTACATCAGACACCCTGGTGGAGACAGGAACATATGCCCCAGTGTACGTACACATGTCCTGCTTGTCAGAAATTGACACCTCTGCGTCTGCATCCCCCATCACCATATAAGTCACTGCAACTAGACCAGTGGTGTCGGTCATGTCACTGCAGCGGTAATGCCACAGGAAAACCTGCCCACAATGTAGTTGGAGTCCAAGCAGGACCGGCGCTAGTCATTGGCAGGGTGGGTAGCTGCCCAGGGCCTCCCATTCAGCCTATCAGCATGGGGTCCGCACTCATCATGTGTCCTGTCGTTTCCCTGCTGATCCAACTACAAGAAAGGTATCTCCTGTCCCGTTTGCAAGGAGACCATTCAGAGACATTGTGGGATGGCCAGTGTCCAGCATTTTAGCGCCACCACATTTTGAACTCTTAACCCACAAGCAATTCTCACACCTATCCACTGAAGGTGTGAGAATTGCTTGTGGACTTAAATTAAAAAATGTGGGGGCACTAAAATGCTGGACACAATGTCTCTGAATTGTCTCCCTGCAAGGGGTCAATAATGTGAATTAGAGGGGTCTCACACATTCCCTTTAGGACCAGGGCCCATGAAATCCTTTAACCTTCCCTGAGTCCAAGACATAAAACCATACAAGCAAGACCAACATTACAACATCCGCACCACATGTAACATAAAATAAGTACCACTCAACACAAAATATATGCAACAAGAAGTCATGTGCAGATACACTGTCTACAGTGAAATCTACTTAAGATCATCACCAATTGAATAGGAACACGAGTGTGGTGTGAGGCAAGAGTCCCTCCAAAATGACTAAAGTCATATTTGAACACAAATAAGGGTCAGTCCCATACAATGTGGAACAGAGGAGGGCAGACCAAGTAGGATGTGTATGTGAACTTCACAGTAGACTAACAAGGTGTTGGAATGAGTCAGTGAGCCCAGGTAGATGACACAGCATATTACATACAACTGCCACACAATCACAGATCACTACAGCCCCCAAGCAGACATTGATAGGCCCATCACATACAATGGCACACTATATCACACAATGACAGCCCATACCATGCAACACAGAACAACATTTCTGATTCAAACAGAAAGCTCAAAGTAAGCACCACTGTGCATTTCAACTACAAGTGAACTGCTGAAATAGATGACACCATTTGAGTTTGCCTAGTACATCAACAACACTGACTATGCTGCCAACTCACAGAACACCCACACACCATCACTCAACCTCAACAAAAGGGAGCACCAACTACTAAGTAGTGAATGAATGCCAAAGTGTCAGGAAGAGTCCATCTTGACAGCAGGAAACTCTGACCTGACACTCAGGACAACCCTCCTCCTCACACCTGCCTTCCACTCGTGTGAATCAAAGTGAGTAATTGAAGAAATTAAGAATCACTGTGCAGATTAACAACCATGAAACTGTTCACACTGCATGTGAAGCCCCTCAGGCAGCTCACACACAAACATAGCCTCATTAACATACCATAAGACAGCAACAAAGTATGAAAATAAATAGACTAGCCCAAAGTGGATTGCACAGTGCAGGAAAAACATAGAGAAAAGCACATAGCATTTGTACATGACATGCACAAGGAGGAACACATCACACTACACTTAGGCCATCAAATCAGACATGGGTGGCACAGTGATTGAAATTGGACTAAAGTAACACCTGTGCAATATCTCTGGGATATAGCAATGCAAGCTATGCATTGGCCCAGGGATGATAGCAAGTGCCATAAGCCATAGAGTGACCAGCCCCACATATGTGTCAAATACCTTGACTTGTGTATGCCACCAGCACAACACACATGACTCATTGTCACACTCCCTGACTGTCAAACCCAAGTATGACCTTCACACATACCCCTCATCTACCCATCTCACACCTTCACTACTCAACACCTGTGAGAAACACAGATAAAGGTGCAACTAAGGTCCTGTGAGTTTCCTGATAACCAATGACACACCCAGGTGTGTATCTACAAATATCAGAATACCACTCAGGGATGTCTGAGCCAATGCTGATCAAAATCCATTAGCCAAAGACAATTCTCACAAACAACATCCAAAGAAGTCCAACAAGCTGGGCCATGTGCAGGCAAACAGTGGATAGGCAATGTAACCCTAGACAGCACAGGAATACACAACATTTTTACTCTGGCCAAATGCACAGACAACATACCCCAACCAAATCAAAAAATGCATTATCAAATGCCAATCCTGAACACTAACTGTGATCAATAGGACACATCTGCTAACACAGACATAGACACTTCACCAGCTACCAAGTGAGCAAGTAGTCAATGTGTTGCACAATCATGCACATGCACACCCTGACAAATGACCGGTCAAATATAGGAGGACATAGCACAATTGTGCACTCAAAAGAAGCTCATGAACAAGACTCCACATTTCTGCATGTGACATTCACACAAGAAATGCATACTACAAATACAATACACATCTGAAAGTATTACAATGCACAAACTCCTCACATATAATGTAATTCAAATAGAACATCACACACACACATGGTCTTGTCAGTAGAAAGAGCCAACACTGCATCCATCAACAACGAATACACAACATATGCACATACCAAATATCCATGTAGCAAACTCAGCTGGACATCAGGGGGACGCACACCAGGCAAGTACAAGGCAACATACACTGACAGCAGTACATGCACAGTAAGCAGTGTGTGAACACCAACAAAACCAGTATCACACATATCTGAGTGTTCCACCATGAACTTCCATACCACAAATCATCACAGGTCACAGATCACATCACATTTAGGAAGAGTAGCAGTATCTGGGCAAACATACATACACCTTAGCTATTACCTACTCCTGCACAACTCAGGAAAACCCAGATGCATCAAACATGACCAGAGAACTGTGCTGGTGAAACATATGCACAGCACATGAGCAAACATGACTGCAATCAAGTATTATAAATACTAAATAACAAATTGTGAAACTGTCCTGAGTGGCACATTGTTCCTGTACACAGATCATCATCCCACAGTATATTGTCACACTAAGAAGTGGTGGGGAGGGTCAGACACAAGCAAGGCATAGGGTGGAAGATATTAGACTGAAGTGGTGTGTACATCAGTATTGGACAGATGAAGAGTGTACAGTGCAAAACACATAGAGGATTAAATCACAATGACTATGCATCAAAAGCCCCTATAGGGAATGGTATGCCTCTTCATACCACATACTTGTCCCAAAAATATGTCAAGTAATAGCAATATATGAGAAAAAACAAATATAATCAGTTTACCTGAGCAAGTCAGCACAGTGAGCACAATCTTAAACAAACTTAAACAAGAGCCAATGCTGATCAATAAAACAGAATACAGACAGTGCAGTGACACACTCTGCATACTCACAACAGACAGCAACAAAAGTAGGCGTACACCAGGATTGCAAGGTCACACCGGCACACTGCACGGTGCTCAAACAACAACTCCTACATGTGCCCACCATCTGAAGCACATGCCTGATAATGTAAACAAACAGGCACTCATTACCTGGATCATACATGGATGTAGTTGTCATGTTTAGGGGTACATACACCTCAACACTTCTGACAATGACAGGCCAAACACACTGTACGAATACTCAAGTGCACACATTCAATTGTACCCATATGACCATGAAGCCAGGCCTACACAAGATGACTACACATCTACATTGTTGTTCACACATCAAGATAGATCCTACAGATATGACGGACCCTGTCCACCCCGCAAGTTATTCTGTGGATAGAATTCACTTCTGTTGAGGTACTGCATCTGAATATGACATGTTTACAAAATTAGAGACCTGACAATAGAACGATTTGGATAAGAGTAGACCATCACAGACAACCATGATTACACCCTCAAGCCTCAGAATCAAGAAGCACAAAATTCCTGTAACCTCTGGCAACCTCTGAAAAACAAAATGAAGCACTTGCCAATGTGAATGTGGCATGCAGAGCATGTGTCACATGTGTCACACGAGTAACATTCTTTATTACATAATCTCTAGATAGGCATAAAAAGTGCAAAACATCAAAGCCATTGGCAAGCCGAAATTTCTAGTCCACACATGTGTGCATGAGAACTTTCACATCAAATGGGTACTACAGTCCACTGCCATGTGAATCACCACAGCTCAGGGGCTTTCCAAGTGGCATTCCAGGCACTGCTGTGGGAACAAAGGTGTGGGGAGGGGGACTTGGCTTCATCTTTGGCTTTAAGTTGAAGTGGGAGGAGGCTGATTGTCGGGGCCAGTTGGAGGACTGGACCTGGGAGGGAGACAACTGGCTGAGGTAGAGGGATCCGTGGCAGAGAGAGCCTAAGGGCTTCATGGACCAGGTGAAGTGGTGGCATGAGGAGGTGGAGAAATGCTGTGTGGAGGCACAGTGGCTGAGGGTGAATGTTGAGGGCTGGGTCTCATCTGTTTTGAGATCTGATAGCCCACAAATGTCTAGGTCGGAGTGAGAAGTGGGGTGGACACAACAGCCTCACTCTTCCCAAATGTATAGCAGGTGCAGGTGACTCTCCCTGTGTGGATTTGATGATCCTGGTGGTACTTGCCTCTTCCCCTGCATCCCCTGTTGTCGAGGTAAACCCCCTCTTTTGCTCTCTTATCCCTGCTTCACAGGAGTCCGGGTGGGAGTCGATGTTTTGCGGGAATCTGCCTTCAGAATGTGTTTGGGCTTAGTTGTGGCAGGCACCAGGTTCACAGCAGACAGGGCAAGTGTGTGTGGGTCTTTGGGATCAGGTGTGGGGATGGGAGTGCCTTTGGATGGTGATGATTTGGAGGAATTTTATGTGAATGCCTGCTTTTTTGCCTGATTCCTATGAGTGTCCTCTGATGGGCTTTTTGTTTTGCGGTCATGTGTGCCAGTTTTCTGTTGTGGGGATGTAGCCTGTGGTCTGGTATGCTTAGAGCACTACTGTTGTGTGCTTTGTGTGGATGACTGGGTGCCTGAGGGCTCTGGCGTGTGTCTACTCTCCTCAGGTGGTGCCACTGGCAGGGTGGTTGCTGAAGGCGCCGGAGCTGGACTAGGAACTTGGGACTGCTGAATGGCTGCCATCACTGTGGAGGACAAAGACTAGACAGTTCGGTGCAGGCCAGCCACGTCAAGATAAATGCCCTCCATGAATGCAACAACCTGTGCCAACTTGTTGCCATGATCCTGGAGGGCATTCAGGAGAGCAGTTTGATGCACACACAGCTGGCCCAAAATGTCAACCGCCTCCACACTTAGGGAAGCAGGGAAGACAGGGGCAGTGGTGCCTGGGGGGAGGAGACTCTACCCTTCCTAGGGCTGAGTGAACGGACAGCACTTGGAGGAGCATCCAGGAGGGTGGACACTTGACGAGGTGTGGAGGAAGAAGAAGCAGATCTTGAACTTCCTATGCCCACCAACACTGAGGAGTCACCGCTGGTGTTCGAAGATGTGGAGGTTGCTGTTTTGGGCGGGAATCATCCAGAGCACTCCTGTTCCCCTCCGTGGCCTGGTCCCCTGGGTGCCAATGAACTCCTGTGTAGCAGTTATGCCATTAGCTTCACCAACGGTGTCGGGCCCCATTCTTCCCTGCCCTAAGTAGATGCTGCAAGAGACAGAGACATAGGTTCAGTATAGTGCCATACTCACAAACATCATATGCAAGCAAAACACAAAACTTTAAAAAGAGACTCCAATGTTAAACTACTCCATGTACTTTCAGCATATGCTACATTTATGCAATCATCAGATGATGCATGTAAACATGCATAGTTGATAGTAATGCCCCATGTTGAGTTAACACAGCGAAATAGCTGGACCTGCGCGTCCCTGTAACCACACACATAATTGTCTGTATGCATACCTACATGCCTGTAGGTGAGATAGCTAAACATCAAAACATGTTGTCTCAGTCACATATGGAGTCTCTTTAAGAGAACACCACAGATACAAAGTCCACTATGTCCTTTTGCAACTGCTACCAGCTCCTGATATCCACTATGTTGGGCTTCGAATCACAACTAGAGTTGTATATCGGTGTCAGCTGTGTAGATGTTACAATGTATCTGTTTTGCATAGCACACATCTATGAATGCACACTAACATGATGCTCACTGTTCTTCACTGCTGGTTGATGTCTATGACACTCACTTTGTAGCATATTACACAAGGCCACATCTTATCTGCCAATTAAGTGCCAATGAGCACCATTGCACAATGTAGTCACAAACACAAAGGACTTTAGCATGAAAATGGGAAGTTAATGCAAGGCCTTCATAGGTTTTGACATGCCACATACCAACATGTCCACAAGTCCCTGACAGTCCCTCATTGATCCAAGGCAGGATCGTGTCTGCTGTTGATGATGAAGTAGGTGGACTCCATAATGACAGCTAATGTGTGAAAATACCTAGGATCTGGCATATGACTACCCTATGTTGTGCTGACTGATGACATTGAGGACACAACAATGTGCCAATAAGTCACACACTGAATAAAAGCATTAGCCACAACTTCACCATGCACTGATGCACAATGACATCCCTCCTCAATGCACACATACTGAGGACTGAAACTCTTAGTAACCTTCGCTCATTATCATCATTCAAATTACTGAACAAAACCTCAGTCATATCACAATTTGCCATACCCACTTATCACATCCAGCCATGTTAAGCCATAGGGCCAAAACAGTTTTGCAATAGCCAGGTACATTGCATTTAAATCACAGAGTCTAACCATCCCAGTCATGTTGCCATGTGCACAAATGGCAAAGGTAAATTAGCCAATGCATCATTGTGATCATCACCATCTACCCTTTCAGAACCTGTGTGCACTTGATGGCAGGTAATTCCATCATGGCATGCCATGCAGTTGATATTGGGCTACTATACTTATAAATGGTGCTGTTCTCTCTATCAATGTGGAAAAAGGGACCCATGGGACAGGTGTGACCCTTACCAACTCACTGCTCACTGAGTCCACATCTGTGCATGCCTATAGCCACTAACACATCATCACATGAGCACACTGTTGATCTAGCCACACAGTGCACATAAGCACAAGTGTCCTGGGGTACCTACTTCAGACAATGAGTTATCCTGTGCAAGGGGTCTCATTTCAGACAACATTCATACAATGTGAGTTAAAAAACTTCAAAATGATTTAATGTGACAAGGTTGATGGTTTGTTGAAACATGAGAAACAAAATGTCGTACAAATGCAGAACAGCTGCACTCAACACAAAGGCGGCTTAGAAGCCATTGCATCACACTAGAGACATCATAGAGCTCCGCACTGGCTCAGGGTTAGGATTCATGCAGTCACTCACACGCAGGGTCACACTTTGCAAAATACTCACCCCCAACGTGCTGCTAATGGGCCCTCAAGCGTCCATCCAGCTCTGGCAGTTTCACTGCTAAGATACGACCCATAAGTGGTGTCTGGAAACTGCGCCCCAACCTGCCACTTTGAGGGAGCACCCCAGCATCATATCTGCCATGTTTTTGCTCAGTTGGCAGATGTCACCCCACCTCTTGTGGCAGTGTGTAAGCCGTCGGTTGGAGACACCCAGAGATCGCACCTTGCGTGCAATGGCCCTCCATATGGCCTTATGCTGATGGACCTTAAGCTACAGGCAGGGGAGACAAAGAGAAAGTTTCTGTGACACTGTGTTGTGTAGCACTGTGAGTTGAAGGACTGGGCTATTCTAAGGCCCAGCGGTGCCAGGGGACAACACCTGAAACCTTCGTGGGTTACCTGTTCCGGCGTACAAATCACAGAGACACGGGACACTTCCTTCGGCGTCAAAGATCAGCGTTTATTTACTGCAGGGATACAGAGATCGCTAGAAGTACAACAAAGTGTAGGTTCTGAGAGTCTGCTTCGAATTGCAAAAGTGGATCGCTCCTTTTATACACATTTTCGTCATTGCACAACATAACGAACAAAAGATTACAACTCAGTTCCCACAGTAAACTTCAAAAAGGGTTACATTCATGTTTTCAGAAGCCCGGAACATAATTACAGTAACATCGCCGGTTCCCAACTGTAAAAGCACGTTATCCCACCATTAGGCACATTCCACTCTGGTTGTAAACGAGCTAAGTGAAGAGACAGAAACAGGTGCAAGGAAGACACAGGCAACAGATTGAAAAGAGTGTGGGGCAATATCGGAAGCATGATCACAGGATCAAAGGACTCAAACCTAACGTATGCAAAGACTGAAACAATAGACCAGCACGGCAAAATGAGCCTCGAGCGGAGCCATCTGCCTTTGCCGTATCATCCCCCTCGTCATAAAGACACACTCAAAGGAACATGCGTCTTCCGCAAGAGCTTGGGAATCCCAGGGTCACGAAGCGGACACTGTCCGTTCGCCGACTACGTGAGGGCAAGAAACAAAATGGATGCCATATCTAAAATGGAACCCGAGGGTTCAGATGAAGAAACCCACAAATAAGACGAACCCTTCCAAGTAGTGGAGCGAAAATGCGTACACCTACTGAACTCGTCATTTGCGGTTCATAGATACCAGACTCGTCCATATCCAAGCATGGCCAAAACGTCATTTCGATTCTCGCGGAACCTCAGATGCTCCTTTTGCCCTCATGTAGGCAAGCACTAGTCGATATCAGAATCGATTTCGATATTCATCAGATCGTTCAGTTGTTGCTGCAACATTTTTCTATCCATCAATGTCTCTTTGGTAACAGATGGCCTTCTTATACACGTTGTAGCACAAAGGCCACATAAGGCAGGACCACACTGCACGCAAAGACAACACGTGAACAGGAACGTCACAACAACCCCTACAATCATCAGAATCTTCCAACCCCAAGTCGACATCAGACCCCAAAACCATCCTAGAAGCGTCCAATCACCTTCGTCCACGTGTATGGACTCGGAGATCTTATGCAACTTTGAGATGGCTTGATATACAGTTGGAGCGTTATCAGGTATGAAAATACAGCATCTCGAATGGATCACCTTGCACACACCACCTCTATCTGCGAGTACAACGTCTAGAACCATCCGGTTATGTAACGTCATAAGTCTATCCGCCTGAAGCTCTGCTGTCAGATTACCAAGAGCACTTGCAGTTATGTTAGCAGTCGATTCTACCACACGAGTCAACTGTCTCAGGTTCCTACTATTAACCATAGGTCCCCAAAACGGCAGGAAACCCTTAAATAAGTCTCATGCTTCTTGACCGGCAGTATCCTCTTCGCTAATAACGCCTCTCACAACTCTAGTCTTGTGATAGTCTGAGGGAACTGTAAAAGTTGGTGGCAAAAGATTCGCGATATAACAGGTGCCCGAGAAGTCACGAGGCAACCACGTATAAGCGCGATCATAACATACAAAATAGGTACTCTTGGCAGTCAGGAAGACAGGGGAAGAGAGCATCGGTAAAACGTACGTCTCAGTACAAGCACTCTTCCCAAGCTGAGCTCTTGGATTACGACCAAGACCTTGCAAGCAGAAATTACCAAGGTGGGGTACGATCCAGATCGGAGACGAGCTCTTAAGCTGTCTATCACCCACTGATATACTATACACAGCCTCACTCAGATCCTTGTATGCTCGCACCTCTTCCTCTGGAATAAGCGATGCATCAAAAATATCTCTATCTAGATCAGCGATTGCTATCGCCGAAGACTTGTGGTACTGGCCGGGACCATGGTCTGTAGAGCGTGGCTCTCGACGGGGGTAGGAATCTAGTGCACTACGGAACATGGTTTGGAATGCTCGAGCTGACCCCTGGGAGCTGTAAGGGAGGACCAAATACGGAATACCCTTATCCATGGTATGTGGCATTAACCCACACACCCAACAGTTAGTAGTATTCATCACCAACTGATGCTGATGTAGAAGTTGGACAAAAGAGTTGTTCATAAATTATGCACGTCTAACCTGTTCATGTTGGGGCAGAAGATGAAAGGAATGTGGAGAAATAGTGGGAGCAGGATTCAGATCATGAGAAGAAGAAGTAGGTGAAGTGGAAGGCAAGAACGACTGAATTCCAAAATACACTCCACCCACCAGTAGCATAGAAACAGTTAGGAATACCATGAAAACCTGAAACAGAAAACATTTTGTTCGCAAAATCTTGTGCAATTTGGATCTTTGCGCCGACATCCTCTCTGTTTCCGACAGCTTAGAGAACTCCATCCTCTAAAGACCGTCCGTAACGTTCTTGACGCACCTCGTTCTGAGTAGCAATTATCAATTCCCGGGAGTTCCCAGAAATCGACAAAAGTAACCGACCTAGTGTCAGAAACCTGCTAAACAGAAGTAGGTACCCGCACGGCCCTACGGACAACCCAGATGGTAGGTTTTAATCAAATAAACATTCAACTTAATACAAGTCTCCTAGCTGTACAGAAGAGGAACACACGTGATATATAAAAGAACTCAAAAAATCAAGCAATAATGCAATTGTTCACAATGTTCATAGCAACAGTAAAAGGGGGTAATGTGAATTCAAAAACAAAAAAAGGAATTTTATTAGTCCTTGTCACGTGATCGAAGAAAATATCGACTTTTTCCAGGTCGAGTTTGCTCTTCAAACAACGGTTCGGATGGCAAAACAGTGTTCAATTGTTCAGGCAACAGTTCAGAACTTGAATTCTCCAATGCTGAAGACGAAGGTACAATTCCAGACGATTCAACAGGTGTATCTGACTGAACTAAATCGTTCTCTACAAGTTGAGCATCACTGAATGGCACGTAGCGTGGAAGGGCATCGGTCTCCGTCGGGGCAAATCCTCTCTTGAGCCAGTTGTCTGCTGGCAAAGGAAGCGGAACTTTTTTCGTATTGGTGGCATGCACCCAATGCTTCCTGCCGTCCAGCCGAACTGCAGTCCTTGTTGCCAGCAGGACTTGGTAGGGTCCCACAAACCTTGGCTCGAGATTACCTTTTTTCTCCCAAAGTTTCGGGTGACAACCCAGTCACCAGGTTGGAGCCGATGTCCAGGACCCTCTGTTTGTGCCGGTAGAGCTTCAAAAACCTGTTGATGAATCAAACTCAATTTAGCAGTCAGATCATAAAGATAGTCAATCAACATTGGATATTCAAGACTGTCAAATTGCTTAGGCCTCGGGACTCCCCAAATGTTCGCAGGACGGCCGAACACAATCTCATATGGGCTAAGCCCTACTCGAGAGTGCACAGTCGCCCTGGTCGATAAGAGAGCTAGAGGCAATGCATCAGGCCATGACAGACCAGTCGTCGCTTGGATCTTGGCAAGTTTCAGTTTCAGAGTACCATTGTACCCTTCCACTAAACCCGCCGACTGGGGATGGTTAGCACTCTGAAATTTCTGACGTATTCCCAGGCCCTTACACACACTCTTCATCACACTTCCCACAAACTCACTTCCGTTATCCGACCATACGATCCGTGGCATTCCATACCGAGGAAAATATTCCTTGAGTAGGACTTTTGCTGTGGACAGGGCAGTATTATCCTTAAGAGGGTAGGCCTCAATCCATCTGGAGAACGCGCAAACCACAAACAAAACATATTTCAGGTTATTGCATCTCTCCATATGGATGAAGTCCAACTGGATAACTTCAAAGGGACATGTAGGAGGAGCAAAATGACCAGGTGGAGTGGGGGTGCCTTTGCCAGGATTATACATCAGGCATACCATACAATTCTTAACCACTCTCTCAGCACACTTAGCAATCCCATCATTCTTCCATACAGGAGACAACAACTTACATATACCTTTTGCGCTAATATGTGACATGCCGTGGGCCATAGTAACAACGGCAAGCACATATGCATCCGGTAACATCCACCTCTGACATTCTGACAAATCAACCCAACATCCATGCGCGTCTAACTTCCCCGTGCTTTCTTTCCACTTAGTCTTTTCAGTATCGGTAGCCTCATTCTGAATCGCTTTCACACTCTCAACTGTGTCTTCACACATACCAGTCTCCGCCGGCCATCTTACTGAACTCGTAACATACATCCAACTCATCAAATTCTTGGCCGTTTCCTTAGCAATCTCGTCTGCGAACGCATTACCACGACCCACATCATCCGTAACCTTTCGATGCGCGCTGCATTTAATGATTGCCACCTGCTTAGGCAATGCAAGTGCATCCAAAAGATTGTTCACGAGCTGTCCGTGTTGGATCTTCGTGCCATGCGATGTCATAAATCCTCTTTCTCTCCACAATCGACCAAAGCTATGAGCTACGCCAAATGCATATTGACTGTCTGTAAACACATTCACTCGCTTCCCTTTAGACAAAACACACGCTCTCGTTAACGCAATCAACTCTGCCGCTTGCGCTGAATTCTGACTCAATCTCGCAGTTTCCACAACCGTACTCAACGTCACTACAGCATACGCAGTCGTCACATCACCATTCGGCAACTTGAAGCATGAACCATCAACATACAAAGTACCATCGGAATCTACCAATGGAGTATTTTTCAGGTCAATACGACCCTCAGTTTCTTCTTCGGTTCTTAAGTAACAGTCATGTAATGCTACATCATCTGATTTTATATTAATCGGCAACAATGTCGCTGGATTCAGCACATTACAACGCTTCAACTCATAACCGGACAACCTTGCGCTCGTCAAGTGTTGAGTCTTTGTTCGATTCAAGAGAGTGTCAACTGCATGCGGAACCATCACTGTAAGCATATTATCCATGACCAGGACTGCGGATTGTCGAATGGACACCGCAGCTGCCGCTGTCGGTCTTAGACAACTCGGCAATGCTCTAGCTACTGGGTCTAAGGTCGAGGAAAAATATGCACATGGACGCTGTTTGCCACCAAATTGTTGCGTCAAGACACTCAACGCACAACCTTCTCTCTTGTGAACGTATAGTGTAAACGGCTTGCTGTAATCAGGAGTACCTAACACAGGAGCCAAACACAACGCATCACGCAATTCAGAAAAACTTTTCTGACACTCTTCAGTCCATGGCAAAGGAGTCGGAACATCCTTGCACGTGAGAGCTAACAATGGCTTCGCTAACAATGAGAAATTTGGAATCCATTGTCTGCAGTATGGCGTGATACCTAAAAAGGCGCGCACATCTCTCTGAGTTGTTGGCACAGTCATTGGACCAATCGCTGCAATTCTTTCTGGGGTCAACCTTCTTCCCTCCTTTGACAATAAGTGACCTAGATAGGTTACTTCTTGACAACAATACTGCAGCTTAGAAGGTGACACCTTGTGATGTAAGTCACATAAATGCTTTAACAGCGATACTGTAGCAGTTTTACAAATTTGCTCAGTGTCAGCAGCCACTAACAGGTCATCAATCATTATTGAATCAAGGCCGTACCAACCGGTAACACAAATGCATCCAGTTTGCTCTTAAGGGCTTGACTGTAGATTGATGGACTCTCACAGTAGCCCTGTGGTGCGCGTTTGAACCTGAAGCTACGATCACCTAATGAGAAGCCGAATAGATCTCTGCTTTCCTCAGCAATCGGAATGCTAAAGAAAGCATTCTTTAGATCAATCACCGAGAACCAAGAGGCAGAGGCTGGGATCAGGGTAAGTGTGGGCGGCCAGCTACGCTCCGTCTGCGGAGTGTGCGTAGTGCCGCCTACTCCGCATTTTGCGGAGCTTGCGGAGCCAGGCGGCACTCCGCAGACGGAGCGTAGCTGGCCGCCACCCGCCTCCCTCCCGCCCTCCCTAAATACTTTAAAATACAATAATCAAATAATTTAAAAAGCACTTACCTTGCCGCCGCTGCCCGCCGCGTCCCCGGGGCTCACTTACTTCCGTCTTCCGTCTTCCGTACTAATGCGCATGCGCGGGCGGCCGCGCATGCGCATTTTCATGAGAAAATGCGCATGCGCGGCCGCCCGCGCATGCGCATTAGTACGGAAGACGGAAGATCGCGAGCCCCGGGGACGCGGCGGGCAGCGGCGGCAAGGTAAGTGCTTTTAAATTATTTGATTATTGTATTTTAAAGTATTTAGGGAGGGCGGGAGGGAGGCGGGTGGCGGGGCTGGCGGCCAGTGGTGTTTGCGGAGTGGGGCTACGCGGAGTGCGGAGGTGGGCGTAGTTTCTCGCCCACTTCGCGTAGCTCCGCGAAGCCCCACTCCGCGAACTCCGCCCAGGGTTAGATCAGGGTCAGCAAAGCTGTAATGTCGGGCACCACGGGAAACTGTGGGATCACGATTTTGTTTACTTCTCTCAAATCAATGACAAAACGGTACACAGGAGGCTTGGATGGATCAGTTCGTTTCAAAATAGGTAACACAGGACTATTACACACATTTCCCCGAGTTTCTTCAATAACATCCTTTTTGATCAAGTCATAAATAATCGCTAGTAGTGCTCGCTCGCCATCAAGAGAGATACGATACTGGGGGATACGTGGTAATCGCACATTTGATTTCAATTGAACAACTTAAGGTGATATGTCCAGCAGGCCCACATCATTGGGACCTGTTGCCCACAAAGAATCAGGAAGGGAACTCAATTCCGGTGGGAGCTTATCAGTTGACAAGTACATAGGAGAGATCACTCTCTGACCTAATGTAAGCTCCACTCCCGTAGGAGAGCAGTACAGAGTCGCATATAACCGCTTCAGCAAATCCAGACCCAAGAGATTCTCACCACAACCAGTAGTCGAAATCAAAGGAGCCTCTAGCTCACGTGGCCCGATCGTAAGGGACAAAGGGCTAGAGACTGGACTGCTAACCGGGGCGCCAGAGAATTCAACGGAAACATTCGTTAAGCCAGACAAAGGTGCGCCAGGGAGTTTCGAATGCATGATGGAACTTTTTGCTGCACCAGTGTCCAACAGAAAAGGCTCAACTACGCCCGATGTGGCAACTGCGACGTAAGGCCCTCTCTGATCAACCGGAACTGATACTACTCCCTCTCTTTGTCTATGGCTGTCCTAGTAATTGCCGTCTGCACCAATCTCATGCTCAACATAATAGTCATCCGCATGATATTGTGCAGATCTACCGGACGATAAATCGCGCTGATCAAAACAATTGTTCGAGTCCGATGAAGAAGTAGAACGCTCATTTTGATTTTGAGAGGTGCCACGACCTCTACCCCAAGACGCCTGCTGAGGACCACTACGACCTCCTCGGGCCGAAACACCATTATTTCGGTCACGTAAAACCGGACAGTTAAACTTTAATTGGCTCTCACCCCTACAATATGCACATTGATTATACCCAAGCATAGATCTGGATGCAGAAGAGTCAGAGCGTGACTGCATCCTAGAAGACTGCGCCTGCGGTCGATATTGCTGTTGCGAGTCATTTTGATTCGAGCGCGGAGGATATGCTTGCTGCAACAAAACCTTAGTTTTAAGCTCCTTCGTTTTCTTGTCAGCTCGATCATTCTCTTCTTTTTCCCTATTCTCATAGTATTGAGCTGTCGCTAATATTTGAGCCGTGGTTGAAACAGCCCATGCACTTTCAGAATTTTTCAATTTGTTGGATAACTCAGGCAACAAATTCAACACAAACTTATCAACAAACAACCGCTGTCCTCCCTCAGTGCTCATATCCTGACCACTATGATCGATAAATGCCTCCTCAAATCTAGTAAAGAAATCAGAGACACTCTTGTCTTTCTTTTGTTTGCAAGCAGACAATTTATCCCAGTTCACCCTCATCGCTGGCATAAGTGTTTTCATGAGCGTAATGATTCTTTGGGGCAGATCCGTGATTAACTGTTCAGGCTTAGCCCCACCAACTTGTCGTCCATCAGCCGCTACAAGAGCAGCCCAATCACCACCCAACTCAGCTGCATGATTCTCCTGACGAATTTTCGCCCAAATCGGTTGCGGTACAACATTACCAAACAACATATCAATATCTGCAAGGTTCATAATAGTAGCATCCACAAGTTGGGATAACTCCTTGTAATAACCTGCCGGATTCTTCCGCGAGTCAGGTAAAGATTGTTTCACCTGCAAAACTTCCGATCGCTTCCATGGGAGATGTATCCAGACTCTCTGGAAGTGTGGTAAAATTGGAGGATTGGCAGCAGCATTACCTGGCATCCACACTGGAGGAACTTCTCGCATAGGATACTGACCAGGTTGTGCTTTCGAATCATCGGAGTCGTCGTCAAACGACACTCGAGGAGGCACTGTAGTCCTAAAGGCTAACAAACACTCTAATGCACATCGTACATTACCGCCTACAATCATACCGTTCGAGAACTGATTCTGAAGTTCAATCATATCAGGCGGTACATTATCTAACTCATCATTATCCCACTCTTCTCTCAACGATTTGCACATTTCCTCGAACACGAATCTCTGTGTGGGCTCATTAAATTGAGAGAACGTATCGTTAACTATGCGCGGAGTGTACTTAGCAGGATGTCTAATCCACCTACGCGCCATAGTTACTAACGTCTCACTCTCCCTTCCACCAGGAATTTGACTCCGTCTCTGAGAGATGTCAGAGACGTCGGACCCAAGTATCGATCAGAAAAGTGGAGAATAGAGATTAGCAACAGTATTAGGTATACGACTACGAACAGAAGGAGAAGAGGAGAGAAGTACAGGGGCAACAACATTAAGAACAAACGTAGGAACATTAGGAGTAGCCAAAATAGCAGAAGTGGTAGGAACAATAGATTGAGAAGGCACAGGCAAAGGAGCAGTAAGAATAAGAGCAGGTAAAGGAGCAGGGCCCACTTGAGGAACAAGAGGATTCGGAGGAACAAGACCAACGACAGGCTGACCAGCAGCCACCGGAACAACAGGTTGAGGGACAGGAGGAACAACAGGGGCTGCAGTACCCTGTACGTAAGGAGGTGGTGATTTTAATAAATAGGATAACAAGGGATCCTCAGTCGTTTCTTCTCCCTTCTGATCAGAGCTTGACGGTAAAACCGGATAACATTTATCCACCGCCATACGATGCAATCTGGAAAAAAACGTCCTTTTCCTTCTCTTCTTTGTCTCGCTGGTACTGTTCTGCACTTTGCATCATCGTAATGATACCATCTCTCTTATTTTTCTTAGTCTGTTTGATTTCTTTCTGCTTAGCCTCTTTGCGCCATAACCGAAAGGAATCAAACATTGCTGGCCTAGCTTTCTTTTTAAACAATTTTGCTTCAAGATTATCTAAAATCTCAGTTTCGAAACTACCATGGGGTGGCCAACTAAGGACACCATCATTTTTCGTATAGCGGATCCAACAGTTATTATAGACAATAGGACCCACTCCGTGTCTACTATAGAGCTCATAAATCGGAGTTCCAACTGGAGGTATCGGACATGAATCCTCCAACCGGGAATCTGTACCACAACATTTAAGGAAACCAAACAAAGTACTACGGCCAGGCATCGTGCACACTAACCGAGTTTACAAACTTCAAGGGTTATCAAATTATGATATCCTCGCAAAAATGCGAGACCCTCGGTTTTTGGCAAATGCAATCGTCAAATAAAAACTCAACAACTAAGAACCAACAACTAAGAATCACAAACGCAATGGAACCATGCAAACAACCAAGTTTCAACAACAACAACCAAGGATTCTGGGTGCGACCCACTAATACTTAACCGAAAGAACCATGGCGTCACCAGGAAGGCCCGTCTATCGTCTTGCCGTACAAAGGACTACGCCAGGCGCCAAAACAGGTCGACAGTCAGGGCATCAGTCCATCGCAGCCATCAGGAAGCGGGAATCTTCGCGGGGAAAAAATCTTCGGACCACTTATTTCGACAACAGGATCGATGAAGCGGGTGCACCTTCCCTCGGAGATTTCACACGAAGTTCCTCACGATCGTCGGGCTTTGGACCGGTACCGCTGATGTCGCCCCACGTAGGGCGCCAACTGAAGGACTGGGCTATTCTAAGGCCCAGCGGTGCCAGGGGACAACACCTGAAACCTTCGTGGGTTACCTGTTCCGGCGTACAAATCAAAGAGACACGGGACACTTCCTTCGGCGTCAAAGATCAGCGTTTATTTACTGCAGGGATACAGAGATCGCTAGAAGTACAACAAAGTGTAGGTTCTGAGAGTCTGCTTCGAATTGCAAAAGTGGATCGCTCCTTTTATACACATTTTCGTCATTGCACAACATAACGAACAAAAGGTTACAACTCAGTTCCCACAGTAAACTTCAAAAAGGGTTACATTCATGTTTTCAGAAACCCGGAACATAATTACAGTAACATCGCCGGTTCCCAACTGTAAAAGCACGTTATCCCACCATTAGGCACATTCCACTCTGGTTGTAAATGAGCTAAGTGAAGAGACAGAAACAGGTGCAAGGAAGACACAGGCAACAGATTGAAAAGAGTGTGGGGGCAATATCGGAAGCATGATCACAGGATCAAAGGACTCAAACCTAACGTATGCAAAGACTGAAACAATAGACCAGCACGGCAAGATGAGCCTCGAGCGGAGCCATCTGCCTTTGCCGTATCATCCCCCTCGTCATAAAGACACACTCAAAGGAACATGCGTCTTCCGCAAGAGCTTGGGAATCCCAGGGTCACGAAACGGACACTGTCCGTTCGCCGACTACGTGAGGGCAAGAAAGAAAATGGATGCCATATCTAAAATGGAACCTGAGGGTTCAGACGAAGAAACCCACAAATAAGACGAACCCTTCCAAGTAGTGTAGCGAAAATGCGTACACCTACTAAACTCGTCATTTGCGGTTCATAGATACCAGACTCATCCATATCCAAGCATGGCCAAAACGTCATTACGATTCTCACAGAACCTCAGAGTCAGTACAGGATCATGAAAATACATAGCACACTAATGCATCAATGGAGAGCAGAGCCCATACAGTATGTCAAATAGTACATTTGGATCAAATAATATCATAGCAATGTATAAATGTACAAAGATGGACACACTACATGGCATTCTCATACACATGCAGAGTGCCAACACAGAAAACAATTGTTAGATTGAGACCAAGTACTCACCTGAAAACCAGGATCGTCTGAAGGGGTGATGCTAGCTCTCCAACTCTTCCGGAACACCTCTCAGAGGCGCTGGTATAACAGGAGCCTTGGCAGGTGTCCCAAAGGGGAAGGGAAATTGGACCGATAAAAAAACAAGAAACAGAAGACCTTGCACGTGTATAACTTCTTCGCCTGGACCAGTCATGGTTTGTTCAGGACTCGTGTCAGGGATTTTCTTCTAATCACAGCATAAATATTGGGTATACTTTCTAAAAGTCTACTCTCTAATCTTATAATTACTATAATTCAGTTTAAGTACCATCTTTTCTTAGGAGCCCAGACCTGGTGACACTTCATGGATTGAGTATTTAGTCTCAGAGCTTTTCTTATCTAAACACAGTACTGATATAAATGAAAAAGGTTAGCCCACAGTCTATATGATTATATTGTTATAAATAGTCTGCCAATATAGGTGGAGCCTACCTCAAGTGGCGATATCTTATTCTAGACTTGTAACTTGTTATATGAATTTCAAAAAACCTCTTCAAAAGCATTATTTCTATTTAGCACATTTCTGCACATTACATTCATGTACAAAGTTCACTTGTCAGTCTTGGTATGAATTGCTTCAATACAAATATTTCTAATCACACATCACTTCCATGCCATGAAAGCTTTAATGCTCTTAGGGCCAGATGTAGGTAGCCCAATACCGGTCGGTAACGGACGAAATTACCGAATTTTGTCCGTTACCGACCGGTGTTAGGCTATTGAGATGTAGGTGGCTGCATTTCAGATTCGGTAATTTACCGAATCGGTAATTTAAGGAATAAATAAATTACTGAATCTCAAATGTAGGGAGCACTCAAATGAGTGCGTTGCATGGTTAAGGATTCGGTATTTACCACAAAATAAAAGTTGATGGTAAATATCGAAAACCTTTGAAAAAGCAAATTTGTGCTTTTTCAAAAGTGCTATGTGGCAGACATGTATGTGTGCCACATGTTCACCCATGCACTATTCAAGGGTGCAACAGGGTGTCAATGTGACACCCTGCCACCCTTGAATGTGTTCCCCCATTACCGAATCGGTATTTACCGATTCGGTAATTCCCATTCATTCCTATGGGACTCCAGGCCCATAGGAATGAACGTGAATTACCAATTTTGTATTTACCGAATCGGTAATTACCGAATATTACCGATTCGGTAAACTCTACCGAATACTTACCTACAAACCATTTACCGATTCTGAAATACTGAATCGGTAAAACTCTGTATTTTAGAATCGGTAAATGAAACTTACCTACATCTGGCCCTTAGTCTTGTATTTTGTCCTTGTTTTTGTAGATTAATTAGGTAAAATCAGAAAAGATTAACTTTTTGAACTTCTAAGTCAGAAAAGGGGTTTCCAGGAAAAAACAAGAAACAGCGATTTCGCTTAGATTCTTTGAATGCAATGATTTCCATACGAAATATTTGAACTTGAACTGTCCTTCCTGTGAGCCGGCTCATCACTTGCTTGTAGCACGCCTAGTTGGAAAGGCTGACACCGCCAGAGAAGAATCCTGGGGCATATTACCAACAACTAGCGATAATTTTTGTCTCTAACTTGTTTAGAGACAAAAATTATCGCCGCACATCGGCGATTTTTATCGCAGATAAACATTGCTATTAGCAAGGTTTATCGCAAATGCGATAAAAAACGGCTGAAATGCATGAATATCGCTGAAAAGTCAGCGATATTCATGCATTATCGAGCAAATGCTCTTAGCCATGTTATCCACCTCCCATTGGATAACATGGCTAAGAACTGCTCAGGGCAGGTGTTAGCTTTTGGAGATATTCGCGCTTAGCGCGAATATCTCCAAAAGTTGGTAATAGGAGATAGCGATGTTAGGGACTGTTTCCAGTCGCTAACATCTTGGCACGCCCACTTTGCATCTCATTAGTGATAAATATCACTGACATGCAAAGCGGGGCCCAAGATGGTCGCTATCTCCTATTAGCTGTCACTAACTGGTGTTAGCGACAGCTTGGTAATAGGGAGATAATTTTATCTCCGCTTTCTTGGCTTTTAAAGCCAAAAAAGCGGAGATAAACCCCCTTGATAATATGCCCCGTTGTTCTTGCTCGAAGAGAAGGATGAAAGAGGCACACAGAACAAGACGGAAAGCCAAGCTTTGATCGCAGAAGGGTGTGGCTATTTACAGGGTTGGCAGAAAGACGTAGTCACGCCCTTGTGATCAACGTCAAGGTTCATTGGATGCCTTTGTGACAGTCCATTTGAATGCACTTTGCAAAAGCTAATTTGCATGAGCATGAAAAGCTTCTTTCTTCATGTTTATTCTGAGCCTACATCGGACTCCCCTAAAAGAAGTCTTTATGCATAAAACACAAAACTTTGTGTGACCTTAACACAGGCCTTACCTGGAATAGAAGTCTTCGTACCAGCAGCATGCAATCAGACATTGGCAAATACAACATTTGGCAAAAGTGACATGATAGATTATTGGGTGATCAGAGAGGAACATTTAGAAACATGATTATGGGTGGTCAGAGGGGAACACAGAGAAACATGATCAAGGGCAGTGCCATTCAAATGACGACAAATTAAGCAAGCTAAATTGGTAGCAGAACGACGATTCCTGACAGCCAATGTAAAAATGGCCCTCATCTGTGATGCACAATGTGAATGAGCATGACGTACAATACACTGGAAATTATGCATAGTGGTCAGACTCACGTTATCCTACACTACACTCCCTTCTATGTCCTTGACCATTGCATAGCTACATGTGTCATGGTGGTCACATTTAGGGCCATGGTCTTACTTTCTCACACTCTTCTCCCAAGGTGGAGTCCTGTCTTGTGCAATCCACTGAGGATAAACATGGGCCAACAAAGAAATCACATGCATTTACAATATGAATGGAGAAACAGTGCCTACACATGCAAGACTCAACACATAATGGAATCAATAGAAGGATGACAGTCCAACTCACATTTATCTGATGTGTCATAGGTGAATTGCCACCAAGAGTGTTATACTCAGGCATTGTAATCCTGTGCATAATGCACACATCTCCAAAGGGTCAATTTGATAACGGTATGTACATTATTCAGTACACTCTGGCCACAATACATTTGGAAGGTCACAAATGAGCATATGAACACTTAATGGACTATGACATCATATAGCACAGGGAATGTGTGTTCGGACTTCGAGTGTCTCAAACCAGCAGTGTAACTTTATAACTTCCAAACCACAGTATGTCACTCCTATACCTCAATGCAGTCAAGGATCTGTGGAAATAAGGCTACACACACCACTGACATGAAGTCAGCATGCTAGGCAGTGTATCACACATTTACATTACCCAGTCTCAGACCAACATCTGTTTATTTTGGCTTAGGAAGAGCTGTACAAGTGTCTATGTTGCCATCCTCCGCACATACTCAAATGCAATTTGTAATTGGCCATGTATGGAGCATGCTATAGTCAAAAAATGGATGCATGCACATTGGCTTGCACTCACAGGCACATACTACTACACAGTAACATCATGTGAGCATTCTGAGCACTCTCAAACATTTACTCAGACACGTACCAGTACATCTGGAGCACCATATAGCCTCCCATACTGTGCAAGAACCTCGTCCACCAGGACCTCCAGCACCTCTGTGGTGAAGGGACATGCCCTAATGTTCTCTGTTCTCGCAATCACTGGGTCCATAATACAGGTACAGCAGCACTTGGTGGTGATGAATGGCAGGCAGCAGTGTCTGAATGCAAGTGACATGTGTGGCTCTTTCACAGACATTTATAGCCCCTGGGGTTGTTTCATTGGTACTCTGCTGATGCAGTTGGTCAGCCTGGTTTGCATTTTTCAATTGTATCCAATGACTGGGACCGCGGTAGCGGAGCACGGCTACTGCAAGTTTAAAAAATGTATTGCACTACTGTGATGGTGGTTACTATTGGCTGCAATGGCATTGACATAGGCGGTGTCACACCGCGGGGCCAGGTGGTCCCTACCGCAATCCTGCATCTTTCAATTGTATCCAGCATGCCTTCTGCGAGTTTCAAAAATGTATTGCACTACAGCGATGGCGATTCCATTGGCTACAATGGCATTGGCATAGGCGGTGTCACACTGGGGGGGCAAGGTGGTGTCTACCGCAATCCTGCATCTTTCAATTGTATCCAATAACCGGGACTGCAGTGGAGGAGCACGCCTTCCACAAATTAAAAAAAATGTATTGCACTACCGCAATGGTGGTTCCCATTGGCTGCAATGGCATTGGCATCGGAGGTGTCACACCGCAGGGGGCAGGTGGTCTCTACCACAATCCTGCATCTTTCAATTGTATCCAATGACCAGGACTGCGGTGGCGGAGCACGTCTTCTACGAGTTTAAAAAATGTATTGCACTACTCCGATGGAGGCGTACTTCTACCGCTCCTATGGACACATTGTGCTATTGCATTGCCACGTGACAATTTCCAGCAGTGATCACTATGCATTTACGCAACCATGCTGTACCTGGTTGTAAAGTGAGAGTGTGAAATTTTAACTCAATGTTGCCTACACATGTCATGTCACTACACATGAGTACATGCATTGGCATGTACTTCCTCACATGTCAATTATGATATTTGTGTGCATGTATATTGATTTGATGTGTAATGGAGTCTCATATTTGTGAACATGTCAATGTGTTAAATTGCTACTCAACCCACAGCAATGATGGACTGACCACATAATGTGCCTATATCAATGTGTACAGTGCTGTATTTGTCTTGATAGATGACCAGCCTACACACACTGTGCTCACTGTGTAGAAATGTTGTGTTTAGTGAGACTAAAGAAAGGAGGTATTGCGGGTACAGCAGCTACGTAGAAGTCAGCAGTGTTGCTGTTTGCCGCATGGGCTGTGTCAGCTACACCTAGGGCTGGTGACAAAAGATGTAGAAGTGTACCTTTTAACATTCACATAGTCTGTATCTGATTCTGGAAGTAGTTAGCATGTACATAGTGACCACATGTATGACTACATGAGATCAAGGTGTCTGTGCATGTGACTTGTGCATGAAGCTGCTGTTACAGTCCTGCCAATGTTGGTGCTGTGTTAGTCATTATGTAAGATTGTTGCCAAATCTCATCTGTGAATTGGATTTACATGTGTCCTCTTTCATTATACGTTAGAGATGTTTAAATGTGCATCAGCCTTTCCCAGTACTGACAAACATAGAGGATGAGGACGTCATAAGGAAGTTTCATCTGAATAGCCTCACCCTTCAAGAGCTATGTGCTCAGTTGGAGCCCCATCTGAGGCCTCACTGAACCTATCCGACAGCTTTGACCCCCAACAGTTAAGGTGATGGCGCACTGAATTTCTTTGCCACTGGTACTTATCAGTACAAGGTGGCCATCACCGGTGGGATGTCTCAAGCTATGCATGGTGCTGCTTGATGTCCTGTCCTCAATGTTAACCTACAAGGTCTGCTACACCCACTCAAGAAGACATGAATTGGCAGATGGGAAGGGTGATTTTTATGACCTTGGACACATACCTAATGTTGTTAGAGCCATTGATACACGTTGGCCTAGTTCCACCACAGGCATGTGAGCACATCTATCGGAACAGGAAGCATTACCATTCCATTAATTATGCAAGTGGTATGCCAAGCGGATATGATTATCTCCCATGTCTGCCAAATTTCCAGGTTCAGCACATGACTCCTACATACTGCATAACAGCATCATCCCACAATTGATGGAAATTCTGCATCTGGGGCATGCCTGGCTTGTTGGGGAGTACACTGAGTCAAGTAGTGTGCTGTATGTGTGACACGCTGTTCTTGTCAACTGTTTGTATAACAATATTGGTCTATGTATCTCACACCTAGGTGACTCAAGGTATCCCAACCAGCCTTGGTTGCTGAGCCCACTGAGGAATCCAAGGAACCCGGGGAAAGTCCGCTATAATGATACACATGGGCAGACACGTTGTGTTGTAGAGCGTACTTTTGAGCTTCTGAAGTCTAGTTTTTGGTGTCTGGACTAGAGCGGTGGTGCACTACTCTACTCTACCCAAAAGGTGTGTCAGATCATAGTTGCATACTGCATGCTCCACAACCGGGCCTTGCACAAAGAGATCCCCCTGCCCCTGGAGGACGATGAACAGCAGATGCCCCCCGCTGCAAATCCACACATGCCCAGTGACAACAATAGTGGAGAAGAGGAAGGTGTTGACCTGCGTCAACAGCTCAACAACTAATTCCCTTGAGTGTAAGTAACATTGTACAACAGTGACATTGTCTGTTGTCTTTGATGGTAGTGGACAGGCATAGATGAGGTTTTTGGCTGCTGGCTATTTTTTGGCTCGCTGCTAATGGCTGATGTATGCAGCACAGTATATTGTTTTCCACATAACTCATGTCTGTGTTGAGGGTGTTAGTCATTGTCATTTGTGATGGGTAATGTACAGTGTTGATTAGTGGTGTGCCATTGCTGTAATAGCATCAACTGACAACGATATGTCATTCTATTGTGTCTTTCTAGGTTCTTTCACCCTATCCATCCCTAGTCACAATCAGAGCTTGTGGTACATTGGAAACTGAGTTGACATTGTACATACTGTGATAAACATGGAACTGAAACAGAGGCATAGGTGTGTATGATTTGTCAGTGATGGTAAATGAGACAAATAGAGTAATCACCACATTGAGGTAATCACACAGTCCAACAAAATCCTGCCATCAACATGGCAATGTGAGTTAGGATAATTAACAAAGTCAATGTCCAGGGCAACACAAGTGCCATCATGGCTGGCTCAGTGATTTGGTTTTGGTTGGTGCTTTGTCACGTGATCCTCCTGTGGTGTTTCTAGGACGTCCTCTCCTGCGTTTGGCAGGGGGGCCTCTGCTGCAGGCTCAGCTGTATCTGAGGAGTCATTGTCTTGCTGCTCACCCTTCTCTGTGGCCGCAGCTGAGGTGGTTGGAATATAAGCAGGGTAGCTACTCGAGGGGCTTGAGCCGTCATTTGAGCCAGTTGTCTGTCCCTCAGAATGCCCACAAGCTGGTCCATGAGATCCACAAGTTGGCCCATACATGTGTTCATGGACCTCAGCAGCAGGTGGAGCTCACGCACTTCTTTGACAACCTGGCCCATCTGTCCCTGGTTCTGTTGGTATGCACCAAGGACTCTAGCAATGGTGGCCTGTGATTGTCCATCAGTTGACCTCCCACCTGCCCGGCTGACACAGACCTGTGGTGTTGGGACTCGACGAACCCGCACACTTTCTCTGGCATTCTCGGATTGGGTGGTGTTGTTGTTAACCACTGAGGTAGGAAGAGTGTTGCAGGCAGCAGTGGTGAAGGAGTGGGTGACTGCCGCCCAGGTCGTTGTAGCAGGGGTCAGCGATGTGGTTGTCGCTGTGGGGGTGGTGGTGGGGACAATGAGGCCCTGAGTAGGAGTGCGCCCTGACAGTCCTGAGGGGCCGGGTTGTTGCTCCTTATCCGAGGAATATAGAGAATCTGCAACAGAGCCTCCACGTTCCGGTGGGGAAAACAGGCTCCTCTGGTTGTTGGTGTTTTCAGCATCAGTTGCTTGTGGATCTCCTGTTGAACAGAGGTTATTTTGTCAGTTAAGTGCACTCCACAGGCTTGGTGTCAGACTTTTGGATGTTACATTTGATACACCAAACATTTTACATTGCAATCACTTGGTATGGCTGAAAGATGATGTGCATCATGACATGATGTTGAGGTACATATATTTCTTGTCATTAGTGTGACATGCTAATTGCAACCGTGTGCCACGTACAGATGGCTCCATGCATTTTGAGAAGGATGACAGGGTGCATGCACTGCCTACCTACCTGTTAGGTAACACATAGAGGTAAATGGCTGCCACAGGGTTGTGGGTGTGGGGAGTGGTCCATCTTGCTCAGCTGTGGGATAAGATGGCCTGGTGGGAGTTGCAGTGTTTGATGCCTATCCACAAACCCCCCTCCGTGTTGAGAAGGCTACCTCCCCCTGAAGTGGAGCAGAAGGGAACAGTTACACATGGCTCCTGGGTGGGGGGAGTGTTCAATCCAGCTCAGGGTCAGACAAAAGTGCATGAGAAGGCTACCTACATATAAGTTTAAGGAGAGCAATGAAATGGCTGCCACATGGTTGTGGGTGTGGGGAGTGGTCCATCCTGCTCAGCTGTGGGACAAGGAGGCCTGGTGGGAGTTGTATTGCTGGCCGCTAATCCACAAACCCCCCTCACTGTAGAGAAGGCTACCTCCCCATGAAGTGGAACAGAGGAAGGGTATAGGTTACACATGGCTGTTGGTTGGGGGATTGTTCCATCCTGCTCAGGGGAGAGACAAGAGAGCACGAGAAGGGTACCTACCTGTAAGTTTGAGGAGAGCAATGAAATGGCTGGCACATGGTTGTGGGTGTGGGACGTGGTCCATCTTGTTGAGCCACATACCCCCATCCCTGTTAGGATGGCCACCTACCTGTAAGTTTGATGAGAACAATGTGATGGCTTCCACATGGTTGTGAGTATGGGGAGTGCTCCATCTTGCTCAGCTGTGGAACAAGGGGGCCTGGTGGGAGTTGTAGTGCTGGCTTCCAACCCACATGCCCCCTGTTAAGATGGCTACATACATGTAGGTTTGATGAGAACAATGAGATGGCTGACACATGGTTGTGGGTGTGGGAAGTGTTCCATCTTACTAAGCTGTTGGACAAAGGGGCCTGGTGGGAGTTGTAGTGCTGGATTCCAACCCACATGCCCCCTGTTAAGATTGCTACCTACCTGTAAGTTTGATGAGAACAATGAGATGTCTGCCACATGGTTGTGAGTGTGGGGAGTGTTCCATCTTACTGAGCTGTTGGACAAGGGGGCCTGGTGAGAGTTGTAGTGCTGGCTTTCAACATACATGCCCCCTGTTAAGATGGCTACCTACCAGTAAGTTGGCTGAGAACAATGAGATGACTGTCACGTGGTTGTGGGTGTGGGAGTGCTTCATCTTGCTCAACTGTGGGAAAAGGGTACCTGGTGGGAGTTGTACTGCTGGCTGCCTATCCGCAAACCCACCTCCCTGTTAAGATGGCTGCCTACCTGTAAATGTAGAGGAGAAGAATGAGATGGCTGCCACATGGCTGTGGGTGTGGGGAGCAGTCCATCTCGCTCAGCTGTGGGACAAGGGTGCCTGGTGGGAGTTGTAGTGCTGGCTTCCTACCCACATACTCCATCCCTGTTAAGGTGGCTACCTAGCTTTAAGTTTGATGAGAACAAGGAGATGGCTGTCACATGGTTGTGGGTGTGGGGAGTGGTCCATCTTGCACAGCTGTGAGACAAGGGTGCCTAGTGGGAGTTGTAGTGCTGGCTTCTCACCCACATACCCTGCTCCCTGTTAAGATGGCTACCTACCTGTACGTTTTATGAGAACAATGAGATAGCTGCCACATGGTTGTTTGTGTGAGGGTGCTACATCTTGCTCAGCTATGGGATAAGGGGGCCATGGTGGGAATTGCAGTGGTGGCTACATTTGGTGTGATTCAGAGGAAGGAAGTGGTAGATCAGTGAGCAATGTATTGGGAAGACAGTGTTGTATGTTAGTGCCTTTAGGGGTAGGAAGTGTACCTTTCTAGTTGTGCAAGACAGTACATAGCAGTGCAATCGGAGACATTTGTTGGTACTTAACAGCCTCCACTACCCCAGAAATTCCTGTGAGACTCTCTGGATGCAGTATGGCAAGCACCTTCTACTCCCATTTGTTAGTGGTGGAATGGAAGGACCACCGCCAGTCCTCTGAGTCAGCTCATTGTTCTTGTTGGTACGCTCTTTCACCCGGATCTTGAGGTCCTGCAACCTCCTCTTGATGTCACGCATGATGTTCAGGGTGGTCCCTACTGCATTGACTTTGTTGACTATCCTTTCCCACATTTAATTTTTTCTCACTACTGGTGTCTTTTGGACCATGCGTCCAAACAAATGTGGTTCTACACTGATTATCTCATCTACCATGACTGACAACTCATTGTCTGTGAATTTTTGCATATTTTTCTGTGCCATGGTGTGTGATGTGCAAATGGGTGACAAGTGCAGGTGGGAAGATGGTGGTAGAAATGTGTGAGGTGTGTGTTGATGTGGGTGGTTGTGATGGCGTAATGTGTGATGATTTGCCTCTCCTTTTTAATGTGGTGTTTGGCACTTCACTTCTGGACTTGTGCAAAGGATGCTGGGCAGGAAAGTGGTTGCTTTTATACTCATCTATGTGGGAATGTCCTTATGGGGTATTCATGTCAATTGTGATTTCTGGGTTGACCTGTGATTTGTATTTTTTTGGGCCATGGGGATGTGTCAATGGGGTGTGTGAAATGTTTTTGGAGGCAGCGCAAAACAATCGGCTACACTTGGTAGCCTTGTTGTGTGGTTTCTTTTGACCGCCCTTCCTCTTTCCCCATGACTGCAGTGATCCGTCGCTGTTGGATTTACTGATTTTCCGGACGTTCCCGGAAGAGTTTTGTGGAGCGGACCACCTCGGTCGGATTTTTCGAGCATTGCATCCTACTTTCACCGCCTATTTTTCCATGGTACATGTAGATGTTTTTTACCACAACCATGGCGATTGGAGTGCTTTTCCATCTGCCATCGTAATCGACCCAATTGTCTGTCATAAGTCCAGGCTTAATCATATTCCGGCGTGAGAAGAAGCAACAAACAAATCGGCTGGAGGAATCGATCACGGGGTGATGGAGGAAAGTCCTCAGTGTGAGAGGAATATGTTGGATAGTAAAATGTTTACTTCCTTCTTTAAGATAGATGTGGATGGTTTGTATCTAATCTCGGTAGGGAGGGAGTTTCACATTTTTGGGGCGATTCCAGAGAAGGATTGGTTGTAGATTTTCTCTTTCTTGTATTTTTGTGGCTTAAGAAATAAGGAGCTAGTGCTTTTGGAAGAACTGTTTTCTCCAGATACTGTCAGTTTCTGGGTCAAGTAGGAGAACTATTGTGATACAATGCTTTGTGGGTCATCCAAGGGATTTTTAGATGAATCCTGTCCTCACTGGGTAGCCATTTCAGTGATTAAGAATTGGGTGATATGAACCTTTTTTTGATCCAGTGATGAGCTTAGCTGCTGCCTTCAGTGTAGTTTACAGCAGTGCAAGTGAAGTCTCCGGGAGGCCCACCAGGGTAGTGGTGTCTTAGTCTAGTTATGATAGCACGTATTCATGGAGCATAGTTGTGCAGTCTGCCACTGGGAGGAAAGATTGTATTTTCCTTGGAATATGCAACTGATAGTTAACTCCTCTAGTGACAGCACTGATGTGTTTTTGCATGGAGAGGTATTTGTCCAAGGTTATACGTTGGGATTTTGGCAGAATCAGTGATGTGTGGGGTACATGCTGGTCAATGAGAAGAGGGAGCCAGTATTTGACGTTATGGGTAGTGATGATCAGTGCAATCAGTAAGAATTCAGTTTTAAGGACATTGATTTTGAGATGGTTATGAGTCAGCTAGTTTGTGTTTTTTTCAAGGTGTTGTTCAGGATATAGATCTCCTTAGGGGAGGATATTTTCAGGTAGAGTTGGATGTCGTCAGTATACATGAGGTAGGAGAATGGGGTGAAATCGAGGATTTTAGTAGGGCGCTCCATATTTGGGTTAAAACATGCCAGAGAGAGAATGGAGCTCTGGGGTATGCCCGGTAACAGTGGAGACTGATCGGAAAGAGTGTGATTGATTAGAATGTGCTGAAATCTGCTGTGTAGAAATGAGGAGAACCATTTCAGCATGGTGCCAGAGAGGTCCATCTTGTGTTCTAGAAGGTTTAGAAGAGTAGAATGGTTGATAGTGTCAAATACTGCTGACAGGTCTAGTAGCATTAGGAGGCAAGATTCATTGTGGTCGAGTGAGAGTTGGGCGTCGTCGAAAATTTGGACCATGGCAGTTTCATTGCTGTGACCGAATGGGAAACTATATTGACAATGGTCAAGGTGTTGTAATTGCAAGATATGATTGTAAAGATGTAGATGCACACATATTTTAAAGAGTTTGGCCAAGTAGGGCTGTTGGGGACAGGCAGTAATTGTTGGGGTCAGATTGGTCAGAGTTGAGTTTTCAAATGAACTGCATAATATATTAAAGTACTAATACAGGTTGTTGGCATCTTGATTAGTGAAACATCATATAAGTAAAAAGAGAAAGCCAGGTTTTCATGAAGGTCTTATAGAGCCCTACCCTTTGCAAAAGCACTTCTCAGATTGCATTATATAGCTCATTTCTGCACTCTAATTTTCAATAGTAGGAATATTTACTGATATCAACTGTGCAGCAATAGATCTAGTTACAAGAAATCCTGTGAAGAACATGTTATGTAGCTCTCTGGAAGTTCATAATGACTCCACACCATCGCTAATTAAAGCCCTTCTTTTATTAGCTGGAATATCCACACAATTAATTCTATGAAGCTGTTGGACAACCTTCCATCAAAATCCTCTATTTGTGGAAACTACTAAACCATGCAGTCTCAGGTCAAAGTCTTCCCAAAATCAAGTACCTGTCAAGGGTGGTTCCACTCTTATCTCATGCAATCCGTTGGGATTTAGTAAAATGTTGCATTTCCAGGAGGGCCTGTCTCCATTCTTTTCCGTAATTTAAAGCCCTGCTTTAGTTTTCTACTATTTCAATACATCTTGGTTTTCTTAATTAAAGATATGATGTATACATTTGTAATTTGCTTAGATATTAGCCATTCTTATTGGTTATTAAAATAACTCATCAAAAATAAATGTGTGACCCTTTTTTGAAAAGAGGCCAAAATAATTTCATTGTTACAAATACTTAAAAAACAACATCACAGTGGAACTGGGACTCACGTTTGGACCCCATATAACTCCTAGTGGTTATCAAAAAGCAACTGTAACAAAACAAAAATGCTTTTTTTTGTCTCAAATCTTGATACCCTGGAGATCTCCCTAAGATGGTCTAGATTCCTCCATAGGGGGAATCATTCCTTTAAGCTTATTAAACTTATATTTTTTTTAGTAAATGCAGGAAAATATACAGCAGTAATTCTGTGTTGAAATTTTGAAATTTAAGACAATTTAATTTAGGCAAAAAACATGTATGGGTAATGCTGTGCTGCTAATTTATATTGGGTTATATTGTTATGAGGACTGGCTACCTTTTGCAATAAAAATTTGCTTACCGATAAATACATATTAATTTGCCAAGTCAGGAAGTGCCCATCCTGTTTTCTCCAATGCTCTTATGGACTGTAAACTAACATGAATCCTCTGCCTATGCATGTAAAACAGCATCTCAACTGTTTAAGTTTCTTAAAAATAAACAGATAATTTAAATGCTCCTCTTGGATTTGAAAAATAGAAAAGCATTGCAATAAGATTGTAATTTGTATTCAATAAATCTGTTCTTCTAAGTAGATGAGGAGTTATACAACAGGTTGTTGTTCTTTTGAAATCCTACTGAATATATTTTGGAAATTCAATTTATATAGACCTTGAGGTTGATTATTAACCACATTCCCAAGTATCTGATGGGCTTTCAATAATATCTGCTCCAGATATCAAACCAACAATTCTTAATCACTTGGGTTTAAAAGGATTACATTTGAAATGTAGATCCCATAATCAGAAACCTCTTTAAGCACTCAAGAGAGATGTATTGGATGGACATAGAAAAACAGTGCTGTCTTTCTGTAAAGAGGAATCTTTGGACCTCTGCCACTTCCATGAATGATTGTGCCTGCTTGTAATTTTATTAGCTAAAACCTCAATTTAAAGAATCAACTGTAAAGGAGAGAGACAAAATACTTCCCTAGTTCCTGTGACATTCTTCTAGATTGTTTTAGATTAAATTGTAGGAAGGCTTACCCTTAAGAGAATGGATGTGTGGCCAGAACAGTTAACTGGGATATGCATAACCACTTTAATGTCATTTAATAATGATCTATATGCTAAAAAGTCCAACTGGAATTCTGACATTTATTACTGAAGAATGTACACTCTCTTTTAGCCCCTCCTTTTTTTATGCCAGAAATCACATAAATTAAAATCAAGCATAACGTTTTTCAAAGACTTCTTATTTTGGTGCACTCCACCAACTTTCTTTTTAATGATCTACTTAATGCATCATCAAGACAAACAATGATATCACCTCCGATTACTATGGGAGGGGTGAAATCAAACAGGTTTCAACCTAAGTTACACAGGGAAGAGATACTATCACAATTGGGGGCAGCAAAGCTAGGACATGATAACGTAGGCTTCCCTAAATTCAGCTTGACTATACCCCACCTACCATAAAAATCAGTTTTAAAATCCACAATATTTACATCTGTGTTTTTTCTGATGATGAGTGTTACTCCTTTAGTGGAGGGGGATTTATTAAAACATCCTACTCGATGAACTCACCCTTGACCACAAAAAAGGTATTTACAATCCAATGATGAAGACTATGGTTTGTGACTGACTCTCTTCAAAGTACTGGCTGATCCACCTTTGTCTCCCTTTACACCAGAGGCCATTCATATTCCATGTCAGTATCCTTATCTACTTCACCCCATACCCGGTTTAAAGGTCTTGACCCACTCATCATCTGCATTACAACAACTTACACTGCTAAAAATCAACCTGCTGTTGGCGAGAAGAACAGGACTAGCTCTAAAGCAGCTTTGATCGCTATGAGGACAATGTTTTCCTTTCACCCCTTTTTTTGTTGCTTTCTCACCCATGTGCTCCCCACCCAGGCTCCCCCTCCTGGCAAACCCACATCCCAACAACTGGTTGTGGCATATCTCTCTATGCCAGTTCAGGTCCACCTTAGGAGGATATTTTTCTGCTACAAACTGGAATGCTTAGCACACCCCTTTACCATAAACAAAACAAAAAAAATCAAAAGAGAAGTGGAAAATTAACAATACCTGAAACATGTCACAGAGGAGAAACGTTGGGTAGGTTTTGCATTGGACCTGGGATGATATCTGTATTTCTTTATTGAGGTCATCCGCCTGCTCAGTTTACCTGATATTATTCAGCTTATTGTTTACATAATTCTGAGAATGGCCAGAAATCTCAACTGAATCTTAGCTCTTAACATCTACAATTCCTCATCCTCTGGCCCAATTCCCACTGCCTCCCTTAATCCCCTTGTATCAAGGCTAGACTCAGAATCCGTCCCTTAGTAATATATGAAAAAACAATCGACATCTTTGTGAGTCTTCTATGGCCCTCTGACCACTTAAAGGAGTTCCTATGGATCCTTTATGTTTCCTTTTCAAGACCAACCTCTGGACTTCCCTTCATGAACAACCTCTCCCTTAGGAGATTAATCATGAGAACCTTCAATTCACTCCCTTTGGCCTCCTTGGGAACATTAAGAATCTTTACATTATTCCTCGGAGAGTGATTTCCATGGTTCCAAGTTGGCTTGCAAGCTTTGATTCTGCAACTGAAGTGCTTTCAAGTGGAGTTTCTTTTTACCTCCTCATCCAATCTCTTCTCATTCACCTCAAGCACCTTAATCCTCTCACAGACATGATCCAGCTTTGCCTCCAGGGCATGACAAATACCCTGAATTGCCTTTTGATTGTATTCTTATATAGCGATCCCCCTCTTCATCTACTGGTGAAGATCTACAAGGATCTGTTCAAGTGTTCTTGCAACCACTATGGCTTCGGCAGGATCGGGGATTGGGAGGGCCATTTCGGCCTGCTTGGGCAGTGACCCAGTTCAGACTAAGAGATCATCCACCCTTGGAGGCAGATGGGCTTGGCCACTAAAGGAGTTTTATCTGATCTCACCTGGGATTCCACATGACTCTGAGTTACGATTCTCTCCCAATATGACACCCAAGGAGGAATAAGAGAAATGCCCCCCTTGTACAATAGTGGTGGAATATGTGTAGTCTGTATCTTGTCTGAATCGGTCAATGGGGGACTTTATACCAGTGGCCACAACCTGGTCATAAGGGGCCTGCTTTGACTCCACTCTCTACCTTTTATTTGGCATCTTTGGACCCCCCTCATTGTAGGCCATGATTTCAAAAAAATGAAATGAGGGTGGGGTAACTTTATGTTTTATTGGAACATGTTATAATAGACCCTCCACTGACTCATCCTCTACAACCATTCTCAAAAACTATACATTTTAAAGGGAGCCTATGGTCACTTCCAGGTCCTTTTTCCCCCTACCCCATTTATGTGCTGAGATTATGCCCTTACTGCTCAGGACCTTATCTGGTACTCTGTTGAGCCTCTGCATGTGCCTTCGCATAGGATCCCTGATGAAGTGTCCACTGTTTCCACACACTTGGAGTGCCCCTCGTGCTGGCCCTGCTCTTCTGATCCAACCACGGACCCCTCACTACCTTTCTTCACCAAGGAGAGCAACATGGGGCAACCAGAAGAGCTCTAGCTGCCAGGTCCTCTGAGCAGGTCCCTTTTGGGGTCCTCCGTGTGCATGTGCTTGTACTACCTCTGCTGACGTTAGATCCCTCTTCTGTTGACGGGGCTCCTCAGCAGTGCAGCTCCAGTGTGACACTGACTTACTGCACATGCAAGGAGTCCTGGTGGCATAAATCACCTCCTCGGGAGCTCACCTAACCCAGATGCGCTGTCCCCTCATCCCCACAACTTTCCAGAGAGGCTTACTCAACTCAGCACCATCCGCTACCATGAAAATGGTAAGGCATAGTCTTGTCACCACCAAGCCCCCTTGGCAATAGTCTGCTGTCATCATTGGCCAGTTTCCATGTTCCCCTCTAGCCATATAATCATGCAGCCATTCTCATAGGGGTAAGACTTCCCTACATGCTAATTATTTCTAAGTGGACAGGGATAAGGTGTTATGTTCAGTTCTGGGTGTGGTACATGCATTAAGGGAAGACATAAGACAGTAAATCAGTGTTAATCTGGTGGTAGCTTATCTTAGGATAGTAGGGGTTAATTTAAGGCAGTAGCCCATGGGATCTTTCACAAGGCAGGGAGGAAGTGACCTGTGGAGGATGGAAGATTTGAAAAAGAAATGAGGGCAATGGAAATAGAGCTTAAAGTGTTCACTTTAGAAAAGGGGGTGAAAGCAGGTAAGAGAAGGCTGTTTGAGAAACTTGCTGCTTTTAGCAGCATTAGATCAAAGTGGTATACCAGTAAGCTAGACCATTTTGTGTACTGGGAGAGAAGCCGCAAGTTGTTCGCTTGGAAGGTGAGAGTGGACAAAGGGTGGAATTTCATAAGAAGCCTGACAGTGAATTAGGAAGGAAATTTGTCAGAAGATACAGATAGGATTGCAGAGTGTCCCAAAAAACTGTTTGATAATTTACACACAGAGGTAGGTACATTTAGGGTATGTGCAGTCAGAGAGTGGTTAGCAAGAATTTATCCCCCAGTTTTGTATAGTGATGAACAACATGAGCTTTTTGAAAGACATCACTGAGGAGGAAATTATCTCACAAAATAACTAATCTCGAAGTGGGAATACAGCAGGCGTGGATGCTCTTCCAAGTGAATTTTATGAGGTCATGAGAGAGATAATAGTTTGGATATGGAAGGAACTGTTTAATGCCTTGCTGGTGGGCAGTTCAGAAATTCCTCCATGCTGGTATGATGCTGTGATAGCCTTACTTCTGAAAAGCAATTGATAAGGCAATGGCATATTCATACTCACTGGCCACTGCAACTATTGAAGCAGCTAAGGCATTCAATAGGTGTGCTTGGCATACTTGTGAGTGGTTTCAGAGGTCTTTGGCCTCCCCTCAGTGTACATTGTCAGTTGCTGACTCAACGCTCCTACAATGATTTACAAAGTAAAGAGAACACATCTCCCAGAATTCCTGCTGGGGCATGGGTGGAGCAATGGCTACATCACCCAGCAGGCGCATGCAGGAAGTGTGCATAATTCTGTTTGTTTGGCGAGAGGCTGCTTGTCTTCTGATTCTGCCAAGACTTTTCTTCTTCAGTTCCTGTTCATTGCGGGAAGCCCTGTTGGTCATTCCTGTTTTGAATCCCCGGTGTTCCTTTCTCCGCGCTGATTGAAGCATTCTGTTTTGGGGGAACATCAATTATTTACGGAGCTTTGCGCTGAAGTGGTGAGTCCCTTGCTCACTTTGCCACTGGATTCAAGCAAGCCGGGCTGAAGATGGCTGGAATGCCAGAAACCGGTCCTCGTAAGCTTGTTACCAGTCCAGGGAAGACATGGCTTGGCAGTTCGGGCTGGACTGTTCCCATGAGGCACAGGGTCAGACTGATTTGCATATAGACATGTCTGAACTCTGGTGGCAGAGTGGGATAAAGAACGGTGATGGATTAAACCCAGATCGTTTCACTGGGTGTGAGTGTTTGATTGATTCAGATGCTCCGTCCATCACTACCCCCTTTTGTACCGCTTTTGGCCTCCATAAGTGTGGCAGGGTATGCTCAGACGTGAGTCCCTTGCTCACTTTGCCACTGGATTCAAGCAAGCCGGCTGAAGACGGCTGGAATGCTAGAAACCGGTCCTCGGAAGCTTGTTTCCGGTCCAGGGAAGACATGGCTTAGCAGTTCGGGCTGGACTGTTCCCATGAGGCACAGGGTCAGACTGATTTGCATATAGCCATGTTTGAACTGGGGTGGCAGAGTGGGCTAATGAACGGTGATGGATTAAACCCAGATCACTTGACTGGGTGTGAGTGTTTGATTGATTCAGATGCTCCGTCCATCACCACCCACTTTTGTACCGCTTTTGGCCGCCATAAGTGTGGCAGGGTATGCTCAGACGTGAGTCCCTTGCTCACTTTGCCACTGGATTCAAGCAAGCCGGGCGGAAGACGGCTGGAATGCCAGAAACCGGTCCTCAGAAGCTTGTTTCCGGTCCAGGGAAGACATGGCTTGGCAGTTCGGGCTGGACTGTTCCCATGAGGCACAGGGTCAGACAGATTTGCACATAGCCATTTCTGAACTGAGGTGGCAGAGTGGGCTAAAGAACGGTGATGGATTAAACCCAGATCTTTTGACTGGGTGTGAGTGTTTGATTGATTCAGATGCTCCGTCCATCACCACCCCCTTTTGTACCCCTTTTGGCTGCCATAAATGTGGCAGGGTATGCTCAGACGTGAGTCCCTTGCTCACTTTGCCACTGGATTCAAGCAAGCCGGGCTGAAGACGGCTGGAATGCCAGAAACCGGTCCTCGGAAGCCTGTTTCCGGTCCAGGGAAGACATGGCTTGGCAGTTCGGGCTGGACTGTTCCCATGAGGCACTGGGTCAGACTGATTTGCATATAGCCATGTCTGAACTGGGGTGGCAGAGTGGGCTAAAGAACGGTGATGGATTAAACCCAGATCTTTTGACTGGGTGTGAGTGTTTGATTGATTCAGATGCTCCGTCCATCACCACCCCTTTTGTGCCACTTTTGGCCACCATAAGTGTGGCAGGGTATGCTCAGACGTGAGTCCCTTGCTCACTTTGCCACTAGATTCAAGCAAGCCGGGCTGAAAACGGCTGGAATACCAGAAACCGGTCCTCGGAAGCTTGTTTTCAGTCCAGGGAAGACATGGCTTGACAGGTCGTCCTGGACTGTTCCCATGAGGCACAGGGTCAGACTGATTTGCATATAGCCATGTCTGAACTGGGGTGGCAGAGTGGGTTAAAGAACGGTGATGGATTAAACCCAGATCTTTTGACTGGGTGGGAGTGTTTGATTGATTCAGATGCTCCGTCCATCACCACCCCCTTTTGTACCGCTTTTGGCTGCCATAAGTGTGGCAGGGTATGCTTAGACGTGAGTCCCTTGCTCACTTTGCCACTGGATTCAAGCAAGCCGGGCTGAAGACGGCTGGAATGCCAGAAACCGGTCCTCTTAAGCTTGTTTCCGGTCCAGGGAAGACATGGCTTGGCAGTTCGGGCTGGACTGTTCCCATGAGGCACTGGGTCAGACTGTTTTGCATATAGCCATGTCTGAACTGGGGTGGCAGAGTGGGCTAAAGAACGGTGATGTATTAAACCCAGATCTTTTGACTGGGTGTGAGTGTTGGATTGATTCAGATGCTCCGTCCATCACCACCCCCTTTTGTACCATTCTTTATTTTGAAGCGGTCTCTGCCTCGCTGAAGGAAGCGCCGGTGATGGAGACTCGTTCCATTGAAGGTGGCTGATTTATGAGCATCGCTCTGGTGTAGTGCTGTTCATTTAAAACGTTCTGTCTCTGCCACGCTGAGAGAAGTGCCGGAGGTAGGGAATCGTGCTTGAGTCGCACAGATGAGTTATGACCGCCACGCTGGGAGAAAGCGCCGCTCATTGTTTCCTGTTTATTTGAACTTTACTACGAGGAGCACTTTGTATTATTTTATTGCTCGTATATTGCCTGTATTAAGAGACTCGCTCAGTGGGTGAACTGCACTGAGGTAAGCGCTGATATTTCTATGAGAAAAGCTGCTGTCTTGGTTACTTCCTGGAGGCTATTTTGAAAACCCTGTTCTTTCTGCCTCATCCTATTCTCTAACAGAGAGTGTCTTCCCCCTCATGACCTTAAACACATATTTGATTTAACTTCCTTTTTTACTTGGAATTCTATCCTTACCAGTGGAGTATACAAACCATATCCTCTGTTCATCCCTTGGTAAACTTTATCCAAACGATTGGACAGGGAGGCATGCTGGGACTGTTAAGGAGAGATGGTTAAAGAGTATGACGGTTGTTTTTTCTTTGGGTATGTAAGGGCCGATAAATGATGATATTCGAATGAGAGGTTGTGCGACTGAATGATTAATATTTTTTCACCTTCTTGTAGTAGGGTTACAACTGAATTCACGGAGAGAAGTATTTCCAGTGGAACCTGTTGATATATTGAAGTACTGATATTTTCCCACCTAGCCCGCATGTACTAGTCAGACTTAGTGAGAATGATATGAGAGTAGCTTGAATATTGCTTTGTATTAACCATGTACTCTTTTGTTGCAGGTATCCCTCTCCCCGCTGTTCCTTTCCTAATTCCTTCCCTCACCTAATTGCCTTACTACTCTGTGTTACAGTATCCAGAGTTCGGGACATCTGGAGGTGGAGCCCTTTGTGCATCATCCGGAATCTAAGGAGAGTATGTGGATCTTACAGAACTACGCGCCACCGATATCACTCCTTCGATTTCGGATGTTTTACAAACATGGCGTCCTTAGACGATGTATTACAGGTGCTAGTGTTAGTGCAACAAGAACTGTCCGCTTCTAAAGCTGAGACAGCGGACCTTAGAGAATGGGTGAACCGTCAAGCTAGGAACCCATTTGATGCTTCACAAGGTGCCTCTCAAATTCAAGTGAATGTGCCTCCCCCATTTCACTGGCTAGTCCTGAACGGTTTTCGGGGGATCCCTTAAAAATACAAAAGTTTTTAACACAAATAATGTTACACTTTTCGTGCAAACCAGCATCATTTCCGTCCAATCCTTCCTGTGTTGCCTTTGCCATCTCATATATGACTGGTAATGCGACCATTTGGGTGGTACCTTTGGTCAAATATGATGATTTGCTCCTTTCAGATTAGGATTCTTTTTGCAGAGAATTTGAAAGAGTATTCGATAGGCGTGCCACAACCTTTTCTGCTGACCGTGAGTTGTTAGAACTTAGACAAGGGAAGCAGGATTTGGTGACTTACTTGACTAAGTTTAATCGTCTGTTAGCCGAGACAGCTTGGCCGGAAAAGGAAAGAATGTCCCTGTATTATCAAGGGTTGAGAGACAACATGAAATACTTTATTGCACAGATTGATCCACAGCCTACAACGTACACAGATTTAATGAACCTCATGTTACGATTCGATCACAGGATAGCCGAAAGGAGGGGAGAAAGGGCTTATGCCCACCTAGAGAAAACTGAGAGAGGAATAAGGACTCCCATGTCTTCCTCGGAAACCCATTCCGAGCCTATGGAAGTAGGAGCAGTTAGAGCTCCATTGTCTAGAACAGAAAGGGAAAACCGTAGGATGTTGGGACTCTGCATGTATTTCCATAAGACGGGCCATTTTGTGAGGGACTGTCCCAATAAACCCCAAAAAACAGGCATGTTTTATGCTCATAGGAAAATGGCTGTTACCAAGATTCCCAGTTCTCTTCCAAATAAGATTGATAGTGGAAGCGATCTTACACACACACACTCACAGGGGTTACAGCTACCTTCTTTGGCAGGAAGGGAGTTGGTTACTTCCATATCTCACATTGTTATACCCATGTATATTTCGGATAAACTGAGAACACATCAGATTGGAGTTATGGTGGATTCAGGAGCCACAGGAAACTTATAAACAGTGGTTTAGTCCACCAATTGGAACTTCAGCAAGTCCCTAGAAGTAAACCAGAATGAGTTTTGGCAGTGGATGGGAAACATTTGAAGTTTGGTCCTATCACTGAAGTAACAGAGGATCTAGAGTTAGTCAGAAGAGGGAATGACATGAACCATGTTGAAAAGATATCTTTGAACATAATTGAGGCACCCCAGTATGAAGTAATACTGGGTATGCCTCGTTTATGGAATCAAAACCCCATGATTGACTGTACTAAGAAAACAGTGAAGCTTGAATCAGAACAGTGTAGAACGACCTGTATTCACCTTCATAGTACTCATGTATTGGCCCTGACTCAGATGTATCATATAGCGACAGCTGCAGAAAAAGAGACAATACTCCCTTCAGAGTATGTCAATTTTAGAGAAGTCATCATCATCATTGAAACTTTATTTCGGCTATTTTTAGCCATAAAAGCACATAACACTTTTGTTTACAACCGCATACAATTACAATCACAGCGGTATTTGGTTGTCAGGTACGAGATAAGATGGTACACAAACAATTATAAACTAACGGTTGGGAGTGTAGGCCGCTAAAAGTCATCACTGTGGGAAATTTAAATATTTGTACACTACATAAAAAATATAATTTACCATCTAAATATTAAAAACAATAAAAGATTCATATCGAAGAAATATCTAAAGACCTTCATCAACTAGCAGCCATTTAGTATTAATCATATCAGTTGATCAACAAATACCGACACTGAGAGAAATGGGACTTGCTTAATCGATAATCACAGCAGATGTACCATACAATAGGTGATATAGATTCTCATATCAATTATTAAGCAAATGCTTCTGTTTGTTCCACATTGCAAATAAGAATTTTGAAATTACAACAGCAAAAACCGGGTCAGTATCTGTTCTTAAAATCCTTAAGAATTCTATGTAATTTCTGACTCCAAGGTTTCTGCAAAGTTGGATCACCCACTTTGTTCTGGGCCTCTGATAGGCCGGACAAAAAACCACCACGTGGGTCACAGTTTCTTCCTCCACTAAGCACCTGGGGCAGGGGCGGCCCATAGCGCCCGCCCACTTATTAGTTAAATGCAAAAACAACTCTGACTCCCAGGTTTCTGCAAAGTTGGATCACCCACTTTGTTCTGGGCCTCTGATAGGCCAGACAAAAAACCACCATGTGGGTCACAGTTTCTTCCTCCACTAAGCACCTAGGGCAGGGGCGGCCCATAGCGCCCGCCCACTTATTAGTTAAATGCAAAAACAACAATTGATGGACAGAATGCAGAACAATGTCATACAATCACCCCAGTACAGAGATCTGGGCCTAAATACATTGTTTTTTTGCACTCCACACCACCCCAGTTCAGACATGGCCATATGGAAATCAGCCTTGACCCTGTGCCTTATGGGAACAGTCCAGCCCGAACTGCCAAGCCATGTCTTTCCTGGACCGGAATCAAGCATCCTAGGACCGGTTTCTGGCTATCAGCCGTCTTCAGTCAGGATAGCTTTACTCCAGTGGTGTGGAGAGCATGGGACTCACGTCTGAGCATACCCATCCCACTCGGAGTGACAAATGCGAAAACAACAATTGATGGACAGAATGCAGAACAATGTCATACATTCACCCCAGTACAGAGATCTGGACCTAAATCCATCGTTTTTTTGCACTCCACACCACCCCAGTTCAGACATGGCCATATGCAAATCAGCCTTGACCCTGTGCCTCATGGGTACAGTCCAGCCCGAACTGCCAAGCCATGTCTTTCCTGGACCTGAATCAAGCATCCTAGGACCGGTTTCTGGCTATCAGCCGTCTTCAGCTAGGATAGCTTGACTCCAGTGCTGTGGAGAGCATGGGACTCACGTTTGAGCAAACCCATCCCACTCGGGGTGACAAATGAAAAACAACAATTGATGGACAGAATGCAGAACAATGTCATACATTTACCCCAGTATGGAGATCTGGGCCTAAATCCATTGTTTTTTTGCACTACACACCACCCCAGTTCAGACATAGCCATATGCAAATCAGCCTTGACCCTGTGCCTCATGGGAACTGTCCAGCCCGAACTGCAAAGCCATGTCTTTCCTGGACCGGAATCAAGCATCCTAGGACCGGTTTCTGGATATCCGCCGTCTTCATCCAGGATAGCTTGACTCCAGTGGTGTGGAGAGCATGGGACTCACGTCTGCGCATACCCATCCCACTCGGGGTGACAAATGCAAAAACAACAATTGATGGACAGAATGCAGAACAATGTCATACATTCCCCCCAGTACAGAGATCTGGGCTTAAATCCATCGTTTTTTTTAATTCCACACCACCCCAGTTCAGACATGGCCATATGCAAATCAGCCTTGACCCTGTGTCTCATGGGAACAGTCCAGACTGAACTGCCAAGCCATGTCTTTCCTGGACCGGAATCAAGCATCCTAGGACCGGTTTCTGACTATCAGCCATCTTCAGCCAGGATAGCTTGACTCCAGTGGTTTGGAGAGCATGGGACTCACGTCTGAGCACACCCATCCCACTCGGGGTGATAAATGGAAAAACAACAATTGATGGACAGAATGCAGAACAATGTCATACATTCACCCCAGTACAGAGATCTGGGCCTAAATCCATCGTTTTTTTGCACTCCACATCACCCCAGTTCAGACATGGCCAAATGCAAATCAGCATTGACCCTGTGCCTCATGGGAACAGTCCAGCCCGAACTGCCAAGCCATGTCTTTCCTGGACCTGAATCAAGCATCCTAGGACCGGTTTCTGGCTATCAGCCATCTTCAGCCAGGATAGCTTGACTCCAGTGCTGTGGAGAGCATGGGACTCACGTCTGAGCAAACCCATCCCACTCGGGGTGACAAATGCAAAAACAACAATTGATGGACAGAATGCAGAACAATGTCATACATTTACCCCAGTACGGAGATCTGGGCCTAAATCCATCGTTTTTTTGCACTACACACCACCCCAGTTCAGACATAGCGATATGCAAATCAGCCTTGACCCTGTGCCTCATGGGAACAGTCCAGCCCGAACTGCCAAGCCATGTCTTTCCTGGACCGGAATCAAGCATCCTAGGACCGGTTACTGGATATCCGCCGTCTTCAGCCAGGATAGCTTGACTCCAGTGGTGTGGAGAGCATGGGACTCACGTCTGCGCATACCCATCCCACTCGGCGTGAAAAATGCAAAAACCACAGGTGATGGACAGAATGTTTTTGCATTTGTCACCCCGAGTGGGATGGGTATGCTCAGACGTGAGTCCTATGCTCTCCACACCACTGGAGTCAAGCTATCCTGGCTGAAGACGGCTGATAAGCCAGAAACAGGTCCTAGGATGCTTGATTCCGGTCCAGGAAAGACATGGCTTGGCAGTTTGGGCTGGACTGTTCCCATGAGGCACAGGGTCAATGCTGATTTGCATTTGGCCATGTCTGAACTGGGGTGGTGTGGAGTGCAAAAACACGATGGATTTAGGCCCAGATCTCTGTACTGGGGTGAATGTATGACATTGTTCTGCATTCTGTCCATCACCTGTGGTTTTTGCATTGGTCACCCCGAGTGGGATGGGTATGCTCAGACGTGAGTCCCATGCAGTCCACACCACTGGATTCAAGTAAGCCGGGCTGAAGACGGCTGGAATGCTTGAAACCGGTCCTCGAAGCTTGTTTCCGGTCCAGGGAAGGCAAGGCTTGGCAGTTCGGGCTGGACTGTTCCCATGAGGCACAGGGTCAGACTGATTTGCAAATGGCCATATCTGAACTGGGTGGTGTGGAGTGCAAAAAAACGATGGATTTAGGCCCTGATCTCTGTACTGGGGTGAATGTATGACATTGTTCTGCATTCTGTCCATCACCTGTGGTTTTTTGCATTTGTCACCCCGAGTAGGATGGGTATGCTCAGACGTGAGTCCCATGCAATCCACATCACTGGATTCAAGTAAGCCGGGCTGAAGACGGCTGGAATGCCAGAAACCTGTCCTCGGAAGCTTGTTTCTGGTCCATGGAAGGCATGGCTTGGCAGTTCGGGCTGGACTGTTCCCATGACGCACAGGGTCAGACTGATTTGCATATGGCCATGTCTGAACTGGGGTGGTGTGGAGAGCAAAATAACTATGGATTTAGTCCTAGATCTCTATACTGGGGTGAACGTATGACATTGTTCGGCATTCTATCCATCACCCGTGGTTTTTGCACTTATTATTTAAGGCATTCAGTGGGAGCGTCCCATATCTAAATTGCAGGAACAGCTTTTTTGCTGGGGCGGTTGTATGGAATCTAACACCTCCTCAAATTTGTACTGCAGCTTAATGTCGAGGAACCTGTATGTTAGACTCGAACGATTAGCCATCTGTAAAAGACTTGCCAGGTTGTGTTCCTTCAAAGCGCTAGCTAAAGTTTTTTGGGAGATTGCTCAATCAATCAATCAATCAAAGCATTTGTATAGCGCACTACTCACCCGGAGGGTCTCAAGGCGCTAGGGGAGGGGGGTCCACTACTGCTCGAACAGCCAGGTCTTGAGCTGCTTCCTGAAGGCGAGGGGGTCCTGGGTCAGGCGGAGGTGGGTCGGGAGGGAGTTCCAAGTCTTTGCGGCGAGGTAGGAGAAGGACCTTCCCCCTGTGGTGGTTCTTCGGATGCGGGGGACGGCAGCAAGGGCGTGGCCGGTCGATCGAAGCTGGCGTTTGGGAGCGTAGAAGTTGAGGCGGCTGTTGAGGTATCCTGGGCCTTGGTTGTGCAGGGCTTTGTGTGCGTGGGTGAGGAGACGGAAGGTGATTCTCTTGTTGACCGGGAGCCAGTGCAGGTCTCTCAGGTGTCCGGAGATGTGGTTGCGACGGGGGATGTCCAGGATGAGTCGTGCTGAGGTGTTCTGGATATGCTGTAGTCTCTTCTGGAGTTTGGCGGTGGTTCCGGCGTAGAGGGAGTTGCCGTAGTCCAGTCGGCTGGTGACGAGGGCCTGGGTGACCGTCTTCCTGGTCTCGGTGGGGATCCACCGGAAGATCTTGCGTAGCATGCGTAGGATGTTGAAACACGACGAGGAGACGGCGTTGACTTGTCTGGTCATGGAGAGGGAGGAGTCCAGGATGAAGCCCAGGTTGCGTGCGTGGTCTGTTGGTTTGGGTGCGCTGCCAAGGGCGGGGGGCCACCAGGAGTCGTCCCAGGTGGAGGGTGAGGATCCCAGGATGAGGACTTCCATCTTGTCCGAGTTCAGTTTCAGGCGGCTGTTCTTCATCCATTTGGCTACCTCTTTCATCCCTTTGTGTAGGTTGGCTCTGGCGGTGGCTGGGTCGTTGGTGAGGGAGAGGATCAGCTGGGTGTCGTCGGCGTAGGAGATGATATTGAGGGCGTGGCCCGAAGGCGGGAAGGCTCAGTGAGGCTGAGAGCAGCGGCAGCGGCAGGCGGGGACTCACGCGACAGCTGGTGGCCGTGCGGCGCGGTGCAGTCCATAGGTCCTCCCTCCCCAATGCTCGTTATGAGTCCCTGATAAAGGACAGCCAGGGGATTCTGCTGACCCCAAGAGTATGCAGAACCACTTTTAATTCCTCTCTGTAGTGGCCCAGTTCTGGCGTGCTCCACAGCCGTCGCCAGGAGAGCAGTAGGCGTGAGGAGATTGCCTCTGCAATCGGGAGGATACCCAAATCCATCCTCAGTGCTACTAGGGGTGTATTTTTGGGCAGGCTTAAAATCTGTCTAATAAAATTGTTTTCAGTTATCGTGAGGGCGTTTGCAACGCTATATCCCCACAATTCTGCCCCATATAAGGCAGATCCCCTTGCTTGAACTTCGTAAATTTCACTTGGAGGACTTATAATCTTGAAGGTACAACTACCTGGAGTTTTAATATCCCCCGATAGCCTGTATTAACTTTAGATTAGCATTGTCAATTTATGGTTCCCACCCCATTTTATGTCATCTGCAAACATTAATGCAGGAAATTTACGATTGGCTGGTTTTGGGGGGTCAATATCCTTAACAGCAAGAAGATCTTGAATTAACCCGCTGAGAAAGAGCGAGAAAAGTGTCGGTGCAAGCACACAGCCGTGCCTCACCCCCTTCTCAACCGGGAAGAGTGCCGTCAGTTTCCCATTCCTGCCGAACCTCACTCTCGCGAAAGTTCCCTCATGGAGGCGACTGAGCTGGTGGCATAGATAGGGCAGGGCCCCATATCCAACAAAATCCCCCACAGTTGTTCCCAATCAACCATATCAAATGCAGATTTTAAATTCACGAATGTGAGGTACAGGCTCCCACCCTCCATAACTATATGATTCCAATAGATCAGTTGTAACCTAAATAACTGGTCTATGGTTGATGGTTTGCTTCTAAAGCCTGCTTGTAGTGGAGTTAAAATATTGTGGTCCTCCATCCATTCTTGGAGTCTGCCCAATAATACTCTGTCGAAATTTTTTACGACATATCAATCAGGCTAATTGGCCTATAATTTACAGGTTCAACGGGGGACCCTTTTTATATATTGGGATAATCTCTGCCCCTGCTCACCTATCGGTTGGAGGCAGACCTTGAAGAATTGCATTAAAGAGTAGTTGAAGGTATGGAGCCCACACTACCTGTTCACTCCTATATAGATCCCCGGGGATTCTATCTAACCCGGGGGCTTTGTTCGGTAATACCTTAGCGATGGCCACTAACACTTCAGCCAAAGTACAGGGCGGTGTATCCCCAATGGATTCTAAAATAAGCCAAGGACTGCAGTCCCACTCAGGCTTTGGCCATTGTTTGGGCTTGAGTAAAGATCCTTAAAATAAAGACGCCAGGCGTCCTCGCTGATATTGGGTTCAATAGTCGTCCGTCTCTCAGATCTTCTGGTGTGGACTAAATTCTAAAAGCCTCTTATATCCTTGTGATCCAAGGCACTTTTATTTGCCTGCCATCTTTCCATTTCCCATTCAGATTTGGCTTGTAAATCCGCTTTTTTAAAAAGAAGCCTACTTTCCCTTATACTTAAAGTCTCACCAATCTTAAGACATACCAACAACGCTCTTTTTGCATCTCTACATGAGGAATTATACCAGAGATTGTTTCTCTGGGACGGTAGCACTTAGTTATTTTGTTACAATAAAAGAAATCTGCAAGAATTGCAACCAGATCCTGGAGGACTTTTCCAAGTTCTATTTTTTCTTCTCCTCGGGTGTCATTGCCTGGAAGAAGGCTTGCCCTTTCCAGGAAAGGGACAACACAGGTGTACATATTCGCCAACGTTTCTGGGGATTGAGTAATTGTACCCCAGCGGATTTGTTGCCCTCCATCTACCACTACTATATTCTCTTGTTGGTGGGAGTCCAGGGATTGCCCTGCTTCTGCCAATTGGGCTTCTAGCATAACGACCAAAGGATTATTGTCACTTTCCTCCCGAGAGTGAACACAGAACTTTACAACTTTGTGCCAGATTTCAACATTTATTAAGATGTAATCTATTATGGAAGACTGTCCAGGTTTGTTAAAGGTAAAGTGCCCAGGAATGTCGTCCGGAAACCGGACATTGCAAGCCCTCAGCGAGTGCGTGAGGGATGTCAGTTGCAGGACCAGAGGGGTCCATAACCTTTTTGGATAAGCATTGGATAGGGGGATAGACAATATTGAATCCTCCTCACTGGTAATAGGTGTCGACAGCCCATTAAGAGGTTCAAAATGGCAATTGAAGTCACCACCTATAATAAAGTACGCTTCCCCTGAAAGTGCAGTAAGAAGTGCTGCCAAGCAATATAGTGTTGGTGATGTGTGTCCATGCTTGACTGGCCTAGAGTAGAAATTAATAGTGGCCAACCTGGGGAGATCTCTATTAGTGAGGAAAATACATAAAATATCTGGTGAGTGGGTATTTATTCTCTTCACCGTGTATCCTAAGTGGATGCCCACCCAAATGCAACAGCCCCGATGGTCTACCTTTCAGGCCCTTTACTGCAATCTCACTGTACGCTACAAAGCCTACTCTGTATAAAGAGTTTAATGCCCAAGTTTCTTGGAATAGACAAATCTCATGGGGTCCATATATGTGGCCCAATCAGGCAGCTCTAGATTGGCCTTTATTCCTGATATATTCCATGACAAGATCTTGGGGCCATAAGAGGTTACTTCCAACCATCTCTCAGGGGTCACCTCCTGCACTCGAATATCTGGGGCTTCTGAGGACCCAAAATTGCTGTTAGTATTCACAGTGGATTGGGGATCTAATCCCCCCTCACTAATTTTAGCATTATTATATTTATGAACAGCTTGAGGATTATCCACATCCTCACCGACACCAGCTGTGGTATCTCTGGTTCTCTCATCATACCCGAGATACCCCTTCGATCTGACTGTTGATTCAAAAGCTCAGCCCCCATATCCAAGGAAGTGTCACAAATCTGATTATACCTGGTAGGGGGGCAAATACAAGTTGGGGTTAGTCAGTCGACCATTTACAGAACACTGTATCTATTACTAAGGGGGATGCTATACACAGAACCAAAGCCATCCACTCCAGTCCTAATCAAAGGGTTACCAGGTAAAAATCGCCCTTCATAGATCTTTCCCCGATAGCCAAATTCCTCCATACGTGGTGGGGGGTATAGATATGGCTAAGGTCGAATGTCTGGATGGAAGTTCTTATATTTTGGCGGGGCCCCTCACATATATGACACACTACCCGTCAGTCTCTGTAATGAATAACTATGCAATTTCCTGGCGTATCTTTGTCTCTCCGACCCACCCAGCTTACTCTATGGACAAACAAAATTTGGCTATGTGCATTTGGGGGAAGGGGTCTGTTGGTATTCAGCCAATGGATTGTTTTATTTCTTAGTTCAGTATAGGATTCAATGCTACCCTTTGCTAACTCCGGGACCCCTGTCAAAACTACAACATAAAGAGCAGACTCAGGGGGCAAATAAATATATGGCAACAAATTCTTCTGAGCATCACCATTTTATAAAACCCCTACGACCTCCTTGCAGAGTTTTGGACATGTCCTCTTCCAGTGGATGTTGATCATTGCTCCCAACCTTTGAGAAGTCCTGAGTTCCCAATGGGGCTGTATCGCCTCAACAGTGTGACCAACCACAGCATTCCCGCATGTGGCTGGCTTCTGACCCAATGGAAGGCATGTGGTGCCTTCCATTGGGTCAGAAGCATGATCACTGGAAGGTAGTTTACAACCAGCGGGCCCATGGGTCCATTCGTGGCCAGTTCCTTATCCCGAGTGCTCATTGGTAAGTTCTTCTTGATAACGTCTTAATTAGTTAGAGTCAGTTGTTCAACTTTCGTCAACCTATCCTCGATAGATGAAAGCCTAACAAAAAAAGGCTGTAGAGAAGAAGTGATAAGGCCTCCTACTTTTTCCAAAAGCCCTCGTCCATCATGAGCGGAGAACCAATAGTGGAAGTCATAGACAGGGGATCTGCAGGTGGCATACTCGAATTTGATGGCCCAGGACTTAAGAATATAACATTTGCCAGGTCACCATGCTTATTCAATTTAGTCATTTTGGGGTTTTTTCCCCTCTGCACGCCCCGTCCTCGCTTCCTCTTCGAAGTTGCCCCAGTAGATGACTGATGGATTGAGCAGAGTTTTCGTGATGGTCCCAATCGAGGCACAAGTGGCTACCTGGTCGGTAATAGTAGAGATGGTATTATGTGAAGATCGATCTAACTGATGAGTCTCCCCATCATTCGGGGTAATCATCAACTCCTGGGGCATATAATTGCCGCTTTGTCTTAAGGCCCCGTGGTCTGTAGCTTTATGGGTATCCTTCTCCGGGGTGCGTGCCAACATCAAATCCCCCAAAGATGAACTTTTTGCAAAACCCGGTACCAGTGAGAGGCGGCGCTCAGTGATTGCAATTTCATGTGCCAGTACCGATGTAGCCCTTGTAATAAACTGATCCAGTGTCCCTGCTACATACCCACCCCTTGCAACTTTCCTCCCCTTTCCCTCACGACCAGACATTGCAAACTGCGTTTGATACTCTAATTTAGCACAGGGAGACAGTAATGGTTAATAATACTGGTTTTATACCAAATAGCTAACCTTATGGTTGTCGATGTCAGAGGGGGAATGTAATGGCAGAGTTTTTGGCTTTATTTAGCAGTGATATAGAGCATTAATCTTGCTCGCATCTAGTATAGGTATTCTTAGCCTGTGTTGGCCCTTTTAAGCCCTTTTTCCAGATCTAGAAGAGGATAGCTGCTTAATATGCCTTTATTCTTGACTTTAACCTGTCTATTGCCTATTGGCTTTGACATATTAGACACATTGGTATGGTTTATGTAGGTATTCTGACAGAGCTGAGGAGCATTTCACCCCTTTCAGGCCTACAGGCCTAGAGCTAGAGGGACTCCATCTTGATGAAGCTGAGAGGCTTTTCAGGGCAAAGGCAAAGTTTATAGTTAAGGCTGTTGTTCGCCCTAAGCGGACCGGAGAGAACCGGCCAGAGCTGAATCTAATCAGGAATTGTTCCCGGGCTCAGGTCTCTAGACGAAACAAGCAGACTGGTCACTGTGGGAGCGTCTAGCGCAAGGAGCCTGGTGCATGGGATTGGTGGGAGGAAGCTGCTGGCTGGAACTTTCCATGAGGAAACAGCATTCTATATCAGTGAAGTGCATAGGCGGAGTCAGTCAGTCAAGCAGAGAGTCAAGGAGAGAGAGGGAGTCAAGCAGAGAGTCGAGCAGTGGAGTGGAGTTGGCAGAGAGAGAGAGAGAGGGTTCAAGCTGGAGAAGAGCTGAGTTGAATAGTGAGCTGGAACTGAAGGAAGCAGTCAGAAGCAGTTGCTTATCAGGAGGAGGTGTGAATAGCTGGAGTCTGAAGTAATGCCTTTTAGAAGAGACAGAGGAGAGATCGTGGACTAACCTATGGGAGCAGATGGAGTTAATTGGACATTGGCGCAGAGACAGAGTGAATAAGTTAGTGGAATGAACGGTGATCAGAGCGGCAGGAAACATTAAGACTGAATCTGGAAGGTGGAGACAGTCCGTGTGGGGGAGAGGAGTCCAGAGACAGAGCGATCAGCGCAGAGGTGTACCCAAGAGTGCAGGAGAGAGAGAGAGTCTGAGATGAGCCAAGGCACAGACGAGAGAGGAACCCAGATGACAGCTAGAACAAGACTACACACTAATAAGGTGAAGGCGTTCCTGTTATATTAATTTACTTTACACTTGCATCTTAATCTTATCTTTATTCCCTAGGCTTTTGCATTGCTAATCTTTTCTCTTTCAGCGGAGTGTTCTACCTATAGTCTTTGTCAGATCTGTGTAAATGTTTATATTGTTATAATAAAACAACCCCCAGTTTAATAATGAACTGCCATGCGCTTCATATTTTTGGTCAATATAGGTAAATGTAGCTCCTAGGTAGTTACTAGGCACGTGAATGGATGAGTAATCCCAATCAGGTAAGTGGTGATCACATAAATAGGGAGTGAGTGGACCTATGATGCCAAGAATAGGGGATGCATGATATTAATTGGCTAACTCCTAATATTGTAGTAGCAGACCCTTAGTGAAGAGACTTCCCACTATATATATATATAGGTGTTCATAGGAATGTGGTCGTCGTTGATATGCGGCGTTAGTGAGAACACTGGGTGGGAGACCAGTGTAGATACCCACTGGATTGTGGCTTGAGTAAGTGAGAGCACTAGGTGGTCGAACTAGTGTGTAGATCGACAGGATTGTTGATCGTTTGGAAAAGGGAGCATTGGGTTCTGCAGGCCCATGTGTAGTCGCACCGGATTGTGCGCAATATCTGCCCTAGGGTAGATCGGTCTGGGTCTGAGTGGCCGCGAGACCAACTGATGTGAATAAGTGTGGTGTAGGGTATGGATATCCCTAGTAATCAGTGAGTATTCTTAGTATCCCTATAGATTTAGTGGTATTTTTAATAATATGAGCTTGTATATTGCGAGTTCCCCATCCTCAGGTAGGTACCAGGTGCCTGGATAGGTGGTCCTGAGGAGGGAAGGTGAGTACGTTCTGGCTGGGTTGGAGGGGCCCCTGGGGGCTGATCCCACCTACTCAGAAAATCCAGCCATTACAGGGGCCCAGCTCAGCCTCCTCCAGTCTCCAATGGGCTCAAACAGGCCTGCCCTTGTCCAAGGCTTTGCCCGGCGGGTGCCGCGCGTGTCCCACACAGTGGGTGCCGCAAGGCATTATGTAGTAGGCTGATGGGAGGGTTGATGAGCCTCAGGTGGTGTGGGCGGTTGACTTCTGGGTCCTGGAATCCTTTGTGACTTTGCTGCTCACCCCCGGAATAGAACACCTCCCACGATGTGGCACCCGCGCAGCGGTTGCCACGAGGCATTGTGTAGTAGGCTGGTGGGAGGGCTGATGCGCCTCAGGTGGCGTGGGCGGTTGATTTCTGGGTCCTGAAATCCTTTGTGACTCTGCTGCTCACCCCCGGTAAAGAACACCTCCTGCGATGCAGTATTCAGTGAAAGCAAGGCAGAGAGACTACCACCTCACCAGGTCTACGATTGTCAAATTGATTTGATTCCAGGGGCAATATTGCCTTTATGTCGTGTCTATGCCTTATCAGAACCAGAAACTCAACATCTTTGTAAATTCTTAGATCATTACGTAGACATAGGGTTTATCCATCCATCGTGTTCACCAGGGGCTTCGCCTTTATTTTTCATAAAGAAAGCCAACGGAGAACTGAGGACGTGCATCGACTTTAGGGTCTTAAACAAAAACACTGTTCAAAACCTATACCCTCTTCCACTCATCTCAGTCTTGTTGGATCAGGTGAGGGAGGACGTCATTTACACCAGACTAGATCTAAAAGGGGCCTAATATCTGGTAAGGATACGAGAGGGAGATGAGTGGAAGATGGTTTTTAAAACCCGCTATGGTCTGTTTGACTATCTTGTGATGCCGTTTGGGCTTTGTAATGCCCCCGCGGCATTTCATTTTTTTTCGAATAATGCTTTGAAGGACTATGTGGACAAGTTTGTGGTTGTCTACATAGATGACATTCTGATTTATTTCACCAATCAGGAACATATTGTTAGGCATATGTCTTTGATATTACAGTAATTGTTGGAACATGGCTTGTTCTACAAACGGAATAAATGTGAGTTCCACGTTCAGGAGGTGGAGTTTTTGGGTGTGATTTTGAGTCCTTCACGATTGTGCATGGTGGAGAGAAAGGTGTTGGCAGTTCAGGAATGGCCTGTTCAACAGAATGTGAGGGATGTCCAATGTTTTTTGGGGTTCTCCCATTATTACAGGAGGTTCATCTCTCACTTTTCTCAGCTGGTTTCTCCCCTTACTTGTCTTTTGAGAAAAGCGAACCCTTTTTGTTGGACTTAAAAAAGGCTTTCACCACAGCATCTATTTTGTAACACCCGCAACATGAAGTACCTTTCATTGTGGAGGCGGATGCTTCCGATATTGCATTGGGGGCTGTTCTGTCACAACGTGATAAACAAACCAGTCAATGACATCCTGCTGCCTTCCTATCCAAGAAACTGTATCTCGCTGAACTCAACTACACAGTAGCCGAGAAAGAGTTGATAGCCATCACGAAGGCTTTCCAGGAGTCAAGGCACTATCTGTGGGGGGCAAGGCGGTATACAGTCAAAATATTGAGTTAAAAAAATCAAATTGCAGAAATATAGAATAAAAAATATAGAATGGACACAATATTGAATGGACAGAATATAGACAACAAAAATATCGAATATAATAGCAGTAATATCGAATTCAAAATATAGAATGGACAAAATATTGAATGGACAGAATATAGACAACAAAAATATTGAATTGAAACAATACAGACAACAAAAATATCGAATTTGAGGTAAGTAAGTTAATATCGATTTTTTTATAATATCCAATTTTTTAAAGTGTTTTTTATGTTAGCATTTGTGTAAAAAGTGTATATTTATTTTATAATTTCTTTTACTTAATTAAATTTATGGTATTTAATCTTTGTGTAATATAATTCTGTAGCGGGTTGTGGGTTTATAGGGGAAAAGGGTGGGAAGTATTTTAATTATAATTAATTACATATCTTAATTAATTTATTGGTATTTATTTTGAATTAATTAATAATTAATTTTTAATTGGTAATAATTAAAATATAATCGGTAAATCATTGTTATTAATTGATTAATTGATAATTATGTTAATTGTATTAATTTATTTTCTGTAGAGGGTTGTGGGATTATAGGGGAATAGGGTGGGAAGTCATTTAATTATAATTAATTAAATGTTTTAATTTATTTATTGGTATTTATCTTGAATTAATTGTTAATTAATTTTAATTGGTAACTAATTAAAATATAAATAGAAATAATTTTTATTAATTAATAATAATGTTAATTTTATTACTTTATTTTCTGTTGCGGGTTGTGGGTTTATAGGGGAAAAGGGTGGGAAGTAATTTAATTGTAATTAATTAATTGTTTTTATTTATTTATTGGGTTTTTTTGTTTTAATTTTTAATTATTTTTTAATTGTTAATTAATTATTTTTTCATTGGTAAATAATTTGTATTAATAGGTAATTATTTTTAATAATTAATTTGTATTTGTATTTTTTATTGAATAAATATTATATTATATTAAATTGTTAGTTACTCCTAATTAATTATTAATTGGTATTAATATTTAATTTATTTTTATTCATATATGAAGTATTTACTTTCCCTACTGTTGCACTCACTGGAGTGGTAATAGTAATTTTTACTCCTACGCTATCCAACACTTTTTCTACTGTTGCACTCTCGGGAGTGGGAATAGTAATTTTTACTCCTACGCTATCCAACGCTTTCCCTACTGTTGCACTCTCTGGAGTGGGAATAGTAATTTTTACCCTCCCGCTATCCAACGCTTTCCCTACTGTTGCACTCTCTGGAGTGGGAATAGTACATTTTACCCCTACGCTATCTATCGCTTTCCCTACTGTTGCACTCACTTGAGTGGGAATAGTAATTTTTACACCTACGCTATCCAACGCTTTCCCTACTGTTGCACTCTCTGGAGTGGGAATAGTAATTTTTACCCTCCCGCTATCCAACGCTTTCCCTACTGTTGCACTCACTGGAGTGGGAATAGTCATTTTTACCCCTACGCTATCCAACGCTTTCCCTACTGTTGCACTCACTAGAGTGGGAATAGTAATTTTTACTCCTACGCAATCCAACACTTTCCCTACTGTTGCACTCTCTGGAGTGGGAATAGTAATTTTTACCCTCCCGCTATCCAACGCTTTCCCTACTGTTGCACTCTCTGGAGTGGGAATAGTACATTTTACCCCTACGCTATCTATCGCTTTCCCTACTGTTACACTCACTGGAGTGGGAATAGTAATTTTTACCCCCACCCTATCCAACGCATTCCCTACTGTTGCACTCTCTGGAGTGGGAATAGTAATTGTTACCCTCCCGCTATCCAACGCTTTTCCTACTGTTGCACTCATTGGAGTGGGAATAGTAATTTTCCCCGCTATGTTTTCTCTACTGTTGCACTCACTGGAGTGGTAATAGTAAATTTAACCCTCCTGCTATCCTACGGTAAAAATATTGTATATTTTTTATTAATATTATGTTCACATACATATATGTATTAAAAAATGTAATTGTTTTTTTACATACTTTGATTATTTATTAATTTTAAGGTTATTTAAGTATTTTAAGCATGTTTAAGTTAATTATTTTTATTATTTCATTAATTTTCAATTACTTTTAAGACATTTAAAAAAATTCGATATATTGACTAACTATAGTTTTTTACAAAAATATTTTTGATTCAATATTTTTGTACTTACCTGTTTAGAGATAGGGATTTAATATTTTTGCATTCTATATTTTTTACTCAATATTTTGGTAAGTCTATATTTGTGTCATCGATATTCTTTCAGTGATCCGGGCAAGGCACCTGGTCAAAGTATACACAGATCACAGAAAACAGCCAGACATCTCACTCAAAGGCAAATGAGTTGGATTTTGTTATTTGCAGAATTCGACTTTTTGGTTACCTTCTGACCAGGGTCTGATAACAGAAAAGCTGATTCATTATCAAGACAAAAGAATGTTCTTGAAAACAAAAATATCACTCTGGAAGCCATCATTTCACCAGAAAAGGTGCTGTGTTCCATCATTCTAGAGAATTTACTTGACGAAGTAAAGAACCACAAAGACTTGGTGTGGTGGAAGACATGGGCAAGTAAAGTTTCGCAGCGTACCATTAAGCATGGATTGCCTTTCTACAAGAACTGTCTGTACTTGCCTTCTTTGGGACTCCGCCTAAAACCTTTCAATTGGTGCCACGATTCTGTGGTGGCTGGTCATTCTGGCTGCAATAAGACATTACGTTTGTTGCAAAGACAGTTCTGGTGGGAACACATGAGCTCAGATGTCCGTCTGTGGGTAAACAATGCGACACTTGTGCTCGTGTGAAAGGAGAGCATTCCAAAGCTAAAGGCAAGCTGGTTACTATGCCTACACCCTCTCAGCCCTGTCTCACCATCAGTATGGATTTTGTTCTTGGTTTGCCATTGGATCAGGGGTGTGACGCCATCATGGTGGTAGTGGACAGTCTCACTAAAATGGGTCATTTCATCCCGTGTAAAAACGTACCCACTGCAGGTCACACCGCTCAGTTGTTGCTGTCCAATGTTGTCAGACTACACGGTCTTCCAAGGGTGATTGTGTTTGATAGAGAACCGTAGTTCATTGCCCGGTTCTGGAGAATGTGGTGCAAGGCTCTTCAAATCGAGGTGGCCAGATCAACCAGTTTCCATCCTCAGACGGATAGTCAAATGGAAAGGCTGAATCAGACTCTAAAGACCTATCTACATTGTTATTCAAAGGAAGCAAGTGACTCTTGGGTGTCCATGCTGTGGCTAGCCGAATTGGCCTACAACAATGCTTGGCACAGCTCTATAAAGGAATCTCCCTATAAGGCGAATCATGGGTTCCATTCTAAGGTCCTTCCGTTGTCCATTCTCAGTGATATTGTGAATCAACCTACTGTGGCCTCTCAGATGGAGCTCCTCCAATCTCTGGATGACAAGATACGTCGGAATCTGGATCAGGCTAAGACGCAAAACAAATCCTGGGCGGATCGTCATAGTCAGGATGGCCCCACATACACAGCAGGTGATTGAGTGTGGTTGTCGACCAGGAACATCCGGTTCCGATTCCGCAGCATCTTTCATCCTCGGTTTATTGGTCCCTATGTGGTGGTGCGACCTTTTAGGTTTGTGGCGTGCAAATTGAAGCTGCTTGTTTCTCTCCGCATAACCTTGTGTTTCACTGTAGTTTGTTGAAGCATGCGGTGGGGGCCAGGAGGGTGGCGGTTCCACCGTTGGTTCGGGATGGTCAGCTGAAGTACGAGGTGCGGAAGGTGTTGGACTCCAAATTCCGTCGGGGTCGTTTTTGGTATCTCATCGCATGGAAGGAGTATGCCGCGGTGGACAACTCATGGGAGCCAGCCACGAATGTTCATGCCCGCTTTCCAGATATGCCTGGTTCTAGGGGGCACTTGGGAGATGGGCGTACTGTCAGGTGCTGACTCAACGCGCCTACAATGTTTTACAAAGTAAAGAGACTACATCTTCCAGAGTTCCTGCTGGGGCATGGGAGGAGCAATAGCTACATCACCCAGCAGGCGCATGCAGGAAGTGCGCGTAATTCTGTTTGTTTGGCGAGCGGCTGCTCGTCTTCTGATTCTGCCAAGACTGGTCTTCTTCAGTTCCTGTTCGTTCTGGGGCACCCTGTTGGCCATTCCTGTTGACCCCCCGGTGTTCCTTTCTCCGCGCTGATTGAAGCATTCTGTTTTGGGGGAACATCAATTATTACGGAGCTCTGTGCTGAAGTGGCGATGTTCTTTTTTTTTAAGCTTTCTCCGCCGCGCTGAAGGAAACGCTGGTGACGGAGACTCGTTCTATTGAAAGTGGCTGATTTATGAGCATCGCGCTGGTGTAGCACTGTTCATTTAAAGGGTTCTGTCTCTGTCGCGTTGAGGGAAGCGCCGGAGGTGGAGAATCGTGCTTAAGTCGCACAGATGAGTTATGAGCGCCGCGCTTGGAGAAAGCGCCGCTCATTGTTTCCTGTTAATTTGAACTTCACTACGAGTAGCACTTTGTATTATTTTACTGCTCGTATATTGCCTGGATTAAGAGACTCGCTCAGTGGGTGAACTGAACTGAGGTAAGCGCTGATATTTCTATGAGAAAAGCTGCTGTCTTGGTTACTTCCTGGAGGCTATTTTGAAAACCCTGTTCTTTCTGCCTCATCCTATTCTCTAAAGGAGAGTGCCGTCCCCCTTATGACCTTAAACACATATTTGATTTAACTTTCTATTTTACTTGGAGTTCTATTCTTACCTGTGGAGTATACAAACCATATCCTATCTTTAGCCCTTGGTAAACTTTATCCAAATGATTGGAGAGGAAGGCATGATTGGATTGTTAAGGAGAGATGGTTCAAGAGCATGAGGGTTGTTTTTTCTTTGAGTATGTAAGGGCTGATAAATGATGATATTCAAATGAGAGGTTTTGTGACTGAATGATTAATATTTTGTCACCTTCTTGTTGTAGGTTTACAACTGAATTTACAGAGAGAAGTATCTCTAGTGAATTTGTTACTTCTATCTCAAGAAAGTCATAAACCTCTGACTCATATTGGTTAGAACCATATATCACACAAATTGTACAACCCAACCCTAGCTCAACCAATACCCATCTCCCCAAGATGTCTGCCGCAACTCTCTTAACACCTCCCAGTATGGTTTTGGCTAGTACTGCCACCCCTCTGACTGTCGACGTTTGTGAAGAGCAGGCCAACAGATCGAAGCCCCTGATGTTGAACAAATGTCTCTTCTCCCAAGCTAAGTGGGTCTCCTGCAAGCATAATACATCTATATTATTTGAAAGAACAAAGTGCCCCAGCCTTTGTCTTTTTCTCCAGTCAATGAGACCCCCAATATTTACTGAGCATATATTAAGTTTCCCCATTTGTGCGCTTCCAGCCATAGCCTTTATAGAACCATCTATTCCGAAAAAAGAAGCTATATCTATCAGTGTATCACAAAACACTCCGTAGCACCAGGTACTTGTTTAATATTTCTTTCCTCCCCCTCCCCACTACCCCCAACCCTCCCTCTACCTCCCAACCCCTCCCCATTGACCTGATCCCCCTCCCCTCTGGCTCCCAAAACCCTCGTGAAGCGCTCAGACCTAGGTCTGTGCATGTGATGGATGCAGCAGTAATAAACTGGGTCATAACACAATAGACAACCATTTTTTTCACCTGATCCCACATATCTTGATGATTTAGAGAAACATAAAGAGAGATCAGAGCTGATCCAATATTCACCTATCCCCCCGACACCAAACACCCAGCCTATCCAAAAACTAGCCAAAGCCTGTAACTGCTTTTGTCAGAGAAATTAAAAAAAATAAATGAGTGAATAAAGTTCTCTTAAGTCCCTACAGTCCCCAAAAATTATTTGCCTTTTATCTCTGATGAAAAATATTGGGTATGTCCATCATGTATCACTTTTAATTGTGCCAGGTTAATGGGATAGACCTGGACATTCTTCTCCTGGAATGGCTTGATTAACTGCCTTAATCTCCAGCGCCTCTCCACCGTTGCATGGCAAAAGTCAGGGCGAACAATAAATGTGACACTGTAGAGTAGTTCCTATATTCCCAATAAGCTCTGCGCATTGGAATAACCTAAACAGCAGTGTAGACGTAGGACTGAGGTCATCTAGGTCTCTACTGACTATGTTAGACTTAATTAGCTTTGCCAGCTAGCTCAGAGGTCACTAGAAACTTTCTCGAATGTTCAGGAAAGGGTTAACCGTCCTGATTAGACAAGAAGGGATTAGTTTCTGACAACCGTATAAACATGACAACTTTGCTCCCTCAGAATAAAGAGTGTATCTCCAGAGTCGTGTGAAAACAATAGACAGCTATTTCACTTAGTCAATCGTGCATGCTTAATTTCACAAGAGTGCAGAGAAATAGAGAGACAGGCGTTTTCAATAACAGGTTTTATTTTATTGAGCAGTCTTCTTTCTCATGCAAGAGAAATGAATTGCCACAATTGCAATACTTATGGTAAAGTCAAGTGCGTACAGTAAAAGTAGTATTATGAAATGATACTGTAAAAGCATTGATATTGTTTCTTAGCCATATGATACTTTAAAATGGATAAAATATATACATACATAAAAACATTGACTAACTAGTCAACTGGTGCTTCTAAGATACACCTACCCCGGTGTACCACACCTAAGCCTAATACGTGGGAAGGAGTAAGTAAGTTGCAGTTTTAAGTTAAGTTAGGTTTTTGCCAAGTATATGAATCAAGAATTCTCTCTAAGGTTTTAATCAGCTCCGTACCTTGGTTATAGAATGAAGGAGGTCTTGTATCTCGTGTCTCAGGACAAGATCTCCCAGCAACCCACGAGGGTGACTTGGGAACACCGTAGCTGGATTTCTCGGCGTGAGAAAAGGCAGCTTCTCCAGCGGGTCAAAAGAGAGGGGCGGCTTCCTTCGGCTCTCGCATCAGCTGGGCTTCGGATAAGTAGATAGCCGCTCTACTCCACACCACCGTGTGTTTGCTTAAGGCAACGTTCGTATATTTATACCTGGAAGGTGCTGGGTTTGACGTAAGGATGGACATAAGACGTCACTAAGAACTAACAGTTCTTGCTGGACTCCAGGAGTTCTTGTGCAAATCAAAACAAAAGCAGGGGGAATTCCTGGGCTACTGGAGGCTTGGTTTGTTTAAAGAACGCCTTGTGCTTTCTAGGAGTCTATGGGATTAGCCTTGCAGTGCTTTGGACTGCATGGGCTAATACTAAATATGGATATAATTCTTATGACTTTATAAGGATATTATTTATTATAACCACATAAGGGCATGAATCAGGAATATCGAATTAGGGTCCTAGATAGAAATTCAACAACACCCCCTCTTGACCTCTTGCACTCAGGTCTAGTCTTCTCTGCAATGGCCTGTCTCAGTAGGAAATTTTCTAAGAACACAAGGATTGCCCGAGGTTTTCCATCTCCTCTTGCAGCATCTCGAATCGTGAACGGGGTGCGGTGTGACTTTCTTGAGATAGAATTAACAAATTGGCTTAAACTCATCATTGTGTGCGGGGATTTAAATATTTCTGCTGATTTTATGAACAATCCTCTGTACACAGGACGGAAGCCAGGGGTATACCGGCCTATTATTTCTATAATTAAGTCGCACTGGTTAGTTGAAGTGTGGGGTCTAAAGAACCTAATGACCCTGGGTATACTTACTTTTCATACCCATTTCAAAAATATACCAAGTTGGACTACTTTCTGATATCTGGCACGGAGCTGGGGAAAGTTAATATCAAAAAGCTCCCGAAAGTGATGTCTGACCATAGTCCACTACTTCTTCAATATGAACTAGAGACTGACAATGACATCAAAAAGCGATCCCGGTGGACTTTCGAGAGGAGGCTATTGGCAGATTCTAGATACATAGAACATATAAGGAGATGGGCGCAAGACTACTTTAATATGAATCATTTTAGTGCAAGCAGGAATTGCGTCTGGGATGCATTTAAGGCGCCCCTGAGGGGCAAGACAATCAGCTTCGCTGCCAGGTTCAGAAAAGAGGCAAGATTAGAAAGTGAAAATGTAATGGCCCAATTAGCATTAGCAGAAGAGCGTCATATAAGCGATATTAGGCAAGCGAAGAAGGGGGAGGAGAGCCAGCAAGGGATCCTTATAATTAAAACAGATGCAAAAATGGATAGCTCAGAGGGCTGCCGGGGACTATCAGACCCATAGGAGCAAAATATATGAAACAGGGGAGCAGGCGGGTAAATTGCTGGCACTCCGAATCAGGCAAAAGGAAAGTAAGAATATAATATCAAGCATTTGGGATGGTAATCAGAACTATACAAAGACAAGGGATATTTTGAGGACTTTTAAGAAATGTTATCAGTGATTATATAGTGAGGAGAAAGAACCTGATAATGGTTGCTCTCTGTTTGAGGATACATTCCCCCGGGTAAATAATCAAGATAAAGGAATATTAGATAAAGACTTAGGAATAAATGAGGTATTGGAAGCAATACAAGAGCTGGCAGCAGGGAAGGCGTCAGGGCCGGACAGTATCCTGCTGGAAGTCTACAAGTGTATTCAAGACGGGATAGCACTGATATTTCTGGATTTATTTAGCGGGCTAATGTGTAATGGTCTAATCCCTGATTCGTGGAAAGAGTCAAATATCGTGGTATTTCATAAAAAGGGGAAACCAAAAGATCATCCTGGCTCATACAGTCCAATATCCCTCATCAACGCAGATACTAAGATATACACAAAGGTTCTTGCAAAGAGGCTGGGAAGGGTCATTGGCGGTCTAGTCTCACCGTGGCAGCATGGGTTTATCCCAGGCCGCGGAACAACAGATGACATCAGGCGCGCTATTACCCTTTTCGATGCGCAGGCTGCCACGGGGGGGAGGATGGCCATGATCCTTCTCGATGTGAAAAGGCTTTCGATTGCGTTACTTGGAGATATATTTGGGGGATATTGGAGCATAGAGGGTTTGGCCCAAAAATCATGTGTGCCATCAGGGCTTTGTATTGTGACCCTAAGGCCAGAGTGCAGATAATGTGGGAAAGCTCAGAAAGGATCTATATTTCCAGGGGGACGCAGCAGGGCTGCCCATGCTCACCTATCCTTTTTGCCCTGTATATAGACCCTTTGGTCTATAGGATACTGGCATGCACTGGCATCATACCAGTGGTTTGGAACAGGTATGAGACAAAACTATTAGTCTATGCAGTCGATCTGGCAGTAATCACCCCTGAACCAGCTTGGGCTATGGTGGAATTCACACGAATAGCAGCCAAATTCGGTTAAATTGTTCAGACTACCTTCTGAACGAGGACAAGGCCCAAATAATTTGCACAAATAATATATGCAGAGCTGATAATGGATACTCGGAATCAGCAATATATCTCGGAGTTAGGGTTAGATCAGCAGTAAATACAATCACTAAAGAAAATTTTACCCCGTTGGTGAAGTCAATGGCATCAGACCTGAAAAGAATGGACGCTTTACATTTGTCTCTGAAAGGCAGGGTAAATGTACTGAAAATTACCATGTTTCTCAAGGTTTTATATCTTTTTCGTTCTATCCCATTTTCAATAGAGGAAAGCTTAATGAAGAATATTGAGTCAACCTTTATGAGCTTTGTTTGGCAATATGGCAAAATTAGGAGAGCAATGAAATATCTATCCTTATCACAGGAAAGGGGGGGCCTGGCAGTCCTGAATCTAAGGTTCTATCACTGGGCCTGCATGCTTACTCAGATGGCAATGCGGGGTATACCCCCGCGGTAATCAGGATCCCCCCTCTATCTATGAACTTTTGTTGGGTTGGGAAGCTGTGGGACTTCTACTTCGTAAAACGGAGTGGCGCTATTTAAAAAAAAATGAGCTATAAGGTGTTGAACAGCGCCTGGAGGGTCTGGAAAATGGTGCCAAAATCAATGTTAATACCAAAAATGTATTACTATCTACCCCTATGGAAATCAAGTATCTTTCCACAGTTTCACAATGATAGAAAGGGACAGATCTGGGAACAACATGGCATCAAAAGAGTGGGCGATATCTATTTGGGGGATACCGTCATGACGTTGGATAAAATACAGCAAAAATATAATATCCCGGCTAATCAAGCGTTTAAATTTTTTCAGATTTATAAAACGTTAACATCTATTAAACCGCAAACTTCCCCAGGAGGCAGAATCAGTATGATAGATTATCTGTTAAACGGTGGCACAAAGATCAAAATGGTTTATAGACCCTTATTGGGAGGGATTCAAGACGATTTAGAAAAATGTGAAGTTGCCTGGATGTCGAAATTGGATAACCCGGATGTCGATTTGGATAAAGCTCTGCAGCTAGGCTGGAAATTTCTTTGCTCCACAAATCTCAGGGCGCAACACTATAAGACCCTATTTACTTTGTATTTTACTTCATCAGTGGGGTAAAAAGGAAGAAGATAAATGCCCTAAATGTCAGGAAGGGCCTGCCGATATAATACATATGTTCCATAATTGTGAAAAGTTGAATCTAATCCGTACGGATATTGCGAAGTTTTGGAAGGGGCTGCTAGGTGTTAAGATCAACCTATCCCCTACCCTAATGATAATAGGCAGCGATAGTAATATGGGGCTTAGTAAAGAGGCTGAAGCCATGGTTTTTATCTCTGTCGCGGTCCTACGGATTCTTATCTCGGCAGACGGGAAAGATAAGGTAGCTCCCTCCTTCCAGATGTGGTTGGCCAGATTGCTGGGAATTCACAATATTTAAGGTTCCCTATACGAGTGTAAGTTTAGGAAAAAGCGTGAAATGGGATTGAATATCTGGGCCCCTATCAGGAGATGGAGTCAGTCTAGAGCCTAGAGTTTGTAATATGTGTATGTAAGAATATTTATTTATGTATATATAATATTTGTAATTTGTATATATCTATATATTAAATATGTATATATTCTGAAATAATGCATGGTGATCCCGGTTAATTTTATATTGATACCATGTAATCTGTACCTGCTTTAAAACTATTCATTCTTGTATATTCAAGCAATACTGTAATGTTGAAAAGTATTTATTGTGATTTGCACCAGGTATTTGAAATAAAAAAGAAAAAAAAAAGAAATGTATCTCTAGTGGAACTTGTTGATATATTGGAGTACTGATATTTTCCCACGTAGCCCGCAGGTACCAGTCAGACTTAGTGAGAATTATATGAGAGTAGCTTGGATATTGCATTGTATTAACCGTGTACTCTTTTGTTGCAGGTATCCCTCTCCCCGCTGTTCCTTTCCTTATTGCTTCCCTCACCTGATTGCCTTACTACTCTGTGTTACAGTACCAGAGTAGGGGATATCGGGAGGTGGACCCCTTTGTGCATCGTCCGGAATCTAAGGAGAGTACATGGATCTTACATACATTGCTGCAGATAAGGCCCTATATACAGTACCATCAGTTCAGATTTTGGTTCATAGGAGCCTAACAAGGCAAGGTAATATCAAAAGGGGGACACATCAGGGCTGTCCACTTTTTCTGTTACTTTTTGATCTGTATATATATCCTTTGGCGCAGGCCGTCAGCGCAAATGTGGAGATAGTGCCCTTTGAATCTCAGAACCACTCGATTAAGGTGGACCTTTATGCAGATGACATCACACTGTATACAAAGGACCCGTGAAAAAAATGAGAAGTGTGGAGGATATCACTGAAGCATTTGGCGCCTTTACAGGTTATTTTATAAAGAAGGAGATGCTATGGAATTTAGCTTGCACAGAGGCATGCTATGTAAAAATGATCAAGTATTTGGTTATCACAGTCATGCATGAATTAGAAGAGTTGCTGGAGTATAATCTGAGTAGGGAGAGAAAGGAGACTGAGGCATTATTTTATTTTATTTTTTTAAAATTTTTAAAACCTTTATTTTGAAAAGTGCACACAGCTATTCAGCCTAACATCCCGGACGCAAGGCAGCATAGTGGAACAGGAGAGCAATAGTGCAAGGACGATTGTCACAGTACAATGACGGTTGTTTTTATTATTTTATGTCATGAAAGGAACATAGAACAAGAAAAAGAAGAGAGCGCCAGATGGCGCAATAGGAGTGGACATGGAGTAGAAGCGCCCATCGAGGTGTTGGCAGTGGGGCAGGGGGAGTAGCGGGCAAACAAGCACGGGATTCAGGGGAATGTATCAGGATAGAAGGGGGGAAAGAAAAGGAAACAGGATTCAGTATAACAGCGTTTCACAGTTGGCGCCACAGGTTATGGTGACAGATGTTCTTCCAAAGAAACAGGTTCCGGGGGCAAGCAAATATCTCCCCTGTAAGCATTCCAGGCTCCCCACACTTTCAACCACTTTTTGGGCTTACCCCTGGCAACATAGACCGTCTTTTCCCTGAACATACACCAATCCATGCTGGCTTTCTATTGTACCACCAGGGGAGCCGTCGAGGCCCCCCACTTCTGCGCGATGTCGCGTTTGGCCACCATGTTACCAAGGGTCACCCACTGCGTTTGTGCCACGTTATGATCGGACGGTTCCCAAATGTTGAGGAGACACCGCCTAGCCTCCGCAGTTGCTACCACCCCAATCACCTCATCCATAGATCGGTGTACACGTCTCCAGTAGGAGGCTATGTCGGGGCATTCCCAAAGAATGTGCATAAAAGTAGCCAATGCGCCGCAACCGCGGCGACAAAGCCCATCGGTCGAAAAGCCCATATGCACAAGCTGGGGGCCGGTCACATACACCCTGTGCAGGATTTTGAGCTGCACCAGTCGGATACGAGAGGAAATGGCGACCTCCTTAGGGGAGGAGACTGCACTCTGCCAATCCTCATCATCGATCTCCAGTCCATCTCGCATCCACTGTTCACGTACACCCAGGAGGAGGTCAGTTCGAACATTAATGAGTTTTTTATACAACAGTGAGATGGCACTGTCAGGCATATGGCCATCCAGTACCCTGTCCTCCAACGGGGAGCTTTCTGGGATTGCCCCCTCAGCCGGTCTGGCAGAGAGCAGTGCGTGTCACAACTGGGCATACCGGAAGAACTCCGAGCTGCCCAGCTGGAACTCAGACCGCAGCTGCGAGAAGGTCTTAATCTCACCCCTCGAGATCATATCGTCAACCCTGGAGATGCCTATGAGGTCCCATTTATCAAAGCCCTTGGTGTGCCATAACCTGCCCAAAATATCCGAGTCATACAGTGGGGTAAACCTAGTCAGCCTGCCTTGCCAGCCCTGCGCCTTGGTAATTGACCGCCAAATATGGACCGCAGTTTTCGTTGGACCCGACATCCGCCTGTCCAGAGACCTCGAGTACAGAGCCCTGTAGTAATTGCCGTTACCCAAGAGCCACCTATCCATTGCATAGCAAGGGTTATTTTCCGGACCATAGAAACCATGATTGATAGCCGCCAATTGGGAGGCCCAGTAATATCTGCGCACATCTGGTAGAGCTATACCCCGTCGTACCACGGAAGCGTGAGCTTCGTGATAGCAACGCGGGGACGGCCGTCCCAGAGTAAGGCACGTTGAAGGCCCTCAATCTCTCGGAAGTAACGGGCGGGGACCGGATCTTGGGTGTTCTGTAGGGCGTACAGGAACCTGGGTAAAGACTTCATCTTAAATAATGCCGCGCGTCTGAGTAAAGAAAGCGGAAGCTTGCGCCAGCCCTCCACGTCACGCCGGAGGCGCAGAAGGGGGGGAAGCAAGTTGTGGTCGTATCGCGCCTTCGCATTACCAGAGATATAAATCCCCAAGTATTTAAAGCCCTGGCTGGCCACCTGGATGTTGCAGCCTCTAGGGAGGCGCGGCGTGTCCCCTTTCAGTATGTAGAGGGAGGACTTGGCCCAGTTGATAACAAGGCCAGAGTACCGTCCAAAAAGTCTAAGTACATCGCACGCCACAATAAGTGACTTACAGGAGGAGGTGAGGTAAAGCAGAATATCATCGGCATAGAGAGAGATTCTGTCCTCGTAGCCAGGGGCCCAGCCTATGCCGTGTAGATCCGGGTGCGTACGCAACTGGGCCGCAAGTGGCTCAAGAGCGAGCGCAAACAAGAGGGGCGACAAGGGGCAGCCCTGTCTGGTGCCTCTATGAAGGGCAAAGGACGCCGAGATGCGGCCATTGACAGCAACGTTAGCCAGTGGGTCGGCATACAAAAGTTTCACCCATCCCACAAACACTGGGCCAAAACCGAGCTTCGCCAACACCGCCAGAGGTAACTCCACTCGAGAGAGTCAACGGCCATCGTGGCGTCCAAGGAAGCAAGGACTGCCGGCTCTTCAAGGGTGTGGGCCCTAGCCAGGGCGCCATGGAGCCTACGCAGGTTAAGGGCAGTGTTGCGGTGAGGGATAAAGCCCGACTGGTCCGGGTGCACTAAGTCGCCGATAACTCCAATCAGTCGATTAGCGAGTAGCTTGGCGAGAATCTTAGGCTCGGCATTAAGGAGAGAAATGGGATGATAAGACCGACACAAGTCTCTCGGCTTCCCTTCCTTATGGATGACCACAATGGTGGCCAGCCTCTGGTTCAGGGGAAGTAGGCCGGCGTCCCGCGCTTCCAGAAACATGTTACACAGGTGTGGGGAAACCACATCCGGCCTAATCTTATATAGCTCAACCGGAATACCATTGGGACCAGGCGCCTTGCCTGATCGCAGCGAGCGGATCGCAAGGGCGATCTCATCAACAGAGACTTCCCTGTCCAGGTCGGTGCGCTCCTCGTCCGAAAGACAGGGGAGGTCGACGGTCGAAAGAAGCACTGTCGAATCGGTCTCGGATCTGTCCGAAACAGAGGTGTAGACGCCTCGGAAATAATCAGCGAAGGCCCCGGCAATGGCACTCGGATCAGAGACGACAACTCCGTCTTCCCCCATTATCTCGGGTACAACACGGCTAGCCATTTCTTTCCTGTACAGCCAGGCCAGCAACTTCCCAGCCTTATCGCCAACATTGTATATTCGACCCTGCTGTTCTTTAGCTAAAACAAGGGAAGCGTTTGTAGCAAGGTCGCGGTATTCCGACTGCTTGAGGGAGAGGTTGTGCAGGAGAGAGGGATCGGGTTCTGCCTCCAACTGGGAGTCAAGCTCCATGATCTCCTCCTCGATGCGCACCAAATCAGCATCTCTGGCCCTACGGGCCTCCGCTATGAGTGCGAAAGCTTCACCCCTCAAGACTGTCTTAAACGCCTCCCATAGAGTCGCGGCCGACGAAACCGATCCCTCGTTTTCAGCAAAATAGAGGTCGATGGCCTTGGCTAGGAGATTGCGAGTCTTGGGATTGCGGAAGTACCACGGGTTAACAACCGCTGGTCGATCCGACATGGTAACGTCAAAGTCAAAAGAGACCCACAGCGGGGAGTGGTCAGAAATACCCCGTGCTAGAAAACGGGCCTCGGAAACGGCCGGCGCGTGTGCAGCCAATGTTAAAACATAGTCTATCCTAGAAAGACTACCGTGGGCGCCGGAGTGGAAGGAAAAATGACGGAGCGTGGGATGCAAGAGCCTCCAGCTATGTACTAGGCCCATGGTTTCGAGGAAAGACGGCAGCCACAATTGGGAGCCTCTGAGGTCTCTAGGCGGATGGCGGTCCAAGGAGCCGGAGCAAACCGAGTTGAAGTCACCCCCCACTATCAACCAGCCAGCGGGCAAATTTAAAATGGCGCCACCAAGGTCCTGGAAAGTACTAGATTGCAAGCCCGGGGGAACGTAAACTGAAAGTAATTGCAGGGCACGCCCCTCCCATCGTCCCGCCACTGCGGCGTACCTCCCTCTCTCATCGATCACAGTGACGTCGACCTCAAACGGAAGGGACGAACGAACAAGAACTCCCGCCCCCCGAGACCCAGAAGAGAACCCCGAGTGGGCCACCATCTTGTACCCTTTACGATTGAGTGCTTTACATGTGTTCCCAACCAGATGCGTCTCTTGTAGGAGAACGACATCAGGCATATGGCGTTTAATCAATTGAATCACGACCCCTCTCTTGATACGGTCACCCAACCCGTTAACATTCCAACTGAGGATTCGTAGCTTCTTACCCCCCATCATCGTGTCCCCAGCCCCACCCAACCCCATCAAGCCTCAACCACAAATGAAATTGAACAGTGCGTACAGCCCATTGCCAAAGAGATGGAAAGAGAGAAAAATGAACAAAGAAACAAACTTCCCCACCACCACCCCCCACCCTGCACCCCTGCATCAGACTAAAAAGCCCCCCCAACCAGCAGTGTGCCTGTCGCCCAATAAACTAGTCTACAAAAAGTCCCTAGAGGAGTAAGGAATCTCCACAAACCCCTCCCGCCATCCTCCATGTGAGAAACAAGAAAAGCTAGCAAAAACGGAATAGCATTGGTAGTAGCAGTCACAGACAGCAGGGCACCAACCGCCACAAGTAGCACATCAGAGATCAGTCCTAGGGATCAATACCACCAGTTGCGCCTCCGGAATGTTCATTGTGTTCTTCCCGGCGTTGCGGCAAAGTGTCCAGCCAGTCGCTTGCATTTTCGGCCACATCGAAAAACAGGGCACGGCTCTCATGCTCAATCCGAAGTTTAGCAGGGAACAGCATCGAGTATTTAAAGCCCATGTCTCTCAGGCGTCGTTTCACCCCTGCGAAGCTTTGACGTTGCCTCTGAACGGCCCTGGTGAAGTCCGGATAAAATTGCACCTCAGAGTTCTGGAATTTGAGCGGCCCATGTCTCCTGGACGCTTGAAGGATCACATCCGGGTCTCTAAAGTTGAAGAGCCGGGCAATGATGGGTCTAGGCGCAACACCCGACTTCGGCGGGCTGCCCGGTATCCGATGGGCATGCTCCACTGAAAAGAAATTGCTCAGGCCAGAAGGTGCGAGATGCGTCTGCACCAAGTCCTCCACAAAAAGGTTCACTGCCGCCTCCTCCGCTCCCTCCGGTACACCAATAATACGGACATTCTGCCGCCTGGCACGTCCTTCAAAGTCTTCCAGCCGTCTAGAAAATTGATCGTTAACCAGTCTCAGGGTCCGGACCTCCGTCTGCAGGTCCAAAACGTCGGTAGTGAGGCTGGAGGTCTTGAGATCGAGAGACTTCACCCGCTCATTAGTCTTTCCCAAGTCAGCCCTAATCAGGGTGAGATCCACGGCCAGAGTGTCCACCTTATGAGTCAGGGCCTCATGTTGTTTCTGCATTTCTGACCGAATTCCCGCGATGGCCCCCATAACGTCACTCACAGTAGGCTCAGAGCCTTCAGGCGAGCCAGCACGTTGAAAGTCCTTAGATGAGGCCACCACCGTGGGTGATGTTCGCTGCTGGACGTATCGATCAATTTTGTTCAGCTGCGTCTGAGTCGTCCTGCGAACACCTCTGTTCGACGTCCTGTCGGGGTCCCCTCTGCCAGCCATGATAGATCCAGGGAGAACAAAGGGCTACACCGCCCGATCAAGGAAGCAGATGTATAGAACAAAGGCAAAGTCAGTAAACACAGCAGGCCGATAGCAGGCAACTCCGCAGCCACAAGCACTTCGCCAGCAGGGATCACAAATACCCACTTCGCATTCCAATCATGCGGAGCGTCGGGACAAGCAGCAGCCACCCATGAGACAATGGCGCATCCCTGGCACGGAGTTCAGCTCGATGTAGTTTCGCCTAGGAACCACCGATTCGGAAGCGGAAAGATGCTCCCGCGTCTGCGACCATTCACCAAGCAGAATCCACTAACGTGGATCAGGATTGTCAGCAGGATATTTGCGGAGGATCGGAGGGTCCGCGGAGCTCCGAGCTTACGCGGCCATCTTGGTCGCCCGCAAAGCTCCTCCTCGACTGAGGCATTATTAACTAGGTGGGGCACTTCCCATTGACTCTTTATGACAGGGCAAACTTAGAGATTGCAATCCTTCCTAAGCTGACTTACTTGTCAGATAACATTCCACTTCCTTTCCCCAAGGGCTGCTTAGATAAGACACAAGGGAGGTTAGGAAGTTTCATTTGAGTTTCTAAAAATCCTAGACTTAGGACCAGATTCTGATCTTGTTCAGAAAGCATACCGAACGACTCGGGTCTGGAATGTTTTCTGTATAAATCAAATTGGGGGAGTCCGACCAAACGACTATGCTGCATTTGAATGCATGTGGATACGATTCGGTCAGACTTCCATTGACTTTATTGGGAGCCTGTGTATCGAACTCATACAAAGGCTTGCATTGACAAAAGAGGTGGTTGGGGGCTATCGTGCCCCCTGCGGCGGGCACACCTTGTGCCTGACACACCTTGCATGGTTGGCAAGAGTGGACCTATGGGTACCCCATGGGCTCGATTCGGAGTACCCCAGGTGAAGGGGGGCTTGTTAAGGGCCCACAAAGACCAATTTTGGAAACCTTTTGAATCCGGGCAAACCGAATCGGAAAGTCTTTCCAAATCGGTCATCATACTTGCTCGCTCTGAAAACCTAGTCAATGGAAATGCACGAATTGGCTCTGGAAAGCTCTTTCTTTCCGAATGGCTTCCGGAACTGATTAGGTCAGCACTAAGGATTTCATGTCATCGTACTTGGGCGTTCTGAGCTATGCACGATTTGTTCAGAAACAAGGGCTCCGGATCGGTTTAGGCAATTCCGAATCCGATTTGGAGCCCTTCCGACCGAGAGCATCATCTACCCCTTAGTTGGAAGAAACTAAGAAGAAAGTTGGAAAAGGGTGGGGTAGCACTGCCAGATTTTCTATTACCTGTTCTTTCAATTCATCAATTGCAGAATTCTATAAGTAAGCCTGGACCACTCCAGTGGTGGTAGAACTTAAGCAGGGCTGTTGAACCTGACTGTTGCAGGATGGTCTCTTGTATAAATTTGGGGATTCATAGTTTTTTAAGAAAGTCTGGCTGAAGGTGCTGTGGGCCCTCTTAGAGGTCTGGTGTTGCATTGCGAAAATCCTTAGAATAGAATGTTTTTTTCAGAGTTTACCCTTATCCTGAATTTCCCAGGCACTTATTTCGGGTCGATCAGTTGAGGATTTTATTGCTTGAAACTGGTATTAATAACTGGGGGCAGTTACATGCAGGTCCTGAGGTAATCTTGGGGGAAGCTCTAAGAGAGAAAACCAAGGGCACGATTTCTTGGTACAAATATTTGCAATTGACTCCCTGGGGCTCAGGGCCAAAATGGGATAGTGGAGAGAAATGGGAATTTGAAAATAGATGACAAGATCCTTAGACAATAAAGAAGGAAATATCTATTCTGTACTGGGAGCTAGCGAAGGCATGTGATGAGAAATGTAAGATCCCTATTAATTTTTGGGGTGGATATCAGCCGTAGGAGGAACAACCTAATATTTTTCATATCTCCTTATGCCTCCGAGAAATTGAAATTGTATTTATTGTACAGTTGATTAGAAGCTTTACGATCGTGCATCGCATGTTGTTCATTTAAAGCAAAAATTTGAGCAGAAAAGATTAAGTCACCATTAAAACACATTAAAATTAAAATAAAATATAGCCCTGCTATACTTAGCAGCTTGACTGACCGCTATCCTTGTTAGTACAATGCTTGGTAACAGGATAGATTGAACAGCAAGAAACAAAGTGATTTAGCCTGTCAGAGAAAGTGCAATGTGCAAAAAAGCAATTTAACCTCTGCAAGGGGTCCCTGCTGCTACTGCCGTTTTTCTCCCTTCCTTTGGTGAAACGCGAAGACTGATTGCCTGCTCCAGTTTGGAACTTCCGCTTTTCCCCTTAGTGACACGCGGAGACTGGTTACCTGCCTCATTTTGGGAATTCTGTTTGAAAACCCTGAGTACTCTAACATCCAGGTGCAACGCGCACTTTCACAGCTGCCCCGGGACTTGCTAACGAGGGGGAGGCACTGGTCCATCTCGGCGCATAAAGCGCAGCCTCTCCCCCCGCAACGCGGGACGTGCCGGGCGAAGCCCACGCCCGTCAGAGCCAGGAGGAGGTTGGGCTGGGCCACCCCTCTTCTCATGAACTTTTCATGATCAAGGCTTTTCTTGTTAGCGCAAAATATTTATTTGTTGTCTCTGATTGATGTGATTAACAGACTTGGATTAATTTGGTGTCTCTTAATTTCAAGACTTAGCATGTCCAAGGCCATTCGTAGGGGAGTGGGTGGTCCTGGGGTTGTGGGCACACTATATGCCTTTCTTTCACGGGCTGAGTCGGTTCTTCTGAACGAAATTAAGCTAACTGAAAAAAGACTCTCCCTAGATCCCCAACCCCATCGAGTCTTAATAGGAGCATATACATCTAGTCTACCCCTACTGAGGATCTAACTGTAGACCCTACACACTTGACTGCCCAGATACATACTTCCGAAGCAAGCAACCATCTATCTAATGGTAGTATTGTATCTCTTGATCCTTCCACCTCTCATAAGATACTCACACAACAACAGATATCGGAGCAGATAAATATGGGGGAGGTTCATAACAAAAAACTGAAGGCTCGTGGGCAGCCGCAAATTTCAACAGATAATGAGGGGGGGGTCAGGTAGTTGCTTCCTCAATAGCCAATAGTAGCTTAACTGGAGACAAGGAAGAGGATAGAGCCCACATTAAACATGTGTTTAGGGATTTTGAGGAGGTTCTTCTTTCCAAAATGGGTGATAAAATAGTGGCTTTGTTAGATCCCCTATTAACCAAATTGTCCGAAATAGATATGAGGTTGTCTAAGCTAGAGCAACATCTATTATTACCAATGTCAACTTTGGGTAAGGTCATAAATGGCCAGTCAACAGTATCCAGTCTAGTTACAGTGTACAGTAAAAGTCAACCTAATGAGATAGACCATAGTGACCGCCGTGATGGTAGGATAGGACTAGATCCCAATGCCCCAGCAAATAGTCTACACACCATACCCAATGATCCTGTGTGTACTAGAGAACAACAATGGAGTTGGGACCTGGGTATCACACGGGGTGGGAATACCACTCCTAGCAGTTCCCTCAATCCTCCTCCGGAAGCAACACCTTATACTATTGTCCTCTCTAATATACCAGTACTCTCTGCAAATAATGTTGAACACTGGGAGTCGCTAAAGAACAAAGCTTCACACATGCTAAATACCAGAACTGGGTTGGGCGATTCCCTATTTTGAGAATTTAAAATGGTTCACAGAGTTCCATGGGTAGGGCATAATCAGAAACATTTTGGAGGGGATTGTGTGGTGCTTAGCTTTGGGTCCCCATCTCTTGTGCAATCAATCTTGGAAAGGGCAGGCACAAGGATTCTAAGTGAAGATATTATTCACATCTTGCCCTTGGGTTTTTTTTATCGGGCTTCTTTACCACCCATTACAGCTAGGGATAGTGCAAGAAATATTGCTCAGGCTCGAGGTCCCTATGATTATGTAGTCCCGACATTAAATAGATTTGAACTCCTCTCCACATTGGAGGATATTGATTGACTGCAATCTGCTGAAGAGTGTAATATGACTCTTCTGTTACCTTCTACTCCGAGAGGGGGGGATGGGGCTCCTGTATGAAAGAAGCCAGGTAACATACCCCTAGTACCTTTAGCAGGAGAGGGGCTTAGGAAATGGGGGGCCGGTCAAGAAGGGACATGGGTAGGGTTAATGACAGGGGTCCACTTGACAATTCTATGCAGGAAGAAGCTGGTGTTGCTGGGATGGCGACTGATTTTTGTGACCAATTAGACCCTGGTAATAATCTCTGTGATGCGATAGGTGTCAAGTTAGTCTCCTGGAACATTGCAGGGCTTTCTCAAAAAATTCAAGAAACATGACCTACCAATGCAGTATTTCGCCAAGGCTATTTAAACTTTGAAAAAACTGTTTTTATTAGATCACAGAGCTGGTAATAGCGTCATAATAGCTGGTGATTTTAATTGTACATTTGAACCTCTGGACATTTATGATGTTAAACTTGGCATTGAGGAGGACGTCGAGTGTTCCATCCCCCAGTTAGACATTCCTGCTATTAAAAATGGTCAAGTACAGCTCTCCAATTAAAAGTATTCTGTTTGGAGCATGGGATAAGGGCTGCCAATGGAGGAACTAAGTCGGATAAATTAGGTTCCCATACTTTTAACAACGGTTTACGTACCAGCAGAATTGACTTTTTTCTGCTAAATAAGGAGCTCTGGTGTAACCTTGCAGACATGGAGGTCTATAAAAGACCGGGGAGTGACCATAATCCCCTTTTGCTCTCTGTATTAAGTTTAATGTCAGTTTGTGGAGCTAGTTTAACTTCATGTACTGATTTTTTTGAGGCTAGACTGACCAATGACACTAGATGAGTCAAGTAGGTAAATGTTTTCCAACACGAAGAGCATTTGGTAGAAATGAAAAGCCTGTTAATTAATGCCATCAGCAAGCTACAGACCTGTGTCAGGTAGGGGGAGTTGAATGTTAAAATTGAACAGGTCCAAGAGGAATTGTTTGTAAAGCTCAAAAGTTATTTTATTAAGAGAAGCAAGAATCCCAGCCGTCATATTGATCATAAAGCAGCAGCCTGGTATGGCACTTCATGCCGCCAGGCATATAGAAATCTTGTGGCAGCAATTAGATCCAAGGACAGGGCTGAAATTTGCAAGGCTAGGTCCAACTACAAGAGTGCTCAGTACTATGCCAAAAGGGCGTGGGATGAACAGCATTGGGGGACTTTGCTAGAAGCATCCCTAGGGAGGAATATGTGTGCGTTTTGGCAATTGGTGAGATGGGGTAGTGGTGTTCCTAATAATGTCCCCCATAACTTGTGGAGCCCAACAGGTGGGTCTCCCATTTTACAGTACAGTTCTCAAGTGCAGAGGCTAATCCAGAATTCCAAGTCATTCCACCTCTGGATATTAATCTACACTTTACTATGCATGAGGTGGAAATTGCACTTCAGTCAGTACCAAGAGGAAGGGCTCCAGGGCCTGACTGCATCCCAACTGATCTCTTCCTCCATGATTGATCAAACTGGGCGAAATATATTCAGCTCTTAGCAAAGGCAGTGGCTAGTGGTGCACCAATGCCAAGTACATGGGCAGGAGTCAAGTCAAGTCAAGTCATAGAATTTGTATAGCGCACTACATACCCAGAGGGTTTCAAGGCGCTTAGGAAGGGGAGGAGGATTATTTGTCAAATATCCACGTTTTAAGCTGATTTCTGAACGCTAGGTGGTTCTGGGTGAGGCAAAGGTAAGCGGGGAGTGAGTTCCATGTTTTAGCAGCCAGGTATGAAAAGGATCTGCCTCCCATGGTGGTCTTGTTGATGCGAGGTACAGTGGCGAAGGCTTGGCTGGAAGAACGTAGTTGGCGGGAGGGGGTGTAGAAGGACAGTCGAGAGTTGAGGCAATCTGGTCCGATGTCGTAGAGTGATTTGTGTGCGTGGGTAAGCAGTCGGAAAGTGATTCTCTTATTGACGGGTAGCCAGTGGAGGTCTTTAAGGTGACCGGAGATGTGTTCGTTGCGTGGGATGTCTAATATGAGCCTGGCTGAGGCGTTTTGGATTCGTTGGAGTTTCTTCTGGAGTTTAGCGGTGGTACCTGCGTAGAGGGTGTTTCCGTAGTCCAGTCGGCTCGTGACCAGAGCGTGGGTGACTGTTTTCCTTGTTTCGGAGGGGATCCAGCGAAATGTTTTTCTGAGCATGCGAAGAATGTTGAAGCAGGAAGAGGATACGGCGTTGACTTGTCTGTTCATTGAGAGTGAAGAATCCAGGATGACGCCAAGGTTCCGTGCGTGGTCTGTCGGGATGGGTGCTTTTCCGAGGGCTTCCGGCCACCAGGAGTCGTCCCAAGCAGAGGGGGATGTGCCTAAGATGAGGACTTCTGTTTTATCTGAGTTCAGTTTCAGACGGCTTTGTTTCATCCATTCGGCGACTTCTTTCATTCCTTCGTGTAGGTTAGTTTTGGCGGTGCTGGGGTCCTTGGTGAGAGAAAGGATCAGTTGAGTGTCGTCCGCGTAAGAGATGATGTTGAGGTTGTGTTGGCGGGCGATGGCCGCGAGGGGGCTCATGTATACGTTGAAGAGGGTGGGGCTGAGTGATGATCCTTGAGGCACGCCACAGATGACTTCAGAGGCCTCGGACTTGAATGGAGGAAGGCGGACTCTCTGGGTTCTTCCGGTGAGGAACGAGGTGATCCATTCAAGTGCTTTTCCTTGGATTCCGATGTTGTTGAGGCGTTGTAGAAGGGTGCTGTGGCAGACTGTGTCGAATGCTGCAGAGAGGTCGAGGAGGATGAGGGCGACTGTGTCTCCATTGTCCAGTAGAGTTCGAATGTCGTCTGTTGCTGCGATGAGGGCGGTCTCAGTGCTGTGTTTTGCTCGGAAGCCAGATTGTGAGGGGTCGAGTGATTTGTTGGCTTCGAGGAAGGCGGCGAGCTGGTTGTTGACGGCTTTCTCGATGACTTTGGCCGGGAATGGAAGAAGCGAGATGGGGCGGTAATTTTTGAGTTTGGTGGGGTCCGCTGTGGGTTTTTTCAGAAGGGCGGTGAGTTCAGCGTGTTTCCAGTCTTCTGGGAAGGTCGCGGATATCAAGGAGCAGTTGATGACGTCTCGGAGGTGCGGTGCTATGACGGAGTCTGCTTTGTTGAAGATGTGGTGAGGGCCTGGGTCTGTGGGGGATCCAGAGTGGATGGAATTCATCAGGCGGATGGTTTCCTCAGTGGAGATTGGGTTCCATATGTTAAGGGTGTTTACGGGGGGAAGATGGTCAACAGATGGTGGGGTGGGTTGGTTTCCGGGTTGGTTGTCAAAGCTGTTGTGGATGTCTGCAATCTTGTTGTGGAAAAAGGATGCTAGGGAGTCGCAGAGGGTTTGAGAGGGGGTGATGTCGTTGGAGTTGGCCGAGGGGTTGGAAAATTCCTTGACGATGTTGAAAAGTTCCTTGCTGTTGTGGGCGTTGTTGTCAAGTCGATCCTTGAATGCTGTTTTCTTGGCTTTTCGGATCAGTTGGTGGTGAGTGCGGGTGGCGCTTTTGAAGGCGTCCTTGGTGCTGGTGGATGGGTCTTTTTTCCAGGCTTTTTCAAGGGAGCGGCAGAGTTTCTTGGATTTCTTAAGATCATCGTTGAACCATGAGGCCTTCTTGCTGCCAGGTTTGCTTTGACGTTTTTTCAGTGGTGCTAAGGTGTCAGCGGTGTTGGATAGCCATAGGGTGAGGTTGGCTGTGGCTTCGTTGGCGTTAGAAGAGAGGGCTGGGGGGTTTCGAAGGAGCGAAGCGGAGATTTGGTCCGTGGTGATTTTCTTCCAGTTTCTTTGCAGGGTAGGTTGGGTGTGGTTGATGGGTTTCGGCTTGTTGTAGGTGAAGTGAACGCAGCTGTGGTCGGTCCATAGGAGGTCCGTAGTGTGGCTGAAGGAGACATGATTGCTGGAAGTGAAGATGGGGTCGAGTGTGTGACCTGCGATGTGGGTGGGGGAAGTGACTAGTTGTTTAAGTCCAAGGTTGGCGAGGTTGTCCACGAGGGTGGCGGTGTTGTGGTCGTTTATCTTTTCAAGGTGAAAGTTGAGGTCTCCCAGAAGAATATAGTCTTTGGAGAGGAGCGCGTGTGGAGAGATGAAGTCTGTGATGTCTTCACTGAATTTTGCGCGGGGTATAAAAAAGGGGATCGTACAATTCCAGGGAACTATAGGCCCATAAGCCTACTAGATTGCATACAAAAGGTCCTGGCAGGAATGATTTTAAATAGACTTCAGTCGTGGCTGGAGGAATCCAACATCCTGTCCCACCTACAGACGGGCTTTCGGTCTTGTGCAAGTACCATAGACCAGGTGTTCAGATTTATACTTGTCTACTGGCGCTCTGTGGTAATAGGGGGAAGCACCTTATATGCTGCCTTTGTCGACTTGAAGTCGGCTTTCGACCTCGTTCCCCGAACCAAGATGTGGCACTGTTTTTTGCAGCTAGGCATGCCACCTGTGATCCTGGATCTTTGGGTCAAGCTACATACTGCAAGCTACGTGCAGGTGAGATGGGGTGTACAGGGAAGCCTCACCCATAAGTTTCCAATAGAGAAGGGGGTTAGGCAGGGGTGTGTACTAGCCCCGTCGCTCTTCTCGCTATATATAAATGGGGTGGTGAATTACTTCAAGGACTTCCCTACCGACGCACCTTCCATAGCGGGGAGTAAGATCCCCCTACTCATGTTTTCCGATGACACCCTCATCCTTTCTTAAACAAGAAAGGGCCATCAAAGAGCCCTTTCTAGATTTGAGGAGTTTTGTGAGGACCATGAACTAATTGTCAATGTTGACAAAACCAAGTACATGGTCCTGCACAAACGTAAGTTGACTGTCGGCAGAGTTGAAATGAAGGACGGGGCATTGGAACAAACCGATATCTTTTCCTACCTGGGGGTTCATATTGATTGCAGTGTGAGTTGAAAACCCCAAGTAGAAATCCTCACAGTTAAGCACGCCCAATTGTCAGGTGCATTGATTAAAGAGAGTAGATCCTCTTACAAAAAAATGATAGCCCCGGTACTCCAAATATACCATACAAAAATTGGTGCCTCAATCCTCTACAGGGCTGAGCTGTGGGGCTAGGCTAACCTGGATCCTTTGATTTTAGCGCAAAACAAGTTTATGCGGTCTTTAATTGGGCTCCCACAGTCAACCCCACTGTTACCATTGTTTTGGGATTTTCGCCTGCCACTCCATTAGGGATGTGGCACAGTTTAGGCCAGTTGCTTATTGGAGGAGGATTTGGGTGACTCCAGAGTTAAAACACTATGCACTGGCATTAAATGATGTCAAGAACTCGGATGTCTCAAACAAAATGTCATGGTTAAGGTCTGTGAAGAATACACTTAGTGAGATGGGTATAAGTAGGTTATGGACCAACCCAGGGGATATTGCTTTTCCGTCCAAGGCAGAGTTTAAGGCAGAATACTGGAACGTGGTTGTAACCAGGCGCTATGCGGCCCTTACTGCGCCTTCTCTGTCTAGAGCATATCTTGACCTAAAACACAAAGCCAAGTATGAAGGCTATTGGGACATAATTACCACCCCCAAAGAAAGAAAATGATACCATCAGTTTAGGGTGAGTTCTCTCCCCACAAAGGTATTTACATTAAAATGGAAAAGTATGAATACTAGTGCCTGTCCCCATTGTCTAGATGTGGCAGAGACAGTGGTCCACATTCTAATTACTTGTTCAGGCTATCACAAACCTAGACATAGATGGCTGAAATCTGTATGTCAGAACATGGGAACTATGTCGAGCAATGAGGCTGTTAGGATTTTATCTACTTCATTGGAAGAGCCGGTAGTGGTCGCTGTCGCTAAGTTCTTGGGATGGGCGTGGGTTATTCATTTGAAATCTATTAGCCCATGTTACATGATAAGACTGTTTTGTACTTGTTCCTTGCACTATGCACTTTATATTATTTGCACTGTGCTTTTCAAATGTAGTACTGGTAGTATTCCTGGATCGCTGGATCGCTGAATATTTTAAACGGTCTATATATTGGTGTTCTCTTTCGCTTTTACATGGTTTTAATGTGCTATCTGTATATTTATATCCATTTTGATGAATTGTTTAATTTATAGAAATTGATGAATAATTGTTATGTATTGAATTTGTAGAGCTTTTTTATTCTCACCTCTCATGTGTTACGCATCAACTTTTGTGGTTTTTAATCGAAATAACGTTTTCGAACTGAACTGATTGTAGTATTTTTAATGCGTATACGCCAGCATTTGTTGTGATCAGGCAATCAATTCCCTTTGGGTATATTCTTAGCAACAGAGTGAATGTAGCCAACCTCGTTGGTCAAATCGTTAGCAGCAGGTTAGGTGAAGTGAAAAAAGGCAAGAAGGCCTGAGTATGTAGTAAAAGTGCGAAGTGCCAAAGCAGCAATTTTCGCCTCTGCGTGATTCTAATGCGTCGTAGATGTTCCACCTAACATACAGCAGAGAAAAGTGCTGAGTGCAAAGCAGCTATTTGTGAGAGGCCTTGCTATTGAATAAAACTATGCAGACATTAAAATGTGTTGGGTACTTAGAGGAGAATGGCTAGTCAACATAAAAGTTATTTCTATGGACCCATCTACCCAGAGAGGGTCCATTTTTAAAATGTGTGGCATGCCAGTGTTTTACTGTGCTGAGGTTCTCATTAAGGCTGCAGCGCAGTCAGCGTCTTGTGAGTGTTGAGTCAATTTACCATGGTAAGTTCGGCTGCATTACCATCCGCTGGCTGGATAGCTTGTCTTTTGATGCTTAGTTCAGGGCAGATAGGAATTTTACCAGGTGGCAGCTTAATTGGACATCCTCGCCAGAGAAGCTAGCTAGCACTGCCAGTCTGCAAGTCCAAATGTGCTTTTTATTGGAGAGTGGTCTAAGGAGGGTCCGACACTCCTGTGTTAGAATCTTGCATATGGTTAGCAGATGCACTCTGTCCTCCTTTCTCTCCCCGCATGGACGACTAGTTGCTGACTTTGGAGGCTGTAGCCACAGAGGCATATGATATGCAGATGGTAGTATGCCTAGGCGGAGTTTCAAGAACTTCTCTTTGATGATTCTAGAGAAGTTAGTGTGGAGATAGGCTTGGGATGTCAGCTTGCTGTAGGACTGTAAGGTAAAACAGCTGTGAGTGCGCTCTGTCAGGGCAGCTTTATCCTGTATGAGTGATTCTTTTATTACAGTGTTATTTACTATTTCTAGAAAGCTTGCAAAGGTCACTAGCTCCCAGATTTTCCACAGATAAGTGTTAAGCGAATCTGGAGGCCCCCTTTTGATTTGATACCAGCTTTTAATAAATGCTCCTTTACGGGCGAGGTCTTGTCTTTGTATCCTGAACTCCAACCTCAGTTGTGCAGGGGATGTATATCCTGGTAACCTAAAAATCATTCAGATTGCTCTTGCTATTGTACAATAAAGAATTTCAGCGTCTCCTATGTTCCATATTTAAATCAGCATCTCTTAAGGAAACACGTTGAATATAAAATATATTTGACTCAGAGGAAACAAGCAAAATTTGGTGAAGGACCCCCCCCCCCCCCCTTGTTGCAATCGCTGTGGAGAGGAGAAGGTGACAACATACATATGTTCGTATTGTAAATATTTTGCATTTAGTCCTAGGCTGCACAGTTTTTAGGATGGTGTGAGTAGAGCAACCTTTGGGACTTTTGGTTGCCAAATCACAGTATGGCCTACCTTGGTTTTGTTTGGAACGGATGACAAGTTTGATCCATGCATATCCTATAGTCAGAAATATCTACTTTTATACTTGATTTTCTTATCAAGGGGGAGATGTGCGTAAACTGGTTGGAGTCCACCCTGCCTGCCTTAAAATGTTGGATGAAGTCTGTAATCTGGTCAAAGTCTGTAATGTGGAACTTGACTGTAAGAGAAGCAGGAAGTTAGAAGAGCTTTGGTGAGCTCATACTGCATGGAGAGAGTACAATCCCTATTTCTCCTGGTCCTTTGATTAAGCCAAACTTAGTGACATGAAAAGGTGTTTGGGGATTTCCATCACTTTCACTTCCTCAGATTTGGCAACAATAATGGCAGCCAGTCAATGGACACCTCTTAGGTGCACTCTTTATTTCTGATGGCATGAGTGGAAAACAATTATTAGACTAGAGGAGGAAAGAGAGCTGACAAATGACTGATGAAGTGGAAGGGAACCTCATGTGATGTAGTGTGCAGTTCAAAGACTCCCATTTGAACAGACTGAATGCCTCCTCTACATCCATCAGTACTCACATCAAATCTGTTTTACTGATCTCCATGCATTCAAGTGCCTTTAAGAGATTTATTGCGAGATATTTACCAACCTGAGATGAATGCTGTTTGGTCCTATTATACTACATCAGCAATTGTCAATCTTATGGTCATCACATTTGTCTCCACTCTTTTATTGTAGACACTGATTGTATACCCATTCCTTCTGAAGAAGTTTTTAAATATATTCCAAAGTATGCATGGGGATGAAGAGCCAATAGTGATATTCCAAAAACATGCTGTCTCGCCTATCATTGTGTATACAAACTCATGCCCATCAGCGAGTCACTTTCCAAACAGTAGGGAAAATATCACTCCTTCCCTGACATGCTAAAACCCACTGGGAAGTGCAACAGGCAAAACTTTTGATTCAAGTCAATTAAGCCTCTAATTCACATATGTTTAGGTTTACTGCTTTTCGGTATTCACAAACGGACAACATGTACTCTAAAGTGTAAATTACTCAAATGTGTAAGTTTGGGGTATAATCACAAGAATGTGTGATAACTACCGCAAGAGTAGTGTACTGCAACTTTTAACATCGCAGCCTATCGTGGAAAAACATCCCTGTGACAACGTGGAATTCACAACACGGCTGTAGCATGCAATAGTTTTCCGAAACCGTGGCCAATACCCGCGATACAACCACCTCGATGGATATAAAAACACAAACCCCGATGCGAAAAAACCTGCGATGGGCAAAAGCACAATAAGAAAACAGTGACAACCAGCATGAGGGCAGCTATACTAACATGTAATGCAGGAAAAAGCACAGGAACAACATACGGAAAATGCCACAGATCAAAATTCATCAACAGCGGAGTACCACGGATGCACCCTGGCCAACTGTAGGACAATAGAGAAGTGCAAGTGCTGCTACCTAGTTAAATGCTTTCGTTTTTGCAAAACATCTGAACTCAAACAAATGTTTTTTGGATCGATAAGTATCGTATTTTTATTTTTGCTTTAGTCAAGTATTCAATCTTCAGCTTTTTTTGAAAAAATTAATTTTTTTTACAAGTTTATGTTTTTAAGACCTTATGTACAACATACAAGAAAAACAACTTTTCGTGATCTTTGTATTTACAAACAGTATTCTATATACATTTCAAAATATCTCATCCCACATTCAATCACACCACTTTCATACTACACAAAAAATGTACATACAACAGACAATGCGAGAAAACATATAAATTATTTTCTAGTTGGAACAAACAATATTCACAACAAAGCCATCAATTTTTTCCTATATGCAACAGCAAATTGTTTATATTTCTTAGAATCTTTTGCTTATTTCAGGCTTTAACAGTCTACGCATTTCGAACTCAATCAGTCTTGAGGTCTCATCGGGACCATAGTCTCTCACTCAGAAACCAAAGTATGTAAAGTTATCCCCGATGCAGCATACATGATCCTTTGCGGACCCGGAAGCGGTTTCAGTCCAGACGCGGTTCTTCCAAACAAACGGTGAAAGAAAAACACGGCCTCGTCGGACGAAGATTAGCAGGCGAAGGCTCGGAACCCACAATCCACACAGCCTGAACCTCCATTGAAGAAACGCGCATTCCAGGCTTCACAAACAACATATGTGGACATGGACAATCGACAGAAATACATGTATGCTGATGACGGGGATTGAATACTTGACTAAAGCAAAAATAAAAATACGATACTTATCGATCCAAAAAACATTTGTTTGAGTTCAGATGTTTTGCAAAAACTAAAGCATTTGACTAGGTAGCAGCACGTGCACTTCTCTTTTGTTTACTATTAGCTTGTGGCAAGCTGTGCTGTTAGGAGCCCAGACCCAGTGGTGTTTTTTCAACTGTAGAGGACAACATGTACACCACAACATCCATGCACCATGGAAGAACAGAACTGACAGGCACACCGCATGAAAGAGACCAGTGGTAGACAAATCAGAGCCTCAGGAGCGACACACCCACCGTGCAGCATATGCACATGAGCATAAGTGCACCTCGACATTGACAACATCCAGGTATAAACAGCAACCCCTCCACAATTGAACACAGGACACAACTGGTTCCGCAAATGTGGACAACCTGTCAAATCACCTCTGAAACTGCAGGGAAATGTAACATGACAATGTACAAGTACAACATGAAACCTGCAAATATCTTTTAATCACACATGCAGTGCAGTTGGACATCTTCTACTGTCGCATGATTGCCATGGACGGTCACAATGTGAAGTACTCATGAGAAGTACGTGTCAATGATGGTATTCCTCCGGACCATTCCTGCCACAGGTGCAGTGGGATGTGGGCCACCGGCTCCATCAATCAACATCATCGTCTGGTACCTCTAGAAATGGGATCCATGGGGCCCTGGTGCGACCACAGATGTTCTGCAACACACAGCATGCAAAGATCATCCTGCACATGATGTCTGGGCTGTACAGGAGCTTCCCACCTGTGCCGTACAGGCACCTGAAACAGGACTTCAACACTCCAATTGTGTGTTCAACAATGCCCCTGGTGCTTATGTGGGCTGCATTGCACTGCCTCTGGGTGGGTGTGGCCAGGTCTCCGAGGGGTGCCATCATCCAAGGGCAGAGTGCATGTCCTTGATCACCTGTGACAGTGCAGAGAGAAAAGATTCAATACTTTGCTTCAGCAGTATGTGATGGCAGGTTCCCCAATCCAGTGACGCCTGTGCTGGCTGTTTGTGGGGTGAGTGTAAGCCAGCCCTCAGGGAGTAGCTGATGCTTGCAACTACACCAACAGTCATCAGGCACTCAGAAATGCAATGCCATATCTACAAGGGGGATGACTCGAATCGCACTGGGCTAGTGGCCCCGGATGCACATCCGCTGACACGGGCCCACAGCCACGAGATGCTAACCTGTGGGAGACTGGGGTAGGGTCATGAGGGCTAATCAGTGCCTCAAATGTGTTATGGCTGCATCCTGCATCTCCACATGTTCCGCTGTTGTGTGGCTGTGGTGCCATGAAATGTCTGTATTGGGTGCAGTGGTAGCCCAGGCTGACCATGGAGTGGTGTGGTTGTGTCTGGTAGGTGGACATGTAGTTTGACATGTTGAATGTGGTTTGGTCACGTGTGCATCCCCACAGTTGCGCTTTGTGCATTTGAGGCTTTGGGATATGTGGTGTGTTGATTTGGTACTTACCACCGAGCCTATGTATCATCCTGGAAGCACTGGTTGATTATGGACTGTCGGAAAATGAAGAAATCATGCACACTGCCTGGGTGGTTGGCGAAGACATTGGTGAAGAGTGAAATATCACGTGCACATTGATGGAATGTGTGTGCTTTCTGTTGCAGTAGTGGTGTGCAGTATCTGCAGGGGGCACACATGGGACATGTGTGCAGTCGATTGCCTCAACACGGCAGGGAATCCGGCAATGGCGTAGAAGTCTTGCTTTGTCTCCAGCTGTTCCGGCGCAATGTTGGGGAAGTAAAGGTACTGGGTATGAAGCTGAGCATGGCATCCAGCACTGGTGTGATGAACTTTGATAGGGCTGGCTGTGAGACCCCACTGACTCTGGCAGTTGTTGGTTGGAAGACACCAGAGGCCAACAGGTACAGCACAGCCAGCAGCTTTGTCTGCGGAGGGATGTTGGTTCAGTCAGCCTGTGGGCGATGTGGGTCATGATGCGGAGAATGTTGTCCTTTTGAGCCAGTAGTGGGAAATGACTTCCTCAGGCATTAGGTCTGTGAGAGTGGTGCTTTTTTGGTAGGTCTGCTGTCTTACTCTGCGCTGCCTCTGTGGTGGTCTGGGGGGTGGGTGGTGGTGGTGGGTGTTGTGGCCCTATTGGGGCTCCGAGCTGCATGATGAATAGTTCCATGGCTTTGTTTGTTCTTCTGGTATGGCTGAATGCGGGGCTACGTTGCCTACTGCAGGTAGTCGTCCGTCTTTACACCTGCTTGAGGCAGGTGTGAAATACCTGCGGCCACCGCGGCGTATCGCCTGTTTTTGGTTTGCTTCGCAGGTCTGTCAGTTCATTGTGAAAGTGGTGTTGTTGTTTTTTCATGTGTTTTTGCACAGGAACACCTCCCCATCCCAATAGGGTTAGTTGGTGGTGTCCGCCGTGGTGTTAGGTTTTGGGGCAGTTATCGCAGGAATACTGAAGATGTCTGCTGTTTGCACCAGCTTGTGAATGGTGTGTTAGTTCTATCTCCACTTTTGATGCATTAAGCTGGAGATAAATCGGAGGTAAGTCCTTGTGAATATGCCACTTACTTTTGAAAATCAGGTTCATAGTCTGCTACTAGCTATGCAAAAATTAGATATCAGACTCTATCTGGGCCGCAGGATCCAGTGTTCCAGAAAAACTGTCATCCATATCAATATTGTTTTTATTTCGACATATTCTCCACTTAAACCAATTTTTGAAAATAACAAATGCTGGCAAGCCTCTAATATTATGATTCTACCAATGTTTTCTAAACAAAATTATTGGCAGTGTACCTCATGCATTCTGTTTTCGTGAGGTGACTAATCCACGTGTTTGAAAAGGATTGCATTTTAAGCATTTAGTTTCAGAGCTTGTGCCACAAATAACAAAACATTACCTTAGAAACCCTCTTGTTGAAAAACATACAATTTCTCTCAATCTGCACGGCAACATGTTCTCAAAGGATGAAGTACTTTTTGCAAACATCATTGTTCGTTAATTTAATATATATACCCTGCACCCTTGCCACCATCCATTATTTCAGTTTCATAAGCCTTGTAGGTGTGTGCCTGTTGAACATGGTACTGTGGACATTCAGAGAAACATGTTAAGGAAACTGCTAACTGAATATATGTGGGATAAAGTACCCACTGCCATATATGATAAGGACATTGTAAGTGACTGAGGAGTTCAATAAACATATAGCGGAAAGAGGCTAAAGGCAGAGTTCCTTTATGATGTTCATGGAACACATAGGTGACTTGCAACATCCTTTTATGGTATGGAACTGGTTATTATATTCAAACCATCACCCTCCCCACAAAAATGCATCAATCATTGGTGTATTTCTCTTTCATCTGAAAGCGAATAAGGTTTTAGAAAACAAATAAAAAGCAAACTGTGTAGGGCGAAAATAAACACACCAAAATAATTTAGTAATTTGTTGTAAAAACATATTAGAATCAGGTTAATGTAAATCAGATGTAAAAATGGAAGTAGTTCAGAATTCTTAGTATTATGCAGAGAGAACTTTTCTTTCCTGCAATGAAAAATGAGGGATAAATAAACATGTTGCCGGAAAAATCTCTCCAATTTGCCGATCAGTGTTATTGTCGAAAAAAGAAACATAAGTATGAAAAGCCAGTTTTCGTTGTTCAAATTTCAGCTGCAATGCCCGTTGACCTGCCTTTCACTTTGGCTACTGGTTTTGGCAGAAGTTTTATAAGGTCATAGTTCAACTGAAATGTATTTAAGCAGTTAGTCATATTCTAAACTTAAATGTAATAGGGACATGAAAGCCATGTTTATTTACTGGGTTTGCAGGCTTCCATGTATTTGAATATGTTAATGTTTTTTTAACACACTTTATTGTTTTTTTTCGAGTTTTGTATCTTATGCAAACATTGTAATTTATACAAACATAGATAAATAATGTATGCCTTACAATCGCATATGGTACAATTACATTTAAGATTCGAACGAGGCTGAAATTCGTTAAGCGAAACGATCTAGCAACGTATTGTACAGTGAATAGATAGCATAACTGTTATTATAGCAGGCTGCCTAGTTTCATATCCAATTGTATTAGCATTATACCTAAACCTACTTAACGTTCCCTACACTCCCCACCCAACTCTCCCAACTCTGCTGGTCTCACCTCGGCGCATGTGATTGTCATCTGATTCTGTCATATTTACCTTATTATTTCACTTAGGGCTAGCCCAGATTTATGTGGTAATTTTACGCAACAGAACTATACATACAATTGTGTTATTTGTGTGTTTTATTTTGTGTGTGCAAGGGACAGGCCTATTGTTCGTAACTACTCCTCTTGGCCTGTAGGGACAGGTGTAGGGTCGAGTGATTTAAATGCTTCCTTTACACGGTCCCATACCATTCCATTGATATAGGCTTTTAACGTAGGCCCGGGCTTCCTCACGCCGGAGGGCCGCGCTTTCCGCGCTCACCCGCCTCACCACTTCCCCAAGCCATGTGTAATCCATTGGGGACCTGGCTGACTTCCACTGCATTGTTATGCTGCATTACGCTATCAGCAGTGCTAGCTCAGTGAAGCGTAGTTGCACTTTCTGTGTTTTCAAGTGCAGAGTCTTGCCCTTCACACAGCAGAGAGCTGCTTCCCGAATGGGTATGCTTGTCGCCATCTAATGCTCGTGAGTACTTTCCCCCAGAATTCGCAAAGCATCGGGCACGACCATATCATGTGTAGGATACTCGCTTCATTTAACTTTTGTTTAAAATTGAATAATAGGACTCCACCCAGGAAATTCAATCTAGAATCAGCTAGGACAAAAAAGCACCAGTAAATCTTCACCCCCCCCCCTTTTTTCTCAACTTGTTTTTTTTTATCTACGTTTCTATCAAAAATCTGTTCTCTTCTTTCCAACACTATGGTTTTCTGAATATTGATATTAGTCTCCAGAATGTACATAACCACTTTGTTGGACACTGACTTTTTCGTAAATTAAAATGTATATGTTTCTGTATTAGCGATGTATCATGTTGAACCACTATTTTTCTGGCAACATATGGTAACACCACTTTGTTTAATAGTAATGAATAATTTGTATCAGACATAAGGAGAGTTTTTTATATTATTATTTTTTTTATCTGTTTAACTCTAGAATGCTGCTGAAATTGTCCTGATGAAGACACAATATATGTGTTGAAATGTGTTGACAGGAATCAGCCTCTCCAATTAATTTCAAGAATCACCAAAGTTTTAATATCTCCCTGATCATTGTATATCAATTGGATTGAAGAATTGTTTTTTTTAAAAATCTTTTTAAAGAAATATTTGTATTATTGAATATGTTCATATCAACTTTTATAAATATAATTAAATTTCTCATGTTATCCTAATTTGTTTGATTTCTTTCTCATTATGCTGTGTTTTCCTTTAACTATAACTTTGTTTGCCAGATAAGTTGTTTTAATTTGCCTGGGTTTTACCTTTGCATAACATAGGATACTCGCTTCCGCCATTCTGCATCTAGGGCAATGGTGTTGTGTATTCGGAAAAAAACATTGCAGCCGGTGAGGGGTGAGTTAGGCCCTATGTAATATCATGTACTGAATGGATTTGAATTTGGCATTGCGGGACACTTTTTTGGGGGTATTCTAATATCCATGTTCATTCTTTACCGGTCAACTCTTTCTCAAGATCCTCAGCCCATCTGTTGCGTACATTAGTAAGAGTGATCCCTTTATGTGCCCTAATGCCTCTATACATCCATTTTGTAAGGTGGCGCCCTTCTCCCATTATATAAAATGCCTACACCAGTTTTTGAGTTGGGGGTTCCTGGGTACCCCGTTTTTCCCATGTGAAGTTCTTATAATCCATTAGGGCTCCGTCTTTGAACAGTACCCCCGCTGTAGTGACCCCTCATTCAGACCATGCGAGGATTCTGCGTTTAGTGATTAGTCCAGTTGGTGTGGGAAAACCTAGTAGTGGTGTATTATCTGCGTATGGGATCACCTGCATGTATAGTGCAGTGACTTTTTCCAATATGCGAGTGCAGTGCACAGTAGTGTCGGGTGCCCAGGGGTATTGTGGACAGAGGTAGCAAGAGTGTGTGCAGAGTACCTTGGTTAATATCTCAGGTCGTGTATCCTAATTTGTGGAGATTACGTCCGGCGAGCCAATACGACAGCCATTTAAGTTGTCTCGCATAAAAATATGCACGGAGATCGGGTGCACCCAGTCCTCCTTTGTCCATGTCTGTTTGTAGTTTAGTTAGACCTACCCTTTGGCGGCCCGTATCCCATATCAGCTCAGATATTAGAGTGTCTACTGATTTAAAAGCCGGAGCAGGGACGATGACCGGCAGGTTTATAAATAAATATATAAAATTTGCTGGAGGACCACCATTTTGGATATAGCCACTAGCCCCATCACAGAAGGTTGCAGCAATGTCCAGAAGGTTATCTGTGACCTAAGTGCCCTTATTGCTTTGCTTAAGTTACTCTCTATAAAGTCTTGTGAGCTTCTATAAATGTGAACGCCTTGGTATTTGAAGGTGTGCTTTGCTACAGAGAGGGAGAGTTGCCCAAACTGTATCGCATCTGGGTGTTCTCCGGGGCAGAAGAAAAAGGCCTAGGACTTTGTCTCATTTATAGTGAGTCCTTAGATCTGTGCAAACTGTGAGACTATCCCCGGTGTCGGCTCTAGGGCACTAATCACGTCTTTGGTATAAATAATTATGTCCTCTGAATACGCAGACATCGCATGTGTGGAGCTACCCAGCCTGTTGCCTATCTGTACTGTACTGCAGATGATCGTAGCTTAATTGCTAAAGGTTGTAATGCCAGTGCAAATAATAGTGGGGATAGGGGACAACCCTGCCGTGTGCCTATGCCAACCTGGTATGCACGCAAGATGTGACTATCAGTGCGGGCCCTTGCTGTAGGGGCTGAATGTAAGAGCTGTACCCAGTTGGGATGCCCTTGGGTAACCATGCGCTTTAGAAATGTTCCTTCATTCATTCATTCATTTCATGTAAGTTGCTAGTATGCCAAATTTTTTAAGGGACCTGACCATATAGACCCATCTGAGGGTGTCAAATGCCTGCCTCAGATCAAGTGTAATGCAGCCGGCATTATAGTGATCTACAGAGCTAGATTCCATTATGTGATAAAATCTCCTGATATTTAGTGACGTGCTATGCGCTGGTACAAAGCCACATTAATCTGGGTGGATGAACTTGTGTATGTATGGGAGTATGCGACTTGATAGGTTTTTGTTTGATGTTTTATACTCAGTAGCAAGGAGTGATAGGGGCTGGTACTTCGATATGTCTGTTGCCGATCGGCCTGCATTGTAGTGAATGGTAGTGACCCTGTGCCCATCCCGTGGCCAACCAAACTCTGTTCCTGACCAGGATTCTTGCCCCACTGGTGAATGTTGAGTATGATGTGGAGAATACCTGGCCTCTCCATTTCTTACGTAATTTAATTGCTTCAGCTGCTGTAAGGTGTGACTCCTGCATGAACACTACATGTGCCTTGCGTGTGTTCAACTGCACATGTATTCTTTGGCACTTATGTATGGACTACAGTCCCAGCACGTTTCACGGGATTATATTATAAGTACCATGCAGGACTACATGTTGCTGTATCTTTTACCATTATGCATTGGGCGTGACATTTTAGATAAAATAAAATGCGGTGTAGATTTTGGGGCAGACCAGATTCCAAGAGATCCCTAACTATAACATTGAATGCACAGTCCAGCACTAGAACTGAGCTGATCCAGGCTAGATACACAACAGTGTGAACATTTAACAAGTAATTAGTTGCTTTGACCATTAGGTGGGTGAGTTCTGTTGACCTGGCTAGGAGGTGAATGCCACTCGAGCTCACTGCGGCCTGAACATGGGTTCTTACCAGTATAAGCAGATCGAAACTGGGAGAGGATGTGTGTGCTGCTATCGGCAGACAGCTTTAGGTTACCTTAGAGACTGTTCTGACTGCAGTTCTCTGACCACCCCACCTGGTGACACTTCATCTCAGGAAGCCATCAGCAGTTTGAGGTGTCACAGTGCTACATAGTGCTAGGCTACTCTCTGAGTCGGAGTGAACAGTGTTCTCATCTGAGGAGTCTGATGTTGTGTGGTGGCTACAGTCTCGGAACTTGTTTGCCGCTGCTTACGCCTCAGCGCACCCTTTCTAAACTTGTTTTGGTGTTGGGTTCCCAGTCTGTGACATATTGATTGGTTTGTTGTGGCATGATTGTCGATTCCGAGTGCTTCTTGGAGTATGGCGGATGCATTGTGAGGAGGACCCAGATTCCGTCGGGGGGAACATGATCTCCAACCATTCTACTACTTCTTCTGGGGTGTCAAAGAACTGTGTTTTTTTGGTCATGAATGACCTTTAGTTGGGCTGGGAACAGCAGAGCATACGTAATGTCCAGGGCTCTGAGCTTCTTTTTCACCTCTTGGTATAAGGAACGTCTACGCTGTACTAGCATGGTGTAGTCTGGATTAGGCCTGGTTGGTAAATTCCGTTCCGCTTGTGGAATTTGAGTAATTCAGGTAATTTTGCGTTCCGCGGAGAACGCAAAATTGCCCAAAATTCTGAGTTCGACGATTTCACGAAATTTTTGTTTGTATGCGTTCTCAAAATGCGTGTTTGCGAGATATTTACCCCCGAGCACTCAGACAGTGATTGCAAACAGGCAATTGTGCATGCTTGTGGAATTTCTGCGTGTTCGCAGAGATTTTTTACTGTTTCGCAGAGATTTGCGTAACGCAATTACGCAAATTACGCCTACCCCTAGTCTGGATACAGTGATACCCGTTGGTTGTCATAGTGAATTTGGAACCATTCTCTGGCTCTCTGTAATAGCATATCCCGTTCTCTGAAGTTTGATATTCTGGCAATCAAACGGCGTGGTGGAGCCCTGGCTGTCGGCCTACCAGTGAGGATTCTGTGTGCTCCTTCCACGCAGAAGAAAACCAATAAGCCCTCTGGGGCCACATGGTCTCGGAACCATTGTTCCACGAACTTAGTAGCATTCGTCCCTTCACAGCGTTCTAGAAGGCCTATCACTCGGACATTGTTCCGTTGGGTCCTCTCCTCAGCGTCATCGACTCTGTCCTGGAGCCTGGACACTTGTCACTGTAATTGTGTTATTTGCACTGCTTGGTCCTTGTGCTGTGGTAGGATCTCTGCCAGGGCGAGTTTGTTGTCCTTTACATTGTCTGCCAGTTTGGCGTGATTCGCGTTAAGGAGGGTAAACCCAGTTGTTAGGGTGCCGATTTGTTGCTCATTAGATTTCCTTGAGACTCTCACCTCCAATAGGATTAGATCCAATTTATCCAGGGTTGTCTCTAGGATAGTGGGTGGGATACAGTTTGTTAGCTGGGTGGGGGGGGTGTCCATTTTCTCTAGCTGCAGTGCGCCCGTAGTGTTGGTGTCTAGCATTTTTCATTTGGGGTGCCCCATCCTGTGGTGATGCCTGGTGTAGAGCTGCTGTAGGGTCTGTGATACCAGCAGGGTGAGTACACTGGTCAATGTTATTTGTCCGCTACGTGGAGTGCAGGCCACCCTTACGTGGATACCAGGGCACAGGGGCTTAATATGTACAAATACCATCCTCTATTGCTGGTGTTCTGTGGTTACCACTCTCAATGCTGCAGTTCATGTGTGTCAGGGCAACGCAATGGCGCCAGTGCCCCCTCTGGCCTCCACCAACAAGAACCAAGGGCCCTGCCAGTGCACAGGAAATTAAGGGTGCACAAAGGGTACAGTATCACCCTGCAGTCACTGCGAGAGGATGATGAGGGGGAATGTGACCTCCTCAGGCCCGCAGACTCGCCAGGTGGGCCCAGCCAGACTTGTCTTTATTAGGCTCAGAGTGTGCATCACCAATGTGCCTCCACCGGTCAGCCCATGATGGATTTATAGGACCTCACTCCAGAGGGGAGGGGGTGTCAAACGCTCAGACCGCATCAATCTGATAGTTCATGCACACCCCCACAAAGCTTGTGACCAGTATGAGGGACCGCAATAGGCCCAAGTGCCCAAGCAGCAGTGAGGCGCCACTGATGGCAGTAACTAGCTTCTGAATGCTGTAGATGTTGCAGGCAGGTTCCTTTGCTCCCTTGGGTGTGCTGCGGTCTCTTGGCCTACAGGCCACACTCAGTGCAGTGTACCAGAGTGCCCCCAGCCAGGCACCCAGCACTCACCTCCAAAGCCCCAAATGGTCACCTATCAGGTAAGATGGGGGCCGCCTGCTGTTTAGTCAAAGAAAGGGAGGGGGAGGGTCTTTACAGCTCATCAGAATGCACTTAACTACGAGGGCCCAGTGGTGATTTGCCGAGCTCAACCCTCACACATTCGGACCCGGCCCACCGCAGCTGGCGCTTTGAGTTAATTGTCGGGCGAATGGCGGTCGATGCACTGCCGCTTTTTGTTTATGTTTCCCTTGTTTGGGCAGTGCGGCGCCACTAATGGCAGTCACTGGTGTCCGGATGCTGCCGATGTTGCAGGCAGCGTCCTTCACTCCCTTGGGTGTTTTGCGGTCTCTTGCCCTCTGGGGTGCGCTCGGGCAGTGTACCAGGGCTCTTCCTGGCCGTGCACCCCACACTCACGGCCAAGGCTCTAGATGGTTGCCTGTTGGGTAAGATGGGGTCTCCTGCTTCTTCATCATAGAAAGGGAGGAGGGGAGGGTACGTACAGCTTGTTAAGCCACAATTCACGGTGAGGGCCCAGGGGTGATCTGCCGAGCCCAGTCCTCGCACAATCGGACCCAGGCCCGCTGCTTCTGGAACTTTGAGTTTATTGGAATGAAAACAGTGGTCCGTTACCAACAATAGTAGACCTCACAATTTATGTTGCATTGAGCATTACACTTGGTCAGCAAATAACCTAAAAAACTTAATAATGCATGTACAAAATGCCTGATTTATGCATCAAAACAAGTAAATAGGCCACACAACAAACAAGCGCAAACCCTTTGTGAGAAAATCAAGAAATTACTTTAACAGTAACCATAGGTTGCGCGCAAAAGGATAAGTGAAAGGATAACAGGGTAGTGGTGTTGGGGAGTTAGAAGGTGAATCAAAGAATAAAGGATAATCAATTAGATATTTTACATATACTAATAACAAAGCTCAGTTACTGCAAGCCTGTCCAAATACAATTTACAAATAATCTGTAAATTTCATTGTGCACTTAATGCAATTTCAAATGATGTGGAGGGTTAGAATGTTGGTACAGGTCTTGATCATTAGGAGAGCATTGACGTTTCGACTCGACTGTGCAGTGGTAGATTTAACCTTTGCTGCGAGTCTTCATCAGGACTGTGTTGCAACCTCAACTTGGAGCCAAGTCTGGCTACCCAGGAAAAATTCCATATATGTGCTGCAAGGCTCAATGTCGCCGAGAAGCAGAAGGTCTGGTGCTCAATTTCCAATACCAGGAGTCAAGGTTCGATCATCCAAGAATCCGAATAGGTGCCCTTTTCCTTATTAAGGAGGCCGTAACGGGTATGTCTGCCGCTCCACGTGATGCAAATGTTGGTACAGGTCTTGATCATTAGGAGAGCGTCAACGTTTCGACTCGACTGTGCAGTGGTAGATTCAACCTTTGCTGCGAGTCTTCATCAGGACTGTGTTGCAAACTCAACACAGCAGTGGATTGCGGGCACGTGAGTTATGACACAGGGGTAATCACTGAATCCCACCCTTTTCAATCTGTATGTGAGACCGGTGGCTGCGGTGGGGCCTGACCATGGTCTCTTACGCAGATAACACGCAGCTGGCGGTCACACTGAGTGGGGACTCAGACCTGGAGGCTCCCAGGTTCTGTGATGGTCTGCGGGAAGTGGCTAACTGGATGAACTCCAACTGTCTCCAGTTAAACACCAAGAAGACGGAGATTATGGTGGTTGGTAAACAGGTGGCTTTGTGGGGTGACAAATGGTGGCCTTCGGAGTTGGGTGTGACTCTCCTCCCAGCGGCAGAGATAAAAAACCTGGGGGTGTGGCTTGATCCTTCTCTGAGTTTCATCTGTCATACCAAGAAGGTGGCGGCTTCTTGCTATGGCTTCATCAGAGGACTTCGACCCATCCTCAAAATCTTTGATGCACCCACAAGACAGCTGGTGGTCCAAGCATCAGTGCTGTCCAGGCTGGACTATGCCAGCTCCCTACTGGCGGGGGTTAACCAGTCAGAATTTCTGTGGCTCCAGCGGGTTCAAAACGCTGCGGCCCGACTGGTGACAGGTCTGCCTAGGCGGTGCTCGGTGTCCAATGCCCTGCGCTCTCTCCACTGGCTCCCTGTGCAGCAGAGGATTAGATTCAAGGTTCTCTGCCTTGCATTTAAAATCCTCAAGGGTACTTCCCCACAAATCTTGGAGAAACTGCTGATCCCCTATGTCCCCTCTCGCACTCCTAGATCGCTAGGCCAGAACTTAGCAGTGGTCCCGCGTTTTAAGTTGAGCAGAATTGGTGGCCGCTCCTTTCGAGTCCTGGCAGCGAGCTGGTGGAATTCTCTTCCTCCACAAATCCGGGCCATCGATGAGCTCCTTCAGTTTAGACGGGCTATCAAGACCGTTTTATTTGTTTAGCTCATCTGTTGTGTCTCTTCTCCTTTCTGCCCGCTTTTAATGCTGTGTTGTGTTTACCTTCTCAAAGCGCCAGGACGCCCCTTTGCTGGGGCAGCTGTGCGCGGTACAAATAAAAATAACATAACATAACATAACAACAAACTACAACAGAGGAATTTCGATGGTTTTGCATGAGTGAAATGTCCAGCTAACTATAACACCCCTGAAACATATTTTTTCAGTTCATTTCTAAGATTTTTTAAGTAATAATTCCTAACCATAACCTGCCTGAAACCTATGGTTTTTTCAGTGAATTTCTAAGGTTTCCTAAATGCTAATTCCTAACTATAACCTGCCTGAAACCTTTGCTTTTTCAGTGAATTTCAACGTTTTTTAAATGTCAATATCTAACTACAATATCTCTATAACCTATAGTGTTTGTTAAGTAAAATTTAAAAACACATGAATACTTTTTATAGTAAAAACAAAGTTAACAGTAGGGTTTAATAACTTATAATTATACCTCCTGGTCTTACTGTATTTATTTATCCATATTTTTTTTTAAATCATTGTATGTGTATTTACCCATATATATTTCGGGATTTGTAAAAAAATTAATCTGAAATTAGTATATTTCCACATTTATTTTACTGATAAATATGCACTCATGGCTGAAAGACTGACCATTTTCACTCATGTCAATACTCTTGGATGATAAACTATACACAACCTTCACATTAAAATGTGTAAGTTTTCTTATACGAGCATATATATTGCTCTTTAAAACTGTTTACTAAAAGTCTTTTATTGTTTTTACCCTTTTACTTTTAGAACAATAGACCTATTAGCCTATTACTCATCAATGGCAGCATTTACATTCGCTCAAAAAATAACCCAATTTCCGTATTTATCCACACTTTAAAATAAATACAGAGAGGAAAATAAATAATTTTCTGTCTGTATTTATCCGTAAAAATCAGTAAAAACGTAAATCAAGGAGCCCTAATTTAAGAATATTTTCAAATTAATTAGCAGTGATTAACATATAAGTGTGGTAAAAGTATGACGCAGCACCTATAATTCCTTACTTTCAAGAACAGCGTTCACAGTTTGATTCCAAAATCCATCAGCATCTTAGCCCACCACTATCTCACTGTAGGTAACACCTTGCTTAATCTTCCCAATGCCCCAAGCGCCGGCACACCTTTCCAGGGGTAGCTTTATGCTTTACAAATGCTGGCATTTTTTTAATCAGAAAGCATAGTGATAACAAATATTAATAAGTTTTTTTTCCTTCTATTGTAAACAATATTTTCTTATGTCTTCTATTTAGATGTCATTAATCATAAGAATGCAAAGGACACAGTTTACCGGGTAACACTTTTTAAACTCTCCAACGTATGTAGATAATAATGACCTTATACGTGTTACTATGGATATCGAAACCTTTACAGCTTCAGAGTTTGTAGATTTTCCCAACACGTGCACAAGTAAAACAGTTAAAACGTGAGCACGTGTAAACTGTAAAATGTGGCATCTACATAGGCAGAGCCGAATCTTCCTTCCATAGACTACTAAACAACCAAAAACTATATAAACCACATCTATTGTGCGATTAGTTTTGTTTTTGCAAGTTATTTCTGCATTGCCAATCTGTGATGCAGGTTCCCTTTTCTAGCATCGGATTCTTGTTTTGCATCAAACAAACATATTCCAGAGTTGTACGTTGTTTCATTAATGGCATAGTAGATAGTTATAATTTGTGGCTATTTGTCAATATCTAAACATTTATATCTAGAAAAAAGAGTTATTGCATGTTTTCCCTTTTTCTCTGTAACGTCAGCAGATTGTTTTCAAAAACAGATAGAGTACAACAAACATTGCTATTTTTCAGGCTCCTTTCAGCTTATATATTGTGACTTTCTATATTATAATACTGACACTATACTTCGCTTCAGAGGTGTTGGTGACCCGTCGGTGCAAACCCTAAACATTTACAATAAACATCACCACCTTCCAGTTGATAGTGTGTTTTTCCCTAAGGATCATATACTGTTCATATATATATTATAATATTAACAGTTATGCTGATCTCAGTGGAGTTCATGACCTGTCGGCAAAAAGAGTAAAGATATTTAGAAAACGTCACCAGCTTCTGGTTTTTTAGTCTGTTCCCCCGCTTTTGATCATATACTGTGAATATATATATATATTATGATTTTCACAGTCATGATCTCAGAGGAGTTTATGACCCGTCGCCACAAAGATCAAACTTTTTGACCTCCCGGAGAAAAGAATCTACCTAAAGATAACTTTATTTTCCTTTTCTTTTTTCTCTAACAATGGTAGCAATTGTTATATTGTAATAGATAGTCCTATTGTTACAGATGAGGAATATGAGATTTTTCTGCACCATCTGTAATACAGCTTACGAAACATTAGAATGTACTTGATCTAAGTTTATCAATGAGATAGGTCTGTAGTTTTTAGGGAGTTTAGAATCCTTGCCTTCCTTGGGTATCACTGCAATCACAGCTTCGGCCCTTGTTCCCTGAACTTCTCCCGTGATACTAATTTCTTGAAACACTTCCAAGAGTGGTGTAGTGAGAGTGTGGGCGAAAGTTTTATAAAACGGCGCAGTGTAACCATCTGGACCGGGGGCTTTCCCACTTTTGAGAGATTTGATTGCAGCAATGACTTCCTTCTCAGATACTGGCTCATTCAGGGATTCTTTTTCTGCGGGCTTAAGTGTTGGTAGCACGCAGTTGGAGAGGTATTTCTCCACTTTCTCTTTATCTACCTTCACGTTCCTAGCGTAGAGTTTTTCATAGAAGTCTTTAAAAATGTTCGCAATTTTATTGGGGTCAGAGCTGGGGGTGCCACTATCATCCAGTAAGGAAGTAATGGAACTCTTTTGAATTTTAAATTTAAGATAGGCAGCTAGTCCTCTCCCTGCTTTATTAGAGTCACAGATTTTAAAACGTTTCCTCTTGTCTAACCAGATCCCTGCTTTTTCACTTATTAATTTGTTATAGGTGTATTTTTGGTTGGACAGTTCATTTAGATCCTTGGGGTTTCTACTATCTAGGTATTCGCGTTGGAGTTTTGAGATGTCTTCTTCCAATTTTAGTAGGGCTGCAGTACGGTTTTTATTAATTGCAGACGAGATTTTTATAATGAGCCCCCTTATGGTGGATTTTAGCGCCTCCCAGCGTATGAGATCTGAGGTGTCTCCTTTTTTATTAGTCTCCAAGAAATCTTTTATGGCGTTTTCAATAGTGTTCTTGTGTTTTGTGTCATTCAGTATGGCATCATTAAATCTCCACATTGACTGCCGAGTTGTCGGCTTGACATTCGATATTGTAAGAGAGATGCAAGAGTGATCAGAGACTAGTCTCGGTGCAATGTCTGAGTCTTCGACTCTGGCTACTGCGTTTTTAGTTATAAATATGTAGTCAATTCTCGAAAATGAGTCATGAGGTGGGGAGTAGAAGGAGTAGTCTCTACCATCTGGATGCAATAAGCGCCATGTGTCCACCATGTGGAATCTGTTACATAGCTTCATGAAATCTCTATGGGCTTTGCCTGGGCGGAAAACACATTTGGAGTCCCTGTCTAGGATATGGTCATATGGAAGGTTGAAATCGCCTGCTATAATATGGACTGCTGTGTCTGGAATGGTGTTAGTCTGTTTTGTAAGGTCTTGCCAGAAGGAAGGGTCATGTGTGTTGGGAGCGTATACCGTTGTAATATAAAAATATAAAGGATTCTAAACTCCCTAAAAACTACAGACCTATCTCATTGATAAACTTAGATTGCAAGCTCCTGGCCTCAATCCTAGCAAGACGCATCCAGCAGGTTCTGCCGTCTCTAATCCATCCGTCACAAGCGGGATTCTTGAAAAATAGGTTGTCAAGCGACAATACCAGAATTCTAGCTCATGTAATTGAAAAAGCAAAGCTCCTATCCACGGCCACGGTGGCGATTACACTTGACGCTGAAAAAGCGTTCGACAAGGTGGACTGGACATACCTAAATGCAGTGCTGCTCAAATTTGACTTAGGCCCTCTATTTACAAAATTAGTTATGTCACTGTATGCCTGCCCCACTGCTAGAGTGCGAGCTGGTGGCGCTTTCTCCTCCCCCTTTAATCTAGAACAAGGCACTAGACAAGGATGCCCCTTGTCCCCATCCCTATTCCTCCTGGCGATTGAGCCCTTCCTGTATCATATACGGGAAAATGCGGACATTACAGGAATTCAGTTTAAAGATTGTACAATTAAGCTCACGGCATATGCTGACGACGTGTTGGTCCTGAGTGAAAAAGCAGACAAAGCCATACCGGCTTTACTTTCCACGATTAAGGATTTCTCAAGCGTATCAGGATACTCTCTGAATAAAGATAAAACAGAGGTGAAGATGTTAAACAACCTGGGTGATAAAAATATACTAGGTGACTCTGGCCTTACCTGGCAACCAAAAAGTTTCAAATATCTAGGTATGGAATTTGAGAAAGATTTGATTACCACCTTAAAAATTAACGAAGATATACTCTACAAAAAAATACAAAAATTGCTAGATGGGTGGTCACCAAAATTTCTATCATGGTGGGGAAGGGCAGAGACGTTAAAAATGATGATCAGCCCCCAGGTGAATTATATGGCGAGTATGCTCCCCATGATCTTCACTGAGGAATTCCTACATAAAATAGAGAAGTTATTCACGGACTTCTTATGGAAAGGAAAGAAACCCAGAATAGCTATGAAAAAATTACAACTACCGAAACTTAGAGGAGGTATAGGTTTGCCCAATTTCAGGAACTACCAAACCGCCTTTCTCTGCAAGCAAGGAGCCTCCTGGTTCGCAGAAGACCCTAACTATACACCTTAATGGATTAATATTGAGAAATCCATCATAGGCAAAGCCCCGCTCTCTGCGATTCTCACAATGGACCTATCACACCTCACACACTCTAGATATATCATGCTCAACACCAAAAGAGCTCTTTTACGACTGGACAAATTACATAAAACCGGTCTGCAGATCAATAAATCAGCTTCCGCGTCCTTATGGCGTAACCCACTTATTAAAATTAACGGCTTGCCCCCTATATGGGATCATTGGTCTGATAAAGGTATTAATGTGATCTCAGATCTCTACGAGGATCAAATGCCAATGCCCTTTTCAGTTATACAGGCTAAACACTCCCTGTTACCAATTGACTTTTACGCTTTCCTAAAACTAAAGTCAGCTCTGTCCACACGAACGTTCAAATTTGCGACACCTTGGCTAAAAACTATGCTCCCACACTTTCAATCCTCAGGACATTTTGTCTCAAGAATATACAAGCTACTTGCGCCAACACCCAATAAATCGATGAGACGAAATGAACTTAAATGGGAAGCGGAACCAAACAACACCAGTATAGCTATAGACTGGACCAAGATACACGCGTCGGCACTCACACATAAGGTCTCCCCGATACTCTCACAAACCAAATACATGATACTCAACAGAACATTTTGGACCCCACAGAGACTATTTAAGGTTGGATTGCGAGACACACCAACGTGCTGGAATTGCTCACTATCAGACGGTGACCTACCGCACATGTTATTTAACTGTCCCTTGCTTAAGACATATTGGTCTAAGATTTTTGACTATATTGAAAACATATTCTCCATAAAACCCACAAGAGAATTCATATATGTTATTCTAGGGGCCATAGACCCGTTACTAGTGAGAGATCATGACCGCCAGCTTCTTGATCTTTTACTAACACTAGCGTGCAAAGTGGTTTTATGCCATTGGAAGACATCGTCTGAGGTCTCTTTCAACGCTTGGAGAGAATGGTTATCCTGCATTAGGGGGACTGACAATCCTGCCTTACACTCATCACCATGGCAGGTTACCAATAAAAAATTATGGTCCTCCTTGGATGCTGCCTCCTTTACCTTTGACCCGCCGTAAGATGTCTGTACAAATAAATGGACACCCAGTAGTTTGGAGAAAATACCGCACAGGAGTGCACTAGGCATGGTGCTCAATGGATTGACTGTAATGCTATATTTGTACTGTAGATGCTCGGAACTGTATTTCATAGGCTGTATTCCAGACAGAATGTTTACGTACTCAACCCCAAAATCACATTTTCATAATGAGACAAGTTGCATAATAATGTAGATGCGTATTCTATCCCTACGGTTGACAAGATAGCAACATCATGCGTTCACACACGCAGACGGGGTTGGAATCTACAATGTGTTGCATTATTACTGATTGTTGTTCTTTATGGCTATTGATTTCTCTTTTGATTTTGATGGATCTGCCATTATTACTATTAATATTATTATTATTATTAATATTATTTTTCTTATGTACTACCCTATCTCTGACAGTGGCAATTTAAACATGACTGAATGCTTTATGTATACTTAACTGCCATACTCATTCCTGTTATTGTTTAATAAAAAAAGATTTGAACTTAAAAAAAAGAATGTACTTGATCAGATATTTCTTTCAGGAAGCATATTTTACGAAATTGCAGAAAAAAATATAGCTTTTATACATACTTTGTTACTTCAAATATTTGCTAAACCCTATATTTCTGAATGTTATTTTCTAATTTCTATTCTTCTCATTTGCGGATCCTATTCACCTTCTCCCTAAAGAATATATAGGACCAGTTCTGTATATTATAATAGTACTATCCTACATATTCTTAAGTGAGTATGTGATTTGTTAGCGGAATACTGTGCGACCTCTAAGCACTACCACAGAACTTTCCTGAATTCTACAGAATAGAAAATTTGAAAAATAATAATGCATACATTTCTATGTAATATGAAGTCACTTGTATTTAACTGTTTTTTACTTGTTCTCATGACCTCAGATAATGTAGTGTGGGAGTATTTGTTGTAGCACTTCTATTCTACTTTATCTAAAAAGTAACTGATGCCCTCTTACATCATCAAGACTATGGGGCAACACTTTTACAAACTATAGCAGAAAAAAGGAGGGAATGGACATGCTTGACTGATATTTTATTAAATTCCATTTTTACTGTCACCCCTTTCATATATACAGCGTCAGTTTCTGAAGTAAGTTTATTTGTACAGCCACAGCCGCAACGACAACCACAGGTGCAACAAGGAGAGGCGCAAGTAGAGGCGCAAGTAGAGGCGCAAGTAGCGGCGCAAGTAGAGGCGTAAGTAGAGGTGCAAGTAGAGGTGCATGGAGAGGCGCATGGAGAGGCACATGGAGAGGCGCATGGGGAGGCACAACTGCCCAGAATGCTTGTTCCTCCAGAAGTAGCTCACATGAGGAAATTGAGATTCATGCGGAGGTATCAGCCGAGCAAGCCACTCTGAGTCCTAATGCTCCATTGTCTTCCAGATCCCCAGCAAGGAAAAGGAGGGCTAGTACAAGTTCTTCTTCAAGCCCCCTTCCTTCTGATGATCTTGATTGGCAGCCACCAATTCAGTCTGAGAGGGAGGCACGCCATGAGCCGACAAAGTTAAGTAAAAGGAAGGTTCCCGCAAGGCTTCCACTTATAGGTGATGACGAAGAAGCGGTAGAAGTGGAGTATTCTGCTGCTGATGAAGAGTTTGATGATGACGACCCAGTCATCACAGTCGTCACTCCAACCCCAGCGGGCATGCAGCAGACAGATATTTTTACCCTGTCCTGAAATGCTGCTGAGCAGGATGTGGGCGGCGTGGGACTTGTACCACCACAAACACAGGTAATTACTACACCAACATGACCTACAGTTGCCATATTTTCTCTTCAGAAGGGCCGGCAGGGACCGCCATCCAGCTCGACCTCCGTTACCTCAAGTAGTGGTGCTGTAACTGTAAGTGCACAACAGAGTCAAATTCAGCCACGCCCATCCTCCACTTCATCTGGCATTGAAAGTAACACCTCCACCACCACCACCAGAAATCTCAACTCCCCAGTTTGGGACTTCTTTAGTATTAGCAAAAAGGCAGAAAACCTAGTGATTTCTTCGATTTGTAAAACAACTATGGTTCCGGAGGCCCGAGAGGTCATCTCCAAAAACACCACAGCATCCAGTGTGAGGCTCACCTAAGTGACATCCGGAAAGCCAAAAGTACAAATCCAAATGTAGCCATTGATATTGCATCTGATGATGAGGAGATGATTGTTCAGCGGGAGGTGAAGAAGCGAGAGACATTTTTTCTGGTACACACAGTACCCCTGGCAGCAGCACTGCAGTGGTAGCGCCCACACCCTCTACCCCAGCAACATCTATGAGGCACAGTAAGAGTCTGTTAGAGACACCAATGTGAAAAAGTACATCAATGAGCCTAACTGGGTTGAAGAAATCTGGATCATCATCATCACATATGAAAATGGTCCATTAAAAGCATGTTTTGGTCGGAGGCGCAATTTGAACGCAACCACCCAAAGGCACATACGTACAATGCAATGCTGGCTAAAATGCTAGCACTGGACCTTCTCCCTTTTTCTTTCGTGGAAGGGGTGGGTTTTTGAGAATTTGTGGCAACAGTCTGCCCTAAATGGAAGGTTCCTAGCCGGTCCTATTTTGCGAGAGTTGCGGTTCCAGCACTACATGAAGATGTGCTGGAAGTGATTGGGGCAGTTTTGCAGAAGAGTGCTGTTCACACTATCCACCTGACAACAGACATGTGGACCAGTTACCAAGCCGTTTATTGCATGTGCATCACTGCTCACTGGGTCTCTTTTGCGGGGGCTAGAGATAAGATATCTGCAGGTGTTGACAGTGACACAACTTTTCAAGCTACTCCGAAACATGCAACAGTAGCCATGTTTGTCATGGATAAATCTCATACTGCAATAAACATTTTGGAGGAGTTTAACAGTAAGATCTTTAAATGTCTGCTGTCAAGAAGGCGCATGATTGGTTATGTTTTCACGGATAATGGCAGTAATATAGTTAAGGCCATGAATGATGGCTATTTCAGAGTTCCGTGTTTGGCGCACAGCATTAACATTATTGTTCAAGATTTCTTGAAAAAAGAAAACACAGTCAGAAACTTACTGACCACCTGCTGAAGAATCTGCACACATTTCAGCCATTCTTTTAAGGCCCGGAAGCAGCTGAGGATCATTCAACGTAACCGTAAAGTGCCACTCAGAGTACTCATCCAGGAGGTGGCAACATGTTGAAACTCAACCTTCTACATGCTTGAGCATCTGTTTGAGCAGTACTTGGTAATCAATGAGTATGTCTTTAACACACAGGCTGCTGCTATAACAGACATGAGGCTAGAGTTGGAGGAATGGGACCTAGTTAACCCCTTCGATGCGGCCGCGATTTTTCCCGTGTGCGGCCGCCGGCCGAACACGGGCGGGCCATGACGAACCCCAGCCGTCATCAGCACACGAGCACCGTAGTGCATGACGGCTGGGGTTCGTCACCAGCATGGAAGGGGTTAAAAACCTGACAGACATGCTTCATCCTTTTAAGGTCTTCACCCATGAAGTCAGCAGGGAGGACTGTAGTTTGGGCAAAGCTATCCAATTGTTTGCGCATGCTAGAGCACCAACTGAAGGCAGTGTCTTCAATGTTCCGAGTTGATGCTGAAAAACAAGGCGCATATCTGTTGGCGGAGAGCTTAATAAGCCACCTAGTTGACAATGTAAGGCTTAAAGGCATACATTCACAACAACATTACATTTGTGCCACTATTCTGGATCCACGATACAAAAAGGCTCTGGCCAGCAATGCATTCATTCCTTTTTCTGAAGAAGATGTTTCAAAGTACAAACATTGGCTAGCTCTGTCAGACACTCGGTTAAAAAAAGAGCGGCAGGAAATTGAAGGAACCACCACAAGTACTACTGAAGCAGCAGGCCATCCGGCGTCAAGGTCCATTTCTATGCCGAAGGCAATTACTTTCCCTCAGAGTCGTTAAGGACACCAGCAACTGGATCATCACCTGTACCAGGCCCAGCCATAATATTGTCGGAAGCGGATTGGATAACTCATCAAGGGTTTGCTCGTTCCAGTGCTGATGCAAAGGCAACAGATGGTACATAAACTGGGGCAACCCTGGAGGACCTTGAGCGGATGGTGCAGGCCTATCTGGATGACCCAACAGAGGTCTTCATTGATCATAACCCATTGGTGTATTGGAATGGGAAAAGGCCTCAATGGCCACTGATCACCAGGCTGGCTACAAATTATTTGGCTTGCCCACTCGCAAGCGTGTCTTCTGTTTTTTTTTATTATTAAAGATTTTTCCCCTCTTTTTTCCCCTTTGCAGGGCACATCACGTACAAGTGCAGATACTGTCAAGCATGTATGAACAAACTTAATAATAACAAAAACTCACATTATTGAATGCATGATAAAATACACAAAAAAGAAAACTTTTGCATCATCATGTTATCATAGATAGCTATAATCAAAGTACGTTAATTGACACCACATCTTTTTCATAGGTTCCCATATGTGTAAGCCTAACCTTCTCCCCCTTCTACCCTTCCTTGCGTATATCTCCCATTCCAACTTATATATGGATAGAAGCCTGGACAACCATTGATGAAAATTGGGAGGCATTGGATCTAACCATGCCGTTGCCACGCAAAGTCGTAACACTGCCATCGCTACAAACAAGAAGTAGATAGCTGTGCATTCCCTGTCTACTTCCAAGACAACTCTTGCAGGTATAAGCACCGTGTTAATACCCATAGATTTCTCCAGAAATAAAGTTTCAATTTCTTTGTGTAGGGGAAGCAGAGATGGGCATGTAGCAAAGATGTAAACTACCCCTGCTTCCGTACTATTACATCGTGGGCATGTGATTCCAGATATGCCCCCCATTGTGAGATCTTGGCCAACGTGTAATACAGGGCGAAAATAGTTTCATAATGTTGCGCCTGTAATGTACCACAGCACAGTATAACCCTCCCTAATTTTAGTAAGAGTTGGAAGCTGTCCTGCCCTACCCCTAATCTCTCAGCCCACTTATCTTCATGTTTCCTTAAGTCATCCTCGCTACTTACTAAAAGTTCAAAATAAAGTCTTTAATAGTGCATTTCCCTTTTTTTGGTATGTTTTCCATTACTGTATTTTTCCCAAATCCAGCCGGGCCCCCCTTTTTTGACCCCAGAAAACTCCTTACTTGTAAATATTTATAAAAACTTTTCTTGTCTACTCCATATATCTGCCGCACCTCAGAAAACTGATACAGACCCTGAGCTCCCATCAGGTCTTTGATGCTCACAAATCATTAACGTCCCAGGTCTGAATATACTGAGTCTGCAAAGATTTCTGTTGGAAGTGTTTTATTCCCATACAATCGTGTGTATGCGTTGTATCTCCCAAGTCCACAATTCTTCCTGAAAGCTGCCCATGTTTTATATGCTGTGATCAGGGTTTTAAATTTAGTTCTCTTGTAGTAACTGAAGTCAGTGTATTTTAAAAACACATTAAGTGCTTCTCCTCCTAACAGTACTGAGTATATTGACACAGAGTCCGCTATTTGTTCTGATGCTCCACCTATAAGATCAGACATGTATTGGAGGGCCACCGCCCAATGATACATTCTAAAGTCAGGTACGGCCCAGCCACCTCTATCTCTAGGGAGTGCCATATACCTCAAGGCCCGCATCGTCTTCCTGTGTGCCCATAGGAGTCTATTTACCATCTGCTCTAATGCAGTATACCATTTCGCCTTGAATGTTAACAGAATCGCCCTAAAGATATATAACAGTTTGGCAATAATATCATTTTTATAACATTCGCCCATCCCACTATCGAGAGGTGATGACTGTGCAGCCTGTCCAGATCTTTTTTTGCCTTGTTAAATATCGGCTCAATGTTTTTGCTACAATGCTATCCAGGTTTGCAGATATATCTATCCCCAAGGATACCCCTGAGTCTATGACGCGATTATCAGAGCAAAGCGCCTTACTGTTTTTAATAATTTGCGTTTTCGATTTGTTAAGGGAGTAGCCAGCGATTCTACCAAATACTACAGCTTCTTTCTCTATTTCCCTAATGGCTTCTGTGGGGGCCGGCGAGATGACGGCTATGTCATCGGCGTACACAAGTATTTTACTTTCTCCACTCATGGTCTTAACTGGTGGGATACTCCTAATCGTGGCAATCTACGCAGCAGTGGATCCAGATATAGCGCAAATAATAATGGAGAGCAGGGGCAACCCTGCCTTGTACTCCGTATAATTTCTAAGTCCTTCGTGTATTCCCCATTAACCGTGACTCGCGCTATGGGTGCAGAATACAGCACCTGTATTGCCTGTATGAAACTGTTCCCTATACCTGCCCAGTGTAGCGACGATCAAAGATAGTCCTAGGAGACCCGGTTGAACGCTTTCTCTGCGTCCAAAAGCATAACAGACATAGGATCTCCTGAGACCTCCGAGGCGTCAAATAAGATAATAATCCTCCGATTGTGTTCTGTTGTCCCTCTCCCTGGAATAAATCTATGCTGTCACTTACTGACTAGTGTACCTATCACTCTGGAGAGCCTGGAGGCCAGGACTTTAGAATAGATTTTTGTGTCTGCATTCAATAATGTAATTGGCCTGTAGGACCCTGTCTCTGTCGATGGCTTGCCTTTTTTAAGAATAATAAAGATTTCAGCCCCCGCCCACGACTTTGGTGTAGAATGACCCCCTTGTGCCTGTTGCAATGTTTCCACCAAGTATTTAAAATTCTCTGCCTGAAATGTTCTATAGAACTCAATGGGTATCTGATCCGGTTCAGCGGCTTTTCCAGCAGGCAGGCTCGCCAGGGCAGATCTAATTTCTTCCTCCACCATAAATGCCTCTAGTTCATCAGTGCTTTCCTGCATGAGCATAGGGGGTGGTATATCTGCAAAGTACTTTTGTATTTGCAACTGATCAGGTGACTGATCTTCACTATAGAGTTTAGTGTAAAATTGTCTGAACACCTCAGAGATCCCAGCTGACTCTGTTACCAGACTCCCAGTGCTACCTACAATTCCCTTTATCTCCCCCAGCACCGCCTTTTGTCTGGTTCGAACTGCTAGGGTGTGACCCACCAGCTTGCTATATTTGTGGCAGTGCTCCCTCCTTACTGAATATACCGCCGCTGCTTTTGACGCAATGTTTTCCCCTGCCTCCGCCTTTGCCCTGGCTAATTTAATAAGAGTCTGGTCTATGGATGCCCCTGCTAAAGTTAATTCTACTAGCTCTGGCTCCAAATTTGCTACAATCTGAGACAACCCGGCAGCCTTTTCCCGCTCCTGCTTTTGTCTAAATAGGCTGTAGCTCAGCATTTCTCCACAAACCCCTGCCTTAAAGGCATCCCATGTAAAACCTGTGGCTGTACCTGTGGCTGTGCTACCCCAGATAACATCCCAGTAATCTTCTATCCATTTTTTCATGTGAGGAATGTAGCTACTATCCATTAATAATCTGCGTTCAAAGGTCCACTTGCGCGTAGGTCTAGTTTTTATTGAGGCGTCTAAGGAGAGTACCAATGGGTTGTGGTCTGATGTGATGAAGGGAAATTTTTCTATCTGGGATTTTGCTACCAGTCTATTTTAGATCAGAAAATAATCTAACCTTACGCAGACCCTGTGAGGGGCTGAGAAATAGGTTGCCCCATCATCCTGTGGCTTAAGTGTAGACAATACGTCAGTTAGTGAGTTATTTCTTGCCAGGCTAATGATTGCCCTACTTACCCTTTTTTAACACCCTCAATATTTTTCCGTCGGGTGAAATCCAAGGCCACCTATACCATTAATATTAAGATCCCCCAGAGAATTGCTATGGGGGCTCATGCCGGCAGCTCAAGGTCTAGGAATGTGAAAATCTCTGGGTCATCCTCTGTCGAGCCGTAAATAGAACCTAACGTGACCCAGCAAATTTTTTTCCCCTAAAAAACTGGCATCCAGTCATCAAGATCTACTGGAAGAGGGACATGATGTGGTGGAGCTTGTCAAGAAGAGAAAAGTAAGTGTTGTTTTGGCCTTCTTTACAGTGCCAGAGGATGACAAGAAGGTAATTGTGAGGAAGGTAACTTGCAAGATGGGCAAAAGAGTACTGTCCAAAGGTTCCGAGAAAACGTACTTGTGTGGAGCGTCCTCCATGAAGAAACACTTGGAGATAAATTCACCCATTGCATTTGGCCAAAGAAGTATCACAGAGGGAGAGAAATGAATCAGACACAAGTTGACCCAAATGCTCCATCAACTTCGTCATCCGGAGTTCCGCCTACACCGAAGCTTCTGAATGCCACAGTTAATTGCAAAAAGTGTGATGCAAAACTCTGCATTGGGGAGCAATGCACTTGATGTAGTAATCGATCCAACACATAAGTAATAATTTTTTTTTATCTGCTCACAAATCTTCTTTTCCTTTTTTTCTTTCCAAACAGTTATATTGGACTCTGCAATTTTGTTTTGTTTAAAAAAGTCTAAAACACCCAAAAATAAAACAACTTGTTAGAAAATACAAAAAAAATTACAATTCTTTTTTTTAAAAACGGGTTTTACGGAACCACATATACTGGTTAAAATAGAAAAATTACCTTAGTGATTGCATGAGTGCAAGGATACTGTCTGAGTGATTGCAGGACTACTTGTATAGAGCCTGCGTGATTGCATGAGTGCAGGGGTAATGTCTGGGTGATTGGAGGAGTACATGGGTACTACTTGAGTGATTGAAGGAGTGCATGGGTAAAACCGGTGTGATTGCATGGGTGCACGAATAATGTCTGGGTGATTGGAGGAGTGAATGGGTACTGCCTGAGTGATTGAAGGAGTGCATGGGTAATACTTGGGTGATTTTGTAAGTGTATGGGTACTGGCTGTGTTATTGAATGAGTGCATGGATAGTGCCTGGATGATTGTAGGGGTGCAAAGGTAGTGCCGATTTATTGCATGAGGGCATAGGTAGTGCCAGGGTGATTGCATGAGAGCAGGGTTAGTGCCAGGGTGATTGATGAGTGGATTCGTACAGCCTGAGTGATTGAAGGAGTGCATAGGTAATGCCTGAGTGGCTGTATGAGTGCAAGGGTAATGTCTGGGTGATTGTAGGAGTGCATGTGTTCTGCCTGAATGATTGAAGGAGTGCATGGGCAATGCCTGGTAGATTGCCTGAGTGCATGGGTAGTGGCTGTGTGTTAATGCACAGATGGTGCATGGATGTTTGTATGATTGCAAGGGTAGTGACTGGGTTATTGCATGAGTGCATAGGTAGTGCCTGGGTAATTGAAGGAGTGCATGAGGAGTACATGGGTGATTGCATGAGTCCAGGGGTAGTGCCTGGGTGATAGGAAGACTGCATGGGTAGTACTTGCATGATTGCATGAGTGCAGCAGAAGTGCCTCAGTACATGTATGAGTGCATGGGTAGTGCCTGAGTAATTGCATGAGTATATGGGTAGTGCCTGGGTGATTGGAGGAGTGCATACGTAGTGCCTGTGTGGTTTTATAAATGCATGGGTAGTGGCTATGTGATTAAAGGAGTACATGGGTAATGCCTGGCTGATTGCATGAGAGCAAGGGTGATATCTGGGTGATTGAAGTAGTGCATGTTTACTACCTGAGTGATTGAAGTAGTGCATGGGTAATGCCTGGGTCATTGCATGAGAGAAGGGGTAATGTCTGGGTGATTGGAGGAGTTCATGGAAACTGCCTGGGTGAGTTAAAGAGTGCATGGGTAATGCCCGGGTGATTTTGTAAGTGTGTGGGTACTGCCTGGGTATTTGGAGGAGTGCTTTTTTTTTTAATGTTTTTATTCAAAAAAAAATTTTTACAACGTTTTTTCCCTTAACTCCCCCCCCCCCCTGCACAGGACATGAAAAATAGCAAAAGAATACAATCAAGTTTCGTTTTTTTTCATGACATTACTATATCACAAGTTACAATTTACAATAATTCAGACTGGCAAATTATACTGGGTAAGCTAGAGCATTATTAAAAACAACTGGTAGAAACCCCTTGAAGGGCGAATAACCAAACATAACCCCATGTATACAGCTAGAATAATATTCCTGATTGCATTATACACCCGCCCTGAGGCCCTATGGAAGTTCTAAGTTTCCTGCCACCCTATTCTTCCAATCTGTTATTGGTTTCCAGATCTGCAGACCTAGGGATCTAGCATTCTTCCCTTTTCTGGCGTATAGCGCTTTTTCCATGTTGTATATATACAAAAGCCTGGCCAACCATTGCTGCATAGTGTGGGGGAGCTTGTCTCGCCATGCTGAAGCTATGCATAGACGAAATACTGCCATAGCTACGAACAGAAAGTTCTCCAACTGTGGTTGTTCTCCAATCCCGTCCAATCCCATTAATATTACTTGGGGTGTCATTGTTAACTTACAATTCAGTGATCTATCTAAAAACCCTTCGATTTCTTTTATCAGAGGAACTAGGTTTGGGCATTCGCCAAACATGTGAGCTATGTCTGCCTCCTGGCTGTCGCATCTTGGGCATGTTATGCCTTGTGTGCCCCCCACTGTGCAATTCTGGCTGGGGGGTAGTATAGCTTGTACAAGGTCTTATAGTGCTGGGTTTGCAATGAAGAAGAGCGGAGAACCTCCTGTCCCATCCGCAATGACTTCTCAAAGATCCCCTCCCGAATCCCTAGCGCATCCATCCATTTTGCTTCAAATTTACCCAAGTCATCTCCCCTGTGTGCTATAAGTTCGGCATAGAACCTTTTTATCGTGCAGCTGTGTCCCCCTTCTATTATTTGTAATATTGTATTGTCCCCAAATCCTAGAGGTCCTCCTCTCTTTCCAGCCAATAAGCTTCTTGTCTGCAAATACTTAAAAAACGTCCTTGTACTGACCCCAAATTTCCTCTGTATCTCTGAGAATTGGCGCACTCCTAGCGGGCCTATCAAATCCCCCATTCTTTTCACTCCTAACCGTCCCCATTCCTTGAAAACAGTATCAGCAAAGATCTCTGGGGGTAATGTGGGATCATTCCCTAACCTAGTGTATGCATGGTATCTACCCAGTCCAAAGCTCTTTTTAAATGCCTTCCACACCTTATTGGCTGCCTCCAGGGTCTTGAATCTGGTTCTCTTGAAGCAACTCGGTTCAGTATATCTCAGGAACACATTCTGTGCCTCCTCGCCTAAAATCAAACCGAAGATCTCTAACGAGCCGGTATAGAATTCTTCTTCCATCTCGGCCCGCCAATAAGGCCCGTTATTTGCTGCAACACTGCTGCCCAGTAATAGAGTCTCAGATCGGGTAGTGCCCACCCCCCCTCTCTCTTGGTAATGCCATATATTTTAGTGCCCTTCTTGTTTTGCCCTGTGACCAAATAAACCGGTTTATTATGAGCTCTATTCTACCAAACAAAAGTGGGCTAAAAAATAGAGGTATAGTTCTAAATATATATAAAAATTTCGGGAGGAGATTCATTTTAATATAATTTACCCTGCCAACTATAGACATATGCAGATTATGTACCCTATCCAAATCCTTCTTCGCTTTCGCGATGATAGGAGAAGTGTTTAAGTCCACTAGATTGCCCAGGTCAGCCGTGATTGTTATTCCTAGATAAACCCCCTCAGCCACCACCCGTGAATCCGTGCATGTTGCATATATGTTCTTTATGATTTGTGTCTTAGTTTTATTTAGTGCGTACCCCGCGACCCGCCCAAATTGCTCCGCCTCCTTTTCTATTTTACTGATGGCCTCTGATGGTGAGGGTGTGATAATCGCAATATCATCTGCGTATGCTAGTACCTTAATCAGCCCCATCTTAGTGTCTAGCGGCCTAATTCCATCATTTAGCTCCAATTTCTTAATTAATGGGTCTATGTAAAGTGCAAAGAGCAGGGGTGAGCATGGGCACCCCTGTCGTGTGCCCCGTGTAATTCTAAATGGGGTAGTGCGGCTTGCATTCACCCTTACACATGCCGTTGGTCCTACATACAATGATTGTATTGATTTTATGAATCCTTCTCCGATTCTCCCTTTCCTTAATACTGCCCACAGGAATTCCCACGCCACACGATCGAAGGCCTTTTCGGCATCTAGTAACATAGCTGCCATAGGTTTCTCCTCCGCCCCTTTTACATCAAATAGCGTGATCATTTTTCTAACATGGAGTGTAGTTCCTCTGTGTGGAATAAAGCCATGCTGATTAATACTTACTAGTTGCTCTATTACCCTAGCAAGTCTGTTCGCTAATGTTTTAGAGAAGATTTTTAGGTCAGCATTAATCAGTGTAATCGGGCGGTATGATTCGGGCTCTGCGGGGGGTTGCCCTTTTTTAAGGATTATAACAATATCTGCCCCTGCCCAGCTGGCTGGTATAGAATGCCCCACCTGTGCCTGCCTAAGTGTCCTGACTAGCTCTGAGATAATTGATGCAGAAAACACTTTGTAAAATTCCCCGGGTATCAAATCCGGCCCAGCAGCCTTACCGGAGGGTAGGCTGAGCATAGCCTCCTTAATCTCTTCTGCCTCTAAGCAGATCTCGAGAGAGTCCCTATCTATCTCCTGTAGGGTTTTAATTGGTAGGTCTTGCAGGTACCTCTGAATATCGGCAGGATCCCTGTCCTGCTCCTCCTCATAAAGCTTGCTATAGAACTCCCTAAAGACCCCGAGGAGGCCTTCCCTATCTGAAACCATATTGCCCCCGCTGTCTCTTATCTCTTTAATTTCACCTTTTGCCATCCTCTGTCTCGTGCGTGTTGCAAGTGTTTGCCCTACCCTTTCGCTGTATTCATAGCATTGCTCTCTCTTAGCATTGTAAATCTTAGCTGATTTTATTGCTATAGTCTCTTCTGCTTCCGCTTTAGCCATCATGGTCTCAATTAAATATTGTTCCAGCTCCCACCCCTCAGTAATAGCCTGTTCCAGTCTCTGCTCTGCTTTCAACAGATCGCTGTTTACTTGATCTACCTTGGCTTTCTCCTTTTTCTGTTTGGCTAGGCTGAAACTCAGTGTTTCACCTCGCACCCCTGCTTTAAAGGTATCCCAATCATTTCCTGGATTAGTACTCCCTCTATTGATATCCCAGAAGCCCTTTATCCAAGCGTGCATGTGTGTAATATAATCTATATCCGTCAGGAGTTCCCTTTCAAATGTCCATGATTTAGCCTGTCTTTTAAGCCCGCTACCCGTTATTGTCAATAATAGGGGGTTATGATCAGACAGAATACGGGGTAGCCTCGCTATCGTGAGGGTGTTTGAAGGTAATCCGGAGGTGAAGAAGTAATCCAGACGGACGCACTTCCTATGGGGGGCCGAGTAGTAAGTAAAGCCGTCCTCGCCCACTTTAAGCTCTTCCCAGACATCCATAAAGGCATTGTTACTGGCCATACTTCGAATTGATCTGCACACCCTCTTTTTCCTTCCTTGAATAGGCCCCTATTATTCAGTCCCAAACCTGACGCCCCGGAGGAGTGCATTGATAGTGCCAAGATGATTGGAGGACTGCTAGGGTGGTGCCTGGGTTATTGCATGAGTGCATAGGTAGTGCTTGGGTGATTGCATGAGTGCTGGGATAGTGTCAGGGGGATTGAGGAGTACATAGGTAGTACCCGGGTGATTTTATAAGTGCAACTGTACTAGCAGGGGATTGCATGAGTGCAAGGGTAATGCCTGGGTAATTGCATGAGTGCAGGGGTAATGTCAGGGTGATTGGAGGAATGCATGTATACTGCCTGGGTGACGGAAGGAGCGCATGGGTAATCCCTGGGCAATTGAATGAGTGCTGGGGTAATGTCTGATTCATTGGAGTAGTGCATGGGTACTGGCTGGCTAATTAGAGGGATGCATGGGAGGTACCTGGGTTATTGCATGAGTGCATGGGTAGTGCCTGGGTGATTGGAGGAATGCAAAGTTAGTTCCAGAGTTATTGGATGAGTGCATAGGTAGTGCCTGGGTGATTGCATGACTGCAGGGGTAGTACCTGGGTGATTGGAGAAGTACATAGGTAGGGCCTGGGTGATTGGCTGAGTCCAGGGGTAACAACTGGGTGATTTAATGAGTACATGCGTATGTGTACTACCTGAGTGATTGGAGGACTGCATGGGTAATGCCTGATTGATTGAAGGAGTGCATGGGCAATGCCTGGGTGATTGCATGAGTGCATGGGTACTGGCTGTGTAGTAGGCGGAATGCATGGGTAGTTCTTGGATTATTGCTTGAGTGCATGGGTAATGCCTGGGTGATTGAAGGAATGCAAAGGTATTGCCTGAGTTATTACATGATTGCATAGGTGTTGCCTGGGTGATTTCATGGCTGCAGGGGTAGCACCTGTATGATTTGAGGAGTGCATAGTTAGTGCCTGGGTGATTTTATAAGCGCATGGGTAGTGGCTGGGTGATTGAAGGAGTCCATGGGTAATGCGTGGGTGATTGCATGAGTGCAGGGGTAATGTCTGGGTGATTGGTGAAGTGCATGGATAGTGGCTGGAAGATTGGAGGACTGCAAGGGTAGTGCTTGGGTTATTGCATAAGTGCACAGGTAGTGCCTCGGTCTTTATGTTCTTTTTATGCAGGTAGTATAGCGGGGCCTGCCACAGCCAAAATGGTTAACTGAATCATACAGCATTCTTTTATTTGCTGGGCAGCACAATTTATGTAACAACACATTTAAGCCAAATCTCTGGCCTTCCAAGTAGCAGATTCAAAGTGTTATGGAAGTAAAAAAGTGGAATGAGGTGAGGCAGTTTGACTTCACTATTATCTGAACTCTTTGCTACCAGAGAAATTTCCTGATATATTGATTATTCACCTTGGGGAACATAATGTGGTGACTTAATCAGGTTTGACTTTATTGAAACAAATGAAAGATGATTTTATGCTAATAAAAAAGATGTGGGTATAAAAAAATGTGGTCTGGACTGCATTTGTAGAACAAAGATTTTGTAGGGGTGCCTTATTACATACAGCGGTTAACAAGGCTTGTCAGAAATTGAATAGAGCAATGAGGGTTGTTTTAACTGTCTATCTACCTAAAGGTAATAGCTCATATTCATATAAAGGAAGACAAAGAGTTTTTTTCAGGGTGGATGGAATTCATTTGTCAATGTTTGGGTATTCTTTTCATGTTTTGAAGTTACGTGAGCTGCTTGTAAGCATTTGAAATGAGAGATTGTGGTGTGAGAATTGAGACATTTTAAACTGTGGATTGCTGTATGTCATAGGAGTGATGCAGGAAAACCGCGACCAGCGCCCGGGCCCCTGGTCCTCCGGCCCTCCTGCGCTACAGCTCCTCAGCTCCCCACAAACTCAACGCAGGAAGAACTTCAACTGCAAGCTCTCTTCACCTCTCAAAACACACGGACCCTTCACCTGTCATCACTGTCGTCACTCATTCACCTTCGCTGAGACCCAGGACCCTATAAGTCCCTCCAGCAAAAACTCCATCACACCACAAACCCCGAGAAACATCCTCCTCAACTCCCGCTCCCTCCACAGCCACGCCACAGAAATCTGGGACCTCCTCAACAGCAGCACCTCGAACATCGCCTTCCTCTCCAAAACCTGGACGAACGCCACCTACAGACCAGACATTGTGATCGCCATCCCCGAAGGATACAAGTTCACCCAGAAGGATTGCCCCAACTGCCCGGGAGGAGGCATCGCGATAGCCCACTTGGACAATCTCCAGCTGAGCACCTATTCCGATGGGCCCACAGACCTGATGGAATACCTCCATTTCAAGATCCAGACCAACTCTTCCTCCACCCTCCGAGGCACCCTCATCTACAGACGACCTGGACTCCGCGCTCCTTTTTCCAACTCCATCACCAGCATCATCACGCAGCATGCCATCACCTCCACAGATTTCACACTGCTAGGAGACCTCAACTACCACCTAGACAACCGCCAGGACCCAAACTCCACCACCCTCCTGGACAACCTCCACATCAAAGGACTCAAGCAGAAAGTACCAGAACCAACACACACAGCTGGGCACATCCTTGACCCAGTTTTCACAGCAGGGTACTCCATCATCTTCAACCACTCCTCCAAACTCCTTTGGACTGACTACCGCTGTGTACAACTTCAACTCCAGCACAGGAATTGGAACAAGATCTCCAACGAACAGCTTGCCGCCGCCCTCAACAGCTCTGCTCCCACCATCCCAGACAATGACCCCACCACCTTTGCCAGCAATCTACACAAATGGATCACTGACTGCGCCAACACCACCACCCCCCTTAAAAAAAGCCTCCAAGCCCCAAGCCAATAAAGCCATCTAGTTTTCCACCAAACTACTAGACTCCACACGCACCTACAGATGTCTTGAAAATGGTAGAGGAACTCCAAAACCCATACAGACCTCGACAACTTCAAAATAGTTACTGATGCCCACCACAAGCTCATCAGACACTCCAGGAAGAAAGCACTTCAGGACATAATCTCCACCATTGCACACAATAGCAAGGAACTCTTCTGCATGATCAAAGAGTTTGCACAACCCAACGGTAAGTACACAGACATCACTCCCTCTCTGGACCTCTGTGACAGACTGAGTGCTTTCTTCCATCACAAAATCAAGACTATCTATGACAACTTCTAAACAACAACCTTCAGGAGAAACCCCCTCACAACCCTCCTAGCAGCACGCAGCCGACACTAGACAGCTGGACCACCCTCAGCATCAAAGACACTCTGAGAATAATGAAGACAACCCTGTCCGGGGCCGCCACAGACCCCTGCCATACCACATCTACTGCAAAGCCGCACACATCATTGCCCACAAGCTTCAACATATTATCAACTGCTCCTTTAAGACTGCCTCCTTCCACGATGACTGGGAAAACTCTGAGATCAAACCTCTCCTAAAAAATCCTTCAGGGGACACCACCACCCTCAGGAATTTCAGACCGATCTCCCTACTCCCTTATCCGGCCAAAGTCATAGAAAAAGCTTTCAACTGCCCAATCACCGCCTTCATGGAAGAAAACCACATTCTCGACTCCTCCCAACCAGGCTTCAGGAAGACCCACAGCACTGAAACCACTGTCCTCACAACAACAGACTGTGACATACTAAACTTGCCACCAAGAACTAAACAGTTAACCCATTGCAATAAAGATGCTATTGCGAACTATATACTGTATTATTCTACCCAAGATAGCACCACCGTAACCACGACCAATTACAAACACTCTGATCATTATAAGAAAAAATGCAAGTTTCACACTGTAGTTGATACTCTGAGCATGGCGAACGATATTCTTTACATCTGTCATTATAGACGTCATAGGACATGCTATATTGTCACAGGATGTTTAACAATAAGAAATTACTTCTTGCATCATCAAATCCATACCAAGTGGTTAACAAATTACTTGCTTGCATCTGCATATATTTTATTGTGCTGGGCAGCAGGATCCACCTTCCTAGACCGAATATTATCTGCATGGTGATGAGCAGTCAGCTACCTGTTAACATACGTCACTGGATTTCAGAGGGATAGAAGAAAGTCAATTAGACTTATACATATTAATAAAGAAAGACGTACACTACCAAGACAGTTTTGTGAGGGTGACATCATTAGGTTCATGGTGCTGAACCTTCTTTTATGGTCATTTATTTACTTCCCTCAAACAGGTTGCAGTTGTTCTAGATTTCATTCCCACTATTGTCTCCACAGTCTCTGAAACCTTCTGTTATGAGTCTATAATTAAGCAACTATATCCCACAAAGATTTTTCAGCTTTTCCTCACCTTCATACTATGGGCTCTCAGTATAGTTTGGCAACTTGTGTGGACTGATAACATAAATCTGTGATAAAAGTCAGAAATATATCTAGGTGAGATGACATGCCAGACTAATTAAACCATAATTTTGCATACAGCCTAGAGCACATGTAATGTGACAGGTTTTGATAAAACTGGTGGAGGTTTATTTTTAACTGTCCACGTGAGACCTCAGTGCTGATTGGCACACTTTAAAAAAAACACTTTCAATAGCATGTTTCGCTTCCTTTCTATGTGTCCCTGGAAACCCCTTAAGCTTCTCAAATGCTCTTACTGCATGATTGATGAGCTGGTAATCTCAAGGCAGTTATATCATCCATATGCAGTGCTTCTGTAAGTGTTCCAATTTCCTGAACAGCATCAGCAACACCAGCTAGATTCAGGAAATAATCTTCTGATGTCAGGATCTTATTTAGTCACTGAAAGTAGAATGATGTTTGGCATTAAGATATGTACTTAGCTGGACTGACAGACATGCTTGTGAAGGGCAGGGTATGACTCCCAGACTGGTCAATATGCCCTTTTTGCTGGAGGCAATCCACTGAACTAAAAATACTTGCCCAATTTTGAGAACTACCATTTCCAACTCTTTGAACACTCAGGGAGTTTCCATCGATTCTTTGGTAACTGTTGATATATAGCATAATGTTTTTTCATAAAATTATGTGAGGTGCTTAACACCTGGCAACTGTGTTCTATACACTAAGGGGCTCATTAGGATGGTGGGTGGACCTGAGTCCGCCCACCATCCCTGCGGTGAGGGTACTGGCTGCCATACATGCCACTGTTCTGCATCGTGAATTGTGGTGAACGCATTCTGCAATTCAACACATTGTGAGGGCGCTGCTGACAGCACCCGCTGCAATGTGCCCAAGTGCACCCCACCTCCCCCAGACACTAAGGGGGCTGGCAACGGGCCCCTAGACCCAATCCCCTCAAGCCTTTCCATGGCGGTATCGCTGCCATGGAAAGGCCTCTCATTTCCCACATCCTAATATGGTGGGCTGTGTCTGCTAGGCACCGCCACCAAATTAGTGGCCCTGCTCCCCTCGCTAGGCAATCGTTACGATTGCCACCGGCGGTAAAGGGATGGATAGACTTTGCGTCCACTCTGATACCAACCACCATCCTAACAGGGTGGTGGGTAAATCTCATCATGATGGCGGATTGATTGTCATTGCCGGCCCGGCAGTGGCGATCATTTCTCCAGCATAATGAGCCGATAATTTTAATCTGGTGGCATATTCAGTGCCATTTTACAAGGTGGGGTCGTTTGAACACAGGCGCTCCAAAACACCAGAGTTTTTCCCAAACATCACACTGGTACAATCACTGCACACCATTATCCAATTTTCTGCAAGGAATCGGTTGCAAAATTAATGTTTCACAAAACATTTTAACAGTGAGGCCTCAATGCACTCTGCATTCCCCCTAGTCAACTCAACCAAGTCAGGAAAAAGGTGAGGGGGTCTTTTCCATTGATTGCATCATGGCTAAAAATTATTCATACTGACACAGAAGAAAGGTTGTCGACTCATCAATGTAAACAAAGATTTTGGGATCCTGTTCAACAATACCCATGCAAAGTTTCCTCCACATTTCATTAGCTATACAATGGGTTATCTGTGCTGCATTATAAACATTGTGAAGAATTGAGCCTACCTTTGCCTCGTTTGCAACGTGTCTGAAAATAATGAGTATGAAAAACATTAACTACTGAAGCATGGAAATTCCTCTGTTGGTCACTGATATTTGACAGCAGTCCCTCTGGGCCCCATTAGGATGGGGAGCGGAAAACCACGCTGACCGCCACGGATGCAGGAAACAACCGCCCGCCAGGACCGTGGATAAATCGGCGGTCAAATTAGGATCACCCACCAAAAAAGACCGACCACGGCGGTAGCGGGTGAATAAAAACCGCCCGACGTGGCGGTGACGATCAAAAAACGACCGCGGTGGTCGGAAACTCAGCGGAAAAGTAACAACCTACCGCAAGCATAGCAGAGACAGCACACAGGAAATTAGTAAATCCCCGATGGTCCCGTGGTACGATCCGCCGTTTCCAACCGCCTTGGTCGCACACTGGAGTGAATGGGAGAGCCAGCGGAAGAGCTGCAGCAGAGCCACTGCAGCGGACGATCCTCACAAAACTTGGCCGACGTAGCAAAAACAAAACAACAAAGGCAAACATTGCACAAAAAAAGTAGCCATGCCCCCAATACACCAGACACATCCCAATGAAACAAATAAATGCCAACCAGGAACATACAATTTCCAGGACAACTCCCACAACACACCGGACAACAAAACACCATTGGGACACACCCACATAGCTCAGTATAAAACCAGCCCCTTCACTGACCACAATCCTTTGCAACACTCCAGAAGAGGAGGGCATATACCAGACCTGACAGGAGAGGCAAGAGAACACAGCACACACATCACCACTACCACCACCATCACACCAGCACCAACAATCCCCCAGCACATAACACACCTCACACACAAATACCATACCCACCACCCACACCCTTGCACCCACAAACACTTTGCACACTACACACCATGGCATCACATAAAATGCCCAAATTCACAGAGAGTGGGTTGACAGTCATGGTAAATGAGATAGTCAGAGTGGAACACAACTGTTTGGTAGCCTGGTCCAACAGACACCATTAGCCACAAGGACACAAATGTGGCAAAGGATACTCCAAAGAGTCAATGCAGTAGGAAACACCCGGCGATGCAAGAAGGAGATCATGAAGCGGTGGGATGATCTGGAGAGGGTTGTCAAAGAGAGGAGAAGCAAGGACCGGGAGCTGGCTGACAGGACTGGCGGTGGCCCTCCCATTCCACCATAAACATTCTCACCATGGGAGTAGAAGGTGCTTGCCATACTGCATCCTGAGAGTTTCACAGGAAAATCTGGGGGAGTGGAGACTGGTAAGTACAAACAAATGTTCACCAACACACTGATATGTACTTTCTTTCACAACCCAAACACCATTGTATTGTACACCCTCACCTAACAGGTAGGTAGCCATCTTGCCTGGGGGGCCTGTATGGGGGAGGGAGGCCTGTAACAATACTTCCACCATGCCCCCTGTCCCGCCCCCTAAGCAGGATGTAGCACACCACACCAACCCAGAAGCTCTTGGAATCTATTGCATTGTTCATCTTCACCTAACACGTAGGTAGCCATCTTGCCTGGGAGGTCTCTGTGTGGGAGGGATGCCTGTACCACTACTCCCACCATGTCCCCTGTCCCACTCCTAAGCAGGATGTAGCACACCACACCAACCCAGAAGCAGTTTGCAGCCATTGCATTGGTCACCTTCACCTATCAGGTAGGTAGCCATCTTGCCTGGGAGGTGTGTGTGTGGGAGGGAGGCCTGTACCACTACTCCCACCATGGCCCATGTCCCAACCCTCAGAAGGATGTAGCACACCACACCAACCCAGAAGCAGTTTGCAGCCATTGCATTGTTCACCTTCACCTAACAGGTAGGTAGCCATCTTGCCTGGGAGGTCTGTGTGTGGGAGGGAGGCCTGCACCACTACTCCAACCATGCCCCCCTGTCCAACCCTTAATCAGGATGTAGCACACCACACCAACACAGAAGCAATTTGCAGCCATTGCATTGTTCACCTTCACCTAACAGATAGGTAGCCATCTTGCCTGGGAGGTCTGTGTGTGGGAGGGAGGCCTGTACCACTACTCCCACCATGCCCCTGTCCTACCCATAATCAGGATGTAGCACACCACACCAACCCAGAAGAAGTTTTCAGCCATTGCATTGTTCACCTTCATCTAACAGGTATGTAGCCATCTTGCCCGGGAGGTCTGTGTGGGGGAGGGAGGCCTGTACCACTACTCTAACCATGCCCCCTGTCCCACACCCCAGCAGGTTGGATCACTCCCTCCCACCCACAAGCATGTGGCAGTCATTGCATCAACTCACGACTTTCCTTCTACACCCCCTCCCGCCTCCTATGATCCTCCAACCAAGCCCTTGCAACTGTACCTCGCATCAACAAAACCACCATGGGAGGCAGATCCTTCTCCTACCTGACAGCTAAAACCTGGAACTCACTTCCCACTCACCTTCGCCTCACTCAGAACCACCTTACATTCAGAAAGCAACTTAAAACCTGGATATTCGACAAGTAATTCCCCTCCCTTCTTCAAGCGCCTTGAGACCCTCTGGGTATGCAGCGCGCTATATAAATCACTTGACTTGACTTGACTAGCATGTACGTGCAGCCACACATCTGTCACCAATGAAATGGTACCATGTGCCAACACCAGGCCTCTCCATGCACAAATATGCACACCGACCCCGTTTGACATACACAGTGTGCACACAGGTAAGCAAAGGGAACGGTCACAGATAACAAAGAGTCACAAACCAATGGACATGCACAAGGAAGGCCGTGCACAACCGTGCACAGCACACACTGATGAGTGCATTGCCATGTGGCCCAATCAGCAAGGAGCATGTTAAATCACAGGAAGCATGTGTGGGCTCATAAATACAAATATGTACATTACAGGTCAAAGTCATGCAGTACAATAAAATAGCCATTCCATGGCCAGATGTGACGTCAGCCAGGGCATACAATCAACATTGAGAGAACCATTAAACTAATTTGTGCTGGTCCCTACATGGCAACTGGTCCCTGTGAACATGATCACAGCAAGATTTGCATGCAATGCATCAACATCTGACTACATGTACGAGTAATGTATGTACCTCTATATCATGTCATGAGGCACAGTGTTGCACATAGCAAAAGATGTAAAGATCAGTCAATTAGGTAGTGTACAGACACTGGATGACAAACAGTTAACAGAATTCTTACTGAGTGCACAACACTGACCATTCTCCATCTAATGCACAGGTGATCAAGAACTCACTGCTGAGGACAACATCAATGACCAGCAGAGCCAGTCTCCACCCCCGGTACATGGACTCTCGGATGAAGACTCCCAGGATTTTCAGGACGATGAGCTCGAGGCCGGCCCATCTGGTGTGCCAGGGAGCACCAGGTCCCAGGACCCCATCCTCCCCACCACCACGTCTGAGGCAACAACAACTGCGCAGCAGAGCCCTGCTGTTACGGCCTGTGCGTCCACCGCAATCACCACCACCACCAGTGTCACCTGTAACACCCTCCCTGTCTCAGGGGATGACCAGCCCACACTAACAACTGTGGACGGCAGGGTGAGTGTGCGTGGACCCTCAGTGGCGAGGCAACAGGTCTGTGGCAGCAGGGCAGGCGTGAGGGCCAGGGTCACCCCCAGACATCAGGAGGTTGGGACCCCATCCCTGGACCACTTCACCAGAGTCATCAGGGTTTACAAACAGGTCCAAGGACAAAGTGGCCGGTCTGATGAACTCTTATGCGAGCTCATCCTGCTGATGAGGCACATCGACAACCTCATCGGTCAAATGACGGACCTCATGGGCCATCAAGAGGCGTTACTGAGGGACAGGCCTGTGTCCCAACCAATACCTCCACCCCCCTCTGGTGTGCTGCAGGAGGACAGTTCACCATCCTCCCCTGCGGCCACTGAGAGGGGTGAGTCCTCAGATGCCGCTGGCACCACAGCAGGGCCCACTCAGCGAAATGACCAATGGGCCATCCAAAGAAGAGCCTGGGAGTCTCTGGAGGCAAAGCACCAGCCAAACACCAGTCACGGAGCCAGCCCCGATGGCAACCCTCTTCCCCACTGCATTGACTGTTTGAACAGTCCTTCCCCACACTGCCTTGGGAATGGTACTTGTCTGTTGCACTGGGTCACCACATCAATGTGGTGTCCACTCATTCATCTCATTTACTTGACTGTCACATCACTGCTCCATCACCAACTTTATGTTTATCTGCCCGTCCCCTCACATGTCAACAGTCTTCAAGGTGTCCATAATGTATCAGAAATATGTACTGAATGTAGGAATGGATACATTTGAGGCACCTAGGGAAACACAACAGAACATCATTCACTGGTGTGAGTGTGGCATCACAGATATTACACTACATAAACCATCTACATAGCCCACAATCAGATGACACAATGGGCAACGAGTGTCAACAAACATGTCCGGTATATGTTCACAGATTACATGTCACTGTCACACATCCACAAACATGGCTACTTCACATCTGGCTGGCTGTACCATTTGTACATAGCCCTTCATGACACCAGCAATCACACCAGACAATGTACATGTTTTACTCTGTCACCCACCTTTAAGTGAAGTAGGGGTGAAGAGCTGTTGACGCGTCACCTCCTTCCTCCTCTCCACTGTCCTCATCACTGGACTCAGGTTCTTGTGCAGGCGGGGGCCTTGGGTCCTCCTCATCATCCAGGAGCAGAGGAATCTGCTTGTGAATGGCCAGGTTGTGGAGCATGCAGCATGCCACTATGATCTTGCACACCTTCCCAGGCGAGTATGACAGTGCACCTCCAGTTTTGTCAAGGCAGGGGAAACGTGGCTTGAGCAGGCCAAAAGTATGCTCAACCACACGACGTGTCCTGCCATGAGCTTCATTGTATCTGATATCATCCAGGGTCCTGGGATTACGCAGTGGGCTCAGCAGCCATGGATGGCAGGGATATGCAGAGTCACCTTTTAATGACAGACACACAGCACATTGTTGCACAGGCAGAGGGCAGCAAGTCACACACCCAGCATGCCATATGACTAGGCATACTCACCCAAAATCCAAGCACGTTCGGGAAGCAGATTGGCCATCAGCCTGGGCATAATGTTATTTTCCAGGATGTAGGAGTCATGGGCTGAGCCAGGGAATCTGGCAAACACATGCGAGATGGTCATATCGGCCAGGCACATCATCTGCACATTGATCAAGTGACAATGTTTTCTATTATGGAAAATGTGCTCACTCCCCTGCAAGACCAACGTGTGTGCAATCAATGGCCCCAACAACATAGGGGATGTGCCCAAGGGGATAGAAGTCTCCCTTCACACCTGCCAATTTTGCTCCCAGGGGTAAATGTATGTATCTGTCGGTGTAGATCATCATGGCTGCAAGAACATCCCGCAGCACCATGCTGAACATGGGTTGAGACATCCCAGCAGCGCTGGCCCCGGTCTCCTGGAAGGATCCAGTGGCAAAATAATGGAGGGCTGCCATCACCTTGTAAGTTGGTGTGAAAACTGTTGGGTAGTGGCGACAAGGCTGCAGGTGGGCTCCAACAGATCACAAAGGGTTTTCAGGGTGGCTCAGTTCAGATGGAACTTGCAAATGATCGCCATATCCTCCATGTCCTCAAGCAGTGTCAAGTGACATATCTCAATCGGCCTCCTCCTAGCTGAGATGAAATTGGACACATGTCAATGACATCCATCATGAGATGCCCACAGCATTTCACGTTCAGGATGAAACAGATTGAACAAACCTTGACTTGAGGGGTGTGTGACACACCATGTTTCATGGGTGTATGTTTGAGTCACACAGAGGGCACACCTCTCCATTTACAATACACTATTGCGTAAAAGACCACATTGGTCAATGTGAATGCACATATTTTCAAGGCCACATTCCACATGTGCACGCCTGGGAGCATGTCATCCAGCCATTGTGCAACAAATCAACACAACTGTCTCATACTCATCTGCTGCACCTGTCAGACCTCAATTCATCATTCAAACTTGGCACACATCCACAAAACAATGATCAAAGTTGGCAGTGAATTGACAATTGCGTGTATGAGCAAACGGATACGGTACAAAAGGGGGTGGGTCCAGGGAAGACATGGCTTGGCAGTTCGGGCTGGACTGTTCCCATGAGGCGCAGGGTCAGACTGATTTGCATATAGCCATGTCTGAACTGGGGTGGCAGAGTGGGATTAAACCCACGGTGATGGATTAAACCCATATCTTTTGACTGGGTGTGAGTGTTTGATTGATTCAGATGCTCCATCCATCACCACCCCCATTTGTACCGCTTTTGGCCTCCATAAGTGTGGCAGGGTATGCTCAGACGTGAGTCCCTTGCTCACTTAGCCTGGATTCAAGCAAGCCGGGCTGAAGACGGCTGGAATGCCAGAAACCGGTCCTCGGAAGCTTGTTTCAGGTCCAGGGAAGACATGGCTTGGCAGTTCGGGCTGGACTGTTCCCATGAAGCACAGGGTCAGACTGATTTGCATATAGCCATGTCTGAACTGGGATGGCAGAGTGGGCTAAAGAACGGTGATGGATTAAACCCAGATCTTTTGACTGGGTGTGAGTGTTTGATTGATTCAGATGCTCAGTCCATCACCACCCTCTTTTGTACCGCTTTCCTGCACTACAGCTGTGCAAAGGCCCAGAAGAGTTGTCCCCAGTGACCCCATGTGTCTGTAATTTTGCCACCGCGTCCATAGGCGCTGAGGTCCCTCGAGTGAGCTGTCCATCACAGTGGGGGAAAGGGCGGAATGAGGTTCCATAGCTTAGTGGGTGTGGGGCCAGGCTTCTGTGCGAGTTCACATGCCTCTTGTTTATAAAGGTCAGAGGCCGATCAGCGCAGCAGATGAGGAGACAGCAGTAAGTGCTACCTCATTGGGTAAATGTATCGTGCTTTTCCTGCACTACAGCTGTGTAAAGGCCCAGAAGAGTTGTCTCCAGTGACCCCGTGTGTCCGTAACTTTGCCACAGCACCCATAGGCGCTGAGGTCCCTCGAGTGAGCTATCCATCACAGTGGGGGAAAGGGTGGGAAGAGTTTGCATAGCCTAGTGTTTTTGGGGCCTGGCTTCTGTGCGAGTTTACATGCCTCTTGTTTATAAAGGTCGGAGGCCGATCAGAACAGCAGAGGAGGAGAAAGCAGCCTCCTGGTCACTGGAAGTACAGAGCGATTGCGCTCGAGAAACTCGTGGATGCCTAGACCTCCATCACGGATTACAGCTATTTGGGGAGAAAGCACACCTGCCTAGCATCGGCCGTGCTCACTAGATTCTTGGGCTGATTATAATTCGTTACTGAATTTGAGCTTGAACTCGGGCACCTGCTTTATTTATATCTGTAAGTGCTTCCTGTTGAGGTTTAATTTTTGTGACAGGAGCCAGGTTGCCTAATTGTAACTATTCTTTGACCCTGCTTCGAGGGTCAGAGCAGGGTCAGAGAATAGTTGCAAGAAGGCAACGAGGCGCCGCTCAGAAGCACTTACAGTGTTACAGCAGGTTCCCAAGTTGAAGTTAATTTCTTTGTAACCCTTGTAAAAGGTTACAAAGAAATTAGCTTCAACGTCTGCACCTGCTGTAACCCTGTAAGTGCTTCCTGAACAAAAGTTGTCCCGCTCGCAGATTTGCGGATTTTGCAGCGATTTCACGAGATTGGCGGATCGCGAAATTGCGGAAAATACTTACTCTTTTTCGTGTTTTGCTATTGTTGGCTACATTGTTCAGATGTCAGGTTGGGGTACACTGCCAGCACAGGGTGTGATGCTGTGCACAGATTTGCATGGAGGCTGGGCAATGTCATCATGTATGTGTGTTATTCCTTTATGTGTGCCCAGTTGTGTATGTGTATGGTCATCTTGTATTGGCCCTTAATCCTGGTCCCATGGCCTACATGAGATGTGTGCTCTTGGGTAGTCAAGAAGTGTGTAGTGTAAAGGGTGTGCGTTTGTAGGGGGTGTGGATGTGTGTGTGCCCCTGGATTGTGAAAGACACACATGTGTCACCCAGGAGTTGTGTGCCTGTAGTTTGGATTGTTCTGCCCTGTGGATGTGGTTGTATGCACATGTGTGAGTTGTCTGTTGTGGACTGTGCAGCGTGTTGGTGTGTTCGTGCTGTTCTGTATGACTCCTAATTGTTTTTTTGTCATTTATGAGTGTGCAGAGTGTGTGACTTGCACATAAGTGTTGTGTTTGTTTGATCATCCATGTGTCTTGATAGTTTTTGTGTAGACTGTGCATCCCTGCTGCTCCACACTGCCATTGTGGTTGTATTTCTCATGCATTGTAGGTACATGGTGCCTTTTATCCTTCTGTATGGCATGGTGTGTCTGGTGTAATGCCATCCCCTAAGTGCGCCACTTATGCCTGCCCATTGTGAGTCTGCACTCCCTCTATTTTAGTATGGTACACCCCTTACAGGTCAACTACTCACATGCAAGACAGTTCACTTTAATGTCAGCTATCCCTTTGGTTTACATGTGTGTGGGCTCCCCATCACTTCATTTGTGACACTGTGCTTTGTGGTGCAGTTCATGGGCCAAGTGTGATGTTTCAGTATGGACATTGCCCCAATGGTTTATGTGTGATGTCCTTGTGCGATTAATCAGTGAAGATTGCTCATGTGCACTTCAGCTGTGTATGCTGCTCAGTGCTCTGGTCAAGATGGTTCTGCTCTTGTATCCCAGAGTGGTGCATCTGTTGTTGTTGTGTTGGATGTATGTGTGTTGGCTGTGGTATTCCTTCACTTCCTGGGTGTGTTGTTGTGTTTGTGCTGTGCTGATTTGTGTTGTATGTGTTGAGGTTGTGTCAGTCATGTCTGTGTGAGACTGTTCTGCTTGTTGTGCACAAACTGCTTGTTGTGCATATAGTGCTGTGTGTATGTGGCCTTGGCATTGGCTGATGTGCATCCCCTGATGTCCTGTACTGTTTGTTCATTTTTTATTTCATGCGCTTCTGTAGTTAGTTTCAAGTGGCAGCGTAGTTCTGTGATGGTGCACTTCTTGTGTGATTTGCGGTATGCTGTGTGTGTTTTATTCCTGACTAATGATGTTGTGCACTCCTGTGGTGTCGGTGCTCCCATTACCTCTCATCAGTTTTGCTGACAGGGTATGTCTGTTTCTGATGGGGTTCTGTGTGTGTTTCTGTAGTGTTTTGTTTTTGTGTGTTAATTTTGGGCAGACATCTGTTCAGGCATGTGTGTTATGTTTGTGGCTACACCCAGGGTGTGTGTTTGTTTGTGTGTCTATGTACTGGCAAGTATTGGCAGCCTTCAGCATGTGTGGCACTGGTGTTGTGTGTTCCTGTGCAACCACTCCTGCAGTGGCTGTCTCCCTGGTTGTTTGTTGTGTGGTGCAGAGTGTGGATTGAGCTTGCTTCCTGCTGTGCTTGTTGCTGTGCATGGGGGTGCACCGGATGGGCACCTGGCCTGTGCCTTCATGGGGTGTGTTAATGTGTGGGGGAGAGGTGTGTCCTTGGGGTGTTTGTGCCCTGCCCATGCCTTGGACTTCCCCTGCCTTCTGCATTGTGCGCATGTATTGACCGCTGCGGTGACGTGACCGGGACGTTGCTGCAAGTTTGAGGTTGATGTGTGTCCAGGATGCAGTGGGGTGACTTGGTGGCAGGTGGGTCAGGTGTGGGTGCCCGTGTGGATGTGTTGATGCCCCCAGCAGGGTGTGTGTTGTTTTTGTGTAGTTGCGTACCTGCGGCGGCGTCCACGGCGGCCCATGAGATGATAGTGCTGTAGCAGGTACACCACCGGGAACATGTGTAGGGAAGGGTCCATGACGGTCGTGACCAGGTGGAGAGGACCGGGACTGTGGTATCGCGCTCAGCTTTTGAGTTTCCGCCGTCTTGGGTCGGGCGGTGTCTACACTGCTGTGCGTCTGCTTGTTTGGGACATCCTAATTTTTGGAGGGGGGCACCGCAGCGGTGGTGGGTGCACTTTGATGGCAGTGCGTGTCACTCCGCGGCGGATGGGAATTGACCTATGTTTTACAATACTAATATGGCGGACGTGTTTACCGCTGCTCGCGGGCGGAAAAAGGCGTATTTCCGCCCCGCCAGCACCGCACTGGTGCCACCTCCGGCATCCTAATGGGCCCCTCTGTATTGGATGCAGCTTGGATATAACATGCTTTAGTATGTACTTCGGAAAGTTTGTGCTCATGAATTTTTCTTCGTAGAGAGGTTAAACTGGGTAGCTTTTGTTGGACTATATGCAGCAATGCTCCCAGTGATCGATTCTCAAACCCTGTAATGCGGACCCTCCAAGTAGTTTTACCTCACTGCATATTTTCACCCAAGGTGGCAATTGTCTGTGCTTTGCCATGGATACTTTTCTTTAAATTAAGCCCAATGATTGTGGTCCCAAAACTCTAACAAGCTGGAATCCCTTTCAAACCTGGCACCTGCATCTTTGTCTGCTGCTCTGCCATTTTTCAGTAGAGAAGGTGGGCTCTATCATTGGCTTGACATCATCCTCTCTGGGGCAGGCACATCTTGCAGGGCAAACTGGTTTGTGCTAGGCTACTTTCCAAATCGAACTGCAATTGCTTGTGGGCATTTGTAAAGAATTCCATGATGCTGGATTTGCATTTGAATATTTCTGTAGAAATAGGAAGACATGGGTCCAGCTGCATATTATTGCACTGGTCACTCTTGTGTAGATATTCACTTTTGGTCGGTGAGCCAAAACGTTTTTAGAAAATGTAAAGTTGTTTGGCAAAAATATTTGCACCATGACTTGACCTAGGTGATAAATTTAGCATTTTTAAAACTTGATTTGGAACACATTTTTGTACTCATTTGACAAATGAATCCCCAATACAGGTTTGTGGTGAAATGTATAATTAAACAAAAGGAAGTAACAAGATGCCCTTTCGAAGAAACTTTCCAGGCTAATAGCGTGAGCCTGTACCGAAAATATCATTCTTCATTTAGTTTCTCATGTATTGTGGGGCATTAAATTAGGAGGGTTTGTGGTCATAAGTGGGTCAAAACTTTTCTTGCAGAGTGTAATATTGTTCTTACCTCTCTTGGGCCCCACTGATGCAACCTCTATACTAGAGAGTGAAAGCAAGATTTTCTTTCTGGCAGCAGATGGCTTTGTGGCTTTCTTGTGATCTGTGTAGTCTCCTAGGTGTGAATGAGACCCGGCACAGCTCTGCTGTGCTGAACGATGGACCATGGCAGGTGTGAACAGTAAAGAAAAATTGGGCTTCAAGTAAACATGTATGACACAGAGCAGTGTTTAATTGGGTGGCTTCTGAGATAACGTCTGAGAGCTGTGGCACATAAAAAGAAGACTACATATAAAAGGAAGACTGTAGGCCATTTAGTGGTTGAAGAACACATGAAATCATGCTGGTCTGATCATCCATTCCTTAGAAACACTTCCGGGGCATTCCATGGATAGCCATCAAGCTGGAATCACCAAACATTAATATGCCAAAGAGCTGAAGGGATTTTGCCTGCTGAAGGAGGAGTAATTACATTTATTGTTGATTAATTCAAATCTTACAATATACATTCATAACAAAGCCTGTTAAAATCAAATATTTTACCAACACTTAGGCATATTCCAAAGTACATTTAATTACGCTGTAAAATTGATGTAAAATTCCTAAAATACCAGCACCCTGGTTTTTGCAAGTGATGAAATTACATTTTGGTCATAAATGTTATCCCCACTGGGCTCTTAAGTTAATTAATGCAAATAAAAAAAAACAAAGTTAGCTTCTCATTTTGTAAATATCTAGTCACCACTTCTAATTAGTTGAGCCAATACCCACAGGGATTTTAGGCTGATATGGGATCATAGAGATCCAGATTTCTAGTCACATGTATCAGAAACTTAGCAAAAGTGCAATTCAGAACTATATCGGATGTTTTAAGACATGCTGTCACAGCTGATCTAAAGTCACAAATAACCTGTTTATTAAAGGGTATCTTTAATAGCCTCCTCCTTTCTTTCAATATTGTAGGATGTAGTTTTTTGTTATTTGCTGCCAAGGCATTTCATGAGCCAGGCCTTGTAAAAGTCCAAATCGTGCTTTAATAAAAGCTGTGTTTTTGCTTCATAGACCAATCAGTCTCAAGATAGGGCTTTAGTTTAAAAGATTTATGTTGTTCAGTATCATTCAAGTATGAGCTCGTTGCTTAATAGTCTCCTTGTCTTTCCACAGACATTCTTTTCATCATTCCATTGATAACTTTTTTAAAGACTCCAAGGGGAGTAACATTTCCCAAACAGAACGAGCTGATAGATCATCTATAGCTGATTCTAGATTCCTCCAAGGAGGAGAATTTCGATTTGTTGCATTTCTTGCCAAAGAATTTGGCCCATTTGATTTGAGCTAATTGAATTTTATTCTCTTCCAAATCTTGATATAAGTTCCTTTCTCTGTCAACAATCTGGTTTGTTAATCCAATTCCAGCCTTATCTGAGCTGATGAGGCATTTTATTGTTTTTTTTGTCATTATATTGTTTAAAACTATAGAATCTCTACCACATAGTGCCTCACTTCCATAGGAAATGGCAAACAATAATGTTGCTGTTATTACATTATTATTTAACAATGCAAGATGGCTTGGCCCACCTCGAATCCTTTGAAAAGTGTGAAAAGCTAAAGGTAAGGTGTTCGCTCTTCTCTGCCAATCTATCTTGTGCTGCTGGAAGGAACCTTAGTCATCAAAAACAGCTCCCAGGTACCAATATGTTTTCACCATCTTGGGTTGGCGAACTTGTAGGTACCACTAATGCTTTCTCTGAATCCTGTGACTTATTTCCATAACTTTTGTCTTTTTCCCATTTATAGCCATGTCATTCACGAGTGAGTAGCTTGATAATATGTTCATGAGACGTTGCAAGCCAACCTTTGTTTGACTTAACAAGATAACATTGTCCGCATATAATAGGTTTGAAATGCACTTGTCTGCTAACTTTGGGGGATGCCCACTTTCTTCGTCCAATGCAAATGGTAAATCGAACAGAAATATATGAAATAAATATGGTGCAAAAATGCATCCTCACTTTAGCCTTTGAGAGGTTTCAAATTTTCTCGACAAGTGTGAACTGTTGCCTATTCACACCATGATCCAGGTGTCAGGGTACAATAACTGATTGCCTTTAAAAGACTTGCAGGAATTCCTTGTTTATTCAACTTTTGCCAGAGGATTTGCTTCTGTACACCATCAAATTACTTTAAACCTATATAATACAGGTAAATTGGTTGCTTTCTTGATTTGATATTTTTCTGTAATTGCTGAAAGAGCTAAAATATTGGTGGCCACACTTGACCCTTGAATGAAGCTGAAGGAGGTGCAAGTTGCCATTACTGAAAATTAGGGTGCAGAGCGAGAATATTGAGTAAAAAATATCAAATTGCACAAATATCATGGCAAAAATATTGTGGGTCAGGAATATCAACAGACAAATTCTCGTGGTCAAGAATATCGATTTTAATAAGTAATATTGATGTAAAAAATATCAAAGTGTTTAATATCGTTTGCAAAAATATAATTGTTAAAAATATCAATTTTTTATTAATGTTATGTATTTTGGTGTATATTTTATATGTGTGTGATGCTTGGTTTTTTTGATTGAATTTTTTTATTATATGTGTTAAAATGTTAGTAGTTATTAATTTTCATTTCATTTCTTTTAATTTTAGGTTTTTAGTTCCTTAGCGGGTTGTGGGTTTAGAGGGGAATAGGGTGAGAAGTAATTTAATTATATGAAATGTATTGATTATTTTTAATAGTTATTAAAAATATATATTGTTAATTTGCATTTTTAGTTCTGTAGCGGGTTGTGGGTTTATAGGGGAATAGGATGGAAAGTAATTCAATTATATACAATGTATTGAATAATTTGTGTTTATTAATATTTGTTGAATTGTGATGGTATAGTGTTAAAAGTGTAACTTAATTTATCATTAATTATTTAATAATTAGTTGTTAATTACTTCTAATTAATTGATTAGTAATTAATTATGGTAATTGTGTAATTAATTTTAAGTGTGTGCTGTGATGTTTATAGGTTTGAATAATGGGAAGTGTGGGAAGTAATTATTATTATTATTATTTAAAAAAAATATTGTTATTGAAATTACATGAGTACAAAACCAACACAAAAGACAAAAGGCAAAAGACAAGGCACATGTATAATAGGCGATAACATCCCAAAAATCGAAAAAAATAATTCTAAATTCATACTTGGTTGCATATCATCCCTTACGAGCAGGGGATAATATACCATGCTGATATCAATGCCAATGTGTAAATGTAACAAAAATAGACACTTGTAAGAACTCCATATAAGTCATAACTGCCTCCCAAATTTGACGACCGAGTTTTTATTTTCCGCCTACCTTTAAGAGCATATAAACTATATTCCATATTGAACATTGCGAGGAGCCTTGCCCTCCATGCCTCAAATGATGGGGCGTCTTTTTGTAGCCAACAAGATGCAATGCAGATTCTAATAACTGTTGTGGCTAATAAAATCAAATATACTGATTTGCTAGGTACTTTGTCCGCTGCTGCTCCCATCTCTACCCCCAACAACATCTGCATGGCTGACAATTGTGTAGGCTCCCCCAAGATTTCGGTGAGAAATGGTTCCATATGCCCAAACAACATACTTAAGTGCCCACATGAGTAAAAAACGTGCACCACGTCAGCAGCTTTTGTCCCACAGCGGAAACACTTTTCCTCCTGACCACCCCCCAATTTAGCGATTTTATCAGGTGTAAAATAGAAGTTGACGACAGTCTTATAGTCTTGGGCATAAAGATTAGCAGACATAAAGAGTCGTCCAGCCAAATCTATGGAAGTCTCAACCTGTATACCCCGCATCATAATCTATTATCCAATTTGCGGCTATGGACTTCCAAATCATTAGGCATTGTGCCCAGCATTAAGGTATAGAGTGTACCGATTTGTGCCTCTTTCCTTACTACCTCAATAAGAGGGTTGGGTTGAATTTGCCAGCGGGCTTTCAACAAATAATCCCTAAGTTGTAGATATTTAAAGTAATCCACCCAAGACAAATTATATTGATCCCTAAGCTGCTCAAACGACTTTAGCCAACCGTCCATAAATAAATCACCAACCATGAAGACTCCTCTAGCCCGCCAGTTGTATACTACCCAGTCCCAAATTACTATTGGAAGAAGGGTAGATGCTGTTAGTGGAGTGTACCAAGAAACTCTTTCTACCTCGTACATCTTCTTGACAGCTTTCCATACTTTATAGGCAGCTATAAGAATTTTAAATCTCGTGCGCTTATAATAGCTCCAGTAAAAGTTGATAAACAATCAATTTTTTGCATCGCTGCCCAAATACATTTGATAGATAGAGGGAGACTCAGACATATCTGTTGGTCCTACCCCAATGAGCAATATACTCATATGTTGCAACATACACGCAAAATAGTATAAAGTAAAGTCAGGAACAGCACAGCCCCCTTGAGCCTTTGGTAAAACAATATATCGCATTGCTCTTCTCGCTTTTCCTCGTGCCCATATAAATCTAGCAAAAATAGACTGATAGAGCGAGATTGGCTCGAGGTATCTCCAAGGGCACACATCTAAAAAAAATAACATTTTCGGTAAGATCATAGTTTTTAGGACGTTACATCTTCCCACCAAGGATAAGTGTAGACATTCACATTGATCAAATTGTCTACGGACCCCCGCCACAAGCCTCCCCCAATTAGCCTCAACCAGCGGACTTAAGGAGGCCCGTATCCTAATCCCCAAGTAAGTCACCTCTTGTAAGACCCTTTGATCAGTGTATGGGCCAGTATTAACACATAAAATTTGTGTTTGGAACAAAATAATCCAACCTCACCAATTTTAGGTGTGGACAAGAAAAAAAAAGTGTATCCTGGGTCGTTTCCCCTCAATGTGGCCAACACATCTACAAAGCCATGTGCAGTAATCAAAGATTTCAGCGCCTTAAACACTTTTGGTTTTCTGCCGGTATATCTGTAATTGTCATTTCCCAAAGAATTGGGCAGTAGATTTATGTTTAAATCACCAAAACAATCAATGGAGTTGGCCATAGCGCCAGCTCAACATTGAGGAGTTCTAAGACTGACGCCTCATCCATATTAGAACCATATATTGAACACAACGTATATTTCAGTGTCCCAGCAGCACACTCAGCTATTGCCCATCTCCCCAGACCATCCGCCAATATCCTACTTGTGTTAACAATGTGTTTTTTGCTATAATTACAATGCCCCTTGATGTGGAAGCCTGTTTAGTATAAGCCACTACAGTATACCCCAACTATGTTAATAATTTTCTCTTAGCCCATGCTATATGGGTCTCCTGGAGATGCATCACATCACAGTGGAGCATCTGCAACTCGCTTGCAACACACTGCCTTTTATAAAGATGATTCAATCCCCTGACATTCAACGAGCTAAATCCAATACCCTTAACGGCCATCTATCTCTACTGTGCCTCCAACGGAAAGAAACATGTGCCATACATAGCTAGCTATCATACAATGAAAAGAAATGTACTCATGTATTAATTTTATTTTTCTCCCCTCCCCAATACCGCCCCCCTGCCCTCCGTCCCCCCCTCCCAGCCCTTCCCCACCCAACCACCCAAAACGGGACATAAGGACCATGTCCTCAGTGATGGAGAGTGTTTGTGTGGCACCCCCCCCCCCCATGGCCACCCGCCCGAATTCCACCCGTCACCACCATATCTCTTCAGTTATAAAACGCCCCTCTTTCGGTGTTAACATACTAGCATATTATTCATAAGTTTAAATATAAAAGCATTACATTTATAGTCATATACCTTTCTGACTAATCAACACATTGCCTTGATATCCTAGTATTACAATCATACTGATACTGTACCAAAAGAGGGAAAAGCATAAAACAAAGAAGGAGAAAAAAAGGAATAGAACATACAAACTGAGATAATACAAGAGTGAAAAAGACAGGTACTATACACTTATTGACAACCCATTGTCTTCAAAAAGTCTTGCGCCACAACCTCTGATGTAAAAAACTGAGTTTTTTCTTTATAAATCACTTTTAACTTGGCAGGATTTAAAAGGAATGCCTGCCCCCCTCCTTGGCCTGGAAGAGTGAAATGAACTACCGCAATTTCCACCTTTGTTGCACAGTGGTCGGACAAAAATCGTAGTCACACAAAAAATTCGCACCCTTTGCCAGACCGACGCCAGTCAGGCCGAGCAAAATCGTATATTGCCTCGCAAAGCAGATAGTTGTTAAGGCAAATTAAAATTGCTCTAGGTTGTGGGTTTACCTCTCCCCTGGACCCCCCTGTTCTACTACGTTATACAAAAGGAAATCAATGTGCCCTGAAGACCTCGGTTTCCCAGTTCCAGTCTTTCAAGTCAGGGAAAGCCTCCTTGAACATTCCGACAACAAACTGTCTCACATCCTGCCCCTCTTTGGACTCAGGTATGCCCAAAACACGAAGGTTATTACGTCTCGATCTATTTTCGAGATGTTAGTTTCCAGTCAACCTCCACCTTGGTCTTTTGCAAAACTTCAATAGATGACTGTTGTTTGACCAGAGAGTCTTCTGCGCCAGGGATGTGCTCTTCTACCTCCACCACCCTAGTAGTTATTTCTGCACACAACTTTGTGATACAGCGTACAATATTTTGTAATTTACGCACCGCCCCCTGTATTCGCAAGCCTTCTGCCTTTGTCTCATCCCGGTGGGCCATAATGATCTTGTAAATTGTATTCAAAGTAACCACTTCACCGTCATCCTCTGGACTGTTCATACTAAATGCTGCCTGAACTGGATGCTCGCGTGGTGTGCCATCCCATCTAGGTTGATCTAGTAATTTGTTTATTAATGATGAAATATTAATTAAATGATAATTAATTTTACTTAATTAATTAGTAATTAATTATGCAAATCATGCAATTAATTTTAGGTGTGTGTTGTGGATATTACAGTGTTAAAGAATGTGTACGCAATGAAAGTTTATTATCTGTTTTTAGTAATCATATTTCAAATTCATTATTTTTATGTTAAAATATGGAAATAAATTTAAATAAAAATGTTGAAGTCTTTTTATATTGGTTTGGTGTTATAGGGTAGGAAATAATATTAATACATTTATGTTTGAAATAATTTGTTGATTTGTTAATATTTGCTCCTTTGCAATACATATTGTTTATAAATGTATTTATTAATTTATTTGATATAATATTGTACCTTTTTGTTATATGTACTTAACATTATATTATGTGTTCTTTTTAAATGTTTAATATATTTAATCATATTTTTTTGAAAATATTGTTTATTTTTAAGATTATTATTTTTTTTCAATTGTTTAAATATTATTAGCAATTTTTGTTTCTCTGCTATCCAACACTTTCCCTACTGCTGCACTCACTGGGTTGGGAATATTCATTGTTACCCCTCCGCTATCCAGCACTTTCCCTACTATTGCACTCATTGGAGTGGGAATAATAATGTTTGCCACTCCGGTACCCAGCACTTTCCCTATTGTTGCACTCATTGGAGTGGGAATAGTAATTTTTACCCCTTCGCTATCCAGCACTTTCCCTACTGTTGCACTCACTGGAGTGGGAATAGTCAATTTTACACCCCCTGCTATTCAGCACTTTCCCTACTGTTGCACTCATTGGAGTGGGAATTGTAAATTGTAACCCTCAGCTATCCAGCACTTTCCCTCCTGTTCCACTAATTGAAGCGGGAATAGTAATTTGTATCTCTTAGCTAACCAGCACTTTCCCTACTGTTGCACTCACTGGAGTGGGAGAGTAATTTTCACCCCTTCGCTATCCAATACTTTCCCTACTTTTGCAGTCCCTGGAGTGGGATTATTAAATTTTACCCGTCCACTATCCAACACTTTCCCTACTGTTGCACTCTTTGTCTTGGGAATAGTAATTTTTACCCCTTCGCTATCCAGCACTTTCCTTGCCGTTGCAATCACTGGAGTGGGAATAGTAATTTTTACCCTTCAGCCATCCAACATTTTCCCTACTGTTGCACTCACTGGGGTTGGAATAGTAAATTTAATTATTCCGCTATGCAACATTTACCCTACTTTTGCACTCTCTGGAGTGGGAATAGTACATTTTAACCCTCCGCTATCCAATACTTTTCTTACTGTTGCACTCTTTGGAGTGGGAATAGTAATTTTTATCCCTACACTTTCCCTACTGTTGCCCTCACTAAAGTTGGAATAGTGAACTTAATTATTTTGCTAACATTTTCCCTACTGTTGTATATTTTGTATTGTGAAATTCAATCTTTTAATTAATTATGGATTTTTTTTATTTTAAATTATTGATATATGTATATATTTTATTTTTATACAATTAGAAGTTTAAAAATTAAATAAAGATAATAGTTAATAAATTATTTTTAAGTAAATATATTTATATGTACACATTATTGTTTGCCTGTTTATATATTTTTTATTTTGTTTTATATTTAGTTAAAATGTATATTATATTTAATTTATTTTTGTTAAATATATTAATATTTTATTTATTTAATATACATCCTTTATATTTTTAAAGCAATATTTTTTACATCTATGTTTTTAACTTGGATATTTTTGTACTTACCTGTTTAAGTCTAGGGAGTCTATATTTGTGCATTCTATATATTTGTTGACATTTTTTACATTGATGTTTTCAGCATCCATGTTCTACCAGTGAAACAAAAATTAGACATGGTCCTTGCAAAAATTTGTGGACTCTGGTGCAAGGAATAATGAAAATGGATGAGAGATCTGGCATCATAGCACATGCCCAGGTAGTGAGAGAGTTACAAATGGAAGATGATGATTACAAGTCAGTAATCCAGACATTAAATCCTCATCCCCATCCTTGTCCCATTCCTTACTTAATGAGGATATATGTAAGTGACATGCCTTCATCACAATCCACCAAGACACTGGCAACCACTGCAGCAAGACACTGGCAAGCAAATGACAGCAAACAAATCCTCAGTGCAATTTGTCAATAAACTACCTCAAAACATATACACTAAAGATTACTCTCATTAATTTGTGTGTGGGACATGATATGATGGTATTTATGCAGCTGTTAGTTTAAATGTTCATTGAAGAACATACATGAATATATAGCAAGATCAGCAAACTCCTTAAGTACATGATTTCTTGAGCGTTAACCCAACACCTTACACTTCTGTTAGCCACAGTAATAAAAGAAAATATGAAGAACGTTTCCATATATAATAATGAAGTGGGCCACATCTGGTATTTATAGCCTTTATCTATGCACACTTCAAAAAGCAAATATAAATACAAAGCACTTTTAAATGTGTTCTAGAGCTTTGGTATTATCCATGGCTACAAATTAAATTAAACAAAGACAGAAAATAAATTTTACAATGGAATACATACAATTTTGTTTACAATCCTATTTAGTATCATGTGCAAGGTGTGGATATTCTTATAACAACACCTAATAGACAGTTTTTATTTTTGGGAAGGTGGCAACCCTGACCCCAACTGTTCTTCTTTAAGTCTCCCTAACCGTCCTGGTACCCACCAATCCTCCACACTAAGGGCTTTGATATTTTACTGAGGAGGGCACTGCACATGTTTAATACTTATGGTACATGGGGGGCAAAAAAGTCTGATGAGATGGGACACCAACACGATTTATGTCAGCAGTGCAGGCTAGGGCTGTCCTTTAAAGCCAGTTATAAAACAATACACACTTCCTTCCAGTGTTGCCAAATTTCTGGAGCACTCTCTAGCCCAAAAAGGAACCAAAAGGAGCCCAATAATGGTACTTTAGAAGCAGTATCATTTTACAAAGGTGGTGGTACAAAACATGTCTGTCCCTGCTAACTGCTTTTTTTGACTCTAGTGAGTCCTTGCAGCATTCCGGTCAAGTTTCCCCGGTCCATGTGTGCTGTTGTTCCAGTATAAGGTTTTTTTTGGATCCTGGGAGTTGTAGTCTTGTTTATTTCATAGTAAAACAGGACTACAAGTCCCAGAACTCAAATACAAAATCTGGATTGGATTAGGTTAGCACATCAGGCAGCGCCCTGGGAAACATGGCAGCTATGTGGCATAGATGGCTAGTCAATGGAGCAGAACATACCAAGGATGCCATGGTGCTAGCCAGGAAAACTGTCTATTGGTCTGTTGGGGTAGTACAATACAGCAATTATTTAGTATCAGTGGGCCATTCAGGGGTTTGGATTCTGGTGCCACTGGACTCGCTGTGTCAATAGTATCTACTAAGTACCCCTGTTCTTATCCACATGACTTACTCACAATTAGGTGGGCTACAGGTTGTCACTCATTTCGGAAAATTCTACTTCACCTCCAGTTTTAAAACTGGCAAAACATGTGCATAACAGTAGCGTTTGGTGCAATTAGTGGCACTAATTATGGTACATCAATTGGTTTTCGGACAAAAGCCTGACTTTTAAGAGTTTCAAGTAACTTGGAGCCAGAATCCCGAGGACTTTAACCTCAGTAAGGTATTTAGTTCTATATGTATTTTTTAAAAATTATTTTATTGACAGAATTTTACATCCAAACAATGCAGTCATGGCATTAATACATTAATACATCAAAATATAAATTTATATTCCTTCAAGCAAATGAGATTAAGACCATTTCTTAAAGAGAAACAAAGCAAAAAGAAAAAAGATACTGATCGTCATAAGAAATAAGATGAAAATAAACAAGTCCTGAAAAAAATAAAAAATAAAATACAAAGGAGGTACACAGATATAAATATCCTATCATTTTTTCCAGCCCTCCACTGGTGCCCAAATCCTAGATGCCATCTCCCTCCTCCTCTTAACCTTTAAAGAAAAAATGGAAAATTCAAGCCTGTGAATAGCAAGCAACCTAGCTCTCCAGTTCACAAAGGTGGTGCTTCAGAAGACAACCATTGGGAAGTTATAAACAGCCGGATCTCGGACATAGCTATAAACAAAATGGCTGTTATATGTCGCGTATTTCCAATATTTCCATTATTCTCGGGATCAAAGCCAAATTTCACCAATTCTGGGGTCATGGTACACCTAATCTTAAGTCAAGCATTGCCATATAACTTTGGTTTCTAAGACTACCAGACACCAACACCTCACTGGCAAGCTCCAATACCGGTATTAAGTCTTTCCAAGTTTACCTTCCCTTTTAGCACTGTGGACAAGCAGATCATCAGGAAGACTAGACAATAAATACTGATAGAACATTCCTATTCTACCTCTTTTTTAAATAAATTCAACTATTGGCAGTTTATCTAACATAGAGGGTGCACCCTTCAGCTGTTTATGAACAAAGCTTTGTACCTGAAGGTATTTAAAAAAATCACGTGATAACAACTGAAATTTTTCCTTTAAAGAAACATAAGATAATAATTGCCCATCACCAACTAAATCCCCTATCACATGCAACCCCTGCGCTTGCCATCTCAACATTGTCTGATCCTCAAATATACCAGGCAAAAGTCGAGCAGCTTTGAAGAGAGTATATATATTGAGATTGGGAATAGATAATTTCCGCCTAATTTTCTGCCAGATTACGAGCATAGCTATGATGACCTTGAATCTGGTTCTATTAAAATAGCTCGGTTCCAGCACCTCCAGCAAGATACGCTTAGACGCAGTGCCTAAGCCAATCTCAAAAATAGTTGGACGGTTACATAATGGCACTTCAGCATTATACCCAAGCAATGGTACTCCCAACGATTGAACCATCACTGACCAGTAATACAGTACTAAGTTTGGTACACACCAGCCACCTCGATCCAGAGGAAGGCATATCCACTTAGCTGCCCTGCGAGAGCGCCTATACCCCCATGAAAACCTATAACAGATCCTGTCTGCCTTAATCAAACTACTTTGTGATAATTCTAAAGGAATCGTCCTTAATAAATATAAAAACTACGGAAGTACTAGCATTTTAAGGACACTGCATCAACCATAGAGGTAGAGGTGACGATGGTCTAGCCGCCCTAATTTGGTATTAACCGCATCTACTACCGGAAGAATGTTCAAGTCTGGGATAGTTTCGACAGCGGCAGTTATTCGAACCCCAAGATACGTAGCTTCTGTACCAACAGGAGCCTCTGAGTGTGGCATATCTGGTGTTTGAACTACCTGAGTTTTGGATACATTAAGCTTGTACCCTGACAATGACCCAAATTGCTTCACAGTTACCTTAAGTGCCCTAAATGCAGAAGAAACATCAGATATTAAAACGACGATATCGTCTGCATCTACTAGGGCACAATATATAGTACAGCCAACCCTTATCGCTGCTATACTCTGGTGACCCTCATGGATCGATGTAGAGGGCAAACAGCAAGGGTGAACACAGGCACCCTTGCCGAGTGCCCCTACTTATAGAAAAAGAGGTGGTCTATTGGCCGGAAATACGAAGTGCAGCTTTTGGGGAGGGATACAATGCCTGGATCGCCTGAATAAATTCAGTACTAAATCCCTTCCACTGAAGCACGGCCCACAAGAACCCCCAGGAGACCCAGTCAAACGCTTTTTCTGCGTCCAACAGGATCACCCCGAGGGGGGAGGCCGTGACCTGTGCCCAATCTAATAGAGCTATGACACGTCTAACGTAGTCTGCAGTGTCCCTCGCCAGAATGAATCCGTGTTGGCGCAAAGAGACCAAAGGGACAATCACCTGAGCTAGCCTGGCTGCTAGAATTTCCAAATATATTTTAGAATCACTATTAATAACTGAAATTGGGCGAAAGGATGATGGTAGCAGCTCCGGTTTACCCTTATTTTTAAACAACACTATAATAGTATGTTGCCAAGACTCCGGCACAATACCATTCTGTGCGGCACTAAGTACTTTAAGGAGGTCCAACCAAATCACCACCAGGAATGTCTTATAAAACTCAAGAGGCACGGCATCTGGGCCACAGGCCTTGCCATTAGCTAAGGACTTAACTGCGATCTCCACCTCCTCCCATTGAATAGGAGCCAACAGAAATTCACCCATCTCCTGTGAAATCTTAGGGGTGTCGACCCCTGATAGAAAATCCACCACTTTGTCTTTACCTGAGACCTCAAAATATCCTCTGTGTACAATTCGACATAGCAGTTTAAAACACTTCATTTACACCCTCCTGAGTATCCTGTACTAGCACCATTTGATCTTGAATTTTATTGATACGACTCTGTGCACTCCGCTGATGGAGTCTCTTGGCCAGAACCCTGCCAGAATTTTCACCAAACTCAAACATCGTTGTGCGGTATTGAAGATACTTAGTGGCAAGGCCCTGGCCAAAAGACTCCAAAAGTCTAGATTTTTTTAGAGCAACCTCCTGTTGGCCAGCCTCTATATTATAACCATGCTTAATTTTGAGGGCAAGCACTATTTCCGCATCCCTTAGCTCCTTTATACGGCTCTTAATCTGCCCTTGATCTGTCTTCCAAATGTATGAGGAGAAACTTTTAGTCTTTCCACGTAGTCCCGCTTTCAAAGCATCCCAAACTACCTGATCTGGTGCAGTGCCCCTATTAATATTTACAAATTCACCTACCAATTTTTTAATATGAGCATGATATGCCTCATCAAATATTAACTTTCTTTCAAATGTCCATTCACGTGGAGGTTTACTAGTCCGGGGCCACGGGCATTCAGCTATCAATGGAGTATGATCCTACAGGATCCCGGGAGGAGCAAAAATAGAAGAAACAGCAGCAATCTGCTCTGAAAGAAAAACATAATCTAACCTGACAAATGTATTGTGGGGGGCCGAATAATATGTGTATCCATCCTCCAATTTATTATGCCGAAACCAAAAGTCTGTAGCCCCATGTTCTTGAAGTAATATTTGAAGTGCTTTGAACACATTGGGCTTCCTTCGATAATAATTATCATCCCCTGCAAGATTAAAATCACTTGCTATGCTAATATTCATAACCCCACACACAAGAAGTGGACTAGGCCAAGTGGCCAGTTCTACATTTAGATACTTAACCACTTCAGCTGTATTTGAGCCATAGACAGTACAAACAGTTAGCAGCCTCCCGCCGATTGACAATTCGGCTATGGCGCACCTCCCCATTCAGTCTTCCCAAACCCTTTTACAGGCCCCTACTCCCCGCTTCATGAGCATAGCCACTCCTTTTATCATAGAGGTCTGCTTAGGACATGCTATCAAGTCAAACCCCGGCAATTTCAGACATTCCCGCCTCCCCCAGGGTATGTGCGTCTCCTGTATGCATAGGATGTCAAGATGCATATTTTGTTTAATGTTAGAAAATAAAGTCTGCTTCTTACCATCGTTGAGACCACATATATTCCATGTGCCTAAAATAAATGTATCCTGCCCCATCTAAACAATCAATATTCAACCTACTTTGTGACTTTCCTAATTTTTCCAATGCAAAAAAGACAAACATATAGCCATTTTGATCAGACTTAAATGCCAGTACAGAAAACACTTTCATATCCCTACTTAGCCATGTGCCTACCTCACCCCCAACACCAACCCCCCTCCCTGCCCCTACCCAACCACCCAAACAAATCCACTCCCCTTCTTGTCCATCCCTTACAATACCCTTATGTGGCAACAGAACTGATGTCCTTGTGATGGAAAGAGCTGGTGACCCACTCTCACACGGGTTCCTTCACCCCGTTAGATCTGAAAAAAAAGAGAAATGGAGGGCTAGGGACGAGAACACTTGCAGAGAAAAGAAAAGATTATGACAAAGAGAGAAGATAGGGGTTAAGTCTCCTACAATCTCCCAATTATCCAACTAGCACTTGACCCCCCTCCCTCCCCACCTAGAAAGCTGAGCACCCCAAAGTGGCTACTCCCAGCACAGCCATACCAGCTATATCAGAGAAATAAATTCCTTGGCCTGTATCCCAGATGAAAAAAATGTTGTCTGCCCCTGAAAGATGATTTTTAATTTAGAAGGGAAAAGCAAAAAGACCTGTGCCCCCGTCGCCTGAAAGGTGGAAATCAGTTGGCGGAGCTGCCACCTCCGCTCCACTGACGTTGGGCAAAAATCCGGCCAAACAAAAAAATCACAACCCATACCCTGCTTTTTCCTGTCTGGCTAAGCTAGACCATATAACTTTTCCCTTGCTAAAAAGTTATCAAGGCAAATCAAGATTGCGCGGGGCTTGTCCCCAGTCTTTTGCCGCTGTTTGAAGGGAAATCGATGAGCACGGAGGACTTCCAGCTGCCAGTCCCACTGTGAGATTTCCGGAAATGCCTCACCAAAGAGCTCCACCATGAATTGTCTCACATCCTCCCCTTCACAACCTTCTGGAACCCCTAAAATCCTGAGATTATTTCTTCTGGCTCTATTTTCCAATTCAGTAAGTTTCCATAGTATGTCCTCTTTCTGTGCGCCAATCAAATCGGTTGCACTCTTCTGTGCAGCTAGAGCATCTTTGAGATTGAAAATCCGTTCCTCTGCTTCCCCAATTCTAGCTGCTATTTCCGTACATGTTTTTGCAACTCTGCGAATAGAGTTCTGACCTCTACGGCAGACCCCCTAAGTACGGACATTGTCTTGGCGCGACTCCTCGCGATGTGCAATGATCGTCTGATAAATAAGCGTGAGTGTGATCTCAGATGGTGGTAGATCAGATTCATGAAGCTGTGTTGTAGTTGCTGCCATGAACTTGCCATACCCTGGGTCAAACCCATCGGTTAAAGAGTTATCAGTAAATGAGAGACCGTGCATCTCTGCGCTCCGAGCTTTCTGTCCATCCCCTTTTCGAACTGTCCGACTGTGCCGAGGAACGAGCCCCCCGCTCAAAATATCATTCTGTCGCCAGTCCCCAATGTCACTACCATCATCCGTCCAATCAGAGTCAAGCTCATCCCCGTCCAGAGATGAACCAGTATGTTCTGAGAGTGAGAAGAATTTTTCACCTTCAAGTTCTTTGAAAGGCTCATTTACAGCGTCTGCCCCCTGATTAGTGGTATCACTTGACTTGGAAGCAAATATGCTGGCTAGGGGAGTACATACAGGGCCTGGCACTTTGTTTCCTGGCTGGACGGCATTTCCCAGAATGCCATTCGCCGGATTGCTTAAATCGGTACCGGAATCCTCCCTTTGAGGACTTAGCACCGAGCTATTTGCCATGGCCCCCAGTTAACGCATCATCATAGAAATCTTGCGAGTCTTATCCTGTACGGGGGGCACATTGCCATCATTGCCATCACATACAGATACCGGGACCGGAGTTGCCGGTGCCCCCCTATCTCCACCTCAGTAACCTTCAGCGAGCCTTAGGAAGCTCGGTGAAACTGCTACTGCAGGATTTTCTAGCTTAGCGTTTACCTGGTTAAACAAAGCCAGTACTGTCTTCACGCTTCCCTTAGAGTTAGCGCAATTGCGAGCTGATCCTGCCGCTTTCTCGCTACTTTGATTAACCTTCGTGATGCTCCCTGCATCGCTCCTGTTGTGTCCTGTCGTGAGGAAATGACCGCCCTGGGGACTGCACTCTGGGGCCTACACTCCGGGGCATCTAGGATCGGCGAGGCCTAACACGTGGCCCTATGAATAACAGAGTCGGACACTGGGAATAACTTGGCTGCTCGGTCTGCGCGCCTCTGAATCCGTGCGTGCGTGCGAGACCTCTTTTTATTATAGTGAGTCACATGACTTCAACACAGGACGCTCCAAGCGTCAGGGGCGTGCCCCCAAGAACATAACATTCCTCCTAAAACAAGGAAAAACCAAAAACAGTAACAACCCAACTTGAGCGTCCTCAGACAGTCTCGTATGACGTTTATCTGTAAATGCCATCAATCGTTACCATGAGGCAGCAACCTTACAAATACTGTTTCAACACAAATAACTACAGGAACAGTCTTACGTGAAATGATCTCGTAGACGGCAGGAGGGGGTGGGGTTATTTCTCAGCCGGTACTGCGACCCCCTCTGACTCAGCACTTCCGCTCCAGCACCTGAGACAGGACCTGGCGCCTCGCTGTCGGCCCCCTCCGGATCTGGTGCCTCCTCGAGGGCCTCAGCGTCTCCTCCCACTTCTTCACTCGCTGCTCTTGGATCGCTACTTGAAGTGACCTCGTGACTGGGTGTTGATTCAACTCCGGATGTGTTAGTTGCAGCTTCAGTTCTGCCAGCACTCCGCCGAGGTCCAGATTCATTACTTGCTGAGTGAAAATGTTTGAAATGGGATACATTGCGGGTTACTGTCTCTCGTCCTCGGATCACAGTGAGACGGGTGCCTTTCACTCCAATTACTCGCCACGGTCCTTTCTCGTAATTGAGCCTGAACTTGCCACTGGTTGTTCGGTTGCGAAGAAGCACCACATCTCCTTTGTTAAATCGGGGTATCGCCGCCCTTCTTTTCAGGCTGCTCTTGGCAAATGTGGCTTTCTGTTTCTTTGCAATGACCTCCTCATTCGCCACCTCAGGTAGCCATTGGGGATGATGAGGAATAGAATCAGTTACCACTCGCCCTAGGAGGAGATGGGCCGGGGCCACCCCCGTGGTGGAATGCGGGGTCTGGCGGTAACTTTGGAGGAACGTGAAGATGGCCATCTCCACTGACTGTCCTTTATCATGGGCGATGCGGATGACTTTGTTCAAGGTTCTCATAAACCTCTCCGCTTCTCCATTGGCTTGGGGCCACCTGGGCGTTATGCGTCGGTGACGTGTTCCCAGAGAGGCCAGATATGCCGCTAGGTCCTGCCCCTGGAATGGGGGTCCATTGTCCGTTCGGAGCTCCTTCAGGGCTCCGTGAGTGGCAATGATTTTCTCCATCTTTGGTATTACACACTCTGCACTTGTGCTCTCCACGACCTCTACTTCCGGGTACTTTGAGTGATCGTCTATCATCACCAGTGTGTGTCTTCCATCCGGGAGACTGCCAAAATCCATGCTGACCCGCTCCCACGGCCTCTGGGGTCGAGGCTCCACTATGATAGGAGCCTCCCGGGGAGCGTCCCCCGTGACTTGGCAGGCAGCACACGACCTTACCATGTTTTCCACCATCTGGTCCATTAGGGGGAACCATACCTTGGTTCGCAGCCGGGCTTTGGTCTTGACCATCCCCTGGTGGCCCACGTGTGCTAGTTGTACGACTTGACCCGTGAGGGCCGAGGGTATTACTAGGCGGTGCCCTCGCAGCAGACATCCCGCGTCATCTTCATTGAGCTCTTCCCTGACATGGTACAGGCTCTCCATGATCCTTTGCGCCTCGGGGTTGAGCGCCTTCCAATTCTCTTTTGCTTTGTGCCAATTCGCAGTTCGAAGGATGTCTTTAGCTCTCTGTATGCAGGCATCTTGTGCTGTGGCGCTCACAACGTCCTCGAGAGATATGGGGCGCGGGCAGGATCGCGCAACTACCCACTTCACATGCGCTTCCGTCTCTTCCGCTTCATCCATTTCCTCTGGAGTAGCTGGCCTGGGGTGGCGCGAGAGATAGTCTGCCGGGTTCTTCGCTCCAGGTTGATACTCGACATTGCAGTTATATTCCTGCAGTTGCAACAGCCACTTCTCAATTCGTGGGGGCGGCTTCGATGAAGTCCCTGAAAACAGGGCCACAAGCGGTTTGTGGTCAGTCACCACCGTGAAGGGCTTACCGTAGACATACAGGTGGAAATGTCTGCACCCCCAGTGTATGGCAATTGCTTCCTTCTATATCTGCGAGTATCTCTGTCCTGTGTCCGTGAGAGATCGACTAGCAAAGGCGACTGGGCTCCAGTCTAATTCATCCCTCGGCCTCTGCATTAGCACCGCGCCTAACCCTGCCGGTCCAGCATCTACGGCTATGAGTGTGGCCTTTCGGGGGTCAAAGAATGCCAACGTGGCGTCGCTGGAGAGGGAGGCCTTGATGTCTTGGATGGCTTTCTCCTGCTCCGGTCCCCAGGTCCATGGGCTGGAGTCCTTTGTGAGCTCACGCAGTGGAATCGTGAGGTTGGCCAGGTCTTTGATGAAGCGACCGCAGTAGTTCACCATGCCAAGGAAACTTCTGACTTCGGTGACTGTCGTAGGTGGTGGTGCGTCCTTGACGTCCTTTACTTTGTCAGGGTCTGGATGTATGCCATCGGCTGAGAAGACGTATCCGAAGAACCCTATTTTGGTTCTCAGGAACTCGCACTTGTCCCGATGAAGTGTGAGCCCAGCACTTCGGAGTTTGCGAAATACTTGCGCCAGCCGGTGGTTGTGCTCGGTTATGGTGGGAGCATGAACTATTATGTCATCGCTGACGTTTATCACGCCAGGTATGTCAGCGATCAGTTCCTGTATGACATTTTGAAATACTTCAGCCGCGCTGGAGACCCCAAAACTGAGTCTTGTGTATCTGCGTAGTCCAATGCGTGTGGAGAAGGTGGTGATGTTTCTAGATTCTTTGTCTAGCACCAGTTGATGGTATCCTGCTCGGAGATCTAGTTTTGAGAACCAGCAGGCCCCTGCCATCTCCCCAATCAGGTCATCGATCGTGGGGGTGATGTGGCGCTCCCGCTTGATGGCGGCATTGGGGAGGCGCATGTCCACGCAGATCCGAACCGCCCCATGCTGTTTCGGTTTCCGTGTGACTACAATGGGCGAGACCCAGGGGGTGGGGCCTGAGACCTTCTCGATGATTCCGGCTGCTTCCAGCTTATGTAGTTCTTCTTCCACAAGCGGCCGAAGGTGGAAGGCAATGCGACGATGTCGTAAAGCTACTGGCTGCACAGTGGGGTCTATGTGTAAGTGTATCTCACGCCCTTTGAAACATCCAATTCCCTCGAACAGATCCGGAAAGTCTCTGAGTAGTTGTTGCACCGATTCTTCATGAACTCCGAAGGAAAATGTAACCACTCCCAGGTCCTCAGCTGTTCTGCAGCTCAATAGCATGCCTTGTCCTTCTTCCGACACAAAGATGTTTGCTCTTGTGACTTTGTCTCCATGGCGGACAGCCGCTCGAAACTTGCCCCTGATTCGGAGTGGAATGTCCTGTCCATAAGCGAAGACAGTGATAGGAGTGGGGCTGAGGACAGGAGGCGTGGACATATTTCTATAGAGAGAAGCTCTCATGAGATTTATGGACGCTCCCGTGTCCACTACTGCCATGATCTCCTGGTCCGCTACTTGTATCGAGCACTGAGGCAGAGTTCTGGTGCGCCGAGTGGCGGTACCGATCATGTGCACTTTGTGCACGGATCGCTCCTCCTCTTCGTCATCATCCATGTCGCTATTGCTTGGCTCGCCTTCCACGACGGTTTGTACAGCTTGGCGAGGTTTGCGGAATCTCTTCGATCGGCACACCTTCTCAAAATTTGCCACAGCCAGAACATCTTTTGCCCCGTGCTGGGCATTCTGGTGCCGGGTGGCGCGGACCTCCGCAGTATCCACACGATTGTCCAGATGCCCCACCTTGGGCAGGTGCTGTTCTTTTGTGCCACTTGGAGGGTGTTTGGACCTGTATCTTGTTGACCGGTTCCATCTTCACTGTAGCTTGCAGTGCGGCTTCCATGTGTGCCGCTCTGGCTTTGGAGAGTTCCTTCGTGCGGCCAAGTGTGAGGATATCAGCCAACGGCTTCCCTGACTCTTCTAGTATTCTCTCTTTTAGTTTGGCAGAGGCACAACCCTGTATGATCTGTCCCCTGATCTCCTCCATTATGTCTTGGAACCCACACGTTAGTGCCAATTTCTTGAGTCTGGTGTGATATGAATCTAGGGACTCTTCGGGGAGTTGCTGCGCTTGTCGGAAGACAAAACGTTCGTAATCCTGGTTTGCCATGGGCTCAAAATGTGCATTGAGGGCGTTAATTAGGGTGTGGTGAGTCTTGGGGGTGGCCTCTGTGAGGGTCCGAGCAATGGAGTGAATGTCTTTGCCGCCAAGGTGAAGAACCATGGCGCGTTTTTGTTCCTTGTGGACTTTCGTGGCTTCAAAGAAGACTAGGAGCCTGTCCAACCAATTCCTTCATTTCGGGGCAAGAGTTGAGGGCACACCCTCCACCACAAATGGTTCAATGGGCGGAATGGTAGCCATCACCCAGGACGCGCTTGATCAGGCCTGCGACCGGCCGGGCGGCACCGGATCTGGTGCGTGGAGGATTGGGTGGACTACTTTCTCCTCGTGCAAGGTTGTCGGTGCCCGCAGGCAGGTTGGGCTTTGGCTGTGGCGGGCACCTCAGGGAGGGTAGAAGAGCGCGTGTGACCGGCGCTACTGCCACAAGCGGGACTGGTCTGTTGCGGGATGGGTAGGAGCCACGTCCCCCCGAGCTGCCAGACGACCCTGGGCGCCTCCCTGATCGCCGCGCTTCACGCACGTGCCACTGGGCCCGGTGCAGCGCCGGACGGGGATACCGTGTGGAAGAAGTTCGCTACACGGCCACTCTTGCCACGAAGCGCAGCAGGTCGACACAGGGCGAAACGGCTCACCTGCAAATTCCCATGGGCGGAGGTCGACTTCTCTCCAGGCGCTGGGAGTGGGGGCGTGTGGGGCAGCAAGGCACGAGCACCGTGAGCCACAGGCAGGGCTTGCAGCCGCCTCACAAGGAAGTGGGCACACACACACCCCGAGCGAGGGGTCGACAACCACCCTCGTCGCCAATTGTTGTGTCCTGTCGTGAGGGAATGACCGCCCTGGGGACTGCACTCTGGGGCCTACACTCCGGGGCATCTAGGATCGGCTAGGCCTAACACGTGGCCCTATGAATAACAGAGTCGGACACTGGGAATAACTTGGCTGCTCGGTCTGCGCGCTTCTGAATCCGTGCGTGCGTGCATGCGAGACCTCTTTTTATTATAGTGAGTCACATGACTTCAACACAGGACGCTCCAAGCGTCAGGGGCGTGCCCCCAAGAACATAACAGCTCCCCGCCTTTCGGCCATTCAGAAATGCCGTCGCTGCAGCTGCCGCGGAACACGCCCTCGTCGTGAGTGCAGCTTTGGAAATGATCTTCGGAGCCATACTGCAGCCGCCACAGGGAGAGCACTGATAAATCGAGACAACACACCAAGTAGAGGAGCGGTGAAGCCAATGACCGATGCTGGATTCGGAGCTCGGTAGGCAAGTAATTAGTCTAAGCATGAGAGTTCGTACATTTTAGATATATTATGTGCCAGATCTTCTTCTTTAACGGAAGAGCAGTAACAGGGGAGATATCCTTGAGATGCTTTTACAGATAGGGTGAGACCTCCGTGTGAGAGAACGCCAGCTCACACAACCGACCGTGCGGCCGCCATCTTGCCAATACCTCTATATGTATTTGATGCAAACTGGATAAAGGTAAAAGGAATTTGACAAACTGATGTATGACTGGCCCAGTGTGTTAAGCCAGCAATACTTTCATGCATAACAAATCACGGGTTACAGGGCCGAAAAAGTAGATGATTTTAAAATGGGTCATAGCTACATGCTATCACTCTGTGTGAACAGTTTATCATTATCCTGAGAATCGTGCAACAAAGCTTCTGCAAATGCAGGTGAATAATGGAGGTAGGTTAGTGTGGAAATGTGCATGACAAAGCTGCTCTTTTAAGTGCTTTACTCACATTTAAAACAGGGTGGGTCTGCGCTGACTGAGAATGTTACCAATAATATGCCTAGCTCAATACCTTGAAAATAGCACAGTCATTTAAAAAATATCCCAGTATTGGGGATTATGCACAAATCAACATTTCCTCGCCCAACTGGCAACTAGTTAGTCCATCTGGCACACTGTCCCCTTCCTCTCGACTTACCTGTGCAATACAGCCAATGGAAGGAGAGATGGCAGAGGGGCTTGGACACACTGGGGCAGGCCACAGGAATGAATGACACAGGTAACAGGTGAAGGGGCTCGGGCTGAGGCTTCGCAGGAGGGGACATCTGACACCACTCCCAGTCCTTTTGTAGTGTAGTTCCTATATCCCTGATAGGCTCCGTGCATTGGAATAATATACACTATAGTTTTGACGTAGAACTGAGGTCAGTATGTCTCTATTGAGTACATTAAACTTAATTACTTCTGTGGGCCAGCTAACTCAGAGGTCACTAGAAACTTTCACGAATGAATAAGAAGGGATTAGTTTCTGGTAACCGCATAAACATAACAACTTTATTTCCCTTAGAGTCGGAAAAATATCTTCAGAGTCGAGGAAACAATATATTACAGTTTCACTCAGTCAATCGTGAATGCTTCTTTTCTACAGAGTTGCACAGAAATAGAGAGACGGGCGTTTCAATAAAAGGGTTTATTGAACAGTCATAGCTCATGCTAGAGATATGAACTGCTGCAATTGTAAGACAGAATGCGAAGTATAATGAGTACAGCGTTAGCAGCACTATAAAATAATACTGTAATAACATGATCTGTAGCTATGACATATATAAAATTACATACATAAATAATACAGGCTAAAATACTCAACTGGTGCTTCTAAAATAATCCTACCCCAGTTTAACTAACCTAAGTCTTAGTACGAGGGAAGAAGTAGGTGCTGTTTTAGCATAAGTTTAGTTTAGTTTAGTTTAGTTTTGCCAAGAAGTTTCTCTAGGTTCTAATCAGCTCCATACCTTAGAATGAGTCAGGTTGATATCTCTTTCCTCTAACACCCCACAAGGAGGATGACAGCATCTGGTCAGTGCGTCAGTTGGGGAGATGACTTCCTTCAAGACTTGCTGAGGTGAGCCACGTCGTGCAAGTAGGTAGCCGAACCGCACTGTGTCTTGCCACCTTAAAGGTGTTTAGGAATGCCTGTATTGGGCATATGAACGTCATGAATTAACCCCTAAGGAATAGATGTTCATGCATAATAAATGAGTTCTTGGAGAAATCATTATTCAGGCAAGGGGAATTCCTAAAGGGTTAAGAGTCTGGTTTTCCAAGGACTCGTTGTGACGAAGAGGATCGGAGGTAGTTGACCATGCCTGTATTTGGTTTGCATGAGCAATGCCTAAATAAGGGCTGGATTTCTATGCCTAAATAAGGGCAATGTGAATTATACCTATATAAGGGGATGAATCGGAAAATCTAAAGACGATATTTAAATCGACAAACACCACCACTCCATTTTCGTGTGAACAACATTACTAGATCCTAAACATGATAACATATCAAAAATATATCTACACACGAAGTGCTAAAAACATGTTTCAAACACATTGTAAATAATGCAATAAAACTAGTTGTAAGCATGAAAATGCATTGGTGGTGTACACATTAAAGCAATGTTCCATTCTAAGCATATGTTTACATTTGAATGCTAATTGAATGGATCATGAAAATATACATGTTATGAAATGTCTAAATAAATACGGAAGAAAAAAAGCCCAAAACCATTTCATGTCAGATTACATAAAACTGTTCTGTGGACAAGGTCATATATTGTCTCTGGAAGTATTCAAAGAATTATTGTTCTCTATGAATAGTTCTACTATAAGCAGATTACTTGTGCCCAAAAATGAAAAAGACAAATTTGGAAAAAAGTTCCAAGGTTACTACCTTGTTTTGAAAAATGAAGATCAAATTCATAGTCTATCAGTACCCTGTGTGCCAAAATCAAAAGTCAGTGTTAGGGCTTGGAGAAAACATGTAGGTTGTGGGTGAAAGTTGGAATACCTTGTTTAGAAGATTAACCACAGATAGATGGTAACTATCGCCTTCAGCATTGGTCGAATCAGCAATGTTTGATTCGGATGTTACCTTCTCACCTGTTGATTCCTCTTGTTCCTGAGCAGTTTCAATTTGCGTCTGTGAGATCTCAATGAATGCCGTCATCAGAATTGGTAGTCGCTGGGGACAACACCGAGAATTGACCGTTAGAGGGTCCAGCAGAGTATCGATGGAAGTGTTAGACAGATGTCTAGCACGCATTTTTCACCGCAAAGCAGGCAGCATAGAACAGGTAAGATGCAATCTTGCCAGATTGGTCTGCATGACAGAAACCAGGTGGTATTTAATTCTCATAGACGAGGTAACCCCAAAATTTGGACGATGCCCTCACGACACTTCATCTCCTGCAGAGCTCTCTCCATGGCTAATTAGGTGTCGCTGGTGATTTGGTTTGCCATATTTTAGCAGAAGGAGCAAAAATAGTATCTCTGCAATGAGTCCCAAAAGTAGGGGCAGTCCACCAAACACAGAGTACACAAAGTTTGGAATGATTATGAGGACTGCTTGAAAAGGTGCTAACAGTCCGGAAAACACAGTCTTAAATACATGTACAATACCGCTTGTATCAGATATGTTTAGGATACAACCTAGCATTTCTGAGAAAATGTATAGGGCAGTTTGTATTCAAAAGGGCATGTATTTCGGCAGAAGTCCTTGCAACTTGCAGATCATAGGACTCTTTGGCCGAGGTCAGTGGCACAGTTTTTTGCAAAAGAATGACTTTCATTCTGCTTAGAGTATCAATTTGTATATAAGAAATGTTTAGTTATGGCCATAAAGGCGACTCCCTGGCTGTCTTGGTTTATGGAAACAACACTTGCATACAGCAAGTGACCCTGGACGTAACAGCCACTAGATTTGGAATACTTGGCAACATGCACAGCAGCTGTGATCGTTCAACATGAGGTAACTTCCATTTGAAAGTTGCCCAAAAATTGCATCAATCACTGCAGCTGGTGAACCTTGCAGGTGACAGGATAAGTTGTTAGAGGAACTATCACAGGCCCCGTGTAAATTAATAACCTGGCAAAGGAGTTATTTCCAGAGGTAACCAAAGAAAAAGGCAAATGCTTGTTCTTTGAAAGTTCTTTTTGCTGGGGTTGTTTCAGGTTTGCTGGGATCGTCAAAAAACGTATCAAAGTTAATGAAATAGCAAGAGGCAGTTCTGTCAATGGTTGGAATTGAATCCGGATTTGTTGAGATTGCTGGAACCCCTTGATCACTTGTAACGTTAGTGTAACAGGCGTTTCAGGACGAACTGTTATTTTGGTTACAAGAGAAACGAGTTCCATAGCTTTGTTGCTTAGTCCTTCTTTTCTCACTGCAGATTCTTCAATGGTGATGAGTCTCTCAGTTTGATCCTCTTCGATTGTAGCTAGAGGAGTGCTTCTGCTACATTGGCGGAGTCCACTTGGCCTACTGATTAGTATCGGCCACAAAGTGTGGTTTGATAAGGTTGATAGACAAGAATCAGTTCTCCGTTTTACCAGCAAGGGGTAGCAGTATCACTGTTCTTGTTCCTTGGATAGCTAGGGCAGGTACTGGTTATCTGTTAGAAGGCCCAAATTCCTTATTGTCCGCGATCTTCTCTCTGACTAGATCACCAAGCTTTGGGATCCAGACATGCCATGCTGGGACGGTTGGTTTTTCCCCAGTGGTGGTTGGCTTCTGGAGCACGTTGCTTTGTTTAGTTCTTAGTTTATGTAAGTCCTGTAAAACAGCCAAAAGATCTTTGATATCAAATTTCTTATTTTCCACCACTGATGTGTGACAATCAAGGTCCGGAACCAACATTCTTGTCCCAAATAGGACCTCATATGGAGTGACCCCCCTAGAGAACTTCTTGGCAAGTTGTTAAGACTATATTGGAGCCCAATTAGATGTTTTACCCACCCGTCACCCGAACCTAATACCCTACCTGTTATAGACTGTTATATGTCCCGTTTTTTTCTTTCCACATCCAAATTTCCCTTACGATGGAATGGAAAAGAGTACCGCAATGCAACGCCCAAACTGGCCATGGCATCTTTGTAAGCTCGAGAGCTAAACACAGGACCCTGGTCAAAATGTAGAGTGCCCATTGCGTATGTGCTGATAAAGCCTCGCAAATCTTTTAGAACAGTTTGAGTGTTAGCCGAGCACTGAGGCCACATCCAAAGGAACCTTGAACACGAATCTACTGCGACCATGATATATTTATAGTTACCATCCCTTTGTGAGGGACCGCAGTGGCTCACAAGCAAATGTTTTATCTGAGATTAACAGGGGTGTCTGCATAGGACGTTTCACAGTAGAGATTTTAATCTTTTGACATATTTCACAGTCCAAAACATAATTCCGGGTCTGTTTCCTAATGCCTGGCCACCAGTACCTCTGTTTTAATAATGATACTGTGGCAGAAACACCTGTATGAGCAGAGGCGAGCCCGTCATGTGCTGCTAGGATCAGTCCTAATCTGTGTTCCATGTTTGGAGTCACCCTATACCCCACTCCTGGGATTCGAGCAAACGGAACATTGTTTGTATCAGTTATATAGGAGTATTTGAGTGGAAACCCTTTAGGTAACACTGCGTTGCTGCTTTTAGCATTGACAGCTAGTATTATTTCACTCTCTATTTTCATTTTTGAACGAGTGATTACAGCTACGGAAGCCGTTTGCACAGCCCCCTTCGCTGCTTCATCAGCCAATGAATTCCCTTCAACGTGAACGCCATCACGTTGATGACTCAGCGTGTGTATCAGGTGTTTTGTTATCGTTTCGCAACTGAACTCCTTGTTCCCAAAGCGTTTTATGCTTAATTGTGCCACCTTTTGCATCTTTGAAACCAATTCTATAAATATTCATTGTAAGATTGTACACAGTAGAAAGAATCGCACACTGTGAGTGTGGGGAATTTGGTATCCGTATTTTCAAGTGCCATGATGAATGGTTATAGTTCAGCTCGCTGAGCTGTACAATCTCCTAGAAATTACGTTTTTGTGACCATAGGCCTACATTTGCCATTGCACACAAGACCTTTACCGATCACGCATGCTGCACTATAAGCTTGTTTACCGCCGTAGCAGGTTGTACAAATCCATAAGTATAATTTATACATTCATACTGCTCTAGAGGAAGAATTTCAGTAGGCAAAGGACATTCTTGTTCATATTGGAGGAATGCTTGTGTTTTCAAATAAGGTTAAAACATTTATTCAACCTCAGTTGCAGCAAGAGAATTAAACAATTGTATCGATCTCGGATGTAAAGCTTAAGCATTTGGAATTCTCGCTTTTGTCAATACCTCTAAGGCTGGTACAGGAGTTACAACCATTCTGCTTGTGTGTACAAAAGGGATTTGTATGCAATTGGTACTTTTTCACCTTCGTTAAAAGTTAAGTAGGTTTATCTGCATTGACCCGTAATGATTGAGATCTCTAAGTTGTGTACGTTTACACGTGTCTGTAAGTGTTTGGTTGTTAACATGTCTGTTTGTACCGAACACAACATTTCTGTGTGTTTTTGTGTCCAATTTACTGTTTTAAAATCCGGTTTGATTAATTTGTAGAGAGATTTAACCCTTTCTGCGTAATTTAGAATTTAAGTTCTTCCGAAATTCAGGAAACCTAAAATTGAGTTTAGCATCTTTGGAGGTTGGAGCAGCGCACTCTTTGCTAAAAAGTTGTCTGCCAGTCTTTTGCCTTCACTTGATAACTCATATCCTAGAAAAAAGACGTTGAGATGGGCAATTCAAGATTTTTTTTAATTGAATTTGTACCCTTCAGAGGTGAAACCATGTATAATGGTATTCACCGTGTTCAAGTATCTATCTAGGTCATCGTATGTCAGATAGATATCATTGACATATGAAAATGCCTCATCATGATAAGTGTGTAGTAACTCTGTTACCCTTGCTGAGAATAACCCAGGACTATTCTTGAAGGGAGACGACAGAATTGACTCAGTGTCCCCATTATTGAGAAAGTGGTCAAATACCTACTTCAAGATGCAATGTTTTGACAAAAGAAACCATTTGAAATGTCTAATGTGGTTTTATATTTTTTATGCACAATATTATTAATTAATGCTGTACTGTGTGCATTTTGCACTGCAAATGTTTTGCAACAAGAGTTTAGATGTCTGTAATTCAAGAAGATATGTATTGTCTGGTTTGGAGACAGAAAACAAAGGATTGTTCATTGATGAGGTACATGTTTTAATCACCCCGTGATTTTCAAGTTGATCTAAGATCCCCCTGACCTGTTTTTAGCTTCTTGCTTAATGGGTACTGCCTTTGTGCAGTTGGTTGATTTTTTAACTGGATTTTATGGTGAGGAGAATCCTCATCCTATCCTACATAATTTTTTGTATAATGCTGGAGCTTGGGCCACTGCCCATTGACTGGCATAAGTTTATTTTAAATGTACTGGCATGTGGGCACTCCCTGACAAATTCTGGTGGCCAGTCTTGTTCAGCTAGAAGTATATCATACCCCATTAGAAAGTCGCTCCCAAAAGAGTGCTTTCACTTTTCTTGGTATGTCTCCCTCTATACGGAGTGTTATTTCATATAACCTATGTGGAGAACTAACCCTGGCATCTGTAGTTTCAACTTCAATGTCCTCATTCGCAGTCCAAACATTGTCTGAGCTCATTCTCCGTTCTTGAGTTGCGTTCTCAAGATCCTCGACATGCCTGATTTTTTGACCTGCTACCTTCTTTTTAGTGTATTGAGATTTTGATTTGCTTTTCTGAATGCTTTGATCGTCTTTGGACTTCACGCGTTCTTCCTTGTTCTCTGACCATTCTCTTCTTTCGGATGTCTCTGACGATATCTGAAAGGTACTAGAGGAATGTGTATCAGTATCTTGATACCTGTCAGGTTTTCTCAAATTATCCCTATTTCTGAGGTTATACCTCCTTTCTGAGGGCTCCTTTTTGGTAGAGCTACCTCTGGAATGAGAACACTTCTCTCTGGAAGGTTGTTTGCTATTTTCTCACTTCTTTTTAGAAGATGTAGGAGAATTTTTAGTAAAAACCTTTTCAAAACTTTCAGACAGGTGTGGTTTCACTGGTTTCCCACCCAAACTGCCTCTGCCTAATTCTTCATAGGATTTTTCAATTATTCTGGCTAGTTCTTGTGGTTGTCCTGTTACATCAAATTCCCTTAATATCTGGCGGATCGCCACTGATGTTGATTCTCCTTTAATATTAGATGATATTATTGATGATACCTGGCTAATATTTTTCTGTAATTTCATACCCAAATTTAGAGCAGGCTCTGACCCGTATTTGTTTTGAATCTGTTTCAGGACGTCAGGTATTACCGCCATAGACAGAATACCATGTGTTTTAGTGTAGATAGCAGCGAAAACTGTACCCCAAGTGGTGCAGTCTTCCAAGTGTGTTGTGATCCCCGTCGGTAAACAGATTGTTAAAATTCTATGTTTCTCATGAGGGCTAGTATTAGGAAATACTGCTTCGATTTGAGCAATTTTCTGAGCTATCCAGAACAGAATTTGTTCACGTTTTGCGGGTAATTTACCAATGACTGCGTGTAAAGTCTGTGGTGTAATTTTTAGTATATTCCTCTGGTGAGAGGATTGTTGTGGAATAACTACTGGAGGTTGGACAGTGAGAGTCCGCATGACATATTGAACCAATTGTCTAAAAATGTGGAGTAACTCTTTGAGTTGAGTTAATAATTCTACGTCTGACATGTCTTCAATGTCAGGATGAGGTGCATAAAACCGGCCATGTTGCTCCTGGTCTACCTAGTGGACCGAGCTTGATAATATGATTTAAAAATTTTAGGGCGCCTTTAAACCAGAGCTCATGCTCCTGGTATGTAAGTGAAATTTCAATATATTCAAAAGGAATATATTCCTCTGGTGGATCATCTTCTTTGTAGAAGTGAAACGTATGTGTTACTGGATTTGATCCAGGGAATACTATCTATTAGTAGAATACCTCTCTCTGATGATATTCATGTGCCTCTATTACAAAAACTGCTCTACCACATCTTGATGTTAGGCCATGTTTTATAAGTTTCAGAGTGATGGCTCTCCTTAAATTTGGAGGAATAATTATAGCATTCTCGTCTGTTTCTTGGAAACCTGTTCAAGTTCAAAAGACCTTTATTCGAATTTCATAAAATTCATAAAAGTACCACATAAAAACAATTCATTTACATTACACATTATTACAAAAATTCATGATTAAAATGTAATACAATTCTAATGAGGCTAATTTCAAGGATTTTCCATCATTTTGCGCACTTGTGTTATCAGTCTCAAAAAAGTACTAGTGCGAAATATTAATTCATCTGAATCCACGGAAACCAACATTAAATAAGACTCCTCGAGCGAGAGGGGTCTATGTTTCTTAAAATATGGAGTTAAAAACCATTTGATATATCTTAGATACAATTTACAAAAGAATAGGAAGTGCAAATCATCCTGTGTACTGACGCCATCACACGGACATGGATTATAATCAGTGCTGTGTCGATAACCCAAAGGGAAGGACAACAAAAATGTCACTGAGCCCGCTCTTAATCTAAACAAAAGTGATCTCTCCCAGCTGGTCATGGGTAGAGTAAGATAGGGCGGGAGTGGTTGCCTACACAATTTGTTTCCCATATATTTTACAACAGTTGATTTTGATAATTCTCTTCCCATCCGTTCAGATTTATAAAGTGCATACAGTGCGTGTTTAACCTCAATATTATCCTTGAGCTCAATCCTGGTGGGGTCGGAGAAAAGATTTCCTCTGTCCACGGCGCTCAGTGTTTTGACGACTCCTGAGAGCCATGGAATCTCCATGCCATGGTCAAAATTTAAGCAATCCTTTATAATATTTTGTGTGAGGGTGGCTGAGTTGTTCCTCAAAACCCTAACCCAGAATAGTGCTGGTCTGGCTCTGATAAAATCACATACATAGGGAAGATTTAATTCATTATGACAGATAAAATCAGAAGATGAGATTGGGGCGCCCGGTATTTTTCTGCAAAAATGACTTTCTTCGCGCTGAATGCATGGACTACTTCCCATCCCCCAAACCTCAGCTCCATACGAGGCTACTGGTAGGCACTGTAGTCTAAAAAATGTTAAGATAGCTCTTGTGGCACCTATTTTCTTCGGGCGAGGCAAGCTCAAGATAGAATTGGTGGCTTTTGAGAACTTGCTCGTGGCGTGGGCAAAATGCCCACTCCACGAGCCGTTCGCAGCGAAAACCAATCTTAACTAAGGAAATGTAGGGACAGATTCAAGTTTATCTGTCCCTATGTGTATGGTGTTGAGCTTCCGTTTCCCAGGGCCGCATGACATGATAAAAGATTTTTTTAAATTTACACGCAGATCTAATCCCTCCATATATTGGACAAAGCTTTGAACAAGTAAGCGGAGGGCATTTGGTGTGCGGCCCATAAGCACTGCATCATCTGCGTATAATAGCATTGGTAGAGGTTTCCCCAGGATTATCGATACGTCACTAGTGACTTGTTTAAGACTTCTGGCTAAGCCATTAATGTAGATGATGAACAACAGGGGTGCTAAAACGCACCCCTGTCTCACCCCCCTGCCGATATCCATGGCTCCAGAGACTTCTCCACCCATCCCAATCCTGACCTGTGCTTTAAGATCAGTATGAAGATAAGCCAAGAAGTTAACAAGAGCGTCGTCTAGCCCGTAATTCAATAAAGTGGTCCAGAGTTTAGATCTATTCACTAGATCAAAGGCGGATGAAAGATCAATAAAAGCAAGGTAAATGGGGGATGATCGAGCAATGCTATACTTGTCAATTATCAATTTTAGGTTCAAGCATTGCTCCACTGTCCCCACCCTGCTCCTGAATCCCATCTGACACGGGTCCAGTAAGTCTGTGTCTTCAGTCCATTCCAGCACCCTGTTATAGATTACTCGCCCCAAAATATTTAAGGTGTTATCCAAGAGGGAGATCGGACGATAGTTGACTGGGTTCGACCTGTCTCCCTTTTTAAAGATTGGGACGATGGCGCTAGTTGCCCAAGTAGTGGGCATGGGCGCTGTTGGCAAGCTGTTAAAGTCTTGAAACAAAGAAGGGTTTGGCTTGAGCGCAGTAAGGCTACGCCTACAACTATATGAAACAAAACAACTGCCAGTACTGCTCGGACTATTTGATCATAGACTTGATAAGCTGAGTTGACACTTCTCAACTTAGAAGGACCAAACATTCAGTCCACACCAAATGTTATTATATAGAAGTTTATTTTCTACTTACAAAATTATTATTTTTGAAAACTTTTTACATTTTTTTGTTTGTATCAACTAAAGAAAGATCGTAAGGGTCTATACATAAAAAGGTTTGTCAATATATACAATTCAAATGTACAGAAAGAGGAATATGTGTGAGTGAAACAGGGGAAGACGATAAACACCACGAATATCCAATTCAACTCACTCTAGCTCACAAACCTGGCATTCGTACTACAATCAATCCACATAGAAGCGCTACACATACAACATACAAACAAGTGGGGGAGTGTGAAAGTGGCTATTTACAAGGGGAGGAAATTCCTATCCAATATATACAACTAGGGTAAGCAAAAAAGGCTCAATTCTTAATGAGAAAACACAAAAATACAATCAATATGAAAAAAATGCACACTTAGATTTGTAAACTCAAAATGCACTCTATGCAACCAATAAGCTGAATCTCAATCACCCCGATGACACAATAGGTCACCGTGAGGAGAAAATTAACAATTATTCAATCTAGAGGGGTTGACGCGTTTCGAATCCCATTACTCCTTGGGATTCTCCTCAGGACCAAAGACAGACAAAATCTGAAAAACATAAATCAACATAAGAAACAAGCTCAGTCAGATATCAGCACACAAGAGAGACACTCAACTTAACATTCAGCCCAACACACACACTTGTAGTACCTGTCGGGTTTTCTCGTCGGGTTCTTTCGAAGGAACTGTGTAAAAGAGAGGAATGGTCCGTGAGTATTCAATGGAATTGCGGAGCCTCAAAAGAAGAAGACAATTGCTGAACAACTTACGGAAATGTGTTTTGTAGTCCTTTTTAATGTTTGGTCCTTCTAAGTTGAGAAGTGTCAACTCAGCTTATCGAGTCTATGATCAAATAGGCAAGCTGTTAAAGACATTAAGAAGAATTGGTGCCCATAAATCCGGGCTATGCTTAATGATATCAATGGGCAAACCATCTGGGCCTGGTGCCTTGTTTCCAAGGCTCTCTTTTATAGCTATTTCTACTTCATGGGCATCAATCTGTAGGCCGCACAACTGTCCAGGGCTGAAAGGCATAGACTCCTCAGGTGGTACGGCATATAGTTTAGAGAAGTGGGCCTCCCATACACTACTAGTTATATTACAGCTAATTGATGTTAACTTTTTACCCATTTCCCTTGTTTTCCTGACTGCAGACCAGAAGGGCCCGCTGCCCCCCAGATTTGCGCTGGCGACCAGCGATTCCCACTGTTCCGAGAGTAGTACGGTCTTTCTGCTATTTTAAGTTTGTACTGCTTCCTAGCTGTCTGAACAGTTGTTATGCACCTGGATTTAGTGGTAAGTGCCCTTCGTAATTCCCTATTTGCCAGTGAACAACCCGAATCAAACCACCTTGGTTCTTTCCCTTCCTTTGCTAACGGTACTGACAAGAGAGTTTTTATAGTTGAACACAGTTTGGCAAAATCAGTAATTATCCTGTGGTGATTACCGTCCATGGATAAGCAGGAGTTAATCAGATGGGGGTATTTAGTTTGTACACTATCCAAAATTGCCCCGCTGTCAACCCCCCTCCATTTTAAAAAACCATCAGCCGAGGGTGTGATATCCCTTGCACCATTTAAGTTTGTGTAGACCGAACTAGGGGCTAAGTCCAGAGTTACTGTGAGTGGATTGTGATCGCCAAACAATGACTCCATCACTGTAGACTTTACTACACAATCTATTAAATGGGGCGACATAAAGATATAATCAATGGTGGAACTACTGTCCCTATCTCTGAATGTAGGAGCATGAGAAGCACTAGAGGTGTGGCCTGTTTCAATGGCATCACCAAGCTTGAACTCAGTTAGTATGTTGGCTAGTTCAATGCCCCTTCGTTCCGCTTAATCTAAGTGGGTCCTATCCTCAGTCCCATAATTCTATGGTATCTTTGCATTGAAGTCACCCCCAATTAAAATCCCTGACCCAACATCAGCCTGTGGACTAAATTCCAGGTTGTGTAGGGTCTTTGAAAGTGCCTCAAAGTTCTTATTAGGTACACAATAAAAATCATTATTATAAAAATTGATTAAATAAATCCGGGTCTTTAACTTGTATTCAAGAATTTGTATGTGCGGATTCCCTCTAGACAAATCTCTGATTGTGCCACTAGCCAATATCTTAATCCCAATAAACAAAACGCCCACTGCTCGGTCAAAATTAGATTTGGGCGCTGTTACCCTGAAGCAGTGATAGCCCTCTATGTGTAGGTTCCCAACAGCCCAAGTCTCCTGAAACATAACAATGTCTACGCCAACAATTATCTTGGCCCATTGAGTATCTGAGAGCCTTGGCTCTAGCCCAGCTACATTCCAGCTAAGAATTGACAAACCACGATGACTGGGATGTCTAATAGGCTTATTCCTAAGACTCCTCGCTATATTCACATCGGGTTCAGGGAATGTGGGAATTATATATTCATGTGTGGCTAAAAGTGTAGCAGTGTGGTCGTGTATTGGTGTTCCCTGGGTGGCGTTAGCTGGTGTTACTAGTGGGTGTTCCTCGTTAATGTTGCCAACTACTGGACAGCCACTATTGCCATCCATATCACCAGTTAGTCTATTCTGAATTGTTCTATCTCCTACTGATAATAAATATCCCTTGTTGTCATTGCTTATGTCTATACTTCCGATGTTGTTACCAGCCATTTTATCCAGTCAATCCTGCTCATCTAAATTTGAAAAGGCATATTCAAACCGATTATAGGTTGGAATATTAAATAATGGCCTTGCTTCGTCCCGCTGCGTAAACTGATTTGGGGTGATTGCTGGATATAACCTTTCCCTGTGGTCGTACTGGGGCATAATGGGAAAGTGAGGGTAATACAACGGATGTGCTGGCAATGGTGCCTGATGACGCTGGACAGGGCCCTTCAGGGGATTAAAGTCTTGATTCTGGTGAAAGAGTAGAGACTTAATCCTAGTACAGAAAATTGGGTCCTGGTAAGGCACAACAAGGTTGTTTGCCATATTCGGCTTAGGGGAAATCAAGTGTCTATAAAAGTAACCCAATGGGAGCAGGGTGGTGTTAAATTCCCATGGTGAGGGTAGTGGTGCACTAGCCAGGGTTTTTTCGGCCCATTGGGGGTTCTTGAAATTTATGGTTATGCAGTCCCCCTCTAACTTTTTCCTCATTGGGCCTATCCATCCCACTCTCTGGGTATGAATTATCTCCCTTGCCCCTTCCATTGGGAAGTTGCAATTTGCAATTAGCCAATGTAGGGTCTTATTCTTAAGGGATGTGGGGGTTTCTTCTTGGTCCTCCCTATGTTTGGAAACATTAACTAGGACCAGCACGTATGCCCCGCATTCAGGCAGCAGGCTGATGTGTTGTGGAATCTGCCTCATGTTAGTTGCTGTATTTTGGACCTGCTGAGCCCTTGGGAGATTTTGGGCAGAGTTATTAATTTGACTCGTTGGAATCCCCTTGCTCTGGGCAATATTGTGCCCCTTCCCTGACTGTGTAACTACCTTGGTCGTATTAAGATTATCAGTAGGATTAGCGCTAGTGTTTCCTTTACATGGAACTTGTGGGGTTTTAAGCTTTGTAGTTGTGTTTGGAGCTGGGTGGGTTCTTGGGTTTAGGACATGTAGGTTTTCAGGAGCTTGATTTAGCTCCCATGCAAGTAAGCGCCCCATCGCTCGAAGTGTTTTTAGTGGGAGCGCTTAATTCAGCTAGTTGCTTTTCGATGCGTACAAGTCTGGATTTTATCGGGGACAAATAGATGCTAAGAAGTTCACCCATTCTTTCCAACAGTTGGTAATTTACAATATTTGCGTCAAGTTTGTCCCCTGGGCCCGGGCAAACTCCCCTGAGACTCTTCGCTTTCTATCTCTATGGTTACATTTGTTCCGTCTGCATTTGGGTGTGAGTTAGCGCCCTTCCTAGGCTTTTGCTTTGGCGCGCTATGCTTTCTAGCCTTAGGCATACTATGCTTTGTTGTGTGTTTTGTTTGTTTCCGTATGGCACACTCCCGCCTGCCCCTTAATTGCCTTGTTGTGTCTATGACTGTTTCATCTGGTGTTGGATTGATGGACAGGTTAGGGGTCCTTTCCAGTTCCATGCTAGATTCCGGGTCTGAGTCTATTAAGGGGTTTGATGCTGATAAATTAACCTCATTTGGTATACTGTGAATATCGGCACTGACATCTCTTATAGGTCCGGTATTGATAGTTCTGGCCTGGACGGGTGTACTTGCCGATGCAATGAGTCCATAGGATGATCGTTTTGCTAGGGCTAAGTCTTGCGAAACCCTACGCTCCAGGAGTAAACTGCCCTGATCTATGGCATCATTGGCCCTTGTTATGAAGTTATCTATTGGGCCAATCACTGGAGCCCCCCCAGCTGCTGTTTTGCTTCTAGTGCCCCTAGTAGACATAGTGTAAATTTTAAAATGTTTATATTACCACAATTAGAATGTTACTCAGATCCAAAACAAAAGACAGAAGATGTTATACTCGGCTTTGACTCTCCCTGCTAAATGGCAGTGATGGCAAACGGATCCCCTATAGGGAAACTAGTGCACAGAAGCGGGTGAGTTGGGACAAACCCAGTACTGAAATAAACTCAGTGTAGGGCACAAGTTCAATACGGTATATACTGTAGTTATAGTCACTCAGATATATCACCAGATGTGGCTGTAAGGGTAGAGATTTTGAGGATGCAAAAAGCAGTATACCGTACAGTAAAGTTCACAAGGGACAGGGAGATAAATACAAGTCTGCGATATATCCCTTGAATGGTAGGTAAAATATGTAGAAGTTCGGAAGTCAATCCAGATGCAACAAGAAGTGTGGGATAAGCGTACCTTGGGGACACCTACAATGTCAGTGTTAGGGGGGTGCACCCGGCCCGGCTTCCTCGACCTCTGAGGGCCTCAGAGGACCCACCCTTTGCCCGGGCTTCGCTCGGCGTCCCGCGAGGCAGGGGTTACAGCATCTTTATGTGCCGCCTGGCGCTCCCAATGCGTCACTGGACCGCACCGCCGCTGGGGCTGCCGGGATTCGTAGTCTTGGGGCGGCTGCGGTGATGGCGGTGATGGCGCTCGGCGCTTCCGCGCTCCAAATTATGCCGGCGTGACTATTGGCGGTGGATTCGGCAGTCAAGCTGGCCCCCTGCACACGAGGTTAAGTTAAAAGCTGTTTCAACTGGATCAGCTGCAGCTCCACTGGTTTCGGTGCTATTGTCATTATTAATCATTGTTTAATGAAAATTGCATAACAAGATTCAAGGGAACAAAGATAAGGTACACAATATTTTGGAACACTGTATCCTTCAACGTTGAACAAACTAAAAAGCTAATACATCGGAGTTTTCGTCCTACTCAGCTATGGTGGATATTATCCCTTACCCACTCCAGATGTCTATTTGAGTATTTAGATTAAAACGGACTCTGAGAAAAGTACGACTGAGTAACTTCGGTATCTAGCATTAAATTAGTGCCTTACCAAATCGTTGGGTGCCATGTACTGTAGTTCCTATATCCCTGATAGGCTCTGCGCATTGAAATAATATACACTAAAATATACACTATAGATTAGACATAGGACTGAGGACAGTATGTCTCTATGGAGTACATTAAACCTAATTATTGTGTGTGCTAGCTAACTCAGAGGTCACTAGAAACTTTTTCGAATGAACAAGAAGGGATTAGTTTCTGTCAACCGCATAAACATGACAACTTTGTTTCCCTTAGAGTCTGAACAATATCCTCAGAGTCATGGAAACAATAGATTACAGTTTCACTCAGTCAATCGTGCATGCTTCGTTTCAACAGAGTTGCACACAGTCATAGTCATAGTTTCTTGTATAGCGCATAGTTCACCGGAGTCTCAAGGCGCTTAGCAACAAACGACAACCAAGTGTATGGGGGGGGGGGTGTGGGGGGTAGGTGAGGAATTGCTTGGGAAAGAGCTAGGTTTTTAAGCCCTTACGAAAAGCCTGATGATTGGATAGAGACAGTAGATGTGCAGGTAACTTGTTCCAAAGTTGGGGGGCTATGTAGGAAAAGGCTCTACATCCAATTCTCGATGATCTGGCCCTTGGCTGTACCAGGAGGGACTTGGTGCTAGATCTTAAGGTTCTGGAGGGTTTGTACCAGACCAATTTCTCAGCAAGGTAGGAGGGTCCTATCCCATGAAGAAGTTTATGTGTAAGACAAAGGATCTTAAACTGGCTTCTTTATCACACTGGAAGCCAGTGCAATTGTCTAAGACAGGGCAAGGAGGGGGACCTAGGGGGCATGCCTAGCACCAGGCGTACAGCGGCGTTTTGGAGGGTTTGAAGCTTAGTCTACAAGCCCTCATTGATGGAAGTATACATTGCGTTGCCATAATCAAGACGGCTAACAACCAGTCCTTGAACCAAAGGTTTTCTGGACTCGATGGGTAGCCATCTGAAGATCTTCCGTAGTTTTCGCAGTATGCCATAACAGAAGCCTGATACTTGGGTGACCTGAGCCTTCATAGAAAGGGCACATTCGATCATTATTCCCAGGTCACAAACAACTTCTTTGGGCATGGGGTATGGTCCTAGTTCTGAAGGCCACCAATCATGCAACCATAGTGTCTTTGCCTTGCCAAGTAGCATAATTTCTGTCTTACTATAGTTAAGTTGGAGTTTATTTCCAGTCATCCATTCGCTAATCTGAATCATACACCTCTTAAATCTAGTGCGGGTGTCAAGAACATCTAAACTACAGGTGATAAGCACCTGAGTATCATTCGCATAGGATACTGTGGTAAAACCATAAGATTTTATAATTCTGGCTAAAGGGGTCAGATAAATGTTGAATAACATGGGGCTCAGAATGGACCCTTGAGGTACCCCAACAGAGAGAGGCGTCCTACTGGATTCCAAGGAGTTGACCTTAATGTAGGTATGCCGGTCCGCAAGATAACTCTTGAACTAGGCCAAAGCTTTGCCTCTGACACCTATCTCCCACAGCCGTTGATGAAGAATGCTGTGAGGGATGGTGTCAAAGGCTGCTGAGAGATCTAACAAGATCAAAAATGTGGAATCACCTCTGTCCAGGGTGAGCGAATGTTATCCACCACTTCCGTTACTGCCGTTTCTGTGCCATGGGCAGCACGGAAGCCTGATTGCGAGGGGTCTAAAAGTGAATGGGATTCTACAAAACTGGAGATACGTTTATTAACTAGGTGTTCCTGTACCCTTCCAAAGTAGGGCAGTAACGATATAGGCCTATAGTTAGAGACAATGGTAGGGTCACTGGCGGGCTATTTGAAGATGGGTTTTACCTGAGCCACCTTCCAGCTGCTGGGCATACATGAGAGCTCAAAGGAGGTGTTAAAGATGTTAAATAGAGAGCAGGCCAAGAGTGGGGGTTTCAATAAAAGGGTTTATTGAACAGTCTTACTTTTCATGCAAGAGATATGAACTGCTACAATTGTAAGACAGAATGGGAAGTATAATGCGTACAGCTTTAGAAGTACTATAAAATAATACAGTAATAGCATGATCTGTAGCTATGACATATATAAAAATACATACATAAATAACACAGGCTAAAATACTCAACTGGTGCTTTTAAAACAATCCTACCCTAATGTACCTAACCTACGTCTTAGTACGAGGGAAGAAGTAGGTGCTGTTTTAGCTTAAGTTTAGTTTAGTTTAGTTTTACCAAGAATTGCCGAAAGTTTCTCTAGACTCTAATCAGATCCATACCTTAGAATGAGAGAGGTTGGTATCTCTTTCCCAGGACTCGATCTCTAACACCACTCAAGGGGAGCTAGAAGCCCTGGAGCTGGATTCTCGGCAAGGAGGATGACAGCGTCTGCTCAGTAAGTCAGTTGGGGAGATGCCTTCCTTCAGGATTTGCTATGGCAAGCCGCTTCGTGAAAGTAGGTAGCCGAACCACACTGTGCCTTGCCATTGCAAGTGAAGGTATATTTATACCTTGAAGGTGTTTAGGAATGCCTGTATTGATGTACAAGTCGGGTATATGAACGTCATGAATGAACCCCTAAGGAATAGATGTTCATGCATAAAAAATGTGTTCCTAGAGAAATCAATAACCAGGCAAGGCAAATTCCTAAAGTCTTAAGAGTCTGGTGTTCCAAGTACTCGTTGTGACAAAGAGGATCGGATGTAGTTGACCATGCCTATATTTGGTTAGCATGTGCAGTGCCTAAATAAGGGCTGGATTTCTATGCCTAAATAAGGGCTATGTGAACTATACCTATATAAGGTATGAATCGGGAAATCTAAAGATGGTATCTAAATCGACACACAACACTTTGTTATCAATGTCAGCCCAAGGAGGAGCAGCCAAGCAGGAAAAGATAGGCCAGGCAGCCTAGGCAACAGGCAAGGCGAGGAACACAGGTGGTGTCTCGAGTGGGCAGCAAGGAGAAAATGCATATCCGGGTCACTCACACAAGTATAGAAGCTAAAGGAGGCGAGCCCATAAAATGAAGAACAAAGCAGCACAAGGGTGGGCCTGCAGAGGTACACACATGGCCATCCAGGGATGTATGTTATGATCAATTATTGGCCAAGGCATTCACTTAGAGGCAGGCCACAAGGGCACTAGGGGTCAAGATCCATTACAACGTGCAACTCAGAGCTGTCACTAGTAGAGCTTTCACACACACCCCCAGCGCCTTGGGACACTTGCGGGTATGTAGTGCGCTTTACAAATGATTGATTGATGGACAGCCCTGTAGTGCTGCTGTGGGAGGACCATGGACCCACCAGCAACAAGGCAGGTGCAGGGTGGTAATAGACTATCCAGTATTTTTTGGATTCTGGGAGAAGTAAGAAAGGAATGTGGCACTCCACTGGAAGTATCCAGCTTAGTAGCAGGGTAGACGTATCTACCCTCTGAAAATAGTGGTTGGATAGTGTCTACCCAAGTCTACCCTTGACTTGAGCCCTGGTGAGGAGGCTATAGGGCAATTCTTTTTTTAGGACAATCCACCCACACACCCTAGACCATTTTTCCCTGGGTCTTTGGGGTATTAAGGCTTTCATGATGGGAATACTGATTTTCAAGCAAGCCATGGGAGGACAGGTTGTAGCATTTTAGAGGAAGAATTTTATTGGGGGGTGGTGTGTCAGGTGTGGACATATCCACCCCTTGGGGTGAGGGGGGACTCAGAGGGGGGGGGAAGAAGTGTTTGTTGAAGAAAGTGAGCTTGTTTGGAGCTAATTGGTAGGCTGGGTGAGAGCAATTTGGTAATGCAAGGGAAGGTCTGGGAATGGATGATGAACATGATTTTTTTAATACATTTTTTATTGAGCAGAGCATCAAGAACACAACAATCACATGTGAAATACAATAAAAGGGCTAGTTCATAAGTTAACATTCAAATAAGATCAATGTAATTGCTTGAATATTAATAAAAAGCGGAGTAGCCGTCTTAGAGAAAGGAATCATATTTAGCTAATCTATTTTAGGAGCTAAAGTGAGTACGTGCAGAGAAGCCAGAATATAACTCTGTACTAAAGTGCTATATTCAACCAGTGCTATATTCAACCAGAAAACCCTTCCAAACTCGGTTTTCAGCATAATACTCCTGGTCAGTCTAATATTCCAATTTATTCAAAAACTTCCAATTCTCACTGAACATTTTGGAAGCACCCACTCGCAGAGCATCGGCTTCCTCAAAAACCCTCATCCATTTCATTTTATTGAACCATTTGTTGTATGTGGATACCTCCCTTGACTTCCAATTCCTGATAAATAGAGAGCAGGCTATTAAGGAGGCAAAGGAAAAAAAATCTCTTCAGCCTTCCTCAAATTAGTCTGATATTTGCTAATTCCGAACAGGGCCCCCTCGGCCTCTTGCAATATCCTTTTCCTATATGTTCTGTTTAAGGCCAAAAAAATCTTCTCCCAAAAAGGCCCTATTTTAGGACATGTAAAAAAAATATGGAGCCTGTCCCCTTCACCTTCTGCCTGGTAGCAAAAGCATCTATTTTTGACTTCCGGATATTTATTTTTTAGTGCTTTCGGTGTAAAGTAAGCCAGCCACTGAGGGAGGCCATTCTTTTGAAATTAGATGCTCTCAGAGCCTTGCTCCCTCGCAAACATATGACTTCCCATTCTTGATTGGAGAAGGTACATTGTGTTTCCTGCGTCACCCTTTCAAGATGGCTCTCCACCAATTGGGATTGACCCTGGTCACGCAACAGACGATACCAATTCTCCACCCCACTTAACTTAGCTCCGAATAGGGCTGTTGCCAGTTTGGTTGGTGCTCCAAAAGAAAAATTCTGTTGTTTCAAAAAATTATAAATCTGCAAGTTCTCAAAAAAAGCAAGGTGTCCCTGATCCCCACTTCTCATCAGCAACTCTTGCCAGGTGATTGCCCTGTCTTGGATTATGAAGTGTCTTTACTCTTCTAAACCACAATCCTTCCAGCTTCTTAAGTGATGAGATTGAATTTGGAGATTGAACTTTTTACATTCTGCCAATTTTAAATAATGGAACCCAGAATAGCCTTTCTTTCAACGTCTTATATCTCAGTTTTTTGGTAGTTTGGACATTTTTAGAAAGTAAGCCAGCCACTGAGGGAGGCCATTCTTTTGAAATTAGATGCTCTCAGAGCCTTGCTCCCTCGCAAACATATGACTTCCCATTCTTGATTGGAGAAGGTACATTGTGTTTCCTGCGTCACCCTTTCAAGATGGCTCTCCACCAATTGGGATTGACCCTGGTCACGCAACAGACGATACCAATTCTCCACCCCACTTAACTTAGCTCCGAATAGGGCTGTTGCCAGTTTGGTTGGTGCTCCAAAAGAAAAATTCTGTTGCTTCAAAAAATTATAAATCTGCAAGTTCTCAAAAAAAGCAAGGTGTCCCTGATCCCCACTTCTCATCAGCAACTCTTGCCAGGTGATTGCCCTGTCTTGGATTATGAAGTGTCTTTACTCTTCTAAACCACAAGCCTTCCAGCTTCTTAAGTGATGAGATTGAATTTGGAGATTGAACTTTTTACATTCTGCCAATTTTAAATAATGGAACCCAGAATAGCCTTTCTTTCAACGTCTTATATCTCAGTTTTTTGGTAGTTTGGAAATTTTTAGAGATATCGGAATCTGAGACCCGGCGTCCTTCACCATTTTCTAAAAAAAAGTTCTCTTTCAATCCATTAAAAGCCAGTAAACAAGCTGAAAAATCTAAGAAGGCTGCTTCATAGTAAGTACATGTGTGCCGTAAGGCCAGTACACCCTGTTCAATAGTTAATTGTAAAGAAGTTTAACCTGTGAAGTCTTTTTTCCCCAAACAAACTGTCTAAACATGGTTTCCAATTCTTTGAATTAAATAATATTATTTTAATCGGTAAATTAATAAACAGAAAGATAAGTAGAGGGAGAATGGACATCTTTATAAGAGAAATGCGTCCTACGAAAGTTAAAGGAAGTAACAACCACCTATCCAACAATCGCTTTATTTTACCCTGCATTTTTTCATACTTCAACTTAAATAGTTGTTGGTATTGAGCAGAGACATATATCTCTAAATATTGTATTGGGTCGGGTTTTGCTGCTTGTATCTTAAGGTTGACTTACAGAATATTTGTGTCAGTATTCAATATGAGAATTTCAGTTTTTTTAAATTTATTTCATAGCCCCCAATTAACTCACACTCATTAAATCCCCTAATAGCCAACTCCAAGTTCTTGCTATTGGGTTTCAAGTATAAAATGATGTTGTCCGCAAATAGCTTTAGCTTGGCCATAACCAAGAGTGGGGCATTAATTGCATAATTTTCACATATAAGGATAGCTAATGGTTCTATAAAAAACGTAAACAGTAAACGGGAAAGCGGACACCCCTGTCTTGTCCCCCTATTTTTCTTACTGAACCCACCCATTTTGCATTTATTACCACCTGAGCCTGTGCCCCCGGATAGATATTTCGCAGCATTAGAATGATCTTGGCAGGGATACTAAATCTATCAAGAGCTAAAAACAAAGTATTCCAATTAACCAGGTCACAAGCTTTTTCCGCATCAACCATCATACTACAAGCCGGGGTTAAGTTGATGGTGCAATAATCCAACGCCTGTATGAAAAATTTGGTATTTGCGGCCATTGATCTACCAGCTATAAACTCAGTCTGATCTTTATGGATTATTTCCTGAGCTGCGGGTGAAAGCGCTGCATCCAGACCTTCATTAAGATCTTATTCGGCATTGAGGAGGCTGATAGGTCTATTTATATCTTTTAGGTTTTAGTCTTTTTTCACAAAACTGACAACTGCCCCCTCTTTAGAGTGTTGTCAAGGGCGGAGTCAATTCTTTTGCGAATACCTTGTAAAATTCTATTGGGAGTCCATCCTTCTCGCATGTTTTAGCACCAGCCATTGATTTTAGGGCAGCCAAGATTTCTGTAGCTTCTATATCTGCTTTTAACTGATCCACCCAAACATTGGATAGTCTTGGGAAATCTACTTTATCAAAATATCCCTGAATTACATCTTCCCCCAACCAGATATTTTGTTGTGTAGAGCGGCTGATAATGGTCCATAAAAATCTACGCAATCTTGCCACTATTTAATACCACTCCTCCAGTCTTAGGATCTATCACCTTCGAGATTAAAGCTGCTTCTTGTCTAGTTTTAGTGGAGCTAGCTAGCAAATTTTCCAACCATTAGGCTATTTTCGTAGACCCGTTGTTGGTAGATGCAGGAGCTACTGATCTCTTCTAATAAAAAGAATTCCCTCAACACTTGTTTGGCAACTGCAAGCCAATAAGGACCTGTGACCTTTCCACTGCCAGCTGGTGTTTAGCTATTTTAGCTTGATGAATTCTCGGCTGGGCGGCTGAGAAAGAGATAAGTTGTCCTCTCACTGCTGCCTTAAAACCCCCTCAAACCGAAAAGGGTTCCATTATCTCCTCATTGATCCTAAAATATTCAAGGATCCATACTCTGATACCCTCTACCCACTGCTGATCCTGAAGGAGGAGGCGATCCATCTGCCACCTGGAACGCTCCCTCCTCCTCTCACCAATTTCTAGTTTGAGGCTAATGTAAGAATGATCAGAAAATCTACCTTTAAGGTGTTGAATGATCTGGATGTTAAAAAATATCAATGCAGGATGCAGTCTGATACCGGAGGGAATGACAAGTATAGGATTTAGTGTCTGGGTTGGCTTTACGCCATGGATCTATTAGTTGGTAGTCGTACTTGATGGCAATAAACACTCTTTTTGTGTTAGGTTTTAATTGTTTTTTATTTTTGTTTGAGGTATCCTGCTTTAGATCCTGTATATAATTAAAATCCCCCCAATAATAATTTGACCAGGGACACCCCTTACCAGCTTGTGGATCTTCACCAGCCCAGAAGCATCATCCATATCAGGACCATAGAAATTTACAAAATTTAAAATCCTCCCATTCAATCTTGCGGCTACCCATAGCCATCTCCCCTGTGGGTCCCTATGAACTTGTTCAAATTCGGAGCACAACTTTCTAGAATAATAGATGTCTACCCCTCTCATAGCTAGCCCAGCAAATGTCTCAGAAAATGTCCTTGGTAGGTAAAGCTTAGGTTAATTGGACTTGAGATGGGTTTCTTGCAGAAACAAAACATGCAGAGTAAAGGAGGCCAGCCATCTAATGAGCCCGCCATATTTCTGTTTGTTGAGGATCCCATTTATGTTGAGTGACAGAATATTACAATTACTAGCCATTTCTTTTTCTTAGATACACTTGATATTTGATCAAATAAGACATCCGGTTATCACCAATTTTGTCGCTTTTGCTACTGCTCTTTTCCCTACTAGAAAATACTGCCAGCACACCCCACCACCTACCCTACAAAAATGAGAACCCCTTCCCTGAAATGTGAAAAACCCCACTAGCCACGCTAGCCACATTTCATCCCACCTTACAAACCTTTTGGGTGTCATGGAACTACATCCAGGTGACCCTGCTACCCCGAGCAGCAAAGAAGACCAAACCTCCTATAATGCACAGATCGTTTTTAACTTCTAGAAGAAATTTCTTTCAGTAAGCCCTGAGCATCTTCTATATTTGAGAAAAGATGAAACTTCCTCTTTTCAAGAACCCAAAGTTTTGATTGTTGCGCTATTGAGGCCTGAGTGCCCTGTGCTTTAAATAGATGAGGCATCCTAAGAAATTCCCTCTGCCTACGTGCTTCCCGGCTGACATGTCCGAAAATATGCAACATTTAACCCCTCCCATGCTGGTGACGGAACCGCTCCGTCACCAGCCTCGGTTGCGCTGTGCTGGTGACGGAGCGGTTCCGTCACCGCCCGCTCGGCGCGCATGCGTGGCGCTGATTTCGTGCCTGCGCTGGATGTTCCATTGAGCAGGCGGGCCGTTACGGAACCACTCCGTCACAAGCACAGCGAGCCCGAGGCTCGTGATGGAGCCGTTCCGTCACGAGCATGGGAGCGCCGCGTGGCCCCCCCTCCTCCCTAGCACTGCGGCGGAATTGCCGCCACAGCGAAGGGGTTAATAGATTCATTTCTTGCAAATTATCTTTGCTGTATTGCCTTTGCCAGTACTCTCTCCTTAACATGAAAGTCAGAAAAATTCAACAGGATTGTTCGTGATATCTCTGAATTTAGTAGAGGATGAGAGGGAACTCGTTGTGCCCTAGTGATTGTTAGATCCCCATCAAATTCTGAGAGAACCTTTTGTCGAATAAACATTTCAGTCCATTGAATAGTTTGCGCTCCCTCGATCCCCACTATTCGAAGATTTGACCTTCGGGAGTGATTTTCGAGTTCCTAGAGTTTGTTCTCTCAATTTTTTTTATTTTTTAGCACTTCATTTGTCTTAAAAAGCATGTCGCTAATCTGGTCTTCTAGTTGTGCGATTCTTGTTACAGCTTCCTGCAACCAGACTGGAAAACGAGCAACTGCTTCTTCGATTTTGCCTAGACGCAAATGGAGGGAGCCAATATCGAGCTCTTGTGATTTTTTCATCTCCCTTATGTCCTCCAAGATAAGGTTCAGCATATCCCTTATATCTATCTGTTTCGTGGTGCATCCTTCAGTTGAGGGATTACTATTATCTTGGAATGTCTTCCCATCAGGCTTCTTATTCCCGGTTTGTGATGCCTAAATCTCCAGACAGGTTCTGCCCTGTGGCTGCCCCTGAGGCTGAGGCAAGAACAAAGCCTGCGGCTGCAACTGGTTTTGAGTCTCCATTGAAAATGTTAATATAGGCTCCGGCGTGAGCAATGCTGGCTGAGTAGATTTCAGAGACATGTTTACTTTAGGAGCTGGCAGTGCTTCTCGATTGTTCAGTGAATTGTTCTCATTTTGTTCAACCGGACCCCCTTTGATGGAGGAGATGAGGTCTGTCCAAGCATCTGAGTTTGTGGTGGAGTTGATAGGACCTGTACTGAATCCTGTAACAACTCTCCTGGCACTTCTTGAGATTTTGTTAAGAGGTTAGGATGAGCCAGTAGGGATGCTTTTTTTGTAAACAGAGAAAAATCTTTAGCTCCTTTCAGATCCTTCTTAAGGCCCCCAGGTTGTAGGAACACCTTGTTGTTCCCTTCCCAACGTTGATATAGAATCTGTAGCTATTTGCACCTCTAGTGTCTCTCCCTCTGGCTACACCGGGGACAAAAGCTGCTCTTCTTCAGAGCTTTCAAAGCTAGAATTGAAACCATGTGATTTGCACTGTGCTCAATTCTGGCAGTTTGCACTGTGGCTTTCGCCTGGGCTTAGCGGGTTTTAGCTTTTAGCCTGGCTGCTGAATCGACCTAGCCTACTGCATTCTTATGTTTAAGGTGTTTACCCAATTTTAAGCCTTGATTTCAGTCCCGTTCTCAAAGGTGCCAAGTGTACCACATAATGTCCTATTACTTACCGGTAATCTTCATTTCTCCCGGTCCCCTAGTCCTCGACACCTTCATACTTACAAGTGGAGATGATCATCTCCCGACAGAAAAAAACAAGAGGAATGCTGGGATACTAATACTGCCCCTCCCCCGGGAGTACATAAGCAGTACTTACCCAGCAGACCTCCTGTACAAACAAGCCCAGACAGGAAGGCCGGCCGCCCGGGAGAGAGGGAGGGGCGTAGGAAGGTGTCGAGGACTACGGGACCGGGAGTAATGAAGATTACCGGTAAGTAATAGGAGATTACCCCCAGGTCTCTCCGTCCTCGACACCTTCATACTTACAAGTGGAGAATACCAAAGCAGAAACCCGGCCTTCCGCACGCACAAATACACCCAGGAAACCACAACAAAAGCAGCCACCCAAGGGAGCACCGAGAAGGAGGAAAGGAAGACCGCAGGAAACAGCCGGTCCGCAACCCAGAACAGGACAGCAGGGACAAGGGCCGGAGAGAAAGAAAAATCCAGGGCTCCAAATAAAGGAGGCCGCCAACCCGAGCAACCGGCAACCGGGACCCGGACCAGGACACCAAGACCAGCCAAAATAACCCACCAGAGAAGACCGCCCAGGCCAGAACCAGCAGGAAGGCACACAGGGCCAGGCAGACCCACCAGGAAGACGAGACAACCCAGAAGAAAGCCAAAGAAGAAACGGCAAACAGAGCGCAGGCACAAGCACTCAGCCCAAAAAGGAAGGAGAAGCACAGGCCGGAAACACGGCCAAACTCCCAAAAAGAAAGGAGATGAGCCCAAGAGACCCGAGGAGGAAACCCCGTTGAGGATGCCCGGGAAGCAACAAGCACCCAGGAGCCAGACATGACCGAGAACCCGACCAAAAAGACAGCCACGGGGAAGAACCCCATAACCCAGCCGAAAACTCACCAAACAAGGAGAGGCCAACAAGACCGGAAACCAGCAACAAAGAAAACCCAACCAGGTCGGGAACAGAGAAACCGACCACAAGCCCAGAAAACCCCAACGCCAAAGGGATGGAACACAAGGCAGGAAGGGAGCACTGAGCAACCGGGAAAACCCCAGCAGCCGCCCAACGAGGCACAGAGGGCAGCACAAAGAAGGCACCCAAAAGACACAGGACCGCCCAGGAACCCCACACCCAGGCCAGGCAAGCAGCAAGGGCAGGAGCAGCGGGAAAGAAAGCCCTGGGAGAACAGCACCCAGACCACAACCACAAGGCCCCAACCCAGCAACGCCGGAGAGGAGCCAAGAAAACCGCAAAAAAGAGGCCAACAAACTCCAACAGAACCGGGAAGCCAGGACCAGAGCCAAGCAACCCGACCACGAAGGAGGAACAGCAGGCCCAAGCAAACCCCAAAGGAGAGCAGAGGATCAAGCAGCAGAAAACCACAGACAACCCACAGCAAGGAGGGAGGGACCCGCACAGGCATGAGAACCACAGAACAGCACCCCAACCAGAGAGGGAGGGGCAGCCAAACAGACCCACACATGGAACAAAGCCTGGGAAGCAAGGGAGGAAGGAGCAAGCCAGGACCACAGAACCAGGAAGAACCCGGAAAAGGCCGGCAACAAACCCCCAGAGCAGGCCAAAAATGGGACAGCACAGCCCGAAAACCCAGGAGGCACGGCCCGAAGCCAAACACAACCAGCAAGAAGCCGGCAGAACCGTAGCCACAGAACCCCACACGGCTCACAACACCGGGCAAACAAGCCTGGGAAGAGAACCAACAGGAGGAGAAGGCCCAGAAGGAACCACCAGAAGCGGCCTCAACTGCAGAACACCCCACCAGGTTCCAAAGAGAGAAGAGCAAGGAAGCAGAGCCCAAAAAGGAGCACCACAAGCAGGAGCAGGAAGCAGCAGCAGAAACCTCAGCCAGGCACCCACCAAGGGAACCAGACGAGACCAGAACAACTCAGGGAGCAAACACCCCCAACAGGAGACGGACCCGAAAGCCAACAGCCCCAGAAGGCCAGTCAGGGACCAACCTGGCCCGACCAAGCACAACACAGAGCAGACAGCGGAGCACGGGGACAGCACACCAACCCGGAGAACAGGAGGCATGACAGGAACCGGCAGCAGCCTGGAGGCCCCAGCCAGGAACAAACCAGGCAGGCACCCCGGCGGAAACAGGCGGGGCAGACAGCCAAAGGCCAGCCCAGGGGGAGCCAGCGCAGAAGCAGCCAGGCCAAGCACACAGAAAAGCCCCCGGACAACACCAGAAGCCCCAAGCCGGAGCAATGGAAGCCCACACCAACAGGAAGACCCAGGCAGGCACCACAAACAGGCACCAAGCAGGGAACAGACGAGAACAGGAGCCGGCAGGCCCGAATCAGAACAGCTGCACCCAGGGCAGCACAAGCCACCGAAGTGCGGGCAGAGGGGACAGACCACCCCAAAGAGCCCCCAACAAGACACAGGCAAGCACCCATGAGCAGAACCAGGCACAGCCCAAGGGACGGGAGGAACAGGACCAGGAACCAGGAGCCCCAAAGGCGACCAACCACACAGAAGCCAGGAAGCGAAGAACCAGGACACCCAAGCAGAGCAGAGGCACAACAGCCAGCCCGCTAGGGAGGCAAGGCCACAGAGGGAGAACAGCACGGCAGGCCAACCTGAACCAGGGGAGCCCACATGACCCCACCCCCGCATCGGCCCGAGGAGCAGGAACACCGACTCACCACCAGGCGGGGCGGGCAGCCCGAAGAAGAGGGGGAACAGAACGCACCCCCCACAGGCCGTCGCTGAAGAAGAGAGGAACGCCATGCAGAAGAAAGCAAGGCGCAAGCAAGCACGCAGGAAAACCCCAACAACACAGGGAACCCCGGGAGCAAGCAAAGGCAGAGCCAGCGAAAAGGAACACGCCACCACAGAGGCGACCGGAACCCACGCCAACCCAAGGCAAGCCACAAACAGAAAGGGCGAACGCCCACAGAGCCGCAAAGAGCACGGGCACATCCAGAAGAAGAGAACCAAAGGGAGCAGATCCTCGGAAAGCCCACCATGCAACAACAGCAAGATCCGGGGCGGGCCAGCGGCAAGGGCGTAGACCAGGAACAAGCCACACTGGAGGCAAGCAGCGGGGACTCCAGAGACAGCAGCAGGACACCCCAAAAAGCAATACGGGACGTAGCACAGTGCCGAACGCAAGTCCTCAACAAACCCCGGCACCCCCAGGAGGCACCAACCCAGGGACAAGACACACGCCAGAAGGCACACCTGTCATCACCCCAGGACCGGCACCAGCAGGCGAACAGAGGACCCATCAACCCCTTGACATCAGGACAGCAGCGGCCGGACTCGAACCCACGGCCACGAGCGCCAGCAAAACCAGAGGCACAAGAAGGAGCATGGAGCCCAGCGCCTTGCAGTACCCAGAAGAAAAAAGAGGGGGTGAAAACAGCCAGAGCGGGGGCCAACAAAACAACAAGGCCCCCACCGCAAATGTGAGAAAAACACATACACATGCAGCAAAGGAACAAGACACCCCAGCGCTCCATGCCGCAGAAGCATGCCACATCGACACGCCAAAAAACGGAAGGGCAACCTAGGGTGCACAAAACCCGGAAAACCCAACCCCCGGCTCGTGCAAAAAGCCCAGGGCACATACAAACGCAGCCCAAAGCACATACAAACGCAGCACAGGCCACCGGAGAAAGCCTCCGTGAAAAGACAGCAACTGTCAGAAAAAAAGGATGATCCAGGCAAAGGTGGGGCATATGAGGAGACCAGAAGGCACAGCCACACCGAAGGACAAGCCCACTGGAGTCCGGCGCCCAAGACCACTCGGCCTGCCAAGGGCACCAAACCGAGGGAACAGGCACAAACCCTCAGTAGTCCCCATCCACTCCCACAGAAAGTAAAAAACACGAGCACACCTGCAAGGCAGGTAAAAGAGTAGTCAACAGAGGGCAGGGAACAGGAACAAAAGGAACGTCCCACACACAGCGCCCATGTATCCACAGGGACTGAAGAAACACAGCCCCAGACACCAGGCACAAACCCCCCATCGAGACATCAGGAATGAAGCAGAACACACCAGAGGCGGCCCCCGAACCAGACATCGGAGGCCCCCGCAAGCCTCAAACAGGAAACATTCCAGCGATGCCAGCGGCACGGCGTGGGAAGCCCACACTGTAGATGACATCAGATGCTGAGCGGGGGACCCTGCAGCCCCCCCCCTCACCCTCCGGGGCAGGCAGAGAAATGGCACGAGCAGAGTGCCACAGAAGCGAGGCCAGGCGCCCGCTGCCGTTAGCGCCGGCCACCGAAACAGAAAGAGAATGGGCAGCATACACAGTCAGGCAGAAGAAAAAAGGGATCCCGAAATCGGGACTCACCAGGAGTGGGGGCCAACCCCAGGAACAAAGCCCCCACAGCACCGCCGAGCAGAAGTCCATCAGGAGCCCATCCAGCGAGGCAAGGCTCCCCGGCCAGGCTCGGGAAGCCGAACCCGCGGCCCGGAAGCAACCAGGAACTCCAACACCAGCCACAAAGGGCCGGTAAGCGCACGCAGCACACAGCCAGTAACTCTTCAATCCAAACACCGGCACCAGAGCAAGACCGACTCCAAGCAAGCCCGGCAGGCCAGGAGGCAGTCCAGGAACCCCCCCCCGCCCACACAGCCAGGCTGCAGGGCGGGGAGAGAAGAGAAGCACCGTCACTCAAGCCCAACAGGAGCAGCACCAGCACACCTTCAAAACTGTCGACAGACAGAAAAAAGAACAGGAGGTCTGCTGGGTAAGTACTGCTTATGTACTCCCGGGGGAGGGTCAGTATTAGTATCCCAGCATTCCTCTTGTTTTTTTCTGTTGGGAGATGATCATCTCCACTTGTAAGTATGAAGGTGTCGAGGATGGAGGGACCTGGGGGTAATGCCCTGATCTCCAAGAGTTATTCCTATTTGCTCAGTCCCGCACCTCAAGGGCTACTTTTGTCCGCTTGGCAGTGTTTTATCAATGTTTTAGGATTTAATATAATGCTCCGCCTCAAGGGCTACTTTCATCCACTTGGCAGCGTTTTATCAATGTTTTGGGGGTTTAAGATAATGCTCCTCCTACCTCCAGACTCCTGCTTCCATCGTCCTGTCCGGTCCTCTGTAACTTCCTCAATCTGCCCAAAACCTTTGTGGAAAGACGTTATTTCCCGCCTCTCTCAGCACCAAGGACCCCGGCCCGGTATGCAGAGGTAAAGTTGCAACGCCGCGCTACAGCCATGGGGAGAAAACAGGACTGCCAGAGCACTGCCTTCACTCTGTGCTCACTCTGAAACTCCATTGCTGGGGGCGGAGCAGCATCACCTACGGCTTCACGGAGGTGTCGATTATGAAAATGATGATATTTCAGAGAAAGCAAGTTATTTCTTCTGGGGAACTGTTGCAAAGTTTGGGACTCGTTAAAGGGGGGGATGTCAGCAAACGTTATGTATTAGTGAGGATTTTTTCTGGGTCATGTATTCTATTTGATAATAATGTATTTAAATGATTACAAACCTGTCCTAATAAAGTGGCCTTTCCTGCTATGAAGGCTTGTGTCTGGGTCCTTATTGCACGAATTCCTCACACATGTTGCATCCCCATTACAGGATGGCCACAACACTACCATTGCCTGCAGTCCATTTTTTCATTAACTAAAGAGAACTGTGCTTTCCAGATGAGGCAGGCGCAGTATTTTCTGTCCCTGAAATATTACCCCTTTCATATTCCTGAGGGGTTATTATGTAGGCAGCCATGGGTTCTGTGGATGCTTACAGGGCGCTGCACAATTCTGTGCTGCTCCTGCAGCCTTTTATAATGGGAAGACAAATGACATAATGATTTGTGTGGCCTTGCACCTCTTTCAAAACCTCGGTAAATTAGCCTTTTAAATTCTATTTATACAGACGAAGACCACGAGTATATACATATGATATAGTGAAATACGCAATCATCTTCTCAGACGACATTTCCACTATGGGGGTGCGCCGAAGCGCGCGGATTTTATTTTCCTTCGAAGATAAACATCTCACTGCCTTTTTTCTATATTCAATTTATTAGATACCAGCCAGCAAAGAAACCCATAAGCCCCGCCACAGATAAAGCTGTCGTCGTATCCTTAATTCGTTTCTATTACCAGGGAATAGAGCATTTGGGGCAGTCCGATAGAGGCTGCTGCTGTACGCGAGCTACTTTCACGCGGGTTGATGTGACCTTCTGAAAGCCATTAGGCAGAAGGACCGGGTAGAATTCTAAACGACTTCTCTTTGCCTCAGACAGCCCGGATGAGCGGTTTTAAGTAAGTCATATTTCTCTCTGTTCAGTGCCATGCTATGGTTGGTCTCCTTAATTAGCTATTGTACTTTTCCTCCGGAAATCGTCAGCCTGGAATTCACGCACGACTATGTTTCTCCTAGTTGCAGAGATTATGTTTTCCAAAATTGGCGTCAATTATTTAGAAAATCCATTTGCTAAAACAGTACTAAACTGTTGTTTTTAAGTTCGCATGTGCATCCTTGTTTATTGTGCGAAAACAATGAAACGGTCCCATGTATAGAGCAGCAGAAATGTGTATCACGCAAAGCTACAGTCTTAGCTGCTGAACATGAGTAACTCCATCTTCTAATAAATGATGACACGCACCACGCTGTAGAAACACAGAGACAATTAGACAATATGTTTAGGCTCTGGAGCGAGAGAGGCCGAAACGTCTGAACGTTTTCAGTCTAAGGAACACGGTAGATTGAAAGGATAACAATTAGTCGTTTCTACGCAGTGTTTCATTTGCAAAAGAATAAGTACACGTGCCTAAAGCTCTGTTCAGATCCGAACTCGAATCCACTTCATGTCACTCCCTGGCTGCCCCTTCATCTCGCTCTTGAGGTTCCTGCTTTGTCCCCTTTATGACTGTTTTCCCGTCTTTCTCTTCCTCCTTCTTTCCGCGTTGTTTGTTTTCCCAGGTCGTGGTCTCTGTAAATGTTTGTTGAGGAAAAATAAGTTCTGGTTCCCAGAAAGTGGCAACCACCAGCTCAAATTTAGCACTGTTTCTACCTCTTTATATATGGAATGGCGCACGTTGCCCAGCAGCCTCCAAGAGGTCATGGGGAGTGACTGACAGGAGCTCACTGAAGGAGTGATTGGATAAATCATGTGTAGGATTGAAGTGCTCAAAGTCGACTTCTGCCTGCAAGATACTTTCTTTTGGTAGATGGTATGGCGTTCAATGCGCTGCTGCTCAATTAGGTCCTGTTGTAGAGTTTGTCAGATGGGATACTCTGTCACAAACGTCCAGTCTGCCGTATTTCAAGTTCATTATATTCCTGACCTTGCAATGAGGCCGATTGGATATGCCTCACATTAGTGACGGAGCAACCCGTCCGACAAACTCTAAATAAGACCCTTACTGCGCAGCTACATTTTCCTTGGACAGTTTGACTTGTATCCTATGGGGCATATTTACAAGCTCCTTGCGCCACTTTTGCGTCACTTTTCCCATATTAAAAGTGACGCAAAAGTGGCGCAAGGGGAGGAACATGGCGGCGGCAGGCTAGCGGCCGCGATACCTCGCTCTGGGCTCATGCGGGGCGTTTTTCTGCTATACTCCCTGACGAGGGCTGATCTCGTTGCTTCCAGGCTGAATCATGGTGTTGATTTCTTTTTTGCCTTCTTTTTAGCCATAACTGTCGGCAAAGTACCTTGGAACGTTGTTTGCACTGAGCGGGTTTGCAGAGTGTATGGAGCTTGCTGGTGGCGCCCGTCCGCTCCCCATGCTTGGGCTTGCTGGGGGCGTGTTCTGTCCGCGCTCACGGCCGGCGTTCACACCCTCGTTGCCAGTCCTTTCAGCTCTGCAGACGCTGATCGTTCCCACGCCGGCACCTTGGAGGTGGGACCGAGCCGCCCTGGAGCACCGTCGAGGGAGGCGGGCTCGCTCTCTCCGTAGAGACCTTCTATCGGCGGTTTCGGCGGCAGTCACGGAGAGGCAGCAAGTAGCGGCGGACGGAGGTGGAAAAACTTCTAAATATTCCAGTACACCGATTGCAGCACCTCTCGAGGGGACAGGAGGCTTCGTGCAGCTTGATAATTCTCCAAACAAGGTGAAGGGGTTACAAAGGGCGAGGGAGGAGGAGGAGGTTGCAAAGCTTCGAGAGCCATATGTGGAAAAATTTGTGGATCAGCCTGAGAGCCCAGCAGTTTTGCTCTCTGACCTCGAGGGGAGCATACGTTCAACGTTTGAGGTCATAGAACAGGCTATTTGTCCAAATTGCGTCAATTATATTGATGAACCTATCAAAGATTTACTTACAGGGTTTAAATATCTCTTTCGAGTACAGGTGAGTAAAATGAAGGGTTTTAAGCATTGTATTAGACTAAAACCACAAGCCCAACCTATCGTACATAAAGTGAGACCTGTGCCATTAAGTTTAAGAGAAGTGTTGAAGCACCCTCGTCAATGTTCTTTGGGAGTAGGGTATTATTGAGCCTTGTGATTCCTCCTTATGGGTCGCACACATTGTGGTCATGTGCAGGAGGTATGGGGAAATTAGATTATGCACAGACTTGGGAAGTCTCAATGCCAATATCCTGGTTGACTGCATCCCTTCGCCAGAACACATGAATTGTTAGCCAATTTAGGAGGGGCAAAGGGGTTTTCCTTGATAGATTTAACCCCTTGCATGCTCATGACGAACCCAGCTCATCATGGCATACACCTCTCGCATGCTCATGACGAGCTGAGCTCGTCATGGCCAGTGGAACGCTCAGGTGCTGGGAGAATTCCCCTGCTGTGCTGAGCGTTCCATGGGAGCCAATGCACCTGTGACGAGCTCAACTCGTCAGGAGCATGCGAGAGGTGTATGCCATGACGACACAATAGAGACAAAAGCTCTCCTGCCAGGATATGTTTCAAGGTCCCAGGGGGATCCTTACGTATAAATAAGTGGTGACAAAAAACATGTATCAGAGCCAATTATACATCAGACAGAGATAATTAACCTTTTTTTATATAGTTTATTTATTGAATTCATATAAAAGATTTGTATAGGTGCTTAGGAAAAATATAAATTAATTTAGACTAAACATAGCATATAGGATAGAGAAAAAAAACATTGTTTTTGTGGTTTTAGCATGAACCATTGTTGAGGAGAATTTAAGCATGCGGGCGCCGTGCGCGCCCCCCTCCCGCCCAGCACAGCAGGGGCATTGAGCCAGCAGGGAAGGGGTTAGGGGCAGCGTATCATCAAGTTGCATTGGCTAATTAGTCACAAGAATTAACTACTTTTCTCACTCCTTAGAGCACATATAAGTTCTACCTTTCGGCCTGGCATCAGCCATCAGTGTATTTTTTAAAGCTGATGGATAATCTGTTTGTTGGTCTCAAGGGAGTGCGACCCTATCAGGATGATGTTCTGAAACATGTTGATACTATCGAATAACACATTATCACTCTTAGGAGAGTGTTTCACATTTTTCACAAAGAAACATGACGATTAGAGAGGATAAGTGTAAATTTGCTACAAAAGAATTAGAATATTTGGGTTACACATTTCGCCCAATGGCATTAAGCTGAATTGTTCACTCATTAAGGCCTTAAAGGAGGTAGAGGCACCTCCTGCCAGTTATGCTTAATGTCTCTTTCTTGGCCTGGCTGACTATTATGCTAGGTTTGTGCCAGGCTATGCACAAGCAGTGGAACCGCTGAGAGTTCTCCTACATAAAGGGAAGGAATATGCTTTCTTTTTTTTTTTTTTGAGAATTTCCTGGTACAAAATTAGCCATATAAAATTCAATTTCTTACGTGATTCCATATGATGACGTTAAAAGAGAATACAGTGAATAAACACTCAGATAATCACATATACTTCCACAATCAGAGGGACGATAAAACCACTGTGTACTAGAATAAAATTCCATATACATATACTAGCTTCTGTTTTGTATACGCCTGCCTCCCCAGGCTTTTAATGGTGCCCAGATGTTTAGCCCCCAACTCACGCATTTTCCTGCCCTTGTGTTCATATAAGGTGGCCTCCATGTTATGTATTCCCAGAAGTCTAGTCCACAAATGGAATGAAGGGGGGGGGGGGGCTGTATCTTTCCACCCTGCTGATATAAGAATACGCAACACTGCCACCAAAATAAAAACGAGGGCGCTAATTTCTTTCTTTAAACCCTGCTTACTCTCACTTCCCAGGATCATTAGGGTAGGGGATAGACTGATCTTGATGCCTAGCAACCCCTCCCAGAATGTCTCGACCTCTTCCTTGATTATATCTAACTTTTCACACTGGTGGAACATATGTAAAAAATCAGCGGGTCCTTTCTAACATCTAGGACATCTATTATCTTCCCTTTCACCCTAATCAAATAATTTTGCAGGCGTAAAGTAAAGATTAAATAAAGTTTTGAAATGTTGTGCTTTTAAATTCGAGGATCGTAAAATACTTCTATCTAACTGTAAAGCTTTATCCAGGTCCACATCAGGATTATCCAGTTTTAAAGACCAAGAAGCCTCATTTTTTCCAGATCATCTTGAACCCCAGTCATGAATATCTTGTAAACAATTTTAATCCTACTACCCCCTTTTAACAGTTACTCCAATAAGTTGTTTCTATTTCCAAAAGTGAACCGGGGTCCCTTGGCTTTAAGTGTTTGTGAAACCTGGAAAAATGTAAAACCCTGGTTGCTAGGGATTCCATATCTCTGTTTTATAACCAGAAACTCATCATATTATTTCCCTCTATAACATCACCCACTGTTTGAAATCCATACTGCTCCCAGCATTTCCACATCCCGTTGATACTTAGATTTAGGAAGATCCCTGACCTCCACAGTGGTGTGTAGCAGTTGATCTTCAGTATTACTAGTGTTTTTTATCGATTTCCAGAGCCCTCACACACTACCCATAATCTTGAATTGCATTTCCTTGAAATACTGTCGGTCTGTTTTCCTTAACAGAATACCCACAGCCTCCCTACCCTATAACAGTTCATATATAGAGGGGAGATTTTGGTTGCCATATGACACATATGACTCATTTGTGGCTGGAGCCAATAAAATTGCCATTTGGGTTAGCAATGAGCAGGTATGTATGCCTTCAAGGGATTTTATTTCACAATATTTTGTCTCTTTACCAGAGAGTTTCAACTTATAGGGGCCAAATGAATAGACACCTTTCTTTTTTGGAAAATAATTCCTATTCCTAATTAATTTGACACCATTGAATCTATGGTAGCATCTTAGTCTGTATCATTTAGTTTAGTCCTACAATGTATTAAGTAAACTTACACATGCTGTCAAAGAAGTCATATAAAAAGAAAAAACTGAGAGGGTGTATATAGAAAAATAGATGATTTTATCTTGGTCAAATGAATTACAGGGTACAAATATAAACAATGTATACAAATGCAACAGATAGGTAACACTATTACTCAGGTGACCTCACTGTGACATTAAAAGACACCTTTCTTCAAATTATTAATTAAAAATAAATCATAATAGAGAAGGTGTAAGTCGACATTTCGGTCTCTACGTTATCATACACGAGACCATCTTCAGGAGAGAAATAAATGTTACAGTTGACCCCTATTGTAATGTAGAAAAAGAGATTATTACTCTTATTCACATTGAATGAATTGCTTATATAAAAAAAACAATTAAGCATATATAACACCCATCTTCAGGAACAAAAAACAGATTTTTTAGTCAATATTGTCTTTGGAACTATACACATATAATGCAAAATTTCATCCAATTGAATTTGATATATACATAGACGATTTCATATTCACATTTCTAACACCAGAGAGATGTGTACAAATTTAACCATATTATAATTCGTCATTTGCTTTAACTGAATTAATAATGTAGTATTTGGCTCTCCTATATTCGTGCACATTTACTTTTAGAGTTTCAAATAAATACGGAATTGATCGAAGGACAACTTAACATACATTTGTTTTGTAAGAAAACATTGTTCTAAACCCAAATCAAAGGACATTCATATAGTAACAAGCAATTATGGTCTTATCCAGTTTTGAGTCGGCTTTCTTATATTATGGCTCTCTTATATTCGTATACATTCACTTTCATAATTTCAGGTCAATATGGAACGGATCAGAGAACAACTTAACATACATTTGTTTTATGGAAACAATTGTTCTAAACCAAAATCAAGGGACATTCATATAGTGACAAGCCTATTATGGTTTAGCCAGTTTTGAGGTGTAGTAAGGTAAGCTTTCAGTTGGATTTTACCTTGATGTGCAGTTAGATGGCGTTAATAAGTGCCACCTGGGTAAGGAGAGGGAGGGCACCGCCTTTATGTATCCTCAGATCTAGTTTAAAACATCTGTTAATATGAAGAGCGAATATTTATAAATGTAAATAATTCAAAGGTTTCGCTCAACACCATGTAGGCAAAGCAAATGAAACCATTGTCCTTTCCTGAGTCGATAAAGTGGTATCTTTTTGAAAAAATGTATTTAATTAAGTCTTTTAATCAACTATACACTGGTTAAAACACAATTTATTGCCAAGTGATTTGTCTATTAACTCATTTTAAACTCTAGTATTTACTTTAAAAACGGGATTGTGTGAATTACCTCTTTTTTATCAAGCTGTATCGTGCCTTTCAAAAAGTAGATGAAACTGTTCTGTCTTGCGTTGCTTAAAAAACAACAAAGTAGTAGAGTTTAGGTGTCGCTATCCTTTGTCAAAGATTAAAATAAATTAGGCCAAGCCCTAAACATTGTATTACCTGATGTAGTTATATAAAGGGACACAAGATGAAAAATTTCTTGTGTAGGCACACCGGATGTCTTCCTGGAATAGTTGTGAAGCTCTGCGCGGGAACGGTGTTCTAATTTTAGAAGAATTCTTAATTCTAATATAAAGAGTGGGAAACCAATTTTAGTTCAGATGCTGATCTTTCAGTTACTAAAGCTATGCGAGATTAGCCCCTTACATACCTTTATTTCTTTCTTGAATCACTCGAAGCGTAGCGTGACATTCAGGGAATTGGCATGTAGCTGCCCCGAAGTTTGCACAACATTTTATAGGTTGTTTGGAGATGGAAAGAGGACTTCATATCACATGGCGGCCATCTTAATGTAGCTATTTAATGCGTCGGCCATTATTAAGTGAAGTGAGATAGCTGGTATAATACTAGATCTTTAGGACTGTTAGTTTCTGTCAGAGCAGACTTTTTAAGATTAGTTAGACAATGACTATTGAAAAAAGGGACAAACAGTTCGTGGCCTACAGAAAGAAATAGAAACATATTTATAAAAGTGTTTCTCGTGTTTCAGACATTTTGTTGGTATCTTAAGAATCAAAGTAAATTATTCTGTGGTATATTCAGAAATTACATTTTCTATAAATTTTAACACTTGCATACACAATGAATGTCCCACTTTATATCATATTTCCGATATTATATTCACAATGCAAATCATTTATAACTGAGTCAAGAATTAGTGATGGTACATGCCTTAATTTGCACAGTGTACATCAATGAAAAGTCAATAGTTTACATAATTCCAAGCAAAAATGACACAATCAAATCTCTCTATTCCAACAGACCTGACTATTGTAAATCTCAGATCAAAAAATACTGATGACTCCTATTCTTATATTGAATGACAGTTGTTTATAAAGACATCCTAAATCTCAGACGATGGCATGACGGGGAAGTGTTCACTTAATTCAGGCCAAAGTATGCCACTCAGTGGTGGTATTGAGGCCGCGATTAACTGTGTCAGTGATGCAAATCAATTTGCCTTCCCTGAGTGATAATATCTTATCTACATTATTCTGTCTTTTGGAAGGCTTCATTACATCGAGAACCCACCATAGCATATATTTTTCTTTATGACCTTGTCGTTGGTAATGTTCTACCAGAGGTGCATTCTCTTTCAGGCAGCGTATACGTGATTGATGCTGTAGAATACGTTTTTTGATCGGTTGAAAAGTTTTACCGAAATAATGCAATTCACAAGGACATTGGATGCAATAAATTACATTGGATACAGTTAGAGAACGACTTAGCTGTCAGGTTTAAGTCATTGATTTTGCACAATTTAATTGTAGATGTTGTGTCACAAGCTCTGCACATATTACATTTATGATGGCCAACTAATGGGACCAACTGTCTCATGTTCTCTATGATGTCACTTGAAGTTTTGTCTTCATAGGCATGAACCAATCTATCCTGCAAGTTGGTTCCCCTCTTAAATGCAAACATTGGTTTTTGAATAAATTCTGGAATACCTTTCAATAAATTCCACTGTTTAGATATTATTTTCTTAATGGCATTAGAGTGGGTACCAAAGGTGGAGACACAAACCAGATTATTTTTTTTTCACGTTCTTTGATTGTGAGTAGCGTTTCTCGGTTGTTATACCACTCGCATTTTAATGATCTTTTAAGCAATTTTGCTGGGTATCCCCGGGCTTTTAATTTATCCTTTAGTTTCTTTGCTTCTATAAAGTAGTCCTGTTTAAGAGTACAATTCCTGCATAACCGCAAAAACTGTCCAAATGGCAGTCCTTCTTTGAGTGCCTGGGGATGATGACTTTGGTAGCTTAGAAGGGTATTTCTTTAAGTTGGCTTTGTGTATAGTGACGTATATAGATAGTTGTTTACATCATTCTTAATGATAATGTCTAAAAAATTAATTTCCTGTTTATCGTGATCAAGTGTGAATTGAGGGTGGGGGCTTCTTCCATTCAACCAAAGATGAAATCTTGTAATTGGTTGAGTGTGCCATGCCATACCATGAAGACATTGTCTATGTATCTTAGCCATTTTCTGATGTTGTTAGAAAATGGGTTAGATACATGCCAGATGTGTTCATTTTCAAAGTTGTCCACATAGATATTCGCAATATCCGGAGCATAAATTGCGCCCATTGCGACACCTTTAAGTTGCTTATAAAAGGTCTTTTCAAATAGAAAAAAGTTTTCGCAAAGTGAAATTCTTACACAATCGATAACAAAGTCAGTAGGAACTTCATGGGGCCTTGGTCGTGTATCCAGCATGATTTGATAAAATTGTCAGAACTTCAATTTGAGGGATGTTTGTGTAAAGACTTTCAATGTCCACTGTGACAAGAAAGTCATTCAGAGGATCAAAATCAAAGTTTTCCACATCATTGATCACAGCCATGGTGTCTCTGATATAGGATGTCTGATTGACATCAAAGGGCCTAATACAAAAGTCAGAATACTGAGCTAAAGGCTTCAGAATTGAATTACAACCTGCAACCATAGGACGTCCAGATGGTTCCGCAGGATTTTTGTGCACCTTTGGGAGCATGTAGATTGCTTTCACTGTAGGTGTTTTATTAATTAAGAAGGCTGCTTCTTTATCGTTCAGCCAGCTTCCTTCCAATCCCAATTTACTTAATGATGCAATCTCCTTTGCTAATCGATCAGTGGGATTGCTTTTAAGTTCTTTATAGTGAGTTGGTATTGTCAATTGTTTTAGTGCCTCTTTATTATAGTCATTTCTATATCAAAGCACTATTCCACCCCCTTTATCCGCAGGTTTTATAACAGTATTTGATAGAGACTGTAGTTTTTGTAGGGCCTCCTGATGTTCTTTGGGGAATTTGGAATTGTATCTCATTTTTTCTTTAAAGAGACTCTCTATTTCTATCATGGTGGCTTTTTCAAAGGCAAGTACTTCCTTACTTATCATAGAATTCATTGGAAAAAAGGTTGAGTTGTTTCTTAAGCCTGTAATACCATCATGAGATGTGCAGGTGTTATTCGTAAAAAAGTTCTTTAGGCGCACTTGTTCGAAAAAATCCATATGTCTCCAATTTGGTTTGAAAAAGGTAATTCTTATATGTTGGAACAAAGCTGAGACCTGCTGATAACACTGCGGTCTCCTGTTCAGACAGAATATGTGAGGATAAATAAAAAATGGGGATGGTTTGATTTGGTTTTACCACTCGTAGTATTGGTTGCGAGTTTTGCGAAACCCTGGTGTATATTAGTTTCAATACCATCCTCTCCTTGGGGCTTGATGTCTCCGTGGTGGCCCTGAACCCCTGCGGTCCTGACCTAAAAAAGTCAGATGTGAAGTAGATGGTTGTTGATCAAAGTGTCTAGGATTGTTCTCAAATGATTTATCGCTTCCTGATTCTAAATTAGTTTCAGAAAAAGTAGCCCGTTTTCTAGTTTGATGGTTCTGACCCTGTGAGATGTAAAAGTCTTTATTCAGGTAAGAATATGTCTTTTCTTTATTATAGCGTCTTATATCATTTTGTAATCTTTCTGTCTTTTTATGAGAATTGAATTCCTCAAATTCACTAATGGTTTGTTGCACCTTATCTAGGAGAAATTTACTGTTAGTAATTGTTCAATCTCCTGTGATTTTCTTTTCAAGTGAATCAATCTCTTTAGTTAATGTTTTAATAATTCTAAGAGCTGTTTCAATGCTGAGCACCATTCAGGTGAACGAACATCTATTGGCTGAAAAGCTGAAACCTATTTTGAAGTCTTCATCTTCTGTGAAGATTATAGGTATATTACGAATTTGAAGCCCTGTTGGGATAATATTGGCATTCAAACAATCGGTTAGAAATTTAGCATGTAACTCAGTGCGAATTCGTTTTTTCTTTAATCGTTCGAGTTGATTTATGTCAGATTCATAGGGAGAATATATCTGTGGGGTTTTATTACCCAAAAGTGATGGACCTGCTGCTATCTTCAATATATATTCTTCTGAGTAGGAAAATGTCTCAGCCTCAGACATAAGTAAATTATTCAATACAAAATAACCACTCCGAAAAAGTGGCCCACAACAGACAGCTGTCTGCGCTCAAATGTTATCAAAAGAATGGGAAAACCAACAACCCTTGAGGGCTTTGGCAAAAATCAATGATCAAGTATGTATGCCTTCAAGGGATTTTATTTCACAATATTTTGTCTCTTTACCAGAGAGTTTCAACTTATAGGGGTCAAATGAATAGACGCCTTTCTTTTTTGGATAATAATTCCTTATTCTTAATTAATTTGACACCATCGAATCTATGGTAGTGTCTACGTCTGTATCATTTACTTTAATCCTACAATGTATTAAGTAAACTTACACATGCTGTCAAAGAAGTCATACTATAAAGGAAAAGCTGCGAGGGTGTATATAGAAAAATAGGTAATTTTATCTTGGTAAAATGAATTACAGGGTACAAATATAAACAATTTATACAAATGCAACAGATAGGTAACACTATTACTCAGGTGACCTCAATGTGACATTAAAAGACACCTTTCTTCAAAATATTAATTACAAATAAATCATAAAAGAGAAGGTGTTAATCGACGTTTCAGTCTCTACGTTGTCATACACGAGACCATCTTCAGGACAGAAATAAATGTTACAGTTGACCCCTATTGTAATGTAAAAAACAGAGAATATTACTCCTTATTCAAATTGAATGAATTACTTATATAAAAACAATTATGCATATATAACACCCATCTTCAGAAATAAAAACTACTTTTTTGGTCAATATTGTCTTTGGAACTATACACATGTAATGCAAAATTTCATCCAATCTAGTTTGATACATACATAGACGATTTTATATTCACATTTCTAACACCTGAGAGACATGTACGAATTCAATCATATTATAATTTGTCATTTGTTTTAACAGAATTAATAATGTAGTATATGGCTTTCTAATATTCGTACACATTTACTTTTAGAGTTTCAGATAAATACGGAACGGATCGAAGGACAACTCAATGTACATTTGTTCTGTAAGAAAACATTGTTCTAAACCCAAATCAAAGGGCATTCATATAGTAACAAGCAAATTATGGTCTTATCCAGTTTTGAGTCGGCTTTCTTATATTATGGCTCTCTTATATTCGTATACATTCACTTTCATAATTTCAGGTCAATATGGAACGGATCAGAGAACAACTTAGCATACATTTGTTTTATGGAAAAAATTGTTCTAAACCTGTATCTTTTAATGTCACAGTGAGGTCACCTGAGTAATAGTGTTACCTATCTGTTGCATTTGTATACATTGTTTATATTTGTACTCTGTAAGTCATTTGACCAAGAAAAAATTATCTATTTTTCTATATACACCCTCTCAGTTTTTTCTTTTTATATGACTTCTTTGACAGCATGTGTAAGTTTACTTAATTCATTGTAGGATTAAACTAAATGATACAGACTTAGATACTACCATAGATTTAATGGTGTCAGATTAATTAAGAATAGGAATTATTTTCCAATAAAGAAAGCTGTCTATTCATTTGACCCCTAGAAACTCTCTGGTAAAGAGACAACATATTGTGAAATAAAATCCCTTGAAGGCATACATACCTGATCATTGATTTTTGCCCAAGCCCTCAAGGGTTGTTTGGGTTGCCCATTCTTTTGATATCATTTGAGTTAGCAGGCGCGCCCATTGATAGAACCTAACATTAGGAATTCCTAGGTCTCCCAAATACTGCAGAAGGGACATAAATTTTAATGATCGCCTAGTCTTACCATATTGCCATAAAAAAAACATAAATATTGCTTCAATTGATTTAAACAGCCCCTCGTCAATTAACACTGGGATAGCACTGAACAGATACAAGATTTTAGGGAGCATCGTAATTTTCAACACGTTAGACCTCCCTATTAGTGGCAAATGTAATGTATCCATTCTTCTAAGATCTTGCTCAATTGATTTTAACAGTGGGGTGAAATTATCTTTGATGATCCAATCTGTCGCAGCATTCAATCAATCAATCAATCAATCAATCACAGTATTTATAAAGCGCGTTACATACCCGTGAGGGTCTTGAGGAGCCTCCTGAAGGTGAGCAGGTCCTGGGTCTGCCGTAGGTGGGTAGGGAGGGTGTTCCAGGTCTTGGCAGCGAGGAAGGAGAAGGATCTGCCTTCGGAAGTGGTCCATTGGATTCAAGGGACGTCTGTGAGGGCGAGGCTTGCAGAACGGAGCTGGCGGGCGGGGGTGTAGAAGTTGAGTCTGCTGTTCAGGTACGCTGGTCTGGAGTTGTGGAGCGCTTTGTGTGAGTGGGTGAGGAGCTTGAAGGTGATCTTCTTGTTGACGGGGAGCCAGTGCAGGTCTCTTAGGTGGGGGTGATGTGGCTGCGACGGGAGAGGTTGAGGATCAGGCGGGCCAAGGCGTTCTGGATGTGTTGTAGTCGCTGTAGGTGTTTGGTCGGAATACCAATGTGGAGTGTGTTGCCGTAGTCCAGTCTGCTGCTGATGAGGGCCTGTGTCACCGTTCTTCTTTTTTATCGGTCGGGAACCACTTGTAGATCCTGCGAAGAATGCGGAGGGTGTTGAAACAGGAGGAGGAGACGGCGTTTACCTGTTTGGACATGGATAGGGAGGAGTCGAGTATGAATCCCAAGTTGTGTGCGTGGTACGTGGGTGTCGGTGCTGTTCCTAATGTAGTCGGCCACCCGGAGTCGTCCCAGACTAACGGGGTAGGGCCAAAGATGAGGACTTCCGTCTTGTCTGAATTCAGCTTCAGGCGGCTATTACTCTTCTACTTGGCGGCGGCCTTCATACCCTCGTGGTGGTTAGTTTTGGCGGTGTGAGGGTCCTTGGTGAGGGAGAGGATGAGCTGGGTGTCGTCGGCGTAGGAGATGATGTTCAGGTCGTGTTGGTGGGTCACTTGTGCGAAGGGGGCCATGTAGATGTAGAATAGCGTCGGGCTGAGGGATAAGCCCTGGAGTACGCCACAGATGAGGTCGGTTGCTTCGGCTCTGTAGGGTGGGAGGCGGACTCTCTGGGTTCTGCCAGACTGGAAGGACGAGGTCCAGTCCAGGGATGTATCCTGATTTCCAGCTCCTTTGAGGCGCGTTCTTAGTGTGCAGTGGCGGACCATCTCGAAGGCGGCTGACAGGTCCAGGAGGATGAGGGCAGAGGTTTCGCCCGTGTCTAGTTGGTGTTGAATGTCGTCTGTGGGGCCAACTAGGGCTGTCTCGGTATTGTGGTTCCGTCTGAATCCGGATTGCGATGGGTCTAGGATGTTGTTGTCTTCGAGGTGGCGGGTCAGCTGTATGTTGGTGATGTTCTCGATGACTTTCGTCGGGAAGGGGAGCAGGGAGATGGGCCGAAAGTTCTTGAGGTCTTTGGGGTCTGCCTTGGGCTTCTTGAGGAGGGTGTTGATTTTGGCATGCTTCCAGCGTTGAAGTAGATGTTGATGACCTTTCGTAGTTGGGGTGCGATGGAGGCGTCTGCTTTGGTGAACACGTGGTGTAGGCAGGGTTCTGCTGGCAATCCTGAGTGGATGGAGTTCCTGATCTTACGTGTTTCTGTGTAATTTACGTGGGGCCAGGAGGTCAGTAGGTGGTGTCGTTCGGGGTGGGGTCTGTCGTGGTCGGGGCGGGTAGGACATTGAAACTGTCGTGGATGTCAATGATGTTAATCATTAACCCTTACTCCTAAATATATTGCAGATTCCACATATCTAGGGTCTGCTTTCACAATGTTATTGGTGCAGATTACCTAGATTTTTCCCTCATTCAACCTGAAACCTGAATGCCTGCCAAATTCCTTTGTAATTTCAACTAATGTGCGCATGGATGAGTCTGGTTCAATGGAAACTACTGCCAAGTCATCGGCATACGCCAATATTTTTGTCTCAAATCCACTTGTGATAACAGGCTTAATTTCCATGTTGCACAAAATCTGCCTAACTAATGGATCTATATATAAAGCGAACAAAATGGGTGAACAGGGACACCTCTGACGTGTCCCCCTTGTTATATAGATTTTACCTGAGCTTTCACCCATAAGCTGAACCCTAGCCACTGGATCTCGATACATGGCTTTGAGGGCATTCAGGATTTTTGGTCCAAAACCTCTATGGTCCAGTACCCCCCATAAGCACTGCCATCTTAAGAGGTCAAAAGCTTTTTCCACATCGAGGAGGATCATGCCATCAACCCCTCCCTCCCCGGCAGCATGGTAATCAAACAGGGGAATAGCTCTTCTTATATGCTCAGTTGTTCTGCGACCTGGGATGAACCCATGCTGCCAAGGAGAGACAAGTCCCCCAATGACCCTCCCCAACCGGCTAGCCAGAATCTTCGCATACATTTTGTTATCCGTGTTTATGAGGGATATTGGTCTATATGAGCCAGGATTTTCTTTTGGCTTTTCAATCTTATAAAACATTATATTATTGTTTCCTTCCATGTATCAGAAATTCCGCCTGTACAAACTATCCCATTAAACATATCTAAGAGTATTGGGGCTACCTCATGTGAGATACACTTATACACCTCTAATGGAATACTATCAGACCCTGCAGCCTTGTACGTTGCTAATTCTTGCAGTGCCTTTAGAACTTAATTAATTGTCAGATCTTTATCCAATGTTTCCATTTCTAGCTCATCAAGTTTAGTGCCTATATCCCCCAACTCCCCCTGTAACGCATATGCAGACATCTCCTCCTGATATAATAATTGGTAAAAGTTTTTAAACACCTTCAGAATATCCTTTGGTTCTGCATAGTCCTGACCATTCTCCTGAATGCTGGTTATTACATTCTTAGGGGTTCTTTGTCTAATCCATAGTGCTAATGCCCTCCCAGCATAATCTCCTGTTTCATACATTTTACATCTATGGGCTTGATATTCTGAGGCATCTTTTTTAGCCAGATGTTTATGAATCTCTGTTTTAATAGAAATAATCTTCTGTTGACTTTCCCTCCCTTCTCTTCTTTGCAGAATATATTCCCAGTGCTGCTCTTCAGTTGCTATCAGCTGGGTTGTCAACGTAGCATTATCTGCTAATATATTTTTCCTACGCTGGGAAGCATAGCTAATTGTCTCGCCCCACAGGGCTGCTTTAAATGCATCCCAAACACTGTTCCTTGGTGCACTAAAGCGATTTGCATCAACAAAATCTACTGTCCATTTCCTCAGATGCTCCACATATTCACTATCCACCAGCAGCTTTCTATCGAAGGTCCAGCCCTTCTGTTTTCTCATGGACATAGACAGGCCATAGCTCAATATTAGCGGGCTATGGTCTGATATCATTTTTGGTAATTTCCTTATATTGACATTTCTTACTTCTGTTGACGAGATTAGGAAATAATCGGGTTTTGTATATTTTTGGTACGGACACGAGAAGTAGATGAACCTCGGGTTGCCAGGCTCCTTATCCCCGCATACATCTATTAATCTGTGTGACTGAACCAAGGAGCACAGAGCCTGATATACCCTTGGCTTCCCACCCGCATATGAAGATTTACTAGTAAAATCTACAGATATATTTAAGTCTCCACACACTAATAGGGTGGTAGGCCAGCTGGTTAGTTAATTCTCTAATAATTCAAAAACATCAGGGTCATACTGGTTGGATCCGTAAATACCACAGATTGTAATACCCATGCACAGCTCAGCCAACGCCCATCTCCCTGATGTGTCAGCCTTAAAACGCTTAGTAGCCCTGAGTGCAGATTTACCTAGAATAGCTACCCCCCTTACTGTAGAAGTCTGAGAAGAGCCGGACAAAATATCAAAACCTCTCACACTCAGCAGCTGTTTTTCACCCAAGGCAAGTGCGTTTCCTGTAGGCATATAAAACATCCATATGCTCTAATCCCATGAATTCCTCCAATCTACGCCTTTTATTCCAATTGTTTAGACCCCCAATATTAATCGAGCATATATTAAGTTTGGCCATTCTTCACTATGTGAAAGTCCTTCTCTTTTTGTATCAGCAGCTGAGTAACATACCCTTGTGAAGCATAAGAAACATGTACACCATACACCATCTCCATAAATAAAATCACGTAAGTACCCTAAATTCTCCTTTTTCTCTTTTCTTGCCCCTTCCTTACTTCCCCTGTACCCCTCCTACCTCCCTATGGCCCTCCTACCTCCTCCTTAACCCCCTGCCCATCCTCCCCTCTCCCCTTCACCACCCTCCCTTGTGAAGCGCTCAGACCTTAGTCTGTGCTTAGGTTGCACGCAGTATTGGCAGATGGAGACTTCCTCACCATTTAACTCTTGACACCTGTGACCCCTTATCTTTATCCGTAGACAAAGAGACATTTCAACAGAGTGATCTTCTCTATTCCCACCCTCCTGTTCCTAAAAATACTTCATACATTCAAATATCTTTCCTAACTGCCCAGGGAATCTAAATACTCTTGCGCTTTTATTTCAAATGCAAAGTACCAGGTCCATCCTTCATTTATCACTGTGAGTTGTGCCAGGTTAATGAGATACACTTGAATATTTTTGTCTTGGAAAGGTTTGATCAATTGTGTCAGTCTCCAGTGCCTGTCCACCGTTACATGGCAATAGTCCGGCCGGACAAAGAACGTGACTCCCCCGCTGGACCTTCTTGCTTCTGGTCTGGCATTCTCGGCTATTGCCTGCCAGAGAATGAAGTTCCCCAAAAATTCAAGGATTGCCCTTGACTTGTCTCCTCCATTTGAGCCTGTGTGTATTTTAAATGGGGTACGGTGCACCCTCTGAACCTCTAACGACCAATTCCAGTCCGGGAACTCGGGGAAGGCAGATTTAAATAGATTGATCATATAGGTCCTCACATCGGACCCCTCCACCCCCTCTGGTATCCTCAGCACCCTGAGGTTGTTTCTTCTCAATCTATTTTTCATGTCTTTCAGCTTCCACTGGATGTCCTTGACCTGAACGTTTTGCGACTCCATGTTGGTGGAGGCCGCTGCAGCCTCAGATTCTGTTGCAACAGTCCTTTCCTCGAGATTCAAGACTCTGTCCCCTACATTAGCACAAGCCTTAGACAGCTTACTCAGCACACCCTGCATCTTTCTCATTGCCGCTTGGGATTTGCGACTATCCAGGGGCGTTTTCTCCCTATGATCAAGAATTGCCTGATGGATTGCTTCCAATATCGGGGATGGGTTGTAGTATTTTTAATGCTCGGACTCCCCTGGAGTGGCATAGCAGATGAGTGATCCCAGCTTAGATCCTTTATAGGTTGCACATGAATTTCTGATTGAGTATTAGGCCTTTTGGCCATCACAGGGAGGTCATGTTCAGGATTGCTCTCTGAATCTAAATTGCTACCCCCAAAGGACGAGCTACGCTCTTCTTCAGACCATTCAGCCCCTTCTGAAACAGAGAAAAAGCAGTTACTAGGGTGTTTGTCGTTTTCATATTCCACCCTTTTCTTTTCTCATCCAAGCTGGCCTCTGAAGAGCATGGCACTCCATTCTCCGCCCCACCTAAAAAGAGACATTCCTCTGCTTCCAATACTGGCTGACTCTCTCTTTGTGGGAGGGAAAAGTTCTTGCTTGATGCCACAGCCTCGGCCGACCCCATGCTGCTGACGCAGGAGTTTCCATCCTCATCACACTCCACAATTTTAGTCTCCTTGGCGTCAGCTGTAGGTGGGTTCGGGTACGTTATGTCTGGGATACTCTTAGCCTGCCTTTCTGGATTTCCTTGATTGTTGTTAACATTCTCCGACTGTGGTATGCAAGTCTCTTCTCAATCCCCCTCCTGTAACTGTGCTCCTGGCATCACTCTATGTGGATGCGCTGCCAGGGCGGATGAGCCCTCCTCACCTGCATTCTTTACACTTTGTTCTTTCTATCTCCGTGAGAACATCTCGGCAATCGATGTGGCCCCCTGCCGGGTTCTTGCTGCTGTGCCTCTCTCCTTCTTCGGCAGTTCTAGGAGTGGCATCCGCAGCTTCCGCGGTGTTTCACCTGTGCTCTGCTCCATCGCGGGCCACTCCAAGGGTGGATGAGCACAGCCCACTGACATTGGGGGTATGGTCGGGTAGCAAAAGAATGGACTGGGCAAAAGTAACAGGGAACTGAGTGGTGATGTCTGTGGGTGCATGAGTATTGTGACAGGTTAGGGTGTATGAAGGAAAGGAGGTTACAAGTGGGGGCACTTAGATTTTTGAAGGGATGAGTTGGATTAGGAATTTACATTGTATTAGTGAGGTTAATTTTAGTTAGTAAGGCACTTTGCTTAGGTAAACAGTTATGTTTAATTCTCCAGATCTGTTATATAACTTGTTTTTCTGATAAACTGAATTCTAGCCTTCGAGCAGCCTCTCCTGATTGGCCAGACTTTGACAGGCTGAGCCAAAGGAAATCTGGTGTGAGGAGATCTGCAGCTGCAGAGAAAAGGTAGGGTGGAGTGAAGTAGCCAAACTAATCTTTAAGGAGGGATTGGCAGTTAATACAGGACAAGACAAAGGCTAATCCCTACTCCATGCATCCCCACCCAGACAGGAGCCCCAGTGATTGAATTAGCAGAGAGGCTGGAAGGAGAGATTTAGGGAACTTTATCCCTGCCAGTGGGATGAGTTAGCCAGATCTTAACCTGCAGGAGAGAGTTTCCCCAATTTAGATTTTCAAGAATAGCGCTTCTAGGGACAACAAAACGCCACAATCTTGAGGACGTTGTCATGCCTGAGGGTAGCACTCTGCATCCCATTGGTCGGGAGTATCCCACTGCTTGTTACCCCAGAAGCACATATAAATATGAGATAGCTGCCTAGCTACTCAGATCCCTGCCTGAAACTACAAGAAGAAGAAGGACTGCCCTGCTGAAACCCTGGCCTGCACCAAGAGAATTGCACTCTGAATGACCGCACTTGCTGCACACTTTGGAACTACAGCCCATAAGGATTTTTCCTTGCTTTGAAAAGTGAAGGTGTTGACTCCCTGAAAGCCACAAGTTAAAAGAGATCCATCAGCATAATCTCCAGCAAGAAGATACCAGGTGGCCACCTTCACCTAGACTTTAAAGATTTTAGCCAGGTGCTTTGTGAAAGACTTAGTCCCAACCTCCCAAGGAGCAACTCGGAGGTCCTGGAACCCTAGATTGGTGTTGTGGACACTTTGGATCCCCAAAAGGACCTTCCAGAAGACGTTCTAGACGTTTGGAGAGCTTTGGTGTTTTTTAGATAAAAAGCTCTATAAGTGGACCGACCTGTCACTGAGCGGCAAGCCGCCTACGTCGATGTCGAACCGTGACCCAACTGGATTTCAGATTTGTCCCACGTAAAGCTCTGGAGTTCAAGACTTCCAGGATTTTACAGAGGCCTCACGCTGAACCAAGCTGCCATCGTCTAGGCGAAACATGGCCTGACGAGGTTTCTCGCTCAATGTCGAGAGAATAATTTGCTGAAAAATTACTAAGGGCCTGATTTAGATATTGGCGGAGGCGTTACTCATCCACCAAAATATAAATCTCATTATATTCTATCCTATTTTTATATTTTGGCGAACAGGATATCTGTCAATGTTGTGATGGAGTGACTTGTTCGACAAGATCTAAATCAGGTCTTAAGTCCGAAGGTACCGCTTAGTGTATCTAACTTGCGCTCCATCGTGGTCCACCTCAAAATTTGACTTTGTCCCAGTCAAGCACAACCAGCAGGTCCCAAGTTGGCACCTTCCGTTTTTAGGCAATATAAAGTGTTTAATCTATAAGAATTCATATCTCCATTTCCCTATGTTGGATTTTTGTTATTTTTGTGTCATTTTAATCATAAAAGTATACCCTATTTTTAGAAATTGGAGTCGGATTTTGTTGTGTTTTGTTTCTTACTTACTTAATGTATTGGTGTTTTAAAATGTTTTACACACCCATCTTCTAAGTGAAGCCTGCCTATTCGCAGCTAGCTACAGAGAGTTGAGCAAGGGAATAGTTTATTGAGGCCTTAACTGCGCCTTATGTTATTATTGTGGTCTTAATATTAGTGGTAGGTACCTACATACCCCTATTAATAAACCACATTCCAACAAGGGTTATTTGAAAGAAAGATATGATTTGTGTATCGTTGGTATATGATATAGAGTCCAGCACAAATGACTAAATAAGTTTAGTGAGGGGCGAAAGAGGGTTTATAGAGGTTAGGGGTCAAGGATGATCCTTGGGGTAAAAAAAGAATACAAAGAAGAAATGCTGCACCCGAAAACTGGGAGAACAAAAGATTGGAGTCTATTTGAGAGAAATGAACTCAACCCATTTCTTTGGTTGTTGGTGTGCCCTTGGTATGAAGAACATTAACACAGTGTTAAAATCATCCATAAAAGTTACATAAAGTCAAAAGACAGAAAAGAGGGTTTTCTGTGCACTTAAATCTCCCAGAAAGCAGGCACAGTCTCCACTAGCATCTAGTGAATAGTTTGTCTAACCTGTCCTCCCTATATCCAGGATCCACTACCCTATGGGCCCACTCCACAACGCTAGCTATGTTGGTTATATCCATATCAACCTCAACGCCTCCATTTACTACCCTTAGCCCCATTACATTGAAAAAGAGCATTGCCTTGCACACTTTCAAACTACTTATGAGGGACAAAAAAGAAGGAAATGTATCCTTAATTACAGCACGGCCCATGTAGGGCGTTACACCGGGCGGTGACGTGGAGCGGGGGAGGGGCAGGGTGGGGGGTGTAAAATATGGGAAACGGACAGTTACAGGTAAGTAACGCAAAAAATAAATAAAACAAATTTTGTTGAGCGCGCTGCATCGTATTTGGCGTTGCAGCGCGCGCAACGAAATTAGTTTTATTTATTTTTACGTTACTTACCTGTAATCGTCCGTTTCCCGCATTTTACACCCCCCCCCACCCTGCCCCTCACCAGCCCCACGTCACCGCCCAGTGTAACGCCCTACACAAGCCGTTGCTGCTTAATAATAATGCTAGGTCTCCTGTAAAAACCTCTTGCCTGCTAAAATGAATATCCTTCCTAATTTTGCAAGCACATGTAAGGCTTCAACTAAAAATACCACAGGGAGGAAGTGGCCTACAGGGCAACCAGGAAGTGCCCAATGGGCTGCTCCAACAGGTCATTGTCTGGGCCTGTTTCTGCTGCACCAGCTTTGACTGTTGATTCACTTGATATTAAAATTAACACTACATCCAGCAAGCTCAAATTCATGCAGTATTACATAGCTGGAAAAATAATTATACAGCATGTCTTTACAAGTGCAAAACTCCCTCAATTTACAAAAATTGGACACTTTTTTATCTATCTAATTCTCTAATGGTGGCCACTTTAATGTTGGTGTCTTGTTCTATTTTCTGTCCAAGTCCTACCCTGAGATCATACCCCTATAATTCAGATCATTTTCATTAAAGGACTTTGGAGAAGGGAGTTTTTTCATGTAAGGCAGCCTAGCCGCAAAAATGCAATTGTGGGGGAGGTAGCAGCTATGCCACACCAACAGTGGTTGCGTTACATAATGTAAGGCTGTCTGCATTGTATGCTGTCCTTTTGTGTCCTAAATCAGGTCCCACATGCATAAGTCGAGCCACATAAGAGGGAAAAAACATGACAGCAATTCTGACATTCCATGATCGCATTCGGACCTGTTTTAACTTTTGTCACACTTGATGATTTACCATCAAAATGGGATTGTATCTTCAGTGATAGCATAGCTAATGTCTCCGGATGATGCAGGTGCCTCCTAGTAGTTGAGGATATATGTCAGAACTATTTACTTCCATTACCTCCTTGGGTTGCCTGGTTATCCTGGACTGAAAGATGCTGGTAACATTTGTTGGAGTAGCTGCCCAAAGTTTGGTTGCTCCTTGGATGACATTTCCTGTACTACTGGCTCCACCCTAAAGGTGTTCTAAGTAATGAAACCTTTGACCACTTAAAAATCAGCAGGGTTTCTCTGCTCTCTAAGGGAATTATTTACAAGCCCCTTGTGTCACTGGTGCGTCACATTTTTTATATGGGAAAAGTAACGCAGTGGTGGTGCAAGGGGCGTGTAAATAAGCCTATGAGGGTTGATTCACAAAGGTAAACTTACACATTTGAGATATGCCTATCATTTTATGCGGTGAGCTCCCCACCCTACTGTGGAGACTCTGCTCTTGTAAACGTATTATTTACTTTTCGTCTGTGAATACCACAACAAACGTAAACTTACACAAAAGTCTAAATTTACTCTTGTGAAAACGGCCCTAAATGAGTGTTGTGAACCAAGAGAAAGGCAGATGAGCATTCACCTTTTTTTGGCATGTGTCCCATTGCATCCCTGAGTGCCATAGCAGACCACTGTATTGCTTCACGAAATAGTCAGGACAGGTCAAAATAGTCAGTTTGTGCAGAAAAATTCCAGTACATGGTATTCAAAGTAGGGATTTTTATATAGATGTGTTATGACTTGTTTCCGGGATTCAGAGTCAAATTGCAAAAGAGTGGTAACAGCCAACACGTGTTTCGCCCCCTTTACATGGCTAACCGGCCTGGGGCTTCCACATGGCGTCATAGATTCTGGTTTGGACCAGTTAGATTCTTCTCAGTTTACTCTTATATCAATGATCTCTATAGTCTCAGGCATAATGCCCTGGTTTCGGTAGTCTTCATAATCAGCATTATGAAGACTACCGAACCCAGGGCATTATGCCCGAGACTATAGAGATCATTGATAAGAATGCCCATCCACAATGTCCTGAGCAATCCCCAGGCTGGATGGCAATGTAAAGGGGGCAAAACACGTGTTGGCTGTTACTACTCTTTTGCAATTTGAATCGGAATCCCTGAAACGAGTTATAACACATCTATATAAAAATCACACCTTTGAATACCGTGTACTGGAATTTTTTCTGCACAAAACGACTATATATTAACTTGTCCTGACTATTTCTTGGAACTCTCTTGTGACCAGGGGGTTAGGGGCTTTCCCCTGTCAAGGACAAGTACCTTCACCTTGTTTTGCTCAACTAAATATAGCCAGTAAGGGATTGGGACCTATCACCTCTTTTCACTTTGCAGAACTGTATTGCTTCAATACATCCTTGTGTTTGGGATTCCATTGTATTGTATGACCGCTCCAGGACAACCTCTGAAAATCCAATTCTACACGCAGCAACCAGTCAAGAGCACTACACTTTCTATAGTAATATAATTTGAGGGTAGTCTATGTCTTGATGATAAAAATACACCTCTTGTACAAAAAGGAGTTTCTTTACAAAATGGTGCAAAAATCTTGGCACCTTCAATCCTCAACGAAAACATTTGGGGTCACATGCATCAAACTTAGGAATTGCGATTCCTAAATTGCGATTTTTAAGAAATCTGAATTTAGGAATCACAATTTCTTATGCATTTAGGAATCGCAAAAAAAATTGTGATTCCTACACATTCCCTATTTGCGATTCGCAAATTGCAAATCGCAAATAAGTAATGGCTTCCCATTCTTTCCTAGGGGCCTAGAGGCCCATAGGAATCAATAGGAATAACATGCTCAACATCCGAGTACCAAATAGGTACTCACAAGTTGCGCATGCAATTTCAAGGGTGCAAGGGTGCCAAAAGGACACCCTGATGCACCCCTGAAAGTGCAATTTAAAAACATGTTGCGCACACACATGCCCAAGGGCATGTTTGTGTGCAACATAGAACTTTGAAAAATGCGCTTTTGTGCATTGTTCAACGTTTTCGCAAATTACCATCAACTTTAAGGTGATGGTAATTTCTTAAAAGCGAAATGGCAATTTTTTTGTGTTTTTGCATTGCATTTAGGGAATCGCAATTCGTCCCTAAATGCAATCGCAATTTAAGTAATCGCAAATTTTGCAATTACTTAATTAGCGATTTTTCCATTTGGGATGATGAATCCCAAATGCAAAAATTGCGGTTGCAAAGGGGCAGATTCGGCGAATCTGCCCCTTTGCGACCGCAAAAAACAATGATGCATGTGCCCCCTTATAATTTAATACGAGTGCTTCGTTAGTACCTGCTATACTTTCTTTTAGGTAAAACTATGCTCTACTTCAGTAAAAGTGCGTTTCTTTCATTCCAGGGCTTATACAAGAGCTTTCACTGTATTTCAGGTAAGTTTTTGTTTGTTTCCTTTAATGGGAGTTATTCCCACATGTGACCTTTCTGTATTCACTAAATATTGTAACATGGATATATGATCTGTGACGCATTCTGAAGCCTCTTAGACAGTATCATTTTAGTAATTTGATTTATTCGTTGTTTTTGCTGTGCCTGAGAGAAGAGTCTTAAATTGGACTGACATGTTTCTGATTATGCACTTAGATGTCCCTTCCTGTGCCTGTGAGTATGCTTAGACCGCCCAGGAACGTTTTAAAGAAGGACATTAAAGTACTTGTATCTGATTTTGTATGTGTGGTGTCCATGGAAACGAAAGAATACCTCAAAACAACAAAACTCTTCGAAGCACTCGAAATCACTCCGGAATTTTCTGTTAATATTTCGTAGTACTTCAGGTGCCACCATGATTAGCAAAGCACTTTCATAGCTTGGTAGAAAATTGAATTTCGTGTGAGCTAACTCAAAGATCTTTAAATTTGGGCTGCTTTGAGATGTTGGCATGGGAACCTCCAGCAGGAACGTGACTCGTTATTCAGATGGCTTATTTGGGCACATTATTTTTATATCAGAATGGGGACGTGTTTCCACTGTAAATGGGCTCGCGGGTTATGCCAGTGTCTGCTACTGGCAATATGTGTAAGGTACTCATATGTTAACCCCCCCCCCCCACTTTCGTAGCTCACATGTTTGTGTTGAAAGTGGGAGTTTTTTAGTACACTGGTTCTAGAAGAGGAAGAACAAGGAGGTTTTGAGCTCATCTCTTGGAATATTTTAGGGAAGGGAAAATAAATGCTTGGAAGATACTACAGGTTCGATAGTAAGTACCACTTACATGTAAGAAGATGCATTCATCGTAGCACAGACAGATTTGATCGTGTAAGGACAGGCTACTTTACATAGGTAAAAAATAAAAAAATCTTTTCATAATATTCCGCGCTTCGTCATAACAAAACATGTTGACAGGTAGCAAGCATAATACGCGGAGATTTATGTTGCAAGTGCTGTCATACAATAATCCTTATTTCAGTGCACCGGATTTTTGTCTACCATAAAATTCTATAGAGCCAGATTCTATGGTTCATGTTTCTGTGAGCATGACTTCCATGCAAAGTACCACATTGTGACATCATTTTCATTGGAAGCTGCGGGACATAGTTACAAATCTTTCACGCAAAGCAGAGCATCAAAAAAAAGTTGGTGTGCTGTGTTGTGTGAAAGGGAGAGATCAGAACTGCTCCATATTTACATACATGGAGCACTTCTGTTCTCTTCTAGTGCTGGTGCTCGTGCACTGTATGCTGCCTAGTGTCAACGCAGGCACCGTTATGCAAGGGTGGCTGTGTTACAGGCATGATTGTTTTTTGCAGGAAGGTACACCTTCCTGCACAAAAACAATCCTAAAATGCATTTTCTTATTCTATGTGCGATGCATAATGCATCACACATTGAAAGAGGAAGTAAAAAGGAGAAATTAACATATTTCTCTTTGTTCTGCCTCACTGGAGAAAACATCGCATTGTGATGATTTCCCTGATTTAATAGCTTTAATAAATCTTGGACTGCACCAAAATCCATGGGTGGGTGCATGGGAACACACATGCTCAACCAATGGAATGCCTCCCAGTTTGAAATGTAGTGTAACACAGTGCAGGCCTCTGCGATTCATAACAGGTCTTTACAGTGCTATGCAAGGCGGCACAAATTGCCCCCGCATGGCTTTGTCTTTGCGTTGCCTGCCGCTAAAACGGGAATTATTTTAACAAGGTTCTTGCTAATATGCCCCAAAGTCCCTCTGAGACGCCGACAGAGAACCTCTTTCCGCAGTGTCAGTGTCCCTGGAGGGATACTGCAGGCCTTCCTTTGGTTGTGGTACAGAGGCCGTCCTACCTCGCAGATGGACATTCTGTGACTACACTACTACTGCTGAGGTCAGTGCATGCTTCTCCCAAAAGCTGTTTTGTTTGGAGCACGAGATAAGCTGACTAGTGATTTTGCAGTGGTGCCGAATTCAGAGATGTGTATGATGTTTTTAATTTTTTTGAGTTGAAACAAGCAGGACATTGAAGTTGTATCAATATTTGCCCTTGAAAAGAGAATTGAAGCCCATTGAATACATTTGCTCGAGTGAAGGCGGCAGGGGAACATTCGACTGAGAGGTGAACATTACAGTTTTGAAAAGTAAGTTAAGATAAGGGGAATATAACATTTCAGTTTTGTTCCTGATTTTGTTTCAGGAAGTAGACCCACACCCTCAACTATCAAAAGATTATAGACAAAGTCTTCAGCCATTAATATATCACATATGGATAACACCTCAGGGCAGAGTTTGGTCCTACATCAATCAAAAGCTCCTCGCCTGGTTCTTCCAGAGAGAAATGATTTTAACTTCTGTACCCATTTCGGCAATTGGCAATAACCAAGCCATAGACAAGAACAATTGTTGCATTTTAAAATGGAGCTCACAAACTTCTGTTTACATGTGGAAATCGGTGTTGTAGCATATTTTAATCCGGACAAAGAGCACTTCAAAAACATCAAAGTCATTGGAAGATAAGATGGATTCCTGGCGTACTCAACACGTGACGTGGGCATCAATTATCTTTATTTCACTTGGTGGGTCTGTCTGTACAGGAAGGAACAAAATTACTTACACCAACTGCTTTTAATACTCATTCGTTCATAGAAGTGGCAGACAATGGATTAGTTAGCTCATGTAATATATCAAAAAAAGTCAATGCAGCATTTTCAGCACCATGAACATGGATCGAGAGAGGCTTTTGTGGCATTACTTTCTGGTGTATAAATCTAGTTGCATGGTTGGACACTGCTTTAGATTTTTTTCCAATCTCTTTCCAGTACTATGCTGTGTCAATTAAATTTCCATATTTTTTTCATGAATACTGTGAAAAGTGTATGCATTTGGATAATGACTCAACTAGACATGACATGAGAGTGTCGGTGTGGTGGGACTGCAGAATGAGTAAAAGAAAGAAAAAGAACACAATATCGTTCCATCTGCTCTGAGTGGCTGCTCCCTCAATCATTAGGATGGCAAAAGTACTGATGGACCTATTTATGAAGCCCTGTGCCACATTTATGCCGCCGTTGTGTCACTTTTTTGATGCTCGGGTAGCGTAAATACTGCACCACATTGAACCATACTTACTAAGTGACACATCTAGGCAGATGCGTCACTTTGCAAATCCCTGCGCTACATTATACCTGCATCAGGTATAATGTATGCAGGGAGGGCTTTCCCTCCCATCAAAGCCTCATGGAAGTAACGCATTGAAATCTATAAGATTTCAAAGCACCTCTTCTAGGACACCCTTGCGTCAAAACCTTACGCCTGACTCATGGCAGGCGTAAGGGTTTCACAGGCCCTTTCACATGGGTTTTGCCCCATGTGAAAGGCCGCATTGCTGGAATAGTGTCTGTTTTCAGACACACCGCAGCAATGCGTCACTTTTGCACCTACAGTTATGTCAGTAATACAGACATAAATGTGACTCTTTGCGACATGATGCGCCATACTGCTTCCCTTTATACTCTCTCTCTCTCTCTCTCTCTCTATAAATATATATATATATATAAAAAAAAAATATATATATATATATATATATATATATATATATATATATATATATATATATATATATATATATATATCAACGAGCAAATGTCCCAAGATGAGAGGAGCATCAGTAGCTGGTGCCGGCGGCAAGGTTCAGGACAACCTCGCGGTAATTACTTTCAGCAATAACTTCTCAGAAGAGAAAAACGCCGCACACTACTTCGTTAGTTGAATTATTGGTTTATTTTCTGTAGGTTCCCCACCTAAGCGTTTCGGACATGAAGCTGTCCCTGATCACGGTAACAAACAATAGTCCATCATTACTGTTTACCTTAGATGACTGTAGACAACACATGGCTATTAAGATGCATTATGGGCTCAGTAGTTTATGGATCAGTGTAATTCCAAACAATGCACTGTGAGTTCCCGGATCGCGGCATTTACGCGACACAATTAGAGCTCTTTGAGTGATTTTAGAGAGTGATTGCCAATGCGCAAAATATTTGTCCGAAGGACTATTAATAATAATGTGGCTGGTTTCGCTCACGTTGTATAGCGCAAATTATCACAGTTGGGGGAGTAACGGACTGAGTGTCCATGTTGGTAGTAGTGGCTGAGTGCCTAAGAGTTCCATTGTGTCGTTTCATGCTTTGATCAACAGTAGTCACAGTGCAAGGATAATTAAAACATCTTTCTTTTTATAAATGTCACATGCATTGAATTTATATTGCCTATTTTTAGAAACAAAGATTTACTGATTATCATAGGTATATTTCTCAAAAATGTTCAGATTGTCAAAATTATAAGTGTACGTAAAGTTCCTCATCGGCGTTGAGGCCCCACGGGCTCCTGGTTTTGAATCTTATTATTAGCTTTGATTCAAGCCTTCTCAGTCTGGTTACACAATCACCTCCTCTCACCAACCATAGCAATTCCAGCATATTTCATATCTTTCCAAGTTTTTCCTGGATGAGTTTTTAGATGTTTAGCTGTTGCGTAGGTTGAATCATTGTTCTGGATAGCTCTGGTGTGTTCAAGAATTCTCTTTTTTAGTGGACAAATTGTAGAGCCAATGTATTCCTTTCCACAAAAACACTGTATTTGATAGACCACAAATTGTGACTCACATGTTATTTTATCTTTGATCACAAAAGTTCTTCCCCTGGGATCTATTAAGGTTTTGATGTTTTGACCAATTTTGCACGCTTTGCATGTAGTACATTTGCTAAAGCCCAGTTGTCTTTTTTCTAGCCAGCTCTGAGTTTTTATTTTCCTGAAATGGCTGTTTACTAGTGTGTCTCTAATGGAAGGAGCTTTGCGATATGTGACCAAGGGTTTGTCACCAATTAAAGTACCTATCTCAGTGTCTTTTTTGAGCACATTCCAATATTTTGTTAGATTTTGTCGGATTTTATAACTTTCCTTGGAATAGGTTAGAATTAGTCGTGGTTGGTCTTCTTCCGTGTTATTCGCTGTGGATTTTTGCCTTGATATTAATGTTTCCGCTCTTGAGTTGGCTCTTGCTTTTTGTTCTCCTTTTATTATATCTGCATGTTTGTATCCACGTTTGGAAAAACGATCTTGGTTTCTTTGAACTTGTTTTCCATTTCATTCTCTTCTGAGCAATTCCTTTTCATTCTTAAAAATTCCCCATAAGGGATACTTTTTTTCAATGAGGTAGGGTGAAAGCTGGTTCCGTGTAGTACACTATTTGTTGACGTTGCTTTCCTGAAGACAGTTGTTTCTAATTTGTTGTTTTTGACATCGATTTTCATGTCCAGAAACTCTATTTCCTTTTTTTGAATGTTCGAAGTGAATTGTAGTCCAACTTCATTTTCATTCAGGATGTCAATATACTCTGTGAGTCTTTGTTTCGTGCCCTTCCAAAGGAGGAACAGATCATCAGATACTACACGGAACCAGCTTTCACCCTACCTCATTGAAAAATAGTATCCCTTATGGGGAATTTTTAAGAATGAAAAGGAATTGCTCAGAAGAGAATGACATGGAAAACAAGTTCAAAGAAACCAAAGATCGTTTTTACAAACGTGGATACAAACACGCAGATATAATAAAAGGAGAACAAAAAGCAAGAGCCAAGTCAAGAGCGGAAACATTAATATCAAGGCAAAAATCCACAGCGAATAACACGGAAGAAGACCAACCACGACTAATTCTAACCTATTCCAAGGAAAGTTATAAAATCCGACAAAATCTAACAAAATATTGGAATGTGCTCAAAAAAGACACTGAGATAGGTACTTTAATTGGTGACAAACCCTTGGTCACATATCGCAAAGCTCCTTCCATTAGAGACACACTAGTAAACAGCCATTTCAGGAAAAAAAAAAACTCAGAGCTGGCTAGAAAAAAGACAACTGGGCTTTAGCAAATGTACTACATGCAAAGCGTGCAAAATTGGTCAAAACATCAAAACCTTAATAGATCCCAGGGGAAGAACTTCTGTGATCAAAGATAAAATAACATGTGAGTCACAATTTGTGGTCTATCAAATACAGTGTTTTTGTGGAAAGAAATACATTGGCTCTACAATTTGTCCACTAAAAAAGAGAATTCTTGAACACACCAGAGCGATCCAGAACAATGATTCAACCTATGCAACAGCTAAACATCTAAAAACTCATCCAGGAAAAACTTGGAAAGATATGAAATATGCTGGAATTGCTATGGTTGGTGAAAATGAAAGAGGAGGTGATTGTGTAACCAGACTGAGAAGGCTTGAATCAAAGCTAATAATAAGATTCAAAACCATGAGCCCGTGGGGCCTCAACGCCGATGAGGAACTTTATGTACACTTATAATTTTGACAATCTGAACATTTTTGAGAAATATACCTATGATAATCAGTAAATCTTTGTTTCTAAAAATAGGCAATATAAATTCAATGCATGTGACATTTATAAAAAGAAAGATGTTTTAATGATCCTTGCACTGTGACTACTGTTGATCAAAGCATGAAACGACACAATGGAACTCTTAGGCACTCAGCCACTACTACCAACATGGACACTCAGTCCGTTACTCCCCCAACTGTGATAATTTGCGCTATACAACGTGAGCGAAACCAGCCACATTATTATTAATAGTCCTTCGGACAAATATTTTGCGCATTGGCAATCACTCTCTAAAATCACTCAAAGAGCTCTAATTGTGTTGCGTAAATGCCGCGATCCGGGAACTCACAGTGCATTGTTTGGAATTACACTGATCCATAAACTACAGAGCCCACAATGCATCCTAATAGCCATGTGTTGTCTACAGTCATCTAAGGTAAACAGTAATGATGGACTATTGTTTGTTACCGTGATCAGGGACAGCTTCATGTCCGAAACGCGTAGGTGGGGAATCTACAGAAAATAAACCAATAATTCAACTAACGAAGTAGTGTGCGGCGTTTATCTCTTCTGAGAAGTTATTGCTGAAAATATATATATATATATTCACTGAAAAAACCATAGGTTATAGACCATATATAGTTAGGAATTAGCATTTACAAAACCTTGAAAATTCACTGAAAAAACCATAGGTTATAGACCATATATAATTAGGAATTAGCATTTACAAAACCTTATTTTACTCGCACAAAACCATAGAAATTCGCATATATAGTTAGTTGCAATAACTATATATCGCGCACCCGCAATCCACTGCTGATGATGTCACATATTACATCATTCATGACATGGTCAGTGACATCACTGATGACATCACTGATGACAACACCCAGTGACTGTATGTTTCTGTAAAGTTAAAATATGTCTTACATATTGAAGAATGAGTGGATGTATAAGTGTCTGGATGAAGGATTTAGTAGGTGCGTGACTGACTGAGTGAGTGAATAAATGTGTCTTACTGAATGCACGGGTTAGTGACTAAACTGTCTGAAAGTGTGCATCAATATGTCTGTTGTTGTGCAAGCTGCTGCATGGTTTGATCAGTAGCTATATGAGTGGCTATATGGGTTATTGATTGGTTGCCCAAGTATTTGTATGGAAGACTGAGTGTGTGTGTGGCTGGCTGGGAGGTGTGTGACTCTGTGCAGATCAATGTGTACTTGTATCAGTAATTGTATAAGAGAGTAAGTATGTGTTAGTATATGTTTGAAAAAATAAGGTGTTCTGTGTTTAACTGTAAAGATGAGGAAATCGAAGTGTGATTGATTATTTACAGGACTGACTAGGTGTGTGAGTAACTGTATGGATGAGTGGCAGTGTTTGAGTGTCTGCATAGGTGTATGAGTGCATATGATAGTGTTGTAATAATGAGTGACTGTATGTATGATTGATTGTATGGGTGAATGAGTGAATGTGTGTGTAGACGTAGGAATCAGTGAGTGCGTATGTAGTAACTGGTATTGGTGTGTCAATGGTTCAAAAAATGAAACTGTATTTAACACTGGGTGTAACAGAGGTTATTTTAGAGTGTGAGGAGGTGCATTGTATTATCACATCAATTATATCATCATTGACCTGATTATTGATGTCAAATGAGATGTCATCAGTGATGTGATCAGTGATGTCAATTGAGATGTCATCAGTGATGTCATCAGTAATGTCATTTGAGATATCATCAGTGATGTCATCAGTGATGTCATTTGAGATGTCATCAGTGATGTCATCAGTGATGTCATTTGAGATTTCATCAGTGATGTCATCAGTGATGTCACTGACCATGTCATGAATGATGTAATATGTGACATCATCAGCAGTGGATTGCGGGTGCGCGATATATAGTTATTGCAACTAACTATATATGCAAATTTCTATGGTTTTGTGCGAGTAAAATAAGGTTTGGTAAATGCTAATTCCTAACTATATATGGTCTATAACCTATGGTTTTTTCAGTGAATTTTCAAGGTTTTGTAAATGCTAATTCCTAACTATATATGGTCTATAACCTATGGTTTTTTCAGTGAATTTCAATGGTTTTTTAATAGCAAATATCAAAAGCTGTCAAATGTCAAGTACGTGGTAGGTAAAAACATTTTCGTGTTTATGCACGCTGATGTGCTTTGAACGCTGCCCCCCCTCCCCCCTCTCTTTTCTCTTAGGAGTACTCTCTCTTTGCAGATAGTGAAGGGTAGTTAACGCAGGCCTTTGCCCCCGTTGTGATTAGTCGTGCCAGCTTCTCTCTCTATTTGATTGATTGTTATCCAAGCATTTACTGTTTTAGAATTGGTTCTCTTTGGTTCATTCTCTATTTACAAACAAGCACAGAGTCGCAATACTCTGTTTAGTCTTTGCAGATAGTGAAAAATCGTTTAAAAAAACAAAAGGAATCGAGCAAAATCAGTAGGCCACTAATGGGATCTCTTTTTGACCTCGCTAAAATAGAAACATTAAGAACAACCCCTCATGAGAAATACGAAACTAGTGAGATGAACTTAGCTCCACACCATGATGGCTGCAAGACAGCTCGGCTCCGCCACCCACCCCACCCAAAATAACGACAAACCCTATGCAAATATTATAAATATATACAACACACCAGCAAAGTAACAGGGTAAAACGTTTTATTAAATAACTATATACATGGCAGCCTGCTGCAACATCGATCCAAATGCCTTTTGGTGACTCTTCCATTGTGAACACTGTCCCACAATCCGTTTGACCTGAAACGATTACACAAATAAAACATTTGTGAGTTTTAAATTTCCGGAGAAGTATAATTCACCAATAGCTTTCTCTGTAGATCTTTTTCCATTAACAATCCCAGTTCCATCACCCGCCCAGGATATCACTACTGTTAGTTGTCATTGTTGCTTCTGTTTTAATAAAAAATGTGTTAAGGTGTTTACTGTTTTTGTTGCGATGTATATATTTATAAGTTATTAAAGTGTTATAATCCTACACATTTTTTATCGATTATTGCTCTTTGAGATATTCCCTGTCTACAAACAGAGAAGAATAGGAATATTCTGTCTCCCTTTGCAGATAGTGAAGGATAGGTAATGCGGACTTTTGTCCCCCGTTGTAATCCGTCATGCCTGTTTTTCTCCCCACTGATTGATTGTTTGGCTGGACATTTACTGTTCAAGGAATAGTTCTTTCGAGGTATTCTCTGTTTGCAAATAACGTGGAATAGAAATATTCTGTCTAGTCTTTGCAAGTAGTGAAGGGTGGGTAATGCGGACCTTTGTCCCCCGTTGTAATCTGTCATGCCCATCTACTCCCCACTGATTGAGAAACTAGTTCCACCCGGACCATTTATTAGAGGTGCATCATCTGACTCAACCGGAGAGTACCCCTAATAAAGAAGACATATGTAAAATACGAAGTAATCACTGTATCCTGTTAAACAGAAACTTTAGCATGAAACACACTTGAAAAGGAAGGGAAAGAAATCGAACAAAATCAGTAGGCCACTGATGAGTTTTTGACTTCGCTAGAAATAAGAAACATGAAAGTGGTGAGAGAAGTCAAGCTTGACGTTACGGCAGCCACGAGGTAGCTAGGCTCCGCCACCCCCCCACTGCTCCAAGCATGTCTGTCCCACCGCCCTCCACGCCCAATAACGGTAACATGAAATAAATACAAATCAGCAGATACCTACCCCCATTCCGGAAACTCCCGAAGTGCAACAGGGCCACATTTACGCCTATCCGGAAGTTGACGCCTCGACACGTGCAGGGCGGGGCCCGGCTAACCGCCATCAGCCGTGGGGTGGATGGCCCGAAATGTTATGGTCTTCCGATTCTCTTCTTCTGCCGCCTTCAAGGCCACGGGGGGGATGTCTTGCCTCTGCCTCCGACCCCCCCCCTCTTATCGCCTGGTCCGGACATCACGGATATCAACGCCAGGTGTCGGCGTGGGGCCGACGGGATCCTTCTTCTTTTTTCAATAATGGCTGCGACGGACGGGGGTTGATCGCATGGGAGACGGATCGCCCCCTTTGTCTTCCAGCCGGCCATTTTGAAACCCTCCGCCCGGACTCGGTGGTCTGTGCCCATGGGCCGGAGGCGCTGACTACCTCCACTGCTTTGGTGGCCCGCCTCCCTGCATCGTTGGTGCCGTTGGTGGTCCCGGGCTGGCTCTCCCTGAACCCTGCTGGCGGCTGGATCGATACCGGAGAGTGCTGTGGCCCCGCCGGGCTGACAAAATGGCGGCCAGCACCCTGTATCCTGGACTCGTTGTTGACGGGGACACTGGCCTACCGCACAGCGCGTTTGCTGAATACTGTAGGGGTGTTCCTACACTTGGCGAGGTGCTCGCTGCCTTGAATTCCTGGCGTGAGTCCATGAAGTTTCAGTCCGCCAGGCCGGAGGGTATTCTTCTAGACGGGCTCGCTGAACCGCTTCCCACGTGTGCTTGATATGAGCTCCCCGTTCGGGCCTGAAGCGGCGCCCTGCAGGCCACGGGGGGGGATGTCTTGCCTCTGCCTCCGACCCCCCCCTCTTATCGCCTGGTCCGGACATCACGGATATCAACGCCAGGTGTCGGCGTGGGGTGCGCTGGGAGGGAGAGGCGGCTCGAACGAGCCTCTCCCACCCCCACAGGTGGGGGCCCCTCAGCACCCCCAACGCTCCACTCACCCAACAAAAGGTCTCATCAACTATTGCGAGGCAATGATGCTCCGCTCACCCAGCGGGGGTCTCGTCCACTGTTGCAGTGCAACGGCGCTTCTGAGTTCAACTAGAAAATGAGTCCTGCGTCCAGAAACGTTCTCCTCAACTTTGAAGATTCTATAAGAGCCACGGGGGCCCCCGACCCCCGATAGGGAATGACTGCCATGATCACCCAGGGAACGACCACGACGTAGCCGCGGGACGTCAGCACGCTCATGCCGGCGCCGGCCTCAGTCTTGAAATGACCAAAATCCTGCAAGACTACCAACTTGATCAGTTCCGTTGGGACACCAGTATGACCCGGTAGGAGAGATTGTTGCCTCCCACCCCACTTTGACTGATGGTTCATGTTGGCAGTCCCTTCTGCTACTGTTCAACGAAAACTTTTGGACTGCCGAAAGAGGTCCCGGTCCAACCACGAGTTGGTGGAGACATTTAGACTATACTTGGACCTTCCTGACCTCACCCAAAATGGCGCCGGTACAAATGAAACTCTCAACTCCTTGTTGTGCCCGATTGCTCAGCCTTGATATCATGAGATATGTATGCAGTTTTTAGCACATGAATTGATATGGGATAAGACTGATTATATGTTCGGACAATGAATTGATCCGGGATGGGTATTGATTGTATGTTCGAACAATGAATTGACATGGGACGGGTACTGATTACACGTTCGAACAATGAATTGATATTAAGTTCTAATGCATCATTGATTACTGTATTTATTATTGAACGTTCGAATTGTCAACACTTTTGGTACTTGCTCACAATGAATTATCGATATGATTTTGTTGCACTTGTCGCACTTTTCACTATGAAATCAACGACCACTGACTCTCTGTTATGTTTTCCACATATAAATACCCCCACCCCCCATTTACAGTTCCAGCGTGGGTTGTAGGCCCGTATTTGGGCACCAACATTTTTAATAAAGGTTTTTGAAAAAGCAAACGTAGTTGTAACGCGTAGATTGGTAAGTTTCGAATAAAAGGCCACTGTTTCCGATTGTTTTTTTTTTTTTTTTAAAAAGCAGGTGAAATGAAGCAGCTCAATTAGTTAAGGGTTAAAAAGTATAGTACGCAGAAACATTGAAAATATGAATGGTCCAGGTTTGTTGTGTGTTTTTCATTTTTGTACAGCATAAAGCAATCGATAAAGATCCTGGTATTTAGCCCCTACTTTATGTGCTACCTGTATCAGGGAAGTTGTTTTAAATGCCCCTAAGCCACCCCGAAGGAATGTCACCTGGCCCCCCTAGTACGAACGAAAACGACCCCGTACCACTGTAGGTTATCTCTCTTCCTCAAAAATGACAAAAATTACTTTCTAGGACGTTTTGGACATTGATGATTTTCATATGATCTATTTATTAAAGTAATACTCATCTCTCCGCATGAAATTAATTTTCCACATGCTACACAAGTCAATCTCATCTGCCCAAAGTTCTTTTGCAGATTTGAGACCGTTTCCCTTGCTTCTGACTCACTTATTGCTAAGTCATTGGTGGATGTTTTTACCGGTCGGGGTTATCCACCAAATCTCGAAGTTGTGCTTTATAATAATTAAGAGGGTGCCACCTCTCCATGTGCCGATGCATGGTATGATTACCATAGCTATATTTTTTTTCGGTCCCTCTCAAGAGTTATTTTTTTGCAGATGAGGCAGGTAACGAACCTGGCATTAACTTTCTTTTCATGAGAAGGAAAAGAAAAAAATTGCCAGATAAAATTCACTTTCACATGGGACGTTCTTGGCATTTCTTTCAGAAACTTTTACATCACTGTGTCATTTCTTTGTCTATCCTGGTTAAAGCAATATCATGTAAATAGTTGTTTAAAATTTTTTTTTTAACGTGTTTACTTTGTTGGAGCGTTGTATATATTTATAAGTTATTAAAGTGTTATAATCCTACTACTTTTTTGAAGTGCTATATATTTTTAATGTGACACATAATTGTGAAGACTTTGATGTACAAAAAGGCATCCCTGGAATCTTTCGCTTCAGGCTCGATCCCACACACCCTTACAGTGAGAATCCCCTCCCCAATCACAATACAGGATCGTTATCAGATAGTAGGAACGCTTGTGGTGTGACGGATCTCATGAGGTGGGGGCCTTGATCTACTGTAACTCTTTTGAACAGGGATGATTCTTTACAGTTGGGGCCATAAACTACATCCGCAGGGCTAGGTGATAGCCTGGGACCGGCCTGGACAATCAGACACAGAGGAAGAGGAGTGTCAGAGGGTGTGGTAGTGAATAGGGTGAAAGGGAGGTGTCGGGCGGGCACAGGGTGTGATACTCAGGGAAGAGCAGCGCAGATGGGAGGAGGTTTATGGCCCATGCATGAAAGAGAGAGCGGGGGTGACCAGTGCGTGGGGGAGATGCTTGCGAGGGTGGGGAGCCATGCTGAGGATCGGCGACGTGCAGAGAGTGGGTCTGGTCAAGGCATCTAAAATGGATGCCGTGCACGACAAAATTGTGGCATTGGAAAAAAGGCAAGATGGCGCTGACAATGTTTATCAATACGGATTAATTTATTACAATTATTTTTAACAATATATTTACTCGCAGTGTCAAAATGGCGGTCAACACTTCCTGATTTCCTTCGAATCGAACGTTAACAGACGTCACGCAGCAAAAAAAAAAAACGCTCACGCGCAGCCGCTGGAAGACAAGTATCATCATATATGAGCCTCCTCAACCACCCTCCGAAAACATAGGGGGTAAGGATACGTCTCCCGTACCCCCTTATACCCATTTCTCACATTGTTTTTCCTCCATCTTGTAATTTAATTAAATCGAAACACAAAATGGCGAATTCCCGTTTCGCTACCAGTTTGCGGCCCGGTTCGCGAACCGGGAAGCGCTTCTACCGCGAAAAATTAATTTTTTTTTATTTGCCCCACGGGACCCTTTAATAACCCCAACATCATTCCTAGGGGGTCAAGAGGGGTCTACCTTGCCCCCTTTCATTAAATTCCCCCTTCGTTTTTCTCCTCCTCTTGTCTCTCGATCCTACCGAGAGACAAGATGGCGGCCGCACCGGACTGTTTAGAATGTTGACAGACACCGGAGAGCCAATCAGCTTCGCTTCGCAAAGCTCCGTTACGCGAAAAGTACGCGATCTGGAGCGCTATCCAGGACGCTGACACAGATATATCTGTTTTTTAAAACGTTAATTTCTCAAAATCCACTGGAGCACATATATTGAGACCCAGCAAAGGCACATCGGGCTAACAGTCCCTACAATTTTGCCAAGTTTCGTGCAAATCCATTCAGCCGTTCGAGCTAAAAGTGAGGCCAAACGCCCTATGGAAAAATGAATGGGAAAAATGTGTTTTGGGACCCCCCTTTTTTCTGGGCCCCCCCTTGACGAAACCCCCCCAAATTTTCAGGGGCTGCTCAGAAACAAAATGTGACATTTTCCTGAAAATTTCAGCCGATTCCGTCCACAAACGCCAAAGTTATTAGACATAGAATTTTCAAAAGTCCCATAGAGAAAAAATCCTAACTATATATACCTACTGGCGACCGCCAGTAGGTAATATATATATATATATAATATATATATATATATATATATATATATATATATATATATATATATATATATATATATATATATATATATATATACATATATATATAAATGACGCTCAAAATCGTCTCTGTCGGAAAGGAACACAGCACTCCGGGGGTAGCAGTGAAAACGGTTTTATTGGAAATAAACAAGACGCGTTTCCAACAGCTACGGCAGATGACACGTTTCGGGCTGGCAACAGCCCTTGATCACATATATTTATGTGAATTTCCTGGATATATGAAAAACCTGTTGTTTCACTTTTGGTAATGTTGAGCTCTAGGAGCTTCTAGAGGACATCAAAGCTAATCACAATAAAAAACTGATGTTTAAACTAGGACTGTGGGTCTAAATGTCATACCTACTTGGACCTCCACCCTGAGTGGTCGTTTATTCCCTATAGGCACACTCTATGAAAATATGGAGACTTTAACAAATATTTGAATCCGGATCCCAAGACAGTATGCACATATATTGTAAGGTTTCAAGGAATCTGTCTTTAACACACTGCTAGTAAGCTAACATTCTGGTGACATGCTGGTCGAAATGAAATTTGAAAATGGTTAGGGAATTGCGGGGGGAACTAGTTTGCATTATCATTGAAAAAAACTGCTCAAGAAATGCACCATGCCCTGTTTTTTGACCGAATATATGTGAAGCAGAAATATGGTGTAGAGGGCCCTTGTGGCATAAGCATGTCTGTAATGGTAATGGGCATGGACTCAATTCAGTTGTTTTCAATCATTTTCATAAACTGTGTATTTTTCATTTGTTTTAAATTATGATGATGGATTTATATATCTTTTCATAAACCAGCGATCTTCCAACTGGGAGCAATTGTAGACTCATCCTGAAAATACTGTTGTGCTGTCATGAAAACAGAATGACTTGGAACCACCCTAAAATCAGCTATCTTTTGTTACCCTGATTTTGTCAGGGATTAGGTGTCAACATGTGGATTCCAAATAACGTTCAAGCTCTCTGCGCCCATTTTTGATTGATACAGGATCATACTTTGGATACGTCTAAACTTTGAAAGACCAGGCTGCACATAGCATGTTTGCAATCATGCACTTGGTTGCATTTTGAAAAGGAAGAACACATTCCGTGATTGTGTTTTAAATATGCCTAGAACTGGCAGTTTTAAAGTATATTTGAAAAAAATGTTGTTTGTTATTCGTGGGCAGATACAAAACACTAGAGGGGAGGTGCTACACTGAAAAGTTTGAAGGTCACTGGCATAAGAAATTTTCTGTGGGTTTTTAAATCAATATTAAAACTTATAAAACGTTAACTAAACAATGTTAAACTCTGTTGTGTTGTATTTCTCTTAAGTTTCTCTTTAATTTGTACTCGACACACCCAGCTCTTCCTCTCTACGTGAAAATACCCTGCCTGCAGTGTTCTTAAATATATTCTGGTTGCTAAAATGTCTACTCACTAGTATAGTTCAGTACAGCAAAGACGTTTTAATTACAAGCCAAGTGGATCAGTACACCCATAACGGATACCACCCCACCCATTGTTGTACTGGGTGCAGGACCACTCCTTGTAAAAACACACATTTGTTTCTGGACATGATCTGCCAGCTGATATCTGGTCAAAGATTGTGGGCAAGGCTTGTAATGAAGGAGTACTGGTCGGGAGATACAATCTGAAAAAATCTGAAATCCTTAACTTTGCCCCCAGTATCAAAACCTCTAATTACAGGAAATCTTGTCAAGAGGCCCTTAGTGATTTGATGTTAATCAGAAACAATTCAATTGATTTGAAAATGTCTCCACTGAGTTCCTGCGTGTGCTCTTTTAATTATAAAACTGCATGATAGAGTGGCAGACACTTATTGCCAGGCAACTGAGAAATGTCTCAGAAATGTTTGCAAAGCAGTGATTACAGCAGGGACAGCTGAAAATGAGCAGTGAAACGTCGCAGCACAGGATGGAAGCAGAAGCCATATTTACGCCCTCTTGCATGCTTCCCGCCATCAATAATGAGAATGAGAATGTAAATGTATGAATGCAAATTAAGAGAGAACTCAACTGGGGAACATAATGTGACATGAACGTTATCTGTTAGAAATAATTACCAGGACACCCTGTGAATTCCATATCAGATCTGTCCTATCGAAGTCCTCCCTGAAGCAGTGTAGCTTGCAGTGAGCTGCACACTCCTTGCCCTAAGCATAAATAAATATTGGAAGTAGGGGTTGATTCATATTGTTACTTAAGTTCATAATGGTGTCAGGGCACTTTTGCAAGCCAAAAACTTTGTGATGTAGTTCTTCATGCTCTAAATGTAACATTTCAGCTGTTAAATATATACTGTGTGGGGCATATTTATGTGGGTTTTGCATCACCCGTGCGCAAAGTAATGGAGTGCAAGAGTGACGCATTCATTTATCAAGCCACCCAAGATCATCCTATGTGCCTTGCTTGCCTTGATAAATCTAGAGTAACACAACAAAGTCCAAATCACTGCATTGCTTTAATCTGCCCCAGGGATGTGTTCCATGGGTGAAGCAAGGGTGTTCTCGCCTTTGGCCGTGTGCAGTGTGTGTATGGTATGTGAGGTCATTTTTCCATTGGGCCCCGGATCCGCGGATACCCGTGGGTATCTGTGGATCTCATGAGGGGATCCGCAGGGAGCCGTTGATCCTCAATTCGTACCGAAACCTTTTCGGGGGCAATTTCATGCCCATGAGGGGTCCCTCAGGCATCCCTCAACGGGTCCTATGGAGTCACGATACCTGTAACCTGACCCCTTATATGTTTTAGCACTTTATTTTTCCCTACTCCGGGCTAAGCGACAAACAAATGGCGGGTGCAATTTCCTTTCAGGTTGCAGCCAGCCAATCAGGAATAAGCCTTTCCCCCAGATCAAAGGCTATCCGCAGATACCCGCAAATCCCCTGTTGGTGGATCCATGAAGAATCTACGTCCCTAAATATCCATAGATTACTTTCTTTACAAACTCCCAAATTACTGAGCGGATTTACACCAAATAACAAAAAGGTCGCTTTCTGGATTAAGATCTACCTTTCCGGCACATTTTGTGAAATTCCATTCAGCAGTTTGCGCTGTAGCAGTGCCTAAAAAGTGAAAAATCCCAACAGACATTGTATGGGGAAAAAGCCTTTTGGGACCCCCTTTTTTCTCAGGTCCTGCTTGACAAATCATCCCAAAATGTTGCGGACAGCAGCTGAGCTAACTTGCGTACAAGTTTTGAAAATTTTGCAAACATTCATCAAATGGTGCCAACGTTATTAGCAAAACAAAAACTCTTTGTCTATGGGAAAAGTTGGTACTAACTTTAACTACATATATCACCGACTGGTGGTTGCCAGTAGGTAGTTATAGTTAGAACCGAGATTCTATAGGAAAAGCATTTTTTGATTTGCGAATAACTTTGGCGTTGTTTGATGAATGTTCGGAAAATACTCCCAAAAAAGGTCCTAGCCTGAAAGTTTGGGCGTGACTTGTCAAGGGGAGCTGAGAAAAAAGGAGGGGTCCCAAAAAGTCTTTTCTCCATGTTAATTTCCATAGGAAATTTTATTACAGGCTACAGTCCGAACTGCTAAACTGAATGACATCAAATTTAGCAAAAAGGTAGAACTTGGTTCAGAAAATGACCTTTTTTTTAAATGGTGTAGAATCCGTTCAGTGTTGCTGAGAAATTAAAAAAATAAAAGTTTCAATATCTGGGGCAGCGCACCCTCTCGACCTCGAGCTTCACTGTGATTGGCTGCCACGACCACGAGCTTCACTGTGATTGGCTGCCAACACTTTAAACCAGGAAGTGTTGGCAGCCATCTTGTGACTCAGTAGAACCGAGTTTAGAAAACAGTCAAAAAAGGATTAAAAAAGAAGAAAAGGGGGCAGGGTAGAAACACACTGAGCCCTACTCCTGCTCAAGGGGTCCCACATGGACCTGCGAATCAGAATGCGGGCTGGGTGAACAAATCCGGATAGAAAACTTTTAAAAAATTAAGCTGGGGCTCCCTCACTTCATTTAATTGAACCACCGGGAGGGCCAGGTTCTGGGGGCAATCGTATAATTATATCGCAGGGGCCTGCGGGGCCTCCCCAGCCCCAGGGACCGCCACCTCTCCAGAGCTATGTAAATTAGGTGTGGGAAGGCACACAGCCCTCTCGCAGCCCTGGGGCTTGTTTTGTACTTATTGGGGGCCTCCAAGGCTTCCAAGCCCCGTGAACCGCCACCCCGGGGCTTTCATTAAATATGCGGGGGCTTGCAGGCCCACCAAAGCCCCCGGGACCACCACCTCTCTGGGGCTTTGAAAATAGAGGGAGGGGGCCCCCATGGCCCCCATCCTGGAGCCCTTGATGGGCCTGGAGACCACCACCCCCCAGGGCCGGGTCCTGCAATGTCCCGGGGAGCCCACCCTGGGACATTATTGTTTGCTATGACAGGTTGGAAGCAAGTCTCCCGCCCTGTCATAGCAAACCCTGGTTTGCTTTGTTGAAGCGAGAGGAGGAAAACCTGCTCTCACTTTAATGAAGCAAAGCAGGATTGCTTTTGGGCAAGGGGGGCTGCATGTTAGCAGCTGCCCTTGCCTAAAACCAATGCCGGTTCCCGCAGGAGGCGGGGAGCCGGTGGGACCATGGGGGCATTGGGGCTCCCCCACGGTCCCCAACGAAGAGGTGAGTCCACGGGGGATGGGGTCCCCGGGGCCAGTAGTGAGCAACGGAAGGGGGACCACGCGGCCCCCTTCGTAATGATTAATAAAAACATTCAAGAATTGGGCATGCCGGGGTGGATGGGGTCCTCGGGCGAATATAAATTAATGGAAGTGGACCGTTTCTTTAAAGAAAAGTTTGGAGTGGCGATCCTAATGTGGCGGTCACCCCAGCCCCCTAGCGTGAACGTGCTGGGTGCACTGCTTTCAGAGTGGCCCCCTAGTGTGAACGTGCTGGGTGCGCGGCTCTCAGGGTGGCATCCTAGTGTGAATGCGCTTGGTGCACGGCTCTCTAAGCCAGCACCCGAATACATCACAGGTCTTTAAAAGACCATTTACCTTTAAAAGAGGCTTTGTTGTGTTTTCACCCCTTCTTAGAGCCCCTGCGTCTCCACTCTGCCTATGACTGGAAAAATTAGTCCCCTCAAAATCTTTATCACCCTCCCGCGAAATTTGGATGTAGTTGCACCCTTGACTGGCATACGCCGGCTCTGCCCACTCCACTTACGCTTACAGAATTCCGAAGATTCCATCCGCCGTATGTCAATGATCCAGCTGTGGGGTTGGGAATATCTTGCAGACAGGATTCTGGGCCTTTTATCACTGGTGCTCCAGGGACCCAGCAGCTCGCTTTAGGAGATTCAGTGGAAGGGACTCCGGGGATCCAACAGTCAGAATTCCTTGATCCAGAGATCAACAACCTGGGAGGGTATCCACTGAATGAGAATGCTGTGTACCTCAATGAGAATTCTAAGCTCCTGGGCTCGGTTTTCCAGGCATCGGTGCAGTATTCCCACTATTCAGTGACCCAGATTTTAGTGGGTGAGAACCCAGGGTACTAGAGCAAAGACTGTGGGAATCCCATAGAAAAAAGGCGGGTACCTTAGGAACCGGAGCCGTGCCGAATCAAGCTCCGTGTATAGCGTCGGCTCTCCTAAGGCTTGGTTTGCAATCCTGATCCGCAATCCGGGTTTGCCACTGGTTGGCAGCCAATTAGAGCCAAGCTTATGCTCGGGGGTTAGGCTCTGCCAACATATGTACTTATTCAATCACTCTGCCAATCCCCAAGCACTTATAAATTCACCATACACTCTCCTTGCAGTACTTTAATCATCCAGGTTCTACCCATGTACTCATTGAATGACCCAGACAAAGTTACATAACCGAGGTCTTCCCCACTGCCAGAGGTAACATGGTTGCATGCTCAGTCAACAGCACAATTTAATGTGGTAGGGCCCAGGGCCATCATGCATACATAATAAACACATGGACACAGTTAGATAGATAGTGGAACTGGCTACGGGCATGTGCGCCCGCTCCCTTTTTATTACAAGGATCACATGTCCAGTGACGCGTGTACTGTATGCGGTGGCTGTGAGTGTAAGCCAGCCCTCAGGGAATGGATGGTGCTGGCAAAAACTACAACAGTGATCATCAGATCACACACAGAGATTCAATCATAAAGGGTCCATGACTTGTGGTGCACTAAGGTAGGGGCACCAGATCTTAACTCACACACAAAAGATTGTATCATAAAGGGTCCATGACTTGTGGTGCACAGAGGTAGGGGCACCAAAGATGAGCATGCTCATGTGAAGAAATTGTTAATGTCCCTTCGGGATATTCCTGCTGCCTGAGGTGACATTTTTGCATCAGATGTCTGCAGCACTAAAGTCAATAATAAAGGGTGCATGAGTTGTGATGCACAGAGTAAGTGGCACCTGAAGAGCTCAGTGCGGGCGTAACCTGCGATGATGCGTGGTCTGGGTGGGCGCACTGGGAGCAATGCCTTTTAACTAATTAATTTTGCCTTAATAAGACTACGTGGCAGTGACTTGTGGTTCACTGAGCTAGTGGCACCTGAAGCACTCAGCTTGTGCGCAGGCAGCGACTCTGTAATTAATGAATCAAGACTGAATTTGAATTGTGAGTCCTACTAACCACAGTGTAGGCGTATGGAACAAAAGATGAAACAAATATGGAATACATTGTCGAAATGTACGATCTTCTGAGTACAATTTTGTTGTACGATATTCTTATGCCTGAATATGTAAGGGTCGTTTGTCATATTGTCCCCCTTTTCCAGTGGGGAATAGCTTTGGAAAACCACGAGCTTCCAAACTTCTTTGCAAACACTCATGGGAGTTCCCTTCGCATTCTTCATTTGGAATAATTCAATAGAATTTCCAATCACTTCCTTTGAATGTAAAGGATGTACACTATAATGTTCATAAATTACTTCACTTTTGGAGATGTCCACTTTTTCAATTTGGCCACTTGAAATTTCGCTATCTTCAACTCAATCGATTTCTTCTTCTTCCACATACACATTTTTGGAGTAAACATTGTTTTTTGTGAGATATAACATAACCTTCTGCACTTTGCTGACATCTGCTAATTCTTGCCATATTGTTCGACTCTTTGTAGGAACACCATTAACTAGAATAATTACAGGTTCAGTTTCTTCTCTTTCCACAGCAATGGTTTCAAGATTTTTTTTTTAAATCTAAAGGTAAATACACATCTCTTCCTTTTAAGCCTCTTTGTAAATCTGATGGAGGCAGCTTACCTGTTTTAGGCTCCATATGAACAATAGCCTGAAATGGATGTACTATTTTTTTTAAACTGTGTTTATTAGTTTTTATCATAATAAACTCGTACAGTCACAATATCAGACATGTGCAAGCATGCCAGTGATTTACAGATATATAAAGCTAGTGCTTTCCTCACAGGTGAGTGTCTTGGCGTGGAGAATTGGTGTATTAGCCCATACCATTATTTCAGTCTGCCCTCCAGTGCAACGTTGCAGTACAACCTTGTGTGCAATGCTAGGTAACCCATATATCAATTACATCTGCACATTTGACATAAGTATTTGTCACATTACAGGTTCAAACAGCAACAAAGTGGTGTTAGTGTTCATTCCACAGTCCCAGTGCCAAAGCATGATGATGGACGAGGAGAAGGCGGGGAACCAAAGGGGTGAGGTGCCTGCATCACTAGGGGTAGCACTGGGGTGCGTAACTGCAATGATTATGCAGATGAATCGGCTTCAGCCGCATGTAGGGGATGCATGAGGCCATTTTTTAGGGGGTCCCATATATCCTGGAGACGCAATGCCCTGTGAAGTAATTCTGCATCATTCGTTAGTTGCCCCTGGCAATATAGCAGATCAGTGAGCTAGTCTTTGAACTTTGTCGCACGCCTTCTGCCCCATCGACATGCAACACAGTGCTTGGCCATTAGTAAGGCAATGGCGAGGTATTTGTGATACAGTTTAGCAATAGGTTTTGTGTAGCCAAGTAAGGCGACAAGGGGAGTATGTTCTAGTGACAGCATCATCATCTGGTCCAGGGCTTAGAATACGTGTTCCCAGTTTGTGCGCACTGCCAGGCATTCCCATGCTAATTGAAGAAAATTGGCTTTAGGGGTATTGCAGAGTGCGCAGCAATCAGTGTCTTTTAACTTATATTTGTGCATTTTTACTGGGGTATAATACAAGCGATGCAGGAATTTGTAGTGTGTAATTCACAGTTGATTGCTTGCAGAGATTCGCTCTGTTTGCAAACAACAGTATTTCCATTGGTCGTCTGTGAGCTTGTAGCCTAACTCTGAGTCCCAGAGTGCTCTGGAGGGACATGGTGGCATCTCTTGTGTCGTATTTATGGTGTGGTAGAGTGTGGAGATCATATGCCCTGGTGAGAGGGCCTACAACACCAAGTGCAAAGGGGCCCGTGTGGGGGGCTCGTGTGGGAACTCTGGAGTGACTTAACAGAAACCATGCTGCGATCACACGTAGAGGAAGACATCTAGGTGGGATGGCTGGAACTCTTGGAATATGTGGTTTAGTGCCTGAAACTGCCCATTATGGTAAAGGTCCCCCACATGGCAATTTTAGTCCGGTCCATGAGTGTGTGGAATCCCTTTTTCCTGTTGGAGATGCATGTGGGGTGATATGTCAGGGGGAGCAGTGGAGAGTAGAACATGGGGCATTGTGATAGACTTAATATGCGATGCCAGGCATCGACCGTGTAGGTGACTGTGGTTTGTGTCTTATCTCGTAGCGATGGAGGATCGCATAGTATGCCCTCTAGCGGTACAGGGTCAGCCAGCCAGTGCTCTGCCATGACCTGTGTCATATAGCGGGGAGGGTGAAACTAATAATAGGTGTTGTGTGCTTGGGCACATTTATAATAAAGCTCAACGTTCGGGATATCGAAGCCTCCCTGTGCGTAGGGCGTGGAGAGTATGTTCCATTGCAGTCAAGGCTGTTTGCCCCCCCATACTAGTCTGATCATTTCCGTTCATAAGGCTGTGAAGAAATGTTGGCCGGGGTTATAAGGGATATTGAGAAATAAATATAGCAATTGTGGGAGAACGATCATCTTGATCAAGGAGGCACAGCCCACCAGTGAGAGGGGCAGAGAAATCCATGGAGTGACTTTGTCTGTGATATGGTCCAAGGCTCTGCCATAGTTTAAGGGCGTGAGCTCTTCTCTGTCTCTAGTGATGCAGATCCCTAGGTAGGGCATGTCTGAGTGGCACCACTTCAGTGGGAAGTCTATGGGGAATAGTGTGGCTGTGGAGGTAAGGGGAAACATTTGTGACTTTCCCCAGTTTATATGAATCCCGATAATTTCCCAAACACAATAAATTCATGGAGGAGTGGTTTAAGGTTAGTTTGCGGGTCATGAACGTATAGGGTGATATTGTCTGCATAAAGAGATAGCAAGATTTGGTTCAGATTGCAGTCCAGTGCTTTGTCCTGATAGTGTTGTCGTAGTTTGGCTGCCAAGGGCTCTACCGCTAGGGCAAAGAGCAGGGATGATAGTGGGCACCCCAGCCGACTGCCCCTGGAGATATGATTGCCGGTGATAAGTGTCCATTTATGCAGACTTTAGCTACAGGAAGACAGTAGAGTAAATTGATAAAGAAGAGGAACAGTGGGGGAAAGCCCATTCACTGCAAAGTCCCTATTAGGTAATCCCATTTGACAGAATCGGACACCTTAGTAGCGTCCAAGAATACCGCAGCGAGTGGCAAATCAGGGTCTACATTATGGAGAATCGCAAAGAATGTGCAGAGATCGTGTGTGGTTGCTCTGCCGGGAATGAAGCCTGCTTGGTCAGGGAGGGCCAGCTTGTCCATGAGTAGATAAAGTCTGTTAGCTAGGACTTTGAACAGGAATTTTGTGTTGCAATTAATAAGAGAGAACGGCCTGTAAGAGTCACAGGGGAGAGCGCATATTCTAGTTTTCAGCAGGGATCTGATGAGTGCCTTCCTCATGGACGGGAAATTGTACCCTTGTCCAGAGCATCTTCATATTCCTCTAGAAGGTTGGGAGCTAAGTAGACTATGTATGTTTTGTAAAATTCTATGGGAAGCCCATCTGAACTGGGGGCTTTCCCACATTTCGTGTGCATTATGGCTTCCCGTATTTCGTCCAGCTCAAAGGGGGCACTCAGGAATTCCCCCTAGGCATCACCCAGCCACTTATGAGAAATTAATGTTATGCTGTTCCTCAGTAAAAAATTGTCTGTGCAAGGGAAATGACACCAACCTTACCGTTTGGTTTAGAGTTGGAAATCTATTTGTTGGATTGTAATGCACTCACACACCCGAATGGTTGTCATGCTTCATCATCTGGGCTGCTCCTCGTTGGGTCGGCAGTGCAATACCCAATGGGCTCCCTGTAGTAGGGGCACTTTTGCTAGGATCTTTTTCCAACTGCCGTATGGTGAAGCGCGGGTGTAGGGCCAAAACTGTATAGATGTATGGTTTATGTATGTGATTTAAATGAGGGCTCAGAGTACCCGTGTGAACAAATTTAATCAATGAGTCTCCTACCCTAGTTAAAATAAACAGTGCAGCACTTAGCTAAGTGTCATGTCTCAGGTCAAAGCGTCTCTATTGGTATAATATGGTCAGCATATTTCTCGCTCCATGTAAAAGTATACATGCGATTCAACAGGACCTCTATTGTGAAAACTATCTACACTCTATGGATGGCGACATGGCAACACACTCACGTCAGCCAAACAAATACCTATATGTGTACCTGTCAAACCTGGAACTACCTTTGTGGGAAGAAAAGATTGACCTTGATCATGCTCATAAGGTACATATCGCAATATATAGGCAGTTACATTTACCTTGTGACTCCAACTTGGCTTACCTGTGAATGTGTAAGCCAAATCATGATGGAACATAAAACAGAAATAAACAGTGCCACATGGAGAGTGCCTTTAATGGATTAGTGTGAGCTCTAACCCTTGTGGCATATATAAAATGCAGCAGATCTATTCGGACCCTATGTTGTGAGTTAACCAGGCGTCATCGGTACCCGGTAGGTCAAACCAGAGGGGTTCCTCTAGTGTTGGACCAACTCTGGTAGGGGGGGAACAATATGTATGGTGCACAGAGATTTGGTCACACTCGTCAGGTCAGTTCGTTTTGTGCATTTATACTCAATAAGTGGGTCAAATATGTATTCCAGATCAAGGCTCTCAATGGCATTTCTTGGTCTTGACACGTTCATGCTTATCTGTATATATTTAAAAGCGCAGAGATCTTATGAATTGGAAAATACATACACTCAATGTGAAGCGCATCATAGGCCACCAGGTTCTACGTCGGTCTTATATGTCTAAGCTGGTGTTTTATGCATATGTTAGTTCATTTAAAATTAATCAGCTCCTTCGACTGTGGTATCTAATCGAAGAGAGAAGAGCGTGGAATTGAGCAGATAAATGTTCTCGTGCTCGGGAAATACTTCTACAAACCTTTGCGATGTCAATGTGTATTTCCCTATTCAGCGCTTTATTGTCATCATGTTTGATGCGTTCTACACACATTCGTGGAATCAAGGTGCCTATTGCTGGCCCCCGTTTTATTGTAATCATGTTGGGTGCATATTAAGGCATCTCAGTTTGTTTTGATATAAGTGCAGCCCAATACTTGCTACTTCTCAGTGCCCTCGAGCGTCTTACTTGGACTCAATCATCACTGCTACTATAGGCAACTACGGGGATATCTTTAGCTAGTGCATAGTTCATATTCATGTTAGATGCATGTTAGAAGCATCCTCGTGACATTACAGGGTGTTTTTGCTGTGAAGCACGCCACCTGTTGGTTTCCTATGCCCCTAAACAAGCACTTAGCTGCGGTTAACTAACGTGTAAGTACGTGTAAGTAGGGAAAGGGGGTAGTGGCCAGGGCGGGGTGCCAGCCAGCCCGCACTGCGGTAATACTCACTGTTGCACTGTAGTCAAGATCCTAGTCGACCTACCCACGTCTACCGGGTCTGGGAGGTGGAGTGGTCAAAGAGACCTCTACTTTTATAGTCCTTTGAGTGTGTCACTAGTAGGCATTCTCTTTGCCACTCAGGCTGGAATGTGTATCCTAGTCGGAAAGGTGGTTTATTTGGTGGCCATCTTAGACTGGTGTTTACTTCCTTCTGGGTCTCTATGGTGTGCGATGCTGCAAAATCGCGGCCATCACCTAGTGGTGAGTTGGAGTCTTTTGCTTACCAAGGTCTACCCGGTGATGTGTAACCCTGACCACATTAAGTCCCTAGGTGTTTGTATCATCTAATAAATCAAAATACCCCCTGTAGTCGGTAGTCAAAAATAATGCTATTAAGTTAGCATTCTACGAAAAGTGCCTTGGTGGTTTGAAGGCAATTAGTGAGAGTCCCATTGGATCACAGTGTCCTGCAATATCTGTTTGTTGATGTTGAGTGTGGCAGAAGCTTAATGTGGGATTCAGGCAATTGGTGAAAGCCCCTAGGATCCTTACGTCCAGCGAGTGTGTTAGCGCATGGGGGTATGGGTAACCTTTAATCAGTGCACTTATTGTCTCTTGTTACTGATCTCCGGGTTATGTTGTGTTAGTCTGTAACTTATATGTCGATAGTTAATCTATTGATATTAAATTCTTAGTGAGCTCTATGGTATTTCCTCATTTAATCCTGTTATAGGCGAGGACAATCTGTGTATCCATCTCTGCTCCTTCACAAAAAGGGCATTCTTAGAGATGTTGGAAAATGCCTCCAGGATCACCCACTGTAGTGCTTCTGATATATGGTGTCTGGTATTTCTCTTGGTAGTGTGAGCACATTCTTGTGTTGCTTTTGTGGCATCACCCAGCCACCCCAATACCACTTATTCTAGGTAGGCGGTGAGATCTAGTTTGTCGTGTTGTTGCGATGTGTGCAGCGTAGAGTAGTGTGTGGAGAAGATACGCAGTAAATCAACAGTGTCTCTATATATGACGTCCCCAGGCCCCATAATTTCTAATACATGGTTGGAAAAGCGGGCCTTCGTATCATTTTAGCCAACGCCTTCCCAGGGCATTCCCCCTCTCCGTACCATCTGGCGACCCAGTGTTTGCCTCTAAATTACGCTTCCCTGCCGGAGGTGGCGGTGTACTCAGTTATTTTACATCTGAGTTCTCATTGGACTTGCCTATCGTTGCCGGCAGCAAGCCGCATCTCTAGTTGCTTGATCTCATTTTCTAGTTTTTTCAGAGAACCCTGTATGTCCCGCAGGACGCTCGAGCTCTTAGAAATACAGAACCCTCTAATTTTGACCTTGAAGGCTTCCCAGATGGTCTCTACGCTGCCTATAGAACCTTGATTTCTCTGCAGAAATTCTTGTATTTCCTGACCTAATTCATCATGGAACACCGCATCGAGTAGGGCTAAGGGCTGGAGCTGGAGTGTGGTCAAAGTATGTTCTCGCAAAGTGCGTAGTGCTAGAAATCAAGGGACCCAACACTCGTATAAGTAGGAAAAGTCTAGTCGGGCCCAAATTGAGTCGCGTAATGTGTGCCTTCAGTTGCATGCAGATTGAAGTGGCCCCATGCGTCAATCAAGCTGTTAGTCGCTGTTATGCTGCATAGCACTTTTTGTGAGCCAGTATAGTGGTGCAGGCAGGGGTAGTTCCATCTACAGCTGGGTCTGGGGCAACATTAAAATCACCTCCCCATATAAAGTGGGTAGATCCTGTCTCCATGATCTTACCCCAAAGCGTGTTAAAAAGTCAGGGGGAATCCACATTTTGGCAACAACAGCATGCTAAAGTGACAGACTCTTTGCCCAACCTACCCCACGCTAGGCAGTATCATCTGTTCTGATCTTCTGCCGAGCCGGCCAGAGCAGAGGGGTGTTTTTCCTAATGACTATGGCTGTCCCTCTGGAGTACAAAGAGAAAATTCTGTGTTCTGCCCATTTACTTGCAAATGTGTTGTTATTGTGACTCAGATTGATGTGTGTCTCCTGGAGCATTGCTATTTGGACCTGATTCCTATCTATATATGCCAGCACTTGGGGCGTTTTGTCGGGTCCCCCAAACCCTGACATTTCAGGTAAGGATCTGTACATTTGGGAAGACTTTAGGTTAGCCATGCGTATTGGCGAGTTAGGATGAGCGTTTAGGTAGCTACTCTGTGCCTGTGAGGAAGATAGTATTAGCAACAATACAATTTTTCATCACATGTGTGTTGTAAATAAACTCCAAAAACGATCCTGTACCCACCCCCTGTCACTGAAGCATCCCAAACATGCCAGACTGGTGTAACCCTCCCCCCTCTCTATGTGCTCGTTGCCAGTGGGCCGGCCCCATCTCTGAGCCAAAGCTATCTGCCAGGCAGCCAAGTCCAAGGGGTGTGACTTCCACCATCAGCTGCCTCTATGTCAATCCGATTTCTTCGGCACCTCGGGAGGCGGCGCGTCATGCTCCCGGCAACTGCTAATCTGTGGCCGGAGATCTAGGTCTGGGTGATGAAGTTGGCATGGTAGGGGGATTGTTGTGATGCTTGAGTCGCATTAGGAAATCCTCCACTTGGCGTGGCTTGGTGAAGAATGTCTGTTTTCCTTGGTGAGGGACTCGCAAGCGCGCCAGGTAAAGGAGGGCGTAGTCGATTTGGGCCTCTCGTGATTTCTTTTTGGCGGGCATGAGCTTGCGTTGCTCTTCCTGCACAGTTGCTGTGAAGTCTGGGCATACAGAGAAGTGATTCCCTTCGAAGGTCAATTGGTGCTTTTCACGGTCTGCTTTGAGAGAGGTGCCTCAGTCCCGAAAATTCAGCAGCAGGGCAATGATTGGGAGAAGCGTGCTTCCCGGAGGAGGTCTGGCACCAAAAGCTCTGGGCACTCGTTCAACAATGAATTGGGGTGAGAAAGATTCAGCGCCAATTGTGTTGCGCCGGAGCCACTCAATATATATTCTTCCATCTTCCCAGTGTTGGTGATTTCGGGACTGCACAGGACTCGTATGTTGTTCCTTCTGCTGCGCACTTCTAAGTCTTCATTTTTTGCAGCAATGACCTTCAGCAGCTTGTCCATGTGTTCCACGTTTGCCTGGAGATGGGACATGGCATCCTCAGTGTCAGAGATGCGCCACTCGCTTCTTTGTTGCGCTCTTCCAGTTTGTGCACAATGGCGTCCATGCAGGTATTCATTGTGTCCATTTTCTCAGCTATCGATGTGAGACCTTAGCACACCTCCTGCTGGAGAATGGCTTTCAAGTCATAATCGGGTGCAGGAGTCGAGCCTAATGTATGTGCGTCATTGGTCGTGCTAGGATCATGTTGCTATGTGCAGTTGCTTTTCCTGGCATCGAACACCAGTCTAGGCTGTTTCGGATCTGTCTTCCCATGTTTGTGGTAGCTAAACTGTGGGGCCTTGCCAGTCAATGGTTGTATGGCTCTTGGATTTGTCTGTCACACCGTGTGATGGTAAGAAATCAAATGCTTTCAAAAATGCAATGGAGTGGGTTGGGCCACGACCCTTTGCATCACCACATGTCGATTTCTGTCCCAGTGGGTTATTGCAAAGGCCACAGTGAGTCCTTGATCAGTTTTCGTGCAACGCAGCGTTTTCTCATGCAGGGGCTCGTGTGGTGCAGAGCATGTATGAGGTGGCAGTAAGCAGTGGTGATTGTCACAGTCCTATGGTTAGCCATAGTCCCTCTCTTCTACTCTCACAGTATTAGTGTGCCTCATGTAATTGTGCTGTAGCGCTTTTTTAAAAAGGGGGCTTCAGGCACGATTTCTGGCACGCCTGCCACAATGGTTTACGGTGCGCTGTAAATGTCAGTTTGTGGCTCTCTACTGTACCGGGGGGATCGTTGCAGGATTTGAGGTCTATTTCAGCATTTGCCAGCAGTGGCATGGTCGTGATCTCCGTGCTGCCAGCGCTAAGTCAGTACCGCCGCAACTCTGTCCCAGGTGATGATGGCAGCCGAAGCCAACGAGAAAGGCAATGAAAGCGAGAGAGGCTGTGTGGCGTGTAATTCTGTGAGGCTTATTTTGTGGCCAGCTAATCCAGGATATGGCACAGCAGTGCGCTGCAGGAGCAAATTATTGGCAAAACTCACCTCAGTTATCTTTTAGTCCTGAGTTGCAGGCTGTCACCGATGAGAGGCCCAGTCACCATATGGGCGCTGCGGTGCTTGCATGGCGAAGTCAGCCCTGCTGCAGTTCTAGACGCTCAGGTCACTAGCAGCAGGGGTTACACATCGGAGTCGCAGAAGTAGTTAGCAGCATGCCCCAGGCGCCAAACTTCACGAAGGCAGGTACGAACAGATAGTCTTTACGGCGCCTCTGTTAATAATTGATTGGGACCATCTGAGCAGGATATTTTATCGGATCAATGCACTGAGCCACAGGAGCCTCACACAGTGCCGTCATTCTGCTCGTGTGCCACCTAGAGCCCCTGAAACGGGTTTACTTATGCCTAATGAATTCTGCCTCATTAAGGCCAGATGTCGGTGACTTGTGTTGCACTGAGTTAGTGGCACCTGAAGCACTCAGTGTGTGTGCAGCCAGCAATGATGCGTGGTCAAAGCGGGCCGCACTGGGAGCAATGTCTTTTGCCTACTGCACTGCGTCAATTACAATCGTGACTCAGTCTGAATTGTGAGCCCTGGTGACCACAGTGTAGGCCGGAGGCAGCGGTCAGCAAGGACCCTCAGCCATGTGATGTTGGCTTGATCTGCACAGAGTTAGTGGCACCTTAAGCACTCAGCGTGTGCGCAGCCAGCCATGATGCTTCATGCAGGCAGGCCGCAGTGGATGCAATGCATGTTGCCTACTGGGCTCTGCAATTAATAAATCAAGACTGAATTCATATTGTGAGCCCTACTGACCGCCGTGTAGGCGTATGGAACAAAACATGAAATATGTTTGGAATACATTGTCCAAATATGTAGGTTTCAGGGGCGTTATAGTTAGTTGCCTATTGGACTTTGACATTAATGAATCAAGACTGAATTTGAATTGTGAGCCCTGCTGACCGTAGTATAGGCCGGAGGCAGTTGTCAGCAAGGTCCCACAGGCATGTGGCATTGAGTTGAGATGCACAGAGTTAGTGGCACCTGAAGCACTCAGCGTGTGTGCAGCAATCGATGATGCGTGGTCCGGGAGGGCCGCACTGTGAGAAAGGATTGTTGCCTACTGGACTGCGTCATCTGCAATCGTGACTCCTTCTGAATTGTCAGCCCTGCTGACCGCAGTGTAGGCCAGAGGCAGCAGACAGCAAGGGCCCACAGCGTATGTCTGGTCCCTGAGATGATGTACGCTTCTGAAGTTCTGGGACCAGCTCCCTGGCTACCGTGTTGCATATTTTGTACAAGTGTCTGGGGTGGATTGCCTGGGGGTGCTTGTACATGCTCGACGTGCCACAAGAGTATTTTTTGTCACTACCTCTAGACAAAATCAGTGGACAGAGACTACAACTGACCTTCCTTGCGTTGGCTCTCTTTTCACCATCTGGGATGGCAAAAAATCTCCACATGATAGATTCTGATCTCTTTTTGGGAGGTGGTTCTTCTATCTCTTCTTCATCAGAAGTATGTTCTTGCTGAGGATTGGAAGAAGCCATTTCCAAATCTTTCCAAAAAACACCCACAAAATGTACAGACTAGCTGCAAAAACACAACAGGTGTCTCTCCTGTGAAGCTGCAGAGAGAATGAAGAAAATAGGTGGGGTCCTTCAACTGTTAGAATGGGAAACTTAATGAACCAATCAAATGCTCTCTTTTAAAGTCAGATGGGAGTCAGCCCTGCTGACCACAGTTTAGGCCAGAGCCAGCGGTCAGCAAGGGCCAACAGCCATGTGGCGTTCACTTGAGCTGTACAGAGTTAGTGGCACCTAAAGCACTCAGCGTGTGTGCAGCCAGCGATGATACATGGTCTGGGCAGGCCACATTAGTAGCAATATCTGTTGCCTACTGGCCTGCTCTCAAATCAATTAGGGGGAGGAAGGATCACTTGTCCTGCTAACCTGGATTTACAGGTAAATGGGATGTCCCTTGGTAAAAACCCTCATACATGTGAGTTGGTGTTGTATGGTAGCGGTATATCTTGGTTCTCCGCTATAATTACTCTTGTGTCTGCATAATCACGGGGTTAGTAGGTATGCAGCCTCCACCCGGAGGAAGAAACTCAAGGTAAAAGCAGAAGTGTCCACTGAATAGTGGTAGTGGTGACTTTAAAATACCTCGGACAGCCAGTTCGCTATGTTTATTTTTCTGGATTTGAGTTAGTGATAAAAATATTTCAGATATGCGTGGCAAGAATTATTAAGATTCTCAAACTATCCTTTTTCGTGATTTAAAAGGTCGACATGTTTCAGCCCTGTTCACCTCTCAGGGTCAGTGGGCTTTCTTCAGGACCATGTGGTGGGTGAATAAAGGAATGTATTAGTCCTTTAGTTTCTTGAGGTCAATATTGTGCCTGAAAATACAAACATTGTGGGTAACTTATGGTGGAGATGAAGGGGGTAGTTTATACATATTAATACATTGGAGTCCAACTATTGGACTGTACAAAGTTGCAGTACTCTTTCCATCACTACCTTTACAGTAGAAACCACATACTCAAACGAATGGCTGAAGCTATACTTGTGGATTAGATTCAATCTGCTCGTCAGGTCTTCATAGTGTCTCATTTTAACCAGATTACTGCGGTCAAATGGTGCAGGTTAAATGTGGTTTGCTGTGAATAAAGTTCCTTGTCTGCATGTTAAGGTATCTCTGTGGTACTAACATTTACTGATAGTTATATGGTGTTAGTAAAATGTCTCATGCAGAGTAAATTCTACAAGGTATCTGCCTGCTGCGGTACCTTTCACTGTTCTGTTATTATTATTTTGGTGTTGGACAGGATAACGATTTGAACGCTGGGAAGGTTTTACGTTATTATTTCATTATTTAAAGGCGGAGTCCCGGGAAGGGAGGGGGGTCTCTCTGACAAACAATTGCATGCACGTGCTTAATCAATTATTTTCGTTAAAATATACATTTGCACCTTTTACTACGCGCTTCCTCGGGTACCAAGGAGTCAATGGGAGCGTGGCCCTTCACTAAAAAGAGGGAGTAAATTGTTAGTTAGTTTGTACTTATCCCTGCAAACGCCGCTCCGTCCTCGCGTGTACCTGTGGCTCGGCGCCTCCTGTCCTGCTTGTGCTGACTCTGCCGTCCTGGACCCGGTAGGATTCTGGGACTGTCGAGCCTCGCTAAATTACTTCCCAGTCATGGGAAGTGTAAACAGACTATATTAGGAAGAGATACTTGTCATTAAGGAACGTCTTTATTACCATATTTGCTTATAAATTGAGTATTCACTACACTCGTTTTTTTGTCGGAGTGATTGTGAATTCGAACTTCAATCAGAACGTCCTTGTATCTTTTAGATAGGTCGGAGTCTGTTGGATTAGTGGTTTGAGATATTCGTCAACAAATTGAGAGAGTGGTTCCAGCACAGACCCTATGCCAGAAACAATGGGTATGCCCGGCGGTGGATGGCGTGCTTTATGAGTTTTTGGGAGGGAGTAAAAATAGGGAATTCTTGGTGTTTTCGTTTCTAGGAACTCTCCTTCCTTTTTTGAAATCCAATTGTTGGTGACCGCTTCCTCCACCATTAGCGTTATTGTTCTTTGTAGCCTTGGTATATGATCAATTGTGATGATCTCGTAGAATTTTCGATCCGAAAGGAGGTCCTGGCATTGTTTATCGTAGCCCTCTCTGCTGAGTACGACTACTCCACCCCCTTTGTCTGCTTGTTTTATTACAAGGCTGTCATCATTTATTAGTGTATTCATTGCTCTTTGTTCCAATTTAGTTATATTCTGAAAAGGTTTAGTTATATTTTCAGTCAGATCGTCAATTTCCTTCATCACGGCTTGTTCAAAGATCGCAATCTCCATCGGTACCTGAGAGTTCAATGGGCAAAATTTAGATTTTTGTTGTAAGGACGTATTTCCATGTGTGGATGATGATGCCCGGTTGGTAAAAAAAGCCTTAAGTTTCAATTTCCTACAAAACTCTGATATTTCGCATTTAGTCTTAAAAACATCTAGGCTTGGGGTCGGTACATAGCCTAGGCCTTTGTTGAGGACTCTGATTTCATCCGGGGATAATGGTCTGTCACTTAAATTTACGATGATGGAACTGTACTCGTCCCTGCTTTCGCCTTCTTGACACTCCTGGTCTGAACCTGACGCGTCTGATCTGACCACGTCACTCCTCTTCGCTTTTGATTTTGAGGTGCACGGCCTCCCCCTAAAAAAGGAATCCGTTGATTGTAATTCGCTCCTAACTGGGGTTGATGTTGATGAGTCATAGGTGAGGGTCCTTGAAAATATGGATTCATCCACCCTTGGAAGTGGGGGTTAAAGGGTTGGAATGGAATATTTGGTAGAACCATATGGTAATTTGGCCACATGTTTCCTCCTCTTCAGTTGCCTCTTTTGTTTGGATATCCTCGTCTATTGTAGGCAGGGTATTCTTCTCCGCTGGGATCACTTCCGTCTCCAGAAGAGCCCTTTTGTGAACCATTGTTAGAGCCATAATTGGAAGCATTGTCACAACTCTTGTAATCTTTGCTGCTGTACGGGTGGATCCGTTCGATGGAGAATTTTTTCAATTCTTTTGCTAGTTTCTGTAATTTGGTATGTGTCAGGAACTCTTGTGTATCGCTCATCTCTTTGTTGATTTCTTCCAGTTTAGTCTTGTAAAAAGTGAAATATACCATGTTGTTAAGTTGGGTCTCAATCAGTTGAATTTTGATGGTCAATTCTTCTGTTAGTCTGGTTGCAGTTTTTATGATAAGGACTAGATAGTCTCTAGTGCACTTCCACGATATTGCGGACCAGTCTTTATGGAATGCTAGGTCCTTCAAGAAAATACATGGGGAATTTGTCACCCTAAGTCCTCGGGGTGCTGCGTTGACCCCTAGGTACTCAGTCATGGTGATCCCATGGACTGCTGTGCATACTTGTTCTTTTTTTAGATCTGAGAGTTTGTCCCATTCGTTGGTGTTAGCCAGGGATTGAGTCAGATTTCTATCTGCCAATGGCGGTGGTCTGGCGAGTATTGCATCGATCTCTTCTATAGAGTAACTGAGGCCAAAATTTTCTGCCATAATGGTGTTCAGCTTAGTTACTATATGGTTTTGTATTACAGATACCTATCATGCGCTAGTGTATTAGTAACTCCCACTGCTGTGCGCAGCTAAATATTCCTTATCATAGACAGGGGAGAAGGAAAAGATATGTGATCCATTCAGTTTCCTTTAAATATAAGCTCTCAAATCAATTAGGGGAAGGAAGGATCACTTGTCCTGCTAACCTGGATTTACAGGTAAGTGGGATGTCCCTTGGTAAAAACCCTCATACACGTGAGTTGGTGTTGTCTGGTAGCGGTATATCTTGGTTCTCTGCTATAATTACTCTTGTGTCTGCATAATCACCGGGTTAGTAGGTATGCAGCCTCCACCCGGAGGAAGAAACCCAAGGATTCAAAAGATACAAGAGATCTTTTGAATCTGCTAACACTAGTCAATTATTCTGAAAGAACGATGATCCTAGTAGGGATGGACGTCAAAAGTATTTACACTAGTTTACCACAAAAAAAGACCCTGGACACCTTAGAGAATCTCCTCTTCGATACAGAATGGAACTATAAAACTCCACGACATTTCGTCTTGGAGTGCTGCAAACTTGCATTGAAAGAAAACTTTTTTGCATACAACACCACCATGTACAGACAATGCCATGGAACTTCTGCTAACTATTATAAAGATTGAGCTAGATTCTTTAATTAATTTTAAGTATTAATTAGGTATGTAGGTTCATTTAGTTATTAATTGTAAATAACTCAGGAGAGCAGTATGGTGCCCACAGTCTTTACGTGGCTCAGATAAGGCTTATGGTTATTCGGTGATCATCTAGTCAGACTGGTCCATGGAATATTATCGTTGAGGCCTCCTACATCAGTACCCAGTCTGTGGACCCACCTCTGTTCCTTTTAGAAGAGAATGCGATCTGCATTGTGGTCCTTGGTTTGAAGAGTTTCCAGAATTACCCATTGAAGGTCATCCACTGTGTGGCCTTTTTCCAGGTAGTGTGTCGCCATTTTGGCTGTTTCTTTCTTACACTTGACGTTGCTGCGATGCTCAATAATTCTTTGTTTTGCTTTCCTGCACATCATGCCTATATAGACCATATTTCATGGGCATGTGATCATGTAAATAACATGACACGTATTGCAATTAGTATGATGCCGCAATGTCCATTTCAGGTTCGGTAGGAGCTGTAATTCTTTAGTGGGGCTAGTTAGTGGGCAGACTGAGCAGGATCCACAAGGAAAATGTCCTATAATTGGTGGCAGGTTCCACAAGGTGGATTGTTTCTGTGGTACAGTGGGTTTTTGTCTCGTGTGGACCAATAGATCTTTTAGGTTTGTCGTTCTTTTATTAGCAAAACGTGGTTTAGGCCAAGACAGGTTTGCTGAAGTAAGGATCCTCCAATGTTTGTTTATAATTTTCTTCACCTTGTTCGTGGCAGGACCATACATTGTTACACATGTGAGCAGGTCTTCATGAGGGGCTCTGATGGTGGTTTCCAGTAGGCCTTCTTGATTTTGATTTCTTGCTCTTTTTTTGCAAGCATTAATCACTTTTTTGGGATAATCTCGTGCCTCTAGTTTCTTACAGAGGTCAGTGGCTTGGGACTTATAGTCTTCAGGTTTACTGCAATTCCAACGTAAACGGAGGAATTGGCTGTAGGGGAGATTTTCCCGTAAAGGGCGAAGATGATAACTGTTAAAGGACAACAAGCTATTTTTTGCAGTTGATTTGAAAAAAGTCCTAGTCTGCAGTGTGTCGTTCTCGACATAGATGGTTATATCCAAGAAGTCTAAGCTCTTTTTATCAGCAGTATAGGTGAATTTCAACCACTCATCTTTTGTGTTTAGCAATGTATGAAAATCAATTAGACTTTCTATGTCTCCTTGCCAAATGAGCAGAATATCATTTATGTAATGTTTCCAGAAATAAATCTGGTGATGGTAAGGGTTTTCTTGGTTATTGATGATTAGTTTTTCAAAATTACTCACATAAAGCCCAGCCACACTAGGGACAAATGTGCTGCCCACAGAAGTTCCATGGCATTGTCTGTACATGGTGGGGTTGTATGCAAAAATGTTTCTGTCAATGCAAGTTTGCAGCACTCCAAGACGAAATGTTGTGGAGTTTTATAGTTTCATTCTGTATCGAAGAGGAGATTCTCTAAGGTGTCCAGGGTCTTTTTTTGTGGAAAAATAGTGTAAAGACTTTCGACGTCCATCCCTACTAGGATCATCGTTCTTTCAGAATAATTGACTTGTGTTAGCAGATTCAAAAGATCTCTCGTATCTTTTAGATAGGTCGGAGTCTGTTGGATTAGTGGTTTGAGATATTCGTCAGCAAATTGAGAGAGTGGTTCCAGCACAGACCCTATGCCAGAAACAATGGGTCTGCCGGGCGGTGGATGGCGTGCTTTATGAGTTTTTGGGAGGGAGTAAAAATAGGGAATTCTTGGTGTTTTCGTTTCTTGGAACTATCCTTCCTTTTTTGAAATCCAATTGTTGGTGACCGCTTCATCCACCATTAGCGTTATTGTTCTTTGTAGCCTGGGTTTAGGATCAATTGTGATGATCTCGTGGAATTTTCGATCCGAAAGGAGGTCCTGGCATTGTTTATTGTAGCCCTTTCTGCTGAGTACGACTACTCCACCCCCTTTGTCTGCTTGTTTTATTACAAGGCTGTCATCATTTATTAGTGTATTCAGTGCTCTTTGTTCCAATTTCGTTATATTCTGAAAAGGTTTAGTTATATTTTCACTCAGATCGTCAATTTCCTTCATCATGGCTTGTTCAAAGGACGCAATCTCCATCCGTACCTGAGAGTTCCATGGACAAAATTTAGATTTTTGTCGTAAGGACGTATCCCCATCTGTGGATGATGATGCCCGGTTGGTAAAAAAAAGCCTTAAGTTTCAATTTCCTACAAAACTCTGATATTTCGCATTTCGTCTTGAAAACATCTAGGCTTGGGGTCGGTACATAGCCTATGCCTTTGTTGAGGACTCTGGTTTCATCCGGGGATAATAGTTTGTCACTTAAATTTACGATGATGGAGCTGTACTCTGCCCTGCTTTCGCCTTCGTGACACTCCTGGTCTGAACCTGACGCGTCTGATCTGACCACGTCACTTCTCTTCGCCTTTGATTTTGAGGTGCACGGCCTCCCCCTAAAAAAGGAATCCGTTGATTGTAATTCGCTCCTAACTGGGGTTGATGTTGATGAGTCATAGGTGATCGTCCTTGAAAATATGGATTCATCCACCCTTGGAAGTGGGGGTTAAAGGGTTGGAATGGAATATTTTTGATGGAACCATATGGTAATTTGGCCACATGTTTCGTCCTCTTCGGTTGCCTCTTTTGTTCGGATATCCTCGTCTGTTGTAGGCGGGGTATTCTTCTCCCCTGGAATCACTTCCTTCTCCAGAAGAGCCCTTTTGTGAACCATTGTTAGAGCCATAATTGAAAGCATTGTCACTACTCTTGTAATCTTTGCTGCTGTACGGGTGGATCCGTTCGATGGAGAATTTTTTCAATTCTTTTGCTAGTTTCTGTAATTTGGTCTGTGTCAGGAACTCTTGTGTATCGCTCATCTCTTTGTTGATTTCGTCCAGTTTAGTCTTGTAAACTGTGATATTTACCATGTTGGTAAGTTGGGTCTCAATCAGTTGAATTTTGATGGTCAATTCCTCTGTTAGTCTGGTTGCAGTTTAATGATAAGGACTAGATAGTCTCTAGTGCACTTCCACGATATTGCGGACCAGTCTTTACGGAATGCTAGGTCCTTCAAGAAAATTTGTGGAGAATTTGTCACCCAAAGTCCTCGGGGTGCTGGGTTGACCCTTAGGTACTCAGTCATGATGATCCCATGGACTGCTGTGCGTACTTGTTCTTTTTTTAGATCAGAGAGTTTGTCCCATTCGTTGGTGTTAGCCAGGGTCTGAGTCAGATTTCTATCTGCCAATGGCGGTGGTCTGGCGAGTATTGCATCGATCTCTTCTATAGAGTAACTGAGGCCAAAATTTTCGGCCATAATGGTGTTCAGCTTAGTTACTCTATGGTTTTGTATTACAGATACCTATCATGCGCTAGTGTATTAGTAACTCCCACTGCTGTGCGCAGCTAATTATTCCTTATCATAGACGGGGAAGAAGGAAAAGATATGTGATCCATCCAGTTTCCTTTAAATATAAGCTCTCAAATCAATTAGGGGGAGGAAGGATCACTTGTCCTGCTTACCTGGATTTACAGGAAAATGGGATGTCCCTTGGTAAAAACCCTCATACACGTGAGTTGGTGTTGTCTGGTAGCGGTATATCTTGGTTCTCCGCTATAATTACTCTCGTGTCTGCATAATCACGGGGTTAGTAGGTATGCAGCCTCCACCCGGAGGAAGAAACCCAAGGTAAAAGCAGTAGTGTCCAGTGAATAGTGGTAGTGGTGACTTTAAAATAACTCGGACAGCCAGTTCGCTATGTTTATTTTTCTGGATTCGAGTTAGTGATGAAAATATTTCAGATATGCGTGGCAAGAATTTTTAAGATTCTCACGCTATCCTTTTTCGTGATTTAAAAGGTCGACATGTTTCAGCCCTGTTCGCCTCTCAGGGTCAGTGGGATTTCTTCAGGACCATGTGGTGGGTGAATAAAGGAACATATTAGTCCTTTAGTTTCTTGAGGTCAATATTGTGCCTACCATGGAACGTTGGCAAGAAATCAGCGGGGGGATCTACAAGGTCATTCGCAAAGTCCATCTCTAATGAAAAAATTTAGGCAGTTACCTAACTTCATATGCATAAAGTGTGTCACAGAACAGCCATTTTCATGAGTCTACCTTCTGGTTCTTCTCTCTGCAGATCGGATGCATCAGTGGCAAGGAAAATTATCCAGGCTACAATTACTGTCATGTTTATGCATGAGGGCCTGTGGAAACTCAACCACCCAACAGCACAATTGTACAATGAGCAGATGGCAGATGGCTGAAATGTTAGCGCTGGACCTTGTCCCTTTTTTCTTTGGTGGAAGGAGTGGGTTTTTAGAATTTGTGGTGGCCATCTGGTCAAAATGGAATCTTACCAGATGGACCTTGTTGTAGGAAATGTAAAAAATTAACACACTAGAAAATATGAAACATGAAAATATTGCAAAATATCAAGCACAGGTAGAAACCACACAGCTGTTCCTGATTAAACACAAATTTAGACCCAAATCCCACATTGACACTAGCAAGGTGAAAAGTTCACTAAAGAAAGTAGAGGAATATGAAATGTTAATGGTTTTTCAGTTAAAGGCCAACTCCTGTCTAACAGGATTGAAAGTATTTATGACACCAACACACAAGTCCCCCAGCACACAGTCCATGCCTTCAAGCAGATTGTGGCCTGATTAGACAATGGGTTCATAATCGAAGTAGCCCAGAGCACACATTTGCTTGATTGAACAATGGGTGGAGGGCAGAAACTTAGTTCTGAGCACACAAAGTGCTCAGGCACACTATGCTGCCAGCACACACTTCACATAAATTGTATCTGCCATGAAGCACACCCACATTCATAGGCCAAAGAATAATCTGTCATTAACTATTGTCAGAAGTATAACGAAGAATGTGTAATGGTTCAGTTCAGGATTTTAGGATTATGAGGTTGCATCTTTGATTGTTTTTCCATCTTAAATGTGTAACTTGCAAGTCAACTATTATTCACTGTGTGTAATAAAGTATTGTATTGACTTGTATAAGAAGGCCTGTCTGTGAACATCCACGTGAGAAAAACCCAAGTGATAGCCTGAGTAGGACTGAGGTACAGTCCGATGGGTTTTTCTCCCCGTTGCGACGGTTAGTAAATTCTGTCTTTGCATTGCCAAGAAGAGTCTGCATGGGAGATTTTGTCACCCCACAACAAACTATTGTGCCAGAGTTGCTTTTCCAGCACTCCATCATGTTGTGCTGAAATTGGTTGGACAAGCTTTGCAGCAGAGTGCTGTTCACACTATCCACCTGTCAACAGACATGAGGACCAATTGTCAAGTCATTGATTACATGAGTATCCTTGCAGAATGGATCTCTTTTGTAGATGTTAGGCAACAGCTAATTACAGGTCTCTGCTCTGATTAAACTTTTAAGAGCATTCGGTGGTATGCAACAGCCGCCATGTTTGGCATGGACAAATCCCATACAGTTGCAAACATCTGGGAATACTTTAACAGCAAGAATTTTGAATGGCTGTGACTCAGAGTTCTCAGAATTGGATTTGTTTCCTCAGAAAATGGCAGCAATATAGTTAAGGCCATGGCTGATGGTAAATATTTTAGGGTCCTGTGTTTGGTGCATTGCGTCAGAATCATTTTACAGGTTTCAAAAAAGAAGATCTAGTTAGCAACTTACTGATCACCTGCAGAAGAATTTGCTCTCATTTCAGTCATTCATTTTAAGCGTGGAAGCAGTTGAGGATCATTCTGCGTGCTAACAGAGTACCAGTTAGGGCCATCATACAGGAGGTGCCAACATGCTGGAATTCAACCTATTGCATGTTGCAATATCTGTTTGAGCTATCACATTGTTGCATTTGCTACAGGACCAGTTAAAAAGTTGTCTTAAAGGTGTGCACTCACAGGTGGGAATGAAAATGAAGGTGCTCATTAGTTGGTAGAGAGTTTAATCCTTCGCTCAACTGATAATACAAGGCTGCAAAGACACATCATACTGTCCAAAGTGTACATCTGTGCCACAATACTTGATCAAAGGTAAAAAAATTACTGGCCACTTTTATTCTTTTTTCAGAATGGGATGTTTCACAATACAAGACGTTTATTGTTGAGCGAGCCAGAGACCTGGAACAAGAAAGGCTGGTCATTAGAGTCCCACTCCTGGGCAAAGGTTCTGGGGTGCCGACTTTAACTTTCAGAGGGGGCAGTACTGTTGTCTCACAGCATTTTGAAAACCAAAAAGATGATGACTCTAGAACACCTACTTTGCTCCATGGACTGGAGAGAGGTGCATTGATTTTTTTAAATGCTGCTACTGGGTGAGTGTGCTGGCTCAAATGTGAAACTCTTCTATTATGTGGTTGTCCTGTTGTTCTACATGGGGACAGGCGTGCTGTCACATCATCATATGATGCAAAACTCGACTAATATTATGATGGCAGTTGTGAGATTGCTCAGCCCGGTACATGCAGCTAGTACTCGTCCATGATGGACTGTAAAATTGCTCTCACTTCTCAGTTAATTAATTGTTCTTGAGTATCAAATTGAAAAATTGCAGCAACCTATGCTGTTGCTCTGCTGTTACTCACAGAATAACCACTAACCTGTAGTTTACCAGAATCCACAGGAATGAAGAGGAGTCCCCCTCGCTCCCAGAAGATAGTGCCACAAGGAGAAAAAGAATGCTACTCCAACATAGACCACTCTCCCCTGAGAGACTGTTGGAGGGTAGATCCAGGGAAAGACCACACCACTTCAGCACAGCCACAGAAGCATATCACGTCTGGTGGTAAAGCATAAGAATTTCAATCTGTATGGGAGAGAACAACACAACCTATTAGTACATTCTAATACCCCTGTTATGGCTACTGCGATTCATGTATAAGAGACGATCCACTTACCAAATTCACACGTCTCTCATTCCTTCCCAGAAGGTAGGAGTTATCTTCACTCCTGGTAGAACTTCTATAGTAAGTGATAATAATTCTCAAGGGTTAGGAAATAGTTGGAAGGCTCTGGAAGTCCAAAAATATAATAACAAAAGGAGCATATTAATAATTCCCCAAGTAATTGTGTGATGAAAGTTTATATCTCCTCGCGTAAGCTCCTGCTTACGAGTGACTCCATTATGAAGAAAAGAAATGGAGTCTTTAAGCCGGTGCCGCACCGACTCGCAAATTGTAAAAAAAAAACGTTAACGGCTATAAGCATACAGCGAGAGTCCAGAATTCTCTTGCAGTGGAGAGCAGGCAGCCGGGGGCCTCTTAAAGCCAATCCAGAGTCGGTTTGTAAACAACCATCCCAGTCTGTTGCAGCAGCAGGCTGCCAGCAAAGAAAACACAGCTCTGCCAGGAAGGAGTGAGTCAGTGGCTCACTCAGAGGGGGAAGGAAGAAGCACAGCCTACGGCCATAATAGGAATTGGGAAACAGCAACAGCCAGCTCCAGAGCCATCTTCAACTAGAACAAGGTTTCCGAACAGTGGATCCGAAGGGGCGTGGACACGATCCCAGAACAGTAAGCCAAGCAAGGGCTTTTTCCTGAGACATTACTTTTAACCTTGGCTTAAGGGAGTGAGATTAAATGTTGTTTTCTAAAGGAAAATGTACAACATTGTATTTTAGTTAGTAATTGTGCAATGAGGGATCTGGTCTATATACTCACACAAGAATTGCACCACAATATTCAAATACTGTTCCAAACTATGGAACAAGCTGCATGAGGCCTGACATCTGCCTCTTGGTCTTCATGGTACACTCCTCATGAAGCTTACCTTCTGTCCTTCTCCTTGACTCTAGAATATTGTTTCTGTTTACAATCTGAAGGCCTTAATCTTCTCCTGCAGGAAAGGCGAAAGCTCCATAACAGCCCTGTTTACCTTACCAGACTGTTTCAGCTAGGCACCCATGGGTGGCATACATACCAAGAAGAATGCAAATGCACCGCCTAATTTGGCATTACAGTATCATTTTTCTTTTAACAATCATCATTTTTAGAACTATGTGGATTCACTTCACTCGTCAATAATTTGTATTTACTATTTTCCAAACCTAGGTGACAGGTAATTTAGTTATATAAAAACTTGGGTCTCTGGTGTCATGCACATCGAGTAGATGACACTGGGGTCAATCCTGTTCCTCCTATCCCTCTTGTATAAGTGTGAGAACCATGGATACAACTACTAAATCAGGCAAAGGGGCCTAGGGACAAAATAGGAAAAGAGAACTTGCAATACTTGATCTTCTCTGAGGCAATGGACACTGGTGGCAGGATGTGTTGCTCTTGAGACCTTCTGTGTCTACGAAGATGGGAATGTATGGTTTTTTGATGAAGCAATAAAAGTGGAAACAATAAGAAAAGTAAATTACCATCACTACACTAGCAGGCCTTCTTATTCATTGTTATTGAACTAATATACATAACATTCACTGACATGATTCTTCTACAACATAGCATTCCGCAAGGTAAAACTCAAAACATGGGTGGAGTTTCTGGCACTCCCAAGATTACACATGAAACATGAGTTGGAGTTTCTGATACTCCCAAGGTCACACTGGAAACATTGATTGGAGTTTCTGTCACCCACAAGGTGTACTAGGAATACAGATTGAGGTATTACATTCCCAAGGTAAACCTAGGCACACAGGTTGTAGTGTGGTATCGGGTTCCCAAGGCCTACATGCTCCACGGAAATACCCACTTACACCAAAGAACTGTTGGCACGGAAACTGAAAAGTACAAAGGACAAGTTTATTAAGACCCCATGGGGTGGTGGTACATTCCTACAGCACCCTTCGGCAATGCAAGAAGTATCACACCGAACGTTGGTGTGATTCCGTCTTTTATACAATTTTACAGGTAATAAAAGGTAGGTGGTACAAGGTTACAGAGCTTTATGTACATATATGGTCATTTTTGGAGCACAGCCAACTCATGGGAGGGGTTACAACTCCACTGGTCAGTTTTGGCGGTACATTCCTGAGGGGTGACTGGTCAGTTGGAACTGCGCATGCACAGGCTTGACCGTTGCTAAAAATAGCCTGTTGCTGGGCAAAGTCGAGTGGTCAGTGGTACGGACAACGGACAAAAGGGCATGCCGACCACGAGGCCGCTCATTCCCAAAATGGCCGCCGTAACATACAAAATGGTGTTTTCTAATATGGCCAAGTTAAGGGGAACAACGTGTAGCAAAGCTAAGCGCTAACCCGGCCATCGTCAAATTACGACAGACGACCCTTTTAGCGTTTAGCTGAAGCTACCTCATAGTGGACGTAGTCGGCATACTCATCCTCAATATCAATTAACATTAGTTGAGCTACTTCTTTATGAAGCATCATTTCATTTTGAGCAAGAGCTCGTCTGGATGGGATACAAGCTGATAAAACACATGGAACATAAAGCAGGACCGCATTGTATACATAAACATACAAAGAACAGTATCTCAACAATGATACATAAAACCGTCAGCAGTTTCCAGCCCCAAGCGGTAAGCACTGACCAGAACCACCCTGAAAGAGTCCAAGTGCCATTGTGCGGATGTATTTCAGCAGCTATTTTGTGTAGCTTCGAAATGGCATCATAAACAGAAGGCGAATTATCAGGCACGTAAACACAACAACTACTTCCGATGACTCTACACGCCCCCCCCCCCACGGTCAGCTAGAACCACATCTAGAACCATACGATTTTGGAGCGTAACAATTCTAGAAATCTGAAGTTCTTCCATTATGTTCCCCAATGCAATAGCAGTATCATTGGATACAGCCTCAACAACACGAGTCAGCCGTCGTATTTTCCGACTATTCAAAGCAGCCCCCACAAAGGAAAACAGTCCCAAATTAAAATCTACATATTGTTGTAAAGCAGTATCGGTCTGGTCAATATCGTCCAAGACCACAGCACGTTTAACACGATTTAATACAAAGTCATGGTAGAGTATATAATCATTATGGTACATTGGCGGGGCAGTGAATACAGGGGGCAATACAAAGGATACATAACATGTGCCTAACCATCCTAAAGGAAGCTGATGATAACCTTTATTGCCACAGATAAAGTAAGTATTTCGAGACGCCACAAATGATATGCCATTCGGACTGTCAAATGTAAGTGTAGTGTTACATTCACTTTTCCCAACCGGGATTGTACCTTTATTACGAATGCAGAGATCTGCCTTTGTAGTGATAACATTAATAACATGTGAACTGGACATATTGATGTTCCTTTGATTACTGTAAACACGGGGTGCAGACACATTATCGGGGCGGTACTCTTCCCATTCAAATCGAGTGCCCTCAGCTCGTGGATACCCATCCCGGTCATGGTAACAAACTTTGTTCAAGCGGAAGAGCACCCCCCCTTTCGTTGGCCAACGCAAAGTGAATAGAAGAGTGTACCTGGCATTGCAGGAGCCATTATGCGAAAATGGGAGTGGGATAAGTGGAGTGCCCCCTTTCTTCTGATGACCAGGCAACATCCCACACACCCAACAATTCGAAGTGTTCGTCATATTGTGAGTATGATGCAAAATCTGAATGAAGCTATTGTTCAAGTAAGTCTGTCGGTGCCGTTCTTCATGGTAGGGCAAAGTGAAGTGAAAATGTTCAGATGGAGCCGGGGTAGTCGGCAGCAAATGTTCACGTACAGGCACCACAAGTTCTACTACCCAGGCTATCACCGCTATCACCACAATTGTCAATACGAACAAGATGGCACCAAGTATTCTTTTGTCTCGTGATGCAGAAGACGCCATAGTTCAAAGAGTTCACAATGTCTCAAATGTGAATACCTAAAAAAGAAAAATACGGTGCTGAGCTCCGAGGTAGCCGTTGTTTTCTTCTCCGGGGTCAAGACGGGTGTCGCTACTCTTGGCAGAACTGATCCCCCCCCCTTGAGATTCCCGGCTTCCGTTTCACAAACCCCAGAGCGGTAACCAACCAGTCTCGAAAAACAAAAATCGTCTTCCTATCGTGGCCGCAGATCGTAACGCTGTCGTCCAGAAACAGTGTGGTCCGGGAAGGCTCCCTCGACTTCGGCCGATGTCACAGCTGGGCTCTTTTCTTTATCCAGAATCTCCTTGTAGTCGGTTAGCACAGTAGGATTCACCAGATCCGGAGAAACACGGCGGCAGTGAGTTGAGTGCACCCACCGCTTTCTGTTGGTCACTCGCACAGCTGTTCGAGTTGCCAGGAGGACTTGCTCGGGGCCACGCCACCTCGGTTCCAAACTATTCGCCCTCTCAAACGATTTCACCATCACAAAATCTTCAGGACGAAGATTGTGAGCCTCTCCAGTAGAACTGTCAGAGAGCGCTTCTCGAACCTGTTGATGAATAGAAAGCAAATCATTTGTTAATCGTGCCAAATAATCGTTTATCATTATACAAGGCACATCATGTATCAATCGCAGCTTAGGCACTCCCCATATGTTCATAGGCCTTCCAAACACCACTTCATACGGTGTGAGGCCTGTTCAAGAGTGGGGCACTGATCTAAGAGAGAGTAATGCTAGCGGCAAGGCATCAGGCCACTTCAATGACGTGGACGCCACAATCTTAGCCAGTTTCAACTTCAACGTAGCATTGTACCGCTCGACAAGACCTGCTGACTGAGGGTGGAACACAGCATGAAACTTCTGCAGGATACCCAACCCCTTCAGTACATACTCCACAATTTTCCCAACGAAATGAGGCCCATTATCGCTCCACAAAAATTTGCAAACTCCAAATCGAGGGAAGTACTCCTTGAGCAACACCTTAGCCGTTGTCAAAGCTGTATTATCTTTCGTGGGGAAGGCCTCAACCCATTTGCTAAAGGCACACACCACCACTAAGACATACTTAAGGTTATTGCAGCGCTCAAGCTGAATGTAATCCATTTGGAGTACCTCGAATGGTGCAGAAGGTGGAATGAACCCTCCTTTCGGAGTATGAGTCCCTTTCGCAGGATTGTGTTGTAAACATATCAGACAGGTCTGCACTACTCTCTTGGCAGTATTGGCAATCTCAGGATGCTCCCAAACTCGTGTTAACAATCGAGTGATTGCAAGGGCTCCCACATGCGCTAATCCGTGTGTCATCTGAACCATCGCCTGCAAGTAAGCTGCAGGCAATTTCCATCTCTCCATATCCTTACTTCTCCAACAACCCTCATCATCTAGTACCCCTTCTGCTGCCCATGCCGCAAGTTCTGATTCAGTCGCTGATTTTTGGATATGTAGTATCTCCGCTCTAGCATCATACCATCGCTCAGCCTGTGATTTTGTTACATACATGAGGGAGTCAGTTCGGGACATAGCTGTTTGTCTTGCTATACTATCTGCAAAAGCATTTCCTTGACCCACTTTATCAGTGATCTTTTTATGGGCACTACATTTAATTATCGCTACTTTCTTTGGACAAAGCAACACGTTTAGAAGATCACACACTAGTTCTCCGTGCATAATGTGTACTCCATGAGAAGTCAAAAACCCACGTTCTCTCCAGAGTAGCCCGAAATCATGCGCTACTCTGAAGGCGTACCGGCTGTCTGTGTATATGTTCACACATAGGCCAGCACTCAATTCGCAGGCTCTTGTCAAGGCTATCAGCTCTGCTGCTTGAGCCGATTTCTGTGGTATTCTAGCTGTTTTTACCACTGTCTTTAGTGTCGTGATCGCATATGCTGCGGAAGTCGTACCATCTGGCAGCCTCAAACACGATCCATCAACCCACAGTTCCCCATCCACATGTAGAAGTGGCATATCCGGTAAGTCGACACGACCCTTTGTCTGTTCCTCGGTCAGGAAGACACAATCGTGATGTTTTTCTTCCTGACCCTCCTCAACCGGATAGGGCAATAAAGTAGCAGGGTTCAGGGTAGCGCATCGTTTCAGTGTGATATGTGGCGCCAAGAGTGTAAGCTCATATCCTGTTAAGCGTGCACTCGTAAGATACTGCGTCTTTGTTTGGTTTAACAAGGCATCTACTGCATGGGGAACTAGTACCAACAATTTGTGTGACAAAACTATTCCCTCACTTTGCCGTATAGCTACTGCTGTTGCTGCGACTGCTCGGAAACACCCAGGTAACCCTCGTGCTACAGGATCAAGAATAGCGGAGAAATACGCACATGGCCTCTGCTTATCCCCGTGTGCCTGCACTAACACTGATAACGCGCACCCATCTTTCTCGTGCACGTACAATGTGAAAATCTTTGTGTAATCTGGTGTACCTAACACGGGTGCAGAGCAAAGGGCTTGTCTCAGTTGATCAAAAGAATTTTGACATTCATCTGTCCATTCGAGGGGCATTGGTGTAGTTTTGGACAGTAATGCTAACAAAGGTTTTATAATGTGCGAAAACCCCATGATCCACTGTCTACAAAAGGACGTTAATCCTATAAAGGCACGCACATCTCTCTGAGTGCGGGGGACTGGTGTATCTAAAATCACCTGAATTTGATCTGAAGTTAATGCACGCCCCTCCTTAGACAAAAGATGACCGAGGTAGGTCACCTTGGGTCTACAGTATTGAAGCTTTTTCTTCGAGACTTTATGGTTATTCTGAGCCAGAAAGGAAAGCAAGGCGAGAGTACTCTCCTCACATTGTACATAAGTGTCTGCAGCTAACAAGAGGTCATCAACATACTGGATAAGGGCAACTCCAGATTGCAATTCAAAAGAATCAAGCTATCTTTTTAAAGCCTGGCTGTAGATACTTGGACTCTCAGTGTAACCTTGAGGAACACGACAAAATCGATACGATTTATTATTTAACGTAAAGCCAAACAAATATCTGCTATCAGGATGGATGGGAATGGAAAAGAACGCATTTTTGAGGTCAATGACACTAAAGGTCGTCGCCGTTGGGGGAACCAATGTGAGCAATGTCGTGATGTCGGACACCACCGGATATTGGGGAATGACAATTTTGTTAATTTCTCTCAGATCAATAATAAATCGATAAACCTTGTCGTCAGTATCTTTCTTAAGGATCGGAAGAATAGGGCTGTTGCAAACATTATAAGGAACCTCCTCCACTACTCCTGCAATGATCAAATCTTGAACAATGTGCGTCAGGGCAATTTCACCTTCCCTGGAAATCTTATACTGTGGCACACGTGGCAAAAGTACTCCCTCCTTGACAGTGATTCGAATAGGTGGAATAAGCATCTGTCCCACATCCGTATCTGAGGTCGCCCATAACGTGTGCGGGAGAGAGGCTAATGCTTCGATTTCTTGTATAGTGCAAAATCTGTCTGAATCTGGATAATTATCGTTCAAAATAACAAGCACTCCCTCGGGAGCGCAACGTATCGTTGCTCAAAAATATTTGAGCAAATCGATGCCCAGAATGTTATCTGGGGTATGGGGTGACAACAAAAATTGACCAAAACTGAAAAATGTATCAAGACACAGTGCAAGAGGTTTTGATAATGGGCTAGGAGAGGGTGTGCCATCAAACCCTATACATGTTATCGTTTCGCCAGACAGGGGATCCCTCGGAACCAAGTTTTTAGACAAAGTGCTACGAGTAGCTCCTGTGTCGACTAAAAACTGATCAGTAGAACCCAAAATGCCCGCTGATACATATAGACCTCTCTGATCTACTGGCACTTCAACTGATTCCGTACCCCATCCTATGCAGTCCTATGCATGCACGTAATCCTGATGCTCCACATTCTCACCCTCCGATATCTGATACTGATTCCTTCTATCAAAAGTATTATGTTCGTCCTGGCCACGGCCCCTCTCTTCAACCCTACCACGATCACCTCCTCCACCTCTCGCCCCCGAATAACTGGCCCTCGACCGTCCACCTCCTCGACCACGCTGACTACGCTGCTCACGAAGTACCGGACAATCTTCAGCCCAATGCCCAAACTCCTTACAATAGGCACATTGATCCTCCGCTATATCCGTACGACCATACGACGCATTACTCCCATCTCTTCTGCCTCTATCATTCCCTCTAGATTGCGTTCTGCGAACCTGTGCCAACATCACCTTCGTTTTCAATTCCTTCGCTTTCTTATCAACACTTTCTTTAGCCTCCACTTCCTGCCGCTCATAATACTGAGCCATAGTTAACAAAGACGCAGGGGTCGCCGTGACCCAGGAACTTTCACTCGTCTTTAATCGTTTTGCAATCTCCGGTAGGAGGTTAGCCACGTACTTATCTACAAACAAATTCCTACCCGTATCATCTGTTAACGATTGACCACTGTAATCATGAAACGCTTCTTCGAAGCGTGTAAAGAAATCTGATACCGTTTCATCTAATTTTTGTTTGCATGAAGCTAACATAGTCCAATCAATCTTTTTAGAAGGAACAAGCGTTTTTAGTTTAGTTAGGATAGCCGCTGGGAGTTGTAGAATCAAATCGCACGGTTTACATGCAGGCTCTCTGTCTAAATCTGCCTGGTTTATTTCCTTCCACGTACCCCCAAGTAGTGTTTCATCATTATTTTTACGAATCAATCTCCACATATCAGGTGGAAGAATAAACCCAAAAAACAGATCTATATCAACAAGAGTCATAACACAAGAGGAAATGGCCCCCTCCACCCCTTCATAGAATGCGGCTGGATTTTTACGAAGATCAGGTAAAGAATTTTTCAACGCCATAACATCTGCTCTATTCCAAGGCGTATACACCCAATTATATATAAAATACCCCTTTGCATCCTTCGATCTTTTATCCTCATCTGTACCGTCCCCTTTAGGTGGAACATACAAGGGTGCAGCTTCACGCATAGGCATAACATGCACTTTAGAATTCTTATCTGAACCCCGGAGAGAACACTCCTTAATCTGCTCTTGTGACCCCGGCGCAGACTCCTTTTTCTTCTCATCCCGTAGCGTGATCAGTTGTTTGAAAAATGCATCAACATCTGCAAGAACAAATAAACCTTTATCCAGATTCTCACGATAAACCGACACAGCCTTAGGTTCTAAAGTCTCTGAATATTTACGAAATGTAGCAACAACTTCATCAGCAAGAGTATGCAAAAAACACATCAATTCTCGTTCTGTCCATTTACCCCTCTCAGCAACAACGTCGGACACAGTTACATAATTTAAATTCAATTTACGGGCCCAACTACGCAAGTCTGCAGCTTTCTCCGCGGATAACCTGACACTGGACTTATCCCCTTTTTCCGACTTAATCTGTCCTTCATCATCAGAATCTGCAATCGGAGCCGTAGGAAGAACATACGGAGGCGGTGATCGATCTAATAACGAAAAATCATCAATTTCATTAGTAAGGACAGGATAAAGCGGTCGTCGAATAGGAAATTGACCGGTCGTTTGCAGATTACGTTCCCGTTCCTCCCTCTCTTTCTTTTCCTGGGCCTCCTTTTCCTCAAGCTGTAAAGCCTTATCTCGAGCAGCCTTGCGCTGCTCTTTATCCGCCAAGGCAACTTCACGCTTCATACGTTCACGCACCGCTTTCTCCCACATTCGTACACAATCGAACATATTCTGTCTAGACCTGCGCTGAAACAAACATTGTTCCACAAACTGAACCTTTCGTAAATCAAACGACCCATGTAGTGGCCATTGCAACTCGGGATCGGTTCTGGTATATTTATGCCATATTTTGCTGTACAATATAGGGGGAAGGCCGAATTTTACGTACATCTCACGATTTGGCGTTCCTTCTGGGGGAGCCGGCTGTGATTCCGCTAACCTAATTGTGGTACCATTTCCAAGGCAGCACATCCCTCGGAGTGTGCTTAAAACAGGCATGTTCAAAAAGTATCACGAAAAGCGTGATACCATATAAATGGCACTTACAGTACTTCACACAAATGTGCCGCTCAGAGTACAAAACAAAATTAGAGAAACATCTCTACATGCCTGCCTATGTGAAGTGCACTACACATATAGGTTCAAAGTTCACAAAGTCAAAATGTTAGCTAACTCAAATCAAAGTCACAATCACAGAACTTCGGTAAGCGTCCGTAGACTACCTTACCGATCACAAATCTTACCCAAATCTCAAAAGTCCAGATTCCAACTGCCAAGGTCTTTAATCGAATCAGCCAAACGGCACTATCCAGCAACGCAGACGATCAAGAACTCAGTCGGAGACCGGCGCCACCTGGAAGGTCAGATCAGAAGGAAAGGAAGAAAACACCGTGGGTGCCAAGACTCTGGTCACTCGGTGGCAGCGTACGCGTCCATGGCGAGTTTCCAATCCTTCGTCACGACCTCTCCTTCGGGCATCCGAGTCGCCGATGAGTCCCTTCGTGGTCGCCAATTTGTGGTATCGGGTTCCCAAGGCCTACATGCTCCACGGAAATACCCACTTACACCAAAGAACTGTTGGCACGGAAACTGAAAAGTACAAAGGACAAGTTTATTAAGACCTCATGGGGTGGTGGTACATTCCTACAGCACCCTTCGGCAATGCTAGAAGTATCACACCGAACGTTGGTGTGATTCCGTCTTTTATACAATTTTACAGGTAATAAAAGGTAGGCGGTACAAGGTTACAGAGCTTTATGTACATATATGGTCATTTTGGAGCACAGCCAACTCATGGGAGGGGTTACAACTCCACTGGTCAGTTTTGGAGGAACATTCCTGAGGGGTGACTGGTCAGTTGGAACTGCGCATGCACAGGCTTGACCGTTGCTAAAAATAGCCTGTTGCTGGGCAAAGTCGAGTGGTCAGTGGTACGGACAACGGACAAAAGGGCATGCCGACCACGAGGCCGCTCATTCCCAAAATGGCCGCCGTAACATACAAAATGGTGTTTTCTAATATGGCCAAGTTAAGGGGAACAACGTGTAGCAAAGCTAAGCGCTAACCCGGCCATCGTCAAATTACGACAGTAGTATGACACCCCCACAGTATACTAGGAACATGGATTGGGGTATGCAACTCCCAAAAGATACTAAAACACAGATTAGAGTGTGACACTCCCAAGGTATTCACGTTACATTGATCTTGGTAGAAGGATCACACATAAATCAAACTCTCAAAGGAAAATTCTCTAGGCACTACTTTTCATCTGAGAAACACAGATCAAAGGTTTTATTCCTTGTAGAGAACACTGTTAACAGGCCATAGTTGCAGGAAGGGTCAAGAGCAAGAACAATCAAGGTGAACTGGACGTAAGTCACTGAGAGGGAACTTGAAGACAAGTCCATAGTCTTGAGGATGCCTATACTACAGCGAGCTTACTACTATAAATGTATAGTGTGCACCGACCTGATATCAAGTACTTAGCCTAGTACTTGAACTTGTCCTGAGTTTGAGGAAGGTCTCAAGGTCTTGACTCAGGAAGTCACTGAGGAAGGCTGAGCAGGAGATGGAGTCAAGGGGTGTGTTGAGGGAGCTTGAGCCAAGGGAATCACCTGAGGGCTTGAACTGCAGCTAAGAAAACCAAAACCCGGTCTGATCAATTCTTTAGATGAGTGGGAAAGCGGAAAGCTTATTCCACTGAGTTTGTAGGCCAAGTAAGGGCTCGAGTTTGGGTGTGCTTTATATACAGTCTAGGGGTCCAATAGATACAACGGGATCATGTGTGGTATGTGGCGTATTTAGCAATCTCCAAGACTCCTGAATGAAATATGTGTGAGCACACTGGCTTAACCTTACAGGAAGAGCAGGTGTAAACTAATGGATGAAATCACTTAACAGGAAACAAATATTTCATTTTGTCTACACATTCATGAAGGGATACACTCCAAGATCCCTGGAACAGCGGAAGCAAGGCAAGCCATTGGTTCACATGTTCAGTAAATGCTTGCAAGCTCGGGCATGATGGAATCTGAGGGGAAAGGGGAAACACAAGCATGGAATAGTAGTGTGCCATATGGCGCCACAAGGGTAGCTTACACAGGGTCAAGGATTAAGGGCACTTGTGGGTTGAGGAATAACACTGCACTGAATGTTAGTGGAATCAGTGGTCTCTGGGAAACTCAGACAAGTTATCATTGGCACCATAAGGCACCACAGGGGTAACTCAATATGAGCCCTGCACACAAGGCCAACTACACATCTGGGGCTGAAGGACTGTTTGCAATGCATTTAACTGAGCTGTGTCATACTCATTCCTTCATTACCTTCCACAACAGATTGAAGATGATGCGTTGCACATGGCCTTGATGAATTATTGTGTAGTCTTTGTCGCATATTCCCCTAAATCCCCTTTCCCATCCATTCTTCAAACCCCTAACCCTCTTTCCCTGGGCAGTGTAATTTTTTGAGTTGTGGCTTAATTCACATCATAAATAGATCACACACTTGGTGGGGCGGAAGTGGTTAAAGTGACACCAACTCACTGGAGGATCTTACATTACCTGAGTAGTTACCCACAGCAGCCCCACTTACCCATCCATGCATAAAAGGGGTCCCTATCTTATATATAGAAGTACAGAATTCATCGCCATCATTCAGGCCTTACGTTTATTAAATGGTTAACCCTGTCTATGAGTCCCCTTCTGCTGACTCAATGATTTCGTTTTGTTTGAATTAAATATTAGCTCCCCATTGCTCAGAATAAGTTACTATTACCAATTTTTGTAATAATATTAGTTTTTTTGTTGTGCCAGGGTAATAGTCTGAGCTCAGTCTTTCTAAATTTATGATATAAATATAATAATACCCACTAACTTAGTTGTGGTTCTTTCAATCTAGTTGCCTATGATGGATATCCCTTTGGTTAATCCACAGTTGTAGTTCACCTAGGTAGGAGTGGGATCTTACTTGTGATGTCTTCAATGTTAGCACACTAGCCTGCTACTATTACCACCACCATTAAGAAGGCACCTTGGGAAACCTTGCTGTAAGAATATTGAGAGAAGTAGCAGCCATCACTTCATCTATTCAGGTAAGAGTACTATAGAGTGAAGTGATCTAGTTTAGTTAGTAATAACTTCTACTGGAAATGGCGTTTATTTATGTTGGTATAGGCATAGGCAATATAGGCAATGGCAATCCCCGATGGTCAATATAGTTACAGGCAGTAGTGGGCAATGGTATAACTAAGTTGTATAAACTTCTTAAGCAGATTTAAAAAAACAGGCAGCAGTGCAATGTAAAACATCCCAAAAATTTGAGGCATGAAGTTGAATAATATTTCCCTTTAAGTTTTGTTAACAATAACAATATGAAATCCTTCTTCCCCACTCACAAAAGGCCCAGACCTCTCCCCAAATACCACCACATCCCCAGCCACTTGTTAGGTTTGAGATTACCACTACTGCAATGTACTTGTTTCATTCTATATTAGGTTAGCAGTGTGCGGCTAAATAGATGCCAATTGTATTCACGTTTTGCAACCCACTGAGTTATCCCCGTAATATGCAGGCTTCAGTTAGCGAGTATGACTCCATTTTGCATTTCGTAATCCCTATTAGACTGCTTAGACTGTGCCTGAACTAGGCCTCATTACTCGTATTGCTTACCTCAGCAGAGCACTGTATTTCATTATTATTTTCTCTTCTGTTCAAGGCTGTTTCTCGACTTACTAATGAATAGGCCATTCTGCCGTCGCATACCTATCCAAGTGTGTAGTTCTGCTCCCACGTTAGGAGACACTGTGGCCCAGCATGACAACCTTGAGTTGCTGATAACATGTACCCACCTTGCAGGTTGTAGCGCATCCCTCTGTGCCCTCTTTGTTCATGTTTGGCCCAGGCCAATAACTTTCCACTGTGGTCATAGTTGGAGGCTGTTGGGTAGATTCATAGTGTTGTAGTCCATTTGGGTGCCAGTCCCTCAGCAAACATCTTAGGGTGCAGGTCAGGATGGACTCCTCTGGAGAGTATTGCTGATAAATGTATGTTTGTATTCTCTACTTGATGACCGACTCTTTATTCTTGGGAAGGCATAGCAGGTGGTTGTGAGAAACCGGGTGGCTCTCAAGGGCCACTTCCTTAATTTGGAGCCCGAACAGGAACCCCGCAAGGTGACTCCACTCACCCAAAAACGGGTTGCAGGGTCGGGTTACGTCCGTTTGGTCGGCGGATCAGGTTACCCCACGTGATCAAGCTTGGTTCTTGCAGTTGCCCCACCCGTCTGATCGGGCGACTCCTCGTCTAGTGGTCATCGGCTGCGGTCCTGAGAAGGCGAAACCTTGGAGTTGACCTTTTGGTCTGAAGAGTCGGCAGTGGAGAATAATTTGACTCAACCTGAGTGCACCAGGTGAGTGGTATGATTCTTGGAAAAATTGTGCAATTGTTGAACGGCACGAGCCTGCGGGCTGTGTCTTGATACAATCTCCTGACTGCCTCAATGCACTTTATAGACTGCCTTGCTTGAACAGCACAAGCCAACGTGCTGTGTCTTGGTACGGTCTTTTGGGCTGTTTTGGTTTGAACTTGGTGGGTTTGCAGACCCTTTTAAAAGACACAGAGTGTTTGCGAAAAGTCTGCGAGGCCAACTCGTAGTTTGGTTTTTCCTCAAAAAGGTCTGGGGCTAGAGCCTGTCTTCTTGAATTTGGTACAGTCTCCTGACTTGCGGACCATTTTGTTTTGGCTCTCAAACAATTGTTCTCTTGTTTATTTACCTTCTATTATTATCGTTGATGTGGTATTTGTTCGTTGGGGACAACGTATGTGTTTTATATTAAGATGCCTTTTTTAAGTAAGTTTGGATGTTTTGGATGTCAATGTTATTCTACTGATGCTCGATTGGAAGAGAGCCAGCCTGCGCCTTCAGAGGGTTCTCCAAATTTCTACATATACGTCACTTCAAGCATGGTATTGGCCATATTATGTTTAGCATGTTGTGGCATAAATATACAAGGGACAATGCTGAGCTGCAATGGCCACTTACTGATTCATTTGATGAACAAAAATTGAATTTCTTGTAGGACAAAGAGCAGGCAGTCTGTGTTTGATTCTCTAAGAGTATGGCAGAAAGAAGCATAGCAGTGGCGTGTGAGAGCAGAGAAAGTGGCCCGGAAGAGGCAGACGCAAACTATAACACAGAAAGCAGTAGCCTATGAAAGGGAAAAAGAGAAAAAGGCATAGAATGCGCGGATAGAAAGTTACGATTACAGACTGATCAATGTTATGTTACTAGAAAGGAAGGTGATGATTTTGTTGGAGAGCTATTGGATTCTCACTAGGGGTAGGTGGAATTTGTGTAATCGTGTTACGCAAATCTCTGCGAAATGGTAAAAAATCTCTGCCAACACGCAGAAATTCCGCGAACACACGGAATTGCTTGTTCACAATGCTTTTTTCCTGTTCGCAATTGCTGTTCATGTGCTCGGGGGGAAATATCTTGCGAACAATCATTTTAGAACGCAAACAAGCAAGAATTTTGGGCCAATTTGCGTTCTCCGCGGAACACGAAATTACCCAAATTCCGCAAATTCTGCGAACGGAACGGAATTTACAACCTAGGCCTAATTCTCACCCCCATCTCCTTATGCCCCTGAACTGATATACCCGACGGTTCTGATGTCCCAGTCTTCAGCCCCTAGTGCCACCCTCATTTTAGAACGCGAACAAGCAAGAATTTTGGGCCAATTTGCGTTCTCCGCGGAACGCGAAATTCAAATTACCCAAATTCCGCAAATTCTGCGAGCGGAACGGAATTTACAACCTTGGCCTAATTCTCACCCCCACCTCCTTATGCCCCTGAACTGATATACCCGACGGTTCTGATGTCCCAGTCTTCAGCCCCTAGTGCCACCCTCTGTAGTGTTTCTGTTTCTAGCACTACTGCCTCAGCCCTGGCCCCACTTGCTTCTCCATTAGCACTCCTGTTATGTCTATTGGTTCAGTTTAGACTGCTATGCCCCCTTTCATCCCTACAACACTGTCTCCCTACATGATGGTACCTGTCTCTGCAACCGCTCTTTCCCCCTTGGGTGTGCCACCTAAAACATTGTCGAATGTTGAAACGCCTGCCCGTGGGATGCATGAAGTGCATTTTGCTGTGGGTGATGAGGAAAAGCAAATGGTGGCGAACCAAGCTGCTCAGTGGGCTCAGAACACGATTTATAGTGTGGAAAATGTGTGGAGTATGATGAAGGATTATCAGCCCTTCATACAGCTGCATGCTCTTAAGCACCTGTCTGCCAAGTTAGTAGGACTGTGGGAAGAGGGTTTTCAGGGTGTTGCACCGCAGATAATCTATGACGTTCAGGACAGGATATATGCTAGAGGTATGACTCCCAATTCGTTTTTTAGCAATGTAACAACACTGGTGCGTTACCGTGGCAGATTGCGGAAAGTGGTTACGACGATCAGGACACAGCCCCATATGACGTAGGTCCATCCCATTTACCATCCTGAAATACCAGAACTGCATAACTCCAGGTACAACATAATTAGACCATGGGTTGATGCTCGGTTCCAGGAACAGTGGATCTATACTCCTTGGAAGAGGAGTGAGGTTCTCCTATCCCTAAAGAGCCAGCTGCTGTACCATCGGGAAAACCCCACTACATATTATAAAGAATTCACAGAGGCGGCCTCCTCCACGGTGATGACGTTAGCTGATATTGAATTGTTCTTTGGTCTGCTGGTACAAGTAGATATATGGAGGCAGGTACATATGCAGGACCATGCACTGGAGTTGAGTGGCACATGGGATGAGATAAAGGCATGGGATAAGGAGCATAAGCTTGGCAACAAGCCGAAAGTGGAGCTCCTAGCTTTGCCGGAGCGTATTATTACTTACATGCACTCCCCTATCCCGCCAAGGCGAGTGGATTGGGATAATTTGACTGCATGTCGTCAGAAGAAGGATAAAAGTGTGTTTGATTTCTTTACTAGATTTGAAGGGCTATTTTTAGATTTTAGTGGCCAGCAACTGTCAGGAGGGTGGTGTTCGTTTGTATGTAACCAGATTTGTTACTAATCTACTTCCCGAGATCGCAATCAGGTTGCAGGATTTGGAAAGAACTTGGACGACCTCATCTCCATCAGTAATTTTGAGTATGGCACAGTACTATGAGCATAGAGAGAATGAGGACAAAGAAAAGGTGGAGAAAAAGTCAAAGGATTTGAAGACAAGGGTGTTGAGGCAGCAGGTTTCGAGGGGGAGAGGCAGAGGTTCGGCTCAACGGTTACCCAGGCCTAATAGGGGTGGTGCTTCGAGTGCACTACTTGGGCTTAACCAATGTGCGTATTGTAAGCAGGAGGGACATTGGCAGACTAAGTTGTTGCAGAAAGGAGAGGCCCCGAGAGGTCAAGGGTTTAGAGGGCATGGACAAGGAGGTGGAGGCCATGGGGAGCTGCAGTCAGACAATACATCTCACAATGAACAGAGTGAGAAATATTTTGATGACTATCATGATCATGATACTATCATGATGACTATGACATGGATGAGGTGACAGAGTTGTCCCATAGCTAGGACCGCCAGGGACAGTGTAAGGGAACGGTTTGGGTGCCTGTAGATCAGCGTGGACATGATGTTAAGGTGGATTTGTAGGGTATGACCAAGATATTTCTAGTTGATACAGGGGCTATGAATAGCTCTGTTTTCTGTTCACTAGTCCCGGGGGCAGCTCTGTCTGGCTAAAATAATGTGTTGGTAGGCTTTTCAGGCATGCGGTTGTTAGCCCCATATCCAAGCCTATTGCTTTGACTATCGGCCCCTTCAAGGTTGATTCACCATTTTTATTGACGTCCAATTGTGGGGTGAATTTGTTGGGACTGGACTTGTTAAAAAGGTTACATGCAACCATATTTTGTTCCCCTGATAGTGTATACGTGACTATTGGACCGAAGGTGGCCTGTGCAAAACAGTGCTTCGCGAAATACACTCCCCACCCTGCAGAGTTTAAGAACATGCCACACAAGTTGTGGGTTACAGGGGACAAGGACGTGGGGTTGCTCCAGATCCCACCGGTCTCCATCCATATAAAGGACAACACCAAATCGCCACACATTCCCGAGTACAAGGGCTCACAGGCAGGAGAAAAAGTTTTATTACAAATATTTCAGGATTTAAGTTTGCTTTGGTGGAGGAATGTGTGTAATAGCCCTATTATTCCTATTCTTAAATAGACACCCTTAGATTTTTCTGATGCCCACCCTGAAGTTTACCGTTTTCTGATAGACCTTAAGGAGGTAAATAAAATAGTGGTTTCCCAGAACCTGTGGTCCCAGACATTACTATGATCTTAACAATTATTCCCCCATCAGCAAAATTCTTTTCCGTCATAAATTTGAAGAATGCTTTCTCCAGCATACCAATCCATATAGATATCAGATATCTATTTGGATTTGCAATAGCCGGTCGGAGCTTTAGATTCTGCTGTGCTCCACAAGGCTATACAGAAAGTTCTAGTATCCATAGCCAAGCCTTGAAAGCTCAATTAGATTATTTGGAGCTTCACCCTGGTAATGTGCTGTTGCAGTACATTGACAACCTCCTTGTGGCCTCAGACACTGAGGATGGTTGCAAAGAAGCCACAGTTAAATTGTTGTTGCATTTTGCACACCTCGGACACAAGGTGTCACTTTTGAAATTCCAATATTGTCGGCAGGAGGTCACCTATTTAGGTCACCTACTGTCAAAGGAGGGTCGTAGACTAACACCTGAATGCATAGTTGCTATTACTAATATGCCTGTTCCTAATACCCAATGCGAGGTACGCGCGTTTATTGGGATAACTTTGTATTGTCAGCACAGGATCCCTAATTATTCTCTACTAACAAAACCCCTTATTTACCTGACCACCAAAGATGTGCATGAACCGTTGCCTTTGGAGAACCTGACCTTACGGGCCAGGCGGCGCAGGGTACGCCTGAGATCTCCGGGTTCACCTGCTTTGGCAGACAGAGACACAAGACACTCTGTCAGGCGTGGAAAAGCAGATTTATTAGCTGCAGCTATGCACAGTGGTCCTGTATGTACACCAACGGGTAGGTTATCAGGAGACTGCCACTTCATTCCGTGGCTCACAGTCTCTTATAGCACATATGTTTACAATGCCAACTCCCAAAACATACAAAACTGACAAATAGGAATAGTTTGAAAATAAACTATTGAATGTCTAAAACACACCCTCCTTTCAGAGCCTGTCTGCTCTCCTCCCCACAAGTTAATCAACACTAGTGTCCATAATTCAATTTGCAGGTGGTAGAACACATTGAATGCTTCAAAGGACAGTCTATGTAACAAGAGAACACACAAAAAGAATAGCGAAGGCCAATAAAACAAGATAAAGTCAAGAAGAATGGTGGGACCCAAATAGTGGAGTAAGACATGGACTAATCAGTCTAGACATGGATTTACAAAACTCGGGAGACCTTGACATCGGTTTCATAAACATAGGCAGAAGTTACTCTTTAATGGGAAGGACACGTAGCAGCTGAAAAGCAAAAACATCGCGTTCACTACGTCTGCCGTGTTGCCTGAGTGAGGCAACACAAAATGGCGGTTAAATACAAAATGACGGCTAGATACGAAGTGAAGTCTAAAACCACGTAACCTCAGACCCTCCTTTTGCCATACTCAGGCAAAGCACAAAAGACTCATGTTAGTCTGAGTCGATATCAATGGTCATGAGGTCTTTAAGGTGTTGCTGCAACATCATTCTGATATTCTCTGTTTCCTGTGTAACTGGCTTAGAGACACACACAGTGGCACAGAGTCCGCAAATAGCTGGACTGCACTGTAAACAAAGAGAACAAGAAAAGATGACTGCTAGAATCGCTCCAAGTAAAGTTAACACTTTCCATCCCCATGTGGACAGCAGTCCTCAAAACCATCCCCTCACAGACCAATCTCCAGTGTCCTGATGAATGGACTCGGAGATGAAGTCTAGCTTTGAGATGGCTTGGTATACTGTAGGGGCATTATCTGGAACGTAAATGCAGCAACTAGACCCAATCAGTTTACAGACTCTGCCTCTATCTGCAAGGACAATGTCTAGAACCATTCGGTTCTGCAAAGTCATAAGGCGATCCGCCTGAAGTTCAGCTGTCAGATTAGTCAATGCTCCAGAAGTTATATTTATGGTAGCGTCGACCACACGAACTAAGCGTCTAATGTTTCTACTATTTGCCATTGGACCCCAAAAAGGAAGAAAACCTTTCAGAAAATATCCCCCCTCTTGTCCGGCTGTGTCTTCCGCATTAATAACCCCTCTACCAAATCTCTTTCTATGGTGATCTGCAGGAGCAGTATGTGTCGGAGGAAGAAGAAAACCTATATAACACGTCTCCAAGAAATGTGTGGGAAGCCATGTATAAGCTTTGTCGTGACAGACAAAGTATGTACCTTGAGATGGCACTAACGGTGAAGGAGTCAAGGGTGTATAGACATATGTGTGGGAACAATTACTCCTCTCTTGCTTAATTTTAGTATTCTGGCCATTTATCTGTAAACACAGATTACCTCTCTGGGGTAAAACCCAAATTGGTGATCTCTTCTGTTTGACTTTATCAGTAAGACTAGTGATATACCGAGTCACGTACCATCCATCGCATGCTCTCTTCTCATCTTTGGGAATCTTAATGATATCAGCTACTTTTGCCATCGTCACTTTCCCCTTTATCAAAGAGTTATGACTGAAATCCACTCCACCATTATAGGTCCTATCAGGAGGATATTGGAATAGGTTCAGGTATGCATTGGAAAACATAACCAGATAAGCCCAAGCAGAACCTTCATATGTAAATGGAAGGGCTAAATACGGCATCCCTCTCTGTGTTATGTGGTATGAGTCCACAAACCCAACAATCAGTGGTATTAACAACCAGTTGATGTTGATGTAACAGTTGGATAAATGAATTGTTAACATATTCCATTCTTCTCATCTGCTCATGGTCTGGGAGTGCATAAAATTTATGTGGAGAAACAGTAGTAGAGGAAATCAAAGGAATAGAATTAGGAACAGACATTGGCCGCATACTGTGTACGATCCATCCTACACATGCTAATAAACTGCATAAACATACTGGAATACATAATGCCACGCCACAACGACTAAATATTAATTTCTCATAATGATTTCTTTTCATTATTTTGACATCATTCTCTTTTCCTGCGCTGTCCATTACTCTAAAGGTGTTGCTCATGATAATCTTCCTTAATCACTTGGCTGTGATTGTTAGCCGTCCTATGACACTGCAAGTCCTGTTGACCTAGTCACTATTCAGGTCACAGCCTAAGACTCCTACCGTGACCCTGCAACTTGATGGATAATGGAAAAGAAATGGTTCGCTTTTTGACAAAAGGCAAAATTATGAAGCACGGAGTTTAATCGTTCTTAGGCAACCTTTCTCTCAGGTTGTATCGTGTCTTGCCAGGTATCGTCACGTCCTTGAATAAAGTCTCTGGATCCGATGTGTTTAGTCGTAAGTGTGGAGGTACAGCTTCCTGCAAAACATCATCATCCTCTTTCTCAGAACTAGTCCAATCCAGGCGTGCACTGCTAAACGGTACAAATCTGGGTACCTTTTCGCATTCACTATCACCAATGCCTTCTCAGACCCACTGGCCGTAAGGTAAAGGTAATGGTACCCTCTTACAGTGCACGCCGTGGATCCAATTTCGTTTACCGACGACTTTCACTGCTGTACGGGTGACCAATAGGACTTGTCTCGGCGGCCCCCAACAAGGTTCCAGGTTCTTTTTCCACTGGAAGTTCTTTAGACACACCCAGTCACCGGGTTGGATGGGTGTCTAGGATCTGGAGAGGCCTCCGGCAAAGCGTTTTGGACCTGCTGACGAATAACACATAATTTAGTGGTGAGGTCATGCAAATAATCAACCAACAATGGATACGGAATATCTGAATACTTTTTGGGGCGATGGACTCCCCAGACATTGGCAGGGCGCCCAAAAACAATCTCATATGGGCTAAGCCCCAAACGAGAATGGACAGTCGTTCTTGTTGAAAGAAGTGCCAGAGGCAAGGCATCAGGCCAAGAAAGGCCTGTACTAATCTGGATCTTTGCTAACTTGAGTTTGAGAGTGCCATTATAACACTCTACCAAACCTGCTAACTGAGGATGGTTTGCCGCGTGAAATTTCTGTCTCATTCCAAGACCCACACACACTTTCTGCATAATCTGACCTACAAATTCACTCCCATTGTCACTCCAGACAATGCGCGGCAAACCAAACTTCGGGAAAAATTCCTTCAGAAGGACTTTGGCAGTAGACAAAGCAGTATTGTCCTTTAGGGGGTAGGCCTCTATCCATCTGGAAAAGGTGCAAACCACCACCAGGACATACTTGAGATTGTTGAAAGGTTCCATATGGATGTAGTCTATTTGCAGTACCTCAAAAGGAAACGTAGGGGGAGCAAAGTGACCTGCTGGAGTTGGAGTTTCCTTTCCTGGATTATGCATCAAACAAAGAATGCAATGCTTCACTACATTTTCTGCACATTTAGGAATATTTTCATTCTGCCATACTGGAACTAGAAGTTTACATATACCCCTTGCATTAATATGAGCTGGTCCATGAGCCATAGTAACCACAGGTAATACATATGCATCTGGTAACAACCATCGCTGATGCTCTGACAATTCCGTCCAACATCCCATCGTATCCAACATTCCCGTACCTTCTTTCCACTTACTGAATTCTTTCTCAGTTCCTTCCTTCTGAATCATTTTCACACTTTCCACGGTGTCTTCACACATACCAGCCTCTGGGACCCAACTTGCCGGTCCTGCAACATACATGCGACTTTCAACATTCTTTGCCGTTTCCCTCGCTATTTCATCCGCAAATGCATTTACTCGACCCACGTCATCAATGATCTTTTTATGAGCACTACACTTCACAAACGCTATTTGAGTAGGCAAAGCAAGTAATTCCAGGAGGTCGGTCACTAACTGACCATGCTGTATTTTAGTGCCGTGGGAGGTAAAGAATCCTCTCTCTCTCCACAAATGACCGAAACTATGGGCAACACCAAACGCGTATTGACTATCTGTGTAAACAGTCACTCTCTTTCCTTTCGCCAACACACACACTCTTGTCAACGCAATCAACTCTGCAGCTTGTGCTGAATTCTGTGAAATGCGTGCAGTTTCCACTATCGTATGTAAGGTTGTAACAGCATAAGCTGCTGTCGTCTCACCATTAGGAAGCTTGAAGCAAGACCCATCTACCCACAAGATCCCTTCCAGATCCGTAAGTGGTGTATCTTTTAAATCAATTCGACCCTTAGTTTCTTCTTTCGTACCACGAAAACAATCATGCTGATCTTGTACATTTTTCTCATCCAAAATAAGCAACAATGTTGCTGGATTCAAAACATTACATCTCCTGATATATATGTGACTAGCTAAAAGCATCAACTCATATCCAGACAAACGAGCACTCGTTAAGTGCTGGGTTTTCGTCCTATTCAAGAGAGTATCTACTGCGTGTGGCACCATAACATGAAGAGTATGATCCAACACCAGTCCAGCAGATTGATGAATAGAAATTGCTGCTGCTGCTGTTGCTCTAAGACAACTGGGTAATGCTTTAGCAACTGGATCTAATGTAGCTGAGAAATAGACACATTGCCTTTGTTTCCCTCCGAATTGTTGTGTCAGAACTGATAATGCACAACCTTCTCTTTCATGCACATAGAGTGTAAAAGGTTTGCTGTAATCTGGAGTACCCAACACAGGAGCCAAACACAAAGCAGAACGTAAATCAGAAAAACTCTTTTGACATTCATCAGTCCAAGGAAGAGGTTGGGGCGTATCTTTCAAGGTGAGTGCCAACAAGGGTTTAGCTAATAGAGAAAAGTTCGGAATCCATTGTCTACAATAAGAGGTGATACCTAAAAATGCATGCACCTCTCTTTGATGGTACAGACATTTGCGCAATTGCTTGGATACGTTCTGGTGTTAAACGCCTTCCCTCCTTCGACAGGAGATGACCTATATAGGTAACCTCTTGTCGGCAATATTGTAACTTAGAAAGCGACACTTTGTGATGGAAATCAGACAAAAGTTGCAAAAGTGATACGGTTGCATTCTTACAGACATCTTCCGAATCGGCAGCCACTAACAAATCATCCACATATTGGACAAGAGTAGCACCTGATGGCAAAGAAAAGGTGTCAAGCTGAGACTTCAAAGCTTGACTATAGATGGAGGGATTGTCACAATAGCCTTGAGATGCACACTTAAATCGGAAACTTCGGCCTCCGAGAGAGAAACCAAAGAGATCCCTACTTTCCTCAGCAATGGGAATGATAAAGAAAGCATTTTTGAGATCAATAACCGAGAACCAAACTGCCGAAGCAGGAATCATAGTAAGCAAAGCAGTAATGTCTGGAACAACAGGAAACTGAGGGACAACAATGTTGTTGACCTCTCGGAGATCTATCACAAAACGATACACAGTCAGTACGCTTAAGAACAGGCAGAACAGGACTGTTACAAACATTTCCTGTGGTCTCCTCAACCACACCCTTCTGAACAAAGTCATGAACAATAGCCAACAGAGCTCTCTCACCATCGTTCGAGATTTTGTATTGTGGAATACGTGGTAACTTAACATCAGGCTTCACAGTAATCACATAAGGTGGAATGTGAAGCAAACCAACATCATTCCGACCCCTAGACCAAAGCGTAGCAGGAAGCGAACGTAGTTCGAGTGGCAGTTGGTCTTTAGATACAGTTCCAACTGGAGGAATCGGACAAGAATCCTCTAGCCGGAAATCCCTAATACAACCAAAACAACAAAATTTCTTAAACTTACTAAATCCAGGCATTTCGTAACGAACTGGACTACTTACAAACGTCAAGGGATTTTAGACAATATAGTCACAGCACAAACGTACTTACCTGGTTTCAAAAGGAGAGGGTACCCCACTTTCACCAGGGAACAGGGTAGGAAGACAGTTAGTCAAAAGGGGGAATCCCTGGAGTCGGCTGGTCGACCAATAACTATTGGCCTTTCCTATTTGAGAAGAAAAGGTCACAAAGTGCAGTGGGTATTTAAACGAATATAAAAATAGGTTTCCACAAAGAAATAGAATCGTTAACAATCTATATTTATTAAAAGTACAATCAATCAAGCAATAAAAAGCAAAGCAAATTCATACAATTTTTGCAAAACAATTTAAAATCCAAGGAAAAGGTACCTTGGAGGGATAAAAATTAAATATTCAACAATATTACACAAACACAATATTACGGTACACGATAAATAGAGACACAGCTAAAGCATATTTACAGTAAATAGACGGCAAACTACATGTAATCACAAAAAAAACCCTAGTGCATATGTGGCTCACCAGATATCTCTGCCACTGAATTTAACCAGATCCAATGGCCTGAACCAATTCTGTTACTATAAAGCTTTAGTGGAAAAATGAAATACCCATCTAAAGTTTTACCCGGCCCTGACTGGATTCTTTTAAACAAAAAACAGTGCGTCAACGCGTTTCGGTGCTGTACAGTTGATTTTGTGGCACCTTCCTCAGGACTTCTCTTTTCTGGGGTTTCAGGGAACGGATGGTTACACCGTATCTGTAGATATATTAGGAGAGATGTACGGAGTCAATTATCGTGCATAATACCTGTTTCTTTTTCTCTTGAAACGGTGAGTATTGGCTTCTATTTTCTTAGATGCACATTATAGCTTACCCACTATGAGTTAGCTCCCATTGTTGTCTGACAATTCCTATCTCCTGGCACTAAGATAGTTGCTCAAAGAATACACATTCAGTCACTTCTGGTTTGTTAAAAGGTACATCTCGCAACTCGGTTTTGTTTGCATTGTGCATTGCTATTACTTCAGGACACTCACATTTGCCATAAAACTATTAGGCAACTAGCAAATCATTCCCTCCGAGTCGTTTTCAGTGTGGAAAACCTTTTAATTAAGGGGGGACTCCTACACCCAGGGACCCGAGGGAGGTAGGAAATGTGAAATCTCACCCTTAGAGTCGTGTGGGCGATGTTCCAGGATGGGGTCTGCTTGATATCGCACTTTGCTTCAGCAAATTTTGTTCTTGAAGCCTTCTGTCAAATAATAATATCCTTCTATTAGGGATGGGATCTCCTGCACCCTACCGACTAGGTGGATCTATGTGTTGACATAATTACCTCCCTCCTGACCTAGGAGCTCCTTGTCTTGGGGTTTCTTTCTTTCAAGTTGTCAGGCGTTTTCTCGATTTTCATGTATCTATAATATTAATGTACATTGGATATTTTTACAGTGTCTTAACTATATGCCTGTATCTCATCTAAATCTTACAGTGTCTTAAATATATGCCTGGATCTCATTAATAGCTTTATGGTGAAAGTATCTTACCTCATATAATTTTAAAACGTACTTTGAACGGGCATGCAATGTCGCTGGTCTATTCCAGAACTGGATATGTTCTGTTGGATGAAGACAAATGTGAAGCAGTCATTGCTACTTATGTTTTAGGTACTACAAGATTTTCTAATACTAGCTTTGTTGTTGTCCCCAGAGCATAACTTGCACCTCTCTTTTTGATACTCTCTTATGTTTGCTGCTGTAGTTTACCCTTATCCTAATGGACACCTTAAGTGCTTAAGTTCCTATTTCTTGCTCCTATTTTTAGAAGGAGCCAGGGGTGCCTAATTATTTGTTATATTAACGCTACCCGCATAGCTGCGATTTGAATCTAGGACCCAGAGCCCCCACCCAGGATCAATAGTCAATGTAGAGAGTCATCCCTCCCCTATAACATTTGGTGATGTGGGGCTAAGGGTGTCCACTGTCTTTGTTCCTTGCAAAACATTCATTCCTGCTGTTTAAATTAAAATCTAAGTGGCTTCCCCTGGGATGATACCCCTGCTAAAGGGACATATGGGCTTGGTATACACTTACCAGAATTACGCTGTGGTCGTGCTTCTGCCTCGTTCCTTTACTCGCTCTAGTGTGTGGTGTTTGGTGCATGTATTTATATCTGGTCCTAATTATTAAAGTGCTCCCACCTGTCGAAAAACGCGCCGAATTAGCGCTTCAGTAAACAATGCTAGCGTGGGCGCCATCTTTGAACGGTGTTTGAAACCGCGGTTTATAACGTGAGGTCTCCCCGCGTGCTATTTGTATGTATTGACACGGCACCCAAAGCATGCGTGCATTCATCTATCGAATATTTAGGTGATATACAAGAACGATGTATATTTGAATTGCGGGAACTGGCCGAATTGGTAATGGGCGCCGTATTGTAGTGCTATTATAAGGACTAGAGAGGATTGCTCTCGAGTTGTTTCTCGGTCTCGATTTGTTGTGCACTAACCGATATTGTGACATCTTGAACAGTTTACACGGTCCAGGTCTGAAAATGAATATTTTATTTAGACCAATGGGCTGCCCCGATGTATACACTCGCTGTGGGCGCCATATTGGACTAGTAATTCAGATGCACGTTTACAGCGCTATTGGGTCCAATTCTGAGTGCTAGTGGGCTGCAATCTACCTATAGGTAATACCTATCTCCTCAATCCCACATGTATACGTGCAGAGAGAGTCCCCTGCTGGTATCACTAATGTTACCCGCTTGTTTTAGTAAGGCTATAACTTTCAGTGATTGATTCTTTTAAGTATAGGGCTATCTGCCTGCAGTCCAGTTTGTTAGGTTAGAGTAGTTAATAGGTTGTATCATGGCAAGATAGGCTGCCTAAATAAGAGCCTCCCACTCTTCCCTAGAATTTAATCCTTTCCTGATGGTATTGAATTTGACCATATACCATTGTTCCTGTTGTTTTCGTCTCTTTGTGCTGTCTCCTGATCTTGTGAGTTCCCTAACTCTTTCTAGGATGACCCAACTGAGGTCCTTTATTGCATGTCCATTTTCCTTCCAATGAGACACAAGAGGGGCATTTTCTTTGTTATTATTTATTGCAGATTTGTGTCCCCCTATCCTGAGCCTAACTTCTCTGCCAGTTTCACCTATATATGCCTGGTTGCAAGGACACAGGATCATATATATTGCATTCTTTGTTCTACAGTTATTTAGGGTGGTGATTGTATGTGTGGTTCCATTGTGTACCACTGTTTTGGTTACTATACATAACTCGCAGATGCAGCAGTTTCCACACTTGTTGTTACCCGTTGCTTTCTGTCCACTCAGGGTGGTTTGGGTCTCTATCCTGTCCTCTCTATATGTATGCACAAGATTGGACCTCAGGTTCTTGTTTTTCCTGTATGCATACAGGGGGCGCTCCAGAGGAGTAACGTCTGGGCCGTTGTTTAGGATTTTCCAATTGTGGTTGATGATATTCTTGATTTGGTTGGCTATAACTGAGTGTTGGCTCACCATAACTATTTTGTCCTGTGTCTTCTTATTGTCTGTTTTTGTTGATCAGACAATCCCTATTGTAGCATTGTGCTCTTTTGAGCGAGTGGTTGATCAGTTTTTTGGGATAACCTCGGTCCTTAAATTTCTTTTTCATTTCTTGAGCATGTTTATGGAAATCTGCTAAATCCGTACAATTTCTTCTGAGCCGAAGAAACGTGCATCTGAATTACTAGTCCAATATGGCGCCCACACCGAGTGTATACATCGGGGCGGCCCATTGGTCTAAATAAAATATTCATTTTCAGACCTGGACCGTGTAAACTGTTCAAGATGTCACAATATCGGTTAGTGCACAACAAATCGAGACCGAGAAACAACTCGAGAGCAATCCTCTCTAGTCCTTATAATAGCACTACAATACGGCGCCCATTACCAATTCGGCCCGTTCCCGCAATTCAAATATACATCGGCCTTGTATATCACCTAAATATTCGATAGATGAATGCACGCATGCTTTGGGTGCCGTGTCAATACATACAAATAGCACGCGGGGAGACCTCACGTTATAAACCGCGGTTTCAAACACCGTTCAAAGATGGCGCCCACGCTAGCATTGTTTACTGAAGCGCTAATTCGGCGCGTTTTTCGACAGGTGTGAGCACTTTAATAATTAGGACCAGATATAAATACATGCACCAAACACCACACACTAGAGCGAGTAAAGAAACGAGGCAGAAGCACCACCACAGCGTAATTCTGGTAAGTGTATACCAAGCCCATATGTCCCTTTAGCAGGGGTATCATCCCAGGGGAAGCCACTTAGATTTTAATTTAAACAGCAGGAATGAATGTTTTGCAAGGAACAAAGACAGTGGACACCCTTAGCCCCACATCACCAAATGTTATAGGGGAGGGATGACTCTCTACATTGACTATTGATCCTGGGTGGGGGCTCTGGGTCCTAGATTCAAATCGCAGCTATGCGGGTAGCGTTAATATAACAAATAATTAGGCACCCCTGGCTCCTTCTAAAAATAGGAGCAAGAAATAGGAACTTAAGCACATAAGGTGTCCATTAGGATAAGGGTAAACTACAGCAGCAAACATAAGAGAGTATCAAAAAGAGAGGTGCAAGTTATGCTCTGGGGACAACAACAAAGCTAGTATTAGAAAATCTTGTAGTACCTAAAACATAAGTAGCAATGACTGCTTCACATTTGTCTTCATCCAACAGAACATATCCAGTTCTGGAATAGACCAGCGACATTGCATGCCCGTTCAAAGTACGTTTTAAAATTATATGAGGTAAGATACTTTCACCATAAAGCTATTAATGAGATCCAGGCATATATTTAAGACACTGTAAGATTTAGATGAGATACAGGCATATAGTTAAGACACTGTAAAAATATCCAATGTACATTAATATTATAGATACATGAAAATCGAGAAAACGCCTGACAACTTGAAAGAAAGAAACCCCAAGACAAGGAGCTCCTAGGTCAGGAGAGAGGTAATTATGTCAACACATAGATCCGCCTAGTCGGTAGGGTGCAGGAGATCCCATCCCTAATAGAAGGATATTATTATTTGACAGAAGGCTTCAAGAACAAAATTTGCTGAAGCAAAGTGCGATATCAAGCAGACCCCATCCTGGAACATCGCCCACACGACTCTAAGGGTGAGATTTCACATTTCCTACCTCCCTCGGGTCCCTGGGTGTAGGAGTCCCCCCTTAATTAAAAGGTTTTCCACACTGAAAACGACTCGGAGGGAATGATGTGCTAGTTGCCTAATAGTTTTATGGCAAATGTGAGTGTCCTGAAGTAATAGCAATGCACAATGCAAACAAAACCGAGTTGCCAGATGTACCTGTTAACAAACCAGAAGTGACTGAATGTGTATTCTTTGAGCAACTATCTTAGTGCCAGGAGATAGGAATTGTGAACATAAAGGAGTTTGCTAGCCCCCACGATGATGATTATTGCGAGAAATTTAATCAAAAAAGCACAAACAAAGAAACTATTCAGTTTGTGCAGGTATTTTATTTAAACCTGTTGCAATTTTTATCAAATTCAAGTTTTCATGGAAGAGAAAGATACTTCTGAACCATAATTCTACATATTTATCCCCTTATAAAAGACTGATGTCATATCCTCTATTACCTTGATCCATGGGCTACGCGGTCCCGCGGGTCCAATATGTGTAACGGAGCTAATAGCTTCCAGGGTCCTGTTTCTGTGACTGTAGACCTATTGTATGAAATGAGGGATGTTTACTATTTCTGATCATAGCCACTCCTAAGACAGTCTGCTATACAGACAGAAAAGCTGAGGTTTCCTACCTCTATTGCTGTTTATCACGTGGAGGTGTTTTTTAGTTTGAAATTCCGAAGGTGTAGGAGAAGTCCTCCGTACTCGCACGGGGGTTCACACTCCTGTAAAACATGGTGGGCAACACTTGTCAATATATATTGCTTGTTTTTTTAACTACAAATTATTTCACAACCGGAGCCCGGCGTACCTGTGCTGTTTTACCGCTGCACACAGAGTGGTATTCTTCACGGGCCTCGTGTTGCTCGCTGCATTAATCCTGCCGATCAGGGCATTCACTCGGTGTCCTAAAACGGTCAACCCGGCAGCGTTTCAATTCGCGCTTTAGTTCTGCAAAAAGGTATTGCAGTTTAGATTAGGGAGCTAATGCCAAGATTAATCAGGCTATTTTCGCCCCTCTTCCCCGCTCACCTTCCTCTCAGTCTGGATTCACAGCGTTCTGAACTTTCCTCCAATTGCGTGGCAGCATGTTGGCTCTTCCACTAGGTTAAGTCACCGCTAGGCATTATGGTATATGTAGTTTGGCAAACGTCTTTTGGAGATTGCAAGTGCTTAAAGCCTTGCGACCTCAGACAGTGAATTCAGGCCTGTTTGGGCACTGTTGAATTTTAAAATTAAATAAGCCTCCTTTTTAAGCAACACTTGTTCGATGTTTATTCCAGGTTTCATTTGCTTCAGGCTGTATAAGACAGTCCACTGAAAGTCGTTATCCACATGATTGCTATCAATGTAGTGTTGTACAAGGGGTGCAGTCTGGACTTTATTTTTAAGACGTGATCGGTGTTGCGTCATGCGTGCATTTACTTGTTGGGTCGTTTTCCCTATGTACACTTTTGGACAGGGACAAACGATGGCGTACACTACATTTTTTGTTCTGCAGTTTGAAAAGGCAGTGTGTGGCCAGCTTAAATTTGCATGGTGAAAAGTATTACCTTCAATGGTGGAATCACAAGCCACACAATTTCCACATCTATGATGGCCTTCGATTGGTTTTAAACCCCATTGCGATAATAAATCACTTTTGGGTTTATTTAACCTTATATCAGCACGGACTATCTGTTGACCAATGCTTTGGTTTTTCTTAAACGCAAAGATTGGGCGTGGAAAGGGTACTTCTAGTTCTTCCAAAAGATGCCAATGCTTGAGCACCATTTGTCGTATCTTATGTGTCTCTGCGCAGAAAGTAGTGACGCACACCAGATTCTCTAAGTCTCGTTTGACTTTAGTCTCAAAAAGACACTCTCTCGGGGTGTATCGTGCTCTTTTGTAAGAATGTTTTAACAACTTACTGGGATACCCCCTTTGACACATTTCTTCACAGAAGGTCTGTCCATGTTGGTCATAATGTTTGATGTCTGAGCAATTTCTTCTGATGCGAAGAAGTTGCCCATACGGAACATTTGCCCTAAGATTCCTGGGATGTGAGCTCCTATAATGGAGAATAGGAATTGTCAGACAACAATGGGAGCTAACTCATGGTGGGTAAGCTATAATGTGCATCTGAGAAAATAGAAGCCAATACTCACCGTTTCAAGAGAAAAAGAAACAGGTATTATGCACGATAATTGACTCCGTACATCTCTCCTAATATATCTACAGATATGGTGTAACCATCCGTTCCCTGAAACCCCAGAAAAGAGAAGTCCTGAGGAAGGTGCCACAAAATCAACTGTACAGCACCGAAACGCGTCGACGCACTGTTTTTTGTTTAAAAGAATCCAGTCAGGGCCGGGTAAAACTTTAGATGGGTATTTCATTTTTCCACTAAAGCTTTATAGTAACAGAATTTATTCAGGCCATTGGATCTGGTTAAATTCAGTGGCAGAGATATCTGGTGAGCCACATATGCACTAGGGGTTTTTTTGTGATTACATGTAGTTTGCCGTCTATTTACTGTAAATATGCTTTAGCTGTGTCTCTATTTATCGTGTACCGTAATATTGTGTTTGTGTAATATTGTTGAATATTTAATTTTTATCCCTCCAAGGTACCTTTTCCTTGGATTTTAAATTGTTTTGCAAAAATTGTATGAATTTGCTTTGCTTTTTATTGCTTGATTGATTGTACTTTTAATAAATATAGATTGTTAACGATTCTATTTCTTTGTGGAAACCTATTTTTATATTCGTTTAAATACCCACTGCACTTTGTGACCTTTTCTTCTCAAATAGGAAAGGCCAATAGTTATCGGTCGACCAGCCGACTCCAGGGATTCCCCCTTTTGACTAACAAACGTACTTACCCCTTGGCTTTGGTTAGTGCACTAATCGAATAACAAAAATCAAATACAAAAAGGTGGGCGCTACCCACGAATACTTAACTAAATGTTTTCTCACGCCAACAGATGTCCATCTAACGTCTCACAATACGAATCATCACCAGGGGCCAAAGCAGGGCGACAGTCAGGGCAGCAGTCGTCAGCAGCCATCGGGAAGGAGTCCACTTCGACATACAAGGGTCGCTCGCGTGGTTCGCAAAATCCTCCAGAATTTTCTTGCGAAGCTCCTCACGACGTTCGGGCAAAACTACTACCGCTGAAGTCGCCCACACGTTGGGCCGCCAATTGGAGAACCTGACCTTACGGGCCAGGCGGCGCAGGGTACGCCTGAGATCTCCGGGTTCACCTGCTTTGGCAGACAGAGACACAAGACACTCTTTTAGGCATGGAAAAGCAGATTTATTAGCTGCAGCTAAGCACAGTGGTCCTGTAAGTACACCAATGGTAGGTTATCAGGAGACTGCCACTTCATTCCGTGGCTCACAGTCTCTTACAGCACATATGTTTACAATACCAACTCCCAAAACATACAAAACTGACAAATAGGAATAGTTTGAAAACAAGCTATCAAATGTCTAAAACACACCCTCCTTTCAGACCCTGTGTGCTCTCCTCCCCACAAGTTAATAAACACTAGTGTCTGTAATTCAATTTGCAGGTGTAGAACACATTGAATGCTTCAAAGGACAGTCTATGTAACAAGAGAACACACGAAAAGAATAGCGAAGACCAATAAAACAAGATAAAGTCGAGAAGAATGGTGGGACCCAAACAGTGGAGTAAGACATGGATTAATCAGTCTAAACATGGATTTACAAAACTCGGGAGACATTGACATCGGTTTCATAAACATAGGCAGAAGTTACTCTTTAACGGGAAGGACACGTAGCAGCTGAAAAAGCAAAAACATTGCGTTCACTACATCCGCCGTGCTGCCTGAGTGAGGCAACACAAAATGGCGGTTAAATACAAAATGGCGGCTAGATACGAAGCGAAGTCGAAAACCACATAACCTCACCAAGGACATTTGCATACCAGCAAGCTTTTGAGCAATTAAAGGTGGCGCTTTGCTCTGCTCCTATGCTTGGTACTTCTGATTACCAGAAGCCTTTTGTGCTCTACATACATGAGGCAGATGGTTGCGCGCTTTTTGTTCTAACACAGGGTTTCGTTGGTAAGCAGAGACCCTGTGCCTATTTCTCTGCCATGTTTGATAACGTCACCAGAGCTCTCCTGACCTGCTTCAAAGCTGCTGTGTTGGTGACAGTTTATATCAGACAATCGGCAGGGCTCGTCCTTGATACTAATCTCACAGTAATGGTACCTCTTGCTGTGGATACGCTATTGAATAAGACAAAGCCGCTCACCTTACTTGTGCGCATCTGACTGGATATGAGTTAACTTTGTTAGCTCCACACATTACCCTTAAATGATGCATCACTCTGAACCCAAACACGTTACTACCCCTCCCTTTTGAAAAAAAGGGCAATGATGTCATTGATTGTTTATTTCGGACTGAGGAAGAAACAAGAGGACGGGTAGACTTGAGTGATGTTACCTTATCTGGCCATCCAGGGGAACTATATGTTGATGGCTCTTGTTTGAAATTACCATATGGCACCACCACTGCAGCCTATGCAATCACGTTACACACTGTAGTGGAGACATCCTGTATCCGATACCAATCGGCCTAAACTGCAGAGTCAGTTGCCCTACTTAGGGCTCATGTGTGAGTTGAGTGAGGGACTGGCTGTTAATGTATACACTGACAGCCAGTACGCCTTTGGGGTAGCCCATAATTTTTGGCGCCTCTGGGCGGAGAGAGGGTTCTTGACTTTGCATGGACTGAGAATACAGAACGGCCCATTGATACATAGATTGCTATCCGCATTAACACTTCCTGATAAGTTAGCAATAATAAAATGCAGCGCTCACAAAGCCATCACTGTCGATGTTGGGTAAGTAATGCGTTCTCAGACCAGACAGCTAAGGAGACAGCTTGATCAAAGATGAAAGATATGTTTGTGGCAGATCCCGCTAGGTGGGTCCCAGACAATGGAATGTTTGAGGACACATTGGAAAATGTCAGGGAAATTCAGGGTGAGGCGACCCTAAATGAATTGGCAATGTAGGAGGAGAGCACTGGTCGTTTGGACGAGGGTGGGTGCTGGACTGACTTGTCTGGGAAACAGCGATGGTTGCTGCTCAATTCATATTTGCTCCCTGTTGTTACCATTGCCCGTGGTCCAGCGTATATTAGTGCCAAAGGAATATGCAAGTTACTGGACCCAGTACGTCAGAATTATAATATCACTAAGGTAGCCAGACACCTAGTGAAGCATTATATCATTTGTTGGAAGCATAATCCTGGAAACGGTACTCCTACACTGGCTGGTAACTTTGCACCATCTTCCTTCCCTTTCGAGGTTCTCCAGATGGAGTTCATCGAAATGAAACGATTTACCAATTTGAGGTAAGTGCTAGTAGTAATTTGTGCATTCAGTAAATGGAATGAGGCTTACCCAACTAAAGGGAATACAGCTATGGCGACTGTGAAGGCACTCTTAAAGAGTTCTTCCTGCACTATAGATTGCCGCGTGTGATTTGGAGTGACACTGGCAGTCACTTCAATTCAAAAGTCATTGAATTGGTGTGCAAAGATTTGCATATTAAGGAGAAGTTTCATGCAGCGAACCACCCTCAGTCAGCAGGTCTGGTTGAGAAGTACAATGGTACTCTCAAACTGATGTTAGCGAAGATCCAAGAAAGCAAGGGACTGCGATGGCCAGATGCAGTACCTTTGGCTTTATTATCTACCAGAGTGACAGCGCATTCTAGAACAGGATTGTCCCGTATGAGGTGGTATGGGGTGGAGTATCCCAAGACCCAAGCACTTTTCCGAGCTAGAGTACCCCTTGCTTGTAGATTATCTGTATGAGTTGTCTAAAGATCTTCATTCTCTTCACCAACAGATTCACATCACGCTGCAACCAGTACCAAAGGGGCATAGGCATCAGATACAGCCCAGGGACTTTGTTCTTGCCAATAACTTTCAACGGAAAAGCTGCTTGGAGCCAAGGTGGAAAGGGCTCTCCTTGTCGTTCTCGCCACCCACACAGCAGTGAAGCTTGATGGTCGAAAACACTCGGTCCATGGATCACACGTCAACCCTATACCCTACCCTACCGCTTCTGTATAACTGCTGGGTCCTCAAAGGCATTTCTGATCAGGAAGGATAGTGTGTGCCATGCTTCATTCCCTTCTCTGATGCTCGATTGAGGTGGGTGCAGATGGACGAATAAAGTGACACAGCCCTGTTTGAGGTGATCCCCCAGAGATAAGTGCCGCCTCGGATAACCCTGTTTCCAATGCACCAGAATCTGAGTCTCAATGCCCACCTGATCCTGAGTTTCTGCCCCTTTTTGTTGATACAACAGTGCCTGGAATAACAAACTATAATTTGCGGCCCGAAAGAAGAACTGTGCACCAACCGAACAGTCCAGGAGTTAGGGAAGGACTTGAGCTTAGGGTGCAGGTGCTGTGCCTAAAGTGGTTATATTAGACTAGAGTGAGTTACACTGGTGCACTGCTGTTGACACTGTACAGGAGAGTTGAGGGTACTTGCCCAGAGAAAGGGTGCCTTATCCTGAAAGAAGAGGATTTGTTTTTCAGCAAGGGCTCCAGATGTGCAGCTAACCCGTGGGAATGCTTCATAGCATCATTGTTGATTAACATTAGGAGCCTACCGGCGAGGCTCTAGACAGATGCTGGGTAACTTGTACCCCTCTGGTCGGTTGTATTTTTGTGGCTACAATTCTTAAGATTTCTTTCTATGTACCCATCTGGCCATAAAGCCAGAAAGGAGGAGCACCCCCTGGCGGCCCTTCCATTACATCAGAATGGTCCTGTGTGGTCTAGTTGGTCTACTGGAAGTAGGGTGGTACTGGTAGTTGGCATCCTCATTGTCACGCTAACATTATTTTGGGTGGTTTGGTATTTAGAAGAACAGCATCCTGTGCACACTCCGGTAGGGACCACCCTGATTCCCCCTGAGCACCTATTTGTTACATTGCACCGCATAAAGAGAGACATAGAGAGACTTATACCGAGAATGCATTTCTTCAGATGCTGCATCAGGTACACAGTACCACGAATGCCTCAAATTGTTGGGTGTGTGGGTTACTCCACTTCGTTATGCCCAAGAATGATTTACTGGTGTCATTGCCCCTGTCATATTTGGGTATTTGTGAGGCATGGTTTCAATGGCTTTCTATGGTATACATGCACTATCATGCTGACACTATGAAAATGGTACAGTCTGATTACCAAGCAGTGTTGGAGTATATAGTGGTACACCAGGGATATACACCTGAGGCAGATGGTAAGGAGGGTACCCTGCATCCAGAAGCTTGCATGAACCTCTTCGGGGCTAATTAAAATGTCACTTGGTTACAAAATGAAATGCTAGATTTCCAAGGATTTAATGTTACTGAATACTTCAAAGGTTTCCGGAAGCAAAATATCACCAAAGACAAAGCCATGCCCATACCTGTGATCAATGCAAAAGCTAGTTTCTGTGTTAAAGGCTAAGGGAACGCTCCTGTAGTAGAGATCAGGTATAACTACACATACCGATTGAACACTACTAGTAGCTCACCTTTGCTTACAACTCCGAATGTATACTTCATCTGTGGGAAACAGGCATATACATGGCTTCCCAGGGGATGGTCCGGGCGGTGTTTTGTCTCTTTCTTCCTACCTCCCGTTTACATTGCACAGTCTAATTATCACAAGGATCATGGGCTATTAGCATAGGGATCTCCATCTGATTCGAGTTAAGAGAGTTGTCATTCAGATGATATTGATCAGACCGATACTTCCTTACAGCAATTTACTGACATAATGAAGGGGATTCTGTCATTTTGGGGTCCCATGTTCAATAGCTGTAATATTTGTTGCCTTGCCAGAGTAAGTGAGGGATTTAATAATACTACTGTAGGTATACTGACTAATATTACAGTCGAGCTTCAGGCTACAAGGCTCGTTGCTCTTCAAAATTCGATGGTTTTCTGGCTGATTGGGGTGGAGCCTGCACCGTCATCGGCAGCAGCTGCTGCTTGTACATTCCTGATAGCGCCCCTACCGTATACTCCGCAATAGAGAAATTACACAGACTTGCTTCAGACATCCATCAGGATAATGGTTCATGGTCCCTCACAGGGTGGCACTGAGGTCTATTGACATCATGGGGTTAGAAGATACTACTTGTCCTAATAGCTATCACAGGTGTCATCTTTACATGTTGATTATGTATTAATTGCCTTCCAGCATGTTGCACCTATTGTGTGAGCAAGCTCACCCCTACTCCTAAGTTCTCAGGAAGTGATAACAAGGTCTATACTATGATGATGTAGGATATCCAGGATATGATGCTCATAGTTAAGGGCATTTTTGAGTACTAGGTGGATTTTACTACTAAGTGTGTTATTTTCTTTGCCATTGTCACATGATTATCACATGAGTACCTATGCATTTGCTCCCTCCCCTTAGAATTGTAAAGACCCTACCAGAAAGCTCAAGAAAGCATTTAGCCACCCTTGCTGAGAGGAGGGTCTGTTAGGTTTGAAATTCCCATCCTGCAATGCACTAGATTCATGCTATATTAGGTTAACAGTGTGTGGCTAACTGGATGCCATTTGTATTCATGATATGCAACTCACTGAGCTATCCCTGTAATATGCAGGCTTCAGTTAGTGAGTGTGACTTCATTTTGCATTTCATAATGCCTATTAGACTGCTTAGACTGTGCCGAAACTAGGTCTCATTATTCGTATTGCTTCCCTCAGCAGATTTTGTTATTATTTTCTCTTCTGTTCAAGGCTCTTTCTCGACTTACTAATAATTTTGCCCTTGCATACCTAACTGAGTGTGTAATTCTGCTCCCACATTAAGAGACGCTGAGGCCCTGCACGGCAACCTAGAGTTGCCAATAACAAGTACCCATCTGTCAGGTCGTAGTGTATCCCTCTGTGTCCTCTTTGTTTATGTTCGGCCCAGGCCGGTAACTTTCCACTGTGGGCATGTTTGGAGGCTGTTGGGAGGATTCATTACGTGGTGTAGTCTATTGGGGGGCCAGTCCTTCGGCAGACATCTTAGGGTTCAGGTCAGGATGGAATCCTCTGCAGAGTTTTGCTAATAATATGTATGTTTATAATTTCTACTGTCTGACCGACTCTTCATTCTTGGGAAGCAGGTGGTTGTAATTAACCCGGGTGGCCCCTAAGGGCCTCTTCCTTCACTGTCCAAAACAAAGAATGTCCAAAAGTCCAACTTTCGCTACCTAATTACCACTCGCCCCACCCACAACAAAACTCCCTCCCACCAAAGCAAAAAAAAAGGTCATTAGAGATCATAAACTTTAAAGCTAAAGCTTTACACCTCCTGACAAAGGATTGCCACTTTCTGGTGAAGCCATAACAGCTCATGGACCCCTTGGCATTGGAAGTGGTCTGGGTCAGAGAGGGGCAGTAGTGGTGGATTGGGATAAGGATTCTCGCTGCAGGCAGCACTGTCAACATTGTGGCTGGGACAGAGAATGTTGGTGGCTGGCTGGAGGAACAGGGGCAGTAATGGCAGCTCCCTTCTCCAGATGCACCAGTCAGTGAATTCAGCATGGATGGCCTCCATCTGCTGCTGTCGGAGCCAGGCTGCAATCTCCTGCTCAGATGGTGGGCCAGCAGGAGTAGCTAAAAGAAAAAGGACAGATTTTAAATAATTCCCAATGCAAACTCTTGTTTCTATAGTGGCACAGCAGTAGCAGTACATTGCTGGTCCCCTAGGGCAATTGAAATGTTCGATGTGATTAGTAACAGGGCCAAGTTTTCCCAACGCATGTCTCACATAAAAGAAGCACTGACTGGCTCCAAGTAAATAAGCCAGATTGCTATACCACCAGATTAAAGCTAAGTGATTTTTTTCTTTTTAAAGGATTTCCTAATAAAAAAACTAAACTAACACTTTGTGTGTAAAAAACTGAAAACAAAAAAAATTACCTCTCAACGCATTAGGCAATATGAAAGACAAGTATGCTTCTTGTGCTAAATTAACAAAGGCAAGCTATTTCATCAGGTACTTTACTACTTTCTCCAGACTACCCCTGGGGCAGCTGTAATAGACAGTTTATTATCTTATTTTAAATCCAATGGCCCTGCTCTTCCCCGGTTGCTGTTCAATTCTACCCTGAGCCTAAAGAGGCAGACGACAATAATATATTACACAAGTCAGATAAAAAATGCGGATATCCTGTCTGCCATAAGTAGACAGTGGAAAAAGATGCACTGCAGTACAGGTAAAGAAACAGAAAAGCTTTTATTTGGTATGTTTGCCGCAGAGTATCCCATTGGTGCTGCAGAGTAAGTTTGAGAACTGGTTCCAACACTATTTTGCAGTCTTAAAATCTATGTTGGGGAAGTTACTCTGCCTCCACTTCAATAATTACATCTGCATAATCTCTATACTTTGTATCACGCAATCTGAAGCTCCACCTTCACAAAGTAAAGCTGCTGTGGTCTACCCTTGAAGTGGTTCACACCCTTCAAATCAATTTTCTGGGCAATATTCTGAATGCATTACAGCTGTTCTTGCACTCCAGCCAATGGTTGGGTTGTGTTATGTTATGTTAGGTTATGGTATTGACATTTTTTGAGCACTACTGCTACCCGAAGGTGTCCTGGTGCTGTATGAAGTCCTACAGAAAAAAAAGAGAGTGGAAGAAGTAACAATGACAATATTTAATGAAATGCCATGATTTTATACTTTCCTAAAGGCCAGCAGATTGGTCATAGTTCTGAGGTTATTGGTAGATCGTTCCATGTTTTGGCAGCATTGCATACAAAACTTCTGCCCCTCCCAACTGGCTTTTTTCACACAAGGCATCATCACCGTTTTTCCATCTGATGACCTCAACAAATTCTTCAGTGCATACCAGCGTAATCTCTGTTAGAGGTAGTCTACCCAGTTCCATGAAGGGCTTTGAAAACCAAACATAAGGCTTTAAATCGGGTGCGTTTTCTAACCGGCAGCCAGTGAAGTTTTTTTTTTATCTCAGCCGAAATGGAGGCATACTTGGGTGTGCCAGTCAGGAGTCTGGCTGCCGCATTCTGTAGGATCTGTAATTTGTTCAGTAGTCCTTCATGGATATTGAAATATAAGATTTTACAATTAAGGGTGGGCGTAGTAGGCGTAGTGGGGCTACACGAAGCTACGTAAAGTGAGCATGATGCTACGCCCCCTCACATGCTTCGCGTAGCCCCACTACACGCGTTCCGCCTCCCTCCTGCCCTCCTTTACATGCATAAATTTAAGTTATAAGTACAGTAAAAGTAAATAAAAGCACTTACCTGGTCCGCGGCGTCCCAGGGCTCCCTCTTCTATTTTGCGCCGACTTCTCCCATCGAAATGCGCGGCCGCCCGCACATGCGTATTGGAGAAATACGCATGCGCGGGTGGCTGTGCATGCGCATTTCTCAAATGCGCATGTGCGAGCGGCCGCGCATGCGCATTTCGATGGGAGAAGTCGGCGCAAAATAGAAGTGGGAGCCCCGGGACGCCGCGGACCAGGTAAGTGCTTTTATTTACTTTTACTGCACTTATTACTTAAATTTATGTATGTAAAGGAGGGCGGGAGGGAGGCGGGTGGTGGGCAACTTCGCTCGGTCCACGGAGCATGCGTAGTGTTGCCTACTACGCCTACTTTGCAAAATGCAAAGTAGGCAACACTATGTACACCCAGTGGGCAGAGCGTAGTCTTGCGCCCACCCTTATTTACAATAGTCCAGTCTGGATATTGTTAACGCTGTAATGACTGTTTTTTGGGAGTCTTTGGGGAACAGAGGCATTATTTTCCTGCAGGATCTCAAAATATAGGAAATATGCAACGCTACTGTGTTGACCTGGTCCCTAAAGCTAAGGTTGTTATCAATCCACACTCCCAGATTTTCACTTTCCTGCTGCTTGTGGGAAGGGGCCCTGAAGTGTCTGGCCAACAGTCAGAGGTCCATAGTTTGGGGTTATTGCCAAACAATACAACCTCAGTTTTACTGGAGTTTAGTTTTAGGCAATTTTGTGCAATCCAGACCCCTACGGCACTCATACAATCCTGGAGCCGGGACGCAGTTCTTGGCACTTCCTCTGGCCATATAGACACCACTATTTGGGTGTCGTTCGCGTAGGAAGTCAGATTGAAACCAAAATATTCAATTAGAGGCACTAATGAGGGCACATAAATATAAAAAAGTGTCAGACTCAATGAACACCCTTGCAGCACTCCACAGGGTAGTGAGAATGAATCAGCCTTGTATTCGCCCAGGGCACCCGTTTGGGCTCTGTTGGATAGGAAGGAATTGAAGAGTTTCCAGGTGGTGCCCTGGAATCCGATCTTGTGCAATTGTCCCATCAGCAAAGCATGATGGACCGTATCAAAGGCTGCTGAGAGATCCAGCATAATCAATGCAGCCTTTCCTCCCTTATCAAGAGTGGTCCTAATCTCCTCCGTGGATTTGAGTAGCGCTGTCTCCGTGCTATATCCCTCTCTGAAACCATACTGGGTTGTATTTAACACCAGTGTTTCTTGTAAAAACACCTTGACTTGCATGTTCATGTTTCTCTCCATAATTTTTGCTGGGAGTGTTCTGTCAACCATGAAAGTCCTAATATGATTCAAAATTGTGGCGTGTCAATTATGTTAAATTGGATAACTTCTTGATATCCTTCTTGAAATATTAATTTCACTGATTCAGTATGATTCACAATTGGTCCAGAAGAAAGATTTGTGCCATTGACAGATTGAACTCCTTCCCTCTTTGTTTTTCTTGTAGCCTTCAAGCCAATTTTATCTGTAAACTTCAGGTAACACATTTATCCAGTGGCCCTGGAATCATTCATTTCTGATATCTCCTTTAGAATAATGTGTCAACATTTTTATTTCACTGAAAGGACTAGATGAGGAAATGACAGTGTGTTCGCTACTTGATGGTTTTTCGGAGTTGTTTCCAAATCTGCACTCACCAGTCCAACCCCTCTTACTGATGGTGCCTTGAGTTTTCCTTCAGCGTTAACTTTGGGTACACCTCCACAAACTGCCCACTTGTCCCACAGTATAGGCATAGATTGTTTTGTCTTCTTTTCTCCTTTTCTGCTTTATATAGTGGACCACTGATAGTGCCTATTTGCATGGGTTCCACACCTGATGATGTGATCTTTGCATTTTCTGTGTTAATTCTACCAAACGTTGGTACACTGGAATGGAATTCTTGTTTCTTTTCTCCTCTCCTCTCATTCTGCCGAAAATCTATCCACAGAACCAAATCCACTAATGCAGAGATTTCTATTGGTCTCTTAGGCTAATGCGTTCTTCAATTCGTCCTTTAGACCTCGGTAGAAAACCACATCCTGGCCATTCTCTTTCTATTACCAGTTGGTTAAATTGGGCTAGGTAAGCTAATGATTCACAATTTCCCTGTTTTAGCTCCAGTAGCTCATTATCGGTTGCTTTTGATGCAATCTTTCTTTTGAAGATTAAGAGAAATTCCTTTTTGAATTCTTCGAAGTTGTATAACATCGGTTCATCTCTAGCCACTAAGGGCATGGACCAAGATGCTGTGTCTCAGGGATTCCGTGCTCAGACAGAACTGTGCATAGAGGCTTGGAACCTCAGTGAATTAGGGTGTGCCAAAACTCACCTTAGTACCCAAAATCCCCTACCAGACTAGCTACAGTGCCTCATTGGTTATCATAAACTCCCAATGCTTAGACAAACTAGAACATGAACTTAGTACACCTCAGGTAACGTGGAACACAGAAACACTCTTTCGTTATACAATCATTTCAATCCATAACAAGGAGTAAAAGAGGACACGTGCATATTTGAAATGTTTATTCACTAATGCCGTGCTCTCAAGCGCAGTATATTAGCCAATACAAGTAAACATATTATAAGAAACAAAGTATTCAGCATAGTCACTAGTCCATAGAACACAAATGGTGAAAGCATAATATTATACTAAAATGAATAGGGTTTAACAAAACCTAATTCTCACCCTCCCTAGCTAGTATGTTATATTATATCTAAGAAGTTCTCTTGTGGGTTTTAGCAGAGCGGCCCCATACCTCAAGATCCTAGTGGTAAGGGATCACATCATCAGCAACCAGCTATCTGCATGTGAATCACCATCATGTGTGTTTGTATGCTCTTGTGCAAAGCAATATAAAATGCGCCTAAAGCCAGAACTTGGCTGCAGCTGCATATATGTTATGTCTAGGAAACGTGCGAAGATCAGTGCTCATAACAAATACTGTGTTGAGATATCCTTGAACGTCAGCACTTACTGTACAGACACAGCTCGCCAAGCAAGACTGATATCAGGGCAACAACATATTATTCTCGCATGAACCGAAAACATTTTACTTGGCTCAAAGCTAAAGCAGTAGATATGTGCCGTGTGCAAAAGCAGCAGAAAGGAAAATGGCGTTTAAACTCCTAAAACGCTCATGCTAACTTTACACAGTAATCACGCTACACATGTCAATGTATCAGCTGCATCACTTTTGAGATATGACAAAATAAAGGCTATTCGATATTGAGTATCTCGGAAAATCATGGGTCAGCATATAAAGTGCACAGAGCATTGCCTTAGAAAAACTTTAGTCTTTTGAGGATCTCCACCACAATGCTCTGTGGGGGCTAAGGGCATAACTGGAGATAACAAGTGAATGACTTTGGTAGGTGTGCATGACAAGGAGCTTTTGGTAGAGCTAGAATCTTTAGGTGAGGGGATTTTAAAATTAGCCCCTGACATTAACCCACTAATCCTTGCAGCTAAATAAGACGTGGCTCTTCTGGAATTTACTATCTGTTGCCTCAAGGTCTTGTTATCTTCCCTCACTGTCACTAACTCTTTTTGGATGCACTCTACAATTTCTCCCAAAGTTTAAAAGTCACATTCTTCTGCAATTTTGCCCAGTACAAGTATTACAGTGTGTTCACTTCACTCTGTCAGAAGGCTTTTATCTATGACTTGCATTGGAGCAGAATGACAATAGTTCCCAATGCCCAACTTGAACACAGTCTGTTTTCCTGATTAATCACTGAACAACAGAGGCACTCCAAGGGGAAAAGGAGATGAGGAAAAGAAAGAGGAGACAGCCTGCAACAGTTGGTTTCTTCTCCTGTACAGTGTTCCTATCTTCTAGCTGCTTTCCTATTGACACTAACAATCCCTTCCTTGTGGAGTTTTCAAGAAACTGCAAAAGTACACAAACATGGTTAAACTTCATATTTACTCTGAACTGTCTACTGTTCTAACTAATATTAAAATGATACTATTACTAACTCAATCTGTCTAAGACTTCAGCTCCTCTTCTGATGTATTATAAAGCTGTACTCTTGCATATGTATATACTTGTAAAGCTGGACGTCTTCAGTTTAACTGCATTATAGATGCTGTATTTCTCTTTTACTCTGTGCAACAATTACCATGCAATTAAATGTCTGTTTCTTCCAGAGGAAAACCTGCTTGCACCAGGAGGTGGAGAAGACAGAAGGAGACAGTACTTCAGGAACACACAGGCAAGCACTTAATTTCTTTTGTCAGATTTGTCTCTCTTGCTAATAACTTATGAGTCTCCAATTAATGATGTTGGAGAGACTTGTATTGCAAAAGCAACAAGTAAGTTCAAATCTTAAATTATTGCTGGTATCTGTTCTTAATTGACATAACATAGATGAGAGAAATGCTATTAGGAAACTAAGCAGTACTCTCAGTTTGATGTCTTACTGAACACTAGTCACTCTGTTGTATCTATGGGAGTAACAAAATTACAAAAGCACCATCTCATGGGAGAGAAGCTACTTACTTTACAATAAGCATACTCTGAGTTGTGACACTACATCCAATACCAGACTCCTTACTGTAACCAGAAACCCAAGACACTATAATGACGGTCTTAACAACGCCGCGCTACCCTGACGAAACTTTTGCGATGGAGAACTCTGGTGAGGCTGCTCTCTCTGCAATTCTCTTCAGTGAAGTGTGCTTTCCTTATTCAGCGAGTGCTCCACAAGATCAGGTCCTCCAACCTCTAAATCAGGCCCTAAGTTTGAAGTGAAAGTCTTCCTCCTGTCAAGGAGTGGGTGTTGTAAGGTTCAACATGGCCCATGCTTAAATGTCTTCATTTTAAACATTTAACTAGACATAACTTTAGACGGTTACTTTTTACATGCTTTGCATGTATAGGATACCATATTTAGAAAGTATTCTGTCTGCTGCACATTTTCTCATAAGCATCATATCTTGATATTTGTACACTCTGTCCAAGGCTAAGGAAACTGAGCACATTGCACTTTCTTTGGTTGTCTGGTTGGAGACAGCTCTAAATCGGAAAGATAAACAATCACAACAGTGTCGCACCTCTGACACAGTACAATTAGACCAAGGCTTGGATTATATAAACAATTTAAAAGCCAGATCTCTTGGAAGAACACTTCTACGGATCATCCTGGAAAGCTGAACTATGACTGAGATGCAACCCTGCTGACTGTAATCTATATCCTGCAAAGGATGGCGGCCTGTTCTACACCAGACAGGCTTCCTGATACATCTTACACAGGTATAGGGAGTTAGTTTGTCCCAAGAGATCTGGCAGAGGTTACTCCCACTATGCTCTCTATAATTCAGGTATAATTAGGTAGTAGTGTAAGTATGATACATCCATTTATATTCATAAAATCACTCTAGCATCAAAATAGTTGAACTGTTTTTCTTTTTCACCATTCTTGTAATGCTGATAACAATGCTTTGCTTCCTCCTTCTGATAATTGCAGCTCATGTTTTTTTTACACAAGAGTACAATTACTTCAATAAATGTTCGAAACATTACTTTGTATATTTCTTGTGTCTCCCTTTGGGCATGCCTAAGTGACAACAAAAGGGTAGATCTATTCCCCCGATTTCCTTGGAGAATTAGAGTAGCCATATTCTAAGGTTGCAGATACGATGTGCTGCCTTGCTAGGTTAGGAGTTCAGATGGTGCACTGTTGAGCAAGATAGAAATTGGGTCAACATTAAGCATGGGCTGAAAATTCGTTCTGCTTGCGGAATTTGCGGATTTTTGGGCAATTCCGCGGTCCGCGAATTGCGCAAAATTGCCAAACAATCCACAATTCGCAAGTTTGTGAATTTTTTTTGCTTGTTCGCGCTTCAAAAATACAACCTTGCGCGTGCTGAGTTGACTTACCTTGATTCTGAGTTTGCCGAGATGTTTTCCTCTTGTGAACAAGATGACCGCTCCCAAAAACGACCGCATGGGTAAGTTCGCGGTAGCCGCGCTGCAAAAAAACTGAGCTGCGTTGACTTACCTTGATTCTGAGTTTGCCGAGTTGTTTTCCTCCCGCGAACAAGATGGCCGCGACCAAAAACGACTGCATGGGTAAGTTCGCGGTAGCCGCGCTGAAAAAAACCGCGAACACGCAAAAATAAAAACATCTGCAAGTTCGCACAAATTTGCCGATTTTTCGGACCACAAATTCACTTTCGCGTGCCGCGAATTCACAAATTTCGCCCATACTTAGTCAACATACGCTGATGATATGAACAGAGTCCCCATATTCTGTGGTTTATGTTGTCCAGATACACAGTCCTCCTTGAATCGTAGGAACCGTATAACAGATGTAGGGCCAGATTTTTGAAAAAAGCATGCAATGCAGTGTATCCCTCAAAGAGGCTGATCTACGTGGTGTGACTTGGAAAGAGCAGGAGAGTGCTATAACTACAGAGATATGTCTCTCTTCTCCCCTTTCCCAAGTGCCGTCACTGATTTTAGCTGCCGTACACCAGGCACACACCTTAGCACCATAGCGCTAAGGTGCTTGCCTGACTCTAGCATAGATTTTGTACAGGAATTGTAGCCTTCCTGTATAAAATACTATGCTTAGACAAGTTCAAACACTTTTCTCACTTTGTATGTGTGCTGAATAGTGCAGCAGGCATGCAAAGTAGGAAAAGAAAGGAGAAATGAAAACCTTTCTCCCGTTAAAGCCTCCTTTTCAGATGGCATTAACTTTTGGAACTAAACCCTGTCTATGTTTGTAGACAGTTCAGTTCTGTTAAAAAACATTTTTTGAATACCAGAGTATTCATAAACGTCAATAAAATGCATTTATACTATAAAACAATTGAATAAAACATATGTCTAAAAATGGCACAAAAATAGTACATCAAGCCATCTGCTGCATCTACCCTGTGTTCATTGACCCACAAACTAGTACCACAGTTCTTAACAAAGCACCCAACTGAATTGTTGCTTCATCGTCTATAAGCTGAAACAATACATTTAAGGCTTCTCTTAAATTGCTTGTTTGGTGTTTCTTTAAAAAAGACAGCAGAAATTGTCTGGAATACATAGCATAATACCCACAAACAAAAGTACAGTGCAACATTATTGGGCCAGACTTCCCATCCCAGGGACGTGGGAGGGAATCAAGATTAGAATTAAAATGCAATGGAAAACATAACCTATATTTTGGAGGGCTTGCCCTGGAATGGAACAGTAAACTACATTCCCAATGACCCATTGGTCTGGTCATGTATTTCTGACATTGCGGTATCAAATTCATATAAGTGGCCACACTTGTCTTCCGCCTCTCTGATACCATTGTTTCTGTGTCCGCTAAATCACATAGCGCTTGGTGTAGTTGTTTTTTGTTCATGTGGAGATATGCCTCTGGAACCATAAATAGCTGCTATAGATTAAACAAGCTCAGGCTAGATTACACATGCAAGCCAGGGTATCTCGGAACCTATGTCACATTTAAGACAGTCTGTTAGAAATGGCAGCTCTAGTAGGCAATGGTTTGCACCTTTGTCCAAATAGAGACCCTTCAATACAGACAGGATAAGGGAGATACACTTAAAAAATAACCCCTGCTCACCTCCTTGGTAGCTCGGCACGAGAAGTCAGGCTTGTCTTTGAGGCTGTGTGTAAAGCATTTGCACATGACATACATTAATACAGTGAAAACACTACAAAAGGACACCAAACCAGTTTTAGAAAAAGAACCAATATTCATCTGTGCAAACAAGACCAACACAGTGAAAGACCAACATACAGTAATAAAATATATGCACCTTATAAGAATAACTACAAAATGCAGTTCCTTAAAGCCGGTAGCTCCATCTGGGGTTACAGTGGTGCTGAAAAAAACCAGAATCAAACATTTCCAGCTGACCGCGTTGGTGTGGACCTGCATTAGTGTCAATAGACTTGTAACAGTACCTTTTTTTCTGGTCAACCTCGTCGGTGTGGGACGGTCATGGCATCCTTTGCTGTTGTGATGTGAAGCATAGCGGTGCAGCGTGTGGTGCCCTCAAGTCGTGGTGCAGGCAGCTGCTCGGTGACGGTCGTCCAGTGTCATCAGTGTGACCAGGCTGTGGTGTAGATTGAGGCACTGCTAGTGGCGGTGCTGACAGGCCACAGTGCAAGTGACTGTGCGGGTTGATGGGGGCTGGTGTCAGGCAGTCCAGACTGTAGTGTGGGATGGGGCAGTGTATTTTGACTTACGAGCAGAGCCCCCAAACCCCAGTGCAGGCACGGGTGTTGAGGCCAGCATGCAGCGACATCATCGGTGAGACCAGGCCAGTAAAGTGAAGCGAGGCGGTGCGGAGTGTGGTGCCCCTGGTCGTGGTGCAAGCAGAAGCTCAGTGGCAGCAATGGTCGTCATCGTCGGTGATACCAGGGTAGCGTGCCAAGTACGGTGATGCCTTCTGCGTTGCTTTCAAGACACGGAACTAGCATCCATATTGGTGATGGTGGCAGCTGATTTCCCCCTCTGTGGCAAGTGAAACCCATGGTTCCAGAGGCAGTACCAGAGGTAAGTGAAGTCTTTGCTGTCCCTCCGACTTTGTGAACAGGAGGCAAGCTCTATTTCAAGTCCTTGGAGATACTCAGCGACAAGTAAAGAAAGGTCAGTCCAGTCCTTTCACTGCCCAAGGCAGAGGCAGCAACTGCTGGTCAACCCAGCAAAGCAACAACACAGCAAAGGGGCAGTACTCCTCCTGGCAGTTTTACCAGCTCTTCCTCTTGGCAAGTTCCTTGATCCAAGCGAGTTCCAAAGTTCTGGGGTCTGGTCCCCAATATGTATACCCAGTTTCTCTTTTTTCTCTTGGGCAGGGAGTGTCTGTGCTCAGTTTAAACCAGTTTGGTCCTCTCTTGCCCAACTTCCTGGCAGGATGTTGAGACAGCATGATCCGAGGCAAGCCAGGCCCATTCAGGTGCAAGGAAATATCCTCCCACTACTCTAAATGCAGCACAGGTCTATTTAGCCCAGCCCTGACTCATTCAGGACAGGCAGAACACACCTCAACCCCAACAGTGGTTGTCTGAAGAGAATGCACATCCCCAGCCCCTGTCACTCCAAAGTTAAACAGTCAATCCACAAGCCAGCAGAGGCACACAGGATGGCTAAGCAAAAAAATACCTACTTTCAAAAAGTGGTATTTTCAAACACAGAACATACAAATCATATTTATTAAAGATGCATTTCTACATTCTGAGTTCAGGCATACTAGTCCAGTTCTCTAACTTGTCCCAATGGGAAGATATACTCATAAAATGTTTACATAGTATTCCCCATTCTATCATATGGGACAGATTGCCTTTCAATAGTGAAAAACAAATGACACTGTATTTCACTATCAGGACATGTTCACGCACCAATACATGTCCTACTTTTCTCCTTCACTGTACCCTGCCCATAGGGGTACCTTTGGGCTATTATACGGGTGACTTACATGTAATGAAAGGAAGGTTAGGGGTTGTCAAGTGGGTGCACTTGCCAAGTCAACATGGCAGTTGAAACTGTACTCAGTGGAAGCTCTAAGAACTCTTTGAAAGGCTGCTCGTGTTGGTGGCACAATCAGTGCAGCATTTTATTTACAGGCCCTGGCACTATCAGTGCACTTTACTAGGGACTTACCAGTATATCAAATATGCCAATCATGCTAACACCAATCCATAATCCAATTTATAATAGAAGCACGTGCACTTTAACAAGGTACAGAAGTGAGAAAGTGCGCAGAGACACAAAACTAGCAAAAACAGAGGCGAAACCAGGAGGTCAGACAGCAAAAAGAGAGGGGAAACATGCCGAAAGATGCCACGTCTAACACAGTTCTTGAGGATTTCCCTATGAAGGCATGCCTCCTTATTTTTCCAAATGGAAAGCTAGGCAAGGGGGCCGGAGCTTTAATGAAGTCTTCAACATATGAAAGACACAATTCTCTGTGACACATTAGGTGAGGGGACGAGATTGGAGCCATTAAAACCCTTCTACAAAACCTGTTCTACTCGATCTGCACAGAGCTGCATTTTCGAATATCCAAATTTTGGCGACATATGTTGCTGTGGGAATGCATTGAATTGTATAGATTTGTTGTAGGGGTAACAAGGCACCCCCTTCCCTGGGCTTAGGTAAATTAAATAAAGTGTCAATTGTCCTTGAATGTCGTGCCCAAGAATGCAAAATGTGTGGTGTGCCCAGGATGCTGTATCTGCAAATGTTAGGCCCAGATATGTAAAAGTGCTTGTGCAATTTAAAGTGCTATTGCCTATTGAAAAAGATGACTTAGGGTGTTTCATAGAGAGACAGGCCAGGATATAATATTTCATATAATTTGTTTGTAGTTTAAACCAGGCCATAAAATCTATAAAACCATGAATTAAAAGACACAGGGCTCTAGGTGTGCCTGCCATCAAAACAGAGTCATCCACGTACAAAAGAGAAGGCATCAAGGAGCCTTTAATTTTGGGAACATCAGGATTATATTACTTAAAAACAGTTAGAGATTATTTATGTGTAAGATAAATAAAAGTGGTGCCAGAAAACACCCTTGTCAGACACCACACATGAGTTGTTCATGTCATTGTAGCCAGATAGGTAATAATTACATACCGAGGTTAGTCTTGGTTGTTACACTGGACACAGAATCAACATTTGGATTTCATTTGAGTGGTATTGGAATCCTGAGTGGAAAGCCCAAAAGGAAAGTTTTGTATTGCCGACAAGGGTTATTCAAATTTAGGTCGGCTGCATCAGCAAGATTCAAGGATAAAACAATATCCCTGCGCTACACCTCCAGTTTATTCTGTTTTGGACAAAGAGGGAAACAAATTGTCTGGGACAAAGTGGGGGGGAAAAAGCACAACTGTTTAGTGAAGACCCTGAGAGGGAAGATTTCAGGAGTTCTTGGAGTCATGCTAAGAGTATATAGAAGTTTTAAACATCGTTTATACTCAAGGAAGGTGTGACACCAGTGTTTTATAAGATCAGGAATGTCTTAAGAAATTATAGAGGGAAACTTAAAAATATGTTACAGGATTTGTATGACAAATGTATTATATTGCCTACCCTTCTTTGACCTTGAATTTCTCCAGTTACAATATTCTTGAAGTAATTTGAGAACTTCATTTAGGCTTTTACATTTGCTATTTGGGTAGATCAACGCCCTCTGCCCAACATTCATGACTTAGCCTAGACATTAGCAGGAGCACTGTTTTCATTGTACTAGATTAGTGCATATAATCAGGTAGTATTGCATAAAGACAACATTTTTAACATCATTTATCACACCAGAGGATCTATTTCAGTATAGAATGATGGCCTTTGGGCTAATGAGTGCTGCTGACACATTCCAGAGAACAATGAAGGAAATGCTAGAAAGCCTGATATGAGCGACAGCTTTACAAGATGACATTTTAGTTTTGGGGAAATATCTTATTGATTACAAGAACGCACTTAAGAGAGGTTTTAGGACTATTGGATCCATCCTGCAGCCCAACCCATAGATGGCCTTGTCAACAAGAGCTTCTCGCATGAAACAAGATTAAGGGAGTGATTATGAGTTTGGTGGTGTTTCTTTGAGAGTGCCACCACACTAGCACCTGACTTTAGGACCACCAAACCCATATACAGTCCACCCACTGGATTACGAGTTTGTAATCCTGGTGGGTGGTCATGCAGCGGAGGTGCCATGGCAGTGTCTTTCTAAGGTTCATAGGAGAGCCTTAGAAATGCAGCACTGTGCGAGCGACACAGCATGTTCCTGCATGGCATGGACTGTGCAGTCCATATTGTGCAGGAACACGGAGCACATGCAGACTGGGGGGCACATCATGTGCCCCCTTGCATGCACCCCCCATGCACACAGGAGACACCTTAGTTTCCACAATCCCACCCTTTCCATGGCCGGCTCACCGCCATGAAAAGGAGGGCAGTAGGGAAACTCATAATATGCTCAGTGGTGCCGCAGCAGCACCATCAGTATATTATTTCCTCAGATTGTTGCACCACCGCAACAGGATCAGGGATCCAGGCAGTAGGAGTGGTCCAGTGGCAGTCCAACTGTTGTACTTGTAATACGGGGGTGGACCACCACCACACAAACCTGATCCCTCTATCTGACCTGCGCTCCATTGCTGTCTGTCTAAACCTTTCATTGTGACCTGGTTGTCACTTCCAGATAACTATGATTGTCTCATTGTGCTTTCTGATTTTATGCATTATTTCTACTGAAAACTTTAAAAATCTCTGTTTCTATTGATTGGATTTTTGTTGTTTTGATATCATATTATTTAATGAAAGGTTATCTATGAGCCTGATTCATAGAACTAACTTAAGACAAAATTCTAAACTTACTTCCATTTTGGTATTCACAGAAACCACTTACTCATTTTAGTCGTCACAGAAGGAACTTACTCATTTTAGTATTCACAGAAGGCATTTAGCAGTCCTAAAGTTAGGACTCCTAAGTTTACCACTCCTAAACTGAAAGAAATCCTAACTTTAAGACTTTCGGTATTTACAGAAGACATTTAGTAGTCCTAAAGTTGGGACTCCTAACTTTACTACTTCTAAACTGAGGGAAATCCTAACTGTAAGACTTTCGGTATTCACAGAAGGCATTTAGGAGTTCTAAAGTTAGGCCTTAGTTATTGTGTGATGCTAAGGCTGGAACCAAAGTGCCAACCTTACCCTGCATTTTATTCTTGCAACTTCAGGAGTGGATTCTTATGTGTACAGTTTGCCACTTTACTGGTTAGATCATTTTATAATTTACTTTGAACTTCCATATCTATGGCACATCTCTGTGCCCACATAGGCCTGCAACAGCCCTCCCAGTAACTGGGAGAACTCCAGAAAGAGGAAGGTCCAACCTCAGGCATTTCTCAGCAAGTAAACTAGCCAGTAGCACACAGGGCTGTCTTGAACTGGGTTACTTCCATCTCAGGCTGTATATCCCTGAAAAAAATAAAAAATACCTGTAGAGAAAAAACACGAAAACATGCCTTGCACATGTCCTATGATCCAACTAAGGATTAAGTTGATATCTCCATTCTGATCTTTAATCAGATTCTGAAGGCAAGCATCAAATACAAGAAGAAGTTTTTTAATATTAAAGTGCTTGATTTTCCCACAATGCATGATAGAATCATAACCCTATCACAAAATAATGCTGCTCTGTGACCACTCACCAGGTTTAACCAAGGGGCATTAAACTTCCATATTTAACCAATCACATTTTTTGGTGAAAGTTACATATGCATGAGACCAGAAAGGCGTAACTCAGGGTACCAGTTGGATCCATTCCTAGTCAGTGACCTTTAAAACGTTGATGTGAAAAGGAGGCTTTTTTTTATTACCATTTTTTAATCTTTCACTCCAGATTGTAATTTTCCCCACCAGGTACAGATAGGCTACTATCACCATAATACTAAAAACCTGGATCTAGACTTCATCAATCAGCCAAGCTTTTGGCTTTGTCTTCTGTTATTTCTTACTGATGGCAGGTAGGAAGGGTTTAGATATGTGGGCATTACCGAATTAGGGGACAACTTAAATACCAGTTTTTTGCATGGGTTGCAGGAGGAATTATGATGCTGAAGCTCTAAATCAGTCCTGTCTTCTGTACTGTATAACATGAAGACGATATTGAATTTCAGCTGTGTCTGTGACTTGATTTTATTTGACCTCTCAGAAGTATGAGACACCATTGGAATTCACATCATCTAACATGAGGTAAGTAGCATGGTCCATGAATGTTCATTCTCAATAACTAGATGCAGACTTTTTAAACATGTTGTAAAATGCCAAGTCTTTTTGTTAGGGTCCTAAAAGGATCATCACTATTAAATCGTGTTGATAACTATGTGGAGCCTCATTCTTTCTCCATAAAGGTAGGTATGTCTGAGCTAGGTGCTTCAAGCCTCATATGTATGAGGATGATACACATACACTCCTCCAGTTGGATAACAATCTGGGTGCCTCGAGGCCAAGTTGCCAATGTTGTAAGGTGGAGGTAAATCATTGGATTGGCTCAGGTTTAACTTTGGTTAAACTGATATGGTGGCTATTGGTGACATCCCTGACTTGTAATGTAATGTAAGTCAGTTTTTTATAAAGCACGGCTATCACTCCAAGGAGCATCTTGACGCTGAAAGACCAGAAAAGGTGAAGGGTCTGTTCGTGCTGCTTCCAGTAGTAAGGCCAGGGTACTCATATTAAAGCTCTAGCGCACATGTCCGGGAGACTAAAAATCCAAGTCTTCAGGGATTTTCTGAACTCAGATTCCAAGGCCATAGCATGGAGATGTGTGGGGAGTTTATTCAATGCTTTGGGTCCAAGAACTGCCAGGGATTTACCTCCCTTCGAGATGAGTCTGAAAGTCGGGATAGCCAACAAATTGGCATTAGAGGATCTAAGGTTGCGTGATGGATGGTAAAGCAAGAACCTCTTTTGTAGGTACTTTGGTCCTCGTGAGTGAAAACCTCTAAAGGTGATTACTAGGTCTTTGAACAATACCCGTTTGTAAATTGGTAGCCAGTGGAGAGTGTTCAGTGCGGCAGACGCTGAGGATATCCTAGGCCACTTCAATACAAGCCTGGCCGCCGCGTGTTGTACCATTTGCAGCTTGTGTATGACAACCTTGTTGGTTCCCGCATACAGACTATTACAGTAGTCGAGTCTCGTGTTACTAGGGCGACTGCTACCATTTTTCTGGCTGATAGTGGCAGTAGATCAAAGAATTTTCTTAAGCCCTTTATAACATTAAAACAGGTGCCTGCTACTGCCGGAGCCTGTTGTTTAAAAGATAGGGAGGCGTCAAACTTAAAGCCTATGTTTCGTGCTGCATTAGTCGTGTTTGGAGGCACCTCCACATCTTCAGGCCACCATTGTTTGGGAACAAAGTTATTTTGTGGGCCGAACGGCAAGATTTCCGTTTTTCCCGTATTGCACTTCAAATGATTCCTACCCATCCACTCGAAAGTGGCTGATAGGCAGCTCTTAAAGTTTTCTTCTCAGTCCTTAGTGTCTTTGTCCAGTACTAGGATAAGCTGCGTATCGTTACTTGTGGTAAGTCTGCGTTCAAACTGGTCTCATTGGCTAAGAACTTCTGCCTCTAGGTTGACACTGAGCTGTCCCTTTGTCTTTTATGTTGTGTATGTGTCCTCACCCTGCTTATTTAAGTTACACCATAACTTGTACCTGAACTGAAATGACCATATGTAGGCAGTTACCACCCTAGATGGTTTTAGTTGGACAACAGTGCTTATCTTTAGTTGTAAAAAGGGCCCACTGCCTTGTTAAATCCAAAGCACCATGACTTAATTGCTTACAGGTGCCTGTGTGTTCAATCAGACAGTATCATTGCTGAAGGAACATTATTGTTGGCCTATTTATTGGACATTCCAGGTCCCTTGTGCAACTCATCATGTGCTCTCTCAGAACTCCCACCACTTATCAAAAATAGGCCTATGAGGTATGTTCCCCCAGCTCCTTTTGTTCTTCGGATCAAAGTCTTTTAATGGTCTTGTGGTTTTGAAGGCAAGGGAGGGGGTGGGGGAGTTCTTGCCTTCTTGGTACTGATGCTTGCCCTCAGTTGTGTTATTCAGTACAGTTGACAAATTGCCTGATAAAATCACACAATATCTTCAATAACATGAAACTTCCAAATTTATATATTTCACGTTTTATTGTTTAAAGTACATTGTTTCTCTGCTTCATTACATTCCAGTAAATTGACTAGATTCCCTGTAGTAACATATGTTATGTTTAGGATTAGAATTACTGTGAGGGCAGGGATTTTGTGTCATTGTTCTTAAATAATTTGATACTGTATAAATAAAATATTCACTCTATTCGAAGGTAAATCTGAAAATTAGGATTAGTTTTGAGTTTAGTTACCGTTAAAGGATAACGTTTTCTAGTTAATGAAACTTGATTTAATGTAATACAAATAACATAATTAAATAATAACTACTGATTAGTATTTGGATAAGGGTTAGCATGATGGGTTGTGGATAAGAGCACCAGCTATAAAAATACAACTGCACTTAATTTAATGTAATTTTAGTAATGATATAGTTAACATCTGTTAGGCTTGTGATTGGTATATGAATTACAGTTAGAGTAGAGTTGTTTGACTGGTTTCATTTAAATTAATGTATTTAATATAAAGTAAATATATGTTTGATGTAAGTGATAATGTAAGTGTTAGGACTAACCCAAGACATTGAACTTTTATTTAATTACATTTAAGATAATGGGAAGTAAAACAAAGTAATTAAAACTAAATATAAATAATTAGCTATTCATCAACATTAGATATTCATCAACCCGCTATGAAGGACCAAAGTCCAAAAGAAGAAATAGTGGCGGGTGCCTCCCCATTGACTTGTCTTGGAGAGGAAAAAAAACAGCCCAAAGTTAATGCAAATGCAAATAGTTCTGACAGTAAAATGCCCTGTCCCCAATAACCCCCATCGAGTGGCGAGCCACCAAGAATGCCTCGCCCATTAATGATTAAATCAAGCACACAAGCCAACACAGAGCCCCCGGGCATTGACTTTGACGCTCCTAGCATCAACCCAGCCTCACTGTTTCAAGATCCTTGCCTTGGACAACAACAGCATAGGAAAATATTGCTCTATCCGGAGTAGGAATCCCAGGGACAATAGGATATCTTAAATAGAGGCCATATCTTACAGCTATGCCTGCACTTACCGGGTCTAGAAAGCGTGACCTCAACGGATATTGAGACAGTGTCCTTCATAGACCCTGTCTTAGGACAAAGAAATGAGTCCACACTGGTAACTTTCTTTAATCCAGAACGCGGGCCATGCTAATGAAGAATAAAAAACAACTGAACGAATGGGGCATCCAGGCCAGCCCTTATATCATCACCAACTACCCGTCCTTCCTGAAAAACCTCTCTGACATAGCTATGTCTACCAATACCAGACCGGACCAAAAACAAGTAAAGCATTCTTCCCAGTCATCTTCGATGCTGCTGGGCCTCCGGCAAGACCCGAAAACAGTCTCATGGACTGAGAACCCACTGCAAGTAATTGCCTCCACAGCTGGCGGCCCACGAAAATGCATATTAAAACCTCACAAATCGGAAAACTTGTCTTGGCTCTCTCAGGTGCTAGGGTAATGCACCGATACCTGTGTATGGCCATAAACCTAACCATGAGACGGTCCATCATTTAAACATAAGCTCTTGGAATATTCGGGGCCTCACACAGGAGAAAACAGAGCGATTAACTTCAGGTCTGCTGAAGACCCACGAAGACTTTGCCCTACAGGAAACCTGGGCCCTGGAAAACACCATCTGGGAAGACTTTACTGTAATAGAATCCATTGCCACTCCTTCCAAGGTGGGCGGCCACGCATCTGGGAGAGTGCTGATAGCCGTGAAGAACTCCCTGACTACGAAGAGTGAAATGCTCCATAGTGGGGACGGCGACCATGTCTTTATCAGCATAGAGACTGCGAGTCAGGCAAAGGGGAATCCAAAGCAAAAAATGATCCTTGGCTGCGTCTATTTACATCCAACAAAAACGGGCCCAGGTCCACCTTGAGCACGTTACTACCAATTATGAACAACCTGGAAGTTCTTTATCCAACTGACCTCTGGCTGATAATGGGCGATTATAATGCAAATCTAATGGAAATCGATCCTACCCAATCCTCCCAAATATCATCTTTTAATGCAATGTGGGCAATTCCGGAGATAAAATCCCAGTATCAGCGAAAGGATATGAATAGAATAAAGCTGGCAACAAAACTGAACCATATCGGCCTGCGCATCCTCAATGGAAGGATGGCTACAGATCAACCGGCCGCCTATTCACACATATCCTCCTCTCGAAAGGCCACCCTAGATTATATATGGATATCGCTAATGGCCTTCCATCTGGTGTCCCATTTTCTGCTGACACCGTCTTCAGACAGCGATCATGCCATTTTAACATGCAGCATTGCCCTCGGGCCACTACATCGTCCGAATATAAATCCAATAGAGACTGCTTCAGGTATGCAGACTGTGAGAAAACTCCGATGGTCGGAAAGTAACCAGGATGCATTTGAAAAGGAGGTGGATAAACTTATGACCAGAGGCCCAACAGCTGCTTGCATCCAGGCGACAGCCCCCACCTGGGAAGCTATACTGACCAGCTTTAGAGACCTTTTCGCCTCAAAACCGCCAAACTACCTCCCTAGGGTCACTCCGACTCTGACAATTCTGTCAGTGCAACAACAACACATAAGAACTGCCAAGAGTAAACTAAACAAGCTACAAAGAACAACTGCCCACAACGAAAATGACCATAAACTTTTGAAGGAGGACATCACGGCTGCGCGGAAAGCCTATAGGAAGGAACGCTTCACCCTAAAGAAATTGGAGGAAGACCAGCATTGGGTAACAGCCTTTGAGATTATAAAATTTAAAGACCAAAGGAAATTCTGGAATTGGGTTAATAAGGCCAGCAAAACCACCAAACCACTTACTGCAACCAACACCTCCCCCGCGGATTGGGAAATGTACGTTAAAATGCTCTACACAGCTCCACATGGCCAGATTACTAATAGCCCGGCCGTTCTCGATCAACCAGTCAACCAGGAAGAAACCCCCACCATTGTCAATACACTAACGGACGACATAAGCAGAATAATAAAGAAAATGCGCTGGGGTGGGGCCCCTGGACCCAACGGATTCCCAACCCAAGTTTTTAAAGCTTCTGCTGGAAAATGGGCCCGGATATTGACATCCCTCTTTGAGGTCGGAATAGTGGGTGGCCCCATTCCGGCGTCTTGGCAAGGATTGCTTCTTGTCCTCTTTCACAAGAAAGGATTGCGCTCTAACCCCAATAATTATCGGATGATAGCTCTCTTAGACGTGGACGGGAAGGCATATGCCAGCATTCTTCTAACTGCACTTACTAGGTGGACGGAAACCAACAACCTAGTTCCCTTCACTCAAACCGGTTTCCAAATAGGCTGCCACATTGAAGACAACTTGATATGCATTGCTCATCTGATGGAATCCACCTTAGCCGTAAAAGGTACAACCTTACACCTTGGTTTTATCGATTTTCGAAAAGCCTTTGACAGTGTAAGTAGGCCAAAATGATGGGAAAAAACTGAAAGATGGGGCATTCCACAGTCGTTACTTAAAGCAATTAATTGCTTTACACACTGACACCTGGGTCAAAGTGTGAGTTACGTCGAGTTGGTCGACCTCCAATAAAATCTATACCACCAGAGGTTTAAAGCAAGGGTGTGTCCTTGCACCAATGCTTTTCAATCTGTACCTCGCGGACCTTCCCGAATGGTTGTCGCGCACTCGTGCTTTCCCTCCTGGAATAGAGTCAAGAAGGATCCAAACTCTTCAATATGCAGAAGACACCATTCTGCTATATCAAACCCAGGTTGGTCTCCAGAGACTGTTCGACTCCCTCGCCCAGTACTGCAATACGAACATGCTTGAGATAAACGTGACGATAACCAAAGCAATGATAATATCACCAGGAAACACCAAAAGACCATGTGGTTCATCGAAGGGAAAAGATTGGAAACTGTCACTGCCTATAAGTATTTTGGGGTGTGGATCGACCCCAAAGGGAGACCCTCTGTGCATACAACCCAAATGCAGGCCGTTGCCCGTAGTCTGGAAGGGGCCTCTATAAGAACGAAAAGTGCTCTGCACTCTCAAAACCTAGTACCATTAATAAAACTGATCGCCGCAAAATTACTCTTCACTATCTCCTTTGGTGCAATAATATTCAAGGACAAAATGAATAATTGGTTGGACAGAGCACAATCGTCTTGCTACCGTGGGGTGTTTCGGCTGCCAAATTCAACTGCCCACGCCCAAATTCGGGAAGAATTTTCATTGTCCTCCCAGAGGTGGATAATGGGTGCAAGCTACATTAACTATTGTTTAAAAATAAAGCACGCTAGCCCCCACTCCTTAAAGAGCTGTCTATGGTTAGTCTTTAGCAACCACAAAACACCGTTGAACAAATATCTGATATCATGTTTAGAATCCCTCAAAGCAAAGGACATATGGTCATCCCCGTTGCCCATTGCGGTAAAAACAAAACTTCTAACCAAACCAGCAAAAACTCTATTAAGCGACCACGACGAGCAACGGGTCAACCAGCTCTTTCATGGCCCCTGGGTCTCTAAATTATAAACCCAGAAAATTCTTTCGTTATATCTAGCAGCTCCCATGAAAGTACACATAAAACTTCAATTAATGGGATTCCGATTTTGTTTAATCCCACTGATGGCATACAAATTTGGCCAGGGGTATAGGAAAAAGGCATTGTCTCAATGCCGCTTTTGCAAACAGGAGGAGGAAAATCGTATCCACATATTGTGCATTTGCCAAAAACTCTGAGCCCAAAGAAACTTCTGGTTGTGTCCCATTTGGCTTCTTCTCAACATCAGGACCTGCCAGGAAGCACTAGACGCTTGTATGAGGGGAGACTTTCAGCAGTTGGCGACTCGTTTTAAGTTTATTCTAGAAATTAATTCCCTTAATTCGTTTTCTGACCGATCTTGAGTTCTTTTATCTCCCGTTGACATTATCGCGCGTCTTTTTCATTAATGAATAATTTTTTCTGTTAATAATAGTTCAGTGTATTTTTTACTCCCCCAATACGTAACCGTCATTCTAGTGTGTGTATATTGCAATGATTTTAATTAATTGCGCAATAAAAACGTACTTACTTACTTTAAAACATTTTGGGTTGAAGATCAATTTAAGGGCACAATATATAGTTAAACTGTATTTAATTTACAAATGATGAAATTGATTTGAATAATATTCAAACATTTATTATCACTAAAGTGTACAGTTGGGCATTAGGGACGAGATAAAGGTCGAAACGGGGAGAGGGTGGCAATATATTGGTGATTTTATGTTAGTATAGGCTGACTAGGACATAGCAAACAAATAAAGTACTACGTAGAACAAGTGATGGTAAGAGAGCTAGGTGTATGTGTCTTGTCTTAGTCTATCTGATTAGATTTTTTCAAATATAGGCCCACAATTTAACCCAACTAACAAAATATTAATTGACTTGGCAGTTGGTTTGTTATGTACTTGATGTGCCCCTTTTTGAGCTATTTGGTTGTCTGATCTGTATATGTACACAAAAATAGATTACACCTAGTATACATAGGAGAATGTGCATAAATGTCCAGCAATATATGTATGTATGTATGTATGTATAAAATATTTCTGTAATGCGAACATAGCCAAAAGGCAGCAGAGCACTACACATGGTAAAAGACAAGCATAATGCTTTGTGATGCAGTGTTCTTTAAAGAGGTGAGTCTTCACCTCTTTCCTAACTTGGCGCAGTGGAGGGGCAGTCCTAATGCATACAGGGATATTGGTCCAGAACCTAGGTGCTTAGATGGAAACTGTGTGCTTTTTTGTATATTTCTTTTTCATATTTCTTACTCTGTAGTCTGATGGTGTCCTTGCTTTGGGTGTGCTAAGAACTACCAGAGATGGTGAATTTGTATGCGAGATAACGGAGGGTGCTGTGTGGGATGGCTTTGTAAAGGATGTAACTGGTTTTGAATAGGGTTCAGTCCAGAGGCCACAACAGAGTTCTGCTGTGGTGTGTATGATGCATAAGAAGTGGCTTTGAGAGATGTGTGTATGTCTGCAAGATCTGAGAGAGATGGGGCTTTGAAGGATGATCATTGCTGCATTCTATGGTAAGGGACATGTCTAACAGATGAAACAGGCTTGGTGTTTATGATATGCTGTTGGATCTTATGTATTTTTTCACTAAAAAAGAGGTTGATGTATTTGCATTTTTCTGTGAAGGGAGGAATAGGTGAGTCCAGCAGGGGGTTCATGCAGTGTTTGATTGACTTGAATAGAGTTCTATTTCGGTTGTTAGCTTCATTGATGGTGTTGGTATAGTAATTTGCTTTGGCTAATGTGATTAGCTTATTGCATGTGTCAATGTATGTTAGCCATTGCATAATAAATATAATAATCTAAATACACTGTAAGCAGGCTTCTTAATATACATTTATTAATCTATCATCATTCACACAAATCGATTGAGAGGTTGTCAATTTTGCAGTTCATAAAACTCATTGAGAAAGATTAATTGACACAAGAGTAGAATTTGAGGGTGACAATTTCCTGAACCTCTGAAAACAACCACAAACGCACTGGTTTATGAGTTTCCACACACTTTTTTGCCACCCATACCCACACTGAAAAGAGTCTGAGATGTACTCAACTCAATGGAGAAAAAAGTTATAATGTGCAATTGCACACATGCAGAACTACCTCTGCATTACCATACATGCCTAATTCACCAACTTTTTCCAGTAGTATTTCTGGGAACCTGCAACTTTCACACCTCCCTAGGCATACTCATAGGTACAACGCCTAACACCCAACAAGCTGTTCACTTCTGTTGACAAAAAGTCCCTCAAGAGGACTTCTAGCAATGATGTATATGAACAAGTAACCAACTCTTCAGGAAATGGTAAGCTGCAGCTCCTGATGTTGCACATGGTTCCTTTCTTGCAGCTTTAGATATTTATTTAGGTGTTTGCTTGCTTGTTTATTTAGTTTGAAAAATCAACACATTTCCCTTCCCAAATATGGCAACGTTTTCTAAAACATATGCAACGTTTAAATATTAAACTTTTCAATTTGGAACAGCCTTACTTTCGAGCTGGTGAGACAGAATACTGTTTATAACTGTATTTGTGAGAAATATCTGCACAGAAATCCTTTTGAATGCAAAAAGTTGATTAACGTGTTTGTTTGCATCGGTTACCTCTGTTTAGTATTATTTTTAGAGACTCAAACGAACGGCCATACACACACTAAATCTGTGCACAGGTTCCTTATGTGCAATTGTCATCTGTTTTGATATGCTGCAATATTTAGATAAACAGATTTATTGTGGGCAAACAAGGCTCGGGACGCGTATGTAATTTGGGATGGTTTCCTGTTTGCCTAGAATATTATACAGTAATCCATAAAGCCCAAGGCAAATGATTTTACACAGAGACTTATCGGGGAACCGATTTGAGCTATTTATATTTACTGAAACCCTCTAGGTTCCCTCTGATCCATATCTTAAGTCAGCAGGACAAACACACATGCTGCCCTGCTTCATGTGTCTTATCTCATTAAGTATTTGCGAGCAGCTAGGAGCAAAACAATCTCTTCTTTTCTTATTTGCTGTAGTGTTTGTTTTGAAATAGCTGCGTTGGGAGGTGGCCGGTCCCAACACTCCTGTATGCTGACGATGCAGCTGTCTTAGCATGTACCTCAAGAAGTCTGCAGCTTTTAATAGACACATTTACAGAATTTATGGGCAAGAGGAGTATGAAAATCAATAATTACAAACCTTACCGAATGAGTTGTGGTTCTGCAGGAGGGAAACAGCATATCTCTGGGGCATATTATCAAGAAAGGGCCTTACATTATCGCCGCTTTATCGGCAGGAACCTGCCGATAAAGCGGCGATAATGGGCTTGATAGTATGCTCTATGAATTCAAATCTAAGCCATTTTAGATGTGAAGACATGTAACATGGGCCTTGATTGGAATTCCATAGAGCATATTATCAAGCCCATTATCGCCGCTTTATCGGCAGTTTCCCACCGATAAAAGCGGCGATATTGTATGGCCCTTTCTTGATAATATCCCCCTAAGTTTTTAAAGGGAGGGAACTTCAATATATCAACGCCTTTAGTTATGTGGGGATCCTGTTTTCATCTAAACTGGTTTGGAAGCGCCATAGGGAGATCTGCATTTCAATATGAGCAGGATTAATGGAGGTCTGATGTGGTTTGCCTCGAAGCTAGGCAACAAACCTACTGCCTAGATGCGCACCCTTTATAATGCTAAAAGAATTTACTCAGCGGTGTATGGCGCAGAGATATGGTTTATTGGGGATACAAGTGACTTACAAATAGTAGAAAATTACTTTCTACTGAGACTCTTGTAGGTACCTAGGGCCGAGGCGTGAGTTCTCTCCCATGGTGGCAGATGCGGTAATATCGGTATAGCTCTAAGGCGCAGTTTCAGGAACTTTTCTTTGATTTTTCTTTTCATCCTGATATTAAGGTACGGTTGTGGCTGTATTTTGCCGTAGTCTCCCACCGTTATCCATCCATGCGCCCTGTTGGCTAGGTCTTTCTTATCTTCTATTGCCGAGATTAATCGGGCAGATTTTTTTGCCAACTTTTTGAAGGCCTGGTGGTCTATGGCGGTTTCCCAAATATCGGATAAGCCTAGCACATCAAGAGATCCAATTAGGTAGTCCCTAGGCAGTGAAGTGCGACATCTAAGTAGCTCTTCCCAAACTCTGGCATTTAAGGAGTCAGGGTCTGCGTCGCGGATCTTGCGCCAGTTAGTTACATATGCGCTCCGTCTTTCTAGTGTTTGTTTGACCACCCCGAATTCTAAACGAATTTGGGCCGGAGACGTGTATTTGGGAATATTGAAAATGGCCCTGTAGCATTTGGCTATGATGGTGTCTAACAATGCAACATCCTTCCCATGCAGCGATTCACTCCCGTTGGTGAGCGTTGGTTGAAGTTTCGCTCGGAGGATTTCAAGGAAGGATTTAAGGGTGAGGTCAGGGAGTTTGGTCTTTAGTGATTTCAGTACGAGGTGAGTCATTGATGCCTTCCCTCGGATAGACTGGAGCTGAGGCCTAGACGTGTTCTTAGAATCCAGCACGACGCCAAGGTACTTTTATGTGGCTACCCGTTCGAGCTTTACTCCGTTCAGGTACCAACAAGGGATCCTTTTCTTCCAGTAGTTCACCGTCATAACCTTAGATTTATTGAGGTTTATTTCTAGGGCATTCTTTACAGAGAAGGCGTGGGTACAATTCAAAAGATGCTGAAGGCCTATTGGCGACCGGCTTATCAGCACTAAATCATCCGCATATAACAGACTAGGAAGGGTGACTTTTCCTAGCTTGGGCGCATGATTGCAGCATTTGTCAAGTTCTTCCAGTAAGTCCGAAATAAACAGATTGAATAGAATTGGCGCTAATAAGCACCCCTGCTTTAGACCTTTAGTTGTCCTAATCTGCTTCGAGAGGTGCTGGCCAGTTCCAAGTTTAATTTTAACCCAGGTGTTAGAGTGAAGCAGTATTAGGACGTCTAGGAGATGTTTCGGAATGCCCCAATTGAATAGTTTTTCCCAAAGTTTGTTTCGGTCCACATGGTCGAAAGCTGCCATATAATCGATAAATGAAAGGAATAGCGGTAGCTTGATGGTTTTAGCTTCGCCCATCAGTAGGGACAGGGCCATGATGTTGGTTGTTGTCCCTTGGCCTTTACGGAAGCCTGTTTGGTTGGGAGGGATGATGGCTTTTTTGGATGCCCACGTCGATAGTTCTTCAAGAATGAGCCCGCTGTAACATTTTGCTTCAATGTCAAGCAAAGCAATGAGACGGTAGCTGTTCGGATTACTCTTGCTCCCTTGTTTATATATCGGACTAATGACGGACCCATGCCAGGAGTCCGGAAGGGATAAAGTAAGTCTGGCCTCGTTAAAGACCTGGCCCAAGGATACACTCCAAAAGGCTACGTCAGATTTGTAAAACATGGGGGGGATTCCATTCGGTCCCGGAGCCCCATTTGGTCGTCCCTTGGTGATTCGCCGCCCGATGTCTACTGGGGTGTATCCCAATCCATGCATGCTTGTCCCCCATTGATTGCTGGGGTTACCATCGCGATCAAACTTTGTGATTTCCATGCAGGGAGACTTTGTTGTGGTGTCTCCTATATTGTCATTATTGAAGTGTGACAATAAGTATTTGATCCATACTTCCTCTGCTATGTGCGAATTTTGCCCCAGATGGTCAGGGTTCTGGATTCTTTTTACCATTTGCCAGAACCTAGAGCTGTTTTTCTGCTTTCCTTCGTGGACAAGTTTCCCCCAAAGTTCTTTGTTCCTTTGTTTTTGGCTTACCCATTTCAGCCGTTTGAGTTGCTTTTTTGCTTCTCTCAGCGCTACTTGCAAACTAGGGTTTCCCTGATCCTTTCGTATCCGCCTCAGAGTTTGGTTAATCAAACGTTTTTGTGTTTTCATTTCCAACCGCATCTGTCTCGTGCTTTAGGGTCCCCTCACAAGGCGGAAATTGGTAGGCCTGGTACTGCCCAGTTGTTCCCCGATGGTGGTGATGAAGTCATGCCAGACATTTGCCAACTTAGATGAGCAATGAATTTGGTGGAAGAAGGTTTTCGCAATTGAACCAATAAGGTCGATGTTGTCAAGATTGCACCGTATCCGTTTTAAGTTTGCACTGACTTCTGTTTCTGGGCCAATGTAGCGTTCTTTTTCCTCTGCCGAATTGGATTTTATCTCAGCCACCAAGGGCAGGTGGTCGCTGAAATCATTCACGTCTATTTTGAAAGAAGTTATCCAGCTGAACATGTCTAAGGACATGAACATGTAATCCAAATGCGAGGATTGTGTGCTAGAGTGGAAAGTGGCTGCCGGTGGATCGTCTTCAGCATAACGTCCATTTATGGATATTCAGTTGCCAAAGAAGGTTTTTTTAATGTTTCGTTAAGTTGTTATTTTTTGTTCGACCTTGCAGCGGCACGCCCCATGCTGCGTCTAATTCATAAGAGAGGTCAGTGCCTTGCTCATTGTTGATGAGAAGCATGTTAAAATCACCAGCCAGGATGAAGGTGTCAGACTCCCCGGAGTCCCTTATTTTTTTATAAAACGTGCCCCAGCTCTTCCACCGATTTTTGTTTCCATTTGGGGTGAATATATGTATTTATAATAATGACTTCCTGGTGCTGCTTTGTTAGAGGGAGTGAGAGCTTTGCCACTTGTATGACACTTGGGGGGGTTATATGAAAGTCCAGAGCCCTAATTTCGCCTATTGTCGTTATAGAGGCGAATACCATCAGTCCTCCTGAACCGCGGCCGAAGGTTGAAGTTTTGGTTGCTGGCGTACAGAGTGACGTAAACCCCTGAAGATCAAATCCCTTATCTTCCCAAGTTTCTTGTATTAACAAGAGATCAAATGAGGTTAAATATTGTAGGAGCTCCGGATCGTTCTTTTTATTAACTAAGCCATTGATGTTCCATGAGCAGATTCTTATAACCCTACGTGCCACCAAGGGGTTAAAGGGCACTTTCCCATTCTGTCAAACATCAGCAGTCGTTATCGCGATAGTACGCTGAATACATCTCCAATTAGGGTCTGTCGATAACGACAGGTTCGTATCTTGATTGCAATATTGACCCAGTTGGGGACTTTTAATGTGTCGGTAACCTTGCCCCAGTGACCAGCTCCTAGCTCCCTTTAACGCTGAAGTGGAGTTTCTTTGAAGCTGAGGTTGGATGGAGAGTAAAAGCAGAGTTGGATAGCAGGGTTGCCTTTCCAGCTTCAAGGCAATTCCCCATTGCTGGAACATTGCCTCCTCTTCCAAGATTTTGTTAGCTATCTCCGGCGAGATCCAGGTAGTTTTGGTAATATCAGGCTGATGGGTCAAGGTGTTGGATTGGAACCCTACTTGTAAAAGGTCGTTCGAGCTGATGTTTGCTAGATTTGTTGAAGAGTGCAGGAGTCTTAGTATGTTCCCCCTATTCAATGTGTCTTCATTCCCTCTAGATATATATTCTGGAATAAACAGAATTGAGGTTGGAATGCTCTTACATCACACTTTTATTGGAACCATCGGTAGGCCCTTGATGGCCAGAGAAGCTTGATCAAGGGCATGGCTAGAAGATGATGCACCTAAGGCGAGTGAGCCCCCGCCTTGGTCATTGTCTAGCTTCGTAGACCAGAGGGCACTGTTTTTTTTCGGCTTGGGCTCAGGACAAGTTTCCGAGGTCATAATTGTGGTACTAGTTGTTTTCGGCTTGGACTCCGAACATATCTCAGAGATCGAAACCGGAGGGGTGGCGTTCCACCTGTTTTTTGCGGGTTCTTCACCCAATTTAATTATACTATTGTCCGGAGTCTGACCTGGCTTGATTATTTCGAATTGTAAAAGTTTCTGTTTGGTGCATTTTTTTGGTGTCATCTTTTTTATGGGATTATATGTTGACTTTGAGCACTGTGATGGGGGCACTGTTGGCGCGCTGTCTCGGGCTTTGGGCAAGGGGGACCGGTGGGCACTGGGTGACGGGCTCCGGCCATCGGTGTCTGAAACCGCAGTGGATGGGGATAGTTCTTCTATATTGAGCCTTACCCCTATTAGGGTACGGTTCCTACCTTTCCTTTTGTTCTTTCTGCGAGACTTTGCGTTGGTTTGAGTCGGAGGTTCAGCTGTGCTCGTGGTAGTGGTCGCTTCCTCTATTTCCGGTAGCTCAGTGGGTGAAGCTTAGGGCGGCGAGGTAATGGCTAGGCTCTGGACACTTGGCAACTTGATCTCTTGCCTTGAAGCAGTTACCGGAGGAACTGCAGGAGGGTCGGCGGTATATTGCTTTAATGGTTGGAGGACTGATGCTTTTAAGTCGCTTATCAGGTCCCCTAGCATAGATGGTAAAGATGATAATTTATCTAAGAGGGTGTCATAAAGGGAGGGTTGGATGGTAACTGGATGATCTGCAAGGACTGCATCTTGGCCCCTCCTTATCAGTCCGTTTAGTTCCGAGATTTCCAGTCAATCCCTGAAATTGACTCGGCCATTGACTGTAAGACGGTCAGCTGTGAGTCCATTTTTTGTGACTGAAAGTCCAGAGCGGTGGCCGATTGTTGCAAAGTGCTTAGGATTGTAGACCATAGGGTATCCGGGACTGAATTGCCTAAGTTAGTGCCCCCTTTCGATCTTAGGGAGGCATTGATCGTCGGTTTCTCTTCGGGGGGTTTGGCATTGTAGGCCGCAACTAATTCCTCCCACTCTTGTGCAGAAATAGAAGCCATATCATTGTTTATAGAATTATTTGTAGATTGGGAGTCATTAAACTGCAGCAATGTACGTCGTTGAGATGCTGTTAACATCGTTGGTCCAGTGGTTGGAGTTAGTTGTTCGATGATTCTGCTCAGGTTGCCTTGGAAGTTTTTTATGGGAGTCAAAGGAAGTCCTGGCGATTGGGGCAAGAGATGCCCACTTTCTTCTCTTATTAAAGCCATTGGTGACTCCACTGGTGGCTCCGTGCATACGCCTCGAGTTTCCATACCAGTGATTGCACGAGTTGGAGAACTGCTTGCACGAGTTGGAGAACTGCTAAATCGATGGAGGCCAGGCGAGTCTTCTCTTTCCACTTCCCTGTGGACCATGGACATGGTTTCCTGAGACCTCTCTGGGTTACTCAAGGCAGGTAGGCAGTGCTTACTCGGTTGAGTCAAGTTAGAGGTGGATAAGGTCTGCACACACATTGGCTCAATTATTTCTGCCTCGTTTGCAGTACTCTGCTCGCCCATATTGTTTTTTGTGACTGACCCATTTTCCGGAAAGTTAAAGATGGTAGTATAAGCATGACTAGTTGTAGAATTGAGTATAGCCAAGTCCCCTGGGTCTGTTGATGTTGATTGTGGTGGTATTGACGCGAGTATGGCTACCCCGCTGCTAAGTGAAGCAAAGTCATTTAAGCAGTTGAATGAGCCTGCTAGGCTCTTTGTTGTGTGGGTATCGACTGCTGCACCTTTTAGTAGTGGAGTTTGGAGGCCACTGATGTCCCCTGTCTTTGAAAATATGGCTGTCCCTGGGTCTTTAAGAAAGGAGAACTTTGTGTAGATCTTAGGCTGATATGAACATATCTTTTTCTTCGGCGGCATTCCGTCAATTGTTACCAAGTTTTCCAGGGCTGCTTGTGATGGCTTTTGAGAGGGCCTTTGTAAGTTGTGGGGGGCATTAATTGGACAAAGCTGCAAGTGGGCCAAGGATGCCTGGTGGTTTCAGTTTGGGTTAGAGGCTGGTTAGGTGACAACATGTCCAATGATTCAATTGGGGCTAGAGGTTGGTTGGGTGATGGTATATCCACGACTACTAGCGTACGATCCTCTCCAGTGTTGTTGCACGCTTTAAGGTTGGTGGCCTGGACATGTCCTGAATTCGGTGAAGCGCTCAGCTCTAGGTTGGCCTGTTTCCTTTTCCTCGTTTTGGATTTGGCAGGTGCTTTAGGCTTTGGTTCAAGTCTGATTGTTCCTGATCTCATTGCTCTGCCTATTTATAGTCCCTTAGTTGTCCTTTGTTATACCCTCACAGGGATGCCGAAAATGGGAACAATTCATCCGTGGGCCCCCGCACCCAGCACAGCGCTACACCTGGCTGCAATAACCGCTAATATGGAATTGGTAGTTTGTAACGGTCTTAATCGCAGGTATTTTGTGTTGTTTGTGGGCTGGCTGGGCTAGTTGGGCTAGCTGGGATTATGTAGTCTAGCCGCTCGCTGTGTGTGTGGCGTACAGTTCAAATCCGTGGCTGTTCCTCTCCTACAACCCACTTGTCTGCTTTGCTGCCCAGACACTCCTCTTTCCCAACCCAGATGATAGCAGTGCTAGCGGGGTACCTGTAGTGAGAAGGTCTTAATGGCTCCTCCCGTCTGCTGCTTTCTCCCAGCGCTTGACTCAGCTGGGCTAGGTGCTCACACCTGGACGTGGCCTAGCTCTTTCTTGCTCCTTTCCCTGGTTAGAACTGCCTGAGGATGAGTTATGGGATGTGGGTTTTGCCAGGTGCTGTTCCTCCAGCGCTGGTGTTGTTCTCACAGCGCTCGGCTCACCAGAGCTTAGCGCTCACACCTTGCGCCTTGTGCCACCTGGACTTCTCCCTGGTCCCTGATCTCAAAGTCTGCGGGCGGTCTTCGAGTAGCTGAGGCTGAGGCTGCTTTGAGGCAGCGTTGAGGTAGCGTTGGACGGCGTTGTTATTGCAGCGCTCACGATGCAGCGCTCACACTTGTCAACAACGCCTCAGTGGGGGAGGCAGTGGAAGACCAAGATAGCCAAGATGACAGACCCCCCCCAATACTGTGGCAATACTGTGGCGGCTCCGTGGCAGCTCAGTGGCTCAGTTGCAACTCAATGATGTTCTTCGCAGACAGGTATTACAATTTTGATCAGAAAAATGGAGGCTAGGCTGCAGCGGGTATTGTCTCTGTCATTTCGCTTTATAGCTCACAGTTCACACACACTCTCCCCTCTGCACCTCTTTCTCTCTTTTCTGCGGGCTTGGCAGGTAATGGCAGTTAGAGGCAGGTAGAGGGCAACTACGGAAAGGGTTGTGGTGCTGGAGGCAAGGAAAGGGAGGCTCACCACGTTTCGCTTCCACTGCTGACCTCGTCAGGGGAGCCTCTGCAGGACACCAAAATACGCCGGAGCACAGCGGAATGCAGCAGCGGAGTGCTGCAGCGGCTGACACAGGCAGGACACAGGCTCCGAAGCTGGAATCAGGCCAAGGGTGAACAGACAGGCAGCCCCTCGAGTCTCTGCTGCTCTGCTGCTCTGCTCCAGACCACCCGCCCCCGCTCCGCAACCGAGGCCGCTGCCGCTCTTGCCACACTCCGGTCTCCAGTCTCCGGGCGCAAGCCCCAAGCAAGTTCCAAGAGCTGTACCCCGCTGTCCCCTCTCGCCCGAAGACTGAACACCGACCTCAAGCACCGGCACAGGGTTCCGGGCTTCGGGCTTTGGGCTCCGAGCTCCGAGGTCCAACGCTGCACCAAATGCCGCTCACTGCACTCCGCACGTGACTCTGGATTATAAACGATGGATATTGTCCATGACAGTGATAACAAGGTAACCCTACAATTCACGCTTACAGTAATTCAATCAAATATCATACTATTTAGAATTCTACAGTAATTGCTTTTGCATTTTTAAAATATTGATATTAATATGTGCTTTTGTTATTAGCACTATTTGTTAGTAGTGTTTTTTCACTGTGATACACTAAATACCTTTTAAGACACAGTCTGTGTTAGTTCTGGCCCAGCACCTTAGCCATTTAAGCTCTGCTTGTTTATGGTGGGTACAGGCACTCACGTTTGAGGTCTAGGACTCGGTTTCTCCATAATACTTTGACCAGGAGCAAGACGGACAGAGGCAGAAAAGCAGAAAAAAGGGGAAACAGAACAGTGGGAAAACTGTGACAAAAGAAGAACACAAGGATGGTACAGTCACCTTCAATGATAGGGGAACGTAGGGAAGGAGAGTAATGGTGGTAGCTCTACAACTTCTTGTTGGTTTAATCAGAAGTCCTCTTCCCTCCTTGTAGTCAATTAAATCTATTTTTATTGAATTAATCCCAAGTTTTAAAGCTAACTATGCTGTTTCTTCTATTTTTCCAGTGTCCTATTCAATGCTCCCTCTAATTATTTTCCTCTGTGCGCTGCAGCAAATGCTATGTGCGCCAAGAACTGGGCAATTAATACATTCATTAAATGAGTAAATAACTATAAATTAAAAGCAATACTTTACAACCCACTAGTAAATCAGAAATTTCAAATTACATTTAAAAACAATTAAATTGCAGATTATAAATTACAGACAATACAAAAAACTAATAATATAATACTAATTCCTTATAATGCCATAATAACTAAAATTATCAAAATGATAACAACACATTATTTTTTAGAATAAATAAAACAATATTACATACTATGACATTTAAAAAAACGACATTATGTACCTATAAACACAACATGCATACCTTCTATGTTCTGTCCTAGAATATGTTTGAATCAACATTGAAGAGATATGCCTGTTACAGCTGTTATGTTCAAAGGTTGAAACGTTCCCATACTGAAAACCACCCCTTTTTTTCTTCTCAAGAAGAAAACTTGGGCATGCCGGAGATAAGACTCCAGACACTGCCCAGCCTAGCCCACAACACAATCTGCCCCACTCTATTCACAAATGAAACATGCTTGTAGACTTGCTGCCTTTCATTTGTTAAAAGGGCCCAACTGCAGGGCAGATTGTGTGCCTTTGTTACAGTAATCATCTTAATTGCAGCGCGTGACGGATGTTGCGATTAACATGATTACTTACAAAAAGCAACACAATCTGACTGTTTTCGTGCCGCATGCATTTTAAAAGCGGCGGTGTGAAGGTCCTCTGTTGCCTGTGCGCGCTTTACATTTTATAATGCGTAAAGGGAAACATAGGTGTACTCGCGCCTTAGAGGTAAGAGTGGTCCTATTACCAACCCTGCTAAACAACAAATAGCGAAAGGTGCAACCCAAATTCCTCTTGCTCAGGGCCGGACTGGATAGTCGACAGTTTGGAATGCTGCTGAGCTGGGGGGTGATTTCGTTCATGGAGACCTGCGTGTGCTAAACGAAATTCGTTTTACATTAATTATTTCGGAGCACACGCAGGTCTCTATGAACGAAATCAGCCCCCAGCTCGGCAGCATTCCAAACTGCCCGGTAGTCAGTCCAGCCCTGCTCTTGCTCTTTTCCTACCGATTTCTCTTAACCCCTGTAACAGAAGTCAACACCTCTTTAAAATCAAACTTTAAATTCAAGGTATTTGGATAGTCAAAAACTGTAATTATTTTAGTAATCATCAATCTACAAATCCAAAGTATAATCTGAAACTTCTTTGAAAAATAAAAGAACTAATATTAATACCGGCCAAACTAATCCTGAGCTACATTGCCTACAATTATCCACAAAATATATATATTTTTTTTGCTGATGCTGCTAAAGAAACAAGTGCAGGCTCAGCATAATCAAAATATGGAGACAGCAATGGCTCACATGTACTTAGTATTAAATTCCCAACCATGACACCGTTGCTATATCTAAAAAGAATAAGATACTTGAAAATATTATCTCTAACTTACTGAAATGGTTAGCCAATCTGGTTTCAACAAGATGGGGCATATGTACAAGAAACTGGCAAAGTGTGATGTTACGCCAAAATTGTTAACACTGTGCTCTCTCAGTTTCAAAATGCAGTGATGTGCTGAATTTACAAAAAATATGGCGCACCCCTGCATTTCCTCCAGCTCTGGCCTTAAACAAGCTGCCAAGAACCAGTGCAGGCACTTTAGCGCAATTTTACTAGGGTGCCTGCACTGCAGGGGGAACTGTTTATCTGCAGTAAGATGTCACTCACTGCACATAAACAATCTTAATAGGCCAATTGCTCTAGCCATGTGTGTGGCAGAATGCAGTACACGTGGAAAGAGCAATATACAAGGAGGAATATAACATCTCTCCTCGTATCGCCTGTTTAAGACCAAGTATTTTTATGGTCTTATTTTTGGCACTGCTCCATACCTTCAAAATATGGGGCAGCATAAAAAAACTATGGGTTTTGCAGAGGAATGCCAACTGCAACACCCATTGCCCTCCCCTTTCACACTAAGTGCTGTGTGAACAGGGGCATTATTTACAAGGTGGCATTAAGACACGTTAAGTGGTTTAACGCCGACTTGTAAATAAGGCGAAGGACTTAACAGTACCAGTATGTCACAAAAAGTGACATTCTGGTGGTATTAACTCTTGTAAATATGCCCCAAAGAGTTCAAAATTCTTGCTATAAGCACATAAACTGAAGACAAAGACAAGAAGCTCATCTGCCATGTCAGCTGCTCTTAAACACACCAAAGGTGCATTTGCTTGCCATCTCCATGATTATATAGTAAATGATGTTACTAACAGTTCTTTCCACACTTGAAAGCACTGGACAGTCTCTACTGAGACTTTGCCTGCAGACATAATGAGCGTCTTGTGACAGCAAGGCATTTGGCACTGGAGGTGCCAGGCTCCTCAGCTAAACTTTGGGCCTATGCATTAAATGCTACACATTTATCACTGCTTAAAGCCCACTGGGAACTAAGTGCAGGTATTTCCCCACTGTACATGCGTGCAAGTGTATATTTGGTGTTATGCAACCAAATGTTCAGTGAAAAATGCCAGTTTCCAACAGAGGACAGAGGACTGGCAGTCAAAAATGGGTACATTGTCCATGTGTTTTAAGTGCATGCTTTTAACGTATGAACACCTTATTGTTGAATCTTTTGCTCATGCTGTCTTGCAACCTGAATAGGTGTATTTTCCTTTTCTATCCTTCTCCCTTCATTCAGCAACTCATTTGCTGTGTATACTTATATGTGCTCTACTGTTTCACAGGAGTGACTAATCTTATCATTATTCATAAATATTTTGGTGGTAGTTCAATGAACAATTGTTGTTTTACATCAAATGTTTACCTTGCTGTGTCATCATCACTTATTTGCACTCAATAATGTTAACCTGTAACCCACATAACCATAGCTTTCATGATTTACACATGATTTATTAATTATATACACGTTATATTTGACATATTGTTATGTTGTTTCATATTCAGCTTTAGCAGACTGAATGAATCATATATTTTGAGTAACTTTAGTTAGCATATGTGAAACTTAAGATTGATGAGTAAGCCTATGTGCCTAACTTTACGTTTGAAATGAACGTTGTATTTCTGCTTTCTATGCATAACACTTTTTCTGTTTCAGACACCAGTGTGCACTCATTTAGAAATTAAACACTTTATTAGCTTACATTTTGAAAGTCATAAAGTAGGAATAAGCAGGTTTGGACAGTAATTAGTTGTTGGTAATATGCCCCAATCTTGAGAGCAAAAACATTCCTCTACATTCTGGTAGGAACCTTTATTTGGTTCTTCTTTCGAAGCTGTATTTCCTGACACCTGCTGCTTCGGAATTTCCCTGAACTGTCTACAACTTTATCTTAATTTTAGGGCAGTTCTTTTAATGGAAACAGGTCTGTGCTTTGATTTGTATATTTGCCTTTACTAAAGCAATATCCATATTACTAATCAAATTATTTGGATGATATTCGTGATTACTGTATTTAGATACATTTCAATTTCTGCCTTAGTGATTTTATTGGAGATTGTAAGCCTTTATGGTTTACAAACTTAATCCGCCCTGTAATTACTGGGCAATGTCTTCTTTGCTATCAATGCAATATGAAAGAATTTGTAATTTTAGCCTCAGTCGAATATAAAAGATTCATCCTTGTGAACATAGTGGAGTTCCGAATTTGCTCCAAGTTGTGCAAATACCATCCTTATCTATCAAATCTGGTAAGAGAGGACGGTTTTCTTAGAATTTGCCCCAAAATCCATCTGAATCTGTTCCAACCCAATCTGTATCCCTGAGTTTCCAATGGTCCAATTTGGAGAATTGGTGGTGTTCCGGGATTTCTAAGCGCTGTAGAGTCCTCGGTTTGTGAGTATAGTAGAGGTATACATCTTTGAAAGTGCCAAGCATTGCAGTATTTGTGGGTTTTGATGAGTTAGTTTGTTGCTTTGAGAGGTGTTATTTTGAGTCCAAGAGAGCCCCAGTATGTTATGAGATGTGTAATATTGTCTAATGTATATTACTTGGGCTTATGAAGAAAAATGCACTTGCTGTAAAGTTGAAGTTTTGGCTATTGGGCCTATCAAAGTTTAAGTTCCTGGGCTATATATTGAGTATATTATGTTGTAACTGTCTGTTAAGGTGTGTGGCTTCAGAACGTGAAGTGCTAGGTGCTGCACATTGAGCTAGAGACTTGTTAAACCTCTATGATGAGAGTGAAAAATTGAGATTGGTATTTGGTGATTCCTTTTGCATAGTAAAGAGGACCATATTAGTTAGGGTGACTTCTCGCTGGTCAAGATTTCACTTTGGGTGTGTGATAATGTCCTTCTAGTTTTATTCTCTGATTTCTCTGAAGCGATTATGTACTTTGAATTTGCCTTTAGTGTAACAGACATGAGGTTTCTTTTTGGTTTTCAATGATTTGCTATTGCAAAGCTGAATTGTTGTTGATTGAGAACTGCTGTGAGGTGCTGCGAGGTGTGTCATAGGGTGAAGCAGTGGTATTGGTTGGTTGGTGTGTGTGCCATGCTGGATTGATCATTACGTCAGAGTGTCGTGTTGTGAGTGAACACTGTTGTGGTGTCACACTGGGATTGCATGTCAGTTTCGTTGCATGTAAACGTATGATTTGCTAAGAACGACCTGTTTTTTCAATTGACATTTCATTCATAAAGTCAAGTCATAAAATTTGTATAGCGCACTACATACCCAGAGGGTTTCAAGGCGCTTAGGGAGGGGAGGAGGATTATTTGTCAAATATCCACGTTTTAAGCTGCTTTCTGAACGCTAGGTGGTTCTGGGTGAGGCGCAGGTAAGCGGGGAGTGAGTTCCATGTTTTAGCAGCCAGGTATGAAAAGGATCTGCCTCCCATGGTGGTCTTGTTGATGCGAGGTACAGTGGCGAGGGCTTGGCTGGAAGACCGTAGTTGGCGGGGGGGGTGTAGAAGGACAGTCGAGAGTTGAGGCAATCTGGTCCGATGTCGTAGAGTGATTTGTGTGCGTGGGTAAGCAGTCGGAAAGTGATCCTCTTATTGACGGGTAGCCAGTGGAGGTCTTTAAGGTGACCAGAGATGTGTTCGTTGCGTGGGATGTCTAATATGAGCCTGGCTGATGCGTTTTGGATTCGTTGGAGTTTCTTCTGGAGTTTTGCGGTAGTGCCCGCGTAGAGGGTGTTTCCGTAGTCCAGTCGGCTCGTGACCAGAGCGTGGGTGACTGTTTTCCTTGTTTCGGAGGGGATCCAGCGAAATGTTTTTCTGAGCATGCGAAGAATGTTGAAGCAGGAAGAGGATACGGCGCTGACTTGTCTGTTCATTGAAAGTGAAGAATCCAGGATAACGCCTAGGTTCCGTGCGTGGTCTGTCGGGATGGGTGCTTTTCCGAGGGCTTCCGGCCACCAGGAGTCGTCCCATGCAGAGGGGGAAGTACCTAAGATGAGGACTTCTGTTTTGTCTGAGTTCAGTTTCAGACGGCTTAGCTTCATCCATTCGGCAACTTCTTTCATTCCTTCGTGTAGGTTAGTTTTGGCGGTGCTGGGGTCATTGGTGAGAGAAAGGATTAGTTGAGTGTCGTCCGCGTAGGAGATGATGTTGAGGTTGTGTTGGCGTGCGATGGCCGCGAGGGGGCTCATGTATACGTTGAAGAGGGTGGGACTGAGTGAGGATCCTTGAGGTACGCCACAGATGACATCAGAGGCCTCGGACTTGAATGGAGGAAGGCGGACTCTCTGGGTTCTTCCGGTGAGGAACGAGGTGATCCATTCAAGAGCTTTTCCTTGGATTTCGATGTTATTGAGGCGTTGTAGAAGGGTGCTGTGGCAGACTGTGTCGAATGCTGCAGAGAGGTCGAGGGGGATGAGGGCGACTGTGTCTCCACTGTCCAGTAGAGTTCGAATGTCGTCTGTTGCTGCGATGAGGGCGGTCTCAGTGCTATGTTTTGCTCGGAAGCCAGATTGTGAGGGGTCGAGGGATTTGTTGGCTTCGAGGAAAGCGGCGAGCTGGTTGTTGACGGCTTTCTCGATGACTTTGGCCGGGAATGGAAGAAGCGAGATGGGGCGGTAATTTTTGAGTTCGGTGGGGTCCGCTGTTGGTTTTTTCAGAAGGACGGTGAGTTCAGCGTGTTTCCAGTCTTCTGGGAAGGTGGCGGAGTTGAAGGAGCAATTGATGACGTCTCGGAGGTGCGGTGCGATGACGGAGTCTGCTTTGTTGAAGATGTGGTGAGGGCATGGGTCTGTTGGGGATCCTGAGTGGATGGAATTCATCAGGCGGATGGTGTCCTCAGTGGAAATTGGGTTCCAAGCGTTAAGGGTGTTCACGGGGGGAAGATGGTCAGCAGATGGTAGGGTGGGCTGGTTTCCGGGTTGGTTGTCAAAGCTGTTGTGGATGTCTGCAATCTTGTTGTGGAAAAAAGAGGCTAGGGAGTCGCAGAGGGTTTGAGAGGGTGTGATGTCGTTGGAGTTGGCTGAGGGATTGGAAAATTCCTTGACGATGTTGAAAAGTTCCTTGCTGTTGTGGGCGTTGTTGTCAAGTCGATCCTTGAATGCTGTTTTCTTGGCTTTTCGGATCAGTTGGTGGTGAGAGCGGGTGGCGCTTTTGAAGGCGTCCTTGGTGCTGGTGGTTGGGTCTTTTTTCCAGGCCTTTTCAAGGGAGCGGCAGAGTTTCTTGGACTTCTTGAGATCATCGTTGAACCATGAGGCTTTCTTGCTGCCAGGTTTGCTTTGACGTTTTTTCAGTGAAGCTAAGGTGTCGGCGGTGTTGGATAACCATAGGGTGAGGTTGGCGGCGGCTTCGTTGGCGTTGGAAGAGGGGGCTGGGGAGTTTCGAAGGAGCGATGCGGAGATTTGGTCCGTGGTGATTTTGTTCCAGTTTCTTTGCAGGGTAGGTTGGGAGTGGTTGATGGGTTTCGGCTTGTTGTAGATGAAGTGAACGCAGCTGTGGTCGGTCCAGAGGAGATCCGTGGTGTGGCTGAAGGAGACATGGTTGCTGGATGTGACGATGGGGTCGAGTGTGTGACCTGCGATGTGGGTGGGGGAAGTGACTAGTTGTTTAAGTCCGAGGTTGGCGAGGTTGTCCAAGAGGGTGGTGGTGTTGCGGTCATTGGTCTTTTCAAGGTGAAAGTTGAGGTCTCCCAGAAGGATGTAGTCTTTGGAGGGGAGCGCGTGTGGGGTGATGAAGTCCGTGATGTCTTCACTGAATTTTGCGCGGGGTCCTGGTGGTCTGTAGAGGAGAGTGCCTCTGAGTGTTGTTTTGGGATCGATGTGGATCTGGAAGTGAAGGTGTTCGGAGTTAGCGAGATTGACGTCAGAGCTGGTTGAGATGCAGATAGATTTCTTATGGACGATAGCGATTCCTCCTCCTGTGTGGCTGGTACGGTCTTTGCGGGTGATCTTATAGTCTTCAGGAATGGCAATTGTGATGTCTGGTGCGGAGGAAGCATTCATCCATGTTTCCGTAAGGAAGGCGATGTCCGGAGAAATGGTGTCTAGTAGATTCCATAGGTCAATGGCATGCCTGTGGATCGATCTGGTGTTGAGAAGGATGCATTGTAGGTGGTTGGGGTCGGGAATCTGAGGTGTGGTCGTAGCTGAGATGTTGTCGGTGCCGCTGAATTTGCAGGAGTAGCAGGAGAAAGGGCCATGGGTGTGTCCAGGAGCGGCTTGGACGCAGATGGGGGCGCGACCGGGGTCGAGGGCTAGGAGGGTGGCGGTATCGTAGGTAATGCGGGAGGGCTGGGCAGCGCGTGGGGCAGGGGGTCTGGCGCTGGGCGCGGTCCAGGCGCGGACGGGCGTAGACGGGCTTACCTTTGGCGCACCTTCGGCGCGGATTGGGCGCGAACGCTGGGGGTGGACGCTGCGCGCGAATGTGACGGTCATATATGGATAGTGGGAAGGGGGAGGGGCGAGGGCGTCTCAGCTGGGAGGCGGGGCGGGCACACGAGGACAACAACACACAAAATGGAGGGGTCAGCACGGCAGGAGCGCCTGGGGGAAAACTTGAATGCAGCAGTGAGCAAACGCTAGCAATAATGAAAAGCCAATAAGCAGAGCGCTATACCCAAGCAGACAGCAGTCAACAAAAATGAGGTCAGTTTCGGTGAAAAATGCGCTGCAAACGATAACACAGACGGCAACAGAGTAGCGCTGGCTACCTGTCCGCGAGGGTGATTAGGCTCCTTCCAAGGGTATTCCTGCCCAAACCAGTATTGTTTTACACACTTGTATTTGGTTTTCACTGACTAAGTAATATCACTGCAATCAAAGGGTCCTTGCTGTTTCCTCCCCATGATACCTTTAACATGAGAATATTTGATAATTTGAGGCAGGTGTTGAAAGACCAGCCCTTATGAATATGGAGTGAACATCTGCGAGCCCCAACCAACCCCTAGTTATGGTCCTCGTGGTGGAAATGGAATGCAGGAAATTGGATGTCATGATTGTGGTTGGATGATGGAGGGTGGAAATGGCGGCACACTCAGGAGAGGGCATGGAATGCCTGTTAACCTGAATTTGAAAAATTATATATCTAAGCTGAAGAAATCGACACCATGTCATTATTGTAATAAATTTGGGCACAGGAAAAATTAGTGTTGTTTGAAACCAAACTGAGTACATTTTGATGGCCAAGGGCCGAATATGAATGTTATGCCAATCGAAAAGCCCAGGTTTAAAGACCAGCCAATCCTAACATGCCACAGGTCCCCATGATGTAGCATAATCTGAACACTCAAATGTTCAATGCAAATGTCAGTGCACAAGCTGGAAAAAAACCCATTCTGGAGCTTAAATACTATCCAAAAGTTCTTAGACTTTGACACCTTTGAACACCCAGGGTCAGATCAATCGCAATAATGCTGCCTAAGAGAGTAAGAGGATTGTGTGAGCATCCATAAACCTATTGCTTAGTTATTCCCCATTCTGACAAAGGAAGATTTGCCACCCTACTTAAACTATTCTGTAAAAGGTAAAGTGTGGGATTATGGTGGTAAATATATAGGCCTTCTTAAAGCTTAAAACCCTGCTACATTCATTTTTCACTAATGCAAGGCCTATCTCTCTCATAGGCTAACATTGGGATTGACTTAAAAAGCCAAAAAGCTAGAGATTGGTAGTTTGGTGTCTCTGGATCCAAAATTTGAAATCACAACCTAGTATGAAGTTGAATTTTAAATTGCAAGTCTGAAAATGACACTTTTAGGAGGTTAGTGTATTCCTACTTTAACCATTCTGCACCTCTGCCTGTTCCTGAATATACATCTGGGTTGAGGGACAACTGGGCTTTGCTCATTTCCTCTAGACAATTCCCCTGCTCACCCCCTTGGTAGCTTGGCAAAGCAGACAGGCTTATCTCAGAGGCAGTGCTTTAAGCATTTATGACCACATACAGTAATAAAGTGAATACACTACAAATGGACACGACACAGTAGTATTATAAAAATAAGGATTTTTATATAAGGCTTAGCACAAGACCAAATAACGACAAAAATATACCACAATCTTAATAAATACTCTTGGAAGGGAAAATAATAGTTCAAGTGTAGTTTCTTCTTAGCACAAAAAGTCTTTAGTATCAAAAGCAACTATTCTTTAGATTGTGGTTGCGCTATGGTCTGCTTTCACTATGTAGCGCACACTAATCACTGCACATGGGTCATAAATGCAAAGTTCAAATCCTCACCGCTGACCCACCAATGTTAGACTTGGCTGTCTCTAGTTGGCAGAGGTATACACAATGGTTAGAGCGGCAGACCCTGATGCAGACATCTAGCCCGGGACCAGGGTTCATTTCCCCGACTCGGGCGGGTCTTTGGCTCAAAATTCCACGGACCTGATATTTCTTGCCACAGTGCCTATTCCAATCATGGAGTCCCACTCTGCAACTCTGGGCAATAGCTTGCTTAATCTCCACAACGACCCCCACAACGCTAAGGATGCCTGGCCTCCACCTTGGGGTGCCCAGGAGTGGACGCCTCACAGGGAAAGCCAGGATGGGTTCGACAGCGGTATTCTTACAAGCGCCTTGAGACCCTTGCGGGTGAGTAGTGCGCTATACAAGTATCAATTTACATTTTACAATTTACACCAAGGAAGCTAGAGTGTGACAAAGGCACCTGAATAGGGCTGTTCCTGTCTCCACACAAAGAGCTGCATACCCCCTGCAGTGTGTCTAGAGCCAGGGCAGAAAAGGTGGGGACCTTCTTATTTTCAAAGGCCTTTTTGAAGTCCCCTCCACTTCAAAGGCACAACTGGGTATATATACTGGGCCCCTAGCACCACCAAATCAGAACTTTGACACCTTTGAACACCCAGGGTCAGATCAATCGCAATAATGCTGCCTAAGAGAGTAAGAGGATTGTGTGAGCATCCATAAACCTATTGTTTAGTTATTCCCCATTCTGACAAAGGAAGATTTGCCTCCCTACTTAAACTATTCTGTAAAAGGGGACGTGTGGGATTATGGTGGTAAATATATAGGCCTTCTTATAGCTGGTATACCCATAAACATAACCCTTACATTTCCTCAAATAATCCAGGACAACCTCTCACCAGGTAGTGGTTGGAATCAACCCTGTGATTGAAACCATGATAGAGCAAAACATTTTTAAAGAGATTGTATTAAGTCCCTGCAAATCTTCAGTCCTGGGGATACAGAAATCAAGTAAGAAGTTGAGGGTCATTCAAAAGCTCTAAAAAAACAATATTGTAGTTGCATGTTATCCTGTGGTACGAAATCCAGCTGAACTGCTGTTTCAGTTCCCTTGTGCCGCTGAGTGGCTTGCAGCGATCAACATGCGCTAAACATTCTTTTCCATTCCTTTGCACAAAGACAGGCAGTTCCTTTTGAATTCCAGTCTGGAAGCAGAGTTCTGGAATGGTGTTGAGTTCCTCAAAGGTAGACAGAGAGCTCCTAAAACGATTTAAAGCTGCTGTGTAATTCAGTCATCGTTCAATATATCGTGACATGTTGGTGCTACAGGACACAATCCAACAAATTTAGGATTTTGGCCTCTCATTTTTGCCTTTTTCCAAGGCTAATATGGACATTCTGGCTACTTTTACAACCTTGAAATGGGCACTTGCAATGTCACCACTAGTATGACCAGCACAAATTGGAGTGCATCCTGTCACTGTCTTCACACTTTATGTTAACCTCCTTGTAAGGCCCAAACCTTCTCTTTTATTACATATAAGTCACCCCTAAGGTAGGCCATAGGAAGCCCTATGGGCAGAGTGCATTGTATTTAAACAGTAGGGCATTTACTTTTGAGTTTAAATTACCAGGTAGTGAAAAACTGCTACATTCATTTTTCACTAATGCAAGGCCTATCTCTCTCATAGGCTAACATTGGGATTGACTTAAAAAGCTAAAAAGCTAGAGATTGGGAGTTTGGTGTCTCTGGATCCAAAATTTGAAATCACAACCTAGTATGAAGTTGAATTTTAAATTGCAAGTCTGAAAATTACACTTTTAGGAGGTTAGTGTATTCTTACTTTAACCATTCTGCACCTCTGCCTGTCCCTGAATACACATCATGGTTGAGGGACAACTTGGCTTTGCTCATTTCCCTCTAGCCATTCTCACCAAGGAAGCTAGGGTGTGACAAAGGCACCTGAATAGGGCTATTCCTGTCTCCACACAAATAGCTGCATACCCCCTGCAGTGTGTCTAGAGCCAGGGCAGAAAAGGTGGGGACCTTCTTATTTTCAAAGGCCTTTTTGAAGTCTCCTCCACTTCAAAGGCACAACTGGGTATATATACTGGGCCCCTAGCACCACCAAATCAGACCTTTGCTGGAAGGAAGGACATTCTGATTGTTGGAAGAGTTGCTGTGATTCAGGAGGGACTGCCACTTTGCTAAATTTTTTGCTGTGGTGGCCTGCTGCCTAATGGTTCTTACCTCGGAGTGAGAAGGACTGGATCTGCTGTCTACATCCTTGGACCTACGTTTCTTCAAGGGCTTGCCAGCTTTTCCCCTGTTCTTGAAGTCTCATGTCTTCATCTGTAGGACTCTGCCATCTTTGAGACTTCCCTTGCCTGAGGTGCCCCTCCAGTCCTTGGCTACAGAAGTGGGTTCTGCAGTTGTTTTGTTCTAATATTGATGCATTGTCATCTCTGTGTGATAGAAACAGACACCGCGCCCTCTGAGGCAGATGCAGTGCTGTTCTGAAGACAACCCTGCGCTGCTCAGCGGTGACGTGGGACCAACTGTGAGGCTCAACGGTGACGCAGTACGGATCTGAGGTCCTGACTGTGAGGCCTGATGATGATTCAGAGCCTGCATCATGAGGGGTTCACCAACGACTTGAGACCAGAATGTGAGGCGCGACTTCGGTGCATCTACGCATCTGCGTGAATCAGATCCAACGCATGAAGTCTTTGGCACCAACGCTTGCTCCACCCAAGGTAATTTTTGCGTGGGTATGTAGCCAGCCTGTCCTTTGCCATGGTCAACCTGGAAATTTGGATTTACCACGGTCTAGCACGACCTCAAGTAACCTTTTAGTGTTATTGACTACTTAGCACTGTTGTTGTTTTTAATCTTTAAAAATTTGCCTCTCAAATTCGACTTATTGGATATTAGTCATTTCAGTCTTGGTTTACTTAGATAAATATTCATTATTTAAGGAGACTTATTTTGGTGTTTTCACTGTGTTACTGAATGAAAGTGTGCACGAATATTTTTCATATTGGCTCTTAAGTTAAACCTGACTGCTCTGTGCCAAACTACTAGAGGGTGAGCCCAGGTTAATTTAGGCTGTGTATCTGATTTACACTGACTAGGATTGTGGTCCCTACTTGGACAGGGTGCAAACCTTTGTTAATGTTAATGTTATCTAGATTTGTATAGCGCACAACTAAAGGCCCAATTTCTAACAAGGTTTCCTAGTGGAAAGGAAGAGACCCACAATTCACCATGCAAAGGGAAGGCAAGAAGGACCCCTACCTCCAGACAGCCTTGCCTGTATGCAAATGTCACCCACAATTTCTCACCTGTTGGTGGCATCAACAACACAAAAGCATGCAGGCAAAATACCTTAGCACTGTAGAATCGTCCAGTCAAAAATTGACTAAAAGTGTCCCCAGCCAAGCTACAGTACTGTGAGAAAGAACTCCTATATCCAGTTCATCACATGAACAATTAGCTAGAAGGTGTCTCAATAGAGAATTTCTGCCATTTTGAAGATGCACCCTCCCAAAATGCAGAGAGAAATCAGGTTTTGTTCTGTATTAGAAGCAATGAAATAAATGTAATTCAAAATAAATCTTTAAGCATTTGCATGGTTATCCACAGTTAAGACACTAAAGTGTGCTATTTGTACACTTATCTGCTGTCATCAGTTGGTGATGGTATTACGAACTATCATCATATTTCACTAACATACGCTCTAACTTGTATCATTATTACTTGTTTGTTTCATAGACAAGTTAGCTTCAGTTATAATTTTTGAAATGATCACAAGCACATGAACAATGCACCTATGTTTAAGACAGTGATTCTGTATGTGCAGGATGCACATGTAAATGAATGGGAATACTTTCTTGACAGTGAGATTACCCTGTCTTACAATAAGGGGAATTTTACTTGTAAGATGAACAGGGAGGAAAAGGATTTCATGGAAGAGTTAGAAATAAGATGAGAACAGGTTGCCCTTTAAAAAAATCGAAATATATGGATATCATCCATTATTATAAGATATTCATCTGTGTTGAGAAATCTAAATATTTCTCTTCCATTGGCAATTCATTCAAAATCTCTTCTAAAGAACTTTTCTTAATGATCACAGTCTTTACTAGCCACCCTAACACCACGAACTATGAAATCCCTCAGTCTTTCCGCGATAATCTATCAGATTTTTTTCAGTTGAAGATCAAAACTATCTACAAAGAATTCTCTTCACTTCATCAATCAGTTACAACTGCCTTTTCCGACCCAGTAGCTAGCGGAGCTGTTAGACCTGTTCTTAAGAAATGTTCCTATCTCACGGTGCATCTGGTAAAGGGAATAATTTGCACCTTTTAATTTGGGGCTTCATCTGATCCTTGACCACTAGGATCTTACAACTCATTTCTGAAATTATAGCCAAACACCTTACCATGGTGTAAAATAAAATAATTGACTCAGGAAACTTTTGCCATGATTTGGGAAAAGACACAGTGATTCCATTGCTACAAAATTAGAAATGCCAGCCCTCAAAATGTACCGTCCTGTTTCCCTTTTCCCTATGGCAGCAAAAGTCTTGGAAAAGGCACTTGATGAAAAATGTATGTTGTATTTGGACAATCATGACCTATTTGTTTCTTCACAATTGGGTTTTAGAAGTGGCCATAATATGGAATCAGCCTTGGTCACAACTACCGACAACATTAGAATGAGACTGGACAAAGGATGAAAGGCTTCCCATATTTTCTTGGACCTCTCAGCGGTGTTTGACACCATTAGACATCTGTGCTCATCACCTGCCTGGCCTAGCTAGGGGTCAGGGATAAGGCTCTTGAATTGCTTAGCTCATTTCTGACAGATAGGTCCCAAACTGTTTCTATAAATAATTTCATTTCTAAGCCTCACTCTCTCCCATGAAGAGTTCCACAGGGAATGCCTGAGCCCTACTTTATTCCGTCATTATGTTTCTCCTCCGACCCATTTCATTTGACCGTTTGGTTTAACTGTGGTGCCATATGCAGGCGACATCCAAAGTAAAGTATCATCTTCCTGTAACAAGCAAGACGCAGCATCAAATTTCCACAACTGCATGCGCCAACTAGGGCTTTGGATGAAAGAAATTGTCTAAAATATAATACTGATAATATTGAAGTATTTTTGTTTGGCAACATGCCATCCTTTTGGACTCCTATGTGTTGGTTTAGTGAGTTTGGTGTTCTTCTGACTGGTCAATACCGCTAAAAATCTTGAGGTGATCTTTGCTGACAAGCGTACTTTTGCTGCTTACGGTTGCCACCCAGATCAATCAGGTTATGTCCTCATGTTTCAACATCATCAGAATGCTTAAGAAATGCTTTCCTTTTAGACTTACCTCCGTGTGAAAAACGGTTGTCATAGCAGTGATCTCCTCGTGCATAAATTACTGCAATACCTTATACTTGATCATAAATCAATAGTTGCTTAACAATTTCCAGACCGTACAAAATGTGGCTGCCTGCCTTATTCTCAATGGGCCAGAAGTATCAAAAAAGAATTTTACGATTCCCAAATAGCAATTTTTACCAAATCGCTATTTGGGAATCGCAAAATGCTATGTATGTAGGAATCTGTAAAGTTATTGTGATTATTTAATATTACCTAACGGCGATTCACTAAATAGTGGATCGCTGTTAGGTAATATGACTCCATTCATTCTTATGGAATTACAGGCACATAGGTGCAAATGGTTTTGCATTTGCTAATTTGTGATTATCTGATTGGTATTCTCAAATTTGCAAATACGAAGCCAAGGGTGCCCGGGGGCCTAATGCCCCTCTGAAGCACCCTAAAAAAAGCAAGTGTGCACATGTAAAGCACATACATACTCTAGGGGCATGTGTGCACTACATGGCACTTTCAAACATGTATTTTTGCACATTTTTCTAAGTTTTAATATGGTTATCATCAACTTGAAGTTGATGGTAATTACCATTTCCTAAATGCAGAGTTCGCATTTTGGAAAGGCTTCCTACATGTGCTTTAGGGATTTCCAAATTGCAATTCCCAATTTGCATTAGCAATTTAACTAATCACAAAATACTGCAATTACCTAAATTGCGACTCCAAAAGCCTTTCATACATGAGGGAAAAGGCAAGTTTCCATTCGCTAACGGCTGAATTTGGAGATTCGCCCCATTTGCAAATGAAGAATGCTTTCATACATCTGGCCCTCTATTAGTGAATTCCAATCTGTCTTCCATGGATTACTTAAGTTGCATTGGGTTCCAGTTAGGAAGTAAATTCTATTTAAGACTCTCTGTCTAGTACATAAAGCCTTACACATCTCAGGCATAAGGTACATGAAATATAAATTTCAACAATATGCATCCACATGTAGTCTCCACAGATAGTAAGATTATTGTGGTAACTAAAGTTGCTGGCAAATGTTGGGGAGGTAGGACTTTTGATTTGGTGTCAGCAAAGTCCTGGACTCTCTACTTCTGTGCATCAAATCTTTAGTCAGACATAGCCAATTTAGGAATGCTCTTAAAACATGGCGGTTTAGTGCCTAGTTTCTAATGTTTTCAAGCTCTTTTTCCTTCTATAGTGCTATCTTCTAGAGGCTGTGGTTTCAGCGCCAAGACACCTAATGGTATTAGCCCATTTTACAAATTATTTTTTATTAATTTTATTTCAGTTCAAGGACCAGCAAGGCTACTAGTTGGGAAAATAAAGAACGGGAATTAAAGGATGCGGAGCATATCTTAAATTGAGTCTGGATATGCTAAATAAAGAAAAGTTAGTTTTTGTTAGGGTGTAACAATTAGTTAGGAAACCACTAGAGAAAGGGTGAAATATTTGTGTACAGGAAGTAGAAGAAAAAATGACTGCATACTGTCTGGATAACGAACCTGCAGTTTCTGGAGTGTATTATATATATAGGACTAATGTTTATTTTCAGCTTCCATCTAACTCGTGGGTAGTTGTGACATGGGTTTAGTGTTGCAAAAAATATCTCATGTTGATAAGTTAGAGGGCAAGAGTAGATATACACATGAGAGATCAGTTTGTAGTGCATGACAAGTAGTGTGTGATATCTTTGATGCTATGATTCTTTCAGTGGCTGTGGTTTTCAATGACCTAAAAATAAGAAAATTGTCTACCTTAGTTGATAGACTCGGAGTTGACACCCCAGGTGCATTAGATACACTCAGAAGTAATAGTAATGAGAGCTTGGGTGTTTCAAATCTGCCTTGCTTTAGACATTTTGCTAGCAAAGGAGAGCGAGTTTGCAACATTTTGCACATTCAGCAGTGCTGCACTTATGTTCCAGATAAGATTAAGGAGACCAACATGTATGTGTATCACAGATTTGTTGAAAGATTTAAAGGCATTGCAATAGCTGGGTGCTTGGGGAGCAATTAGGAAAGGCTTTTATGCTATATGTAGCTTACTTGGTAAGCTTGGTAGTAGGCTTTTATGTTTTACATTAAGACCCATATGGATTAGTGCTGTTTGTATGATTTGTTTTTATTCATAAAGGGATTTTAGTTGATGTAAGGAGGGATGAAATTGGTACAAAAGAAGAGAGGGACAGCATCAGAAGGTAGGGGCTTAAAAAGAAACAGGGACGAAATAGAGATGGAGGAAATATGGTGTTATGTCTATTTTGATTTGAAGGATTTAGAGTGATCTAGTTTCAAGCAGTAGTAGACCGCAAGTGGTTTCGAAAGTTTCAAAAGGGAAAATGGTGGGAGTTTTGTGTGATTGTTCCCAGACTTATCAGAGGAGGGAATTGATGATGCAGTGTCATCATCGCTTATTTGAGCTCAATATTATGATAATCTTTAACCCACATAACCATAGCATATATGATTTACACATGATGTATTCATAATTTATGCATGTTATAACATATTTTTTCATGTTGTTTTTTATTTAGGTTTTTCAGAGTGAATAAATCATATATTTTGAAAAACTCTAGTTAGCATACCAAGGAAGATGGCTCTGTTTGACTTTACCAAAGTAAGGCATAGTGTTCACACAGAGTCCAGTGTGTCCTAAAAGGTTGGCAGAGGGTAAAGTAGATAATGCCTCATTCTGTATTTGTGGTAGTGTGGGTTGAGCAGTAAGGCTTTATCAGAGGGTAGTGTTAAGCATTTGCTGTACACACTCAGGCAAAATATCATTCCATACACCCAAAGACTGAACTCAGACCAATTTGTTTATATAAAAATATTTCATTGTTGTATTTGATTTTTAGAACCAAGCCAGACTTGGGGCAGGTAAGTAAAAATAAATAATTTCTGATACTACAGTGGAATGCAGTTGAATGTAAATCTAGGTAGGTCAAATGTTTAGAAAAATAGTTACAATTACTTTCCAGTTACTTTGAAATTACTTTGTGATTACGTTTTAAGTTACTTATCAGATTATTTTTTCTACTCTGTGTGCTATGTCTAGATATCACACTGGGACATTTCCTGGATAAAAGGTGAGTAAAACAGTTTTTATCAAAACACAGTTTCTTAGGTTTCCATACAAAACACCCTCAACACTTTAAAGTTTTTCAGAGGAAAACAGTCAATGCAATCCTATTGGGTTAGAACAAGGGTTCCCTATGGTTAAGGATGTACACAAAGAACACCCTCAGCGACACTAGGGAGGTCGGGTATAGAGTGCTGAGGCCCAATGCTATTTAAAGGGGTATCAGGGGCCTCCGGTTGGTGGGTGGTCACAGCCATGCCACTTGGATGTGGGAACAAAGCTCCTAGGGTTTAGCTCAGGACTTAGGGGGATCCGAGTTAGCACACAAGGTGCAGAGAGGGCGGCCAGGTGCGGAGTGCTGATTTGGCATAGAGTGCCCTATTCTTATCAGTGGGAGTTGCAGGGTTGGAACTTTTGCTGCAGGCTCAGTCCAGGAAGTCTTCTGGGAGGAAACAACAGCTGGGACGGTAATTTAAAGGGCAAAGGGATGTAGGTGCACCTCAGGTCCTCTTCTTCAGGGTGCAGGACGGCTGGATGTTGGGGTGTTTTTTGAATTCAGATTTCACCTTACCGGGCAACTAGTGGTTGAGAGGGGTCTATGTGCAGAAGCAGCACGCAACGGGAAGTCCTGGAGAGGTCATCCATGGTGAAATCGGACTCTGGAGTGCTGGGGGACCTCACTAGGATTTGTGTGCCACTCGGACTTGGGCCATAGGCGATGGGTGCAGTGGTGGTTACAGGAATCGGGTTTCATTATTTTCAGCAGGCTCTGAGTCTTACTTTGGAGATTCTTTTTAACAGACCTGCTGTTGACAGGAGATCCGGCTTTGTGGAAGGCAGTCAGACCTCCCAGTGGTTCTGGAGGTTGCTGGCTGCAGGACAAGGCAGCTTTTGGTGCCAGATCTTTGGAAAGTGCAAACTGGCCGGTAGGGCTGGGGCCAAGTCAGTTCTTCTCTGCAGTCTCCTCTGCTGGTCGTCTTAATTCGTCCTTCCTCTTTGTAGGCTGCAGAAATCTGTCTTCTTGATTCAGGGCTGACCCCTAAATTCTGTATTTAGAGGGCGATGTAGTGGTTTTTCTAGGTCAGTAGCCAATGTGCTACTGACCTTAGCGTGACTACACCCCCTGTGTGCTCACCCGATGTTGGGAAGTGGGCGCAATCCCAAAACTGATTAGCGAGTGCCTGCTATCTGCAAGATGGTGGGTAATAAGGAGTGGGCTTCAATTTACCTCCCCGTCCTCATGCCGAAAAAGGAGGAAAGGCCTTTAAAGCTCCCCTGCCACAGATGGGTCTTCCGGACCTGGGGGCGGTGTTACCACCTCTGCCCAGGAAAGGCTTTCTTTCTGGGTCCAGGGAGAGAAGACTCCCAACCTAGGGATCCAGAAATATGTCTTCTGGTGGCAGGCTAGTGTTTACCGCTCAGGGAACCCACCAGAGGCTGGTCCTTTTTCAGGGGGCATCTCTAAGATGCCCTCTGAGTGCTTGGTATAATAAATCCCACATTGTTATCTGTGTGTGTTCATTATCCTGAGAAGGTTGCTACCAAACTTCCCAGAATTCAGTATAGCCATTATGGTGTTGGGGAGTTCATAATGACAAACTCCCAGACCATATACTCTTCATGGTTTTACTGCATTTACAATGTCTAAGAATGGACTTAGACACTGTAGGGGTACAGTGCTCATGGAACTTTTCCTCACCAGTGGTATAGTGCACCTAGCTAGAGGGGTGTCTCACTTATACCATAAGTCAATATAAAGCAATGGGGTATCTCAGTTATGTGCAGAACCTGGGCATTCGTACATTAGGTGAACAGTGGTTCTGCCACCAAGTAGCTTTAGAAAGCGTCAACAATTATTTTTACAATTGGTCCCTCTACACAGATGAGACTATCATTTAATGAAGAAAGTCCAAACCAAAACAAGAGACTTAATGTACTTCTGAATAAGTGTATGATTTCATCTCAATTTTGTGAAAGTTGTGTACTCAAAAATGAGAACGACACATATATATGCACAAACAGATATACACTATATAACTACAATTGGTATCAAATTAATGACGTGGAGTGAAAACAAAGAAATATATTTACATGTCACAACACATTATATACATAACAAATGAACATACTTCAGTACTATGTATAGAGTCTGCGTGTGGCCTTCAATACCACCTGCTTTAAGATAAAAGATATTGCCAGCACGGCAGCTTGTACAAAAAAAGGTAGTTGACCTGAATTAAAAGCAGCTCTCCTTCTCGGCTGGTTTTAGTAGTCAGTGACACGAACGTGCCTTCAGCTCTCCGGCATCTAGCGCTCAGGGTCTTCAGATATTCATCAAAACTCCACTATTAGGGCAATGTTTGTTGGGGCCGACCACCTCCACACAAAACTCCCTCGTGGGACAGCAGGCTAATTATTTCCTCGGAATTCTCTCTGGCACTGAATGTCCTACAATGAATATCCGGGAGCTGCTTTTGATTCAGGACAACTATCTTTTTTTCACATGCTGCCGTGCTGTCAATACCTTTTATCTTAAAGCAGGTGGAACCTTATTGAAGGCCTCACACAGACTCTATCCATAGTCCTGAAGAAGACCCCCCAGAGATGATTACATAATCACACTATTGCCCAGGGGTCAAAAAGTCAACGCATACTATCAAGTGTTAGTGTTCAACCAGAACAATCAAGAATAACTAGACTAATTGCTAGTTGGGTTGAAACATATTTTCATATACCTCACACTGTGTCTAAGTGTATGTCCTGAAGTATGTTCATTTGTTATGTATATAATGTGATGTGACATGTAAATATATTTCTTTGTTTTCACTTCACATCATTAATTTGATAACAATTGTTGTTATATAGTGTATATCTGTGTGTGCATATATATGTGTTGTTCTCATTTTAGAGTACACAACTTTCACGAAATTGCTATAAAATCATACACTTATTCAGAAGTGCATGAGCTTCTTTTGTTTTGGTTTGGACTTTCGTCAGTAGAGGGACCTATTGTAAAAATAATTGTTGGCGCTTTCTAAAGCTACTTGGTGGCAGAACCACTGTTCATGTATACCATAGGCAGAGGGTTGCAGGCATGGCACACAGGTATGTGTGCCATGTCGATTTTTCACTTTTTTCGCAACAAAACACGCAGCCTACAATGGCAGTGTGTGTTAGGGTACAGGATCTCTAAGGGTGGCACCATATGTGCTGCAGCTCTTAGAGGCCTTCCCTGGACACAGTGCCCTTGGTATCCATGGTACCTTTTACACGGAACTTACATGTGGCCAGAGAGGTGCCAATTGGGGGTAAAAAGGGACAGTTTTTGGACAGAAAACATGCCCTGGGAACCTGATTGGCAGTGACCCAGGGAACAGCAAGTCAAAGTGGATCAGGAATCTGGCAAAAGGCAGGGTGGGGGTTACTGCAACAGAAACCCAGCTTCCTACACCATTGCCCAGATGCATCAAAGAAAATTGCATTCGCAAACGGTGCGAATCGCAAAAATCGGCCGTTTGCTAATGCAATTCATGCTTTTGGAATGCATCATTTTAATTTTTTTTCCGCATATTTAGGAATCGCAATATCATTTGCGATTTCTTTAAAAAATCGCTAAAATTGCGATTCTTTGTGAAATTGCGAAAAAATGCAATGCATCAAAAATCGCAATTTGCGATTTTTTTAAAAATTGCAATTAGGAATTCTTAAAATTAGAAGAACTTGAACCTGGTACTAATTTGACTAACTGGTTCAACTGCATCTGTCAATCATCTGTGCAGCATATAAGGACCTCATAGTCCTTGACCCAGCCTTTCAAGATGGCTGCACTTTACTTTTTGGCACGCAGGCAGAGGCTGAGAGTAGCTGCAGGTTGGAGGAGAAGGCTCATACAGGAGAGAATCTTTAGAGTGCGCATAACCTTATTGGGGCAGACTGAGGCAGAGATATTTAAGAAATATAGGCTGAATGGCACTTATTAGATTTAATCCATGAATTGGACCCAATTCTGCAGAGGCAAACACGCAGGACACAAGCCATACCTACCCATGTGCAGTTATTGTGTTCATTGCACCTCCTTGCATCTGGGTCATTTCAGGGGGTAGTGGCCATTGCTGGTGGTGTGTCCCAGAGTTCCCTCTCCAGATTTTTTAATGCCTTTTTAAATGCCATGTTACAAAGAATAAGGTTTCATATTAAATTCCCTAGCACACAACAGGATTTAATGAAGACCAAACAGGATTTCTACAACATGGCTCAATTTCCTCATGTTATTGGCTGTGTAGATGGCACACATGTCCCCATCTGCCCTCCCTCAGAAAATGAATATATTTATCGCAACAGGAAATGCTTCCATTCACTTAATATTCAAGCTGTCTGTAATTCTAAAACCATAATTACAGACCTAGTTGCTAGTTACCCAGGAAGTGCCCATGACTCCTTTATTTTTAGACATAGTGCCATTCATGCTAGACCGCTTGCTGGTGAATTTGGAGATGGATACCTGCTAGGTAAATGTTTCACTCCACTCATCTAACTTATAATTGAACTGCACACATTTTTGCTTACATTACATTTACATTGCTTTCCATTGCAGGAGATAGTGCCTATGCAGTGAGGTCTTACATCTTAACTCCATACCTAAACCCAAGTACAAGGAAAGAGCAGCACTACAACCAGGCGCACATATCAACCAGGAATGTCATAGAGCGGACATTTGGAGTGATGAAATCACGCTTCAGAATACTTCATAAAACTGGAGGAGCATTGCAGTACCAACCAGACATTTGCTGTAAAATTGTAGCAGCATGTGCAATGCTACATAATCTAGCAACTGAGAGAGGCATAGAACTTGATGAGGATGATGTTTTACCTCCAAATGTAAATCAGCCTCCACAACCACAACCAAGAGCACATGGACCAGAGGCAGCAGAGGGGAGAAGGAGAAGGGCAGACATCACACAGCATTACTTCTAAATGAGGTAAGAAAAACTCTGAAAAAGTAATTTTGTTGCAAGCAATGTGAAATTTAATTGTAAATGAAATTGAAAAGCTATAGTTTGTGGACTTAACCCCATGGCTGCTAGGCGTTTTCCCGTCCTGCGCTGGGTTTTATTCTTTTTTATTGTTTCATGACGAGCTGGCCTTGTCATCCGCGCACGGCAGGTAAGCGCCATGACGAGGCCAGCTCGTCATTAGCCTCGAAGGGGTTAAACTGTATTCCAAACTTAATTGTGGGCTTTTAAATCAGGCATGTACAAATGAAAAGCAGTGAATCTCAAACAACTTAGACCTCATGAATACCACTCAAGAGGCATTGCAATGTCATTTCTTATGCCCACACACTCCTAATGCCTTCCCTGTATTTTTCCCAGTGTGCATGTTGACATTAGTGGCATCATTCTGCTTTCTATTACTTCGCCGTGTGCCACTCAAGCAATGCTCAGATGTGCCACTCACAGCACTGCCGGTACCACTCTCTCCCATTGGTATTTGCTTTTCTGGGGATGCCTTGGACTGTGAATTTGCTGATGGCTCAAAGGTAGCCCCAACTCCTTTTTGAATATGTTTAAAAGTTTTCTTTAGGAGTACCTGGGTTGAAAGGGTCTGCTTTCAGAGGGCACGTGTACAATTAGAAAGGCAAGTCATTTCCCTGTTATGGGCCTGCATGTTGGTCAGGAGTTGAACCTGCCTTTTACCACTGATCTTTTGATGTTTCTGCATCTTTTCCTTGCAGACACTGTACCTTTAATATTTTGTCCTCAACAAGATTGCCAGTGAAGGGACCCTCTCCAACCTGACCACTTTCACGCACAGTACCTCGACGCATAGTAAACTGCTGAAGTCTCCTTCGCCTACTCATCCTTGAATTTGTGACTGTAGGAGTGCTTTGAGGCTGGCTTTCTGTAACATTGACATTCTGCTCAGTTTCTGAATCTGTCTGGAGCAGTTGTCGCACTCTCTGTCTTTCACATGGTTGTGAATTGGCTGATGAAGTACTGGGAGCATTTTCCATCTGTTTTTCTTGAACATCTTGGTAGTGGAAATCCCTTAAATCCTGCTCAATTAGGTCTTGCAGTGCCTCTATGATTTAAAAAAATGCAAACATGTTGTTAATTTTAGTTTGCACTTCCCTTACAATATGTAATAAAGTCTAAAAATATTGCCACTGAAATGAATCTAGTCTCATTCTTGATATTTGTTGATATCAATGTTTTAGGATACTGAAAATGTTATCTTTTTGTACAAAACGGATTCATATTAACTACAACTCCCATAATGCACTGGTTTCAGTTAACTAATATTACTTGGAGGTTGGTGGTGACACAGTCAGATCATTTCATACCCAACTTATTTACAATGTTGATCACACATCAGCAGTCAAAAATTAATGGTCTCCATTCACACTTTGAAAACCACATACAATTCACTTACCTTCTGTAGGATTTGGTATCTCAGAAGTATCAATGTTTGTTACTCCAACTACATCCTCAGTCAACAGTGTGGCTTCCACCATTTCTTCAAGGGGAGTGTTGGGCCTATCCCTGGGTGTTCCGCCTCCAGTAAGCTAAGCAGATTTCATTCTCTTTGCAAGCTTCTCTTTTGCATGGCTGCACAGGTCATACCATCTTTTTTGGAGAATATTAATATCGCGATGTGCCACTCCTACTGCATTGACCTTTGATTGTATGGCAATCCATAGGTTCCTTTTAACAGCCTCAGGGACCTTAAGAGACAACTTACCAAAAAGCTGCTCCTGTCTTGCAGTCACCTCCTCAATGAGGATTTCCAATTCTTGATCAGAAAACTTAATTTTCCTTTTTCTGGCTGGCCCCTCTTCAACTGGATTCTCATTTTCCATTTTCAAATACAAAGTGAGGCACAGACTGCAGCAGAAACCTCCAGGGAAAGCTCACACAGCAAACTGCCAAACCACACCTTCAAACTAGGGAGCAGCTGCGCCTGATTGCTGTACTGGCTTTCAGGCAGTTGAGTCAATGAGATGCATCATGTGTGTAAATTCGCAATTTGCGATATCGCAAATTGCGAATTCGCAATTAAGAATTCGCAAATTTAATGCGATTCGGTTAAAATTGCGATTTTTACTGAATGATGCATTGCCATTTGCGATTCCTTATTTGCGATTCCTTATTTTTCGCAAATAAGGAATCGCAAATTTAAACGTTGATGCATCTACCCTTATATGTGGAATTTAATATTGACCTGAGCAGACCTACATGCCTTTGAAATAAACATTTAATTTCTGCTTTCTATGCATAACTAAGCATGGGCAGAGTTTGTGGAGTTCTGGGAAGTGCAAACAAAACTCTACAGCGCTACGCGAAGCTCTCCAAGCGGTGGAGGGCACCATGCACAGTGCAAGCGGTCAAAGCTTTCTTTATGCCACTCGAGTATATTTTTTACTCGAGCTGCAGCTTTCTCAAGGCGAAAGGACGGTTTCTAACGCAAGCAGTCAAGAGTAAACGCGACCACCCACAATGAGAAAAATGGGCCGCTTGCTGGAAGGTTGATTTTCCACGTTCACCGAATTGACATTGATGATCGCTAACGAGTAAAATGTCGCCGGAAGGAGGATTTTCCTCACTCACACTTGCTAACTTGATGTTGGCGAACAAGCGAGGAGTTTTTCAAGATTCCTAGAGCTGTGAACGGAGAGGAGCTCACCACAGAGGCTTATGCATTACACTTTTTCTGTTTCTGACATCAGACTCCCCATGGGCTCATTTAGAAATGTATTCTTTGTTAGCTTACATTTTTAAGATCGTAGAGTAGCAACTAATTGATTTGTACAGTGATTCCAGCACCTGCAAGGAATTAGAAACTGACAAAGTGAATACTTCTTTGTGAAATATAATGGGGGCCACAATGACAGTAGAAGCTGTCATTTTATTTTCCGTGAGAATGAGACCCTCACCAAGTACCAAGAAAACACACGATTTTGATTGATTCCTGCCTGGTGGGAACTCGAAGAATGTTTTATTTAGATGGAATTTATGTTTTAACTCTGTGAAGCTTGTTGTTTTATTTAGATCACTTACCTTTGTAGGCGGATGTCCATTTGCCTCCTCCTCTTCAGACTAATGTTCCTTATTTTCCTGCTACTACAGACACTCTTACGATCAAATACCTTCCTCCTCATTCTAAATGGAACCTTATTTGGTTTTTCTTTTGAAGCTTTATTTGTTGTCAACTGTTGCTTCTGACACTTTCCTGAACTGCCTACAACATTAGCTTAACTTTAGGGAGTTACCTTTATGGATACAGGTCTCTCCTTTGTTAAGCATACGTTGTCTTTAATAATGCAATATCCATATTGCTAATCAAATGATTTGGATTATATGGATGGATGATGTAGTCAGGTATATTTCAATTTCTGCCAAGTTGATGTGCTTGGAGATTGTAACATTACTCATTTGTTAATAAATCGTTATGGTTTGCAAACTTTTATCCTCTCTGTCGTTACTGGACTATCTCTACTTCAGTGTTAGTGCAATGTTAATTAATTTGTGATTTGACCATCAGTTTGTGATTCCACTTTAAAAAAGCTAATGTTGATCCTAAGGATATGAGAACTTTTTGTCCCATCTTACTTTTGCCCACACCTGCAAACACCCTGGAGAAATATCTTTACTAGTTAATAATCAAATGTATTGGCACCTGTAACATTCTTGATTTTTCACAGAATGACTTCAGGAGGGGCCATAGTACTGAAACAGAGCTTTTGGCTGCCTCTGATAACATCAGTCACAAGAGGGACCAGTGTGGGGTGGCTGTCCTTACGCTGCTGCATCTGTCACCGGCCTTGGACACCATCTCACCCACACACCTGGTACAGCATCTATATCAGGCAGGTGTTAGGGGGGGTGGGCCTTAATCTCCTCCATTGCTTTACGTTAGTGCAAGTGGTCAGTTGTGGTGACTTTAAAGCTAATGCTTTTAGTCTCCCTTGTGGGAACCCTCAGGAGTCCTTGCTAAGCCCTACTCTTTTAAATATGTATGTCGCTCTGCTCATTGAGGTCATATGTTTGTGAGACATGCAATCATTTTCTATGCGGACGACACACAGATTATAGTATATCGCTCAGATAACCTGCCCCTTGTTGCCAACAGATTTAATCTCTGCATGACCAGAATAAATATCTGGATGAAGGAAAATTTTCTCAGATTGACTATGGAGAAAACTGAGGTGTTGGTGTTCACGGGGCAAGAATCCATCTGGTCTGGCAGTTGATGGCCAGATGATTGCGACCCATTGCCCACTCCAGTTAAATCAGCTAAAAATCAAGGGGTGGTTTTTGATACCCTTGTGAATTCTGAGCTGCATGTCAATCGTACCACTATCACCTGTTTATATGGTACTCACAGAAGGCATTTAGTGGTAATACAGTTAGGACTCCTAACTTTACTACTACTAAACAGAGACAAAATCCTAACTTTATGACTTTAGGTATTCACAGAAGGCATTTAGTAGTAATAAAGTTAGGAGTCCTAACTTTACTACTACTAAATGCCTTCTGTGAATACCAAAAGTAGTAAGTTTAGGATTTTATCTCAGATTAGTTCAGTGAATCGACCCCAAAATCATTAAGACTCTTAGGATGATCTTCCCTTTTATTTCTGCTGATCTGTTCCATGTTGTGGACATTGCTTTAGTTTCATGTAGACTTGACTACTGCAATGCCCATTATTTGAATATCAAGACCTCCTCATTGAATAAGTTGTGAGTGATTTAAAACCCATTATTCCTGATATTCTTTAGCATGCATCTGTCAGAGAGGGTATCTAGGCACTGCACTGGTTCCCTGTTAAAAAGCACATTGTCTATAAGGCTTTTTCCAAGCTCACCATCCTAAATGGTCTAAACAACTTTTGGCCCTGCTTGACTGGTATATATCTGGCAGGTCACTTAGATACCCTTCTGGAGGAAAGTCAGTATTCCTAAATTCTGAAAAGCTAGATGGGGCGGCTAATCCTTCTCTGCCGTTGCTCCTAGCTTTTGAATTCCCTGCCCACCCATATTAGCAACCTGAATTCCTTTACTCTGCTTTTAAAAATCCTTGAAAACCAGGCTTTTTTAAATCTTAATACTCATAGTGTTGCTGTGTTTGAGCCCTGTTTCTGGTATAGCGCTTAGACACCCCTGGGTTTAATGCTCTTTATACATTTTTCATTTCATTTCACATTATACATGCTCATGCCCTACACAGCAGACCTACCCCTATGGTTAAACATGTCTCACAGGCTGCACCCTAAGACATCAGATTCAGCCACTTGGTTATACATCTTACATGCTTAGCCCACACAAATTTGCCGATGAAAATCTCATATACGTCTTGTGATTGTGACAAGTGAGTTTTGCAAAAGCAGAGGTGAACATTGTACACATGACAGGCCTATATGGATTGGTGCCAAACACATGTAAACCTCCATGACCCAGGACTTGCTTTACAGGAATACATACGACTTGTAAGATAGAGAAATTCAGAACACTCACAAATATTTGCTCAAGTTTACTCTTTAATCAATTAGCTTCACCTGAAATAGTTACATATTTTCAAAATGTAATATTTCGAGATCTAGCTGTTACAACAACTCTAAGTCTCCTGTCATCCTGAAATCGACATGGGAAAATGGGTCATAAAGAAGTATATTTTCTGCACACATTGTCAAATACTTGCGTTCAAAATATGTCAGTGCTTCAAAATCCTTAAGATAGCTCTTTAACAATAGTATCATACTTCAGATGACACTATATGGCCCGTAAAACATCACTGCAGTTGATTAATTTTATCAACTGGGCATACTGTGGGCTTAAATGATGGACATATAAACATGGTTTGACCTACATAGGGCTTAAACAAACGGGCACAGTTGGAAATCGGAAAGTATTAGATGATTTCACAGGGTCTGTCCCAGGCAGTCCTAGGTGGCAAATAGTAATTAAAATACTGCTCTTACTTGAGTAAGTGCCTGAAAGTATGGAACCATAATATTAATGGCAAGCTATTGTCTGATAGAAACATTGTGTCCTACATATCATATGGGCTATCACGTAAAGCCCATTTGGAGTTAATAATACATATCTATAATCAACCGGGCAATATTTCTCTAAACAATATTTTCTAAAAAAACAATTCTGTCAGAAAATATCTTTGCATGCAGAAGTCTGACATGCAAGTGACCATGCGGCAGCCATCAATTGGTTGTTTCTCACCAGGTCTGGTGTTAGCCATAACATTTTGTTTTAAATAGAAATATTACCTACTGGAGGTAGTTATAGTTAGGACCATGTTTTCATATAAAAAGTATTTTTTGAGTTGCCAATAACTTTGATGTCATTTAGGCAATCTTCATAAATGTTTCCAAAAACAGTGTCAAGGTAGGGTCTGGTTGTCATGGACAGTTGGGGGGTGATCTGTGCAGTGGAGACCTAGAATTTGGGGTGCGAAATAAGGGTACGCTTATAAGGTTAATTCCAATTGAAACTTTTAGCCATACATACAGCCCGAACCACTGAACGGACTTACACCAACTTTGGCAGGTAGGCAGATGTTGGTTCAAGGAAGTGCCTTTTGCCTATTTGATGTAAATCTGTTCAGTAGTTTTTGTGACATTTAAGCCGAAAATTATAGTGATATCTGGCTGTGGATATTTCACAGCGGTTTTCCGATTACTTGCAAATGCATGCACTAATGGAAATGCTATGATTGACTGGATGCAATCTGCACAGAAAGTTGTGGCCACCATTTCATCTATCGGGAACGGTTTACGGGGCTTTGAATTTCTGATAAAAGCTAAAATAAGGGCTCAGAGTAGGGGTACTCTGACCCCATGTTTGAGAAATGGGGGTATTATTGACACAAGTTATGTGTTCAAAATTTTTTTATGAATTGCTGCGTTGTTCGTGATGACAGTGCGACCCTCCCTGTGGCCCTCAACTGCGACTATTAATGTCATTGTGAATATTGGTGGAAATATAAAAAAAATATTAGTGAATCATTATTACAAAATGTTATAGCGATTTTCATAAATGCTTTTTATAAGGTTCTTTATATAGTGAGTTATCTACTTGTGCTGGTTAGAATTTATTATACAGTTATAATTTTTTATTTTTGGTGGTGGCTGTTGAATTCCTACTTTTACTTTCATCTTTCATGATGTAACTGCGAGGTTCGCGACAACCTACCATCATCGGGAACTCCAGCCTCACAGACAAAATAGAAAATAGGTTTCAGAGATAGTTTTTCTAGAAATACACTAGAAAGACATGAGTTTGAAGTGTACAGTAATAAACCCCTAGTGTGTTAAATACTGTAATATGTGTGCATATGCGTGTTTTCACTTATTGGAAAAGGCGCAACTGCTGCGGTTAACGGCGATGTTGCAATGTCCAAAATACCAGCAAAAAAAGAAAACAGGTCTGGAAGACGGTATTTAAAGAAACTTAGTACAAAAATGTAAGTTTAAACATGCTTTGAATGAAATATTTATATAGTAATATGTGCAGTGCAACGTTCAGAATGGATTGTTTTACATATTATTTGCGGATGTGTTCGTGGCCATTGAATATCTGCTTTTGTTTTCCGCTTTCACGACATGTCGGCAGGTATCACAATTACCAGTGGCATTGCGATCTCCAGAGTCACAGCAAAAAGATAAAATAGGTTTTCAGGATGTTTTTTTCAGAAACTCTCTAAAAAAACATGACTTTAGAGAATAATTTAAGAAACCCCTAGTGTGTAAAATAATTTATTATCGGTGGATATATGTGTTTTAGAATTCATGAAACTTACTGGATGTAATAGGAGGGGTAGTTTGCCCCCAAGGTTGTCCTTGGGGCCAACTACCCCTCCTGTTACAATCAGTAAGTCCCACATAGTGGCATTGCTAAGAGGTCTTCGGAGGCCACGCACCCTTTCTCCAAAACTCTACAAACACGCCTCCTGGCACACTACAGTTTGAGGGATGAAGTCCACTTTACTCCTGAGGGACTTTGGGTGCCAAGAAGCCCTACTGGTACCTCCTCTAGGGCATTCACAGCGAAATTCCTGAGTGCTGGTCAGAGGCCCAGCCCTCTGTCTGCACCACTCTGCAAATGAGACAACTACGTTATAATTATAAATAAGCATTTAAAAACCTTGGAAATTCACTAAAAAAAACATAGGTTTCCAGGAAGTTATGGTTAGTAATTAGCATTTAAAAATCCTTCGAAATTCACTGGAAAAAACACAGGTTTCAGGGACGCTATTGTTATTATTTATTATTATTATGCAACTTATAACGCGCAAACTAAACCCGAAGGTGTCAAGGCGCCTATCAAAACCAATCAATCAAAGTTTGCAGAGCACCACTAAGGGTATGCACGTGTAAAAAGGTGGGTCTTTAGCGCGGATCTAAAGGTTTGCAGAGAGGGGCGGGATCTTACTTCCAAAGGGAGGGCATTCCACCATTTAGGTGCCAGGTAGGAAAAGGCCTTGCCTCCCCATCTTGCTTTTCTGACACGAGGTACAGAGAGAAGAAGTTTGTGACTGGAGCGAAGATTCCTACAGGGGTTATGCTGAGAAAGAATGGATCCCATGCCTGTAGGGCTGGATTTAGCTAAGGCTTTATACACCAGGCACATTGATTTGAAAAGGATCCGGTACTCAACGGGGAGCCAGTGAAGTTGTTTTCGGGCTTCGGTGGCAGAGGCACATTTCGGTAGGTCAAGAGCAAATCTCGCTGCCGCGTTCTGGACCACCTGCAAGCGCTGTAGATGACTCTTGTTCAGTCCTGCATACAGCGCATTGCAGTAATCCAGTCGCGAGCCCAGGAGAGCGACAGCAAGTTGCTTTCTTGCCTGGGGTGACAAAAAATGCCTGATTTTCCTTAGAATGTGGATAATCCCCCAGCAGGTCGAAACAGTCCTGTTGACCTGTTGGCACATACTAAGGGTGGGGTCGATCATGACTCCCAAGTTTTTTGCTGACGAGGTGGGCTCGGGACATAAGCCTAGCGAGTTCGGCCACCACTCCGCCGACCAGATCGTTTCCTTTCCTCCAAAGACCATTACCTCCGTCTTCTCCCCATTCAGTTTTAGTGAGTTGTGGATCATCCACTGGCCAACTGCCTCCATGCAAGATCTAAAATTGGCGGCAGTTGACGTAGCTGACTTGGAGAGAGAGACTAGGATCTGAGTGTCGTCCGCGTAGGAAACTACCTCCATCCCAAAAGATCTAATGAGTCTGGCAAGGGGGGTCACATAGATATTAAAAAGGGTAGGACTAAGCGCTGACCCTTGAGGGACCCCACATTGCACAGACAGGGATGGAGATAGAAACGATCCCAGCATTATCCTTTGTTCTCTTTGGTCGAGAAAAGAGGAAAGGAGTCCCAGAGCAGGCCCGCGGACCCCAATCTCCCTCAGGCGAGATGTTAACACCACGGGAGACAGGGTATCGAAGGCCGCTGTGAGATCTAGAAGGATCAGGAGGGAGGTCTGACCCTCATCAACTCTAGTGCTGATATTATCCAGCACTATGGTGAGGGCAGACTCTGTGCTATGCTCCCTCCTGAAACCATGCTGGGAAAGATCCAAACAGCCCGAGCTCTCCACAAATGCAGCCAGATGTTTATTCAGATGGGCTTCGAGCATCTTTGCGGGAGCCGGGAGCAGTGAGATGGGGCGAAAGTTTTTTAACACCCCGGGGTCCAGAGAAGGCTTTTTAAGCAGAGGTTTTACTACAGCATTCTTCCACTGCTGGGGAAAAATGCCTTCCTTCATCGCCCTGTTCATGATGTCAACCAGAGGAGGAAGGAGAGATTCTCTGCACTGCTTGAGGATCTTTAGCGGGCAGACATCCAGCGGAGAGCCAGATTTGGTTTTATCAAGCAGGATTTCAAGATCCTGACAGGAAAGAGGAGGAAAGGAAATCAGATCCTGATGTTGAGAAGATTCAACAACACCGGGCTCAGGAAGAGCAGGCAGCAAGGGAACGGCGGTCAGGGATTTTTGGACCTCCAGAGCAGCGTAGATGTCAGCGATCTTTGACTGAAAGAAGGCAGCTATCTTATTACACAGGTCCTGAGAGGCAACCACAGGATCCGGGGTCTGAAGGGCCGTAAGGGAATCAACAATCCTAAAGAGTTCTCTAGGAGATGAAAGTGAGGAAGTGAGTGCCGTGAAATATTCCTGCTTGGTCTTGATAACTTCCAATTTGTAGTTTTTAAGCAGGACCCTATGGGCTTCTCTATCCTTAGGGGCCCAGCTTGAATGCCATAAGCGTTCCTGCCTTCTTACTTCCTGTCTCCGAAGCCGGAGCTGTTCAGAGAACCAGGGAGCTGAAGGTCTTTTCCTAGCAGAATAACAGGACCTTGCAGGAGCCAGCTCCTCTAAGGCCTCCGAAATGATGGTTTCAACTATAGAGACCGCTGTGGGGGTATCTGCCTCCCGAGGAATGGACAGACTGGATGTCCATGGATGGAAGGAGTCTTCCCTGATCTTTTTGAGGTTCCTTCGCACTTCCATAGTGCTCGAGGCCCTTCTAATAAAGCCCCGTGTAGGATACGTCATATTGAAGGGAACGGCCAGATGGTCCGACCAAGAGAGATGGAAGGGGTTGGTAACTGTCAGCCTAGGGTCGTTAGAGAAGATGCCATCGAGCGTGTGCCCCGCTCGGTGGGTGGGACCATTCACCAGTTGGGTGAGTCCACAGGCTGACATCATTTCCACCAGGGAAATAGTGTCGTGAGCCTCCAATAGCTCTAGGTGGAAATTGAAATCACCTAGAATGGTTAGATTTTGTCGGCCGAAATAGGGTTCCAAAACCTGCATCAGTTTCAGCCCAAATCCTGCTCTTGGGCCAGGGGGGCGATAGACCAAGATTCCATTAAATGCTGGGTTAACAGAATCAGAGAGGGAAAAATATAAGACCTGGAATACGTCCTTGGGGTCAGAAAGGGGTATAGTGTGGCAGTGGAATTTGTTCTGTTACAAAATAGCCAGGCCACCGCCAACACGGCCTAATCTGTCATATCGAGTTAGGCAGTAGCCCTCAGGGACCGCTTCGACCAGATCAGGGCCTGAAGAGTCTTTGGCCCAGGTCTCCGTGATAAAAACCCAGGAAGGTGTTTTATCTAAAACCAGTTCCTTGAATACAATATTATTTTTAATCAGCGAACGAGCATTGAAATTAGCATTTAAAAAACCTTAGAAATTCACTGAAAAAACTCGTACAAAACCAGAGAAATTCAGCAGTTATATTTAGTTGAACTAACTATAACTTGTGCCCCTGCAATGCACTGCTGATACATATTACATCACTCATGTAATATCACTTAGGAAACAGTTCCCTTTTACGTTTCTTTGCAATTGAGCAAATTCACACAGGCTCCAGGGGTGGCAACCAGGTTTTAAAGCTCCGCAAACGTGAATCTAAGTGTATTATGGATCTCTAAACCAAGCATCCAGGGAGACATAATCTTGATGAGGAGTTAGCGCTATATCTTCATGATGACTAATTGAAGTTTTCTACTTCTCCACCTGTCTCGACAAATTGTAGGACATATGTAACTGTAATGCATTGATTTGATCATTGTGCTCATTTTCATCTTTATAATCATGTTTTTTTAAAAATATTATTTCACAAGGAAAGGAAGGGACCCCCTGATGACGGAGGGTGTTGGCACACTGGTCCCCTACCTGTCTTCCTCTTCATTCATGAGCACTTGCATCTTTGAGATACTATTTATTTATTTTCCTTGGTTCTTTATTGTCTTAGTACGGTAATCTACCATTTTTGTAAACTTTTGTGGACTATGTGATATTCTTAGTACAGTCAAACTTTGCTGTACTTCTTAATTATTACCCTGGGGGTGTCTATGGGTAGAGTTTGCCGCAACTTGGCTCAGGCATTTACATTATGAACTATATCTTTGCAGTCATATTATATAATCAGCAGGATTACATTAAGCATTCATGCAGGTCAAGCTAGGTCCTATGGGTCCACAAGCTCTCGACTCTACTGACATGACAAATATGCCACTATGAAGCACAGTAATACACTGTTTCCTTGGTGTCATACCTTATATATGTTTTTTACTTTAAGTACATCTGCACAATGCATTTCGGAGGTTTTGGCAAATACATCCAAAATGTATATATTTTATGATATACTACATTACTTTAAGTACTGGGCTATGATTAATTAGAATGTCTTATTACAGTATATCCATTAACCTGTTATGTTCCAAGATGACCACCCCATTTGGGTAATGTTTTCAGCAACGCTTCATCAAGTCCTTTGTTTATGTCTGTACAAGGATATGGAAAGGATCCACTGTTTTCTTTAGTTGTGTGAACAAGACAGCTTGTTTGTCAAAACGTGTCACAACTGAAATCCATTAAATGACATTTCCCGAGCATGCTTCTTACTTTCTTACCGTTGTGTGGTATAAATATATATATATATATATATATATATATATATATATATATATATATATATATATATATATAAAGATTCTGGTCGGAAGTGCACAGTAAACACGCTCTCAGCGGCAGCCGAAGATATGCAAAACAAGATCAGTCCAAGAGTGTTTAATCACCTGCTACATGTTTCGGCTTCTCACAAGCCTTGATCACGCAAATGACAGAGGTATGCAAAAGGGTTTAAATGAGGTAAATCAAAAGAGATAGAAATGGGACTGCGGGACAAAATGAGGGCAGACATATTGTGCGGAACATTCAAGTTCAATCATGTTGGTAACCTGAGAACCATGATGAACGGAAAGCAATAGGCAAGTTTTACATGCAGAGTAACATGGAATTGATATTCAAATCATATCAAAGTCACGAAGTACAGAAAATAATGCCAATGTTCTCAAATGCGCCAAATGTCCCCCGCAAAAACTCGCATAAAATTGCATGTGCAGCAGATGGTATTACATCAAAAATTATTTGAATTTCCATAAGCCAGGGGCATAGATTGTTTATGCATGAAAATCCGTGGGCCGGGGGCATGAAGCATTGTTTATCTGCAGTGGCGCGGAATCACCAGGGGAAGGTGGAAGGTTTCTTGTGCTGTCTTTGTCATTAAAGTGACAGCACCAAATTACGCTGGCCAAGTGGACATGCCCTGTGGAAAATAAAGGGCATGACGTGTACATGCAAATAACAAGACAAGTGCCAAAGTGCGATAAATAAGGCAATGCCTTGAATAACGAAGGCCAGGTCAAATGCCTTGTACTGGAGGCAGAGTTAAAGGTAAAATACCTGCAAGGCAGTGCAGGGGTCCTAGGTGATTAAGAGAGTGGAGGTCAGGTCTGCACGTCATAACCCAGTGCCCGCATTAAAGCCCGTGATGTGTTCAGTGATGCCCAAGTGGGCGTGCTCTTTAAAGTGTAGGCAGGAACATGAAGGTTGGCACGCCCTGTGCGGAGTGCTGTGAAGGGCTATGTTCCTGGGGTGCTCTGAAAAAAAGAGAACAGTGTTAAAATCAACATGACAACATCATGTGCATGCACTCATAAACAAGTTCAACAACATGGAGAAATACAGTTTCAGGTCGAATAATGGGCGAAAGAAAGACTGCAGGTCTATGTATAGTCATCTTTCAGATGATCGGCTAGTTCTTCATCGTGATTTAACCCTCCCGGGGCCTTGGTGTGGAAGGAAATGATGTATTTGTATTCCATCTGCCTCCTTTTGAGTATTCTGTTACCGCCCCTGGGGTTCCTGGTTACCTGCTCTAAAATGAAGAATTTCATCAGAGAGGGATTGGAGAAATGTTGTTCACTGAAATGTCTAGCCACTGAGTACTTGGCATCTTTGTGAATAATGGCACGGTAGTGCTCGAGGATGCGTTTTTTGGCATGCGCGGTGGTGCTGCCAATATACCATAGTCCGCAGGGACATACAATGACGTAGACTACAAACATGGTATTACAGGTGAGGAATTGAGTGATTTCCTTGCTGACCCCATTCTATGTAGCCTTCTTGATCGAGGTGCTGTATCTGCAGGCCTTGCAGTAGCCACACGGAAAAAACCCTTTCAGACCAAGATCTTGGCTGTTGGGGTAAACCGTGATGTCACTGCGGACACATAAGTCCTTGATATTCTTTCCTTTCCTGTAAGTGATACTGGGCCTGTCCGCAATGAGATGGCCGTTGGTGGTATCACATTTTAAGATATTCCAATTCTTGGCTACTATTTTGTGTATTTTTTTCGACTCCCTATTGTATGTGAGGATGAGTCGTGCGTTGTTTTCATCACACAATGTCTCTTCTGAGGATTCATCACGCAAGTTGTCATTGCGTTGAACGGAGTCAGCCCTGATTTTGGCTTTCTTGAGAACCCAGGCTGGATAATTCTTGAGTTTGAAGTGTTCCATCATTTCGGAAGCAGCTTGTTGATAGCTGCTTTCCGTGTTACAGCTTCTTTTTGCCCTCAGCAGTTTTCCGTATTGAATACTCCATTTGAGGGGTTCTGGGTAGCTGCTGAGGGCATGGAGAATACTGTTGCCAGCAGTGGCTTTCCTAAAGAGAGAGCTGTTGATTATGTTATCCTTGATGTCAATTCTGACATCAAGGTACTCTGCCATCTCCCTGTTGATGTTGCTAGTGAGTCTGATGTTGTGACTGTTGTTATGGAGGATGTCGATGAAGCGCAAAGCTTCATCTTCTGTACCCTTCCAGACCATGAAGAGGTCATCAATGTACCTCCACCATGTAACTACGTGGCTCACTTGTTCAGTCAAAGATGGGTCCGTGAAGATTGTCTGCTCCCAATGTCCCATGAAAAGATTTGCGAAACTAGGGGCAAAACACGAACCCATCGCAGTACCAATCTCTTGTTTATAGATGGCACCATCAAAAAGAAAGAAATTGTTCTTCAGGCAGAATTCCATCATTTCGAGGAGCATTTTGCTGTGCTCCCTGAGGCGTAGTGGACGCCCATTGAGGAAGTGCTTGCAAGCATCCAAGCCTTGTTTGTGGTCTATAATAGTATAAAGTGCTTGGACATCCATGGTGATGAGTAAGTAGTTCTCATCCCAGGTTAGGTTGTGAATTTTGGACAGGAAATCTTTGGTGTCTTTCACATAGCTTGCCAGCCCCTGGACCCAGTCCCTGAGATAGTGATCCACATATTTAGAGACATGCTCTGCCACGCTGCCCTTGGAAGACACTATGGGTCTGCCCAGAGGGTGGTCCATACTTTTATGGATTTCTGCACAAGATGTCTGCCCTCATTTTGTCCCGCAGTCCCATTTCTATCTCTTTTGATTTACCTCATTTAAACCCTTTTGCACACCTCTGTCATTTGCGTGATCAAGGCTTGTGAGAAGCCGAAACATGTAACAGGTGATTAAACACCCTTGGACTGATCTTGTTTTGCGTATCTTTGGCTGCCGTGGAGAGCGTGTTTACTGTGCACTTCTGACCAGAATTGGACTTCCGGCGTGCTCGACCGGAGTACACGCCACCTCCCTAGGGGCCTCAAGCAACCCGCGGAGCACCTTTTTGGAATATATATAAAGATATATATATATATATTTTTTTCAAAAATAAGATCAAGTATACCATTACAAATTTGTTGATAATAAAGGCCAAAGGTTGACAAAAATGCGCAACTTATGACTTGCACTAGCAGTGACAGTGTACCATGAAAACAACTCATTACATAATAGGACAATAATATGTCTGACACTGCATCCCCAAAACTATGGCCCGTAGTGTTCATTACAGTGATAAATATCGAATTGTAGATATTTTTCAAAGTTAAAAACGTAATGACATTGCCTTAAGAATCGTGTATGGTATAAATAAGAATCTCCTGAGGCGGAAGCCGGGAGTTGTATTTCGTGCACTTACTCTTTTTAAAACTTGATTGTCACTAATAACCTGTACTTTAAAAAAAACCACTCACCAGCTAGTGAGAGCAGCTTCACAGCACTCGCTAGACTTGGGACAAGCACGCACAGGGGATCTCAGCGCTGCCGCGCAGCCTCCCACAACACTCCCCCTGATGCCATTACCGGCCACGAGGGAGGCCATGCCCCCTTTTTAGGCCACGCCCCTTGCCGCCAAGTATAAAATCGCTGATTACAAGCGACTCGCCAGACAGACCTATCTCCTGAGGCGGAAGCCGGGAGTTGTATTTCATGCACTTACTCTTTTTAAAACTTGATTGTCACTAATAACCTGTACTTAAAAAAAAAAACTCACCAGCTAGTGAGAGCACCTTCAGAGCACTTGCTCGACTTGGGACAGGCACGCACAGCGGATCTCAGCGCTGCCGCGCAGCCTCTCGCAACACTCCCCCTGACGCCATTACCGGCCACGAGGGAGGCCACACCCCCTTTTTAGGCCACGTCCCTCGCTGCCGCTGAGTTTAAAATCGCTGATTACAAGCGACTCGCCAGACAGACCTATCTCCTGAGACGGAAGCCGGGAGTTGTATTTCGTGCACTTACTCTTTTTAAAACTTGATTGTCACTAATAACCTGTACTTTAAAAAAACAAAACTCACCAGCTAGTGAGAGCACCTTCAGAGCACTCGCTCGACTTGGGACAGGCACGCACAGTGGATCTCAGCGCTGCCGCGCAGCATCCAACAACACTCCCCCTGACGCCATTACTGGCCACGAGGGAGGCCACGCACCCTTTTTAGGCCACGCTCCTCACCGCCGCCGAGTATAAAATCGCTGATTACAAGCGGCTCGCCAGAAAGACCTATCTCCTGAGGCGGAAGCCGGGAGTTGTATTTCGTGCACTTACTCTTTTTAAAACTTGATTGTCACTAATAACCTGTACTTTAAAAAAACAAAACTCACCAGCTAGTGAGAGCACCTTCAGAGCACTCGCTCGACTTGGGACAGGCACGCACAGCGGATCTCAGCGCTGCCGTGCAGCCTCCCACAACACTCCCCCTGACCCCATTACCAGCCACGAGGGAGACCACCCCCCCTTTTTAGGTCACGCCCATCCATCCCCCCTCACTCCGGCATAAAAACATGTGCATCCACCGGAAGCACAGCGGACGAGCGCAGCGGGAGAGCCGTTTGCGCACCGAAGGAGCGCTGTTTGCGCGCCGAAGGCGCACCTAAGGCAAGCCCGTCTGCGCCCATCCGCGCCAGACCGAGCCCAGAGCCCATAACCTCTGCTTCGCCCACTCCATTACCCCTTAGATATATCCAGGAAACACTATACAGGCTAAAGAATCTCTCAGCCGCCCACTGTCGCTGTACTATTTCCTTAGAGGAAGGACATTCCCGCTGTCCAAATTGTACCTACAGGCTAACCCCACACTTCTTCACTAAACCATCCTGTCTCGGGATGGCCCTGCTTAATTGCAGATCCCTCCCGAAGCACCAGACAGAAATCAACTCACTCCTACAGGATTCGGAAATCGAGGCACTCTTCCTCACAGAAACTTGGCTCACTGCAGACTCAGAGCCAGATATCATTCAATCGCTCCCACCTGGTTACCTTATAAAGCACCAGAATAGACCGTCCGGTATCGGAGGTGGGATAGCGATTATATATCGAGACTATCTGTTCTGCCAGTTCAAAGAAAGCCCCATCTTGGACTGTGAAAACGTAAATTTCTCTATCCACCGGCCACCTTCTACCACCATCTCAGGGAAACTAGTGTATCGCCCACCAGGACTGCAACGCTGTTTCTGTGACTCCCTAATGGACACCATTTACTCCCTCGCATGCTTATCCCCGAACTTCACGGTCTTGGGAGATTTGAATCTCCACTTCGATGACCTCTCTAATAAAATAGCTGCTGATCTCAAAGCAGACCTAGCCTCGTTAAGTCTCGAACTACAAAGCAACCAACCCACCCATAATAAGGGCCACTTATTGGACCCCATATTTATCAATCTTATGAGATTAGTAGTAAATTCCCCCATCCCTATCCCATGGTCAGAGCACTTTTTAGTCCCCTTTAGGCTAAAACTCTCGGCTGAGGCACCTGAGAGACCCCCCCAAGCACCCTCCCGTCCTTGGAAAACTCTGGACATAAACTCCTGGGCACAAGTACTCTCTTCCACCTTACCAGTACTGGACCCAGACCCCTCCAGAGCAGATGTCCAACTACACGAGTGGATCAACCAGTCCCTCGACGTTACCCTGCCAATCAAATCCCTCCCCAGTATAAAGAAATCAGCCAAATCCCTGTGGTTCACCCAAGAATTACGAAATCTCAGGAAGAAATGTAGAAAACTTGAGTGCCTCTGGAGAAAAAACTGAAATTAAAATTGGTCGCCTCCATGGTTGCCCCTCCTTTCACTGACCTCATTAACGCCTCCTTTACACAGGGCTCTGTTCCTGCCAACTGGAAGAAAGCCACTGTAAGGGCTCTTCTAAAGAAACCCCACCTCGATCCCTTGGACCCAACCAACTTCAGACCCATCTTTCTTCTTCCTGCTATCAGCAAAGTGGCCGAACGAATTGTCAACCACCAACTCTCTAATTTCCTTGAAGCCAATAAACTCCTGCGCCAATCTCAGACAGGGTTTAGACCAGGACAGGGAACGGACACTGCTCTGCTAGCCGTGGTCGAAGAGGCAAGAACCATCATGGACGCTGGAGGATCAGTGGCAGTGATCCTCCTCGACCTAAGTGCCACCTTCGACACGGTGGATCATGCCATCCTCATCCACCGGCTAAGTTTGATAGGAGTCGCCGACTCCGCCCTGTCCTGGATCAAGACCTTTCTGGAAGAAAGAACCTTCCAAGTTTCTGATGGCTGCACCATGTCCAAAGCCCTGCCACTTCAGTGTGGGGTCCCCCAGGGCTCCTCCCTGAGCCCCACACTTTTTAATGTTAACATGTCCCCTTTAGAGGACATTATTGCCCCGTTTGGCATAAAAACAGTCATGTATGCCAACGACACCCAGCTGGTGGTTTCTATTAACCAGCGGAGCAATAGCCTAGATAATCTGGCAAATTGTCTCGAGAGTGTTATCCATTGGATGTGCGAATCTTGATTAAAACTGAACAGAGAAAAATCTGAGATACTTCTCCTGGGGAACCCTCACAAACTCCCCCCCATCCCTTTATTGGCTGCCATGCATGGGAACGCCTCCTACCCCTAAACCCGAAGTCAAAAGTCTTGGCATTTGGCTGGACCAAGACCTTAACTTCAAAACTCAGGTCAGAAAAACCTCGGGCACCTGCTTTGGCCTCATTCGGATGGCGCGAAAAATCCTCCACCTGATCCCCTTCCAATCAAGGAAACTGCTGATTCAGGGGTTGGTGAACGCCAGACTGGACTATGGCAACGTCCTGTACTTGGGGGCACTGGCATCTGTTATTTATAGACTGCAATGCGCCCAGAACGCTGCCGCCAGACTCCTAACTGGAACCAAATCGAGAGGCTCGGCTAGACCAGCACTTAAGAGCCTGCACTGGCTCCCAGTCAAAGAAAGGATTACCTTTAAGACCTTATGCATCTCGCACAAGATAATGCAAGGCAGAGGCCCCCCGATTCTGAGACCCTTCGTTAAACCCTACCATTCTAATAAACAACTCAGATCTGACTCCCTCTCCCTCGCCAGCGTTCCAAGAATAAAAAAGTCCTGATCAGGGGGGCGCTTGTTCTCCTACAATGCCCCAAAACTGTGGAACGCCCTCCCAGTTGCCATGCGGAGAGAACATAACCTCCTGGCTTTTCGGAGGCAACTAAAAACTTGGCTCTTTCCATAAACCTGTCAATTCTTCTACTCTCCCCTCTGGTACTTAGGTCATGCCTGCGCTGGGACGCCCTAGGGTAGCTACGAGCTTTACAAATCCCAACTGAAACTCAAACTCAAACTCTTATATGAAATGTTCATTCGATACATATGTATTTTTTAATTATGCACTTGCAAACTTGTATTTACTGGTCCATTACAAGTTGGCCACCGCGAAACGTAGGGTGTGGTAGTCCCCTTTCACTCTCTATGATTAATGCGGATGTATAATGGTTTCCTTCTCACTCACTCGTTGACACTGACGAAGCGAAAGGCGAAACGCGTCTGTCGGAGGGGGCAGGGGGTCTGCCAATAAATCTTTTCCACGAACACGACCTTAGAGTGCTGTCTGTTTCGTTTGAATAGACGAAAGTGTGAAAGTATATACACACATATATATATATATATATATATTCAATGAAAAAACCATTGGTTTTAGGCCATATATAGTTAGGGATTTGCATTTACAAAACCTTATTTTACTCGCATAAAACCATTGAAATTCCATATATAGTTATAAGCGCTAACTATATATCGCGCACCCGCAATCCACTGCTGATGATGTCACATATTACATCATTCATGACATGGTTAGTGACATCACTGATGACATCACTGATGACATCTCAAATGACATCACTGATGACATCACTGATGACAACATGCAGTGACTGTATGTTTCTGTAAAGTTAAAATATCTCTTACATATTGAAGAATGAGTGGATATATAAGTGTCTGGATGAAGGATTTAGTAGGTGCATGACTGACTGTATGAGTGAGTGATTAAATGTGTCTCACTGAGTGCATGGGTTAGTGACTAAACTGTCTTAATTTGTGCATCATTATGTCTGTTGTTCTGTGAACTGTTGCATGTGTTGATAAGTAGCTATATGAGTAACTATATGGGTTATTGATTGGTTGCCCAAGTATTTGTATGGGATACTGAGTGTGTGTGTAGGTGGCTGGGAGGTGTATGACTCTGTGCATAGATGTGTGAGCAGTTGATTCACTAGATGTATGGTTTCAAAAGTGCATGTGGAAACAGCTGTATGGGCGGTTGACTGTGTGCATGAGTGCATTGGAGAGTGAATGGATATCTCAGTGCTACATGTCAAAGTAAGTACATATGTAAAACACAGTACATGTGAGAGTTGACATATATAAATAACTGTGCATAAGAGCCAGTGAATGTGTGAGTGGCTGTATGGATCATTGTGAACTTGTATCAGGGATTGTATAATAGAGTAAATATGTGTTAGTATATGTTTGAATAAGTAAATTTTGTATAACTGTATAGTTGAGGAAATGGAGGTGTGATTGATTCTTTGCATGACTGACTAGGTGTGTGAGTAACTCCATGGATGAGTGACAGTCTGTGAGTGTCTGTTTACACTGATTGTATCTAAGGTTATATTAGAGTCTGAAGAGGTTCATCGTATTATCACATGAATGATATCATCAGTGATGTTATCAGTCATGTCAAATGAGATGTTTTCAGTGATGTCATCAGTGATGTCATCAGTGATGTCACTAACCATGTCATGAATGATGTAATATGTGACATCATCAGCAGTGGATTGCGGGTGCGCGATATATAGTTAGCGCTTATAACTATATATGGAATTTCAATGGTTTTATGCGAGTAAAATAAGGTTTTGTAAATGCAAATCCCTAACTATATATGGCCTAAAACCAATGGTTTTTTCATTGAATTTTCAAGGTTTTGTAAATGCAAATTCCTAACTATATATCCACTATAACCTATGGTTTTTTCTGTGAATTTCATTGTTTTTTTAATAGCAAATATGAAAAGCTTTAAAATGTCAAGTACGTGATAGATGAAAACATTTTCGTATTTATGCACGCTGATGTGCTTTGAACGCTGCACCCCCCCCCCCTCCCCTCTTTTGTCTTAGTAGTACTCTCTCTTTGCAGATAGTGAACGGTAGTTAACGCAAAGCCTTTCCCCCCTTTTTAATCCGTCGTGCCTGCTTGTCTCTCCATTTGATTGATTGTTGTCCAAGCATTTACTGTTTTAGAATTGGTTCTCTTTGGATCATTCTCTATTTACAAACAAGCACAAAGTCGCAATACTCTGTTTAGTCTTTGCAGATAGTGAAAAATCGTGTAAAAAAAATAAAAGTAATCGAGCAAAATCAGTAGGCCACTAATTGGATCTCTTTTTGACCTCGCTAAAATAGAAATATTAGGAACAACCATACATGAGAAATACGAAAATAGTGAGATGAACTGAGCTCCACACCATGAGGGCTGCAAGACAGCTCGGCTCCATCACCCATCCCGCACAAAATAACGACAAACCCTATGCAAATATTAAAAATATAGACAACACACCAGCAAAGAAACAGGGTAAAACATTTTATTAAAAAACTATTTACATAACGTTGGTTTATAAGATGATATCAGTAGTGGACCGATGTGTGAATAGATCGAAAGCAGCACAAGGCTCCAAGATCCGGATGGCAAGCTCCTGGATGTTGGGTGCCATAGTTTAGAGTTCTGAATTTGAGCCTTTTTCAATGCCTGTGCTTTGTTGAATCAAAATGGCGGCTTGACACAAAGCTGACTCAAGCGTTGCTACTGATGCTATGCAGACCAAAACTGGTTTTCAGTTTGTACATTTTTCTAGATTTTTCAATCCAAGTTTGGTTGACTTTGTAGAACGATGGCTTCAAATTTTCAACATACGGTGTGGTGGCGCTGACTGGGAGGGGGCGCTTCGCTCCTGCCCCCTCCCCAAGTAAGATTTTCATACGTGAAAGTACGTTAATGGTTTTGGTCCCTGAGATGCTTCGATGTCACTGCCATTCTCAAATAGCATAAGTTCTGGATGTTGGGTGCCATAGTTCAGAGTTCTGAGCAGCGCTTGTAACACTGTCTGAAGCTTATTTCCACCTACTGCAGCTTCACTATTCTCAAAGTAAGTGAGTGTCGTTTGTGGACCTGACTGCATTAGAAAACTTGGGCGGTGTGATGGCCATGGACTCGGAGAAGACGCTTGGCTCCGACACCCTCCCCAAGTCTTATAGCACTGGTGTAGCCTGAGATCGCCCCCGACATAGGCGGCCGGCTCCCGGGGTCCCGCGGAACTTTTTGCCTTTTGATGACTCTTCAATTCTGGACCTTGTCCCACAATCCGTTTCACCTGAAGACAAGCTGTAGTGGGGCGCCTCTTTACCGTTTTAGTTGCCATTCCGCCCGCTTTTGCTACACTGTGCCTCTTCCGCCATTCAGCTGTTTACCGCCCGCTCTTGCGACTACAGCGTCTCGCTCACCATGTAGTTGAGTTGCTCCCGCTCTTGCGGTGCAGCGATAGGCGGCTGCCACAGGGCTCTCAAAATGGCGGCCGGCTCTTCGGTTTTGGGCCTGGTCCACTAAAATGGCCCTGGGACACCTTGGAACTCGGACGCTTCCCTGATAGGGCTTGGGTCCCATTCTCGAAAAGCGTCCCCTCAGCCGTGAAGATTCTACAAAAGTCTTGGGGGCCTCCGACTCCCGCAGGCTTCTGGTGGGGAGCGGCTGCCATGATTGCTCGTGGAATGGCCACGACGGAGCTACGAGATGGTAGTGGTCTCATGCTGACGCCAGCTTTAGTCTGAAACATCCAGAAACACTGTAGACTACCAATTCGATCAGTTCCGGTAGCGCCCCAACATGACCCGGAAGAGAAGAACTTGCCCTCCCCTCTTTGACTGATGGTTCTTGTTGCCTGTCCCCTCTGTTGTCATTTAACAGAACTTTTTGGACTGCTGAAAGGGGTTGTGTTCTGAACGCTGGTTGGTGGAGACATTTTGACTATATTCTTGACCTACGTTGTCGCGTAATGCGTTATATGACACGCCGCGTTAGCGCACCCGGAAGTGATCCGAGGCGCGGCGCGCAGCGCGTAACGTAAGCATAACAGGTCATGTGACTTGTTAATAAAACTTTTCATTGGTTCATTTTACTTTTGTTAATTTAATGATGAAAAGCTTGGTCATATGACCTAAAAATTACGCTTTTTATTGTTTTCGAACAATATTTTTTTTTCAAACATATGTTATAATATTCCAGGCTAATGTACTTTCCCGGAAAATTTACAACTGTCTTGCAAGTAAAATATATTCCTTTTTCGAGAAAAAGGGCGTTTCTTCCTTCCATGACGGAACCGTTGAGTAAAAGAGATTCGGCCTGCTGTCTTAGTCGCCGATACGCCTGATTATCAGATTCTTATCGATCACTTTATGTTGCAGACATGAAAAACACAACTGCCCTTGACCATTTATCTTTACTGCGTTCCTACATATTATACCTTTTATCCGTCATGTAATTGGACTGCTTTATTTCACTTGCCTTTTACTGATTCGAAAACAGTGACTAAAAGTAAAAACTTTACCAATGTAAATACTACTACCGTGTTTTGTTTTAAAAACCTTTATTGTGAAAATGTCAGTATACAAATACGGGCCTATAACCACGTGGGCCGGCCACGGAGCAAATTGAAATCGTATATGATGAGGAGACATTTACACTGTAGAGGAACGTAACGAGCGGGCCATTAGGTTGCAAGAACTAAGGTGTCTAACAGTTGCGGAATCGGTGGACATACATTTTGTAATTAAAATAGGACAGGGCCACTTACAATAACATTTTCTAGATATACATTTGCGGGCAAGGAGTTACGAGTCCCATTTATACCGGCACCATTTTGGGCGAGGCCGGGCAGGTCCAAGATATAGTCAAAATGTCTCCACCAACCATCGGCCAGACCAGAACCCCTTTCGGCCCTTTATGCTACAAGATGGTGTCTTCCATTCAGAAAATATTGTTGGCAGCATTTGAAAGGAAACAGAAACAGCCGTTCTCCTAGTGAGTTTCACATTGTTACATTTAGGAAGAATGTTGAAGAGTAGTATGTGGAAAATCTGAAGCCATTTTTCTACAAACTCTCAATCAGACTTGGATGGAAAAAAAAAACATGAAGAATGTACAAACTGAAAACCAATTTTTGTCTGTATAGCATCAACAGTAACGCTTGAGTCAGCTTTGTGTCAAGCCGCCATTTTCATTCAATCAATAGCGTCCCCCTGCACACATTCAGGGACCTGGTCGTGTCTTCAGATGAAACGGATTGTAGGAAAAGAAGCAGAAAGGAAAAGGCAAAAAGTTCCGCCGGACCTCGGGAGCCGGCCGCCTATGTCATGTGCGACCTTTGGCCACACAAGGGCAATAGTGAAGCTGCAGCAGATGCAAATAAGCTTCAGACAATCTTACAAGCACTGCTCAGAAATCTCAACTGAGGCACTCAACATCCAGGACTTGCCATTCGAATCTTGGCGCCTTGTGCTGGTTCCGACCTATTCACACATCGGTCCTGGATCTCGGCGCATTCGACTCACTGTACCGCAACAGTGACCGCAATTCAGCTGGACAAGCCGCCATTTTCATTCACTCAATAGCGTCCCCCTACACACATTCAGGGACCTGGTCGTGTCTTCAGATGAAACGGATTGTAGGAAAAGAAGCAGAAAGGAAAAGGAAAAAAGTTCCGCTGAACACCACCTTGGGCAATAGTGAAGCTGCAAAAGGTGCAAATAAGCTTCAGACAGTCTTCAACTTACTCTGATTCTTATAATAAACTTCAGATAGTCTTACAAGCACTGCTCAGAACTCTCAACTGAGGCCCTCAACATCCAGGACTTGCCATTCGGATCTTGGCGCCTTGTGCTGGTTCCGACCTATTCACACATCGGTCCACTACTGACATCACCTCATAAGCCAACGGGGCACCCCACGCCGACTTTCGGCGCAGCATTGTAGGATGGCCACACCAGTGCGGCAACTTGCTGGACACAACATCGGAGCCATCCAGATCTCGGCGCGTTCGACTCACTGTACCGCAACAGTGACCGCAACTCAGCTGGACATGCCGTCTTTCGGCGCAGCATTGTAGGATGGCCACACCAGTGCGGCAATTTGCTGGACACCACCTCGGTGCCATCCGGATCTCGGCGCGTTCGAGTCACTGTACCGCAACAGTGACCGCAATTCAGCTGGACACGCCGTCTTTCGGCGCAGCATTGTAGGATGGCCACACCAGTGCGGCAATTTGCTGGACACCACCTCGGTGCCATCCGGATCTCGGCGCGTTCGAGTCACTGTACCGCAACAGTGACCGCAACTCAGCTGGACACGCCGTCTTTCGGCGCAGCATTGTAGGATGGCCACACCAGTGCGGCAATTTGCTGGACACCACCTCGGTGCCATCCGGATCTCGGCGCATTGTGCTGCCTTCGGCCTATTCGCACATCGGTCCGCTACTGACGCCGCCTCACGTGCCAACGGATTTTCTACGCTTTTTGTAGCCCTATGCCGCATAACAGGTCATGTGACTTGTTTATAAAACTTTTCATTGGTTCATTTTACTTTTGGTTTCCTAAAGATGGAAGGCTTGGTCATATGACCTAAAAATAACACTTTTCATTGGTTTAGAACATTTTTTTTTCCCAAACGATGAAAGCCCCACCTTGTTTCTGGATCATTCAGACTGAAGCTGGCGTCAGCATGAGAGCACCACCATCTCGTGGCTCCGTCGTGGTCATTCCGCGAGCAATCATGGCAGCCGCTCCCCACCGGAAGCCTGCGGGAGTCGGGGGCCCCCAAGACTTTTGTAGAATCTTCACGGCTGAGGGGACGCTTTTCGAGAATGGAGCCCAAGCCCTAGCAGGCAAGCGTCCGAGTTCCAAGGTGTCCCAGGGCCATTTCAGTGGACCAGGCCCAAAACCGAGGAGCCGTCCGCCATTTTAAGAGCCATGTGGCAGCCGCCTATCGCTGCACTGCAAGAGTGGAAGCAACTCAACAACATGGTGAGCGAGACGCTGTAGCCGCAAAAGCGAGCGCAACTCAGCTAGATGGCCGCCACCTGGGGAGGCCCGTTCACGCCGCCTCCCCCACCCCCGGGCCGCCGCACGCCAATTTTCGGAGCAGCATTGTAGGATACCAAAACCAGTGCGGCAGTTTACTGGACATCACCTGGGTGCCTGTTGTACATGTTGTGTCAGCCATGTGACACTGGACACAGTCCCATCAACATCTCAACGCGTTCTGCTGCCTTGGGACTATTCGCACAACAGACCGCTACTGACGAGGCCTCCCCCCGCACCACCCGGGAGACCCCACGCTGTTTTTCTGTGCTGCATTGTAGGATCCCAAAACCAGTGCGGCACCCAGGCGACATCACCTGGTTGCCGTCCAGAACTCTGCACGTTGTGCTGCCTTGGGACTATTCGCACAAAAGACAGCTTCTAACCATTGTTGCTTTTTGTGTTGAAAAATGTTTAAATGTTTTTAGTTTTTGTTCCGTTCGTTATAGTTAATAGTTAATAAAGTTTTATAATCTTACTTTGTTGGAGTGTTATCTATTTTTTTTAAAACGGGTGAATGGGGCCTTGAATCGGGTTATTGTCATGTGTGGGCTTTGGAAGTGTGCTGCTGCAGGATCGGACATTTCAAACTCAAATGCACGTTCTTTTTCTTACCTTTCCGAAGCATGGAGCGCAATAGCAGGCAGAGAAAGGGTGATGCACGTGTTGAACACTACCTGACCTGGCAAGTTGCTGGCAGTGCCCCCCCCCCCGCCCGCTCCTGAAAGAGGACACACACACACCGCCGCCCCGAGTACTTCACAAATCTTTAAAAGACCATGCGCTTGTTCATGAGGCTTAAATGGTTTATCACCTCTTCTAGAACCCCTGCATCGACCCTCTGACGTTTCCTGGTAAAATTACCATGTAACACAATACCAAGCCCTGTCAGCTGAAACCCCCAAGGAATCGTGGGGCATATTATCAAGGGGGTTTATCTCCGCTTTTTTGGCTTTAAAAGCCAAGAAAGCGGAGATAAAAATATCTCCCTATTACCAAGCTGTCGCTAACACCAGTTAGTGACAGCTAAAAGGAGATAGCGACCATCTTGGGCCCCGCTTTGCATGTCAGTGATACTTATCACTAATGACATGCAAAGCGGGCGTGCCAAGATGTTAGCGACTGGAAACAGTCCCTAACATCGCTATCTCCTATTACCAACTTTTGGAGATATTCGCGCTAAGCGCGAATATCTCCAAAATCTAACACCTGCCCTGAGCAGTTCTTAGCCATGTTATCCAATGGGAGGTGGATAACATGGCTAAGAGCATTTGCTCGATAATACATGAATATCGCTGACTTTTCTGCGATAATAGCAAGGTTTATCTGCGATAAAAATCGCCGATGTGCGGCGATAATTTTTGTCTCTAAACAAGTTAGAGACAAAAATTATCGCTAGTTGTTCGTAATATGCCCCCGAGTTTTTGCTTGCAGAAATCGGGAGGCGGGAGACTAGCACTGAAATCAGTAGTCTCACGCCTGAATCGGGAGGGTTGGCATGTCTGAATTCTCTACAGCTGGGGCCATAAACTACATCCGCAGGGGTAGGTGATAGCCTAGGTCCGGCCTGGACAATCGGACACAGAGGAAGAGGAGTGTCAGAGGGTGCGGTAGTGAATAGGGTGAAAGAGAGGTGTCGGGAGGGCACAGGGTGTGATTCTCAGAGAAGAGCAGCGCAGATGGGGGGAAGTATATGGCCCATGCATGAGAGAGAGAGCGGGGATGACCAGTGCGTGGGGGAGATGCTTGCGAGGGTGGGAAGCCATGCTGAGGATCGGCGGCGTGCAGAGAGTGGGCCTGGTCAAGGCATCTAAAATGGCTGCCGTGCACGACAAAATTGTGGCATTGGACAAAAAGGCAAGATGGCGCAGACAATGTTTTTCAATAAGGATTCATTTATAACAAAATATTTACTCGCAGTGACAAAATGGTGGTCAACACTTCCTGATTTCCATCGAATCGAACGTTAACAGACGTCACGCAGCAAAAAAAAAAAAAAAAAAAAAAAAGCTCACGCACAGAGCAGTTTTTAACCATGTTATCCAATGGAAGGTGGATAACACGGCTAAGAGCATTTGCTGGATAATGCATGAATATCGCTGACTTTTCAACGATACTCATGCATTGTGGCCGATGTGCGGCGATAATTTTTATCTCTAAACAATTAAAACGAAGCACAAAATGGCGAATTCCCGTTTCGCTACCAGTTTGCGGCCCAGTTCGCGGCCCGTGAAGCGCTTCTACCGTGAAAAATCATTTTTTTTTTCTTTTCCCCACGGGACCCTTTAATAACCCCAACAACATTCCTAGGGGGTCAAGAGGGGGATACCTTGCCCCCTTTCATTAAATTCCCCTTTCGTTTTTCACCTCTTCTTCTCTCTCGATCCTACCGAGAGACAAGATGGCGGCCGCTCCGGACTGTCACGCAGCAAAAAAAATAAAAGCTCACGCACAGCCGCTGGAAGAGATGTATCAACATATATCAGCCTCCTCAGCCACCCTCAGGAAACATAGGGGATTAGGATACGTCTCCCGCACCCCCTTATACCTAATAATTTAATTAACGAAGCACAAAATGGCGAATTCCCGTTTTGCTACCAGTTTGCAGCCCAGTTCGCGGCCCGTGAAGCGCTTCTACCGTGAAAAATCATTTTTTTTTTCTTTTCCCCACGGGACCTTTTTATAACCCCAACAACATTCCTAGGGGGTCAAGAGGGGGATACCTTGCCCCCTTTCATTAAATTCCCCTTTCGTTTTTCACCTCTTCTTCTCTCTCGATCCTACCGAGAGACAAGATGGCGGCCGCTCCGGACTGTTTAGAATGTTGACAGACACCGGAGAGCCAATCAGCTTTCTGCGCGCAAAGTTCCGTTTCGCGAAAAGTAAGCGGACCGGATCGCTGCCCAGAGCGCTGTTACAGATATATATCTTGTTTTGAACGTTAATTTCTCAAAATCCACTGAAGCACATATATTGAGACCTAGCAAAGGCACATCTGGCTAACAGTCCCTATAATTTTGCCAAGTTTCGTGCAAATCCATTCAGCCGTTCGAGCTAAAAGTGAGTCCAACCGCCCTATGGAAATTAACATGGGGAAAACACGTTTTGGGACCCCCCTTTTTTCTCAGCCCCCCCTTGACGAAACCCCACCAAATTTTCAGGGGCTGCTCAGAAACAAAATGTGCCATTTTCCTGAAAATTTCAGCCGATTCCGTCCACAAACGCCAAAGTTATTAGACATAGAATTTTCAGAAATGCCATAGGGAAAAAATCCTAACTATATATACCTACTGGCGAACGCCAGTAGGTAATATATATATATATATATATATATATATATATATATATATATTCACTGAAAAAACCATAGGTTATAGACCATATATAGTTAGGGATTAGCATTTACAAAACCTTATTTTATTTGCACAAAACCATTGAAATTCCATATATAGTTAGTTGCACTAACTATATATCGCGGACCCGCAATCCACTGCTAATGATGTCACATATTACATCATTCATGACATGGTCAGTGACATCACTGATGACATCACTGATGACATCTCAAATGACATCACTGATGACATCACTGATGACATCTGAAATGACATCACTGATGACATCACTGACATCTCATTTGACATTACTGATTACATCACTGATGATATCATTTATGTGATAATACATCTTCAGACTCTAATATAACCTTAGATACACTCAGTGTAAACAGGCACTCACAGACTGTCACACATCCATGGAGTTACTCACACACCTAGTCAGTCATGCAAAGAATTAATCACATCTCCATTTCCTCAACTATACAGTTATACACACCTTACTTAATCAAACATACACTAACACATATTTACTCTCTTATACAATCCGTGATACAAGTTCACAATGATTCATACAGCCACTCTCACATTCACTGGCTCTTATGTTCAGTTATTTATATATGTCAACTCTCACATGGACTGTGTTTTACATATGTACTTACTTTTACATGTCGCACTGAGATATCCATTCACTCACCAATACACTCATGCACACAGTCAACTGTCCATACAGCTGTTTCTACATGCACTTTTGAACCCATACACCTAGGGAATCAACTGCTCACACATCTATGCACAGAGTTATACACCTCCCAGCCACCCACACACATACTCAGTCTCCCATACAAATACTTGGGCAACCATTCAATAACCCATATAGTTACTGATATAGCTACTGATTTAAACATGCAGCACTTTACAGAACAACATATATAATGATTGCCAAATTAAGACACTTTAATCACTAACCTATGCACTCAGTGAGACACATTTAATCATTCTCTCATACAGTCAGTCATGCACCTACTAAATCCTTCATCCAGACACTTATACATCTACTCATTCTTCAATATGTAAGACATATTTTAACTTTACAGAAACATACAGTCACTGGGTGTTGTCATCAGTGATGTCATCAGTGATGTCATTTGAGATGTCATCAGTGATGTCATCAGTGATGTCACTGACCATGTCATGAATGATGTAATATGTGACATCATTAGCAGTGGATTGCGGGTCCGCGATATATAGTTAGTGCAACTAACTGTATATGGAATTTCAATGGTTTTGTGCAAATAAAATAAGGTTTTGTAAATGCTAATCCCTAACTATATATGGTCTATAACCTATGGTTTTTTCAGTGAATTTTCAAGGTTTTGTAAATGCAAATTCCTAACTATATATGGTCTATAACCCCTGGTTTTTTCTGTGAATTTCATTGGTTTTTTAAAAGCTAATATCTATAGCTGTAAAATATATTCTTTATTAAGTGACGTATCACGTAGCCCGTGAGACGCCTCATGATGCATCGCATAACCGTGACGTATCGTCTCTGCAGCTCAAACCAAACCCAAAACGTAAGCGCGCCAGAACACGCTTAAAGATATATATATATATTTTTAACCTTAATTAGACAAAATCCACACGTGCACATATCACAAACGTTCAAAAAACACAATATGTCGGACTCCTGTTACGCTGCCGGCTAGCTGCCCGGTTAACGTACCAGGAAGCACCTTTACCGCGAAAAATCGCAATTTTTTTTTTCTTTTGCCCCGCAGGGAACTTTAATAGCCCCCTCATCAATCCTAGGGGTTCAGGAGGGGTCTGCCTTACCCCTTTCATTCATTTACACCTTTTTTTTTTCCACCTCTTGTCTCTCGATCCCACAGAGAGACAATATGGCGGCCGCTCCAGACTGTTTACAATGTTAACAGCCAATCAGCTTCTCCTCAGACTCCCGTTACACTGCCGGTTAGCTTCCCGGTTAGCTGCCCGGTTAGCTGCCCGGTTCGCCTACCAAGACGCGTCTCTACAGCGAAAAAATCGGATTTTTTTTTTTTTTGGCCCCGTGTGGCTTTATAATATCCCCCTCATCAATCCTAGGGGGTCAGAAGGGGTCTACCTTGCCCTCTTTCCTTCATTTTCCCCTTTGTTTTGGCCTCCTCTTGTCTCTCGATCCTACCGAGAGACAAGATGGCGGCCGCTCCGGACTGTTTACAATGTTGACAGCCAATCAGCTACTCCTCAGACTCCCGTTACACTGCCGGTTAGCTTCCCGGTTAGCTGCCCGGTTAGCTGCCCGGTTCGCGTACCAAGACGCGTCTCTACGGCGAAAAAAATCGGATTTTTTTTTTTTTTTTTTTACCCCGTGTGGCTTTATAATATCCCCCTCATCAATCCTAGGGGGTCAGAAGGGGTCTACCTTGCCCTCTTTCCTTCATTTCCCCCTTTGTTTTGGCCTCCTCTTGTCTCTCGATCCTTCCGAGAGACAAGATGGCGGCCGCTCCGGACTGTTTACAATGTTGACAGCCAATCAGCTACTCCTCAGACTCCCGTTACACTGCCGGTTAGCTTCCCGGTTAGCTGCCCGGTTAGCTGCCCGGTTCGCGTACCAAGACGGGTCTCTACGGCGAAAAAATCGGAATTTTTTTTTTTTTTGGGCCCCGCGTGGCTCTATAATATCCCCCTCATCAATCCTAGGGGGTCAGAAGGGGTCTACCTTGCCCCCTTTCCTTCATTTCCCCCTTTGTTTTGGCCTCCTCTTGTCTCTCGATCCTACCGAGAGACAAGATGGCGGCCGCTCCGGACTGTTTAGAATGTTGACAGACACCGGAGAGCCAATCAGCTTCGCATCGCAAAGTTCCGTTACGCGAAAAGTACGCGAACCGGAGCGCTGCCCGGAGCGCTGTTACAGATATATATCTTGTTTTAAACGTTAATTTCTCAAAATCCACTGAAGCACATATATTGAGACCTAGCAAAGGCACATCGGGCTAACAGTCCCTACAATTTTGCCAAGTTTCGTGCAAATCCATTCAGCCTTTCGAGCTAAAAGTGAGGCCAACCGCCCTATGGAAAAATGAATGGGAAAAACGCGTTTTGGGACCCCCCTTTTTTCTCGGCCCCCCTTGACGACCCCCCCCCAAATTTTCAGGAGCTGCTCAGAAACAAAATGTGCCATTTTCCTGAAAATTTCAGCCAATTCCGTCCACAAACGCCAAAGTTATTAGACATAGAATTTTCAAAAGTTCCATAGAGAAAAAATCCTAACTATATGACCCTACACTACGCAAACACTACAACACTACCCAAAACCTTAAAACACTATCCCCAGCATGACCCTACAATACGCAAACACTACAACACTACCCAAAACCCTAAAACACTACCCCCAGCATGACCCTACACTACGCAAACACTACAACACTACCCAAAACACTATACCCCAGCATGACCCTACACTACGCAAACACTACAACACTACCCAAAACCCTAAAACACTACACCCCAGCATGACCCTACACTACGCAAACACTACAACACTACCCAAAACCCTAAAACACTACCCCCAGCATGACCCTATACTACGCAAACACTACAACACTACCCAAAACCCTAAAACACTACCCCCAGCATGACCCTACACTACGCAAACACTACAACACTACCCTAAACCCTAAAATACTACACCCCAGCATGACTCTACACTACGCAAACACTACAACACTACCCAAAACCCTAAAACACTAGCCCCAGCATGACCCTACACTACGCAAACACTACAACACTATCCTAAACCCTAAAACACTACGCCCAGCATGACCCTACACTACGCAAACACTACAACACTACCCTAAACCCTAAAACACTAGCCCCAGCATGACCCTACACTACGCAAACACTACAACACAACCCTAAACCCTAAAACACTATGCCCAGCATGACCCTACGCTACGCAAACACTACAACACTACCCTAAACCCTAAAACACTACCCCCAGCATGACCCTACACTACGCAAACACTACAACACAACCCTAAACCCTAAAACACTACCCCCAGCATGACCCTACACTAAACAACCACCACAACTCTACACTACACTAACACAACACTACACTACACAACACTACACTACACTACACAATCACTAACCCACGAAAAAATTAACACAAACCCACTTACCTCTCTCGTCATCGTGGTTTTCACAACGCAAATGCATTTACCATACATGCCTTTAAAACGTAATTCTTTGTAAAGGCATGCGCGATAAATGCACATGCGTTTTGAAAAAATGCGGGATAATGGTATGCGAGGTCAATGACCTTGCGGGATAATGGTATGCGGACTGAAAGTCTGCGGGATAAAAAATGCGGGAAAATGGCTGCAAACCATGATTAGCAGCAGACTTCCCTGGTGAGCACTAGCTTTACTACAGTGATCTAATGAGCAACTAGAGTGCTAACATTCAGAATTTATGGCAAATGTGTGACACATCTGAATGCCTTCTTGATAGAACCAAAGTAAACAAGCATTGAAAATGCAATAGATCTCGCCCTCGTTTAAGTTAAAGCCATTCTGTTTGTAATGAGGTGGCTTTTTAGCTTTGCTTTGATTAGTGTTTTTAAAACTTTCATGTAAATAACATGCATATGTATGCATATATGTATATGTATGCATGCATTTATATTTATATAGATATGCAGATTATATATGTTTATATATGTATATTACCTACTGGCGATAGCCAGTGGGTATATATAGTTAGGATTTTTTCTCTATGGGATTTCTGAAAATTCTATGTCTAATAACTTTAGCGTTTGTGGACGGAATTGGCTGACATTTTCAGGAAAATGGCACAGTTTGTTTCTGAGCAGCCCCATAAAATTTGGGGGGGTTTCGTCAAGGGGGGGCCGAGAAAAAAGGGGGGTCCCAAAACGCGTTTTTCCCATTCATTTTTCCATAGAGCGGTTGGACTCACTTTTAGCTCGAACGGCTGAATAGATTTACATGAAACTTGGCAAAATTGTAGATATGGTTTGCCCGACGTGCCTTTGCTATGTCTCAATATATGTGCTCCAGTGGATTTTGAGAAATTAACGTTTAAAAAAATATATATATCTGTGACAGCGCTCCGGTTAGCGCCCCGGTTCGCGTACCTGACGCGTAACGGAACTTCGCGAAGCGAAGCTGATTGGCTCTCCGGTGTCTGTCAACATTCTAAACAGTCCGGAGCGGCCGCCATCTTGTCTCTCGGTACGATCGAGAGACAAGATGTGGTGAAAAATGAAGGGGGAAATGAAGGAAAGGGGGCAAGGTAGACCACTCCTGACCCCCTAGGATTGATGAGGGGGATATGCGATTTTACGCCGTAGAGGCGCGTCCCGGTACGCGAACCGGGCAGCGAACTGGGCAGCTCACTGGGCAGCTCACTGGGCAGCTAACCGGGCAGCTAACCGGCAGCGTAGCTGTCAACATTGTAAACAGTCCGGAGCGGCCGCCATCTTGTCTCTCGGTAAGTTCGAGAGACAAGATGTGGTGAAAAAAGAAGGGGGAAATGAAGGAAAGGGGCAAGGTAAACCCCTCCTGACCCCCTAGGATTGATGAGGGGGATATTAAAGTCCCCTGCGATTTTTCGCGGTAGAGGCGCTTCCCGGTACGCGAACCGGGTAGCTAACCGGCAGCGTAACGGGAGTCTGCCATCTTGTGTTTTTGGAGCGTCCGGTTCGCGTACCGGGTAGCGTCCTGGTAAGCGTAACAAGGGGAAAACCAAGAGAAACAGTAAAAAAAAATTAAGGGAATAGATTTCCAGCAAACTTGGCAAAATTGTAGGGACTGTTTGTTTGATGTGCCTTTGCAAGGCCTCAAGATATGTGCACGTGTGGATTTTGTCTAATTAAGGTTAAAAAAAATATATATATCTGTAAGCGTGCTCCGGCACGCTTACGTTACGGGTTTTGTTTGCGCTGCAGAGCCGATACGTCACGGTTATGCGACGCGTCATGAGGCGTCTCACGTGGCTACGTGATACGTCACGTAATAAAGAATATATTTTACAGCTATAGATATTAGCTTTTAAAAAACCAATGAAATTCACTGAAAAAACCATAGGTTATAGACCATATAGTTAGGAATTTGCATTTACAAAACCTTGAAAATTCACTGAAAAAACCATAGGTTAGAGACCATATATAGTTAGCTGGACATTTTATTGACATAAAACCAATGAAATTCCATATATAGTTAGTTGCACTAACTATATATCGCGCACCCGCAATCCACTGCTGATGATGTCACATATTACTTCATTCATGACATGGTCAGTGACATCACTGATGACATCACTGATGACATCTCAAATGACATCACTGATGACATCTCAAATGACATCACTGATGACATCATGACACACCAATACCAGTTACTACATACGCACTCACTGATTCCTACGTCTACACACACATTCACTCATTCACCCATACAATCACTCATACATACAGTCACTCATTATTACAACACTATCATATGCACTCATACACCTATGCAGACACTCACACACTGCCACTCATCCATGGAGTTACTCACACACCTAGTCAGTCCTGTAAAGAATCAATCACACTTCCATTTCCTCATCTATACAGTTAAACACAGAACACCATACTTCAGTGACATCACTGATGACATCACTAATGACATCTCAAATGACATCACTGATGACATCTCAAATGACATCACTGATGACATAATGACACACCAATACCAGTTACTACATACGCACTCACTGATTCCTACGTCTACACCCACATTCACTCATTCACCCATACAATCACTCATACATACAGTCACTCATTATTACAACACTATCATATGCACTCATACACCTAGTCAGTCCTGTGAAGAATCAATCACACTTCGATTTCCTCATCTATACAGTTAAACACAGAACACCATACTTTTCACACATATACTAACACATACTTACTCTCTTATACAATCACTGATACAAGTACACATTGATATGCACAGAGTCACACACCTCCCAGCCAGCCATACACACACTCAGTCTTCCATACATCCACTCATTCTTCAATATGTAAAACATATTTAAACTTTACAAAAACACACAGACACTAGAAGATGTCATCAGTGATGTCATTTGAGATGTCATCAGTGATGTCATCAGTGATGTCATTTGAGATGTCATCAGTGATGTCATCAGTGATGTCACTGACCATGTCATGAATGATGTAATATGTGACATCATCAGCAGTGGATTGCGGGTGCGCGATATATAGTTAGTGCAACTAACTATATATGGAATTTCATTGGTTTTATGTCAATAAAATGTCCAGCTAACTATATATGGTCTCTAACCTATGGTTTTTTCAGTGAATATATATATGTGTGATTTGAGGCGTCTTGGGGACTCAGAAGGTCAGCTTTGTTTCAAGTACCCTGTCAGCTGCATTCCACAACAGCGCCCCTGTAAAATACCTGATAATCACGGACTACGCCGTTGTTGGGAGGAACACTTACTTCGCATGCCGTGGCAGTGCATGCTGGGATCTGTAGTTTACCACATAAACTACTGAACTGTTCGTGACTCCAACCGACCTATCAGGATAACCATTGAAGGCGGGGCGACTGAGAGCATTAAAATGGACTGTTGCTACATGGTGGGGTGAGAGCTGGCATTTGAGAAAGGCACCAAGCCGAAACGCGTCATGCCTCTGCTCGCGCAATAAAGCCCCTTCACACAGTACCCCATTGAGTCTCTCCGTTCTTTCAGACAGCAAAGGACTTTCTTTGGCATATATATATATATATATATATATATATATATATAAAATTCACAGAAAAAAAATAGGTTTCAGGGGTGTTATAGTTAGCTTGACATTTCACTTATACAAAACCAATGAAATTCATCCGTTATAGTTAGTATTACTAACTATAACTCGTGCGCATGCAATGCACTGCTGATGATGTCACCTATGACATCATTCATGACATGGTCAGTGACATCACTGATGACATCTCAAATGACATCACTGATGACATCACTGATGACATCATCCAGTGAATGTGGTTTGGTTTGGTATTTATATAATTATTATATATATAGGAATCTGCATTAAAGACGGAGTGGATGTAGAAGTGTCTGGATGGAGGATTTAGTAATACTGTGATTGACTGTGTAAGTGAGTAATTTAAAGTGTCTCACTAAATGTATGGGATAGTGATTTAACTGTGTGAATATTTGTTTCACTCTGTGTCTTGTTGTGTAAACTACTGCATATGTTGCTTAATAGGTATATGAAACTCTATTTTAGTTTTTAATTAGTTAAGAGAGTATTTGTATGGGAGAGTGAATGTGTGTGTAGTTGGATGGAAGGTGTATAACTGTCTAAAGATGTATAAATAGTTGATTAAGTACATATGTGGGGTTAAGACTTTATGTGAAAATAGTTATTTGGGTGAGTGAATCTCTTTATGGGTGTGTTGATGAGTAAATATATTTCTCAATGATATGTGTCCAACAAAGTAGAAATATAAAAGGCAATGTATGTGACAGTTGTTGACTATAAATAAGTATACATAAGACTCAGTGATTGTATGAAGGACTGTATTGAATACTGTATACTTGTAATAGTGATTTTATAACACACTAAGTATGAGTTATTATCAATATGAATACATCATGTGGTGTTTGTGTAAGTGTGTAGCTTAGTACATGTAAGTGTGATCAATTGTGTGCATAAGTGGATAGGATGACTGCATAAGTGAATAGGGTGTGTGCTGATGTGTAATTTTGAGGTAGGTGTATAGGTATATTTAATAGTGTTCTATTGATCTTTGTTAGCATGTTTGAGTGAATGTATAGGCAAGTGTTTAGATGTGTGTGTAGATCTAGGAATCACTGAGTGGGTTTTTAGAAAGTTGTATTGGTTTGTCAAGGATTCAAACATGGTTCTCTGTATTTTACAGTGAGTGATGAGTTATAGTAGTGTATGATGAGGTGTCTCTGATTGCCACGTGCATGATGTCATCAGAGATGTCACCAGTGATGTCATTTGAGATGTCATCAGTGAAGTCATCAGTGATGTCACTGACCATGTCATGAATGATTTAATATGTGACATCATCAGCAGTGCATTGCAGGCACTGCAAGACACTGTCATTTTACCGCTGTGATTGCAATTATATAAATGGCCCTTAAAACACATAAAAACTATTTTTACCTTCATAATCCCTGTCCACCACCTTGTGAACACTGTACAGAGTTAATAGTGTTCCTACCCTCTACTGCTTTCTTTTCTCATATTCCTTTGGAAGTTCGTCACAAAATCACTGACAACAGTAAACCGTTCCCACCCAATAAGGAGCAAACTTGTGCTCGAAACACTTTAGCAAATAAAATGTCCATGTTGTTCCGCAGAGGAGGAAGCATTAAGCTTTGTAAGGTCCCGCTTGGAACACGTTACCCAATGAAACGTCCCTAATACTCCGCAAAGAGGGAAGGAATTGCTGACAACACTTCTACTTTCAACAGTTTACAGCCAATCAACATTAAGCTTGGGAAAGTCCTCCTTGGAGCATGTCAGCAAATCAGATGTCCCTCCTACTCCGCAGAGTGGAAGTGAATGGCTGGCAACACTTCTACTTTCAATAGTTCGCAACCAACCAACATAAAGCTTAGGAAAGTCCTCTTTACAACATGTATGCCCATTAGATGTCCTGGCTAGTCTCCGGAGCAGAAGTGAATTGCAGAAAACACTTCTACTTTCAATAGTTCGCTAAATTTGTTCCACGCACACATACAGAAAAAGCCATCCTACATATTAATACATTTCCTGTAACAAAGTGACTCTATCTTTAACAGAAGTGAACACTGCCTAATAAATAAACATTATTCCAAATTATTTTAAAGAACAGCCTTAATAAGCCTCATTGCTGTTTTCCAGATATAATTTACACAGCCCACTGCACCCCCCTCCCAACATGAGTGAAGGTCGGGACTGTGGGGGCCCCAGCGAACACCCGCTATTATTTTTATTATATTTTTCACTGACTTCTTCTACGACTAACGGTTCCTATAGAATTTTTTTTTAACTCCAGCACAGTAACTGTTCCATGAACTGTTACTATGGTAACAGGCAGTAAGCCGTTTGGGGGTAGGGTTGAAAAGTACTGGCTGTACAGAAACCGTTATATTTACCCAGGATCCTTTACATAACAGAAAAGAAAGCAAAGTAAGACAGAACAATGTGTAGCAGATTTACAAGCCCTTTGAGCCGCTTTCGCGTCACTTTTCCCATCTTAAAAATGATGCAACAGTAACGCAATGAACGTGTAAATCTGCCTATATGCACATTACGAGCAAAAGAAGTACACAACTCTTTCAATTCTTTATTGATCACAATTAAACAGTTTTGCTTCACGATTCACAATGCACTTCAATAAATACTTTGTGCCTATTGAAATGGGAGACCGGATAGTCAACATTACAAATCTTAGGGGCATATTTACAAACATGGCCTTAAAATTGTCTCTGATTTAACAGCAGCAAACTACAACAAAAACAGCAAAAATGGACTTCAAAATCCTTTATTATCTTACCGGAAGATTTTTTCAACATTTCTGTTTGCTATGCAAGAGTGAAAGCTAACCTCCAGGGCTACAAAATAAATGGTGCCTACCCCCGGGACACTGCTGTTTCCTAAGAGAGCGCTGCAGTCTCGCGGCCCCCGTCCTCAAATAGCAAAGTTGGCATTGTATTTTGAAAGAGAGAGGAGGGAAATCTGTTCTCTCTTTCAAAATCCAAATGAGTTTGCTTTTCCACATGCATGTTAGCATCTCCCCATGTGGAAAAGCAATGCCGGCTCCCAAAGGATGTGGGGAGCCGGCGGGACCGTGAGGGCATTTTGGCTCACCCCACGGTCCCCAACATTTTTTATAAGACCTGGGGGAGGGGGTAATTAGAAATTACTGATAGGGGCAATTTTTTTACGGTAAAATTAGAAGTCGCACACCCAGCACGGCGCTCAGTGCGGCGCCCTGGTGTGCACAAGCTGAATACAGGACTCATAATCTGTAGGGTGCACGACTCCAGTGCCTTTCGTGCACAACTTCTATGCGTTTGGGAACCAGCATTGCTTTTCCACATGGGGAGCTACGAACATGCAGCTCCCCATGTGAAATAGCAATCTGGTTTAGATTTTGAAAGAGAGAAGAGATTTCCTTGCTATGGGAGGGCTGGATGGTCACCCCGGGACACTACAGGAGCCGGCCCTCCCACAATAAATAAAGCCCCGGGAAGTGGTGATCCCCCGGGTTTTGGAGACCTTGCAGCCCTCCCAACCATTTTTTTTGTAGCCCCTGGGGTGACGGAGCCCTCGAGTGCTCCAGGAGGGGGGCCACGCAGTCCCCCTCCCACAATACATAAAGCCCTGGTAGGTGGTGGTCCCCACAGCTTTGGGGACTTTGGACCCCTCACCCCCACCATTTTTTTTGAGCCCCGGAACTGGGGGGCCCCTCTGGGCCCCCCAAAAAATGTAATATTTTGCCCCCAGCATTTAGCCCACCCAGGAGCTGATTATAAAAATAGCTCCGTACGTAGAGCTTATACCTACTAGCAAGGGTGTCATTTGATTATTCTGAGATGAAGACAGTTTCCACTTTTACTGTCAGTATAATTACCGGAACGAGCACCACTGACAGACGATTTTAAGTGGACAATAGCTCCCAATACCCCAAGGAGTACACGCCCATATGATGTATGACATTAAGTGGCCAACAGCTCCTTGTACCGTAAGGAGTATACGCTCATAAGATGCATAACTACATTAAGCAGATTGCCATGCTCTTTGTCACTGGACTACAAATACATAAATCAGACAGCACATACATGAAGGGACATGCACCATAAAATGAATTCAAAAGCATAATTGATCACAAATCATTTTTATTTACCTTTATTTTGAAAGTCAAAGATGGTGCCCAAACTCTAGGTATATGTGACAAATGAAGTCCATTTTTAATGTCAGTGAATTACTGCATGTAATGACGAGGCTGTGTGAACAAGCCACTACGGTGGCGAAACACGTCAAGGCGGGTTTATGATTTGAATAAACCCCCAATTTGCTGCACCTTTCCTGGATGTCCTTGTGTCAGTCTGACTCTGAGAGCGTAATTGTAACTGTGGTCTTTTTGAATAGTGATTACCGGTTTTCTCCACCAGTCTCACGCCACCCCGACGATTGGGAGCAGACAATGGAGTAACTTGGATTGATTGATTGAAATCTGATCCTTGGATCAGCCTTAGGACATTGGAATTGTGAGGAGGGGGTCCAAGCCACCGTGAAGCCTTCACAGAAGGAGGAGCCTACGCTACTACGGAGACACCGCAGGCTATCCCGGGACCGGGATACACAGTGCAGGTAAGACACAGGCCTGCGCATTCTAACAAAAGGGCGCTGTGTGTAGCGGGAGCGCAAATCGCCGGGCAATACGGGACAATCTAATCTCGTACATACAGAGAAAGAGCTCTGGGATCACTTGGACAGCCTGCATCTGGAGCGCAACTGAAAGTGCAATACAGATTGGCAAGCAAACAAAGAAGATAATAAAATCCCCAAAAATTCCCAAATGCTCGTAAACCTCTTAGGACTATGAAAGGTACATTTTCCTAGGACCAGGGCAACTCTATATGAAATATCGGGAGGTTAGACTGACACAGCTCACAGGATTAGGTGCAAGGGAATCAAACCAGTTTCCAAGTATCAGAATGGATGAAGAAATGGATCGGAGAGAGGCTGCTCAGACGCTTTTTGCAAGGGTGCCAGGCATTGGTAGGACAATAATTCCCACGGAGAAAACAATTATGGGGGTACTCAGAAGGTTTGAGAAACTCCACAAGCAAGAGATATCTAAATGGTGGGAAGCAACTTCCTTACAAGACTACATTGATAAATCAATGGTACTACGTGGACTGAGAATCTATATCTCCCCCTCATATGACTCTCTAGATCCCCAAATGCTAGAAAATTGGTCTATTAATTCTGCAACAAGTTCAAGGAACATGTTGCTAATATGTGTTAAATATGCCTGGTCAGACAGAGATAAGATCAAACAAGAAATTGAAGAAATTAAACTCGCTATGAATACCCATGAGGACCAAGAAACAAAAATTCCAGGAAGAAATGAAAAAGCGCCTCAAAATAATGGAAGACGACATCAAGAAGAGGAAACAACGAAAATTACACAGAGATTGTGGAGATTATGAATCCCGATTTTAACCTACAGCAGAAAACATGACCATCTATATGGTGAACTAAACCTAAAGACAAGGTGCCTCATCATCAAGCACCGCGTGAGGAAGAAATAACCAATATGAGTGACACAAATACTGAGGACTCAGAGTCTAACATAACCTCAGAAAGCTCACTATCGGATATGGAAAGAGTAACCCGCCCAAAACCAAATTTTTTAGACAAGTATCGGCTCATGAAGGAGAGCCGACAAACAACAAGATCAATGTCCAGAATTAACCAGGCGGAGAACTCACCATGATTGCCCTGCACGAGTTACAAAATAACCCAGATGGGTCACATATTAGTAGAGACTCCTCACTCATCTTGGATGAGCTAGAGATTAGGCATGACAAGACAGCTAGTAGTACCTTCAGACCCAAATCTACTTTTGTTCCAAAGATGATGCATGATAACATCGAAACATTCCAGGTTCTAGTGAGTAATGAGCTTCTCAATTTCAGACAAAAAAACTGGCCCAAAAAAATGAAAAGTTTTAAACACAATCTTACAGCCACCCAAAAAAAAAGCCATGGAAGATCTAGATGCTGATGAAAGTATTGTAGTGAGACCAGCTGACAAGGGTGGGAACATTGTTATTCTACCTAGAGAGATGTATATTATGGAAGCATTGCGACAGTTAAATGATGGTAATACCTATAGTACTTCCACCCGGGTTGAATACAATAACAGCATCATGTGTGTATGGGAGATACTGCAAGAATGGAAGGATAAGGGACTGATAGAATGGGAAGAATTCTGTTTCCTGAAGAAAGATTACCCTATCTTACGAGTAATGTATCTTCTCCCAAAGATCCACAAAAACAGAAACAACCCCCCAGGTAGACCCATCATCTCGTCAAGGGGTAGCTCTTTAGAAAACATCTCGAGATATGTGGATCATTTTCTTAGAGAGTTTTTGTCTACTCTACCATCCTACGTACGAGATACCAAAGATTTTTTGGGTAAAATCGTGAGTCTAGCATTGGAAAAGAATTACATCCTTATAACTATGGATGTTAATTCACTTTATACCATAATTGACCATGAACAAGGTATTTCTGCATGTGCTAAGTTCCTTTCACGCAAGGATATCAGATATTTGGAACATACCAACATGATTCTGACTTTGATCAGATCCTGCCTCATGAATAATTTTTTCATGTTTACCGACAGAATTTACAAACAAGAGCACGGTACTACGATGGGCACGTGCTTTGCGCTGAGTCTGACAAATCTCTTCATGGGGGCATGGGAGGAGGACATCAAAACGACCACGAGGTATCAGGAAACTTTCACAACGGTGAAGTTATGGCTTAGGTACGTAGATGATATTTTTGTGGTATGGCAGGGGGAAGCTAATGAGGCTTTACTTTTCATTGAGGATCTCAATCACAATTACAGAAACATCACCCTTACCAGCTGCATAAGTAGAGAGGAGGTTGAATACCTGGATACACATGTATTGATTAAAAACATTTCAATAGAAACAATACTTTACTGCAAAAGTACAGCAGGCAATACCCTCCTTCATGCCCTGAGTAGGCACCCGGACAATCTCAAATGGAGTATTCCCTATGGGGAACTACTCAGGGCAAAAAGGAACTGTAGCAGTACATCAGACTAAATGAAAGAGGAACTGGTTATGGTTCGTAGGTTCAAGGATAGAGGATATCCTAATTGGGTCTTGAAGAGAGCAATCAACAGAGTAAAGGAAATAGACAGATCTAGCACTCTTACCACTGATGAGAAAGTGACCAGTGAAAGTGAAAATGAAAACACAACACGCATGATCATGACTTATAATGGTAACTCAGATCACATACGAAAGGTGGTCAACAAACACTGGCAGATTCTAAAGAGTGACCCCATTATTGGTAAGAACCTTCCTGAAAGACCAAGCATCACATACAGAAGAGGTCGTAACCTAAAAGATATGCTGGTCCACAGTGATCTTACACAAAATTCGGCCAGGAAAGGTATTGACTTGCAAGGCTTCTTTCCATGGGGCCATTGTAAAGCCTGTGAAAGCAGTAAGATGGTCAAGGAATTTTTGAATACCAGTACAAACACGATGATCAGCATATCGCAATTTCCCATCTGCACAAGCACATTTGTTATCTATGTATTGGAGTGCCCGTGCAAAATTAGATATGTGGGAAGCACAACACACATGGCAAAAAAACGTGTTCTTGAACACATGAGGGCAATCACGAACAACGACAAACAATACCCGATTGCTCGCCATTTCAATAGTCATCATTTTTCTAACTACACCAAACTCTCCTTCTATGCTACAGAACAAGTGGTAGTAAAAGCTAGAATCCAGACACATTGTGGGTATGTGTACCCGTTTTCCAAACGGGCACAACATGGATGGAGAAATGGCAATACACCTGTAAGAAGAATGATATCCAAGTATCTTATCCTGTCTAACTAGTGTTTTTTTTACAGTTTTTTACTGTGTATTTGTTGTGTACTGTGTTCTTTACTGTGTCACAAGCGGGTGGCAACTGGATTCCTACCCTTTTCTTCAGACCATTCTCAGTCACACTCTAAGTCACAGATAAGATTTTAACTTGCACTTTGATAGTTTATTTTGCAATATGTGGGTATGACACAGGGGGTATACACAGCATTAGGTATTATTCATATGACATGGACTCACTTGACATTTTGTCATTTATCATATAAACCACATACCCACTAACACGGGTTGGACGCACATTTAGTGTCTCGAGCATTATGCTGTATATGTAGAGCTTATACCGACTAGCAATGGTGTCATTTGAATATTGTGAGATGAAGACAGTTTCCACTTTTACTGTCAGTATGCTTACCGGAATGAGCGCCACTGACATATGATTTTAAGTGGCCAATAGCTCCCTATACCGCAAAGAGTACACGCCCATACGAATTATGACATTAAGTGGCCAGCAGCTCCGAGTACCGTAAGGATTATACGCCCATAAGATGCATAACTACATGAACCAGATTGCCACGCTGTTTGTCACCGGACATGATAACAGGGTATCTCATACAAATACATAAAATCAGACAGCACATACATGAAGGGACACGCGCCATAAATTGAATTCGAAAGCATAATTGATCACAAATTATTTTTATTTAACTTTATTTGACATTCAAAGATGGCACCCAAACTCTAAATATGTGTTATACTGGAAGTCCGTTTTTAATGTCAATGAATTACTGCATGTAATGACGAGGCTTTGTACTCAAACGCTATGTGAACAAGCGGGCTGATGATTTGAATAAACCCCCAATTTGCTGCACCTTTCCTGGATGTCCTTGTGTCAGTCTGACTCTGAGAGTGTGATTGTAACTGCGGTCTTTTTGAATATATATATATATATATATATATATATATATATATATATATATATATATATATATATATATATATATATATATATGTATATATGTATATATATATATATATATATATATATATATATATATATATATATATATGGCATTATGGGACAGGTAGTTCTGTTGGATTAGGCACGCAGCCTCGGAGGTTGATACTGAAGTCAACAGCTCACACTTGGAATGGAATTTTACCCCGAGGTGAGGATGCCAGTAATATGTGTTTCCCTGCTGTTTAATGACAGACTTGTCAAAGTGCCAAACAAATAACATTTCAGTATGTAACAACATTCTTTTGATGGAGGTATTAAGATTTCTGAACGGTGAAAGTTTCATCGCCTCAAATGAGCTTATCGGATGTGAGGCAACTATGATTTGGACAATACAGCAACATAGCAGCAATGTTCTTTTAATATTTTTATCAATGTTGTTTTTTATTAAGCTGCAAAAACACAGTTGATGGACAGAATGCAGAACAATGTCTTACATTCACCCCAGTACAAAGATCTAGGCCTAAATCCAAGTGCTTTATTCCATCGATGGTGATGGCAACATGACGTGTTTCATCCGGGGAATATAATATATATCTATACTACTATAATAAAGGAGAAACTTTCAGGCTTTGAGGCGGGTAAACTCCAGAACCACTGCGCCAATCTACACACCTGATACACCGTAGAAATCGTCAGGGTGTGTAGATGGATATAGGCTATATAAAGTTTAAAAATAAACCTTATTTAAAAAATTTATTTTAACAAAAAAGTAGTCCCCCCAAAGTAGCGCCGGCCGCGACGTGCCTGCTCATGTCGAGGAGCGGCGTCAGAGCGGCGTCAGAGGAGCGGCGGACATGGCGCGGGGGAGGAGCGGTCACGTGAGGAGCAGCGGACAGGCCAGCGGCTGTGCGACCAGCGGAGAGGAGGACATGGCGCGGGGGAGGAGCGGCGGCGGACAGGCGGTGAGGAGCAGAGCGGCGAGGAGCTGTCAACTCAGGAGCAGCTGCTGAGGTAAGCAGGTGGGTGTCGGGCCAGGTGGGGGATGGGGAGTTACAAAAGGCAATGTCGGGGCAGGCGGGGGTCCGGGAAGGCAGGGGACGGGGACTAACACCTCCATTGAATCATGCCAGGCAAGGGTCGGGCCAGGCAGCAGGCGGGGGACGGGGGCTGGTGGGGGCACAGGCTGCTGGGCAATGTCGGGGCAGGCGGGGGTAGGGGGAATGCAATCCAAAAATTCCCTGTACCCAGGATTTGAGTTAGCAATTGTCTTGTGGGCATGAGAATAATCTCCTCTAGAATATTCTATAATAAAATTCTAGATATACCTTTTCGTAATTCTCTAAGTAGGTATTTTATTGTCTCTAATGCCCCGCTCTCCTAAGCAAACACATTACTTGTAAATACTAGTGAAAAAAGAGGGGGGTTCACTGTGTATTCAACTCGGCGCGACCAATATAGTCAGCCCTAGATAGGACCTGGACCTGCTCTAAAAGTTGGGCACCCCACCTCATATTCCCCTTGGTGGATATATAGGGATTAAAAACCATAAACTTCGTTTTTGAGCAGTTTATTTTGAGGCCCGATCTTTGCATGCTGTTGCAAACTTAGTTAACACGTTCTGGAGGCCCATTGAGGTTTTAGAAATAAGCAGCTTGTCGACTGCAAATAACAGAGAGGGTATTAGCTTGCCTGATAGTTTTGGTGGGTCACCTCCAAAGTCATAAATATCACTTAGAAACCTGTTCATATACAAGGTAAACAGGGTTGGGGCCAGTACACAACCCTGGTGCACCCCCTTAGAAACCAGTATGTTATCTGTTAGACCACCATCGGTGTTCCAATGGACGTTGGCATAACTATCTTGATGTAAACGGACCAGAAGTTGGAGCATGCCAAAGGTCCAGATCCTTGAACGATCTAATGAAGCAAATGCCATTCTAAGGTCGACAATAACACCATACAGATGAGCAAAAGATGGTGAAACACCTGATCTAAGTTGCCCTAAAACCAGCCTGCACGTGAGCGAGTTTGCTGTTTTTCTATATCCAGCTGTGGGGATGTGAAAGGATCATTTTACTGAAGACTTTCTGGGATACATCTATAATGCTGATGGCTCTATAATTTGTGGGGTCCCCTTTATCACCATTTTTGAATATGAGTTTTATTCTGGCTCCCTTCCAGGTTGTGGGGATATCCCTCCCTCGTGTGATGGCATTAAAGACTGTATGTAGGAAAGGGCCCCATAAACTGTGCTCAGATTTGTACAGATCTCCCAGTAGTCTATTTAGCCCTGGAGCTTTCCTTATCTGAAGTTAACTAAAGGCATTCACAGTTTCCTCTAAGACAAAGCTGACCACATCTTCCAATACAAACTCTGAGTTACATTCCCCAGCTAACTCTACTGCCTCACCCTCTGACTTGCAGTCCTTTCCAGAATATAATTCCTGGAAGTACTTTTTCAAGACATGTGGATTTATATGAAAGTCACCTTCACTGACGGTTTGGATTGCCTCTCTAGAGAGAAGATGCCAGAATGACTGACAATCCTTCAGTCTGGATGCCTCAACTAATATACGCCAATTCTTTTCCTCCCAGCTCCTTTTTACCTCGCCCTGTATTCTTTTATAGCATCTTCTTCTGTTTATTATGTCGGACCTTTTCCCTTTCTTTATTGCCATGGTTAACTCAGTTCTGGCTTGCCTACATTTTGTACCGTAGAGCAGTGTTTCCTTTAATCATGTTTAAACTACACTGTCTGCTGAAGTAGGACTTTATGCTGTTTGTTAAATGTTGAAAACTAGACATAATGCTGTCATTATTTATATTAGAGTTACCCAATATCGTAAGAGTCTGAGCCCCTGCTTTATAAATGTAAGGGAGCAGCTTTCTGTCAGAAATTATCTGGAACCATTTAATTCTCCTATTGTTGTTAGTAGTGAAACAGGAGCCATTGCCAGATTAGATTGAGAGTGCAGACTAGGAAAGCCAGATTGCCTCAGAAACAGTGCAGTATGATCACTTTGCTCACAATTTAGGATAATCATGTCATTGAATTGTTGCCAAAGGTCAAGGTCTACAATAATAAAATCAATCCTGCTTTTAATGCTCCCCTTTTAAATTTAAAACTGCATCAGCATCTGAGCTGACCTCTCATTACAAGCACACACCCCAAAAGCAAGCGTGAATGACAGTACTTGCTGTCCAATCTTGGTACATCTTTTAAGGGCTGGTATCTGGAGCATTTTAACACCTCTAACTTGCTCTTCCTCCAGTACTATTTCCTGTACATAATCTACTGGCTCATATGTTGTATTAGAGACACCGGCTATGATAAGATAAAACTCTTTCTTGAAATGTCAAGGAAATTTCAGAGCATTGTTATAGTGCCTGAGGGCTTTTGGTGGCTACTAAACCGATTGTATATGTTAATTTTTCTGACATGAATATTCCCTTTAAGCAATATCAGATATTAACCAAGGATCTCCTCTGAGCCTATATCTAGCCGCTTGATTTTACAAGGCAATGTGGTCTTAACCCAGATCAGCAAGCCACCATCAGGTCTACCAGCTGTTAAATGTCTAGCTTTAACACTAAACGTGGTATACCCCACCCTATGTATTTGTTCAGTTGCCCAAGTTTCTTGAAACAGACATACATGGCTGCTGTCCACTAGCTTGCCCCACTCCGGGTCACTTAGTTTGGGCCTTATCCCCACAATATACCACAATATAATATTCAATTGCTGGTCATCATTTAAGCTTCCCTGTAGTGGGTGTCCTATTCTGGAGTTTCCTCTCATTAAACCTTGGACAGGTGCATGGTGGTCAAGCAAACTGAATGAGGTTTGATTCTCTGTTCCATTTAGGAGGTAGATTACCTGGAGCCATGTAATGGGACATCATCGGTTTAACATACCTTAGCTGTAGTCAGTCTGGGTTGTCCAACTCTGTGAGTGCTTGGTACCTATTCTTGGTACCTTTTGCTAGTTGTAGGGGAGAATTGCTCCTTACTCTTCTGTAAATTCTGGTCTGTACGGACATTTGATTAAATGACTGGACCAGTAGGATTAAGATGTCTGTAAAAAAAGCCCAACATCATGATGCCAATACCATGATCATAACCCCACCCAGTTGATTTCCTCCCGCTTCTGAGTAATTTTCCTGCATGGCAGTTTACCACTATGCAGTGTGAATGGGTAGATTTGCATAAGGGACCAACCCAGCTCACTCTTCTGACAAACAAAATGTCGTGGCAACCTGAGTTTTTAAAATCAGAGTTTTGGAATAGCCAGTGACACACTTTATTTTTCAATTGGTTTGTGGTTTCTTTAAAATTGCCCTAGAGCAAGGGGACATTAGTTAAATAACTACGTATGGACAACATTCTGGTGGAAGATCCAGATTTACCTAATTTAGAGAATTGTACAAGCCAGCAATATTATCTATTGGTTAAAGAGGCTGCCTAGTAGGTTCAATTTAATTTACATTGTTAGAAAAGCTGTGAGCATAAGGCCTTAGGCTATCACCAGTACGCCCAACCCTAATTATATGGTTTACTTGCTTCAATGCTCTGTCTTTGGATGGGTCATTCCCCGGATCATTCCCTTTTTTTTTTAGAGGTAACCATGGGAGAGGTTTGTATTGATTTACAACAGTGGCTTCCTACCCTGCTGTAATGTCTTGCAGATTTGTGTATCCCCCCGGAAGCAGGGCATTCTGATCCTAAGGGCCCAGCTTTTCCTGCCCCAGCCATTAAACAATTGATAGAATTTTGGATATTTCCCTCATTAGCCTAAAGTTTATCAAGTCTGTCCAATATTGGAGAAAGAATTTTTGATAATACATTATCGAAACCATTTATTAAAGTATCTATGTCTTGAAGAGATAAAACTGTGGGGTCTGATAACATAGAATAGGATTTTGGCGCAGTTGTTGGTACTGAAAACGTACTGTTAGTCCCCCCATGTGCTAACTCCTAGGATTTTTTCTTTGACCTGGTATTTACTCCCCATAAAGGCTCCGGATGTTTCAATTTCTTCTTCCTTTTGACTGGAAGTCCAGACGTCGGAGATGCTGAATGTTGGAGAGGGGACCGCACAAGGGAGGATAATTCCATTATAGCTGGTACACTAGCAGAATTTCTAGATTCAGTATCCCAAGGCACCCCACCTGGGGTTAGATCCCGGTTCAGAGCAATAAATGACCCACCCTCCACAGATAAACGTCATTCTACTACTGAGATTTCATTCTCCAAGGCTCTGGCAGCCCGTGTCAGAAAACAGTCAAGGGTAGAGTTCTGGAGGCTCTTGGATGTCCCCTTCCTTTCTCTGTTTGCTTCAGTTTAGCCATTTTTATTAAGTTCTCAGTCACACAGGGTAAGACTTTAAGCCAGTGCCAAAATGTAAAAACAGACTTGCTAGACAGGAATCTGAAAGTCTTGGTAAGACTGGATCACGACACCAGATATCCCAAAAATAGAGAAGAGAAAACCAAAATGTTAGGCCCAGCCCATCCTCCTCCAGGATCCGAAGGGCATGGATGGGACCACCCTTGGCCCGGCTTTGCCTGTGCGCAACCCTGGCATGCCGTGCACGTCCCTCACTGCAAAGCCCTGAGCTACCTTCATGCACCACCTGGTGCAGGTCAGGCATGCTGGTGGTGCCTGCCGCAAGGTTAAGTGAGAGGGAATCCCCTGGAATGTGCGATGATGGGCACCCATGCTGCGGGAGACCTGAGCTTCCTTTATTTACCTCCTGACGCAGGTGCACATGTTGGCGGGCCTACCACAAGGTCAAGTGGGGGTTGAATTCCCCGGAATGCACGATGATGGGCTCCCACACTGCAGGAGTCCTGAGATGCCTTTATGTGCCTCCTGGTGTGGGTTGCACACGTTGGTGGCCCGTGCCGCATGACCAAGTGGGCGTTGAAGTCCCTGGAATATGCAATGATGAAAGCCACTGATATATCTACTCCTACAGCCACACAGCCACTCACACACCCATGGAGAAAATCACACAGCCAGTTACTCACCTATACAGTTATACACACACCAAGTCACGTATTCATACAGATACAAGCACCAACTCATCAATACAGCCACTCTCACAATTGCACACTCACGCATACTTATATACTCCAACACTCACCTATACTGCCTTTTACATATGCAGTTACTCACCCATATACCACTGACACATCCATTCACTTGCCAACACAGCCATAGGCACCCTCACTCATCCATACATACAGCCCCTCACTGATGCACTTGACCCATTCAGCCACTGATTCACTTACTCACTCATCCATGCAGGGATTCACACACCCCCTCACCCACCCACACAGACACTCATACACCCATACAGGTACTCATACAACCAATCAATAACCCATACAGCCACTCATGTACCTACTCACCAACCCATACAGCCACTTACACGCCAACTGACAGACTGATACAGACATTCACACAAATTTGTCAATCACTCATACATTCACGGAGACACGTATAATCACTCACTTATACAGCCAGTCAGGCACCCAGTAAATCATCCATACAGGTACTCATAGACCCACTGATTCATCAATACACCTTGGTGTGTATATATTTAACACTCATAAACTTTTTGAAAGTACTAACAGTCACAGGATGATGTAATTTGAGATGTAATTTGAGATGTCATCAGTGATGTCACTGACGATGTCATAAGTGATGTAATATGTGAGGTCATAAGTAGGGCATTGCGGAGGTTCAAGTTATATATAGCTCAGCTAACTATAACTGCTGAATTTCTAACGATAACTTCCCTGTAACCTTTGTTTTTTTCAGTGAATATACATGATGTATACTTACATACATAGACTTTCAGTCTGTCATCTTCATCCTTTGGTCCACTGTAGTGTCTTTCACATTTTGCTTCCACCCTCTACAACATGGGACACAGGGTTGGCGGACCTCAGCTATTAGTTTTCATGACCATTTGTGATGGCATTCTGCTTTTGCACAATATGCACATTCATAAAACAAGTGGTCCTCTTCTGGAGTTGCCATGTATGCTTCATCATATGAAAATATATTGTGTCTTTGAGACAATACTTAAATTGAGAGGCCACCCCCGCGACTAGGGGAGGGGGGCCTTTAGTGGGCATTCCGTGCCCGCCTCTGTAGGTAAGTTTCGGTTCTGGGGTTGGACGTCATGGGGAGGGTCTCGGTAATGCGAGACGCTTGGTGGGCGTCCGAGGACCCTCCTCCCAAGGCGATAAGGAGAGCAGCACCCCGGGAAGTAGCCCTCTTTCGTCTCTCGCCTGGGTAACAAGAAGGCCAGCCGAAGAAGAGTTGCGGCGGAGTCGGGACTGGTGGCCTTTGTTGTTTGACACACAGGTGAGAGGCCATAGCATAGCGAGGCTTAATGGGGGAGCCAGCAGTAGTGGATGGTGCCGGGAGCCTCAGGTTCGGGCCCCGGTGATACCGCATGTTTATTCAGGATGGTTTTATTTTGTTTTCCCTTTTGTTGCGCAAAGTACAAACGCATGCAGGCGGTAGGAGGAATCCTATCTGGTAGAAATAGATTTGCAATAAACCCCCTTTTAAGCCTTATTGTGGGGGTACCGAGCGGCGATAACGCAGGCTGAGCGAGTGCAGGGATATCAGATAGGCGGAGGGAGGGGCGGTCCCCTTTCAACCCGCTTGGCGTGCTGCGGTGCGAGTTGGCCTGGGGTTCCCATTAGAGCACGGTTCGAGTCCCTATAGATATGCGGCGACATTGTCACAGAAGCATAAATAAGTAAAACAATAAAATTAGGAGAGATGAGCGCAGCGTTGTGCTGGGGCGCGATGCTTAAGGGAATGATTGTATGGGGATTTACGGAGCGCATTTGCATATGCGGCGGGTAATGGTTTTTTACTTTTTTGTTTAATGCCGATTAAGTATGGCACATTAAAATGCTCCTTGTAGGACAGCAGAGCGCAGATCTTTTTCTGCAGGGTATTACGGCAGAGATGTGGAGGAAATGGGAGGGGGAGCCAGAGCTCGACGTCAAGGTGATTGATGGGCTAGGGGCTCCGAGATAGTTATTCAGGGTTAGGAGACGCGTCCTGGAGGCACGGAGGGGCGCAGCTTGAGGGCGCCGCATATGCAGGGCGGTAGTTCACAATGCTTTGCACATAGGAGAATTCGACATGGGGAATAGATTTTTAAACGGTATGCAGGTTGAGGAAATTGGAAATTAGATCGCAGAAGTTGCTTCTTCATTCAGATGCATTGTCTTTCGGTCAGGCACACAGGTGGTCTGGCCATTTCACGGGGATCGCTGCACCATTACTTATTTAACAGCATCTTCATCCGGTGCACCAGAATGCCCATTCACAGACACGGTTTTTGTAAATGGATTGTAGGGTGGCATTTTTCCCGCTTTTGCCAGCCTAAGTCATAGAATTGCAGCAGCAAAATTATGTAAAGGGCTTTAAAGGGATTTGTGGCGTGCAGGCAATGTGAGGGGGGCTGTTGTACATCAGAGGCGGGTATGGTGCATGGGTCCAAAGGGACAGGGGTGGCGCGTAGTAGGTGGCACGCCAGTGCAATACCGGATGGAAGGGGCAGGCATGTTTGGACTCATTAATGATTGTATTTTCTTTCTTAGTAGGCAAAATGCCGCCCAAGAGGGCACCGGGGGCATGGCGGTCCCGTTATCAACAGAGGAATTTCGTTCGTTGGCGGCATTGTGGGAGGTCGCAAAGAAAGGAGGTATCGATTGGGCTCTGAGGACCCTATCGCAAGATGGGGGTGCGAGTGGGCAGCAGGAGTCTACTTTGGCAAAACGGGTACAGCGGACGCCTATTCGCTTTAAGGACGCTCAGCAAGAGAAGACCAAGCGGGTCTCAGGACAGCGAACGACCGTTCCAGGTGAGGCGATGGCAGAGGGCCTGCCCCTGGTGGTCAAGGACACGATGCGGGTGGCGACGTAGGCGAGACGGCTGAAGCAGCAGAAAGTGGGTTGTCCCCTAGGGAGGGGTCGGCACAGAATGCGGTGGTGGCCAGGGGGACAGCCCCGGATGGTGGGGGGGCCGTGCCCGTTGCTGCAGTGCGGACCCTAGTGGAAACAGTTCAGGCCCGGTGGTGGCGACACAAAATGGTGGGGTGGCTCAGGTATGGGTCTAGTCAGGGGGTGTAGTACAAGCACCAATGGTGAAGGTTACCACAGCTCAAGGGCCAGTGAACAACGCAACGTCAGTGGGGGAGGGGCCAGTTACGGTGTCTCCAACTCCACCCACTGCGCCGGTGGCATCGTCGCATGCTCCCCTTATGCATAGCCCAGTTTTATACGGCTCAGCATCATTGGCAATGACACCGTCGGCAAGTATAACTTGGCACGTGCCGGCAGATACAAGGGAGAAGATCTTTAAGGGGGAGTATGTGGATGTGTTTGATCTGATTACTGCAGGTGTGGTCCCGGGGAAAACCAGATCAGGTAAAGATGGGGAAATGAAACAGAAGAAGGTCTGGGTGGAATGGTCATTGAAGAACTGGGTGACTGGGTTTGCTATATATGCAGCAATTATGGTGGAACGGTTCCCTGCATTGGCGGCACAGTTGATGACACAAAATTCAGGCAGATGAAGGCGGTGAAACCCGACATAACATGGGATCAGCGCGAGATTAATATTTGGCATGGGGAATTTTATTCAGCGGTACCAACTAGCAAACCTACACATTCCTTTCGAGGAGACAAGGGTGCCGGGGAAAAGAAACAAGCATGCTGGCAACAAGAATGAATGTAATAGCGGGACGGCTTGTAAGTTCAGGCACATGTGTTCCTTCTGTGGGATGTTTGGCCACCCAGAGATCAAGTGTTTCAAGAAGGGCGGAAAGCCTAAGGAGCCCCATCCTCCCCCTGCAGCTCCCTTGCAACCAAAACTTCGCCCCTCACAGTGAAGCTCGGATCCTGCCCACGCCCATAAACCTCCCAGTATTAACCCATCTGCTCGCAAGGTATGAGAGGGGGTCAGAAGCTCAATTTTTGTATGAAGGTTTTAAGTACGGTTTTCACATTCCCTCGGCTGCAGTGCCATCCGCTGTTCCTCCCCGCAACCAACGGTCAGTGCTATGGAATCCAGAAGTAACGTGGGAAAAGATTAGGAAGGAGTTGGCCCTGGGGAGGGTGGCCGGTCCTTTTCAGACAATGCCTAGGCCGGACCTGGTATGTTCTCCCCTAGGACTAGTTCAGAAACAAGAAGTTGGAAAACACCGTCTCATTCACAACTTGTCAAGTCCGGCAGGTGGGTCAGTCAATGAGGGTTTGGATCCAGAATTGTGTGCAGTTTGTTACGCCACCTTTGACTCTGCTATTCAGAAATTGCAGCTGCTGGGGGGAGGGGCTCTAATGGCAAAGGCTGACATTGAGTCGGCCTTTCGCCTTTTGCTGGTCCACCCGGTCCACCCGGTCCTCCCGGAGGACAATAGGTTGCTAGGATTCACTTTTGAGGGCAATTTCTTTGTGGATCTATGTATGCCGATGGGTTGTTCCATTGCATGTGCAATATTCGAAACATTCAGTTGCTTCTTGGAATGGACAGTGCGGGAGGTGATGGGCGCGCAAGAGGTTGTGCATTACTTGGATGATTTCCTGTTTATGGGGCCGGCAGGCGTGTCTGATTGTCAGGAGGCTCTGGTGGGTTTTCAGCGAATGGTGGGGGCCTTGGGGGTGCCTCTGACGGTGGAGAAAACGGAAGGACCAACAACCCAGTTGACGTTCTTAGGTATTGAGATAGACACGGTTGAAGGAGTGTGCAGATTACCTCAGGAAAAAGTTAAGGCATTTCAGGGGTCCTTGGATCAATGCTTGAGGGCACGCAAGGTTACTTTGCATCAGCTACAGGTGTTAGTGGGTCAGTTGAATTTTGCATTCCGAGTGATACCTATGGGCAGGGTTTTTTCCAGGAATATCGCCAGGGCAATGTCAGGTTTGAAGGAAAAGCACCACCACACTAGGCTGACAACTGAGATGAAGGATGATTTGGTCACGTGGAGCGATTTCTTGGAGGATTTCAATGGGTCGGTAATATGGCAACAACCTGCGCAGGACAATAGAGAATTGGAACTTTATACGGATGCAGCAGGTAGTGTTGGGTTCGGGGCAGTGTTAGGAGCAAGGTGGTGTATGCAGCACTGGCCAGCAGAATGGTTTGAGAGGGGGCTGGTCCGCAACATCACATTTCTGGAGTTATTCCCCATTATTGTGGCTCTTCAGATATGGGGCAATTTTCTGGAAAACAAAAAAATTGTGTTTTGGTCTGACAGTATGTCAGTGGTTTTGGCGGTGAACAACCAAAGTGCCAAATGTCCTTGGGTGCTCCGTTTACTGAAAGTGCTGGTGCGGGAATGTCTGCGGCGTAATGTGCATTTCATTGCAAAGCATGTGCCAGGTGTGGTTAACACAGTAGCTGATTCCCTGTCTCGTTTTAAGTTGACAGAATTCAGAGCGCGATGGCCGCAAGCAGACGCTCAGATGAAGCCTTCCCGGAAAGCCTGTGGAAGCTTGGTGCCCCATTGCTCCCGATCTCATAGCGGCGTCGGTTGCTCCCAAGACTAAGAGTAGGTATGAGAGGGACTGGCAGGTTTACATGGCAGTCTTGCAGAGCAAAAAGAGTGTGGGGGAATTTACACCACAAGGGGTGCTCAGTTTCATAGTTACCCAGAAAGAAGAGGGAAGGTCCCTGGCTCAGGTACGCAGACAATTATCAGCAATAGCCTTCTTTGCAGGGATAAAAGGGGTGACGGATCCCACTAAAGACCTTAGAGTTAGAAGGGCCATGAGGGGATGGGAACGATTGGTTCCAGGGGAAAAGGATACCAGGAGACCGATCGATTCCAAAAGGTTGGTGAATATCTTGGGGGCATTACCACAGGTTTGTTGGTCGCATTATGAGGTACAATTGCTGCAACTAGCATATTCCTTAGCTTTTTTGGGGGCATTTAGGGTATCAGAGCTAGTGACAAACTCCAAGAGGGACAGACAGGGTGGAATCGCCGTTGATGATGTGGTGATGGCAGCGGGCTTGCTGCAGGTCAAGGTACGGCGGTCGAAGACAGACCCACTGGGAAAAGGAGTATGGGTGCAACTGAGAGCAAGTCAGGGGGCGGGCTACTGCCCGGTGATGTTGATGGAAAGGTTCATGCAGATGAGGCCAGGATGTGAAGACAATAGGCTGTTGGTGCATGAGGATGGTACACCGTTGACGAAATTCCAGTTCACGGGAATATGCAAGCGGGCTCTGGAATTGTTAGGAGAAGACATAGCTCATTTTACGTCACATTCGTTCCGTATTGGGGCAGCTACTACAGCAGCGGAATTGGGACTATCACCGGGTGCAATCAAGAGAGTGGTCAGGTGGAATTCAGCGAGTTTCGAGCGCTATGTGCGACCACAGCTGGTATAGGTGGGATGGTATTCTCAACAGGTTGGTATTTACCCACTTCTCTCTTTTTTTATTTTGTCTTTGGTCTCGCTTGCAGGGGTGGCAGACCAGAGGATGCAAGTATGCTGGTGTGGAGATTCGGTCATATGCAGAGCGGGGAATTGGTTTGGAGAATCTGGGGTGGACAAGACGCAGAGGGCCTTGGGAATGATCCACAACTGGTTAGGTTTAGAGGGCCGGCGGGCTGAGGACGTTTCAACTCATTTGCGGAGTGCGCTCAATAAAGGTTTGCCTATTCCAGACGTGCTGGTTATTCATTTTGGGGCTGAAAATATGGTCCCAGGGGGCAGGCGAGGAGCCAAGGAGGCATTATTCTCTCTTCTTACTTGGATCAGAAGGGCATTGCCGGACACAGCAATTATTTGGTCAGAGGTTCTCACTCGGAGAGAGTGGGGGGGCGATGTGCCGTCAGCAGCAATGAATACGTCAGTGAAAAAAATGAATAGAGAGGTGGAAAAGCTGTTGAGGGGTTCACAGATACTAGTTATTAGACATACCTTGCTGCAGACATTGACTCCAGATGAGTATCGGACAGGGGGGGTGCACCTGACCAGGGTAGGTTTGGAGGTGTTTGTGCAAACAATCCTGGGGGCCATTGTGTTACACCCTGGTAGAGTGGCAGGGCGTTAGTATGGGGGAGGGCAAGAGCGCCAGTGGGGCTCCTTGCCCTGTGGCGGGGTCCCTGATAAGAGAAAAGGCTGAGGGACTCCTTTTGGATGGAAAACGGTTGACCCTGGAGCAGGGGAGGCAGTTATGGCGGCTGTAGGCTGGCGGGAGAGGGGGCCATCCTGCTGGTGGTCCTGGACTCTCTGGCTCTACCCTAGTAGCTGGTGGCTTGGAAAGGGGGTGGTGTTGTGTCCTGCTGGTACAACACTCCTCTAGAGATGCCAATTTGTATATATATATGGTAAACTGTGGCGCATATGTATGGGCGCAGCATTTATGTGTGAATTTAATAAATGGTAAATGTGGGAAGTTTTACCCACAACTGAAATGGATTTTGGTATAATAATAAAGCTACGCAGAGGACATCAATCATTTGTAAGTGTTTTACTGGGAGAGGGGTGAGCCTGGGGTAAAGAGCGAATAGCACGAGATATCCCCACTATGAGAGGCCACCCCAGTGACTAGGGGAGGGGGGCCTTTAGTGGGCATTCCGTGCCCGCCTCTGTAGGTAAGTTTCGGTTCTGGGGTTGGACGTCATGGGGAGGGTCTCGGTAATGCGAGACGCTTGGTGGGCGTCCGAGGACCCTCCTCCCAAGGCGATAAGGAGAGCAGCACCCCAGGAAGTAGCCCTCTTTCGTCTCTCGCCTGGGTAACAAGCAGGCCAGCCGAAGAAGAGTTGCCCACCCACCCATCCCTAAGTTCAATTGTGTGGGGCGGGGTCCCTGATAAGAGAAAAGGCTGAGGGACTCCTTTTGGACGGAAAACGGTTGACCCTGGAGCAGGGGAGGCAGTTATGGCGGCTCTAGGCTGGCGGGAGAGTGGGCCGTCCTGCTGGTGGTCCTGGACTCTCTAGCTCTACCCTAGTAGCTGGTGACTTGGAAAGGGGGTGGTGTTGTGTCCTGCTGGTACAACACTCCTCTAGAGATGCCAATTTGTATATATATGGTAAACTGTGGCGCATATGTATGGGTGCAGCATTTATGTGTGAATTTAATAAATGGTAAATGTGGGAAATTTTACCCACAACTGAAATGGATTTTGGTATAATAATAAAGCTATGCAGAGGACATCAATCATTTGTAAGTGTTTTACTGGGAGAGGGGTGAGCCTGGGGTAAAGAGCGAATGGCACGAGATATCCCCACTATACTTAGGCGAGTCCTGGTAGCTTTTCCCCACTTCCTCCAGCACTGCTACTGATCCCTTCATGAGTTAAAAAAAGAGGTTTTAAAACCTATGCCGAAGAGATTTATAAAATAGACATATGAATACAATGCGAAATGTATACATATGTACTCAATTTTTCAGCTCGTATTGTAAGTAATATGTGATCAGAACTATTTCTGCCTCTACCAATTTAAAAAAAATGCAAAGTTCAAGTATCTGATAACATAATAATTTGCTCAGTGTAGGTCACTGTGGATGTAAGCATATGCCAGTGTTTGTGATTTTTTAACATCGACACCTTATTTTGGGTGATAATGTATTTCCTATAAATCACTGGACACAATCTTAGCACATTGTACCTTTATGTTTTGGAATATCCGCACGCAGCTCCACTAATGGAGCCCATATTTACCTAAATGAGTTTTGGAAATGCCCACATTAGTAACTGGAAAGGTTGGCTAAACTACTGCACAATCATGTTTAATGACATAGAGATTTCAAATAACAATTCTAGAATTCTCTCACCAATGACTGGCCAGCATCCCCACTCTAAAATTGTTGGAGCACTATTAGTGCCAAACTGCCTGCACCTGGAGCACTGCACCTGTCAAGGACATTTTTTCACATGCCAAATACAAAATGCGATTTAATTATCAAGGATCAGCAGGTAACATTACAGAAAAACAGGCTGACCCCTTTTCCAAATTCCAGTAGGAATTTATTTGAGAGAAGAAACGTAATTCAAAGGATTATTTTATTGGATTCAGTATAAATATACTTTTTATATCTCATTTGTGATACACCAACACATCAGATTAGAGTAATGTAAAAAAACAGCATTACATTTTAAAAAAGAACCACAGCAACAATATCAGAATAGAGACCACATATTTTATTACACTTTTGTATTTTATTTAAGAAATGTATTCCTGCAATATATTTGAGAAATATGCAAATTACAGTTGTTATTTCTTTTGCAGCAGATTACAACATTGAGAGAAAGAAACTGCCGTCCGGTTTCTCAAAAGTGTTCTTCTTTCATAGCACAATTTAAAAATATGTCCTGGTATCTTACTATGATAATCTATTTTTTCTTTTCAAAATGCATCCTATTTCTTCCTTTTCTCCTTTTTTCCTCAGTATCTTTCTAACATGTTCACTCCTTTCCTCCTTTCTTCCGTTCGATTTCCCTTTGCTCCTTCCTAGCTTGAGTCCATCAAGTGTTTGCTTCTTTCTTTATCCCTCTTTGTTTACAAGGCCCTTTACTCACCTTCTTCTGTTATCTTTGCAGTTTAATTTGGGCTTTGTCCTCCACTTATTTCCTTCTCTTTTTATTTGTTTTGTCTTACCCCGTTTCAAGTCCTCTACTTTCTTCCTTTTTTTACTCTCTTTTGCCTTAGAGACATGTTTTGTTTCCAGAAGACCTGACCTCTGATTTAGTTCTTTACTTACAAGCAGCTACCCCAGGAAACAATCGTGTCAGCCAATGCCAGATGGCTACAAGAGAGGAGCAGATGTTATGAATGGATGGCTAGTTTGGGTACAGCCCTGCTCGCACATTAGGCAGCCTGGCAAGTCGCGAGAAAAGAAGCCAAAAGCAAGACCTTCCAGAGCCCTTAGAGCCAAGAGACAGAAAACCTCTGAGCTGGCAACATTTCCAATGAGAATAATGATTTACTTTCTGCAGGTTCAAGAGGGACCTTTGAATTTGGAAGTATACAATTCAAAGGTTTGAATAGAATGCGCAGCAGGGTTAATGGGACTGAAAAGTTAATCTGAAGTGGCTAAAAAGGCTCCTACATTGAGTCTTCAGTTCTTCATTTATGCCTTCGGGTTTTAAATATGTACTACTATGCTTTCCTACTGTCTTTTCGTAAAACATATATGAACATCCACCATAAAAATACGAACCGTTGAAACACGAGACCAACATTTCGCATGCAGTATATCTGCCACAGACTTTAATCCATAACTTTAACATTTGTGAGCATCGATTTCTCTGCAACAAACGTGCACATTCTTAAAGATCTACAACTCCAGAGCTCTAAAGATTTCTGTTGTCTAGTTGACTTTATGATCCATTTCTACCACAGCTACCTGGCCCTAGGGATCCCCGGGAAAGGCATATTTTGGGAGAGTCCCTCTTTGAAACAACTTTGAATGTATTACTCAGTAAAGCAGAAATGGAGGCCCATAAAGCAACATGCATCTAAAGCTAAATCCACCAGTCAATTCGCACCAAAAAAAAACGTAAACAACTATTGATAAAACTATTTATTTGCTCTTGGTGGTAAAGTAGTCTTGAAATAACAGTATTATACATGCAACTCAATGTCTAAACAGCCTGTTACATCAGGAAAAACGGTAGGAGTAACTTGGTGGAGGTTGTATCTTTAAAAGATGGATTTTCATAATCACTAATAAATCCATCTTCAGGACATGCGCTTGCACTGCACCACAGAAATTCAAAGCACTAGTCTGAAAATTGTTACCGTTCCATGGATGAAATATGATAATTTTCTCCTTAATTCTCTTACCCGTCTTGTCCTTCCTCGCTTCTTTCTAACTGTGCATGTCTCTTGCTAAACAGTATCCTCAGATTCTGCTGGATAAGAGGAATTGAAAGGGGCAGGGCACGGGGTAGGATAAAGAGATAAGGAGAATGCTGTAGTGAGAAAGATAAAATAGAGAGAGGAGGAAGTTAGGGACAGAGATACATTTTGAGAGATATCTGAGATAGGGAGAGAGAAAGTTTAAGAGAGAATGGTGAAATTGTGAGAAGGCAGCTAAGATGATTCAAAGAAAAAGAGGTAGGCAAGAAAGAGATAACGATACATAGAATATTTGCGCACGTCAAGTCCTTCAAATCCCCCAGCCTTGTAAAGAAAATTGTGCGTAGAACTAGCCTTTTAAACACTCCTTCCTATCAAGTCATATCTCCCCACTTGGTTTTTTCTACCGCCACCCAACTTCAAAGGATTGGCCACACCTACCCCCAGTCCTGGTCTTGTAGAGACTCCTAAACCTCAACTATTGGTTACTACTTATAATCCTTTTGCACCTTTTGCGGCTTTGGATAGATTAGTCTGACTTACAGCCAGACTTTAGCGGTCTAACTCAGCTGTCGACTCTACTGCCTTGGGTAATAGGCCCTCTCTATCAAACTCTAAAAGTCACTGGGAAGTATCATGTTTTTATTTACCTTCTTGCCCGACTAGTGTGGTTAATCATGTTACTGTAGCTACAACATTTGAGGTTCAAGATAGTCAACTGCACTGTAGTGTTTTATTTTGGAATGTGGCAGGATTATGCTCGAAGGTTCTTCTTTCACTCCCGATTGTTTTTATAACTAATTTCCACATTCTATCAGCCTGATTCATGAAAACCGAATTCTGCAATTTTTAAATTGCGATTTACAGCGAATCGCAATTTAGAAATTGCAGATCGGCATTCATCAAAATTACCGATAAAATAAAACGATTCGCACGCGGCCGCAAAAAGCGTTTGCAATTTTCTAAAATCGCAGAATAATCGCTATTTCCGTCAACATCCGAGTAGGAATTGCGATATCGCTAATTGCGATATCGCTAATTGCGAGATCGCTAAATGCAATCTCGCAAAATCGCGAGATCGGAAAAACGGAAAGTCGCATTTCGAGCACAGTGATGACATCACAACCAGGAAGCAGCCAGTTCCCACCCCCATTCAGAACAGTGAGGTTGATCTCGAGGCTGAATCTCACTGAGCTCCTTCCAGGACACCTGCAAACTTGCAAATCCTTAACTTTTCTTACTGCAGCAATGGCAGAGGATGCTGCACCAGGGCCCAGCGACACCGGCAGCAAGCGGAAGCTCAAATTCTCTGAGCAGGAGTTGGAGCACCTGATTGATGGAGTGGTTGATAACCACCCAAAACCTTTTGGAAAGGACTCCAGGAGGGTGCCTGAGCCGGAGAAATGCCGAATCTGGCTTCGGATAGCGGCAAAAGTCAACTCTGTGGGCGTGGCACACAGGTCGCTGGAGGAGCTGAAAAAGAGGTGGTACGACCTCCGGGGTCGTGCCAAGGAGAGGGTGGCAGAGAGGCTGGGCGAGACCCTGGCTACTGGAGGCGGAGATCCTACAGTCCCTCCCAAAACCCCCTTGGAGGACCGCGTGGAGGACACTCTTCAGCCAGAGGCGTGCATTGGGGTCATCAATCTAGACGCATCCCGCCCCACCCAAAAGAGCCAAGGTAAGTGGCATGCGACTGTGACCCTGTCCCCTAACAATGGCCATGACCCTATAGCCTCCCATAATCATCCCAAGTCATGCAATCCATGCACATTAGGTCATGCCCAAAAGCATTGTGGGACATGTAGTCTGCCCACAATGTACAATAACCCCAATGCAGCCAGACATGTCACAAAGTACGCAATGCCACAGCCAGTCAGGGAATGTCATCCAGCATGCATGTAGCAACTGCACGTGTGACAGATACATGCAATTAATGTACGTCCACTTCCCCTCACAGGTGGCGCTGACAACAGCAGCGACAGCGACAGGCTGCTCATTGACGAGGCACCAGAGGATGCCGAGGACGTGCCAACAGCGACACTTCCTGCACCATCAGGCGTTGCACATATCCCCGCATCCAGGGCAACACCATCTGCGCCACCACCAGCAGGCGCAGCACCTATCCCTGCAGCCAGGGCAACACCATCTGCGCCACCACCATCAGGCGCTGCACCTTTGACAACCACAACTCCACCACCAGCTGGACCCTCTACATCTGGTGCAGCTACTGCGGTGACAGTGCGCACACCCACTGTGGCCAGCCAGCAGAGCAGGCATGGCAGGGCTCGCCAGCAGAACACAGCACGCAGTGGCAGGAGGGGGATGGCTGGCGCGTGCCAGGCCTGGGCATAGAGCGCCGGATGCTACGCATTCACCAACTGCAGGCACGACGGCAATGGGCGATCCAACTGCAGCTCCACAACATTGGCCGCAATGTGGCTAATGTGGCCGACAGGATTGAGCTCAAGACAACAGCCATGGAGGCCAACACTGCTGCGCTTATATCGCAGCGCAACACCGCCCGCCGCCGCCACCAGCAGCTACTTACGCGGCTGTCAGCCTAACCCGTTCAAACTATGTAATTGGGAATGCCACTTCCCAGCTCTCACGCCGGTCCCTGGCGCAGCAGCAGCAGATGGTTCAATGCTGCGAGGATGTTGCACGAGTGTTGGAGCAGGTCACCACTGCCGTACTGGCACTCCATCCTACTGGGCCAGGCAATGTCGGGGGGGACGACACCAGTGAGGGCACCTCTAGTGTCAGCAGCCTGTCTGCCTCACAGGTTGGTGTGTTACGCCGCAGCACCAGGCCCACTGCAGGGACACCTGCCGTCCCAGAGGAAGAGCCAGAGAGGCGATTGGGTGCTGCGCACCGGAGGCGCACTTGAGTTTCATGTACATTGGCTGGGACATGCTGATGATACAAGCATGTCCTGTGTTTTGTTAGGAGCAGTATGGCGCAATACTGCTTGCATTTAAAGAATAGAAACATAACATTATTATTGTGCCTTCAACAATAATATTTATTCTAGCATCATACAACGGCCTCCTGTCATTATTTCCATTGGCATGCAATTGTGATTTGTTGGGTGAGGGGAGTGGGTGCACTAGAAACTGTTCATTGTGATGTGGTTGCAGCATCTGTGTCCTTCAGCTGGGTTCTCCCCGTGTGCATGACGCACATGTGCAGGTGGATGGTCGTCCCCTTCCGACTCACTGCCAGAGATCTCTACAGGTATCTGGCGCTTGGTAGCAATGTTGTGTAGTATTACACACACAGCCACAATGCGGCAGCAGACATCAGGACTGTAGTACATGGCCCCACCAGTCTTGTGCAGTATGCGGAATCTGCTCTTCAGTAGCCCAAAAGTCCTCTCAATGCAATTCCTTGTGCTTATGTGTGCTACATTGTAACGCCGTTGCTGTGGTGTAGCAGGGTTGAGGTATGGGTTGAGGAGGTATTCACAGAGGGCGTAGCCACTGTCACCTGAATGAGAGGAGCAGAGGATGAGTGCCTGTGCAGCGCAGCTACTTCATCGCAGTGTAACATTGTGGGCCAAGTGTACTTACCAAGTAGGTGTCCTTCACCAAAGTCTCCCCTGGCCAGTCGTGTGTGGAGGCCGCAGTGCCGGAATATGAAGGAGTCATGTGTACTCCCCAGGTACTGTGCCACTATGTCTGTGATGTATGTCTTAGCATTGCAGACCATCTGGATGATGAGGGAGTGGTAGGACTTGCGATTGCGGTACATGTACTCTGTTGCAGCTGGTGGGCAGATGTGGATGTGGGTACAGTCAATGCATCCTATCACGTGTGGGAAATGCGCAACATTGTAGAATTGATGCTTGATGTCATCCAAATCCTGCCGGCGGGTGGGAAATTTGATGTGGTGGTGTAGCTGGGTCAGCATTGCGTCAAGGAAACTTCCTAGGCAGCGGGACATGGTGGGCTGGGATATCCCCCCAGCAGCCGCAACTATCCCGTGGAAGCTCCCGTAGGGCAGGAGGTGCAGGCTACACAATACCTGGACATGTGTGGGCACGGCATTGGTCCGCCTTGTTGGGTGCTGCATCAGGGGGTCAAGGTCCTGAATCAGCTTGATGATCATTGCCCCATTCAGGCGGTACTTTGCGTATATTTGCTCTCTGGTTTGGCCCAGCAGGGTGACCCGCTGGCGGAATATCCTGGCCTGGATTTTGCGTCTCCTCCGTGCTGCTCGCTATAGCCTTCGCCGCCTGACCACCATGTAGAGTCCTGGCATTCTGAGACTCCTTATGCTGATGCTGCATCTCCTTAAGTGTGTTTGGTCAGGCCTGCACCTGTTACTGATTGGGCAACGGATTTTCAATTTTTTTTTTACAATGGCTTTGATGGTTACCACCTGCTTTGGGTTGTCCTTAAATTGCGCCTCTCAAACAGTGATTTTGGGGTTTTTCGCTATTTGCGATTTTTCATGATTACCGATTGCGATTGTATTGCAAAATCGCTATTTTGTTCGCAGAATCCATGGTTTATCGCTAATTCCGATTTGCTAATGGTCTACTGCCGGAATTCTGCGAATCTTTTAGCAATTTCGCTATTCTGTGTTTGCGATTTTGCAATTTTCGTGGTGAATACCGATTTAGTGAATTGCGCTCGCAAAGGCATTTTCGCAGCTATTGCGAGCTCAATTTTGCTTCATGAATCAGGCTGTATGTTACCAGGAGACCTGGGCTCCCAAGCCTATCCATTTTATCGATTTCAGGACATTTCACCTTCCACAGTCTCTTCACAAGCTGGTAAAGCCAAGGGTGGGCTGTCCATTTTTATATTTAATTTATTGTCTTATGTTGCCATAACATCAGAGTTTAGATCTTCATATAATCAAATCATTGTTATTGAAATTTCTAATGATCTTCATTTTGGGTCTTTTAATTTTTTATATTAATGCTCCATTACCTGACATACTCAAGGTTTTCTCTCAGCTTGAACATGATCTTGAGATCCTATATTGTTTTAATGGGATGGGGTTCCTTATACTGTGAGGTGGTGATTTTAATGTTCATTTATGTCATGTTCCACCAGAAAAGGTCTGTGGAATGGTGGATTTACACAACACTGATCACACCCTCTTTCTTCATAGTGATTATGGAGTGAAATTGAATAATCTAATGTCAAAGCATTATCTTGTTTTTGCCAATGAATTGATTACCCCTCCTGTATCATTTAATTGCACATTTAGCCATTGCCAAACTGGTATTGATTACAATCTTAAATCCTACAAATTTTGCATGTTTTTATCTAATTTTACTACTCACTCCATAGCGATGAATGGCCTTCACAATAGTCCACGGTTCATCCTAGCAGTGAGAACATGTAGATATGAGTACTCCCTAGCATTAAAAACAAGCATTTGCAATGCAATAGGTCTCGCATTAGGAAAGTTTGAGCTATTGGTATTGTAAATGACAATTTTTTATTTATGTGTTGGTTTTGAAAATAGCGAAATTAATAGCTTTGTTATTTACAATGCCAATAGTTATAACTTTCGCAAATGTGACACCTATAGCATTTGTAATGCAATATGTGTTGTATTTACGTGACTTAGATGTATTGATATTACAAATAACAATGGCTTTTAATTTTTTTAAATAATGAATACTTAAATAAAAGTTATTGTAATTTATAATGGCTGTAGCTTAAACTTTTGTAAATAACTTTTGTGAAGATTATGTTCATTGTATTTTATTGTGATGAAAATCCAAGAACAGAAGTGAAATATTAACATCTTTTTGTGACATTTGTAATAAAGCTTGAAACATTGAGAGAACATATTTGAACCAGTTGTTATTTAATAGTTGCACATATTGATGCTGTGGTGGCGCTGAGTGATGTTGTGGTGGCTATAAGTGATGCTGTGGCGTTTAGTGACGATGTGGTAGCGCATACTGATGTTGTGGTGCCTATGAGTGATGCTGTGGTGGTGCTGATTGATGCTGTGGTGATGCGATAGATAGAGTGAATGCAATGGATAGATAGAGGGAGTGCGATAGATAGAGTGAGTGCGATAGACAGAGTGTGTGCGATAGATAGAGTGGGTGCGATCGATCGATAGAGGGAGGGCGATAGATAGAGGGAGGGTGATAGATAGAGGGAGGGCGATAGATAGATAGAGGGAGGGCGATAGATAGAGGAAGGCCGATAAATAGATAGAGGGAGGGCGATAGATAGATAAGACAGATAGATAGAGTGATGGCGATAGATAGAGTGAGAGCAATAGATAAACGGATAGAGTGAGGGTGATAGATAGACAGAGCAAGGGCGATAGATAGAATGAGATGAAGGGATAAAGAAGAAAATGCAATGACACTGCAAACGAAGGAGAGAGGGGAGCATGTAAACGGGTCCAAAGGGACGTTAGTAAGAGAGACAGAGAACAACAGAAGTGAGTGGAAGGCAGAATGTTGAGAGGAGGAGAGAAAATAGAAAAATATGAGGTGTTAGTGGGAGAAGAAGGGAGGGGACAGCAAGGCAGAAAGAAGGAAAGAGGAAAATAAATGGAGCACAAGAGGGCTGGAGAGAAATCGTAAAAGGGAATGAAAAGACATAAAAATAATAAGTGTTTAGTTATCCAGCACAATATCCCTGGTGCAACAACATCAAGTAGTGCATGGCTAAACACTTATAAGGTCCCAAAGGCGAGACCTATTGGCTATGCCAATGCTTTTTGGTGAAGTGAGACGTATCAGATTATTCAAGCTTTTTTTAAAAATGTTGTATTTAGGAGTGTTCCCCGACCCCCACCTATAATACATTTCTTGCAGGCAACCTCAATTATTTAATCTCAATTGGTAAGTTTTCTGCAGCACCAAACCAAAGAAGAGGCAGCTCGCTTTTATTTGTGCCGAAAATTGTCTTTACCTCACCTCATGTCATCGTGAGAACTGATTACAGGCTTGGATTTCCACGATCCGGTGATGAGGAGACGCCGATGAGTCCTTTGCCAGTGATACATTTTCACGGGAGGACAGACTGCACTTACCGAGTGGGAGTGGGTCCCCGACTTTTTCAAAACTGATGATTGTAATGGTATGAAAGTCGATGCTATAGCCAGCACATAAACCACAGTACTTTGCTGGCAGTGGCTTTTTTAAAAAACATCTTTGCCCTGAAGAAATTGCCTGAATATTGACCATGGCAATGAAACATGTCGGCAGCGAGTTGTAAGCGAATCGATAGGGAGTATTCGCTTCTCTCTTTGTTTTATATATGTGTTTACTGTTAGCGGACAGGAGAATACAAATAAAGAGGTCCTTATTCTTGTGCGCTCAGTATGTGTTTTGTTATATGTTGAACGTTGTTAGTCCTTGTCACATATAAGTTTGTGTTCACTGCACCATTCACTGTTTTTCCTTTTGGGAGTCGGTCACGTTTCCGTTAAGCTAGTTGATACCAATGATGAGAACAGGGCCACCCTGGTGAGTACCAACCAGGGGCCCCAATGGTGGTGCGCCCGTGAGGTGTCTTCTAGCTACTCACACATTTTTTCATGTGTCGTCTCTCTTGTGAATGTATGTCCTGTGTTGTCTAAAGTTAGATGTATCAGAGATTGGCTACTTTTATGACTTACTGGCAAGTATCTGGAGCAATACACCTATTGTTAAACTTAAAGGTGTGGTGGAAGGATCTTTAGACATATCCACGCATACCCACAGATATACATTAAACGATTGCCTTGCGGACTAGGTCACGTTGTCTTTTTGATTGCTTGAGTGGAGGGCGACCTGGTCCTGTAAATCCCTCTGTACTCCTAGTATATGAATGAATTGGATTTCCACGTGACAAAAAAAGCAGTGTGTATGTTGTAGTGTTGGTCCTTTCAACTAAATTAATTAGGCCAACACATCTGGTAGTCATGATTAGTAGGAAACAGTCCCTTGTGATACGGAGTGTGGAGGCTTCAACGTGTCTTTGATTGTTAGAAGATGCCCCCTGCCTACTCTGTGAAAATGTAACAATGTTGATGAATACCCAAAAACAACGAATGGGTTCCAAATTAGAAGAGGCCAGAAATGAACTCAGTCACACTCACCAGGAAGTAATAAAGCCAAAATCCACGCAAGTATGGGTCTTGATCTAAACAATTGAATTGTTTCAGTGATGATATATGTGTTGCTCTTCGAACCGCGGGTGACTAAGCAGATCATCAACAAAAAAGGATTCGCTAAACAGTTATATTTTGTGACAACCCTAAAATTGGGCGTCTCAAAGAGAGTGAGGAGCTGAGTGGTGGGGAAGTTTAGAAGGGCAGGTGCAGCAAACACGATCGCTTTGGTTGGAGGAACGTATGTCCTTTGCAACTCTTAACAAAGAGGCAGAACATGTAATTGGCACTGTAACATGGCGGGAGGGGTACTTTCTGGGTTCAAATGCTGAGGTAGTGTATACACAAACTCGGACCAGTGGCTGAAGTCAAATATTTTGTGTTTTGTACGTGTCCTATGTTACTTATTACCTCATGGGATACTCTGGGGTGCTGCCGTGTGCCTGAGTACAATTATGTTCACAGTCCCTGTCACTGAATAGTCGATTCGGTCTATCCGCAGTGGATGTCTGCATTTATATAAAGTACCCTGGCACTAATATTATGACCAGTTCTCCTGTTCCAGGTGTTTTTAATTATAAGGATGTAAGGTGTAAAGTTGGAGTAGGCTCTTGAATTGCTCCCTCAAAACCTAAATGCGGGAGACGATGTTATTATTCATGTTGAGGCTTGTACCACGGATCACACAACTACACTTGCCTGCATTTTTTAGCCCCCCAACAAACCAAGCACTGTAATACAAATGGTGCCGACCGTCAGTCGCTCACAGCTGATGGCAGTGGCGGTGTACACGTAATATTCTCTTGTGGCATGGCCCCTGTGGGCTTCTGGAGCGCTGGTCTTAGTCTGCAGCCGCCTTGGCATTCAACTGTAAAGGGCTTGTAAGGATTTCCCCAAAGATTGTTTTCTACTGCCATATTTTGCAGTATTGTTGCTCAGGCAATACGTATTTGTACAGGCTTTAGTTTCTTGTTGTTCTAGATTATATTTTCGCATTATAGAGACACGTTTATCATCAGTGGTAAATAAAGTGAGGCGTTTGAGAAAATCCCAAACATACTTAATTTTCTTGATGTAAGCTTCGCCTGTGCTTTACTTAAATGCACATATTCACAGCAGTGATGGTGGCTCGGAATGTCAGTAAGGAGGTTATTATTGGACCTCAGGTGCGTTCTAAGAAATGGTCTGTTCCTCTCTTGGCATGTGGTGGTGTGAAACGTTTAAATGCCCAGTTCACTATGCTGTTTGTGCATCTGTTCTCCACTAGGTTGCAGTAAACATGCAACTTGTGGGTGTAATGGCATCTTCAGCTTTAACCGTAACCATCGGGATTTGTATACATTTACACGTATGTCTGCAAATGGAACTTGGGCTGTGGAATCCATTAATACCTTGATTCAGCACTAGGATCAAGGGTCGAGGAAGCAGCAGGCACAAGCTAAGGGGTGCAGAAAGTTACAATCTGCCACATTTACTGCTTAGGAGATAGGAGGAATGTGCACAGACTTTCTTTGATTTGGGTGACTAGTTCATCGAACATTCATGTACACTTAAGTCAGAAAGTGGGGGAAGCGTTTGCAAAATTCTTTGCTTAAATAAACAAGCATTGGCCACGCGGCCGGGCCGCAAACAACAGAAGAAAAAAGAAACGCAAGAAGATCGAAAATAGAAACCCGTCTCCCCTCAAAGATATGCTTTGAATTATCGTGCACGAGTCTGGCCCGATAATTGAAAGCAATATGTCAGGAAATGCGCGTAACAGGTACCAATAGGCCAGGGGCGGAGCTATGCGCCCGCCTCTGACCTATGGTATGCTCGCTTTAAAACAACAAGAATATTGAGAAAAGGAGAGGGGAGGACGGAGAAATGGGAAAAGAACGGAGAGAGAAGGATAGAGAGGAGGCGGTGAGGCAGCAAGGACTGGAAGTGTAGTTAGGAAACCAATGGAGGTGGGGCACTGGGGAGATTAAGTGACAGCAGCCTGGCGTATCGTATATGAAATGTACTGGGTTACCTCTTGTACAAAGAAAAAGCCTAGTGTGTGTGTTTTAGGATTTTTTTGTCACACTCTGAAGCCCACCATTATAGGCACATGAAACCCTCGTGAGCCCCAGTGGGAGGCGGCAACTGACTGAGAGGGAAGCTCATAGCCGCAGATCACACAGACAGGCTCAAGTCATGCCACACCAACTGGTACGAGGTAGCAATAGTAACATAAAGAGGAGAGGACATCACAGATACTCACTTCAAGCACACACAAAAATGTATAACGAAACCTGCCCACTCCCAGCCAAACACAATAAAACAGTATTCAGGGTGACACCTGTGCCCAGCAATGCCTGAAAAAAGGATGTGGCGTAACATTTAGAGTTTCCGACTTTGAAACTGGGGGACAGGGTTCGAGTTTCAGAGCCTGCCCTATCCGTGCAAACAAAAAAAGAAATGTAGACATGCTGATCAGAAGAAAAAATAAACTGCGAAACTCCCCCTCAAAAATGCAGATTGATTTAGAGAGAGGGTGTGATGTAATATCCAGAGCTGCAAAGTTTGGAAACTGGTTTTAGTCTTGGCTCTTCCCGTGCCAATTTAGAGAGAGGATGTGATGTAATATCCAGAGCTGCAAAGTATAACGAAACCTGCCCACTCCCAGCCAAACACAATGAAACAGTATTCAGGGTGTCGCCTGTGCCCAGCAATGCCACTTTGAAACTGGGGGACAGGGCTCGAGTCTCAGAGCCTGCCCTATCCGTGCAAACAAAAAAAGAAATGTAGACATGCTGATCAGAAGAAAAACTAAACTGCGAAACTCCCTTTCAAAAATGCAGATTGATTTAGAGGGAGGATGTAATGTAATATCCAGAGCTGCAAAGTTTGGAAACTGGGGAAACTGGTTTTAGTCTCGGCTCTTCTCGTGCCGATTTAGAGAGAGGATGCAATGTAATATCCAGAGCTGCAAAGTTTGGAAACTGGGGAAACTGGTTTTAGTCTCGGCTCTTCCCGTGCCTATTAAAAAAAACATTGCAGAGACATGCCGATCGGAATAAGTAAAACAATGGAGAAAGTGAGAAACTAAAAAAAAAAATGCAGATTGGAAATAAAAAACGTAACGGAAACAAAAGGATAAACAAATGCCAATAGGTAGGGTTATTACCACTACGGTTATCTTTTCTGAACTCCCGCTGGATGAACATGTGTAGTTAGAAAAGCCAACATTTCAAAAACAAGGGCAGAAACAAAAAAAAAGTCTCAGAGCCTGCCCTATCCTTGCAAACAAAACAAGGGAGGAAGGGTGACAGCAGCAGCCTTTGATGTGCCGGCCTGCCGGGCCGGCCATGCAGTGAATAATTAGGGGAAGAGAGAGCAAGGAGAGTGCTCGTGTTGGCTTCAACTTGTTACAGCTGACTAAGATTACACAAATGAGATTAGCAGGCGGAAAGGTGACTCTGATAAGACAAGCAATTAGGGGGAAGAGAAGGGAAGCCACCGCTCACTCTGGGGAAGCCTGTGGGAGGGAGGCTGATGGCTGGCTTTGATGTGGAGAAATGCTCGTGCTTGTTAGGTGGTCACGTGATTTCATGTGAACTGTTGAAAATCCGCACTCGGTGATACTTTCTGGTTTCACCGCAATAGGTCTCTCTACGAGACCTAAAAAGGAAATTAGAACTAAACAACACTGCCTTACACTCTTTGGTTGATGCCAGTATGACTAAAGATTCCTCAGCCTTTTGGCGTGTTATTAATGCCCCATTTTTGCCATCAATGAGTCGCATTGGGTGGCCCACTTATCCAAGATTTACTCAACTCCAAGTCTGGAGTACCAAGGCTCCGAACCCTTTGTTGCTGAGGGTTAGCCATCTGACATTAGGAATCCATCTTTTTCCGTGGACATAATTAATGGAGAACTTATGGGAATTAAGGGTGGCAAAGCTCCTGGCTGGATGGCATTCCAATTGATCTTTTTAAGGACAATATTCTATGATGTCTCTGGCAGCCTTTCGTACTAAAATTAGATGGTGATGACGTAACACTTTGAAAATCATTTGACAAGGCTTATCTTGTCTTGGGTTGCGTTGAGAGGGGACTCTGTGCGCCTTATCAATTTCAAGTTTTTTAGGAAATGTAATACACAAAAGACCAGGAATAAGGTTTCCAGATAGACACTGCAGTCATTACCCTCCACATCACATCTTCTGGTAAATAAAAAATGTGCAGGTTATATTGCCTATTGCGTTTTTCCAAATCCAATTGTAATTTATTCATTGGTTCAATTTTGGTTGCAATTGGTATAAGATGGCCAATTATAACTTTATTGTCTTGAATTTTAATAGGATTGTCAGAGTCCTTCATAGAAAGACTGGCCATATCTTTACGCAAATTGTTTATCTCAGTTGCAATATTATCAGTATTAGAATGCACAGCTTGTAGTTCCTCCAATAAAGTGGATAATGAAGGTTCATTAATATCCACTACTTTAGATTAATCTGGTGGTGGAGAAACATTTTGCTTCCATTTACAAGACATATTCTGAGGCTTCTTACCCTCCATAAATAATATAGAAATAAATGAAGGCAGCAATAAAGGAGCAGTCATTGGTGAGAACAATACTGATAGAGATGAAGAAATCAGTTTGAATAAACAGAGTGCAGCAGCTAAAACCAGTTGTGGGAGTAGCCTAGGCCTCAGCCTTGCCCTTTCCTAAGCTTCTCTCCACCCTTTTGATAAGATTTCCTGGTACAGAAGTACACCAGACACCGGAAGGCAGCTCACCTCGATCTATCTCAGCTACACTTGATGCAACAGGCTGCAAAAGGTACTCCTTCAGAGAGCTATCTTTTGCTAAACGGCGTCTTCATGTTAAAAATAAAAATGCCAGAAGCTCAATCAATCAATCAATCAATCACAGTATTTGTAAAGCGCGCTACATACCTGTGAGGGTCTCAAGACGCTGGGGGAGGGGGGGGGGGGGCTGCTACTGTTCGAAGAGCCAGGTCTTGATAAGTCTTCTGAAGGTCGGCAGGTCCTGCGTCTGTCCTAAGCTCATAGGGAGAGCGTTCCAGGTCTTGGCGGCGAGGTAGGAGAAGGATCTCCTGCCGGCGGTGGTTTTCCGGATCCGAGGGACTGTGGCAAGGGCGAGGTTGGCAGAGCGGAGGCTGCGGGTGGGAGTGTGGAACCTGAGTCGGTTGTTGAGGTAAGTGGGTCCAGTGTTGTGTAGTGCTTTGTGTGCGTGAATGAGGAGTTTGAAGGTGATCCTCTTGCTGGCTAGCGCGAATGCCACTACAGTGTTTTCTATATTATAATGTATTAACCACGCTTGTTATATAACACTTGCCTTGTCATTTGCAGTACTCTTCAAAGCACTTTTAATTTCTAATCAAAATGGATTGAAAGTAACCACAAAAAACTGTGACAGGCAAGTGCTAACCTTTGGCACATGTTTGGCAAAGGTTCCTGTACTCCTGTGTTCAGTGCTACTAATGAAGTGAAACTTTTAACCAGATGGCAATATTGTGGGTTGAAATTACAAAATAGGGCCACATCATGCACCATATGTTACATTTGCTAGCCACACAGTTTGACAAAGCTGCCATATATCACTTCTACATGATTCCAGGTGAATATCAGTCTTCACTGTTGAAGGTAGGCATGTGTACCTAGGGCACAATACACTTGTTTTGCAAGTGCCATGCATCCAGAGACTTTAGCTGGTGCACAAATAATTTCCTGAAAAAAATTAACTATGCTGAAATTGGAGCACATATAAGGTTTGCAGACATCTCCTTATATTTACCCTAATCAGACCACAGTTACACTTTAAAGAATGAGAGTCTAGCACCTTAGCCCTCACCATCCGGAATCCTTCATATCACCGACCTCAAGCCTTCCATTGACAGCCCCTGTTTTCTTCTCAACAAAATTCCTGACCAAGTAGCTCCCCAAGATCCTGACTATCTGCATATCCAAACAATGCCTACTTTTCATACCTCTGCATTTTGAATATGCTATGCAAACTACATTGTTCATAATTTCTTATGTTTGGCCTAAGACTCTGTAGAAGTTATTACAGGCGTGTATACAGAGGAACACCGATAAAATGGCAAAACCACTGGCAACAGCATGTGTATGCATGCAAAATATTAATATCAACCACCTAACACAAGTCATAATCCACTGATAGGATGGGAGACGCTTCAAACCAGCGAGGCACCTGGCACTTGGTCTGTGGAGGGAGAGCGGGGGACGCCGCGAGCTGCGGACCGGCAGCCTCTCCCCCAGGACACCTGGGATATTTAAAAACATCTTGCGCCTCCTGCTCCGCGGGACATGCTTCAAACCAGTGAGGCACTTGGAACTTGGTCTGTGGAGGGAGAGCGGGGGATGCCCCGAGCAGCGGACCGGCTGCCCCGCCCCCAGGACACCGGTGAGGATATATTCAACGCCCCACTTCCGCTTTGCGGGACGCGCATCAGGGGCCAGAACAGGCCGGGCTAGGCCACCCCTCTTGAGCCTGAACTTCCATCATGGGTAAGCGGAAACTCCATTCTTCACAAGATCAGGGGGAGGTTAAAGCCAAAGTCCCGAGGAAATCTGCATCCTTCATTTCCTATTTAACATCGGCGGTGGGTGTTTTGACGACAGAAATTGCCATTGCATAGGGGGAACTTGGGCTGGATTCTACCGATGTTGAAGTAGCTGGTGCTTCCTCAGCGGTTATGAAAAACCCGGTTCCTCTGGAGGCCCTTGTATTTGTTAGGAACCCATCTTGTGTCCAGAAGTCGCCCTGTGTTGTCACTGAGGAGAGGGTTGTGGTGCCTGTAAGTAATACCCCCTGTAAATTCTCCAGTCAGGACCCAGGCACCAAAGGGCAGTTGAATAAACAGAGCACCATGACAAAGAGAGCATCAAAGAGGTTGAATAAGTGGGACAAAGCCACTAAAAGTGCCTCTTTGAAACAAGGACCTGCTACAACTTACTTTATGGAGTCAACTGTACAGGACATGGTAGAGGAAATTTTTACCTCTTGGTTGGAGAAGGCTCTAACCACTGTTGCCAAGGAATCATTGATACTCTGATCACTTGTGTTGCCAGTTTACTTGAACAATGTGAACATATTAACTCAGTTTTAATTGTGCACAATCGTGTACCTGGTCCTGCCCTAATACATGTGTCCCCTAAAAGTACTCCTAAAACAGGTTCTGGGATAATCATGAGGGAAGGAGAAGGGTCTATGATTTTGAGCCCCCCAATGGCTGAGAAACCTGTGCTTGGCTCTATTATAACAAGCAATGGACATAGGGAGTCACAGAGGAGCTCAGTAAGGAACTCTGGGACACAAAATAATCTAGTTTTACCCAGGTGTAGCGGGAAAAATATGGACCAACAGTTCAGGAGTAAAACAGTCATCCAACCTATTATTAATCTCCCTCCTAAAGCAGCTCCGCTGGTGGTAATTCTTGTGAGAGTCCCGCCATTGGTGGTGGGAGAGGTTGAATCAACAGAAGCTCTGTTGTCAGTAACTAAAAAATGGTGTGATCTTAATTGTTCCAGTGACTCTGAAATTTCTTCTAATATTATAATGGCCAGGCGGGTTGGTTGGCTAGGAAGTTCCCATAAGGTAGTCAAAGGGGACTGTGTTGTTGTTCATTTTAATAAATCTCATGCTGCTGCCCCTCTGTTGTGGGATGCTTCAGCTCTAAAGAGGGAGGACGGTAGCATTAGGGCTTTATCATTGCGTTTCTTCTACTCCCCCCCAGTTGTCTAAATGCAGTTAGGAGATCTTGTCCAAAACAGAAATATGGGAGTCTAGCTCGGACCCCCTATAGCACCACTAATAGGGAAGATCAGACTGGTAGGAGTACCCCAAGTGTCACTTCTCCGTCCAAATTAGCTTGTAGTCAGGAAACCAAGATAAGGGAGGCTTTAGCTCTATCTAATAGGTTTTCGCCTTTCTTCCGGTTAGATGAGAATGACTGACTAGAGCCCATAGTCACTATTCCTCGACTCCCTACCACTGAGCCTGGCATCCCTGCAGAGGTGGGTGTTAAATTTAGGCTAATGAGTTGGAACATAGCAGGGCTATGGTCTAAAAGGGATGACTAGATCTGGCTAAAGATTATTAGAGATTGTGATATCATAGCCCTACAAGAGACCTGGGATAAGGATAATAATTTTTGGGTTGATGGTTTTAAATCTAATTTTCAGCACGCCCGCCCAACACCAGCGGGTAGAGCTAAGGGAGGGTTGATGCTTCTTTTTTCTGTAAAATTAAAGGCCTCAGTAATGATTCTGGACTCAGTTTCTATTGTTTAATAGCTGAGCTTACTACCCCGAATTATCCCAAAACATTGATAAATAATTTCCATAACTCTGGGGACAGTGAGTATACTAACCAGCATCTTTGTTATCTGTCATGGTTTTTAGAAACCTATAAAGTGCAGCAAACCACTTATGTTTATATTATCCTTATGGGTGATTTTAATATTCATTTGTGTAATTTCAACTGTAGAATTGATGAAACTCATGGTCCCCTTTATTCATCGCCACCTCACTTTGAACATACCCCTAAAGGGGAGGCCCTTGAAGAACTTCACTCATATGCTGACCTTTATGAGCCAGTTTTTTTTTTATATCAGTGAGAGGGTCCTAACGTTTAATGCAAGGGAAAGTGAGACGATTATTGATTATATATTTATTATTTGGAGAAGTGTGGCTCACTGGTTAGAGGAGGCATACCTGGAAGCAGAGGTCAGCCCGGGACCAGGGTTCAATTCGCGGCTCGGCGGGGTCTTGAGTCCTAAAATGTCCATGGACTCGACAATTCTCGATCCGGTGCCTACTCGATTCACGGGTTCACACTCTGCGACTCTGGGCAATAGCTTGCTTAATCTCCACAATGGCCCCTCGCGGCGGGATGCCTGGCTTTCAACTTGCGGATACCCTGCCGGGGTTATCTCACAGGGGAATACTAGGACGGGTTCCCTAAGCAAGCGCTTAGAAACCGCTCAGTGATTTGCGCTATATAAATTCCTGTACATTTACATTTACATTTACATTTATATCCCATGCACTCTTAGGGAACGTACTGTTTTATAATGCCATATGCTCCCCCTTTAGTGATCACAATCCGGTTATTCCAGAGCTGGATAAAGGCTTCGGCCGTGTAGATGTTATACCTATTATGAAAGGGCCTATCACTGTGATTACTAAAGATCAAGGGAGGAGACTAAAATGGGCAAAAGTAGTCCCTGATCATTTCCTTGATAGTTTAGGTCTGAAGGTCAAAGATGATATCAGGAAATGTGCAGACTGTTCTACTCTGGAGGGGGCAACTATTTTAGCCTTTGAAGCTATATGTAGACAGGTCGCTACAGACCTAACCATTGCTTCTAGGCCCAAACCAAATCAAGAAAAAAGATGGTTTGATTCTAAATGTTCTAGGGCCCATCAAAACCTATTAAAATCTTTGAAAGCTAACCCTAGGAATAAGGCCCTTATAGCTAGTCTCAGGAAAGAATATAAATTATCTATAGAGACTCGAAAAAATGAAATTAAAACGGAGGCATGGGATGCCTTAACGTCTGAAGAAGTCCTAAAGGATAGTTCAAAGTTTTGGGCTATTGTTAATAGCCCGCTGCTTTCGGGTGAGGAGAATGGTTTACTGGATATTAATATCCCAGAAGAAGACTGGTTGACTCACTTTGAAGGTATTTACGCAGGTAATGAGGTGTTCAAACTTTTTTTGAGCCCTGCCAGCAGTCTTCCTTTGCCCGTACTAGTGTTTAATGAGAAGGATGTTGAGAGGGCAATAAAAGAATCTGCAATTAATAAGGTTCCCGGACCAGACGGCGTTCCTGCTGATCTTTAGAAGGGTAATGTCAAACTTTGGGCCAATATTTTAACTAATGTTTTCAATGCTAGTGTTGTTCAGGGATTTCCTGTCTCATGGTCCCACTCTATCATCATTCCTGTTTTTAAAAAGGGGCAGAGAGGGGATTCCAGGTGCTACAGGCCTATCTCTTTAATAGATTCATCTGTTAAAATTTTAGGCAAAGTGATCCTGATTAAGGTTTCAGAGTGGGTGACAGAAAATGAGATCCTGTCCAATCTTCAATATGGATTCAGAGCAGGCAGAAGCACACTGTATCAGTGCCTAAATTTGTATCTATTAATAAATAAGTATACCATAGCCTCCAAGGGATCCATTTATTTTGGCTTTATGGATCTATCCACAGCCTTTGATCTGGTGAACAGAACAAGGCTGTGGACCATTTTGCTCGACCTGGGGATTGACACCTGTTTGGTATACTTTTTAGCAGAAATGCAACTGGATCTGTTTGCGTCCGTAAGGCTGACCCAGGAGGGTAATTGCACAAGACACTTTAAATCTGTCAGAGGAGTCCGACAAGGGTGTATCTTGGCCCCTCTACTTTTTACACTATACATTAATGCTATAGATAAAAGCTTGGACATTGCTAGTAAGGACGTTCCCCATGTAGGGAACACTACCATTCCGGTTCTCCTATACGCGGATGATGCCGTCGTACTAGCTCATACCCCGCTAGGTCTACAGAGATTACTGAACTCCTTTGTGGAGTTTATGAGTTCTCTGGACCTGGTAGTTAATATCGCCAAATCACATGTTCTGACTATGGGATTACGTAAAAATAAAGTCAGAACCTTTTACTGCAAAGGGGCAGAGGTAACAAGGGGGACGGTTTTTACCTACCTGGGGGTCCTGTTTGATGATAGATGTTCTTGGGCCCCCCAGTTTTTAGCAAAAAGAAATAGTATAGGAAGATCTTCATCAGCACTATTAAGTTTCGCCCGACGATTAGGAGGAAAGCCTTGTGAGGCTATTCTCTCTATCTATGAGGCGAAATGTTTGGCGATAGCGACATATGGTGCAGCAATATGGGGGTACAAGCAAGCGGAGGGGGTACAAAAGGTTGAAAATAAATGTTTTTGTTCACTTCTGTCTATCCCCCAATCGACCCCAACCTTTGCCATCCACAAAGAGTTGGGGATGGGATATGTTTCCGACTTGATGAGTATGACCCCCCTAATTTGCTGGATAAAAATATGGTTGAACCCAGAACTTACTTTAAATCGCCAGATTTTAAAAGATTGTGTCATTTTAGATAGAGCTACTGATATAAAGTTGCTCTCTTATATAAAGCAATGTTTTTAAAACTTGGGTGCCCAGAAATGTATGATATACCGGAAGGAATTGTTAAAGGTGATATCAGTTGGGTTAAAGAACATTTCCTGAGTTTAAGGGTACAGGACCGGGAGAGTGAGGAATTAAAAAAACCTCTGGTGAGGGCTCATTTTTTATTAATTACATCACCATCTATTGAGCCCTACCTGAGGTTAGTAGCAAAGCCCTTCCATCGCTGGTTATTGATAAGATTTCGTTTTAATCTGATTCACCTTTCATTGGGGAATTTTCATCGCTGGAGCAAACCAGAGGACGCAGCACTTTGTGATTGTGACTGCAGTTCAATTCAGGATACTGCGCACTTTATATTATTTTGTGATTTTTATTCTGATATCAGAAAAAAGTTTATTATTCCACTTCTAATAGACAAGGGGTTTCTACAGGTCAAACCACCTCTATTGTACCTGCAAATATTGGATAACCCCTGGTATGTTTTTAATATCGCAAACTTTTTCGTAGCTGCTGTTCGGATGAGAAAAATAAGATGCCCAGCAATGATTGTAACATGAATTTTACTGGATTTTTAAAAAGTATGAAATTGTTTTAATTGAGATTGTTCGTTGTTTTTAATATTCTTGTATCACCCTATTATATTGTTTGTTATGTGATTTCTATGTCAACTTTTATGATTTTAATTAATCGAATAAAGTGGTTTTGACTTGACTTGACACTGATAGGGTTGAATCACAAACAGTTGAAGAATACGGTTGCTTTTTAAAAATAAAGGTTTCTGTAATGAGTTTCAGTACACATTGCACCTCATCTTTTACTTCATTAACATTAGTTAATACGTTTTGAATTAAAAATGTCAAGATACACTGATCTAAATGTAAAAGATGGCTGTCACAATATCTGTGCTTTTTTAGAGCTAATGTGAAAGCAGTGAGAGTGGGAAAGTGCTCCACTGGAAGTAGCACAAAAACATTGTACACTAGTATTCAGAGATTCTAAATAGTCATGTACACATGGATGCCAAAATGTTTTTTTGTGTTTAATTATCAAAAGAGTTCAGTTGTACTTTGTGTATTACATTTTGTTAAGAAAAAGCAATACAACATTTGAAAAAAGTAGGCTTGCAGACGGGGGACAGAGAGTTGATGTTGAGTCTCCCAACCCTGGTGCATTCGCAAAATAACGTCAGAGCAAAAAATGCAGGGCAGACTGTGAAGTGAAACTAAGAGTTATGCATCAACCCAGCAAAGGATTCTATTGATTAACAGTCATTTGGTAGAGATAGGACAGAGAATGAATGCACCCGGGTCATGTGATCCTCATTGGGGTCCGCTGCTAAATGGATAGCACAAGGTCTAGGCTACTCCACCTACTTAGCTCTAACTAAGCTAAAACCTGCAGGAAACTTGTTACACATAATGTTTTTTTGTGACCAGTGACTAGAGTCAGGCCTGCATCGACCTCTGCTCTAGGTGCCACGGAGGACCCGGAGGACCGGTAATGAGTAAACAGCGGTCAGCACTTCCGGTAGCCCTCATATGTAGGGGTCCCAGGATCTTCTGCTGCGAGCTCCTCCTACTCGGTCCCCCACCACTATCAATGTCCCAGGCACACAGCTCCCCGCCCAGGGCTCCCCAACTTCCCTCCCCAGTTCCCACGGCAGCGCTAGCAGGAAGCTCACTGTCTAGACCAGGTAACGGTGGTTGTAATGCGGGAGAGTCCAGTACCATCACAGCACCTGTAACATTTCCCTGCTCACGAAAGGCACGGCGGGATGTACATGGACAACTCACCATTAGCCTCCATGGCTGGGCTACAGTGGAGCCCAGGCAAGTTAGCCAAGTTCAGAGCCATTGAGGCCACAGGCTCGCAAGTCAGGTCCAGACTCGCTAGCCAAGCCCAGAGCGAGCAGCCAAGCGCCACTCTAGGCAGAAGCTGAATCATGGCTGGCTGTTACCTGTGTTGTTTTCAGTTCTATAAGACTCAGAGCCCCCGCACACTCCAGACAGTTTTGACTCCAACCCCGCAGACACCATCACAGTGCCCATCACACAGCACCATGCATGTGAGATAGCACTGTATCACTTGGAATGCATGTACTTGTATAGGATGCCAGCCTGTGTATGATCATCACTTGACTAGCGAGCGAGCTGTTGATTTGCTCTGGGTATAGAACATAAAAATGTTTATCCCGGAGGGCAAAATAATGAATAACAATAGGTAGTGGTGGCATAGCAATGAGCGGAATAGTGCGCCTGCTCTCACACTCGCAGAAGAGCACCCTGTAGCTGCAGCTCTAGTCGGGGAACAATAGCTGGTCTTTTTCGGCTTGGGAGGAGGTAGGAGGGACGAACACTGCAATAAAATGCAAGCAGCTGGGGGGCTGTAGCTGAACACTCACCCACAGTGTAACAAGAGCAGGAAAGAAATAAAAAATAGTCCCTCAAACAACAGACAAACAACCAAAGTGTAATGATACAGTACTTCTTCTCAACTCCATGGGAGAGAAAAAGGAGAGAAAAAGAGGCAGGACTGACCACTGGAAATCAAGAATTTTTAAAAGAAAACAGAAACAAACAAATAAAGAAGCAGGGGGATGGCTTTAGGCCCACTGGAGAAGTATATAATATATAATAAAGTATAAACAAGATGTGTTGATTGCTTGACATAAAGATGGTAATGGCTCCAAAACATCTTCAAGTAAATAACGAGGTAAGATTTTAACATTACAGGTTGCTCAAGCCCTTGGCACCACCTAATGGTGAAGTCTCTGTTCTGCCTTATCATGCTTGAACAGGCCAGACCTGCTTTTTCATACTATAAATACATTTTCTAGCACAAATCACGGGGAAAAGAGTCTCAAACACTCTTTTCCCTTTTGTGAGCCCTGGGCACTGCCTTGTGTTTGCTTTGCACACCAGTATGGCAAAATAATGTAGTTGCTCAAGGATACAATCTGCATGGGGCAGATAAGCGCTATAGATTACAAATATAGATTCCAACTTGGACAGCAAAGCTATCCTTATTGGGTTGGGGCAGAGGTTTGACTTCAGAAAAATAGCATTTTCATTTAACTTCATTGTTTCATAGGCGCAAAAGACACAGTGGATGGCTGCACAAATAAACAAAATAGTGACTTTTTCTGTGCAGAGCAAGCCACTCACATTAGTTGTCTGTATACCTGAATATGTGTCAGCTGCTAAATCACTAGACTGTAACTACATCATGTCAGTCGTGTAACAAAACCTTGGAGGTACACTCTGTGCAGAAACCTTGAGGGAACTTTCTATCATTCCCACACCACATGCCCTGCAGGTACATATCATCTCTGCTTCCCATACAACAGAGGTACAATACACCTACAGTAATGTCAGTGATAAGTGTTAGCTTCAATATGATAACCTTCTGGGATTTCAATGCAATGGAGGATTTCACTGAAGGGTACATTGAAACAAAAAATTGGAGTTGCTCATTTTCACAATGTAAAGTGTAAGAGTTGACAATGTGATCCCTTTTCCTCACAGATGCTTTGGCGAATCTATGACATAATATCGAAAGACATAATATCGTAGTACAAAAATATCAACACTATTATATCGACATCAATTTTATCGACATCCTATACATAATTAAAAACATACACAAATATCGGAATTTAAATATCGCACTACAGAAACATCGATATCACTAATATCGACAACATATATATCGCAAAATGTAATTATCAAATACTACAACATATAAACACTAAGTCAAAAATATCGAGAATACAGTTATCGCCAACAATAATATTGTTTTTTTGGAAATATCGAACATATTTATTAATATTCTATTACACTTTTTAACATTAAATTAATATTATGAACACTAAAATAAACATTTCACAACCAACTATAAATATAAATAATTTCACAATTAAAATACAAATATTTATAAATGTATTAAATTATTAGTACACATATTATATAAAAAATATGTAAGCAACACATTAATTAGCATTAACCTTATATGGTAAATATTTACACTAACTGTTTTTCAAAAATACAAACCAACCAATAAAAACGCTACTAACATAAATTAACCAATAGCATTCTAATTACTAATTCCAAAACACTATATAAACAATTAACTCCAACAAACGAACTACCTGACAAAAATAAAAGACAGGAGAGAATACATTGGATACATTCGACAAAACCTACAAGAAAACCAAGATTCAACCTACAAATCAGAGGATTAAAAGTAAGTAACTAAAATTAACTTTAGTAAAGTTACTGCTAAATTAAATAAATAACTAACAAGGATAAATAACTCATACATATGTATTATATTCTATCTCCTACCACTACAGAAAACTTCAACAGTACAGAACTGCAAATATACACAAAGAAAACTAAGAAAGAACTAACAAAGTAAGCATGTTCATATATTTCTCGAACTACATTAAATAAATTAAGCATTAAACCTAAAGCATAAAACATGACTGCAACCTAAAAGATTTTTCAAAACATTGACCATAACTAAATCTTTTTTTTTACAGAGAAAGAAACCAAAGAAAATACAGGCCTCAACTGAAAATTGGATAGAATCGACTACACCTACAAGAACATTAAAACTCAACATAAGCTGCAATTAATAAAAAGTAAGTCAATAAAAAATGTGACTAAAACTAACTGCCAAAAACATAAAAATAACGAACATTTTTTGATAACTAATGCATATATATATTTTTTTTAGACACCACTACAACATACTCTACCAACAAACACCAAAGAACTGATTTCAACAAACAAAGATACAACCAACAAAGTAAGTATATCCAAAGACTTTTCTAAAAGCTAAAATAAAAATAAGCTAAAACCTATAGATAAACATGTAGAACCAACCCAAATAACTGAACTATTAACACAAATACATGCTTTTTTTCACCAGATAAAGATAAAACAGACCACAACTACAAGAGTAAAGAACATCAAAATCACAGACTAAACTTCTACCAAATATAAATGATTATAATTACTACTTTAAATACTTATAACTATAATTAAAATAACTATAACATATATTTCTTATAGATTAAAAAAGAACAAAATGACAGAAGGAGCAGAATTTGTTACCAGCCAAAAAGGGAATCTATTACTATGCTATATGGGTTACACTTATACTTACAATTTGGGATGAAAGTGAATTGGAAATGTTGCAAATATTACTCCAACAAATGCTATGGAAGAGCAACTACTAGAGAAGCAACTGTCCTTTACACTAGGGAACACAACCACCCACCAAATGTAACAGAGATAGAAGTCTGAACAGCATTGGAAAACATAAAAGAAGCAAGTACAGGTTCCCAAAAACCAACAAGCCTAATCTTAAAAGAACAAGTACACCAAATCCATAAAACAGCCACTACCCAAATGCCTATAATTTCTCTCAAAAAAGCAATATCACGTACCAAAAAAACAACTACCACTACCACTCCACCTCCTAAAACATATAGTGATATAAATTTGACTTCTGACCAAACTATAACTTTAAACAAAAGACCTTTTATTATTTACGACAATGAAAACAACAAGAAAAGACTAATAATCTTTGGTACAGCCATAAACTTAATAAAACTCCAACAATGCCAATATTGGATGATGGACGGTTCTTTTAACATCTGTCCCAGACCTTTCTACCAACTTTACACAATACATGGCTTATATCAAAACTGTAATATACCTCTGCTGTATGCACTGCTTCCAAATAAAACCAATTCCACATATATGGAATTATTAAACATTATCAAACAAAAAACAAATGACTATTCCCCTGAAAAAATAATACTGGATTTTGAACAAGCAATGCTCTGAAGTATATTAAAAATACACCCCCATACCTGTATCCAAGGCTGCTATTATCATTTTACTCAGTGTCTTTGGAGGCATTTACAAAAAACAACCCTAAGCATAGAATATGCAACAAGCTCATCTTTTGCATATCAAATAAAAAAACTGATAGCACTAGCTTACGTTCCTGAAACAGATGTGGCCGAACACTACAACCTTTTGATAGACAGCCCATTTTACAAACAAAATGAATAAAAACTAAGTCCTCTCTTAGACTACTTTGAGGATACTTGGATAGGTAGACTCCATAGATCTGGCCACAAGAGAAATCCAAAATTCTTAATACCCTGGTGGAACGTTTACAGAAGCACCTTAAATGGCGAATCAAAAACTAACAACACCGTTGAAGGTTGGCACAATGCCTTCCTCCAATCAATAGGCAGAACTAAACAAACATTTGAAAAATGTATCAAATGCCTCCAGAAAGAACAAAGTTAACCGGAATTCAGAATGGAGCAATCCATTACTGAACCTACTCCAAAAACATCCAAACAAACAAAGCAAATGCACAAACACCTGGAGCAACAAGTAAAGCTGTACCCTAGCACAAGAGGCATAGAATACCTCAATATAATAGCCAAAACACTACTGTAAAGTAATGTAAGCCACAACCAATAACTTTTTAAATATCTAAAAGTACAATACAATAACAATCATACATTTTATTTTGAAAATAAATAATGTATGCAATATATATTATATTCTAAAATATATATACACACATTATTAATCTTTGAAATAAATAAAAAGAAACAATAATCATAATAACATTACCCACCCTCAATAGGTAAAAATTTAAAAGACTTACCAAACATATTCCAAATGCTGTAGAATCCATTTCCGCCAAAAGAATCCAGTTTCAAAATAAAGGTACCCAAAAAAAATGAAAAAATACAACTGTCCCAAAACAGACAAATGCAATCCACAAAGGTTGTTCGAAATACTAACAACAACAAAAAGGTATCCAGGAGTCACGACACAATGTTTTAGCTCGAGACTTACCACCATGTGACTTAGACTGTGTGTTTATTCAAGTGTAAACCAACATTCAACTTCATATATTCAGCATGCAACTTGGGTAGGAATTTTTCCCATCAGTTGCCGCTCTGTACCACCATTATCACATCATTTGGGTCCGCCTTACCCAGGAGTTAGTACACAGAATCGGTCACACTGTGAATGGTGTGAGGACTATATGAGTAAGGAGACCGATGTCATTTGTGTTTACGATGGTATCTATATGGTGAAAAAAAGTTACACCTGAGGGAAGCAGTGCAGTGAGGATAAAGTGAGAGTGAGTAAAATTAGGTGGAACTGAGTAGAAGTGATTTATTAGTTTCTCTCAGACCCCCAAGACTAAAAACAAGTGAAAAAGTAGATTTAACAAAATATCTACTGGCAAGTGGTCGACATGTTTCTGCATATAATCGGATGGTTTCCTATGCATTCATCAGGACCTAGATGTTGCTACTGCTTGCATAAATAAGTGATGTGAAAGTAAAAGGGAAAAATTTCAGCTGAATATCAGGTGTAGAATCTCCGCCACAGTCTAGACAAGTCATACGGGAGAAAAGAAAAGAGAAAAACAACATATATTGAAGGAACGCACTCTAAACATTGCGCTATTCCAGTGCTCACGTATATTCATTTTAGACAAACATGATAACACTCACCCGATACTTGTGGGGAAGGCGCCTCACCTCACCTGGCAGCAGCTCAGGTAGAATAGGAGCACCGCTCTGTTAGCAAAATACAATCACAGGAACACTCAACCGATTCAGTAAAACAAGGCAGAAACAACTCAAATGTTGTAAGAAACAAACTGTTGTTGGGAGTATGTTAGAGGTATACCCGGTATCGGACCGAGAGTGGGTGGTGACGTTTTTAGCGTCTAACATTATAAAGCCACGAGATCGTAGTGGGATATTATTGCTTGTGCAGCCAGCAGTGCTGCTCGTCTGGGCTTTTTACACACACTCTCACCTCTCCGTCGGTGTCTCCAAACGTCCCTCTGGGCTCTTCTGGGGAGGCACCGAACGAGAGAAAAGGGCGGGTATATAAATGGAGATTCCCGAGCAGGTGTGGTGTATGATGGGAATCGTAGTTTTGGAGAAAATTGGGAACAGTGGTTTTAGTTTTTGTATGGAGAGCTCTGTAATTTTATAATGACATCCATGGTATTGGTTCGTTTAGACCCTCCTTGTCGCTGTTCAATTTGTACACCCATTTCTGTTCAATTCTGAACAGAAATTTTCCGACATCCTTTATTAAGGAACTGGCAGAGCTGGCAATGAAAGAGAATTATTTCAAATTCAAGGACACCATCTACCTCCAGACCTCTGGCACCAGCATGGGCAGCGTTTTCCCGCCCAGTCTGGCGAACCTATATATCCATGTACTGGAACAAACAAAAATATTGCATCAAGAAAATCCTCACTATGTATCGCTTCGACTCTGGAAGCGGTACATAGACGATATTTTTGTTGTATGGAGAGGTTCTGAAACTAGTCTTTTGGAATTCCACAGCTGGCTAAATAACTGTAATGAGTTTTTGAAATTCACTTTGGAATCCAGCAGAAAAGAATTGTCTTTCTTGGACCTCCTTATAGTGGCTACAGAAGATGGGTTAAAAACGGAGTTATATAGAAAACCCATGGCACGCAACGCGCTTCTCAATTTTGAAAGCTGCCATCCCAGAGCGCTCAGAGAAAATCTGCCCTTTGGGCAATTCCTGAGGCTCAAGAGGAACTGTTCCACCAAGGAATCCTTTGAAAAACATTCGGAGACACTTTCTGAATACCTGCGAGAGAAGAAGTATCCTGCTAAGATCATCCGCCAATCCAAGAAAAGGGCCTCTAACAACAACAGAGATGCCCTGTTGGACATTGCTATTCCTAAAGAAAAAACAAACAGAATGACTTTTGTGAACACCTTCCATACTAGATCGAATGAGGTTCGGAAAATCATAACGAAACATTGGTCCATCTTAAACACCAGCGGAGACACTTTACCTCCGCCACTTTTTGCTTTCAAAAGAGGACCGAATATAAAAGACCACCTAGTCCACACTAGACCGAAAAACAAGTCACCAAGACAGATTGGTACCCTGTGGGATTTGCCACCAGTACAGGGTCACCACCTTTGTGGCAATCGTTCGGCATGCCCCCAAACTACCAAGTCTACCAGTGTTGACATCGGAACTATGCGCCCATGGCAACAGCGCAAATTCACCAATTGTAACAGCGAGAACACAATCTACATGATCACGTGCCCGTGCTCAAAGAGGTACGTGGGGATGACAACCCGAAAAACCAAAATAAGAATTGGTGAACATAAGATCACAGTCGGCTGTCGGAAACAAGCGACTCGCTTAACAGCTCATTTCCTGGAAAAGGGACACGGTCCAAGTGAACTCAAATGGACAATACTGGAACAGCCAACGATACCGGACCACTGCCCGGATGTTGGAAAATTGAACAGCGACAAGGAGGGTCTAAATGAACCAATACCATGGATGTCATTATAAAATTACAGAGCTCTCCATTCAAAAACTAAAACCACTGTTCCCAATTTTCTCCAAAACTACGATTCCCATCATACACCACACCTGCTCAGGAATCTCCATTGATATACCCGCCCTTTTCTCTCGTTCGGTGCCTCCCCAGAAGAGCCCAGAGGGACGTTTGGAGACACCGACGGAGAGGTGAGAGTGTGTGTAAAAAGCCCAGACGAGCAGCACTGCTGGCTGCACAAGCAATAATATCCCGCTACGATCTCGTGGATTTATAATGTTAGATGCTAAAAACGTCACCACCCACTCTCGGTCCGATACCGGGTATACCTCTAACATACTCCCATCAACAGTTTGTTTCTTACAACATTTGAGTTGTTTCTGCCTTGTTTTACTGAATCAGTTGAGTGTTCCTGTGATTGTATTTTGCTAACAGAGCGATGCTCCTATTCTACCTGAGCTGCTGCCAGGTGAGGTGAGGCGCCTTCCCCACAAGTATCGGGTGAGTGTTATCGTGTTTGTCTAAAATGAATATACGTGACCACTGGAATAGCGCAATGTTTAGAGTGCGTTCCTTCAATATATGTTGTTTTTCTCTTTTCTTTTCTCCCGTATGACTTGTCTAGACTGTGGCGGAGATTCTACACCTGATATTCAGGTGAAATTTTTCCCTTTTACTTTCACATCACTTATTTATGCAAGCAGTAGCAACATCTAGGTCCTGATGAATGCATAGGAAACCATCCGATTATATGCAGAAACATGTCGACCACTTGCCAGTAGATATTTTGTTAAATCTACTTTTTCACTTGTTTTTAGTCTTGGGGGTCTGAGAGAAACTAATAAATCACTTCTTCTACTCAGTTCCACCTAATTTTACTCACTCTCACTTTATCCTCACTGCACTGCTTCCCTCAGGTGTAACTTTTTTTCACCATATAGATACCATCGTAAACACAAATGACATCGGTCTCCTTACTCATATAGTCCTCACACCATTCACAGTGTGACCGATTCTGTGTACTAACTCCTGGGTAAGGAGGACCCAAATGATGTGATAATGGTGGTACAGAGCGGCAACTGATGGGAAAAATTCCTACCCAAGTTGCATGCTGAATATATGAAGTTGAATGTTGGTTTACACTTGAATAAACACACAGTCTAAATCACATGGTGGTAAGTCTCGAGCTAAAACATTGTGTCGTGACTCCTGGATACCTTTTTGTTGTTGTAAGTTAATCGGTGGGGCATGTATCCAGTTCAGAGTCGTAAAACTAGCCCTTAGACCCTCCTTTATATAGTGTGTTTTGTGTTCGAAATACTATACAAAACCCGAAAAATGTAAAAATATAGAATAAACGTTCCAGGAATACCGAAAAATTTGAAGAAGTGTCTAAAAACCATTAGCTAATAAAACTAACAAACACTTCTTAAAAAATAAAAACGCTTCCTTCCGACATCACGAACTCCTGCAAGAGAAATACATAAAACAAACATTCCCACCCACATAAAATAACACATGAAGTCCTACCAAAAGTTATACTTACATAATATTTCTAATATTACATTTAAATATCGAAACACTAACTCCACACACAAGCTGATCTAACACTAAAAATTACGTAAAATCAACATCCGCAAATACAACATATCATAATATCTAATATAACAAACTTACTTCTAACAACACTAAATACTACCATACTTCTCTCAAAATTAATAAAAACACACTTAAAACATATAAAACAAACCTTACCTTCAGAGACGTGAAGTGATTCCCAACCGAGAGCTGAACTTCTCCCAAATGACACAAAACGACCCAAAGCGATTACAAAATAAAATACCCAAACCTAAATAAAATAATAGAAATCAAAAACTTATAATTTAAAGTAAACAAATAATTACTTAATTAAATAAAGAAATGAATACAATGAAAAATAATAGTTTTTTATAATTTGTATTAAAATACTTACCAAAATGTACAAATGTTGTAATATTATAAAAATAAATATTATAAAATACATATTATTTATTATTATAATTTATAAAACTGGAAATTAAGTTTAAAAATGTTACTAAAATGTTTTTCAAAATATATATAAATAAAGCTGTAATATAATATTTTCTTCATTTCAAATGTTTGTTTAAAAATGTCATATTAATATTTTTATATTAATAATAATAGAAATGTTTTATATACAAACAACATGTATTTCAATATATACATAGTATAATTTTTCTAACAATGTCTTTGATTTACTTCTAACAATACTTATGTGTAATAAAAATGTTGTCTTTGAAAAAATAATTTTTTCAAAAATTATTTGAAATGTAAAATACAAAATTACATATTTGTACAAATATATAAATAAATATGTTTGTTAAAACAAATGTCATACTAATGTTTTGTGTTAATTTTTGTGATGTTAATAAAAAAAATAGTTTTTCAACAACACACAAACTATATTGAATGTTTTAATATACATAATTAATTTTGTATTCACATTTCATTCTACACTCATTTACTATTCGCACTCCAATGTACATTAATTTATGGTAGGTGCTGGACACTATTTACATATACAATAATATTCACACTCCAGTCTACATTAATTTTTAGTATGTGCTAGAAAATATTTACATGTAATTTACTATTCCCACTCCAATCCACAATAATTTGGGGTATGTGCTGGACACTAATTAAATATAATTTACCATTCCCACTCCAGTCTACATTAATTTGGGATAGGTGCTGGACACTAATTAAAGATAATTTACTATTCCCACTCCAGTCAACATTATTTTGGGGTAAGTGCTGGACACAAATTAAATATAATTAACTATTCCTACTCCAGTCTACATTAATTTGGGGTAGATGCTGGACACTAATTACATCTAATTTACTATTCCCATTCCAGTCTACATTAATTTGAGGTAGGTGCTGGACACTAATTACATATAATTTACTATTCCCACTCCAATGCACATTAATTTGGAGTAGGTGCTGTACACTAATAAATTCAAATTTACCATTCCCACTCCAATCCACATTAATTTGGGGTAGGTGCTGGACACTAATGAAAAATAATTTACTATTCCCACTCCAATTCACATTAATTTGGGGTAGGTGCTGGACACTAATTAAATATAATTTACTATTCCCACTCCAATCTACATTAATTTGGGGTAGGTGCTGGACACTAATTAAATATAATTTAATATTCCCACTCCACTCTACATTATTTTGGGGTAGGTGCTGGACACTTATTATATATAATTAACTATTCATACTCCAGTCTACATTAATTTGGGGTAGGTGCTGGACACTAATTAAATTTAATTTACTATTCCCACTCCAATGCACATTAATGTGGAGTAGGTACTGGACACAAATTAAATATAATTTACTATTCCCACTCCAGTCTACATTAATTTGGGGTAGGTGCTGGACACTAATTAAAGATAATTTACTGTTCCCACTCCAGTCAACATTATTTTGGGGTAGGTGCTGGACACTAATTAAATATAATTAACTATTCCTACTCCAGACTACATTAATTTGGGGTAGGTGCTGGACACTGATTACATCTAATTTACTATTCCCATTCCAGTCTACATTAATTTGAGGTCGGTGCTGGACACTAATTACATATAATTTACTATTCCCATTCCAATGCACATTAATTTGGAGTAGGTGCTGTACACTAATAAATTCAAATTTACCATTCCCACTCCAATCCACATTAATTTGGGGTAGGTGCTGGACACTAATGAAAAATAATTTACTATTCCCACTCCAATTCACATTAATTTGGGGTAGGTGCTGGACACTAATTAAATATAATTTACTATTCCCACTCCAATCTACATTAATTTGGGGTAGGTGCTGGACACTAGTTAAATATAATTTAATATTCCCACTCCACTCTACATTATTTTGGGTAGGTGCTGGACACTTATTATATATAATTAACTATTCATACTCCAGTCTACATTAATTTGGGGTAGGTGCTGGACACTAATTAAATTTAATTTACTATTCCCACTCCAATGCACATTAATGTGGAGTAGGTACTGGACACTAATTAAATATAATTTACTATTCCCACTCCAGTCTACATTAATTTGGGGTAGGTGCTGGACACTAATACATTTAATGTACTATTCCCACTCCAGTCTACATTAATTTGGGGTAGGTTCTAGACACTAATTAAATTTAATTTACTATTCCCACCTCAGTCTCCATTAACTTGGGGTAGGGGCTGGACACTAATAAATTATAATTTACTATTCCCACTCCAATCCACATTAATGTGGGGTAGGTGCTGGACACAAATTAAAAATAATTTACTATTCCCACTCCAATCCACATTAATTTGGGGTACGTGCTGGACACTAATTAAATATAATTTACTAGTCCCACTTCAGTCTACATTATTTTGGGGTAGGTGCTGGACACTTATTACATATAATTAACTATACTATTCCTACTCCAGTCTACATTAATTTGGGGTAGGTGCTGGACACTATTTAAATTTAATTTACTATTCCCAATCCAATGCACATTAATGTGGAGTAGGTGCTGGACCCTATTAAATATAATTTACTATTCCCACTCCAATCTACATTAATTTGGGGTAGGTGCTGGACACTAATTAAATATAATTTACTATTCCCACTCCAGTCTACATTCATTTGGGGTAGGTGCTGGACATTAATTAAGGATAATTTAATATTCCCACTCCACTCACCATTATTTTGGGGTAGGTGCTGGACACTTATTATATATAATTAACTATTCCTACTCCAGTCTACATTAATTTGGGGTAGGTGCTGGACACTAATTACATTTAATTTACTATTCCCACTCCAATGCACATTAATGTGGAGTAGGTGCTGGACACTAATTAAATATAATTTACTATTCCCACTCCAGTCTACATTAATTTGGGGTAGGTGCTGGCCACTAAGAAATTTAATTTACTATTCCCACTCCAGTCTACATTAATTTGAGTTATTTCTAGACACTAATTAAATGTAATTTACTATTCCCACTCCAGTCTACATTAATTTGGGGTAGGTGCTGGACACTAATAAATTATAATTTACTTTTCCCACTCCAATCCACTTTAATTTGGGGTAGGTGCTGGACACAAATTAAATATAATTTACTATTCCCACTCCAGTCTACATTGATTTGGGATAGGTGCTGGAAACTAATTAAATATAATCTACTATTCCCACTCCAGTCTACATTAATTTTAGGTAGGTGCTGGACACTAAATATAATTTACTATTCCCACTGCAATGTACATTAATTAGCTGTATGTGCTTATAATATATGCTTTTTTAGTAAAACAAAAACAAACCTCAAACACTATACACAATACTACTGTACCCTAATATTTTTTAATAAAATTATATATATTACATTTACTTTTTAAATTGTATAAAATGTATAACATTCATTTCTTTATAAATTGTTTACAAACTAACTCACTCCTTACACTCTATAAACAATGCAACTCAATCATATTTAACTTAAAATATTAAATACATTTTAGAAATAATATTTTCAAACTTTTACAATGTTAAAATATTTTAATGTAAAAAAAAGTTTACACTATTTAAATTATTGTGTTTACAATTTTAAATTTATTTTTTATATTATACAAATATTTACAATTTTTTCTAAAATATTTTGCAATTTAAAATAATATTAAAATGTAAAACAAATTTAAAATGTACGTTTTTTAATTAAATTTATTTTTAATTATTTAATGTTTTAATTTACTTTAAATTAAATATTATATTTTTGACACTCCCCACCCTATTCCTCTATTAAACTAACTTCACACTTCTAAAATTATATAAATATTTTTATAAAAATATTTTACATTTTAATATTAAAATTTACATTTTTTTAAAATAATTACATTTTATTTTTTAACAATTTTACAATTATAATATATACATTTTGAATACACTCCCCACCCTTATCCCCTATAAACCCAACATCCCGCTTCTAAATTTATATATGATTTTTTTAAATAATATAAAAAATTTAAAATATTATTATTTAATTTTTTTAAAATAATTTTTATTTTTTATCCCAATTTTTAAATTTATAATATATACTTTTTCAAAATACTCCCCACCCTTATCCCCTATACACCCAACATCCTGCTCCGAAAATTCTATATGAATTTTTAAATTAATATTTAAAATTTGTAAAATATAAATTAAATTTTTTTTGTAAAATATTATAATTTGTGTTATTTCCTAATTTTTAATATTATACTATATACATTTTTAAAACACTCCCCACCCTTATCCCCTATAAACGCAACATCCCGCTCCTAAAATTATATATGATTTTTTTGTAATATGATAAACAACATTTATTACAGATACACATTACTATAGCAAATTTAGAAGAAAAATAAAAACTATAAAACTAAAAACTACACTTATTACAATTATAAAATATTTGATATTTTGACGCTTTATCGATATTTCAACACATCGATATTTTGACTTCGATCTTTTTACTTACGATATTTAAACACTCATACTAAATTAGATATTTTTGCTGTCGATAATTATACTTCCGATATATTTTAACATCGATAATTTTACTTCGATATTATGTCACATCGATATTTTATTTTCGATATTATGTCTGCTTACGGCTTTGGCATATACAGGCATCATTGAAAGGATTGCTAAGGGATATGGTTGCATGGGAGGGAAAGATGCTAAACAAATCCATCCCCTAAAAGGTGATGAATAAGGTCCAAAATAAGAGTAGAACAATGTAGGACTGCTGCTCGTACAGGGGTCACAATCAAAGATTGTGATTTTAATCACTCCTCTATACCATACTGTTTTAGGTTTTGGCCTTGGAATGGGCAGTAACATAAAAGAGTCAGAATTACCAGTAGTTTTACCACATGCATAGTGCCAAATGAAGGTCCCCGGGGATACCACTACAGCCAACCTATATTTGACACCTATACTCTATATCATACAACCAACACAGCTAATGAAATCTGGCTTCTGTTCTTTGTGGTGCATCATTGCTCAGAAATAATTTGTTTGAAAACAAAAATTGTACAACTGAAATGGTGCTAAAAGAGTTATCTGAATTATAAAATACACCCTTCTTTCAATCATTATGCAAATTGTTCTGAGCTAGGGAAGTGAACAAGCCTGGTTCTCCATAGTGATGGACATTAAGGACCTCATTACGATGTCAGGAGAAGTTTCCTCTGCCCGACATCGTCTCGATCAAGGGACCAACGGACACCCGGTCGGCGGTCCCGACCGACTAATTAGGATGCGACCAAACAATGTTTGGTCACACTCCTATACTTTACAATGAGAGCATGCTTTCAGGCTGAAATGCATGCTCCCATTGTGAAATGTGAGGTGCAGTTCATCCCTACACTCTGTGTGCCTGCCACAAGGTGCAAGGATCAACGGGGGCACCATAGGTGTCCCCTTGACCTCCAACATGCGGCCGTGTGGCCTCCAAAGTCGAGTTCTAACAGCCATTCTGTGTCAAAAAGGCCAGCACCAAAAGGCTGTGTAAACCCAACATCGTATTCCCTTGGGCAGATAGAGCAAGTCTAAATCTAATATGCACTACACCTACACGCAATTCCCATGAAACACTCGAATAAGGGAACTGTGAAATGACGCAATCACTGACTCAGGATCTTCTCTCAATACAACTTTTCACGATGGCTTACAAAATGTTAACCTCTCACAAAACAAAAAGGCAACCCACTTTAGCCCTACAATATGCAAGCCTACATTAGCTATTATCTCCTTTAATGTACATTTGCGACTCTGTGTGTTAATGTCAGTTAGTTGCAAAAACGTTTGATATAAAAAAAAAGCTTTCATGACAGAATTGTGCATTTTGTGCATTTATGGTCACCACTGTCAAATAAATAAGAAAATATGATAGATAATCTCCAACAAACAGTTCCGAATCGGCATTGATGAATCATTATATTTTCTTGTATCTCTGAACGGTTTACTCTTCTCCACGTGTATCCTTCCTTTTATCAAGATGTATATGGCATCTCTGTTCACTTGTACCATTTCAAATATATACTCACGTACAAATTATATTATCACAAAATGATGAGGGAACATGAGGAATTACATATAGACCATCAAAAATAATGTGCTATTCGTGTGGTTCTCCCCTACAAGGCCCACCCAGCATAGAGCGCGACCGGATGTTGAATCATCCAACCTCAGTGGGTGAGGGTCTATGCAGCGGTGTATGGTGAGTTGCCAGCACCCGGGGCAAGGCATGTACTGCACCCCCTAAACCGTTGATCGTTGGCACATCGTGTCGCAAAATGTAAATAAAAAAAACTTGTAGCATGATTATTTTCTTCTAAAATGTTGGGCCCCTAAGAATTTTGTGTCCCTGTGGCCCACGCTATGCCACTGGAACTATGCATCCTCAAAGTGATGCCTCTAGAAATTTTGATACGAAAGCAAGTGTAGAACAAGAACTTCTGCAGGATTTACCACCGTGTGTATGGAAAATCACACAGAATATCACATATGATATTATGACTGCATACACAGTTGGAAGGACACGGTTATACAAACAAAGGCTGCACAAATCTCAAACTCTTAAGAGACAATATTGCTATCTAAACAGATCTTCCGGACTGCCACTCAGGTTACAGTGACTGCACACTCGCAGACCAGTGAGGTTTCCGTCCGATTACACCAAACTAAAGGCTGTGTCTACAGAATTACTGATAATAATGCCATAATAGCTATCAGCCCGATTCATCATCGGCATGTTTTGCGAGTCTGTAATAGCGAATAATAAGGAATCGCTATTACAGACTCGCAAAATGGGATTCATGTAGGAATCGCAAAATAAATTGTGATTCTTACACATTCCTTATTTGCGATTAGCAAATTGCTAATCGCAAATAAGGAATAACTCCCCATTCAATCCTATGGGCCTAAAGAGCAGAGCGAAACAATTTCTCCATTCTATTGTTGACCCTCTTTACCGAATGGTTCAACGCTGTCGTGGACAATCCACCCCTCCATACCCTCCTCGGAATCATGTGTGACCAAGCTATTGTGCACCCCGGGAGCGTCTTTGCTAACCAACTAACTGCTAAGCGTATGTGCTCGATTAAAGCTCGTCTGCCCAACCTTACCAAGTCATTGCCCCCAATGTGCACTATGACTACTACTACTACTGATTTTTTTTTTGGTCCCTTTAACCCCACCATGAGGCAGCCTGCTCGGAGCAGCATGTTTTTATCTTGAGAGTCGGGCTGTGGAGAAAGCCATCGGCAGGTGGGATAAAGGAACACAGCCCTGCCGCGCTCTGAGGCTGTACTCATTAGCGTGCCACGCCGGTTTTAAGACTCACCTGAAGCTGCCTTAAGCAGCCTGTGCGGAGCGGCGTGCCTTCGAGCTCAGAGTGGTGCAAGAGGGCGTTTGTGTCTGAGAGAATCAAGAGCAGTTTGAAGCTGCAGAATCCAAGGCTTACAACAACTCTTTCTCATTTATCAAACCGAGATCAGAGGTAGAGTTTGGGCTCAGGGGGAGAGGCCCCCACGAGTCCACTCCGCAACGAAAAAAAAAAAAAAAAAAAGAAAAAAGAAAATTGTATTAAGACCAAACCAAAAGGGAGCGCGATGAGATCTGGACTGATCAGGCAACACCCTAAACCTAACTCCACTCTGAGATCGCGGAAAAGAAAACTGGGGAAACCCGAGACAACAATCCCAACAAACCTGATTAATCCCAAGGAACCCGGGTCAAGTGACCAAGAAAAAACAATCACAAATAATATAGAGGTCTCATCTCTTACAGTAATGGAAACAACTAAGTTGACCCTAACTCAATCGCTAAACATTAACGGTCAAGTCAAGGTCCCCGCCGCCTCACCTTCCTTAACTACTGCCCTCCGGCTACCACAACAACAACAACCACAAAAACAGGCACAGTCCAAATTTTCTCAAGTACCTCAAATGGAAAAATCCTTATCAACGGACCCAGCTAATCTTGTAATGATTGACGGCACACCGGCGAAGAAAAGGATATGTTCACACCAACCTAAGATTTATACAAAGTTCGCCTTTCTTAAAGACCCGGGAACAGCCATATTCTCAATGACTGGGAACATCAGAGGTCTTCAATCTCCACTTTTAAAAGACGAGCTCGACTCCAGCCATATGATCAGCAGCCAAACAGGCTTATCCACCCCAGTGGAAACTCAGTGTCAACCCACTCATGAGATAGCGACTGTCATTCCCATATCAACTTCGCCGAAAATAAGAAGACCAGTAGCACTCATCCCTCAGGAAGTTCTTAAATCAACCCCCTCCAAAACGTGGGGATTGACGTCCGCTAGTCAAACCACCGAAAAAGGCTGGATTATACCAACTGAGGCAAGGTCTCCAAACACAGCGGCCGACTCACATCCAGTTCAGCAGTGTGAGACCCACTCTAGCAAGACCAGCCCCCATTACCTCGGTAAACAAGACGCTACAATGGAAATCAAGGTTTTGATACATAAAGAGGACGAAAGGGCAATTCAACAATCGCCCCATCCAGTTAGCAGTTCTCCAAACCCAACAAAAGACATCAGAGCGATTCGAGTAAAATCACCACTAGAAATTGAAGAGCAACAACGCGGTACCAAATTGCCGCCAACGCTATTCACCTGCCCGGCTGCATCCAAGTCACTCCAGCTAATCTTAAGTAGCACCACCGACCACACTATGGCGATCAATAAGCCTACAGTGCAAGGGGCCACCCTGGGCGGTACCTTATTATCGTATAATGATTTCTCGCCCACAAAAAATCTCCCTGACAATGACAATGATAATGACATGTCTTCTATAGCCGCACAGGAGTGGGAAGAACTAGTGGCGACCTATAACCGTCATCCATCAGAATGGAAGCCCACTGCCGATGCTTTGCCAAGATCCGAGAGAAGTCACAGCCCAGGAAAAACAGCTCCTGAATCAATTTGGGCGACAATCTTAAACACATTGCAACTCTCGGCTACAGCCCTGGAATTTCAATCTCAAAAAATGGACATACAGCTCTGTGTTTTACAGACAATGGCTGACTCAATTTCAGGAATTGACTGTAAAATCGCTGAACTAAATGGCCTCATAAGGAGAGGTCAAGATGCCGTCCTTGCGGCCCAACCAACATTATCACAACCACTATCTTGTGATCCAATTTTAGATAAACTTTCATCTTTACCATCGATGTTGGGGGCACTAATAAGTGACCTAAAATCAGCAGTCTTACCAACCCATACATCACAAACCTCCGACTCACCCTTAGATGTCCCAACAACACAAACGGACCTATTTGAATATCCTATCGAGCGGAGGTCAAACATCATTTCATCTTCAACCGAAATATTACCAACCAGACCGCTGGGATCTGAGCAACCCATCACGACTGCCATTACAGTCACACCTTTTTCAACACTCGTCCAGGAATCTTCTAAGGCCCGTAGAAAGAACAAAAGGAAAGGAAGGAATCGGGCACAAAAAAGCTCAAATAAGATGACGGTAATATATTCTAATTCCTCCCCTTTAGTAGCGACTGCTACAGAGTCTGTTACAGAGTCCCCAACAGCCAACTTAGCACAACCCCCTCAGTATAAAGCATCCGGAACTGCATCTCCTGTATCCCCAGTGGCTCACTCAAAAGCAACAAGAATGGCTTCTACGAGACCTGCACAAAAAAAACTTAAGCAGAAAACCTTACAATTCACAAAAACTAAAGTGGCAGAAAACTCTATTAATCCGGAACCAACATCACATGAATCCGTCCCAACACGAGGAAGAGTGGATACCGCCGTAGCTAACAACACTGAGTCCTCCTTACACTCGACACCTACATCGGTTAGTACCAACGGTAACCCGCTCATAGCTAATAAACAACGTGAGCAATCAAACGCTTCAGTCATACCAGACCCAAGCAACCTTTCTCAATCAAATCAACAGGGTGTCAAGAGACCACTGTCGGACTCAACCAAACCACTGCTTGTGAACAGTCCAACAACACACATAGCCAATACTCAACGCGAGCAATCAAACGTTACAGTCATACCAGACTTAAGCAACCTTTCTCATCCAATCCAACAGGGTGTCAAGAGATCACTGTCGGACCCAACCAAACTACAGGTTGCGAACAATCCAACCCCAATTCTCTTCATCCCGGAATATACATCTCGTGGCAGGAGTGACATACTGAATAGGGGAAACATAATAAGGCTAATGCATTCAATACCAAATTTATCAAATATCAGTTCATCTGATCTTCTGGCAATAGAATTCCAGCCAAACACCGATCCTCTTCGCCCTGAAATCACAAAAGCAACTTGGCTCTCACTTGAGACAGCACTTAAAATTATGGAAGAAATAGCGACGTTCCAGCTATGGGGAATAGAGCTGAGACTTGAAGAAAGACCTCGCTATCCTACTCCTTTTCTTCCTTTAGTCAGATCCCCAACACAAAAAAGCACTACTTCAATATTAAAAGGAGCGAGAAGCAGCTCGCCTAGGCCGTGCTCCAGAGACCTAGAAAATCCCAACTCTGAACTAAACCAAAAGTTTAGTAGCTGTTCACCACGTAAAACTGGTCATAATTGGAACTTAATTCAACGCACATTCACAAATTCCACTATTAATAACTGACAGAAAGAGGGAAACATGGACATTAGAATTTGCTCTTGGAACATCAATGGTTTGGCGTCCAAAAGGAATGACCCCGAGTTCCTAGAATATCTAACTACATTTGACCTTATCTTGCTCCAAGAGACCTGGGAAGAAAAAGCATTTGAGCTCCAAGGATTCACGTCCTGCTGTATTCCAGCAAATAAAAACTCAACCTTTGGCCGAAGATCAGGCGGTCTGATGCTTTTTGCATCTATATCATCAATAGGTGAAATCGAGGCAATGGATCTTTCTATCCCTCCCCCAAGTGTCATTCAGGCGGTAAAGGTCCCACTTTGGTTAAAGAAGCAGCCCCAAGCTGTAACCATAATTAATACATACCTCCATCCCAAAGACAAACAAAAAGGCGCGAAAGACCTAGTCAAACTGATGGAAAAAATAACGGAGGAAAGCGAGTCTGACTTATTCATCCTGACAGGGGACTTCAACATGCTCCTAATTAATAAAGAGCAACCTAGCGACCTTACTCGGGACCTGAACGTTGCATGGGCCGTGCCGACACAAGGCCACACAAAAAACAAGAACTTAACGAAGCACTCAAAACTTCTACTTCGTCACTTGGAACAACTCAACTTAAGGGCCCTGAACGGCCGCTACCCTGGTGATGATCCACCAGTTGCCACCTTTCATGCGAATAATCAATCTTCCCATCTCGACTACATGTTCACATCACTAAACATACTCTGTCGGGTAAAGTCCTTTCGAATAGGTACGACCGACCTCAGTGATCACTTGCCACAAGAGGCCACAATAAATGCCACTTCCCATCTGGGACTTGAAACATTCACAGGCCTCGAAACAGACATTGCCCCAAATTTAAGGCGGCTTCGCTGTACCGCCGAGAACATCAATTCAATTAGCTCCATGGCGAAAAATCTCTTCTCCCAAGCCACCAGCTATGCCCCCAAGGGATCGGACGTCTGGGACACTTTCATCAAAACCATCAGGGAGCAAATGGTAAAAAAGGTTCCCACCAAGCTACATCACCAACAGTTGCCCCTTGGTGGGACTCGCTCATGTCCAGAAATGAAACTACAAAAAAGATTAGTAAATCAATTACTGAGACAATTGCGAAAGGACCCCACAAATCATAGCTTGCAAACTGCCCTACGGGAAGCTAAAACAAAATTGAAACGGACAAAATGGGGCAACCAGCAGCGAAGGAACGAAGATCTATGGGCGAAACTAGTGCACGAGGGGAAGCAGAAGAACAGCTCCAGATTCTGGCAAATGGTTAAAAGAATACAGAATCCTGACCTTCCAGGTCAGAACTCGCACATAACGGAAGAAGTATGGTCGAAATACCTACAGGAGCACTTCAACAACGATGGGGCCATAGACAAAGTTACTACAAATAAACCTTCTTTAATACCTACAAAACATAACAAAAAAGCAAACCTCAACCACTACACCCCCACAAACCCCCGTGAAATGGGGGAACACATTGCCTTGAATGCACTAAAAACTGATAAAGCTAAATTGGATAAAAACTTAACAAAAGCACTTGAGTCAGGGCCCAAGCCAATTCGCCCATCAGACATCCAACGACAAACATCAAGGGGGCGACCAACTGGAGCTCCTGGGCCGAATGGCCTACCACCTATGCTCTACAAATCAGATGCTGAATTTTGGAGCGCAGCCTTAGCACCAGTGTTTAACAGTATCAGACTCACACAGACCCTTCCTGAGTCCTGGCACGGTTCAATCATTAGCCCGATACATAAACAAGGTAGCAAGAGGCTTCCAAACAACTACCGCCTCATTGCTCTCATAGACGTGGAGGCAAAATACTTTGCTGGCCTTATCCTGGAGGAGTTAACATCATGGGCAACTGAGAATTCCATCATGCCAATTAACCAAACGGGTTTCTGTAAAGGCCAAGGGACCACAACCAACCTAATGGCACTATCACTGCTGATGGAAGCAGCAAAAGAAACTAAGTCATCTCTATTCTTTTCATTTATTGATTATACAGCTGCATTTGACCACGTGGACCGAAACAAACTTTGGATGAAATTGGACAAACTGGGAATACCTAAACACCTATTAGACGTCCTAATACTGCTCCACACAAACACCTGGATTAAAATTAAACTTGGGGCTGGAACGCATCTTTCAAAACCCATAACGACAACAAAAGGACTGAAACAGGGATGCCTACTTGCACCGATCCTATTCAATCTTTTTTTAGCTGACTTACCTGGGCAACTAGACAAATGCTCCAATCACGCACCAAAACTAGGGAAAATCATCCTCTCAAACCTGTTATATGCGGATGACCTGTTGCTGATAAGTCGGACTCCAATGGGCCTCCAACATCTTTTGAACATAACCAATGCCTTTTCAGAAAAAAATGCCCTACAAATAAACTTCAACAAATCAAAGGTGATGACTGTGAACTATAAGAAAAAAAAGAACCCCCGCTGGTACTTGAATGGCGAAATGCTTGAGCAGGTTACCACATATAAGTACCTGGGAGTAATCCTGGACTCAAATAACACCTCGAGGGCGCAGTTTAAATCCTTGCGAGGGAAGGCTATAATGACTTATATGTCTCTAAAAACATTGAAGGGTAAATTACCTGATCTGACACTGAAACCTCTTCTCGATCTATTGAGTGCCAAATTAAAACCGGCTCTCACATATGGGAGTGAATCACACCATGGTAAGGACGCGGCGTTACTGGACACTCTTATTGCCAATTCATACAGGGCTATTTTCAATCTTCCCAAGTACGTTTCCCTGGCTCAGATACGACTAGAATTCGGTATCTTGAAACAAACTCTAGAGAGGCGGAGCGTGTATGCAACAAACTGGCATAAAATTCGCAACGCAGATGCTGGATCTCTATGTGCAAACCTATGGGAAGAATTACTTCGGCACCGCAATCTCGCGCCGAGAGCCTACTTATATGATTCTCTCAAAGTTCTAGGCCTGACTGAAACCTGGGAAACATCAATGGATCTCTTGTCCTTTAAAAAAGTAGCTAAAAAATCAGCTAGCATCATCTCAGCGATAGAAGACAAGAAAGACCTAGCAAACCGAGCACATGGATGGCTAACGGTGGGAGCTTATGAAAAACTGCGGCCACAAGCGTACTTCAGTATTGGCATGAAAATAAATGTTAAAGAAAAATTCCTAAAATTACGACTTGGTGTAATTCCCATACTTCCACATCTTCCACCTTGGGAGAGAAATAACCCGTCACAACAGTGTCGCATGTGCAAAACCGGCAAGGAAGACATAATTCATGTGATTTGCATCTGCCCTAGCATAAAGGACCTGAGGTTCAATCTCTTACGTCCTTTTTTTAACTTTTATGCCGTCCGGACTTGCAGACAGGCAGCCATATTGTGCTTTTCTACTAGCGACACTAAATTGAACTGTCAAGTTGTGAAGTTCTTTGACCTAATAAGAAAGAGACTTAACCATGCCATATGAACTTTTAATCCTATGATGCTAACCATATAACTGTTAACATCACTGTAATTTTATGCACCTTATTTTTTGTTTTTGTTTGTACGTTAAAGCAAAAATTACTACGGGTACTTTTCAATTTTGTAAAGATTTTAATTAATCATATACAAATAAATTTTTACTTACTTACTTACTTACTTACTGATGGCGGTGACCTGTGCCGCCCTAACAATTCTTCCACAAAACCTTGCTGTCGGTCAATGCATAGGCCGCCCTTCCCATGGAAGGACACTCTGAAACCATATTCCTAAGATGTGTAGATCGCATCACCTGCCTTGAATATGTCCGCAGCACGCCTCACGTATGAGTGGCCCACGACCCAGACCACTCGTCTTCCATTCCTTAATCCTGAAGTGGTGGTTAGCTGATACTGGGCCGGTCCAAATTTCTGCCCTGCGTCACAGGCTCATGAAACTGTAATCCAAACAAAAGACAACAAGCGTGAGGGCACTTCTTCAGTAACTTACAACATGTGCAGCCGCATGTACCGTTTGAAACTATTCGAAGACCAGCGGCCTAATTGTTTAACATTGTCTGCCCGCAGACCCCCAGCCGTTGCTTCTGTAGCGGCCCCTATTCTGAATGAATGAGTCCCAAAATCACTCGGGTTCAAGCCCGCAGCTGCAATCATGATTGCCAGCACCCTCTAGAACTGAAACTTTGTTAACCGGGTGCCGTCAGCATGTCGCAGCAAGGCCCCCCCCTCACGTCGTCAACCTTTGTTTTAGGTAGGCCTCAACATGCTTCACTGGACAACAGGGACTACCCAGAGCGCGCTGCAACACAATGCTACTCCCCTGGGCCTCCTGGTCTGTCTTAGACCTGGCTATGGTGATCAGCAGGGAATCCCCCCTCACTTGCGTGTGGTCCCTGCGCAGACCCCCCTCGGTAACCCTTTTGTTGGCAGCCACCAGTTCGCTCACCCGCAGGGCCCCATAGAACGCCAATTCAAATGCTGCCCGGAATAGGACGACCTCACTAGGTGAGGAGCATGTCTCTTCTAGTGTAGCCAACAAGGAGGTCAATCTCTCAAATCCTATCGGGTGCCTGGTATCCTTGTTGCGACCCTCTAGGCACCGCCAGCCGCGCAGCTCCTTTCTGACTATAAAGGAATCCGTTGGGTCCCTAATCCCCTGGAGCTGAGCCATAAATGATATGGCGGCCTTATACCGACTGGCGGTTGCCACCGACCGGCCCTCCTCATGAAGTGCCACTAAAAATTGGGTAAAGGACCCCTCCTGACCCCATCTATGCTCCCATGTAGGGCCCAAAAAAGCGCAGTATGAGCGGAACGCCCCTTCATAAGCTTTCCTTGTCCTGGGCACTAAACTGGCTGCCACAAGGTTTTGTAGTCCGGGGCGCCGATTTGCCATAATGCTTCGGGAAATTGCGCTGCCACTAGCTCCGCTGAGGGTAAACAATCCCTGAAAGCCTGCATTTTGAAACGAGAGAGCGCATCAGCGGCATTATTCAGTAATCCTGGCACATGTTTTGCCCTGAATTGCACATTTAGTCTCAAGCATTTCAACACAATTTCTTTTAACAATCGAAATATCCACTTGCAGCGTGCTGCCTGCTGGTTAATGCACTCGACTACGGTCATGTTATCAGACCAAAATATCACAGAGCGGTTTCGGAACTCTTCTGGCCAGGTTACAACGCTACCCAGATGGGGAATAGCTCTAGAAAAACAATGTTGCTCATCAGGCCACTTTTTTCCCACCATGCTGGCCATTTCTGGGCCGACCATCGGTTACCAAGGATCGCGCCAAACCCCACACTGCCCGCAGAGTCGGTCCATAAACCTAACTCTGCTGACGAGGCCGGGGCTTTGCTCCAGACTACCTGGCCATTGAAATCCCCTAGGAATGCCAGCCAAATGAGCATGTCCTGGCGAACCTCTACCGACAGCCTCGTACGATGGTGCCCTTCCTTTAGGCCAACCATGGCCTGGGCAATCGATTGGGAGAAGGGGCGAGCCATCGGTATAACCATCAATGCAAAGTTAAGCTGACCCACTGTTTGCTGTAGTTAGTGCAGTGTCACTTTGTCGTTCCGGAGACATTGCAACAAGGAGGCCCGGAATTTGGCGATCTTCTCCGCCGGCAAACGGAAGCAACCCTCCACGGAGTCTAGTTCGATACCCAGAAACTCCAGGGAGGTAGTTGGCCCCACCGTCTTACCTGGCGCCAACGGTACCCCGAAACCCCGCATGAGCACGCAGAAATCGTGCAATGCCTGTGCACAGTCCCGAGAGCCCGCTGGGCCGAGAAACAAGAAATCATCGAGATAATGCATCACATGTTGGTGCCCTGTGGCCTTCTAGAATACCCACTCCAGAAATGAGCTAAACATTTCAAAATAGGCACACAAAACTGAACAACCCATCGGCATGCACATATCCATGTAGTACTTCCCCTGAAATGTAAAACCCAACAAGTGCTGATCCTGGGGATGTCCCGGAACAACCTAAATGCGGATTCAACATCCGATTTTGCTAACAATGCACAGAGGCCTAGGCGATTCAACATTACCACTGCGTCATCGAATGATGTGTACCTCACACTACAAATGTCTGCATCGATCGCCTCATTAACGGAAGCCCCCCTTGGTGCCGATAAATTATGAATGAGCCTGTATTCTCCCAGCTCCTTCTTGGGAACTACTCCTAATGGGGAACACACAAAATGGGCCATTGGTGGATCCCCGAAAGGTCCTGCAACCGGCCCCAAGCGAACCTCTTTTGCGATCTTTGTGGTGGCCACCGCCAGGTTGTGCTTGACGGACAGTTGGTTTTTACATGAGGAGGCCCTCCGAAAATCATCCGCCGGGATCCTGAAGCCATACGAGAAGCCATCTCGCAGGATCCCAGCGGACACATGATCAGGGTATTTGTTCAGCCAGGGAGTCAAAGCCAGAATATCCACGGGCGATTGTTTGGACCTCCAAGGCACCGTGTCAATCCTGCTTGGTACCCCCTTTTCCTCCGGTACCATTGCCTCTGGATCGGCAGCTAGTTTCGGGGTGGGAGGTGTTACCACAACCAGCGCAGGCATGCCTGAACCTGCATGTTCCTGCGGCCTGCTACACGTTCCCTTGTTAAAACCCCAACATACTCCTCGCTTATTCCCATTCCCGCCCAATCTAGACTGAGTATCCCCCAGTAGGTTGGTCGAAAGGGCTGACGATGTTTCTGTTTAAAGGCCCTTGAGCCGTTTGCGCTCGACCCCGATTCACCCGCCGATGCCGGCAAGAACTGCGCATGCCAAGATACAGTATCCAAACAATCCCAAGTCAGTGTTTCATTAAACTCTTTCGCTTTTCTAAATGCCACGTCATACCCTTTCCATTCTTCTCCTCCATACTTCTCATGGAAGCCCGTGATCCTGCTCTTGTAGCAAGCTAGGTCACCCAACAGTTCTGGTGTTCGCTCAGCGATAATTGCTACAAAAACAGAAAAAGCCCTGATCCAGTTAATCATAGACTCTTCCACCCTGAATTCTGCCATTTTTGCCTGCCATACACTGGGGTGCCATAAATCCTTCTGAGTCTTGGCATATTCTAACTCACGATTGTCTGTCAACAATGAAAACATATTGATGTACTTATTTGCCCACACCATTTCTTTAGTTGCCATAGGAACATGTTGCGGCAAGCATTTCCGCCTTGAGGGTACAGCGCCCTCCCCCATTTTTGGGAGCGATCTCTTACCGGCTTCTGTTGTACCTTCGGTCGTGTCCGTCAACTTATTCCGATTTTCGACCGCGACCAGGTTCGCCACCTGCGGAGAAATAGAAGGCCCCTTTCGCTGCCCCAGCGCCCCTTGCCTGCTTGAACTGCTCGATAATCTGCCTAGCTTCTTCGGCTGGGTCTTCCACAGCCGCGGATCCCCCCACTACCTTCTTCAACCAGGGTAATACAGCTGCCAACTGAATCGCTAATTCGGGGGGCATTTGGTCGTTATCCAGCGGTGTGATAACCACCGGGATTGGCAATCCCCCATCCGGTGTGGGTACCGGGCTGGACGCTGGTGCTACCGGGACCAGCGGGACCTCCATCGGGACTGGGGCCTCGCTAGGACCCACTTTCCCCTTCCTCTTTTTCCCCTTATCCCCCCCTCGGGTAATGTTTGGCAAAGCAGGCCCCACGATCCTCTTAGGTCGCCCTGAGGGCCTCGCTTGGGCCTCTACTTGTTTCCGGAGGGCTGCTAGGCCGCGACCCAGCTGGTCTACTTTACCGAATTTCCTGTCCATCGCCGACACTTGGTTCACCAGTGTGCGCAGCATTCGTTCCATCTCGGAGCTCTTTCCACTCTTCTTACCAGGCATCACTGCGTTCAGTTTTGTCTCTGCCTGTTTTCCAGTAGCGACTCGGACTCCAGCTACGCCTTGACGACTGAAACAGAAAAAACAACGATTACACGTTCAAAAACTGCAGCTTGTTCCCTTGAGGGCTCACGAGCGACGAGTGGTGCAGCTTTCAGAGCGCAGGAACAAGAGGACGCTTGCCTGGATTCCCGCACCTTTTATCTTGCAGCGGGAAAGCGGGGCAGCATCCCCATCCCGCCCAGAGGTGCATGGACTTCCGGGCGGGTGTTAGGACAACCCTTTTAGGTGGCGGGGGCGTGCTCCAACCACGCCACTATGGGCATACCGGCCGGGACACGCCCCCCCACCCGCAAAAGGTTTCCCGGGGATCGGGGCACTCAGCCAAACGTTCAGGGTGACCGAGAGGTCTCCCCTTTCCATATGATCTCCTGAATTCTCACAATATGCCAAGGGCTTCATAATGGCTAAAATGCACACAATATCTTATAAAGGCAATCATAACTGGTACCTGAAATTAAGCAAATTTACCAAGAAGAATTGCCTTGTACCAGGGTTACTGTAATGCCTAGATTTCTAAGAATTTACCAATGAGGGCCATCTCAAACTATGGACGCCTTAATTCATACGTCTCTACTATGGTCACTGCCACCTGAACTTATAGTATTGCAGTTTCCTGCCACTAAAACTGCGATAATTTTAATGAGGTTCTTGCTAATATGCCCCTTTATTCCTTAGTTTCGCTCTCTACCACTTCTTCAGCTTTTTCTCTCACCTGAACCTCTTACTTTATCTCTCCATATTTTTCTTCTATTAATTCAAACTACTGTTTCTTTCACACTTCCCACCCTCTTCGATTTAAATACTTCTCATTGCTTCTTTTTTCCAGTCGTTCTCACTTTTGTTTTTCCACAAGTATTTAAAGTTTCAACTCTCCACTTCTCCACTTGCCCCTACATTTTTGCTTCTAATTTTCTTTCCACCAAACTTGCGTTTTATTTCCTAGATATTCAACTCTCCACTTCTCCACTTGCCCCTACATTTTTGCTTCTAATTTTCTTCCCACCAAACTTGTGTTTTATTTCCTAGATCTTCCAGCTTTTCGTTACTGTCCCTCTTTCTTTTTTTGTCTTAGACCCTTACTTCCCTCTTTTTGATCTCCTATTTTTCTTCTTTTTTGCACACTTTTCCTATTCCTAGTCTTTCCTTCCTCCTCTCGCTCACACCATGTTCTCACATTTCTTTTCACAGTTCAATCCTCTCATTTGACCTCAATCTTTGTCATGTGCCTGAATTGACTCAATTTCTGTTCTATCTTTCAATGCAATCTGCGTATTCATTTAACTTTACTTCTATCTTTTTATACTTATCCTTTTTTCATTCCTGCTTTTTCTTACTGCCCTTTTCTTTCTTTTTTTGATTTCTTTAACCAACTCATATATTTTATTGTTACTGTCTTTGTTTGCTATTTCTTTTGCAATCCTTTCAATCGTTTTGTTACTTGTGTCTTCTTTTTATCCTCATCTTTCAGTCATTTTTGGCGGCTTATCATTCTTTCCATTTCTTAGGGCTCTGTTTTATTTTCTGTCTTAATTCTGATATTTTCTTTTTCGTTTCTTTCTGTTACACCTTACATTCTACTTATTTTTCTTTCCATCTTTCTGTTTTTGTTTTTTCTTACTTTCATTTTCGACTTTCTTTTCCTCCATCTTCATCTTTATCTCCTTCCATCTTTTCATTCTTTATTGCTTCTTCTCTATCTTAATTTTCCACTTTGGTTTTGTTTCTCTTCCTTCGCCATAATTATTATTTACTCTCTGATTTTATTCTGTTTTTTTCTTGTTTTCTTATTCCCTTTTTCTTCATTATTTTTCCAAATACCTGTATTTAGCTCTCGTGTACGGTTGCAATCAGAGGGCTGGTTATGGAGTACATTTTGTGCCACTTGAGTACATTTTCTACTCGAGAGGCAGCAAAATCAACTTCAATGGCCGCCTGCTCTTGCGCACCACATGGTGCAGTTTGTGCTTATTTTCAATGCTGCTCACACAACTGCCGCTAAATTGCAGAATGAGCATCAGAGCATGCATATTTTCCGCCTGTTGGCTGAACTCTGCGGAATCTCACAGAGTTCCATTAAGTAAAACTCCAAAAGTTTTGCCCACTCCTACTTATTACCTTTAACAGGCACTAACTCCAAATGGGAACAGGAAAACCGTTCATGTTTGGTGTCTTTGAAGCTGTAATGAAAAATCCTCTCTTATGGTGAAGTTACATTTTTGGTTACAATTTTTAAAATTCCACAGCACACAAACTGCTGCTTAGCTTAATGAAGGCAATTCAGCCAATGAAGGCACCCTTGCACCATGGTGCAAGGGTGCCTGTGTTGTAGGCAGGATGTTTTTTGTGCGTTGAGGGGCACCTTCCTCCACAAAAACAATCCTTAGAGGCATTTTCCTCTTTCTCTGTGTGCTGCGTAATGCAGCACATGTAGCAAGAGGACACATTGAGGAGAAATAAAGATATTACTCCTTGTTGTGCCTCCGGTGGGGTGCGTACAATTTTGATGCATTCCCAGGTCTACTATTGTTGGTACATCAGGAAATGTGTCCTAGTAAATTGGTACTACATGATCCCAGGGCCTGCAAATTAAATGATACTAGTAGGCCTGCAGTATTTATTGTGCCCCCCTTTTAAGTAGCCCTTTTAACATGCCTCAGGCCAGCCATTGCAGCCTATGTGGACAGAGTCAAAATGCCATTTCAACCTGGAAAAATAAACATTTTACAAAACAAAAAACTTGTCTTTTTTAATACATATAAGCCACTCCTAATGCAGGTCCTAAACAGCTGAAATGTCAGGGTGCAATGCATTTAAAAAAAAGGATGTGCAGTTTTAACATTTGCATGTCTTGGTAGTGAAAAACTCTTAACTTCATTTTTCACTACTGCAAGACCTGCAAGGCCTGCTTCTCCCATAGGGTGATGTTGGAGTTACCTTAGTACCGTTAATAAGCTGTAACTTCCAAATGGGAACAGGATAATTGTTCATGTTTGGTGTCTTGAAAATTGTAATGAACCATCCTCTTTTATGCTGAAGTTGGATTTTTGGTTACAATTTTGAAAATGCCACATTTAGAAAGTGGGACTTTTCCTGGCTTAGCTATTTAATACCTGCAGCCTGTCTCGGGGTCACATGACTGGGTGTAGTTGACAGTTGGTCGTTGTGTATTCCTTCTGGACAGCAGCCACACACAATAGAGAGCTTATGTGTGCCTAGATGAACCACCACAGGCAGTATGGGAGGGTGTAGTTATGCACAGCCCCACTTGCACCTACTCTGCCCTGCCTTCGTACAAAGGATTGCACACCCCCTGCAGTTAGTCAGGAGCCAGGGCAGGGGAGGCAGGGAACATGTGCACTTCAATGGGAAACCTCTGGTAGCTTCTTTCACCTCAAAGGAGGCACCAGGTATAAATATTAGACCTCAGACACCAACTCCTCAGTACACTTCTGGACATGTGGAAGAGTCTGCAAGGAAGAAGGACTGCTGTGCTCCTGAAAGGACCGCCACTCTGCTGGACTGCTGCCCTGAGGGACTGCAGCCTTCTGGGCTGACCTACTGCCCTCTTGCCTGAGTAAGAAGGACTGGACACATAACCTGAACCAAGATTGACTCCAAAGACTTGTCTTTGGCAACCAGTCCTTGGACTCTGCAACTGTGAGGCCCACCCTGCCAAGTGGTGCCATCCCATTGCTGGTCCCTTGGGAGTGGTCCTGAAGGTGCTCTACCAGCCCATCTGTGGATCAAGATAGAATTAGTACATCACCTCTGCTGCATGGCCCAAGCTCGAACAGAACCAACACATCACCTCTGCTGCAAGCATTCTTCCAGCACAAGGACTTCGCATCAACCTCCCAGTCCACATTGAAATTCAAAGCGCCACTGTTTGGTGCATCCCTAACACATCGCAAACCTCTCTTTGGGGCGGCCTCAATGATGACGCAGTACTTCACATCGCAATCCACACAATCTCCTTAGAACCAGTCGGAGTGTAAAGCATCCTCGAAGCATAAATTTGCTTTCAAGCTTGCTTCGTCGATTACCTCCTCGATGATGATGCAGCACCTTGAATCAGAGCCTCGCAGTTCCCGGAGCTTGGCGCAACAGTGGGGCTATGGCATGATCCTTGATGCAGGACCTCACAACATTCCGCTACCAGGAATTAGGGTACTCTTATAAAGTGGGCCTAAATGGGTCATTGTAGCCAGCTCACAGTCCATCACGGTTGACCTGAACTTGTGAATATGTCCCAGTCCGGCGTGACCAGATATCCACAGTTGTCACTTAGTGCTTTTTGGCCCTATTTTCATTTTAATATTGAAACCTGAATATCCCTGGTTCTACTGATTGAACTTTTAACATTTTGGTCCTGTGTTGCCTATGTACACTTATTCTAGGTTTCTAATGTGGTGTGGAATCCTTTGTTGTGTGTTTTCAATTTGTTACTGTTTGAAGTGTTGCACAATTATTTTACTCATTGTAAGTTAAGCATGACTGCTCTTTGCCAGGCAACCAGAGGGCTAAGCATAGATTAATTTGGGGTTTGCTTGTGACTTTACCCTGGTTGGGAGTGTGGTTCCTGCTTGAGTAAGGTTTCATTCTCCTCAACCAGTAACCCAATTTCTTACAGAAACAGGCTTCTCGAGAATCACAAAAGAAAGATTCTTGCTTTGAGGTTGGGAATTTTATCCACAGTGTCACCTTCCACCATGGAAAAGCACAGACACAACAAACCATTTCTGATTATGTGGAGACACCAATGAAGATGTTCTACATCAACAATGCATTTGCAAGGGCTTGGATGCAGAACTAAGACAGCCATTAAAGCAGCACCTGATTAAAAGCCAGGTACGAATATGTAGACAGGCGGTAAAGACTTGCTTCGAGGGTAGCAACATTCGGATGGCCTGCAGCTTTGTTCGGTTTAAGAGTGCAGCAAAAACAAAGCAAACCCCGGTAGGACTCTAACAAACTGGTCTTCAATGTAGGCCCACCATCCTCTGAGTTATTTATGACAATCCTTTTTAAAAGAGATTGACTCTGGTAATTGTGTATACCACAATTGTTCCTTCGTGATTTTAAGCAGCCACTCTTGGGTTGTGGGCCAGAACGGCGACATAAAATCTTCAAATCTATTGTGTCATCCCAGGCTCAGCAAAGTGGGCCTAGGAACTAGCCTATCGCTAGCATTGGAATTACTTGGCAAGAGGTGCAAGGAACTGGGCGAGCAAATGACTGTCAACAATGAACTTCTGGATACCCACTTACAGACATCCATGCTATTTTGATCAAAACCTTTAACACTAACTTTAAAGGAACCGGCATTGCCCAAGGAACTCTTAGAAGATTAGTCGCCAAAATATTTTCCACTTTTCATGCCACCCATGGCACCTTATTGGCTGTTCTGTATGCCAGTTTTTACACTTCTTTGTAATTTTAGGGAAACATTGCAATTTTGAAATGCATTTAACTAATTCTAGTATTACAAAATGTGTTGTTTTTGCTTTTATACATATGTTTTAACTGATTGCAAAGGTTTTAATTAATCAAGCAAAAAGAGATTTCTTACAGGAACTAATACCGATCTAGACTGCTTACACATCTCATAAGCCTAAAATTAGTCCCTACCCCGCAAGAGCACCTGTTGAAAGTTATAAGAATGGACTCTCGCTTTAGTGAAACTGCACCTGTAAATGCACTATTTGACTATTTGCACTGTACCGACTCAGTGGTTATGTTATGTAAGGATGATACCCAATGACAAATAATACAAAACAGGTCTTGGTCGTGCGAAGATGTTGCCAAAACCTCAAGCAACAGTATTCATCTCCCACATCACAACTCAATGAGTCTAGATCTGGGTAGTGTTCCATTTACTTCTAAATTTAACAGTCAGAAAACAAATTGACACTTTTACATCTACTGCAGAATTTATCAGGCCTGCAATCCAAGGAAACCCTTAGCTTCCATCATGCTGCAAAGAGGTGGAAAAACCACCACTGAGTGCAAGCTTTCACGTTGTACTGTTATCCATCACTCCACCCTTGGTCAAAGAATTGTGTGATGCTGTCACTGCTTTGGCTGAACAGCCTCCGTGCTTTATTCCAATCTGGTACTGTTCCCAGCATTCCAGAAAATTGACCAATTATGGCCTCTGCTCAAGAAATCTGACGATGATCCTAAATCTAACTAAACAAAACATTTTAACCCTATCACTAGCAGCTGTACATGATAAAAAAAGCTTAAGAAGTATGTGGCTGTGCAACTAAATGAAAAAAAGGCAGAGAAACAGGAACTCCTAGGTGCTTTTTAGGCTGTAGTTATATGTAGTCATCATATAAAAACAAGCCTCCTCTGGATGGATGAGGACTCCCTCCATCTCTTTAAGAAACAAAAACGTGTACTAAACTCCTGAAAACAAAATTATCTTACTAAACTACCAATAGATTAGACCAACCATCTAAACAAACTGCTCTTTCACTGATGTCTTTCTCCTTTTATTGCTGTTTTATATAGCTCGATCTAAAGGTACTGGAGGGTTTTACATGATCACCAGTTATAATATGGAAGGTCAGATTGTTTCTTAGGGCTTTATTATGGCTTCTGTGGTCGATTGTACCAGCAAAACTTTAAAGTACATGTCCCACCTTGTACTTACACAGCACCGAGTCCTTAAGGCTACCTAGGGACTACTTAAAGGTGACCTATGTTTAATAAAAGAGGACGTTAAAGCTTGGCAAGTAGTTTTAAATGCCACGTTAAAGTGGCAGTAAAGTGCACACACAGGCCCTGCAATAGCAGGCCTGCAACAGGTTTGAAAGTCTACTTGTGTGAGACCACCAATAGCATTAAGGTTACAGGCCCTGGGCATGTCATATACCACTTCACAAGGGACTTACAAGTAAACTAAATATGCCAATCAGGCATATGCCCATGTTACCATATTTAGGGGATATGCACATGCACTTAAGCAGTGGTTAGCAGTAGTAAAGTGCTCAGAGTCATAAGGACAACAAAAAGATACAGCAAAAAGTGGAGGTAAGCTAACAAAAAGTTGGGAGAAGGCCACTCTAAGGATGAAGGGTCAAACAACCTTTTTTGAATTTCTGGTGCTTAAATAATTGCAAACCAGTCACAACACTGTCATAACTTGCATGAATCGATAACAGGCAATTATGTGCATTTTTGCACCCTGACCTATATTCATATTATAGAAGGTGCTGCAGAAGCTTGAGCGTCCCCTTCTGTAATAATTATAGTAGTGGTGCACATTTTACACTCATTTGCAGGGAGCTGTGATCCATTACGGTCTGGGGCAAATAAAATGTCAGAAGGTGCACGCATGGTGTGACACATAAGAAGTGGGGCACAGATAGTTTACTCCCAAGTGTATCCCCTGAGAGCAGGGAATCAGGATTCTAGGGACCCCATCTGGTATGTGTACCCTTGGAGGTGTGAGCAGTCACCCTCTGCACCCACCCACAAGCCGATCACTGTTCCCCTATTGAAAACAATGCCAGGTCAACAGGCAGTGAAAGATGGAGACTAATTCACAGTGGTTGGGAGAGAGCACTTTGTTTCGTAATCTAGTGCTAGGTCTGACTGGGACTATGCACTGGATTAGTATAATGTGGTGCCTGGAGCAAATGTGATGTGTAGCTCCCCAATGATTTAAGTAAAAAACTTTTCTCTTTTTGAAAGGGATCTCTGTATTTAAACACTGGGAGATGTACTGTGAGACATAGTTTGGTGTCTGCGTACCATCCTAAAATACAATATTCTATTCCTCTCACCAGCACTATATTGAAACTACTATATAATGACTATAGAGGCTAGTTCCGCATCTCTCTTGGTTATACTACTGAATATCAAGCCCAAGAATATCCACATACAAGAATATCGTGGACAGAATATCGAGGGACAAATATTGATAGGTAAGTGTATATCAGGAAGCACAGATTCCTAACTCCACATCTACATAGCTTGACAATGTAAATACAGCACCAAGGTGCATATATGTGGAGTTAGCTATAGAAAATATGTACTTGCTTACCTTGCGATATTTTGGATTATATATCTTGTCATCAATGTTTGCATGTCTTGATACTCTGCAATTTATATTTAGGGTGCACACCAAACTTCAGGGCTAGTAATATGAATTTAGGGGACAGCGGCCTGCTAGCTAATCCTATGCTCAGAAAAGCCACCGAATTTCTAATGTCTCATTCTTCAGTCAAATACATTTTCGCGCAGTGAAGGGGATATTCCTAAACAATTTGGCAACCAGATTTGATAAATGTACTATCAAACAGATGGGCAGCAATTAGATCGAAATTGGATTAGCCTCATCCCAAAAGATGTATTCTTATTTCTTCAACAATTTGAAAGAAAAACAACACTGACGATATTAGATGATTAGAACATTTAAATTAATTTGAATTAAACATTTTGCCATATTTTCTGATATAAAAATGACCAATTCCATCTTATTACAGAGACATAAATTAAAAAACATCAAACCTTCCTAGCCTAAACCAATGTTTTTAAAATAATAAGCAAAGTGTGTTGTTCTAATTCACAACAAAAATCCTCTTTGAACAAATTAGCTGCTAATGTCGAAAGTAAAATCAAGCATGAAATTTGAATGGCTTTCTATTTTATTAGGTCACTGAAGAAACAGCTAACATCAATTAAATCTTGTAACCAGGTTAGTACATAAAAAAATTAGCAACCTGAATAAGGATAACTATGAATGCATGTATTGCATTATTCCTGCTGCACACTTGATTTGTGTCAAAGACAGTTATATTGTGTAATATATATATGCCCGTGGTTATTGTGCCTCATCATTACAGAAGGCGAGAGACAGGGCTAATAACTTTAGTAGAGAAGAATGCCTCACTGTTGGCAACATGAGCACCACTCAAGAGCTAGACAAATCCAATGACAGGATCAGCCTTATCACTACTTTCAATTCAGAGGAAAGGAAAGTGAGGGGGATACTTAAGAAACATTCACCTTTACTCAAAACTGACATCAGTTTAGCTCCGATGTTGCCAGATGAACCTTCTATCACTTCCAGGAGAGCACCCTCTATGAGGGATGTTCTGGTTAAATCCAGTCCTGAAGTAATAGTGAAGAAAGATTGGTTATCAAACAAATCTGGTTTTTATAAATGTATCTCATACAGAGCATGTAAGTTCGGCATCAACACCAATGAGTATCACTCTGCATTTGATCCTAAGCCTATACAGATTAAAGCACATTACACTTGCCACGCTGACTTTGCGGTTTATATACTTCAATGTACTTGTGAGCTCAAGTACATTGGTAGTACTCAATTACAGGCTTTTAATCATATACTCCAGCACCTTAGAGCGCTTGTTAACTCAGATGAGAGTTATCCAGTTGCGCGCCACTTTGAACTAAACCACAAAAGAAATTTGAATGATTAAAAATATTTCATCATTGATGCGGTACCCAAAAACATCAGGGGCGGCAACAGAGAAAGACAACTCAGACAGTTGGAAAGTAAATACATCCTACTTCTTGATTCCAGGATCCCTAAAGGGATGAACACAGGGGAAGACTTGCACTGTTTCCTGTAATGTTATATCATAGTCCTGTTGGATTAATCTTTAAAAAAAATCCTTTTTAAATATTCTTTGGGATAGTGCATCTATGCTGGCTTCTCCACCCTGTGATATGACTTCAAACTCCATGGTATCAGATATTAATGTCACTGTGAGTTGTACTTTCATATGTCAACCTTGTTGCCTTCGGCATGAGTCGCCCTATCTTTTGAGTTCGATCCTTGATAGGCATATCAGTGTGTAAAGTAACCTTAAATAGATTAGGGACACTAGTGGGGAATTTGCCTTCCAGTAGCAGCATCACTAGACACAAATGGGCACTACGCCACACTATTCTAGTCCTATATGCCATCATATTTAATATTGGGCATATGAATATCCTTGTACTGTATTGCTCCTTAACGGAGTATTAGAACATGTGGATCACCATTATAATGATTCTGAACATGTTTTCTTCTAATATTTCCCTGCTATCTATTGATACACTTTTAAACTTGGTGATGTGATATGGTGATTTCATATCGGTTTCCAAGTTCACTACAATTTTGCACTATGCACTAATTTGCACTTGTACATATTTTTTGCACTGGCACTTTCAATCTGTGTTTGGGCTATTTTACATTTCAGCGCTACAGCATTGAACATAAACTATGTTTTGAGATATATGCAATTTTAGCTTGCTGCACATTCTTTAATAATCTGGTGTGGTTAGATATTTTAACGTATTTCCTTTCAAATGTGGTTTTATTCTGATGTATGGCATCCCACTTAATAGAAATAATGTTTAATTTGGTATTTATGAAATGTGTTATTTATCAAATTGATTGAAATATGGTGTTATTTACCTACCACATCGGACATGAATGCACTTCAAATGTGTTGTCTATGTCTATGATCTGTAAACGCCCAGCCACTGATTGTACACAGTATTTAAACACTGCTATTGGTTCCTTATGTCATGTGAACAAGGCTACAGTGACGTAGCCAAAACGCGTCATGCTGGAGACAAGGGGTCAATAAACCACCTTTTGCATTGAATTTAAGTGCTTTCTTTGTGGTCTGTACCTGTATCGACGTTGGCATCCAGGACCGACAGGAAGGAGTTGGAATCGAATATATATATATATATATATATATATATATATATATATATATATATATATATATATATATATATATATATATATATATATCGAAACAAAAGTCCTGCAATGCGTCTCCTCGCACCACCGCGGAACAGATCTCAAAAAACACCAAAAGTAGATTTTCAAAGATGTGGCTTTATTTTTCCCTCGCCATCGGCATGACGCGTTTCGGCCGTCACAAAACGGCCTTGATCACATGGCCTCAAATTACAATGGGGGTGTTTAAATACTGTGTCAAACATAGAGGTAGAAATGATAACAACGGATTAAGGGGTCAAGGACGTGGAAAAAATACTACTACTTTACACATATGTACAAAATACAAATACTCAATGGACATTACGATATTTCAAATAAATCATGAAACTGAATAAAGTGCTAGTGCAATATCAAGTAAAATTCATTACAAGGTATATACAATAATGCCAAATGAGGAAATTAGAATTCATTCTACATTTTATAACTGTCAACACATATGTGCAATAATTGTTATGACATGTCCAAAAAACATGATACAAGACCTCCATCTATGTTACCTAAAAAAGTGCTCAAGTTCCCAAAGTGCATAAGGTTCTCGCATATATATATATATATATATGAGGTACGTCCAGTCCCTAGTGCAGCACAGTCAGCCACACCGTCAATCAGGAACCAGCGAGACCCAACGTGGTGCAAATTGATTTTATTAAAGTTCAGCCCAGCACCAATCCGCCATGACGCCATGACGCGTTTCGGCTAGAGATAGCCTTGATCACATGAATATATATATATATATATTTTTTTTTTTATATGAGCGAAAGTTTCCCTGTTTAGGTTCGGTCACTGGAAAGATAAGACTCGCACTCCACGCTGACTGAAATTTCAAGGTTGTTTATTAGGCTGACGCGTTTTGAGTAAAAGCTCTTTGTCACAAGCCAAAGATTTACCACCAGTGATCACCATTTTAAACAGTGTATTTACAAAACATAGAGGTAGGACCATTACATTTCATTAGCATAAACAAAAGCCTCAAATAATTCATTTGTAGAAGACAGACTCACTGCCCCTACGTGGATGAGCAGAGTAAAAGGTGCTGCAATGTACACATTTAAATGAAAACATAAGATTATACATTCTGTAAGCAATTACATGGGTTATTGTAAGCACTTAGACAACTTAAATACATTGCCCAGGAGGGTTAGACATTTTGCAAATCTCTTGCGTGTGTACAGTGGAGGCCAAGTGGCCGTTCCACAGTGACTTTCAACTTACTCTGGTTTACAGCAGGAATGGTTCATAATAATGTACTATTTACAAAAAGGAAGAATAAAAATAAGAATAAAACCAGAACGGGGGGGGGGGAGTTTTCAATGTGTCCTGTACCCAATGAGACAAAACAGTGCTCGTACTTGGGGAGGGAGAGGCGGAAGAGTGAGTGACGGCAAGTGCCCGTCGTGTTGGGTAGGTGGAGGTGAACAGAAAAGCTATTTCCACAAAAGAAAAAAGGAAGTTATTTACAGTTAGATGCAGGCTAAGTCAGGTTGCTGAGGCAGGAGGGGTTTCATGTATACATGATGCGGGCAGAGAGAAAACTATAATCATGGTAGGAGATAAAGTAGGAAAAATCTAAAGGGGATCTTCACATTCTAGTGACCCTAGCAGGTACGGGGCCTTACGTCAAAGTTTTCCAACCTGCTAACACTGTTGCGGTGGAAAGCCCTCCCCGCCACATAGTATTTACAGAGAAATGAGGTATCACTTTTACAAGGCAAAGCAGAGTCCAAGTATCTAAGTTGTACTCATGCAATGTGGACTTAGAGTTCCTCGTCCTCACGAAGGCCGAAGGGGTTCTTGGAGTCAAGGTGCAAGATGTACCTAGACTCCAGCACTCGCAGTTGTTTTTTCCGGTTCCCCCCTGGGGGACTTGCTAACACCCTGTCAATACCAAAGTAAGATAGATTATTAGCATTCTTGTTATGATGTTTCAACCAATGTTTGGCAGTGGAGTAACTCAGATCACAATTTTTGATCGCCCTGATGTGTTCAAGGATTCCCTTCGTCACAGGGAAAATCGTTCTTCCCATGTACATTTTACCACAGGGACAAACAATGGCATATACACAGTAGTCAGGGTTACAGTTTATGAATCTAGATATGTCTCCTGTTTTGCCAGTATGGAAGGGGTATGTTCTCCTGTTTTTACTTGGGCTGCAGACGTTGCGCCTGCCGCACTTAAAAAAAACCTTTTGTTGTTGTATCCAACTCTGTTGTTTACTCCCAACCATGAAGCTGTTAACTAACATGTCTTTCAGGGATCTAGATTTTCTGTAGGTCACCAAGGGGGCTTTGCTAACTGTAACTCCTATCACCGGGTCATTCTTAACAATATGCCAATGTTTTCTCAGAGTTTCCCGGACCCTGTCTGACTCAACGTTGTACTCTGTTATCAGGCGAATGTCACTCCCTTCCTCTTTGGGTCCTGGTCTTTTTACTAGCAGCGAAGCCCTATCTCTGGATTCTGCTCTTTTGTTCGCTGCACTTAAGATTCTATTGTTATGTTATGTATGTTATGTTATGTTATGTTACGTTAATAAAGTCTTTTATAGCGCACGGCTACTCCATAGAGTGTCCCGGGACTTTTATTGACAACCTGTAGCAGGAAAAAACACAACACAGTAAAATAAAACGGACCAAGCAGAAAGAAAGAAGAGCGACCTAAAGGACAAAAAGCCAAGTTTTAAGGCCTTTCCTAAAAGTCAGCAAATTAGAGGTGCTGCGTAATGCCAGAGGCAGAGTGTTCCAAAGCTGTGGCGCCAACAGCTTAAAAGAGCGACCTCCAATGGGTTTCATGTATACATGATGCGGGCAGAGAGAAAACTATAATCATGGTAGGAGATAAAGGAGGAAAAATCTAAAGGGGATCTACCCATTCTTGGGAGGTCTAGTGACCCTAGCAGGTACGGGGCCTTACGTCAAAGTTTTCCAACCTGCTAACACTGTTGCGGTGGAAAGCCCTCCCCGCCACATAGTATTTACAGAGAAATGAGGTATCACTTTTACAAGGCAAAGCAGAGTCCAAGTATCTAAGTTGTACTCATCCAATGTGGACTTAGAGTTCCTCGTCCTCATGAAGGCCGAAGGGGTTCTTGGAGTCAAGGTGCAAGATGTACCTAGACTCCAGCACTCGCAGTTGTTTTTTCCGGTTCCCCCCTCGGGGACTTGCTAACACCCTGTCAATACCAAAGTAAGATAGATTATTAGCATTCTTGTTATGATGTTTCAACCAATGTTTGGCAGTGGAGTAACTCAGATCACAATTTTTGATCGCCCTGATGTGTTCAAGGATTCCCTTCGTCACAGGGAAAATCGTTCTTCCCAAGTACATTTTACCACAGGGACAAACAATGGCATATACACAGTAGTCAGGGTTACAGTTTATGAATCTAGATATGTCTCCTGTTTTGCCAGTATGGAAGGGGTATGTTCTCCTGTTTTTACTTGGGCTGCAGACGTTGCGCCTGCCGCACTTAAAAAAAACCTTTTGTTGTTGTATCCAACTCTGTTGTTTACTCCCAACCATGAAGCTGTTAACTAACATGTCTTTCAGGGATCTGGATTTTCTGTAGGTCACCAAGGGGGCTTTGCTAACTGTAACTCCTATCACCGGGTCATTCTTAACAATATGCCAATGTTTTCTCAGAGTTTCCCGGACCCTGTCTGACTCAACGTTGTACTCTGTTATCAGGCGAATGTCACTCCCTTCCTCTTTGGGTCCTGGTCTTTTTACTAGCAGCGAAGCCCTATCTCTGGATTCTGCTCTTTTGTTCGCTGCACTTAAGATTCTATTGTTATGTTATGTTATGTTATGTTATGTTATGTTATGTTAATAAAGTCTTTTATAGCGCACGGCTACTCCATAGAGTGTCCCGGCACTTTTATTGACAACCTGTAGCAGGAAAAAACACAACACAGTAAAATAAAACGGACCAAGCAGAAAGAAAGAAGAGCGACCTAAAGGACAAAAAGCCAAGTTTTAAGGCCTTTCCTAAAAGTCAACAAATTAGAGGTGCTGCGTAATGCCAGAGGCAGAGTGTTCCAAAGCTGTGGCGCCAACAGCTTAAAAGAGCGACCTCCAATGGGTTTCATGTATACATGATGCGGGCAGAGAGAAAACTATAATCATGGTAGGAGATAAAGGAGGAAAAATCTAAAGGGGATCTACCCATTCTTGGGAGGTCTAGTGACCCTAGCAGGTACGGGGCCTTACGTCAAAGTTTTCCAACCTGCTAACACTGTTGCGGTGGAAAGCCCTCCCCGCCACATAGTATTTACAGAGAAATGAGGTATCACTTTTACAAGGCAAAGCAGAGTCCAAGTATCTAAGTTGTACTCATCCAATGTGGACTTAGAGTTCCTCGTCCTCATGAAGGCCGAAGGGGTTCTTGGAGTCAAGGTGCAAGATGTACCTAGACTCCAGCACTCGCAGTTGTTTTTTCCGGTTCCCCCCTCAGGGACTTGCTAACACCCTGTCAATACCAAAGTAAGATAGATTATTAGCATTCTTGTTATGATGTTTCAACCAATGTTTGGCAGTGGAGTAACTCAGATCACAATTTTTGATCGCCCTGATGTGTTCAAGGATTCCCTTCGTCACAGGGAAAATCGTTCTTCCCAAGTACATTTTACCACAGGGACAAACAATGGCATATACACAGTAGTCAGGATTACAGTTTATGAATCTAGATATGTCTCCTGTTTTGCCAGTATGGAAGGGATATGTTCTCCTGTTTTTACTTGGGCTGCAGACGTTGCGCCTGCCGCACTTAAAAAAAACCTTTTGTTTTTGTATCCAACTCTGTTGTTTACTCCCAACCATGAAGCTGTTAACTAACATGTCTTTCAGGGATCTGGATTTTCTGAAGGTCACCAAGGGGGCTTTGCTAACTGTAACTCCTATCACCGGGTCATTCTTAACAATATGCCAATGTTTTCTCAGAGTTTCCCGGACCCTGTCTGACTCAACGTTGTACTCTGTTATCAGGCGAATGTCACTTCCTTCCTCTTTGGGTCCTGGTCTTTTTACTAGCAGCGAAGCCCTATCTCTGGATTCTGCTCTTTTGTTCGCTGCACTTAAGATTCTATTGTTATGTTATGTTATGTTATGTTATGTTAATAAAGTCTTTTATAGCGCACGGCTACTCCATAGAGTGTCCCGGCACTTTTATTGACAACCTGTAGCAGGAAAAAACACAACACAGTAAAATAAAACGGACCAAGCAGAAAGAAAGAAGAGCGACCTAAAAGACAAAAAACCAAGTTTTAAGGCCTTTCCTAAAAGTCAGCAAATTAGAGGTGCTGCGTAATGCCAGAGGCAGAGTGTTCCAAAGCTGTGGCGCCAACAGCTTAAAAGAGCGACCTCCAATGCGAGCCCTTTTTACTCGTAGGACCACAGCAAGGAACAATGATTCAGACCTCAGAGATCGGGCCGGATGGTAAAAGGCAAGCCTCTTTTGGAAATATTTTGCTCCCGAGGGGTGGAGAGCCTTGTGGGCCAAGGTCAAGGCCATAAAAACTATCCGCTTCCGGATAGGCAGCCAGTGGAGAGACTGCAAAAGACCGGAGACTCTGGCTCTCCTATACAGACCAAAAATGGCCCGTGCGGCCGAGTTCTGGACTACCTGTAACCGTTGCAGGAGATATTCCGGCAGGCCGAGATATAGGACGTTGGAGTAGTCCAATCTTGAACCAATTAAGGCCTTCACCGTCGTCTTCCTATGATCTTCTGAGAGCAGAGGAAGGAACTTACGGAGCATCCTGAGGAGACCAAAACATGTTCCCATGTGACCAAGGATCTGAGATCTTAACATCAGACCGTTATCAATCTTGATCCCCAAATTCTTTGCTAGATGGGGCGAGCACGCTGGAGGGAACATATTAACAGGCCACCATTCCTGCCAATCTGGGTCAGATGGACAGCCGAAGAAGAGTATCTCAGATTTATCTGAGTTGCACTTGAGGCTGTTAAGCTGGAACCATTTAAAAACCGTCCCAAGGCACTCACGGATACTCTCTCCATCAAAATCTTCTCCTTTTCTGTACGTAAAGAGGAGCTGGGTATCGTCGGCATAGGAAACGATCTGGGCCCCAAAAGACTTATACAGTGATGCCAGAGGGGTCATAAAGATGTTAAAAAGAGTCAGGCTCAACACAGAGCCCTGCGGGACTCCGACTCCCAAAGGCGGCATCACGGCAGAGCTGGGTGGGACCCAGACCGTTTGTCGACGGCCAGCCAAGAATGATCTGAACCAGCTGAACACTGTCCCCCTCAGACCGATCTCATGGAGTCTGGCGAGGAGACCCTCATGGGGGACGGTGTCAAAGGCCGCCGACAAGTCTAGCATTACGAGTATAGCTTTGCCCCCCGAATCCAGTGCCTCTTTAATGGCTTCGGACACCTCCAAAAGCGCCGTCTCAGTGCTTAAATTGGGGCGGAAGCCAGATTGAGTGGGGTGCAGCAAATTATGAGATTCCAGAAAGTTGGAAAGCACGGTGTGCACATGCTTCTCCAAGATCTTAACCAGCGCAGGGAGAAGAGAGATAGACCAGTAGTTGGCCAAAGCCTCAGGGTCTAGGCCAGGCTTCTTGAGAAGGGGAATGACCATCGCCTGCTTCCACGCCTGCGGGACCACCCCACGACTCAAGGAGAGATTTAAAAGTGGGTTTGCCAGCGGATTTACAACTTCGGCCATTTTCGCCAGAAATTTGGCCGGACATGGGTCGAGAGGCGACCCAGATTTAAGGTTGGCCATAAGTGCCAGTGACGAGACTACTGAAATTGGTGGAAAATCTGCCAGGACTGGACCCATAGGGGCCAACGGAACTGACCCGTCCTCAAAACTGGGAGGTACTCCAACCACCCTCAAGGGAAAAGAGTCCTGGATCAGTTTAATCTTGGTGGTAAAAAAATTGGCAAGGGCAGAAACCCACGACTCAGAAGGGGCGGCCTGGGTCGAATTAGATCGTGGGGCCGTAAATTCCCTAACGATCGTGAAAATTTCCTTGCAGGAATTAGAGGCGGCCTCTATCCTCCTTGCCAAGTAGCCTTTTTTTCAAGGAGGATATCCCGATGGTATGCTTTAACCGCTGTCCTGTAGACAAGCCTGGCCGCGGGATCATACTGTGACCGCCATGTCCTTTCAGCCACCTTGCACTGCAGTCGAGAAGCCGATAGTGCTTCAGTGAACCAGGGGGCCGAGACCCGCTTAGATGTTAATCGGGGGGTCATCTCAGGGGCTAGATCATTCAGCCTATCCGTTAACCACGCTTTCAAGGACTCTAAATCCCTCTCCAAGTCTCCGGTCAAAGGGCAGGAATGATCAAGAGATGCCTGGGCCAACATTTCAGGAGTCACCCGATGATACGCCCTAGGGGCTCGTCCCTGCTGCCTAGGAGCAATGCTAGATGGTTTCTTTGTGCCCAGTACATAAAATGTACCCAGCCTATGATCTGACCAAAGCACTGGCAGAAGTGCCAGCACCTCTGTGGGGGACGTGGAAAAGACCTGATCCAAGGTATGACCCTTTTCATGCGTTGGTCCAGAGAGGTAGGGGGCAAGACCTAAGGGGGCCGTGACATCAACCAAATTTGATCGTGTCAGGGTCCTGTCCCTCATCCATATGGAAGTTAAAGTCCCCGGCCAATACACAGTGCTCAGCTCTCAGAGCCAGCGCCGAGATTACCGACTGAAGCTCGTCGAAAAAGGATCCCGCTGGTCCAGGGGGCCTATAAACTAAAAGCCCTTTAAGAGATTGATGAGGCGCCAATGCTATAGAGAAAGCAAGGGATTGCCTCGCTTCATGAATCTGTGGGTCATGGTCTTTCTCTCCTTTTCAACCTTTACATAACTAGTCTTGGTGTCGCAGTTGTGTTTAGCCCTTATGAGCTCTCCATACGGGATGCTCCATTTCAGTTTGGGTGGGTGATGGCTGTTAGCATGAAGGAGGCTGTTCCCCTCTGTGGCTTTCCTATGTAAGGAGGTAGATAGGTTCCCGTTCTCCACCCTCACATGCACATCTAGGAAATCCATTTCCCCTTTGTCAATCTTGTGTGTGAAGCGTAGGCTGACTTTGTTGGAGTTCAGTCCTGTGCGGAACTGGTCTAGTTCAGGTCCGCTCCCTCCCCCCCCCCAAATCATAAAAACATTGTTGATGTAGCGGGTCCAGAAGACCACATGTTGCGTCAGGTGTTAATTCGCATCGCTCCACACAATCTGTTCCTCCCACCATCCCATCATCATGCATGCGCAGCTTGACGCAAAGCAACTTCTCATAGCTGTACCAACCACTTGCTTGTACCACTTGTCGTCAAAGAGAAAAAAGTTGGTATTGAGGCATAGGGTCAACATTTCAATTAGCATATTCGTCTGTTCATAAACAAAGACTGACTTGTCTCTGAAAAAGTATTTGCACACATTGATACCATCCTCATGTTTTATACAGGTGTTAAGGGACACCACATCAATGGTCACTAGTACAAAATCTTCGTGCCAGGTGATCCCTTCAATTTTGTTAATACAATCTGTACAATCCCTACAGTATGATTGGAGGCTAAGCACGTAGGGAAAAATAAATGAGTCTAAGAATATTGAAGTGTTCTCTAGAAGACTTTCATTTGCCCAACAATAGACCTCCCCGGGGGATTGATGTTGTCTTTGTGGATTTTTGGCAGCATGTAAAAACATGCTACCATTGGAGGTTTTTTATATAGGAATTTGTGTTCCTGATTATTAAGTAACTTCTGTTCTTTCCACTGGTCAATCTTACTGTAAAAGTAAGTAGCTGCTTCATCATATGCAGTTCTTCTGGACCTCTCATAGTTGCCTGAGAGAGTAAGTTGTTTCATGGCCTCCTGTTTGTAAAGTTTGATATCCCACAAAACGACATTCCCCCCTTTATCTGATGGTTTGATAATGATATTGGGGTCGTTGTTCAGTGTACCTAGTGCTGTTCTTTGCTTCGTGTGATCCTGCGTGTTTGTTAGAAGTTTGGTTCCAGATCCTCATGAGGCCTTTTATAACTATCTCATGAAAGGTATCCAGGTTATCATGTGGCAAATTCGGGTTGAAGGTGGACCTAGGTCTGAATTTAGTTCGGACTGTTCCCCTGATTTCCAGGCCCATTTGTTCTATGACGTCCCTTTCATTCTCCCATTCATCCATCTCACCTCCCAATTCTGCTAGACAGGCTAGTGCTTCAACGTCCCTCAGGCAAATGTGTTCAGACAGTGTATCCTCACTATTGGCACCCATCGTTATTCTGTCTAAGGATCGCTTCTCTTTGTTTAAAAACATTTTCATCAGTTTAAGTTTACGCACATATAAAAACATGTAAATTCTGGTTTTACTGTAATCAAAGTTAGCTGTAGGGCAGAATGTGAGGCCAAGTTGGAGTAAAGTATTTTCTGCCTCAGTTAACTCATGTGAGGATAGATTTACAACAGTTAGATTTTCCTCACCCATCATCTCCGTTTCGTCTGCCTTGTTGTTCTCCCATAATGCGTTGTGTCTTTTGTGCTCTCTTCCTACTCTCCTTGTTGGTTTCCTCTTGCGTTTCTGCCTATTCCTCTTCCTCTTCCTCTTCCTATCCCTCGGTCTGGTGGTCTTGCCCTCAGTGTCATATTTGATTGTAAAAAATGGCATTCCTCCAGGGGTTTGAAAGTGAGGCGGTCTCTTCCCTGAACACTCGCTGTCTCCTCTAGGTCTGAATATATTTCAGATCCAGATTCCGATATGGCTGGCTCATGATTTCTTATTGCGCCCATCTGCTTGAATTGTTTAATTGCCCCATCATATCTTCTTCCAAAAGTAAGGATACGTCCACTCGCAGAGTCAAGCAAGAATTTGCTCTTCTTCTTTTGCTTAATTTCTATTTCTTATTTATCCAGTCTTAGTTCCATTTGTGCTAAGGTCGTTTTGATCTCATCTTGCTCCAGGCGTTTATCCAGTTCATCTTTCAGTTTATCAATGTCTTTGATCACCTCTTCAAGTTCTATAGCCGCATATTTCGACAGGAGGGCCAACATGTTTTTACAGGTTCCTGCCATCAAGTCTGACCAGTCCTCGAGTAATTTAAGGTGCGGGTTCTGGTAAGTGGGGGTTATGAAGATCCTTAAGCCTCTCGGGATTCTCCCCACCTCAATGTAGTTATTGAGGCAGGAGACTTCCCACCAACGATTAATTTCTCTTTTTTGCAATTTTTCATACTGGAACAACAATTGTTTTAGAGTTCTGTTTCCTCCCTCGGTCGGCCCGCTTTTTCCTTGCCTGACTTCACTCTCCTCTTCCTCTGTCTAACAGAAGAGGGAATGCGCTTCGTTTGATCTTCCCGTCCTCCTGTTCCTGTTTTCTGTGTTCTCGGTTGTAGATGCCGTCACGGCACTGCCTGCTTTCATTTCTCATTTTTGCTTTAAAATGAGCATTTTCAGTTTCTTCAGTGCGCCGCTACCCTCCATTTTGTTTGTATTGAGGGCGCGGAACCTCTGCCAGGACACGTTACTAACACACTTCTCTCCAAACTGGGGCCCATTGCCTAACCCCGCAGGGTGTCACGAAAGGCATACTTGCATCCTCCGATACATGCACACTTCTCGCGTACTCACCCCAGGTTTCCACCAGGTTTACACTCCTACATTGTATGTGGTTTCCATAACGTCCAGCGGTGGGAGCCAGTTCAAAGGGAAGGTTGCGGAAGGAAAGGTTCCGACAGCAAAGACGGCTCTCCTGCCACTCGAGGTCGGTGCAAGTTCTGGGTGCCAGATCCCGGCTGGAAATGAGCGAAAGTTTCCCCGTTTAGGTTCGGTCACAGGAAAGATAAGACTCCCACTCCACGCTGACTGAAATTTCAAGGTTGTTTATTAGGCTGACGCGTTTCGAGCAAAAGCTCTTTTTCACAAGCCAAAGATTCACCATCAGTGATCACCATTTTAAATAGTTTATTTACAAAACATATAGGTAGGACCATTCCATTTCATTAGCATAAACAAAAGACTCAAATAATTCATTTGTAGAAGACAGACTCACTGCCCCTACGTGGATGAGCAGAGTAAAAGGTGCTACAATGTACACATTTAAATGAAAACATAAGATTATACATTCTGTAAGCAATTACATGGGTTATTGTAAGCACTTAGACAACTTAAATACATTGCCCAGGAGGGTTAGACATTTTGCAAATCTCTTGCGTGTGTACAATGGAGGCCAAGTGGCCGTTCCACAGTGACTTTCAACTTACTCTGGTTTACAGCAGGAATGGTTCATAATAATGTACTATTTACAAAAAGGAAGAATAAAAATAAGAATAAAACCAGAACGGGGGGGGGGAGTTTTCAATGTGTCCTGTACCCAATGAGACAAAACAGTGCTCGTACTTGGGGAGGGAGAGGCGGAAGAGTGAGTGACGGCAAGTGCCCGTCGTGTTGGGTAGGTGGAGGTGAACAGAAAAGCTATTTCCACAAAAGAAAAAAGGAAGTTATTTACAGTTAGATGCAGGCTAAGTCAGGTTGCTGAGGCAGGAGGGGTTTCATGTATACAAGATGCGGGCAGAGAGAAAACTATAATCATGGTAGGAGATAAAGTAGGAAAAATCTAAAGGGGATCTACACATTCTAGTGACCCTAGCAGGTACGGGGCCTTACGTCAAAGTTTTCCAACCTGCTAACACTGTTGCGGTGGAAAGCCCTCCCCGCCACATAGTATTTACAGAGAAATGAGGTATCACTTTTACAAGGCAAAGCAGAGTCCAAGTATCTAAGTTGTACTCATGCAATGTGGACTTAGAGTTCCTCGTCCTCACGAAGGCCGAAGGGGTTCTTGGAGTCAAGGTGCAAGATGTACCTAGACTCCAGCACTCGCAGTTGTTTTTTCCGGTTCCCCCCTGGGGGACTTGCTAACACCCTGTCAATACCAAAGTAAGATAGAATATTAGCATTCTTGTTATGATGTTTCAACCAATGTTTGGCAGTGGAGTAACTCAGATCACAATTTTTGATCGCCCTGATGTGTTCAAGGATTCCCTTCGTCACAGGGAAAATCGTTCTTCCCATGTACATTTCACCACAGGGACAAACAATGGCATATACACAGTAGTCAGGGTTACAGTTTATGAATCTAGATATGTCTCCTGTTTTGCCAGTATGGAAGGGGTATGTTCTCCTGTTTTTACTTGGGCTGCAGACGTTGCGCCTGCCGCACTTAAAAAAAACCTTTTGTTGTTGTATCCAACTCTGTTGTTTACTCCCAACCATGAAGCTGTTAACTAACATGTCTTTCAGGGATCTAGATTTTCTGTAGGTCACCAAGGGGGCTTTGCTAACTGTAACTCCTATCACCGGGTCATTCTTAACAATATGCCAATGTTTTCTCAGAGTTTCCCGGACCCTGTCTGACTCAACGTTGTACTCTGTTATCAGGCGAATGTCACTCCCTTCCTCTTTGGGTCCTGGTCTTTTTACTAGCAGCGAAGCCCTATCTCTGGATTCTGCTCTTTTGTTCGCTGCACTTAAGATTCTATTGTTATGTTATGTATGTTATGTTATGTTATGTTACGTTAATAAAGTCTTTTATAGCGCACGGCTACTCCATAGAGTGTCCCGGGACTTTTATTGACAACCTGTAGCAGGAAAAAACACAACACAGTAAAATAAAACGGACCAAGCAGAAAGAAAGAAGAGCGACCTAAAGGACAAAAAGCCAAGTTTTAAGGCCTTTCCTAAAAGTCAGCAAATTAGAAGTGCTGCGTAATGCCAGAGGCAGAGTGTTCCAAAGCTGTGGCGCCAACAGCTTAAAAGAGCGACCTCCAATGGGTTTCATGTATACATGATGCGGGCAGAGAGAAAACTATAATCATGGTAGGAGATAAAGGAGGAAAAATCTAAAGGGGATCTACCCATTCTTGGGAGGTCTAGTGACCCTAGCAGGTACGGGGCCTTACGTCAAAGTTTTCCAACCTGCTAACACTGTTGCGGTGGAAAGCCCTCCCCGCCACATAGTATTTACAGAGAAATGAGGTATCACTTTTACAAGGCAAAGCAGAGTCCAAGTATCTAAGTTGTACTCATCCAATGTGGACTTAGAGTTCCTCGTCCTCATGAAGGCCGAAGGGGTTCTTGGAGTCAAGGTGCAAGATGTACCTAGACTCCAGCACTCGCAGTTGTTTTTTCCGGTTCCCCCCTCGGGGACTTGCTAACACCCTGTCAATACCAAAGTAAGATAGATTATTAGCATTCTTGTTATGATGTTTCAACCAATGTTTGGCAGTGGAGTAACTCAGATCACAATTTTTGATCGCCCTGATGTGTTCAAGGATTCCCTTCGTCACAGGGAAAATCGTTCTTCCCAAGTACATTTTACCACAGGGACAAACAATGGCATATACACAGTAGTCAGGATTACAGTTTATGAATCTAGATATGTCTCCTGTTTTGCCAGTATGGAAGGGATATGTTCTCCTGTTTTTACTTGGGCTGCAGACGTTGCGCCTGCCGCACTTAAAAAAAACCTTTTGTTGTTGTATCCAACTCTGTTGTTTACTCCCAACCATGAAGCTGTTAACTAACATGTCTTTCAGGGATCTGGATTTTCTGAAGGTCACCAAGGGGGCTTTGCTAACTGTAACTCCTATCACCGGGTCATTCTTAACAATATGCCAATGTTTTCTCAGAGTTTCCCGGACCCTGTCTGACTCAACGTTGTACTCTGTTATCAGGCGAATGTCACTCCCTTCCTCTTTGGGTCCTGGTCTTTTTACTAGCAGCGAAGCCCTATCTCTGGAATCTGCTCTTTTGTTCGCTGCACTTAAGATTCTATTGTTATGTTATGTTATGTTATGTTATGTTAATAAAGTCTTTTATAGCGCACGGCTACTCCATAGAGTGTCCCGGCACTTTTATTGACAACCTGTAGCAGGAAAAAACACAACACAGTAAAATAAAACGGACCAAGCAGAAAGAAAGAAGAGCGACCTAAAGGACAAAAAGCCAAGTTTTAAGGCCTTTCCTAAAAGTCAACAAATTAGAGGTGCTGCGTAATGCCAGAGGCAGAGTGTTCCAAAGCTGTGGCGCCAACAGCTTAAAAGAGCGACCTCCAATGGGTTTCATGTATACATGATGCGGGCAGAGAGAAAACTATAATCATGGTAGGAGATAAAGGAGGAAAAATCTAAAGGGGATCTACCCATTCTTGGGAGGTCTAGTGACCCTAGCAGGTACGGGGCCTTACGTCAAAGTTTTCCAACCTGCTAACACTGTTGCGGTGGAAAGCCCTCCCCGCCACATAGTATTTACAGAGAAATGAGGTATCACTTTTACAAGGCAAAGCAGAGTCCAAGTATCTAAGTTGTACTCATCCAATGTGGACTTAGAGTTCCTCGTCCTCATGAAGGCCGAAGGGGTTCTTGGAGTCAAGGTGCAAGATGTACCTAGACTCCAGCACTCGCAGTTGTTTTTTCCAGTTCCCCCCTCGGGGACTTGCTAACACCCTGTCAATACCAAAGTAAGATAGATTATTAGCATTCTTGTTATGATGTTTCAACCAATGTTTGGCAGTGGAGTAACTCAGATCACAATTTTTGATCGTCCTGATGTGTTCAAGGATTCCCTTCGTCACAGGGAAAATCGTTCTTCCCAAGTACATTTTACCACAGGGACAAACAATGGCATATACACAGTAGTCAGGATTACAGTTTATGAATCTAGATATGTCTCCTGTTTTGCCAGTATGGAAGGGATATGTTCTCCTGTTTTTACTTGGGCTGCAGACGTTGCGCCTGCCGCACTTAAAAAAAACCTTTTGTTGTTGTATCCAACTCTGTTGTTTACTCCCAACCATGAAGCTGTTAACTAACATGTCTTTCAGGGATCTGGATTTTCTGAAGGTCACCAAGGGGGCTTTGCTAACTGTAACTCCTATCACCGGGTCATTCTTAACAATATGCCAATGTTTTCTCAGAGTTTCCCGGACCCTGTCTGACTCAACGTTGTACTCTGTTATCAGGCGAATGTCACTCCCTTCCTCTTTGGGTCCTGGTCTTTTTACTAGCAGCGAAGCCCTATCTCTGGAATCTGCTCTTTTGTTCGCTGCACTTAAGATTCTATTGTTATGTTATGTTATGTTATGTTATGTTAATAAAGTCTTTTATAGCGCACGGCTACTCCATAGAGTGTCCCGGCACTTTTATTGACAACCTGTAGCAGGAAAAAACACAACACAGTAAAATAAAACGGACCAAGCAGAAAGAAAGAAGAGCGACCTAAAAGACAAAAAGCCAAGTTTTAAGGCCTTTCCTAAAAGTCAGCAAATTAGAGGTGCTGCGTAATGCCAGAGGCAGAGTGTTCCAAAGCTGTGGCGCCAACAGCTTAAAAGAGCGACCTCCAATGCGATCCCTTTTTACTCGTAGGACCACAGCAAGGAACAATGATTCAGACCTCAGAGATCGGGCCGGATGGTAAAAGGCAAGCCTCTTTTGGAAATATTTTGCTCCCGAGGGGTGGAGAGCCTTGTGGGCCAAGGTCAAGGCCATAAAAACTATCCGCTTCCGGATAGGCAGCCAGTGGAGAGACTGCAAAAGACCGGAGACTCTGGCTCTCCTATACAGACCAAAAATGGCCCGTGCGGCCGAGTTCTGGACTACCTGTAACCGTTGCAGGAGATATTCCGGCAGGCCGAGATATAGGACGTTGGAGTAGTCCAATCTTGAACCAATTAAGGCCTTCACCGTCGTCTTCCTATGATCTTCTGAGAGCAGAGGAAGGAACTTACGGAGCATCCTGAGGAGACCAAAACATGTTCCCATGAGACCAAGGATCTGAGATCTTAACATCAGACCGTTATCAATCTTGATCCCCAAATTCTTTGCTAGATGGGGCGAGCACGCTGGAGGGAACATATTAACAGGCCACCATTCCTGCCAATCTAGGTCAGGTGGACAGCCGAAGAAGAGTATCTCAGATTTATCTGAGTTGCACTTGAGGCTGTTAAGCTGAAACCATTTAAAAACCGTCCCAAGGCACTCACGGATACTCTCTCCATCAAAATCTTCTCCTTTTCTGTACGTAAAGAGGAGCTGGGTATCGTCGGCATAGGAAACGATCTGGGCCCCAAAAGACTTATACAGTGATGCCAGAGGGGTCATAAAGATGTTAAAAAGAGTCGGGCTCAACACAGAGCCCTGCGGGACTCCGACTCCCAAAGGCGGCATCACGGCAGAGCTGGGTGGGACCCAGACCGTTTGTCGACGGCCAGCCAAGAATGATCTGAACCAGCTGAACACTGTCCCCCTCAGACCGATCTCATGGAGTCTGGCGAGGAGACCCTCATGGGGGACGGTGTCAAAGGCCGCCGACAAGTCTAGCATTACGAGTATAGCTTTGCCCCCCGAATCCAGTGCCTCTTTAATGGCTTCGGACACCTCCAAAAGCGCCGTCTCAGTGCTTAAATTGGGGCGGAAGCCAGATTGAGTGGGGTGCAGCAAATTATGAGATTCCAGAAAGTTGGAAAGCACGGTGTGCACATGCTTCTCCAAGATCTTAACCAGCGCAGGGAGAAGAGAGATAGACCAGTAGTTGGCCAAAGCCTCAGGGTCTAGGCCAGGCTTCTTGAGAAGGGGAATGACCATCGCCTGCTTCCACGCCTGCGGGACCACCCCACGACTCAAGGAGAGATTTAAAAGTGGGTTTGCCAGCGGATTTACAACTTCGGCCATTTTCGCCAGAAATTTGGCCGGACATGGGTCGAGAGGCGACCCAGATTTAAGGTTGGCCATAAGTGCCAGTGACGAGACTACTGAAATTGGCGGAAAATCTGCCAGGACTGGACCCATAGGGGCCAACGGAACTGACCCGTCCTCAAAACTGGGAGGTACTCCAACCACCCTCAAGGGAAAAGAGTCCTGGATCAGTTTAATCTTGGTGGTAAAAAAATTGGCAAGGGCAGAAACCCACGACTCAGAAGGGGCGGCCTGGGTCGAATTAGATCGTGGGGCCGTAAATTCCCTAACGATCGTGAAAATTTCCTTGCAGGAATTAGAGGCGGCCTCTATCCTCCTTGCCAAGTAGCCTTTTTTTCAAGGAGGATATCCCGATGGTATGCTTTAACCGCTGTCCTGTAGACAAGCCTGGCCGCGGGATCATACTGTGACCGCCATGTCCTTTCAGCCACCTTGCACTGCAGTCGAGAAGCCGATAGTGCTTCAGTGAACCAGGGGGCCGAGACCCGCTTAGATGTTAATCGGGGGGTCATCTCAGGGGCTAGATCATTCAGCCTATCCGTTAACCACGCTTTCAAGGACTCTAAATCCCTCTCCAAGTCTCCCGTCAAAGGGCAGGAATGATCAAGAGATGCCTGGGCCAACATTTCAGGAGTCACCCGATGATACGCCCTAGGGGCTCGTCCCTGCTGCCTAGGAGCAATGCTAGATGGTTTCTTTGTGCCCAGTACATAAAATGTACCCAGCCTATGATCTGACCAAAGCACTGGCAGAAGTGCCAGCACCTCTGTGGGGGACGTGGAAAAGACCTGATCCAAGGTATGACCCTTTTCATGCGTTGGTCCAGAGAGGTAGGGGGCAAGACCTAAGGGGGCCGTAACATCAACCAAATTTGATCGTGTCAGGGTCCTGTCCCTCATCCATATGGAAGTTAAAGTCCCCGGCCAATACACAGTGCTCAGCTCTCAGAGCCAGCGCCGAGATTACCGACTGAAGCTCGTCGAAAAAGGATCCCGCTGGTCCAGGGGGCCTATAAACTAAAAGCCCTTTAAGAGATTGATGAGGCACCAATGCTATAGAGAAAGCAAGGGATTGCCTCGCTTCATGAATCTGTGGGTCATGGTCTTTCTCTCCTTTTCAACCTTTACATAACTAGTCTTGGTGTCGCAGTTGTGTTTAGCCCTTATGAGCTCCCCATACGGGATGCTCCATTTCAGTTTGGGTGGGTGATGGCTGTTAGCATGAAGGAGGCTGTTCCCCTCTGTGGCTTTCCTATGTAAGGAGGTAGATAGGTTCCCGTTCTCCACCCTCACATGCACATCTAGGAAATCCATTTCCCCTTTGTCAATCTTGTGTGTGAAGCGTAGGCTGACTTTGTTGGAGTTCAGTCCTGTGCGGAACTGGTCTAGTTCAGGTCCGCTCCCTCCCCCCCCCAAATCATAAAAACATTGTTGATGTAGCGGGTCCAGAAGACCACATGTTGCGTCAGGTGTTAATTCGCATCGCTCCACACAATCTGTTCCTCCCACCATCCCATCATCATGCATGCGCAGCTTGACGCAAAGCAACTTCTCATAGCTGTACCAACCACTTGCTTGTACCACTTGTCGTCAAAGAGAAAAAAGTTGGTATTGAGGCATAGGGTCAACATTTCAATTAGCATATTCGTCTGTTCATAAACAAAGACTGACTTGTCTCTGAAAAAGTATTTGCACACATTGATACCATCCTCATGTTTTATACAGGTGTTAAGGGACACCACATCAATGGTCACTAGTACAAAATCTTCGTGCCAGGTGATCCCTTCAATTTTGTTAATACAATCTGTACAATCCCTACAGTATGATTGGAGGCTAAGCACGTAGGGAAAAATAAATGAGTCTAAGAATATTGAAGTGTTCTCTAGAAGACTTTCATTTGCCCAACAATAGACCTCCCCGGGGGATTGATGTTGTCTTTGTGGATTTTTGGCAGCATGTAAAAACATGCTACCATTGGAGGTTTTTTATATAGGAATTTGTGTTCCTGATTATTAAGTAACTTCTGTTCTTTCCACTGGTCAATCTTACTGTAAAAGTAAGTAGCTGCTTCATCATATGCAGTTCTTCTGGACCTCTCATAGTTGCCTGAGAGAGTAAGTTGTTTCATGGCCTCCTGTTTGTAAAGTTTGATATCCCACAAAACGACATTCCCCCCTTTATCTGATGGTTTGATAATGATATTGGGGTCGTTGTTCAGTGTACCTAGTGCTGTTCTTTGCTTCGTGTGATCCTGCGTGTTTGTTAGAAGTTTGGTTCCAGATCCTCATGAGGCCTTTTATAACTATCTCATGAAAGGTATCCAGGTTATCATGTGGCAAATTCGGGTTGAAGGTGGACCTAGGTCTGAATTTAGTTCGGACTGTTCCCCTGATTTCCAGGCCCATTTGTTCTATGACGTCCCTTTCATTCTCCCATTCATCCATCTCACCTCCCAATTCTGCTAGACAGGCTAGTGCTTCAACGTCCCTCAGGCAAATGTGTTCAGACAGTGTATCCTCACTATTGGCACCCATCGTTATTCTGTCTAAGGATCGCTTCTCTTTGTTTAAAAACATTTTCATCAGTTTAAGTTTACGCACATATAAAAACATGTAAATTCTGGTTTTACTGTAATCAAAGTTAGCTGTAGGGCAGAATGTGAGGCCAAGTTGGAGTAAAGTATTTTCTGCCTCAGTTAACTCATGTGAGGATAGATTTACAACAGTTAGATTTTCCTCACCCATCATCTCCGTTTCGTCTGCCTTGTTGTTCTCCCATAATGCGTTGTGTCTTTTGTGCTCTCTTCCTACTCTCCTTGTTGGTTTCCTCTTGCGTTTCTGCCTATTCCTCTTCCTCTTCCTCTTCCTATCCCTCGGTCTGGTGGTCTTGCCCTCAGTGTCATATTTGATTGTAAAAAATGGCATTCCTCCAGGGGTTTGAAAGTGAGGCGGTCTCTTCCCTGAACACTCGCTGTCTCCTCTAGGTCTGAATATATTTCAGATCCAGATTCCGATATGGCTGGCTCATGATTTCTTATTGCGCCCATCTGCTTGAATTGTTTAATTGCCCCATCATATCTTCTTCCAAAAGTAAGGATACGTCCACTCGCAGAGTCAAGCAAGAATTTGCTCTTCTTCTTTTGCTTAATTTCTATTTCTTATTTATCCAGTCTTAGTTCCATTTGTGCTAAGGTCGTTTTGATCTCATCTTGCTCCAGGCGTTTATCCAGTTCATCTTTCAGTTTATCAATGTCTTTGATCACCTCTTCAAGTTCTATAGCCGCATATTTCGACAGGAGGGCCAACATGTTTTTACAGGTTCCTGCCATCAAGTCTGACCAGTCCTCGAGTAATTTAAGGTGCGGGTTCTGGTAAGTGGGGGTTATGAAGATCCTTAAGCCTCTCGGGATTCTCCCCACCTCAATGTAGTTATTGAGGCAGGAGACTTCCCACCAACGATTAATTTCTCTTTTTTGCAATTTTTCATACTGGAACAACAATTGTTTTAGAGTTCTGTTTCCTCCCTCGGTCGGCCCGCTTTTTCCTTGCCTGACTTCACTCTCCTCTTCCTCTGTCTAACAGAAGAGGGAATGCGCTTCGTTTGATCTTCCCGTCCTCCTGTTCCTGTTTTCTGTGTTCTCGGTTGTAGATGCCGTCACGGCACTGCCTGCTTTCATTTCTCATTTTTGCTTTAAAATTAGCATTTTCAGTTTCTTCAGTGCGCCGCTACCCTCCATTTTGTTTGTATTGAGGGCGCGGAACCTCTGCCAGGACACGTTACTAACACACTTCTCTCCAAACTGGGGCCCATTGCCTAACCCCGCAGGGTGTCACGAAAGGCATACTTGCATCCTCCGATACATGCACACTTCTCGCGTACTCACCCCAGGTTTCCACCAGGTTTACACTCCTCCATTGTATGTGGTTTCCATAACGTCCAGCGGTGGGAGCCAGTTCAAAGGGAAGGTTGCGGAAGGAAAGGTTCCGACAGCAAAGACGGCTCTCCTGCCACTCGAGGTCGGTGCAAGTTCTGGGTGCCAGATCCCGGCTGGAAATGAGCGAAAGTTTCCCCGTTTAGGTTCGGTCACAGGAAAGATAAGACTCGCACTCCACGCTGACTGAAATTTCAAGGTTGTTTATTAGGCTGACGCGTTTCGAGCAAAAGCTCTTTTTCACAAGCCAAAGATTCACCATCAGTGATCACCATTTTAAATAGTTTATTTACAAAACATATAGGTAGGACCATTCCATTTCATTAGCATAAACAAAAGACTCAAATAATTCATTTGTAGAAGAAAGACTCACTGCCCCTACGTGAATGAGTAGAGTAAAAGGTGCTGCAATGTAGACATTTGAAAGAAAAAATACGATTATACATTTTGTAAGCAACTACATGGGTTATTGTAAGCACTTAGGCAACTTAAATACAGTGCCCAGCAGGGTTAGACATTTTGCAAATCTCTTGCAAATATATATATATCTCTTAGGCTTACTTGCTCCTTCTGCCTTCCCCCGCCCTTGCAGAGGATCACACGAAGTTGGCGGAGCGTGCAAACTGTAACATCCAACACTCTGAGGTAAAGCATACACCAGTGATAGTATTTTATTTCAGGTTACGCGTTTCGCTCGCCAAGCGAGCTTGGTCACACAATGAGACGGGGGAAATGCAAGCATGACATAGGCATGTTCTGAACCAAACATAGGACCAATAAAAGGTACACTTCCACATAGCCAACTGGCATCCATTCTGTAGTGTGTTGCCTATTGAGAACTAAGGGGGTGTATTCCCTCATACTCCCTCCTTCTCAAATCTTGGTCACTGTGTTTGCGTAAATGATAAAAATCCCAATCATTCACAAAGGAGTAGGCTAAGACCTAAGGAAACAAAAGATATTTATTTATAATATATATATGCATACAATAGAACCTAGGCGCCAAGTTATATATGTAGAAAGACTCAAGGAGAGTTTCAAAAATTGCTAAGAACAGTGTCATGCTCTCTCCAGAGTCCATCAAATCACTAGACGGACATGTATTTCATTAGGACTAGTGCCCCCCTAAAGCTGTGTGGGATAATAACAAGAGAAGGTTTCAATCGACCTAGTGCCAGTAGACAGAAATTATTAGGTCAGAGATCCCTATAAGTCATGTGAAACACAAAGGAGAATATATTTGGACATATGCCTAATTTCCCAATAAGTCAAAGCTACACAAACGTCCAACAAAGAAATAAAGTGAAAATTATTTATATGAAAATATATAAACCAAATTAAAAGAGATTTGAATAAAGTCTCTTATCTGTGCAGTTGTGCCCTCTATCATTGCAAAGAAGAAAAGGCTAGGGGGTGGCAAGAAGAGAAGTTGTCCTCATAATCTGCCTCTTGCTTTTCTCCTGTAAAGAGAAGAAAACACACAAATTAAAATCCATGAGAAATCTTATTTAGGATAAAAAACATTTCAAAACAATTACACTAGTGTACATTTACATGGGTAAAAATCATATCAGAGCAGATGCTGTGATCTTATACATATATTGACATTATTCGTGGAGATGTATGCTCATCTCCTCATCCTGATTCAGCCCACCTGGGCTCTTAGTCTGGAGGTCTATTATGTGCCATGATTCTTTCTTGCGCAAGTGTAGGACTCTATTGCCCCCTCCCTGTGGATATATTTAGAGGGAGCTATTTGAGAAGTGAAACTCAGCGAAGTGCCTTGCTACAGGGTAGTGTGGGTCTTTATTAGTTATAGCCCTCATATGCTCCAACACCCTTTTCTTTGTGGCTAGAGTGGCACTGCCTACATACCTCATCTTATATGGGCATTCAAGAATGTAGATGGTAAAGATTGTGCCACATGTGAGGAATTGTTTTATGTTTCTTTCTCCAGTAGGGGTGCTGTAGCTCTTTCTCATTGAGCTGTTCTTACAGGCTTTAGAGTGGCGACAGGGGAAGAAACCTTGGAGGTTAATCTTTGAATTTGAACTCTTGTTAGTGATGTCCCCCTTAACTAAAATGTCTTTAAGGTTTCTCCCCTTTCTGTAGGTGACCCGTGGTCTCTCCTGTATAGCCTGGCCTATCACTGGATCAGTGGTGAGAAGGTTCCAGTTTCTCCTGAGTATTTTGGATAAGGCCTTGATTCTTTGTTGTAGGTAAGAATCACTCTGGTGGTATTATCCTCCTCACTAGCTTTCTCAGTCAAAGTGGCCTCCCTTTCAACTTTCCCGACTTTGTCCCTGGCTCTCTGTAGGCCCCAGTTCAGATATCCTCTTTCTCTAATATTTTTTATCATAGTCTCTTACTCTGCGAGAAAGCTTTCTTGGGGGCTACAGTTTCTTTTCGCTCTCAATAGTTCCCCAAATGGAATGCTCCATTTCAGTATTTCCGGATGGTTACTGAGAGTGCGAAGCAAGCTATTCTCTGCCGTGGATTTCCGATAGAGTTTGGTGTTTATTTTGTTTTCAGAAATCTACACTACTACATGTTGGAATTCTATTTGGCTAGTGCTGAAGTTATATGTGAGGGTGAGATTAAAAAAAAAAGGGGGGTCGCAAAACCTTTTTCCCTCATGTTATTTTCCATAGGAACCTTTAGACAACTGCTGAACAGAATTACAACAAATTTGTCAAAAAAGTAACCCTTGGTTCAGAAAGAGCCATTTTCGTTAAATGGTGTAAATCCATTCAGAAGTTCCGCGATATCAAAAAAATAAAATGTTTTGATATCTGGGTGGAGCCTAACCCTCTGAGCACGAGCTTGGCTCTAATTGGCAGCCAACACTTCAAACCAGGAAGTGTTGACAGCCATCTTATACCTCATACAGAGGGACAAATAGGAGTGGTGGGCAGTGAATACAAGCATTGGTATCTCTCCCGGAAAATGTGAAAAGGTTTGTGAAGTTCTTGCGCAGGTATTTGACTTTGGGTGTCTATTGTCTCGGCTTTCCGCGGTGCTGGGAGTGCGCCGCCACCCTTTAACTTGAAGCTTCTCTGCAGCGTGGGGCTGACGGTGATTGAGTGCTGCAGTCAGCTCGCTCTCTCAGGCTGCCGCAGCACTTTTTCATAATATTATTGTAAGTGGCCATGAGAAGGACCTGGACTCATGCTAATTGGTAGGACACATAACCCCGGGGCGGGTGGTAGGCCATGGTGGGAGCCAGGGATGGGGTTGCCACGGAAACCCTGTCAGTCACAGAAACCCAATCCGGGAGTCGGCAGGAACCCTCCTCCCAGGGTTGACAGCTCCCTGGACTCACAGCAAAGCATATGCCAGCCAACCACTAAGTGATTTTTTCATCAAAACACTAGTGTCGACCCCAATTATCAATATTTTTACCAACACGCTAAGAACGTGGAGCACCTTGAAGCCACCCTACTGCACTATAATGATATAACCTGGAATCCTAGCGTGGAGAAACCCAGCGGGAGGATAGCCTCAATGGACCTGAGACTGTACAAAGAGCTTAGGTGTTTAGCAAACAGCGTGCTACACAACATCCGATAATATAGCACAAACGCATTCGGATGAAGATACGGTTCCCTGTGCTGTGACATACTATGTAGGGTACGAGAGTGCCGCACAGGTGACCCCTGACGCATATTGACTCACAGGGAAGAGGTTTGGACATGCGAGCACAGACCTTGGGCTCTTAGACGCATGATAGTGGCAGGGCCACAAGAAAGGAAACCCAGGCGGACTGCCTCCGGACCACCCATGCACCCCGAGGTGCCCACTAATATTCTGGATGGGCTTTCCCAGTGGAGCGGAGGCTTCTGTCGAAACATGGGCGCACTTGGCTGCTCTCATGTCATCCCAACAGCAGGCAATGACGTCAGGACAGCCTTCGATGGCTTTGTTACATCAACCCTTCATTCATATTACAAGCGTGTTGTTTAATGGCACTGTAGATGTAAGGCACCATTTCATAACAGCGATTGATATAACTACTTCACAGTATCGCAACATTTATCAAAGCATTACGAAATTAACCCATATCCCAACCGATACTGATGACATTAATAATTTATTATATCACAACAGTAATCAATGAAATCATCAGAACAGATATAATTATATCACGCAATGGTATCTGTTATATCACAATAGTGCATTATTATATTGCAATAGTCATCAGTGGCATCATAGCCATGATACTTCTATCTTACGGCTATCAATGACACCCTAACAAAAATTATTAATAGATCAGTAGCTATCGATGGGATCATAATCATCAGTGTCTGTAATGTCTAAACATTTGTCTTTGCAGTTAGGAATGAACCGAGTGCATGTGAGCGAGCGGCGTGTGTTTATATGAGTTTGAAATATATATTACGTTTACTTGTCTGTGTGCGTGTGCTTTGTGTGCCTATGTGTGGTTGGGAATGGTTGTATGTGCCTCTATGGGGTTGGGAATGGTCTGTGTGTGTGCTCACGCAGTGCGTGGCTATATAGGGTTGGGAATGATCTAATTGTGTGTGTGTGCAGTGTGTGCCTTTATGGGGTTGGGAATGGTCTGTGAGTGTGATCGTGCAGCGTGTGCCTTTATGGGATTGGGAATGGCCTGAGAGTGTGCACGTGCAATGTGTGCCTCTATGGGGTTGGGAATGGTCTGTGTGCAGTTTGTGGCTTTGGGGAGAATGGTCTGTGTGTGTGTCAGGTTAGCACCTATGGGGCTGGGAATGGTTTGTGTGTGTGCTCGTGCAGTCAGAGCCTATGTGAGGTTGGAAATTACCTATGCATGCATGCATGTATGCCTACATGGGGTTGGGAATTATATATGTGTGTGTACATGCAGTGATCTGTATGTGCACGTGCCTTCTGTGCCTACACAGGGTAGGAAATGGACCGTGTTTGCTTGAGCAGTGTGTGCATGCACGCGGTTGGGAATTTTTAGGTTGTACATGGGGCGAGGGTGTCTCCAGATGGCTGCATTTAGGGGTCCGGGGAGGTGCCTGGAGACAACGTGTATATCTTTGTGGTACTTTGCACAGGCAATTTTGTCTGTGTAGACTGTGGACATGAATCTCTCGCTATGTGCTAGTGTTTGGGGCCACTCTACGGGTCTTGTGTGTACGAGAGGCGGAGGGGCCGGTGGGCACCTGCGCAACAGCGAGCGGCACAGTGCATGTACATTCTAGGGAGGACGGGTAACATAACATTTTGTGTCAAGGGTGAACGGAATACTCGCAATCTGGGGCTTTCAAGCTAGAATGAGGGCCCCCTCCCGTACCCCATTCCCGGCAGAGGCAGTGCTTATTGGGGTGCGAGGGTGCATTCATCACAGACCCTTCTCTTTCTTTTTTTCTTTTGCATTCTCTCTTTCTCTTTGTTTCCCTTGCACTCTTTCTTTCTCCATGTTGTTTTTTCGCCCCCTCCCTCTTTCTCTCTCTCTCTTTCTCTCTCTCCTAGTCTTTCTCTTTGTTTTCCTCGCTCTCTATTTCCCCCTCTCTTTCTCATTGTTTCTCTTTCTCTCTCTCTCAGTATCATTCTCTTTGTTTTCCTCTCTCTATATGTCGCTCTTTCTCTCCCCTCTCTAACAGTGTTTCTCACTCGTTCTATTACTCTCAGTCTCTTTCTCTTTGTTTCCCTTATCTTCACTCCTCCACCCCGCCCTCCTTCTCCACCTTCTATTCCACTCCTCCCCACGGTCTATCGTCCACCCAGTTTTCCTTACTTTTTCCGTACTTCACCCTCACTCCCCCCGCCTGCCCTTACCCCACAGCTGGAAGAATGCGAGGAGCCAGTGCAACATGAACCACCTGCAGTCCTCCCTCTCTCTGCATCCCCCCCTCTACCCCGCACTCCGCCTGGGTGCTGGACTGTAGAAGTCTGCTCCCATCACACACCCGGTGGTCCCAAATCTTCATCAGTCTTTCTTCTCCTCCTCTGCTCATGTCTCCCCCCAGTACCCACCCAGCTCTCACCGGTGGTCCCTTCTTTCTCCCACTGCCACCAGCCACTCAACCTTCTCTTTGTACGGCCGGAAAAGTCTAAGAAACGACGAGATGTATAAAAATATGAATGACAAAACCATGAAAACACCATTAATAATAACTTTTCACAAGAATATTAATAACAATTACAATAACACAAACAGCAACATTTTTCATTATTATTATCAACAAAGATAGCAGCAACTGATACCCTCCTGTTTCCCTATCCGCTGAATAACCCCCCCACCAGTAAAGTGAAAACAAGGGGTGGGGTTTTTCATGAGGACAGGAAGAATGGCGCTCAGACTAATGCGCGTGGTGTCTTGTATGGGTTTAAGTAAATACAGTGCTGCCAGGTTGGGGAATTTACCCAATAACCCCCGGATTCATGTGAGTAGAAAGATCCACTCTGGAAAATGAGCATAGTCCTGGGCACATGTGGTGAGAATATTACAAAGTTAGAACAAGTCTTTTCACGTATTGACAATGCGGAGGTCGACACCAGTGCAAGTTTTGAAAAAGGTATTTATCACAGGGCAACAATTGTATTAAACCATATAACCAACCAACCTGTGTTTCGTCACAAGGAGTGATCCTGTGACTCTTCAGGGCTGGGAAGGCTATAAAACATTGGGTGAGGGATGTGAGAAACAAGCATCCTAGGACTGGGTCGGACTTTCAGCCCTTATCAGCCAGGATAGCTTGTCTCCAGTGGTGTAGTGAGCATGGGACCCATGTCTGGGCATACCCTTCCCACTTAGGGTGCAAATGTAACACAAAAAGATGATGGACAGAATGTTGAACATTGTCAAATATTCACCCCCAGTCACAGATCTGGCTTTAATCCATTGTGATTTTGCTCAGACGTAGGTCCCGGGCTCACAGTGCCACTGGATTCAAGCTATCCTGGCTGAAGAGGGGTGAAACCCCTAAACCGGTTCTAGGATGCTTGTTTCCAGTCCAGGGAGGACCTGGCTTGGCAGTTCAGGCTGGGCTGTTCCCATGAGGCACAGGGTCATGACTGATTTGCATATTGCCAGGTCTAAACTGGCCATGGTGAACCAAAGAATGATAGATTTACCCGGATCTCTTGACTGGGGGAGAATGTTTTGATTTGTTCTGCATCCGTCCATCAATTGTGTGTCTTTCATTATGATAATTCCCTTTGTGTTCGTGCATTAAAGCAAACTTATATTTTGGACAAACTAGTGGCTGTTGTTACTGGAAGGTACTTATATTCATTCTTTTAGAAGGCATATGTTTCCCTGTGTTTTTAAAATTTTGCACGATATGAGTATTTTATTACTGAAAGGTTGATGTCTTCTGTACCTTAGAATGTGTTAGTCTCCTATGGTTTTGGAAAAAGTCTGTGCCCTATGTTATTCGAGGAAGTTTAGGTGGTGTCTCTTGCTTCTTTCTGTACCTCTCTTGCTTCTTTCTTTCTGCACCCTTCTTCCCTTTTTTGCATCTATCTTTTCTCTTTCTGCTGTTCCCTTGCCATTTTCTATACCTCTCTTGCCTCTTTCTGTACCTCACCTGCCTCTTTCGGCACTTCTCTTGCTTCTTTCCACACCTCTGTTGCATCTTTCAGAAATTCTCTTGCCTCTTTGTGCACTTCACTTGCCTGTTTCAGCACCTCTCTTGCCTCTTTTTGCACCTCTGTTGGCTCTTTCTGCACCTCACTTGCTCCTTTCTACAATTCTCCTGCCTCTTTCTGCATTTACGTTGCTTCTTTCTGGCCTTTCTTCCTCTTTCTGCCCATGTCCTACCTTTGTAGGCATAGTTAGAAATGAGCATTTAAAAAACCTTTGAAATTCACTTAAAAAATCATAGGTTTCAGACACGTTATAGTTAGAAATTAGCATTTATAAAACCTTGAAAATGTGTGAGAAGATGCATCAAATGATCACGTTCATGATGTCATCAGTGATGTCATTTGAGATTTCATCAGTGATGTCATCAGTGCTGTCACTGACCATGTCAAGAGTGATGTAATATGCTATATCATCAGCAGTGCATTGTGGGGGCGCGAGTTATAGTTAGCAGAACTCACTATACCAGGGGAATTTCTCTGGTTTTGTATGAGTGAAATGTCCAAATAACTATATCTTTCCCTAAAACCTATTGGTTTTGTTGTGAATTTCTAAGTTTTTAAAAATGCTAATTTCTAACTATAACGTGCTGAAACCTTTGGTTTTTTCAGTGAATATATATATATATTCACTGAAAAAACCATAGGTTTCAGGCAGTTTATAGTTAGAATTAGCATTTAAAAAACCTTACAAATTCACTGAAAAAGCCATAGGTTTTAGGAATGTTATAGTTAACTCGACATTTCACTCATACAAAACCAATGAAATTCCTCTGTTATAGTTAGTTGTACTAACTGTAACTCTCAGACCCGCAATCCACTGATGATGATGTCACATACTACATCATTCATGACATGGTCAGTGACACCACTGATGACATTACTGATGACATCTCAAATGACATCACTGATGACATCATCCAGTGAATGTGGTTTGGATCCATATTTAAGTATGTATTACAAATATAGCCATCTGCATTGAAGAATGAGTGGATGTATAAGTGTCTAGAAGGACGATTTAGTAGCAGTGTTATTGACTATTTACTTGACTAATTTATAGTGTCTCACTAAATATATTAGATAGTGACTAAACTGTGTGAATATCTGTATTACTTTCTCAATTGTTGTGTAAACTGCTGCACCAGTTAGTTACTAGCTACGTGAAAGTCTATATTAGTTATTGGTTACTTAACTGATTATTTGTATGGGAGAGTGAATCTGTGTGTAGTTCGGTGAGGTGTTTGTGACTGCCCAAAGATGTGTCATTAGTTGATTCAATAGATAAATGATGTTAAAACTATATGTTATAATACTTGTTTGGGTGAGTGCATATGTATATGGATGTCATTATGTGCGAATATATTTCTTAATGGTACATTTCCAAAAAACTAGAATAATAAAAGGCAGTGTATATGAGATATGTTGTATATAAATAAGTATACAAAAGACTCAGTGATTGCATGTGTGACTGTATAGATAACTGTTTACTTGTAACAGTAATTTTATAACACACTAGGTATGAGTTACTATCTATATCATTAAATAAAGTGGTGTTTATATAAGTGTATAAGTGATACCACGCAGACCATTGTATTTAGTTTAAGCCGATACCTTTTTTTCTGTAGCAATAGTACGAAGAAAACGAGGTCTGAAATTGTAATAGTATAGAGGGAAACGGTTTTGGTCTAGTGGTGGATATGTCACTGAATCATTTCTACATATACATTTTGTTATATGGAATGTATGAAATACCTTTTAAAAAATGTGTTTTACCTTTTTCTAACATGTTTTTATTATTCTTAATACTATTAACTAATATAAGAACCTAGTTTTTACTAATATTTATGTATATTTATATTTGTCATAAAATTGATAATAGTGTATTTCCCATGCATTTAGCAAACTAAGGACCGACGGTTCGTAATTGCGGTTTAAGAATTTTAAAATTGTCTGGTTCAGTTAGCTCCCCCTAGAAAAATGTCCCACTCCTCATTATGACCCTTCTTTTTCGTGGAAATTGAAAATGATACTATTGGTACCACTTGTTTTTAGAGATTATATTGTTTTATATGTCAATGACTCTTTTATGGTTTGTTTGACCGAAATAAAGATTTGAAGAAAATAAGTGTGTAGCTCAGTAAATATAAGTATGATCCATTGTTTACATAAGTGAGCAGGGTGACTGCATTAGTAAATAAGCTATATGCTGGTGTGTAATGTCAGTATAGGTGTATAAGTATATTTCATAGTGTTCTTTTGATCATTGACAGCTTTTTATGAATGAATCTATAGATAATTGATTACATTTTTTTGTACATCTAAGAATGACTGAATGGGGTTTTAGATACTTGTATTAGTGTGTCAATGGATTCAAATTTGGTACCCTATATTTTATAGTGAGTGATGAAAGATTATAGTAGTGTATGATGAGGTGTATCTGATTGTCACGTGGATGATGTCATCAGTGATGTCATCAGTGATGTCACTGACCATGTCATGAATGATGTAATATGTGACATCATCAACAGTGCATTGCGGGTGCAAGAGTTACAGTTAGAACAACTAACTATAACAGAGGAATTTCAATGGTTTTGTATAAGTGAAATGTCCAGTTAACTGTAACATTCCTAAAACCTATGCTTTTTTCAGTGAATTTCTAAGGCTTTTTAAATGCTAATTCGTAACTATAACCTGCCTGAAACCTATGTTTTTTTCTGTGAATTTCAAAGGTTTTTTAAATGATAATTCCTAACAATAACCTGCGGTGGATCCACGGATTGTGTGAGGCTTGGCCCCGTAGTAAAGCGCATTGTTGTCCCGATCACGCGCTCAATTCTAATTGGCTGTCAAGCGGTTGTAAACATTCGAAACCGTCAACTGTTGGCAGCCATTTCGTCAGGCCAATCCACTCTACTTACGCTTCCAGGAAAACATAACAATGAAACATTGCCCAGATTTAATTGAAGTGATTTCTTAGTTCCAGGTCTAGTTGTCAGAACAGCACACACACACTCCCTCGCGACTGGTATACACCCACACCACACTGATCCAGCACCTGTGTCACAACTAAGTATGATTCAGAAAAGGGGGTGGTGATGAACAGAGTGTCTGAATTAAGCAGACCACTCTTACCCAGTCCAAAGATTAGGGCTTGATCCATCACAGTTTTTTAGCTCACTGCACCATCCCAGCTCAGAACCTGGCTACATGCAAATTAGTCTGACCCTGGCCCAGTGCATCATGGGAACAGGGCAGACCAAACTACCAAGCCAATTCTTATACTGGAAGGAAACAAGCTTCCGGGGACTGGTTTCTGGCATTTCAGCCATCTTCAGCCGGGCTTGCTTGAATCCTGATGGTGCAATGAGCAAGGGACTCACATCTGAGTATACCCTTCCACGCTTATGGTGGACAAAAACGATTCAGAAAAGGGGGTGGTGATGAACAGAGTGTCTGAATTAAGCAGACCACTCTTACCCAGTCCAAAGATCAGGGCTTGATCCATCACTGTTTTTTAGCTCACTGCACCATCCCAGCTCAGAACCTGGCTACGTGCAAATTAGTCTGACCCTGGCCCAGTGCATCATGGGAACAGGACAGACCAAACTACCACCATTTTTTAGCTGAACTAAGTATGGGCGGAAAACCCGTTCCGCTTGCGGAATTTGCGGATTTTCAGCAATTTCGCAATCCGCGAATCTCGCAAAATTGTCGAAAAAAAATGCAAATCTGCTTGAGGGCGGATTTTTGCACATGCCTGAGTTGAAGCTCAAATTCAGTAACGTTTTAATCAGCCCAAAAAATTTGTGATTACCGTCGAGGCTGGGCATGTGTGCTTTTTCCCCTAATCTGCTGTCGAAAATTAACTGTAATACTTGAGGGAGGCCTTTGCATCATGAGTTTCTCGAGCGCAACCCATGTGTAGTTGTGCGCAGGAGGCTACTTTCTCCTCATCTGCTGCCCTGCTCGCTCTCTGACCCTTTATACACAAGAGGCATGCGAACATGCAAAGAAGCCCTGCCCGTTTAGCCCTGCCCACCCCACACTAGCGGCATGAAACGTCTTCCCGCCCTTTCCCAACTATGATGGACAGCTAACTCAGGGGACATTGGCGCCTTTTTGTGCTGTGACAAAGTTACAGGCACACATGTTCACTGGAGACAAATCTTCTGGCCCTTTATTCAGCTGCAGTGTAGGAAAAGCACTATACATTTACCCAACAAGCTAGCACTTACTTATTAGCCAGTAGAAGTACTCAGTTGAGTAGAGGTATTGCACAAAACGCTGGCATCTTCGTGGATAAATATGCAGGGCCTGATTCATTCTGGCACGAGGCTCCTGTCACAAAAATTAAACCTCAACAGGAAGCACAGATATAAATAAAGCAGGTGCCCGAGTTGAAGCTCAAATTCAGTAACATTTTAATCAGCCCAAAAAATTAGTGAGCACGGTTGAGGCTGGGCAAGTGTGCTTCATCCCCATATCTGCTGTCAAAAATTAGCTGTAATGCTTGAGGGAGGTCTTTGCATCCATGAGTTTCTTGAGCGCAACCCCCGTGTAGTTCCTGTGACCAGGAGGCTGCTTTCTCCTGATCTGCTGGCCTGCTTGCTCTCTGACCCTTTATGCACAAGAGGCATATGAACACGCATAGAAGCCCTGCCCGTTTGGCCCCACCCACCACACACTAGCGGTATGAAACGTCTTCCCGCACTTTCACAACTATGCTGGACCACTCACTCAGGGGACCTCGGCGCCTTTTGGCGCTGTGGCAAAGTTACAGGCACACATGGTCACTGGAGACAAATCTTCTGGCACTTTACGCAGCTGCAGTGTAGGAAAAGCACTATACATTTACCCAACGGGGTAGCACTTACTGATTAGCCAGTAGAAAGTAGAAACAGTACTCTAGTATATAATTTGTGTAAATCCGCGAGTTCGCGAATTTTTTCGGGAACTCGTGGATTTTTTTGCCAATTTGCAAGATTTCGCGGACCGCAAATCCACAAAATTCGCCCATGCTTAGTTACAACATACGTGACCCCACCAATAAAAAAGACGGGCCCAATACTCTACGCCATTTTAGAGTTTCTCCCAACCCAAGCGCTGTGATGGCCCGTCCTAGTGATTCAAACGCCTCATGTAGACCCGAACCACAGAGTAAGGAGGTCCACCACAACGTGCGTGGCCTCTTTGGTCACTGAGTTAGTGGTATCAGAAGCACTGAGCGGGTGAAGAACTTGCAATGATGATGGGAGCACAAGTATGTACATAAGCTTGATGTATATCTCAAAAATACATGCTTTGGTTTTTTTTCGGTGGTGAAATGCGCCGATCCTACGTGCATCCCGCAACTTTTAAAAGAAAAAAATAATAAATTCTTACTTTTTTTGCTCTACGGGTCCTTATGGGACCCCCTGAGCAGGCCTAGGTGGTCAGGGTGTGTCTACCCTGCCCCTGTTCACATTTTGCACACATATTTCACAGACTTCTTCACCCTCGCTTCTACCAAGACATAAAATGGCTGCCAACAGTTCCTGGTTTCAAATGTTTACAACCACTTGATAGCCAATTAGAATTGAGCGCGTGATCGGGACGGTGCGCTTATCCTACAAGGCCAATCCTCGTACAATCCACGGACCCTCCACGCCCATAGATATACAAATGATTTTAACCGTAATTAAAAAAAAACTACTGAACAGATTGACACCAGATAAGCGAAAGGAACAAGTCGGAACTAAGGACTACCTCTCTGCCAAATTTGGTGTAATTCCGTTCATCTGTTCAGGCTGTTGCCGTGGCTAAAGATCCTATGGGAAATTGCATGGGGAAAACATGCTTTAGGACTCCCCTTTTTTCTCATCCCCCACTTCACCAATCACACCCAAACTTTCAGGGAAGGAGCGGAACTCAGCTGGCCAAAATCTTAGAAAATTTCAAGAAGATTCATCAATCAACGCCAATGTTATTTCAAATAGAATGTTGCGGTTTTCCTATGGATAATAGGTCCTAACTGTAAGTCCCGGTTTTATATATATATATAGTTTCACGATGAAAAACCGGAGTCCCTAAACGTGTTTTCCACATGCAATTTACCATAGGACCTTTAGCCGAAGCTACAGCACGAACTGCTGAACGGAATTGTGCCACATTTGGCAAAGAGGTAGTCCTTGGTTTAGACTCATGCCTTTTGCTTATTTGGTGTAAATCTGTTCAGTAGTTTCTGAGAAAATTACAGTTAAAAGTACATATAAATCTATGGGCTAGGCGGGTCCGCGTACCCTACCGTGCACAAGCTGCTTTTTAATTGGCTGTCAACACTTCAACAGGAAGTGTTGGCAACCATCTTGTGCCTTGGTAGTACTGAGGCACAAGAAAGCAAACAAAAAATGTAAAAAACGTGAAAAGGGGGCAGGGTAGACACACCCTGACTCCCTAGGCCTGCTCAGGGGTTTCCACAAGAACCCCCAGGGCCCAAAAAACATGTTTTGGTTTTTTTTTAGATCGTGGGATGCGCATAGGATCTGCGCATCCTGGTGATAAAAAAAAGAAATGCGATCTCCCGCGGTAAATATGTTATTTTTCCCCCGGGGGGTCCAATCCCGGGGGCATTATTGAAGAAATAATGTGGGGGAGTCCTAATTCCCCACACACTGCCCCGGGGACCGCCACCCCCGGGGCTCTAATTTAATATATGCAGGGGGCCACCACCTGGGGACTTCTTCAAAATGGGTGTGGGGGCTCTCAGGCCCCCCCAGCCCCAGGGACCACCACCCCCCCTGGGGCTTGATTTTAATGTATGTGGGGGCTCCTGGGGCCCCACTGCAGCCCCCAGGACTGTCACCCCCGGGGCTATTTTGATATGCATGGGGGGCTCTCAGGCCCCCCAGCCCCGGGACCCCCACCCCCCCAGGGTTCTATTTTAATATATGGAGGGCTCACAGGCCCCCCAGCAGCCCCGGGGACTGCCACCACCCTGGGGCAAGAATGTAATGTATGCAGGGGGTCTCACGGTGCCCCCTGCATCCCCGGGGACCACCACCCCCTGGGGCTTCAAAAAAATGGGTGGGGGGCTCTGAGGCCCCCCGAGCCCTGGGGACTGCCACCCCCTGGGGCTTAAGAAAATTGGGTGGGGGCTCCAAGGACCCCCAGCCCCAGGGACTGACCCCCCCGGGCTTAAGAAAATTGGTAGGGGCCGCCTGGCCCCCTCCTGGAGTCCTCGATGGCCCTGGGGACCGCCAACCCCCAGGACCAGCTCCTGCAGTGTCCCGGGGTGCCCACCCCTGGGACACTGCTGTTTGCAATGGCAGGGCGGGAGCCTTGCGGCTTCCACCCTGTCATTGCAAACTGCTTTCCTACTTGGAAGAGAGATCTTCCAATTAGGAAAGCAGATTGCTTTTCTATATGGGGAGCATCATGTTAGCTGCTCCCCATATGGAAAAGCAATGCCGGTTTCCGCAGGATGCAGGGAGCCGGCTGGGACCGTGGGGGGATTGGGACCCCCACACGGTCCCCAGCGGAGTGGGCCATCCCCGGGGATGGGGTCCCCGGGGCTATTAGTGTAATGTATCAACAATGCTATTTTCAAAGCAAAAAAGAAAATTAGGGAACAGATTATTTTTGAAAAAGTTACCAAGCCAGAAGCAGTAGTACAATAAGGGAGTAAACAATGCAGATTTCTCACCATGTATAATAATCAGCAGGCTGTACTTAGTAAATCATCTATAAGCATTGGCACATTGTCCATAGTGATCCGGTTTTGGGTAAATTGATCCAAAGAAGACCACAGTTTACTTTCAGAAGAGCTTGTTTCCTAAATCATGCATTGGTCAATATTAGGCTGCCGAGCAACTCGGCCAAAAAGCACATTTCTTTATGGTTGAGTAGGAAAGATGGTTTTATCAAATGCCTAAAGTGTAAGGCTTGCACATTTGGAAAGAACACCATGAGTTTCTCCTTGGGTTTTTCACAGAAGTCTGAACAACAAATAAAATGGAAATTTTCATGTGAAACCGAATATGCTGTTTACGTGCTTCAGTGCCCATGTGGCCTGAAGTACGTGGGCAGCACCATTCTTCCTGTACACAAAAGGGTTTTGCAGCATTTGCATGCCATTAAAAATGGGGACAAAGCATATCCAGTGGCACATCATTTCGAGCAACATCACACAAAAAATGTTGAAGGTCTGTCTTATTTTGTAATCGATGCTGTCCCTCAAAGTGTAAGAGGGGATGATAGAGAGAAAAAACTAAGAAAGCTTGAATCTAGCTACATCCTTAAACTTAACACAAAAACCCCAGAAGGTCTTAACATGTAAGAAGATTTTTATACTTACCTATGGGCTTCATCTCACTATCTGTTCGTTTTAACTTCACTTTCACATATGAGCACTGACCTGACACAGATGTTTGACTACAACCTTAATTGGTGACTGGGTGCATATTTATGCTATGTTGTTGTGGTGTTTTATTGCCCACTGGGGCTTAATTATAGTATTCATCGTAACGAAATAACCATACAATGAGAGCACTCATGTTTAAGCCCACATGGGCAGAAGGTATTTGTTGATCTATGGGCATATTGTAGTCCTATCTTATAGCAAAAGGAGGTGAACATTTTTTGTTGTTATGAAAACTACATACATTACTCCATACCCTGGGTATTGAAGGGTGCAAAACATATGATAACATATCAGCAGAGGGAGAGGAGGACAGTGAATATGATGAGAATGTGTACCTTGCAGCGGTTACCAGATTAGAAAAACATTTTGGCAAAACTATATATGTGGTATTGGAAAGGCACAAGTTATTTTCACGTGTACAAGGGAGGAACGAGAAAGTGAAAACAAATATTGCAGTCCTGAAAGGTCTGGCAATTACATGTGAGTTTGAGAACCTGCAAGACTCACTGATTAGGGACCAGCTGGTAAGGTGCACCAACAGCACTAAAATACAAGAGAGACTCCTAGTGGCTAATCCCGACCTTAAACAAGCCATAGATATAGCGGTGGGGATTGAGGGAGCATACTGCTGAATGTATGGTAGCAATGAAAGGGGATGAGGATAAAAACGCAGATGTGCATGCCATAAGCAAACATGAAATTGCTAAGGACAACAATAACAAAGGTCCGGGTGTTTTACCCACAAGCACCAAACGCAAATGTTTTAGATGCAGGAGCCCCACTCACTTGGCTAACTATACGGGGTGTCAAGCCAGATCAGTTATCTGCCATAAGTGCGGAAGAAGAGGGCATTTGGCCAGAATGTGTAGAGATCACCAACCCAAGTCCGTCTTGGCCATAGAGCAAGAACCTACACAAGATAATAAATTAGTGTTTCAACCTAAAGACGAGGGAGAGCCTAATGAATTTCCGTCATGTACCATCACCTTGGACAAAAGAGAAGTTACAGTCTTCGTGGACTTATGCTCACCCTATACCTTAGTGGAAGCTGAGGCATTTACAAAGTTATTTCCCGCATGGCAACAGAGTATGCAATCCCCAGATATACATCCAGGGGGCTACAATGGGGACCCCATACTCCTGATAGGCATGGCAACCATGAACATAGGATTCAAAGGGAGGAATACAGTGGGCAAAGTCTACATTACACAGAAGGGATCCAACCTGCTGGGGTGGAAACATTTGAGGGAACTGGGCACAAAGTTAGATCCCAATAGCTCTGACCAAGTCCTTCTAGTAGACCAGCCAATGGGGGGAGCAGAGGTTTGCAATGAATTTCCTGACGTCTTCATGGACAAACTGGGCCTACTTAGGAACTATCAACACTCCATCAAACTTAAAGTGAAAGCAAGACCAGTAGCCCACAAGATTAGGCCCATACCACACATGATGCAAATACCCCTCAAAGCAGAATTGGACAAACTCCTGTCTCAAGGGGTCATTGAGCCCATTGAAAGTTCGCAGTGGTTGGCCCCCATTGTTCTTATGACTAAAGCATCCAGCAAAGAGATCAGGGTGTGTGTGGATCTGAGGGTCCTCAACAGTAACATATGGGTGGATAGGCATCCCTTGGCACGCATTTACGAGGTTCTCACCCTAATTAAGGATGCAAGCTGTTTCAGTGTGCTAGACCTCTCCTCTGCCTACCACCAGGTGGAGCTACATCCTCAGTCAAGTCACCTAACCTCTTTCATACCCCGCTAGGAGCCTTCTAGTCGAAGTAGCCTTTGGGTTGGCCTAGGTGGCCGCCGCCTTCCAAAGGACCATGCAACACATGCTTAAAGACATTCACTGCACCATGTGCTTTCAGGACGACATCCTCATTTACAGAAAAGACCTAGAGAAACACAATTCCATTTTGAGGGAGATGCTAACCACATTGAGGGCAGCGGGTTTAACCTTAAAGAGAGACAAGTGTCGCATTTGAGTTGGGCCTGTTGAGGCCACACCATCTCCCAAGAGGGAATGAAACCCAAAATTGTCCTTGTAGAGGCCATTCAAGGTACATCTGCTCCGGGGTGTGTGGAGGACATAAAATCCTTCTTAGGGTAAGCAGAATGCTATGCAAAATTTGTCAAGAACTATACTTGCATCGTTGAACCCTTAAGGGCATATCTCAAAGCTAGAACACCGCTTGTATGAAGTGAAGAGTGTCAAGCGGCGTTCTTCGCAGTGAAGGAGAGCATTGCCACCGCCCCATCGACCCCACCAAACCCACGCTCCTTTACATAGATGCAAGCAAGAAAGGGCTGGGTGCCAGCCTCACCCAAATGGTCAACGGAAAAGAACAAGTGGTGGCATTTGCTTCTCGCGCACTTAAAGAAGCGGTAGCCAACTACTCCGTAGTCAAGAAAGAAGCACTGGCGTGCGGATAGGCCAACAAAAACTTCTGTTTCTTCTTGTGGGGTATTCCCTTCACTGTGAAAACCGACCACAAACTCCTCATGCATGCTTTCATCACTAAGTGGTCTGAGAAAACTATACCCAGGATAGCAAGGTGGATCTTGGGGCTGGAAGGGTACAATTACGATGTTAAAATATATGCCAGGTTCCAAAAATGTAGTGGCAGACATCCTCTATCGTTCACTTGTAAATGTTATGTTGAAGGCAGTTCATCTAATGTTGAAATCGATATGTGATTTTGAAGTTATCTTTTCTCCAAAAAGAAGAATGGGAAGAGTGTGTACGCAATGATGAGAAAATGAAAATTCTCAAAAGACTTATTGTCCAAGAATGGCTCAATGACAAAAGTAAAGTTCCATCTTCGTTGAGTGGGTTCTGGGATGTAAAACTAGAACTTTGTAGGGGAGAAAAAATTGTTCTACCCATAGCACTTAGGCAGAAAATTGGACCTTGCACATATTGATCACCTGGGGTGCAGCCTCACCAAAAACAAAATGAGATTGGACTACTGGTGGCCGGCGATGGACACCTTGGCAGAGAGAACTGTTAGGGATTGTTTAGAATGTAGCCTTTTAGACAAAATACAACAAACTAGAAACCCCCCCGTCACCTGTCATGGTACCTGATAAACCATGGTCCAAACTAGCGTTGGACATCATAGGGACCCTCAACCTTAAATTTTTAAAGGAACGGTTCCTGCTAGTCATGGTGGACTACCACACTAAGTGGGTGGTCTACAAGGGGGTGTACCAGATTGACACCAAAGCATTGATAAAATTCCTTAAGGATGTCTTCTTCGAGGATGGAATCCCAGATACCTTGGTAACCGATAATGGAGTACAGTTTACTTCAGGGAACATGATCGAATTCCTCTCTGAAATGGGCATCACCCACCACAAAATGGCCCTATATTGTCCCCGCGCCAACGGGTTCGTGGAACACATGAATCGCATGATAAAAGAGTGTTTACAACGGGCAGAGATCTTAGGTATTTCTGCTGAGGACACCTTGCAAGACACCATGTGGGCTTATCGCACTACCCCCAATTCAGTCACCGGGGTATCACCCTTCAGTTCCCTTAAGGGCAGAACTCCAAAAAACAGTCTCTTCCCTTCCCTTATAAGAGCCAGCACCTGCAATGTAAATCGCGACAAGATTAGGGAATGTGTTGTCAGTTATCTAGCCAGGTACAAGTGCAGATGTGACTCCAGCAAAAACACAAGGCCCAGCATAGTCAAGGAAGGGGATTCGGTTCATGTTGACCTCCCTAAACAAACGTAAGAGGGAGGCCACACGATTTTCAGAACCCATGAAGGTAATTAAAGTGGATAGGAATGTAGTTATGCTGACCAACGGGCAAACGTGGAGCATGGACAGGATATTCCCACAAAGGGAGGCACCCATGCCACAGGGCAACACTCCTAGTGGGGGCAATGCTAACGTCACCGTTAGAAGATCAGCAAGAAAAACTACTGCGTCTATGTGGGCGAGAGACTATAGATTTTATTAAACCTGCATGTAATACTGTTATGCATCCTGTGTTATGTCCATCTCCTCAGGTATCTTTGTTTTTGTATATTCATGACCTTTCCCTGGTTTCCCTATCCTATTATCCCTTGATAAGGAGATGTGTGGTAATCTATACTTGGTTTGCCCTGACCCCCGCTCCCCTGCTCCCCTTGGTACGTGCCGGCCTGGCATGCACGAACATTCCACAGCTGACTCCAGCTGACTGGAAACTGTGATGGTGTTAAGACTGAATAAAGAAGACTCCTGTTATCTACGTGTACGTGTATTCATTGCAACAGTATTTTGATTGCTTGTATCACCAATAGCTTATATTCGCTAAATGGCGGGACCATAAAAATTTAGTTCATGTTGTACAGCAAACCACTGCCGTTAAATTTTAAGCCAGCGGATGCAAGCCAGTTGATTAATGCTTTAAACAAGAAATTCAAAAAATATCAGTAAAATGATATACTGTTTGGCAGAAGCAGCTTAAGTTTAGAACAGTCTGTTTTTAACAATGAATTGTAATGTGTATGCCTACACCACAAACTACTAGTCTGTTGTCTACTTTCATTGTTGTAGTCCATCATGTGATTTGTTTGCACTTCACAAACGTTATTGAAATTGCTAGTTACCAAACCTGCACGTCAGGCAAAATGCGTCTAGCATTATCCAGCTGGCATTAAAGTAATTTTGCACAGACACAGAGTCCACTGCTTTCTTTTGGAAGTATTGGTGAATTAATTGGACTGCACCTGGGAGGTCCAGATGTCGACGCGCCCTTTGATTTGGAGGTAGCGGGCGTTCCCAATCATCTTGTGGACCATATATATATGACGAAGGACTTGAGGTCTGAAACGCGTCTGTTTTTCTTATCTGAAAGGCGAAATAAAGAACTGTTGTAAACATAACCCCCGTGAGTGCGTTATCGTTTCTGGAGAAAGGGACGATTGGAGCCGCTATATATATATATATATATATATATATATCCACACGGGTTCTCACCAAACAGCGCCGAAGTATCGTATCACACCAACGCCATCAGAAAACAGCAGACCCAAAGGTTTCCGTGAGTAAGTTTAGTTTATTCTGCAACACACGGACAGCATAACGTTTCGGCCTCCCAGAGGCCTTGGGAGTGGTGCAATCTCGGCGGAAGAGCCGTCCGCCTGATATTTGCCGATATGAAGGTTGCTCACCTAGAGAGACACACACGAGTCCAACAGCAAAAGGTTACCATCCTTTTTAATCAGTACAGGCTTGCAAAGTTCGTGGGCAGATTAAAGCAGCTTTCCACAGTGCCAGGCAGACGGCTCTTCCGCCGAGATTGCACCACTCCAGAATCATCAGGAGGCCATGGGGAAAGATACACTGCCCTTGTATGTGGAGCAACAGCAGTGGATTGAAGGCATGCGGTTGGTGGGGGCTCAGTGGGAGCTTCATCGTTAGCAGCCAGCAAGTGCACTCTTAATCTGAGTAGGGACAAAAGGACACTACAACTCCCAGAATTCAATGCGTAAAAATGTGCAATTAATCAGGAGTTAGGCGTCGCCCGAGCACGAACTTCCCACAAGCCTTTGAAAAAGGGGAAACTTGAAACGCGTCAGGCACTGTGGAAAGCTGCTTTAATCTGCCCACGAACTTTGCAAGCCTGTACTGATTAAAAAGGATGGTAACCTTTTGCTGTTGGACTCGTGTGTGTCTCTCTAGGTGAGCAACCTTCATATCGGCATATATATATATATATATATATATATATATATATATATATATATATATATATATATAAAACGCTCCAGATCCCTTCAAACTTCCTCAGAAAGGACAAAACAGCACTCGAGGATGGAGTTTTCAACGCGCCAGATTCTATTCAGCGGAGGGGTGCACACAGACGCGTTTCGGCATTCTGCCTTCGTCAGTGTGTGATATCCATAAAAAGGTCTACATGTTTCAGCTGTGTTTTATGCCCCAGCGGGTCAGGTAGGCTTTCTTCAGGACCTAGAATAAATAGTGATTTAGACCATGTATTGTTCTGGGTCTATTTAGGTCTATTTAGGTCAAGGTGTATTCACCCACCTCTTTTAAGGTCAAATAGTACCTGTAAATTTAAGGAAGGACATTAGACAAACGAACATATATTGAGAACGTCAGTTGCGCTTTCTTCAGAAAAAGGTGTTGTCCACGTACATGGATAAAGAAGTAACTAAAAAATGGCAATTCTTTTTACAAATGACAACATTTTCACTCAGTCCCATTGTGGCAAATGATCTCTCTTCGTTCATTTCGTGGTTCAGTCACTTTTCTTAAGGTGATGAAATAAACAATCGTTTTTTGTGTCTTATCCGGTCTCACTTGTGAATAGAAACGATCTCATTATATTCATAGGTTTTTCCCTGAGTACTACGGTATATTAGTGTAAATCAAGGAATGATGTTTGTTGATAATAATGTTACTCTCAATGTATACTTCTAGTGTCTTGCCTCTTGGAGCCCCGATCACACTAGGCATCAGTGGGTTTTCTAGTCTTAATGTTTTATACACATGTGCCGAAGGGAAGCGTAATGAAACTGCATACTCGAGTTAAATGGATCCCAATAGTCCACATTTGTCTACGACCTCATTGTTTATACACAGCGCCTCATCTCAGTCATTCCATTCATTCCCTTTATGTGCCTTTATGTACCTCAAATTTGTGCCTCGTTGAGCCTTTTAAGTAAGACACTTGGCAAGCTGTGTAATCGCCTGTATATTGTTTCTTATTCACCTCATTGATTGATTGATTGATAAAAATTTATATTGCGCAAGACAATAACCCGAAGGTATCAAGGCGCCTATCAATGACATCAAAAAGTCTGAATCAATCATCCTTACACATAGGCCTGTAGGAAGAGGCGGGTTTTTAAAGCGCCGCGAAAGGTCTGCAGGGAGGGCAGGGACCTAAGATCCAAAGGAAGATCATTCCACCACTTAGGAGCTAAAGTGGAGAAGGCCCTACCACCCCATTTAGCCTTTCGCACGCGAGGGGCTGAGAGAAGCAATTTCCCGGAGGAACGCAGATTCCTTCCGGGGATGTAGTGGGAGATGATTGAACCCACTCCAGAGTCACTGTTCCTTGCGATGGCTCTGTATGTCATGCACAGGACCTTAAACCGTACTCGGTACTCCACAGGAAGCCAGTGCAGCGATTTTCTGGCCAAAGTGGCCGAGGAGCGTCTAGGAACATCCAGAACAAATCTGGCCGCGGCATTCTGGACAACCTGCAAGCGCTGCAGGAGGGTCTTATTTAGCCCCGCATACAGCGCATTGCAGTAGTCCAGGCGTGAGCCAATGAGCGCGACCGCTATTTGCTTTCTGGACTGCACAGAAAGATATTTCCTGATCCTTCGCAGGGTGTGGATAAGGCCCCAACAGGTGGAGATGGTCCTACTCACCTGTCTACCCATATCCAGGGCAGGATCTATCATCACCCCAAGATTTTTTGCAGATGTAGTGGGGGAAGGGCACACACCTAGCGAGTCAGGCCACCAACTGGAGGACCAGATATTTTCGTTCCCACCAAACACCATCACCTCAGTCTTCTCCCCATTCAGTTTGAGGGAGTTCTGAATCATCCAGTGACCAACCGCCTCCATACAAGATCTAAATTTGGAGACGGTCTGCACATCTGAATGGGAGAGAGAGACGAGTATTTGGGTGTCGTCGGCATAGGATACTACCTCCATCCCGAAAGTTCTTATTAGTCTGGCCAGTGGGGTCACATAGATGTTGAATAGGGTCGGGCTAAGAGCCGACCCTTGTGGGACCCCACATAGCACAGGCCGGGATGGAGATAGAAACTCACCCATCTTGACTCTTTGTTCCCTCCCAGTCAGGAAGGAAGTCAGGAGATCTAGAGCTGCGCCCTTCACCCCCACATCCCCCAGACGAGATGAAAGAACTGAGGGAGAGAGGGTATCAAAGGCCGCAGTTAGGTCTAACAGGACCAGGAGGGTAGTCTGGCCTCTGTCCACTGTCGTGCGGATGTTATCGAGCACGACAGTGAGGGCCGACTCGGTGCTATGTTCCCTCCTGAATCCATGCTGAGAAGAGTCAAGACAACCCGAGCTTTCTACAAAAGCGGCGAGATGCTTATTTAGATGAGCCTCAAGCATCTTCGCAGGGGCGGGAAGCAGCGAAATTGGCCGGAAGTTTTTCAGGACTTCCGGATCAAGGGAGGCCTTCTTTAGCAGAGGTTTTACTACTGCTTTCTTCCATTCCAAGGGGAAGACACCATCTCTTATTGCTAGATTCATAATTTCTAGCAGTGGTGGTAAGAAGGACTCCTTGCACTGCTTGATGATTTTCAGAGGGCAAGTATCCAAAGGGGAGCCGGATTTGATCTTATTAAGCAGGACTTCAAGATCCTGCGGTTCTAGTGGTGGAAAGGAGTCCAGAGTGCTTAGAGGAGGAGCATCGAAGATGGGCAGATTCGACTGAGGCAGGGCATTAGAAACACTGATGCCAGCTCTTTGTTTCTCAAGAGCAAGATGGATTTCCAAAATTTTTGTGTGGAAGAATAGGGCAATCCTATCACATAAGTCCTGCGAAGGGATAACAGGGTCAGGAGTTTGTAAATCGACTAACGCGTCGACAATTTTGAAAAGCTCCTTCGGGGAGGAGAGCGAGGTAGTCAGGGTTACAAAGTAATCTTGTTTAGCCTGCACAATCTCAGCCTTGTATTTCCTGACAAGGAGTTTGTGGGCTTCTTTATTCTTAAAGTCCCAGCTAGAATGCCAGAGCCTCTCCTTTCTCCTCACTTCTTGCCTGAGGAGCCTGAGGGAGTCGGAAAACCACGGAGCAGAGGGTCTCTTCCTTGCTCGACGTCGGGTCTGTATGGGAGCTAGCTCATTCATAGCTTCGGTCACAACCTGTTCAAAATGATCAACTGCGGTATGTACATTGTCCATACCCGTGATTGAAAAGCTAGCAGCCCAAGGAGCAAAGGAATGGCTGCTGATGTCCCTAAGGTTTCTGGCCGTAACCATTGCATGATTCCCTTTTTTACTTCCATCCCTCATGAGGAATTCCAGATGGAATGGAACTGCGAGATGGTCGGACCAAGATAAATGCACCGGATCCTTAGTGATAATACGATGGTCATTCGAAAAGATGCCATCTAACGTATGACCTGCCCGATGAGTCGCCCCACTGACTCGCTGCATAAGCCCACAAGAAGCCATAGCCTCAATAAGTCCTGAGGTGTCAGAGGCATCCTGTCGTTCTAAGTGATAGTTAAAATCACCTAGGATGGAGAGATTTTCTCGACCAAAATATGGTTCCAAGGCCTGAAGAAATTTAAAAGTAAAATCAGCCCGTGGGCCTGGTGGTCGATATATTAGGATTCCATGGAAAAAAGGGCACTGTGCTTCCTTTATGGTGAAATAAAGGGCTTGGAAACAGTCCGGGAAATCAGAAATAGGTATAGTGTGACATTGAAGGTGGTCTTTATAGAGAATCGCTATACCACCTCCCACTCGACCTTGTCTGTCCAGTCTAGTCAGGCAGTACCCTTCAGGGACCGCTTCGATTAGATCAGGACCAGATGAATCTTTGGCCCAAGTTTCAGTGATGAACACTAGGGTTGGTTTTCTATCTAAACCCATTTCCCTAAACATAATCTTATTTTTAATAAGGGAGCGGGCATTAACCAGGATACCTTCTACTACCGTAGTTGTAGGCCCAGTCGCACCAGAGTACCCAGGGGGAGAGAAGCAATGGGGATTGGCAGGCCTGAAATTGGTTAAGCAGCCACAACGCAGAGGACGGACTAGGTCATCTGGTTTCAGAGAGTGCGTACATCCTGATCTGCGAGGTTTTAAACGCAACATATCCTGACGGGAATAGCTAAGCAGAGGGGATGTAGCAGCGGCGGTGTCCAGAGTCCAGGCGTCCGGCGCGTCCTCAGCGCGGACGGGCGCAGACGGGCTGGACTCTGGCGTGACTCCGGCGTTACTGCGGCGTCCACGATGCGCGTACACGCTGCGCGTCATGTCCATTTAATTATGAAGGGCTCTAGCGAGTCCACGTGATTGGCTTCAGCCAATAGCTGAGGAGTCTTACTTCGACCCACCCAAGATGGCGCCCCAAGTAAACAAAGCGCGGGGACCGGCCCGCCCTAATGGCAGTGATTGCGGCGTAATACCGCTGTGCAAGGAAGCGTTTCCGTGAGATTAGGACACAGGTAGGGGAACTATAAAATTATTAGCAGTACTAAACTATTTTTTAAAAACAAGGGAAATGCGTCTAAATAAGATAAAACAAACGACAGAAGGAGGGTTGGTTAAAATATTCAGTAGCAGCCTGCTTCTTACAAGAAGCGCGATGTGCACGACGAAATCCAAACAGAGAGTGAGCCTCTCAACCTACCCGCTTTAAGTAGAACACCGGAGTACAGCCTCTAGCCAGTCCACGTGATTGGCTTCAGCCAATAGCTGAGGAGTCTTACTTCGACCCACCCAAGATGGCGCCCCAAGTAAACAAAGCGCGGGGACCGGCCCGCCCTAATGGCAGTGATTGCGGCGTAATACCGCTGTGCAAGGAAGCGTTTCCGTGAGATTAGGACACAGGTAGGGGAACTATAAAATTATTAGCAGTACTAAACTATTTTTTAAAAACAAGGGAAATGCGTCTAAATAAGATAAAACAAACGACAGAAGGAGGGTTGGTTAAAATATTCAGTAGCAGCCTGCTTCTTACAAGAAGCGCGATGTGCACGACGAAATCCAAACAGAGAGTGAGCCTCTCAACCTACCCGCTTTAAGTAGAACACCGGAGTACAGCCTCTAGCCAGTCCACGTGATTGGCTTCAGCCAATAGCTGAGGAGTCTTACTTCGACCCACCCAAGATGGCGCCCCAAGTAAACAAAGCGCGGGGACCGGCCCGCCCTAATGGCAGTGATTGCGGCGTAATACCGCTGTGCAAGGAAGCGTTTCCGTGAGATTAGGACACAGGTAGGGGAACTATAAAATTATTAGCAGTACTAAACTATTTTTTAAAAACAAGGGAAATGCGTCTAAATAAGATAAAACAAACGACAGAAGGAGGGTTGGTTAAAATATTCAGTAGCAGCCTGCTTCTTACAAGAAGCGCGATGTGCACGACGAAATCCAAACAGAGAGTGAGCCTCTCAACCTACCCGCTTTAAGTAGAACACCGGAGTACAGCCTCTAGCCAGTCCACGTGATTGGCTTCAGCCAATAGCTGAGGAGTCTTACTTCGACCCACCCAAGATGGCGCCCCAAGTAAACAAAGCGCGGGGACCGGCCCGCCCTAATGGCAGTGATTGCGGCGTAATACCGCTGTGCAAGGAAGCGTTTCCGTGAGATTAGGACACAGGTAGGGGAACTATAAAATTATTAGCAGTACTAAACTATTTTTTAAAAACAAGGGAAATGCGTCTAAATAAGATAAAACAAACGACAGAAGGAGGGTTGGTTAAAATATTCAGTAGCAGCCTGCTTCTTACAAGAAGCGCGATGTGCACGACGAAATCCAAACAGAGCCGTTATTGTTTAGATGCGTGTTTGAATAAGTACACATCGTTACATACATAGCCACAAAATCCTATCTGCCTTCAGCAATGTCTCATATTCAAAGTCTATTTTTGTCATTATAATATGTAAATAAGGTTTTGCTTGCATCGCGCACATTTTAAGTAGGACACTCGGCATGCCTTGTAATCGCCTGTATGTTGTTTCTCTAAACACCTCGTCACGTTATTGTATGGGCACGTGTTTTAAAAAATGTCATTATATACATAGCCAAAAAAAAATCACTGCCTTCAGCAAAGTCTCTCGATGTATGTTTGTTTGTCTTGTTTCCTTACTTAAATTTACAGGTACTATTTGACCTTAAAAGAGTCTGTTGAATACACCTTGACCTAAATAGACTCTGAGCAATACATGGTCTAAATCACTATTTTTTTCTAGGTCCTGAAGAAAGCCTACCTGACCCACTTGGGCAAAAAACAGGGCTGAAAAATGTCAACCTTTTTATGGACATTTGAAAGTGCGGAAGACTCCTAATCCCCTTTACTATACACAAAACAAATTTTAGAGTAGCCCAAATCCAGACCAATCAAAATATTTTATCTGGCTATACGAGATTTTTAATACATTTTTCGCCTATACTGTTATCCACCATCACTGATCACTACCGCACTAACCAGTGTTTACCTCCGGGTGGAGGAAGCATGAGGACTAACCCTATGATGATGCTGTCACTTTTGTAAGAGAGAGGCGGAGAATTAAGATATACCGCTACCCCAGCCTCTGTACGTGAATGAGGATTTTTTATCAGTAAATTATACAAAAATGTATAAACCCGAGTTACTCAGGTCAAGTGATCTATTCCCCCATTGATTCTTGAGCGCAAACACTCCAAACCACAAAGTATTGGCAGCCATTTTGTGACTCGGTAACCGACTCACAAGAAAATAGTAAAACAAAGATAAAAAGAAGAAAAGGGGGCAGTGTAGAAACACACTGACCGCCTAGGCATACTCCGCTGATTTTGGGCTGGCTTCGTGAATCCAGCCCCTCAAAAAAAGTTATCTATAAGCCCTGGGTGGGCCGGGTCCCGGGGGTAATGGGCAAATAATTTGTGGGGGCCCATGGTCGCTACCTCCCCGCAGCTTGGATGATTATATGCTGGGCACACAGCCCTCCGCAGCCCCTGGGACTGCCACCTCCCTGGGGCTTTATTTTAAACTGAGTGTGGAAGGGCTGCTTTCTCCCCCCACGTAGCCCTGAGGACTTCCACCTCCCCGGGGCAGGGGGGTCAGCGAACGCCACGTCCCCGAAGTTAATATTAATTTTGGATGGGAGGGCATTGCGGGTCCCACAAGCCCCTGGGACCACCACCTTTTCCTGGCTACAAGATTGATATGTCAGGGTGCAAGAAGTGCAAACAGAACCAACAGAGGTACAAAGAGAGGTACAGAAACACAGGAAAGGTACAGAAAGAGGGAACAGCAGTGCAGAAAGAGGCAAGGGAGGTATAGAAAGAGAAAAAAGAGATGCAGAAAGAGGCAAGAGGAGTTCAGAAATAAGCAACATCAGTGCAGAACGAACCAACAGAGGTGCACAAAGAGACAAGAAGAGTGCAGAAAGAGGTAGGAGATCTGCACAAAGAGGCAAGAGAGGTACAGAAAGAAGCAGGAGGATATAGAAAGAAGGAAGAGAAGTAGCAGAAAGAGGCAAGAGAATTGCTGAAGTAAGCCACAGAGGTATGGAAAGAAGCAAGAGAAGTTTAGAAAGAGGCAATAGAAGTGTAGAAGGAAGCAAAAGCAATGCAGAAAGAACCAACAGAGGTGTGAAAAGAGTCAAGATAGTTGCCGAAAAAGGAAGGAGAGGTGCACAAAGAGGCAGAGGGGCGTATAAAGAGGCATTTGTAGTGCAGAAGAAGGAACAGGGGTACAGAAAGAGGCAAGAGTAGTGCAAAAAGAGAAAAGTGGGGCGCAGAAAGAGAAAAGAGGGGTGCAGAAAAAAAGAGGAGAGGTGCAGAAAGAGGCAAGAGAGGTACAGAAGGAGGCAAAAGGGTTGCAGAAAGAAGGAAGAGACGTGCAGAAAGAGGCAGTAGAATTGCTAAATGAAGCAACAGAGGTGTAGAAAGAAGCAAGATAATTGTAGAAAGAGGCAAGTTGGGTGCAGGAAGATGCAAAAGCAGTGAAGAAAGAAACAACAGAGGTGTGAAAAGAGGCAAAAGGGTTACAGAAAAAGGTAGGATAGGTGCACAAAGAGGTAAGAGAGGTACAGAAAGAGGCAGAGGGTGCAGAAAGAAGGAAGAGAAGTAGAGAAAGAAGCAAGCAACAGAGGTGCTGAAAGAGGTGCAAAGGGTGCAGAATGAGCAAGAGAAGTGCAGAAAGATCTAACAGAGGTGCAGGCATAGAAACAGCCAGGAAAGGTGTAAAAAGAACAAACAGAGGTGTAAAAATAAGGAAGGGGGTACAGAAAAAGATAGAAGAGGTGCACAAAGAGGCAAGAGAGGTACAAAAGAGGCAGTTGGGGTGCAGATAGAAGGGAGATAAGTACAGAAAGAAGCTACAGAGCCACTGAAAGAGGTGCAAAGGTACAGAAAGACCAAGAGAAGTGCTGAAAGAACCAACAGAGGGACAGAAAGACACAACAGAGGTGCAGAAAGGCACAAGAGAGGTGCAGAAACAAATAGGGGAAGTGCGTAAAGAAGCAAGAGAAATGTAGTAAGGGCGTAGTGGGGTGGAGAAGGAGGCAAGAGAGATATAGAAAGAAACAAGAGAGATGCAGAAAGAAGTAAGATGGGTGCAGAAAGAGGGAAGAGTAGTGCAGAAAGAAGCAGCAGAGGTGCTGAAATAGGTGTGAGAAGTTCAGAAAGAGGCAGCAGAGGTGCAGAAACAGGCAGAAGAGGAAACATGGGTGCAAAAAGAGAGAAGAGGGGCACTGAAAGAGGCAAGAGTGGTACAGAAATGTGTAAGAGAGGTGCAGAAAGAAGCAAGAGCAGAGCAGTAAAGTACAACAGAGGTGCAGTTGGAAGCAAGAGGGAACAGAAAGAAGCAAAAGAAGAGCAGAAACAAGCAAAAGAGATGCAGAAAGAGGCCAGAGACCTGCAGAAAGAGGCAAGAGAGGTGCACAAAGAAGGAAGAAGGGTGCAGAAAGAGGCAAGTGGGGTACAGAATGAAGGAAGAGAGGTGTACAAAGAAGCAAGAGACGTGCAGAAAGAAACAACAGAGGTGCAGAAAGAAGCATGAGCAGTGCAAACACATTCAACAGAGGTACAGAAAGAGGTAAGGGGGTAGCAGAAAGCAAGAGAAGTGCAGAAAAAAGCAAAAGAGGTGCAGAGGCGGCAAGAGAAGTTCAGAAAGAGGCAACAGATGTGCAGAAACAGGCAGAAGAGGTACAGTAAGAGGGAACAGGGTGCAGAAAGAGTGAAGAGGGGTGCCAAAAGAGACAATAGGGGTGCAGAAATTTAAAAGAGAGGTACAGAAAGAAGTAAGAGCAAAGCAGTAAGAAACAACAGAGGTACAGAAAGTGGGGAGAGGGATACAGAAAGAGACAAGAGCAGTGCAAAAAGAGCCAAGAGATGTGCTTGGAAAAGGGAAGAAGGGTACAAAAAGAGGCATGAGGGGTACAGAAAGAAGGAAGAGAAGTGCAGAAAGAAGCAACAGAGGTGTCGAAAGAGTCACAAAGGGTACACAAAGAGGAAAGAGGGGTACAGAAAGAGGCAGGAGGGATGCAGAAAGAATAAAGAGAAGTGCATCAAGAAGCAACAGAGGTGCTGAAAGAGGCGCAAAGGGTGCAGAAAGAGCAAGAGAATTGCAGAAAGAACCAACAGAGGTACAGAAAGAGGCAAGAGAGGTACAGGAACAGGCAGAAAGGGTGCAGAAAGAAGGAAGAGATGTGCAGAAAGAGACAAGAGAATTACTGAATGAAGCAGGAGAAGTGTAGAAAGAGGCAAGTGAGGTGCAGAAAGAAGCAAGAGCAGTGCAGAAAGAACCAACAAAGGTACAAAAAGAGGCAAGAGGGGTGCAGATAAGGGTAAGAGAGGTACGCAAAGAGGCAAGAGATGTTCGGAAAGAGGCAGGAGGGGTGCAGAAAGAAGGAAGAGAAGTGCTGAAAGAAGCAACAGAGGTACTGCAAGACGTGCAAATGGTACAGAAAGAGCAAGAGAAGTTCAGAAAGAATCAACAGAGGTACAGCAAGAGGCAAAAGAGATACCAAACCAGGCAGGAAAGGTGTGGAAAGAGGGAACAGGGGTGAAGAAAGAGGCAAGAGGGGTACAGAAAGAAGCAAGAGCAGTGCAGAATGAACCAACGGAGGTGCAAAAAGAGATAAGAGGAGTGCATAAAGAGGTAGGAGAGACACACAAAGAGGCAAGAGAGGTACAGAAAGAAGCAGGAGGGGTGTAGAAAGAAGAAAGAGAGGTGCAGAAAGAGGCAAATGAATTGCTGAAAGAAGCAAGAGAGGTAGAGAAATAGGGAGAGGAAATACAGAAAGAGGCATGATGATGCAGATATTTGCAAATGAGTTGCAGAAAGAAGCAAGAGCAGTGCAGAAAGAACTAACAGAGGCACAAAAAGAGGAACGAGGGGTGTAGAAAGAGGTAGGAGAGATGCACGAATAAGCAAGAGAGGTACAGAAAGAGGCAGGAGGGGTACAGAAAGAAGGAAGAGAAGTGCAGGAAGAAGCAACAGAAGTGCTGAAAGAGTTGTGGAGAGTGTAGAAAGAGGCAAGAAAAGTATTGAAAGAAGAAACAGCTGTACAGCAAGAAGCAAGAGAGGTTCAGAAACATGCAGGAAAGGTGCAGAAAGAGGGAACAAGGGAGCAAACAGAAGCAAGAGAGATGCAGAAAGATGTAAGAGGGGTGCAGAAAGCGGCAAGAGAGGTGCATAATGAAGCAAGTGAGATGCCAAAAGAGGCTACTGAGGTGCAGAACGATGCAAGAGAAGTGCAGAAACAAGCAAGAGAAGTGCAGAAAGAGACAAGAAAATTGCTGAAAGAAGCTACAGAGGTATTTAAAGAAGCAAGAGAAGTATAGAAAGAGTCAAGTGAGGGACAGGAAGAAGTAAGAGCAGCACAGAAAGAACCAACAGAGGTGCAAAAAGAAGAAAGAGGAGTGCAGAAAAGGGTAGAAGATGTGCACAAAGAGGCAAGAGAGGTACAGAAAGAGACACTGGGGTACAGAAAGAAGGAAGAGAAGAACAGAAAGAGGCAACAGAGCTGCTGACAGAGGCGCGTCGGGTACAGAAAGAGCAAGAGAAGCGCTGAAAGAACTAACTGAGGTACAGAAAGACGCAACAGAGGTATAAAAAGACACAAGAGAGGTGTAGAAACAAATAAGAGAAGTACATAGAGAAGCAACAGAGATATAATAAGGGAGAAGTGGGGTGGAGAAGGAGGCAAGAAGGATATAGAAAGAAACAAGAGACGTGCATAAAGAGGTAAGAGGGGTGCAGAAAGAAGGAAGAAAAGTTCAGAAGGAAGCAACAGAGGTGCTAAAAGAGGCATAACAATTGCAGAAAGAAGGAAGAGAAGTGCAGATAGTACCAACAGAGGTACAGAAAGACACAAGAGAAGTTCAGAAAGCGCAGCAGAGTTGAAGAAACAGGCAGAAGAGGTGTAGAAAGACGGAGCAGGAGTGCAGAAAGAGAGAAGAGTGCTGAAAGAGGCAAGAGGGGTGCAGGAATTTACAAGAGAGGTGCAGAAAGAAGCTAGAGCAGAGCAGTAAATAAACAACAGAGGTGCAGAAGGAGGCAAAAGGGGTACAAAAAGAGGCAAAAGAAGAGCAGAAACAAGTGAAGGAAATGCAGAAAGAGGCTAGAGGGGTGCAGAAAGAGGCAAGAGAGGAGAAAAAAGAGAGAAGAAGGGTGCAGAAAGAGGCAAGTGGGGTACAGAAAGAAGCAAGAGAGGTGTAGAAAGAGGCAAAAGAAGTGTAGAAAGAAACAACAGAGGTGCAGATAAAGGCATGAGCAGTGCTGAAACAACGAACAGAGGTACATAAAGAGGTAAGAAAGGAACAGAAAGAAGCAAGAGAAGTACAGAAAAAAGCAAAAGAAGTACAGAAAGTAGCAAGTGAAGTTCAGTATAAGGCAGCATATGTGCAGAAACAGGCAGAAGAGGTGCAGAAAGAGGGAACGGGGTCCAGAAAGAGAGAAGAGGGGGCCTCTTAGTTTAGGATTTTGCCTTAAGTTAGTTCTGTGATTCGGGCTCACAATGCATAATTTCCTGGGTGTGTCCAGCGTGTTTCCGACACTTGCATAGATTTTTCAGATGCAAATGGACATAGCATGATGGATGCACTATGCAGTAGCCCTTCTGCAGTACAGTCAAGACCAGGGCCGGACTGGGAACACCAACAAGCCCAGGCTGGTTGCTGCCCAACTGTCCTGGGAGCGGGGATGGGGAATTATAGCCACAAAGCTATAAAGCTATAAAGCTCTCAAAATGGAATCCACTCAGGGAGTGGTGGTGGTCCCTAAAGTGATGGGGAACACACAGTGTTGTTTAAATGCCCCTCACACACCAACAGGCCCCTTGGTGTCATGCTTCATCATCGGGGCCTTCGCACCCCTCTACGGGATGCGGCGTGCTACGACTCACGGCTACGCAGGAGCACTAAGTAGTGAACTATTTGAGGGGGTGTGTGTACTAAGTGAGTGAAGTGAGGTGAAAAAAGTGAGAAAGTTAAAAAATACCTGGCACGTAGGAAAAAATAATTTATTACGTCCTCGGCTGGTATTATTAAAAATGTGCAAAGTGAGGTTGTAGGTATACGAATTAAGGTATTACAACCAAGGTGTCAACATGTTTCGGAGCGCAAGGGCTCCTTCTTCAGGACAAGGATAAGCACGTATCCTCACCTTACTCACATGAGAAATGTTAAAGTCTTTAAAAAGAATTACAAAATGTGTAATGTACTTAACAATGTTATAGGTCAGTTCAGTTGCGCCCAATAGGCGTTGATGAGAACCTGTGGAGAAAACATAAAAAACTCAATGGTTCAAAAAGAATGATTCTCCTAGTACACACGGTTTTATAAAAGAACCCAAAAATGAGGTTCAAAAAACCTGTAAGAAAAAACATTCAAATTGCGAAAGTTTAAAAAGGACAATACACAGATATACACAAACATACAGTCACAATGTCGAAACTCTCCCTGATTCAATGGAAAGAGAACCAAGGGAAAGGATGACAAGATCAGGGCGTACTTATTGGTCTCAGTCCGATAACCTCATGAGCCTATGCGTAGTATTGGGGGGATCCTTCCATAATGCTCAGTAAAGCAACCTAGAAGGTGTTCAAAAGTACGATTCAGTTGTTTTTATGAGCACCAGCCAATGTAAAGCACGCAGAAAGTACTAGTAGTTCCAGCTTTTACTCACAGTTACCGCATAGCTATTTGCCTGCCTGCCCCTCAACGCTGCTCCGATGAAGTGAGCGGTTGTGGGTGGCGGTGTGTTATTTATACTCGTCTGCTTGCTAATTAGTGAGTAAGACTGAGTAATGGAATTAGGAAACCTGCCCAAATAAGGAGTTTTTGGCCTCGGGATCCGGAGTTGCGCGAACAGCTCAGTGTCAACCGCACATGTGATAGTGGCAACAGTAACGGTAGTCTGCGCATGGGTGTCACAGGAAGTGAACGCGCATGCGTGAATCTCAAACGCTGTTCTCGAAAAACAGTCAGAAATAATGAAAGGGGGTATGATATCTATTCATCTTAAAAGGTTCCATGGAATAGAATCATTGAGGCCGGTGGTGTCAGTCCCGAGGCGGAACACCCACCGTTGCTCTTTTTCGAGGAGTCCTACCTCCGAAGGTAACTGTTCGATCACCGTCCAATGTAGCTCATTGACACAGTGTTGATGTTCAAGAAAATGGGTTGACATCTTTGTTGTTGACTTCTTGCACCTGATGTTGCTTTTGTGCTCATTGATTCTTACTTTTACTGGTCTTGTTGTCATTCCCACATATTCTTTTGCACATGGACATGTGATCAAATATACAACATTTTTGCTGTTGCAATTTGTGAATGCCCGTTGTTCCCAGTTAATGCCATTTGAAAAATTGAGAATATTGCTTTTTTTAGTAAGGTGACAACTGTTACAATTACCACAAGGGTGGTGACCCTGAACCCCTTGTAGTCTTGGCTGTTTTTCTCTTGCTGGAGGTGGTCTCGTATGGACAAGCATGTCTTTCAAGTTCCTACCTCATCTGTGCGCAAACAGGGGTTTTTCCAGTGCTAGGGTGCCACTTGGAAGTATACGCCAATGTCTATTGACTAGTTTGGTAACTTAGTTGGTTACTGGGCTGTATGTAGTTACACAAACTGTTCTTTCAGCTTGGTTGTCTTTTTCAGGATTGTCTTCCAATAGAGCCTCACGATTGTTGTTCCTTGCTCTCTTCATGGGTTTCCTGATCACCCGATCAGGGTATTTTCTCTGTCTCAGTTTTTGGCTGAGATCCTTAGCTTGACTTTTGTATTTTGCAATATCACTGCAGTTCCGACGCAGGCGAAGGAACTGCCCATACGGTAGGTTCTCCCTCAGGTGACGTGGATGAAAACTGTCAAACCTGAGGAGACAGTTCCTGGCTGTCGGTTTAAAATGAGTCTCTGTCTTCAAAAAACCAGCCTCGTGGTAAATGTTCAGGTCCAAGAAAATCATGGTATTGTTCGACATTTGGTGAGTGAATTTGAGGAATGCGTTTTGGTCGTTAAGCCAGAGCATGAACTCATAAATCGAGTTTTCATCGCCTTCCAATATCACCAAGATGTCGTCGATATATCTTCGCAATGTATGGATTCTACCCCTGTAGGGGTTGCTTGGGTGTAGGATCTTGGAGGACTCCAGGTGATGGACATAGAGTCCCGCCAGGCTCGGGGTAAAAGTGCTGCCCATGCTGGTCCCATGGCTTTGCCAGAAGAGTGTGCCCTCATACTCGAAAAAGTTATTGGTGAGCGCTAGTGAGATACACTCCATCACTACATTACGAGGGGTATGGTATCTCCATTTGGTAGAATGGAGTACTTCCTCAATAATTTGTAGGGTCTCATCATGTGGGAGACTCGTGTAGAGACTCTCCACATCCAGGCTAAGAAGCATCTGTGAGGTTGGATCAAAGGGCTGGTTTTGTAGCAGTTGTAATACTACTTTTGTGTCTTTGAGGTACGTGTCAGTGGCCTGTACCAAAGGTCTTAGGAAGACATCGGCGAACTTAGACAGCGGTTCCAGAATTGATGAAATACCGGACACTATTGGGCGCCCAGGGGGGTTCTCAAGGTTTTTATGCACTTTGGGTATGGTATAAAAGTACGGAATGCGAGGATTTTTTTGGACCAAGAATTCTGATTCTTTCTTTGTTAACCAGTCGTGTGCGAGAGCCTCTTCAACCATCCCCCCGATCTGTACTCGCAGGGACTCTGTTGGATCTTCGACTAGGACCTGATAGTTTCTGTTATCAGAGAGGAGTCTTCTACATTCTGTGTCATAGGCTGTGGTGGTTTGGATGACCACCGCTCCCCCCTTGTCTGCAGGTTTTATTGTCAGGTTCTTATTGAGTCTCAATTCCTATATTGCCTCATTTTCCATTTTGCTCAGATTCTGGAACACCCTGTGGTTAGTTTCCAAATTTTTAAGTTCCTGCATGACAGCTTTTTCAAAAGCTAATACCTCCACCGGCAGTTGGTTATCCAACGGTGTGAAGGTCGATCTAGGTTTTAGACCGGAGTCTGAGTTCTTCAAAGAGGGTTCTATATCTTTGAAGAATGCCCTCAATTTGATTGTTCTTATAAAGTCCTGCATTTCCTTGTGTAGTAGGAAGATATCTGGTTTGTTTGTGGGAACGTATCCCAAGCCCTTGTTGAGAACCCTTTGTTGCAACTCAGTGAGGGGCCATGGGGTTATGTTGATTACTAGGTTCCCCTCTTGCTCGTGGAAGCTTGATTCGCCGTCATGCTCCTCGTCAGGACCCTCGGGTCTGTTTCCTCTGTTGGTTGCCATCTGACATTGTTGCCTTTCTTGTTCCTCCCTCTGCGGGATCCCTGGCCCCAGGATAAAAAAGGCTGGGCATTTTGGGGTGCATTGGTTTGTTCCGGAACCCACTGGGGATACGTTGGTCCCATTTGCTGAGGTACAAATTGGTATCGTGGAAACTGGAAGGGGTTCTGGTAAGGATTGAATTGAGGTCCTTGAAAACCTCGCCAGCCTCTCTGGCGGGGGAATTGAGATCTTTGCTGTCGAAAGCCTCCCCTTTGTTTCCTTTGTTGGAAACCCCCAGAGTTGGTACTCGAAGTGCTACCATCAGAGCTCACACTGTCCGTATCACTTGCATTCTCTTTCATCACGTAGTCTGCTCCTGTATACAGGTATGCTCTCTCCGGGGTAAACCGGTCTTTATCTTTTTTCAATTTATTGAATTTACTTTGTTTTAAAGTAGCTTCAAAGTCCTTCATTTTTTGGTTCAGTTCTTCCAAACCTTTCTTTATGTCAGCTGGTGACATGAATGCTTTAAGCTGAACCTCCAGTTTTTGGATCTCTACTTTAAGTTCCAAAGATTTTCTTGCGGCTGTTTGGACTATCAGCACCAGCCAATCCCTGGTGCAATGCCACGAGATAAGCGACCATGCGTTTTTGAAAACTAGGTCATCTTGAAAAATGAAAGGCTCGGTTTTAACCAATAGACCCTGCAGGGCCATTTTGTTTCTCAGGTATTCCCTCATTAAAAGACCATGTAGGGCTGTTCTTATCTGCGTTTTTCTGGCATTCATTAGCTCATCCCAGTCTGCTACCCCTGGACCTGGGTCGCTGTTGCTAAGGCCTTCAAAGGGATTAACATCTGCGAGAATACGGTTGATGTCATCCTCACTGAAGGTCAGTCCATGTTCATCCTCCATGATGTTAAGAGGAGGGTTGGAAGGTACAGAGTTGTGTATGAAAAAGGTGTCTGTGTACGTCCTAAAAGTTTAAATGGGAAGGGGCTCCCACAGCTGTGCGCTGTCTAGAACTACGATATAACCAGAGGGGGGAGAGAGAGAGTCAGTGGATTCGGTCTCCCTTGGTAATGCGAACAAACAAAATGGAATCCACTCAGGGAGTGGTGGTGGTCCCTAAAGTGATGGGGAACACACAGTGTTGTTTAAATGCCCCTCACACACCAACAGGCCCCTTGGTGTCATGCTTCATCATCGGGGCCTTCGCACCCCTCTACGGGATGCGGCGTGCTACGACTCACGGCTACGCAGGAGCACTAAGTAGTGAACTATTTGAGGGGGTGTGTTTACTAAGTGAGTGAAGTGAGGTGAAAAAAGTGAGAAAATTTAAAAATACCTGGCACGTAGGAAAAAATAATAATTTATTACGTCCTCGGCTGGTATTATTAAAAATGTGCAAAGTGGGGTTGTAGGTATACGAATTAAGGTATTACAACCAAGGTGTCAACATGTTTCGGAGCGCAAGGGCTCCTTCTTCAGGACATGGATAAGCACATATCCTCACCTTACTCACATGAGAAATGTTAAAGTGTTTAAAAAGAATTACAAAATGTGTAATGTACTTAACAATGTTATAGGTCAGTTCAGTTGCGCCCAATAGGCGTTGATGAGAACCTGTGGAGAAAACATAAAAAACACAATGGTTCAAAAACTAAGAAAAGAATGATTCTCCTAGTACACACGGTTTTATAATAGAACCCAAAAATGAGGTTAAAAAAACCTGTAAGAAAAAACATTCAAATTGCGAAAGTTTAAAAAGGACAATACACAGATATACACAAACATACAGTCACAATGTCGAAACTCTCCCTGATTCAATGGAAAGAGAACCAAGGGAAAGGATGACAAGATCAGGGCTTACTTATTGGTCTCAGTCCGATAACCTCATGAGCCTATGCGTAGTATTGGGGGGATCCTTCCATAATGCTCAGTAAAGCAACCTAGAAGGTGTTCAAAAGTACGATTCAGTTGTTTTTATGAGCACCAGCCAATGTAAAGCACGCAGAAAGTACTAGTAGTTCCAGCTTTTACTCACGGTTACCGCATAGCTATTTGCCTGCCTTCCCCTCAACGCTGCTCCGATGAAGTGAGCGGTTGTGGGTGGCGGTGTGTTATTTATAGTCGTCTGCTTGCTAATTAGTGAGTAAGACTGACTAATGGAATTAGAAAACCTGCCCAAATAAGGAGTTTTTGGCCTCAGGATCCGGAGTTGCGCGACCAGCTCAGTGTCAGCCGCACATGTGATAGTGGCAACAGTAACGGTAGTCTGTGCATGCGTGTCACAGGAAGTGAACGCGCATGCGTGAATCTCAAACGCTGTTCTCGAAAAACAGTCAGAAATAATGAAAGGGGGTATGATATCTATTCATCTTAAAAGGTTCCATGGAATAGAATCATTGAGGCCGGTGGTGTCAGTCCCGAGGCGGAACACCCACCGTTGCTCTTTTTCGAGGAGTCCTACCTCCGAAGGTAACTGTTCGATCACCGTCCAATGTAGCTCATTGACACAGTGTTGATGTTCAAGAAAATGGGTTGACATCTTTGTTGTTGACTTCTTGCACCTGATGTTGCTTTTGTGCTCATTGATTCTTACTTTTACTGGTCTTGTTGTCATTCCCACATATTCTTTTGCACATGGACATGTGATCAAATATACAACATTTTTGCTGTTGCAATTTGTGAATGCCCGTTGTTCCCAGTTAGTGCCATTTGAAAAATTGAGAATATTGCTTTTTTTAGTAAGGTGACAACTGTTACAATTACCACAAGGGTGGTGACCCTGAACCCCTTGTAGTCTTGGCTGTTTTTCTCTTGCTGGAGGTGGTCTCGTATGGACAAGCATGTCTTTCAAGTTCCTACCTCGTCTGTGCGCAAACAGGGGTTTTTCCAGTGCTAGGGTGCCACTTGTAAGTATACGCCAATGTCTATTGACTAGTTTGGTAACTTGGTTGGTTACTGGGCTGTATGTAGTTACACAAACTGTTCTTTCAGCTTGGTTGTCTTTTTCAGGATTGTCTTCCAATAGAGCCTCACGATTGTTGTTCCTTGCTCTCTTCATGGCTTTCTGGATCACCCGATCAGGGTATTTTCTCTGTCTCAGTTTTTGGCTGAGATCCTTAGCTTGACTTTTGTATTTTGCAATATCACTGCAGTTCCGACGCAGGCGAAGGAACTGCCCATACGGTAGGTTCTCCCTCAGGTGACGTGGATGAAAACTGTCAAACCTGAGGAGACAGTTCCTGGCTGTCGGTTTAAAATGAGTCTCTGTCTTCAAAAAACCAGCCTCGTGGTAAATGTTCAGGTCCAAGAAAATCATGGTATTGTTCGACATTTGGTGAGTGAATTTGAGGAATGCGTTTTGGTCGTTAAGCCAGAGCATGAACTCAGAAATCCAGTTTTCATCGCCTTCCCATATCACCAAGATGTCGTCGATATATCTTCGCCATGTATGGATCCTACCCCTGTAGGGGTTGCTTGGGTGTAGGATCTTGGAGGACTCCAGGTGATGGACATAGAGTCCCGGCAGGCTCGGGGCAAAAGTGCTGCCCATGCTGGTCCCATGGCTTTGCCAGAAGAGTGTGCCCTCATACACGAAAAAGTTCTTGGTGAGCGCTAGTGAGATACACTCAATTACTACCTCGGGACTGACACCACCGGCCTCAATGATTCTATTCCATGGAACCTTTTAAGATGAATAGATATCTTACCACCTTTTATTATTTCTGACTGTTTTTCGAGAACAGCGTCTGAGATTCACGCATGCGCGTTCACTTCCTGTGACACGCATGCGCAGACTACCGTTACTGTTGCCACTATCACATGTGCGGCTGACACTGAGCTGGTCGCGCAACTCCGGATCCCGAGGCCAAAAACTCCTTATTTGGGCAGGTTTCCTAATTCCATTAGTCAGTCTTACTCACTAATTAGCAAGCAGACGAGTATAAATAACACACCGCCACCCACAACCGCTCACTTCATCGGAGCAGCGTTGAGGGGAAGGCAGGCAAATAGCTATGCGGTAACCGTGAGTAAAAGCTGGAACTACTAGTACTTTCTGCGTGCTTTACATTGGCTGGTGCTCATAAAAACAACTGAATCGTACTTTTGAACACCTTCTAGGTTGCTTTACTGAGCATTATGGAAGGATCCCCCCAATACTACGCATAGGCTCATGAGGTTATCGGACTGAGACCAATAAGTAAGCCCTGATCTTGTCATCCTTTCCCTTGGTTCTCTTTCCATTGAATCAGGGAGAGTTTCGACATTGTGACTGTATGTTTGTGTATATCTGTGTATTGTCCTTTTTAAACTTTCGCAATTTGAATGTTTTTTCTTACATGTTTTTTGAACCTCATTTTTGGGTTCTATTATAAAACCGTGTGTACTAGTAGAATCATTCTTTTCTTAGTTTTTGAACCATTGTGTTTTTTATGTTTTCTCCACAGGTTCTCATCAACGCCTATTGGGCGCAACTGAACTGACCTATAACATTGTTAAGTACATTACACATTTTGTAATTCTTTTTAAACACTTTAACATTTCTCATGTGAGTAAGGTGAGGATACGTGCTTATCCTTGTCCTGAAGAAGGAGCCCTTGCGCTCCGAAACATGTTGACACCTTGGTTGTAATACCTTAATTCGTATACCTACAACCCCACTTGTGCACATTTTTAATAATACCAGCCGAGGACGTAATAAAAAATTTTTTCCTACGTGCCAGGTATTTTTTAATTTTCCCACTTTTTTCACCTCACTTCACTCACTTAGTAAACACACCCCCTCAAATAGTTCACTACTTAGTGCTCCTGCGTAGCCGTGAGTCGTAGCACGCCGCATCCCGTAGAGGGGTGCGAAGGCCCCGATGATGAAGCATGACACCAAGGGGCCTGTTGGTGTGTGAGGGGCATTTAAACAACACTGTGTGTTCCCCATCCCTTTAGGGACCACCACCACTCCCTGAGTGGATTCCATTTTGTTTGTTCGCATTACCAAGGGAGACCGAATCCACTGACTCTCTCTCTCCCCCCTCTGGTTATATCATAGTTCTAGACAGCGCACAGCTGTGGGAGCCCTTTCCCATTTAAACTTTTAGGACGTACACAGACAACTTTTTCATACACAACTCTGTACCTTCCAACCCTCCTCTTAACATCATGGAGGATGAACATGGACTGACCTTCAGTGAGGATGACATCGACCGTATTCTCGCAGATGTTAATCCCTTTGAAGGCCTTAGCAACAGTGACCCAGGTCCAGCGGTAGCAGACTGGGATGAGCTAATGAATGCCAGAAAAACGCAGATAAGAACACCCCTACATGGTCTTTTAATGAGGGAATACCTGAGAAACAAAATGGCCCCGCAGGGTCTATTGGTTAAAACCGAGCCTTTCATTTTCCAAGATGACCGAGTTTTCAAAAAAGCATGGTCGCTTATCTCGTGGCATTGCACCAGGGATTGGCTGGTGCTGATAGTCCAAACAGCCGCAAGAAAATCTTTGGAACTTAAAGTAGAGATCCAAAAACTGGAGGTTCAGCTTAAAGCATTCATGTCACCAGCTGACATAAAGAAAGGTTTGGAAGAACTGAACCAACAAATGAAGGACTTTGAAGCTACTTTAAAACAAAGTAAATTCAATAAATTGAAAAAAGATAAAGACCGGTTTACCCCGGAGAGAGCATACCCGTATACACGAGCAGACTACGTGATGAAAGAGAATGCAAGTGATATGGACAGTGTGAGCTCTGATGGTAGCACTTCGAGTACCAACTCTGGGGGTTTCCAACAAAGGAAACAAAGGGGAGGCTTTCGACAGCAAAGATCTCAATTCCCCCGCCAGAGAGGCTGGCGAGGCTTTCAAGGACCTCAATTCAATCCTTACCAGAACCCCTTCCAGTTTACACAATACCAATTTGTCCCTCCGCAAATTGGACCAATGTATCCCCAGTGGATCCGGAACAAACCAATGCACCCCAAAATGCCCAGCATTTTTTATCCTGGGGACAGGGATCCCGCAGAGGGAGGAACAAGAAAGGCAACAATGTCAGATGGCAACCAACAGAGGAAACAGACCCGAGGGTCCTGACGAGGAGCATGACAGCGAATCAAGCTTCCACAAGCAAGAGGGGAACCTAATAATCAACATAACCCCATGGCCCCTCACTGAGTTGCAACAAAGGGTTCTCAACAAGGGCTTGGGATACGTTCCCACAAACAAACCAGATATCTTCCTACTACACAAGGAAATGCAGGACTTTATAAGAACAATCAAATTGAGGGCATTCTTCAAAGATATAGAACCCTCTTTGGAGAACTCAGACACCGGTCTAAAACCTAGATCGACCTTCACACCGTTGGATAACCAACTCCCGGTGGAGGTATTAGCTTTTGAAAAAGCTGTCATGCAGGAACTTAAAAAATTGGAAACTAACCACAGGGTGTTCCAGAATCTGAGCAAAATGGGAAATGAGGCAATAAAGGAATTGAGACTCAATAAGAACCTGACAATAAAACCTGCAGACAAGGGGGGAGCGGTGGTCATCCAAACCACCACAGCCTATGACACAGAATGTAGAAGACTCCTCTCTGATAACAGAAACTATCAGGTCCTAGTCGAAGATCCAACAGAGTCCCTGCGAGTACAGATCGGGGGGATGGTTAAAGAGGCTCTCGCACACGACTGGTTAACAAAGAAAGAATCAGAATTCTTGGTCCAAAAAATTCCTCGCATTCCGTACTTTTATACCATACCCAAAGTGCATAAAAACCTTGAGAACCCCCCTGGGCGCCCAATAGTGTCCGGTATTTCATCAATTCTGGAACCGCTGTCTAAGTTCGCCGATGCCTTCCTAAGACCTTTGGTACAGGCCACTGACACGTACCTCAAAGACACAAAAGCAGTATTACAACTGCTACAAAACCAGCCCTTTGATCCAACCTCACAGATGCTTCTAAGCCTGGATGTGGAGAGTCTCTACACGAGTCTCCCACATGATGAGACCCTTCACATAATTGAGGAAGTACTCCATTCTACCAACTGGAGATACCATACCCCTCGTAATGTAGTGATGGAGTGTATCTCACTAGCGCTCACCAAGAACTTTTTCGAGTATGAGGGCACACTCTTCTGGCAAAGCCATGGGACCAGCATGGGCAGCACTTTTGCCCCGAGCCTGGCGGGACTCTATGTCCATCACCTGGAGTCCTCCAAGATCCTACACCCAAGCAACCCCTACAGGGGTAGGATCCATACATGGCGAAGATATATCAACGACATCTTGGTGATATGGGAAGGCGATGAAAACTCGATTTCGGAGTTCATGCTCTGGCTTAACGACCAAAACGCATTCCTCAAATTCACTCACCAAATGTCGAACAATACCATGATTTTCTTGGACCTGAACATTTACCACGAGGCTGGTTTTTTGAAGACAGAGACTCATTTTAAACCGACAGCCAGGAACTGTCTCCTCAGGTTTGACAGTTTTCATCCACGTCACCTGAGGGAGAACCTACCATATGGGCAGTTCCTTCGCCTGCGTCGGAACTGCAGTGATATTGCAAAATACAAAAGTCAAGCTAAGGATCTCAGCCAAAAACTGAGACAGAGAAAATACCCTGATCGGGTGATCCAGAAAGCCATGAAGAGAGCAAGGAACAACAATTGTGAGGCTCTATTGGAAGACAATCCTGAAAAAGACAACCAAGCTGAAAGAACAGTTTGTGTACCTACATACAGCCCAGTAACCAACCAAGTTACCAAACTAGTCAATAGACATTGGCGTATATGTACAAGTGGCACCCTAGCACTGGAAAAACCCCTGTTTGCGCACAGACGAGGTAGGAACTTGAAAGACATGCTTGTCCATACGAGACCACCTCCAGCAAGAGAAAACCAGCCAAGACTACAAGGGGTTCAGGGTCACCACCCTTGTGGTAATTGTAACAGTTGTCACCTTACTAAAAAAAGCAATATTCTCAATTTTTCAAATGGCACTAACTGGGAACAACGGGCATTCACAAATTGCAACAGCAAAAATGTTGTATATTTGATCACATGTCCATGTGCAAAAGAATATGTGGGAATGACAACAAGACCAGTAAAAGTAAGAATCAATGAGCACAAAAGCAACATCAGGTGCAAGAAGTCAACAACAAAGATGTCAACCCATTTTCTTGAACATCAACACTGTGTCAATGAGCTACATTGGACGGTGATCGAACAGTTACCTTCGGAGGTAGGACTCCTCAAAAAAGAGCAACGGTGGGTGTTCCGCCTCGGGACTGACACCACCAGCCTCAATGATTCTATTCCATGGAACCTTTTAAGATGAATAGATATCATACCACCTTTCATTATTTCTGACTGTTTTTCGAGAACAGCGTCTGAGATTCACGCATGCGCGTTCACTTCCTGTTACACGCATGCGCAGACTACCGTTACTGTTGCCACTATCACATGTGCGGCTGACACTGAGCTGGTCGCGCAACTCCGGATCCCGAGGCCAAAAACTCCTTATTTGGGCAGGTTTCCTAATTCCATTAGTCAGTCTTACTCACTAATTAGCAAGCAGAGGAGTATAAATAACACACCGCCACCCACAACCGCTCACTTCATTGGAGCAGCGTTGAGGGGAAGGCAGGCAAATAGCTATGCGGTAACCGTGAGTAAAATCTGGAACTACTAGTACTTTCTGCGTGCTTTACATTGGCTGGTGCTCATAAAAACAACTGAATCGTACTTTTGAACACCTTCTAGGTTGCTTTACTGAGCATTATGGAAGGTTCCCCCCCAATACTACGCATAGGCTCATGAGGTTATCGGACTGAGACCAATAAGTAAGCCCTGATCTTGTCATCCTTTCCCTTGGTTCTCTTTCCATTGAATCAGGGAGAGTTTCGACATTGTGACTGTATGTTTGTGTATATCTGTGTATTGTCCTTTTTAAACTTTCGCAATTTGAATGTTTTTTCTTACAGGTTTTTTGAACCTCATTTTTGGGTTCTATTATAAAACCATGTGTACTAGGAGAATCATTATTTTCTTAGTTTTTGAACCATTGTGTTTTTTATGTTTTCTCCACAGGTTCTCATCAACGCCTATTGGGGCGCAACTGAACTGACCTATAACATTGTTAAGTACATTACACATTTTGTAATTCTTTTTAAACACTTTAACATTTCTCATGTGAGTAAGGTGAGGATACGTGCTTATCCATGTCCTGAAGAAGGAGCCCTTGCGCTCCGAAACATGTTGACACCTTGGTTGTCATACCTTAATTCGTATACCTACAACCCCACTTTGCACATTTTTAATAATACCAGCCGAGAACGTAATAAATTATTTTTTCCTACGTGCCAGGTATTTTTTAATTTTCTCACTTTTTTCACCTCACTTCACTCACTTAGTAAACACACCCCTTCAAATAGTTCACTACTTAGTGCTCCTGCGTAGCCGTGAGTCGCAGCACGCCGCATCCCGTAGAGGGGTGCGAAGGCCCCGCTGATGAAGCATGACACCAAGGGGCCTGTTGGTGTTTGAGGGGCATTTAAACAACACTGTGTGTTCCCCATCACTTTAGGGACCACCACCACTCCCTGAGTGGATTCCATTTTGTGTGTTCGTAATTTCATACACAACACACCATTGCACCATGACTTGGACATTTCCCACATTAAGCATCTCTGTATTCCTGATGTGATGTGATGGTTGGCAAACGTCTCCCTTGTCTTACTTCTCTGGTTAATGCCACGCATTGTACCTTCATCTGTTTTTTGTGTTTTGTTACAGGCCTTTGAGCCTCCGAGCATTGTTCTGCAAACCATGGTAAATGTGTATTTTGTCAATTGTGGCCAGATGTGGTATTTTTATCATTCTGTAAAGAACAAGAAGAGTTGGAGGGTCTGTGAAGCAAAGTGCCGAGTCTACAAGGTCCTCATTAAAAGCTACACATTTGGATTGCACTGAACCAGACCAAAGTGGTCACAAGACACTAGGTGTACGGTAGATATCCTATCAGCCCACCCACTTGGCGGAGCCTCGTCATGTAGGACGTCTAAAACCAGGATGGTGTGTCCAAGCCTAGATGAATTGGCTAGACAGCACACAATTATGGTTCATACAATAGAAGTGTCCACGCCACTGGGCGGTACTGGTACAGTGCAGTGCAAGAAGAAAAAGTGAGTGAGTGATGTTAAAATGACGGTCAAGGCAAAAGAAAAACTTTTTATTAGTATTCACCTGGACATCAGATTAAAAAGAGATGCAGGACAGTGTGACAAAATCACTGTCTACTTTGCTGTGTTGTTAAATAGGCCAACATGTTTCTGCCAATAGGTGAAACTACACCGGCATTCTTCAGGGCCACTTATATGGGATGTTGCTACTGCAAAGGTACACTCTAATAGTAGTATAAAGAAGTGAAGATAACAGACCAAAAGTATAAGACTGTCAAACTAATGGAGTGGTCACTAGGACCATCCTACCGTATCCTCTTGAACCGTTTGTTGATAGAGGATGCAGTCCTGTAAACAAAAAAACAGAAGGACAAAAACTACTTTGTGTTCTTCAAACATAACAAGCTTACAGGAGCAGTTAACCCCAAAAAGGGTTATACTATTACGACATGAGGACCAGTACAAGACTCAGCAAGGCCAGTCCAAATTAGAACGGCCACTTAATTTATTACAGGTTGCATTTAAAATAAACCACAGAAATTTCTGAATACAAAAATGAAAACAATAAAAAAGACTTACCCAGCAATGTGTGGGAGTCAAGCCTCACCTCACCCGGCAACGGCTAGGAGATTGAGGCCCCGCTCTATGCACAAACAAATATATGTAGACATGTAAACCGGAGCGACTATAAAGATCTGGAAAGTATCCTAAGTCAGTACTATGTTTCAAAAGTTTGCGCATATAAACAACTGGTTGTTAGTTGCCCGCAGTGATCACAGTCCCATGGAGAACAGAGAAAGGGGGGGGGGGGGGGCATAGGTGCTAGTTAAAACTAGTAAAGATGCTGACTAACAGGGCAAATAATGTGTACATACCACTATTTACCCTTAGTGCTGATTAACCTTGTGAATACCCAAAGCATGCGTACAGCTGCCAGTTGGAAATATACTGTAGCACTTGAAAATGGAAATGAAAGGGTGGTATGGCTGACTATCTGTTACAGCCTATTTTTAGGAGAAAGTACAGCCTCTAGCTTGACTGATGAAGAAAAACAACATTAGACGCCTAAAGCTTCACTGGGACAGCAAAGCAGGGATCCGATGTTGACCCTTAAAGCCGGTTTTAAAGTTACTGCTATGTCAAGCAAAATAGCTTCATTATCCCTCAATGTGCATCAAAGAGACAAAATTTAGGCTAATTTAAGCAGAACGCGTCGTGACCGCTCACCTCTCCGTCGGTACCTCTCGGCTAAAACCAAAGCCGAAGGGGAGGCAACGAGGAGAGGCGAGACGCGCGTTATATACCTACCCTGATTGGTGGAGGTGGCGTTAATAATGAGCAGCTGCTCGGCTAATGCCGGTCATGTGATGCGCGAATTCTAATCACAGCGCATGTCCGCCGGTGAGCCACATTTAGTAGCGATGTGGTCGAAAACCGGGGCATGCGCAGAGTGATTATGGGCGCGCCTCCGGTTTACGATGTGTGTTGCGTCTTTGTGCATGCTCAGTTCACTGCAATCCTGCATGTGCAGAGACAATAATATTGCAGAAACGGAGCACACCCTCGTTCCTATGAAAGGGAATACATAGCGTGGAAGAGCTAAACGGGCACGGTTGAGTTCGTTATGCGCCTAAATTGTAATGTTGTCAAGAGGTTGAAATGTCAACATTGAAGTATAGAGACGGACAAATCCGAGCCTCTGGTTATGTACAAAGAACATATCAGTGAAGGGTATTACACAAGTTACAGATATTGAAGGTGAAAATCAGAGAATGTGCACTAGCCAACATGAAGTATAGGATCATTATCCATATAAACAGAGCGGACAATACATTGGGCTAAAGGAGGATGGAACCATATCAAGTGTGTGTTCTACCTATCTTGGTCCATTCTAGAGAATGGGGTGATATTGATTGATTCCTAACGTATGCTGTACATTGTGTAGTTACTAGGGAGAACCTGAATGGTGTTAAGTACAGCAAAACCTATTTGCAGAGGCTTAGAGTATGAAGAGTTGACAGTGCATGAAGGTCATTGCTCTAGGGCGAATCCAAGCTGGTCAAATGGATACCCATGGGATGGTATCGTTCAACCCTGACACATCAGTTTTCAATTTAAAAATCCAATGTTGTTCCTTGATGAACAGAAACCGTGAGACATCTGTGATGTGTGCTGGGATGAAGGGTTGTTCTAAGACCACCCACCTCAAGTCATCTGCGTTGTGCTTCTTGGTTAGAAAGTGGTTCGTCAGGCAGGTGGACTGTTTGTTACAATGTATCGTGCTCTTGTGTTCACTTTGGTCATAAGAATGTTGTCATAGTATTCTTTATTAGTTTTATTGGTCTCGTCCAAGTTCTTTTTGTAGGGTACCGACCGAATCGCTGCGTTAATTTGGCCCTCAAGTACTTAAGTACTTGGATCTCAACCAAGAACTTGAGGAAAGAGATATGGGTCCAACTACTCCTCCTCAGGCTCAGAATCGGAGTCTTTTGAGCAAGCAGTCACTCATGACATCATGAATATGGACCAGACAAACAAAAGGACCTTCTCCAATATGACCAGAATAGAAAGGTTGACACTCGTGGCCTTGTCTAAAGATACTAACATTACAATAAAACCCGCCGACAAAGGCGGAGCCATTGTCATACAAGATACTGACATTTATCATAGGGAGTGCAAACGACAATTGAATGACTCTAATGCTTATCGTCGACTTACGGACGACCCTGCCATGAGAATCTCCAACGACATCAAAAGCCTCATTGAGGAAGCATCCTGCGAGGGTTGGATCACATCTCAGGAAGCCAGATACCTTAGCACGGCACACCCTGTGGTCCCTTACTTCTATTGCCTCCCAAAGATTCATAAGGAGAAGAGACCTCCTCCGGGTCGCCCGATCATTTCGGGGATTGGTTCTCTTCTTGAGCCATTATCCACCTTTGTGGATTTCTTTCTGAAACCATTAGTGAAAGATACACCTACATACTTGCAAGACACTGGTGATGTCCTCCGACTCCTTGCAGAGACCGAGTTCAACGTCGAGACCGACCTATTGGTGAGTTTCGACGTTGAGTCTCTCTACACGTGCATCCCGCAACAAGAGACTCTGGACTGCATAAGGCATTTGCTTGAGTCCAAACCACCGGATACTATCACTCCAATACCTTTCATCATGGAGTGCGCCAGATTGGCTATGATGGAGAATTATTTTCAATACCAGGATGACCTCTACCTCCAAGTCTCCGGAACATCAATGGGGAGTGTTTTTGCCCCAAGCCTTGTGAACTTGTATATGCACCAATTTGAGCAAGACCATGTTCTAAACCACAGCAACCCTTTCTTTCGTCAGGTGTTGCTGTGGCACAGATATATTGATGACATCATTGTCATATGGAGAGGCACAAGTCTTGAGGTCACTGAGTTCCGTACGTGGTTAAATTCTAGAAATCAATACCTCCGGTTTACAATTGAGTACAGCAAAGAGCAGCTACCATTCTTAGATCTTCTCATCTTTCCTGGAGAGGGAGGCCTGCAGAGTCGATTATATAAGAAACCCATGGCTCGGAACTCACTACTGTCATACCGGAGTTTTCACCCACAGTCACTACGTGACAACTTACCGGTGGGTCAATTTCTGAGGGTTCAGAGAAATTGTTCCTCGAACATCTTGTACGAACAATATGCGAAAGAATTATCGCTGAACCTGAAGGAACGTCACTATCCGAATCGTTTGATACGTCGGGCGCACAAAAGAGCATTTAACAACAATCGAGAGGCATTGATTGAACATCAACAAAGCAAGACACCGTCTGATAGGATTACGATGGTGCACACGTTCAGTACCCTATCCAATATGGTCAAAAAAACGGTACTGAAGCACTGGAAGATCCTCAACACAGCATCTGGTGCAATACCCAGGCCGTTGTTTGCCTTCAAAAGAGGGCCCAGTATCAGAGATAGCCTGGTTCACACCAGACCTAAGACACAGAGGAGAGAAACCACTACCACTCTTGACACCATCTGGAATACTACCCCGGTCCAGGGGCACTACCCATGTGGTGGCTGTACTGTGTGCCCACAGACTCAGAAGACCCTCTACATCGACATCGGTACATCCAGACCATGGAAGTTGATCAACCACACGAACTGCAACTCAGAGAAATTGATCTATATGATCACATGCCCCTGTGGTCTGGCATATATTGGACACACTACCAGGAAAGTCAAGTTGCGTATCAGTGAACACAAGAGCACGATACGTTGTAACAAACAGTCCACCTGCCTGACGAACCACTTTCTAACCAAGAAGCACAAAGCAGATGACTTGAGGTGGGTGGTCTTAGAACAACCCTTCATCCCAGCACACATCACAGATGTCTCACGGTTTCTGTTCATCAAGGAACAACGTTGGATTTTTAAATTGAAAACTGATGTGTCAGGGTTGAACAATAACATCCCATGGGTATCCATTTGACCAGCTTGGATTCGCCCTAGAGCAATGACCTTCATGCACTGTCAACTCTTCATACTCTAAGCCTCTGCAAATAGGTTTTGCTGTACTTAACACCATTCAGGTTCTCCCTAGTAACTACACAATGTACAGCATACGTTAGGAATCAATCAATATCACCCCATTCTCTAGAATGGACCAAGATAGGTAGAACACACACTTGATATGGTTCCATCCTCCTTTAGCCCAATGTATTGTCCGCTCTGTTTATATGGATCATGATCCTATACTTCATGTTGGCTAGTACACATTCTCTGATTTTCACCTTCAATATCTGTAACTTGTGTAATACCCTTCACTGATATGTTATTTGTACATAACCAGAGGCTCGGATTTGTCCGTCTCTATACTTCAATGTTGACATTTCAACCTCTTGACAACATTACAATTTAGGCGCATAACGAACTCTACAGCGCCCGTTTAGCTCTTCCACGCTATGTATTCCCTTTCATAGGAACGAGGGTGTGCTCTGTTTCTGCAATATTATTGTCTCTGCACATGCAGGATTGCAGTGAACTGAGCATGCGCAAAGACGCAACACACATCGTAAACCGGAGGCGCGCCCATAATCACTCTGCGCATGCCCCAGTTTTCGACCACATCGCTACTAGATGTGGCTCACCGGCGCGCATGCGCTGTGATTAGAATTCGCGCATCACATGACCGGCATTAACCGAGCAGCTGCTCATTATTAACGCCACCTCCACCAATCAGGGTAGGTATATAACGCGCGTCTCGCCTCTCCTCGTTGCATCCCCTTCGGCTTTGGTTTTAGCCGAGAGGTACCGACGGAGAGGTGAGCGGTCACGACGCGTTCTGCTTAAATTAGCCTACATTTTGTCTCTTTGATGCACATTGAGGGATAATGAAGCTATTTTGCTTGACATAGCAGTAACTTTAAAACCGGCTTTAAGGGTCAACATCGGATATCTGCTTTGCTGTCCCAGTGAAGCTTTAGGCGTCTAATGTTGTTTTTCTTCATCAGTCAAGCTAGAGGCTGTACTTTCTCCTAAAAATAGGCTGTAACAGATAGTCAGCCATACCACCCTTTCATTTCCATTTTCAAGTGCTACAGTATATTTCCAACTGGCAGCTGTACGCATGCTTTGGGTATTCACAAGGTTAATCAGCACTAAGGGTAAATAGTGGTATGTACACATTATTTGCCCTGTTAGTCAGCATCTTTACTAGTTTTAACTAGCACCTATGCCCCCCCCTTTCTCTGTTCTCCATGGGACTGTGATCACTGTGGGCAACTAACAACCAGTTGTTTATATGCGCAAACTTTTGAAACATAGTACTGACTTAGGATACTTTCCAGATCTTTATAGTCGCTCCGGTTTACATGTCTACATATATTTGTTTGTGCATAGAGCGGGGCCTCAATCTCCGAGCCGTTGCCGGGTGAGGTGAGGCTTGACTCCCACACATTGCTGGGTAAGTCTTTTTTATTGTTTTCATTTTTGTATTCAGAAATTTCTGTGGTTTATTTTAAATGCAACCTGTAATAAATTAAGTGGCCGTTCTAATTTGGACTGGCCTTGCTGAGTCTTGTACTGGTCCTCATGTCATAATAGTATAACCCTTTTTGGGGTTAACTGCTCCTGTAAGCTTGTTATGTTTGAAGAACACAAAGTAGTTTTTGTCCTTCTGTTTTTTTGTTTACAGGACTGCATCCTCTATCAACAAACGGTTCAAGAGGATACAGTAGGATGGTCCTAGTGACCACTCCATTAGTTTGACAGTCTTATACTTTTGGTCTGTTATCTTCACTTCTTTATACTACTATTAGAGTGTACCTTTGCAGTAGCAACATCCCATATAAGTGGCCCTGAAGAATGCCGGTGTAGTTTCACCTATTGGCAGAAACATGTTGGCCTATTTAACAACACAGCAAAGTAGACAGTGATTTTGTCACGCTGTCCTGCATCTCTTTTTAATCTGACGTCCAGGTGAATACTAATAAAAAGTTTTTCTTTTGCCTTGACCGTCATTTTAACATCACTCACTCACTTTTTCTTCTTGCACTGCACTGTACCAGTACCGCCCAGTGGCGTGGACACTTCTATTGTATGAACCATAATTGTGTGCTGTCTAGCCAATTCAAATATCTACCGTACACCTAGTGTCTTGAGACCACTTTGGTCTGGTTCAGTGCAATCCAAATGTGTAGCTTTAAATGAGGACCTTGTAGACTCGGCACTTTGCTTCACAGACCCTCCAACTCTTCTTATTCTTTACAGTTCCAATAGGGGTTATCCGAGTTTGGACGGTCTATAAATATATCCCCCTTGACCCTGCTTAAATAGTTGTTTTTCCATTTTTATCAATCTGCCTAGGAAAGGTGTCATATGTACAGTGTTTGTGGGTACCCACTTATTAATGAATTAATTCTTTACAAATTATATTTTAACATCTACACCTGAGACTAGGCCTTTGTCCATGACAACTGTCACCCCTGATCTGTGATGATATCTGCAACAACATTTGCTCCTGCAAAGTACGAGCATTCTGCATGCCAGTCTAAAAGCGAGACACACTACTAAAAGGAGGTTGCCTCAGGCACTGACTTTTTGGAAGATTTGTGATCCATCATACACTGAGTACCATATGAAACACACTTTCCTGCTGCAGAACACAGAAAGATGGCTTGCTGTGCTGCACTGCAATGCATAAGTGCAGGAGGGCAGGAACAGCCCATCACCATGTAGATATGCAGCAATCCTGCCCTCTCCATTTCATTCAGTACACTGCATCACATTGACTTGCTGTGTTGATTTCGTTTATTTGGAGGTATGGCCCAGTGTTGATCAACAGCTCGGACAACATAATTCATACATTTTGAGGGCTACATCTAGATTTAAGTAGATGAGAAGATGTGGGTGAATAGATTCTTACATTGACATACACACCTACACAACACAATTAATGAGTTCCAAAAAAGATTTATTTATTCATAAGTTGACATATTTACTTCAGTATTACCATCAGGTGAGAATTATTAATGAAAAAGAATTGGCCACAATTTGGTCATGTCTCTGCTGGCCTGCCATTATGTGCTAGATATCTCAAAACAGTCTTTATCCTCTTCCAGTTCCCTCAGATGTAGTGGCTCGTATTCATGTAGTGGCTCATAGTCTCACAAGACATTTGTATTTAAACAAATAGTGTGCAATATTGCACATACTAGGATTATTTTATACACCATAGAGGGTGAGTACAAAACTCTCCAGCTGACATATTCAGGCATCAAAACTTGGACTTTAGGATCCCCAAAACTCCCCTCAACAATGTTCCTTGTCTTGGTGAGTGGTGTGTTAAGTCATTTTATCGCCTTCATCTGAGGAATGTTGAATGGTGTCATGATCCCATGGCTGCAATCCATATCTTTGGTACCGGAAAAGAACAAAAATACAACAGTAAATGAATTTGCTAATTGTTACTTAGACATAACTGTCCCTGTGTGTTATGTATGCTGGCAAACTCATGCACATTTCTTACACTTTTGACAAATATGTGTTAGATTCAGTTGACCATTGCTTTACACATTTATCTTCATATTCTATGTGTCATTGCACATATTATGCATGTCCTGAGACGTAGGACAGTTCTACATGGACTGTCATGTTTAGGCAGTAGATTACTATGGAAAGTATTTTTGAATGTTCTTGACAGCTGTATGTTATTTTCTACTCACTCTGGGCCAGGTTTGCAAGAAACTGACAAATGCAACAATGCACCAGTTTACTTGTGCCTGCGGCAGAATCCCTTCTGCCACTAAAGATGCGTATATTTACAATGCATCACATTATAGAGGAGTTCACACTGACGCATCACCTATTGAACAGGGCCAATGTGTTAGAGTGTGAAAAAGTGACAAAGCCACCTTGAGCTCAAACATATTGGTACTGGATGGGATGCATACGAGTGGACCTAGTGCTCACTTGTATGTGTGACATCAGCACATAATGTCACAAATCGTGACATTATGTGAACATACCTACATTCTGTGGCTCACTTACCTCTTGACTTGATTGCATATTGCATCCAAGTCACTTCAGCTTGTGTGGTCCCTTTGGCACTGCCAAGTGTCATTCCTACGCCTGGGTTTAGCAGGTATAGGGATTGTGATGGATTTGCAGCACAGACGCCTGAAGTGGAAAAAAAAGAGATTAATAACAATGCAGCAGTATTACAGTAGGCGTTTCAGACAGAACACCTACCTTGGATAAATTAAAATCTACCTTGGCCAGGCCGATTCCTCCTCGGGTAAAAACCGATGCCACTTGAAAAAAAGTGATGCATCTATGAAAATATAAAGCAAATGAAGTGCCGCTTTTGCATCAAAAAAAGCAACGCAATGGTGGCGCAAGGCGGTGCAATGCGCTTGTAAATTGTCACCAATATGTGCATAGTTACAAACTTATGATCATAATCCCTGGTATATATTCAGCCCTATGGAGGTTGTGAAAGTGCCTACATATTTGACACTCACACATAAATTTGTCCTTGTGACACCTATGATGTCCTTGTTTGCCTGGATGAGATTATCACAGCCTTTGATTTGTTCACTCAATTTAGCATGGCTATTTGCTTAGAACATGTAATAATTTTCCAGCATGCGACAAGGAAAGTTATATAGTTTTTTTTGACAAACAACGGCTAATGCTTTATGTATGGAAAGGTGTTATGCTGAACTTAGATAGACACACAGGCATGGAAATGTAGGCCGATGTTAATGGGACATACTGATGTAGATGAAGGTAACTTTCTACTAAAGAACTATACATAAAACTTACGGATTTGGCATATGTGAATGTGAATTTGCCTTGTAGGTGCTACAGTACTTATATACTTTGATTATGATATCATTGATGTGGCAAGTGAGTGTTGAGTTTGGGATCCTCAGTACACTGTGATACCTTACTCTGGTTGCATTTAAATCTACATCATTTACTGGTGTATTATATGTGTGACAGCATATTCAGTGTTTCAGTTTTAAATTGATGAACTGTGATGCAGGAAATGTAGTCAACTTGAGCCACCAAACTGCTCATCTATCACACTGATGAAGTATGTCGATGTGGGTTAATAACTATGCATATGTTTCGACCTAGACTGAAAAAATGACTGAGAAATATGTTTACTTTGTACTTTTGGTATCACATTTGTACCTAGATTTGACATTTACACATGAATTGAAGCTGCACTTACAGTGCATAACATAAATGGAATTTGAAACTACTTCATCCTTTAGTGCTCGTGATTCTTCAGTCAACATACAAATTTACTACCATGTCTGACACATTTACTTAGCAACACATGATTTGTTCAACACCCATTATTTAGTGGAACTTCCACCATTTACCAAGCCTAGATATAAACCTGCACATACACACAACTCACCCTTTCTACTCATATTGACTTTACTTGTGAACCACATGATTATTGTGTTGATTTGGTAACCAGTGCAGAAAAAGTTGTTCTGCTCCCTCACACAGTGTGAGTTGACACAATACTTGATTTTCCCTACTTCCATTGCAGGTTTGCAGGATTAGTGAGGGAATGACACAACGGAGAATCATTGTCTACATGTTGCTGTCAGTTGTTCCTACTATGTGCATATGACACAAGATCCATACACAAAAACCCAGAGATTGCAATTATTTCATACATTACAACTTCTTAGTTGGTATTAAATATATTTGTGGCTTCATTACCAATGCGTAGCCCTTCCCATATGTGCCACACTGACACCGCTCACCGATGATATTTTAGTGGAAAATGACGGCATCATGTGCACTCCCAGGCTATTTAACCATCACATCAAATTTATGAACATTTCTTGAAGGTCCACTATGGCCTGGACAATGATGGAGTATGTGTGCTTGCAATTCCAGTACAGGAAGAAAGTGTATTTATTTATTTAAGGGCTTTATATAGTGCTGGCAAGACCCAAGGGTGTCAGAGCGCTACAGGACATATTTACATAAAAATAACGAGTACAATCAAATCAAGAAAGTCAAACCAAGCCAGTCAGTGGTTGCACACAGCAGAGGAGAAAGACCAAGGGGGTCCAGGGAGAGCAGAGGGTGGACATGCCATCTCGTTGGGCAATTGATAGTCTGCTAGTTGAGATACCGGTTGAGGAGTAGATCCTTTTACTGTCTCTTGAAGCATAAGAAGGAGAGGTTGGTCCTGAATCAGCACCAATGCATATCAGGACTCCTGATATGTATTGGTAAGGAATTCCAGATTTATGGGGCATTGCTTGAGAAGGAGCGGACCAAAGCTTTTTGTTCATGGGCTTTGGGCGGGATTGTGTTTGAGCTTCTGAGATTTCTAGTCTATCCTTTCCTTTTGAGCTTATAGGTGAGGTAGTTTGGTTTTCCAGTATACAATACTTTGTAGGTGAGGCAATCTGTTCTAAAGCTGCAGCGAGCTTAAAACAGGAGCCATTTTAGTTCTTTCAGGACTGGGAAGATGTGTTCATATTTTTTTATTCCTGTAACCATTCTGGTTGCTGTATTGAGAGTGGTTATGATGGGCACAACGTGGGATTTTTGCAGTGCATGTGAGGATGGAATTCCTGTAGTTCATTCTAGACAGCACCAGCTCTAATTTAGCAGAATTGCGATATTCCTGCTGTAGGTAAGATTGATTTTATTCAGAAGTTTCAGGTTGTAGAAGGCTCTCTTCGCACTTTTCTTTACATGATCTTTCATGGTTAGATTTGAGTCAAGATTGATCCCTAGACATTTGACTGAGTCAGCTAGTGATAGAGTGCAGTTGAGAGCATCTATGGAGTTTATCCATTATAGGGGGGCTGCTTTGTCTTTGATATGAGTAAAATTTATCTTACCTTGGTTGAATTTTAGGTGGTTGTGAGATAGCCAGTGTTGTACTTCTTTGAGGGTGGTATTTAATTGGTGGATGTATTCTACAGAGGGGATTTCAATGTTTAGCTGGGTGTCATCTGCATATAAATGTAAGGGGATTTTTGCTTGGTTGAGGATGGTGGTGAGAGGTTCCACGTAGATATTGAATATTGTTACCAAGAGGAAGGAGCCTTGGGGGACCATCCGGGTTATTGCTGTTGTGTCAGAGGTCTGATTGTCTATTTTTAATATTTGAGCGTGATAATGTAGAAAGGATGCAAACCAGAGTAGGACCACTCCGTTAGCACCAATTCTTTTTACAGGGGATCCAAGAGAAGCTTGTGGTTGACTGTTTTGAAGGCCACTGATAGGTCTAGGAGAATGAGTAGGCAGTATATCTCTATATCAAAGGAATTGTGTAAGTCATCTATTATGTTCAAGATGGCTGTTTCCATGCTGCATCCTTTTCAGAGGCCTGATTGGTGAGGATCCAGGACATTGTTGTTTTCGATGTGTAGGTCAAGTTGTGCAAGAACATATCTCTCCAGAGTTTTGGCTAGGAAGATGAGATTGGAATTTGGTCTAGAGTTATTGAGGGTGTTCGGATTTGCTTTAGTTTTTTTCTTATTGGCGTGACTTGACCGAGTTTGAGACACACTGGCATCACTCTAGTTTTCTGGGAGCTGGTTATTATCCTGGTCCAGAGGGGTGTTAGGGAGTGATTTTGTTTTTTGGCTAGGGAGGTTGGTAGCCGGTCCTCAAGGAGGGAGGAGTGTTTGACGTAGCCAGCAGGGAAGATATTTCTGCCTACCTGAGTGGGTTGAAAACCTTCCAGCTTCTCTGGCTTATGTGGGACCCTGGGGTTTAAATGTACTTAATGTTGCCCTGTGGGGTGATCGTTGCTAAGGAGGTTGTGGAGTGAGAAGGTGGGTTATATTCAGTTCTAGAAGGGGGATCCCCATTGAAGGGCTGGTTGTGATCGAGGGAGAGCTCGAATTTTGTGATTTTATTATTGAAGGAGGCACATTTTTCACATTGTTTACGGATATCTGTTTTTTCCTAGGGCTGGCTGGGAGGTTAATGATGTTGACAAGTTGTCCTGTGGTACTTTTCGGCCATATCTAGTGTGTTGCGGTAGAAGGAGGCTTTTTTATACATGATGTGTTTTTTATATTTTCTGAATTTCCCTTCTCAGCTGGTCCAGCTGGACTGTGGATGGATTTGTTCACCAGAGTCTTTCGGCTTTTCTGAGCTGTCTTCATTCAGTGTTGAGGTCTTTATTGAACTAGGATCTTGACGGAGATTTCTCACCTTTCTCAGTTTCAGAAGGGCTACTCGGTCCAGAATGGAGGACGTTGACACATTGTTTTGGGTGAGGAGTTCAGTTGTTGAGAAGTTCTCTGATGAGGGGGTAGGAGAGAGGCCATTCTTCCTTCAAGGTCTTGTAGGGGAATTTGAATACAGTTTCTCTTCCATTGGTGTTTTTTGCGAACGAGTTGGGAGAAGAGACACTTTGTTAATGTGAAAAAAGATGATGTGGTAGTCCGACCAGTCAACAGCAAAGATGCTGGCAATCGTTAATGTTTTTTCTAAGCTGTAATGTCGTCCAGGTTGAGCCTTTATCGTGAGTTTGACCTTTGCAATGCTGGGAGTGGTTGTTGCTGAGTAATAGGTCCTTTAGGGATTGGATTAGGGTGTTGCTTTAACCATTTCAGTGGATTTTGAAGTCACCTAGGAAGATGTTTTTGGTGTGTGCAGTAGGCTATTCATATCTGTTAGGTGCTCATCAAAAGATAGTGCATTACTTGGTGGGTGGTATAGAAGCTGACAGTTCATTGTTATGTTGCCTTTCATCCTAATGGCTGTCCTGATATGCTCCAATGTACTGTAGGAGATGGGTCTATTTCACCAATGTTGATGTTGCTCTTATGGATAATTGTGATGCCTCCACCACAGTGGTCGTCCTGTCTTTCCTAATGATTGAGGACCCTCTTGGGACTAACATGTCCATGATTGGGTAGAAGGAATCTCTTAACAAAGTCTCTGTAATGAATGCAATATCAATGTTGTGATTCAAGATTGTTTCTGCTAGTTTTGTTGCATGCTTGGTTGCCGATCTGCATTTTATGAACATTCAATTTGTCTCTCTGAAGTTCGTAGTATCGTGGGGGAGAAAGTCAGGGGATATTAGGTGAGCTGCTGGTCTGGCTGTTAACCATGGAGTGGGGTTCTCCTTAGTCCTGTGATAGCCCCACTTTTTGAGGAAGGGATGTTCCTATTAAATGCCGGGCTGTAGGATTTGGCTAGCTCCACTGCTGTGCTCAGAGACATCATGGGGATTGTTCTTTTAGGCCTCTGATCTTTGTTGTTGAGAGGTTTTGTGGTCCAGTTGAATGGGCATGTCTTTGTTTGTCTTAGGGGTTGTGTGATAATGCATGTAGGGGGAGGGAGGGGGATGGGTAAGATTTTAACCTGTTTTTAGGTTCCCAGCGTTATTGTTGAGACCCTGTAGATGTTTTTCTAGTTATCTATGCATGTTAGTTGTTCGTTTAGCTTGGCCAAGAGCATTTGCTTTTGTGAAGAGGGAGTGCTGGTGGATCGCCACATGTTGTGTGGTGTGAAGCTGTCTATAGTCTGAATCATTGAATCAGTGAGTCGCTTCATGTTGTGGGGGGGTTATTCAGGGTTATAGAGTGAGTTCCGGTGACAGTTGGAGTCAGGGAGTCAGTGGGGGAGCAGTTGGGGGTGTTACCTAGTTCTTTATTAATGATGGTGGGACTGGTGGATAAGGTGAGATGGTCCCTCTGAGATGGTGTCCTCAGTGCATTGGTGGGCGTAAAAGGTAGGCAGTGGGGGTTGTGAGTTGGGGGCATGAGCAACTCCGTTGGCATCCTGAAAGGTCTGGGAGGGAGGGGAAGGGAGTATAGGTTGTGAGGGGGTGGATGACAGAAGAGTTGAAGGGTTGGAGGGAGGGACTGATGGAGGTGATCTGACCCAAGCTGGTGTTGTGATTTGGGCTAGTGGGTGTGTTGGTGTGTGAGTCCTATTAACACTATAGGGGTAATTGTGTGGATCAGTGACCTCCCTGGTATATTTGGTACTGTCCCTGCTAGGGTAGAGGGAAGGTTCATTGTGAGGGACTGAGTTGAGTTTGTGGTGTGACTCGTGAGTGTTTCAGTAAGGGGAGGGTGATTGGCGAGTGTGGGAGTGGAGTTAGTGGTGTGACTCTGGAGTGTTTTATTTTGATTATTCTTCTGCAGAGGAGAGTGGCTAGAGGGGTGGAAGATTTGCAGCAGTGACTTGCATGTTTTAGTATAGGGAATATGGATTCAAAAGTGCATGGTTGACTCGCCCATGTTCGAAAGCAATGCTACCACAACCATCTCCAAAAACGGGACTATCATGATACATCATGATAGTCCAGTTTTTTTACATGGTTGTGGTAGCATTGCCGTTGAACATGGGCGAGTCAGAGATTATTAGTTAATGGCCATGAGGGATTTTATTGCCTTCAGTAATGTGAAGGTGTTGTGCTAGAATTACTTTCCATTTTGCGAGATGGGTAGTGTGGAAAATGGTATCCATTCTCTTTGTATTGTTTGATGTGTTGTGGTAGAAGTCTGCAGTGAGCAATTCCGGGTGTTGTTTAATCAATTTGTATTTGACATTTTTGCCTGCTGTGGTAGAAATGTTGGGAGGGAGGGTGATGGAGAAGGAGTTCGGACGTGAGGTTTCAGGAGGGAGTGTAGTGTAGGAAAAGTGTAGCATGGCAGTGTTTTGTCGTAAGGAATTTGAGCTTGGTTGGAGGGGGTGCACTGCTGTGGCACTGTGTATTAAGGCATTTACTCTTGGTCGGGGAGTGTGTTAGAGTACAATATGGCAGGCTAGGTTAGTCATTTATCACTGGCTCTTGAAAGTGAGTCCTTGTGTCATTTTGGTAGTAAATGGATGGCAGAGTATAAGCAGGGATGTATATAGATTAGTGACCCCCAATCTAGGAGCTTCTTCCTAGAGCTCCAGTTCAGCATCCATCTTTCACTATGAACTAATGATTCACCTTTTTTCTTTTCAACCTTGTAATTACTTATAGCATTATTGCCTATCTTAGAATGTCGGTAATTTCCATGTAACAAAATATTTCTTCTGTAAAGCGAGTTAGTTTGGGGGAAGGCCTTTTTTTTAGTATATGGAAGAGTTTGTGGAGGGTTAGAGAGAAGATGGCTGTCTGTAGACAAATAGAGCAAGTGTCATGGTAGGGGCCATAGCCTAAAATGACTGTCATCTGGGGCACACTAGCCCTTCTCACAGGTAAGGATTCCAAAGGCTGTAGATGTCTCAACTAGTTGCACGAGGGAAGATTGTCAGAAAGATGCTGAGTATGCAGCAAACATCACAAGGGACAGGATTACTAGTATTTCAAGGGGGCAGAGTATGAGCAGCAATAGGGACCCTGCATTGAACACAGCGGTGACGAATAGCAGACAGTCCACCTGGCAAGTGTGGTGGGCAGGATCAATATAGAGTGGGGGGCAGTTGGATCCCTTCACCGACTACATCCAAGATGGCAGCAGGCTCCTTCTTTCATGGTCAGTTGGTCATAAAACTCTGGCTGGCAGAGGGTGTTGAGTTCTGCAGCCAGCAACACCAAACAGCAAAAGCAAGGTGGAATTCACCTCCAGCTATGAGATTCATGCGAGCAGCTTGCATGGAAAGTGGAAGTAGTTGGCTGTCAATCCATCACGCAGAGGTGACAGGCACGATCAGTGATTACCTCCAAGATGGTGGAGTCCTCCTTTTACCAGAGATGTGCAGAGTAAGCGGTAAATTGACCCTGCAGCCACTGCCACTAAATGGCATAGATGAGGCCTACTACTACCATTTACGTGCACGAGGCAGTAGAGACCCTGAAGGGAGAGCAGTGGCAGCAGAAGGCAGCCAATCTACTGGGCAGCGGCTACGGGCAGGCTTAGTGTTGGGTGAGCGAAGATCGGGTCCCTTCACCTATTGCATTCAAGATGTCTGTGGGCTCCCTCCACCAGAGCTGATCAACACCAGAACTTGGACTAGCCAAGGGTGCCACCCATCAAGATATGCCTGGATCCAGCCACACAAGAACAGGACTGGCAAAGCAAGATCCTCTTACCACTACTGGGACCGTGTCAAGCTCTCTCACCTCGAGCACAGGCTGTGCAGTCAGGACAGGCACTATGAGGAAACCGGTCCAGGGAAGAGGACAAACGAGCATTGCTCAGACCTCAATATGCGCTGGAGCCTGTTTTCAGTAGATAGTAGTGACACCATTGCAGTAGGGCATCGGGGACTGACTTCTGCAGGGATTATAATAAAAAGTGATCCCAAGCCAGAGAGTGTCTTAGGGGCACGACCTTCAGTTGGCCATCAGCAGAGGGCACCAAATGCACATGTGTGAAATCAATTCCATCAAGAATATGGTGACATCCACATGCTTGGTGTCCAGTTGTTGGTGTGTGGTTTTGGGGAAGTGAAGGTACTGGGGAGAGTTTGATTATTGTATTGCAAACAGAGAGGAGGAGTGCCAAAAATGCTATCTGAGACTTGGTAGAAACCTGATGACAGTATGTGAAGCACAGACATCAATTTTGCAAGTGGTAGAATGCTTTTGGGCTTTGCACTTGGTGGCTGGAGACTTAGTACAATCTTTGACAGCACTTTTATGATGGACTCCCATTCGAGTCTATAGACCTGTATGACCCCAACTCCCTGAGGTCAATGCGGGATATGCCCTGCCATAAAACACTTTCCCTTCACATTTGCCGCCTATGTGGTTAGGAGTCCTAACTTTACTACTACTAAATTGAGAAAAATCCTAATTTTAAGACTTTCGGTATTCACAGAAGGCATTTAGGCGTCCTGAAGTTAGTAGTCCTAACTTTACTACTACTAAATTGAGAAAAATCCTAATTTTAAGACTTTCGGTATTCACAGAAGGCATTTAGGCGTCCTAAAGTTAGTAGTCCTAACTTTACTACCACTAAATTTAGAAAAATCCTAATTTTAAGACTTTCGGTATTCACAGAAGGCATTTAGGAGTCCTAGAGTTAGTAGTCCTAACTTCTGTGAATACCGAAATGAGTAAGTTCATTCTGTGAATACCAAAAGAAGTAAGTGCATTCTGTGAATGCCAAAAGTAGTAAGTTCATTCTGTGAATCAGGCCCGTAGTGAATAGTGAAAGTTGTAAAGTTCCACAAGAAAGAGACTAATGGTGAACTTTCCAGCCTGCACCTCACACTTAGTTTTGGATTGTCAGTAGTCCTGTGCACAAGTCCTCCTGTGCCTGTCGTTGTTCTTTGCCACTGTTAACCAGATCCTTAATCAGCAAAGAATATGGAGGTGCACCAGGTAAAGAAGTCCATTCAAACTTATTGTATCAAATTCTTTGTTTTTCCATCGTCCTTTTTTTATTTACACACACTGTTCAGCCAATGCGTTTCATCCCATAAGCAATTGGAACTTCATTGGGGCGTAAAACCAATTTCAAAATAACATATCAACAAATGGCACAAGACACCACCTTTGGTCTTGAAATGTATTGAAGGATTAAAGGTCCTTTTTACCTTTTTAAAGTTCTACACGGCTGTCAGCTCAATGGGTACAATGTTTGCTATTGTTGTTTTAAAACCATCAGGTTCTCTCAAAGTTTGTACTTTTTTGGTATTGTCTGTTTTCTTTTTTATATTGTGGTTTGTTCCTTTGTTTCACTTTTTTGCAGTATTGTCTCACAATATGTGTATGTTCTTTATGAAATAAGACTTTCCATGTGAGTGATTCAGAAAAATGCTCATTATTAGTCTAAATTTCTTAGATTCAAATTTAGGGAGCAAACATGTTTCTGAATGTAATATTGTCTAGTGTTTCTTCTGTGGTGTCTTGTGCCATTTGTTGATCTGTTATTTTAAATTTGGTTCTCAGCCCTGATGAAGTTCCAATTGTTTATTGTACAAAACACATTGGCTGAACAGTGTGCGTAGATACACAAAACACGATGGAAAAGTAAAGAATTTGAAAAAAGACATTTGAATGGACTTCTTTACCTGGTGCACCTCAATATCCTTTGCTGACCGAAAGTCATAAAGTTAGTTACGTCTAACTGAGACAAAACTTAAGTAAATCTGAGACACAAGTCTAATTTTGCTTCTAGTAAAATGCGTTTTGTGAATACCAAGAGTGGTGAAGTTAGACTTTCATCTCGGTTTGCCTTTCTGATTCTGACCGAATATGTTTCCACAAACTACATTGTCCCTTTAATCTTTTTTTTTTCATCAAATTTCAAAAGCTTTTATGTAATACCTAAGTACAACTGTCAATTTAGCCTTTGCCTGTCTTCAGTGAATTTCTGCATTTTTCTAAATGTAAGTGACAGTACAAAAGGGTGTTATTTTAGGTAAGGCTGATCTACTGGCCTTGTCGAAGGGTTAGAACACCAACATTTAAAGACAGGTCTAGTCGCAATATCAGGAGGTGAGCACATCAACATATATATAGCAGACCTATTGACTTCCTCAAAAACTCACCTATAACTTTAGCTAAATGTATATTTTATAAATATGCACATTGCAATGTTTATTGATAGTGATTGTAAAAAAACATTTTCAATGAAGCATTTTTGGAAAAAAACTCATGTCTTTCAGACTTTTTTTTATGTTTTTCAGGCAACAAAGTGCAGCCATAGAACAAACCATAAGGAGTCTCTCCACTTCAGCTGAAGAGCAAACAGATCCATCTTGGAGTGATTTCAAAATAATGATAAGCTCTCCTGGGGTCATGGATTCAATGACCTAGGAGACTTCTGTTTTTTTCATATTGCTGGGAGGAGCATCTTTGATTTCTACAGCCCCTCCCCAATAACATTTAAAAAAAATCCTTGTGTGGCACTCTTGCCTCTTCTAGGAGCACCACCAGGACCAACAAACATCAAATAAAATCTGTAGCAGGGCATTATTGACTATCCTTTTTAAGGAACAGTTTCAAGGGGAATACCAAGACCCTCGCAGTGTGCAAGAACCTCAGTTCGCACCCGTTTTTCTTGTATGTTGGGGTCTATGGTGGGAGACAACGGCCCACATGGCCCCCAGGCCACCCTGTCAGCATCAATCTCGGGTGAAAGCAGAATCCAGCTTTGTTCCCTGCTTGCAAGGAATTCAAGTGTTCCCTGCCTGCATTTTTGCACAAAATGAAAAGCAGTGTCCCAGCGGAGTAGCTCCTTGTGACATTGTTTGTCATAGGGCCCTATGGTTTCTGGGGCCATGCGATGAGTCATGGATAGGGGCCACATGCCGCACTATTCCCCAGAGACAACTGGCCTCAGCCCTTACAAGCCTAGTTGATCCACAGTACCCCTTTTTTGGCTCCGGGACCTCCCCACCCCTGCCAACACGGCCCACTATATTTTTTTCAACCTTTTTTCAGGGCAGGGAACTGAGCCCTCAAGTCTTAAAATGGGAGTTTCAACAACTTTGTTGATGAATACAGTAATATTATCTTCTAATATGTCCAGTCTGCTGATTCTCTGCGGCGTGAAATATACATACATTTTGAACCTGAATTTCTCAGTATCTACTGAACTGATTTACTCCAAATTATAAAAAAGAACGCTTTATGGATCAAGATGTATCTTTTTGCCAAATTTGGTGTAATACTGTTCAGTTTTTCCTGCCGTATTGCTGTTCAATTTTGCATGGGTAAAATGTGACCTCCTTTTTCTCAATTCCTTCTGGGCAGGTCACCCCTAAACTTTCCAGGAAGAAGCAGAAGTGGATGAAACTTGTGAGGACTCCTCAAACTATGCACAGTTATTAGAGAAACAACAATTCTAATTCCCATAGCTTCCCAGCGGCAACATATATATGCAGAGTGGTGGAGAAAGATGGCAGGTCCTTTGGCCTGCTCTGAGGAATCCAGCTGTGTAGGACTTACTGGAGGTACCAGGAGGGCTTCTTGGCCCACAAGTTTCCTCAGCATCCAAGAGGACTTCATCCATTAGGCAGTAGTGCACCAGGAAGCGTGTTTGCAGAGTGGTTGAGAAAGGGAGTGGTCACTGACAACCTCTTCACAATCCAGCTGTGTGGGACCTACTAGGGAAGGTAACAGGAGGGGTAGTTTACCCCCCAAGAACACTCAAAAGCCAAGGGAACCTCATCCTCTAACTAGTAGGGCTCCAGGAGGCATGATTGCAGAGTGGAATATAAAGTGAGCATGGCCACCGAAAACCTCTCAACAATTCCACTGTGTGGGACTTACTGGAGGTAATAAGATGTGTAGTTGGCCCCCAAGGACCCTCAAGAGGGAAGGGGACTTTATCCTCCAACTAGTAGTGCACCCGTAGGTACGTTTGCAGATTGGTGGACAAAGGGGACATGACCTCGGACAACTCAACAATCCTGCTGGGACTTACTGGAGGTAACATGATCAGTAGTTAGCCCCCAAGGACATCCTTTGGGGCCAACTACTCCTCCTGCTACCTCCAATGTAAGGTTCTCAGGAAACTTGGACGAGAACTCCTCAGAATCTGGTTGATGCACAAAGAAGTCCACCTCTTGACATCTCCAAATCTAATATAAGTAACACAGAGTATAAGGGTGATCAATTGAGGGAAGGGAATTAGGATAGGAACAGTTGGGAATAGGATACCTGTAGGGAGAGAATACAATTGCTGGTTAAGCACTTATATATATATATATATATATATATATATATAGATCCATGGTATCTATATAGCACACCTGGATCAATTGTGTAAATAAATGAATTATAATTTCAGTTATATTTTATATGTATATAACTATTTATAGGCTTTTAACTTTTATATGAATTTTAAAAGTTTCTACTACCCATGCCTTGAGTATGTACTTGTATTTTACATGCATTTTTTAACTCCAATAATGTGCAGAGTTTTTCTAATTTATACATTGTAATATGAATACATGCTGTTTTTTGTGTGACTCATGCAATATACGGGCATTCATGCCGTAATATTCTGTTGTGGAAAGTTTAGAAACATTGATAGTATTTTTTCTGTTTCTAACCCATGTGATGGCACTTTGCACTTTAAAAGGGTGATCAGCCCTCGTGACGTTGTCATGTGATCAAGGCTATCTCTAGCCGAAACGCGTCATGGCGGACTGGTGCTGGGCTAAAATACTAAAATAAATAACATTTGCACCAAACTACGGGTCTTGCTGGTTCCTGTGTCTTCTAATCGGCTGAATGCTGTGAGTTGTCTAAGGAGCGCCACGTACCTCGTATCTTAGCTGGGAGGCTTCCCTGGCTTGTTGCGAGACCCCTCCTCGGTTTTGGGCGAAGTTGCAGCGTGAAGCAACCTTCCTTCCAGGAAATTTCGAAAGCTCCGTGTTTGGAGAAGCTGCCACGCCCCAGGGTTCGTTGGATCCGATTGCTGCCGCGTTCGTGAGGAAAACCCGGAAGTGGTTCGGAAGTTTCAAGACCAGCGGCGGTTGGTCCGGACATCCTGAGCCTGCTGAGCGAGTACCGGGAGCGGCTGCTGAACGGACTACAATATTTCCCTGTGAGGAGTTCCAGAAACGCTGTTCTACGGACTACCGGTGAGACGCGTTTGTGAGTGTGCTTGTTGACTCTATTGCCCGAAAACACCATGTCCGCGGACACGTTAAGGGGGCGCATGGAGGCGTCTAAGGGCATGTTCACGGACCCCCCGGCTGGGGAGTCCGTTACGTATCCCAGTTCCATTGCTGCACCGGAGCAGAGCTCCGGGCTTAAAGAACTTTTCAAAAAACTGGAGAAATGCAGCAAAAGTGAGCAGTCGAAGTGGTGGGAGCATACATCGCTGGCAGGCTACTTAGAGGTGGAACGTGTGCCAAGGGGTCTACGAATTCTATTAGCACCATCTTATGAGAAACCGGACCCCCAGATGTTAACTGACTGGGCACAGTGTAACCTAGAAAATTCCAAACGCTTGATGGGGATCCTAATACAATACGCTGAGAGCGATAGGGTCAAACTGTTGGAGGAAATTGATGCCATTAACGCTGAAATTGACAAATTTCCCCCATCTGCCGAGATAACCAAATATAGAGAGGAAATGGCAGTAAGACTCAAGCGAGAGGAAGAGATAATAAAAAAGAGGAAGGCATATAAATTCCAGCGCGACCGGCTGGACTACGAGAATGGCCAAATTTTTACGTTTGCCAAGCGTTATGATAAAATCAAACAGCGACATGGCAAAGAACTCCCAAACACTGCTACCACCTCTAAGGCTGACAAAAATGCAATTTCGACAACACGACAAGAGGAAGTATCTTCTGTTTCTGGTGAGAGTTCACAGTACGAGAGTGAGTCTGAAATGGAAAGTAGACGCCAACAGATGTCGGGGTTTCGCAAATTTACCCCAGGGCAAGTAATGGAGATGGTAACTCAGGACCGAAAACTCACTCTCCGCTCTGGGACACAATCGGCCGGCGCCAGCGCAAAAATAGGAAACGCGCAGAAAGGCGGGCCTGCAACAAACGCCGCAAATGTAACTGGCAAACCGCGAAAACAGCGCACGAAAAAGCAGTGGAACAAACCACCGGTTGCTCAATAACAACAGCTACCTTAGAGACTGCACAAACTAACTCAAATGCGGTTATCAATCTTTCAGATGTGAACTTAACACCTAATGAAGTTTCTATACTCTCGTTGGGACTCTCGTTTAGTCCAAAGACCAATTTTGACTATGCAACCACAAAAATTGACATCTTTAAGTTTGTCCGGAAGCTGAAGCTACGGAAACACTTCACATCCCGGACTAACTCCAGTGGTAATCTTGTAAATATCAGTGAGGCAACTGCTCCCATAACTAACCTAACTGGCAGTGAAGGTGACACTGTGGTATTGGGCGCAGCTTTAACGCAAGAACTATTGGAGCTACATCAAGATGAATTTGGTCCTAATACTGAGAGTCAAGAGGCATTGGGGGGCGAACCATTGCCAGCATCATGCGCAACCAATTTCAAATTGAAATCGAAATTTTGCCCTCTTATGCTCAAAGATAATATAGATATCTTCCACGATCGTGTTGTCTCACAACTCAAGGAGCTACAAATCAGAACTGCAAATCAAACCAAAAGATATGACCACAGAGACAAAGAATACCATACCTTAATCAAAAAACTGAAAGCCAACAAGAATCTGGTGATCAGACAATCAGATAAGGGGGGCAACGTGGTCCTTTGGCCACGTACAATGTACTTAGAGGAAGCCCACAAGCAACTTAACGACAAGGAGTGTTATCGTCATATCTCCATGCAAGAGGCATCTAATTCTAGGAACGAAATTTACCTCAAATTATCAGCTTGGAGAAGTAAGGGCCTCATCACGATGGATGAATATAAGTTCCTGAAAAAAGACCATCCGGTGACTCCGGTGATATATTTCATCCCTAAGGTACATAAGAACATACAAAAACCCCCTGGCAGGCCCATAATATCTGCTTGTAACAGCTTACTGGAGAACATGAGCAGATATATTGACTTTTTTCTCCAGGAATATGTGAAACACCTGCCTTCTTTCATTCTTGATACCGGTGACTTGTTGAGTAAAATTCAAGACTTTATATGGAGCCCCAACTATGTCCTTGTATCGATGGATGTAACATCGCTGTATACCAGCATATTCCACATTGATGGTTTGAGGGCTGTGCAACATTTTTTGGAAAAAAGAAATCAATGTTTCCATGATCACTCCAAAATGTTGCTGGACATGATTAATATTTGTCTTGAGAACAACATCTTTCTTTTCGCTAATCAGTTATTTATACAGACCAGAGGAGTGGCAATGGGGGCCTGCTTCTCTCCCAGTTACGCCTGTTTACACATGGGGTACTGGGAGGAGCAGGTCCTGAGTAAGCAATATGCCACCATCACGAACACCAAAGTTAAACTTTGGTCAAGATATATAGATGACCTGGTTTTTATATGGGATGGATCTGAGTCAGAGGTGACCCTTTTCATACAGGAAATGAATAACAATAACCTGAATATACATTTCACACACACCCTGAGCAGAGAATCCATTGTATTCTTAGATGTGGAACTTTATGTTCATGATAACAGTCTGCATACTAGACTATTCCGCAAACCTACAGCGGGAAACACACTGCTGCATGCTGAAAGCCACCATCCGGCACATCTGATACGCAGCATCCCTTATGGGGAGATGCTGCGTGTCAGAAGGATTTGCAGTAATGAGGATGAATGCCGTAAGGCACAATTAGCATGTAGGGCTCGATTTGTTGAGCGAGGCTATAAAATAGACACGATAGACAATGCCACTATCAGAGCTAATAAGATTGATAGAACTGCACTCCTGGGCTCAGGAACGGCACAAACTAGCTCTGTTACTGATAATACAAACAATGAGACAAGACTAATTATGGCTTACAACAAACAACATAAATGTATCCATAAAATAATTTAAGATAACTGGTCTTTAGTCTCTTGTGATCCTGTGATTGGACAACACATCAGTAAAACTCCTAGCATTACCTATCATAAGGCACACTCTATGAGGGATAGTCTAGTATCAAGCAGTCCTGAAGTGGTTTCAGGAACATGGTTAAATGACAGCAAAGGCTTTAAAAGATGCTCAAGCTGCAAAGCTTGTAAGCATGGCATCAGTAAGACTGAGGTATCTACCCCTCTTTCACCCTTTCCAATTAAAATCCAACAGAAATTAAACTGTAAGTCAGAATTTGTTGTGTATGTCTTGGAGTGCCCGTGCGGCCTAAGATATGTTGGTAGCACTAGGCCTCAAGTACATAAGCGTATACTTCAACATCTGCGAGCGATTATCCATGCAGATCAAGCTTATCCAGTGGCCAGACACTTCGAGAGCAACCATGGAAAGGATGTATCATTACTGAAATATTTTGCGATAGATTGTGTTCCTCCCCAAAGGAGAGGCGGTGATAGAGAGTCCCTTTTAAGAAAACTTGAGACTCGCTATATAATCCTTTTAGATACCAAGGCACCGTTCGGTCTTAACACAGGGGAGGACTGCCACACCTATCTATAAGTGTGTATATATGTATATATGCAAGAATTGTTGAGCCTGTCATCCATGTAAATTTGATTTGATTGGAGTTGTCAAAAGAACTAATAACTGAATTTCTAGTAATTGCATTGTGTTTTGAAACTGTGGATTTTACATTCTGTAGGAACAAACTTTATCCCTTTTTCCCTCCATGACCAATTGACATCTTTTAATTTTGATTCTATTAATTATCATGCACTTGGTAGCACTTTTTTGCCATCATTTGATGTTGCACATTCAGCATACTTTGCACAATACAGAGCATACATCTCAGGCTTTGGGATTTGCCCACTTGGGCACTATTGCACTTTATATTTGATCCATGGTATCTATATAGCACACCTGGATCAATTGTGTAAATAAATGAATTATAATTTCAGTTATATTTTATATGTATATAACTATTTATAGGCTTTTAACTTTTATATGAATTTTAAAAGTTTCTACTACCCATGCCTTGAGTATGTACTTGTATTTTACATGCATTTTTTAACTCCAATAATGTGCAGAGTTTTTCTAATTTATACATTGTAATATGAATACATGCTGTTTTTTGTGTGACTCATGCAATATACGGGCATTCATGCCGTAATATTCTGTTGTGGAAAGTTTAGAAACATTGATAGTATTTTTTCTGTTTCTAACCCATGTGATGGCACTTTGCACTTTTTAAAGGGTGATCAGCCCTCGTGACGTTGTCATGTGATCAAGGCTATCTCTAGCCGAAACGCGTCATGGCGGACTGGTGCTGGGCTAAAATACTAAAATAAATAACATTTGCACCAAACTACGGGTCTTGCTGGTTCTTGTGTCTTCTAATCGGCTGAATGCTGTGAGTTGTCTAAGGAGCGCCACGTACCTCATATATATATATATATATATATATATATATATATATATATTAACTAATCTCATATAGTCTCACTAAACTGAGCTATACCTTAACCAAGAAGTTGTTTGTTTCTTCAGATATATCTCTGATTCTGAATTGAGCGACAAAGTCCCAGATGTATAGAGCTATAGTGAAAAAGCACAAGATCAATACTCCTTCATCTCCTCCAGAAGCATAAATACATTAATAACCAGCACCACTCCTACATACCAGCTTCTTCCATTGAAGGGCAAAAAGAGAACCACATGGAGAGAACTCAAATATTAGCAAAATGTTTTTTTATGTCTCATAAGTACTGCCAAAGTTCCATTGAGAAGTGAAGGGAAAAAAGGAAAGTCTTCCAAATGATATTCAATCCATATGAGCAAAGGAACATAGCAACATGAATGAGGATATTTGAAGTTTCAATGAAAATTAGCACTTCACTTCCATTGCCCTCCTTTCTTATGTTAGCAATTTAGAGACCCTCCTTGCTCTCTGAGAAAATGAAAGAATAATCCCTCAGAGTATTACTTGCTCCCTGGAAGTCGTCAAGTACTGGATTGAGGAAAATACATTACTTTGGTTTTTCAAAGAACACAAAATTCAGGGAAGTCTTGAACTTCTATACAAACACTACCCAAGCCTGGGTAGTAAAATAAGATGACTCTTTTCCAAAACGTAGTTTTAGAGACCTTTAAATCCCAGGCAATCAGAGCCCAGGAAATCCTCTGAAAGGAGATGCAGTCTGGCTGATAACAACTGTAAGAAAAAAGGAAGCTGAATACTTTAAATAGCGGAGAGGCGCTCCTCAATTCTCACAGAAAATGCAGAAGTATGCTCTAACATAACACGAGAAAGAAGATGCATTCAAAGGCAAAGGACACGTTCAGCCGAATTCTCTCAGAATGCCGAAACGAGAAAGAATTATGCAAGCCGGCCGCCGTGCATCCATGCATAAAATTCCCAGTTTCTTACCCGCCTTCCAGTCCAAGCCTCCTGGGAGTTGTAGTTTTCCCAGTAGGAGGCTTAAAGTCAGACAAGGTAGCTGCCGCCGGACTGACACCCTGAGAGTACACCCTCCAACAAGGAGCCTCCTAGATCCTGATTTGGCTGGATTCCATAAATGGAACAAACAAACAGCAGAAGTAGCATGGACATTGGAACATGGCTCCCATGAAGTGTCTTCAAGGGGTAACTTTTCCGTGATATGAAATATCACAACTTGCCTCTTTTGTATTTGGAGTCTAGTATGCGAGATACTCCAGGTCCCCATCCTGCACAACGGGGGGGGGTGCTTGACTTCTGACCCCAGCTAATTTCAGTTTAAATGCCACTGGATTGATTCTTTTGATCACAATATAGGGACTGATGTATTTGGGATGGAAGACACTACGAACCCTAAATCTAATGTTCTTAGTGGAGAGCCATATGTGATCTCCAGTTTAACAGCATGGCCAAATTTTGCAATGCTTATCTTCCAATTTTTGTATATTTGTTTGAGTGTGTCAAGTGAATCTGTATCTTTTTATACACTACCTATAGTTTCTTTATTTGCCACGTAACTGTTGGTTGATCCGCCACTTAACTAGGTATGGGCAGCGGTAATTCCTTGGCATGGCATGTAGTTGGCCATAAACTGGGTTTCTTTGATAGAACTATGCCATGCATTATTATACGCCAACTCTGCCAACCACAACAGTGATACCCATTATTCAGTGGCCTCCATGGAGTAGCAACGTAAGTATTTTTGTAGGGTTTGATTTAATCGCTTAGTTTGTCCATCTGTCTGAGGATGGAAGCTGGTAGGCAAGGCTGCATCTACTTGGAGAGCTGTACACCACATTCGCCAAAACCGGGCAATGAACTGTGGTTCTCTGTTGGACGCAATACCTTTGGGAGTCCTTGTACCCGAACCACCTGAGTCAACAATAACTGAGCAGTCTGCCCGGCTGTGGGCACACTCTTACAAGGCATACAATGTCCCATTTTGGTAATACTATCCACTACCACTAGGATGGCTCTATATCCTTGATCCAACGGCAAACCAAGAACAAAATCCATGCTAATGATTTGCCAAGGTTGCGATTGGGTGGGCATGGGTATCAACTTTCCTTTTGTCCTTGCTTGTTCTCCATTAGCTCTTTCACAAACGTCACAATGGGCCACCCATTGTGTTACATCCGTCGATAACGTATTCCACCAGAAATGGCACTGTACCAAATGCTTAGTTTTTAAAAGCTCCTGGAAGGCCAGCAAGAACGGAGTCATGACACCAGTTAAATGCCTTTATCCTGAGTTCTTGTGAAGGCAAGTACAATTTGTTCATATAGAAGAGTAATCCTTGTTTGAGCACTCTATGGGTGTTCAGATCTGCCCATCCGTCCCAAAATGTGGCAGATTTATGTATGTTTACTTCTTCCAAAAAGAGTAATGATTGCCTCTGGGAGACCCTTCCTTAGACTATCCTTAGCTTCTTGTCAGGACAAGGTGTCCGCTTTTCTGACTTCTGTTCCAGGACAGAACATAACAACAATGTCATAATCTGCAAAGATCAGCATCCATCTCAATTGTCTTTGTGGTAGCTGTCTAGCTGTCTTCATATACTGAAGATTTCTGTGATCTGTGTACACAGTTACAGGATGATGAGCCCTCCTCAAGTAACATGTCCATTCTAGAAAGTCTTTTTTGATTGGCAGCAGTTCTTTTTCTGTGATTGTATAGATACGTTCAGCAGCATTCAATTTCCAGGACAAAAAAGTTTGTCTATCTCTTTGCAACTAAACCACTCCCACTGCTATGTCAGAAGCATTGGCTTCCACTATAAACAGGATCTACGTTTGTGGATGTTTGAGTTGAATCCTGAATTTAAGAATGTAAAGGCCTCCATAGCATCATTGTTTCAGATAAAGGGCACTCCTTTTCTGAGTATCCTTGTGATAGGAGACATAACGTGTGAAAAATTAGAAATGAACCTGCAACAATAATTGGCAAACCCAAAAAACGTTGCACATCTCTCACATTTTTCGGAACAGGCCACTCCTGAACCGCTTGTACCTTTCTTTCAGACATACTCAAACCTGAGGAACTCAATTTCACCCCTAAGCACTCAACCTTATCCACATGGAACCCACACTTACATAATTTACGGAACAATCTATGTTCTCATAATTTTTGCAATATCAGGGTAACATGTTTCAAATGCACCTCCTGATTATTGGAATAAATCAATAGGTTGGCTATGTAAACAACCACAAACTTGTCCACATATTCCTTAAGCACATCATTCAAAATATATTGGAAAGCCGCAGGAGCAGTACAAAGCCCAAAAGGCATCAACATAAAATCGAATAAACCATAACATGTATTAAATGCAGTGTTCCACTCATTTTCATTCATTCATACCAGGTGAAAGGCCCCACTTAGATCAAGCTAAGTGTATTTAGAGGCCTCCTGCACCTGACCCATTCCCAAAGAGATGAGAGGAAGAGGCTATCTGTTTCCGACTGTGTTCTTATTCAACATGCAATAGTCTATGCATGTCATCGGATAGCCTTTAGCTTTAGAGATAAAGAAAAGAGGTGAGTCTGCTGAAGAGCGGGAAGGCTGTATAAAACCAAGGCCTAAGTAATGATCTAAATACTCTCTTAGATTCTTGGTTTCTGGCTTCGACAAGGCATAGACTCTACAAGAAGGTATCGTCTGTTAGCAATTTAGAGAGCCTCCTCTGTTTCTGAGAAAACGAAAGAATAATCCTACAAAGTATTACTTTCTTCCTGGAAGTTGTAAAGTACTGGAGCGAGAAAAATACCTTACTTCGGTCTTTCAAAGATCTCAAAATCCTGGGAAGTGTAGAAATTCTGTACAACCACTAACCAAACCTGGGTAGGAAAAGATTACTCCTTTGCAATATTAGATGTTTTAGGAACCTTTAAATCCCAGGAAACCGGAGTCCAGGAAATCCTCTCAAAGGAGCTGCGGTCTGTCTGATGACAATGGCGACAAAAACAGAAGCTGAATAATTTAAATAGCTCAGAGCTGCTCCTCGGTACTCCCCAAAAATGTGGAAATATGCTCTCACATAACATGAGAGAGAAGCTGCATTCAGAGGTGAAGGACACGTTCAGCCGAACGGTCTCAAAATACCGGAACGAGAAAGAATTACGCATGCTGGCTGGCATTGATCAGTGCATGAAATACCTGGTGCCTTCCCCACCTTCTGGTCTAAGCCTCCTGGGAGTTGTAGTTTTCCCAGTAAAAGGCTAAAAGATGCACACAGTAGCCGCTACCAGACTGAAACCCTGACATCCAATGCCGAACATTTTTCATAAAATGTTATGTTATGTTATATGGTCTTTTACAGAAAGAAAGGAAAGTGAGCCACAGCAGATGGAAACCTAGAATTCACACACATAGATGGTTTAGCAGAAGAGGTGGGTTTTTATGGCCTTTCTAAATGACAGCAGGTCATTGAGACCACGAATTTGGGAAGTTAAGCATTCCAGAGATTAGCTGCGAGGTAACGGAAGGAGCGCCGCCCATCCGGGCCAACTTGAAACGGGGGACAACTGCCAAGTTTTGGCCTTCCAATCGGAGGACAGGTTGGGGTGTGTATGTTGTTAAAAGTGGGCTCAGCATAGGTGTAGAGGCAGTTTTTAAGACCTTGAATGCAAGACATAAGGTCTTGAAATTAATCCTCTTCTCTACCGGAAGCCAGTGGAGTTTAGTGAGCGTGCTTGTCACTGATTTAAATCGGAGGAGACCTGTCAAGGCTCTTGCCGCTGCATTCTGGACTCGTTGCAGTCTTGATTTTTCAGCCTGGTTCAACCCTAAAAGTAGGAAGTTTGCGTAGTCCAGCCGTGAGAGAATGGCTAACTGCACCACAAGCTGGCGCATCTGGGGGTCGAAAAACTTGATCGGGTTGAGGTTCCGAAGGATCCCAAAGCACGTTGCCGCTAGTGGGGGTCTCAGCGACCCTCCCTGGGCCCCGGGAAACACTACCTCCCTGGGGCTGAGTTCATTTTTAAAAATTGTGAGGAGGGGCTGCGGGGCCCCCTCCCAGCCAATTTTAGCCCTGGGGACTACCACCTCTCCAGGCAGGTACTAGACCAAAAAAGAAGGGGGGCAGCATTGGCAACCCTCCGGGAGCCAATAACGGCCCTGGGGACCACCCCACAAGGCTGGCTGTTGCTATGTCCTGTGGTGCCCACTCCCAGGACAGAGCTGTTTTCTGTAGTTTGGCAGGAGGTTTAAGCTATAGCAATTGCTCTGCTTGCCACAAGGAAGAACATTAAAAATGCTCTTGCTTGCTGGAAGTGGAGCAAAATTGCTTTCGATGGAGGTGCATGTTCAGCAGGAGGCGAGAAGCCAACAGGCACCACAAGGGCCTTAAGGCTCCCCACAAAGTCCCCATCAGTGGTGAGTGGGTGCCCTGGTGGAACCCACAATAGAGGCACGGCTTCAGGGTATGGGGTCCCTAGGGCCAAAATCGGCTCAGGGAATGGGGGCCACACAGCCACCTTCCTCTAACTAAAAAAACTGTAAGTTGTAGAGGCCACACCCCTTTTTACCTCAACTATATAAACATGCATCCTGGTGCACTTCTGGTAGGGGATGAATCCTTGGCTCCAGAGGGTTGTAGGGAGCCAACAAACCCTCATGTTACTTCAATTAAGTCCCATACAGCAGGTTTGCTGAGATGTCTTCAGAGGCCATGCCTTCTTTCTCCACCACTCGGCAAATGTTTCTCCTTCTTGGATGCTGAGGGTCATTGGGGTATAAGAATTCCTCCTGTGTGTATGTCCCTTACAGCTATATTCCTGAGAGCTGATCGTAGGCCGGCACCCTTTCTCCACCACTCTGCATATGAAATTGACTTAAAAAAGGAAAGGTTGCAGGGACATTATAATTAGGAAATAGATTTTAAAAAACCTTAGAAATTCTCACAAAAAAACAAAGGTTACAGGGATCTTATAGTTAGGAAACAAAATTTTTAAAAAACCTTAGAAATTCACTGAAAGAAACAAATTTTACAGGGACGTAATATTTAGGCTCAGAATTCCCTCTTACTAAACCACTGAAAATCAGCTGTGATAGTTACCTGAGCTAACTATAAGTTACACCTTCATAATGCACTGCTTATAACTCCACATATTACATTACTCATGACATGGTCGGTGACATCACTGATGGCATCCCTGATGACATCTCAAATTGCATTACTCATGACATCACCATTACATCATCCTCGGAACCTCTCACACACCCACTCACACCCTATACAACCTCTTGTACTCCCACTCACATACCGATGCAACCACGCACACCCATTTAATGACTCATACCAGTACTCAGATACCCACTCACTTCTCAACAGAGGCACTCCCACATCCACTCATTCACGTGTACAGCCACTCACACAACCATTCCCTCAGCCCTACAACCACTCATACAACCAGTCACTTACATATACAGCCACTCACATTGCCACACACCCTCACAGCTACTCACACACCCACTTATTTACTTACATATTCACTCACACACCCACTCACTCGCACAGCCTTTCAACACAGCCACACACCCAACCATACATGATTTCACACACTTACTCACTCACACACACTCACTCACACACCCACACAACCACTTACATATCAATTTAAACATCTATACAAGCACTGCCACATCCACTCACTCACCCATACTGCCACTCGCACAGACACTTACTCTCCAATACAGCCATACACACGCCAACTCACTTAACAAAACACCCACTCAAACAGCCGCACAGCCACTTCAACACAAAACCACTCACTCATACAACCATTTGGGGCTCATTTTATAGAGTGAGGCTTTAAGAGCCTAAGGATGTTGGCCAGGTGTGTCCCCCTCCTTTTAAAAAGAAATGTCCTCAGAACCTGGTCCAGCCAGGGGCTCTATTCAAAACAAACAAGGCAGTCTGTGCATTTGTTTTAGATATTTGTTCTGTAATTGTGACTCCATCGCATTTTTATGGCAAAAAGTTTTTAAAAAGTTCTTTTTGACCCTGTCGGTGTGATAGGGTGACCCCAGGACCACAGGTAGGTGGTCAAGGTATTCCTACTCTGCCACCTTTTTCTTTTTTTTAAACTTGTTTTCAGGGACTCAGCTGAAGCAGAGTCCCAAGATGATTGCCAACACTTACTGTTTAAAGTGCTGATAGCTAATCAGATTTGAGCACATGGACTGTCGGATACCAGGAGGATGTACATCCCTCTATATACAAATTTGGATTTCCTTTGATAACTCGCAAATCTACTGGACAGATTTATGCCAAAAAACAAAAAGGGTTCTTTCTGGACCAAAAGCTACCTTTCTTCGAAATTTGGTGCAATTCCATCCAGCTGTTCGGGCTGTAGTCACAAATAAAATCCCTATGGGAATTAATGTTGGAAAACCCCTTTTTTTGCCCCCCCCTTTCTCTGTTTCCACTTGACGTATCACCCTGAAACTTTTTTGAGGGACAATTTAACAACAAGGAAAACATAACAACCCTCAGTAACGTGGACTCTCCTCACAGAAACTCGTTTAGCCAGAAAGTCCCTAGTGGACGCTGCTCTACGTTCCCTTTGTCGTTTTTTAAAAAGTTAATTGACTCGCTTGTCAGAGCCAGGCTGAGATGCTTCTCGATTTGTGTCCAGACAATACGGCACGTTGTTCCCATTGCATCCTGAAGTCACCAGCGCTGGACCTGCTGAGACTGCAGTAGGAACAAGGGATTCACCTGAAACGCGTATGGCAAGAGATATTGTGCTGGTAAGGCTTGGCTGAGTGTGTTGCAGTCTACCATTAAAAGGCTTACCCTACGTTATGTGTGGCACCTTCAACCTTCGGGTACTTTCATATGACATATATATATATTCATATACATATATAATTTCTTTTTACTGAAAAGAAATGTCAGCTGCCGCTGAAGGTGGGAAGTCTGTTGGTGAAGCGGGGGCTTTAGGGCTGCCCCCACAGCCCAATGTGTGAGGGTTGGGTTCCTTTTTGTCTTCTGGTGAGTGCAGAGTGCGTTTCCCCCATCAAATTACTCTAGTTATGCAAATGTACAAATTCACCTGCAAGTCTTGTCCGTTTGGCTTGTCAAGTCCACCTTAATAGTATGAAACGGTCTTCCCACCTTTTGCCAGGATGATGGACAGCTCAACAAAAGGCCCTGCAGCACGTTTCCAGCTGATTTTGGTGATGCGTTCTTGATGCTGAGGAATTTAAGGACATCTTCACCAAACAAAGAGGCACTTACTTTATATAGTTAAAAGGAAGTACCCTTGTTTTGTGGAGATTCACCACTTTGTAGTCTTGTTGTCTTCTCTATATGAGGATTCATATCAACACAGATTTTTGGAAGAAGACGCTCGAGGAAATCAGCCCAAGGAGGGATGTTGCATATGGGGGGGGTGGGCCACAAGGACTGCAGCCAAACCCCACTGCGCACAGCCTTCGGCTGAGCTCAGCTGGCTTATGTGGGGTGTTGGCCATAGGACTTGATTGCAGGACTTGAAAGCAGGCCAGGCTCTGCGCCATCATCTGTCATGCACGGCCAGAGACCATGCACTGTGGCAGTTGGGTAAATGCATAGTAAATAATATTGCTTTACGTTACAAACACTACAAAAATTCAATGAAAACCCCATTATAAGGGCTTTGTCTGATGAGTCCTTTCTTATTATTGTACATGCACAATGCTAAAGATTTGTTTGGCACGCTCCAGGGCGACATTTATATTGCTCATGCGCAAGGCGGCCCAGACTTTTAGAGTCACCTTAATTTCAGTTGCTCGTCTTACGAAAAGGGGAGTCATATAATTAAAGAGGAACAATGCAAAAGGTTGTTAGTAAATCATGAAAAATGGAAAGAACAGCCAGTTCAGAAGTAAATGAAAAGAAGCAAATCAGAGACAAGAGGTAGCTTTAGGAGAAAAATCAGCAGAGTGGAGCAAGCGCCTTTGCTCCATTTGAGATAGTTCCCGTCCATATCCTGTCCCCTCCTGCCTATCTAGTAAATTAAAATACCCTCCAGACAGCGCAACTTAACTTTTCAGGCATTTCCCGTTCTAATTACTTAAGGCAATTATGGTAATGGCTTTGGGGGCGAACGCAAAGAAGTACATAAAAAGAAGATAATGTGACACAAAAAGCGAAGAACTCAGAGTCTATCAAAGGGCAATTAGGCACATTAGAGGGAAGAAAGCACACTTCAACAGCCCATTGTAGCAGACGGCATGGAATGCACAGAAAACTGCTAGGCAACTAAAAGACATTCTAATGCGGTCTCCGAATGAACTTTTAACTGTGTATTAGCAATGAGCGAGAAAATAGAACAGCTAACATTAAAATGTCGTTTGCAGCAATAAACAGGATATATGTGCCACAGTGGAAAAGTGGAAACTGGAACAAGTAAGGAAAACACTTTACACAGAAATAGAAACCAAAGATGCTGTTAAAGCCGGAACACATTATTTAATACCAATGGTACAAAAAAAGTCAATTTAATTTCATAACTATTCTAGTCAGGAGGCATATGGGTGAACAATATAAAGTAAGCACTGATAGTAGTAATTTACGACAGGTTTTTTAGCCACAGTTTTAGGATGACTGGTGTTTTAAGTACTCGGCGAGTCAGAGCAGCGCTATTTTACTACAATCGACAGTGGCAAATGTAATCGGAACTAAAATCGCGCGCTTTATAAATTGATTTTAACATAACATAAAAAGGCATGTGCTGCTTTTGGTTCGAAATGTAGACAACCGTGTTGACCTCTCTAAAGTAAATAAGAGATCATGACATAATAACTTCAAACAAAACAGAATAACATCACAATTAAAACATAACGGCACAACACAATAAAACAGTCAAAAAAACACACTGAAGAAAGCTTAAAAAATCCACCCGTTTATGCACATGAAAGTGCACTCGGGAGCGGCCACCTTGAACTGTTTTTAAAAAAAAAGTAAACTTAAAACTATTCAAACATGGCAAGCTATGGGTGTATGTGTACGCATGTGCAGGAAACTTTGTATGCGTTTTATTTCTGTAAACTATTCAAATGTGGCTGCCTATTTGTAAACATCCTCATGCATGCACACACTCATTGTCAGCCATCTTAGAGTGGATTTAATTAGGTAGAAAACATTGAAAGATGGCGTCTGTGAGTAAGTATCCCCATGCACAAGAGACAATCTTAGAATATTTTTTATTAAAATAAAATGATGAAAAGAAGGAAGACGTGGGTGTGCATTGGTCACAATTTCAGATTTTGTTTTTATTATTTGTTTTTTTTTTAAATAAAGTAATGAATTGTTTGTGTGATGCACAAGCAATCCAGTAGCAGCAAACTTGTTGGCTCTTGCAAATTGCTAAAAAAGCCTTAGCTAAATGGCAAAATATTTTTGGGTCTCACAAGGCACTCCTTGTCAAAGTAACGCCTTGCAATGAAGGATTCTATTTTTTGTCTGGATGTGCACCTCATGAAAAAGCAGAATGCAGTCAACTACAGTGAAGTTTGCCAATGGCTGGCGTAGGATGGCCAATTGTCTCACAAGGTATGTTGTACTGGGTAGAAAACAATGTGAATGACACAACAAAAGATAAATGGATGAAGCAGAATGATTGCAAACCCATTAAAGTAAGTAGAGACATACATTTTGTTAAATGAAAAGGTCTTGACTAACACAAGATCTAATATTTATAAGGTCCCAACATATTTCTCAAGAGACTGCCACTGACAGTGCCCGTTTCACTGCACACTTGATCTCTTTCAAGCAGGTTAAGCAAAGGCTAGCCACTGGTACCACCATAGTTTTTGGAGCCATTTGCCATCTTGCAACAGTAGTAATGTTCTTCATGGGGAAAGCACACTCAATTGACAATACCCTGAAAGAATTCAATACTAAAGTCTATGAAATGCTTCAAACCAGAGGTCTCAGCATTGGACGTGTTGCCTTTGACAATGGCAGAAATATTATTAAAGCCATAGCAGATGGAGGATATTTCATGAAGGTATGTTTAGCTCACTACAAGAATCTAGTTGTGAAGGAATTCCTCAAGCAAGAAGAAGTAGTCCAGAACATACTGAATAGTTGTTGCAGTATTTTCACATATTTCACCAATTAATTCAAATCCCAGAAGTAGTATAGGGTCATTCAGCATGCTAATAGAGTCCCTGTGAAAACCCTCATAAAGAAGGTCCTAACCAGTTAGAAGTCCACTTTCTACAAGCTGCAACACCAGTTTGAGCAGGCAGTACAGGATTATCAATGATTATATTTTAAAAGGTGAGGGGATGCAACAGCAACACCCATAACGATGCAGGATGCCAAATGGGGGCTAATAGAGTTCCCAACACAAATTATTCTGCATTCTGGGATTATGAAGAGGGAAGTCAGCAAGGAGGATTGCACTATGAACTATTGCATTGTTGCACTTGCACTTCCTGCAAGCCATCTGCACAAGATTAAAGAAACATGTCAATGAAGAAGCAGCTGCTTTGTTCAACAGCTTAATCCTTCATCTTGATATAAATCTCATACTGCAATAAGAAATTAAGTCCTCTGAAGGGTCCACCTAACCCACTGTACAAACTTGGAGCAAACTACTTTCATTATGTACTAAGCTCTGGCTGTCTCCAGATATAGGAACTGGATGTCCAAAAAAGCTAATTAACTGGAAGATGAACTGAACTGCTGCCTCTGGCTCAGAGTCCAGAAGCATGTTGCAACTGCATCACCCAACACTGGCAAAATAATCACCATTCCAAGACACATCTACCTCTGAATCAATACTAACAGCATCACTTAAACCATCCTCTGTGTTGGGTTAGCCTTTGACAGTTCCTTGATTTAAATGAAGCAACATGCAGGAAACTTAGAAACCGCAAATGTCAAAACTATAAAAATACTGACGATGTTACAGGACTACTTGAATCACTAAACATAATTCTACGTACATCAGAAGTCATTTATCTATTGGCATGGGAAAAAGGAACAGATCTCAGCAGCTGCCAATAAAAGATATGCCATATCTTGTAGCCACTATATCCGTTAATAGGGTTTTCCATGAAACGGGCTCGATTGTCGCAGTCAGAAGTACAAGTCTCTAATCTCAAAAAGTAGAAAGACTGATGATTATCAAAGTGAATAAACATTTCATGTCCAAAACTTTTTTGGCTCCAGAAAACACTGCCGTGAAAGAGGGTGGTTTCTCAAACATTTCAAATGTGGGGAGTTATCACCCGCCAAGGACATTTCCAGTAATAGATCAGTTCTACATTCTGGACTTAAAACTAACATGCTAGTAAATAAAAGAAAAAGGAAAAGCACCTTGTTTTCATTTTTATATATGGCGTCAAAACAAATGTGAATAAAATAACCTGAAATGGACCAGTGTGAAATGGACAGTCAGATAATCAGGAGGACATACTCTTTTTGGTTTGGTGACTAAGTGTTGACATAAAGACAACTAAAAAATTTAATTTTAGTGTCAATCACAGACATTAAGGCGTTTGTTAAGAGTCCAGGGCTTAATTCTGATTCCCTGTGTGGCCTGTGTTTCCATAGGGGTCGAAAGTACAAATTGTGTGATATTTACCACAACCGCACAGTTTTTCCCAGATAAATTCTGGGAGTCAAACCTGCTGACATGTTTTAGGAAAATAACCCAGAAATAGGCAAAACATGTGGAATACGAGGTGTTAAAAAACGATTCCACAAGTTATGCCTCATTTTGCTGCTCATAACTCAGGGTAGGTGGTATTTACCACTCGTGGTAAATACCAAACCCCAGGGTACTGGTATTTACCTCATGTGGTGAATACCCAGCCCTATTTTGAAAAACTCTTAACGAGGGCCGAAGAGTCTAAGACTACAATGGGTACTTCCTTTGTCTGTAAAAACACGATGTTTCCCTTTACAAACCCGTCATTCCCATGTTCAGCTGTACAAGAAGATTGAAAGGAAGATTGAATGGACTACCCTATGTATGTGTTCCGCAGCATAAGTTCAGCCTCCACCACTGCTTCTGTCAGTGGTGACTCAAATTACCCAAGTCTGCTCTGAATAGCCCAAAGCTGCAACAAGGGGACTGGGTGATAAGAAGGAGGGCGGGCTGGATATCTGGTGTTTGAAAAGTGTAATATCTATGGAACAAGTCAACCTCCCAACCTAATTCCACCATGAAAGACTCAGGGGCAGATTTATCATAGTGTTGCACTGCCATTGCATCACACATGGTAACGCGAGGGCAATGCAACAAAGTCTAATTCACCAATCAATGCATGGAGACCTTGCATGGCCCTGTGGTGCTTGATAAATCCTGAGCAACGAAAGGCAACTCAAGTTGCTACCTTGTGCTATTCTGCCCTATGGGGAAATTGGGTGTTTCCACGTATCCACCCATGTATTTTGGCACATTCCGAGATTTACCATGAGTGGTATCCCTGGCACTGCGTCAAAATGCTCATCTCCCAGGGGAGGTGTAACTGGGAGAAAAATGCTTAATTCGACTTGTTTTTTCCTCTTTCTATGTGTGCTGCTTTATGCAGAACAAAGGAGGAAAAATCCTCAGAGGAATGTTTTTGTACAGAAAGTTGCCCCTTCCTGCTGAACAACAATTTTACCTGGAAAATAGGCACCCTTTCACTATGATGCAAGGGTGCCGGTATTGTCGTTTAGCAACCAAAAGTGTGCCAGCGCCAGGAGAGGACAGGAGTGTGCCATATATTGTTGATCATGGCTCATTATTGCCCTTTCATGCAGTGCAGAAAGGTGCCTTGCTGTGTTATGTTGCATGAAACTTTGATAAATCTCTCCCACAGTCTGTTCAGGAAAAGCTATTAATGTTGATTGTCCTCCTTTAACTTCAGCTTAGGACTCCAGGAAGCCTTCTTTGAAAAATATTTTCAGCTAATTCAAGACCACAAAAAGGAGTCACAAGCTCAAAATTTAGAAATGTAGAACAACTATTTTAAGACACAAAAGACTGTGAACCTAATTACTCAAGATATTTCTTCAATTGGGAATCACATCAAGGACTTTGAGCAGAGAATGGTCAAGAAAGAGGAAGCAGTGACTTGCATGCAAGTGTCACTAGCATACTGTCAAATGTGGGGAAAAAATTGAGGATCTTGAAAATAGACATCACCACAATACTGTACTGAGATTGGGGGTCAAAAAAGACTCTGGTAGGTAGGATACCCATTAACTTGTTGTTACTGTGTTTTAGAAAGCTTTCTACAGTCTCTGACTGGAACTGACACTCAGACTCCCTAATACAGCAGGGTTGTTGGATTCCTCTCCACTATATTTAATGTATCAATGACCGATTCTGGTCGACATCGGCAACTTTTTTTTTTGACAAGGGGTCCATACAAGAGGTAAGACCATAGAAAATATCAAGATCTTTATAACGTCAGACTTTGCCAATCCAAAGTAGAGCAGAGATTGTGGCTTATAAAATTCATTGCCCCAATGTAAGAGTTGGAAGCCCAAATAATTCTACAGGTACCTGCTTGGCTTCACGTGATTAGATACAGGCAGACTCACATGGGCAAGGAAGAATGGTCAGCTAACAATCCACTATCTATCATGATGGACTCAGAAGATTAAGTCCCAGCCAGAGGCACACAGCTCTGACAATCAATAGACTTTTGCATCAAATTCTACTGCTTCTATCCTTCCAGTCCCACTAAGGTGTTTTATTGGGCTTTATATAAAGTATAGTTTTGCGTACTCAAGAATAATTGTTTTTTCACCATGAAAGGAGGATTGTTCTATGAGGGTGGTCTATGGTGGCTTGTGGGAGCACTTGGTGTGTTCTTAAGGCTAGACCCATAATCATCTTATTTCTTCTTTACCTTACTCTTTATTTTTTATCATTTGATAAAACGAAAATGTGCACTAGTTTTCAACAGGAACAAGACCAGTCAGCCCATTACTGCGTTGTAACCATTTGTAACCATGTTCTAAATAGGCATTACTGAATATTTGGATCAATCAAAATGTGGTCCATCTTGGTAGCGACAGATAATGGGGTGGTGGGGGTGGTGAAGAGAGGGCTTAGAAGCGGGTGAAAAGATCAAGAGAAGGCTATTACAATCTGATGTGGGATGGTCAAAGCATGAATTTTGGATTTGGGGCTGGAGACTGTAATAAATTATATACACTTATAGACAAATTATTAACTCAAGCTATGTGCATGGTTTAGTGCTATATCAGATATTTGATACCTGTTTACAACTAAAATTATGTCTTGGAATGTCAGGGGACTCAACAGTGTTGCTAAAAGACCCCATTTGAAAGAGATGATGAAATTATATCAACCTCGAATTCTGTGTCTTACTGAGACACACATAGCTTATAAGGATCAGGCGCTTTTTAGACAACAGGATTGCAAGCCTGTTGTAGTAACTACCCATCAAGTTTCTATTAGAGGGGTGGCTATACTTGCCTCTAAATTGGTGTCTCTCAAGATTCATAGAACTCTGTAGGACAAACATGTGTGATGAGCTACAGCACAGGTAGGGGTAAGTTAAATTACATTGAATATCTGTGGGATAAATGGGCCCAACCAGGATGACTCTCAAGTTTTTGATGTGATCACTCATGAGCTCCTGGCTTGGTCAGAGCGGATCTTAGTTGTGGATTTTGTGTTATCAACTACAAAAGGAACACAACTAATAATTGTGCTAACTCTGGCGTGCTTTTGGTTCATCATGCAATTAAAGCATTGATGAGTATACATGGCTTGGTGGATGATTGGTGTTTTCTTAAACCAGAAGGCCCTGGCTTCGCTTATTATTTGCATGTCCATAATCAATATTCTAGGATTGATTTTAAAATGGCCTTGCCCTACATGCTACATGATATTGATATTGCCAAACATGGTATCGGATCATAATCTCCCTATTGTGTCAAAGTCAGATTTGTATTGTTTGATTTGAGACACAAACATAACAAATTACTTCACATTAAAATGAAACTAAACAACACCCCTCCTCAATCAGCTATTATTTAGCTTCTACTTACAACAAAAGAGCAAAATCTATATATCTAAGACCATTTTACTTTCCCATCCCTCTGCTCCAGGAAAGTGGCCATCACCTCTTCAAATATAAAGTGACCTTGTGCATACTTTATAAATGCAATCCATATATTAATCCAAATGAAATTTAACTCCATAAAAATCATAATAACCTTGATTAATATATTCACTCCTTTATGGCTTTGAAAATATAAAATGCAGAGGCAATCGCATAAATAAGTCTAGACATTGTCAATACTGCCAAAGGTCTCAAATTACAGTTATAAATCCCCATTTTGCTCAAGCTTTTTTTACTGTTTCAAAAAGTTTACCAACCCTATCACATGGCTTGACATTGCTACGTGCCAATATCAGAAATAGTAAGTCTATATCGTATCTGGAGCTTTCTCAAGACAGGAAGTAACATTTTCTTTCTTACACAGTTAAAAACACTACAAAATACTAATATATGAATACCGTTAAAGTGCACTGTGCACAGCATGACCGAGGATCTCTATTTAGGGATACCTTTTGGAGATCATAGTACTATTTTTCTATTTTATAAATGACCGCACTGGCCTATTCTCATCTTCAGCATCCATTATCTTGAATTTTTTGCTTTACTAACTTTTAAGTACGCCTTTAACAGGCCATTATAAACGGTATCTAGTAAGTGGGCAAGCTGTGTTCTGTTCCTGCGATCACTAATATCAGATGGCAGAGCGTGATTTTAGCATATTGTGTGTTCTACTTTTACTAGAGTTTAATTGGAGTTAATTATGTGTAAAAGCAGCGGACAAATAGATGGCCTATAAAACATTACCTAAGTTCTTAGTCCGGCAGGTTGGATCGCTCATTTGTAACTGCCATTTGAGTATTCATTCCTTAATTTTCAATGTTCTGCCAATATCTTTGTTTAATATTAATAAGGCCCAATTCCAGTCTAAGTGCACTACTAATTGAGCCGTCTATGTGGTTCGGCCAGTTTTTCCAAATAGCGACTTCTGTTGATTGCAGGTGTAGCATATCTGCCGCTGACCGCGCGACTACCCGAAGGGGGGTAGCGCCACATTTCGTGGCGCCTACAGTCATGGGGGTAACATCCACAGTGGTCACAGGGCACCATGGCTTTCGGATTGCTTTGCTAAAATTACGGGACCCATTGTAAGACGAACTCTGGCACATTTGGCACTTTTGGGCAAATGATACCTGGCTATTCTACAGGCTGTTAAACTTTCGCTGATCCCCTGGCTGCCCCATGTGGTCTAGCGCCAAAACGGCTATTGTTCAGCATCTAATGGCGGCGGATATAACGCAGTGATGTAGTGGAGTAGGTTGCAATAGATTTGCCAGATTTCACTTCATGCGATCCCTGCTCTTTCAAACTGCTAAAGCCTCTCGCGATGGTTGCACCATAGGAACTGCGTGTGATGCCCTCACGAACGACGTGGCCTTCAGCGAGGTACCAGCATGCACCGCCATCGTTGTATTTATCAAACCCCGCACTTGTTTGCGCAGGGCTCACGCATCGGGTGTGGTACAGAGTGTAGAGATTCCTATAATTAGTAGATGTGATAGAACCGGCTGCCGGATACGTTGGAACAATATACCTGCTGAGGGTGAACGGGAGGGAAACATGCCGTGTATTTACTGGGACCGGCAGACTGTTACGGAAAGCACGAAACCCGCTTGATACGCCACATTTGAGGGGTAAACTTGAACGGGTGCGGTCTGGAAGCCGTGTAAATTACGGGCATGTAAACTGACGCACTGTGTCTGTAGATTGATCTTTCCCCCCAGCAATGCAGGCTCAACGCTAAACCCGGCCCTAAAGCACATTTATTTAGCTATGGCGTTATTGCTTGATGGGCTCCGTGCGCCGGGTTTTACCAGTTATTGCCGCTGGCCGGTTTACATTGACGTTTACCGAATCCTCGTCAGTCCCTCCAAGTTTGCATCGAACCAAGGGGCATATTATCAAGGAGGTTTATCTCCGCTTTTTTGGATTTAAAAGCCAAGAAAGCGGAGATAAAATTATCTCCCTATTACCAAGCTGTCGCTAACACCAGTTAGAGACAGCTAGTAGGAGATAGCGACCATCTTGGGCCCCACTTTGCATGTCAGTGATATTTATCACTAATGAGATGCAAAGTGGGCGTGCCAAGATGTTAGCTACTGAAAACAGTCGCTAACATCGCTATCTCCTATTACCAACTTTTGGAGATATTCGCGCTAAGCGGGAATATCTCCAAAAGCTAACACCTGCCCTGAGCAGTTCTTAGCCATGTTATCCAATGGGAGGTGGATAACATGGCTAAGAGCATTTGCTCGATAATGCATGAATATCGCTGACTTTTCAGCGATATTCATGCATTTCTGCCGTTTTTTATCGCATTTGCGATAAACCTTGTTAATAGCAAGGTTTATCTGCGATAAAAATCGCCGATGTGCGGCGATAATTTTTGTCTCTAAACAAGTTAGAGACAAAAATTATCGCTAGTTGTTGGTAATATGCCCCCAAGCTTGCCCGTGACGCCGGAATAGGCATTTAATAATTATCTACGGTCTCTTGGTTTGATGCCAACACGTGCTGCCAGCCCATGTTTGTAAGTAGGGCCCGGGGTTTAGGCCTCACGCAGGTCAGCAGCCTGTCCCCGAGCGCCGCTTTTAGCAGCAATTGCCTTGTTTCCGAATTATCCGAGGGCTCCTCCAATTCTGCAGCAAACCACGCTTTCCTGCTACATTTAATTACTGTCTTTGGGTTTGAGGCCAGCACGTGCTGCCAGTCCACATTCGTAAGAGAAGGTCCTGGGTAAAACACAGCTTACTGGATTTAACCAAGGTGGACGCCAAGCTCTGCTTCACAGTTATGACCCATCAAAGCTAGTGTCCTGTACTGTACAATCATCTTTGACTCTAAGCCTCGAAGATATAACACTTTATTGCCACCCCTTTCATTCACTTTCACCATAACTAATGAACAAAAGCCGGGCAAATCGGGGTCCTGACTATGATGATTCGGGAACTTTGATCGACACCATGCTCACTCGCCAGTCTTTTATTTTGACTTAACTTAACTATAGAATTTTATGTTTACAAATCAATGCGCTGAAATGCGTCCATCGCCTAATCAATACAGTGATACCAAGAAGAAGCACTTCTAGCAATAATTCTAAACTATCCTGTAACAATATGAACACGTGAATATAAAAGCAATGAAACAAATATAGGAGAAAGGTAAGGGAAACATTTCCTAATCAGCAAACAAGCATAAGTACTTTCCCTTTCAAATATTAGAATCTTTACTTCCAAATCTCAATGTTTGTTCTCTGTACTGTGTGACGAATTCGTTTGTTGTTCTCTTGATAAATACACATCAGCAGAGATATTTCAGTTTCTAGTGACACTTGCTGGGAACGAATTTGCCAATTTTCACCCAACAAAATCTGTGCCTCGATCTGGCGACCTTTTCACATCTGCTGAGTTTCGAGGTTATGTAATATCGGTAGGGAGAGTCTACATCTGAAAATCTGTAAAAATCTACGGAAACATTTACATATTTCCGGAAAAGGGAGTTTAAAATCATACTAATATTTAGTAGACCAATGCCAAAATTAATGGGAAAAGTGCATTAAAATGTGTTCACTTTATGTATTGGCAAACTTTCTGAATGTTTATTGAACATTTCGCAGCGGTCGAATGAGAGGTTTGTGGCGTGGCGACCAGCGTCGCACTTATTTGCTGCCATAATTGCTGCCTCGACAATCCATCCTGGGTTGGGAGGACACCGGTTTCACAGTCACTGCGCTGAATGACGGGCTGTCCGGTCCGCTTTTGCCTCCGTCGAGTGTAGACCGAGAGAGTGAGCTGAAAGGCGTTATTATTATTAGATTGGCAAACGCGTTATGAGGACACACACGTTTGCAGAATGCGCGCGTCCAGGGTTACTACCAAGTACCACGTCAACCTTAACGGTCTGTTTTTAAATAATACCTTATTAATTAAGCTTAATCCGTTCAATACATATATTTACATACTTTCTAAAGTAGGAACAGTTGGCAATATCCCCACACCTATATCACCCAGAAAATATAAGAAGAATAGCAGAATTCTCAATTTACAGACTGCAAAGTATAGCTTAAAGCTATCCCATGTAGAGCCCTGCAAAGCACGGAGCAAAAGATAAGAAATCTATCTTTCATTGAGAATAGGTCTGCGTGCTTTCAAGTCAACCCTGAATCATGGGGGATGCATGTATATCGGCTCATGAGATCAAGAGACAAAAGGGAATTGCTGCTTTCCCAATGGAGTCTCAAGGCACCGCAGGATACCCCCCAAGCCTGTTACATAAGAGGGCAGTTGCTGCACGAGGATTAGAAGAAAGATATCTACATATCTTGAGGTGCTCTCGAGGCAACTCCCTCCAGACAAGACTGTTTTAGGCCTCCCAAAGCCCTAAGAACTGCTTAGACTGCGGGTAACATTACTTTGATCGTTTTCCCAATGGTTAAATATCCTGTTAATCAAAATATTAATGGAGAAACTATGGGAAAAGAAACGTAATAGACGGGCGGCAAATTTCAGGCCCGACAAACAACCTTGCAAAGGAATAGCTATGTCTGAATCCAGAATTTCAACGGGGGAATGTAGTGCTGATTAAGAATGCGCAGTTTGGGAGTTGGCCTAGATCAAAGGGCCAGGATGTACTCCCTTCATTAACCTTTATATTTCTTCATGGAATGATAAAGATAATCGATTTAATTGGAAGTACGTTTTAAAAGGTGGAAAACTATTAATTCCGTATATGTAGTCCATACAGCTTCAAGCCGGAACACACCCTTGAGCACACAGCCCTTATCCCTAGTGTGGGAATTCCTCTGCGAAGTACTACTGAAGTATGGGATTGACAACCGGGAGGAATAAGAAGAGGGAGGAATGAAGGGTCACATTCGTGAATACCTTGCGTTATCAGGGAAAGATGTAGTTGTAAATCAGGCCAAACACAAACCCGAACACGAGGTAAGAAATGCATAAATGGCATGTCAGCCCTAATTCAAACTGCAGGGCACAGGAGTTTGAGGGCCCTGGGCCAGGTACAAGGGAAAATACAGTATAATTAGAGGTAAAATACTGCAATACATGCTAGACACCCAGGCACGAGAACAAACGTTACGTAGGCAATGGTGGCATTTGTGCAAGTGCAAAGGCAAACAACACGGGAGAAATAGCAAACAGTGTGTTATAAGAGAGAAGTGGCGTGGCAGGTACCAAAGAATACCAAACACAGGTACAAGGAGAGCACTGCAATAATGCCAAACACTTTAAACAGAGAACTGGGAATGACATTTGATGATTACGGGCATCTGCTAGTTTGTGCTCTAACCAATCTAAGTAATGATCTTGCAGTGATTTGCCTGGACATTCACTGTCATGAGTATTACAGCTACTGTGCCCACGCAGCAAGTAAATGATTTGACTACAGGATAACTTCCATAATCCCACCACTTTGCGGGGACGAATATCACTGGTTTTCCATTATCAGCAGATACAATAATTCAAATAGTCACTTGCCGATCCCCTGTTAATATGTCCGAATAAAAACTAACCGTTCCAAGGAATCTCTGTAAGAGGTGTGGCCCATGTAACTAAGGGCGTGGCCAAAACACCGTATCTAAGCAATCCCCATAAGAGGTGCGGCCTATGTAACTAAGGGCGTGACCTAAGAACCGTTCTAAGAAATCTCCATAGTGGTGTGGCCGATGTAATTGAGAGCATGACCTGAGAATCATATCTAAGAAATATTCATTGGGCAGGTACCAATACGAAGAGAAAACGGAAAGGTTCTATGATAAAGGTGCACTAAACAGCGACCGAAAGTAGCTAGGTGGGTGGGGGGCTCTGTCATCGACGTAGGCCTCCTCCAGAGCTGTGGCGGAGTACAGGGCGATCTGGAAGCAGATGGACAGTAGGGGTACCTCTGCGCCAGAAGGATACAGTCTAGATACCTCTGCCTGGCACAGTAAGGGTGCCTGAGCCAAGAACCTGGAGCCGAGGGGGTTCCAGGAAACAGCGTCGGTGCCCCGTTAGTCCTTCGGGCGGTCGGGGGGCCTGAACCGACCGGGGGTGTGCCTCATCGCTCCGCCCTGACAGGGGGGGCGGGAGTATAACAAAATGGTAATTTGCTGCACCGTCAGAACTGTCTCGCCGTGCAAGATGGCTCCTTAGGCATGCGGGTCAGCGAGGGGCTGCCGCATTGGATCGCCTGTAAGATGACCCACCTTATCAGCTACTTGTTGTACGAAATAAACCTGCAGCACTGCTTTCCCACAAATATGTCTCATGAGTTTCCTTGGTATATAAGTGTATAATGTGCAGTGCGGAGCGAGCGCTGGCGGTGTGGGCACTATGCCGCTGACCGCGCGACACTGAGGGGAGCATGGGCGGGGCAGCGCCCTAGTCCCACACGACGGGCGAGCAGAGCCCGTAGCGCGACAACCCCCCTGTGCCGCCCTCCTCGCTAACAGCCAATATGGAGGGCTCACCTGGGGATGGGGGTGTTCCTAGTAGTATAAAGCAGGCGCAGCAACTATGCTTGGCCTCTCTTTCCCGCGCCTGGTTCCCTAGGCTCTGCGCTGAACCCACCCTGAACCCTGACCCAGCTGCAGAGCGGCGGGCGAAAGTTGTGAATTTGTAATGGTCATGTTTTGTGTTGCAGGCGGAGTCACAGGGCGATCTGGAAGCAGATGGACAGTAGGGGTACCTCTGTGGCAGAAGGATACAGTCTAGATACCTCTGCCTGGCACAGTAAGGGTGCCTGAGCCAAGAACCTGGAGCCGAGGGGGTTCCAGGAAACAGCGTTGGCGCCCCGTTAGTCCTTTGGGCGGTCGGGGGGCCTGAACCGACCGGGGTGTGCCTCATCGCTCCGCCCTGACAGGGGGGGGCGGGAGTATAATGAAATGGTAATTTACTGCACCGTCAGAACTGTCTCGCCGTGCAAGATGGCTCCTTAGGCATGCGGGTCAGCGAGGGGCTGCCGCATTGGATCGCCTGTAAGATGACCCACCTTATCAGCTACTTGTTGTACGAAATAAACCTGCAGCACTGCTTTCCCACAAATATGTCTCATGAGTTTCCTTGGTATATAAGTGTATAATGTGCAGTGCGGAGCGAGCGCCTGCGGTGTGGGTACTATGATTCCATCATGATTTTAGCACTGTAAAGTAGTAGGTATCTATTTTTAGAATATTTTTTCTCTTAAAACTACAACAGACTTATGTCCCCGAGCAGAATCCATCTTCTTTAAGGATCAAGCAACGACCTTGGCCCTTTGCTCTTGTTAGGCCATATTAGTTTTAAAATTAAGATTATCTTTAAAATGTATACCCAGGTATTTATATTCATTTACAAACTGTAACTTGTTAGATCTAATCCACCATTTTTGCTGATTTCCTTTTTCTTGCTTTCAAGAATAACATTACTTTAGTTTTGTTAATTGTTATTTGCCCATGCAATAACATGTCAAGGTAAAGCAGATTTCACTTTATGCCTTTTTGTGCACTTTACTAATCTGTAAGGAATTGTTTCTAGTTATATTTCCTCCTCAAATTACATTCTAACTGTAAGAATGACTTTAGATTTTTACAGCACCTCGATTCTCCAGGGGTTTGCTACGCTGTTATCAGCTATATTAGAGACTCTTTAAGTATCAGGAAAAGATACTGTTGATCAGCTATGGCTGATCTCTTTTACATTTGCATTTTAGTACTTTAGATGTTTTATTGTATTTTTAGTCTTAAGCAAAGATGGATATCTTTTATATTGAGGTTTTATTTGCTATGTAATTGCTCACTCGATTAAATGGATTGTATGTGTAAACTGTATTTATGCTAACCTTTTCTAGCTCGATTGATGAATTAAGTTTATGACTGACTGACAAATGTTAATTTTTACATCATTAGCTATACAATAAGTAGTGAAAGCTTCCAACTGCTTTTGGAAGCCTGAACGCTTGATGGCTCCACTTGCCCCCATCGTCAAAACCTACGGACTCAACATCGTGTCATACGCAGACGACACCAAGCTCATCCTCTCCCTATCCAACGAGCCCAACACCGCCAGACGCAACTTTCGAGAAGGTATGGAAGCCGTCGCCAAATGGATGAAAAACAACTGCCTACAACTAAACACCAATAAAATAGAAGTACTCATCATGGGCCCAAACCCCGACGCCTGGTGCGACACCTGGTGGCCCACCGCCCTCGGAAACCCGCCAACCCCCACAGACCACGCACGCAACCTGGGAATCATCCTGGACTATGAGCTCAAAATGGACCACCAAATCAACTCTGTCTCATCTTCCTGCTTCCACACCCTCCGCCTCCTTCGTAAGACCTTCTAATGGAACCCCCTCGAACACCGAAAGACAGTCACTCACGCCCTGGTCACCAGCAGACTCGACTACAGCAACGCACTCTACGCTGGAATAAACAAAAACCTCATTCACAAGCTACAAAACATCCAGAACGCCGCCGCAAGACTGGTCCTCAACCTGCCAAAACACTGCCACATCTCCCAGCACCTACGCACACTCCACTGGCTCCCCGTCCAGGCGAGAATCACCTTTAATATGCTCACCCACGCACACAAGGCCCTCCACGGCACCGGACCAGCATACCTGAACAGCCGTCTCAAATTCCACGCACCCCAAAGGACCCTACGATCAGCCCAGCTTTCCTACGCCGTGGTCCCTCGCACCAGAAAGACGAGATCGGGAGGCCGCTCCTTCTCCTTCCTCGCGGCCAAAGCATGGAATGCCCTTCCGATCCACCTCAGACAGACAACATCGCTCCCCATCTTTGCAAGAAACCTCAAAACCTGGCTCTTCGACAGACCCCCTCCTTGATGGAATGGAACCTGCACCCCCCCCCTCCCTCCCCACCCCTAGTGCCTTGAGACCCTCACGGGTGAGTAGTCGCGCTTTAACAAACTCCTGATTGATTGAACAGTGTAAGATGAATAAGATAGTGTCATCAGCATATAATCTCGGCTTCCGGTTTTATGGTATTTATTTCTTTGTCACTCTCGTATGTATTTATACATATTTATTTTTTGCAAATTTTACCCTTATTTATCAATATTTTTTTTAGGTTTTGTAAAAAGATGAAGCTGAAATATGTATATTTCTGCATTTATTTCACCTGTTAATGTGCACTCATGCCTGAGCACTTGATAGGTTTCAATGATATATACACCATCAGATGGTAAAATCGGCACTTGAAGGAAACTATGTAAATTGTAGTTTCAAGGTTGTGCACATCTACTGCTGTAAGGCTCTTTACTAAAGTCCCTATTTCTTTTTAATCCCCTAGTCTGTCAGTTTGCACACTATTGGCCTAGAAGGCATGATTGACTGCATTTAGAATCACTCAAAAACAACCCAATATCCATTTTTATCCATATTTAAAAATAAATACAGATAGGAAAATAAATGGTTTTCTGTCTGTATCTATCTGTAAAAATCAGTAAAAACAGAAAACAGGGAGCCTTACATATAATATGTCTGGGATTAACTCTCCTCTTTTAAACTAGTTGGAGTAAACATTTTCCCCGTTAGGGCTCCATTGCTCCCAAGTTCCACTTGAGTCCAAGAATCACCATGTAACGGGACAATTAACTGCAATAGCCCAGGGCTTATATTCCAATTTGTAAGTATTTTTTAAAGTTTTGCTCTACAGATCGCATCAAAAGCTGTAGATCAGTCTATAAATATATAATGAAGTTCGACCTTTACAATCTTCCGTTTCCTTTCCTCTTGACACACCTCGGAATCTGGCTCCTGCATCTAATTAAAGCTCTCACGAGAAAGGTGCTATATATTTTCATCTATACCGCGGACAAATATGGGCCTGCTGCTTGCTTTCTAAAAATGAATAGAAACAGAGTCAATTCGATATCGATCTTACAAATAATTTCTTCATACATCTCCACGGAGCTCTATTACATTTATCGTGAATTGTCACCTGAGTAGAAACCACAGTGTATCTGAGTTTTTTCATCGCTACTGTGAATAGTGGACGGCTACCTGATGAAGGCATGTATGCCGAAACGCGCGTTGTAAGACATCTGCCGCACTGCCTAAGTCAACGTCTTCGTCTATCGCATGAATTACACATATCTGTTGATGGTGTATGAATTTATTCTCATGTTATATATTTTTTGACCTTCAAATGCACTATTATGTTATTGTTCTACTTTTCTACACATGAATTCTGTATGAATCAACAAAAAAGTAAAAATAATCTAAATAAACTAATCAAAATAAGTATGTAATATATATATTTTTTGTACATTGGGATGCTATAGAGTGTCTATCTCACATATGTCTATATCTGAGACATAAAAAGGTATCTTCTCTGTGAATTATCGTTTAGTACCTGCTCTAGCTATAACTTCCTTCCACTTGGATCAGTCTATATACGCCACATAGATGGATTCATTTCTCCATCAATATTACAATCTTTTTTAAGAAAGGAACCTGATCATGGAGAGAAGATCATACTGACTACTGCCCATATCAACACCGATGCAAAAATCTATGCAAGAATTTTGGCTACTTAACTTAGCAATGTAATTGACCCGGTCACCAATTCATGCCAAAATGGCTTTATCCCCAGCCGAAATACCACCATTCACACTAATACTGCAATTGCACACTTCAATACTGCAAATAGTCTATGGAGAGCTTTCTGTGTGAACTTCCTTGATGCACAGAAGACCATTGACATTGTCTTCTGACCTTAATTTGGAAAAAAATAGGATACAGTGCTAAATTACAGGACAAGGTAAACTAAAAGGGCCATGACCAGGAGGAAGGGATACAGTGCTAAGAGGGTCAGGAAGATCAGGACCTTAGGGACTAGGGTTCGCGTTACATAGTGGGGCAGAGCAATAATTACAAGTAGCAGGACCAGAGGAAGGACAATCTGAGGTAAGAAAGTCAACCAGTATCTGAAAGACCAGGTGGAATGCACAGTGAATAGCCGGAGTACCAAGACTAAAATGATCAGGCTCAGGAGGACCCAAACAAGATAAACCTGTATAAGCAGTACCAGTAGGACTAAATGGGCATGGAACAGATCCTGGAAAACTAGGACACCCCAAACCAGGAGGACTGAGATTAACAGTGCTAGAACAGAAGAAGCAAGATGGACCAGGATCTGCAGCCCCATGGTGAGAAGATTAATGGTGAGGAGAACCAGGGAGAGGTGACTAGGCCCGAGAGGACGACATACAAACTGGACCAGATGGGTCAAGACTGTGGAAAACAGAAAGGAGCATGACAGCTAAAAAGGCACCATTTTTTATAACAAGCACAATAGGACAAGAAGGACCAGGACCAATGTGTCCATGACTAAGATAGCAGGTAGGTAAGGTCCAGGAGAATTACATCTAGAAACAAGCATTTGCAATGCAATAGGTCTCGCATTAATTACGTTTGAGCTATTGGCATTGCTTAATATTGCAACACCAATTGCAACAAAAGTCTATAAATTTTAGGCCAAAAAAATGTGCATTTATTTTTGTAGCAATGGTAGCATGCTGCGCTTTAGATGAATATATTTAAAAGTAAAAGTGCGCCATACTGCGATTGCTACAATAGTTAGTTGTGGATGCGTTAACAATTGATGTGTGCACTGATGGCTGATGGTGTGTGTCCCTGTAGAAATTGTGCACTGCCGGCTGGTGGTGTGTGTGTCTGGTGGAAGCGTGCACTGACGGCTGGTGGAGTGTGTATACCTGGTGAAAGCGTGCACTGACAGTTGGTGGTGTGTGTGTGTGTGTGTGCCTGGTGAAAGCATGCACTGACGGCTGGTGGTGTGTGTGTGCCTGGTGAAAGTGTGCACTGACGGCTGGTGGTGTGTGTGTGCCTGGTGAAAGTGTGCACTGACGGCTGGTGGTGAGTGTGTGTGCCTGGTGAAAGCGTGCACTGACAGCTGGTGGTGTGTGTGTGTGCCTGGTAAAAGCATGCACTGACGGCTTGTGGTGTGTGTGTTCCTGGTGAAAGTGTGCACTGATGTCTAGTGGTGTGTGCCTGGTGGTAGCGTGCACTGACGGCTGGTGGTGTTTGTGCCCGGTGAAAGCGTGCACTGACGGCTGGTGGTGTTTGCGCCCGGTGAAAGCGTGCACTGACGGCTGGTGGTGTTTGTGCCTGGTGAAAGCGTGCACTGACGGCTGGTGGTGTCTGTGCCTGGTGAAAGTGTGCACTGACTGTGTGGTTGTGTGTCGTTGTATGTGTGTGTGTGTTTGTATGTGTGTGTGTGTGTTTGTATGTGTGTGTGTGTTTGTATGTGTGTGTGTGTTTGTATGTGTGTGTGTGTTTGTATGTATGGTTGTATGTGTGTGGTTGTATGTGTGTGTGTGGTTGGGTGTGTGGTTATGTGTTTGGTTGTGTGTGTGTGTAGTTGTGTGTGTGGTGGTTATGTGTGTGTGTGGTTGTGTGTGTGGTTGTATGTGTGTGTGGTTGTATGTGTGTGTGGTTGTATGTGTGTGTGGTTGTATGTGTGTGTGGTTGTGTGTGTGTGTGGTTGTGTGTGTGGTTGTATGTGTGTGTGGTTGTATGTGTGTGTGGTTGTATGTGTGTGTGGTTGTATGGTTGTGTGTGTGTGTGGTTGTGTGTGTGGCAAAGTACAAAGGCTTCAGAAAAACTGCGCGGACACGTGCCAGCTGGGTTTTCGGGCTCATTAATGTCGTCCCTTCAGGGACCCATATGTCACTCCCCATTAGGGGTCGGGAAATGCAAATGTCCAGATGACTTTTTTTATCTGCATCCACTGCAATCTCTTAACTCCATGAGGCAGTAATAACAGAGTAATGGGCAATGTGCAGATCAAGTAAAAAAAATAAAAACAAGAAAGGATTCACTATCTCACTATTTACTCACTGGAGTATTTTTTTTTTTTATCGAAGTAGCAATCTGGATTTGCTGTTGTAGGCTCATAAATTATAAGTACAGTTTTAGTAAGTATCAAACAGGTAGAATTAAGCAACAAAACGTAATAAACAAATGTCATCTTCCTATTTGTCTTAATAGCCCCTACCATGGAGCTACTTACTGTTCATATCCCATTTAGATACACAAACATATTTAATGTTTGTCAATACCACAATACGAATATTTTTCGGTGCCATGGTTTATTGTTATTGAGTAGTGGAAGCGGGGTGTATTATGATCCTAGTTTGTAAGCAGTGTGTTCCGTAAATCTGTAATACAGACCTACAGAGAGCAAGACCTTAGAAACGAGCTGGGATGCGATTTACTGAATGGGGAAGCTAAACTATTTCAAGGTTGCCTCGAGCACTCACAGACAACACGATTACCGCGGAAACGCACAAATATTTAGAGTGCACTAAAGCACTGCGTCCTCTGTGGCAAGCAGAACCATACCAATCACCACAAATGGGGTTACATTTATCAATCGCAAAAGTGTCACTTTATAAGGAAAAGTCTCCCGTAAAAATAGTGCTAATTAGTTGTTATGCAAAGACAAATATACGACCACGTTAAAGACAATAGGTTTCTCTAATACCACGACGGGCAACCTATTTGTCATATTATTAAGCAAAAAAAAATAAATGTCATTTGAGTCAGAAATTAGGGCAGCGAGCATTTTAAACAAGCATAAGACTTGCAGAAGAGTAGGTGGATGATGTGAGGATAGTAGGGCTGGGGTGTTTGTTCTGGGGCTGGCTTGGTGGTGGTTTGAAGTTTGCAATTTGTGGGTATTATGTGGGGCTCCGATGGCATCAGGACTGCAGGGGGGATCTGTGTGGGGAGGTGCGCATCCTGGGGTTGGGGTTTGCAGGACGGGAGTTGTGGTGCTTACTGCAGGCTTGGCACAGGGTTTAGCATACTAAAGGATCAGTCTGGGCATGGTGAGGTTGATTACAGCATCATATACAAATTACGATTAGTCCAGTGTAGATCTTTCTCTAATGAAGTTAGGCACAACTAGTAGGATTAAACCTCAACAGGAGAACTAGCAGGAAAGATAATTCATTTTGGTGTAGATGAGTTAGCAAGCAGCATGTATTAAAAGTGCAGACACTTTACCTGTAGTGCAAAGTTTGTGCAGCGAAGACACGGAGGCCCACAGAGTAATGTTCTCATGGTACAGACTGTAGACAGATGCACACTTCTCTCAACTTACTTCTCAGTAGGAGAGATTTCCTCACTTCTCAGTAGGAGAGATTTCCTCAGTGTTACGCATTTTTAAGATTTGGTTGCAGATGCAGAGCTGGCTTCGTTATCGAACTTGAAGGACTGGGGAGGGTAGCGAGGAGGTGAGAGCTCCCGAGGACAGAGATGCCGGAACGGCTGGATTTGGCTCAGCAGTCAGTCCCATGGGACCACGGGCTGAGTCAGAGCATACCTCAGGCCCGGCCAGGCTCGCCCCATAGTCTGCGTGCTTCATGGTCAAAGCTTAAGCAGGCTAAATCCTCCTGGTTTTCAAGACCGCAGTGGGGGTTATTCATCGCGGGGTGGAGGGGCGGGGGACTGGGGGCAACGGTTCCGATCGTTGCTGAACCTTTCGCCTTTACCATAGTTTCTCGCGTCACAGGAATGTGGTCATTGCGAAAACAAGCGTTTTTGGGGAGACGGCGCGTTCTTGTAATCTCCTTATCAGCATGTTTAATTAGCGGCAAATGGCAGAGCGTAAAGTTACGTTCTTAAACAGGCAAGGTCTTGTGCACGTTACTCCGCAGCTGCTCAATGCGTTAAGAGGAGATTACTTTCGAAAGGGAGGAAATAAAGGAATAGGGAGAGAGAACTAAGTTGACAATGTGCCTTTAGTATACCACGGTCCTGCAAGGAAATGGGGGACGAAGGAAAACACCTTGACTCAAGAGTGCATCCGTTTTACCGCATCGTAAACGGAGCACTGGGGAAGTGAATATTTAAATACCCAGTCATTACAGCGCGCACGCACTGGCCACGTCATGAAGTCGCTAGATGCTGCCTGGTGATTAATGAGACAAAACCTTCAGTGAACAAGACGTGCGCAAAAACGAAACCTGCCGTGGGGCGGGACTTCCATCTTCGGAAGCCCGCGCCCACGGAGTGCCTGGACAGAAAAGCAGTGCTGGTGACGCGGGACTCCCATGCCCGAGGGAGAGCCCCGCGGAGGCTGCAGAGTCCGGCGATGCGGTGAGTGGGGTTAGTTTGGGGGGGAAGGCGTCTCTGTATGTGCGCGCGTGTGTGTGGGCGGGGGGGGGGGATTGTCTGTGTGTGTGCGCTCGTGTGGGCGGGGGCAGGGGGGGGGCTGGGGTGGTGTGGTGTGTGTGTATGTATGTATGTGTGCACTCGTGTGTGTGTGTCTCTGTGTGTGTGCGTGATCCATGGTGACCGAAGAGCCTGCCGGAATCGGAGCGCGCGACCTGATCCGATTCCGGCAACCTGCGTGCGTGCGCGTGCCAGTCTGTTGTCCCAAACCTCGTTAGTCCTTGAAAGCCTGAATGATTGCAATAGGACTCCACTGCGACTGCGTCGCAGTGCGAGCCCTAAAAACAAATCTACAAGGAACAGGACCAAGAGGATCAGGGACAATGGACACAGATTCTCAAGAGGTTCAAGGACTATGAAAAACAATACTAGTATGACCTTGACCAGGAGTGCCAGGTAGCTGAGACAAGGGACACAGGCAGCCAGAGTCAGGAGGAAAAATTCTAAGAGGGCCAGGAAACAAAGCACTAAGCGGACAAGGAATATCAGGGCAAAGGGTAAAAGGACCTTAAGTATCAGGACCAGGAGGACCAAGGTGAGGAGGAAAAGGAGCAGCAGGAGTAGCAGGAGAGCCAGGACAAGAGACATCAGAAACAGGACGATCACAGCCTGGGGAACAAGACAATAGAACTAGGAAAAGGATGGACAGGAAGATGGGCAACAAGATGGCCAGGTCCAGGAGGACCAGTGCCAGGGGGACCAGGAGCAAAGCAAGATGGATCAGCACCAAGAGGACCAGGAACAGGCTTAAGGGTGCCAAGGGGATCATGGCCATCAGACCAGGGCCCTGAATACCAAGTGGAGAAAAAATATCAGTACCTGGGTGTGGCGCGATCAGGGTGATGTAGATCAGGAGGACCAGAGCAGCCAGGACCAATGTGTCCATGACTAAGATAGCAGGTAGGTAAGGTCCAGGAGAATTAAATCTAGAAGAACCAAATCTACAAGGAACAGGACCAAGAGGATCAGGGACAATGGACACAGATTCTTGAGAGGTTCAAGGACTATGAAAAACAACACGAGTATGACCTTGACCAGGAGTGCCAGGTAGCTGAGACAAGGGACACAGGCAGCCAGAGTCAGGAGGAAAAACTCTAAGAGGGCCACGAAACAAAGCACTAAGCGGACAAGGAATATCAGGGCAAAGAGGAATAGGACCTTAAGTATCAGGACCAGGAGGACCAAGGTGAGGAGGAAAAGGAGCAGCAGGAGTAGCAGGAGAGCCAGGACAAGAGACATCAGAAACAGGACGATCACAGCCTGGGGAACAAGACAATAGAACTAGGAAAAGGATGGACAGGAAGATGGGCAACAAGATGGCCAGGTCCAGGAGGACCAGTGCCAGGAGGACCAGGAGCAAAGCAAGAAGGATCAGCACCAATAGGACCAGGAACAGGCTTAAGAGTGCCAAGGGGATCATGGCCATCAGACCAGGGCCCTGAATACAAAGTGGAGCAAAAATATCAGTACCTGGGTGTAGCACGATCAGGGTGAGGAAGATCAGGAGGACCTGAACAGCCAGCAGATCCATAGAGACTAAGGGAACTGGACATGGATGTCCCGGAGGATGAGGAGCAAAATAGCAAGGCTCAGAATGATCCAAACAAAGAGAACCAGGACCAAGAGAGCCCAGATCCTTGGATGCAGGGCCAGGAGGACAACAATGATCCAAAGCAAGAAGACAAGAGCTAACAGATCACAGCTTAAGAGGACCAAGACAAAAGAGGCCAGGTAGACTGAGGGGACCAGCAGGACTAGGAACGGATGTACTGAGAATCAGATGAGCAGGGTGGGAAGGATCAGAATGACCAGGTTAAATGTAAGAGGTTCAAGAGGATCAGGAAAGAAATGAAAGACCTAGGAGAAGTGGGTCCGAAAGGACCAGGATGGCCAGAAGGAGCAGAGCCAGGTGATGTAGGCATGCAAAGAGCCAAACAAGGAAACAAAAGGATTTAGGGGGCACAAAACCAGGAAGAGAGCATAGACTGTGAGGATCACAAATAGAAAGACCATTGCTAAGAAAATCAGACTGAGAGCAAGGACGAGTACAAGAACAGGACAATAGATAAAAGGACCAGGGCAATGAGGACCAGTGAAACTACAACCATGGGAATGAAGGCTCAGTTCACAAAGACATAGTATGACGACCTGGCATACCAAGACAAGCAGGACCAGGACGAGGAGGAAAAAGAGGACCTGGACAAGGAGGGCCAGGATGACAGGAACCATGATTATCAAGGTGGGTGCCTAGGAATGGCTAAGAACAGGATGACCTGAACAAGAAGGATCTGGATAAAGTGTATACGTTAGTCCATGATAAAAACAAGAGGAGGACCATGGCCAAGAGTATCATGACATGTTAGAGGAGGACCCAGAAAAAATAGTCAGGTTAGGAGAAGGTGGACAAGGGCCATCAAGACCAGGGACCAGATGGAGGAGGATTAGGTGGACTAGAAGGATCAGAATAAGCAGGAACAAGGCCAGGAGGACCAGAGAGGTCAGAACCAAGGAACTAGGACTTAGGGTAGTAGGACCAGGCTGCTGAGGTCAGGAGAATACGGACAGGCAAAGCCATGAGGACCAATTAATTAGACCATATCAGGACCAAAAGGGCCAAGCCCAGCCCAAGAGGACCTAATAAGGAGGACCAGGACGAGTAGAGGCAATGCCAGTCTCAAAGAAAAGGGCACCAAGTATCAAGAAGGCTGCTAGTGCTATCCCTAGGAGAAATAGGACAACAGGGTAAGGTGATTATGGACCCAGCAGACCAGCAGGACCAGAATGAGGATCAGTAGTACCAGGATCAGAAGGCCTGGGATTTGCTAATGCAAGGATGAGCCAGGACCAGGGCTAGGGAGACCAGGGTTGGGAAGGATTACAGCCAAGACTGCCAGAGTCAGAAAACCGGTGTGACCGGAAATAGTTAGCCCAGGCCCAGGATGAGGATGAGGAGTACCAAAACAACCCAGAAATGGAGGACTTGGAACAGGACTAGGAGGAACATCACTTTTTAAAGGCACAGAAGGAATACAATCAGGAGCAGGAGGTCACCTGTGCGGCTCTAGGCCACAAGTATTAGGATATCCTTTTTGTAAATAGTTCTTATTCATGCTTCCTATACTACAAATGCCTAGAAAGCTCCTTCAGACCATGTAAAGAACTGGTAAGTATTTTCTGAAAAATCAGAGCATGCAGAGTAAATAAAAAGTCAGGACTGTTGACTGTAGAAGATGTGGTTTGATGCTGGCACAGAAGTTTTAGGATGGATCTGAGGGCATAGGGACTGAAACTTGGCATATGAATTTAAAGGTGGATGAGTGAAAATGAGTGTGATCTATAAAGGATGGCAGAAAGGGCTTGAGAAACTCAGATGGCAGAAATCAGGAACAATGGTTAATGGCTAACAAAGGGGTCAAAGTGATATGGCAATCAGCAAAGGGAAGCTCAAGATCATAAAAAGGCTCTGATGAGCAGAAGAGGGCTTGATGACTACTCCAGATAGGTTGTCTTTTCTGCCCAAAAGAGGGATTCAGTGTTACACCCTGATCCTTGCACTGACATTCCATGTGTGTATATGTGAGGTGGGTTTGTAGCAAGGGGCAAGTTTACTAAGAAGTCACACCGCGCTACGCAGCAAGAAAACTTGCAGCATTGCATTGCGTGACAGGGAGGGAGAATAAATGTGTCATACCTGCTAAGATAAGATGCATTTCTGCTCACTTCTGCACTGGCACACTTTGTGCTTCCTACAGCAAACACAGACACACTTGTGCCATGTAGCAAGGATGCCTACATTCTGAGTATGATCATTTTTTGGCTGGAAGGAGCATCTTCCTGCAAAAACACAGACCTTTGAGGCATTGTCCTCTTTCTGTGTGTGCTGCAAAATGAAGCATGCATAGAATGAGGAAGTACAGAGGAGCAATACAGATATTTCTCCTCATTGCATCTCATTTGGGAAGGCATACCATTTTGACGCAATCACAGGTTTACCCACCTTAGTGAATCAAAGATTGTTTTAAAATGCATGTGTTGATGCATGGGAACACTAGAATTCCTTCTCATCAGAGAGTAATGCAAGGCAGAGGTTTGTGCTGTCTTGCATTATTCTTGATTTACTAAGCCAAGCAGAGCCATGGAAGGTGGCTTTGCGTGGCTTAGTAAAGCCCATTTAACGGCTTGTGTTGCCTTGCATGAAGCAAGGGCAACACAATTCCTTAGTAAATCATCCCCTAAGTGTAAGGTAGTAAGACTCCTTGTTTGATGACCAGTGGAATTCACTTTGCATAACATCAGGGCCGGACTGGGAACCAAAACCGGCCTCGGCAAAATGCTATGCCGGTCCCAAGAAGAAGTTCTGAGCTCCTTGCCAGGGCCGATTTTGTTGCAGGGCCGATTTTGCAGCTATGCTGCATAAACGTCCCTGTAACAAAACCGTCCCCCAGGGGCCCAAAACCAGCCCCCACCCTTGCGGCACACCGGGGGGGGGTTGCCCGGTGCTCGCAACGGCCAGTCCGGGCTTGCATAACATAATGGAGAGTAGCTACAGCTTCCCTACACATTGTTCGTGTAATGACAGCATCTCTGTTACATGATGGTGTATTTCCGGAGCTGAAGTGAGGTAGAAGAGAGAAAAATTGCTAGCCAGCCATCATGTCTCATTGTGCTCTCCGTTATATTGTTTCATGCATAATCAGGAACCACAATGACAGCAGTTCTAGACGATGTAGAGAGATGGTCACAGGGCCAGTGGGCAACTCTAAATTTGGCAGGGGGTGTACCTCAGGATGTTGGAAATATTGCCCTCTGCTATCCTGACAGAGTTAACCCCGTCCTTGAAACTTTAAAACAGGCCCATCGTTTTTCTTAGTTCTGTCATGTGATTCCAATGAAGCTTCTAAATTATATTGCGCTGGTCATAAGGGGCCAATGCAATTGTTTCTATTTTGATAACGTCATCCTAATTATTAGATGACTCTATGTTACTGAGGTACAACATTTCCTTTTTTTTTTTTTTAAATAATTTTTATTTAAATTTTTAACACATTTTTTGTACCCCCTTAACCGGGGATGAGGAACAGATTACTATATACATTCGGTCATATTTTCTAAACAAAACAAATCCACTAATACATTTCAAACAGAGAAACATATACATTATATATACGGTTTAAACTATATTCGAAGAGAAACAAAAAAGAAAAAGAGAAAAAAAAGAAAAGAAAAAAAGAAAAAAAAGGGAGTGGGGAAAGACAATTCAAGACACCATTTTCTACTACACGCTTAAGGACCCTACCTCCTATCGCAATAAACATTACATCGTCTATACATCGTGGTACGTTATATTTCTTCCTTCCAGTTGGTTATTGGCTCCCATATTTTCAAACCCATTTTCCTCCCCTTTTTTCCTTTTCTAGCATATATCGCTTTCTCCAGACTGTAGATATTTAAGATACTGGCTAACCACTGTTGGAATATTGGTGGTGACTGATCGAGCCACGCTGAAGCAATACACAGTCTCAATACAGCCATTGCCACAAAAATAAAATACCAACCTTCTCCCTGGGTGCTATCTGAATTCAACCCCAATATCACTATCGTAGGGGTTAAGTTAACTGTTATTTTCAATGCTCCTTGTACAAAGTTCTTTATTTCTTTCAATATCGTTGATAAATGCGGACACGTTGCAAATATATGAATTATATCGGCCTGCAAACTTCCACATCTGGGACAGTTAATTCCAGTAACCGCCCCCCATTGTGCGAGTTTTGCCGGAGTATAATAAAGCCGATATAAGGTTTTATAGTGCTGCAGAACACAAAATATTTTGACCTAATTCTAGTGATAATTTAAAGCATTCCAGTTCTGCCTCCAACTTATTCGACCAACTTTCCCCCCACTTATCCATATCATCTTGTTTTGTTTCAATTAACTCAGCATAAAACCTTTTAATAGTGCAATTTACTCCCTTTTGTATCACCTCTAGTATGGGGTTTTTCTCAAATCCGCTCAAACCCCCCTTTTATTTGCCAGAAAACTTCTTACTTGGAGGTACTTAAAAAAGTGCCTTGTTGCCAAATCATATTTCCCCTGTATTTCTGCAAACTGCTTCATCCCCTGCGTGTCCATCAAATCTCCCACCCTTGTAATTCCCAACCTGTGCCATTCTGTGTAGATTGTATCGGAGAAAATATCCTCGGGGAATGCTAAGTTGTTTCTTATTCTAGTATATCTATTCATTTTCCCCAGACCATACTTTTTAGTGAAGGCTTTCCAAATGTTATGAGCTCCCATAATAGTCTTGAATCGGGTCCTTTTAAAATAAGCTGTGTCAAAGTGTCTTAAAAATATATTCTTTACCTCTTCCCCCATCAAGAGGCCATGTATTGCTAATGATCCTAAATCATCTTCTCCCTCCGCTTCTGCTCCGCCTATCAATCCAGCCATATATTGTAGGGCGGCAGCCCAATAGTAAAGTTTCAGATCTGGTAATGCCCACCCTCCTCTCTCCCTTGGTAGCACCATAAATCTTGCTGCTCTCCTAGTTGTCCCTTTAGACCAAATAAATCTGTTAATCATACCTTCTACTTTTTTGAACCAAGAATTGTCGAACCATAAAGGGATTGTCCTAAAGATATATAAAAATTTTGGTAAAACTAACATCTTAAAAATATTAACTCTACCAACTATCGTAAGATGTAAATTGTGGAGCCTATCTAAATCTTTACCCACTTTCATTATAATAGGGCCTATATTCAGTTCTACTATCTTTTCCAATTCTGCAGTAATTGTTATTCCAAGATATGTTCCTGTCTGCACCTCCCGCGGGTCCTGACATTTTGCCTTGTCATTTTTAATTATTTGTGTTTTACTGGTGTTTAGGGAGTATCCTGATACTTTCCCAAATTGTTTAGCCTCCATTTCCACATATCTAATAGCCTCTGTGGGTACTGATGTTACAACAGCCACGTCATCGGCATATGCGAGTATCTTGCAGTCCCCCCTAAGTGTAATAACTGGAGGTATATTCCCATTCCTTTCCATTCTGCGAATTAATGGGTCCAGATACATGGCAAAGAGCAAAGGGGAGCACGGACATCCCTGTCTGGTACCCCTATTAATTTGCACTTGTTCGGTTATTCCTGAATGTATTCTTATTGCAGCCACCGGATGCCTATATAGTGTCTTTATCGCAGTGACAAAGCCATCCCCAAATCCTGCCCTTTTTAAAACACTCCACATATAGTCCCAGGAGACTCGGTCAAATGCTTTCTCAGCATCTAAAAGCAATACCGCTATTGGTTCCCCTGTGACTTCCATTTTATCAAAAAGAGTTATTAATTTCCGTGTGTGATGAGTGGTTCCTCGCCCGGGTATAAATCCATGCTGGCTGATGGTAACTGATGGAGTTATCACACTGGCAAATCTTATTGCTAGTGTTTTTGAATAAATCTTTGTGTCAGTATTCATAAGTGTTATTGGTCTGTACGAACCAGGGTCTGTAGGTGCCTTTCCTTTCTTTAAAATGACCACAATTTCTGCGCCGGACCAGGAATATGGTATTGATGCACCCCTCTGCGCCTGTTGCATAGCACGTACCATATCCTTCCCTAGTTCTTCCCAAAAAACCTTATAAAATTCTAACGGTATCTTATCTGGTCCAGCTGCTTTACCAGAAGGAAGGCTCTTGAGAGCCATTTCGATCTCCTGCTGGTCTATTAGATTATCTAATCTCCATCTTTCTTGATCATCCATCTCTACCCTTGGGGATTCATTCAGATATGTTGCTATTTCCCCTAAATCTTTTAGATATAGACATATAGATTCGTATAGAATTTTCTGAAAACTTCTCTGATTTGTTGTGTGCCCGTTACCACCTTCCCACAACTATCCTTAATTGCAGTTATCTCCCCAAACGCTGACTTTTGCCTTGCTCTAACTGCTAACATTCGACCTACTCGGTCACTCAACTCATAGCATTTCTCCCTATTGGTCACATATGTTTTTGCTGCCTTAGATGCTATATATTCCTCTGCCTCCATTCTCAGCTTCGCTAATTTAATTATAGCAGGTTCTCGTACATTACCATTACCATAGGGTATATTTGCCTGGTTTACTGCACTCTCACTCACTTCTTCCTCGGCTAATAATATCTCCCTTCTTAGAGCTAGATGTCTCTGTTGCTCCTGCTTCCTTTTATTTACACCATAACTTAGAGTCTCTCCCCTCACTCCAGCCTTGAAGCTATCCCAAACCATACCTTCGGTTGCTGTGCCCCTATTTATTGTCAGGTATTCCTCGATCCATTGCTTCATATGTTGGATATATACCTCATCTTCTTAAAGCGCTCTCTCAAAGGTCAAGACTGAACCCCCCTTGACTCTGATATTCCTGTTAAATTAATTATCAAGGAGTTATGATCCGCCAATAATCTTGGCAACCTTTCAATATGTACACCAGAAATACAATAACTACTAACCAAAAAAAAATCTAATCTCGCACTCACTCTATGCGGCGCAGAGTAGTACGTGTATCCCTTCTCTCCTGGCTTGAGAGCATCCCAGACATCTAGTAGACCGTTGTTCCTTGCTAGAGAGCAGACTGCTTGAAATACTCTTCTTTTTCTTCCTTGATATCTAACAGGAGGTCCTAACCCTAATCCCAATCCCCCTACACCATTATTGTTAAAATCTCCTCCTAACACAACACAGGGGGCCCAAGTTGCCAACTCTATATATATATATCTGTTCAAAAATGTCAGCATCGTCCCCAGTAGATCCATGTATGGAACCAAGAGTTATCCATTGCTCCCCTACCAGGAATTCTACCAAGCCCATCTCCCCCAAGCATCTTCCAATTTCTTCCTGGTGTTAATACCCCTCTGTCTTGCTTATATTGCAACTCCCCTATTCCTAGAACGCTGTTGTGAGTAGGCTAAAACTGAGAGTCCCAATTGTTCAAGCAAGTGTGCTTCAGACGCCTAAATATGCGTTTCTTGCAGTATTAGAAAATACCATCTCAAGCTTTTTATTAAAATAGACACCTTTTGTCTCTTTTGTCTATCGTTTAGCCCACAGACCTTCCATGTCATTATCCGAATATTCATTCTAAATTATTAAGTAAACCCACAATCCTTGTTACATTGCTCAGCTCAAAACTTATATATAATAAGCAGATAGCCATGTAGAAGTAATACAATTCTCTTTTATTAGTCATTCTCTTCTGACTTACTTGTTTTGTTCCTCTGTAATATCTCCAAACCTTGTGTTCGTCACACCCCCTACCCTCCCCCACCTCTGAGTTCCCACCCTGTCGGTCCCAGCCCCCCTACTGGCAAACAGGTCCGCAGGACCTATATGTGGCAACTGTGACTGACTGGGAATCTCGTGTCCTCCCCCTGCCATTATATATACCTATACAAACCTATACAGACCAAAAAAGAATCCCCGATATACACATCTCTTTCCCTACTTTATTAAAAAAACATTATACATTTTTCCCCCCCCTCCATTATTGTCGCTTCTATGCCTTTTTATTTCCTTGTGACACCAGAGCTACCGCTCGCTCTTTATCAGCCTGGGTCGTATTTTCTTTCAGCCAGATCAAAAATTCTTGAGCCTTAATCTCAGAGTGGAAAAATTTTAACTGTCCATCCCTTACCACTTTCAGCCGACTAGGAAACATTAAGTATGCCTCACATCCTATCTTTTGAAAAGGCACAATCAACTCCCGCATTCTCCACCTCCTTTCTACTGTTGTATGGCAAAAGTCAGGCCTAGCAAAGAACTCAACATCTTTGTATCTGCATTTAGCCTGGGGGTTTGCCTTTGCCATAATCTCTTCTCTCAAATGATAGTTGCCAACATATATGAGTATCGCTCTAGGTTTACTTGATGAGTTCCCCTTTCTCTGTATAAATGGGAATCTGTGTGCACGCTGTATTTCTGATTCCCAATCTCAGCCTGACATCTCGGGAAATGCACCTCTAAGTAACTCAATAACGTATGACCTCATGTCTTGCCCCGCTTTACCCTCTTCAATACCCAAAAGTCTTATGTTGTTCCAATGCTGCCTATTTTCAAAATCTTCCAATTTCCATAAAACATCTGATGTGGTCTTTTCTTGATCTTGCCTAAACTCCTGCCATTTCTTCATTTCATCCTCCAAGATACCGGTTCTTTCTTCCACTTCTGTAACTCTCCCTGTCAGATCTGCATACAATTTGTTCACTTTGCGGAGAGATCCCTGTATCTTTTTACTTTCCTGCCTGGCTCTACTGCTTTCCACTCTCGCCTCCACCTGAATCTGTCTCAACATTGAGTACATCATTTCAAACCCCTTAGGTGGTTGCCCTTGTGACTGACTCTGCCTCTGTACCTGCTCTTGATCCTGTTCTTGCATAGTTATAGCTCCTGCCCCCCAACAGTCTCTTGATATAGCTGCGATGTTGCAGGGTAATCCCAGTCCAATCGCTTTACTACATCAGTGAGTAGAGGACTTAAAACATTTTTTGATTTACTCCGCTTTTTTGTCAAATGTTTCGATTTATGCTTATAGGGTGATTTCTGGGATGTATCCTCCCCTGAATCTGAGGTGGCCAATGCCTCTGTCGCTAATCCAGACATTATTAAATCATTCTCTGTTTCTGCAAAACTGAGGAGGATGCAGAGGAGCTTTCCCCACCCCCCCTGTCCCTCTTCTTCCTCTTCCTCCTCCTCCTCCTCCTCACCCTCATTCACAGAAAAAAAACATTCATCAGAAGGTGAACCTGGATTAACCAAAAAATGTGTGCAGGATTGTCCTCTTTTTTTTAAATCACAGTCTACAGTATCCACATCGCTCATTGTTTGAACAGTCCCTGAGTTAATCAGCCCTTCAGTACCCCCAGCCACCAAGTAACACCCAAGTCATTACCTATTTTATCCACATCCACATCCCCCTCCACAGCCTGTGCTTCAGCTCTTACTTCCACTATTATCTCTGTGTCCATGTCCATGTGTGTAGTTGTTGCTCCCTCTTTATCTGCAATATTAGCCTTATTTAATATCCCCTGCTCTTGTTCCAGCTCAGAGCATACTATTGCCGGGGTCAATGGAGTTCCTGGAGTCACTGGATTCACCGGGGTCACTGAGGTCGACAATCCATCTTGCCCTTTCCCCTCCGGCATTATGCTCTCTTCACCTCCTGCATCCCGCGTCAACAATGTCGAATCCTCCCCTGGCTGCTGTGAAGTAACTTGTCCTGCCCCCTGCTCGTTTGCTGCTTCTGCTGCTTCCATACCTGCCGGTAGTACTGCTACAGCTGGGTCCTCGCCATTACTCGAGTTTTGTTGCAGCGCTGCACCGGATCGAGGGGTTTGAATCTGGAGCTTGGGCTGTACTATGTCTGCTGCACACTCTCTGGGACCCGCCGAGTTTGCCGGTGCCACGCGGGTGTTAGCAGGTAGGAACGCCTCGTAAACTGTAGGCTGCCTCATAGTTACCTGCTCAGCCGTTTTAGCCCCTGTAATGCATTTTTTGCTGGATGCCGTTTTCTCCTTGCGTTTCTCCTTTTTCTTCTTTTCGATCATGCTAATGGCCCCAGTGTTAGTAGCAGCATTCTGATCTCGCTCATTAGCTCAGAGATTAACGCGCTCCTCCTGGTTCTGTGTCACTTTCTTTGCCCTTAGATTAGCTGCCGGAGCATCGGAGTCGCTCCAAGCAGGTTTCTCCTTTTCTTCCCTCAGATTCCTCAGCAATTTCGGGGCCATTGTTTCCCAGCGATGACACGATGACAGCGCCCTCCAATAGTGAAGCCGACCCCAGCCAGTGAGCTCAACTATCAACTGTGCTGATAGAGTCAGCGTCCACTCTAGCGCTGCCTTAACACTCCAGATAAGCGGATTCCTCCCAGGTAGAAATAACTTGTAATCTGCTGGAGAGCACGAAGCTAGATTCAGGTTTTTAGCGTCCTTCTGTCCAAAGTATCCAAACCGATACAGCATATCTTTGTAATATAAGGGGAGTTCAAATCCTGGAATAATGGTTTGCTTTTCTATCCCATTTCTTCCAAAGCCAGGGAGAGTGAAGAGACACAACTTCTCCCTACAGCCTGCCAGCGGCCATCTTGCCTCCACCCTCCCGAGGTACAACATTTCCATTACTGGTTCCTGCATGTAAAATCTTTTTTTTCTAGTGTATTAGTCTTTTTTATTTAATTGAACTGAACCAGACTTAATAACTCCAGCATGCACCAACTTGCTGCAGACAAAGAGGTGATTCATAAAATATAGCCATTTGATAATCCCATATTTGCACCTTGTAGTTTTCCCAAGGCTTTGTGAGTAAGAGCAGATATATAGCTTAAAAAGAATAAACAGATTTAACTAGTCTTGCAAAGGTTCTAATCATCTTTATCATAAGTCAAATTTGCAGGTAAATATAAAGAGGTAATACCATTTGAGGAGCATGAAGCAGCTCCATAAAGGACTCCCCATGTCGCTACATCTTGGCCCACAGTGTAATGGAGTGGCCGTCTGGGCCATGTCTGTCATAAAAACTTGGAAACATTCAAACATTTGGGACCTTTAGACCTATAAGTTAGTGCCTCATCTAAGCCAGTTTTAGCAGTAAAAGCCCAATCACAAGGTTTGTGACCACAAAAGTACTTATTATGTCTAAAAAACCTTTATTATGAGTTAGAACTGCATTTAACTATCAAAAGGACTTTTGCAATTGATTCTGAATGGTTCATAAAAGGAATTTCCTCTCTCACCTTACCAACTCGGAAAGGGATTTATTGATGGTTTGTGACTGCAATTGCTGTTGCAATCCATTGATGGGCTAACGACCACCAAGTTGGGTGGTAACTTATTTGCAAAGTGGAAGGGGCCCCTTAGGTAAGGATTTTGGCAGTCTTAAGGGGAAGACTGTTTCCAAAAACTGCAGGATTAACAGTGCAGTATTTCTACTATTTAGGTAAATAGTGAAGATGTTCTGCTGTTTGCATAGCTGCCGGCCAAACAATACAGAATCTTTACTGCTTAGCCAGGTAAATAGTTATGTTTTTCTGCTGTTTGCATTGCTGCCAGCTGGTGAGCAAAAAACCTCTGCTAATTAGTCAGCAGCTGGGTAAATATTTGTGTTATTCTTTGCACATTCGCCATCTGGACAGTGCAGAATCTCAACTATGTAACCAATGGCCAGGTAAATAGTGAGGTTTTTCTGCTATTTGCACGGATGTTAGTCGAACAGTTCAGAACCTCTACTACTTAGCTAGCAGCCACCTTGCCAAGTAGTAGATGTCCCCCTGCTGACATAATAGTAAATCATTTCCATGGTGTAGCCAGCAGCCTATTGAATAGCAGAAAAAATTCACTATTTACCTGGTGGCCTTGTAGATAGTCACTAATTTTTTTAAATATCAATAGGTAAGTCACTACCTAAGTTGCAATCCATCCTCTATTTCAGAGAATAATTATGCACTGGATATTTTTTCATGAGAGGGGCTTGGATTCACATTCAAGAGCAGTGCTCGGATTCACATCAAACAGCTTTAAGTTTGTTTCAGTGCTTTTAGGCCGAATGATCTGGTGAAATTGGCTGATACACGATCCAGGCAGTCAGCCAAATGGTGGATATCCAAGTGATCATGGAGCAATTTACTAGCTATTCTAAACTCAAACTACTGGCGTGCTCTATTACACTCCAAAACAGCTCGCTAAATGGGCTAAAGGAAATCAGGATGTTATACAGTGCCCACGGCTTCAGGGCAGCAGATATGGTTCATATCCTTGCTGCATTCCCACTCTTCCAGGGGTTCTGGGGAAAGGATTATGAGCTGGCCCACAGACAACTTGGTGACAGAGGTGGCATTTCATTCCTTGTATATTATGTTCAGTATTAACTTACAAGCATCCCGCATAAATGTGCCTATCTTATTTATTTCTAATATTGTTGCACAACTGCACTGCAGGAAAGTGGAAAAGCCAGTACCCACACATGATGAGTTATTGCCTTATTTTGATGTGTTATTATTTTGAATTGGAAGGTTCATCTCTCAAAGTCAATGGGAAACAAGAGCTTAAGAAACTCTATAATACTTGTTTTTTTATTGACACCAAGTATACAAGAAAATATGGCCAGGCGGGTTACTTCATAACATTATAAATGGTAAATCATGTTAGAGAGACACAATAATCACAAAAATCGAAGTAGGTCTTAAATTAGAACATGAATCATGCAATGGATACATACAGTAAATAACCGGGCTGTCAACACTTATGCATACTTTTCTAAGCCTCAGGTTATCCTTTGAGTAGACACAGAAAACATCTCAACAACGAAAGAATCAAGATGAATTGTCATCTTCTGCTACTGTTTCACATGTCTCTTTGCTCACTAGGTACATTTCATATGGGCCCCAAAAACCCCTGGAGCAGCTCTCAGGAGGAAGCAAACCACTGTACACGTCTGATTGAGTATTACAGAAGACAATATCTGCGTGCCAGTCCTGCAGGTTTGGGTAGGATCCTGTGCCCAGCCCATCACCACACTGCAATTAGCAAGGAGTAGCCACACGGCTACTAGTTTCCTTACACTTCTATTTACAGCTTTATTAAACCCCAATAATACAAGCACATTATCAGGTTCCAGAGAATAGCCAGTGAGGGTCCCTAATTTGTGGAAAACTGCTTCCAAAAAAGATGGAATATCAGGGAAGTACCATGCATTGTGTATAAATCCAGTATCCTGCGCATGACAACACTGACATTGAGCAACCCATATCTATACAATCTCTCCGGAGTGTAATACACATGATCGGCATATTTGAAGTACGCAAGGCGATACCTGCAATTTAAGGAGAATCCCTTGGTTATTGCGCAACAGCATTGCCAGCATCCATCATCAATATTCCTGCCAATATCTGTCTGCCATTCTAGTTGTGCCTTAGTTAAAGCGTGCCTCCTGGCTTCCTGCGCAAAAGTGTAGAATTTAGTCACCATTTTAACAGGGGCAGCTGACTGTATTTGAGAGGACAGTGCTAGCATTTCTGAGGGTTCCTGAAAGTCCTCCCCTAATAGGTCTTATAGCGCATGTTGGACTCTATGATATTGGAAGGAAGTGAGGGTGGATGGTGACTGGGCTCCCTGCAATCCTGCCTCCCAGCTGCTCACTACCCCATCTTGAAAGAGATCACCCATCATACTCATTCCTAGAGCATGTGATGCCTGTACCACACTCCCCTCCTTGCCAACTGGTAAGCAAGAACACCACTCAAACCACACGTATTGGAAATACAATAGGGAGCCAGACTGTTTCAACAATAAACAGTGTTGGGCATATATTCTAGAGTTAAGGGAGTTGAATGTACTGTGACATCTATCAAGTTCACAGAAAAGAGTTTCGGGCAGGGAGAATGGGGCAGCGACATCCCTCTCTATGTAGCTGAGCGGCCCGTGAAGCCAAAAATGGGCATGCAAACATTTAGAAGCTTTATAGTATATCTCCAGTTCTGGCGCATTTATCCCCCATATCTATAGGTAGAGGAAAGACGTCCCACTTAACCCTAGCTTGTTTACTGGCCCAGGCTAACCTAATCATTAGATTGTAGGGTGGAAAATAGTGTCCCCGGGAGTATCATTGGGAGGTTGTGAAACAGGAACAAAAACCTAGAAAGTATGCCCATTTTCATCACGGCTATAAGCCCAATTAAAAATAGCAGCAGCCTAATCCAGCGATCAACATCACTCTCCAATGTGTTAATCGCCTTACCAAAGTTATCAAGCCTCCCTATCTCTGTATGTATTTGGGTGACTAAGTACTGCACTGAGACAGTTTTGTACTGCAAAGCGAATTCAAGTACCGAAGGGTTTATGGCTCGGGTAAGTGGGAATATCATCAACTTCTAACAATTGACACGCAGTTCCGAAAGACCCCCAAAATGAGTCACTCCTCTGAGAATAGGGGAGAGATTAATATCTGGATCGCGAACATACAGCAAGGTGTCGTCCGCATATGCTGATGCTATGAGGTGATAACCAGGGAAGCAAAGCCCCCTATGACCATGATATGAAACTCTATAATATTTGGGGACAGATTTTTCCTATATGATTTATTTTTCATTTTTATGGCTTCATGCAATCAACTTATTTTTTTTATGTATTGTGTTTTCTTGCTTTTCTGTGTTTTGATTTTATATGACTTGGCTATGAATTTGGTATAATTTAATGTGGAAAGAACGACTGGTTTTGAATTTTCCTTCTGCTGTCTTCTGATATCTGATTGTATTGATGACCCTCTCTTAAAAAGTTTAATAAATAATTTAAAAAAAGTAGAGTTTCATGAATTTGATCAAGATTGCTATTAATATTATGATTATTATTATTATTATTATTGTTAACATCATTATTATTATTGTTATTACATTTTATAAACCACACTCAGCTCCCCCAAGAGGTTTTCTGGCAAGATGACTCAGGTAGAGTAAGTACAGCCCTAGATTAAAATAACAAATTCTTTGCCCCTTGCAAAACACCGTGACAGAGGGGCAATTTTGCAGAGATTACGGAAGATAATTCCCGAGCTTCAGTTTGAGGTGTGAAAAGGACCCTCCCCCATGCATACTCGACAATCTATTGGCCTTTTGCACAAGGACTGATTAGATGACTGAAGCAGGTGTACCGGCTGATATGGCACTACCAGATCTTGGATGTAGCAATTTGCAATACCAGATCTGGCCTTATGCAAATAGCACAAGCATATGAATTGTATATGTTTGTCCACAGTCAACCGATTGAGTTCCCAAAGAAGATGTGATACTGATGGATACTTAGGGAGGCAAAAGAACAGCATGCCTGCAGCATTTTGAGCTACAAGAAAGTGTTGGATGACTGCCTTCTCGGCACCTATGTATATAGTGTTCCAGTGGTCAATTCTAGATAGGATTAATGCTTGGATCACAGTTTTCTGGGCAGAAAGAGGTATTATGCCCATGATCTTTCTTTTCCACCTCAGAACTGCAAAACAGGTAGAAACTACCTTAACATCCTGCAGTTTATGTAAGCTCCTCATCCAGCCAGGTGCTGAGGTTCTTTACCTAAGGTGACAGGTCTGGTACCTAAAGCCTCTGGCTAATTCTGAGGACCCCCATAATTGAGTTTTTTTCTCCAGTACCATGATCTTAGTCTTCTCGCAGTTAACTTGAGTGAGTTTACATTCCTCCATGCAGAAATCTTGCTCAGTCCTAAGTTCGGAATTTTGGTGTCATTTCCATGTGCAGATGACAAAGTAAAGAGAATCTGGTGCTGTCTGCATATAAGAACAAATTTGCGCCACAGCTCCCAACCACCTCCGCAAGTGGGCGAACATAGATGTTGAATAGCATTGGGCTTAATGTTGATCCCAGGGGAATGGCTCAGACTTGTGCCTGTGATTCTGACCTAGCACTGCAGGAAAAGACCTGGAATGAAGGGTCTTCAAGAAACGCAGACATCCAGGCTAATGCAGTGCCCTCCAGGTCCAGTGACTTAAGTTTTTCCAGGAGGAAGGAACGGGACACAGTATCAAAAGCTGCACTGTAATCTGATAAAATAAGTGTGGCTGTACCACCCTGATGCAGGAGATGTCTAAGATGATCGGTGCCCCCTAGGAGAGTAGATTCTGTACTGTGTCCTACCCAGAAGCCTGACTGAGATGGGTACCATTATGACCTTCAAAGAAGGTAGTAGGGCACAAATTGACATGATTTTCCAGGACCTTCACTAAGATTGGAAGCATTGAATTTGCTCTAAAACTCGACCAGTTAGTGGGGTTGAGACTGGGCTTTTTCATTTTTTTTTTTTTTTAACAGTTCTTTATTCAGTACATTTTTACATTAGTCCCTTCCCAGCTTTAGTCCCTCCCCACCCATGCCCAGCCAGCTTATACATTTTTTTCCCCTCCTTTCCTTTCCCTTCCTTTATGATCAATAAAAAAATTAATTATTAATTAAAAAAAAAAAAAAAAAAAAAAAAAAACATAAATATAAACACTTATTTCACTAGTTTTTGCTGAATATGAAAACATATAATGGATAACATATTAGCACATTATTAAAGAAAAAGGAAGAGGAGAAGAAAAGAAGAAAAAAGAAGTAACTAGATTATTAGCTCGATAAATTATATAAATTGAGTATATTTATTTTCTATTTCCATACCCATTCGTCCATTCGTTAGCATGTTTATTAAATCATGTTATTTTCACATGATTTATAAGTTACTTGCTGCCTATCATTATTCGTTATTCGTTATTTTGCAGCCAATTAGTTAGGGGGCCCCAAATCTCGAGACCCCTTTTTTTCCTTTGTAGCCCCTTCCTCCTGTATATAGCTATTTCTAGGCTATAGCTAGCTAAGAGTCTTGATCGCCACTGTTGAAATAACGGAGGCGTGGGATCAAGCCATCCAGTTGCCAGACAGATCCTAAAGATGGCCATAGATATGGATATCAAGCCCTGTGTTTCTCTGGATCTTAAACCTTGTTCTAATCCCAACATTATTTCTGTTGTCGTGATAAAGATTGGACTTTGAAAGATTTCAGAAATAAATTTAGAGATTTCTGATCTGATAGTAGTTAGTGAATGGCATGTGGCAAATATGTGTACTATATCGGCAGCATGTGTAGCACATTTTGGACAATTCGTACCTTTCCCTATACTCCATTTAGCAATCTGAGACGGTGTATAATATAGTTGAAAGAAAGTCTTATAATATTGAGCCTGTAATTTTGTGGATATTAGTGATGTTTGAGAGAATTGAAATGCTGATTGTACGTCGTCTATAGTGACGTTTAGTTTATTTTGCCATTTGAGACTATGTCTATCCAGATCATCTGGTAGCAGTGAGATTAATGTTTTATAAATATCTCCTATTTTAATAGTGGTCTTGCCTATAATTTCCTCTATTATTGAGACTTTATGAAACTCGGCCCTACCTCCCCCTTTTTTAGTTATGAAATCTCTAATTTGGAGGTATTTGAAAAAATCCCTATGTTCAAGCCCAAATTCCATCTTTAGTTCTTCAAAAGATTTAATAGCCAATGGTGAAAAAAATACCCCCAAATGTGTAATTCCGGTATTGATCCATCTGATCGTGCATGTATCATGAAATATTCCTGGGAGGTTATGATTTCGGATGAGACTAGTGTAATACGAGTATCTGCCAATTCCTAGTAATTTACGGATGTTAGACCAAACATTGTAGATACCGAACAAAGTTTTAAATCTGACTTTTTTGAAATGATTGTCATATGTTAGTCGCCATAAATGGTCACTTGTTTCTGTTCCCAGAATAAGTCTGCAAGGAGAAGGAACTTCCCCTTTAATAATCGCAGAATCATCCGACATAAGTAAGCCTTTGCTGTAGCTCAACAATGAAGCCCACCAATATATTTTAAGATTTGGGGCTGCAAGACCCCCTCTCATTCTCGGAAGTGAGATGTGCTTATATGCTCGGCGAGTCTTTTGATATCCCCATATGAATCGAGAAAAAAGCGTTTCAATTTGTTTGAATATTTGTGTATCAAAATTTAAACATATAGTACGAAAAAAATATAAAAACTTCGGTAAATATATCATTTTAATTACATTGCATCTCCCTATAAGAGTTAAATGTAAATTGTTTAGTCTGCTCAAGCTGTCCGATGATTGTTTTAGGAGAGGATCTATATTAATTTTGACGAGTTCGTCTAAGTTAGATGTGATATTAACGCCGAGATATGTAGCATTTCTGACAATTCTTTCATCTATTAAATTTATATTCTTGTTGATTATTATCTGGGTTTTATTTTCGTTTAATTTATATCCAGAGATTTCTCCAAAACATAAGGCCTCTTCTTCTAGCAGTTTTATTGTAACATATGGATTACTTGTAGTGATCGCGATGTCATCGGCGTAAGCTAATATTTTAGTATTTCCGTTCGATGTTTTTATTGGTAAAATATTTTGATTACATTCTAGTTTACTGATAAAGGGATCGATGAATATTGCAAATAATAGGGGTGAGCATGGACATCCTTGTCTGGTTCCCCTGGTTATTTTAATCTTGTCCGTCATTCCGCCATTTATCATCACAACGGCTTCTGGTTTATAATATAAACTCTGAATAGCATTGATGAATTGCTCTCCGATTCCACTTTTTATCATGGCTGTCCAAAGATATTGCCAGGAGACCCTATCGAATGCTTTTTCTGCATCCAATAATATTAGTGCCATAGGGTCTCCCGTAACCTCTGTTATATCGAATAGTGTAATCACCCTTTGTACATGATCTGTAGTTGAGCGACCGGGGACAAATCCATGTTGTCGTACCGATACGATTTTATGGATGATCGGGGCTAATCGGGTGGCTAACATCTTAGAATAAATTTTTGAATCACAGTTAATCAAAGTTATGGGGCTTTTTCAAGAGCGGGAAAACCAATCTGTGTTTCCAGTCTAAAGGAATACGACCCTCTCTGAGTGAAGAGTTGAGTACTTCAACTGCTTTTTTTGAGTACTTCCAAGTCCAAGAGACTGATTTTTTATGGATTGAGAGGGTCGGGTGATGAGCCAGATCAAATTGATCTCAGTATTGTCATGAATTGATAAATGTTCAGCAAGGCCAGGTATTCCATTTTCTGAACATCTGGGAGCTCACATGGCATATTTTTTACCCTTACACCAAGGATTTACCATTCAGAAACTCGCACATCTAGAATTCATTATGAGACGGAAATTGAATCCACTCTCATACAGTATCATAAGCATCAACGGATTCCCAGAGGTCTCAGGCTCACCATCAAACCCTTACTTTTTCTGTTACAATTTAACAAACTATTCATCGATAAATGTTATGCTGTACTAGACCTAATTTTATTGATCGTGGAAAAGTTATCTAAAACCATCAATGCATTGGAAGAATAAATCCATAACATTAAACTTGATTTATCCAACCAAATAGATCCAGATGAATGGTCCAAAACATTTGAACAAATTAATGTCAAGCTTGACAGTTATGGCACTGATTTACAAGAGCGCAAATTGAGAAAGTTTAAAAGGGACACGACTGATTATCGTCTCAACAAAGTTTATACTTGGGCAGACATGTATTCATGATGCAGACCTACTAAAAACCCACATTCGTCATCCAAAGAAAGTGTAGTTTCAGACCACTAATTATCATCCCAAGAACACTACTGAACATCGAGACACCCAGAGAAGGAAAAGTCATGGTCAGGCGTGTAAGCCATGGCATTACCCAACAACGAGTCATGAGTACGACTGAATCTTTTTTATCAAAAGGCCAGCGACCTACTCAACCATCAGATCCGCCACCAGTGAAACCAAACGGAAGTGGCACAAAACAACGAGAGGAAAGGGAAAAACTCAAGAAAAAGGTCGCCAGAATTTACAGAGCCAGAAAACATTGTCATAAACATATCATCAAAAAATTAGTCACAACAACAATTGCAAGTCCTCAACAAAGTTACATCATTCGTACCTATGTTACATTCTAATCTTCCTGAAACAGAGATCGCTTTTTACGTATTTATGCGTACCATAAGACTACTGCACGTTTTTGATAATGTTTTGACTGACATGTGACCCCAAGACCAACATGAATTTCAGGAATTTAAACCTAAAAGTACCCTTATAGTGCCTGTATCTCACAAAACCATTGATATGTTTGAGTCATTGTTTTTACAAGACTTCCAAAACTTGATTTCAAGCTACCGAAAAGTCTAATCTTACAAATTCGGAAAGAAGACATTTACAACAATTGTCTAGTGACAAAGAACTAATGTTCCGGCGCGCCGATAAAGGAGAAGCCCTCATAATCATGGACAAGGACTATCATCAACATAAAGTCAAAGAGCATTTGACAGATGAGACCACGTACCTCAAACTAGATATCGTTCTAAACAACGATATACAACAGACCTTAACACAAATTTGGGAGCACGAAAAAGATATGGATTGGATTTCACAAAAAACAAAAAATGTTCTTACCAAACAATTTCCAAAATGACCTCATCTCTACATGCTACCAAAAATACATAAAGATCAAGTTGATCATCCATTCAGACCAATAGTCTCCAGTGTAGGTTCACTATTTGAACCCTTAGGTACAAACATTAATCAATTTCTGCAACCTTTTGTTTGTTCCTGGAAACATACACATGAGACACCACTGACTTTCTTAAACAGCTACACAACGTGAAGTCTGAGAACATTGAAGATTGGCTACTTTTCCAAATCGACATTACCTCTCTATATACGTCCATCCCCTTACAGGAAGGAATCGAAGCTGTTGAATGGGCTTTATTATCGCAATCTAAAATCGGTGCTCAAAAAGTGTTTTTGTTGGAGTTACTGGTATTTTGCTTACAACACAGTTACTTTTCTTGGGAAGATCACTTTTTTCTTCATATAAGTGGGAACTCTATGGGTTTTTGGGGGCCCCCACACATGCTAACATCTTTATGGCTGCCTTTGAAGAACAGCATATTCTTCAAGATATTGCTTGGACCAAACACCTTGTCATGTATCGTCGTTACATCGATGATATCTTCGTAATCTGGTCACATACTCATGATTCTTTGGAAAAGAACATCGAGTTACTCAATACCACAAATAGCAGAATTTAATTCACATGCAATATCAGCTCAAAACAACTGTCCCTTTTGGATGTTTTAGTTGACAGAATGAACAAGGCATCAACACAAGTGTATACGTGAAACCCACAGATAGAAATAATACACTAATATTTCACTCACTGCACCTAATCAAGAATTTTCCATATTCATCACTGCTACGCATTAAAAGGATTTCTTCCACACAAGAAAAATTCAACCATGACAGTCAGCACACAGAAAATCAATTTCTAAAGCGAGGTTACAATGCAGAAATTATAGCCAAAGCAGAAACACGCGTTTCTAATGTAAGTCGTAATGATCTCTGTTAGACCTGACATCATTGGCTTGAGTCTCTCCTCCATTTTTTCTGTTTGCCTCCACTGTTTTTCGATGTTTTGCTGGTATATGCTTTGAGCGTTGTGCCACTGCTGATCAATGCCACAGCGCAAGTGCTCCCTATGTTAAATTGATGTATCTATTGCATCCATGTTTGGCTTATTTGGTTTACTGTCAGTCCCTAGTCTAGTGCACCCGGAGTGCTGGAGCTTGTAAATACAAATGCCGCTCGTGGGCTTGCAGCACGTGTTGTGCCACCCACAGGAGCGGCCTCGTAAAAGAATGTCTACGGGTCGGTCATTGCGAGACCCACGTGCAGCCTAGTGCTGTCACACAGGCTGCGCAAGTATACCTACTTGCCAGCCCCTCAAACCTTCCCTTGACTTCATGTTAGTCACCCCTATGGTAGACCCACGGGCAGGGTGCATTGTAAGTATAAGGTAGGACAAGCCTGACCAAGTTGGCATGTCCTAAATAGTGAATTACCGCCATCTTTGTTCTTCACTATTGCGAGGTAGCCTGCTCTCCATTAGTTAGAATGGGCCGCCGGGATTATTAATGCTATGATCCTAGCTGGCTCGGGGAGCATGGTGCAATGTCGAGTTTGGTATCCCTGAACTCGGGGTTTAATTACGCATCCGTTGGTGTGGATGGTTTTTGGACTCTGGGTTCGAAAATAGCACTTTTAGAAAGTGTCTATTTTCTTGTCTAACCATATCTGGTTTCTGCTGGTCTTACATGTGTGTGACAGGAGCTGGGTGGCTCCACAGGTCTGGATGAGTCAGTGTGGGATGAGTGGGACATTTGCGTTGAGAGTAGGGGGAGAGTAGTTGTTGATAGCCTGCCCTGCCTGGTACAATGCTGGCTCCACCTCCTGCTGGGCGTCTGAGGACCCAGCCCTGCACAATGAATAGGCCAGGTGTTTCTGCCTGGCTCCACCCACAACAGAACCAGGATGTGGGGAAATTCCCCTGCATGGACAAAGGGATCAAAGCCAAAAAGGGGTATAAGAGAAGGACCCCTGAACCAAGAATTTAGATCACTTCTGACAAGGAACCCTGTAACCAAGGACAAGAGGCCTGCTGATCTGAGGACTTGCCTACCCCTTCTGCCAGTGTGCTGTTTGCTGGGGGGAATCCTGCAGTGCTTCTTTATTTTTGCCAAGGAACCAGGAGAGAGAAACTGTGTGTGTACTCTCACGCTTGCTAAGAAAATCTCCAAGGACTGGAAGAGTGCCAGTCTCCTGCTGAAGTCACAGGGCTAAAGGACTTCATCTGCTTAAAGTGCTATTTGCTGGAACCTGTGAATCTGGCGCTTCTGAAAGAACCAGCAATCTCGACGCCGACGGACGTCGCCGAATCCAGCTCGACATAGTGAGTAATGGCTCCATTGTCCCGCTTCCTCGACGGCCGGCCGCCGGGCCCGATCGACGCCAGCAGCAACGCCAGTGAGTAGTGAGTACGGCTCCAGCTCCAAGGGACCTCGTGTCTGCACCGCTGCTGACTGCATCGCCCTCCTGCCCTCTCGACGCCGTGAGCGCTGCTCACACTTTGCAACCACATCATCGGCAACAACACCTGCTGAGGCCTGCTCGACACCAAAAGACGCGACGCCGGATTGCTCAATGCCGCTGATCATCGTGTGCTTCATTATCCAAAGGTACTGTGTTGTTGGGGGTCCGTGTGACTCCGGGCTCGACGTAGCGCTCCTCGAGGTCGACGCCGAACCTTTGGATTAACTTTGCCTCAACGTCGTGTAGCTCCTGTGTGAGTTACCCTGTTGCTAAGAACTGTGTTTCCAAGAAGAAGATTTACTTTGATACTAAAGACTTTGTGCTAAAGAAGAAATTACCTTTGAACTATTTTCCCCTTCCCAGCGTATTTATTAAGATTGTGTACATTTTTGTCGTTATTTGGTCTTGTGCTAAGCCTTATATAAAAATACTTATTTTTATAATACTACTGTGTCGTGTCCATTTGTAGTGTATTCACTTTATTTCTGTATGTGGTCATAAATGCTTAACACACAGCCTCTGAGATAAGCCTGTCTGCTCTGCCAAGCTACCAAGGGGGTGAGCAGGGGTTATCGAAGGGTGTGATCCCCTTGCCCTGACTAGAAAAGGTGTGTCCCTACTTGTCAGAAGTTGTCAGGTTCTGGTCGCGCCTCATCAACGAAAATGGGTTACGGAAGGAGATGGAACTACGTTTCCCAGAATGCCAAGCTTTCAGGAGGCGGGGTATATAAGGAAGACACGTCCTCCAACAGGCGTCGGATATTTTGGATCTTGACCGCCAATGCCAGGTGACGTCTCGACGTTCTACGCTGTGTGCGAGGGACGGAGAGATTTTGCTGTACCGTTGTGTTCTTGGGTCCTCTGTTGGCGAGCCTTCTTGCACCGGCTCTTGCAGAGGACTACTATAGTTAGCTTTGTTCAATTCTTACTTTGTTTCGTGTCTCCGTTGGCGAGCCTTCTTGCACCGGCTCTTGCAGAGGACACGACTTGTGGTCCTGTTATTGTAGTTCCACCGTTTCCTCTTTCCTCCGTTGGCGAGCCTTTTTTCAACGGCTATTGCGGAGGAAAGACCCATGTTTGTTTAGTTGTTACCAACCAGTAATTCTCCGTTGGCGAGCCTTTTTGCATCGGCTATTGCGGAGGAAGACTTGTATAAGTCCCAGTCTGGGGACGAAGGAGCTCGTCTCCAGAAGTTATCGTGCAACCATACAGGTAGCTCTTTTTCATACTTTACTTTTGGGTGACGTAACCCACACCTTTGTTTTTGGGAGAGATTGTGTCACGTTGTCTTTAGCTTATCAAGGTCTACTACTATTCACCACTACGGGAAGGGAGAATAGGGTATGTATATCTGGTCTTTCCAATCATAGAGGTAGTAGAAACAAGATAACGTGGTGTGTTACAGGAGTGATTCTTTGTGTGTTACAGGGGGAATCAAATTACCTAAACAAAAGTGTATGTTCTCAGAAAGAAGAGAAGTATCTCCTGAGTTACTGCTGGCCACTTTCGATTCCCAGGTAGAGAGCTGTTTGTGTTCGGCCATCCGATATTATATGGTGTGTTTCTCGTAGAGCCTGTGCCAATCATTTTGGTTCTCTGTCTTCACAGCTCTCCCTCCCCACAGTCCCCTTCCTTTCCTTCCCGTTTTGCCCTCATCTGATCCTTCCTTAGCCCACGGCTATTACAGAATTCGGGGCTTGGATAGATCAGGAGGTGGCCTATTTAACAACACGCTGATCCTGAGGACGGAGAGGACAACAGAAGTGTATACCTCTGCCAACTAGAGACAGCCGGTTCTAACAATCTCCTTACCAGCAAATCCAAACTGCAACAAATCGAACAGTTTTTTTTATCTAAATACTCAACCAGATCAGATAACATAAAAAAAATGATTGTCAAAAGATGGGAACTGTTGCAAAACTAACCAGACTTTGGTAATTCCTTCAAGGAACATCCATTGTTCGCCTACACAAGGAGTCTCAACCTTCAAGTAATTTTAACACCTAAAAACAATAAAGGCAGTGACATTGATATAGGTATGAGAAAATGCAACAATTGCATTAATTGGAATAATGCCATTCAATAAAATGTTGTTTCTCACCCTAGAACGGGTGAAAAAATTATGTTGAGACAAACATTGGACTGTAAATCCACCAATGTGATCTACTGTATCAAATGTCTGTGCAGGCTCCTTTACATTGGGAAAACCGAAAGAAAAATCAAAATCAGAATTGGGGAGCACAAAAGCATGATCAGCACAAAAAACACCAATTTCAACCTTGTGGTTCATTGTTAGATTTCGTGTGGTAGAAAAAAAATGCAAGCCATGGAAGGGTCTGACCCGAGCCTAATACTGTCACAGAAAGAAGTTATGTGGATCAAATAATTCAATACCATAATGCCTCCTGGATTGAATGACAGACTAGATCTTAGCTGCTTTGTATGATTACTTTTAGTATATTTCTCCATGGTTCGGCTACTTCTATTTTTATTTTTTTGTAAGGATTCCTATGCAGACAAGTTTCTTTAGATTCACATAGACACAATTCAGTGAACACCAAATATAAAACTCGCCAGGATCATCTAGAATGGTCATACATGCCATGTAACAGCTTTATTCACATGAACTTTTAGATACCACTCTCATTTTTTATTTGAATGTTAATATCATTATGTTTAGTTTCCTTTAAATGTAATTGCTCTATTAAGATATGTATTTACTGTATTGTCATTTATGTATCCTATTGTGAAATATTTGTCTAGATCAGTTAGTAACAAGACTTGTTTTTCCTATTTGTATTGGGCCTACTGTGCTGTCCTCTTATGCTGTTGTATATGCTGTTGTAAATGCTTTTGGCATTTGACTCTGACAAGTCAGTGTTCCCTGGTGTTATTTCTCTAGATGCTTTGGGCCTAGAGTGTTGTCCATCTTATTCAGTTGTATCTGTCCTGCAGTTCTGCTAGATGGGAGTACTATGTACTTTAGGCATATGTTGATATACCTCACAGAAGAGTGTGCTGAGAATACCCTTATCCGCTTTTTTATCTTTTCATCATCCATTTTTTCAAATTGTGTATTTCAGTGCGGAGTGTTTTTGCTCCTTCTGAGCACAAGCTCATTTACCTCACTCAATATGGCCGATCTCATTACCGTTCTAGTGCAGTCTCACCATGTCTTTGGTCGTGTCTTCAGTGTAGTGTATCAAGATTCTCATCTCACTCCTTACCCGACAATTGCATGTCCACGTAAAGTTTGTATATTATCTGTATGTAATGCATATGATCCTGTAGCTGCACCTCAGGTGCTCTTCTTGTATATATGGGGTTCATTTACCTGGCAAGTAATAGTGCATATACCCATTCCAAAATGGCCAACAATGTTGCCACTAGCCAGCGTTTCGCCACATGATCAGTCGCGTTTCGAACACCGATACGCACAGATTTATACTGAGGTTCTTTTTTCTTTTGCTGATAACACTTTGGATAAGTTGGAAGATAGTCGTAGCACATCACTCTTCATTTCAGGTACATTTTGTTCAACCCCCAAGACGCTTCACTCACGGCTCTTTACGTGGAACAGTGAATATAACCTTGTTGTAACTTTATGTTGGCAGGTGGTTTTGTTCATTGAGTCGGGAATCAGGTACTTTTTACTTTTCGCTTCACACACCTTTGAGCCGATTCTGTTACTTTCTCTCTGTAGCTGATTGCTTATTATTGCATTAGGATTTGGCATTTCCTTATTTGGGCCTTCGCGCTTTAATCTATCTGGTTTATCGGAATATCGCCAGTAAGTGTGTGATTTTAATGAGCACATTGATTGAATGTACACTGGGTGAACTCACTATTGTTGATGATTGTGTTCCTTCCACTGACTCCTGAGTCACACTGTTGTACATGTCGGCCATCTTTAGTTTGCATAAAGCTCTTGGATTTTCCTGTTTGTTTTGGGATTAGTTCTTCTTCAGTTGTTTAGATCTCTCGTTTGCTGGAGTTTTCTGCGACTTTGTATAGTCTACTTTCCTATTTTAAATGTGGGTGCCGTTGGATTGGAATGGCTTTGCTTGTACCTTAGGTAATGCTCCCAACAACCATAAATAAACAACTTTTGTTTTTTCTTTACATTACAGTGTGCCTGAAGAAGGGACGTAACATTCCCGAAATACATGGGGCATGTTACTCTCAAGTGGAACATCAACTCTTACTATATGATTGTTATTGTTACTTTGAACTTGTAGCTACATACCTATGTATCAGATATTTATTATAACCATGTATTTGTCTTTATATAATGATGACCTGACAATTTTGAATGTTCGAAACTTAGAATGAAAAGATACTAAGACATTTCATCTGGAATTGTGTCTTTTTAATTATAACCTGTATGAATACTGTCAAACGCACTCACAACTAACTCAAGTGAAAATAGACATATTTTAGTTATCAAGCTATCTAGCCTGACCATCCACTTACATATTTTTTATCCTACCTAGACTACCCTCCTCAATGTGATAATTCTTTAGGAGTTTTTGGAAAACTCTTGCTCACTCCATTCAAACTATCATGGCTCCACTGCTTTCCCCCTGAGATTTTCTTAAGTGTTTTAAGATGGTTGTGCCTGTCTCATACACCAACCCCTATCTGCCACAAAATTGGATTTACACCATATCCTTTAACGTCTACACCCCAGTCTGTTAGAATTGAAAGTTTCTACCATCTTCAGTATTTTGTGGTTATGAGTTTTTATTTTCTTGTCCAAGCCTCAAACCATATGAATTAATGAATGAATGGATGACTGAATGAATGGTATTCATGAATAGTGCAAACTGTCACTACAATTGGAGCATCCTGACGCTTGAACATGGGCTTAAACCATAAATCAGACAGAGATTGATAGAAGAGGTTTTAAAAATTAAAGAATCACAAAGAGAGTCAGGTATAGTAAAAAGCCAAGGGCCAGATGTACAACTATTGGAATTCGTGACTCGCAACACTGTTTCCAGATCCCAATGGGGTCGCAAATTACATGCCTCATAAATATTAATGAGACTGTCTCAATTTGTCACCCCATTGGGAATGGCTGGCACTCCCAGGGATGTGGACCACCATTTCCTTAACGGAAAACCTGACGCATTTAAAAAAACAAAACATTTCAGTTTCAAATTTTAGGGGCATGCCTGCTCTTAATAAATATTTGTGCATCCATTCCGAAAGGGGAATGGGTCCCCTGGGGACCCCTTCTCGTTTGCAAGTGGTATACCACCCTTCTGATAAGGGTGGGAAACTGCAAGTGATTTGCGACCGCAATTTGGGTTCATACATAGATTTTTGAATCGTTTTCAGGAAGGGATGCCATTGGCATGCCCCTTCCTAAAAGCTAGTCGCTAACCCTATTTTGCGAGTCGATAATTGATCAGCGACTCGCAAAATAGGGTTGATACATTGGGCTGACCTATTTTGCGGTCGTAAAGGGGCTGAAATCCCCTTTGCATCTTCAAAAAACAGTCACAGTTCTGACCCCAAGTCTTCAGACTTTTCTTCAATGCTGCTTCACTGTCTATAGTTAAGTAGTTCACCTCTCCGCAGGTGGAGCAGTCGGCATTTTTGCCCACTGCTCAGTGGGTCGACTCACTAGCAGTTTATTTTGATAATAAAATCAAGACGATCTACTCCAAATTTGCTGCCCCTAAATCAGATATCCATCAAATCGGAGAGGCCCCTCCCTGCCATCTTTCTACCCCTGCCCACATTGAGTCCCCTTCCATTTTGGAATTTGAGCCCACCACTACGGCGGAAGTGTTAGAAACCCTCCTGAAGGTGAAATCTGGTTCCCCTACAGATTCCTTGGTCCCGCGTAAGTGTAATAAGATCTTTCCGTCACTGATTAGTTCCCTCACCAACATTTTTAATGCTTCATTTGATCTGGCCTCGTTCCCCAGTCATTGGAAGGTGGCCCAGATTAAGCCTATTCTAAAAAAAAATAACAGTGACCCTACCATCTTGTCTAATTATAGGCCAATCTCGCTTTTACCTTACTTTGGTAAGGTACTGGAGCATCTTGTCAACAAGCGAGTTTCAACATTTATAGAGGAACAGGGTCTCCTCGATCCCTCCCAGTCGGGGTTCCGGGCTGCCCACGGGACCGAGACTGCAGTAATGGAGGTAGTGGACAATATTCGCCTCACTCTTGACAGAGGTGAGTCTGCTGTCCTTATCCTACTGGATTTATCGGCTGCCTTTGACACCGTCTCCCACAGTATTCTTCATCAACGACTGTGGGAGATCGGTGTCAGAGGCAAAGCCCGTTTGGTTTGAGAGTTATCTGCCAGGCCCGCACACCTATGTAAAGGTGGACACCCTGGAATCCAGTAAGATCCCCCTTTCCGTAGGAGTTCCCCAGGGATCAATTCTAAGTCCCCTGCTTTTTAATCTCTATCTCACCCCTCTGGCCAACATAATAAAATCTTTTGGTTTTTCCACAGTGTCTTACGCAGATGACACTCAGGTGTTGATTACCTGCAGTTTTGGATTTTCTTGATACTCGTTCCAGATTCCAGAAATGTATGATTGCGATTAAGGACTGGATGAGTACCAACAAACTCCAACTGAATTGCAGCAGGACAGAAATAATGCTGTTTGGTAAGGCCAAGCAGATATGGACACAAGATTGGTGGCCGCAAGAAATGGGACTTTGCCCTGAGCCCAAAGAAGTGGTACGTGACCTGGGAATCATGATTGAACCCACTCTTTCTATGAAGTCCCACGTCAATCTAGTGTCTCGTACCTGCTATGGCATTTTGCACCGGTTGCGTAAAATATTTAAATGGCTCCCCTCGAATCTAGGAAACCCTTGATTCAGGGGCTCATTATCAGTCGTTTAGACTATGGTAATGCCCTGTTTGCTTCCATAAATGAGTGTCTGTTGACCAAGCTACAAACGGTTCAGAACACCGCAGCTCATTTGGTGCTTGGCCTGTCCTCTAGGTCACCAGCTCTGCCTAGTTTCAGGAAATTACACTGGCTCCCTGTGCGCCAAAGAAGCCATTTCAAGATACTTAGTATCGTCCACAAGCTTCTTATGGGAACCGGCCCCTCCTATCTAGTGAAGAAACTGGTTTTGTATAATCCTTCCAGAGTTCTAAGATCCAGTTCTAAATGCCTCCTGGTCCAACTAAGGGCCAGGACCACGAGAAATGGCTGTCGGGCCTTCTCTTATATAGCCCCCCTACTCTGGAACAAACTGCCCCTTCATCTGTCGTCCATTTCTAACCACTTGGCCTTTCGGAAGGGTCTGAAAACATGGCTGTTCCCTAACTAACTGCGTCACTCTCTTTAACTTTTGGTTGTTGTCTCTTTCTGCTTAGCGCCTTGAGAACTTTTTAGTGATTTGTGCGCTATATAAGAACTTATGACTTATGACTTATAGTATGAAGGAAATTCAGGAGTTGGTTCCAGGCTCTGGTGCCAAGTACTGAGAAAAGAGTCCCCCCCCCCCCACTTCCCCCCTGGTTTTTAGTCTGAAGGGTCTCATTACCCTCCGTGTTTTATAATGCATAAAACTGCCATTAGATTTGGTGGTGCACTATGATTGAATGCCCTAAACACCAGTAGGAACATTTTTAAAAGGGCCCTCTTTTGTATAGGTGTAGGACTTGGCCCTTTTTGTCTTAAGTTCCCTAAACATTTTGCTTTCCCCCTAGATCTTTTTTCTGGCAAGGTGTTGCCAAAGTAGATGTTTTGGACACTTTGACACTGCTAAACAGTGTCAAAGTGCAAGTGCTCCCTGCATACAGTGTAACAGTAATTGGTTGTCCATGATTGGTATGTTTGCCTTACTAGTAAAACCCCTAGTAAAGTGCACTATGTGTGCCAGGGCTGAACATTGCAAATGCTACTAGTGGGCCTGCAGCACTAATTGTGCCACCCACACAAGTAGCCTTAAAAAAGGAAACTGCCATGCTGTTCTGAAAAATCCACACACTTGCCAGACCTTACCCTTCCCTTTCTATGCATATCAGACAGCCCTATGTTAGGTCCAGGGTACCCCCTGGGCAGGGTGCAGTGTATTTGAAAGGAAGGACATGTACCAAGGTGTGTACCATGTCCTGACAGTGAAATAATCTCCATTTCGTTTTTCAAAGTGGAAAGGCCATCTTGCCCATAGGACAGAATGGGGATGCTGTGTAATATGTTTTCCAGCCTATCTTCCCAAAGGCTTAAGGTAGAGAGGTGACGTTTAGTATGCCTGAACTCACAATGTAATAACACATTTTTCTATGAAGGTGGTTTTTGCATTGTGTGTTTATAAGCCACTGTTTTAAAAGTGGCTGGGTTTTTTTGCTCTGACATTTCTGTGTGTCTCTGCCTGGTTGTGGATTGACTGTCTGTATTTGAAAGTGATAGGATCTGGGGAATGTCTTGACCCAGGGGAGGAGGCGAGACTGCAACAGGCTGACCTGCATCTGGAGTGTAGGGGGAGGTGTAGCCCTTAGAGGTGAAGAGGCCTGAGTTACTGCTGTAAACCAATGGTCACATCTCCTGCTGAGTGATTGAGACGCCAGACCCCCACTGTTCAAAGGAAGAAGGTGTCACTGGCAGGGAGGCACCCAGAACTGGTTTGAACAGGGGTCAGTGCCCCCCTGAAAAAAGACTTCAAAGCCATTAAGGGGTATACCTATGAAAGCTGAAGCCCCTGAACTTTGGAGAATGGCTTGACCATGATTGAACAAGACTGGAGCTACTTCATGGCCAAGAGGAACATTTGCCAAGGAAGAACCAACTGAAGACACTGAGGTTTTCTTGGGCTGGCCTGCTGTTTACCGTTTTAACCAATGAAAGGCTAAAGGGACTTTACTGTGTGCTGTGTCCCCCTGCTTGAAAGGGCTTTGCTGTGCGATTTCCTGAAGTAACTTATCCCCAAGGGCCCGCGGTGAGCTGGCTCCCTGTTGTGGAAACTCAGGAACACAAATGTTTCTAGGAGAGTCTCAGCTGTACTATGTGTGTGTGTTTGTTGCAGCCTGAGACCCTCGTAAGCTGTACCCTGTGATCGTAGGCACCTGGATTCCAAGCAAGGATCAGCGATGCTGTGCGTGTGTGCTTTTTGCAGCCTGAACCCTTTGTGAGGATTGTCCAGTTATCATGTGCACCGGAATCCAAGCAAGTCTCTTTGACGCTGTGTGCCTGTGCATTGTGCAGCGTGAGACCTTCTTGAGGATTGCCTTGTTGTTGTGCACCTGGAGTCCAAGTGAGTCTCATTGACGCTGTGCATGTGTTATTTGGCAGCCTGAGACCTTCGAGTGGAGTGCCCGTTGATCGTGAACCCAAAGCTCGAGGGAGTCTCAGCAACGCTGTGTATGTGTGCTCTGAGGCAGCCTGAAATCTTCGTAGCAGTAGTGGCCCGGACCAGCAGCCCTGGAGGAGCTGAGCTGCCGGCCTGAGCCCTCCTTTGCCAATTCACAAAGATTGCATTGGAGGCCCAAGCCACTGGACGAGGAGAGGAGAGTGAGTTTGTGCCCCCCAGGTAACATGTGTCGACTCCTGGGGCGGGGTGCGGGCTTGGAGGGAGACGCTCCCGGCCTCTGTCTCATTCCAGCAGTGTGAGCCTCTGCTTCGGCTTGTATAGCTGACCGTATTGCCAAGGGAGTGGCAGTCCCAGAGCCGGATTACAGAGTTGGATTTTTTGCTACACCATACCCCTGTGGGGGGCAACTGTTGACAGAGGCTGGCTGCGACTTAGAAGGAGGGGGTGGAGAGACTGCTTAAGGCATGTGATCGGTGCCAGAGTGTATTACGCATTATCTTATTTTTGCAGCACGGAATACCTGATTAGTGTATTATGCATTGCATTATTCCTGCATAACAATCTACCTGATTAGAGTATGGCACATGGCATTATTTCTGCATAACAAACTACCTGATTGTAGTATGATGCATAGCATTGTTTCTGCATAACAAACTACCTGATTAGCGTATTACGCATTGCATTATTCCTGGATAACAAACTACCTGATTAGTGTATTACGCATTGCCTTATTTCTGCATAACAATGTACTTGGTGGTTGTATTACACATTGCATTATTCTTACATTGCAAAGTGCCTGATTGTTGCGTTACGAATTGCATTACTCTTACATTGCAAAGTGCCTGGTTGTTGTGTTACGCATTGCATTATTTTTATATAACAAAAGTGCCTGATTCTAGCATTACGAACTGCATAACATGGTATTAGGATTATATTGGAATGTTTAGAAGTGCTTATTAATATCGTCAGATCGTACAAGGGCTGGATGGCCTAACAACGGGCCAGTAGAGATAGTACACATGTCCATATGTTTGATTTATATTGTGTGGTCTTATCGTATATCTTTTTATATAACATGTATATGCGTTTTTATAAAACTAGTGTGGAGTCAATTCAATTCAATTCAAGGAATCTTTATTCGATGATTAAAAATCACCATAAAAGCACAAACATATTTACATGGATAAAAAGACATTAAACATTTTCAAGATCCTGTTGCTAAAATATTAATGTTAACATGGGACACAAAACAAGGGGAAAAGTGCAACACATTACCAGAAAGGAAATCAAGAACACCTCATTCATCCCCCCTAGTTACCCTTAAACGTACCGCCACTTTAATAAAATTCATTATACAACACAGTGTAAAAGGATCCGACGCTTTTTGTAAAAAGACTAGTGTCTCACTAGCATGTTCCAATTTGGCTTGTTTTAAAACTTTTACTAGAAATCTGCGCCTGGGCATTGTAAAATAAGGGCAAAGTAAAACAAAGTGAAGGGAATCCTGCGGAGACCTATTGTCGCGGCCGCAGGATCCCTTCTGTTCAATTGATTTTGAAAACCCTGCTGGTGATGCCAATATGAATGGGAGTAGGTTAAGTCTAAAACGGCACATCAGAAATCTGTCCTGTGCGTTATGCATAAGGTACAAATATGGTTCCATACCCTCAATGCTCTTGACCAGGTTATGGGCCCTCACTGTCTTTTTAAGAGCTTCAGCCTCAGCTCTACGTTGACTTTTCAGTTCTAGAAAAACTTTCTTTACTTGCATCTTGTGCTGGGCTACAATTGTTGCAGGGTTAGTGAAGAGATTTCCATAGCCTAGTTCCTCTAGGGTGTTCTTCACATAATTGAGCCATGATATACGCATACATTTGTCCCTCTCTAAACAGTCCTTTAAGAGACGCTTAGAGACGCATCAGGGTTAACCCAGATCTTTAACCAGGCCACAATTGGCCTAAGTTTTACCGAATCATCTAGATGCGGCCTCCCTAGTTCCCTGTGTGCTATGAAGCCAGCAGTACTTGGGGGTACCCTCAGGATGGTTTTTAGGTATTTGTTTTCCTCCCGTTGGATTCTTGTGGTGTTAACGAAGCCCCAAACTTCAGCCCCATAAATTACTTTAGAGCAGGATATGGATATGTACAGGTTCATCACCTGTTCCGGACTCCATCTACCTAACCTCCTACCAAAACTTGCTATAGCCCCATTAGAAGCGATCATTTTACTGCAACGCTCCTCAACCAGGGAATTAAACTGTAAGGCACCATCAAAAGTTACACCTAGGTAAGGAAACGTTTTAACCTCTTCTACTATGTGACTTCCAATTGAGTAAGTAAATTTAGTGGAGGGTTTTTTACCAGCCAGGAGCACATAGGATTTGCCCAGGTTGACGGAGAGATCTAAGGCACCCATGAACTTAACAAATCCGTCAATCAGAATTTGTAAGCCCCTTGGTGTGCGTGCAAGCAGGACCGCGTCGTCTGCGTAGAGCAGAACGGGAATGTTACGCGACCCCACCCTTGGGCAATCAGCCTTTAAATCTAACAGAAACTGCTCAAGATTATTTATATAAAGGGAGAACAAAAAAGGGGCAAGAATGCAGCCTTGCCGAACTCCGCTCATAAAGGGAAAGGAATCGGTCAGCCCCCCCTCCCTGTTAAATCGAACCCTGGCCGAGGTGTCACTATGAAGTTCCCCTAGTATGTTAATTAAGCCACCCTCTATCCCCATACGAGACATCATGTCCCAAAGTGTCTCCCTGTTGACGTGATCAAATGCCGCTGCCAAATCCATGAATCCCATGTAGATGGATTCATCGCTGGCCATAGTGTATTTGGCAGTCAGCATATAAAGTTTCAGGCATTGATCACTAGTGGACCTCCCCGTCCTAAAACCGTATTGGGTGTCCGAGAAGATGTTATTTTCTTCGGTCCACTCGGACAGTCTATTGAGGATCGCCCTACCCAGGAGTTTAGCCGATACATCAATCAGGGAGATAGGGCGATAACACTTGGGGTCGTCCCTATTGCCCTTCTAAAAAATCTGCACAATTATGGCTTTAGACCAGGACGGTGGCAGGCCACAGGTGATGGCAGTGTTTTTGACCCTGGTCATTAAGGGGGCCCAGAGTTCTATGCAGCTCAGGAACAGATCGGGGGGGATACCGTCAGGGCCAGGGGCTTTATTTTTAGTCAAACCCTCTATCCCAGCAGTGATCTCCTTAATAGTAAATACCACCGTTGAAACCTGAGTTGGGGTTTCAGGTGGCTCCACGGGAGTACTGGACTCGTAATTATACAAGCCCCTATAATGAGTGACCCACTGTTCTGCGAGGATGTTAGACCCTATCTCCGGGGTATCGTTTTCCTGGAAAGTAGGTTTATTAATAATTTTCCAGAATCCGGCTATATCCTTTTTTTCCCCTGCTTCTCTTAAGTCTGCCCACGCTTCTCCCTGCAGAACAAGTTTCCTCCTCTTGGTCTCTTTCTTGTATTTCTCCCTACACACCCTAATTTTTTGGGGATCCCTAGGTTTGGATTTAAGGCTGCTTTTGAGCTCCCTCAGTGCTTTTGAGCAATCTCTGTCGAACCATCGAGGATTACCATGGTTCCTTGTGGGCGCACTAGTTTTTAATAAGCCATCAATCAGGTTAGCAATCTGATCGAATGCTTCAAGTAGCCTCGGTCCGTGAACTTCTGTATTTAAACAATCATTAAAAGCGGATTTACCAGCGTCCGCAAGGGCCTTATAAAACCTTTCCCCGTCTATTTTGGACCACCTTAATCTCCTACCCTGATCTGTTACCTTCTCCGTGGTTGTACGATGGTCTCTGCTTTTTGAGCCCACCCGGTACATCAACTCCAATACAAGTAGGTTATGGTCGCTAAAACTGTCCAATCAATCCCTACACTGATAATTCTATTTAGCAGGGATCTTGAGACCAGGATGTAATCTATAACAGATGAGCATCCTCTGCCCTTAAAGGTGGGTGGGAGTGTGCCATCCTTCTGTGTGCCCATCATGTTGATAGTGTGCTCGAGGTCATACTTAAGCCGGAGCAAACTAAAAGCTAACCCTGTCGGCGTGTGGGAGAAATGCGGCCCCTTCTCCACGGAACATTGAGACCAGTCTGTGTTTGCTGTGACCAGTGCCGAACAAAGGTGACAATTAAAGTCTCCCATGACCAGCAGCGCATATGACTGCCCCTTTTTCTGGACTGTTATTTCCTGTGCCAGCCTATATTCTAATTCTGCTACAAGTGATGTACGGTCTCCTGTGACCTCGTTGTTATAAATGTTCAAAACAGTGAATCTTAACCCCTTCCCGGTAAACCGTACTGCTTGAATCACTTGGGAATTCCAATCTGGGGTAGACCAACTGCCCGGGAGGTCTAAGTCTACATAAATGGATAGTCCTCCCATGGCTCTCCCTGATCTAGATTTTTGCGCAGGTACGAAGAAGCACTTATACCCCTGCAAGTGGAAATTGTTTTCCGGGGCCCATGTCTCTTGTAGGCTGATTACATGGAATTTTCTAATGTAATTAAGCCACTCTTTGTTATTGGATTTAGCTGCCAAACCTGCTATATTCCAGGAAACAATTTTCAATGCCTCATAGCTCTGCTCTGTACCCCCTTGGGACCCCATTTGTGTCTCTGTCTCTAACCCTTGTGTATCCTGCCCATATCTTCCTCCTATACTTTTGATATCTATGACCGAGGACACATCTGACACAGACCTCCCAACACAGCTGGGTGAAATTTGCTGTACAAGGGGGCTTAGCTGCACCGTCTCCCCTGCTAAGGCCCCTTTTTCCCCTTCTCCTAGAGGGACAGTACCCGCTGAGTTGGGCAGCCTGCCCCTTTGTCAATCTACCCCCTCCAGGCCATTCAGGCAACTGAACCGGTTGAAAGTGTGAAATGGTAGCTCTGGGCGGGTGTGTAGTGGCCAGGGGTTAAATTTCTGATGTCTTCCCCGCCTACCAACCCTCGTCCAGCTGTCATGGGTTTGAGTCGGTTGCACAGGGGTAGGGATGGGGGGAAAAAAGAAAGACACCTGGAGAGTTTGAATGGTTGATTCCCGTGATCTATTCTTTCCTTGACATATATGGGAAACAGTTCCAGCATCCCTGAAACTCACCAATATGCAATCCCCTATTATGGATTTGTATGTTTTCCCCACCGAAGGCACCCTTCTAACCATTATGATTTCATTATTTAGATGTACCGGGAGAGGTCTATTCACGTTCAGCCACTTGATTACCCTACTTTTTAGTGAGCAAAAGTCCTCAGCTTCACCCACTTCAAGTGGGGGGACGCCCGCCATGACTACCGCGTAATCATTTGCCTCCGGAGGTAAATTAGGCCTACGTGGCCTGGGGGGGGCTTCATTAAAGGTGTTGGGGCAATGCTGTCTGCGGGTTGTATTAAAGGGCCTGGGTCTTCAGTGGGAGATGACCTATTGGAATTAAGTGGCTTGGCTGATACAGGGTTAGTCCTGGGAGGTTGTGGGGGGGCCTCGGCATTCACAGCCTGTGGGGGGCAAAGGTCACTGCTCTGTTTGGGGGCTGCTGGGAAGCCGTGGAAAAAGGAATGAGCTTAGGAGATCTTCCCTGGAGGCCAGCCGAGGTTTTCATGCTGTTTAATGTAGCCTCCAGGATAGTAAGTCTGATCTCGACCTTTTTGATGCTCTCGCTGATTGGTAATAATAGCGACCTGAACATAAATTCCAAATTACCTAAAGGGACAACAGAAAGGGGGACACTAGCGATGTTATTTCCTGTGTCATTTATCGAAGCGGGAGCAGTGGCAACCTGTACAGTGGGTTTGGGGGGTAATTCGTCCACTAATCTCTCAGTGGGTAGGGGCGGTTTTGATGTCTTCCCAAACTCGGAGTGAGGGATTTTAGATTTGTTTTTACCCTGAGCACCCCTCAACTTCCTCCTACGTTTGTTTGGAGGGGGCCCAAATGCTCCTTGCACAGAGGCTGGCTTGGATTTGGCTTTCCTAGCTTTGAGGGCTGGGGGGGTTGGGAAATTAAGTCAATGGTCACCCTGCTTGGGCTTGGGGTCTTAGCGGGGGTTGAGCTCGTGCTTAGGACCGGTGTAAGATTAGTACAATCCCTCAGCAGGAGGGGGACATCGTCTATAGAAGTTAACTCCTCACTAAGTGAGGTAGAGTTTTCACCAAGGGGCCTATGTTTCAGGTTATCTATAGAGCGTCTCCGCTCCGCCCTGGGCCTAATCAAGGTGCTCTCCTTGTCCCATCTCCCGCAGCCCGGGGGAAGTAGTTGTCTAGGGTCCTATTTTTTGCCCCTCCCTGCTTCATAGGGGTACCCTCCCTTGCCGGTGAAGGCATTTGTGCCTGAGATAGCTGATGGGCTATGGAGAGCTATATCAGATATTGAGACCAAATACTTAAGTAGCTAACGCAAGCGGGTAGGCCCAGCCCAGCCTACTCCGGCCTATGACGGCCTTGGACGGTCCCGCCCTTGTCCCGGGCTTCTCCCGGCACGCTCCCGCTCGCTCCAGCGAAGCGGAAGCTCAGGTCACCTTAATTCACAGATACAGCGGCTCATAGGCTGATAGGCGGGTGGGCGTGGCCAGCGGGGAGAGCAGCCCAGGTGTGGCAGATTGGGCGCGCAGGGACTCCTGGACACTGGAGTCCCTGCCTGTAAGCTCACAGCCCCGCCGACGCTATCGCCTGCCCCGCGTTCCAAACAGAAGTGTTCCCAATCAGCCGTCAGCCAGCAGCTTCGTGAGACACAAAGCGCTGCGGGACCCGCGAAGCGGGTCCGGCGAGGCGCTGGAGTAATCCTCCCTCCAACACACAGAGTTACAGCCAGGAGCCAAAGACCAGGTAGGGGCTGTCACGAGTCACCACAGGAGTCCCGGTGGGCCGTAGGCGATGTCCGCTTTTTGCTCCGTTGGCGGGGGCGTGGCCAGCGGGGAGAGCAGCCCAGGTGTGGCAGATTGGGCGCGCAGGGACTCCTGGACACTGGAGTCCCTGCCTGTAAGCTCGCAGCCCCGCCGACGCTATTGCCTGCCCCGCGTTCCAAACAGAAGTGTTCCCAATCAGCCATCAGCCAGCAGCTTCAACAGACACAAAGCGCTGCGGGACCCGCGAAGCAGGTCCGGCGAGGCGCTGGAGTAATCCTCCCTCCAACACACAGAGTTACAGCCAGGAGCCAAAGACCAGGTAGGGGCTGTCACGAGTCACCACAGGAGTCAATTTGTGGTGTCATCATTGGGCTGTAGTGAGCGTCGTTGCAAATTCTTTACACATTTGCCTTGAAGATAAGCCTGGCTGCTTGTGCCAAGCTACCAAGGGGGTGAGCGGGGGTTATCTCAGAAAGTGACCTTCCCTTCCCTAACTTGGAAACGCGGGTCCCTATTTGGCCTAAGGTACCTACCTCAGTCAACCAGGGATCCCGGATCTAACGATAGGCAGCCAGTGAAGTGTTCTTAATGCAGTGGATGCAGTACTCCACTTAGGAAGTTTTTAGCACTAATCTAGCAGCAGCATTTTGGAATATTTGGAGAAAGTACCTGCTTGGAAGCACCAGTGTACAAACTGTTGCAATAATCTAATCAAGACGTTATTAGGGCAAAAAACATTTTTTCCTGTCAGTAAATGGCTGAATGTGAAAGAATTTTTTTAGTGACTTTATCATTTGAAAACACATTCCTGCCACTAGTACCGCTTGGGGCCAAAAGTAGAGGACAGTGTTAAACTTCACCCTCAAATTCTTATCAACTTGCATAAGAGCCAGAGGAGGAGGGACTGAAGTAGGCCACCATTGGGTGGGGGAAAAGGGTTAGTCTTATCAGATAGTGCAATTTCAGTTTTCTCCCAATTACATTTCAAGTAGGTATTCTGCATCCAAAGAAGAACATTAGTAGTACAATTTTGAAATTTGTGTGCAGAACCAAAGGAGCTTTTATGCAAGGATAACATTAACTGGGTATCGCTGTCATAGTAAGTTGTAGCTATCCCAAATTAAGTGGTCGATTTGGATGGCCCCCGAGGTGGAGGGACCGTCCGCAGGGGCTGCGGCGTTCCCTCCATTGGGATTAGGATGTGACCACCACCCTGGCGGTCACATCCTGTATATTTAACATTGCGGCGGGTGCTGCTTTAAGCAGCACCCGCCGCAAGGTTAAATATGCATGCTTTGCATTTGCATGCACAAAGAGGCAGGCACCGCGTGGTGCCTGCCGCTTTCTACATGCAAATGCAGGGGGGTACCATAGGTACCCCCCATGTGCACCCACTACCCCCCGACACCCTGGGGGCCCGCAAGGGCCCCCCAGAAGCTAATGTCCACATGCTTTTCCAAGGCGGAAAATCCCCCGCGGAAAAGCATGTTTACAAACCCATCGTAATTTGGCTGGCGGTGTCTTGCAGACACCGCCACCAAATTGCGGCCAACACCCGCGGATCAGCAGCGGACAGACCTGCCATCCGCCGCTGATCCCACCGCCATCATAATCTGGTGGTGGGTGTTTTGAAGGTCCGCAGTTGTGAATCCGCATCCTCCGGGCCGACGGTGGCTTCCAACGGCCCGGAGGATATGGATTCACCGCAATCATAATCAACCCCTTAGTGTGCAATAAAATAAAAGGGGACCTTTAACTATTAACTAGTGTTGGGCTCAATGAGGAGCATATGTAGTCTACATGTTATATCTGTAGCCACATGAGTGCCCATATTATAGTATTCTCTTAAACCCACTTAAATTGAACTCACCCCTCATGCCAGTGGATACCTCCAGCATAAGGGGATTGGAATTGGGCCGACTTCACCACTTATGGCAGCCTGGAGATATTTATGACTCACAGACGCAATTGAAACATATATTTCATTCTGAGAGAAACTCATAACCACTGTGTAGCCAGAACCACTATGACCCCCTAGTTTAAATATGTTTTAGAGGCTTTTAGACTGCAGATAATAATGTTAAGAATAAGGACGGAATAATAATACCAGTTATTTGTAGGACAATAACAGTATAAATTATAAAGCAAAATGCAAGGAACAAATTGAGCATTTCTTCTATTATGCTCAATCCCCATGCATAAACACTCTGGGAATGCATTCAGTTACTCAGAAGCATTTGTCGCCGCTCACATACATCCAACCCACCCCGCGGCTTGAAAGATTGGCTGCATGCCTGGGCTGACATTTTTTTGTCTCAGATTCCTCTCTCCTCGGTCCTAATAATCTGTACTTAAATTAGCGTGTTTACATGTAGAGAAGGAATGACTCTAAAACACAAGCTCACAAAGCGAGAGCTGTATGTTTTAAAGTCAAGTATGTGTGAGTGAAAACTGAAAACATGGTCATTTAACTTATTTTGAGTTCTGAATCAGACAGCATTTGTGGGGGCTCGCAACATCACACAGCGCACACCGAGCGACACATATCCAACCACACCACAAAACACATACAGTAAGAGCTTTGGGCCAGCCCTCGTTAGGCATGAGTTGCTTCGGTGAGCTACCTTCAGGCATCTTCCCTGCTAGAAAGTCTGTCTGTCACTTTTTGCAATGTTAAAGTGCGTGTTAGTCAGGGGGTGGGGTTAAGTATTTTGTGTCCCTGCTTGCAACTGCTGCTCTATTTAGCAGCCAACACAGTGATAGAAATTATTTACAAAATAGGGTGATTCCCGCTGAAACACTCAATAAAACAAGCATTTGCAATGCAATTGATCTCTCGTTTTGAAACTTATATATATTTTGCTATGCAGCACATTAGCCTGGGTGCTGAAGCTTTCACTGTCCTTTAACATGGAGGTAAAGTAAGTACCAAACTGCTAAACAAGACAGGTGTGGGAACACATTGAGAGCAATATTGCTTAACAGCGGGAAATGGTATAGTCTAAAGCTCTGTTTTTACCATAAAATATGGGCCTTCGTTGGTCACTGAAAATACAAGATTTGAAAAAGATATTGTCTACGGGTGCTCGTGGAAGGCATGTTTCTATGGCGTGGAAGGCATGTTTCTATGGCGTGGAAGACAAGTCTCTATGGCTTGGACTCTAGGGAATGCTAAAGTGATTCTGGTATTTTACAGAACTCTGCTGGTCGTTTTCTATCAAGAATGTTAATTGCAGGCAGTTGCCAGAATTTTTTTTAAAAGAAAGTCTCTCAGCAAAAAGCAATTCTGGTATTTTACTGACCTCTACTGGTCGTTTCCTATCAAGACATTAAAATAGAGGCAGTTGAACAAGCAGAAAGAAATTCTGGTATTTTATTGACCTCTACTGGTCGTTTTCTATCAAGGCAGTTAAATAGAGGGAGTAGAACAAGCAGAAAGCAATTATGGTATTTTATTGACCTCTACTGGTCGTTTTCTATCAAGGCAGTTAAATAGAGGCAGTTGAACAGAAAAAAGTCCCTAAGTGGAAGCAAACAAGCCATGGGGCTGATCTCCAGAGCTCACTAAGTACATACAACAGATCTTCCAGATAGCCCAAACGCTGTCTAGGCTCGACCGAAAAAGGGTCTTTTGGGAAGCAGCAGGCGAAGCTGCTTTCCGGGCAGGAGAGAGGAGCGCCTATATATTGTGCTTTTTCATGATTTACTAAACACCTGAACATTTTTGTTTTGCTCAGAAACAGCGTTCTGTGGATGGCACGTTTGGTGTAGTTTTCAACAGGCATTTGAGCTAGTTGTGAGCAATGCTTCCTCCATTTATTTTTTCCTTTAGCAGGAGTGCATTGGTTCTAGTTTTCTGTGAAAGTTAATGGTAGGCAATACCTGCAGAGACAAACCTGCATCCCAGAAAAAGGTCCTATCGCCCTCTTCTCCCACGTAGGTGAACAGGGGCGGAGACATCGGTGTCCCTCGTCATGGCTAGGCACATGTTTTTACGAAATAAAAATAACAGTGACACGCAGTGTTCGTGATGTAGCGCAGATTTTTTCATCATGTTTCGTTAGAGGGTAGTGTTCCCAAAAATATTTCAGCTAACACCTGGGCCCCTTTCACGGATATAAATGAACTCCTGCAATTAATGTAATATCACTAATTACGTTTGAGAGCATATTTGCTAAATCTGTACTCTGTAGACATTTCTGGAAAATTCAGTGATCGACGCTTTGCAGATTTTATCACAGTACATGATTGCTTCCAAAACAATACTGTACACATGGTGTGCTTTTCAAGATGTGAATGTCGAATTAAATTACCATTCCAACCAGGAAACAGTATGAGTCCCGTACACTTTTTTGGTTTTCTAGTGTCTGCATGTTTTGTTCAGCTTTTCGTCTTTACACCCCCTTCTGAGCTCCTCCATCAGTAAACACTTTTTTTCCAAGCTTACAGTAATTTGTCTCCACATATAGCAGTAGTTTGAAGAAGGCAGTATATACTTTATTTTCCTAACTCAAATGTTGAACTCACCTCCATGTTCTAGACATTTTAAAATGTGCCAGGCGAGCAGGTTTGGACGTCATTGCCACCAAGAGTGATGAAAAATATGTCTGTTTCTAGTGAAGGTTGTACTTCAGGACCGTCCTCTCTGTGTTGGGTCTCTCTGTTGGGAATTTTCTGTGCAGTTGTGAACCTTTTTGTCTGAATCACTCAGAATGTGCTTGACAAGGAACACACATATAACATCAGTAAAGCTACAAAACATGTAGCAGAAACTTTATCTATAAAGGAGATTTTTTTAAAGTAATATTGAAGTATTCAACTGTAAACATCTATCTATTGAATACCGAAATGCATCATAAAAAACATATGGGCATATTATCAAGAAGGGCGTTAAAATGATCGCCGTTTTAGCGGCAGGAAACTGCTGCTAAAGCGGCGATAATGGGCTTGATAATATGCCCTTGAGTATTCCCATAGAAGCCCATGTTCACACCAGACCATGGGCTTCTATGGGAATTCACAAGGGCATATTATCAAGCCCATTATCGCTGCTTTAGCGGCAGTTTCCTGCCGCTAAAGCAGAGATAATTTTAACACCATTTCTTGAGAATATGCCCCATAGTTTATTATCCCATGACTCATCTCGTCATAGAATTCACTTTGACTGATGCAAATATGATGGTTATTATATCATATAGACCTAAAGCATCTTTATATATAAAACCATAAAACGCAGCCTTCAAATTTCCTTATAGAAGCCAACCCAGTTCAATATTGGCATACTGGGATGATAAACTATCTGGCAGATGCATCAGCGTAGCCTTTTGCTATTCCTAAATAGCGATTTTTAAGGAATCGCTATTTAGGAATAGCAAATGCCTATGCATGTAGGGATCGCTTTTAAAATAGCGATTCCTTAACATTCCTTAATTGCTACTCGCAAATTGCTAGTCGCAATTAAGGAATGCTGTCCCATTCATTTCTATGGGCCTACAGGCCCATAGGAATGTATTGGAGATTGCATGAGCAATTAGCAAGTACCAGTAGGAATTCGCAAATTGCTCATACAATTTCAAGGGTGCAAGAGTGTCAAAATGGCTCCCTGTTGCACCCCTTAAATTGATATATGCACATATGTTGCACACACACATGCTTTAAGTGCATGTGTGTGTGCAACATGAAACTTTGAAAAATGCACAAAAGTGCTTTTTTCAAAGTTTTAGCAAATTACCATGAAGTCCAACTTCATGGTAATTTGCTCCCCCTATTAGCGAATTTGCTATTTTTTTTTACTTTCATGCATTGCATTTAAGGAATCTCATTTTGGGATTGCTTAAATGCAATCACAATTTAAGGAATCTCAATTTAGAGATTCCTTAAATTGCGATTTTTGCATTTGGGATGATGCATCCCAAATGCAAAAATACCGGGAGCAAAGGTGCAGATTCTGAGAATCTGCCCATTTGCTCCTGGTATTTACTTTGATGCATCTGCCAGATAGTGTTTTATGATACAATGTATGTCTAGACTATTTTGATATTCTTTGAATTGAAGTTATAGTTGAACCCTCTATGAAACCTTTTCAGTTTAATTAAATTGCGACCAGTTGGATATTTCTGGTCATTCTCAGGTGGAAGATAGCAGGCCTCTGGCAGCTGACCCAAAACCATAATTTTGTACTGTAAAGTTGAAGTATGCCTTAAAAAGCTGTGGTGAATAGGAAGGAATTAAAATCATTGCATTAGTTTGAGCTCAGGTTGGGCCAAAGCAGCTTTTATTTTTTCCAGGCCGAGAAAATGAATTCCACATGGTCACCTAAAACAGTAAGGGCCTAATTACAAGTCTGGTGGTCTACAGACTGCAAGACTCATGGGGGGCACGGCGGTGGTAGTCTTCTGACCGCCCTATTTCAATTAGGACTGTCAGACCACCATTGCTCACTGCATCCGCCAGGGAACCGCTGTTCCCTGGCGGCACTGAAGCAATCAGACGAACGCAATATGCTTGGCGGGATCACTATGGACCAATCAAGCATATTACGAGTTTCCTCTCCACCACGGTTTTCATGGTGGTTCCTCCTCCATGAAAATCATAGCAGAGAGAAAACCTTGTGCCTGTGAGCCCTAGAGTGCATGCATGGTGGCACATCATATGCCCCCTTGGGTGCATATACCCCTGTTCCTGGATGGCATGTACTTTACAGTCCATGCCATGCTGGCACGGTTTTTAGCATTCCTATTGCAGTGCAGTGCACATTTTAGGGAACCGCAATTGAAATGTAAAAAAATAGACTGCCAGAAATGAGACATTTTCACAATCGCCAGGCAGACCACCCATGTGTTTGGCGGTGGAGAAGACCTGCTGCCACACCATGTACTCCCAAACTTTTGAAACAGTTCATTTATTTCTTTATTTTTTTCACACACATGAGATGAATATGCCTTTCACTGCTTCTCATGCCGCGGATATGCTAATCCAAGCCTTTTTCCGGGCATGTAGAAAAAACATAAAACATTCTGGATGCAGAATTGGACTATTTAAAAGCCCTTCCTCAGGGATTTTCTACAAATAAAAGAACATTGCTGATAGGATTCGATTTCTTAACCACTGTTACACATCATTTACCCCCCACTGGCAGCCTGGAGCCGGGGCTTGGTTGGAAGGGAACCTTGTGCACTTCTGAGAACTCGTTTGAAGTCTCCCCCCTTTTGGGTATAAGTACCAGAGCTCTGATCCTATCAAATTGGTACACTACTAGACCTGTGAAGAACTCTGGTGGAGTAAAGGCTGCTGTGCTGAAAGGATTGCCACTTTACTGTGACTGACTGTTTTGAGGAACTGATTTTTTGCTTTGCTGAGCTGCCCTGCTGCCTGATGATCTCTGCCCTGAGGACAAGAACTGGACCTTTCTCACCTGAACCCAGAGTGACATCGACGGCTTGCTGGCTTGCCTTCTGTTTTCTGAAGTTTCAGGAACATAAAAGACTTCCCACAATCCTAATGGTGCTGCTGGACTCTGCCATCTATGAGTCCTACTCATGCTGGTGGTGCCCCCTTCAGTCCTCAGCCTCAGAAGTGGGCTGTGCGACAGATTCCTGCAAGAACCGGGCTGCATGAGAATCTACAGCCACCGATGCTCAATTATGATGCAGAGGTGGATCAAGGATGAAGCTTTGCATTCACTTTAACAGAGCTTGACAACAACGTGGGGCCACTCTGCACAGCTGAACGACACCGCAGTAGACTTTCGCCATTGACAAAAGCTCCATCCAAGGAATTTCTTCAGCAGGACCTGTACGGGTCCAGTAGCCGACTGCCCATTCATCACGGTTAGCTCGAACTTTGACTTTGCACTGGTCCCTCACGACCTCAAGTAAACTTTGACTGCTAGTGAGTTCTAAGCACTATTTTTGTTTATTCTATAAAAATTCATATCTCAACTTCAAATTATTGGATTTTTGTTATTTCTTTCCGGTTTTACTCAGATAAATATTCTCTATTTTTACTCAGATAAATATTCTCTATTTTTCTAAACCTGTGCGAAGTGTTTTTGTGGTGTTTTCATTCAGTAACTGTAATTTAAGTGTTACACAAATACTTTACACATTGCCTCTTAAGTTAGGCCTGAATGCTTTGTGCCAAGCTACCAAAAGGTGAACACAGATTAAATTAGGGTGTGTATCTGTCTTACCTCGACTAGAGTGGTGGTCCCTTCTTGGACAGGGTGCAAACCTTTGCCAACTAGAGTCCTCATTTGTAAAACCCACAATGTGGATGGCAAAACCTACGATCAAGCTTTTTCTTAGTACTTCTAGAGATAACTCAAACAACAAAAAATGAGACATAAATTCATTTTTAAGTTAGTAGTATATGAACTAAGATATACATATGAAACTAAAGGTTAATCCTTGCATGGAAATATTACATATATACAATATCAACTCACTAGCTCAAGCCACAGACATTTCCTTTTTGGGTGACCCCCTTGACATCAGCTGCTGAATCAAAGTCGGAGGTGACAAGCATTCCCTGAACTTGTAGCTGAAGATACAAATATTGTGAAATGTTACATTAAAATTTAAGACCCACAATAATAAATTGGTATTTGACACAAATGTTTTAAATTAGAGACAAAGATATGGAAGATAAGCAATATATCATAACAAAATCACATTTTAAATAAAATTCACATTTCAAATAGCATACAGAAGATGCTGAGGAAGAAAAAATTATGCAATATAGAACAAAAGACCTGCTGTTCCCAGATCTCTCTTGAATTAAAGGATGATACATGGCATAACTGTTGTTGCAAGGATGTCTGTCCCTTTCTTGGCTGAAATTTTGACACAAGGGGTTGTTGTCTTACTGTAGCTAACTGGAGAGATCGATATAAAGGAATAAACCACTCAAAGTCATATATGATCCTAGTATAGCAACATGTTTAATAAAAAGTCTGAGACACACAGATTTCTCTTCTGCAAGTTTACACAAACCTAATGGAACCTTAAAGTGCTGCCATTAAATGACAAGACTAACAATAAATACATTTGACAATATGTATCATAACCAAAACATATATTAAATATAAACATGAGTGGATATATAGGAATGTGGCTCACCTTAATTATATATTACAGTTGCTCCCCCCCAATTAAGGTAAACCATGCTTTGCCCTTATACTAATTTGGTCTACACATAAACTAACTTTTCATTAGGAGTGCAGCCATTCTGATATTAATTTTCATTGACTTTCCTAGGCACATAATAGGGGATTGCTGCCCCAACCACTCAAGAACAGGATCCTCTGAGATCGATTACCATGGCAACGTTGAGTGGTCCTCCCATCCTAAACTGGGCATCCACTTCCTTAGCCATTATGAATCATTTTCTTCATCTCTTATCCTATTCTCCAATTCCCTACTTCTTCAAATGTACTGCCCCATTTTCACCTTCTACCCCAGGCATCTCCGTCCTGATGTGACCCTAATTATTCGCCAAAGGGTCAAAACGTTGTCAACAAATGTACAAAGACAGATTGTTTCTTTGAACTGTGATGCAATGATTTCATTTTCTGTCTCCTGAATTTTACTGAATGGAAGAAAATGCTGTCCTTCATTGTAAAGCAACCAATATACTGTATATGCTCACATTTGTACCTTACCTACTCGTCTTCAAACTCGGTTTTGGGTTGTCTTTTCACCTGGGGTATACTCACGCTCCTTATTTCCCTTAAGAAACACTCACATCTATACATCCAAACTATTATTCCTTGGTCTAATAAACTCGGTTCGGCTGAACGGTAGTTGTTTAAAAATACTGGCTGCGCTGATTCTTTCTTTTTTCTGACTTCTCGATTCATGAGTAGTATTGATGTAATTTTAAAAGTTGTTCAATACATTGATTCTGCACAGAAAAATCTGTGAACAAATACGTTTTTCTAAAAATAAGTTCCATCTGAACACTTGCTAAAGTAGCCCAGCTATTCTTGAGAAGCTCAATTTAAAAACTGTGCGGAGTTCTACCTTGAGTGTTTATCGTTCAACACTTCATCTTGATCACAGGTGAAAGTTCTGTGACATTGATGTTCAGGAGAGCAATGAACACCAAGTCACTTCAAAAGACCAATCAGAGAAAGAAAAAAGAGGAAGCAACTCATGAGAAGCACTTGGTCAGCCAAAAAAGATGAAAGCATATGCTGACAAAAGACGACATGCGAAAAACGTTGTCTTTTAAAAAGGAAATTGAGTGCTTGCACAACAAATGCAAATAAGAAAATCTGATGCTCCACTTGGTGCAGAAGCTTTTAAAGTGGTGCCTACCAAAGGACACATAGTGATTACCCAACACCCTGGGATGTCTAATAACAGAGATTCTTCTCATTTTAGTCACTTAACTAATTGTTCATTTGATATAACTGTTGAAGGAGAGACACAGTCTGAAATATCAGTGGCTGCTGTTGACTCTACACCGGTGGCACAGATATTGGATTTTGGTGATGACAATTCCCAGTTTACAAGATCAGGTCGAATAATTAAAGCTCCAAAAAGATTGATTGAAGAGATGTAATTGTCTATATCTGTGTCTATATCTGTATATATATATATATATATATATTCTTTCCACAAATCACCTCAGTACGAAATGATAGCACGGACACCTCTTCTGTGCAATAATTGATAGATTTAATGGCAAATAGCAACGCGTTTCGGCGATTAAGCCTTGATCACGCTAACAATCTCGCCTACAAACATCAGTTTTTAAATCTCAAAACAAGTGTAAACAAAATAGAAAAGAGACTGTTTTGCAGGTATACACAAATCAGACCTCACGCCCAAGAAGGAACTATCTGGTTGAAAGAAACAGAGCACCCTCCATTAAAGCCCACTGGGGCTAGGACTTTCTGATGGTACTCTCTGGGAATGAACATCAGGGCGATGGACAATTGCTTAGAAACGCCCACTGGGGCATCATTGAAACATTAACATTATTATGATGTACATTGTGGCATCGCCCACTTGGGCGTGAGGTCTGCAGTACCCTGCACTGTGAAATGTTAAACGTTGGATGTGTACTTTAAACATTCACTTTTTAACTTTATTTGGTTTCTCACAACTGCACCTGGATCTGTCATAGTGTTGTTATTTAAACGTTTGACATACCAAGATGGCCGACACAGTTACAACCGATTTGTGTATACCTGCAAAACAGTCTATTTTCTATTTTGTTTACACTTGTTTTGAGATTTAAAAACTGATGTTTGTAGGCGAGATTGTTAGCGTGATCAAGGCTTAATCGCCGAAACGCGTTGCTATTTGCCATTAAATCTATCAATTATTGCACAGAAGAGGTGTCCGTGCTATCATTTCGTACTGAGGTGATTTGTGGAAAGAATTTGTTGGGACCGCTGGTGCCCAGCACGGACCGCCCGCTGACAGTGCTTCTCCACTACCAGCACTCGTGGAAAGGATATATATATATATATATATATATATATATATATATATATATATATATATATATATATATATGTTACCTCGAAACCGGTCCGGTCCTCGGATGCTTGATTCCGTTCTGGGAAGGACATGGCTTTTGTAGTTCGGACCTGACTGTTCCCATGGGGCAACAGGGTCAGAGCTGATTTGCATATCGCCATTGTCTAACCCAGGGTGGTGTGGACTGCAAAAAAACGATGGATTTGGGTCCAGATCTTTTGACTGGGGGAGTGTGTGGCATTGATCCACATTCAGTCCATCACTTGTTGTTTTTGCAATTGCCGCCCTAAGTGCGCTGGGGATGCCCAGACGTGGGTCCCAGGCACTCCACACCACTTGGAGTCAAGCTAGATGAGAGGTGTTACCTCGAAACCGGTCCGGTCCTCGGATGCTTGATTCCGTTCTGGGAAGGACATGGCTTTTGTGGTTCGAACTGGACTGTTCCCATGGGCAACAGGGTCAGAGCTGATTTGCATATCGCCATTGTCTAACCCAGGGTGGTGTGGAGTGCAAAAAAACGATGGATTTGGGCCCAGATCTTTTGACTGGGGGAGTGTGTGACATTGATCCACATTCAGTCCATCACTTGTTGTTTTTGCAATTGCCGCCCTAAGTGCGCTGGGGATGCCCAGACGTGCGTCCCAGGCACTCCACACCACTTGGAGTCAAGCTAGCCGGGCTGATGAGAGGTGTTACCTCGAAACCGGTCCGGTCCTCGGATGCTTGATTCCGTTCTGGGAAGGACTTGGATTTTGTAGTTCGGACTGGACTGTTCCCATGGGGCAACAGGGTCAGAGCTAATTTGCATATCGCCATTGTCTAACCCAGGGTGGTGTGGCGTGCAAAAAAACGATGGATTTGGGCCCAGATCTTTTGACTGGGGGAGTGTGTGACATTGATCCACATTCAGTCCATCACTTGTTGTTTTTGCAATTGCCACCCTAGGTGCGCTGGGGATGCCCAGACGTGGGTCCCAGGCACTCCACACCACTTGGAGTCAAGCTAGCCGGGCTGATGAGAGGTGTTACCTCGAAACCGGTCCGGTCCTCGGATGCTTGATTCCGTTCTGGGAAGGACATGGCTTTTGTAGTTCGGACTGGACTGTTCCCATGGGGCAACAGGGTCAGAGCTGATTTGCATATCGCCATTGTCTAACCCAGGGTGGTGTGGAGTGCAAAAAAACGAAGGATTTGGGCCCAGATCTTTTGACTGGGGGAGTGTGTGACATTGATCCACATTCAGTCCATCACTTGTTGTTTTTGCAATTGCCGCCCTAAGTGCGCTGGGGATGCCCAGACGTGGGTCCCAGGCACTCCACACCACTTGGAGTCAAGCTAGCCGGGCTGATGAGAGGTGTTACCTCGAAACCGGTCCGGTCCTCGGATGCTTGATTCCGTTCTGGGAAGGACATGGCTTTTGTAGTTCGGACTGGACTGTTCCCATGGGGCAACAGGGTCAGAGCTGATTTGCATATCGCCATTGTCTAACCCAGGGTGGTGTGGAGTGCAAAAAAACGATGGATTTGGGCCCAGATCTTTTGACTGGGGGAGTGTGTGACATTGATCCACATTCAGTCCATCACTTGTTGTTTTTGTATATCTATACACAACGCTGAAATGTGCAGACAATTGTATACTGATTCAAACAATTCGGTAAATCAGATAGTCGCAGGGTTGGGTGAATAATATCACCAATAGCAGCAGTTGAGAATAAATATAAAACATATAAGTAAATAAATAAATATGTTAAAATATTAATATTCATAAACATTGCGGATAAAACCCTGAAGCACACATTCTTTAAAAAACACTGGCTAAAAAAGACTAAGTAAAAACCTGTTAAAAACAATAAATAACAAGGATCTACAACCATAATCTTTGACTGCATATGGAATTTGATCTCCAGTCATATGTAACTCCTGTGTTCACTTAAATATCTAAAGGAACACTGAATAATACGGCCCAAGTTGGTATTGACCGGTCAACATATTAGTGTTCAAAATTAGATGTGCAAATTGCGCAAAATAAATATTGGCATGTACATTAGTGCAACCTGATAATAGTGTTAAAGAATGTAAAGTGACAAGTGTAATACATCATAAAAAGTAAGTTAAAATTGACCCTAATGGACAAAAAAATGAAGAAGCAGCTAAGTAATATGTACAATGTGAAAGGCAAATTCATATTTATGTTTAATAGGTATGTAAAACAGTCCTCACTCGCGTTGAGACCGTTCGGAGTCTTGGTATCCAGGAGAATTATATGCCTGGTCTCTAATTTGCCTAGTAAAAGACTCTCGGTCCCCGCCCCTACTCTGTGGGGGGACTGTGTCAATTACAAAATACCTGAGCTCAGTTCTTGTTATGGGTTTCCTCAAAGTGGCGCGCGACGGGGTACGCAGTATCGCCATGGATAATGGCCCTGAGGTGTTGGAGTATTCGTTTGTACACCTGTGGTCTGGTACTTCCACGTAAAGCAGACATTCCAACACATACACTGCGTACTCCGTCCTGCACGTCAACTTGTGTTTAATGCAAACAGGTCTGCTGCTGAAAAGTGTCAAATATTCTGTTCTACTAAATCTGTACCTACAGGCCTTGCAAGCTGAACATTTGAGGAGGCCTTTGCTACTGTTTAACCACGAGCCCGTGGTTCTGATTTCTGGGCTGCTATAGACCAGACTGTTATTCATGGTCCTGGCTCGTTTGTAGGCAATGCTGGGAGTGCCTGTAACCTGTTTACCCCCAACTGGGTTACTGTTGATAAGTGCCCACTTGCGTTGCACAATGCTCTGGATTGTCTGATGCTGGCTACTGTAGGTGAAAATTAGCCTGGTCTCGTTGAGTTCAACACTTTCTAGATTCCTCTTACTACGAGTGCTATTGGCCAGTAGCTGAAATCTGTCCTGAGAGCTGGCTCTTTTCATCGCTTAATCTATAATTTCAGTTTTGTAGCCTCTTCTCAGGAACCTGGCCTTACAAGCCATTTGTGCCGCTCTGCAATCCGTGTCTGTGCTGCATATTCTCCTGATACGGAGCATTTCTCCATATGGGATGCTACGTATAATATGTGCAGGGTGATGGCTAGCAGCATGCAATACAGTATTTCCAGCTGTAGGTTTGCGAAAATGTTTTGTCTCCAATTTACCATTGCAGATAAATATTTCCACATCTAAAAAACAAATGGAAGTAGCACTGATGTGACTGGTAAATGTGAGATTCAAGTTATTATCATTACGATTCTCAATAAACTGTTTAGCCTCACATTGCAAACCATCCCAAATTATAAAAAGTTCATTAATGTATCTCATCAATTTTTTAACTTTGGTACTCATAATGTTCGAGAAGTTGGGTATGAAGACCTGTTCCTCCCAGTATCCCATATGCAAGCACACATAACTGGGAGAGAAACAGGCCCCCATAGCCACTCCTCTGACCTGCTGGAACAGCTGATTGGCAAACAGGAAAGAGTTATTCTCGAGGCACCAATTGATCATTGATAAGATCATTTTGGTATGTTCATTTAATCAAGACGGTCTTGTGCTGAGGTAGTACTGCACGGCTTTAACCATCCCTATGATATATAATCGTATATAGGAAGGTAACATCGAGAGAAATCAACAAATAACTGGGTTGCCATGTAAAGTCTGCTATATATATATATATATTCAATGAAAAAACCATAGGTTATAGTCCATATATAGTTAGGAATTTGCATTTACAAAACCTTGAAAATTCAATGAAAAAACCATTGGTTATAGAACATATATAGTTAGGAATTTGCATTTACAAAACCTTATTTTACTCGCATAAAACCATTGAAATGTGCATATATAGTTAGATGCGCTAACTATATATCGCGCACCCGCAATCCACTGCTGATGATGTCACATATTACATCATTCATGACATGGTCAGTGACATCACTGATGACATCACTGATGACATCTCAAATGACATCACTGATGACATCACTGATGACATATCAAATGACATCACTGATGACATCACTGATGACATCTCAAATGACATCACTGGTGACATCACTCATGATATCATTCATGTGATAATACAATGAACCTCTTCAGACTCTATTATAACCTTAGATACAATCAGTGTAAACAGACACTCACAGACTGTCACTCATCCATGGAGTTACTCACACAACTAGTCAGTTATGCAAACAATCAATCACACCTCCATTTCCTCAACTATACAGTTATACAAACTTTACTTATTCAAACATATACTAACACATATTTTCTCTCTCATACAATCCCTGATACAAGTTCACAATGATCCATACAGCCACTCACACATTCACTGGCTCTTATGCACAGTTATTTATATATGTCAACTCTCACATGTACTGTCTTTTACATATGTACTTACTTTGACTTGTAGCACTGAGATATCCATTCACTCACCAATACACTCATGCACACAGTCAACCACCCATACAGCTGTTTCCACATGCAGTTTTGAAACCATACATCTAGTGAATCAAGTGCTCACACATCTATGCACAGAGTCATACACCTCCCAGCCACCCACACGCACACTCAGTCTCCCATACAAATACTTGGGCAACCAATCAATAACCCATATAGTTACTCATATAGCTACTGATCAACACATGCAACAGTTTACAGAACAACAGACATAATGATGCACAAATTAAGACAGTTTAGTCACTAACCCATGCACTCAGTGAGACACATTTAATCACTCACTCATACAGTCAGTCATGTACCTACTAAATTCTTCATCCAGACACTTATACATCCACTCATTCTTCCATATGTAAGACATATTTTAACTTTACAGAAACATACAGTCACTGGATGTTGTCATCAGTGATGTCATCAGTGATGTCATTTGAGATGTCATCAGTGATGTCATCAGTGATGTCACTGACCATGTCATGAATGATGTAATATGTGACATCATCAGCAGTGGATTGCGGGTGCGCGATATATAGTTAGCGCATCTAACCATATATGCGAATTTCAATGGTTTTATGGGAGTAAAATAAGGTTTTGTAAATGCAAATTCCTAACTATATATGTTCTATAACCAATGGTTTTTTCATTGAATTTTCAAGGTTTTGTAAATGCAAATTCCTAACTATATATGGACTATAACCTATGTTTTTTTCATTGAATTTCAATGGTTTTTTGAAAGCTAATATCTGTATCTGTAAAATGTATTCTTCTTTAAATCTTAAAATATATTTTACATGTTTTTTATACATTTTTTTTTATAAAAAAATTTTGTTGCGCTCCTAGTCCGCGAACCGGTCAGCTTCCCGTTAGCTCAATTTAAAGCCGCGACTTGGTACGCGAACCGGTAATCGTTCCTTTAGCGTAACTGTTACGTTATCATGACGTTTTGCGTTGTCGCGTAATACGTTATCCGACGCGCCAAGTTAGCGGACCCGGAAGCGGATCGGAAAGCGGCGCAAAGCACGAAACGTAAAGACAGCAGGTCATGTGACTCGGTAATAACACTTTTCATTTGTTCATTTCACTTTTGGTTTCCTAATGATGTAATACTAAGTCATGTGATCTAAAATTAACACTTTTCATTGGTTTAGAACTTTTGCTTTTCCCAAATGATGAAAACCCCTCCTTCTTTCCTCACTCTGACTTTCATCTTGGTGAGAGAAAGACCCTTTTACATTCTAGAGAAATGGCTTCAGTTGTTGCTTCTGGTAGTGTTCCCCCACCACCACCTCCACCTCCTCATGGAAAAAAAGGACCACCTACTCAACCAATCTTTGAAGAAGAGGAAGATCAGGAAGAGGAGGAAGAGCCTGAATTTTTGCCTGAGGAGCCCAGGAGGTACAACAGGAAGGAAAATTTCATCTGGCAATTTTTTAAATTTCCACCAGGGCAAAAGAAAGTCAATGCAAGATATGTCTTTTGCCGTATCTGTGATGATCGCCTTTCAAGGGGGACGGACAAAAAATATAGTTTTGGAAATTTTACAATGCCCAGGCACATGAGTAGGTGGCACCCAAATAATTATAGTGCTGCTCAGCTTCGCAACGAACAACAAAATCCCCCGGCAATAGCAAGAAGATCTGTCGTGCCAGAAGTATCGGGACCAGAGGCAACGGAGTTGATCCCGAATATTCAAATGGACATGGGGGAAGTGAAACAAATGTGCGTGTGGTGCAATCAAATATTATGCTACCGAGAAAGTAGCATTACTCTTATAATAAGAGCAATCAAAAATCATGTATGTCCAAAACGCCCCAAAAAATAAATTCTTCTTTTTTTTGTTGCTCCTGTTGAGCCCTCTTCAATAAATCATTTTTGTTTCCCCCCTCCCCCCAAAAAATAAAAAAAAATACAAAATGTTCAGAAAAAAACAAAAAAATATAAAAAATGTTCAGAAAAATAATAAAAAAAATTTAAAACAACAAAAACCCCAAAAAAGTTCTTTTCAGAACTACCTCCCCATTATAAAAAAAAATTGGTAGAATTTTTGGAACTCTGCCAAGCTCTATTTCTTTTAGTTCGCTCCCAGTTCGCACTCTGGTACGCGAACCAGGAGCGAACCAAAACATTTTTTTTAAAAAAAGAACAGTAAGTATAAGGAAAGGAAACAGACAGTTATGTTACAAGAAAGACAGCTATAGAGAGTAAAGAAAAGATACTGTTACCCGCAATTCACTTCTGATCATGTCATATATTACATAATTTTTGACATGGTCAATGACATCATCAGCAGTGGATTGCGAGTAACAGTATCTTTTGTTTACTTCCTATAGCTGTCTTTCTTGTAACATAAATGTCTGTTTCCTATCCTTATACTTACTGTTCTTGTTTTAAAATTTTTTTGAGATCATTCAGAAACAGTAACATTATTAGAGACAGAATGAGTGAATAATAATGAAGAAGTATGAGAAGAGAGGGAGTGAGAAAAATACTGGAAGGAGTAGAATAATTAAGTAATAGAGAAAGGAATGAGAGAAGTAGCAAACACAGGAAAGTAAAGATTAAAGAAATGAAGCAGTAGAACTAATAGATGTTAAATGTGATAGAGTAAATGATTGATTGAGGGTGACGATAAGGTGTGTCCTCTCTAAAAGTTTGTTTAAGGTGAACCGTACTCAGGGTTGCATATCAAATTTATGCTTGTTGAAGAATACAGAGGAGATAATAGATGTGTAGACCTACCATTGTAATAAAACATGCCCACTTATTACATCATTCATAACATAGTCAGTGACATCATCAGCAGTGGAATGCGGGTTAAAAAAGTAGAAAACATTTACCTTATAATTCTTGTTAACTTTTAAAGAAAATTTTTCATACTTTCAATCTGTAAAAGAGAGAATAAACATTTCCAAAAATATTAAAACATGTATTTAAAAATTAGAAAAAAGAAGGGAAAAGGTTCAAGAAGAAACAGTTTTAAACAACTTTGACACTTACAGAAGCCTCTGCTTCTCTACGACCCGTACACAATCCTAAAGATATTTATTTTAAACAAACAGTATCTTCATGCTGATGAAATGAGGCCTATTTTGGAACATGGTGCTTCTTTTGCATTGCTGATGTCTCACAATAGTGATGCAATAGCAGCGCAAAAGAGATGTAAAGCCATCATAAAATTGTGTCTAACATTTTAAATGATTGTTTCAGGATGCAAATAAGATGTGTGCTTTCAAGAGCTTTCTTTGAGGTGAGGCCTATTTCTTTTTTTTAAAAAAAACAGTACCCAGAAGTATAGCACTGTAAGCATTAAAATTGACACTTACAGAAGACTCAGTTTCTCCATATCTACCTCACATTTCTAAATGTATATCATAAGTACAAAAAGCAGAACATTAATTATACATGTTAAATGGTTTATTTTTGCTGTTCTCAGAATGTATCAAATTTCACTTAAATCAGTGACTTGAAGGTATTCATCATGTAACAGCGGGGAAAAAAAAACACAATCAAAATGATTGTGTTTAAAAAACCCATACAACCTAAGAAATCTGAATTCAAAACTCCTTAAAATTAACTTACTTTCAATGACGTCGAAGGATCTCCTATGAACAGCGTCCACTCTGTTGTGCTATAAATATTTTCAGCCCGCCACTTTCTGAAAGAAAACCTCCATCGTTTCGAAAAATATGTTACATACAAGAAAAGACTTCTCACATTCTATCACATGTTTCCACTAGGCCAAATCATGTTGCAGCGATTCGCAACTCTTGTAATTCTTCCAATCAAATCCCGTCATTTTCTATTTTCGCAACTTTCAAAAAGAAAACATTTGAGATTATTTTCACAATCCTGGACTACTAATATCTTACTCTTCTTTGTCACTCATGTTCTCCTTTTCCTATGACACTGATACTGCTTACTATGAAGCAGACTTACTTGCATCAGGTTTATATAGTTGGATTTTTAAATTGATATTATAATTAAAAGTTTTGGACCAATAATCTAGACAGCATTGCAGACTTACATTCCCTCTACTTGATGAACCTTTTGCAATTCCTCACAGGAAATCCCAAAATTCTTTCTTTAAAATTTTGGTTTTAAAAACACCAGGTAAGAATTTTTAAGGTCAAACGGCAATTTTTTTTTTAAAGTTACAACGGAATCATTGCAGAATGACCAGCCGTTTCGAGACTTTAAATAAGCTGTATAATGTCCTGATGTTGTTGAAGGACCATCGTGATAGATAATTGCTACAGTTACAAAAGTCCTTCCTGATATTGACAGCTGAGAAGCCACAATTTTTTTTATTAAAGTTGACAATTTTGATCCATCAGGCCAACATCGTTGGATCATTAAAATTACATACTGGCCATATCTACGTATAAATAATGTTGACATCATATCAGATTTACATTGGCTACACTCCATGTTGTGATCCGCTGCATTTACTAGCTTATTAAAGGACACTGATTTACTGTCTGGCAAAGTTAAATATATAAATCTTTCTGAGTCTACACTAGTAGTACTTGATACCATACAGTTCTCGCAGTCATGCTGCCATTGATAAGAAAGCCCAAACAGGTGATCTACATCTACACCCTCATCTTGCAATACATCAAGCATATATATTAAAAACTCCTACAATCCTGCTGATTATTTTCAGAGAAGTCTGTTTGACCTGAACATTCATCTAACAGATAACGAACTTCAGACACACTTTCTACTTTTGTTCGATCAGTGCTACATTTCTCGAAAACAGAATTCAACAAACAGCATAAAATTTGTTCTGAATTCAACAGAATCTGTTCTTTTAAACTCTCTAGTGAAAAGAGAACATTAACCACTACATTTGCATAGCAGTTGACACCAGAACTGTTTTCAAATTGAAAACCGACAACATCTTCAACAGAATCCACTTTCTTTCTGCTAACAATTTTCGGTTCATCGACTTTTGGTCTTTTTGCTACAACCTTCCTACTATTACTGATATTTCTACGTTTCCGGCCTACCACACATTTCTCAAACAAAGGATATTGAGGCAAATGTGGCGCATACTCTCTTCTTAACCTATTGTATTCCTTAACACAATCTAGATCCGCAAAAATGTTTGTGACATCACAGTCAATCAAGTACAATCCCGATAAAGTTCTAACTCGTGACAATGCCACATATGCCATACCCTCCTTGAACACAGAACTGCCAATATTCACCAATGCACTGTCTACACTTAAACCTTGCGATTTATGGATTGTCACCGCATATGCCAAGCAAACAGGAAACTGTTTACGGCGAACATATAAGTCTTTAACAAGCAAAAACCTAGCAGAACAACGACCAATTAGCTGTACTTCCTCAATGCCATCAAATTTAATTTTTAAAAATTCTATTTTATCTCTATTTCTGTATTTCTCAAAATCAACAACATTACCCATTGATCCATTTACCAGACCTCTTTCAACATGTAAATTCCTTCTCAAAATAATTCGGCAATTTAAACACACATTCAAAGTCTTTTCAAAACCCGCTGTTTTAGATATAGTCTTCTCTAATGAATCCAATTTTGATTTCAAATTCTCTGACAAAATAATTGTTGATCCCATATGCTCTATTTTGTCAATAGCTTCAAGTTTCACAATCTCTTGCTTTTCTAAATTCAACATTTTGTTGTTGAAGATGGCACATTCTGCAAGAGTTGGCATCAAACATATTCCGGATTTCTTCTCAGTAATTTTCTGAAAAATATTCTCAGCCACAATCTCTTGTTCGGGATATAAATTTGAAAGTAATCGTGCATTTAAAGCTTCTTTTCCATGCTCGGTCACTTTTCCAATTCTAATATCTTGTAGAATATTCTTGTAATCTTCATCCTTTGCCTGACGCATATTTTCATGCAGTTCAGCATAATTGAAGTTTAACCATATATTGACGTTGCCAATGCTCCCTAGGCACTTCCTGGTATCTTCATGCGTGAGTATTTTGAACACAGGTTGTCCTTTTACTGGTGTCAGCTGCAGAAGATCTCCGAAAACAATGATGTGTTTGCCACCAAATAACACATCATGTTCAGTTTTAAGTACTTCTTGCATTCTCAAATGCACAAAGGCAAGCATGACATTGGAAACCATGCTTACTTCATCAATGATAAGTAGTTTAATTTTCCTCAAGACTCTTGAAACTTCACAGCAAGCATCCCCAGATAACTTGTGGTATTGTAATTTGTTGTCATGCTCCACCGGCAGCATCAGTAGACGATGCAAAGTAATACCTTTAATGTTATGTGCTGCAAGTCCAGTAGGAGCGGTGACAACACAAGACAGCGATGACTCAGTCCTTTCTTGCAGATAGCATGAAATTGCTTTAATGAGGAAACTTTTTCCAGTTCCCGCTTCTCCACTCACGTACAGTCGGACAGGCTTCAACGATGTACATGAGCACTCTTTCTTCTCATGACTTAATCCATGCTCAATTTGCTTGGTAACTTCATCATATATTTTCCTCTGCTCAACTTTGAGTTGTTTTTCCAAGTCTTCTAAGTTAACTGAATCCTCCTGAGCATGTGCCATGGCTCTTTCCACTTCATTCATAGCAGTGGCAGCTTCATTTTCGATAATAGGTCCTCCAAGTGGATCTTGACTCAATGAAACAGAACTCTGACTGTCCTGAGAACTGTCTCTGGCAATCTCGGCTGCAATCGTTGCTTCCTGCTCAATTTCCAAAGTTAGCATTTCTTGATATTTGGGAAAAGCAGGACATTCTATGGTCTCCTTAGCAGCAGTGAAAGAGTCTTCGTAACAGAGGAAATCTCCAAGCAGTTCCTCTTCTGCACACCAAGGCTTGAAAAGTTGCAAAAGTGCTAAATAGAAAAACTCCTTTTTTTCTGGAGATTCACCACTCAATTTTCGATGGTTTACTAATTGGCATTTTCTTTGCTTGACCAGGCATCCCTCACTTCCAATTACAGCATACACTCCTTTCTCAATATCTTCTTTGATGTTCCTCTTGAATATATAATTTTGTAGAACCTCATATAGACAAACATTCTCAAGGTGACTGCTTCGATTTGGATAATATGTATCCAACATGTTGGTCTTCAAAATGTCGGTACTGTTTGGTTCCTTTTCTGCCAAATATTCAATTTCCCGGACAGGTTTTAGAACTCGATTTCGCGTTGCAGCAAGACCAAGACTCGCCCAAACAATACTCCTGGATTTGGCATAGAGACTTGCTGAAGACAATCGATCTGAACATTCGTAAGCTCCGATTTCTCCATGAGACAACATCTTCAGACTGAAACTGTACAACTTCTTGCTGAGGCTCTTTTCATGGGAAATGTCCTCCCACATATCCTTCAGTTCTGTCTTTTCTTTTTTGGTGATGTAAGATGTCACATACCGAGCCACAGCCATACAGTTGTCACCCACAAACTGTATATCCATGTTAGCATTCCACATGGACAAAATCACTGGGTTGTAGTCGTTAATGTACTTGGACTCTTCATTCCTTTTCAAATTGTATGTATTTTTGGGTGATTTCCTCGTCACATTATGTCGCAGTGAAGACATCAAACTGTTCACTCTTCCTTTAGAAATCACCGGTCGTGGAAAGTTGAAACAACATTTGGTGTAGAACTTGTCCTTGTTTCTGAATTTACGACGACAGTACTTTCCACAACGATGGCTTTGGAAACGTAGAACTTGTTCTCTTAGGCTTTTCTTCTCCGTTGCATTTGGAACAGCACACGTAGAATACTGTTCTATGAAATTCATCACTAAGTCATCCAAATCTGTTCCAAATTTAGGTGCATCCTTGATCCACAACAACATATGTATATGAGGAGCACCTCTTGCTTGGTACTCCTTTCTCCAGAAGAAATCCAACACCTCTCCAAGAGGTGGATTCTTCTTATTTGTGATGAAAGACATCATAGCTTCAAATCTATGATTAAAGTACCTGCATACATTCACAGGATCCAAAGAACACAGTTCTCCAGGTGTCTTGAATTCAATGTTTTCAATATTTCCATTTGCCTCTCGTAGAAATTCAAGTAAGTCTTCCCAGCCATACTCGGCACAGCTCAGAGTGAGGAACCATGTTGGAGTTCCTAAGTTCCTCAGCATACATTTTAAATCACCATGACGACGGTACCAGTACTCATTAGTACCACGCTGACACGCCATGAGATTAATTAAGTGAGAATCCAAAATACTGTCTTGGACATTGACTTTATGCATAAAGTCCCTTGCCGAGATATTTCGCATCTGTATACCACTTTTTAAGATGTGGTTCACTGCATATGACAGTCCAGACAGATCGCTTTCAAACAGGAGATGAAACAAATAGGGAATGCATTGACGAAACCTAGGATCTTCTGCATACAATCGTAAAGTCCGGTATTCAGACGCAGGAATTTGATGAGATCGCTCATCATATCTTCCTCCTCGACCTGTGGGAAATAGCTGTGGGAAACACCGAGCTTCCAAACGTTCCTCCCAAACACTAATTGGACTCCCTTTGGCTTGTTTCATTTGAAACAACTCAATAGCATTCCCCATGACTTCCTTGGAATGCAAAGGATGAACACTATAATGTTCATATATTTCTTCACTTTTAGAGGCCTCTACTTTCTCAATTTGGCCAGCACACAAATCGCTATCCTCTTCATCACTTACTTCCTCTTCTGCAACATATACATTCTTATAGTACTTATTATTTTTCTTCAAATACAATGTTGCCTTTTTGACTTTCCTAACATCCACTAAATCTTGCCATATTTTCTTATTCTTTGTCGGAACACCATTAACCAAGATAACCAGAGGTTCCTCTTCCACTTTTTCTACTCCAATTGTGTTAATGTTTTTGTTCAAATCTAGAGGCAAATAAACAACTCTTCCCTTTAATCCTCTCTGTAAATCTGCTGGAGGCAACTTCCCTGTCTTTGGCTCCATTCTTACAATAGCCTGAAAGGGATGGATACTTTGAATCAAAATAGATTCATAAGTATTTAAATCCTTCAATTCAGAAGGAATCTCAACCAATTCCAGATTATTATGAACTGCCCTAGCAGGCATATGGTTTTGGTTTAATTTATTACAACAATAAGTACACACACGTTGATCCGATCCCAAATCAAAATAATTTTCTACCATCAAGTATGTGGCAAAATCCTTCCATTCACTATTATTGTCCCTTTCAATTTTTGCATATAAATCCACTACCTTAGTCTGATTCTTATAATAAGTGCGTCGACAACATACACAAGTGAAATTAGGCCTCTCACTTGATTTCATCTGAAACGTGGCAATTTCCTTCTGAAAATTATCTGTACTGGAAACCTGTACATTATCTTCAACAATACCCTCTACTTCAGGGTCAATTTGAACATTCTCATCTTTACTACTAAAGTAACAAAACTCAATTTCTTCACAAATATTCTTCACATCTATTTCAGAACCATGCAAAAGAGCAGCACATAATTGTTTAAGCATAATTGCTGGACTCTTAGCATAATACAACATTCTCACTAATTTTCTCACTTTATTATGATGCACTGCTAGCATCCTGAAATGATGAAAAACACTCTGGCATTCTCTCCTGGAAAGACAAGCCAGTGAATGACCATGCAAACGTGTCATTTGTCTCACTCTGCAAGGATCTAAATCTTGCAACAACTTCATTTTCTGCTTCAAACTTTTCTTATTAAATGTCCGTATAAAATCACAAAGCAAATTGATGGAAACCTGTCGCACACTGCAAATAGAACTACACTTCCAAATGTACACAGGACCCTTAGGACGTCTTCCTAAAACCTCATCACTTAGCGCCTCTTCTGTCTCTGTTGTCACAAGTTTTTCTTTTTCAACTGGACAACCATCCTTCACTTCATAAGCTCGACCACTGGTGTCAACTGCAAACACCAAATCATTATCCTGAAAATAACTCTCCTCATTAAAAAATGCCTCAGAACTTGAACTATGCATCCATTCTCCGGAAAAAACTTCACAAAAGTTACTACGATTTACTACTCTCTTCCATCTACTGTTTGTTTTGAAATCAGAAATTACCTTGCTTAGTTTCCTAATTCTATTGATTACCAAAATAAACAACTTTCGCTTAATTTCAAAAGCATGATCAATAATTTTCTCTACATTTTTCTTCTTCTTATAAAATGCCACTTTCTGTTGGCCTTTTTTAATATTTTTTAATAAATTAACTATTATCCTGTTACGGAACATTCGTTTTCGAATGTCCCTAAACTGTTGTTTCCTTCTACTATCATGCACAGAGTTATCTCTTCCTCTACCAGTAACATTTTTGATGGGTCTTTCCTTTCCATTTAAATTACTCTTCTTTTTCTGAACTGAAACATTTTTGCGATAAATACTTTTTTTACTAAAAATATTTCTTAAGAATGATTTTGTGCTCTTACCCGGAGCTTTCTTGGTGTTTTGATAAGTATTTGGGGAAGAGGACTGCTGCAATAAAAGATCATCCTGCTGTCTTTGACGTTTTCTAGCCTTTCTAATTCTATTTTTCGTAGGCATTTTTCAAAATATGAAAAAATCTGCAGTTGAATCTGTGGAAAAATATAATAAAAAATGTTATTAACCACTATTACCAAACAGTAAATGAATAACAGTCATCAAAAACTTAATGCCCTACTTATTATTTAACATAGCAAATCTTTTGCACCAGCACTGCATCACAAAAATGACACACAGTGGTACACAACAGGCATACAACAATCATAAATCTCTCCCTAATATTTTAAATGATTAATTCAGGATGACGATAAGGTGTGGCCTATCTAAAGGTTTCTTAAGGCCCAGATCTTTGGACTGGGGTGAATGTGTGTCATTGATCCTCATTCAGTCCATCGCCTGTTTTGTTTATTTGAGGTGAGGCCAACACATGGTTGCAGATAAGATTTTCACTTAAGAAAACAAAGGAGATAATACATGTGAAGGCCTACCAATGAAGTAAGTCATTATTTGAAATCAATTACATTTCTGGATATGTACTGCTAAAGCTTCATAGGTTGTTTTGGGTCATATTTATAAGGCATATGAGTGTGTATGATGTTATTTTTCCTTTTTAAATGGAAAGCGTTCTTCATGGTGCAAGTTTCTTGTAAATACGCTCCCACTTGCGTTTGGCAAATTTAGATTTTGATTATGGGAGTTACATAGCCATGTTAATAATGTCAAAAAAATGGTGCTAGGGCATTCCAGAAAACGCTTTCATGTGTCTCAAGGACATTTTTAGTCATTTCCTCTTGAATGCAGGTATACAATTGATTTATATGCTGTGTTTAAAAACGATTATTTGAAATCAATTACATTTCTGGATATGTCCTGCTAGAGCTTCATAGGTTATTTTGGGTCATATTTATACGGCATATGAGTGTCTATGATGTTATTTTTCCTTTTTAAATGGAAAGCGTTCTCCATGGTGCAAGTTTCTTGTAAATACGCTCCCACCTGCGAAACGGAACTTTGCGATGCGAAGCTGATTGGCTCCCCGGTGTCTGTCAACATTCTAAACAGTCCGGAGCGGCCACCATCTTATCTCTCGGTAGGATCGAGAGAGAAGAAAAGGTGAAAAACGAAGGGGGAATTTAATGAAAGGGGGCAAGGTATACCCCTCTTGACCCCCTAGGAATATTGTTGGAGTTTTTAAAGGGTCCCGTGGGGAAAATAAAAAAATATATATTTTTCACGGTAGAAGCGCTTCCCGAACCGCGAACTGGGCCGCAAACTGGTAGCGAAACGGGAATTCGCCATTTTGTGCTTCGTTTTAATTAAATTACTAGGTATAAGGGGGTGCGGGAGACCATTTTGTGCTTCGTTTTAATTAAATTTTTAGGTATAAGGGGGTGCGGGAGACGTATCCTAATCCCTTATATTTTCTGAGGGTGGCTGAGGAGGCTCATATATGTTGATACATGTGTTCCAGCGGCTGTGCGTGAGCTTTTTTTTTTTTTTGCTGCGTGACGTCTGTTAACGTTCGATTCGAAGGAAATCAGGAAGTGTTGACCACCAATTTGTCAGTGCGATAAAATATTTTGTTATAAATGAATCCTTATTGATAAACATTGTCTGCGCCATCTTGCCTTTTTTACAATGCCACAATTTTGTCGTGCACGGCAGCCATTTTACATGCCAGGCCGGTCCCAGGCTATCACCTAGCCCTGCGGATGTAGTTTATGGCCCTAGCTGTAGAGAATCCAGACATGCCAACCCACCCGATTCAGGCGTCAGACTACTGATTTCAGTGCTACTCTCCCGCCTCCCGATTCCTGCAAGCAAAAACCCGGGGGCATATTACCAACAACTAGCGATAACTTGTTTAGAGACAAAAAACTATCGCCGCACATCGGCGATTTTTATCGCAGATAAACCTTGCTATTAGCAAGGTTTATCGCAAATGCGATAAAAAACGGCCGCAATGCATGAATATCGCTGAAAAGTCAGCGATATTCATGCATTATCCAGCAAATGCTCTTAGCCATGTTATCCACCTCCCATTGGATAACATGGCTAAGAACTTCTCGCAAATGCGATAAAAAACGGCCGCAATGCATGAATATCGCTGAAAAGTCAGCGATATTCATGCATTATCCAGCAAATGCTCTTAGCCATGTTATCCACCTCCCATTGGATAACATGGCTAAGAACTGCTCAGGGCCCCATGAGGAACGCTTTCCATTTAAAAAGGAAAAAATAACATCATAGAAAAGAATCGTTTTTAAACACAGCATATAAATAAATTGTATACCTGCATTCAAGAGGAAATGACTGAAAATGTCCTTGAGACACATGAAAGCGTTTTCTGGAATGCCCTAGCACCATTTTTTGGACATTATTAACATGGCTATGTAACTCCCATAATCAAAATCTAAATTTGCCAAGCACAGGTGGGAGCGTATTTACAAGAAACTTGCACCATGAAGAACACTTTCCATTTAAAAAGGAAAAATAACATCATAGAAAAGAATCGTTTTTAAACACAGCATATAAATCAATTGCATACCTGCATTCACGAGGAAATGACTGAAAATGTCCCTGAGACACATGAAAGCGTTTTCTGGAATGCCCTAGCACCATTTTTTGGACATTATTAACATGGCTATGTAACTCCCATAATCAAAATCTAAATTTGCCAAGCGCAGGTGGGAGCGTATTTACAAGACACTTGCCCCATGAGGAATGCTTTCCATTTAAAAAGGAAAAAATAACATCAAAGACACTCAAATGCCTTATAAATATGACCCAAAACAACCTATGAAGCTCTAGCAGTACATATCCAGAAATGTAATTGATTTCAAAAATGGTTTTTAAAAACAACATATCTGTTTCAGCTTACATAAGAGACCATTGAATGGGCTTCATATACAACAATAACTTGTGTTACTGCATGCCAGAATGCTACACCGAATATGCAATTACAATTTCTCAAAGTAACAAAATCTATTTCTATATCACTACAGACAAAGCCACAGTTTAAAAACACAGCTTTCTTCATCATTTTCTCCTTAAATCATACTATTCTCTATCTAAAATAAATAAATCTTTTCTCACCTTAGCAAATACTTTTTGAGTTTTGAAAACAGTCTCAGAAATACACCAAATTGTCTTCAGCAGAAGAAAAAGGATGCACTCCAGAGGCTGCAGCTATTGAAAGCACAGAAATACAGATATTCATTTCACATATCTCTCATATTAGCCAATCATAACTCTTCCCTCACTTTTTTCAAATCAAAACCCTTCCCCCCTCTGCCCTCTCTGCCTTTTTTCCATAGCAATGACCTCCTGGAAGACCTCTCATGTTTGCAAATTCACACAACAATGTTTCAATTGAACTCTGAACTCTCAGTGCACCTGCGTATCCAGTGCAATCTTTCATTAAAAGTTTCTTCCTTGACCATTCAAATTACATCTTTCAAAGAACACATCCATGCACCCTAACTTTCTGTTTTCAGAAATGGAAAAGCACCAATCACTGCTAATGAATCATTAGCATTGGAAATCCACAGTTTTTTTTCTTTACAAACTCCTACTGTTTCAACTGCCCTTTCATTACCACACTTCATCTGACTGCAGCCCAACCTTCTCCCACCATGTTTAAGGTCTGGATTGTTGGACATAGTTACATCCACTGGGCTCAAAGGTATGCTGAGAACAGAAATTTACACAACCTCAATTTACAAGATGTGGAAATTAAGTGGTTGGGCCAAAGAGGATTAAAATGTCACCAATTGATACCATTGGTGAAAACCTTTATGCATTTGCCAAAACCTGACCTGTTAATAGTGCACTGTGGAGGTAATGATTTGGGCACTTTGACAGGGGTAGGTCTGGAAATGCTTTTAAAGGACACCTTTGAGCAATTAATGGCACTTTTTCCTCAAACTGCCTTGGTATATTCCAATATATGCCAAAGACAGAAATGGAGGTGGTCCAACCAATTTTGTCCACAAATTGAAAAAGCGAGGAAGCATGTAAACAAATCTGTTTCTGCTTACATGAGAGACCATGGAATGGGCTCCTTGTACAACAATATCTTGCGTTACTACATGCAAGATATCTACAGAGGAGATGGAGTTCACTTCTCAGATGAGGGCAACAGAATTTTCATTCTGAATTTAAGACTGTGCATTGGTACCTACTTATAAGTACCTAAATGTACCATAAACCCAAAAGCTCTTCTCAGAGCTACCCTTCATCTGATCACTCACAATTAATATTTTTCTCTAACTTATTTCTGTAATTTTCAACAAACTACGCTCAAAGAGCGCTACCCGGTACGCGAACTGGAAGCTAACCGCGCAAAATTTTAAAAAAAATGTTTTTTCTCCGCACATATGGTCCTCCTCAGCCACCCTCAGAAAACCTGGGGGGTCAAAATACTTATACCGTGTCCCCTTCTACCCTTTCTGAACATTATTTACCCTCCATTTTATATCTTAATTCGACCGAAACACAAAATGGTGGACTCCCGTTACGCTCCTAGTTCGCGGACCAGACTGCTTCCCGGGAAGCGGTCCAAAAAAAAGGTGGGAAAGTAATTCACAGAAAAACGACTTGAGACACTCTCACCAAATATAGATTAGCTTATACTACATAACAATCCCTTTCATTTTCACAAATTTGATTGAAATTCCATTTAGCCATTAAGCCTGTAGACCTCTCTAAATACCTTGAGGTAAATTACTTCACAAAACACATCTGAAGTGTTGGAATTGACAACCAATGAAAATGTTACTTTCATTTTCTACTTTTATTACCTGATATTTGATTGGTTATATACCTGAATATGTATAAAGGAAGAGAAGAAAACACAGCCATTTTGACTACTACTTCTTGTTGTACATCACATTTCAATAGTTACCTAACACTTCAACTTGTTTCTGAAGGTAAGTTGTTATTTTTAAAACTGAAGTATATTGTGCACTATAACTTGATATGGTAGACTTTTTCTGATAGATATACACTATCCCTCTGTAGTAGTTATGGATGTAGATAGACTTCTCTGTTATAGTTATGAATGGAGTTAGGCTTCTCTTCGTTAAATCACATACACTTTTTTATAGTCCTATTTCCACTCTGATACTATACACTGCCAAAAGAAAAATTCACTGATAAAAACGGCCTATCTAAAATTAATCCCAACAGTGCCCTATCTCTACTAATATATATTTTTTTATTCAAAATTTCAGGCAAAATGGAAGGCGAGCAACAAGTTACATTTTCAATTGAACTGAAGGAGAGCAGCCAAGACAAAATTGATGATTTTATGGATCAAAGTAGAGACCACGAACTTCTACAATGTGTTGAAGCAGTGGATAACCTGCTTCAAAATGAGAAAATGTTACACCCTATATTCAATTTTGACATTTCTGACACTGAAATGTTAGAAAGTTTAATGAAGTATGAAACACAATCAAAATAAAAAAAAAATTTTAAAATAAAGAAAACAAAAAAAAAACAACAAAAACAACAAATAATTAACATACAGTATTAGAAAAGTCTATCATTCTTTTATCCTTATAGTACGCTGCCCAGAACGCTTTCCGGTTCGCGTACTAGGCGCTCACCACGCCAAAAAAAAAATTTTTTTTTTTTTGCCCTGTTGGGACCTTTTACAACCTCCACATAAAACCTAGGGGGTCAGGGAGGATCTACTATGCCCCCTTATCGAAATTTCCCCCTTTGTTTTGGCCTCCTCTTGTCTCTCGATCCTACCGAGAGACAAGATGGCGGCCGCACCGGACTGTTTAGAATGTTGACAGACACCGAAGAGCCAATCAGCTTTCCGTGCGCAAAGTTCCGTAACGCGAAAAGTACGCGAACCGGATCGCTGCCCGGAGCGCTGTTACAGATATATATCTTGTTTTAAACGTTAATTTCTCAAAATCCACTGAAGCACATATATTGAGACCTAGCAAAGGCACATCGGGCTAACAGTCCCTACAATTTTGCCAAGTTTCGTGGAAATCCATTCAGCCGTTCGGGCTAAAAGTGAGTCCAACCGCCCTATGGAAATTAACATGGGAAAAACGCGTTTTGGGACCCCCCTTTTTTCTCGGCCCCCCCTTGACGAACCCCCCCCAAATTTCCAGGAGCTGCTCAGAAACAAAATGTGCCATTTTCCTGAAAATTTCAGCCAATTCCGTCCACAAACGCCAAAGTTATTAGGCATAGAATTTTCAAAAATCCCATAGGGAAAAAATCCTAACTATATATACCTACTGGCGACCGCCAGTAGGTAATATATATATATATATATATATATATATATATATATATTACCTACTGGCGTGTCGCCAGTAGGTATATATAGTTAGAATTATTTGTCTATGGAACTTTTGAAAATTCTATGTCTAATAACTTTGGCGTTTGTGGACGGAATCGGCTGAAATTTTCAGGAAAATGGCACATTTTGTTTCTGAGCAGCCCCTGAAAATTCGGGGGGGTTTCATCAAGGGGGGGGTGAGAAAAAAGGGGGGTCCCAAAACACGTTTTTCCCATTCATTTTTCCATAGGGCCTTTGGCCTCACTTTTAGCTCGAACGGCTGAATGGATTTGCACAAAACTTGGCAAAATTGTAGGGACTGTTAGCCCGATGTGCCTTTTCTAGGTCTCAATATATGTGCTCCAGTGGTTTTTGAGAAATTAATGTTCAAAACAAGATATATATCTGTAACAGCGCTCCGGGCTGCGCTCCGGTCCGCTTACTTTTCGCGAAACTGAACTTTGCGATGAGAAGCTGATTGGCTCTCCGGTGTCTGTCAACATTCTAAACAGTCCGGAGCGGCCGCCATCTTATCTCTCGGTAGGATCGAGAGAGAAGAAGAGGTGAAAAACGAAGGGGGAATTTAATGAAAGGGGGCAAGGTATACCCCTCTTGACCCCCTAGGAATGATGTTGGGGTTATTAAAGGGTCCCGTGGGGAAAATAAAAAAATATATATTTTTCACGGTAGAAGCGCTTCCCGGGCCGCGAACTGGGCCGCAAACTGGTAGCGAAACGGGAATTCGCCATTTTGTGTTTCGTTTTAATTAAATTACTAGGTATAAGGGGGTGCGGGAGATGTATCCTGATCCCTTATGTTTTCTGAGGGTGGCTGAGGAGGCTCATATATGTTGATACATGTTTTCCAGCGGCTGTGTGTGAGCTTTTTTTTTTTTTTTTGCTGCGTGACGTTTGTCGTGCACGGCAGCCATTTTAGATGCCTTGACCAGACCCACTCTCTGCACGCCGTCGATTCTCAGCACGGCTCCCCACCCTCGCAAGCATCTCCCCCACGCACTGGTCACCCCCGCTCTCTCTCTCATGCATGGGCCATATACTTCCCTCCATCTGCGCTGCTCTTCCCTGAGAATCACACCCTGTGCCCGCCCGACACCTCCCTTTCACCCTATTCACTACCGCACCCTCTGACACTCCTCTTCCTCTGTGTCCGATTGTCCAGGCCGGACCCAGGCTATCACCTAGCCCTGCGGATGTAGTTTATGGCCCCAGCTGTAGAGAATCCAGACATACCAATCCTCCCGATTCAGGCATGAGACTACTGATTTCAGTGCTAGTCTCCCGCCTCCCGATTCCTGCAAGCATATTACCAACAACTAGCGATAATTTTTGTCTCTAACTTGTTTAGAGACAAAAATTATCGCCGCACATCGGCGAATTTTATCGCAGATAAACCTTGCTATTAGCAAGGTTTATCGCAAATGCGATAAAAAACGGCCGCAATGCATGAATATCGCTGAAAAGTCAGCGATATTCATGCATTATCCAGCAAATGCTCTTAGCCATGTTATCCACCTCCCATTGGATAACATGGCTAAAAACTGCTCAGGGCAGGTGTTAGCTTTTGGAGATATATTCGCGCTTAGCGCGAATATCTCCAAAAGTTGGTAATAGGAGATAGCGATGTTAGGGACTGTTTCCAGTCGCTAACATCTTGTCACGCCCACTTTCCATGTCATTAGTGATAAATATCACTGACATGCAGAGCGGGGCCCAAGATGGACGCTATCTCCTTTTAGCTGTCACTAACTGGTGTTAGCCACAGCTTGGTAATAGGGAGATAATTTTATCTCCGCTTTCTTGGCTTTTAAAGCCAAAAAAGCGAAATAAACCCCCTTGATAATATGCCCCACCATTCCTCGGGGGTTTCAGCTGACAGGGCTTGGTATTGTGTTACGTGCTAATTCTTCCAGGAAACGTCAGAGGGTCGATGCAGGGGTTCTAGAAGGGGTGATAAACCATTTAAGCCTCATGAACAAGCGCATGGTCTTTTAAAGATTTGTGAAGTACTCGGGGCGGCGGTGTGTGTGTGCCCTCTTTCAGGAGTGGGCGGGGGGGGGCACTGCCAGCAACTTGCCAGGCCAGGCAGTGTTCAACACGTGCATCACCCTTTCTCTGCCTGCTATTGCGCTACATGCTTCAGAAAGGTAAGAAAAAGAACGTGCATTTGAGTTTGAAATGTCCGATCCTGTAGCAGTACACTTGCAAAGCACACACATGACAATAACCCGATTCAAGGCCCCATTCACCCGATTTTTAAAAAAAATATAGTACTCCAAGAAAGTAGGATTATAAAACTTTATTAACTTTTAAATATAACGAACGCAACAAAAACTGTAAAAATATTTAAACATTTTTTGACAAAAAAAAACAACAATGGTCAGAAGCTGTCTTTTGTGCGAATAGTCCCAAGGCAGCACAACGTGCTGAGTTGTAGAAGGCACCCAGGTGAAGAACCATCCCTTCTTTAAACCCCATGGTGACCAACTATAGTTTCAATGAGTGCTATGTCCCAGGTTTTACATAAAGTAGTGTTTACCTAGAGTGGTGCTATGTAGGACACTCTGAATGGAAATTAACCAGAACTATAACGATAACAACAACAACAACAATAATATAACTTTTATGCCCAAATTACGCAAACATTTAGCTAATCTGCTAAAGGGGGGAGTCGCCATTTCTTTTGATAATTTATTCACCCATCCGTAGCCTCTCTAATCTCTATTACAATGTGTTTCTTGCTGAAATTAACCAGAACTATAACCATAACAACAACAACAACAATAATATAACTTTAATGTCCAAATTACGCAAAGATTTAGCTAATCTGCTAAAGGGAGGAGTCGCCATTTCTTTTGATAATTTATTCATCCATCCGTAGCCTCTCTAATCTTCATTACAATATGTTTCTTGTGTCGCTAGCTGATGAAAAAACTAAAGTGATAACTTCCTCATCCTTATTTTGTCTTTCTTTGTTCCTTAAGATGTTATCTGTGTCAACCTCTTCCGAGAATGCTGATGCGTTAGGGATTTCCTTGTGTTTCTTAATAGCATTGGTGTCTGCACACTTCTTTGTCAATTCTGTGAACATGATAACTGCTTCATAAACAGACGATATCTTTGTTAAGTCATTAGTGTTAAGTGTGTCTGAAACTACAGTGCCCTTCTGTTTTTCTTTCTTCAGGCTCTACAGAGTTTTGTGTGTTGTTCTTTTGAGCGACAATTATTCCAGAGGTTTCAGGTTCACTTGTTTTGTCCTGCAGTGAGTTAACTGCTTTAGAGACTTCATGTTTATTTGCTATGTCCTGCTGTGCGTCAACTGCTTCAGAGACGTCAGCCTCATTTGTTATGTTTGACTAGATCCTGGACCTGCCCGGCCGCGCCCAAAATGGCGCCGGTGTAAATGGGACTCGTAACTGCTTGTTGTGTACTGGTTGCCCAACCTTGATATCACGAGATACGTATTCAGTTTTGAAGCACATGGCGGAGGCTCGTCTGCTGTAGTGGGGCGCCCCTTTATCGTTTCAGTTGCCATTCCGCCCGCTTTTGCTACACTGTGCCTTTTCCGCCATTCAGCTGTTTACCGCCCGCTCTTACCGCTACAGCGTCTCGCTCACCATGTAGTTGAGTTGCTCCCACTCTTGGGGTGCAGCGATAGGCGGCTGCCACAGGACTCTTAAAATGGCGGCCGGCTCTTCGGATTTGGGCCTGGTCCAGTAAAATGGCCCTGGGACATCTTGGAACTCGGACGCTTGTCTGCCAGGGCTTGGGTCCCATTCTCGAAAGCGTCCCCTCAGCCTTGAAGATTCTACAAAAGTCTTGGGGGCCCTCGACTCCCGCAGGCTTCCGGTGGGGAGCGGCTGCCATGATTGCTTGCGGAATGGCCACGACGGAGCTACGAGATGGTGGTGCTCTCATGGTGACGCCAGCTTCAGTCTGAAACATCCAGAAACAAGGTGGGGCTTTCATCGTTTGGGAAAAAAAATGTTTCAATCCAATGAAAAGTGTTATTTTTAGGTCACATGACCTAGTCTTACATCATTAGGAAAACAAAAGTAAAATGAACCAATGAAAAGTTTTATTAACAAGTCACATGACCTCTTATGCTTACGTTACGCGCTGCGCGGCGCGCTCTGGATCGTTTCCGGGAAGCTGCGCCTTGCGCACCGGAGCACTTCCGGGTGCGCTAACGCGGCGCGTCATATGACGCATTACGCGACAACGCAGGTCCAGAATATAGTCAAAATGTCTCCACCAACCAGCGGTCGGAATACAACCGCTTTCAGCAGTCCAAAAAGTTCTGTTAAATCGCAAGAGCGGGAGCAACTCAACTACATGGTGAGCGAGACGCTGTAGTCGCAAGAGCGGGCGGTAAACAGCTGAATGGCGGAAGAGGCACAGAGTAGCAAAAGCGGGCGGAATGGCAACTAAAACGGTAAAGGGGCGCCCCACTACAGCGTGTCTTCAGGTCAAACGGATTGTGGGACAAGGTCCAGAATGGAAGAGTCATCAAAAGGCACAAAATTCCGCCGGACCCCGGGAGCCGGCTGCCTATGTCGGGGGCGATCTCAGGCCACACCAGGGCAACACGACTTGGGGAGGGGGCAGGAGCCAAGCGCCCCCTCCCAGTCCGCGCCATCTCACCGCCCCTCGGGGGCCTCCGTCAAGCGGTTTAGGGAGGCACCGTATCACATTGTTTTCGAATGCAGTCAGGTCCACAAACGGACCCCACTTACTTTGAATAGTTAAGCTGCAGCAGGTGCAAATAAGGTTTAGACAGTGTTACAAGCGCTGCTTAGAACTCTGAAGTATGGCACTCAACATCCAGGACTTATGCCATTTGTGTAAGGCAGTGACATCGAAGCAACTCAGGGACCAAAAGCATGAACGAACACTCATGTATGAAAATCTTATTTGGGGAAGGGGCAGGATCCAAACGCCCCCTCCCAGTTCGCGCCACTACACCGTATGTAGAAAATCTGAAGCCATCGTTCTACAAACTCTCAACGCTTGCTATCAGTGCATGAGTTTCATGCTCGATCGATTGAGCTAGCCGGATCGGGCAACAAAAAGTATAAAATAGTTATGTAAATAGTTATTTAATAAAATGTTTTACCCTGTTACTTTGCTGGTGTGTTGTATATATTTATAATATTTGCATAGGGTTTGTTATTTTGGGCGGGGTGGTTGGCGGAGTCGAGCTGTCTTGCAGCCATCATGGTGTGGAGCTCAGTTCATCTCACTAATTTCGTATTTCTCATGAAGGGTTGTTCCTAATGTTTGTATTTTAGCGAGGTCAAAAAGAGATCCAATTAGTGGTCTACTGATTTTGCTCGATTACTTTTATTTTTTTACACGATTTTTCACTATCTGCAAAGACTAAACAGAGTATTGCGACTTTGTGCTTGTTTGTAAATAGAGAATGATCCAAAGAGAACCAATTCTAAAACAGTAAATGCTTGGATAACAATCAATCAAATGGAGAGACAAGCAGGTACGACGGATTACAACGGGGGTAAAGGTCTGCGTTAACTACCCTTCACTATCTGCAAAGAGAGAGTACTACTAAGAGAAAAGAGGGGAGGGGGGGCAGCGTTCAAAGCACATCAGCGTGCATAAACACGAAAACGTTTTTACCTATCACGTACTTGACATTTGACAGCTTTTGATATTTACTATTAAAAAACCATTGAAATTCACAGAAAAAACCATATGTTATAGTCCATATATAGTTAGGAATTTGCATTTACAAAACCTTGAAAATTCACTGAAAAAACCATTGGTTATAGAACATATATAGTTAGGAATTTGCATTTACAAAACCTTATTTTACTCGCATAAAACCATTGAAATTCCATATATATATAGATGCGCTAACTATATATCGCGCACCCGCAATCCACTGCTGATGATGCACATATTACATCATTCATGACATGGTTAGTGACATCACTGATGACATCACTGATGACATCTCAAATGACATCACTGATAAAATCACTGATAACATCTCATTTGACATTACTGATCACATCACTGATGATATCATTCATGTGATAATACCATGAACCTCTTCAGACTCTAATATAACCTTAGATACAATCAGTGTAAACAGACAGTCACAGACTGTCACTCATCCATGGAGTTACTTACACACTTAGTCAGTCATGCAAACAATCAATCACACTTCCATTTCCTCAACTATACAGTTATACACACCTTACTTATTTAAACATATACTAACACACATTTACTCTGTTATACAATCCCTGATACAAGTTCACAATGATCCATACAGCCACTCACACATTCACTGGCTCTTCTGCACAGTTATTTATATATGTCAACTCTCACATGTACTGTGTTTTACATATGTACTTACTTTGACATGTAGCACTGAGATATCTATTCACTCACTAATACACTAATGAACACAGTCATCCGCCCATACAGCTGTTTCCACATGCAGTTTTGAACCCATACATATAGTGAATCAACTACTCACACATCTATGTACAGAGTCACACACCTCCCAGCTACCCATACACACACACTCAGTGTCCCATACAAATACTTGGACAACCAATCAATAACCCATACAGTTATTCATATAGCTACTGATCAACACATGCAGCAGTTTGTAGAACAACAGATATAATGATGCACAAATTAAGATAGTTTAGTCACTAACCCATGCACTCATTAAGACACATTTAATCATTCTCTCATACAGTCAGTCATGCACCTACTAAATCCTTCTTCCAGACACTTATACATCCACTCATTCTTCAATATGTAAGACACATTTTAACTTTACAGAAACATACAGTCACTGGATGTTGTCATCAGTGATGTCATTTGAGACGTCATCAGTGATGTCATCAGTGATGTCACTAACCATGTCATGAATGATGTAATATGTGACATCATCAGCAGTGGATTGCAGGTGCGCGATATATAGTTAGCGCATCTAACTATATATGGAATTTTAATGGTTTTATGCGAGTAAAATAAGGTTTTGTAAATGCAAATTCCTAACTATATATGTTCTATAACCAATGGTTTTTTCAGTGAATTTTCAAGGTTTTGTAAATGCAAATTCCTAACTATATATGGACTATAACCTATGGTTTTTTCTGTGAATTTATATATATATAACTTACCTACTGGTGGTCGCCAGTAGGTAGTTATAGTTAGGACCAAGCTTCCATAGGGAGAACATTTTTTATTTTTCTTATAACTTTGGCGTCGTTTGATGAATCTTCATGAAATTTTCTAAACTAATTCTTTGTTCATATCAGCTCTTCTGTTGAAAGTTTGGGGATGCTTTGTTAAGGGGAGCCGAAAAAAAAGGGTGGTCCCATAACGTGTTTTCTCCATGCAATTTCCATAGGAAACTTTAGACAAGGCTACAGGTTGAATGGGTGAACGAAATTACCCTTAATTTGGAAGGGAGAAGGGTCTTGGTGTGGAAAGCTCGCTTCTGTTTATTTGTTGTAAATCTGTTCAGTAGTTTTAGAGAAATATCAAAATTTACTGATATCGATATTTAGGAATTCTGTCATCTGATTGGTTGAGGCGTTACAAGCACAAGATTGCTGCTCATTGGCTGCGAACAGTTGCAACTAGGAAGTATTGGCAGCCATTTTGTGATTCCTTTTAAGCAAGTAAGGGGAAAAAAGGGCAAAATAAGTAGGAAGGAGGAGGGTAGGAGCACTGTGATGTCTGTGGGGTGTTTAGGGTTTGCTATACAGGGAGTGAGAAGCAAAGTATTTACCCCTACTGGTGTGAAAGTGCTGTTTTGCCCAGAGTGAGTTGGTGCTGAGGTCAGGTGCTTGTGCACTCGGGGATGAAAGCCTGCGCCTAATCCATGAGCTGAGTGCTGTAAACTGATGTGCTCTGGGCGCTGTAGCATACAGACCCTGTAGCACAGCTGTTCAGGTGGTGTTAGTATGCAATCAGACTATAGTGGGAGTGGGAAGCCAACTACTCACTGGTACTGGTCTGAACACTCGGGGTGAAATCATGAGCCTAAGCTGTGAGCTGATTGCTGTAAAGTGATGTGCTGTGGGCACTGTATTATACTGGCCACTGTAGCATACCTGTGTAAGTAGTGTTGCTTTTATACTATATAGGGAGTGGGAAGCGAACTACTCACCCCTACTTTCTGAAGACTCCAATGCAGTGTTTTAGCGAGCAGGAATAAAGAAATAATCATGAAGAATATAATGCATAATGTTGCAAAGCCACAGAAGAGAAATGGTGAAATCAGGTGTGTCTAAGAAAGTGGTTGTGTGTAATAAAGTGATGGAGTCTGAAAGTTATATGGAAAGTGTCTTTATTTAAGTGCCATAAATGGATCCACTGGTGCAAGAGCTAAGGCATTCAGCTGAGGCAAACTTCAACCGCTTCTGCTGTATTCAAACATAAGCTCCTGCATCAGTGAATTCCACATTACATGTTGCAGTTCCATGTGACATAAATAATACCTATTAGACTTGAATGATTCTAAATTCTATAATGAAAATAAAGGTAGGATATGATTACCATATGTATCCTTTAAGAAAACAAAACAAAAAAAAGAATAATTGCAAAATGTAATCATCAAACTTCTTAGGTACCCTGGTACTCCCTTTATGTAACACAAAATTATCAACAGTAGAACAGTCAGCAATCTCTTGCACAGGAGATTCAATCTGGTGCGTGTCAGAATTGGTAATAGTTCTACCCATATCGGAACTTTGAGGAGGAACACAAACATTGCGCTTCTGAGAAGCATATTTGGTACCCTTCTTTCCAAACCCTGCATTATTATATTCAGCTCTTTCAAAAAAACGTTCTTGTGCAGAGACCTAAGGCATCGAGCTGAGACAAACTCCAGCCGCTTCTGTTGTATTCAAACCAAAGCTCCTGCATCAGTAAACTCCACATTACATGTTACAGTCCCATGTGACATAAACAATAACTATTAGACATGAATGACTAAATTCTATAATGAAAAAAGGTAGGATACAATTATTACACTGTGCCAACCAGTTCTTTAAAATTGTCGCATTTTTTAATCTTGATCGCCAGCTCGTGAGCAGAGGCTGAGGATGAGTAAATTTGTGTGAAAGGGCTTTGTGGATAACAAGCAGGCAGAGAGACGTGTGCACCAAGAATAGACATGGTTTCAAACTGGATGTCGGGTTTAGGCTAATTTAGCAAGTAAATAGAATATTTGCATAGGCCATACATCACCCATCCCTGGTTACACAGGAGACATAAGGGGCAATAATGAAAACAGAGTTCAAATGCCTAAGCATACTTAGAAAGTTATTATATGAAAATAGTTCAATTGAAGTGTATTAAAACATTTTTTAGGAAAAAGTCAAAAAAGTTGGAAAAAATCAATCCAAGAAGAACATGAATTTCTTACAAGTCTTGGGGATTGCAGTCCGGAAGTTCTTCAGTGGCTTGAGATGCGTAATGTTCCAAGAGGTCATTGTTTCCATCGTGTGAGAAAAGCAAAGCAATCCAATTCATATCCTCAAAGGGACAGTCATGTTCCTCGAATGTTGGAGTATCAATTTGAATTGGCAGGCAATCTGTGATGTTGTCAAAGGTCGCATGCTGCAGAAGATCTTTCGCGGCTGCACAGAAATCCCATTCCGCCACGATACCATTTTGTGTTGCATCCGCCATTGCTCCACTGCCCGAACAATCAAGTTCATGGTTTTCAAGATACTCCATTACCTGCTCGATATCGGGAGTGATTGTTGGGATGTTGGCAAGGCATAGATCCATTCGCCAGTTGAATGGGCAAGTTTTTCAATAAAAGGATGGTTGCACGCAGTTTGCATATGTGTAAATAAATGTCATGTTGTAGCTGGCTCAGATAATAGATAGAGGCAGGCAGCCGAAAAGTTGTTCCATTTTTTGACAGTATTAATGTAGCTTCGCATAGAGGCGTATTCTGTTGGACATGGTTGTTACCACAGGGAGCGCAGCCATTTTCTACAATCAAAAATACTAGTAGGATGGCCGCAAGGAGAGCGAGAATTATGGGCACTGTTCCTATTATTCCAGAGATGATTGAATAAATGAAATCTGGTATTATACCAAAAACAGTTTGAAAGCCTGTGAGAAGGCCGGAGGAGACCGTGTTAAAAAAGTGTGCCAGACCTAAAGTGTGGGATGTGTTGGAAATTGTGTAACAATTCACAAAGTGTAATGGGAGGTTCGTATTGAAAAGGGACTGTATTTTACTTGCAGTTTATGCGATCTGTAGCCGATAAATTTCTTTTACCGAAGTGAGGGATTCTTCTGTTCTGAACAAAAGTGCTTTCAGTTTGGTTAGTTTAATGAAATCTGTTTTCAAAGTAGGGATTGAAGGCCAAGTTGAAGTTTGGGAGTTGTTTTGTGTGGGTGGGAATAGACATTGCCAAACGAAGTTACTCGGTTTGAAACAGTAATGACATATGGTATGGCAGCTCACATTCCGTAGGAGTGCAGTTATTGAGAAGCTGTCATTAGAAAGCTGTGTGAATGTTGGTCCGATTGTGGGAGTTGGCGTGCTTTTAAGAAAGCACGCAAGATTGGGGTCTGTAAGCTCAGAAGCGTTGAGCAGTTGGACATTCTTGGATAGTAATGAATGACTGCCATTGTGGTCGCACTTTTCCCCTGTAAGAAAAAGTTCTGTAGCCTCTTTAAGACAGCGATATGTAAATGGGAGAAACCACATACAACATGACAAACAACATGTACACCTAGCAGACACAACAACACTATGTACTGTGGGAACCGTGGCTAGCCATTTACACACACCAAAGATGGCATGGCACCTCTGCCACACAATGCAGAATGCGGGGAGAGATAGGAGCAAAGTATGTTTGAAGGTGGAAAGTGTTGAGAGGATGTGCCGGACAGACTTGAATATGCAGATCACAGACATGTACATGGCAACATACACTGATGGTCTATTTTGTGAAGTAGACAGTGGACGCAACCATGATAGTACAGTCAGTAGGGAAAATTACGAAAACATAGCACATACGTGCCCCCCCCGAAATCTTTAGCGTAGTGGGCTGGCTCAGCTTACGCAAGGCTAGCGTAGGGGTATGAACAAAAGGCACATTTCTGTAGGTGTGTTTTTTTTCTGGAATGGCAATAGTGTCTGCCAGTTCTGAGCAGCTTACACCGCCACGAGGTTGACCCCGTGAGCGAAGGTAGCTGCGTAAATGATGCTCTCAGCCTGCTGGTACACAGTAACCGTCATGGCCGCTACAACGCACATATGTCCCACAGTTCACCTTTCAACACCGGTGTATGTGAAAGAGGCCCAACCAATTGCCGGCGGAAGCTCCTAGGCCAAGGTCTGCGAGGTCAGAAGGCTCCTGAGATTAACGCTGGCTACCGTGACACAGGCACACAGTGCTCATTCTGAGGTCCTGCAGCGTGCAGTGCTCTGTATACTACTAACACAGTAGTCCAACAGGTACCAACAGTGAAACGGTGTGTTGATTCTACAATGGGCGAAGTTAGAACTGCATCTGAGAGTGGAGATGAAGGTACTCCCTTCGACCAGTTGCAATCAACTCTAGGTCCCAACAGTGGAACGGTATCTTGATCCCACAATTGATGATGTGTGTTGTTACTTGCGGCTTAGTTTTACACAACTCCCTCCGTTGAGGTGCATCAGACTCAATGGTTCTGTAGCTAACTAATGCACATGATTAGTGTGCTTGGTTGACACCATTCAGTGGAGTACACCGCGGTATAGCAGGTCCGAATAGTGAAACAGGGTCTTGATTCTATGATTGAGGATGTCAGAAGTTAAAGTCGATGATGATATCTGTGTACCCTCTCCGACCAGGTGCAACCAACTGTAGGTCCCAACAGTGGAACAGTGTCTTGATTCCACAATGGGCGATGTTAGAACTGCATCTGAGAGTGAAGATGAAGGTACTCCCTTCGACCAGGTGCAACCTACTCTGGGAACCCAACAGTGGAACAGTGTCTTGATCCCACAATGGACGATATCTGATATTACTTGCTGCTTGGTTTTACACAACTTCCTCTGTTGGGGTGCATTAGACTCGGTGCTTCCGTAGCTAACTGTTTCAGAAAAGGGGGTGGTGATGAACAGAGTGTCTGAATTAAGCAGACCACTCTTACCCAGTCCAAAGATCAGGGCTTGATCCATCACCGTTATTTATCTCACTGCACCATCCCAGCTCAGAACCTGGCTATATGCAAATCAGTCTGTCCCTGGCCCAGTGCATCATGGGAACAGGGCAGACTAAACTACCAAGCCAATTCTTCACCAGAAAGGAGACAAGCTACCGGGGACCGGTTTCAGGCATTTCAGCCGTCTTCGGCCTGGCTTGCTTGAATCCTGATGGTGCAGTGAGAAAGGGGCTCATGTCTGAGTATACCCTGCCACACCTATAGTGGCCAAAAATGATTCAGAAAAGGGGGTGGTGATGAACAATTCAGACACTCTGTTCATCACCACCCCCTTTTCTGAATCATTTTTGTCCACCATAAGCGTGGAAGGGTATACTCAGATGTGAGTCCCTAGCTCATTATGTGGCTGTGGGCCCTTGCTGACTGCTCTCTCTGGCCTACACTGCAGAGAGCAGTGTTCACAATTCAGATCGAGTCGCTATTGCAGATGATGCAGTGTTGATGGCAACAGACATTGCTCCTAGTACGGCCCGCCCACAGCACGCATCATCGCTGGCTGTGCACAGGCTGAATGCTTTTGATGTGGCTATCTGAGTGCACTAGAACTGATAGACCCTTTAAGAAACAATCTTTTTGTGTATTATTTCAGGTCTATTGTCATTGGGAAATGTTATGAACTAATCAAATGCTTTTTTTTAAGGTCACATGGCAATCGTACACCTAGCGCACAAGGAGACTGCACCCAACGTGATTTTTAGAAAATGTATTTACTATAATATAAGTTTATTACAGTTAGGAATATACAAATGTTTAAAATATTTTAGATTATCGCTTGCTCTCATATACACTTTAAAGTTATTTAGATATAGTTTTGAGACGTAAAAAAAATGAGGGAATGGCGTAGCCGGCGCAACACCATACATCTAAGACATAACACAGGGCCTGGCAGCGTGCACTCGTCACATACTCAACGCACAGCGGGCGTGACCCCATAACGTACATGACGTAATGAGTAGCTTGGTACTGCGTACCCATCGGATACCAAAGTAGCAGCTGGCGCGACCTCATACGTATTTGTTGTTACGCAGGACGCAGTGCCACGAACCCGTCGGATATGAATTTTCGCGTTTAGCAAAATGGCGGATAGGATTTGGTTGCTGATGGAGCTTGTTTGACTACCAATGTGGGACTCTCGTTTACTCCAAAAAAAAATGATATACATATTTTGGGGGGAGGATTTAAAACATTACATACTTTTTAAAGTATTAAAAAAGGATAATAGAGTTCCAAAATATTAGTTAAAAATTAAAAAAAATAGGTTTTATAAATATTAAAATAGAAATCAACATTTTAAAAACCTTCCAAATTAACTGAAAAAAACCATAGGTTTTACAGACGTTATAGTTAGGAATTAGCATTTAAAAAACCTTTTAAATTTACTAAAAAAAGATAGGTTTCAGGGATGTTATAGTTAGTTGGGCATTTGACTCATATAAAACCATAGAAATTTGCCTGTTATAGTTAGTTGAGCTAACTATAACTTGCTCGCCCACAATGCACTGCTGATGACTTCACATATTACATCACTCATGACATGGTCAGTGACGACACTCATGAGATCTCTGCTGACCTCTCAAATGACATCACTGATGACATCATCCACGTGATAATCTGATGCACATATTGATGCCCTGATATAAAGTTCAATACACCCACTGTAAAATACAGACTACTATTTTTGAAACCATACAAACAAGAATGGCAGATGCAATATACCACCGACTATTTCCTAGGTCTATCCACACATCCAGTCACTTATACATGCAGTTACTCATCAATAAAGTACTATAATATGCACTCATACCCCTATACATACAGTCACACTCCACCACTCATCCATAGAGTTTCTCACATACCTAGTCAGTCAAGCAAAGAATGAATCACATACCCATTTACTCATGTATACAGGTATACACACCAACTTAGTTATTTATACACACACCACATCACGTATTTATGCAGATACTAACAAATACTTACTGTCTTTTACAATCACTGATACAAGCAGACACTAATTTATACACCCACTATTCAAATAACTGACAATCACGTATAGTCATTTATATACTCCAACACTCACATATACTGCCCTAAAACATATGTAGATACTCACACATATACCACTGACACATTCATTCACTCACCAAGACACCCATACACACACTAACTCACCCATACAGCCCTTCCCAGATGCACTTTTGAATCCATACAATCAGTGAATCACCCACTCAGACATCTATGCACAGAGTCACAGACCCCCCACTCACCCACACAGACACTCAGGCACTCATACAGATACTCAGACAACAAAACAATAACCCATATAGACACTCATGTAGCTACTCACCAACCCATGCAGCCACTTTCACACCAACTGAGAGATTTTCACACAGTTTAGTCACTAACCCATGCATTCAGTAAACACGTTCAATCACTCACTTATACAGTCAGTCACGCACCTACTAAATAATACCTTCAAGCACTTGTAAATCCACTCATTCTTCAATACATCTTGGCATAGATATATATGAAAAAAATTTAAACTTTACAGAAACACACATTCACTGGATGATGTCATCAGTGATGTCATTTGAGATGGCATCAGTCATGTCACTGACCATGTCATGAGTGATATAATATGTGACGTCATCAGCAGTGCATTGCGGGCGCACAAGTTATAGTTAGCTATAAATTAAAGTTTCCCTTCTGCTTTTCTAAAAGAAAGAAACCCCCTCCCCGTCCAACTAAACAAAACACACCCATAGGTCTAATGTCCAAGTAGCTGGTTCAATAGGCTAACAGTGCAGTATGAAGCTTATAATGCTCCCTCCTCCGTCTGACACCCCCCCCCTCCCACCCCCACCATCGGTGCTTAGGTAGATGTGCAAAGAGCGTGTGGTAGGAGACATTACAAATTCTGACGGGAATGCTGTGCGCTTATTGCATTACGGGGACGCAGGCTGCTCTACGGCATCACTAGCGGTCTCACTAAGTGTGTTGTGATCGCGCAGGGCCTGCACCAATGTCTCCCACGCCTGTGCTGATTCTAGCGCCTTCTCATTCTGCTGCTGCCTCGCTAGCTGATACCTCAGGGTGCTCTCTCCCTCAGCCCATTTAAGAAATTCATTGCGCCATTTAGCGCCCGTTGGACCAACTCGTGCCTTCCAGTGTCGAGTTATTTCTCGTTTCGCCAGGAGTAACCCCATGTCAATAAATTTACTGGTAACTTTGTTTTTGGGGGTATGAGGAAACCAGTGCAAGATCCCAACCGCAATATCGAATTGTAGGGACCGCTCTGTAACCCTGTTAAAGGTGTCCCCTATCAATGTCCAATAGGAGGACAAAGCGGAGCAGGACCATAGCGTGTGAATAAGGTCAGCCCCAATCGTCCGGCATCTAGGGCAGGCCGCAGTGTCAGAGGTGAAGTATTTTTGTATCTTCTCCGGGGTCAGGTATGCGCGGTGCAATATGGAAAAGTGGACCAATTGGAACCGAGCGTTACAAGTGCTCTTCCAGGCCCTGCGCATCAGCTGGGCCCACGTGGTCTCCGGGATGTCCCTCCCTATGTCTGCCTCCCACCGGGTCCTGAGTGTGTCCAATGGAGGTAACCGCTCGTTAACCATCCTGGAGTACAAGCCCGTTACAGCTTGGATCGTTCCTACCGCCATCATGACATATTGACATGCTGCTGACGTCTGTGGTTCTTCAAAACCATTCTGCCAGTGCCTTGGGAGCCTGACATGCTGGATACCATCTCCAACACCCCCCGCCATTCCGCTGTAGTCTCCACTGTCGATGCTCGGCCAAGTCGGCCTCGGCGATTCCGGATCCTCTTAGACCTCCGCTGTAGGCCTACCTCCGAGGTAGTCGAGAAGGAGGACCCAGGTCCATCTTTGCCAGCTCTGTACAGTTCAAGCCAGCTACACGCTTCATCCGGGGTATCAAAGAATTGGGTCGTGCCATCCAGGATGATGTGGAGCCTTGCCGGAAATAGCAAAGAATACTGGATGCTCTCACTTCTCAGTTCACGTTTGATCGCTAAGAAGGAGTCTCGCCTCCACTGGGTAACATAAGTGTAATCCGGAAAAATGTTCACCCTACTGTTTGCCACCTGGTACGGTCCATTTAGTCTGGCGGCATTGAGAAGCAAATCTCTCTCGCGGAAATGTAGCAACCACGCCACCACCGGACTTGGGGGTCGGCCAAGTTGCGGCGGCCTAGACGGCACCCTGTGCACCCGTTCTAGGGTGTAAAAGGAGGAGAGCCCCTCAGGTGCCACCACCGTCCTGAGCCAGTCCTCTAAGTAGGCCACCATGTCACCACCTTCGATTTTTTCCGGCAGGCCCACCACACGGATGTTGTTCCTTCTATTGCGCCCTTCCGCGTCCTCTGCTTGTCACTCCAGAGCATCTATGCGGGTCAGAGCGTCCTTCATGGCGGCGGCTAAAGTTTTTTGTGCAGGTTCTAGGATTCAAACTGAGCTCTCCACTTCCTTGACTCTGTCCGAGAGCTTACCGTGGTCCGCCCTGACCAAGCCCAGGCTCGTCGAGACCTGGGCAATGTCTAGTTGGAGGGCCGACCGCGTTTCAGTTATCGCCGCCAGGATCCTGTCGAGTTGTTGCTGGAGGTGTGGACTCCCCGACATCTCCGGGTCCAATCGATCTTCTGAGTGCCACCCTTAGTACTCTTTGGCTTCACCATGGTGGCCGCGGTCTCCAGCGGTGGACCTGGTGGTTGCCCAGTCAAGGGAGGATCAATCGGAATTCCTTCGACTCCCTTCGAAGGACCCGTGCCGATGCGGACCGCAAACCAGTTTCCGGTGTGGCGGCAGGAGATATCACGACTGCCCGTAAGCCAGGTGCACAGAGCTGGGTGCTCGTCCAAGCGGGTTCATCCAACTGCAGAGAGTATAGGAGTTCAGTGATAACTGTTAGTGGGTCTTCGCAGGCTTGGCGAGGTCGCCGGGATCAGGCAGCAATGGCGTCCGTCGTTGATGCCACGTGGCGCGGGCACCAAACGAACCGTCTCTCCTGCCAGGCTGCAGTGGCAATGGGCCGGGCGAAGGCCGGCAGCACTCCCCTTGGAAGCAAAAGGGCAGAAGGGGGGGGAGAAGGGTCACTATCAGACAGTAGCGCACAGCCGGGGTCTTCGAATTCCTCGAGTCACCGTCACCTTCGTCACCAATTGCAGGCCTTACCGACCACCAGGTTTGGCCTACGTGGATACAGTGGCTAGGCCGATCCTCATCCAGCCACTCTCTCTGCGCCCCAGTATTCGGGCGGGGCTCAGGACTCTTGTAGTGTGGTTCAAGTGGGCCCACACGCTACCGATTCCAAGGATCGAGATGGCGGAGGTCGGTGTCGTCTCGAGTAGGACGAGGTGTCGAGTAGCTCCCCCTTCTCTCCGCGGCTTCGTGGCGTGTTCAGGGCCCGGCCGAGCGGCGGTCTCGATGGACACCGTTTGAAAAGTTCACAGTTGTCTCCATTCGCTCAGGCAATCGGCATTAGCATCGTTCCTCCATAAGGGGAAGGAAGAAGAAGGTGTCGCCGGAGTCGCCGGTCCCCCTGGGTCCACGGGCCACTTCAGGACCACGGAGATGGAGCGGGCGCCATCTTGAGCTCCGCGCCGCTCTCCCCGTGGGCTCTCATTCACCTCGATCGGGCATCGCTGCAGTACTCCAAAGTGGCCCCCCGGCTCAGCACTCACTGCACTCAACGATCTGGGGGTCGGGGGGCCTGTGTCGCCCGGGGATCAGGATTAATGGTGGCTCGATCGCGGAGCCGAGCGCTCAGGCGACCTCCACAATCGGCGCTCAAGCCACGCCCCCTTTGGTGAAAGATTTTATGATCGCGAAGATCGCGTTTTGGTCTAAATTGGCCTCCGTTATTAACTTTGAATAGTACTCTCTTTTAGCAATTTTGATATGGTCGTGATGAAGTTTTCTGCTCTTTTTATAAGCTATTCTATCCACACTATTATACGACCTTCTCAATTTACGTTCCTGTAGCTTACATTTGGAATGATTTAATGCTAAATCGGGCGTGTTTCTCTAGTGGCATTAGCTTGTTGCAAACAGTTGTAAGCCAGGAGTGGAGACGGTAAGAGTCCTCCCCTGGATTTCCTGTCAGAGTGGGTGTGAGTGCTTGTGCGTGGGTGGCCAGCTAGGGATTGTCAACAAATTGAGCACATTTACTTCTAGGTTGAGAGTCAGGAGAATGTAAATCAGAGTGACTTTTCTGTGGCATCATGATTATAAGTGGTACCAGAAAATGGTCTGACCAGATCAGCGGGATAGGGGTATCTACTGATGGGGACGAGAAGTTGGAGCAGACCCCATCTAGGATAAGGCCCACCTGATGAGTTGGAAGCTCCACTAGTTTTTTTAAAGTCAGGAGCTCTATACTTTAAGGGAAATGATACGCTCCTGGTGCAAGTCTAGATTCAAGAGGAAGATTGAAGTCACCAAACAGCGTAAAATTAGCATATCCAAGTAGCTGACTTAGGGAGTCTCCAAGGGAGTCTGTGAAGGCGGAACTTTGCCCTGGAGGACGATAAATAAGGGCACCTGAGAAAGACATGGAGGCATTTAGGGAGACGCAAAAGCCTAAGCTTTCCACACCCTTGATAGTGCTGAGGTCAAAGTTAAGAGCCATTTAATCTATCCTTCCTATAGATTTTGTAATTGGGTGGAAGTGCTACTGCTAGATCAAGATTGCACTAATCCTTCAACCATGATTCTTTTTTATTTTTTATTTTTTTATTAGAAAATACATGAGTAACAGAAATAAGACTGAACACATGCAACACAATATCAAATAACAAATTACAATTGATAATTATTTATACCACAATAGAAATAAAGAGCAAATTTGAAGAAAGAAGAAAAAGATAAAATGTGGTACTGATATCATTCGTACACCTACAATCAAAACTTTTTCAAAAGTCAGTATCCAAATAGGATAGAACGGCGCCCCAGATTTGCTGACCCAGTTTTTGTTTACGCCGACCTTTGAGAGCATATAAACTATACTCCATATTAAACATTGAAAAAAACCTTGCCCTCCAAACCACGAATGATGGGGCATCCTTTTGTAACCAGTCAGAGGATATACATAATCTTAACACTGCTGTAGCTAAAAAAAACAAATATACATTCTTACTTGTTGCAGCTTCAGCCACAGCCCCCATCTCTACCCCTAGCATAATCTGCACAGGTGACAAATGTATAGGCAATCCCAAAAGTTCAGATAGAAACTTATGCAGCTGCCCAATAGTATACTTAGTGATAGACATGCATAAAAGATATGTACAGCGTCAGCGGCTGGGTTCCCACAATGAAAGCATTTTCCCTCTGGGTCCCCACCCCATTTGGCGATCTTGTCCGGTGTGTAATACAGATGGAAGATGGTCTTATAGTGTTGGGCGGTTAACTTAGCAGATAGAAATAATTGTCCAGCTAGTGCAAGAGAAGTCTCTAGTTGTATATCCTGACATCCTAGTCTATTCTCCCATTTACGCCCTTGCTCCTCCAAATCATTCGGCTTCATACTAAGCATGAGTGAATATAATGTCCCAATTCTTGCTGCCTTTCTATTTGCTTCTATCAGAAGATTGGGTTGAATATTCCCACAGGTCTTCAAAAGATAGTTTCTGATTTGCAAATATTTAATAAAATCCTCCTGGGGCAGTTGATATTGCTCCCTGAGTTGTTCAAATGATTCAAAACCATCTTCCAAAAACAGATCCCCAACCAGGGTGATGCCTTTGGTTCTCCAATTATATACAATCCAATCCCAAAATTCACTTGGAAAAAAAGTTGTTGCTGCCAATGGTGTATACCACAATATTTTTTCGAACACATACATTTTCTTAATTGCTTTCCAGACTTTATATGCAGCACTGAGTATCTTAAATTTAGTACATTTGTAATCCTCCAGTCTAGATTCAAAACAGACAATTTTTTGCTTTCGCACCTAGCATCACCTGATATATAGAAGCGCACTCATCTATATCTGCAGGCCCTACCCCTGTGAGCAAAATGTTCATGTGTTGTACCATACATGCATAATAATAAAGGGTAAAATCAGGCATGGCCCAGCCACCGACCATTCTGGGTAAACCATATACCGCATTGCCCTCTGCTCTTTCCCACAAAACCCTAAGAATCTCATACATATAGACTGTAATTGTGCAAGACTGGCTCTCGGTATTTCCAAAGGTACACACCTGAAAAAATATAACATTTTTGGAAGGATCATCATCTTTAGTACATTGCACCTCCCTACTAACAAAAGATGCAAACATTCACACTGGTCGAGTTGCCGACAAACCCCCGTCATCAGCTCTCCCCAATGGGACTTAACCAGCGCTGCCGCCGAAGTGCGGGTCCGCACTCCCAAATATGCAACTTCTTATAAGACCCTTTGATTCATATATGAGGTAACATTCAGACATATGATCTGAGTTTTGGCTGTATTTAGCTTGTAACCAGATACGGCCCCAAACTCTGTTACCAGTTGCTTAATCTCCTGCATTGCCGCTGATGGTTTAGATGATACAACAGCATAAGCAACAACCCGGTATTGTTGGGCCTGTATAGTTATTGCTTGAATCCTTGAGCTTGCTTCAATCATTTTTAAAAATGGGTCAATATGTAATGAAAATAATCATAGAGAACATGGGCACCCTTGTCTGGTGCCACGCCGAATGAGAACCGCCTCTGATCAAGTCCCATGGTGTATATCCTGGCAACAGGTTGACGATATAACGTTTGTACAGCTGTGATGTACCGTTGACCGAAGCCACATTGCCGCATTACATCCCATAAAAAGCACCACGAGACTCGACCGAAAGCCTTCTCGGCATCTAATAAAATAAGGCTGAGTGAGCCCCCAGTAGCATTGGCATGATCTAATAATGTTATTACCCGATTTACGGGGTTTGTCTTCCGCGATTTGGAATAAATCTGTGCTGTCGAATTGACACCAATGGAGTGATAACTGTCGCCAACTTGGTGGCCAATATCTTTGAATAGATCTTGCCATCAGTGTTCAGTAGAGAAATAGGGCGGTATGAGGCCGGGAGTTCTGCTGGTTTGTCTTATTTCCGAAACACAACAATACTAACTTCGTCCCGAGATTTAGGAGCAACACCATTCTGAGCCTCTCTGACTGTTGCTCGCATGTCCACTTTTAACGCACCAAAAAAGCATTTATATATCCAGCTGCAATTTATCAGGGCCGGCTGCCTTACTAGTTGCTAGCCCATATATTGCTGTTCCAATTCATCCATCGTGATTGGGGCATCTAACCTTGCTACCTCCTCCGCAGTCAGGCCCTGCTCCCAATACTGGTGAAGAGTATTTCTGCTCTGTGACTATCATAGTAATCTCCGGCATATAATGTATCATAGAACTGCTTAAACACCGCTAATATACCGCTCTCGCTATCAATGGAACACCCACCAGAGTCTATGATATTATTAATTCTTTGGGACGTTTCTTTTACTCTGAGCTTTTGGGCTAGACACCTGCCACTTGCCTCCCCATACTCATAATGCTGCTGCTGCTTAATGACATATTGTTTCGTAGCCTCCTGACTCCAATAAAGGTTTATTTTGGCCTTGGAGTGGGCTACCTCAGTTGCCAACTCCCCAATGTCAGCTCCATTACGTATGCCTTGCACAAGCAACTCCTCAGCCTTTATAAGACCCTGGTACAGCTCCTGAAGTTTTAGCCCCAGCTTTTTTTTATTATACAGCCCATAACTGAGGGGTTCCCACCTAAAAGCGGCTTTAAAAGCATCCCAAACAGAACCAGTATGCGTGCCACCACAATTAATGCGAAAAAAGGCAGCAATCCATTCTTCCATATATTCTAAGAATTTTTGGTCATATAATAATTTGCGATCAAAGGAGAACCCACTAGGCTTAGTAACTACGTCGTGCCGAGGATAGTTAGAACCACTGGGCCATGATCAGACATCACCCGCGGATAAACCTGAATAGAAGAACCATTTAACACACTCTGTGAAGCAAAAATATAATATAATCTCACTAGCATTTGGTGAGGGAAAGAAAAGAAAGTATATCCCGCTTCAATACCCCTAAGTAAAGCCCAAGCATCTACCAAGCCATGTGCATACATCAATGATTGTAGTGCTTCGAACACCCGTGGTTTCCTACGCATATATCTTAAATTTTTATTACACAGTATATTTGGTGCCAAGTTTATATTTAGATCCCCGCATAGTATCACTGGTGTAGGCCATGTTGCTAATTCAACATTCAGAAAATCTATGATTGCTGCTTCATCTAAATTAGAGCTGTATATCGAGCAAAACGTAAATTTCATTGCCCCTACAGTACATTCTACTATTGCCCATCTCCCAATCCCATCCGTTAAAATTCTACCCGTATTGCCAATATATTTTTTAGCCAAGATTGCTACACCCCTGGATGTACCAGCCTGTTTGATGCATGCCACTAAATCATACCCCAACTCTGTTAGCAATTTCCTCTTGGCCCAGACTTTGTGTGTCTCCTGGAGGCACATAACATCACAACAAAGCATCCGCAATTCCTCTGCAACCCGTTGTCTTTTATCCTGGGAGTTCGAACCCCTGACATTCTGTGTACCTATTCTGATACCCTTAGCCGCCATCATATTCCTTGCTAGAACCACCTCTAAGCCGCCTGCACTGGATTACCCACACTTTCAAACAATGTAAAAAACTGTACTCATGTATTATTTTTATTTTTTTAACACCACCCCCCTCCACCACCCCCCCAACTCCCCCAGCCCCGCCCCCCCACACCAACCAAACCGGGGCTTAAGGATCATCTCCTCTGCGATGGAGAATGATTGTGCGCTGCCCCCCCCCCCGGTCCCTCACTTAGCCATCAACCTACTGCAGAACGTCTCTTCCAGCACCTTTATCATTTCTCTCCCTCTGTCATCTTTGAGCTGAATACCTATAACTAGGCATGTAAACAATATATCATATACTTTTCACCCAATAGCAACCACATATTCTATTCATATATGGTTCATGCTCTACTCAATCTCCTAGTTAAAGAGTTAAACAAACCAAAAAGAGAAAGGAGAGGAGAGAGAAAAGAATTAGAGATAAGAGCATACAAGAAAAATAATCCGCCTGGAAGAGAATATACAGCTAACTTAATACAGCATGCACTAAGCAGGTACAGGACTTTCCTCGCTACCCAAAGTCTTTAGAAAGTCTTGTGCAAGTATCTCCGAGGTAAAGTAGCGGGTTTGCTCTTTATATGTCACTTTTAGTTTTGCAGGATTAAGAAGGAATGCCAGAGCGCCTTTAGCTTGGAATGCTGCTATCATCTGCCGCAATTGCCACCTTTGCTTAACTGTGCCAGGGCAAAAGTCAGGCCGAACGAAAAATTCACACCCCTTACCAACACGCCTCTTATCAGGCCGGGCCAAGTCAAAAATTGCCTCACGTTAGAGCTAATTGTTGAGACAAATTAAGATTGCTCTAGGATGTATATTCGTCCCAGCTCTGAGGTCGCCTTTTCTCTTACGTTGGACAATTGGAAATCTGTGAGCCCTACTGAACTCAGTCTCCCAGTTCCAATCGTTTAATTCCAGGAAAGCCTCCTTAAACATTTCCACAATAAATTTTCTTGTATCCTGCCCTTCTTTCGTCTCCGCAATGCCGAGGACGCGTAAATTATTACGTCTTGCACGATTCTCCAAGTCTGTCAACTTCCAGTCGACATCTAACTTAGTCTTTTGGAGCAATCCTCGGCACCAGAAATGCGCTCCTCTGCTTCTACTACTCGGGTAGTTATATCCGCGCAAGATTTAACAATCCGCCTAACTGCATTTTGTAATTTCCTTACAGCGCCTTGTGTGCACAGCCCTTCAGCTTTTGTCTCCTCCCGATGGGCCATTATGCTCTTATAAATTATGTTCAAAGTAACAGGGGTTTCATCCTCATCATCTACATTTTCTATCAGCCGTGCTCCATCCAGGCCTAAATCTCCCCCTGCCGCCATTTCCCATCTAGGCTGATCAATAGCTGCTGTCAAAGCATGAGAGGGGCGCTCACCAAGATCCATAGTTTTTTTCACAGTTTCCTGATATACGGACTGCTCTACTTCATCCTCTTCGTCCTGTCCATCCCCCCAATCCCCCTCTGTACTTGAAATATCATTGTCATTTTCATTATCATGTTCTGAGACTACCAAGAGATCAGACATGGAGTAAAGCTTTCCCTCTGATCCTGCATACTCCGCCTCATTACCTTTGACCAAAGAGGAACTTTCATTATCTAAAGTTGGGCTATCCAGTAGTGCTGCGGTTATGTTCAATTCATTACTATTAGATAACAGGGCTGTATCTGTTCCTACTTCGGCACAAAGCCCATTGTTCCTCGCTGCAGCGGGGAGCACACTATCCACAGGAGTTATGTGCACAGAGCACTGATCAGGTACGCTCGGGTCTTCAATTACTTTAATGATACTTTATTTAGCTTTAACTGCTAGGCGTTGAAGATTGCAGGCACTGTGCGGATTTTATCACTGACATCTTGCTGTATGTCCTGCTGATTTCCACCATCTCTCAGCTCCCCTGCCATGGAGTTGTTGCCAACTCGCTCTCACTGTCAGCGAGTGTTGGGTGTCTGGGAGGCAGGTTCAATAGCTGTTAGTCTGTATTTGCCAGCCCGCCTTTTACCAGGATCTCCTCCCTCAGTTACAGTTGTGCCACCTGTAGCTGCCCCGGAGCCCACCACACCAGTTGAGCCTGCAGGGTCTGCCCCCGCACCCCCGTTCCTTTTCGCCCCTCTTCCTTTGGGCGCCATCCCCCCGGACACACTACACGGACTGCCCGCACTGGATCCTTACCAATTACAAACACAGCCTTGCAAGAGTCTTTTAGCGCGTCTCCCACCGCGGGCTCAATCCACCAAGCTCACACCGCGAGACTGGGAGCAGCTGCCGTAGGGTCAATCCACAGCCGCTAAACTCCGCCGGATTCCACGACGCTCCCCCGCGGTGTTCTCCGCCTCTACCCTGCCCCTCCCTCTGGTGTTTCTCAGGTGTTTCTGCAAGCTGCGAGCTCCACTGTCCACTCGGCTCTCCACGTCTATTGCTCCACTCACCGTTGTCTGCCGTTTTCCACCGTTTTCCGCTGTACTATACACTGTACTCTGCAATCGAGCCCTCCCCAGATTGAGAGGAGATCCAGCGCTGCACAGAAATCCTGCCCGCAAGCCTCACACGCCAGTAGGGTCAAGCCAGGTAAGGAGCCACGGGGAGCAGTTCACTGACCACTCACACAGCCACGCTAGAGGCTGCCATCTTGCCCCTACTTGTTATGATTCCACCTTCAACCATGATTCAGTGATAAATAAAAAATCAATTTGCTGATCTAGCATTAGAGCCCTAACATCTTGACAATGTTTGCTAAGTGTTCTAGCTTTGATTCAGCCTCCTCTGATTTTGAATTTGTGTATGTAGTGGGTAGGCTTATCCTTTTTATTGATGTTGGAGGGCCCAGAAGGAAGTCCATTCTGCACTTATAGCAGGAGCATGCCCCCCATATTTTTTCAGGTGCAATCTGGCATTTGCAATGTCCCTTAGGATTAAGGAGTTTTAAAGCCTCAGAACTATGTACCAAATCCGGTTGAAATCGAGCAGGGTTTCCTGCCCTTGTTGCGTCCTTGTCATGGACGGGTGTAGACGGGCTTGCCTTTGGCACGCCTTCGGTGCGTCCGGCCCAGCATAAGACTAAATAGCTGGCCGGGCGGGGGAGGCTCCTAGGTTCTCATCGCCCTACTGGAAGTTATCCAAGCCGGGAATCAAGTCGGCCAGGAGAGGGTGTGTCCGCTTCCCTCCAATCCAACGGCAGGAAGCCGGCATTGGACCGGGGAAATGAGGACAAGCTACGAGCTCAGTGCCATAAGAGTAACAAGGATTTAAAACCAGACAAATTGCCAGAACTTGAGTGCAACGTTAATACATTTGAAAAGTAAGTGACAGATAATTCATTTTAAAAGAATGGCAGGCTTTAAAACATGCTGACTGCTGACTGGTAAGTGCAGGTTGTGAACCCAAAGTTAAAACGAAGGAAAGTCAGACAAAATTCTTGCGGGTAATAGCATAATACACAATGAGGACTACTCTCACCTCCCTATTCCACTGCCCGTCCAGCCCAGCATGAAACTAAATAGCTGGCTAGGTGCGGGAGGCTCCTAGGTTCCGGTCTCCCAACCGGAAGTTACCCAAGTAGGGAATCAAGTCGGCCAGGAGAGGGTGTGTATGCTTCCTTCCAATCAAACGGCAGGAAGCCAGCGTTGGACCAAGGAAGTGGAGACAAGCTACGAGCTCAGTGCAATAAGAGTAAGCAAGGATTTAAAACCAAACAAATTTCCAGAACTTAAGTGCAACATTAATACATTTGAAAAGTAAGTGACAGATAATTAATTTAAAAAAATGGCGGGCTTTAAAACACGCTGACTTCTGACTGGTAAGTGCTGGTCGTGAACCCAAAGTTAAAACGAAGGAAAATCAGACAAAATTCTTGCTGGGCAATAGCTTAATACATAATGAGGACTCCTCTCACCTTCCTATATGAGTCAAATGTCCAACCAACTATAACACCCCCGAAACCTATGTTTTTTTAGTGAATTTCAAAGGTTTTTTAAATGCTAATTCCTAACTATAACATCTGTAAAACCTATGTTTTTACCAGTGAAAAAAAAAAAAAATATATATATATATATAGAGAGAGAGAGAGATAGACAGAGATATCTATATATCTATTACCTACTGGCGATAGCCAGTAGGTATATATAGTTAGGATTTTTTCTCTATGGGACTTTTGAAAATTCTATGTCTAATAACTTTCGCGTTTGTAGACGGAATCGGCTTACATTTTCAGGAAAATGGCACATTTTGTTTCTGAGCAGCCCTTGAAAATTTGGGGGGGTTTTGTCAAGGGGGGGCCGAGAAAAAAGGGGGGTCCCAAAACGCGTTTTTCCCATTCATTTTTCCATAGGGCGTTTGGCCTCACTTTTAGCTCGAACGGCTGAATGGATTTGCACGAAACTTGGCAAAATTGTAGGGACTGTTAGCCCGATGTGCCTTTGCTAGGTCTCAAGATATGTGCTCCAGTGGATTTTGAGAAATTAACGTTTTAAAAAACAGATATATCTGTGACAGCGTCCCGGGTAGCGCTCCGGTTCGCGAACTTTTCGCGTAACGGAACTTTGCGAAGCGAAGCTGATTGGCTCTCCAGTGTCTGTCAACATTCTAAACAGTCCGGAACGGCCGCCATCTTGTCTCTCGGTAGGATCGAGAGACAAAAGGAGGAGAAAAACGAAGGGGGAATTTAATGAAAGGGGGCAAGGTAGACCCTTCTTGACCCCCTAGGAATGATGTTGGGGTTATTAAAGGGTCCCGTGGGGCAAATAAAAAAAAATTGATTTTTTGCGGTAGAAGCGCTTCCCGGTTCGTGAACTGGGTAGCGAAACGGGAAGTCGCCATTTTGTGTTTCGTTTTAATTAAATTACAAGATGGAGGAAAAACAATGTGAGATGTGGGTATAAGGGGGTACGGGAGACGTATCCTGACCCCCTATGTTTTCTGAGGGTGGCTAAGGATGCTCATATATGTTGATACTTGTCTTCCAGCGGCTGCGCGTGAGCGTTTTTTTTTTTTTGCTGCGTGACGTCTGTTAACGTTCGATTTGAAGGAAATCAGGAAGTGTTGACCGCCATTTTGACACTGCGGGTAAATATATTGTTAAAAAGAATTGTTTTAAATTAATCTGTATTGATAAATATTGTCTGCGCCATCTTGCTTTTTTTCCAATGCCACACTTTTGTTGTGCACGGCAGCCATTTTAGATGCCTTGACCAGACCCACTCTCTGCACGCCGCGGATCCTCAGCATGGCTTCCCACCCTCGCAAGCATCTCCCCCACGCACTGGTTACCCCAGCTCTCTCTCTCATGCATGGGTCATAAACATCCCCCCATCTGCGCTGCTCTTCCCTGAGAATCACACCCCGTGCCCGCCCGACACCTCCCTTTCACCTTATTCACTACCGCACCCTCTGACACTCCTCTTCCTCTGTGTCCGATTGTCCAGGCCGGTCCCAGGCTATCACCTATCCCTGCGGAAGTAGTTTATGGCCCCAACTGTAAAGAATCACCCCTCTTCAAAGGAGTTACAGTAGATCAAGGCCCCCACCCCATGAGATCCGTCACACCACACGCGTTCCTACTATCTGATAACGATCCTGTATTGTGATTGGGGAGGGGATTCTCACTGTGAGGGTGTGTGGGACTGAGCCTGAAGCGGAAGATTCCAGGGATGCCTTTTTGTACATCAAAGTCTTCACAATTATGTGTCACATTAAAAATATATAGCACTCCAACAAAGTAGTAGGATTATAACACTTTAATAACTTATAAATATATACAACGCTCCAACAAAGTAAACACGTAAAAAAAAAACATTTAAAACAAAGCAACAATGGTCTTCTGTGAGGTGGCGTCAGTAGCGGTCTGTTGTGCAAATAGTCCGAAGGCAGCACAACGCGCTGAGATCTGGACGGCACCCAGGTGATGTCCTTTACTTGCAGCACTGGTCTTGGCATCCTACAATGCTGTGCCGAAAAACGGCGTGGGGCCCCCCGGGGGGGGGGAGGCTGCGTGAATGGGCCTCTCCAGGTGGAGGCTCCTCTGCTGCAATGGGGCGCCCCTTTAGCGTTTCAGTTGCCATTCAGCGGTTTTCCGCCCGCTTTTGCTGCACTGTGCCTCATCCGCCATTCAGTTGTTTATTGCCCGCTCTTGCGGTAACAGCGTCTCGCCCACCATCTAGTTGAATTGCGCCCACTCTTGCGGTGCAGCGATAGGCGGCTGCCACAGGACTCTTAAAATGGCGGCCGGCTCTTCGGATTTTGGCCTGGTCCACTAAAATGGCCCTGGGACACCTTGGAACTCGGATGCTTGCCTGCTAGGGCCCCATTCTCGAAAGCGTCCCCTCAGCTTTGAAGATTCTACAAAAGTCATGGGGGCCCCCGACTCCCGCAGGCTTCCGGTGGGGAGCGGCTGCCATGATTGCTTGTGGAATGGCCACGACGGAGCTACGAGATGGTGGTGCTCTCATGCTGACGCCAGCTTCAGTCTGAAACATCCAGAAACACTGTAGACTATCAATTCGATGACTTCCGGTGGAGCCTCAACGTGACCCGATAGGGAAGAACTTGCCCTCCCCTCTTTTGATTGATGGTTCTTGTTGCCTGTCCCCTCTGTTGTCATCTAACGGAACCTTTTTTGGATTGCCGAGTGAGAAAAAAAAAGGTGGGGCTTTCATCGTTTGGGAAAAAAAAATGTTTTAATCCAATGAAAAGTGTTATTTTTAGGTCATATGATCAAGCATTTCATCATTAAGAAACCAAAAGTAAAATGAACCAATGAAAAGTTTTACAAAGAAGTCACATGACCTGTTATGCGGTTTTGGGCTATAAAAAGCCAAAGGCAGCACAACGCACCGAGATCCGGATGGCACCGAGGTGGTGTCCAGCAAGTTGCCGCACTGGTGTGGCCATCCTACAATGCTGTGCCGAAAGACGGCGTGGGGTGCCCGGGGGGGGGGGAGGCGGCACGAACTGGCCTCTCTCGCCTCCCCAGGTGGAGGCACCTCATCTGCAGTGGGGCGCCTCTTACGTTTCACTCGCCGTCCAGTTGAGTTGCGCCCGCACTTGCTGCTACAGTATGCCGAAGGTAGCACAACGCGCCGAGATCCGGATGGCACCGAGGTGGTGTCCAGCAAGTTTCACTGGTGTGGCCATCCTACAATGCTGCGCCGAAAGACGGCGTGGGGTGCCCGGGGGGGAGAGGCGACGTAAACGGACCTCTCCCACCTCCCCAGGTGAAGGCACCTCATCTGCAGTGGGGCACCTCTTAGCGTTTCACTCGCCTTCCAGCTGAGTTCTGCCCGCTCTTGCGGCACAGTGCCTCACCCTCCATCCAGCTGAGTTCCGCCCGCTCTTGCGGTACAGCGTCTCACCCGCCATCCAGCTGAGTTTCGCCCGCTCTTGCGGTACAGTGACTCGAACGCGCCGAGATCCGGATGGCACGGAGGTGGTGTCCAGCAAGTTTCACTGGTGTGGCCATCCTACAATGCTGCGCCGAAAGACGGCGTGGGGTGCCCGGGGGGGGGGGGAGGCAGCGCAAACGGGCCTCTCCCTCCTCCCCAGTTGGAGGCACCTCATCTGCAGTGGGGCGCCTCTTAGCGTTTCACTCGCCTTCCAGCTGAGTTCCGCCCGCTCTTGCGGTACAGTGACTCACCCGCCATCTAGCTGAATTGTGGCTACTCTTGTGGTGCAGCGATAGCCGGCTGCAACAGGACTCTCAAAATGGTGGCCAGCTCTTTGGATTTGGGCCTGGTCCACTAAAATGGCCCTGGGGCACCTTGGAACTCGGACGCTTGCCTGCTAGGGCATGGGCCCCATTCACGAAAGCGTCCCCTCTTTTGACTGATTGTTCTTGTTGCCTATTTCTTCTGTTGTCATTTAACGGAACCTTTTTGGACTGCCGAAAGGGGTTCTGGTCCGACCGCTGGTTGGTGGAGACATTTTGACTATATCCTGGACCTGCCCGGCCTCGCCCAAAATGGCACCGGTATAAATGGGACTCGTAACTCCTTGTTGTGTACTGGTTGCCCAACCTTGATATCACGAGATACGTATGCAGTTTTGAAGCACATGGCGGGCGGGGACGAGAATTGATTGAACATTTGGACATCCCTATTGATATTAAGTTCTGATGTGTTATTGATTACTGTATTATTGAAAGTTCGAATTAACGTCACCCATGGTACTTGCCCGCAAATGTATATCTAGATAATTTTATTGTAACTGGTCCTGTCGTACTTTAATTATAAAATGTACGTCCACCGATTCCGCAAATGTTAGACACCTTAGTTCTTGCAACCTAATGGGTCGCCCGTTACGTTCTTCTACATTGTAAATGTCCCCTCATCATATACGATTCCAGTTTGCTCCGTGGCCGGCCCACGTGGTTATAGGCCCGTATTTGTATACTGACATTTTCACAATAAAGGTTTTTAAAACAAAACATGGTAGTAGTTCCTACATTGGTAAAGTTTTGAACAATAGCCACTGTTTTCGAATCAGTAAAAGGCAAGTGAAATAAAGCAGTCCAATTACATGACGGTTACAAGGTATAATACGCAGGAACGCAGTAAGGATAAATGGTCAAGGGCTGTTGTGTTTTCCACTCCTGCAACATAAAGTGATCGATAAGAATCCGATATTCATGCCTATCAGCGACTAAGACAGCAGGCCGAGCCTCTTTTGTTCAACGGCTCCCTCATGGGACGAAGAAACGCCCTTTTTCTCGAAATAGGAATATTTTACTTGCAGGACAGTTGTAAATTTCCTAGGAAAATACACTAGCCTGGAACATTGTTAGTGATAAACTGTAAATGCATCTGGGTCCTTTGCTTTAGAAGTCAGAGTGAGAAAAAAAAAGGTGGGGCTTTCATCATTTGGGAAAAAAAAATATTCGAAAGCAATGAAAAGTTATTTTTAGGTCATATGACCAAGCCTTTCATCATTAGAATAACAAAAGTAAAATGAACCAATGAAAAGTTTTATTATCAAGTCACATGACCTGTTATGCTTACGTTACGCGCTGCGTGCCGCACTCTGGATCGTTTCCGGGAAGCTGCGCCTCGCTCACCGGACCAATTCCGGGTGCGCTAACACGGCGCGTCATATGACGCATTACGCGACAACGCAGGTCCAGAATAGAGTCAAAATGTCTCCACCAACCAGCGGTCGGAACACAACCCCTTTCAGCAGTCCAAAAAGTTCTGTTAAGTGACAAGAGAAGGGACAGGCAACAAGAACCATCAATCAAAGAGGGGAGGCAAGTTCTTCTCTACCGGGTCACGTTGGGGCTCCACCGGAACTGATCGAATTGGTAGTCTACAGTGTTTCTGGATGTTTCAGACTGAAGCTGGCGTCAGCATGAGAGCACCACCATCTCGTGGCTACGTTGTGCCATTCCGCGAGCAATCATGGCAGTCGCTCCCCACCGGACGTTTACGGGAGTCGGGGGTCCCGGTGACTGTTGTAGAATCTTCAAGGCTGAGGGGACTCTTTTGGGAATGGGGCCCATGCCCTAGCAGTCAAGCGTCCGAGTTCCACGGTTGCCCAGAGCCATCTTTGCAGGCCAGGCCCAAGTCTGTGGAGTCGACCGCCATTTCGTGAGCTCCGTAGCAGCCGCCTGTCGCTGTACCGCAAGATTGGGTGCAATTCCGTTGGATGGCGGGTGAGACGTTGTAATCGCAAGAGCAGGCGCAATTCAGCTGGCCGAGCGAGGCACTGTGTCGCAAGAGCGGGCGCAAGTCAGCTGGTCGAGTGAAGCGTTGGGGTGTAGCTGAGAAACCTCCACCTGGGGAGATGGGGGAGGCTCGTTCGCGCCGCCTCTCCCTTCTACTGCACCCCACGCCGTCTCCTGGCTCAGGTATATGTGATGGTCGGACCAGGGCACCGCAGGACGTGCCTTCAGGTCAAACGGATTGTGGGACAAGGTGTGGAGCAGGCGCAATTATCTCGGGGGCCTCTGTCAAGCGGTTCAGGGAGGCACCGCATCACATTGTTTTCAAATGCAGTCAGGTCCATAAACAGCCCCCACTTACTTTGAGAATAGTGAAGCTGCAGCAGGTGCAAATAAGCTTCAGACAGTGTTACAAGCGCTGCTCCGAACCCTCAACTAGGGCACCCAACATCCAGGACTTATGCCATTTGTGCAAGGCAGTGACATCGAAGCATCTCAGGGACCAAGCAACATACCATATCCAGAGTCCTTCCCACAACCTCTGCCTTCCTTCTTACCTAGTTATTGTTCTTTCACTCCCACTCCAGGCTTTTAGTCTGTGGATGGAAAACCATGAACCTACACTCACCTATAAAAATCTTACTATTGATTGTTTTTTTTAGCCCAAAATACAAAGGCTTGTTTGGATCGATGTTGCAGCAGGCTGCCATGTAAATAGTTATTTAATAAAATGTTTTACCCTGTTACTTTGCTGGTGTGTTGAATATATTTATAATATTTGCATAGTGTTTGTCGTTATTATGGGTGGGGTGGGCGGCGGAGCCGAGCTGTCTTGCAGCCATCATGGTGTCGAGCTCAGTTCCTCTCACTAGTTTCGTATTTGTCATGAGGGGTTGTTCATAATGTTTCTATTTTAGCGAGGTCAAAAAGAGATCCCATTAGTGGCCTACTGATTTTGCTTGATTCCTTTTGTTTTTTAACGATTTTTCACTATCTGCAAAGACTAAACAGAGTATTGCGACTCTGTGCTTGTTTGTAAATAGAGAATGAACCAAAGAGAACCAATTCCAAAACAATAAATGCTAGGATAACAATCAATCAAATGGAGAGGGAAGCAGGCACGACGGATCACAACGGGGGTAAAGGCCTGTGTTACCTACCCTTCACTATCTGCAAAGAGAGAATACTCCTAAAAGAAAAGATGAGGGGGGGGCAGCGTTCAAAGCACATCAGCGTGCATAAATACGAAAATGATTTTACCTACCACGTACTTGACATTTTACAGCTTTTGATATTTGCTATTAAAAAACCATTGAAATTCACTGAAAAAACCATAGGTTATAGACCATATATAGTTAGGAATTAGCATTTACAAAACCTTGAAAATTCACTGAAAAAAACATAGGTTATAGACCATATATAGTTAGGGATTAGCATTTACAAAACCTTAATTTACTCGCACAAAACCATTGAAATTTGCATATATAGTTAGTTGCACTAACTATATATCGCGCACCCGCAATCCACTGCTGATGATGTCACATATTACATCATTCATGACATGATCAGTGACATCACTGATGACATCACTGATGACATTTCAAATGACATCACTGATGACATCACTGGTGACATCTCAAATGACATCACTGATGACATCACTGATGACATCACTGATTACATCTCATTTGACATTACTGATCACATCACTGATGATATCATTCATGTGATAATACGATGAACCACTTCCAACTCTAATATAACCTTAGATACAATCAGTGTAAACAGACACTCACAGACTGTCACTTATCCATGGAGTTACTCACACACCTAGTCAGTCATGCAAAGAATCAATCACACCTCCATTTTCTCAACTATACAGTTATACACACCTTACTTATTCAAACATATACTAACACATATTTACTCTCTTATACAATCCCTGATACATGTTCACAATGATCCATACAGCCACTCACACATTCACTGGCTCTTATGCACAGTAATTTATATATGTCAACTCTCACATGTACTGTGTTTTACATATGTACTTACTTTGACATGTAGCACTGAGAAATCCATTCACTCACCAATACACTCATGCAGACAGTCAACCGCCCATACAGCTGTTTCCACATGCACTTTTGAACCCATACATATAGTGAATCAACTACTCACACATCTATGCACAGAGTCACACACCTCCCAGCCACGCCCACACACACTCAGTCTCCCATACAAATACTTGGGCAACCAATCAATAACCCATATAGTTACTCATATAGCTACTGATCAACACATGCAGCAGTTTACAGAACAACCGACATAATGATGCACAAATTAAGACAGTTTAGTCACTAACCCATGCACTCAGTGAGACACATTAAATCACTCACTCATACAATGAGTCATGCACCTACTAAATCCTTCATCCAGACACTTATACATCCACTCATTCTTCAATATGTAAGACATATTTTAACTTTACAGAAACATACAGTCACTGGATGTTGTCATCAGTGATGTCATCAGTGATGTCATTTGAGATGTCATCAGTGATGTCATCTGTGATGTCACTGACCATGTCATGAATGATGTAATATGTGACATTATCAGCAGTGGATTGCAGGTGTGCGATATACAGTTAGTGCAACTAACTATATATGCGAATTTCAATGGTTTTGTCGAGTAAATTAAGTTTTTGTAAATGCTAATCCCTAACTATATATGGTCTATAACCTATGGTTTTTTCAGTGAATATATATATATATATATATATAGAGAGAAATATAGATATTTGAAAACATGTAATTTTGATATTTAACAGAGGGGGAGATGTAGTGTCTTGCAAGTGGACATAAGTGTTAGATTACCGGTCTATAACTGCAGTAACGTTACAAAACCGAGTAAGTAGTAACCAAAGCCGTGAGCCTGGAGAGCGGGAGCTCGGCTGGTGTATAAATGGGCTAGTTTTGTTACTAGGCCTATTTTTTTTTTTTACCAAAATCGGCCCACAATAATAAATTCAGACGGCCAATGTTACAGTGCTGCTGCCTAAAAGTGTTCAAAATCTTGCGTGACCAAAAATGTCAGTTTATTAAGTGAGATTCGATGTCTTCCCGCTCTCAGTTCATATATGCTAGCAAGTCATCTAAGTCATATGTTCCTTCTGACAAAGCACCCCAGAAGGTGTGAATGTCACGTTACCCTTTTGTTTTGGTTCCAGCACTCTACACAGTCTTTTTACGAGTGCAGTGTCACTCCCAGATTCTTGGTTAGTACTTTTAGCTCAATGTTATGGTAAATGCGTATTCCGTACATACACAGAGATATCTAAAAGTGCGTGTATCACTGTTAGTGCCTCAGTAGTTCATCATCAACAGCTCGGTGTACTGGAAAATGCATGGGTTTTCGTTTCTACCAATAGACAAAGAGGTATACCTGTTTCACGAAGAGAGTCAAACATTGAAACTAGGCCTGCTCGCACTTGTCGCCTAAAATAAGTCAGGTGATCTGTGTGACCCTCTGAGTATTACAACCCACTCACTGCCCCTTTGTTTCTCAGCATGTTGACAGCGGGTTCCAGACAAGAGTGCAATTAGCATAGTTGATAGAAGGCATACCTTTGCAGTGCCACTGAACACTGCAAAGGTGATAATATTATTTTACCTGTTTTAACTCTTGCTGATGGTACAGCATTAAATAGGGCGATCCTGTGACATATCCCCTCACCGAATCCCATGTGCCGGATATTGCAAGCCTATATGGCAAATTCAGTTGTATGTTCTAACAACGAGCTCCACAACCACGACTTCCCTAACAAGGAGGTCGCAGCCACGACCTCGTCTAAACCACAACTTTTTTTCCACGCATTCCTTTATCACGTTTTTTTCGCGGTAAAGAAATGCATGTTTTAAACAAATGCTTTACATCTACTACCCCGATCGCTCCACTCCTTAACCCCTTCACTGCGGCGGCTATTCCGCCGCAGTGCTAAGGGGCGGGGCGGAAGAGCTGCGGGCGCATGCTGGTGACGGAACCGCTCCGACACCAGCGTCGGTTGCGCTGTGCTTATGACGAAGCGGTTCCGTCATGGCCCGCTCAATAGAACGCTCAGCGCAGGCGCGGAATTCGCGCCACGCATGAGCGGCGGGCGGGCCATGACGGAACCGCTCTGTCATCAGCACAGTGCCACCGCAGCTGATGACGGAGCGGTTCGGTCATCAGCATACAAGGGGTTAAAAACTAATTACACCCACCCTAAAAATAAACACGATTACCCACACACACCTGATGCTAAGCTGGTGCTAAATTCTACTTTCTCTTCCTCGAATATCCCTCATCGGCCTTCCTTCCCTTCTGTGAGAGAGATCTGGTTACAGGGCTTACTGCAGAAGCCTCGCTCACAGTTGTCCGTAACAAACTGGAATTTGATGATCTTTTTATTTTTTTGAACAAAAATACTGATTAATCAAAGTAGCCCTGCTACAGTGCTAGAACTGTGTTGTGCATTTCTTCTTGTCAACAGCACTCACGAATATAAAGGAGGCTAAAATGCTTCGCCCAGTTGCACTGCCCTCCTGCCAGGCACAGTGCGTTGCTGCTGAATTTTGAACAGACTAGCAGCACATGAAACACTAACTGGAAATACTGCCATAATTCCTTGAGAGTGAGACGCATCCCATTTCCGTGGATCAATAGAAAAGGCCTCCTTCGCCTGCTCATTTGCACATGCCCTGTCATAGGTTGCAGCTGGTGAAAGGCACAATCAGTGAGGAGGGTTAGGTGTGTTGATGACTTCACGTGCCTAAAGAGAAACATGAAACCCGAATTTGCGTTCTGGCAAGTTTCACTTCTCATGATTGGAGAGTGTCTCATTGCACGCTGCAAACCTGCGCTCTAAAAAGATGTGACACGTGCCAGCTTGACTGATTAAACCAGGTGACCCTGCCAGCCCCGCGCGCACGGAGAGGGAGCCACACATGGTCATCTTCTGGGGAAGAATGCTGGAGCAGAATAGGGCGTAGAAGAGTGAATTGCGTTTCCAAGATTGAAGAGTGCATTTCTAGTTCGGGAATCGTTGTTTAGAAGAGTCGTTGTTCATGCCCTCGTTGTTCAGCATTTGTCGTTGTTTGCACTTCGTTGTTCAGGTAAGTAGTAATTAAAACTTCGTTGTTTAGGATGTTTCCCGGCAAATTCAGATAATCAAATTGTTCTGTTGGTCTACTGACTCGGCCATGCCTCCCGGTGCAGATGCATTTGCATAGTTCCTTCAAGAACCCAGAAGCACTATATGAGGATCAGTGAGTGATTAAAACCGTTCTGATATTGGTGTAACAAGTGTACCGAAGTCGGCAACAACGGATATAGACATCTTGCAAATGTTTTGCACCTTATCTTACTTTCTTTATTTATCATGCCAAGAGCGTCTACTAGGCACATTCAAAAAACTTATGCTGTGGTTCAAATTGACATATAATAACAGTTTCCCATGTTGACTTAGGAAAGCCTTCCAATCACAGCACTGTTTAGTAGTACATGATAACCTACCTGCAGGCAGGGCCACTGGAATTAAGCAAATGTGCAGCAGCAGCTTTTTTCACATGAGTATAGATTTGCCACCTTTGCCACATAATGCACTATCTGCTTCATAATTTGGCTATTTCAACAAAAAAAATGTTCCTAGCTCAATTGGTTCAAAAGTTATTAAACACCAAGCAACACATGTTGCTAAGCAGTTGAAGGCGTGTTGCAAAGGTTGACTGGCCACCTTTATTTTGCTTATTGCTATATTTTTGTGTTAAACTGGTACTAATAAGGTGTTGGATTGATTGATTGCTCATCAAATTTCACAGGTTTGCGACGTCACCCTGCTGTATTTGGAAGACCCGCAGGAAACGTACACTGCTATAAGAGCAAGATGAATGGGAAGACGAAAGATACGAGGCTTTACCTAATCTGCTCATCTGGGTGCCTTTGCATGGAAGAGTTGCAGCGGAAACTCCAGGGTTCTGATCAGTGAGGAAGAGAACACTGATAAGTTCCAACACCATACATTTCTTCCAAAATCTCACCCACTTAAAAAAGAAGTGAACAGTTAACTTTTAACTTTTAACATATATGAAACATTAGGTTGCATAAAACTATGGGGTATATTATCAAGGGGCGGTGTTAAAATTATCGCAGTTTTATCGGACGGAAACTGCATATAAAACTGAGATAATGGGCTTGATAATATGCCTTTGTTAATTCACATAGAAGCCCATGTTCTGATGTTAACATGGGCTTCTATGGGAATTACCAAGGGTGTATTATCAAGCCCATTATCGCTGTTTTATCGGCCGTTTCCTGCCGATAAAACGGCGATAGTTTTAACACCGGTCCTTGATAATATGCCCCTATCTTATTTGTGAGATCTCATCAGTTCTGAAGACTGATTTTTTTCTCCAAAAATGGTCCTTTGTTCACTATTTTGTAAACATTTGCCCATCATTATCATTTTTTTTAAAGTTCACTTTCCTTGCACATATAGATCAAATTTTTTCTTAGAATTAAAATATCCCAGTTTCAGATAATTTTCAGGACATAGCTAGCTGTAGCAGCAGCAATAGCTTGTTAATCCGCACCGTGCATTATTTCCTTCTAATTCCATGTCACTTTAAACATTGTATTTGATTGTCCTGCTATGTCTGCTGAAAAGGAATAAAGACAAAAGTAAAAGGTTGAGAGCATATGTTCACTGTGTTCATTTTCACAAATTCCACTAATTTCTTTTGATGCCCGCACTCTGTGGGCATTAAACCCCAACAAATTAATTTAAACCAACTTCAGCAGAATCATTTGCATATTTTTGAGCAAATTGCTCACAATTGCTATTTCATCGTCAACGTTTAGGGGGCATATTATCAAGGGCCATATCGCCGCTTTAGCGGCACTTTTTGCAGAGAAAGCGGCAATATTTGTATTGCCCTATCTGCAAGACTGCGTTAATATGCTTTAGCGCCAGCTTCTAGTCGATAACTGAGGCTTTTTCTATCGCCGTGCATGCCAGCGATATTTATCGCTAATGGCATTCATGGTAGGCATTCCCAACCAAAATAACACACTAAAAGTCGCTAACAAAACTTCCTTGTATTACCAAGATTGTCCCGCGATAGAAAAAGTCATGCTAAGGTCCGATGAACGCACAATTCTAGCACCTGATAAAATACTGACTAAACATGGTGATGCATGGTGTAGCGTGAGGGACAGTAGCTCAGATCACCATCTCAGAAGCCACATAGGTAGAGGTCATGTCATATTAGTAGGCCCTTACCGTGTCCAAAGGTGCCGTTGTATTAATGTGAAGGGGTACAGTGCAGTACAACATCAGATGACAGTATCCGGCATGTCACATTATCACACCTTTTCAACTGTTTGTCATGTGAGGCCATTGGGCCACTGATCATCTCATACAGGGGGTTTAAGGGGTTTTTTGGGCATCATGAGACGTTAGCTGAAATATTATCCCCGCTAACACACTGCTAACGCGCTGACCCCATGCTATCGCATGAATAGCTATTGCGCGTTTCCGGTACTTTTCGCGTCCTTTCAGAGCCCCTCTCGCATATTATCGATACTTGCAGCAGGCGATAATTATCGCTGTTACCTGCTAATATTAAAGTGTTCAGTAGATGACAGGTTCACGATTCACGTGCTCTTTGTGCCTCATTGCCAAAATGATGGCAACAATATAGCACCACACAATTGAACCAGAGCGTCAAAACAAGCACAACAGGGCTTATGTTTAAAGAACCACAATTATTCTTAAAAAATGAGGAACCTTAACATCTCATGTGGCACTTTGTGTCATCGGTTCGAACCAGCTGGAATTCATGGGCACATTTGCCCCCGGCTCGCAATATAACATTCATCAAATATGCATGCAGCTGTTTTTTCAGTGACCCTAAGGTATGTCAAACACACGGCGATCAACGAAATACCTAACCGGGGGGTATATTATCAAGAAAGGATGTTAACATTATTGCCGCTTTAGCGGCAGAAAACAGCCACTAAAGCGGCGATAATGGGCTTGATAATATACCCTTGTGAATTCCCATAGAAGCCCATGTTCTGGTGTGAACATGGGCTTCTATGGGAAATCTCCACGGTGTATTATCAAGCCCATTATCTCCATTTAAGTGGCAGTTTTCTGTCGCTAAAGCGGCGATAATGTTAATGCTGTGCTTGATAATATGCCCCCAAGTTGGAAAAGCTACAGTAGGCATACTATTTAATTATCTTAAAGGCGCTGAACGTTGGTGTTTTAAAAAACTGGTATTTTATTGGGAATGAAGGACGGTAGAACTTGCCAATCCACCAGGCTGGCAGAAACTACGACTGGGAGAACCTTGTAGACATTCTACAATACAGAAGGTTTCAAGAACCGAACAAATGCCTCATTCCGGAACACATATCATCATGCAGGAGTACCAAATTACCATCAATTTGTACTTGATAGTACTTTGCAAAAACTATGGAAAATATACTAAAGTGCATTTTTTAAAGTTCCAATTTAAACACACACAAATGCCCTTGGGGCATGTGTGTGTGCAAGGTGTACTCATATGCAGATTTCAGAGGTGCACTAGGGTGTCCTTTTGACACCCTTCCACCCTTGAAATTGCTTGTGCAATTTGCGAGTACCTATTGGGTACTCGCAAATTGCAAATGCAATTCCCATTCATTTTTTATGGGCATCTAGGCCCTTAGGAATGAATGGGAAGACATTCCTTAATTGTGACTCGCCATTTGCGAGTCGCAATTAAGGAATGTTTAGAAAGTGCTATTTTTTGTGTGATTTCTACATGCATATGCTTTTGCGATTCCTTAATAATCGCAATTAGTGAATCGCAAAAGTCTACCTTGATGCATGTACCTGTCTGGGCACACAATGATGACAAACAATTGGACATTTAGGAATCTATTCTCCAGTTGAACGGCACAGAAGAGTCCTTACTTCACCAAGCAAATTTCCAGTTGTTGGTCAATTAGAAGATGGAGGAGTTTTCAACTGCTACACCTTTAAGGGAATTTCCTGAGAAAGACAGAGTTTCAGCAGTCTCATCCGTAGCTGACTGTGGCCCAGATCTGTTTCCCTTCAGTGATACTGCACTGGGCCATTTTTTGGGAATAATTCTGGTCCAACCTCAAAAGCGGTATTACTTGTAATGAGCCACCGAGTGTCAGCTCTTAAACGCATGTCAAGTGTGCAGCATTGTAGTTCTCTGCTACTGGAGCTCTGGAAAACTGCGTGCCTGATGAACTCAGCCACCTAATTGCACTGCAGGTACAACGTGAATAACAACTTCCTAAGGAAAAATGGCAGCTTCATGAACAGAATACCTGCACGCTGCGATGTAGTGTGATTGTGTGGCCAATGAAACTCTGAGACAGCGTTCCAAAGATGATCTCTGAATACACATAGCGCAAGCCATGTATGCTGTTCAACATTTTGGCAAGAGTGCATTCAGGCAATGGCACAACAATGACATGTATAACAGTCTGATATTGAGTATTATATCAGTGGTCCCCGGGATCACTTCACCAACGAGCAGATGACGTTACAACGCATACATTTACAACGCCTGCATTTACAACACAGTTTTTACATCGCAACATCCTCTACAATGCATTCAATTACATCGCATGACACTACATCACATTTGAAGAAACTACCTTTACAACACATTCTATTGCATTGCATACTACCTTTACAACGCATACCATTACAACTCATACATTACATTGTATTTAAGGTAAGTATTGGATAGTATAGGGGTACAAATTACTATTCTTACTCCAGAGGGTGCAACAGTAGGGTAAGTGTTGGATAGTACAGAGAAAAAAAATACTATTCTAACTCCAGGGGGTGCAACAGTAGGGTGAGTGTTGGATAGTGCAGGGATAAAAATAACTATTCTAACTCCAGGGGGTGCAACAGTAGGTTAAGTGTTGGATAGTGTAGGGATACTATGCGTTGTAATGGTATGCATTGTGTAATGGTATGCGTTGTAATGCCTGCATTGTAGTGACGTGAGATGTAGTGTCATGCGTTGTAATGGTATGCGTTGTAATGCCGGCGTTATAGTGACATTTGTTGTAAAGGATGCTGCGATGTAATGACTTCGCTGTAAGTGTAGTGCGATGTAATGATTTCAACTATGGGTGGGTGTTGGCGTTTCGACCTGATATCAGTTTGGCGGGTCTCATCAGGACAGTATCATCTGTCTACTACTCGTACAAATGAAAAGAATTTGAGCCAAAATAACTCTCAACAACACTTTGGCAGCTTCTCAGATTATTACTCTTCTATTTGATCGAGCCACCGATTAATGTGTCCAGCAATCCATGTATGTCCAAGCAGTGATATACATACCAAGCAAAATCTCTTACCGGGTCCCACAAGTAACTTAAAGTAAGAGTACCACAACACTTATCACAGTCAATCATGGACACAAGTAAAATTCTGGACAAGGAACTTCAATTTGAATAGACTCTAATTCTAGTGTCAGAAAACCTGGCAGCAGTATATATATTGAGGGCCTCATTAATGAGGTTTTGCTGTAGGGAAGCGCAGCAGGCCTTCCTGCTGCGATTTCCTACGTCAAAAGAAATGGGCAGGAATGCACCTTATCTATAATATAGGGCAAATTCCTGTCCTTTTCCCCTGCACCTTTGCACAATGGGCTGCCTGCGCCAACGCAGGCACCTTTGCAAATGGTGCAAGGGTGCCTGCGTTGTGGGGATGATTATTTTTGTACAGGAAGGAAAACCTTCCTGTACAAAAATAATCACAACAGGCTTTTCCTCTTTCTAAGTGTGCTGCAGAATGCAACACACATAGAAAAAGGAAAAACGAGGAGAAATAAAGCTATTATCCCCGTTGTGCCTCCCTTACGCCTCAGCGTAAGCTTTTGGCACTGCATCAGATTTACGATTTCTGGTAAATATGGGGCAGTGTCAAAAGGCCATGGATGTCCCTGGGAATGCCCCCAGCAACACCCATTGCACACCCCTTTAACGCAGAACACTGCATTAAAGGGACTTATATTGATCAGGCAGCATTAAGCCAAAAAAAGTGGTTTAGTGCTGCCTGATAAATATCACGCCGGTTCTGCGCCACGGAACAACACAAAATGTGACGTTCCGATGGCGCAAGGGGCCTCATAATTGAGGCCCAGTGTGCATAGTCTATACACAGTATAAACAGAGAAGAACAATACTCCAATTATTCGTCTGTGCTGCTAATATACCAGGGTACAAACTTCGGGAGTAAAGTAATAATACGTGTACAAAGTATACCATAAGAGATACATGTGGCCCGAACCTGCAACATGCACAGCCCATGTTATAGAACCATTTTGCTGAGGGTCGGGTCCTTTCCTACTTCCTACTTCAGGTCCCTATCTCCTTGCCTTTTCAGTACCAGTGTCCTACTTTTCTACTAATCTAGTATATTTAGTTTCACATTAGCATTTCAGCAAGCAGTGTGTTATTCCTGGCTTCTGGTTTCTTTGCCTTCCCCTCCAGGTCTACGGCTGGTCAACTCTACTGCTGATCACCATTTCACTCCAGAACCATAAGCAGTGGAAAGTTTGAAGATGTAATCTTAAAAGGCGGAAATTGGACTGCCTCATCCTGATGCATGGTGTTGCCTCTTCTTGTAAATCAGGAGGCATACATTATCTTAGAGTGAGGGTAGTTGTGTTCTAACCCCTCATGTCTGAGAGTAGAGGGAGCAACTATCAGCTTCATGTGGGGTTTAAGAGTAAGTAAAGCAACTTTCAGTGGCAGAAATTAGTGAAATATCACAAAATGGAGTGGCTATTCAATATTCACCTCTGTTTTCTTGGCTAGAGTTTCTTACTGAAGCATCATGAACCAGCTCTACTGTTAAAGAACCCGAGAGTCTATACATACTACCAACACTCTTTAAATTCCCAAATTAGAACAAACTTTAAAGTTTTAATCCAGACTGGTCAGAAATATTTTTCCTTTCTTGGGCTCAACAAAAAGGGCTGCCTTTAGAGAGTTATCATTTTATTTTAAATGGGCTACAAAAATGTCCTTCATGCCAAGATATCTGCTGGACAGATTTACATGTTCAAGGAGGCTGAAGACCAAGCTGTGTGACTGAATTAGAGTGAAGAAAACACATTATGTATTATGACATAGAATTAAAGGTACTACGCCTGGCCCATGGAGCTATTTATTACAAAGGTCATTTGTGCCTTAAAAAGTCATCAGAAGATACTGCCCCAGAAAATATTTGAGATGTTCAGTTCCTATGAGACTTATCTCTCTGAGATACTGTAAAAGTCATTCCGGTGGAGCATTTTTTGCCATCTATGTTGTTCCCCTATGGTACATAGTGCTTTCGGATATCTAGACAATTGGGAAGCTATTAAAACCAGCCATTTCAAGAAAATGTACAGCTAAAGATAAGTCACTGCTCTAACTGAATATGCTGTTCTTCATACAATGGCCATCACTGCATTCATAGACATTCTCCATAACATAACACCAGAATGTTAATCTACATTAGTGATAGAACATGCTTCCTTTTCTTCCTTGTGTTGAACTCCTCTGCATGTTTCCCCTTCTCGTAGCTAATCAACGCATCAGTTTTTTCGCCCACTAACATTCTACCTCATGTGCCCGTCACATCTTCCATGTCCCATGGCTCTCCTTTCACTTCCTCTGTCTCTTATCTCACCTCTCTCCTCTGCCCTCTCTTCCATGTTTTTCTCATCTCTCCTCCTCTTCGTTGTCTGTTTTCCCCCTTCCATACTGGTCTCTGTGGCACCTGTTTTCCCCTCTCATCTCTCTCTCGCTTTCTCATGTTTTTTGCCCCTTCCATATTACTCGTCTCTGTGGGCCCTGTTTTCCTCTCTCTCTTTCTCTTCTCTCTTTAGCATCACTGCACCCTTTCTATATCAGTTGTTTCTTGATTACATATCTGTCTCTCTGTTACCTCACTCACCTTTCTCCCACTCTATTTCATGGACGCACTAGGGCCGAATCTCAATATCTCAATAGTACTCAAATGGCCTTAGTGAATTCCCAAAGCCATAAATTTAGACGTTTGTGCTAAGTTTAGATCAAACGTCTAAATTCACCTTTGTGAATCAAGCTCCTTGTTTCAATGCACAGAGCAGGAAATAATGTTCATCAGAAGAATGTGGCAAACTTTTCGCACGAAATAGGTTAATCCTTAACATTTTCGAAACCATTATAGGACAAAATAAAATATGAATAACAGCATGAAGCAGATGTCTTATAAAATAGTGGTTACGGCACTATGTAATGAATGTTCCAATACTACCACCTGGTGTCCTGAAAAGGTAGTACAACAGTGATTTGTAATGTGTGCTTTTTCCAAAATGCGCACCTTGGAAGACTATTTACTGCGACGAGATTTAATTTTCTGATACATTATCATGTTTAGCTAACATCACTTAAAGTTATCTGCTTTGAGGGAGCACTGAAAGGATTTCCAGCTGCAGCTCACAATTCCGGTAGACCACAAATGTTTCTATACAATTATATTAGTTGCCAGGATTCAGTAGATTTTCGAGCCTAACGTTTTATTTAGGACGTGTTCAAACCTGAGACCAAACATTCAATTACTTGAAGATATATATTTCTAATTTTCTTCAAGAGGGGTACAAGACATAACTGCAACAGAATATCAACGGTTTATTTATAAAGGTATTTTGGCTTCCAGTAGAGTGTAAAAAAAAACACATGTTCAGTAGAACTTTAGTACCATTGTACAGCAATCGGCTTACAGTGATTGCATAGTCATAGAGTCATAGTCAACAGTCATAGTAAATGTCAGTGGCGGCCGGTGAAATTTGAAAATGGACCATTGTACAGCAATTGGCCTACAGTGATTGCATAGTCATAGAGTCATAGTCAACAGTCATAGTAAATGTCAGCGGCGGCCGGTGAAATTTGAAAATGGAGAGGCAGAAAGAACACAAGTAAAATGTACTGAAATGCAGAGCAAGTGAAGCATGCCCCAACTCTTAAAACAAAGATTCAGGAGTACTCAAACCCAGTGGTTCATTGGCAAAAATATAAGTTCTGGGGCTCTAATCAAGAGTCAGCTTGCGGCAGCTCATTTCTCCTGTGAGCACCTTGTTTGAAATTGTGGTCCTTATGGCTTACCGCCGGCACCAAATGCTGGAGGCTGGAGTCTCGACCCTTCGCTTCAACGTTAAACTAAGTAATGACACCGTCTGAGATAGCCCTGCTGTAACTCTTAGTAGCTTGGCACGAGCAGCCAGGCTAATCTACAAAGGCACAAGTGTTCAATGTGTGCAAGCACGCTCACAGTAACCCCATGATGTCACCACTAATAGACTCCACACAAGTTTTGATACGACTACACAATACACAATCAACATAAAAGAATGGGTAGTATTGTTTCTGGTGGGTTGGTAGGTTCAAATCCCAACCACCGCTCCTAACCATCAGTTAATCTCACTTCTAACCGTTGCCAAAAGGTTAGGCCAGTCGTATTGCTAGAATCACACACTTTGCAAAAGGAAATAAATACTGCAATGTGTAACAATATTCTCTTATACTGTGCAATGGAGAAACAATGTCATATGTAGCGCCACAGTCATGTACTTTGTAATTGAAGAAATAATGCAATGCATATCACCCCCAGCATGCCCTGTACAAGGAAGTAACAAAGCAATGCGTCACGGTACAATCCTCAACAGTGCAATGAAGAAATAATACACTGTGCTACGTTATACTCAGATACTGTGCACTGAAGAAATAATGCAATGTGCCACATTACAATCAGGTAATATGCAAGGGCAAATAACAGTGCATAGCGCACCAAGCATGTCGTTTGTCAGGCCCAAATGAGGTCAGGCGTTATACGACAGTCCGATAGTTTGTTGGCAGCAATAATGCAAAGTGGAATAAAACAGTTTTACGTGCTCCCTTAACAATAACCTCGTTATGGATCAAATGATGACACAAAAGTACTGCTTCCTACTCTGGCACCAGCACTGCCCCTCTTTGGGTCAGCACAGGCTGGGTTCCGAGCCGAAGCAACAGCTTGTGCAGCTGAATGAAACAGGAGGCCGAGAGAATGTCCCTCCAGAACCGCACAACATCCCCGGTGATGATCCACGTTACCTGGGGGGGCATAGCCCCACTCTCCTCCTTGGGCCTTGATCCATAACTTCGTCGCAGGGTACGCCATATTCGGGCCTGTGGCTTAGCTCTTCTGTAGCTGCCGGTCCACTGCGAGTGACTCAGAGAGCCCAATGACTTGGCCCTCCTTCCGGCTGTCTCAGTCCACACCGAGATCCGCCCTCAGCACTGTGGAGATTTTACTTCCAATTTAGTGCATCCCCTACTCAGGCACTCCTCACCAGTGCCTCAGGCTGCACTTCGACACGCACACCGCGCGTCCGTGGCATGACTCTTCTCTGGTGCTCACGATGATCCAGCGGCTCTGCGCGTTCAAGTCTCTCCTTTTCTCCCGGTGCACATGATGTTCACTAGTGCCTTGGCTGCACCACGACATGCACGCTGCGCATTCGAGTGTCACCTATTCTCCCGGTGCACACGATGTTCAGGCACTCCTCACCAATGCCCTGGGTGCACCACGACACGCACCCAGTGACTCCGAGACTCACTTCTTCTGCTGGTGCCTACGAGGCCCAGGCACTCTTCACCAACACTCGGGCTGTACCCCGACAAGCACAAAGCACATCTGAGTCTTGCTCCTTCCTTTGGTGCACCGATGCCCGGGCACTCCTCAACAACTTCCGGGCTGCACCATGACACATACACTGCACGTCCAAGCCTCACTTCATCTCCCCGTGCACACCACGACAAGATGCTCCTCACTAACACCTTGGCCTGCATTTCGACACGAACCCAGCGCGTCCGAGACTTAGCTTAATCCTGCGTGTCCATGATCACACGGCACAACTTCTGAGGGTCTCAAGCTGCAAAAGCACGCGCACACTGCCTTGCTTGGGACTTCTCCGGAAATATTTATGATCCTGTATTTCCAAACAGGGAGCCAGCTCACCTCTGGCGCTTTGGTGTTACAAGACACAGCACAAAGCACAGTCTTCTTCAAGCAGGGGAACCCAGTGCCTCCAAGCACAGTCCCAACAGCCTCACCCTTAGTTAGAACAGCAAACTGCAGACCAGCCCCAGATCACGAAACAAGGATTGGTCTTTCCCCAGCAGTCTCTTCAGTTGCTCCTTCTTTAGCAGAGGTTCTTCTTAACCGCAGAACGGGTCCAAGCCTTTACAGTCTCAATCTAGATCGGTTTCATTCCCCCTTTCAGGGGTTTCAACTCTCCAAGTTATACCCCTTAATGTCTTTAAAGTTTGTATGTGCTCAGGGGTCCCTGACCCCTCCCTAAATGAATTCTGGGTGTCTCTCTCCTAGTGTCACCTTTCTCCCTTTGATACCGGGGGTCTAGATCCTTGCTCACTCAGCAGGAGATTGGTCAATTGGTTTATAGCAGCAGCCCAGGCCTTTTCACCTCCCAGGCTTCTCCTCCACCCCATCTCTCTGGATGCAGGGCAGCCTGGTGCCATCTCAACCGCTCCCTGGGTCAAGACCTCTCCCAGCTCCTATCACTTTTCAGTTCCAGACAGACAATCCACATTTCAGAGGCACACAGAAATGCTCCGAACACAAAACTCAGCCACTTTTTAAAAGAGTGGTTTATGAACACACAGTGCCAAAACCACCTTTACAGAAAGATGTGTTATGACATACTAAACTTCACCTCTCCATTATAAACTGACAGGAAACTAGTCTAACAAACACAACACCCAGCCTCCCCCATTCTGTCATATAGGCAGGATGGCCTTTCAGCAGTGAAAAATGAAATGGAGATTTTTTCACTGTCAGAACATAGCATACTCCTCAGTATATGTTTTGCCTTTTACCTACACTGCACCCTGCCCAGGGGTTACCTGGGATCTACCACAGGGGTGCTCAAAATGTATGTAAAAGGGAAAGTCAGGCCTGACAAGTGGTTGCATTTGTAAGGACTACATGCTGACTTAGCATTCTACGCCCAAGCCCTACACTGAAGGCCTGAGTTCCCTTCTCTGTGTGCCCTTGAATTTCTAGCGCTTGCACACACAGTGCACATCACTAGGGACTTTACTACTAAGGCAAACATACCAATCATGGCCAACCAAACACCATTACATTTTAAACAGGGTACTCTTGTATTTTGACATCGATCAGTAGTTGCAAAGTACCCAACGCATCTAAACTGGCCATTTATGTCTAGGGTCTAGGAGGAAAGCAAAATGTTTAGGGAACTTTAGCCAAAAAGGCCAAGTCCTACACATCTCCTCAGAACAGAACCAACTACCAACCATGATAGTGGAGAGAGTTATTGGCATATTGGCCAGAGCTGCAGACTGCCGAGCTGGGGAGTCAGGTTTGAGTCTCAGTGTTGGCTCAAAATTCTGTGATTCTGGACAAATCACTTGATCTCCCAGTAACTTAATATGTTCTTAACCAGTTGGTCATGAATCGCGATGGTGTTGATGATGAAGTGCTGTCTCAAATTTAGCAATGCTTTTGCCTTTGTTTGCAAACTTTGTTTTGTAAATGCAATGGAAACATTGTACTTTAACCTCAAGTCATTATTCGGTGGAGCACTAATGCATTAATTCAATTATATTCTGATAGAATAAACATTATATGCAACAGTCCAGAAGGGGGGGATGTTTGATTTCACTACTTTAGAACAGATTTACATTGTCACACGTGCTCCAGTACAGGGGATTTAGGCCCTTTTTGTCCCATCCGGCTTCTTTCTTTTTAGGGAGCTTGAGGAATAAAGAATTTAGGTTTCAATTCCAATTCACAAATACAGTGCAAACCATTTGGCTACAGAGTAAAGCTCTAAGTTGGGAAGTCAGGTTAAACATAGATATATAACAAATTCTAAGCCAACATAGTACAAATCAGTCTCAGAAACATCACATAGCAATGCAGAATTATCAAATGACTTCGAACTCTGAGAACAAAATCATCAGATCATCTTATCTATGATGCATGAAGGGTTCTAATTCCTGAATTAAACTACACTAAAATGCTGAACTCGGTTCAATCAGATCCATAGAATATAGAGAAAGGTGTCAGTGGGAAACTTCAGAAGAAGTTTCTAAAAATAAGTTTTGCATATCATGAAGCCAAACAATGAGAATAAAGCATAGAATGCAAGGCACAGGAGTCTTAACCTCTCCTAAACTAAAGATGTCTCAGCATAGTGTGCGTTCAAAGCCACAGAACATTGCCTAGATATACCCTCAAAGTCCCTCCTAAATTATTGTCAAGGACCCAACTAGAGACCAACTTCAAACAATACTCTCTCTAACAAAACACGTTCATAATTGCTTTTTCTTTGCTGTATCTTTCGAAAACACGTCCATAACTTGTTCTTCTTGTTTCCAAATATGTCAAAACAATCTTGAATGTATGCCTTCATTGCACACAGCCAGTAAGCCATACCTCTGGATGGAATTTCTTTTTCCTTTGACTCTCTTCTCGCTTCCTTATTTGCTGCACAAGAAAGAGCCTTCTTTCTATTCATTAGGTCATCTTAAAGGGCACTTGGAGGGAGGAGAAAAACACTCCATCTGAGAAAAACATTCACATTGAAAGTTAAACGCTGCAAAACCCAAAGGCTTAAGGCCTTTGGTCCAGTTAACAATTTCAAAACTTCAATACACATTATATTAGATAAATGCTAATACATGAACATTCATGTTATGAAAGTAAATGTATTTCTCATTAATACACAATCCATTATATAGCAAAAGCAAAATATCTTCTTATAAAAGCAAATACACTATAATTTGTCAATACTGAAATAAGGCATTAGCGAACACATACATTTATAAATGCTGTGAGTAAAAAGGGCGTGAACCCCGTATATGGCTTTAAGTGCACTTTTGTCTTGTGGGCTACATTGTAGCTCATGAATACATAAGCCCTCAATAAATACATACAGCCAAATCAAAGATAATGAGGGTAGAGCCATTTGTAAGCTGTTCCATATGTAAAACCAGTAGATGTAGTTGCGTATTAGCACCTACACTCTTTAACCTGTTCATAGCTGAGCTTGTACCGCTATTAAACGCCTGCAAATCACATGCTCCAAAACTGGAAGGCATTTTATTGCCATGGCTCCTATACGCAGACGACATAGTCCTGATTATCCAAATGAGAGTAGGCCTTCAACACCTTATAAACGCTACACAGGACTATTCAAAAGAAAACGGTTTAATAATAAATCTAGACAAAACAAAAACCATTGCAGTCAGTAAAAAAGGGAAAAACCTACAGCATGGTTCTTGGGGAAGACCTGAATAGAGAACATCATGGAATATAAATACCTGGGCGTAAAGATAGACAAAGGAGCTCAATTACTTGCGCAGAGATATAGCATCAGGCATAAAGGCATTGCCCTGGCAATCTCCCTTAAAAACTCTGAATTCTAAACTAATCTGTCCATCGATTCTGCCCATAGCATAGGTGATCCGCCGTGCAAAGCTACTGCCTACAATTACTTATGGTAGTGAGGCCCAGAAAGGAAGAGATGCCAAACTACTTGACTCCACAGTAACAACGTATAGGATTATATTTGGGCTGCCTAAACAAACTTCACCCCCGCAAAATAGGCTTGAGTTCGACATACAGAAGCAATCTATTGTGAGACATGGGGCATACATCATAGCGTGGGACAAAATACGGAAAGCCGCTCCAGGTTCATTAAATGCACAGTTATGGAAAGAGATAAACCTTCACACTGCCTCAACCGCAGAAAGATATCTCAAAAATCGCTTACACAAATTGGGATTGAACCAACTGTGGGAAACACCCACTAGTACCGGCGTGCTTAAGAAACTAGTCTGGAAAACAGTCAAACACCTTTTGTGGCTGGAGGATAAAGCCTCGCTCGCAGAAAGGTCTCACAGATGGATGATTTTGAATACCTACTGTGAGCCAGTAGCTCTGAAGTACTTCAATTTGGGTTATGCCAAGCATACAAAAATTAGTTTTATGAAGTTTAGACTTGGCCCGCCTCTACTCAGCATTTTCCACCCTGGCTAAAGGAGATGGCAGACCCTAGGTGCCGCTTATGCGGGTCAGCACCGGAAGATCTGCTGCACCTACTATGCTCTTGCAAACAACTCTCACAAGAACGGAAACAAATGCAGAAAGTTAAATTCAACAAGCGGGGAATTTCAACTAGGAGGCAGGCTGTCCTGGCTTGTTTCGCACCAAGTGACCCTCAACTAAACTGTTCCTTGGTAAAATTCTTGATGACATACGAAAAGAAAATGCTGGAAACCAAATTATTGGCAGATAACCAACCCAGCGATACAGAAAAAAAACAGGAGGAGCTTGATGTCTAGCTCCAATGAACTTTATTTCTGAGCTACAAACTCCTCATTTTGCATGTAGAAATAATTAACACACTAACAAACTAATGAGATGTGCACTTCTGGTCATAATGCGCCTAAAAACTAGTCGCTAGACTTGTAACATTTGAACAATCATAGTACAGTATTTTAACAGACTTTTAACGTTTTTAGAAGTATGGAGTTTTTATATGTAAAACATTTTTTGAAATGAAATATTCTTGTATTTCAATGGTTTTAACGAACTATGCAAATAAAATAAACCTAAAAGTTCAAACATGTAATAGGGCAACCCTGTTTCCCTCAGAACCTGGGTATAGTAGATGCATGCTACAGTAGGTTCTGTTGGTTTTCACAATTACTTTGTAACAATAATAATGTGCGTTCAATCTCATTAGACAAAATTATTCAAAGATACACCGCATAGTATACTTATACCAACATTTATACATTAAATGAGTATATTATCTTACATATGGCTGATATACAATGAAATTCATGACAATAAATATTGATAAAGCATTTTTAGACAAACAAAAATTGGGACATAAGTAGTAAAATACATGTGCAACACGAACCACATTTCACACCAACATAAAGACCTTCACAAAATTCAAGGTGTTCCGTCTTTTTAGATTTCAGTGTAGTTCAACTGCCACCCTATATGAGTTTCACCATTGTTTAGATAGGAGAAGTGACTCAAGATGTGAAATGGCTGTACATCGATGTTTCGACCCAGGATGTAAGTGTTATTGCAAAAACATCACAGAGGGTCTTCTTCAGGAATGGCAGAAAAACAAATAGACAGCCAATGAACGTGGTGAACTCATCCAGTTCTTGGGGAGAGCCCAAATGCAATTGTTCAGATAAGGTCCTTAGTCAATGCAAACGATGAGCTTGTTCTCCATGTGCGATTTCATCTGGATGAATGATTCCAGTATTGACGGCCTGAAGATATTCCAGAAAACGGAAGTCACAATGCTAAATGAATTGAATTGGCAAGGAAATGGCCATCTCGTGGTCTGATGTTGACTGTGAAGATAAACAGTCTTCACAGTCATGAGTCACTCCCCCTATCTAAACAATGGTGAAACTAATATAGGGTGGGTGTTGAACTTTAATGACATCTAAAAAGATGGAACAAGTGAATTCTGCGAAGTTCTTCATGTTGTTGTGAAATGTGATTCGTGTTGTACATGTCTGTCATTACTTATGTCGCAATTTTTGTTTGTCTAAAAACATTTTCTCAATCTGTTTTGTTATGAATTTGATTGTATAGGTGCCATATGTAAGATAATACATTCATATAATATATAAATGTTGGTATAAGTATACTGTGTGGTGTATCTTTGATTTATTTTGTTTAATGAGATTGAATGCAAATTATTATTGTTACAAATCAATTGTGAAATCCAACAGAACCTACTGTAGCATGCAACTCTGCACATAAAAGGCAAGAGACATGTAGAAATGTAAAATACAGTAACACAAAAACAAGACTTTTACTCAGAAAAATTTACAGCCTTATTCATGAAGGGGCCGTTTTGCGAGCCCGTAATAGCGAATCATAGCGATTCGCTATTAAGGACTCGCAAAACGGTAATCATGTAGGAATCGCATAATAAAATGCGATTCCTACTGATTCCTTATTTGCGATTAGCAAATTGCTAATCGCAAATAAGGAATAACTCGCCATTCATTCCTATGGGCCAAAAGGCCCATAGGAATGAATGGGGAGTATTCCTTATTTGCGATTAGCAATTAGCTAATCGCAAATAAGATTGCGATTTGAAGGGTGCCAGGGGTGTCCACAGGACACCCTGTAGCACCCCTCAAATGATCTGTGACACAGGTGTTGCACACACACATGTCCAAAGGACATGTGTGTGTGTAACATGCAACTCAGAAAAAAGCATTTAAATGCATTTTTCTGAGTTTTCGCAATTTACCGCGAGGTCTGACCTCGCGGTAAATTGCGCCTAGAAATAGCGAAATCGCAAATTGAAATAGGATGTTGAATAGCATTTAAGGAATCTCAAATAGAGATTCCTTAAATGTCATTTCCTCGCACATTTGCGACATCGCAATTAGCGATTTTTGCTTTTGGGATGCTGAATCCCAAAAGCAAAAATCGCACTCGCAAAGGGCCGGATTCTCAGAATCCGGCCCTTTGCGAGCCGATTTAGCCTTCATGAATAAGGCTGTTAGTCACTCAAAGTGCTTCTGACATCACTTACTGTGAAATAGGAACATATATCCATAGGATGCAAAAAGTGCCATTACAGATCTTTGTAAATAAGGGCATAAGTACATTGTCCTGTAGCATTTAGTGTAGGTTTCTGAATGATCTGCATAATCAGTTTTGCCAGTACACAGTCAAAATATGCATTCTGTCATCCATTAATTATTGCAAGTGGACTGCTACAGCACGGATGTCTCAGACTGTACGGGAAACATTACTGATGACTGCGTTAGGCTGGGATTGTGCCTTTCCTATCAAAATCAAGGGCTGTAAAACCATAACCAGGGCACAAGTCATAACAAAAGAAGTGGGGGGACGCTGTCGCCGGATGTGACGTCACAACAGGAAGTGACATCACGAAAGGTGCCGAGCTCCTCGTCCCAGAGAGGCCAAAGAGAGAAGTCTAGCTGTTTGGCAGGGGGGACGGTGTCCCTCCGATAAAATAAGTCGGGGGACGCCATCCACCCGCGTGGTACCCCGACTCCAGCCCTGACCATAACCCACACATGCTTGGCTGAACTTTCCAATGATGCTCGGAACAGAAAAAAGATGAGGCAGCTAGTCCTTTGTTAGTAAGATCAAGGGAACCATTTTAATAGGCACAAAATTAGAGGGGCGTGGCCCCAAAGCCCTCATGCAGAAATCCCCCCTGGTCTATGTAAGAAAACATGCTGGATTCATAACAAGATATTTCATTTGAATTTATGCTGTGATCTATGGGGTTGCAAGCTTGAATATCAACAACATACATTCATCTTTATGAGGGCGATTACCAGTGCCTAATATGTGATAGAATAAGTGCTGGTGCCCAAAGATTTCCTCAGAAACCTGCAGTCATTGCGCAATACCAAAGCTTCTTAGACTTGAATCCACCACATGCCTCTTTCACCCACCACAGACACCTTTATTTTATTCTTTCAATTTCTGTTTAATTTATGCTTTCTTTCTTTGTTACTATTTTTCAATTTTCCTCTTCCTCCTTCTTTCCCTGTGTTGTATTTTTCTCTCTCTTGTCCTGTGTGAAAGTCTCTTGGGGAAAAATTGTGCTTGTCTCTAAAAATGAGTGTGGTGAGCCTCACCTGTAACACTCAGCTCAAATTTAGAGCTGAGGGCCCAATTCTCAAAGGTAAACTTAGACCTGAACTCGAAGTTTAGACCTGAACTCCAAGTTTATACTTCAGGTCTACACTTAGATTTCAGTTCTAAACTTTAACTTCAGATCCAAGTTTAACTTTGGGAATTGGGCAGTAAGTTTCGTTCTCTTCCCCAGGAAGGGGGTGGTCCACGGGGCTGAGGGGAGCTGCGTACCCCCCCCGTATTATTAAAACATTTGCCCTCGGGAGGAGGTGCTTACCATGACACAGGGTTGCCACAAGGGCAACCCCCCACAATATTTGACAAATTATGCCCTAAAGAGGTACTGTTGTCTGGGGCTTTGGGGATCCTAGGAGGAAGCACCATCCTACATATTAGGACATACCTCCAGGGCCTGGCCCACCCGGGGGCCGCTTAGAAACGAAGTGTGGGAGACTGTGCTTCATTAAAAAATATATATATATATATATTTGTGGGCCTTGAAGGATCGCTCTGGGACCCCCCGCAAACGTCCTAGGGTGTTTCTCAGGGTGTTTTTACCTTACCCCTTTTCTTTTATAAAACTGTTTTGTTGTGTGACTCTGTTCAAGTGAGTAGCAAGATGGCTGCCAACACTTCCTGGTTTAAAGTGTTGGCAGCCAATTAGATCTCAGCACGAGATTGGAAGGGGTCATGGATCCATTGCGTCGCTATATATGCAACTGGAAATTTCTTGAAATAACTCAGCCAATACTGACCAGATTTACAACATTTAACAAAAGAGTCGCTTTCAGTACCGACAGCTTCTTTCTGCCAAATTGGGTGTAATTCCATTCAGCAGTTTGGACTGTAGCCTTGTTTAAAATTTCCTATGGAAATGGACATGTGGAAAACACTTTTTGGGACCACCCTTTTTCTCTGTCCACGCTTGACGGATCACCCCAAAACTTTCAAGACAGTACATGAAGTCAGCGGCAAACTAGTTTTGAAAATTTTGTGAATATTGTTGCTTACACGACCATGTGGGATTTACCTCGTCCTGGACTGAATGTCTGACTAAATATCGAAATCAGAAATATCGACATACAAAAATATCGGGACAAAAATATCAAAGTCAAAAATATCGGAATCCTATCCCTAACAAGGTAAGTACAAAAATATCGAAAAAATAATATCGTAGTACAAAAATATCGAACTTAAAAATATCGTTTTTTTAAATGTATTAATAATAATGTTAAAATAATTATAAAATACATATAATGTTACAAATATTAAATAAAAATATTAAAACATAATTAAAAAATTAAAACTAATACATATACATTTAAAATAAATTAAAAACTTAATAATTTAATGTAATTTTATATTTTGTAATTTCATTTAATTGATTTAATTTAAATTTATTTAATTTTTACCCTGTACGACTGTACCCCAAAAACCCAAAACTGACCCAGAACCCTAAAAATACCCCTTTACCCATGAACTGAAAACTGACCCTGAACCCTAAAAATACCCCTTTACCCAAAAACTGAAAACTGACCCTGAACCCTAAAAATACCCCTTTACCCAAAAACTGAAAACTGACCCTGAACCCTAAAAATACCCCTTTACCCATGAACTGAAAACTGACCCTGAACCCTAAAAATACCCCTTTACCCATGAACTGAAAACTGACCCTGAACCCTAAAAATACCCCTGTACCCATGAACTGAAAACTGACCCTGAACCCTAAAAATACCCCTTTACCCAAAAACTGAAAACTGACCCTGAACCCTAAAAATACCCCTTTACCCATGAACTGAAAACTGACCCTGAACCCTAAAAATACCCCTTTACCCATGAACTGAAAACTGACCCTGAACCCTAAAAATACCCCTGTACCCAAGAACTGAAAACTGACCCTGAACCCTAAAAATACCCCTGTACCCAAAATTAATTAATATTATTTAATTACCAATTAATTATTAATTAACAATAACAATAAAGTAAATATATTTGCACATTTGCTGTAATTAATTTAATTTAAAAATTAATATTATTTTGCACAATTAATTAATTAAGAATAACAATAAATTATATATAAAAATTACTATAATTAATTTAATTAAATAATTAATAATAATTAATTACCAACTAATTAATCATTATAAATATGAAACAAAATTATAATAATTAATTAAGTAATTAATAGAAATTAATTACCAATTAATTATTAATTAAAATATGTACAAACATATATCAATTAATTAATTATTATTAAATTACTTCCTACCCTATTCCCCTATAAACCCATAACCCGCTACAGAACATATTTATCAATTAATAAATTAATTAAAAATAATTTAAAATTAATTCTCAATTAATTAAATAATACTTCCTAATAATTAATAATTAATTTAACATAATTAAATTACTTCCCACCCTATTCCCCTATAAACCCACAACCCGCTACAGTAGTAAAAGACAATATTTAATAAAATAACATTAAAAATAAATAATAAAACATAATAAGTACAATATAATATACACTAAATTTATTTAAAAATTGATATTAGTAACATCAAAGTTATTAATTTCGATATTATTAACATCGATATTTACAACTTCGATATTACTGATATCATACCAATATCGATATTTAGACTGTCGATATTACTTACCTTCGATATTTTTGTATATCGATATTTAAACTTCGATATTTTTGCATATCGATATTTAAAAATCGATATTTTGTCTGTGTACCGTCCTGGACTGGCTCATAACTGCCATTAGTGACCTGCAGGCCGCTCATGCCCCCTGGCACCGAGGTGTGATGGGGTCTGGATTAGTGGGGAGCTTCACGCCAATCAGAATTGCCAGACAGCAATTCACCCTTCTCGGCACATGGGCCGTGGATGGCCTGGGCTAAATTGCTCCACAGTACTTCACCCTTGCCGTTCACAGGCCTGCTTGTGCCCCCTGTGTTTGGCCAGGGAGTGGCAGGGCCCGGTGGCTGTCTTGAACCTTCTCAACTTGTTTCTGTAGGGGGGCCACTGGGGAACAGCTGCTCGACCCTCAATGAAAACTGTTAGGTAACTGCTGCTCAGCTCTACCATATTAGTCACTGCAGTGTGATGACCCCTCGGGGCTATGGCTGAGTGGGGAGAGCGTGCCGCCAGACCTTGATATACACACTCTGGGCCATATTATCAGGAAAGGGTGATACATTATGGCTGCTTTTATCGGCAGGAAACTTCCACTAAAGTGGCGATAATGGACTTGATAATATGCCCTTGTGAATTTCCATAGAAGCCCAGGTTCTGGTGTTAACCTGGGCTTCTATGGCAATTCACAATTCACAAGGGCATATTATCAAGCCCATAATTGCTGCTTTAGCAGCAGTTTCCTGCCGATAAAAGCGGCGATAATGTATCGCCCTTTCTTGATAATATGGCCCTATGTTTCTAGATCTGACAGCAATCGACACCAACATTGACCTCCTTGTGGATAGGCTTAAGCAGCTGAAAGAAAAGGTTGATAAACATAATGACCATCTCGATTAACTTGAACGCCGCACTTCAGATGCTGAGGATGATCATGCAGGGAGAAGCACCTGCATATGGAAAAAGTGCTCAGGGTAATAAGTAATAAAAATTATGATTTAGCAGCTCTTTCCTGCTGGAACAAATTGCACATTGCTGGAGTGCAAATATGGAAGGGATCAAGGACATCTGCATTATAAAGGAACTGAGATTTCAATCTTTCCCGATTTTACGGGATCAGTGCAAGATGCATGCAGAGTCTTTTTGCCAATTAAGCGTGCCGTACAATAAACCAATGGCAGATATTCACTCCTGTTCCCTGACAAGCTGCAACTAGAACACTCTGGCAAAACTCTCTTTTTTACAGACCCTAAGAATGCCACCAAGTATTCCAGAACTCTTCCAATGAATGCGGGTAGGTCACCCACGAAGAACGGAATGCAGGACAGATCACAGCTCAGAGAAATTGATTTAAATCGGACTGCATTGCATTCTGTTCAGTTGAAGTGGGTCGTCCTTTGGCCCTGATTATGGGAAGGGTTGTCATCAATGTGACTGCTGGCAGTGATCCTCCCTCTATAGCCAGATAGAGAACTTGTGACAACTGATGGCACACAACCCTTACATATGGCTTACCCCTTGATCCATGGAGTGGAATGTCAATTCTGTTGTTTTTTTTTGTCAGGGTCGGGATGGGACAAAAGTAAGAGGTGGGTGGGCTTTCTGATTATGGGGTTATATGTAGCCCCATGGCTCGTAATTATTTCCATTGTTCTCTTTTTGAATGTCACTCAATTGGTACAAATAATAGGCATTAGCTCTTTTTTATGGCAGACGCTTTTCACCTTTCACACATAGCACTAAACTGCAAAAGGAACTCTTCTGGAATGTTTGCGGCTTAAATGATCATCGTAAGGCTACGAGGACACTCTGTGGACATCTGCTTCCTGCAAGAATTAAGCCTCAGTGAGGAAACGCTCTCACGATTGCAATTTCGATGGGTTACCCCAACTATGGCTGTGGAGTGTTGATCCTCATTAGAACGGGATTACCTTGGCAAATGCGGTGAGTTATATGTGACACGCACAGAAAGGTTGTTCTCCTCTCCGGCATTTTGCATGACCATCCTGTCAAACTTCTCTCTGTGTACAGTTCTAATGTTTATGACGCCCAGTTTTTTGCTGAAGTATGGAGGCTAGCCGGGAGGCTTGGCTCTGGTGTGACTCTCTAGATAGAGGATTTTAATGTGGTACTTAACCCAGAGATGGATAAATCTAATGACTCCAGATGCCCTCATCCCTGAGCAGGGATGCATATGAGTCTCATTATGAAAGAATATTACATTTTAGAACACTGGCATTCCCGATTTGGAGGGCACCTGCATATCAATGGCCCATGCCTAGGGGTCACACATATGCTTATGGCTTGGGTCCCAGGATGTGTTTGCCTCGGTGGTCCAGTTCCTCATTTACCAAGAATGTTTTCTGATCATGCTCCAGTTCTCTTGGAGCTCGCCTTTCCATATAGTCATCTTCTGGCATTTACGTGGAAACTCCAACCCAGAGCCCTTTGTCACCAGGTGTACTGGAAGGAGATAAGGACAGCATTGGTGGAATACTACACTCATAATGACGACACAGAGATATCTAGATCTTCTCTCTGGGAGGCCTTAAAGTTGATATTACGGCAGCCTGCATTGCAGAACAAGTGTCAGTCAGTCAGTCAGTCAAAAATAACTTTATTTGGTTTTCACAAACCATAAAGCATATTAATCACATTTCATTTAAAAAACTTTTTCAGTTCATAAAATTCTACTTAGTTCCTTTGTGGCACTGAGCCTTCAGTCTTTGCCCACTTTCATAAGTAAGCTTTCTATCGCTATCATAAATGTTATCCCCCTACATATAAAATGTTTGATGCGGCACCCATCCAACTTGTCGCCGCCTGTCTGCAGGTGCGGATATTTAAATCATTAAAAACTGTTCTCAGCAGCTTCCTTCTTTCTGATTTCACTGATTCACAGACACACAGTAAGTGGCTCATGGTTTCAATGTGATAACCGCATAAACGACATGCCTTTGTTTGATGCTTATTTTTCCAGGTGGGCGCCAATTCTAATGAACAATGATCTCCATATCCGTATGCCATGAATCTCCTTTTTAAAGACAATCGGAAGTGAGCTGCTAGATAGGGTTGTGGTCTTAGCCGTGTATAAGAATTTATTATGACCCATGCGTGGCGGCGTCTTAATAATCCCCTTTTATCCTCCACGAACGATAGTGCTTTTGCTTTGTTTTTAAATGTGGACTTTTCCAACTTGCTGTTCCAAAGCCCATCGATCTCTAATTCTTACAGTGCTATCCGCAGTTGGTCCTCCCACATATCTGGGGTTCTCTAGTTGTTGTTCTATTTCCAACCAGCATAAGTTGTTCAAAGTTCCCAACTCTGCTGCTCTGAGTTTCCAGCATAGATTTACCATGGTTGCCTTCCTTTGGAATTCCTGGTTCTGTAGTCCGAATTCCAAGCAAATTTGTGCTGGCGAGGAACCTTTAAAGAGATTGAATACTGTTTTATAAGCCTTGGTTTGTAATTTGTTTAAGATGTTACTTTCTTGACCATGCCAGGTTTCCAGACCGTAGGTCAGGGTTGGTAGCAATTGGGCTGCCATGATGACAAGTGGTTCTGCTCTGTGCTTTTCGTGGTGATCTTGTACATCTGGAAAATAAAATCAGTGATCTGGAACTGTTTTTTTTTCCACACACAGGCCTCTACACTTGCTGCTATTTGCTGCAGGATTTCCCAAATTTGAAGAAGCAGAGCAACAAGATAATTATTATATGGATCAGGAGGCAATGGCTAGGTGTTTTGGAGAAGGCAATAGACCTGGCAGGTCCTTGCTCACCTGCTCTGTAAACCCTGGGTGAGCGATTACATCACCTAGAAACAAGATGACCATTTGCATGTACAAATGGGCAAGAAGACCGTACTGGAAGCCTTCGTGGATTTCATCTCCTCCCTTCACTGGATTCGACATGGCCCCACCCACCTTAGTCTCTTGGCCTACCTTGACTCTATCCAACTTATATGGCCGGAGGATGGTCACAGACAGTACTTTGACTAACCTTTTCCCTATGAAGAGATTCTCAGGGTAATCCTAGTGATGCCCGCTGATAGGATGGCCAACCTGTTGCATTCTATAAGGAATATGGCTCCCTGTTAATCTTGCACCTGCTCGCTATGTATGAGGAATCACTGTCCTCTGGGGTTCTGCCTCCCTCCCTTCATGAGGGCCTTATTTTAACAATATTTAAACCTGATAAAGATCCCAATTGCTGCCACTCACACCACCCATTCTCTATGATCAATGCAGGCAACACAATCCTTGCCAAGATCGCAGACTCCTTCCCCTGCTTCCCACCATGGTAAGACTTGACCAGGCAGGTTTTGTACTGGTTCACTCATTATCCTATAACCTGTGGACCTCTTTTGGCCTTCTTCACACAAATGACCCAGCTATGCATGCCGCAGCAGTGTTTCTTGATGCAACCAAGGCATTTGACTCACTTAAGTGGCCATACCTTTTTGCCTTACTGCCTCACCTTGGGCTGAGTCCCACCTTCATTAAATTGATTAGATTGCTGTATTCTCAATTGTTGCCCATATGCGCGTCAACGACAGGGTCGTGAACCCATTTGTGTGACAAGGGGCACAATCAGGTTTGGCCCTAATCTCCTATACTTTTTGGGATTGTCATGGAGTTGCTTGAGATTCATCTCCGTACTTCATGGGCAGTGCTGCCTTGCATTTACCCACGCAGATATTTAGTTTTGCTTTAAGCAGACAATGTTACTCTTTAAGTGAGGGGGCCTCATATACATCTGAATCCTCTCATTAGGGAATTCACTAGATTTGGTGGCCTGTCCGGTATTGAGATCAATTGGGCAGAGTCGATAATTTTTCCATTGACAAATGTGACTAATACCTACCTCTGTCACTGATAGGTCGCTTGGCCATTGCAAAAAATATAATTAACAATTTTATGCTTCCTTTACCCTCCACTTCCACCGACAGCTTAGAACGGGTCTCATTTTCCTTTCATGGGCCGACAGACAAACACGTATTGCTTGGGAAATCGACACTTCCTTTTGAGCAGGGTAGGCTAGGAGCTCCATACATTTATTATTACTGTGCTCAGGACCAATTTGTTAATCACTGAGTCTTCTCCACTCAGTTCCTGGCCCATACGGCCCCTGATTCTGATCATGTGGAACCCCTGTCTTCTCTGTACAGCAGAGTTTCTGCTCCTCAAGTGTCCACATGCACGGTTTGACACAGTAGCATGCATGCCACTGGCTACGTTACTTAGAAAGCAGGGCGCTGAATGGAGTGTCCCACTGAGAGACGGCATACTCGCAGTATCACTGTATGCTGATGACATCATGATATAGCTTAAGGATATCCGCGCCCTTCCAGCCACACTGATGAAAACGCTGCTTTGTCAGAATTGAAAGTTAATTGGAATATATCCTGCCTACACCCCTTCAGGTGTACACAACTGGATCCTGCACTTTGTTGCCGTGACGTAGGTATACCCTGGCGGCCTGAAATGTACAGATATCTAGGAATTCCCATATACCCTAGTCAGGAGGATCTGCTGGAGGGCAACATAGGCAGAGCAATTACAGCGTTGCATTTGCAGATGTACTTCTGGCGCATGCTCCCGCTGTCAGTTGCAGGCTGCATTGCACTGGTGAAGATGGTGGTGCCCCCCAGAATATTATATTACTTCACACACCTACCTGTCTATGTGGCCGCAAGCATATTCTGGATATTTAAAACTGGCCCTCATGAAGGTCTACCTCCCAATTGACGAAGGAGGCCTAGCGGTCCCTAATATGGAGCAATATTATTTAGCCTCACAATTCCAGTGGGTGGCCAGATGGCTGGCGGGCTACAACTAGCAGACACTCCCAAGGTGGGCCCGCCATAGTCGATGGGGGAAATGGTTTGCCTATTCCATTTGTGCGCCAGATGCCATCCACCTAGTCAATTGCTTTTACAGATTTCATACAAAACTTACCGTAGGAGGCTGTACTTAACCAGAGCAATGACACCATAAGCACAAGCCTTTCCGCTTCAGGGTATGCCTCTCAGAGATGGCCCGGTGACAGCTGCAAGGTTAGTGAGCTAGCTAAATGTGGGGTGCAGACTCTAGGGGATCTCTCCCAAGACAGGACACTAACTCCATTTGAGAAACTGGTGGAGGCTCATGAAATGTCGCCTGGCCATTTTCTACTGTACCACTCAGTTCTGGCAATGCTAAGGGCAGATGGGGAGACGTGAGTGCGGAGCAGCCCATGCAATATACTATACAATATGTGCACATTGTGGGAAAGGAAAGTCATCACACTAGATGGTTAGCAGAGTCACACCATCTTTACACGGTGGCACCATGATGTCTGTTAGACAGAAGTAGGAAGCAGATAATGAGCGGCCATTTACAGATAAGTAATGGTCTGAAATACTAGTTTGCCCTACTTATATCCTGCATAACTCACGCTTCAGACTCATACAACACAACATAATCCAGAGGGCCTATCTCACTTCCGAGAGAATTCATAAATTGTTCGGCCAGACAGATAGGACATGGCCTAGATGCAAACAGGTGGGGGCTGACTTATTACACATGCTATGGCTCTGTACCTCCCTAAATACATACTGGAGGCCGGTGTGTGAAATACTGGGTTTGTCTACAGATCAGCAACTACACCTCTACCCTAGGGGTAAGAAGCTAAAAGCAACCTCCCATTCCCTAGATCTGCGTATGCTAACCGCAAAGCGTCTGATACCCAAGAGGTGGAAAAGGCAGGACCTACTGTCAATATCAGCCTGGACGCAATCATTATTGGTATGGGCTAGGGCAGAGGGTAGGGTGCTCTGTGTAGAAGATAGCTGAGGCCTCCGCAAAGTGCCCATAGCATTGGTAGGTCATGCTACAGAAATTATATTGCTTACTGGAGGATAATGATGGGAACCCAATTACTTCCTCTCCCGGAACTGTCACATTAGGCGACAACGCACAACCAGTGGCTCTTGCTAGAAAATGAAAAATCAGAAGGGTCTCCTCTCCTATCTGTATCTGCATATGGTCTCCTGTGCTACTGGGCCAGAAGAATCATGGGGCGGGAAAGGAGCTGCCTAAGTGTTTTCAGTACAAACTAATTTGTATGCAGCACTCACTCACACCTTCACATAGCATAGTGGCAATACATGGTGCTCTTACTTAAAAAAGTGCTACTCACCCCACTCCATTTTATGTTACAGTTGAAGAAAAACATTTAGGAAATGTACTACATATGCAATGTTATAAGCCATGCCTGTAATGCCATTACAATTTAAGGAAAAAAGGAACTAGCTGTTCATTTACTGTCAATCACTAAAAAGACAGGGACCAAATTACTCAATTTTGTGATCCAATTATTTAATCATTTCATTATTTTAAATATTTTTGTTATATCCACAAAAATTGTTTTGCTGCTGGATAGGGAGCCACATTACACACTTCTCATTATTTATATACAAATAACTCATTATACTTTGTACACAATTAAACACAAATGAATTAAGACAAAAATACACATTGCACAGAAAAAACATGAAATGACTTTCAACATCAGCATAAAATTACAAGTATATACAAATCTACATTGCTACCAGTCATAAGCAGAAATCACACAAGTTGCCCAAAGACTATAGTTCATGGCCACCATCCAACAGGGATTTATTTTAAAGGCAACCTGATTGAAACAAATTTCTTCGGTTTCTCCTTTAATTCAAAAGCGTAGTCCCTGTTAATGAACAAGGTGCCGTTACAGCATAGCGTGAATGTAAAGGGGAACAAGTAGTTCAATACGAAAACAACAGTATGCTCTAACTAGCAGTTCTAACAAACAGAGACAACCAGTGCCCAGTATTACTTACTGGTAAACTCACTAATGCAATGCACAATATGCACAGTGGAAAGACAAGAACTGTAAAAAACGGTTGTAACTAATGCTTGAGCATCAAAGCTGTTCAAATCTTGTAAAAGTACGAAAATGTCATATATATAATATGGATGCAGATGATTATTAACAAAATTTTAATAAACAGATGTTTAAAAAAAAAAGATTGACAACATTACAAGACACCTCCTCGAGTACTGCCCCAAAGCTGTAATATTAGGTTATGTTAGGTTGAGGTGTGCAAGCTGACGGCGATCTTTCTCTTGCTTGCCAAGTACATGGTGGCAATTAGATGGGGTCAAAGTGCATTGCCGCTTGTGATTGATTGTCTTAAGGATGTAGCTTACTGCCAAGAACAATTCACTGCTTTCTGGGAACTCATGCCTCTAAACTCCTAGTCTAAGGGTATATTGCATCCCCATGAACAGCACCTAAATGATCAAGCTGCTGAAGTTAAGACTGAAGAAGGTAATGTGGAATCTGTGCCTGATGCCCAGTGGGTACAGAGTCATCATAATGTGTCCCGAACTGCCTTATACCAGCCACACTGTTTCTCTGTTTACATGACACAAGGCTTTGACCAATTCCCATTTTACCAAAAATGTCTCTACCACTGCAGAGTAAACGTTTTCTCCTTCCACCCCATTTTTCCCTTCCTTCTTCCCCTCCTCCTCTGTTTGGTCAATATACAGTGGACTGTTAAAATCTATTATTGTCGATATGTATGCAGCTCTGTATATCACTGCTAATCATGGTCCTGATGGTAGTTGTATGGTACCCTTTATGTTTTCTATTGAAAAATGTAACAAAAGTAATTTAAAAAATAAATAAATATGTGGAATTGTGTATTAGTAAATTGATGTTATGGGTCAAATCATAGTACAAATTATTTTTTAAAAACTGTAAAATTCATTGAAGAACCAAAGGTTACAGTGAAGTTATCGTTAGGAAATAGCATTAAAAAAAAGTAGAAATTCACTGAAAAAAGAAAAAGTTACAGGGACGCTACAGTTAGGAAATAGAATTTAAAAAACCTTTGAAAAAACAAAGTTTATAGGGTAGGTATAGTTGGGATCAGATTTTACACTCACAAAACCATAGAAATTCAGCAGTTACAGTTATAGTTATGTCAAGTAACCGGGGGTGGGCACCCGGAGACATAGTTGGAACCGGTCCTGGGGATAGGGTTCCCAGTGCCCGTAATGGCTCTAGGTGGGGGCCTGCATGGCCCCCACCCATTTGTTTACATTGCCAGGCCCCAGGGTTGGTTCCTTGGGGCCGACAAAGGCCTGGGGAGGCTATGTGGTCCCCGTCTCCTTTTTTCATAGCTGAGCCCAGGAGGTTGTGGTCCCCAGGACCAAAATTGGCTCACGGAGGGACCACGTGTCCCCATCCCCTTAATTATTTCAGCTAGGCTCATGGGGGTGCTGGTCCCCAGGACAGGATTCAGCCCAGTAGGGGTGCTGTGTGCCCCCTCCCTATTTTACAAAAGGCTAGGTCAAGGGGCCGAATCGGACTGGCGAGGGGGGCCTCCCTCCCCTTGTAAATATGGGCATTGCTTCAGGGGTGGTTGACCCCGGGCTGAAAGCATCCTATGTGTGGCCACATGCCCCCCATTACCATTAAAATAATAAGCAACTCCCCCAGGACCTGGACCACCAGTGGGGCTAACAACAATAGGTATAGGAAACTGCGCTTGTTGTTTTTTAATAATTTTCCGTTGGACCGTTTGCAAAAATCATGGGAACCACCACCAGACCTAGGGGCTCAAGGTATACCTACCCATCCCTCTTATCTTTTTTGAATGTTTTTTCTTGGGACTCAGCTGAGTCCCAACATGGCTGCCATCACTTTCTGATTGAAGTGGTGGCAGCCAATCACAGCATTCTTTGTGGCACATGGATTTGTGCATCCTACGCAGTGGATCCGCATGTCCATAGATATATATACATTTTTTCTCTTTCATAACTCCAAAACTATTGAATGGATTTACACCACATTTCAAAAATACATCTTTCTGGACCTAATTTCTAGCTTTCTGCCAAATTTGGTGTAATTTGAGTCCAGCGGTTCGGGCAGTAGTCATCTCTAAAATCCCTGTGGGCAATTGCAAGGGGAAAACGTGTTTTTGGACCCCCATTTTCTCAGTCCCCACTTGACAAATCAACTTGAAATGACGGCAGCTGAAGTGAGTGGCAAATTAGTGGCAAACTAGTTTTAAAAATGTCTTAAGGATTCATTAAACAGCATCAAACTCACTAGCAAAACAAAAAATGTTCGGTCAATGGAAACTAGGTCCTAACTATAAAGATATTGGTTGCACTTTAGGCACAGTCTTAGTAGGATTACGGTTGTGGTTTCTAGTGTTAGACATGAAACAATGGATAGGTCCTAGATGAGGTCAGGACTGACAGTGCATTTAAGCAGAAATTGTTGAGTCTTTGAAGGAGACCCATGTAATTTATTTAGAAATACAAAACTAGTGGATCTGGGTACATTAATAGTCATTCTTTTGATGAAGTATTTATACTCAGATTAGGGGACAGTAGGTGATACAATGGCAATAGTTTGTGTATTTTGCACATTTTACATTACAATGTATTTATGAATGTATTTTACGATATTTATATATTTTATATCTATGTGTATCATACTTTCCCCTTTGTTAATGACATTTTAGATGGAAAAGAACATATCAAATGTACCTCTGTATTGAAACAGTAAAATAATTTATTATGGACCTACTACCTATTTAAAGAATATGTGTATTGTTATAATTTGATCCACAATGGTTAAAGGACACTAGAAGGATTGGAATGAAGCAAACAACTGAAAAGAAAAAAAGAAGTAAAAAAGAGAAAAAAATTGAAAAGGAGAGAACAAAGAAAGACTTTGTATGCCTTTTGCTGGATATATACATTAGTATTTTTTTCTATGTTTAGCACTGGTGTTTTGTCACGGGGTTCTGCATTACACATAAAAAATAGTGTTTGTTATCCTCTGTACATGTGAACAAGGGCAAGTGGTGCCCGAAATACGTGAGGAGGAAAACAGCAGAAAATAAATCATTTGCCTGAAGTTTGTAGTTCGTGTGTCCTTTGTTGGACGAAGCAGCGTGCACGACCGCCAGTAAGTAGTTATAGTTAGGACCTAGTTACCATAGGAAAATGATGGCATTCTATTCCCAATAACTTTGGCGCCGATTGACGAATCTTCGCGAAATGTTTAAACCTAATTCAAGGTTGATATCAGCTCCTATGTTGAAAGTTTGGAGATGATTGGTCAAGGAGGGGGTCAGAGAAAATGGGGGTCCCAAAACGTGTTTTCTCTGTGTTCATTTCCACTTTAGACAAGGCTACAGGTAGAACAGGTGAACGGAATTACCCCAAATTTGGAAGCAGAAGGGTCTTGGTCTAGAAATCACGCTTTTGTTTATTTGGAGTTTTTGAGAAATACCAAAATTTACAGATATCGATATTTGGGAATTCTGTCATCTGATTGGCCGAGGTGTTACGAGAATGAGCTTGCTGCTTATTGGCTGCTAGTGGTTCGAGCGGTTGCAACTAGGAAGTGTTGGCTGCCATTTGGTGATTCAGTTGAGGGGAGTAATCTTTCACACCCCATCCAATTTACCACAGTCTAATAATATCTGTCTATTGAGCTCCAGTGAGTCGGAAGTCCAGATTCTATGCCACTGGAGTACAGATTGGATGTTACATATATCCGATATATAAGGCAAGCCAAATTCAGTGTGGCAGATATAAGTAGAAGTGCTAACGGGGACAGCCAATAAAAATCTTAAAAGCATATTTTGAATACATTGAAGTGAGTTGACGCTCTCGTGGCCCCAGATACCTGCCCCATAGGTGGGTATTGAAATGCATTTTGCCTTGTAAATCTGTATTAGGACCTCTGGTGCCCGTTTGGCCAATTTCTTACTAAAATTAAAAAGTGTGGCTACCTCTTTGGAAAACATAAGCTTCCTTGTTCTAATAGCCTGGGTCCATGTCCCCCTCTCATCAAAAAGTATTTCAAAGTAGGAAAAGGTTTTGCAGCAGTCAATCTGTTTCTTTTCGAGTGAAATGGGTCTAAAATTTGTATTCCCTGTCCCACAGATCATCACAAAAGTTTTAGAAATGTTAACTTTTAGACCTAGTTTTGCCATATAAGTGTTAAAACAATCAACTAGCCTCTGCATCCCTATCGGGGTACAGGACATTAAAACCACATCGTCGGCATACATTAATGTTGGTGTAGGTCTCTTACCGACTTGTGGAAGGTCCTGGCATTCTTTCCCCAACGTACTTCCCAGATCGTTAATATATGGTATAAATAAAAAAAGTGCTAGCACGCATCCTTGTCTGACGTCCCTTCTCACCCTAACCTAAAGTGCTTTGTGCATTCTTCTCCCGACCCATAGCGTATCCCAGCATTTGCTCTCATGTATAATTGTCTCCGAAATAAAACTATTGCACTTTACGCCCCCATATTAGATAAAGTTCTCCTTAGCTCCTCGTGAATTACAGAATCGAACGCTGCAGTTAAATATACAAACGTTAGGTACAGCTTTCCCCTTTTGGCTTTGGTGTATTTACTGATCATCATATTCAAATTTAACCCCTGGTCAATTGAGGAAGCTTTTGAGGAAGCCATACTGCAAGTCACTGAGAATCGAGTGTTTTTCTGTCCAGGCTTGTAGCCTTAATAACAGGACTCTGCTGATAATCTTGATTGTAGAGTCGAGTAAAGATATCGGCCTATAACAGGCTGGGTCTGACCAATTCCCTTTTTTAAAGATGGAGACCCGGGTTGATTTATACCAAGAAGTTAAAGGGCCAGTTGAACTACAAGCATTTAAGATTTGGGTTAAAATAGGACCACATAAGGGTATACTATGTTTAAAAAGATCCACTGGAATGCCATCTGGGCCAGGTTCCTTGCCTTCCAGACTCGACTAAATGGCTAAGTTAACTTCATTCAACTCAAATTTCAGGGTTGCAGCTCTGTACCTTGTATAGTAAGCCTAGTGGCTGCAGGCTCAATCACTGCCATTGGTGTGTGACTTGAAATACTGTATAATTTTTCAAAATGATCCAGCCACTCCACCTCACTAATGGCATTCTCAAACATGGCCCTATCCTTCTCCACCAAAAAGGGTGTGTTAACCACCGTCCAAAAATCTGATGGGTCCTTGAATTTTGAAGCTATCTTTAGGTCATGCCACGCTTCATTTTTCATGGTTGTTTTCCTTAGCTTTAAGGCCGCGTTATATTCTCTACGCGCAAGCCTAACATCCTCCACAACTCTAGGTTTTGAATGTAGTGATTGCTTTAGCTTGGCGTGGACCTTGGAACATGCTGCATCAAACCAGCCATGCTTATTTTTATCTGATTTTCTAATTTTCACAAACAGTTCCTGCTTAATGTATCTCGAGATTATCTGAAACCCACTAATAATCTCATCATTCATAGCACTTACATCTAAGCAGGCCTTGACCTCCTCTTTACAATTTGTAATCACCTTCCTCGGAAAGGTGTCAAGGTTCAAGTTATCCCATTTTAGGGCATATCCATTTTACCTAGGGACACTAAGGTTCCCCATAAGTACTGATGTTTGATTAATTAAATTTCTCTTGGACATTATGGACATAATAGAGGGAAATGATCACTCACCGATATATCATGTGTGACAAAATTCTTTGCTCTGGTAGTAAATCTACATGACATCAAAATAAAGTCTATTGTTGAAGATTTCCCCTGGCTATTGTAAGTGGGGTTAAATGGCGCGGGGTTGGAGCATAACATGTTGGCAAATCCCAAATCTAAGTCAAACAAAACTTCATTAAGGATGTCCCCAGTTGTATAATGTGCAAAGTGCTGGACAGGATGATCCCCACTATCTACCTGGTCACAGATATTATAGTTAAAATCACCTCCCCATATGATGCACACATCTCTGTACAGTAGTGCTAATATGTCTCACTACCTCCTCAAATCTACTTGGTAAAATATTGTTATAACAATCAACCATCAATAAACAGAGTATCCTGTCTACATTTAGTGACAGGACTTGATAATTAATCTCATTGACAATTAAAACAGATTTTCCCAGATTCACATAGACAGATAGAAGCATAAACCTCCCTTGACTCTCCCATGCGCTGTAGGAGTTGCAGAGCTATGAAAGGTTCTAAAACCATTTAAGTGTATGGGATCCAAGATCCAGGTCTCTTGGACAGCTAATACATCAAACTCCTTAACAATGTCAGTCCAGGTATGGTCTATCACTTTTGTTTTTAACCCGGCCACATTCCAAAAACATAGTTGATGGCAGTTCCTCCTGTCATCACTGTTTGGGGTTTTAAGTACTCCAATATTGATTGATGAAGGAGGGGGTTGGGGGATTATACTTCCGGTGGTTTAGTGGTAGGTTCTATGTTGGTGGGACAGAGAACTCCAACTACCTCCGCCACCTCCTCCCTGCAGCCATGTGACTCTCCAGTACTGGCCCTATTTGAGTCTTCTGCATTATTATCAAGCTGAGAATCGGATGCTTTTCAGTGCTAGGTCTACAAAAAATAGGCAAAAACCTATGATTCCTGGGGTTGCGTGTGGTTAGTCAATCTACATGATCTAGGTTATGCAGAGCCTCCAATCTGTTATGGACCTGGACATTGTACTGCTATTTGTAATTTACTGGGTGGCGAGCTGTATGTATCATTGGAAGGAAGTCACTTGTTGGTTGGTAAAAATAGCCCAGTGGGAAAATGTTTATACTGGCTTGGGAAATGCCTTATTTGGTAACCTTATACAAAACCCAACTAATCCTTCTCACCATCTTGAATTCTGCAAATAATTTCTCAGAGTAGTCTAGCTTTGTACCTAACCATCCTAGACTTTTGTTTCTCAGTGAAATCCAAGATTCGTCGGTCCCCTGTGGCAGTGTCGGGACATTAGCTAAAATCACAATACAAGGTGTAGCTGCCGATGGTAGGTCTAATGTGCAAATTGCCTAGTTATCCCGCTTAAAATGAGCTCCCACTTTACTCTTATCGGCAAATACCAAAGGTTGTGGGCCAACATCTGAACTTTGAGCAATGGATACCTTTGAAAGTGGTTTGGCACTCCAGAACTTAGGCCGTTAGGTAAAGGTAATGGTACAGGCTTCTGGGGTTTATGCAGCAGGTCAACCTTTGCTGGACTATCACTTTCCATGCTATTATCTATATGAGCCGTCTTAGACAAAGTCCCTGCAAATACGTCAGAGCTCTTCTATGGGAGACTCTGTTCGCTTAGTTATTGAGGTTACTAAAACATCTAACTAAGTAGTAACGGTGGACATAAAATCTCTAACGAGCTTGTCTAGGGACCCCAGCATAAGTTTCACAGATTCTAATTTACTAGTCAAGAAATTTCCACTTTCCACTACTTCAGTAACCCTCGTCCTTTGTTAAGGTTTTGATTGGATCGTTTCTTTCTTTGCTAGTTTTTTAAGGACTTTGCGACTCGGGGTGCAGCCCCAGAGACAGGGTTTGCAGAGGAGACAGATATAGATTTTACATTTCTTCGCCGTGTATCTGGTGGCTGTAGCAGGCTTTCCTGTTCGCATCCCGAAATGTGGTCAGAATTTTTCAAGACACGGCCATTCTATAAAGGGCTTAAGCGGGGGGCCGGGATAGTGGATGGACATGACAGAGGGTTTGCTACTGTGACGTCTGCCACTGTCTCTCCCTCTGAACTTAATTTCTCTGTATTAATGACTTCCGCCACTGAACTTATTTGTTTTTCTATGGCTCCCATTGCCCCCGTGAGATAGTTTAACAGGGTCTGCCTAGGCCCTTCCATCCTACTTGTTTTAGAAATACCCTGGGCACATTTCAAACCAATTCGATGAGGCAGCGTGAAATAGATTTCAATAAACAAAAAACAGTATACTCAATTGAACACCACACTCCCCCACCACACAAACAATTCTGGAATTACAGAAATTCCAGATCTGTCTCCACTGAAACAATCTCAGACCCCCCGAGTACATGTGTCAGGTGCAGGAGAAGAATTTTATGCAGCCTCTTACTGAACCAAGGGGCCAAGAGATATGGCCCAGCCCAGTTCTTCAAGTCTATGACTGGCGTAGACAGTCCCATCTTGGCCCTGTATTCGCCCCGCTGAGTCCGTGCTCGTCCCGCGTTGTGTGACCGGCTCTCTGGACATGTAGCGTCATCCAGGGAACGTGGACAAAGTGCTGCAGTGCATCTCAGGATTCAGGGTTCAGGGTCCAGGCGAAAGTGTGTTGTGCAGAGCACGTACAGAGCGGTCACCCCCATTCCTCGACTGGCTCTTTGTACTTGTAGCGTCCTCCAGGGAGCGTGTACAAAGTGCTGCAGTGCCTCTCAGGTTTCAGGGTTCAGGCGAAAGTACGTTGTGCAGAGCGTGTACAGAGCGGTCACTCCCGTTCCTTGAACAGCTCTCTGTAATTCTAGAGTCCTCCAGGGAGCGTGAACAAAGTGCTGCAGTGCCTCTCAGGGTTTAGGGTCCAGGCGAAAGTGTGTTGTGCAGAGCATGTATAGAGCGGTCACCTCTGATCCTCGACTGGCTCTCTGTACTTGTAGCATCCTCCAGGGAGAGTGTACAAAGTGCTGCAGTGCCTATCAGGATTCAGGGTCCAGGTGAAAGTGCGTTATGCAGAGCGTGTAAAGAGCGGTCACCACGTGAGATGGTCTGGCCGCTGCGCCACAGCTGTATGGAGTATACATTTTGGCGAGGGTCCGGGAGTTGCCGTTATCTGGCCCTAAAATAGCGGACCTAAGTTGTAAGGTATAGGTTGGCTCTAAAAAGAGCCCATGTGTTCATTAGTTGGAGCTACATATAAGTGTGGATGCACAGCTTCAATTTAGTCAGGAAAACTCAGTTTCCCTGATCTGTGATGTGTACTCCATCACTTCTGTATATATCTGCCATATCAAAATGTATGTTGTTGTTGTAGATGGAGCCCATTTTGTGGTCTCTGAGGTATGCAGAGATAGCTTTGTTGACTTTCTTCCCAGATTTTTCAATCTGAGGACAAAATTGTTTTGCACTTCTGTCTGTGGCATATATTAGAATATACAAAGACAGTTTGAGGCAAAAGTAACATCACTTGTCCAAAGGTGTTCTTCATAAGCATTTCCAAACCTTCCCCAGTCAATGTTCCTCAGTCGTTTCCACCACAGTGCACAATCATGTGGTCAGGATGTTGGAGGTGCAAAGTTTTAGCCAATGGCATCAATTGGTGCCACTGTAATCCTCTCTATCCAATTCATTTAATGTCTGCATTTGGCAAAGCAAGGTCTCTGTCAAAAGCTCTGTTTTTCTGCATACTTTTGACTCCAGAAAATATAGCTGTGTCCCACAATCCACACTCGAAGCATCTTGAAGGGGGGTCTGATGCACTCAGAAGGTGTATGTATATGAAATGGCAGTTTGACAACTAAGGGTTTTCTAAAATGGTGGCTAAGACGAAGTTTTGAAAAAAGAAAAGAAATGATTGGCTGGTTGAGAACATTATAGGCTGAAAACTAGGGTGCATGTTTTTGTTTTTTAAAAGCATGTTTCTTATTGGTTAAAAAACTGTTTGAAAGGAACATTACACAGGATAGGCTGATATTTTGAAAAGTCAAGCAACATTGTGTGCTGAACTTGTGACCTGTGTGTTCAGTTGAGTGTTCCATGAACTGTTACTATGGAAACAGGCAGTAAGCAGATTGGAAATATCTGGTAGCTTTTGAATTAATGAGGGAAGCAATGTGATTTGATATTTACATGTATATGTGTGCAGAATGAGAGGGAAAGTTTGCCTTTTTTAGTTTTGCTAAGAGCAGTACAGTACAGACATTCTGTATAAGAAAACCTGATGTGTGATTGACATACTTCTTAATCTACAAATCAATTTGAAAGGTGAGTTATTAATGTGTGAGGGTTGTATGTGGTGCCTTTGTTTTTAATAAGACTAATGTGTTTGTCCTGCTAAAGTACAGGGAGAAGTCTTGCTTGTCTAGAATCATACTGTTAATCTGTATGTTATGGCCAACCATTGTGAGAGAAGTATTTGCTTTATTCATGTCTTTTGTGACACATAACCTCTTAAAAACCTATCCTGTTCTCAATTTTTAGTATTGGAAGCCAGTCATTGCTTATGTATTTGCAAAATGAGTCAGACTTTCACACTAGAGAGTAGTTCTGAAATATTTAGAATGTGTGCATTCACCTTACCCCTTCCAGACTAGTGAATGTGTTTTGGAAAAGTTCAAGGAATGATGTGGCTTATCTAGAATCACACTGTCAGTCTGTGTGCATTTGGGTGACCATTGTGAGAGAAGCATTTGGTTACTTCATGTCTTTGCAGACAGATAACTGCATTAAAACATGTCATGTTGTCAAGTTTTAGAAGTATTAGAAGCCAGTCATTGCTTATGCATTCGCAAAATGAGTCAGGCTTTCACACTACAGTGTAGTTCTGAAATATACAGAATGTGTGCACTCAGCTTACCCCTTCCAGACTAGTGAATGTGTTTTTGTAAAGTCCAAGGAATAGTGTTGCTTGTTTAGAATCACACAGTGAGTCTGTCTGCATTTAGGCAATCATTGTGAGACACTGATGCCTTACAACATGCAGTGCTTCAAACGTCTATCCACTATGCATGCAGACCTCTAAACACCTATACACTTGTCTTTCACACCTTCAATTACCCAGTAAGTATCCATACACTCCTGCAAACACCCTGTTACTTCCCTTGCACTCCTCTAGTGACCCATTCTGCACCATGTACTAATCCATTCACTGTGCGAAAACTTAACCATTTATAAATGCACCCAGTCTTTCTCTTTGCAGTACTCTAATCATTCAGTTAGTATCCAAATACTCATTCAGTGACTTAGCGCCTTACCACATAGACTGCTTGAAACTCCTATCCACTTGCATGTAGTTCTCAAACCATCGATGCACTTGTGTTTGAGGCCTTTTATTCCCCAGCTTGTCTCCTTACACTCCAGGAAACACCCTGTAGCTTCCCTGAGAGAAACCATACAAAAAAACCCATTCCCACCATCCGAATGCCTGTGAAAACCTCCTGAAACCAAGGCAGAATGATCTGGGCAAAGAACGAGCGAGGAACAGACGATGCTCCGTGAGGCAGAAGAGATGATAAACCTCCTATAACACCCTGGGGCCAGGTGCCCTGCGTAACCAAGATGGTGATCGTAATCTGAAGCAGGGAGCTCCAGAGATACCAAGGCTGCGCAGCGTGAAGTGGCAGAGAAAGAGGCAAACTGAATACTGTCAGATGAGGTCAGTGCATCAACTAACAAAAATTACCCCCGCAACCCACTGCCACCTCACCCGATACACATTCGGTCCTGGGGAAGGCTCCAGAAATCAACAAGGGAAAACAAAACTGATACTCCATCTTAGGTAAAAGGAAGCCAGGTGCAGGACGAGTAAACACATGAACGGAAAGGCGTAACCGCAGAGGGAGCACTGGCGAGGTGGTTGCGCGGCTCATCAGGACAGACGCGCGGAATACACCTCCGGTAGGCAACCCGATAACAAAAGTATACTAACACAACGAAGCTACTTGGGCCCATAAATTCTGCTGCTGTAGAATTAACTATCAAGGGGCCAGCGCAGTTGGTCTAAGGACAGAGGGAACAATGAGGAGGTATACCTTGCAATCTAGAACTGCACAAGTAATGTTTACCAATATGGGATCAAAGGGAGGTCGCTGTACTGTTCCTATGAAAAGTGTGGGAAGTGTTTAGCTGGCATGACCACAGATGTTAGAGTAACATCCTGTGGCATCCATTTTGTTGGATGTAATGGCCTCACACACCCCGAAGGATGTCATGCTTCATCATCAGCGGTTGCTCCTCGTCGGGGAGGCGGTGCAATCCCCTTCGGGCTCACCTCAAAGAGGGGCTCTTTGGCGGAGATCTTTTTCCAACTGCCTTATGGTGAGGTGGGGGTGTGTGGACCGGGCTGGGTGTGGTGGTGTGTGGGGTGTTAAAATGTAGCAAGGGGTACCGGAATTCAATTTATTCTGGGGGTCCCCTGGCTGCAGTTAAAAAGTGGGGTTAGGCTCACTAGGTGTCAGCAGGTTAGGTCAAGTGACCCTAGATGAGGCTAAAGGTGATGTTGGTCGACATGTTTCACGCTGTGGGTCTAGTCACCCGCGATTCATCAGGACCTTATTAATGTGCAGGGGCAAACATGCTAATGTCATGTGTGTCTTTTGTTACCTCTGTGGGTACTCCTATGCCTAAAGGTTGAGGACTACATGCCACATGAGGGGTCGGCGGGACTAGACATCAGGGAAGAGCCCAGGGTTTATGCTCTATTCTCCTGTGTCCGCGCAGATCGACCTACCCTTCTCCGCCGAGCTCGAGTAGATGGGATACCATTATAATCTAACCATGGGTGCCCTCCAAGTGGTAGAAGGGACTCCGAACACTTCAATCTGAGGGAGACGGAATGAGGATCTTGCTGTCGCACGTTCAGGAATGGGGTGGGGGTGGGGAGAGGGTGGGAGTGGACAGGGGAGTAGGGAGGGGAGGGGAGGGAGGATGGGGGAGGCGAAGGTTATTGCCCGTCTGTCTTGTCGGTCTGTCTCATCTAGTTCGTCTAGTTTGTCCTGTCTGTCTTACCCGATTTTTTGTGTCTCTCGACTGATCTGTTACACCCTACTACATTCAAACCTTTCAACATCCTTCTCTCCACGTTTCCGCACAAAGCCAGATACACGGGAATAAACTCTTATGGTGCGAAACACCCAACCAAAGAGAGGACACCTGAAGGGAGTCCGGCTTGGGCAGAACTAAAGGACAGCGCCTGCAACCCACATTGGGGAGCGGGGAGGATCCACGACAAACACACAGCCTAAGTTATGGCACACAACAATAACTCCTCCCTGTCAACTAACCTGAAGATAGTCTCCCTCAATGTTAAGGGCCTCAACCACCCCGTCAAGAGGTAGAAGATCCTAGACTACTTAGCAAAGACTAAAGGTGACGTCATACTGCTACAGGAAACCAAACTATCTCTAGAAGATGCGACTAGAGCCAAGGCAAGATGGATAGGACAGGTTGCATGCTCACCAGTGACGGGAAAAAAGAGGAGTGATTACAGTCATAAACAAGAACTCGAGAATAACCATACAAGACCAACAGCACGATGATGCTGGTAGGCTACTAGTAACACATTTGAAAAGAGGGAGCGAAACATTCCAACTAGTAAACGTCTATGACCCAAACACAGATGACACTACATAATGGGAGGATGTTGCCAGGAGACTGGAAGCGGGTGCCGAAAATGACATGTCAGTGTTGGCAGGTGACTTCAACCTAGCATTTGACTACACCCTAGACAGACAATCACAGGCACACACCCTGCCCCCAGCCCCACATAACATTTTTAAAAACATATGCAACAGATTCAACCTCAGGGACCCTTGAAGGCTACAGCACCTGGACACCAGACATTAGACTTTTTACTCCAACCCACACACCTTCTACGGTAGAATAGACTACATCTTAATATCAGGCTCTCACACTCACCTAATAGACCACGAGGACATAGTGGCTAGGACTATTTCAGACCACTCCTGCATCAGCTTGCAATTGTCGGGTCGACACAACAAACACATCACACACAGGTGGAGATTTAACAACATTGTTCCTACCAACCAAGAAGATAGGACTAAAATAGAGCAAGCCATTAATGATTACATAAAACATAATGACACGCAAGACATGGACCTCAATACCATGAGGGACGCACTAAAAGAGACAGTCAGAGGGACACTAATCAACATCATGGCAAATCGGAACAAGACAGCTAGAGGACATCTAGACCGACAAGAAACAGATATCAAAAATCTAGAGGAAGCCCACATCAATGATAAAAGGAATGCTAACGTACTAAAAGAGCTGACGAAAAAAATACAAATATAACAGAATTCTGAGTGAAAGGGCAGGTCTGTGGATTAACAAATACAAACAGATCAACCTATGTGAGGCCAATAAGGCAGGGAAAGCCCTTGCGTCATACCTGAAATACAAACACACCTTATCATCCATCACTGACTCAAACAACAACACGCACGCTCAACATATGACATCTAAGCACGATCTGTGAGTTTTACCAAGATCTCTACTGAAGAGACAACTCACTAGACCATGACTGAGTCAGTTTCAGTTTCAGTTTATAAACTTTATTCGATTGTTTAAAAAAACATCATAAAAGTATACAGTTTAAAACATTGCATATTCATGAATATATTCAAAAAATACAACCCCAGGGTGGGGGGGACTACAAATGAAATTGGTGGGCAAGAAAATTTTGGCATAAAATGTAGAAATTACTGTACATAAATTTATGGGAAAACCATACTAAGTCTTGCTGTGATAGATTTCAAAATGAAAGTAGCAGTAAAGAAACATAAATCTGGGCTCGCGAGTGAGAATAATTGCCTCATTGCATTTCCTGTAGTATACGTAGAATATTTCAAGAACATAGGTTTAAGATAGCAAATACGCTGGGCTTTGTACAAAGGACAGAGTAGTAGAAAGTGCGGTGTGCTTTGTTTAGTAAAACCATCACACGGACAAGGGGTAACCGGGTGACATTTCATTGTGGGGAAGGCAACCAGGTTATGTGCTATACCTAGTCTCAGTCTTGAAAGTACAAATTGATGGGACTGTCTATGGATAACATTAAGGTACATGGGTATACCACGTCCGTCTTCTTTCAAGGAATAATGGAAAATATGGGTAGAATATTCTTTAGTTGCATTTTTTCGCAGATCAGATTTGACCCTCAAATATTCATTTTTGACTTCCTGTTTAGTCAGAGAATTCAAACAAATAGGGTCGTTACATACATCCATATCAAACAGATCCTTAACAGTTGAAATCACGTATTTTAACCAAGGAATATTTGAAACTTTTTCCAAAAGTAAACAGTCCTTAATAATGTCTTTGGTAAAGGCAGTTTCCGTCTTGGTAAAAATGGATTTCCATACCAGCAATGGCCTTAGTCCTGTTAGATCAGATAAGTAATCCAAATCTAGTTCCAAATGTGTTAAAACAGTGGATGCCGAAGATGGAAGGCAGAGCAACCGTTTGAGAAATTTGTTTTCCATAATTTGCAGGGCCCTTACGTTGCAATGTCCCCATACCCCAGAACCGTACAGTGCTATCGAGGTACATCTGTGCTTGTAAATATTCAGCATATCTACAATACGGCGGCTTCCCACTTTAGAAGCAAAGCGGAAGACGCCTAGGGATGCTTTCCCCATTCTAGCTTTAACATTTGTCTCCTCTGGAGCCCACGAACCTCTGTTATTAAAAGTAACGCCCAGATAACAGAGTCACTGATTACCTAAGCCGACTAAACCTGCCAAAGATAACAAATGAGGAAGCACTCACACTAGGTAGGGATATAAGTGCTACCAAAATTGAGATGGCAATTAACTCACTTAAAGAGAACAAGAAATTCAAGAAAAACTTTATTTAGTTATCAGAACCATAAAGTGTTGTACTAAAGATAAATTATTTGTTTTAAAATCAATTTCCATAATTTAAAACTAAGATACATTAAAAACCCTTTAAAATTAAAACGTTTTTTTACAGTTCATCCATATTGTCAACTCATTTATAGCCTAGTTCATTTTTGTTTTATCTTCTTTACATAAGAGGTTGTTGATCAAGGTAAGAAATTAAACCCCTCAGCAAATAGGAATAGTTGATGAGCCCCCAACCAACTAGTCACAGTTTGTCTACAGGTGCGGATGTTAAGATCAATTAAAATTGGTTTTAAAAGTCTCATTCTTGCTTCCTTCAGAGAGTGGCAAACGTACATCAGGTGACATAAAGATTTGGTGTGGTATCCACATAAACGGCAGTTTTCATTTGGGAATTTTCCTTTCCATGATTGTCACAAATCCTTTGTTTCATATTCTCCAAACCAATACTTCATAAAGCTGTTTTTTTAAAAACAAGCAAAAATGAGCCTCCAAATAGGCTTGCGGTTTTAGTTTGACATAAAAGATTATAACTGTCCAAGAATGTTTGCGTTTTACCAAGGCTCTTTTATATTCGACAAGGGACAGATTTTCTGCAGCACAATTATATGTTTTATTAAAAGCTGCCATTTCCATCTTACTATCCCATGCCTCTTGTATGTCTGAAGTTGTTAATGCTGATTGTAAATACTCGCCCCATGTGTGCGTTTTTTGCAAAACCAACGGAGTCTTTATTTCGGACCAGCAAATGCTATTCAATGAGCCAGGATCTGCTGCACGGAATTTCCAGCATAATTTTATAAAAACCGATTGACGCTTGATTTCCTGGTTTTGTAGGCCAAATTCCAGATGAATCTGTGCAGGTGATGCACTTTTTGGAAGGTTAAAAACGGCTTTATACACCTTTATCTGAAGATGGTTTAAAACTTCACATTCCGGGTCGTGCCATATTTCCAAACCATATGCAAGAGCAGAGATTAATTGTGAGGCCATCACTTTCAAAAGATGACTATATGATGGGCAACTCAGTTTTTTGTTTCAGTTGTTTGTAAGCAAAAATTAGCGATTGTGCTCTTGCCTCCATTGTTCTTTTCGGTTCCTTGAATGACATCCCTCGACTCAAATTTATCCCTAAATACTTATATGAACTGACTTCCTCTATTGGTTCTATTTTGGCAAACCACCTCCGTTTTCCTGGGCTGGGGCCTGCTAATTGCACAACTTTTGTTTTTTTCTTATTTATCTCTAGCCCTTGCTCATCAAAGTATGTTGTCAGGTGGTTAACAACTCTTTGTAAGCTGATCGGCTTTGGCTTAAGACCACAATATCATCTGCATATTGCAGAAACTGTATATGGTCTTCTGCCAACTTTGGAGGAGGCCCATTTATATTTGACAAATAAAGTTGCAATTCTGCAAGATACAAGTGAAAAAGGCTTGGGGCAAAAACGCAACCCTGTTTCAGGCCATGATGAATGTTTTTTCTGGAGGATAAGATGCTACCGTCTCTCAATTTCACCCTTGCCCAACTTTCGGTATGAAGGGCTACCATGGCGTCCAATAATTTTTGTGGATGGCCCTAGCCTTTTAGTTTCATCCAAAGTCGTTCTCTTGGAACTCTGTCAAAAGCAGATTTGAGGTTGATAAAACATACGAAAAATCCTATTTTTCTTATTGCAGCTTTCTCCGTGAGAATTGCTAACGCGGCCAAGTTTGTAATTGTGCCCATTCCTTGTCTAAAGCCAGTTTGATTTTTGGGAATTATAGCTTTTGCCTCAGTCCATGCTTGTAGATCTGACTGAATGAATGATGCATAGAGTTTTGCCATCACGGCAACGAGCCTATAATTCCCAGATTCATTACGACTTCCGTTCTTGTAAATGGGGGGGGGGGGCTATACTCCCTTTGCACAATTTTCGAGTCTTATTTTGGGCAAACAAATGATTAAATAATGGTGTAAGATATTGGGCCCAAAAGTCTGTCTCTTGCTTGAAAAGTGCATTTGGGAGGCCGTTGGACCCAGCTACACCCTCCGTTTTGAGTTTTCTTATTACTTCTTTTAATAGTATTCTGTTAGTTAAAGGGTTTGATCCGATGTGGCATATTTCCTTAGAGTCTTTTTCAAAGTGCCCATTTTCCAAGATAGGTAGACACTTAGTGAATGGATACTGCTTTTCCACCCGCACTTTTTTCAGGTCACTTTCCAGACTAGGTTGCTCATCATTTGTTATATGATTATACAGGTTTTTAATGTATCGCCTCCAATTTACCTCACTTGTTCCTGCCATTTGCTACTTTCTAGTTCCCTTTATTAGTTTGTTTAGAATGCTCCAATATTCACTATTGTTTGGCAGTTTGCTGGCCCATAGTAATTTCTCCCAGAGATTATCCATTTGTTCTTTTTTGCCTCCCTGCACTATTCCTTGTATATCTTCCTCATATCTGTGATGTGGCACTTATTTACTATTTTTCCCTGTCTTATTTTGCCAGTTCTTTTTCTCAACTATCTCTCCCCCCTCTTTCCTTCCCACAGAGTAGACTATTAGACAGGTGCCTGATTAAGCTCATGGTCCACTGCAACCAGACCGACCCTTCGGACACCCCTAGCAAAAAACGCCACCGGTTATATGTTTTATGTTATATGTTTGACATTAGCTTTAACAGGGAGCTCAAGCCTTTGTAACCCATGCTACCAGCACCTAAGCCAAATGGAATGTCACCCTGTAAGGACAACACAAAATATTTAAATGTTAACTGTTATATATGTCTGTCAAAAAACCCAATAAAAATATTTTTTAAATAAATAAATTCGCCCAGGCATTCTCCTTGCAGTACTCTAAACATTTAATCAGAACACAAGTACTCATGCAGTGATCCGGGCTTTAGCACATGGACTGCTACACATCTTTATTGAATATGCATGTTGTCCTTTATTCACCTACACACTTATCTTAACACCTTGGCTGCTAAGGGGTTTTCCCCTCCTGTGCTGCATTTTGGTGAACCCCATTGTTCCTGACAAGGTCAACTCGTCATAAGCACAGCTCCACTGTGCCTCATGACAAGCTGACCTTGTCATGAGCATGGAAGAGGTTACACACCTTCATTTTCCCAGGAAGTATCCATACACTCCAGCAAACATCCTGTAACTGTCCATGCACTGTTGTAGTGACCCATTCAGCTCTATGTACTAATCCATTCACTGTACCAAAACTGAACCACTTATAAGTTCCCCAGGCGATCTCCTTCTAGTAGTCTAATGATTGTTTTGCTACCTAACTACTTATACAGTGAGCTAGGTCTTAACACGTGCAATGTGTTTGTATAGTAATAGAAATGTATAATTTATACATTTATTGAAATACATTTATTGATAATTATTTTTTAAAGATATTGTTTATCATCATTAAAATAAAGTTATCATGCCTGAAAAATCAATAAAGAGAAAACGACAGCAAAAGGACAAATATTTGAACAAAACTGCAGAACAAGTATTGGACGACCAACATCATGTAGGTAAAAAGAAAAAGTCTTCCGGTAAGACAACAAAAGAAATCCTTAAAAAACTTTAAAAGCATAGAAATAGTGTGCAGATTGTACAAAGTAGAAACAATGCTTTGACCACAAAAAAGACTATGAGTAAAAAGAATGGAGTAAATGGAAAATTGCATTCAAAAGATTCAATGAATGGTAAAATAAGACAAAATCAGTACAAAGAAATCAGGAAAAAGATATTTTTATAATAGAGTTGTATTTAACTTGATTAAACATGTGAAAATATATAAAAAGGGCACTATTTTATAAAAAGAAGAAGCATATTGAATCCATTGTTCAAAAAACTTTTGAATTAAAAAGTAAATTATTCATTTTAGTTTTAAACAGAATTTGTTCACTAGATAAACCAATCCATTTTATGAAGGCCAAAAGTAAGAAGAAAAGAGTAATTTACAGAAATAATTTTTGTGAATTTTTTTGGGGTGAATGGAAACACAGTTCAAGTTCAGAGCCTTTCTTTATTGAAGCGAGTCATTTTCAGACCAATAATTTATTGCATGCAGTTGATACCAGTGGTCGAGCTTATGAGGTTAGAAATGGTTGTCCAATTGAGAAAGAGAAGATGGTTCCCAGAAATGTAGAATACGTGATAGCTAATGAAGTTCTAGGGAGACGTCCTAAAGCCCCAGTGTATACTTGGGATTGCAGTAGTATTGGTAGTGTACGACAGGAATCTACTCATATTTTACCCAATTTCTTAAGAGAGTATACTAAAAAAGTGTTAAACAAAAGATTGGGATATTGCAAGGACTAGACCCTTGCAGAGTGAGAAAAAATACTAGTTTGCAAGGTCATTCTCTGGCTTGTCTTTACAGAAAAGTATGTTAAAGTGATTTTCATCATTTCAGGATGTTAACAGTACATCATTCTTAAATGCGGAAGTTAGTCAGAAGATTGTATTATGCGAAAAGTCCAGCACTAAAATTAAATGAGTTGACCAATGCTCTTTTGCGTGGGTTAGTACCAGATGTGAAGAAGGTTTGTGATGAAACTAAGTTTTGTTACTTTGGTCCTGGCCAAGAGAGTGCAGAAACTGAGACACTAATAGAAGAAAATGTTGAAGAGAATGTGGAACATCATACTACACAAAAGTTCAGGGAACAAATTACAAAGTTTAGGGTGATTTCAGGTGAAAGGCCAAATTATTCTTGTATTTGTTGCCGGTGAACACACTATAAAAATCAAACTAGAAGTGTTGATCTGTATTTAAAAAGTGAAAGAGAAAATAATGATAAGTGGAAGAACTTAGCAAATTATTTGTTCATAGAAAATTGTTTTGATTTGGGTTCTGTCAGCGTATTTGCAAAAATTGGTATAACAAATTAGCCGAGAATAAAATGGCCGCTAGAGCTGTCCATATTAATCTTTGGTAACTATTCCACCAGAACTTATAGATTTAAACACGTATCAGTCTATTCTGATTCAATGTGTACACCCATTTCAGGCTATTGTTTGTATAGAGCCTAAAACAGGTAAATTGCCCCCTACAGATTTACAGAGAGGATTAAAAGGAAGAGTTGTATATTTACCTCCACATTTAAAGAAGAATATTGAAACTATTGGTGTAGAGAATTTAGAAAGTGAACCTTAGTTATTATAGAAATGGTGTTCCTACTAAGAGTAAGAAAATCTGGCAAGAATTAGTGGATGTTAGGAAAATGCAAAAGGCAACATCTGATAAAAAATAATGAGTACTATAAAAATGTGTAGGTGGGAGAAGAAGAAATACTTCTAGGAGATGACACTGAAACATCAAGTGGTCAAATTGAAAAAGTGGACATGTCAAAAAGGGTAAGAAATCTTTGAACATTATAGTGAACATCCACTTCATTCGAAAGAAGTGATGGGGAATACTATTGAATTATTCCAAATGAAGGAAGCAAAGGGTACTCCCATGAGTGTATGGGAGAAAAGTTTGGACGCTCGTTGTTTTCTGCAGCTTTTTCCAACTGGAAAAGGTGGACCATATGATGAACGACCTGTGCAGATTCCCGCATCTGAATATCGGACAACAAGATTGTAGGCAGAAGATCCATGATTTCAACAATGTATCCCATATATATTTAATCTTTTGTTTGAGAGTGACTTGTCTGGACTTTCATATGCAGTCAACCACATTTTGAAAACAGGAGTACATCTTCAAAATGTTCCTGCAAAGGAATTTATGGATAAAGTACATCAGAGAGATGATCATTTAGAATCTCAGCTGATTAATTTGATGGCATGTCAGCGTGGTACTAATGAGTATTGGTACGGTCGTCATGGAGAACTTAAATGCATGCTGAGGAACTTAGGAACTCCTAAATGGTGTCTTACCTTAAGCTGTGCTGAATACGCTTGGGATGATTTACTTGAATTTCTTCGAGAGGTAAATTTGAATATAAAAAATATTGAAAACAAGATACCTGGAGAATTGTGCTCTTTGGATCCTGGTAATGTATGCAGGTATTTCAATCATAGATATGAAGCTATGATGTCTTTTATCTGCAATAAAAAGAATCCTCCTCTTGGAGAAGTCGTGGATTTATTTTGGAGAAAGGAGTATCAAGCTAGAGGTGCTACTCATATACATATGCTGAAATGGATCAAGGATGCCCCCAAATTCGCAACTGATTCTGATGATACTGTTTTGTCTTTTATTGACGAATATGCCACATGTGCTATACCCAAAAGAACGGAAGAAAACACCTTAAGACAACAAGTCTTACGATTCCAAAGCCATTGATGTTGAAAATACTGTCGACAAAAGTACAAGTCAAAGGAAAAGTTTTATACCAATGTCGTTTTGTAAATCCACGTCCTGTAATATCCAAAGGAAGAGTAAACAGTTTTATGTCAGCTATGAGACATTCCATTACTAGAAGGGATCCAAAAAATACATACAATTTGGGAAGAAGTGAAGAATCAAAATACTTAAATGATTACAATCCAGTAATTCTCTCAATGTGGAATGCTAATATGGATATTCAGTACGTTGCGGATAATTCCATTGCTGTTGCTTGGTATTTAACATCCTACATTATACATTCAGAAAAGACAGAATTGAAAAAAATGTGGAAAGAGATTTCTCACAAGAAGAGTCTAAGTAAGAAATTATACATTTCAGTTTGAAGATGTTATCCCATTGAGAATTTGGAGCATATGAATGCTCAGATTGGTTATCATCTGCAAGTCTATACTCAAAATCTAGAAGAATCATTTAGGTGAGTCTAGGTATTGCTGCAATGCAAAATCGAGTACTTAACTGTTCAAGAAATCAAATATTTTGCCGAAAAAGATCCGGAAAGTACAGATATTGTGAAATCAAATATCTTGGACACATATTATCCAATTAGAAGTCATCATCTTGAGAACATGTGTCTCTATGAAGTGCTTCAAAACTACACTTTTAAATGGAATATTACAGAAAGCATCAATGATGGAAAATATGCAGTGATTGGTTCAGAAGGATGTTTGGTGAAACAAAGGAAAGGAAATTTGAATAATCACAGAACACTGAGTTGCGCACTCCTGATAAAAGGAAATTTTACTATTTAGCACTTTTACAACTGTTCAAACCGTGGCTTTCAGAATTGGGTCTATTTTCAGAGCTATGAAGATTACTTCAATTCTTGTAAAGATACCATAGAATGCACTGTTTGTGCAAATTATGTGAAAATGTTGAACAATGAAATTGATCAAGAAGCTACTATTGCAGCTGAGATTGCTAGATACAGTTCTCAAGACAGTCAAAATTCTGCTCCACTGAGTCAAGATCCACTAGGACAACCAATTGTTCAAAATGAAGCAGCAATCACAATGAATGAGGTGAAAATAGCAATGCATCAAGCTCAAGAAGATATTATGGACTTAGGAAACTTGGAAGAACAACTAAATGTTGAACAGAAAGAAATATATCAGCAAGTGAGACAACAGATTGACCATGGATTCCGTCATGAAATGGAAGAATGCACGTGCACATCATTTCAGCCTATCTGAATTTATGTGAGTGGTCAAGCTGGAACAGGAAAAAGTTTCTTAATTAAAGTATTGACCAGTTATCTGCAGAAAAGAACTGATTCACATTTGTCTTGTGTTGTAACTGCTCCAACTGGTTTGGTAGCACACAACATCAAAGGAATCACACGACATCATTTACTAATGCTACCTGTAGAGCATGAAAACAAATTGGAATATCACAAGCTATCTGGAGAAGCTTGTTATGAAGTTTCATGAGTACTGAGGAAAATTAAGCTTCTAATTATTGATGAGGTAAGCATGGTCTCAAACGTAATGCTTGCTTTTGTGCATTTAAGAATGCAGCAAATTCTAAAAACAGAATACGATGTCTGATTTGGAGGAAAACGTGTCATAGTTTTTGGAGATATACTGCAACTTACTCCTGTAAAAGGACAACCAATATTTAAAACACTTGTGTATGAAGACACCAGAAAGTCTTTGGGAAGTGTTGGAAATGTTAATATTTGGTCATATTTTGAATACAAATAACTCATTACAAATATGCGACAGGCAAATTATGTTGATTATGGGACTATTCTTCAAGATATAAGAATTGGAGTTCTGACAGAACAAGGCAAACAAGCTTTGTAAAGTCGACTACTTACGAATCTGTTTCCAAATGAAAATATAGTTCCTGTAAAAATAGATATGAAAATTGCAGAAAGTACATCTGTAATCTGCTTAATCCCAACACTGCACGAGTGTTCTATATTCAATGAACAACCTTTGAAGCTAGAAAATAAAGAAATAATAAAAATGGAGCCATAGATAAAATAGAGCCTGAAGGAAACACTATTATTTTGACAGAACAATTTAAAACAAATTTGAATTCTTTGAAAAATCGATATCTAAAACTGCTGGTTTAGAAAAGAATATATATGTATGAATAAACTGTCGGGTAATTTTAAGGTGTAATTTGGATGTAGAAAAAAGTTTAGTTAATGGAGCAATGGGTAAAGTTGTGGATTTTGTTAATTATCAAAATAGAGATGGAATTGAATTTAAAAAAATCTAATTTTCTCAAATTGAAGAAGTAAAACAAATTGGTCATTGCTTTTTGCTTATTAAAGATTTATATGTCCATAGAAAACAATTTCCACTTTCTCTGGCATATGCAGTGACTATTCATAAATCTCAAGGTTTAAGTGTATACAGTGCTTTGCTGAACATTGGAAGTTCCGTGTTTAAAGAGGGTATGGCATATGTTGCTTTGTCCTGAGTCAGAACTTTTTCTGGTTTGTATTTCATTGATTTTGATGACACAAAGGTTACTGCAGATGCAAACTGTGTAAAAGAGTATAATAGGTTAAGAAGAGTGCATTTTCTCAGTTAAGGTCAATATCCTGTATTTGAGAAGCATGTGGTATGTCGAAAAAGAAGATATGAGAATATCTGTAGTAAAGTTATAGAGAAGGAAAAAAACAAGATAATGTTGTGATTGCAAGCAAAAAGAAAAAGGACATTGTTGAAGAGATTGTCAGTTTGAAAATAGTTCAGGTATCTGCTATGCTAATGTAGTGGTCAATGTTGTTTTTTTTCTTGAAAGTTTGCAACAGCATATAATGGAGAATCGGGAAAAACGATTTTGTTCCTTGTTGCATTCTGTTTATGAAAAACTGGGAACTGATAAAAGTAAAATGCAAAGTTTTTTTGATAAAAGTAATCTTTTGGATATATTTTCTGGTTCTACACAATTTACGGAGAATATCCAACAAGATGCACAGGAATATCTAATGTATATGCTTACCGTATTGGAAAATGAAGGCATAGAAATTGAAAATATTTTTGGCCTTTGTTATAAATGGGAACATCTATGTGAAAATTGTATGTTTACATGTAGCACTAATATAGACACTGAACGATTTATATATTTGACATTACCAGACTGTAAATCAGTGTCTTTCAACAAACTAGTTAAAGCAGCAAATTAAAACATGGAGTGTAGCCAATGCAGAAATTTTATCAACATTATTTATACAAAGATAGGGATAATATATATTTTAATGATGCAACGTTGTACAGCTGATGGGAGAAAATTGAAAACTTTAATAAAACATTTTGTAGCAAGTCAACTATCAATATCTGGAGGACTATAGTAGCAGTAGCAATAATTTTCCATGATGGTCCTTCTACAACATATGGACTATCTCTATACGTTTGGCGTTTCGCCAAGGAGAGGAGAGCGAGTAGAGTGAGAAGTAAGGAGCGAGGAGCAAGGACGCCGAACCGCTGCCTCCGACCGTCAGTCTTACCCTCCAGACCCAGGTGCCACGGACCTCACGGGCTTCAGTGGGGCTTGCCGTTTGCCAGCCAGATTCCCGGACTCCTTTCTGAGCAGTTATTCTGAGTGCTCGGAAAGGCTGAACGGCAGGAGCAGCATGAGCAGAGCCTCCACCCCGCCATCCCCAAGGGCAGACTAGTCGGCGGCAACCTGGTAGGGTGGGAGTAGCGTGAGGAAACTCCTCCCCCGCCATTCCAAAGGTAGACTGGTCCAGGGGGGCAGCGTGAGCTGAGCCTCCTCCCCCGTCGTTGCTAGAGCACAGCCAGGGTCGGCGGGTCAGCGGGAGTAGCGCAAGTAGAGCCTTCACAGGAGAGCCTTCACCCCCGCCATATCGAGGAAAGCAGCGCAACCCCAGTGGCTAGCCGGCTTGAGCAGGAACAGAGCTCCCACCAGGCAGAGAAAAGAGAGTGAGTGGCCGGGCTTGGGTATGCGCTGTCTCACGCTACTGTGGATCTCAGGTAGCCGGGACCGAAATGCCTGAGGCTCAGCCGCTTCACACTCCGATCGGCTGAAACTTGAAAAGGCATAAGCACATCTAGCTCCTTGAATTGTTTGGTGCCCAATAATTAAAACACATAAACGGTTTAAATACTTGTGTTTTTTAATGGTCCTATGCACTTAGCGCTTTAAAACATGGACATCCGTAACGTACAAATGTCTCATTGTTATTGAATAGTCATATGAACTATAGTAACTTTCGTACTGATACCGCTGAAGCTAATGCGTAGTTACTGAGCGGAGCAGTGCGAGGAAGGACACCGCAATTACCAAATCGCCGGAATTACTGCTTGTGCCCTGGTTCTTGGTTACAGGCATCCTGCCATGCCTTGCCCAGACCAGACCAGGCTTCTAGGTGCTTTTGCTGCCCGGTGAGGGTGTCACAGCGGCCGTGTGGCAGGCCAAGCAGACCAACCGGAGCAAGGGTGTGGATTGCAGCTCTGTGACTCCAGGGTTTCTAGCCCAGTTTTGAGGTGCTGTGTTGCGCTGTGCTGGCTTTTTCCGGAGTAGCAAGCCAAGGTGGAGTGAGGGCAGCAAGGCTGTAATGTGAGGTAGAAAGCTTTGGACAGCAATAGCGCGAGCTGGTACCTGACTGTAGCTAATCAATAATTTTTCATCCCTTCACCCTCAGTTCCCCCCTGGTCTCCCCTGTGCCCTGAGACTGCTCTGAGACAGCAGCCTTGTGCAGAAGAAAAAAAAAAGGGGGAAAAGTAGAACATTAAAGCACAACAATTAAATAAAATCAAACATAATAAAATTTGAGGCCTTCAAGAGACAGAGCGCCTTGCTTTGCAACAAGAAGGAAAAGAAAAGCGCAAGGAACACCTGCCAATAACAACAAGGCAAAAGCTGAGGGGGAGGCGCAAACATTAATATCACAAATCTTTGGCACCTTTATAAGAACAAGTAATGGACCAAGTAAGACTGAATTTAAAAAAAAATCCAGCAGGGATAATGTTCACCAAACAAGAGGGAGATAATCAATTACCCCCACCAATCACACCAATAAACAAGAAAGCCAGTGACACACGAGTAAAGGACACAAATGGAGTATACGATATAAAGGCCCTCGACAACTCAAATGACCCAAGAATAGCTATGGGTCCAACCGAGTGTATGGTACACCAAGAACCAATGGAACGACAAGATAATTCATGGAGTTCCATAACAGATCTGGAGCTAATTACATCTAGAGAACAATCTCTGCATGCAACAGAATGTCCACAAGAGGAGCCTGATAGCTCACTCAGGCAAAAAACTCAAGATAAATTCACTAGCCCTAAGTCTCAACAACTAATAGAGATCCAGGTAAAAATTCTCAGTAAAAAACCAAAGCAAACACATTATGAGGAAGCAAATCAGAATATCAAGGCACCAGAAAAAAAAAAACAATCTGTAATATCATCACCAATAAAGAAAAATGCCTAAAGGAGCGATTCTGAGTCAAAGCTTTGAGACCCACTCTCCAGCACTAACAACCAAACAGCGCCACCAACAGACTCAGGGACAATATGGGATATCTTCAAAACATCACATCTCACTCTGGAGGCACTAAATTACCATTCAAACAAGATGAACGTTCAAGTAGACCTGCTAAACATCATGGCAAATGCAATTTCAGGGATTGAGCAAAAATTGGCAGACATCAGCTCTCTAATCATGTGAGCACAGGCCTATACGACCACATCAAACACGGAATGTGTCTGTTGCCCAACAATTGATAAACTGGCAATAATCCCGGAAGTCCTGACTACCCCTATTGAGGACTTAAAGACCAGGGTAATCGGCGACAAGAAGCTTAATAATATGCTAGTACGGCCTCAGAACATCGACTGAGTGGAGGAACCAAATAAACCAAGCGTAGACTCAGACTCAGCACTGGCCAAGCAATCAACAGTCACCATAGAAAATTTTAATTTGGAGTTAAAGCAAGGAGCTTTTACACAATCAATACAATCAAACATGACCAGACGTAATGAGAAAAATAAAAAAAAACAAATGAAGGCAGAGAAGACAACACAACTTAGAAGAAGCTGGGGACAGCCAACACAAGGCTCAAACAAACCAGTAACAACATTAAACCAGAATCAGGACCAGCAATCAAATAAAAAATCATATCCAATTTTTTTCCAAACATATAAAAGCAAATAAACAATTAGGAAATGGTACTGTGACAGGAAATAGTCCAACTGAATTAGCTACTAGAGAAAAGCAGAAGAAAGTTGAACATCTGGCCACCAGAGAAATTTAGAAGAAACCAGAGCAAGAGGAGGTAGCAAAGAGGGATATAACAGATACAATAACCATTTGCTTGGACAAAATACTAAATGAACATCCCAAAAACAAAATGGGGGAAGAAAAGACTCAACCTCATGGAGTTACATCTAAGCTATCAGGTGAGACGAAGTCTGATGCAACTAAATCCCCGCATAACGCAATTTACAACAATTCCTATCTGGCTGATAGAAGAGACTCAAGACTGAGCATCTTCTAGCCATCTTATAAATCAAAGGGCAGACATGACATCATAAATAGGGGCAACCTATTATGGCTCCAACAACATATTCCATCTTTGTCTAACATAACAAGTGCAGACATGGAGAGCGTTCACTTCAAACCAAGGGACGAAAACCCCAACCAGGAAAACACAGTAGTGACCTTGATAAATCATTACATCGCAGAAGCTGTGCTCTTGGAAACCGAAACCTTCAAAAATTGGGGTATAGTAACACGGTCAACGACATAAAGAAAGTAAAGCAACACCCTCGTAGCATATTGAAAGGCACTTCGAATAAACAACCAGAACAGAATTATAATAATCTAAGTATCATTGTATGCACCCAGGTGGAAGCAACCACACATAGAATAATAAAAGAAGAGGCACCCCAAATAAAACAATGGAGGCAGAATTTTAAGGGGAATTACAGTGATACACAAAAGAGTACAAGCTGACTTTTCAGGAGATCTTAGTGCAAAGTCCAGAACAAATTTGTTAACAGAGGGAAACACTGGCAAACCAGGTCAAGTGCAAAAAATATCCCAAAGTTTTAAACTTGTCTCCTGGTATGTGGCTGGCTTACAAAAAGCCATTAGACAAGAGACAGCAAAAAATAAATTGCTAGAGGGCGATATCCAATGCCTACAAGAAACCTGGGCAACAGAACCGGTACACTTGGAAGGGTATGCAGGTTTCCATCAACTTGTTACCAAACATAACTATCATGGAAGACCATCAGGTGGGATCTCAATTTATGTCAACCAAGCAAAACAATTAACTGTTAGGAATATAAACACCAATTCAAACATGCTACAAGCACTGCTAATGGAAGGAAAAAGCAACAAGGAAAAAACTGTCTCGTTGCTTGTAATTAATGTTTATTTAAACACACCAGCCAATGGAAATTAAAGGCCACAAAATCTATGAACACAACAATACAGGAAATTCTATGTACATATCAGTCCAGGCGAAAATGCTTGTGGGCGACTTCAATTTGCATCACTTAGGAACAAAACAGTGCGAAAGGAATTACCTAACTGGCGCCGAAAGAATTTTCAATTATTTTTTAATAGATTATGAACTTAATTTAGCCTGGTACTTACAAAAATGGCCAGACCCAGACAACCAAGGGAGAACTACATTTAAGAACTGCTCCACAATTGATTATATTGTTTATGCAACCAGCTTGCTAGCAAAATCAAAATTTTGAAATCAAACCAGACGACACAAGTGATCATGCATTACTCCAGGTAGAACTCAATGCTACTATTAAAGAACGAGAAAGAATTATAACGGTCTCCCAATCAACAGGCGTCAAAGAACACGCCCTGGTGAGAAGATTAAAATGGAACACTAAACAGGTGACAGCTTTACCATTGGAAAGAAAAACAAGAACACATAGGAAACAACTCTGGTGCTGCGCCCAAATGGGAAAATGGGTCAAAGTGGACAAATGACCTGAAAACATGCCTGAAGACAGCTTAGCCCAATTCAAAGGAGAAGACCATTACATAATCCACGGACAATGATAAAAAAATGTATTGATATAACTCGCAATTTAAAAAGGGTAAAAAGACCATATAAGATTGCTGGCTTGTAAAATACACGGGACAAGTATTTTCTGCACAAAGAACAGAATCAACTGCTCTGGACAATCAAGCAAAACAGGCTTGAAAAAGAGTGGATCAAAATCCACGAATTACCAAAACCTCAAAAACAACAACAATTCTGGCTTTATATAGCAGAGTTGGATAACAATAAAGTAGTCCGGAGTAATGCCGTACATGCCGACGCATGGGTGAGACATGTTGATGCAACATAAGCGGATAAGGAAGAGTACATTAAACGTGGAAGCTCTGTGGTGTACATAGAGAGCATAAACACCGATGCGGAACCCACAAACCCCACAAACACAGCCACGCTTAAAGACCAGGACGTAAGAGCCATTGAAAAAATGATTACAAAGATAAGGAAATATGGGGCACCAGGTCCTAACGGTCTCCTGGCTGCGATGTTCAGGGAAGATCCAGAATATTGGGGGAGAGTCCTATCCGGCTTATTCACCAAATGCCGATTACAGGGCAAAGTGCCAGACTCGTGGTGCGTGTCAATCCTACAACCTATATTCAAGAAGGGCAATAACACAGAACCAAAGAACTACAGATTAATAGCCCTGCTCGACATCGAAGGAAAAGCCTATGCAAATACCCTGCAGACAGAATTAAACAGATGGGTCAAAGAAAACAAAATTCTTCCCTTCTATCAAACAGGGTTCCGCAAAGGCTGTTCAACAATCGACAACATTACGGCAATATCATATTTAGGTCAGCAAGCCAATTGCAAGGAAAAGAAACCAGTCTATGCCTGCTTTATAGATTACTCAGCAGCGTTGGATGGAGTGCCACGTTGCAAGCTTTGGTCCAAATTGCGAAACTGGCAAATTCCACCAGGTCTCCTTAATGCCATTATCTTACTATATAGCAATACCTGGATCAGAGTCAAACTGGTAAACAACACTACAACAAAAAAGTGCTATACAAATCGGGGCTTAAAACGGATGCATACTTGCCTCAACACATTTTAACTTATATACAGCGGACTTGGGCAAGACGATCCATAGTGCTTACCTAGCAGTTCCATAAATTGGTGTCAACAAAATTCTAATTTTACAATTTGAGGATGACCTTGTGGTGATGGATCACATGAAAACAGGTTTACAAAGGGGCCTCAATGCTCTAAACGCCTATAATCTGAATAATGAATTAAAGATAAATCCAAAAAAGACCAAAGTACTATCTTCAGGAACTGTAAAAAAAAAACACTCCTAAAATGGCACGTGGGAAAAGAGACAATAACCGTCTATAAGTTTTACAATTACCTTGGGTGTTGGTTGAGCGACTCAGGAAAAGCTACTATGCACTTACATAAAATGAAATCTAAGGTGGAATCCACAATATATGCTTTGTGCAAGCTAGAAGAGAAAATGCAGTGCCCCACCACCATCCCAATCAGAAAGGTGTTACAAGCAAAAATAAGGCAAGTCGCTGGATATGCCCAGCAGGCATTCCCAGGCAAAATTAGTACAATCATGGATAAAGCACAGTGTCGGACATACAAATGTATTTTCAAACTACCGAAATACACCAGCAATAGAAGGATTCGCCTGGAATTTGGCTTGGTGCACCAGAGAAAAGAATGCCTAGGTGCGCATGCAAAATACTACTTTTCAGTACTCAACGCGCTGGACGGGAGCTTGAAGAGAAGATTGAAACCCATTTATGATGGATTACCCAAACCATGACAGGCTTATCTGCAGGAAGCAGTAGAAGTTTTGGACTTGGCAACACAAAACTGGAGCCAGGAAAGCATAACCTTCTAGATTATTATAAAGGCAATCAACAAACAATGCTATTGACTGTCAAGAGAAATCGATTTAACAAATCTTGTAAAAGGAAGAGGTCAATCTGGGGTGATGGCAACTTACAAGGGCCACAAATCCCAACCTTATCTTGATCAAGCTCTCAGGAGAAAGGCCCTAAAAAACATTCAATTGGCTAAACTTGTATCTCTCCCAATAAAAGAGGTAAATCCGGGCTGGAAAAACTTGGAAAATGAAATCTGCTGCAGAATATGTGATCTCAAAACAGAATCATTGCCACATTTGCTGTGCTGCAGCACGGGGCTCCTACAATCCCGGAGGAAGCTACTAAAGCCCATATGGCTACACAAAGGTGTTTGAACAACAAAAGAAGCAGTTACAGCCATATTTGCTTGCACATTAACAACTGATCTGGCCAGAATTGGGAGATATATGCAGGACGTTCGCTCCAGACTTGACAAAGACAATGAATCAGACAATTGCATAAAAATAGTTTTGATGTGCACAAACGAAGTGACACTTTGGTGATAATATCTTTTTAAACGTATTTCATTTTTTAATACTCTTTTATGTTTTGTTATGGAAAGAAAAGATATGTAAGAAGACAAGGGAACCCTGAAAGTAACCAAGGACCTAGGGTAACAATTATAATTATAATGGACAGTGGTCCTTGTTGAAAAGAAAATACAATATACAATAAATATAGAACACGATTGACTCTATATAAGCTACCCAGCCGGGTAGACAATTTATTCAAGATGAATAAGTTTGCTGTCTCAGGACAGTTTCAATATCCAGTTGGATACAATCCTGTTTCCACACTAACAATAACCAGTGTGACAAGTTGAAAAGGGTGACAATTTAACACATAGATCAAAAACGAGGAAAACAATGGAAATTAACAGACAGGCGAAACAGAGGGAAAAGCTTGCTCAAAAATATGCAGGTTGCTGCAAGCTTGATAAGTAACAACAGCTAACACATTAAAAGAATTATTTGTGTGTACGTTGTTATTTATGGTCGACGACGTTTCGATCCCATTTAAGGGTAACCGGGATCATCATCAGGACAACAAATAAACTGTAAGCCTAAGAATAGCTAATACAATATAACAAGAATACAGGGGAGGTTTTGGGGATGAAACAAAAAAGGGGGAACAATTAGGAATAAATATCGTACACATGTCAATAAAATGCTCAATCAGAACGTGCAAGCAGGTAGTATCAGAATCATTAAAAATTCTAATGTGACTAATATGAGACCGACCGAAAATTAACCGCGACAGTAGGGATTTCCTTGAGCACGTAGTGAAGTCACATGCAGAAACAAGGGAGGCGAGTATTTAAACCACAATGCAGATTGAGTACCCCTTGGCCTAACTACCCCTCTAAATCCCCAACCCACCGTGGGGTGTCCATATTTATCAAGGGTCAATCAATTAATTTACCGGCACAGGGAGCTAAGGTGGATGAAAGCGATTGTGGCAAGGAGGTGGAAAAGTACCTAGTAAGTATCCACGAGGACTCTGGAAGAGGCTAAAATTATTGGCATTCGAGGTCCTGAAAAGGAAGGAAACTAGGAGGAAATGAAACATGGTTTAAGGGCGGGCCGGGTAGGGCCGGGAAATGAAGCAGTAAGGATAATTAAAAGGTTTACCTGGAGGGAACCATATTCAAACCGCGGGCCGTTACCTGTGGGTATAAAGGGAGAGTGATTTGGAGGGGATGTGGCGGAATGAAAAACGGTTATCGGGTAGTTACCTTAGTTGTGGCCGGGCACATACCTAATTCGCTTGGAGTCCATCAGCGCTAATGAGCTGGGGGGCCGCAGAGGATGAGCCTATAATTTGGAATCGGCGGTGGGATCAGAATTCCGTGATCCAGCCATTCCGGTGAATTGATAGACTTCGTGCACAATGGTGATGGTGTCTAGGCAAACATCGGAATTGGAAGTAGGATATAATGATTGGTGCGCGCTCTGATTGCGTGGTGTGTTAATGGCTGTGGCCATCTTGGGTGTGGATGAGGTCATGGTTTGTGTGGGGAGGAATAGACTGCAAGACATCAAGGTTAATATTTAGGCAAGGGGGATAAAAACACATAACTAATAACAATGAACGACTAAGGCAGTAGTTGTAGTGGTGCCGTAGTGGGGAGTGATGGTGCAGAATGGGTAAAGTGAATTAGGTGATTAAGGAAAGAAGGTTGGTGACAATTAAAATGATGATTACAATTACAATTACAGCCCCATTTGGGGGTAGCAAAAAACCACAAATTACCGATGTAGCGAGCATGGCAGTTATATAAGTGGATTTGTGAGAGAAACAGAGATAAAGGATGAGCGTATCACCATGTCATTCCAGTTTGCACGCAGCCATATGCAAATCAGTCTTGACCCTGTGCCTCATTGGAACAGTCCAGCCCAAACTGCCAAGCCAGGTCCTCCCTGCACTGTGGGTCCCATGCTCACTACGCCACTGGAGTCAAGCTATCCTGGTTGAAGATGGCTGATAGCCAGAAGCCGATCCTAGGATGCTTGATTCCTGTCTAGGGAAGACATGGCTTGGCAGTTCGGTCTGGACTGTTCCAATGAGGCACAGGTTCAAGACTGATTTGCATATGGTCATGTTTGAACTGGGGTGGCTTGGTGAGCAAAATAACGATGGATTAAACCCAGATTTGTGACTGGGGGTGAATGTTTTGTCATTGTGCAACATTCCGTCTATCCTCTCGTGTGTTTTGCACTAAGGTAGGGACAGTAGATGTGAAATAATACACAAAAGATTCTATAATAAAAGAACTATAACTTGTGGTATACTGAGACACAGGCAGTAGATCTGAAATAATACACAAAAAGATTGTATCATAAAGGGTCCATCAGTTCTATTGCACTCAGATAGCCACATCAAAAGCATTCAGCATGTGCACAGCCAGCGATGATGCGTGCTGCGTGCGGGCTGTACTAGGACCAATGTCTGTGGTATAAAGGCCTGCATCATCTGCAATAGCGACTCTATCTGAATTGTGAACACTGCTGTGTGCAGTGGAGGCCAGAGAGATCGGTCAGCAAGGGCCCACAGCCATGTGGCGTTGACTTGAACTGCCCAGTTTGTAATACACGAAGCAACAAAAAGCCTGTGTGGAGCCTGCGATGATGCATATGCGTGGTGCGGACAGAGCGCACTGGAGCAATGTTTTTTGCCTACAGGACTGGGTCATCTACAATAGCGACTTGATTTTAATTATGAACACTGCTGTCTGCAGTGTAAATTGAAGGCAGTAGTCAGCACAGACATCCATGAATACTTTTTGTCACTTCCTCTTCACAAAATAAAACAACATAAATTACAAAAAACTCTTCACAAAATACAACAAAACAATTTGAATTGCGATCTCTGCTGTCCACAGTGTAGACTGTTATTCAGTGTTCCTTTCCACTACCAAGAAGAATTTGGTCATTGTAGTAAACCTGTAACTCATCTAAAAAAAGTTCTCCAAGCAAGTATACTAAAAGGATATTGTGTATATTTCAATAGACGTTGTAGTTAGTTGCCTACTGGATTCTGTAATTAAACAATCACCACTCAATCTGAATTATGAGCCCTGCTGACGGCAGTGTAGGCCAGAGGCAGTGGTCATTAACACCTCACAGCCATGTGCCAATGGATTCTGAACCACGGAGTTGGTTGCACCTAATCGGAGGGGCTACACAGAAATCATCACAGACATTAACTTCTGACATCCTCAATCGTAGAATCAAGACCCCGTTTCACTGTTCAGACTCGCTATACCACGGTGTAGTCCAGCGTCTGCAGTTGGCCTAGCCCAATAATCATGAGCAGCAGTTAGCGATGGAAGTACAGAGTGTGATGCACCTCAATGGAGGGAGTTGTATGAAAACCAAGCAACAAGTAATATCAGACATCGTCCATTGTGGGATCAAGACACAGTTCCACTGTCAGGACCTAGAGTTCGTTGCACCTGGTTGAAGGGAGTACCTTCATCTCCACTCTCAGATGCAGTTCTAACATCGTCCATTGTGGGATCAAGAAGCCGTTCCACTGTTGGGACCTAGAGTTTGTTGCACATGGTCAAAGGGAGTACCTTCCTCTCCACTCTCAGATGCAGTTCTAACATCGTCCATTGTAGGATCAAGACACTGTTCCACTTTTGGTACCTGTTGGACTACTGTGTTAGTAGTACACAGAGCACTCCATGGTGCTGGGCCTCAGGCTGGGCGCTGTGTACCTGTGTCGCGGTAGTCAGCATTGATCCCAGGAGCCTTCCGAGTTAGCAGACCTCGGCCCAGGAGCTTTTGCCAACAGGTGGTGGCCCCTCTTTCTCATACGGCGGTGTCAAAGGTAAACTGTGGGGCATATGTGCGTCGCAGCCGCCATGACGTTTTCTGGGTACCAGCAAGCTGAGAGCATCATTGACGCAGTCACCTTCACTCACGACGTCAGCCTTGAGGTGGTGTAAGCTGCGCAGACCTGGTAGACTCGTTCGCCATTCCGGAAGAGAACCACACCCAGAGAAACGTGCCTTTTATTCATACCCTCACGCTAGCCTTGAGTATGCTGAGCCATCCCATTACGCAAAAGATTTTGGGGAGGGGAGGGGGCACGTACGCACTATGTGTTCGTAATCTTCCCTACTGACTGTACTATCATGGTTGCGTCCACTGTCCACTTCACTCAATAGACCATCAGTGTATGTTGACATGTAAATGTCTGTGCTCTGCATACTCAAGTCTGTATGGCACATCCCCTCAACACTTTGCATTGTATACTTTTATAATCAAGAATCACTTGCCACCTTCGCTCATACTTTGCTGCTATCTCTCCCCGCATTCTGCATTTTATGGCAGAGGTGCCATGCCATGTTTGTTTTTGTGTACATGGCTGGCCACGGTTCCCACAGTATGTAGTGTTGTTGTGTCTGACAGGTGTACATGTTGTTTGTCATGTTGTATGTGATTATATAAGGTAGTGCATTTATTCACAAGCGGTGGTTTCTCCCATTTACATATCACTGTCTTAAAGAGGATACAGAAGTTTTTCTCACAGCTGAAATGCGCGACCACAGTGGCAGTCATTCATTACTATGCAAGAATATCCGACTGCACAACACTTCTAAGCTTACAGCCCCCAATCTTGCGTACTTTCTTAAAAGTACGCCAACTCCCACAATCAGACCAATATTCACACAGCTTTCTAACAGCAGTTATCTGCTTCTTAATGACATGGACTGCTATGGAATGTGAGCTGGCATAGAGTATGTCCTTACTGTTTCAAACCAAGTAACTTCCTGTGGCAATGTCTATTCCCACACAGACAAAGTAACTCCCAAAGTTCAACTTGGCCTTCAACACCTTCTTTGAAAACAGATTTCATTAAAATTAGCAAACTGAAAGCGCTTTTGTTTCAAACAGAAGTGTCCCTCACTTCTGCAAAAGAAATTTGTCGACTGCAGATAGCACGAACTTTAAGTAAAATACAGTCCCTTTTAAATACAAACCTCCCATTACACTTTGTGAATTGTTACACAATTTTCAACACATCTGAGACTCTAGCTCTGGCACACTTTTTTAACACTGGCTCCTCCGGCCTTGTCACAGGCTTCAAACTGTTTTTGGTATAATACCAGACTTCATTCAGTCCATCATCTCTGGAATAACAGGAACAGTGCCCATATTTCTCACTCTCTTTGCTGCCATCCTACTACTATTTATGTTTGTAAAAAATGGCTGCGCTCCCTGTGGTAACAAGCATGTCTGACAGAATACGCAGCTACGCGAAGCTACATCAATACCGTGAAAAAACTGGAACAACTTTTCGGCTGCCTGCCTCTATCTATTATCAGAGCAGCTACAACATGACATTTATTTACACATAAGCAATCTGCGTGCAACCATCTTTTTATTGCAAAACTTGCCCATTCATCTGGCGAATGAATCTATGCCTTGCCAACATCCGAACAATCGCTCTCAATATCCAGCAGGTAATGGAGTATCTTGAAAACCATGATCTTGATTGTTCGGGCAGGTGAGAAATGGTGGATCCACCGTAATAAGGTATCCTGGTGGAATGGGATTCCTGCGCAGCCGCAAAAGATCTCCAGCAATATGCGAACGTTGACAACATCACAGATTGCCTGCCAATTCAAATTGTCGCTCCAACATTCGAGGAACATTACTGTCCCTTCAAAGATATGAATTGGATTGCTTTGCTTTTCTCACACAATGGCAACAACCGCCTCTTGGAACATTACGCATCTCAAGCCGCTGAAGTACTTCTGGACTGCAATCTCCAAGATTTGTAAGAAATTCACGTTATTCTTGGATTCATTTCTTCCAACTTTTTTGACTTTTTCCCATACATTTTTTAATACACTTCAATTGAACTATTTTCATATAATAACTTTCTAACTATGCTCAGGCATTTTAACTCGGTTTTCATTATTGACCCTTACGTCTCCAGCCTAACCAGCGATGGGTGATGTATGGCCTATGCAAATACGCTATTTACTTGCTAAATTTGCCTAAACCTAACATCCATTTTGAAATCATGTCAATTCTTTGTGCACACGACTCTCTGCCTGCCTGTTTTCCACGGAGCCCTTTCACACAAATAAGCTCATCCTCAGCCTCTGCTCGCGAGCTGTCTATCAAGATCAAAAAACACAACATTGCTTAGGAACTGGTTGGCACAGTGTCGTAAACGTATCCTACCTTTATTTTCATTATAAAATGTAGTCATTCATGGATCTGCAACATGTAATGTGAAGTTCACTGATGCAAGAGCTTACGTTTGAATACAGCAGAAGCGGTTGGAGTTTGCCTTAGCTGGATGCCTTGGCTTTACACCAGTGGGTCCATTTATGGCACTTATATAAAGACACTTTGTATATAACTTGCAGACTCCATCGCTTTATTACACACAGCCACTTTCTTAGACTCACCTGATTTCACCATTTATCTTCTGTGGCATTGCAACATTCTGCATTCTATTCTTCACAATTATTTCTTTATTCCTGCTTGCTAAAACACTGCATTCAATTCTTCAGACCGGTAGGGGTGAGTCGTTCGCTTCCCATTCCCTGTATAGTATAAACGCATACTAACACTACTTACAAAGGTATGCTACAGTGGCCAGTATCCTACAGCGCCCACAGCACAAGCACATCACTTTATGGCAATCAGCTCACAGCTTAGGCTCACAGTTTCAGCCCCGAGTCTTCAGACCGGTAGGAGTGAGCAGTTTGCTTCCCACTCCCGCTATAGTCTAAATGCATACTAACACCACCTGCACAGCTATGCTACAGTGGCCAGTATGCTACAGCGTCCAGACCACATCAGTTTACAGCAATCAGCTCACGGTTTAGGCGCACAGTTTCATCCCCGAGTGTACTGGCGCCTCACCTCAGCACCATCTCACTCTAGGCAAAACACGACCTTCACACAGGTAGAGGTGAATACTTATTTATTTATTTTTTTTTCACATTTTTAGAGCGCGCTGTTACCCAGAGGTGTCCTGGCGCTGACTGACTGAGAATATGTGCGAGAAATCAGAGAAATTAGTTTGTAAAAAGCCAGGTCTTTAAAGCTCTTCTGAATGATAAAATTTCAGTCATCTGTCTGAGGTTAAGCGGCAGAGCGTTCCATGCTTTCGCCGCTCCCAAGGAGAAGCTCCTGCCCCCCCAACAAGCTTTCCTGGTTCTGGGGACTGCCACCAGTCTTTGCTCGGCAGACCTGAGGGATCTTACCGGTTTGTACCAGTGAAAAAGCATAGTCATGCACTGAGGGCCATGGCCATTAAGTGCCTTGAAGACCACACACAATGATTTGAAAATGATTCTTTTCCGAACTGGAAGCCAGTGTAGCTTCACCAGGTCCCGTGCAGCCGAGGCGCGTTTGGATTTGCCTGTGATCAGACGAGCCGCTGCGTTTTGCGAAATGTGGAGTTTATTAAGAATCCTCTGTTGCGCATTTAGGAGCAGGCTGTTGCACATAGTGAATGGTTGATGAGAGGGCATTTATTTAAGGCCTGAAGGATAAAGAATCGTCCATCAGAACGCCCAGATTTTTAACTTTCGTGACCGGCGATGGAGAGATCCCCATTTCCTCTGGCCACCAGCGTGGGGACCAGAAGTTGTCTCTGGAACCAAATAGCAAAACTTCAGTTTTTTCTGAATTCAATTTAAGGCAGTTTCCTGCCATCCAATTGCTAACTTCACGCATGGAGCCTCTAAACCTATCTGCTGTGTTGTCAGTTTCTCCCGGTAGCAGTGACACCACTATCTGTGTGTCATCTGCGTATGATGTTAGGTGGAAGCCAAAAGATCTAATCACTGGCGCTAGGGTAGAAACGTACACATTAAAAAGAGTTGGACTCAGGGAGGACCCCTGAGGAACTCCGCAGGGCAGCACAAAAGGGTCGGACTCAAAGGAGCCTAAAGCCACTTTCTGAGTCCTTCCGGAAAGGAAGGCATGCAAGATTTTAAGGGCCTTTCCTTGTATCCCACAGGCCCTCAACCTGTCCACTAATAATTTATGGTGGACCGTGTCGAAGGCCACAGACAGGTCCAGCAGGATCAGGGCAGCTCTGCCTCCTGCATCCATCACTGTTCTTATGTTCTCTACAGATTTAGTCAGTGCGGATTCGGTGCTATGTCCCGCCCTGAATCTGTGCTGTGAAGGGTCTAGACATTGACCTGCCCCCAGGAAGGCACTCAGCTGTGTGTTTAGAATACCCTTCATGATTTTCGCTGGAAGAGGTAGTCTGGCAATAGGCCACAAGTTGTTCAAATCGGTCAGGTCTAGGTTAGGTTTTTTGAGTAATGGGAGTATGGAGGCTTGTTTCCATCATGATGGAAATTCCCCTTTGTCCAGCATAGCATTGAACAATGGGGTAAGACCTGCGGACATGGCCACGGGTGCTAATTTAGCCACTGTTGCTAGGCAGGGGTCTGACGGGGAGCCCGATTTTATCCTTAGTAATCTGTTCCCGACCTCCTCCTCATTGATCGTGACAAAATTGAGTAGCGTCATTTTGATACTGTTTCTTTCAGTGTCGGTTTCGGGGGACCCAATTTTAACTTGATTGTCTAGCGGGAGAAATATCTTTCCTACCTTGTTCTGGAAGAACTTGGCCAGGTCTTCGCATAATTCGTGACTTTGGGGAATCTCCGCTGGCTTAGGGGCTACCAGGGATGATACTGCCTGGAAAAGTTCCTTGGGGGAGGTGCTGGCTTCCTTAATGCGTTTAGAAAAGTAGTTGTGTTTCGCCTTTTGGATCATCTGTTTGTACCCTCTCAGCTCAGTATTCAGTAGTTTTCTATCCTCCTCTCTATAGTTTTTCCGCCATGATCTTTCAAGTTTTTTGCAGCATATTTTATGGTCCCTGATCTGCTCCGAGAACCAGGGGGCTGAGGGACTTAAACATGTGGAATGATATGTTTTTGGAGGGGCTACGTGAAGGCAGGCTGCCTCCAGCCAGTTTGTGTAATTTGTGGCAGCTTCCTCCACCTCTACTGGGGGAGGCACCATAGAGAATCTCAGCAGATTCTCCAGTACCTTTCCTTCTACGCTTTTCCACTTTCTGATTACTCTGGGTGGGTTTTTGACCTTGTCCAATCTGGTAGGGAGGACTAGCCTAATTTCAAAGTGGATGGCCGCATGGTCCGACCAGGAGACCTGGTGAACGCCAGTCATCTCTTGGCAGGGATGGTGATAAAAAAAGCCATCTAGTGTATGTCCTGCCCTGTGGGTTGAACCGCTAACCTGTTGATTTAGTTTTAACCTGTGCAGCAAATCAATAAGATCTAGAGTATCTGGGTGTGACTCACTCTCCAGATGAAAATTAAAGTCACCTAGCAAAGTGAAAGTGTTGACGCCTACTGCTTTTTCTAACAGGTTGGTGAGTCCTGAGAGAAAAGGGGCTTTAAGTCCAGGGGGCCTGTACATGAGACAGCCTTTGAGGGTTTGATGGTTAGAAAGCGTGAAATTAAAATCAAGTGCTTCAAATAGGTCGTGATGCCAGACCGAAAGGACCCTCTAACCGATTTGTGATAGATTATGACAAGCCCTCCACCTCTCTTCTTTACTCTGTTTCGGACAAAGCACTCATAATCCGGAGGGGTGGCTGAGACAATATCTAGGCCTGAGGCCGTATCTGACCTGGATTCCGTAATGAAGGCTATCTTCACCTCGGATTCCTGTATTAGTTGTATTGGTATTCAGTGCTGTGTTTCACCAGCGATCTGGCATTAAGTAGCATACATTTTACCGCAATTGGTGTTTTCTTTTCCAGGGATTTAAATGGGGCCGTGATATGGGTACTGGTATGCCATAGAGGTTTGGGGAGAGCCTGCTTACAATTAAAACAAAAATGGGGAGTGGTCTGCAGATCTTCCCGCAATTCCAATGTAATACAGTTAGAGGATTTGTCATAGCCACGTAGGGCCAACAGAGTATCGCGATTATAGGAATGAATCGGCATGGTTTCCAAGTGTTGCGGAACAGGGGTTATGGCGCTAAGCACGGGCACGGCGCAGACGGGCGCAGACGGGCTTGCCTTTGGCGAGCGTTCGGCGCGCCCGCTGCGCTTCCTAGGAAAGGGTGCCATTTTATGCACGTAGGGGCGGGAGGGTTAGGGCACTAGTCTGCTTGCGCTGCTCCTCACTCAAGATGGCGGGGCCCACAGGGGGAATTGGCTCCGGTTCGAGACCACCGTGAGTAGTCTATCAATATTAAAACACAATGTGCAAAATCGCTATTAATATCAGCAGCAGTAATGTGGAGTTTTAAAACAAATAGGAAATAGCAGCAATATCCCGTCTCAAGCTTCTAGTCCCGGCTTCCGCCTCAGGACCGTGCAGTCACACCACACACACTCGTCAATCAGTGGGGGTGCAAGTGGAGCAGGGATTTTTATGCATGTAGGGGCGGGAGGGGCAGAGCACTAGCCTGCTCGCCCAGCTCCTCACTCAAGATGGCGGGGCCCACAGGGGGAATTGGCTCCGGTTCGAGACCACCGTGAGTAGGCTAACAATATTAAAACACAATGTGCAAAATCGCTATTAAAATCAGGAAGAGTACATTAAACGTGGAAGCTCTGTGGTGTACATAGAGAGCATAAACACCGATGCGGAACCCACAAACCCCACAAACACAGCCACGCTTAAAGACCAGGACGTAAGAGCCATTGAAAAAATGATTACAAAGATAAGGAAATATGGGGCACCAGGTCCTAACGGTCTCCTGGCTGCGATGTTCAGGGAAGATCCAGAATATTGGGGGAGAGTCCTATCCGGCTTATTCACCAAATGCCGATTACAGGGCAAAGTGCCAGACTCGTGGTGCGTGTCAATCCTACAACCTATATTCAAGAAGGGCAATAACACAGAACCAAAGAACTACAGATTAATAGCCCTGCTCGACATCGAAGGAAAAGCCTATGCAAATACCCTGCCGACAGAATTAAACAGATGGGTCAAAGAAAACAAAATTCTTCCCTTCTATCAAACAGGGTTCCGCAAAGGCTGTTCAACAATCGACAACATTACGGCAATATCATATTTAGGTCAGCAAGCCAATTGCAAGGAAAAGAAACCAGTCTATGCCTGCTTTATAGATTACTCAGCAGCGTTGGATGGAGTGCCACGTTGCAAGCTTTGGTCCAAATTGCGAAACTGGCAAATTCCACCAGGTCTCCTTAATGCCATTATCTTACTATATAGCAATACCTGGATCAGAGTCAAACTGGTAAACAACACTACAACAAAAAAGTGCTATACAAATCGGGGCTTAAAACGGATGCATACTTGCCTCAACACATTTTAACTTATATACAGCGGACTTGGGCAAGACGATCCATAGTGCTTACCTAGCAGTTCCATAAATTGGTGTCAACAAAATTCTAATTTTACAATTTGAGGATGACCTTGTGGTGATGGATCACATGAAAACAGGTTTACAAAGGGGCCTCAATGCTCTAAACGCCTATAATCTGAATAATGAATTAAAGATAAATCCAAAAAAGACCAAAGTACTATCTTCAGGAACTGTAAAAAAAAAACACTCCTAAAATGGCACGTGGGAAAAGAGACAATAACCGTCTATAAGTTTTACAATTACCTTGGGTGTTGGTTGAGCGACTCAGGAAAAGCTACTATGCACTTACATAAAATGAAATCTAAGGTGGAATCCACAATATATGCTTTGTGCAAGCTAGAAGAGAAAATGCAGTGCCCCACCACCATCCCAATCAGAAAGGTGTTACAAGCAAAAATAAGGCAAGTCGCTGGATATGCCCAGCAGGCATTCCCAGGCAAAATTAGTACAATCATGGATAAAGCACAGTGTCGGACATACAAATGTATTTTCAAACTACCGAAATACACCAGCAATAGAAGGATTCGCCTGGAATTTGGCTTGGTGCACCAGAGAAAAGAATGCCTAGGTGCGCATGCAAAATACTACTTTTCAGTACTCAACGCGCTGGACGGGAGCTTGAAGAGAAGATTGAAACCCATTTATGATGGATTACCCAAACCATGACAGGCTTATCTGCAGGAAGCAGTAGAAGTTTTGGACTTGGCAACACAAAACTGGAGCCAGGAAAGCATAACCTTCTAGATTATTATAAAGGCAATCAACAAACAATGCTATTGACTGTCAAGAGAAATCGATTTAACAAATCTTGTAAAAGGAAGAGGTCAATCTGGGGTGATGGCAACTTACAAGGGCCACAAATCCCAACCTTATCTTGATCAAGCTCTCAGGAGAAAGGCCCTAAAAAACATTCAATTGGCTAAACTTGTATCTCTCCCAATAAAAGAGGTAAATCCGGGCTGGAAAAACTTGGAAAATGAAATCTGCTGCAGAATATGTGATCTCAAAACAGAATCATTGCCACATTTGCTGTGCTGCAGCACGGGGCTCCTACAATCCCGGAGGAAGCTACTAAAGCCCATATGGCTACACAAAGGTGTTTGAACAACAAAAGAAGCAGTTACAGCCATATTTGCTTGCACATTAACAACTGATCTGGCCAGAATTGGGAGATATATGCAGGACGTTCGCTCCAGACTTGACAAAGACAATGAATCAGACAATTGCATAAAAATAGTTTTGATGTGCACAAACGAAGTGACACTTTGGTGATAATATCTTTTTAAACGTATTTCATTTTTTAATACTCTTTTATGTTTTGTTATGGAAAGAAAAGATATGTAAGAAGACAAGGGAACCCTGAAAGTAACCAAGGACCTAGGGTAACAATTATAATTATAATGGACAGTGGTCCTTGTTGAAAAGAAAATACAATATACAATAAATATAGAACACGATTGACTCTATATAAGCTACCCAGCCGGGTAGACAATTTATTCAAGATGAATAAGTTTGCTGTCTCAGGACAGTTTCAATATCCAGTTGGATACAATCCTGTTTCCACACTAACAATAACCAGTGTGACAAGTTGAAAAGGGTGACAATTTAACACATAGATCAAAAACGAGGAAAACAATGGAAATTAACAGACAGGCGAAACAGAGGGAAAAGCTTGCTCAAAAATATGCAGGTTGCTGCAAGCTTGATAAGTAACAACAGCTAACACATTAAAAGAATTATTTGTGTGTACGTTGTTATTTATGGTCGACGACGTTTCGATCCCATTTAAGGGTAACCGGGATCATCATCAGGACAACAAATAAACTGTAAGCCTAAGAATAGCTAATACAATATAACAAGAATACAGGGGAGGTTTTGGGGATGAAACAAAAAAGGGGGAACAATTAGGAATAAATATCGTACACATGTCAATAAAATGCTCAATCAGAACGTGCAAGCAGGTAGTATCAGAATCATTAAAAATTCTAATGTGACTAATATGAGACCGACCGAAAATTAACCGCGACAGTAGGGATTTCCTTGAGCACGTAGTGAAGTCACATGCAGAAACAAGGGAGGCGAGTATTTAAACCACAATGCAGAGTGAGTACCCCTTGGCCTAACTACCCCTCTAAATCCCCAACCCACCGTGGGGTGTCCATATTTATCAAGGGTCAATCAATTAATTTACCGGCACAGGGAGCTAAGGTGGATGAAAGCGATTGTGGCAAGGAGGTGGAAAAGTACCTAGTAAGTATCCACGAGGACTCTGGAAGAGGCTAAAATTATTGGCATTCGAGGTCCTGAAAAGGAAGGAAACTAGGAGGAAATGAAACATGGTTTAAGGGCGGGCCGGGTAGGGCCGGGAAATGAAGCAGTAAGGATAATTAAAAGGTTTACCTGGAGGGAACCATATTCAAACCGCGGGCCGTTACCTGTGGGTATAAAGGGAGAGTGATTTGGAGGGGATGTGGCGGAATGAAAAACGGTTATCGGGTAGTTACCTTAGTTGTGGCCGGGCACATACCTAATTCGCTTGGAGTCCATCAGCGCTAATGAGCTGGGGGGCCGCAGAGGATGAGCCTATAATTTGGAATCGGCGGTGGGATCAGAATTCCGTGATCCAGCCATTCCGGTGAATTGATAGACTTCGTGCACAATGGTGATGGTGTCTAGGCAAACATCGGAATTGGAAGTAGGATATAATGATTGGTGCGCGCTCTGATTGCGTGGTGTGTTAATGGCTGTGGCCATCTTGGGTGTGGATGAGGTCATGGTTTGTGTGGGGAGGAATAGACTGCAAGACATCAAGGTTAATATTTAGGCAAGGGGGATAAAAACACATAACTAATAACAATGAACGACTAAGGCAGTAGTTGTAGTGGTGCCGTAGTGGGGAGTGATGGTGCAGAATGGGTAAAGTGAATTAGGTGATTAAGGAAAGAAGGTTGGTGACAATTAAAATGATGATTACAATTACAATTACAGCCCCATTTGGGGGTAGCAAAAAACCACAAATTACCGATGTAGCGAGCATGGCAGTTATATAAGTGGATTTGTGAGAGAAACAGAGATAAAGGATGAGCGTATCACCATGTCATTCCAGTTTGCACGCAGCCATATGCAAATCAGTCTTGACCCTGTGCCTCATTGGAACAGTCCAGCCCAAACTGCCAAGCCAGGTCCTCCCTGCACTGTGGGTCCCATGCTCACTACGCCACTGGAGTCAAGCTATCCTGGTTGAAGATGGCTGATAGCCAGAAGCCGATCCTAGGATGCTTGATTCCTGTCTAGGGAAGACATGGCTTGGCAGTTCGGTCTGGACTGTTCCAATGAGGCACAGGTTCAAGACTGATTTGCATATGGTCATGTTTGAACTGGGGTGGCTTGGTGAGCAAAATAACGATGGATTAAACCCAGATTTGTGACTGGGGGTGAATGTTTTGTCATTGTGCAACATTCCGTCTATCCTCTCGTGTGTTTTGCACTAAGGTAGGGACAGTAGATGTGAAATAATACACAAAAGATTCTATAATAAAAGAACTATAACTTGTGGTATACTGAGACACAGGCAGTAGATCTGAAATAATACACAAAAAGATTGTATCATAAAGGGTCCATCAGTTCTATTGCACTCAGATAGCCACATCAAAAGCATTCAGCATGTGCACAGCCAGCGATGATGCGTGCTGCGTGCGGGCTGTACTAGGACCAATGTCTGTGGTATAAAGGCCTGCATCATCTGCAATAGCGACTCTATCTGAATTGTGAACACTGCTGTGTGCAGTGGAGGCCAGAGAGATCGGTCAGCAAGGGCCCACAGCCATGTGGCGTTGACTTGAACTGCCCAGTTTGTAATACACGAAGCAACAAAAAGCCTGTGTGGAGCCTGCGATGATGCATATGCGTGGTGCGGACAGAGCGCACTGGAGCAATGTTTTTTGCCTACAGGACTGGGTCATCTACAATAGCGACTTGATTTTAATTATGAACACTGCTGTCTGCAGTGTAAATTGAAGGCAGTAGTCAGCACAGACATCCATGAATACTTTTTGTCACTTCCTCTTCACAAAATAAAACAACATAAATTACAAAAAACTCTTCACAAAATACAACAAAACAATTTGAATTGCGATCTCTGCTGTCCACAGTGTAGACTGTTATTCAGTGTTCCTTTCCACTACCAAGAAGAATTTGGTCATTGTAGTAAACCTGTAACTCATCTAAAAAAAGTTCTCCAAGCAAGTATACTAAAAGGATATTGTGTATATTTCAATAGACGTTGTAGTTAGTTGCCTACTGGATTCTGTAATTAAACAATCACCACTCAATCTGAATTATGAGCCCTGCTGACGGCAGTGTAGGCCAGAGGCAGTGGTCATTAACACCTCACAGCCATGTGCCAATGGATTCTGAACCACGGAGTTGGTTGCACCTAATCGGAGGGGCTACACAGAAATCATCACAGACATTAACTTCTGACATCCTCAATCGTAGAATCAAGACCCCGTTTCACTGTTCAGACTCGCTATACCACGGTGTAGTCCAGCGTCTGCAGTTGGCCTAGCCCAATAATCATGAGCAGCAGTTAGCGATGGAAGTACAGAGTGTGATGCACCTCAATGGAGGGAGTTGTATGAAAACCAAGCAACAAGTAATATCAGACATCGTCCATTGTGGGATCAAGACACAGTTCCACTGTCAGGACCTAGAGTTCGTTGCACCTGGTTGAAGGGAGTACCTTCATCTCCACTCTCAGATGCAGTTCTAACATCGTCCATTGTGGGATCAAGAAGCCGTTCCACTGTTGGGACCTAGAGTTTGTTGCACATGGTCAAAGGGAGTACCTTCCTCTCCACTCTCAGATGCAGTTCTAACATCGTCCATTGTAGGATCAAGACACTGTTCCACTTTTGGTACCTGTTGGACTACTGTGTTAGTAGTACACAGAGCACTCCATGGTGCTGGGCCTCAGGCTGGGCGCTGTGTACCTGTGTCGCGGTAGTCAGCATTGATCCCAGGAGCCTTCCGAGTTAGCAGACCTCGGCCCAGGAGCTTTTGCCAACAGGTGGTGGCCCCTCTTTCTCATACGGCGGTGTCAAAGGTAAACTGTGGGGCATATGTGCGTCGCAGCCGCCATGACGTTTTCTGGGTACCAGCAAGCTGAGAGCATCATTGACGCAGTCACCTTCACTCACGACGTCAGCCTTGAGGTGGTGTAAGCTGCGCAAACCTCGTAGACTCGTTCGCCATTCCGGAAGAGAACCACACCCAGAGAAACGTGCCTTTTATTCATACCCTCACGCTAGCCTTGAGTATGCTGAGCCATCCCATTACGCAAAAGATTTTGGGGAGGGGAGGGGGCACGTACGCACTATGTGTTCGTAATCTTCCCTACTGACTGTACTATCATGGTTGCGTCCACTGTCCACTTCACTCAATAGACCATCAGTGTATGTTGACATGTAAATGTCTGTGCTCTGCATACTCAAGTCTGTATGGCACATCCCCTCAACACTTTGCATTGTATACTTTTATAATCAAGAATCACTTGCCACCTTCGCTCATACTTTGCTGCTATCTCTCCCCGCATTCTGCATTTTATGGCAGAGGTGCCATGCCATGTTTGTTTTTGTGTACATGGCTGGCCACGGTTCCCACAGTATGTAGTGTTGTTGTGTCTGACAGGTGTACATGTTGTTTGTCATGTTGTATGTGATTATATAAGGTAGTGCATTTATTCACAAGCGGTGGTTTCTCCCATTTACATATCACTGTCTTAAAGAGGATACAGAAGTTTTTCTCACAGCTGAAATGCGCGACCACAGTGGCAGTCATTCATTACTATGCAAGAATATCCGACTGCACAACACTTCTAAGCTTACAGCCCCCAATCTTGCGTACTTTCTTAAAAGTACGCCAACTCCCACAATCAGACCAATATTCACACAGCTTTCTAACAGCAGTTATCTGCTTCTTAATGACATGGACTGCTATGGAATGTGAGCTGGCATAGAGTATGTCCTTACTGTTTCAAACCAAGTAACTTCCTGTGGCAATGTCTATTCCCACACAGACAAAGTAACTCCCAAAGTTCAACTTGGCCTTCAACACCTTCTTTGAAAACAGATTTCATTAAAATTAGCAAACTGAAAGCGCTTTTGTTTCAAACAGAAGTGTCCCTCACTTCTGCAAAAGAAATTTGTCGACTGCAGATAGCACGAACTTTAAGTAAAATACAGTCCCTTTTAAATACAAACCTCCCATTACACTTTGTGAATTGTTACACAATTTTCAACACATCTGAGACTCTAGCTCTGGCACACTTTTTTAACACTGGCTCCTCCGGCCTTGTCACAGGCTTCAAACTGTTTTTGGTATAATACCAGACTTCATTCAGTCCATCATCTCTGGAATAACAGGAACAGTGCCCATATTTCTCACTCTCTTTGCTGCCATCCTACTACTATTTATGTTTGTAAAAAATGGCTGCGCTCCCTGTGGTAACAAGCATGTCTGACAGAATACGCAGCTACGCGAAGCTACATCAATACCGTGAAAAAACTGGAACAACTTTTCGGCTGCCTGCCTCTATCTATTATCAGAGCAGCTACAACATGACATTTATTTACACATAAGCAATCTGCGTGCAACCATCTTTTTATTGCAAAACTTGCCCATTCATCTGGCGAATGAATCTATGCCTTGCCAACATCCGAACAATCGCTCTCAATATCCAGCAGGTAATGGAGTATCTTGAAAACCATGATCTTGATTGTTCGGGCAGGTGAGAAATGGTGGATCCACCGTAATAAGGTATCCTGGTGGAATGGGATTCCTGCGCAGCCGCAAAAGATCTCCAGCAATATGCGAACGTTGACAACATCACAGATTGCCTGCCAATTCAAATTGTCGCTCCAACATTCGAGGAACATTACTGTCCCTTCAAAGATATGAATTGGATTGCTTTGCTTTTCTCACACAATGGCAACAACCGCCTCTTGGAACATTACGCATCTCAAGCCGCTGAAGTACTTCTGGACTGCAATCTCCAAGATTTGTAAGAAATTCACGTTATTCTTGGATTCATTTCTTCCAACTTTTTTGACTTTTTCCCATACATTTTTTAATACACTTCAATTGAACTATTTTCATATAATAACTTTCTAACTATGCTCAGGCATTTTAACTCGGTTTTCATTATTGACCCTTACGTCTCCAGCCTAACCAGCGATGGGTGATGTATGGCCTATGCAAATACGCTATTTACTTGCTAAATTTGCCTAAACCTAACATCCATTTTGAAATCATGTCAATTCTTTGTGCACACGACTCTCTGCCTGCCTGTTTTCCACGGAGCCCTTTCACACAAATAAGCTCATCCTCAGCCTCTGCTCGCGAGCTGTCTATCAAGATCAAAAAACACAACATTGCTTAGGAACTGGTTGGCACAGTGTCGTAAACGTATCCTACCTTTATTTTCATTATAAAATGTAGTCATTCATGGATCTGCAACATGTAATGTGAAGTTCACTGATGCAAGAGCTTACGTTTGAATACAGCAGAAGCGGTTGGAGTTTGCCTTAGCTGGATGCCTTGGCTTTACACCAGTGGGTCCATTTATGGCACTTATATAAAGACACTTTGTATATAACTTGCAGACTCCATCGCTTTATTACACACAGCCACTTTCTTAGACTCACCTGATTTCACCATTTATCTTCTGTGGCATTGCAACATTCTGCATTCTATTCTTCACAATTATTTCTTTATTCCTGCTTGCTAAAACACTGCATTCAATTCTTCAGACCGGTAGGGGTGAGTCGTTCGCTTCCCATTCCCTGTATAGTATAAACGCATACTAACACTACTTACAAAGGTATGCTACAGTGGCCAGTATCCTACAGCGCCCACAGCACAAGCACATCACTTTATGGCAATCAGCTCACAGCTTAGGCTCACAGTTTCAGCCCCGAGTCTTCAGACCGGTAGGAGTGAGCAGTTTGCTTCCCACTCCCGCTATAGTCTAAATGCATACTAACACCACCTGCACAGCTATGCTACAGTGGCCAGTATGCTACAGCGTCCAGACCACATCAGTTTACAGCAATCAGCTCACGGTTTAGGCGCACAGTTTCATCCCCGAGTGTACTGGCGCCTCACCTCAGCACCATCTCACTCTAGGCAAAACACGACCTTCACACAGGTAGAGGTGAATACTTATTTATTTATTTTTTTTTCACATTTTTAGAGCGCGCTGTTACCCAGAGGTGTCCTGGCGCTGACTGACTGAGAATATGTGCGAGAAATCAGAGAAATTAGTTTGTAAAAAGCCAGGTCTTTAAAGCTCTTCTGAATGATAAAATTTCAGTCATCTGTCTGAGGTTAAGCGGCAGAGCGTTCCATGCTTTCGCCGCTCCCAAGGAGAAGCTCCTGCCCCCCCAACAAGCTTTCCTGGTTCTGGGGACTGCCACCAGTCTTTGCTCGGCAGACCTGAGGGATCTTACCGGTTTGTACCAGTGAAAAAGCATAGTCATGCACTGAGGGCCATGGCCATTAAGTGCCTTGAAGACCACACACAATGATTTGAAAATGATTCTTTTCCGAACTGGAAGCCAGTGTAGCTTCACCAGGTCCCGTGCAGCCGAGGCGCGTTTGGATTTGCCTGTGATCAGACGAGCCGCTGCGTTTTGCGAAATGTGGAGTTTATTAAGAATCCTCTGTTGCGCATTTAGGAGCAGGCTGTTGCACATAGTGAATGGTTGATGAGAGGGCATTTATTTAAGGCCTGAAGGATAAAGAATCGTCCATCAGAACGCCCAGATTTTTAACTTTCGTGACCGGCGATGGAGAGATCCCCATTTCCTCTGGCCACCAGCGTGGGGACCAGAAGTTGTCTCTGGAACCAAATAGCAAAACTTCAGTTTTTTCTGAATTCAATTTAAGGCAGTTTCCTGCCATCCAATTGCTAACTTCACGCATGGAGCCTCTAAACCTATCTGCTGTGTTGTCAGTTTCTCCCGGTAGCAGTGACACCACTATCTGTGTGTCATCTGCGTATGATGTTAGGTGGAAGCCAAAAGATCTAATCACTGGCGCTAGGGTAGAAACGTACACATTAAAAAGAGTTGGACTCAGGGAGGACCCCTGAGGAACTCCGCAGGGCAGCACAAAAGGGTCGGACTCAAAGGAGCCTAAAGCCACTTTCTGAGTCCTTCCGGAAAGGAAGGCATGCAAGATTTTAAGGGCCTTTCCTTGTATCCCACAGGCCCTCAACCTGTCCACTAATAATTTATGGTGGACCGTGTCGAAGGCCACAGACAGGTCCAGCAGGATCAGGGCAGCTCTGCCTCCTGCATCCATCACTGTTCTTATGTTCTCTACAGATTTAGTCAGTGCGGATTCGGTGCTATGTCCCGCCCTGAATCTGTGCTGTGAAGGGTCTAGACATTGACCTGCCCCCAGGAAGGCACTCAGCTGTGTGTTTAGAATACCCTTCATGATTTTCGCTGGAAGAGGTAGTCTGGCAATAGGCCACAAGTTGTTCAAATCGGTCAGGTCTAGGTTAGGTTTTTTGAGTAATGGGAGTATGGAGGCTTGTTTCCATCATGATGGAAATTCCCCTTTGTCCAGCATAGCATTGAACAATGGGGTAAGACCTGCGGACATGGCCACGGGTGCTAATTTAGCCACTGTTGCTAGGCAGGGGTCTGACGGGGAGCCCGATTTTATCCTTAGTAATCTGTTCCCGACCTCCTCCTCATTGATCGTGACAAAATTGAGTAGCGTCATTTTGATACTGTTTCTTTCAGTGTCGGTTTCGGGGGACCCAATTTTAACTTGATTGTCTAGCGGGAGAAATATCTTTCCTACCTTGTTCTGGAAGAACTTGGCCAGGTCTTCGCATAATTCGTGACTTTGGGGAATCTCCGCTGGCTTAGGGGCTACCAGGGATGATACTGCCTGGAAAAGTTCCTTGGGGGAGGTGCTGGCTTCCTTAATGCGTTTAGAAAAGTAGTTGTGTTTCGCCTTTTGGATCATCTGTTTGTACCCTCTCAGCTCAGTATTCAGTAGTTTTCTATCCTCCTCTCTATAGTTTTTCCGCCATGATCTTTCAAGTTTTTTGCAGCATATTTTATGGTCCCTGATCTGCTCCGAGAACCAGGGGGCTGAGGGACTTAAACATGTGGAATGATATGTTTTTGGAGGGGCTACGTGAAGGCAGGCTGCCTCCAGCCAGTTTGTGTAATTTGTGGCAGCTTCCTCCACCTCTACTGGGGGAGGCACCATAGAGAATCTCAGCAGATTCTCCAGTACCTTTCCTTCTACGCTTTTCCACTTTCTGATTACTCTGGGTGGGTTTTTGACCTTGTCCAATCTGGTAGGGAGGACTAGCCTAATTTCAAAGTGGATGGCCGCATGGTCCGACCAGGAGACCTGGTGAACGCCAGTCATCTCTTGGCAGGGATGGTGATAAAAAAAGCCATCTAGTGTATGTCCTGCCCTGTGGGTTGAACCGCTAACCTGTTGATTTAGTTTTAACCTGTGCAGCAAATCAATAAGATCTAGAGTATCTGGGTGTGACTCACTCTCCAGATGAAAATTAAAGTCACCTAGCAAAGTGAAAGTGTTGACGCCTACTGCTTTTTCTAACAGGTTGGTGAGTCCTGAGAGAAAAGGGGCTTTAAGTCCAGGGGGCCTGTACATGAGACAGCCTTTGAGGGTTTGATGGTTAGAAAGCGTGAAATTAAAATCAAGTGCTTCAAATAGGTCGTGATGCCAGACCGAAAGGACCCTCTAACCGATTTGTGATAGATTATGACAAGCCCTCCACCTCTCTTCTTTACTCTGTTTCGGACAAAGCACTCATAATCCGGAGGGGTGGCTGAGACAATATCTAGGCCTGAGGCCGTATCTGACCTGGATTCCGTAATGAAGGCTATCTTCACCTCGGATTCCTGTATTAGTTGTATTGGTATTCAGTGCTGTGTTTCACCAGCGATCTGGCATTAAGTAGCATACATTTTACCGCAATTGGTGTTTTCTTTTCCAGGGATTTAAATGGGGCCGTGATATGGGTACTGGTATGCCATAGAGGTTTGGGGAGAGCCTGCTTACAATTAAAACAAAAATGGGGAGTGGTCTGCAGATCTTCCCGCAATTCCAATGTAATACAGTTAGAGGATTTGTCATAGCCACGTAGGGCCAACAGAGTATCGCGATTATAGGAATGAATCGGCATGGTTTCCAAGTGTTGCGGAACAGGGGTTATGGCGCTAAGCACGGGCACGGCGCAGACGGGCGCAGACGGGCTTGCCTTTGGCGAGCGTTCGGCGCGCCCGCTGCGCTTCCTAGGAAAGGGTGCCATTTTATGCACGTAGGGGCGGGAGGGTTAGGGCACTAGTCTGCTTGCGCTGCTCCTCACTCAAGATGGCGGGGCCCACAGGGGGAATTGGCTCCGGTTCGAGACCACCGTGAGTAGTCTATCAATATTAAAACACAATGTGCAAAATCGCTATTAATATCAGCAGCAGTAATGTGGAGTTTTAAAACAAATAGGAAATAGCAGCAATATCCCGTCTCAAGCTTCTAGTCCCGGCTTCCGCCTCAGGACCGTGCAGTCACACCACACACACTCGTCAATCAGTGGGGGTGCAAGTGGAGCAGGGATTTTTATGCATGTAGGGGCGGGAGGGGCAGAGCACTAGCCTGCTCGCCCAGCTCCTCACTCAAGATGGCGGGGCCCACAGGGGGAATTGGCTCCGGTTCGAGACCACCGTGAGTAGGCTAACAATATTAAAACACAATGTGCAAAATCGCTATTAAAATCAGCAGCAGTAATGTGGAGTTTTAAAACAAATAGGAAATATCGCCGTCTCAAGCTTCTAGTCCCGGCATCCGCCTCAGGACTGTACAGTCACACCACACACACTAGTCAATCAGTCAGTCAGTCAGTCGCTTCACACTCCCCGTATAGCACACCGTAGCTACCCCACAGAGCTCACAGCACTCCTACCCTCCTCTTTCCTACTTTTTTGCCCTTTTTTACCCTTACTCGCTTCAACGGAATCACAAAATGGCTGCCAACACTTCCTAGTTGCAACTGTTCGCAGCCAATAACCAGCAAGCTTGTGCTCGTAACACCTCAGCCTATCAGATGGCAGAATTCCCCAATATCGATATCTGTAAATTTTGATATTTCTTCAAAACTACTGAACGGATTTACACCAAATAAACAAAGTCATGCTTTCTAGACCAAGACCCTTCTCCCTGCCAAATTTGGTGTAATTCCGTTCACCCATTTGACCTGTAGCCTTGTCTAAATTTTCCTAAGGAAATGGCATGGAGAAAACACGTTTTGGGACCCCCTTTTTTCTCAGTCCCCCTTGACAAATCATTCTCAAATGTTCAACATAGGAGCTCATATGAACAAGAATAAGTTTCATAAAGATTCATCAAACGACGCCAAAGTTATAAGCAAAAAAAATACAACAAAACATAATGCCTCTTCAGTACATTCTGGTCGCTGTACTACACATGTGCAAGTGAAGTTAGTATGCTTTCATAATAATTCTATAGTTATGCAGTAACCAATGCATCATGGCCCTAGGGAGCGCCATTTCACAGGCGCAGCTCATACAATGTCTCGGGGTGTGCATCCGCGGGACATTTATGTTTGCTATTACAGGGCGGGAGCATGGCTTCCACCCTGTGATAGCAAATCCTTGTTTGGCTCGTTGAAGCGAGAGGAGGAAATCCTTGTATTGCTTCAAGAAAGCATATATGGATGGTAAAAATGTAGAAATAAAAATGAAGCTCGGTCTCACCGGTTCATTTAAATGAGCCCCTTGGTGGGTAAGGTTCCGGGGCCAATTCTATTATTATATTGAGGGGTCTGTGCAGGACTGGGGACCTAATCTCAGATGTAAATTAGGCACAGAGAATTTACGCAGCCTAGGGAATCGCCACCGCCCTGGGTTTTGTTTACTGATTGTTCAGGGGGCTTCGAGGCCAATGGGAGTCTGGGGATCACCACCCTTCGGGGCCTTACTTAAATATGCTGGGTGGGCCTCGCCAGTCCTTGAAGCCTCGGTTGTCCTAGGCAGTGCCTTATTGGTTTGTAATCACACGGGCAGTACTCATGGTGTTGTAATAAAGTGATACATGCATAGAACCCTTACAGTTGTAGAATTCCGAAGACTTAATTTAGGTAATTGTCTGTTGGTTTATATTTAATAGGTGCACCACAAATTTACAAATATTTTCCCTCATAACCTCCTAAAAACAGACGATTTTCACAATAAACTACAGACAAGTGTTGTCGGAAAAAGAAGATAATATGCATTTACTTATTTATTGGTAAAAAAATAACCTATATTAAAAAACACAAATAAATGGAAACGCAACTTTATTCGAAGAAACAACAGTATAATATGAAATAAGTAGCTGGGACTCCTCCGGAAGCAGCGTACAAAACCTGTAAGACAAAAAATTAAACATAAGTATGTGTGCTATGTCCAAGAGAAAAAGAAAAGTAGTCAGAATGAAAGGAAGATAGTGAGAATGGGACAGAGCGGGAATGGGTAGAAGGGAGAAGGGGAGGGAGAGTCAAAAGAACAGAGGGAGGAGGAGACAAAGCTTTGGTCTACTGCACCCTGCCCTCACCGTTTACTTTCTGTCACCCGTGTGTATAGGACGCTGCGGTCCTCGAGAAAGAGTGCGGTCCAGCTAATCCTTAAACTGAAACAGGTATGAATGAGGCCAGAGATTACATTATTAGCTATGGGAAAATCGCTTGCCTGCACCTGTGCATCCAGGCTGCTGCACCCCAGCCCCTTCCCCAGCACTGTGATCAATTGTAGTTTCTGCACACTGAGGCTTCACCGCTCACCTGCCACCATCGGTGTGTCCAACGACGTGCCGGTGCAAGCTCCGACTCCGGGGTGCCTCTGTAGGGTGGCACAGCAGGTCTCCGGTCGGGAACGGTGTCTTGATACGACTATGGAAGGCATCAGAATGCCCAGGGCATCATCACCAAGTGAGCACTCGCTTCGCCCATTTCGACGCAACAAATGGGTTAAATAATATTATGTTAAGCCAACTTACATACAAAGGAACAGAGCGCATGCTAGAAGCATAATGTACGCGTGTAATGCAGTGGTGCAAGCCCGTGTGTATGTACCCTTAGTAAAAGGCAACGCCACATGTCCCAGCAGGTCCCTAAAATGTGATTGAATGAGGTCAGCGATCACATCATTACGCACGGCAACATCGCTTATTCGCAGCTGCGCACCTAGGCTGACGCACCCCACCCCTCCCACAGCACTGCACTCAACACTTGTCTGTAGGGCAGCGCAGCCCGCAGGTTCAGACCTGCAATATGGTCCAGCAGGTCCTTAAAATGCGACAGAGATGTGACTGAATGAGATCAGAGATCACATCATTACGCACAGCAACATCGCTTGTTCGCACCTGCGCACCCAGGCTGATGCACCCCACCCCTCCCGCAGCACTGCGTTCAACACGTGTCTAAAGGGCAGCGCTGTCCGCTGGCTCAGGCCTACAGTACGGTCCAGCAGGTTCCTAAAATGAGAGAGAGATGTGATTGAATGAGGTCAGAGATCACATCATTACGGAAGGCAGCATCGCTTGTTTGCAGCTGCACACCCAGGCTTATGCACCCCACCCCTCACACTGCACTGCACTCAACATGTGTCTGTAGGGCAGCGCTGCCCGCAGGCTCAGACCTACAGTATGGTCCAGCAGGTCCTTAAAATGAGACAGACATGTGACTGAATGAGGTCAGAGATCATATCATTACGCATGGCAACATCGCTTGTTCGCACCTGCGGACCCAGACTGATGCACCCCACCCCTCCGGCAGCACAGTGCTCAATTGCAAACCCTGTGCACTCAGGCCCCACTGCTCACCTGCTGTCATTGTTGTGTGTCGAAACACGACGGGGAGCAGTGTTCCCAATTCAGATGCAGTGTTGATTGCAGGATGGTGTACACCTTAAGGATCCCTTTTGAAACAAGACATACAGCAGGGTTCACAATTGATGTCCAGTGTTGATTGTCAGGATGGCGTATGCCTTATGGATCTTTTTTTTTATTGCGCATTGTGATATGCGAGGTGGATGCGGCCATATCACCTTAGGCAGTGTGGAAGAACTGAGACATGTGTCATCGTTGTTATCCTATTTATACGTACACATAGTGAGCTGGGCTTGCGTACGCCAGTCGAGCGTAGGGGTGTGAATAATTGTTCTGGGGACTTGGACGTTGTTCAGTACATGCTTGACCAGGAAGTGTACTTATGTGTGTTTCTGTTGGAGTTTTGATGCCACAGAATGCACAGTTTACATTAATGTAGCACGTACCGGGAGGGTGGCAACTATCGTTAATGAGATGCTGTTTGAAAACATTGAATGGCCAATATCACATGTCATTGTCAAGGTTGTTGATATGAACAGACACGCATGTAAGTGGTTTGCGGTATTATTGAATGAGTTGCTATCGCAAAGCGCCCGCATGTGAATGTGCTCAGATGGAGGGAGGATCAGCAGGGAGGCTACATCATACATAGTGATAACGTTCATTACAGTCAGGCAATGCATGTGAAGCGTGAATCTGAAAGTCTCACATATGACACACTATTATACTGGTAAAGCCTGACAACAGTGCATACAGCAATACAAATCTACACATTAGTGTTTGTCACATGTGATCTGGGATGTGCACTCTGCCAATGGCTGATCATACCCCTTTGAGCCAACAATACCTAGGCCGAAAGGCAGCACAATAATGTGCACACACACACACACACACACACACACCAGGAGCATCGTGTAACACACATTTGTTTTTTGATGTAACGTTTGAGATGCATGGCCACCACACGTGGAAGGCTAATGTACAGACCATGAATATTGATCATGATGATCGTTGCATGTTGTGTGTAGTATAAGATATATGCACACAGCAAAAACACTTTTCAAAAGAGGTTTCTAAGCAGAAGGAGTGTGTCTCATCAAACCCTCTAGAGAGAATGACTAAAATGAATGGGGTCCTCCAACTGTTACAATGGGAAATGTTATGAACTAATAAAGGCTTTTTTAAGATCACCTGGGAATTGCGTATTGAACACGCAAGGAGGCGCACCTAACGTGATTTTGAGAAAATATATATATAACATCAAAAGTTTATTACAGTAAAAAATAGATAAATGTTAAAATATTTTAGATTATTGCTCGCTCTCATAAACAGTTTAAAGTTATTTAGATTTAGTTTTGAAACATTAAAAAAAGTAGCCGCTGGCGCGACCTAATACGTATATGATGTTACGCGGGACGCGGTGCCACGAACCCGTCGGATACGAAATGCGCATCATTTACAAGTTTAACAATATGGCGGACAGGATTCATGTGGTGATGGAGCTTGGTACACTACCGGTATGGGAGTGCAGTTTAAAAAAAAAAAAGATATACAAATTTTGGGGGGGAAATATAAAACATTACATAATTTTTAAAGTTCATAAAAAGATGTATAATGGAGTTCCAAAATATTACAACAAAAAAAAGAAAAAATATAGGTTTTATATACATTAAAATATGAAATATAAAATTAGCATTTTAAAAACCTTTGATATTCACAAAAAAACCAAAGTTTTCAGGCACGATATAGTTAGTTGAGCATTTTGGCAGACAGGATTCGTCTGGTGATGGAGCTTGGTACACTACCGGTATGGGAGTGCAGTTTAAAAAAAAAAAAAAAGATATACATATTTTTGGGGGAAAATATAAACCATTACATAATTTTTAAAGTTCATAAAAAGATGTATAATAGAGTTCCAAAAAATTACAAAAAAAGAAAAAATATAGGTTTTATATACATTAAAATATGAAATATGAAATTAGCACTTAAAAAACCTTTGATATTCACAAAACAAAACAAAGGTTTCAGGCACGATATAGTTAGTTGGGCATTTGACTCATATAAAACCAGAGAAATTCGCCTGTTATAGTTACTTGAGCTAACTATAACTTTCGCGCCCGCAATGCACTGCTGATGATTTCACATATTACATCACTCATGACTTGGCGAGAAATCTGTTTTCTCTCAAACAAGGTAAATCAGATCCCAGGAGAGGATCAATATTTTCTAAAGGATAATATAATTTTAGAGTGCATCCCAATTCCTAAAATGAGTGTGATACCACCAGCAAATGGTTTCTAGTGTAACTGATATCTGTAATTCCCCTTTCTATGTGCTCCTCTTATTGACTCCCAAAACTGGGCATTCAACACAAGGCATATTTTAGTAGGACAAGATGGCAGAGCCTAAACACCTCAATATATCCGACAGGTATGCTTCTTGTGAACTTCCACCTGTATAGTCCCATGAAAAACACACTACCTAACAAACTATTTAATGACTTTCACACCAAATGTTAATGGTCTGATTTATAATAACAATATTATCTATGAAGAGGACCACTCCCTCATAGGTATTGACAGAAGTTAAAGGACTTAACCTATCACCAATTGACTCCACTCCAGTTAGTATCTACCTTAGAGTCCTTCCACTCTCTAGATAATATTTCTTAAATTGTTCAAACACCTTAAATAGCAGTGTGCAATCAAGTGGACAAGGCACCTATACCAGTAACTATAAAAGTCCAGAATGCAGTTCCTTATTTAGCCAGAAATGTATCATTCAGATTTAGCACGTCAAGGCACTATGTACATAAACAACTCAATTGCAAGTAGTCAAACAATGTGACAAAAACTGTTTGAAGTGCTATCAACTACAAGTTACCCTCATCTTACCCTCATCAGTATTATAGATTTTACTGTTAGTGTTAGGTGTTTAAGCACAATGTGGTCAGCTTAGACCAAGAGTGTAAGACAGATTATTTGAAGCTTTGTCACATACTGGGTACAATGACCAGTATGTCAGGTCAGCATATACCCAGCATATGTTTCTCTATGCTCTGCTGATTTTGTATGGCATGAATAGATGCTGAATAATTGTAGTTCATACTGCAAGAAGGTGTTCAAAATTATGGAGATTCATCCCTTGAAAAACTGATGCAACAATTGTATTGGTCACGCAGAAGGGCAATCAACAAATTGTAGAGTTCCTCTCTTTCAATAGTGACATTGGTTCTTCAAGGAAATGACTTTAAAATAGTATAAAGATTAATATATTTCTGGTTCACTGCGAAAACGTTCATGTGGAGTTAAGATCACACACAGTTCCAAAAGCATAAGCAAACTATAATCATCAGAAAACCAAAAATACACGCAAGAGTAAAGTTAAATACTGAAGCATGCTTTCATTGACCACATCATCAAAAACTCATGATGATATTGACATAATGATGGAAAGTCACACAAGTAAGGTAAATGGCAGTCTCAGAAGTCTGAATACTACACACCCTAGTGACAAGCACCTTGGCATAGTGAAGCCCGCCTAAGCTGGATATTTTGCACTGACCAATTTCAGCATTAGCAAACATGCTAGCATGTTGAATATTTGTTTCAATAGATCTCCAAAGCTGGACTTAATGAACCCCTAATTTTGCACCTGCTCTGTTCTGTAAAAGTCCCTGCCTTTTGGTGATCTTCGCTGTCAAGGTAACATGTATTAGTGAACGGCACCCTCAAGTTATCAAACTAATTTACTCCCTTAAGAGAGCTTACAATTCTTGCCTCAAAAAGACCTGTGAGCTGTAGAGGTCATGAATTGCATTTGTTTCACTTTAATGTCTATACCATGAGAGTCTCAGAAGCTGGAGAATATATGTTGTAAGATTTGCAAGCTATCTGGGGTTCTAGATATTAGTAAATTATAATTTGCAAATAAAAGAGGTGGTATTTTCTTTTACCACCACATTTGTGGGAATCATTCTTGCAATTGCATAGTGGATCAATGACTCATTAATATATAGAGTGAACAATGTGGGGGTCAAAACACATCCTGGTGAACCTCACTTTTGATAGGGATTCTATGAGTTATATTATCCCTTGCTCCCCATCTTATCTGCACATAATTGTTGCTGTACACGCATTTATTCAGTGATAGCAAAACCTCAGACAACCCATATTCTTCAGGACATTCCACAGCTTTGTCCTGGGAACCAGATCAAATGTGGCCCTTAGATCTACTAAACCCATTATTAAAATCTCATGCTTTAACCAGACAGTCTTCCACCCCAATAAGGAGATGAAAAAAACTTGATCAGTTGAACTATTATTCTCCCTAAACTTCGCTTGCAGGTAAGAAAGAACCTTTACATCTTGCCTCCAAACCAGTATTCTAGCCAAAGTCTGTTTACAAAATACAATATCAATAAGACTCATTGTTCTGTAATTGGTTAGAATGTCTCTGTTCCCTTTCTCAAATATGGGGATTGAAAGACCTGTCATCCTTAGGGTATTCTTTCCCAAACTTCTTGCCTGCTTACCTCCACTTTTTGCTATATCTTTTTGTTGGTTTTATGACTTTGGGCACCTTACCACTACTGATCAGTGCTAAAGTGCTTGTTCTCTCTCCCCTAATACATGGTGACATTGGTATATACCTGATCAACATATTTAGTTTACCGTTAAGTCCCTTGTAAAGTGGCATACCACTTGCCCAGGACCTGAAATCTAAATGCTACTAGTTGGCCTGCAGCACTGGTTCTGCCACCCACACACATAGCCTTTCAAACCTATCCCAGGCCTGCCATTGAAATGGCTCTGTGTGCAGTTTACTGCCATGTCAACTTGGCATTTAAAACCAATTACCAAGCCTTAAATTGCTAAGCCATGTCAACAACTAGCAATTATCGCCCGATTGCAAGGCTTCCTTTCCCCGCCAAGATGGTTGAGAAAATTATGAACAGCCAACTCACGCAATTCATCGAGGAGAATTAATTACTCGACCCATCCCAGTTCGGCTTCCGTTCTGGGTATTGCACGGAGACAGCTCTCATCAAGGCCACTGAGGAGATCAGAGCAGTAATGGATAAGGGTGGTGCCGCTGTTCTGATTCTCCTCGATTTATCAGCGGCCTTTGATACCGTGCATCATGACATCATACTTGCACGTCTTGAACATCTAGGGATTAGGGACCTTGCCGGTACATTATTATCATCCTTCCTGAAGAATAGAAGGCAGAGAGTTTCCCTCGACCATATCAAGCAGCCCCCTACGTACTTCCTTATGGAGTCCCTCAGGGCTCATCGTTGAGCCCATCGTTGTTCAATGTTTATGTCTCCGAACTTGCACTCCCCCTCTGGAGACTCCTATAAATCCTATGTTGCTTTGTTCTTATTGTTTTGAATTATTTTTCTTGTTACTTAACATTTACGTGACTATCTGAGTGCATTGGGTGAACCCCTTTTCCTGCAGTTGGTAGTTTTCTACTCACTCTGAGTGGTTCCAAGGGCTTTCCACTCACCCTTTGCACCGCCCCTACTCTCACTGACTAATCATACGCTGTCACTGAATCAAAGGAGAGAGGGAGGACTAGGTAAGCTAGTCTGAATCCCCGCTTTTATATATTCAAAATCAAAAGAGACTAGCTAGGTTTAAACAGAAAAGACTCGAAGGAGTACGTATGTCAAGGGAAACCAGTAGGTTTTATTTGAAAGCCCTCACCCACCAACCTAGTTGGTGGCATGCTTCATCATCGGGCCCCACCGCAGTGGCACCTAACGTGCCCCGGGTGTGCTTCGACGCCAGGTTACTGCGGAGCTGGTATAATTGCTGAGTGTGCAATGTGGTGAGTATGAAGGTGAAAATTAAAAAGCCATACAGAAATCCCAGCACCCGAGGGTAAAAAACTATTTTAATGAAACTGGGTATCTGTTGGCACGTTAAAAAGGCAGACGGACACAATGGAGTATGGATTATGACCTCCAGTGTCCTGTGTGGTCTACATGTTTCAGCCTGGCCTTTCTTAATTTGAAACAGGCTTTCCTCAGGACCAAGTGAGTATGTGTGGGGGTATTAAATTAAATTACAGTGAGTGTGTTTAAGGTTCTATGTGTAGCACACACTAAGGTGCTATATGGGTGAGAAGGGGGTTCCCTCTCGCTTTGACAGTGTTTAGCTGATCAAAGCCTCCTTGGGTCGCCTGGCAGAGAAAGAGACCGAAACTGTCGATCTGGTTCCTCCTTGGACCTGTAATCCTTCTGCGGCGCCCGGATGTGGATCATACGCTGTGACATCTTTTGGCAGTGCACCTCTCTTGTGACTACAAACCTTTTTTGTATCCTTTAATACAATAGTTTGGCTTTAAATTGACATCTTATGCCGACGATACACAGATCGTCGTTGGGGCCTACATACACCTCTTATCCCCAGGGATGTATGACGTTACAACGCATGCTTTTACCACGCATGCCTTTACAATGCAGTTTTTACAACACATGCCTTTACAACGCATAGTGCTTTGGGGCGCTGGATAGTGAATCGCGTAATTTACTATTCCAACTCCAGTCCCTGTGGATAGTAGGGAAGGTGTTGGGTAGTAAATTAAACCCATTCCCTATCCTAGAGCGCCCCCAGCGCAATGGGTTGTAATGGTTTGCGTTGTAAAAGTTGCGTCATAAAGGCACTGCGTGGTAAAAGTTGCGTTGTAAAGGATGTATCCCTATCCCCGGCAGTAAAGTTTCAATGCTGCATGAGGGAAATCAGCCTCTGGATGGGAAGACACTGTCTAAAACTCATCTCGGATAAAACTGTAGTGGTTACCTTCGGCAATTTGCAGCTAAAATGGGATGGGCTATGGTGGCCAGCTGAACTGGAACAGACTCCTTAACCAGTGATGAAGGCTAAAAACCTTGGAGTCCTGATAGATAACTGTCTCACTTATGCACATCAAATTAACGCAATAGTTTCAGCCTCCTTCTATCTGCTAAAGAAACTTAAAAAGCGCCTACCATTTATTCCTCAGGCTATTAGAAAAACAGTGGTGACCACTTTGGTGCTGCCTAAGTTGGACTACTGTAACGGCTTATACTTTGGGTTACAGAAACAACATCTAAAGAAGCTCCAGATGGTGCATAACGCTGCAGCCAGGCTCCTACTAAAAATCCCTAAGTACCAATCGATTAAAGAAGAGATACGGAATCTCCATTGGTTGCCCGTGGTGCAACGTTCTAAGTTAAAAGCACTCTGCCTTGCCCATAAATCATTGAATGGGGCAGGACAGGTACCTTTGAAACATCTATTCACATGGTACCACCCAGGCAGGCAGTTAAGATCGATGAATGCCAGATTAATACTGGTTCCTAAGATCCAAACTGCTAGCTAGGGAGGTCGGAGCACAGCCTTCTGTGTAGCAAAATTATGGAATGCTCTCCCTGCATCTCCGAGAGGGCTGAACACCCTCCCCTCCTTTAGAAAACAGTTGAAAACCTGGCTTTTCTCAAACTAGTTGCATTACTTCTTTTGTCGTCTTCAGGTAATACTCTGGTCCAGCGCCAAGACACCTCAGGGTATTCGCACGCTTTATAAGTTTCACTAACATTAACATTACCTTTAACATTAAACTCCCCCTTTATTAAACATTATTCACTCCTAAGGAAGTCACTAGGGAGCCCAACGGGCAGAGTGCTATGTAACTAAAAGGTAGAACATGTACAGTTAAGTTTTACATGTCCTGGTAGTGACAAACACCTAAATTCAATTTTCACTACTGTTGGCCTACTCCTCACATAGAATAGCATTGGGAATTACTCAAAACACTTTCAAGCTGCAATTCTTGAAAAGAAAGGAGTAGCTAAATCATCTTTCACATCATTGTAATGTTAGTGATAAAGATGGATTTGACATTACTATTTTAGAAATGCCACTTTTAGAAAGACCTTTCTCTTTGTGCTTGCAGCCTGTCTCCAATACACATCTGGGCTAGGTGATGGATACACATTGTGCATTCTCTCTAGACAGCTACAAACAGAGGATGGTGAGGCTCATCTGCATTATGTGCACTCATCTTGCTTCATTTGCATTCTGATGGGTCTCCCTAGGCAGGGAAGAATGGGAGGGGCTGACACACTCTTCAATAGGTTGTGTCCTGTCCAAACACAAAGCACTGATTCAAACCCACAGTTAGCCTGGCAAACAGGACTGGGTTAAAAGGGATACATATTTGTGCACTTCAGAGAACCCCTTTGAAGTCAACCCTACATCAAAGGCACGTTGGAGTATAGGTACTGGGGCCCTGGCCCTACCAAAGCAGTACACTACTGGACCTGGGAATAACTCTGCTGGAGTAAAGACTGCTGTGCGGTAAGGATTGCTACTTTGCCTTGGCTAACTGTTCTGAGGAACTGATTTTGTGCTTTCTTGAGCTGCCCTGCTGCCAGCTCATTTCTGCCCTGCTGAGGGCAAGGACTAGACCCATCTCATTTGAACCCAGAGTCAAGGGCTTGCTGGCTCACCTCCTGTTTTCTGAAGTCTCGGGACCCAAAAGACGTTGTGCAATCCTGCTGGTGCTGCTAGACTCTTCTATCTGTGAGTCGTACCCTTGCCTGAGGTGCCCCGTCCAGCCCTGGACCTAGGAAGTGGGTTCAGCAGCAGAGTTCTGCAAAAAACGACACCGCACCAATTTTGTGATAAATTCTGCTGCATCGCCTTTCGATGCTGATCAGAAACAGTTCGACTATAGGGAATCCACTGCCTGCACGGCCAACTATGATGCTCTGCATGGCTCAACGATGAGGGATTGCATTCACTTGAACTGAGCTAGATGACACCCGAGGCCCCCCTTGCACAGCTCAACAATGACGCAGTATGTTCTTGATATAGCCACGTGCTCCAGCCAAGGTATTTCTTCAGCAGGACCTGTCTTGTTCCCATGGCCCGCCTACACTCCATCGCGGTTGGCCTGAACTTTGAATTTGTCACTCATGACCTCAAGTAACCTTTTGACTGCTAGTGACTTCAAATCACTATTATGGCATGTAATCTTTATAACCTTTGCACCTTGACTTCTACTGATTAGATTTTTGTTGTTTTGTTCTTGTTTTACTCAGATAAATGTTCTCTATTTTGCTAAATCTGTGTGGAGTCTTTTTGTTGTGTATTCATTGTGTTACTATGTGTGTGTGTTGCACAAATACTTTACACATTGCCTCTTAAGTTAAACATGCCTGCTTTATGCCAAGCTACCAGAGGGTGAGCGGAGGTCAATTTGAAATGTGTATCTAGCTCACCCTCACTAGGATTGGGATCCCTACTTGGACAGGGTGCTAACCTCTGCAAACTAGAGACCCAATTTCTAACTGGGAATATTTCTGTCCCTCTCCAAGTGTCAGGGACATTTGTACCAGCAACCATCGAATTTGACGGTAAATTTATGTAGGAACCCCAGATAGATGGCTCAGAGTGATATAATAGTATACAAAACAAGGGGACCCGTAAAGGTAGCGAGGGACCTCGGGTAATTTGTATGTTTTAAAGCTAACAAAGGTCCTAAGCTTTTGGTAGATATGCCGTATAATGATAAGCACAGACTTAAGATGAAGACTATGTATCTTTTCCTCCAACGTCCAGCCGGACAAGGAGATTTTTGATTCAAAGATTTGGTGAATATATACAAGATTTGGGAAGCGGAACAAGCCACAGTTAACTGGGCACAAGCCTGTACCGAGTCAGAGGACAAAAGGAGAGACAATACATGGGGGGAAGGATAGAGTAGCAGGCAAACAAGGTGGAGAAAAACAGTGGCTTATAGTACAATGAAATATTACATAAGCTCAAAACCGACAGTAACTGCAACACATATTACAAGATTGAAAAGGGAAGCAGAACTGCACAAACTGTCGACGTTACGTTTCGATCCCTGTCTCCAAAAATTAAATTGGGATCATCTTTAGGACTACAGTGAACATTTTGCCTGAGTGTATTTTAAAACAAGCCTGTAATATTAAACATGAGAGGGTAAAGAGGGGGGGGGGGAAGAGACAAGTTATCTCAGAGGGGAATATTCATATTTAGTGATGCGTCATATTTAATGTATGACGCATCATGTTGCAAGGACTTACAGATACGTTAGTATTTCTGACGCATCTGTAAGCGCAAAAGTGACGCATTGCTGGAGTGTGTCACAAAAGTGACGCAACTCCAGCAATGCGTCCTTTCACATGGGGAAAGCCCCATGTGAAAGGGCTTGCGTCAGTCTTACGCCTGCTGTGAGGCAGGCGCAAGATTTTGACGCAACAGCATCCTAAAAGTGACGCAGTGAAATCTCATAGATTTCACTGCGTCACTATTACGAGGCTTTTTGCGGGGAAACGCCCCCTCTGCATACATTATACCTGACGCAGGTATATTGTGGCGCAGGGGTTTAAAAAGTGACGCATCTACCTAGATGCGTCACTTTTTAAATATGACGCAACAAGGCGCATTTTTTACACCACTGGTGCGTCACAAAAAGTGACGCACCGGCGGCGCAAAACTGACGCAAGGCCTTCATAAATAAGGCCCCTTGTCTTCATCTTAAGTCTGTGCTTATCATTATACGACATATCTACCAAAAGCTTAGGACCTCTGTTAGCTTTAAAACATCGGAGTGATATAAATCAGCAAGAATATCATCCAATCCCTCCGCTCTTTCCATTTTTCATAAAGTCTATGGCCAGTAGCGTCTCTTCAAGAGTAAAACAAACCTGGAATTGGATATGGCCATCCTATAGGTTAATTGAGACCCAGGTCAGTAGCATTGGTGTCTGTGTGTTTAGCCATATACAACTCTTTAAAATGCTTAGGCCATAACTGTATGTAGAATTTCTCTACCCTAGAGAGGGTGAAGCATTGGGTAAAGACTTGCCAGAATTCTTTATTCTTTATCTTTACAGGGTGATGACCTGATAATGCCATTCTGTCTCCTCCAATCCCTCTTGCTGGCAGTCTGAGCGGGTTTGTAGTCTATTCTAGCAGTATCTTTTGGAGATTTATTACCATCCTTGACCACCTTGAGTAATTTTGTCCTTGACTTCCTACAAAGTGTATCATGCCCATGGCCATCAGTAACTTGTCCGGAGAGATTAAGTGATTTGCATAGAATCACAGGAAGATGCACAGTGACTGGAACCTGGATCCCCAGCTCTCCCGTCAGCCACTCTCCCCACTATGGAACATCCTCTCCACTCACGTGTTATCTGTCATGATGCTCTTTCCTTCTACGGGACGATGAAAATGAAAACGGCTCTTTATTCATTACATGGGTGAAACCGATGCATTACCAATGCTTGTTAACTTTGGAATGTCCCATTCCCTATCTTCTTCTTTCATTAACTCATAAACTGCCCTTTGAGATTCAAAGGTCATATTAAAATCACTCACAGTTAACAACAGGTAATCAGGGATATCCTAATCCAAATACTCATCGAAAAATTGGATAATGTTATAATCCTTGCTCCTCTTGGGCCAAGGATTATATACAAAAAATCATCTTCACAATGGACATCTTATCATAGGAAATAAGGAGCCCCAAAATGTCAAGGGATTTTACATCAAGAAACTTAATTTTTACAGGTAGCGACTCTTTGATCCAAATGGTTAGACTACCCACACAGGCGTACGGATGTGGACTGTACTGTACAATGATATGTATAATGAAGACTGCCCATATTTCCAGAAAGAGACAAATCTGATAATACTCAACAAAGGTACCCCAAGTTGGATCCCCTAACTCAGATCATAAACCTGTTTCATTCCAGGATAATATCCTAAGTGCCTTTACCTTAATCGATGTCGCAATTGAAATAACACAATCAGGATCCTAAAAAACCCTCGATCCTAAGTCTATTATCCCAGACCCATTCATATTACTCCTCCATACTCTCGGACTCCATGCTCCAAACAATAGCCACAATTCTTGTCAGGGTGAACCACAAAAGTCACTAAATTATCCTGTGCTTACCCCCCAGTAGCTTGGAACAAAAGCAGTCTGGCTTAACTTAGAGGCCATTTCTAAAGTAATTGTGCAGTGTACAAGCAGTAATAAAGTGAAAACACAACACAAGAAACTTCCCACACCAATTGTTGAAAAATAAATCAAATTGAAATACATTATTTGATAACAAAACAACAAACATCCAATCAGTAAAACAGGAGTTATGATTTTTTTAATTTTCAGGTGATAAAAGATCAAAGTGACAGCAGTGGACATTTTCTTGTTCGAGACCAGGTCAAATTTGAAAAATATGGCTGACCATAATTGGACGCCAGTCAGGTACAAAAAGCGGATTTGACAAAGTTGGTGCTTACCTTCAGCTTTAGAAGAATTTCAGCTAAAAGTCTCTGAGATGGTAGAAGTTTAGTGGGACAAGCCTGAAGGCAATGTGCGAGATGGAGACAATATTATCAGGGGGCCACTGGATGAAGGAGCTGTGAAGACTTTGACGTTCAAACGTAAGTCCTGATTACGATAATTGGGCTGCCTGCCATTGACAAGCAGTTGGTGGTGGTCCACCTGACATCTAGGGCAGCAGTCCAACTGCTGGATTATGATGCTCCAGTTGGAGCGCAGCTTGTGGGGGAAATGATCACCACTTCTGACAGTCTTAAGGAGCCAATCGGGGTGGAGGTCGTAGCCTAATCCCTACAATAGAGACCAGGCCCATGCAGGTACTGCCGTAGGGATTAGGATGTCATTTTCCAATGGCATTTTCACGACAGTCTGACCACCATGAAAAGGCTGTCAGGAAGTGACTTTGGGGGCCCCTAGCAGGACCCTGTCCTTATTCGGCTTCTGTGATGTGGCCTGGGTTGCACATGTAGTACCCCCCAAACATCCATGCATCGTGTGCCAGACACCACATTGTGCCTGGCACATGGTGCATGGATATTTAAAAGCATCCCTTTTGTTATTGCGGCTTGTGCTGTGGCCCTGAAAAGGGGTGCAGCACAAGCCGCAGTAGTGCAAGGTATGTCCGCCTGCACAGTGGTGGGATCGTAATTGGTCTGTCGGGACCGCTGACTCCGTGTCGCACTATCATGATCCCAAACTGATGGAAGTCGTCCGACTGACATCATAATAAGGTCCTTTGTCTCTTTCCTGAAAGTCAAAAATCATCTGTGGGATGGTGCTGAAGGCTGTAGCTGACAAGAATTCCACAAGGCTGGATACCCCTTCTAGGAAGGACCAAAGAACAGGATTTGCTACTGCTGAGTAGAACATAGCAGGAGCTGCTACGAAGTTCTGTCTCAAGTTTTGGGTTTTGGCTCTCTGGGTAACATCACCATCAATGGTCCAGGACTGGAGGGGCACCACTTGTTGGGTCATGATTCACTCATGATAAATCCAGGTGTGTTTGAGAATGAGTGGATCAGAAGGTTAGCCAACTAGCCCTTGAAGTCAATTTGGTAGTCCTGGGTTCAAGAAGTGGAACTGTGCTCAAGTAGAATTGCAGGCCTCTGAGGGTTCAAGGCAGGCTTCAGGCAGTGATGCAGTCCTTACAGGTGCAGCAAAGCAACCTGCTACACTAAACAGCAACTGGCAGTCCTCTGAGATTCTTCCACAGGTCCAGAAAGTAACCTGAAGAGTTGGGTATGAGGGTCCAATATTTATATCTGCTGCCAGCTCTGAGATAGAAGAAGGTTCTGGAAGTTTTCACCCATAGAGGAGTTTGGAATTTCCTGCCTCCCTGCCCTGGTCCCAGCTTGTCTGGGGCACAAAAGATTAGTGTGATACCCTTTGTGAGTGTGCTGAGGTAGAGCCTTTGTGATGTGCAAGTGTGGTTGGTGACAGCTCCTTCCCCTATAAAGTCAAAGATGGTCCATCCCGCCATCACCTATTCACCCTTTGTTTCACTATCCGGGTGCAATACACAAAGACCAACTGCCAGCTACACCAAGTCATGTGATCCAGGTTGCAGGCACCAAATTGTTGGGACAAGAAAATAAAAAAGTTCTGTAATGTTTCTAACTGTGAGTAAAATCCAACTTTATCATTAAAGATTCTTTAGGCATCAAACTCAACATTCCTGATTGCTCCCAATTGAAAGTTATTGCTTATTAAATGTAATAAGGTAACCCAATGATATCATATGGGAGAAGTAGGCCTTCTAGTAGTGGAAAGCAAATTTAAGAGTTTTTCACTACCGGGACATGTAAAAGTTAAAAGTACATGTCCAACTTTTTGAATGCGCTGCACCTTGTCCTATGGACTATTTAGGGCCTATGCCAGGGGTGACTTATAAGTATTAAAAAGGAAAGATTTAGGCCTGGCAAAAGGCTTATTTTGCATGGTGAAACAGGCAGTTTAAAACTGCGCACACAGGCTGAAATTTCAGGCAGGAAACATGTTTAACAGGCTTCTTAAGTGAGTGACTCAACGAGATCTGCAGGCCTACTATTAGCATTTTATTGACAGGTCCTGGGTACATGTTATACCAATTGATTACCAACTTACAATTAAATGAATTGTGACAAGTGATTGTAAGTCGATTTCACAATATTTAAAGGAAAGCGTGCAAGCACTTTAGCACTGGTTAGCAGCGGTAATATGTGTTGAGTCCTCAAAGCTAACATAATTGGGATCAGACCACAGGAGAGTTAAGACAAACTGTTTGGGAATGACCCTGCCAAGTGCAGGGCCACGTCCAACAGTGTATTTTGTTAGCTAAGCCCTGCTGAAGGTCGAGAGAATGTAAGAACCTTCCTATTCTTTTCAACTTTCTTACCTTAATTTGCAAGTTTGTTACTGCAGGCATGGTTGTGAACATTGGGGTATTGTGAAGGGGCATTAACTAAAAGCTTGATGTTGGTTGGTCCGTTGAGTCACTTGGGGACCTGCCAACCCAGAGTTAAAATACAGGACCTTGATTCTGCACACTTTAACAAATGACTTGTCATATTTCACAAATGTAGCAAAGTTTGCATAATTTTTCACTTAGGACAGTACAGTAATCCTGGTAATCACACTGTCTGAGCAATAACGTCTGTCAATTTTAAATGTTTAACTGACAAAGTGGTGCAATTTAATGCAAAGAGATCTGCAGGAATATCAATGTGCTGCAAATATTCCAATGCTACCTGTTATGACTCCTGGCTAGTCTGTAGTCAAATTGGACATTGTGATTGAAACGAAAACATGTTTTTGTCTCATCCACGTCCTTTTATTTGCATACCCTAAACCAGTCTATTATTAGTTTATTATTACATCTGAGATGATGATGATGAGAAGAAGATTGGAGATGTGATAAGTTAGGTCAATTAATATTCGTGTCCTTGTTTTTGTCAGGGAACACAAGTAATAATGGTGAAAGCAACATTGAGCAGAGGTTATAATTAGAAGTTATTATATGTAGTTCTTTTTGCAATAGACCCTTTACCACAGAAAAACTATTTCTCATTTATTGTGCAGCTTTACTAGGTTGTTGAAAGGCTTGGAAAACTGTGGCAGAGCTGGAGAGAAAAAACGTGGAGCTTTGTCTAAAGTTTTGCAGAACGAAACCTGTTTAAAAGTAGTGGATATCCATTGTATTACAAGTGAAATAGGCTTTCATGAACTTGAAAATAGACTGGATAGAATATCTACTATGTTTGTGCATCCCATTTGCCAAACTCTAAATAGATACCTAAGGTGTAAACAATTTTTTAAAAAGTAAGCCAGAACAAGCCAGGTTCTGAAGTGTTTTGAAGTGCCAGCCTAACATTCATGTTACCATGGCTTTCATGAATGGGCAGTTATGCAGATGCATTATTTAAGACGAAAGAATGCTGCAAGAGGATGAGAGAGAAGAGACAGAAGAGATTTGGGGAAGCATAGCTAGGTCAGCATTTCCATAGGAAATAAGTTCTGTTTTTTATTGCATTTAAATTTTGCACAGTTGGACAAATCTCCATGAAACTTTCCAAAAAATTGCTCTTAGTTGCCTATTTTTACCTTAAACGTTTTGGAGTGATCTGTCAAGTGGAGGCTGAGAAAAAGGGGTTCCCAACACAAAATCCCAATGCATTTTCTTTAAGAAGTGCTGAACATAATTTACACAACATTCCACAGGACGCTTGATTTTCGTCCACATTTGTAATTTGGAATAAATCCATTCAGTAATTGTTGACAAACTGAGGTTTAAAAGCATTTGTATATATGATTGGGAATCTCTACAGGAAATGCCAGGTTAACAAGCATTGTTAATGCAATAGGTCTCACATGTGTTTGAGTTAGAGCTATTGGCATTGTAAATGGCAAATGTTTTTTACTGATGTGTAATGAAGTGTATGTAAGAGGTGTATAGTGGAATTATGGGGGATGAATTTGATTAGTTAGTTGTGGGATTTTATGGGGTAGAATTGTGTGGCGCAAGGTGGATTTGTGTAGTGGAATTATGTGGCATTGTGTGCTATGGGATCATGTGGATATCAATTATGTGGAGTAAGATTGTGTGTTATGGAGTGTAGTTATGTGGAATGGTATTTTGTGTTGTGTATTAGTATGTAGTGAAGTTTAATTATGTGATCTGCTGTTGAATTTTGTGGCTCGATAGGAATTTGTGAGGTATGGATTGGATGTATGTGGTGAAATCATGTTGTGGAGTTGTATTATGTGGTTTGGTGTGGAAATATGTGTTGTGGATTAGAAATGTGGGAAGTTAAATTGTGTGGCGTGGAACCGTGTGGTTAGGTTTGTTTTTTTGGTGAAGAAAAAAAGAAATACATTGAAGCTAAGCTCCACATCTGTGTGTTTGGGTGTTAAAAAAAAGTGAGTTCAGACAACTGGCGTTGTAAATTTAAATGTCTCTTATCTGTGTGGCATGGAATTGTGTGGTGTGGTGTGGATTTGTGGAGTGAAAATTATGTGGCCTATTGTGCAGTGGTATAGTGTGGATAGTAAATATCTGTTTTGGAGTGTACTGGAATTATGTGGATTGGGAGTATGTGTTATGCACTCAAATTATGTGGAAAAATATTTTGTGTTGTGGAGTGTTCTGTATGTGGTGTGCTGTTGAATTTTGCTGTATGATGTTCACTTATGTGTTGTCAATGGATATATGTGGTGTGTAGTGGAATTATGATGTTTGGTGTGAAATTATGGGTTGTATGTCACAACAACAACTACCTCTACCATCCCCACCTTTAAATCGTGTTCTCTACAATGACCATGTCCCCTAAAATCACCCCAAACCCCGACCCACTAAAAACTACTGCAACCCCCACCCCCTAAAAACTACCCCAACCCCTCCCACCCCCTAAAAACTCCCCACCCAGTAAAAATTTCCTTCAACCCCCTACCCAAGAAAATCTACCCAAACCCCTTCACCCCTAAAAACTACCCCGAACCTCCACCCGCAAAAATCTACCCTGAACCCCCATCTGCTAAAAACTACCCCCAACACCCCAAAAAATATTTTGAACCCCTCTTACCTGCCCTGTTCACTTTCCGATGCTCCTCTCTTCCCTCCAATCCCAAACACTGGACCAACTTTGCTTTAACCATGCACATGCGTGGCTAAGGCAAAGTCATTGTTTGGGCAAGTCGTTGTTCGTGCTTCAGGAACACATGGCTCTGGCCTCGTTGTTTTGAATGTTTCCCAAAATTATTTTGTGTGGAATGGATTTGTGTGGAGTTGATTAGTTTGGCATGGAACAGTGGGACATTGAGTGGAATTATGTGGCTTGGTGTGGTGTGTATTAATGTGGATTGTTGTGTGGCATAGTGTGGATTTATGTGGGGTGCATTTATGTGGTATTGAGTAGTATGCAATTAGGTGGAGTCAAATTATGTGATGTTGAGTGGTATTATGTGGGGTCTAATTATGGCATGGTTGTGGAATTGAGTGGCACTGAACTATGTGTTGTGGAACAGAGTTGCGTTGGGTGGAATTTTGTGCCGTTGAATGCTTGTGTATCTAAAGCAGTGCTCAAGAAGCAGATTTCATGGGAGGTCAAACAACTCTGTTTCTTTTTCTGCCATGTTACCACCCTCAAACTAGCTAAAACAATGTGAATGACATACAGCAGTTGTCTTTGCCTCCCCTGCAAGAGCGTTCCAGTCTTCATATAAGTTGGACTCCAGGCAGTTGTATTTATTACAGCTTTGAAGTTTCAACATGGGGTCTGCTGGGAGAGGCAGGCATGGTCATTAAATTGGCAGCTCAAGGTAACTCATTTGGGGCTGTATTGAACAAGGCATGCATTGTCTGAGGATTCTGTATTGGGAGAGTTAAATTTGCTTGTCCTTCCTTTGCTTGTACAGGGCATTAGAGGCGCAAGCTCTCAAGAGCCAGTCTGCCTTTGTTTCTACTGACTTTGGTGACCTACTGACTGCACATGAAGTGTGCAGAGTGCTGAAACCAAGGTCACAATCATGCAAAAGAGTAGAGCACATTGAATCCAGGCAGCATGTACGCACATGATCAGATATGGCAGAGAGCTAATGCAAATGACTAGACACAGAAAAAGGATGATGTCTGTGCAAATGCAACTGTCTCTGTAAAGAAAGTGCATCAAGTATAAACCAAGATGCTTTAAAATAAAGACGGAATCTGTGCACATGTAAAGTGCCCCTCTAGCGCTGCAATTATAGAAATGCATGAGACAATGGGAAGTGCACACGTGGGCGAGTACAACAGGGAAGGGGTGGTGACAAAGAACAACACAGGGGGAGGGAGGTACAGGAAGGAAACCTTTCTTCTTCATATGGTGTGCTGAACATATTGAGTCCTGAACAGAAAACAAGGAATTTACCTTACAGATCTGAGATAGATTAACAAACAAAATGAGTTAATTGAAGGGCACAGTCCTCTGGTAGACGGTTATGGGTCTAAAGAAAATAAACTGTTTATCCTGGGGCATGCAGGCACTCCTCTTTCTTCAATTAGTTCGTCCCCTCTTCCATCAGAAGACAGAAATGCAGTCTCCTCCCTCGCCCCTATGCCCTGGTCCTGTTGGTTCTTCTCAGCCAAAGAGGTTTTCACGGGCTGTGCATTTGTTCTTTGCCTGTATTTGTAGGGGGGTCAAAGGCTGCTTGGGTGAAGCCGGGCCAATCATGGCTTGGCGACCTCCCTAATGAGCTCCTTGAGAAAATATAGGATTATTGGAGCAAAACTTTGAGTCTGGAGACCAATCACATACATTGATCACACATGCATAGATTCTTACTCATTTGCACCGTATTCAATACAAGTATAAAGTGGATGGTGGAAACATATCTACCACAGTTAATTATACCTTCAAAAAACTAGACTGAAGTATTCCAATTAAAAAGCATTTTTCCCAACCTGTGTTTTGCTAGCATGTAGATAAAAGTAAAGTTATGCGTGCCGTGCTGGAACCTGAAGCGCAGCGACAGTAAAGTGACGCCGTTCTCACGGCAATTGCACTGCTCAAAGTCACCCAGAACTCAAAACAGAGCCTCTGTTAGAATTAAAATAGTCCCCAAGCATGAACACAAAAAGACAAATGCGTAACAAAAAGGAAAGTAAGGCACTACTCCTGGGAGGATATAAATGCTAAGAAGGCTGGAGAAAAATGAAGAAGTGCACCAGTTGCAAGGAAGCATTTTTGAAGGACAGACAAAAGAAGGAATTACAATGGTTGGGTGGGATGTAGGCCCACAGCAGAGATTACAGGAGGCCTGAAAGAGACAGTGCCTGTGCTGCCTAGACTTGACCTAAAAGTAGGGCTTTCTGATTGGCTTAGGGGGCTTCTTTTCCTTGGGACATCTCGCTCCAGCAGGAGTCACACTCCCACAGGAGCAAGCACTCTGGGTGGCTTCCAGCAACATGAGAAAATTGTTGGTGGAAGCAATTAAAGAATTTGGGAACTTAGTCCCCTGTCCTGCTCCCAGTGGGTTGGATATACACAGATGCTCACGCAGCTACCGGCAGGGAAACAGAACACATATTGCTACCACATGGTGGGAGCCGCATCCTCTGGGCAAAAGCAATGCCAGCCCCTGAACGATGTGGGTGCCTGCTGGTGCCCTGGGGCTCCCATCTATTATTGATGCGGGCCCCGTAGTATGGGGTCCCTGGGGCCCAAATAGGCTCAGGTAAAGGGCTGCATGGCCCCCCTCCCCTTTAATGCATATTTTGGCCCAGGGGACTGAGCTCCCTTGAACCTTAAATTGTTCGGGAAGGGGGATGGGCACATGCCATCTCCCCTTAATCGGTAAATTGGGCACCAGTAAATGGGATTTCTGGCCCAAAAACTATTCAGGGAGGGGGCCACCTGTCCCTATCCCTTTTTAAATAGATTGGGCCCCAGGGGATCGGGTGCTCGGAGCCCTAAATTGGCTGTGGAGGGGGCCCTCCTTATGCCTCCAATCTCCATATATAGATGATAAAATGACGGCTGCCATTTTGTTTATCTTTAAAAAGGTACTGTCCTGGGGAATGGGTACCCGGGGCCGAATGCAGCTCAGGGAGAAGGGCTGCTTGCCCACTTCCCTCTAATAATTGCTGGACCCCAAAGGAAGTAGGTCCCTGGTCCATATTAGACTCAGCAAGGGGGGGGGGGATGCATGCCCCTCTCCCTTTCTTACTTACTTGGCTCCAGGGCAAGGGGTAAAAAAAAAACAAGATTCCCCAGACCCCACAGTCAAATGGTACAACGAATACAACAGTTCACTGTGCATTAAATTGTGAAAAACCACATAATGTGTTACAAAAATATTTTATTATTAAGAAAAATAAATAAAAATGTCATTACACCTATAAAATACCTTGTACGGGCTAGACAGTCAACCTAGTTGGATCTGTCTCTGCCTCATACATAAAACACTTGTAATTCACAAAACCAATTACCACATATGGATTATGACCCGCATAGTCGAGACAGACAAAATATGTAAGACACAAAGACTTGTCATATCCTGATGTACATCATAAAAATCTAGAACCGTATTGGTTAATACATTGCTAAATCTGTATTCAACACAAATGTGTTAATCCTTTTGATTGCACCCTTAGTTGCGTCGACGTGTTTCGATGGTTTTCTGTTTACTGTACCAACCAATAGCTCTGTCTCCGTATAAAAAAATATTTCCTCCCTACATAAAACAGATATATATATAAAATCAATTAATACATTCTGCACATATGGACTAACATCGCCATTCGCTGCTCGATACTCTTATTACTACACATTATCTATATAGAAGTGACTGCATTTTTCTACAATACTGACATTACCAGGAAAAACCCATGTTTTCTATCAATACAGTTTGATATTTTCATCACTACATGCAGCAAATTTTCTGATATACAGTCTGGGGATTCATTGTGTACATGCCAAATAGGTAATCCAATGCATATTCATAATACTTGCTTCCCAAGCATTTTAAATATAGGGATATGTCAGGAACCTAGCCTGATATCTTACTCATACTGTTCCTCCCGTTAATTTTTATGTCTTGGCTCATAGAATCCCTTCCCTCCTGAATTTACTCTGGGGATCAATTATTCTAGGACGGTTCTTGCCCTTCATTAGGACTACGCTGCATGTCAGCAATTAAACATAATGTATAGTGGGATACCTTGTATTTCTGGGATGTTCTCTTTTTATGCGTCTCACTAGTTAGACGTATTATTCATATATCAAGTAGCGCATCGCTTGATCTATCACAAGGGGAAACACAGAAAAACATAAAGCTTCCATTATTGCTGCTCTGTGTTTTCCTATATAAAGATTTGCTCTCGTATTCATTGCCCGTTTTATCTATTTGTGGTTCTCTTACCTTTTTGTTAAAAGTTTATAGAAGGTGTACTACGGGTTCTGCCTGCTGTTTAAAGTCCGGTTGTATCTCCCACATGTTTCAATTGTGGCTCTGGCTATGTATCGCTCTGCAAAAAGGGTATATTTTCTATTGTCAGTTGCCGTTCTAACCGCTACTGTCTCTGTCCCTCAACGCTCTCATTTTTATTGTTATTTTTACCTTGTTCCCAATGTCCATGTGTTTGCGGCATATAGAATAGTTGGGAAGAGTTCCTGTAATTAATTTTTGTAACACATTATGTGGTTTTCATAATTTAATGCAATGTGAACTATTATATTCGTTGTACCATTTGACTAAGGGGTCAGGGAAATCTTGTTTTTTTGATTGGTTTATGTACCTCAATTCCCTTGTTACCTTTAAGGGGTCCCTCTCATATTTTCTTATCTCCAGGGTAAGGGGTCCCAGAGGCCTAATACAGCTCAAAGAGTAGGGGTACATGCTCCCTCCCCTTTTTTATTAAATGTGGCCTTGGAATGTCATCCGTTGGGAACAAAAAGGACTGGGGCGGGGGCATACACTTCTCCCCCTTTTTAATTACATTTTTGGCCATGGGGATAGGGTCCCCAATGCTATCTGGAAGAGAGAGTAGTGAAAAGCAACAGGAGTATAACCCATATGTTGTAAATTGGCTGAAATGGGTTAGCGTTAGCAGAAGCCATCTTGCATTTAGAAGTTATCTTATCTGCTTTTTAGAAGCCATTTTGTGTTTCTGGCAGCCATCTTGTCTACCATGGGCTGCCATGTGCTCACCATGTGCTTTGTCCTACCTTCCTTTAAACTGCGCCTGAAGTCTGCCCAGTAACAGGATATTTTTAGCCTCCTCTACTTTAACGCATGCTCAGAAATGCCCGGTAGGATCTGCAGCTGTTACTGATTAGTTTCACATAGGAATGGGCGACGCAGCCTCAACTCATATGAGTGTAATAAAATATTTCCTTTGATATTCCAGATTTCTGTGTCAACCTTCTTGCTGCTTTTATGGACTACGTATCAGTGAGACCCCTGAGAAGCAGGTTTTGGTTTCAACACATAGACCAGGTTGAGATCTGGGTGAGTAAGCGTAGTTTACAACAATGTTTCAACCGGATTAAGTGAGGAAGGCAGATACATATGAAGACGCGAGGTGGCAAATTGATAAATAAATATATATACAAGTATCAATAGTTCAGTAGATTTAGTTCTTCTCAGTAATTAGACAAGATATATAACTTTTCTTGAGCCAACACTGAATATACGCTGTGAATTGCGCTGTAAGATCGGTCGCCGGCGTTTCGATCCGACTTAGTTAGGATCATCTTCAAGACCGGGTTGCCAAAGTTTTTGGGTGCTGTATAAGAGAGGAAAGGAAGAGATCAGGGAGGGAACGGTAAAGGGGAAGTAGCGCAGGGGCAATGATAGAGGTGGGGTGGGTGGAAAACGCCTATCTGTACAATGACAATGAGAGACTGACAGGTATGTCCACAGGTCGGTCAATGGACTTGTGTTGAAGGTGGCCCCATGAAAATGGAAGAGTACGAGGTCAGTGGAGGCTGGGTATAATCATGTGAATAAAACAAATGATCAAGGGAGGGGTCCAGGCAAGGATGGAGCAAAACTCACAATGAATGGGGGATCTACTGGGGTGAGATAGAGGAAAACACAGGTCCGGTGTGGCATCAGGGCACGTCTGCTATTTTAAATCTTATATCCTGACATGGGAAGAGGAGGGGGGTGGATGTCAGGCAGGAAGGGATGTCAGCGAAATGGATAAATGCAAAATGACTGAATACGCGACAGAGAGAAGTGAACTCACGTGGTGTCCTCCGCAGTGAAGCGGGCAGAAGTTGGTGCAGGGCGGGTCCCCGATCCACTGCACTGGGCCCAGAGAGAGTACCTGGGTGAAGGGGAAGGCACACGGTAGAGCTGGTGGTCTCCCTATGTGATGGCTAGACAGCCTTTAGCATGATCAAAGCTGCGGTATGCTTACCTTGAGGGAAAAAGATGTGGCTGGCAGGGTCGGGTGTCCGATCTTCTGCAAAAGTTCTGGAGAAGGTACCTAGAGGGGGGAAATGCATGCGTTAGAGGCGTGGGGCTCGGGAAATGACGGCAACAGCAGTTGTGAAGATTAGGGCGATCATGAGCTCACTTTAGGAGGAGGAGGAATCGAATCAGGGAATGAATCCTGAGGCTGCAGAGATGCTGCTATTACATTGTGGCCATCACGGTCCCGTGTGCTCTCAGCCGAGCAATCAAGTGGCGGTGGGAGCCGGTCAAGGTGGAAATGCAATGCTCAAGGGGGCAGGGCCTATGCATGTCATGTGACCAGGGGCCAGTCAGGTGCGGGGGCGGTGGGTGGGGCATAGTTAGGGACACGTGAGCATTGGGTGAAATGCACTAAAAGAAGAGACGGGCAGGGTGGCGAAGGGTAGAAAGAAGAAAGAACAGACTGGGCAACAGTCTGGTTGGCCCTGGAAAAATGGGTCAAGGATAAAGAGAACAGGCGTGGGACAAGTATAGTAGCAAAAAAAAAAAACACACAAAATAATTGTCCTTGAAGGACAGTTATTCTACACGCATCTACAGTAATAGGTGAAAACATTTAACATCGAACACTCGTAGATTTAACATGCTACTACAGAGGCGTAACACAATTGTGCATGATGCTGGTAATAATGGCCGAAGCAGATCAAGTCTGTAGATTAAGGACGAAAGAAACGAAAAGGGAAAATGGCTGAACACAGCTAGGCTCTTAATGTGGAGTGTAGGGGTACGAAGGTTCACCTCTCTTGGCCCAGTGCAGTGGATCGGGGACCTGACCCTGCCACCAGATTCCTCTGCAGAGGACACCACTTGAGTCCACTTCTCTCTGTTTCGCTTTCAGTCATTTTGCACTTATCCATTCCGCTGATATCCCTCCCTGCCTTCCAACCGCCCCCTCCTACCCCCTCTCCCCTTGTCAGGATATACAATTAAACATAGCGGACCGGTGTTTTCCTCTATCTCACGCCGGTAGAGCCCCCACTCATTGTGCGTTTTGCTCCATCCTTGCCTGCATTCCTCACTTCTTGATCATTCGTTTTATTCACAGGATATTACCCAGCCTCCACTGACCTCTATCCTTGCCCCTGCGCTACTTCCTCTTCCCTGTTCCCTCCCTGATCTCTTCCTTTCCTCTCCTATACAGCACCCAAAAACTTTGCCAACGCGGTCCTGAAGATGATCCTAACTAAATTGGATCAAAACACCGTCAATCGATCTTACAGCGCAACTCACGCCGCATATTCAGCTTTGGTTCATAAAAAGTTATATATCTTGTCTAATTACTGAGAAGAACTAAATCCACTGAACCATTGATCCTTGTATATATATTTTTTCATAACTCTTTCACCTTGCGTCTTCCGCTGTATTTTTCACTTGTCACTTGCTCTGTCACTCATTACATCACAAGCACAATGTGCACAAAGTCCTCTTGGGGTGCCTTCACAATTTATGCTTACCTGCTGTTATAACTGCCTTTTATAAACTGAGATTTTAAATATATGATGCCATGAGCACTTTTAAAAGAATACCCGGAGTCTCCCCTTTTTTGCTTGTGCCTTGTAATGTTGTGTACATACATATGTATCTTCCTTCCTCATTGAATCCGGTTGAGACATTGTTGTAAATTACACATCTGGAGGAGGGAGACAGGAAGAGTAAGAGGAGATAGAACAAGAAGAACAAAAAGAACTCCTGAAGAAGAAGGAATATTTTGTTTGGAGTTTTTTTCTCCATTCCTTCTGGAGAGAAAAAGGTAGTTGAAAAGGTATTCAAATGCAACCTTTGCAGCAAAGAACTGTCCAAAAGAAATAAATACAAAATATTTCCACTCACCAGCAGCATGCTGAAGCAGCTTCAAATCATACACCATAGCCACCAGGTAAAAGTACAACTAGAGTGGGATGCACTACAGGCATCAATATCATCGGCTGTGGCGCATGTTGCTCTTAGGGACCCGATTCCTGCTGCTGCGACAGCAAATACACATGCAGTTCTGCTACAGATACTAAGGGTAGTATCATTTTGAACAGTGTGCAATAAGTCTATTTCTGTTGGTGAGCAGTATATGCTACCATTTGTACAGACTGTGATGAGCCACATATAAGATTTAAGAAGATGGTTGCACTAGCTGTGTACCTTTCTGTACTTTATTTATAGTAATAGTTGAAAAAAGAATCTCCCAAAAAAGTTCTACAGGTCAATGTCTGAATACCTGCTGCTATATGTCTACATGTATGTCAATGTGAGTGAGTGTGTTAGTGTTTGTAATTGTGTGAGAATGGTTGTCTAAAGAGCTATATGGGTCTCAAAACAGGGGGTGTTTAAGTATTTAAATGACTGTGTGACTGGGTGTGTGAGTGACTGTATGAGTTTGTCAGGAGGTGCAATAGTGCTTTTGTAGGTGTATGAGTGAATGTGTGAGTGTGTGAATGAGTGAGTGTCTTGGTGTGCATTTGTGTGTAAATGAGAGTGTGAATGGGTGTCAGTGTGCAAATGGGTATGTTAGTGGGAGTGCTAGTGAATGAATAGTTGTGTTAGTGGTTATATGAGTATATGAATCAATGTGTGAGTGGTTGTGCGAATGGCTGTAAATAGGTGTCTGAGTAAGCGCATTAGGTTGTTAATGGGTGTCTGAGTAGGTGTCTGACCGTGTAACCAGGTGTGTCAGTGACAGTGTAACTAGCTGTGTGAGTCTGTTAGTGTTTTAGTGGTTATGTGGCTGTATGACTGTGTGAATGGGTGTGTGAGTGGGTATGTAAGTGGCTACATGGGTGTGTCAGTAGCTGTGTGAGTGACTGTATGGATGTATTGGTGGACATGAAAATGTCTATGTGGGTTTGTAAATTGGTGTACAAGTGTGTGAGTCAGTGTGTCAGTCAGTCTGTGGGTATGTGAGTGGGTGTGAGAGTGGCTGTATGGGTGTGTGTGTGGGTGTCTGACTGGCTCTGTGAATTGGTTTATGAGTGCCTGTATAGGTGTGTTAGGGAATCTGTAAGTGAGTGTGAGGGTATGTGAGTAGCTGTGTGAGTGTAAGGGTGTGCAATTGGGTCTGGAAATGGCTGCGTAGGTATGTGAAAAGTGAGTGTCTCTAAGTATGTGAGTGGTTACATGAGTGGCTGTATGGGACTATAGCTGGATGTCTGACTGTACAAGTGGGTATATGCTTTTTAAATTACAGTCTGGAACACCCTGACAATGTAATCTAAAGGAACAACAATGGAAGAACTAATTTATAAACCACATTACTAAAGTAGATTGTGCCTTCAATCTGTATAAATCTTTTTTTTTTAATTAGTATTACAATTTATAAAACTATAAATTAAACGTAGAAATGTTAGCATTGCATAACGTTATCAAGCAATAAACACTACACATTCCCCATGCTTTATCGCTAGTTAGGATAAAAATAAACATTTGAATTTTCTATTTTTACTGTAGTCAGAACCTCAGTGATGTACTGTATGAACAATCATCCTTGAACATTGAGGAAAAACAATCATATACATTGTATGAAAATTACAGAACTGCTCAGCGTGTCACTGGAAATAAGCAGCACATTACATACACTACAATTTGCAAAAATGTATTTTTCGATGCAGCAAACCTAATTTTGTGATTCGGTAACCTGTTACCGAATCCGAAAATGGGTTTGCAATTTGGTATTATTAAGGAGCATGCTTAGGGCATCCCATCCTAATACTGATTCGCATCAGTATGTATGAATATTTTGTGACCACAATTGTGGTCGCAAAACATTTGCATTTTACCACCTACTGCAAGTAGGTGGTAACCCATTCGCAAATGGGAAGGGGTCCCCAAGGGACCCTGTCCCCTTTGTAAATGTTTATAAAACCCTTTTTAAGAGCATGCAGTGGTCCTAGTGATCAATATCAGATGATTGTCACATTTTCCTGATTAATTCTAAGTATTGGAAATGTAACCAAATATTCAGATTTCTAAAGCTTCCCAGAAAATTCCTAGTTTCATCATGCAATAGTGTTTTCAACTCAGGCTGCCCCTTCCCTGGAGTAGGTTGCAGCAGATCTCCAAAAACACTTAATTGTGTTCCTCCAAATAGAACATCATAATCCATTCTCAAGACTTCTTGTATTCTCAAATGCACGAAGGTGAGCATTATATTTAAAACCATGCTCACCTCATCAATGATTAAATGTTTCAACTTGACACTTCACGACATGCTTCACTAGGCAACTTATGGTATTCGAGTTTGTTATCATGTTCCACAGGCAGCATAACATTCCAATACCCACTAATACCTTTGATATTGTATGTAGCTACTCCAGTAGGTGTTTTAACCACACAGGATAAATTGTTGTCTCGTAGTCTTTTGTAGAAAAGCAGTAAGAACTTCTATTAAGAAACCTTAATCTTGATCACTGATGTACAACAGTATAGGATTAAATGTTGAACATGCACACTCTTTCTTCTCATGAAGCAATCCATGTTCACTTGTAGCTTTGACCTCCATATATATTTCCATTTGCTCAACATTTATCTGTGCAACCATATATTCCATATCAATTGTTTCATGTCTTGCTTGCTCCATTGCAGTCTCCACCTTATTCATTGGAATTGCAGCCTTATTTTCAATTATTAGCTGTCCAAGTGGATCTTGACATTGAAGAGCTGAACTTTGGCTACTTTGTGAACTGTTCTTAACCACCTCACAGCAATTGTATTGTAGTGTAGTTCCTATATCCCTGATAGGCTCTGCACTTTGGAGAAATATACACTAAAGTTGTGGCATAGGACTGAGGTCAGTATGCCTCTCTCGAGTACATTAAACTTAATTACTTGTGTGTGCCCGCTAACTCAGGTGTCACTAGAAACTTCTCGAATAAACAAAAATGGATTTGTTTCTGACAGCCACATAAACATGACAACTTTATTTCCCTTAGAATCGGAACAGTCTCAGAATCATGGAAACAATAGATAACAGTTTCACTCAGTCAACTGTGCAAGCTTCATTTCTACAGAGTTTACACGGAAATAGGTAGACAGGCGTTTCAATAAAAAGGATTTAATGAACAGTCTTATTTCTCTTGCAAAAAATATGAACTGCTACAATTGTAAAACAGAATGCAAAGTATAATACGTACAGCATTAGCAGTAAGATAAAATAATACTGCAATAGCATGGTTTGTAGCTATGACATATATTTATAAACATACATACATAAATAACACAGGCTAAAATGTGAATACTCGTCTGGTGCTTCTAGCTAGTTCTACCCCAGTGTACCTAACCTCAGTGTGGTACGATGTAATAAGTAGGTGCTTTTTTTCTATAGTGTAGTTTAGCTATAGTTAGGACTGGTGTTGCCAAGATTTACCAAAAGTTCATCTAGGTTCTAGTCTGCTCCATACCTTAGAATGAGAGAGGTTGGAATCTCTTTCTGGGTTTTGATCTCTAACACCCCGCAAGGGAAGTCAGAAACACTGGAGCTGGATTCTCTGTGAGGAGGATGACAGCGTTCGGTCAGTGTGTCAGGCGGGGACTCAATTTCCTTCCGAACTTGCTGTGGTGAGCAGTGTCAAGCTGTGTAGCCGAGCCGTGGTTTGCCATTGCAAATGAAGGTATATTTATACCTCAAAGGTGTTTAGGAATGCCAGTATTGATGTAAAAGTCAGGCAGAGGAACGTCATGAATAAACCCCTAAGGAATAGATGTTCATGCATAATAAATTAGTTTTTGGAGAAATCAATAATCCAAGCAAGGGGAAGTCCTAAAGGCTTAAGAGTCTGGTTTGCCAAGAACTCGTGACTTGGATAGATGGAAATAGGTGGCCATGCCTGTATTTGGTTTGCATGGATAATGACTAAATAAGGATTGGATTTCAATGCCTAAATATGGGCAATGTGAATTGTGCCTATGTAAGGGCATAAATCAGGAAACCTATAAATGGTATCTAAATCGACACACAACAGTATCTTTCAGAAGAATTTCATCATTTAACATTTTCAAGTAGTTTTCAATTACTGATCACTCATTGCAATCTTTTGCAGTATTCATAGCAGTCAAACTCTCCTATTAATTCTGATTCAGGACATAGCTGTAAAAATGCCAAATAAAAAGATTCTCTTTTTTATCAGTCTGGCAACTTAGCATTTTAAGGTTAACTGGACTGCCTTTGCTATGGCGCACCAAACACCTACTGCAATCAACTACTGCAAATATACCTTCATCTACATTTTCTGTCACATTGTTTTTAAATGCACATTGCACAGTACTTGAGAACTTAATATAGACATTTTCAAGATGTACACTCCTTTTTGGATAGCACGGGGCATATTTATGAAGGCCTTGCATGATGCTTGCACCACACAATGTGGGAAATGCATGACGCAAAGGAGCATGTCGTACGTATGAAGCCATGCAAATGGCTTCATAAATATGGAGTAGTGCAACGCAGCACACATTGTTCACATGCAAATCCCATGGTTTTTGATGCATTTCCAAACTTACCAAATCTAGTAAATCAGGAAATGCGCCAAAAAGATAACCTCCTCAGATGAGACATAAAGAGGAGAAATAAAATAATGAGAAGAAATAACTTCATTTCTCCTCATTCTTTCCTCTGTATTTGTGTGTTGCATTCCACAGCTCAAATAGATAGAGGAGAATGCCTCTATAGATTGTTTTTGTGCAGGAAGGTGCCCCTTCCTGAAAAAAACAATCCTGCCTACTACACAGGCAGTCTTGCACAAGGGTGCCTACATTTGTGCTTGGCTGCCGAAACGTCGCCAGCACAGTGGGAATGGACAGAAATGCACTGTTTTGGATAAATACAGTAAATGTATGCCCTTACCCTGTCCTGCACCACAATTCTGATAACTATGACCCTAAGTGTCCAAGATGTTTGTGTTTACATTAGCTGTACTGTCTAGCTCAAATTTGGCAAGATATTGAATTTCTGTAAAATAACTCAAAACTCGCTTTTCAGTTGATTCCAGGCCTAGACTCACCAAATATTTCCTTTGGATTTAGAATATAAACTAGCAGAATCTATCAAATGATTGCAGCATTCATATGATTTAAATTCCCTGTGTGTAAGCATTTTCAAACTCTTCCTTTTTTTAAAAACAGGTCTTGGAAATCCAAAACAACATTTAGTATAAAACGTTTCCTGTTGCTCTGTATTTCCACTGACAGTACTTTCCAAATCTATGTGATTGGGAAACACAGTACTTGCTGCTCTAGACTTTTTTCCTAAGAGTCTTTTGGAATAGTACATGTTCTATGAAAGAAAGTACAGACTCACCTGTGTCTGTTCCAAATGTAGGCACATCTGTTATTCACAACAGCATATGAATATGAGGAGCCCTTCTTGCTTGATATACTTTTCACCAAACAAAATCAATAATTTTGCAAAGAGGTGGATTATGTTGTTGAAGAAGAAGGACAGCATAGCTTGAAATCTATGATTAAAGGGCCTGCAAATATCTGCTGGATGCACAGACCAAAGTTCTCCTGGTGTCTTCAAATCACTACCTTTAATGTTAGAGCTTGCTTCTTTCAAAAGCTCATGCAAATCATCCAATGCATACTTTGCACAACTCAGTGTTACAAATCAAGATGGTGCACCTGAATTTCGCAATATTATTCTTGAGCACACCATGACAATGATACCAGTACTCATTGATCCCATGTTGACATGCCATCCAAATTATCAAATTGTACTCAAGCTTCTCATCTTTTCCACAAATTTGTTCAGCAAAGTTGTTTGACTACATATTTTGTTCATTAACTCCTGTCTTTAGAAAAGGTTAAGAGCATATGACAGGTCAGATAAATCCTTTTCAAATAGGAGATGGAATACTTTGTCAAAATCTACAGTCCAGTGAATATACTTGTGTTGACCTATACACTGCTGCAGGTATTTTGCACAGGGCGTTCATCATTCCTACACCAGTTGGAAATAGTTGAGAAAACCATTCAGCCTCCAAACATTTCTCCCACACTCTCATTGGAGCGTGGTGGATTAGATGGATTCTGTGAAGTATACGATCCTGTTAGACAGGGAATCAGTAAGTAAGAGGAATGAGTGTTGGGCTCCATATGAAAACTGATTAAAATCTTGTGATTGCAGCTTGTTTCAGCTGATACAGTTCACCGGCATTCCCCATAACCTCTTTTGAATGCAGTGTATGGATATTGTAGTGCTCCTGTATTTCTTCAGATCTTCTTCTATGCTCTTTTTCCACTTGAAGGCAACATTCCTTCCCCCATGGAACTTACATTTTAGACAACATCTATATATTTAGAGTATACGTTATTGTCTTTAAGATACAATGTAGCTTTCTTCACCTATTTACATCCACTAGTTTCTGTCAGATGTGTTGTGTATTTGTGGGCACACCATTCACTAGAATAACAAGTGATTGTTCCACATCTCTGTACACCCACAATTTCAACATTGCATTTAACCCCTATACCGCGGAGCAAATTCCGGTGCGGTGCATTCTGTTGAGTGGGCAGGGCCACGTAAGGCCAAGGGATGTGCTCAGCACCACCTAGGTAGTGCTCGTGAAGGCCGTTTGCCGACAGGCACATTTAACGGGTTAAAATCGAAAGGTAAATAAGCACTTTCCAAAGCTCAGTGGGTGGAAGTTTCTCAAGCTTTGGTTCCTTACAAACTATTGCTTCAAAAGGGTGTATAGATTGTATCAGTAGTGTTGCATAAACATTCAGATGTCGAAGTTGCTCTGGAATTTCAACCACATCTAACTTACTGTGTATTATTCTGGTAGGCTTTTTATATTCCTCTAATTTATCATAGCAATACTTGCACATGATCTGGGGTGTTGACTAATCAAAATGTTCCTCCATAAAAAAACACTGCAAAATGTAGCCACTTTCTCTGTATTCTACAGTTTTTAAGTATTTTTCAACATTTTTTATTTGGCCTTTGTAGTGGGTTTGCCAACAACAAATACAAACATAGTGCGATTTCTCTGTAGAAACTGAATTACACTTTGCGACTTCTCGTTTGAAGTTATCAGTACGAATCTCAATGATTTTTTTTAGTCCTCATTCGCCTTGAAAGAAAACAAAAGAAAAAAAATGCTCTGGGATCCCCCTTAACACAGCACCAACCAGAGATTTTTGTTATGAGTCAAGGAGGGATCACTTTACACACAACTTCACCTTCCATGGTTGACTTGATCTGACACAGCCATCTGTGAAGCAACCACCGGAGTAGTGAAGTAATATTGTTTTAAGGCCCAATCATAGGACTATATGAAATCAGAAGATTTTAATCAGTTTACATATGGAGCCCAACACTCATTCCTCTTACTTTCTGATTCCCTGTCTACTGGGATCATGTACTTCACAGAATCCATCTAATCCACCTTGATCGGGGAGATTTCTATCCAATTTCTACAAATCTCTCTGTGAGCAACATCAAATAGAAAACCAGCTTTCTTGCATTGGTTAAAAGAATTCATAATTTTCTGGGACCGCAAAAAAGACAAGGGTTTTGCTTAACGTAAGTATCTTGCTGAGTATCACAGACATACAGTTACTCACATCTGTCCAGAAACATTGGATCTCAGGTCATTCCAAAAACATGTGGATATCATCCCCCTTTTCCTGACCACATTTTGGACATCTTTCCCTAGTTTGGACAACTTAAAAGGAGTTCAAAAAGCCCTGTGAAGACAAAAAAGGTGGTTCCTCCTTAAATTTGCGGCACGCACTGTGGAGTACAGACTGTTACAAGATACTTGCCATAAGTCTTCTAACTGCATTCCCGGCAAGCTCTTCCCTCACAGGTCTGTTTGGTAATCTAAAATCACCACTGTCTCGTTTAAAGTTATCAGTACAAATATCAATGTTTTGTTCTTCTACCTTTGAACATCCCAACTCCTCATTTTGGCCAGTCTGCACTTCAGGACCAAGGAAACATAAATGAATATCTTCACAAACATTTTCAACCTATGATACTGTACCATATACAAGTGCATTGTTCAATTCTCCTAAACACAATACAGTACCTTTTACAAAGTAAACTATTCTAACTAAATTCCAAATTTTTCAATGAAGAATAGAAAACATCCAAAAATGAGGAAAAGTGCTAATGAGTGTCCTTGTAGATTAGTATATTTCCTCACTTTGCATGGATCTGAAGCTTGTAAACATTGCAATTTTCCGATTCACACTTCTATCTGGAAATTAATGTAGAACATTTCTAAATATCAATTGGTTCTTGGTGAATACTAAAATACTACTGCAGTCCCATTTATACTACTTGGTCTGTTTGTAAAGACATTGCCACCAATAGCGCTGCTGCAATAATAAAATTGTAGCAGTCACCACTGAATGTGCTGAGGTCAGACGCTTGTGTGCATCTAGTAATAACCCTAATCTGGAAACAAATGTTTGTATTTCTCTATCCCCCACTGCAAGAATGTGACCATATGGTATGTTCTGTGCCTCTAACTTGTAAGATTAATTGAGTGGCAAAGCCTTTTGCCATGGGGGTGTTGTGGTGAGCAGCATTGATGGCTACCATGATGTCTCTATTTTCCTCGGGCTGGAACGAGTAAGTGCAGCAGACGCAGCAGTGCGAACTGTTGCTTTTGCGGCTTTAATAACCATGGAATTCCCTGCAATGTGAACGCCAACACGTTTATGACTCAATGTGTGGATTACATTAGTTTGTGACAAGCAGTCTTTCAGCTTTGCCACCTTTTCCCATGGCATATTTTGCTTTATTGTGCAAACCTTTGAATCACTGAATCCATTCTGGTTCGAATAGTGAAGGTATTCATTATAGGACTGGACACTGTAATTCGAATCACACACTATAAGTGTGGAGAATCTTGGCTTCATTTTTCCTAGTGCCAGAATTAGAGCCTTTAGGTCTGTCAGCTGTACTGTATGGTCACCAAATGACTGAGTGTAGGTTTTCTTTGCATGGAATTCTCCATCGTGCATGCGCCCTTTCACAATAGCGCACTGTGCTGTATAGGTGCTTAGTCCCTACGCAGGGTGGGCAGAACCATCAGTATATATGATGTAATCATAGTGATCTAGAGGCATTATTTCAGTAGGCAGAGGTTATTCTTGTTCGTACTGCAGAAAAGCTTGTTTGTAGTGTAGAATCAAATCTGCAGTCTACATCAGTTGCGGTGAGTGAGTTAGTCCATTGTATCCACTGAGGATGTAAACTTTAGGGTTTCAAACTCTTGCATTTGTGACGGCATCTAAGGGCGGCACCTGGGTCACAAAAATGATGTGTTTAGCCTGAGTCAGGGCTAGCTCTCTTGCCACAGCAGTCTGCATTGCTATCAGGATTTTCTTTCAGTAAGTCCAAATTGCATTTCAGTGTTAATGTTTAAACGCGATGTATATGCAATTAGTACTGAGGCATCTTCATTGAACATGGCATGAGCGTATCCTGATGTCCTCACGATGACGCAGATCACCAGGTTTGACATGTTCAGATGTGTGTATAATTGTTTGGAAGCTATTGTCATCTTGTACAGAACATAAACTATTTGTGTGTTACTATGTCTAATGTGTACTTGAGACAAATCAAGTCATGGAATACTTTAACCTGTTCTTTCTAATCTGGAATTTAGACCATGCTAAAAATTAAGAATCCCAATATGTATTGTAGTCTTTTCAATGTCATTGGAGGGGTGTCGTAAGGCTTTTGCCTTCACTTGACGGCTCATATCCCAGAAAAAGGATATATACGTGGGCCATTTTTGTTTACTGAATCTGTAGCCTGTGTGAGCAAATGCTAGAATTATGCGATCTACTCTTATCAAATGTTCCATGAGGTCATCATCGGTCAGATATCTGTCAGCAACATAGGACAATACCTGGTCATCAAAATTGGTTAGTAGTTCCTTTACTCCTGAGATGCAGGATAAGAATATGTCCCTCACAAAAGGCCGTCTTTTTCTTTTTTAAGAATGATCTTTTACAACGTGGGGTCAGATATCTGCTTCCAGATAGGGGAGTTCGACAGGGGTGCATATATATACCGACAGGGGTGCATATATATACCAGCAACCCGGTCCCTTTGTTGGCGTATGTGGATGATATGGTTTTAATGGCCTTACCCGCTAATAGCCTACAGAAATCCTTGAATATTTTTACTGATTTCATGCTAGCACTGGACCTAAAAGTAAATTTGAGCAAATCCTATATCATGGTGTGTGGCCCAAGCAAACTAAAACAAGAACATTTATAGTAAAGGGCAAGACCATTGATAAGGTAAAACAAATTGAGGCTACCCAAGCACACCTTATTAGTCTCTTCTAAGTTTAAACCAAGTAATAATTCATTCAGGGTCAATAAACCCTCTACTGGACATTTAATTCTTTATTGAAAAAGGTATTCATATAAAATCTCCCAGCACGTGAGGGCAAATCACGTGCTGAGAGATTTTATATGAATACTTTTTTCAATAATGAATTGATGAAATTACAAGAAGATTGACAAAGAACTTACTTTGAATCTTCTGGATCTCTGATTCTGAAGATTATGTCTGCTACATTTTGTCCTAATATCCAGTAGAGGGTTTATTGACCCTGAAGGAATTATTACTTGGTTTAAACTTAAATGAGACTAATAATGTGTGCTTGGGTAGCCCCAATTTTAATTTTTCTGTTATATGGTTTTCCCAGCTTGTGGGTCCCAACAGCACTTCAGGGTTGTAGGTGTTTGAGGCAGATTTAGTACCCGAACTTTATATAAATGTTGTGCTTCATAATACTAGTGTCATGCTCTTTAAAAAGTGCAAAATACAATTGTAGTTGTTGAATTGTGCAGACATTTCCTTATGGAACACTACTATCCAATTCCTATAGTACCATTGATAAGGTGTCCAATTTTACTTATTTGGGTAATGTTTTAAACAACAAATTGAACTGGGATCACCTTGCAATAGCTAGGGTATAGCATACTAGCCCGAGGTGGAGGGCCTATTCCGCTTTGCTTGTAAGTTGGGCCATAAGCCGGTAGCGGAATTAATTATAATATATAAATTAAAATGCCTGTCTGTTGCAACCTAAGGGGCAGGAGTGTGGGGTCACCAAAGGAGTACCAAATTTTCAAATCTTAGAATATAAGTTCATAAAAAGATTACTGATGATCCCTAAAAGTGCTCCCACAGCCTTTTGCCACGCTGAGGTAGGGATCGATTTCATAGAGGACTGAATTAACATCGCCCCATTTGTCCTCTGGGCCAAAATTTGGCTGTCTGAGGATTCAAAGTTCTCAAGGGAAGTTTCGCGGATTGGATGACCCTCTCTAACGCCCTGACAATTAATGGCTTTGATTTGTTAAAGAAAAATTTCATGAAATAGGTCTGGGCACTACCATGAGAATCCTGCAAGTATCAAACAAAATCTGAAATCTGTCATAAAAGAAGCATATTTTCTAGTATTGACCAATCATCACCTGCAACGAAGATTGCAATATCGTTTTGATTGGTCCCCTTTACAACAAGAAATTTACCTGTCTTTTACTACGAATGTACAGCACTTATTTTTTATGACCAGGTTTCGACTTTGCATGTTGCTCTTTCTTGTGGCCTTCCCTAAGAAGGCTCAATGGTGTGACAATCTCATTCCCTGCCCCTACAATAATGTAGCCCAACAAAGCATGCTGTTTTGCACCCTTCATAAGGAGCCGAGGGCAAGGTTCCTCATCCCAATCCTAAGAGAAATTTACCCTTGCACTTATCAACAGGGTTTTAGGGCCAGATGTAGGGGCCGAAATACCGGTCTGTAACGGCCGATTTCGGCCGTTACCGACCGGTATTTAGTAATTGGCATGTAGGGGCCCTATTTTACCTATTCGGTAAATTTACCGAATCGGTAAAATACAGAATCGGTAAATTACAGAATCGGTATTTTTTCCGATTCGGTAACTTCCTGATGTAGGTGGGACTCTACTGAGTCCCAATGGCCTTACAGATTTGGTATTTTACCACCCAATCCAATTGGGTGGTAAAATACCGAATCCAGGTGTGCATGCACATGTGTGCATGCACACCTATGCCATGTGACAGACAGACATGCCCTTAGGGCATGTCTGTGTGTCACATGGCACACATGCCAGTATTTGGGGTGCTAGAGGGTGTCAAAGTGACACCCCCTGCACCCTTGCTGGAGTCGGTATTTACCGAATCAGTAAATACCGAATCGGTAATGCCCATTGATTCCTATGGGCTTCAATGCCCATAGGAATCAATCAGCATTACCGAATCGGTATTTACCGATTCGGTAAATACCGATTTTTACAGAATCGATAATTCAATTACCGATTTTACCTACATATCCCCCCTTCTATTTTACCGATTCATAAATACTGAATCGGTAAAATTCAGTATTTATGAATCGGTAAAATAGAATTACCTACATCTGGCTCTTAATTTCTTACGTTCTTAAGCTACTGTTGTTATTTGTACTTCTGTTTTAAATGTTATCAAAATTACACTTTCTATAGGAAAACGGTATGAATTTGAAATCAAAATGGTTCTGCTCAATTTTAAGCAGTTTTTAAGAAATTATGTTTTTTAAAGTGTTGATTTTAGAGTTAAGAGCTACATCATTGTAAAAATTGGACATGTCTATTTTAAGTATCATTTTGGTACGTTAAACTTTTATGATCCATTTGAACCGAATAAAGTTATTTTGACTTGACTCCTGCAAATGTGCAAGTGTCTGTGTTTAAGTGTCTGTAGTCAATACTAGATGATATGAAAGGTCCTGCTTCATAATTGCAAACAATGAATTATTCATAGATGAGGTACAACTTTTTATTACACTTTGGTATTCAAGTTGTTTTAGGATTTCCCTGACTTATTTTTGAGCTTCATGTTTAATTAAGTATTGTTGTTGAGGTTGTGGGGTATTCCTCTATTGGATCTCATGATAAGGAGAATTGTCATCCAACCCCCTATGGCGTAGTATAACGTAGGAGTTTGTGCTCAAGGTCACTCCTTGGTGTATGAATGTTTAATTGATTCCTGAATGGGACACTCACCCTAGTATCTGTTTTCAACTTGATATATTCACACAGTGCTACTCCCACCAAACAATCCATTAAGTTCAGGAAAACTATCATAATTTCGGCTGCACTATCTAGCTTTGTCACTGCCCATTCCCCACTCAGAAGCAGAGTCCTCAATATCAGGGGAATGCCTGACCTTAAGCTTGGCTACCTTCTTTTTTTGAATCAAGGCTTGGAAGGTTTCCGTTTATCATCCTGTTTAATTATGTAATCAGTTAAATGTTGTGAATCCTTCTTGAGTTTCACATGCTCCTCAATCTGCGCTCCGACCATCCAGCTCTCTCTGAAGGTTTATCGTATGACTCTTGAAAGGAACAAGATGAACTGGTATCAGTATCGTGATATCTAGAGGCAGTCTAATATTATCACGGTTTCATAGAATATATTATTTTTCAATGTCTTCCTGTTGAGACGAAAGGACACACAAGGAGATGATGGCCGGAGTGCTGAAACTTTTTGGACACACACCCCCAGTCACAGATCTGTTGAGAAGATCCACCCAGTGATTTTTGTCTTGTCTATATTCTTTTGTTTATTGTCCCATTTCTTCTTTGTTGAAAGTTGGGTGCTTGCTTAGAATTATCCTTTTCAGAATTACTATTTGTTGTTTACAAGGTCTCACTCCCAAATTATCTCTACCTATCATAGAATAGTTGTCTTCAATAATTTTAGGTAAGTCAAGGTAATGCTGTGCAGGTGTCAAATCCTGCATGCTCTGGCATATACCAAATGATGCTGCTTTCCCCCCCCCTTTATGTTTCCTAACATAATGACGGATACTGCTTCAAAATTCATCATCAGTTTCATACCCAAGTCCAGGCCAGATGTCACTCCGTAACTATTATGGAGCAGTTTCAGCACATCAGGCAAAACAGGAAAGGGGTACCATGTGTTCTGGTATATATCGCAGGAAGAACTCTACCTCAAGATTGTGCAGTTGCCCACAGGTGGAACCATCCCCATCTGCAAGCAAGTAGTTAATATTCATTCTTTTTACAGTGGGCCCGTATGGGGAAACACTGCTTCAAGAAGAAGTGGTTTTTGTGCAATCCAGACCGGAATCTCCTCCTATCTGATGGGATCTTTTCCCATGACTGCATTTAGTGTTTTTGGGCTGATGCCTGGGGAGTCAACTGTGATTGCGCAGCTTGAGCAGTCCGTTCATTGATAACTGTTAATGTTCGCATAACAAATTGTATAAGCCATCTGCATATCATTACTAAGTCTCTGTATAGTGTTTGCACCTATGCTGTTGGTAAAGTATCAACATTAGGATGCTGTGTGTAGCTGGCTAAGACTGGCCATGCTGCTTCCTCATTGCTGAAAGGACAGAGTCTAATGTTTATTGTTGTTTGTGGGAAGGCGTCTTTAAACCAATGTATGTGTTCTTTATAAGCTAGAGGTATTTCTATATTTTCTTATGGAGTATAGCTATCTGGTATTTCATCCTCAGTTTAGGTGGGAAATAATTGTGTAATGCTGTCAGCAGCTGGGAATGTAACTCAAGAATAGAACATCTTTGTCCTAAATGCTTTATGTGCTTCAACCATGAATGTAACCTCTCCACTTCTGGGTGTGAGAATATGGTGTCATCGTTTCATAATAATAGCTGTGGTAACAGATCTAGAAGCTTTCTGCTCAGTCACTCATGTTTTCTCTCAGAGAAATATACAAGGAATACACAGTGAGATGTTTTCAATATTTATTCAACCAAAGTGATTCTTGCATAAAATGTATGTACTGTAATGATCAAGAGACAGTAGCAAATTAAAGTTATTTGGAGTACTAGGACAGTGCCCAGAATGGCAAGTTCCAATATTGTGCTAAAACAATGTATATATGCAAGGATATAAATCAATATAGAGATCTGGCATACTTCTACTATGCGTCCATTGCCTTAAATCTTTAGGGCGTGTGTATGTGTTCTGCCAAGAATCTCCCTACTGGATGATCCAACCCCTGTTACCTGAAGAGAAAGAATGTAGGTCCCTGTCGTGGTCATGAGATGAGTACTCCTCGTAGAAATATCAGCAGACTGCTGGGCCTAAAAATCAGCAATAGAACAGAAGATGGGAGCACACTGCTAGCCTCTCTGCCGTATCGCCCCTCTGCATTATGGTCAATGCAGTGCAAGTGTTTCAAAAAACGAGTCCAAAGTTCAAAAGTGTTTCACCACAATCGGTGCAAGTGAGTACTTGAAGTGTAGTTATCTCTAGACATGAGATATGGCTCGTGATTCGGGATTGTTTCCCTCATCAGTAGATGCGTCTCCAAAAGCTCGTCAGCTTGGATGGCTCACGGGAGTCCAGGTATCATGATAGCGTTCTTGCAAAGTTGGTTTGTAAGCAATGTAGTCTCCTAGAAACTAACCCGCACGTTCACGGTTGCAAATGTGTGGCAAAAGTAATTGTGTGATAGTGAACGCACTTTTAGGATGACACCCATGTACATGTAAAAATGGCAGTGTTTCCCTCTAGTCCTAACTGGGACACATGACAGTGTGGGTGTTTCCCTTCGCTCCTTCCCACAACTGCGGGAGAATGTTTCCTTTCTTCCCTACCCCTCTTGATGGTTTTGTTCCTCTACATCCCCCTTTAAGCTGTTCAGTAGTATTTATCACCTACTTGCTCACTTCCTATGTCTGTTGGAGATTTATATTCAGCTGTTTTTTCTATTTATCATCATTTTTTCCAGTCCTCCATGGAGGCATGGTCTACAGATGGATTACGGGCTTTCATATTTCCATGTTGGTTTACTCACCCTGCATGGAGATTTGACTGTGAATTCTTTTTTCAATGTACCACTCTTGTTACAGTAATTAAAAGCTCAATGAATGAAGCAAAAAAAGACTGCATTGTAAGGGGACTTAGTTGATGAAGTGTGAATTGTAATGAGTTCAAAAATCATCGGGGATGATATAAGCATTTTATATTTTTTTGCACAGTAGCATTGAAACAATAAAATAAAATTAACATATAGTTGAAATAAAGACTGTATGTCGAGTACATTGTGCTTGTGTCATTGTTAGTTAAAGTAGGCCTTGAATTTAAAATTACAATTCTGCTTGCAGCCATCTTTCACCACTAGGTCACTTTTTTATTTCTGCCTCATACATCACACAAGCAATGTCTGCACCTGTAGCCTTCTACCAATGTTTTGATATGTGTGGTCCCTTTTCCATGTACAGACTGATGTTTCTAGCTCATTGCCATACTGAGAGTGATTGTTTCAAAACTTCATCTTCTTGGAACACAGTGTGATTCTCATGAGAACTTGACCTTGACCATTATTTTCGATGGGATGATGTTGCAATAGTAGAGGCTGTCAATGCCTGGTGCTCGACTTACTACTGTTTTTCTAGTAGTAACTTAAACTCCGATTTTGTGAAAAGCCAAAAGCAGTAAACGTACTTAAAATTGTAAATTACTCAAAAAGTATGTTACAATTGTGAATCAGCCCACAATCTTTTCATATTTGTTGATAATTTAGTTTTCGAGTGGTGCAAGCAACCTAAAAGTTCTTTAACTGCACAAGATAAACATGTCACAATTCATCTGAACCATCAAAGTGTAAGATGATGTAAATAGGTTTCTAGAGCAGAGGAATGCACCCACGGTTCCAGTGCTAGCCACGTATGTTGCATTATGTTACTATGTGTTTGTCTTATTTTATGATATGAGTCCATTTGTGCAGCTGTGACCTTGCCTAAACACCAGGGACTCCAACCCAATATCTCCAAGCACCAGGAGGCCCAGATGCCCACGCACATGCCAGCAGGCGTTCTTAACCAGACTTGGGGTCCGGCAGCACGGGAGTCCATTTGTGCAGCCTGTGACTTTGCCTAAACACCGGGGACTCAATCCTCCATAACTCCAAGTGCCAGGAGGCGCTGACACCCACGCACACACCATGTGTTTGTCTTATTTTATGATATGAGTCCATTTGTGCAGCTGTGACCTTGCCTAAACACCAGGGACTCCAACCCAATATCTCCAAGCACCAGGAGGCCCAGATGCCCACGCACATGCCAGCAGGCGTTCTTAACTGAACTTGGGCTCCCGCAGTGCGGGAGTCCCTTTGTACAGCCTGTGACCTTGCCTAAACACCGGGGACTCTATCCCTCATAACTCCTTCTCCTTGGGCTACTTTTTCCACCCAGGGTTTAAATCACATAATAGAAAGAAAGATGGGTATGAGAGGGGTGTGTGGAACCAGAACAAGCAATACACAATTCTAGGACAGGACCACCCCAGCCCATTACTCTTCAACTTACTACTATCAAAAAGATTTAGTCCTCCAAATTCAGTAGATTGACTTCTGAGCACTGGACCCTCACACAAGAGTCTTGATTGCCAAAAGGAGACATTGGGGGGCCTAATCCAACAGGGGGAGTCCGCACAGTGGAGAGGGTCACAGGAGATGGCACATGTGAGTGGAGAGAGAGGAGCCATAAGCGGAGAACGGAAGAAGGCCCCTATTAGTTCACCATCACCTGACCCACTGCCACAGAGCACTCAGGTAACTAATCGCCAACAGTATCTAGCTGAAAATCCCCTACCCAGCCCAGCTGGACAACATGACATGAGCAATGTCCCAAGGCTGGAGGGGCTGAAGGTGAATTTTACCAGGGTCACATAGCGAAATATGGCACTCAACCCCTCACTCAACCCCTCAATCCAGTTAATCGTATGGGCCAGTCCAGGTTACAGTTTCCATCCTGAAACATAGCTGGACAATCCTCCAAATGAGATAATCCGGAATGTGGTCTATTTATTGAACAACTCAAGATCTGCATGTTTTAGCAAACATGGGCAAGGGTGGATACGCGTAGATTGGGCTATGCGTCATTCAGCATTACAGATACTCATGGGGGTTAGGGAAGGCCTTCATGGGGTCTGCTTACCTGGGTTGGCGTGCACCTGGGTTGTGATGTGGAACAGATAGACTTCATCATGCGATATCCTCTGTATCTTTCTGACCTTTCCCACAAAGGTCAGAATTACACTGATCAATGTTTATTCAAGGCCGGTACCGTATGGCCAAGAGCCAATGACTTGGGACCAACTGACCGCCTTTCTCCTATCAATCCCCAATAACTTTTAAGCAATCATTAGTGGGAATTTCAACTGCCAGTTCGAACCGTTGAATGGCCTGACTACAGGCGACCCCAGTGATGAGGACCTATATTGGGCCATCGCAGAGCCCAATATTCCGCCAACATGGGCATGGAATCCACTGGTGTTGCAGATGTATACCCTCACTCTGAACCTCTCAATAAGAGCGTGTTATGGTCGTACAATTTCTAACACCCCAGGGCATTACACCTTCAATAGAATGGGGCATGCTTCTATCTCAGATTACATTCTGGTAGACACAAAAACCTGGCATGAGGTGTTAGATTTCAAAATCATGCCCCACTATGATAGCGACCATAATGCGCTCATCTTAGAGGTGAATTTGCCATGTGCTAAGAATGTTTCTGAAGACTCATCGCCACTTGACTCTAGATTAACATTGTGTAATTGTAGGAGGAGAGTTTGTTGGGAGGAATTTTCCCAATCGCAAGAAAAGCTGGCATCCCTATACCAATTAGTTATCCCATTTCCTATGATGGCGAATCAACTTACCTTGAACGATGGCAGTTTTACTTTCTTCTCTAAAATCTTTAATAACCATCAAAACTTACTTTCAACTATGGCCAATATTTTTCACCCAATTAAAAAGTCAAGGGGAACTAAATAATACCTTCACCCGTGGTACAATGACAGTTGTGGTGTAGCCAAGTTAGATCTCATTACTGCCATCAAAGCAAACGATAGGCCATTGGTTAGGGAAAAAAGGGCAGCTTACAAAAGCGCCATCGCTACTGCAAAAAGCAATACCCTCAGAAGCACCCTAAATCATCATGACATGGGGTATTTTTGGAACATGGTCAATTCAGGTTCCCAAGAGGGCAAATTGGCAATAGAAACTAACATTGGGGGCGTGGCCAAGATGGCGGCGGAGTAGGACGCCTTTCCGTGCCGCTCCGGCGCTGATCCAGCAAAGCATCTAAAAGCACGATCTTGGGGGTGCCCACGAGCCCCTACAGCGGCGGAGACGACCGCCTAGCGGAGCGGCGGACTTTGGTGGGGTCGCCGAGGCGGTGTGACCTTGGGAGCGCCTAAGAGATCGAACGTAACCCGCGACCTGTGGGACCCCGGGCTTTCCGGACATCGAGGCCCGGCGCGGTCGAAGGGCGGGGCCCTAGATCCGCCGGTAGGCATTGGAGTAGACGGAAGGCTGTTCGGAACTGCGCTTGGGCGAGGGAGGTCCTGACGAAGGGACCCGGATCGTACCCCACCACGCCTGGGGGAGGTGGAGCGCCGGCCCCTGGCACTGCAGTGGCGCCCGGACGACCAGCAGCACTCTACTATCTACGCCGTCCGGCCCTCCCCTCGCGGTTGGCGCCAGCGGCCTGTTTGACCTCTCGAGGCCCGGGGCCTGGGGGCTGTGCAAAGCCGTGACTGCGACGGGGCAAAGGAGTGACTCTCCCGCTAGCTGGAGGAGCGACACGTGTTGGGCGGAGGCCCGGAGGGCCGAGGCAGACGGACACCGGCTCTCGGGGGTTCCCGCCTTGGGTACAGGAGACTCCCACGGATCGAGTGCCTGAGAGCGGGGGACTGGGAACTCTTGGTGGCGACGGTGGGCGCCGAGCACTTGGCCCGCCTGCAGGCCCCACTACTTTCCATAGCCACGTGGAGCCGGCGCAGGGCGCGGTGAGTCGCCATGTCTACTGTGCAGCGCAAACGGAACCAGGGGAAGGACAACGCCTCGAAAGCCTCCCAACAACCGGCCTCCCCTGGGGCGAGTGGGTCGTCGAAGCACTCGGATGAAGACGCCCCAGCGACGAAGGCCTTCATGTCAGAGTTGTTTGCCTCAATCAAGGAGGACATATCCGAACTCAGGGCGCAACTCGCCTCCGACTTGCGGGAGGTCCGGAGGGACGTGGACGGCATAGGCGAGAGGGTGGCGACCCTGGAAGACAGGGATTTGAGTGTGGCCACCGATGTTCATATGCTCCAACAGGACATAATCCGCCTCACCGAGCAGAATTTGGACCTACAACTACATACGGAAGACCTTGAAAACCGCTCCCGTAGAAACAACATCCGAATACGGGCGGTGCCATGGGACGGTGAGGCGGGGGATCTCCGGGGGTACGTCCAGGAGCTGTTTCTCCAGGTCCTTGATGAGGCAGACACGAAGGAGATACAGATGGACAGAGTGCATCGGGTGGGATTGCCACGGCGCGGAGGGGGACCTCCCCCTGACATCTTGGTGTGTGTCCACGATTTTCAGCTTAAGGAGAGGATTCTTCGGAAAGCCCGGACCATCGAGTCGCTGCAATTCCGGGGTCATCGGCCACAACTATACCAGGACTTGGCTGCATCTACCTTGCAAAAGCGGAGGGAATTCCGACCAGTCACATCGTTTCTGAGAGAGAGGGGCATCGCCTATTCCTGGGGGCACCCTTTCAGGATCATTTTCAGATGGCAGAACCGCCTGGCCCAAATCCGCACGCTTCAGGCGGCAAAAGAGCTTTTGGGAATTGAAGATGTGCCGTCCTCGCAGGCCGCGGCGGCCTCCCCGTCTCGGCGGCGCCGCCGTTCGAACTCATGGCACAGGGTGGGGCGATCCCCCATCAGTTTCCCTGCTAGTCAGCGTCCGGACCTTTCTGCCAGCCTGCAGGAACGGGGAGCAGCAGTCGCTTCGGTGGCCTCGCCAACGTTGGCCGACTCGCAGCATAGCTCTGGGGTGGCGTAATCCCCGAGGAATGGCGGATCGGCGCCGGAGAGGCTCGGGCCTTCTGATCGAGGGTCTTGTAAGTACTCTGGTGGGAGACGACCTCGATTGAGGCCAAGGGGAATAGTGGTTTCATTCCTCCGGCCTGTCTCTTGATTGGGGGCTTCCTACGGACTTCGGCCTACTGATCTCGATGAGTATTGTTATTGCACTTTTTTTTCTGATTCTGTACAATGTTCTGTATTGTTTAGGGGGGGGTTTGGTTGGGGGATCATGGGGTTGGGGGGGGGGACCCGTGACAGGAGGCCTTTGGGGATGAATGCGGAGTGTGTGAGGTTGAATGCGTGCCATGCTGTAGTGGGGATGATCCAGCGACTATTCTGGAAACGTTTGGGAGCACGTTGCCGGGGGGAGGGGAGGAATGCGGAATGGGCGCCAATTGTATTACTGACAGCGGGATCTGTGTTTTGTGTCTACCATGCCAATTAGTATAGGCACATGGAACGTCAAGGGCTTGAACTCCCCTCAGAAGAGACAGAAGGTCCTGAAATATGTTGTAGACCATCACCTTGATGTTGTAGGGCTGCAGGAAACTCACTTGGCACGAAAAGATGAACTGCGGCTCCGCCACAGGGCGTACCCCATTGTGTACAGGGCCTCAGCTGTCACGAAGCATTGGGGGGTAGCTTTAATGTTTAAGGCAGCGTTGCATTTTCAACCTATGGGGGTTCGCAGCGATAGGGAGGGGCGGTGGCTGATGGTCAAAGGGCACGTTCAGGGTAGGCTATGTACGTTTGTTGTGCTCTACCTGCCCAATGCAGGTCAGAATAAGTACTTACAGGAGTTACTGGTGAAGGTGGGGGACTTTGCAGAAGGTCTTGTGTTCATGCTGGGTGACTATAATTTGGTGTGGGATGGAGAGATGGATAGCTCGGGGGGGGCGGCGGGCGGACACAGGGGTCTTTTCTGGGGCTGCGCAGCGAGGGGTGGAGGAGATGGGCCTAGTTGATGGCTGGAGGTTTTTTCACCCTGATATGAAGGACTATACGTTCTTTTCCCATGTGCACCACTCCTACTCCCATCTGGATTACGTCTTCCTTAGTCAATCTCTTAGGGGGAACATTTTAGACGCCGCCATTCTCCCGATATCTGTGTCGGACCACAGTCTCATGGTGCTCACGCTTCGTTGGTCGCCTCCTGACACCGCGAACCGGAAGTGGTACTTCCCGGCTTCGGTAGTCAGGGACGAGGTGTCCCATCAATAAGCATGAGCGGATTTTGCGGATTGGCAATCCGCGAATTTTGCGGATTTGCGGATTCGCAATCCGCAAAATCCGCGAATTCCCGCGAATTTGCGGATTTTTTTTTTTTTTGTGTTCGCCCGTGTTTCTGCCAGTTCGCGAGGGTTTTTACAATTTCGCAATTTGCGAACTTACCTGTCGGGTCGCAAGTTTTGCGAACTTGTTGTTTCTACGTGTCCAGCCTGTTTGGGACACTCTTCTTCATCACTGCCACTCTCTGTCACCACTGCCACTCTCTGACTACTCATGCCACCCTCTGGCCCACCCATGCCACCCTCTGTTTCATCACTACACCCTCTGGTTGTCCAGTGTACATTATTTTCGGCAAAGCAAAGCACACCTTCCCTGCCTCAAGTGACCTGAATTAATTTGGGGCTGATTAATGTGTCACAGAATATTTTTTTAGCTGGCACCTGCTTCCTTAGTGCGCCCTGATTAGTGATCTTTTGCACTTGCTAAGTGCTTTCATTGTTGCAAAATTAGTTACAACACCTGCCCTGCCCCAACTGACAATAATGAATTAGGGGCTGATTAATGGATTTTAACTTCCAGCCTGGCTCCTGCTTGTCTCCCTTAGCTGTAATTCAGGACCTTTGTGGCATATGTGTAACTATTCTGAGGTTCAGAGCAGGGTCACATAATAGTTTCAACTGGCAACTGAACTCTGGAGGGGCCCCTCAGGAAGCACTACAGGAAATGGCTACTAATGATGTGCCTGAACTTTTGAACCTGGTAAGTAGTTACTTTCAGTTTTGCCAAGATCGTATTTCTGCAATTTTGCACTTATTCGCGGGGCGCGAACTCACGCGAACAGTGCGAGCAGTGCGAGCAAAATCCGCTGCTCGCGGATTTGCGGATTTTGCGGGAAATTCGCAAATCTCGCGGATTGCGGATTTCCCGAAAATCCGCAAAATCCGCGAGCGGAACGGATTTTCCGCCCACGCCTACCCATCAAGCCTTACGTTCGGCCATTCTGGACTTTTTTGTCTGCAATCCCCCGTCGGACACATCCCTGATGACCACATGGGACGCCTTCAAGGCAACGATCAGGGGGACATGCCTGGGCCTCAACTCGCAATTGAACGCTTTACGTAGGAAGGAGAGGGAGGCACTAGAGGCCGAGGTGCTTACGCTTGAGAGGGAGCACAAAGCTAATCCCTCGAGAATAACTCTGCGTCCCCTGACGGCGGTGAGGGGCAAGCTGAAGGCACACTATACGAATAGGGCAGAGCTCACCCTACTGAGGCTGGGGCGGCACTCCTACTCCAGTGGTAACAACATTGGCAGGCACTTGGCCCGACAACTGAAGGACAAGAGGGAGCGTGAATACATAGGTGGGATTAGAGATACCGCGGAAGCGCTCCATCACTGTGACGGGGCGAAGGCGGACGTCTTTGGCCGCTTCTACGCCGCTTTGTACAAGGGGGAAGAGCTAGATACCGCTAAACAACGGGAGTTCCTGCGGCGCTTATCGCTTCCGCAGGTCTCAGGGGCCTGGAACGACTTACTCGATGCTCCGATCACGAGGGAGGAGGTCCTCTCTGCCATCAAAAACTTGAAATTGCACAAAGCCCCCGGACCCGATGGGTTCACCGCAGTTTTTTATCAGTCCTATGCGACTAAGGTGTGCGACTTCCTGGTCGCCCTCTTTAATGATATGGTGGGCCCTGGGGTGAATTCTGGGACCCTTGCGGAGGCAGTGATCACGGTCCTGCCGAAGCCGGGGAAGGACCCAGAGCAGTGTGCTTCGTACCGCCCCATAGCCTTACTCAATATCGACGCGAAGCTTTACTCGGCTATTTTAGCAAGTCGCCTACAGGACCTGCTGCCGACGATTATCCACGCGGACCAATCCGGCTTAATTAAAGGCCGCCAGACGCACGATAACACTAGGAGGGTAATCCACCTTATTGAGAAGGCGGACAGGTTCCGCATCCCGGCGGTCTTGGTGGGACTGGACGCAGAGAAGGCCTTCGACCGAGTGGACTGGGGCTTCTTATTCCACACGTTACAGGCGTTTGGTTTCTCCGATCGGTTCATCGCGATGGTGAGAGCCAACTTTTGCAGCCCGCGCTCAAGGGTGGCGGTGAACGGCCACTTGTCGGCCTTCTTCCGGCACTCACGAGGCACCAGGCAGGGGTGTCCCCTCTCACCCTTGTTGTTTGCGCTCAGCATTGAGCCCCTGGCCGTCCGGGAGCACGAGGGGGTGAAGGTCATCCCATTCACAGGGGAACAGCACAAGATCACCCTTTTTGCAGATGATGTCCTGCTGTCAGTGGCCGACCCCGCTAACTCTCTTCCATGCGTGCGAGATATATTGCTGGAATTTGAAGCGGTGGCCGGCTTCAAAGTTAATTATGGCAAGTCGTATGTCTTGAACCTGACCCTATCTCAGGCCGAGGTGGCACAGGTGAGAGCGACGACGCCTCTGGCCTGGGCCTCAGGCTCCATTCTATACCTGGGAGTTCACCTCACCCCTACGGTGGGCGGCCTATTCGCAGCCAACTTCCCGCCCCTCTTGGCCAAGTCGCGGGCGGAACTGGAGAAATGGAAACCAAAATTCCTATCCTGGCTAGGACGGGTGCATGCTATCAAAATGGTCCTTCTCCCCAAGTATCTGTACCTGTTCCAGGCCCTACCGATCCCATTGCCCTCCACTTTTTTTAGCCACCTTAAATCGATGATGTTGAAATTTGTCTGGCAGGGTGGTCGGGCGCGGCTTTCGTTTACACTCCTGCGACGTCTGCGGAATGACGGGGGGGGTCGGCCTTCCGGATTTTAACCTCTATTACAAAGCGGCCCAACTCAGAGTCATGGTGGAGTGGTCACAGCAGTTTTCCGACAAACACTGGCTGCATATGGACCGGAGTGTGGCAGGCCGGTCCATTTGGGACCTGGCATGGAAGCCGAAGCGGGACCGCCCGGCAAACGCGTACATTAGTACCCCCACGGGGACTACGCTGAAAGTCTGGGACACCCTGGCGGGCGATGAGAGGTGGACGACCTTTCCATCCCCATTCACTCCATTGCATTTCAATCCAGAGTTCCCACCGGCGCTCATCGAGGGCCCATTTGACGGCTGGAGGGAGGGGGGATGCCGGGCGCTACTTCACCTATTCCACGGCCCGATCCCCTGACGTTTGGGAACTGCATGCGGGATTACCAAGTGCAGCCAGGGGAGCGATACAGGCATCTACAATTGCTCCACTGGGCCACGTCGCCGGGCGTGCGGGAGGCTGCGACGAGGCCTCTGTCCGACTTTGAGGCCTTTCTCCTGAAGACCTCCGCCATGAAGGGGGCCATCTCCTTTCTCTACCAGCTGCTGCTCCGCTCGGCCCTTTCCCCCAGACCGCGCTATATGGAGCAATGGGAGGAGATGGTGGGGAGGGATATCACTGACGTAGAATGGTCAGCGCTTTGGAAGGACATGACGCAATTTAATCACTCCATACTCCTGAGGGAGGCGCATTTCAAAACTCTTACGCAGTGGTACATGGTCCCGGCCCGACTTCATCGCATTTACCCAGCGGTCACGGACAGGTGCTGGAGGGGCTGCGGCCTCCTGGGGGACTTCCGCCACATTTGGTGGGACTGCCCGATCATTAAACCCTTCTGGGTCGAGATCTTGTCCCATATTAAAGACATTCTGCAGTACCCTGTTGACGATTCCCCGGAGTTCGTGCTACTGGGTTTGAGAGACCCTGGCCTTGAACACCAGACGCGAGCTGACAAGAAGATCCTTTGGCTGTGTCTCGGCGCGGCCAAACTCACGTTGGCTTCGGCCTGGAAGCGGAAGGAGGCCCCGGCGATCTCTCTTTGGCATGCTAGATTGTGGAGGCTCTTGAGTCTCGAGAGAATGGCGGACATATTTTTAGGCAATTACAAAAATTTCAAACACGTGTGGGGCCCCTTGGTGTCCTTTCTCTCTGCTGGTTTGCCTTCGGCAGTTTGCCCGGCATCACTGAGGAATTTACATTTATTTCAGCTCTAGAGTATGCCTGTTGGATGAATGGGGAATGCGAGCGACGCCGTCACGGGAGGGGGGGGGAGTTTTGGGGGAATGGGGTTGGGTGCTACTATGGGACAGTTATATCGATGAGATGAGGCTCACCTAGAGGACGGAGCAATTCACTAACTGAGCGACCCCCTGTTGAGGGATAGGTACGGGACTGCCGACACTTTCAGCAGACGAAGACTTTAATCCGCTGGCTTTCTGTTTTGCAACAATGCCTCATCTTACTTTAACGCTTTCCCACTGTGTGGGACCATCTGTGCGCCATATGTGGTACCTTTTGTTTACGGTTCATTTTTCTTTGTCTGCAAAAATACAAAATTTTACAAAAAAAAAGAAACTAACATTGGGGAGTATGCATGGAAGGCACATTTTGAAGCTTCATACTTAAGGGTGGAGGATGAGGACGGGCTAGTGGCTAATACACTTATGCCCCCTGAGTCAACTTCTTTAGATACCCCTCCGATTTTCCTTAAAGAGATAACTGAGGCACTGAGTAGAATAAGACCAACTAAGGCTCCAGGTTTAGACAAGATTCCCAGGGATCTATTTCGTTCTGAACCAACCATCTGGGCCCCGTATTTGTTGTCTTTGTTCAATGCCATCTTGCAGGGCATGGTGATCCCCACTACCTAGGCGGGGGACGAAATTATACCAATCTTTAAAAAGGGTTCACACTTTATCCTGGCCCATGTACTTTTGGAGCGACTCCCTAGTCAGAAGAATGAGCATAATGTTCTCAGCTCCCTCCAAGCCAGGTTTAGAGCTTCGATCTCTGCAACTGATCAAATCTTTAGGTTTCAACTATAAGATTGGAAATCAGTGTGTATAGAGGGTGACAGTCTCTTCTTAAAATTTGTGGACCTACAATCGGCATTCGACCTGGTACAGAGGGATAAATTATGGGCAATTTTATTGGCTATGGGAGTTCCAGAATACCTTTCTCATCAGCTGAAATGCTTACATGTGGGCAAATTCGCTCAAATTAGGTATGGCAAAAATGGTAAACTGACAGCCCCCCTACTGGAAGAAAGAGGTGTTCACCAAGGCTGTGTGCTGGTCCCGCCTTTCTTTTGCCTTTTTACCAACGGCTTACCTGAGTTTCTGATTGAGAGGCAGGACATTGATGCTCCCAGGTTAGCAAATCGAAAAATACCAGCTATGATGTTCGCTGACAACACCTTCCTGCTTTCGAAATCAACCATGGGAATGCAGAGGGCCCTTGACATTGTTATTGTTTTTTGTAGAAGCAGGGGTCTTGAGAATATTCTCCAGAAGACTAAGTACATGGCATTTAATGCGAGCAATAGTACCCGGCCAAACCCCCAGCTAGATGGACGACCTTTAGAGAGGTTGTCCATCTTTGAGTACCTAGGGATTACACTTACAGACAAAATGGACTGGGGTGCACAAATCAAAAACAAGTCTAAAGTTGGCTCAGATAACGGAGACCTGATAAAGGTAGATAGGAGTTGTCCCTTCATATTTGTTGGCCCGGCAGTGTGAGCTATAAAACACAAGCCAGGGGTGGTGCCCTGTATGGTGCTGACATTTGGGGTCATTTTCCATCTGGCTCATTATTGAGAACTGAGAATTTCTATGCTAGGCAGTTAGCGGGTCTTCCCCCTAACACCCCATTTACACCCCTCCGTATGGATCTTGGGATTAGACCAATTGCAGACAAAGCTGCTTTTCGACCCAGATATGCAAATCAGTCTGACCCTGTGCCTCATGGGAACAGTCCAGCCCGAACTGCCAAGCCATGTCGTCCCTGGACCGGAAACAAGCTTCCAAGGACCGGTTTCTGGCATTCCAGCCGTCTTCAGCCAGGTTTGCTTGAATCCACTGGCAAAGTGAGCAAGGGACTCATGTCTGAGCATATCCTGGAAGACTGATTTGCATATAGCCATGTCTGAACTGGGGTGGCAGAGTGGGCAAAGGAACGGTGATGGATTAAACCCAGATCTTTTGACTGGGTATGAGTGTTTGATTGATTCAGATGCTCCGTCCATCACCACCCCCTTTTGTACCGCTTTTGGCCACCATAAGTGTGGCAGGGTATGCTCAGAAGTGAGTCCCTTGCTCACTTTGCCACTGGATTCAAGCAAGCCGGGCTGAAGACGGCTGGAATGCCAGAAACCGGTCCTCGGAAGCTTGTTTCCGGTCCAGGGAAGACATGGCTTGGCAGTTCGGGCTGGACTGTTCCTGAGGCACAGGGTCAGACTGATTTGCATATAGCCATGTCTGAACTGGGGTGGCAGAGTGGGCTAAAGAACGGTGATGGATTAAACCCAGATCTTTTGACTGGGTGTGAGTGTTTGATTGATTCAGATGCTCCGTCCATCACCACCCCCTTTTGTACCACGAACCCATAGGCTGGGCAGGTCCATTTATACATATCATGTAAATAGGGCACCATTTATCTGTATTTCCAACTGAATGAATACACTTGATGACTTTCTAATGTTCTTCTTTTTAACTTTTATGTGTTGCATAAACTGTTGCTTTTATACATCTCGACTTTGGTTAATGTTGATCGTTGCTAGGTGAGGGCCACCATGACAGCAATAAAAATGTTGATTTTGGGTAATCCTAATTGCCTTCGTGCCGTTTATGTCTAGCACTTGCATGGTAAAGAGTGCGGTTCAGGAACAAAGTAAAAACTAAGATGCTGCTGAAAGATGCACATGCACTTAATTGATATAAATATCCAAAGGCTACTTTTTGGCATTTTTTTTGCCAGGCATGTGAAATAGTAGAGCAAATTAGGATTGTTGTAATGGTCTCTTTCATGTCTAGGTATGAATTGTGCATTTAACTGATTCTGTTTCTTTAAATAATGCAAATGCTACTACGTTGCCCAGGTTTTGCACAAGCGCTTTATTATACTTTATTTATAGTTGAGTGATGTTGGTTCTCTGCAAACGCCATTCTATGGGCCATGCACACGCACTTTTTTTTAACCCTATCGTCTGACTAATGCAAAGGCCTTTTGCTGCCCAAATACTGCACAAGTATGTTATGGCTCATATACCTATGGGTTAATCCTTGGCATTTTGAGGCAGGCGAGAGGGTGAGACAATCAAGCTATGTAATATGTTTACAATTTATATGAACAATGGGATATTTGGTGCCTTACGCAGAGCAATAATTACTTTTTATGAACGGAATGTCATGTATTGTATTTTTATTTGTACCTTTGTGCTGGGCCTGGTGGCTTAGTGGACTAATGCGTCCATTGCAGAGTCTGTGTTTGACCTCATGGTCACAGGTTCAAATCCTAGCTGGTCCACTCAGCCTTTCATCCATCTGAGGTTGATAAAATGAGTGCAATTGAGTTGGGTAACAATGAACATCTGTTATTCAGCACCAAGAGACCTCTGGGAAAAGGTGCGCTTTACGAATACACATGATATGTTATTGTATTTTTATTTGTGCCTTTATGGCCACATAGGCCGAAATAAAGGTTTTATGATGATGATGATGATATGAAATGCAAACGTCAACATTCATATTTTGTGAGTACACTACTTATAAGTGTCTTTTGACGATATGGGTTAAAAGAATTGAAAGATTAGAGATGTATTTTAGGAAAACCATCCGAAAGAGCTCAGCATCTACTTTTTTAAGAAATAGTATTACAATGCAGTAACTGTCCACATTCACTTTCAGAACCCAGCTTCCCCTCCAATCATTCAATAAATATTTGTTTGCTTTTGGCCCTGTACATTAGTCCGCTAACTTTCGATATGTTTGCGCTATACAAATATCTCATACATACATGTATACTGATGGTTATATTAAATATTTACGTAAGCATCGCCCAGGTATGTTCATTATTCTCATCACAATTAAGCGTCACATAATCCAGTACGTTTTCATCAAGCTACCAAAAAATTGAAGAACAAAGTTGCACCGCCAATTTAATGGAATTTATGAATATTTATTTTTGTTATTTACTCACACAGTTTATTAAAGTGTTCAAACAAGGCCTGCTTGGTAGTATCATTATGTCCCCAGCACATGTAACATTTGCTGGTAATGCAGTGAGGCATCCTAAGAGCGACGAGTATGGCCAGATGTGGGTGCTGTAGTGCTCAGTACCATAGGGACTAAAGCTGTTCCATATAGGTGAGACCCAACAAAACTGAAACATGTAGCTGTTTGTTTTTCTGTCCAGAGAAGTTGTAGACTCGTTTTTCGGCAAACAGCTTCTTTTGGCGTGTGTTCAAACATGATTTGTATTCATATTTAGTATTTCACAACCACTGTCATTACAACATGAGCGATAACACATGGACAGGGACTTTGCCGACAATAAATAACAGTCGTTCAATTAAATTTGAATGTCCCATGTGTCTCTTTCTGTAAGTGCTATTTCCTTAAATTGAAATGCTCATAGATATACCTCTATTTAGGTGTTTTTTATGCTTCAGGCTGTTAAATGTTTTCTTGCCAACCTCTATGACCTTTATGTGTTGCTTCAATAAAATTCACAAAAAGTGAGAATTTTCTCACACTAGCAAAAATAATGTATTCCTAAAGTCTGTGCCTTCGAGAATTCTAAAACAGGTGCAATTTATAAATAAAACTCAAGGAAAACATCACTTTGTAACAGATGGTCGACATCTCATTTTTTGTCATTTTTAATATTTTTCAAATGTTTAATTAAAACTGCATTGAGGAAAAAGAAGGACCTAGAGAAGCATACATTTATGAAATCTGGCGTTAATTACAAATTCAGAAAGGTGTTACATAACGTGCTTATTACAATAATTTGACTATAAATATATATTTAGTTGAAAATAGCTGCCACTGTAACAATATAATGCACATATCTACCCAAGAGTGCAATAAATTAGTACGGATGACATCGTTGTATCATTATAGGGTCAAGTATTTCTTTATTCGTCCTTTGTCTTCCTTGTTTCTATTCGTTTTAGTTTTACTACACAGCGATCTACGGGGCAAATGTACTAAGTTATGGTCGAAAACAACCTGCCCACTATTCACGACCAGTATTTTTGCTACCCGTATTGAATATTATGCCGAACTATGTATTAGCATTAATAACAAAAATTCTGAATCAGAGTTGGTCGTAACTGGACCTAACTCATGAATAGTCTTGTGGTAGGTTGCAAATAGTGATTTTGTCTGATTGATGGCAATCCCATGAACTGTGGCATGCTAGGGTCAGCAACCACCCTGTCTTTTCAGATTTCAAATGTATTTATTTTTTTAAATCAGAAAAAAACATTCAGTCCATTTTCTATAAAAGAAAAGGACTATCAGCCAGATTCATCATTGAAAATTGCGCTCGTAAGGGGCCAGATTCTGAGAATCTGGCCCTTTGCGAGCGCAATTTTTGCATTTGGGATTCATCATCCCGAATGCAAAATTTGCTAATAGCAAAATCGCAAAATTGTGAGGAATTGCATTTAAGGAATCTCTATTTGAGATTCCTTAAATGCAATTTATTAACCATTTTTAATTTGCGAATTCGCAATTTTTGGCCGCTATTTACAGCGAAGTCTGACTTCGTGGTAAATAGCGAAAACTTAGAAAAATGCACTTTAGTGCATTTTTCTAAGTTGTATGTTACACACACACATGTCCTTTGGACATGTATGTGCGCAACATCAGTCTACATTTTCATTTCAGGGGTGCTACAGGGTGTCCTTTGGACATCCATGGCACCCTTGAAATTGCATCCTAATTTGCGATTAAATAAGGAAGCTGTAGGAATCGCAATTTATTTTGCGATTCCTACATGAAGCCCGTTTTGCAAATCCTTAATAGCGATTCCTTAATAATCGCTATGAAGGACTCGCAAAACTGTACAATGATGAATCTGGCTGATTGTTTTACTTTTTTTTTAACATGCACAAGAGGTAGGGGTCCCAAAGGATCCTCTTGTCTTTTGCAAATAGCTTAGCATCCCAACATGGGAGTTGATAATTTTTTCAACGTTTTGCGACATGATTTCAGTCGCAAAACATTAATACATGAGATACTAAATTGGTATTTGGAAGGGACACCTGCAACATCCTTACGAAATACCGCATCAAAATCTATTTTAAACTATTTTAGGAATCTGTAAACTTTACTGACTCCTAAAATAGGTTTGTAGATTTGAAAATTTATTTTTGCAGTTACAAGCTCTGATTTAGAGATTTTGTGCTGGCAAAAATGGATAGTACAATCGTCCCGAAGTGATGTAATGCTTACTAAAGTAGTGGAAATGGATCACTTGATCAGAACCTGTTTCTTGTGATAAAACCGAGCTAATTAAAAAAAAGTATGATGTTTGTGTATAACTTTCAGCTGTGAAATAGCCATTGAGGCATTCCAAAGTGAACACTTACCCTGAGCATGGGGATACAAATCCTTAGATAATTTAGGTCCTGATCTTATGAGCATATGAACCTTGATAACAAGGTTAAATGGGCTGCTGAATGCCCTGCCATGTGTGCCCGATTCTCAATAGAAAAGACCCAGGAATTACTGCAAGGCCCTTGGACTCCTGAACAAAGTCACTTATATAATTTATATTTCACTTATATGATGTATATATCACTTCTATGACTTATATGTCAATTACATATGCTTAGCCTAAAGAAACTAGCTTCAAACATCCTGTGACTATTCCCTGCACTCCATGGCAGCACAAGGTGCCTGCCACAGGGGTGAAGACATTAACCCCATCTCCCAATTCTGTATGGGGGCATGTATTACGGTAGGCTTACGGCCGTAGCACATGCTTCCAAAGGGAAATGTCGGAATGTGACCGAACAGTGGGGCATATTACCTACAAACAGCGATATTTATCGCTAAGTAGGGTTAGCGGCAAAATTATTATCGCCGCGCTTCACCGATTTTTATTGCTGAGATAACTTGCTATTAGCAAGGTTTATCTCAAAAGCTATACAAATCAGGCAAAATGCGTGAATATCGCTGACAATACAGTGATATTCACGCATTAGCCTGAAACAGCTCTTAGCCATATTATCCACCTCCCATTGGATAACATGGCAAAGAACTGGTATTAGCAGGCATTAGCTTTTGGAGATATTCACACTTAGCGCGCATTTTCCATCGCTTCGCCTTTGTAGGTAATAGGTGATAGCGATGTTAGCTACTATTTTCAGTCGCTAACATTTTGGCACGCCCACTTTGCATGTCATTAGCGATAATTATCGCTGACATGCAAAGCGGGCCCCAAAATGCTCGCTATCGCCTACAAGCTGTTGCTAACTGGTGTTAGCGACAGCTTGGTAATTGGGCGATGAAATTTTCGCCGATTTAGCGGGAAAAAGTCCTGCTAAAGCGACGAAGAGGCCCTTGGTAATATGCCCCCCAGTTCGGTCGCATCCTAATCAGGCGGTCATGACCACCGACTGGAGGTCAGCTAGTCCCATTTCTGAGATGGTGTTGAGCGGACACAAGTCTGCCCAACAATGAAATCAGCCCCCTGGCATGCTATTATATATGCAATGGTAAACAAACATATGTTTTCATATAGAAGCCACTTGCTGATTGTTCTGATATAGCGGGAACTCGACCAACATGTATTGGAGTGCTTTACATGAGCACCACTTACATTACATGGGGTCACATTATTTTTTAGGCACATGGAGAATAAGGGATTTGTCCATAGTCACAGGATGTTGAGCCGATGCCGAAAGTCGAACCAGCTCCCAGTTTCAAAATAGGCAGCTCTGGCTGTAATACCATATCCTCTCCCTATTGCTCAAACTTATTTAACTTGATAGCCTGTGACCGCAAAGCAGTAAAAAAAAATGTAATGATGCATCAGTCTACATTTAACAATAATGCAAGAATTTAGAAATATAAAGTCACAACCTAGTATGCAGTTAAACCCAAAATGAGAAAAGGAAAGACTGCTTTGAAAAATCATTATTCTCATGCCTTTCGATGTACTTTGTACTAATCAAGTTAACACCTCTGACGAAATACCTTGTTCAATGTTTGTGATATTTTGAAATGAAATTGTGAAAGAAAATATGAGTGCAAATTCCATCCACAGGTTCCAGGAGTTTCGAATCGTTATATTATTGAAATCCTTTAAAACTAGGTTGTAAGTACATGTGTGCTTTGTGTACATGAGTGGACACAAATAATACTCACTGACCGCATTGTAAAACAACGGGGAGATAGTCTTGGTGGTAATGCTATAATGCTAATACTCAAAATAGAGTGAGAGATGGTTTTCCAGTTCATCAGTGCTGTGTTTCTATTTCAGCCTTGCTAAAGAATCAGTTTAACACCTCTAAACATGTTTTTTCCATAAAGGGGCCATCTTACAACAGTCCATGGAGACAAAGATAAAAATAGATTGCCATTTTCTTCATAAGCTGTCCCAACCTCTCCTCGATGAGTGCAACTCATGCAGCCAGCACTGCTGTCTCCCTCAGCCTTAAGAAGGTCAGACCAAGATTACCAAAAGCGAAACAGCACTCACTACTTTTTAGGTTGAGCATTGGAGAATTCTTGTATATACTTATATAGTATATACTTATATGTGTATGTACTTTGTGGGCTCTGGAGATCAGCTCTAGTATTTGCCTGCTTCCACTTAGGGACTTGTTTTTGTTCAACTGCCTCTATTTAACTGTCTTAATATTAAAAACAGATCTTTGGACTTTACCATTTCCCACTGAAAGGTAATATTTCTCTCCATGTGTTCCCATACCTGGTGTGGCACACCATTTGGTGCTTACTTTCCCTCCATGTTAAAGAACAGTAGATGTTTCAGCACCCAGGCTAATGTGTTGCATAGCTAAATGCACATAAGGCCCCAAAGGTGAGACTGATTGCATTGTAAATACTTGTTTAATTAGTCCTCTCCTCACCATCAAGCCTAAATATGAGATATTGCTTGGGCCTGGGGATCCATGTATGACCCTGGGTGTAGTAAAGATGGGTGAGGGTGCACAATCTGGTTAGGCATGCTTGTCACGCTCATAATGCTGCAGGAGCCGCAGAATCTTGTTCTCAGTAGAAAACTGGTTTTAACAATGAATTCTGTCTCACAATACATACTCAGTGCTCTGCCAATGACAACACTAGCAATTTTATGTCCTGATTACAAGTTCCAACTACCCGGGGTATGGAATTTATTTCCACCTAGTCTGACATTTGGAGAAAAAACCTATGGGATTTAATGGTTATGGCATCAAAATGTGCATGTCATAAAATATTATCCTAATTTATCCTATTAAATCACAGCAGGTTTGACATGCCGCAATAAAAAGAAGGGTGCGACTTTATTGCACCTAATATTTACCAGGTAAGGTAAGCTATGCACATCTTGGAATTCTATCTTATACATAAACAGGCGTTTGCACATGGTTCTGAAACTCCGGCCCACTTGTAATCAGGGCCCTAGTGATTTTTAGAAACTAAGGGGCATATTTGCAACAGGCAGCGATAATTATCGCTGACCTTGTATACCGCATTATTTTCTTTCACTGGAATATTTCGCCAGGCTAGCGATGGCCATGAATATTTCAGTGATAGCGCCCTTTTCCATGGAACATCGCTGTTTTTTTCAGCAATGTTCCATGTGAAATGGCAATATGCTTGATAATACGACCCTGTGGTCATATTACATCAATCCACCTCCCATGTTAGGTATGCCCTTGGTGGTGACAGGTCGCGCTATACAAGTATGCCACAATACAATACAAAAGTCTTAGTCAGGAATTTAACAGACGTTAAATTCCTGTGTTAAGGAATTCCTAGCGCGATTAAAATAATAGCTTTCCCCACGTTGTAAATATTGCGAAGTTTACCCATGTTGTTTCCACAGACATGCCTACTTTGCATCTCATTAGCGGTGCAAAGTTAGGCATGCTGGAAACGGGAGCAAAATCAGCAAAACACGCAATAGTGTGTCTTTGCTGCTAAGGCGATGAAGTTATCGCAAAAGCGGGGATAGTTTTATATCACCACCTTGTTAATAGGCCCCAAAGTTTCCATAGAATGCAATGCTTCTGTGCATACCATGAGTGTTTTACATCACATTTTGACAACAAACCTCTCACTAAATTTTAAAATAGTTCTGGCTTTACTCAATCCTGTAGCTTGCATTAAACTACACAAATCCTACTCTAGTCAATTTGCTGCCACCCCTTAACCATTATGCATAGAACGAATGCACTGTAGCTGCAAATGACCCTTCATGAGATTTCACAGGAGTTACACTGTCAACAAGTGTGACCCCTTCTCCACAACAAAAACTAGAGTGTTTATTAAGGCACTAGGGTACCCATTATATTTAGGATTAGTCCAGTCATTTCCTCCAGGGTCTCCAGGAGTCTGTGGCTGGTGAGGGAGCTGCATGAGATCTTGAATATGGGTCAACATGTCTTCCATCTGTCAGTGCTTTCCTGCTCTGATCCCAGGGTGGAATCTTTTTTTACATTCTAAGAAAGTAGGCACTTTTGCCTTTTGAACAAGATTTTTAGATGTTTTTAAACCTTCATTTGATGAAGAATGCCCTTTCCTATGAAGTGTGCCAGGACTTGTGTGCCTAAAGCTATCTAGTTTGTTTAAGGAACTAATCTCTATGGAGACACGTGATCGCTCTGAGTCCTGGGATCATCTTTAATCATTGGCATTAAAAAGAAGTCCTAACCTACTCTAGGCATCAGCCACCTTGCCCTCACTGTCACTGCTGGCAAGAGAGAATTGTACGCGGGGACAATGACTATAGCCTGTGCCTTTGGTGTTTATTATCATTAGGATTATAATGCTGAAAATTGAACATTATAGAGTTTTGACCTATGGAAGCGCTTCTAGTTGCTAATGCTTTGCCTCGCTGCAAATCTTGGCCGTATTTGACCAGTGATCTAATGTAGGGCTCGCTCTAGCACATTCATCCTCCCTGAAAACCTCCACGAAGCATGTTGACTTTTTCAATCGAGAGCCCAGTTTTGATCACTGTTATGGGTTGGAACTTCAGTCGTCAAAGGTACAAGATGTTTCCAAAGAGGCAGACATTGCCTGAGAAGATTAATATTACATAAGTGCAAAAATTACATTTTAGGTGAGACACTATTCTATCCAAGTCTATAATAAAAGTGGAAACGACTAATGTTTATGCGGTGCATGGAAACTTTTGCTGAGAAATCCTTGTAAATAATGTTCTCTCCATGCAACCCTCGTCACAGTATCAAACATTACATTCAGCATATGGACGCATCTGCTCTCTTGCAAACAGAACAGCACTGTGAACGCTGTAGAAGAGAAGCTTGTGAATTTCACTGTTGTTGTTTCCAAAGTACCCAGCTCTTTCCAAGGAATCAATCACTGAGAAATTACAGCAAGCCAGCAGAACACTGATGTCTATTTCCTTGTAATCCTTTAATACTCCCTTTAGAGTGTTCACTCCTGATGTGTCCAGGAATGGTGTAGCGGAACAGTCAATAATAATGGTTCGAACATCCAGCTGTTTAATGAACAGGTTTAGGGTGCCATCCCCTTCCTTCAAACTGGTGTTTTTCAATTTTTCTTTGTTTTTCTTCTCTACTGATTCTCTTTCTTTCCTCAAGATCTTTTTCCTCTTTGCGATTTCCAGAGCCGGGTCCAGCCCAACCATTTTGTACAGATCTTTTTGGAAGAAAACCTTGTTTGCATAGTATAGTGGTGCCTCAAAGCGGATGATCTTGACCTGGGGAATGGTGCTGAGGTTTTCATACTTCCCGTTATCTTCATAGAAGACAGTGTTTGGGATCTGGCCGAGCAAGGCGGAGCTAGGCCTCTGTGTGCGGCCAATAATGCATAGCATTGATACAATTATTCCAATGAGAAGCCCCATCTCAGTACTGATGAGGGCAGAAGAAAGAACAGTGGCGCACCACACCACTGTGTCGATTCTGTTGAGCCGCCATCTTGCAGGTAGGTCTCTGAACTTCCTTAGAGCTTCTCTTAAGCTCACGATGATGATGCACGCCAAGACACATTTTTGTAGCGCATAGAAGAGGGGGGCGAAGAAGAGAAGCACCAGAAGCAGCACCACCGCACTGACAACACTGGAGACTTGGGTCTGGCATCCGGTGGAGGACTTGACAAGGGTCTTTGCCAACGCTGCACTGGTGGCGAATGAGTGAAAGAAAGAGGGAATGATGTTACAAAACCCAATGGCAAACAATTCCTGGTTGGCTTTCACAGTGTAGGCATATTTCTTTGCAAACATCTCAGAAAGAGAAACTGTGAAGGCAAAGCTCACAACTGCTAGAGGGATGGCGTCGAGAGCCACACGCGGGATTAGTCCAAAATTGGGCACCTGAGGAGGGATAAACCCAGTGGGAATGGCCCCAGAGACACTTGATCCATATGTTTTGTTTAATTCACAAAAATGTGATATGAGGGTGGCAACCACAACGACTACGAGTTCAGTGGGAAGAGGGATCTTCAGTTTCGTTTTGTATCGATCTCCAAGCTCCTTGGCGGTCACTAACACAGCAATACAAATGACGCTTGTGATCACGTCACAGAAATTTGTTTGTGATATATTCTGAAAAATGTTTATCCATGTTGTTATGATCATTCCAAATCCCTGGCTGCGTGGAATTTTTATTCCTAGGAGGTACTTAACCTGCGCTGTCAAAATTGTCAAGGATGCACCTGTCGCAAATCCATCCAGCATTGGCTCAGACAGGTAGATGGATAGGAAGCCTAAATGGAAAATCCCCATGAGAACCTACGAAAACATAAGCGAGAAAGGAGATTAAGGGAAAGTGTCAAACAGCAGTTATATTATGCATGTTTTATTTTATTTTAAAAAACGCATCAATTACTTTACATAAAAATACACTGAAATGATCTAATTCAGAACAAAAAGAAGCTATCATGAGTACTGATTTGGAAAATACATTCATTTTCACTATAATATAAATGTGTGGACTTTTTAAAATGATATACTAAGTAAGTCACTAAGAAATTACTTAAGGGAACGGTCTTATTTCATTGTCACTTTAATTACTTGTACATGTTTTCTTTTCATGTACACAGTAAAACGTTGGACCAAAGTAAGACTTTTATCGAATACAAAGAGTGAATGCTGCATTTAAAGAATGTGCAGTGCTGCTCGCTTGAGAAGACATCAAGGGGCATATTCTCAAGAATGTGTGTTACCATTGCAAAAGTTACTTAACGCAACTTCTAACATCGCAGTCTATCCTGGGAAAATTAAGCCGTGTTAACCAAGCATTCTCAACAAGGCGGTACCATGCGATAGCCTCCAGATAACGCGTCACTCGACCACGTTAAAATCAATTCCACACCGCAAAAATGCAACACGCAAGTACAAAAAAGCTGCGATGAGGCCAGTCGCAGCACAAAAAGCAGCGAAAAGCTGCAATAACCAGCGACAGGCCTGCAAATCCCACGCTTCTGGCAGGAAAATGCAATATAAAAGCTACAAATACAACACACCAGAAACCATCCAAAGTGCGTAGCAAAATGGATGCACCCAGACCAAGCGCAGAGGCCGACACGAACCCCACAATCCCCACAGACCACCAGCAAGGAACAACGGGGTCGGGGAAGGACAGGGAGAAGAGAGAGAGGAAGACAGGCTGCAGTCCACAGCAAAACCAGATCAGCGTCACAGAGGTGACAAACACTACCATCAACTGGCCCACAATTAGACTAGCAAGAATGCAGTTGGAGTGTTAAGGATGCCAAGAGGCACTGGCATGATGTGGAAATATAAACCAGGCACAAAGCCTCTGCCAATAGGAAGGCAGCAACGGCGACAGGAGGAGGGAGTCCTGCACCACAGGAGGAGCAGGAGGAAATGAGGCCACAGTCATCAGTGTGGAGATGGTGGAAGGAGTCGGGAGTGTGGACACAGCTCGGGAGGACCTGATACAACATCAACAGGGTGAGTAACGACCAAGGGCTGGGGGAACGGGGAGAGATGGGCACAATGGCAAACATGCACAGCAAGGTCTAGCACACTGCACACCCACTATGACTCAGGATCATGTCCATGTTCCCCATAGCACACTTCAGCACACACATATATCAAGAACAGCACACCCACAGTGACGACAATTTGGTACAAAATGCAAACACAACTCTGCAAAACAGGAAAGAACTGGGCCCGCACATCCGCAGAAACAGGCCTACTAAATCTGACAGAGATGGAAACTGTGAAATGGAAATGTACGCGTACAGCCTCACATCTGTCATGTAGTCTAAATGTACACAGTCTCACATCCAAATCCTGCACCACCCAAACAGTCACAATTTACATTGCCATAAAGTCTGCATGTAAGCAAGAACAATGCAGCAACAAACATCTCAACACAATGTCAACATGCATCTCCCCTTCACATTGCAGAGGGTCACACAACACCTCTAGCAGAGCATAGAAGACTGCACATCAGTGATACCGAGAGGGCCACCACACCTTTCACACCGACACCCTGCAACATCTCATGGACATCCCATGGAACCCACCACCAGGACCAGGGCAGCCAAGCTAATTAGAGGAGAACACAAACCCTGCAACAGACCAAACCTCAGAAGGCACCTGCAAGCATGGCTGCCTCACAACACTTCACCGACCCACACATGGCACCCCAATGCCAGGTGTCAGAACGCCAAAAGGAGGTGGCCGAACAGGTGCGGGTGGGGTCCGAACACATGGAAGGCGAGCTGTTTACAGATGTGGGTGTCTATTAACCTTCAGGGACCACCCACACCCCTCAAAGGAGACCCACACTGCCACTGACTCATGCAGATGTACATACCCACGCCCATGAGCAGGCAATCATCAGTCACACACCCAGGTTGGCTCTGCGTACGACAGCCCAGTCCACTCCCCTTACGAATTGAGTGGTCATTGACAAAGTTAGATCTCCAAGCTCCAACCGGCTGTCTGCCGTGACATGGTTGCATCCACTGTACACAGCAGCACATAGTAATGTGGTAGGGACCGGGGCCCTCATACATACAACAAGACCACAGGGACACACGCAGATATCATGTCTAACTGGCTAGAGGCATGTGGGCCCGGCCCCTTTATTGGCAGGGCGACATGTACAGTGACGTCTGCCCTGGATGTGTGTGGGGTGAGCATAAGCCAGCCCGCACAGAGTGTTTGGGGCTGGCAACAACCTGAACAGTGGACACCAGTGCAACAGAAACATAGAAATCTGCATAACAGAGTCAATCGCTGAGCAACATGGAGGGACCTGGAGCAAGTACAGAGGTCACCCAACATACAAACAGAAGTGTTCGTGAGTTGCAGTGCAACTGAGGTAGGGGAAGAAAATATCTTGTATTGTGTCCCTTCGAGATATTCCTGATGCAGACTCAGTGGGGTGTGTTAGACCTGCATCATCTTACACATCACCATCCAAAGTCTCCCACACTGACTGAGGTGACAGTGCTGCGCAAACTCAACACAGCACAAAACTCAATCAGTGACGGTCCATGGGTTGTGGTGCACTGAGTTAGTGGAACCTGGAGTGCTGAGCAGGGTTACAAGCAGATGATGGCATCCACGACAGGTATGAGCAACTCCGTTAGTCTGTCAGTACCACTATTTTGACTCTGGCAGATGGCAGTTTGAGGTGGTTCTGGCGATGGTGGTGTGTGCCTCCTGCTGTGATGCCATGTCTGGGCCTGTCAGGACTCAATTGGATGTCTGAGCCCTGGTGGACCGCAGCTGAGGCTGGAGGCCATGGACAGCGCAGAGCCACAGACACATGGCATTGACGACCTCAAGGTCATCGTCTCAGAGGCCATCAAATATTGAATCAAGCAGGTTTCCTGAATTGAGCTGCACAGAGTTACTGGCCCCGGATGCACAGCGGCCAGCACAGTCACCCTACCAAGGGACGGTGACTTGCGGTGCACCGAGGTATGGCCATGTTGACTGGGCAGGTCCTGATCGATGTCAAAGGTGAATGTGGAGGAGGGTTGCAGGGGACAGTGGAAGGTGTCCTCCAGGGCATGATGCAGAAGGTCTGGTTTTATCTGAAAGCAGGAAATGGTGGGGTGGAAAGCGACAGCCTTGTTGCCAGAACCAATTCGGCATCAGCTACTTGATGATGAACCTACCCCCTCATCTATAGACCCAGATGCCACCAATGTACAACCAGTGAGTGTCCATGAATGTTGGGGGAACAGACTTAGTGGCACCGGGGGTGATAGGGGATGCAGTCTGCGATGATGCCGGTACACTGATATGAACTCCGCCATTGCGAAATCAAGACTCCGTGAACTACTGGACCGCAGTATAGGCCGGAGGTAGCGGTCAGCAGTGGCCCACAGCCACGTGTCGTTGGCTCGGGATGCACAGAGTTAGTGACACCAGGGCAGTTGTCTGTAGTTTTCGATCACCTCTAATAATTATCCTTTTTTGCTCCTGACTGCAATTCGCCATCCTCTTACACCTCTCCTTGCGTGCAATATGTACTCTACCATTGAAAAATCGATGCTCAGTTCCAATTGTGCGACCAACTCGACCGCAGTGTAGGCGGTAGGCGTTTCCAGAAAGGGGCCAAAGGAACATGTGGTTGTGATGCTATACATAGACTTGGTGTCATCTCATCAAAGAGAGTTTAGTGATTTAACGTCTGCATTGGCATATATATCCCAGCCATTGCATGATCAAGGTTCAGTTCCAAATGTGTGGCCTGCTCGAACTTAGTGTTGCCCGGGAGCAGTAGTCTGCGTGGGCCCACAGGCATGTGTGGTTGTAATGTTATACACAGAATTGGTGGCACCATATCGAAGGGTGACTTCAGCTCAGCCATACGCATCGTCCTCAACCATAGTGTAATCAAGACTCAGTTTCAAATGTGTGACCTACTAGTAGGCTGTGTATGCCGGTTGAGTGCGTCAACGAAAAAGGAGTACTGCAGGCCTTGCTCGCAGAGGACGTAATGGTCGTAGCAGGTTGCCAGGGTCACGGGCCCCGGATCTGGAGCTTCAACCTGTACGTGGTGGGCCCTCTTCGACATACGCCGGTGTCAGCAGGTGGGCATTGAGTCTTGGGTGTGCAGGTGCTGGTATGACTGGTTCAGGGACCAGCGTCCCAGGGTGCAGCAGGTGCACAGTATCGCAGGCAACTCGACTCACGGTGACGGCCTCGTTGCGGGGTGAGGGGTGCCGCCCTTGCAGAGACATTAGGCATTTAGGAAGAGGACCATGCCCAGAGTTACGTGCCTTTTATTCACACCCCTACACTGGCCTGGCATATGCCGGGTCAGCCCACTCTGCTCACGCTCACGGGGGGACGTAACAAGCTACATTTCCGCATTCCTCCCCACTGGCTGGGGTGACAAGGTTGCGTCCACTGTCCACAACACTCCATACACCAAAGGTGTGTATCGACATGGATATGCGTCTCGTCTGCATACGGCAGAGTGGCCATCACATCCATGCCACACTTGGCATTGTGTACATTCTCATTCATGGGTCATTTGCTTCTTTTGCACATGCCTGGTCCCCACCTCTTCCCACATTCTGCTATTGTGTGGATGATGTGCCATGTCGTTGATGGCTAATGTACATGGCTGGCCAGGTTCCCACAGTAAGTTGTTCTTTCATGCCTGGTGGGTGTGCATGTTGTATGTGAGCTTGTGATGTGTGCATTACCTGTGTTATGAGCTGCATGATTATGGAGTTGAGGTGTGTGGTGTGTTCATTTTGTATTGGCCAATGAACTGTGCATTTCCGTGGGTGCCACCCTGGTAGCGCAGGTTGATGATGGACTGTTGGAAGGTGTAGGGCTTATGCACACTACCTGGGGGTTCGGCGGGGACTTTGGACGGAGTTCCAAAGTGTTCCAATATTGCCTGGGCATTGGTGGGATACAAGCGCTTTCTGTTGAGCTTATTTTGTGCAGTCTTGCCAGGGGGCACAAGTAGGACATGTGTGCATTCAATTGCCCCCTGACACATGCGGGATGACAGCTGTTACATAGATGCATTGCTTGGGCTCCAGCTGTTCCGGCGCAGTGTGTGGGAAGTATATATAGTGGCGTACCAAGCTGATGGTGTCATCCATGACCGTTGTGAGGGACTTGGATTGGGCTGGCTGTGTGACTCCTCCGACTCATGCGGATGTTGGTTGGAGGGTACCAGTGGCCAACAGGTGCATCATGGCCAGCAGCTTGGTCTCTGGTGGGATGTTGGTTGCCCTCTCCACCATCATCCTGGTGCAATGATGGTCAGGATGCAGAGGATGGTTGCCTCTGGTTGCCTGTGGTGGGCTATGACATTATCTGGTGTTGGGTCGGTGCATTTTGGGAGGATCGCTGATTCTGTCTGCACTGCCTTGATGTTGGTAGGAGGGTCCGGGAGATTGGGGGGCGGTGGTCCTGGGGGTGGTGGTGGTGGGTGTTGTGGCCCTCTTGGGTGTCTGGGCCTCATGTTCAGTGGCTCCATGGCATCTTTTCTTCTTCGGGTATGGCTCTGTGCTGGCCTCCCTTCTGTGGCGCAGGCTGTGGTCCAACTTTACACCAGGTCAGAGCAGGTGTTAGTTTTCCGCTGCTAAAGCGCCTTATCACCTGTTTTGTGATCTTATGGACGATCTGGCTGGTCATTGAGAATGTTGCGGAGTGGTGTTGTTGCGGCTTTTTGCTCGAGAACGCATAAATTGCATCTCATTAGCAATAGTTGCTGGAATCATCTGTGGCGATGTTTATTGCACCTGCTATTGCAGGTAAACTGGTGCCATGGGCTGTTAGCACCAGCTTGTGAATGGGTTGATAAATGTATTGCAATTTTGGCTACGATAAAGTGCAGTTAACTCAGCGATAGCTCCTTGACAATATGCCCCCTATTGTTTTAGATTTGGTAGAGACCAGTTTGTCAGACCTTTTGATGTCAATACATGATGTGCAGTGAGATGGCCACAGGTCAGTCCCCTCAGCAATTAGTTGGTGTGCTTGTCATTTGCATTTTTGATCAGCCAACATCACACTCTTGTGCAATTGCTGGTGTTGTCCAAACTCGATTACTGTAATTCTCTTTTGACTCCTCTTCCCAAGACTAATTTTTACCTGTATTAAATCAATCCTAAGCTCTGCAGCATGCTACGTCCATGGAGCCAAAAAGGTCAACCATATTTCACCAATACAAGCCTCACTGCAGTGGATGCCCATTGAAGCCACACCCATATGCAAGACTGTGTGCATCACTCACAAAGTCCTACCCACATGCACTCCACGTTACCTGGCAGACATACTCAAACTATGTGAGAGAACTTGAGCTTCATGGAATGCTAAAGTACTGCTGCCAGAGCCCCCAACATTTAAATAAGCATTTACAATGCAATGGTTTTGCCTTTGTTAAAGTTAGAGCTATTGGCATTGCTCTTGACATTATTTTTATTAATGTTTTTTTTAACATAAATAAATGGCATTGTCATTTACAATGCCACTAGCTTTATCTCCCGCAAATGACACACACAGAGCTCCCCCACACACACACCCACACAGAGCCCCCCACACACACAGCCACACAGAGCCCCCCACACACACAGCCACACAAAGCCCCCCACACACACAGCCACACAAAGCTTCCTACACACACAGCCACACAAAGCTTCCCACACACACAGCCACACAGAGCCCTCCACGCACACCCACACAGCACAAGCAGGCAACAGGGGCACACGGAGGCACAAGCAGGCAACAGGGGCACACGGAGGCACAAGCAGGCAACAGGGGCACACAGAGGCACAAGCAGGCAACAGGGGCACACAGAGGCACAAGCAGGCAACAGGGGCTCACAGAGGCACAAGCAGGCAACAGGGGCACACGGAGGCACAAGCAGAGTCCATTAAAAAAACTGCTTTCATTTTGAATGTGGTACTAGGCCTTATGGGTGTGCACTAATTTTGCTTCCAGCACTGACATTCATTACCTCTTTCCCCAGTTGTTACTGAGTCTATACGCCAAAATATTGTTGATTCTGTCTTATTAGCTCAAACCAGGAAATTCTCTATGCTGTCTTCCTAATTATTTACCAATGGGTATTTACATTTTGTCTTCGCCTATTGCTTAACCAGTGGAAATACAGACAACCAAATTACACAGAGACAACCACACTACACAGATGCACTCACCCCTGCACAGCACCACACAGCCCTCCCTACAGAGGCACACCACAGTGCAGACACACTAATGGCGAAACTCTATCAGGCACAGACGTTCGCATGTACAGACACACAGATCCCCTTTAGACAGAAGTACATACTCCCAGTAGGCTGACACACACACACACACACTCACCTTGAAGACAAAGATACCCAGATTTCAAAGCACACACATACCCTGCTGCACATGCATACACGCACCCCTGAAGTATACTTTCAAATGTCAATACTGGGCATTTATATACATACCCTGCTAGAAAGCCAAGGCAAGATGTAGTAGCCAAAGACAGACGTTTTCACATTCTCAAATACAGTGCGACACTGGAGTGGTCCACATCGCTCTCCAGAGGTTTTAGCTGGTTAAAAAGCCTTTATGGGGGACCGTGGCAATGCCAGCAGCTGAGACAGCCACATAATGCGAAGGACTGAGTTCAGCACCTTCCCTATAAGCGCAGCATGGGAGGAATGCAGAGGTGAAGGTAAAGAGGGTGGACACGAAACGTCAAAGTCCTGGAAGGGGTGAGCCTCAATTCAGGCAGGCACCGGAAATGTAAAAATGTGATAAGCTGTTTTTGCTGCTGCAGAATCGCTGAACACGTTCTCTTTACTGAGGCGTGTGCTGAACTGCCACGGGACAGAAGAAAGCGAGTGGAGGGGAAAGGGGGGGAAGGCTGACTTAGGGCTACATTCATTTTTTGGGGCTAAAACTTGTTTTTTTATACAACCTCTCAGAGCAATGTGGGGTTGAGGCCTCGATGTTGGAGGGTGAAAGAGATGTGTGTGAGGGGATGGGGGTGGAAGGTACCCTTTTCTGCCAAGGCTGATAACAGAGTGGGAATCAGCTTTGTAAAGAGACATTTTGTAGAAGATTTGCGGCTGCTCCAAGGCATCTATCTGCAGACACACCTTTATCTGCAGGGCATTCACCAGGGAGGCAGCCCCCTGCCCAGACCATTGTCGCCCCAGCCCCCTATCTAGGGCTGGGGGAGAGGCGGCACCCTGACACCTCGCTGCTCCCGGAGAAATCAATAACACAAGGCCACCTCACCGTCGAGGCACAGCGACTAAAACAAACACCAGCATCTTGTACCCGGAGAAAGGTCAGGGGTCAACCAGAAGATAAAAATACACTCGGAAAACAAAACCCACCAGCGAGGACAAAACCCGCGCTTTTATATGGGCCAAAAGAGGGGCAAACTCGCTTCACTGACACACACGATCTTTGTTTTTAATCGCACTTTAATTAAATCCAACAGTGTTCATACATCTAAATACAAAGCTGAGGCAGCAACACGCTATGCAGGGGCGGGCCTTAACCCGGTTTATAGTAGAAAATGCCTAGTGTTAACTTCATAAAATATAATTTCACGTCATTGAAGGCAGGACATTTATTTGTATAGAAGTCTGGAATCCACTGTAGGGCATTTCAGGGATGGGGCGGATATATACACAGTAAGTCAGGGCAGGCGTAAGAAACAAAAAAAAAAAAACACTCACCTGGACAGCTTCCCGCAGATCTCTTGCTTCCCGCTCTCCACTCCTCTTCCCGATGACGCGGCGGAGGCTCGGCCGACAGGGCCAATCCCAGCGCGGCCCTGGCTGGAGGCGGACGGCTGCTTCCTTCTGGGGAACTTGGCTTCGGGGGCCGCGGCGGGGAAACAAAGGGACACTGCCGGGTGGGCACCGGCTTTAGAGGTCAGCAAAAGCGCTCCACGCGCTCTAAGCGAGGCTCCTTCTCACGGCCCCGAGCAGGAAGGCGGGTGCCGGCAATGCCGGACCAGATTCGGGGGCGTTCCCGGCTTTTGGCTGACGTAGCGTGACGTAGCCAAAAGCCAAAAATTCTCGGGAACGCCCCCGAAACTGGTCCGGCATTGACGGACAGGCCCGTCTTCCAATGGCTAGCCTCCATTTATGGAGCTAGCCAATGGAAGACGGGGGCCGTTCCTGTCTCCCCTACTATACTCATTAGGTTTTCGCCTGCGCGAAAAAGCTGCGCAGAGCGCAGCTTTCGCCAGGCAAAACCTAAAAAGGAGCAAACCACAAACAAGAGCGAAACGTGGGCAATGTCCTTAAACTGACGCCGGGGCCTATCAGATGATCATGTCAGACGGTCGGAAGGGGTCGGTGTGCGATCATCTCGCGTAGGGCTTTAAGTGGGCCGGGTCTCACCGGTGCTGAGCACAAAAGCGGGCCTCGAAACGGGTCTCTATCGAGCACTGTTTTGTGCCCTGGCACAGGCGGACTGCAGTGACAGCAGGCACATCGATGTGCACGGGCTCACACTGCTCACTTCTCACTAATGAAGTTATGGCACGACGTAATGCCAGGCGAGGGATGGCAGTTGAGTGTTTCTTTCTTTTCTTTATAAAGTTTTGTAGGGGAAAGGAAATCCTTTGTAGAGAGCCATTTTCTCTCTGGATTTCCTCATCTCTTTTTGAAATTCCGGAGCAGCAACATTGTCGCGGTGTTACCAGGGCTTTAGGTGAAAGCTTTTTTAATATTACATACAAGCCATAGTTGCTGCTTATTTATCTTCTGTAACTAACAACCATTGAACAAAGCCAATAGTCCTGACTTGTGGTTATGATGTTACTTGTTGTATCAAATATCTGGATGCAGTGACAGAAACAGCAAAATACAAGTCGAAGGGCACACTATGCTTTGCACAGAATTTTAGCTAACGTGTTTTAAGCCACACCCTCAATTACATTGGCCACGCCTCTTTGAGAGACCCGCCCCCCCCCCCCCCCACCCCCCAGTTTTGTCATCCCACTTAAAGCCTTGATCTCGCGCTAAACCAAGCACAGATCTATTCGCCGAGAGGGATGCGTGCGTTGAATAATATTTGCATATAATACCTCTATCACATTTACTATCCGAAATACACATCGGTAGCTCTGCATTTACTAGGATTGGGCATTACCACGTTTAATTGGAATTCCCACGCTAATCATAGTTTTCCTCCGAGGAATAGAGCATTGTAAAACAAATCTTTGATGCTGCACAGATTCCAAGGCTTATAAATAGCGTTGTTTATGAATTACGTGGCACACGTGATGCGTGGTCCGTCTCTTGCCTTCTAGTGATATCTAGGGGCAGTTAATGTTACCAGCATGCTCGAGAATACATAATAAAGCAGGTGAAAGAGATGTTCAGGGCCGGGGATGTAATATTTGGTATCCCATTGGGCAGAATCCAGAGGTTTTGCCTATTGGGCGTCTCAGACGGTCCCACAGCGGCCCCGCCCACTTCAGAAGAGGCGAACCTCGGCTTCAGAAGGCAGAAGGGGCTGCGCTTGAAAGAAAGAGAATTAAAAGGGCAGGGGACCATGACAGCAATAGAAGCAAAGATAAATAGCAAAAATAAAGATGGAAATAAGGGCTATTTACAGGATTGAAAAAGAACGAGAGAAAGCTTTAGAGGACAATGGAGAAAGAAAACCGTATACCTAGCTAAGTGTTTTGTGATCGACTCCTCTCATCAGGAGATATAGTGCACCACAAAGCCCAAGTCGGTGACAGATTTTCAGAATAACCAAATACAATGTAACCGATCTCTATATAGTAAGTGTATAGGTATAGACATTTAACATGGACATCCTGTAGGGAAGTAGCTTTGCAATGAAGTGACTTCTGCGCACTGGCTACAGATCTTAGTGTCTTTCCCAGACCCCCTTATCCCGAGGATTTGGCTTTTACATTACAGGCCTCAGAGTCTCACACATGAAGGATCTTGGAGGGTTCAGTTCCTCAGGCACAGACCTTACGGCAGAATCTAACAGTGGGCAATCCTGCCCGCTGGCCTCCTCCGGAATTCCTGTCTGTGGGATCTCATGCTCTAAGGCACCGATCTATCATCTTCAGCGTCTGAGATCTTACTAACATCAGTGTATCGGGTACAGATCTTGCCACCCTCACGAGCTCATGACTAGAAAGCCTTGACAACTGGGTCACACAAACCAACCTTCCTGACCCGGAAATATTAACCAGCAACATTCCCGAAACGCACGGTCTTAATTTCAGATCCGCCCATTTTCACCCTGGGGTCTCCAGCAGAGGCCTTCGAATTCCCTTGGTCAAACATTATTGGACCTAGGGTCTGATGCCTGGACCAAGCTTCCGTAACTTCACAGGCCCCGATTCTTGACCACCAGATCATGCACACTCCTGTGTGACCTGGGGGTCTTAGACTCTCCTGACTGCAACACTCCAAGCACAAACATCCCGACCTGCAGCCTTTCTTGGCATGAACGTGTAAGGATCGGATGGCGCTTGAGACCCTCAATGTCTGGAATCCCTGTACTCGGACACAAACCTCCATCACCTCAGTAAGTGAATAAAACGAGTGACTTCTCCAGTGTCGTCAATCACAATTGCTCCAGTACAATTTGTAATGTATGACCTACCTTGGGCAGCGGCGCCTTAGACGGGTAGAAATCCAGGTGTGATGAACGTTCCTCACATCTGTAGATATCCTGGTGCAGTGGTGCCTCCTGACTCCCTCCCAGTCCACAGGTGACTGTGACGTCCGCAGGCTAAAGATGCGTATGGTATGTGCGTCGACTCTGTACGCTGGTGGTGATCTGGGCCTCGGGTAGCAGATACTTGTCTGTTTGTGACGTCCTCGTATGCGATGGGGACAGTGAAGTAACAAAGGCTGCTGATCTCCCCGCCCACCACAAGCTACAGATGGCCCCCTCTGCACAGTACTGAGCAGCCTGTGAGCTCTTGATTAAACCTGGAGGGGACCCCTCCATGTACCTTGCAGGGGTGAGGGAGTGGCTCAAGTTTCGTTACACCACTGCATTGGGACGCACTGAGGCGGTGCACGTCCTCCTGCAGTACAGACGTCTTGGGTGCTCAGCGTTTCTCTCATTGGACACCGTCCATGCCTTTGCCCTCGTCTCGTCTCCATGCTCTGTGTTTATATCTTGCCTCTCATGATCTCACTCCAGTGCCCTAGGTCACACAGCTTTGTTTAGAGATAAACAGGTGAGATGTGTCCGGCCACTGGATGTGCTGTGTTGATGAGGCAAGACTCCCCTGAGCAGGATCCGACCTGTGGTACGCCCCGCCAAGTGTCGTGTAGGCACAGCTTCGAGCACGAGCCGACCCAATACCTATCGGAAAATTAAAAACACTATTTTTTAATAAAAAGGCGGGGAAGGTAATATTTTGATGAACACATTACATTTTGATTCCACGTAAGTGAAGCTAAATATTACTTCCCACCACATCTCTAACAAGTCAGGTCCCGGGCCGCGCTGTGATTGGCTGATGTCACGGGGGTGTCCCGGGCCGGCAGCCAATCACAGCGCGGCCCGGTAATGACGTCACGGGGGTGTCCCGGGCCGGCAGCCAATCGCAGCGCGGCCCGGGACAAAGGGGCGGGGCTTAAAAAAAGCACCAGAAACACCCCCGAATCGCGTTTTCTGGAGAAAGCGCGATTGACAGCCTCTGTCTCCCAATGGCTAGCCTCCATTTACGGAGCTAGCCAATGAGAGGCAGAGGCGGGTCATCGATCATATATAGAACTCAATAGGTTTTTTAGCGAATGCTCACTACGTGAGCATTTGCAGGCAAAACCTAAAAAGGAACTACTTATAGCAAAGTCTTAGAAATCACAACAAGAATACGGAAATCTTTATCTACAGACTTATGCACAACCACTTTTAACGCTGTCTTTAAATTCCAATTGCACAAGAGTTTTCAGATCTTGTTCATGAATATAGCTGAAAAATTTCCAGAGAATACATAGTTGATAGGGTGCATTTCTGGAAATGGTGTTAGTTTGTTATCCAGGATAACCCCTAGGGATTTGGTACCATCAACAATTGTGGGTTTGTGGGTGGATGTTAAGTGCATCCATCCAGGATTGCATAGGCAGTGGTAAATTTGATGAGGAGATGAGGTGGGATTCGGTTTTGGGGGGGTTCAGTTTTAAGTAGTGTGAATTCATCCGGTCTTGAACTGTGCTTAGTGTGTTAGCAAGGTGCCAGTTATTGTGGGGAGAGTACAATTCAGTGTCATCTTTGTATCAATGATCTAAGACCATTAGTGTTAATAAATAATCATAAACTTTTACCCTCTGGGACCTGCCAATGAGGAATAATTGAAACCATCTAAGGACTAGGAGCATATTGTGGATTATCATATCAAAGGCAGCCAATAGGTCTAGATGACTCAGGAGGCAGGAATTGTATGAGTCTAGGACACTTGGAGCAGTGCTGTTTTGGCACTGCATCCTTGATTAAAGCCAGATTGGTAGTCATCTAGCAGGTTGTTGTCTTGGATGTGTTTGGTGAGTTGATCCACTACACATCTTTGGATGATTATTGCCAGGAAAAGGGGGTTGGAGAAAGGGAGAAAAATGTTGAGGTTGATCCCATCTGCAGAGGGTTTTTGTTGATTCTTTAGGCAGTCAGGAATTATTCCATGGCTGAGGGAGAGATTTACCAGTTTAGTCCAGTAGGAGAGCCCTTTGGCAATGTTACCCAGAATCAGGTCTACAAAGTGGCTGAATGGTTTGATTTTCATGATGATTTTCTTAAAATATTGGTCACTAAATGTGTTGAAGAGTTGTCATGTATTCTTGGATTTGCACATAGTGATCGGAAGGTCAATATCTGTCTTCGATTCATATTTGCAAACCAGACTTGTTTACTGTGATAAACAGGTCTTACTTTTTGATGTTTACAATTGCATTACGTGGTATTGTTTGCTAAATACTGGCCTGCACAGGTCTATAGTAAATGACTAGTAATAAGTGACCTTCTGAGTATAGGGCACTACAAGCTTCGTAGATGTGCAATGTTCAGTTCACCATCCACAGGTGGCCTTTTTTGCAGTAGTGAAGACTCATGCCTACATCTAAGCATGAGCGGATTTTGCGGATTGGCAATCCGCAAATTTTGCGGATTTGCGGATTCGCAATCCGCAAAATCCGCGAATTCCCGCGAATTTGCGGATGTTTTTTTTTTGTGTTCGCCCGTGTTTCTGCCAGTTCGCGAGGGTTTTTACAATTTCGCAATTTGCGAACTTACCTGTCGGGTCGCAAGTTTTGCGAACTTGTTGTTTCTACGTGTCCAGCCTGTTTGGGACACTCTTCTTCATCACTGCCACTCTCTGTCACCACTGCCACTCTCTGACTACTCATGCCACCCTCTGGCCCACCCATGCCACCCTCTGTTTCATCACCACACCCTCTGGTTGTCCAGTGTACATTATTTTCGGCAAAGCAAAGCACACCTTCCCTGCCTCAAGTGACCTGAATTAATTTGGGGCTGATTAATGTGTCACAGAATATTTTTTTAGCTGGCACCTGCTTCCTTAGTGCGCCCTGATTAGTGATCTTTTGCACTTGCTAAGTGCTTTCATTGTTGCAAAATTAGTTACAACACCTGCCCTGCCCCAACTGACAATAATGAATTAGGGGCTGATTAATGGATTTTAACTTCCAGCCTGGCTCCTGCTTGTCTCCCTTAGCTGTAATTCAGGACCTTTGTGGCATATGTGTAACTATTCTGAGGTTCAGAGCAGGGTCTCATAATAGTTTCAACTGGCAACTGAACTCTGGAGGGGCCCCTCAGGAAGCACTACAGGAAATGGCTACTAATGATGTGCCTGAACTTTTGAACCTGGTAAGTAGTTACTTTCAGTTTTGCTAAGATCGTATTTCTGCAATTTTGCACTTATTCGCGGGGCGCGAACTCACGCGAACAGTGCGAGCAGCGCGAGCAAAATCCGCTGCTCGCGGATTTGCGGATTTTGCGGGAAATTCGCAAATCTCGCGGATTGCGGATTTCCCGAAAATCCGCAAAATCCGCGAGCGTAACGGATTTTCCGCCCATGCTTACCTACATCCCACACTTCACTATAAGTTGCCACACCCCTCCTGTGATATCATGGTGTCAACAGTGATGCTGTTTTCCCTTCACAGAAATTCTGCATTTTGAGTAATTGTACAATGCTACTTGGTAAGCATCATACAAGACTACAAATCATTACAAAGCAACCTTGTTACGAAATTTGTAGAATGGTAGTTAGGGGTATGTATTTCCCCATTTTCTAAATAAACAACAATTCAAAGCTCAGGTATTGTAAAATACAAGCTGGTTCACTGCTATTGCATTATTTGACAATGGAACAGTATTAGAATTTGTATAAGAGCCTATCAAACAGAGGGGACCAGACCATCTCAGGCATAGGTGCTCACCACACATTTTTGAGGAGTTCAGAGAAACACATCTAGTCCCTCATTGAATGGACCCTCTGGCACTGCTATGGTGTGGTAAAATGTAATATGGACAGCTGTGTGCCCAAAGCACAGAGCTCCTGCAAGTGCACCACTTTGATATGGAGCAATTGCATAGACTTCAGTGAAACTATGGAACTCCAACCCTCCACCCCAGAGTAAACCAAGACAAGGACAGGTGCCAGGCCTTAGAATGAACACTAATATGAGCTATTGAAAATCAGAAATAAGTGATGGTCTAAAATCAGATATTTAGCAGTCATCAGGTAAATAGTACAATTATTCTACTACTAAATTGTAATGTTTGGTATAGTACTATTTGACTGGTTACCAGGCAAATAGCATTGAAACGTTGGTATTTGGCAAGCTGGGGGCTAAGTAGCAGAGGTGATGCACTGTTTGGTGGGTAGCGAGGCCCAGAGCAACTAAGTATGGGCGGAAAATCCGTTTCGCTCGCGGATTTTGCGGATTTTCGGTAAATTCGGATTTTATGGCTTGCTCGCACTGTTCGCGTGAGTTCGCGGCTTCCCAGTACAACTTCGCACCCCGCGAATAAGCGCTAAATTGCAGAAATACGATCTTAGCAAAACTGAAACTACTTACCAGGTTCAAAAGTTCAGGCTCATCATTAGTAGCCATTTCCTGTAGTGCTTCCTGAGGGGCCCCTCCAGAGTTCAGTTGCCTACTTGCAACTATTATGTGACCCTGCTCTGAACCTCAGAATAGTTACACATATGCCACAAAGGTCCTGAATTACAGCTAAGGGAGACAAGCAGGAGCCAGGCTGGAAGTTCAAATCCATTAATCAGCCCCTAATTCATTATTGTCAGTTGGGGCAGGGCAGGTGTTGTAACTAATTTTGCAACAATGAAAGCACTTAGCAAGTGCAAAAGATCACTAATCAGGAAGCACTAAGGAAGCAGGTGCCAGCTAAAAAAATATTCTGTGACACATTAATCAGCCCCAAATTAATTCAGGTCACTTGAGGCAGGGAAGGTGTGCTTTGCTTTGCCACAATAATGTACACTGATTGGACAACCAGAGGGTGCTGTGATGAAACAGAGGGTGGCATGGGTGGGCCAGAGGGTGGCATGAGTAGTCAGAGAGTGGCAGTGGTGACAGAGAGTGGCAGTGATGAAGAAGAGTGTCCCAAACAGGCTGGACACGTAGAAACAACAAGTTCGCAAAACTTGCGACCCGACAGGTAAGTTCGCGTTTGCGAAATTGTACAAAACCCTCGCGAACTGGCAGAAGCCCGCGCGAACACAAAAAAAAGAAAATCCGCAAATTCGCGAGAATTCGTGGATTTTGCGAAATGCGAGTTCGCAAATCCGCAAAATTCGCGAACGCGAGATTCGCAAAATTCGCCCATGCTTAAGAGCAACAAAACCACATTATTGTGGCAACCAGCTAAAAATGCAGAGTTGAATATGTTTCAACTCCACAGGAAAGCAACTACATATTTATCGATTAATATACTTCTTCATTCATCCAGCCATCCATCCATGCATTAATACATCCATTCACTCACTCACACTTCAGCTGTCCTGCCATCTATTCACTCATCTCATCATCCATCAAGGCCATCAGTCCCTCAGAGTCAGATTCACTGAGGTAAACTTAGATTTAAGTCTAAGTTCACTACTTTTTGGTATTCACAAAGGCAAGTTACTACTAGTAACGTTACTAGTAGTAAAGTTGCTACTAGCAAAATTACTAGTAGTAAAGTTGCTAGAGGTAACTTCCCTTCAGGAATACAAAAAAATTGTAAACTTAGACCTAGGTCTAAGTGTATCTTTGTGAATCAGGCCCTCAGTCACTCGCTTACTCACTTACACATCCATCTTTTTTCCATGCACTCAGTCACCCATTTCTCCACCAATTGAGATATTCTTGCATTACAAACATATGCTTCCATTTAAAAACACACACACACGCATACACACACACACACTTGCCATCAATAAAGAAAAACATCCAATTTTGAAAAATATCAGAATTATTGGGTTTCTCATTGGGTGATTTTTCAATAAGGGGCTATAACTATGGGGTTGATAACGATGCAGTTTGGAAGGGCTCCGAATTGGATTCACGTTTGCTGAATCTGATTCAGTACCCATGCTTCCGACCAAATTGTACCCTGTTCCCAATGACCGATTATGATGTCTGGAAACCGGTATGGCTGTCCGAATCAGTTCTGAAAGGCATTCGGATAAATTGAGTCTGTTGGAGTCGAATCGTACAGCTCTATGGACACAGTTTCCAAGCGAGCGATTACAATGCCCAATTTGGACAGCTGTTCACATTCAGTTTGTCTGAACTGAAGCGGCAGTCAGAATCTGCCTTTGTGAACCCGTAGCAGGGGTCCCCCTTTCCAACCATGCACAATGTGGCAGCCAGCATGGGGTGCCTGCCACAAGGTGCACGATTTTCCCCAGCCAACCCTTTCTTCAATGGGAGCCTTTGTTCTTGTTCGTAACACACGCTCCCATTGATGTCAATGGAAGACTGACTGAATCATATCCGGAATCATCCAGATGCATCCAAATTGGTTGGTCGGACTCCCCCATCCGAGTTGTCCGTGAAGCATTTTGGAACCGAATCGGTTGGAAGGCTTTACAGGCGAGATTGTATTGAGGCCCTAAGAGTGCAGGTAGAGTCTATTTTTGTCAAGCTGCTTGCTGTTATTGATGGAACAAATGTCCCTCTCATTGTTGCCAGTTTAAATGGCAGCAAATGTTCATATAATTGCTCTAAATTAATCACATTTGAAGAATGTGCAGTAGGTTTTGTCACCACTTCTGAAATAAATATCAGCCTTCTCATCAAATGAGAACATTTGCCAGGTCACTCCACAAATTAAAACATTGCTGAGCTATTGCAAAACATAAATAAAAGGTTGGGAATTTTAGTTGTGCTTTTAATATTTATAACCTTGTAGGTGTGGTTAATATGGAGAGCCACACTATATTCCTGGTGATGCCTTACAACCATTAGAAAACAAACACTCCCCCACTACCCCCATCTACCTGGCACAATGCGCAAAACCCCTACACAATTCTGAGTAGGCCTATCAGAAAATGTGTTATTATTTGGAAATGGAGGACTCTTACCAGCTTAAAAAATACAACCTGGTTAGGCCTTAGGTTAGAAAAGTTCCAAGTCAATACCGTAACACAATAAAATCCCCAAGCACATTTAGTAAACAAAATAATAATCTAATAAGCAAAAAGACACAAAAACAATAAAATTCTGCTAAGTTTTAAGGCTAAAAGGGCTCAGAAAATATTAACCTCTAATGTAAAGTCTCATTTTGCAGTCGACTGGGGCAAAGGCATGAGTTTAGGTTTATCACAATGACTTGGAGGTTGGATACACATGACACGTTGCTCTGTTAAAGGTTTTTATTTTTCTGACGTAGTCAATGGTATTGAGGTCAAGTCTTACAGCTGGCCAAGAATCCAACACTGAAGCCTGCAAGGGTCCCACAAAGTCAGATACATTGTTGGCAAACACCCACTGAAGCCACTGGTGTTGATGCTAAAAGCTCCAAGCAGGACAAAAGTGGATTTCACAGATACCAAGATTGCTTTACCGATGTAATTGGTTTGTTACCACGCCCTGGTCCAAGATTTCACTCACCTTTTTGGTTTTTAAAATCCTCCAGTAGGGTAATGGTCAGAGATGTGGGTATGTAGGGCTCCATGTGGCTGGATACATCCACTGTGATATCCCAATGAACCAGTTTTAATAAAGCCAAAAATCAATGAGTGAGTCAAACCTGTTTGTCTTGCCTGCCTAAGGACGCCACCTCCTGCGTAAGCCATAGCACTTGGCCCAGGCACCCCTGAAGTGGAACAAATAACTACGTCCTTCTTCTGCTGTTAAGTTCTTTCCTGGTTAGTCCCATGCCTCAGGGACATCAGGGCAGGCTTTTCAGCACCAGGTCTCACTCTAGGCAGGGCTCCTGCAGGGTTTAGTCTTAAGTGACCAGCTAGGTCTTGTTCAAGTCAGGAGTCCTTCTGCTTTTTGTGTCCCTGGAGCTCTCAAACATTAAGCCAACTGCTTGTACTTTGGAAGGCAGTTCTAATCCCTGTGTGCCCCCTGTGTATCCCCACGAGTCAGGAGAGATTGAATTCTTCTTGAGGTGCAGCCTTCTCAAGTCCAGAAATGTTCTCAAGAAGTGGTAGTGAGGTGCTTGTGTTACCCTACGCACTAGCCAGTGACTGAGGAATTTCTCCTACCCTGTCCTGTATTGGGGTGGGTGGAATATTTCATTCTGTTTCCGTAACTGGCAGAACTCTTGTAACATTGAGAATCAGGCAAATTCCACCAATCGCTGCATGGCAGAATTTATTCTCGTGTGGCGAATTACATGTGCTTGGAGTGCATATTCCTTACTCAAATACAAAACAAGACTGAAAGGGTCAGTAGCTGAGTTAGGATTTCCAAGGTAGGCAGTAGGCTAGCAGAACTGGTGGCGGAGCAGGAATGGTGGCGTGACCGATTCATACGCATGTGGGTCTATTTTTATAATAATGTTTTGCATTGTAGAACTATTTTTAAGACTTTCAAGTTAGGCATAATGTTCGTTTGCACTTTTTATAGTTTAAAATAGCCAGTGTTAATAGTGGATGATGTGAGTTACATAATTGCATGTCCAAGTGGAGCAGAGTGCGTGCAAGAACAATCTTTACTACATTGAATGTAAATATGCTACTTTAACTAGTACCCGCAATTGCAGAGTGGTGGGGAAATGGTGATGAGCGTTAAACCAACGCTCAGGAATACTGCTGTGTAGGACTTACAGGAGTTAACAGAAGGGATTCTTGGCCCCCAAACTCCCTCAGGACTAAATTGGACTTCATTCCCATCCCATGGTCTACCACGCGTTACGTTTGCAGAGTGGTAGAGAAAGGGGGGCATGGCCTTCGAAGACGTTTTAGCAATCCCACTGTGTGGGGCATACTGGAGGTAACAAGAGGGGTAGTTGGCCCCCAAGGAAATCCTTGGGGGCCAACTTTTCAAACTATTACCTCCAGTCATCCCACACAGCAGCGCTGGTAAGTGTTCGTACCAGGCCATGCCCACTCTGCCCACCACTCTACAAACGTGCTCCCTGGTGCGCTCTTGGATGGAGATTGAAGTCCCCTTCACTGATGGGGGTCCTTTAGGGGCCAACTAGCCTACCTTTTACCTGCAGTAAGCCCCACGCAGTGGCATTGGTGAAATGTAGACAAAGGCCATGCCCCCTTTCTTCACCACACTGCAAACACGCCCCCTGTGCGTTGTAAGTTGGGGGATTAAGACCCCATGAACCCTGAGGGTCCCTGGGGTCCAGTAAGCGCCACAGAGCTGCATTGCAGAGAGATGTAAAAAGTGGCGTGGCCAGAACCACTTCTCTACCACGCAGCACAGTGGCGCTTACTGGAAGCACCCGGTTGGCTAGTTGGCCCCCAGGGGCCCTCAGGATTGATAGGGAATTTATTCCCCAACTTAAAAGGTGCCACAGGGCATGTTTGCACACATGTCAACTCAGGCCCCACCCACTCCCTTCACCACTGTGAAACATGCCCAGTGGTGCGTTTTAAGTTGGGGAATAAAGTCTCCTTGAATGCTGAGGGTCCCTGGGGTGCAACTAGCCAAGTAGGTACCTCCAGTAAGCGCCACAGAGCTTCATTGCAGAGAGGTGTAAAAAGGGGGGTGACCTGGACCACCTCTCTGCAACACAGGCCTGTGGCGCCTACTGGAGGTACCTGGTAGTTAGTTGGCCCCCAGGAACCCTCAGGCTTGAAGAGGAAATAATTCTTTAACTTTAAATGTGCCACAGGCAGTGTTTACACACATGTCACCTCAGGCCCCGCCACCTCCCTTCACCAGTGTGCAAATGCGCCCTGTTGCGCGTTCTAAGTTGGAGGATTAAGTCCCCTTGAATCCTGAGGGTCCCTGGGGTCCAACTAGCTCACTAGGTACCTCCAGTAGGCACCACAGAGCTGCGTTGCAGAGAGGTGTAGAAAGGGGCATGGCCTGGACCACCTTTCCGTAACGCAGGCCTGTGGCGCTTACTGGAGGTACCTGGTGGGCTAGTTGGCCCCCAGGGTCCCTCAGGATTGAAGGGGAATTATTTTCCCAACTTAAAACACACCACAGGGCGTGTTTGCACACGTCACCTCAGGTCCAGCCCCCTCCCTTCACCACTGTGCAAACGCACCCCGTGGCATGTTATAAGTTGAGGGATAAAGTCCCCTTGAATCCTGAGGATCCCTGAGGTCCAACTAGCCCACCAGGTACCTCCGGTAAGCGCGACAGAGCTGCATTGCAGAGAGGTGTAAAAAGGGGCGTGGCCTGGACCACCTCTCTGCAATGCAGCCCTTTGGTGCTTCCTGGAGGTACTTGGTGGGCTAGTTGGCCCCCAAGGACCCGAAGTATTGAAGGAGAATTAATTCCCCAACATAAAACGCGCTACAGGGCACGCTTGCAGATTGTTGCTGGGAGGGGGCAGGGCTTCAGCGATGCTGGTCTTTAAAAAAAAAAAAAAAATTAAGAAGGGGAGCTGTGCAGCCCACCCTTCCTTTCCTATTTCATGGGTCCTGGGGACCCCATCCCCCAGGGCCTGACCCCTATTTTTTGGAAAAATCGAAGGGGCCCCCTCCCGAGGCCATATTTGGCCCCGGGGACCCCATTCCTCGGGTCATGGCCAGTGCTGTTATTAAAAAATATATATTTGGAGGGGGCTGCGTGGCAACCCTCCTCAGGCCAATTATGGCCCTGGGGAGCCCTAATGCCCCCACTGTCCCAGTCAGCTCCCCACCTCCTGTGGGAGCCGGCATTGCTTTTCCACACAGGGAGCTGCTGATATGCAGCTCCCCGTGTGGAAAATAAATCTGGTTTGGATTTTGGAAGAGAGAGCACATTTCCAAAATCCAAGCCACAGTTTGCTATGGCAGGGCCGGAGCCGCGAGGTTCCCGCCCTCCCATAGCAAACAGCAGTGTCCTGGGAGTGGGCACCCTGGGACACTGCAGGAGCCAGCCATGAGGGGTAGCAGTACCCAGGGCCATCACAGGCTCCAGGAGAGGGCCGCGTGGACCCCTCCCATCCAATGCACAGCCCCTGGGAGGTGGTGGTCCCCGTGGCTCGGGGGTCCGTAATTGACCCCCAAATTTGCATTTTAGTGCCCTGGGGAGGTGGTGGTCCCTGGGTTGTGTGTGGGGATTCGAGCCCCCCACTTTTTATAAAAAAACAAGCCCCGGGGCTGGCAGTCCCTGGGGCTGCTGGGGGGCTGTGTGCCCCCCACAAATATTTGATAAAAGCCCCGGGGGCGGTGGTACCCCAGAGCTTGGGGGGCCTTAGAGGCTCCCCATACATGTAAAAATTAGGCCAGGGGGGTGGCAGTCCCCGGGGCTGGGCAGGGCTGCGTGCCCGCCCCTTAACTCTTTAATCAAGCCCCAGGGAGGTGGCGGTCCTCAGGCAGTGTGGGGGGGATTGGGGCCCCCCACACATTTTTTCAGTTCCTCCCGGGACTAGGCCCACCCGGGGGCTTCAATACAATGTAGCACAGGAGCCCGCACTTTGTTTTCTTTTATTTTCTTGGCCGGATTTGCGCACCCAGCGCGAAATCAGCTGATTTTTTTTAAATGCTTTTTTGGGCCCTGGGGTCCCTTATGGATGCCCTGAGGAGGCCTAGGTGGTCAGGGTGTTTCTACCCTGCCCCCTTTTCTTGTTGTTAGCATTTTTTCTCTTTTCTTGTGACTTAGTTCTACTCAGTCACAAGATGGCTGACAACACTTGCTGGTTTGGAGTGTTGACAGCCAATTAGAATAAAGCTTGTGGTCGGGAGGGTCCATGGACCCCCGTCCCTCTATATATCGAAACTATTATGTTTTGATTTTCTCAGCAACAACGGAATGAATTTACACCATTTAAAAAAAGAGTTCTTTCTGAAAACCGGGCTACCTTTTTGCCAAATCTGGTGTAATTCCGTTCAGTAGTTTGAGCTTTAGCCGTGTCTAAAGTTTCCTGTGGTAAATGGATTTTCCAACCTCTTTCTAAAAAATTTCTCAGGAACAACTGAACGGATTTACACCATTTAACAAAAAGAGTTCTTTTCTTAACAAGGGTTAACTTTTTGTCAAATTTCGTGTAATTCTGTTCACCAGTTCGGACTGTAGCTGTGTCTAAAGTTCCCTATGGAAAATAACATGGAGAAAACACGTTTTGAGAACCCCTTTTGTCTAGGCCCCCACTTCGCAAATCACCCTGAAACTTTCAAGATAGGAGCTGATCGGAGCGGGCCACAAGTTTAGAAAATTTCATGAAGATTCGTCAACCGGCACCAACGTTATTGGGAAAATAAAAAATGCTTTTCCTATGGAAACTAGGTCCTAACTATAACTATCTACTGGCGACCGAGCATCTGATCAAGGTCACCGTGTAGTGACCGAAACGCGTCATGCTGGCGAGTTCGTGTGAATAAACCACTTTAATTTCACTTTTTGCGCTGTGGAGTGGTCTGTACCTGAGTGTTTCGTTGATGCAGATTGGATCTTTGTCCTTTTGCTGATGCAGCAGAGCAGGACTGTGAATCGTATATATATATATATATATATATATATATATATATATATATATATATATATATATATATATAATTTACAGATATATATATATATATATATACATATATATTACTGCTCCAAAAAACACCAGAATCGAGTCACTCTTTAAGGCGGGTGCTGCAGCGCGGTGGTGTACGGCGATATTTATGAAAGCTCCACAATCTTTTCCATTCCACAAAAAGAGTAAACAGCACTCCCGGGATATCAGCAAAAGCGAGATTTTATTCTCAAGACAGACGCGTTTCGGGAAACCTCCCTTCCTCGGTGTCAAACATTTACGCTCTGGGCGGCGCCATTTTTAACCAAACAGCCGAACATAGTTGGTAAACACAAACGAGGGATACCTGCGCATGACACACAATAGTGAGCGCCATTTGTAAATGTAATATTTACAAAGAAATGAGCATTTTCAGACAACAGTACAATTCAGTAGTTATCTGTAAATTAAACATATGCACAATTCTACGATATCATCATCGTTTATATATATATATTTATGTACATGAATGAATACATGAAATGTACATAACATTTTGAGGTTTTTGTATATGTATACCACTGCAAGTGTATCGAATATTATGAATACAAATGGGGTAAATATCTGAACTAGTCAATATATGATCAAGAGATTCTCAAGATTGTACTACATTTCCCAGAATGCCTTGTAGCAAAAATAAGACATGGCAACAGAATTACACAAATGACTAAACTAGAAGAAGATTGTGGAGTGGTGTGGCTCACTGGTTAGAGGCGGCAGACCCGGGAGCAGAAGTCAGCCGGGACCAGGGTTCAATTCCCGAGGCGGCAGGGTCGTGGAAGTGGGTCAGTGGACTTGATAATTCTCACTTCGGTGCCCACTCTAATCAGGGATTCCACTCAGCAACTCTGGGCATTAGCTTGCCTAATCTCCACTATGGCCCCATCAACGCCGGGGATGCCTGGCTCCACCTTGGGGACTCCCAGCAGGGACCATCCACAGGGAAAGCCAGGACGCGTTCCCCAGCGTTATACAGCGCCAGGAAACCTACGGGTAGCAGTGCGCTTTACAAGCTCAAACATTAATTAATTAATTAAAATTGTGGTCGAAATGCATTGTGGTGGCCAACGCTGTGTACTTATTAAAGAATGTTGTCAATAAAATGTCCGGGGGTGCAGCGTCATCTCTATTGAAAATATATTGTATGGGTGTTTGTGGTCTTTACCCTTCACTAGCTACTGAACAAGACAGGGAAGTAGCCAGGAATTGAACCGCCGCACTACCTGAAATCGTTACCTATAATGTACTGCAAATACACGTTGCCCACCTCAGTGAACAGCTGCTTATTGACCAAAACATAAACAGGGATTATATACAGAGAAAGAGGCAACCACACCAGTGAGCGTCACAAATTCAAGAAACATAAATATACAGTTGCAAGTCCTGGCGCTCATCTAATTTGGACATGACCATACGGTTGTTTTTGTGCCTGTGTTGTACTGACTAGTAATGTGACGTCATGAAATACAGTTGTCTACTTGAATTTAACATTTTGTCAACCTATCAACTCCTCTTAGGACAATGTCTTGGGTAACAAAGATCCACTTGTGTGAGCTTTTTAACAGGATAACCAATGGGACTGTTTTTATAAATGTTTTGCGTGTTTTCTTTTTGTACATGTCACGTTTACAATCAGTGTTGTTACCAGTATTACATGTATTCTTGCATGGTTGTATATAGTTGTATTCTTTTCACATTGGCACCCCTGATGAAACCTTTTTTAAGGTGAAATGCACTGGCTACATTATTTTGCGAAAAAAAGAAGAAAAAATAATACAATAAAGCGAAGAAAGTAACTCATTAACCATGACTTGCGACAGTATATGTATGTCTTTCTTAAATTTACAACGCTCACTAATTGATTATCGTTGTCTCTCTATCTGTATATAATAGTTACATGAGCTAACTGTAGCCCATGCATTGCTTACAACCTCACTTATTACTTCACTCATGACATGGTCAGTGACATCACTGATGGCATTATCTAATTAGTGTAAGTATTTTATAAAGGTTTCTGAGACTTAAAGATATATACTAAGCCACTGCATAAGATAAATCACTATTATGTCTATGGCATTTCTAATGTGTGATACTATTTCTAACATATGTCATCTGAGTGGCTGTGTGATTGTCTGTATCAGTATGTGAGTGGGTTTCTGAGTGGCTGTATGGATGTGAGAATGACTGTATGTATCTGTCAGTGGGTGTGAGAGTGGCTGAACAGATCTTTTAGTGGGTGTATGAGTGGCTGTAAGGGTCTGTGAATGGGTATGTGAGGGGTATTTTGGCTGAGAGAGTGGTTGTATGGTATTCTGAGTGGGTATATGAGTGGCTGTATGGGTCTGTGAATGAGTTTGTGAGGGGTATTTTGGGAGATCAAGGGGCCATGTGAGTGGTTGTATGGGTATGTGAGTGGGTGTGTGAGTGGTTGTATGTTTGTATCAGTGTGTTTGTATGAGTAGGCATGCGTGTGGCTGTATGGGTGTGTGAGGATGTGTGAGAGTGGTTCTACGGGTATGTGAGTGGTTTTACAGATCTGTGAGTGAATATCTGAGTGGTTGTGTGAGCATATGTATGAGTCTGTAAGTAAGTGGGTGAGCTGTTGTATAGAGTCTGAGTGGGTGCATGAGTTTGTGAGTGGTGTGAGTGGTTGTGTGGCTATGTGAGTGGTTGCCGTAGTGATTGTGTGCATGTTTGAGTTTGTGTGTGAGTGGTGTAGGTATGCATGAGTGGTTGTTTGAATGGTTGTGTAAGTTATTGTGTGAGTGGGTATGTGAGTGGTTGTGTGGGTGTGTATTTGGATATGTGGGAGAGTGGTTATTTCGATGGGTGTGTGAGTGGGTGTATGGGTGAGTGAGCGGTTGTATGTATATGTGAGTGGCAGTGTGAAAGGTTGTCTGGGTGTGTGAGTGATTTTATGGATATGTGAGTGGCTGTATTGGTGTGTGAATGGGTGTGTGAGTGTTTGTAAGGTGTGTGAATGGGTATATGAGTGGTTGTAGGAGTCTAAGTGGTATGTGGGTGATTTTATGGGTATGTGAGTGCATGTGTGATTAGTTGTATGGGTATGTGAGTGGCTCTTTGGGTCTGTAATCGGTATCTGAGTGGTTGTATGTGTATGAGTGGTTGTATGGATCTGTGAGTGGGTGTGTTGAATGGTTGTGTGGCTTTGTATGATTGATTGTGTAGGTGTGTGAGTGGTTGTGTTGTGAAGGTATATGAGTGGGTGTGTTTGACTGGTTAAATGTGTGTATGAGTGGGTGTCTGAGTGGTTGTGTATGTGTGTGAGTGCTGGTATGGGTATGTGAGCAGTTGTTTGAGTGGTTGTATGGGTGTGTGAGGTGGTATGTGAGTAGTTGTGGCAGTATGGGAGTAGCTGTATTGGTATGTGAGTGGGTGTTTGGGTGTGTGTGTGGGTGTGTGAGTGGTGCTATTGTATGTGAATGGGTGTATTAGTGGTTGTATGGGCCTGTGAGTAATGTGTGAGTAGTTGTGTGCATATGTGGGTAGGTGTGTGAGTGGTTGTTTGCATGTGTGAGTGATTATGTGAGTCCTTAAGTGGGTATGTGACTGGTTTAGAGATCTGTGAGTGGTTGATAGGCTCTGTGAGTGGGTGGGAGTGCTTTGGTGAGTGTGAGAGTGATAATGTGGGTGTTTGAGTGATTGTGTGGATGTGATACTAGTTGTGTAGGTGTGTGAGTGGTTCAGTGAGTGATGTCAACAGTGATATAATTTGAGATGCAATCAGTTATGCCTCTGACAATGTAATGAGTGATGTATTATGTGAGTTGGGGGTGTACATTATAGTTAGCTCACATAACTATTTTTCTATGGTTTTGTGCATGTGAAATCTGAGGCTAACTACAATGTCCCTGAAACCTCTGTTTTTTTGGTGAATTTCTAGGTTTTTTTCCTTCTACCAAGCTATAATATCCCTGTAACCTTTGTTTTTTTCAGTGAATTTCTATGTTTTTTTAAATTCGATTCTTTAACTACAATGTACCTGTAACCTTTGATTTTTTTTCAGTGAATTTTGAAGTTTTCTTAATGTTATTCCCTAACTGTAATATCCTGTGACCTTTGTTTTTTTCTGTTTATTTGTTTTATTCTTTTTCCTAATTATAAAATGCGTGTAACCTTTGTGTTTTCAGGGAATTTCAAGATTTTATTTAGTTTAAATTATAGTACAATTCCTTTTTATTATTAATTTAAACATTTTGAATGTAAAACATCACAGTTCAACTTAATGTAAATTATGTATTCTTTGTGTAAATGTTAAAAAAACAAGCTTCTTTAAAAAAAATAGAGTTATGGTTCTGCAGCAAGGCATGACTACAAGTATGGTTTCTAATTCTGGTCACGTATCAGAATGAATTCACGAACACTGATTCTGGGATTCACCAAAACCTGTAAAAATTCAATTAAATATATACATCCCTCAGATTTTAGTAATGATATCAGTAGAAATATATTTGTTTCTACATATAAGCAACCCTATGTGTGCTTTTAAAGTTAGTTATTTTCATTACAGGTTTTGCAATTCTGCACATCTATGGACTGAATAAACAAGCTCGCTCAATGATACACTCAAACTTTAACTTTTGATTTGGTACATTAGGACCCCACCCATATTGAAAAAAAACACCCCCCAAATCAGTTATTTCTCTTTCAATTCTGTACAGAGAGGGTCGAGCAGAAGTGGCGCTGTGTTTTTTCTTGTTTTGTTGAAAAACAACATAGGATGGCTGCATCTACATCTTCCACTGACCAAGAAGATCTTGCACCTGTTGTTGAAGAGGAGGAAGAGATGTGACCTCCTAAAAAGGAAAGTGACGTATGGAAACACTTCAGCATTCCTTCTGGTTAAAAGAAGGTTAGTGCAACATCAGTGGAAAGCATCTAACCAAAGGCACTGCAAAAACATATTCCCATCAGATGTGTTGCATGTGGAAGCACCTGAAGACCTTCCACGAATGCACATACTGCAGAATGATGCGGCAGACGGCAGGTGAAGTTGGACCAACAACATCTTCTGAAGCATTGTCACAACCATCAGCAGCTGAATTTGTTACAATTGCAGATGTCTGTCACAAGTTATGTGATGTGACTACTCACTATGACAAGTGCCACGTACCAGTTGGTTTGAAGATGACATCAGTGTCTGCACACCTCAATGCAGTGAAGAATCTCCGGTGTTAATTTGTTTTTGCTCCCAGCGTAACCTTCGTGTTTTTTTGGGAATGAAGCTGTTAGCTCTTTCTCAATTTCCGTTCCTTACCCCTTTTACTGCATTGTTTACATTTTATTCTTAAATAAATACAAAAATACATAAAAATGTTTAAAAAAATGGTTCTTTTCAGAACTATCCCATCCGGTCAAAGAAAGAGCTAACTAAGGGGCAGATTTATGTCGGTCTTGAGCCACGTTTACGCCGCCGTTGCGTGACGCAACGGCGCGGAAACGTGGCGCATACCTGCAACCTATTTACAACGTGACGCATCTAGGCAGATGTGTCACTTTGTAAAGCCCTACGCCACATGGAACCTGCGTCAGGTTTCATGTGGGCGTTCTGTCGCAGGGTGGGCGTTCCCTCGTAGGAAAGCCCCGTAAAACTGACGCAGTGAAATCTACAAGATTTCACTGAGTCAGTTTTACGAAGCTGCTGCGTCAAATCCTTACACCTGCTTGAAGCAGGCGTAAGGAGTGCGCACCATGTTATGTATGGGTGGCCTCTGTACATTGCAGGAGTTGCGTCGTACTTGCGACGCTACTCCAGCAATGCGCCGCCCGTACACCACAAGATGCGTCACGCATCTGCCCGTCCTTGCACCATGGTGTGCCGCATTGTAAAAGCGGCGCATCTGTGGTGCCGCAAGGAGGGAATTGCGTGACGCATCAGTTCTGGCGCATCCCTGCTGATTTGCAAGAGATGCACCAGGACTCATAAATCTGCCCCTATGTGTTTTATGCTTTTGTACATTCATCTGTTTGAGTGTTTGTGACTTTTTGCATGTGTATATGTGCTACACCCCACCTAAGTAAATTAAAATAGTACATGTGACTACTTTTATATTCACCAAGGGTAATGAAAGTATTAAAAAAGACAGTAGCAAATATTTTGCAATGTCATCCATAATACTAACATTGAAATTAATGTGCAAGTGACTGTATGTATGTGTCAGTGAGTATAGCAGTGTCTACGTAGTTGTATGAGTGCTTCTACAAGTGTAAGTGTCTCTCTGGGTATGGAGCTGGCCGTGTGAGTAGAAGTATCAGTGAGCACCTGGGTGCTTGAGTGTCTGTATCAGTGTGTGGCTAGGTATGTTAGTGGCTGAATCGGTGTGTGACTGGGTATGTAACCGTATAGGGTTTTTAGATGGGTGCGTTGGTGTGTCAAAGGCTGTGCCAGTGTGCTTGGGTGTTCAAATGGCTTTGAGGCTAGGTATGTGATTGGCTACTTCAGTGTATGCCTGTGTGTGACAGTGGCTGTATCGGTATGTGTCTGGGTGTGTCAGTGGCTCTTTCAATGTATGCCTGGGTGGCTATATCAGTGTGTGGCGGGGTGTGTCAGTAGCTGTGTTTGCATGTGACTGGGTCTGTAAATGCTTGTATTAGTATGTGATTGGTTGTGTGAGTGGCTTTATTGGTGTGTGGTTCAGTGTTTCAATGTCTCCATCGGTGTGCTGCTGGGTGTGTGAGCGGCTGCATTGGTGTATGAGAGGGTTTGTGGGTAGCTTTATGGGTCTGTGAGAGGATATGTGAGTGGCTTTAAGGGTGGGTGAGTGAGTGTGTGACGGGCTGTTTGGCTGTGTGAATGAGTATGGGAGTGCTTGCATGGTTGTGTGACTGGCTGTGTGAGTGGCTGTATCATGAGTAAGAACGGGTATCTGAGTGGATGTGGGATCTATGAGAGGGTTTATAACTGGTTTTGTGAGTATCCGAGTGTCTCTATGAGTGCTTCCATAGGTCTGCGATTGGGTGTGTGACTGCCTGCATGGGTCTGTGAGTAGGTATGGTAGAGGCGGTGTGAGTGGGTGTATGAGGGTGCAGTATGTTTTGGTAAGTGAGTGTGTGATTAGTTTTGTGGGGCAATGAGATGGTGTATCACTTGTCTTCGTGCAGCTACCTCTGGGGAGAGATCACTGACATAATATCGAATACAAAAATATAGGCATTTAAAATACCGACTTCAAAATATCGACTACAATATATCGAAGTCCTATCTACAAACAGATAGGTACAAAAATATAGAATCAAAAATATTGTTTAACAATAATATAGTTAGCCAAAATATCAAATTTTTGTAAATGTCTTAAAAGTAATTTAAAATAAATGAAATATTACACATAATTAACTAAAACATACTTAAGAATACTTAAATAACCTTAAAATTATAAAATAATTAATTTAAGTTAAAAAAAATCTATTTTATTTTTAAAAACATAAATATATATATTCACATGATCCTAATTAAAAAAACACAATATTTATACCGTAGGATAGCGTAGGGGTAAAAATTACTATTGCCACTCCAGTGAGTGCAACAGTAGGGAAAGCGTAGGGTAGCGTAGGGGCAAAAATTACTATTCCCACTCCAGTGAGTGCAACAGTAGGGAAAGCGTTGAATAGCGTAGGGGTAAAAATTGCCATTCCCACTCCAAAGAGTGCAACAGTAGGGAAAGCGTTGGATAGCGTAGGGGTAAAAATTACTATTCCCACTCCAATGAGTGTAACAGTAGAGAAAGCGTTGGATAGCGTAGCAGTAAAAATTACTATTTCCACTCCAGTGAGTGCAACAGTAAGGAAAGCATTGGATAGCCTAGGGGTAAAAATTACTATTCCCACTCCAGTGAGTGCAACAGTAGGGAAAGCGTTGGATAGCGTATGGGTAACAATTACTATTACCACTCCAGAGAGTGCAACAGTAGAGAAAGCGTTGGATAGCGTAGGGGTAAAAATTACTATTCCCAAAGATATATATTAATAACTACAAAAAATTAATTAAAAGTAATTACCAATTTAATATAATATAATAATTAATCAATTAAAAATACAAATTAAAATTAACTATCACAATTAGTTACCTATTAATACAAATTAATTACAAATTAACAATTAATTAATTAGCAATTAAAAATGAATTAACAATTAATTCTAAATAAATACTAATAAATAAATTAAATTGTTTAATTAATTATATTTAAATTACTTTCCACCCTATTCCTCTATAAACCCACAACCCGTTACAGAAAATAAATTAGTACAATTAATATAATTATCAATTAATCAATTACATAAAATTAATTGGCAATTAAAACGTAATTAATTACCAAATAAAAATTAATTAACAATTAATTCAAAATAATATACCAATAAATACATTTACATATTTATTTAATTATAATTAAATTACTTCCCACCCTATTCCCTATAAACCCACAACCCGCTACAGAAAATAAATTAGTAAAATTAATAATAATTATCAATTAATCAATTAACATTAATTGGCAATTAAAATTTAATTAATTAGCAAATGAAAATTAATTAACAATTAATTCAAAATAAATACCAATAAATAAATTTACATATTTAATTAATTATAATTAAATGACTTCCCACCCTATTCCCCTATAAACCCACAACCCGCTACAGAATTAAATTGCGCAAAAATTAAATAACATAAAATTCATGAATTAAAATAAATTATAACATAAATACAAATTTTTCACACATATACTAACATAAAAAACACTATAAAAAATTCGATGTTTTTAAAAATTCGATAATTTTAATAACATATATTATTTACTTCGATATTTTGACTTTCTATATTTTTAAAATTCGATATTACATTACTTACCTCAAAAACGATATTTTTGATGACTATATTCTGTCCATTCGATATTATGCCCATTCTATATTTTGAAATCGATATTTGTGCAATTCCATATTTTCTACTCGATATTTTGTCTGTATACCCTGGGGAGGGCTCCCTTCGGCCGCCAACAGTTTTTGAGGCATTCAAAGCATTGACGGCTTCAAACCCTGTCGGTCCCGGTGCTCTGGTTGCCCTGGCTGTCCAGGTTGTCCCGGGTGATCTGAGGGGACAGAAGAACCAGAGGGATCCCAATATGACTGCGGGTGTCTCAGACCGGGAATCGGCTGGTGTCAACGTTGTCACGGCCGGAGAGGTGGATTCTGGTCAATGTAGTCCTCTGCCTTCGTTCGCTGCTTACACTCTGGCAGACGTAAATCCCCGACTGGCGCTGAGTGGTGCTCAAGGTCAGGACTTTGAAACAAATGGATTGGGAAAAGCTGACGGGTCTTATACAGGTCCTCTGGCCACTTGCCGGGTGAATCGGCTAAAGATTGGTCTATCGATGGGAACTCAATGTTAGCTGATCCATGTCTCTCCAGTATACCGGCTAAGTAGGCTGCAGACTCTGAGTGCTCTGAGACTGTAGCTGCAGAATAGGTGCTTGGTAGTGGCAACGGCAATGGCAAAGGCAATGGTAACACCGTCTCATCAAGCGCGGATACATGTTCCGCTCTGTTAGATTCTCAGCTTGTATGTAGCCATCCTCAGGCACAGGCACAGGTACAGATCAATGTACAGCCTGCAGTGTCGGAGAATGATGGGGGTAACGCCAGCAGTGTGTCTAGTGGCCTGAACAACCATAATTTAACCCCATCATGGTCAAGTGCCCCCCTGCTATCCCCAGAAGGAGATACTTTTTTTTCTTTAAATGATGACTCTGATTCATCAGAGCTCAGCGACCTGGAAAAATCAGAGGACATTACCTCAGGGGTGTCATCTGCGACACAGAAAACACAACGCAGTCTACTAACTCAAAGCGACGGGCCAAGACTAAAACTAGATCTTCAGATTCAACCACTGATAAACTCGAAAGGGATTATTCGGCAACAACTTTGACTATGGGCACGGTTTCTGGATCGGATATGGAAATGCAGTAAAAAAGTGGCAATGTTGTTCTCAACAATCCAGAAACTACGGCTACTTCCCCCACTATGGAAATATTGTATGCTACCCTTAAGCAGATGCAGGGGGAGGCAAGACAAGAGAGTAGAAGATTGTCACAGGCCACCGAAAAAATTGCAAGGGGCGATCCATAAGATGAATGAGGTATGTTCTGATATGACTGAACGAGTTTCACAAGTGGAAGAAAGAACGCCTGCCATGGAGGTAGAAGTTGATAAACTACAGGCTTTCAAGGCTACACAGGAAAAGCAGACTTTGGATGTATTCTGGAAGCTTGAAGAATTTGAAAACCGGCAGCGGTACAATAATGTACGGCTACTCGATCTGGAATAAAATGTGGAAGGGGAGAACATTATGGCCTTTGTTATCACACTGTTGAAAGGTGCCTTTTCTGATCTAGCCCACTGGAACTGGGAGATGGAAATACAATGGGCTCACTGATTCCCAATGTTCAGGAGAACTCATGCAAAAAATCAAGGGGGGGGGGGTCCTAAAACCATTTTGATTTTTGTTGGCAACTTTTTATTAAGGCAGGCAATATTAGACAGGGCCAGACCTGATTCAAAAAGGTCCTACGAGGGGCATACCTACTTTGATTGGCCTGACCTTTGCCACACGTTGGTCGAACAGAGGTGGCGACTACGGCAGATGATAACTCCGTTTCAGGGAGAGGGATGTGAATCTTTCCTGTTATTTCCTGCACGGCTAAACGTTATCTCCAATGGGAGGGTTAGAATTTTTTTTCTGAAGTGAAGGCCCAAGAATATCTCACTGAGCTAAAAGAAACCAGGGGGCAGCACGGCACAGGTCATATCATGCAAAAGGGTACAGCTGCAGCTGACTAATGTGTGGGGTTGATACTCTATCTGAGATATGAGGCATAAAGCCACCTGCTGCCGTATTTAGGTCATGCTTGACCCATCTGCCTGTAAGGGATGTAGGGGGGTTGAGGTGGGTGGGAGTCAGTGGGTGGGGTGGGGCACGAGATCAGCACAACTTGATTTAGCACAATATGTGAGACGAGGGATTGAGATGAGCACTTGGAGTCAAAACATGTATAGAACGAGCTCAGCAAGAATAAGATTAAGTTTGGATGTACTAAGAGGTGGTAGGATGGGGGTTAACGGTAAGAATCTGGGAAGAATAACATAATGAGTTCATGAATAGCTACAATTAACATCTGTGGGTTAAATGATCAAAATAAGATGCAACAGGCTGCAATTCTGCTTAAATCTTTACTCATAGATATTCTTTGTCTCCAAGAGATGCATATAGAAGGTATTAGAAGTCAAATTTTGGAACAGTTAGGATATAAACTTATGGTGAATACAATGCAGGGCACCCGCACAAGAAGAGTAGCTATTATGACTCGTAGGAGTGCCATAAAAGTTATAAGAACATCTGCTGATCAATGGGGCTGGTGGGCAATGGTTGAATGCTTAGTGGGTGGTGATAACTTTCCATATGTTCAGTGTATGGGTCAACATGTGAAGACCCGGATTTGTTAGAATTTTTGGATTCTGATTTTGCAATGTGGCCAACTCTGGTGATTGTTTGTGGGGATTTTAACATTAATGGGTTGGGGGTGCATTGGGGTATTCCAGGAAGTAGATATGCTGGTAGGAAAAGAAGGGTTTGTGTAGCTCTAATAAATTTGATCATAAACGATGGTCTTACTGATGCATGGGCTTATTTGAAACCCACCGATCCTGGCAGCACTTTTTTCTCTGCACCACACAAGGCTATCTCTTGAATTGATTATTTTTTCCTATCTCACTAGCTAATCTCTAACTCTAGGATCGAGAATTATCCCAGGATACTCTCAAATCATAATCCATTAGTTCTCACAGTTAGCCTTTCCGGGGGGACCAAGCAAATTCGGGGATGGACTTTTGAATGGAGGCTTTTACTTGACCCAGAATATGTGTCTCACATGAAGGGGTGGATTAGGGAATTTTGGGATTTTATTTGAGAAAGTACAAGCACAGGGATCATTTGGGCTGCTTTTCATGCAGGGTTAGAGGGGAAACAGCTAGTTATAGCAGTCCTACAGAAGATATTATGATCCAGTTGTCCGTAAATAAGTCTGAAGCCGGAGATTGCATAGCCATTAAAGCCGCAGAAATTTATTTGGCAAAAAGAGAGCACTGCCATGAGTTTAGCGAGCCGGTGGGGCATACCCTAGTGGCGAGAATAAGACTAAAAGCTGTTGCAGGAGAGATATCTGAAATTTTTTATGCTAATAGAAGTATAATAGCTGACTCCCCCGGGATACGAGAGACGTTTTGACAATTCTAACAACAGATCCATAGCAAAGAATCTACAGAGACACCAACGGCAATGCGAGAGTACTTAGTTAAGATACCCTTGCAGAGGGTCGATTCTACAGACAAGGTGGCACTCAAGATGATTTGAACACAAGAGGAATTAATGAGCGCTCTGCAAAACTTACCATCTAATAAGGCCGCTGGCCCTGATCAGATCCCTTTAGAGTTCTATCGAATCTTTGTAGACATAATAGGACACGATCTGATCGAGGTAATTGGGCAAGCTCAAAGGGGGGGACCAGCTCCAGAGTCTTGGGCCGGGTAGGATATCGAGGTTTTTCTAAAAAAGGACAAACCATCGAGGGACCCAGGCTTCTATCGGCCCATAACGCTTTTAAATAGTGATGTAAAAATGTTCTCAAAGGCTATTGCCACAAGGCTAAATAACATTACGAGGAAAACAATTCACTACTGTCAACATGGGTTTATAAACGGCCGTGGGATATTGCAGCATGTGCGCCCAGTGATAACACTCTTTGATGCAACAGAGGTCTCAGGGGACCCTATGTCTGCTCTACTACTGGATGCAGAAAAAGCATTCAATAGGGTCTCTTGGGATTTCTTGTGGGAAACCATGAAATGGTTTGGCTTGGGGGGTAGTTTTATCAAAGCCGTTCAGGTACTATATAAGGCACCCACATCTCCCTTAAGGTTAAATGGTGGCTATACATTTCCTTTTATTCTTGGGCCGGGGACAAAGCAGGGGTGCCCATGTTCACCTCTGCTTTTCGCTATATACATGGACCCTTTAATACGCCTATTTGAGGTTAATAACGGAATTCTCCATATTGTCTGTCAGGGCTTGGAATCTAAAGTTTACGCCTATGCGGATGATGTTGCTTTAGTTAAGGCAAATCCCTCTACTGCACTGAGGATGGTAGAGTCAGTAGCGCAAGAGTTTGGTAAATTCTCAGGGTATGCACTGAATAGAGCTAAAACCCAAGTTATAAAGAATAGGTATGCTATCCTAGATGATTCTCGAGTAACAGAATCTGCAGTGTATTTGTGAATGACGATTATACCTGACTGGGGAATCTGATAGAGAGAAACATCGTCCCAGTTATAAGGAAGGCGAGAGCTGACTTTGATAGAATTAATAATTTACATTTATCATTAGTAGGCCGCTTCAACGTGGTGAAGATGATGTTTCTACCAAAAATGATTTATTTGTTTAGAGCAATACCGTTGGAATTCGAGAGACACTGGTTTGTAACACTAGAGAGTATTGTAAAACGATTTATCTGGGTGAATGGGAAAACAAGCAGAGGCCTCAGCTCCATGTCACTACCTTGTGAGCGTGGGGGTTCGCTGTTCACGATTTCAGATTTGACTATTGGTCAGCAGCTCTTCAATATATGAATATACTATTTGGTACATCCTCTGGGGATGTTGAAGGGGAAATAGGGCTCCCCGATGTATATAAGCTCTTGCTCGGGGATCAAACTGAGAACTGGTTCATGAAATTCACGGAGCCCAGTTATTATAAAAGGACAAATTTAAGACTCTGGCCGCCTCTTTTAAAATCTGGGTAGCATTGAAAAAAAGACTGGTCTCGAGAAGCTTAACCATTATACCCAGCTTTATAAAAACCCCATGCTTCCTGAAATCTTTTTGGATATGAGCATGGTAGATTGGTCAGAGAAGGGGTGCCGGAAGGCTGGGGATTTAATACAGTATGAAGGCGTCCACAAGTTTAGGCATATTCAGCTGGAGTTTTGACTGTATAGAAATAATATTTTTAAATGTTTACAGATACGCAGCTTTTTTAGTAAGAAGGCGGGGGCTCAATGGGTTTAGTAGAATCAAAGCTATAGATATTATAAGGGGTAGCACGAAAGGTGTTATTAGACTATTGTATGCTGAATTAGTTGAATTAAAGCAAGACGACTTGGCTAAACATGCGGGGAAATGGATGGAACGGGTGGGTGCTGAACCAGAGTGGTTTTCTGAATCTCTAGAACTAGGCCAGGGGGTCCTGTATTCAGCTGGGCTTTACGCGCAGCATTTTAAGACCATTTTTGCTCTTTACCATACCACTGCAAGAATAGCACAGTGGGGTGGGTCAGCTGGGATTACTTGCCCTCGTGTGGTTCATTGGCTGATGACCTTGTACACATGTTTGCATCTTGCCCACGCCTGGAAAAACTGCTAGAGTCTATTACAAAATTCTCAGATTCATCACTAAGGCAGAAAGACACAATTACCCCTGCTCTGATTTTACTCGGAGTTAGTTGTAGCGAGCTGCAAGACCCGGCCTATCAATTTCTTAATTTGGCAATGGCGGTAGAGCGGATAAGCATCACTTCCGCCTGGCTTGATCAGCTACCCCCCACATTTCAACAGTGGCTCTCACGCTTACTCTCATTGTTTGCCATGGAAAGAGCTATTTATGAGAGAAAGGGTAAAAGGGCGAGATTGTTGGGTAGGCGTATCTGGACTTCTCTAGTAAGGTGGAAAGAGTTATAGGAATGCTCCTCAATTTTTTTGGTTGATTTATGTATGATATCCTGTAATGTATTGTTTCAATTTATGGATTATATTGTGGGGTGGATGTGTCTTGGTTCATTTGGCTTTCTGTTTTTTTAGCGTATTTGACTTGTCATGGGTGTTTGAGGTTTGATGGCTTATCCCTCTAATGGTGCCATGATTATTAAGAAATGTGGCTCTCACCTCACTGTAAACATTTATTTGAGCTGATCATTGTTAAAAAATTAAAAAACAGAATAAAAAGAGTTAAAAAAAGAGATGGCGCTTCAGTTGCTTTGTTGGTCGGTGTCTCCATGAGTGAGTGGCTGTATGAGACTTTGAGTGGGTACGTGAGTAGCTGTATGGGTCTGTGAGTGAGTGTGTGAGTTGTTTTATAGGTCAGTGAGCTGGTGTGTGATTGGTTGCATAAGACTGTGAGTAGGTGTATGAGTGGCCATGTGGGTCTGTGAGTTGATGTGTGATAGGCTGAATGGGTGTGTGATTAGGTATGTGATTAGCTGCATGGGTCTGTGAGTATATATATGAGTAGCTCTATGGTTTGTCAGTGATGTGTACACTGGCTGTTTAGTTATGTAATTGAGTATGTTAGTAACTGTATAGGTATGTGCATGGATGTATGCATGGCTGCATGGGTTTGTGAGTAGTTGTATGGATGGCTGTATGGGTCAGTGAATGGGTATGTTAATGTCTTTGTGGGTCAGTGAGTGGGTGCATGAGTTGCTTTATGGTTAAGTGAGTGATTATATGAGTCTTTGAGTGGGTATGTGAGTGACTGTATGGGTCTGTGAGTAGGTGTATGAGTACCTTTATGCGTCAGTGACTGGGTGAGTGAGTGCCTATATGAGTCTGGGAGTGGGTGCCTCATTGGCTGTCTGGGTTTGTGATTGGGTACATAGCAGGTTGGTGGGTGTGTGAGTGTCTGTATGGTTGTGTGACTGGCTGTGTGAGTGGCTGTATCATGAGTATGAATGGGTACATGAGTGTCTGACTGTGTCTATGAGTGCTTGCATAGGTCTGTGTTTGGGTGTGTGAGTACCTGCATGGGTCTGTGAGTGTGTCTGAGAGTGCGTGTGGATCTTTTTGTCTTCTCAGGCATTGTAAATCTTGTTTGACAAATAAAAGCTGATGTCCGTAAAACATTAACAATTAATTACCATCTACATCAAATAACTTCATTACTAATTTACTGACTAGCTGATTAGTCTTTATTGTAGGGTCTAAATCAGTTATACAAGACATAAGCCCTGATTACGATTCGATTCAGACATTGTGTTTGAATGGAAACCGACTGACTAGTAGTCAGCAGTTCCATCAGACAAATTGGTATGCGACTGCCCTTGAGGTGGACTGAAACATCAATCTTTCCATTGTGGCTTGAGCTGCACCCAGGAAAGGTCTTCAGCACAACCTGCGATGGAAAATACATGTTTGAAAACATCCATGCACCGTGAGCCAGGCACCATGTAGTGCATGGCACAAGGGGTATGGATGTTTGGGGGGCTCCACAGGTTCCCACCAGGCCGCATAACAGAGGCAGACACTTATACACACAGTTAGAAACCCTAGGTATTTTGATATATTCACAAAGTAACCCAGTGCATACCCTGATGCAATCCTTGATTCACTCATATAATCAGTGATACATACACTCAGGTACTATTGTAGACACTAATACATCACTCTCTCATGGTATCTGATTATGTGTATAAGTGAGTGTATCACTATATCACTCAATGAATCACTGTGTTTACTAGTGTACCAGTGTATGTATTATCGTCTATGATAGTGTCTGACTTGACCTGACATCGCGAGAGACGGTCGCTCCACCCGCCGCCTGGCTCTCCCAGAGTGCGCCCGGTGCCCCTCGCTACCTCTGCTGCCCCTGAGGCCGTGACTCCTGCTTCCCCGGCTTCTCCTACGTTCTCTGTGCCAGCTCGTCATTTCATTCCCTCCCCTGTGTGGTGCCCCTGACTTGGTGCCTTTTGTCCTTGTGTACTTTGCCTTTTCTCCGCTTGTCCCGTTTTTCCGCTTTCCTTCATTCTCTGTGCCAGCTCGTTGATCATTTCCTCCCCTGTGTGGTGCCCCTGACCTTGGTGCCTTTTGTCCTTATGTACTTTGCCTTTTCTCCGCTTGTCCCGTTTTCCACTTTCCTGCTCCCTGCCGCTGCTCCCCTACGGCCCGCCCCCCTTTCTTCTCTGTAGCCCCTGCCTTCCCATTTGTAACCCCGCGCCCTCCTCCAAGCTGCTCCTCCCTTGCCCCTCCCCCCCACTCTCCATTTATGGCAGAGTCCACGCGTACGCGCCGATTGTGCGCCGAAGGCGTGCCAAAGGCAAGCCCGTCTGCGCCCGTCCGCGCCTGGACCGCGCCCATTGCCAGGAACCCTGGTTCCCGATGAGGCCAATGCACACGAGGAACCTACTACGCCTCCACCCTCCACGCACTCAATACCGGCCGTACCCCAGCTTTCTACCTGGCCACCCCCAAAACGCACCCACGGACCCTTCACCTGCCAAGACTGCAAATTCACCTGCCTCCGACCAGAGCCGTCAGCCGCCAAGCCTACCACCAGCAAGAATCACCTCAAGTGCATCCTGCTCAACACCTACTCCGTCCACAGACACGCCGTCGAACTCTGGAACCTGCTCGACACAACAGCACCAGACGTTGCCTTCCTCATGGAAACCTGGATGAACACCTCCTCGGCGCCGACATTGCCATCGCCATCCCGGACGGATACAAGATCTACCGGAGGGACCGCGTCAACCAGACTGGAGGAGGCATCGCCATCATACACAGGAACACCATCTGCATCAAAACCAACTCCGACGACACCCTCACCGCCGCCGAACACCTCCACTTCCAGATACACACCGACCCCAAGACCACACTCAGAGGCACCCTCATCTATAGACCCCCGGGACCGCGCACACGATTCAGCGAAGACATCGCCGACTTCATCAGCCCACACGCCCTCCTCTCCACCGACCACATCCTCCTAGGGGACCTCAACTTCCACCTGGAGAACAACAATGACAGCAACACCACCACCCTACTGGACAACCTAGCCAACCTCGTACTAAAGCAACTGGTGAAAACCCCCACCCACTACGCCGGCCACACGCTTGACCCAGTCTTCTCCTCCAGCAAGCACATCTCCTTCAGCCACTCCTCCGGACTCCATTGGACCTACCACAGTTGCGTCCACTTCAGCTTCAAAAGAACCACAACCCACCACCACCCTTAACAGGCCCCTCGCAGGAGCTGGAACAAGATCGCTGCCGACCAGCTCACCACCTCCCTCAGCCAGAACACCCCTGTCTGCACAATGGACCACAACGAAGCAGCCAGCAACCTCACACAGTGGATCACCAACTGCGCAAACGACCTCGCACCACTGAAGACCCCTTTAAGCAGACCCGGCAGCAAGAGAGCCTCTTGGTTCACCGACGAACTTAAGGACTCCAAGAAGAACTGCTGCACCGTCGAGAAAGCCTGGCGCAGCGACCAGACCACAGACAACATAACTGCTCTCAAGCACGCCACCCGCAAACATCACCAACAGATCTGCACCACCAAGAACACAGCATTCAAAGAACGTCTGGACAACAACGCTGACAACAGCAAGGAACTCTTCACCATCATCGAGGAGCTCTCCAACCCCAGCGCCGGAAACAACAACATCACTCCCTCACAAGACCTCTGCGACTCACTCGCCTCGTTCTTCCACCGCAAGATCGCCGAAATACACAACAGCTTCGGCGCACCAACCATGCACCCAACCACCGAACCAATGCCCCCCACCATCACCCGCTGCGCCTGGACCCTGGTCAGCACCGAAGACACCACCCGCACGATGAACACCATCCACTCCGGGTCCCCAACCGACCCCTGCCCCCACCACCTCTTCAATAAGGTCGACTCCATCATCGCACCCCAACTCCGGGTCATCCTCAACACCTCTTTCAACACCGCCACCTTCCCGGAGAGCTGGAAGCACGCCGAAATCAGCGCCCTCCTGAAAAAAACAATAGGGGACCCCACCGACCTCAAGAACTTCCTCCCCATCTCGCTCCTCCCTTTTCCGGCCAAGGTCATTGAGAAGACTGTCAACAGACAGCTTGCCACCTTCCTCCAGACAACTGGATCCCTCGACCACTCCCAGTCCGGTTTCAGAGCCAACCACAGCGCCAAAACCGCCCTCATCGCAGCCACTGACGACATCAGATCCCTGCTCGATAACGGGGAAACTGCGGCCCTCATCCTCCTGGACCTCTCCGCAGCGTTCAACACTGTCTGCCACCGCACCCTAGTGCAGCGCCTCAGCAACGTCGGAATCCAAGAGAATGCTCTGGAATGGATCACCTCGCTCCTCACCGGAAGAACCCAGAGAGTCCATCTCCCCCCGTTCAGATCAGAGGCCACCGAAGTCATCTGCGGCGTACCACAAGGATCATCACTCAGCCCCACCCTCTTCAACAGCTACATGAGCCCCCTCACAGCCATCGCCCGCCAACACAACCTCAACATCATCTCCTACGCTGACGACACCCAGCTGATCCTCTCCCTCATCAACGACCCCACCACCGCCAGAACCAACCTACACGAAGGGATGAAAGACGTCACCGAGTGGATGAAGAACAGCCGCCTGAAACTGAACTCAGACAAGAGTAGAAGTGTGGAGAAGTGTGGCTCACCGTTTAGAGGAGGCAGACCCAGAAGCAGAGGTCGGCCCGGGACCAGGGTTCAATTCCCGACGCGGCAGGGTATGGAACGAATGTCAGCGGGCTCGATAAATCTCGCCTCGTGCCTCTCTAACCATGGGTCCCACGCTGCAACTCTGGGCAATAGCTTGCTTAATCTCCACAACGGCCCCCTCGCTGCCGGGGACGCCTGGTTTCACCTTGGGGATGCCCAATAGGGACCATCTCACAGGGAAAGCCAGGACGGGTTCCCCAGCGGTACACAGCACCAAGAAACCCCAGGGTGAACGTGCGCTCTACAAATTCATACTAACATAACATAACTTAAGTCCTCATCCTGGGAGCATCTCCCTCTGCCTGGGACGACTCCTGGTGGCCCCCTGCCCTGGGCACCACTCCGAAGCCGACGGACCACGCACACAACCTGGGCTGCATCCTGGACTCCTCCCTATCAATGACCAGACAAGTCAACGCCATCTCATCATCATGCTTCAACACCTTGTGCATGCTCCGCAAGATCTTCTGATGGATCCCTACCGAAACCAGGAAGACGGTCACCCAGGCACTCGTCACCAGCTGACTGGACTACGGAAAGACCCTTTACGCCGGTACCACAGCCATACTTCAGAGAAAACTCAAACGCATCCAGAACGCTTCCGCACGACTCATCCTGGACATCCCCCGACACAGCCACATCTCCGGCCACCTGAGAGACCTGCACTGGCTACCCGTCAGCAAGAGGATCACATTCAGACTACTCACCCACGGTCACAAGGCTCTCCACGACCTGGGCCCCAAATACCTCAACAGCCGACTGACCTTCTACACGCCCACCCGCCAGCTACGATCGACCATCCTCGCCCTCGCCCTCGCAGCCGTCCCACGCATCGGCAGAACCACCGCCGGAGGAAGATCCTTCTCCTACCTGGCAGCCAAGACATGGAACTCCCTCCCCACCCACCTCCGGCGAACCCAGGACCATCCCAGGACCATCTCTCCTTCAGGAAGCAACTCAAGACCTGGCTTTTCGAGCAGTAGCGAACCCCTCCCCCCAGCGCCTTGAGACCCTCCCAGGTGAGTAGCGCGCTATATAAATTGCGATGATTGATTGATTGAGTGTCTGACTGTATGCTTCAGTGAGTATATGAGAAGGAGTGCATCAGGCTATGCATGGGTGTCTTTGTGTGTTTATCAAAACACCTAGGGTATCTAACTGTGTATAAGTGACTGTGTAAGTATATTAGTATATGCATCGCTGTGTGCATGGTAGTCTATGTATCAATATATCCCAGAGTGTGTAATTGTATGCATAAGTTAGTATATAAATACGTCAGTGAGTATATTACTGTGTCGTGGATGCCTCAATGTATTTATTAATCTGTCCCAGTGTCTTTGAGTGTCTATATAAGTAAGGGCCTGATTATGATTTCGGCTGTGTGGGAGCGAGACAGCACACCACCGCCTGCTCCCAAACCACAAATCTTCACCACCACACACCCGCCAGATTACAAGTTGTAATCCAGGTAGGCGGTCCTGCGGCAGTTGGCCTACAGCCCCCACAAACCACACACACAACCTCTGAACACAACCTCGAATCATCCTGGACTTCAAACTAAAAATGGACCGCCAGATCAATGCTGTCACCTCTTTCTACGACAACTTCCTCCACCTCCTCTGAAAGACCTTCAATTGGATTCATTGTGAACACAGGAAAACAGTCACCCACACCCTCATCAGAAGCAGACTGGACTATGGTAATGTGCTCCATTCCAGGATCAACAAGAACCTCACATTCAAACTCCAAAACTTCCAGAATGCTGCAGTCAGACTAGTCCTCAACCTACAGTGCAACTGCTACATCAGCCAACACCTACAGACATAACACTGGCTCCCCGTTGAGAAGAGAATCACTTTCAAGCTCCTCACGCATGTCCACAAAGCCCTCTACAACACCAGACCAGCCTTCATGAACCTCTCATTCCACACACCACAAAGATCCCTCCGCTCTGCCTTAGTCTCTCTCTTTTTTTTTTTTTATTCTCATATTTGGCAAAGGCTGATAGCAAGGTCTTTCTGAAGGTCTGCGGGATCTGGGCGCCAAACACCTTACAAGATCTATGCCAGGGAGAGCCTTTTCCAAATCACAGTTGATAAAGAATCAAGTGGTGACTACCACAGATCTCGTCAACCCATTGAGCTTGTCTTAAACCTTGGACCAAATATAGCAAAAAAGATATAACTTTAAACCTTACTGGTAAAGAAGGTTTGCATGCAGGTATCAAGAGTCAAGAAAGACAAAGGGGGGCCCACATTTTTTCTTTCTTAGCCGAACCCATCTGGCAGTCTAGTCTTGCTTGAAAAGCTTATAGAACTCGCACATGCAGTGGGGAGCTCAGAGACCCATTTTACACAAATTTCCCTGCACGCAATTGTCATTAAGGTAAATGATAGAGATCTAATGTTGTTCCCCCGGTTATTTTTATCTACTCCAATTATAAGCAGGGGAAGCCTTACCTCAAATTTGCAACCCAGTATTTTTTCTAATACTTTACCCACTTCTTGCCAGAAGAGCTGAATGGTTGGCCACTGCCAAAAGAGGTGTAAGTCGTCTGCATTTTTGAATTTTTCAGACAAATTCTAGTACCTCCCATCATAACAAGTTTTTTGGGAGACCAGTAGGATCTGTATAGGGTGAACAAGTGATTTCTCCTAAGTGGAGCCGAAGTTACTTAGTTAGGCCCATAATGTAGCAGCAGATACTTGCCATAAGTTTGGGATATCGCAGCCCGGCATGTCCAGCTTCCAGATTTCTTCGGCCAAGATCCCATCGACATCATCTCCTTGAACTAATACCCAATATCACTTTGGGACCGCCGCCTTAAAGTTTTGTGTTTTTAATAAGTCTCTCTCTGCCTCCAAGTCCACCCCAAGTTTTGATTGGGATCGCGACTAACTAACCAATTGGTAATACTTAAAGCTGGATAACTTAAAATCCGTCTTCTGGCTTAATTTAGTCCATGTTAGTATTGTGACTTCCTCCATAGGTTGGCCCCCATCTTAAGAAACCTGTGTTTACAACGCTAGACTATCCTTCATTCATGGGGGGGGGGGGGTTCCTGGAGACTTCCAAATTGGAGCTATAGATCTATAGTAGGGAATTCCTAGAGGCTTTTTGACCTGGATCCAGATTTTACAGGCTGCAATTAGTGTCATAAATTTAATATTTTTGAAGAATTTTGTGTGGGAAAATGTAAACAGAAATCCTTTTCTTTCTTCTCCTAGGTTGCTTATTAGATGCTTATATCTCATTGGGATATCCTGAGGGGTCATCAGTAATCGCCTGGTGTTTCCCTGTTTATCCGAAAGTTAGGGGTTAGGTGACCATTAATCAATAATTTTGCAGTAGGGGAAGCATATATGCCTTGGACAGCCTGAAGGAAATTACCTCCAAGACTGTTTTGTTTTAGCACCTCCTATAAGTAGGGCCAACCCCCAGCAACTTGAGACTCTGTTGAGTGAGTAGTACGATTTACAAACCCCTGATTGGTTGATTGATCAACAGCGCTGCCTTTCAATGGCTCATAGAAGAGCCTTTGGAACGCAGCTCTGTGCGGCACGCACATTATGTTCCAGCATGACATGGCCTGTAAAGTCTATGCCGTGCAGGCACTGAGCTGCAGGAAGGCAGGGAGGCACACCATGTGCCCCCCTGCTGGCACCTCAATGCACCAAGGCCCTAAAGGGCCCTATAGGACCACCTTAGTTTCTTTCACACTACCCTTTTCATTGTGGACTCGAGAAAATATCTTTTAAGTTATGTTGACCCTTTCTCCTTCGCTCATGTATCTAATATAATACGTCCTCTTGTATAGGTTTGCCCTTGTAGTATACATTAGTAACCTGATGACATCTAATGGGATGTCAATGACAAATTCAGTCCTACAGATTCCACGCAAGGCCCCGCAATGAGCAAATGGTCAGATACCAATTACATAATGACAACATGATAGTAAACTAATATAGCTATAATGTAGCAAAATATATAGTAGCAGGAAGAAGGTGACAAGGAAATACCCATTTCACATTGTTGACCCTTGACACTTCCTAATAGAAATGTCACTGTATGTCAACTGTAAGAATAGTGTCAGGAAAGCTGTACTTAAATAGCTTTGCTCTGTATCACATGTAGCACAGGAAGGTAGACTGGAGACAATCTGGCCCAAATATCTGAGAGATGTATATACAAATATCCACAGCATAATGAATCAGCTAGCCCTAGGGACATCCACAGGCCTGAGTACTAGTGATGAGAACACCATTCTTACATTGCATACCTAAAAGCCTGTAGACCAGAGATGGTTGTTGAGACTCAGGGACTCTCCATTACATGAAGAGGTTTAGCCTGTGTCCTCATGGGAAGGCACATCATAGTACCTTTTTGTTTCAAAAACACAAATTCTGATGTAATACTGAGTATATATGCATAGATTAGATCCATACATTTCTGAATGTTAGTTTCTGATTCATGTCACTAGTCATTGAATGAACCTTGACAAATCCACATGTGTAATTCACAAATCAGAATACTCCCACATCAATGGCATGGAAATTCACATTGTCACATATCACTGCAAGTCTTCCTGTCATCTCCTTCATTGCTTCATCAATTGGACCTGACTAATGACATTGAGTAATGGCTTTGGGTATGTGTGACCCATCCCCCTATGTCTACACACTGCTGTCTGTGGTAGCACATGAACTATATACCCATTCCAAATAACTATTTGCAAATATAGATTGGCCTGCATTCACATTTGTATTGGATTCAGACAATAACCTATGAAAACATGTAGATCAGGTATGAATCAGTATTGCAGATGATACCACAACAGAGAAAGGTACACATGCCAGCATGTAGGTACTAATACTGATGGCACCAGTGATGTTTCCCTCTCATGTTACTGTTCATTCCCCACTTATTGAGGGCAATTATTGCTCAATGACTGCATCCAAAGTGCACTGTAAGCTATGTCACACGTAAGAGAGACACAATCACATGAGACACAGTAGTGTGGGGCATCACTCCTGATACACCGAAGACAAGCGGCCTGTTTGGCACAATAGTCACCCACAACATCAAACAACATACACTGATTAATCACTGTACTCAGCCATGTGTCTTATCAAGACAGTACATTGGTGGTGGAATCAACTCTGCTGTGTTCCTGGTCAGAGAGACAATAGGCAAAGCACATCAGCATGCATCTTCTACTAGACCTACACAACAAAGAACTCTTTCTATGTGCCGCACATGGGTCACCCCCAATATTGATTGTGAATTGCCTGCCTGTAACACACAAAGTTGTTAATGTAATATGTTTAACTCTGGCCAAGACTCACTCCCTTGTAGTTGCTGGTGATCCCTCAACTGACCATCAAGCTCCGGGTTGGCCACCACCAGTATGCAGGCAATTAGGTGAGTCAAGGCCCAGCGTGTGCCCCATCCATGTTGGGAGTACATCCCCAGCTGGCCCTTTCTGATCTTCCAAATCCAGCACCTAAGGTCCTTCCCACCTCTTCCTGCAATGGAGGCTGCACTGGTCATTTACTTTAGGGTCCACACCTTCCAGGCAATGGCCCTACAAATGTCTTGCTTCTTATGGGCGTTGACTTGTATGGATACAATAGATGTTGAGACAGATTATAACTGCAAGTTTTAGGATAATGTTTGGTTGACACACATTTTGTATACACCTATCAGAAGAATTAATCAATAGTTAACATACTACATGTATAATTGTCATATGATAAGCACTACAAAGACATGTATACACACTTGTGTAGCCATCTGCTGAGTATCCTCAACCCTGGTCATGTCCTTCACTGACTAAACCAGCCCACTAACATAATGTAGCCACAGCCATTCAACATGTACTGTGATATTAACTATTATGAAACACTACACATCATTGTTACCTTCTGAAGGGGACTTTACAGCTCGGACCAAATGACTTGATGCATACAGTTCATACAGGATGGTATAGGTTACATCCTAAGGCTTTGGTCAAAATGAAAGGGCTGGCATGTGTGTCGCTCAGATCTTCCTCTATGGGGATGTGTGGACATGTTGACTACTTAAAGGGATATCATACTATGTCTGATTGAATTTGTGTGGTTTGTACTGCCATCACAGGACACACATCTTGCCATATGTGGCACGTTACAGGGGTGACATTTAACATACAGTTGTATGCCTTGTTTGATTGGTTGAATGTAACAAAGGAAGTGATTCACATATCAAAATCACTTAAGAAGTAACCAACTATCAGTACTGTTAATGTGTCACATGTGCAACAGATCTGTTCAAGGCAGGCATTACTTATGGAAAAGTGACAAAAGACCTGTGGTAGTAATGGGCTGGTCATTAGTAAATGTCATACATTTACAATGTGGGTCAATGGGAAGAAGTATCAGGTCCAGGAGTTACCTCAGTCACCACTCCAAATGTAGTCCATGTAAAAGCAATCAGGACTACTATTGGTTCAGAAAACTCATTGTGGATCAGCAGGTATACAGGGAGATTACTTTGTGCATCAGTTGTATTGTCACAGTAACTCTGGCCCAGCTGGGCCATGACCCAGACTGGGCACACCTCATTATTAGGACTTGCTCTCTGCAGACTGAGCATACTGCTCCCACATAAACATCACGTTTCTGACGACGCGAAGGCGCCAGGAGGCGCTCATAAGCGCCACAGCTACCGGCGGAGCGGGGGGAGACAAGGAAAGACCTACCTGAAGGTTGCCGCCACCGCCAGGAGTCATTTGAGGCAGCGAGGAAGTCCTGCAGCACGCCGCCACCGCCAAGAGTCCAAAACCAGCTGACTCCACGCGCCGCCGCTCCGGGACCACATCTCCCGGCAGCCTACACGGCGGCGCGCGTTTCTGACGGCGCGAAGGCGCCAGGAGGCGCTCATAAGCGCCACAGCTACCGGCGGAGCGGGGGGAGACAAGGAAAGACCTACCTGAAGGTTGCCGCCACCGCCAGGAGTCATTTGAGGCAGCGAGGAAGTCCTGCAGCACGCCGCCACCGCCAAGAGTCCAAAACCAGCTGACTCCACGCGCCGCCGCTCCGGGACCACATCTCCCGGCAGCCTACGCGGCGGCGCGCGTTTCTGACGACGCGAAGGCGCCAGGAGGCGCTCATAAGCGCCACAGCTACCGGCGGAGCGGGGGGAGACAAGGAAAGACCTACCTGAAGGTTGCCGCCACCGCCAGGAGTCATTTGAGGCAGCGAGGAAGTCCTGCAGCACGCCGCCACCGCCAAGAGTCCAAAACCAGCTGACTCCACGTGCCGCCGCTCCGGGACCACATCTCCCGGCAGCCTACGCGGCGGCGCGCGTTTCTGACGACGCGAAGGCGCCAGGAGGCGCTCATAAGCGCCACAGCTACCGGCGGAGCGGGGGGAGACAAGGAAAGACCTACCTGAAGGTTGCCGCCACCGCCAGGAGTCATTTGAGGCAGCGAGGAAGTCCTGCAGCACGCCGCCACCGCCAAGAGTCCAAAACCAGCTGACTCCACGCGCCGCCGCTCCGGGACCACATCTCCCGGCAGCCTACGCGGCGGCGCGCGTTTCTGACGACGCGAAGGCGCCAGGAGGCGCTCATAAGCGCCACAGCTACCCGCTTCGCGGGACGCGAGCGGGACGCCCGAGGCGAAGCCCGGGCAAAGGGCGGGCCCTCTACGGCCCTCATCGGCAGGAGGAGGCAGGGGCAGGGCCAGAACCCCTGTCCCAGTAGAAGACGCACCTACAAGTAAGACACTGTTGTCGTCCCCGTTTTTATTCATCATTAACACTTTATACTAAGACTATGTCTAAAAAGAAACCTGCTGCTTTGACCGTAAATACCATGCATAACTATGTTGTACAAACAGTCAAGAAAATTAATGAACAGAGGAGGGAATCACTTGGCCTGAGTCAGTCACCAGACCTGTGTAGACTAAGCCCCACTTTACCTCTGTCTACTGAGGATAGCCCTTTTGTGCTGGTGGAAACCAGGGTTTCTCCAACTGCCTCATTAATTACTGAGTCTAGCAACCAGCCACCGACCATATTACCTTCCCCTGTCATTCTGGACGGCGACTCAGAAAATGTTATAGACTCAGACCCAGATACTGAAAATGGTCCTGCGGAGGATGATGTACCGCTGGTCGAGTGCACATCCCGGCCTGTGCGCACCTGTGTGAAGAATCAGCGGAAGCAGGGCGGCCCAAGGCCAAGAGTGAAAAGGAAAAGAACACTATCCCCAGGCCCTTCGAGAGTTCCCCAAAAGACTGTTGGGGATGGGTCTTTCAGAAACAGAGGTGACGATGAACTGCTGAGTAAACTGCTTGAAGTTGTAGAGGGTAAATTGATAGAAATTGTTAAACCTCTGATTTCCAAAATCGACAAATTGCAGGCTGAAGTGAAAAGACTTGGTAGTGTGCAAACTAAATTGACGGAGGAAATAGGCAACCTTAATACTTTATTAACAATGAGAAGTAGTACCGAAGGGATTAATCTAGCGGGAGAAGGGACATCTGGTGTGCTGAGTAGCCAAGCACACGTGCCGGCCCCGATAGTTAATCAACCTGTGATAACAGTAGAAGGGCGTCCGTTAACAGTAAATATGCCACAAGCACAAGCTCACGGCACTGACCCACTACAGTTCATAGAGGAAGCCTCACCCGTTGTACTGGTGTTAGCTAACGTACCCCCTTTGGATGATGGCATTACTGAGTCATCTAGCTCTTTGAGCAGTAAGGCCCTCCATTGGCTCTCAGGTAATATGAGGTTAGCACCCGGAGGGACACAGCAACTGTCGCATGAAATCAAAACAGCTAAACGTGTCCCCTGGATAGGTAATCGCCCCAAAAGATTTAAAGGGGATTGTGTGGTGGTTACATTTGCACACCCCGATACATTACCAAATGTCTTAACACATATTCTTCCGCCTCAGCGCAGAAGAGGTACGGTTGTTCCCCTAACATTAAAATTCTTCTACGGGGAACACCATAATGTAACCCTGCCTAAAACGCCAGCACTAGGATGGGATAATAATTTAAACCTAAATATGCATAACCGCTGGGCTTCTCCCCTGGTACCGAGCCTACTATTACATAACAGATTTGATGCCCTGTCTGGTCTTAATAATTGCGATTGACAAGAGGTTAGCCACGAGATGGCTGAAGTGTCCGCAGGAGTAGACTTGTTCCAGCCCCCAAATTCTATAAGTGGCACATTGCCTAAGTCCGTGGGTGCTGTTTGTAACACCGTAAAAGGGGCATCAATATCTTGCCACATTGCTAGTTGGAATATAGCAGGATTAGTGTCCAAACTTGAAGTACTAGGATGGTTAGAATTAATCAGAACATTCGATATTCTTTGTTTGCAAGAGACCTGGTGTTTAAATTTTAAGGGACTTGACGGTTTTGTAGCATATGAGCTACCAGCAGTAGCAACTACTTCAGGGAGGGCCAAAGGTGGTTTGCTGACTCTGATTTCTGTGAAAATGCAAATTAGGGTGAAGGAGCATATCACCGTGGGCAATAACTCCCAATTGTTATGGTTAGTGGATGTGGCAGGTAAAAACATTCTGTTGATAAATATGTATAATAATGTTTTTGATGCTAGTAGATATACTGTTATTTTAGATCTAGGCGTCGCAATCAAAAAATTGATGAAAGCTTCCAATACTGTTTTTGAGTATATATATGTTGGAGATTTTAATATTTCTGTTTGCCCACTCTCTAATCAAAAGCTGTGTGGTACATTGAACCGTGTTGGCGACCCAACCATACATTTCCAACACAATACATATGGAGAAACCCTGAACTCTTTCCTACTGACCCACGACATGGAGATTATAGAGATTGAGCAGGATGAGAAGGGTGATAGCCTGCCAACTTTTGTAGGGAGAGGGGCGAACTCTGTCATTGATTTTATTTGCATGTCTTCCGAACTAGCTATTTTTAGTTCTGGTGTCAAGGTTTTAGACCACATGATTAGTGACCATAATTGTCTTGTTATTGAAACCCGGTTTTGGGATGCTTGCATAACCCCAGATAGTAGCCCTATCACAAATATTGAAGTACACAGGCCGAACGGACTCAGAATAAGGTGGGCTGGGGATAAGGCTGAAGTAACCTCAAATTGTATTATCTCTGGCTGTTTAAATGACATTAGATCAATTACCGATGAGAATTTAAATATGAAGGCCTGTATTTTTCATTTTACAAGAATCAATGTTTTTATTAGTGATAAGTTTACTAGGGCTGCTAGAAATCCCAACAACAAAGTAAAGGGTTGGTTCAATAATGCCTGTACTGTGGCATTGAAAACCCTAAAAAAGGCATTAACCATTAAACCTAGAGATAAATCAGCTGTAGCTAAGCTTAGATCTGACTATAACTCAGCTCTTAAGCAGAGGAAAGCTGAATTACGTGAGGAAGCTTGGGAGCGTTTTGATCAAGCGGCTGTTTCAAACAACTGTACCCTCTTTTGGGCAGCAGTTAACAGCCCCTTTTTAAAGGATGACAAACTCCCCGTGTTGACCTCAAACGTTGGTAAGGAATCATGGGTCCAGCATTTTTCTGGCATTTTTAATCCTAAAACTGAAATGTTGCCGATAAGTTGCTCCTGGCCAGTACTTAACATTGATATCACCTTACAGGAGGTCCTAAGTAGTATTCAGGCAAGTAAGGGCGGAAAGGCCCAGGGACCCGATGGTGTCCCAGTGGACGTATACAAATTTGCACCTGAGACCTGGGGGCCAGTACTGGTCAAAGTTTTTAATGCTGCTGTTCACTGTACTATTCCTTGTACCTGGTCTGAATCTATAATAGTTCCGATTCATAAAAAAGGGGACCGAGGAAATGTCAAAAATTACCGGCCAATTTCTTTACTGGATTCGTCCGTCAAGATCATGAGCCGTGTACTCCTCGCCCGACTAGAAGAATGGGCAGAGTCTAACCAGATAATGACAGACTGCCAATACGGGTTCAGGAAAGGAAGAGGTTGCATTGAACAATGTTTAAACCTGGAACTCCTGATAGGGAAATACACACGTGCAAAAAATGGGTCACTCTACCTCTGTTTTGCTGATTTAAGCAGCGCCTTCGATCTGGTGGATCACGCCATACTATGGACTACCTTGCTAGAAATGGGAGCACCTAGGGAAATTATATATTTCCTGGCCCGCCTGTACGAGAGACTTAGCTCGAGTGTCCGATATGGGCCTTCGGGCGAATGTACAGATAAATTTCGGGTCAGGAGAGGTATTAGACAAGGGTGCGTCCTGGCACCCCTGCTTTTCACTCTTTTTATCAACGAAGTAGACTCGATCCTTAAGAAAGCACCAGCGGACGCCCCTAGAGTAAACACAAGTACCATCCCCGTGTTACTTTATGCGGACGCCGCTGTGTTGCTTTCTAGGACCCCCCGGGGTCTACAGCTCTTGATGGACAAATTTGTGGCCTTTATAGAAAAAAGAAAGTTGGTCATTAACAAGAGCAAGACATATGTGATGGAGTGTGGTGCTAGCAATGTTAAAACTAAAAAGCCCTATAGGTATCACATTGATGGCCAGGTGGTGCAATGTGTGGAAAATTTCTGTTACCTGGGGGTTACCTTTTCTAAAAATGGGTGCTGGAATGTTGAGCACAAGGTGGTGCGTGATAAAATGACCAGGAGCGCCAACGGAATATTTGCCTTTGCAAGTAAACTAGGTAGTAGAAGGCCCAAGGTAATGCTTAAGATTTTTGAAGCCAGGTGTCTCTCGGCTGCTCTTTACGGAGCAGGGGTTTGGGGGGTATCCAGGGTAGAACCTTTACAGGTAGAAGAGAATATTTTTCTGAAAAAATTACTGTGTCTCCCGACATCCACTGCTAATAGTCTGGTCCACAAAGAATTAGGATTACAACATCTAAATGATCTATTACTGTTGAGACCTTTGATGTTATGGCGCTCGGTCTGGATGAAAGACGAAACCTCATTTAACAGGACCATTATTGAGGATTGTCTACGTCTAGACTTTTTCCTTAAAATTCCATGGATTAAGTATACAATTGAATCCTTTTCCAGGGTGTTTGGATTAAACGTTATACTAGATCATTGTTCTGCCTCGGATCTCTCTAAAGAGAGTCTGAAGAAAATCTTTTTAAATCATTGTGCAGAAAAACGAGATATGGATGATCTCAAACTCTCCACCTGTATACGTTATAATCAATTGAACGAATTCGTGGGCCTACATCCCTACCTCCCCCAGGTGACCAAAGGGCAACACCGGTTTGTCCTCACCAGGATGAGGATGGGTACGGCCCACCTATTGGTTGCATTCCCTGAGATTAAGACGCGCCCTATAGGTCCATGTCGGTGTGACAATTTTTCAGAACAAAGCACAGAGCACTTTCTACTTGTATGTAACCTGTACAGTGAATATCGGAAATTCTTTTTAAAACCTCTATTTATTAAATATGGAGCAAGAACTATTAAAGCGGCAATGAAGTTACTTTTTAATCTACATCACCCTGACATCTGTTTTTATACGGCTAGTTATATACTCAGGGCTATCAGCTCTAGGAAAAGCATGATTTTTTAAATTCATAACTTTTAAAGTAATTTATTTATTGGAACCGTTTTTTTTATTATCTGACATATATATGTATCTTACTGTATTTTTAGCAGATTGCGATTGTCAAGTGTATTTTTTGTTTATATGTGCTGTATGTATTGTTATGTACTTTTATGGACATGATTTACATGTTTCCGAATAAAGTTTTTGACTTTGACTTTACACTGATTAATCACTGTACTCAGCCATGTGTCTTATCAAGACAGTACATTGGTGGTGGAATCAACTCTGCTGTGTTCCTGGTCAGAGAGACAATAGGCAAAGCACATCAGCATGCATCTTCTACTAGACCTACACAACAAAGAACTCTTTCTATGTGCCGCACATGGGTCACCCCCAATATTGATTGTGAATTGCCTGCCTGTAACACACAAAGTTGTTAATGTAATATGTTTAACTCTGGCCAAGACTCACTCCCTTGTAGTTGCTGGTGATCCCTCAACTGACCATCAAGCTCCGGGTTGGCCACCACCAGTATGCAGGCAATTAGGTGAGTCAAGGCCCAGCGTGTGCCCCATCCATGTTGGGAGTACATCCCCAGCTGGCCCTTTCTGATCTTCCAAATCCAGCACCTAAGGTCCTTCCCACCTCTTCCTGCAATGGAGGCTGCACTGGTCATTTACTTTAGGGTCCACACCTTCCAGGCAATGGCCCTACAAATGTCTTGCTTCTTATGGGCGTTGACTTGTATGGATACAATAGATGTTGAGACAGATTATAACTGCAAGTTTTAGGATAATGTTTGGTTGACACACATTTTGTATACACCTATCAGAAGAATTAATCAATAGTTAACATACTACATGTATAATTGTCATATGATAAGCACTACAAAGACATGTATACACACTTGTGTAGCCATCTGCTGAGTATCCTCAACCCTGGTCATGTCCTTCACTGACTAAACCAGCCCACTAACATAATGTAGCCACAGCCATTCAACATGTACTGTGATATTAACTATTATGAAACACTACACATCATTGTTACCTTCTGAAGGGGACTTTACAGCTCGGACCAAATGACTTGATGCATACAGTTCATACAGGATGGTATAGGCTACATCCTAAGGCTTTGGTCAAAATGAAAGGGCTGGCATGTGTGTCGCTCAGATCTTCCTCTATGGGGATGTGTGGACATGTTGACTACTTAAAGGGATATCATACTATGTCTGATTGAATTTGTGTGGTTTGTACTGCCATCACAGGACACACATCTTGCCATATGTGGCACGTTACAGGGGTGACATTTAACATACAGTTGTATGCCTTGTTTGATTGGTTGAATGTAACAAAGGAAGTGATTCACATATCAAAATCACTTAAGAAGTAACCAACTATCAGTACTGTTAATGTGTCACATGTGCAACAGATCTGTTCAGGGCAGGCATTACTTATGGAAAAGTGACAAAAGACCTGTGGTAGTAATGGGCTGGTCATTAGTAAATGTCATACATTTACAATGTGGGTCAATGGGAAGAAGTATCAGGTCCAGGAGTTACCTCAGTCACCACTCCAAATGTAGTCCATGTAAAAGCAATCAGGACTACTATTGGTTCAGAAAACTCATTGTGGATCAGCAGGTATACAGGGAGATTACTTTGTGCATCAGTTGTATTGTCACAGTAACTCTGGCCCAGCTGGGCCATGACCCAGACTGGGCACACCTCATTATTAGGACTTGCTCTCTGCAGACTGAGCATACTGCTCCCACATAAACATCACATTTCCACCAATTCAATACATAAAGGTACATCTTGTGGCCATCCAATATGTGACCGCAAGGTTGTGTGGTACTCTGAAGGGGACTGTGAGGTATAGCTAGCTCTTAATTACCAGTTTGGTGAGGCCTGATATGGGCTGAGTGATATGTGGGACTGTACACATAGTTAACAGTATTAACTGTCGATCCCTGCCTATGCACAGGTTAGACATTTTCGACCTTTTAGTGGATGAGAAACCTAACGCATTATTTCTCACAGAGACATGGTTGCATGCAGGCTCTGACATGACATAGCGACGGCCCTTCCCCCCAACTATGCGATCTTGAGGATGGATCGAACCCGAAAAACAGGGGGCGGAATCGCCATTGTATATAATAAAAAACATACATGCACCCTTGAGCCATTAGCAATCCCGGAGTGTGAAGCTGCATTCTTTAAAATCAGCTTGAATTCCAACTTCACATTTTCAGGCATCCTTATGTACCGGCCACCTGGAAGCTGCGCTAAATGGGCCACCGATCTGGCCAATTACATCACCCCTTTTCTCTTGGCGTCAAAAAACTTCTCCATTATTGGAGACCTTAATCTTCACCTAGAGGATAAATCTAATACGACTAGTGCAAATCTGTTAGAAGATCTTATTGCACTAAATATCCATCTCCTAAATTCGGGACCTAACCACAAGGCAGGACATTTATTAGATCCAATCCTTACGAATCTCTCACAACTTACCTGGAAGGACTCCACCCCGGTCTGTTGGTCTGATCATTTTTTAATTAAGTTTACTCTCATACCACCCACTACTTCTATAGACCATAAGATGGTATCGACCCGGCCTAAAATAAACTGGAAATTTCTAGATATTTCCAAACTTAACTCTGCACTTGGCTTGAATCCGCCTAAAAAGAACAACACTATGGAAAGTATTGCTAACGCCACTCAATTATGGCTTACCAATGCAGTAGAGTCTTGTTTACCCACTCTTAAACACAAGGGCAAGGTACATCGCCCTCCTGCCCCATGGTTCAATGACTCACTGAAAGGGGAAAAAACCAAGTGTAAGGCTCTTGAAAGAGCATGGCGCAAGGACTTTGACCCTGACAAAAAAACCAGGTATAACACTGCTAGAAATCTCTATCACACCGCATGTAAAAAAGCACGTGCTACATATGTAGCTGAAACGATAACAGGAGCTGCAAACAAAGCTAAAACTTTGTTTAACACGGTCAAAGACCTTGCGGGTGGGCAGATCACAGCCCCTTCACGCCCTCTAAGTGAGAAGCAATGTCAAGACTTAGCCCAATTTTTCTCAGATACAATTGACAAATTAATCGTTGAGATTGATAAGAACAACTGTAACACCACCTGGACGGAAAATTGGGAATATAATCCCACTATAAATCAAACCTTACAAATGTGGCCGCCCATTACAATCGATACCCTTACTACTCTCATGAAATCGATTAAATCTGGTTCTCCACAGGACCCTATCCCTATCAATGTAATAAAACTTCTGGAAACACCTGTCCTTGAAATTATTGCAGATACCTTAAATTCATCACTCGAGCTGGCCACAGTTCCTACCCTATGGAAACATGCCATAGTGACCCCACTGTTGAAAAAACCCACAGCAGACCCGGAACAACTAGCCAATTATAGACCTATATCACTTCTTCCAGCGTTTTCCAAATGTCTGGAAAGACATGTACACACAGCCCTTACCCTTTTTGCTGACGAAAATGCCCTCCTTCACCCCACCCAATCTGGTTTTCGAGCGGGTTTCTCCACGGAGACTGCCCTGCTAGGAATTTCTGAAACTATCAAGAAACTCCTCGACGACGGTCAAACGGTTGCGCTTATTTTACTCGCCCTAAGCGCAGCCTTTAACACTGTGTCGCACAATAGACTACTCACCACGCTTGAAAAAAATGGAATCGGCGGAATGGCCCTGCAATGGATTAGATCCTTCCTGAGCCAACGTACATACCAAATAGCATCTGCCACTGCAAGCTCTGGACATTTTAACTCCCCTCACGGGGCTCCACAGGGCTCCATTCTTAGCCCGCTCTTTTTCAATTTATATCTGAGACCCCTAGCAGAGTTAGTGGAAAAAGCTGGACTCACTTTTATGACGTACGCAGACGACTCACAAATTGTCTTTTCACTATCTGAACCCCAATCTTCATCGTCGTCTTCTCTCAAAAGTGGTCTCCTGAACATCTTCAACTGGATGTCAACTAACCAGTTGAAACTAAATGGAGACAAGACGGAGATCCTTCTTCTGGGCAAACATCCAGAGCTCTGGAATATATCACCCTGGCCTACACAGATGGGTGATCTTCCAACACCAGTGCCCCATGCAAGAAATTTGGGAGTAATTCTAGACAATACTTTGTCCATGAAGCAACAGGCAAGCAAAGGAGTGGATCTCTGCTTCACCATTATCAAATGGCTCAAGAAGATTCTGTGGGTGCTGCCGGTCCCCATGCAAAAAACAGTAGTCAATGCCTTAATTACATCCCGGCTTGACTACGGGAACATCTTGTACTTGGGGGCAAATAAAGCAGTCATAAAAAGATTACAGCTAGTACAAAATACGGCTGCCCGACTTCTTTGCCATATCCCTAAAAATACCCGCGTGTCCCCTTACTTACGTGAACTGCATTGGTTGAAGGTGGAAAATCGCATCAGATTTAAGGCCTTAAACTACATGTTTAAAATTAAATCAGGTACTGCTCCAAAATATCTTCAGACACTAGCACATCCCTATATCCCTACAAGAAACTTACGGTCCCAATCAGCTGCGTACCGAGATTCAAGCTCTCCAGGATGGGAGGAAGGTCCTTTTTCCACCTGGGTCCCACTATATGGAACTCACTTCCATTTCACATACGAAAGGAGGGAAGTCTCTCCAGGTTCCGTAAAGCGATAAAAACCTGGTTGTTCGATCAGTAACCTGAATGACCCAGCTATATTCTTCCATCTATGATGCTGTGTTCTCATGCGCCGGGAAACCCTTTTTGGGTAGCTGTTGCGCCATACAAGTTTATAAAATAAAATAAATAAATAACATCATCCTCAACTGCTTCTTACAGTATACATACACAGCTCATGGTGTAAAGCCTATACATTTCTTTGCACAGTTACCCTGATCTGATTAGAAAATATATCATAGATGCCATGAAATGTATACATGCATAGATATGTGCATGCAACACAAGTAGTATATAGGGCTTATCACCGATCACACAACACAACAGTGATGTTAAGTAAACATAGTACAGCGCTCCACAATCCATTACATGATTGAGGGACCGCAACATGTTACAACAGTAATCTGGATTCACTCTGGGACTCAGAGGCACTGTGTTGTTTGTGGAAATGGAAAGGATGGAGTTAAACAGAGTAAAATATGTATGTGAGATAGTTACCTGTTGCTCTGGTAAGTCATACAGCTGGCCATACTGGGGAAGTACCTATTCTACCAGTTTCTCTAGCTCATCTGGAGGGAAGGCAGGGGCCTTTTCAACTGCTTGGCCTGGCATGACTGCTCCCTGTGGCAAACAGCAACTGGAGTGAAGGAGGTATTGATTGCAGCAGTGTCAGGAGGCAAGTGAGTTATTTTCAAACCTTGGCGTGTATGTACACCATATACGCGGTCATCAGCATAGACTGACAAAGCCATTTCCATACTAGTGTCACAATCACCAATGTTAGCCTATGGCTGGGTCCACAGTGGATGGAATAGTTCGCCGCGTGGATCACTTCTAGCAGAGGCGGCAGATTCCGAATGTCCTATATGGGATGTCAGACATCTGCCTTTTTAGCGGTTGGAAGGACAGTATTGGTGACTGTTAAGTAGGTCACCAACACTAGAAATGTGTTGTAGAATGTTTACATATGTATTATTCAATTGTTCTGTATCTTCCTCTGAACAAACATCAGTCTAAGGCAGAGGTCTTCAAACTTTTGGGTGCCGAGACCCCCCTGTCAACATTTTCATTCATAAGGACCCCCTCCTGACAAACATTTCTAAACCTGTAGGCAGGGCTTCTGGAATTACGAGGCAGGTGAGGACCAAATTACACGGAAGGCTTGACTAAATTGTGTGAGAGGAAAATGTAAATGTTATGTGATGCCACGTTATTTTGGGATAGAATTGCTTCATTATTTTGACATTTTTTTGCTCACAATAAAACAGTACCCGTTTACAACCAAAATACAGCAATTAACATCAGAAAGATGTCTAGTCAACCTTTGTGATGGGCCTTCCACTCCGCAGGAATACGTGCTGCCACATTAGAAGCTCACCTGGCCCTGTCCGGGAGCAGCAGGGGTCCCTAAAACCCTGCCCTCGGTGGATGAGAAGAGTGCCCATGTGAGTGCACGGTGAGCGATGTAACAGTATGAGAATAGGGAAAGAGGAGTGACTGCAGGGTGAGTGAGGTGGCCATATGAATTTGAGTGTGGATATAAGTGCAGAGTGGGATGAAAGAATGCATGGTTAATGATGGGCTTATTTGAGCGAGTTGCAAATTGAGCAGTGAGGGGGCAGGTGAATGAGGTGTCACATGAGTGCAGGATGAGTGCAGATGAGTAGCGTGACTGCAGGTTGAGGTACAGGGAGAACAACGCAAGTGCATTGTGATTGCTGAGTGATCACTGCGAGTGCAGGGTGAGAGGGTGAATGATGTGAGTGCATGGTGATCAGTGTGAGTGCATTGTGATCGCTGTGAATGCAGGGTGAGCATGAAAGTGAAGTGCTAGAATGAGAAGTGAGTTCTCTGAATGCAGGGTGCCTTTCCAGACACTTGAAGTAATTCAACATACTATTGACTGCGGCGTAGGGTTTAAGATATAGGTTAAACTATTGCTATTATGACATTAATCAGGGATCGAGGGTGGAGGAAATAAATATTCTGATCTTGCAACATACTTCCAGTCCTATGATTAGGGTTGCCTGCTCAATATTTTGATGTCCCAGACGGTACAAAAATAAGCAGTCACGTAAAGCTGTATATTTCAGCACTCATCTGTGCATACTTGGAACTGCAAATAGAAATAGAAAGCACTTTTTTAATTGTGTTCTAGGGCTGCCTCAATGATCCATGACTGATAAAGGGAACAAAGACCGAAAAGTCACATTACGAATGTATTTATTTATGCGTTTTTATATAGCGCAGATTTTACCCGAAGGTGTCAGAGCGCTTCACAATAGGAGCAGTAATGTTACATGAGGAGAAATTACAAGTGAACAAAGTACAAAAGCAAACGTTAAGTTACATGAGGCAAAAGTGACAATAGCGAGCAACCAAAATACAAGAGGTAGCAAACGGTACATTACAGGAGGAAAAAGTGATGTGTGCAAGTTACAAAAGCGTACAAAGTAAAAGTAGAGGTATAATACTGCAATAAATGGCACACTCAAACACAAGAACAAACGTTACGTAGGCAATGGTGGCACTTGTGCAAGTACATAAAGCAAACAAAATGTGAGAGGTAGCAAACAGTGTGTTGAAAAATGGCTGGTATTTTTTTCTTCTGGCAACTCTACTTTTTATTATTTCTTTTCATGAAATACATACTCACACTATTGCAGTAAATGTAAAATACAAATGTAAGGGAAAGGCTGAGTTGGGCCCCAGGGGGTACTGGAACTATTAAAAAAAACTAAGCCTCAGTGACCAGTTTTCAAAAAGGTATGTAAATATGCAAATGGCCGTTAACGACCTGTGAAACTCAGGGGTGCCGGGGCTGTGCTGGAGATAAGACTGCAGACACAGCCCAGCGGAGCTCACTGCAGCTGGAGCAGAGACACTACGGGGGAGGAGGGGGGCTGAATCCCTGTAGTCAGATGGGGCCCGGGCAGAAGTGTGATCGGGAATGCGCGACCCCCTTTCAATCACTCCGTGGCCCCCCTGGGGGTCGCGCCCCACACTTTGAAGACCCGTGGTCTAAGGTGTTACGGTGCATAAACAATATATTACCGCAGTGCATAGTACACTGCTGGTACAGTATTTTGAGAACAATTTAAACTAGGCAATATTCAGGTACTAACGATACATTTTTGGATGTATAATGTGCACATTGCTGTTTCAGACACATTGAAAACCACAAGGGGGATTAAAGGTGGATTTTGGACAGGAGACAATTATCATGTGTTAAGCTTTCTGAAGTAGTTATGTTTTGTCACATTAAGTTTTGGCTTACTCTTCATATATATGTTACTGTGGACACTGACCAATTTTCAAAATAGTTTTATCTCCACACATAGGTACCCTGTGAGAGGGAGGAGACAGCAGCCTCCAGTGTACCGCCCATTTTCAGACCTTCAGACCATAGAAGAAAGGAATGTCATCAAGAAGTTTCATATGAATAGGCAAACGATACATGATTAATGTCATCAGTTGGAGCTTGATTTCCTTCCTCGAAACACTAAACCCACATGCATCTGACCTATTGTGAGACTTATGGCAGTAATGCATTTTATGGCCACAACTTCCTTTAAATACACTCTGGTTATCTCTGGTGGTATGTCACAATCACTGTTCAGTGGTGTACTACAGGACATGCTTTTAGCAATGATGAGACACATTGACAACTTCATCCAGTTCCCCAGATGTGAGGATTTAGACAATGGGAAGGTTGAATTTTATGGATTTGGTCGCATCCAACTTGTTGCTGGAGCAACTGATGGCACCCATATTGCCTTTGTGCTACCACACGCCGGAGAACAAGTTTAACATAACAGGAAACACTTCCATTCTATCAACTTTCAAATAGCCTGCTTACTGGCTTTGTACATCTCAAAAGACTGTGCCCAGTTCCTAGGATCAGCCCATGATTCCTTCATACTGCGGAACAGCACCATTCCCCAGCTGATGTTGCAACTACTACCGGAGAGGACCTGGCTTATTGGGAAGTTTGATCTGTCCTAACTTTTTGTGGGTGATGTCAGGTAGTATGATCAGAAAGTGTGTAACTGATTGTTGCACTTATGTCTGTCTTCCATCTAGGAGACTCAGCATATCCAAACCATCCATGGTTCTTGACACTGCTCGGGAATCCAACTATGACATGGGAAGACTGCTTCAAAGAGTCCTATGGAAGAACACTGCAGCCAGACAAGAGGGCTATTGGGCCTAGAATGCCAGACTCAGATGTCTGTACAAGACTGGGAAGCCTTCCTCAACTCACCTGGGAAGGTGTGTCAAATCCTCTAGGCCTCCTGCATGCCTCACAACATCGCCCTGCAACTAAACATCCCTTATATCAAGACCATGAAGTGTCTCTGGCTGAGGATCCTGAAATGCCACATGATGATAGTGGTGAAGAGGAAGGAGCTGACTTGCCTCAAGATTTCATCAACAACTTCTTTTCATTATTATTATTATTATGACCTCCCAGCGCTAAGCACGAACACAGAGAAGCGAGAAAGGAGGAAGTTAGTCACACTCATAAAACAACCAGGTTTTTATTTTCTTCCTGAAGGTGGTTTCTGATGCTGTGAATCTTAACTCCCTAGGAAGAAAGTTTCATAACTTGGGCGCAAGGTGGGAAAAGGCTCTTCCCCCCATCTGGCCCTTTTATTCTGGTAGTGTTTAACAATTGCTCAGAGCCTGACCTCAAGTTTCTCTTAGGGCGGAACAGGCCTACTAGATTTCTAATCTTGCTGGGCCCTGTGTTGTTTATGGCTCTATATGTGAGGCAAAGTACTTTAAACGTAATTCTTGCCTCAATAGGGAGCCAATGTAGCTGTCTGTGATGCTTCTTCACTGTTTCCTTCATTGGGCTCTGACACAGAATTCTAGCCTCTGCATTCTGGACTAGTTGTAACTTATTGACAACATACTTAGGAGTGCCCAAAAGGAGCATGTTACCATAGTCCAGGTGGGACATGACAAGGGAGTGTATTAACGTTTTCCTCAGCTGTAGAGAAATTGGGTCAATGATTTTTCTGACCATTCTTAACAACACAAAACAAGTACCTGCGACGTTGTTTGCCTGGGTATTCATGGTGAGCTCCTTATCCATCCAGAAGCCAAGATGTTTGATGGCAGTACTCAGGACTGGAGTGTTCCATAGGCAGCATGGCCAGCTAGCCAGGGGCCTGGGTAGCCCTACAATGCCATGGAACATCAGTTCGGCTTTGTCCCCGTTTACTGTCAGACAGCTAATTGTCATCCATTTGACCACCTGTTCAAGACAGGGCTCCAGCTGGCTTGATTCACCAATGATCCTGGAGTCAAGAGACACCAGAACCTGGGTGTCATCAGCGTATGAGATTACTGAGATGCCACATCCTTGAATTAGGTCTGCCAGCGGGCGCATATAGATATTAAATAACGTGGGGCTAAGCGTTGAGCCCTGTGGCACCCTGCATGTGAGTGGCTTACTATCAGAGAAGAGGCTGCCTACCATAACCTGGAACACCTTCCCTCCAGGAAGAACCCCAACCAGTTCAGGGCATTCCCTTGAATACCAATTTCCCGGAAACTGTTAGTCAGCAAGCCATAGTCAACAGTATCGAAGGCTGCAGTTAGGTCTAGGAGCAGTATTGCAGCTGCTCCTTCTTGATCCAGGGTCATTTTAAGTTCTTCAGACACCACTAACAGGGCAGATTCTGTGCTGTGCTGGAGATGGAACCCCATCTGTGTATGGTGTAACCAAAGATGATCTTCCAGGAATTGTGATAGTATTTTGTTAACATGTTTCTCCACAATTTTACCAATAAATGGGAGAAATGATATCGGTCAGAAGTTCTCTGGCCAGGCAGCATCCAGACTAGCTTTTTTTAGCAGTGGCTTTATTATTGCCTGCTTCCGTGGTGTGGGGACAGTGCCTGATGGCAGAGAAAGGTTTCAAATTCCAACAAAACATGGCAGAAGGGCCTCCATGTACAAAAACACAAGAGAGTCTCTGGACACACAATACTAGGAGGAGGCAGGGAAAAACTATAATCATAAACGAGAAAACCTCCCCTAGAACACATTATACATATGGGTACTAACTCCAATTCTTTTCAAATATCAACATTGTCCCACACAGAGAATTTTATTTGAAAAGCATATGTCTATTTATTATTTTTTTCAAATATCATTGATAAATCCAATAGCAATAAAGACATGAACATATATATACTCTATTTACATCACTATACATATATAATACAGCCCTCACACAACATAAATACATCCAACAATCTCATACCCATCCACACCAACATCAATAAAAACACTAAACAATATTAAAAAAACAAAAATTACAAAAAAACACAAAAAGTTTACAATCATATATATACAGAAAAAACAAGCAAAAGAAGCGCCGACGCGCGTTTCGGAACAGGACCGATATCCACCAATCCTTCGTCAGGGCGCAATAAAAGTAAATATTTCTTTATTATCTTCTCCGAAATAGAGAGTATGATATTGAGTCAAATTAGGCAGTTTCTTATAACATAGGTGGATTTTAAATCAGGGCTGTTTCTTCAATTCCTTTAACTGTATGCTTATATAGTATCACTGAATCAGTACTGGAGACATAATTCAAATTCAGATACATACACTCACAGGTGTAGAATGGTAAAATCCTGCTCGTACTCTTCCTTAACTAATGGCAGCAAAGTGCGGATGTAAGGCGCGGTCTCGTCAGTCCGTGCCTTACATCAAGCAGCAGGTCAGGCCTCTGAGGGTTCAAGTCAGACTCCAGACAGCAAAGCAGTCCTTCCAGGTGCATCAAAGCGGGCTTGTGGAGTACACAGCAGGCCAAATCAGCAGAAAGTCCTCTGAGATATCTTCCGCAGGTCTAGAAATTTAACTTAAGAGTGGGTCTGCGGGTCCCCTTTTTATACATGGTACCTTCCTTGAAGTAGGAACATTTTCTAGAGAATTTTCTTTGTAGAGATTGAAGTTTCCTGACTCCAAGCTGGCTAAATAAACAACGGAGGGGTGACAAGTCCTTTGTGTGAAGGCAAAGCACAGCCTATTCACTTGCAAGTGTGGCTATCCACAGCTCCATCCCCAATCCTGCCAGTTGATGGTTGAATAAGGCACACCTAATCCATCTATTGTGGGGCTATCTGGGATGAATAAAGACATTACAACTGCCAACTACACCCACTCATGTGACCCAGGTTAGGCTGCAGGCACAAAACAGTTTATTGCAGGAAAAGGTCAACTTTCAAAAAGTGGTATTTTCAAAATTGTAATTTAAAGTCCACCTTTACCATGAAAGATGATATTTAACTACAATTTTTCAGAGGCAAAACATGAAATTCTTGCATGTCCCCCAATAAACAGTTAGCACTTATTAAATGCAAGAAGGCATCACAATGTCATCCTATGAGAAGGTAGGCCTCACAGTAGTACATCGTGAATTTAAGAGTGTTTCACTACTAGGGCTTGTAAAACTTAAGAGGACACGTCCAAAATTACAGTGCACCCTGCCTAAGGGCTACCAAGGGCCAGGCTTAGGTGAGATTTATATGTGATAAAAGGGGAGTTTATGGTGTGGGCAGTGGGTTATATTGCTAAATCGAATTGTCAGTTTAAAACTGCATTCAAGCTGCAATGGCAGGCCTGAGTCATATTGTAAGGGGGCTACTTAAGAGGGTGGCATAATAAGTGCTACCGACCCATTGCTAGCATTGAAGTTACAGGCCCTGGGTACATGGTATAGCACTCTAGAAGGGACTTATACATAAATGAATATGTAATCAGGTGTGCACCGGGTGTCCCATGTTTAAAAGAGATAGCAAAAGCAAGTTAGGGCTGGTTAGCAGTGATAAAGTGCACGAGTCCTAAAGCCAACCAAAACTAATTTAGCAAAAATAGGAGGGTTGAAGTTAAATGTTTGGGGGAAGACCACCCTAAGGCTGACAGATCTAACACAATGTATAATTCTGATGTTCACTTTTTGAACAGTGTGTCCAAGGCATATTTTCTTACAATTAATCCACTAGGCATGAATCGCATTTTCTGTGTTGAGTTAATGTGTTGGCGTAAAGTAGCCTTAGTATTTCCATGCCCATACCTTTTGGTATTGTAACTCTTTGGCCATACACTGAATTGCCCACGTCTGTAATGACCAATACAGGCGATAAGCTTCACTGTGCAATCAAAGTCTCATCAGTTTCCCTGTGGCATTGGGCATGTACATCAATGTCTCCAATATTTTTGCCTTTTTTGAAAACAAATAGAGACAGTCCATGAAAGTATCCAGAGAGAGGTGGTTAGAAACCAGTGTTTTTGGTTTAGTTTGTCTGGCTGGTTTGATTTCCCTTCAGGGTAATAAAATGTCTATGAAGCATGCTCCGAATTGCTAACTTTTTTTGAGGAGAACATAACATTTAAGAAAAATCTCTTTTGAACTTACAGTTCCTCCTGATACACAAACATTTGCCATACTAATCCTTATCATGTAAATAATGTAGGTGATGGTAGTTATATGTCGAAAAAGCGACTGTGTCTGTGGCTTTTGACTATGATGTAGCACAGAGATTTGATGAAAACATCTACAAAATAAATGGACCATGTGTCAGATAACATGGAAAATTGAAGATCAATGACTTGTTCACCAAGCCAGTTCACAAAGGTGTTTAGTGTAGATGAATCAACTTTCCAAACGAGGGAGTCCTCACCTATATATCTATTTACAAAAATCAAATGATTCATATAGGGATTGATGTTAGTATAGGTCTGTGTCATTTTATATAGGTTCATGAACAAATTTGGCAGTTTGGGTCAGTACTTGTTCCAATCTCCACACTTTAACCTAAAGTAGAAGAATATCTAAATCTGAAAGAGTTATTCTTTACTGCATTCTCCTCCACACCTACAATAAATTCAATGTGTAGGTAAAAGGTACGTGTTTAGAAATGTCTTTGCCATAAACATGGCTTCTGTTTGGGGTTTTATATTATAGTGTGAATAGCCATGGTAATGAATAAAATATGGTTTGCATCAAAAGTCCTCTGTCTGTTCAATGAGGTCCATCCTATCCCTTATCAAGGATTGAGTCTTGGACATAAAATGTTTGATAAATGTATGACCTTACAGGCAAGATGGTTCTAAAGTGGAACTAGAGCTTGACACATCCTTGGTGATCCTGAAGACATTCTGGTATATTGGGTAAGGTGCAGAGGACAGGGGCCCAATGTTGATATTTATTCAGAAATGTATACTTATTTTTACTGATGAAGCTCAGGTAATTTTCACAGATATTAAGAATACTGATATGCCTACAGACTGAGCATGGAAAATCCCATGTCAGTCAGCATGTTACTGATAATTATTTATCAGTTCCTGTAATGTACTCAATGGTATCCTAAATCAAAATGTCACCACCTTCTACAGCTTTGATGACAATCTCAGAGGTTTACTTAGAACATTCATAGAGAAACACACATTAAAATAAATTTCTTGTCACATATAATGATTCTTCTTAGTATTGGTATTGTATGTACTTTATTCGATAACATTGTTTATCATAAAAGTATGCACATCCTTTACAGAAAAAAAAGAACCGCCAATACATTCTTACATACAACTGTAATTAATAAATACAAAAATATTTCTTTTAAAAATAAGTATATGCAATAAAAACAGAAGTACATAATCACATAAAAGCAGCATACCATAAAATCAATATAAAAGCATCTATGGGCGGATTTGCTTTATCCTTCGCAAGCGTGTCTGCCAGGCACTTCCCAAATATTTTGCTACCCCACAGACCATAACTAGGGAAGACGTGTCAGTGGTGAGAACCCACATGGCCATCTTAAGACACCTAAGGTCCAGCTCTTTGCATATTGGTTTCAACCATGTCTTCCTTGCACCTCTGTCTGCTGGATATGCAAATAAGAAATGAGCCACAGACTCTTTAGGGGCTGCACACCCAGGGCAAGATGTTGCAGGAGAACTTAACTTTTTCCTCCCTGCAGTAATTTCATTCACCTTGAGGGTCCCGTACCTTAATTTTAAATAGAGTGATCTGTCTAGGGGGTTTTGTATAAAATCAAGGAACGGTTCGAGTTTCCTTACAGGATTGAACTCTAGAAACTGCTCAGTAAGGATACCCCCTTTGCCTCTAAACATGTCCTCCTCCTGTACCCAGTCCCAATAGAGTTTCTTCATTACTTGCTTGGGGGGTGGCATTTGGCTAACCCATATTTCATTCAACCCTAGTTTTAAAACCAGCTGTCTAAGGTTACTCAGCCACTTGATCTTATTGCTCGAGTTGAGTATGATCAGTTCATCCAGAACAGCCGCATATTTTGACAGTTCTAGAGTTCTTCTAAGGCGTACCCAGAAGAGTAGCGGGTGGAGACAGACTATGTCTTTCAATGAACGCCTACCCATATCTTGTCGTACGGGTTTTACCGGGGTAGAGATGGGGAATGAAACCAATTCTCTCAGGAACTTATTTTCTGATCTCACTAATTCAGTGGTATTCTCGAACCCCCACAGCTCAGATCCATAGACTGCCGAGGACAATGCTTGACCTTCTTACACAGCCAGGGCCTGGGCTACAGGTTTGCTCACAGACTCTCGCTGTTCCTGTAAGATCGCTCCTGAAACTCGTTTGTGGTTTAATAGCATTCTGGCCATATGGGTCTTCCAATTCATCCGAATATTAACCCTTACCCCCAAATAGTTGAATGAGTCTACCAACTCCAATGGAGTACCATTAAGGGAGACATTATTCTTAAATCTCTTTGAAGGTGCAATGGCCATAAGCTTTGTCTTGGTAGAATTGATAGTAAGACCTCTATCCTTACAGAATGAGCTAAAGCGATCCAGCCGCTTTTGAAGGCCAGAAGGGGTTTTAGAGATCAGGAGGGTATCGTCAGTGAAGAGTAGGGTAGGTGTTTTTTGCCCCGCCAGGTAAAAGGTACGTGTTTAGAAATGTCTTTGCCATACACATGGCTTCTGTTTGGGGTTTTATATTATAGTGTGAATATCCATGGTAATGAATAACATACGGTTTGCATCAAAAGTCTTCTGTCTGTTCAAAGAGGTCAATCCTATCCCTTATCAAGGATTGAGTCTTGGACATAAAATGTTTGATAAATGTATGAACTTACAGGCATGATGGTTCTAAAGTGGAACTAGAGCTTGACACATCCTTGGTGATCCTGAAGACATTCTGGTATATTGGGTAAGGTGCAGAGGACAGGGGCCCAATGTTGATATTTATTCAGAAATGTATACTTATTTTTACTGATGAAGCTCAGGTAATTTTCACAGATATTAAGAATACTGATATGCCTACAGACTGAGCATGGAAAATCCCATGTCAGTCAGCATGTTACTGATAATTATTTATCAGTTTCTGTAATGTACTCAATGGTATCCTAAATCAAAATGTCTCCACCTTCAACAGCGTTGATGGCAATCTCTGAGGTTTACTTACAACATTCATAGAGAAACACACATTAAAAGAAATTTCTTGTCACATATAATGATTCTTCTTAATTATATTATCAATATATTTCATAAGAATGTCCTCAAAGGTGATGATGATTTTCTGGAATAGTATTAAGTATGAGCGAATTTTGCAGATTTGCGGTCCGCGAAATCTAGCAAAATGGCAAAAAAATCTGCGAACTCATGGATTTGCACAAATATATACTGGAGTACTTTGTACTGGCTAATCAGTAAGTGATAGCTTGTTGGGTAAATGCATAGTGCTTTTCCTGCACTGCAGCTGCGTAAGGGCCAGAAGAGTTGCCTCCAGTGAGCACGTGGGTCTGTAACTTTGCCACTGCACCGAAAGGCGCCGAGGTCCCTCGAGTGAGCTTTCCATCATAGTGAGGAAAGGGCACGAAGACTTTGCATACCCTAGTGTGTGTGGGGCGAGGCCAAATGGGCGGGGCTTCTATGCGAGTTCACATGCCTCTTGTTTATAAAGGGTCAGAGACCGATCAGAGCAGCAGATGAGAAGGAAGCAGCCTCCTGGTCACAGGAAGTACACAGTGATTGGGCTCGAGAAACTCATGGATGCAAAGACCTCCTTCAAGGATTACATCTAATTTTAGACGGTAGATATAGGGAGGAAGCACACCTGCCTAGCCTCGACCGTGCTCACTAGTTGTTTGGGCTGATTATAATGCGTTACTGAATTTGAGCTTCAACTCTGGCATGTGCAAAAAAAAAAGAAATCCGCCGCAAGCGGATTTGCAGATTTTTGGGCAATTTCGCGAAATTTGCAGATCACAAAATTGGCCAAAATCCACAAATTCCGCGAGCGGAACGGATTTTGCGCCCATACTTAAATGGTATACATAGTTGGATTGAATACAGATGGAAGACAAAGTCTTGCGGCATCTTGTATTGATGGGTCATGGTTATTTTTAAAGAGGTGATGCAACTATAGCTTGTGGAAGAATTTGCAGAGCTCAAATTTGATATTGTAAGATTCACGTTGTTCAGTTGGCACAAAAGACAAGGTTCTACTAAGGATCCCAATCTTTATAGCTAATAAATTATACTTTGATAGATTGAAATAGGTGCCAATACTGTTATTTGTTAAGTCAGAAGAATGGTGTCCTCGGAATTGCTTACCAGTTGTAAATTGCTACTAAGTATGCCTCTTATTTCCAATGGTCAGTACTTCTCCAACCTTTGGAAAGGACAAATTCCCGTCTTCTCTGACCTATCCTATAAACCTAGGTTGTTGTAATTTTGGATCTAAGGGTCCAGAGGTGGATTCAGGTGACAAAGGTCCTGTACTCCTCCTAAGTAGTGGAATGCATGGACATCATTTAGGGGTTTACAGGGGTGGCAGCTGTGAACCCTGGTTGCCTTCTGAGACACATAGCAGTGTCCTGGTTGCCTCTGGCTTCATAGGTGGGAAGGGTAGCATCAGAAACAGAAGTTAAGCAAGGTTCTACTGAGCTTTCTGTGACCCTCGGCTACATTGTGCATTTAGTTGTCTCCGGAAGTCCCTGAACATGTGAAGAGAGCACAAAATACAGGAGAATGAGAGAGAGAGCTAGAAGGGAAAGGCTAGGAGGAGAAAGTAACAAAAAGAAAAGGAAGAAAGCAAAGGCAGGTGTGTGTATGCGTGAGAGAAATAGCGAGAGAGACTAAAGAGTCATCAAAAAGATGTTACAGGTGTAGGAGATATAAATTGGTGTGAAAGAGAGTAAGACTGGTGAGAGTGATAGGTGATATGCACATCAATAGTTGACCAAAAAACAGCAACGAGGCAGAGACAGGTGGGGACTGATGAGAGGGGGGTCACTATATGAGAGGTTTGATGCAGATAGAGAGAAAGCTAATGAAGATAGGCAGCAAGAGAAGAAGAGACAGCTGTGACAAAAGTGATAAAGAGACAGCTTGTGATAGACTGAGAGACAAGGGAAACAGAGAGAGAATGTGAGGATGAAACAGAGATTAGAAAAAAACCACATGCAGGCATATATGTAAGTAATATTGAGATAGACAGGTAAGATCAATATTGACGAGGGAGTAAGCTAGTTGAAAAATAAACAGAATAGGTGAGTAGGTCAGATGAGAGAGGGGAAGATCTGAGATATTATAAGCAATGCTGTGGGAAATTATCACTCAAACGAGTATACCCATACGCAAAGACGGACTACAAAAGACACAAATCGGACCAAGAATCAACTGATGTGAGTGATTCTTCTTCTATAAACTCAGGCACAGAGGGATGGGCCAGTAGCAATTCTAATCACATGCTCCTATAACCCTGGTTTCCACCCACACCAGCTGTTCTACTGGCAAGGCCAATATGGCCCCCAACCTTTCCCTGAACCCCCCGGTACCACTACATATTGAGTTTTACAGTCTAAGTCTTTTTTTGAGAGAGGCAGTTGGAGAGGCAGACGTGGCACAAGAGGAGGTAAGAAGATTCAGTGTATGAATCCAACGCAAGAAGGAGTGAACATATTGTTTAAGATGAGAGAGCCTCAACCAGGCCTGAGTAGCCAGTGAATGGGGTGGTAAGCCTCACAAATGGGGTCTTCCCAAATGACAAAATAGCCATACAGAAAAAGGGACTTGGTTTTGTACCCACAACACAGATTGACAGATTTCAAACACTGTGGGCCTGATTCACAAAGGTAAACTGAGATGAAAGTCTAAATTTACGACTTTCGGTATTCACAAAGGGCATTTACAATTAGTAAAGTTAGTCTTCAAGCGGCATGAGAACAGAGTTAGGATTGGCTGCAGTGGAGTCTGGAAACCTGTTCCTGCAGAGGAGAGGAGCAGAAGAGCGCGACACAGCTAGCTGCAGGTAAGTTTATTTTTTTACATATTTCGTTTTATGTTGTAATTTTTTGTCTGTCATCCCCTGACCCCTTCCCCGTCCCACCCCAACACTCTTCGACAACACCATCAGCTACTGGATTTACAATGAGTGACAACTCAGGGTTTCTGTTTTAAAACTTGGTAAAATCTCATTCCTCCGTGTCTGCACTGCAAAACGTAGCATCACACAGTTTTCACCCCACAAACATAGCAAAGTTTGAACTTGGGAAATTGAAGTAGGAAAACAAATCTCAGGTACAAGTGCAATTTGTAGTCTACTCACAACATTAAATCAGGCATGAAGACCATTTTTTCCACATGATGGAAGACATAGTACTTTCAAGTCACTGTTTAGGTCTGTCATTGAGGCAGATTTTGCTTTCAAGGAAAAGGGAAGTTTTAATAATGAGGAAGGGAAAACCTCTCTAAAACTACCAAAACACATCAGCCTGGAACCAAGTTGAGACCACCAGATGGTTTATATACTAAAGTGTGAAAAGAAGTTATGGTTGTAACCTGCGATATACTTTGGAAATGTTTTTTTTTCACTTTGTTCCTCTACAATGTACCAAATATCGCTACCAAAAGCATAGAAGATGGTAGACATTTGTTTAGAGAGATTTACACAATATTTACAAGCACTAATCATATCTATTTTCCATTTCCTATGCATGGTTTTCTACTGTGCTGTTCTTTTTCAGGGCTTAACTTGTGTATGTGGTTGCTGGTGGTGGGTGCCAACATTCATTTTGGTGATTAGGATTTATTTTTCAGAATTTTCATTGTCAGATTTTAACCCAGGACAGCAGAGAGAAAGACAAAAAGGAAAAAACCAGGAGAAAAAGAAAATTGGGAAGCAAGTGACAAAGAGACAACATGCTGAATAAAATCAAGCTACAAGAGTGATAAAGAGACAGGAAGTGTATGACAGTGGAAGAAAGAGGCATAAAGTAGCACTAAAACTAGGTTGCCTAGGTATTTCGCACCTTTAGCAATTGTGCAATGGCGAGTTCATAAGATGAAACTTTAAGACCCTGCACTTATTTTTTTTATTCAATTTTTTAACCAATTAATCACTTTTCCACAAGACTATGACCCAACATTAACATTTACAAACACAAAATAATTCGTTTAAATTCATTGTCAACCATACGTTTTATCCCTACAACTTGTAATTGGTTGCATGCCTGTTTTTTTGTGCTAATTAATTCTCTTACTAATTGTTGTTCTGTAGTCTGTCTCAGTGTATACGTACCTCCTAATGTGCCAGCTTTCTGAAGATGCTTTCAAGAACCTTGACTGTGATTTGGTTACTTTGCACTCCTGATTTCCTACTTCGACATTCATCTTGGCAGGTGACTTTGAAAATAATATTCTTTCATGTTGACGAACTTCAGCAGGATGCATTGAGTTCATGTTAGAACATTGGAATGTTGAGAGCCCCATTGAAGACCAATAGAGTGGCTCTGGGCTTATAATGGCTGGCAGAAGCCTGGGGCTCAAACATTCCAAAGTTTGTCTTTCTGGTTCTCCCTTTTTAATTATAGTTCTAATTTTTTTGTCAGCTCGCTTGCTATAGATTTATAAATGTAACAGATCTCAGTGGGGTGGCTACACCTCATCTCACCGGGCCCCCAAACTCTGGAATACCTTCCCCCTTGAATTTCGCCAGCAGTCCAATGATCTTTCCTTCTGGATGGCCTTGAAGACCTAGCTTTATGGTAAGTGGCTCTGCTGCTAAATTAATTGTTGTTGACTATTTGAGTGCTGGGAGGCCTTTAATAGCTATCTGCTTCACAAGAAAAATAGAGTAGAATAGAATAGAATAGACTGGAATAGAACAGAATAGAACGTTCTACCGGATTGGTTAGAATTCTCTAATAGCCTTATAGCCCTTCTGCCTTGGGCAATAGATGTTGTTAAAGGCCTCGCCTGTGGCTTGGACATAAAACTCAAGTTTAAGGTCTTGAACAACTGGTATAGCCTTCTGCAGTGGGCTATAAGGGTATATGAAATACTATCAAATATCAGGCTATGTCTCGCTGCTTACTCTTTAAACATGAAGACTGGGGGTTAAAGTGAACTATGAGACAATCTGTTTGGAGTATAGGTAGTTTGAAAGGATAGGCTATAGGGTGTCAGTTTGTTTTAAGACACACCAAACTGACAAGCTGTAAATTACCTTTACAAATACTACAAAATATATCAGTAGTTAAGAAAGCACACAAGAAGCACTTTATTTGTCATTCCGAGGTGTGACGAAAAAAAAGACGTTACAACGATTTTTAACAAACCAAGACACATTACTGTGGAAATTATAAATATTTGCAGACACGTGATTTCCACAAATTATTGTTTGAGCACTATATGGTTATATCAGTAAAACCATGTCAGTGCAAATTTTGTGACAAGTTCAATTGAACGTGCCTTCAGTAAATGGCATGCTACCACACCATATTTTAGCAACATATTGTCAACAGTGTACTTCAAAATGTGCCACTGTCCACATGCCTTACATTTGCCTCTCTCCTCGTGTGTGCGTATCCTTGTTCTTTGTGGAACACTTGGAATGTTCACAGTCCATGTGACTTCAGTGATGCAACACTGATGGCAGCACCCCCACTCTGAAAAATGTTTGGCAACAGTGCCAGAAGATATATCTGAGTATTGTCACTTGCAGTGCAGCATAATTTAATCAGTCTTAATGGTTGTTTCCCAACTGACAGTCCAGCTGCGGATATTTGCAGATATAGTAAGTCTGAGGTCCGGATAGACTATTCTCTTTGTTCCGTTAGAGTAGTTTAAATTAATTGAGATGTTAATGTAGTCGAATTGTGTCTCAGTGTTCACAGTGGCATGGAAATGACTTTAAGGAGGCAGTAGTAAAAAAAGATTAAGTATACTATTGAGCGAAATTCTGTCTATAGACCAAATGCTCATACCCACAGTAAAGCATTAAATGGCAGCAGCTGGTGATCAACAACATGGTTACAAAGCAGCTCGGCAGCAGTTCAGTCCTATAACATTTTAGTGAGACTTCTAGCTGTAAAGAGATGCCATCTGCACTGGCACCTTGTGTTTTTATTCTTCATGTGCCTATTCAGTGAAGGAGGGCTATGCATCCGGTAGTGGCCAGAGAACTCCCAAATGCCTGACCTGAAACCATCCAATGGTGAAATGTGTCTTTGGTTTCGTTGCTTCTGAACCTCAAATATTTACTTTCCTGCACTATGCCAAATATTGTGATCCTGCGCAATTCATTTTGTATCATTTTCAAAATCGTTCTCCTTTATTGACATATCTCTCCTTATGCTGTTCAGCTGCTGTGCCAGGGGACAGGCCTTCTCTAGCCGTGACTGTGAATGCAGCGTCACAACGTGCTGTGTGACCTCAAACCACTTTAATAACGTGTCCGCCCAGTCGCTTGCTCTTTGCCCCTGTGAGCATGAACTTGCTGTACTTTTACTGTTCCAGTTCGCTGGAGTCGCATTTCACATATTTCATACGCGTTGATTTGGGTGTTACTTGGCATTCACCAGGGTTGTCGAATGGCAGTTGTTTATTTCCTGAAACTCGTTTGCTGTGAAGTGAAACTTAAGTTTCGGTTTCATTTCCGACTTCCTGAGCCACCAGGGCTGCTGCGAACCCGCTACACAGCCAGGGCCGACGCCACATGCCCCCTCTGCCTGGCGTTTTACAAAGATACTGTGATCACAGAGTGTGAGCACAAAGTCTGCCGCGCCAGTACCCTTGGGTCTCCCTAGGCAGGGGCGGCCTTAGGCATGTGCAAACTGTGCACCTGCACAGGGCCACCAAACCCCAGGGGCCACCATGCCAATATATATTCTTAATATAATAATCCTCTGAGGATGGATACATATTTGCGTGGCGGCCCCTGGCAGGGATTTGGCGGGCTCCGGCTCTGTTCCACTTCCAAACACCCTGACCCCCCCCCCCACTCTTCACTGGCCTCTGCGCAATGCCACGCCCAGACCCCCTCTTCCGGGGGCCCCCTACCTACGCTTCCTGCACAGGGCCACCATGAGCCCAGAGCCGCCCCTGCCCTAGGGGTTTGCTTTCATCGGCCCCATCGGCTCTCAGTGGCCCCAACAGCGCTAGGATGCCTGGCTTCATCTTGGGGGTGCCCAGGAGTGGGCCCTTCACAGAGAAAGGCCAGGAAGGGTTCCACAGCGGTATGTGTACAGCGCCTTGAGACCCCTTCGGGCGTGATTCGTGCGCTATATAAGCACCAAATTTTTTTTTTCCATCCTACAGTGCCCTCATGGCAGAGTGGCCTATGCTCGGGGAAGCTCGGGGTGGAGGGGCAGCTGTAGAGGATGGTGAAGTCAGTGAAGAAGCTCTCCATGCAGGCAGAGAATTCAGAGGTGAGGTTCTGTGTGATGAGCACGAGGAGAACCTGAAACTCTTCTGTGAGGAGGACAAGAAGGTCATCGGTGTCATCTGTATGGAGTCCAGAGATCACAGATCATCACACTGCACTCCCGTAAAGGAGGTAGCCATAGAGTACAAGGTAAGGGGCTCATAGACCACAGATCACACAGGGCTCTCCCCATAAAGAAGGCAGCCATTAAGTACAAGTTAAGGAGCTAGAGACCACAATGTGCGCCCCATAATGGAGGCAGCCATGGAGTACAAGGTAAGAAGCCAGAGACCACAGATCACACAGTAAGCTCCCTATGAAGGAGAAAGCCACAGAGTACAAGGTATGGAGATAGAGAGTACAGATCACACTGTGCAACCCCCATATAAAAGCAGCCATTGAGTACAGGTATGGAGCCCGGAGTCCACAGATCACATAATACGCTCCCCTTAAAGAAGCAGCCATGGAGTACAAAGTAGGTTGAAAAAGAGAACAAGATTCCGGATACCACAGAACAGTGTGCACCCGATATTCGAGGATATAGCGGTACAAAAGGGGGTGGTGATGGATGGAGCATCTGAACCAATCAAACACTCACACCCAGTCAACAGATCTGGGTTTAGTCCATCACCGTTCTTTAGCCCACTCTGCCACCCCAGTTCAGACATGGCCATATTCCAATCAGTCTGACCCTGTGCCTCGTGGGAACAGTCCAGCCCGAACTGCCAAGCCATGCCTTCCCTGGACCGGAAACAAGGTTTCTGCCATTACAGCCATCTTCAGCCAGGCTTGCTTGAAGCCAGTAGCAAAGTGAACAAAGGGATTCACGTCTGAGCATACCCTGCCAACTTATGGCGAACAAAACGGTACAAAAGGGGGTGGTGATGGACGAAGTATCTGAACCAATCAAACACTCACACCCAGTCAACAGATCTGGGTTTAATCCATCACCGTTCTTTAGCCCACTCTGCCACCCCAGTTCAGACATGGCCATATGCAAATCAGTCTGACCCTGTGCCTCATGGGAACAGTCCAGTCCGCCATGCCTTCCCTGGACCGGAAAAAAGCTTCCTAGGACCGGTTTCTGGCATTACAGCCGTCTTCAGCCAGGTTTACTTGAATCCACTGGCAAAGTGATCAAGGGACTCACGTCTGAGCATACCCTGCCAACTTATGGCGAAGAAAGCGGTACAATAGAGGGTGGTGATGGATGGAGCATCTAAACCAATCAAACACTCACACCCAGTCAACAGATCTGGGTTTAATCCATCACCGTTCTTTAGCCCACTCTGCCACCCAGTTCAGACATGGCCATATTCGAGGATGACAAGGATAGAAAGTGCCCTGTACCCAGGAGGGTCATGTCGATTTGCTGTACTTCAATGTGAAGTGTATTCTTATAGGCTTACAGCTATGATTATAATACTTTCATCTGCTTCATCCCAATTACATTCAGGTTGAAAAATGAAAATACTCCAGAGGCAGGGCTTATAACCCCCACCCACCAAAAAAAGTAGCATAATGGGGAGCTGCAGCCAACCACCAGTAGGTCAAGGAAGCAGCAAGTAACAAAAGTTTGGGAACCACTGAATTAGGGTAATAATTTCAGAAGATACACTTCAAGAGTTATTCAGGATAAAAATCAACAAGCTATTGACAGGTTCTGGGGGTTCCTATGATATATTGAGTGGCATAATCATTACATAAAAACGTGTTTGTCCTGTTTGAAAGCTGATTTTATCCCACAGCCCACTGAAAGTGTCAGTAAAAGTAGGTCCGCCTTCGGTTGCTTTGGCCAAGAATGTTTTACTCAAAGAAAGGTGCTAAATAGTTTGCAACACAAATTAACTAATAATAGAAGCAGCGATCTAAGAAGAGAGCTCAATGTCAAGAAAAATAAATACCATACACTACTGATGCAAAAAATGTGAGTTTTTATTTATTTAATGGGGGACAATTGCAAGAAGGTGTATAGCAGAGCAACTCAAAATATTTTGCTGTGCCAACAGTAAGTCTGAGTAAGTTGGAACTACCGGTTTGTGATGCCCAGTGGGTATAATTAATTTCTCAAATAGGTAAAGATTTGTCGCAGCAAGCCATAACACAGGGCAATATAGAGTACTTGCTATTACCGGTAGCAGGGATAATTTAAGAATTAATTGATAATATGAAAACGTTGTGTATAGGAGGCTGCAACAGTCTTCCAGTAGCTATATTCAAGGTAATTCCTCTCTGGTGGGCTAGTGTACTAAGCCCATTTTTAAAGGGGTTGCATTCACCAGGAAAGTACCCAATTTGTGGCCTACAAATTATAGGTTGAGCTCGCTGCTTGACACTCTTTCTAAGATCTATGTGAAAATACTCTTTAAACATCTTGAGAGCTGATCATTCTCCACTGGTATATTTTCAGGGGAGCAAGGCAAATTTAGGGAAAATTATTCCACTATTGATCACTGTATTGTCCTCTTGCTAGGAAATCCACTGCAACATTATGTGGACCTCAATTGAGTTCCGTTACCATAAATAAATAAACTTGAAACTTGAAACACTGCAACAGCTGGCCAACTTTGTTACTGTTTTGTAGAGTTGTGAGCCACGTCTGAATATGTCGATCAAGGTGCAATATGGAACAAATTAGGGAGCTTTAACATTCCTCAAACTTTCATAGTTATGATTCAACTGTTGCATTCCAGAAACTGGGTCCTGGTGGATTTGAGTGAAAAAGTAACTTCATTTGAAGCTGGGAAGTGTCTTAACACCCATCCTGTTTATTCTCTTTATTTCTGATCATCTTAGTATGTTACTAAATTGCTTCCCCCCTAAAATTGGCAAAACCCATGTTCCGTATCTTATGCACATGGACAATTTAGTTTTTAATGGACTATACTCAAATAGTTTTACAGTGAAAACTCAAAGTCTTTAGTGTATTTTGGGACTCCATTTAACGTATCGTCAAAGTGGAGAAGACTAAGACGATGATATTTTCTAAGTGGGAAAAGACATTGTTTTGGTTTTTTAATAAAACCAACAGGAACAGGTCAATATTTAAAAGTATTTAGGTCTTAATTTTAAAGTATTAAAATCATTTTTTAATGTCCAAGTTTAATTCTCTCAAAAGGTTTGATTTCTGCTTTGGTGAGCTGTCAGCTGAACCACTAAATAAATTCCGTCTTTGGTGAATTAATTCTTCAAGCTCTTTATGGAAAAGAACTGTTTTCTCTTCACCAGAGCTTTACCTGGGACAATTTCAAAAGTCAGTGTTTAAATTGACTTTTTAACATCCCAACTACTTCAATGATCTAGGCTCCAAGGCTAGAGCTGGGTATGTATTTTTAGGATTTCTCGGCGCAATCGCGTACCTAAAGGTTCCTTTTGAGGTCGAGCCTGAGCCATCGTGCAAGCGCTGCTCTGGCGAGGATCTGTTGAAATATAGTAAGAGAGAGAAGCCCCGCCCACTCCCCCCACCATATTTTTTATTGACTTGTGTTGTGTCTTTGTCCTTCGTAAATGCTGTCTTTTGATTCCTAAATAGGCTTGTTAGTCCCTCCTTAGTTCTTCTGTGTCGTCATTTGTAACCTCCCATGGCTACTGGGCCTTTTACTTGGTTGTTACATGGTACGTGTACTATTTTCTTTAACGACGTGCTTTGCTGAAATTCAGCAGACCATGCCCATTTTCACTTTCAAAGAAGGAACACGGAGTGAGCAGCAACACAAAGGCTTTGTTTGATTTCTCCTCGCTATGCTTTAGATTAAAAATGAAAGTTTTGTCAAAGTATAAACGGATTTTATTGTTAATCTGAGGGTGATGCACAGCCCGTTCTTCATGTCCCACTTAAGCCCCACCTCCCCAGCTCCTCCTGCTGGTCATGCAACAGATCCCTTGACAAGACGCCCCGGGCAAATAGAAGTGGGGCACCCTTAGTCGCTCCACAGGCAGGAGCCAAAGCGGGGAGTCCTTCATCTGTTTTGCCTTGAGCTTTGCCTATGATGTCATCTGGGGTGCTGCACTGTATAAAACATGGCAACTGGCAAGGCATATGATCGGCTTCCTATTTCTCCACCGTGCACCCTACAATGTGCCGCAGCATTCAGTGTCTGACCAGGCTCATGGTGCGAATGTTCAGTGCAGCCTTCAATGGAACCAGGTTCAATTCCGCCATCGGCTCAACATGATCATGGCGGGAAGTTACAGGGTGAGCACAGGAAATGGAGGGCCATGAGGGAGGGGACTACCAGAAGCATAGCTACACAGTTTTTGCAGTAATACAAGTGCACCTAATATTTATTGCACTATTTTTGTCTCCTCTTATGTCTGTCTACCCGTCGAGTGGCACTACGGGAGGGTCGTCCAGCCTGCGACAACAGCATGAGGCAAATAGAGGCAGAATCCCTTTGAGAACACTCGGATGACCCTCACTGCACCAGCAGACATGGTTAGTATGAGTTATGCAGATTGCTGTAGTTAAGCAGTAGGTCGATCTGGGCAGAATCTTTTAAGGCGGTTCACATCCTGGAAAAGAAATGTGGTCTAGGGGTAACAGCTGCTGACCTTGGAACCCAGAGAAACGGGCTAGAATCCCAGCTTTGTCTCCACAGCCTCTGATTCTGGGCAGTTTACCTAACGTCCTTGTGCCCAAAAAAAAAAGTGTAACATACAGCCAGATTCATGAAGATAAAATCAGCTCTCAAAGGGCCAGATTCTGCAAATCTGGCCCTTTGCGAGCGCTCTTATTGCATTTGGGATTCATCATCCCAAATGCAATAATCGCAAAATCTGAAGTCGCTAAATTGCGAGGAATTGCATTTAAGGAATCTCTATTTGAGATTCCTTAAATGCAATTCATGAACCATTTTAGAATTGCAAATTCGTAATTTTTGGCCGCTATTTACCGCGAAGTCAGACTTCGTGGTAAATAGCGAAAACTTTAGGGCATTTTTCTAAGTTGTATGTTACACACACACATGTCCTTTGGACGTTTGTGTGCAACACCAGTGTAAATCACCATTTCAGGGGTGCTTCAGGGTGTCCTTTGGACACCCTGGCACCCTTGAAATCGCTTCCTTATTTGCGATTCGCTAATTGCTAATCGCAAATAAGGATTGACTCCCCATTCATTCCTATGGGTATTTGGCCCATAGGAATGAATGAGGAGTCATTCCTTATTTGCGATTAGCAATTTGCGAATCGCAAATAAGGAAGATGTAGAAATCGCTATAAATTTTGCGATTTCTACATGCATCCCGTTTTGCGAGTCTTTAATAGCAATTCCTTAATAATCGCTATTAAGGACTCGCAAAAGCGGAGCATGATGAATCTGGGGGTTAATCTTATAAAACATTACTCAGACCTTGTTCAACATCCTCCATTGATTTCCTCTTCGTCTCACAGAGCGTTTTCTCTGGAGTTTCTTGTGAACATTTGAAAGGATTTGGAAGTCTCTTCAGGGGACAAAGCAGTTTTCTGCTTCCAGTTTACAACCCACAATCCTGTAATATTGTAACAGTACTCACGAGTTTTTTTTTAAAAGTCCTTATTGCACCCAGTCAAGTATCATATCTTAGTAATCGGAGGGAAATATCAATTCTCAACCAATACAGAATTACTGAGTTACGCAATCAAGCAGTTTAAAATATTTATTTTGCACAAGCATTAAAACTTAATTTTCACTGTGTTCAGGAAGTAATCCCACTCATACTGAAATTTAAATGTATGTTACACGTAACGCTGCTTTCTATAACACAGAATGTATACAACTTCCTTACTAAGGGGCTCATTAGGATCGCGGACGGACGAGAAGGAGGGAACCTCCGCATGGCCTGCGGAGTTCTCTCCTGTGCAATTAGGATGTGACCGCCACCATGGCGGTCACATCCTCTATATTTAACATTGCGGCGGGTGCGGCTTCAAGCTGCACCCGCCGCAATGTTAAAAATGCATACATTGCATTTGCATGCAGAAAGCGGCAGGCACCATGCGGTGCCTGCCGATTACTGCATTCAAATGCAGGGGGGTACCATAGGTACCCCCCATGTGCACCCCCCACCCCCCCTTCACCCAGGGGCCCGGCAACAGGCCCCTGCAGTGAAGTTCCACATGCTTTTCCATGGCGGAAATGCCGCAGCGGAAAAGCATGTTTTACAGCCCATCCTAATCTGGCTGACGGTGTCTGAGAGACACCGTCACCATATTAATGCTTTTCCGCCGCGGTTGTAAGCCAATCGCGGCGGAAAAGCTGCGGACGGAAACCAGGAACCACCAGCCATCCTAATGTGGCGGTGGGTCTTTGGTGGGTCCGCAGAGGATTTTCCGCATCCTCCGGGCCGGCGGTGGCTTCCGCCGGCCCGGAGGATGCGGAAAATCCTTCATCCTAATGAGCCCCTTAATTAGCCATGTGGCTAGTTTTTGTCATGGTAGGGACTTCCCCAGAATCTGGCACGTCAATGTTGTGTTGCTGCTTGTAGCAGGTGGAAATCAGCTGCCGCAACTATTACACGGTGGTTTGTGTGCTGCTTTCAGAATGATATCTAAGTGTGTGTTCAAATCCCAGCAGAGGGGGTTGATGTGTACGTATTGCCTTTTAAAGTCTGCAACATGCTGTGATTGAATGGTTAGCCCCAGGGGCACTGGCTCGAATCCAGAAGGCTGTGATCACAAATGTCCGCAAAGGTGGAATTATATTTTCAGTAATTTAAGAATGTCCCCCTATAGCATGACTATTTATATAGGTCGCACTGGACTGTGAAACCAAGCATGCGGGGCTGGAGCCAGGCACCTCACACAAGGTTTGGTTCTGTTGTGGTGAAAGGCAGGCACTTTTACCTAAACAGGCATTTGCAATGCAATGGGTCTCACATTTACGCGAGTTTGAGCTATTGACATTGTAATTGACAATGCCTTTTATTTATTTTTTCGTTTTCAAAACATAAATAAAAGGCATTGTCATTTACTATGCCAATAGCTTAAACTCTCATAAAGGCGAAACCTATTGCATTGCAAATGCTTGTTTCACTACAAAAGAGTCAGGGCAGAGATATACCCTCAGTGAAAATATTGAGGGGTGTACTGAATCATTCCGACAAACGTACTCACCTTCTTAAAAAATGCTGCTGTTAGCTGAGATCTAGGAACATATATTATCAATATAGAGAGATCTTTTTCAATGGCTAAGGGACTGTTAAAAAACAATTTAAAGCGAGAAACTAGCTTTCGATCAAAAAGTTTGTGGTAGATTCTTTTCAAAGTTCAGCAGCTGAAGGGATCTTTCCCTATTCATCTCAAATTTCTGACAAACGCATTCGGAAACAAATGCTACAAATCCACATAGGAATTGACCTGATATGGAGAATACCTGGTTCAGGGATAGAATTTGTTTGAATAATAATATTGTATATGTGAAATGAGAGTTAAATGCAGCAGAACTCCTCTTCTTTTAGATTGCCTACTCTTTCTGGATGAGAGAAAATATCCCTTCACCAACTTAAAAAAATATCTAGTTATAATTCCATGTGAAGCACTAGCCACTTCATTCTCACTTAAATATTTTGATATTGGAACTGGCATTGTAAGATACACTGAGCTAATTCAGATAAAGGGTGTTGTCATATATGAGGAAGTTTCTCAAGGGAAGCTGATGTATAGATAGAGTGCATTTTATTGTAATGTCATACATTGTATGAGTGGACTAGACTATATTTGATTTATGGTATATGTATTTCCTGCATTAGGCTATTCTATTGAATTTGATTTTGGAGGACATTGTATTTATAAATTGCACAGCCGTTTAATGATTTATATTTCTATAAGAAAATGTCTTTGACATTAGCATAATAATAAAATATATAAACATTCCTATATGATAAAAAGAAAGTTACCTGATAAAATCCTGCAACAAAGGTTAGAGCGGCGGCAATGCTGATTGCATAGCATTCCTTCCCACACTCTATGCTCAGCTCACTGATACTGAAGTTGAAAGCAGATGCATTAGTGTCACTTCCGTTCCAGTTATGCATGACACTGGCTGAACTTCTGACGTCATCGTTGAGATCAAACCCAGCCATTTGCATTTCCCGGTCCACAACCTGCCCTACCATCAAACTGAGCAAACTGAAAATACCCACAGAGACATGGCGGGAGGTGCCCATGAAGAAGTAAATAACATTCGCGAAAAAGGAGGTGTAAAGGCTGTATATGGGTTGGAGCCCGGCGAGCAGCGAATAAGCTATAGCTTGGGGTACTAAAATAATTCCAATGATAAGGCCGGACATAACATCACCCCAAATGTATTCCTGGAGCTTATATTTTGGAAGCCACCGTATTACTGGGAAGAAATCCAAAATCATGTTTTTCAGTCGCTTTGTCGTCCACGTGCAGTTCTTTTTCACTTTCGATTTGATGGATGCTTGCACCTTTGTTTTGATTTTAACCTTCCTTTTCATGAGAACAGGGCAGTATGGTTCGCTGTCTGTCTGACTGGTTTCAATTTGTCCATTCATTTTCTCTTAATTTTCTTTTTGGCTGGAAGAAAACAAAACAGATAATAATTACTTTATAACACATTTCATAGCATCTGTGTTTTTATACTGCAGGCTTATTTACAGGGCCGGACTGGGAATCAAAACCGGCCCTGGCAAAGTGCTCAACCGACCCCCCCCACCTCCCGTGGGGGTTGGGGGTGCGACCGCGCTCATTGGCAGGGCCGGTTTTCGGCCGATTTTGTTACAGGGCCTTTCGGCCCTGTAACAAAAACGGCCCCCAGGGGCCCAAAACCAGCCCCCATCCTTGCGGCTCACCTAGAGTTTGCCCGGTGCCAGCAACGGCCAGTCCGGGCCTGCTTATTTATTAGAAGGGAACCTTGCATCACTTTTGCACTACATAAAGTGGTATATGCTTGACGCAGGGCTCTCATGAAGACATATGAAACCACGCAAAGCCACCCTGCGTAGATTTGAGTGGCCTCATTATTCATGAGTAAGGCAACGCATCGCAAATCACTGCGTCACCTTACTCTGTACCCCTAGAGGTGTTCCATGGGCATTGCGTTTGGCTTTCCCATGCAACACCCTCGGAATATGACGCTGCCACACATTTACAAAGTGATGTAAACCTGAGGAAGTGCCACATCCATACGCCTCCCGAGGTGATGCGTAACGAGGAGAAATATGTTTTTCTCCTTTTTTTCTCTTTCTGGGGTGCTGAACTTTGCAGAACACATAGGAAGAGGAAAAAGTCTCTCTGGATTACTTTCGTGCAGGAAGGTGCCCCTTCCTCCACAAAAACCTATCCTGCATTTAACAGAGGCTCCCTTGCACCATGGTGCAGGGTGCCTCCTTTGGCGCTGGGCTGCCGAAACGGCCAGTAGAGGCTGCTCTCACGGCAGAGTGGAGGAACATGGGAGGGGTGTGAAGTGGGGGGATGGACAGATGACAAAAGTAAAGAAAAATTTAACTTACCTTCTCCTCGCCGATCGCCGCTCTTCTCCCTTCTGCTGAGGCTCCCAGGCTCCCCTGCTGCCAATCCCAGCACTTCTCTTGTGCTGGTACCAGCATGTGAGAAGCGCTGTGATTGGTCTGAGTGGGTCTGTTTTCCGCTCCAAAGAAGACTGGGAGCCTACGCCTGCTATCCTCTCCCCCTGACAAAACAGCTCAGGTTGGGGAGATGTCAGTGCGCTTGACCGTTTGGCTGTCCAGAGACAGACAGCCAAAGTGTCATGCGCACTGAGTGCAGTGCCACTACTATCCCTCTGACTGCCCGCCCCCCACCCCCCCCCCCCCCCCCCCCCCCAGCGATGGCCCTGTCAACAAGATGCGGCAGGAAAGGAAAAACACGTTTTATTATCGTTTTATTTTTTCAAACTTTAGGGTCGCTGGCAGGTGGGGGGTGAACGGGAATAAAAATGAGAAACTAAAGAAGGACGCTTGGAAGGAAAGTGTGAAGGAACAAAGGAAGAAAGGATTACATGACAGAAGGATTAGAAAAAGGCAATGAGAGATGAAAAAAGGAATGGCGAAAAAGGAGGCAGAAAGACCAAATTAAACCCAGGAGGGGCAGAAGGAAAAAAGTAATAAAGAATGTAATTAATGTGAAAATAAGACGGAGTTAAAAAGAGGAGGAAAATAGTAAGGGCAGATGAAAGGAGAAAAAGGGGGTAGAAATGAAAGTATGAAAAGTGAAACTGGGAAGGAGGAAAAGAATGAATAAAAGAACAATGTCAAAAAATATTTAAAGGAAGTTCAAGGAAGTTCAAGAAAGAAGGAAAGAAAAGAGTGAGAAGCAATGACAATGAGGAAGTAATGATGTCAAGAACAGTGGAAGGGTGGATAGAAGGGAATATTGAAGGAAGTGGAGAAAGAAAGAAAGAAAGAAAGAAAGAAAGAAAGAAAGAAAGAAAGAAAGAAAGAAAGAAAGAAAGAAAGAAAGAAAGGAAGGAAGAAAGACAGGAGAAAGGATGGAGAAAAAAGGGAAGGAACAATCAAAGGAAGGACGAAGGAATAAACAGAGAAAGGAGTGAAGAATGGATGGCAGGATTGAGGGATCAAGGAAAGAAGGAGGTGATCAAGAAAAGAACGATAGATTGAAAGGAGGGAAGGGAGGGAGATTATGAGCGTAGAAAGTAGAGAGGAAAAGGGGAAGGAAAGATCGAATGAGGAATGAAGGAACACGAAAAGAAAGGTTTGGAAGAAAATGGAAACAAGTGACCTGGGGCCTCATTTATGAAAAGTGAAAACAGCGATGCGTCACTTTTCACTGCGCACTCCTTGCGACACCAATGATGCGTCATATTTAATGTATGCCGCATCATGTCGCAAGGACTTACAGATACGTCAGTATTTCTGACGCATCTGTAAGCGCAAAAGTGACGCATTGCTGGAGTGTGTCACAAAAGTGAGGCAACTCCAGCAATGCGTCCTTTCACATGCAGAAAGCCCCATGTGAAAGGGCCTGCGTCAGTCTTACGCCTGCTGTGAGGCAGGCGCAAGATTTTGACGCAACAGCATCCTAAAAGTGACGCAGTGAAATCTCATAGATTTCACTGCGTCACTATTACGAGGCTTTTTGCGGGGGAACGCCCCCTCTGCATACATACCTGACGCAGGTATAATGTGGCGCAGGGGTTTAAAAAGTGACGCATCTACCTAGATGCGTAACTTTTTAAATATGGCGCAACAAGGCGCATTTTGTACGCCGCTGGTGCGTCACAAAAAGTGAAGCACCGGCGGCGCAAAAGTGACGCAAGGCCTCATAAATAAGGGCCAAGGAATGGAAAGGAGGAAGATGAAGAATGATGCAAGGAAGGTGGGAGAGGACTAAGGAAGGAAGGATGATAGAAAGCAACCAAAGACGGATGAAAGGAAGGGAAATTAAGGAGAGTAAGAAGGAAGGAAGTATGAAAGGAAAAAAGAAAAGAAAGAAGAAAGTGATAATGAATGAAAAGGAGGAAGGAAGGGATGCAGGGAAGGAAAGAATAAAAATTGGATGATATGTAAATGAAAGAATGCTATACTGAAGGATAGAGGGGATGAAGGGAAGGGTGCAATGAAGGGAGGGAAGAAATACAGAAACACTGCAGAAAAAAAGAATTTACTGAACGAGAGAAGGAGAGAAGCAGTGTGGAAGGAACAGAGGAAGAAATAAAGTATTGAAAGGGAAGAAGTAGGGGAGGAGTAAGGAGCAAAGGGAAGAAGGCATGTGAGGACGAAATAAAGAAAGAGGGAAGGGAGGCAGGCAGTGCGGTCAGTACAGGTAAGCGTGGTGGGGCGGGACAGGGCGGGGGGATGTCGACAGAATACGGAATGGGATTTATTTCTTCATTTAATTTTCCCTATTCTGTCATCTGTCAAGTTCCCCCCTCCTGCCCTGCCCCACTGCGCTTACCTGCATCGACCGCTGCTGGAGGCAGGTCACAATGAAGGATGATAGAAACTAGGAAGAAGAGCAAAGAGAAAAAAGACAAGAAAAGGAAAGAAAAAAAATCAAGGAAACAAGTGTGTTACACAAGTAAAAAGACGTGAGGAGAAAACTTTATGAATGAGGTGAAGAATAAAATATGGGTAACTATCATTTTGAAAACACGGTTAAAACATGAGGAATAAATGGAAGATATTGCTTACTTTACAAATGGATATCTTGGAATAAATAGGTTTCTCAATGCAGCCAACACGATGTTAGAGCTACATCTTTGTATATGCAGACAGGGTCGGATAGTGACAAAATATAGTCCTTGGCACCAAAATGAAAATGGCTCCATAGTGAATGAGAAAGCTAAAAAATACGGGGCCTATGTTTGCACATTGGGGAAGTTTTGAACTTTTAAAGATAACACTATGTAAGCATAGATTTGTTTTGTTATCAACGAAATCAACAGTAAAAACCGGCCTACCAGACCATAAAATAGGCCTGTAAACAGCCACAACACAAGCCCACACACTGACCTGACCTGTCCAGCCCTTCTGGCACTATCTGGTTGCCCTGCTCTCCAGTCCGACCCAGTATGCAGAGTCATAGGGGCCTGTATGTGATAATTTCCACATTCCATTGCGAATTTCCAATCTCATACTATTCTGCATGCTGAATGTCCACCGAGTCCATAGAAACACCCTTTTTAATCTGCCAGAAATTCATTAATTTCTCTTTGGTGATAATCTTGGCAGCTTTCTTGTTTCTTGACCTTTCCTCACCTTTCTTAAACATACTTAGAATTTTTGGAATTTGTTACACATGTTCAGACATTTCACTCTCCATGGCCAGGTCTGTAGTGCTTGGCAACCAGCGCATTAATGGGCTCTTGAAACCATTGCAGAGTGGAAATGAATAAAAATATGTCTACATTTTCTCTCCAACTTGACATTATTTACTGTACATTTTTACTGATGTGTTTGTGGCCTGTGAAACTTGATAGAAAAATTGTGTAGAAATATTTATTGCTCAGTTGGCTTTTTTGTGCTACTATGAAACATTCTTCATGCTGGCCTCTTTCCAGGCGGCATTCGCTACTTTAGTTAAGTCTGCGACTTGAAACATTCACTTCCATGTCTGATTCGTGCATCAGCTAAAAAGGTAAACAACCGATCGAAGCAATCCCTCAACAAGCATATCCAGCACTAGGGAAACAAGTACTATCTTCTTTAAAAAAAACACACACACACATAAACAAGACAGTAGTTCTTCTCACCATGATAATGAAATAGGCTACTAAATAAAAAAATAGGAGAAGCAAACCTTGAAGAATCAATGGTAGGCCCTAGGTCATGGTAGTATGGAGACTTCCGGAAACAAGGAATGGGATTGGGCTGGCAGGACCTAAATGAAACGAGTAGCTTAGCAGGAAGGGATGGTCTTCCAAAGTGGACTTTTCAGCTTTTGTAATGTTCTCACCTCTTCAGTTGAAGGAATCACCGGGAGTCAGTCAGAGAAGGTCCAATCAAGATCATTACGGTCGCGTATCTATGTTAAAAGTCTTCTACAGTCTTTATTATCAATAACCATTTGCTAGTAACATGAACGTAGTCGTCTGTGAAATGTTAGCGAAGGCAGCCTTGTACAAAGTCTATCAGCGCGATGAGTGATGTGTTCTGTAGCACAATGAATGTTCCTCTGAGAGTGAATTGTTTGGACGGGTCATATATCAGGACCACTGTGAGATTCTTCATAAGAACATGTCATTGTACATTAAGAAAAGGCATTTGTATTAACCATAGAGGTGCCCAAAGAGCACCAGGGATGGGAACTACATTTTGTTAATCTGTGGAACAATGTTGAGATGGTGAGCTCAGGAACTGTATTATTTTCTCTCTGATGGACTGGTTTAAACCGTGTGACTCTTGCACAATGTATTGGTATGTGATGTTAATGAGATTTATTGAGTGTGTGAATACCCAGGGGTGTCTTGGCGCATTGAATGTATTGAATATTGAATGTATGACTTCCATTGTAGAACGTGCTATAAAATAAGTTCCTTCTTGGGGGGTTTGGGCTCAATCTCCTTGATGTTTAAAAGGCAGCACGAGGTCAATCTGACTTCTAGTTTATAACTTAGATTTTTTTTTTTTACAAATGAACTTAGGGGCTAATTATGATTGCGGATTTCCCGCATCCTCCGGGCCGGCGGAAGCCACCGCCGGCCCGGAGGATGCGGGAAAACCGCTGCGGAGCCTCCACAGACCCACCGCCAAATTAGGATGGCTGGTGGGTCTGATATTCTGTCCGCATCTTTTCCGCCGCAGTTGCCTTCCGACCGCGGCGGAAAAGCACTTACATGTCTGGCGGTGTCTATCAGACACCGCCAGGCATATTAGGATGTCTGCAATTGTATGCTTTTCCACTGCGGCTTTTCCGCCGTGGAAAAGCATACGGCCCTTCACTTCGGGGGCCCATTGCGGGCCCCCTGGGTGAAGGGGTGGTGGGGAGTGCACATGGGGAGTACCTATGGTACCCCCCTGCATTTGCATGCACAATGCAGCAGGCACCGCGCGGTGCCTCTCGCTTTGTGCACGCAAATGCTGTGCATGCATTTTTAACATTGCGGCGGGTGCAGCTTCAAGCTGCACCCGCCGCACTGTTAAAAATGCATGTAATGTTAAAGATTGAGGAGAAAATGTTAAAGATGGAGGATGTGACCGCCACCCTGACGGTCACATCCTAATCTGCACAGAGGGAACGCCGCAGTCCATGCGGACGTTCCCTCATACTCTGGGGTCGCGGACAGACTCAAGTCCGTCCGCGATCCTAATGGCCCGCTATGTCTGGGTCTCTTTATTCACTTCTTTCATTTTATTCTGAGCTTTATGCCACATCTCTGTTTAAGTGATTAATTGACTAATCCTAGCTACATAATTTTGCTATCTGCAAAGAAGTGAACCTTTAATATCCCTTCATGGTTTCCTTTTAATAAGTGTCTGATTTTCATAGGAGAGCCTAACAGGCTTTATAGCTTGAATTGTAATTTTGTTGGAAAGATCCAATTGAGGAGCAGCAAAATCCTTGAAGAATTAACACTGCTCTTGGACCATTAGAAGCACTTTGAAGTGGCATATTAGAAAAAGGTGTCATCAAACGCATCACAACTGAGGCTATGGCAGATCCCGCCTGCGCATAGCCAGTTCATCGCGGCCCCACCCCTTACCTGGAAGGATGAGAGAGGAGAGAGGCACAGTGGCGGTGAGAAGCATGGTGTTGGCGCCTGTGGATTTGACTGCCCTGAGGGTCGTGGAGAAGTCGGAGCCTCTGAAGCTGCTCTGCTCAGCTGAAGTTCCATCGCCGGATACATTGCTTCAGTCCTGTCCTGTCCTGTTTCAGACTTGGAAACTACGAAATGCAATGGCGGGAGGTTCCGCATGGCGTCTTCAGCTGAGTCAAGGCTGATACTTGGATACATTGTTGCCATTTAGTTGCTGTGCCTTCCTGAGGCTTGTGAAGATACGGTGCTGCTAAACTCCGGGTATGATATTATGCTGGTCTTTTGAAGGCTTGGAGGGCTGGAATTTTGCATTGTGATATTTTGTTGCTGCCTGGCACTTTAACCACAAAACTCCCTAAAAGCTGGTTTTCTTCTGTTTTTTTTAAATTTCATATACCAGCAATATTGGAAGCAGGGAGAGTTGGGAAAGGGGAAGAACAATTCTCTTTAAAGTTAGGGGAAAAGATACAAGGGGGTGTTCTTCAGTAAAAGTACTGCACCGGCTTTAATACAATGAGGAGGCATACTAAAAACCCCACAACCCCGACTCAGCAAGATGCAAGTATACCCCCTAAATCAAAAAATCGCAATGTGCAAATGAAAACGGGTCAGGGCGTGTCAAAAGCGGAAATGGAGCGAGCAAATCGGGATAAAATGCCTCCAAGGGAAAATTCAGATGGTATGCAAATAATCCCCCCTGCTTGATGCCAGGCAAGATCAAGGAGTATGGAATTTTCAAGAAAACAAAGCCCTCTCAATCTTTAATGCAGCCTCCTCTCTCTCCTCTGCAGCAGCCTCCTAAGCAGGATACTCAAGGCGTAAAAGCTGTACAAATTGATCAACTCCAGCCCTCCTCTACAACTTTTACTAGCGAGGCTCCTCTATTCTTCCACCCAATAAGGCAGTCTTCTCTTGCGTTATCCACAGAAACATCTAAAGGCACTAAGGAAGTGGCTTTCAAAGCTATTAAAATATCTGCAACAGGATCTGCATCGGGCTCTGCATTGGGTTCGGCAGCCGGCTCTGGACTCAGTTTTCAGTGCGATATAAAAAGTGTGCTCAATCCCATATTAGAGGAGATCAGGGAGATGAAAGCTACTCAGGCAGCCGAAATCGCAGCACTACATACACGTTTATCAAAAATTGAAGAGGCGATAGGGGCTATACCATCTCGTCTGCAGGAGGCCAAGTCAAGAATCTCTCCGTTGGAGGACCAGATGACCTCAATTCAGCTGCAGGTTTCAGAGGATAAGAAGCAAAAGTACTCGCTGGAATTGAAATTGGAAGAGTTGGAAAATCCCTCGCGCCGGACTAATCTTTGTCTGGTGGGTGTTCCGGAGGGGTGTGAAGGATCACAACTGGCTCAATGGGTAGAGTCCTTTATAAAAGACACAGACCTTCCTGAATTCTCTGGGGACCTTACAATCACCAGGGACCATAAAGTTCCAGCACAGCCATTTCCTAATTCCAAACTTCCCAGAATTGTTTTAGTGAATTTTGCAGACTATCATATTAAGGAGCAAATACTGACCAGGGCAATTAATAAAAAACTATTTTCAACACAAGAGGTTCCTCTTTGCAGCATCTTTTCAGATATGAGCGCTGCAGTTGCACGTCACCGAAAGGATTTTGTTAAACTCCTTTATTTATTTTAGGCACGGGGGCTCAATCGGCTATTGACCAACAGTCAAAATTGCGAGTCCTGGTTCAAGGGAAGTTTCATATGTTTTCAAATCTGGATGAAGCACAGGAACTTCTGCAACGAATTACGAAGAACAAGTACAAAGGAACAAATTGGGGTTTTCTTTTTCTTTTTTTTTGTTCCTTTTCACTTTTTTCTCATTCTAGGGTGGGGTGGGGGGCAATCACATCAGGGTGCAATACCATGGCACCCGTCATGAAGGGGACCCAAGGTGGATCAGCAGAGGGTAAGGCGAATTTCCCTTCTGCTAATTGTTTGGGTCACAGGGTTCTCGGGGAGGGCTGGGTTTGGGTTGCAGCACAGTGTAAGGGTGGTGATATAAAAAAATGAATTAATAGTTTATATATAAAAAGTAAGATAAAAGAGAAAGGGAGAAGTGATAACCAGAATTTTGTAAAACAGTATTATTTGAAAAAAGGGTATGTTTACTGATGTCATTTTGAACAATAAGGCGAAAAATGGGTACTAATGCTCGTATTATTTCCATTAATGTAAATGGTATTTCGAATAAGAAAAAGTATTTTGGCTTGATAAGATGGTTGGCAGCCTTTTCTCCCCAAATTGTATTTTTGCAAGCACCTATCTCAAAACGAATCGACCTAAACTGTTTATTCCCCAAAAAAATTCTAATGCCGATTTTGCTTCAGCTCAGGCAGCAATACGAGGGGTGGCTATCTATCTTGGGCAAGGTTTAAATTGTGAAATTGTTCAAGTTGATAGAGATCCTTATAGTAGATGGATCTAGATGCAGGTAAAGATGGAGGGTAATTTGGTGAATTTAGTCAAGTACTATGCACCCATGTGGATGACTTTGTGGTGCTCAAAAGTATTATTGAGAGAGCAAGAACGGCGCTAGGCCCAATCATTTAAAGAGGAGATTTTAAATTTATTCAGGATCTGCAATTAGATATATCTAATAAGACAAAAAGGCAGATGAAACCTGGGACTAAGAAGTTGATAGATCTTATTAAACAGGATCATCATTTGGTGGATCATTGGAGAAGGGCTCATGGTGTTGCAAAATAGTTTACCTATTATTCCAGCCAATTTAGGTCAGCTTCCCTTATTGATTTCTTTCTAGTATCACGCTCTCTGAGCTGTTCAAATACGGAGATCATGGCGAATTCCTTCTCAGACCATTCTTTAAGAAAAATAGAAAATTATTTTGGATTGGGGGCTATAGAGAAATCCGGGTGGCAGATGGATCGACTTCTCTTAACCAACCAAGGGTGGGTAGGGGATACGAAGGAATGGATTGGGGATTTTTTTTTTAATTAACAGAGGAACAGCGAGTCTTTTTTCAGTTTGGGGGCATTTAAAGCAGCATTAGAGGACAAATGATAGCTTTTATGGCAGCGCAAGTTAGAGAGCGGAAAGCTCACATTGGAGAACTCCAGAAAGCAGTGAAGATGACTTTGACAAATAAAAGGAGAGGCTGCTCTATAAGGGGTCAGGTAACTGGGGAGGAACTTAACAGGGCCAAACGGGAATTGAGGGAATTTTTCATCATGGAAGAGATATGCAGTACAAAAGCATATCAGCAAAAAACTAATGAAGAAAGACAGATGGTAGGGAAATTACTGGCATGGTCAACTAGAGTTAAACAAGAAGTGGCAGTAATTATTGAAGTGCTAATTCCTGGAACCCAGAATCTAGTTTCGGGACAAGATAATATCTCTAAAATCTTTATAAATCATTATAAATACCTTTACTCAACTGACTACCAGGTAGCTAATTATGCTATCAGTCTTATCTTGAAGATCTAGCTCTCCCTCAAATTTCAACAGGTCAAAAAGAGGCCTAGGTGGCTAACTTTTTGGTAGAAGAAATCTCCAGGGCTCTAACTTCGATGCCTGGAGGGAACGCTTGAGGAATGATGGTCTGCCGACCGAATTTTATAACGTTTTCTCTGCAGAATTACTTCTTTTTATGCTTGAGCTTTTTCATTTTGTTTGTGCAGGAGGGGAAATTCCAACAGCCTTTAAGGAATCATCAATAGTTATCTTTGTTAAAAAGGGAACAAATCCTAGGCTGGTTGGCTCTTATAGGCCAATTAGTCTCCTAAATGTAGATTATAAAATTTTGATGAAAATGTGGGCTAATCGATTTACATCTATGGCTCAGCATGCAATTCACAAGGACAAAGCAGGCTTTATAGCAGGCAGATCATTGTCATCAAATACAAGTTTTCTTATTCAAGCAATTGACTAGTTTAATACTCATCGAACTCCTGCAATAATAATGATGGTTGACGCCATTTGACCTTGTGAATTGGGGAGCACTATTTTGTTGTCTTGAAAATTGTTTTCCAGATCGAATAATTACCATGCTTCAGAATATCTATCAAGGAGCCCAGGCCCAGATTAGGATAAATTCTAAATCTATAGGTTTAATAGATATAAAACGTGGGACCCGCCAGGGGTGTCCCCTATTGCCCGTTTTGTTTACTTTCTTCAAAGAGAATTTAGCAGTAAAGATTAGGGAGAACATAGATATAAAAACTCCTATAGGGGGGATGTCTAAAATGAAATTATTTGCTGTTGATGTGATACTCTACCTTAAACCGGAAAACCATAATGTTGATCAAATCCTGAAGGAGTTCGCTCAGTTTGAAGCAATTGGAGGATACAAAATAATCACAAAAAAACTGAAGTATTGGCACTTAATGTTTGTTGTAATTTTCTTACAGATATTATGAAACAACATGCATGCTCCCCTGAACCAATCCGCTATTTAGGAATCTATGTATCAAACCGATATGCGGATCTTTATAAGCTAAACTATGAAGCTACATTGAGTAAGATCAAAGATTTATTGGGTAAATGGGGCTTCCTCACTCTTTCTTTGATAGGACGGGTTGCCCTGCTCAAGATGTCAGTATTACCCTTAATAATTTTTCTTTTTTCCAATGTCCCGATTAAAGTTAGCGCAGCATATTTCAGAGAATAGGATAAACTTTTTCAACAGTTTATTTGGAATAAAAAAGCTTCAAGATTAAAACTATCAATTTTGCAGCTAGATACAAGTTGGGGGGGTGGCACTTCCCCGTATTTGAAGCTATTATGAGGCAGCATTTATGGATATTATAGTTAGTTTGCTTGATAATAGGTTTTTTTTGGATGTTTTGTTTTATGAGGAAAATGGCGGATGCAGCAGGGACTCAGCTTCCGGTGTTTTTAAAAACATAAATATTGCCCAAAAAAGTAAGATATAAGACGCTACAAGAATTCTCTTCAAGACTTCGTTTTTTTTCTGCAAAAAGCAAAATTGACGGGATTTGGATATTTGGGGTTGTCAGAGGCTAGAAGCTTGGACCTTTTTATTCATATTAAACTTTGAGAGTTAAAAGGTTTTAAAGAGTTAGGTCACTTTTTATTAGGAGGCAGATGTATGACCTGGGAGGAGGTGCATACCAGATGTGGCACTCAGAATAGGCTCCTTTTTTTTAGTTTCCTTCCGTCAGATCCTGGATAAAAAAATATGCACCCTTAGGTAACACAGGCACCCCTTCAGTTCTTGCATCCGTGTTTAGAATTAAAATGAGAAGCATAGGGAATTAGTATAGAATTTTTCAAAATCAAGGGGAGCCTTTGATTGTTAATAATTTCTTAGAAAAAACAAAAAATTAATTGGCTTGCAATTTCTCAATTAGAGAATGGCAAGCGATTTTGCAGAATGGCAATAAGCTACTTAGGGCTGCCAATTTTAAAAGGATGGCTTTCCTGTCCCGATGCTAGTCCTATTATACACCACAGGCCCTCCATAAAATCAATCCAGAGGTGGAAAATACCCGTTTTCGATGTCAGCAAGCCAGTGAGGGCGGTTGGCTATATATTGCCTGTACATGCCCTACTTTGAGGCAGTTTTCGCTGGAATTATGTGCTGGGCTCAGCCGAACTATTGGAACCGTTGCATAACTAGAACTGGAGGCGGCATTATTTGGTTTATTAAAACAAAGAGCAAATCATTAATTTCCTTCTTGTGGCACGTTCATTGATCTTGCAGAATTGGAAAACAACCAAGACCCCAACTCTTATTGAATGGTATAAAAAAATGAAATGTGTGAGTACCTTTCAAGAAGCATATGCTAAAAGGGTGGGAGCGATTAAGAAATTTGTGTCAATCTGGAAAACTTTTTGATCAAATTGAAAGGCGTCTTCAGGGACAATCTGGTGTTGAATAATTATCTGGATTATGTTTATGATTAATAAGAAGGTTCAGGGGTATGGATTATTTCTGATTTTCTTTTATGAATCATACTCCCGGGTCATCAATGGTATTTCCATTTCCTTGTTTATGAGAATGGGAATATATATCTGCACTTGCATTTGCACTTTACTTGATCGTGTAAATTACACTGTCAAATGACATTTCTTTGACCGTAATTTTAATTTTTTGCACTTTAGTACTAGAGAAGGCTTGCCGTTTAGTTTAGCTTCCTTCTGGAGCTTATATTTGCACTAGCACTGGCACTTTGTCTAATTGTCTAAATTATGCTACTCAGTGATATTCCCAGGATTCTAGGTTTAACTGCATTTGCACTTTAGTAGAAGAGAAGGTTTTTCCATTAACATATACTACTCCGGTGTTACCTATTTTTCATGTAAACAAGCTAGCTGGGTTGGTAGGATTTTTGCCCGACATTTTCCAGCTGTTTGACAGGATTACTCCTCTATATTTAAAAATGATGTATTATTTGTATTATAATGTATATCGATGTTAAGGGATGATGGCTTTAATGTATGTTGTTTTCTTCTGATCAATAAAAACAAATTTTAAAAAAACGCATCACAACTCTACACCTTTCTTGGCCAGGAAAAAAGGTAACACAATGTGGAACTACTTTTATTCCTTTTGATACATGGTCCCTTGTTGTGGATTGATAATATTAAGGCATAATTATGTAACTTAACAAATCCAATGGCTTTCCATTTTACTGATGCACCATGTAAATGACAATTGCAAAAAAACAAATGGTACAAGAAGGGTGCTGTATTCTGGCTATGTATGGTGTCCTGTGAGATGAGCCGAAATGTAAATAACACAGTCACAAAGTAATAGAAGAAGCAGGCTGCCTTATTGACTCCTTTATATATGTATGTATGTATGTATGTATGTATGTATGTATTAGATTTTGTATGTATCAATTACATTGTGTTTGACATGAATTTCGCAATCACCTTTACACAACAACCCTAAAAAGTGAGCTACAAGCTTTTAAAAAATGGGCACCCAGTGTGCAAAGAAGTGAATTTAAACATAAAAAGCATATTTATAGAGCGTTTATTCAGCACACAGGTTCTGTTAGAGCTGTTGAGAGATAAAGGGTCTTTATTGTTACCCAACACAAAATACTAATTTTATCAAACTCCTGAAGATGAAAGGCTTAGTTGGGCCCAACTCAACAAAACCCATTTTATGAATCTTCCAAAGATGAAAGGCACAGTGGACTCACTGTGACAAGTTATTTGATTTAGATCCCTACAGTAGATGCATTTGTACACTGCAAGACACCAGATCATGTCATTTGAACATATAAGTCACAGTTTCATTTTACTGCTGTTTTCATTTAGTTGAGAGTGCCATGCATGCCTCATCATCACAGGAACTTTTACTTGCTTATGACCTCGTTCTCCTTCACTATTGTCTACCCGTGTCTTTCAGGTAGTCATACTATTTTTCTAAATTCATTCAGGAACCTCTATTAATTGGTCATATGAAATGTTGCAATGCTTCAATTCCTAATTTTCATTGCCTTCGAAAGCAAAAGAGCCACTCTCTTTCCAAGTAATATTCAGAAGACAATCGCTTAGCAGGAGACTTGCTATGGTGCCTTACTTTTTGATTCAGATTCTACCAATATTACTTTCACAATTGTTTGCCATAAACACTAATTATAATAAAGCATATTTCGGAAATCTTCTAAGAATCCCACTGTTTTAGGACCACGCCGCTCACCCAGTAAATAAGAGGCATGCTTCATCCTAAAGACCCTCTTGACACTGATGATAAAAATCTCATTGCAAGCTGCTGCCCACATAGTTATTGGGGAGATTTTAGAGGATGTTCTCCATTGTGAATCACGAAATCTGAACTTCTGCCACTCACTAATGTTTGGGAGTGAGAGGATAATGCAGAGAAGAAAGAAATGTGTGCGTAAAAATATATGTTGGGTGCAATAATCAAATGTTGGTTTGTCCCCAGGGATAGAGTTAAAAGAGAAGGGTGGAGGTCGACATGTTTCTGCCAAGGATGAACTCTAAAAAGAGGTTTTCTTAGGATTTATCAGGACCCCGCCGCCCTCCCTGCTTGAATAAAAGGGGTGATAGGAATTAAAAAAATAGTTACAATTCGCAAATGTTAAAGGGTGATGTTGGGTGTAATCTTCCCCGATGCTAATGGATACTCTGCAAAACAGAAAAAAATACTGTTGACCACCGTTTACCTCCTGTTGTCCCATTCCCAAGACAGAAGATTAAAGAAAGGATTCTCTCAGACAACCTAACGATGATACTTTTTTCCGCCCCTTATTTAGGAATCTGACAGCAAGGATCCAGAGGAAGATCAAAGAGATAAGGAATGAAGAACTAAAACATGGTTGAATTACTAAAAAAATAAGAGAATGAGTGCATTTCTCAATACTGATAACCCGAAGATACCCTACTTCTATACAATATCAAAAATCCACCAAAAAAGATGCCACCTCCAGGTAGTCCTATAATCTTTGTCATTCTGTCAGCACTTATCTACTTTCGCAGTTTGTAGTTTTTGTTTTTTCAAACTCTCCTGCTGAAACTTCCTTCTTATCTGAAGGGTACTAAGGTATCTTAAATCTTTTGAGATTCTACTTTTTGACCCCACAATTAATATCTAATTTGGTCCTAATGTTGAGTCACTTTATACAAGCCTACCTCAGAAGGAAAGCTTTTCTGTAAGTGAGCAGCTGTTATGGAAGTACTCCCAACCTCTGAAGCCCCTGATTCAGTTTGTAATATATTTGCCAGCATGACTCTTACAGAAAAATATTTTGGATTGGAGGACCAGTTAATCTTACAAGTAACAGGAACATCTATGTGCAGTACTTTTGGCCTGAACATGTGTAATTTTTATATGCATTATTTTTCAAAAGAATTAACAAAAGAAAATGCAATTATTGTTTGGGGCAATATAATATAAAGTGATCACTTGGAGCGTTCAATGACCTGTAGCATGGAAAAAAATAGTCATATGCCGATAATAGTTCCATTCTTCCAGTTACATTTTATGTTTAAAGAAATATTTCAGAAAAAGGAAAAACTGTTTATGTTTTTCGTTTAGAAACTGTGGCTGCAATTATGCTGCATCATCTGTCTTTCACGCCAGCAAGGCTGCTGCTTCTTGTAGGATGCATTGAGATATTAAAATTCAACTGTACTAACTTATTACAGTTGAGCAGTGACAATTTCTTTATTACAGGAGATTAGGGAAGGGACAGGTTGCCTGTAGTAAAGGAATTAGACAGCAGGCACGGCCTGTGCCAGGCGTTATACTGGGGCGGTGATGTTAGGCAGGGGAGGGTCAGGGTGGGGGGTTGTAAAATGCGGGATATGGACCATTAGAGGTAAGTTCCGAAAAAAAAAAACGAATTTCGTTGCCCACGCTGAGTCGCCAAATGTGATGCAGCGTGGGCAACGAAATTTGTTTTTTTTTCGGTACTTACCTCTAATGGTCCATATCCCGCATTTTACAACCCCCCACCCTGACCCTCCCCTGCCTGACGTCACCGCCCCGGGATAACGCCCGGCACGGGCCATGCCTGTTAGACAGAGGTTTTAGAAAGGGATTGCAGCTTGGATTATATGGATATATTAACCTTAACCTGATCTTCCTAACGTCTTCGCTACAAAACAAATAATTTAGTTTGTCTGTAAATATATATATATATATATATATATATATATATATATATATATATATATATATATATATATATATATATATATATATATATATATATATATAGTGTAGCAATTGCTTCTAATGCTTACACACACTCTTGTAATATCCATAATTACTAGTCCAATGCCTTATTTACTCACCAATGTTATAACTGTTTAGTCTCTCCCTCTACTCCGTTCTAATGCGCACTTTCAATTAGTGACGCGGCTCGCTATTTCGGCGGCCGCCATTTCCTCACCTTTTGCCGCGATTCTCCCTCAGTCGGCAAATGTTGTTTTTTACGCCACAGCGCTTCCTCTATGCACCTCGAGGTTATGAGCCTCACTAATATGCGCATTTACCTGATAACTCCTCAGCAGGAACCTTTCTTCTTCGTTTTTTCAAGCTCAAGTGCCTTTTTCCTTCACGCTGCTTAGCGTTCTACGCTGCACTATGCTAAAGGGCACCGCTTCTCACAGCAATTTACCTCACAGGCTACTGACATGCCTGCAACAATGTTCCTTCTTAAACGTGATAAATGCAGTTCTCTTCCTCATGACCAGTGACTTTTATGTTCAACACATCGTCTGAATCCACTGTTCATTCTCCTCACTGCTAAACCGGTCCTTGTGCTTGGACTTTCAGTTTCATGTGGTGACATTTTTGTGGCGCATTTCTATATTCTTCTATCTTGTGGAGGATTTCCTGTAAAGGGGCTGTGTGTGATACCAATAACTTTTGCTCCTTATATCACGCATTATTATTCGTTATTCTATATCATCACACCAAAGAGTGCCTTCCTCACAGAACCTTTTTTCTTAGAATCTGGGGTAGCACTGCTATTTTTCTCCCTTGCCTTATATGGGGAAGCTGCGCACCCTCAAGCTTACTGCTTCTAAGACCAAACCACGTCATTCCTCAGATTCTGATTCCACGACGCAGACCATGGATGACCCTGTTTCCCATAAACCGGATGTTACCCATGGGGCAATTCCTAATGCTAATACCTCCAGTAAGCTTTTACAACCTGGCTCTACGAAACGTCTGAAAAAGGATCCTCCCTCTCCAGGTTCCTCGTCGCACTCAGCATCCATGGATCTTATCCTTGAAGAAATTTGTGCGCTTAAACCCTTCATGGCTGAAACTACTAAAACTCTGCAATTTCTTCATGACAAATGGTCTACACTTGAATCGCGGGTTCTTTTGGTGGAACAATCTACGGAGTCTCTTCAAACTTCCTGTTCTAAAATTTCGTTGTTGGAGAAGGATGTCTCTCTCTTAAGAAGGCAGACTGAGGAGTTGGAAAATAGAAACCGTAGAAATAACTTACGCCTTTATAATCTTCCGGAACTTACAGAAGGGTCCAATCCAACTGCCTTCTTCCAAACCTTCTTACCAAAAATTTTGGATCTTCCTCCTTCTTCTTCACTCAACATTCAACGTGCACATAGACTTGGTCCAAAAGTTTCCACCAAACCCCGCAGAGTCATCATGCTGTTCTTACAATATACTGACCTACTTCAAGTACTTTCAGTAGCAAAAGCTAAGAAACAAGTTATGTGGGAAGGTCACGTTTATATCTTTCTCAAGATGTAGCTAAAGTAACAGCTGACCGTCGGAAACAGTTCCTTGATTTACGACCACGACTACGAGATCTTGGTGCCAGATTTGGTCTCCTTCATCCTTGCCTCTTCAAGGTCACTTACAAAGACAAGACAACAACTTTCGAAGATCCACAAGTCCTTGAAGAATTTCTCCGTCACCATGAAACCGTCAACATGGACACTGCAAGACCTGTTTAATTGTTCATGTTTTCTCCTGTTTGACTAAAGTGTTTATCTTTTTGTTACCCTACTATACCTAGTTTCTGTTTCCTCCATCCTACTGTATACACCTAGTCCTAGTATATTTTGTCCTAGTACTGCGCAGTTTATATATTTGGTTTTTCTTATGTCTCTCTAACATCCTCTTTTCCATTTTTGTCTTCTTACAGATCCTCTCCTCATGTTCTCCACCCCGGTGTATTTTTGCTCCCTTCAATTGAACCTAAGCTGGTTCCTCAGGTGTTCGATGGCGTGAGTTTCTGTTGTCGATGTCGTCCTCTTCTGGCGTCGTCACCCCTCATTTTTCTTCTGTATTTGTTGGTATGTTTCTAAATTTTTCTAACTTTCTTCTATTTTTTCTACTGTTCCTTCTTTCTATTTTCTTTCTTTACTCTTTTCTCTACCTTTCACTTACCTTATTCTCGATCTTTTCTCTTGATTTATTTCTCTTACAGACTCTTTTTCGCATTCTTATTACTTCTCTCCTTTCCTCTCGACTCATTTTCTACTTCTACTTCATCATCTCTTTTATATCATTCTCTTGATAATTTATATTCCGAGTAGTTACCTGGAATGTTAAGGGTTTAAATAACCCCATTAAACGTCAAAGAGTTTTAACACATTTGACTAGGCTTAAAGCCGATGTAGCCCTCCTCCAAGAATCCCACCTTACAGAAACGGAGGCTACCAAACTTAAACGTTGTTGGGTGGGTCATGTTTTTCACTCTCCCGCTTTAGGTAAGAAAAATGGTACAATTATATTATGTTATAAAAAGTTAACTGTTTCAGTTATCTCTCAAGAATGCGATGTTAATGGTCGTTGGGTTCTCATTAATCTTCTTATTGATAAAATTCCTTTAGTTATTTTCAATGTTTATGCTCCTACAGGTGTTGATAAATTGTTTTGGCCTGCTATTTCTGATAAGCTTCTAACTCTCAATGAACAATATGTTATTTTTGGTGGTGATTGCAATCAAGTTCTTGATCCCTTTTTAGATAGGAATTCAAAAGTTAAATTTGTTCCCTCCAAAATGCATTCCCAATTTGTCACATCTATACAGAACAATGCTTTAGTTGACATTTGGAGGCTATGTAATCCGGACCTTAGAGAGTACACTTTCTATTCCCCCACTCACCACTCCCAATCCCGTATTGATTACCTCTTCCTCAGCAAACCCCTAGCACAACTTGCTATTCACTCAGATATAGGCTCCATTTTAATTTCAGACCACGCTCCCGTTTTTGTGGATATTGACCTTATCCCCTTCTCCCCTTACTCAGGACGCTGGAGATTTAATAACTCCTTACTCCTTGATTCCAACTTTTGCATTCGTTTTAATTCCTTTATCACCGAATTTTTTACAATTAACCATCTTCCAGAATCCTCCTTTGCCATGGTATGGGATTCATTTAAAGCGGCTGCAAGGGGATTTATCATTAATTTTGTTTCTCAAAAGAAAAAACAATCTATCTCTAAATCAACTCAACTTTTAGATAAAATTAAGAAGCTAGAATATGCCTATTATAACTCTAACTCTGAATCTTCTCTTCGTGAACTTATATCCGCCAAATATGACTTTAATAAATATACCACCAATGCTGCCTCAAATTCTCTTCTTAAATGCAACTCCCGCTATTACGGTGGACAGAACAAGATGGGCAAACTTCTTGCCAATTATCTCAAGGTACGAAAAGAAAGAACTAAAATTGAATCCTTACAAGGCCCAGCTGGTGTTTCTTTATTTAAAGACAAGGACATATTAGCTCAATTTGTTTCGTTCTACCAAACTCTATACACTCCCGAATCTAATCCTGACCCTATTGATCTTCTTACATATTTTCAAGATATTCCCTCTCCGGATTCTTCTCATATTGACTTCCAATCATTAGATTTGGATATTACCCTTTCTGAAATCTCACATGCTGTCTCTATCCTTCGTCGCGGTAAAGCACCTGGGCCCGATGGTTTTACCATTGAATTCTACAATCACTTCTCTTCCCTTCTTCTTCCTAAACTACTTTTGTTATTCCAATCCTTTGCGGCTTCCGGATCTTCTCAGGGAACTTTCCAAGAAGCATTAATATGTTTAATACCTAAACCAGATAAAGATCATACCCTCTGTAAAAATTATCGTCCTATCTCCCTAGTAAACACTGATTATAAAATTTTCGCCAAAATTATAGCTCTTAGATTAGATCCCCTACTACCGGAACTTATTGGCCCTGAGCAGTCTGGATTCGTTAAAGGTTGTTTATCGTCGGACAATTCTCGTGTTTTCTTTAACATTTTGAGTAAAGCCGCCTCCCTCTCTACTCCCCTTGCTGCCATCTCTCTGGCCCCCGAAAAGGCTTTTGATAGAATAGGCTGGGATTTTATGTTTCAGGCACTTCGTTGGTTTGGTTTCCCTCCTAAATTCATTTTTCTTATTTCTTTACTTTACTCTAGCCCCCATGCTTCAATCTTTGCTAATGGTATGACTTCCGATTACTTTCCCCTTCAAAGAGGGGTGCGTCAAGGTTGCCCTCTATCCCCTCTTTTGTTTATTCTAGCTTTAGAACCCTTTTTAACTAAGATTCGACTTGATGATAATATTACTGGTTTTCATTATGGTTCTCAAAAACAAGCTAAATTATCGGTATACGCAGATGATATTTTATTTTACTGCTCAAACCCCCAAACAACTCTTCCTTCCTTCCTTAATCAAGTTTCCTCTTTCTCAACTGTTTCAGGTTATCGTCTTAATACTGACAAATGCGAAATTTCACCCTTAAATCCTTTATGTCAAAAACATCTCTTTGACTCCTCTGGCTTTTCCTGGCAGCCCTCTAAGATTAAGTATCTGGGTGTTTGGTTCGCTCCTCGTCTTCCTGACACACTTAAATTTAATTTCGAATCTCTCTCTAATAAAATTACTACATCAATCAATCGTTGGAATCCTCTCTTCCTTTCTTGATGGGGTCGTTTGGACTCCATCAAAATGATGCTAGCACCTTTAGTTCTCTATACTATTTCCATGATTCCCATTCGTATTCCGGATCATTATTTCAAGTCAATAGACTCTCTTCTAGTAAACTTTTTGTGGAAGGGTAAAAAATCTCGAATAGCACTCTCTTCTTTGAAAAAGGATAAATCCCTCGGCGGAGTCAAATTCCCTAACTTTAAATCATATCACAATGCTTTTTCCTTAAAACAAGCCATGCAGTGGCTTTCTTCTGATCTTCCTCACATTCCTCCTTTATGGCTCACATTGGAATCTTCTTTTCTTCATCCTTATGAATTCACAGAAGTTCTCTCCTTTTCCTCTAATGTATCATCTCTTCGTTCCCCCATCATTTCTCACTCCTGTTCTCTTCTTCGTCCCTATTTATTGTCCACATACCCCTCTGCTTCCTCTACTCACACCCAACCTATCTGGCATAATAAACTCCTCAAAATCCGTAACCGCTCATTATATTGGAAAACCTGGCATTCTCTTGGTTTAAAATGGATCTCCCAACTTCTTTCAAATACTCAACCTCTTCCTTTTCAAGACCTTCAAACACAATTATCGCTACCTTCCTCTTCTCATAAGCAATACTTATCACTGATTCCATCCCTTACCCAATACCTTGCTTTGCTCCCGATTACCAACTCTATCCCTGTCACACATCTTTCGATTTCTAATGCCCTCGATCAATCCCTTTCTGCTTCATTTATCTATAAATCTCTGCAGTCTTCTACTGATCGTACTAAATCTAAGGTTGAGTTGGCTTGGGAAAAAGATTTGTCTTCAATTTGGTCCTTCACTTTATGGGATGAAATCTGGTCCAAGGTTCACAGTACATCCAGAGCTGCTAACACTACACAAACGTTATTCTTTATTTATAACCGTACACTTTTCACTCCATCAACTCTGTCATCATTCTCCCCAGACACTCCTTCCACTTGTTGGTCCTGTCCATGCCCCTTAGCTGATTTGAAACACATGCTATTTGAATGTCCTCATATTTTACGTTTTTGGCACTTGGTTTGGTCCCACTTGCAAAAGATTTTCAACTTTAATTTTTCTTTTTCCGTCATTCACATTTTCCTAGGTTCTCATTCTCCTGCTTTCACCGGGTCACACCACAAACATAAATTACTTGACCTCTTAATAGCCATTGCTTTTCACCATATTACATCACATTTGAAACAGGCTAAAGATGTTTCCTTTACTGCTTGGTGGAACGCAGTTTGTTTTAATCACCGTCTAGACACTAATTTTGTTTCCCCCATTTCCTTAGCAATTAAACGTGACCTTTTATGGCTCCCCCTTACCGAATATTTATCTAAGATTGCCAGACCTCCTCCCACCTCTCCATTACGTAATGTTGAAGTTCGTAAACCACCATGATTGCATTTTCTTATTTGCTTATACTGTTTCTTCATTGCATCTAATGTTTTATCATATTATTTATATGCTTTTCTTATCCAAGATGATCCCTCATTCCTTTATGTTCCTGACATTTATTGCGTATCTTATTTTTATGTATGAGATAGCTTTAATAAGTTTTCATCATTTTGTAAGAGAGATTTTTTGTTTTTCATAACTTCTGACTGTTTCTTCATTTTCTGCCTTTGTCTGTTTTTATTTCAATAAACTTCAAACTTAAAAAAAAAATAACTGTTTAGTCTCTGCCACAAAGCAAACAACCTTGTAACTCTTTTAACTAATTGTGATTTTCACTTCTCTGTACTCTGCTACTAATATTGAATAAATATTATCGTCCATCAACCTTAAAGCATCATTATCTTTATAGAAGAGCTCCTTAACATCATAGCCAATTATAGCCTGTACTGGTGGAAACACATATCTCATATATTTTATGCTCCGCAATCACATAAATAATGACATATCTACAACCGCCCTTCTCATGGGTCAATGATTTAGCACTGCACTGTACCTTGTCTATCCACATTAAAAGAGCCACAATTGAAATCCATACCATTTGGTTTCATCGGCTATTTCATCCTTTAAACATTCTCTCTGTTCTTTAAACATATAAAAAGTTTTGATTATAGTGAGAGAAATTAAAGAAAGCTGTCCTTGGCACTCTTAGGTCTATGATTTTTTTTGCCCTTCAAAATCACCTTCTGTGGATCATTCCAAATTACATTATGAATACAATGACAATCTGTCTGGCATCTTAAACATCATTGACCTACCCAACACCAGCCTACACATTCTGAATAAAATAGCAAAGTGGTATAGAAATGACCCCAATAGCAACAGGAAGTTTAAGTACATGTTTGACAATGATGGAGAACTTGCCTTAACACTGAACCATTCCTATAATATTAAGAGGTGAGAAAAGCATGCAAATTCTTCCTGTACAATACTCAATCATCCTTCTTCAGTGCAAAACTCTGCTGGGACAAAACATACTTAAGAAGCTCTTTTAAAGAGATATTACCAACCAACAAGACCACACGATATTCTCTTAGTGAACCAAAATGAGATGAGCTAGCCAAAATGTAGCAAGAAAATTAAATACAGGATGTCAGAAGTGACATTGATAATCTACTCATTGGCCTTGATACAGAAGAAGTTGATATCTCTAAAAGAGACTTCTGCATCCTGGACAAATGTAAATACAATCACTGACATTAAAATCAAAAGTCTCCTTGAAAACACTTAACCTTTACAATACTAATTTGATCCAATCCCTACTTAAAAAAGACCATATTGAAGACCTCCCAGCGTACTGATGAAAAGCCTTGTATATCTCTCCCAGTCTCACCTACTTTCCTGACCCCCATTCCCTAATTAAGGAGAGGTGCATAGACTCCCTACTAGTCGAAATACAATTCTTACAACCAACTTGTAGATGAATTTGGAAGTTTTCTGAAGAACATGATAATAATGAAAATTGTCCACTCATAATAGTGTATGACATGTTATGTGTCTTTGAAGAGGAAACGCCTATCCTCTAAATCTCCTCAAGTTGTATGAGGTTTATTTTTGGTTAGGAATTAAAAACTATTGATATTAGAGATAAACACAATTTATTGATTTGTAAACAGGCCATAGTAGGCAAGATCGTGTAAAGATGTAAACACTCCCAGCCAACTGTGTTAATTTTAACATTTGCTTTGAAGAAGAGACATTACTAATGAACAATTACTTAGAGCAAGTTGATATTAACACCACCTATTTGTTGAAATTAGTTTTTGTGGTATGTCCTCTAATAATATCAAATCGAATTCTATGTCAGTTGGAAACCATTATGTTATTATTAAATAGCATTTAATACACGGTATGGCCTTTAAATGCTGATAATATTTATTGTAAAAAAGTATTTTGGGTGTCAGAAATTAAGTTCATATGTAAAGTTGAAAAGTACTTAATATAAATAACCAGTTGAACTTTTTGCGTTGTAAGTTTTTTGACATTATAAAAAGTAAGATACATCCTTGCATATATCTGAGAACTAAAATTTAGGATGGTTTTGGGGGCTCGAGTTATAATTGTAAATATGATCACCACATTGTCCAAAAAGAGGCACGTCCCAACTTTGTAGTGGGATGGAATTAGAATAGTACCTCTGTCCTGATCCCTACTCCCTCAATTTAATATGTGTCCCCTTATGTTCATAGATGTGCAATTGAATAGTAAATCTGACCCACATAAATATATGCACTTTCCCAAATTTATGTTGGGCTGGAGTTAGAATAGTACATTTCACCCCATCAAATATATGCATGTTCCTCAATTTTTCTTGTTCTATAGTTAGCATAGTAAATGCTCCTCCCCCACCCAAATATATACACTTTCCAGAATGATAGCAGGATTGGAATTAGAACTGTAAATATGCCCTAAATAAAGATATGCATTTATACCAATTTATCTTGGGCAGGAGTTACAATTGTAATTCTGAACTCCCACCCTCCCCCCTCAAATATATACACTTTTCCAAATACAGAATCACTGGAGTTAGACTGTAATTAGAATAATACATCTGACCCACTCAAATATATGCATGTTTGGTAAGTTTTAACAGGACTTTTTTTAAATAGTAAATTTGCCCCTTCCCCATATTTATGCCTTTTTGTCAATTTGTGGTGAGTGGGATGGATTTAGAATAATTAATCTCAACCAACCCTACCAATTAAAATTGAAATTTGACATTTTGACATTTCTATTGTACATATTAATAGTTTTCCTTCCACCTCTGGTTTTCTACTATATCATTAGTTGGAACTTGTAGGACTGTCTCTACAAATTCTCCTTTGCAGGTGCCTTTCTGGCCATGCTTTTTTAAGCTTTATTTTCATTTTGTTTAAATGAACAATCAGGCAATATGGAATAGCAATTAAGGCACAGGTTAGAAACTTCAGACAAATTGAAGATTCATTGTAAATATGTGACTTATAGGCAGTGGGTCTGGTTAAATGCAAACTGAAGAGGTATACATATGACAGTATTGGTGTTACCAATATAGGCATACATGTTTGTTTCACAGTTGCCAGGGGGAGTTTATATGTAGCATGATTGTTTAGTATGTGTCTCCCAGGAAAATTTTCTTTGCATAACACACTACTCCACAGGCTACAAGCACATTCATTCTATGGCAGCACTCAGGCAAGCACTGCTGTGGCTCAGAACTCATCCTTCAACATCATTAAACCATTTGTTCGCAACTCCTGGATTCGGGACGCAAGCTAGGTATTCATGACACGGGCCGCAGATATCTTTTGGGTGGCTGCATAGTGGAATAAGGTTGTGATAGGCATCTGATTGGGTATTACAGCATTTCATGTCCATGAGCCACTCTTTCACAGTAGGCAAGGAACCCTTCATCCAGCGCATCACCATTCTATGTGGCGCCAGCAAGATACTTATAGCCTCAAGGGGCTGACTATCCTATGGGACATCCTTGTCATGTCCCAACAGTGCTGTCAGTAGTGTATGGGGCACGGCCACTCCCATGATCTCTTTCATGATCTGGTATATTTCTAGCCAAAAATGTTGCACACCTGGGCAGTGCCACGCCATGTGTGCCAAAAGAGCCTCATCTGTCCTGCAATGCGAGCAGTGGAAGTTCTCATGTAGGCAGTAGCGGTATAATTAAACAGGGGTATAATACACCTGATTTATGTACTTGAGGTGTACAAGGCAACGGCATCCATTTAGTGACACTGTGGGGATTATAGAAGAACAATATGACCCTTGCATGTCACTAATAGCTATGCCCAGATCCTCTTGCCAGTTCTGTCAATCCTTTACTTTGTCAGGCCGCGGGGCCTAATGCAAAAAAGTGTATAACATTGTGACCGCTCAAGTTGGCAATGATACCTGTGGCAAGTATGTGAGAGCTGGTAGTTCTAAGGGCTCTGCCAATGTGTCATCTAGTAGGACCCGCACTGTGCAACATGCCCGCTCGGAAGTAATGTAACTGCGCAAGAGTAGTAGGCACGTCGCGTTGTGCTCTAACCTGGGGCCAGCCACTTTAGATTCCAGTTTCAAAGAGGTCGCCCATACTCTGAATCCCTAGTAAGCATAAGGCTGCACAGGTGCCTTTTCCCATCCCAGGGTGTTAGAAGGTGGTTCTGACACTCTGAGCTGCCTGGATTTTTCGCTTTTTGAGCACCTATTTGTTGAGCTTTTACTGTGGGAGAGCCTCATAAGTTGGGACTCACCCATAGTGAGTTCATGATGAAAGAGACTGTATGTGTATTTTACTGGTTTCCCCTAGCTTGACTAGGCCGCTGTGCAGCAGCTGGGGTAAGGGGCACCGGGCTGGTTACATGCAGACACGTGTACGGGCTGCGAAGGGTAGATTCCTGGTGTGCGCATCCCAGGAGCAGCTTCAAAGTGAATGGAGTGGCAGGACTTATGCAGAATTGGGTGGAGACATGGAGTAGGCTTTATACAGTGGGAAGAAACATGTCAGGGAAAGTCAGTGTGTTTTACTGTTTTTTTCACTCCTATGGGAATGTGGAGCCCCTGGGCTAGTTTAACTTTCCTAATGCCTACAAGGTCCGGACATGCACTAAAGTCCACTGTAATTGGTGTGAGAAGAAGTGTTCTGCAGGGTCCAAAGCCATTTTTGTACATCTTTTGGGTCATCCAGAAATGTCATATTTCAGCTTTCAGCTCATAAGCAGGGCCTGACTGTGGGATGACCCCGGCAGGCTGGATTAATGACCTTCCTTCCACGAGTGAAGGCCTCCTCTCCAAGAAGAGAAGATGTGTGGAGCTACAGGCTAATCCATCAGTAGCTGCCATTTGGTGCCATGCACCAAGCTGCACAGGGAGAAGGCCGCACGGGGAAGGGGTTTTCAGAATCTATGTGGCAAGAGACCCCCAGACGATGCCATCTTGAACCAACCCAGAGACCTGGGCAGGAAGGAGGGAGCAGGGGCAGTCATGTGATGTGTCGCTGTTTGATAGGACAAACAGAAACTTCCTGGCAGCTCCCTTTCCATTCTTTAAAAGGTGTTTGAACAGGAAGATAAGCTCTCTCTGGGGTGTGGTCTGCTGAGGCAGAGGGTGCTGGAGTCTGGCACAATGGGCAGTTGGAAGAAGGAATCCCCTGACTGCCCCAGGATAATGAATAGCGCCAGGAGAGGAGTCCAGGGCCAGTGAGCAGAAGCCTGGGCCTCTGCGCAAGGAGAAGAGAGGCTCGGGAGGAGAGCCAGGCAAAAGGCTGGTGCAGGGAGCCAGTGAAGACAGCTCCCTGCTGAATCCACCCACTGTGAGACCCAGAGGGCGAAGGAGAGTGCTACCAGTGGCAGGGGAGTGCCTCCAGGAGCAAGAGGAGGCCAAAATGGTGGAGATCGGTACCCTGGGGGCTGAGATGTGCCCCCAGAAGGTCGGCAACCTTTGACCTCCAGGATGACCAACGACAAAGCACGTGGGGCTCCCCAGCCAGTCTTGAACGTGCCCCTGGGGTAAAGCAGGTCCCGGGTGCTGCCCTCAGAAGAAGTGAAGTCATAGTGCGCCATCTCCCAACCCGTGAATGTGCCCCCAAGGGGTGCCAGGAGCCCACCATGGCCCACGCTGAAAGTGAAATCCCATGAAGATTGGGGGAGGGGCCCAGGATCCCAACTCCAGTCCCCTTATGCAGTGGAAGGGGGCAGGTAGCACTGTCACGCCCCCCGAGAAGAAGATGCTGAGGCCCGGGATCTGAACTCCGGGCCCCGCCGAAGCCGAGGAGCGCTGTCACGCTGCCCGTGAAGATCAGTGAACCGGGGGGCCAGGATCCCAACCTGGCACCTGGTGGAGAAGCTGAGTCAGGAAGTGCCGTCGCGCTCCCCATGAAAAATGGCCCAGGGGCCAGGGACCCCATCCCAGGGCCCCGAAGAGAGGAGAAGGGGGAGTGCCCCGCACTCCCCCGAAGCTGGAAGGAGTCAGGGGGAGTGCACTTGCATTCCCCCGAGGTCTGCCTGGACCAGCGGGAATCTCCGTGTCTGCCCGCAGGAACAGGCAGACCAGAAGAGAAGTGCCGGCTCCCGCGGCAGCATGGAAGTGTGCTGGCCGGGCATTGGAGACACTGGGGGTGGGCTCCCCGGGTGGCTCTCCAAGGAGCCTGCAGCGAGGGGCCCGGTTGGGACTGGGCCCCGAAAATAGGCAAGAGTTGCCTGGGGTGGGCTCCCTGAGCCGCATGCACTCACTGGGGGCCCGGGTGGGACCGGGTCTCCCAACTGAAGCAGCAGGAGAGCTGCTGTTATAATATTTACAACAAGGAGTATAATCCCCCCATAATGCCTTGCCTGTTTGTGGTCCCCAAGAGAACGGGGTAACCACCAAGTGAGTGTATTAAGCAGGGGGAGCTGCAGGAGCAACGCAGTCTCCCCCAGCATGAAAAACAGAACGTCCCTCCCTAAGTCTCACGGGGACTTATAAAGAATGACCCCTCAAGGGCTCAGGCAAGCATCATCAGCATCCCCATAGTTGGAACTTTTGTTCTGCAGCTGGATGTGCCTAAAGTACTGCACCATGACATGGAGGTCTGAGTTGGGGACGTCTGAAAGGGCATCCCCTGGAGGTGAAGAGGTGTAAGTGCACCAGAAAGGCATTTACTAAGGTTATACTTTTGGAGGGACTGAAAGTCACATGAGTAATGTGAAGTACCTGTGTAAGGTGATGTTATAAGCAAAGTTGGGTGATGTGGCTAGACATTCCTGATAGGGGGTCTGGCTGTATATAATTAATCCTGTGATTTCATCAGTGATGCCTTTAGGGTCTGTAATTGCAATGCATTATAATGATCAACAAATATGATGAGCAATGTCATTATAAAGTGATGCTTAAACATGTATTCTTGCTGCTGCGCTTAGGTGAAGAACAACCCGAACTGTTAGCCACTAAATATGTAGAGGGGTATACTTCATTTCTTTATTTATTTATGCGATTTTATATAGCGCGAACTTTACCCGAAGGTGTCAGAGTGCTTTACATAAGAACCAGTTGAAAAACATAAGGACTTAGGATGACATGCGTTACATGAAGGATACAAAAAGAAAAAATTGCAAATGTACAAGATGTAAAGTCACACAAGGAGATACAATGGATATACTCTAAGAGTCACATAAGAATGGTATATAGTACAATCGTCTATTGCATATACTAGTGATTAGAGTTATCTCTATTTACATAGGGTAGGGATATGACTGGATATACTTAAAGAGTCACATAGGTATGGTAGAGAGTACAAAGGTCAACCGCATAAACTCGTGATTAGAGTTATCTCTATATACATAGGGAAGGGATACACATGGATATACTCTAAGAGTCACATAGGAATGGTAGAGAGAACAATGGTCTACTGAATATACTAGTGATTATAGTTATCTCTATATACATAGGGAAGGGATACACATGGATATACTCTAAGAGTCACAAAGGAATGGTGGAGAGCACAGCGGTCTACTACATATACTAGTGACTAGAGTTATCTCTATATACATAGGGAAGGGAAATGACTGGATATACTCTAAGAGTCACATAGGAATGGTAGAGAGTACAAAGGTCTACTGCATATACTAGTGATTAGAGTTATTTCTATATACATAGGGAAGGGATATGACTGGATATACTCTAAGAGTCACATAGGAATGGTAGATGGTACAAAGGTCTATTGCATATAATAGTGATTAGAGTTATCTCTATATACAGAAAAGCAGAGTTCCATAAGTGGGGCCGGAGGTGGGATGCAGTCACAGCACAAAGGGAGGGTGGGAGGTTGCACACAATAAAAAATTACAAAACAGGGGGTAGCGAAATGAGAAAACTCGAGGATGGCGCAGGGTGAGGTAACGAGAAGTAGTGGGATCGTTTCAAGAGAGGCTGAAAGTAAGAGACAAGAACAATTTAAGGGGCAGGGGAAGGAAGAGGGGGGACAGAGAGAAAGGGAAAGGAAGGCAGAAAAAGGACAGGAAAGCAAGAGCGAGACAAAACGAGCAAGACAGCGAGGAATGGTTCGGAGGCACAGGAGTGACAACAGAAAGGTCGCTGGGACAGGGGAAGAGGCCAGAGATCGCCAAAATGGTGGATCAGGAGAGGTCAGTAGGAGATGCTTATTCAGGGTTATGTGTCACCATAGCAGGTGTGCCCATTTTAAATGCTCGTTGAGGGAATGGGGTGGGTCTCCACTGGGATGGTGCCGCGACGCAGGGCCCTCGCTCCAGGTTATGTTCAACTAACTGCATTTGGGGGCAAGATGATGTGCATACATGGGAGTGGTGGTACTAGACCCCACCCCCCTGTTATGCAATGTCACAAAGTAATTACAAAAGCTTATGTATATTTGTAAATTGGTGCATAGTATTGAGTGTGTGTGTTTAATAAATGTACTCTTACTTTTATAAAGCAAAGTACAGACTGGACAATCAATTATTGAGTGTTATTTCCCCGTACCCGTAAATGATGATTACTATCCCACACCACCTCCCTTGAGTAAGCCTTGGACTGCTCTGCAACGCTACCCTCTGAGAGTCAGGCGCTACACTAGGGTGTTTGTTTCCCAGTGAAGGACAAATGTAACATGTTATTTGTGCAGGCCTCACAGATACTGCCTTGTTTTCTAACACAGGGGAAACCAGATGCACCACTCCAAAGTGAGTAAAGCTGAGGTCTGGAATGTAAATTCATTGTTTGCTTCCAGAGGCATTGCGTAGTGCCTATGGGATCTAGGACCTGAAATGATGCACCGATCTGCTAAATAGAAATTGTGGCAATGTTGAAGAAGATGCTATGTCCCTCTTCAACCAGTGATGGGGTAGGCCCACTGGGCCATGGAGGTAGTAGTGAGCAAAGATACATTGTGCTGCTCTGTAATAAGCCTCCAAATCCAGAGCATTTAGTCACCCCATCATGTATGGCAGAGCGAGGGTATCCCATCTCATTCGCAGTAGCTTTTCGGCTCATGCCAAGTCCATCAATTGGGCACTCAATGTTTGGAAGTAAGGTAGGAATATTTGCAAACAAAATAAGAAACGGGGAAGCACCACCATCTTCATTATGGCTATGCAGCTGCAGAGAGAGATGGGAAGACGGATCCAGCAGTCAATGGCTTTAGTGAGATGATGTATTGCCCTACCATAGTTTTCCTACACCACCAGCTACGAATGAGTGTGAATCTGAATACCTTGATAGCGCACCATTACAGCTGCACCTCTAAATGGGAACTCCATTCTGTACTATTGCTGTGGCTGTAGTGAGGGGACATATAAGGGATTTGCCCCAGTTAAGGTGCAGTCCAAAATGGTCACCAAAAAGAACTACCTCCCTAAGAACTGGTAAGAAGTTAAGGCTAGGATCCCCAACGTATAGGAGTGTATTGTCTTCATAGGCAGACACTATTAGGTTAAAAAGCGGGGAGCTGATTCCGCTGTGAGCATGGCACTCGCATAGTGTGCAAGCCAAAGACTCTGCCAGAAGTGCATAGAGCGGCGGAGACAACGGGCAACCTTGACGAGTGCCCCTTGTGATGGCAATTGGGGACGTGACTCGGCCGTTGATACGTAGTCGGACCGACCAGTTTTAAAAAGACATCTCCTACCTCTACATGGTGGAGTACTGCCAGCATGAATCCCCACTTTACATAGTTCAAAGGCTTTTCTTCGTCTAAGAAAATTGCTTCATTGTGCACCTCTGGGTCAGTACAGGAGATTGCACCAAAAAGGTATGGCGATCAACCAGGTATAAAGTTGGAATAGTATGGGCCTACAACGTTAGAAAGTAGAGGCGCCAGACAATTGGCTAAGATTTTCGTGAAGATCTTTGTATCCGTGTTTAAGAGCTACAGCAGCCAATAGGATGATCAATGATTAGCTGGCTTATCCAGTTTAAGCTAGGTAACTATTAATGCCTTCCACATAGTCCGGGCCATACATTTGTTGTGTATCATCTCCTCAAATAGTTGACCAAGTGATGCAGAAACCTGTCCTGGTATACCCTGTAGAACGTCACCATCCGTGCCTTGAGCCTTCCCGTTTGGCACATCTTTTAGCGCAGCAGTAATCTCAGTGGGACGGGGCAGCACCATAAGCAATTCGGGAGGTGTAAAGGTCAGAGTAATACAGAGGAAACCAATTGGTCACCTTAGAAGTCCAATGTAGGGATGTACCCTGCTCATCGATAATGGTTACTATTTCACTATCCTGCCCTCTCCGTAGATTCGAGCCATTGCATATTTACCGAAATGAGTGACTTAGGGCCATATTATCAAGAATGGGCGATACATTATCGCCGCTTTTATCAGCAAGAAACTGCAGCTAAAGCGGCGATAATGGGCTTGATAATTTGCCCTTGAGAATTCCTATAGAAGCCCAGGTTCTGATGTTAACCTGGGCTTCTATGGGACCAAAAGTCCTACAGTTAGGAGTCTTAACTTTACTACTCCTAAACTGAGAAAAATCCTAACATTAAGACTTTTGGCAGCCACAAAAGGTATTTAGGAGTCCTAAAGTTAGGAGTCCTAACTTTATTAGTCCTAAACTGAGAAAAATCCTAACTTTAAGACTTTCGGTATTCACAGAAGGCATTTAGGAGTCTTAAAGTTAGGACTCCTAACTACTGTGAATACGGAAATGAGTAAGTGCCTTCTGTGAATACCAAAATGGTAGTAAGTTTAGGATTTTGTCTTCAGTTAGTTCTGTGAATCGGGCCCCAAGTGTTGTTTTAGGTGTAATATCTTTATGACTACAGAGACTATCCTTTCTTTTTATATACGGAGTTCTCTGCAGTTGTAATGATATTACATGTAAAACTACACTCGTAGTTTATGAATAGAAAAAAACTATTAAACTTGCATGAAAAGTATAGGTTTTTCTTTGTGAATAAGACCCATAGCCTCTAGACACACTGGATAAGAACTGGTTCTTTCATGGTTGGCAAAGCATGTTGCACAGTAAGATTCCATATTATTAGTGGCTCAGATGATTTCAGCACCCACACTCCCAAGGGAACTCCAGGTTCGCATCATTCGGGGCATACGCCTGTGCCAGCATTAGCAGCTAACATTGATGTCCCTGGACATAAGCCCTTTGTCATTTACTGAAATGATATGTCTCCCTCCTCCTATCCACTACCAAGACAGACATATTTATTGTGTCCTTCTGTCCACCCTAACACCACTCTTCTCCCCCTGTTCAACACTGCTCATTTTCTCCCTGTGTTGGGGTGACACTCCGGAATCTGTCCCTATCTACCAGGTTCCAGCACCTCTGTTGTTCTGCTATCAACACGTTTCTTCTTACTCACTAAAGGGGCTTATACCAAATGTCTGTCTCTACTTTACATGGTGACAACTATCTTCTCTTCCTCTACAAGGACTAACACAATTCTGATTTTTTAACAGTAACAAGCATCTCTTTTTTACCCCCCAATAGGTCGATCCCCGTTTTTCTTCATCCTTTGAGGTGGAAAGCGTATCTGTTTTCTCCACCTAAAGGGTGTGACACCCCCTTCTCTCGACATCCAGTAGATGACATCCACTTTTTCAACCCTGTGAAGGGTTTTGTCTCTCATCTATCTTCCTGACGCAGATGACCACCATCTCTTACATGCTCTGGATGATTCCCTTCCTCTCGCCACCTGCATGCACTGACTCCCTTCTTCACCTCAAGCCCTGGTGTTGTCATCCACTTGAAGTTACTAATGAGGCACCTCTTATTCTTCCCCTTGGAATGTTGACATCACTCTTCTCTTCTCTGTCTTGGATGACACATCTCTTAACTCCACCTGAAGCGGCTGTTACCCCTCTTCTCCTAAATTTTCTCCTAAATAATTACTAGTATTCTGTTCACTCCCTCCTGTACTGACACTTACCCTCCCCTCAGCTGTAAGTACTTGCATACTCACAAAACTGGTGACACATTTTCTCGCCTGAAGGAGAAGAGTTCCCTTGCCTCTTCCTCTACATTGGCTAAAAGGTCCTCCTCTCTTCACTCCACGCAGGTTGTCATGCCTTTTCATGTTCTACATCTGAAATGATAAACCCTCCTTAACTCACTTTCAGCTGCTGACACACCATCTTCTCCCTTTGCAGGAGTTGATGCCCCTTTCTGACCCCTTCACCCACAATTACAGACGTCTTCTGCAATGGATTAATGCGCCTCCATGTGCCTGGGCTGACACCAACCATCCCAGACCTTGTTCAGCCAGCTGCCTCTCAGTGTCTCTGCAGGCGTCTTTTCATCCTGCTAACGCTGACCCCCAATGCATCATGTGGCAGCATTCTTCCCTTCCATTCTCCCTTCAGTAGTTATATGGGGAAAGATATCTTCAGCCCAAATAACCCCCAAATGAATTCCCTGGATTCCAACGCACCACATCTGAGATGAGATATTAATGATGATGCACTGAAATATAATGCACTCCCTATAGAAAAGTGTTTGCTGTATCTTGTGAAGCTATCTCTAATCTCACATTTACTAGGCCACTTAGGTCTTGGCTTTATATGAATCGGTGCAAAATCATCTAATTGCCCGGAACATTTTCTTTGGGTTTTATGTCATATATTAGTGTTAATTAAACATCTGTCCATTCGAACCAATTACACGCTGTTTAACGTTTTGTGTAGGAAGTCATCAGTTAACAGTTGTTGGTCCTACCTGGGATAAATGAGACGCAAGCGCTAGGTGCCCTCACCTTATGATAGTTACTAGAGTAGTGAGTGTTGGTAGAACCAATATATCTGGCTTATATATTTATTTATTAGCTCGACTTGCGGTCTTCACAAACGCCTGCTTAGATTTGAAATTACAGAACTTTTCTGTTCATGGAGGGCGTTTAGTCATCAGTAAAGCAGATTCCTTGTGCACTTCGGTTATAACTGAAAAACCGGCAGCTACTGGCAGCTGCATACATTGGCTTTACTAGGCATTCTTACATAACCATGCTTTGCTTTTCTCAGATCACACAATGATTCAGCTAAATAGGGTGCACTCTGCATTCAGCAAGGCAGACGCTCTGACGTTATAGCTGAGAGTTCTAGTGAAGTAGGAAGGGCAAGCAAACATCCCTGTATGTCTCCTTTCTGCCAGGGATGAAATGAAGGAGCCTTTATTTACTAAAGGTTGAACAGGCGCTTGTGCTGCACAAATTAGCACCACACATAAGGGACTAATTTATGGTCAGTAAACAAACACACAATGTTTGATGTCACTTGCACCACATGAGCTCCCACTGAAAACACCAAAGGAATTTACTCCAGATGATTTTGTTCTTGCTGTATGAGAGGACAGGTGTATCTTTTATTGGCAATGCTACTGGTCCAAGGTACACTCTCCATGGCCTCACACCCTCCCAAAAGCACCACCCTCTTCTCTGATCACATTGTGAAATCTATTCTAAGGTTGTCAGGTCAGTAAAGGCTGTGTGAAGTAAAACATGATGCCTGACCTGTCACTCTTGAACTCGATTCACTGACCTGTACGGTGAACCCACAGCACTCCTTCAACACTGTGTTCTCTGGTTCACCTTCAGCCCTTGCTGCACCAGTCACTGAAGCTCATGTTAAACCCATCCTCACTTCACTGAGGCTCACAGCCAGAGGAAACAGTAGAGGGACTAATACTCTCAACTCTAGTGCTGTGTCTTTGCCTCTGAACACGCAGTGATGTCTAGATTGAAATGTCCCACTTGAAAGATAAACACAACCAATCTTAGCCTGCCCATGTTTGCTCCTCTTTCAGCATAGAAAATGCTTTTTTTGTCGGAATGTTTCGTTTATACCAACTTATTCATATTGCACAACCGAAGCCTAATCCAGAAAACATTGTTCAGAGCAATCAAACCTGATATCCGCAATATTGCCCTATGCAATTTATCAACACAAACCAGCCCTCTTTTTCAGTTGTGAAGGAACTTTACAAGATAGGCAGGGTGGGATAAAAAGATCCAGTCATCCCTGTCTTGAGGTGATATGGTCTTATCTTGCAATCTTTCTAGCCCAGAAACACTGTAAGATTTTTTGTAGAAGACTGGGGTCAAGGCTCAAAGTGATTTAGATAATGAGCACAGAAAGCTGAATATGTATAAGAGACTGGAACTCAGCACTTAGGGAAAATCCTTCTCTTTAAGAATCTACCACAACACTCACTCAAGTATACCACACTCATAAATTGTTCTTTCTTGTTTTAATTTCACACTATTGATGTATCATTGACTTGAGTGCTAATCAAAGACAATTCAGTTTTTTCTGCCTTAAAATCTCCCTTTTGAGGTTTTTTCATATGCGTGATCTGTAATCAACCTGTCATGGAAAATTTAAGGACAAAATAAGCTTTACCCAAATAAACGCTACTCACCATCCAGGGGCTCCAGGGGGAATCTAACATCTGGTTCCGACCTCTCTTCACTGCTGGTGCAAAGCAGCCAGCGGAGTTGAGGCTGCCAGGCACCTCTTCCCAGCAATTGCAAAACAAAATAGTTTTGCATTCCACACCGTGTCATTGCAGTGAGGAATGAGGCTGGGTCGGTCTGGCCCTTGTAGTCAGACATTTTTGGCAGGAGCTGCTGGTAGGTGCATGGAAGTATTTTTTGAGTTATCCTTGCAGATGGTAATCTGTGTAGATTAGTCCTCTCTTAGCAAGAGCTTTAAACAGAACGAGAGCTTGAATTGAGTATTCCTAGTTAAACATAGATATTTCCAAACCCCAGACTTTTACAGGGAATAATGAGTTATCAGCTATGATGTCAGGAAAAGAGCATTTAAAAATTCCACTATCCCTTCCATGCAGCAAAGTGGCTGGTAATTGTCATGGGATTTATTTAATAGAAAATGTACAAATTGTGATTGTACATCAAATGACCTTGAAATAGTGAGACTCTGGAGCCTGTTATAGACATAAAAGTTCACGTTTGCATGCCATAGTCCACAAACTTAAAATCCCAACATGTTGTGGAGAAGCAGAAGTTATGGTTTCCTGTAAAGAGCCTACAACAAAATCCAAAGAGACAGCTTTGTGCACTTGCTTTGGTGTGAAGGTCTTGTCTGAGCCCCAATGTATGAGTGTTTGTTTGCTAATGTGTGTTCCCGGGCACTGTGGGATCTTGATATAGGGGGGCCCTGCCCACAAAGCAACCTCCTTTCTCTTTGTGCTGCATTGGAACTCTAAGACTATTTCTCTGCTATACTTAGCTAGGTGAGGGAGTACACCATTTTGGCAAGTAGGGAAAGTGTACCCTGCTCCTTCGCCACATGGAAAGAAGCATGTCCAATCCATGCAACTCAATGGTACACCTTCCTGCACAAAGGCAATCCTGGTTGTAAAGCAAGCATCCTTGCAGCATTGTGCAAATGTGCCTGCTTTGGCAATAGGCAGCTTAAAGTGTGTCAGCACAAGAAGGAATCAGAAGTGCACCATATCTTAGTAGATAAGGTTCACTTCTGATCTCTCCTTTACAGGTAATGTAGTGCAGCAACTTTGCTTGCTGCCCTGTGTTGTGTGAAATGTTAGTGAGAGCTGCTCACAGATCTGTATGGCAAATCTCTATCAAATGTCCTGACATGACCCAAGATCCTTTGTACAAAGTCACAAGTGAGTTATGCCCTCATCTGGACTATACATCTATAGCAAGGCTGTTTCTTTCCCGCAACAAAGCCTGGCCCAATAATCCTTACAGTGGATTAAACACAGACACCATCAGTCCTTCAGACTCTTTGCATAGCAACACTGGAATAGAGATATCACTTACACTCTGTGCGAATATAGCAGACACAGGAAGATGGTGTAAAATATGGGGTCAAATGAAAAGGAGATGATGTTTATTATCATGCTGATCTCATGAATGTCTTTCATAGTGCTATTAAGTTGTCAGCCCATTAACTTTCATTCACTCATCTATGGGGCATATTTACGAGAGAATGTAGGAGCACAGAGCTGCGCCAAATTTGGCACTGCCATGCTCTGACATTTTCAAAGCACAGGGATGCACTGTATTCACAAGAATACTGCGCACCCCTGTGTTTTCTCTAGTGCTGGCACTAAATTTAGTGCCAACAAATGCACTCTTGCACCACAGTCAAGGGCACCTGCCCTGCAGGGAATGATTCTTTATATAAACAATCAATAATCACAATGTGTTACTTCTGCTGTTAAATGAGTATTAAAAGAGGAGAACACCTCCAATATATTAAACCATTAATACTCAATAAGAGCGCTCCTCTCCGACTTTTTTTCCGCGATATAGATCGAACGGGGTTGGTGGCCTTTTAGAGGAAGGTGTCTATACAAGCCAGGACGCAGACGTATTATGGGATATTACCCAGCACGTGCTACGGTCAGTACAATGAGCAGAATAAGGAAATTATCACAAGTATGGATGTGTGAGTATGGTATGAAAGAGTGTATAACTGGGATAAAGAGGGGGAATATGGTAGAAAAGGGAGTGGCACCCTTCGAATCGTTCTCTAAATTGGAATGTAGTGCTCCAGGGGGATACTGCATAATTGGTCGACATGTTTATAGAAAAACTAAAGAACAATGTAGCATGTCTAAAAGCAAATATAGATGCAATGTGAAACATTGAAATTGTTTAAATTGTTTAAAACTGGGCTGATCCCTGTTTTTTCTTATGTAGATAATATTTCGATAAAGTAGAGAAACTTGACCCTTTAAAAAAAACTGTTTGTCCTGAAGAAGGTGGTTTTGGAAAGAGCTTTGATACCACCGAAACTCGTTGACGCACTTTTTCTCAAAGAATCCATAAACCAAGGGATTTCTGGATAAGAATAATACTTTTTACCAAAAGATCTCTGTATATTGTATCATATTTGGATCGCATTTTGGCTATAATTGAACATAATAACTGTAATGTTTTGGTTCTTTGTTTTTTTTAAACAAATGTGTTTTCTAATGTATAAGATGAATGTTTTTATAAAAAAATACTGTATTGTTTTTTTTAAAAAGTGCTTGCATAACCTTATGTGTATCCTTTGAGAAATTAACTAAAGGATTTTTAACTTTTGTATGGATTGAGGCATATTCTTGTGTCTTTTTGTATAAATAAACTTGTGTTAGCACTACTTTTCAACTTGGGTTTTACTTTCATGCCACAGTCTATGGGTTTACTAAATGGTAACAATTAGGTTTAGATGAGGAGCAGGTACAGCAGCCTTCTGAGTGTATCATAAAGGTTTCTGAGTATATGTGAAGTCATGTCCAGGGGACATTCTTTCTGTTTTCGGTGACAAAACACTACTATCAACTGACCCACAATTGGACTACCGTGAATGCAGTCAGAGTGTCGAGGAGGTCAATGGAGGAGGCCAAGAGGCACTGGCATGATGTGAAAACCAAACCAAGGAAAACCTGCTGCAAACAGGAAGGCAGCAATGAAGACAGGAGGTGCGAGTCCTGCACCACAGGAGGAGCTGGAGGAAACCGAGGCCACAGTCATCAGTGGGGAGGTGGTGCAAGGAGCTGGGAGTCCAGACACAGCTTGACAGGACCTGACACAACATCAACAGGGCAAATAACGACCAGGGACTGGGTGGATGGGTGAGATGGGCAGAATGGCACACATGCACAACGATGTGTAGCCCACGTACAACCTCACATCCGTCATGTAGTCCAAATGTCCACTGTCCACCATCAAAATCCAGCACCTCCCAAACAGTCACAATGTACATTGCCATACAGTCTGCATGTAAACAAGAACAATGCGTCAACATACATGTCAACACAATGTCAACATGCATCTCTCCTTCACATTGCAGAGGGACAAATAACACCTCCAGCAGAGCAGACAACACAACTCATCAGTGATGTTGGAGCGGACCACCACACCTTCGACACCGACGCCCTACAACAGCTCATGGATATCTCTGGCAACCCATGAACCAGGGCAGCCAAACTACATATAGGAAAACCCAGCCCCTGCACAGACCACATAGGAGGAAGTACACGCAAGCATGACTGGCTCACAACACTTCACCGAGCCACACATGCCATTCCAATGACAGGTGTCAGAATGCCAAAAGGAGGAGGCCGATCAGGTGAGGGTGGGGTCCAAACCCATAGAAGATTAACTAGATCACATACGTGGGTGTCTAAAACCCTTCAGGGGCCACCTACATCCCACAAAGGAGACCCACACTGCTGCAGAGACACCTGCAAATGCACATTTCCAGTTCAGAACCATGCCCAGAGGCACACAATTATCATCCACACACCCATTTCAGCTCTGCATACGACGGCCCAGTCCACTCCTCTTATGTATTGAGTGGGTGATGACAAAGCTACATGTCCAAGGTCCAACCCGCTGCCTGCGTTGACATGCCTTCGTTCGCTGTACACAGCACACTGTAATTTTGTAGGGCCCAGGGCCCTCGTGCATACAACATGACCACAGGGACACACTCAGATAGTATGTGGAACTGGCTACTGGCATTTGCGCCGGGCCCTTTATTGGCAAGACCACATGTGCAGTGACGCCTATGATGGATGTGTGTGAGGTGAGTGTAAGCCAACCCGCACAGGTGCTGGCAACAACTTGAACAGAGAACACTATGAAAACAAAAACAGAAAACACCAGCATAACAGCGACAACTACTGAGCTACATGGAGGTAGCCAGAGCAAGTACAGAGGTCACCCAATATGCAAGCAGAAGTTCCCGTGAGTTGCAGTGCACTACGGTTGGGGCACTAGATCTGAGCCCGCTCATTTGTGCCAATTGTCTAGGATTGTGTCCCTTCGGGAAATACCTGATGCAGCAGCAGTGGGGTGTGTTACACATGCATCATCTTCCTCATCATCGTCCCAGGCCTTCCACACTGTCTGAGGTGACATTGCTGCGCAACCTCTCCACAGCACAAAACTCAATCAGTAACGGTCCATGGGTTACAGTGCACTGAGTCAGTGGTACCTGCAGTGCTGAGCAGGGTATCAGGCAGATGATGGCTTCCACGACAGGTGTGAGCAACTCAGCTATCCTGCCATTATGACTGTTTTGACTCTGACAGATGGCGGTTGGAGGTGGTCCTTGCGATGGTGGTGTGTGTTTTCTGAGGTGATGCGATATCCGGGCTGGTCATGTCTCGATTTGATGTGTGAGCCCTGGTGGACTGCAGATAAGGCCGGAGGTAGTGGGCAGCGCAGGGCCAAAGACACATGGTGTTGACCACCCCAAGGTCACTGTCTCATAGGCCATCCAATATTCAATCAGACAGGGTCCCGCCATGGAACAGTGACTTTTGGTCCACTGAGGTAGGTGCCACATGGACTGAGCGGGTCCTCAACGATGTCCAAGGGGAATGTGGCAGAGGGTTCCAGGGAACAGTGGAAGGGGTCCTCCTGGGCATAATGCAGAGGGCAGTAGCCATCCGAAAGCAGCAAATGGAGGAGTGGAATGCTATAGCCTCGTTTCAACCACCAATTTGGTATCAGCTACATGAGGATGGAGACAAGCCCTTAGTCCATAGACTCAGACACCAGCAAAGGTCAACCAGAGAGTGTCAATGAATGCCGGGGAACAGACTTAGTGGCACCGTGGATGAGAGGGGATGCAGTCTACAATGATGCTGGTACAATGATATGGACTCCGCCATTGCTAAATCAAGACCCAGTCCCAAATGCGTGACCTACTCGACTACAGTGTAAGCCGGAGGCAGCGGTCAGCAGTGGCCCACTGCCATGTGTCGTTTGTTTGCAATGCACAGAGTTAGTGACACCAGGACAGTTGTCAGAAGTGTTCGATCACCTTCGTAACAATAATCCTTTTTTTCTCCTGACTGTAATGCATCATCCTCTTGCACCTCTCCTTACGTGCAATGATACGTACTCTGCCATTGAAAAATCGATGCTCAATTCCAATTGTGTGTCCTACCTGAGTGCTGTGTGGCCCGAGGGCAGTTGTCCTTGTGGGCCTACAGACACATGTGGTTGTAATGCTATGCACAGACTTAGTGGCACCACATCGAAGGGAGAATAGTGACATAAAATCTGTTATAAATAAAGTTCTCTGCTATAGTGTAATCAAGACTCAGTTCCAAATGTGTGACCTACTAGTCCGCTGTGTCAGCCGGTAGAGTACGTCAACGAGAAAGGAGTACTGTGGGCCTTGCTCGTGAAGGCTGTGATGGTTGTTGCAGTTTGCCAGGGTTGCGTGCCTCGGGCTTGGAGCTTGCACAGGCACGTCGTGGGCCCTCTTTGACACACCGGTATCGGTAGGTGGGCATTGAGGCCTAGGTGTGCCGGGGCGGGCAAGACAGGTTCGGGGACGAGCATCCCGGGATGCAGCAGGGGCACAAGGTCGCAGGCAACATTGCTCACGGCGTCGGCCTTATGGCGGGGTGAGAGGCGCCGCACTGGCAGAGATGTTGGGCTTTCTGGAAGAGGCCCATGCCCAGAGTTACGTGCCTTTTATTCACACCCCTATGCTGGCCTGGCATACACGGGGCCAGCCCACTCAGCTCACGCTTACGGGGGAGACTCGCTGGGGTGACAAGGTTGCGTCTACAGCCCACTACACTCCAAACACCAGCTATATATGTCAACATGGATATGTATATGGTCTGCATACTGCAGTCTGGCCAGCACATCCACGCCACACTTGGCATTCTGAACATTCTTATTCATGGGTCACGTCCCTCCTTTGCACATGCCTGGGCTCACCTCTTCCCACATTTTGCTATTGTGTGGCCGAAGTGCCATGACTTTGATGGCTTCTGTGCATGACTGGCCCAGGTTCCCACATTAAGTTGTGTTGTTGTGTCTGCTGGGTGTGCATGCTGTTTGGCATGTTGTATGTGAGCTTGTGATGTGTGCATTCCAAGTGTTGTGAGTTGCATGATTGTGGAGTTGAGGTGTGTGGTGTGTTCATTTGGTATCTGCCAACGAGCAGTGCATTTACGTGGTTGACATCCTGGTAGCGCTGGTTGATGATGGACTGTCGGAAGATGTAGGGATCAAGCACTCTGCCTGGGTGGTTGGCGTCGACGTTGGCGGAGATTCTCCGGTGGTCCGCTATTGCCTGGACAGCGATGGAATATGTGCGCTTTCTGTTGCGGTTATTGTGTGCAGTTTTGGCAGGGGGCACAAGTAGAAACATGTCTGTAGTCAATTGGCCCATAACATGTGCGGGTAGCCAGCTGTTGCGTAGACGCCTTGCTTGGTCTCCAGCAGTTCCTGCACAGTGTGGGGGAAGTATAGATAATGTGGTACCAAGCTGATGGTGTCATCCATGACCATTATGAGGGACTTGGATTGGGCTGGCAGTGTGACTCCTCTGAATAAGGTGTTTCTTGGTTGGAGGGTACCAGAGGCCAACACGTGCAGCACAGCCCACAGCTTTGACTGAGGTGGGATGCTGGTTCTCCCCGGTGTTGGTACAATCAGCCTATGGACAATGGTCATGAGGATCCGGAGGATCGTTGTTCCTTTGAGCCTGTAGTGGACAATGACATTCTCTGGTGTTGGGTCTGTGAGGTTGGTGCATTTTTTGAGGGTCACTGTCTTTGTCAGCGCTGCCTCGGTGTTGGTCGGGGGGTGGCGATGGGTGTTGTGGCTCTGTTGGGGCTCCCAGCTGCATGGTCAGTGACTCCATGGCATCTTGCCTTTCATGTGTGGCTCTGGCCTTGGCTCCCTTTACTGGTGCAGGCTTTCGTTCGACTTTACACCAGGTCAGAGCAGGTGTTCATTTCCCGCTGTTAACGCACCTTATCGCCTGTTTTGGGTTCTCATCACTGATCTGGCTGGTCGTTGAGAATATTGCGGAGTGGTGTTTTTGCGGCTTTTTGCATTGGAATGCCCACTTTGCATCTCATTAGAGATAGTTGCGGTGGTCATCTGTGGCAATGTTTTTTGCGGCTGCAGTCACAGGTTTACTGGTGATATGGGTTGTTAGCACCAGCTTGTGAATGGGGCGGTAGTTTTATCGCAACTTTGGCTGCGATAAAGTGCTGATAACTTGACGATAGGTCCTTGAGAAAATGCCCCTTAGTTGTGAAGTTGTAGAGATTCATGTTTCTTGGAATTCCTTCTTGCAAAACATGAATAAGCTTTGAGCAGTAGCTTATAAGCAATGTTCCAAAAGTGTTATGCACCAATAGCAAGCAGGACTTTGTAACTGTGAAACATTATTCAAAGGTTATTAAAAAAAATCCAATTTGTGCCAGGAACTACAGTTTTTTCCCCGGTCCTAACTATTTCTTCTAGTTAACTGCTTTTCATACTCCTACACACTCGTAGTTTTCTCATGCAATTGTTAGTTGGTTGCTGATGAGTCCCAATCACTTAGTATGCAAGGACATGCCTTATTTAGCTTTTCCCAGTGAATGTCATTGTTTTCTAGCAAGCAACTGGTCAACCATCTTGCAATGGTTTCTCCAAGCATTTTGTACTCGATTAAAAAAATAGCTTTAGCTTTTCCTTGAGTGTGATTTACCACAAATTACAATCTAAAACATAACGCTTGTGCATGTTTTGATTTTTTTCGACAGCATCCACACACAGAAAGGCCAGAATGTCAAATAATTTTCATGAGATTTACATGTAGTTTACAAAAAAAGTAAGCTGCTTAAAAAGCCCTATTTTCCTAGCTTCAACTTTAGTGATGAAGTATAAACTCATTGGTGTGGATTATTCAGTTTGGTGGTATGGTCGCACTAATTGAGGTCTTGGAATATAACTTCCTTGGTGACAGTCCATATCAAAACTGGCCCCAGGAACTTAGCCTGCAATGGACAATATCTATTAGAGCAACAAATCCAGTAGTTATCATGGGCCTTGGCCTTACCCTACCTTACACCGATCAACTAAGTAAATCAAGTTCAGAAGAACCATTTTACTCTCTTTAACATTCCTTCTCACAGGCGTCATTTCCTACTCTTGTCATATTTCTCCAATGTCATATGTCTTGGCTTATTTCTTCTTCAGAGCCTACCTCGTAATGTACATTTATTAATGCGCTAATTTTTGTTTACATACATTTTTTAATGCTTGGATTTCTGTCTGCTATTTCTTTACATGTATTCACATTATAACCACGCACACCATACATCACAGCTCACAGGGCACATTTTTCCAAAACAATGCTGTAAATAATTTTTTTAAGCCATTCCGAGAGTCTCACAGGAAGAGAGAAGCTTCTCACTTTCCAGAAAGAGCATTTAGAGCAAACTGTGCATTAAGGTTGCATTATCGACTTGTTGTTTAGTCCCATTGAGAACATTGACAAAATAAAGACAAAAGTGGACTTTGCCTACAGCATAGCAGGTACGAGTGCTTGCCATTTAGAACGTTTCTATTTCTGGCACATATTTTTCGTGTCATCATTCTTTATTGAACATTTAAAAGTAGAGAAATACATAAAAGTGCAACATAAGGTAATGAATACACAAAATTTAACTATAAATATATATGTTAGTGTGCCACAAAGGAGAGAAAACTACGTATAAGAGGAGGGAGGGAGGGAAAAAGGAGGGATCAGAAAAGAAAAGAGAAGAAACAGAGTGGAGGGAAACAATTATGTATAAAATATGCTTGAAAATTCATAATGGACCATGAATAGGATACATACATTTGGACCTGCAAAATAGTAGATGTGTAAGATATGAAGAATATGAAGGATGATGAAAGATCAGAAAAGGTCATAAATAGAAAAATAAATAAATAGACAAAAAGGGAAGTAAGTAAATATATGAATGGATAACTATATGGATAAATAAATAAATAGATGAATAATGAGAAGGATGAATAAGTAGAAGGATGAATAAATAGATGAATGAGGAGGAATGCTGTCTCCTTACCTTGAGAGGGACAGACGAGGCCGGAAACGTGAGGGGAAAAGATAAGATAGAGGGAAGGAAACCATTCAGGAATATCAGGGAAAAGGAGCCCATACTTGTTGGAACATTTCTTCTTGATTTTGAAGCCTATGTATTACACGTTGATGGGATGCCATCTGAATCAATGCTATCAACCAATCCTCTTTTGAGGAAGGACTGGACGATTGCCACAATCTTAGGATGCAAATTATAGCTGTAGAGAGTGCAGTATGTAAAAGACGACTGTGTCCGTGTAATGTCAGGGAAACTCCCAAGATCATGCAATAAGATAATGGAAGAGGTAAGAGGAAATCTGAGGGGAATTGTTTACTTTAGAGCAACCCCTATTTGGGTTCAAAAGCATTGTATAGAATGACATTCGCAAATTATATGAGGAAGACCACAATTAATGGCAGAGCATCTCCAGCACTTAAAATATGATAAGAGTACTGCTTGTTGTAATTTCAAAGGTGTCCAATACCACTCATGAAGAGTTTTGAAAAGGCAAAATTTAAAACATGCCTCTTGGGTACCCTTGTCTAAGGCTTCTAATATGTCCAATCTGACATCTTCATGTACATTCATTTGTAAGCGCTCCTGCCATTTTTCACAAAGAGAATTAGGAAGTGGTTGTGAGTACAAGTGATTAGTTAAAGTACAATATATTCCCAAAATCACACCTTTATGTCGTCCCCAAATAAGAAGATAGTCCAATATCGGGGATGATGGTAACATCCAAGGAAGAGAACCCAGACTTTGCATCAAGCAGTGTTGTATTTGCAAGTGTCGTGAAGACTGGTGCAATGAGAGATCACATTCGTCACAAAGTAGGTCAAAGGATTTCATCTCTCCATTTAGTATAACTTGATCTAATGTCAGGATTCCTCTTGATTTCCAATTGGACCAATGAATCACATGGCCATTTATTTGAATACTTTTATTATCCCAAAGTGGGGATTTAGAATGCAAATGGTGAGCAAGCCTTATGGGACGGCATGCTCTATGCCATGCTTGATATGTACTTTGAATCACAGGATGCGGAGGAGATGTTTGTGGTTACCGGATGCATATAAAAATTCAAGGCCATCATCACAATTAAGTAGGGAGTGTTCTGTTGTGACCCATTGTGGAGTGTCAGTTGTACCTTGGAGAAAATATTTCAATTGTGAGAGGTGCAAGGCTAACGAATAATGTTCTAGTGATGGCAAACCCAGACCACTGTGGGAACAAAAAGTAATTAATTGGGCAGCAGCAAGGCGAGGACGTATAGATCCCCAAACAAAGGCTCGTATTCGGGCATCAACCCGGTGTAATCTGGAGAGTGGAACTACAATCGGAAGCATTCTGAGAACGTAAGTAAAGCAAGGTATAGTGACCGTTCTTACCGCCTGCACCCTACCCCACTTAGAGAAACCTACAGGAGACCATTTGGCAAAATCAGTTCACATGTTCGCTATAATGGATCAGAGATTATCTGAAGTCATACCTTCCAGTCCACAATTAACCAGAATTTCAAGATATATTAATTGTGACGATTTCCAGCAAAAGGAGCATTTATTTTATTCATTTATTTTATTTTTATTTATAAAGTTTTATATAGCGCGAACAAGATTCCGAAGGATATCAGAGTGCTTTACAATATGATGGGTGGAAGAACATAAATGCAATATCAACATCTGGTAGAGAGAAAAAAAACACACAAAAAACAAAAACATGAATGGTCGCAGAATACAGGACAATTGCACCCAGGAGGGTAATACAATAAACAGGTGTAAGCTGACAACGGAAGGGGGTCACAATGTTCAGTAAACAAGATCCGTAACAAATGGAGGTACCATGATAGTAGGAACATTGTCAACGAGAAAGTGAGCCTATCCCTCTTAGGGTAAGAATTTGTTCATTAGGAATCATTTGGCATCCAATTTGAAAGTCGTTGTTGAAGAGATTCTGCGTACTTCCGGTTGAAGGGAGTTCCATATCTTTGGGGCAGCGCCAGAGAAGGCTCGGTTAAAAGTTCTTTTTTTGTGGAGGATGAGTGGTTTTAAGAGGAAATTAGTGGCACTTCTTGAGGCTCTTACACCACAGGATAGTTCAAGTTTTTGCGCAAGGTACCTGGGAGTGAAGGGCTTTGTGAGCCAGAACGGCAATCTTTAACTGAATTCATGCTTTGTACGGCAGCCATTTGAGAGATTTTAGGACTAGGGATATATGTTCGTATCGTTTGGTGCCTGTGACCAGTCTAGCCGCCGCATTCAGTGATGATCTTAGTGGAGCCAGGGCGTATTTGGGAAGGCCACAGAGGGTAGCACTGCCGTAGTCTAGCCTCGGCAAGACAAGTGCTTGGACCACCTGCTTGAAATCTTTTAGTGGAAGGAAAGGTTTGATATTTCTGGGTGACCTCAACAAGTGGTTTGCTCCTTACATACATTGCTGATATGATTTTTCATGTTCAGGTGCTTGTCCATGGTGACTCCGAGAGATTTGGCTGAGTCTATGATGAGAGGAGTGCAGTTGAAAGCAGTGAGGTGGCTCAGCCATGGGTCTAGCTTGAGGATGTGGTTGGGGGGGGGGGTTGAGCAGGAATTCCATTTTGGAAGAGTTAAGCAGAAGATGGTTCTCCTTCAACCAGTTTTGAGTAGACTTTAAGGTAGTGTTGAAAGAGATGATGTTTTCCGGGGATAAGATTTTCAAATAGAGTTGCGTCTCATCCGCATACATGTGGAAGAGAATGTTCATGGAGTTTAATTAGTTAGCAAGAGGTTCCAGGAAAAGGTTGAAGAGGATAGGAGATAGAGCGGACCCTTGAGGGGCACCCATCAGCACAGGAGAGGGCTGGGAGAGAGAGTGGTTAGCCTTGACTCTTTGTGATCTGTGATGTATGGAAGACAAGTACCATTGTAGCACTTGATCAGAGAAACCTATTCTGCTTTGCAGGATGGATAGGAGGTTATCATGATTAAACGTGTTGAATGCAGAGGAAAGGTCAAGGAGAACCAGGAGGCAGGATTTGTTTTGTTCAAGCATTTTTAAAATGTCATCCATAATGTGATTGAGAGCCGATTTGGTGCTGTCCCCCTTCCTAAAGCCGGATTGATGCTGGTATCCCTCAATTGATGCTTTTATAGTGCCCGAAGACAGTGGCAGAGCTTGGCATGTGTCCAAATTCACCTTATAACGAGAGATAACTGAAAACCTACCAGTAATCTCGACTAAGTCTGGTATAGAATGAAAGAGATACTTAAGAGTAGGTAGAATGTCATCAGCATATAGATGTAGTTTAGATACACTTCCTGCTATAGGTATCCCGTGAATCTGCGATGAGTGGTGAATGAGTAAGGAAAGACGTTCCATCACCAAAAAGAATAAGAGGGGAGAAAGAGGACAACCTTAGTGAGTACCTCGTTGTATTGGAAAAGGATCAGAAAGAAAACTGCCACAATTGACTTGGGCTACAGGGTCGTCATATAGTAGCCGAGCTAAGAAATAAACTGATCACCTAGACCAAAGTGTTTCATAGTGGCAAAGAGATAACCCCAGTCAATGTGGTCAAACCTCTTAGTCTGCAACCAAGGAAAGAGCGATAGTATCTTCCGTCATCTCTTTTAAAGCACATAAAGTATGAGCTAATGTTCGAAGGTGATTCCTTGAGGAACAGCCTGGGACATAGCTGACCTGTGACTGATGTATGAGGTATGGGATGACCTTATGAAGTTGAGCTTTAAGGATACTTGCACATTTCTTTTACATCTCTTTTAATAAGGGAGATAACTAACAAAAGTAAGCAGATTTCTACCAGGTTTAGTGATAACCACAATTAACAACCTATTAAAAATATGGCGGAGTCAGGTTGTCTGATCAGCTTCATAAAAGGCAGAGTATCAATTGTACTTCAGATGCCAGGGCATCAGAAGGAAGTGTAAAGTTTTTTATAAAACGATGCAAAGTATTTACTATTTCTTGCGGTTTAGTAAGAGTCGCACCTATCTCCGTCCGCATTGCTGGTATAGCCATGGCTGCCTCACGTTGTTTCAGCTGTGCAGTGAGTAGTCAGCGTGCTTTCCCCCCTTGTTCCTAATGTCTACCTTTCAGATGCTGAAGAGCATACTCATGCTTGGAAGTATATAGATTGTTAAGCGCCATTTTGGCTAATTCTAGGTTTCGGCAGTGGGGTACAGTGGGATGGGATGAATAAATATGTGTAAGAGAGATACTTTGAGCCTCAAGTTCAACTCGGCTGCATCTCTCATCAGTTGTCCACAAATAGTTGCCGTTGCTGCTGCCCAAATAGTTTTACAGGAGGTAAATGATGATTTATTATTGGCTAAGTAATCAGAGAGATGAGAACGCAATTGAGTTTTATCTTGGGTTCAACGATATCTCCGAATATTCATACAGCTTGGTTTATGGCCTGGGGATATTAAGCCTGTTTCTAAATCAAGAAGAACCGTAGAATGATCAGAGAGACCGGCTTCAAAAATATGAGATTCCTTAGTGATAGCAACTATTGAATGAGAAACAAGAAAATAATCTATCCTAGATTGGGTGCCATGAGCAGAAGAGAGGAAGGTATATTCCTGATCTAAAGGATGACAAAGGCGCCAATGATCCACCAGTCCGTGGTCTGATGTTATGTCTCCCAAAAAGGCTCTGTCCCCCTCATTACATCTATCCAAGGGACGTGTTCTGTCTAGAGCTGCGTCGTGGGCTAGATTCCAGTCTGCACCAATGATATAGATAGATGCTCCGATTTCCACCAACATGCGATTCAGGCTAAGAAGATAGGAACGTTTAGCACCAGTTGGAGCATATCTTGAATCCACACCAAGGATCCTATCTCCTATTTGTAACTTAGCAAAGACATATCTACTGTCTAGATCAATCCAGGTCTTAACACTTGTGATGGGTAGGGATTTGTGCAAAAGAATAGCCACTCCACATTTCCGTGGCCGACCTTTCTTGAAGAGAGATTGTGTTGTCAGTCCGCAGCGCATACCTTTTCCCACCCAATCTCACCGTAATTTATATGACTCGAAAGCATCCAAATAAGTCTCTTGCAGAAGAGCAAGATCAGTTATTTTTGTTTGTAAATAAGAGAGTACCTTCTTGTGTTCAATAAAATGTGTAAGTCCATTAAAATTTCATGAAAGAATGCCTAAAGGGCTAGAGGAGGAAGAAATGTTACCTGTCATGTGTGCGTTGAGTAATGAGAAAGATTGGTTTCTAAAGGAAAGCTAATGTAAGGAGTTAGAGGTATTTGGTTAGTGGAGAGGGAAAGCGAAGAGGGAAATAAAGCTTGGAACCAGCCATGCCGTTATTATAACAAGGACGCCGCAAAATACAGTATTACAATGAGTATAAACTGGGAAGACAACATCGCGGCTTTTCTGAATCGCTTTGGGTACCAATAACCGTAATCATTGGGAACGTGGAAACATACAAGGGAAGACATATACTGTACAGATACAAGACAGATATATAACTAACCAAAGGAGCAGGACTGACTGAGAAATCAAATTGGAGACAGGGGAACTTCTCTTAGTGCCCTGAAGAAACTCCTTGGTGGGAGTGAAACGCGTTGGCTGAATTCGTTGTATTTGTATTTTAATGGACTAAGATAAATAAAGAACTTTTCTATATAACTTCTCTTTGGACTTCTGTTTTGGTGCGCCCCCGCAAACATAGAAAAAACCAGGGAAATAAAGTATGTAGGAAAAAAGGTTATGCAAGTAATGGGGTATCAGGGTAGGAAAGGTGGATAGGAAAAGGGAGTCATCAGAGAATCAATGTAAGGGAGAAAGAGCAAAAGAAAGAAATTAAGTTACGGGTAAGGAAAAAGATAAAAAATGAGATCTATAACCCTCTCAGTAATTCAAGGCGGTTAGAGGGTTAAGAAGGTGAAATAGGAAAGTCGCTTATATATACACAGGAAGGCAAGTACAAAGGAAGAAAAGCGAGTTTCTAGAGAAATTGAAGAAAGGATGAGAGGAGAGAAAGGAAGAAAGGGTAAAAGTTCTACGCAGGAATTGCGCAGAACCAAAAGTGTAGAACTGTTCTCTGCGGGTCTAGACTTTCGGGCTATGTGCACCGGAGGAACCCTGACTGGCGACAAAGTCAATAGGAAAAGACATGTCTAGTAACAATATTAAGAGTATTGATGTAGAGATTATAAAATAACTTGATTATTCAAATATTTGAGTATTCAACCCATAGTATGAAGATTGAGATTAAAAGTTAAAGTGATAGAGGGAAGTAACAAATATCTTAGGAGTACAGCAATAAAAGGGGAAAAGGAGATCGAAGGAGAAAGAGATGAAGGGAGAAGAAGAGAGAAAAAGGAGAGGGTCTATGTCATATGAAAGTATCTTATGTGTATTACAATCAAACAAATATTACATAAAATAGTGGTGATAGTAACTGAATATCAAATATTATCATAAGCAAGTATTGTCACAATTAAATATTATAATAGCTAAATATTAGTACACTTAATTAATATTATAGTTAACTATGATCGCAATTAAATATCAAACATTATTACTAATTAGATAATATCATAAATAGTTTGTAGGGAAAAAAAGGAGAGATAGAAATGCTTGAGGGGTTTGAAAAAGGAGGGACATGGTAGATAAAATGCATACCAAATAAACAGAGGCTTGAGAATGTAGTAATTCATCTTAATTCATGTGATATAAAGTTTGACAATATGAAAAACGTAGGCAAACAGGCATTGTAAGAAACCGTAAGGGCAATGAAATGTTATCATAAGTATATACTGGAAAAGGAAGTGGGATAAAATAGAAACATTATAAAGTAGATAATGTATAGGAAAATGAATAAAAGTTCAGGTACTCATCTATACGCTATCTTAGGTAGGCAAAGAGGCCAGAAGTCTCCATCAATTCATGAATATAAAAAGTTAAAAAGATCAATCAAAGTTCAAGAGACACACCCCCCCAGATGATGGGGGAGGGAAGGTGCCAGAGGAGAATGGATCCTGAAATTGTCTCTTTCCCATGTAAGAGCTACCACTGCCTAAAGTACATATTTTAAAGCAACTTTTCTGTATTTAATGGGATACAAGGCAGCAGCATATCAGATTCTTAGTAATGCAGGGAGGTTAATCAATCAACAAAGTTCAGGATATACCCTCCTACGATAAAGAGGGTTTTAGAGGAGAATGTTACTTGTCTCTGTCTCTTTCCTTTGTAGGAGCAGCAATTTCTTGAAGGGCCTGCGCTCGATCTCCCATGGGCGGGCAGGTCAGTCTACGTTTCGTCCTCTACCCTGGGGTCTGCCTGGATAACATTGGGATCCGTCTATGGCTATTGAAGAAATTAATGATAGAAGTTGAGTTCCAAGTTCTTGTGAAGACATATTATATTCCATATTCTGAGGAGAAAGATTGTGTAAGAAATGGTGGAGATCCTCTGGGTTAAAAAACTCTTTGGAGATCCCATCTTTGGTAATCTGCAGATGCGGAGGCTCAAAGAGGCCGTACTAGATATCAAGTTGTCGTAGGTGGGGGTCTAAGAGAAAGGAAAGCTTTGGGATGATCATTAGCGTCTTTCAAGAAATCTGCTGCCATTCTGATCTCATGACCTTCTCATATATACGGGCCGTGGGTACGAGCTGCAATGATGAATTGGCGAGCCTGTTCATGGCGTAGGAGGCAGACGATAAGTGGATGTGGTCGCATATTTTTCCCTGTGTTTGGCGAGCGAATGCAATGGGCTCTCTGCATTTCCAGCGGTGAATCAAAACTAAGACCTGTAAGCTTTGGAAGAGTTTCTCTAAAAAAGGATTTTGCCTTTGGGCCTTCTATTCTCACCAGAAAGCCAAAAAGCAGACATTATCGCTACGGCTTCTATCTTCTAAATCTACAACTTTACTCCTGAGGAATAGTAGCTCTTGGTCTCGAGCTGGTACAATATCAAGGCGGTTCTCAATTGCTACTAGGCGCTCAGTTATGCAATCCAACTGGCTTTGGAATCCAGCAATGTCTGCATGTAAGGATCTAGGCTCAGTCATGAGGGTAGATATAAAGTTCTCCATACATTCCAATCGTTGGCCAACAGCCGAGATTTCCTGGAGTATCTGTTCCATTTTAGAGTTCGTTGAAGTTGCCATCATAGGATTACTTGATGTCTGAATCTGGACAGTGGCATCACTTTTGCCTGAGGCGAGATGGCCCTGATTAAATGCGTCTGAGAAGAGAAGTTGTTTGGCAGTTTAGTGTATGCTTTAATAAATCCAGTATTTGTAAAGCGTAAACAGTTACCTGAAGGCATCCTGGTACTGGGGGCCGTCAGGAAGCTAATGCCCAGAGTCACATGGTGCTGGGCTGACCTGCCGCCAGTGCCGGGGATTGAACCAGGCACCCCAGATTCCAGCGTCAGTCACCCTGGCCGCGGCGCCACACCTCCCCCATATTGGAATGCATCACTGGCACTTCTTTGTCAATATATGGCATATAGGTTCTTTCGCCATCTGTAGTGTATGATATAAATAGATGATGAGAGTTGATACCTGTTGTTGAAGGCTAATTCACCTTATCAGAGTCAATGTTGTTGTTTCCTGTGAGTCGCACCTAGTCTGTTTGTGATGGCTCACTATTGAGATAGTGCATAGATAATAGGCATGCAAAATTTAATATTGAAAAGATGCATTTATCAATAGATTTTAACATCCTTTGCAACCGGAAGCTTCTTCTCGGCATGCGCCCAGGTAAATGTAGATCAACAGCAAGCAACAACAAATACAAGAAAAACCCAAAATGTAAGAAACGTCTCAAGGCAGCCTCTGTAGTGGGTCACCTTCCTTGGTGATGACAACCAAAGACAGACCAGTTCTCAATCAGGCAGGTAATAAGTGTTGGTGTAATGCTGAAGAGAGTCCTGGGACCGATAATCCCACCAGGGCAGTGAGAAGTAATAGCCAAGAGTCTCGCTGGGGCTAAAGGAGAAATGGACTGCCTCAGGACCTCACCACTGAGTAGATATGTTCGAAAATGCTAGCGACTGACAAGCTCTCGTCCCTCGTTCAAGCTGCAATTATAGGCTAAAAGCAGGGGGTATTGGGCAAGTAAGAAGATTCCAAAATAGTGGTAGACTAGCGTGCTATGGTAAGCAATAAAGCAGAGGTCCTAGCTGCCACCACAAGTCAATTTTAAGTCAGCAAAGGCCAGCAGGTCAGGAAATCAAGACTGATCAGGTAAGTGTTCCATTTGATCATATTATTCTCCACTCTTACCACCAGGGAATTACCTCCAGGATAAACTGCTTCTCTGCCCATGCATTTAGAAGCACAGCACAACAATAGTCAGAAAAACCACAATAAATCTGCACCATATGATGGAATAGGAAAATGCAGATCCATCAAGGAAAGCCACAGGCAGTGTTCCATATGTCTACAAAGTTCACCAGCAGCCGATCTCACCTGCGCACTACAGCAGAATCTGTGCTCTCACTCTCAGTCAGGAAAATAGAAGGGTGGGTGCTCCTGAGCCCTGATAGCAGAACAGGTCACCTCAGATGCGTCATGTTGCTTCATTTTTATGTCATCAGGTTACACTAACTGGAATTCAAACTTCGACTGAGGCAAATGGTTAGTAAGTCAGCTAGAGGCAGAACAGTACAATAGGTGAGTAGAAGCCCAACTTCACCTCAAAATATATGCTGCAATTTGAAGAAAGCCAGTTTAGGACACTGCTCCTCAGAATGTGGTCAGAGGGGGCGAGACACAGTTCTGAAGGTTGACGGTGAGGTTAAATGCATGACAACACACCTCACAGGTTTGCTACACAGCTCTGAATGTGCGTTGTGAGCAGCCTTTTTCCACTCGCAGGGCTGTGTAAACTTCCTTGCCAAATAATCTCACCCAGGAACATCCGCTGAATCCAAACTTGTCAGGGGATCATACTCAGATGGTTCATTTGTCAAAATCAGGGCTTAAACCAGCATGAAACCACCGGAAAGCTATCCCACCACCGTCCGGAGCTCCCCACAGTGCGAAGCTCCAAAATGAAAGGCCATCTTCCGACATAGCCACACCACGTCCCCGCTGACACATTTTTAGTGCTAATATAGCTATAACCCAGGACTAAGGAAGAAGGAAACTAAAGAATTGATTCCATCTCAAATTGCATCCAAGATTTCCATAATTAATGTTACTTGTTTCAAAATTATATGGATACATTGCCTGCATTGTACTCACTATAATGGTTTATCTACAATTGTCCCTTTTCATATTTCCTGCACTAAAACTAGACTTTAATGTATCAATAATACCTCTTAAAATTACAGAGTGGAGTACTAGTATGTGCATATTAAAGGGGAAATCTAAAGTACCATACTAAAGAAAAATGTATTTCTGTCAGTCTCTGAAAGGATTTGATAATCTCCAGGTGAGTTGTGGGTGATGTGTGGGTCACAGCGTCTCCAATTCTTCTCCTTCAGTATGCACATTGGTACATACCTATGACTGCCTGAGGACCCAGGAGAATCATGTAGACAGCAGTTGTTTCAGAACCATATTCACCAAAGGACCAGAATCATATCTCAACCACGAGGATGGTAGGTCTCAACACATGTCTGATTAGCGCAAATCATACACCAAAGTAGAGGAAAAGGAGTAGTTTAACAATAGACTCCTATGCATCCTGGATAAATGCCTTTGCAGACACATCACCATACTGAATGGGGATCTCAATTGCAAGACTGGAAGCAGCAATACTGGGTATGTAGAAGTCATGGGCAACCATGCACTTGGCAACTTCAACAGAAATGGTTGAACTGTTGCAGCTCTGTGTGCCCTGAACAGTCTGGTGATAGGTGATAGTGTATTCCCCTACAAAGGCAACTTGAGTGTGACCAGATCATCAATGGAAAATCAGATCGACCATGGATGCATTGGTAAGACAGTCTGGAGGCCCCTGCAGGATGTGAGAATGATGAGACAAGAGGTCCTGGCGTCAAACCATTACCATGTCATGAATAGGCTAAAGCTAAAGCTGTAGACAGAATGGATGGAACTGACAACCCAACTCCCTTCTCATAGCTGCACAGAAAAGGAGAGAATATTCAGTCACCCTCAGTAATACGTTTGAAGTCCTTCAAAGCCTAGAGAATGACAGGGACCAAGCAGTCAGTGGGAAAAGATCGAAGAAACAGTGACATCAACCTGCCAAGGGGTACTGGGTCCCACGAAACATCAGCATAAGGAATAGATCTCCACCAAGACTCTCTGTAACATCCAAGAGAGAGAGGAAAAGAAAGCTGTAGTGAACCCCAGCCACAGAGAAGAAAAAGTGAAAACTCAAGGTGAGTGCACCAAAACGTACAAAGAAGCAGAGAGAAGCTTAAGTGTAGAAAATTGAAGATTCACCAATGGGCTTTCCACAGAAGCCCAAGAAGCAGCAAGCTATGCAACTTCAAAGAACTCTATGACATATCAAGGAAATTCTACGACAGATACAGCATGCCAGAAAGACCTTTTAAACATAAAGCTGGTAGGAGAATCATGGATAACGAAGGTCAACAACCAGGATGGATGGAGCACTTCAAAGAACTGCTCAACCAGCCAGTGCCTCATCTCGGCCAGTCATACAGCGAGCTGAAATGGGCCTGCCTATCAACTGCAGGAGACCAGCCGAGGAAGAAATACAGCAAACTATCAAGCATCTGATAAATGGTAAGAGGCAAGGACCTGACAACATTCCTGCAGAGGCACCGAAGGTAGACATTGAAGCATCAGTTCAGTAGACATGCTCTATGCCATGTTTGAAAAGATCTGGGAAGAGGAAAAGGTGTCAACAGACTTTAAGGAGGGATAGCTCATCAAGATCCCCAAGAATGATGACATGAGTGACTCCAGATTGCAACACAGTGCATCCTCATTGAGCAGCTGTTGGAATAGAACTGTCTCCTCTCTGTCAACTTCATTGACTGTGGTAAGGCATTCAACAGCATTGACATAAATACCATTTGGAAACTCCTTGGCCACAACAGTAGGCCAAATACACTTGTAAGAATCATCAGAAGCTCTAACAAGGGAATGACCTGAAAGTTAGTCCATGGAGGACAACTCACAGAAGTCTTCGAAGTGAAGACCAGACTCCACCTAGGTTGTTTGCTCTCACCTTTTCTGTTCCTGCTGGCCATACACTAGATCATGGAGACATCCACAGCAATAAGACGAAATCAGATCTTGGATGCATCACAATGACCTGGACTTTGCAGATGACCTGGCCCTACTCTTGCATACACATCTGAAGATGCAAGAGAAGACCCACAATGTGTCAGCCACATCAGCACAAATTAGCCTTAACATCCACATGGAAAAAACCAAAATCCTGAAGGTGAACATGGTCAGCACAACTGCAGTCAGTCTTGCAGGCAATCCACTGGAAGAGGCTGAGGCCTTCTACTACTTGAGCAGTGACAGAGACAAGCAAGGCAGCACAAAAGCACATGTCAAGGAAAGAATCAGCAAAGCAGGGGCTGCCTTCATTCAGCTAAAGAAGATCTGGAGTTCCAATGACCTAATGCTACAAACCAAGATCAGGCTTTTTAACACCAATTTAAAATGTGTTCTTCCATATGGGGCAAAACTTGGAGGGCAACAGTGGTCACCACCAACAAACTCCAGATCTTTATCAAAAACTGTTTGATAAAAATCCTCCAGATCCGCTGGCCATACACCATCAGTAACATGACCTATGTAAACAGGCTTTCTAATTCCCTGCTCATGAAGAAATAATGGAACGATGCTTGGTATGGGTAGGTCACACCCTCTGCTAGCCCACATCAAACACTACCAGGCAAGCCCTGACCTGGAGCCCTCAAGGGAAAAGGAAAAGAGAATGGCCAAGAAGCACCTGGCGCAGAAGCTTTGCAGCTGATTGCAAGGAGTTGGGTTACAAGTGGAGTCAGATTGAAAAAAAGCCCAGGACAGTGATGGCTGGAGAGTCCTGGTTGATGGCCTACACCCCAGGAGGAGTAGTAGGCATAGTTAAATAAGTCCTACGCCAAGCTAACATCACACCACACCTTGAATAACTCCACTGGCCTGAAACACAAGCGTGCACACTTTAAACTCATCACCCACACCTACAAAGCTCTCCACAGCACTGACTCCCCAGCATAGTCGAAACCGTGCACAAAAAAGAGCTTAGAGATGCCCTCTATTCACTAAATAATACAGAAAGAATTGTCATGGAATCCAAGAAACCTTCTGTTCTTAGTTACATGTCTATAGAACAGTATTACCATCCCCAACCTATATATCTCACCCTACCTATAATTTATTGGGAAAGGAGCCTCTTATTCCGTTTAAGAGCAGGAATTGTCAAATTTGCACAGTGTTTCCCTCTTGGTTACCACCCCAATCTTGATCACGTACCATGTCCATGTGATGGGGTGAGTGGCCAATCAATTTTACATTTTTTATTTTTCTGTAAATACTACATGAAATATATAAAGTGGCTTTTACACCAATTTTTTAAAAAGAAGAGTACTGCCTATTCATGTATACTCACCCTGGCTGATGTAGAGTTGGTTTTTCGCATAAGTACATTTCTGAGACTCACCACTCGAGCATGTAAGACCATGTCTAATCCTTGAGCTTTAATCACGCCTAAACACTTTTGTATAATTGCTGAATTAATTGATATTTTATGCAATAGTAATTTATTTATTACCAATGAACTTTTTTTTAGTTTGGTATTTAATTTGTTATAATGTTATGTTTACATTGTTGTAATTTACCTATCACCATGTATTTTCTTACCCTCCACTTGTTATTCAGTTTGCTATGATGCTGTGCTTTTATGGGTACTAAGTTTGTCCGAATAAAGTTTATGAACTGAACTGAACTGGTATATTGCTCTCCAGTTAACAGTGTTTGTGGCGATACACTCCTTCATAGCATGCGAGTGATTAGCGTGTCATAAAAGCTTGTAAAAAGAAAATATATGATCATGTGCCATGATGTCATCCTGCTCCTGTAATTCAGAAAATAAATCAATCCCAATTTCCTTGAGGTCAATTCAGTGACATATGCATAGAGGACTTTAGCTTGTTCGCCTTTTAGTGTCCGTGTTCAGTCCGAACTTTGTTGCCGAGTCGCTCAACTCATTCAGGGGCAGAACTTGAGCCTTGTTTATGAAGGTGGATCAAGTTCTAATTTTTTTAAATCGAACATGTGCAAGAATGGAAACCAAAAATAGGCCCTGACAAAAGGCTTCAATGCCTGCCCCATCCTGCAGCAGAAGGTGACTAGAAAGGGACAATAGGAGCTTTCAGGTTTGGCTCATGGCAGCAGGGGCGGCCTTAGACATGTGCAAGCTGTGCAACTGCACTACGCCACCAAACCCCAGGGGCCACCACGCCAATATATATCCTTAATATAATAATCCTCTGAGGATGGATACATATTTGCGTGGCAGCCCCAGGCAGGGATTTGGCGGCCTCTCACTCGCCTCAGCGCTCCGCCCCGCCCGGACCTCCTCTTCCGGGGCTCCCTACCTACGTTCCCTCCCCAGGGCCCCATGAGACTAGAGGCCCCTGATGGCAGGCCACACAGCTCTAAAAAGCAGCCCCCAACCCTGCACCACAAACATCAAAATGTTATTGGCAGCGGACGTGACATCACATGTAATTTGACCTTTACTTTCACTCGCATACACAAGGTTACACATACACACACACATTCACATATACACACACTCTCTCTCTTACATAAACAGGCTCTCAACAGCAAGCACACACAATATACATTTAAAATAATGTTTTACTTACTTCAGCTGCCATGGAGTGTCATAATCTAGCTAATTGCACCTCATTCTTTTTTACAATAATAGTGAATATTATAATATTCCCTGATATAATATTATTCACTATTAGTGTAATAAAGAAATGAGAAAAAATCGGGAAACTGGAGCTCCAACCCACATAAATGAAAACGAACTTCCCCTGTGTTCCTGGCAACAATTTTGCCACTGCTGAGGCCAGCGTTTGCAAAGGCAGTACTAGGAGTCACAAGATGCATGCCAGGGGTCACAAGGAGCTAACCAAGGGTCGCAGTTGCGACTCCTGGTGACCCTTAAATGACGTCAATACCTGCACCCGACCAAGAAAATGGCGGAGCTTCAGAATGTCGATTTTTGCCTGAACGAAATTACGTTTTAACTTGTATAAATGAAGTAAACATTGAAATTCAATGCGAAAGTTAGTTCCACACTTCTTTCGCATAGAGGTATTTACAGTGGAGTCCTGCAGGGCAGAAGACTAAAAACCGGAAGTGACTTGTCAAGGTCACAGATGGCCTACCTATTGGCACCCATCATCCAAATGATTTCTCTAAATTTACAGTGCCCAAATGACAAAGGCTTGTTTGCTTAGGAAAACAGCGTTCTCTAATGGGTGTCAGTCAAAGCTCGCCCTTCATACTCACCTCTACTCAGTACTGCACTGAAATACAATCTGTTCTTCCCTCCCGTCCACCCAACCAATTAGAACTCAAAGCACCAACAGGCCCCTTTAGGGGATGGTGGTGGCACTTTATAAATGCAGTCTAACAGTCAAAGTACCACACAGAAGTTATTCACCGCAGGTTAAATATGTTATCTTCAAAGCTATCTACATAATATAATATTACAGATTCCATATGAAACTTGAAAATGGGTCATCGAACATAATAAACATATTTTAAGCCACTCTCCTACCTGTAGTGGGTTCAGTCTAGAAATGCCAAATGAAACACTTGGTTGCTTTTCGCGCCGCAGCTCACAGCCCGCCTGTTCTGAGTATCTGAGACAGCCTTATGTTAGTGCTTTTAAAACACGGGGCCGGGGCAGGTCCGTGTTCTAACACTGAGCCCTTTGATACTTTTAATTACTAATTAGCTTTCAGCTGTGTTAAGTAGGCTAAGACCTGTTGATTATTTCAACACTTGGCACGGCCTTGTTTACCAGAAAGGTCTCCAAGATGTAAGATTTTGCCAAATAGATTGTGCAAAGGAACAAGCGTGCTTGTGTGATTACATTTATAGCAACCGACGGCGAGGTTCAGAACAAATCTTGGCTCAGAAACAAGGCCTCCTCCCTTGTGAGCATAGAAAGGACCACATGAAATATTTATCATATGTAACATTTGTATAATAACACGACCTACAGCACTCAAGCATGTTTCACTTGAAACATTTTGCGATTCATATGCTTTTAGCATGTTCCATTAGAAGGACTATTGCAATAAGAATTGGAATTTTTGGGGGAAATTGCATACAGGTACGAAAAGTTCAGTGCCATTAACTCGACTAATTTTTCTCCATGATGGTATACCGCGCACTAAAACTAGATTGAGGGTAAAATGTCTTCTAGAACGCAGAGTCAGACTGGACCCATATGCTGCCCTGGCAAATGTTATCCAATCGGCGCCCATATTGCAGGTAGCAAACGCAGTGCGCAAGTCTTACCACTGAAAGGAGGGCTTTGTGGGTGCCCCCAGTAAATGTTTGAACAAAATGGCAAATACAATGCGTTTCATAAAACATGCTTTCATTAAAGAACCTCGTGCAATTATTGAATGGATGGATTGAGATTGGAATCACGCCTGTATGAATGAGTACTTGGATGGTGAGAAGTGGTTGGGTGAATTAATTTGAGAATGGGTGTCAATGAGGAAAGACTTTTAGCTATGTGGAATAAATGTTCAAAATGCACTGACCACGGGTGGGTTTTCATTGTAGCTTCTGCATTAAAACATCACACTCCCCAAACACTGCTGCCAGTGATCTTTCTGGAACATGCATAACCTGGATATATTCAACTCCGTGCAATGATTTACCACCTCGCAGAATTAACCTCATCGCTGCGGCGGCTATTCCGCCGCAGAGCTAAGGGGGTGGGGGGGCACGCCTCGTCCCCATGCTGGTGACGGAACCACTCCGTCACCAGCCGCGGTTGAGCTGTGCTCATGACGGAGCGGTTTCGTCATGGCCCCGCCCGCTTAATAGAACGCGCCGCACAGGCGTGAAATCAGCGCCGCGCAGGCGCGTCGGGCGGGCCATGATGGAACCGTTCCGTCATCAGCACAGCGCCACCGCAGCTGGTGACGGAGAGGTTCCGTCATCAGCGCGGAAAGGGTTAAACACAAAGCATTAAACCTTGTTCTAAAAAGGGCACGAGAATGATATAAATATGTAGTGGGTGAATAGCATTGTGTGAAGCAGAGAGCACTGAATAAACAATCATGTTCTACGTGAGGAAGGCAGAAACCAACCCATTGTAGTGGGAATATATTTGTATTTTTTGGTGAGTCCATCTATTTAAGTAACTTCTCTCTGATATCTACATGTATATTCACTGAAAAAAACAAAGGTTTCAGGGGCACTATAGTTAGGCACACATTTCTCTCACACAAAACCACTGAAATTCAGCAGTTATAGTTACCTGTGCTAAGTATAACTTATGGCCTACAATGCACTGTTTGTTACCGCACATCTTACATCACTCATGACCTGGTCAGTGACATTTCTGTTGACATCACTGATGGCATCTTAAATTACATCACTGATGACATCATCCACAGAACCACTCACACAATCACTCAAACCAATATACAATCCCTCATACACATCATACACCCACACAACTACTCATACACACACACCCCATTGCACACCCATACGAGTACTCATACACCACTCACTAATCCATAGAGCCCGTCACATGCTCACTTACTCATATAGCTACTCACACAACCAGGCACTTACCATACAGTTTCTTATACTTAAAATAAGGTCCCCCCAAGCCATAGCAAACAACTATGTCCCAAGGGGTGGGCACCCTGGGACATAGCAGAAGGGGGGCCACGTGTTCCCCCACCTTTGATTTGTTTGGGCCTGCCCTGAGGAGGTGGCTGTCCCCTGGGCTGAGAATAGCAGGGGGGGGGGGGCGCTGCTTCCCTCCCAATTTTTTAAAATCATTATGGCCCGAGGAGATGGAGCAGTTTCTGAGGTCCTCCCAACACGTACGCATTTTTTTTTTACCAGGGTGGTGGTGGTCCCCTGGGCACAGGGGTCAAAGAGGACCCCCAATTATATTTGGCATATGGCCCTAGTAGGTGGTAGTATCTGGGTGCTGGGGGTCTGTGAAGCCCCCTGCTTTAAAATTAGTGAGCCCTGCGGAGGTGGGGCTCCTCGGGCATAATAAACCCCAGGAGGGGGGACCCTGTGCACCCTCTTTTATTTAAGAACTGTTGTCAGGACCTTGTCGACTCAAAGGCCTATAGTTAATGAAGCACAGGAGCCAGTGCTTCCTAAAAAAAAAAAAAACGATTCAAAGACCCAGCATGACTACCATTTAAAATGTTTAAAAAAATTATTTTGTGGCCCTGCTGGAGTTTCTAGGTGGTCAGGGTGTTTCTACCCTGCCCTTTTTCATTTTTCTAAATGTTTTTTGTCACAAAATTGCAGCCAACACTTCCTGGTTTGAAGTGTTGACAGCCAATCAGATCTCAGCACAAGATTGGGTGGGGTCGCAGATACACTGCGTCTCTATGTATACAACTGGAAATTTATTTAAATAACTCCACAGCTACTGAAGGAATTTACACCATTTAACAAAAAGGTCACACTCCTCACAGCATGACAGCAAGTCTTCCAGCCGAGTAAAAGTAACAAGGTTTTTTAATGCAGTAGTCCATCATAAGCATAATGATTTTCAACACTCGACTGGGTCTTAATCATAGGTTTTAATCATATGCAAAGCACACGTGGCCAATTGTTACTCCATTTAAATACTCAAAAAGTATTGGGCACTGAAGGGGGACTCAGAGTGAAACACAGTGAGCGTTTTTCTAGAATCAATAAAGTTGTTTCAAATTTGTGAAAAACAGGCGAAAATGTCTCTTTTCAAATTCGGGTTTGAATAAACCTTATATAAAAACTTTAATAGTATTTAATTTATCCACCACTGAATTTATATTACTACAGTGTAAATTAATATACAAGTCCCTTGTATTCAGTTTTTTTGTTATGTTCGTTATATATTCCAAGGCAACACCACTTAACTGCATGGCATGTTGTTTTAGCAGGTTTCTCTTCATGATGGCTGTTGCATTTTTTTAAAACTCCAATCCAGTATATATATATATATATATATTACCTACTGGCGATAGCCAGTAGGTATATATAGTTAGGATTTTTTCTCTATGGAACTTTTGAAAATTCTATGCCTAATAACTTTGGCGTTTGTGGACGGAATTGGCTGAAATGTTCAGGAAAATGGCACATTTTGTTTCTGAGCAGCTCCTGGAAATTTGGGGGGGGTTCGTCAAGGGGGGGCTGAGAAAAAAGGGGGGTCCCAAAACACGTTTTTCCCATGTTAATTTCCATAGGGCGGTTGGCCTCACTTTTAGCCCGAACGGCTGAATGGATTTCCACGAAACTTGGCAAAATTGTAGGGACTGTTAGCCCGATGTGCCTTTGCTAGGTCTCAGTATATGTGCTTCAGTGGATTTTGAGAAATTAACGTTTAAAACAAGATATATATCTGTAACAGCGCTCCGGGCAGCGCTCCGGTTCGCGAACTTTTCGCGTATCGGAACTTTGCGAAGCGAAGCTGATTGGCTCTCCGGTGTCTGTCAACATTCTAAACAGTCCGGAGCGGCCGCCATCTTGTCTCTTGGTAGGATCGAGAGACAAGAGGAGGCCAAAACAAAGGGGGAAATAAAGGAAAGGGGGCAAGGTAGGCCAAAACAAAGGGGGAAATGAAGGAAAGAGGGCAAGGTAGACTCCTTCTGACCCCCTAGGATTGATGAGGGGGATATTATAAAGCCACGCGGGGCCAAAAAAAAAAACAAAAAAAATTCCGATTTTTTTCGCCGTAGAGACGCGTCTTGGTTCGCGAACCGGGCAGCTAACCGGGCAGCTAACCAGGAAGCTAACCGGCAGTGTAACCCAAAAAAAAAAAAAAAAAAATCCGATTTTTTTCGCCGTAGAGACGCGTCTTGGTACGCGAACCGGGCAGCTAACCGGGCAGCTAACCGGGAAGCTAACCGGCAGTGTAACCCAAAAAAAAAAAAAAAATTCCGATTTTTTTCGCCGTAGAGACGCGTCTTGGTACGCGAACCGGGCAGCTAACCGGGCAGCTAACCGGGAAGCTAACCGGCAGTGTAACCCAAAAAAAAAAAAAAATCCGATTTTTTCGCCGTAGAGACGCGTCTTGGTACGCGAACCGGGCAGCTAACCGGGAAGCTAACCGGCAGTGTAACGGGAGTCTGAGGAGTAGCTGATTGGCTGTCAATATTGTAAACAGTCCGGAGCGGCCGCCATCTTGTCTCTCGGTAGGATCGAGAGACAAGAGGAGGCCAAAACAAAGGGGGAAATGAAGGAAAGAGGGCAAGGTAGACCCCTTCTGACCCCCTAGGATTGATGAGGGGGATATTATAGAGCCACGCCGGGCCCAAAAAAAAAAAAAAAACTTCCGATTTTTTCGCCGTAGAGACGCGTCTTGGTACGCGAACTGGGCAGCTAACCGGGCAGCTAACCGGGAAGCTAACCGGCAGTGTAACGGGAGTCTGAGGAGAAGCTGATTGGCTGTTATCATTGTAAACAGTCTGGAGTGGCCGCCATCTTGTCTCTCTGTGGGATCGAGAGACAAGAGGTGGAAAAAAAAAGGTGTAAATGAATGAAAGGGGTAAGGCAGACCCCTCCTGAACCCCTAGGATTGATGAGGGGGCTATTAAAGTTCCCTGGGGGGTGAAAAAAAAAATAATTTGCGATTTTTCGCGGTAAAGGTGCTTCCTGGTACGTTAACCAGGCAGCTAACCGGCAGCGTAACGGGAGTCCGACATATTGTGTTTTTTGAACGTTTGTGATATGTGCACGTGTGGATTTTGTCTAATTAAGGTTAAAAAAATATATATATATCTTTAAGCGTGTTCTGGCGCGCTTACGTTTTGGGTTTGGTTTGCGCTGCAGAGACGATACGTCACGGTTATGCGATGCATCATGAGGCGTCTCACGGGCTACGTGATACGTCACTTAATAAAGAATATATTTTACAGCTATAGATATTAGCTTTTAAAAAACCAATGAAATTCACAGAAAAAACCATAGGTTATAGACCATATATAGTTAGGAATTTGCATTTACAAAACCTTGAAAATTCACTGAAAAAACCATAGGTTATAGACCATATATAGTTAGGGATTAGCATTTAAAAAACCTTATTTTATTTGCACAAAACCATTGAAATTCCATATATAGTTAGTTGGCGCTAACTATATATCGCGCACCCGCAATCCACTGCTGATGATGTCACATATTACATCATTCATGACATGGTTAGTGACATCACTGATGACATCACTGATGACATCTCAAATGACATCACTGATGACATCACTGAAAACATCTCATTTGACATGACTGATAACATCACTGATGATATCATTCATGTGATAATACGATGAACCTCTTCAGACTCTAATTTAACCTTAGATACAATCAGTGTAAACAGACACTCACAGACTGTCACTCATCCATGGAGTTACTCACACACCTAGTCAGTCATGCAAAGAATCAATCACACCTCCATTTCCTCAACTATACAGTTATACAAACTTTACTTATTCAAACATATACTAACACATATTTACTCTATTATACAATCCCTGATACAAGTTCACAATGATCCATACAGCCACTCACACATTCACTGGCTCTTATGCACAGTTATTTATATATGTCAACTCTCACATGTACTGTGTTTTACATATGTACTTACTTTGACATGTAGCACTGAGATATCCATTCACTCACCAATACACTCATGCACACAGTCAACCGCCCATACAGCTGTTTCCACATGCACTTTTGAAACCATACATCTAGTGAATCAACTGCTCACACATCTATGCACAGAGTCACACACCTCCCAGCCACCCACACACACACTCAGTATCCCATACAAATACTTGGGCAACCAATCAATAACCCATATAGTTACTCATATAGCTACTTATCAACACATGCAACAGTTTACAGAACAACAGACATAATGATGCACAAATTAAGACAGTTTAGTCACTAACCCATGCACTCAGTGAGACACATTTAATCACTCACTCATACAGTCAGTCATGCACCTACTAAATCCTTCATCCAGACACTTATATATCCACTCATTCTTCAATATGTAAGAGATATTTTAACTTTACAGAAACATACAGTCACTGGATGTTGTCATCAGTGATGTCATTTGAGATGTCATCAGTGATGTCATCAGTGATGTCACTAACCATGTCATGAATGATGTAATATGTGACATCATCAGCAGTGGATTGCGGGTGCGCGATATATAGTTAGCGCCAACTAACTATATATGGAATTTCAATGGTTTTGTGCAAATAAAATAAGGTTTTTTAAATGCTAATCCCTAACTATATATGGTCTATAACCTATGGTTTTTTCAGTGAATATATATATATATATATATATATATATATATATATATATATATATATATATATATATATATATATATTTATATATATATATATATATATATATATATATATATATATATATATATATATATATATATATATATATATATATATATATATATATATATATATATATATATATATATATATATATATATCTATATCTACGAGGTCATCAAGAGCACATGGCTAAGGGGCGGAAAGAACAAACCGCCAGACGTGGAAACAAACACGGATGCAAGTGCCAGTGCGACAGTATCATCAACCAGAGGAGGAGGACGAGGAGGGCAGGTGGCGGGAAAAACAGGCAGAGGAAACGCAAGAACATCCCGTTGGACGAGCCGCCAAACAGCCAAGAAATAGGAACTATGAAATCAATAACTGGTACCGACCAAATCAATCAAACCAACCTAACTGTAGTGAATCTGACCAACAAACGATTGACGGAGGCGGAATTGGAAGTTCTGAGTCTGGGTCTCACGTTTTGTCCCTCCAATGACCTCGATTATACACAGACTAGGATCGATTTATTTCGTTTCACTAGAAAGCTGAAGTTACATAAATACTTCAAAATGCGCCCACACCTGAGAAGCACCAAGAGAGGCCCAAAAGTCAATGAAATGGACATATTAAGCGCCAAAGATTTACCAGCTCTCGAGGCACTGGAGGACTTACGATTGGAGCAGGATTTGCAACAAGAACAAACGAACCTGACTATTGCCCAACGGGCAGTTCTTCAAGGGGTCGAACAGGAAAGAGAGGAGAGCACTTTCAAGCCTGCTTCGACCTTCATGCCACAAACACCCTGGGACGCAATAGACGTCTTCACTGAGGCAATGAAAAGAGACCTGACCGCTTACAGAAAATCCAAACCGTCAATTCCTACCAACAACATCACTGAGGATCAACGCCAAGCCTTGAAGGGGCTGATGAATGAGGAATCTATTGTCATCAAGCCCTCTGACAAAGGGGGCAACGTGGTTCTTATGAGTCGAGAACTGTACCGAGCTGAAGCTTTAAGGCAACTTGCAGATAACACCTATTATAGGGAATGCACGAATGCGGTATATCAAACCAGCATAATGAGATACGATGCCTTAGTACAGAAATGGTACAACCAGAATATGCTCGGGAAGGATGAAAATCTCTTTCTCAGGAACCACACCCCCATGCTACCAACTTTTTATCATCTCCCGAAACTTCACAAAGACATGGAAAAACCTCCGGGACGACCAATAATTTCATCTATTGGGAGCTTGACCGAGAACATGTCACGCTTCGTGGACAACATTCTGTTTCCCTTAGTAATCAAACTGGAATCGTATATAAGGGACAAACGGGGGGGGGGGGGGGGGGGGGGGAAAGGGGGGGGGGGGGGGGAAGCTTCCTGACCAAGATCCAGGAAATGACATGGAATACTGGATATAGATCATGGGCAGGGTCTGGAAGCCATAAAACATGCTCTAGGCCAGCGTCCAATGAAATATGCATGCCACAACCAAATGATTTTGGAGTTCATTGAGTTCTGCCTTACAAACAACATTTTCCTCTTTGAGGATCAGATGTATATTCAAACATCTGGGACGGCGATGGGTACCTGCTTTGCCCCCAGCTACGCGAACCTCTTCGTGGGCTGGTGGGAGGAGCAGGTACCCAGGAGCTGTACGGCAGGGACAGAGACAGGGCAGGTAATAAGTTGGTATCGTTATATCGACGACCTGTTCATTGTGTGGGATGGAGGGATGGACTCAGCAGAGGAATTTATCAAGATCCTTAATAATAACGATCTCAATCTGCACTTCTCAGGCTCGGTTAGTCCGGTGAGAGCGGAGTACCTAGACCTGAGAGTGTACATTGAAGACAATCAGATGCATACCACCCTGCATAGAAAGGATACTGCTGGTAATTCCACACTCTTTGCCAGCAGTAGTCATCCCACCCCACTCAAGAACAGCATTCCCTACGGAGAACTCCTAAGGATCCGTAGGAACTGCTCCAAGGATTCCGATTTCGAGGTGGCTGCCTCGGAGTGCATAGAAAGATTTTCCATGAGGGGGTATGGTACTACCTTACTTTCTAAGACCCTCAAAAAAGTAAGGAAGATGCAGAGATCGCAACTGTTGGCCACGGAAACTCCTATAGTTGGTAGGAACAGAAACTCTAATAAAAGTGAAGGTAAATTCAGACTCATCACTCCTTATTCTAAGGGAGCGGGGGATCTGAAAGCAATGCTAGCCAAGAATTGGAACATTTTGAAAACTGATAGTGTTCTTGCAGATGACCTACCTGCCTACCCCTTAATCACATTCAGCAGGGCTAGGTCGCTCAGTGACATGCTTGTCTCAAGCCATCTTAGAAAACCATCACCTAAAGAAAACTCCTTGAAGCGGATGGCAGGCTTCTTTCCTTGCGGCCATTGCAAGGCTTGCAGTGGCAGCAAACGGGTGCTATCATTTGAAATACCAGATACCGGGATGAAAGTGCCCATAAAGCACTTCATTACATGTAGTTCCCAGTTTGTGGTCTATTGCTTGATCTGCCCGTGTGGCTTACGCTACATCGGCAGTACGATCAAGGAGCTCAAACTGAGGATCCTGGAGCACCAACGGGCGATCGAGAAAGTTGACACCTCATATCCGGTCGCCCGGCATTTTGCAGAGGAGCATAGCAAAGACCGTAAATTACTCCGATTCTTTGGTTTGGATATGGTCCCACCAAATGTAAGAGGAGGTGATAGGCTGAGGCGACTCCGCAGACTAGAGTCCAGATATATTGTAGACCTCTCCACGAAACAACCTGGTGGGCTCAATAGCGGGGAGGAATTAGCATATCACTTGGGCAAGTAACGATATGGGATGAGTAGAGTGTCCATTCCCATAGGAAGCTATATACACTGTGATGAAAATCCAACTAGAACAGGTATGCGCCATGGGACAACCCTCACATATATGGACTCTGTAAGATCAGTAACATCTTTCCCAATCTGTTCGGGTGGCAGTCTTCAAATCATAAGATCTTTGAACCTGACCTATGAGTTTCTGTACAACCTGTATATTTGTATATATGCTTTGTGAACTATTATGTAGAATTTGCAACACATATACACCCTTGCCCCCTGATGGAATCGAGTATGGACTACCATGGATGTGTTAATATACCCAGAGAAACTCCATCCCAACTGACATATACATACACCATATATGTAAAACGTGTGATTTCGTTTGTATATGTACTTGTAAATAACTGGATGAAGGGTATAATATTGAAAGTATAAGTTTGTCTGTGACTTTGGGATATCCATCTTGACAAACAATCATAATTTTCAATTTCATTTTCACTTCGATACACATGTAGAAATGGCTTAGTCCAACTTCATTCCTGTAAATAGTGTAAATACACCTTTCCTTTGCAAGCTTTAGGAATATAAAAGAGGTTTTTCCTGTTATATATCCTGTAAACAGCATTATCTATGAACCGTGACGAATTATGACAGAATATTTGGTTCATTGACTGTTATAGGACAGGTATCGATTTCATCATGTTTGATTCCTTCTTGATTCCTCTTGTTTTTTGCTTTTTGCTTTCATGTGCCTGAGAATTTATATGACTTCTTGTATGTTTTCTTTGCACTAATGTGACCATATTAGCATTGTAGATACATGTCATAGGACACTTGCCGATCCACGGCTTTATTTTTAACCATGATCACTTCATGTTAAAATTAGTATTGACCCTTGGAGAGAACACCATTCCAAGATGGCGCCCACAGTGGTGTAAGGGTTGTAGTCCTATGTCCATGACAATGCCTATGGTTTGTGTGTATGTTTATAACATGGACTGTTAGATGTGGACGAATGACACACTGACGAAGGCTCACGCCGAAACGCGTCTGTGCTTTTCTTTTTCCCTCTGATTAAACCATGGCTTTGACTTTGATCCGCGAGTGCTGCCTCTTTCTTTTGGACTTTGGGAGAGTCGAGCGTAATATATATATATATATATATATATATATATATATATATATATATATATATATAAGCAGCTTCCAAACACCAACTAGCTGCACACACGAGTGGGTGCACACAACACAGGGGTGTTCCCGTGAAATTCAATTATCGCTCCAAAATATCCCAGGATTGAAGGTCCTTCAGGAAAGTAGCACACACAAGGGGTGGTTCTGCAAAGATTTTATTTCAAGAACCAAACAGCAACGACGCGTTTCGCCTTAGGGCTTCGTCAAGTTGTGCGAAGCCCTAAGGCACAACTTGACGAAGCCCTAAGGCGAAACGCGTCGTTGCTGTTTGGTTCTTGAAATAAAATCTTTGCAGAACCACCCCCTGTGTGTGCTACTTTCCTGAAGGACCTTCAATCCTGGGATATTTTGGAGCGATAATTAAATATATATATATATATATATACATATATATATATATATATATGTATATATATATATATATACATGACTTGAATGTTTTGGTGGGACCCGTTAAGCAGGGCTTAGAAAAAGGCAGGTCCTAAAACGTGTTTGATCCTTTCATTTTTCCCTAGGCACTTTAGACACAGCTACAGCCCAAACTGCTGAATGGAGTTACACCAAATTTGGCAGAAAGCTAGGTCTTGGTCCAGAAAGAGTGATTTTTGTAATTTGACTTCAATCCATTCATCAGTTTTTGAGCAATTAAGGCTAGAAATCATTGTATATTTCACATTTTTGAGGATCTGCAGGGATGACAGATCTCATAAAGAGATCTTATTGGCTACCACCACATTAACAACAATGTGGCGGTAACCATCTTTGAATTTTTGGAACTCGCCTCTCCTGACTGTCAAGTTTGTAAAGTATATACTTGTCCTAGAAAAAAAGCTTTCCTCAGAGTGTGACACCTGATATTAAATCCTTGCCTAGAGATTTAATGATTGGTCTAACAGGATTATTATTTTTTTTAGCCTTGCCAGATGCAAGTCATCACATAAGAGCACTTTAATAATTGCTGCTAGATGAAAAAGATTGCACAGATCCGTTTTATCAATCATATAAGAACACTTTAACAATTGCTGACAGATGTAAAACATTATTAGTCTGAAATTGTCTCTCTGGGAACATGTAAAGTTTATCTTTATCGCATGAAAAAAGTTTTTTTCAGAATGTGACTTTTGATATTAGATGCTTGCCAAAGAAATTGCAAAAGTGCACTTTAAACATTGCCGCTAGCTGTAAGCAACCACACAAGTGCACTTTAGTATCTGCTGCTAGATGTCAAAAATGGCAAAGGTCTGTTGTAACAATTTTCATTTTAATAAGTTATTTTAAATTTTGATTTCAAATTAGGGGTAGTGTAGCTGGATAGCTGTTATAAAAAAATTAGCCATTAGACAGAATGGATTGGTATAACCAAATGGGCTGTAACCAATATTGCTAAATATAATTAATTTTACTAGTGCACTTTGTCTATTGCAATTTAATTACGATATGAATTTTATAAATTGGGGAAGTGTAGGTTGTTCAATTGAGATTATTATTATTTTTTTTATTCCCAATTGTTGTGATATCTTATTCAATTGGCATGAATATTGAACTGAAATATAATGTACCTTGTTAAATATTTTTACCTTAATGCATTATATATGTTATGATATGCAAAAAACATGATTTTAGCTAGACCAAATTGGTATAATGAAGCTTTGTCGCAACCCAAAGGATTTTTTTTCATCTCTTTATTTCTGTTTGTAATGATTTTTATTAATCAACAATAACGAACGTCAAACAACCATCTTAGGACTTGGACTCAGCACTGACATGGGCGCAGAGTAGGGATACTCTGAACCCCTAGACCTGTGGTAGGGTTTTTAAAAATAATTTGATGCAAATTTGTAAAGGATCCTTGAAAAAAATAAATGCTGCATCCTGTTCCTTTCTCAAAACACTACCCAGGAAAATATTGAAAAACAAACAAAAAGGGAATAATATTGTGCAGCCACATCCTCTCATTTATTATTCACTGTTCCCTCAAGGTGCACCCTATTATGCCCTGCAAGTGCTATTTACATTGTTTTGGTTTTTAGTGCTGTCCATAGAAGGGGCAGGGGCACCAGCATTTTTCTTCAATGCTATGGGGGCGTCGAGGAGTTTTGCAGCCCCATAGAAACATTAGAAAAAAAGCAAGACTCCTTGATCAATGACAGCATGGTCCCAAAGGAATGTATCATATTTCTTTAAGCACTTCCCAAGCTTACATTTCCGCTCTACACCTGGGAGTGCTGCTCCCTTTATGGGCTGATACTGTGGCCTGAAGATGTAGAAAAAAAACAAGGCTTTATTATGGTTGTTTTGATGATTGCATTTTCAGAACAGAAAAATGTTAAAAGAACATACTCAGAGACATATGTTTTTTTATTAAAAAAAAGCAAAATGTCTTTCAGTATTTATTTCCACATTTGTCACCCACAAAATGTAATAATAAAAACTATGCAAAAAGAAAGAGTCAAAGACATGTATGTTAATAAGACTTTATTAAATATGTTTCAAGCATATTAATAAACATTGCAATGTTTAAATCACTGCAGCCAACCCACTGCTGCGCAAGGCCTGTCTGAAGGCTATGGGCTGTGGGAAGTTGGGTGGCTGCCTGCAGGGGGTTGTTGGACTCATGACCTGGTTGCAGGCTAGGCCCTGCAAACAACCCCCTGACATGCACAGTCAAAATCTGTGTGCAGATTGGGGTTGGCTGACTGCGAAAGGGTAAGAGAGCATGGGCTAGCTGGAGGCAGGCTCTACCGCCAACCACACGCCATGCCGGGCCGAAGCCTGTGTGTGTATCATAGGGATAGCTGCCTACAAGGGGGTGTTGGTTTTACATATGGTAACAAAATATTACTCTACATTAAACAAAATTAGAAATTCAATGATAAAAACAAAGGTTAAAGAAATGTTATAGTTAAATGAGATTTTCAGAGACAAGGTTATGCTTTAAATCTACAAATCCAATGAAATTCATCAGTTATAGTTATATTTGGTAACTATAACTCATGCCCTCAAATACCTATAACTCACGTACAACCATGCATGGCTAATTACCCCACATATGACATCACTCACAATATCTTCTATGGCAATATTGATAATATCACTGCACCCTTTGCAATAAAATTATTGATAAGAAAACTGCGCTTGGCGGGTGGTGTGAGTTATAGTTACCTTAGGCACAAGTAATAGTTACCAGTGATAACAATAACTGGTGAATTTAAGTGGTTTTGTATGTTTAAAAAGTTATGTTCTCACCGAAAGTCCCACCAAACTATAATGTTACTTTAGCTATGTTTTTTTCCAGTTAATATATATATATATATATATATTCAATAAAAAAAAACAAAGGTTTAAATTTATTTATAGTTAGCACAAGGTAATTTATTATGTCTCTAGAAAACCAACTTAAACTACTCAAACCTTAGAAATTCAAAAGTTATATTTATGACTTAAAGTTTGTTCCTTCATAAAGTTTATTTGGGTGTATAAAAATACAGCCATTAAAGTACATAGCTAAAATCAACATATAAATAGAAGCATACATAGAATAAAATCCATATTATATATAAAATATTATGTAAGAAAAGTTGGGTAAAACAACTCTAAAAATAATATGTACAGATGATCTTATAGGTAGATACTACAAATCAGTAATATAAATATATCAAAGTTCAAACTTCCATAGGCCTTTTAGTACAACACCGTTATGTATTGCTGTATGCTTTCCTAATTTTAATGATTCAGAAAAGGGGGTGGTGGTGATGAAAAGAGTGTCTGAATTAGGCAGACCACTCTGACCCAGTCCAAAGATCAGGGCTTGATCCATCACCGTTTTTAGCTCACTGCACCATCCCAGCTCAGAACCAGGCTGCATGCAAATTAGTCTGACCCTGGCCCAGTGCATCATGGGAACAGGGCAGACAAAACTACCAAGCCAATTCTTATACTGGGAAGGAAACAAGCTTCCGGGGACCAGTTTCTGGCATTTCAGCCACATTCGGCCCGGCTTGCTTGAATCCTGATGGTGCAATGAAAAGGGACTCACATCTGAGTATACCCTTCCACGCTTATGGTGGACAAAAACGATTCAGAAAAGGGGGTGGTGATGAACAGAGTGTCTGAATTAAGCAGACCACTCTTACCCAGTCGAAAGATCAGGGCTTGATCCATCACCGTTTTTTAGCTCACTGCACCATCCCAGCTCAGAACCTGGCTACATGCAAATTAGTCTGACCCTGGCCCAGTGCATCATGGGAACAGGGCAGACAAAACTACCCAGCCAATTTTTATACTGGGAAGGGAACAAGCTTCCGGGGACCGGTTTCTGGCATTTCAGCCGCATTCGGCCCGGCTTGCTTGAATCCTGATGGTGCAATGAGCAAGGGACTCACATCTGAGTATACCCTTCCATGCTTATGGTGGACAAAAACGATTCAGAAAAGGGGGTGGTGATGAACAGAGTGTCTGAATTAAGCAGACCACTCTTACCCAGTCCAAAGATCAGGGCTTGATCCATCACCGTTTTTTAGCTCACTGCACCATCCCAGCTCAGAACCTGGCTACATGCAAATTAGTCTAACCCTGGCCCAGTGCATCATGGGAACAGGGCAGACCAAACTACCAAGCCAATTCTTATACTGGGAAGGAAACAAGCTTCCGGGGACCAGTTTCTGGCATTTCAGCCGTCGTCGGCCCGGCTTGCTTGAATCCTGGTGGTGCAGTGAGCAAGGGACTCACATCTGAGTATACCCTCCCATGCTTATGGTGGACAAAAACGATTCAGAAAAGGGGGTGGTGATGAACAGAGTGTCTGACTTAAGCAGACCACTCTCACTACAAGTGTGGCAGGGTATACTCAGACATGAGTCCCTTGCTCACTGCACCACCATGATTCAAGCAAGCCGGGCCGACGACGGCTGAAATGCCAGAAACCGGTCCTCGGAAGCTTTTCTCCTTTTCGGTGAAGAATTGGCTTGGTAGTTTGGTCTGCCCTGTTCCCATGAGGCACTGGGTCACACTAAAATGCATATAGCCAGGTTCTGAGCTAGGGTGATGCAGTGAGCTAAATAACGGTGATGGATCAAGCCCTGATCCCTTAACTGGGTAAGAGTGTTCTGCTTAATACAGACACTCTGTTCATCACCACCCCCTTTTTGAATCATTTTTGGCCACCACAAGTGTGGCAGGGTACACTCAGACATGAGTCCCTTGCTCACTGCACCACCAGGATTCAAGCAAGCCGGGCCGACGACGGCTGAAATGCCAGAAACCGGTCCCTTGAAGCTTTTCTCCTTTCCGGTGAAGAATTGGCTTGGTAGTTTGGTCTGCCCTGTTCCCATGAGGCACTGGGTCAGACTAATTTGCATATAGCCAGGTTCTGAGCTGGGGTGATGCAGTGAGCTAAATAAAGGTGATGGATCAAGCCCTGATCTCTTGACTGGGTAAGAGTGGTCTGCCTAATTCAGACACTCTGTTCATCACCACCCCCTTTTTGAATCGTTTTTGGCCACCACAAGTCTGGCAGAGTATACTCCGACATGAGTCCCTTGCTCACTGCACCACCAGGATTCAAGCAAGCCGGGCCGACGACGGCTGAAATGCCAGAAACCGGTCCCCGGAAGCTTGTCTCCTTTCCGGTGAAGAATTGGCATGGTAGTTTGGTCTGCCCTGTTCCCATGAGGCACCGGGTCAGACTAATTTGCATATAGCCAGGTTCTGAGCTGGGGTGATGCAGTGAGCTAAATAACGGTGATGGATCAAGCCCTGATCTCTTGACTGGGTAAGAGTGGTCTGCTTAATTCAGACACTCTGTTCATCACCACCCCCTTTTTGAATCATTTTTGGCCACCACAAGTGTGGCAGGGTATACTCAGACATGAGTCCCTTGCTCACTGCACCACCATGATTCAAGCAAGCCGGGCCGACGACGGCTGAAATGCCAGAAACCGGTCCTCGGAAGCTTTTCTCCTTTCCGGTGAAGAATTGGCTTGGTAGTTTGGTCTGCCCTGTTCCCATGAGGCACTGGGTCACACTAAAATGCATATAGCCAGGTTCTGAGCTGGGGTGATGCAGTGAGCTAAATAACGGTGATGGATCAAGCCCTGATCCCTTAACTGGGTAAGAGTGTTCTGCTTAATACAGACACTCTGTTCATCACCACCCCCTTTTTGAATCGTTTTTGGCCACCACAAGTGTGGCAGGGTACACTCAGACATGAGTCCCTTGCTCACTGCACCACCAGGATTCAAGCAAGCCGGGCCGACGACGGCTGAAATGCCAGAAACCGGTCCCTTGAAGCTTTTCTCCTTTCCGGTGAAGAATTGGCTTGGTAGTTTGGTCTGCCCTGTTCCCATGAGGCACTGGGTCAGACTAATTTGCATATAGCCAGGTTCTGAGCTGGGGTGATGCAGTGAGCTAAATAAAGGTGATGGATCAAGCCCTGATCTCTTGACTGGGTAAGAGTGGTCTGCTTAATTCAGACACTCTGTTCATCACCACCCCCTTTTTGAATCATTTTTGGCCACCACAAGTGTGGCAGGGTATACTCAGACATGAGTCCCTTGCTCACTGCACCACCATGATTCAAGCAAGCCGGGCCGACGACGGCTGAAATGCCAGAAACCGGTCCTCGGAAGCTTTTCTCCTTTCCGGTGAAGAATTGGCTTGGTAGTTTGGTCTGCCCTGTTCCCATGAGGCACTGGGTCACACTAAAATGCATATAGCCAGGTTCTGAGCTGGGGTGATGCAGTGAGCTAAATAACGGTGATGGATCAAGCCCTGATCCCTTAACTGGGTAAGAGTGTTCTGCTTAATACAGACACTCTGTTCATCACCACCCCCTTTTTGAATCGTTTTTGGCCACCACAAGTGTGGCAGGGTACACTCAGACATGAGTCCCTTGCTCACTGCACCACCAGGATTCAAGCAAGCCGGGCCGACGACGGCTGAAATGCCAGAAACCGGTCCCTTGAAGCTTTTCTCCTTTCCGGTGAAGAATTGGCTTGGTAGTTTGGTCTGCCCTGTTCCCATGAGGCACTGGGTCAGACTAATTTGCATATAGCCAGGTTCTGAGCTGGGGTGATGCAGTGAGCTAAATAAAGGTGATGGATCAAGCCCTGATCTCTTGACTGGGTAAGAGTGGTCTGCCTAATTCAGACACTCTGTTCATCACCACCCCCTTTTTGAATCGTTTTTGGCCACCACAAGTCTGGCAGGGTATACTCCGACATGAGTCCCTTGCTCACTGCACCACCAGGATTCAAGCAAGCCGGGCCGACGACGGCTGAAATGCCAGAAACCGGTCCCCGGAAGCTTGTCTCCTTTCCGGTGAAGAATTGGCATGGTAGTTTGGTCTGCCCTGTTCCCATGAGGCACTGGGTCAGACTAATTTGCATATAGCCAGGTTCTGAGCTGGGGTGATGCAGTGAGCTAAATAACGGTGATGGATCAAGCCCTGATCTCTTGACTGGGTAAGAGTGGTCTGCTTAATTCAGACACTCTGTTCATCACCACCCCCTTTTTGAATCATTTTTGGCCACCACAAGTGTGGCAGGGTATACTCAGACATGAGTCCCTTGCTCACTGCACCACCAGGATTCAAGCAAGCCGGGCCGACGACGGCTGAAATGCCAGAAACCGGTCCCCGGAAGCTTGTCTCCTTTCCGGTGAAGAATTGGCTTGGTAGTTTGGTCTGCCCTGTTCCCATGAGGCACTGGGTCAGACTAATTTTCATATAGCCAGGTTCTGAGCTGTGGTGATGCAGTGAGCTAAATAACGGTGATGGATCAAGCCCTGATCTCTTGACTGGGTAAGAGTGGTCTGCTTAATTCAGACACTCTGTTCATCACCACCCCCTTTTTGAATCGTTTTTGGCCACCACAAGTGTGGGAGGGTACACTCAGACATGAGTCCCTTGCTCACTGCACCACCAGGATTCAAGCAAGCTGGGCCGACGACGGCTGAAATGCCAGAAACCGGTCCCCGGAAGCTTGTCTCCTTTCCGGTGAAGAATTGGCTTGGTAGTTTGGTCTGCCCTGTTCCCATGAGGCACTGGGTCAGACTAATTTGCATATAGCCAGGTTCTGAGCTGGGGTGATGCAGTGAGCTAAATAACGGTGATGGATCAAGCCCTGATCTCTTGACTGGGTAAGAGTGGTCTGCTTAATCCAGACACTCTGTTCATCACCACCCCCTTTTCGAATCATTTTTGGCCACCACAAGTGTGGCAGGGAATACTCTGACATGAGTCCCTTGCTCACTGCACCACCAGGATTCAAGCAAGCCGGGCCGACGATGGCTGAAATGCCAGAAACCGGTCCCCGGAAGCTTGTCTCCTTTCCGGTGAAGAATTGGCTTGGTAGTTTGGTCTGCTCTGTTCCCATGAGGCACTGGGTCAGACTAATTTGCATATAGCCAGGTTCTGAGCTGGGGTGATGCAGTGAGCTAAATAACGGAGATGGATCAAGCACTGATCTCTTGACTGGGTGAGAGTGGTCCGCTTAATTCAGACACTCTGTTCATCACCACCCCCTTTTTGAATCGTGTTTGGCCACCACAAGTGTGGCAGGGTATACTCAGACATGAGTCCCTTGCTCACTGCACCACCAGGATTCAAGCAAGCCGGGCCAACGACGGCTGAAATGCCAGAAACCAGCCCCCGGAAGCTTGTCTCCTTTCCGATGTAGCATTGGCTTGGTAGTTTGGTCTGCCCTGTTCCCATGAGGCACTTGGTCAGACTAATTTGCATATAGCCAGGTTATGAGCTGGGGTGATGCAGTGAGCTAAATAACGGTGATAGATCAACCCTGATCTCTTAACTGGGTAAGAGTGGTCTGCTTAATTCAGACACTCTGTTCATCACCACCCCCTTTTTGAATCATTCCTAATTTTAATAGCATTCATTATAAATAGTGCAACACTGTAACACACATGTGGGCCACCTAGTGACACCAAAAAGTTCTGTGCATTTTTATGCTTTCGAATATTCTGGGCAATAAACATAGGTTTCAGAAAACAGGTCCTTATATTCTGGTACATTTTACAGAATAATAAAAAGTGTTTTGTTTACTATGGCCATTAGAAGGGCACAAAATTGCATTTGTGAATGTATGTGAACATATTTTTTAAGTGCAGGTAGGGCTCCCTTGGACCACTGCCTACTCTTAAAAAATGAAACAGAAACATTTAATTTTCCTTTTTTAAATGCATCCCTTTTTTCTTTTAAGGAAAACGGGTTGCATTAAAAAAAAACCTGATTCATTTAAAAAGCAGTCACAACGGACCCCAGCAGGTCACCATCCCTGGGAGTGGTAGCAATTCCTAACTGGGTCACAAATTGCACATGCTTCATGAATATTAATGAGGCTGGCATTGCGACCCCATTCGGAATCGCAAACAGTGTCTGAGACACTGTTGTAAATTCAAGTTTGTGAGTCACAACGCAATTTGAGACTCGCAAATTGTAAGGGTTGTACATTTGGACCATTGTTTTAAGGTGAGTAGTTTGGAGTCTGTGTTGATGGAGGCTTTGCAGCATTTGTGTATAGCCATGCAAGGTTTCCTCAACAATTTAATTGTAGTAAGGTACGGGAACAATGGATTTTATCTCGTAATCAACTTAAAGTTAATGAAAAAGTTTATGTCTTACATTCATTTCAAGATTGAGGAATTGATTATCCCAAGGAATCTCAACTCCAGACTGATTAGATGATGACACTGGGGGGCATATTTACAAAGAAATTGTGGAGTGTGGAGCTGCACCAAATTTGGCAGTTCAGCGCTCCACCATTTCCTTAATGCAGAGATGCACTGTATTAACAACAATACAATGCATCCCTGTGTTTTCCTTAGCACTGGTGCAAAAAACGGCTGCCTAGTGCCAACATAGGCACCCTTGCACAATTGTGCAAGGGTGCCTGCATTGCAGAAAATGATTGTTTAGGTGCAGGAAGGTGTCCCTTCCTGCACATTAGCAGTCATTAATGGTGAATTGTTACTTTTATGTGTGCTGCAGACCACATAGAAATAGTAAATTGTTATTATTAAATGATTATTTATGTGCAGGAGGGTGTTCATTCCTGCACATAAACAATCAGTAATGGTGTTTTCCTCTTTCTATATGTGCTGCACTTTGCAGCGCACATAGAAATAGCAAAAATGAGGAGAAATAGAAGTAGTTCTCCTTGTTGCACCATTCAATTGCTTACTATTGCATGCTATTCGTTTTTGCCGCTGCCTCAGATTTACAGATCATTGTAAATCTGTGGCAGCTTCGAAAAGCAATGGGTGTTGTAGTAGAGCACTGACAGCAACACCCATTGCACTCCCCTTTCATGTAAAACGATGCATGTAAAGGGGCTGTATTTACAAGGTGATGTTAAGCTACTCAAAGTGGCTTAGCACTGCTTTGTAAATATGGAGAAAGGCTTAGTGCCACCAGATAGTCGGTAAAAGTGGCCTTCTGGTGGCGCTGTTCTGTTGTAAACGTACCCCTGAAGTTGAAGAATACTTATCTCTCCATTCCTATTTGTTATTATCACAGACAGTTAGTTCACTTTGCCTGAGTTCATAAAAATATTAGTTCAACTCCACTGCATTCTGTAATCAGTCTGTGGCAAAACAAATCACTCCCCATTTCTTCTTAGAACATTAAGGGCCCTATTAGGATGGCGGACAGACCTGCGTCTGTCCGCCACCCCAGAGGAAGAGGGACCGTCCGCAGGGGCAGTCCCTCCATGCAAATTGGGATGTGACCGCCACCCTGGCGCTCACATCCTGTATGTTTAACATTGCGGCGGGTGCTGCTTGAAGCAGCACCCGCTGCAATGATAAAAATGCAAGCAGTGCATGTGCATGCACAAAGCGGCAGGCACTGTGCGGTGCCTGCCGCTTCGTGCATGCAAATGCAGGGGGTTACCATAGGTACCCCAATGTGCACCCCCCCCTTCACCCTGGGGGCCCGCAACGGGCCCCCAAAGAAAAGACCATATGCCTTTTCATGGCGGCATTGCCGCCGTGGAAAGGCATATCAAAATGCAAATCCTAACATGGCTGACGGTGTCTGATAGACACCGCCACCATATGAGAGCTTTTCCGGCGCGGTCTCGCGGCGGAAAAGCGGCGGACGGTCTCCACGTCCGCAGATGACCCCCCTGCCATCCTAATCTGGCGGGGGGGTCATTACTCACAACGCAGTCGTGAATCCGCATCCTCCGGGCCGGTGGTAGCTTCCGCCGGCCCATAGGATGCGGATTCACCGCAATCGTAATCGGGCCCTTAGTTTGTGGATTTTATAATGGATTCAGACTAGCATACCATATACCTTCCTGCTTTAAAGATAATACCAATATTATAAGTGATTTGATCGGGGATGTGAACGGACACTTCTCTCTAAGGATATTGGCCAATGAGTAGTTGAATTTGTGGCTATCCCCTAGAGGTGTGGAATAAAAGATCAAGTTTTGCCTAGATTTCAAACATAACTGAATTCAATTGCAGCAGGTTGGTTGTAGAAAAAGTTCAGGGCATGTTGTCACAGGAGGGAAGTGGTCAATGTCATAAAATCATTTGTACATCAACAACATACTTACAAATGTGTTCAACGAGAAACAGGTCTAGCTGTTGCAGACTGCTATCGATGGACAATATGTCTGCAGCCCTAACACATCAGGAGGGTTGGAAGAATTTGCTAAGTTATTCCTTGTATAATACACATAATGTTTATGAAAAATACACTTGAGCTGTCATTTGCAGACAAATTGTATAATGTATGCCCTTGTGTATGAAAGTTCACTGTGCAATGTATTTTCCTTACTTTCAAAAGCCATAGAGAAAATGTTGCTAGCACATGTGGCCATAGCACATAACCAGTTTCATAGTTTCTGTAAGAAAAGTACTTCTTAAACCACTCCCCTGTATGCAATAATTATGCAAAAGTATTATTCCAAGAAAAAGAATTAAGGGAACAATGTAGAACCCAATAATCAGGGGGAGACGTTTCGTGAGTCAGAGCGGGCATTGGTGCAAGGACTTCTTGCCCCAGGAGACAGCGGGCAGCCAGCATGGGTCCCAGCCCCTCCCTCACCACCAGCAGGACTTTATCAACAACTCGCGCCTCCCGCTTCATGAGAGACGTTTCGTGAGTCAGAGGGGGCATTTGTGGAAGGACTTTTTGCCCCAGGAGACAGCGGAGCAGCCAGCTTGGGTCCCAGTCCCTCCCTCCACACCGGCAGGACTTTATCAACAACTCGCGCCTCCCGCTTTGCGGGAGATGCTTCGTGAGTCAGAGGGGAAATTTGCCCAAGGACTTCTTGCCCCAGGAGACAGCGGGGCAGCCAGCATGGGTCCCAGACCCTCCCTCACCACTGGCAGGACTTTATCAACAACTCGTGCCTCCCGCTTCATGGGAGACGCTTCGTGAGTCAGAGGGGGCATTTGTGCGAGGACTTCTTGCCCCAGGAGACAGCGGGGCAGCCAGCAAGGGTCCCAGCACCTCCCTCACCACCGGCAGGACTTTATCAACAACTCGCACCTCCAGCTTCACGGGAGACGCTTCGCGAGTCAGAGGGGGCATTTGTGTGAGGACTTCTTGCCCCAGGAGACAGCCGGGCAGCCAGCGTGGGTCCCAGCCCCTCCCTCACCTCCGGCAGCATTACTTATACATCTCTTGCCTCCCACTTTGTGGGACGCGCGCTGGCGCGCGCTGGGCTAAGCTCGGGCCAAAATTGGGCCCGTCCTAGCCCATCATCACCAGGAAGCGGCAGGGCAGTTCCCCTCTCTTTCATCTGGGTTACAGGACACCAGGTACTTTTTTTCATCGACCTGCTGGGCCTTGCTATTTATGAATAAGGGCAACGTAGCCTAGAGTCCTTTTCAGCTGTGGAAAGTGGAACTCTAGACTCTAAAACTGGTTGTTTTTTCCCCGGTGTAAATTATTCATCTTTATGGGGAAAAGGAAGTCTATGGAGGGTGGGGGGATAGTGGTGAGTAAGAAACAGAAAAGGTAAAGAAGGTGCCCCATGCAGCCAGTAATTGTGTTCTTACCAGAATTGAAACAATAGTCAACGAATGCGAAGAGATCTTGGGAGCTGATAATATTACAGTATTAGATGATTCCGCTAATCCCCTGGATGAGGTTCCAGTTAATAAATCCAGAAGAGTAATTCCTTCGATCTTCAATAAACCACCTCAAAAGTACCCTAATAGTACAGTTCAAATTCCATCGGCTAAGGGTTCGAAGGAACCTCTCCTAGAAGGAAGCCTAATTGCTTCAACGGATTTAATTACCCAAGGAGTGCCATATGTCTGTGAAGTTGATGAGTAATTCCCATGCTCAAATAGGTTTGCAGTTTTAGAGCATACTGCTGAGGGCACACTTCCTGTTGCAATTAGCGAACACACTGTCACTGGTACTACTGATGCAGTAACTAGTTTTAATTGTAGCTCTACAAACGAGGGATTGAAACAGAAAGTTGAAACACTCCAAAGGGAGCTGGCATCACTAAGGAAAATGGTAGAGGATTTAACGCGCAGGGCTGACTATCTCCCCACTATAATTAGACTACATCCTCCGCCACCCTCAGTTTCTCCTGTGATGTCATCAAATAGGTTATCGCTAGGAGATTCTTTGGTGCGGGGGATAGGCCATTCTCTGTGCTAGGTAAACAAGACCATGGTCCATCTTCTCGGGCTACCCTGTCCAGCATTACTAGATCTTACACTGACATTGTAAAAGCCCCAGGAGCCCCAGACCCAATCCTAGACAGAGCTAGAACTCAGCGCCAATCTCCCTCTAAAGACGACCAGTACACTCAAGGCAGACCTACCATCCAAAGAACCATCACCCACTTAGGGGACACGCTACCAATAGTCTACATGACCAAAGTCCCGAAAGTACTCTTAGGCAAGGCTATGAAAACAGAAATCCCTGCGCAACAAAGCCATACATTGGTTGCGCCATGTAAGGTGATGCAGGTCAATTATACGAGAAGACATGGTCAGAGTAAGGAGGATTACATCGGGCAACTCCCAGACAGACTGCATTGAGCTGCAGCTAACCAACGCAGCACTCGCTGAGAAACTACTGGCCTTAGAGTTTCGTACCTCCCGCCCAAGAGCACTCATCTATTCCGATTAGACGCTCCCTACTCTGGTCACCACTCAGGTCCCTGGAGCACGAAGCGCAAGATAGGCTGGGAGATGGGTCTGGACTGAACGCAGTTGATTGACTACCTGGGGGTCCATTACAGAACACCCCCATTGTCCCACCTGGAGCTATATGTGGCGAGACCATCCCTCATCTGAGGTTTTCTAATATAGAAAGATCAAAGGGGTTTAGACTTAATGAGGACCGGTCTGAGGCGCCCGCCTGTGTCACTGAGAGTGATGCTGGGGCTGTCGGGTCTAAACCGAGGGTAATCCAATTCCTCTCCTGGAACATAGCGGTTCTTTAGAAAAATGTGTCTCTCCTGGAGTGGAATGAGTTCATTGGAAAGTTGGATGTCTGCCTGTTCCAGGAGACTTGGAGCTTGGCTCCCTTGCATAAATCTGGCTACACCACGTATTTTATTCCAGCTTTAAGCTCAGGAAAAGGCCGCCCCTCCGGGGGATTACATATTTGGATTAACATCTCTCTGAACTGGTCCATTGTCATGCACAATCCCCCATCACAAGACATCCTCCATTTGACGATTAAAGGGCCAGTCAAGGGCACAGATGTGGAGGTTTTTAATGTATACGCTAGAGGGTCTCCCGGAGCCCAACATCAACAACTATATTAGCATTGGAAAGCGAGTTATCTTGTATCTCGCCTCACTCCAATATTATTGTAGCCGGGGATCTCAACTGTACATAGGAACCTCTGAGTAGGGAGGATTTTCTGGGCACCAATGAGGAAGACAATAAATGGGCTATACCGATTCTCGACATAGCCCCTATTAACAAGTGGTCACAGAGGGCCATCCAAATTAACACCTTACATTAGAATATAATCCAAGGGCAGTAAACCGTAGGACATGCTCTGACTTGAGCGGAGCCAATACCTATAATAGGATAATTTCCCCGTCCCACATTGATTGTATTTTGCTAGACATTAGACTCTGGGGCGACCTTTTAGATATGGAAATTAGGCACACTGACCACAATCCTCTATGCATACAAATTAACAACAGCTGGGCACCTACCACCATAAAGCCCCCTATTGCCCCTACAATGTTGACAAAATAGGTTTTTCCCTCTAACTGTAATCGTTGCCTTAAATGGTACAAGGTCCTACACCAAGAAGTCAAATTATCCAATAATAGGGAACTTATTGATCAGAAGATCAAGGAGCTTGAATTAACCAACGGCAACCCTGAGAATCTACATACTTTTCCTTTTTCTACTTTTTATCACAAACAATAGAAAGGCTGAGATCGTTTTTCACCATAGAAGAAAGTAGGGCACCAAAAGAACGTCTGCTTAGACCTACCAATTTCTGGTGTTCAGCCATATGTAGGGAAAAGAGGCAGGCACTATCACTAGCCCTAAGGAAAAGGGATCCCTTGACAATAAGAGCAGCAAGAAAGGATTACTCTAGGGCTCAAGAGGTAGCAAAGCGCAACTGGGAGGAGTCACATTGGGAGGAGCTGAAACATGCCTCACAATTGAAAGACACTGTCCTGTTTTAGGAGTTTTTTAATAAAGGGACTCGAAAGGGTTCTGACCCAATCACATTACGGGACAACAATGTCATGAACATTTTTCCAACTTATATTGTGGGGAGGCAGGCTCCCTGCCCTCTCAGATTGAGTCTTTTCCATCTAATCTGTGTGTACCTATACCTTCTGATCTCTTTGATATCCACGAGGTAGACTTGGCAATAGAGAGTATTGCTCCCGGAAAGACTGCGGGGCCCGACGGCCTCCCTGGAGATCAGCTTTTGTATGACCCTAAGCCATGGGCCCAGTTCATTTTACTTTTGATGAATCTCATTGTCAGGGGTCATGAAGTTCCAGGCTATGCCCCCATCTTGGCGGGTGAGAAATCTCCTACCCTCCTCTTCGCCGACGACACCCTCCTGATAACTAAAAGTCCGAGCGGTCTGCAAAAGATTTTGGACAGGTTCAGCATGTTTTGCGCGTTTCGTGGTTGTCAATCAACACTAGTAAAACAAACTAATGACATTACGCCAGTCGAAACGCTTTAGAAATGGTATTACCCTCAATGATACCCCACTTGATATAGTTGAGTCTTTTGACTATTTGGGAATCCGGGTTACTAACTCCATGAAGTGGAGATCCCATTTGGCTAAGATGCTTCTCAACCACAAAAGGGTGTCTGGGGCTATCCTAAGAGAACAACAACTCTCTGTAAGCAGGCCAGTAGCCCCAGCTCTTGTGGTGTATGATGGCAAAGCGCTACCTTCGGCCCTCTATGGGTCAGAATTATGGGGCTTCGAGAATACCATTGACCTCGTAAAATCTGAAAACAAGTTTTTCAGAGGTTTGGTTTCTCTCCCAATCTCTAGCCCACTGAAGCCCCTACATCAGGATATTGGAAAACACTCCATTAAGGACATTGCATGCCTCCGCCCTCTATTATTCTGGGCACGTATAAGTAGGACCCCTGAGTTGCCTAAGTATGCTGCCGCGTTTAAGGAACTAATAGCAGCAGATACAGGCAATAAGATCAAATGGATCTCTAATCTGAGGCAGATTGTATCAGACATAGGGTTTGGGGAGGCTTGGGCTAATCAGATCCTGCCATCAAAACAAGATTTAAAAAGCGCATATTAGAAGTGGGTACAGGTAGAGGAGGTGCGTACTCCCAACCAGGGGAGGCTCACTGAGCAGTTTCTGGAACATAAACCTGTCCGGAAACTCGAACCCTTCCTTGATTTTATCCAAACCCCAAGGGACAGGATGCTCTATATGAAGCTGAGAATTGGGACCCTTCCGCTAAATAAAAAATAACAGCAGCGTGGAACCTGCGTAATGTAACCTCTGCTTCTTGTCCTGGTTGTGCAGCCCCCACTGAGTCCACCGCCCATTTCCTCTTTGCATGCCCAGCCTTTAGGTACGCCAGAAACAAATGGCTCAAACCTGTTTGTAAAAAGCTTGGTTCTAAGAATTACTGGGTGGCATTATGTATTTTAAAATGTGATACTTCCTCCTTCACCTTGGTCTGTGGCATAGCAAAATATTTAGGCTGTGCATGGCTAATGCGATCCAAGCTACAGGCTGTGCCCATGTCTGTTTTTTGATACATCGTTTTAAAGATTTTTCAATTTTAATGTTTTATAGTATACATTTTTATAATGAAAACTGTTTAGCTGGATTTATTATTAAGCTGTATTGTATAAGGATTTTTAAATATGAATTTGGGATGTACATGCTTTTATGATATTTTTTTATCGAACAAAGTACATAACAACAACAACAATATACAGGATTTATGTAAGGTTATGCTCTTTTAATACAAATTTTGCACAGGCCTACCAACTAATGTGTTCAAGATCAAAAGGTCTGACACAATTGTTAAGAGACTTCTAGAATACTGTCCTGGGCACTCTCCATCTCCCTACTTAATTGGAAATACAGGTTTCAACAGAACAGGAGTGACAGGGTTCATGACCCAGTAGAACTTCCTCATTGAACACATTTCAGTATTCAAATAGCTATTTCCACAACTCAAATTGAATATAGAAATACTCCAGATATTCAGCCGAGTGTAGAGCACAAATCTCTGAATGTGACTATTCAAAGGGGGGAAGTGATATGTGGGAATTTGAGTGAGACTCAATTTCCTTCACTAGGGGCATGTTATTACACGTGAGCTCTAATTAGTGTTTAATTCGTGTTTTGAACATAACATATATAAATTTCCCTCTCCTGCTGGAGCCCTTATTTGGTTTTCACAGGTTATTCCCATTGTTCCCTTACTTATTTTTAGATATGGTAGATATTAATTTAGGTACACCTCTCCCTGACTGTGTACAGGGTTACAGGGTGTCTTGGGATACTCATATCCTTTCTCAGGAATTATTTTAATTCCTGGTGACTGTTCACTAAAACTAACAAACATGCCTGATTGGTATTGGTTTGCTTATGCCTGCAAGGACGCTTTGCGTCTCTGTTAGTGGGAGTGAACTTCATGAGCCTTCTGCTTTGGAAACCAAACGATTACAAGACAATCCCATCCAAGTAATGGCCAACTTCAGGGGTCTTCCATTGGTAAACATGTATTTTTCTGATAAAACTCTTAGGTCATTTCCGATAAAATACGCCTAGACTGCAGCACTCAGCTTCATGGATGTCAGAAAGTCTCAATTTTATAATTTATTGGTGTAGAAATCATTGTTTTATTGACATACCTTGCCATTAACATTCAGTATTTTTTTTTTGTAAGGTGTCAGGTGAGGTGTTTTTGAATTTAGACAAAATGAGGTTTAATTTCCAGAGGTTTCATTTCATGTTACTGGACACACACAAACTATATCTGCTACAATGTCATATTCTATTCCACACATTGATTGGTGCAAGATGTTATAGCTGTGATTTAATCTTGCCATAATACAGCTTTCAGTACCGAAACAGAGTGTGAATAAGGAAATGCCTCTTTTGAATGATCACCTTCAAGTTTGTGTACTGATGCTGCTGTGTTTTGTTCTACTCTTTAAGTGCACTGAGTCCTGCAAAACAGGTCTCAGTGCTAATGCTCTGACCCTTAGAAAAAGTATATGTCTCATTGGTTCACCCACAATTGACATAGGTTAAGTTACTTAGAGGTCCCCAGTATTTAGTACCAGGAGTACAGAGGGCCTGTGAGTTATGGTGTCCCTCGTGGACTGCAGCACTTATTGTGCCACCACAAGTGTGACAAAGCAAAGCATGACTCCCAGCCTGCCATCACTGGCTGGTAGACCAGTTTTTACTCTGCTAATTCGAGATTCCTGTTTAAAAGTAATGGCAAAGCCGAAACCTTCTTTTTAAATTGTTTTAAGTGACCCCTGCCAGGCCAGCTGAGCCCTAAAGGCAGGGTACAGTATGTCAAAAAGTTGGACATGTGCTCCCTAACTTTACATGTACTGAATGTGAAAACCATGCATTGTCTTTTTTACTGTGCAATGGCAAGTATTATTACAGAGTTACATGCTGACAAATCAGCAGTGCTATCTTCTGAATGGGACAACAAAATATGATACCTCGAGTTATTAAAATAATTGTTGCTGTAAATAAGACTTGATATTCAAGTCAAATTTGATGTGTCTTTCGTATAAACTGCATCTTTAGAAAGTTGCCACTTTGTTGCCCAAGGTTTTCCATTGACTGCGGTTATTGACCTGAAGAAAGCCTTCTGCCCTCCTCTAGGGACGTTTGAATGACTCTCAAGAAGGAATACAAAATGACTGCCATTGGAAGAGATGTGACATTTTCTGGCAGAATGGTCAAACAGGGTGTAACCCCAAAATTCAAGCTTCATAAGGGAAGCCATCTTTGAAGGGCAAATGGTAGCCACTCACAGGTGGGTTGCTCTTGTGCTTTTGCAGACAGTCCTGCATCATGTATAGAGATTGGGAAGTCATGGACAAATATTTTTTTCTGTGGGCATGTAGCCCCCATGTGCCCACCTCTGACTTGGGCTGTACATACCAGGAGAAGGGTTCTACCATGTTGTGAAGGGACGCAATGGTGCACTCTGGGCTAGCTAGATGCCACATCATGAATGTATGATGTTACAACGCATACATTTACAATGCATGCCTTTACAATGCAGTTTTTACATCGCAACATCCTTTACAGTGCATTCTTTTACATTGCATGCCATTACATCGCATTTTCAGAAACTACCTGTACAACACATTCCATTAAATCACATTATACCTTTACAACGCATAGCATTACAATGCATACCATTACATCGCATTTAAGGTAAGTGTTGGATAGTATGGGGGTAATAATTACTATTCTAACTCCAGTGAGTGCAACAGTAGGGTAAGTGTTGGATAGTGTAGGGGTAAAAATTACTATTCTAACTCCAGTGAGTGCAACAGTAGGGTAAGTGTTGGATAGTGTAGGGGTAAAAATTACTATTCTAACTCCAGTGAGTGCAACAGTAGAGTAAGTGTTGGTTAGTGTCAGGGTACTATGCGTTGTAATGATATGCATTGTAGTGACTTGCGATGTAATGCCTGCGTTGTAGTGACATGCATTGTCACTACAACGCAGGCATTACATTACAAGTCATTACAATGCATACCATAAAGACCTAAAGACAAGCATTGTAATGACATGCATTGTAGTGACATGCAATGCAATGGCTGTGTTGTAATGACTTGCTATGTAAAGGATGTTACGATGTAATGACTGCTATGTAAAGGTTCTTTCCCCACACCACAGGAAGTTGCCACTAGGTGGGACAGGGCGTTATAGCCCTTTGAGTAGTAGTTTCCACATCCCCTGAGGGTAAGAATTTGGCATAAAATGCGCACCCCTGGCACCAGACCTCCACTCAGAGAGAATCAAATCACCTCACCTTTACTTCAGAGAGAATCAAAGAAGGATTCCCTGCTGCTTACTGGACCCGGCAAAGAGACAGTACACCAAAGATTGGACTGCACCTGTGGATCCTTGAGCTACGAAGGAGAGGACTCTGCCTGTGGTGCCTTGCTCAAGGAAAATTCATACCTGCGCCCAAGACAGAAGAAGTGACTCCAAGAGTCATCTGGCTGACTTCCTGTTACAGCTACAGGGCCACACAAGCTGAAGAGGCCTGCCTTAGTATTTGGTAGCCAACAGTCGTGGCTCCTACCGGACCTGGGTGGTGAGGTGAGGGGGAGGACAAAAAAAGAAACAAAAACAAAAAAACACTTACCTGAAACGTCCGCCACCTCTCCTTCATCTTCCGTCCCTCCAACATCTTCCTGCACTCGTGGCCAGCAGCAGGAAGCATCCACCCTCCGAGCCTCCCGATAGTCAATCGCAATGCTGCAGTGCAGCATTGTGATTGATCTGAGCCACTCCTCTCCCTACTCCGCCAGCCCCGCCACGCCCAAAAGCCACTGAAGTATATCGGAAAAATAAAATGATAATAACAATAGTTATTATAATTTTTTTTTTTGTTTGTTTCAGTGGGGTGACTCTACTCCACCGCCACTGGTCCAGGCTCTGTCTCCCTATTTATAGGGCTCCAGGTTGTGTAGTGTTTTTTGTTTAGACCTTTCCATCTGTAATTACCCATATTTCTTTTTTGCTCTTTTTATCTTTGTTAAAGCAATGAACCTGAAACCAGTATATTTTACATATTTACTCATGAAGTTGCACCTAAAATTGGATGCAACGTGAGCATGAGTGCTTTGAGACATCATATGTAATACATCACTCACCCGCAATACACACTTTACCATTTTAGTACACTTGCAACTATTTAGAGATGCAGCAGGAAAATGTGTACCCTTTTTTCAAACTCACCTGCTTGTCAGTCTGTGCTCCTTTTGGCCTAGCACTCCTGACGGAAAACGTTAAAGATCACTCAAAAGAAAATATATGTTTTGTAGCATTTCGTATTTAAAAATGAATACAGACCGGGAATAGATTTTTTAGGTCTGTATTTGTCCTGTATAAATGAGTAAACTAAAAGAGAAATCTAGGAGGCTTGCTTATTTATTTATTTAGAAGTGTTACAATGTGCTGCACATTCCCTTTGAGAACACTGGCTGCCATTGTTGTTGGGCTTCGCTCAGTCTTGCAATGCCTCAGGGATACTATCTGGTTGGAGAAAATAATCAATATCCAGTTCCAAATTTCTTCAGTGATAAGACCCTACACTGCATGATTGTTCATACTCTTAACAGTGAAGGCGAAGGGCAATGTGTGCAGGGGTGTAGCTCAGTCAGTGAGATTCTGTAGGTGTGAATTCCAAATTTCCCAACTTAAAAGCTGTGGGTCGCAGGGCTAAGGGTAACATGACCAACATTTGAGGTGGACTGTTCCCATGAAAAGCAGGGTCAGCACCAATTTGTATTAGCTGATCCTCAGGGGCTGATATACCATTTGGCGGGCAGGCACTCTGTTGCAGCAGCAACAGAGTACTAAGCCAGCCAAAATTAAGGCCTATCCGTCCGAATCTGAGTCAGACCGACCACAAGTTTTATGCTGTCAGAGTAAATGTATATCTCCCTTGGTGTAAATATTCCTCCACTGGCCCAGCAGAGTACATTTCCTACATTGACAGAATCAACCATGACATTGTTTTTTGACAATCTATCAAGATGTTTGTAGGGCTGAGGACATCTCGAAATTTGGCAGGTGGACTAAAGGAAATGTGGCGGATAGAAATACCTCTGCAATCCTGTCCGCCTCTACTCCCTCTGCCAAACCCTTAGTTGGGTCCTTGGTTTAGAGTGGCACAGTGGGAGAAAAACAATGGTTTAAAATACTCCCTCGATGGATTGCAAGTGGATAGACCATTCGCAAATATTTGTCCCATCACCTTTGGGTGTCTGATTACCAGCAGAACCTTGAGACTGTCACAGCTTTCCATGCCTACAACTGCCAATGCTTATGAATTCTAAATAGTAGTAAATTTGCATCCATTTAAGGAGTATTTTTATGGGTACAGATTTACTATTTTTTTGATGAGCCATTCACCGGCAATAAATCGGCACTCACAGCAGTCTAAACCAAATACGGTTTATTTGCGCACAAATCCAAAAACCAGACGCGTTTCAGCACTTGCCTTCGTCAGTGTATATATATATATATATATATATATATATATATATATATATATATATATATATAGATATATATATATATATATATATCTATATATATATATATATATATATATATCACGCAGGTTCCGTATCATGAAGCAGAAAACCACAATCCAGGTAATCAAAAAAGATACGGACACGGACCACAGATATTGTGCTTCTTCTTTATTTTAGTGCTTAGGCGTCACAACGCTTTTCGGTCCTGCCTTGGACCTTGAATATATATATATTCACTGAAAAAACCATAGGTTTCACACCAGTTATAGTTAGCTGGAAATTTTACTGACATAAAACCATTGAAATTCCCACGTTATAGTTAGTTGGACTCACTATAACTTGCGCGCCTGCAATGCACTGCTGATGACGTCACATATTACATCACTCATGACATGGTCAGTGACATCACTCATGACATCACTGATGACACCATCCAGTGAATCTGTGTCTTTTTTAAAAATAAATATGTTATATATATGTATATGTAAAATGATTATTTTCTTTTGTTGTAAATGATTGGTTAACTGGCTTATTAAGTGTATCTTAGTGAAAACATATATTAGCGAGTAACTTTTAAATATTTAAATATATGTATCAGTGTTTCACTTTGTGTATAAGTGGCTGCATGGGTTGGTGACTGACTCACTGTTTGTATGTGTTTTGAAGACAGAATATGTGCAGGACTGTATGGGTGGATGAGTGTGTATATGTGTGTGTTACTGAGTGAATGACTGTCTCACTAGTGTCTTTATCAGTAATGACATATGTTTTAATCTAGTATATGTGAGTATTGATGTATATAAGTGAGTATATGTAAGAGTTCCTGTTTAAATAAGTATGTGTTTCTATAAGTGATTGTTTAAGAGAGTAAGTATGTGTAAGCTTCCTTAGAAGTAAGGTGGTAGTGTGTGTATAGCCGTATATACAAATAAATGGATGTTCAATAGTTTATTTGCATGTGTGAGTATGTGTGTGAGTAACTTTTAGATGACTGTGGGTCTGTAACAGGATGTATAGGTGTATCACTACATATGATGAGTGAGTATATGTATGAGTCAATCAATCAATCAGGAGTTTGTTAAAGCGCGACTACTCACCCGTAAGGGTCTCAAGGCGCTAGGGGTGGGGGCGTGGGGGGGTGCAGGTTCCATTCCATCAAGGAGGGGGTCTGTCGAAGAGCCAGGTTTTGAGGTTTCTTGCGAAGATGGGGAGAGATGTTGTCTATCTGAGGTGGAGCGGAAGGGCGTTCCATGCTTTGGCCGCGAGGAAGGAGAAGGAGCGGCCTCCCGATCTGGTCTTTCTGGTGCTGGGGACCACGGCGTAGGAAAGCTGGGCTGATCGTAGGGTCCTTTGGGGTACGTGGAATTTGAGTCGGCTGTTCAGGTATGCTGGTCCGGTGCCGTGGAGGGCCTTGTGTGCGTGGGTGAGCATCTTAAAGGTGATTCTCGCCTCGACGGGGAGCCAGTGGAGTGTGCGCAGGTGCTGGGAGATGTGGTAGTGTTTTGGCAGGTTGAGGACCAGTCTTGCGGCGGCGTTCTGGATGTTCTGTAGCTTGCGGATGAGTGACTATATAGAACTGTTGGTGAATGAGTGGATGTGTATATAGATGGTGGAATTACTGAATTAGTTATTGTAACTGGTATGGGTATCTCTATTTTTTTGAAAATGTTAGTTTCTATTTTTGAATATGTGTTTCAAAGGTTACATTACACTGAAAGGAGGTCTGTCAGTCTGTCACAAGGACGGTGTCATCAGTGATGTCATGAGTGATGTCACTGACCATGTCATGAGTGATGTAATATGTGACGTCATCAGCAGTGCATTGCAGGCGCGCAAGTTATAGTGAGTACAACCAACTATAACGTGGGAATTTCAATGGTTTTATGTCAGTAAAATTTCCAGCTAACTATAACTGGTGTGAAACCTATGGTTTTTTCAGTGAATTTCATAGGTTTTTTAAATTCTAATTCCTTTCTATATCGAGTTTGTAACCTACGATTTTTTTTTTATTTGCTGTTTTGTGTGAGTATTAATTAGTATTATTTTTTTTAATAATATTATTATTATTTCTTTTTTTTATCATTTTTTCCTGGGGCGCTCTGGGTGCGCGCACCGGTAAGCTTTCTGGAAAGCGCACCCAGACCGCTACTCACGTTCGTGTAAAAAAATATGAATGAAAAGTAAATAATAACGCAAGACATTTACTACCATACATATAAAAGCAGTTTTTTTGAATAAGGAAATGAAAATAATTTTGCATTTCCGTCAAACTATCAAAAAGTCACTTAGGCGCGCCGCGTACGCGCCCCTGGAAGCGCCTACGTTCGCGCCGCGTATGCGCCCCCGGAAGCGTCTACGTTTGCGCCGCGTATGCGCCCCCGGAAGCTCTCCGGTGCACGCAGCGTCAGCGCGTCAAGTCATGCGACCTTAAAATAAAACTTTTTATTGGTTGCTAACAGTTTTTTTTACAAAGAATGAAATCCCCACCCATTCCTTCACTTCTTCTTTCACTTTTGTGACTGAAAGACCTGCCTTTTTGCTCTCGGTTCTTTCTAGGATATCTTGGATAATCATGGCTGCCAGACCATCCAGCAGTGAAGATGACTCTGAATTCATTGATGAAGAGCCTCCTCAGCCGAAGGTCAAAGAGCATTTCATTTGGAATTTTTTTTCCATACCTGATGACCAGAAGAAGGTCAATGCTCCAAAAGTGGAGTGCAGGATCTGTCACACAGTCCTGTCACGGGGTGACCCCACTAAGAAATATTCTTTTGGGAACTCCACAATGCTTCGCCATGTGGAGAGAAGGCACCCCCAGAATTTTGCCCGGGAAAGTGTCAGGGCTCTGGCACAAGAGGTTCCCAGTGATGGGGCCTCTACATCAACCGGAGGAGCAACTACTTCAGTGAGGGGGCGATCGCAAGAGCTGGTTCCAAACATTCAGCCTGCATTTAACAAAGGCGTCCTGAAATGCAGATACTGTGATCAGCTACTTACCTTTGGGGAGCAAAGTGTTCTGTTCATGGTTCGAGCATTGGAGAACCATCGCTGCCGTTCCCAGCCCTAATTTTTTTTTTGTTGCTCCTGTTGAGCAGTTTCCATTCCCTGTTTTTGTTTTTGTTCTAAAAAAAGAAAAAAGAAGAAAAAAAATAGTTCTTTTCAGAACTACCTCCAATTCTCAGTAAAGAGCTATATTCTTAAAAAAATGAAAAAGAGTAAGTGAAGTGGAGTGCATTGATAATGGAAAGGAAAATGAGTAAGAAAGAACAGAAAGGTATGAGAGGAGAAAGGAAGTGAAGTAGGGGGACTGAAAGAAGGTGAGTGTTGGGAAGGAAAGTAAGGAGAAGGAGAGTGAACATGGGGAATGTGGATATTCAAAGAAAATGTTAAAAAGGAACGGGGGTGTGGAAGGGTAAGAAAAGATGCATTGCTGGAGTTGCATCATTTTTGTGACACACTCCAGCAATGCATCACTTTTGCGCTTACAGATACGTCTGAAATACTGACGTATCTGTAAGTACTTCCGACATAATACGTCATATATTTAATATGACGCATGACTAGAAGACTGAAGGCCTCATTTATGAGGCCAATGCTTCACTTTAACGCCACCGGTGCGTCACTTTTTGTGACGCACCAGTGCTGTAAAAAATGCACCTTATTCAGTCATATTTACAAAGTGACGCATCTAGGTAGATGCGTCACTTTGTAAGCCCCTGCGCCACATTATACCTACGTCAGGTGTAATGTATGCAAAAGGGACGTATTGACGCAAGAAAGGGTCGTAGAGGTGACGCAGTGAAATCTATGAGATATCACTGCGTCACTTTTATTACGCTGTTGCGTCCAAATCTTGCGCCTGTATCACAGCAGGCGTAAGACTGATGCAGGCCCTTTCACATGGGGCCTGGCCCCATGTGAAAGGATGCATTGCTGGAGTTGCATTATTTTTGTGACACACTCCAGCAATGCATCACTTTTGCGCTTACAGATACGTCTGAAATACTGACGTATCTGTAAGTACTTCCGACATAATACGTCATATATTTAATATGTCGCATGACTAGAAGACTGAAGGCCTCATTTATGAGGCCATGTGTCACTTTAACGCCACCGGTGCGTCACTTTTTGTGACGCATCAGCAGCATAAAACATGCACCTTATTGAGTTATATTTACAAAGTGACCCATCTAGGTAGATGCGTCACTTTGTAAACCCCTGCGCCACATTATACCTACGTCAGGTGTAATGCATGCAAAAGGGGCGTATTGACGCAAGAAAGGGTCATAGAGATGACGCAGTGAATAAACTGGGTTTTCGCGCGGGGCCCTTTTATAGCCCCCACATCAAACCTAGGGGGTCAGGGGGGGTCTACTCTGCCCCTTATGGTCATTTCCCCCTTTGTTTTTGCCACCTCTTGTGTCTCGATCTTACCGAGACACAAGATGGCGGCAGCTCCGGACTGTTTCGAATGTTTACAGACACCCGAGAGCCAATCAGCTTTCCATGCGCAAGTCGCGTAGCACACCTGGTGCGCTCCCCGGTGCGCGTACCGGGCCGCGCCTATAGATATATATATTTTTTGGAACCTAAATTACTCAAAAACCACTGGAGAACATATCTTGAGACATAGCAAAGGCACATCGGTCTACCAGTCCCTACAATTTTGCCAAGTTTGGTGGAAATCCATTCAGCCGTTTGGGCTAAAAGTGAGGTCGACCGCCCTATGGAAATTAACATGGGGAAAACACGTTTTGGGACCCCCCTTTTATCTCAGCCCCTGCTTGACGAATCCCCCCAAAACTTTCAGGGAAAGACCGGAGCGCCACGAGGCAAATTTGAGGACATTTTCAGGCAGATTCCTCAACCGGCGCCAAAGTTACACATCAGCTGTCAGCCAGAGCTTGTTTTACAAAGGACTGCTTTAATCAATCTCATTTGCTCAAAAAGAAGGAGCAAATTTGCAAATTGTTATGGTGTCATATAGATTCACTGCTCCAGAAGTCCAAGAAACAATATCTTTGATAACCACGATACTGCTCTAGGGCTTTTCTTATGGCTTGGCTTTCACATGAGGGGGAAAAAAATGGCCCTTTCGAGAAATAGCAAGGATCCCACCTCAGCCACTAGCCGCCACAGTAATTAGGACCACGAGAAACCAGGGAGACATGCATTGCTGAGTTGTGGCCTTCTGAAGAGCTGCGTGCCAGGTGAATGTGCATCCGCGGCCCCCTAGCAGACTCAACCAACAGCGACACCAAACATCTCACTTTTTTGGTGTAACCGGGACACCCTCATCTTAGCCTGTCTTAATGGTTCCCCAATCATTTATCGTAAAGCATTAGTATTTGATGTAAATCTCCACTTATGTCAGTCATAAGAGATTTAAAGCTTAGTGTTGCAGTGATCAGCACCAATTACTAGGGTTGGATTGGTAAGGCAGGCACTCGGGCAATGGCCGAGGGGCCGGTATCCGAGTTCCACACTTTTTTGGGCAGGTTGGGGGCCGATTTGGGCGGTGTCTGTGTTATCCAGATGCTGCCCACAGCCCAGTGGGTGCCTGAGTTGCCTTTCTGGAGGCAGATGGGCATCCATTACCTCCCTTTTACCAACGGGCAGAGATGTCACTCCTGTTCTCTCGCTGGGCCGTCCCTTTAATGTATTCAGATTGAACGGGGGTAGGCTGCCTGTGCAGAAGTGGCACACTTGTATTAAGGTGTGTTTATTAGTGTGAACTAATCCGTGCATTTTTTAAAAATCTAAGTGAGGTTAAGAAAACCTGCCTCAGTCCGAGACCTCCCACCCCCCCTTCTTTTCATGAAACTTAACCGAAGCAGTGTTTTGCGGAAAAACAATATGCAAATGTGGGCCACCAAATGAGGGCTCACGCAGGTTCCAAGCAAGTGCCTAGCATCAAGGGCAGTGTGCTACTTTTGCTACCACCTCCCTCCCGAGACCCATGGTGCTCTTAATGTTAGCACTCTCTAATAAACTTGGTTCCACTCCATTGTGACAGAATCTTGTTACAGTGTTTTTATATAAGATAATTTCTTTTTTTAACACTAGTGACCCCAGGTCAGGGTGGGCCCTAGCGCGCCCATACCACAGAGGTTCATCACCACACTCTATCACACTTTATTCCACTGGTCCTGACGAATGCCTGTATAACTACCTTCACATAGGCAGAAACATGTTGACCTCACATAAAGGATAAATCTGGACTTTTAATTGTGGTCCTTTATCCGCCACCTCTGTTTTTATATATGTCCGATTGGCAAAACTAATACAACTCTTTTTCACACAATTGGGACATTTTTAAATCACTATATTCACACTTCACACATCAAAAAAACAGCTCTGCAGTAACCTGGCGTTGCAGCACACTAGGGTGGCATTCGGCCATTCCTGATGGGGCCCGATGATGAAACAAGTAACCAACTAGGTTGGTTAGAGAGGGCTTTCTGAACAACCTAATGAGGTTTCTCTCACAGTTGACCCTGGACTATGGATATAGTTGGATCACTGACATAATATCGAAGGATAGAATATAGACCATCAAGAATATCGTTGACAAAATATTGACAGACAAAATATCGAGTTTCTATCTACAAACAGGTAAGTACAAAAATATCGAGTTAAAAATATTGTTTACTAAAATATAGTTATTAAAAATATCGACATTACTAAAAACATTGTTAAATTAAATTAATTTTAAAAATTAATTACTAAAATATACTTAAAAATACTTAAATTAACCTATAATAATTAAATAATTAATGAAAGTTCAAAAAAATATTTTTAATTCATATTTGTTAAAACATATATATATAGTAACAAAATATAATTAAATAATAGCCAATATTATTAACGTACAATAACAAAAGTGTAAAAATTACCATTCCCACTCCAAAGAGTGCAAGCGTAGGGAAAGCGTTGGATAGCATGGGGGTTGAAATTACTATTCCCACTCCAGTGGATGCAACAGTATGGAAAGCATTGGATAGCGTAGGGGTAAAAAGTAACATTCCCACTCCAGTGGGTGCAACAGTAGAGAAAGCGTTGGATAGCGTAAGGGTAAAAATTACTATTCCCACTCCAAAGAGTGCAACAGTAGTTAAAACGTTGGATAGCGTAGGGGTTAAAATTACTATTCCCACTCCAGTGAGTGCAACAGTAGGGAAAGGGTTGGATAGCGTAGGGGTTAAATTACTATTCCCACTACAGTGGGTGCAACAATAGGGAAAACCTTGGATAGCGTAGAGGTAAAATGTACTATTCCCACTCCAGTGGGTGCAACAGTAGGGAAAGCGTTGGATAGCGTAGGGGTTAAAATTACTATTCCCACTCCAGTGAGTGCAACAGTAGGGAAAGCGTTGGATAGCGTAAGGGTAATAATTACTATTCCCACTCCAAAGAGTGCAACAGTAGGGAAAGCATCGGATAGCGTAAGGGTAAAAATTAATATTCCCACTCCAAAGAGTGCAACAGTAGGGAAAGCATTGGATAGCGTAGGGGTAAAAATTACTATTCCCACTCCAGTGGGTGCAACAGTAGGGAAAGCGTTGGATAGCGTAGGGGTTCAAATTACTATTCCCACTCCAAAGAGTGCAACAGTAGGGAAAGAGTTGGATAGCATAGGGGTTAAAATTACTATTCCCACTCCTGTGGGTGCAACAGTAGGGAAAGTGTTGGATAGCGTAGGGGTTAAAATTACTATTCCCACTCCAGTGGGTGCAACAGTAGGGAAAGCGTTGGATAGCGTAGGGGTTAAAATTACTATTCCCACTCCAAAGAGTGCAACAGTAGGGAAAGCGTTGGATAGCGTAGAGGCAAAAATGACTATTCCCACTCCAGTGGGTGCAACAGTAGGGAAAGCGTTGGATAGCGTAGGGGTTAAAATTACTATTCGCACTCCAAAGAGTGCAACAGTAGGGAAAGTGTTGGAAAGCGTAGGGGTGAAAATCACTATTCCCACTTCAAAGAGTGCAACAGTAGGGAAAGCGTTGGATAGCGTAGGGGTTAAAATTACTTTTCCCACTCCAGTGGGTGCAACAGTAGGAAAAGCATTGGATAGCGTAGGGGTTAAAATTACTATTCCCACTCCAGTGGGTGCAACAGTAGGGAAAACGTTGGATAGCGTAGGGGTTAAAATTACTATTACCACTCCAAAGAGTGCAACAGTAGGGAAAGCTTTGGATAGCGTGAGGGTTAAAATTACTTTTCCCACTCCAGTGAGTGCAACAGTAGGGAAAACGTTGGATAGCGTAGAGGTAAAATTTACTATTCCCACTCCAGTGGGTGCAACAGTAGGGAAAGCATTGGATAGCGTAGGGGTAAAAATTACTATTCCCACTCCAGTGGGTGCAACAGTAGGGAAAGCGTTGGATAGCGTAGGGGTTACAATTATTATTCCCACTCCAGTGAGTGCAACAGTAGGGAAAGGGTTGGATAGCGTAGGGGTTAAATTACTATTCCCACTCCAGTGGGTGCAACAATAGGGAAAACCTTGGATAGCGTAGATTTCATGTTGTAAATGCACTCAGCATACCTCTGATACACTTGCACGCATTTTCGCCTATCTATCACGGCGCTAGCTGCCGTTAGAGCTTCAAACCGGGCTCAGGCTTCTCTGCACTCGGCGGCCATCTTGAGTGGGGGCCAGAGTGGTGGGAGCGCTCTAGTGTACCACATATAAGGAGCCCTGAAGCAGCGCTCACGAGATCTATCCCTTATACCAGTCTGGATCGATTTTGGTGAAGCACAGAGCATGTGCATTGTATTCAGCGCTCCGGGAGCAAAACGGATCGTTTTTTGTGATTTTTAGATAATTTTAAAACTGTGTGATTTTCATGTTGTAAATGCACTCAGCAAACCTCTGATACACTTGCACGCATTTTTGCCCATCTATCACGGCGCTAGCTGCCGTTAGAGCTTCAAACCGGGCTCAGGCTTCTCTGCACTCGGCGGCCATCTTGAGTGGGGGCTAGAGTGGTGGGAGCGCTCTAGTGTACCACATATTAGGAAACAGTGTTCTACCGCGCTAGCGGTCGCGTTTGCGGGGGCGCCGTCGCTGCGCCGGAGTCTCGCCTGAGTCAGCCCGTCTGCGCCCGTCAGCGTCCCGGAGGCGCTCGGGAACGTTTCTGGTGGGTTCCTTTTAGCTCTTGCCTTGATGTACACTAGAGATGATCTTCTGTCTTACAATGTACACACTGCTCCATGTCAGCGAGCTATCCCCTACTCTGCTGGGGATATTACTAAGTGCCCCACGTGTGGGTGGATGCCGGTCCCCACAATTCCCTGTTCTGGCAAGCTCCCTCTTTTAGGTACTAAATGCGCCTTGTTAAATACTAGGTCTCTTCCTCAGCACGCTCTCGACATATATAATCTCTTAACACAAGATGACATAGATTGTCTCTTTCTCACAGAAACATGGCTCGGTGAGGGCTCGGAACCTGATCTGGCTATTGCCATCCCTCCCTCATATGCTATTTTCCGTCGAGACAGATGCAAGGGAAGGGGAGGCGGAGTGGCACTTATCATTAAAAGGCACATTCCTTGTACCATCTTGTCAATGGATGATTTACCTGACTGTGAAATCCTTGCCTTCTCCCTGGCCCTATCCCCCCATCAATCCTGCCTGGGGCTTTTGCTTTATAGACCACCTGGCCCTCTTGGCTCCTTTACTGAGGATTTGCTATCGATCATTTCCACACTGAGTCTTAGAGCAAAACATTGCCTAATACTCGGGGACTTTAACATCCACATGGATAAGGGCGAGGATCCTGAAGTGCAAAAATTTCTGGATATGACATCGTCGGTGGGACTTCATATGTACCTACAGTCCTACACATGAGAAGGGGCATATTTTAGATCAAATTTTTTCGACCGTTCCGGTGGTCCTTTCCTCCCTTGCCCCAGTTCTTTGGTCGGACCATTTCCTAGCGGATTTCACGCTAGTACATCAGCCTGTGGCCGCCCGTATTTCGCAGCGGCTCGCTGCTCGTAGTTCTAGAGCCTTCCACAAAGTCACCCCGGCCATGATCACCCAGGCTTTAGATACCCATCCTTGTGTTCTTACGGGCAGTCTGGAGGATGAAGTGGTGTGTTTTCAGAATTAGCTCACTGCACGTTTGGAAGCCTTGGCACCATCTCGCCAGGTTAGATCTGAACTGGCACGAGCATCAGCCCCGTGGTTCTCTGCTGCCTTGGCGGCCAAGAGAAGGCACTGCAAGAGGCTGGAGAGAATTTGGAGGAGGCACTATGATACATCGGCTAAGCAGTCTTACAGAGCAGCAGTGAAAGAATATCACAGGGAGATCGTTGCAGAGAAAAAATCCTTTTTGGCCAGAAGGATCGAGGAAGCAGATAGCTCCTGCAAAGAGATCTTTAAGATTATTAAAGAATTCACCTCTCCCTCCTGCTGCACTTCTGCATCTGCTTTCTCGGAACCTTGGATCATGGAGCTTGCAGTATTTTTTACTAATAAAATACGTACTATCCAGTCAGCTTTGCAAGGAACCCAGATCATCTTGAGTACAGGTTCAGAGGTCGACGGCCTTTCCAACCCCTGGTTATGCCCACCAGCTATGCATATGGATTCCGTGGGCCCTACCCTGCACTGTTTTCCCTCTTTAGAGCCTCAGGCCTCGCTTGACCTTTTGTCTAGCCTGAAATCTGGCTCTCCTCTGGACCCTTGTCCCGCCAAGTGTCTTGCGACCCTGGCACCTGCCCTTAATCCGATCATCAACCCTCTCATTAATGCATCTTTGAAGTCGGGCAAAGTCCCCTCCTCCTGGAAACAGGCCTTAGTTCTTCCCCTCATTAAAAAACCGAATGCAGATGCTAAACTGCATTCTAATTATAGGCCAATCTCGCTGCTTCCTGCCCTGGCCAAGATCACTGAAAAGTGTGTTCATACCACCCTTACCAACTTTGTAGAGGGTAACTCCCTTTTACATCAGTCACAGTCTGGATTTAGATCTAACCTGAGCACCGAGACCGCTCTTCTTGAGGTTACTGAGATTGTGAAGGAGACCCTCGATAGGGGTGGAAAGGCCCTGCTTATCATGCTTGATTTGTCGGCGGCCTTCGACACCGTCCCCCACGACCTCCTCCTAATTAGACTCTGGGAGATTGGGCTGCGGGGTACGGTGTTCGCATGGTTTCAGTCTTTTTTGGCCGATCGGAGACAAACGATCTGGGCTCCCCCTTTCTCCGCCCGGATGCTGCAGCTTGAGGTAGGGATCCCGCAGGGCTCCATACTGAGTCCTTCCCTCTTTAATATCTTCCTTACACCTCTTGCGGCACGGGTGGAGGAGCTAGGGGCCCAGATCATATCCTATGCGGATGACACACAGCTCCTGTTCACTTGTGACAGGGGCTGTGACTTCGATGGAGCAGCCATTCGGAAGTGTTTGGAGTTTGTGTTTGACTGGTTTGGGAAAAATGGCCTCAAATGCAACTCCGACAAATCCGAGATATTGTTCTTTGGCTGTCCTGCAGACCCACGTTGGAAGCTATGGTGGCCTTCGGCCATGTCTCCCCCTGCCAGCGATTCGGTCACAGCTAAGAACCTGGGTATGATGGTCGATAACACTCTTTCCTTTAAAGCCCAGGTTGCTGGCTTGACTGGGAAGTGCTTTGCCATCTTAAGGATGTTGCGTAAGTTTCTGCCCTATTTATCTTTGGAGCATAAGAAAATTACGGTGCAAGCATTAATTGGCTCGCGCCTAGACTACGCCAACATCCTTTACTTAGGTCTTCCTGAGTATCTGCTGACTCGTCTGTAGATAGTTCAAAATTCTGCAGCTAGGGCAATCTTCGGTCTAACTAGAAGATCTAGGGCCAGCAATCTCCTTGTCTCTCTGCATTGGTTGCCGATTCGTAAGCGTATCTTCTTCAAGACCCTAACTACAGCTTTTAGGGTGCTTCACAATTTCGGCGCTGAATATCTGCAGAGAAGGGTCAATTTCTATCTTCCATCTAGACCTCTGAGATCTGCTGCCCAGGCCAAGGCTATCGTTCCAACAGTGAAGCGTGCTCGCTGTGGAGGTCGCTCTTTTAGTTACCTTGCACCCCGCCTCTGGAACACACTGCCCTTGATGTTGCGGGCGTGCACCAATCTCTCGGTTTTTAGGAAAGGACTTAAAACCTATCTGTTTGCTTTGTAATGCTGTTATGGTTAATTCTGGTTATGTTTTCTGTTATGGCTGTTTGTTTGCTGCTGGTATTTGGTGTGATGATCTTTAGCGCCGGGACGCTCTTTGGAGCACCTGAGCGCTCTACAAAACAAACAGTAACATAACATAACATAACATAACAACAATAGGGAAAACCTTGGATAGCGTAGAGGTAACATTTACTATTCCCACTCCAGTGGGTGCAACAGTAGGGAAAACGTTGGATAGCGTAGGGGTTAAAATTACTATTCCCACTCCAGTGAGTGCAACAGTAGGGAAAGCGTTGGATAGCGTAAGGGTAAAAATTACTATTCCCACTCCAAAGAGTGCAACAGTAGGGAAAGCATCGGATAGCGTAAGGGTAAAAATTACTATTCCCACTCCAAAGAGTGCAACAGTAGGGAAAGCATTGGATAGCGTAGGGGTAAAAATTACTATTCCCACTCCAGTGAGTGCAACAGTAGGGAAAGCGTTGGATAGCGTAGGGGTTAAAATTACCATTCCCACTCCAAAGAGTGCAACAGTAGGGAAAGAGTTGGATAGCATAGGGGTTAAAATTACTATTCCCACTCCTGTGGGTGCAACAGTAGGGAAAGCGTTGGATAGCGTAGGGGTTAAAATTACTATTCCCACTCCGGTGGGTGCAACAGTAGGGAAAGCGTTGGATAGCGTAGGGGTTAAAATTACTATTCCCACTCCAAAGAGTGCAACAGTAGGGAAAGCATTGGATAGCGTAGGGGTAAAAATTACTATTCCCACTCCAGTGGGTGCAACAGTAGGGAAAGCGTTGGATAGCGTAGGGGTTACAATTACTATTCCCACTCCAGTGAGTGCAACAGTAGGGAAAGGGTTGGATAGCGTAGGGGTTAAATTACTATTCCCACTCCAGTGGGTGCAACAATAGGGAAAACCTTGGATAGCGTAGAGGTAAAATTTACTATTCCCACTCCAGTGGGTGCAACAGTAGGGAAAGCGTTGGATAGCGTAGGGGTTAAAATTACTATTCCCACTCCAGTGAGTGCAACAGTAGGGAAAGCGTTGGATAGCGTAAGGGTAAAAATGACTATTCCCACTCCAAAGAGTGCAACAGTAGGGAAAGCATCGGATAGCGTAAGGGTAAAAATTACTATTCCCACTCCAAAGAGTGCAACAGTAGGGAAAGCATTGGATAGCGTAGGGGTAAAAATTACTATTCCCACTCCAGTGAGTGCAACAGTAGGGAAAGCGTTGGATAGCGTAGGGGTTAAAATTACCATTCCCACTCCAAAGAGTGCAACAGTAGGGAAAGAGTTGGATAGCATAGGGGTTAAAATTACTATTCCCACTCCTGTGGGTGCAACAGTAGGGAAAGCGTTGGATAGCGTAGGGGTTAAAATTACTATTCCCACTCCAGTGGGTGCAACAGTAGGGAAAGTGTTGGATAGCGTAGGGGTTAAAATTACTATTCCCACTCCAAAGAGTGCAACAGTAGGGAAATCGTTGGATAGCGTAGAAGTAAAAATTACTATTCCCACTCCAGTGGGTGCAACAGTAGGGAAAGCGTTGGATAGCGTAGGGGTTAAAATTACTATTCGCACTCCAAAGAGTGCAACAGTAGGGAAAGCGTTGGAAAGCGTAGGGGTGAAAATTACTATTCCCACTTCAAAGAGTGCAACAGTAGGGAAAGTGTTGGATAGCGTAGGGGTTAAAATTACTTTTCCCACTCCAGTGGGTGCAACAGTAGGAAAAGCATTGGATAGCGTAGGGGTTAAAATTACTATTCCCACTCCAGTGGGTGCAACAGTAGGGAAAGCTTTGGATAGCGTAAGGGTTAAAATTACTTTTCCCACTCCAGTGAGTACAACAGTAGGGAAAACCTTGGATAGCGTAGGGGTTAAAATTACTATTCCCACTCCAAAGAGTGCAACAGTAGGGAAAGCTTTGGATAGCGTAAGGGTTAAAATTACTTTTCCCACTCCAGTGAGTACAACAGTAGGGAAAACCTTGGATAGCGTAGAGGTAAAATTTACTATTCCCACTCCAGTGGGTGCAACAGTAGGGAAAGCATTGGATAGCGTAGGGGTAAAAATTACTATTCCCACTCCAGTGGGTGCAACAGTAGGGAAAGAGTTGGATAGCGTAGGGGTTAAAATTACTATTCCCACTCCTGTGGGTGTAACAGTAGGGAAAGCGTTGGATAGCGTAGGGGTTAAAATTACTATTCCCACTCCAGTGGGTGCAACAGTAGGGAAAGCGTTGGATAGCGTAGGGGTTAAAATTACTATTCACACTCCAAAGAGTACAACAGTAGGGAAAGCGTTGGATAGCGTAGAGGTAAAAATTACTATTCCCACTCCAGTGGGTGCAACAGTAGGGAAAGCTTTGGATAGCGTAGGGGTTAAAATTACTATTCCCACTTCAAAGAGTGCAACAGTAGGGAAAGCGTTGGAAAGCGTAGGGGTGAAAATTACTATTCCCACTTCAAAGAGTGCAACAGTAGGGAAAGCGTTGGATAGCGTAGGGGTTAAAATTACTTTTCCCACTCCAGTGGGTGCAACAGTAGGAAAAGCATTGGATAGCATAGGGGTTAAAATTACTATTCCCACTCCAGTGGGTGCAACAGTAGGGACAACGTTGGATAGCGTAGGGGTTAAAATTACAATGCCCACTCCAAAGAGTGCAACAGTAGGGAAAGCTTTGGATAGCGTAAGGGTTAAAATTACTTTTCCCACTCCAGTGAGTGCAACAGTAGGGAAAACCTTGGATAGCGTGGAGGTAAAATTTACTATTCCCACTCCAGTGAGTGCAACAGTAGGGAAAGCGTTGGATAGCGTAAGGGTAAATATTACTATTCCCACTCCAAAGAGAGCAACAGTAGGGAAAGCATTGGATAGAGTAAGGGTAAAAGTTACTATTCCCACTCCAAAGAGTGCAACAGTAGAGAAAGCATTGGATAGCGTAGAAATAAAAATTACTATTCCCACTCCAGTGGGTGCAACAGTAGGGAAAGCGTTGGATAGCGTAGGGGTTAAAGTGACTATTCCCACTCCAAAGAGTGCAACAGTAGGGAAAGCGTTGGATAGCGTAGGGGTTAAAATTACTATTCCCACTCCTGTGGGTGCAACAGTAGGGAAAGCGTTGGATAGCGTAGGGGTTAAAATTACTATTCCCACTGCAGTGGGTGCAACAATAGGGAAAGCGTTGGATAGCGTAGGGGTTAAAATTACTATTCCCACTCTAAAGAGTGCAACAGTAGGGAAAGCGTTGGATAGCGTAGAGGTAAAAATTACTATTCCCAATCCAGTGGGTGCAACAGTAGGGAAAGCGTTGGATAGCGTAGGGGGTTAAAATTACTATTCACACTCCAAAGAGTGCAACAGTAGGGAAAGCGTTGGATAGGGTAGGGGTGAAAATTACTATTCCCACTTCAAAGAGTGCAGCAGTAGGGAAAGCGTTGGATAGCGTGGGGTTAAAATTACTTTTCCCACTCCAGTGGGTGCAACAGTAGGAAAAGCATTGGATAGCGTAGGGGTTAAAATTACTATTCCCACTCCAGTGGGTGCAACAGTAGGGAAAACGTTGGATAGCGTAGGGGTTAAAATTACTATTCCCACTCGAAAGAGTGCAACAGTAGGGAAAGCTTTGGATAGCGTAAGAGTTAAAATTACTATTCCCACTCCAGAGAATACAGCATTAAGGAAAGTAAATACTTTATATATTATTTAAAAATTTAAAAATGAATATCTATTAATAATTAATTAAAAATTATTAAAACATTTATATAATATAATAATGAATGTATTAAAATTACTAATTAACAATAATTATTTCAATTGACCACCTATTAATACAAATGAGGTCAAAATTAACAAATATTTATTTAATAATTAAAAATTAATTAACAATTATTTCCAATTAAATAAATTTAAATAAATGTAATTATTTAAATAATTATTAATACATTACTTCCCACCCTATTCCCCTATAAACCCACAACCCGCTACAGAAAATAAATTATTAAAATTAACATACTTAACAATTAATCAATTAAATTAAATTAATTGGCAAATACAATTTTTATAAATACCCATAAATACTTAATTAATAATTAATTCTAAATAAATACCAATAAATAATTTTACATATTTAATTAATTTTTAATTAATTACTTCCCACCCAATTCCCCTATAAACCCACAACCCGCTACAGAGAATAAATTAGTAAAATGTACATAATTACCAATTATTCAATTAATTAAAATTAATTACCAATTACATTTTAATTAATTAACAAATATAAATTAATTAACAATTAATTAAAAATGATTATCAATAAATGAATGTACATATTTAATTAATTATAATTAAATTACTTCCTACCCTATTCCCCTATAAACCCACAACCTGCTACAGAATTAAATTACGCAATAATTAGAAAAACAAAATTCATTAATTTAAAATAATTATAACATAAATACACACTTTTCATACATATTATAACATAAAAATACACTATAAAAAATAGAATATTATTAAAAAATCGATATTTTTAATCATCTATATTATACACAACGATATTTTAACTTTCTATATTTTTAACAGTTGATATTACATCACTTACCTTAAAATCGATATTTTTGTTATCTATATTCTGTCCTGTCGATATTTTGTCCAGTCTATATTTACAATTCGATATTATGTCCAATCGCTATTTTGGACTCGATATTATGTCTGTGCACTGATATAGTTACATGCTTGCTCTTTTATTTTCTTTGGCATGATGCTCCTTAGTTGTTTTTTCGATTTCTCTTGAGGGAAGTAGGAGCGTTGAGTCCGTTCCCTTGCTCTCTTTTGTTACAAGTGCATTTGTAGCTTGTCATGATGACTCTTTCGCCATTTGTAGGTAACAGTTATAGTCATAATTCTGGGTCGAGTCACTTCTATTGCCCCTTCAATGTTCAATGTACCGCATGTCTGTTTTTTAAATGCAAATCTATTGGAAGAATGTTGTAAGATTGTTGTAAGATTCAACAGCTTCCTGCCAGTGAATTATTTGTAACACACTGACCGCCGGTTCCCAAAGCACTACTCAAAAGACAGCGAATGGGGCTATTAAATGTCTCTGTACCAAACACTAAGGCTGTGTAGTCCAAAATCCACCCCAGGCCTCTTTACTCCACTGGCAGATGCTCCCCGCCCCTTTATCTCGCTCGTGCAATATGCTGTTTTTCTCCTTTGCTGACGGTTTGCCTGTCTTTTCTTCCTTCTTCTTTCTTGTTTGTGTGTTCTCCCCTCTTGCTTTCGGGAATATCTGGAAAGGAAAAATAAATGCCGGTCCAGGGGTGCATCCTACCGGCCCAAATGATGACCAAACATCGGCTCAAACTAAGCACTGCCGGAGCACCACATAGTCAAAGCCCTGCAAGAGAAAATGTGTTCTCTCAGTGAGAGTCTTGAGTCATCCTCCCGAGATGATGTACAGATGGCAGATAGGTTAGTTATGATTGTGACAACCTTATTATATTTTGTGTCCTGTTCAGAACACCCTCAGAGAAGATGCCGCATTGCAACAGTGCCCGCTAATGTTGAAAGTCTATGATGCTGAGCCAAATATTTTAGTTTTATCAACTCTCAAAGGGCCGAGATCAATGTGTCAGACTGAAATAGATTCCTGGTTCGAGTTCATGTCCTAATTGGCTCCGAAAGAGCCAGCTTGAAATTCCCAAAGAATGCTTGCATGGGAATGGCAACTGCTGGATTACATAGCGCTCTCACGTTTGCCGATGTTCAACTTGGGGCAGCATTGAAAGACGCCAGTGGCGGCTGGTGGATTTGGAAACTGGTGGGTGTATGCAGAACAAATCAACATATGCGAGCGAGAGCAGTGAGCGAGCCATACGACAATAAGGGGGTTTCGGAGGATTTCTCCCCCCGTGAAGACATTTTAAAAAAATTGGCATCTTTTTGTAGCGATTTTCAGCTCTATTTCTGGGATAAATGGACTAAAAATTATGTTCTTCTAGGCATTCATCGATTTTGGAAAAGGGGGTGGTGATGGACAGAGTTTCTGAATGATGCAGAATACTCCTACCGAGTCAAGAGATCAGGGCTTGATCAATCACCGTTTTTTAGCTCACTGCACCATCCCAGCTCAGAACCTGGCTACATGCAAATTAGTCTGTTCCTGTCCCAGTGCATGATGGGAACAGAGCAAACCAAACTACCAAGCCAATTCTTATACTGGGAAGGAAACAAGCTTCCGGGGACCGGTTTCTGGCATTTCAGCCGTCGTCGGCCCGGATTGCTTGAATCCTGATGGTGCAATGAGCAAGGGACTCACGTCTGAGTATACCCTCCCACACTTAGTGTGGACAAAATCAATTTTGGAAAAGGGGGTGGTGATGGACAGAGTTTCTGAATGATGCAGAATACTCCTACCCAGTCAAGAGATCAGGGCTTGATCCATCACCGTTTTTTAGCTCACTGCACCATCCCAGCTCAGAACCTGGCTACATGCAAATTAGTCTGTTCCTGTCCCAGTGCATGATGGGAACAGAGCAAACCAAACTACCAAGCCAATTCTTATACTGGGAAGGAAACAAGCTTTTAAAAAAAATTGGCATCTTTTTGGTGCGATTTTCAGCTCTATTTCTGGGATAAATGGACTAAAAATTATGTTCTTCTAGGCATTCATAAAATAAAACTAATTCATTATTTCTGAGAATTTATGGGTTGCTAAGCAAGTCTGACTTCTGAAGAGGGCTAGGGTACTAAGCAAGATTGCTTTGGCTCTACCCTCTCCAATAGAAAACACTAGTTATTGATGTGAACAAGCTCAATGGACAAACTTTGGGTCCACTCTCCAGTGTGCGCTCCAGGGCCCTTTGAGGAAGACAGGGCACTTTTAACTGCTCTTGTCATGGTGGCTGGAGAATAAATAGCCGGGAGAGGACACCCTGGGCAGTGCGCACCTGCCTGGATATACCACACCAGTGAAAACACCTCGCCTGTTGCTTGACAGCTGTGTGTGCATACAAGCATTCACTGGTCCCCTTTCCCGTGTGTGACCGAGTCATAACATGCCCACCGGGTGTTGCCATGAGTAACCGCACAATGAGTGGAAGCAGCACAGTATTTGTAGTGCTTAGAAACAGCAGGTGCGCAGTATGAAGCACTACATGAAAAAGATGTTTTTTTATATTTGTAGTTGACTTTGGGTACCATGGCACAAAATGTCAGGCACAGAAAAGGTGCTAAGGTAAGAGACTGGGTTTCGAAATGCCAGTCTGGCAATCAAATGGGAAAAGTCTCTTCATCAGACATTGCCCCATGAAATGCACAGAACCATTAAACCAATTTCTGCCTCTGTGTCAATATAGTTATGAGGCAACTCGCCCACCAGACTCTGCGATATGGCGTTCCCATCATATACATACCAATTATTAGCCATTCCCGTCAGATATACAGCCTTGGAATATACTATGAAACGCCCATCTGAGACTGTGGCTCATATTTGGGAAAAAAGGCGGGAGACGCCAGTGCAGAAAGACAGACTTATGTGAGTCAACACACCCTGGAAAAGAGAACTGTTTGTGCCTCTTCTTCAAGCCACAATCCAGGTACATTGTGCAAGTAGTAAACAAGCCAAGGGGCAAACTTTGGGGTAACATCAACTGCTGTCAAGCAGAATGTAACTGCAACCCATAAGCACTGCACTGTGTAATGCCACTTTGGGCACAACAAGGGGGGCGAGGTAGGAAACGAGTTAACTAGATAGACGGAGAAAGTAAATTTATGAAGTGGAGTAAGAGTAAGACTAAGAATTTGCAGAGGGTAACACAGTACAGGGCTGGCGAGGGCAACAATGAGGAAAGAAAATACAGTAACACTGACAAAGCAGGTAGGGTAACATTGAGGTGGGCAGAGAGAGGAGCTGAGAGAGGGGACAAATAGAGTAACAATGAAATGGGACAGATAGAGTAACACTAATAATTTGCAGCAGATTAACACCTTTTGGTGTGGACAGGACAACGGCGAGGAGAACAAACATAGTAACACTGAGAAAGGGGGGCTAGAGTAATATTTTAAGAAGCATATAGCGTAAAATTGACAAGGGGCAGAGAGAGTAACATAAAGAAGGGGCAGATAGTGTAGCATTATTAATTGACAGAGGGAGTACCCTTTCTGGGGTGGATAGGGTAACACTGAGGCTAGCACACAGAGTAACACTCAGAAAGGGCAGATATAATAACACTGTGGAGTATAGTTGTAATACACTAATGTAGCAATGTAGCAAATCATCAAGATCTTTCTAAACAATGTGGATTTCACCTCCACCAATTTCCTTGAAAAAGGTTGTAAACGTTCTTCTAAGAGGCAAACCCCTAGTATGCGCTAATTACTAAAGTAGAAACCCGTCAAAACATAATGGGGAAAAGCTGTGCAAGAGATGTGTGACTGAAATACACATAACTGCTAAGAATATACGGAGTGTTGCAGGAAAATGTGTGTAAGTGCCATCAATAGCAGAAATAAAGTGAAATTCTTTGACAGAGGATGCAGCCATCCTTCACAGAGACAGTGCAATTTGCCAGCTCTTTACCACCATTCTTGTGGCATTTTACCCTATCTCTGTCTTAAGTTTCTAGTTTTAGCTGATTGAATCCGACAATTTGAATAGCAGCAATCTAAAAGAGAAGGCTTCACATTGGCCATAAAGGCAGTCAAGCCTTCATTGTGATGTTAGAGCTTATAAATCTAGAAAGGTCAGAACATAAAGAAGCAGCCCCAATGGAGGAGAAAAATAAGTTGCAAGACCTGACCAAGCACAAATCACTCTTTAAATTGTTGCTCTGACATTACCAAATATCAGACAACCAGCAAGCAACCTCTCAGCTCCAAACTCCATAAGGCAATTCTTCAAACCCAATATGTTGAACTGTCGAGTCCAGCAGAGATTAAATGACATATAAACATCAATCAGTACATACCTGATGATTTTGCACCAAAGCATTTTAGATTCATTATTCTGCTGACTATATCGGAACCTAAAGTCACTGTATCATAAATTGACAGCTTAGAACCTCATCCATGCCTCTACGGGTGCCAGCACAAGACAACCTACAGACAAATCATATCTGTGTGTCTGTGCTGTCTGCTCTGTGCTGCCTGCTCTGTGCTGCTCAGGGCACAAGTCCTAATAAAAGAAGTGGGGGGACGATGTCACCGGAAGTGACGTCACGACAGGACGGGACGTCATGAAAGGTGCCAAGCTCCTTGTCCCAGAGAGGCCAAAGAGTGAAGTCCAGTTGTTTGGCAGGGGGGACGGCGTCCCCCTGGTAAAATAAGTGGGCGAACGCCATCCACACGTGTGGTACCCCAACTCGAGCCCTGGTGCTGCTGCTCTCCATGCCATTCTATACTGTGCACATTCATGGAGCTTGGTGAAATATTCCACTGTGCAAAAACCAAAACAATGAGATTAATTAGTGTTCTGCTCTCGTAGCACGTGCTTGAAGATCCCTATATAATGCCAACTTCAGACACCAAAACACATGAAGTGGGGCAGTGGTACAGCAAATTGAAAGGGTCACATCGGGGTGTTTCAGGAGCATGGGGGGGAGACTTACTTGCAGGAAGGTCTCAGCAGGGGTATTGGGGGAATGGTCCTAACACCAGGGATGTATCCTCATCAGAAGTGGGTTTTGACACCAGGGGTGTCTCAGTGGCTAAAAATATACAAATGCAATTAAAAATGTAAATTAACATCAGTGGCATACTGTGTGGGTTAATCATTTGCGAATTTGCAGAAGAAAATGATGTGCAAAATAAGCTGCCCCCTCACTATTGCCTTGACGTCAGATCTGCATGTGCCACACAAGGAGAAAGCGGTCATTTCATGACATAGTTTAATTTTTTATGACCTATTTTGACGAGCTCTATTTTGAAACCCTCCAGATAGCCGCGCAGGATGAAGGCATTTGCAGGGCTTCAAGAACCTAGACGTCACTCAGCCTGTGGAATTAATGTTTCCATTCACAGACGCTCTATTCCTGTCTTGGGCCCTCCCAGGAGCCAGCCCTTAAAATGAGTCGGGATACATGTATTTGAATGAAAAAGTGCAATGCGAGCCGAGCTAAACATCTTACATCAGCCTTTTAGCAGAACCAGGGCCGTTTCTAGGTATTTTGCCGCCCTAGGTGAGAATTGAAAAATGCTGCCCCCTCCCTTTTACTACCATCACTCTCTCCCCATGTCATCCAGGCTAGAAGAATTAATGCATTAGATATCTAGACTACTTTACGCCGCATGACAGCATACAGTTATGTGGGTGCTCCACAATCACAGCATCTTTTGCGGCCTATGGGTAAACATCTGACACCTTCACTCTTTATGAAGACCATGGCACCCTCTACAGACTTCAAAGCACAATAAACAGGAGATGATACTACTATCCAGCAGCATTAGTCAATGGTCCTTATTTTACAGACCTTGGAAGGGAGAATGCTCGATTAACTATGTTGAATCCTTTGCTGATACCTTCTACAGGTTTTTCACGGATGAAGAAAATACATTAGTCCAAGAAGCCCTGGCCCAACCACTTTTTTATGTAGGGGTCGGAGCTCATTTACTGTGTGAACTATGTAAATGTTATTTCATTTATACCATGTAGCCAACGGGTGGGCTAGGGTTTCTGGTCCCAGTCTGACTACAGACGCTAAACTCCACTCGGAGTCTTGATGCTGACACAAAGGGCAACACTCAATAACAGTCCACGTGCTGAGGAGCCTCAGCTCAGATTTGACACGTGTTGGAATGCTTCTCAGATCTACTCGGCTCAATGCCATTTTAAAATGGCCCATTTCATCAAAATGTGTTTCGATTTTTACAGTGCCTAGATATGTTTTCACTCATTCTTCTATAAAACAAAGTTTGGATTTTATTTTTGGGATTATACATTCCTGCAGCACACTCAAACTACCCCCTACTGCAACAAAAACCCAAATGGAATAGAAGTGCTGCAATAAAAACACTAACAGAATAAATGTACTGTAACAAAAATACTAATGGAATAGATGTCCTGCAACAGCAACACTAACGAGATAGACATACAAAGAGATGGCTCATGTTTTTCTTGGGTAGGAGGACAAGAGGGTGCTTTAGAGCCATCCTCAGATGTCCACAGTTATAGCACAGTAGTCTGATATACACACACACACACACATTTAGTGTACTTTGGTGCCACAGGCAGCAATAGAATCGTTTTTTGCTCTGATGCGACCCAAGTGTAGCATGAAGGCCTAATGCTAGTCTAGTGGTTACAAAGTAATCAACTGTACATCAGAAATGTGCAAGCCTCTGTCACCCAACAGCCCAGCTTGTACTATAAATAGTCTATGGCAGCATCTAATGTTTCTGTCCGAGACATGTACATTAGAGACCACTGGTCCCTCGTGGTAAGGATTCTGTGATTTCTGGAGGAAAGATGGAAGAGAGACTGATTTTAGAACACCATTTAATTTTTTAGGCACTGAGACCTATCTTTCATTTTCAGACTTTGACCCAGAGATCGAAATGAGAAAGGCTGAAAGCGAGAAAAGAGGAGGAAGAGAAAAATGTGAAACAGCGACAAAGGAAGCGAACAGGCTGAAAAAGAGCCTGCAAGAGTATTATAAGTAGATGGGAAGTGTAGGGCGGAGGAAGATAGTGGCATGAGGTGGAGTCCAGACTAAGGAGCATTAGTATCAGGCCTGTGGATTACTTTAAAGAAATACTTGGGACGCCGTTGCCCTCAACTTTATTTTTTATTTCTGGAAAATAAACCTGTTCGGTATACTTCATCAGAAACAGGCCAGCATGGGACTGAGCTGCACTAGAGATGAGAGACGAGGGAGACACAGACCCGCCTTGGATTCAGCATACGTTTGCTGATGGCCTGGCTGGATCTTGAAGCTATACCCCTCTCATGGCCGAGTGAGCTGTGTTACAGCACAGCTCCATCCTTGGGAAGAAGGGGAGAGGGTGGGACTTAGCTAGTAATGCGAAATGGGCCCGCCCGAACCCCTGCCCTCCCATCTCAGGAAACAGTAGCAGCTGCATCTTATCCTCCTTCAAGTACGGGAACTTTGACCCTAAAAAAATATCCTAATTGCCCGCCCAAAAGGAGAAGCTGAAGATTTCATGTGGTCCTCTGCTCAAGACTCTGCGGTGCAAAAAGCTCATTGGCAAGAAAGTAGCTAACTGTCTTGTAACGCTTAGGAAAGTAGGCACCAACGGCAGATATAACGAACACTAGCCCTACTTGGTTTTGCTCATACTGTCCTGCTGCAAATCTTAGTACCAGGTGTCGAACTTAGGTGGACAGTTGCCCAAAGCAGACCCGGAGGTAAACAATGTAAGCACAGGAAGGACTGAAGAATGGCAACATTTCGTGAGATAAACTTGCATGCTATGCACTGAAATGGCAATAAAAAACAGTGCTTTGTGGATATTATTTTTTCCAAGAATTGGGTGAGGTCAGTGTACATGTATCTGGTCCTCATAGGGGAAAAATTATATAGTCTGACGAGAGCCACAAATTCCTGTTTACATTTGTGTCTTTTGTTGTACCTTGTCATGTGCAGCCAAATATTGGCCTGTTTTTTTCTGGGAAAAGAGGGTTCGTTAGTTATATTTAAGTTGTACAGTAGCTCCTGCTATAACCCAGTGGATGCAGGGGCTTACCTATCAATGGTGCAGGAGGTGCAGTAGCACCGGAATCAAGAAGACTGAGGGCAACTGAACCCTAAGGATTGCTAATATCAAAACAGCAGTTCGGGGGTAGATGCATTTCCTTGCTTTCAGAAGAACCAATAGCGTCCAACTGCACATTATGTGGAGGCTCAGGTGACCTGGCACTTGCTGAGACATGACTCAATGCCCATTACAGCGGAGCCAAGTACGCACTTACTGAAGCAAATGCACCCAGGCACCATGGGTCTGGGTGCTATTGTGTACACTTAGTGTGATGACCCTTTAATGGCCCATAAAGTGCTGTTCCATGACGTCCCAGATTACCCACACCGATTCAAAGGATGCAGCTTCAGCGCAGAGTGGTATGGAGAGTGTGTGGGGGAAGTCATGAATTAGATTTCTTTTGGAGCTTCCACCGGTGCAGGAGGTGCAGTGACACCGGGGCACAGAAACCTGAGGGGCCATTAACATTTGATAACAGCTGTGTTTGCTACTTCCGCAGCAGTCAATGGGGCCATTTTTTCTTGATTGTACCATTGCCCCTGGCACCCCTGCTAAGGTATTGGGCAGGGTGTCAGGTGTACGCAGAGGTGGGGTGGGGTTTCAAATCCAGTCTAAGCCCAAATTAAACGAAATACAACTTAAGTGGGGGAGGGTCGCACGCTTATACTTGAGGTGTTACAGCAGCCACCATATGCTCCTGCAGAGATGGGGAGGCTAACGTAGACATGAGAATTGCTTTTGCAATTGGCAGCAAGCGCTTTTAGAGGTCAGGTACTGAGTACCTGCACTCCTTTAACAGGGAGAGTTAAGGCGCTTCACAGAAGGGTAGCAATACTTTTATGATAGATTCTCACCACAGAGACGTGACGGAGTGAGGGGGTACTGCGGTGACATTCCAAGGTAGAATGATTAGACAATAGAAGTATGTTTACCTACAAGGGACGCAGTCACTCTAAGTGGAATGCAGAGTGTCACCTGCTCTAGTGCAGTTGCGGCAAGCAAGACGGGCGGGTGGAGGGGTGTTAGTGGTGCGACGGTAATTAAAATAAAGAAAACTTACCTTCCTCTGCTCCTTCACTCTGGATTGGATCACTCGCCTCCTTAGCATGTTCCCTCGGTTTAAAATGCACCAGGCTGCTCGGTGTCTTAGCCAATCCAGGTGCTGCATTAGCAGTGCCAGGATTGGCTAGAGCAGGGTTACTCCCCACCCATTTTGAGAACCGGGGACTGCTCCATGAAGCATCCATGGGTCCCTCGCCAGTCGCTCTCCTAAGGGGAAAGGTAGCAGTGGAGTATAGTGCGCATATTCGGGCTGGTCCTAAAAAAGACCAGCCCAAAAAACGGACATGCACACTACTATTGCTGCTGCAGCCGCTCTGTCAGTGACAGTCTGTTATTCAAGCTGCTGCAGCCTCATCCCCTTCAGTACCTTCCGATTGCCTCGGGCCAGGCATGTCTCTGTAGCATTTAATTTCAGCGAGACTGGTCAGACTGCAAGACTTTTACTGGCATGAATTAGATTTTAGGCATGATGATACTGTCCACGTGGCTTAGTGGGGCAATGCCCCAATGGACGCACCGCCACTTGTAGCCAAGAATGCTTAATTGCCACAGAACGCTGAACAGCAGCCTGGGAGATCAAGTTCTGACCCCCAAAAGTTGCACCTGAGCCTGCCGGACCTTGGAGAGTCATTGGAGTGCAGTTTGGCCACCCACTAAGAAGGTTTTCCCCAGTTGGAGGGAACCACTGGTTTTCCTGTAATCAGAGACCAGTACACCAGTGGCAACTGGTTTTTGGCAGCACTTCATCGTGACTTTGAGGAATATGGACAAGCCATGTTCTTAGAACGAGATGCCCACAGAAAGACCCACGTCACCAGTTTAGCATCCTTGAGCATCTTCAGCATCCTATATACTTCCATCAGGACCGCTCCATCAGAGTGTATGGTGGTTCACCCATAGAGCAGGGAACTGCATTACAGACAGCTTTGCATGCAAGGTAACTGTTCCACTTAGCCTTATTGGTCCCACTGACCATGGAGCCACCCTGCAGAGGTTGTTCAGCACGCGAGTGCATTTATAGCCACTTTCAAGTTACTTGTAATGGCTAAACCTAAAGAATGAATTGCAGTAGATTGTAATGATTTATTGTGCTAAGTGAAAATATGTGATGTATTTTCTTCTTTTCTAATTCATATCTCAGAACTGCCTGGTGGATTGTTGTAGCTGAGGTGTCTAGTTAAATATGAATATACAAACTATTATTATAAATTGGTGTTGGATTTTGTTGTGTTTTCTTCCTATTCAACTATTTTTGTGCTTCTTAATGATTTACACTTACTACTTTATAAAGCCTGATTTCTCAGAGCCACAGACCCCAGAGTTGAGCTAAGGTTTTCAAAACAAAGCTGACTGGACTCAGTACAGATTTATGCCTTTATTATGGGAGGATTTGGTGAGGCCGCACAACCACACCATATAATATATCACTTTCCTTACATTCCCTTACTAAATGTGAGTGCTGTTGAGATTCTAAAAAGGACACATATGCTAATGTTATACATCCTTCCTCACATAGGCCCTCTAAACAGGTGGTTTAAAGTGATATCCCGATATAGCACTCCAAGTCATTTATGCGTAGTCCAGTGTTTCTGGACCACAAACTGCCAGGTGCCACATTTATCAATATTTGATGCAGGCAATGCAGGCAATGCAGCAAGACAACGTGCTGCGTCAAATGGAGAGAGCAGGAATGTGCCATATTTTCTAAGAAATGGTGCATCCCTGCTCCGTATCTGCGCAGGCGCTGGTGTGCTGTCTAGAGCTGACACAAGCAGCCTTGCATAAAGAGGTAAAATGCATGGTTATGGGCTGCAATCAGTAATATCTTCTGAAAAGAATCCAATAAAAAATCAGGTCCACAGGTTATTCCCATTCTGGGCTCATTATCTTGAACTGGTTGTATTTTGGTTACGACATGGCGACCCCCTGGTATCTGCACACCAAAAATAAAGTTCTAGCAACGAGCCCCGGAAGGATGTTTGTTTCTCTGATTTTATTACTGGAATGTTGTACTGAACATGTACTTTGGATTTTGAGATACTATTGGTGGCAAACTTACACTGGATCTGACACTTTGGATCCTTCTGCTAAAGTTTTACTTTAGTCCTAAGAACAACTTTTTGAAGCTGAAGTTCAGAGTTTGAACTGTCATCGGCAAAGAGCTTTGTTTTTCTTCTTTGGAAGTTTCCCTTCTAATATTGCCAGTCGGATTTTCTGAGCCTCGGGGATGAAGAAGTGTCATTGCAGTGTTAATATTGAAATGTGTTCATTTGTCTATAAAAATTATTTCTCGTCCTTATGAATAGAATCGCTCATTGTGAACTCTACATCAACGTCGACTCGCAAATATGTAGTCAAGCAGACCCTCAGAAGAAGGCACAGGATTCGTGATTGATAGGTCACAGGGGGAGGGTGCGTGGCTGTCGGGCTAGTGCTCAGGCAGGAAACTCTTGATCTATCCCACAGATAGGTGCAATATTACAAAGGGCCGAGGTATATCGGCCCAATAAAGCACACATGGCTGGAGAAGGTACACATGTCCTTAAAAACGCCAAATAATTTAGATGCCACATGAGTTAGGAACACATAGCCAAATAGGACCTAGCAGACACAGTCATCACATCCTTCCCATAACGGACATCTGGACATGTTCACCACTAGCCACATCGTGTCCATGTGAGGTAGAGACCCACCTGTATTAGACATTAGTTTAATATTTTATGACTCCAAAGGCAGCAAACAACATTCCTCACCATATATTGTATGTTAGAAACTTTTAAAACTGCTCACATTTTGTGTAACAGAAGGATACCTAGAGAATGTGAATTGAGACATTCCTATGCCAGTAACTGTTCTCCCGGCCGCAATGTTTAATTAAACAAACCATTCCTGTTTTGTCTTCTGTTATTTAAGGGAATTTTAAACTCAAGATACAGTAGGATAAAGGGGATATATGGCAGGTTATATGCAATTTGAAACTGGGAATCATGCCTTTTCACAGACTCCACTTCTTAAAGTTAAAGCATCTTATGTGGAAATTTGCTTAAAATGATTACTGTTTTTGAAATAATTCTTTATTTGGTTTTTAACATGAAGATCAATAAAAATTAGGAATAATAAAAAAAATAGGAATATACATTGGCATAGGAGATAGCAGGATTCGTAAATATTGATGAAATAGCATTGACTCAAAATACACAAAGTTGTGTACTTTCCACCACTACCATATACATAGCACTTATGCAACAGTCCACATCTGTGATTGCTCACTTCACCAAAATTACATTTCCACAGTACTACAATTACATTAAAACATAAACCTTAAGAAATAATTAAAAAGTGCCTAATGGGTACCATATCTTGGATGGGGAGGAAGCCAATTCTATATTACTAATTGTTAGAATTCCACTTCTGAGACAGTTTCGGGTTCATATGTGAACATCCTCATTCAGGATTTCCTAGCCACATCTGCCAAACAACGTTTGGTGCAATTAGGTACCTCTTATACCTTTGAATACAACAAAATACCTTCCTTAGTTAACACATAACACTTTATACAGATCCTTCATGCTGGCATCTAATCCAATATGGCTTAAGATTTTGTCAAGATTGCATACCAATCCTGCTGCAGTATGGGTTTACCCAGAATTATTTGCTGCACAAGGATTGCTGCAATCTTTGCCCCGGTCCATTTATGCACACCACGAAACCAGACTGGGATTGCCAGGGCCAATATGGCATTCCAGTGCATTGTGATTTTAAGCTTTTTAGGTCTGCCAACATCAGGGCCAGATCTATACATTGAAAAAATGTGTTTGGAGAGTTCAATTATAGTCAGTTGTCCCAGCAAGTGAAGCTCAGGGGATATCATCAAAGTTGTACCCTCCAGATTATTAGGTATTGTTAGAATCAGACTTCAGTATTGACTTATCACCCCACATGCTCTCACCATGTGGAAGAAGTCAGCCTTGGGAGAGCTACACCTTTGACAGTCCTCAAAACCTCCTGGGAAGATTCTCACCAACCTAGGGCTAAATAAGTGTGATGTAAATAATGTACCGAAGTCAATTTTAGACGCTGTTTCCCACTAAGTGACATAGGGTATTCCTGCATGTGGGACCAATCATTATCTGTTTTTTCGACATTTAGGCCTGATTTATATGTTGAAGGTATGTATGCTCTGTAGCAACAGTGACAGAGTATGCATCCCACCAACATGAAGGTCCGCCTGTCCAATTTAAATGGGGATGGTCTTTTAGTTTCACTATGGTGGTCACTACTTCGTCACCACCATAGCCAAACCACTCCGATGGCCCGATGGAGGAAGACCCGTCGGAGAAATGGGTACATGTCCACCCACCCAATCAGGATCAGTGGTCCTGTAGCCATTGTTTAACTGTCCGTCAATGCCAGGCAAACACCGGTGGCGAGGGACAGTAAAAATAAATAATGCTTACCCAGAGATGACTCCCATGGTGAGGTGAGGTTTTTTAATAAAAAAAACATAAACAAATTTTAGAATTTTCTTCTTGAAAATAAAAAAAGAATACTATTTGGTGCAGGGTTGAATCATGCTGATGCAGCCCTGCACCAAACTGTAGCTTGCATTGACATGAACTGCCATGATGGTGGTTCCAGCCAATTCTTTATAAAGGACCGGTAGCTTGGAGGTCATTTATAAATGTGGGGGTCGGAACCTTCATCAGGGTAATGGAGGCATGCACTCTGTCACTCTGGAAGATCAACAACCTGACCACCGAGAAATAAACCAGGCCCTAAGTCTAGTCTCTCATTGTTGCTTTATCTTATTAAGGCTTGTATGCAAATCTACGGTAAGTGTAAAATACATTGTAGAAACTGACTTCCTACGATCCCCATGTTTCCACAGCAACATCAGAGCATGATTTCTGGGTGTTCAGATGTCTCCATGCTTCAAGTTTCTTTCTCCGCATTAAAAAGTGGCCAACCCATACAGCACCAAAGCAGGAATCAATCCTCGTTCTAAAGCAGGCAGTCGTTCGGGTGGGCCAGAAGCAAGATGGCGGCTGCGTAGTAGCCGCAGAGCAGCAGCAGCGGAATGGGTACAGTCAGCGTTTAAACCCCAGCATTGGTGTTAGCTCGATATACTTATATCGAGTAATAGAGAAAAAAAAAGAAGAGTTTAATGCCGTGGATCACCTGTTGGACAGGGATGACGGCATTTTCCGGTGTAGCCCGCTCGGCAGGGATCAGGCTTGGGCTGTTGCGGGTGCTGGCCGGCATCCTCGCTCTGTGGATCCAGCATCGGCATTGGCGCTGTGGACGTGTCGGCGGGGTAAGGAGAACTAGGGGAGGCGTACGGAGCAACGCGAGAGAGCGGATCTCTGACAGAATGGCCCCCAAGGCTATGGCTGGAGTGTCGGCGAAAGCCGCAGCGGCGGCAGCCAGAAGAAAAGCCCAACTAGCAGAGCAGCCGGAGCAGGAACCAAGAAGGGATGAATCCCCAAGCAAACTACATACTCCCTCGGGAGAGCAGCAAAAGAAAGGGAAACACGCTGCGGCAAGAACACGGCAAGCGACCGCTTCAATCCCTTAGATGTTCTCTCGAAGGGGCAAGGGGCAGAACTCTAAGGATGGGAGCATTGAGGAGACACTCACCCCTACTCCCACACCACAGGAGGTCGTGGCTTCAGGTATGGATGCGCCGAGTATCCCCCTGCCAGAGGATATAGCTGGTCAGAATGTGGGCTTGACTGATAAATTAATAATGGAGGGCGAAATTGGGCAAAAGCTAACAGGGACTGAAGGGCTGGCCCTGGACAATGACGCTGAGCCCACACTGGAAGACAACGGGGCACGGGCAGTCAGGCAGAGCTGATATTAGGGCAAGGATGCGTTGGTGGTGTGACCTGGGAAGAAGGGGCAGGAGGCCTCTGTCCTCCCCTGCTCCTAATGGACGGCAAAGAGAAGGAAAGTAGCGAATGTTTCTATTCTGACTCAGAAGAGACAGAATGGTCGGAAGATGACCGGAGCTGGTCTCAGGGAGAGAGCAATTTTGATTCCGATAGTGACCTCGAGCAGAATCCCCCTAGCACAGCTAAAAGACCAAATGCCCAAGTGAATGTCCTGGAACAGCTCGTGAGAGACCTAATATGGGATCACTCATCAGCCATGCCATTCCAGGGGAGCCCAAATGTAGAAGCCCCAGCAACTCATCCTCCACTCCTAGATGTTATCTACCAGACGATCCTTACCCATAGAGAGGAAGCACGCCAGGACTGCCAAAAAACGCAAGCAGCTATGCGTAAGATGCAAGGTGTGGTAAGAAAGTTCTCTAAGGCATATGTTAATGTGGGACACAGAGTGACAAATCTGGAGGAAAGGATCATCGCAACCGAATCAGAGGCCGCCGCAGCTACTACTAAAGTGGAGTCTCAAAGCACCCAGGTCATCGATATCCAGTGGAAACTGGAGGATATGGAAAACAGGCTAAGACATAACAACCTACCAGTGCTGGGGATACCAGAAGGGGCGGAGGGGTCAGATGTCAGGGCCTATATGATCAATCTATTTAAGATGGCGTTCCCAGAACTCTCTGAATGGAACTGGTCAGTGGAAATTCAGAGGGCACACCGCACCCTGTTCAGAATTCGCCCCGGTTCGGGGAGCGGCGACAAGCCAAGGGCAATCCTAATATTTGTGGGTAATTTTATCCTTCGACAAGCCATATCTGAAAAGGCTAGACCAGAGGTAAGAAGGTCCAGTGAGGGAGTTTCGTTTTTCGTCAGGCCAGATTTTTGCCACGCAACAGTCGAGAGGCGCTGGAGATTGAGACAATTGATTAAACTTTTTCAGGACAGACATCTACAAGTATATCGTATTAATCCAGCAGGGCTCAAAGTGGTAAAAAAAGGGCAGGCCCAATACTTCTCATCTGAAGTAAAGGCACAGGAGTGGACACTCTTGATAGCTAGCGGTGCTAATGATGAGTTGATGATACTATGAGGTCTGGTGCAGGGGGTAGGGGTGATTGTAGGGGTAAAGTAGTATTTAGCTCTCTAAACTGGGAGTTGTGGTATTATGCATGATAATTTACGGCACTATATCGTAACAATTTTCTAATAGTTATTTCTTCTCTCTATATCTTTTCATCTTTGGGTTTGTTTTTTCTAGGGGAAGTATTGTGGCACTAAGTGCCTTATGGTAATCGTCAGGAGTGCCCACTTCACTGCTGCTCCAAACGTGCATCACAAGCACAGACCTAGGTCTGAGCGCTTCACATGGGAGGGAAAGGGGGGAGGGTAGGGAGGGGAGAGCGGGGGGGCAAGGGGGGACAGGGGGGTAGTTGGGGGGGTAGCAATGGGGTAAAAATAAAAAAAGAGAATTTATGGTACAAATGTGTTTTCATCTTTTAGCGTGGGGTATGGTATTTTTGTAAGGAGTGTTTTCTCTACCCGGATACTGGCACTAAAAATGAAGGAAATGTCCAAACTTAATAATGTCGAGTCTTAACATATATTCGATCAATATAGGAGGGCTTAATGACTGGAGAAAGAGGTCTAGACTGGCCGAGTTCGTTAAAACAGAACCTATTGATATTCTGTGTTTGCAAGAAACACATCTACCATGGGCCATAAAAGAGCTACTTAGGTTGGGAGGTTTCGATATTCTCTAGTGCTCATCACAGTCTTCAATGGTAAGGGGGTGGCTATCCTAGGTAAAACTGGGCTTGGGGGGGTTAAACGATCCAAAGCTGATGCTTTAGGCAGATGGGCTTTGGTCAAAATGTGTTGTGGTGTAACAATTTGTGGGATATATGGCTCTAATCAAGATGACCTTGAAGTATTTGAAGTATTGGAAAAGGAACTGTCAAGCTAGCCTACTCCCATTCTGGTATGTGGGGATCTATATATATCAGCTGACCTGGTTAACAAAAATCTGAGCATAGGAAGCAAAGGGTGTTTATGGCACAATGTTCCCTGATACACATGAACATGGGCTAGTAGATGTATGGGGTACAAAGGAGCCAGCCGATCCCGGGTTCACATATTTTTCATGCCCATACCAGAAATATACCAAACTGGATTATTTTCTAATATCATCCACAGAAATAAGTAAAGTCAATATCAGGAAGCTACCCAAGGTTCTATCGGACCATAGCCCGTTAGCATTAAGGTACGATTGCTTAAGGCTAGGTAGGACACAAAGGGTTTGGACATTTAATAGGAAACTGTTTGCAGATAGCCTATACGTCGAACATCTGAGGAAATGGGCCAGGGAATTCTTTGAAGCCAATCGGTATAGCGTATTTAGAAATAGCGTCTGGGATGCGTTTAAAGCAGCATTAAGGGGTGAGACAATTAGCTATACTGCCCAAGCTAGGAAAAAATTGCAGGCTGATAAGGATAAGCTTTTTGCCGATCTGATAAAAGCAGAAGAACAACATGGTCAAGATATAATACAAGGGAAGGAAGGAAAAGAAAGTCAATTGAGAATCAGCTCTGTTAAAGCAGAGATACATAAACAGATGGCTGAAAAAGCTGCGTCAGAATATTGGACATATAAAGGGAAGATGTATGAAACAGGGGAAGAGGCGGGCAAGGCGCTGGCGCTTAGGATTAGGCAGGATAACACAAAAAATAAGATAACTAGTATCCAGGAGAACGGGCGAGTGTTTGTGGAACCGCAGGAGAGACTCGAGGTATTTGTAAATTTTTATCAAACACTATACAAGGGAGAGGTAGAGGTAGAGGAGCCCCAGGAAGGCTATCCGGATGGAGGACCCAAACTGGGTGAGTCAGAGAGGGAGAAGTTGGAGAGCTTTATGACGGCCGAGGAAGTGCGTGAAGCACTACAAGATCTAGCTGCCGGTAAGGCAGCGGGGTCGGACAGCATTCCACTGGAGGTGTATAAGTGTTTATCTAGAGAGGTGACTCCAATGCTACTAGGTCGGTTTAATGGAATAATGTGTACTGGAGACATACCTGAGACATGAAAAGATACAAACATAGTGGTCTTCTATAAAAAAGGGAAACCAAAAGAAAATCCTGGGTCCTACAGGCTGATCTCGCTTATAAATGTGGATAATAAACTCTATGCAAAAATCCTGGTGATGCGTATGGGCAGGGTCATTGGCGGTCTGGTTTCCCCTTGGCAGCATGGCTTCATTCCGGGTCGAGGAACAACCGATCATATAAGAAGAGAAATTTCTCTGTTTGAGGCCCATGCTGTTGGGGGGGAGTGGATAGCCATGATCCTCCTTGACGCTGAAAAAGCCTTTAACCGCATCAGGTGGCATTACTTGTGGAATATTCTTGTAGGAAGAGGTTTTGGTCAAATAATTTTGACCGCCATTAAAGCTATGTATTCCGATCCTGTAGCCAGAATACAGCTGATGGGTGAGTGTTCGAGTAAGGTTAATATAACAAGGGGAAACCGTCAGGGGTGTCCCTGCTCGCCCATCTTATTCGTGTCGTACATCGATCCATTAGTTAGACAGATTTTGGATAATCATGAGATCAAGCTGGCTATAACTAATGGATTCGAGACAAAAAAATTGCCTATGCGGATGATCCGGCAGTGATTTCATCAAAACCTGCTGTGGCTATGCGGGTACTGGCGGAAATCACCAAGGAATTTGGGCGACATTCGGGATACCGCTTGAATGAGGGGAAAACCCAGGTGATATGTACAAAAAATATGATTAAGTCTGATAATAGATATGTAGACTTCGCAATGTATCTTGGAGTGATAATTAATGTAGCAACAGAACTAATTATAAAGGATAATTTTGTCCCAATGTAAAAAACGATGCAGCATGATTTGAAAAGACTGGATACTTTGCATCTATCACTTATAGGCAGGTCAAATGTTTTGAAAATGACCATGTTGCCTAAAATCCTCTGCCTGTTTCGCTCCATCCCCTTTTTAATAGAGGAGGGGATGATAAAAAGAATGGAGTTTATATTTAATAGTTTTTTTGTGGCAATATGGGAAGATCATGCGATCATTAAAATACATGACCCTCCCACAGGAACATAGGGCCCGATTCACAGAATGAACTTACTACTTTTGGCATTCACAGAATGCACTTACTACTTTTGGTATTCACAGAATGAACGTACTCATTTCGGTATTCACAGAAGTTAGGACTACTAACTTTAGGACTCCTAAATGCCTTCTGTGAATACCGAAAGTCTTAAAATTAGGATTTTTCTCAATTTAGTAGTAGTAAAGTTAGGACTCCTAACTTTAGGATGCCTAAATGCCTTCTGTGAATACCGAAAGTCTTAAAATTAGCATTTTTCTCTATTTAGTAGTAGTAAAGTTAGGACTACTAACTTTACTACTACTAAATTGAGAAAAATCCTAATTTTAAGACTTTCGGTATTCACAGAAGGCATTTAGGCATCCTAAAGTTAGTAGTCCTAACTTTACTACTACTAAATTGAGAAAAATTCTAATTTTAAGACTTTCGGTATTCACAGAAGGCATTTAGGCGTCCTAAAGTTAGTAGTCCTAACTTTACTACTACTAAATAGAGAAAAATCCTAATTTTAAGACTTTCGGTATTCACAGAAGGCATTTAGGCATCCTAAAGTTAGGAGTCCTAACTTTACTACTACTAAATAGAGAAAAATCCTAATTTTAAGACTTTCGGTATTCACAGAAGGCATTTAGGAGTCCTAAAGTTAGTAGTCCTAACTTCTGTGAATACCAAAATGAGTAAGTTCATTCTGTGAATACCAAAAGTAGTAAGTGCATTCTGTGAATGCCAAAAGTAGTAAGTTCATTCTGTGAATCGGGCCCTTGGTGGTTTAGGAGTCCCGAACCTAAGGTATTATCATTGGGCCTGTTTGTTAACACAGATGTCAATTCAATTCGATCCATCTTTAAATAAGGTATATACCCAAGACCCGGTATATGCGATCCATGATATTCCTTCAATTTATGAGTTATTAATGGGAAAGGAGGCGATGGGGGCTTTGTTAAGAAAAACTGACTGTAGATACTTCAAGAAAATGCGCAATAAGATATCGATAAGTGCCTGGGAGTTGTGGAACACACTCCAGAAAGTATTACAAGTCCCAAAGATTAATGTGCATACGCCACTGTGGAAGTCAGGCTTCTTCCCTAATCTGAGTCTGAATGGAGCATGGAAATTTTGGGAACAGCAGGGTATCCGGACAGTAGGGGATGTAATGAAGGAAGGCAGCATTATGAGCTTTGAAGCCATTCAACAGAAATACGGGGTATCCAGTAGCCAAGGCTTCAAATATGCTCAGATTCTGCAAATATTTCAAGTTACAAGACCCCGTATCTTCCCGGGTACTTGTTGTCCCATATTAGAATATGTATTAAAAGGGGGGAGCAGAATCAAAGTTATTTACCGAGATTTAATGGCAGGGAGGAATGATGATCTAGAAAAAAATGAAGCTGCCTGGCCAATAAAGTTGCAGGATCCAGATACGGATCTGGATAAAGCCCTACATTTGGATAAAGAGGTCTTACGCTCATCTAATTTAAAGGCACAACATTTAAAAACACTTGTTAATCTCTATTTTACACCATCTAAAGTATTCGATTGGGGTAAGAGAGTGGATAACAATTGCCCCAGATGTCAGAAAGGGCCTGCGGATCTATTGCACATCTTCCATCACTGCGAGTATCTTAGCACCATTAAAGGGGAGATCGAGACATTTTTGGAGAGGATGCTAGGTTTAAAGATCAGCCTATCCCCGACACTAATGATCTTGGGGAGTGAAAGTAAGATGGGTGTAAACAGGGAGACGGAAGCATTTATCTTTTTGTCTGTTGCTGTATTGCGCATTCTTCTCTCAGCAGCTTGGAAGGATGCGAATGCTCCATCCTTTCAGATGTGGTTGACTAGGCTCCTTGGTATTCACAACATTGAATCCACACTTTATCTACACAAGGGTAGGAAAACACACGAGTTTGGGCTTAAAATTTGGTCGCCCCTGAAAGAGTGGAGGGACGGGCAATTACAAATATTCGTTAGTGTATATATATCTATATAACTTATTTTGTGTACCAGTGCTCACCACGTCCCTGTAAATATTGAAGTTTTTTCTCTTCTATTTATGAATGTATTTATATCTATTTATTGTATGATAATCAATTTTATTGATGCCATTCCCTTTCTCCCTGCAAGCAGGATTAATGTATGAAATTAATTTTTGACCATGGATATTTTTGTACCAATATTAAATTCTCAATAAAAAAATTTTAAAAAAATAAAAAAGTGCCCAACCCTAAAGAGCTGGCCGACAGCTAAGCCTGTGCCTGCTAGTAACTCAGTATAGGCAGAAAAGATGCCCTCTTTATGCAAATTTATGGCAGCTTCAATTTCAGCCTTCATCCATACTCTCCAATTATATTGACAAATATTTAATTTTGACCCTAAAAGAGACCATAAGGATTTCAGAGGAGAGCATGGTATTTTAACACCCATATATTTTACATATTTACATATTGTTTCCAGCACTCACTATCGATAAGCAGAGTTGCATGCACTCAGAGAATATTGGCACCAGCCCCACAATACTTCAAATGCTGTAAGCTTGCCAATATAAGGCCCTACCTCCACACTCTCCACCTTTGTAGTGTCCTATATTCAGCGCAAAGCCACTGCAAAAGCACCAATAGATAAGAACTCTCATAATTATGGGAAGCTTTTCCTCTTGAATCAGGAGGCTGAATGTTTTCCCCTTTGCCAGTCTATGTCATGTATCTATTGTTTAACTGTCCGTCAATGCCAGGCAAACCCCAGCGGTGAGGGACAGTAAAAAACAAATAATGCTCCCCCAGAGATGACTCCCATGGTGAGGTGAGGGTTTTTTTAATTTAAAAAAATCCAATTTTTGGATTTTCTTTTTGAAAATGAAAAAAGAATACTATTTGGTTCAGGGTTGGATCATGCTGATGCAGCCCTGCACCAAGCTGTAGCTTGCATTGACAGGAACTGCCATGATGGTGGTTCCAGCCAATTCTTTATGAATGACCAGTAGCTTGGCGGTCATTTATAAATGCAGTGGCTGGGAACTCCACCAGGGTGAGGGAGACATGCACTCTGTCACTCTGGAGAATCAACAACCTGACCACCGAGAAAACAACCAGACCCTAAGTCTAGTCTCTCTTTGTTGCTTTATTTTATTAAGGCTTGTATGCAAACCTACGGTAAGTGTAAAATACAATGAAGAAGCTGACTTCCTATCATCCCCATGGTTTAACAGCAACATCAGAGCATGATTTCTGGGTGTTCAGATGTCCCCATGCTTCAAGTGTCTTTCGCCACATTAAAAAGTGGCCAACCCTAAAGAGCTGCCTACTGCTAAGCTGTGCCTGCTAGTAACTCATCATAAGCAGAAAAGGCGCCCTCTTTATACAAATCTATGACTGCTTCAATTTCAGCCTCTATCCATGCTCTCCAATTATATTGACTAATAATTTATTTTGACCCTCAAAGAGACCACAAGGATTTCTGAGGAGAGCGTGGTATTTTAACACCCATATATTGTACATATTTACATTTTGTTTCCAGCACTCACTAGCGATAAGCAGAGTCACATGCCCTCAGAGAATATAGGCACCATCCCCCACAAATCTTCAAATGCTGCATGCTTGCTAATATAATGCCCTACCTCCACACTCTCCACTTTTGTAGTTTCCTATATTCAGCGCAAAGCCACTACAAAAGCACCAATAGATAAGAACTCTCATAATTAGAGGAAGCTATTCCTCTTGTATCAAAAGGCTGGATGTTTTCCCCATTGCCAGTCTATGTCCTGTAGCCATTGTTTCACTGTCCGTCAATGCCAGGCAAACTCCGGCGGACTGGAACAGTGAAAAACAAATAATGCTCCCCCAGAGACGGCTCCCATGGAGAGGTGAGTGTTTTTTTATTTTAAAAAAATCCACTTTGGGGATTTTCTTTTTGAAAATGAAAAAAAAATACTATTTGGTTCAAGGTTGGATCATGCTGATGCAGCCCTGCACCAAACTGTAGCTTGCATTGACAGGAACTGCCATGATGGTGGTTCCAGCCAATTCTTCATAAATGACCCGTAGCTTGGTTGTCATTTATAAATGTGGTCATTTATAAATGTGGGTGCTGGAATCTCCATCAAGTGCACTCTGTCACTCTGGAGGGTCAACAACCGGACCACCGAGAAATAAACCAGGCCCTTAGTCTAGTCTCTCATTGTTGCTTTACCTTATTAAGGCTTGTATGCAAAACTACTGTATGTGTAAAATACAATGAAGAAACTGACTTCCTACCATCCCCATGATTCAACAGCAACATCAGAGCATGGTCTCTGGGTGTTCAATTTAATTTCAATTCAATTTCCGTCTTTATTCGATCATAATCAATAATAAAATACATACATAAACGATACAATATAATAAAACACATAAAATAACTTATACTTGTTTTTTAAAGGCATGTCATAATGAATGTCCATTAATAGTTAAAAAGGTACCAGTACTATTAAAAAAGATAATACCATGCAAATAATTCCTTCTAAGGGCCCAAGTCAAGCTCAAAAATGTAGGCATAGCAATAACTACGACTTCAGTAGTATCTGTTTTTAAAATACACAGAACCGTTTGACAAGATCTTGTTCCAATTGTTTTGCCGACCGGCTTGAGCCATTTCTGGCAAGGGGCTTTATATCCCGGGCACACAAACAGGACATGTGGTAAAGTCTCTTCCTGACATGGACAAGTATGACATTTGGTATCTCGATCATCTCCCCACTTTTTTGTAAAGGATTTTAGGGGCAGCGTGCCCACTCTAAATTGGTGAAAGGGTTTTCTATCACCAGGACACGTAATAATGTCCCAATAGGCCTCCAACTTATGTTAGCTCTTATGATCAAGAAAGAGGCCTGCAAGGGAAGCACTAATGACCGAGGACAGAGATTTTTGATAGGCCATGTCCTATACAAGGCTTTAAAGTCTTTTTTTGATGGGAAATAATTCCCTTCTGGGTCCTCCCACAAATGGTTGATGCCCATTTCTGATAATGTAGCCTTAATCTTTAGTAACCATATGATTGTGGTGGATTTATCAGCTTCTCTAATATACTTAACAGCTTTTGCATAGGGTGCTAACTCCGGGGTAGTCCAAAGTCTTCGCCAATAAGCAAGTGGTCTAAAACCCGCAGCCTCCTCAAAAGAAATGCAACCTAGATCTAAAAGTAAGGGTCTAAGGGGTGATGATTAAGGAAGGCCGGTCAGTGCCCTCAGAAACTTATTCGGGGCTAGGACTACTGAAGCTAAATTTTCGAAACCCCAGAGTTCCGCCCCATAAATTATTGAAGCTCTAACCTTCCCTTGGTATATAGTTAGGCTGGTTCAACTGGTTTGGTGTGGAATAACCAGTGTTCTTTTAAGAGGGCCCCCGCTAATTGATTATGCCTTAAGACTAATAAATCTGTCTTCTAAGTCATCCGTTTGCCCATAGTAACACCCAGAAATGTAAAGGAGTCAGTTTGTTCCAAGGACTCATTATGCATTACTACTCTAGCTTTCACTATTTTATGTTTAGGCAATACCATGAACTTCGTCTTGTCAGCATTGACTACTAGATCATGGGCATTGCAAAATAAACTAAATCTATTGAGGGCTTATTGCAGACCAGATTGCGTCTTAGACAGAAGTAAAGTGTTGTCTGCAAATATTAATAGCGGAACCCTCGATCCTGCAAGAGAAGGGGCATCCGTAGGATATTCGGTATAGTATGAGATAACATTATTTATGAACAATGAGAAGAGGGCAGGGGCCAGAACACACCCCTGCCATCCTCCTTTGCTCACAGGAAAATGGTATGTTAACTCACGATGTTGGCCAAATCATACTTGGGCATATGTAGACTCATGTAATTTTATAATAAAAGATAAGATCTGAGTTTAATCCATCACCGTTCTTTAGCCCACTCTGCCACCCCAGTTCAGACATGACTATATGCCAATCAGTCTGACCCTGTGCCTCATGGGAACAATGATGATGCAGCAATGTCTCCACGCTTCAAATGTTTTTCGCCGCATTAAAAACTGGCCAACACTAAAGCGTTGGCCTACTGCTAAGCCTGTGTCTGCTGGCAACTCATCATAGGCAGAAAAGGCACCCTATTTATACAAATCTATGACTGGGTCCATTTCAACCTTCATCCATACTCTCTAATTATATTGAGTAATATTTCATTTTGACCCTCAAAGAGACCACAAGGATTTCTGAGGAGAGCGTGGTATTTTAACACCCATATATTTTACATATTTACATATTGTTTCCAGCACTCACTATCGATAAGCAGAGTCACAGGCACTCAGAGAATATTGGCAACAGCCCCCACAATAATTCAAATGCTGCATGCTTGCCAATATAATAACCTACCTCCACACTCTCCCCTTTTGTAGTGTTCTATACTCAGCGAACAAGCCACTGCAAAACACCAATAGATAAAAAAAACTCTCATAATTATGAGAAGCTATTCCTCCTGAATCAAGGGAGTGGATGTTTTCCCCATTGCCAGTCTATGTCCTGTAGAAATTATTGCACTGTCCATCAATTCCATGCAAACATGACGGCGATGGACAATAAAAAACAACTAATGCTTCCTCAGAGATGACTCCTAAGGTGAGGTGAGGGTTTTTTATATTTTAAAAAAAATCCTATTTTGGAATTATCTGTTTGAAAATAAAAAAAATGCTATTTGGTGCAGGGTTGCATCATGCTGATGCAGCCCTGCACCAAACTGTAGCTTACATTGACAGGAACTGCCATGTTGGTGGTTCCAGACGATTCTTTTTAAATGACCAATAGCTTGGCGGACATTTATGCATGCGGGGGCTAGAACCTCCACCAGGGTGTTGGAGGCGTGCACTCTGTGACTCTGGAGGATCAACAACCTGCCCACCCAGAAATAAAACATGCCTTAAGTCTAGTCTCCCATGGTTGCTTTATCTTATTAAGGCTTGTATGCAAAACTAAGGTAAGTATAATATACAATGAAGAAACTGACTTTGTACCATGGTTCAACAGCAACATCAGAGCATGATTTCTGGGTGTTCAGATGTCTCCATGCTTCGAGTGTCTTTTGCCGCATGAAAAAGTGGCCAAACATAAAGAGCTGCCCAACTGCTAAGCCTATGTCTGCTTGTAACTCTTCACAGAAAGAAAAGGCACCCTCTTTATGCAAATCTATGACTGCTTCAATTTCAGCCTCCATCCATGCTCTCCAATTATATTGACTAATATTTCATTTTGACCCTAAAAGAGACCACAAGGATTTCTCAGGCGAGCATGGTATGTTAACACCCATATATGTTACATATTTTAATATTGTTTCCAGCACTCACTGGCGATAAGCAGAGCCACAGGCACTCAGAGAATAATGGCACCAGCCCCCACAATACTTCCAATGCTGCATGCTTGCCAATATAATGCCCTACCTCCACCCTCTCCACTTTTGTAGTGTCCTATATTCAGCGCACACGCGACTGCAAAAGCACCAATAAATAAGAACTATCCCAATTATGAGAAGCTATTCTTCTTGAATCAAGAGGCTGAATGTTTTCCCCATTACCAGTCTATGTGTTTGCCGCTCCTAGTCAGAGTTTCCAGCAGGGAGCATAGATTTCCTAAAAATACTATCTGCATTTCAAAGGGAGAGCCTTAAAATATTATAGTAGTCAGTGCATTAGCAACATTTTGGCAAATGCAATTCAACACATCGAAAACAATGGCATTCAGGTTCAAAAGGGTAATGAATGACATGGCACCTGTAAATCCCTGCCCAGATTCCCAGGAAACAGCCTCTCATCATCTGAATATATTTGAACCTTCAAATAATTAAATGGTTTGGGTTCCAGCTGGAGTACCATGCTTATTACATTCTTTTCCCTCAGAGCAATATCATGCTGACAGGGGAATATACAAGATTTCCTCCAATTTATTCCATGCCAGAGATCAGGACAAACTCTGTCAACTACTGTGTTACAGATGGGATATGTTGCATTGGGTCTCTAAGGAATAACAGGGAATTATCTGCATATAATACATGGAATTCTGTAATCCAAATATATTTGCTTGCCTCTAATTTTGTTGTAATCGGTGACTTGTGACGTGATGGAGCAAGATTTTTGTTAATAAAATCTGCTCTGGAAAATATACCAATGTGTGTGTTTAAATAAATCACTAATGTGTGTGATAAACCGAAATTACTAAAACCTGAAGATTTGGAAGGTACGACCAAAAATTTGTAAAGCTGCATGTGTTTTTTTTTTAAAGAAACAGAATAACACATGTAGACAAGCTGAGAACAGTTGCAGACATTGGGGGACACGGTGACCGCACTCCCCTGCCGTGTTCCCTTCGTAATTATGTCAACATTATAACCGGACGAGTGTGCACAAACAACTCCAGCACCTGTTGTCGTTGGATGCCAGCTGCTAGGCAGAGAGAGAACAAACCAAAAGTTGGAGCGGTGCACTACTCTGAAGCAAAGTTTGTTTTTTAATAAGTCATATACAGCCACATGCATCAAAGGAAATAGCATTTGCAAACGGTTCGAATAGCAAAATTCGGCCGTTTGCGAATGCAATTCCCATTTTTGGGATGCATGAACATTTAAGTAATATTCGCAATTTAAGAAATCGCAACATTGCAATTTCTTAAATTGCGATTGCATTTAAGGAATCTCAAATTCAGATTCCTTAAATGCAATGCATCAAACTTTAAGAATTTGCGAATTCGCAAATAAGGGGAGCAAATTACCATGAAGTTGACCTTCATGGTAATTTGCGAAAACTTTGAAAAATGCACTAAAGTGCATTTTTCAAAGTTCCATTTTACACAAGAATCGCAATTAAGGAATTTTAAAACATCGCTATTTTTATAGCGATTTCTTGATGCATTGCAGTTTGCAATTCCTTAATTGCGATTCCTTAATTTTCGCAATTAAGGAATCGTAAAATGCAATATTGATGCATGTGCCTGATAGTCTTGTTTGTTTTGTCTTGGTAAATCCTTTATTTTCATAAGCATCCAAACAGTTAAAGTTACCAGCCAACCCGTTTCGTTCATATACAATGAACTTCTTCAGGGCATTGAGTGAAGTACGATCAAGGAGGCCCACACTGTCAAATTACTTTGTGCAAGTGCAACTTTACTGTGCCATGACTCCACTTACTGGACTGAGCTCGTACTTTGCTCACAGGAAACACCAGGGGGAACTCAGGACCTGCTCCCCCAAGATCGTACTTCACACAATGCCCCGAAGAAGTTCATTGTATATGAATGAAATGCATTGGCTGGTAACTTTAACTGTTTGGATGCTTATGAAAATAAAGGATTCACCAAGACAAAACAAACAAGACTAAATGAATTATTGAAAAGCAAACCTTGCTTCAGAGTAGTGCACCGCTCCAACTTTTAGTTTGTTCTCTCTCTGCCTAGCAGCTGGCATCCAATGACAGCAGGTGCTGGAGTTGTTTGTGCACACTCGTCCGGTGCATATGCTATACTTGCCCTCTCCAGGGCTGGGGGATGAACAGCAAACATGTACAGACAAATGTTTATATAAAAGACAGAAAGCCACAGGTAAAAAAAAATTTAAGATTTTTTGTTTTACCTAACTAAATACTTGTTTACTTCATGGAAGTCATGGACCAGACCACTGAGAAAAGCCAACCTGTAGGTTGGCAGGTTTGAATTTCTTAAAATAAAAAACAAAGCTCTTCCAAAAATGATTAGCATTTCCCAGGGCTTCGAGCAGAAGGGTACCTTGATTGAGTAAACGAAATCTGTAAATAAGCCTGCTGCATTTAATTGAAATGTAAGCTAAAAAAGAAGTTACAAATAGTGGGATTGTCCCAGATCAAAGTTCTCTCCTACACAGATCCCAGATAATATCATCAAAGAGGGAGGGGTGGTTTATATGTGGAATTTAGACTACAGAGTGACCACTCATTTTCTGTTTATTTGACTAGTTCCATTGACTCTTCTCAATGGACAGTTTAATGAAGAATGTTTTTGCTTATTTGCAGGTTTGCTTTATGCTGTTTAATATATATTGTTGTTAATGATTTTTTTGTGTGGTTGCCCTTTGAACGTCTCAACACCCCGCAAAGAAAAGACCTCAAAATGCTCAGGCTTAATCGACCAGCTTAATGTGGTTCATGAATAACCGGTTGCTAAGGTTTCGCTTTTTTGTACGTAGAGGTCTTGCCAGAGGTCAGTGGTGGCCTGGCGCATACCCTATATATGAAAATGAAGACATTGAGGTGGAGGAGCATTGCCCCACTGTTCTCGGAGCAGTGTAAAAGGAAACATAAAATGATAATAAAATAACTTGTTATTTTATTTTTAGTATCTTGCTGCAATGTTAGGGTGGAGCAGGCCTCAGCTGGGCTTCTGTAATATCTAGGAGTGGTTGCTGCACCTTAAGTGTGCATCACGATTTGGCCGGCTGTCTTGGGCCTGCAAAACCGTCATTCGTACTGTGCATGTATCCACCGGACTGAAGTGTACAGCCTAGGTGGAATCATGCACAGGTTGTCAGTCCCCATCTGAGAGGCAAACCAGTGCTCAGACCAATCACAAGGCTGCTGTCATGGTGATAACAGTGTTGTGTTTGTCTTAGAGGAGTGTGGGTGCTACCAGGAGCCTGCAGAACATTGAGAAGAAAAGCTGCAGCTGGTGACCTGCGAATAGCCACCCCTGGCTTCTTTTCATGATTGTCTTTGGTGTATGCTCAGTTTGGCTTGGGAAAATAGAAAATTATCTCTTTGGGTGTTTTTTTCAGTTTTTTAGACCATTGATGTCAGTAAATTTACGTTATGCAAACTCCATACAAGCTGAACCATATATAACCATGTCACATTTATATTCAATATAAGCACTGGAATGCCAGGATTAAATACTCATTTTTTTGGGAACACAAATGATTTCAGCACATTTTGGTATACTTTTACACAAAACCGAAATCAATGTGTTAGCTGCACAGTTCATTTAATTTTCTGTAAGCAGTACCCATAGTAACAGCTACTATATTAGATTGAGATGAAAAGTGCAGATCAGAAAAACAGGATCTGCTCTTAAAATTGAGTCCACGGGGTCGGATTGAGGCAGAACATTGGCCAGGGCACAAAAATATAAGTGTCTCCCATTGGTAAACCAGGTAAGCTAAAAAAGGCCACCACATTTTCAAAACAGGACAGTTTGGAGCATGAAGAATTACACCCTGAAAAGTGCCCCGCACTGCCTTCTAACCCATGAGACCATCTTATAACACAGTCATGGGTGTCTGTCTCTAAATATCACAAAGGTGACGCAATGTTGCCTGTCCACAACAGAACTTGTGTTGCTGTTTTCTTCCCATTTTTATGTAGGGGAAAGATATTGAGGGTGAGCTACAGAAAACCCTAGATTGGTGGTCTGAGATAGCACAGGAGTGGTAATGGAGATACTTCTGCAACAAGGTAGTACAAAAAAGTGATGGATGCAATGCTTACATTAATATCAGCCACTGGTAAACTAATTACTTTGGCCACTTTACAATCCATCATTTTTTTGATCACCATGCTGCTTCAGTTTGAAGCCAGCCATATCCAAAAGAGTCTTGAACCTGCTCCAATGTCAACAGTCCAGTTCAAAACTGCCAGAGTAGGTCCTCCCTGAACGGCAACAAAGGAACCCAGGAACAGTATTGCCAATATTAGGGATCATCAGACAGGAATTGCTTTGTTTCAGTGACAGAGTGTGCACAGGACTCACTTCTGGACATACATGTCCCACTCAGGGTAACACACTGAAGTATAATAAAAAGTGATGTATGGAATGCATGAATTGAATTAATCTCAACCACTGGTAATTACTCAGGGCCACATTAGAATCCATTGTTATTTTGCACACCATGCCAACTTAGTTTGGAGCTAGCCATTTGCAAATCAGTCTTGACCCGGCTCCAATGGGAAGAGTCCAGCCGGAATTACCAGGCCAGATCCTGCAACACAAGCAACTCTGGACCAGTTTTGCCTTAGATAGGACTCATCAGCCAGGTAAAGCTTTTTTCCAGTGACACAGAATGCACAGCATACTCAGCATATGTAAAGCACACACTAAAGTATACAGAACATAAGTGACTATGAGGCAGAGATACAAAGACAGCTTAATGACGTGAGGAATTACACAAAACTGACACACAACTCCCTCAATAATATTAAAGAAGAGATAAAGAGGGTGACATACAGGGCATTGGATGATGATATCATTAATGATATAAAGCATTCTTGAACAAACCACACCCTGCAACACCCATAATATACACACAGTTCAAAGTCCACAAGAACATTCACATTTTTAGATGAGTCCCCAGAATTTGAATCATATGTAGGAGACAGTATGCAATTTATCAACGATACAGAAGAACTACAATATGACATTCTGGAAGTCATTACGGCTACCTGGGATGCAGAACCACTCTACACCAATATACCCCAGACCAAAGCCATTGAGCTAATTGAGAGATCCATTTCAGATCTATACAATAAGACCCCCCTTTATGAATTCATTCTGGGGTTAGCCGAGATTGCATTGAAAAGCAATAACTTCATGTATAAGAACAACTACTGCTAACAGGTCAAGGCGGTAGCTTTGGAGGAATGTTTTACCCCAAACATGGCAAATTTGCTAGTGGGCAAATTTGGAAAGAAGACATTAGCCCATGTTGTCAATCTGTTCAAAGACAAAATCCACACATTGGAGCAGTATATTGATGACATCTTCCTAGTCTGGCATAGTGAAGAAGATGAACTCCGGAGCTTTATAAATTGGATCGAAATCCAAAGTAGAGATTTGGCATTTTACTGCCAAATATAGCAAAACAGAAATACATTGTTTGGATTTCTGAGTGAAATATAATTAAGCAAAACTTCACTCCATCCTATACAAGTAGCCCATCGACACCAACTCATTTCTTAGGTACAGTAGCCTCCATCCAAGAGCTCAGAGGGATAACCTTACCTTTGTCCAATGTTGGCGCATATGCTAAATTTGTCTCATTTAAGAGGATTACTTCAGAGAAGCTGTAGAATTGAAGATAACATTGCTGGAAAAAGGGTACCCTATGAAGATAATCACCAGAGCTCAGAAGAGAGCCTGATTTCACCCTGGGGAAAGTCTTCTTACCCCCAAAGTCATGGACACTACGCAGAGAATGATTGCGGTGGTCAGCACATAAATCCGGTAAGCAATGATATTAAAAGGATCATCAAAACCGAAGAGAGCGAAGAGAATTCCGAAAAGAGTCCGGAGGTGCATTTCGCACGTTTACCGAAGAGCGTTCCGAAAAACCAGTACCTGCCAACAGATTTGAGAAGTTACAAGAAAATAATATAGGACACAACTCCCGACCTACCGGGACGAACAGGACTACAAGACATCTTCATCCCATACAATTTGATCACCAAGTCAGTTTGTTTGGTAGGATTCCTGTCAGATCCTTTCCAGGTTCGAAGAGGAACACGCCAAGGATGCCCATTGTCACCCTTGCTGTTCCTTCTGGCGAAGGAACACGTAGCAGTGACTATATACCAATCAAGGAATATAACTGGAATCCCCACCCCAGAATGGCCTTCTCAAATACCTTTATATGGGGATCTCATATTGCTACACTCATGGCTGTAAGTGGATCCCGCCCAGCCCACATGCCTGTTATTATTGAATTTGCAAAGAAAACAGGGTATAAAGCCAACAGGGGAACAAACTAAGCACTACCTATGTCACAGTTATGACAAAAGTGTCCATCGCTGATTACAAATTCCAATAAATGCAAGAGGTATTCAAGAATTTGCCAGTGTACATAATTAGAGGGTTGTGACATATGTGTCCGATAACACTGAACCACTCAAAGCAGGCAACTACACCTGATCCTATGGGGTAAAATCCATCTGATGAAAATGGTGGTGTTCCCTAGATTCACATATGCAGTAGGCATGTTACCACTAGCAAGCAAATTTTCACTGCTAGGAACCATTGATAAACCCATCAAGACATTCGTCTGGGCACCCCAAAACCATGGTAAAAGCCTAAAATTAATAGGCCACAAGAAGCATGATGACTTCAGTCTTCTGTCTGCAGAAAACTATCATAAAGCCTTTCACTTGTCACAACTATCCTACATGTGGCCACATTCCAAAGACTACGCTTTGTGGGTTACCACTGTGCAGAAACTCATATCTAGCAGTCCAAGTCTACAATTATTATATAAACAATAAGACCCCTTCAACCCTAACATCGAACCACATAGTTTACTCTATGGTAAATTCATGGCGCACGCTCACAAGCTATTTAAGACCGATGCTATAATACATATGTCCATGCACAATGCCAACATCTGTGGGGGGGGAACAAACACTCCATTTGGAGGTATGACACACTGGAAGTATTCTTACTGTAGACCAGCTCCTGTCATAAAGACATAAAACCCTTCAAGGTGACACTTGACTAATTTCACCTACCCACGAATCATAAATGGAGATCAATAAAATTACAACTCCGACTTTACAGTAGACTATGTGTACCACCATGGGATGTACAACAGTCCCCCATCTTGTCATACCTAAAACAGTAGATACAATACAAAGGAGTTATGGCAGGGTTCTATAACCTCCATTTGCATTCCAAGCCTCAAATCTCACATGCAAATGGTGAGAAATCTTGCAGCTTGAATACACAGAAGACGCCTGATTAGAGATACTTAAGATTCTGGACAGTGGTGTAAGGGAATCTCAAATGAAATTCTGTGTTTTTAAATAAATTCAAAGTGGAACTGAACCCCCCAAAAAGTGCTAGCAATGGGCCTACTTCATCACTCACTTTGCTGGAGATGCGGACAGGCAACATGTGACACTATCCATATCCTCCTTGACTGCCTGGATATACTTAGACTAGGGATCACTATAGGAAATGCCCTTATCAAATCTCAAGATTCCCCTATACCTGTACTCCAACATCTGATGATGCTGCATGACACGACGGACCTGCCTTCCATAACAAATCATGAATGCTGTCTACTGGCCAAAGGATGGACTGCAGCCAAGATCTGCATTCTGCCACACTGGAGATCCCCATTTCTACCCACTCATGATGAATAACTAATAGAGATGTAAAAAGCAGTCTCGTATTTGCGACTTATATATAAAGATCAGAATAAAACATAGGTTTACCTCCAGATTTGGTCGCTATTCATTGAAGCAGATAACGATGGAATATGGGGAGGGGAGCATGGGGGGGTAGTGTCCCTGCATCTCAAATACCAATTGAAACTCACTCCTCCTGCACGATTAATGCCGGGCCCATACAACATGTCATTGTTTGATAATAGCCCTATTAACTCTCTCTCTCCCACCTTACCTCCTTATGTTACAGGCCAAACTAAATACATGCTCATCAAATCTCATTAAAACTAAGGCTAGAATTTTATGATGATGTTATCTTCATTGTTAGCTATTACATTGTTACAATGTCCAGTCCTACAGCCAGTTTTGCTTCTCGGTCACTCACGGAGACCATCCCATGTGGCACAGAAGATGTTTTTGTTTTGATTTGTATTGTCTGTTTTATGTTGCGTTAATTTGTTTTTTTACTGTCTTGCCTTGTACTAGCAAGCACTGTGCTTAAGTAATTCTGATGAGGATTAAGGACCATCAGGAACATGCACCAAAGCTTTTTGCGATCGCAAACGGTGCAAATCGCAAAAATCGGCCGTTTGCGATTGCAAAAATAGCTTTTGCGATGCATGAAACAACTTGCCACTCGCAATTTAAGAAATCACATTTATTTGCGATTTCTCAAATTGCGATTGCATTTAAGGAATCGCAAATTGTGATTCCTTAAATGCAATGCAAGAACCACTTGAGAATAGCAATTTTGCTAATAGGGGGCGCTAATTACCATGCAGTTGAACTTCATAGTAATTTGCAAAAACTTTGAAAAATGCACTTTTGTGCTTTTTTCAAAGTTTCATATTGCGCACACACATGCCGTTAAGGCATGTCTGTGCGCAACATATGTGCATAGGTCAATTTCAGGGGTGCAACATGGGTTTTGACACCCTTGCTCCCTAAAATTGCGTACGCAATTTGCGAGGACAAATTGGTACTCGCAAATTGTGCATGCAAATTCCCAATAATTCCTATGGGCCTGTAGGCCCATAGGAATGAATGGGAAGCCATTCATGCATAGGCTTTTGCGAGTCCTCAATTGCGATTCCTTATTTATCGCAATTAAGGACTCGCAAAATCCTACCTTGATGCATGTGCCTGCATATTCCATGGTTTAGGTCTCCAGGACCTCTCATTTGTCATTTGTAATTAAACTATAGATAAAGACATAAATGAGACGGAACAGGTCGGAGCAGCAACTTCACATACCCTACGTCCTTAAAATGAGATATATTGTACAAATCCAGGATTCTCTTCTCCATTCCACGCGCAAAGGAGCAGAACACCACTACGATTAATGACTGGAGAACACAAATGAAGCAGCTGAGATGAAAGAAGTTGCAACATATTAAAGATCATAAGCAACAATGTACCTATTCCTCACATTCATGTTTTGAAATATACCGAAAGATTCAAGCGGACATTTTGGTGTATATGTTCTTTTAGAACAAAAAAAGAACGAGTTAGAGAGCAAGCAGTGCAGGCATATGAGCTACTAGGGTGATATGCAGGAATGTACACCTTTATGCAGCTAATAAGGAATGCATTGGTAATGGTGAATCTATTTAATTACAGAGCAACCTGACTGCTACCCAAAAAGACTGAACAGCTGAACATAAGTTTATACAGTAATATATGCATGGTACAGTAAAATGTAGTAGTATAATAATGGTATACATGCAGAGAGAATGCTGATTTGTATATATGTAAATAAGTACATATTAAAAAATACAATGTTTTAAAGAATCACAATTTTGTGTTGTAATATTTAATAAATATCGAATCGATTCGATAGCTTTATTTCAGTTCAATTAAACCATAAAAGTGCACAATGAAAAACTGTGTTTCAAACTCATACAAGTCATACAACGTTGGCTAAAAGTACTCCCATGCTACAGGCTAAAAAAGGGGCTTCAAAGGGGACTGCTATTCCAACTGGGATTATTCTAAAAACGGATTCCTATAGGGCATACCTACATTATCAGTTGAAGAATCGAGGGGCATATTAGCAGGAACCTCATTAAAATTTTGCAGTTTTGGCGGCAGGAAACTGCAGGTAAAACGGCGATAATGGGCTTGCTAATATGAGCTATACAATTCCAATAGAAGCCCAGGTTAGATGTCCTGCACATCTAACCTGGACTTCTATTGGAATTTTATAACGCATATTAGCAAACCCTTTATCCCGTTTTAGCTGCAGTTTCCTGCTGCTTAAATGGCGATCATTTTAACAAGGTTCTTGCTAATATCCCCCTAGGTCCCTTCATCCACGATTTTGCCCTTGTCCTCCATGCTCCCATCAGGTATGGATTGAGTGCAAAGGGCTTCACCCTATTATTATCAAACCTCAGTATTCTGAGAGTTTCTTTGCACTCCCTGACCCCCATACACCGGCATAGTGGAATTAACCACCATCTCCCATGGCGAAGATAAACCAGGAGAAAAAACATGAAGTGTTCCACAGTTTCATTGCAATCGTTACATGCTGGGCAACGCTGATCAGTGACCCTCTGCCCTCGTTTCAACTTGGCAGTAAAGGATTAAAGTGGGAGGATCCTATATTGAAATTGCAGAAAGAAACGCCTTGCTAATGGTGTCGCGATCTCGTTCAAGAAGTCCTTTTATGTATACGTATCTTTTGCTCATAAAAAGGCAACAGTAAGGGACCCTCAACTGATCTGAGTGTGTTTATGTGAGTCTCTGCAGTTCAGAAAAACAGCTTTGAGCTGTTGTTTATTGCAGCCCACAGTCTTGCCTGGGACATTCCACAGGTTTGCCTGTCCTATTTCCATAAATATGGTTTTCAAATGTTTTCCCATGCTATATTACCAGAACCTGTGTGACAAAAGGTTTCCTCCAGCCCGTGTTGATAATACAGGAGCTCTGGGGTAGCCCAGTTCCTCCTCCAGTACTGCTTGAGATGGAGGCCTGTCCTTTCAATCAGTAATGGGCTACTAATTGCCATGCCAACCAACTGGCTCATAAAATGATTTTTGACCCTGGTTAAAGAAGTCACATTCAAGTAACGGCACAGTTCGGCTACTTATGAGGCTATCCTAAGAGCATTATAGGTATAAATCTGGACAGCCGGCTGAACAGGGCTCAACTGGGAACTACGCACCATCTTTATGATCCCTCGCACCGCTTGCTCCATCCTGAACCTGCCTTGGGTGACATGGTCTTGCCACCCCATATGTTCTGTAAGTGTGATGCCTAGATACACAATCCTGTGCACCCTTTCCAGTGGTACCCCTGCTAGCCTGGGATTTTCCCTGGTGGTATACTCTGCGTTTAGGACCATGTATTTAGTTTTATTCACATTAATCTCCAGTCCTATCAACTTACAAAAACACTCAAACCAGTTCAGCAGCCTTTGGAGGACCATTGGGGACTTAGAGATAAGTAGGGTATCATCGGCAAACATGAGTACCGGACCCGCATGTTTGCCAATCTGGGTGCATCATTTATCGCTACTATCCAAGTACTCAACAAGGCTATTAGTGTAGCATGCTAACAATGTGGGGGCAAGTACGCACCCCTGCCTTGATGGAGCAAGGATTCACACGCAATGCGACTTGCTTGTATTCAGTCTTCTCGACATAACGTTAATATACTAATCAACATGTTTTGTCCTATTAATATTGCATTACATGACATCTAAGTCACGCTTGCATATGTGCTTTTACTAACGATAATCTGCTTGCATTAACATGGCCGCTGCTCCGCGGGATTTCTTATTGCGCATGTGTCTGTCACACTCACGTGACATGACGTACTTTCTGCTTTGGAGGGAAACTTTTGCTTCTGTGCACTAGAACTAAGATGACTGCCCTGTGTTACAGCATGCATGAAGCTTGCACTGCTGCTTTTGCTTAGCTCTAACGAAATAGTTAAATATAAAGTAATGGGAATAGAGTAGAGATAAGGGGTATACAGTGCATTCATTTATTCCGTGTTCTCAAACTGCTTCTTTTCTATTCTTACATGTAAATCAATTTAGGCCTGACGCCTATTGCTGAACTCCATCTTGGAGAAATTGCGACTGCACACAAATCACAAAGTCCATGAAGCAGAATGACCTTTGAAATGCTGCCAAAAGCCAACTTGCTAGAAGATGCCTGTGCGAATCTTACCTCCTGACCCTTACGGAGGAAGCAGAATTCTCAAATGGACTAAAATGTAACCAATATTGGAACATTCATTGCTGGGTGGAATAAAACATACATGGGAAAATAAATTGATGGGCGGGAACGCAAACATTAATATTCATTCTAAAAGTTTCATTTTGGTAAGGTGTGATGACCTCTCCTCATTCTTTTGTCCAATCAAAATTGGGGATCCTTACACTTGCAACACTGGGGGGTGGTACACTGACCTGGTAAATAGTATAACTAGAGAAGGGTTAGTTAGTTAATTTGTCTGACTTGTCCGAATAGCTGACCTGTCACTGACCACACGCACTCAATAGGTGATCGGGGGCAGAGGTACTGGTGGAGCCCACTGTCAGAAGGTTCAAAACCCAGATCGGGGTTTAAGAGCTGAAGTGCTGGCGAAGCACTTTGTTGGGGAAATTGATAACTCTTACCGGGTTCTGGCTGTTAGCTGCAGAGAGGGAGTAACACAGGCATTGCAACTTTAACTGTGGGTGCTGGTTTTAGCCCTTGGTGTCCTGTCCTGATCCAATTTGGCTTTACCTGTCCTGATTCTGATCTGCACCTGCTTGCCTTTATGGTGCCTGCACTATCGGGGTTCTGTCTTTTAATCTGACACGTGGTCAGGGTTAGTTCTTCACACCATTCTAGGTAAATATTCAATATGGGTATGCCATTGTACTGTTTCCTTCTCTTTTCCCCCTCTTAATGTCAAATACGTAAAGACTGCTTTATAAAAACTCTGCATATTTTTATTCTAATTGTTATTTTCCTAATTGAGAATTTTCTATTGTTCAGTGCTTGGATTATGACATTTAAAGATTTTAGATAAAGAGTTTAAACCTTTCCCGAGTTGTGGTTATTTTATGAGTGCAAATGTTCTTATTCTACCTATTATTCTAACACCTTTGATCCCTTAGGACTTAGATACCGATGACGAAGATTGGTAAGTCAATGGTATAGGTCCTAATGAAATTTATAAATCACTGATTAGAGCAAGTGCACAGGTTACCTGATTAAATATAATCATATGTTGCTTATGGGCCCAGGTGAGTATGGTAATCTGAGTCGGGTGACCTGCACGCTCTATCAGCCTCAATCCTCTGGGCACAGGGAAGGAGTTGGTCATTTATCCTGCAATACCACATCTTACTGGGGCATAAATATTAGAGTGCAGCCTTAGTATGAATTCTAGAAGGTAATTAGGCAATCCCAACTCACAGAGGACCAGCCAAAGGGTAAATCTGGGAACCAAGTAAAATACTAAGCGCAGGTTGACAAATACTACATAGAGTCAGTCTCCACCCAAGGTGATAGTCTTCCAATATACTAATTGCAGTCTAAACACCTGTTCCATAGTGCAGATGGACTTTCTAAAGCCTGCCTGAAGGAATGACAGGGCATAGTTAGATGAGAATCAGTCAGTCAGTCAAAATACTCTTTATTCGATTTTTGTTAAAATCATAAAAGACATAAAACAAACACAAATACAATTTCTATACAACATTACTCGATCTCATTACAAAAAGTTTTCTGCTTAATGATTACATATCCTCAGGTTGTTTCTCTTTAAGAACAAGTTTGTGTTTAAGACAGGTCTATCCGGGGTAATCTTTTTTTCCTAGATCTAAATGCAGCAGTTAAAAAGCAAGCAACACTAAACATGGTATATGTATCTGCTAACATTTGGAGAGAGATTAAGGCTGGCTTAACTTGAGAAAAGCCCGCCGCTTTCAAAACAGGGAATAGATATTTTTTCCTTTCGCTACTATAAAAGTCACAAAAGAATATAAAATGAAGGGTATCTTGAACTGAAAATTGGTCGCAGCCGCATGGCGGTCCATCATCAGGTTTTGACCACACCGGGAAATTTCCTAGAGAGTAATGGATTAAGTTCATCCTGAATTTAGTTAAGAGGAGTCTATGGAGAGGATTAGTCACAATTTTTAAATAGGGTTCCATGGTGGGCGAAGTCGTTAGAGCAATATGTGCCCTCACCATGGGTTTCCTCAATTCCAATTCTTCTCTATCCATACAAACCCTCTCCAAAAACATCTGCTTGATCAAACTAACATCCTCCCTCCTGATGCTAGTTGGGTCATTAAAAAGTTCTGGCCTCCCCAACATTAATAATGTGGATTTAATATATTTTAGCCAGGGAATTCTCATGGCGTTATCCCTTGCGATGACGTCCTTAAGGATGGCATGGTTTAGCGTCAGCTCGGGGTTCAGCCATGTTTTGACCCAGAAAAGGAGGGGGGCTAATTTTAATTTGTCGGAGATATATGGTAAACCCATTTCCTCATGGATAGAGAAAGTGGGTGTGGAATCAGGGACAGATAAGATATTCCTAATGATACCATTTTCTATCCTCTGTAACTTTACCGTCTCTACATAGCCCCAAATTGCAGATCCATACATAGCGATTGGAACACACTTACTATTGTATATTTTAATAAGCGCCTCCATTGGTTTGGCTCCCAGTCTTTTTGTAAAGGCCAGCAGAGCTGATGAAGATCGTGCTAAGCTAAGACATTTTGCTTTAATCTGGGGGGCCCAGGACCCTCTTTGGTCAAAAAGGACTCCCAGATAAGGAAAGACTGGAACCCTAGAAAGAATCTCCCCTTTGCAAATAAAAGATTTTTTCTGGCACATATTCACTTTACGACCAATAATCATAGTGTGGGACTTGGAGACATTGATTTTCAAGTCTAGATTCTCCATAAAGGAACCGAAACGGTCCAAAAGTATCTGTAAACTATTCCCTGTGCGAGCTATCAGGACGGCATCGTCCGCGTATAGGAGGGCTGGGATCTGCGCTCCTCCTACACGGGGAACGTCAGCCAATCCTGTTTCTAGGTGTTTCCCCAGGCCATTTATATAAATAGTAAAAAGAAGGGGGGCCAGGATGCAACCCTGGCGCACCCCTTTTTCAGATTTAAAACTTTCTGTGCACCTTCCATCCCTGGTGACTCTTATTTTTGCCTCGAGATCTTGGTGTAACCTTGCCATAAATGCCACCAAGGACTCCTCTATGCCTAGCTCTAATAGAATAGTCCATAACTTACTCCTATTCACCAGGTCGAAGGCCGAGGAAAGGTCCATGAAGGCCAAATAAACTGACCCCTCCCCGGCCACCGTGTACCTAGAGACTAGGAGATGAAGATTGGAGCATTGTTCCAATGTCCCTCTATTCTCGCGAAAGCCGTATTGAATATTCGAGAGTCCCCCGTTCAGATCTAAATTTTCCCTTAGTTGAACCAATAGGACTCTACCTAGGATTTTAAAAGTAGAGTCGATAAGGGAAATTGGGCGATAGCACCCGGGGTCCTCCCGATTTCCTTTCTTAAAGATGGGAACTATTATGGATGATGCCCATGTTTGAGGTAGGAATCCTTCGGCTGCTGCTCTAAACACTCTGGACAGTACTTTACTCCATATTACTGGGCAGAATTTAAAAAAGTCTGCCGGGACACCATCAGGGCCAGGAGCCTTATTTTTTGTAGTATCCATGATGGCTTTTAGGACTTGCTCTTCCGTAAATGCCACTGTGGTTGCACATTGGGCCATCTCAGTAGTAATTGAGCAGACTGATGGTTCACCCCCATAAATATTGCTAAAATGCTGTACCCATCTCTCATCGGGAATTACACAATCTGTATTCAGATTGTTCTCCCCTGAAAAAAAGGGGTGGTTAATAATTTCCCAGAACTGTTTACTGTTTTTTAGAACATCTACATTGAATAAGTCATTCCATGCATTGTTCTTAATCTCATCTTTCCTTGCCCTCACGTTGGCTTTATAGACCCGTCTCAGATGAGAGATTAGCTCTTTATCCCTAACCTTTGCCTTAAGAGCCAGTTTCAGTTCTCTATGTGACCTTGAACATTTGCTATCAAACCATTTGTGGGGCATTGTAGGGTACTTTGATTTGGGTTTTATAAGATCCTTAACAGTTTGTGCACAGATACAATTAAAAGCTGTGACAACCTGAAGATTCGAGGCAGTTTGGTCAAGACAAGTTTCTATTGGTTCCTCAATTTTGGGGAGTAAGGTTTCCATAAACCGTTCCTCCATAGCCATACCCCATCTAAGCCGTCTGCCCTGATCACTGGGCACCGCCAAGGCACAAACCCGGGGCTGATCCACCTGTCTGCGCCATAAGTCACTCCAGTGTATTACAGTTGACAGAGGGTTATGATCACTATGGGGTGAGACAGTAACCTTATAGTCAGTTGTCTTAGGGATTAAGCCTATGGACATAAATATGTAATCAATAATCGTCCCCTTGGTTGTGCCTTTAAAAGTGGGGACCTTCTCATTAGAAGCAGTTTTGTATGGTTCGTATATATTAAAACTAGCACACAATAAATCAAGAGACTCCCCCATTTTGGTGTGTTCAAAATGAGGAATGCAGGCTCCAGCCGGAGTATCTGCATCTAGTGATTGGCAGAGCAAATCACATTTGTGGCTATTAAAATCACCCATTAAAAAGATTTCGAAAGGAGTGTTTGAGTTTTGACTGTATTTATTTATCAGGTTCTCCAAGCAATGCACATGTTCCAATTCATTTGGTCCACCCCAGGCATTGTAAAAGTTAATTACTAGTATGGTACAGCTTGGTGAGACTGACCATTCTATCGCTAGGATGTTTGGGGAAACTGAGTTCATTAAATTAAAAGTTCCTGCTAAGTCTAAAGAAAAAAATGTGATCAGCCCCCCTTTTGCTCTCCCCGCGTTACTGGTACTAGCGGGTACTATGAAACTTAGGAAGCCATCTAGGGGAAAAGAAAGTGAAGTGTCCCATGTTTCTTGCAGAGCTATGACCTTATATTTAGAAATATATTGTATCCAAGTAGGGTCCAATCTTTTAGCTCTTATCCCTGCAACGTTCCAGGTCATAAATGAACATGATAGGGAGGTTACCCTCTCGGGTATGACTATTGTAGGTGCTGTTAAGGGTGTGGGTAGTCAACCGTTGGTGTTCAGATCGCTTAAAGGATTAAAACGGTTAACCAAATCCATAATAGGGCCTGTGTTATGAAACGTTGGTAAATTTTGACAATATCCCCATATCAGGTACCCTGCGCCACCATCAGGGTTATAAACCTGATTATAACCATCATGTGGACGCAAGAAGGGGGCAGGGAGAGAGCTAGCCTCTGCCCGTGGTGGCAAAATAAATCTCTGTGGCTCATTCCCCCCTGGGTAAGATAACTGAGGTCTTGGGTAGAAAAAGGTCAAATCCACAACGCCAATCCCACCAATGCTAATATTCCATCCAGGTTTTGTAATTATCCCTACTACCCTTGGGTCTTGAAAATTAATTATGATACACTCACCCCCCTGCTTTTTAAAAGTGTTCCCAATCCAATTGACCCTTCTGACCCCAATGATCAAGCCATCCACATCTCCTGGCAGGGGTCTATTTACCCGCAGCCAGTGCATGGCTTTATTTTTTAACATATCATAAGTTTCCCTTTGGCCATCCGGTAGGGGGGGAACATTGGTGAGAATGGCCACATATGGATAAGAATCAGGGGTAAGTTGGACTGGGGGAGTCCGAGTTGGAGGTTTATTAGCATAAGGATTTGGTGGGCAGCGTTCTGGGGCAGCAACGCTCGCAGGAGCACTATTTCCCATGGCCGTACTAGCAATATTTCCACCGGTTGTGTGATTACCATTTCCTACATAGCCACCCTTATTTACTGGCTGGGAGACAGGCGGCCCATTTGAACCATCAAAAATTATAGCAGGGTTTTTATCTATGTCTATCAGTGTCCCCTGGACGCAGGCCATAGTAGTTGGTAAGGATGAGCTCTTTTTCTGAGCCACAGGGGCACAGTTTTTTATGCTATCCTTAATACTATTTGCCATTGTGCTAGTGCAGTTGGTATTAGTACACTCAGGGCCGCTATTTTTTACCGGTGGTCGGGGTACTGCTAGATTTTTTTTATTATTATTCAGTCCCTGTTTCTGCTGAGTGGAAACCCCACTTACTTTAGCGGGTAACAACTCGGCCCCTGTGGCCCTCAAAACCTGCTGAACTGGATTATTTTCTCGCCCAATCTCGTCCGACTTGTTCTGAGCCTTAATTAATGATTTTACTGAGAAAAAATTATCCAAACTGGTTTGTTCAATATGGTCAAGTTGTTTTGCTAACTTCTCCAGTTTGGTTTCAAGGGGACTTAAGAGGGAACGTATAAGTTTTTCCAAATCCAATAAATGTTCCGGGTAAATCCTCATTTGCCCTTGAGAAGCTGTAGTAGGGGGGGTTATTTCTGTTATTGGTGATGCCAGGATCTTAGGATTTTCTACATCTATTACAGTGGCCAATTCCTCCCCCCTTATTACCCCACTTAGTTGTTCATCTCGGACATCGATTAAGGGCGTTTTGATTGCCAATTTCCTGACCTTCCTTGCTGGATTAGGAACTATGGATTTTTTTAAAGTTGTAACCCTCTTCCTCTTTGAGCATACTTTGGGCTTGATAGCGTGTACTTGAACAATTGCTTTTGGTGTAACATTTTGTCCTATGCACGCAATATTAGAAGCCTTTGAATGCTCTGATGATAGGGCGGTAACCACTGTATCTATAGGAGAGGCACCCAACAGCTCATTACATACAGATATATCATACAGTGTTTCTTGTGTAAGTGGCAATACTGTAGACAATAACGGGGTGACTAATGCAGGGAAACTTTGTCCTAAATGTTTTTCAAGGGGGTTTTTCATCAGTTCGATCGATAACCTTCGACCAGCGCGTCTTTCCGCCAAGGCAATTTCCCTGTCAATATCTTGGGGCAGACGCTTAAAATACGAATCTAGAGGCCCCATCACCGCAGTTTCAGCATCCCCCACAGAAGTCAATAAGGCAGAAGTATTTAAGGTATTTGCCATAGTTGCTAACACCCTTATGACCTTGGATAGCTAACTGATCCTAGGAGACAAATAAGAACGTAAATGTAATCAAACACAAGCCTGTAAATAGAAAAGGGCTGGCCCAGCCCGGCCTCCTGCGGCCCCGGACGGTCACAGACGGTCCCGCCCTTGTCCCGGGCTTCTCCCGGCGCCCTCCCGCGCGCTCCCGCGCAGCGGAAGTGCAGGGCCCGTAATATATGCACGAATAGGTGAGAAGGGGGGAGGGGTCGGGGAGAGCGGCCCAGGTGTAGCAAGTCAGGCAGGCAGGCGGGCGCTCCTGGAATATGCAGTCCCAGTGCAGCGCGCGCACTCGCTCGCAGCCCCTACGAATATCCTTCCCTCAGCGTCCCCTTGTAGACAACGGCAGGCAGCAATCCAAGCGCAGCGGGACCCGCGGAGCGGGTTCCGCAAGAAGTGGGATGATGGCTGATGGCACACTCCAAGCTCCCAACTCCAACCAGGTCACAGCAAAAATGCAGAAAGGCGTCCCACTCGCCAGAACCAAAGAAACAGCTGATAAGCGCTCGGTGAGAGGGGGGAGGGGTCGGGGAGAGCGGCCCAGGTGTAGCAAATCAGGCAGGCAGGCAGGCGGGCGCTCCTGGGATATGCAGTCCCAGTGCAGCGTGCGCACTCGCTCGCAGCCCCTACGAATATCCTTCCCTCAGCGTCCCCTTGTAGACAACGGCAGGCAGCACTCCAAGCGCAGCGGGACCCGCGGAGCGGGTTCCGCAAGAAGTGGGATGATGGCTGATGGCACACTCCAAGCTCCCAACTCCAACCAGGTCACAGCAAAAATGCAGTCCTGCAGTCTACCCAGGGTGACCTTATTAAACAGCTTTTGCAAACTGCCCATTATGCTAATCGATCTATAGTTTGTTGGTTGATCACGGTTGCCTTTTTTTGAAACGCCGATTATTTTTGGCCCAGCTCACGAGGGTGGCATCGGAGCAACTTTCATTATAGCAGTAAAGATCAAAGAAAAATAAGAGCTCCAGATGCCCCTGGTCACCGCTGTACAGTTCCCCAGGGACTTTGTGTGGCTCAGTTGCCTTATTTTGTACAATGCTTCCTATACACAGACTAAGCTCCTCTGCAGATACATCGAGGTCTTCACATGGTCAAACAATGGGCCCTACAGTGACACGCCCACCCATAGCTACCTCATCCCCTCCTTCTCCTTCTCCTGGGAACAGACTAGTGGGCCTAATGCATTTTGCATTGCCTATGTGCCCCAACATTTCCTCTTGCTGTGTGTAGAGGCTTTAAACATTTGCAACTTAATCAGTAGCTGCAATATTGGTTTCTAAATTGCAGAACCAATCCTTACATCCTGAGGACACCACATTTCAAAATGAGCGCTGATCATTACTTCCTGTAGCCCGTATTAGATCACCCCCTTCCACCGTCTTTTTTAGCGATGGATAACCCTTTTTTTAGGATCTTCCGGTACTTTAGATTAGGTATCTGTCTCGCTTTTTAATTGCAAGGACCAGATTGGTCTTAGCATCTTGGCATGATCAATTATACAAGGATAATAGGGCCTTCTTAGGTCGTGATCGCCTAAAGTCAATTTAAAAATGGTTTCTTAACTCCAAAAACAGCTGGTTATATACGTCAGTTATTGCCCCAGGGAATTCCAGAAGTCTCCCGCCTGGTCCATCAATAGCAAACCCTACATGCCTTGAGCGACCAGTCTGTATATCTTGCTGATGGCCTCCTGAGAGTGCTTCAAGTTACCCATATTTTCCCTGCGTTTGTTTCTGTAGACTCTCATTCTGCCATCAGAGAGCTCGGAGCCCTCCTTGACTGTTAATTTGTAATTTGAGAGACAGAACTGTCTTTAATGTTAGGGTTTTATGGTCACTATCACAGTGAAGGAGAACTATCACTTCCATCAAGAATGGCCCTAATCTTATGTCAACCACTATAGAGTCTATTAAGCATGTTGTTATTCCTATTGAAAGTATGATTGCCCAGTTTATCGCATACAGATCTTCCGTTGCAAGCATGTAATCCATAGTTTCACATAAGGACATTAATATATACTGCCAAAAGTGAACATTTCTTGATGGGAAGGAGTTCTAGGGTAGGGATGGACCAAGTTGTGTCCTTGTCAGCCATCATTACCAGGGTGTCAATAAGTAGGGGTTCAAATTGACAATTAAAGTCACCGCTCACAATTTTCATCACACAACTTGGAAGAGAATCTTAGTGTGCTCTCAATTGGTCTATAACCATGGATTTCTGTTTGTTTCAAGTGGGTCTACAATATATTTTGTAAACATAATATATTGTGTCTGGAAACATTGTCTAAGTAAGACACAAAATATCAGGAAAATCCACCATGGCCTCTCTTACTGTGCATGTGATAGATGGTTTAACCCATGTCATCATCCCCCCTGAGGATCTACTAAACATGGAACCATGAATTGAAGATCACAGCCCCACAGAAAACCCATATATATATTTGCCCCATATTGTGAGGTTGAAACACATAAAGCCAACCAGAACTGAGAAGCAAAAGTAAATAAGGATATTGATAAACCGTGGGGCTGTAACCACATAAATGAATTCAGTCAGGTTGCAGATTTAGCTTACAAGCCCATACAAATGTCAGACCTTATCCTTTGGATCCTGACATTAACAATGAATGCACTCTGTCTGACCTTTGTGATGACTGTCATACATTTGAGTTTAACATTTCACACAGTGATACATTTTGAGCACTATTTGGTGGTTAGTTGTGTTAACTAATGTGAATATTGCATTCCTAAAGTAGAATATTTGAATATGAAGGACGAATAGCACCTTACCACTTTTTGTGATATTTTTCTCTTAATATGAGGAAGATGAATCAGACATATTTGCCACTATCACTTGAACAAAGTCTAGGTGGTAGTATTAGCTAGACAAAGAATGAGATTTATAGTTAATGGGAGCCCCCTTTACTTTTGCAAGTGCGCATATTTTGCCTCCTTCGGTCCCAGTCATTACAAATCAATACCTTTTACCCAGCAGCCCTGCTGATGGTTGGGGCGTGCAAGAAACCTATGGACAATGTAGGTCCAGCAGAGCCAATTAATGAAGACTCACTCCGAATGATAACTGCTTTCACCTTGTGTTGCAGGCTAATCCCTTCCATATTCCTTATTTGTAACTCCAGATGCACTCTTTATATGCACCCCATACCCCAAGCAAACAGGGAACATAGGTCAGTGCTAAGCAAAAATACTGATGGAAAGTTACAATCACTTTCAGTTTGACAGACACTGCATGCTGAAAACTCGCATTATCTTTTTTGTGTGTGTTGTACTTGCCCTCTCTCCTGGGCTTGGGTTTGGGCATGAACAGTAAACATGTACAGACAACATTTCTCATGAAAGACAAAGCCACAATGAAAAATATTTTCAATATGTTTGTTTTACATAAACACGTCTTTGCATCATGGCAATTGTGGATCAGACTGCTGAGAAATGGCAAGCTTCTGATTATCAGGTTTGTATTTCTTCAATGAAAAAACAATACATACCCAAAAAATGATTAATATTTCCAAGACCTTCAAGCAAACAGAGGACTACCACGATTACATAGCCTCACTTCTGTAAATACGTTAATTTTAATATTTTCATTTTTTTTCATTGATATGTAAGCTGAAGAAAATCTTAGACATGGTAAATGACTTAGTTTGGGCGTATAGGACAACAGTGAACGGAGTCACCGGTAAAGTTCCGTTCAACATGATGAGGGGACGTTTGGCAGGTACCAAACTAGTTCCAGCATGGATGAAAGAGTGCATTGGATTGGCGGATTTGGGTGATGGTGCATTAAAAGTTTGTGAAAGGGTGAATGTGAGGAGATTGGCTGTGAATGATTGGGTAAAGGTTAAACCTGGTCGAGTGGGAATGGGTATAACTAAGTTCAGGGGTCCATTTAAAATTAATCGGTTCATGACAAGTTTGTGACACTTTATAACTGTGAACACTGGAATTTGAGGAGGGATGCCCTATACAAAAAAGCAAAATGTGACAATCGTGGTGGAGTACAGTGTGAATCCGATTTGGATGAAAAAAAAAGAACAAATTTGGAAAAAAATAGTGAAGATACCATTAGTGGAGATACCTTTATTTTACCACAAAGAATCTGAAGGCAACTTAAATATCGTCAGGATTTTGTGTGCCATTAAGTTTGCGTGTGGAAAATGTGGGCATATGTTCGTTCTTCTAGGTGTGGTTCATTGTTTTTTTTGTTTTTTGTTTTTGTTTTTGTTTTTTTTGTTTTCGTTTTAGATTGGAAGGAATGAGGATATGTTGTATTCTCTTATTTTGTTGTAGTGTGCATTTCACTTTAAATGGAACATTCTAACTTTACTGATGTCATGATGCAACTTGGTGCTCTCGTGTTTCTAGGCTGTCAGTTGCTTCTTAGCCTTTGATGGGAACACCAGTTTTACTCTGTTACTTAAAATAAATAACCCTAACAATTCTAATGAAATTCTTGGCTGTTTAACTTCGGTTACATCAAAAACAATGTGATTGACCAATCCGAAAGAAGATCATGGAGGGTGAAGGAGGGGAGGGGAGGTCAAGCGTGAGACTCAGAAAGTGCAGTGATCAGGCATGTCCAGCTTACTTGACCACTTCAATCCACTGCTCTTCTAAAGGGGCGCCAATTCAGTCAAGAATGTTTTCGCTTCTTTCCAAGTTTACTATTTTAAGCTTATTGTTGTTAATGTTTTAGTGTGGGGTTGTCCTTTGAACATCTAAATAGCCCACGAATGAAATACCTAGAAATGAGTAGGGTTAATCGAACAGCTTAATGTGGTGCATGAATAGCACTCTGCTGAGGCTTAGCTTTTTCTGTAAGTAGTGGTCTTGCCAAAGACCAGCGGTGGATTGGCACATACCCTGTGTGTAATAATGAAGATATTCGCTCTGCTTCCTTTAATTATTGTCTTTGATGTATGCTCAGTCTGGCTTTGGATACCAGAAAAATATCTCTTTCAGAACATTGATGTCATTCAGTTTAGATGATGCAGATTCCAAGCAAGCTCAAGCATCTGTCTCCACTTCAGGACACCATCATAGTCAATGTATGCGATGCAATGCTAGGGTTAAATCCACAATTCCATGTGTACACCAGTGATCCTATCACTTTTTAGTATTGTTACGCAAATTCGAGATCGTTGTGTTTTCTGGATAGTTAATTTATATTCTGCAACCAGTAACTATAGTGACGACTACCTATGATGTATTTGTTATAGTCAGGTGAACACTGCTGAGGAAAAGAACAGAGCCCTCGTATACTCAGCAGTGAAGCCACATGTTGGACTGGGACAGAAAATAGGCCAGGCTGCAAGATGTAAGTGGCTCCTTTTAGCAAATCAAGTAGCTAAAAAGTTGTCCATGTCTTCAAGCAGGGTAGTTTTGAACCTGTAACGAACCATTGTATAGGTGTTTTTCAAGTTATTGGGGACTGCATTAGTTTAGGTTTGTTGCAAGCACTTATGTGGTAATATCAGAGAAACGAACAGTAAAATCCATCCCACCAGACCATAAAACAGACAAAAACAAACCCACGCACTAACCTATATGTCCAGCTCTTCTGGCACAGACAGTTTGCTCTATAAACCAGTCCAAACAGGAGAAGCGATTGCATAGGCACAGTTGTGGGATCTATGAAGATGAACCACAAAAGATGATAATGTCACCATAGCACCATTCCATTACTGAATGTCTGTTGCTGGTTTTTCCCTTGCTTTGGCTCCTGAAAATGTATAAGTGTGTTTTGTGTGGAAACTGATTGCCAGAGCTACAGACATCTGTAGATTTTGATACAAAAACTCTCAAGAGGTTCTATGGGTTGGATTTCTAACTCTCTGATGCAAGTTCAAAGCCCCAAGATTGAAATAGAAAGTACATTTTACTATAGACATAACACAAGCCCACTGTGCAGTCTTTCATGGGCTCTGTTTTCAGTTTTTCTCCGTCCCTCTAGATGAGTTCAGGGACACAGCAGCAATCCAAATCAGCATGGATGAAAGAGTGCATGGAATTGGCAGATTTGGTTGATGGTGCATCAAAGGTTTGTGAAAGGGTGAATGTCAGGAGATTGGCTGTGAATGATTCGGTAAAGGTTAAACCTGGTCGAGTGGGAATGGGTATAACTAAGTTCAGGGGTCCATTTAAAATTCATCGGTTCATGACAAGTTTGTGACACTTTATAACGGTGAACACTGGAATTTGAGGAAGGTTGCCCTATACAAAAAAGCAAAATGTGACAATCGTGGTGGAGTACAGTGTGAATCCGATTTGGTGAAAAAAAAAGAATAAATTTGGAAAAAAATAGTGAAGATACCATTAGTGGAGATACCTTTATTTTACCACAAAGAATCTGAAGGCAAACTAAATATCGTTAGGATTTTGTGTGCCATTAAGTTTGCGTGTGGAAAATGTGGGCATATGTTCGTTCTTCTAGGTGTGGTTCATTTTTTTTATTTTTTTTTATTTTTTTTTTCGTTTTAGATTGGAAGGAATGAGGATATGTTGTATTCTCTTATTTTTTTGTAGTGTGCATTTCACTTTAAATGGAACATTCTAGCTTTACTGATGTCATGATGCAACTTGGTGCTCTTGTGTTTCTAGACTGTCAGTTGCTTCTTAGCCTTTGATGGGAACACCAGTTTTACTCTGTTACTTAAAATAAATAACCCTAACAATTCTAATGATATTCTTGACTTTTTAACTTCGGTTACATCAAAAACAATGTGATTGACCAATCCGAAAGAAGATCATGGAGGGTGAAGGAGGGGAGGTCAAGCGTGAGACTCAGAAAGTGCAGTGATCAGGCATGTCCAGCTTACTTGACCACTTCAATCCACTGCTCTTCTAAAGGGGCGCCAATTCAGTCAAGAATGTTTTCGCTTCTTTCCAAGTTTACTATTTTAAGCTTATTGTTGTTAATGTTTTAGTGTGGGGTTGCCCTTTGAACATCTAAATAGCCCACAAAGGAAATACCTAGAAATGAGTAGGGTTAATCGAACAGCTTATTGTGGTACATGAATAGCACTCTGCTGAGGCTTTGCTTTTTCTGTAAGTAGTGGTCTTGCCAAAGACCAGCAGTGGATTGGCACATACCCTGTGTGTAATAATGAAGATATTCGCTCTGCTTCCTTTAATTATTGTCTTTTATGTATGCTCAGTCTGGCTTTGGATACCAGAAAAATATCTCTTTCAGAACATTGATGTCATTCAGTTTAGATGATGTAGATTCCAAGCAAGCTCAAGCATCTGCCTCCACTTCAGGACACCATCATAGTCAATGTATGCGATGCAATGCTAGGGTTAAATCCACAATTCCATGTGTACACCAGTGATCCTATCACTTTTTAGTATTGTTACGCAAATTCGAGATCGTTGTGTTTTCTGGATAGTTAATTTATATTCTGCAACCAGTAACTATAGTGACAACTTCCTATGATGTATTTGTTATATTCAGGTGAACACTGCTGAGCAAAAGAACAGAGCCCTCGTATACTCAGCAGTGAAGCCACATGTTGGACTGGGACAGAAAATAGGCCAGGCTGCAAGATGTAAGTAGCTCCTTTTAGCAAATCAAGCAGCTAAAAAGTTATCCATGTCTTCAAGCAGGGTAGTTTTGAACCTGAAACGAACCATTGTATAGGTGTTTTTCAAGTTATTGGGGACTGCATTAGTTTAGGTTTGTTGCAAGCACTTATGTGGTAATATCAGAGAAACGAACAGTAAAATCCATCCCACCAGACCATAAAACAGACCAACAAACAGACAAAAACAAACCCACGCACTAACCTACATGTCCAGCTCTTATGGCACAGACAGTTTGCTCTATAAACCAGTCCAAACAGGAGAGGCGATTGCATAGGCACAGTTGTGGGGATCTATGAAGATGAACCACAAAAGATGATAATGTCACCATAGCACCATTCCAATACTGAATGTCTGTTGCTGGTTTTTCCCTTGCTTTGGCTCCTGAAAATGTATAAGTGTGTTTTGTGTGGAAACTGGTTGCCAGAGCTACTGACATCTGTAGATTTTGATACAAAAACTCTCAAGAGGTGCTATGGGTTGGATTTCTAACTCTCTGAAGCAAGTTCAAAGCCCCAAGATTGAAATAGAAAGTACATTTTACTATAGACATAACACAAGCCCACTGTGCAGTCTTTCATGGGCTCTGTTTTCAGTTTTTCTCCGTCCCTCTAGATGAGTTCAGGGACACAGCAGCAATCCAAATCAGCATGGATGAAAGAGTGCATTGAATTGGCGGATTTGGGTGATGGTGCATCAAAGGTTTGTGAAAGGGTGAATGTGAGGAGATTGGCTGTGAATGATTCGGTAAAGGTTAAACCTGGTCGAGTGGGAATGGGTATAACTAAGTTCAGGGGTCCATTTAAAATTCATCGGTTCATGACAAGTTTGTGACTTTTTATAACGGTGAACACTGGAATTTGAGGAAGGTTGCCCTATACAAAAAAGCAAAATGTGACAATCGTGGTGGAGTACAGTGTGACTCCGATTTGGATGAAAAAAAAAGAACAAATTTGGAAAAAAATAGTGAAGATACCATTAGTGGAGATACCTTTATTTTACCACAAAGAATCTGAAGGCAAACTAAATATCATCAGGATTTTGTGTGCCATTAAGTTTGCGTGTGGAAAATGTGGGCATATGTTTGTTCTTCTAGGTGTGGTTCATTGTTTTTTTTGTTTTTTGTTTTTTTGTTTTCGTTTTAGATTGGAAGGAATGAGGATATGTTGTATTCTCTTATTTTGTTGTAGTGTGCATTTCACTTTAAATGGAACATTCTAACTTTACTGATGTCATGATGCAACTTGGTGCTCTCATGTTTCTAGACTGTCAGTTGCTTCTTAGCCTTTGATGGGAACACCAGTTTTACTCTGTTACTTAAAATAAATAAGCCTAACAATTCTAATGATATTCTTGACTGTTTAACTTTGGTTACATCAAAAACAATGTGATTGACCAATCCGAAAGAAGATCATGGAGGGTGAAGGAGGGGAGGTCAAGCGTGAGACTCAGAAAGTGCAGTGATCAGGCATGTCCAGCTTACTTGACCACTTCAATCCACTGCTCTTCTAAAGGGGCGCCAATTCAGTCAAGAATGTTTTCGCTTCTTTCCAAGTTTACTATTTTAAGCTTATTGTTGTTAATGTTTTAGTGTGGGGTTGCCCTTTGAACATCTAAATAACCCACAAAGGAAATACCTAGAAATGAGTAGGGTTAATCGAACAGCTTATTGTGGTGCATGAATAGCACTCTGCTGAGGCTATGCTTTTTCTGTAAGTAGTGGTCTTGCCAAAGACCAGCGGTGGATTGGCACATACCCTGTGTGTAATAATGAAGATATTCGCTCTGCTTCCTTTAATTATTGTCTTTGATGTATGCTCAGTCTGGCTTTGGATACCAGAAAAATATCTCTTTCAGAACATTGATGTCATTCAGTTTAGATGATGTAGATTCCAAGCAAGCTCAAGCATCTGTCTCCACTTCAGGACACCATCATAGTCAATGTATGCGATGCAATGCTAGGGTTAAATCCACAATTCCATGTGTACACCAGTGATCCTATCACTTTTTAGTATTGTTACGCAAATTCGAGATCGTTGTGTTTTCTGGATAGTTAATTTATATTCTGCAACCAGTAACTATAGTGACAACTTCCTATGATGCATTTGTTATATTCAGGTGAACACTGCTGAGCAAAAGAACAGAGCCCTCGTATACTCAGCAGTGAAGCCACATGTTGGACTGGGACAGAAAATAGGCCAGGCTGCAAGATGTAAGTGGCTCCTTTTAGCAAATCAAGTAGCTAAAAAGTTGTCCATGTCTTCAAGCAGGGTAGTTTTGAACCTGTAACGAACCATTGTATAGGTGTTTTTCAAGTTATTGGGGACTGCATTAGTTTAGGTTTGTTGCAAGCACTTATGTGGTAATATCAGAGAAACGAACAGTAAAATCCATCCCACTAGACCATAAAACAGACCAACAAACAGACAAAAACAAACCCACGCACTAACCTATATGTCCAGCTCTTCTGGCACAGACAGTTTGCTCTATAAACCAGTCCAAACAGGAGAGGCGATTGCATAGGCACAGTTGTGGGGATCTATGAAGATGAACCACAAAAGATGATAATGTCACCATAGCACCATTCCATTACTGAATGTCTGTTGCTGGTTTTTCCCTTGCTTTGGCTCCTGAAAATGTATAAGTGTGTTTTGTGTGGAAACTGATTGCCAGAGCAACAGACATCTGTAGATTTTGATACAAAAACTCTTAAGAGGTGCTATGGGTTGGAGTTCTAACTCTCTGATGCACGTTCAAAGCCCCAAGATTGAAATAGAAAGTACATTTTACTATAGACATAACACAAGCCCACTGTGCAGTCTTTCATGGGCTCTGTTTTCAGTTTTTCTCCGTCCCTCTAGATGAGTTCAGGGACACAGCAGCAATCCAAACCAGCATGGATGAAAGAGTGCATTGGATTGGCGGATTTGGGTGATGGTGCATCAAAAGTTTGTGAAAGGGTGAATGTGAGGAGATTGGCTGTGAATGACTGGGTAAAGGTTAAACCTGGTGTAGTGGGAATGGGTATAACTAAGTTCAGGGGTCCATTTAAAATTAATCGGTTCATGACAAGTTTGTGACACTTTATAACGGTGAACACTGGAATTTGAGGATGGTTGCCCTATAAAAAAAGCAAAATGTGACAATCGTGGTGGAGTACAGTGTGAATCTGATTTGGATGAAAAGAAAAGAACAAATTTGGAAAAAATAGTGAAGATACCATTAGTGGAGATACCTTTATTTTACCACAAAGAATCTGAAGGCAACCTAAATATCTTCAGGATTTTGTGTGCCATTAAGTTTGCGTGTGGAAAATGTGGGCATATGTTCATTCTTCTAGGTGTGGTTTTTTTTTTTTTTTTTTTTTCGTTTTAGATTGGAAGGAATGAGAATATGTTGTATTCTCTTATTTTGTTGTAGTGTGCATTTCACTTTAAATGGAACATTCTAACTTTACTGATGTCATGATGCAACTTGGTGCTCACGTGTTTCTAGACTGTCAGTTGCTTCTTAGCCTTTGATGGGAACACCAGTTTTACTCTGTTACTTAAAATAAATAACCCTAACAATTCTAATGATATTCTTGACTGTTTAACTTCGGTTACATCAAAAACAATGTGATTGACCAATCCGAAAGAAGATCATGGAGGGTGAAGGAGGGGAGGGGAGGTCAAGCGTGAGACTCAGAAAGTGCAGTGATCAGGCATGTCCAGCTTACTTGACCACTTCAATCCAGGTCAAGTCAAGTCAAGAGATTTATATAGCGCGCTACATACCCATAGGGTCTCAAGGCGCTAGAGGGAGGGTGGGGAATTACTTGTCGAATATCCAAGTTTTAAGTTGCTTTCTGAATGCTAGGTGGTTCTGGGTAAGTCGAAGGTGAGTGGGAAGTGAGTTCCAGGTTTTGGCTGCCAGGTAGGAGAAGGATCTACCTCCCATGGTGGTTTTGTTGATGCGAGGTACCGTGGCAAGGGCTTGGTTGGAGGATCACAGCTGACGGGAGGGGGTGTAGAAGGACAATCGTGTGTTGAGGCATTCGGGCCCAAGATCGTAAAGTGCTTTGTGTGCGTGGGTTAGGAGGCGGAATGTAATCCTCTTATTAACGGGGAGCCAGTGGAGGTTTTTCAGGTGACCAGAGATGTGTTCTTTATGCGGGATGTCTAGTATGAGCCTGGCTGCTCTTCTAAAGGGGCGCCAATTCAGTCAAGAATGTTTTCGCTTCTTTCCAAGTTTACTATTTTAAGCTTATTGTTGTTAATGTTTTAGTGTGGGGTTGCCCTTTGAACATCTAAATAGCCCACAAAGGAAATACCTAGAAATGAGTAGGGTTAATCGAACAGCTTAATGTGGTGCATGAATAGCGCTCTGCTGAGGCTTCGCTTTTTCTGTAAGTAGTGGTCTTGCCAAAGACCAGCGGTGGATTGGCACATACCCTGTGTGTAATAATGAAGATATTCGCTCTGCTTCCTTTAATTATTGTCTTTGATGTATGCTCAGTCTGGCTTTGGATACCAGAAAAATATCTCTTTCAGAACATTGATGTCATTCAGTTTAGATGATGCAGATTCCCAGCAAGCTCAAGCATCTGTCTCCACTTCAGGACACCATCATAGTCAATGTATGCGATGCAATGCTAGAGTTAAATCCACAATTCCATGTGTACACCAGTGATCCTATCACTTTTTAGTATTGTTACGCAAATTCGAGATCGTTGTGTTTTCTGGATAGTTGATTTATATTCTGCAACCAGTAACTATAGTGACGACTACCTATGATATATTTGTTATATTCAGGTGAACACTGCTGAGCAAAAGAACAGAGCCCTCGTATACTCAGCAGTGAAGCCACATGTTGGACTGGGACAGAAAATAGGCCAGGCTGCAAGATGTAAGTGGCTCCTTTTAGCATATCAAGTAGCTAAAAAGTTGTCCATGTCTTCAAGCAGGGTAGTTTTGAACCTGTACCGAACCATTGTATAGGTGTTTTTCAAGTTATTGGGGACTGCATTAGTTTAGGTTTGTTGCAAGCACTTATGTGGTAATATCAGAGAAACGAACAGTAAAATCCATCCCACCAGACCATAAAACAGACCAACAAAAAGACAAAAACAAACCCACACACTAACCTATATGTCCAGCTCTTCTGGCACAGACAGTTTGCTCTATAAACCAGTCCAAACAGGAGAGGTGATTGCATAGGCACAGTTGTGGTGATCTATGAAGATGAACCACAAAAGATGATAATGTCACCATAGCACCATTCCATAACTGAATGTCTATTGCTGGTTTTTCCCGTGCTTTGGCTCCTGAAAATGTATAAGTGTGTTTGTGTGGAAACTGATTGCCAGAGATACAGACATCTGTAGATTTTGATACAAAAACTCTCAAGAGGTGCTATGGGTTGGATTTCTAACTCTCTGATGCAAGTTCAAAGCCCCAAGATTGAAATAGAATGTACATTTTACTATAGCCATAACACAAGCCCACTGTGCAGTCTTTCATGGGCTCTGTTTTCAGTTTTTCTCCGTCCCTCTAGATGAGTTCAGGGACACAGCAGCAATCCAAACCAGCATGGATGAAAGAGTGCATTGGATTGGCGGATTTGGGTGATGGTGCATCAAAAGTTTGTGAAAGGGTGAATGTGAGGAGATTGGTTGTGAATGATTGGGTAAAGGTTAAACCTGGCCGAGTGGGAATGGGTATAACTAAGTTCAGGGGTCCATTTAAAATTAATCTGTACATGACAAGCAGGGCCGGACTGGCTACCGGGCAGTTTGGAATGCTGCTGAGCTGGGGGCTGATTTCATTGATGGAGACCTGTGCGTACTAAACAAAATTCGTTTTGCTTTCATTATTTCAAAGCACACGCAGGTCTCCATGAACGAAATCAGCCCACATTGCAATTAAATCAGCCCCCAGCTCAGCAGCATTCCAAACTGCCCGGTAGTCAGTCCGGCCCTGATGACAAGTTTGTGACACTTTATAACGGTGAACACTGGAATTTGAGGAGGGTTGCCCTATACAAAAAAGCAAATTGTGACAATCGTGGTGGAGTACAGTGTGAATCCGATTTGGATGAAAAAAAAAGAACACATTTGGAAAAAAATAGTGAAGATACCATTAGTGGAGATACCTTTATTTTACCACAAAGAATCTGAAGGCAACCCAAAATATCTTCAGGGTTTTGTGGGCCATTAAGTTTGCGTGTGGAAAATGTGGACATATGTTCATTCTTCTAGGTGTGGTTCATTGTTTTTTTTTTTTTGTTGTTTTTTTTTGTTTTCGTTTTAGATTGGAAGGAATGAGGATGTGTTGTATTCTCTTATTTTGTTGTAGTGTGCATTTCACTTTAAATGGAACATTCTAACTTTACTGATGTCATGATGCAACTTGGTGCTCTCGTGTTTCTAGACTGTCAGTTGCTTCTTAGCCTTAATGGGAACACCAGTTTTACTCTGTTACTTAAAATAAATAACCCTAACAATTCTAATGATATTCTTGACTGTTTAACTTCGGTTACATCAAAAACAATGTGATTGACCAATCCGAAAGAAGATCATGGATGGTGAAGGAGGGGAGGGGAGGTCAAGCGTGAGACTCAGAAAGTGCAGTGATCTGGCATGTCCAGCTTACTTGACCACTTCAATCCACTGCTCTTCTAAAGGGGCGCCAATTCAGTCAAGAATGTTTTCGCTTCTTTCCAAGTTTACTGTTTTAAGTTTATTGTTGTTAATGTTTTAGTGTGGCGTTGCCCTTTGAACATCTAAATAGCCCACAAAGGAAATACCAAGAAATAAGTAGGGTTAATCGAACAGCTTAATGTGGTGCATGAATAGCACTCTGCTGAGGCTTTGCTTTTTCTGTAAGTAGTGGTCTTGCCAAAGACCAGCGGTGGATTGGCACATACCCTGTGTGTAATAATGAAGATATTCATGCTGCTTCCTTTAATTATTGTCTTTTATGTACGCTCAGTCTGGCTTTGGATACCAGAAAAATATCTCTTTCAGAAAATTGATGTCATTCAGTTTAGATGATGCAGATTCCAAGCAAGCTCAAGCATCTGTCTCCACTTCAGGACACCATCATAGTCAATGTATGCGATGCAATGCTAGGGTTAAATCCACAATTCCATGTGTACACCAGTGATCCTATCACTTTTTAGTATTGTTACGCAAATTCGAGATCGTTGTGTTTTCTGGATAGTTAATTTATATTCTGCAACCAGTAACTATAGTGACAACTTCCTATGATGCATTTGTTATATTCAGGTGAACACTGCTGAGCAAAAGAACAGAGCCCTCGTATACTCAGCAGTGAAGCCACATGTTGGACTGGGACAGAAAATAGGCCAGGCTGCAAGATGTATGTGGCTACTTTTAGCAAATCAAGTAGCTAAAAAGTTGTCCATGTCTTCAAGCAGGGTAGTTTTGAACCTGTAACGAACCATTGTATAGGTGTTTTTCAAGTTATTGGGGACTGTATTAGTTTCGGTTTGTTGCAAGCACTTATGTGGTAATATCAGAGAAACGAACAGTAAAATCCATCCCACCAGACCATAAAACAGACCAACAAACAGACAAAAACATACCCACGCACTAACCTATATGTCCAGCTCTTCTGGCACAGACAGTTTGCTCAATAAACCAGTTCAAACAGGAGAGGTGATTGCATAGGCACAGTTGTGGGGATCTATGAAGATGAACCACAAAAGATGATAATGTCACCATAGCACCATTCCATAACTGAATGTCTGTTGCTGGTTTTTCCCTTGCTTTGGCTCCTGAAAATGTATGTGTGTGTTTTGTGTGGAAACTGATTGCCAGAGCTACAGACATCTGTAGATTTTGATACAAAAAACTCTCAAGAGGTGCTATGGGTTGGATTTCTAACTCTCTGATGCAAGTTCAAAGCCCCAAGATTGAAATAGAATGTACATTTTACTATAGCCATAACACAAGCCCTCTGTGCAGTCTTTCATGGGCTCTGTTTTCGGGTTTTCTCCGTCCCTCTAGATGAGTTCAGGACACAGCAGAAATCCAAACCCTCTTTCATTTATGAATAACACATTCAAAGATAGCACTAACAAAACGGGGACATGTAATTAAAAGTGTTTAAGATCCTCAGTCTAGTGCATAACATAGGAAAGCTAAGAACAAAGAATGCTATATCTGAAGCTAAGCTAAACTATAGCTAAAGCATTAAATAGCAAACCTGCTTTTCACATTTCAGTGTTTCCAAGAAAGGCTGGTTTCAGCTATCTTTTATCATATCTCTGCAGAGGAATGAAAAATATTTGCTCCTGGTGAAGAATGCCTTCTGCAGGGCTTCTGAAATCAATTGTCTGACTGAGAGCAACTAGCTCTGCAATCTGGCGTGACTTCTGGCGATAATTCAAGTGCACAGAACTTTCTTAATCATTGGTTAGGTCCTGGGGTTTATATAACACTTTAGAATTGATTTTATCTCATATTTAGAAACAAAACAGGGGATGGAGACACTAAGGGCCTGTTATACATCTTGACAGGTGGCCGATTCTCAACCGGGGCAATGTAGGAAGTTACTCTGTCACTCAGGTGGAGATGCCACCCACCGAATTTAGAAATGACTGCCACGTTGACAGTTATTTCTAAAGAATTGGCAGGTAGCCATTGTGGCGGTTCCTGTCAATAATTTTTCAGTTTGGTGCAGGGCTCATCAACATGACGGAGCCTTGCACCAAACTGGTTTCTTTTTTCTTTTCAAAATGAAAATCCCAAAACAGTATTTTCTTTTTGAAAATAAAAAATAAAATGCAGATCCCCAAAAAGTTGAGACATTCAAAACTTTCTATCAGACGTTATATGCCGACAATGACTTAGGGCACCGGAAGGCTCATACCTTTCTTGATTCAAGCACGGTCACCCGCCTTCCAGATTCCCTCGTGGCCCAACTTGATTACCATGTACAGGTCGAGGAAGTGATCTCAGCAATTGCTCACTTAAAAGTGAATAAATCCCCAGGCCCTGACTGGTTCCTGGCAGAATTCTTTAAGGTTTTTTGCCAGGAGTCGGCACTGCTGTTGACGTGGCTGTTCAACTCCTTCCTTGAAACTGGGACGCTCACTGATTCTTTGTTGGAGACCTCGATCTCTGTGCTCCTAAAGTCCTTTAAAGATCCCAGCAAATGTGGGTCGTACCGCCCTATCCCCTACTTGATACAGACGACAACAATTTTGCAGGGATCCTGGCAGCCTGGCTACACCCACTGACAGCTCTCTCATCGCTCAGGACCAAGCAGGGTTTTTATTCCTACCCGTCAAGGAGGAGATAATACTAAGTGACTCCTACACTTAATGGATGGCATCCATTGATCTTGAAAAAAAGCATTGCTCCTGTCAATAGAAGCAGAAAAAGCATTCAACAGAGTTCGCTGGAGTTATCTCTTTGACAAGCTCCGCCATATCGGATTTGGAGATCCGTTTATTATATGGGTTGGCTGCATCTACCGGGCTCTGCGAGCTTTTGCCCGAGTGAATGGGTTGTCATCAGATCTGTTCTTGATAGACCACGGCGCTATCTCCCCTCCTCTTTGCTCTTTACCTGGAGGCATTAGCACAAGGAATCCAAGACCACCCACAAATTGAGGGCATCTGATTCAGAGGGGGCACCCACAAAATCAGCCTGTACACAGATGACGAAATTCTCTCAAAAACGAACCCACACACCTCCCTACTGGCCTTGTTGGGTGAGCTGGAGAGCTTTGGGACAATCTCAGACTTTAAAGTGAACCTGAGCAAATCACAGATCCTGAATCTATCTGCCCCCTTGGCATGTGAGAAGAGCCTGTGAAATACATTTCCTCGGCAGTCGGCGAAGCAATCAATACCTTACCTGGGTATCCTCCTGGCCACGACTCTTCCTAGGACCCTTGCGCTAAATTACACTATGCTTCTTGATCAAACAGCAATGGCACTGGATGGATGGTCCCGCCTGAAGATGCGGGAAGGCCAATAAAAATGACACTACTACAGTGCATTCTATATATTTTTCGGACACTGCCACTGGTCCTGCCACCAATGGCCTTACGCACACTGCAATTGGCCATCAATACGTTTATTGGGGAGGTAAGAAGCCACAGCTGTCCATCGCTCAACTAAAGCAGCCCAAACGGGTAGGTGAAGTGGGGCTGGCGTTGGTCCATAGGTATCTCCAAGCGGTGCATCTCCACTATATAATTGAGTGGAACCGCCCGCTCTCTGAAAAACACTGGTCCTTTTATGGACCAAACAGTGGCGGGAGCAAATATCTGTTGGGAGGCTTGGCTCCCACATAAACATAGAGCTTGGAGATTATATTCCTCCCCAGTCACTTCCTCTACTTTGAAAGTGTGGGACACAGTAGCCGATAAATAAAGCCTAACAACTTTCCATTCTCTTATGTCGGCAATAGTGGATAGCCCTGACTCCCCCCCAGGCTGCAAGTCAGAGGTATTCCAGAGATGGAGAGAACAGGGATGCAAATGGGTAGGATCACTGTTTGACCCTGCCAGGGTTGTTCCGTTTTAGCAGCTGAGGCTGGACTATGACCTCCCCCTGACTGACGCTTTCCACTTTCTCCTGTTACGACATTGGGTCACCTCTCCGGGATATCACGCAGCAGCCTCCTGGCCACTCACGGTCTTTGAGAAGTGGCTAGTGCACAAAAAGGATGATAAGCACGTAATCTCTGAGCTTTACACCATGCTCTCTTCTGGGAGGGAGTGAGGACGCACCAAGGGACAGCTGAGATGGGAAAAGGAGCTGGGTAGGGCCCTTTCGGATAAAGAGTGGGTGGACATACATTTCAGGGCACACCACACGGTTCACAGCACTGCGGTGACTGAATCGGCCTACAAACTAATAACATACTGGTATCTCACACTGGCCGCATTTATAGTTGGGATTCAAAAGGTTCTGAGAAATGCTGAAGGTGCTGCGGCATTACGGGCTCTCTGGTGCACTTACTTTGGCATTGCCCAAGACTGAGTCGTTTTTTTAAGCTAGTCTTGGATGATTTTGATAAAGCTTTTGATACCATGCTTCTGCTCTTCACAGCCTACACCTTATTAGGGATGTATGTGGTAGTAGTGGACCCAAATGGGCAAATTACTGCACCTCTCAACTTGACTTTTTTACAATCACTTAGTTAGTGAGTAACATTCCCAGACGAACTGTAAATATAAAGGTGCTATCGCAATTCTGACACCCAGCTACCAAAAGTGACTGTTGTCTATTAGATACCTAATGTCAAACCAATATGCATACCGATAGAACTGCATTCAGCACCCTCCTAAACAGTTTGTACAACCATGAAAAGTCATGGATATTCTCGAACATGAATACAATATTTAATAATCCTTAAAGAAGAACATGTACATCAATTTCCCTGCAATATGCTAGTCCAGATTTCTGATATTAAAAGTAAATAACGGGTATCATTCACTGCATCGGTACAGACGGATATTTCAGCATATGTTTCCAGTGACACTGGGGAGGGAGCTTACCAAGGACTTCTGCAAATTTCTCTATTACTGCACCAAAACTTTGGATCGCTGGAACAGCACTTTAATGAATTGAGTAACTTACTTTTTTTTCTGAAACTTGAATTTAACCATATAGGCCAAGGATACCGTACATGGTTTATAATTGGATTCATGAATGATACCAGTTATTTATTTTTAATTTCAGAAATCTGGACTAGCATATTGCTACAACTGTTAAACACAGACGTTCATGAAGTTGTCTGTAGCACTCAAGACCAATGGGATCAGATATACAGAATTGCCTTGAAAGAGTCTTTTTAAGACGAAACAAGTGTTGGCTGACCTGTGCTGCAAGTGTCAATATACAGAATGCAGAATAAACCAACAGTGAAAAACTTGGAGTCTGACAACTGGATCTTGTGTTATTTTGTTTACCAGGGAAATTGATGTACATGTTCTTCTTTAAGGATTATTAAATATTGCATTCATGTCCGATATTCTCCATGACTCTTCATGCTTGTACTAGCTGTTTATGAGGGTGCTGAACGTGGTACTACTTGTATGCGCCTTACTAGGGTTGCCGAATCTCTGACGTTTCCCCTATGCTCCCTGAAAGGGAGACAAACGGCGCTGGCATTGTTGGCGGCACGCAAAGTAATTCTGTCTCACTGGGGCACCGCAACTATATCAGATCACACGGCATGGCTGCACAAACTATGTTTAACCCTAGCCATGGAAAGCCTATCCTTGGTTGCGGATTACAAAGGGGAGGAATATGCCGAGTTGCGGGCCCCTTTTATACAGATTCTCTCAACAGACCTGCGAGAGGTAAAATGCCCCAAATACCTACAAATACTGAGATTTCTCCCTAGGAGTTTGGAGGAGGCGATACAGCCTGCACAAGAAGGTGTCCATGGTTCCGCGAACGACCTAACTGGCAATGCATGAGTCATATGGCTTAGTATAACTTGAGACCGGTGCGGAGTCTCTTTGTATACTTTTGATTTTGCTGTTGTTATGTTTAAAGATTATTTTGCTATGATTTTCTCATAACATGATCCTAATAATGCTGCCAGCCTCCGGGTTGTAGGCATAGAAGCTGTGTATATTCGCCCTTTGCTCTACACTGCTGGCCAAGTGGTTGTAGGCACTCTGCTGTGTAATAGGAGATTTGGATTGCTTTTAATAAACATAATGGTTTCATAAAGACCACTTTACAGGAAGAAGATTTTACCCAATGATTTTTTATTGAAAATGCATTGGTAAACGGTGGTCATTCGTAACTTTATAAGTCTGGCAACATTCTTCTTGATTTAAATATGGCTTCACAGGTGCATATTTAAGCAAAGAATATTGGGGGAAAATGTAAATACTTTAAAAAGGAGCTAGATCACTCTCAGTGGATTTTTTGAAAACATATTGCAAATGGTTGGCAAAATGTTCATGTTTTCTGAAAAAGTAGGGATCTCCCAGAATGCTAGTACATGTGATGTTACAGAGGTCAGAGAGAGTGATGTTACTTGCCCACCATTGATTTTTGGAGACAGTAAGCCACAGATTGTATCTTGGCAGAATAATCCGTGACCTTTTTGACTGAAAGATACTTTTTAGACCGTAGAACCTTCTTCTTTCTTAAACTCAGATTTTCACATGGGAAAAGTAAACTATATCTACCTTTTTTCAGAAACAGAATTGTTATTTATGTTACATACCATACTGTCCCACTGAGATAAACTCACACTTCCTTCAGCTGCAACCCAGTTGTGCCCCACCAGCGCTAAAGCTGTCCCTGGCCATCACTATGAGGATTGACGTTTTGTGTGTGCAGAAGAGAACAAGCATTTGCAATGCATTATGTCTCGCATTTACGCTAGTTTAAGCTTTTGGCATTGTAAATGACAATGCCTTTCATTTATCTGTTTTAGCGCCTTAACCACGGCTGTTTTTCCTCCGCGGTGTGGGCGTTCTAAAGGGTGGGCAGGGCTTCGTCGGCACAGAATGGGTTAAAAAACGAAACATAAATGAAAGGCATTGCCGTTTACAATACCAATAGCTCAAACTCAAGTAAATGCGAGACCTATTACATTGCAAATGCTTGTTTTTTTAAGTGAGTGCTTGAAGTAGGAGGACAGAATAACAGACGCAACAAAGAACAAGCATTTGCAATGCAATAGGTCTCGCATTTATGTGAGTTTGAAATATTGACATTGCAAATAACAATGCCTTTTATTGTTGTTTTCGTTTTAAAAAACATAAATAAAAGGCAATATCATTTACAATGCCAATAGCTTAAACTCAGGTAAATGCAAGACTTATTGCATTGAAAATGCTTGTTTATTACTCATTTGTCTGCCCATAGCATGTTCCAGGGAGACTGGCAAGCTTCTTGTAACACTACTTGAATAGAAAATGTGGTGCGTCTCGGCTGTTCCAAGTCTGTCGCTAAAGATTTGCCATGCCCTGTGACGTAAGAAGATGCACCGTTCCTCAGCGTGCTATCAAGGGACAGGCTAGTACAAGACAGCATTGTGCCGTATGTCCGAAATGATTAATGCCACCCTGTAAAATGAACAAAGAGTCTATTTAAACTGCGTCTATGCTGCTGCAGGGGCTCCTAATGCAACAACAGTGAGAACCCCAAGGATGTTGTGATGTTGTAATGTGTAGAAAAATACGTTTTAAAAAAGATGCAAAATTGGTGCTCCTATGTAAATCCTGTTTTGCTTTTTACCCCAGGATTCGTACATAGTTTGTGAAGCCTGAATTTTAGTAGGTGAGGGGGGAGGCAGGGTGCGTAAAGATTTGCAGATAGTGTCATGAGGTTTGGTTTTACGACGGAAGTGAAGGCCTAGGGACCTGGGGTGGAAAGTGGAGATGAATTGAATGGGAAGCGATTGCATTGAGTTGGGGCAAGTGCAGGGTGGTAGCCACGCTCAGTAGGATTTGGAGGATTTTATGGGGTGGGGGGATTGTTTGTAGTGTTGAGAAAGGGGGAGCCATGGTTTGAATGGAAGGCTGAATGATGTAGGGTGTGACTAGAAACACCTAAATGGTGTTATTAGAAGCGCTGTCTCCATAGCAGAGGATGTCAACGTGATTTTAGTAGGGCCGCACTGCGCCAGACGCCTGCTTCTATGTGTCAGAACATGTATTTACCCACAGCGCTCCTGTTTCAAGTTCCCTCCCGACTCACAGCCTGGTCTGCTGCCTGCATTCCCACACCCCCCCTCCACTCTCGAGATGCCCCTCAGCGTACAGCCAGCAGCAGTGCAGCCCAGTGCTCCAGATCACACTGAACAGAGACATATCAAATAACATCCAGTCTCTGCCCCCGCATACAACCCCTATCAGTCACATTACACACATACCATTGACTGCTGCTCTCAAGGACATTACATCACAGAACAGGGTAGCTGATGTAACCACAGGAGTGGGAAAGCGATCAGCTGTAGAGGGAACACAAGATAGGAAGAACAGTTATAGCTTGCCGTCTAGAAAGGAGGAAGGAGGTGGCACTTTTTATATCCACGTGTCAAGCACCGGCTCCTCATCCCAAGAGGCAGCTGCTGCCTCCCAGACCTGCTAATTCCATCAGGGAGCGGAGTCCTACCTTGTCACCAAATGCTTCATTGCTGTAATCGTGCTCACAACATGGTGAAAGAGCTACATCTCACACAACAATAGTGTGAATAGAGGCTCCTAATCTGACTCTGGCAGGGCCTCTAAAAGAGGTTAAATAACAACAAAGCCTTATCAAAAAGTAAATGGTCTTTCAAAGACCTGTGGAGTACTCAGGTGCGGCTGGCAGCTCTGTGTGTGCCCGGGAAGCTGTCCCAGCCTGGGCTGACACTTCTTAACGCTCTAAGGAGGGGGGGACCCCAGACGGCAGCACACCAAAATGTACTAGTATTTTCCCATTTTTATATATAAATACAGATAAAGGAAAATGTGTTTTCCATCTGTATTTATATGTAAAAATCCGTAAAAACTGAAAACCGGGAGCCCTATTTATGTATGATTGTTCTTCACTTTCTGAGGAGGTCAAATAGTCTTTATTACACATGTGGTACAACGCATACAATATTGTAATTCTGATATCTCTTACTAGTGCCTGATTATTCCAAGGTGTGAATGTCATGTTATTAATATAGATGTCTGTGCTTTGTTTTCTGTTAGCAAATTAAGCATCAGTATTATTATCTTTATGAATGAATTTTATAAAAGAAAATTGGCAAAATCCATTAATTAACTAATTTCTAAAAAGGAACGCAAATTTCAGCTTTTATTATTTCAGCCAAAGCTCCGAGAAGTGCTTAATTTGAGCAGGTGGTTCGGCTGGAGGATGAAAGGGGCTTGAGATAGAATCAAAATTAGGCACCCTTGTATTCCACAACCATGTCATTCCGTGGCAATAGCCGCCTAAGAAAATAATGTGGGCTCTTTTACTTGTGTTTAATAAATTAATCACTCAGTTCAACAATCAACAAATACAGCTCAGATCCTATTACGTCATGCTGATGAATCCTAAGCACACTGAAAGCTAAGGAACCCCTTGGAACTCTCAAAAACTAAGTCTCTGAGAGGAATGCATTTTGTAAACAGATAACAGGTGGCTGTGACAATAGTGTAAGTGCAGGTATACCAACATATTAAATATGCAGAAACCCCCCAAAACTTTAACACGTTACTGAAATAACATCTCTGAACAGATGAGGTGCACATAAATGCACGGACACACACACACACACACGCACACACACACAAACACCCACACACACACACGCACACACACGCACACACACACATACATACCCCTCTGCAGTACAAGCTCCCCAAAAACAGTAGATACCACATTTAGGAGTGTGAAGATCACAGTGTGGAAATAGTGTAACCTTTCTCCCATACTTAAAATGGGTACAACATGAAAGAGCAATGCAAGCAAATGCCAATATCACCAATAGTGATCCATTAACTCGAGTCAATGGGTGCTTGTGGCTGCCTCAAGACGTGGTCCACCTCACTGGACAGATGTGCAGACAGCCTCTGAGCAGTCACTTTCTCTGTTCTTGCAATTCTCAGCCAGTGAGCAAATTGCATGCTTTCATCAATCACGCCAATCAGGAGACCACTAGGAATCCGAGGCCCACTATCCTACCAAAGATGAACTGTAGGTCCAGCCAGCGTGCATCACCAAAGGACAAAAGTTACTGAGTCAATGGACCCCGTGAGCCCATGAGCAGAAGAAACAATCGTCTATATGGGGTACCGGATAAACGAACTCTTTGGCATACAAAGTGTATTGGACATACAAATTAAATCGAGCCACAAGAACTCCCTCAAAGACTGCTCCCCTAAATTCCACTTGAAGAGACATGGACCAATGAGCATAACCACTTAAGTTCTGTCCACTGAGAATAGTTTAAATAGCCCCAGAGGTTAATGTAGGTACTGAATTATCAGGCGAAAATTATTTACGATGCCCTTTGATGATTTTTACACTGATTGCATTGTGTGTCAGTATTAAATTATTTTTCTTTCAAAAACTAAAGTAATAGCTGGACAGTGATATATTAAATGTCATCCATTGTTTTTGAGTGTTCAGCCTGTTACTGCACACCATCTAACTGAGAAAGCCTTGGATTTCTAATCTTTGCCACTCTGAGAGTCAAGTGCTAAAATAGTGTAATTTCTGCTGTTTTTCGTTCAATAGTAGGGTTAAGCCCCAGAAAAAACAATGGAAAACATAAGATAGCTGCATGTAGCACACAGTGAACCAAAAAAAAGCAGACATACCTTTCTTAGATTAGAGTACTTATAGCGCATGGCTGCCTCGGCAAAAAGGTGTCCCAGCGTTAGAGCAGAACATAGTGAACAAATAAAGAGAACTAAATCTGAGAGAAAAGCCAGGTTTTTACGTGCCGTCTGAAGGTCTTATGATCTGGTTCAGCACGAATGAAAAGAGGGAAGGAGTTCCAGAGTGTTGGTGCCAGGCTTCTAAAAGACCGGCCGCCGGATCTGGCCTTACGTATACGCGGAGTGCGTGCAAGACACTGGTTTGAAGAGCGCAGTGCTCGAGCTGGAGTGTACAAGATGCACAGCACATTAAGAATGTCTGGGGCTATACCTGTCAGTATCTTGTGTGTGGTACTGAGTGTCTTAAAGCTGACCAGCTGCTCAATGGGCAGCTAATGAAGACGATGGAGGAGGTTGGAGGCATGGCTGAACTTCGGCATAGCAAAGATGGTACGTGCTGCGCATTCTGGACCCGTTGCAATCTCTTCATCACAGATTTGTTAGAACCAAGGAGAAGAGCATTGTAATAGTCCAGACGGGCCAGTAATGTGTACTTCAATTCAAAAATGCATCCAAGGAATTGCTCTGGGGCATACAGCTGCCATGCTCATAACCTGTCTGCAAACTGTGTAAACATGGCATATAATTGAAGGGTATGGAGTGGAGCAGAGTGAAGAGGTGTAGAGTGTTGAAGAGAGGAGTAATGTAAAGTGAAATGGTGTACTGTGGAGAATGCATGGTGTGATAGCGCACTGCCTTCACAGACAGCACATTTCCAGTTGAAAATGGCCCTTACATTTGCACAGACACACAGTTTTACTGCGCACAAATGATTAAGGGCCCGATGTAGTTAAATCCCATTTACCGATTTTGAAATACCGAATCCTACCGATTCGGTATTTCAAAATCGGTAAATGATATGTAGGTCCCAACATCTGGATTCGTTACTGAATCCTTAACAATTCTTTAATTCGGTAATTCATTCCTATGGGCTTTGAAGCCCATAGGAATGATTAGGCATTACCGATTCGGTATTTACCGAATCGGTAATTAAAGAATTCACAAGGGTACAGGGGGTGTCACTTTGACACCCTCTGGCACCCCCAAAACAGGCACAGGTGCCATGTGGCAGGCATACCTGCCCTAAGAGCAGGTCTGCCTGTCACATGACATAGGTGTGCATGCACACATGTGCATGCACACCAGAATCGGTATTTTACCATGGATTTGTATTACCGAATCGGTAATTATTTTACCGATTCGGTACATATTACCGAATCGGTAAATTTACCGATTCGGTAATGATACCGATTCGGTAAAATTACCGAAAATGTGCCCCTACATCTCAATAGCCCTTTACCGATCGGAAACGGCCGAAAATCGGTATTTTCGGCCGATTCCGATCGGTAAAGGGCTACCTACATCTGGCCCAATGTGTGGAAATGTCATCACCTAGTGAATTGATTTGTTTAGATAGTATTAAAATATTTGTTTCCACCACACTTTAGAATTACAAAACAAACTGCATCATTTCCAATGCTCTCATTCTGAAAAATGAGTTGGTTTGGAGGTGTGCTAGAAAAGATTACACCCTACAACCTATCCTCTTACATGGGTACTCAGCAGGATGGACTGTCACATACACTCTCTCACATTGAAGTCATCCAATGAAAAGTAAACACCAAGTTCACGTGGAGTACAAAGCCTGATATTTGACCTCTGTCTTTGAATGCACAGTAAATGAGAATGAGACAAGAGAAGAACAAGATTTAATGCTTGTTAACAGATAGTGAGTACTCATGGAAGAGACTAAGTCATGCTGGACATCCTAAAACAACAAACAAAGGACAGAGGCAGCTAAGAAAGATGCACTCTGTAGAGTGGTTAAAAAAAAAGAAAAAATAGGTCCCAAACTGTGAGCAGTGTAAGGACACAAGTACTTGGGCCATGCTCTAGGGGAAGGTCACATGCAAGAAGAGGTAAGTGCCTCCCACAGAACTGACCATTGTGAAGCAAGCGATTGAGAGTGGCCTTGAAGCCCACCAATGGTAAGCAATGGGATGGTTCCAAGCACACTAACAGTAAACAAAATGTCTTTAAGAGACAGCACATGTGCTATCTAAGCAAGACCTAAAAAGAGGAGTCTGGAGAGATACAGATTGGGGGTACACTCCATTCATAGTATGATGCACCAAAAACAGCTAGAGGAAAATTCCAATTTCACATGATCAAGGTGAATCCTAACTTTATCACAGATCGCATCTGCTAAGCAAACACTGCCTAAATGAATAGATGTAACTCAGGGAAATTACATTGTACTCTAGGATTGACACTTTGGTCATAATAGAAATAGTTGTGTAAAGGTCCAACGGGGGGCAGGGCTTGGGGTGTATAATGGTGATTTAAATGCATAGCCCTGCAATATATACTGAAAGGCGAGGGTTTTACAGCAGCAATCCTAAAGTTACGAGTCAGCCCCAAAAACCTTGAGTGTTGCACTATGGAAATCTGTGGGCATTAGAGAGAGTTATTAGTACATAGAGGGCATGGGGACTTCTCATGGCCTGCATCACAACCACAGCAGAGGAACTGCACAACTGTGAAAATCTCCCTGCCAAGAAAATAGGTGACAGGCTAACAAGAGGGTGAACCTACAGTCTGCAGACTCTAAGAAAAAAGAATCCAGTTCCAGCCCACAATACCTGCACACATAGCAACCACCTCTGATTCTCAGCAAAATCTGAGCTGCAGGAGCTGAGCAAGCCGAACCTTGCGAAGTGAGCACTCCTGCGCTCTTACATTTTCAGAGACTACTAACACCATCATTACATATCCATGTGAGCAGAATTTACACCTGCCATTACCACATGACACAGTCCCTGCACATGCTGCTCTGGTGTAGCCCAAAGATTGAATTATGGAAATGAACACAAGTTAACAAGAAACTCAGCACCACGTAGTCAAATGACTAAATGGATCAGTTAGACTTCTCCTGCGCAACATGAAACTTGACGTCAGTCTGGAAGGCAGAAATCCTCTATAATTTAATAAAATATTCTGTGTTTTTGAATCTCATGTTTTACTTTTGCAATGCATGTGAAAATAAAACACCAAACACATGAAACACAGTGGAGCACATATTGCACTGTTCAAGGACTGTTAGGGCTGGTTCGCAGATACAATACTACGACAAGCATGTATACTAGAATAGAAAGATATAAATGCACGTTAATACATTCACGTTAGTTACCTGTGGATTTTGGACTGGTACTGTTTCAGCAAACTGTGCATGTCAGAGATGTGCAGGGAGCAGTGGGTGTAAGATCGCCAGTAATCCCCATAAAAATACCCTTTGAGCCATCCTTCTCCCTCCATCTGACATGTCACAATCTTCCCTCAAGCCTGTTGAATGGCTATTTCCATTGTACATTATTATACACTAACTGGTTACACGCAAGGTGTTATAACCCATTCACAGATATATATAATCAGCGATCCAATGCCTAGTAGTCACTGGACCTGCTGAGCTGAGTGGTGTGCACATGCCCGAGATAGGGTCACGATCAGGCCAGGTCATGTGGTGCATTGTCTCTGGGGCTCACCACAGCACAGACCAGAATTCTTACAGGAATAGTTGTCAGAGGCTGAGCAGTTTTCCACGCCCCTACTCCCAGTATTCTTGAAGATGACAAGAGCTCATTGTCCTCCTGACCAGTAGTCCCCATATAACTTCTCTACAACTCTCCCCCTCAGATGCTGAATCCAGCTTTCCCCTCGACCCTGTAACAAACCTTTCCTCGAACTCACATGCCCCAGAGTCACAATCGCTAAGTAAATGTTAGAAATTTAGAAACGTTCTTCACTCTCCCGCTTCCACTTACTTTCTCTTTCTATCTGCTCTGGTATCTCTTCATCCACCGCTTCACTTTTCCATCCTCAGGTTCATCCTTCTTCACCTGGAGCTCTCACTAACCTCACCTAGGCCTAGATGTAGGTAATTTTATTTTACCACTTCTTAAATACCGAATTTTACCGATTCAGTATTTAAGAAGTGATAAAATAGAGGGGGGGGGGGGGATGTAGGTATTACAGAATCGGTAAATACCGAATCGTTAAGATTCGGTATTTACCGATACTGTAAATACCGATTCGGTACTGCCCATTGATTCCTATGGGCATTGAAACCGATTCCAGCAAGGGTGCAGGGGGTGTCACTTTGACACCCTCTAGCACCCCAAATACAGGCATGTGTGCCATGTGGCACACATAAATGCCCTAAGGGCATGTCTGTGTGTCACATTGCACAGGTGTGCATGCACAGATGTGCATGCACACCTGAAATCGGTATTTTATCACACAATATGATTGTGTGGTAAAATACCGACTCTTAAGGGACTGTGGCACTCTTAGGAGTGTCACCTACATATGGATTTACCGATTCGGTAAATATGCAGATTCAGTATTTTACAGAATCGTTATATTTGCCGAATCGGTAAAATTACTGATTCTTAAAATAACATGCCCCTACATCTGAAAACCCTAATACCGGTCAGAAACGGCCGAAATCGGTCGTTTCCGACCGGTATTAGGGCTCCTACATCTGGCCCCTAGTGACAACACTGTCATTTATCCTCCTGTCGCTCCACCTCTACCACTTCTTTCAGGTCTCTCTGTTACAAATCGACTAGAGCTTGTTTACCCTATTCTCCTCACTATGACACTTCCTTGTCTTACAGCTACTCATTTCATGTCTATGACTAAAACTCCTTATACATTGCTGCCTCTTTGTCTAAATCTCTTGCGATATCTTCTGCCCCTCACATCACTGTATGCAAGTGGCATTAAATGCTGCCAACCTTTTTCCAAAAGTTAATGGGTCTGGGTGTGCTTCCAGACCCTCACTGACTACTTACCTTTCAGAAGCCTCCAGGTGCTTTTAGTCCCCTTGAGAGTGAGTTCACTTCTTCTTGGAATACATTGCTGCTGCTCCACCACCCTCTGCAAATGGGAGATGGGAGGCACTCAGCCAAGCAAGTTTCTAGCATGGCACTGCCCCCTTTCAAAAATATACCTCTTCAACCCTCCGGGAAAAATGCATGTGCACACAGCGTTCTAATCTAGGGTAGAATGTAAACATTTGCCTGTGGAAGACAAAGCAATGCAAGGTCTACCTTCGAAAATGAGTTTTGAACGAGAAGGTAATATGAACAAATATGTGTAACCATGTAGTAAAGTAATTTTACTCTACTCTTGCCACGCATGCTCCAAATGTGTAAGTGAGCGAAGTAGGAACTTTGTGAATTTTTTTTGCAAGACAGGAATTTGTTGAATTTCCATGACCAGACTTACTTTTTCAGACTTTACTCTGGTTCAGAACATTATACACACGGAGATTGTGCTAAATGACGTTTGCACATGTGCACAAGGTTTTCATTTTGTCACATAACACTCTATAGTATGCGCACACCGTGACATTCCCTCCTCCCCAATTTCCCTCACCTTACCACCCGCTACACCCAAGAACTCTCAGAATCAGGATATGTTGTCCATGGTGTAGCCTTTTATTTACTTCAAACTAAGTAATTTACCACAGACCATTACCAAAGAAACGTGGCCTTTTTGGATATATAACAATTATTCACAGCATCACACTTTAGCTGCATCAACATGTCAACGGTAATAAGTGAATTAGGCACAAAATAACACTTTAATTTTAACTCGGCCATACACTAAAACAACTTGGCCGTACCTTTGAACTTTACATTTTAACTTTTTAACTCGGCCGTACACTAGATCTTGGCCGTACATTTGAACTTGGCTGTCTCGGCCACCAAAGTTCCACTCTGCTGAGCACATTGTGCTGGCAGGCCCCAATGCGCTACAGGCAACAGTTGCACTGCTTGACATCCAGGTCACCGCATTCCGCACCGGCCCACCAGGATACCTGAACACAGTCCTCCTCCCCAAGATTCTACTTAGTTCATCCGTTGTGAGTTAGGGCAGTAGAGTCCAGGACTACCGGCAGGACAGTCCCTCCTCCCTGCCGACCCACTGCACATGTGGAATCCACCCCCTCCTGGGGTCCATCGAATGGCTGCACCTCCATTGTTGTGCATCCCTCTTTGTTGTTAACTGTCAGCGCTCCACCTCCGTGAAGCCTTGCTCAACTGCATCAACGACGCTCCTGTAGCCAGGCTGTGGTCCGAGGGGAAAAGAGACCTTGGCCAGGGGCCCTAGATGAGGCTCAGCCCGTGGCGCTACTTAGGGCATCCCTCCCCTAGGCAAGGGGGGCGCCCGTTCAATCCAGTAAACTCACAAATCAGTGCAGACTAACACAGGTCCTTCTAACATAGGCTAGACTCACAAATTCACAGAAACAGCACAAGAAACACAGATATGTTCCAGGCTTCTGCGACTGTTACTTGGAGGGGCGGGCCAGGCATGAAGCCGTGGGAGGCCATAACCAGGCTCCACATTTCAAGGCATACTGCCCATCCTACCAGCCATGTTTACTAGGCCCATGTGTAACGTGCTGCTCCAGTCCACACTTGTTTCATTGAACTCTGGGACTTGTAGTCCTGTTTTATAATGGAGTACAGAACACCACAATGCCCAAAATTCAGAGGAAATGCCAGGACTTTATCACTCCATCATGAATAGACCTAGAAAATGTAAAAAGGGCTGCTGTCCCCTCGTGCGTGGTGCGTTGAATATGCGCAACCATGTTCTGTGGGTAGAGAGCAGCACCATACTTTCAAGCATGGTTCTAGGGTCGGGGGACAGCAGTCCACCTGCATCGCACACACAGAGCAGCTTGTATATGAGGGTTAAAGACAATTTGCAGAGTTTGGGCCTGTGATGCAGACTTGAGGGGTGTCAATTACTTTGTTCAATAGGTAGACACAGACTTTGCTAATGATACCCAACCATAACAGCGCTGAAAAGCCAGCGGGAAAAACTGATATTTTCTTATTTTTACTGAACAACTCATCTTCACCATTCCACGAACAGCATCTATGTGGCTCTTGATATGTCTCACTGGGCTTTTATATTGAGGGCAGCGAAAAATTAGAGAAAGAGTTAGGCAGGTTGCCTGCCACATCTATTGTAAAATTAGCTGTTTGTAATTCCTTTACAAAGTGCATGCTGCTGTGTATTTTTTTGAAAGGGTAGCTGACAACAATTTTCGAGCCTGAGAAGTTTGTGAGATACAGACTAGTAACTGGATCATTCTCTGCAGGGCCGACCTTCAGAGAAGTTGAAACACATGCTCAAAGCCAACCAGCCTCCTTCATTGCTCCCTCGATTGGGCAAATGCCTCTTTCAGGCCCAGTTATGGCCGTCACAGCTCAACTACATGGTTTTTCGGAATGTATTGTATCATAACGACAGGAGACTCAGCAACTGCAAACCATGTTTGAAAACAGATTTCAGAGGTTGTAGGTAGGCAGAATGAGGAAACATTTTTCATTTGTTATGCTGTCACCTGGCCTGTCTGTTCCTCTCCTTTGCTGCTGGTCTGTGTGGTCTGTATTTTATAGACATCGTTTATCATCTCTTTAACTTCTCCAGGCTGTCATCGGATAAGTACCTCATGGGCCTGCAGAATGTGGGCACGCTCACAACACAGATCATGTCCATTTGAAACTCCTTTTTTTCTTTCTAAAACGCTCTTGTGTTATTACTATTGTGCAATGCACTAAGGAATGGTTTTGCGGCTTGGGACAGACATGACTGTAATGGAAAATGAGTACAGAAAGGGACAAATATCCTTTGACTGGAGGGAAGGGCTCAGGGATGATCAGGTCAGCATGGGCACTTTCAGTTTCCGCATGGGGCCGATTAGATCTGCCTATGGCACCTCTGATTTTGCATTTGAAATAATTGTATTTAGGATAAACTCATCAAGGTAACTCATTCATTAGTACTGTGTGGCGAGCCATACCTGCACTGGTTTATTTATGTTTTCAGCTCAATGGCCAGAAGTGTCTGCAGTGCAAACCTATACTGAGGTCACCATTCTTGCAGCACTGTCTCTGGGACTGACGGCAGATCTGAGCAATATGCCAGTCAGTCAATAAAACTTTATTTGGTTAGTTACAACCATAAAAGTATACACTTTACATGTTATCCTCCAGTTAAAAACATATGCAAACGATTCATAAACAATGTGACCCATTTTCAATATGCATAAAAACATCAGTTTCCTTTAAAATCCAGGGTACATATTATTGTTAAAAGGTAAAAACCAAATAATTCATACATGACATAAAATATTTCCTTTAGGTCCGCTACCGTACTGTTATCCTTTAGATGCACAGCCTTTTAATAACCTCAGTGAAAACATACGTTATTTACTCAGTGCACTAGAGAAACACTTTGACCTTACACATAAATTTCCCCATGGCACAGGCTATGTCTAAGTTCTCCATTCCTACTAGTAGGTCAACAGCTTGCATCCTATTTCTAATCCCATGTATTTTAAAAATTGGACATAAAATCTCCTTTCTGATATCTAAAAATTCCGTACAATCAAGTAAGACATGTACAATATCACATGGGGTGCCCAAAGTGCAGGTGCATTTCCCATTATAACCAATCATAAAGTTTTTGACCCCATTATTCATGTAGCAGGGATTTAACCCAATTCGTGCTTTTAATACCTCGCGTCGTAAGCGGTAGCTAGGTAACCTATCAACGTAAGGATAATGTTGATCCTTTTCCCAAACCAGGATCATATGTGACACTGAATTTTTCCGCGAAAGGTACTCCCTATCATGTGTACGGGACATATCCCGCCCCAGTGCCCTAAGTTCCTTCTTGCCCAATTGTGGATGTCCTAACTGTGGGTCAAGTCTTAAGTCTAATACTCCATACGCTTCCCTTACTGAGGCTCTTATCTCTTTTGCCCAGGAACGCTCACTAATGGCAATTTCAACTTTACACAACTGTGAAATTTTATGGGGAATTTTGTGGGGCTCTTCTGCTCCTAGGCGCTGCCAAAAGCGTACTAAGGCCATGCAAGCTGTTATGGCCCACGAGGTAATACCCAGCTCTATTCTTGCTGCTTGTACCATTGATGATTTTGGTAGCGTGCATTCTTGCAGCACTGTCTCTGAGACTGACGGCAGATCTGAGCAATATGCCTTTGAGCTATGTGCAACCTCTACTGGTGAACAAGGCTGTGTGCAGCTTCTAGAAGACACTGGTTTTCATTCTGTGGACAGGATTTCTCCATTACTTTTAAGTAATAAAATGTCTGTGCGTGGGTCTGATTCGAATATGGGCAGCTACAGCTTCGTAAAGAAAGAGGGAGGGGTTCCAGATTAGCATTATTGGCCAGTTTTGATTTTCAAGAGGCATAGCAAAACAGAAACTCCTCCCACATAAGTGTCAGCTCTCGGGTCGATCAGATTGGCCTAAGCACTTTCACTTTTAACACAGGGCAGATTAGATCAGCCAGTGGCACTTCTTATGTTAAACATCACAACATCTCTGTTATCAAAAGTCATGCCACTATAACCTAAAAAACCTAAGGGCCTGATTTCAGTCTTGGCGGTACTACCATCATCCCGCAGCTGTTCCAAGCACTCCAGCAAGCTGACGTCACTCTGCAGGCTGTATTTAGATTTTGTGGCAATAGACAGGTTCCCACAGCAGCATCGGTCTTCTCTGTTGGCTAACAGCACTCCGTCACTGGCATGGTGGTGGGCTTGCGCTGAGCTAATTTAGATGTTCCTGTTGTGCTGATGGTGTCCTGACGGAGTGCGTCCATGGTGGTGTAAAGACAGGTAAGTACTACTCATCATTATCTTACTACACATATATGTTGTGAATGTGTCATAAGGTATATTTGGGTAATGTGCCATGCCCTTTTTTTACATGTAGCATTGCACACCAACAGCAAATACACAGACTATTGAATGTACACCCACCAACAGGACATGCCCAACACCCACAACCACCACCACCAAATAATTATAATTTTTTTAAGTGTCAATACAGGTGGGTTCATTTCACCACAATAACCTGTAAAATTAACACTTATACATGACACATAAAAAATTGCATGTGAGAGCAATGTAAAAATGCACATGCCGATATCAAATGGTAACTCACGATTTATAGGGAGACGAGTGATACAGAAGCCTATCTTAGATTCCGGTGGCAACAGGGTTGCTGAGCATTGTGGTTAGGTAGCAGCAGTACAGGATGGACCTGGGCAATGGGGTTCAAGATAGAAATGATAGTGGGAAACAGGAACAAGGTAAGTTTTCACCTCTTTTTCTTTCATTCACGACTCGAGTTTGGAGTTTTTCCTGCCACAATTGCCTCAGCAGAAAGGCACATCGTAATTGGGATGACAAAATTCATGACGGGATTTCCTCCAACATCTGCCCCTGACATCATAGACGCGGGAGCAATATTCTGGCGGAGGTGGCGGGACTACAATGGTCTTCTTTCAAAAGACCCGTCAACATCTAAATACAGCAGCCAGACTGGCAAGTCTGCAGGCGGGAATACCGTTAAAAAAGCGATGGCGAGACCAGATCCACCAAATTCTAAATCAGGCCCTTTATCTCTTCTAGCATGTTTATTAATCCCACTAAGCTTCTCCATAACCTCACATATCCAGCTCCACACACAAGTAACTCCTATAAATTCAATGTACCACAAACAATTTGGAGTGAAAGCATGGGATGGTTTGCTTGAGTGCAAAAGACCAACAATAATCAATGACAAGGGATAAATCGCTAACCTTGGTTTATGGAGCAGCGTATTACCTGTCATAACTCTTTTCAATGCATCATCAGGGATAGTAAGTGCTGAAAAAATAATACTTCAATTATAACTGTTCAATTTTTGGTTGTCTTGCATCCAGTTAGGCTTCAGTATTCACCTTAATTTATTTTTTCAATCTAGTCAAGGGATAAGTTGTATTCATCATCATCATCAAAGAACTTTTTTCAGTTTTGAATTTAAAACCATAAGACAGAAATGCTTGCAGACACATTTAAATAGCACCATAGAATCATATTAAATAAATATTAGTGAAGAATTCATCAAAACTTTTTAAGCACAAGTTAAAACCATTAAAATAGGTCAGGGGGGGCGTGGCCAAGATGGCGGGGTGAGCGGACGCTTCCTCCCGTAGCTCCTCCGGCCCGGCTCAGCTCGAGCCCCGTTTTCTGCGCTTCTCTCCCCCGCAGTTGCCCTGCGGGTGAGAGGACTGTGCCGGAGTTCCTGGTGCACATATTGATACCACTTTGACTCCCAACGCCCCGGAGGAAGTACTCCGAAAGTTTGCTCAAAGATCGAAGCACGGAGGAGAGCCTAGGAGGCGGAGCGAATTGCAGTGCTGTCCAGGCGCCTCGGCTGGGCCTGGTGCTGAAAGCTGGCGATCCCGAGGGATCGGACCCGCCGAGCTCCGAGGAATAACAGAGCCCTCCGGCCGAAGCCTACGTGGCCGGTGTCGCCGATGCACAGCGGACTTTGGACCTTAGCTGGCGCTTTGGCCCTTCACTACCGGCGACGGAACATGGTGTGGTGCGGACCCCGGATCTGGAGGCGAAGGCCGGAGGCATCCACACGGCGGCCGGCCTGTGTGGGCCCTCCAGTGTAATTGTGGGACATTGGCTGCGGACTTTCTTTGATTATTGTGCCCCGGGGGCCGCCGGTGGTCTCGCCAGCCCGGGCCGCTCTCCCAGGCCCCGCCCTGCCGCCATCTTGCCCCTGAAGAGCTGGCGTTGGCGACCTCCACCCGTGCCTCTGGTGGGCGGGTGCCTACTTTCGCCTCGGCTTCCGAACTAATTTCCCGAGGGGTGCACTGCTGAGAGACCCTGACTTTGGCCCCCGATCGCCACCCTGGACGGGGCCACGACTGACTCGACCCGGGCTGGACCGCCATTTTGTCGCTTGTGACGCAGCACCCCTGTATTCGGCGGGGTCTCCACATCTGGTGCCCACGGACGACTGGGCGCCTCTGCGGCGGCCGGACTTGAGCCTTGCCCACTGCAGCGGCCACGATGACTGGGAGAGGAGGCTCGAGGAAGGGGGACCGCACCCTGCCGGACATGCTCGGCAGGGCCCAGCAGCTGCGAGACAGAACACAACCGTCGCCGGGATCCTCCCGGGCCTCGGCAGACGCAACTGGAGGCGAACCGCCGGTCACGAGGTCCTTTATGGAGGAATTATTTAGCTCCCTCAAGGAAGACTTCCAGACACTAAAGAAGGAAGTGGCCAGCGAGGTCCGAGAGGTGCGCAGGGAGGTAGAGGGCCTCGGCGAGCGAGTTGACACGGTGGAAACAGCGGCCCAGCGCCGAGATGAGGAGATAGTCCATCTCCAACAGGACGTTCTCCGCCTCCGGGAGCAGTGTGTCGAGCTCCAGGCCCACTCTGAGGACCTCGAGAACAGGTCCAGACGGAACAACATCCGGGTGCGAGGTGTCCCGTCCGCAGACGAGGGGACAGATTTGGTGGCCTATTTACGGGACTTGTTCCGTGAGATCTTGGGGGAAGATACAGATTTCCCGATCCGCATCGACAGAGCGCATAAAGTGGGCCGACAGCGCCAGTCATCGGCACCCCCCCCGGACATTCTGGCGTTCTTGCCCGACTTTCCCTTGAAGGAACGCATCATGGCAGAGGCCCGCAGGAAGCAGCCTTTAACTTTCAGAGAGCGGCCTGTGGCGCTCTACCAGGACCTGTCCGCCATCACGCTGCAGAAGCGCAGGTCCTTCAGGATTGCCACGGACTTTCTGCGTGAACATGAGATGCCCTACTCCTGGGGACACCCCTTCCGTCTGATCTTTAGATGGAACGGAGTGCTACACCAGCTGCGCTCCCTACAAGATATCTGCGGGGTGTTGGGACTCACGGCCACGGAAGAAGACGGAGCGACGCCGACATGAAGGCGCTCAGAGAGACGGGGTCGACGGAGGTCGGCGAGGCGACAATCACCGGCGAGTGCGTGTCGCCCTGACTCCCCTACCATCAGGGCGGATATGGCGGAAGCTCTGAGAACGGCGGCCAGGACCTTGCCTGACTCCAATGGCGTGGCCTTGACGGCCTAACTTCACTCCGGGGGGAGAGATTCTTAGCCTCTACGATGCTGGGTTGGGGCTGGGGGTTGGGAGGGAGCGGTTAGAGGTGAGTGGCTGAACGTCCACTTGATTGGTTTCTACGGACTTGCCCGTTCGGGCTTGACTGAGACAATGGGGTGTTTCTATTTGTTTGTAGTTTTGGCTAGTTGCCATGGGTTTGTTTTGGGAGGGTGTAAGAGTTGTTCTGTTGTTGGTGGGGTCCCGTCCGATATTGCCCATGCACACGCGTGGCCTGTCTTGGCCTTCCCCGCGCGCCTGCCCCATGCGCCCCCTCCGCTGATCCCTTGCCTGCTACATAGCGCTTCGGTTCCCCGGGGGAGATGCCATCCTTAAAAGTAGTGACCCTTAACGTTAAGGGTCTGAACAACCCTGTGAAACGCAGAGCGATCCTATCCCTGTTAGAAGGGACGCAAGCGGACATATGCCTTCTGCAGGAGACTCATCTGCTACCCAAAGATTGTCATAGGCTGCGCTCTGCCAAGTTCCCCACCCAATTCTTCTCTTCAGCAGCGACCAAGACTGCAGGCGTAGCCATTCTTTTAGCTAGCTCTTTCAGGGGCGAGGTGTTGTACAAATATGCCGAACAAAAGGGGAGGCTCCTAGCATATCGCATGCGACTTGGGGGTATTGCCTTCACGGTTGGCTCCGTTTATAACCCGAATGATCACCAGGATCGTTTCCTGGATTCAGTGTTGGTGGACGTTACTGCCTCGCCCGATCGCCATATTGTCCTGGGGGGAGACCTGAACGTCGTCTTCGACTCGGCTATGGATAGGTCTGCACAGCGCTCCCCACAGACGGGGGAGCTTTCCCGCGCGGTGCAAGACCGGATTGCAGAGATGGATCTACACGACCTCTGGCGAGCTATGCACCCCACCGATAGGGACTATTCCTATTTCTCCCATGCGCACCACACTTATTCGCGGTTGGACTACCTCCTGGTGAATGGCCCGCTACGTACAGCCGCCACGGCGGCAGACATCGGGGTCCTGTCCCTGTCCGATCACGCGCCGGTTTCCGGCGTCTTTGCATGGCCAGCGGCCTCCCCCTCTCGAGGGACGTGGCGGCTTCGGGATACTCTTCTACATAAGAAGTCGGTTGTGAGGCGAGTGGGGGAGGTCATTCAGGATTATTTGGTCCACAATGGCAACTCCGACACATCTCAAGCGACGCAGTGGGCAGCCTTGAAGGCGGTCCTCAGGGGGGAATTTATCTCCCTCTCCTCGGCCGAGAACAGGGAGCGGCAACGTAAGAGGGACGAACTGACTGCACAGGTCAGGGAACTTGAGCAGGTTCACCGCCGTACAGGGGCTCCTCGAGTTTGGAGGCAGCTGAAAGCGGCGAGGAAACTCCTTTCTGCGCTTGACCTAGATCGGGCTGAATATGCTGCTTTGCGTCTGAAGCATGCCTTTTACACAGGCGGGGACAGATGTGGTAAGCTCCTGGCCCATCGGCTCAGGGCTGCACAGCAACGCAATGTGGTGAAGGAGCTGGTGGGTGCAGACGGGGTTCCTGTTTCCGGTGACGCGGAGGTGGCGGAGGTGGCAGACTCCTTTCGCAGCTTCTACGAAGCGTTATATGCCGCGGAGCCCTCCTCGCCGGGGGACGCTGAGGACTATTTGGAGTCTGTGACCCTCCCGGTGCTAGAGCCCGCCCAGGCGGACCACCTGGAGAGGGACATACATGTGGAGAAAGTCATCTCCGCTATAGCGCGACTGAAACACGGTAAAGCCCCGGGCCCGGATGGTTACACGGCCTTGTTCTACAAGACCTTCTGCTCCGCTGTGGCACCAATCCTGACTCGCCTGTTCAACTCCTTCTCCGACCCGGGCGCTATCCCGCCGGACCTCCTTTCCGCGACTGTGTCGGTTATTCCGAAACCCGGGAAGGATCGGACCTTGTGTGGTTCGTATAGGCCTATTTCTCTTCTGAATGTTGATCTTAAGCTCTATACGGGGATTCTAGCGTCCAGGCTTTGACTACACCTACCGGGCCTGGTGGAGGCAGACCAAGCTGGCTTTGTACCCGGTAGACAGACAGTTGACAACACCAAGAGAGTGACGCACATACTAGAAAAGGCCTCACGCGTCCCGGGGGGAGCGGATGTTGCTGTCGGTCGATGCGGAGAAGGCCTTTGATAGAGTTCATTGGCCGTACCTTGAGCTGGTTCTCAGGAAACTGGGAATCGGCGACAAGTTCCGCACCATGGTCTTCAATTGTTATAAAAGACCATCAGCATCGGTACGGGTCAATGGGTACAGCTCTGGTAGTTTTGTCATTGAGCGCGGTACGAGACAAGGCTGTCCCCTCTCGCCGCTTTTGTTCGCCCTCTACATGGAGCCGTTTGCCCAGAGGATTCGCGATAATCCTGACGCTATTGGGGTTAAGATGGGTCAATATATCCATACTGTTAGCCTTTATGCGGACGATGTCCTGCTGACCCTGGACGACCCCAGGAGGTCACTCCCTGCTTGCGTCCAGGAACTGAACGCCTTTGCACGTGTGGCCGGCTTTAAAATGAATATGGCCAAATCGGCTGCCCTGGACGTGTTGCTCGCCGCGGACACCAGGAGAGACCTCCAGCGTCTTTCCCCATGCAGTGGTCCTCGTCCACGGTGCCATACCTGGGGATCCTGCTAGCGCCTTCGCTGCCTGAAATGGTTAAAGCTAACTACTCTTCCCTTAGCAGGAAGATTAAGGAGGAACTCGGCCGATGGAGCAAGGGCCTGCTTTCGTGGCTGGGCCGTATCGCAGCGGTGAAGATGACGGTGCTGCCTCAGATCCTATACCTTTTTCGCGCTATACCTCTCCAGCCCCCTGTGGGTTGGATACAGCAAGCGCAGGCTGACATCTCCCGTTTCGTTTGGCAAGGCCGCAAGCCACGGATGAAGAGGGTTCTCTCCACGCTCGCTCCGGAGGCGGGGGGTCTTGGTATCCCGGATCTCCGGAAGTATTTTCAGGCGGCGCAACTCCGATATTTGGTGGAGTGGAGCAGGTGGGAATCTGATAAGCACTGGCTCTTTCAGGATCAGGCGGTGGCGGGCCGTACCCTTCAGGAAGTTCCATTCCTGCGCCGCGCGCATCGCCCGGCTAATCTTTACGCCTCCTTTGTCACCCGGGTCCCCCTGCGGGTGTGGGATGCGGTCTGCGTGCCCCGTGATTTAACAACCTTCCAATCACCGTTCACGCCCATAGTTGGTAACCCGGACTTTACTCCGGGCTTAGAGCCGGGAGCTTTTTCCCACTGGGTGAGTGCAGGCTGCAGGGCACTTTTTCAGATTTACGGGCTGGAGGGCGTGCTTCCTTTCCAGCAACTCCGACAGGAATTTGGCCTGACGGAGGTAGACAAATTGCGCTACATGCAGGTCCGCCACTGGGCCCTCCAACCCCAAGTGCGCGACGTCGCAGCCCGCCAAATCACACCCTATGAGCGGTGGCTGGTGACCCGGACCTCGGACGCCAAACTCATTACCGATCTGTATAAATTCCTCCAACCCCCGACGTTTCACTATCATAACCCGGGGAGGGAGCGCTGGCACAGAGAGTTGGGCAGGACACTAAGTCACAAGGAGTGGGACAAGATCGTATATCGGGCGAGGCATTCTGCGTACCACACTGGGCTTACGGAGACCTTTACTAAGGTGTCCACTTACTGGTATTACACCCCGGAGAGGCTATATGAAATGCACAAACTCACCGACAAGGGATGTTGGCGGGGCTGCGGACAGGAGGGTACTCTATCGCACATTCTGTGGGCTTGCCCGGTACTGACTGCTTACTGGAAAGAGGTCTTGGATGAGGTAGATAGACATTTTGAGATTGAGCTGCCGCGCTTCCCAGCGTATGTTTTGCTAGGCCTTCCCAACGACCTAATGTACCCGCTGAAGTCCCGCAGGGGTAGACAGATTGCTATTGCGCTAGGCTCAGCCAGGTCCAAAATATCCTTGTCCACTGGCGCACCTCCACTGCCCCCTCCATTACTGGTTGGCTACATAGACTCTGGCAGGTACTGGGTATGGAGAAGATGTCGCTTACAGTGGCTGGGAATGTAGATCAGTTCGAGGAGCTATGGCACCCCTTCCTGGCACTACTGTCCAAAGAATTCTGGGAACTCACCTGCCCGAGGTACCTGCGCCTTCTCAGGCTGACACCACCGGCGGCCCCGGCTGATTAGGATGAATGGGGATGGGGGGATTAGGGGATGGGGGTAGGCTGTTTGGGGCGGATTTCTCTACCACGGGCTATTGTACGGGGATGTTGGGGTATTGTTTCCTTCCTTTTCTTTTCTTTCTGGGGATGGGGGGCTCGGAGGGACTGCGTTGTGTTTTGTTGGATTGTTGTAAGCTACTCGCGCTCAGCTTTGGATGGGGGGTTGGGGAACATGAGAGGGTTATGTGCACTGCCTTATTGTCTTACAATTGATGTCTTCCCCTCCTGGACCACCGACCACCCTTTTGACCAGAACTGCTGACACACATCCTTTTTCCTTTCACGGCATTGTATGTAACCTTGACCTCCTACTTCCCTTCCCCATGTTCCTTTTGTTTTAATAAAAATGCTTTAAACCTAAAATAGGTCAGGACCAAATGTAAAATGTTAACATAAAAGCCCAGACCTACTTCTACTGCCTAAGATTTGTAGGGAATGGCCCGCACTCACCAAGACTCGTAGGGCCAGATGACCGACCATTCCATTTTGTGAGTCACAAGTGCTGTTTTGCAACTTCCAAAATGAAATGCCCGAGTGTCTCAGACACGGTTTGCGATTCCCAATGGGGTCGCAAAAGACCTGCCTCATTAATATTCATGCAGCAGGTTGCAATTTTCTATCCTATTTGGAATGACCAGCACTCACAGGGATGGTGGCCTGCTGGGATCAGAAGACCACCATGCCTGTAACTGCATTTTAAATAAAGCAGTTTTCTTTTTTAAATGCAGCCCATTTTCCTTAATGGAAAACGTGATGCATTTAAAAAAGACATTTCTGTTTAATTTTTTAAGAGTAGGCAGTGGTCCGTGGGACCACTGCCTGCTCTTAAAAATATTTTTGCTTCCATTTACAAAGGGGATGGGATCCCCTGGACACCCCTTGCTATTTGCAATTGGCTTACCACCTTTTTGAAATAGGTGGTAAACTGTGAGTGTTTTTGCTCTTGGCATGCCCAATCCTAATAGCGAGTCGCAAACCCTAACCCCTCCAGAACTCTCAGATCTGCTAATAAAGATCTTGTAGTTCCACTTATGATCAACATCGCCAGGAATGGCAGAAGATCCTTCTCTTACCTTGCTCCCACCCAATGGAACTCACTCCCTCTGCATCTATGTATGTAGACCGATCACAGAAAGTTTTGTAAGGCGCTCAAAACCTGGCTGTTTTAAGTTTTTCCTTTTCTTGTCCTCCCTCCCATCCTTTGCTTTTTCCAATTTTCCCTTGACAGGCTAGTGCTACTGTGAATTATGCGCTCAACAAAACCTCTTAACATAACATAACATAACATTTATCTAGGCTGTAATAGGTTACAAACTTGAAAAATCGCAAATGGGCCGATTTCCCGTTTACAACTGCAAAAAAAGGTTGTACATCTGTCCCATAGGGATGCGAATAGCATGTCAAATGTAGCTAGAACCTGCTTGACAGACCTCTGCAAAGTCTAACTGTTGCAGAAAGGTGAATGTGGCTCTGCAGCATCTAAATTGGCATTTCAGTAAGAGTGGTTTATAAAAATGGATCTGGGGGTATCACACAATGAGAAGAAAAAAAAGTGCAGCATGTATTGGTTTCAGATTCCATTGCAGGGGCACATCATGAACACTCTTCACCAACAGTTTTGTCAAGGGATTGTCAGGATGCTGTGCACAATATAACATCTAAATCTAGTTAAAATAAACCTATGTTGAATATTTATAGTGTGGTCTAGATAAGGTTGTAAGCCATCACCTACCAACAGGAGAGAATTCGAGGTAACAAAGGTTTTGTCACTTGTTAAAGAGAGTCTTTCACTATAAAAAAGCTGTAGGCACATTTATTTGTGTGATGTCTTGCAAATGTGTGAGAAACCAAAAAGGGTGTCAAAAAGATGCGGTCTTTCAAGCTTTTCACACAGGGTCTTGATACAGCAAAGTAAGGGGAAATGTATGGTTAGGTCAAGCACAAGATAGTCCTGAACTATCAATCTGTTCAACTTAGCCTCCTGTTTCTTCCACACCCAATGCCACAAAGAAGAGGGAGGAGCTGGATAAGATCTTCAATATATGTCAAACACAATTGTTTGTGGTACACAAGAGAGATATAGAACTGGAGAGGACTAATTAGACTCTCTTAAGGCAAGTATTTTCATTGAGCTGTAGTTATTTCACATTACCAGCAAAATACATTTGATCTCATAAATAGCACCTTTTTCCTTCAAGGGTTTCATCCCCAATTTGGATGAAAAGGAAAACAATGCTGAGTTGCTTTCATGAACTTATATTACTAATATTGATTTGATGTTTCCAGATGTCACCTGAATCAAATTACACCCCTAAGGAAAAAAGTTAATATCTGTATAAGCTATGCATCACTCATCGCAAACAACAAGGGGTTGACGATTGGGACCCACAAATGAAATTAAAAGTCTTATTCAGATTCATTCTGCGGTCCAGACCAACGGTAAACTCAACAAAAATATTCAATAAAAGTGGGAGGGCCATTAGGAGTGCATCATCTGCATACAAAAAGGAGGGAACTGAATGATGACCTACCTGGGCATGTCTCCGCCTCTTTTCACCAACTCCCGTTCATGGTTGTTAATGTAGAGGGTGAAATTGAAGGGCAAACGGATAGCACTACCTGAGCCCCTAGCAATACTTAGCTCATCCAAACTCTTCCTGTTATAACCATTTCTAGCTTGAGCTGTTGTCCCAGAATACATTTTCCTCAAGAGGTTGATTATTGGCAGGTCCACCCCATGTCCTCCATCAACTGTCAATGTTTGTGGTGACAGACACAGTCAAAGGCGCTTGACAGGTCCATGAAGGTTAGGTATATTGCACTCTTCTTGGCCACAGCATACTAATTAATCGATAAGTTCAAAATAAGACACTATTCGACTGTGCCAATACTCCTGTGAAACGCATATTCAATATCTGACAACATGTGGTGTTCCAACCTGGCAAGCAATATTCCAGGAGGGAAAACAGTTTATAACAGCTGTAGTCAGCATGTTTTCCCTTTTTATAGATAGGAACAATTAAAAGTTTGACCAGGTGACATATGTACCCATTTTGCAAACTGAATTCAAAACATTAGTAAGAAGTGGGCTCCAAAAATGAATATTAGATGGGCTGCCATCAGGGCCAGGTGTTTGCCATTGGACTGCTTCCTTATGGTGGAAATTATCTCAATAACAGTGAACTGGAGGATGGGTGTTACTTACTTAGGCTCGAAGGCAGCACTAGTGTTATCCATGGGGAGTCTTGCAGATTTCTACCTAGGGTGGCAATAGACTGCTAAAGTGAGCCACCCATTCATGCCTCTGGGATAGCCACTTCAAGGAACGGGGCTCCTGGCTCTCTCAACTAAGGCTGATGTATAGCCTGCCAGAATGCCACAATGTCCTTTTCTTTACTAGCAACCCATAAGGCTTCCCAGGCTTCATCCTTGATGCCTTTCTGTCTAATTTTCAAAGCTTGTTTGTACGTCCTCTTACATTCTACAATAACTGCCTGGGGTCTAATAGGCATTTTTAGGGCTGTCTTTCAGGCAGCATGGGCTTAGGTACCACTATGGTCAAACCAACCTATAGGCTTGGGCCTCTTTCCTGAAAATGTACCTTGAACTTTCTATGAGGCTGTCTTTATCTCAGTCCCCCTCACAAAATCACTTAAACAGATGTCAGAGTGGGGTTTGTTAGCCTCAATCAACTTAGGTAAGAACCTCTCTTCCCTAACCCTGTCCCACTTAATTTGCAAGCTGTTAGCTGTAATTGCCTACATATGGTCACTAGCTCTGTATGTCTTATTGGTTAACCTATTTAGTAGTTTTAAACTCAGAGCTCGGGGAGATATAATTACTGAAAGAATTGGCTTATGTCTGAAAATAATGAACAAATGGGCACAAAAGTATCTATCACTAAAATGACATCTATTGTCCACCCCTTTCCTCCTCTCCTCTACCTGTGCATGAATGTACAAATGGGGACAGCGGAATACTCACCTCATTAGCGAAGCTGAGAATAAATGTATCAAATAATCGATTAACTGATTGATTCACCAAAGCTGTCATTTATAAAAAGAGACTGACCATTATCATCTGTGTCAATTTGAAACCTCATACTTCCCTAGCTGGAACTGGAGAGAGGTGTGTATTATTATCCCCACCCCAGATCATGAAGAATTCTTGGTTTCTAATGAATCCAAGAGCATTTGGATCTTCATCTTGCCTTTTAGTAGCCTAGCTTTTATCTGATTTAAATATGTTATTATACTAATTGACAAAGACTAGGCGAGTGACCCCCAGGATGTCAAGACTGATGAGTTGGTAGAATGGGGCTCCTACAAGATGTTTAGTCGCTCTGCAAGAACTATAGTTGAAATGTAAATTGATTGACCCATTTAGCTCTGCCGGAGTTAAAATGAACAGCAGGCAGACGAAAGGTGGTAAAATCCTTTATATGAAGACTATCTGTGGCCCATATTTTTGGGATGCAGAGGATGGGGTATCCTCTAATTAATTTTAACAGTCAACATGTTCTAGTTTGCTTTTAAACACAACCATAGGGGGGGCGTGGCCAAGATGGCGGGGTGAGCGGACGCTTCCTCCCGTAGCTCCTCCGGCCCGGCTCAGCTCGAGCCCCGATTCCTGCGCCTCTCTCCCCCCGCGGCTGCACTGCGGGTGAGAGAACTGTGCCGGAGTTCCTGGGGCACATTTTGGTGCCACTTTGACTTCTGGAGCCCCGGGGGAAGTTCCCGAAAAGTTTATTCGGAGATCGCTCCGAGGACTAGAGCCCGGGTCGCCCTGAGGAGAGGAGCCTGGAGGCGGAGCGTAGTGCGGCGCTGTCCGCGCGCCTTGGCTGGCCCGAGTGCTGAAAAGCGGAACGCCGGAGATCCCGAAGGAGCGGACTAGAAGGACTCCGCGGAGCGAGGTGGCTTCCTGGCGGTGCCCTGGTGGCAAGCACCATTGCTGGGCGACGGACTTTAGCCCTGTACCGGCGATCCCCCCACTACCCGGGGTCTCGGGGGGCGACGCTTTGCGGACTCCGCGCCCGGAGGCGCTGGATGGCGGAGTTCGGGCAGTGCCCGAGCCGAGCAATCGACTGGTGATGGGGGGAGGCACCGGTTTCGCACTTTCCGGACCCGTTATCATTTGAGAGTTGCCCACGGACTTGCTGGCCCGGGCTGCCTTCTTGGGTCCCACCCTCCCGCCATCTTGTCTTTGTGTGGCTGAGCCCGGTGGCCCCTGCCCGCGCCCTTCTCACACGGGAGCCTCGACTCGTTCTGGCGCCAGCTCATCTACTGCCCTCCCTGGGACACGAGACGGAAGGCCTACTCTTCGGATATTGCTGCCTGCCCTGCTGGCCCGAGGGCCGTCTTGCCCATGCCCAGACCGCCATTTTGTCGCCTGTGACGCACTATCCTTGTCCTCGGCGAAGGCCTCACATCTGGTGCCCGCGAGCGGTGGCGCTCGCCTACAGCAATTAATCCTGGGCTTTGCCGGGCCCCAAGATGACTGGAAGACGTGGCGCGGCACGGGGTGATCGCACCTTGCCGGAAATGCTCGGCAGGTCCCAGCAACTACGCGACAGGACGCAGCCGTCCCCGGGGGCCTCCCGGGCATCAACGGACGCAACTGCGGGCGAACCGCCGGTCACGCGGTCCTTCATGGAGGACTTATTCACCTCCCTCAAGGAGGAATTTCAGACTCTTAAGACCGAAGTGGCTGGAGAGGTCCGGGAGGTGCGCAGGGAAGTCGAGGGCCTGGGCGAACGGGTCGATACTGTGGAGACGGCGGCTCAATGCCGCGATGAGGAGATAACCCATCTCCAACAGGACGTCCTCCGCCTCCGGGAGCAATGTGTCGAGCTCCAGGCCCACTCGGAGGACCTCGAGAACAGGTCCAGGAGGAACAACATCCGGGTCCGGGGTGTTCCATCCGCCGATGAAGGTGCGGACCTAGTGGCTTATCTGCAGGACCTGTTCCGTGACATCTTGGAGGAGGGAGCGGATTTCCCCATCCGCATCGACAGGGCACACAGAGTGGGCCGCCAGCGCCAGTCATCAGCACCCCCGCCTGATATCCTGGCATTCTTGCCGGATTTCCCTCTAAAGGAGCGCATCATGACTGAGGCCCGTAGGAAGCAACCATTGACCTTCCGCGAAAGACCTGTGGCGCTCTATCAGGACCTGTCGGCCATCACACTGCAAAAGCGCAGGTCTTTCCGCATCGCTACGGACTTTCTGCGAGAGCACGAGACAGCCTACTCCTGGGGTCACCCCTTCCGTCTTATCTTTCGATGGAATGGAGTACTGCATCAGCTGCGCTCCTTACAAGATGTCTGCGGGGTGCTGGGTCTTACTGCTACGGAGGAGGACGGGGCTACACCCGCATGGAGGCGCCCCGAGCGGCGGGGCCGACGAAGGTCGAGAAGGCGCCCATCGTCAGCGCCAGTGAGTCGCCCGGACTCGCCCACCATCAGAGCTGACATGGCGGAGGCCCTGAGGACTGCGGCCAGGAACTTGCCTGAATCTACTGGTGTGGCCTTGACGGCCTAATTTTTCTCCGGGGGGAGAGGCTCTTAGCTTTCACGATGCTGGGCTGGGGGTTGGGGGGGCGGGGGGGTGGTGTGTGGCTGGACGTCCACTTGACTGTTTTCTGCAGACTCGCCCATTTGGGCTAGACTGAGACTATGGGGTGTTGTTTTTTGCTTTTTGTTTTGGCCGGTTGCCATCAATGGTTTTTGGGGGGGTTTCATTGTTGGTTTGTTGTGGGGGGGTCCCGTCCGAAGCTGTCCGAACGAGTACGATGCCGCCTCTGGCCTTCCCTGCGCCCCTGCCCCGCGCGCCCCCTCCGCTGATCCCCCGCCTGCTGCATAGCGCGCTGTTTCCCTGGAGGCGATGCCACCCCTGAAAGTAGTGACCCTTAATGTCAAGGGTCTGAATAACCCCGTAAAGCGTAGGGCGATCCTCTCCCTATTGGAGGGGTCGCAGGCGGATATTTGCCTCCTGCAGGAGACCCATTTACTCTGCAGAGATTGCCATAGGCTGCGCTCTGCCAAGTTCCCCACTCAACTTTTTTCCTCTGCTGCGACTAAGACCGCTGGGGTGGCCATCCTTCTAGCCAGCTCCTTTAGGGGGGAGGTGCTGTATAAACATGCCGAGCAGAAGGGGAGGCTCTTAGTGTATTGCATGCGCTTAGGAGGTGTTACCTTTACGGTTGGTTCGGTTTACAGCCCAAACGATCACCAGGATCGTTTCCTGGACTCGGTGTTGGTGGACGTTACTGCCTCGCCCGATCGCCATGTCATCCTGGGGGGAGACCTGAATATGGTCTTCGACTCCACTCTAGATAGGTCTGCCCAGCGTTTTCCGCAGACAGGGGAGCTTTCTAAAGCGGTGCGGGACCAGATTGCAGAGATGGACCTGCATGACCTCTGGCGCACCATGCATCCCACCGATAGGGACTACTCCTACTTTTCCCACGCACACCGCACGTATTCGCGGTTGGATTATCTCTTGGTGAGCGGCCCACTTCGCTCGGCCGCCACGGCGGCGGACATCGGGGTCTTGTCTCTGTCCGATCATGCGCCGGTCTCCGGAGTTTTTGCGTGGCCGACGCCCCCCCCCTCGAGAGGGATGTGGCGGCTTCGGGACACGCTTCTCCATAAGAAATCGGTGGTGAAGCGAGTGGAGGAGGTCATCCAGGACTACCTGACCCACAATAACAACTCTGACACGTCCCTGGCTACACAGTGGGCGGCTTTGAAAACAGTCGTCAGGGGAGAGTTTATCTCCATTTCCTCGGCTGAAAATAAGGAACGCCAGCGCAAGAGGGAAGAACTGACGGCGCAGGTTAGGGAGCTTGAGCAGGTCCACCGCCGGACGGGGGCACCTCGGGTTTGGAAGCAACTGAAGGCGGCACGAAAACTCCTCTCTGCGTTGGATCTAGATCGAGCGGAGTATGCAGCGCTGCGCCTGAAACATGCCTTTTACACCGGCGGAGACAGGGGCGGTAAGCTCCTGGCCCATAGGCTTAGGGTTGCGCAGCAACGCAATGTGGTGAAGGAGCTGGTGGAAGTGGATGGGATCCCGGTTTCCGGTGACGCGGAGGTGGCAGACACCTTTCGATCCTTTTACGAGTCACTGTACGCTTCAGAATCTTCCCCACCGGGAGAGGCTGAGGCCTATCTGGAATCTGTGACCCTCCCGGTCTTGGACCCCTCCCAGGCGGACCACCTAGAGAGGGACATTCACGTGGAGGAGGTCATCTCCGCGATCGCACGGCTGAAGCATGGCAAAGCCCCGGGCCCGGATGGCTACACGGCCTTGTTCTACAAGACCTTCTGTCCCACTGTCGCTCCTCTCCTGGCTCGCTTGTTCAACTCCTTCTCCGAACCGGGCGCCATCCCACCGGACCTCCTCTCGGCGACTGTGTCGGTTATCCCCAAGCCGGGGAAGGACCGGACCTTGTGCGGCTCGTACCGGCCCATTTCGCTCCTAAATGTGGACCTCAAGCTTTACACCGGAATCTTGGCGGCCAGACTGGGTCTACACTTACCAGGTTTGGTGGAGGCAGATCAGGCCGGTTTTGTACCCGGTAGGCAGACGGTCGACAACACGAAGAGAGTGACGCACGTCCTGGAAAAGGCCTCACGCGTCCCGGGGGAGCGGATGCTGCTATCGGTCGACGCGGAGAAGGCCTTTGATAGGGTTCATTGGCCATACCTCGAGCTGGTCCTTGGGAAACTAGGGATCGGCGAGAAGTTCCGCACTATGGTCTTTAACTGCTATAGGAGACCGTCGGCGTCAGTGCGTGTCAATGGACACAGCTCCAGCAGCTTCACCATTGAGCGCGGCACGAGACAAGGTTGCCCTCTCTCGCCGCTCCTCTTCGCCCTTTATATGGAGCCGTTTGCGCAGAGGATCCGCGACAACCCGGACGCTATTGGGGTGAAGATGGGGCAATACACACACACTGTCAGCCTATACGCGGACGATGTCTTGTTGACCCTAGATGACCCCAGGCGGTCGCTCCCTGCCTGTGTCCAGGAGCTGAACGCTTTTGCCCGCGTTGCGGGCTTTAAAATGAACATGACTAAATCGGCTGCACTGGATGTGTCGCTCTCTGCCGACACCAGACGGGACCTTCAAAGTCTCTTCCCTTTGCAGTGGTCCTCCTCCGCGGTGCCTTACTTGGGCATTCTGCTTGCTCCCACCCTGCCTGCCATGGTCGCAGCTAACTATTCCTCTCTAGGCAAAAAGATAAAGGAGGAACTCGGCCGATGGAACAAGGGCCTACTCTCGTGGCTGGGCCGTATTGCGGTGGTGAAAATGACGATACTGCCCCAGATCCTGTATCTTTTCCGCGCTCTACCTCTTCAGCCCCCCGTGGGCTGGATACGGCAGGCGCAGGCAGACATCTCCCGCTTTGTGTGGCAAGGCCGTAAGCCTCGGATGAAGCGGGTCCTCTCCATGCTTGCCCCGGAGGCGGGAGGTCTCGGGGTCCCGGACCTCCGGAAGTACTTTCAGGCGGCGCAGCTCCGGTACCTGGTGGAGTGGAGCCGGTGGGAATCGGACAAACACTGGCTCTTTCAAGACCAGGCAGTTGCGGGCCGTACCCTCCAGGAGGTCCCGTTCCTACGGCGCATTCACCGCCCGCCTAATCTCTACGCCTCCTTTATCACCCGGGTCCCGCTAAGAGTGTGGGACGCGGTGTGTGAGCTACGGGAGCTCACCACTTTTCCGTCGCCGTTCTCTCCCATTGCTGACAACCCGGACTTCACTCCGGGCCTGGAGCCGGGGGCCTTTTCCCACTGGGTGAGTGCGGGATGTAGAGCGCTTTTCCAGGTCTACGGGCCGGAGGGCGTGCTCCCCTTCCAGCAGCTCCGACAGGAGTTTGGCCTGACGGAGGGGGACAGACTGCGTTACATGCAAGTCCGCCACTGGGCTCTTCAACCCTCAGTGCGTGACGTCGCCGCCCGTACAATTACGCCCTATGAGCGATGGTTGGTGAACCGGGCCTCGGATGCCAAACTCATCACTGATTTGTATAAATTTCTCCAACCCCCGCCGTTTCACTACCATAACCCAGGGAGGGAGCGCTGGCACAGGGAACTGGGCAGGACCCTGAGCCACAAGGAATGGGACAGGATTGCGTATCGGGCGAGGCACTCTGCGTACCACACTGGGCTGACGGAAACCTTCACTAAAGTGTCCACCTATTGGTACTACACCCCGGAGCGGCTCTACGAGATGCGCAAACTAGGCGATAAGGGATGTTGGCGCGGCTGCGGACAGGAGGGCACCCTCACGCACATTCTCTGGGAGTGCCCAGTGCTGTCGGCCTACTGGAAGGAAGTCTTAGATGAGGTGGATAGGCATTTTGAGATTGAGCTCCCGCGCTTCCCCGCGTATGTCTTGCTTGGCCTCCCCAATGACTTGATGTACCCGCTGAAATCCCGCAGGGGCAGGCAGATTGCGATTGCGCTAGGCTCAGCCGTTCAGAACATACTTGTCCTTTGGCGCACCCCCACTGCCCCCTCTATCACTGGTTGGTTGCATAGGCTCTGGCAGGTACTGGGTATGGAGAAGATATCGCTAACGGTGGCTGGGAATGTTGACCAGTTTGAGGAGCTCTGGCATCCCTTTTTGGCACTGCTGTCCACGGAATTTCGCGAGCTAACGTGCCCACGGTACTTGCGCCTCCTTAGGCTGACACCGCCGGCACCAGCGGCGGAGTGATTGTGCGGATTGGGGACCGGGGGCTGGGGGTGGGAAGTGGGGTTATATGCTTCTAATGCTGCTTTTCGGACGGGGATGTTGGGGTGTTGTTTTCTTTTCTTTCCTCCTTGCTTTTCTTTCTTCTCCTTTTCTGGGGTCGAGGGGCTGGTGGTATGGTATGCTTCTCTTTTGCTGTGTCGCAGAGTGCTATTCTGGCTTGGCCTTGCCTAGGGAGTGGGGGCCTACGGGGGGTTGTTTACAGTGCCTTACTGCCTTATGTTTTTTGCCTTGTTACCCTCTGGGGCACCCTGCCTCCCTCTTCTTCTTCTGACTCGCTGCAACGTTTTGCTTCTTGTATTGTATGTTTGCCTGACCTCCTGCTCCCCTCCCCGTGTTTTTTATGCCTTAATAAAATACTTTAAACCTAAACACAACCATATTCCAGTAAACAAAAAGTGAATTAGAGGCTCAGTACCGGTTTCGATCAATGATTTTGGTATCGCAGGTTGGGTAACACCTTTCATTCAGTCTTTCCAAAAGTTTATCGATATTACTGGTTTATTCAATAAGGGCTCCGTAGAAACCACTGAGCCCTCCTTAGGCTCAAGAAGGATGCAGTGAGACAAACATTGAATGGACTTTCCCCCAGAACTGTCCCTTGTTCAGAAACTTATTTAGTAATATCCTCTAAGTGGGTAACAGGTTATCATTCTGGAAAACCAAAAAGACTCAGGGGAGAAAAGCAGTTCATGGTGGGGATAGTATGGGTTTCCCAGCAAAGAACATGAGTGGTAGACAGGTTGGCATTCTAGTGCTCTGGGCATAATCTGATAGTCTTTAAAAAACACCTAATGGAACAGCTGTAATCTGTGATGGGAGAGGGACAAAAAATATCAGCCTCAGTAGAATAGTCTCAACTAATCTAGGGGATCAAAAGTTCAAAACAACGCAGTCTCCTAAACACTTTTTTTCCGTTTTCCCCTCCCAGTTAACTCTACAGACCATTATAATATTGCAAAATAGTTTGTTAGTGACTACAACTTTGTCTCCTGCCAAGTGAATCGCATTCTCTTAAGATCAGTCCACTATCCTTCTGAGGGTGTTCAAGGAAGGGCATTAGTCAATATCAGCACATAGAGAACGTGAGCTTAGGGAAGGTCCAAGACAGGCTGACGACGACAAAGCAAGATTCTCTTACTGTCTGTATCTGGAGGGAGGGGGCTGATCTTTAGATCACTACTGTCCCTTCTCTGTGACCTTGCAGTGGCCAGAGTGTGAAATTAGGTAGCCTGCATATTTCTTACACAGATTAGGCCCCACATGGGCCCATGAGCTTCCTCTTGTTGGTATGAACAGTCAATATGACGCGACCATTCCAAAGCCACATAGGTGTGAACGCAGGGAATGTCCAGTTACAAATCTTTAATAATTTCGAGGCAAACAGCTTCCATGGAATAAACGTCCTTAAGGTGGGTCTTTAGTATTTCCAGTGAGTCTCGCTACAAGCCTCCTAATGAAGTAAGCAAAGATTGAACAATGGCTATAAGGGTGTCCTGCAAAGCAAACACAAGGAGATAATGGACAGAGTGCTGAAACTTTTCAGACACTCACCTCAGTCACAGATCTGGATTGAATCCATCATCGTTCTTTAGCTCACTTCACCACCTCAGTTCTAACCCAGCCATATGCAATTCTGTCTTAACCTGTCCTTCATGGGAACAATCCAGCCTTAACTGCCAAGCCTAGTCTTGCCTGAACCGGAAACAAGCATCCTGGGACCGGTTTTGGGGTATCGCCCCTCATCAGCCAGGCTAGCTTGAATCCAGAGGCAAAGTGCGCCAGGGACCCACGTCTGGGCTTACCCTGCCAACACAAGGAGATGATAGACGGAGCGCCAAAACTTTTCAGACACTCACCCTCAGTCACAAATCTGGGTTGAAACGATCATCGTTCTTAAGCTCATTTCGCCACCTCAGTTCAGACCTGGCCATATGCAAATGAGTCTTGACCCTGCTTTATACTAGTGTCCTGAACAGATATGACATCACCCTTCTCTATGCCAGCTACTATAGGCTCTTCCGGGGGTGCGTGTTGCACCTTAGAAGTAATAGGTGTCAATAATGAGACTCCATAACCCCAACTTTCTTTTCTCTATGGGCAGAGGGAGATTATCACTCAACGAAGGAGAAATGACAGTAATAGATAAAAGATCATGGGAAATACAAGGAAACAACTTGGCAATAAATATGTTGACCCTGACTTAAAGCACAAAACACAAAGGAACATTATTTTCCTTTTTTGTTTGTCCTTGTTTTTAATTATTACAGGATCCACCATCAGAAAAAATGATTCCTTGGTGCCTCTTATTCATTTTTAGCTCTCACCTTTTCTTTTCCAATCTACACTCCTTTTTATACGGCACCTTTTTCAAAAGATCTCTGGCAAAGAGCTCTTTCTTGTTTCCTCAGTAGGCATTGCAGTGCGGGCTTTACAAGGAGCTGCCCTATGATGAAGCATGCCACCCAATTTGGTGGGTGAGGGCTTTTGCTCCTGATTTACAAATCTCCTTTTGACCTGTCTCTTGCTCTTCTCCTGAGGTAGGACATAGTATGACATTTTCCCTATATCATTTAGGAACTGCATACCCCATTTCTCTGATTTATACTAGGTGCCTCTTATTCATTTTTAGCTCTCACCTTTTCTTTTCCAATCTACACTCCTTTTTATACGGCACCTTTTTCAAAATATCTCTGGCAAATAGCCCTTTCTTGTTTCCTCGGTAGGCATTGCAGTGCGGGCTTTACAAGGAGCTGCCCTATGATGAAGCATGCCACCCAATTGGGTGGGTGAGGGCTTTTGCTCCTGATTTACAAATCTCCTTTTGACCCGTCTCTTGTCTCTTCTCCTGAGGTAGGACATAGTATGACATTTTCCCTATATCATTTAAGAACTGCATACCCCATTTCTATGATTTATACTAGGAAGCACGTATGCTGGAATGTGGTTGCTCCCAGTCCCTGCTTCTTATTTGACATCTCCCATGTAGTGCCATTAAGAGGAGGCAAACAGGCCCAAATATTGGCCCTGCTCCACTTTGGAATTTGGGACATCTGGAAAAGCTCAATGACTGGCCTGAGCATTCCTGAGATTTTGTCTAAGTCACTAAGGCAGCATATTCAGTCTGCCCCTGTTCCCTATGATTTCCCCATCTTCAGTAGGTTAGAGTGCTGGTCAGCAATGTTTGTTTTCAGACAAAGTAAATAAGTTTGCAATATTTTAACATTGCCCAAATACATTCACCCTATTAACATTGCCCAAATACAGTATAATATAAATATAATATAACATTGCCCAAATACAGTCACCCTATTCAAGCCCTTCACATTCCAGGTAGTGAGGTTGATGTGACTTTCTAATTGAAATTATTCTTGTTCCTTACTCTCTTGTTTCTTCAAACTCTCTTTCACTGATTTATGCCCCTTTGACCATGCCCCACTTAACACAGCCTATTATCATTGCAAGTCCAACTTTACCTTCATGCTTAAGGTTGCCCTATGCCACACTAGCAATACCAAAGCGAAGCCCAATGCATTGGTTATTTCAAGGATGCTGTAACCCCCCCTTGCCTGACACTCCAAATACCACAATACAATATATTTGTAACTACCTCATATCAACCCCAGATGTTTATACTAGCCAGCTTTATTTCAGAAATCCTTTAGATTCTCTATTTATTATAAAGACACTTAATCTACATCTGAAGCATCACCAGGACTACTGTCCCAGGTTCTAGACCATTTATTAATAAATCACTGCACCCTAGCTCCAAAAGAACAAGAAACTGCTTGATTGGTATTCACAACTTTAAACTTTATTGATTACAGAAAGGTAACCTTGAGTGGGTCAGTCAGTTGCCAAAACTTCTATCAGTCTCTAGTGTGGCATAAATCAGAACCTAATAAAGAAAGATTGTTGGTTTAGTCAAGCTCTTGCTTACAAAAGCAGCCTTAAGTTTCAGTTGCCAACATATGTTAATTTTGTTCAATGCTTAGTTTTAGTCAGCCTTATTTTCTTAAATCTTAAATAGAAAGACCAAGAATTCTCTGATTGTTCTGTTGCTGGTTCTCAAAGTCATCCTATTTTCAAAGATATGTCTGGAAAGTGGTTAGATGGTTTCAGCAACCATGATGGCTGCCTTGGTTTCAATAACCCATGTTTCTCTCACTTAGTGGTCTGGCTCTCCTAGAATGTGCCAGTCCACAGCTGTCTAATTAGAGGTGGGAACCTATTCACATACAGAGCACTGTAGTAAGAGATAGCGACCATCTTGGGCCCCGCTTTGCATGTCAGTGATATTTATCACTAATGACATGCAAAGTGGGCGTGCCAAGATGTTAGCGACTGGAAACAATCGCTAACATCGCTATCTCCTATTACCAACTTTTGGAGATATTCGCGCTAAGCGCAAATATCTCCAAAAGCTAAAACCTGCCCCTGAGCAGTTCTTAGCCATGTTATCCAATGGTAGGTGGATAACATGGCTAAGAGCATTAGCTCGGTAATGCATGAATATCGCTGACTTTTCAGCGATATTCATGCATTTCGGCCGATTTTTATCGCTTAGGAGATAAACCTTGATAATAGCAAGGTTCCTAAGCGATAAAAATCGCTGCAGCTCGGCGATAAAAATATCGCCGCTAAGCCAACATAGCGAGAATTATCGCTAGTTGTTGGTAATATGCCCCTGTATTCTCTAGGAAACAGCCCTAAGTTGGAAGATTTCGGTGTTAGCTTAGTGCTCCCCTGCATTCCGTATTTTTTGTCTCTTGCATGTGTTCCACTGTTTACTCGTTTTCTTGATTTGTGTTTTTTACTCCTTTCTATTTGCCTTTCAGTCAGCTTTTATTTCCTCTTCATCCTCTCACTTTTCAGTGTAACAACATCAAGCCTAATTCCAACACCAGAGGCTGTGCCACACTCTCAAGAGAAAGACAGGGCGTTGAGAAGGTTTGACATGGGCTTATATTCTGCTGACCTGCACCTTCTCAATGTTCTCAGTAATGACCCAGTATTACCATAAGAGCTTTATGGTTGAACAACAGACTCACCCACCTGGTGGAGCAACATGTCCCAACTCCAGCCGTCCTTCTTTAATAATCAGAGCATATTCTTACATATGGTATGTCTTGAAGAATATTAAAGTAGGATTGGCAACAAGGCAGTCAAATAAGAAATGGAGGAGATGCTATTCTAATGAGATGTTTACTTATTTCATGTTCCAAGTCAGGCATCACAGAACTGTATGCATGTGGCCAAGACTACCTTTATTTGCATGTTGTCCATCTGAGGTCGCAAACTCGCTAGAACTCTGTCACAACCTTTCTTATTTCTACTGAAAAGGTTATCCCTATCTATAAAAATGTCACTCTAACCCAACATACAAAACCAAGCCCTTACTCTCAATAAGCATATCCCACATTGGCTGATACCACTTCACCATTGATGACTAAGGTGGGCGTGCGATCAGTTCTGATGAAGTACATGTCAGGCTCACCTAATGATCCCTGTCTTATATCTGTGATGCAAGCGTTGACCGTGATTTCCTGCAACCCCTGTGTAAGCTTATTAGAACTTTGCTTATTAAAGGAATGGTGCAACAAAATGTGTGGTTATTCCAGTACCGAAGAAAGTTGAGAAAAACGAGGGGCTTGATAACCACAGACCAAACACTCTAATATCAACCATTCACTAAAATCATGGTGAAACAACTATGTGGCTGACCATTACATATGACTCCTTGGATGCAGGGGGCTGGGGGGAGGCTGGCTTTAGAGCTACACAGCACAGTCCTGTGGTCACTCTGAGTGAATTAGAATCTAGAGGAGACCAGTGTATTCCTGGCGTTCTGCTATTACTGGATATGTAGCAAAACATATATGGAGGTATGTAAATGTATGTATTTGAGCTTATATAGCGCACAGCTACCCACAAAGGGTTTCCCGGCGCTTGCTTAGGGAACCCGTCCTGGTATTCCCCTGTGAGATAGCCCCAGCAGGGTATCCACAAGGTGAAAGCCAGGCATCCCGCCACGAGGGGCCGTTGTGGAAATTAAGCAAGCTATTGCCCAGAGTCGCAGAGTGTGAACCCGTGAGTTGAGAAGGCACCGGAGCGAGAATTATTGAGTCTGTGGAATTTTTCTGAGCCCAAGACCCGCCGAGGCGGGGAATTGAACCCTGGTCCAGGGCCGATCTCAGCTTCCGGGTCTGCCGCCTCTAACCCCTGAGCCACACTTCTCGCACTGATATAAATCCATCTATTTATCCTTAACGTGTAAACAGATTAGTTTATACCAATGTCTTCATGTACGCATTGATTGGAGTCAAAATTCCATTAATTTTGAGTTGTAGTTCAAGTATTTTGAGTCACTTTGTTGCAACCCACGTGCACAGAGCACTTTCACTTTTTTATGGAGCACTTACACTTGTATGGGTTTTATTGAAAAATGTTTGCATATCTAATTTCCTTAGACTGGGAGCATGTTATTTCCATTTAATGTTGACGTATTAAGAAGACTTGTTCAGCCTCTCACAAACAGTAGATTTCTATATATGGCTTTATAAACCATTGTTTAATTTACCATATACGTTTACCCACGTTCCTAAAATAGAGGGTTAAACCAGCATTTTTTATAATTGTTACTGAATCTCAAAACAGACTTTGATGCAGTTAATCACACCTCTCTGGTCAATCATTTAGGTGGAGGGGTATTTAGTTTGGTTAATCCATATCTGGTCTGATTTGACCCACATCTAGTTGAAACCTTATTTAAGCCAGCATAGTTGAGATTTACTTTGGGTAAAAAGCTTATCACTGGAACACTGGAAAATGTGAATGAACCAGACATGAGCAGCTGTTGTTCCTGCCACACATGAAGTTGTGCTTAACTTAGCTCCAAATGCATCCTCACTCCAAAACGTGACCTTGCAGTAATTGCAAAAAGTTTTGCCAGGCCTACTTTTACCTAGATCTAGATTTCAAAGTTATGGTCACCTTGTATTCTGCTCCTAGGCACCATAAAGAAAATATTGGCTTTCATCCCTCTCGAGAATCATGCGAGGTTGTGAAGTCACTTAATTCAGACTCACCTGGACTATAGCAATAATATTAATTTAGGCTTGCTTGTTAAATACTGGCCATGTTACTGCTATTGTAGCTAATTTGTATACATTGTTGAAAATCAATAAAGACTATTTAAAAAAATAACAGTAATGTTAACTTAGGCTTCTGAAAGGGCAACTGAAAAAACTCTTCTGTATGCAAATTATGGCGCTTTGGCTCAGTTCCAGGATCCAGAAATATGAACATATGTTCGATACATGGTGATCCCTATAGTGGTTCACCATTAGGTAGAGAATTCAATGCAGAGTGGTATGCTTTGTTCAGAGTACTTATGCTGCACTGGTCAAGAGTATGTATCAGACCTCATTACCTCTATTGTCCCAGTATGATCTCACAGATTGGACTCTATGCATCAGCTAAAAAAATATATATATATAAAGAAAACTTGTTAAGAGTTTTTAAAATCTTTGCGTCACTCTTTTAAAATGCTCTTTCATGTTAACTTTGAGGGATATTAAGTTCACTGTTTTCAAAAGCTTCTTAAAGCCAAATGTTCATTTAATGCCATCCTTTTTTGGCTTCCTTCTTTGTCGTATGTCTGTGACTTTTCTAGATCTTTAATGTCCTTTCACAGTAATGTCTTGGATGGAGGTTTGTAAATAATGATACATGAAAATAACTAATCACCCACTTGTGCTAGAGGGGTGGGCTAGTAAGCATATGTGTTCCCACAGTATGATGCCACACAACCGCCATATCCTGTTGCAGGTCTATTATGCACCAGGCTTCTTTTGGGGTACAGAAAGTGTGGCTGCTTTGGTAAAATTCAAATAAATAGACACTTGGAAGGTTTGTTTTTGTTTTCTCTGGTGAATTCTTAGAGATGTTGCCTGACCTTGGTTGGCTTTATTAGTGGCTTTTCCTCGTCTTTCAGCACATCTCTTATCAAAGCACTTCCGTCGGGTTCACAGGTTCCTCACCTAAGGGGAGCATAGGCTGATATTATTGTTCCCATGACTGTGCCTGTCATTCTGATTGTCTTTCTTCTAGTGGTGACTATCAGATGAGAGTCTGCCGCCTGCTGCAGGTCTCTGGGAGGTCTTTGCCCCTCTCCTTTTTTTTCTTCTTTTTATATCCTCATTCGCCACCAACCTCACTTCAATTCACACTCAAGATGTCTATACCCACACTCAGGAAGCTGAGAGGCGTAGACGATTGGAAGTGGAGACCCCGCCCACAGGTACCAAGACTTGCTTGGGTGTTAATGAAGAACCAGCTGAGATAACTCTTCCGCCAAGCGCCAAGAGCTAGATGACACTCGTCGTAAAACTGCCAGTGAAAAACTGGGAGCAACCAACTTAGCTCGAAGAGTATTAAGGCAGCATAATCATAGGACTCAAAATAAAAAAAAAACTCAACAATCAACTCTGAGCCCCATCTGAGTTGCAACAGGTTCCAAAATGCTTTCTTCTTCCTACTGCTTGATCTCATAAGATCTAGCTTAGGAAGATGTTTTCCAGTCTAAACAGGTGGATTCTGTCCATCTTTTGCAGATTTGCCTCCTAGCTAGGAGAATACCGTAGAAAAAAGCGATCTGGCGGAGCCCGTAACTCTATCTGCCAAACCAAAGATGATCAAAGGTAAGTCGATGTTGATAGGACACCCCAGGGTTCTTGCCAAGAAATTTCCGATGCTATCCCAAAAGGAAGCAAGGGCAGGGCATTCTTTAAACATGTGGATGTCGGAAGCTAAAGCCAGCCCATATTTCTTGCAGCAGACCAGTGGACCTTTAGTGATTTTAGAAAGTTTTTGTGGGGAGCAGTAGGCCCTATGGATGGTAAACAGGTGGTTCCTTTTTAGCCATGCCGGTTTTACTACCTCATATAAGATCTTACATGAGTTTTGCCATAAATAATCACAGTCTTGTGCAGGTAAGGAACCTCCCCTAAGTTCCTCAGCAAGTTTGAGTTTGTCATCCACCACTTGAGGTATGGCTTGATACCAAAATGAAACTTCCTTCCTCCCAGGGGACTTAGTCACAAGCTGATGTTCCAGGAAACTGCCAAAACCAGTTAAATTCTTACAATTTATTTTTGAAGTGTTTGGGCCCAGCTTTCCAGCTGAAGATATTTAAATCTGGAGATGCCTGCTCCGACCTTGTCTCTAAGTTTTTCCCATGAAACAAGAATACTGTCAGGGATCAGGTCCCCCCAGACCGCTAGCCCAGCTTTCCTCAAGGGTATCACCAGCCTATCCCTCAAACACTCTGGGGCACCTGGGGAGTCCCAGAGTGGAGCCAGGCTGGAGAAATGACCAAGTGCAGTCGAACCCCTCAATTTTGCCCAAGTTTTAGCTAAGCCCTGCAGAACCTTCATCTTAACCATTATAAAAAACTTTGGGTCACCAAATTTGAACAGAAATCCCTCCTCCTGTAAATTAGCCCCTCTAAGCATAGCTAGAAACATCCCCCTGATCCAGTATTAACAGGCATTTTCAATAGCATAGGCGATTGTGAAAGTTGGAAGGCCCAAGCATAAAGCTGGAGATCTGGTAAAGCAAGGCCTCCCTTTTCTCTCCTCCGCCTCAGCTTTTTGCATGCAATCCTAGGTGATTTATATGCCAAAACAAACCAATTAATATCCCTCTGCAGCTTGTCAATTGTAGATTTTTCAAAGTGAAGGGGAATCCATTTGAAGAGGAAAGTAATTTTAGGGGGTATTGACATCTTGACCAGATTAACTCTGCCTATAAGGGATAAACTGAGTATGGCCAAGATTTCATTAGCCTCTGGCATTCCCTAGCCACCATAGCTAGGTTAGCCTCGGCAATCTTAGTGATATCTTGAAAAACATTTATCCCCAAGTATCTCATTTCGAGGCTGATCCGGTGCTGATGCTGGATTTCTCAAAGATTCCAGGCCATGATTTCTGTCTTCGAGACGTTGATTTCATAACCTGAAACCAAACGGAACTCCGGAGGTAGGCTGATGATGGCTGGGAATGCTGTATGTAAATTAGCTGAAATAACTAAAATATCATCAGCATACAGGGCTACCTTCCTCTACCACTCCCCGTACTTAAAAGGTTGGATGTTAGGATCATCCCTAAACCGTTGAGCAAATGGCATGTTAGGATGGTCCCTAAGCTATTGAGCAAATGGCGTCTTTGGCCCTCTTCGTCTGTGGGTGTGGCATCAATAGCTTCAGTTGAGGCTTCCGCTTCAGGTGCTTCCAATATTACTCAATGTTGGGAGTACCTTTGGAATGCATGACCTGGCAATTCATTCACACGAACATCAGTTTCTTTTGAACAGATTATTCCAAACCACTAAATGCAGAGTCCCTAAGGTTGTCTCCAGACCAGTTCCAGCAGAAAGGCAAGCTCATGGGAGATTTTTGCATAAGAGCATAAATACAAATCTCAGTTTTTCCTTTTGCATTTTCTGCTGTTTCCTGACTGGGAGAAGCTACAATGTGCAGTTAATCTAGGTGGTCACAGGATTATTATTTGCTGTTTTATAGCGCGCTCCATTACTACCAGAGTATCCTGGCGCAAAGGATGAGCACCAGATGCACCTACTCTATTAAACATCTTCCCATTCAGCCCCATTCGTCCTGCCAGAAGCACACCAAGGTTCTTGTCTGTCCCTGCCTCTGTGTGAGCACCATCAGCAGTGGCGCCACCTATTTGTGACATGCCAATGTTTTCAGCCAGGAGCTTGGCAGGCAAGTGAGTCAGTAGGTGAGGAACTCTCTTCGACTTCTCAACATCACAGAGGGTGACCTGCACTTAAAATGTGAAAGTCTGTAGCACCATGCAGGAGAGTCAGAGATAAGCCAGCACCATCCTGGCCCTTAACAGTGCTTGCTTTCAATGCAAAAAGTAACATTAAGGTAGGGTAATAAACGTACCCATAAAGTTGGTGATATGGCCTTGATTGTGACCTGAATACTTGTACCCTGCAACTCTTTCTTCCTTAAATCCTTGGAATGATTCACCTATCAGGCCTGTCCTCAGAATAGGAAAAAGCAGGATCGGGGCACCCCAAAGGAACATACACTAGCATCTCAGGATAGTGCCCACCTACTTTATGCATCACTGTCACTTAAGCATAGCCTTTACTATTGACACATGCGGGGTGCGTGGCTTGGACGCCGGCCAAGATGGCGGCGTAAACCGAGCGCTCCGCTGCTGACCGCACTTCACCTCTTCACAAAGGTCATTATGTCGGCGAGCTCTTCACTTCCAGGCACAGCCCCGTGCATCGGAACCTGAGCGGAACCCGGGGCTCTCTTTGTCTCCACTTTCTGCAGCCCGACGAGGGAGTTTTTCGAAGACTTTCGTTTCGCGGCTGTCGCCGCCATTTTGAACACCGGCCGCGGAGCACAGCGGCTGCCGACTACTCAAGAACTCTCTTCACCTGGCAGTTCCCTCGGCCAAAACGGCAGATGCTGCGCCTCAAATTTTGAAATCGCTCCTCGGTAAGCTTTATGCTTTAACAGCCTGCTTTTCAAGCGCTTTCCTTCACAACCTTTGCCAGCATTGAGTAGTGACGCACTTTAATTATTTGCACATGTGACCCCCAGAGCACCTTAGGAGAGTATTACCTGTACTTCTACTGTACACTCTCCTTATCACTCCTTCAGGAGGTCTCTCAACTGCGCTGCACTGTACGATGCATCACAGTTTGTATCTTTACCAGTTACCGGTTGCTGCTCAAGTTCTATGAGATCTTGTGTTCACGCTTTTGAAACCGAGTTGCACATGATTGGTGTCATTTACAACGAACGCTAATGTCCTATTCAACAAGGGCTGCTTCTCCTATGTTCACCTACGCTCCAATGCAATGTTCACCTTCATGATATTACTTTTTTAGTTTTTCTGAGATGCCCTCTTTTCTTCAGTGCTGCCAATCACATTTTTGAATCATATCTGGAACTAAGTGCCTCACCTCCACCTCAACGACTGCTCCTTCATAGACTCTGCCACATATTTTCCATATGCAGCGCTTTTTCTCATTATTTGGCGCTTCTGTTCTCTCCATGCTTTGACATTTTTGACAGAATTTTCCTCTTCCCAGATACCTTTGTTCCTGCGTTCTTGATTGAATGTCTATGGATTGTTTCTTCTAAGCAGTGGGATCACTATTCACCGCTATTAATTGACTTTGCGAGGTTTCTCCTATTTTTCCTTTTCTACTGGTGTTTGACTGCCTTTTATGGGGAAACTCCGTACCTTGAAGCTCACTTCTTTGCCGAAACTACCATCTGGATCTGATTCTGATTCTCCAAACCACGAAATGGAAGAGGGCAAATCTTCGAAATCTGACTCGGCCCATGGAGCTATCCCTAAAGCCCACACAGGAGGAAAGGCACAGCCTTCTTTGACCTCATCCAAACGGCTGAAGAAAGATCTGCCTTCACCTGGGAGTAATTCTTCTTCCTCCTCCATGAACTCATTCTGGAGGAACTCCGAGCCTTCAAACCTTTTATGGAAGCCACCACAAAAAATATGCAGGCTATGCAGGAGAAATGGGCATCTTTGGACTCTCGAGTCGCAACTTTGGAGCAATCCTCAGACTCTTTACACTCTTCATGCTCCCGCATTCCTTCAATAGAGGCTTAACTTCTTCTCCTCAGGCGTCAAACTGAGGATTTGGAAAATAGAAATCGCAGGAACAACCTTCGCCTGTACGGCCTTCCGGAACTTTCAGAAGGGTCCAATCCTACTGTCTTTTTCCAATCCTTTCTTGCGAAGATACTAGACACTCCGGCTCTATCCTCCATAAATATCCAGAGAGCGCACCGTCTCGGCCCCAGGGTTGCTACCAAGCCTAGAGGTGTTATCATGCTATTCTTACAGTATACAGACCTCCTGCAGGTCCTCTCAGCTGCCAAACTCAAGAAGCAAATCATTTGGGAGGGTCACCGTCTTTATCTTTCGCAAGATGTTTCCAGGGCCACTGCTGATCGAAGGAAAAGGTTTTTGGACTTGAGACCTCAGTTACAAGCTATCAATACCAGATACGGTCTCTTACATCCTTGCCTCTTCAAGGTCACGTATAAAGACAAACCACCACTTATGATGATCCTGCGGTTCTGCAAGCCTTTCTTCGCCAACTGAATCCGGATGTTATGGATACCTCCAAACCTGGCTGAGGACACTTGTTGCTACTGTTAGCTGTATTTGCATGTTCTCGTCTGATTATGTTTCTACTTGCTCTTCCTCACTGTTGATTATTCGACGTTAATTGTTTCTTTCTTATTCTATTAGTTATTTTGTTAATTCATTTTACTGTTTTCTATACTGTGATATTTCATCGAGTCATGTTTTTATTGTGACTTCTTATATTACTCTCTAATGTGTATCTCCTTCCTTTAGATGTTCCCCTCGTCGACCCCTCTTGATGCTTCCTAATGTTTTTTGTCTTGCCCATTGGATCTACGTATCACTGGTTGGTTGCTCGCTCTGGTTGTTGACGTCGTCATCTCCCGCAACCACCACCCCCATTCCTGTTCGAGTTTTTCCGTTCTCGTAAGTATGTCTTTCATTCGTTCACTTCGAACTTGTACTGTCTCTATGTTCATCTCTGTCCCCTTTTTCTTTCCCTTTTATTTTTTCTTGCATTCTCTTCTCCTTCTTCCCTAGACTCTTCTTCCCTTCTCTCTCTTTCTTTTCTACTTTTCTCATTTCTTCTCAATTGTATGTTTATGCATTATTAAGCATGTTGTTTATAGCTGTTTTCTAATTTGTTTCATTCCGTGTAACGACATGGAACATTAAGGGTTTAAATAACCCCATTAAAAAGCAGAGGGTTCTCTCGCATTTAGCAAGACTTAAAACTGATGTTGCCCTTCTTCAAGAAACTCATCTTTCTGAACCGGAGGCTTTGAAACTTAAACGTTGCTGGGTGGGTCATGTTCTTTGTTCACCTACTACTTCTAGAAAGAATGGAGTTGTACTCTTGTTACACAAAAAGTTAAATGTTTCTTCGATTACTCATGAATGTGATGTTGATGGCCGTTGGCTTATTGATAATTTGCTCATTGATAACATTCCTCTCACCCTTTTTAATGTGTACGCTCCTACTGCAATTGATAAATCTTTCAGGCCTGCTATTTCTACCAAAGTGTCTTCCCTTACTGGAGAGTATATACTCCTCGCTGGAGATTGCAATCAGATTGTGGATCCTTTCCTTGATAGACACTCAAAAGTTAAATTTGCCCCCTCTAGAATGCACACGCTATTTCTCAATTCATTTCATAATAATGCCCTTGTGGATTTTGGAGACTTTGTAACCCTAACCTTCGTGAATATAGTTTCTTTTCCCCTCCTCACCAATCCCAATCTCGTATTGATCATATATTTCTCAGTAAACCCTTATCCCAACACGCTATCCGCTCAGAGATTGGCTCCATTCTGCTCTCCGACCATGCCCCTGTTTTTGTAGACCTAGACTTACTTCCATTCTCCCCTCACTCTGGCAGATGGCGTTTTAATAATGCTTTACTTACAGACCCCACTTTTAACGCTGAATTTACTGCTTTTGCTAAGGAATTCTTTCTTTTAAATCAAACCCCTGATTCTTCCTTTGTTATGGTTTGGGACTCATTTAAAGCAGCTGCTAGGGGTTTTATTATTAATTTTGTGTCACGACAGAAAAAATTACACGCGGCCAAATCGGAGAAAATTCTAGCCGACATTAAGACCTTTGAACAAGCCTATTTCACTTCTAAATCTGACTCCTCCCTTAAAGCTCTTATTGATGCCAAAATCTCTTTTAACAAATTTACAACAGAAGCCGCTTCCAATATCCTTCTCAAATGTAACTCTAGGTATTACGGTGGTAAGAATAAAATGGGGAAACTCCTGGCCAACTATCTAAAGATTCGTAAGGAACGCACAAAAATTCAGTCTATTAAAACCTCTTCTGGTGAATCCATATTTAAAGATAAAGAAATTCTTGCAGAATTCGCCAAATTCTATGATACGCTTTATACTCCTGAGCAAACTCCTACTCCTGATGATCTTCTTGCTAATCTTCAATCCCTACCTTCTCCCTCAACCTCACATGTTGATTTTCACACTTTAGAACGTGATATTTCTCTTTCTGAAATTTCCCATGCTGTTTCTAAACTTCATCATGGTAAATCCCCGGGCCCCGATGGTTTTACAATTGAGTTTTACAGTCACTTCGCTTCTCTTCTCCTCCCCAAACTCCTACTTTTATTTCAATCCTTTTCCGACTCCGGCTCTTCTAGCGGTTCCTTCCAACAAGCCTTAATTTGCTTAATTCCAAAAGATGATAAAGACCATTCCCTATGCAAAAATTATAGACCAAAATCTTTGGTCAATAATGATTATAAAATCCTAGCAAAAATATTAGCCCTACGTATGGATTCTCTTTTTCCGGACATCATCGGACCAGAACAATCTGGTTTTGTAAAAGGATGTCTTTCCTCAGATAATTCCAGAGTTTTTCTTAACATACTTGGTAAATCTTCTTCACTTACTCTTCCTTTTGCAGCTATCTTCTTTGATGCGGAGAAGGCTTTCGATCGCATTGGTTGGGATTTCATGTTTCAGGCTTTACGTTGGATTGGCATTCCTCCTAAATTCATTTCTGTTATCTCCTTGCTTTATTCTAATCCTCAAGCTTCTATTTTTGTTAATGGCATGTCTTCGGATTATTTCTCCCTACATAGAGGATTCCGACAAGGCTGCCCACTATCTCCCTTACTTTTATTTTGGCTTTAGAACCCTTCCTTACAAAAATTCGTTTAGATGATACTATTTCTGGTTTTCCTTTTGGTTCCCAGATATTCTTTTTTACTGCTATGACCCTGCTACTTCCATTCCCTCTTTTCTTCAACAAGTCTCTTCATTTTCTGCGGTCTCCGGATATCGTTTGAACGCTGATAAATGTGAGATTCTACCTTTAAATCCTCTTTGTCAGAAGCACTTTTTCTCTTCTACAGGTTTTTCATGGCAACCTTCCAAAATTAAATATTTAGGGGTTTGGTTTGCTCCCTTATTATCTGATACTCTCAAGCTAAACTTTGATTATGTATATAAGAAAATGGATGCAGCTATCACTCGTTGGCATCCACTCTATTTGTCCTGGTGGGGTTGGCTTAATTCTATAAAAATGATGCTATCTCCCCTACGTCTTTATACTATTTCCATGCTCCCTTTGCACATCCCTCTCTCTTTCTTTAAGAAAATTGATTCCCTACTACTGAAATTCCTCTGGAACGGTAAAAGATCCCGAATAGCCCTTGCTTCATTACGTAAAGACAAAACTAACTCTGGAGTCCGCTTTCCTGATTTCAAACTTTATCATCGCGCTTTTTCTCTGAAGCAAACAACTCGCTGGTTATCATCTGATTTACCTCATTATCCCCCTGTCTGGTTAAGCATGGAATCCTCTTTCATTTCTCCTTTCACCTTTCAAGAATTCTTATCCTTTACATCCTCCTTAGCTCGTCTTCGCTCCCCTATTCTTTCACATTCTCGTACTCTCCTTTCCCCTTACATCTCGTCCTCTTATTCATCTATTCTTTCTCTTCATGAACAACCGATTTGGAATAATGCTCTTCTTAAAATAAAAAACCGTACCATATATTGGAAAACTTGGCATTCTCGAGGTCTTTCCTGGATATCTCAATTAGTGTCCCAAGGTACACCTATTTCATTTCAACACCTTCAATCTCTTTTCTCTTTACCCGTTTCTGCCCGAGCTCAATACGACGCCCTTTATCCAGCCTTACTTTCATATCTTCAAGCTCTTCCTTCCTCTAACGAAATTCCGGCAACTTGCAGATCCACAACCCTTTTATTGGACGCGTCTCCTTCTGCTTCCGCCTTATATAATTATTTTCGACTTACCAATGATAGATTAAAATCACATACTGAACTCGCTTGGGAACTGGACTTTTCTCAGACATGGCCGGTTCCTCTTTGGGACAAAATTTGGACTAAACTCCATAAGACCTCCGGAGCTGCTAACACTACCCAGACTTTATTTTTTATTTACCATAGAATTTTATTTACCCCACTCGCCCTATCCCGTTTCGCACCAGACACTCCCTCCTCCTGTTGGTCCTGTTCATTCCCCTCTGCTGATCTCAAACATATGTTGTTCGAATGCCCCCCTATTTCCCAGTTCTGGCAGTTGGTCTGGAAGCAAATTCAAAAGATTTTTCAATTCCAGATCCCCTTTTTGCCTCCACTAGTTTTTCTAGGTTCCCTATTGTCAGAACTTCCCCACCCTTCTTGCCATTACTCTTTACTTGACCTCTTCCTTGCTATAGCTTTTCATATCATTACCTCTAATTGGAAACAAGCTGCGAATGTTACCTATCAAGCCTGGTGGAATGCAATTTGTTTTAATCACCGTTTAGACACCAATTACGTATCTCCCATCTCCTTAGCTATTAAACGGGACCTACTTTGGCTCCCTTTGGTAACATATCTCTCTCCTTCTGCTCCTGTTCCTCCCTCTCCTGCTCCAGATACAGCTGAAGTCCGTAAACCCCCATGACTTCCTCATTACTTGTTTATTCATACTTGTATTAGATTATTATTGTTATTATATTCATATACATTATATTTTTGCTTAAAGTATTCCTGTCTTTATGATATGTCCATGCTTTCTCATGCTTGTAATGCTTATTTTATGATGTTTTTCTTTTCTAATGTTTATTTCTGCCATTTGCTTATTGTAACTCTTCTCTTTCCCTCCCTTTCCCTACATTTCCCCCTTTTTTTTATTCCTCAATAAATCAAACTTAAAAAAAACTATTGACACATGCAACAATACGTTGCTATTTCACTACAGGTGCCCTTTCACAATGCTGTTCAAAGCTGTCTCTCTTAAAATTGCAGCTCATTCTGGCTCAGGCTAACTGTTCTTCCTCCCACCTGCTTCGCCATTTACTATATCATACCAGTCACATTGGTCCCATCCATGCAGACCATCCAGCCATAATCCCAGTGCTAGGATCTATCTGTCGGTTATCCCATTGACTGCAAACCGTGAATAGCACTAACATCTTAAGGGGATCAACAAGAGTATGTAAGTAGCTCACATACTGTATGCTAAGAGCAGTTTAGGCCACAATATTGATGTCTACCGATATTATCAGTAGCTTGCTCTTTAAACCGTATGCCTCACCCACTGTTTTAATTCTACTTTATGAAATTACTGGAATGTAAAAAGAGACATCGCTTACTCTCTTGTGTTATAATGTGAAATCATGTTGTTTGCCACTTTAATGGACTCGAATGCCTAAATAAAGTATTTTTCAATCACTTATAGACTGCTTAATGTAGGCCCACTGAAATTAAAGCAATCCTGGATCTTGAAGACTTTACTGATTCACTGAAGGAAAAATAGGAGAAGACGTATTCCTCCTCATCGCAAAGTTACAGTTAGACTACATTAAACTACAGATGTTGGACGACCCATACGCACATGAGCTGCAGAATTCTAAGCTAATTTGCCTTATTGATCTTGTGGAGCCAAAGGTAATAGCTACAGTATAACCTGGTATCTGTTGATGCCATTGTCAAAATGATTCTGAGGCAGAGGAAATACTCATGGAAGCCCAAGGAAAGGTTTCTCTTTAACCTTGTGTCTAGCTGTGTGAAAAAGTATTGGGAGACCTTTTTGATGATTCCTGCTTCATTTGCAAGAATAAATGTCCATTAAATAGCCAGCGATTATTTCCAGAAGATTCTGTTCAATACTTTCAAAAACATGGAAAAAGTTCGACACCAAAGGACAGAGGTGAGATGCCTATTGGGATCTGGCAGCAAATTAACCTCCTCTTCCATTGGCAACACCACAACTCAGACTGAGCATATTAAATAACATAACGTGTATTTGTAAAGCACATGTTCATTCGTAGGTATCTTGGCGCTGAACAACAGATGTTTATCGTTACCCTACTCAATGGTACTTATTTTATTGACCTCAGATGGATGAAAGGCTAAGTGAACCCACCAGGATTTGAACCTATAAACATAAGGCCAAACAGGCTCCTGCAGTGGACTCATTAGTCCACTGATCTGAGTCCACTGACCCGGCTAAAGGAATAGGACCTTTACGTCTCTCAAATTGGACCTTAATCAGGTATCTTTGAGCATGTTGAGCTATTGTTGTCATCAGCCTGCAGACCCCTCCTGTTACAGAGAGGCAAACAACCTCCAACAAAATCACTACCAACAGAAACAATCATTCTGTAACATATGACATCTGGCAACGAGCAATGACCTTAGAGAAACACCTTGAGTTACCAGCAGCTTATTCTGCATTGGTCATTGTCTTCATTGCCAAAATAAAAAGAGTATGTATTATTGAATATCCTTAAGAACAGGAAAAAGAGCTGTGGCTGTGGACTAACAGGCTTGCCCCCCTCCCTTTTTATTTTTATCTTGGCTATTGTTGAAATGCTAAGCTTCCCTTGATAGGAAAATCACTCTTTTCTGATGTACTTTTAGTTTCTATTCAGATTCACCCAGACCAAAAACAACCCCTCCATCTTTAGAGATGTAGAGAATTGCTCTGCATCTGCCAGGGGAGCTGGGGTCATCATCTACGCCACCCTTGTGGACTACCATGGTGTTTGCTGCCATTTTAATGGCGATGTCTGGATTTCTGTGCTTTCAGAGGAGGCACCACCATGGAGGCCGCTCTGAACCCTATCTAAGTTTGCTGAGCAGCCTGCATGTTTCATTTTCCCACTCAGCAATTTTTTATTTATTTTTCTTAAAAGAAACTTTCAAAGTTGGAGTTTGTTTTTGAAAATAAAATACTAATAACTCTTACACCTTGTGAATTTTCCCCAAGGAGTGAAGGTTATTTTTCTTTTTTTTTCTGTCCGAGACCATTTGTAAAGGTTTTCCTGACAGTCTGGAACGGAAGAAAAAGGAGCAGATTTATGATGCCCTTGCGCCGCAATTGCGTCACTTTATTTGACGCAACTGCGGCGCAAACAATGCGCCCTATTTACAACGTGACACATCTAGGAGATGCGTCACGTTGTAAAGCCCTGCGCCAAAAGGAGGCGTTCCTGCGCAGGAACGCCTCCTGAAAGTGGCCGAGTGAAATCTATGAGATTCCACTCAGTCACTTTCAGGCCACTGCTGCGTCAAAACCCTGCGCCTGCTTGAAGCAGGCGTAGGTCTTGATGCAGCATTGTGTAGATGGGGCACCCCGAGCCTTCCTGGAGCTGAGTCGCGCTCGCGACGCAACTCCAGCAATGCGCCACATTTGCGGCACAGATGCGTCACGCATCTGTGCCATTTTTGCACCATGGTGCGCCGCATTATACATACGGCACTCCATGGGTGGCGTAGCTGTGGCGCATTGTGGTGCACGTTAACTGGCGCATCCCTGGGGATGCGCCAGTTAACATAAATCTGCCCCAAAGTGCCTCAAAAAGTATGTCCTAAATAAGGTGCATAGTCTGTGGTACTTAAAACGACTGCACAGGTTCATTGGGTCTTTGGAGTAAAGTTTCTACCAGCAGTGCCAACTGGGTCTCTGCCATACGAAACATGACAGTCCATCTGATTCTTCTACAATTGGTTGGAGCCTCTGTTTGATGGACAAGGTACTCTGAAATATTTGTTGGGAATGCTCCAAGTTTGCGTCACGCAACTGCGGCATAAACATGGTGCATCCCTATGACCCATTTACAACGTGACGCATCTAGGCAGATGCGTCACGTTGTAAAGCCCTGCGGCCACTCGTGGGCGTTCCGGCGCAGGGTGGGCGTTCCGGGGCAGGTGCGCTTCGCAAAAGTGGCTGAGTGAAATCTATAAGATTTCACTCAGTCACTTTCAGGCCAATGCTGCGTCAAAACCCTGCGCCTGCTTGAAGCAGGCGTAGGTCTTGACGCAGCATTGTCAAGATGGGGCACCCCCGAGCCTTGCTGGATCTGCGACGCAACTCCAGCAATGCGTCACCTTTACGGCACAGATGCGTGACGCATCTGTGCCGTTTTTACCCCATGGTGCGCCACAACATAACTGGCGCATCCCTGGGGATTGCCCAGTTATCATTAACCTGCCCCTTAGTTCTTATAGTTTCTATGAGGCATACACATCAATAGAACTAGCATTAACCCATAATTACTGTGTCATTGTACATTTACTGAGTGTAAAACAATGTCATTTATTTTCTCCTGCTACTGTATTCAGTACCTGGAGCCGAATATAGCTAGTGGTTTATATTTGATTTGCAATAATGTCTTCCTTCTATCTTTCAAGTAATAATTTAACCATGACATAAAAGAGCAAACCTTAATGATGTCATATAAGGGCATGGTTTACCAATTTCTTCCTGAATAATATTTACCTGATCCATGCAGATCTGAAAATCGGAGGTGATATTTTCTTGTTTGACACAGTATGGTCATTTGGTGCTTTCATTTGCAGTTGCTGACTTTGCTTTTTGTGTTTAATCGAGATCGAGACAACAAAGCAAAAAGGGATGCCAGTCAAATGCGAGAGATAAATATTTAAACTTTTTACATGAAAAATTGTAAAAGCTAATGGAAGAATTGTTAAATGGCTGTGTGAGAAGTTGTGTTGTTGGTTGATTGGGGTGTGAGCCCTGGTCAAAGTAGTAGCTTGGCACAAAAAGCAGTCAGGCTTAACACAGAGGTAATGTGTAAAGTATTTATGTAGCACACAAATAGTAATAAAGGGCCAGATGTAGGAGCCCAAATACCGGTCGGTAACGGCCGAATTCGGCCGTTACCGACCGGTATTTGGTGATTGGGATGTAGAGGCATCATTTTACAGATTCGGTAAATTTACCGAATCTGTAAATTTACCGATTCTGTAAAATACCGAATCGGTAATTTTACCGATCCGGTAAAACCCAGATGTAGGTGGGACTCTTCTGAGTCCCAAAGGCATTACAGATTCGGTATTTTACCACCCAATCCAAGTGGGTGGTAAAATACCGAATCCTGGTGAGCATGCACATGTGTGGGGCATGTCTGTGTGCCACATGGCACACAAGTCCGGAATTGGGGTGCTAGAGGGTGTCAAAGTGACACCCCCTGCACCCTTGCAGGATTCAGTATTTACCGATTCGGTAAATACCGAATCAATATTGCCCATTGATTCCTACGGGCTTCATGGCCCATAGGAATCAATGGGCAATACCGATTCGGTATTTACATAAATGGTAAATACCGAATCCTACCGATTCGGTAATTCATAAAGTAGAATTACCTACATCTGCCCCCTTCCTTTTTACCGACTCTTAAATACCGAATCGCTAAAATTCGGTATTTAAGAGTCGGTAAAAAGGAATTACCTACATCTGGCCCTATGTGAAAACACAAAAGAAGAAAAATCACACCCTAATTTAGAACACTAGAGTCAATTTTAATAAATTATTTGACACCAAAGCAGCAAAAATCCAATCTGTAGAAACAGAGTTAGGAATTTTAAAAGTTTTTAGTGAAAACTAGTGCCTAAAAGATCAGAGTTCCAACCACAGACATGTAGTCGAAGGAGACCCTGTCAAAGTAAAACAATATGGCTGACTGCAATTTAGTGCAGTTTGGATACAGGAAGAAAATTGGGTCCAGTTAGTGCTTAAATTTGGACTTAGATGACATTTTGAGTAAAATGTTCTGAGACGCTGAAGTTCAGCGGGCAAAGTCTGCCGGCTGAGTCCGAGGAGGTAGCGTTGTCGTCGGGGAACCCTGGGTCAGAGCCGCAGTGAAGATTTCTATGTTCTGACTTACTCTCTTTTTTGGAAGCCAAAAATCTCATCTAGACGAGGCAAAAGGCTGTAGCACAAGACAGCCCAAGGGGCTCGGACACAGCTTTGCTGAAGAACGGCTGAATGGGATTTGCTGCTGCAGAGAAAAATTTAGTGGGAGAAGCTGCAAAGTCAATCCGACCAGCTATGGACCTCAGGCAGATAAGGGAGTAGGTTGCTTTGGTCTGCCCCATGTTCTTAAAGCTGTTTTTGGCCCAAAACTTTACAAGACTAATTTTGGGTTTCAGTCATCTGGGCATCTTTAGCACTGCAACCAGTGTCCAGGACTTGTGGGGCACCACTTAGGGGTTCAGTACTTACTCAGGCTGGGTCCATGTGTGGGTTCACAATATTGGGAGCCTTTTGTGTCCCTTTGCCTCTGAACAGGGGGCCAGCGCACTAGCTCTTGGAGGTGCCCAGGCAGTCCTGGGTTTGGGTAAAGAAACAGGGCTCAACAGCAGAGTTGGCCCCTGATGGTTCAAAGCAGGGTCCAGGCAGCAAGGCAGTACTTCTAGGTACAGCAAAACAGTCTTGCAGAGTGCACAGTAGGTCACAGCAGCAGGCAGTTTTATGAGAGTCCTCCACAGGTCCAAGAGTGGACTGAGGAGTGGGTCTGAAGGTCCTAATTTGTACCCTGGAGCTCTTCCTCTGTAAGGTGGGAGATGCTTTTAGAAAGGTTTATGAAGTCCATGGATTTTCCTGACTCCCTTGCCTTGACTCCTAGATGTTGGGATGATAGTCCTTTGTGTGAAGGTAGAGCACAACCTAGTCAGTTGCAAGTGGGGCTTTGATCAGCTCCACCTCTATTCTGCCAGCAGATGGCCATTCAGATACATCAAATCCTTCTATTACATGAATATCTGGGAGGAATTAACAAAGTGTGTCGGTTACACCCAGTCATATGACCCAACACAGGCTGCAGGCACAAAAGGGCTAAGGGCAGGAAAATGCCAACTTTCTAAAAGTGGCATTTTCAAAATTACAATTATAAATTCAACTTTACCATTGAAAGAATATTTTTCATTACATTTTTATAGATACCAAGCATGAGCTGGACACCTAGTCCCAATGAAAAGTTGGTAATTATTAATGTAATAATGCAACCTAAAGTTATCCTATGGGACAGGTAGTCCTCACAGTATTGAAAAATGAATTTAGGAGTTTTTCACTACCAGCGCATGTAACACCTAAAAGTACATGTCCAAACTTTTTAATTACAATGCAGCCTGCCCACTGGGCTATCTAGGGCCTACCTTAGGTGTGACCTATATGCAATAAAAGGGGAGTTTAAGGCCTGGCAAGGGGATATATTGACAAGTCGAATTGGTAGTTTAGAACGGGATTCCTACTGCAATGGCAGACCTGGGCATGTTTTAAGGTGCTACTTAGGTGAGTGGCACAGTACGTACTGCAGGCCCACTGGTAGTATTCAATATACAGGCTGTGGGTATATGGGATACCACTCTACAAGGGATTATAAGCAAATAAAAGATGTCAATAAGCCAATCAAACCATATTTAGGGAAGTGGGTACAAGCGGTTTGGCACTTATTGGCAGTGGTAAAGTGCAGTACAAAAACAAATTTCTGCACAAAAATGGAAGTAAGTAGGCAACATTTTCTAGGCAACGCCACCTTAGAGCTGACAGGTGTAAGAGCTTGTATTCCTGCACTGCAGGCACGATTATGTGCTGCTGGCTTAATGATTGAAATGAACTGATCTTTAAACAAAGTATGGAAGATTTCAAAGGAAGCATTCTTAAACACCTCAATGTTGTGAAAACAAAAACTCACTGTTATGCATGCACGATATTGGCAAGTTTACATCTTTTTTCTTAAAAGACACAGTGACCTTTCAGATCAAAAGGATTAGGGTCTCCTTCATTTGTTTATAAATGTTATGTTATACAACGTAAAAGAAGCTCAGCCGCATTAACTTGCTTCACAAATAACAATGCAGGAACCAAAAATAGTTCTTGTTTGGGAACCAGTTGTACTAGTAAGAAAATAAAAACAGAACGACTGTACATTTAACACAGTGTACATTGAATATGTTCACAACCTTGCCAAAGGTGAATAGTCGAAGGGAAAAGGAATTCAAATATATGAAGGGGGAGAAAGTGGGTACTGTAGTTTCTCTAATTCTGAGAACAATGGGACCTATTTAAATTTCCTCTTTTTTTCACCAATCAGGAATCCATAAAGAGATTCTTGTCAGGTGTACGTCTATTTTACTAGCTCACATTTCTCGACCATAATTATGGTAATTTTAACCTTTATTTTACAGATATTGTTTTATTATTAATGTAATAAATGTATTCATTCATTCATTCATTCATACACAATGGCTGAAATGGGGTTGTTCGAGGACAAAGTTTGTGTTGGAAGTTTGGAAACTCCCACAAACTTCTCTGTAACCCTTTCCATCCTGAAAATGGCCGCTTGTGCAGGAGTACAACCCTTCCAGGACGGGAAGGGGAACAAATAGTCCCCCGGATTTCCTGGTGAAAGAGCGTTGTACAGGGGGAAAATGCTTTCCTTATGGAGAACCTAACTATTTCTGCACAAGAAGGTCAATTTTCTCGGTGTGTAGTTATCTGCTATGGAGAACTCTGCAGAAGGGAAATACGATCGTTTAGAGAAAGTCATATAACGTTCCACACCTGGAAACATGCTTGCTTCTGCCTTGGTGGTGAATTAAAAAAAATAATGAATGTGAGTCTTGACTCGTACTTTTACAAATATTTTTTGTTATTAGGACCCATTAATTTTCTAGGATTTGCTGGAAAGGGAGTGCTTTCAATGGATTTCAATGGATCACCTCTGATAAACCGACCTCTCTCTGGCCACCTTCCCACACATCTGCAAGACCAGAACGGGAGAGATGTCCTTCTCCTACCTCTCAGCCAAGAACTGGAACAACCTCCCCCTCCACCTCCGGCAAACCCCCACACTGTCCCCCACACTGTCCCAGTTCGGGAAAGTCTTCAAGACCTTGCTCTTTGGATGCTACAGAGCCACTCCGCCACCTTTTAGTGCCTTCGGACCCTCTTGGGTGAGCAGGTGTGCTTTATAACCCCCTAATTGATTGATTGGTTGATTGGTAAAGTTTAGTAGAGATGGAAATGTTGTTAGACTGGCTATTAAGGAGCTGCTAACGGCAGTAGCAGTTTCACAGATCTTGCACATCGTACAGAGATAGCTCACAAAAGAAATTGAGATAGTGGATTACGTGTTTTGAAATTAATGTGTTCTAGTCTTAGGGTGGACCCACTTCTTAGGATCCAAAGGAATGTGAGGCAAACGTTGGTCAAAATTAAGTATCTGCTATTTACTGAGTGTGCAGAATGCAATTAAGAATGAGTGTGTAATTTCACTTAATTTCAGTTTGCAGTCCTCCCAGGGGCAACAGCGATAAACGTTTCCATGTTTTACCCTTTCTGAGGTGCACAAAACAGTAGCATATTGTGCCATTTCCTCACTGCTTTTCTCCAGGATTTACTCAGTCAACATTGGGAGGGCAAATGCTGATGGGAGTTTCCAATTTTCATCCTAAACTTTACCGTATTTTAGGCTCAAAAAGAGTTTGCGCCCGAAAGAGAATTTCCTCCTTGTTGTGATCAGAGCCCTTGGGCCTGATTTAGATCTCGGCAGATGGATTACTCCGTCAAAATGGTGACGGAAAACCTGTCCTACAAAACATAAATCCTATAGGAAATATTGGAATTTATATTTCAGCAGACAGGATATTCGTCACCGTTGTGACGGAGTAACCCGTCCGCTGATTTCTGAATCATGCCCTTAGAGTCTTGGATTCTCTAGAAATGTTCTTAGTCTCAGATTAGTAGAGTCTAGGTTGTTGTGATTAGCTTTGTGAAATATCCAGACACATTTGATTCTGTTTCAGGTTTGTAAATCTGTTACCAAGGGGTTAAAATTATTCAATCTTTTTTCACCTGAAGTTAATTTGTCCCATGCAGTTGCTTTGTATATTACAATATGCTAGTCGGAGGACCAATCACATTTCTGTTTTTCCGTAAACAATATGGCAAACTGCTTTTGCCTGGATGACTGGTTTGTACACCACTGTTAGAATGATATCTTAAACATTTTGGGCTCCATTACGAGTTCCTCCTTACTCTTGGGTGAGATACTGGAACCGGAATTACCAATACCGGTTGGTATCCCCCCATGAGGTATGGTAGAATGAGGAATAACATGCAGAACTTGTCATTTTACTTTCAATTCTTCATTTTTCCCCAAAAGTGGGAAAGAGCAGGTTCAAATCCCCAAATGTTTATCAGCTGCATGGAAGTAAATGTGTGAGGCCTTTTTCTTTTGCCCATGATGGGTAAAAGAGAGTTTGAGTGCAACAGGATGGCAGGTTCTTTTCAAGTTCATTTGTGTTGATCTTATTCTGTTCTCCTTGCTGAAGGTTGCTAGTAGGTGGACAGAGGGCCGGGCACAACAGCTGCCAGCAGACCATGCTGCTTGCAGGGAAGTCTGGGGTCGATGTCTCTAAGCCTGGAATGATCGGGTCTGAAGTTTGTGGTCCAGAAAGTTCCAGACAAGGACACACCGGGATACATGTAGTTGCCTGGAACAGTGTCCCTCAGCGAAAACCTCTTGGAGCAAGCCATAACGCTGTCTTTTGAGGTGCAGTTGAAGATTGCTACAAATGTCAATTAGTGTGTTGTCGAGATTAGGTTTAAATGGTAATGTGAATATCAGGGTGTATGCCTGTTTAGATATATTTAAGGATTCACATCTATTGCTTGTCCATTTGAAAGACAGCTTTAGGGGTGATTATATTTTTTGCAAGTTCAGATTTAGAACGCTGTTGACCCTCAAGGTTCAGGTATACTTGATGCAAATTGTGAGGTTTCTCTCATTAACCAAAATCCTTGGCTTTCACTTCACCTTAATATTGACCTTCTCTTTGGACTGGGGGCCTCATTTTAATTTTGGTGGGAAGAGAATACTGCCACAAAATGCTGATGCGCCTGTACCACCAATTTTGTCTTTATCTCACCTCATTTAGAGTCACAGGGTTTCTGGCTGCAGAGCCTCATTTGCCTCAACTGTGGGAAACCCCTAACTTAGCAGCACATCCATCTCACGGGAGCCCCATGGTCCCAGTTGTGGTATTCACATACTGGTTTCTAGCCTAAGCCCTCTTATCTTCATGGAGCACTGTGGTAAAGGAAGAGAGCAGAACAGGATCATATCTACTAAAATATGGTGAGGTTTTCCCCTTTCTCAGTGCTGGCAAACTTTAGGCTGCCAAGTACCAATGCAGACACCCTTGCACCATAGTGCAATGTTGTATGCATTCCTTAGAAAATAGCTTATACTGAAAGGGGACCCTTCCACTATAAAAGCTATCCTTTAACACATGTCCTGCTTTGTCTGCGTGCTGTACCTATCCAGCACGCACGCAAAGTAGGAAAACCAAGGAGAAATGCCTAGTTATGCCTGCCTTGATTATTGTGCAAATCCCTATATACAAATGTTGGTAAATAAGAATTTGTGTCAAAATCCACGGGTAGTTACATAGAAACAACCATGCACCGCCCATGGAAAGCCCCCTTAGCCCAAAGTTTGTAAAAGGATAATAGGAAATATTAGGCCCTCATTATGAGGGGCCCGGGAATTCCTGTTCCGTCTGTAACAGCAGTTACATTCAGGATTGGGAATTACAAGTGATTCAGGATTATCAACACTTGGCATTCATGGGTGCGATAATGCCACAACTTTTGCTGGGGCGATTTTCAACAGAACATGGGTTAGTAACTGTAAATTCAAGTATCTCCATAATAAATCTCTACTAAATTTACAATGGTTAACACTGGAATATAGTGTTACAACACATATTTAGTATAGTTGATGTCAATTGGCAGCATCTGTGTAGAAGCTGCTACTCCTGACTTTTCCATCCCACTCCAGCTTAAAGTGCCTTGAAGCCAAAGGCTGGATCATCTTGATATAATTTCTATTTTAAGGAGTGAAGGTATTGCTGAAACTTTCAGATACCTACAGCTGAAGCTTGTGCGGGTAAGAACGGTGGCCCCGGCCGGAGGGGGGTATTTTGACGGATGATGATGGGGTGGAGGGGTTCGACTGGCAATAAAGAGGGGAAATTAAATAAAACATTAGTTTCCCCTCGTCATCTTCTGTTGGAATCTCCCCCCTCCCTGCCCCACCGCTGTTACCTGCATGGGCCACGGCTGGATATCTGTTAGTCTGCATGCTTGGAAGTGGTGTCTACAGCGGCTGCTCCTCCACAATGGCGGAGGAGCGTTTCCCCACTGGCTCAGAAGCAGCAACTGAATTATAAAACAATATGTTATTATTGTTTTATTTTTCAGCTGCTGGCTAAACCAGCGTTTGTAGGGAGGGGCAGGGCCAGGCCATGAGAGAGGGGAGGAATGGAATGGTATGTGCACTTCTAAGTGCACATATCTGTTTGGCCAGCCGTCTTAGGCTGGCCAAACAGACATGCGCAGTTAGTTTTCTCCAACCCAGCTGTATTGACGGAGAAGCAGCACAGATTTCCTGTGCCTGAGCAAGCATTAAACCAGCCCGTCAGGACAATCCCTGCTGTGCTCTCATGCTTGGTAATAGCATGAGAACAGCACAGGGATTTCACATAGGGCCATATTATGCATGACTGCGCCGGCGCTAGTTGTCGATGTGCGCCATGGTATGTTTGTGTTTATGTGCGATTGCGTCTGTGGGCTCATACAATATGTGCACAGACACAAACGTACATAAACACAGAGCTCAAAGTCTGCGGCAACATTACGGCGCATCACAAACTGATCCTCTAGAATGCGATCGGGCACATATTCTGGCGCTCATCGACAACTAGCGCCGACGCAGTCATGCGTAATATGGCCCATGAAGTCTCTGATGCTGTCCCAGTGTCTGCTGGGACCAGGAAGCAGGGGAACACCAAGGTGTGAGGTGGTGGCAGCTTCAGGTAAGGCGTATTTTCTTTTATTATTAAACCCCCCCCATCTGCTCCCTCTCCTTCGCTCCCTCCACCTGCCCTACCACTGGTTGTTTGTGTCGCCCCCTGCTGGTGTCTAGCAGGATCCTTAATCTGTCCTTGTTTTCTTTGCTTGTTTTCTGATTCAGCTCTCAACAGTCATTTTTGATTGATCTATATTCTGGGATACCCAAAGTATACGTTCCTTGAATGCTCATATCAGATTAAAGCAAAGTGCTTGTTACATCCCAAATGTTAGGACAGGCATTGGTGCTCACCCAATACAGTCAATAAGCTGCTGCTCAGCATCAAAGCCCAGTCTTAATTTATGACAGCTTCTATTGTCTATAAGGCTATATGCCACATCTATCTGAGCTATCTGTAATATTTGTGTTTCCCTGCAGGGTGAGGACGTACTTTACCTGGAAACACAAATACACTTAATGCTTTTTTCTCTCTACCTAGCAAAACTGTTCACTGTGACAAAATATATCAGTAAGCAGGAAAAATATCAAAAACAAGTAATTTGTAACAATTGGCTTGAACAATACACCCTAGTCACACACCCTTTCTTTGTTGGGCTTACTGTCCCTCTAGCAAAAAAAAACCTATACTCCATAGCCAAAGCCAGTTATGTGCCAATGTTTTGACCCCCACAGTTGCATAATGTGGGGTCTTTACCAGGACAGAAGCAAGTTACCCTCACAACTTGGAATTCAATGCAGTATGAAAAAAGGTGTTTCATAAACATCCTAAAGATTGCAAGAAAACCAGCTGCGTCGAGGGATTGGTTACCCTAAGTCTCATAAAAATGTACATTTTTAAACAACATTTTTAGAGTTGAGAGATTGGTCACTTGGGGGCATATTATCTAGAACAGGTGATAATGACCGCCAGCGGAGGTCCTCCGCATTTTATTTATCGCTCCCTTTCCTGGACACATTTCGCATTTTTATCGACGTACTATTAAGACGTCAATAACATGCGATGCTGTCTGGGAAAGGAAGCAAAAAGTCCTGCTAACACGCGATAGACAAACATGCAATAGCATGTAGTCAGCTCGTTAGCAGGAATTATATTGCGGCTAATGTGCCATGAAGCCTGAAAAACCCCTGTTTGACAGGCGCCTCGCACTCTGCAGCATGAGAGTTGCCAAACTATGCATTGGGTAACAATGAATGCTAACATCAAAGGTATAATATAAAAGTATTCATTGCTAATTTATCATCAATATTCTTAATGGTAGGTGATAGGCAAGATGAATTTATGATGAACGATGGGGAAACCATTTGGATGTGCTAAACGCCAACGCTGCTAACTCTGGGATATCGTGCTGCAGAGGATTCTCCTGCTCTTACCTGCATTTAAGGAAACTGCTCGTGGAACCCGCTTCGCGGGTCCCGCTTCGTGTGAGGGGTCCATCAACCTTTTTGAGGTGACTGTGTTGTGCGGGGCTGCGAGCGAGTGCGGGCGCAGGACTTCAAGTCCCAGGAGCGCCCGCAAGACCCAATTGCCACCACCTGGGCCGCTCTTCCTGCAGGCTCCTCCCCTCTCACCCTGACCAAACAAAATTAACCATCTATCCCTGCTGCGCGGGAGCGACCGGGAGAAGCCCGGGACAAGGGCGGGACCGTCTGTGGCCGTCCGAGGCCGGTAGAGACTGGACTGGGCCTAGGCTCTTTAATCTCGGTTATTCCTTGAAACTATTGTGTTAGTGCCCTTTGTGTGTCTTAGTTGTCAGATCAGCGTAGTGATTTTTTATTGATTTACCTAGTTGTTACTTCGACATAACCCTCCTCTATAATAGTGTTTACGGCTTCCGCCACCCCTGCTCTTTGTTCTGGCAAGGATCATGGAGTGTCGTAAAACCAGAAGCATGGTAGCCGCGGGAGGAAAAAAAACTGACCGGCATGCTAGATGATTTTATTGTGTGCACCAATTCCTTGATCAATGAGGGCATTGTACTTATGGAAAGAAGGGTGTCTCATGAATTAGCAATAGCTAAGAGATCGTCGTTGGGTCTTATCGGTTCCGCCCGCACCCCAGACAAATCCTTACATACACCTAACCCAGTCCAGGTTGTGGCTGATATTCATAATATGAATGGCAGTCAGCAAGGCTCACTAGATTTATTGCCCCCAAATCCCCAGGCTGAGTCTTCTACCCCTAGGGAGACCAGCATGGGGCAAACTCAGACAAACCCTCAGGCAGCCACCCAGCCAGCATGCACAGATGAACAAAGAAGGGGGAAGAGGGAGGGGGCAATTCCCAAACGAAAGCAATCATTTGTTAGTGCCACTAGAGCCAATAAAGCGCGTTCTACTCAAGTTAGGAAAACTAGTGAGGACATAAACAACATGGGCGGCTCAGCAGAGGTAAGAGATCCCGTAACTGAGCTTACCGGTCAGATAAGTGGGGCAGTTCAAAATGGCCCAGATACCGCCAGTTTACCTTTGACCAATATTGATGACACTATCTTGGATGATTCCCTGGCGGATATTCTTGAGGACAGCACCATAGCTGTTAGGTCAAAGGCTGACACACCTGGGGAAGTTGACGGGGAGGAGGAACCAATAGGCTGTACTATAACGAAAATCATCAAAAGCTTACTCGCACCCCTAGAAGCCAGACTGCATGGCATTGAAAAAGTGCTACATGACATACATAAAGACATCAGGTTTCATGATAGTAGCTACGCAAACAGGGCCACTAATGTCACCACTACAGCCACTAAAGCCCGGTCTGCGGCCAAGAGTACAGTGACAGAAAATAAGAAAACGACAAAGATCCAGACTCCGAATCCACCTATCCCTGTGATGAATGAAGTAAGTTCCCAAGCCCAATCCCATACATCAAATAAGCCTACTGTCCAAGCCAATCCTAAAATCCCTATAATTCCTGCCCAACAAACTGACTCTGCCACCACCAAAATAATGCAAACACGGCGCAATATTCATCTCCCGCCAGACGCCTGTCCGTATGTGATCATTTTGATGGGGGTAACAGAACTGGTTCCCTCACACTCAGAAACTTTTCAGGCACTTAAAAATAAGGTATGTCACTGGCTCATGAATAATCACCCTCTACCACCAAATCTTTGTGGTAACATCTTAATGGTTGAGAGAACACCATGGGTAGGACATAATCGGAAAACAATACAGGGTGATTGTATAGTAGTGACCTTTGAAGATCCACATGTTGTAGAATATATCTGCAGGGGTGTGTTACTGCTACAACGCATCTTTTACAACGTAATGCTGTTACAACGCAGCTATTACATCGCAAATACCATTACAATGCATGCCATTACAACGCATGGTATTACATAGCAGATGCTATTACAACGCATACCATTACATCGTAAGTATTGGTAAGTATTTAATTTTATTTTTTATTTTATTTAATATTTTATAATTGATTTAATTATTATTAATTATATAAAAATATTTATTTCGTTTTTAAATATTATAAATTAAATATATTAATTTAAGTATTTTTTAAAATAAGTAAGAGTATAGGAGTATATGTTTTGGGGTACTGATGTATATGTTTTGGGGTTTTTGGGTATTTTTTGGTTTTAGGGCAGTGTTTGGGTTTTGGGGTACAGGGGTGTTTTTAGGTTTTAGGGCAGTGTTTGGGTTTTGGGGTACAGGGGTGTTTTTAGGTTTTAGGGCAGTGTTTGGGTTTTGGGGTACAGGGGTGTTTTTAGGTTTTAGGGCAGTGTTTGGGTTTTGGGGTACAGGGGTGTTTTTAGTTTTTAGGGCAGGGATTGGGTTTTGGGGTACAGGGGTGTTTTTAGGTTTTAGGGCAGGGTTTGGGTTTTGGGGTACAGGGGTGTTTTTAGGTTTTAGGGCAGGGTTTGAGTTTTGGGGTACAGGGGTGTTTTTAGGTTTTAGGGCAGGGTTTGGGTTTTGGGGTACAGGGGTGTTTTTAGGTTTTAGGGCAGTGTTTGGGTTTTGGGGTACAGGGGTGTTTTTATGTTTTAGGGCAGTGTTTGGGTTTTGGGGTACAGGGGTGTTTTTAGGTTTTAGGGCAGTGTTTGGGTTTTGGGGTACAGGGGTGTTTTTAGGTTTTAGGGCAGTGTTTGGGTTTTGGGGTACAGGGGTGTTTTTAGGTTTTAGGGCAGTGTTTGGGTTTTGGGGTACAGGGGTGTTTTTAGGTTTTAGGGCAGGGTTTGGGTTTTGGGGTACAGGGGTGTTTTTAGGTTTTAGGGCAGGGTTTGGGTTTTGGGGTACAGGGGTGTTTTTAGGTTTTAGGGCAGGGTTTGAGTTTTGGGGTACAGGGGTGTTTTTAGGTTATAGAGCAGGGTTTGGGTTTTGGGGTACAGGGGTTTTTTTAGGTTTTAGGGCAGGGTTTGGGTTTTGGGGTACAGGGGTGTTTTTAGGTTTTAGGGCAGGGTTTGGGTTTTGGGGTACAGGGGTGTTTTTATGTTTTAGGGCTGGGTTTGTTTTTGGGGGTACAGGGGTATTACGACTTTATATAAATTAAATTAATTAAATTAATTTTATTTAATTTAATTACATTTATAACTATATTTACAATTATTAATTTAATTGTATTAATAAACGATTATAATTAAATTATATTATTTAAAAATGTTTAATTGATTAAATTCTTTTAATTATATTAAATATAATTATATTATGTATTATTTATAATTTAATTAAATTATAATTATCTTTATTGTAATTAATTACATTATATTATTTACTATTTATAATTTTTTTATATTTCATTAATTATATTATTTTAAATATATTAAATTAATATCAATTTTAATATTAATTAAATTACTATAATTAAATTAATTACTGTTTTAAAAATGTTATATTATTTTTATTTTTTTAAATTAATTTAATTAACTTTATTACATTTTTTTTAAAAAAAGATATACTTACCTATACTTACGATGTAATGCCATGCGTTGTAAAAGTATCTGCTATGTAATGCCATGCGTTGTAATGGCATGCATTGTAATGGTATTTGCGATGTAAAAATCGCGTTGTAACGGAACGCGTTGTAATACATCGCGTTGTACTGACACCAATCCATCTGCAGGAGCATTCCCCGTAATCACAATGGCTCTTTGGTCACGGCTAGACCCCTGTCCCATTTTTATATGCCAAAAGACAAACAGGATAACAGATGGAGTTGGCTTAAAAACCCAATCTCTCATAAGGGAGGTATGAGGCAACAGGTATCCAGGGAAAGGAACCCCCATGGCTGGGACAGGGCTAGTGAGGAGGGGTGGAATTTAGTTCAGCGTAGAGGAGGCAGGTATAATCAAGATCCTAGATCCCAAGTAGATAGGCGTAGGGGCAATGGCATGATTGCTGGTTACAATTATAATTATGCTGAGGTCCCTCATTCATTAAACAACCCCTACAATGTTCTGATGGCAAATCAGTACGAGTGCCTGACTGACCTAGATTGGGTTAATTGACAACAGGTGGCCACTATATCAGATTTTGATAAGCGAAAAAAGGATAATTCAGTTTCCCCAATAAATATGGGCTTGGACACCAGGGTCATAGACATAGACAACTTGGCATTAGCCCCAAATTGTCCATGAGCCTGGTACCGGCAATGCTTCAACAACTAGCTCAGTAAACCAACCTGAGTGTAGGAATGTCCTTAGAGATAGAAGATATACTAAGGTAGGATTTTGGAACATTGCCGGCCTTAGGAATAAAATTGATGATCCTATCTGGAGGAAATTATTAGGTTCTGCTGACATTATCGCTCTACAAGAGACCTGGGACACAAACAACATACTTACTTGGGATGGCTATACCACCTTTTTTCTCCCTGCGGTCACCACTACTAGCGGTGGACCAAGGGGAAGTTTGGTAACCTTAGTGGCAGCTAACATCACGGGAAAACATACAATGATTGACTCAGGTTCACCCTACTGTTTGACAGTTTGTAAAGGGGCCCACTACGTGTTAATTGTGAATTTTTATAATTCCTTTGATAGAACTACCTCAACGAGCAACCTGACAGCGCTACATTCCTTTTTAGCAGACTACAAGGAACTGTCAGAGAATGATTGCGATGTAATTTTGTTGGGGGATTTTAATATTCAGAGATGCCCTGATAAATGTCCGCCCAATGATCTTTTTGCCCCCCCCCCTGAGCAAGCTGACTCTCACTTTGAGCACACGGAACAGGGGACACTATTGGAATATATCCTGGCGGAAAATGGTCTGATGCTGCCTACGGGAGATGACAACGATATACCAACCTTTAAGGGTAATGGTAGCGGGACCACTATTGACTATATCTTTACAAGCCTAACACTAGGGAGCAATATTGCAGAATACTCCCCGGAATGGTCCCACTTTAGTGATCTCAATCCTGTCTTTTTACGAGTCAGTGGAGTCCTCAGTAGTTCTGAGATGAAATCAAACAGTGGGGACAAACTGGACATCCGGGCCACAGATCAGGCCCGGAGAATTAAATGGTGTAAAGTTATCCCCGAGGATTTCCTAGGCAACCTTTTCCACAGTAGAGGTGAGGAGATGCGTATCTGTATGGACAAGGAAGCAGGGGACAAGGAGGTAGTGGAGGCATATCAAATGGTTTGCCGCCAGGTTATGATTGACCTAACAAATAATGGTAAAGTTAAAGAATCTGGATCTGTTGGCTGGTTTGATCGCAACTGCTCAACTTGTAATCGCAAATTGAAGGAGGCTCTGAAATGTAAGCCCCTTGATAGGAAACGAGTGGCATTATTAAGGAAAGCTTATAAAGGAGCAGTAGAACAGAGGAGGCAGGAGATCAGGGAAGATGCTTGGGCGGAACTGACCTCCATAGACGTCATAAAAAATAGTGCAAAATTTTGGGCAGTGATTAATCAACCCTATTTCTCAGACTCAAGTAATAATGTTTTAGGTTGTGGAATTCAAGAGGACAAGTGGTTCTCCCATTTTAAATCAGTCTATGAATACATGTCCGTAGGGGGTGACAATATAAGTAGGGGGGCTATCCATTCTTATACCTTAGAGGTGAATGAGGCTGAGGTGGCTGAAGCCATCAGTAAAATGACTAGTAATAAGGCCCCCGGACCTGATGGCGTACCAGCCGACCTTTTTAAGTCTGACATAGCGACATGGTCCAAAGTTTTATCTAACATTTTTAATAGAATCCCAACAGCTGGTATCCCAAAGACCTGGTCGCAGTCGGTAATTGTACCCATTTTCAAAAAAGGCAATAGAGGAGAGCCGAGCAATTACCGTCCAATTTCCCTCATAGATTCTGCAGTGAAGGTCCTTGGCAGAGTGGTACTGTGTAAACTATCCGACTGGCTTGAAGATACAAATTCCCTGTCAGCCGTACAGTACGGGTTTAGAAAGGGACGTAGCACCATAGACCAGAGCCTTAATCTTCAATTGCTAATTGGAAAGTATACCCTAGCTAAGCAAGGTAGTTTGTACATAGCTTTTATGGACCTGTCCTCGGCCTTTGATCGAGTAAACAGGTCCAAGCTATGGGAATTGCTTCTTAAAATGGGCATTGATGAGAATATAGTATACTTTCTTGCGGATCTCCACCGGGATCTAACTGCTAGAGTGAGATATGATTGGAAGGGGAACAAGACGGGTAAGATAGGAATATCTAACGGGGTTAGACAAGGTTGTATTTTAGCCCCATTATTATTTACCTTATATATCAATGAGTTAGCAAGCATCCTGGGAACAGTTTGTAAAGATATTCCAAAGGCAGGCAAGTTTCCACTACCCCCTCTATTATATGCGGATGATGCCGCACTTATATCGCGTACACCAGTGGGATTACAAAGTCTTTTAAATTAATATCACGAGTTTATGTCTGCTTTGGACCTGGGCATCAATTACACCAAATCCCACGTCATGGCCGTGGGCACAAAGGGCAGGCATAGGAAGTTGATGACCTTACACTGCAACGGAAATAGGCTATCTAGGGTAGCCAAATTTCCATACCTAGGGGTGGTTTTTGATGAAAAATCCACCTGGCTTCCCCAATTGTTCGAGAAGAGAAATGCCTTTGTAAGATCCATCACCGCTGTCCTGAGTTTTTCTCGTAAATTGGGGGTAAAACCACTAGAAGCAGTCTTAAAAGTTTACGACGCTAAATGTGTTTCTAATGCAATGTATGGCGCAGATCTATGGGGTTTTAAGAATGTTAAGCTGTTACAGGTCGCAGAGGATACATTTTTAAAGTCTATTCTTTCTGTACCACAATCGACTTCAGGTTTTATTGTTCACCAAGAATGTGGGGTGGGTTATTTAGAAGACCGAATTGCTATTGCCCCCCTCTTAAAGTGGATCACGGTATGGTTAAACCCAGAGATTGAGGTAAACCACAAGATCCTGTTGGATTGCCTTAGATTAGCACACTGGGACTCTATACGATGGTTAAGTTATGTGAGAAACACTGCAGTCTCATTGGGACGCCCGGACCTTTTCGAGGAGCCATCTAAACTGGTTAAAGCAGATATAAAATGGGTCAAGACTAATTTTAAACTACATAGAGAGATGGAAAGAGAGGGCTCTGAGCTGACTAAGCCAACTGTGAGAACCCACCAGTTAGTCGTAATATCGGATAATGACCTAGAATTATATCTATTAACCCCTTCGCTGCTGATGACGAGCTCAGCTCGTCATCAGCCACGGGTGGCGTGTGCTAATGACGAGCTGAGCTCGTCATGTAACGCAGTATTTTAAAAAATGCCGCACAGCGCAAAAATCACCGCAGCAGCGATGCAGTTAACAAAGTTTAGATTAAACAAAATTCATCTACTCATATCTGGGAGCCCATGCTGGACTAAGGATATAGACCTGAAACTATGTACTTGTGATGGCTTTTCAATAATGGATACTGCCCATTTTATGTTCTTTTGCGGTCACTTTAAGGAGTTACGGAAAAAATGTATTGTACCGCTGTTAAAGGACAAAGGGTTTAAACAAGTGAAACCTGCACTTTTATATCTCCAACTGTTGTCCAATACGTGGGAAATGTTTAATGTCGCTACCTTTTTAAACATAGCCATGAGATTGAGGGAAAAATTATTTATTTAGTTAGTTCGAGATGATACACCGGAAACTGTTAATTAATGATTTCTGTTTTTTTAATCTAGATGAATTGCTCTTGTTTGAAAGCTCTTGTAATATATTTTTTCCCCCGGCTAATGTAATGTTGCTGATGGTTAATTTTATTGTATTATGAATGTTTTTCCCCTTTTTCTGACATGTATACTTTTGTGGTTTTTGTTATGAACCGATTAAAGTACTTTGACTGACTGACTGATGAACTGCAATGTACCCCCTTTGCAACACAACGGCACCTCTTTACATGGTAAAGGACTGCTAGTCTCCCTTGTAAGAACACGTTTAGTCAGGTTTTTTCCAGGTGTTAAAAACCTGCGTACATCAGGGGTTAGCACAATTTTTTTTATCACGGGTCATCTTTGATAATACAGCGAAGTGCTGTTAGAGGTTTTTAATACTTTTTTTTAAAACAATGGTTCAAGGGTCCCCTAAAAAGGTCCTCAGAAAGAATAGTATAGCGAACAATTAATTAACCTAGGGAGGTTTGGGAGTAGGTTCATATGAAAATAGTTTTTATTTTCTTTCTTTCTTAGTATATACAATTTTTTTAACGTTTTTCAGGTGCTCAAATAAGTGGTAGGGTGCAGAACGTGACATGAGTGAACATAGTGAAAAAACGGACTCTCACACAACAACAAGGTTAAAAAACCACATGAATATATACAATGGAGTGGGGGTATTTCCTTGGGTAGGTCAACGTTTCGATCTGTATGAATTTCAGATCATCATCAGGACGAAAAGAGCTTCCTGAAATTTGGTATATATGAATAATTCAATGCGACAGGAGAAGGTTGACTGAATTATTGAGGCGTTTTTCGTCAATCTACAAGCGTAGTTGTTTTATCAGTCCGAGTTGCGCTCTGCTATTTGGAAGAGGGTCCTACTGGTACTCATCAATCAAAAAGCGTAGTTGTTTTATCAGTCCTAGTAGCGCTCTGATATTTAGAAGAGGGTCAATCTCGGCGTTTCCGCTTCGCTGTGGTGGCGTCTGAGTATCTCGCTCTGAAAATGATGGGGCTTTTCTGAGAGTCATTTCTGCTTGACGGCCGCCGGAAGAAGTAGAGAGGCTGCTGGTGCGGGACTCCCGTGGTTAAGGGAGAGCCCCGCAGATGCCCCTGGTGCAGCCCGATGGCGGAGGGGGTGCGAGGCACATTGCCGGTGCCTGCCCCCACTGCGAGAGAAGCAAGGGAGCACGTCCGAGTCCTCCCCCCCAATCAGTGAGTGCTTGCTTTTCTTGCCTCTGCCCCTGTTTGTGATTGCTCTTCTTGCCTCTGCCCCCTGTTTGTGATCGCTTTTCTTGCCTCTGCCCCGGTTTGTGCTCGCTTTTCTTGCCTCTGCCCCCTGTTTATCTTCCTAATCCTCGTCGCCTCCTCTCCCCCACCCCTCTTCTCACCTCCTCTCCTGGGCTCTCCCGTCCCGGCCGATGCGCTCCTTGGCTGCCGCCGCTGCTGCTGGGCTCTGTGTGGAGTGTTTGCATTTACCATACTTCTTCCTCCTCCTCCCCCCCATCACGCCCCGTACATCCCGGCCACATTCCATGGGCCCTGGGAGTCGCGCACGCCAGTCGGCCCCAGTACGGTCCCCTCGCCCCGGCGCCATAGAGTTGGCACCCACCGCACCGCAGGCAGATCGGGCCCGTCACGCAGTGCTCTTTGGTATACGGGTGTCTGTCTGGGGCAGTTCCACATTACCTGCTGCGACCCGAGCGTTGGTCCCGAGAGGTGAGGGTGCCAGCGGGGTGTGGGGCTGGTCGAGTGGGGGTGCACTGCGGGGTTAGAGGCCTTGGAGGGGCTGGGGTTGCTACCATGCCCCTGTGCCACGTGGGCAGTAGTTTATGCAGTGCATCCTGCGCATACCGAACCCTGCGGCTCCCACAGCCATGTCTCACACTCTGGGGCTGGTGCCGCTTGCCACCGGGGGGCCCACGGACACTACCCGGCGCTGGGTGGGTTTGGGACCCTCCAGATCTCCGTCACCCATCCCATAGAGGGAACCAAGGCTTCTGTCACCCCCGGGACACCCTAGTCTCATGGCTGTGGGCAGCATCGTTCAAAGAAGAGAGGGCGGGTGGGGGAAGGGCGTGGAACTGACGGGGTGCGGGGAAAGGGGGGGCAGGAGCCTGGGAGTGAGCAGATCTAGAGAAGCTGGGGTGGGGCAGGAGCTTGGAGTGTATAACTGCGTTTGGGTGGGTGGGGTATGAACCCACGCTGTAGAACTGAAGGCTGAGGTGGGCGTGGAACTGAAGGTGGAGGCTAAGAAGAGGGGTACAGAAACCTGGGGGTGGCAAGATCTAGAGATCAGAAGCTGGGTTAGGACAGGAGCTTGGATGTATAACTGCGCCTGCCTGGGTGGGTGTGACTGAAAGCTGTGGTGCAAGTGGAACTAAAGGTGGAGGCTAAGGTGCACGTAGAAGTGGAGGCTCAGGTGGGGGTAGAAGTGCATCAGCCGATGCGACACTAGTGTTGAAAATGTAGAGCTGAGGTTGATGGGGCTGATGTGGGGTGAAGGGCAGAGCTGAAAATCTGGATTTACAACACTCCACAGACTGTTCTTGCAATCTGAACACGCTTTACATTCATGTGCTTGTTGAGCGAGTTTTTTTAGCTAAAAAAACAAGTTAAAATATAATCCTCGTTGTAGAGTAAATCAATAAATGTTTGCAGTATCTACTCAATAAATCAATCCAAAGTTACTAAAGTACAGGGCCATCTAGGTTCAGCAAGTTTAGCAATCTGCCAGGGCAATACCAGGAAGTGTAAAATATGCATAACACAGGATATCCATATAACCCCAGCTTCCTAGCCATGGACAGCACATAGATGGCATAATTTGTGAACAGTACTAGGTTATAAAATGTCCTTTATTTTAGTAATGGCCATAAAAGCAGATACAATGATAACTCAAAACAGTAAACTCATTCAATAATTACAAATCCTAAAATCATGACATATTGGGTAATTAAAAGGTCCCATAAAATAAAACTAGCAGCAATTTTAAAGTGCAAAATTAAAATCAGTTCAGAGCTCCAGTGCCTAATTTATACTGTTGTATGTGCTGGAAATCCATATTCAAAGAACAGTATAAAATGCATAAAATCATGTGAAATAGCAGAATACAACTCAAAGACACAAAGTATATAGGTACTAAGCACTAGGCAGCAACAGGGCAGCCTTTTTCTGTGTCTCCACATGTATGCAAGAAACTGGAAGACAGCAAAAACAAGTGGTTGAGCAGTAGTTCCTGATGCCCAGATTGCTGCACAGCGGCAATATCCATTTTCTTCTATGTACACAGCACATGGTCTACAGATTCCATGGCCTCTGGGCAGAACAGACAACTTAGGTCAGGTTCAGCATCAGCGAGGGAGCGCTGCCACTTTGCAGTAAATGTTTGAAGCAGCAAGGTCCCAACTGGGAACTTAATGTAAAATGACCTGGCAGCTGGAGAGTCAATTGTGTACATGTACAGTTCCAAACAATAAATGTTTTTAAAATCCAGAAATTTAGAGGTCAGGGTGCCTGCCTCCCATGTCTTGTGGAATCTACCATCTACATATCTCTGATAGAGCACCATGTTATTCTGCAGTTGGTAGGGGTGCATCATAATCACCGATAGTCAGCGCCCGCATATTTAGAGGAATGTATTAACGTATGATCATTAGAATTGTAGTATTAAAGCAGCATATATTAGTGTGAGTAGAAATTTAATCATATCATTTATGAAGAGCATTATAGTGTTTAGTCGAAAGAGTATTTTAGATAATGCATAAGGAATCAGTCCAGGTATAAAAGTGATGCATTAGGGTTAAACGTGCACCATATCAAATTTTGCCCATGTAGTTTGCTTATTCATGTATGCAGAATAATGAAATTAATGCTTATGAAATATATGCTTGAACATGTAAAGCCTAAATGATTTTCCATGCTTCATTATGAAAGGCCTTTTCGTGAATTCTTATGTTAGCTGAATCTGCAGGCCTGAAATGTATTTTTCCTTGGGAAGGCTCTTGGTCGAATGTATTCAATAGATTTGGTGTGCGTGCAAGGTTGCTTCGCTCACATGCTTTCTGTTGAAGGTGCAAGGACACATGTCTTGTTAGGCAGAATAAATCTTTGTTTGATGAGTTAGGATGGTAGGAGAGTTGCCATGGGAGTGTTCAGGAATGCAGATATGATACTTTCAGCAGAGAAGGTGCCTGGGACCCAAGGACACTTCAACCGTTTTTGGATGGAGTCAGAGTTTTGATGGAAAAGTGCGAGAAGGAAGACCTGTCCAAATGGGCGGGTTCTACTGTTTTGTGATTTTGTATTAGGGTCAGTTTCCCAGAGGAAGGAGCAGTTGAGCACTAGAGGGGAAGCTAGAAGGATCATCTTAGAATGGATGTACGACGTTACAACGCGTACTTTTACAACGCGTGCCGTTACTACGCAACTTTTACGACGCAAGTCGTTACAACGACTTGCGTTGAGGGGTGCTGGATAGTAAATATTTTAATTTACTATTCCAACTCCAGTCCCCGTGGATAGTAGGGAAGGAGTTGGATAGTAAATTAAACTATTTACTATCCTGGAGCGCCCCCAGCGCAAGTCGTTGTAATGACTTGCATTGTAAATGTTGCGTGGTAACAGTACCACATTGTAAAACCTTTGTTGTAAAAGTTGTTCCCCTCTTAGAATGAGCTCTGTAGCTTTGGCTACTTACCCATGCAAAGTGAGTGTACTTCTGATGAAGTCCTCACTACTAACACCTTTTTCTCTCTTGCCTGGGGATGATGCTCAGTAGGGATGTTACTTCACCGACAGTCTAGGGACAGATTAATTGCTTTTCTTTCCTAGGTCAATGAATACTAAGCTAGAGATTGGAGCCGTCATCGCATGCCTAATGCTTCTAGAATTAACTATTCTTCTTATTCTCTGATGAGACTCTTGCATTCGATTATGTTTGTATTAGTGCTCATTTATTTTCTCAACCTCGTGCTGAGGTGCTTGTATGTTCTGTTATTTTTGGATTTGTAAAAAATCCTGGAAAACTTTAATCATAGTCAGTGTTCCTTTGAAATTGAGTTGATTGGTCAGTTGAAGGTTGCATTGGAAATGGTTTCCCCACTTTACACTTCTTAGCAGATAAAAAGATCCAGTGGATTGTGGATTCTTAAGATAGGTAAGACAAGACAAAAGATCAGATAACAATCCAGCGTTATCAGTTGGTAGCAGAGTAGGACAGTTATCTCTAGAGTAAGGAGAGATCTAGATTAGCATAAGAGATTCCTAAGCCCAATAGAATTCAAGGAATGCTTGTGTGGTGGATCGTCAGCAGAGGACGATGCCGGTTGATGGAAACTGACGGAGAGTAACGTTGAGGTGAAAGTAGCAGTTCGTGGGAGAGTGAGTATGAACAGGGTCACGTGTTATTAGATTGCAGTGTTGTTTTGACAGTGTGATGTCTTGTGGAGTTGGAGTGAGTGTTAAGTGATTGTGAGATCAGGCTGCGAGCCCGTGCGGCCCGGGAATCTTAGGCTTGATGAGTAGCCTGGGAGATTGTGATATAGACACCCATAGAGAAATTGTCATCCATTGAGAGGGGAGTCGTGAGACGTCATCGACTACCCGGACCGAGATAGTGGGAGTGAATGTGTGAGTGTGTGAGAAACCCACACTGCTTGTGGGTTGCTGTAAGTGGACCATCGCGCACTTAAAACCTATCTGCTGAGGCGATAGTCCGGTCGTTACGCGAACAGACAGTTGCCATATATAGGTAGACAATTACACCAGACTGTGGACGGACAGTTAGAGAAGTGACTCTTTGGTCGTTTTGCGGATAAACGGTTATTTCACAGTATGAAAGGAACATGTGAGTGAGTACGAGAAAATTGTAACGGAGGGGAACTGCTGCAAGCGGAGAAAAAGTGACGTCAGTGGGTGCTGCGCTGCTATAGGTTGTGTAGTTTGAAGCCGCGCTGGTATTGGTGGAAGGTCATCAGGAAGTAAAAGCGCGCTACGAAAGGAGGAAAGTGATTTCAGCATGAAGTGTTTTAGGGTTTTACGAGATATGTGTAGAGGAGATAAATGGGTTGTTAATCGAGGAGAAGAGGCTCCGCCAGAGGACACCCCAGCTCGTTATATGGCTACGAATGTGGGGTTGCATACTATACTTTGTATTGAGAATTGGTGCAAGATGGCAGAAGGAAATGAAGAATTGACATTTCCCCATTTCGGGACGTTTAGATTGGAAGTGGCATTGGTTGGAGGCAATTAAGAGTTCCTTGCGACCTGCACCTAGACCAACACAGTTTGAAGCATTACATGCATGGGTTAGGGCAGCTCATGAAAGAAAGAGAGAGCGAAGTCAGGAAAGAGTGAGAAAGTCAGTCAGGGTATTTCAAGATGCAAGATGGGATGCATTGGCAAAAAGATGGAGAGTGCAAATGATTGAGGGGGATGAGCTGTTCCCATTATTGGTAAAGACAGGTGATGCCCAAACGAAGCATGTGGAGGAAAACAATAGTGACACAGATGACAGATTGATAGAGAGGTTGCTACCGGAGAGACCACCTTCATATAACCCAGACTCAGAAGAGGGAAAGATAGCCCTGGCAGACGGGATGGGTGATTCACAGGGTCCAGCTAGTGCAAGAATAGTTGGGAAACTCTCAACCGGAGGGATGGGAACACAGACCCCAGTGAGCACGGAAGTTAAGGGTGTTACAGATGTTAGAATGTTGCCGGATGCTCTTAAGGTTCTGGTTACCATTGGTCCCATATTGTCAGTGTATGATCCAGATCTAGTGAGGAATGGGAGTTCATCACAGTCAAGAGTAGAAGAGAGAATTAGACCTGGAGTGATTGGCACGGTGAATGGAATAGCTCATTTACTGTGACCCATAGAGACAAGTACGCCATTGCCAAACACTTAAGATTCGTCAAGAGGACTGATGCAGATAAGGACGGCGAGGCCGAGATCTCTTGCCCATTCGAGGTCAGACCTAAGAATGTGGGAGCCACCTGTGAGGTATAGGAATGACAGAATGACAGGTAGTTGAGATCACAGGAGTGAGGAGCACAGGCCAGCCCTTAGAGGCACAGTTGAAGGGAATAGATGCAGGGTACAGAACAGTGGAAGAGAAGAATTGAGTGGTGCATCTAGTCGAGGGACTCTGAAAGCGGCCGCAACGGCAAAGATGTTGGATGTAGTGAGACTAAAAGCCGAAGTAGACAAGATTGTTGAGAGAAACTTCCCTTTGGAGAGAGTGGAACATTATGAACCAGATGAGTTACTGTTTGTAGCAAAGGATGTGACTCGTAAGGCAAAGTCGGCACATGAGAAATTGTCTGACTTAGCGAAGAGGTATGAGGTGGATTTGTCCAAAACAAAGATGTTACAAGGGGGTCACAGGATGCAGTACAGTAATCAGGAACTGGAAGAGAAGAGGCTCCTTGGGCAGAGGACTCACATTCGGGAACTGATTATAGGGATACATGCATGGAGTATGCTCGATAAATGGGAAGCAAGATGGTCCAAGAAGAAGCGTAGGAGAGACACCACCTCCAGGATGGGGAATGCTGGGAGTACAGAATTACACTTTGCGAAAGGTAGCTAGTGGAGGGTATGCGGAGGGTATGTGCATGTGCCTTGGAGTAGGGGTGATTTGACAACGTTCACAAATGACTTCCCTAAGCTGAGGGAGAAGCCCTAGTGAGATGCTCAGACGTGAGTCCCATGCTCTCCACACCACTGGAGTCAAGCTATCCAGGCTGAAGACGGCTGATAGCCAGAAACCAGACCTAGGATGCTTGATTCCGGTCCAGGAAAGACATGGCTTGGCAGTTCGGGCTGGACTGTTCCCATGAAGCACAGGGTCAAGGCTGATTTGCATATGGCCATGTCTGAACTGGGATGGTGTGGAGTGCAAAAAAACGATGGATTTAGGCCCAGATCTCTGTACTGGGGTGAATGTATATATGTGAAGTAACAACCTAGGCAATCAACAGTTTTAAATGTGTGCTTGACAAAGAATAATAAACAGGTAACTACAGCTGGCTAAAAGACATAACATTTTATTCATTTAATTAAAACAGAAAACATTTCATTCAATGTGACACAAGGTTAAAAATCATGCAGTATTGTATTGCAGGTGAAAACAATTTAAAAAAAATATACAATGAACAATAAATTCATGAACTAAACAAGACGAGTGGCGAAATTATTTGACTCTACGCGCGTTTCGGCGGCCAGCGCCTTCTTCCTGGAGTAGCCACGTGATATTCCTAAATACAAATCCCTTTTCAAAAAGCAATCAAATGCAGTATAGTTGTCTGCTTCTTTTTGATAGTTATTAGCTGTCAGGATTCACCTAGATAGGGATGACAGAGGATATTAAGCATCAGCCACCGGAGCCCTTAGTATGATTTCGAGGTCTGTGGAGTTTCCAACTTTGCTTTTTACACAGTTTCCTGGGATGCGACTTTTTCTAGGATATGTCTATTTGTTAAAGTACTGTTCTTAAAAGCCCGAATTAGTCTTCATTGTTTAGCGTGGTGATCAATCAGCAGGATTTTATGCTTTTGGTGATTTCTTCCTTGCCTATAGCGGTGGATTCCTCTATTTCTGAAGCTTCAATGAGTTAATATAGAGGTGCTGGATTAGATGATGAAAATTAAAAGATCTCCCTGTCTGATGATAGTCAGCAGGGCTCGATACGTCCGGTGGCGAGATGGTTCGAAACGGCAGCTGCAAGCGCGGGAAATGTATGACATTGTTCTGCATTCTGTCCATCAACTGTTGTTTTTGCATTCGTCACCCCTAGTGGGATGGGTATGCTCAGACGTGAGTCCCATGCTCTCCACACCACTGGAGTCAAGCTATCCTGGCTGAAGACGGCTAATAGCCAGAAACCGGTCCTAGGATGTTTTATTCCGGTCCAGGAAAGACATGGCTTGGCTGTTCGGGCTGGACTGTTCCTATGAGGCACAGGGTCACGGCTGATTTGCATATGGCTATGTCTGAACTTGGGTGGTGTGGAGTGCAAAAACACGATGGATTTAGGCCCAGATCTCTGTACTGGGGTGAATGTATGACATTGTCCGGCATTTATGTCCATCAACTGTTGTATTTGCATTTGTCACCCCTAGTGGGATGGGTATGCTCAGACCTCAGTCCCATGCTCTCCACACCGCTGGTGTCAAGCTATCCTTGCTGAAGATGGATGATAGCCAGAAACTGGTCCTAGGATGCTTGATTCCGGTCCAGGAAAGACATGGCTTGGCAGTTCGGGCTTGACTGTTCCCATGAGGCACAGGATCAAGGCTGATTTGCATATGGTCATGTCTGAACTGGGCTGGTGTGGAGTGCAAAAAACGATGGATTTAGGCACAGATATCTGTACTGGGGTGAATGTATGACATTGTTCTGCATTCTGTCCATCAACTGTTGTTTTTGCATTTGTCACCCCTAGTGGGATGGGTATGCTCAGACGTGATTCCAATGCTCTCCACACCACTGGAGTCAAGCTATCCTGGTTGAAGACGGCTGATAGCCAGAAACCGGTCCTATGATGCTTGATTCTGGTCCAGGAAAGACATGGCGTGGCAGTTCGGGCTGGACTGTTCCCATGAGGCACAGGGTCAAGGCTGATTTGCATATGGCTATGTCTGAACTGGGGTGGTGTGGAGTGCAAAAAAACTATGGATTTAGGCCCAGATCTCTGTACTGAAGTGAATGTATGACATTGTTCTGCATTCTGTCCATCAACTGTTGTTTTTGCATTTGTCACCCCTAGTGGGATGGGTATGCTCAGACGTGAGTCCCATGCTCTCCACACCACTGGAGTCAAGCTATCCTGGTTGAAGACGGCTGATAGCCAGAAACCGGCCCTAGGATGCTTGAATCCGGTCCAGGAAAGACATGGCTTGGCAGTTCGGGCTGGACTGTTTCCATGAGGCACAGGGTCAAGGCTGATTTGCATATGGCCAAGTCCTAACTGGGTTGGTGTGGAGTGCAAAAAAAGATGGATTTAGGCCCAGATCTCTGTACTGGGGTGAATGTATGACATTGTTCTGCATTCTGTCCATCAACTGTTGTTTTTGCATTTGTCACCCCTAGTGGGATGGGTATGCTCAGACGTGAGTCAACTGCTCTCCACACCACTGGAGTCAAGCTATTCTGGCTGAAGACGGCTGATAGCCAGACACCGGTCTTAGGATATTTGATTCTGGTCCAGGAAAGACATGGCTTGGCAGTTCGGGCTGGACTGTTCCCATGAGGCACAGGGTCAAGGCTGATTTGCATGTGGCCATGTCTGAACTGGTGTGGTGTGGAGTGCAAAGAAACAATGGATTTAGGCCCACATCTCTGTACTGGGGTGAATGTATGACATTGTTCTGCATTCTGTCCATCAACTGTTGTTTTTGCATTTGTCATCCCTAGTGGGATGGGTATGCTCAGAGGTGAGTCCCATGCTCTCCACACCACTGGAGTCAAGCTATCCTGGCTGAAGAGGGCTGATAGCCAGAAACCGGTCCTAGAATGTTTTATTCCGGTCCGGGAAAGACATGGCTTGGCAGTTCGGGCTGGACTGTTCCCATGAGTCACAGGGTCAAGGCTGATTTGCATATGGCCATGTCTGAACTGGGGTGGTGTGGAGTGCAAAAAAACGATGGATTTAGGCCCAGATCTCTGTACTGGGGTGAATGTATGACATTGTTCTACATTCTGTCCATCAACTGTTGTTTTTGCACTAAGCTGAGGGAGAAGCCAGTCGGATGGTACAAACAAGTTGATTGCTTTGTTTAGATCTCAAATGTGTTGTGGATTGATTTGAATACATTGTTTGACATCGTAGTTCCAAGCTATTTGTGGGCAGCTTGTAAAGTCGCCATTGATTGGCCTACTTCTGAACCAGATAGGGATTCTGTTACAAATGGTTCTGCGCCTATTGTCATGAAAAAGTTCGAACAGGTAATTACATGGCTGAAGTCTAAGGTAGCGCCACAGGATATTGATTGGGTCAAGATAGATCGACCAGTTCAGGAACAACATGAATATTATGAGAGGCTTTTGCAAGTCTTTCAACAGTACAGTGGACTAGATACGTTAGACCCAAAGGATATGGAACAGTTTGTTTCAAAGTTTGTCTTGGGGCTGAGACCAGAGATTAGCCTCATAAATAAACAGCATTTGATATGCTGGCAGAACAAACCGGTAGACAAAATACTGCTATATGCACGGTATTGCAGTGATGAGGTGGACTCAAAACATACGAACCTTAAAGATAAGCTGATGCCAGTCCAAATGCAAACTGCTGACATGGGACTTCAGATGCTGCCCAGTGGAGGGACGTTAGCAAAAAGACAGGAACGTAATCAGGGAGGAACACAGAATGGTCTGCATCAAGGGAAAGGAAAATCTGTAGACCCCAAGACAGGAATGGATGTAGCAACACTGAAAAAGACCATTGCGTGTCATCTTTGTCACCAGATCAGGCATTGGAAACGTGAGTGTTCATTGAACTCACCAAATCAACTGCAGCAGGAGGTAGAAACAGTGCAGGTACCTGAAATGGTTAATACTGTGATGAGGCCAGGATCGATGAAACAGGAGACATTGGTTCCACAAGCACAGGTTCCTCAGAAACTGAGGATCTCGCAAGGATTTCGGACATACCAGCAGATGCCTCTCATTGATGGTTCTGATGAGTACAGCACCAACCCGTTGAAATGACGGTACCTGAGGGGGAAGTAAAACTGCCGTCTTGTGGCAGTATTGGAGGTGGACCAGAGGGGACTGTTTGTAGAAGCGGAAGTTGACAGTCATCCTACCACCTTTTTGGTTGACACTGGTGCCACTCGTTCTACTGTAAGATCTGCAGTAGTCCCCAACCTATCCCTCTGGGGACAATCAATCCAAGTAGTAGGAGTGGCGAATAAGAAAATGACAAGTCCATTGACTGAGTCGATTCCTGTGAGAATAGGATCTTTCCGAGATAGACACCAGTCTGTGGTGTGCGACTCAAGTCCAGTTTGCCTGCTAGGAGGAGATCTTTTGTGTAAGCTTAACTGCACTCTCTATTGTACCCCCATGGGAGTAGAATTGCAGACCAGTGGCGATGATGCCACCTTCATGGTTGCAAACCAACACTTGTGTATTGAAATGTAGCCCGTGGTTACAGTGAAAGAGCTTCCACTTGACCTGAGAGATTCAGTTTCTTAAAGGTGTGGGATTTTACAGGAGAAGAGATTGGACTGCTCAAATGAGTTGAGCCATTTAAGATGCACGTTAAGCAAAATGTTGAGTTTCTACGAACACCCCAGTATTATCTGTCACCAGAAATGATCGCAGGGATAAAACTTGTAATCGACTATATGATAAAGCAGGAAATCCTGAAGGAGGTAATGGGCAGTCCATGCAATTCACCCATTATGGGATTGCAGAAACCAAGTGGGAAATTCAGGCTTGTGCAAGACCTATGAAAGGTCAACAATATCATTGTTCTGTGTTGTCCAGTGGTACCGACTCCATCAGTGATACTGTTTCAGATCCTATGCAAGGCAGAGTGTTTCACAGGGATTGATGTATGTCAGGCCTTCTTTTTGATACCACTTCTTGAAGAGAGACAATATCTTTTTGCATTTAAGCTGGACCATGAGGATTATGAATCCGAAACCGGTCCCAGGATGCTTGTTTCTGGTCCAGGGAAGACATGGCTTGGCAGTTCGGGCTGGACTGTTCCCATGAGGCACAGGCTCAGACTGATTTGCATATGGCCATGTCTGAACTGCGGTGGCTAAGTTGGCAGGGTATGCTCAGACGTGAGCCTCTAGCTCACTTGGCCGCTGGATTCAAGATAGCTTGGCTGATGAGGATCATGAATCCAAAACCGGTCCCAGGATGCTTGTTTCCGGTCCAGGGAAGACATGAATTGGCAGTTCGGGTTGGACTGTTCCCATGAGGCACAGGGTCATACTGATTTGCATATGGCCATGTCTGAATTGGGGTGGCTGAGTGAGCTAAAGAATGGTGATGGATTAAACCCAGATCAGTTGACTGGGGGTGAGTGTTTGATTTGCTCAAACGCTCCGTCCATCATCCCCCTTTTGTATCGCTTTGTTCGCCCTAAGTTGGCAGGGTATGCTCAGACGTGAGTCCCTTGCTCACTTGGCCACTGGATTCAAGATAGCCTGGCTGATGAGGATTATAAATCCAAAACCGGTCCCAGGATGCTTGTTTCCGGTCCAGGGAAGACATGGCTTGGCAGTTCGGGCTGGACTGTTCCCATGAGGCACAGGGTCAGACTGATTTGCATATGGCCATGTCTGAACTGGGGTGGCTGAGTGAGCTAAAGAATGGTGATGGATTAAACCCAGATCAGTTGACTGGGGGTGAGTGTTTGATTTGCTCAAACGTTCCATCCATCATCCCCTTTTGTATCGCTTTTCTTGCATAGATGACCTCTTACTTACTTCTCATCTTGAATTTTAGATCAGCTGGTCTCTGAGGTTGTTTCATTTGGCAGTTTCTACGCAAATATAATTTTCAGCCCTTATCTTTCACCTTTTTTACTCCTGGAGCGCTAATAACAAAATTTATTATATAAATTGAGACAGTTTAGTCCTGAATCCCCACACTCTTCTCGTTTTTCCTCTGCTCTTTACTCATGGGAAGGAGTAAGAAACTTCTTTTAACAATAAAACGTCTACTGTTACTGCTCCTGAATTCTGCTCTTCTAATACTAATTCCTCATTACATAGTACCGGCAAGATGGCACAATGTAGTTCTTTGCGACCGATAGCTTCGCCAACTTCTTCTATCAAACTGCCAACTCCATCTTCTGCCAACAAGCGTCTTAAACACAATCCTCCTTCTCCACTGAAGTCTGTCTCTCCTGTATCCTTGGACACTGTTCTGGATGAAATATGTGCCTTACGTCCATTTATTGAGGAAACAAATTCTGGTCTGCAAGTCTTAGACACTAAGGGCCCGATGTAGTTAATTTTATTTTACCACTTCTTAAATACCGAATGATACCAAATCGGTATTTAAGAAGTGGTAAAATAGAGGGGGGGGGAGTGGTTGTAGGTAATACAGAATCGGTAAATACCAAATCGTTAAGATTTGGTATTTACCGAATCTGTAAATACCGATTCGGTAATGCGCATTGAAGCCCATAGGAATCAATGGGCATTACCGAATCGGTATTTACCGATTCGTAAATACTGATTCCAGCAAGGGTGCAGGGGGTGTCACTTTGACACCCTCTAGCACCCCAAATACGGGCATGTGCACACAGACATGCCCTAAGGGCATGTCTGTCTGTCACATGGCATAGGTGTGCATGCACACATGTGCATGCACACCTGGATTCGGTATTTTACCACCCAATTGGATTGGGTGGTAAAATACCGAATCTGAAAGGCCTGTAGCACTGGAAACAGTGCTACCTACATCAGGAATTTTCCGAATCGGTAAAATTACCGATTCGGTATTTTACAGAATTGGTAAATTTACCTAATCCGTAAATTTACCAATACTGTAAAATATAGCCCCCTACATCTCAATCACCAAATATCGGTCGGTAACGGCCGAATTCGGCCATTACCGACCGGTATTTGGTGACCTACATCGGGCCCTAAATGGTCATCTGTGGAATCTTGTATTTCTGTGGTAGAACAACATGTTGGAGAGTTCCAAGGCTTGTCTGTCAAGGTTGTTACCTTAGAGAAGGAGGTACTCCTGTTAAATAAATCTACTGAAGATCTTGAGAATAGACACAGACACAATATTCTCCAATTATATGGACTTCTGGAACGCTTGGAAGGTCATGACCTCATTCATTTCTTCACTATCTTTCTTCCTAAGCTTCTGGACCTTTCTCCATCTACAAAAGTATTCAGTGGGCTCATAGACTAGGTCCTCGTTTGACATCTACATCAGCTTCTTCGAAACCACGGGGTGTCATTTTTCGTTTGAATGCAGCTAAAGCCAAAAAACGACTTACATGGTCTGGCTCCAAATTATTCATCTCACAAGATGTTTCTTCAGCAACTGCCAAACATCGGAAGGATTTGCTTGACCTTCGTCCTGCTCTAGGAACCTTGGGCGCAAGATATGGATTATTTCTTCCATGCTAATTTAAGGTCACTTCTCAAAACAAATCTTCCACATTTGATGACCCGATAGACCTGAGGAAATTCATTAAATCCCACTCCACAATGTCAATGGAAATTGCTGGTCGTTCTTCTGCAACTGTGATACCCTGATTTGTCTCTTCTTTTTTGTAACCATGTTTGTTCCATACAAATTCATTTGATATTTTTTCCCTTGCAGGTTGTTTGTTGATATCTGGTTTATAACATGTTATTATTTTTTTCTCTTCAGCTTTATCTCTTTACAGATCTTGTCTTTGGAATTTCCGTATTTATCCGTTTCCAGCTCATTTTATATGCTTCCCTATTGTAACACGTTCTTCCTGACAGGATGTGCGGTCTTCACTGGTGTGTCGCTATTCCTTGTATTTTTCATCTTGTTCTTCCCTAAAGGTATGTATTACAGTCGTCAGTCCTTTTTCTTTACCCTCATTGTAGTTATATATCTCTTTATTCAATGATTGGCATGTATACTGTCTTCACCTATTTTCTTCTCTCATATCCCTTCTTTTTTCCTCTTTTTCTTCTTTACTATCTTCAGTTTTTCTACTATCTTCCCCCTGTTTCAATCTTTTACCTCTCCTCATTTACTACTGTTGATTGTATTGTTTTATATACAGTTCAATTGATTTTCATTCATTGTTATTTTTTGGAATGTGAAAGGTTTTATTAACGCCATAAAAAGACAGAGAATACTTTCTCATCTAGCCACCTATGATCCGGATTTAATCCTTTTACAAGAAACTCATCTGATGAAGTGAAGGCTTTGAAGCTCAAACCGAGATGGGTTGGCTTAGTCCTTGTTTCTCCTACCTCCAAAAAGAAAAATTGTGTAATTATCCTATGTCACAAAATGTTAAATTGTTCTGTTTCTCAAGATATAGACTCGGAAGGTAGATGGTTATTAGTTAAGTTACTCATTACCAATATTTCATTGACTGTTTTTAATGTTTATGGTCCAACTCAACTGGACTATTCCTTTAGGCCTAACATTACAAAAATATGTATCCAATGTAAAGATACATTTTTTGTTCTAGGAGGTGATTGCAACCAGATCCATTAATAGACTGCAAATCCCAAGTTAGTTTTATTCCCCATAAAACTCATAAGCAATTTCTCAGTCACACCTTATTGATGCTTGGCGTCTTTGCAACCCAGATGTATCAGATTTTTCTTTTTTCTCCCCTCCTCATGGCTCTCTTTCACGGTCAGATTATAATTTCCTATTTAAACATTTATCTCAAAATTGTATTTCTTCATCAATTGAAACTATTGTGATTTCTAACCACGCCCCAGGGATTGCAGCTTTTTGACTTGCTCCAACCGTTGCCCAGATCTTCACGATGGAGATTTGAAAATGTACTCTTACGGGACCCACATTTTTCTTCTTTCTTCATCTCTATTGCCGAAGTATCTTTTCTCTTGAATGGGGATTCCAATTATTTTCCTTCATTGATATGGGATATGTTTAAGGCTGATGCTCGCTGTTTTAATATACATTTTGTCTCCAAGAAAAAGCAAAAGTCCTTTGCTCAACATAAGACCCTACTATCTAACATTAAACGACTAGAACATCAATTTTATTCTTCTTCCTCTGGCTCTAATTTACAAGAACTTGTTTGTGCAATATTAGATTTCAACAAATTAACCACTAATATTGTTTTGTCTATTCTTTTATGTAGTAGTGCTCGTTACTATGGCAGATGAAATAAGGTTGGGAAGCTTTTAGCTAATTACCTTAAAGCTCATAAAGAACTTACGTTAATAGATTCCATTCAAACTCCAGAGGGAAAGCACCTTGTTAAAGAACTGGATATATAAGAAGAATTTCAAAAAATTCTATAAATCCTTATACACGCCGGAATCCACTGCTTCTCCTTATTTGATTGATTCATACCTTGCCCAAGTTACACCTTCTCTTCGTGGAAATCTTGATTTCGATACTCTTGAATCTGATCTTTTGAATATAGAAATATCTAAATCCCTTAATTCCCTTAAAAAAGAGAAAACTCCGGGTCCAGATGGATATATGGTAGAATTATATTTGCACTTCTCAAATTTGTTATTTCCCAAACTCCTACACCTCTTCCAACACTTTGCAATACTGGCAAAGAAGAGGGTACTTTTTTAGCGGCTACAACTTTTTTAATTCATAAGGAAGGTCGTAATCCAAAGTTTTGTAAGAATTATCACCAAATTTCCCTTGTAAACGTAGATGATAACATTTTAGCTAATCTGCTTGCCTTACGTCTCACACCTCTTCTGCCTACTCTAATCGATCCAGAACAATGCAGCTTCATTAAAGGCAGATTAACCTCTGATGACTCTTGAATGTTTTTAATGTCCTGAATAAATCATCCACTCTCTCTTATTCTCTTGCTGCAATTACTGTTGATGCGGAGAAGGTTTTCTACAGAGTCAATTGGTCTTTTTTGTTCAAAACTCTAACCTGCCATGGTTTTGGCTCCAAATGTATCTCCCTTATTACTTTACTCTCTTCGTCCCCTACTGCCTCTGTTTTAGTTAATGGCTTTATCTCACAGTTTATTTCATTGCAACGGGGTATTCGTCAGGAATGCCTCTTATTCCCTCTTTTATTTGTTCTATCTATTGAAGCCTTTTTGTCTCGTATTCATCAAAATTCTTCTATTTCTGTTTTTTCTTACAGAGATTCCCATTTGAAATTATCAGCCTTCGCAAATTATATTTTGCTCTTTGTTTCCAATCCTGAAACCTCTATTCCTTCTCCTTTGCAGGAATTTTCTGATTTCTCTTTCAATCCTGATAAGACAAAAATCATGCCCATCATGTCCTAAACACCAATTTGATTTGACTGGATTTTGATGGAATAATTCTAAAATTCAATACTTAGGAATTTGGTTTAATAACTCCATCTCAAACTCGGTTAAACTTAATAGGAAGGAGACTCTTAATTGCGTTTCTAAACTTCTTTCCTCCTGGAACCCTCTTTTTCTCTCATGGTGAGGTTGTATTGGATCTATCAAAATGATGATTACCCCTATTTTATTATACGTCCTCTCAATGATACCCATTCGTATTCCTTCTAGATATTTCGAAACATTTGACGTATTTCTTCTTTGGGCACCATTAAGGTGGCGGGCGGACCAAGTCTGCCCGCCACCGTTACAGTATGTGGGGCCACCCCCCAGGGGTACGGAGGTCTCGCTGCGCCTATTATGACGCTCCCCCACACTGGGGGGCGCATTCTGCATATCTTACATTGTGGCGGTCGGTGCTGCAAGCAGCACCCGCCGCAAAGTAAAAACTGCATGCTGTGCATTTGCATGCACAACGTGACATGCACCATGCGTTGCCTGCCACCTTGTGCATGCAAATGTTGGGGGATACAATGGGTACCCCCCAAATGCACTCTCCACCTCCCCAACACCCTGGGGGCCTGCAACGGGCCCTCAAAACAGAAGACGGCGTGCCTTTCCATGGCAGCATTGCCGCCATGGAAAGGCCAATTGCCGTCTGCATCATAATATGGATGGCTGTGTCTTGCAGAAACCCGCCACCATGTTATGCTCCTTTTCTGCCCTGTCGACGAGTCGACCAGCCGAAAAGCAGTGGAGGGTCTTTCTGTCAGCCGCGGACCCCCCAACAATCCTAATGTGGCGAGGGTAATTCATGGCAGGATGAAGGGCAGATCGCCCCCGTCGGGCCAGCAGTGGCCACCTCCGGCCTGTCGTGGGCGATCCGCCCACTATCCTAATGGGACCCAACATTTTTATGGCATAATATGAAACTTAGAATTTCCTTGAATCTTCTCAAGAAACCAAAGCTAATGGAGGTGTAAAGTTTGCTGATTTTCGACTGCTTCCAAATGTCTTCTTACAGTTGACACACCTTATACACCTTTATGGGTTAAAATAGAATGCTCATTACTCACTCCTTTTACCATAAAGGAAGTTCTTTCCTTTACTGCAAAGGCTAGCATTACTTCTCCCCCATTATTTTGTCATACTTGTTCTTTGTTTTATAATTCAAAATGCTTTATTGATTTTCCAAAAAGAAAAACAGGACAGAACAACAAAGAAAAAGATCATCATTTCAAGGTTAGAACAGCATACAGATAATACAAACAAATCTCACTTAAAAGAGAAGAAAAAAAAGCATATATTGAAACCACAACTCCGTAATGGCTTAGAGCAACTAACCTCTGCTAAACAGGCATGAAAGCAGAAGAGAGTCACACTTGTTCTTTACTAACACCTTATTACCAACCAACAATTTCTACTAGAGAATCTGTCTATCAATCTCTCTTATGGTATAATCATCTTATTACTATTAATAATAGACCTCTATATGGAAATCTTGGAGAATTCGGGGTATTTTATGTGTTCAAGACATGTTTGATGGTATGACCACTTGTTCTTTTCCTCATTTTCAAACTTCTTTCAATTGTCCGCATTCTTTTTGGCAGTGTTAGACCTGGCATCACTGACATGAGTCTCCCTTCCATTTTTGATGGATTGCCTCCTCTGTTCTGATATGTTTTTGCTGAATTTATGCTTTGAGCACTGTGCCACTGCTAATCAGTGCCACAGTGCAAGTGTTCCCAATGTTAAATTGATATACTGATTGTATTCCATGATTGGGTTATTTGATGTATCTGTCAGCCCCTAGTACAGTGCACCATGTGTGCCCAGGGCCTGTACGTCAAATGCTGCTGGTGGCCTTGCAGCACCAGTTGTGCCACCCACAGAAGCAGCTTGTAAAATGTGTCTCAGGCCTGTCATTGCAAGGCCTGTGTGCAGTCTAGCAGTGCCATGTCGACTTGGCCAAGTTCACCCACTTTCAGTCCCTAAACCATCCCTTTGCTTCATATTAGACAACCCTGTGGTAGCCCCAAGGTTAGTGTGCTTTGTGAGTATAAGGTAGGACATGCTCTGATATGTGTAGCATGTTCTAATAGTGAATTACATCCCTTTTCGTTTTTCACTATTGAAAGCTACCTGTTCTCATAGGTTAGAATGGGCAGTTAGATTATTACATTCTTATAATCCTAACTGACTCAGGGAACATGGTAGATGTTAGACCTGACATCTTTTGGCGTGATTACCCCTATCTTTTTGCCTCTGCCTCCTGTATTTTTCGATGCTGCGCTGGATTAGTTTTTCTGGTTTAGATGCTTTGGACACTCTGCCACTGCTGATCAGTGCCAGAGTGTAAGTGCTCCCTATATAAATTGTTATTCTGATTGGATATACATGTTTGGCATATTTGTATCACCATGAAGTCCCTCGTAAAGTGCACTGGGTGTGCCAGGGCCGGTGATGACAAATGCTACTCGTGGGCCTGCAGCACTGATTGTGCCACCCACAGGAGTAGCCCTAAAATGGTGTCTCGGGCCTGCCACTGCAGCGCCTACGGGCAGTTTAGAACTGCCATGTCCTCCTGGTCCGCGTCCCCGCTGACCAGGCCAAACCCTTCCCTTTTCGTGCACATCAGTCACCCCTATGGAAGGCCCAAGGTACCCCCCTGGGCAGGGTGCCGTGTATGTGAAAGGTAGAGCATGTACTAGTGCAGGTGACATGCCCTGGTAGTGAATTACAACCATTTTCGTGTTTCACTATTGTAAGGCTATCTTGCTCCATAGGTTAACATGGGGGATGCTGGCTACAGTGGTTAACGGCATTTCTTCCCATAGGAACAAGATAGGACATAAGTATCTAGTATCCCTGAACTCAGAATTTAATAACGCATCTTTTAGGAAAGGTGGTTTTTAGATCCTGTGTTTGAGAACAGCACTTTTAGAAAGTTGCTGTTCTCTTGTCTGACCCTTCTGTGTGCCTGAGACTGTTTGTGATTGACTGTCTGGTTTGTGAGTGACAGGGGCGGGGGAATGCCCCAGAGGCTGGATGAGTCAGCACTAGGCTGAGTGGAGCAATTGCTACCTGAGTGGTGGGAGGAGTTAGCACCTGGGCTGAATAGGGCTGTGCCTGCCTGCCACAATGCTGGCTCCACCTCCTGCTGGGCGGCTGAGGACCCTGCCCCTCACTCTGAAAGGAAAGATGCAGCCAGCAAAACAAAGTGCTCAGGATCCACCCAGAACTGGGTCAGACCGGGCTCAGGGCCCACATGCACAGAGAGAACAAAGACTTTAGGGGTATAAGTACAGGACCCCTGACAATAGAAAATTAGATCATCCTGGAAATCAAGAAGGAACCTCTGCCAAGGAGAAAGCTGACTCTGAAGAAGGAAGACTGTCCTGCTGTTGCTCTGCTGGACTGACCTGCTGTTGCTTTGCTGCCAAGGAGAGGGGAAGGACTTTGCTGTGAGCTGTGTCCCCTGTCTTGAAGGAATCTCCAAGGGCCTGAGAAGAGCTGGCTCCCTGTTTCCGAAGTCCCAGGAACAAAAGGACTTCACCCCCAGTCTCCCTGAACTCTGCTGAGAGAGTTCTGTCCTTCGTAGAGTGCTTGATCCAGTTGTGGGGCCTCTAGAAGTTGAACCAGAGCTGGGAAGCTTGAGACTAAGCTGAGAAACTTGTGAAAGCTGAAAAGTGTTGCATCGCTCGCTTGCGGAGCACATCCCCGACAGTGCGAGAAGTTTCCCGCCGCCACGAAGGTCGAGATCGGCGCAGCGCCTGACATCGCTGCCGGAGCTGTCGCACCCTTCGTTTGCGGGACGCACCAGACCGGTGCGGGAGAATCGAACATCGCTGCGAGTGTCGTCGCAGAGCCTGTCGTCTGGGTGAGATCGCCGCACCGCTTGCTTGCGGACTGCATCACGTCGCTGCGAACATCGTCGCAGAAACATCACATCGAGGAGCTGCGAGAGAGAGGGTCACCGCTGGACCGTGCATCGTCGCCCCGGAGATCGTCGCAGCCCCTACGAGATCATCGCATCGTGCCTTTGCGAGAACAGACTTCCCACGGAACCTACACACCGGAATCTACGCAAGCTGCCTTCCTCCCCTTACAGACCGGATTCGTCGCCGCACGCCCGCTGCTGCAGCGGGGCTGTCGCATCGCCTCCCCAGGGTCTCAGGAGTAACGCATCGCTTGTTTCCACCGCACCAGCTTCCTGCTTGTGGAACTTTGTTGCATCTAAAAGGTACTGTGAGTCAACGTGACGCAACTGTGAACTTTTCACGCATCTGTGGATTATTTGATCATAACTTAAAGAACTTTGATTACAACCTGAAGAACTCATTTTGAAACCATAACCTTGCATTGTGTATGTTGGATTTCCGCCGTTTTGGTCTTGTGTAGTTTAGAATAAATATCTTTATTTTCCTAAACTGTTGTGGAATCAGTTTGTGGTGTTTTCACTGTGTTACTGTGAGTGTTGGTACAAATACTTAACGCATTGCCTCTGGTTAGCCTAGACTGCTCAGGCCAAGCTACCTTGAGGGCGAGCAGGGGTTATCTAAGAGGGTTATCTCCTCGTCCTGACTAGAAGCAAGGGTCCCTATTTGGACATTGGTACCTACCTCTGCCAACTAGAGACCCCCAGTTCTAACAGTAGAAATTCAAATTTAGTATGCCTGAACTCAGAATAATAAAATACATCTTTCAGTAAAGCTTATTTTAATACTCTGTGTTTGCAAATACCCCTTTTAGAAAATAGGTATTTGCTTGCCTAACCATTTGATCCTGCCTCTGCTGGGTTGTATATCCCTTGTCTGGGTTTGTATGTGACAGGGCTGGGGAAATTCCAGGAGACAGGCTAGGACAGCCCGTGGTGAATAGAGAGATTTACATCCAGATGGGAGGGAGGAGTGCACCTGGGACCTGAATAGGGCTGTGCCATCCCTCTACAGTGCTGGCTCCACCCCCTGTGGCTTGTCTGATGTCTCTGCCCTGCACTGTGAAAGGAGAGGAGGAATCATGTCAACAGAGTGCTCCCGAGCTGTATCTTCCCTCCCCTGTGCTGGCTCCACCTCCTGTGGGGTGGCTGATGGCTCTGCCCTGCACAGTGAAAGGAAGAAGAGAGTCATGTAAACAAAGTGCTCAGGAACAGGTTTGGACTAGGCAGAGGCCTCTCTGCCTTCAGAGAACAAAGGATTTTGAGGTGTAAATATTGGGACCCTGATCCCAAGAAATTAGATCACTTCTGGAACAAGAAACCTTTATGCCAAAGATAAGAACCAAGGAAGCTGCAGGAGTTTGGACTGCCCCTCTGCCAGTGTGCTGTTTGCTGGGTTGGCCTGCAGTGGTTGATTCAGTGCCAAGGTAAAGGAGAAGGAACTTTGTAGGGACTTTCATCTACAGAATATTCTCCAAGGGCTTGAACTGTGCTTGCCTTCTGCTGAAGTCTCAGGGACAAAAGACTTCACCTCCAGCTCCCTCCTAAATTTCTTTGCTGGGAATTCTGACTCCAGTCACTTGCGCGCCGCTGGGAGCTGGAAGCATGACGCATCGAGAAAAAGAGTGTCGCCACCGCAGCTGAAATCATCGCAACGCCGGAGGCGCGAGCCGTCGCCGCATCTCCCTGGAAGCGTGTGTTCAACTAAGCTGTCTGCTGTCGCATCACCGGAGAAGCGTGACGCCATTTTGAGAGTCTTCATCGCTTCACCGGAGAAGTGTGTCGCAGGGCCTGTCGCAGGCTCCAAAGTGCAGAGTTGTCGCAAGGCTGCCAGGGCGTCATCACATCACTGCATCAAGGGCGCCATCTTCTGGCATCGCAACTGGATCATCGCATCGCATCAAGGCGCCATCTTGCGCATCACAACAGGCCCCCCCGATCACGGAACCGACGCATCTCCCCTTTTGCGAGCCTTTTGTTCACTTTGCGTTACGCATCCAGGTACTTTGTTGAGAACTTTCTCGCATTTAACAGCAGCTTGATCTAAGAGACTTCAATCATCTTTTAAGTAATCTTAAGTGTAGGGTTGTGGATTTTTGTTGTTTATGGTCTTGTGTTTAAGTCTATATAAAGAATACTTATTTTTTATAAAACCTGTGTTGTGTCCATTTGTAGAGTAATCACTGTATTACTGTGTATATTCACAAATGCTTAACACACTTCCTCTGAGATATGCCTGTCTGCTCGTGCCAAGCTACCAAGGGGGTGAGCAGGGGTTATTATGGAGTGTAACCCCCTTATCCTAACTTAGAAGTAAGATTCCCTATTTGGACAAAGGTAAATACCATTGCCAGCTAGAGACCCCCAGATCTAACAGGCAGAAATTCTCAATTCTCATGATAATAATGACAACTTCTACTCTTTTCCCTCTGATGCTCCCCACCTTTAACTGATTCTTTCTTAAAATTATTACTGCTATTTCCAAAGGCTTATTTGATGTATAAACATCTCTCCACTCTGGATCTTACTCACCATAAAACAATTTTGGAGCTTGCTTGTGAAGAAGATTTGGGTTGTGCGTGGAGCATTGATTTCTGGAATAGGATCTGGGCAAGATCATTAAAAATGTCGAGGTCTTCTTCTACTACTCAATTTATGTTTTTTCTATATCATACACTATACGTCACTCCTTTATCAAGAGCTACATTTTACCACACAAACAATGACTCTTGCGGGTCCTGCAAATCTCCTTCAGCTGATTTGTTACATCTTTTATTCTTATGTCCCAATGTAGCCTCCTATAGGTAGATATTGCATCCTTCATTTCTAAAATATTTAACTTACACATAGCCCTGACCAACGATAGTCTCTTTGCAGGTAGTTTAATAGAGTATTTGACTCTATCTCCATATGAAAAAAAAAACTACTTGATCTGATGTTAGCTTTAGCCTTTCAACAACTTACATTAAATTGAAAATATTCAACTAAACTCTCAGTTAAGTCATGGTGGAATAACATTTGTCACTACCATAGATTAGATATTGCTTTTGCCTTCTCACACAATCCACTTGTCAATTGAGACTTATATTGGTTACCATTAACTACTTATTTACAAAGTTTCAAAAAAGAAGTTATATCTTCCATGCGTTCTGAAAATGTTAGACGTCCGTAAGATATTATTTCTCTACCTTTTACTCTATGTTAGTTCCTATTGTTATACTTTTTATAGGTATTTTAATTACTTCTTCATTTATTAATAATACATTGTGACTCGATTTTCAGTTTTTGAATTATGTTACATATTTTATCCCTCTCCTTCCTTTGATAATGTAAAACTGTGAACAGCTTTCTACTTTGTTCATAATTGTTGTTAATTGCTCCATGACATTTTATTTGACTTACTGTTTTTGTTCCAAATAAAGCTTTTTAAACGTAAATACATAGTATACAACCATGATTGTATTTATAAACCACTGAAACATTTCACTGTTACTCGTAAATATGAGGAAATGCACTAAAATGCCCCTCTTAATTGCAGTTCAGAATGAGTCACGGAATCCTTTTCACAAGTTGGAAAAACTTTGACCTGAACAAGGAGTTTCATACATCACTAAATATTCTTTCATAGCACAAATACTGTGAATTTGCAAGTCATATGATTTATGACTACGCACGTTTTGTCAATCAGGCCCAAATTTCCTCCAGTGTAGCAACATGGAAGTGTGAGTGAGGTCTGAGGTGAATGCATGCTTTACACGATCTAGTCCCAGAAACAGTTGGATAGCTGATGTTACCAGAGGAATTCAACAAATATATCATAGTGCAAACCAAAGGTAGTCAGTGTACTTCCAATTCAAGCAGTTTCGTAAGTCCCCAAACATTAAATGACATTCCATAATTCTACAAAACGTGGAGTTTGCAAATCTCAATATTAGGTAAGAGCATGATTTTACTAGTAAATCTCATACATTATTTAATGTTAAGCTAATGCATTTGTATAGCATATTATTTCTGTAAGACACATTTAGCTTTAAAAAGCAAATTAAAGAATAACCTTTTGTAGGCTCGTAACTGAAAAAGGCACTAGGGGAGACAGACATGAATTAAATAAAAGCTGGTTTCTGAACCGCTATGTATTTCCTCCCCTGATAATGGTGTTTTGCAAAATCACCTAGGAGGGCCAGAGGAGAATTAGAGACCAGCAGGAGTTGCCTTTAAAATGTATGCATATGAACCACAAACAAAACTCCTGGGTCTGCAACAAAGTACTATCAAGACTAGTGACCTTGCTGTGGTGGAGTATCTGTTTTGAAGGACAATCTTCCTCACCCACAGTAGAAGGCATGCATCATCATCGGGAACCTCCTAACACCGTTATAACTAGTCAGGGTACGGGCTACAACCCCCACTCTGAGAGGGAGGAGCTCAGGGATGTTTTGAGGGAGGTATGTTAAATACCTTAAAGATGAGCTAAGGGTCATGAGGACAGGAGAGCAAACCCAAATGAAAACTAGTGATGGTTAAGACTAGCTACAAATTATGCAAATATCTTTACTTGGGATTCACTGGCCAGGATTAAAAACAGGGCACTGCTGGAAAGAATTAAACCTGCTTTCTGATGTCAAAAAAGGAGGTCGACATGTTTCAGCCTTTAACCTCCAACAGACCTATACTTCAGTGCTTCTGCTTGATATTGTGTTCAAAATGAACAAATGAAAAAACTATAATATATACAAAACCATCCAGTGATCTTGTGAAAGTCCACATATTGGGGGATCCACTTGTGGTCACCCTCTAACATCAGGAGTCATGCCTCAACTCAGACTTTTATTAAAGCACCAGGTTATACCGAGCTCGGCCCTGATGAAAATCCAGTGAAATAATTAACGGGATTAAAAATGCGTTGGCTTTTCCGTAACACTCACAAAGGGCAATCTACTAGTTAAATGTCTATTGTGTATTCTCTGTGGAGGCTACTTTAAACAATTAATCCCCCCCAGGAATTTACCCTTGTAACAACAGTCCTAATTTACTAAGGCATAAATAAGTAGACTTTAGGATTGTTATAATTAGTGACAATAGTGTAATGTTTTCACATAGTAATTTATTTGTGTTATATCATTTGTAGCTGTTGAATCATATGTTCATGTATTGTTTTGTGTTCATGAATATTGTCAATTACTATAAATTGTGTTTGTGTCATGCTTAGACATAAGAATGTTTTAAATGTATCACAGTATGTTGTAAATATTTGTGATAAAATGTGCGAATGCCTATTAATAGATGGTCAAGGCATTTGTGTCTGCCTAAATAAATAGCAGCAACTGAAAGTGGTCACCAGGTCATCTTTTTCTCGATAAATCAACTCAGACTCTGGCAAAGGACTCAGGGTACTCTCTGTCCTTATGATCGTGAAGTCTGAGATCCGTCCTGTTGCTCACTATGCCAAGGAAGAGGACTGGTGTTTTTCCACAGTTATGCAAACAGAATCCTAACAGGCTGTCTTTCAGGCTTATAGGTAATTTATATGTACAGAATAACACAACTGAGATGGACTAACCGAGCCTGACATGAAGAGAACAATGCTTCCTTTTCAAATTTCAGGTATTGTAGCATGGCCTAAGGCCTGCTTTGTGCGCATGTTATGTTAGCATGGCTTGTTAGAAGTTTAAACACCATTTTACCTTTTGCTGCTTTTGCACACAACACTGCATAGCTGTTTTTGTAAGTTAGCCTTCACGAAGGTCTACACATGAGAAAAGGTTTTGTTTTCAACATCTCTAGACATCGTGCCCCGTGTCTGCACAGCGAGTGCTGAAGCCGTCAAGGTTATCGAAACATGGTAGCTGTTTTTCATCATGTTCGAGTAACGCTTTCGAGGCACAACAATTTGGCAGCTGTGAGCCAACTAAGATTCTGGCGCCCTTATTATTGCACACTTGCCAGGATTTCACACACTTGGAAGATTTTCAGTTTCCAGGGATGCAGACAGCTTTAGCTGATCCAGATGTGATTTACTCTTACTGAGCGGAAAGGTAATGGGGTCACCCAAACAAGCCTTAGAGACCTTCTTTAGTTTATAATACATAGTTCCTATATAGGGAGGATGTTAAAACTAGGTGCTATAAGACTTGTTTTCACCATCATTGTAATATGATTTCTCCTTTTATATTTTATGGAATTGTAACAATGCTGACCATATTATATCTAATCATATGTCTGCTTATGTTGGCTAAGATACTGCACATGAGATCGCGTTGTTAAAATAAATGTTTTAACCTTACCATGTCTCCTATTCACTCCTGTGGTGGATTGGTACGAGAGTATAACAAAAGAGTGTTCTCACTTCCCACCACTCCTGAGTTTGTACGAAGTCGCATGTCCTAGGTTGTCTAAACATTGGTTACTTTGCTATAGGACGAAGAGCTAATGTGACACTGATGCTAACTGGTTGGGGTTTTTCTAGGTACTGAGGTGAGTTTCTGGTACACCACAATTCACTGATGCCCTAGGTCTTTGTGCACAGTTCTGTGAATGAGCAGGATCCTTGCAACAGTATGTACCTCTCAGTTGTTGTCCTCCATATCACGTTATATTTCACAAAGCGTAATGGAGAAAGCCCTCACTTGGTCCTCTGACCCAAAGGGACCACCAAACAGCTGATATAGTGCTCCTCAGGGACACTTTTGGTATACCCAAAGAGGAGGGACTCTATTTGTCCCATTGGCATGTGGCTCCTTCATATTCATTTCTGTTATGCAGTAATGATTGTGAATGTCACAAGTGTGCATTTTGTTGGGGATGCTGTTAGATCTATCAGCCTTAGGGTGCCCTTTCACCAAGCTTTTTGCCTACTTACCTCCACTTGTGTTGCTGAAATTTGTTTCTGTTGACCGTAGTGCACTTTCCACTGTTGACCAGAGCTAACATGCTGGTACTTATTCCCCTAAATAGGATTTACTTGGCTTAGACCTGATTCGAATATTTAAATTACTGTAGTCACTTGCAGGGTTGTATACCATATACCCAGGGCATGTTATTTAAAAGTTACTAGTGGGCCTGCAGCTCCTCTAATGCACCCGTTTAAGTGGTAGCTTGAATGCAGTTTCAAACTGCCAATTCAACTTGGCAATATAACCCCCTGCCAGGACTTTGCCCACCTTTGATTTCTTAAAAGTCACCCCTAAGGTAGAGTCTAGATAGCCCATAAGTCAGGGTGCATGGTAGATAAATGGTTGAATAAAAGGTTGAACATACACGTTTTATGTTTTGCATGTCCTGGTAGTGTTCTATAGAATAGCATAGGGCTGGCTTATTACATTTATAAGTGCTAATAGTTGATTGGAAATACATAAAATGTCATTTTTGGTATCTGAGAAACTGTAATATTAATTTTTTTTAATGGTGAAGTCGAATTTTAAGTTTCAATTTTGAAAATGACACTTTTGGAAAGTTAGCATTTTCCTGCCTTGATACCTGCAGCTTGTTCCAGGGTCACATGATTGGGTATAGTTGGCAGTTGGACTGGATGGGCTATCACTGTCAGGGAGTTAGAGCTGGGCACAACCCCACTTGTAACTGAATAGGCTGTGCTTTGCCTTCACACAAAGGACTTGATACCCTTGCATTGTTTATGCAGCCAGCTCGGAGCCAGGGCAGGGGAATCAGGGGAAGCAGCCTCAAACTCACTCTTCAGTGAACTTTATGGACCTATGGAAGGACCTTCAGAGGCCCGCCTGCTGCCGTGCCCTGCTATGTACTGCACAAGACTGATTTGCTACATCTAGAAGAACTGCTTTGCTGCCTGGAGTGTGCCTCGAAATCTCAGAGGCCTGCCCTTCTATGTGAACCCTGTTATACTGCTTAAACACAGAATTACCAGACTGACTCCACAGGCTAGTTGGCTGGCCTCCTGATCAGAGCCTCAGGTATAGAAAAGGCTCCAACCATCTTGAACCTGCACCTGGATCCAGCCTGAGTGACTCCTAAACCCCTAAGTTTAACTCTTCCAGTCCGGGACCCTTGGTTGTAGTGTTATGGGTGCCCAGATAGCTAAAATCTAAAACTTGAGACTTGAATTTTTTTGGGCTAAAAACTACCCTGAGAACTAAGAGGAGGCCAGGGCTAACCTGCTTGTCTATCCGCCCAAACGGCACCCCTGGTTTGCCTGACAACAACAAGGCCTCTTCCTTGGACTCTGCCTGCAGCCTTGCCAATTGAAATTTTACCTTCTCAGAGACTTTTTTTTGTAATTTCTTCTAATGTCCAAAGGTAATCGGTGACCGGGCCCAATCCACTCTTTTTATCCAAATCACACTCCATCTGGTCAACCATATTTTTCTATTTTGACCCAGTCTTGCATGACAAGATATCAACAGTTGGAACTTTGATTTTTTAGGCACTAGTCTTTATCTGGGGGGTGTGGCCAAGTAAGATGGCTGAGCGGACTTGAACCGCTTCAGCTCTGGACCCTCGCGGATGCCTTGGGACATTCACACCATGAATGGAGAGCAGATTTTTCAAGGAATGACAAGCGGAGGTCCCCCAAACTAGCGGAGGCGCTGTTCCAGTTCTCGGGAATCGAGTGTTGATGCGGGAGCAGGCTTGGGGTTGCGTGACCGTGAGGCGAGGTCTGGACAAATATGGTGCAGCGGCACTCTTGTAGCTGCGATCGGCAGTAATGAAGCACAGCGCCAGTGACGGCCCGGCCTCCGCGGAGAGCGAGGCAATCCAACACTAAAGGCGGAGAGGAGTGGTTGACTTTTTGGCGACCGCTCCCATGTTAAAGCTACCAGGAGGGGGTGGTGGCCATCCACGTTGGAGCGGTGTGGCTGCGGGTCCCAGCAAGCAACCTGATAACCGAGCGACCGGCTACTGAATTATGTGATGAGAGCAGTGAGCGAGGAATGGACTGCCTGAAGGGGAAATAATAATTACGGTCAGTAGAACCATTTCTCTTGGATTCATTCCCTGGGGCATGATGGAGAATTTACAATTCTCCATCATGACCTTAAGATGGCAGCTGGTAGGCTGGAGAGCTCTGGATCAGTCCGTAGTGGACACTGGAGAATCTTAGAGGGCCACAGGGGGCAGTACGAGGAGGTGCCCACACAAATGCTTTTCTGCTTGCTGGGATGCGAGGAAGCACAGCAGGGGGTACCATTTGACATGTGGAAGATGCCTGACCTCAACAAGGCAGACTCTTAAACAACCCCAGGTTGGCCAATAGAGCCCAAACAAGCCCTCGTGACAGTGGAAGATGTGAAGTACGGGATCACTGACCCCCACCCGAGTCCCTACCTCTCTGGGGTGTCGGATGCAGCGCATATGTTGCCCAAGAAATCCACAAACAAAGTCTCTCGCTATTTCAAGGCAGCTGATAAAGATTTCCCGCTTCTGGACTCTCCCTAAAAACAAAACATGGCGCTTACGCTGGAAGAGTTGGTGGTTACATTACGAGATTTTAAAGCAGATCTCTGTACCAAGATCAAACAGGACCTGCGGTCCTCCATGGATCAGCTCAAAGCGGACCTCAATGAAAAGATGATGTCTATTCTCCAAGATGTTGATGCGGTGGGCACCAGAGTGTTAGAAGCGGAGGAGCGGACACAAGACCTGCAGACCAGAACTACCACGCTTCATGACAACCAATGAGATTTGAAGTCTCAACTCCAACAAGCCCTACTCAAAGGGGAGGACTTGGAGAATAGATCCCGATGGGAGAACGTCCGCATTCGTGATCTGGAGGAGGGCGCAGAAGGCTGCATTTGGAGGCATTTGTGACAGGCCTCTTCAAGGAGATTCTATCACCCCATCAGCTGAAGATTAAAACTGATGAGTCCACCTTGTGGGGAATGCACAGCCAGGTGACTGAAGATGACCTCGCACCCCGGTCAAGCTACACGCCTTCAAGACGAAAGAGGCCATCCTGAGTGCAGCAAGGAAGAAGGCGGGAATTTCCTTCCAGGGTTTGAAATTTTCAATATTCCAGGACTTGGCGTCCCCCACCCTCACCCGATGACAGCTACTGAGACCCATCACCACCAAGCTGAGAGACGAAAATATCATATACCTCTGGTCGTTTCCTTTTGGTTTGGCCTTTGAATACAAGAACAAATCACACCATGTGACTGAGCTGGCAGACAGCCTCTGCATTTTGGGTCTACCACCACTGGAGGAGGAGGCCTTGTTGGGAGCTTCCGGCGGTTCAGAGCAACATCACAAGGGATCCAGATCCTGGCAATAAGTTTGCGGAGCCTGTCTTTGCAAAACAGCTAGTGGGCCGAAGCCTTGGTCCCGGAAGTTCGCTGTCCAGAGATTCTTCTACAGACTAGTGACACCTTGTGAGCTGGAACACCCCGTCCATCATCCCCTTTGGTTTTGCTTTGTTCGCCCTAAGTTAACAGGGTATGCCCAGACATGGGTCCCTTGCTCACTTTGCCACTGCATTCAAGCTAGCCTGACGGATGACCGCTGATTAGCCAGAAACCGGTCCCAGGATGCTTGTTTCCGGTCCAGGAAAGACATGGCTTGGCAGTTTGGGCTGGTCTGTTCCCATGAGGCACATGGTCAGACTGATTTGCATATGGCCTTGTCTAAACTGGGGTGGCGGAGTGAGCTAAAGAATGATGATGGATTAAACTCAGATCAGTTGATTGGGGGTGAGTGCTTGCAATGTTCAACACTCCTTCCATCATCCCCTTTGGTTTTGCTTATTATGCGAGCTATGCTAGCTACTGTGTTTTCTTTGCTCATTAGCACTTGGCAGTCGGGGGTTGCGGGCCTTATCCGTACTACCCAGAATCTTCCCTTGTACGCCAGGGGGGTTCGGAGTTGCAGGTCTGTTGGCCGGGTGGCTCCCTGTTTCTTTTTTTTGGGGGGTGAGGGGAGGGTACCCCGGTGGTGGTATGTGAGCTATGTTTTATGTTTCAGAAAGGCAGTAGAGTGCAATAGGCGGGATCACGAAAACGGAAAGTGTTGTGCCTTACAGGGGATCTAGTGAGGGGAGGTCTTTAGAGCAGGCCTGGTGCGACCCCGGCCCACATGGGAGGGGGGAGAGGGGAGGCCACACAATGGTCTCAATAGCAACTTGGAATGTTAAGGGACTGAACTTCCCCAAAAAGCACCAAAAAATTCGGAAATACCTCATCGATAGAAGGTTTGAGGTGGTGGCTCTACAAGAAACCCATCTGAAAAAGTCAGAAGACGCTCGGTTACATCACAAATCATATCCCCTCAGATGTAAGTCATCCTCTAGCACAAAGCATAATGGGTTGGCACTACTATTCGATAGCTCCACCAAATTCCAGCAAGAGGCCACTAAAATGGACCAGGAGGGCCGGGTGGTTGTGGTAAAGGGGCGGCTCAGGGGCACTTTGTGTACCTTTGCATCCATATATGCTCCCAACTCAGGACAGGCTGCCTTTTTCACACATAGCCTGGATTTGATTTCCGGGTTTGCAGGGGGGCCCCTGGTTCTCCTGGGGGACTTTGACCTGACTTGGCATGAGATTCTGGATAGCTCACATACGCACAGGGCGTCATCGTCCACCTTTCCTAAAAGGGTAAAACAGGAAATATCCTACGTGGATTTGTTTGACGCCTGGCGGGAGCTGCATCCTACTACGATTACACATTAAACTCACACGTGAATCCGTCTTACTCCAGGATCAACTACATATTTATTAGTCAGGCCATGGTAGGCTCCCTGCAGGCAGCACAGATTTTGCCGATTTCTGTTTCCGATCGTAGCGTGGTCACTATTAATTTACACTGGCAGGGACCCAGGTCGGGCAGGGCCCGCTGCTACTTCCAGACCCCGATCCTACGTGACCCAGTGCTTGGGGAGGAATTAAGCTCAACCATATTGGAGTTCTTTGCACACAACTATCCCGAAGACACCTCCGCGCAGAATAATTAGAACTCCTTTAAGGCGATTATTCGGGGTAAATGTATCCAACTTCATGCAACCCTTTAACAACAAAAACCAAAGAACTGGTAGATCCTGAATACGAGCTGGAGGTAATAGAAAGGGTGCACAAAGCGATCTCCACTAGGGTGATACAGCGACAACTTACTGCAGTTTGGAGTACACTCTGTGCGATTTACAACAATAGGGTGGAATATACTCTCCTGAAACTGAGGCAGAACTTCTACTCTCAAGGGGATAAGGTAGGGTCCTACCTAGCAAGATGTCTGCAAATGAAAAGGGAGCAGGAATTTATAGGGGGCATTATGGATCATCAGGGTTAGCTCACCCTCGCAGATGACAAGAAAGCCAATCTTTTTGGTGACTTTTGTGGGGAACTTTACCGGGGCTCCCCCCCAGACACAGCCCTACAGCAACAGTACAGTAGATGCCCAGGCTCTTCCGAAGATATCCGCTGCGACTGCGGAATCCCTCAACATCCCTATTTCCTTGGAGGAGGTCCGATTGGCCATAGGGAGACTCATATTACACAAAGCCCCGGGGGCTGATGGTCTGATGGCCCAATTTTATAAATATTTTAATGGAAGAGCTCACACCCCATCTCACTGACCTTTTCCAGGCGATTTCCATGGAGGTTAGCGCCTCCACCTCTATGGCCAAGGTGGTGATTTCGGTAATACCTAAAAACGGGGAAATATCTTGAACAATTATTTTTGTTAGATTTATATTGCGCATGGCTGCCCCAGCAAAGGGGCGTCCCAGCGCAGACCAACAACTCCCAGACAAAAAAACCGCAACAAACAGCCTTAAGCCGGGAAAAGCCAGGTCTTTAATGGCTTTCAGGAACGCAAGATGGTTTTGAAATAGTCTGATGGACCCAGGGAGAGAGTTCCATAGTGCCTCGTATAGGTCTATAGCCCTACTCAATCTGGATGCCAAACTCTACTCCATGATATTGGCATCGCGACTGGAAGGCTTGAAGGTTGACCTTATCCTCCCTGATTAGTCGGGCTTTATACAGGGGTGACAAACCCATGATAACATTAGTCGCACCATACACCTTATTGAGAAGTCTCCAAATTCAATTTGCCTGCTATTTTGCTAGGACTTGACGTAGAAAAGGCATTTTACAGGGTGGACTGGTCATTCCTCTTTCTTACCATGCAGTGCTTTGGCTTTGGAAAGTCCTTCCTCTGCATGGTAAAGCCAATTACCATCTTCCACAGTCCCTTGTGGTGGTGAATGGGTCCCTCTCCCTGCCTTTTGCACTCAGCAGGGGCACACACCAGGGGTGCCCTCTTTCGCCTTTCCTGTTCGCTCTTAGCATAGAGCCTCTGGCAGTCCGCATCTGGGCCAATCAGGAGATAAAGGAAATTAAATTCAGCGGCATTGACCACAAAGCGTCTCTGTTCGCCAAAACAATATTCTTCTCACACTCACAGAGGCAGCCTCCTCCCTCCAGGCAGTGCAAGCAGAACTGCTGAGCTTCAAACAGATAGCGGGCTTCAAATAAATCTTTTGAAATCCTCTATTCCCAACCTTACGCTCCCGGCTTGTGAGGTTGCACGGTTGAGGGCCCAAACTTACTTTCAATGTGCTAAACATTCTCTCCTCTACCTACGGGTCTATCTCACAGCTAAAATAGGGGATCTATACCGGGCTAGCTATCCCCCCTTAGTGACGCAGCTGCTACAAGATTTTAAAAGATGGAAGCCTCTCTATATCTCTTGGTTGGGGTGAATAAATGCAGTTAAAATGACGGTTCCCCCTAAGCTACTATATCTATTTCAGGCTTTGCCAATCGCATTGGAACGTGACCTTCTGCCACACCTCCATTCCATGGTCATTAAATTCATCTGGCAGGGGGGTCAGGCACGTCTACTCTACCATGTCCTGAGGAAACCAAGGAAAGAGGGAGGGATGGCCCATCCAGACTTCATGCTGTATTACCAAGCGGCCCAGCGGAGGGTGGTGACAGAGTGGTCGGCCCGGGAGTCCGATAAGCACTGGCTACACATGGACCACTCAATTGCGGGGCAAACCATTTAGAATCTCCTGTGGAGGCCCAGGGGGGGATCACCCTGTGAACGCCTACCTGAGCACTGCCACATGCATGATGCTAACTATTTGGGATCAGGTCACGAGGAGAGAGGGATGGACTACTTTCTCTTCACCATTCACCCCTATCCACTTTAACCCAGCGTTTCCACCAGCAATTCGGGAGGGGCCTTTCAACTGTTGGAGGGAGGGTGGATGTCTTAAACTCGTGGATTTCTTCCATAATTTTGATATGCGGATCTTTGTGAGCTGCCAACAGGAATTTGGGATCCCCCTTAGCGAGCACTACCATTATCTTCAGCTTAAGCACTGGGCCACGTTACCCCACATAAAAGAGGCCACCACAAGAGAGCAAAAAGCGATAGAGTCATTGGCGGCTTATAACGTGGGTTCTATGATGGGTGCTATCTCCGCTTTATACACGTTACCATTATCCACATTACATACTCCACAAGCCCGCTACATGTCCTTCTGGAAGCAAGTATTGTGGAGGGATGTCATTAAGGGAAAATGGAAACACTTGTGGGGGGATCTTTCCGGACATAACAAATCCGTAGCCCTGAGAGAAGCCCACTACAAAACACTCCTGAATTGTTATCTATACCCCACTAAGCTTCAGAATATCTTCCCTAACACATCCGATCTTTGCTGGTGGTGATGCAGTGAGAAGGGGGACTTTCGCCACACCTGGTGGGATTGCCCCTGTATCAGGCTGTTTTGGGAGGAAATCCTCTCTCATATCAAAGAGATACTTGGATACTCAATTCTGACATATTGGGGACGCACGGCTGGGTCTCTGAGATCGAGATTTGGAGCACAATTCAAATTCCGAAAAGGTAATCTTGTGGACCATGCTGGGTGTGGCAAAACTCACTATAGAAGCGGCGTGGAAAAAAACTGGTACCCCAGCGGTATCACTTTGGCACGCCCGCTTGACTACTCTCCATGGAGAGACTTGAGGATATTTTCAGGGACAACTACACAGTCTTTGAACATAAATGGGGGCCTTTAGTTAGGTACCTTTCACAAGGCATTCCGGCAGCAGTTTGCCACCCTCGGCCAGAACAATGCACCTCTTTCAGTTTTAAAGCCTAAGCTTGAAGACGCCATGGGACTTTTAGCCCATTGATAGGCGCAAGCGGAAGCCCACATAGAGGACGCTAGGTGTCGGCGGAGTACTTGCTGATGCCATTTTTCGTTTCATTTATGTTCACCACCACCAGGGAAGGGGCGGGGGGAGGGGGGCAGGGACCGAGGTAGGAGAAAAGAGGGTTTGTTTGTATTGCTTGATGAATGTTTCGGGATATGTTGGGCCGGAATATTAAAATAGCATCTATGGGAAGGCTGGGGGGGGAGTGCCTCGCCCAAGGGCCGCTTGAAACTGAACTCGCAATAGCCTGACTTCTTTGGTGCAAAGATACCAGAGGATTAAAGCTAGTTTAATATAGTGACTGGTGGTTCATTCTGACAGGGATTCTGGACGATGCTTGAGCAGGGTTAACACCCTACTCAACCATCAACCCAATTTCTCACAATGCCATTGTATAAAATAACACATCCAGTAGGCTAGCTAACCCAGGGTGACAAATGACTGCCTATAAAATTTAAAGGCGGGCAAGCCACTGAAAGCTTGAGCCAGATTTGAGCCTAAACCCTGGATCTTACTCAGCTGGAATTCCTGTTGGATTCTCAAGCCCACAATGAGTCAAGCTTTCATGTGGCTTCTGCCTGCCTTCCTCCCTCTTCTCTGGATATAGTTAAAAAACTTCAGAAGAGAACACTAAGAGGTAAAAAACAAAGTCTTAACAGAAGGGAAGACATATAGATGGATGTATGACATTATAACGCATGCTTTTACAACGCATGCTGTTACAACGCAGGTTTTACTACGTATACCTTTACAACACATTATACTTTGGGGTGCTGGATAGTGAATAGTTTAATTTACTATTCCAACTCCAGTCCCCGTTGACACTAGGGAAGGTGTTGGATAGTAAATTGAACTTATTCCCTATCCTAGAGCGCCCCCCCAGTGTAATGCGTTGTAAAGGTATTCGTAGTAAAACCTGCGTTGTAATAGCTTTGCGTCGTAAATGTTTCGTTGTAAAGGATGGTTCCCCATATAGATATATGTCTACTGGCTAATTTTACAAAGTGAAAACAGAAACCTGCATAAATTGTGGCTTTCCCACTTAAATTGTGTGATCCTAGGCAAATATTTTTATTTTATTTCACCTAAACTCCATTTTCTTCATTATCGCAAATAGAAGCCCTTACAAATACCTGAGTTCAGCCTACCCGTTGTACAAAACAAACACTTTTAGTTGGGATTTCTCAATGAGGAGCTAAAATGCGCCTGATTAACGTCAATGTTTCCACATGTTAAAAAATTCCCTTTTTTGAATTTTGACGAGACTTTATCATATTTTACGTGATGTTTGTTGCATGATTCACATAGCAAATATTTTCAAGGCTGGCACCTGCACGGGTTCTAAGTTCTGAGCCAAACCCTTGACTTGGTTCTGTTTGGGCTCGTCTGTTCATACATTGGCTTTCTACCTATAATAAAAAGTGCTTGTACTTTTTTTTTGTTTTTTAACCTGTTTCTCTTCCCTAAGCTAGAGATCTCTGACACTGCAGCCAACTACATATCAACATACCTAAATTCCATGTGGGGCAAGTGTTGAGATCATTTAAAAGTTTTCCAACTCGCACGAGCACCAAAATACTGGTCTCACTGAGATATTTAACAAATTGCTCAAAATCGTGATGGGTGTTGTGGATGTGCCATTGCAGAGAAAATGGGTTATTCTTCTACCATGTTTGCATTTTCCGTATCGCAATGTTGTACAGAATGGGGGACAATTCAGTCTCTTTTAGAAATTCTTCAGTTACTGTCTTCTGGCCCAGCTCAACCTCATTAAAGAATGATATGATAAAAATACACCCTGGGTGACTGTAACGATGCCCAGGAGTTTCAAATCGTGAGAACGTATAAAGTTGTATTATTTAGAAGATAAGTGGTCATGTCACCAAGCTGTTCCAAAAAGGGCAAGTCACTTCCATTATTTGGTTGACAGTGGGTCCACAATTTATACAGAGTCTCCCACAATAACAACCTCAAGATTTACTTTGCTAATGGAGCCCACAGGCAGCACTCCATGTCACCACAATAAAGCGTGAAGACAGCAGTGAGCCTCTTACCTACATGCTCTGAGGATACCAAAAATATGTCTCAGCAAAAGCAGATCAAGTTTTTAATGTGTTTGACCTTTAGGTAAATGAGCCTCAAAGAGATCTTGGGCTAGCCCTGTGATGCTTGTGACAAAGCCTATGTTGATGAACCTTAATGTCTGACATAAAAATTAGAACACATTTATTTCACTTCTTCAAATTGTCACTTATGATCAACATGTTAAGACTAAGGCATGCTTTCACTCAAATATCCAAAAAACAGAAGCTGTCTTCCCTAAAATTGAACGTCATTTCTTTACAATCAGTGAAAGGGTTCAAATAAGATTAAAGAGACTTCAACATCGTAATCTTTTCCTAAACACATCGGTCCTTTGACAAAAAAACTCAAAGTCTCACTGGACTATTCATGGAATGTAACAATCAGCAAATAAATGCAGCACAGGCAGGGAATTTAGACATTTACGATCAGAGTCCAGTGGAAGGCCACGGACCAGGAAGGGCTTTAACTTTAGTTGAAAGATGTTAACTGTCTATTACATGCAGTAATAATAATGACCCATAATCGTTGTTCTTTCTGATTTTAATTCTATCAGGGGTACCTTCACTAAACCCTGGTTCTGGTGACCATCTAGATCATTTTAGATTCTCCTTATGGTTCCCCCAACCCATGTATTAACAGTTTTGGAAATTACCATCTTTTCCTTGGCATTTCCTCAGATTGATGCCTTCTGTTACTGAACCCATTTTTGGTGGCAATAGGACTCTGAGCACTTTACTCCTGCTATCCAGTGATATAGTGCTTGAGCTATCCCTTTAAACCTGGGCTAAATTGACATATTCTTCATTGGCATACATTAATTTAGTACTACACATATCCAGGACCTGTAAATTAAATGCTACTTGTGGGCTGCAGTACCCATTATGCCAAGCACTAAAGAGGCACTATAAAACATGTCTATGTAGTCGTAAGCTGCGACTTCCACCTGGCAAAATAAACCTTTTACCAACCATAAATATATTTTTATTACTTTTAAGACACCCTTAAGGTAGGCCCTAAATGCCTACAGGGCAAGGTGCATGGTATTTCAAAAGTAGGATATGCAAATGAACTGGTTTATGTGTCCTTGCAGTGAAAAACTACCAAAGTTGATTTTCCCTATAGAAATGCTGGTTCTCCCATAAGAAACACTGGGTTACATTATAACAACAAATAATGCTCTATTTCTGTTTGTGAGGAGCTAGAAAAATGATTCAAATACTTATTTAATAGTAATTTCAAATCCAACTTAATGATCAAGACAGATTTTATATGACAACATTAGGCATGACACTTTTATAAAGGTGCCATTTAACTGCCTAAGCCAAAAGGGCCTTTCTGCCAGCATCTAGGGAATCTGACTGTTGAATGGCTCCCCTCTGGTGAGATGTGGACTGCTCCCAGACAGTGAACAAAAGGCTTTAGAGTGGAGAGGTAGGTCCAGCCCCTTCCCGAGCTTCAGAGGAAGTCTAATCTGTCTCAGGCTGATTTAGCTCACAACTAGTCCTGTTGCCCTTTGTCTTCCTATTCAGCTTGGCACCAAAGCCAGTAGGGAAGGGGTGCCGACCCAGAACTGGAGTGACCACAACAAAGGTTTGCCTATTTTCATGGCCACTCCTCTGGCTGAGCACAGGGATCTCTGAACAGGTGTAGAGGGTTTAGGTAGAGTGGGGCAGTGTGGGATAGTGTACATTAAACACACTGGAAGTGCTGCAAAAGTGGGGAGGGCTATCCCTAGAGACACCTTACCCAATCAGTTAAGGTATGGCCAGGAGTTACCCTACCAACAGGCTGGCAATGGGCATAAATCTGGCAACCCTGTGTCCGCCTCAGAACTATCTTGGACTAGTGAAGATCAGGAGAAGAACTGTCCTGCTGTCTTAATCCTGAATGAAGACTGTACCTGCTTGCCCTGTACCCAGGATCCCAGAAGTGACTCCAAGGGTCAGTTGGCGTATCTCCTGTTGAAGCTAAAGGGAAACAACAAGCTTACATAGACCTCTCTTCCTGCAACTGCCATGCTGGCTAGGTCCAAATAGACCTGCCCTGAACCTTGCTGCTGACCTCTGTTGGAATGTGTCCTACCCCAGAATGGAGCCCCCCCAGTTCCTTGACTCTTAGCTGGTATCAGGGTATACTCATCTTCTCCAAACTGAGAAAGCTTAGACTTAGAAACTTTTTGCCAAATTTTCCTTCAAAGAACTGGTGAGGGACCGAGACTACGATCAAGCTGAAACCTGCAATGTCAAATCACTGGTCAGATTCAACTTGCTGGTTTGCCCCTACTGAAGGAGATCTGACTTACAGAACATTTTCTGAATCTAAACACAGAGAACTTCATCAGACCAACCCCAAGAATCATCTACTCAAAGTTTAGGCCTTCCTGGGCATAGAATTCATGCTAACCCCACTCAGATCTTTCCCTCCATCATCAACAATCATGTTAGAACCCTGGTCTTCAGCAACCCATCATCTTTGAACCCTACCTCAGATCCCGCATGCTGCTTGCCCCATAGATGACTCGCTGGCCACTTTTCCTCCAGAAAAGTTTCTAAATCAGATAGTAAGCTTTCCACTGGCACAAACCTGGTCCCTGTATCCGACCCACACTCCATCGCAGTTGCTTTAAGTTTTGACTTTGACCCAGTCTTGCACAGATGACTACCGTTGAATCTTTGAGGTCCATTAGGATGGGGGGTGGTGGCACCACCACAGTGCTGGATGGGCGGAAAAATACCTTTTTCTGCCTGCGAGCAGCCGTCCTCGCATCCGCCAAATTAGTATAGCAAAACATAGGTCAGTTCCCGTCCGCCGCAGAGTGACGCGCACCGCCATTAAAGTGCGCCAGTCACGGTGGCTGTGGGAGCCAAGGAGACTTACCACCATGCGGAATGACTTCTGCCCGCTCCACAAATTAGGATGGCCCAAACAGGAAGACGCACCACAGCGGAGACACCGCCCAACCAGAGACGGCGGAAACTCAACAGCAGAGCGCGATAGCAGAGACCTGGTCCACACCACTCGGTCACGACCGCCATGGACACAGCTCTACATGTGTTTCTGGTGCTGTACCTGCTATAGCACTATCATCTAATGGACCGCCGCGGACGCCACTGCAGGTATGCAAATACAGAAATACAACACACAGGGTCCAAAACCATAACAGATACCCTACTGGGGGCAACAACACATCCACAAGGGCACCCACACATGACCTACCTGCTACCATGTCACCCCACTGCATCCTGGACACACATCGACTGTGAACCTGCAGCAACATCCCTGTCCCGGTCACGTCACCGCAGCGGTCAACACATGCGCACAAGGTACAAGGCAGGGCCATTTCAAGGCATGGGCAGGGCACAAAGACCACAGGGACACACCTCCCCTAACCACACATCAACACACCCCATCAAGTCACAGGTCAGGTGCCCAACCTGTGCACCCCCATGCACAGCAACAAGCAACAAGCACAGCAACAAGCAAGCACAATACACACCCTGCACAACACACAACAAACAACCAGGGAGACAGCCCCTGCAGGAGTGGCTGACAAGGAACACACAACACAAGTGCCGCACACACTACAGGAACACACACAGAACCACATCAGAAACAGACATACCCTGTCGGCCAAACTGTGAAAAGGCAATGGGAGCACACAACAGGAGTGCACAACCTCATCACACAGGAATAAAACACACACAACATACCACAAATCACACAAGAGGAGCACCAGCACAGAACTACACTGCCACATGAAACCAACCACAGATGCACATGAAATCAAAAATGAACATACACCACAGGACATCAGGGGATGCACATCAGGCAATGCCAAGGCCACCTTCACACAGCACTGTATGCACACCAAGCAGTGTGTGCACAACAAGCAGAACAGGTACACACAAACATGACTGACACAACATCAACACACACAACACAAATCAGCACAGCACAAACACAAGAGCACACCCACGAAGTGAAGCAACACCACAGCCAACACACATACATCCAACGCAACAACAGATACACCACTCTGGGACACAAGAGCAGAACCATCTTGACCAGAGCACTAGGCAGCACACACAGCTGAAGTGCACATGAGCAATCCTCACTGATTAATAGCACATGAACACCATACATAAACCATTGAGGCAATGTCCACAGTTGAACATTTGCCCTGGCCCAAGAATTGCACCACAAAGCACAGTGTCGTACATGAAGTGATGGGGAGGCACACACACGTGAAAGCCAAGGGGACAGCTGACATCAAAGTAAACTCACTTGCTTTTCAGTAGTATACATGGAAGGGGTGTACCATACACAAAAAGAGGCAGTGCAGACCCACAATGGGTAGCCATAAGTGGCACACATAGGGGATGGCATCACACCACACACACCATGCCACACAGGAGAAGAAAAGGCACCATGTGCATGCAATGCATGAGAAATACAACCGCAATGGCAGTGTGGAGCAGCAGGGCAACACCGTCCACACAAACACACTCAAAACACATTGATGATCAAACAAACATAACACTGATGTGCAAGTCATACACTTTGTACACTCATGAGTGACCAAAATAACAAGGAGGAGTCACACAGAACAGCACGGACACACCAACACACCGCACAGTGCACAATAGACAACTCACACATATGCATACAACCATATCCACAGAGCACAACAATACAAACAACAGGCACATAACTCCTGGGTGACACATGTGTGTCTTTCACAATCCAGGGGTACATACACATCCACACCCACTACAAAGCCACACCCTTCGCACTACACACCTCTTGACTACCCAAGAGCACACATCTCATATAGGCCATGGGATCAGGACTAAGGGCCAACACAGGATGACCATACACATACACAGCTGGGCACACATAAAGGCATAACAAACATACATCCTGACAGTGCCCAGCCTGCATGCAAACCTATGCACAGCATTACACCCTGTGCTGGCAGTGTACCCCAACCTGACATCTGAACAATGTACCCAACAATAGCAAACCACTAAAAAGAGAACTGCATGACAGGTAAAAGAGCCATCACAGATAACACTAGTATTAGTGTCTGAATGGCCTGTGAAGACCCTGTCACCCCTGCATAAAAATGTGATGCGGGCAAAGATCTTGGCAATGTTGAAGTGACACATAGAGCATGGGACACAGGCAACCAAATGCACACACAAAAATAACTTTAAGCAGCAAGGACACTGACAGACCAGACAACCGGAGTAACTGTCTTTATTCGCATATGTTAATGTTAATGTTAATGTTATGGTGATTTGTATAGCGCACGGCTGCCCCAGCCAAGGGGCATCCCAGCGCTGCGAACAGACAGTTTACAGAGAGATAGAGGCGCCAAAGGTGAAACAGTTATTGAAAAAGATGAGTTTTGACAGCCTTTCTGAAGGCTAAGAGGTCCTGTATCCCGCGGATAGCTTCTGGCAGGCTATTCCATAACTTGGCAGCCAGAAAGCTGAAGGATCGGCTGCCTACTCTGGCCAGTCTAGTGCGGGGGACGATCGCAAGATGTTGCCCCTCAGAGCGAAGCGATCTTCTAGGGATGTACTCTGACAAAAGCGGGCGCAATATTGGGGGAGAGGCAGTTTTAAGGATTTTAAAGGCTAAGCACAGTGCCTTAAACTGAATCCTTTTGCCCACCGGGAGCCAGTGCAGTTTTTCCAAGGCTCCAGATACCGAAGAATGGCGAGGGAGACCTACCAGAGCCCTGGCTGCCGCATTCTGGACTCTCTGCAGTCTGGTAATTTCAGCCAGATTTGCCCCCAATAGGAGAGAGCTAGCGTAGTCCAGTCTGGAAAGGATGGTCGCCTGGACAATTAACTGGCGAGTGCGGCAGTCGAAGAACTTCAAAATGGGCCTGATGCTACGCAAGATGCCAAAGCACGTGGCAGCTACTTTTTTAGTGTGGTGAGTGAACTTTAGAGCAGAGTCCACCCAGACTCCCAGATTTTTGATGCATTCCTTAGGCATAGGGGGTGGGCCTAGGACATCAGGCCACCAGTTGTCACCCCCAGGACAAAGTGTTTTTCCCCAAGAGCAGTATCTCAGTTTTCCCGGCGTTTAATTGAAGGAAATTCGCCGTCATCCAGTTGGTGATGTCAGTGAGTGTCTGTTTAAAGTGATGAGCCTCCAGACCACTGTTGTCATTAAGAGCCACCACCAACTGGGTATCATCTGCATAGGATACCAGTGCAAGTCCGTTTCTTCTAGCCACCTCCGCCAGAGGGCGGACATATACATTGAACAGGGTGGGGCTCAGGGAAGAGCCTTGTGGCACTCCCTGTCCAATGTTATGTTCCTCAGAGATGTAAGGGGGGTAGAGACTCTAAAAGACCTGTTGGAAAGGAAGTCTCTAAACCAACCCAAGGCTGTCCCTGTGATTCCGGTTTCCTCCAATCTCGTCAAGAGGACTTCGTGTGACACCGTATCGAAGGCAGCACTAAGGTCTAACAGGACCAGTGCTGCCGTACCGCCGGTGTCAAGGATGATACGGAGATCCTCTGAAACACTGAGCAAGGCGGTCTCGGTGCTATGACCAGCTCTAAACCCGTGTTGGGAGTCATCCAGGATGTTATTGGTAAGGAGGAAGTCGGACAGAATGTTGTTGACATGTGCCTCGATGATTTTGGCAGGCCAGGGAAGCAAGGAGATGGGCCTGAAGTTCTCAGGAAGCGAGGGGTCTAAAGTGGGTTTTTTTAGGATGGGGAAAACCCAAGCCTGCTTCCATTTGGAGGGAACTTTGGCGGTGGAAAGAGACAGATTGATGATGTCTCGGATGTGTTCAGTGATACATTTGTGGGCTTCACAGAAGGTATCCGGTTTTAGGGGGTCTGCCGGGGAGCCAGATTTAATCTTTTTGCAGATTTTTAGGAAGCTCTCTCGCTCGAGTGTAGGAAGGGAGGAGAGAGAGGGCCTGGTAGGGTCAGAAATGGCCAAAGGCTGCGGGCCTTTTGGAAAGGTGTCATACATTTTCTTGATCTTATTGGTGAAAAAATTCGCCATATTATTGCAGAGGTCAGGAGAAATGGTAGTGGTATTAACGGTTTTTTTTTGCAGTGAGATCTTTCAAAATTTTAAATACAGCTTTCGAGGTATTGGAGCTGTTACTGATTTCATTGGCATAGTATGCCGCTCTTGTTCTGCAAACCTTACGATGGTAAGTTTTTGGGAGCAGGACATAATCCTGTTTAAGATTAGCATCGTAGTTTTTCCTCCAGTGACAGTAGAACAACCGTAGACAAGGGCAAGGCACAAAATGCTGATCATATGCAAGATAATCTGCACAGGCAAACTCCAAACAGGAAGGCCAGTGTCCACTGCAGGTGGCACAGCAAGTACATGAGAGGCTGCACAGGGGTGAGTCCAACACAGCAGAGCAACAGGGCCAGTGGCCTGAGCAGGAGGCACAGCAGGTACATGAGAGGCTGCACAGGTGAGAGTTCAACACAGTAGAGCTTCAGGTCCAGTGTCCATGGCGCAGGGGAGAGTCCAACACAGCAGAGCAACAGGGCCAGTGTCCATGGCACAGGGGAGAGTCCAACACAGCAGAGCAACAGGGCCAGTGTCCATGGCACAGGCGAGAGCCCAACACAGTAGAGCAACAGGGCCAGTGTTCATGGAACAGGGGAGAGTAGAACACAGCGGAGCAACAGGGCAAGTGTACAGGGAGAAGTGCAGAGTCAGGACATGAGAAGCTGCACAGGCAAGGCCAGAACAGGAAGGCCAGTGTTCAGGGAGAAGTGCAGAGTCAGGACATGTGAAGCTGCACAGGCAATGCCAGAACAGCAGTGAATGAGAAGGCCAATGTGCAGGGAGAAGTGCAAAGACTGGACATGAGAAGCTGCACAGGCAAGGCCAGAACAGCAGTGAGTGACAAGGCCAGTGGCCAGGGAGAAGTGCAGAGTTAGGACATGAGAAGCTGCACAGTGAGTGTGTTTGACTGTACCTTTCCATGGCCAGCAACACATCCAGGTTGTAAACAATGGGCAGGACTAGCACATCTGTATGAGAGACAGGTGTATGAGGGGGACTAACACTCACCCTTGGCTGTCAGGCGGACTTGGAGCTGGCTGTGTGTGCGGGACAGCAGGACTACTTGTCTGGGGAGACAGAGGCCCAGGTGATGTAGGGCTATCAGTGGCCCTGCAAGCTGGAGGTCATTTTGGGCCAGGTGGTGTAGTGGCACGTGGAGGCGGAGTCAGGCAGACCTGTGACACAGTGTGGGTGGAAGAGGGTGGAGGGGTTTCCACTTCTTGGGAATAGGAAATGGCTTTCCTGTACTGGGGTTAATGGGACTGGTTGGGACACAACAGCCACGCACACCAACAGAGCCGCTTCAGGTGCAGACAATGGCACTCCCCCTGGTGATGTGCTGGATCCTGCTGGACGCTTTGTCTGGCTACGCCTCTGGACCACCTTCCTGTGTTTGCCAAGTTTCCCCTCTATATTGCCCTTGCTAAAAATACTTTCCATTTCTGTTTCCTTTTAGATGCATGCCCCATGAAGAAGAGCCTACGGTTCAAAATGCATCAGGGGTTTCCTTATAAAATTCTGAAGTGGTCATACTTTGTTCACCATTGTGATGTCAATGTTTCCATTTGAATTGGTTACTCAAAGAATCCTGCATCATTTGATCAAATATGAATAATTCTATTGACTGAATTAAAGTCAACACATTGATTGAATTATCAACGACGACTATTTATTTCTTCTACTCTCAGCAATTAATTTTGCATACAGGTGTGCTCAAGCAATTACCCTTACACATGTAAGGTTTCTTGAAGATTCATGGATTGCACCTCACCGGTCAGGAGGTGATCACCTTGATCACCCTACAAGAGATATTGAGACTACCAGTGATTTACATTGTGAAATTAAGGAGTGCCGCGGTTTCAATTCCCTTTTTCAAGTACATTTTTTGTGTGCAATGTTTGCCTTTGTTGTGGTGTTTTTGCATCGTCTGCCATGTTTTATGAGGATTGTTCGCTGCAGTAGCCATGCTGCAGCTCTCCTGCTGGCTCTCCCATTCACTGCAGTGTGCGACCACAGCGGTCGGAAACAGCGGTTAGTACCGCGGGACCATCGGGGATAAACTAATTTCCCATGCGGTGTCTCCACTTTGCTTGCGGTGGGTTGTAGCTTTTCCGCTATGTTTTCGACCGCCGCGGTTGGTTTTTGGACGTCACCGCCAGCGTTTTTGTTGGGCCACTACCTCCGCGGTCTGTCTTTTTTGCCGGTTGTTCCTAATTTGACCGCCGGTTTATCCGCAGTCCCGGCGGGCGCTTGTTTCCCGCCTCCATGGCGGTCGGGGTGGTTTTCCGCCTGCCATCCTAATGGGTCTCTTTTTGCTTTTTGCCACTATTTAAATTAAAATGTATTCTATCTTTCTAAATTGGTTTGGGATTTATTTATGTTATGTTACACTTCATTACTGTTTGAGTACTGCAAAAATATTTCACACACTGCCTCTGAGGTAAGTCTGACTGCTTTGTGCCAATCTACCACAAGGGCTCAGAACAGGCTTATTTAGTGGTTTTTGCAGATCACCCTGACAAGAATTGAGATTATTACATGCGCTGGGTTTTTACTACCCTCAACTACTACTCTAGTTTCTTACAAATATGACATAGGAGCTCCTAATAGTAGTTGAACCCATTCAAGCAGGACAATATCTTCAATGTGGAAGGCATCCGATGATGAATCATGCCACAAACTGTGGGTGAGGGTTCCAGTCCATAACAATATTGATTTCATAAGGGAACAGGTAAAATGGTTAGCCTCATTTTATTTTGTTAGTCAATAGTCTTTGTGTGATACAGATGCATTTCTGGAGGATGGTATAGTTATTTTGCCTCTCACTACCTTCAACTGGATATAATACTAGATATTATCAGCATGCAGTAGTTAGTGTTCTGCAAACGGGAACTTCACACTACGGTCAACATTAGGGAGGAATTTAATAACAAAGTCCATAAATGACTTAAACTGAGGTGACTCAGGACTGGATTTGTTGCCACTGACACTGGCAGGAATATTGTCAAAACAATAGGAGATGTGGATACTTCTGAATGATCTATTTAGTCCATTGCATCCGTCTGTGCAGAATTTCCACAAAAGGGAACACCTAATCCAAAGCATACTGAATTTGCATACATATTTTAGTTATTCCTTTAGAGATGAAAAGTGTTTCAACATCATTCAGCATACAATAATAAAGTCTGTGAAAACCATCATAAAGGAGAGCCCATCCCATTGCATATCCACTTTATACCTGCTGCTATGCCTGTATGAGCAGCACAAATTTGTAAACATTTATGTGCCACAAAGGGGTAGAGCATGCTGCTATAATGGCCATGTTAATGGACGTTGACAAATGAATTTGAATTTGAATTTTGAATTTGAATTGATAAAGTGCATAAAACCAAAAAGTAATTAAAGCACTATAGCTGACAAGAGCAAGCAGGGGAGATAGGCAGAAAAATGTATGGTTGCGACAAACGTCAAGTTTAACATGCCTGTGAAACACTGAATAAGAATTAAGGCTCACGATATATGCAGGGAGAGTGTTCCATTGTCTGCCACTGCCACAGAAAAGGCAAACTCACTCCATCTCACATTCCAGAACCTGCAAACAATCACTTTCTCTTACCTGCCGACTCAACTGTCTGTTAAGGAGATATCCATTGAAGGCGGTTCTCAGGTAGAGCTCTGCTGGTTGAGGGCCTTATAAACTAAACACAGGGCTTTAAAAATCAACTGTCTCCTCACGGATAGCCAATGAAGTGTCTGTAATACCTCCCTCACCAAGAAATGTTAAGGAAAGCCCAACGCCAACTGAGCAGCTACATTTTGGATGCCCTGAAGATTATTAAGGGAATACTAGTTGCCATTCAAATACATGGCATTATAGTAGTCTAGGCGAGATGTTTTGAGCACAATGACCACTAAAACTCTTAGCTTCTTGAGTGGAAAGGGAACAATCTTATTCAAGCTCTTATTAATCTTGAACAAACAAAACAAGTGATGGACCGAATGTGGATCAATGTCACACATTCAACCCAGTCAAAAGATCTGGGCCCAAATCCATCGTTTTTTTGCACTCCACACCACCCTGGGTTAGACAATGGGGATATGCAAATCAGCTCTGACCCTGTGCCCCATGGGAACAGTCCATCCCGAACTACAAAAGCCATGTCCTTCCCAGAACGGAATCAAGCATCCGAGGACTGGACCGGTTTCGAGGTAACACCTCTCATCAGCCCGGATAGCTTGACTCCAGTGGTGTGGAGTGCCTGGGACCCACGTCTGAGCATCCCCATGGGGCACAGGGTCAGAGCTGATTTGCATAAAGCCAGTATCTAACCCAGGGTGGTGTGGAGTGCAAAAAACGATGGATTTAGGCCCAGATCATTGTACTGGGGTGAATGTAAGACATTGATCTACATTCTGTCCATCAAATTGTTTTTTGTAATTTTCTCCCTCAGTGTACTGGGGTAGCCCAGCCGTGGGTCCCAGAGCCTCCACACCACTGGAGTCAAGCTAGCTGGGCTGATGAGAGGTGTTACCTCGAAACCGGTCCGGTTCTCGGATGCTTGATTCTGGTCTGGGAAAGATATGGCTGTGTAGTTCGGACTGGACTGTTCCCATGGGGCACAGGGTCAGAGCTGATTTGCATAAAGCCAGTATCTAACCCAGGGTGGTGTGGAGTGCAAAAAACGATGGATTTAGGCCCAGATCATTGTACTGGGGTGAATGTAAGACATTGATCTACATTCTGTCCATCAAATTGTTTTTTGTAATTTTCTCCCTCAGTGTACTGGGGTAGCCCAGCCGTGGGTCCCAGAGCCTCCACACCACTGGAGTCAAGCTAGCCGGGCTGATGAGAGGTGTTACCTCGAAACCGGTCCGGTCCTCGGATGCTTGATTCCGGTCTGGGAAAGATATGGCTGTGTAGTTCGGACTGGACTGTTCCCATGGGGCACAGGGTCAGAGCTGATTTGCATAAAGCCAGTATCTAACCCAGGGTGGTGTGGAGCGCAAAAAACGATGGATTTAGGCCCAGATCATTGTACTGGGGTGAATGTAAGACATCGATCTACATTCTGTCCATCAAATTGTTTTTTGTAATTTTCTCCCTTATTAATCTTGAAGCAGTCAGAGTCTTGTAAAAGATCACCCCAGATTCTCAGCGGAGCCCCCCGGAACAGGGAACGGACCACATGTCTCTGGCAGTGCAGTCAAATTATTTGCCCCAAAGACCACAATCTCCATCTTCTTGGCTGTCATTTCAGGAGAATTCTCCCACTTCCAGCGGTTGAATTCAACCACACTGGACCTGAACTTGTCTGCAACCCCTGCTCAGTCATTGGATATAGCGACAATAATTTGGGTATCTTCCGCATAGGACAATACCTGAAAACCAAAAGAACATATACGTTTTGCCAAAGGATCCACAGAAAGATTGAATAAGGTGAGACTGAGTGAGGACCATTGCAGGACTCCACAAGGAAGCTGGAAGATTTAGCCCTGAAGTCTCCAGAGTTCACCATTTGAGTCCTATTCACCAGAAAGGATTCTTACGGATTTAATGCAGAATTCCTCAGCCCTTCATGATGCAGTCTTTGCACCAGCCGAATAAGAGATAAGGTATCAAAGGCTGTGGATAAGTCTAGCATAACTTGGAAATAAGCCCCTCTCTATGTACTTGCTGCAGGCCCATTTGCATAAGGTGGGAGAAACATATACTAACATTAATGAAGAAGAAGCTGGTTTATACTACAGCTTAATCATTCACCCGCATACATATAATAGGCTACAACAGTAGATAATGTCCTTCAAAGAATACATATATACCTCTGAAGTTGATCCCTAGTACAGGGATGAGCCATCTATTTTCATATCTGTTTTAGCACTAGATGTCTCCATTTACAAGAGTTTCATCAGAAAGAAATTGTCTTGTCTTGAAGGTGAAAGATTGTGACTTTGAAGGAAAAGAAAACCTTCTGTTTTGTTTTCACTAATCTCCAGAGAGCATGTTGTGGCAAAAGAAGTAAATAAAAAAATGGAGTAGTGTGTTCAGTGCGCTAAACAAACACAGATAATTAATGAAGTCAACCACAGACTTTGCAATACAATAAAGAACAGCCTCAGTCTGCAATAGATGCTGCCATTTCTTGAAAGAGTAAGATGCCACGTTTGACCTACATTTCCATGCTATGCTGTCATTGAAGATTGAGAGAGCTGCAATGCATTTGTGTATTGATTCCATGCATGAGGAAATGCTTAGATACAACGCTAGTTTAGTTGAGTTTGCTAGGGACATTTAATATATGCAAATAACTAATGTGGCACCAAGGATAGGCTAAGTTAAAATTGCTTTTTATTGTAGGAGTGATCATTTTAGGCACACACTTATATACGCGTCTGGGGTAAGTACTTGATTGGCCATTAGTTAACTGCGCACCAGCATCTCTTGATTCTTATTCAATGGGGAAAAAGCACATCCCTATATACTTGAAAGAGGTGATTTTTTTAAAACAATGCTGGATAGTAGCTTGCATGGCAAGTTACATGACGGACATAGCTAAACTTGCAGTTTTACATAAGTAACAAACGTTCTAGCACCTCTCTGTGCATTCCTTGCACTGCTGGACTTGAAAAACTCCAAAGTACGGTCAAGACTGGTGTAGGGATACACCAAGTCTCCCAGGGCATAAGGATCCAACAGTTCCCAAGATGATCCTCCCCAGTGGGAACCTAGAGCCGACTTTATTCCAGGAGACTATGCAAAGTGGTATGACCCCAACAAGGTCCTAGGAGTGATGCATGACTTTACAGAAATAAGTCAATAGGTATGCACCAGAATCCTTACTGCATTTTATAGATTAAAGGTGAACATTGCTTATATCATTTGGCACACTACTCATGACTTTCACTCTGGAATTTTCAACCACAGAACTGGAGGTGCTGGTCTTTAGTATCACGAGCTATCACTCTTGAGATCTGGGCACCTTTTTGACTTATGGTGAACTGTTTAGATGGTGAGGTCAATTATTTCTTAATCTCACTGACACTGCTCTTCCTTCCTTACAGTTCATGAAAATAACAAACAGCACCTTTATTTCTTCTAAGCCATGTTTGCCTTATTCAGACTGCACACTCATGATATCTTCAGAGGTAAGAACACATAAGAAGGCAACACTCAATTCCAAGATTCTTCCTCAGTTAAGTGCAGTGGCATTGCAATGGCCTGGTATAGTGAAATGGAAATAAATGTAGGAACATGTATGCCATAACCCTCAGATCCACTCCTACAATTCAATTGTACATCCAGCACCATTTTGAGGATTACAGACCTCCGCGCCCATTTGCAGTTGATATGGTTGGAAATATCTTTAACAGGACAAACATTCCATTATTCCTAATTCTGTGAATCAGAATGGAATTAGACCTCCTAAATAGATTTTTTTGTGCATCCAACCTAAACATAGGACTGCAAAAAGCTTTTCAAATGTGTATCCTTGCTGCTTGCAAAAGAAACTGATAAACCCTGTAAAAGAGCTCAGACAAAACTTTGCACAAAGCTGTTCAAGGTTAGCATAATGACATCTGTTTAAGAAACCTTCTTTGTGCACATAGTAGATGTCTCTTACTACTGACACTGTTGCATACATCCAACTTGATCATGTAATAGAATAATTTACACTGCTGACATGAGACCAGCGCCTATGTCAGTGCTTTGATACCTTCTGTAAATGGAGGAGATATAGAGAAACATCAGACAGTTTACTAAACGCTTTCATTCACTAACCAAGTATTCTACTAGCATTGGCTTCAAAACATCTCACAGGTATCTAGAAGGACCTTTTTACTCGGCTTGCTGCATTACTGGACGTTCCTGCTGGGCTGCCCGCTGTGTGTGCTTACTTGACTGCTCGCGGAACACGCTTTGCGGGTCCCGCTTCGAGAGGAGGTGTGTCCCTGGTCTGAGCTGCTGTCACCGGTGAGCGTAGGGTCAGGGCAGGGCTGCGAGTGTGAGTGCGGGGACTCCATTGCCAAGGAGTCCCTGCTCGGCCAACTTGGAACACCTGGCCCGCTCTCCCTGCTAGCCACGCCCCCTGCGCTCTTAAGAACCGGTCATAAAAACTCCTTCCAACTGCTGACCGGCGGGACCTTTTTACTCTGCTTGCTGCATTACCGGACGTTCCTGCTGGGCTGCCCACTGTGTGTGCTAACTTGACTGCTCGCGGAACCCGCTTCGCGGGTCCCGCTTCGAGAGGAGGTGTGTCCCTGGTCTGAGGTGCTGTCACCGGTGAGCGTAGGGGCAGGGCAGGGCTGGGAGCGTGAGTGCGGGGATTCCATTGCCCAGGAGTCCCTGCTCGGCCAACTTGGAACACCTGGCCCGCTCTCCCTGCTAGCCATGCCCCCTGTGCACATCAATTAAGAACAGGAGCTATCCCCGCTGCACAGGAGCACGCCGGGAGAAGCCCGGGACAAGGGTGGGACCGTCTGTGGCCGTCAGGGGCCGAAGGAGGCTGGGCTGGGCCCACTCTCTGACATTGCGGCTTTCGATTTATTGTCATAGTTTGTTCCTGTGTCTAGAGAATTCTGTTTTTTTCTTACATAGTATTTTCCCTCTTAAAGTATATTGTCTGCTAAGTATGCCTTCCCCTCCCACTACCATTGCCCAAAGCTCCCCCCAGCCCGAGGCAGGGTCAGCACTCTTGGGTCCTTTAGACAAATACTTTAGTCGGGCAACTCAAGACATTGATAAAGAGATCGCTTTGGCGGAGAGACGCGCTGAGCGTAGGCTATCTATTGAACTCCTTAAAATCCCCTTGGAGAAACGGCCACCTCTGGGTTTTTCCGGCATTGGTCCCTCCCTTATCATCCCTAACCCTGCCAGCTGTACTAGAAAAGCCTTATGCTTTCTCCCAGTCATCTGGCCCATCGGCTAACTCTTCTGTGGGTGATGATAGGACCATTCTGGTTCCTACCTCGCCTATTATACCAACTGATTTATCTACTGGTGTGGTAAACACTGCCCAAACGAGTGCGTCATCTCACGTGGTTATTAACAAACCGTGCACCAAAAGGAAAAGAAGTGCTGCCCTGAAGAAGTGCTATCTTCCCAAACATCCCAAAATAATAAGGAAAATTGGAATAGGCTTGCGTCCCCCTTGCGAGCCTACTGGGGTTGGTTCTGACGGGGTTGAGATTGCTAAGGACGGAGTTATTCTGGCTAGCCCTGTATCCAACCTTAGTGACCCTTCAGCGATGGGATCGGCCGAGACCCTACCTTCTGCTCCACCCCTGCTCCTCGAGTTGGAGAGGTTGATGAGGTCTCTCCTGACTCCCATCGAGGAAAGAGTCAAAAGACTTGCTGATCGATTAGACCATTTCGAGCAGGCCACCCTAGATAACTTCTTTTCCACTAAATCCCTAATTAAGTCCCACCTTAGGACGGGGGTTAGTAACAATCTTCCAAAATCAAGTGGGCAGGCAAATAGTGTGTCCGACACTGAGCCTCCTCCCCCTGTAGTCACTATTACAAATAGGCCTCGGTCGACGGGACAAATCCCCTAAATTAATTTACAATTATTGGACCACCCAAGTAGCGATACTCTTAAACATAAAAAGCAACCTGATACTGTAGCTATGGGTACCAAAGATAGCTCCAAACCCGGCAATCCTGTATTGAATAGTTCCCAACCCCCATCGAGCATTCCAACATCCCGTCCTGTTGTTCCTGCCCTTAGTCTGCCTAATACACTCCCTATGAGGGTGCCCCGTAGGATACCCCCCTATGAATCTCCCCCCAGATTCTTATCCTTTCCTAGCTATCCTCACCAACGTACCACCTTTGCAGGTTTCGCAAAGAGAATCCTTCCAGATGCTAAAAAACAAGGCAATGCACTGGTTAAAGACAAACAGACCATTGCCCAGGGAAGTGGACGGGCTGATTATTGGAGTAAGAAGGACAGACTGGATAGGTTGTACTCCTAAGCGCTTTGAGGGGGACTGTATAGTTGTCAATTTCCAAGATCCCAGGGTGGTACGTTTGATTACGAAGCAAAAAAGGGGCATAAGTAGTGGTGGAATTGGTGTTGTTGACCTCACATTTTTCTACCCAAGACCTTCAAATTGGCACGGTCACTGAAGTAGGTTGTTACAACAATCTCCCCTCCCCAGGATTTGTTCCTTTCGCTGTACCCTTACAACGGGGAAACTATTGTAATGTATCAACGTATAATCGTTTTGAAGTGATGAAAGATCCGGGGTGGGTTCATTGACCAAATTCTGATTATTCCACGAACAACTGGGAAAATATGAATCTTTGGGATACATGTGGGGAGCCTGTATTAACTCTTTTGACTGAAAATGTGGAACCAAATGAAACAAGAATAAGTTGGGAAACTGTGAATCTGGAGGCAAAATGTGGGGAGTTTATTCCAATTTCTGGGGAATCTGAAAATGAGGATCTAATTACACTTAGTACTGTTGGCACCCAGGAGGTTGAGCACAATAATGAGGATAAAAACCGAGAAAGGGAGGGGGAAGAAAGAATCCTAACAAGCCACTCTGGGATGTCATCTGTAGGAGCAGTAGCTATGGATGGCCCCTGTTTAGGGAAGTGGGTCTCATGGAACATCGCGGGGTTGAGTAGCAAGCTGGCATCCCAAAACTGGATTGACTTCAATAATGGTTTTGATGTATGTCTATTCCAGGAGACATGGGCCTGCGACCCTATATTTCTTCATGGCTATCGAAATTTTTCAATCCCGGCTAGTAGAGGCGGCAGGGGTCGACCGATGGGAGGCCTTACAATTTGGATACGGCAACATTTACAAATAACAATCAAAGTAGTGGATCTGGGTTGCAAGGACATCCAAATGTTAAGAATAACATCAGAAAATTGGGGAGGGATAGACATTTATAACATCTATGCCAGGGGTAGTACCATAGGGAATTCACCCATTTTAGAGGCTTTGTCCACTTCTCTGGAAATGCAGTCCTTGGGAAATAAAGTTGTAGTAGCTGGCAACTTAAATAGGACGTTCGAGCCATTGGACAGCTCGGATGATCCCATGGGGCAAGAGGAGGATATGCAATGGGGCGTTCCAATTCTAAATCTGGCTCTGGTTAAGCGGTGGACGAAAGATATATTACAACTGAATGCCATTTGTCTGGAACAAGGATTAAGAGCCTTAAATGGGAGAACGAAGAGCGATAGGAAAGGTGCCTGCACATTCAACAATGGTCGTAACCAAAGTCGGATAGACTATGTCCTTTGTAGCCTCAATTTGTGGCAGTTGGTATGTGACATGAAAATTGAGGGCAGACTGGAGAGTGACCACAATCCTCTCTGTGTGACCCACAATTGGTGGCTGGCCACATCAGGGAATCCTCAATTGAGTGATGGTCCAATGCCTATTATGGCCAACAACATGCGCAGACTTAACTGGCCGAGTGTATTGGCTAGTGCAGAATCTATGGCCTTTTTAAGTTCTGAGGTGGATATTGCAATCACCGCTATGGAGGCTGCAAACCCTGTAATCCCAGGGTCTAGGGAAATAACTGACATACATGATAAGCTCTTTCCCCTTTTAAAACCGCACTTCCTGAGGCCCCGCAAGACAAATAGGAAACAACCACCTAAACCAGCTAGGTGGTTTAACCATCAGTGTAGGGAAGCCAGGTTAAGTTTGGGAAGAGCAATTAGGAATAGGGACAGGGCAGAGATTAGTGGGGCTAGGAAGCACTACAAGGTTAGTATATCCCTAGCAAAAAAAATATGGGACGAAAAGCATTGGGTAGAACTAAAGGAGGCTTCGGGGGCTAAGGACTCCAGGTTATTCTGGAATATTATTAAGTGGGGTAGAGGTGGAACTCCAAACAAACCAGACAATAATGTCGCTGAGGGTGCCTGGGTGGATTATTTCAAACCCCACTATGCTGAGACTACCGAGTTTAAGGATGTGGAAACAATTCCAGCTGTATTCCCTATTGGGAACTTATTTACCCTTAAAGAAACCGAAGTCGCAATATGCATTGCCCCTGGGGGAAGGGCCCCAGGTCTAGATGGGATACCCTCTGATGTCTTTATAAATGACAAGGCGAGGTGGGCCAGGTATGTATTCCTTCTGGGAAATGCTATTGCGAAGGGAACGGCTGTCCCAGAATTATGGAAGGGAGCAACCATTATTCCCATATATAAAAAAGGGGATCGGTCCCTCCCGGCCAATTACAGCCCGATAAGCTTGATTGCCACTGTCCAAAAAGTGGTAGGGAGAATGGTGGTAAACCAACTAATGGATTGGGTTGACAAGAACAATGCCCTGTCCCCTTATCAATCTGGTTTTCGGCGGGCTACAAGTACAGTCGACCAGGTGTTTCGCTTTGCTCTGCTGCAGTGGGGGACAATGGTGCTTGGCGAAGGCAGCCTGTATGTTGCCTTTGTTGACCTGTGGGCTGCCTTCGACCTGGTCCCAAGGAGAAAGCTCTGGGCAGTGCTGAGCGAAATAGGTCTTCCGGCTGAGTTACTTACCCTGATAATGAGGTTACATGAATGTAACTTCGCCAAAGTCCAATGGGGTACGAATGGCGAATCATCTGCCGACTTCCCGATTGAACGCGGAGTACGACAGGGGTGTACAATGGCCCCCCTACTTTTTTCCTTATTTATTAATGGGATAGTGGCTCGGATGCTGGACGCCAGTGTCGACGCACCTCCGTTGGCAGGCCTCAGGGTTCCGATCCTGATGTTCGCTGATGATACGTTGATTTTATCCAAAACGCCGGCTGGCCAGCAGCGAGCTCTAAACATTTTCAACCTCTTCTTTGGGGAGCATGGCCTGGAAGTCAACGTGGGCAAGACCAAGCTGATGGCTTTTACATCAAAATGTAGACCCAGGCTAAAAATATTATTGAACAACTGTCAGCTTGAGGTGGTTACTGTATTTACCTATCTTGGGATACAGATAGCAAATAATTCAAGATGGTCCCAGCATATAGATAAGGCGGTTTTGAGGCACCAACAACTCTCGGGGGCACTTCGGGTGGAACATAAAAAGCCGAAATCCAAGCCTATAAAACCTGTTTTGGCTGTATATGACGCCAAGGCTCTTGGGTCTGCCCTCTATGGGGCTGAGCTGTGGGGATTTGGGAAGCTACTCCCATTGCAGATATCTGAGAATAGGTTTCTTAGGGGAATCACAGGACTCCCACAGAGTACACCATTAATCCCACTTGGTCTTGATTTAGGGAGAAGATCAGTTAGCGGCCAAGCAAGGTTGCGCCCGATTCTCTATTGGAGATGCCTCTGGACCACCCCGGAGATTCGGCACTATGCAGAGGGGTTCCTGGCCATAATTAAAGCTGACACTTTTCACAAGATAGTCTGGTTAAAAAATCTCAGGACTGCATTAGGTGATCTTGGCCTCTCTAATCTATGGGACAATCCATCTGGGGAACCCTTCCCAAGCAAAAATATGATCAAAGGCTTATATTGGGATTGGGTAGATGGAAGACTCTGGAGTAAAACGAGATCTGACACAATGACGGAGCGTTTTCTTGAAGTCAAACTGTATCCTGTATTGGAAACATATTGGGACAGCATCACCAACCCAGGGGATAGGAAGCTTTTCTTCCAGTTAAGATCAGGTGCCCTTCCTTTGAGATCATTGACAGGTAGGTGGAGGAGCTCCACCACCTCTTGCTGCCCAGTCTGTGGTGCAGCAGATGAAAGTATAGGCCACTTTCTATTCTCGTGCCAAGCTTAGGACACTCCGAGAAGAGTCTGGTTAGCTCCTGTCTATAGAAATTTAGGGACATCTAGGGGTGTTGAGGCCTTACGAGTACTCTGTACCACCACCGATATGCCTATTGTTCTAGCAACAGCAAAGTATTTGGGGTGGGCATGGTCCATTAGACGGAGGGCAATCTCTACTAATGTAAATTGATTAGGGTATTTTTTGTGGTTCCTGTGTAATCATACATCAAAGATTTTTATTGTTTATGTCTGCAAAATTGTTTTAAAAAATTTTACAATTAGGAAAAATCTTTTTTAAATGATGTATTTTAAATGTATGTTTGTGCTTTTATGAGTATAATTCTCGAATAAAGCTTTGATGATGAATGATGTTATATGAAAAACAGTATTTCCTCTGTGCTTTAGGGAAGGTCTGAACAGTAGCAACCCATGTTAGACAGATCCTTTTATGACAGGACAAAACTGCTTAGCATGAGGTTGGTGATGTCTGATAACATAGCTGGGAAGAAACTAATCATATATAATTCTACCCAGAGGTACTGGAAGTAATTTAGATGAAAATAATCTTTTCCAACCATCACTTCTTTACTCTATGGGTCACCCAGAGGGGCACAGTTATGCGCTCACATAGGTTTAAATTCATGAGTGGTTGATAGAGTTTCTGTTTATGGGAAGCCGTATAGAATTTCAGCCTGAAGTATTCCTTTGAGATGGGACAAGAACTGATTTGCATAGGGTTAGGGTCTGTCCTAAACATGCAGAGACAGAATTTTCAATGTTTTGCCCTGTGTGGCCCTGCATGGCTTGGTAAATCTGTGGTAACACACGCAGTCCTAGTCACTGCCTTGTGTTACACTGCATGGTGGAGATGTTACATGGGTGGAGCATGAGTGTTCTGACACATCCACCCATTCATTTTGACGCTTTTCCAGATTTACCAACACTGGAACCTTGGAATAAGTCAGAATTGTATGCTTTTCCACCAGAGGTGCAACAAAAATGTTTTTTATTGCTCCTTGTTATTTCCCTTTTTCTAAGTGTACTGCATTCTGCAGCACACTTAAAAGGAGGACTATGTATTGTTTTTGTGCAGGAACTTTCTCCCATTCACACAAAAACAATCCTGCCTGTAACACACGCACCCTTGCACCACAGTGCAAGGGTGTCTTCATTGGCACTAGGCTGCACAAAGTGCACTAGCACAAGGAAAGGAAAGGAATGCGTCATATCTATATTGAAATGTCACATTCTTGTCCTCTCCCTATAACACAGTGCAGTGCAGCGCAGGAAGTTGTTTTATTGCATTGTGTGAAAAAAATTATAATTCTGCTCTGCAGTGAGAAAAATAAACAAAGGAGTAAAAAACTAGCCAGATAAATTCCTTGTGTTTATTATTAATGTTAGCGCTCCTTGCATAATTTTTTATTTTATATTGTATGTGAGTCTTGTAACTATTTGTGTAAGGACTCACATATGGACAAAGCTGAAGAGACCGTAATCACTGCTCATTGACTGCAACAAGTCTGCTCTCGACAGATCACTGAGAAAGTCTATAGTGCATTCGGCCAAAAAAGAAAACATGTCCTATGCATGTAAAACATGTACCGTTATGATATTGCATTTTCCCAAATAAGGGCCTAATTACGATGTTGACGGAGTTACCTCAAACCAACACCATTTCGGGATAGGAACCATCTGACCTGATCGTCAGTTCTGATAACCCCATCATGGTGCATTCACAAACTTCCATTTTTCAATGGGAGCATGTGTGGCAGGACGAAACCGCCCGCGGCCCAAGCTCCCATTAAAAAATGCTCCAATTTTCAGTTGTCAGATATCACCGCATGCATTCTTACATGTGACAGAGATCGCCTTATGAATCACTTCAACCATCTCAAAAATACCGTTCCTGCTTCAGGTATCATCATTACCATGAATATTTAGCAAGCATGTAAATAAAATGTTTTTTCTAATGTTCAAACCTCTCACCTGTAGTGTCTGACCTTTTCTCTATGTAATCAAGAACAAGGCACGGTTATTCAAATTCCTATGGCGTCTTCAGAAAAATCATACAAATTATAGGTGGATATTTACTTCTCTACTTGAGCATAATTTTATGTTCTTTTCTATTAACACACATTCAAAGAAGTATACTTAGAAAGGAGAAATGAAAAATAAGTATCATGAAAGAATATTGTTACTACAAAAATATTGTATAATAGAATATCGGAGTCAAGAATACAATATATTTGGTATATAATATTCATTTTAATATTGTATCTAAGTGAGTATATTTAAAAATAGATACACATTTTTTTAATAACTAGATATTTATTAGTTAGCATATTACTTTTAGGTGTTAGTATAATTGCTATACACTTTTTATATTATTTAGGACATTTTATGTAGTAGCTGGTTATTGGGATTGTGGGGGCAAAAAGATGAATAGTTTATTAAATTATAATTTATTTAATTTTAATGTTAATTATTTCTTATGATAAATTAAACATTAAATTCGCTATTATTTATGTACGTTTTTAGAATGTTAAATGAAGTATTTACGTTTCATTATTATTCATACTTATATTTTTTATTCTGTCACAAATGTATATTTTAGTAACAGACTGTTGGGCTGTTGTACATTATAATCAATTTAAGTCAATTGTTAATTATTTTTTATTGTAAATTAACTATTTTTATCGTTTGTTCAATTGATATTTTATGTAAATAATAGTAATTTACTTTTTTTTATATATATGTACATTTGTGTCAAATATTTTTATTTTAGTATTGAGTCATTGAAGTTGTAGTTGAATAGGGTGTGATTGTAAACCTACTTCATTAATTCTTAATTAGGCAAAAGGTTTAATTTTAAATGTAATTGATAAATAATGATGTGTCTTTAATGGATATTTTACTCTGTATATTATTTGTTTTATTTAAATAATTGTTTAAGTTGGTGGTGTCTAATAATAATGTTGGTAAAATGCATGTTTAATTTAGTTTTACTTTAAATGATATTAGTTTTGTGCAAGCAATATTTTAATTAAGTATTGTTGTATGTATTATCATTCATTCAAATAATCTTAATTTCGGTCACAGACCTTAAAAGATACAAACATACAATCCATAAAAACAGCATTATCACTATGTACATCAGCATTAGAATAAAAATACTCAGTTAAATATCATAAAAGCTAAGGACATAGTTAAAAAAGGAGTAAAAAAAATATACAAGAAATACAAGTAATAAACAAACGGGACGCATATTTCACACCTTAAAATGTCCTAATCAGAATATTATCAGCGGGAAATATTATTAATAAATGACCAGAGCCTGCGCCACATGGCGTGCAAGAATCGGGAAACTGAAAATATAACAGGTGGGGAGGTGTCACATTTAGGATTCTAAATGTCTGTTGATACTGTTTGAACCCCAAGTTTCGGCACAGTTGGATAAGCCAACGCTGCCTAAGAAACTTATAACATGGGCAGAATAAAAAAACATGGGGCTCAGTCTCCTCCTGTGCACCACACGCTGGATATTCTAACAACTTAGTATGGGACCATTTATGAGAAAAAAAAACAAGTGGAAGTGTACCGTGTCTAAATTGTACATAGAGTTTCCTCTCTCCACTGGGTAGAATCTCGTCCAAAAATGGCTCAAGTTAATACTCCTCTTTAATACTTAGAAACTCTGTGGTTAAAAAACCCAACATAGAGTTGCTGAGGATATCCGCCTTCTGATGGTTATGATAAAGTTTCACTAAGTTTCACCAGGTCAGCAAGAGACTACTCTGTACAGGCAACCTCAGGGTTCCTCCAGAGATCCTGATTACCCAGCCTCTTACTCTCACTTTTTATGTAAGCAAACCACTGGAGGTTTTTTGTCCCATGAAGTCTCATGAGTTCTTTAGCTTCAGATCTAAAATGCTCCAGTTCTGGAGTTACCCATAGTCTGCGCCAGTATATTAGAGAGCGTAGACCAATTTCTTCATCTATCGGTCTAACTCCTAGATCCATTCACCGGGGGGTAAGGGGGGTACTAACCGGGAAAGTCAATAAAGATCTCAAGAAGCAGTTTTCTGCCTTGAGAATATATTCGGTCAAACAGTGTCCCCACAGTTCTGCCCAATATTTTATAGCTCCCCTAGCTTGTGCTTTGTAAATCTCCAGAATGGAGGCAACTGGTTTAGAAGTGGATTCCCTATGCAGTTTTAGGACACCTCCTGTAGTCTGTACCAACCTAAGTTTAGCCTTGGCAATCTGGGGACCCCACTCCATATTATCAGTGAGGGTGACTCCCAGGTATTCGAATACAGTTGCCCTTTCCAGAGTGATACCATTTAAAGAAGGGTTGGGATGGATGGTCTATGGTGGATTACAGATCATATACTTTGTCTTTTGTGTGTTGATCTCCAACCCCCTTTTCTTGCAGAAGCTGGCAAAGCTGTCTAGGGCACGCTGTATTCCCATCGGGGATTTCAACAACAGAAGGGTGTCGTCAGCAAACATTAATGCCACTACCTGTTCATTTCTTATTTTCAGGGCATCAATGTCTTTGACCCCCATAAGGTGGGCAATTAAGGCATTGACGAACAGACACAAAAGGGTGGGGGCCAAGACACATCCCTGTCTCACTCCTCTATTGACCAAAAACCTAGGTGTCAAGACACCCCTTTTGCCACTTCTAACTTGGCCACAATTTTTTGAGTGGAGTCTCTTGATAATATCAAGGAGGTAGGTGGGGCTCCCCATATCCGCCAATACCACCCACAGGATTTCCCGAGGTACCAGATCGAATGCCGTCTTAAGGTCAACAAAAATTAAGTAGAGGATGCCCCCTCTACTTTCACCGTTTTCCAATACAAAAATTGTACTCTGAGAAGTTGGTCTACGGTGGATGTGTTTCCCTAAATCCGGCTAGATATGGGCTCAGTATCTCACATTCCTCCATCCAGATCTGAAGCCGATCGAGGATAATCTGCGCAAAAAGTTTTTGACTAACGTTGATCAAACTGATCAGATGGTAGTTTGCGTAGATTAGTGGAGAGCCCTTTTTAAATACTGGTACAATCTCAGCCCCCAGCCAAGTTTCAGGTATAGGGGAGCCTATATGGTCCATCATTTGTTTTGAATAATTAAAAGTTTCATTTAATTTTATTGTAACATTTTTATTGTTTCGTTTTAATTAAGATTATAAAGTATGATATAATTTAATATTTCTGTCAGGAATTGCTGTTTATCGAAACCTTCATAAGTCCAACACTTTCCCTACTGTTGAATAGACTGAATTGGGTATAGTAAATCAAATCCCTCTGGAATACAAAACTTACTTAGGTATTGCTCAGGCTGGAGTAGAAACAGCAAATATAACCATTCGAAAATCCAACACTTCTCTGCTGTTGAATAGACTGTAGTGGAAAATAGCAAATGAACCTCTTGCAGGTCAAATACTTTCTGAATTTCATTTAAACTGCATTTATATTGATTATTTTCCATATTGTTATTGAATATTGTGTATTTTGATTATTTAATATTTTTGTATAAGTGTTTATATTAATTTTATTAGTTTATTATTTAATATATTTTGTAATATATGATTGTATATCTTTATTTACAATTAATACTATTGTTGTTGTTTGTATTGCAATCATGATGATACATGTCCTTATAAAATACAGATAAATAGGTTTTCTATTGTATGTTTATTTTATGGAAAAAAGTGTTAAAACTATTTTCATATTTTTATGGTAATATGTTAAGTAGATTATTTTCGCGACTTACTTTAAAGGCAATATTTCAAATTAAAGGTATATAACAATGTATTATTTATTGTTGTCACAATTTCAAATATATATATATATATATATATATATATTTATATATACATATATATATATATATATTCACTGAAAAGACCATAGGTTTCACACATGTTATAGTTAGCTGGACATTTCACTTATACAAAACCATTGAAATTCCCCCATCATAGTTAGCTCAGCTAACTATAACTTGCACACCCGCAATGCACTGTTTTGTATAAATGAAATGTCCAGCTAACTATAACATGTGTGAAACTTATGGTTTTTTCAGTGAATTTGCAAGGTTTTTTAAATGCTAATTCCTAACTATAACTTGGCTGAAACCTATGGTTTTTTTCAGTGAATTTCAAAGGTTTTTTAAATGCTAATTCCTAACTATAACGTGGCTGAAACCTATGGTTTCTTCAGTGAATTTCAAAGGTTTTGTAAATGCAAATTTTTAAATATATTAATTGTTATATTTTTTATACTAATTTACTACATTGTTCTAAAGTATTTATTTTTAGATATTTTATTTTTTAAATTACATTACATATTTTTAATATAAATTAAAAAAATTGTTTATAAAAATATTGAAATTGTAATTTTTTTTATTTAATATTTTTTTAATTTATATATACTTTATATAGCAGGCAATGATATCCTATGGAAGGAAGTTCAAGTTACTGGTAAGTACAGTTAAATTTACTTTTCAGGAATTGTAGTGAGCTGAAAGATGCAGCACTGAGGTATCTCCTGATAACAGGTGAGTAAATTGGAATTCGTAGTTCGGCTGATTTTAGAGGAATTTTTTAAAGTTCCAAAACTCCACAATTGGAAAGATTTCCAAGTGAAACCAGTCAATGTTAGCCTATGGAAGGAAATTCAAGTTACTGTAAGTGTGGTTAGAATTACTTTTAAGGATCAGTAGTGCGCTCAAATATGCAGCACTGACATTTCTTGCGATAACAGGTGAGTAAATTGGAATTTGTAGTTCGGCTGATTTTACAGGAATATTTTGCTCAATAGTGAAGGATTGGGGCAGCGCCTGAGGTAACATGTGTGCAAACACGCCCTGTGGCGCGTTTGAGATTGGGGAATTAATTCCTCTTCAATCCTGAGGTCCCCTGTGAGTCAACTAGCTCACCAGGTACCTCCAGTATGCGCCAGGCAGCTGTGTTGCAGAGAGGTGTTCAGAGGGCACGTCCCATTTTTACAACACTCTGCAACACAGATCTGTGGTGCTTATTGGAGATACCTGTTGAACTAGTTGCCCCCTAGTGGACCTCTGGATTGAAGAGGAATTATTTCCCCAACTTAAAACGCGTGACAGGGCATGTTTGCACTCACATCACCTCAAGCCCCGCCCCCTACCTTCACCACTGTTCAAACGCACCCTCTAGTGTGTTCTAAGTTGGGGGATTAAGTCCCCTTGCATATTGGGGGTCCCTGGGGGCCAACTAGCCCACCAGGAACCTCCGGTATGCGCCAGGGGGCTGCGTTGCAGAGAGGTGTAAAAAGGGGCATGGCCTCATTACACCTCTCTGCTACACAGCCCCCTGGCGCGTTTGCAGAGGGGGAACTAATTCCCCTTGCCTACTGGGGTCCCTGGGGCCAAGTAGCCCACCAGGAACCTCCAGTATGCGCCAGGGGGCTGCATTGCAGAGAGGTGTAATGAGGCCACGCCCCTTTTTACACCTCTCTGCAACGCAGCCCCCTGGCGCGTTTGCAAAGGGGGAACTAATTCCCCTTTCATACTGGGGGTCCCTGGGGGCCAACTAGATGGAGCTTCGAAACGCGTCGGGCAGATCCCGTACGGAGCGGCGTCTACGAGTGGATCCCCGTCCTCACCTATACATAAACCAAGCTGCTGTTCGCGTGCTACTCAAAGGTGGACACCTTCGAGCATTGATTTATACGCGGCCGTCCAGCCGTGGAGTATGCACCACCCCGGTACCTGGGGGTCACTAATGTGAAGCAGCAGTCGTACTTGGAATCGAGGACGGGCCACTTGTGGAGTCCATACAGGACTTGATTGTGTGCTTCCCGGACCACACTTCCCAGAATGCACAGTCTCATCTGAGCCTCCCATCGGTGGGTGTGTTATACATTAAATTGGGAAGTGGGTCGGCGGTTGCGCACACCGCTTCCGTTAAAGCCCCTGAAGAGAAGCAGATGGAGCTTCGAAACGCGTCGGGCAGATCCCTTACTGAGCGGCGTCTACGAGTGGATCCCCGTCCTCACCTATACATAAACCAAGCTGCTGTTCGCGTGCTACTCAAAGGTGGACACCTTCGAGCATTGATATATATATATATATATATATATATATATATATATATATATATATATATATATATATATATATATATATATATTATCGTCCAAAGAATGCCCCAGCTTGAAAGAGCACACACAGCGTCGCTTTCAGTGAAGCCTCGTTGCAGCTTGGCCCGCATTTGCTGTTCAATTTCCTCATGTTATCGCCGACGCGTTTCGAGGCTGACACGCCTCTTCATCATGGGCTTGTGCTAGGAAAGAACCAAACATTGAGGATTCACTTCGTGCAGGTGAACTTTATTGGAAAATGTTCTCAGTGGGTTGGGCATAGTGCCGCCATTCCATACTGTGCATTGTGGGGCTTGCTGTCCCACGAAGTGAAGAGTCATTACCTTGGTAGGTTCAATGTTCGTCTTTCAATTAAAAGCAAGTTTTTCCCTTAGTAGGTTTAGGCAAAGTCACGGCAAGCTCTGTAAGCAAAACAACGTTGCGCTATATGGAAAGGGAAGTTCCTTTCCACAGCCTTTCCTAGTTCGGAAACGGTGCTCATTTCCACGGCGGGCTGCCGCGTTTAATTTTATCATCCAAAGAATGCCCCAGCTTGAAAGAGCACACACAGCGTCGCTTTCAGTGAAGCCTCGTTGCAGCTTGCCCTGCATTTGCTGTTCATTTTCCTCATGTTATCACCGACGCGTTTCGAGGCTGACACGCCTCTTCATCATGGGCTTGTGCTAGGAAAGAACCAAACATTGAGGATTCACTTCGTGCAGGTGAACTTTATTGGAAAATGTTCTCAGTGGGTTGGGCATAGTGCCGCCATTCCATACTGTGCATTGTGGGGCTTGCTGTCCCACGAAGTGAAGAGTCATTACCTTGGTAGGTTCAATGTTCGTCTTTCAATTAAAAGCAAGTTTTTCCCTTAGTAGGATTAGGCAAAGTCACGGCAAGCTCTGTAAGCAAAACAACGTTGCGCAATATGGAAAGGGAAGTTCCTTTCCACAGCCTTTCCTAGTTCGGAAACGGTGCTCATTTCCACGGCGGGCTGCCGCGTTTAATTTTATCATCCAAAGAATGCCCCAGCTTGAAAGAGCACACACAGCGTCGCTTTCAGTGAAGCCTTGTTGCAGCTTGCCCCGCATTTGCTGTTCAATTTCCTCATGTTATCGCCGACGCGTTTCGAGGCTGACACGCCTCTTCATCATGGGCTTGTGCTAGGAAAGAACCAAACATTGAGGATTCACTTCGTGCAGGTGAACTTTATTGGAAAATGTTCTCAGTGGGTTGGGCATAGTGCCGCCATTCCATACTGTGCATTGTGGGGCTTGCTATATATATATATTACCTACTGGCGGTCGCCAGTAGGTATATATAGTTAGGATATTTTTCCTATGGGATTTTTGAAAATTCTATGTCTAATAATTTTGGCGTTTGTGGACGGAATTGGCTGAAATTTTCAGGAAAATTGCACATTTTGTTTCTGAGCAGCCCCTGAAAATTTGGGGGGTTTTCGTCAAGGGGGGCCGAGAAAAAAGGGGGGTCCCAAAACGCTTTTTTAACATTGAGTTTTCCATAGGGCGGTTGGCCTCACTTTTAGCTCGAACGGCTGAATGGATTTGCACGAAACTTGGCAAAATTGTAGGGACTGTTAGCCCGATGTGCCTTTGCTAGGTCTCAATATATGTGCTCCAGTGGATTTTGAGAAATTAACGTTTTAAAAAACAGATATATCTGTGACAGAGTCCCGGGTAGCGCTCCGGTTCGCGTACTTTTCGCGTAACGGTACTTTGCGATGCGAAGCTGATTGGGTCTCCGGTGTCTGTCAACATTCTAAACAGTCCGGAACGGCCACCATCTTGTCTCTCGGTAAGATCGAGAGACAAGAGGAGGAGAAATTTAATGAAAGGGGGCAAGGTAGACCCCTCTTGACCCCCTAGGAATGATGCTGGGGTTATTAAAGGGTCGCGTGGGGCAAATAAAAAAATTTGATTTTTTGCGGTAGAAGCGCTTCCCGGTATGCGAACCGGGTCACAAACTTGTAGCGTAACGGGATTTCGCCATTTTGTGTTTCGTTTTAATTAAATCACAAGATGGAGGGAAAACAATGTGGGAAATGGGTATAAGGGGGCACGGGAGACGTATCCTGACCCCATATGTTTTCTGAGGGTGGCTGAGGATGCTCATATATGTTGATACATGTCTTCCAGCGGCTGCGCGTGAGCGGATTTTTTTTTTTGCTGCGTGACGTTTGTTAACGTTCGATTCGAAGGAAATCAGGAAGTGTTGACCGCCATTTTGTCACTGCGAGTAAATATATTGTTCATTTCAAAGCGTTGGAACATGGAAAAGGGAGAAGGTAGAGATTATCTTGCTGCGTAGTTTTTCTCAGGGTGTGCAGTAAGGCCCTGGTTGTGCTTATACTCACGGTGGGGTCTTTGAACACTTTAGCAAATGATGATCCAAGCTGAGGCAAAGGAGGGTGTCAGTCGGGGGGGGGAGCAATGGTGCAGTTTTCACTTTCATGTCTAAGTGTTAAAATCTGGTTTGCGATGTCAACATAATCGGCGCCACCTTGTCCCCACGTACGCTCTAGCAAGCAGCAGCCATTTTGAATGCGCTATGGCCCCTCTGCCCCTCACCGGTCCCCAGCGCGTCTCCCTGGCGCTATGAACACCCCCTCTCTCTGACCTCCCCCGTTCTCTCTGTGGAAAATTAATCCGTATTGATAAACATTGTCTGCGCCATCTTGCTTTTTTTCCAATGCCACACTTTTGTCATGCACGGCAGCCATTTTAGATGCCTTGACCAGACCCACTCTCTGCACGCCGTCGATCCTCAGCATGGCTCCCCACCCTCGCAAGCATCTCCCCCACGCACTGGTCACCCCCGCTCTCTCTCTCATGCATGGGCCATAAACCTCCCCCCATCTGGGCTGCTCTTCCCTGAGAATCACACCCCGTGCCCGCCCTTTCACCCTCTTATTACCGCACCCTCTGACACTCCTCTTCCTCTGTGTCCGATTGTCCAGGTCGGTCCCAGGCTATCACCTAGTCCTGCGGATGTAGTTTATGGTCCCAACTGTAAAGAATCACCCCTCTTCAAAAGAGTTACAGTAGATCAAGGCCCCCACTCCATGAGATCCGTCACACCACACGCGTTCCTACTATCTGATAACGATCCTTTATTGTGATAGGGGAGGGGATTCTCACTGTAAGGGTGTGTGGGACCGAGCCTGAAGGGATGCCTTTCTGTACATCTGAGATGCATTCCCTTGTGTTTCGGCAATGGTAGTCTGTTCATTACATAGATCGCCCGAGGGCGGTAGTACAGACCGCGCGTAGGAAAGGGTCAAAAGCCAGGGGTATAGGAGTATGTAACAAGCGAGCCATTTAATTGAAAAAACTAAACGTGACAAACGGTTGCAGGATCAGTGAAGGTTGATTTTTTAATTGAAAGTATAACAGGATCAGTTACAATGAAATCGTCCTTACGCACACCATGGGCGAGTATCATGGGTAACATTACTTCGAAGCTTTATTCTAAGCATGGGCGAATTTTGCGAATCTCGCGTTCGCGAATTTTGCGGATTTGCGAACTCGCAATCCGCAAAATCAGCGAATTCTCGCGAATTTGCGGATTTTTTTTTTGTGTGTTTGCGCGGGTTTCTGCCAGTTCGCGAGGGTTTTGTACAATGTCGCAAATTGCGAACTTACCTGTCGGGTCGCAAGTTTCGCGAACTTGTTGTTTCTACGTGTCCAGCCTGTTTGGGACACTCTTCTTCATCACTGCCACTCTCTGTCACCACTGCCACTCTCTGACTACTCATGCCACCCTCTGGCCCACCCATGCCACCCTCTGTTTCATCACAGCACACTCTGGTTGTCCAGTCAGTGTACATTATTGTGGCAACGCAAGCACACCTTCCCTGCCTCAAGTGACCTGAATTAATTTGGGGCTGATTAATGTGTCACAGAATATTTTTTTAGCTGGCACCTGCTTCCTTAGTGCTTCCTGATTAGTGATCTTTTGCACTTGCTAAGTGCTTTCATTGTTGCAAAATTAGTTACAATACCTGCCCTGCCCCAACTGACAATAATGAATTAGGGGCTGATTAATGGATTTGAACTTCCAGCCTGGCTCCTGCTTGTCTCCCTTAGCTGTAATTCAGGACCTTTGTGGCATATGTGTAACTATTCTGAGGTTCAGAGCAGGGTCACATAATAGTTGCAACTGGTAACTGAACTCTGGAGGGGCCCCTCAGGAAGCACTACAGGAAATGGCTACTAATGATGAGCCTGAACTTTTGAACCTGGTAAGTAGTTTCAGTTTTGCTAAGATCGTATTTCTGCAATTTTGCACTTATTCGCGGGGCGCGAAGTTGTACTGGGAAGCCGCAAACTCACGCGAACAGTGCGAACAATGCGAGCAAAATCCGCTGCTCGCGGATTTGCGGATTTTGCGGGAGATTCGCGAATCTCGCGGATTGCGAATTTACCGAAAATCCGCAAAATCCGCGAGCGAAACGGATTTTCCACCCATGCTTACTTTATTCATACAATAAACAATAATGAAAAATCAACATCAATAGGGTTGTCCGTATTCCCAGTCAGTACCCTTCCCCGCCCGCCATGTGCACAAAGACCGCATACATCCCCCATAACGTCAAGGCTAAGTAAATAGAACGTCATAAGGAGTTGCAAGTCACTCTCATACTGCCGCCATTTTGGTCGAGGCCAGGCAGGTCAAGAGTATAGTTCAATGTGTCAGTGGCCTACTGATTTTGCTTGATTCCTTTTGTTTTTTTAACGATTTTTCACTATTTGCAAAGACTAAACAGAGTATTGCGACTCTGTGCTTGTTTGTAAATAGAGAATGAACTAAAGAGAACCAATTCTAAAACAGTAAATGCTTGGATAACAATCAATCAAATGGACAGGGAAGCAGGCACGACGCATTACAACGGGGGCAAAGGCCTGCATTCCCTAGCCTTCACTATCTGCAAAGAGAGAATACTCCTAAAAGAAAAGAGGGGGGGGAGGGCAGCGTTCAAAGCACATCAGCGTGCATAAACACGAAAATGTTTTTACCTACCACGTACTTCACATTTTAAAGCATTTGATATTTGCTATTAAAAAAACATTGAAATTCAGTGAAAAAACCATAGGTTATAGACCATATATAGTTAGGAATTAGTATTTACAAAACCTTGAAAATTCACTGAAAAAACCATGGGTTATAGACCATATATAGTTAGGAATTCGCATTTACAAAACCTTATTTTACTCACACAAAACCATTGACATTTCATATATAGTTAGTTGCACTAACTGTATATCGCGCACCAGCAATCCACTGCTGATGTTGTCACATATTACATCATTCATGACATGGTCAGTGACATCACTGATGACATCTCAAATGACATCACTGATGACATCTCAAATGACACCACTGATGACATCACTGATGACATCACAAATGACATCACTGATGACATCTCATTTGATATCAATGGTCACATCACTGATGATATCATTCATGTGACAATACAATGCATCTCCTCACACTTGAATATATATATGGTCTATAACCTATGGTTTTTTCAGTGAATATATATATATATATATATATATATATATATATATATATATATATATATATATATATATATATATATATATATATATATATATATATATATATATATATATATAGAGAGAGAGAGAGAGAGAGAGAGAGAGAGAGAGAGAGAGAAAGAATAAAATAATTGGTTAGACCTATTTATTTTACATTATATTATATTTAACTATATAAATAATTTTGCAAAGATGCTCGCCTGCTTATGAGTTTTATTTTGTGCAGGCGGACGATCTTTTTCCCGTTCCCATGGCGCTGCCAGAAAAAAGAGGCACCGCAATGAGATCAGCAAATATGTTCCAGCTCGTCATGGATGTAGAAATCAATGCTGTGTTGGAACTGGGGTGATAGCAGACAAGGGGGCACATGGTGTGCTCCCCTGACTGCATCCCTGTGGTGGGGAAGCATGAGGGCACTATTGGGCCACCTTTGTTCCTCCATTTGCCAGACATTTCATGGTGGGGAACCTGCCATGTAAAGGCTGGCAGTGGAGGAGCCCGTAATATGCTCAGTGGGACTGCACCAATCCCACTCAGCATGTTACATTGGGTCTCTTCCGTGCCACCACCAGGGAACAGCGGTTCCCTAGTGAAGGTAGTGGTTCACCGCTGGTACGACTTTGAAAGTCGTAATCTGATAGACGGTGGAACACCACTGCTGCTCCACTGCGAGTGCAGTTGTCAGATGACCGCCGCCATTGTAATCAGCCCCTTAGCTCTCGTACCATAAAAAGTTATCGCACAGCGCTTTCTTTCACCTTTATGATAAATCTGACAGCATGATGGATAGTTGTATGATGAACTTCTGTTTAACTGATAACATTGCTCTCTTTATTCTAGGTGATCATGAATGTTTACTTGATCTTATTGACGTTTCTACTGCTTTTAATCCGTACTTTCCTTTTTTTGTCTAATATGTTATGGATTCATAGCATGAAAGTGAACTTTGTTGATGATGATAAAAACAAGATGGGCAGCCAACATCAGTGGAAAATGGCTTTGACCAGGCACTATATGAGAAAGTTTATAGGGCCTAAAAAAACAAATATATATTTATATATAAATATGCAGCAACTCCCAAAAACCTTCGTTTTCAATCACGAAAATCACGGGCGCAGACCAACTTTTGCTCCAGCATTATTTTTTATTTAATCCCATACTGTCAGACGCGTTTCGGCCATCAAGCGGCCTTGATCACCTGATCATGCGCAGACATTTCACCAAATTTAAAGTGCCAGTGCATCAAAACATATAATGGACATAGAAGAAATCTTCATTACAATGTACGTTTTTTTCAGGCAAAATTGAACTGCAATTCGGCAATCTATATGCCTCTCTTTATGGTTTAATTGTATATAATATCTGCTTAAATGCATACAAAGTTATTATACTTTACCCATTAGTACTCGAAAAAATATTTACTTTTCCTTGCTTATAATGCATATATTGATATTCTAGGTTATCATGAATTTTTACTTGATTTTATTGATGTTTCTACTGCTTTTAATCCATACATTCCTTTTTTGTCTAATATGTTATGGATTCATAGCATGAAAGTGAACTTTGTTGATGATGATAAAAACAGGATGATTAAAGAAACAATGGTTCTGTCGGGTGAACAAACAAATTACTTTTGGGAACAGGCTAAGTTAACTCACAGCACAGTTTCACATTTACAGTTCAATTAAATTACACAAAACCTCTCTGAAAACAGATGTATTTCAAAGTTTTATATATAGGAAAACAGCGTCACATTTACAAAGCAACGGAATTACTTCATTCCTATTTGATTTATAACAATTCTAAAAATAGTGACTGTTGGTGAGCAAAGTGAATAGTGCAGTACATTGAGTGACATATATTTACAATTATATACAATATTGTACATGGGGAGGAAAGGGGAACATTTTGATTTTAGTGGTCAGAGTTCTAAGTTAATACTCCGAGGAGACAGATGTTTACTGTGCCCGTTCCTGGAGATTTCTTGACCAATGAAGTGCGTCGTCTTTCGACCCTAGTGTGCCCCGATTGGTGGTCACGGCGGGTCTTTATCAAGACAGTGGGGGGAGGGGCGGGGGGGACCTGGAAAAAAGAGAAATGGGTATCAGAGAGGTGGGGTTATTGCTTTAGGCAGGAAAAGTCAGGTGGGTAAATTATACTCACAGGGGGATTATGGAATCACGGGAGGCAGAAGTCACACCCTGTTCGGAGGCCCGAAGTCAATCTGGGAAAAGGTTAACTCGGGTAAGTCTCATATCAAAAAGCTTATACTTAGCCAGTGCTCTGGGGGTGTCATCATTTGGGTGAATAGTGAGACTTGTGAGACTTATAACTTATTTTTAAGAAATCAATCATGCAGGGCGGGGGCAGCAAGTGGCTGCATGCCACTAGGATGGGGCTGCCGTTATTGTGCTTAAAAGTGCTGCTACGGGTTACAAGGCATGTCTGGTGATTAGCTAATCTATATATGGACCAGTATGAGGAGCAACATCTGTACTCAGAGGGAAACCCATATATCAATTCAATATCAATATGGAAAAGATATATTGATGACGTGGTGATGATATGGACAGGCACAGAAGCTGAATTGAAAGACTTCTTCCTTTGGTTGAATTCCAGATGCAACGATATTCAGTTCACGATTAGCTATGACAAAACCAGCATTTCCTTCCTTGATCTATTATTCAAAGTGGAAGACGGACTAATCATCTGTGATATTTACAGAAAGCCTACTGAGAGAAACACCCTCTTAAAATATAACTCCAACCACCCGCGCAATCTACGTGATAACTTGCCCTTTGGGCAGTACTTACGGTTGAGACGCAACTGTACCAAAAAAACAGACTTCTTCAAGGAGTGTGAAACACTCACCGACCGCCTACGTGAACGAGGTTACCCAATGGGGTTACTCAAACGTGCCAAAAAAGAGCCTGGTACTGTCCAAGAGAGAAGTTGCTTGCCCCAAAAGAGAAGAAAGATGAGTGCCCTAATCTTGTCTGTGTCACCACTTTTCCTTCCAGGAGCAACATCTTGAAGAAAACTGTAAAGAAATACTGGAACCTCATGGCCTCTGAGCTCAATACTAATGAAAGTCCACTATTTGCCTTCAAAAGAGGACGGAACATAAAGGACAATGTGGTCAAAGCATTCCTTGAACCCCCGAAACCAGTCACCCTCCGTGACCATCTGGGCCTGCCTCCAGTGATAGGACACTTTAAATGCAGCACATGTAAGGCGTGCCCATTCTGCATTGATGGACCATCTTTCTCCCACAACAATAAAACATACACACCACCCTCCTTGACAAATTGTAACACCTCAAATGTCATATATATCATCCTGTGCCTGTGTGAAAAACCGTATGTGGGACAAACAACACAGAAAGTTAAAGTACGCATATTACAGCACATGAGCAGAATCCGCTGTAAGGTCCAGGGAGCCCCCTTGGTTGAGCACTTTGTAAACCAGAATCACGATCCCAACAGTATACTCTGGCGCATACTGGAGAAAATTAATACAAACCCACGTGGTGGCTCCCTAACTTTTGCACTCAACAGACAAGAGTGCAAATGGATCCACACTTTGAACTCTGTAAGTCAGGGGCTAAATGAGCATGAAGAGATCCCTAAACAAATGGGCCTATTAGGAACATGAGACATGGCTTTAACCTTTCCTAATTGGGTATGCTGCGAATGTACTTAGGATCACATTATGACTCTCTATGGAATCTTGGATTGATTAATACTTTACTAATTCTTTCCTCTGAAACACAGGTTGCACTAGGGCCATCGAGGCTGTGCTGGACTGAATGTTTCAATATATACCATAACAATCTGCTAGAGAAACATATGCTTTACTGGGCCTTGTGACTACTTATTCATGTTGTTCGGCATCGCATAACTGTAACATCTGCATTTCAAAAAAAGCTTCTAAACGATAAATTGTGTATGGGGTTACTCAAAAATGCGCTGTACTGCACTTGTTAATTATGTATACCCTGCAGGACCAAAAGAAACTAGATTTATGCACCAATTGTAACCAGGTCAGCACAATGCTCTTTATTACCCGCTTAACCAGACTCAAGTACATCTTGGTTGTCTTCTCCCTAGCGCACCGCGCTGTGCGTGCAAGGCGTCCCCTGATCCATTCTCCAGCGCTGCGTTGCTTAGTCACTTGAGGGCTCGCCCCGTTAGACCAATTAGGACCCAGCACTACGCCGACACCACCACATAGACTCTGGACTCCACGGCATTGCTAGGCGACCGACGTGTATAACGTCCTCGCGCTCAGTCTTCCCCGTTGATCGAGCTTCTGCAAATGAGGTCAGATGGCGCTCGTATCTTCTAGAGGATGCAGCGATTTTGCTTCACTTGGGGTAAGGATGTTTGAGGCACCATGAACGACCGAGCGTTTTCCCCGTTATACAGGGAACTTCTTTTCCATACATAGATCCCACTTCAGGAACATAAAATGTTCTTAGCAATTGGACTTGCCTAGTTACCTTTAATCTCGGTAGCCTACCGAGCACGTTCCCTATGCAGGCGGTATCCACACTCTGCTTGCTATGTGCAATTCTCACTCACTGCGTGAGCACTCGTTTGAATTATCAGACATACCTAGTGACCCGCGCTGTCATTTTTATACTTAATTCCGGCAGCCCAAGTCTAGTGGGCTCGGCCACTTGCTGCACCCGCCCTGCATGGATGTTTTAACTTTTTTACAAGTTTCACTACTCACCCGGATACCACCTGCTATCTGTAGGTGTGGCATTCTCACTCACTTTGGGGGCACTCTGTTTAATCACCAGACATGCCTTGTGACCCGTAGCGGCACTTTTAAGCACAATAACGGCAGCCCCATCCTAGTGGCATGCAGCCACTTGCTGCCCCCGCCCTGCATGATTGATTTCTTAAAAATAAGTTATAAGTCTCACAAGTCTCACTATTCACCCAAATGATGACACCCCCAGAGCACTGGCTAAGTATAAGCTTTTTGATATGAGACTTACCCGAGTTAACCTTTTCCCAGATTGACTTCCGGCCTCCGAACAGGGTGTGACTTCTGCCTCCCGTGATTCCATAATCCACCTGTGAGTATAATTTACCCACCTGACTTTTCCTGCCTAATGCAATACACCCCACCTCTCTGATACCCCTTTCTCTTTTTTCCAGGTCCCCCCGCCCCTCCCCCCACTGTCTTGATAAAGACCCGTCGTGACCACCAATCGGGGCACACTAGGGTCGAAACGTCGACGCACTTCATTGGTCAAGAAATCTCCAGGAACGGGCACAGTAAACATCTGTCTCCTCGGAGTATTAACTTAGAACTCTGACCACTAAAATCAAAATGTTCCCCTTTCCTCCCCATGTACAATATTGTATATAATTGTAAATATATGTCACTCAATGTACTGCACTATTCACTTTGCTCACCAACAGTCACTATTTTTAGAATTGTTATAAATCAAATAGGAATGAAGTAATTCCATTGCTTTGTAAATGTGACGCTGTTTTCCTATATATAAAACTTTGAAATACATCTGTTTTCAGAGAGGTTTTGTGTAATTTAATTGAACTGTAAATGTGAAACTGTGCTGTGAGTTAACTTAGCCTGTGCCCAAAAGTAATTTGTTTGTTCACCCGACAGAACCATTGTTTCTTTAATCATACGCACCCAGGTTCTGAGGGACACAGGGTTACCCCCTTTTTTGTTGAGATAAAAACAGGATGGGCAGCCAACATCAGCGGCAAAAGGCTTTGACCAGGCACTATGTGAGAAAGTTTATAGGGCCTAGAAAAACAAATATATATTTATATATATATATATATATATATATATATATATATATATATATATATATATATATATATTTTATATATATATATATATGTATGTGTGTGTGTGGGTGTGTGTGTGTGCGTGTGTGTGTGTGTATTATGTTTTTTATATGACACAGGGGCAGAAAATCTAAACTGAGAAGCTGCCCTGTTCTATCTTACAAATACCATTCAACTATTTTAATGATAATACATTTAGGGCCAGATTTATCATAGTATTGCATTGCCCTTGCATCATGTAGGGCGACTTAAGGGCAACGCAATCCTTAAGTCAGATTTTGAAGTTCAAGTAAGGCCACCAAGCATTACCCTGCTTTTTGTTGGTAAATCTGGAGTAATGAAAGGCAGCGAATGTTGCTGCCTTGCGTTAGTCTGTGCCAGGAAGGTGTTACATGGGTGGAGCGTGGCCATTCCCACACATCCATCCATATACTTTGCTGCATTCCCAGATTGACCAAAAACAGGTAAACATATGAATAAGTTCAAATGCTACAGCTTCGTGACAGAGGTGCATCAAGGAGAAATATCCTTATTTCTTTTTGTTTTATCCTCTTTGTAAGTGTGCTGCACACTTAGAAATAGGAGAACACCGCCAAAGATTGCTTTTGTGCAGGAAAGTCTCCCTTCCTGCACCAAACAATCTTGCCTGTAACACAGACATTCATGCACAATTGGCACTCTGCTGCACTGAGTGCGCCAGCATGGAGAGAGATAGTAGGAATGCGTAATATATAAGTAAATATGGCACTTTCCTCTCTCTCCATTTGATGCAGTGCAGCAAATTGTCTAGCTGTTTTGCACCGTATGAAATGATGATGAATATTTGATTTGTATTGAGGCTATTTATCATATTATAAATCAGAAACTGCACATAAACTTATACCTAAAGCTGCTGTCCCTAAACAACTGTTAAATTGAACCTTCTATCTTCGGAATTGCAATATTAATTATAGTGGTATATGCATAGTCAGTGATCATTTACATAATGTATCACAAAATGTACATATTTAATCGATACACATATTTGTATTTCATAATTCCATGATAAAAGAAATTAATGAATCCTTAGTTGTATAAAACACTGATTGCTTTAATTACAGGTTCAAAATGATGTGCTCACATGTTCACTGTATCAAGGCTGAAATATCCAATCACAAAATAATGAACTCACAATATCGACCATCACTATATCCTCAAGGTAAGCACATTGAGGGCCTGATAATTACTGTGGCGGTGCAGCGCCTGGTCCATCCCGCCGATGCGCTGCCATAGCCATGGTCAGACAGCCCAGCAGGTTAGGAGTTCTCTCCTGTCTGACAGGCTGGTTTTTGGTGTTGCCACAGCGGTGCCTCAAAAAATGGGCACGGCAATAGGAATGCCAAAAACAGTACCCTCACGGCATGGACTGAAAAGTCCATTAATGAATTCTGTATTGTTCCTTTGACCTACTTTCATGGCAAGAAACTCCCCAGCATGTGCTCCTGTTGTTCTACATAATGCTTATCATTTTAAAATATATGGGAGCTGTCCTCTGCTGCTGCAAGACTGAATAGTTGAAATTCTTATTGAATCGGTCAGAGCACAAAACAGTTTTGACTGTTACTACTGAATGTCCTCAGAGGTAAATAAGGCAGTCATTGGTACAAATACATTTTACCTCTGTATTAGAAAAGTACATTTGTTGAAATGGTAGTGTGGGAAAAGATTTTTGTGCATATTCTTCTGTTCCATTTTGTAGTGGTAGCATTTGGTTGTGTTGTTTTGTTGTATGTTTGTGCTACACTAATACATTGTACTATCAATTTGCTATACTGTGACTAAAGTGTTATGTTCTGTCTTAAATGTTTTTTTTGTTTGCCTGTTTCTTTTCGAGGTATGGAATTGAGGTGTGTTCTGTTAACTTATGTAAATATTTTTAGAAATGTCTACAGTTACTGCTACATTTTTAGACAAAAGCAGAAACCTCCTTTACAATTCCAGAGACAAACAACCATTCGCTTCTCTATAAGGTGGTAAAATGTAGCTGTTCTAGCTTTTCAACGAAGTTAAACACCAGTCAGCCCAGAAATGTGGCAGAGAAATTGCCACTTCAGGGTAAGATGACAAAATGTATTTGACAGGCGCTATTTCATGTCTTTGGTGGTAAGTTAAGGTAGTGCTTGATGCAAACACTTTCACCACCGAACTGAGAAAGTAGATTTAATTTGTGTGCATTATTGTTGCGATTGTAATGTGTTCAGTTCTTTTTGTACTGCATTATTGTAATGTTATTTTCTTGTGCTGTACTGTGGTTGTTGTGTTCTGTTTTGACTAGTTTGTTGTGATGTTCTATGTTATTTTTTAATTATGTTATGCTCCGTTGTGTATGGTACTGTGGTATGTTCTGTTGCTTATTATTTAAGATACGTCAACAAATGCCGCTACATTTCCAGCCAATAGCAGCACATGCATTGACAGGAGCATTAGGTAGCACCTGCAAACATTGTTTGTGATCCTATACTGTCTCTTACATTAGCACTTGCAGTGCTCACTTTATAAAATACTGCCATCGGTACTCACTGACACAGCCTTGTGTCTCAGCTCAACAGGGATCCTGAGGAGCAGGAAGTGCTCCGCCCTTATCAGCAGGAAATGCAGCAACCTAGCAATACAACTTGTAGATATAGACAACTTTCTCTGATAGTCACAAGTGTGTGAAGAATCTGTACACTCTCTAGGGGAACCCGGAAGCACTTAAAATAACTCTGAGGTAAATACATTCTAATTTGCGCTTTTGAAATTTTTATGAAATTAAGACAAATGACAGATTGTACTGAAAAATACAAGTGTGTTAGATTCACAGAGGCAATATAATCAAAAAAAGCAAAACACGTTCAATCAACACAATCGTGCGTGCACGTTTGGACTAGTAAAATTGACGATCAGCCTGAATGATAAGGGCCTTCTCTGTTGCAGGTGGAAATTGGTGGGGTTATATACTTCTAAAGATGCCCGTCGTTACATACCTGGGGCCTCATTTATGAAAAGTGACGCATCGCTGCGTGAAAACAGCGATGCGTCACTTTTCACTGCGCACTCCTTGCAACACCAATGATGCGTCATATTTAATGTATGACGCATCATGTCGCAAGGACTTACAGATACGTCAGTATTTCTGACGCATCTGTAAGCGCAAAAGTGACGCATTGCTGGAGTGTGTCACAAAAGTGACGCAACTCCAGCAATGCGTCCTTTCACATGGGGAAAGCCCCATGTGAAAGGGCTTGCGTCAGTCTTACGCCTGCTGTGAGGCAGGCGCAAGATTTTGACGCAACCGCATCCTAAAAGTGACGCAGTGAAATCTCATAGATTTCACTGCGTCACTATTACGAGGCTTTTTGCGGGGGAACGCCCCCTTTGCATACATTATACCTGACGCAGGCATAATGTGGCGCAAGGGGTTTAAAAAGTGACACATCTACCTAGATGCGTCACTTTTTAAATATGGCGCAACAAGGCGCATGTTTTACGCCGCTGATGCGTCACAAAAAGTGACGCATCCGCAGCGCAAAACTGACGCAAGGCCTCATAAATGAGGCCCCTAGTGTTTCAGTGAACCATCATACTCTCTGTTCGAAAAAAAAATCAAAATGATTTGAAAAATGCCTCATAAATTCAGGGACATTTTCAAGAATTTGGGGGCCGTGTGTCAAACATTTTTTGGGGACCCTATTAAGGAACAGTTTTGAATTTACGATTTTTTTGCAGTCTTTCATGACCTCTTTAGCGGAGTAAGTGACAGTGCACAGACACACTTGTCCAAATTTTAAATGTGTTTACATGTAATATTCAGGGATAGCGATGAGTGTTTTCAATATTGTTAAACAGCAGCTGCTCTCTAATGTTATGGCAAATAATCTCTCTGAATCCTCCTATTTCTCATAGGTGAGGTCCTGATTTGATCTAAAAAAAGATAATATTTCATAGATTTTGCATGAAACATAAACACATTTCTCTACAAAATGTAACAGACACATATATCACCCACAATAAAAAATTAAGCAAAGGAAAATGGTATTTAAAACAATCTGTTTCAGATTCATTCATTCAATGTCATCAGGCCAAGACTGTGCAGAACAGAGCGGGTTCCATCAGGGAGCACCCTGAACGCTGGGGCCCTTGGCCAGAGCCCACTTTGCCATGCCTTAAAACGTCTCTGCATTATTTAGTAGTGTTTAAGATTTTATTCTTACCTTCGTATGTTCTCTTCTGGAGGAGCTTATTGGGCCAGTGCTAATCAAACATTCGTTTTTCTTTTTGTGGAAAACTGCATCAGAAACGTCGCCACGCTTCAGTTGTAAACTATTGTAACTTTTCACTGTGACATTCGGCGGTTTGTCTCATAGAAAGGCGTTCAAAGGGCAAGTGGCTCACGATAACATCCAATGTGACGAAAGACAACACTGAAGAATTTTAAAGCCGGGAAGATTTTGTTTAAATAATGTTCAAGATTGCTGATTAACCGGAGGCACGCAAAGAATTGTGCTGAGATACACTCATAACTTCGATGAACTTTGAGCTCACTTCTTAGTTTGAACAGATGCACGCCTCCATCGAAGACTCTCGCCGCAAAAGGACGGGTGTGAGTTGTTCTGCTCTGCTACACTTTCCTGAAGAAAGAGCCTGGTAGAAATGACTTTCAGTAAGTTTAGGTGGTATATCATTTAACAGAAAGTTTGAGTAGAATGACTATGGGAGTGAAGGCTGCCCAGGTGCGTTTGTTAGAACTCCTGGGTAGATGCCATACAAAATCTTGTGTTTCACAATGATTAGTGTCCTCTGGCAAGATAGGACTCCCCATCTGGGCAACAGGTTCAACCCCGAATTAGCAGTAGGTGTAGAAGACGCTTTGAATAAGATGGTATTTTCAAGTGCCTGCTCCACCCACCCCAAAATGCTGCGGGGCAGATTTACAAGCCCCTTGCGCCTCTATTACGCCTCCGTTGCGTCACTTTTGTGACGTAGCAGCGGCGCAAAAGATGCGCCATGGTGCGGGGTATTTACAACGTGACACATCTGGGAGATGTGTCACGTTGTAAAGCCCTGCGCCAGAAGTAGGCGTTCCTGCGCATGGGGGGCGTTGCGGCGCAGGAACGCCTCCTAAAAGTGGCTGAGTGAAATCCACAAGATTTCACTCAGTCACTTTTGGGCCCATGCTGCATCGAAACCCTGCGTCTGCTTGAAGCAGGCGTAAGGATTGATGCAGCAGTGTACAGATAGGGCCCCCCAGAGCATTGCTGGAGCTGCGTCGCGCGTGCGACGCAACTCCAGCAATGCGCCACCTTTACGGCGCAGATGCGTCACGCATCTGTGCTGTTTTTGCACCATGGTGCGCCACATTGTAAATGCGGCGCATCCATGGTGGTGAAGCCGCGGCGCACAATAACTGGCGCATCCCTGTAGATTTGCAGGGATGCGCCAGTTATTGTAAATCTGCCCCTCAGTTCTTAACGGAAGAGGACCTTTCCCCAACCGTAGCAATGATGTAGGAGCATGGTGCAGGTGTGCAATTATTTGCAACCTGAATGGATTCTTACCTTGAGTACTAAGGCTCACTCTGCTTAGCGCACCCTGCATTTAGCACGCACACAACCACTGCATTATTAACAAGCATTGCAAAACTAAAATAGCTTGCTTTCATGTGCTCACTCGGGCAGTGACTTTGCACGATTGTATTTGTATGTGTTAGCACATTATTGTCGGAACTATCGCATTTGCCATGCTTGCCAGTCAATTAAAACTGTGGCTAGATGTTCTCTTGACTTAAACACGAGTCCTTGAAAATTATTTTTCAATTGTGCAGTATCTCACGGAGTGTATGATGTTACAACGCATACAATTACAATGCATTCCTTTATAGCACAGCTTTTACATCGCAACATCCTTTACAACGCATTCTTTTACACAGCATGCCATAACATTGCATTTTTAGAAACTACCTTTACAACACATTCCAATACATCGCATTATACCTTTACAACGCATACCATTACAATGCATACCATTACATTGCATTTAAGGTAAGTGTTGGATAGTATACGGGTAATAATTACTATTCTAACTTCAGTGAGTGCAACAGTAAGGTAAATGTTGGATAGTGTAGCCGTAAAAATTACTATTCTAACTCCAGTGAGGGCAACAGTAGGGTAAGTGTCGGATAGCTTAAGGGTACTATGCATTTTAATGGTATAATTTATAATGATTGCAATGTAATGCCTGCATTGTAGTGACATGCATTGTAACAACATACGTTGTAGTGTCCTGCAATGTAATGGCTGCCTTGTAATGACATGCGATGTAAAGGATGTTGCGATGTAATGACTTTTGTAAAGGTAGTGCGAAGAAATGACAGCGTTGTAAAGGTTGTTTCCCTTTACTAGATGTCCTGAGATCATTCACTGCTAATCATTTATTCTGAGTATTAGAATTCTGTTTCAGAAAAAGTGTATTTGTTTTTCAAAACAGTACATTAGTTAGTAATACATAAACATCGAAATATGGGGGAAAACTGACAGCGACCGCTGTCCTAGGTGTAAAATCGGACCTGCGACTCTTGTGCATATGTTCTACGAATGTGACAGCTTAGGGCTTTTTAAGAAAATGATTTGGGAGTTTTGGAGGGAGGTGTTTGGACGAGAACTGCCGGAATCACCTACTATTTTTATGCTGGGATATGATTGCACTTTGAGACTGCACCACAGTGAGGTAGTAATGTTATATATCGGCTCTGCTGTATATCGCATTATTTTGGCTACTCGCTGGAAAGAGAAAGATCCTCCGTGTTTCCAAAACTGGCTCGCTAGGTTCCTGGCAGTTTATAACTATGAAACAGCGATTTATGCTACTAGGGGGCTTAAGTCCAGGATGCGGGGGGAAAAGATCTGGTCTCCTATCACGGCCTGGTCTACTTAGTCCCTGTCTAATTGACATGTATTGTTTCCTAATGTGTTATCATTATCTTTTTGCTTCCTGTATGTACACCTATTCGTATTCGTTTTTCTTGCCTTTTTTTTCGCTCTCTCTGCTAGATAAACTATACAATGTATTTTCTTTTATATTTAAACAATATGGATGAATTAGAATGGATTTATTTTCTAAAAAATAAAATAAAATAAAAAGAAATATCAGTATCCAATTGAGTTGTAAATTCAGATAGGGGGAAGGTGAAAGGAGGGTAAAAGAAAACATCCTATAACAAATACGTTTAACATCTTAAAGTAAAATATATAAAGTAAGTGTGGCAGTTGTATTATATATAATAATGCACAATACCATTTTTAAATTAATTGTAATTGCATGCAAGGCAGTGATATTATCAACAACTGGAAGTCAGGGGCTCAAAAGGGGGGGGTTGAGAATTTCTGCTGGGTGTGAATTTGCACTTTTATCTAAGAAATTGTGATTGGAGGGTTGTCTCACCAACGTTCCAGCATTCACCGAGGCCGGGCTTTGCTCCACCGCAGCACCAGCAGCAGAGGGCCGGGCTTTGCTCCGCCCGCTCCCCGGCTGGGCTTGGCTCCGCCGGGTCCCTCCCACCACCAGTGACGCCCTGAGCAGCGCCAGGAGGCGCATAAAGGCAACGCTGGTCCCTCGTCCTGCGGGGCACGTGCAGGAGCGCACCGGGAGAAGCCCGGGACAAGGCCGGGCCATCAGAGGCCAGAAGAGACCGGGCTGGGCCACAGACTTTGGCTCTTTTTTCCCTGGACCCTTCTAAACTGTGAGATTTATACTCTACAAATTTTATCTTTATGCACTGTGGTCCTTCTTTGATGCACTTGAACTAGAAGTAGATTTGGGGTGACCTTTTCTTGCTACAAACAGTACCCGTGTTATAAATCTTGAAGTGCCCTAGGCTCCCTAAAATGTCGAAACTTAGATCGGCAAAAACATCGACTGAGACCAGGACAATGGATAACTACTTAGTTAAGGTGGTTAGTAAAATCAATAAGGAAAGGCGACTTTCATTAAATAGGGTAAGCCCCATGGCCTCACCAACAAGTCAGAAATCCCCTCTAGTTTCCCCAGTCCTGGTGGGTAGTTGTAACGTAGATTCGATTGTAATTACTGCTAACGACATACCTCCAGAAGATAGACAGGAAGAGCGGGAAGAATTAGCCGAAATTACCCCGTATTTGACCCCGACACCCTCGCCAAGGCCCTCTCCAGCACCATCGCCGTTACGAAGAGTTGTGAGGGCATGCAGGAAGGCACCTGTAAAGCGGGGGGGGGCAGGAAATCAAAAAAGACAAGGACCTTATCTACTAGCTCAGGGTGTGCAACTGAGCCCACAAATAATGCTGAGATGATTAATCTGCTTCCTGCCCACATTGAGTTATTGGCAAGTATCATTGAATCAAAATTCGAACTTATGATTAAACCTCATGTAGTATAATTAGATCAGGTTACACAAGAGGTATCTAGATTAGGGGGTCTTTTGAATTCACACCTAACCCTGATTAAAACACACGAGTGCGCCAATGCTGGCAATAACGTAATAGGGGCTTCAGGTAGCTCCAGTAAGGGGGGGAATAGGGCCACAGATACTACACAAACCATACCAGTTACTCAACCACTATTGGCACCAACCCCCAAATCACCTCCACTCTTAGCACCAGTAACTCAACCTTTGTCAAAGAATTCTGGTAGCCAGAATATTATAGTTGGGGGGAATAACGGAGGGAGAAATGTGCATAAGAGAAGAGCTACAGTTAATCTTCCTCCGGAGTGTGTCCCATATACAGTTGTATTAAATAATGTCCCTGAGGTTGATTCTTGTCTTACTGACCCTAGGCTAGAAACACATGAGGCCATAAAAAAGAAAACATTAGCGTGGTTGAACAGGAATTGTGGTTTTCCATTGGCCTTCTCTAATGATATAATCTCTACACGAAGCGTCAGTTGGATAGGTAATTCTAGGAAGAACACTAAGGGGGGCTGTATTGTTGTAAATTTCAAGCACCCGCAACATGTTGCCACAGTCCTACTTAGAGCAGCTTCCTTACCTATAGCGGATAACATTGTATGCGCACGGCCTCTTGGGTTTTTCTATAACCATCTTATTAATACCCAGTCTTCACAATCTGACCAGCCCAAGTTTCAGGTCTCCCTACACAGACGGGGAGTTGCTCGCTCCGCAGAAAATGTATATCAACCTCCAAACAGACTAGATCCATATTGTTATCGGTTGACTAGCCCGTACAATCAATTCGACCAAGCCCTACCACTAACCAATCGCAATACCCCTTTATCCTCACTGGAGGAAAATGATTGACTGCCAATTGAACCTAGGACTAAAGATCAGCCCCCACCACCTACTTTCAGAATTGCAACCTGGAACATTGCCGGTATGAAGGCTAAAGTTGGAAATGATGTGTGGATTAATTCATTAAAAACTTTCGATATTATTGTTCTACAACGGACATGGGATCAGTCTAATAGCTTTTCTTTGGATGGTTACAGCCATTTTTGCATTCCAGCAATCAGTAGTGCAGCAGGTAGAGCTAAGGGCGGTTTATTACGTTTATTTAAACTTGATATAAAGGGCACATTATCTCAGTGTATTTCAGGATAAGAGAATTGCCTAATTGTTGAACTTTCCACCCCGGACAAGGCCAAGATCTTATTCATAAATTTGTATAATTCTAATGCAAATGAGTGCACCGGTTATAATTTGGATGTATTGGATACATTTTTGTCAGTTTACAGTGTAAATGTGAATACTTTTGAAATAATATTCCTTGGGGATTTTAACATTCACCCCTGCACCCTACCATGTACCAGTCTTGAAGAAGAAGGTCCTCCTTACTCTTCACCTATCCATCTGGAACATACTAGACGGGGGGGAGTATTTAGAAAACTTCCTGGCTAGATGGAATTTATACGAGTCAGGTTGCGGGGATGGTAAATGTAGGTCCCCCACATTTAAGGGAATAGATGATGGTACTATTATTGACTACATTTTTACGTCTTCTTTTTTGTTGCGTAAGGTTTTAATGTATAAAACTGAGGTCTCGGTCTTTAGTGACCATAATCCGGTGTTCATGGAAATAATGGACTTATTTTCCATGAAATCAGTGACACACAGAGGTGGCCTAAACGTGACCGTTAAAGATCAAGGACGTAGGCTAAAATGGACAAATATAGTCCCTGAAACCTTTCTGCTAGAGGTATTAAATAAAGTCGAGGATGAGGTGGCCGTATGCTCAGCAAATCGGGCGCAAAATAAAGAAGTGGTTCTTGCCTTTGATAATATCTGTTGTGAAATTAACCATAGCTTACTTGCCGGTCCAAGACAGAAGCTGCTTCTTGGCAAGAGATGGTTTAATAAAATATGCTCTAAGGCACACGGAGAACTACATAGAGTCCTGAAGGCCACTCCAAAAGACCAAGCCCAAATAGCTAGTTTGAGAATTGCGTATAAAAAAGCCATCTTAGAAAGAAAAAAGGAGTTGAAAGATGATGCTTGGGCCCAATTACTTGACCCAGACACCCTGAAAAATAGTGTAATATTCTGAAAAATTGTAAACCAACCATTATTCTCGGGTGAGGAGAATTCCCCACTTGAGGCTAACATTCCAGATGAGGGTTGGATACAACACTTTGGTAAAATATATTCTGACCCTAGCAATGAATTTCAAATGGGGGACACCACTTTCATCGCCGATGGTTCTGCTGTAACCTTTGAGGTCGCAGAAGTGGAAAAGGCGATAGACTTAACCCTGAAAAACAAGGCTCCAGGTCCTGATGGGGTCCCTGCAGATGTTTTTAAATGTGCTCCAAAATTTTGGTTCAAAGATCTTGTGTAATGTTTTTAATGTTCTAACCCATGACAACTTACCGGACTCATGGAAACAATCAATTATTATCCCAGTTTACAAGAAGGGTAACAGGCAGGACCCCTCCTGTTACAGACCCATCTCTCTAATTGATTCTTCTGTCAAAATAGTGGGACGGGTCATTTTGTTTAAATTGAATGAATGGGTGAACGAGAGAGGGGTCCTATCAAACGTGCAATATGGGTTTATACCATAGAGGAGCACACTAGATCAAGGTCATAACTTGACAATATTAGTTGTCTCCAAACAGTATAAGAGTTATATGATTAATGTATACTCTATTCAATCTGTGATTATAACAAACTGCATACCATCAAACTTGGCAGGATAATTGGGAGTAATTTTTCCAATTTGTTGCTTTTTGTTTAAAAGGGTACCACTGATAATTAATCCATTATTTGTAAATTACCAGGAGTTTGTTTCCAGTTATCAGATGGACAGCCTAGGAAAATATTTAAGAAAGAAAATTGTATATTAGTTCAAAAGATTCAATGAATTTAACTTTGATCCAGAAATTATAAGCAAAAGGCCATTTAAAAAAGTAATCGCATTATAATTGTGTGTGACAAGATCATCAAATATCTGAGAGTCCGGGATAGAGTTTATGAGGTCTCTGGGGGTGGACAGGGTAAGCTTTGAGATAAGGTCAGACATATCACAGATCACTGCAAACAAACAATGGCAATTAAGAAAAATGTTGGAAACATTGAGGAAATTAGGTGATACAGCACAATTCAAATCACACGCCATTTTGCGAGTGATGTACGAGAACAAAATGCAGAATTTCAGGAGAACTGAGGAAGTAGAAGAATTTATTAGAACTATCTCCGGAGCGTATGTTAGTCATTTCTGTATGATGGTCAGGGTGGCCCCTACCCCTTCTTTTACATTGCACTTTTTATGTTTCTTGTGTTAGTTGGTATAAGAGAGTTATATGTTAGTTAATGCTGTATGACGGGCTGGGTGGTCTCTAATTTCCTTTTGCTACATTGCACTTTTTTATGTTTTAGGTATTAGTCAGTATAAGAGAGCTATATGTCCCTAGTTGCATAATTACCTGTGATAGTCTTCCAAGGTTTAATCTGGACTTGGCAGCCCAATAGTTTTAGGCGATGAGGAAGGGAGGAGGTTTCTCCGGGGGGGAGGGTGGTCTTGGTAGTTTTAGGGTTAGGATCACTGGGTGTGGAGCATTGGGGGAAAAACAAAAAAAGTGTCCTCATCAATTAGATATTGGATATGGTGCTTTCAATTCGGATACACGATTAAATAAAGAATGGGTGGCGACCTGAGAGCTCAAGTAGACATATTATCATTGAATGTGAATGGCCTAAGAGTGAAAGGAAAAAGAGATAGGATTCTGCAGTATTTGAAAGATGCCTAAGGTCAAAATGTCATTTTACAAGAAATGCACTTAAATGAGGGAATTATTTAACGCTAGAGGTTGGGTCCAAAAAGGTCATTAGTACCAGTCAACAACCTACTATAAAGCGGCTGGCAATCTTTATTTAATAGAATCCCTATATGACCATAGAGCACAGCATAGTAGAAAGAGCAGGCAGATGGGTTATCGTGAAGCTTAAAATGTATCTTCAAAGGTTTACATTGGTTGGGTACTACAGCCCAAATATTGACGATGTAGGGCCATTTAGAGGAATGCTGACAGAGCTGTTTAATTTTCCAGATCCCGTCACCTTGGCTGGTGATTTTAATGTGATTTTAGATAACACATTGGATTGCTCGGTCAATAGCAGGTCAGTTATAAAAACTGAGATGTTATCCCTAATTAAAGTCTCCATTAAACAACTTGGATTATTTGATATATGGAGGGAGAAGAAGGGAGTCAAGAAGGGTTTTACGTACAACAATAAAAAATATGGACATCAACCGAGAATTGATTTTTTTCTTAGTGGACCAAGGGCTTAGAGAGTTTGTGCAAGATATTATGCATGTAGCAGCCCATCTGTCAGATCACTCTGCTGTTTCACTAGTTTGATCCTTGTCTACTAGACTAACACAAAGAAGTGGGCTATGGACCGTACTCTGCTGTTAGATGAGGTATCTATTGGAGACTGAGGAATTTTTCTCATTGAATGTAGATAGTGCTCCAGTTGGATTAGCATGGGATGCATATAGGACCTTTTTTTAGGGAGGAAATAATCAGTATACCAGCAGTTAGGAAAACATTTTTCTAGCAGAAGTAGGTAAGCTAGATAGGAGTATTCAATTGCAGGAACAGGAGTTATCAGGTGTGGCAGGGGAAAGGGAGAAAGTAACCCTACAAGCCTCTCTTCAAGCATTAAGAACTGAACTGTCAGGAGTAGTAGAAGATAAGTGAAGAAAAAGGTGGCAGGCAAGTAAAATCACCCATTTTCAGAATGGAGAGGGCTGTGGGAAATTGCTAGCCTGGAAAGACAAGATGGGACAAACAAGGTGTTTTAAAAATGAAGTTAGGTGTGAGCTTTCAGGCGAAATCTCACTGGATGCAAGGAAATTGAGGAAGCCTTTCAGAAACACTGTGTGTAGTTATATCAGGAAGAGATGGCAGTTACTGAGTGAGAGGTAAAGGCATGGCTGGATAAAGAATGTTCCCCAAAGTATTTGTGAAAGTAGTAGTACAGTGATAAATAGTAATATAACTACTATAGGGACTAAGAGCACAATCAAGGCAGAGAAATCGGGCAAAGCAACAGGACCGGAAGGGTTGCCATTAGAAATATACAAATTATTGAAGGAGGTCCTACTTCCATTTATCACTTAATTGCTTGTGGATATTTTCATGAAAGGAGCAGAAATGCCAGTGTCCTGGAATGAGGCCAACAGTAACAGTAATTCCTAAACCAGGAAAGCTCTTACATTTATGTGACTCTTGCAGGCCCATTTCTTTATTAAATTGCAATTATAAGATTTTCGCCAAAATGTTGGCAGAGAGACTAAATGATGTGGTGGGGTCTTCTGCATGATGATCAAAAAGGGTTTGTGAGAGGAAGAGGAATACATAAATTGAAATATAATCTGATAAGGTGAGTTGATATAGCCACCACCTATGAAGTCCCTCTAGAGGTAATTACACTAGATACTACCAAGGCTTTTGATAGGGTAAATTGGTCCTATTTGCAAACAATATTAAAGCTGTATAATCTAGGTGAAACATTCTCTAGGACCGTGCCCATGATATATCGATAACCACAGGCTAGAGTTTTGGTAAATGGAAATCTCTCCACGCCCGTCAGTTTATCAAGGGGGATGAGACAGGGTTGCCCATTATCTACTCTGCTCTTTAATTTATACATGGCACCATTAGCAACAAAGATCAGGAAAGAGAATCAAATACTCCCTTTTAGATATAAGGGTTGGGAGAAAAAGGTGGCTTTATATGCAGACGATTTGATGGTATATACCTCGGACCTGCAGGTGACAGTTCCGCTATTAAACATTTAACCCTACAATTTGGCCGTATTGCAAGATACTCAGTATATAGAGCCAAAACAGAGATTATGGCTTGGAATTTGGAGACAAATCCTGGCACTGGAAATAGATAGATGAGATATTTAGGCATAAAGGTCACTCAGGATATTAAGGACCTCCAGGGGGTAAACTTAACAAAGGTAATGAAGGAAGTTTGTAACTTGATGCTAAGTTGGTCTCATCTACCACTGAGTATTCTAGGGAAAGTACATTTGGTAAAAATGTAAATTTTCCATCATTTTACTTTCCTATTCCAGGTGGTCCCTGTGACTTTTAATGTTCAGTGGCTAGCAACAATACAGGTTAAGATCGGCAACTTCATTTGGGCTTCAAAAGGCCCTCGGGTTGCCTGCAAAAATTATGTAGGAAGAAAGACGAAGGGGGCTAATGCCTGCCAGACTTTTGTTACTATGCTTGGGCTTTTCTTTTAAGGAATGGGAAGCTGTCACTAAGTCAGCTGGATAGCTCGATATGGGAAAAATGTTCAGGTCCATGTTATCGGATATCAGAGGAGGAGAGCAATAATTTAAGCATAAGTTTGGAGATCCAAAGTACTTTAAAAAAGTGCATCTTAAGGTCTAACAGAACATGGTTCCATTATGGACTAAGGATATCCTTGTTTTCCCCTTAAGGGAGGCAGGGATCGTGAGATGGGATGACATGGTGGATGAAGGAGAATTGATTTCTTGGGACAAATTGGCAGAGGCATCCAAAAACAAAATCTCAAAGTTTAAATATCTTCAAGTCAAAAGTTGGTTTCAGTCATCTGGGTTGGAGATAGGCACATCAAATTAATTCGAATTTAGTTTGGTTTGTGATGTGCCAAGGAAGAAGGAAGGGGCCAGATTGTACTGGTTACTGGTTAACAGATGGTGCCTTCAGAATCCTAGGAAACCTGTGGGAAAAGAGCTTGCTGGGGTGCAGCCAGAAGACTTATGGCAAGTATCTTTTAACATTATTGATTTCACTGTGCATTCCACCAATTTAGGGAGAAACCATATCTTTTGTCTACATATGCCATTTTGAACACCCCTTAAGCTATCAAGCTGGCGAAGGGAAGAATGCCGAGATATGTACAATGCAGCCAAGAGAAAGCAGATGATATTCACATCTTTCTGGAATGTCCTGCGATTCAATAATTCTGGAGCGATGTGAGTAGATGTATTTCAACTAAACTTGGTACAGTACTTCAGGTAAGCCTGCCTCCTGTATTTTTTTTCCGGTGCCAGCAGGGCATGATTATTTGTCTAATGATGTATATTGATAGAGTATTGGTGAGAAGAAGAAACACATTTTGATCTCCTGTTCTAAATTGGTTAGATCTTATGTGAAAGGAAGCAGTCAGGGGTAAGGAAAGGTCCAAATATTTTGCCTTCTTTCCACTTGGTTTTCTACTCCTCTGGTGTGATCTGCAGTTTGTCTCGTTGGCCAGGGCAGAAAACCGAGGGAGAAGTGAGGGGACTTTATGATCCTTGGCATAAACGAATATCTCTGGTAAGTGCTTCTTTAGGGGGGCCCCAGATCTCGATTCCAAGGTGAATGAGGACAAACAAAAGAAGATTTTCAAATTTGAAACCAAATATTTATCAATAGTGAAAGAGTCCATGATACATTTAATCCCCTTTCCCAACAATATTATTGGCCTGATTACAATGACAGTCGGACAAGCGTCCGACTGACATCATTGCAGGATGGTAACCACTCGACTAGTAGTCCGCTGTTCCCCTTGACATATTACATGCTACCACCCTGTCGTAAGTAGTAAACATGCCCTTTTCCATTACTGCTTTTGTTGCATCCTGAAAAAGGGGCACATTACAAGCGACAGTAGAAAAGGGCAGGTTTGCAAACATTCATACTCCTTCTTCTAGGCACCATGTGGATGTTTGGGGAGCACCACAAGTGCCCCCCTGTCCTCATAACTGAGGCCCACTGGGTGGGCCCCAGCCAGGAGCCCCCATAGGCGCTTTCCAACAGCCTTTCCATGGCGGTTGGTCCGCCATAAAAAAAGACTGTCAGAAGGGGACATCGTAATCCCTAAAGCAGTGCCTGAGCAGACACCGCCCCTATTGTAGGAAATACAATCCAACAGATGGGCTCCTTGAGCCAGTCGGTCCCTCCAACTAATGCAGTTCGACTGACTGCATCAAATTGCAGAGGTCAAACTGCTCTCTAGGATGTCTGTTGAAACCTCCACAGACGGCCTGTGGGTGGCGGTCCGATCAACATCCTAATTAGTCCCTATTTGGCTGATTTCTGGCTATGAGCAGAGATCAATGTATATTATGTTTGTATATAGTCACCACTTTAGAGTGATACGTAGAAGCTCCTTTAATTGTTAGTGGGATTAGGAGGCAGTGTCATAATGAAATGAGAATTGTATTCTAGCATTAGAAACAATATATATTAAAGTCATACATTTATGTTGAAAGTGATTAGGAAAACTAAAAAGAAGTTGTGCTTGTGCAAAATCAATTAATGAATTACTAGGAAATAATGAATGGACCCAAATTAAGCCGTGTTTTCGCCATTCCTTCCAGAAAATGGTTTATTGTTGATCAGTATAAATGTATTATTCCATGTGTTGTAGATAAGAAAGAATCTTAATTTTGGGGATTAGGAAATAATAAAGGTTCCAGTAGTTTACAGACAAGTTTAAAGAAAGAAATAATTCTGGATTTTCTAGAGAAAGATACAAATTCTTGAAAATGAAATGGAGATAAATAGTCACTCTCCATGTCTAGCCATGAAGATGAAATGGTCAGGGAATGCATTAACCAATGCACCAATTATTTTAACAAAAGTGCTGTGTGGTATTTATAAAAGTCTGGGTAGGTGGCTTCGCCTGCATTACATAGATTTGAATGTCTGACATAATATCGACAGACAGAATATCGAACTACAAAAATATCAGAACAAAAATATCGACATCAAAAATATCGGAATCCTATCTTCATAAAGGTAAGTACAAAAATATTGGAAAAAAAATATCGTAGTACAAAAATATCGGAATTAAAAATATCGTTTTTTTAAATGTATTAATAATAATGTAAAAATAATTTTAAAATACATATAATTTAACAAATATTAAATAAAAATATTAAAACAAAATTAAAAGTAATACATATACATTTAAAATAAATAAAACACTTAATAATGTAATGTAATTTTATTTTTTTAATGTTATTTAATTGATTTAATGTAATATTTTTCTGTTTTTACGCTGTACACCTGTACCCCAAAAACCCAAAACTGACCCTGAACCCTAAAAATATCCCTGTACCCCAAAAACCCAAAACTGACCCTGAACCCTAAAAATACCCCTTTACCCAAAAACTGAAAACTGACCCTGAACCCTAAAAATACCCCTTTACCCAAAAACTGAAAACTGACCCTGAACCCTAAAAATACCCCTTTACCCATGAACTGAAAACTGACCCTGAACCCTAAAAATACCCCTTTACCCAAAAACTGAAAACTGACACTGAACCCTAAAAATACCCCTTTACCCAAAAACTGAAAACTGACCCTGAACCCTAAAAATACCCCTTTACCCATGAACTGAAAACTGACCCTGAACCCTAAAAATACCCCTTTACCCATGAACTGAAAACTGACCCTGAACCCTAAAAATACCCCTTTACCCAAAAACTGAAAACTGACACTGAACCCTAAAAATACTCCTTTACCCAAAATTAATTGTTATTATTTAATTACGAATTAATTATTAATTAACAATAACAATAAAGTAAATATATTAGCACATTAGCTGTAATTAATTTAATTTAATAATTAATATTATTTTCCCAATTAATTATTTAAGAATAACAAAAAATTATATATTAAAAAAATTACTATAAATAATGTAATTAACTAATTAATATTAATTAATTACTAACTAATTAATCATTTTAAATATGTACAAAATTATATTTATTAATTAACTGATTAATATAAATTAATTACCAAATAATTATTAATTAAAATATGTACAAACATATATTAATTAAGTATTTATTATTAAATTACTTCCCACCCTATTCCCCTATAAACCCATAACCCACTACAGAACATATTTATCAATTAATCAATTAATTAAAATTAATTTAAAATTATTTCTCAATTAATTAATTAATAATTCCTACTAATTAATAATTAATTTAACATAATTAAATTACTTCCCACCCTATTCCCCTATAAACCCACAACCCGCTACAGTAGTAAAAGACAATATTTAATTAAATTACATTAAAAATAAATAATAAAACATAATAAATACAATATAATATACACTAAATTTATTTAAAAATTGATATTAGTAACATCGAAGTTATTTATTTCGATATTATTGACATCGATATTTAAAACTTCGATATTACTGATATCATACTAATATCGATATTAAGACTGTCGATATTACTTACCTTCGATATTTTGTCCCATCGATATTTAAACTTCGATATTTTTGTATGTCGATATAAAAAAATCGATATTTTGTCTGTGTACCCATAGATTTAACTTGATCAAAGACATGCAAGCTTTAATATTATTCCAGAGAAGAGAAGAGAGAACTGAGTGTATTTTCTTGAAATATTTAGAAGGAATTTTTAATTGAATATTAGAAATAGTGTAAAAAACAATGGTGACCAACACCAATTTAAGCAATTAATCAAGATCGGTATAACGGATTCCAAGGATTAACATGAGTAGTTAGATTATGAATACATTGTTCTAAATTTAGAGGGATAGAATTGGCTAAAGAGGGAGTAAACCAAAGAACTAATTTTCACTTTTTTTATAGATTCCATGAGAGACCAATGTCTTTTAATTCCTATTTGAAAGTACATTTATTGAGTGGAAGAACTTTACATGTATCTGGATCTAACTTGTAGCCAGAAATAAGGCATTAAGAGTCAGCTTTGATGAGAAAAGCTGGTATTGATGAATGGGGCAATGAGAGGAATAAGAGGATATTGTCAGCCAACTGGACACGTTGTTTGTTGTTACAGAAGCCGTAAATGTACTCATTATGTAACAATTTAGATGTTAAGGGCTCTGAAGTTAGATTAAAAGTAAAAATGGAAACTGGGCAACCCTGACAAATACCTCCATGTAGATTGAAAAAGTGGAAGTTTGGCTATTTTAAGAAAGGGCAATTTTAGGAGTGGTGTACAAAATTGATATAAATGTAATAACTTTGGGGCCAAATCCAAACCAGTGCATGGTCTGAAATTAAAAGGACCAATGGACATGATCAAAATCTTTTTCAGTGTCCAGGGCAACTGCTGCTAAAGATGCAGAATACTTGTTAGATTACAATAAAATAATAAAAATAGCATAGTATTACCAGAAATATATCTACCATGAACAAAAATTGATTGATTTTTACCCAAAATATTTGGAAGAAAAGAATCCAATCGCAATGCTAAGACTTTAGAAAACATTTTGTAATTTATATTGACAAAGGAAATTGTTCTGTAGTTTTCGCAATGCTGAGGCTCTTTTCCATCTTTTGATATGAGGTAAATAAGGGCCTCTAGAAAAGTGCCATGAAAGTTACCACTGTGGAAAAATGTTGACTCCGATTTTCTAGTTTCGGGAAAAGTAAATGTGAGAAATGAAGATAAATTCTGATGTGCATCCACCAGGACTGGGTGCTTTACATTGTTTGAAGAAATGAAGGTCTGTATAAAGTTCTGCTTGGCAGATACCTGATTCGAGGGATGGGGAATTTAAAATTGTGGCAAAAGATTTTCTTTACCAGAAAAATAGTTGAAAATCTGAGGATCAATTTGGAAAGTATCTGGTGTGTACAAGGAGTCATAGGAATGAAGAAATTAATTTAAGATGTCAGACTCTCTGTGTAATAGATGATTATCCTGGTCCAGTAAAAACTCTACTCTACTTTTAATATTTCTCATTTTAAGATAATTTGCAAGATGTTTTTCTGCTTTATTCAGGCTTCCATAATATCTAGCAGAGATAACTGAGGAGATAAGAAGGAGCAATTGCAGGTTGACAATATATTGAAATTGAATTTGGGTTTCATCAATTCTTGCAAACAGTCTTTTGATTTGGAGGTTTAGAATATATGTTCTAGCTTTTCATGTTGCAGAGGGTATCATTTATTTTAGCAGTGAAGGCTGTCCTTGTTTTGGATACATATTGGATTATAAAGTCAATAGCTGATGCCTTGAAAGCATCCCATATGGTATGAAAACTAATATTGCCTGTTAGGTTGGATTGGAGGAATTTGTGAAAAAAAGAAGCGAATGAGGATATAGTGGAAGTGTCTAATAGTAAAGATTTATTGAATTTCCACCTTTTGGGATGGATTAATTTCCGTAAAATATCAAAGTGAATGGAAGTGAGGCAATGGTTAGGGAATAAAATTGATCCTATTTCCGCAGAATGTAATGTCTGAGATAAATTATGTGAAAGAAAAATATGGCTTATCGTTGATTGTGTATTATGTATTGATGAAAAGTATGTCTTTCCTCTCAAAGTGGGATGACAAAGTCTCCTTGCAGCAAAGAATGCTCTTTGCTTAATAGCACTGACAAATGATTTTTAGATTTATTAGGGATATACTGACAGAGTTTCTGTCAAAAAAGGAGCCAATAATTTGGTTACAATTTCCTGTAACTAAAGGATTATCATCCACATACTGCAAAAGCTTGCATGAAATATTTGACCAAAATCAACAATCTTACTTTGTTGGAATATATATGTTAAAATCAGAATAAGGAACATTATCAAGAAGGAAAAAAGTGAACATGCATCTACCATTTGCAGCAGATTCTTGAAGAGTAAGTTATATGTTCAAAGACTTACTGCACAAGATTAAAACACCATTTTGTTTCCTATCTCCTGGAGAGAAAAAGATTTCCCTAACCCAACCTCTCTTTAATTTTAAGGATTCAGTTTCAGTGTGATGAGGTTCACGTAAAAAAAGCTATATCAATCTTAATATTAGACAAAAAAGATAAGACACGTTGCCTTTTAATGGAACCCAAGCCCTTAACATTCAAGGATACAATTTTTAAAGACATAGAGAGAAGAATGCATACATTGAAGCTGACTACAAATATGAAAAGCAAATAAAATATGCTGAGTTGAAAACATAGCCATAACAAGAGTAGGACGAATGACGTGGAGGAAGAAGTACACAGATTTGAAAACGAGTAAAGGAGGTTAAGGACATAGAAGAACAATGAACATAATAGAAGGATAATTAAAACAACCAAGACAAACAACATCAGGATAAACAAAGAATGAAGAGGAACCATAACTAGCTGTACATCATAGGGGTGGGGCTGTTAAGACCACAAGTTAAAGATGACACTTCCAGGCTCCAAGGGAGAGGACTTGGGTATACTTTGATCCACAGGATAGAGATGACAAAAGCATGGATGGAAAAAAGTGCCTGCAAAAATAATATGCGTTAGGAAAGATAACATTAAAAAAGAAAAATGCATTAGCTAACAATAAAGATTACACTGGCTTGATAAAATACACATTTTAAAGATGTGTTATATAAGAAAAAAACGTTATTGTACATTAAAGCTGGAACGTTCCATGGCTTCTGATTTGCAGCTCTGAATAAAATATTTAAGTCCCGCTGGGTCATCATAAGACATTTTATTTTTCAATGTGACTTTGAAGAAGCAAATACGTAGTAATACAAATCTCGCAGTGAAAGAACGACTTCTGGCCTTACATTTAGGGAGGTTTTGCATCTATCTGCAGTTTCTTTAGCAAAGTCTTGCGAAAAGTGTAAATTATGCCCTGATCAGGTTATTTTCCTCTTGATCTTGACAGCAGTGAGGACTTTAAGTAAGTCAGCGTATTTTAGGAAATAATGAATGATGCCTCTAGGTCTAGTTGATGAGGTTGCGAAGTTTGGTTGATGTTCCAGTCTTTGCTCTCCCTGTATGTTGAGTGTAGGTGAGTGTTTAAGGTCCGATTCTTAAGCTAGTCAGGATTTGAAAAAGACCAATGGATCAGTGCCTTCTGTACCTTCAAGTAGTCCATATATGCAAAGGTCATTTCTCCTCTTTCAATTCCAAAAATGTTTTATTTGCTATTGAAGAGTGGAGACTTACATTTGCAAGAGTTCAACTTTGAGTGAGGTTTCCATTAATTTGGCTTCAAATGGTTCCATTGTTGTGAAATGTTCATCCAATCTGGAATATTTGTCATCAAGATACTACAGTTATGTATTAGATTCTTATAGGAATGGGTGTAAAGCCTCAATTTCCTCCAGTACAAGTTCCATAGAGATAGGAGATGGAGCTGGAGTCTTAGATGGAGACTGAGGGTCCTTTTTAAGACTTTTACCTTGGGGTTTGCTGATGTTTATATGAGAGATAGAGGCACCCATCTGTTATGCACTAGGGGACGTGGATAATCCTTTCTGCGATGAAGACAAACCTAAATCCTACGTTGGTAGGCTTTGTGTATCGAGGCAGATATTATTAATTCCTATTTTGAAGTGACAATGAAGAGACCTTGAAGGGAGAATAATCCATTTGACTCTACCCACGTATTTATTGTGAAAGTACTCAAGAAGAAATATACAACTGGGAAATATAAAGCAGAAGATACTCTAGTCAAAACTGATCCTCAATGATGCTTGCTGGAGACCACAAAATAGGCTCAAACAGGGCACAGTGTGGCGTAGTTCCTATAGTACCCATGCTACATGTTTGGATAACATAAACTATGGGATTGGTGGCAGACTGGTTCCGTACACCCCCACCGAGAAATGTTAGCCTATTTGCATTTAGCTAGCTCACTGTGCCACTAGTGTCTCCTCTTATCGGGCAGATAATAGTTTCTGGCAGCCTTTAGAACATGACATCCTTGATCCCTCAGGATCGTCGAAACAATGTAATACTTTTCACTCAGTCACTCATGCTCATTTATTTTATCTCAGAGATAACCAGAACAAACAGTCTGGGTGTTTCATTAAGGGTTTATTGAACAGTTGTTATTCTCATGCATCAACAACCATTAGACAGTAGCAGAGATATATGATTAGCAGTACAGTGAATATAAAAGGATAATACAGTTCAACCATCTTGCAATAAGCATGAAAAAATACATGAATATAAAATGCAGGATAAAAGTGTGCATACTCCAAAGCGTCCTATCTAGATGTACCTAAGTGTACCTCGCATGTAAGTAGGTGTGGAGCCAAGAATCCCTATATGATTTAGTTGAACCCCATTATCTGAAGTGTGAGAATGTAGAAGTCCTTCTTGGTTCCGATTTGGACACCCGCGAGGGATGTTCAGACCGCTGTCAGCTGGTGCGTCTGCATGTAGGATCCTCAGCGCCTTTGGTCAGTGTGTCGGCATGGAAGTCTTGCTTCCCCCTAACTAATACTAGCAAGGGGCGTGGCCAGGCAGCCGCCCGCGATGATCACGCTGCTCTGAAGCTCTGCCAGTCGCAATCAGCAAAATTTTTTCTGTCAACTCTACAATGACTGCAATTGTCTCCTGAGCAAGATTGTGCGATCCCAAGAAAAGGGAGAAGACTCGTGGAGAATGAAGCCCCCAAGAAACTGCAGAAATCAGCCGTTTTGATCCCCATTTCAGCTTGGGGTGTGGCCGCACTTGACTGCACGAAGCAGCCTGGTGCAGGGCCATTGCATCCCCTGCCTTGCGTGAGATCCTGAGGCCGAGAAGACTGCAGCAAGGAGACTCCTGCCTGTGCCACAGGTCCGGGGAGTGAGACACTTGATGGACTTCCCCCCCAGTCCCACCCGCTGATATATCCTTGGATCCCTTGCTGGGTCCAGAGTGCACACTTCTCCCAGTAACACGGACCATGGGGGAGCCAGGGAGGCAGCCGCCCGGATGCCTATGCTTTGCTCCAAAGTGGTCAGGGACCCCTGATGCCCATTGCATGCAGACTCTGCGCCACACCTTGGGAACCAGAGCTCAGCTCCCTGCGACTGCTGCAGGAAGCTCTGGGCAACATCCCGAGGCCCCTGGGAGGCCTGTGGAGGGCTTGCTTTACGGCCGCCATTTTTACGTCGGTCGACACAGAAGCTCCACTGGCTTTTCCTCCCTCTGATTTGCCTCTGATATCTACACCTGCTGCCTAGTTTGGCATAATCCTCCTGTGCACAACAAGATAGAGGCACTTGAAACTACAGCTGCATACTGTGATTGCTACATCGCCTACCGTGCACCACGGTCATACCCAGAACTTGCTCTTTGATAAATAAGCTCCTGCTGTATACACCACCTGCTCAAAAACACGTCTTAGTCGTTAATAGAACCCCTTCTGGTACAGCTGCTTCACCAGCTTTTTCTGCACACCTGCACTGACTTCCCATCACACACGAGCAGGAAAGAATGCGCCATAAGGACCCAAAGCAAAGGTTTTGAACATCTGACAAGCCTGCGGAGAGAACAAGGGAGATATTGCCCCCACCACTGACCCTAATATCACTCAGGCATCCCTACTGGAAGAGATGAGAGCCGGATTTCGAGCCCTGGATGGCAGGTTTAACACACTTGAAAAGCGGGCTAGAATTGACATTCATGATCGTCGATTGGACACAGCTGAGGGGAGGGTGTCCGATCTTGAAGCTGCACAATCCACTAAACGCTTGGAGCGTATGGAAAAAAATCCTATAGGACATAGCTATCAAGAAAGAGGATCTGGAATCACATAGTAGATGCAATAACATACACATTCTAGGGGTATCAGAATAAACAAAATCTGGCTGCATGGACATTTTTGTAGAAATGCTGCTTACCGACCTATTTGGAAATTATTCTTTTACCCCTGGGTTCGTTGTAAAGCAAGCTCACAGCTCCTTATGTCCGCGCCCAAATCCAGGTTGCCACCGAGACCCATTATTGCTAGAATCATGAACTTCAGAGGCGAGACCACCTGGCAGGGTTCAACAGTGGCATTGTACCTGGACTTCACGGCAATGGTGCAAGAAGCTTGGCGAAAGTACAATAGTGTAAAGGCTACCCTTCGCAACCTAGGACTACGATATGGTCTTTTATACCCATGGATTGACGTCAATGGCCGCTCCTGATTCTTTGAGTCCCCCGCCGCGGTGCAGGAATTCTGTAAGTCTTACAAAAACAGCAACAACTAGCAGCAGAAAGGGGCCGGGCCTGTATCTTCTCCCCCACATAGCGGTTCAATCACCAGTGTTGATCTCTTCTCCACGGAATAGTTAGTTATACTTGTTCCGGACTGCAGTCCCTTCAGACTGAAATTTTCATTGATGTTTGACACATCACGTATCATTGATCATTATTTTACACTGCTGGGGGCTGTCGGGCATTGCCTCCTCACTGATTATTTCTCATGTTGCTTTGTTTCCTGATAGTAATGCATCATGTTGTACAATGGCATTTCCAACTAGGAGTTTTACTGGATGCATCTGGTTATGGTTTGATGGGGGTGGTGCCTTTAGTCTACGGACGTGAAGTTGGGTGAGGGGAGGGGATGGGCAATATTCACAGATGTTTCTCTGGTTCTAATTTGCATAACGTTTGTTGCTACATTGTGCTGCATGTCTCCACTACTGTCATACTGCTCTTTCACATCTTTCATGAAAATGACAACATCACCAGACTTAGCCAACCACATCTGTCTTTCCTTAATCACCTGGGGGCACATGCATCATTGTTCCGTTTTGCGATTCGTAAATTGCGATTTTTAAGGAATCGCAATTTGCGAATCGCAAAACGGGATGCATCATTTTTTTTAGTTGACTTAAGGAATCGCTAAAAAACGCAATTTCTTGCGAATTTGCAAAAAATTGTGATTTTTTGCAAATTCGCATTTTGCGAATTAGCAAAAAATTCGCAAAATTGCAAATTCGCATTTTGATGCATTGGATTGAGGACACACCCAGTAAGCCTACACACTAATTGAATGCACCTGAGACCTAGTTTGAACTAGAGAGTGGCAGTTGGTCAGTACAGCTTTGTTTGCTGCACCAGGAGGACTGTTTTTGAGAGCTGCAGAGGGAGAAATGGATTCAGAAATTGGAAGTCAAGACCTTCATGCTCGAAAAAGGAAGATGAAGTTCAGTGAGCAGGAGTTGCAGTTATTAATACAGGAGGTCTCTCCGAGGCAGGAAGAGCTTTTTGGAAAATTGTCTTTGAAGGTCGCAGAAGCAGTCAAAAGAAAACATTGGCTGGCCATTCAAGCCAAGGTAAATGCTGTGGGGTTGCCCACCGAGATATCACCAACCTGCAAAAAAGGTGGTATGACTTACGCTCTCACGCAAAAGAAAGGATTGTGACAAGGATCAAAAGTGCAAAGAAAACTGGTGGAGGCACTCCCAAGGACACACCAACTACCCCCTTGAGGATTTGGTTGAAGGGACCCTTGTCACTGAAGCAGTGATTGGAGTGATTCAGATAGACACCTCTGAGCATGCTCGCACTTCACAAGGTATGTGTATATTGTAAATTAGATAAACTTTACATTTTCATTTGTTTGGTTTGCAAAATGTAATGACACATAGTAGTAAAGCTCATGTTCAAACCCCTTTAAGAATAGGACACTTTGCTTTGGCTTAAGGCAGTTTAAAAAGCATTTTATTGAAGGAAGCAGTGCATCATGGGATATGTAGTTTTTTCAACATGATTTTCATAAGGTTCTTAAAATTTCATATTTACAAGTAAGAAATTAAACATCACAAAAGGAATACTTAAAATGCTTGCAGTTAGCAATTGTATTTGTAAACAAATGTACATTTTACTGCACATTAAAACATGTTAGTTTAAATCATACATATACTGAATGCACTTTATCATTTGTAGATTTTGATAAGGAAACAGAAATAAATGTTTCTGAAGAAACCAACATGGATTTCCAGTACACATTTGATCCAAAGTCAGAAACATCTTCAACACCTGTGCACAGCTTCTGAATTCAGACACTGAGGAAGAAAATAATGTGCCTGAAGTTGAAAAGAAAATTTCTGCAATCTCTGACAATACTAATAAACAGTCAAGTCGGCGCAAAAGACTTCAAAAATTCTTCATAAGAAGAACAAGGTCATCAAATCAAAGTGACTTCATAGACGATAACACCCTTGCAAGTTTTGTAGAATTAAAATCAAGGGAAGGATATGAGAATTATGAAGGGGAAACTCAGTGATATCAGTGAAAATATTACTGCAATGAATATAAATTTTACTACACTAACAAAAGTGATTGAAGGTGCACATAAGGCCTCATGTGACAATTTTGACCGAATAGCAAGTGCATTGGAGAACATTTGTCATGGAATGGAAGGCCAGAAGATTGCAAATTGCAATAGGCACATGAGGTCAATGATGAGCATGCTCACATATGCCAGGGCATTAAATAGAGTTACTACCAGCAATGCACGACTAATGAAACATACAATTTCCATTCAAAAGGACATTCGGCAATGTTGTGGGGTACTCTGTGAAGGTATGCTGTCTAAGAGAAGTGCTGCTACTGAGATGCAGCCTAAAGAAAATCTTAATAAATCTGATGAAGGGGGTCAAACATCGATTATGATGTAAGCAATGACAAATTAAACCTAAAGATTTGCCAGAACGCCGTAGTGCAAGAGATCAAGACATGAGTACAGGAAAACCAAAAAATTCTGAGAATGTCAAAACTAAAGCTTTAGGTTTGCATGGAAGGAAGAAATGATTTTCATTATTATTTTGCTACTATTGTCATGATTTCATCTAATTCTGAAAATTAGACATTGTCTGATTGAAGTTTGTTTTCACTTTATTTTTATTCTATGTAGCATTGCATTAAGAAAGTCTCTAAAAAATCTAGACAATGCACTCTGTGAAACCCCCCCAGCAACAGCAATGACACCTTGAAAGGAGCCAGAGGCTAGAAGATGCAGACAACATAACACCTGTACATGGGTGGGTATGGCTTGAGTCTTAGCTGTTTGCCTCTGCAATATGGGGTCTAATTCTGCTATCAGATCTAAAATTGAGTCTGCATTAAGCCTATACTTATCATATATGTCTGCCTGTGTCTGCCCAAACAAAGTGATGCGCAATCAAAAAATTCTTTCATTAAGTATTCTTCTCCTCCTCCCTGCTGCTCTCAAACGCCACCTACGTGCCAGCACAATCACTGCTGCCATCCTGGAAGAGTTCCTGATGGTCTGTGAAACCCCTTTTTTAGTTGCCAAATCAATTGCACATGTTTCTGTTTTAGAAAAAAAAATAACACCTGCTCACACTTCTTCTTAATTTAGTAATTCTTAATAGCGATTTCTATGAAAATCGCAACTAGCGAATTTTCATGCATTCCGCTTTTCGCAATTTTTTTCAGGAATCCTTAGTTTTGCGAATTTAAGTAAACTCAGAATCCCGTTTGCGAAAAAATAAGGAATCGCAAAGCCAATTGCGATTCCTAATTATGAAAAAAATGATGCATTCAAAAAACAGAAATTGCATTGGCAAACGGCAAATTTTAGCGATTCGCACTGTTTGCGAATGCAATTTCTGTTGATGCATGTGCCCCCTGGAATGTTAGGGGTCTCAATAACAATAAAAAAGGAAAACATGTTCTCCAATACCTATGAAGGTATCACATGACATGGCGTTCTTGTAGGAAACTAACCTTCTGACATCCACAAATACTAATTTTGCAGCTAGCCAGGGCCCACACTGCTATTTTTCCAATTATAGCTCATATGCTCTTGGCACAGCGATATTCATGCACAAACGACTCCCCTTCCACTTACACAACACACACTGAGATGCAGATGGTCGCCACACCATAGTGACTGGAAAATTGATGGGCCACACTGTCACATTGGTGTGCTTATATGCCCCCAACACAGACAGTCCTGAATACTTTAACGAACTCCATGCTTTGGTTCTCCCAGGGGCTCTGAGCTCATATTGATGGGGGGAGATTACAATCTGCTATTACACCCCACACTAGACAGCTTTTTTACCGCCCCAGACACCAAGCCCCTAGCGCGACATGCCCTCACAGAACTGTGAGAATCATTGAATTTGTTTGACACCTGGAGACGTCGTAAATCCCACAGTTAGTTCATACACATATTACTCAGCACAACATAATACCTGGACCAGGTTGGACTATTGGATATGCTCCTCCAGATTAACCACCTGGTATACTTCCATCACGGCGCTCCCCAGAACATATTCTCATCCTTCCCCTGTGTTGCTCCAGGCTTGTGTCCCCAGGCCCGAAGGTCATTGAAGACAGTGTGGGTTCCCAGCTAGGGCCTTGAATGAGGACCTGTTTTTCACTGAGATTAGCGAGGCAATAATTGAATATTTTGAATTAAACACGCATCAGTAGACACCTGGCCAGTACTCTGGGAGGCCTTTAAGGCTTTCATTAGGGGAGTTCGCATTGCCAAACAGGCAGGAGTGTTAAAAGATCTTAGGGGGACTCTACCCCGCCTTCAGAAGCAGTTGGAAGCAATAGACCTAATGCAACTCCACTCCTTTCAACCTGATGGTATCAGGCGACGCCTGGCACTACTCACAGAATTTTGTGAAGCTGCAGGTTGGGAAATCCATTTCCTGAGCAAATACGCTACCGCCCGCCATTATGGCGAGGGGGCGAGACCAGGATGCACTCTGGCAGGACTGTTGAGACCCGGTTATGAAAAATCCTATATCATTGAACTCCACACACTGTCAAGGCAACTCCTAGCCAATACTGAAGATATCATGGATGAATTCCTGACATATTACAGCACACTGTACACTTCCAAATCCTTACATAATCTGGCCAAGCAGGAAAAATATCTCTCAGAGATAGCTCACCTGGAAAAGTACATGCAGAATTTCTTGGCAGAGCCCTTCTCTTCTGATGAGATATTAAGATCGATCGAAGCATTAAATGGGTCCACCTCTCCAGGTCGGGACGGCTTCACTGGCGACTTTCACAAATCCTACAAAGATCTCCTGAACCTCAGACTACTAGAAGTTTACAATGAGGCACTAGAGCGGAATGAGCTTCCACCCACACTCCGAGAGGCCGTGATAGTTTTGCTTTCTAAACCAGGGAAAGGTCTGCTGCTCTGTGGATCCTACAGGCCGCTATCGTTATTAAATTTCGATTATAAAATACCAGCAAAAATGATAGCGCTGTGACTCTCTCTGCTGCTAGACAAATTCATCTCCCCCACTTAATCAGGGTTTGTGCCTCATTGGTCCACTTCCCTAAATTTAAGGATGCTATTTGCGGTATTGCACAGAATTAATCTGCAGGTCCCTGCTGCGGCAATTCTTCTAGACACTGAGAAGGCTTTTGATTCCTTGGAATTGCCATTTTTTTATTATTATATTGTGCGCAGGATGGGAATGCCCATGGGATTAATTAATCTCACTGCTCTTTTGTATTATGCCCCGACGGCTAGGATCCTTCTCAGTTGCACAGAGTATCGTTCCTTCTCCTTCTGAAGAGGTACTAGGCAAGGTTGTCCATTATCACCATTTTTGTTCATTTTGGCAATGTATCCCCTGGTCCGACATTTCCAGGAGCGACATCTGCAGAGAGGATTCCAGTTTCTAAGAACCCTTATGAATATTCATTCATACTGTGTGAGTCTATTGATGGAGGTATATGACTCTATTATTTAGGAGAGACACTCCTTCTGCACCCAGGACTAGAACTTGGTAAAGGTTCAATCCTAAAAGGCTTGTTACAGTGTAGTGTAGCAGAGGTAATGTAGATGAAGGGGTACAATGTTACTGGGGCCTATATTAGGGTACCTATATAAAACATAACAATAGCTTCCCAAAGATATTCCTCAACATTTGCCCTGATCTGTATTTGAGGCAAGATTATGAGAAGTGTTGACAAAACACAGTTAGCCTCAAAACATTTGAAGTTGAGTGCAAAACCAGCAACTTTGAATAAAAAGTGGTCATCTTGAAAAGTCATTTGCCACTGAGCATGCTCACTGAAGTGAGGTAAAAGCCTGCGCTCCACATTTATTAGAACAACAATGGCCAGCACAAAATGGCCCCCGCTCTGAGGGGACGATGCACATTGAAGATAAGAGAATGAGGAAAACGGTGTTTAAAAGTGGATTAAAATCATGCATGTTCCACCTATGCCCACCATCCTCATGCAATGAGTTAGTGAGAATGTCAGCGAGTTGAGCTGTGGCATGAAAAGAAACTCTCCCCGGTGTTGCAGAACCTCACTCAGAAGCCACCATCTTCGCCGTGCACCAAGTCATGCTCTTCGATTCCATAAAATTGTGAAAAGACGCCCTTTGAATGTCCACTGTTGTTTAAAATGGAAAGGAGTAATGGCAAAGACAACTCAGCCGAAATTTTGTTTTGCACTCAGGTGCAAGAGAATTTTGTGTTTCAAAGTTTAAATGTGTATATTCACTTTGCCTAGTAAAATTATTTGTGCTTGTCTTCTATGGGATACATTAATATGCCAATGCTGGGTTACAGTGCATTCGTCATTATATTCACTAAGGGCCTAATTCACAAAGGCAAACTTACACGTTTGTTTAAGTTTATGATTGTTTGCCATTCACAAAAGGATTTACTAGTAGTATCTTTACTAGTACGGAATCTCTGCACATAAAAAGTTAGGACAGTCCTATATTTTTATGTGCAGAGACTCCCCACTCGTAAATATGCTATTCGTAAACCCCTTTGTGAATAGCAAACAATTGTAAACGTAACCAAAAGTGTAAGTTGACCCTTGTGAATCAGGCGCTGACTTCGTATCCTGTATGTTTTGAATGAGTTAAGTGAACACACCCTAATATTTATCGGTATTGGTAGTCCCTGTACTTAGAAAATACTCCAGAAAACATACCTGCAGCACCAGTCCGGAGCCGTGAGGGAAACGGCTGGGTGCTTCTTTCTCCTTTACCGTGCCGTGAGGGAAACGGCCAGCGATACTCAGGGTGGCTGCAACTACAACTCCCAGCAGCCCCGGGGACACAGGGCGCACCCGTGATGCCTCAGCCTGTGCCCGGAGGTGCTAGAAATTCGGCGATGGCCCCCTGCAGCGCAGGACGCCAGAAAACTTACCTGCAGCACTAGTCCGGAGCCGTGAGGGAAACGGCTGGGTGCTTCTTTTTCCTTTACCACACCATGAGGGAAACGGCCAGCAAGACTCGGGTGGCTGCAACTACAACTCCCAGTAGCCCCGGGGACACAGGGCGAACCGTCCGTGACACCTCAGCCTGCTCCCGGAAGCGCTAGAAATTTGATGAGCACCCCCTGCAGCGCGGGGCGACAGAAAACTTACCTGCATGCCCAGTCCGGAGCCATGAAGGAAACGGCTGGGTGCTTCTTTCTCCTTTACCGCGCCGTGAGAGAAATGGCCAGCGAGACTCTGGGTGGTGTAAATACAACTCCCAGCAGCCCCGGGGACACAGGGTGCACCGGTGATGCCTCAGCCTGCACCCGGAGGTGCTAGCAATGAATGCCAGAAAGCTTACCTGCAGCACAAGTCCGGAGCAGTGAGGGAAACAGCTGGGTGCTTCTTTCTCCTTTACTGCGCCGTGAGGGAAACGGCCAGCGAGAATCGGGTGGCAGCAACTACAACTCCCAGCAGCCCCGGGGACACAGGGCACACCCGTGAAGCCTCAGCCTGCGTCCGGAGGCGCTAGAAATTTAGCGAGCACCCCTCACACCGCGGGACGCATGTGGGCGTTGCCTAGGCAAAGCCCGGACGAAGGAGGGCACGTCTGTGCCCGTCCTGGACCGTTCGAGGCCGGGCAGGACCACCCCCTGACATTGCCATTTTTGAAAATAGCTGGATCCTGTAGTGGTGAATGGGGTGTCTTTTATTGTTATTTATTGAATGCTTGGGGCAAGCAAAAACTATGGGTAAACAAAATCCAGCCCCGTAGTACGTAATGCCACCTCTATTGACACCATGTTGGAGAGGGCGATGAATATAGCCAGCACCAAGATTGAGCTGACTGAGAGACGATTGTCCCTGGGCCTCAAAAAACCCCAATCTGTAAGGCCAATTGAGAACACTGATACAAGCGATCCTCAATTAATGTCACACAGTGAGGTTGACCTTTGCCCACACCCACTAATTGGAGAGAACACATTGGGCATGGAAGGCTCTGGCCTCACAGGAGCAACAGTAGACTCAGCATCTGGGAGTTGCCCAATTGATATTTTAGCTGTGGCCTCCTCAGACATTTCCCCTAATCCAGAAGTATGCAGAGCGAAAAGGAAGAGGAAGGCAATGAAACCAGCCTGCTCCAAATGGAAACAACCTCCATGCTTGAATTCACAACGCACAACATTAAATACTTGGATTAAGGGCACAAAGACTCTAGTAGATTTAGTCCCTAGTAGGTACTCAATTGATTCAGTTTCATTGGATATTTTAAGTAATTCTGTATATACTCAACCGGAATCTACACAGACTGCTTTCTCTAATTTTACACTAGGGGACACTGCTATAAACATTATTATTGATACATTGTACAAACGTGTTAAAGGGCTTGTGGATTCAAATTTTGCAAAATTATGGAAGCGCTTAGATCAATTGGAATCTTTAACCCTTAAGGCTAAATCTCCTTATAAGGAACAAAAACAGTTATTTCAACAGGCTAGTCTTCAGGAGAATTTAGCTCAGAGTGGGATACAAGTGTCCCCAATTGCAAAGTTGCTATCTGCCCCTAGTGACACCAATAGTAAAACTAAAGATCCTACAGTCTTTAAAACATGTACTGGATCTGCCAATACTACTAATACTCAAAACATAGCCCTTAATGACACCCATGTTGCCTCGACAGTTTGTACAAGTACTGTCTCCAATAATACAAATGGGCATGCTGAGTTAAATAAGGATGTTTTAAATATACCCCCTGCATCCTGCCCGTATGTTCTGATTCTCTCAGGGGTACCCCCATTGGAGAAAAAAAAATTAGAGTCCTGGGAACAGCTACGGAATAAAAGTGTGGATTGGCTGGCTAAATATAAAGGGTATAGGAGGTCTGACATACATGATTTTTTAATGGTACGAAGGGTAGGTTGGGTGGGACCAGCAGAAAAAACTATTGGGGGTGATTGTATTGTCATCAACCTTCGCCGACCAGGCATCGTAAGATCAATACTGGCTGTTAGAGAGACTAACTGTCCCTTACCCACAAACATCTGTGCACTACCCATTGGCTTTTTCTATAGACAACCACCTGCACAGCGTCCACTTATTAGCCCCTTTTACCAGACGGTAAATAGGTTCTCTGCCATCTCTGATTTAGACACCCTTGACTGACCCCTATCTAAATCTCAACCAACTGAATCTGCCTTCGTGGTACTGGTGGAGAATTTTAAAGCCAATATCGACACTGAGGCTGAAAATATTTCCCTAAATGATCACTCTGATTCATTACTACAGGTGCTGAGTTGGAACGTGGCCGGTCTGGCCTCTAAACTAAACATCGAAGAATGGGTCAACATGATAAATAAATATGATATCCTCATGTTCCAGGAGACCTGGGAAACCAAAGAGTTATATCTCGAAGGATATGAGTGTTTAATATTATACCTCCCTATCCTAAGCATGGCAGACCTTCGGGTGCCCTATCAATATGGGTTAGTATTGCATCGGGGTAGAGTAAAATCAATTCCCATCAAAAATACCAATTTCCAAGTATTGATGTATTCACGGGGGTCTCTATTTGTTTAATTCATTTCCATAACAATGATTTTTTACCTACACCTAATGTTAATTTTGTTAACCTTTTTAATTTTATTTCGGATATGGATAATTTCCTGGGAAAGTATAAACCGGTAAGGATATGCTAGGGGGCGATTTAAATGTGAAGATTGCAGGGGGTAATATTGTGAGCCCCACCGAGCATATCTAAGTCACTCCATGCAAGAGAGGATATGAATTAATAGACCACCTATCAAATAGTAGTCTTTTAAATGTTATGGATATCAAAGCTGTAAATAATGAGGATAATCCAACACCTACTTATAGAGTGTTCGGACGAGCCTCAACTATAGATTATGTTTTTATATCAGCACTATTACAAGACCACCTGGTTCTGGCAGAGGTTAGGGCATCTACCTTTGGGGACCACAACCCAATCTCAATCTCAGTCTCTTTTAGGGTGGCCCTGAGACCCAATATAAGAAAGGAGCCAGGGGATAGTAATATAGAACCCTCCACTGACAACTTAAGAGTTAAATGAAAGGGCATGGATTGCCCGAAGGTGTTTCAAAAGATGGTAAAAACGTACCCATTGCTTTGTGAGACGTGTCTCACATTGGCCAAGCCTAACCCAGAGGCAGTCTCTGCTTTTGTTTCACTATGTGCAGGTATTAAAGAATTGATTTCTAGACTTGTAGCCACACCTAAACCTGACCCCAGGTGGTTTGATAATACTTGTTCTAAGGCAAATAGGGAACTCAGAGCCGCGTTAATAGTTTTTCCCAGAGATCCCAACCTTATTAGAGTGTTAAGGCACACTTATAAGAGTATAGTAAAGCATAGGAAAGATTTGGTTTTAAAAGAGCATTGGAGTAACCTGGACTGTGCTGCTAAGCTTAATAATACAAATGTTTTTTGGTTAGCCACTAAGTCATTGAGAGCGTTTGGCAATACATCCACCCTATTAAGCGCAATATAACAAGCGAAGCGTGGGTAGCCATTTTTCAAAGATTTATGCTTCCACTTCTCAATGTGAAGATATTTTTGAAAATCACACCCTCGTTCAAATCCAAATATCTCTGTCAGAAGTCGAGGATGCAATAAATCAGAGCCTGGGAAATAAAGCCCCCGGCAAAGGGTTGGGCTACCCATCAACCTTATAAAATCAAAGAAAGAGTTTTGGGCTCCTCTGCTACTCAATGTTTTTAATAATTTAAAAATAACTAAAATACCAAATACCTGGTCCACATCTTAACATTTTAAAAAGGGAGATAAATCTAATCCAAGCTCCTACAGACCAATCTCCCTAATCGATAACACTCTCAAGATACTGGGGAGGATCTTATTTAACAAAATCAGAACTTGGGCAGAGGATGGAAATGTATTATATAAATGCCAGTTAGGTTTCCGAAGTTATCTTGGAACAGTGGAACAGTGTCTGAACCTTAATTTAATTGTAGGGAAATATACCATTGCCCGACATAGTCCACTCTATCTGGCATTTATGGATCTTACATCCGCTTTTGATTTTGTTAATAGATCCAGGCTTCGGCAAAGCCTTTTAAATTATGGGTTGGATAAAGCCATGGTGCATTTTTTAGCATTTTTACATAGGAACCTAAGGGCTCGGGTGAGAATAAGCATGGATGGAGCAGAGTCAGGGGACATTGTAGTTGGAAGAGGCATCAAATAAGGGTGCCTTCTTGCCCCACTTTTATTTATTTTATATGTCAATGAGTTACATAATGGACCAAACTACAGATGTCCCAATAATTAATGGTAACAAACTGTCCACCTTACTATACGCAGATGATGCTGTTTTAACTGGGCGAACACCCAATGCTCTTCGAAGATTTAGTTAGGGGTTTTGTAGCTTGTATGAATAGTCTGAATCTTTGCACAAATTTTAAGAAATATTTTTTAATGTGTTGTGGCCCTAACAAATGTCTCATTAACACTATTACCTTGGGATCAGATTCCTTTCTAAGCACTTGAACATTCCCGTATCTGGGTTTACAATTTTCAGATAATGGTGTTGTAATTGGCCCGGCCGCGTTAGCGATTAGCTGAACCTACACGTTGTCCTCCTTAACTTGACTGTATATGAAAACGCCATTTTGAATGTTCCAGCGGCCATCTTAGATCATGAGCGGCCTCGTGGCCGACGTGCCCTTTAGTCCGTTGTCCGTTCCGCTGACCACTCCTTTTCTGCCCAGCAACAGGCTATTTTTAGTACTGGTCAAACTGCACATGCGCAGTTCCCACTGACCCGTAACCCTCCTGGAATGTGCACCAAACTGACCAGCGGAGTTGTGCCCCCTCCAATGAGCTGGCAGTATTCCAAAACATGACCATATATGTCCTTAAATGTGTCTTAAACTTGTGCCGCCTATCTTTTATTACCCCAAAACTGTATATAAACGGGGTCACACCGGTGTTCGGTGTGATACCTCTAGCATTACCGAAGGGTGCTGTCTGAGTGTACCACCACCCCATGGGGTCTTAATAAACTTGTTCTTTGCCTTTTACAGCTTCCGTGCCAACAGTTCTTGAATGTAAGTGGGTTATCTTTGGAGTGTGTAGGCCTTGGGAACCCCGAATTACTTCAATTGGCGACCACGAAGGGACTCATCGGCGACTCGGATGCCCGAAGGAGAGGTCGTGACGAAGGCTTGGAAACCCGCCATGGGCGCGCGCTGCCACGAGTGACCCGAGTCTTGGCTGCCACAGTGTTTTTCCTTTCCTTCCGATCTGACCTTCCAGGTGGCGCCGGTCTCCGACTGAGTTCCGAAGTGTCTGCATCGCTGAGAAAGTGCCGTTTGGCTGATTTGGCTTACAAGACCTTGGCAGTGGGAATCTGGACATTTGGGAACTTGGGTAAGCTTCGTGATCGGTAAGGCAGTCTTCGGACGCTTACTGAGGTCCTATGATCTGTGTTCGGTAAGGTAGTCTTCGGACGCTTACTGAAAATCTGTGTTTTGTGACCGGTAAGGTAGTCCCCGGACGCTTGCCGAAGTCCTATGATCTTTGATTTGAGTTAGCTAACATTGTGAATTTGTGATCTTTTGAACTTATATGTGTAGTGCACTTCACATAGGCAGGCATGTAGAGATGTTTCTCTAACTTTGTTTTTCCTTTGAGCGGCACAATCGTGTGGAGAACTGTAAGTGCCATTTTGTCCGGTGTCACGCTTTCGTGATACTTTTTGAACATGCCTGTTTTCAGCACACTCCGAGGAATGTGTTGTCTTGGTGAAGGTACCTCAATTAGGTTAGCGGAATCACAGCCGGCTCCCCCAGAGGGAACTCCAAATAGGGACATGTATATAAAATTTGGCCTTCCCCCTATTATGTACAGTAAATTATGGCATAAATACACCAAGGCCGATCCTGAATTGCAATGGCCTCTACACGGGTCGTATGATTTGAGTAAAATACAATTTGTAGAGCAATGTATGTTTCAACGACAGTCTAGACAAAACATGTTTGATTGTGTGCGAATGTGGGAGAAAGCGGCGCGTGAGCGAATGAAGCGTGAGGTTGCCTTGGCGGACAAAGAGCAGCGCAAGGCTGCTCGGGATAAGGCTTTACAGCTTGAGGAAAAGGAGGCTCAGGAGAAGAAAGAAAGGGAGGAACGGGAACGTAATTTGCAAACGACTGGTCAATTTCCTATTCGTCGACCACTCTATCCTGTCCTTAATAATGATATAGATGATTTTTCTTTGCTAGAATGGTCACCGCCTCCGTATGTTTTGCCGACTGCTCCGAAGGAGGATTCAGGGGATGACGGACGGGATAAGTCGGAAAAGAAGGGTATATCCGCTCTCAGGTTCACTGCGGAGAGGTCCGCTCATCTGCGCAGTTGGGCTCGTAAAGTGAATAAGCGTAGTATTACTCAGGAGCAATTGTTAACAGAAAAGAAAGGGTGGTCGGATCTTGAACTGATGTACTTTTTGTCTAGTCTGGCGGATGAAGTTGTAGGCGCATATCGTGATCTTTCTGATACGTTTGAACCAAAAGCATTGTCCGTGTATCGTGAAAATTTGACCAAAGGTGATTTTGATCTTTCAGATGTTGATGACCTGTTTGCACAATTGATCAAGCTGCGGGATGAGACAACCCGATTGCAGGAGGAGCGGAAAAAGAGGCAAAAGGAGTCCGAATTGGAGACTAATGGGCAGGCCAAAGAGTGTTCTCTCCGTGGTTCAGATAAGAGTTCTGCGTTGCATGTTATGCCTATGCGTGAAGCCGCACCTTTGTATGTTCCGCCAAAAGGGGAAGGAACGGATGATGATAAATTGTCGAAGGATGCGAAAGGGTATTTCTTGTATAATTGGGTATATACGCCGTGGAATAGAGCGGATGTCATGGCATTGAAAAATTCTTTACCTGATCTTCGAAAGAATCCGGCGGCATTTTATGAAGGGGTGGAGGGGGCTATATTGTCTTGTGTGTTGACTCTCGTAGACATAGATTTGTTTTTTGGGCTAATATTACCACCTGATATGTGGAGGCAGATTCGTAAAAATAATGACGAAACGATATTGGGGGGAACATGGAAGGAAATAAATGCTGCAGATTTAGACAGAGAACCAGCCTGTAAGCCTTGCCAGTTAATTCTAGATCTGCCGGCAGCTATCTTGAATAAATTAAAAACGCTTGTTCCCTCCAAAAAGATTGATTGGACTATGCTAACATCGTGCAAGCAGAAACCCGATGAAACGGTTTCAGATTTCTTTACACGGTTCGAGGAAGCTTTTCATGATTACAGTGGTCAATCTTTAACAGATGATACAGGTCGGCATTTGTTTGTAGATAAGTATGTAGCTAATCTCCTTCCAGAGATTGCAAAGCGATTGAAGTCGAGTGAAAGTTCCTGGGCCACGGTGACCCCTGCGTCTTTGTTAACTATGGCTCAGTATTATGAGCGGCAGGAAGTGGAGGCTAAAGAAAGTGTAGAGAAAAAGGCGAAGGAATTGAAAACGAAGGTGATGTTGGCGCAAGTTCGGGGAACACAGGGTAGAGGGAATGATAGAGGTAGACGAGGTGGAGGAAACGCATCGTATGGTCGTACGGATATTGCGGAGGATCAGTGTGCTTATTGTAAGGAGTTTGGGCATTGGGCCGAAGATTGTCCGGTACTTCGTGAACAGCGTAGTCAGCGTGGTCGAGGAAGTGGAAGGTCGAGAGGAGGTTATACTGGAGCGAGAGGTAGCGGAGGTGATCGTAGACAGGTTGAGGAGAGGGGCCGTGGCCAGGACGAACGAAATACGTTCGATAGACGGAATCCATATCAGATTTTGGAAGGAGCGAATGTGGAACACCAGGATTATGTGCATGCATAGGATTGCGTAGGATGGGGTAAGGAATCAGTTGAAGTGCCGGTAGATCAGCAAGGTCCATATGTAACAGCGGGTATTTTGGGTTCTACTGATCAATTTCTAGTCGACACAGGAGCTACTCGTAGCGCTCTGTCGAAAAACGTGGTTACGAGGGCTCCCCTGTCTGGCGAAATGATTACGTGTGTAGGGTTTGATGGCACACCCTCCCCCAGCCCATTGTCCAAGCCCCTTGCACTATGCATTGACAAATACTTTAGCTTTGGTCAATTTTTGTTATCACCCCATACCCCAGACAATATCCTGGGGATTGATTTGCTTAAATATTTTCGAGCAACAATACACTGCGCTCCAGAGGGAGTGCGGGTTATTCTGAACGACAATTACCCTGACCCTGATGATTGCCCTGACCCTGACAGATTTTATGCCATTTTAGACATCCCTGCTCTGGCTTCCCTGCCGCACACGTTGTGGGCGACCTCAGATACGGATGTGGGAGAGATGCGCATTCCACCAATACACATTACTGTTAAGGAGGGGGCTCCTCTACCATGAGTGCCACAGTATAAGATTTCGAGAGAAGGTGAAATTGCACTGACTCATATTGTTCAGGATTTGATTTCTGCGGGGGTGGTGGAGGAGGTCCCTTATAATGTTTGTAACAGCCCTATTCTACCGATTCTTAAGAGAGACACTGATGGCAAGATCTATCGATTTATTATCGATTTGCGAGAGATTAACAAAATTGTCATTCCCCAATATCCGGTGGTGTCTGATATTACGACCTTGCTCACCTTAGTTCCACCGACAGCCACCACCTTTAGCGTTATTGATTTAAAGAATGCGTTCTTTTCCATCCCTGTTCATCCTGATAGCAGATATCTGTTTGCTTTTACGCTCAATAATAAATCGTATAGATTTTGCCGTGTTCCCCAAGGATATACCGAAAGTCCTAGCATCTATAGCCAGGCTTTGAAAAGGCAGCTAGATTCGTTTAAATTGCAGTCCGGCGTAGCGCTCATCCAGTATGTGGATGACCTTCTACTTGCCGCTGACTCCTATGTACAATGTGAACAGAGTACACTTGCGTTGCTTTCCTTTTTGGCGCAAAACAATCACAAGGTTTCGAAGAAGAAGCTCCAATACTGTAGACCCCAGGTGACGTACCTCGGTCATCTGTTGTCTAAGGAGGGGCGTGCATTAACATCTGATCGAATTCAAGCAATTCTAGACACACCAGTCCCCCGCACCCAGAGAGATGTACGTGCCTTTATAGGGTTGACATCTTTTTGTAGGCAATGGATCATGGGTTTTTCGCATATCATAAAACCATTGCTAGCATTACTGTCCAAAGCCACACCAATGCCTCTTGAGTGGACAGAAGAATGTCAGAAAGCTTTTGAGCAGTTGAGGCAGGCCCTTTGCTCCGCACCCGTGCTAGGTACACCAGACTATACGAAACTTTTCACATTGTACGTGCACGAGAATGATGGGTGCGCGTTGTCAGTGTTAGTGCAATTGCATGGGGATAAGCAGAGACCATGTGCATACTTCTCTGCAATTTTGGATCCTGTAGCACGAGGGTTGCCAGGGTGTTTTCGAGCGGTAGCAGCAACTGCAGTAGCCATACGACAGAGTGAGGGAATAGTGTTATCACACAAATTGTTGGTATTAGTTCCTCACGCAGTAGATGCCCTGTTAAACCAAACTAAGACCCAATATCTCACGAGTGCACGGCTAACAGGATACGAGCTGACACTCTTGGCGCCACATATTACATTGAAAAGATGCGCTACTTTGAACCCTGCCACTTTATTGCCCTATCCGGCCGAGGAGGGTCAGGAAGAAAAACATCATGACTGTGTTTTCCTGACCGAGGAACAGACAAAGGGTCGTGTTGACTTACAGGATGTGCCACTTCCAGATGTGGATGGGGAACTGTGGGTTGATGGATCGTGCCTAAGGCTGCCAGATGGCACGACTTCCGCAGCATATGCGATCACGACACTTAAGACAGTGGTAGAAACAGCTAGGATACCACAAAAATCAGCTCAGGCAGCAGAGCTGATAGCTTTAACAAGAGCCTGTGAATTGAGTGCCGGATTATGTGTGAACATATACACGGACAGCCGGTATGCCTTTGGAGTGGCCCACGACTTCGGGCTTCTTTGGAGAGAACGCGGGTTTCTGACATCACACGGAGAGCACATTATGCACGGAGAGCTAGTGCGTGATCTCCTAAATGCGTTGCTTGGCCCTAAGAAAGTAGCGATAGTAAAGTGCAGTGCCCATAAAAAGATTACGGATAGAGTGGGTCAAGGAAATGCCTTTGCAGACAGTATAGCAAGGCAAACGGCTATGTCCCGAACTAGCTCCCCCATGTACGTGGTACAATCACAGGCTGAGCGATGGAATGATGCTAGAGCAGAGATACGGGATATCCAAAAATCAGCCACAGAATCTGAAGTTGCGGCTTGGGCAGCAGATGGGGTACTAGATGACGAGGGTTGTTGGAGAAGCAAAGACATGGAGAAGTGGAAATTGCCTGCGGCTTACTTACAGGCGATGGTCCAGATGACACATGGACTGGCTCATGTCGGAGCTCTTGCAATAACTCGGCTTTTAACACGAGTTTGGGAACATCCCGAGATTGCTAATACTGCAACGAGAGTAGTGCAGACCTGCCTGGTGTGTTTGCAACACAATCCTGGAAAGGGGACCCATACTCCGAAAGGAGGTTTCGTTCCACCTTCGGCACCATTTGAAGTGCTTCAAATGGACTACATCCAGCTCGAGCGCTGCAACAACTTGAAGTACGTCTTAGTGGTGGTGTGTGCTTTTAGCAAATGGGTTGAGGCCTACCCCACGAAAGACAATACAGCTTTGACAACAGCTAAGGTGTTGCTTAAGGAATTCTTTCCTCGCTTTGGAGTTTGTAAATTTTTGTGGAGCGATAATGGGCCCCATTTTGTTGGAAAGATTGTGGAATATGTACTGAAGGGGTTAGGGATTCAGCAGAAGTTCCTCGCTGTATTCCACCCTCAGTCAGCAGGTTTGGTCGAGCGGTATAATGCCACGTTGAAGCTCAAGCTGGCCAAAATTGTGGCGTCTACATCATTGAAGTGGCCAGATGCGTTGCCGCTAGCACTACTATCTCTTAGATCAGTACCCCACTCACGAACCGGCCTTACGCCCTATGAGGTGGTGTTTGGCCGCCCTATGAATATTTGGGGGGTGCCCAAGCCGCGATTAATACATGATGTGCCTTGTGTTATGATGAATGATTATTTGGCACGATTAACAAATGATTTGCTCTCTATTCACCAACAGGTTCGAGAAGCGCTCCCTGACAACTCTACTGGAGAAGGCCATGATCTTCGTCCTGGTGATCACGTAATGGTTCGTTCGTTTGAGAGAGCAAGCAGTTTGGAGCCCAGGTGGAAGGGTCCCGAGCAGGTCCTCTTGGCGACCCGCACCGCAGTACGAGTGACAAACAGGAAGCGGTGGGTGCATTCGACACATTGTCGCCGTGTCTCTCCGGATCTGGTGACTCCTGCTGTGTTGACTGATTACAAGGAGATTTTGGAGAAAGAAAAGAGCCCAGCTGTGACGTCGGCCGAAGTGGAGGGAGCCTTCTCGGACCAAACTGCGATTGGGAGAGAGCGCTACAACCTACGCCCACGATAAGAAGATTTTTGTGTCCTTTTTAAATGACTGGTTGGTTACCGCTCCAGGTTTGTGAAACGGAAACCGGGAATTCCAAGGGGGGGGGATCAGTTCTGCCAGAGTAGCGACACCCGTCTTGGCCCGGAGAAGAAAACAACGGCTACCTCGGAGTTCAGCACCGCATTTTTCTTTTTAGGTATACACGTACGTGTATCTGAGACAATTTGTGAACAATTTACGCCACTTGTGACTTTGCACTAACTTTCTTGAACTATGGCATCAACGGCATCTCGTGCTAAGAAAATATTGGGTGCCTTTCTCTTTGTCTTAACTATTGTGGTGATAGCTGTTATAGCCTGGGTAGTCGAACTTGTGGTGCCTGTACGTGAACATTTGCTGCCGACTACCCCGGCACCGTCTGAACATTTTCATTTTACATTGCCATTTCATGAAGAGCGCCATCGCCAAACGTATTTGAATAACAGCTTCATTCAGATTCTTCACCACACGCATAATATGACCAATACCTCTAATTGTTGGGTGTGTGGAATGTTGCCTGGGCACCAGAAAAGAGGGGGCACCCCACTTATTCCACTCCCGTTTTCACACAATGGGTCATGCAACGCCTGGTACACCCTCCTTTTTACTTTGAGATGGCCAACTAAAGGGGGGGTGCTTTTCCGTTTGAATAAAGTATGTTTCCATGACAAAGATGGGTTTCCTCGGGCTGAGGGCACACGTTTTGAATGGGAAGAGTACAGACCTGACAATGTATCTGCCCCACGTGTATATAGCAATCAGCGAAACGTGAATGTATCTAGTGCTCATGTCATAAATGTTATTGCTACCAAAGCCGATTTATGTATTAGAAACAAGGGTACGATTGCAGTGGGGAAGAGTGAATGTAACATTACTCTCACGTTTGATAGCCCGAATGGCATTTCAATTGTTGCATCTCGAAACACATACTTTATCTGTGGAACAAAGGGGTACCATCAGCTTCCAGTGGGGTGGTTGGGCACGTGCTACGTATCGTTTGTGCTACCTCCTGTATTCATTGCCCCTCCGATGTACCACAACGATTACACATTGTATCACGATTTTGTTTTGAACAGGGTTAAACGAACTGTTGCCCTAGAGGACATTGATCAAACGGACTCTGCATTACAACAGTATGTGGACTTTAATCTGGGACTATTCTCCTTTGTGGGGGCTGCATTGAACAGCCGGAAAATCAGACGACTGACACGCGTTGTCGAGGCTGTTGCGAATGACGCTGCCGTTGCCCTGGGGAATATTACCGAGGAACTACAGATTTCCAGAATTGTCACCCTCCAAAATAGAATGGTGTTGGACGTTGTTTTGGCTGATCGTGGGGGGGCATGTAGGATTATCGGAAGCAGCTGTTGCGTATATGTCCCGGACAATTCTCCATCTGTGTACGATGCTATATCCAAGCTTCATAAAATAGCTGCTGAAATACACCCGGACAATGGAACTTGGACACTTTCAGGATGGTTCTGGTCTACGATTGCAACTTGGGGCTGGAAACTGTTGACAATTCTCTGTATATTTGTGGGAGCAATGTTTTCCATATGTTGATGTATTCAATGTGGTCCAGCTTTATGTTCAATGTGTTTATCAGCTTGTATACCATCAAGACGAGCTTTTGCCCATGAAAAAATGATGCTTCACAAGGAGGTAACACAAATAATGTTAATAGACATCGAGGACGAACATTCTGACTATGTTCACTATGAGGTAGATTCAGCTAACCGCTAAAAGGGTCGTCTGTTGTAATTGGCCCGGCCGCGTTAGCGATTAGCTGAACCTACACGTTGTCCTCCTTAACTTGACTGTATATGAAAACACCATTTTGAAAGTTCCAGCGGCCATCTTAGATCATGAGCGGCCTCGTGGCCGACGTGCCCTTTAGTCCGTTGTCCGTTCCGCTGACCACTCCTTTTCTGCCCAGCAACAGGCTATTTTTAGTACTGGTCAAACCGCACATGCGCAGTTCCCACTGACCCGTAACCCTCCTGGAATGTGCACCAAACTGACCAGCGGAGTTGTGCCCCCTCCAATGAGCTGGCAGTATTCCAAAACATGACCATATATGTCCTTAAATGTGTCTTAAACTTGTGCCGCCTATCTTTTATTACCCCAAAACTGTATATAAACGGGGTCACACCGGTGTTCGGTGTGATACCTCTAGCATTACCGAAGGGTGCTGTTTGAGTGTACCACCACCCCATGGGGTCTTAATAAACTTGTTCTTTGCCTTTTACAGCTTCCGTGCCAACAGTTCTTGAATGTAAGTGGGTTATCTTTGGAGTGTGTAGGCCTTGGGAACCCCGAATTACTTCAATGGGTCCTGGGCACCGTATCTGGCCTATGGACGGACCAACGTTTTTGAACGCAATTAACTCAGTAATAAGTCTCCCTCAACCAAAAAGAATTGATGTAGTAATGTCCCTTTTTTAAATCTAGAGGACACAATGCATACCAATTATGACTTATGGGGACGAAATCTGGGGTTTCATAGGGAGTTTCATAGGCCTGAAAAGTGTCCACACTGAAGAAAACAGATTTTGCAGGAGAATTTTAGGTCTACTAATTTCATCATCCACCTTTATCTGTCATAATGAGTTAAGACTACCTTATTTGGAGGATTATATTAGGTCCTGACCCGCCTTGTTCTGGCTAAAGGTATGGCAAAACCCGGCTGCCTCATTAACAAGGGAGATCTTGGCTGACTGTCTAAAATGCGACATGGGTTGTGACATACCGTGGCTTGCAGAAGTACAGGCAATTTGACAGCAGTTAATCGTGGCCATATCTTTTATAAACCTGATCAATTAGATGGATTTGATAGAAAGACCATCCGTAAAGTTTTATATAAACATTATGGGGATATAAGACATGCACCGGAGTCTATTAAAAGTATCTGTGGGACAGTATATACTAATGGCAGAAGAAGGCGGACCCCCATCTAATCTACCCGTTAGTTATCTCTTAAGAGATATCAATCGTTGGGAGCGAAGTCTTCTTTTTCGCATTAGATCGAGTACAATAAGATATCTGCTGTGCTTCCCCCTGGGTTATCAACCCAATATGGAAGATTTGGCTTGCCCTTGTGGCAACTTAGGAAAACAGTCTATGCTGCATTCCCTGTTTTTCTACACCTTCTATCAAAAATATGGCATGCAGCTATTGATACAGTTTTTTAGGGCAAAGGGAATAACGTATTTTAGGGTTGCATACAAAACTATTCTCCATCTTAAGGATGATGATTTAATATATTGAGTGTTCACTTTTTTGAAAATGGCTATTCGTTTGCGTTCTTCTATGAACTCCTGAACGTTGGATTATAATGCACTATATGCACTTTAGGACTCCACATTTAATTTGGGTAATATGAATAATATGTGTTCGCGGTCTTCACTCGCACTTTGCACATCAGCACTTTTATATGATGCTGCTATTTGTAACTCTAATGTGATCTAATAGTTTATCCATCTTTGCTGCTATTCCCTGAAATAGTTGCACTTTGCACATTTTGCACTTTAGTATTGAAGCAGCTATCTGAATATGTGTGAACATTTTGCAATATCTTCATTGATTAGACCCATAGTTCATTTTGTTTTACATTTTTTTAATGATGATGAATTATGTAAACGATTATGAGAAATGTTTTTACTTTTATGGATAAAGCATATCCGAATATTGACCAATGAAACTGAAACTACTTTTTTCCTTAACATTGAGAAGCTTGTCAGCTGTTTTACCAAAGCGTGTTTATTTATGCATGTTGGTCACTTTTCTAGTGAGTTAATTAGAGACATCTGGAAGATGGTTTAGGGTATCCCTATTTTAGGCTCTTTGCAAATTCATGTGGTCTTCAGGATAAAGATGACTGTCACAGGAATGTTTTCTGTGCTGTAAGGGATGTTCTGCCTCTCCACTTTGTGGAAGGAAGAAGCACAGCCGTGCACATGGAATCTGTGAGTCTGTGGAATATCACATTTGGTCCTGCAGTATTCAATTATATAGTATTGTCATTGGCAAGTGCCTTGACAGACTTAAGTTTATAGACATATCTGCACCAAAATATGATTGTGTTCTTTGGTTTGATTTGCTTCACTTGTCTACGTCTCCAATACTGGAATGTTATAAGCTATTGCGGATGGGAAGAAAGTCCTGAAACCTCCTCCTGTTTAAGTAGGTAAGAGTCTGTCCACAGGTTGTTTATGCCTTGACTTGATTTTTCACAAAAGATTACCTGGTTGGGAAGAACATACAAAATGGCAGGGAAGGATCACTTTTAAACTGGTGCTGGAATGATCACTATAGATATCTTCTTTCTTTTACATTTTTTCTGTTCCTATTGGCCACTTGAGGTTTTATCTCTTGTAAGTGTTTTACATGTTAAGGCCTTAAGGCTTGATACATGAATGTTTTGCCATTCCGAAACAAGTCACAAGGGGCCCGATGTAGGAAGGCATTTACCGGTCGGTAAATGCCTTTTCCTATGTAGGAGGCATTTATTTACAGATTCGGTATTTTTACCAATTCTGTATTTATCGAATCGGTACAATTACCGAATCGGTAAATACAGACTCTGTAAAAATACCGAATCTGTAAATTCTAATGTAGGTAGCACTGCTAGAGGCCTCTAAGAATTCGTTATTTACCACCCAATACAATTGGGTGGTAAATAAGGAATTCCTGTGTACATGCACATCTATGCATGTACACCTGTGCCATGTGGCACACATACATGCCCTAAGGGCATGTATGTGTGTCACATTGCACATAAGCTAAAAACAGGGGTGCTACAGGGTGTCAAAGTGACACCCTGTTCCCCCTGGCAGGATTCAGTATTTACCGATTCGGTAATTACCGAATCGGTATTTGCCATTGATACCTATGGGCTTCAAGGCCCATAGGAATCAATGCCAAATACCGATTCGTTAATTACCGAATCGGTAAATACCGAATCTTACCGATTCGGTAATCAATTAGGTAAAAATACCTACATCCCCAGTGCCAGTTCTTAAATACCGAATCGGTATGATTCGGTATTTAAGAACTGGTAATCTGGGATTACCTACATCGGGCCCAAGATGCCTTGTGTATGCCAAGGAAGGGCATTGGATAGTATCAATCTTAGAATTTAGGGAAATAGCTAGATCTGCATTACATACTGAGTAATTAATTAATTGTTGAATTGCAAATATATTTGGATAATACCAACTGAAATTACATAATTATAATTTGTAATCCTATGTATCAAGCATTCTCAAATAATAAATAGTCTCAAAATAGTGTTCATGCTTTCGCAAATTCCGACCACATGGAAGGAAGAGATAACCAGCTGCAAACCCTAAAGGAGAAGCAGAAAGCAGATGTGTTTCTCTGAAATGGCTATGCTTGCTGCAATGGTAAGACGTACAGGGATTCTGGCAGCACAGCACAGGAGGAGGACACAGGAGTAAAGTTGTAGGACCAGGATCACAATTTTGAATAAGAAAGAAGAGGAACTATATTTGAAGTTTTGATTGAGCAGGCAGGCAGGGGCGGATTGGCAATGCGGGCATTCGGACATCGGCCGAAGGGCGGGTATCTCCGTGCCCTCTGTGGGACGTTTTTTTTTCTCCCCTTTCCCAGCCGCACAGTGAAGTTGCATTAATTTCTCTGTCTCTGTCTCCGTGATCTCTGTGGACTAGGAAAGGGGAGAAAGTAAAATGGCCCACAGAGGGCACGGAGACAGAGAATGAATGCAGCTTCACTGTGCAGTGAGTATCCGCTGTCGCCTCTCCTTCACCCCCTGCCCTGCAAATCAATCACACTGAGGGTGGCTGGGGAGGGGGTGATTGTTTGCAAAAATCATCCTCCCTGGGGGGCCAGGTGTTGCTCAGGTCTTTGAGCCATTTTCACCTCGCCCCCCTGGGGCCCACGAAGCACATAAACATTGTTAGTTTTTTTTTGTTTGTTTTGAATTTAATGCGATTTTATATAGCGTGAACTTTACCAGAAGGTGTCAGAGCGCTTTACATAAGAATCAGTTGTGAAACATAAGAACTTAGGATTACATGCATTACATAAAAGATACAAGCAGAAAAAATTGCAAATGTACAAGATGTAATGTCACACAAGGAAGAGATACAAACAGAAAGAAGAATTGCAAATGTACAAGTAGTAAAGTCACTCAAGGAAGAGAAACAAATGGATATACTCTAAGAGTCACATAGGAATGGTAGAGAGTACAAAGGTCTACTGCATGCATATACTAGTGATTAGATTTATCTCTAAATACCCAAGGAAGGGATACGAATGGATATACTAAGAGTCACATAGGAATGGTAGATAGTACAAATGTCTACTTTATATACTAGTGATTTGAGTTCTCTATATACATATATATATATATATATATATATATATATATATATATTCACTGAAAAAACCATAGGTTATAGTCGATATATAGTTAGGAATTTGCATTTACAAAACCTTGAAAATTCAATGAAAAAACCATTGGTTTTAGGCCATATATAGTTAGGGATTTGCATTTACAAAACCTTATTTTACTCGCATAAAACCATTGAAATTCCATATATAGTTAGATGCGCTAACTATATATCGCGCACCCGCAATCCACTGCTGATGATGTCACATATTACATCATTCATGACATGGTCAGTGACATCACTGATGACATCACTGATGACAACTCAAATGACATCTCTGATGACAACATCCAGTGACTGGAAGTTTCTGTAAAGTTAAAATATGTCTTACATATTGAAGAATGAGTGGATGTATAAATGTCTGGATGAAGGATTTAGTAGGTGCATGACTGACTGTATGAGGGAGTGATTAAATGTGTCTCACTGAGTGCATGGGTTAGTGATTAAACTGTATTAATTTGTGTATCATTATATCTGTTGTTCTGTAAACTGCTGCATGTGTTGATCAGTAGCTATATAAATAACTATATGGGTTATTGATTGGTTGCTCAAGTATTTGTATGGGAGACTGAGTATGTGTGTGGGTGGCTGGGAGGTGTGTGACTCTGTGCATAGATGTGTAAGCAGTTGATTCACTAGGTGTATGAGTTCAAGAGTGCATGTGGAAACAGCTATATGGGCGGTTGACTGTGTGCATGAGTGTATTGGTGAGTGAATGGATATCTCAGTGCTACATGTCAAAGTAAGTACATATGTAAAACACAGTACATGTGAGAGTTAACATATATAAATAACTGTGCATAACAGCCAGTGAATGTGTGAGTGGCTGTATGGATCATTGTGAACATGTATCAAGGATTGTATAAGAGAGTAAATATGTATTAGAATATGTTTCAATAAGTAAGGTGTGTATAACTGTATAGTTGAGGAATTGGAGGTGTGTTTGATTCTTTGCATGACTGTCTAGGTGTATGAGTAACTCCATGGATGAGTGACAGTCTGTGAGTGTCTGTTTTCACTGAGTGTATCTAAGGATATATCAGAGTATGTAGAGGTTCATCGTATTAACACATGAATGATGTCATCTGTGATGTTGTCAGTGATGTCATTTGAGATGTCATCAGTGATGTCATTTGAGTTGTCATCAGTGATGTCATCAGTGATGTCACTGACCATGTCATGAATGATGTAATATGTGACATCATCAGCAGTGGATTGCGGGTGCGCGATATATAGTTAGCGCATCTAACTATATATGGAATTTCAATGGTTTTATGCGAGTAAAATAAGGTTTTGTAAATGCAAATCCCTAACTATATATGGCCTAAAACCAATGTTTTTTTCATTGAATTTTCAAGGTTTTGTAAATGCAAATTCCTAACTATATATCGACTATAACCTATGGTTTTTTCAGTGAATTTCAATGGTTTTTTAATAGCAAATATGAAAAGCTTTAAAATGTCAAGTACGTGATAGATAAAAACATTTTCGTATTTATGCACGCTGATGTGCTTTGAACGCTGCACCCCCCCTCCCCTCTTTTCTCTTAGTAGTACTCTCTCTTTGCAGATAGTGAACGGTAGTTAACGCAGACCTTTACCCCTGTTGTAATCCATCGTACCTGCTTGTCTCTCCATTTGATTGATTGTTATCCAAGCATTTACTGTTTTACAATTGATTCTCTTTGGTTCATTATCTATTTACAAACAAGCACAAAGTCGCAATACTCTGTTTAGTCTTTGCAGATAGTGAAAAATCGTGTAAAAAAATAAAAGTAATCGAGCAAAATCAGTAGGCCACTAATTGGATCTCTTTTTGACCTCGCTAAAATAGAAATATTAGGAACAACCCTCCATGAGAAATACGAAAATAGTGAGATGAACTTAGCTCCACACCATGAGGGCTGCAAGACAGCTCGACTCCGTCACCCACCCACCCAAAATAACGACAAACCCTATGCAAATATTAAAAATATAGACAACACACCAGCAAAGAAACAGGGTAAAACATTTTATTAAATAACTATTTACATAACTATTTTATACTTTTTATTGCCCGATCCGGCTAGCTCAATCGATCGAGCATGAAACTCATGCACTCTGATAGCAAGCGTTGCTACTGATGCTATGCAGACCAAAACTGGTTTTCAGTTTGTACATTTTTCTAGATTTTTCAATCCAAGGTTGGTTGACTTTGTAGAACGATGGCTTCAGATTTACAACATACGGTGTGGTGGTGCGGACTGGGAGGGGGCGCTTCGCTCCTGCCCCCTCCCCCAGTAAGATTTTCATACGTGAAAGTACGTTTATGGTTTTGGTCCCTGAGTTGCTTCAATGTCACTGCCATTCTCAAATGGCATAAGTTCTGGATGTTGGGTGCCATAGTTCAGAGTTCTGAGCAGCGCTTGTAACACTGTCTGAAGCTTATTTCCACCTACTGCAACTTCACTATTCTCATAGTAAGTGAGTGTCGTTTGTGGACCTGACTGCATTAGAAAACAATGTCATATGAAACCTTCCTAAACAGCTTGACGGAGGCCCCCGAGGGGCGGTGTGATGGCCATGGACTCGGAGAAGACACTTGGCTCCGACCCCCTCCCCAAGTCTTATAGCACCGGTGTAGCCTGAGATCGCCCCCGACATAGGCGGCCGGCTCTCGGGGTCCGGCGGAACTTTTTGCCTTTTGATGACTCTTCTATTCTGGACCTTGTCCCACAATCCGTTTGACCTGAAGACACGCTGTAGTGGGGCGCCCCTTTACCGTTTCAGTTGCCATTCTGCCCGCTTTTGCTACACTGTGCCTCTTCCGCCATTCAGCTGTTTACCGCCCGCTCTTGCGACTACAGCGTCTCGCTCACCATGTAGTTGAGTTGCTCCCGCTCTTGCGGTGCAGCGATAGGCGGCTGCCACAGGACTCTCAAAATGGCGGCCGGCTCTTCGGATTTGGGCCTGGTCCACTAAAATGGCCCTGGGACTCCTTGGAACTCGGACGCTTCCCTGATAGGGCTTGGGTCCCATTCTCGAAAACGTCCCCTCAGCCGTGAAGATTCTACAAAAGTCTTGGGGGCCCCCGACTCCCGCAGGCTTCTGGTGGGGAGCGGCTGCCATGTCTGCTCGTGAAATGGCCACGACGTAGCTACGAGATGGTAGTGCTCTCATGCTGACGCCAGCTTTAGTCTGAAACATCCACAAACACTGTAGACTACCAATTCGATCAGTTCCGGTAGCGCCCCAACATGACCCGGAAGAGAAGAACTTGCCCTCCCCTCTTTGACTGATGGTTCTTGTTGCCTGTCTCCTCTGTTGTCATTTAACAGAACTTTTTGGACTGCTGAAAGGGGTTGTGTTCCGAACGCTGGTTGGTGGAGACATTTTGACTATATTCTTGACCTACGTTGTCGCGTAATGCGTTATATGACACACCGCGTTAGCGCACCCGGAAGTGATCCGAGGCCCGGCGCGCAGCGCGTAACGTAAGCATAACAGGTCATGTGACTTGTTAATAAAACTTTTCATTGGTTCATTTTACTTTTGTTATTTTAATGATGAAAAGCTTGGTCATATGACCTAAAAATTACGCTTTTTATTGTTTTCGAACATTATTTTTTTTTAAACATATGTTATAATATTCCAGGCTAATGTACTTTCCCGGAAAATTTACAACTGTCCTGCAAGTAAAATATATTCCTTTTTCGAGAAAAAGGGCGTTTCTTCGTTCCATGACGGAGCCGTTGAGTAAAAGAGACTCGGCCTGCTGTCTTAGTCGCCGATACGCCTGATTATCAGATTCTTATTGATCACTTTATGTTGCAGAAATAAAAAAAAAAAACTGCCCTTGACCATTTATCTTTACTGCGTTCCTACATATTATACCTTTTATCCGTCATGTAATTGGACTGCTTTATTTCACTTGCCTTTTACTGATTCGAAAACAGTGACTAAAAGTAAAAACTTTACCAATGTAAATACTACTACCGTGTTTTGTTTTAAAAACCTTTATTGTGAAAATGTCAGTATACAAATACGGGCCTATAACCACGTGGGCCGGCCACGGAGCAAACTGAAATCGTATATGATGAGGAGACATTTACACTGTAGAGGAACGTAACGAGCGGGCCATTAGGTTGGAAGAACTAAGGTACTCAAGAAACCAACAGCGGAACCCACCGACCTCAAGAATTACCGCCCCATCTCGCTCCTCCCGTTTCCAGCCAAAGTCATCGAGAAGACCGTCAACAAGCAGATGGCCGCCTTCCTCGAGACGAACGGATCCCTCGACCCCTCACAGTCCGGATTCCGAGCCAACCACAGCACCGAGACCGCCCTCATCGCCGCCACCGATGACATCCGAGCCCTGATGGACAATGGAGAAACAGCGGCCCTCATCCTCCTAGACCTCTCCGCGGCATTCGACACGGTCTGCCACCGCACCCTAGTACGGCGCCTCAGCAACATCGGAATCCAGGACAAGGCGCTGGAATGGATCATCTCCTTCCTCGACGGAAGAACACAGAGAGTCCGCCTACCACCGTACAAGTCAGAGGCCTCCGAAGTCATCTGCGGCGTCCCCCAAGGATCATCTCTGAGCCCCACCCTCTTCAACGTCTACATGAGCCCCCTCGCGGCCATCGTACGCAAACACAACCTCAGCATAATCTCCTACGCCGACGACACCCAGCTGATCCTCTCCCTGACCAACGACCCCGCCGCCGCCAGAGCCAACCTGCACGAAGGGATGAAAGAGGTAGCCGAGTGGATGACGACCAGCCGCCTGAAACTGAACTCGGACAAGACGGAGGTCCTCATCCTGGGCTCCTCACCCTCCACCTGGGACGACTCCTGGTGGCCTCCCGACCTGGGCACCGCACCCAAACCGACAGACCATGCACGCAACCTGGGCTTCATCCTGGACTCCTCCCTCTCCATGACCAGGCAAGTCAACAACGTCTCCTCGGCGTGCTTCAACATCCTACGCATGCTACGGAAGATCTTCTGGTGGATCCCCACCGAGACCAGGAAGACCGTCACCCAGGCCCTCGTCACCAGCCGACTGGACTACGGCAACGCCCTCTACGCCGGTACCACCGCCAAGCTCCAGAAGAGACTCCAGCGGATCCAGAACGCCTCAGCCAGACTCATCCTCGACATCCCACGAACCAGCCACATCTCCGGACATCTGAGAGACCTTCACTGGCTCCCCGTCAACAAAAGAATCACCTTCCGCCTCCTCACCCACGCACACAAAGCCCTACACGACCAAGGCCCAAGCTACCTCAACAGCTGAGTCAACTTCTACGCTCCCAAACGCCACCTCCGATCAGCCAACCACGCCCTCGCCGCCGTCCCCCGCATCCGAAGAGCGACTACAGGAGGAAGGTCCTTCTCCTACTTGGCCGCCAAGACCTGGAACTCCCTCCCAACCGACCTGCGCCTGACCCAAGACCACCTCTCCTTCAGGAAGAAGCTGAAGACCTGGCTATTCGAGCAGTAGCGGCACCCCCCCCCAGCGCCTTGAGACCCTACGGGTATGTAGCGCGCTTTATAAGTGTCACTGATTGATTGATTGAAGGTGTCTAACAGTTGCGGAATCGGTAGACGTACATTTTGTAATTAAAATAAGACAGGGCCACTTACAATAAAATTTTCTAGATATACATTTGCGGGCAAGGAGTTACGAGTCCCATTTATACCGGCGCCATTTTGGGCGAGCCCGGGCAGGTCCAAGATATAGTCAAAATGTCTCCACCAACCATCGGCCAGACCAGAACCCCTTTCAGCCCTGTATGCTAAAAGATGGTGTCTTCCATTCAGAAAATACCTTGTTTTGATGAACACAAATGTAGTTGCGAGAGCTTAGTGATGTACAATTGTTTTGTCTTTTGACTTGTTTGGACGGTTAAGGGTGTTTTGCCGTCTGCTCTTCACGCACTACATAAACGACTACCTTGCCTCTCACACACTTTGTAACGTATCAACCCAGGTAGCGCGCCCTTCTAGTCCTAATTTTCAAAAAACCCCCGTGGCACAAGCATTCAGAAAATATTGTTCGCAGCATTTTGAAAGGAAACAGAAACAGCCGTTCTCCTAGTGAGTTTCACATTGTTACATTTAGGAAGAATGTTGAAGAGTAGTATGTGGAAAATCTGAAGCCATTTTTCTACAAACTCTCAATCAGCCTTGGATGGAGAAAAAAATCCTGAAGAATGTACAAACTGAAAACCAATTTTTGTCTGTATAGCATCAACAGCAACGCTTGAGTCAGCTTTGTGTCAAGCCGCCATTTTCATTCAATCAATAGCGTCCCCCTGCAAACATTCAGGGACCTGGTCGTGTCTTCAGATGAAACGGATTGTAGGAAAAGAAACAGAAAGGAAAAGCAAAAAAGTTCCGCCGGACCTCGGGAGCCGGCCGCCTATGTCATGTGCGACCTTTGGCCACACCAGGGCAATAGTGAAGCTGCAGCAGGTGCAAATAAGCTTCAGACAGTCTTACAAGCACTGCTCAGAACTCTCAACTGAGGCACTCAACATCCAGGACTTGCCATTCGGATCTTGGCGCCTTGTGCTGATTCCGACCTATTCACACATCGGTCCACTACTGACATCACCTCATAAGCCAACGGGGCACCCCACGCCGACTTTCGGCACAGCATTGTAGGATGGCCACACCAGTGCGGCAACTTGCTGGACACAACCTCGGTGCCATCCGGATCTCGGCTCGTTCGAGTCACTGTACCGCAAAACTGACCGGAACTCAGCTGGACACGCCGTCTTTCGGCGCAGCATTGTAGGATGGCCACACCAGTGCGGCAACTTGCTGGACACCACCTCGGTGCCATCCGGATCTCGGCGCGTTCGATTCACTGTACCGCAAGAGTGACCGCAACTCAGCTGGACACGCCGTCTTTCGGCGCAGCATTGTAGGATGGCCACACCAGTGCGGCAACTTGCTGGATACCACCTCGGTGCCATCCGGATCTCGGCGCGTTCGATTCACTGTACCGCAAGAGTGACCGCAACTCAGCTGGACACGCCGTCTTTCGGCGCAGCATTGTAGGATGGCCACACCAGTGCGGCAATTTGCTGGACACCACCTCGGTGCCATCCGGATCTCGACGCGTTGTGCTGCCTTCGGCTTATTCGCACATCGGTCCGCTACTGACGCCGCCTCACGTGCCAACGGATTTTCTACGCTTTTTGTAGCCCTATGCCGCATAACAGGTCATGTGACTTGTTTATAAAACTTTTCATTGGTTCATTTTACTTTTGGTTTCCTAAAGATGGAAGGCTTGGTCATATGACCTTAAAATAACACTTTTCATTGGTTTAGAACATTTTTTTTTCCCAAACGATGAAAGCCCCACCTTGTTTCTGGATCATTCAGACTGAAGCTGGCGTCAGCATGAGAGCACCACCATCTCGTGGCTCCGTCGTGGTCATTCCGCGAGCAATCATGGCAGCCGCTCCCCACCGTAAGCCTGCGGGAGTCGGGGGCCCCCAAGACTTTTGTAGAATCTTCACGGCTGAGGGGACGCTTTTCGAGAATGGAGCCCAAGCCCTAGCAGGCAAGCGTCCGAGTTCCAAGGTGTCCCAGGGCAATTTCAGTGGACCAGGCCCAAAACCGAAGAGCCGTCCGCCATTTTAAGAGTCATGTGGCAGCCGCCTATCGCTGCACTGCAAGAGTGGGAGCAACTCAACAACATGGTGAGCGAGACGCTGTAGCCGCAAGAGCGGGCGCAACTCAGCTGGATGGCCGCCACCTGGGGAGGCCCGTTCACGCCGCCTCCCCCACGCCCCCCCTCCCGGGCTGCCCCACGCCAATTTTCAGAGCAGCATTGTAGGATACCAAAACCAGTGCGGCAGTTTACTGGACATCACCTGGGTGCCATCAACATCTCAGCGCGTTCTGCTGCCTTGGGACTATTCGCACAACAGACCGCTACTGACGAGGCCTCCCCCCGCACCACCCGGGACGCCCCACGCCAATTTTCGGAGCAGCATTGTAGGATCCCAAAACCAGTGCGGCACCCAGGCGACATCACCTGGGTGCCGTCCAGAACTCTGCACGTTGTGCTGCCTTGGGACTATTCGCACAAAAGACAGCTTCTGACCATTGTTGCTTTTTTGGGTGAAAAATGTTAAAATGTTTTTACAGTTTTTGTTCCGTTCATTATATTTAAAAGTTAATAAAGTTTTATAATGTTACTTTGTTGGAGTGTTATAAATTTTTTTTAAAACAGGTGAATGGGGCCTTGAATCGGGTTATTGTCATGTGTGGGCTTTGCAAGTGTACTGCTACAGGATCGGACATTTCAAACTCAAATGCACGTTCTTTTTCTTACCTTTCCGAAGCATGGAGCGCAATAGCAGGCAGAGAAAGGGTGATGCACGTGTTGAACACTACCTGACCTGGCAAGTTGCTGGCAGTGCCCCCCTGCCCGCTCCTGAAAGAGGGCACACACACACCGCCGCCCCGAGTACTTCACAAATCTTTAAAAGACCATGCGCTTGTTCATGAGGCTTAAATGGTTTATCACCTCTTCTAGAACACCTGCATCGACCCTCTGACGTTTCCTGGAAAAATTACCACGTAACACAATACCAAGCCCTGTCAGCTGAAACCCCCGAGGAATCGTGGGGCATATTATCAAGGGGGTTTATCTCCGCTTTTTTGGCTTTAAAAGCCATGAAAGCGGAGATAAAATTATCTCCCTATTACCAAGCTGTCGCTAACACCAGTTAGTGACAGCTAAAAGGAGATAGCGACCATCTTGGGCCCCGCTTTGCATGTCAGTGATACTTATCACTAATGACATGCAAAGTGGGCGTGCCAAGATGTTAGCGACTGGAAACAGTCCCTAACATCGCTATCTCCTATTACCAACTTTTGGAGATATTCGCGCTAAACGCGAATATCTCCAAAAGCTAACACCTGCCCTGAGCAGTTCTGAGCCATGTTATCCAATGGGAGGTGGATAACATGGCTAAGAGCATTTGCTCGATAATACATGAATATCGCTGACTTTTCTGCAATAATAGCAAGGTTTATCTGCGATAAAAATCGCCGATGTGCGGCGAAAATTTTTGTCTCTAAACAAGTTAGAGACAAAAATTATCGCTAGTTGTTCGTAATATGCCCCCGGGTTTTTGCTTGCAGAAATCGGGAGGCGGGAGACTAGCACTGAAATCAGTAGTCTCACGCCTGAATCGGGAGGGTTGGCATGTCTGGATTCTCTTTAGCTGGGGCCATAAACTACATCCGCAGGGGTAGGTGATAGCCTGGGACCAGCCTGGCATCTAAAATGGCTGCCGTGCACGACAAAATTGTGGCATTGGAAAAAAGGCAAGATGGCGCAGACAATGTTTATCAATAAGGATTCATTTATAACAAAATATTTTATCGCAGAGACAAATTGGCGGTCCACATTTCCTGATTTCCATCGAATCGAACGTTAACAGACGTCACGCAGCAAAAAAAATAAAAAGCTCACGCACAGCCGCTGGAAGACATGTATCAACATATATGAGCCTCCTCAGCCACCCTCATGAAACATAGGGGATTAGGATACGTCTCCCGCACCCCCTTATACCTAGTAATTTAATTATAACGAAGCACAAAATGGCGAATTCCCGTTTCGCTACCAGTTTGCGGCCCGTGAAGCGCTTCTACCGTGAAAAATCATTTTTTTTTTATTTTCCCCACGGGACCCTTTAACACCTTAGCTGCGTGTAAACATTTCTCCCCAGTGCTGCGCTGTCCATTAGAACTAGTGCTGAATGGACGTTCAATGGTCGTGCGCAGCACTGGGGAGGTAGCGCTGCTGACGACCATTGGCCGTCAGCAGCACTTAAGGGGTTAATAACCCCAACAACATTCCTAGGAGGTCAAGAGGGGTATACCTTGCCCCCTTTCATTAAATTCCCCCTTCGTTTTTCACCTCTTCTTCTCTCTCGATCCTACCGAGAGATAAGATGGCGGCCGCTCCGGACTGTCACGCAGCAAAAAAAAAAAAAGCTCACGCACAGAGCAGTTTTTAGACATGTTATCCAATGGAAGGTGGATAACATGGCTAAGAGCATTTGCTGGATAATGCATGAATATCGCTGACTTTTCAGCGATATTCATGCATTGTGGCCGATGTGCGGCGATAATTTTTATCTCTAAACAATTAAAACGAAGCACAAAATGGCGAATTCCCGTTTCGCTACCAGTTTGCGGCCCAGTTCGCGGCCCGTGAAGCGCTTCTACCGTGAAAAATCATTTTTTTTTTATTTTCCCCACGGGACCCTTTAATAACCCCAACAACATTCCTAGGGGGTCAAGAGGGGTATACCTTGCCCCCTTTCAATAAATTCCCCCTTCGTTTTTCACCTCTTCTTCTCTCTCGATCCTACCGAGAGATAAGATGGCGGCCGCTCCGGACTGTTTAGAATGTTGACAGACACCGGAGAGCCAATCAGCTTTCTGCGCGCAAAGTTCCGTTTCGCGAAAAGTAAGCGGACCGGAGCGCAGCCCGGAGCGCTGTTACAGATATATATCTTGTTTTGAACGTTAATTTCTCAAAAACTACTGGAGCACATATATTGAGACCTAGCAAAGGCACATCGGGCTAACAGTCCCTACAATTTTGCCAAGTTTCGTGCAAATCCATTCAGCCGTTCGAGCTAAAAGTGAGTCCAACCGCCCTATGGAAAACTCAATGTTAAAAACGCGTTTTGGGACCCCCCTTTTCTCTCATCCCCCCCTTGATGAAACCCCCCCAAATTTTCAGGGGCTGCTCAGAAACAAAATGTGCCATTTTCCTGAATATTTCAGCCGATTCCGTCCACAAACGCCAAAGTTATTAGACATAGAATTTTCAAAAATCCCATAGGGAATTAATCCTAACTATATATACCTACTGGCGATAGCCAGTAGGTAATATATATATATATACACACATAGTAGATTTTTCCAGGCAGGGTTCCATTAAGTGGGGTCGGAGGGGGGATGCAGTCACAGCACCAAGGGAGGGTGGGAGGGATACAAGGGTATGGAGAAAAGGCAAAACAGAAAAGGGAAGAAACATTTGAGGATCGTCAAGGGGGAAACGAGGGAGAAGGGTACAAGACGAGGGAATGGACAAGATGGCGGGTCGGGGTCCAGAGAAAAACGGCCGAGGGCATAGTGGGCGAGAAAGAATGGGTCTCGGTGTGGGGGCCAGGTGATCTTTGCAACTTGCACCATCTTCACCTCAGCCTCCCCCTGGCTACCATGGATGACCCAGCTGCTGTGTTTTGTGCTCCCCTGCCAGGACATTGCCCTGAGGCCTGGAGGGCTGGGGAGGGCTGATTAATTTACTAATTGCAGGGGCCTTACTGCTATTCATGTGCTCCTGAGATAAAGGTCTGGGGAGGGCTGAGTAGGTTAGTAATAGCAGGGGCTTCTCTGCTTATTAGGTGCTCCTTCCCTGGAGGGCTCGAATAATTTTGTGACAGAAAGGGGCCTTGCTGTTTTTTTAGTTGCTCAGCATGGCGCCATTGTCACCTTTGCCCTGTGTCCTGTGCAAGAACAGTATCCTCTCGCTTTAATTCATTTCTGTGCCAAACATCTTAAGGATTTTAGGGGCCCTGGGCCAAACATTTTTTTGGGCCCCTGTTCGGAACAGATTTGAATTTATAATCCAATTTCATATCTTTGATGCCCTCTTTCAGCTGGTCACTGGACAGTGCACTGCCATACTTGTCCAAATTTCTAATGTATTTACATCTAGTTTTCAAGGACATTGATGTGTGTAACCAAATGGTGTTTCATGAAAGGGCACACCCCTTGAATGTGGGCCACTTTTTTCGTCAGTGCCCGGGACAAATTGTGATCCCAATCCGACCCTGCAGGCAGGTACTTTGTAATTGTATCGAATCGTATTGAATTATTACTAACACCGTTGCATAGTATCCTGGAAGTACAAATGACTCCCATGAGTTTATGCACTGTGATCTTTACAATAGTTTGACTACAGGTAATTTTGCAGATGGTGTCCAATTGGCTATTTCATTTAAAGTTTCGGTAATGCAATAGCATTTGCAAGTTAATGAAAGAGCTTGCAATTTTACATTGCTTTAGGTGACAGTGTATTTTCAATACGACCTTTGACAGTAACACCTTTTTTGAATGCAATTACTTCCAGTCGGAGGTGATAGTACAGAGCACATAGACAATAAAAGGCAGTAGTAGAACTTACATTTGGACTTTTAAAAAGCAGCTTCTACTATCATTTTGAGGCTGGTGGGTCTCGGAAATCCTTCCATGAAGCATCACACAGAAAAACATGATTATGTGTAGTCCAATGCTGTATAACATAACAGTTTGTAAGGGACTGCCTTTTAATACAGTAGTCAGTGACTCTAGAAACTCTGATGATGAGAATTAACTTACACCTTTTTTCTGGACAGAATGCAATAGGATTACCCAAAAAAAGACTATGCCAGGTTTGCATTACAATCATTTTTAAGGTAAGACAAATATATTTTTAGAACTGAAAAGTACACCTCATGTTCATAGTCTTAACATATATTTATTACTCTGTTTATTCACAGATGAATTCACCTTTAAAAACAAACATAAATAGATGTGATTGTGTTGATTACAAAACACAGCAAAAAGAAAAAAATTCTTCAGCAAAATATATTTTAACGTTATTCTTTTTCCTCTAATTAATGTGAATCTGTCTGAGTATTACCCTTTCTCTGCACTCTGCCAACTTTTAAATGCATTGGAGGTATGTCTACCGCTGAAATACTACTGGGATTTGAGGTCTCCTCACTTTTCTGTAGTGTGCTGCTTCCATGTTCTAATGTGTGAGCCTATAAAGTCTGCAAGGCTGCAAAGGCTCTGGTGACTTACAATAGACCAAAAAAAACAGAATAGGTCAGATTCGGATAAAAAAAACACGAACGGCACCCCCACTGCACTCTAAAGAATATCAGGAAAGCTTATTCTCATCACGACTAGCCAATTGTAGCTGCTGCAAGGCACATGGAAAACCATTCAGGTGTCACGTGATTTATTCAAAGAAATTAGCTCATGTGTTTTCAACTCATTTGACTATTCTCATGTCTACATTTACAAAGGGTAATGTCCTGAGGATCACCTCTATAAAATGATCATGTGCCATGTGAAAGGGTGAAATGCGCCAGCTGCAGATTTAGAGATTAGATGAGTGTATGATAAAAACAAGACATTTGTCTAATATTTAAAGTGAAGGCACATTGCTTATATGAACTCTCTTGGAGACCATTGGAACCGAAACCCTCCCCTCTGGGGTTCATTTGTTGAGCAGAAGGCAATACCTAATAAGGACTGAACATCTCTCTATGCTAACTAATGGGACACCATGATCTCGTGTTGGCAATGACTTTAATCTTAGTGTGATTCATTGTGTCTTATTTTTGTATGGCACATATTTAAATATTTTTATGATTCCATTTGTTGAGATCTTAATACCTAATTATTTCTGGAATAAAACAAAGTAACTTATGAATACACATTGGGCCCGATTCACAGAATGAATTTAAGACTCAATCCTAAACTTACTGCTGTTTTGGTATTCACAGATTGCACTTACTACTTTTGGTATTCACAGAATGAACTTACTACTTTTGGCATTCACAGAATGCACTTACTACTTTTGGTATTCACAGAATGAACTTACTCATTTCGGTATTCACAGAAGTTAGGACTCCTAACTTTAGGACTCCTAAATGCCTTCTGTGAATACCGAAAGTCTTAAAATTAGGATTTTTCTCAATTTAGTAGTAGTAAAGTTAGGACTCCTAACTTTAGGACTCCTAAATGCCTTCTGTGAATACCGAAAGTCCTAAAATTACGATTTTTCTCAATTTAGTAGTAGTAAAGTTAGGACTACTAACTTTAGGACGCCTAAATGCCTTCTGTGAATACCGAAAGTCTTAAAATTAGGATTTTTCTCAATTTAGTAGTAGTAAAGTCAGGAGTCCTAACTTTAGGACTCCTAAATGCCTTCTTTGAATACCGAAAGTCCTAAAATTACGATTTTTCTCAAATTAGTAGTAGTAAAGTTAGGACTTCTAACTTTAGGACGCCTAAATGCCTTCTGTGAATACCAAAAGTCTTAAAATTAGGATTTTTCTCAATTTAGTAGTAGTAAAGTTAGGAGTCCTACCTTTACTACTACTAAATTGAGAAAAATCCTAATTTTAAGACTTTCGGTATTCACAGAATGTATTTAGGAGTCCTAAAGTTAGGAGTCCTAACTTCTGTGAATACCGAAATGAGTAAGTTCATTCTGTGAATACCAAAAGTATTAAGTGCATTCTGTGAATGCCGAAAGTAGTAAATTCATTCTGTGAATGCCAAAAGTAGTAAGTGCAATCTGTGAATACCAAAACAGTAGTAAGTTTAGGATTGAGTCTTAAGTTCATTCTGTGAATCGGGCCCATTGTTTCTATTCCTTATGTATTATATTATTAAGTGCTTGGTTTATGGCAATCGGGGTGTCTCTATATTCTGTTTTTGGTATATGGATCCCTCCCCCATGAGCGGTAACAGTATCAAACCCCATTTTGTTCTAGATTATATTTGACGGTTTGCAAAATTTTGATTACATTGTGGCAGAACTGTTCTTTTGGTAAGAATGCATGTTTCATTGTTCAATTTCTCTACTCCTCTTACATGCTGGTCTATCCTTTGCAGACTGTTACAGTAGCAATGTTTTTTGCATGACTTTCATCACGAGTAGACATTTAGTAACAGTTTCTGTTAAGCTTTTTTTATTTTGTAGAGCAGGCTGTATGTCTTGATGCACTATTTTGCTCAAATTATGAATGTTAACATCAAGCGACTGTATAGCAGGGACACCAAGCAACTGCATAGGAATATGTGACGTTATCCCGCAGACAAACAGCCTGCATACCATCAGTCCGCAAAAATAATCCCGCATGTACTATTAGGCCGCAAATTAAAAGAACGAAAACTTTTAGACGAATATGCCTTTAGCACGCATGCCTTTACAACGTAAAGGCATTCATGTTAAAGGTATACTTGTTCTAAAAGTAGTAAAGGTAAGTAAAATGGCACTACCCTACCCTACACTACCCTACACTCTAATGTAGTACCCCTGCACCACCCACCCTTGACACACAGTCCTTTTTCTACATTTACACTACCCAGCACGACCCCCAACACTACCATAAAGCACTTTACTTCCTTACACAAACACTACAACAGTACCTTATTACACTACCCCCAGCATGACCCTACACAAAAACTACAATACTACACTAAACCACTACACCCCAGCATGACCCTAAACTACACAAACACTACAACACTGCCCTAAACCCTAAAACACTACCCCCAGCATGACCCTACACTATGACACTACCCAAACCCTAAACCACTACACCCCAGCATGACCCTACACCACACAAACACTACAACACTACCCTAAACCCTAAACCACTACACCCCAGCATGACCCTACACTACACAAACACTACAACACTACCCTAAACCTTAAAACACTACCCCAAGCATGACCCTACACTACAACACTACCCAAACTCTAAACCACTACACCCTAGCATGACCCTACACTACACAAACACTACAACACTACCCTAAACCTGAAACCACTACGCCCCAGCATGACCCTACACTACACAAACACTACAACACTACCTAAACCCTAAACAACTACACCCCAGCATGACCCTGCACTACACAAACACTACAACACTACCCTAAACCCTAAAACACTACCCCCAGCATGACCCTACACTACAACACTACCCTAAACCCTAAAACACTACCCCTGCATGAGCCTACACTACAACACTACCCACAACCCTAAAATACTACCCCCAGCATGACCCAATACTACAACACTACCCAAAACCCTAAAACACTACCCCCAGCATGACCCTACACTACACAAACACTCCAACACTACCATAAACCCTATTACACTTCCCCCAGCACGACCCTACACTAAACAACCACCACAACTCTACACTACACTAACACAACACTACACTACACAATCACTACCCCAGCTCTACTCCCACCCTTAAAAATGAACCCAAACCCCCTTACCTCTCTCGTCATCGTCATCGTTTACAATGCAAATGCATTTACCATACATGCCTTTACAACGTATTTCGTTGTAAAGGCATGCGTGATAAAAGCACATGCGTTGTAAAAAAATGCGGGATGATGGTATGCGGGATGAATGACATTGCGGATTAATAGTATGCGGCCTGAAAGTCCACGGGAAAAAAAATGCAGGATAAAGGTTGATTACCACTGCATAGCAAGGGCTTTCTGAGGATGTACTATACCTTTCATCAAAAAACAAGACCAACCCATATGTCCCTGTGAACTGGGTATAGCTAATCAGCTTGAGCACAGTTGTTCACAAGGAACTCATTTATGTCAAAAGATTTATTGTTGTCAGCAAATTCCAACTATCTTGCAATGATTTAAGCAAAGTATATTCAGTTAATCACAAGTGTTTGGAGAGAAAGAGCCCAACCCCTTTACTTATTCACCACTCTCTTCAGCCGAAGCAAATGCTTTTTAATTGGCAACAACATGAACAATTACACAAAAAATAGATTTTTGCTGTGTATTGACACTATTTACATATATATTTATATGAGAGATATTGTGACTCATGTGACCCTATTGGAGTGAACATAATCAACAGGTGACAGTTTTAGAAGGAATTGGTTATTGGAATTAAAGGATGTCATTGTGTTTTTTTGAAAAAACATGTGGTCTAGAGAATATTGTAGTGTTCTGGACTATCCTTTGTAAATAGTCGACAATGTTTCGACCATCTGTCGTTTGCGGGGTGTCTTCAGGACGGAAGTTCGGGATATAAGCTGTGGGTTCAGGTATGCATGATATTCCAATTTCAAGGATCAATTAATGGTGCCGTCTTTGGTAGACAACCAAGAATGTTCTTAGTAGAATTCAGCAATAAGAGTACTAAGCACTTGCTTCTGTGGTAGGTATAGGAGGTAAGGCAAAATCAGTTCACCCTCTGTAAGGAATTGTTCATGGCCAGTATCTTGGTTAATGGCAAGTCGACATCAACATGAAGGATGGGACAAGGGTAAACCTTTGCCAGTAGGTGTCAGAATCAATCCCACTGGCCAGTTCCAAATACTGGATAGTTGACAGTATAGCTAATACTGTAAGTCTTCCGCGATCTTCCTTGATCTTCCATGTTGATGTGGACTTGCCATTAACCAGTGTATGTTTTTGTATGTGATTTACAAAGAGGCTGAGGCACAAGGACACCACACACAAAACATGATAGGGCTGCTTATTATTCAAAACATTGTGATGCTTGAGTCTAGAAGACCAGCCATCTTAGTCTTCGAAACCATAAGAGAGAAATCTCCATTGAATTCAAAGAAAACGTGACTCAGCACCCCAGTAGAACAACTTTTTAGTTAATATCCACAGACTCCCAGAATCCTTCTCTTGATAAAAAAGACGTTACTCTAACTTTCTGCGGGAGTCACCATACTCTACAATTCACAGGTTCTGAATTTGAATCATTTGGCATGTTTTCACTAAGACTCCACCCATATATAGACCATTAAACCTTTTATTGGAAAAGTTGATTTGGGAACTTAGAAGTTGATGTCTGGTTTCTTTCTGGTCATCCGTCTTCTTCCACTCTTGTTTGACACTGTAGTGTGCAGATATATTTCCTGCCTGTCTGAGAACTGTACAGCAAGGAGTTTGTTGAAAGGCAATGCACTACTCTGCCCTTTATGGGGCTTCTTCCAAACAAGCTCCTGAGAGATTGCTGTATGGTACTTTCTAATGGTGCAGCAAGCTACATTGCAAGTTTTGCCAATTCACTAAAAATCTTGACTCCTGCATACAAGTTATCTAGATAAATGTTGTCCTTTGTGAAGGAGATGTCCGGCCAGCTCCCACATGATTTTCTCAATGAATCCTAATATGGAAGGACATCTTAACAAATTATATTGTAGACTCCTCCCTGGTGTATATTCGCAGGCTTTACACATAACTAGTATAGCTCTCTCACACAATCATCTTGATGCCATAGAAAGCTCTTTTACTAGGTATGCACAGCCAAAACAATAGTCGCCCTTTGTATATTAACACCTTGGCTGCTAGAGGTTTTCCCCTGCGGCGCTGCATTCTCTAATTTCCCATTGTTCATGACGAGTTCAGCATGTCATGAGCACACGACCAGTGTACTGCATGACGAGCTGAGCTCGTCATGCAGTACACTGCATGACGAGCTATATTCTTTCCAGCTGTATGAATCTCTGGAAACATGGCAATGAAGGTCGAATTTTGAAAACTTGTAATGGTCTGGGTGGTCCCAAAGCAATACGGCAGAACTGCCATGACCGGTGTGAAGCAGGGTGTTACCCAAACAGCATGAGTAGACCAGTAGAACTGTGCAGTTGGTTTGCCAACTATTCCCATCTTCAGCGTTAGGCTCAGAAACTTTCATCTCTCCAAGTAAAGTGGAGTCCATAGGTGCACCCTAGAGTGAGGCGCCAGAGGGTCCCTTAGAAACCCTTAAGCATACAAATGTACAATTTCCTAAAGGAAGTTGCATCCAGAAAGAAAATGGAAGTAGTCAATGGGCAAACAAATTTATGTGTTGATCTTACATCCAGCATCTCGAGTGAATGTGGGAATAACAGGCTGCACTAAATTAGAATTATTCTGTCTTTGGTCCGTGCCCTATCTGCCCGCACTCTACAATGGTCTACACTGTCACTAGCTCTTTGCTGCACAGTTAGTGCTTGCAAAGGCACATGTTCCGCTGAATCACTGGAAGATGATTCACCAATGAAAAAAACTCTAATTGAAAAGACGCAACCACATCCTGCTCCATGACCATTTCCCTCGGATGCTGTGTCGGTAGTAGAGCTGCCTTGGAGCTCGCCTGAATTATTCAAGAAGTAGTCATCCAACGAGATGCCATCTCTTTTTTCTAACAAAAACTTCCTGACCTAGACTGACTACAAAGGTACTTGAAGAAATGATTTCTGTTTGTGGGGGTAAAAAGGTGTGTTATGAAGTGGAAAAAATGTAATGCTGTTAGAGTGTAGTACAGCGTGATAACAAGAACAACAGTCTCAAATTTGCACTTATCTGACACACAATGAACTTATCCAAAGATCCAACGCTTACAAAAACATCTCCAAACATGCAACGTAGCCAAAAACTTCTCCAACAATAATAAGACAACACCTAAGAAAAATATTAGATCATGTTGCAACTCACACAAAAGGATAAAACACATCATGCTACACTTGCATGGAGAAAATTATTTGCAAGACGTGATTCTTATGAAAGAGCAGAATGTGGGTGACTCACCATAAAGTTAGCCATTTTCAGTATGTGCCCCTCTGCTTCCACCCGCCCACCACACCATTTGTCAGGTTCTTGTGTCATTCACATTGTACTTTCCGCCAGCACAGCATTTATCATTGTGAAAATGGGTGAGCACAGTGCAGACATTTATCAGTTATTATGCCGTTCATATGATAAGTCTACCCAGCATGGCTGAATCCACTTCTGCTCAGTTATTCAGCTCAGTTATTCAGCCATTCACATTTTGCTTCTGCCCCCCCAAAAATGGGGCAACGCATCAGCCCACCCTCCATGGCATCCAAAAATCCCATGGCCCTACTAAAAAGAATGATTGGATGCCTGATCACTTATTGAAGTGGGCTCGCCACTGTCTTGTGATCTAAGCCCTGCTGAAAGTAAATAAAATATGAATGTCACACTAATCAGTGGCTGAACTACTGACTGGGGTGGGGGCACCTACAAACCTCAAGGCAAGAGTACAAAAGAAATTTCACCAAAAACACCCGGGGCATATACTTAGAAAAGGCAGCCATATTTTCACTTCATGGACAAGTCGATTACGCACTTCTCGGGGGCTCAATCAGCCCCCCATGAAAGGAAAATCATCCAAATCTAATATAATGAACACTGCAGGGATCCACTCTTGAATACATTTAAAAATAATAGCTTCTAAATGCCCCCTTCACTGGACGGCTATTGGAGCACCACCTCGGGGGCCAAATGGTCTTATCCCACAGAGAAGGGAAAATATTTCCCAAGAAAAGGCGAGTGTGCCCCTCCTTTGGGGTTTAATCGGCCCCTCCCAGGGAAAGCAAAACAAATGTAAATAAAATTAATATATATAAATATTTCACCCCTGGGGGGTCGACCATGACCGGGGGGGCAACTTCTAAAATATTCTCCCATGGTGTCTTGTGGTCCCCACTCATGGTCTAAGTTTCTGACATAATTTCACTGACAAGGGGTAGCAATGACACATGTCTCTGGAAGTTGCTTTTTGGCTGACAAGAGGTCTTTTTCTAGAAAGTCTAGCTGTTGTCTGAGTATACAGCGGCTTTATCCATTGTTTAAAGTGTGCCCTGAATACCACATAGCCAAGTATCAAGAAACTATACTGCCATTCCAATAAATCGAATGCCTTAGTGGCATCTGGCAGCACTGAAGCTGCAGAGATTGTCTGCGGTAGAGCGTACAAGGATAAAACCTGACTGGTCAGACTGGATCATCTGGGGTGAAGGAGGGAGGATTCGATTGACCAAGATTTTAGTTATAATGTTATTGTTGAGATTGATTAATGATTGATTAATGTTAGGGAAGTCCGTAATTGCTGCTACTGCTGTGTCTTGCCAACCTGCTGACTTTGGCATGTCGGAGGGGAGTGGAGCCGGACTACAAGTCCCAGGCTCCCTGTGGCTTCGGCTGCCACCACCAACAACAATGCCAGCTTTTTGTGCCTGGAGGCGTGCATAAATTCAACACAAGGCTCCCGCAGTGCCGGAAACCCGTAATTGCTGCTACTGCTGTCTCCTGTCGTCCCGCTGACTTTGGCCTGAAGGAGGGGAGTGGGGCTGGACTACCAGTCCCAGGCTCCCTGTGGCTCCTGCTGCCGCCACCACCAACTACTCCAGCTTTTTGCACCAGGAGGCATGCATAAATTCAACACCAGGCTTCCGCAGCGTGGGTCGTGCGTGGGCGTGCCCGTCTGCGCCCAACTGAGTCCAGGCTGGGCAACCCCTCTTACGTTTTGGAGCCAGAATGGGTAAGCACAAATTAGCTTCCTCAAATGACATGTTGAAGACTAAAGCAAAAGTTCCTCGCAATTGTGCATCCATAATTTCTTACTTAATGACTACTGTGAATGCTATCACATCTGCAATTCTTAATGTGGAAACCCAATTGGCCTTGGCAGGGGAGTCTGTTGTTGGTAATCCCCATCGGTCGGAACCCACATCCGATGAAATTCCTAATCTTAACCTGGTTGGAGTTCTTCCGGAGGAAGTTTGTGGCTTAACGCGGGACAGAATCTTTTAATTGAACCCACACTTTGATCCATGCAGTAGAGATATTGATAGTCCGGACAAAATCCTATTTAAGGAGACTGTTTCGGCCCCCGTAGGGAAAAAGAGAAAGAAGGGCACCAAGTTGGATATGAACAATAAGGAGTTGATAATGCAAGAGGGGAGAAGAAGCTGTTTAACTGTGGCAGGGCGGCCGCCCATCCATCCTGTAAACAATACAACGGACATGGAACTACTTCTAACCCATTATTGACACTCTCTTTGACACACTAAGAGTTGAGATCAGGACCCTACTCGACAACAGAGAAACCACCGCCCTCGTTCTCCTAGACCTCTCAGCCGCCTTTGATACAGTCTGCCATCACACCCTAATAACCCGCCTCCACAACGCTGGGATCCAAGGCAAGGCCCTGGACTGGATCACCTCTTTCCTCTCCGACAGAACCCAGCGAGTCCGCCTCCCTCCCTTCCGCTGCTCGGCCACCGAGATCATCTGCGTACCCCAAGGCTCATCGCTCAGCCCAACCCTCTTCAATACCTACATGAACCCCCTCGCCACCATCGCATGCAAACACAACCTCAACATCATCTCATACACCGACGACACCCAGCTGATACTCTCCCTCACCAAAGACCCAGCCACCGCCAAAGGAAGGAATGAAGAACATCGCGGAATGGATGAAACTCAACCGTCTGAAACTGAACTCAGACAAGACGGAGGTCCTCATCCTTGGACCATCCCCTTCCACCTGGGACGACTCCTGGTGGCCCACAGAACTAGGCACCGCACCGACACCCACTTACCATGCACGCAACCTGGGATTCATCCTGGACTCCTCTCTCACGATGACCAAGCAAGTCAACGCCATCTCATCTTCATGCTTCAACACCCTGTGCATGCTCCGTAAGATCTTTCGGTGGATCCCTACCGAAACTAGAAAGACGGTCACCCAGGCCCTCGTCAGCAGGCGACTTCACTACGGGAACGCACTATACGCAGGAACCACAATCAAACTTCAGAAAAGACTCCATCGCATTCAGAATGCATCCGCACTACTCATTCTCGACATCCCCCATTACAGTCACATATCAGCCCACCTGAGAGACCTGCACTGGCTCCCCATCAGTAAAACGATCACGTTCAGGCTCCTCACCAACACACACAAAGCGCTCCACGACACAGGCCCCGAATACCTCAACAACCGCCTCACGTTCTACACTCCAACACGCAAACTCCGCTCCCCCAGCCTCACCCTCGCCACCGTCCCACGGATCTGCAGAACCACCGCCGGAGAAAGGTCATTCTCCTACCTGGTGGCCAAGACTTGGAACTCCCTCCCCGCCCACCTTCGTCTGACCCAGGACCACCTCACATTCAGGAAACACCTCAAGACCTGGCTCTTCAATCAGTAGCGGCACTTCCCCCCAGAGCCTTGAGACCCCCACGGGTGAGAAGCGCGCTTTACAAGTGTACTGATTGATTGAGATAATTAATTGTAGGAAATTTGGGCTAAGGTGATCATGAAGAAACTGGCTTGTCTCGAAAGAAAATGGGGGGGGCTTGTCATGTCCCAATGCCATTTCCAGGGAGTTGAATAGTAATACACAATGTAGCAATTCGCTCTACGACAAGAATACCCTACATGTTACCAAGGTGACTCCCATGGGGGAAGGCGGTACAATTGTGCCTCACTCAGGGCTTACGCCTGGGAATCCCCCCAAGAAGCCGAAATGAGTGATAATCATGTTGGGTTAACTAGGAAACCGGAAATAAGAACAAAGGCAGAAATGTGGGTGCACAGACAAAATATCGACTCCAAAATATCGAATGGACAAAATATCGAATTAAAAATATCGATAATAATAAAATATCGATCACAAAAATATAGTTGGTCAAAATATCGATTAAAATAATGATAAAAAAATATCGAGTACAAAAATATCGACAAAATATATATAAATAGTCAAAGTAAAAAATTTCTATAATATGTAGAAAAAAGGTTAAAAAAATAACACATTTTTATTAATAGTAATATAAATTGTAGTTAATGTTTAGTAGCGGGATGTTGGGTTAATAGGGGATAAGGGTGGGGAGTAATTTAATCATAATTAATTAATTAATTTAGGTTTGTAAATTTTTTTAATTATTAATTAATTGGTAATTAATTAATATTAATTCGTTAATTAATTAATATAATTGTGTACATATTTATAATTAGTAATTAATTGGTAATTAAATAATATTAATTAGTTAATTACATTAATTAGAGTAATTTTTTTATATATATAATTTTTAGTTATTGTTAATTAATTATTTGGGAAAAAATAATATTAATTATTAAATTAAATTAATTACAGCTAATGTGCTCATATATTTACTTTATTGTTATTGTTAATTAATAATTAATTGGTAATTAAATAATATTAATTAATTTTGGGTAAAGGGGTATTTTTAGGGTTCAGGGTCAGTTTTCAGTTTTTGGGTTAAGGAGTATTTTTAGGGTTCAGGGTCAGTTTTCAGTTTTTGGGTAAAGGGGTATTTTTAGGGTTCAGGGTCAGTTTTCAGTTTTTGGGTAAAGGGGTATTTTAGGGTTCAGGGTCAGTTTTCAGTTTTTGGGTAAAGGGGTATTTTTAGGGTTCAGGGTCAGTTTTCAGTTTTTGGGTAAAGGGGTATTTTTAGGGTTCAGGGTCAGTTTTCATTTTTTGAGTAAAGGGGTATTTTTAGGGTTCAGGGTCAGTTTTGGGTTTTTGGGTAAAGGGGTATTTTTAGGGTTCAGGGTCAGTTTTGGGTTTTTGGGTAAAGGGGTATTTTTAGGGTTCAGGGTCAGTTTTCAGTATCTTATTTAATTATAGTATGTTACTATATATATATGTTTTAACAAATAATATTGTAAAAAAAAATGTATTACTTTCATTTATTATTTAATTATTATAAGTTAATGTAAGTATTTTTAAGTATATTTTAGTAATTACATTTTAATATTAATTTAATTTAACACTGTTATTAATAAAGTCGATATTTTTTACAACTATATTATTGTAAACGATATTTTGTACTCAATATTTTTGTACTTACCTGTTTGTAGATACAAACTCGATATTTTGACTGTCGATATTTTGTCCACGATATTTTTGCCAGTCGATATTTTGTCCCTCGATATTATTTCAGTGATCCAGAAATGTGCAATCTAAGGGGGGGTTAACCAGGTTAGGCTCCATCTGCCACCTGAAGCCACCCCTTTAGTGGCAGTTTTAACCGGAGTACCCCCTCTTAAGGAAAATGTTTTGGAAGAACCTCTGGCCATATTTAGGTGAGGGACATTTTCTGATTCTAAAATACCGAATTTTACCGATTCAGTATTACAGAATTAGTAAATGCTATGTAGGGAAAAATTCGGTAAGTATTACAAAATCGTTAAGATTCGGTATTTACCGAATCGGTATTTACCAATTCGGTAATTCCCATTCATTCCTATAAGCCTGGAGGCCCAGAGGAATGAATGTGAATTACTGAATCTGTAAATACCGATTCAGTAAAATAGGGAAAGAGTCAAGGGTGGCAGGGTGGCACATTGACACCCTGTTGCACCCCTGAATAGTGCTTGTGTGCACATGTGGCACACATACATGCCCTAAGGGCATGTATGTATGCCACATGGCACTGGTGTAAATGCACAGATTTGCATTTACAGAGGTATTCGGTATTTACCACCAACTAATAGTTGGTGGTAAATAACGAATCCTTAAAGCATAGAAGCACTCTTCAAAATGCTTTCTACATGTCATTTACCGATTCGGTAAATACCGAATCAGTAAATGATGATTCGGTAAATACAGAATCGGTAAATACCAATTCGGTATTTACCGAATCTCCCCTACATAGCAAATGGCTCAATAACGGTCGGTAAACCTGAAATTTACCAATTTTCGGGTTTACCAACCATTAATGGGCCACCTACATCGGGCCCCAGATGAGTTAATCCGTAAAGTTAAATTCTGGTGTACCTCGCATTCTGAAGGAGGATTTCATGCGTCTTCACATACTATTATGGTTAGACAGGTCGGGGGTAGGTCCCTGCCCCTAACAGAAGGAGGGTGATTGTGTTGTTATTAATTTTGACCAGAGGGATATTGCATTTTTGCTTTTTCAAGGTAACAAAAATGGGGGCAAAGAGGGTAATATTGCATTTCCCTAAGGCTTCTTTTACCTGCCCAAAATTGCTGATCGACCATAGAACCTCACTCCCCGGTTTCACTGGCTACTAGATACACACAAGCTTGAACTGGACATTAGTTCTAGGCCCAGGGGTGACCATCACCCGCAGGAGGGATTAGGTGGTAATCCCGCTGTTCCCCTAATCTTGGGGAGAGATGTAGGAGAAAACTCTGTCAACCACAGGCTAAAATTAACAAATATATTTTTGCCACCGAGCTAGATGGACGGGAATGATTGACTGACTGGTGGCTCCCCTATACAGGGCAAGTTGTAGATACTCAGTGGGTGGACCCAAACACCCCGCCCAATAGAAATGGGCCAAAAGCGTCAAGTCTAGTTAAAATACTGAGTGGTAACATCGCAGGATTAAGAAATAAAATGGATGACCCCTTATGGAATGATATACTAAGCCATTATAATCTCATCGGGCTGAAGAAACTTGGGAAGTCAACAATATTTTTTGGCTGGATGGTTACGCATCATATTTTGAGTCAGCAAGGCCCTCTATAGTGGGCAGATCCAAAGGTGGTCTTATAACTTTGATCTCACTAAAGGTTGTAGGAAGCCATCGTAAACTGGATCTCGGTTTATCGAACTTTCTAGCCGTTGAAATTATTTTCACCAATTCAACTAGGATTTTAATTGTGAATTTTATAATTCATTTGCTAGATCTAATGATATAGAGCACTTAGCTAGTCTTAAACTGTGTCTGGAATCCTATAAGGAGAAACAATTCACACTTTATTTGGTGATACATTTGGGTGATTTTAATATTCATGTATGTCACAAAAATTGCCAGTTTACAGATAGCTTAGGTCTGGGGAAATATATGGACACACATTTTGAACATACACAACAAGGTGAATGTCTTGATGACATCCTGGCGAAGTTTGGTCTCCTATACCCTGTTGAAGGGATAGGCGAGGTTGTTGTACCCTCTTTTAAAGGTAGGGGAATGAACACAACTATTGACTATATTTTCATTGGCTCTTCCTTGGAAATTTATGTTAAGGATTTTACTGATTTATGGTCACAGTTTAGTGACCACAATCTGTTGCATTTGACTCTGGCGGGAGGAATAGGGCTTAATTTTGAGTTTGACAGAGGTGTCCCTAATCTACCTATTAAATCCAAGGATCAGGGTCGTAAACTCAAATGGTGTAAGGTGATTCCTGAAGAGTTTTGTAATGAGCTAGATGTTAAACTAGCAGTATATATTCGTAAAAAAGAAATTAAAAAGAAAGCATGGAATGTGTTACTTTTCACTGATGTAATCAAGAACAGTGCCAAGTTTTGGCATGCTGTCAACAAGCCGTTCTTTTAAAAACATAAGAGCGGCATGTTGAACTGCAACATTCCAGAAGTTGAGTGGCTCGACCACTTTAAGCATATGTACGGGGATCAAGTGGATAAGGAGCCCCTAAGCACACCCTATGTCATGGAGAACTATACCCTAGTGTTTACTGCTTAGGAAGTAGTTGCTGATATTGGTCAGATGTCAAGTAATAAAGCACCTGGTCCAAAGGGTGTCCCGGTGGATCTTTTTAAAGCTAATGTTCTATTATGGTCTAATATACTTGCAAATGTTTTTTCCGCTGCATGTAACTTTGGCCTACCACAATCTTGGTATCGGTCAATTATAGTCCCGGTTTTTAAAAAGGGAAATAGAGGAGACCCTCGATGCTATAGGCCTATCTCATTGATAGACTCTGCTGTGAAAGTTCTAGGTAGTGTTGTCCTTGGGAAACACACGGATTGGTTAAATGATTGTAAAATCTTCTCAAACCTACAGTTTGGGTTCAGGGAAGGGAGAAAAACCATTGACCAGTGTTTAAATGTATCTTTACTTGCCGGGAAACATACGATCGCGAAGAAAGGTTCACTTTATTTGGCTTTTATGGACCTTTCTTCTGCCTTAGATAGAGTAAATAGATCCAAACTTTTGCAGTTGTTATTAAAACTTGGTAAGAATATTGTACATTTTCAGGCTGATTTACACAAAGACCTATCCACCACAGTTAGATTTGACCAAAAAGGCCACTCTACTAGCAGCATCCACATTGTTAAAGGTGTCAGACAGGGATGCATTCTAGCACCACTCCTATTTACTTCATATATTAATAATCTGGAGTCGGTCTTAATGGGAGCAAGCAAGGACATTCCACGTGTGGGAGAGCGGTTAATCCCGGCTCTCCTATACACAGATGATTCTGCCTTGAAAGCCAGAACTGCAATTGGCCTCCAGTACCTTTTAACTTCCTCTGCTGGTTTTATGAAGTCATTATACCCGGATGCTAATTTCTCTAAATCGCACACAAAGATTTTAGGACGTAAACCAAAGAAACTAAAGACTTTGGTTAGTGAAAACAATGTGATATCATTGGTTAATTTGTTTACTTATTATGGGGTTTTATGTGACAGAAGAGGATCTTGGATTCCACAAATGAAAGCTAAAAGGAATGTTATGGCCAGATCCACCTTAGCTGTTCTGGACTTTGCCCGCAGACTGGGGGCAAAGCATATGCATGCAATGTTAAACATCTATAGGGCCAAATGTATCACCAAAACATGTTATGGATCTGACATATGGGGATACAGGGAAACGAGGACATTCAAATAGTTGAAAATAAATATCTTAAAAACTTGTTATCTGTCCCACAGTCAACATCCTCTTTTATAATCCATCAAGAAACTTGGTTAGGCTTCCTATCTGACCTAACCAGCATGACACCCTTATTAAAGTCGATAGGCATCTGGGCAAACTCAGAGCTGGGGGTGAATCAGGATATTATTTGTGATTGTTTAGCACTTGATAATGCAAGTAGTATTCCTTGGCTGAGCCACGTAAAAAAGCTTGCTACCAACCTAGGAAGGCCAGAAATGTTTAATTCCCCAGAAAACTTGATTAAAGCAGATTGGATCTGGATTAAAAATAACATTTTTGCAGGTTGCACAGATGGATAGGGAGGCCAGTGAGATTAAAAATCCATTGGTGCGGACACACCAATTATTGTCCACCTCAAGTACCATATAACCCTACTTAAATGTTTTTACAAATTAGCATCACCGCTTCCTTTTAGTATGATTTTGATTCAATCAATTACATTTACTTCTGGCCGAACAGAAGGGATGGGAAAAGATCGAAGACCTGAATGTTTGCTCATGTGATAGTTTTTCGACCCAGGACTCAATGCATTTTACCTTATTTTGTGAGCACTTTATTCATATTCGGAGGCGGTACAATTTACCTATTTTAAGAGGCAAAGGATTTTTACAGGCTAGACCTGCTTTTATGTATTTACAGATGCTGACAAATGTATGGGAAATTTTTAACATTGCTAGTTTTCTGACTGCAGCGGTCAGAATAAAGAAAAAGGGGATTATTATGAATTAGATCATTTTTAACCTTGAGAATTTTTTGTAAACTTTTTTATTATGATGTGTTTTGTATATGATCACACTATTTCTCTTTTGTACCTTGTGGATGTCGTACAATTGCAATATTTTATGTACTTATTGTTGTATGCTTTTATGGTTTTAATTAACTGAATAAAGTGAATTTGACTGACTGACTGATTGGGTATGGTAATTCTCACATTTATATGATTGCTTGTCAGGTTTTAAAAAGGTGATGAGCATCCTAATATATTGCCATCAGGTGGAGATTAGGAAGCTCAATGTATTTCTTGTAGAAGTGGGTTGTTAGGCCATCAGCTCCTGGGTTGTTGCCAGAGGCATGCTTCTAATTACCTGGATTATCTCCTCTGTGGAGATCAGTATGTCAAGGTATAAGCAATGTACTGGTCCAGCCATGCAATAGTAGTAGTGTTTCGGAAGCAACAATGTCCTCCTGCACTATTTCATAGTGAGAGGTATACAAATTGGTACACTAGCTGAGAAATTTGGTTAGTGTTTCAACCGCTGTGCATATCTTGAAGCCATCGTCCTGGCAAACCTCAATAATGTCAGTATCTACCTATGGTCTACTTAATAACCCCACTAGTGTTCTCCTTGGTCTGTCCCACTCCCTGAAAACTTTAACTTTGGCATCCTTGTCCATAATGTGTGTTTCACTCTCTGCTGCTTCTGTTTAAGGATAAAGTTTAGCATATATGTTGACTAGTTTTTGCATATCTTTTGATGCTAAATATTGAAGTTCTAATGTACATATGTCTTCTTCTATGGTGCTGATATGTTTCTGAATACAATTTAAAGAGCCCTTTTGTTTCACAATGCAATGCAGGTTTCTCTAATAACCGGATCTCGCAGAAGGATTGGAGCAGGACTTCATGTGAATTTCCTGTGTGGCTTATTTGGAAGGTTGCCTCAAGTAATACTGGTGCATTGTTGATGAGGCAATGAGGGAGATGTTCGATGTTCTTGGTCCACAAGGCAAAGTCTCTAGTCGTCAGCCAATAGTCTATTCTGGACCAATTTCAGCGAGTGTCTGACATGTAACCCTGGGCGAAGAACTACGCTCCGTTTGCGGAGTTTGCGGAGTTTTGGCAACTCCGCGTTCCGCGGAGTTCGCGTAGCTGTCAATAACTCCGCTATCCGGTGCGGAGCGTAGTTGTCGCGCGCTAAATAACATTATCGCGTGCGCGGCAATGGCTTACCTTGGTTCTGCGTTCGCTTTTTCCTGGTCGCGTCTGCCACCATGTTTGTAAACCCTCCTGTGCGACTGTGCGAACGCGATAACGTCATTGGAAGCGCGATAAAGCCATAAGGACGCGCGAGTATGTTTGTTGGTAAGATCGAGTTGCCGAACACGCAGAACCTGCAATCTTGCACAGAATAACTCGCGAGCATGTTAAAAGTTAAACCATAATAATAAATTACCATTTTGGTTAGCAAACAAGTGAAAGACCCCTCAAAGTTGTACCTTTGGATGTATTTTTTGGGGGGAAGGAGTCCTCTTTCTGTTTCTACTCTATTTTTGAATATTAAGGAGGAAGGGCTCTGGAGTTTACAACTTCCTGTTCCTGTCCACCAGGCTCCTCCCAGTGCTTTGTCCATGAGGTGGTCACTTTCATTTGGATTTTGAGCTGGCAGGATCACTTTCTGTGTGTGTTGGCTGCATTCCTGCTTTTTTTGGATTTTACTGAGGACTTTTGGATTTTGAATTCTCTTTTTCAAGTAAGTTCAGTAATGTATGAGTGAGTATGATGTTGTAGACTTGTGTTTGTTTGATTTTAAATTTTTTAACTACAGTATTCATTCCTTGATTTAAATTATTGATGGGTGCCTATACTTTTATGAGGTCCCAACTTGTATTTCTTTTTAAATTTCATCCAGGCTACATAGAGAGGTACCCATGGGTAAAATCATAATTCTGTGTTTAAATTTTTATTCAAGTTTGTAAACAAACATCATGGCTGGCATTGGATTATGGTCATCATTATGCAATAGCAATGTCTGCTGTGGAATTTCTGTTTGTGTAATTTAAAAGTTTTTTATTTTTTTAAGCCAATAGCTGACCCTAGTACTCCATGTAGTTAGTGTGTAGGCATGTTTGAGTTCATTGTAATAACTTTCTGTGGTTGGCCTGGCCATGTGTTGTTGGCGGCCATTTTATGTTTCCCAGCCACTTTGCTTTTGCCATAGGCCTCCAAACTTGTGGCCTACTCTGCCAGTAGGCCAGAGGTACTAGTCATAGGGTCATGAAAGGTAATCAACTGTTTTTCTGGTGTACCTCTAATTAGAAAATCATGGATGGACTGGTTTGATTTAGAAAATCTTATGTTTATGTGTGGGGTATGTCAGGTTTTGGGTGTCTGTCAATTTCTGCCATTAGGTAACCCTAGGAATACAGCTCGGGTAGTTTTGGTAACGTCGCACCGTGTGAGAACGCGACCTTACCTTTTTTGTCTTGTTTGCACGCTCAATGTACTGGCTCGGGATCGCGATAACGACTTTTCACTCGATTCGCGTTGCCGAACACGCCGATTTTGCATTCTCGCGAACAATATGTCCCGAGTTGCATAAAAGTTCCTCGAAAATGTTTAATGTGTCCCCTGTGCTACAAAAAGTCCTCATTTATGTGTTATTTGGTTGTAGTTTTGTCTTCCTGGAGCATGGGCCACTCCCAGTTCCTTTCTGTCCTCTATGTAATGATTTCTTGTTTATGGTTGGGGTGACCAATTTGGGCGGTGGTGTGTCCATTTTGTGAAGCTAAGCATTGTCCCTTTGGCATAGGCATTTATTGTCTGTCTTCTCTTTCTTTTCATGTAGTGGTGAGGGCCATTTTGTGTGTACTTACTTCCTTTGTGATGATTCTGCTATGTTGTTGTTGGTGGGCAGGCCATGTGGTGGCGGCCATTTTGTGTATGCTTCCTTTGTGACTGATTTTGCCATGTTGTTGGTGGCCATGCCATGTGGTGGAGGCCATTTTGGGTGCATCCTTTTTCCATGTTGTTTTTGGGTGTCCCTGTCCTCCTGGCCCTATGGAGGCGGCCATTTTCTGTGTCCTTCCCTGGTTCTCTTCTTTTGCCATAGCCATCCAAGGCTTTTGTAGGTACTACTACTCACAGCCATAGGTGCATTCAAGTTAATCAACTATTTTTGTGGTGTAACTTTAATTACACCGTGTATGGCTTTGGATTGCTTCACATTTTTTGTAATGGTGGTACTTTCAGCTTTTGGTTGCTTGTGTGTAGCTAATATGGCACTCCCTGCCAGTAGGTAACCCTAGGAATACTGCTCGCGTACTTTTGGTAACGTCGCACCGTGTGAGAACGCGACCTTACCTTTTTTGTCTTGTTCGCGCGTTCAATGTACTGGCTCGGGAACGCGATAACGACTTTTCACTCGATTCGCGTTGCCGAACACGCCGATTTTGCATTCTCGCGAACAATATGTCCCGAGTTGCATAAAAGTTCCTCGAAAATGTTTAATGTGTCCCCTGTGCTACAAAAAGTCCTCATTTATGTGTTATTTGGTTGTAGTTTTGTCTTCCTGGACAGGCCATGTGGTGGCGGCCATTTTGTAGGTACTTCCTTTGTGCATTTATCATAGCCTCCCTGCTTTTGGTCTGATCTGATAGTAGGCCAGAGTCCCAGAGGTGGTAGTTACTAGTTAGCGGGGCTGCTTTATGTAGCTGTTTCTATTTGGTCTATTTAATTACCATCATTACGGCATGTGTGTATGCCATTGCATTTCCAAGTTTGTTGTCTGGGCAGGGGGGTAGGTAACTTTTTTGTGTGTGTAATAATTTCATGGCTTGTATGTGTTTTTGCAGTGAAGTTTTACAAACTCTTAGCCATGGGGTATTTTGATTTTCCTTGCATTAACCTATCATGACTCATGTGTAGCAGGCATCCTCCTTTTTCTGTCCATATTGGTATATGATAGGCCTGCTTGACTTTATTATTGGTTCTTTCTGGACTTCATGTGGCTGGGAGCTGTGGTGCTGGTAGTATTAGTCTTCTTTTTTGTGTTTTATACATTGGCCTGTGTGTCTTTCAATTGTTCATGTGTTGGCTTACTGCTTGTTTGACTGACGTGTTCTGTCTTCTTTGCTTGTAGGTGCACAGAAAAAGACTGAGGAGGTGCTGGCTGTTTTCATCCATCGCCCGTTCAACTGCCAGACGGACGTCCTTCAATTGTACGCCACGTGTGGTGTGTGACTCATCTGACCACACATCTCTGCAATTTGTGCTACTGAGTGCTGCTGTGTGCTGACATCAGAAGAAGATGGGCCCTAAGAGAGCAGGTACCAGGTCCTCCACCACCAAGAAAGTTGCTAAGAAGAAGGTACAGAAGAAGGAAGTGTCACTTAAGGCTGGTATGGACCCCCAAACCTTTTTTGGGCCCCCAAAACGTACGCCTGCAGCAGCGGTGTCCGTGGTGCAAGCTGGAGCCAGCACATCCGCATTAGCGGGGGCAAGCCACCAACCCAGGGCCAAGCACATGAGGGTCGAAGAGGTAGCCGGCCTAGTGTTACAAAGCAGTGATACTGAGCCTGAACTTAACTTATCACTCTCTCAAAGTAGCACACAATCCACGCAAGATGAAAGTGCTCAACAACCGCCGCCAGCAGTAGATGTTCAACAACCACAACCACTTCCCGCAATAGTTGTTGAAAAACCACAACCACAGCCCGCAATAGTTGTTCAACAACAACAACCAAATCCCACAATAGTAGTTGTTGAAGAACCACAGCACGCTATAGTACTTCCTCAAGAACAACAACCACCGTCTCCGCACGCAATAGTGGAAGTTGTTCCTCCCGATGTCGGGGCAGTTCAGGAAGTAGAGCCTCATTCCGAGCAAGAAGAAGAGGAAGCCACTTCTGGAGGTGATCTACTGTCTTTAAATTTACGAAAGGAAAGGAGGGTTAGTGGCAGTGCATCGAGCTCTTCGCATAGCATCCCTTCAGATGACCTTGATAAGGAATGGCATCCACGACGAAGAACTGAGCATTCAAAGGAGAGACATCCTAAGACCAGGCTGGGAAAAAGGAAGGATCCGTCAAGGCTTGAACTTCCGGAGTTCGATGTAGGTGAGCAGGATACTGATGGTGATAAAGACGGGTCTGACACTGACAATGTCATCATCACAAGCGTTATTCCTGGTGCAGAGGATGTAGAGACCAGCATTTTCCCCTTAATCCAGAAGGGCTGCGATTAGTGATGAGCAGGTAGCACGTGTAACTCCTACACACTCAGCGCCCAAAGTAACACCAGCTCCCATTTTTGCATCAGCGAAGGCCCAGCAGCGTGCGACATCCAGCGCAAGCGCCACCTCAACAGAAGGAGGTAGTGGCAGTACTAGTACTGAACTGTCACATAGGGAAATTCAACAAAAAGGCTCCAGTTCATCCGGCATTGGAAGTGGGTCCTCCTCTTCCTATGGCAGGAGACAAAAGTTTAGCTCCCCAGTCTGGGATTTTTTTATGGTTCACCCACATCAGGAGAACATTGCTATATGCACCATTTGTCACACCAATGTTAGTCGTGGTAAGATTGGTACAAACTATGGTACTGGAGGCCCAACGACCCATATGAAAAAAACACACACAATTCAATGGGAGAACCACCTTGCAAGCTTAAAAGATGTAAGCACTGGTGTTGGTGGGGAGGATACAGTACTACAAGGTCCACTCATGGAAGAAGAGGGAGACGATGACCTTCTATCTGGGAGTGGTACACAAATGAGCCCTGTCGCCAGCACTGGAGTGGTGCAGTCCAAATCCTCAGCATCAGCAACTTCTCAGTGGCACCAGAGTCAGCCGGAGACACCAAGGGCAAGGAGTGAAAAGTCTGCGTTGAAAGGTGGTCCGTCTAGCAGAACAGAAAGAATTACCAAGCAGCTTACCATTACTGGCATGTTTAGGCAGGAGGGAAAGTACGAGCGGAACCACCCAACAGCACGTTTGTACAATGCGAAACTTGCAAAAATGTTGGCACTCGACCTTCTCCCATTTTCATTTGTTGAGGCAGTGGGATTTCGGCAATTAGTGGCAACACTCGCCCCAAAATGGGACGTTCCCAGTCGCTACTATTTTGCAAGAGTTGCTATTCCAGCACTACACCACGACGTGCTGGGATTGATTGGGAAAGCCTTACAACAGAGTGTTGTCCATTGTATCCACCTGACAACCGACATGTGGAGCAGTCGCGAAGCCACAGCAGATTACATGTGCATCACCGCACACTGGATCTCTTTTGCAGGTGTGAAAGACAAGTTAACATCAGGCCTTCTTGACGTTGCTGGGATTTTCAATGACACTCGCAAACATGCAACTGTAGCCATGTTTGGTATGGAGAAAAATCATACTGCTGACAACATTTTGTCTGACTTTAACAGCAAGGTCTTTGAATGGCTGAAACCAAGAGGCCTTAAGATTGGTTTTGTTGCCACCGACAATGGCAGTAATGTAGTGAGGGCAATGAAAGATGGACAGTATTTCAGGGTACCCTGTTTGGCACACTGCATTAACTTAGTCGTGCAAGACTTTCTGAAAAATGAACTCCAAGTCAGCACCATACTGACCATCTGCAGAAGAATATGCACGCATTTTAACCATTCTTTCAAAGCGCGGAAGCTGCTACGCGTCATTCAGCGGGAGCATAATTTGCCAGTCAAAGCACTGATCCAGGAGGTCCCAACACGTTGGAACTCTACTTATTTCATGCTTGAGCGTCTCTTTGAGCAGTACATACCACTGAATGCTTATGTAATGTCAAGAAGATTAGTGGATCCTACTGTTAATCTTAAAACCCTGACCGTTGAGATGTGGCAGTGGGACATCATTAAATGCTTGACAGAGATGCTACAACCTTTTGAGGTGTTCACACGTGCAGTTAGCAGGGAGGACTGTACTATGGGCCAAGCCATCCCATTGTTGTACATGCTCGAGCAACAGCTGAAGGAGGTCTGTGAAACATACGAAGGTGACGAAGAAAAAGTTGATGCATGTACCTTGGCCAAGGCCTTACGCAACCGCTTATCTGTAAATGCAAGGCTTAAAATGATTGTGTCAGATCCAAATTACATAACTGCAACAATCTTGGATCCACGGTACAAATTGTTTGTCAGCAGTAGCGCAGTCATTCCTTTTTCAGATGGGGATGTTGCCAATTACAAAAGTTCCATAGCTGTGGAAGCTAATGATTTCGAAACTGAACGGCTGTTACTTAAATGACTGCCAGTGCCAGCCCAGGACAGTCAAAGTACTCCAGGCCATCCTCCTGAGGCAAGTTCATCAGAGCATGAGAGCGGTGCGTCCGCTTCCCAGCAGGCACCAACAGTACCAAAAGCAGCACCTACACGATCTGATTCAGCAGACACAACCAAAAGCATAACTGCTTTTTTTCTACAAAAGGGGATGGGTAAGTCCGTTGCTGTTGCAAATGGGACAGAGGAGCAGCAAAGCCGAGCACCAATGAACACTGAGCGGATGGTTCAGGCCTATCTGGATGACACAACAGAGGTGTTCATGGAGCAAAGCCCATTGGTCTATTGGTATGAAAGAAGGAGACAGTGGCCAGTGCTGAGCAGGCTGGCGATAAAGTATTTGGCTTGTCCTGTAGCCAGTGTCGCCTCTGAGCGGGTTTTCAGTGCTGCTGGTGCCATTGTGACATCGAAAAGGACCAGTCTCTCCCCCAAAAGCGTCGAGAGGCTGACAATGATAAAAATGAATCAACACTTCATACCACCAGACTATACTGTACGTGAATCAGAGCAGGATGAAGAAAGCGAGCCCGAAGAATTCATCACTGCTGGGTTACATGACCTACTGCTGTCCGGACCCACAGAGTTTTAGGACGAGCACCTCTTCCCTGACCAATAGGCTTTTAAATTGTTACTTTTTCCCTTCTTTTATTTGTGTTATTTATTTTCTTATTAAAAATGACTTTCGGGTGCAAAACTGCTAATCTTAAAATAAAAAGCTCAACCAAATCCATCCCCACCACTCATTCTTTTAATGTACCTACTGGAGTTGCACACCTGTGCATTTATTTTCGCTGTATCTTTTTTAGTTACCTCCTGGAGTTGCACGCCTGTGCATTTATGTTCCATGTTGACTGCACTCCTCAGAGTCTTGCTCCATCTTCTTGACTCCCACTCAAGTCAATACAATTCCATCTTGGCAGCCATACATTTGATGTTGTAGATGGAGTATAGTACAATAACAATAATGTAGCCTCTAACAGTCCCTCCATAACAAGTGAACCGTACATGACTACAGCCATCCTCTATTTCATTTGAAATCTGCAACTCATAATAACTGCCTTGCTGAGTCTTACTCTTAAGGCTACCACCTCTGTCTGCAGGCATTCAGAGACGACTCTTCTGTGTCAAAAGAAACTTGAGCAGGCATCCACAACTGAAGTCAACTTGTTGTGACTCGCATTACAAAGGCTCGGCAGCATCTGTGATCAATCTTCTGACAGTGAAAGAAAAGAGCAAAACAGGTATAAAAATGAATGATGCCATGCATTGCATTGGATGTATTTTTTTCCTGACTCTGAGCTAATGTGCATGGAGTTGAAGTATACTAGTAACTTCAGTTCAGACTCACGTGATAGCCAATTTTTCCATGTTATTTACTAATAATAGAAATTATTTACGCACTTGTGTTCCTACTACTACAGATGCAGTCAGGACTTAATTTATCGTAGTCACTCACTACAGACTGAGTTGCTGATGATAATGATGGTGACCACCATATCTTTGCTGTCAGGCAGTTGGATCTGAGCTGATTGATGCACGATGTTTCTTGGAGTGGAATACAAGGTAATAAATAAATACAAATAAGAGGCACAGCACAGTAGACCCAGGCTACTACATGTTTGTGCACTGTGCTGTGGTAGAGTACAATAGTGATATGATTGATGACTGAGAATGACGCATTGATTTTGTTGATTAATTTTGTAAATGCTAGGTTGCTTTTTCAATTTCATTCACCTTTCTGTGGCTCTGTGAAATTTTTAGGGAAATGCAGTTTGTATAACGGGCAAACCTGTGTCGTCGTGGGCCTGTTGTTGTGTGCTGGCTCCTGTCTTTTTTTGTACTTCTAGATTAAAAATGATATGCAACTAGTAGACTTATACAAATTGTATCCAAGCCGCCTCAGTCTGAAAGTCCTCTCATACGACTACTCCTCTTGTATTGTTTTTTTTATCTTCACTGTATTACAATTTGTTTAGGTCATTCACATTCTTTTGTATTTGCCTTTTCTTTTTCAGGCTGGACGTCTTTCACCCACTGCTTTATAGTATGAGCATCAACTCTCACCCTTACCACAAATCCTCATCATCAAGCAATTGGATTGCGGGAAACCAAGAATGATATTCAGCGTGTCCTTTTCTTACGTTCATTGCTTACAATCATTGGCTAGCGGATCAACATCATAAATCATCGTCTTCATTGTTTTGCTTTTGTTGTCTCCAATCTCCATGCGTACTGTTTTTCTTTCTCAAACCTTTCCCAAAACCCCCGTACCCATCCATTAAACAAACCCTAACCCTCTTCCCCCGGGCTGCGTGGTTACATTGAGGTGTGATGTTTCTTACATTAAATATACACCAACAATTTGATCACGCGCTTGCTGGGGCAGATGTGGTGAAAGCAACAATAGTGAAATGTCAACAAGGCATGGCCAGTATCTTCTGCGGCTTCCCAACTCAAGCTCTGTGTATAACGCCAAATAATTTACCATTAACATCAAACAACGAATGCATCTAATGAATTGGCGTAATTTTTGGGGTTTAAAGTTTAAAGCATTATGATTTAGAAAAGTTTGACGTTGCCGTGAGTACTACAAGTAAAGTTGAACTTCTTCTTATCTTCTCTTGCACTTAGTTTCCAGTCCCCAAAACCATTGTTTTGTTTCAGTTTAGCAGTTGCAATATTGGGTCACCCATGCAATGTACTGTACTTACTTATACTACCCCCACATTGTCTGTCACGCAAATGACTGCCTCTTTCTTTTTGTCTCTAAATGCTACCGGCAGGATCTGTCTACTACTACTATCACAGAAGTTCTGATTCTGAACCACAGAGTCTTCGCCATTGTCTTGGAAATCAAATGCAGCCCTTGCAGTGCCACACTTCATGATAAATCATCATCATCTCATCATCAGCAATCACAGGTAAGATAAGTTTGCAGTGAGGTATAACGCAAGACAGACTGGTCGTTCTTCTAATACTACAAATATAACTCGGTGAGGGTTTACCGCATCTATATGTTTGCATGTTAAAGATGTGGGCAATATATTTTTTTATTAAAAAGCACTGTCCGCCGACCTGCATGGCCAAATTAAACCTTGCGAGGTTGCACAACGTACATTATTTGGTGAAACACTCCCCCCCTCAAACCCCCCAAGAAACGCAAATGAACTTCAAATGTTTTCTTTTCAACATAACTTTGTGGCTTGTTTATTTTTAACATAATATAATATATAACTAAAGATCATACAAAAATAAAATATATATAAATCTTACACCACAGCTGTCCCTACCCGCCGCCCCTAACCCCAACCAAATTCCCACGTTCAATGTAATGTAAAAAAAAGGAAAAACCCAAGACCCAATTCCCACCCACCAACAAAAGGATTGAAAAAGGGGCAAACAGGGTCCATCTCATAGCCGGCGGGCTTTTAAGTGTTGATCCACCAGGATCTTTACACGCTCCTCTATTTGTCTTTTGGTCTGACTACTTTGAGCCTCCAGCCTGGCTACCCGGAGGAGAATTTTTCTCTGGAACTGGCGGCACCTACATTGGCAGCCATGTTGTTGTGGGGGGGTGGACGATGCTGGGAAAATCTGGCGGCGGGCGGCTGCCTGACCACGCCGACGTACTCCTGCAGGCTTGGGGGCCGGGGCATTGGAAGAGGCAGCAGCTGCTGCCGCCGCCTCCTCCTCCTCCTCCTCGGCCTGAGCCACCAGCCGGCGGTAGGCCTCCACGATGGCCTGCAGTTTCCGCTGACGGGCCCGGACTGCCAGCTCCTTCCTCGTTGGTTTAGAAGGAGTAACTATAAAGAAAGAGACAGCATTGCTGTAATCCAAAATCCCAGCAAATCAAGAACACAAAATGTATCCAACACATAGTGGGCGGCACAGTACAGTAGCAATAGCAAGCAAGCTGAGTACCAAAAATGTTGTTTTATCTATCTTGAACATTCTACGCCTTATATACTTCATTTGTCTGAGTTTTTGGCACGGCATTATGCCTGCCCTAGTAACATAGCATGGGTGTACTTCAACGGTCACATACGAACACCTGTCTTTTTCATATCTCGTTTTTTTATATCATATACTCTGTGCTTCCGGGAAAAGTGACAGTCTCAAACTAACATTAATTAATAGGGGCCAGCTAGTACTAGTAAATGTCTACTCTAGAGACTATCATTCTTTATATCGCGCAACAAACGTTAGGTGGCTTGTGTTTCGCCAGCAACGACCCGGAATCCATCCAGTCGTCCCCTCCTTCCCTTGCCTTTGGGTTTAACCAAAACACCGCTGCCGACACTAGTATCCACTATCCACTAACAACCGATATTGGATGTGTCTCCCACCCACGCAGGCAGCTGTGCTGTTTTCCCCTTTCTATGCTTCCACAACAACCCACGTATCCAACTGCTCTCAAACACCTGCATTGCTGATTCCAAAGTATCCTTCTATATTATAGACTTTTTTAGTCTGCCACCAACCTTTCACAGCTGAGTTGTAGTCACACAGAAGAGGCCTGTATAACTTATTTTATCAATTCTCGCCGGTGGTAATGCTTTTGCTAAGCTTGGTAATGACAACGGTGGCGTCATATATTGTCCAGTAGAACTTCAAGTTCATTATAAATATCAGAGTACAGTGAGGAAGTTTTCCCCACCCACCAAGTAATGCGGATCACTATTGAATGTAACTTACCATCGCCCACCGTTGTTGTCTCCTCCCCCGCTGCTGCCGGTGCTGCTGTAGGTGCCTCTGGTGGTCCTCCATTCCCCTCCGGGATCGCCTCTGCTGACGCCGTTGCAGCGCCGCTGCCCCCGTCGGCACTGGTGGATGGTACCGGTTCTGCAAAAATAAAAATAAGTAGTAGTCCACATTGCCTAGTACAGCAGAGTAAGTAACACACTACACATATTAGCATTTATTTGGTATGGTATGGTACCCAAGCTCATCTCATCTATACTGCTACTCTAGTCCTTGGAAAGTTAGACTGAACCATGTAACCTAACCAGTATGTACATCAATGACATGTCTACAGTTTTGCGCATGCTACCTCACAGCTTGTTGCGCAGTACGAGAAGACGCCTTTGAGGCCACATGATAGTTCAAAGCATACACCTGAAGAGTTTGGAAAATAGAAAGGCCCGTATTTACTTTTTGAATGTGGATTGTGGAATCGAGTTTCCTTACAGCCTCAGGTTACACCTTTTTTTTAGCATGACAGCTAAAAAGTTGAATAAATGTATGTAATGTTTTCATACTGTCTAACGTGCACCACTTTTGTCATTATCTTTCGGCAGATGAGAAGATTTCCTTCTACGAAGCAAAGATTTCCAGAGCTTACCAAAAAGAGGCATATGCAACCAGTATACGTTCAATGGTGAGGGGTCTCCGACATTTCCCACATTTCCCTATCGTGCACTGGTAGCTGTACAAATGTAGATTACTTTTTATTCAGCCTTTTTTAACTCTGGATTTTTTCTGGTGGCCCTGCCCTTGACGTATTTCACAGAACAACTTAAAAACATTGATGTTACTTACTTAGTTACTTCTAACAAAATAAAGGTTTTGAAGTACCACATTGACTCGGAAGTATATTTTCAGTGTCTGTTGTCTTGTAGACTTACACGAGAGAGTGAGCAAAAGGGGGTTACTTAGGTTATGGATTGTGTAATAAAAGCATTTGGCATCTTCATATTGGGGTTCAGGAAAGGGGTAATTGAATAATTGACCAATGACTGAGCCCATATAGGTTGTCGTTCATTGAATTGTGGGTTCCTCTGAGTTCTGTGACTGAGGTGTAAGACTGTAAGTAAGTAAGGTCCAACCTGCCTATCAACAACAACATCCAATTTTGGGGTGCATACATAGTTATGTATGTGACTGCATAGAAGAATACCCGCAAGAATAGTAGTGGTATTCATTACTAACGCTTACAAAATAGTAGACCAACATCTGGATGCATACTTGGTTGGTGTCAATTGGCAAAGAAGAGACATTACAGAGGAAAAACTTGCATAAGACAGGAGTGGACCCTGTGCCTTCCGCTATTCGATCACAGATTTTTTGAAAAGATTAATACCTTAACCAAAGAGTGGGCAACAGGGCAAGCTTACCTACAGACAGTCTAGTAGTAGCACAGAGAGTCATAAGAGAGGCTCTTTCAAGGAACAGAAAGGCAGGGACAGATAGTAATACCCAAAATTTTGAAAACATAAAACAAAAACAAGCATTTGTCAAAATTTAGTTAGGTGAAATGTCATTAATCGGTTGGAAAAAAAGCTCCGTTAGAAAGTTAGGGAAATATCATTGTTCCAAAAGAAAACACTGTTGGACTTACTGGGGACAGCAGCAGGATCCTCAGAAGAGGAGCTCTGTGCCTGTGGTTCTTCGCGTTCACCCGCCGACTCGGTCCCAGTCTTCTGCTTGCCCCTGGGTTCTGTGGTTCATGTAAGAAATAATAATAAAGAAAGAGGAAAACATTGAGTGCTGTGAAACATAGACAGCATTTCAAAAACCACTGCTACAACATTAAAAGAAACAAACATTGGTCTACCAAATGACTACTGCCTTGCATGATTCACTGACTAGTGTACTTGGAGAAAACAAATCAAATGTTCCATAAACATTCTGATTGCAGATTACTAAGTAACACAGAGGCAGTAAGACCTGAACAACACCACAGATTCAAGAATGGGGTAATCAATCAATTATCTGTAAGTAGCCATTTCTTTTTCTTTTTTTGCCTAAAAATGCATAGATCACAAGGAGGAGACATGCTTAACTTTGTGCATACTAACTAACACGAAATTGTACGTTCATGGCATCATATTTTGTTTTGCTACTGACTGAATGCTACTGCTGCCCTACCCACTCAATAAACAAACTACATCAGTTCTATGGAGGGCTGAGGCAGGGGCGGCTCTAGGCTCATGGTGGTCCTGGACTCCTGGCCAGGGAGCGTAGGTGGGGGGCCCGGAAGAGGAGGTCGGGGCGGAGCACGGAGGCCAGTGAAGAGGGGGGAGTCAGGGTGTTTGGAAGTGGAACAGAGCCGGAGGCACCAAATCCCTGCCAGGGGCCGCCACGCAAATATGTATCCATCCTCTGAGGATTATTAAATTAAGGATATATATTGGTGGGGTGGCCCCTTGCATTTGGTGGCCCTGTGCAGTTGCACAGCTTGAACATGCCTAAATCCGGCCCTGGCTGAGGTAAGAAGAACAAAGTAACTTTTGCATTCATTGCCAGAGGAGTATTCATGCAGAAGAGAGGGCCGTGAAAAAAAAATGATACAATATGCATTGCAAACACGTACAATTATCCATCAACGGCTATTTCACTGACGGACAAAGGAAGGACAAGACTCTATTAATAGCATTAACTAACTTCAGTTCTCTACAATAAAGAAAATCTCACACCAATAAACAGCAAAAGCTAGCGCCAAATTGAACACGCAAGAGTCAGTGAAGATGAAGAAGCGCAGCATAGACCAGTGTCATACAATTACAGTAGATATAATAACGGAATACATCGGAAATGTAACTAGGAGCACCAGTCATCGCGTTACTTATTCAGCCAAGATTTACAAAGATACAATAACAATACTTATACTACTATAGAGATATATTATACACACACTTTTTTTTTTGGGTAGCCACTCACCAAGACCCACGACCTCGACGCCAAGCAGGTCCAACAGGTCCTGCTCCCGGTCCAAAATGTCTGCCCAATGGTGGGTCAGCTGATGGTGGGTACGCCGGATACCGGAGCAGCGGAAGACTGCCCGGCGCACCTTCACCCACCGCCGGAGACGCTCCTCAATATGGTGGTAGCCGGAGCCGGGCCTGCCACCTGCTGCCAACATCAAGGGGAGGTAGCGCTGGACAAAAAACACCAGGGCAGCCACCTCCTCCTCCCCAAAAAGTTGGCGGGGCCTCACCCCTAGGGGGCGCATTCTGCCGCAAGGCAGCCTAGTTTTTTGGGGCACTGGCGCCTTGCCATTTGAGCCGCCGCTGCTGCTGGCGCCCTTGACCATGGTTCTGGGTGGAGGGTAGAAGAAAACTAAAAGTTCAAGACAAAAAGGTAGGGGAAAGAAGAAGCAAGGTAAAAGAACAAGAAGGAAGTAAAAAGCAATAGAAAAGTTGTAAAAGTAGAAATAAAATGAAAAATATAAACCTAGGCACAGAGAGAAATAGGTAATAACTAAAGAAAGTTAGAAAAAGTGGGTAAAAAGACAAGGATTAAAGAGATTTTAACAGGATGCAAAAGTAGGCCCAAAACCATAGCCAGAGTGTGTGATCCAAGATGGCTGCGCCCATCGCGACCGCATGGGTAGGTTCGCGCGATATTTAGCGCGATCACGCACTTTTGTAGTGCGAACGAGAAGATGAGTTCCTGAACATGTCTTGCACAACGCGACCACGTTAATTGTGACCCGGAACAGGAAATAAGGGAACGCAAGCAGGCGGGACAAACCTCTGGGGTAATTTAGCGCGCTAGCCATCCCGAGCATGCAGGCAACGCCCCGAACACGCGCACCGCGCTCCCGAAGACGAAAAACGGCGCGCGAACGGGCCCAGCAAGCAACTCCGCATGGTTGCGGAGCTACGCGTAGTTCGCGGAGTGCAACTACGTCTTCGCGTAGCTCCGCGGAGTCCGACTCCGCGAACTACGCCCAGGGTTACTGACATGTAATCCCTTCCCAGGTCTGTTAGTTTGTGTGGCACCAGAAATCTAGCAGGTAGTTATCTCCCGCAATTATTCTATGTTAACAATTTGATGCTGAAGATGTTTTCTTCTTGTGATGGATATTGTTAGTAGATCTTTGCTGTGACCATTATGCATCTCGATAAAACAAAATGCAGCACGTCAGACCTCCCAACATTCTAAACTTGTATTTAATGCAAAAAAGGAAAGCAGCATGCAAAGTAATCAAAAGACAATTGTTATGTCAACCAACCAGAAAACCCACTCAAAATTAGGTCAGTTAGAGCATAAAGCTAATTGCAATAACATTTCAATAGTTTACATACATTTTTACTCAAAGCATGTCTATAGAAATTAAACATCTAATTGAAATTTAAGAGGGATTGGAGCACACTGCTTCACCTCCCAGCATAGTTAACTCCTTTGTATCATGGTAAATGCAGTTCAGTTTGAATGCTTACTTGATTTTTTGTTGAAGTGTTTCACCAACGTTGATGCAGGTTAGTGCTGTTTATCTGTAGACATGTATCTGGATATTATTCTTCATCAGTAGAGATAACAAAACAAAATTCAACTGGGGTTGCTGAGAAAGCTGTCACAATCCTCTCAGGTCTCTGCATTTACCAGAATGCAAAGGGGCGAATTGTGCTGGGATGTGAGGCATTGTGCTCCCAACCCCTTTTCTGTTTAAAGTGCTCCCTTGAACCAGCAAGCTGACGAGTTTTGTAGATTCACATGTTTGCACTGCTGTGACCTGAGAGGAATTTGGCAGCATTTCTAGCAACCTCAGATGATTTTTCTTTGTTCTCTAATACTGCTGCTCTCTACTGATGAAGGGCTCAACCAAGAAACATGTGTCTAGAGATATACAGCAATGTCTGCACCAACTTTGGGGAAAAACTCCAGCTGATTTTCAAGTAAGCATGATGTGTGCACTGCATTTACCAGGATGCAACGCAACCTGTGCTAGGATGTGAGGCAGTGTGTTCCCAACCCCCATTCTGTAATTGAAACTTGTTAAATTTAGCAAAACCTATTGAATGAAACAGGAGAGACGTGACATTCACAAGAAGAAGATGTGCAATGTCCTTAAAAAGGAGGAAGTATTCATGGATACACTACCAACTTCATTATTTTCTAAAGTCACGCCTTTTGAAATGAGGATACTCTTCTACTATAATGAGCGAGGAATGCACCTATGTACAACAACAGATAAAATGACCTGTAGGCTTACAAGAGCCTTAGCTTCTTTCTTAAGATTAACATGCACTTCAAAATAATGTAAATTACATCCAAATATGGTTGTACAACATATCAATACATGTGCACAAAAATATCAATTAAAAGGTAATAGTAACAGGCAATCATCTTTTCAGCCCGCCCCCCATTTTTACTGGAAGTCAAAATTCTTACACTTCAGTTGCAAAATGTTTCAGTATTTCTGCCTTTACTTCTTCATTAGGAAAAACAATGTCCCACTGGGTATTAATGTCAAAGACAGTTTCAATTTTGCATACAATGTATTACAGAGAAAGAATACCAGGGAGTTTCAGTACATACGTGAAAAGGTTGTTAATCACCAATTATGTTGGACATAAAAAGCACAGTTGAAATGCAGCACTGTACATGAAAAACAATCATGGAGCAACCCGAAAAGGCACTTGGTGACAAGGTGATAACGAAGTGATAGTGACGACGCAAGTGAAGAGGATCCATCGGTTCGACTTAATGAAACCGGAACCCCCGGCAGTATTCCTTTGACCTGCCCCTCAGTACCGGGCTCACCACTCTTGGATGATTGACCTCTCCGCCAAGACCAACCCAGGCGCCCTACTGACAGAATTAAAGGATACCTGGACTACACGCCAGTAATCTTCCCACTCGCCCCCGAGTACCTGGACCCATCATTCGTAGACGACCGACTCCAATTCTCTGTCAGCGCTCCCAGTTTTCAGCACCCCTACTCAACGCCAACCCTGTCCTGAAGAGGATCCCAAATTATAGAGGATCGAAACGCCGTCGACAACCACAGCGCGATTCCATGGCGCACTATTAATAGGCTCATCATTCTGTTAAATTGAACCTGTTTATTGTATATACTCAATGTAAAAGCCTATATTTAATTGCTTGAATCACTTTGCGCCGACCTCGCTGTCTTTCACCTTCACTTGCGTCGTCACTATCACTTCGTTATCACCTTGTCACCAAGTGCCTTTTCGGGTTGCTCCATGATTGTTTTTCATGTACAGTGCTGCATTTCAACTGTGCTTTTTATGTCCAACATAATTGGTGATTAACAACCTTTTCACGTATGTACTGAGACTCCCTGGTATTCTTTCTCTGTAATACATTGTATGCAAAATTGAAACTGTCTTTGACATTAATACCCAGTGGGACATTGTTTTTCCTATATACCTTACGTACCCAGTCCCATTTAGGTCTATGGGTTATACTCCTGTTCTTTATCACTCTTTACTTCTTCATTATCACCATCCTCGTCATTCTTAGCCCCTTACGTGTGGGTGTTGGCCTACTACTTCCCCGGTGTGTCTGTTGGCCATTCGCCAGCACTGAGAAGGTATATAAAGTCCCATCTGATGCTCTGTAACCCAGGGAGATTACTTTCTCTTATTTTTAGCTTGGACTGCTTGAGAAGAGCTTTTCGTTTTATTTACTTTAATGACGATCATTGCTCCTGGCAGGCTGGCTTAATAGCAGTGAAAGTAAATTATCGATGATAGGCTCCTTTTACTTTCAGTGAATCAGTGCTCGGGGCATATCTAGCTCCCTTGAGCACTGATTCGCTTGGGATAGTTATCAATGGAAAGGGGGGAATTTCCCTTTACAATGGTACCTCTGCCCGGAGGATCCCTGATTGGGGATCACCACAGGAGAGCGATCCCCAAACAAGGATCCACCCCTTAGGCACCAGGGATAGGGGGAGTGGCACATTAGACAAGGACTTGTGCTTATGCACACCCCCTTAACAATTTCAGTCTTTCTTCCCGCCTTTGGGGGCGGTGGGGTAATTACCATTGATCTACCTTCTGGGGGAGGGGCGGAAAGCCCACTACACACCAGAACTATTAAACAAGTTAATATAAGCCCCCAAATAAAACTTTGGTGACAGTGTGTCTGCCCCTCCTTGGGGTCAGATGGGGTGAGGGCAGATGGGGGTGATTATTCCCAATCTGCCTCCGTGGGCAGAAAGCCCACTGGACACAAAGGAAAGCTATTTTTTAAATATATAGGGTGGGGCCTGCCCATTTTGGCATGCCAATGTCCCTAACTCAACAAGTAGACAGACAGTCTGAATGGAGGTAATTTCCCCCATCCCCCCTCTCCCACCGGGGGAGAATTTCCACTATACACCAGGGTCTGTTAAAAAGAACATAAAAATAAGGGTTAGGCATTCCACTATGGGCAAGTCCATGTCCCCCACCCCCCAAAAAAGTATGGTGAAATTCTCTCCTGCTCAGACGGAGGTAATTACCCCATTCTGCCCCGCAGGGGAACAGAAAACCCACTCAACACAATAACATGATTCTTTTTTTTTAAAAAAAGCTAATTAGGGTGGGGCTGCCCATCGCATGGCCATGCCCTCACCTCAACAATAAGACAGGCAGTCTTTCTGCCCAATCATCCCCCCCAGGAGTGTGCAGAAACCTGCTAGAACCCAGGGTCTATTAAAAATATACATGTTTGGGTGGGGACTGCCCACTATGGTCATGGCCATGCCCTCACCCCTAAAAAAATATAGTGAAAGTCTGTCTGCACCACGTGGGGGGCAGATGGGTGTGATTACTCCCAATCTGCTCTGGGATTGGCAGAGAGTCAACTAGACCCCAGGAAGTATAAAAAAAATATAGGGATAGGGGGCTGCCCATGTTGGGCACGGCCATACTACCATCCCCCCAAAAATATGTTGACAGTCTTACCCCCTGAAGGATAGAGGATGGGCTGTTACACTCTAACTACCCCTGGGGGCAGAACACCCACCAGACACCAAGGAAAGATTTTTAAAGAAAAAATATAGGGGAAGAGGCGGCCCACTTTGGGGAGAATTTCTGTACCCCTTTGAGAGGAGATGGGGGTGATTACCCCAATATGCCCTACTGAGCATTTGCCACCAGGAGGGAATGTTTTCATTCACATAAACATGGGGCTGGAAGCTGCCCACAATCTGCATGGCCAAGCCCCCACCCCAACAAGAAGACAGACAGTCTTTTGTCCCCATAGGAGGGATGGGGATGATTTTCCCAGATCTGCCCACACAAGGGTCTATAATAAAAGAGTTAGGGTGTCTGGGATGCCTACTATCATCAGGGCCATGCCCCCATTCCTCCCAAAAATATGGTGACAGTCTTTCTGTCCCCCTGGGGGGCAGTGGGGGTGCTTACCCCCCAAAACCAACTACGCAATAGGGATAATTTTTAAATAAAATATAGGAGTGAGGGCTGCCCACCAAGGCCATGGCCATACCCCCACCACAACACGGTGGCAGATAATTTTTCTCCCCCCCAGGAGGGTAGAAAGCCCACTAGACACCAGGGTCTAATATAAAATGTAATATATGGATAGGAGCTGCCCACGCTGGGCATAGCCATGCCCTCACCCCGCAAAAAGCAGCGGAGTCATTCTGCTCCGTCTGGAGGGCAGATGGGGTAATTACTCCAGGGGGAGAGAGGGGCAGAAAGCCCACCATACACAAAATAAATATATATAGGGGTGGGGGCTGCCCACCATAGGCATGTCCTTGTCCCCAAAGCGAAAAAAGTCCAGGAAGTCTTACTGCCCCTCCCTTGGGGTTGGAGGGGGTAATTACCCTTGATCGTCCCCCACCGGGAGCAGGAAGCCTACTACCACCAGGAAATAAGAAAAACAAAGGGGTGGCAACTGCCCACCATGGGCTTAGCCATGACCCTCTCCTAAAGGGCAAAGACATTCTTTCTGCCTCCCGGTTGCGCATTGGAGCAATTCCCCTGATTTTCTTTCCTGGGGGCAGAAAGTCCACTAGACACCAAAGAATACATGTATGCCCTATTTTTGTAGAAGGGCGTGCCCTGGGCATGGGCCCATGCTCTTTACCACACCACAGCCCAATAGACATTCTTTAACCCCCAGGGGCTAGAAAGCTTACTAAAACCTGGCATTTGAAATCAGAGTCAAAAGGAGGATGTTGCCTACCTTTACATCATCTCATAACCCTTCCCCAGAAGAGGCCTTAGGGACTTTCTGCCTCCCCAGGATGCAGGTGGGAGTTTGTCTCAATTGGGGAGATTGCTCTAGATTTGCCCGTTGGGGGGTAGAAATTTCCCCTGACACCAGCGATTTTGCCTTTGGGAAAATGAGATGCAGGTGTTGCAATCTTGCATTGGCCACATCCCCTCCCCGAAAAAAGGAACAAACCAGACTTTTTGTCCCCCTGCTCTTTGGAGCAGACAGTAGGTTTGCCCCAATTTGCACCTGGAGTTTGCTGTTTTCCAAACTGCTGGCTAAGCTAGATCCCAATATCGAGAGCTACCCACTTTGCACCAAAAGGGTAAGTTTTGAGTGAAAAATGTGATGCTTCCATGTTGTTTTAGGGTCATTTAAAATGTGATGCTTCCATGTTGGTTTTGGCCTGTTTCCTGTGGTGGGCCTACCCAAACAAGTGACGTACCATTTTCTGGTAGACTTGAGGCAATGCTAAGTGGAAGGAAGTTTGTGTGTGTCTACAGATTCCAGAACTTTACATCATAGAAATGTGAAGAATTTTTTTTGTCACAGTTTGAAGTTTGCAAGGAATCTAGGTAAAATAACCCTGATAAGAGCCATGCAAGTCACACATTAAAACATGTGCAAGAGTGCTAGGATTCCCTAAGTGCCGGTTGAGCTAGCTCCCAAAATCCACAACCACATACTTTGCAAAAAAAAGATCTGTATCACTTACATGCCTTTCTTTAAGGGATTGTTAAGTTCTGTGAAAAAAACGGTTAGAACTCAGTCAGCGTTTGGTCAAAGAGTGCTTCGGTGAAGCGCTCGAAAGGTAAACCTGTCCGTTGTCTTAGACTAACCTGAAATGTGGGTATGGCGTGCTCGAGTCCGTTACTCGTCTTCAGAAGCGACGGCACAGTGGTTACTGGCCGCGCTTTGCTATTTTGAAACGGTGCCGGTCATGTGACGTGTCACATGACTACTAACATGGTAGATAGACTATGGGTGTCTTAGGTGGATGACGGGGGGATCGGAGTGGGAAAATCACCAATGGGTGAAAGTTTGGAAGGATAGGCGCGTGGTGTTACGAGTTAATGTTTATGAGGAATGGTGTGCCGAAATATTCAAAAAAATGATCAAAAGTAATCAAGAAAATAAAAAATGTTAGGGGAAGATAAATGAGCATCCGGGTTAGAACCCACGGTGTGTGTGTTTGCGAGTGAGCCTTGCTCTGTTGGTAGAGCTAATTCAGTGTGCTGTGGTTGTGTATGGTAACGTGAGGATGAGGTGAACAAAATGAAAAATGTGTCTGATGTAAATGTGAACAAACACAGTATTAACAAGGTACAGTCATCGGAGCAATCATTTACAGATAACACGACAGTTCGATTCTTTCATTCAAGCCCATCGGCTTTTGAGTAGAAAGTTTTTGGATCCAATAATTCTCTCTTCTTAGGAGATGTTTGGAATTGTCTCTCCCCTCAATTTTCTGGACAGTTTCAAGTATAACGAACTTGATTTGAGAAACATTGTGGTGTTCCTCTATGAAGTGTGATGATAGGGCCGATTTCATGTTTTTCAATCGGATGTTCGATTTGTGTTCTTTTAGTCGCACCTTGATGCGACGTTCGGTCTTGCCGACATACATCTTTCCACATGGGCATCTTATCCCATAAATCAAATTGCTGGAGTCACATGTTGCATTTACCCTTAATTTGATAGGATTACCTTGCGTTGGGTGGTAAATGGTATTTCCTCTGATTATACTGTTGCAATTGCCACAGTTGAGGCAAGGTTTAGTTCCAGAGTGCACTGTAGTCTCAGAAGGTTTATTCTGTAGAATTTCGCCCAAGTTCTTTGCTCTAGTAAATGCGAATATGGGTGGTTGGCTAAATGACTGTTTAAAATCTGGTTCAATATTCAGCATTGGCCAATGTTTCAAGATGACTTGTTTGTATTTCTTACTGGCTGTTGAATATTTAGAAACCACTACCGTCCGTGTTTGGTCTGATTTCACTTTAGGAGTTAAAAGTTTTGTTCTATCGATTTTGTCAATCCTCCCTTTGGATTCTTCAACTAGAGTTTGGGGATAGCCTCTGGAAATGAATTTGTTGGTCATCTCTTTGAGTCTTGTGTTGAGGGTAAGTTCATCAGAGGTAATTCTTTTCACTCTGGCCATCTGTGAAAATGGTAAATTTCTTATTAGGTTAGGTTCATGAAAGCTCGAGTATAGTAACATGTTGTTTCTATCTGTCGGTTTAACATATAGATCCGTTGTGAATCCATATGGGGTTATTGATACTTTGACATCCAGAAAGTTGACCATGGTGTCTGATATGTCCCAGGTTAATTGAATTTGTTGGTCTATTTAGTTGAATTTGGTCAGTACAGTTCGTAGTTTCTCCTCCGAGTTTGTCCAGATAATGAAAAGATCGTCAATATATCTGATTATCATTTTGAGGTTGTCCGTCCATTCCTTTTTGGTAAGAATATGTTGGTTTTCGTACCACTGCATGAAGATGTTCGCATACACGGGTGCTGCCGAATTGCCCATGGCCATTCCAGTAAGCTGTTGGTACCATGACTCATTGACTCTGAAATAGCTGTGATACAATGTGAAATACATGAGTTCCATGAGAAAAGTCTGAAAGTCTTGATCAAGTTCTGTGTTCAGAAGTGCTGTTTCCATAGCTTCTATCCCCATATCATGGCGTATGCTAGTGTACAAACTTCGTACATCTGCTGTGCATAAGATCACTTTTTCTTCTGGGTTCCATGGTATCTGTTGTAATTTCCGTAAGAATTGTGAAGTGTCCTTAACGTAGGTTTGCATGGCTTGCACTGTGGGTTGTAAGTATTTGTCAATTAGCTGACCGATTGGTTCGTGTCGGAAGTTTGTACACTAGCATACCCCATGATATGGGGATAGAAGCTATGGAAACAGCACTTCTGAACACAGAACTTGATCAAGATTTCAGACTTTTCTCATGGAACTCATGTATTTCACATTGTATCACAGCTATTTCAGAGTCAATGTTGCCCTAGGGGCACAACAAACCATGTACTAAGTAAGTGGAATGTGAAAGTCGATAGAAGGAATGGAGCTGTCCAGAGGCTGTAGGATCGCTGGGACCACGCTACCCTAACCATAGGTAAGTAATAGGAAGCCCACGGAACGCGTGTGCAGAGTGTGAACTCATACGCGAGATGCGTAACAACGTCTATGGACAGTACAGTTCAAGTAAACGGTGAGTACGGACAAGCCTGACTAGTTAGGACTAAAACGACTGTGGAACTGGACACTAGGAGAGTCAATCTGCCCTTGAGCACCGAAATGCTCGTGTTACCTCACCCACAGGCTGCGGGTGCATAGGTGCGAAGACGTGTCGGGTTCCGGCGTTGAAGTCTATGGAGCCTGGAAGAAAAGATGCTGCAGGCGACCAGGAGGAAGATGCCCGGTGTGATCCAAGGGTGGATCAGTGAAGAGGAGAACCTGAAAGCAAAGGGGACAATGTTCAAAGTCACTAGCCAGTGACTGGAGTGGAACCAGGAGTGGAACCAGATGTCGTCGTCGCGATCAGGTGAAGAGTGGACGCTTGTCTCTGCAGCCACGTAGACCAGGTGGTTTCTTCGATGACCAGAATGGAAGCACGAGCTGTCCCACGCAGGCTCTCACTGTCGGCGGTGTCGGATCCAGATTTGGAGTCAACAGGCCTTGGCAAAGCAACCCACGCGGTGAGTGGAAACGACGTCTGGAGTGGACCAGGAGGGTCCGGGGTGCTTCTCCTTTGCAGGGAAGCAGGGGCCAGTCTGGAGCAACCAGACCAGCAGATTGGATTTCAAGGTTCGTCGTCTAGGAGGTCACTAGCCAGCCGGCAAGTGACCAGACAATGCGTTGAGCAGCAAACAGGCAGAAGGGCCCCATGCAGATCTCGTGGATGCTGGAGGGCTGGTCTTCGGTGCAGGAGCTGCTCGGGGTTGGGGCTTCTCAGTCCCCAAAGCACTTGGTTGAGGTTATCTCAGAAGTCGTGCTGGAGCGAAGTGCTGCTTCTTTCAAGATGGCCGGTCCCAAGTGTCTCGTCACACCCACGGATCTCAGCTGTGCTGCGGATGTAGGTAGAGGTCGGAGAGGTCTGAGAATCCGGGTCTTGTCGGGCTCTGAAGTCTGGATCCTCGAGGGAAGACGACAAAGGGAAGCCGCTGGACGCTGATGGTGCCTGCTTGTGCAGGTTGGACACTCCTTGCCCACAAGGGAGATTTCTTCAGTCTTCTTCGCAGAAAGTCGAAGTCCAGAGTTTCTTCTTGTAGAGTTTCAGTTCAGGATTAATCTAACTCGGAATGGGACCAGCTCCTACCTTTATCCTGCTAAAGGGAGCTGTACTACGACTAGGTCCCTCCTATGGGTGGGACCTGGAAGGGGGTGGTTACACCCCCTATCCTTTGTCCGGTCTTGTGCCAGAGCTGGGGCTGGAGAGCCCCAGGAACTGGTTTGGACCGGTCTATGCACAGGGACACCTTGTGTGCCCCAGGCATGTCTCATTCCTTTCAGCCCTATCCTACCCAATACACAAAATCCTGTCTGGGGATGCTAGCACCTACCAAGGCAGGAAACCCTCTGTATAAGCCTCCCTCGCTGGAAGGACTCCCCGCAGCAGGAGGTCAGACTTGTGTATGTGGTGGCAGCATCCATTTTGTGATGCTGAGGCTCGGGTTAACTTTAACCGGGGTTCACAGTTAGGTACATGTCGTGTCCCTCTAGAAGGGTGGAATGCTACCCCCGTCACCAGAACTGGCGAGGGGGTAGTATTCCAATTCGTATGACACCTTACTCGACATGTTTTGATAATGCTATGCCAAAGTTAGCAATAACCGCGAGGATTATAATGCAATTAAGAGTATATGGTATAGCGTTATCATGGAAACAGCTAAAGGACTTTGTTCTGAAAGCTGTAGACAGGCTCAGCTCATGCCAGAGCACTATCTCACATAATTCCAAGCACTCTGCCTCCAGGATTGTTAAGGCCTGCTATAGGAGTGACTTATAGGAGTATCTGTGTCCATTTTAGGGTTAGATATAGAGATACTATATCTAAAGCAAGGGGTGTTTACACCACCTTGCCCCTGCTGATTGATCAGCCAGTTGTGTCAGATTTGGATGGCCAGCCAGGGGTGGCATAATACATGCTTCAGCCCCTGGTAGGCCTTGGGTTCACTTATGCCCTGGGTACCAATGGTACATTGTACATGGACTTACAAGAGTGATCCAATACCAATTGGTAAATGCATCTAAGGTACATGGATGTCAATTTAGAGAGAGAACAGCTAGGCTGTGGATCTGATCAGCAGGCCCACAGCCAGGGAAAGTCGTAAACCAGTGAAGCAAAAAGCAAAAACCTGGGGTGACCATAGGATTGCAGACCCTACTCTCCTACAAGGCTCTCCAGCCGACCCGTTGTCATCTGCCCACTTCCACCAGCTCCAGTCACTTATTGCCCCCGTAGGTCAAGAATTGGCCAATTTGTCCTTAAAACTAGCTTCTGTCCCTAGGGCATGGAAGCATGCTAAAGTCATTCCATTGATAAAAAAGTCATCACTAGGACCGGAAGACCCTGGCAACTACCACCCTATATCCCAGCTGCCTTTCATGACTAAGTTGGTAGAGGCGCATGTGAATTCCATCCTGTCCAAATTCATTGATGAGCGCAACATCTATGATTCCCCCCAACATAGGTTTCGCCCTCATCATAGTACTGAGTCAGCTCTCCTGGTGGTAACAGAATCCATTCGGAGTAAATCTGGATGTGGGAGATTCTGCGGCCTTGGTCCTATTGGACCTAAGCGCTGCTTTTGATACGGTGTCGCACGCGATCCTCCTTGAACGCCTCTGGGCAGTTGGAATCAGAGGCGGTGCCCTGGATTGGATTCGGTCCTTCTTGGCAGGGAGGTCTTTCCAGGTTTCGGTGCCACCTTTTCACTCTCAGGATCATGCCCTGTGCCATGGAGTACCTCAAGGTTCTATTTTGAGCCCACCTTTGTTCAATCTATACGTGAGGCCCTTGGCCTAGGTGGCCAGAGTCAGGGGGCTGTCCATGGTGTCATACGCTCACGACACCTAGCTGGTGATCACCTTTTCTAAAAATTGCTGCACCAACCTGGAGAAGTTTAAGGAGGATTTGTCGGTCATCTCGGATTGGATGAAGGTTAATTGTCTTCAATTAAATGCCAGCAAATCTGAGATCTTACTGTATGGGAAGGACCAGGATCTCTGGTCCGAACAGTGGTGACCTGACCATCTTAAACCCGCCCCGTTACCCAAGGAGGCTGTAAAGAACTTGGGTGTCTGGCTCAATAATGGTCTGACATTCGAGAAACAGGCAAGAACTGTTGCTGCAGTTTGCTTTGGGCTCTTGAGAGGACTGAGACCCTTGCTTGGCTTTTTCCCTCCCAGAGTGCGCCAAACCATCATGCAGGCCTCCATTCTTGCCAGGCTCGACTATGAAAATTCTTTATATTTGGGTGCCAACAAAGCTAGCATAAAACGCCTGCAGAGGGTTCAGAACACAGCAGCCCGTATGTTAGTGGATCTACCAAGATCCCAGTCAGTGTTGCATGTGCTCCCCAAGTTGCATTGGCTGCCCATCGAAGAACGTATTCAGTTCAAGGTGCAGTGCATCTCTCATAAAATCTTGAGGCACCAAGCCCCCATTGGGTTATCTGGTCTATTGAAGCCCTATATGCCCAGGTGTGCTCTGAGATCTGCCGACCATGGGTTCGTCTGTGTCCCTCGAGTTTGGAGAGCAAGAGCTGGGGGCCGCTCGTTCGGCCTCTTGGTGGCCAGACTCTGGAACTCTCTCCCAGCGCACATTCGAGACATCCCTAATCTCTTGATTTTCGTAAGACTATAAAAACTTGGCTGTTTCCCACTATCTGATGTTCTGGCGCTTGTGGGTCTCTCTGTTCCTCCTCTGGTTTCTGGTTGCGCTGGGACGCCTCGTCGCTGAGGCAGCCATGCGCATTATAAATCCCCCATAAAAAAAAAAAAATTAGGATGGCGGGCCGACACCAGTACCCCTACCACCCTAGCAGTGCTGGTACCGGCCGCCAGTGGTGCAGCAGTCCGCAATGGCTATTAGGATGCCACTACCACAGTGGCAGTGGCATCCTGCATATATTGCATTGTGGCAGGCGGTGCTGTTAGCACCACCCACCGCGATACAATATATGCATCGGCATGAACAATGTGACAGGCACAACGCTGTGCCTGCCACCTTGTGCATGCCAATGTTGGGGGGTTCCATGGGTACCCCCCAAGTGCAGCCCCTCCCCCCAGTGGACCCACAATGGGCCCCCAAAGAGAACTCCTAATATGGATGGCTGTGCCTGCAAGGCACCGCCACCATATTGTGGGCCATTTCCACCCGGTAGGCAATCGTGACAAAAAACCGGAAGAGTGGCGGGTGGTCTTACCGTCCACTGCGGTACCCCCCACCATGCTAATGTGGCGGGGGTAAAAGGCGGACCGGTAGGGTGTTTTTGTTTTCCACCTACACTCCCCCCTCCCCCTCCTTCCAGGAAGTGGTGTATGATTGATGTGGTTGCATGTGATATGTCTCATTATTGAGTGAATGCCTGTAAAGTAGTTTCTTTTTGTCATTGTATATGTCCTTTTGTATATTCCTTCGCAAAAACAAAAAAAGTGAAATTGAATGTTGCAAAATTTTTGAATAAAATACTATTAATTAGTCAACCCCCTCTTCTGATTTTCCTTTCAGATCTGTGGTAGTCATTGGTTGTTGTTTTATCATGTATATCAGTACTGGCATTCTCATTTTGTTGGCCCAATATTTATACAGCAGTTCTCTTTGTTCTCCTGTGGCAGAGAGGCTCTGTACTCAGTCAAAACCTGTTCTGTCCAATCTGATCCAGCTTCCTGGCACGAGGTGGAGACAGCATTGTGTAAGGTGGGCCAGGCCCATTCATGTACAAGGTAATCTCCTCTCCCTACTCTAAACCCAGCCCTGACTTATTCAGGAAAGGCAGGACACACCTCAACCCCCCCAGTGGCTGCCTACATTGGATGCACATCCCCAGCCGCTGTCACTCCAAAACCAGACAGTCAATACACAAACCAGCAGAGGCACACACGATAGCTAAGCAAGAAAGTACCTACTTTCTAAAAGTGGAATTTTCAAATGCAGAATGTAAAAATCATCCTTACTAAAAGATGCAGAAAACGTAGCGGTCTCCATTGCCTGCTGTTTCGGTCTGCTGGAGGAGGAGTGTCTCAGCTAGTGCCGGCTCTGGGCAGGGGGGGGGGACCTGGTCTTGGTGTAAAGCTTCGACCACGGCCCTGAATGCTGTGAGTTACATTACTGGAGGTTGGTTGGCTGAGAAATTGATTTGTGGGTCTCAGGCAGTCAGAGTGAGCCCCCAGTTGCTATTTGTTAGCAGCGCTGAGTCGGGGCTGGGTGTCTCTTAGTCTGTATGGAGAGGAGTCCTGGGACACAAGAGGGTCAATCCCCCCAAAACCGAGCAGATACACACTGCGGGCGAGGGCAGCATATTTGAGAGCTAACAAAGTTATAACTCATTCTATCTTGCCCCAATGGGCCTCCCCCCTGTAGTAGCAGCCGGAGTTAGAGCCTCTGCATCAGGACAGCGCAAGCAGGGGGTGGGGACTCCTGGGTCTGCCGGCTGTGCAACTCCAGACAAAGTTAAATCACAAAAGGGCAAGGCAAAACTGTGTGACAAGAAAAAGCTATTAAAAAAATCAAAAATTACCCCGTCTTTGAAAACCTTTTACCAGGTTATGTTGTCTCTTTCCTCAGCAAGTAAATCGTCCCAGTCGTCATCAATGTTATCGAGCAAAGGCGCACCTAGTTCAACGTCTGGGACCATTTCTCCAAATATCTCATTCTCAACCCCCTCTGTTAAACTCTGCCTCCTCTAACACTCTGTCGATATCGGGAATAAATAAGAAGACAACCGCGGCGAAGGGATGTGAGCAGGCACAGTCAAACCGAGACAATACCTCCCAGTTCCCAGAACCCATTGAGACCACCAAGCTAGAAATGGTGGTTCACTCAGGGATAAGTCTTTCTAACAGATACTCTGTGCTGGGGGAACAGGAAGATCTAACTCAAGACCTTGATAAAGTTTGTGACCAAGCTAAGGGAGTGAGTTGTCCGGAACAAGACCCTCGACAAGAGACTGGGTCTGACCATGAGGTGGAGCAGGTTCTGGTGCAAGGGGTGCAGATGGGACTTAGGGGGGGTCTGGCTGGTCAGATTGGAGAGCATAGAAATCTGGCGCCTGCTCCGGATGATGTAAGTGTATTAACTTCAAATACATACTCCTTAGCAGACCTACTTTTGGCCATGAAGGATGAGATGACATCTAGAGTTACAGTCTCTGAAACAAATCAAGCAGCACTAGCTAACAGGTTCTCTGTTTCAGAGGCAAATCATGCCGCAATCCAGTTATCCTGTGAGGTACTGGCTAAAAAGTTAGAGGAAGTCACAGCAAGGACTGAGGCAATTGAAGAGAAGATTCCGAAATTGAAAGAATCAAAAGACGCCACAACTTTTTGTTTGGAGAAGCTTTCCTTCCAAAACAAAGAATTAAAGGACAACCTTGAACGATTAGAGAATCATTCAAGGAAAAATCACCTGAAGTCCCTGAATGTGCCAGAAGACTTGGAAGGGGGAGACATAAAGAAGTTCCTGACTGCTCTCTTGAAGGGTACAGTCATTAAGAGCTATCCAAGTATTGATCTTAACTATGAAATCCAATGAGCTCATAGGGATCCCTTTCAAAGAGACCTGGGAAGACAGAAACCCCGCAAAATACTGGTGAATTTTCTTTCATACTCTGTAAAGGAGCTTATCTTGACAGCAGCTGTAAAAGAGGGGGCAATCTCTGCCTCTGCCTCCCGCTCGGATCAAACTGCCTTTTCTTTTTTCATCAGGTATGATTTCTCGCACATAACGGCCACAAGACAGTGGGAGTTGGGGAAAAGATTGGAGGAGTTAAATAGTCTCTGCGCCAAAGCGCAGTTGAGGTTGCTAGCCACATGGCGTGTGATTTGGAACAATCATATGCACATGATCCGCTCAACAGATGAAGTAGACACCCTTATTGCAAAAATTCAGCATGAAAAACAGGAAGGGAGGTAGAGAAGAATATGGAGGGTCTTTTTTCTGAGAGCATGGTTTTCAGCAGCCCTGATATATATAGGGTCTTAAGTAATGAAATATAGCCCGAGGGAGAAGTGTCCAAATAGGCAAAAATGTAAATTGATACCTGTATAGCACACTACTCACCTGCAAGGGTCTCAAGGCGCTTGTACGAATACCACTGTGGAACCCATCCTGGCTTTCCCTGTGAGGCGTCCACTCCTGGGAACCCCCAAGGTGGAGTCCAGGCATCCTTAGCGTTGTGGGGGCTGTTGTGGAGACTAATCAAGCTATTGCCCCGAGTTGCAGAGTGGGACTCTATGATTGGAATAGGCACCGAGTCGAGAATTATCAGGTCTGTGGAATTTTTGAGCCCAAGACCCACCGAGGCGGGGAATTGATCCCTGGTCCCGGGCTAGACTTCTGCATCGGGGTCTGCCGCTCTAACCATTGAGCCACAACTTCTCCACTTCATTCCTATAGGCGTAGCCTATGGGAATGAAGGGTTCCTCAGGGGGAAGGGGGGTATGGGGATTATGGGGGGCACAGAGGGGGAGGGGGGTTAGAGGGGGGTGCACCGGGTGGGGAGCAGAGTAGGAAAAAAATCAATAAAAAATATGCCTCATCTCGCCAGTCCAGTAACAAGCATTATCAGTGTTTAGTAAAAGCCGTTTATGCCTATGATAGATAAAATAAAAGGGGGTCGCAAGATCCATTTTATTTCTTGGAATCTAAATGGATTGAGGTGTCCGCGTAGGCAAAGATTGATCCTAAAACTACCTAGAACTTTCACCAGCACAGGTGTGTCTGCTACAGGAGACCCATCTGAATCCAACTGAGCTACAGACCATACTATCTAAAATTCCATGCATTCAGTGTTTCTGTTCTTCACAGCAATCAATATGCAGTCGTGGGGTGGCAATTGTAGTAAAGAAGATAGGCCCCTGCAGGATTAAGACAGTTCAAACTGATCAACCAGGCAGATGGGTCATAGCCCTTTTATATTTTGAGGGGATGGAAATGTCTTGGTCATCTTTCTATGGTCCAAATACTGACGATCCGGCATCCTTAGTTAAACTACAAGATAGTCTGATTATGGTAAACCCCCCTTGGTAATAGGAGGTGACTTTAACATTAGGCTTGACCCTGTTAAAGATAGATCCAACCAAAGTCATGAAATAGGGACCCCGAATTCATGCAGGGTTATGAAAAACCTAATATCCAGTATAAATTTAGTCGATCATTGGAGGTCTAAGAGAGTAGATGCTCAAGGTTTCACCTTTCACTGTAAAACATATCACCATCACTCAAGGATAGACTATGTGTTGGTAAATAAAGAAGCTCTTGATAAGTTTATTAACATTTCGATCTTGCTGAGTCACCTATCCGATCATGCTCCACTTTTATTTTCATATGCTTTGGGTGGTAATCCCCCCCAATCAAGATGGATGCTGAACAGAGTAATGTTACTAGACTCAAAAATCAGTAGTTCCTCACTTAAATTCTGTAATGTAATGTAATGCAATGTAAGGGAATTTTATATAGCGCTAAACTGTCACCCAAAGGGTATCCTGGCACTTAGGTTGTCCGAACAGCAGGGTTGAAAAAAAACCAAAAGGGAAAGCGGAACAGAATCTAGGCTCTTGGAAACAGAAAGGTTTTCAGCCTTTTTCTAAAACTGGATAGAGTATTATGTTGCCTAAGCTCTAAAGGAAGAGCATTCCACAGTCTAGAGGCAGAAAAAGTAAAGGTTTGGCTGCCCATACGTGCTCTCTTGATTTTTGGGACCCTGATCAAGTGTGCCGTGGAAGAGTGAAGTGCTCGAGTGGGTACATACCAGGTGAATTTTCTCTGAAGCACTCTGGGACTCTGGGTCCAATGCCATGGACAGCCCTCTGTACAAAACAGAGAGCTTTAAATTGTATCCGCTGTACAACGGCAGCCAGTGGAGGTCCCTAAGGGCCGTGGAAGGAGACGCTCTCCATGGCCGATTTAATGCAAGTTTTGCAGCCATAGGATGTATTCTCTGCAATTTTTTAAGTAAGGAGGCCGGAGCATCCAGGAGCAGAGAATTACAACAGTCTATTCTACTCAAGACTATGCACTGAACAACCTGAGCTCTAGCGTCCGAAGGCAGAAACGGTAGAGTCTTGCGCAAGGCCCTTAAGAGGGACATGCAGGTTTACCATAAATCTAGGATCTACCTCAATAGATTATGTATGGGATGCCTATAAGGCTAGTTTGAGAGGTACCATACATGCCATAATAAGAAATACAGGCCCTTGAGAATAAGATCACTGCTTTAGAACTTGCAAGGAGTAGGGCCAACCCCGTCGATATACGGAATTTAAAGCAGATTGAAAGGAACCTGGAAGAGGCTAGGCAGGACGTTAGGTCCTTCTTAGATTCGAAGTGTAAGGCCCAATCGCAAACTAGAAATATGGAGTGTTTTCGAATATGGGGAAAAGGCAGGAGCGTTACTGGCTTGGAAGGTTAGATCCGGCAAAAAAACAGTATAAATTAATTTATCATAGATGGTAATGGGAATAAATCTAGCAAGCCGGAAGAGATGCAAAAATGCCATTTATCTCTTTTTTCAGATTTGTATAGGGAAGATTTAAACCGTTCCCAGGACCAGATACTCTCCTGGTTAAGGGATAAATCTCTTCCTTCTCTCACTGTAACTTCCAGAGATGCGTTGGATGCACCCATACCCATGGAGATGATCAGGACTCAAATAAAGAGATTGAAAAATAAAAATGCGGCTGGCCTAATGAAAAATATAAGTTATTATTGGATGACCTTCTACCGGTGCTCCTTACAATATTCAACTCAATTTATTGTTCTAATGGGGTGATGCCTAGATCTTGGAGGGAGGCCACTTTAGTTTTAATACTAAAGCCTGGCAAGGACCCCTAGATGGCTGATTCTTACCGTCCGATCTCCCTGCTGAATGCTGATTATAAGATCTTTATGGGCATTTTAGCAGGGAGATTGATGAAATTGGCACCCAACCTGATCAATCCTGATCCGAAAGGTTTTATGGTGGGGAGAGTAATTCAGGAACAAACCAAACTATTAAACGGGAATATCGACCTGGCGCAGACAAGGGTAGATCCCTTGGCAGCAGTGGCCTTAGATGCTGCCAAGGCCTTTGACCGGGTGTGTTGGAAGTACCTTTGGGGGGTTCTGGAGGTTATGGGCATGGGCCCTATCTTTGTGCAAGCCCTAAAGCATTGTTACATGGGTGCATCAGCAAAAATCCTCTTGAATGGTTCCCTGACTTCAGGTTTCGATATACAGAGAGGGACAAGGCAGGGATGCCCCCTGTCCCCTCTCTTGTTCAATATCTACATTGAGCATTTAGCTCAAACTATTAGACTAGATAACGCAATCACTCTGTTTAAATCTTTAAACTATGAGTGCAAATTAGCATTGTATGCAGATGATATGATTGTTTACACTAATGACTCAGAGCTTGCTATCCCACAATTGGAAAACAGGCGTAATGAGTTTGGCTCGATCTCAGGGTACCTTGCTAACTCGGCAAACACCGAAGTAATGTGCTGTAATGCCCTTTATAGAGGCGGTCCCACTAGCAAGGAATTCAGGTATTTAGGCATTAAAATTGTCAAGGACCTGTCCAAAATCCCCTTGATAAATGGAAAAACGTCCTTTTGACCATATATGGGAGGGTAAATCTTGTGAAAATGTCTGTTTTACCAAAACTGACATACATTTTTAATGCAATTCCATTAACGTTCCCCATAAAACATATAAGTAAGATCCAAGGGAAAATTGGTAGTTTTATATAGGGTCAAAAAAGTGCCAGGATGTCTTGGAAAAAATTAAGACGAAAGCTTTTAAAAGATGGGTTTGCCCTTCCGGACGTTAATTGGTATTTGTTGTCTGTCCAATTTAAGGGAATAAGGATGCTGCTGTCCACTCCGGAGGAAACTAAATGGGGTAGAGTGCTCGGCAAAATGGTGTTAGCTGAGGGAGGTAAAGGGCAACAAGGGTTTCTATACAAATTCGGGGACCAAAAGTTTTTCAAACGGGTTCGCCCTAAGGTTCTTAAGACAGCTTCGACTACTTGGCATAAAATTAGGCGTATCTGGGGTATAGGCTATTTTTCTAACTTTGCCCCAATTTGGTATTCCCCAGGAACCCCCGATTGTATGAGTGATGGTTTGGCTCTTCCGAATAAAAGGGCTGGTCTTATGAGGTGGTCGGACTTGATGGATTCAGATGGGATTCTTCCATGGGAGGATTTACAAGCTAAGATAGGCCCAGGATTTTCCAGGTTCAAGTTTCTCCAATTAAGATCATAGTATGAGTCAGCTGCAGAAATTACTGGGACCTGGAATCGGTGTTACAAGACACTCAGCCTAAAAAGAAGGAAATATCCCTCTGGTATACGAGAATCTTAGAAGCAGAGAAAAAAGAGACCCCCTCTCAAATCTCAGCCTGGAATCAAACGCCACTAGCAAATGGCATTGAGGAATTCTTTGATCCATCACTCAAGTTACTTTATAAATATATAAAGCCCGCTAGTCTTTTTCGTGATGAACAGGCTTTATTATACACCGGCCAAGATTGCTAAATTTGCCCCAGCCTCGGCGCCAAGCTGTCCTAGATGCAAACTCCTCAATGCCGATGATATTCATTTTTTTTAATGCCCGGAGTTGACTTTTTTTTTTTAAATGTGGGAGATACCTTAACATCTATTTTTGAAAGCAATATAGGGATAGATCTCCATTTGGTGGTATTTGGTAGGAATGAATCAACCAGTGGTGCCTTCTCACAGAGAAAAATGGACTTGTTATTATACCTGATCCTACTGGCAAGGAGGGAGATTTGCATAAGATGGAAGGCTGTAATTCCTCCAGTGAGGGAAGATTGGCTTAAAGCCGCCCTCAATATGGCCCGTTTAGATCAAGATGGCAGAGAGGGAAACTCATTAAATACTTGGCTCCCACTGTTAAGATGGGGTCACCGCCTGCGACTGATAAACAATTAAAAACAGGCCCAGATGCTGAGTCCTATGATTTCACCAGTCCTCAAAAACGTGAGAAAGGCTTGGTTGGCCTAGACAGACGCAGTTAGCTGAAGGGTGCCCAGTAAGAACTGAAAAATCAGCTTGTTAAATCTGCTAACGTCTTTGGTGAGATGAGGATAAAAATTAAAAAAAGATGCATCTTTATTTTCTGAGTTCAGGCATACTAAAATTTACCTTCCCATCTTGTCCCATTGGGAAGTTATATTTATAAGATATTATAAATAAACTCCCATTCTATCCTATGGGACAGATAGACTTTCAATAGTGAAAAACAAAATTCACTGTAGTTCACTATCAGAACTTGCTGCACACAGAATTACATGTCCTACCTTTCACATACACTGCACCCTGCCTACAGGGGTACCTTGGGCTTACCTTAGGGGTGACTCACATGTAAGAAAAGGGAAGGTTAGGGTATGGCAAGTGGGTGCACTTCTTAGGTCGACATGGCAGTGGCAGGTCTGAGAATCCTTTGAATGGATGCTTGTGTGGGTGGTGCAATCAGTGCTGCAGGCCCACTAGCAGCATTTGACTTACAGGCCCTGGGCACACATAGTACACTGTACTAGGGACTTAGTAGTAAGTCAAATAGCCAATCATGGTAACACCAATCCATATTCACAATTTGCAGAGGGAGCACTTGCACTTTGGCACTGATCAGCAGTGGCAAAGTACCTAAAGCATCTAGACTGGCAAAAATGAAATTCAGCACACAGCAAAAACACAGGCGGCAGAGGCTAAATACAAGGGAAAACCACACCAGAGGTGCCAGGTCTAACAATCCCCTCCTATTTTTGCTGATCTCGATTTTTTTGGTCTTAGGACTCTCCATGTTACCACTGCTAACTAGTGCAGAAGTGCTTGTGCTCTCTCCTTTAAACATTGTAGAATTGGCTTATCCCAAATTGGCACATTAAATTTACTTGTAAATCCCTAGTAACGTGATACTACATTTACTCAGGGCCTGTAAGTTTAATGCTGCTGGGGGCGGAGCTTGCCAGCAACCACGATGGCCGCCTAAGCCACTAGCTCCATCTCGTTGGAGTAAATATCCTTAAAATATCCTACATCAGTGCATCGCTTGGCCGTGTTTGAAGCTTCCCCTGTTCTAGTGGATGACTAGAGCTGGCAGTGGTGGTCCCGCTCTCGCGTAAGAGCGCTGTACACCTGGAGAGAAACGCCACAGCGGAGCAGCAGCGTGAAGGACTCACAGCCACGTCCTAAAGTGTGGGGCACACCTGAGCTGCATCACAGTGCGCGCAGGCAGTGAGTCCTCCGACCCCGGGGGAGGCCTTGTCACGAGGCTGGGAGGCCCTGATCGAAATGCGCACCCCAGCGCCTAACCCTGAACGAGGAGCTGTAAAGCCCTGGGTGGTGCCCCCCTCTTATCCTGCCCTAGTACCTGATATAGCGCAGCGGAGGAGAAGACTGCTGGCCTCCGTTGCTGGCCTGTACAACGTAGCTACGCACGGCGCCCGATTTCGTCACCCAGCAATACCGGCGAGGAAGCGCCTGAGCTCACAGACGGGGGATAGCAGTGCCAAGTTGACCGCAGTAGTCCCCTCGGAAGAGGACCTCATGGATATTGAGAGGGGGACCCTGTGACACGCGAGCAGCTAATTGGAGCTGTGGCTGGGCGGTGAGAGGATCCAACACTGTGCCCACACTGGGAACCTGTAGAATGGGGCCCTGAATGGCGTGTGAAGCCGGTTGGGGTTGAGGCTGGTCTGCAAGGAGATCAGAAAGGGAGCTGTTGCTGGTCCCACGCCGCGATTTTCCAGATTGTTGTGGTGGCAACACGCCCCCCAGCCATAGTCTACGTGCATCCAGGAGCGACCCGTGACCCAGTGTGGAACTGGAGTTGTGTCTGAACTAGCGCCGGACGAGGTGTCTGTGCCCCCCCCCCCCCGCTGCCAGCACTAGAGCGGGTTCACCGGCCTGAAAGACACGTCCTGGATAACAGATCCAAGCGGGAGCGGGCTGGTGAAACCACTAATACCCGCAAGTGCTGGGCGAGGAGAGGGACAGAGACTGCGGTACCGAGGGGAAGCTCAGGTGGCTGGGTGGTGCTGCACTGCGGCGCGAAACGTGTCGAGCACTAGTGGACTCTCATAAGACTTAGGTGAGGGGTCGAGTTGTGGTGGGGCGCAGAACTCTACGGGAGACTATAGACCTTCACAGTGACCTGTCATCACGGCAGCTGCGGCGTTAGACAAAAACTGGCAGTATGGGCAGAGGAGATAAAACACAGAGCAAGTTGTCCTTTGCGCAAAGGTGCTCAAAGTCGCAGGAGGCTCCGGGCAAAGACAGGGTCCACACGCAGACGACGGAAGACCCAGCAGCAAGCACAGATATAAAGAGCATGCTGTTAGCCATGGAAAAAGGCCTCCAAAATAGTATGTCCTCCCTGGGCTCGAAGATAGACACCCTCAGCTATAGAATGGACCGTATGGCAGAGCGTCTCGACAAACATGCAGAACGGCTCGATATGTTGGAAAGGAGGTTAACAGAGGTGGAGGAGGCACACACAGTGTTCATAAGAAGCTTGAAAAAAATCATGCGGGCCCTTCAAGATAAATTGGAGGATTTGGAGGCCCGCTCGCGACGCTGCACGGGCCTCCCAGAAACTACTCAGATGGGCAACATGGAGAAGTTCGTTTAAAAGCTCTTCATCACTCTCCTTGGGAGGGGGTATTTTTATCAATGTTTGTGGTGGAGCGGGCACACCGCTCGCTGGGCCCTCGCCCACTCCCCGGACCACCACCGCGTCCCATCATTGCAAAGCTGCTTAATTGCAGGGACAGAGACACGGCGCTGCGAATGGCAAGAGACAAAAAAACGCTGCAATATGAAGGCTCAGAGCTCTCACTCTATCCTGCCTTCACCGCTAAAGTGCAGGAAGCACGCAAACAGTTTGCTCCGTTTAATAGACAGCTCAGAGACCTAGGCCTGGATTACGCAATGTTGTACCCTGCCAAGTTGCGGGTGAATCGGCAGGGCCATTCCCACCTCTTCACAGACCCGAGGGCCCTACAACAAGCGCTAAAAGAGCTGAAAGGATAGTCGAGGGAGCAAGTCAGAGACGCGAATAGGCCGTCGGGCCGTCGGCTGGCGATGAGATGAGCAGCCAGCTGGATGAGCAGGAGTAACCCCACGGGACGCAAAGTGCCGTGAGGTCTGCCCAAGGGCCAGTATCTTTGCTAACTTGGTTTGTTGACACTGGGAATGTTGGAATGACCAAAACTTCTAGCAACTTAGAGAGTTCATCATACGGTCTATGGCTGAGACATTATGCCTGCTGGGACCCGGGAGAGTGGCAGGGAACTAATGTTTGGAGAGACTCGGGTAGACTGATAAGCAATTGTTGACCACCGTGAGGAGCAGTGGGGGGAAATATTTGCAGGGGATAGGGGCGTTCAAAGTGCGGGTGGAACTGTATAATGGCTTGTATGGTGTATGTTCTACTGATGCTTAATATATGGCGCGACGAGGGCTGGGCGCAGTTTGACCAGTGCTTGCCCCGCTCGCAATGCACCCCTTTTGACCTTCAGAAGGTCATGAAGTTAACATATTGGAATGGGGGTGGGTGGGTGGTGGAGTATTCTACAAGGTCAGGTTGGGGGTGGTCTGCTGTGGGTGGGGGGCGGCAAGGTATTTGGACCGGGAGCGATTGTTGGGGGGAGGGGGGAAATGTTTTTGGCTTTGAGCATGCAAATGATCACTTACCCACATAGGGCACACGCGCACAGGAAATTCAGGGTTCAATGCAATGGCAAACACGGCTGACTTAGGCAACACCAGACCTGCACCCATGATTAGGGCACTCACATGGAACGTTCGAGGGCTGAATGATCATAGAAAAGTTAGGAAGGTGCTTAGCTACCTACAGCAACAACACGTTGACCTAGCACTTCTGCAGGAGACCCATCTGCCGTTAATGAGCAGAATGCTACACAGTAGGGGCTTAGAGGGCAACATAACTGCGGCGGGCTTCACGTCGCATGCCAGGGGTTGCTAACCTGGGTAAACCCCAAATCGAAACTCACTCTCAAGCTTCTGAGGGCAGACATGGCGGGTCGCTTTGTCATATCTAAATGCACAGGGCAGGGGATGGAATTGGTGATAGTTAACGTTTATGGCCCGAATTATGACTCCCCAGATTTTTTCCAGTCTCTGGCCACGATAGCTAGAGAGTACAGCGCAAAGCATCTCCTGTGGGGTGGAGACTTCAACTTAGTGCTCGACCCTGTCCTGGATAGATCCGCTGGTCCCCCTCGTAGGCCGTCTGCTGCAGCGCTAACACTACACAGTGTGATCACTAGTTTGGACCTGGACGACGTGTGGAGGGTGAGACATGCCGAACAGGGAGGATACATGCACTACTAGGCCTACTATGATGTCCATACCAGAATAGACTACTGGCTGGCATCCTCCTCCACACTGGGACAGGTACGTGACTGTAGGGTCCTCCCGCAGACTCTGTCTGACCACTCACCTGTGCTGTTGGTACTGGATGCTCCCAGAAGGACCATCCCACCATTCACATGGCGGTTTCCTCCATATTCCCTCCGAGACCCGCTGTTCCGAGGAGAGCTAGCGGAGGCGATCGATACCTTTTTTGAGGCCAACGTAGGCTCCGTCGACAGTTTCCAAGTGGTGTGGGAGGCTTTCAAAGTCTACATAAGGGGCATAGCGATGTCGAAACACTAAGTGTGCTCAGGTCCATTAGACAGAGACTGGCAGAACTGGAGCAATAGTTGGCTCTTTTGGAGGGGCGACAGCAGAGACACTCTGACACTGCAGTAGATGCCAAGATCAAGTCACTCCTGACTGAATACCATGAAGAAGCTGACAGAGAAGTTAATCACAATATACGTCGACCCGGGCATACGGTGAGGGAGAGAGGCCTAGCTCAGTTCTGGCCAGAATCTTGAGTGGGAGGAGGGGACGACAACAGGTGACGGAAATAAAAACGGGAGAGGGTACGGTCCTAACGGACGAGATAGACATTGCACAGACCTTCAAGAACTTCTACACTGAGCTGTACTCATCCAAAAGCAGAGATCTTGACGATGACATCCTCGAATACTTGGAACACATTGACTTACCTTCACTTACTAACACACACAGGGAATTCCTGATGCTCCCAATAGAAAAGGACGAAATTCTTGAAGCTCCAGTGGGAACAATAACTTCTGCAGAAACATGTCGACCTGATACTCTATACAGTAGATATTTGTTATAAACTACTGTCTCTTTGCACCTTTAGCTTTTAATATTTGGGAGTGGACGGCTTATGAATAAAGTTGTTGTTGCGCCCACTACCCAAATTTTAACAGAGCACTTTTTTCTTTTCACTCATATTTTTCTGAGTTTTGCACTGCTTTTCAGTTATCACACACATAAAGAGAGTCCTGTTTCACAGTCAGATAGACACCACATAACAATAACTGTGTGTATTGTCTACAACAAGGACTCCCAACTTTGTGAAGTTGGCCCAAATGATGATAAAAGGGCGGTACAGTGTGCGTAACTGAAGGGAATTTTTCACACAGATACAAGTCCTGCTCTATGCTATATACACTTTATAGAATACACAACCAACAGGCCGAGACAAACAGATCAGTTAATTATTATTTTTTAGACCCACAGTTATTCTGTAGTAGTTTAGTGTCTTGTTAGGGGATTATGACTGTGCTTGAGGTCTTTAAACTTTCCCTTGGACCCTCTTTCCGAATCTCATTTTGTTAAAGAAGGTCTTCGCTGACATCAGCAAAATTGTAGAGATTGATTTTGTCCTGGACCCTGCGCTTGCGCTACTAGGACACTCCAGGAAGCTGCCTAGCGCAGTTCGCCGCCTAGTAGACATGGGGATGCTCATGGCCAAGTGAGTGGTTGCATATTGTTGGATGAGAGGCCCTACACCTAAACCTAAATGCTGGGCACACAACATGCTATACTGCTGCACGCAGTCGGAGAATTACAGCAAGCTGCTGCCCCCAACTAGTCGTCCCAAAACGTTTTGAGGCTTGTACCATACTTATCTCAGCAGCAGAAATGAGGCAGATGCCCCAGTAGAGGACTAAAGGGCCATGCCTTGTTTCTTAATCACGCTAAAGGGAGCTGAACTGTAATGTGGAGGATGTGTATCAGGCGCTTGTACATAGATTGGCATGCCCATATCTCCATCTCCCTCAGGTGCCCTCAGAGGGGGATACCGGAACTTTACTGGGATGGTCCAGGGGACATGTTGGAGTTACCAGGATTCACACAAACAGGGGGGCTACACGGTTGTATGGTTGGGGGAAGATAGCCTCTCACAAAGGGGAGTGAGGGGGACAATGTCAAGGGGTTCAGTGTTCATTTGGAAGGCGTTTCATTTGATTTTTAGAGGTCCGCCGCCTGCCCTACATTGGGTTGTTGGCTGAATGGCACTAAAGAAGGGGATTGTTCATTGTAGACCTGAATTGATTCGCTATGTGTGCCAGATTGGAGGGAGGGGGGTGTAATTGATTGTAGTGCTCTTTGTATGCCAAACCTCAATAAAAAGTTTAACAAAAAAAAGTTTAATGCTGCTAGTGGGCCTGCAGGACTGATTGTACTACCCACTTAAATAGCCCCTTTTCACACGTCTCAGGCCTATCATTGTTCAATGTACAAAACTGTCATTTTTTTATTTAACAAAGCTTTATTGAATAATATATGAATGTACAGAATTAGATATTCATAGAACAAATAATCAGACCATAAAAATAATGTTACCCATAAAGGCAAATATTATTAACATTCAAGAAAAATGGAGAAATACATTATACAAATAATAAATGAGATCATACTGCACTTAAAACATAATTTTTTTAAATATTTTTTGTTTTTGGATGTAAAAAAGAAAAAGAAAAGAAGAAAGAAGATAGAAGAGAAGAGAAGAAAGAAAAAATAAGAAAACAAAACAAAAAGGTGTATCATATTTATAGATCACTACATAAACCTATATCCTATAAAATATTAATTCATACAATAAAAACATGTTAATAACATATTATTCCTCATAATAACAGCATTAAATAAATAGATGAGTAGTTACACAAATTAGAGACGGAAGTGTGGCTCACTGGTTAGAGCAGGCAGACCCTGAAGCAGAGGTCAGACCCGCGACCAGGGTTCAATTCCCGACGCGGCAGGGTCTTGAGCTCAAATGTCCACGGACTCGATAATTCTCGCTTCGGTGCCTGACCTAATCATGGGTTCACACTCTGCAACTCTGGGCATTAAGCTTGCTTAATCTCCACAACGGCCCCCCGTGGCGGGATGCCTGGCTTTCACCTTGGGGATGCCCTGTAGGGGCTATCTCAGAGGGATAAGCCAGGACGGGTTCCCAAGGCAAGCGCCGAGATGCCTCCGGGTAGTCGAGCGCTATATAAGAACATACAAAAAAAAAAAGTCATCATGGGGGATGGAAAATCCTAGTCGAGTCACTGGGAGTTTTATACTTATTATAGTTAGTAAATGGGGACCAAAAAAGGTCCTTGTTGATCACTTGTAATGCAGATGTAGCAGCTGCTGTGTCAAGTCGGTGATGAGAACAAAGAAGATTCCACCAGTTGGTGACATTAATATCCTTGGCAAATTTCCAGTTGGATGTAATGACTTAAAAAGCAATCGCAAGTGACAAATCTAAAAATGTGCCTAGCTTAGAACATGCTGGTGACATGTGTGACAAGCTACCCAAAAAGATACATTTAACATCAAAGGGAAAATCAATGTAACAAATTGTGAAAATAGTCTATCTTGCAAACTTGTAAATATGTTCCAGGAAGAGCTTTACAAGACCAGCACATGTTAGAGAGTGTTGGATTGTATGTCTGCAAAGAGTGTGGAGTTATATATAGCCTATTATAAAAATAATAAAGACAATGAATGTTGAAGGTCAAATTCCCACAAAATCTCAACCTTGGACTTAGAACGAGAAGGAAGAGTGTAATACAAGTAATTATATAAATATATGAAGCTTTGAGGGATGGCAATATTGCAAGTGGAACAGGAGAAGGTAAGTTGCCGGGAAGATGGGACAAATTAAGAGTGGAGATGGCCCTGTTGTATCATGGCCTAGGCCTAGGGGCAGCTGACAATGAGGAGACACAGAGGCTATTTTACATTAGTGACCAGCTCTGAACTGAGCCACGCCCAGAGCCCTGGGTTATTTATTAACACCTTACGTTGTCCAAGCGTGTGCCAGGCCAAACCATTCACGCACGCTCACGGGGTGGTTGCTTAGGGGGGCCACCCCTCGACACAGTAGGAGAAGTGGAATGTTCCACAGTGTCCACAACATTAGATTCCTTCTTTACTAAGAGGGACATGTTAACAGAACCTAAACACAAAGCAGATATGCAAAACATAACAAAGGTATGTGCAATCAGGTATACACAACTTCTGGGATGAGGTACAAACGGAACAGTCTTACTTGGTTGTCTTTCTCTGCTGCTCGTTTGGGCTGCAACCCACTCCACGGTCGCCGACTAGCCACTGGATACATAGTATTTGTACTTCTGGGATGGCTTTGGACAGGGACAGGGGTGATACCTGTTCTGGCTGCTCCGCGGATGCTGTGCAGGGGACTGTTCAACCGGGGTTATTGCAGGGGGCTGGGCTCCGATCACATTCAAGACCCTGGTCTTGGGGCAGCGGCATGACCAGGAGACTGGAAGATGGATCAAGGGTGGCAGGTTGATCAGTTCGGATGATTCGCTGTCAAGACTCAAGAACTTCTCACAGGAGGTTTGTTACGTCCATCGGACACTGGGAAGTCGTTTTCCTCTTCAGATGGGACTCTTTTGAAGAAGTACACATTGCGAGTTACTTGGGCAGTCAACATGGTGCCTTTTACTGCCGTGACAGTCCAAGGTTGAAGCTCGAAAGGCAGAAAAAACTTTCCCCTGGGTGGCGATCTTACACGAGCACCTGGTCACCTACAGCAATGGGGCTTTCTTTGGCATGTCTCTTCTGGGACGCTGCTTTGTTACTCTTGTCTTGCTGGTAGTCTGACTGGTTTGGGGGTTGGGTGTCTCCTCCGATATTGGATGGTGTGGAATGGTGTCTGGTACAGTCCGGCCGATACACAGTCGACTGGGGGTTATGCCAGTAGTGCAGTGGGGGTAAGCCGGTACTTCTTGAGGAATTGGTACACTGACCTTTCAAGGTTGAGCCCATTGGCTAGGGCAGTTTGAATCATTTTGTTAAATGTCCTCATTAGTTGCTCTACTTCCCCATTGGCTTGGGGCCATCTCGGTGTGATTTTGTGGTACTTTACATTGTGGGAGGCAAGATATTCAACTATTTCCACCCTGGTGAATAGCGGTCCATTGTCTGAGCGGATTTCACCGAAAAGCCTGTAGATGTAATGAACTCGACTTCTGGATACCTTGAGAAGTTGTCTACTACCACCAGTATGTACTTTCCTCCCGGCAGACTGCCAAAGTCAGCACTCACTTTCTCCCAGGGGGCGCTTGGAGCTGCTTCAGTGATCACTGGTGCTGGTTTTCTTGGTAGACTCGTTTAAAGGAACAATTGGCAGTGCTGCACCACTGATTCTATTTGCTTTTCCGGGCCGGGGAACCAGACCTTGCTGCAAAGTCTGTTCTTCGATTTGATAATTCCCTGGTGGGCACCATGTGCCAGAAGGGCTGCCTGTCTGGTGAGGCTATCCCGCAGGACAAGGCGCTGGCCTCGCAGTAGACAGCCATCAGCTGATACTGACAATTCATGACGGACCTGGTGCAGGGACTTCAAGGTTGCTTGGGTTGCTATGGTCCGTGGAGATGATGGCTCTGTAGGAGCCTTCAGTCACCTGAGCAAACCGCTTGGATGGCGATATGGAGGCAGTCATCATCCAGGGTGGCTGCTATGACATCTTGCAGGGATATAGTGAGAGGTGTGACCGTTCCACCACCATCCTCATGTAATCTTCTGTGGCTGCTGCTTCCGCCACTTCTGGAGGGGTGGCTGGTCGGGCGTGCCTTGACAGAAAGTCAGCTGGATTCCGGGTGCCAGGTCTATATTCCAAGGTGAGCTAGAATTCTTGCAACTTCGGGATCCATTTCAGTATTTGGGAGGTAGGCGAGACCAGGAGCCTTGGAACAGCGGGATCAGGGGTTTGTCATCCGTGATGACTGTCAATGGATGGCCGTACATGTATATGTTAAAGTGGATCGCAATGGCTTTTTTCTCGATTTGAGAATACCGCTGCTCGGTATGTGTAAGGGTCCAGCTTGCTTAGGCGACTGGTACCCCTTTGCCACAGCCTTGTTGTTGCGTTAGCACAGCACTAAAGCCTGTGGGGCTGGCGTCGACTACAAGCTGGGAGTCATGCCACAGTTCAAAGTAGACTAGCGTGATGTCCCCGGACAATGCTGCCTTCGTTTGCTGGAATGCCTTTTCTTGCTCCAAACCCCATGTCTAGTGGGTGGTGGTTTTGGTGAGATCTCGCAGAGGGATCTGAGAGGTTTCTAATGAAGCGTCCACAGTAAGTGACCATGCCTGAGAAACTGCAGACTCCTGACACCGATGTGGGGGCTGGTGCCTCTTGGACATCTTTCACTTTGTATGGGTCTGGCCCGATGCCTTTGTCCAAGAATCGATATTCCAAAAAACTGATGTCTCACCTTAGGAATTTGCATTTCTCTCTGCGCATAGTCGACCTACAGTCTCGAAGGCGAGTGAACACTGCGTTCAGGAGGAGGATATGTTCTTCCAGGGGGGAATCGTGCACAAAGATTTCTTCGCTCACGTTCAGCACCCCCTTCAACCCGTGCAGGATGGTCTTGATGATGTTTTAGAACACTTTGGCCGCGCTTGAGATTCTGAAGTTGAGGAGTGTGTAACAACTCCGTGGGTGGAGAAGGTAGTGATCTGGTGAGAGTCTGGGTGCAGAGGGATCTGATGGTACCCTGAGCGGAGGTCCGTCTTTGAGAACCACTTGGACCCCGCAAGTTCTCCAATGATGTCATCTACTGTGGGTGTCAGGTGCCGCTCCCGTTTGAAGGCAAAGTTCAGGACCAGATGTGGACCGAGTCAGGCTGCTTCGGCTTCTTCGTAACTATGATGGGAGACACCCACGGGGTGGGGCCGCTCACCCGCTTGATGATTCCAGCCGCTTCCAACAGACAGAGTCTTCCTCGACCTTAGGGCGGAGATGGAAGGCAATCCTCCTATGCCTGAGGGCAATCAAGGCTACGGACTTGTCTATGTGCAGCTTGACGGCTGGGCCTTTGAGGCATCCAATCCCTTCAAAGAGGGGTGTGAACTCGGTCAGCAGGCTGTCCAGGTCATGAGCCAGCACGGTAAGAGCAAAGTGGATGAGGCAAATGTCCTGTGCTGTACAGCAGCTGATTAAGAATTCAGATCTTTCTTGGGAGACATAGATTTTGGACCATTGGAAGTTGGAAGTTGGTGTTGCAGATGGCTGGCAGGTTGGGCAAACACCTGTAGACGCTGGCAGCCATGAGGTTGATGGTTGCACCGGTGTCGATGAGCGCTGCTACAGGGTGGTCTTGCACCTTGATAGCGCACATGGGTGCTGCCTGTGGGAAGTCAGGGAGGGCGTGTAGCATGTGTACCACATGCACAGTGGCGCCCTCATCTTCGTCCATGTCGCCACCTGACGAGTCATCTGAGAGAGGTTTGATTGCACGTACCTGGCGAGGTGGGCCTTGAGGCTCCATTGTGGCTTCGAGCGGCAGACCTTGGAAAAATGGTTGAGCTTTCTGCATGCACTGCAGGGTTTTCCTTGGGCTGGGCAGGCTTCGTCGTGTGGGAGTAGGCTGCCACACCATCCACAGAGGCGAGTCTTTGGGCTCTGTCTGGAGCTCTGGGTTGAGGAACTCCTGGGTCTTTGTCGGGGTTCACGGGTTTCCGTAAGGACGGCGCAGACTGGTTCTTCTTTGACGGCTGCTGTAGCTTTGATCTCCATGTAGGCTGCCCTGGCCTTGGATAGTTCCTTGGAGCGTCCTAGGGTCAGAATATCCCTCATTGGCATGTTGTGTTCCTGTAGGATGGGCTCATGTAGCTTAGAGGAGGCGCAGCCTTGAATGAATTGCGCCCAGATCTCGTCATCCTCATCAGGAAGGGTGCATGTGCTAGCTAGTTCTTTGAGGTGGGCATAGAATGCATCCACAGATTTGTCTGGGAGCTGTTTTGCTTGGCGGAGGAGGAAGCTCTCGTAATCCGGGTTGGCCAGGTGCTCAAAGTGAGCTGTGATGGCGTCACGCATCGTGGCATAGTTCCTTGGGGGCCTGGCTACGAGGAGAATCTTCATTATTTTGAGGTTTTCCACACCTCTAAGGTGGAGGAGCATGGGTCTTCACCATGTGGCAGGGATGTCAGCGGCGTCGAAGAATGTCTTATATAAAGTGAGAAGGTGGGGAAGCAAAAGACAAGAAAAACAGGAATAGAACACAGCAGTAAAGCCATCTGGGCCCGGAGCTTTATCTTTGGGTAAAGCATTAAGAGCAGACCTCAGTTCAGATATCAAAATTGGCTCATCTAGAAAAGAAAGGTCCTGTGCCTGGTGTGTGGCGGGAATGAATGAAAGTATGCATCCAATGCCTTATCTGTTGGAAAGTGATTTGGCATATAAAGATTAGTGTAAAAATCAGTAAAGCATTTCAAAATGACCTTATCTTTAAAACATGAGTTTCCACTCTCATCCAAGATCTTAACTTTTTTAGATTTCTGAGATATAAGTTTTAAATGGCAAGTAATTTGCTAGCCTTATTGCATCCCCCAAAAAACTTTTACTTTAACATGCCAGTTTTGACTTGGCAAAGTAAACCTTTTGAAAAAACACATGAAGTGCGGGTTGCACACCGTCTCTTAAGGTTGTATTTTCTTAATTGTAAACATCCGAGTTCTGCTTTGCCTGCTTTATCAGTGGTAACGTGCCTAGCCCAAACCACACAGATTAAATTTAACAACATTATAATGGGGCGACATTTCACTCCAAACCACTGGCACAGCCAATTCCACCTCTGCATCAATTCATTTAACCATTTTCGTTTTTCTCCAAAAAATCATCCATACATTGTTCAGTTCGAAGCTGTTTAAATCCACATGCAAGGAGTTGCATTTTCCCAAGATTCTCATGTTCAAGTTGGCACATCCGAACCTCTAAGCAAGAAAACGTACAAGCGCAAAGTTCATATTAGCAGTTTATTAAAAAACCCAATGCATTTCAAGCCACTCGGGCCCTTCGTCAGGGGTCACTGAAAATAACGATAAAACATGTATTATTATTCCATTCCTCTGTGGTTATACAAAAACATATGTTCGATGTTCATTTTATTTCTCTTTCCAGTCACTAGCTTTTATTTAAATTAAGTACTCTGCACTGCAACATTACTATCAACAACCCTTTTACTACTTCTAGCAAAACTCGATCACTGCCCTCTGTTTAACTTCATGTGACTCAGTGTCTGTCCATTTTAATCTCCCATCTCATAAAGACTTTCACTCCCCCTCCCATCGTTCTCCTTTGTTTAAACACTGTCCATTCGGTTCCCTCATTTGTTCAACTGAAAACTATTTAAGTTTCACCCCCTCTCGATATCCTTTATGTTAACTACCCTCATTCTCTCCCTGCACCAAACTACGCCCTGTGCTGTTTTACACTTGACCCTCCCCTCTCCTCATCATGCGTTCGCACGCCCCATCAATTTCCCCTTTCCATTCTGCCAGCCGGTGCCGCTCCATTCTATTTGCTTAGCACGTACCTGCTAAAAATAACCATCTTTCTTAGTCTTTCATCAAAGGAGTTTGCTATCTCTATGAACCACCCACATATAAACACCACGTTCGATCCTCCCATCTACAAACCCGCCCACTTTTTCCAACTCGAAATTCACCTGTGTCACATTAATTACCCGAGTTTGCCTCTATCCTACAATACACATAATGCACCCAATTGTTACATGTAACGTTGCCAAACAAATTTGTGCGAGTCTCAGATTTAAATGCTATCTGTGCTAGTAAATAACCATTTAAAAAACATTTGCATCACGAACAACATAAGGAAAGTCCAATGTTTTTTTCTTCTTCATATTTTCATGTTCGTCTGACTCAGATACAAATAAACGTTGCTAGTAGAACTACGATGGTCCGCCTTGCATGGAGATACTGACATCATTTCCAAACGACCCTCATATTATGTGGGTGCAGACCCGAAGGTGCTTAACTTTTTGAAAAAACATGTTTTATCGTTATTTTCAGTGACCCCTGACGAAGGGCCCGAGTGGCTTGAAATGCATTGGGTTTTTTAATAAACTGCTAATATGAACTTTGCGCTTGTACGTGTTCTTGCTTAGAGGTTCGGATGGCCCAACTTAAACATGAGAATCTTGGGAAAATGCAACTCCTTGCATGTGGATTTAAACAGCTTCGAACTGAACAATGTATGGATGATTTTTTGGAGAAAAATGAAAATGGTTAAATGAATTGATGCAGAGGTGGAATTGGCTGTGCCAGTGGTTTGGAGTGAAATGTCGGCCCATTATAATGTTGTTAAAGTAAACCTTTTGCCAGGCCCAAATCTTCCTTTTTAATACATACAAGTCTGTCCTAGAGTGGGTCCTGAAAAGTCCAGAGGGCAAGGTGCAGTGTATTTAAGTTTTACATGTCCTGGTAGTGAAAAACATGTGAATTCATTTTTCACCACTGTTAGGCCTACCTCTCACATCGAATAACATTGTGTTACCATATTACATTTAATACGTGATAACTTTCAATTGAGAGCATGTGGACAGTTCGATTTTAGAGTCTAAATAATTGTAATTAAAATCCCTCTTTAATTCTTTATTATTTAAAAAAAAAAAAAAATTTTTGTTCTGAAAATATCAGTAGGATGGCCCAGCCCGGCCTCCTTCGGCCCCTGACGGCCACAGACGGTCCTGCCCTTGTCCCGGGCTTCTCCCGGCACCCTCCCGTGCGCTCTCGCGCCGCGGGGCTCTCCAGTTGATAAAATACTATCTCAAAAGGGAGAGGAGGAGCCTGCAGGGAGAGCGTCACAGCTGGTAATGATTGGGAGTTGTGGGCGCTCCTGGAACTTGTAGTCCTGCGCCCACAACACGCTCGCAGCCCTGCAGGTCCCGGCACCCAGAGTCGGAGTTCCAACAATACCGGTGATAGGAGGAAATCTCAGGCGAAGCGGGACCCGCGCAGCGGGTTCCGCGAGCAGTATCCAGGTAATGCAGCAATTTTAGAGGCACAGCAAACCCAGCGTGGAGACAGCAGCAAAAGATAGGAAATCCGCCGATGAAAGGAAGGGGGCGGCTTTTCACCGCGACAGGGAACCAGGGAGGAGCCTGCAGGGAGAGGTTCCCGGCTGGTAACGATTGGGAGTTGTGGGCGCTCCTGGGACTTGTAGTCCTGCGCCCACAACACGCTCGCAGCCCTGCAGGTCCGGGCACCCAGAGTCGGAGTTCCAACAATACCGGTGATAGGAGGAAGCCTCAGGCGCAGCGGGTTCCGCGAGCAGTATCCAGGTAATGCAGCAATTTTAGAGGCACAGCAAACCCAGTGTGGGGACAGCAGTAAAAGATAGGAAATCCGCCGATGAAAGGAAGGGGGGGGCTCTTCACCGCGACAGGGAACCAGGGAGGAGCCTGCAGGGAGAACGTCCCAGCTGGTAACAATTGGGAGTTGTGGGCGCTCCTGGGACTTGTAGTCCTGCGCCCACAACACGCTCGCAGCCCTGCAGGTCCCGGCACCCAGAGTCGGAGTTCCAACGATACCGGTGATAGGAGGAAGCCTCAGGCGAAGCGGGACCCACGCAGCGGGTTCCGCGAGCAGTATCCAGGTAATGCAGCAATTTTAGAGGCACAGCAAACCCAGCGTGGAGACAGCAGCAAAAGATAGAAAATCCGCCGATGAAAGGAAGGGGGCGGCTTTTCACCGCGACAGGGAACCAGGGAGGAGCCTGCAGGGAGAGCGTCCCAGATGGTAACGATTGGGAGTTGTGGGCGCTCCTGGGACTTGTAGTCCTGCGCCCACAACATGCTCGCAGCCCTGCAGGTCCCGGCACCCAGATTTGGAGTTCCAACAATACCGGTGATAGGAGGAAGCCTCAGGCGCAGCGGGTTCCGCGAGCAGTATCCAGGTAATGCAGCAATTTTAGAGGCACAGCAAACCCAGCGTGGAGACAGCAGCAAAAGATAGGAAATCCGCCGATGAAAGGAAGGGGGCGGCTTTTCACCGCGACAGGGAACCAGGGAGGAGCCTGCAGGGAGAGCGTCCCAGCTGGTAACGATTGGGAGTTGTGGGCGCTCCTGGGACTTGTAGTCCTGCGCCCACAACACGCTCGCAGCCCTGCAGGTCCCGGCACCCAGAGTTGGAGTTCCAACGATACCGGTGATAGGAGGAAGCCTCAGGCGAAGCGGGACCTGCACAGCGGGTTCCGCGAGCAGTATCCAGGTAATGCAGCAATTTTAGAGGCACAGCAAACCCAGCGTGGAGACAGCAGCAAAAGATAGGAAATCCCTTTAATGGTAAAGTAGGATTTTTAGTCACAAATCTGAACATGCCACTTTTAGAAAGTCAGCATTTTTTTGTCCTAAGCATTTGGTATCTGGAACCTGCCCCTCGGTCACATGACTAGGTGTAGCTGGCAGTTGGTCTTTGTGTATTGCTCTCAGACAGTGAGACAGGATTAAGGGATATGTAGGCAGGATGGGCCAGTCTGACTTAATAGTGAGAGGAGGCTGTCACCTACCTACTCACTTGCACATCACAAAGGTTCTCCCTGAGCACTGTCACAAAGGTGTTTTTACTGGACTTTTTCAAAGTGGGCACCTGGTATAAATATTGAATCTCAGACCCTAACTCTTCTGTACATCTAGACCTGTTCAAGACTCAGAAGAAGGAATGCGGTGCTGTTTGCTACAAGAAGTAATGACACTTGTTACCTGGCTGTGCTGTGCTGCTGCTCTTATGCCTGAGTGAGTATGACTGGACCTGCATTTTGAACCAGGACCACCAGAGGAAATCCAAGTCTAGTTGACTGGCCTCATTATCTGAACCATCATTAACAGAGCAGGCTTCTTCCATCTTGAACCCAGCAGCTGGACTCTGCCGGCTCGGAGCCCTGCCCTCCAACCTGGTGTCACCCCAGTCTGGGACCCTTTGAAGTTGGCTTGAAGGTGCTTTGCCAGTCCAGCTGATGCAAGCGGAACAGACACATTATGACATATTGCATCCTTAAAATTCTGCATCATATCCACTGCATCGTGCATCGCCTTCCACACTCTGCATCGGGACCACTGTGTGCCCCATCACTAGCACAGGACATCGTAGCACGAACCCACAGCTTCCCAGGAACTAACACTACATGATGTATTTTCAAACCAATACTTTGTATTGCAAGCCCCTCATCAACGGCATCCACGACGATGACACAGGACTCTGCATCGCAAGGCCCTCAGCTAATAGGAATTGCTGCTGTGCTACACAACTTCAACATGGAATTATGCATAACTCTGCATCAAGTATTTATGGTTCTTTGTTCACCAGGCCAAACTAGGTTCCTGTATCCAGCCTGTGCGGTATCCCAGTAGGCCAACATTTTAGTCTTAAATTGTTCATAAAATTTTACTCTATATTTCTAAATTGGTGTGAAATTTTTCTTGTGTTGTATTTTGCTTTGTTATTGTTTAAAATACTGCAAAAATACTTTACACATACACTCTAAATTAAGCTTGACTACTATTGTGCCAAGCTAACACAGGGTTAAGCACAGGTTCATTTGGAGTTTGCTTGTGACTTCACCCTGACATGGACTGTGGTTGCTGCTTAAGTAGGTTTTTATACTCCCTCCCTCAACCAGTAACCCAATTTCTTACAAGCATTCATTTGCGGAGCAGGTCTTGGATATGTCGATTTATTTCACCTATATCTCTTTAACTTCACTTAATATTATGAATTATAGAAACTTATTTACAACTGCCAGTTCCTATTGACCCTGTGTAGGGTTTTCCCTAATGTTACGTTCATCAAGTCAGGGAGAGTCCAAGGTAGATGGGCCATAATACAACATCCAGCCTGAGGGTAGTGTCTCAAGGGAGGAAGATCAGGAGGGGAAAAAAGCCCTCACTGTCAATGTCAACTGAATGAGGAGAAGGAATAGATTTCTAGGAAACAGCTCAGCCTTTCACCCACAGCTTTCTTAGGGAATGGTGGGACTGTGTTGGCAAAGGTCGCTACATAATGGGAAGGATCCCATATGTGCTATGTAAATGAAATGCTACTAGTGGGCCTGGTGCACTAATTGTGCCACCCACTTAACTAGCCATTTAAACCTATCTCAGGTCTAGCATTTCAGCCTGTATGTGCAATATCAATCAATCAATCAATAAATGTTATTCAGGCTTTGAAATAACAATAAAAGTAAAGCAAGCCATGGCACACCATCTTCAAAATTATCCTCTGTGTTCAATCTATAAACTACAATTTCAACCTGGCAAAATATAAAATATTGCAAGGCGAAACTTTCCTTTTTAATACATAAAGGTAGACCTAGAGTTGTCCCTGAACACCCCTGAGGGCAGGGTTTAGTGTATTTAAAAAGCAGAAAATGTACTTTTAATTTGTTAATGTCCTACAATTGAAAAACCTCTAAATTAATTTTACACTACTGCAAGGCCTACCTCTCCCATAGGATAACATTTAAAGTTACCTCATTACATTTAATGAGCTGTAATTTCGAATTGGAAGTAGGTAGATAGGTAAGGTTTGGTGTCTAATGAATTGCAATTAAAAGCTTCTTTTAATAGTAAAGTCAGATTTTTAATCATAATTCTGAAAATGACACTTTTAGCGAGTTGCATTTTTTTATCCTAACCACTTGATGCTTACAGCCTGATCCTGGGTCACATGACTAGGTGCAGTTGGCAGTTGGTCTTCATGTATTGCTCCCAGACAAGTGAGACAAAGAAAAGATAGTTGCTGGCAGGAAGGGTCACTCTGAATTAATGAGGGGCAGGTGCTGACCTGGATACCCTCACAGTGATTAGTCATTCCTCTCAATTTCACATAACATACCACAACACAAAACAAGACATCACAACTGAACATATAACTTAACATAACATGACATAACATGTGTATTTGTAACATAACACCTAGCACACTTGCATATCACAAATGCTCTCACTGAGGACTCCCACAGAATGACCCCAGACAAACTGAGGCCAGGACAGGAAGGACGAGAATACTTCACACCTCAGGGGGTGGAAACAGTGAAAACCTCTTGAAGCTTCCTCTTCTTCAAAGTGGGCACCAGGTATGAATATGGGACCATTTGACTCAGCTTTTCAGCATATTTCTGGACGAGCGGACGCTACCAGGAAGATGGGGCTGCTGTGCTGGTAAAAGGACTGCCAATCTGCTGGACTGCTGCTCTGAGTGACTGATGCCCTGCTATGCTGTCCTGCTGCTTTCTTGCCTGGACAAAAATGACTAGACCTGCAACTTTTAACCCAAGACTCCAGAGTGACACCAAGGGCTGCTTGGCTGGCCTCCGGGACATAACAAGCTTCCAACAACCTTGAACCCAGAGCCTGTACTGTGCCATCTGTGAGTCCTGCCATCACTAATTATACCATCCAATTCCTGAACCCTTGGAAGTGCACATTGGAGTTCTGGACTTTTTGGTTCCGTCCAGAGGTGTCAGGGTACAACACCCGAAGACCCCGGAGTTCCACCTGCCTTGGTGCACAAATGAACAGAAACACGGGCTTCTCGATGGTGGCGTCAAAGACCAAAGGTTTATTACTGCAGGGACACAGAAGTCACAGAATCTACACACGGGCAGAATTCAGGAGACTGTTCGATTTGTACAAAGTGGGTTGCTCCTTATATACTAAAAATTGTGCTCTAGGCAAATATTTCACATGTCGGTACATTCCCAATCCTTTGTGTCTCTAAACAATAAATATTTGGCGTTACACAGGAACTGTCGATAATATCTGATACCAAACATCACGAAGAGGGGTTCCCACTAGTCCATCACAATCCCTTGTCAATATTGTATTCAAGAGCCGGACCGCCTCATCGTAAAGTTCGTTACCTCCCCCTAATAAAGGCCCAGAAGGAAAGGAGCAGAACCAGGTGCAGAAGATAGAAAAGCGGGATAAGAGATGTTTGTGGGTTGTAAATGGGCAAGGCTACCGGCTTCGGCCGCCTAATCATGATCAGGTACAATGGACACGAAGACCAGTTTGGCAGGACTGGCCTCGGGCAGTGGAGGCAGCCTTTGTCGAGTCATGCAGCTACAGCGTGATCTGGTTTAAGGTGCACGTGTCACGTAAGAGGTGAATCTCCGGCTAAGGCTACGTGTCCTTAATCAAAGTGGAGTGAATGAAGTGATCAGAGGCTATTGCATATGTGAGGGCAAGGAAACACAAAATGGCGGCCACGATCTAAGATGGATGCCGTGTGTATATCAGAAATGTGTCAGTGGAAGGAGTGCTCTTGCTCGTAGCGTAGCGAAAACACTAGGATATACTAAATGGATCATTTGCGGTTCACTGATACCATTTTTATGTATTTCCGACAAACTTGAAAACACGGGTTCAAGTCGTCACGGAACCGTCACGGAACCTCAGACCCTCCTTTTGCCCTTACATAGGCAATTACTCAATCTATGTCTGAATCTAGTTCTATGTTCATCAGGTCAGTGACATGCTGTTGTATCATCATCCTTTCTCGTGTCTTTTCTCCAAACGCAGGTGGTTTTCTGAGACAAGTTGCAGCACAAAGACTACACAGAGCAGGACCACACTGGATAATCAGACAACATGAGAATAGGAATACTAAGATGACACCAATGACCATTAGAACCTTCCATCCCCACGCTGAAATCAGAGTCCAAACCCACTCCATGAAAGACCAGTTTCCCTTGTCTACATGTATGGAGTCCGAAATCTTGTGCAACTTAGAGATCGCCTCGTAAACTGTTGGAGCATTATTAGGAATAAAGACACAGCAGCTCGATTGGATCATTCTGCATACCCCACCTCGATCTGCAAGTATAACATCTAGAACCATACGGTTCTGCAATGTCATAAGCCTATCCGCCTGAAGCTCAGCTGTCAGATTGCTAAGGGCACCAGCAGTTTCGGTAATAGTAGATTCAACTACCCGTGTTAGCTGACGTATGTTTCTACTATTGGCCATAGGCCCCCAGAACGGAAGGAAGCCTTTGAAGAAGTCTCCAGCTTCCTGACCAGCGGTATCTTCCTTGCTGAAAACACCTCTTGCTACTCTTGTTCTGTGGTAATCCGGTGAAGCAGTGTATGTCGGAGGCAACAATCGAGCAATATAACATGATCCTGAGAAGTCGGCAGGCAACCATGTATAAGCTCTGTCTCGACAAATGAAATAGGTACCCCTAGCAGTGAGGAAGGCAGGGGAAGAGTTAGCCGGAAACACATAAGTCTCTACGCACTCACTTCTCCCTAGCTGAGCTCTCGGATTTCTCCCATTACCTTGCAGACAGACCTGACCTCGGTGAGGTACGACCCAGATTGGAGTTGAGCTTTTGCGCTTGCTTTCTCCTAAACTAAGGCGATACTCTGAAGTATTCCAACTTAAATATACTCGCAGTTTGTCTCTAGGGTAAGATGGAGTATTATTGACGTCCTTGACCATGTCAATAATTCCCTGGACTAAGGCTTTGTTGGCAGAGTTATATTTAGTGGAACGTGGTGGACGTGGAGGATAGGTTTCAAGGGCATAAGCAAAGATGGTTTGGAAGGCCTGAAATGATCCATTATAGCTGTAAGGCAAAACCAAATAGGGAATACCTTTATCCATAGTGTGAGGTATCAAGCCACACACCCAGCAGTCTGTAGTGTTAACTACCAGTTGGTGTTGATGCAAGAGCTGTACAAAAGTGTTATTAATGAATTCTGAGCGTCGAGCTTGCTCATGTTCTGGAAATGAGTGAAAAGAGTGTATAGAAGAAACAGTAGTAATAGCTGGATCAAGGGGAGGCACTGTAGAAACTGGCACAAAAATCAAATTTATGCTAAAGACAATTCCACCCACCAATGTTGCTAAAACAATCAAAAATGTAATGGCACATTGCATCAAGAAACATTTGCTGTGAAGAATTCTATTAAGTCTGTTTCTGCGAACGTAAATCACATTTTCTCGTTGCAGCGCAGGAAGTTCCATCTTCTACAATCCGCTCGCGACCACTGATGATGTGTACGTAGATGAAAATGCCTCTGTCAGCCCTGGGAGTTCCCAAAACTAACAGAAAGATCGACCTTGTGTCAGACCCCTGCAAATTCAAACTAGGCACACAGCCACGACCCTACGGCTACCCAGACGGCAAGGCAATTTTAAAAAAACAATAAACAATAGCAAACTTCCTGGCTGAAAAGCAAAAGTTCAATATATATATATATATATGTCAAAATCACAATATGCAGTTGCCTGCTTTATTAGTTCGTTTTATGGCTTCTAAGGTTGTATCTCTTCTTTGCTGGTACTGTCTGATCGGAAAATAGTGTATCACTAGCAGTTGTTGTAGAGTTTAAGTTCGCAGATGGCAAAGTTTCTTTTGATGCTGGAGACAAATGTTCAATGTTCAAAGCAGTCTTTTCAGGAGGAGAGTCACGTTTCAAAGTGTCAATAATCAAATCGGCATCGCTGAAAGGGACAAATTTCGGAGTTATTTCAGATTCGGAGGCACCAATTCCCTTCTTCACCCAGTCGTCGTAGGGCAGCGGCAGTGGAACACGCTTTACGTGAGAAGCGTGGATCCAGTGCTTGCGGCCAGCAACACGTACAGCTGTCCTCATTGCCAGTAGGATTTGGAAGGGGCCGATGTAGCGAGGCTGAAGATTCTTTGTCCTCGCGAAGTTCCGGACCACAATGAAGTCACCCGGTTTCAGTTGATGCCCTGGACTCTCCGGAGGCTTTGGTAGTGCATCAAAAACCTGTTGATGAATAAGACTTAATTTAGCAGTCAAGTCGTAAAGGTAGTCTATCAACATAGGATATTCAATGGAGCAAAATTGTTTAGGCCTTGGCACACCCCAGACATTTGCCGGGCGGCCAAACACAATCTCATATGGAGAAAGCCCTATTCTAGAATGCACTGTTGCTCTCGTTGATAACAAAGCCAAGGGAAGTGCGTCTGGCCAAGCCAAACCTGTGGATGCTTGTATTTTGGCTATTTTAAGCTTGAGGGTGCCATTGTAACCCTCGACTAAACCAGCAGACTGGGGATGGTTCGCACTATGACATTTTTGTTTCAATCCTAGACCAGCACACACACTCTGCATAACTTTCCCTATAAACTCACTTCCGTTATCTGACCATACAATCCGTGGCATTCCGTACCTAGGGAAAAATTCTTTTAGAAGAATTTTGGCAGTAGATAGAGCAGTGTTGTCCTTTAGTGGGTATGCTTCTATCCACCTGGAAAAAGCACAAACTACCACCAGGACGTATTTTAAATTGTTGCAGCGTTCCATGTGAATGAAGTCTAACTGAATTACTTCAAAGGGACAGGAAGGAGGAGCAAAATGACCAGCTGGAGTTGGAGTTCCCTTGCCAGGATTATGCATCAAGCACACCATACAATTTTTCACCACTCTCTCTGCACACTTACTGATTCCCTCATTCTTCCAGACCGGAGCTAACATCTTACATATCCCTTTAGAACTTATGTGTGCCACTCCATGCGCCATCGTCACTACTGCAAGCACATACGCATCAGGCAACATCCAACGCTGCTGTTCTGTCAAATCGATCCAACATCCATTCGAGTCCAATTTGCCCGTACTTTCTCTCCATACGCGTTTCTCTTCCTCAGTCGCTTCTTTCTGAATCTCTTTCACACTTTCCATTGTGTCCTCACACATTCCAGACTCAGCAATCCATCTTGCAGACGTAGCAACATACATTCTACTCGTCATGTCTCTAGCTGTTTGTTTAGCGGTTTCATCAGCAAAGGCATTTCCCCGACCAACATCATCCGTGATTGCTTTATGAGCACTGCACTTCACAATCGCAACTTCAGTCGGTAAGGTTAGAGATTCCAACAAGTCGTTAACTAGCTGACCATGCTGAATCTTAGTCCCATGGGACGTAATGAAACCCCTTTCTCTCCACAACCGGCCAAAACTATGGGCCACGCCAAATGCGTACTGACTATCTGTAAACACATTCACTCTCTTTCCCTCAGCTAAAACACACGCTCTCGTAAGAGCTATTAATTCTGCAGCTTGGGCAGAATTCTGACTCACTCTTGCAGTCTCCACAATCGTCTTCAAAGTCGTTACCGCGTAGGCAGCAGTCACATCACCATTCTCCAATTTAAAACATGACCCGTCCACATACAGCGTACCATCCGGGTCGGATAGGGGAGTATCCCTCAAGTCGATGCGACCTTTTGTCTCTTCCTCCGTTTTGAAATAACAGTCATGTGGCTCAGAATCACTCGACTCTTGATCAGTCGGCAACAATGTTGCTGGATTCAATACATTGCATCTTTTGATCTGAATATGACTTGCTAATAACGTCAGCTCGTAACCAGATAATCTCGCACTAGTAAGGTGTTGTGTCTTCGTTCGGTTCATGAGTGTATCCACTGCATGAGGAACCATGACCACTAGCATATTGTTCATCACCAAACCAGCAGATTGTCGAATGGAAGCTGCAGCTGCCGCTGTAGCTCTCAAACAACTAGGCAATGCTCTAGCTACCGGATCTAATGTTGATGAGAAATACGCACAAGGGCGTTGTTTGTCACCAAACTTCTGTGTCAGAACACTCAACGCGCAACCTTCTCTTTCGTGAACGTAGAGCGTGAATGGCTTGCTATAATCAGGTGTACCCAATACAGGAGCTGAACACAGTGCTTTTCGTAATTCAATAAAACTCTCTTGACATTCATCAGACCATGGCACCGGACTCGGAACATTTTTCCCAGTCAAAGCTACCAATGGCTTCGCTAAAAGTGAAAAATTTGGAATCCACTGCCTACAGTAGGAGGTAATACCTAGAAAGGCACGTACTTCCCTCTGTGTGCGTGGAACACTCATCTGCATAATTGCTTTTATTCTTTCTGGGGTCAACTTCCTTCCCTCCTTTGATAAGAGGTGACCTAGGTAGGTTACTTCTTGGCAGCAATATTGCATTTTGGAAGGGGACACCTTATGATTCAAATTAGACAAATGATGCAATAGTGAAATTGTAGCTGCTTTGCAAGTTTCCTTGTCATCGGCAGCCACTAAAAGATCGTCTACGTACTGTACTAGGGCAGAGCCTGGAGGAAGGACAAAAGAATCTAGCTGACTTTTTAAAGCTTGACTGTAAATGGATGGACTTTCACAGTAGCCTTGTGGAGCGCGTTTAAATCTGAAACTTCGACCTCCTAAACAGAAGCCGAAAATATCCCTACTTTCTTCAGCTATCGGAATGCTGAAAAAGGCATTCTTGAGATCTATAACTGAGAACCACGTAGCTGTAGCAGGAATCAATGTTAATAAGGCAGTAATGTCTGGCACTACAGGAAACTGCGGAAATACAATCTTATTAACTTCTCTAAGGTCTATGACAAACCTATAAACTGGAGGCTTTGTAGGATCAGTTCGTTTCAAGATCGGTAATACAGGACTGTTACAGACATTTCCTCGAGTTTCTTCAACCACACCTTTCTTAATCAAATCTTGCACGATTAGTAAAAGTGCACGTTCTCCTTCATTCGAGATTTTATATTGAGGAGTTCTTGGAAATTTTACATTCGCTTTCAAAGTTACTACATATGGTGGAATTTCTAGTAGACCTACATCATTGGGACCAGTCGCCCAAAGAGAATCAGGGAGTGAACGTAGCTCCGGCGGGAGTGCGTCCATTGACAAGTACATCGGAGAGGTGAGTCTTTTACCCAAAGTAAGCTGTACTCCTTCCGGAGAACAGTACAATGTCGCATATAGTCGTTTTAACAAATCTAAACCAAGCAGATTTTCATTACAACCTGTAGTCAAAATCAGGGGTGCTTTCAAGTGACACGGTCCAACAGAAATAGACAAAGGACCAGATATCGGGTTGTACACAGGGGCGCCTGAAAAACCTACGGAAACATTTGTTGAGCCAGACAAAGGTGCGCCAGGGAGTTTCGCATGCATGATAGAACTTTTTGCGGCACCAGTATCCAACAGAAACGGTTCAACTACACCTGATGTTGCTACTGCGACATAAGGCCCACTCTGATCCACTGGAACTGATACTACTCCCTCTCTCTGTCCATGGCTGTCCTAGTACCCATTTTGTTGAAATCCCTCTTCAACTTCACAATAATCCTCAACAAGATATTGCTGAGACCTATTCTGTTGAGCTGACTGTACATTTCGTTGATCAAAGTGATTAGAAGGACGATCATTCGTTTGCGGAGGCATAGCACCTCGCCCTCGACCTCTAGAATTCTGCGTATATCCACCACGACCTCTCTGAGCTGCTGCCGCATTATTTTGTGCTAAGATCGGACATTCATTTTTATAGTGACCCTCTTTCTTGCAGTACGCGCACTGATTCCACTGATATTGAGGCCTTGACGTATTATAATCTGTCCTTTGATATGAGTTTTGCTGCGTATTAGTCTGATTCGTACGAGGCGGATACGCCTGCTGCAAAAGAACTTTAGTTTTTAAATCTTTCGTTTTCTTCTCTGATTTTTCCTTTTCCTCTTTATCCCTATTTTCGTAGTACTGGGCAGTCGCAAGTATTTGCGCTGTCGTAGATACAGCCCACGCACTTTCTGAGTCTTTCAATTTATTGCATAATTCAGGTAACAAATTATGCACAAATTTATCGACAAAGAGTCTCTGTCCTCCTTCAGTGCTCATGTCCTGACCACTATGGTCTACAAAAGTCTCTTCGAACCTCGTGAAGAAGTCCGAGACACTTTCGTCTTTCTTCTGTCTACACGCTGACAACTTGTCCCAATTAACACGCAATGCTGGCATCAGAGTCTTCATTAGATCAATTATTCTACCTGGCAGATTAGCAATCAAAGGTTCGGGTTTCGCACCACCTATTTGTTGAGCATCTGTTGCAGTGATAGCTGCCCAATCACCACCTAAAGCAGCCTGATGATCCTCTCTACGAATTTTAGCCCACACTGGTTGTGGAACTACATTACCAAACAACATATCAATGTCGGCTAAGTTCATTATACAAGCCTCAACTGTCTGTGTCAATTCCTTGTAATATCCGGCTGGATTCTTACGTGGATCTGGCAAAGCCTGTTTCACTGCTAACACTTCTGCTCGCTTCCATGGAATATGTATCCATACTCTTTGGAACTGTGCTGGAGCAGCTGCAATGCCCGCAACCGCATCAGCTTGCACGGCTTCGCGCCAAATTGGAGGAACCTCCCTCATAGGATATTGGCGACTTAGCTTCGCTTTACCTTTTTCTAAATCTCTCGGTGAACGAAGAGATGGATCATTCCTAAAACTCAAAATAAGTTCCATCGCTTCCTGTATTTTATCACCCACTATCATTCCTGCAGCAAACTCTTTTTGAACCTTAATTAAATCTTCCAAATCTGATTCGACGTCGTCTTCTTCTATCTCTTCACGTAACAACGAGCACATCTCGTCAAAGACGTACCGTTGCGTTGGCTCTCCCCATTGCATAAATGTCTCTAACACATCTCTCGTACTATATCTTCTAACTTTCGTAATCCATCTGAGAGCCGTAGAGTCTAAAACTCCCCGTTCTTCAGTACTTGGTAGCTGACTCCGTCTCTGAACAGAGTCAGGAGTAGGAGTCTTAATCAAGGTTTTATATATAGGAGACAGCATATTAGTAACAGAATCAGTGATTCTTCGACGAACAGAAAGTGGTGTTAGTACACTCGCAGACATAGAGAATGCAGTAGAGGTAGGAATAGATGACGAAACAGTAGGAGTATCGAGAAAAATAGTTTGAGGACCAGTAGGTACAGTGGTAGGTATAGGAGCTGGCAGTGCGGGAAGAGGAGGAGCTGTAGGAACATTTACATTCACCACAGGAAGTATAGGAACTTGATTCTGAGGAACAGGAACACGAACACCAGGTTGTCCAGCAACCGGCAATTGAACATTCGGGATGAGTGGAGCCGTAGCACCTTGTGCATACGGTGGAGGTGACCGTAACAAATAAGATAGCAGAGGATCGTTTTCGGAATCCTCCAGTATCTTAGCCATTTTCGATGGCAAGGCAGGATAGCACTTGTCAATCGCTAAGTTATGCTCTCTAATGGCTGCATCTATGGCCTTCTCACACTCGTTAGCCTGCAACTGTTTAGTCGCTTGCTCTAGAGTTAACTCTTCTTGTTCTTTTTGCTCTTTCTTCAACCTTTTCATTTCTCTCTGTTTGGATTCTTTCCGCCAATAACGAAAAGAGTCAAACATTGCCGGCCGGGCTTTCTTCCTAAACAATTTCGCTTCTAAGTTGTCGAGAATCTCTTGTTCAAAACTACCATGCAGTGGCCAACTAAGGACACCATCCTTCTTACAATAACGGACCCATATCTCATTATAAGTTATAGGACCCACACCATACTTACAGTATAAATCATATAGGGGAGTCCCAATCGGAGGAACCAGACAAGAGTCCTCTAATTGTGAGTCACTGTTGCAACTAAAACAAGACAACATTTTCCGACTTACCATTTTCAGTCCGGAACACAAAACAAACAAACACGAAACAAATTGTGCACTTGAACCAAGAACTTAGGCCTACCAAAAACGAACTGATGTATCGATACCCAAAACTAAACCAAATAGATTATCGTAACTAGAACAACCAAAGATAATCTTACAAAACCAAACCAAACCAAGAACCGATCAAGGATTTTTAACAATCCTCACAAAAATAACCAGCTAGCTATCACTAAATACTTAACTGAGTCACTGAAGACGTCACCAAGGAGAAACCCGTCACGTTTCGCCGTACTAAGGACTGCACCACTTCGGGTCCAAGACAGGGCGACGGTCAAGGCAACGGCCCACTGCAGCCGTCCTGAACGGGAACCCTCGTGGAAGAGAACTTCAGGGCCACTTTTGCGATATGCCGGGATCGATGAAGTGGGGCGCCTCCCTCAGGAATCTTCACACGAAGCTTCTCGAACTCTTCAGGCTTTTGGACCGGTACCGAATGACGTCGCCCCACGTTGGGCGCCAATTGGAGTTCTGGACTTTTTGGTTCCGTCCAGAGGTGTCAGGGTACAACACCCGAAGACCCCGGAGTTCCACCTGCCTTGGTGCACAAATGAACAGAAACACGGGCTTCTCGATGGTGGCGTCAAAGACCAAAGGTTTATTACTGCAGGGACACAGAAGTCACAGAATCTACACACGGGCAGAATTCAGGAGACTGTTCGATTTGTACAAAGTGGGTTGCTCCTTATATACTAAAAATTGTGCTCTAGGCAAATATTTCACATGTCGGTACATTCCCAATCCTTTGTGTCTCTAAACAATAAATATTTGGCGTTACACAGGAACTGTCGATAATATCTGATACCAAACATCACGAAGAGGGGTTCCCACTAGTCCATCACAATCCCTTGTCAATATTGTATTCAAGAGCCGGACCGCCTCATCGTAAAGTTCGTTACCTCCCCCTAATAAAGGCCCAGAAGGAAAGGAGCAGAGCCAGGTGCAGAAGATAGAAAAGCGGGATAAGAGATGTTTGTGGGTTGTAAATGGGCAAGGCTACCGGCTTCGGCCGCCTAATCATGATCAGGTACAATGGACACGAAGACCAGTTTGGCAGGACTGGCCTCGGGCAGTGGAGGCAGCCTTTGTCGAGTCATGCAGCTACAGCGTGATCTGGTTTAAGGTGCACGTGTCACGTAAGAGGTGAATCTCCGGCTAAGGCTACGTGTCCTTAATCAAAGTGGAGTGAATGAAGTGATCAGAGGCTATTGCATATGTGAGGGCAAGGAAACACAAAATGGCGGCCACGATCTAAGATGGATGCCGTGTGTATATCAGAAATGTGTCAGTGGAAGGAGTGCTCTTGCTCGTAGCGTAGCGAAAACACTAGGATATACTAAATGGATCATTTGCGGTTCACTGATACCATTTTTATGTATTTCCGACAAACTTGAAAACACGGGTTCAAGTCGTCACGGAACCGTCACGGAACCTCAACCTGCAGGTGCGCTGCCAGCCCATCTGCGTATTCAGCAGAACAAATGTGTCATCTCTGTGATGCCAAAATGGCATATCACCTCTGCTGCTTGACACATTCCCCTCAGAACTGATGCATCACCTATGCTTCACGGACTTCCCTAACACCAGGATTATGTATCGCCTTCGCAACCCATTGGAACAAGCATTGTCTGATGCATCTCCATGCAAGGACATTGCCTCACCCCACAAAGCCATGCAAGGACATCACACTTCCCAGATACCCAGACCCGCAGCTGCCTGGCGCATCTACTTGCCTAGACCTCACATCACTGCTGCTCCATGACGCATCCTCAACACAGGACTACGCATCTCTTCGGAACCAGGATTTGAAGTACTGTTGTTAAGGGGGCCTAACTGGGTTCTGTAGTTCCTGTAGTTCTTGGTGGGCCTGAACCTGTGACTGTGCCAGTCTGGCATGATCAGATAACCACAGTTGGCGCTTTTAAGCATTTTCACTGACATCTTTAAAATGTCCTATCTGATGGTATTTATGTTATTTTGGTCTTGATTTATTTATTAAAATGTACTCTGTTTTTCTAAATTGGTGTGGTGTTTTTCTTCTGTAGTGTTTCCATTTTATTAATTTGAACTACTGCAAAAACACTTTGCAATTTGCCTCTAAGTTAAGCCTGAGCTCTATGCAAAGCTACCTGAGGGTTCAGCACAGGTTAATTTGGGGTTTGCTTGTGACTGCCATGTGACAAGGATTGTGGCTTCTGCTTTCGTAGAGTTTCACTCACCTCAACCAGTAACCCAATTTCTTACAGTAACTACCTGATGTTTCTTCGGCTTGTCAGGCAAACTCCTTACTGATGTATGTATGGCATCCATTGCCAATGTAGCAGCTAGCCAAACCTCCTAATAACAGTTGGAGGCCCAAGCATCCTGAAAGAGTGCCAGATGTAATGCAGTATGTACAGCTGATGCCAATGTATTGTTCAGCAACTGTACCTCTCTACGTGCCTGTCCTATTCCTCTTTTGTTTCACCACTAATTTTTCTATCCTTTCCTTCTTACCTTTCTTTCATTCTCAAAGTACAAGCAGTGGGGCTAGCTATAAGTGCACCATTGTACAAATGACAACTACCTTTCTTGGCTAACCCTGTAACAGTGGTTGTGATTGTATTCTTTATATAAAAAAATTTTTTTGAAAAATGCAGGGCTGATACACATGCTGTGGAACTGCCCAAAGCTGGGGTACTACTGGACCACAATTCAGGACGGCCTACCCAGGGTGGCACCAGCGAAGCCTTATGCAAATATGGAGTACTGTCTATTAGGATTAGGGTCACCTGAGAGGGGGAGGAGCGTAGCATCCCGATTTGCTGATCTAGCCTTACTGCCAGCTAAGAGAACAATAACGATGAGATGGAAATCAGCCAGTCCGCCGGACCCCGACCTTTGGCGGGGGGAGGTACTGAAGTGGGTACGGGCTGAGGGCATGGAATTGCAGCGTGAGGAGCATAGGGGCCTGCGAAAAAACCCCATCTCTATGGAATGGCATGCACTGTTGCTGGATTTTGAAACAGGTAATGCTGTTGGAATGACTCCTTCTGATGCAGGGAGTGATGGGGAAATATTGTGATCGGGGGAACGTTAACTGCCGTGCATGATGTCTCAGGTTACTACAAGTTGTATATACACGCAATGGGAATCTAACAGTATATGTGATTATGGTTGTACATAGCTGTGTTCCTCCCCCCTCCTCCTTCCCCCTCTCTCCCCCTCCCCCCCTTTTTCTCACCCCCTCCCTCCCCACCTTCCTTGCTTCCTCACCCGGCCTTTCTTTTTCTCCCCCCACTCTCTCTCTCCCCTCCACCCACCCCGCCTCTCCCACAGTACTGGCCCCGGTAACTGAACGGAGCTGATCGCACGGAAAGGTGCAGACGGACTGCCAAGTTTTGATGGTATGCAATACTGTGATTCACTGACCGGGAGTATAATGTCAGGACTGAATGCTATGGGACCTAGTTGCTGTGTGCACAAGGAAACGCACGCAGCGTGTGTAATGCCTAACTGAAAGGTTAAAGTGCCGAGAACGTTAGTGGGAGGGGGGGATCCAGTTAGCCGGGGAATGTTACAAAATGAAAAATTGTGTATATGTACAATATTCTGTGTTCATGCAGGCAACATGACCCTGTTATAAGATTAACATAATGTCTGTATTTGACTATGTGCATGATTGAATCCTGCAATAAAAACATTTTTTTAAAAAGACAGTTGGAGGCCCAGATCAACAAACATGTTGTGCTAGGTTTCTGTCACGTACACAAAATGTTTTGTTAAAATGCACTTTCTAGTGCAAAACCTGTTTTGCGCTGTAATGTTCCCTCAACATAATCCAAAGCAGCACTTAGGGCTACTTTGCATTACTTTGTATCGGGGGGTAGTTTCATGGGCGGTACATGGACCGTACCATGCAGCCACCCATTGTTTTTTATGCAAAATCCTATCTACGGACAATAATATAGAGGCTTTTGGGCCAATAAATAACTCAACTTTGAAGCAGCTGATTAAAAGAAGAAATGCGTACATTTCTCCTAACGTTTCCCACTTTGCATTAGTGCTGCACTGTAAAGCACACATCCAAAGTGGGAAACGTTTTAACCCCTTCACTGCAGCGGCTATTCCGCCGCAGTACTAAGGGGGCGGGGCGGAAGAGCGGCGGGCGCATGCTGGTGACGGAACCGCTACGTCACCAGCGTCGGTTGCGCTGTGCTTATGATGGAGCGGTTCTGTCATGGCCCCTACCGCTCAATAGAACACTCAGCGCACGCAGTATTTTGATCTGGAAGGGTACCTTCCAGTAGAAAACATAAAAAACACTTACGCAGTCACCCTTCACTATGGTGCAAACGTGTCTACATGGTCTCGGATGTGTTGTTCTGCGCCAGTGCCAGGGCGAGAGCAGCATAGTGTCATATCTCTGTAGATATGGCACTATCTTGACTTGTTTTTGTCATGCAACGCAGCACAGTAACTGGCTGCTGTGCTGCGTTGTGTGATATTTTTGGTAATCTGGGCTTGAGAGTTTATGGGGCATATGTACAAGCCCCTATCGCCACTGGAACACCACTTTTTGTGACATTCCCGTGGGGTTAGGGGCCTTGCCTTATGTACATGGCAGCGTTAAGCCACTTAACGTGGCTAAACTCTGCCTTGTTCTGTGGTAAAGTGCAAACATTTTTAAGCCTTACTCCAGAAGAACAGCGACTAGCTGGTATATACATGACCCAACATCTCATTACTCTATATGAAAATCAGCAATCCGATCCAGGTCCATTGTATAATTTATTGCAAGACTTACTCCTGAGAAGATGGAGAGGCCTAGGTACTGATTTAATTGATATTATTCTAGAACAACGTCATAAATACAGAACTTTCCTGACTCCACGTCTTGTTTCCGTTCCACCCCCAGTAAGACAGCCATATCACCTAGATAGACAGAACCCCTTACGAGAAGTACATCCAATTCGGAAGCCAGATGATACTCTTGAACGCGTATTCGTATACACTCCTTTGACTAAAATGGAATTATTGGAAATGAAGAAAATTGTACCTTGTCACGATAAAGACCCTGCAGGATTCCACCGTGAATTAAAGGACATGTTACTTATGGGAGATTACACATATTCCGACATTCTTAAAATGCTAAAAGTATTGTAGCCAGCAGGGATTTACGAAAAACTGAAAGAAAAGGAATGGGAGGTGGGAGATAAAAAGATTATTTGGACTGAATTAGAAGACGAGGAAAATAGACGTACCCCAGGTGTAGGTCTTGGGGAGAAAACTAAAGCACTACCAGGATTATTAGTACAGGTTTTGCCTAGATTATTGGCAGTTAAAAAGGAAGACTGGGATGCGATCTCAGCCTGCAAACAGAAACAAGATGAAGACACTAGTGATTTTTATTAGAGATTTGAGAAATGTTTCATTATTAATAGTGGCCTGAAAACAAGTAGCGAGTCATTCCCACATCTTTTTGTGACCAAACTAGTCGAGAATTCCTTACCCCAGGTTAAAAACAGAGCATTGAAAGTCGAAAGTACATGGCAAGCTAATACGCCTTCCCAAATGTTACAGATGTTACAGTACCTCCAGAACAGAATTAGAGAGGAACACGATCATGAACAGAGACGCATGAAAGATACGAAAATGAAAGTACTAGTTGCCCAGTCTGTTCCAGCAGATGGTCAGAAGAGGGGTAACACGCAGAACACACAGACTAGTCATTCTACAGGTCCTGTTAAAGGAAATTGCAATTATTGTAAGCAGCCAGGTCACTTTATAAGTGATTGTGCCGTTCTCAGACACAATATTGCTACAGGCAAAACGAAAGAAAGACCACGTCCGCCTAGACTAGAACATGTTCAACAGAATATTCCACATAATCCGCAACCTCCACAGAATGTACAGCAACAGACAGTAGCTGTACCCCAACCCCAACCCATTGCCGCAACACAACACGTCTCACAGCAAATGTACCAGTATGCACAGTCAGATTACCCCGATTATCAGCAGTACACATAAAACAGCCTAGAGAGGGAGGTTGGCTTGCCCCTTATCGAGGTTCCTGTAGATCAAGATGGTCCCTGTGTACATAGTCAGGTATTAGGGAAAGACAGAACATTTTTGATTGACACGGGGGCGAGCAGAACTACCATTAGTCATGACGAGGTTCCAGGGGCACACCTCTCAGGCTCACAGAATGTTTCCTTTGGATTTTCTGGAAAACCTATTGTTAACGAAGTATCACAGCCAGTTCCCCTTGCAGTTGGTCCATTGTCTTGTACTACAGATTTATTGCTTACGAAATCATGTCCTGAAAACCTGCTTGATATTAAAACACTGAAAGCTCTAGGAGCTGTTATATGTTGTTCTCCGGAAGGAGTGAGATTATTCCTTTGTGATTTCAAGGGCCATTATGTGTTGAGAGATTTTGTTTTCAGATTGAAAAATGTTCCACAGCATTTATGGGCGCAAGGTCCAACTGATGTAGGTTGTATGCACATTACTCCCTATCGTGTCACACTCAAGCAAGGTGTTGTACTGCCCCGTATCCGACAATACAAATTGCCCCCCGAGGCTGTAGCAGCCTTGTTGAAAATCATTGACAAACTCATTGTCCAAGGAGTTGTTGTAGAAACTGACTCCAATGTATGTAATCCTCCAATCATTCCGATTCTTAAACGAACTGACCCAAATGCACCTCCAGTCTATCGGCTGGTGATCGATCTTCGAGAACTCAACAAATGCATAGTACCACAGTACCCAGTGGTCCCGGATATTTCATCACTACTGACTGCCATTGATTCCGAAGCAGCATTCTTTACTGTAGTTGACCTCAAGAACGCCTTCTTTAGTGTCCCCATTCATCCTGATAGCCAATATCTTTTTGGTTTCTGTTTAAATGGCAGAAGCCTCAAATTTGCACGTGCACCTCAAGGGTTCACGGAAAGTCCTAGTATTTACAGCCAAGCCCTGAAACGACAACTAGACAGTATTCACATGCCTACTGACACTGCTCTACTACAGTATGTTGATGATCTACTGATCACAGCACGGACCGAACGTGATTGCGAGCGTGCGTCACTGACAGTCTTGTATTTTCTGGCCGAACAGGGGCACAAGGTGTCCCCTTCGAAGCTCCAATTCTGTGCCCAGCAAGTGGTATACCTCGGGCACTTGCTGTCCAAGAGGGGTAGACAGTTGACACCAGATCGTATCCAGTTAATAGCACATCTGCCACAACCCAAGACTCAAAAGGAAGTACGGGCCTTTATTGGCCTCACTTCGTACTGCAGACAATGGATTCCCCAGTATGCATTTCTAGCCAAGCCACTTATACAGTTGACTACACAGGAGGCAGCGACTTCGACTGTCCTCCCTTGGACTCAGGAACATACACAAGCTTTTAATGACTTGAAGAAAGCTTTATGTCAAGCACCAGGTTTAGCGACACCATGTTACAGCAAACCTTTTACACTTTTTGTCACAGAACGAGATGGCACAGCGTTGTCCGTTCTCACACAAGATCAAGCAGGACACCATAAGCCTTGTGCTTATTTTTCCAGTCCATTGGATCCAGTAGCCCAGGCTCTGCCTGCGTGCTTAAAATCAGTTGCAGCAACAGCTCTAGCTATCAGACAAAGCGACTCAATAGTGTTAGGACATCCCTTGACAGTACAGGTTCCACATTCCGTGGAAATACTTCTGAACCGAACCCAGACTCAGCACTTGACCATAGCACGACTGACAGGTTATGAACTGACATTGTTCCAGCCACACATAGAAATCAGACGCTGCAACATACTTAATCCTGCCACATTGTTGCCCTCGAGTACAACAGATCCAGCACCACATGACTGTGTAGAAGTCATTAATACAGTGACAAAGCCCCGACAAGACTTGACAGACATTGCATTACCCGATCCAGACCTGACACTTTACGTGGATGGTTCATGTATGAGAACAAACACAGGAGAGTTAGTGGCCGCCTATGCAGTGACCACTGAAACTGAAGTTTTAGATACACATTGCATTGACACACTGTCTGCTCAGGCAGCAGAGCTCATAGCTCTGACCCAAGCCTGTATATTAGCCAAGAACAAGAAAGTAAACATATACACAGATTCACAGTATGCATTCGGAGTCGTTCACGACTTCGGTGTTCTTTGGGAAGAAAGAGGTTTTCTTACTGCTCACGGTACCAAGATCCAACATGGTCCCCTTATCGAAGCCCTGTTAGAAGCAATACACTTGCCTACAGCCATAGCCATTATGAAATGCAAAGCAGATACCAAAGTCACTGACAGAATTTCCCAGGGCAACGACCTGGCAGATCGTACAGCCAAACTCACAGCTCAGACAGATATTCCGACTGACATGACAAAGACTGATCCGACTACACTGACACATTGCCTGACAGTTAAGGATCCCATTCTAGATGTACTCGACATACAGACACATGCCACACCAGACGAAATCAAGAAATGGACTGAACAAGGAGGGATCCATACAGATCAGGGATGGATGACGAAGGGAAGAGCCACATTGTTCCTCCCCGACTCTATGGTTCAAATCATCATTAACACAGCACATAGTCCAGCACACTTAGGAGAGAAAGCCATGTTAGACAGCTTACAGAATCTCTGGTACAACAAACATTTACGAGCAGCCGCAAAACAGAAAGTGCGTACTTGCATGATCTGTTGTCAGTTCAATCCCGGAAAAGGTGTCCCCGTGGAACAGGGTGGATTTCATCCTCCTGACCATCCTTTTGAAGTCCTCCAGATGGATTATATCCAGATGGACTGATGTCGAGGATTTAAGTATGTCCTCGTAGTCGTATGTGCTCTTTCCCGATGGACAGAAGCATATCCAGTCCCCGATTACACTGCTGCAACCACTGCCAAACAGTTGGTACGTGAGTTTTTCCCACGGTACGGTTTGCCCCGTGTCGTGTACTCTGATAATGGACAGCCATTCTCGTCCGAGCTTATGAAGCAGGTGTCACTCCTGTTAGGTTACCAATGGAAGTTCCACTGTGTCCGACATCCTGAAGCCGCAGGTCTCGTAGAGAGACATAATCAGACCCTGAAAACCCGTCTAGCAAAAATATGTACAGAGAAAGGTGTAGATTGGATAGTTGCCTTGCCAGTTGCACTCTTTTACATGCGAATGGTAGCTCATTCTAGGACAGGGCTATCCCCGTATGAGGTGGTCTTCGGCAGGCCTCCGAATATGTGGGGGACGCCTATGCCTCGTAGAATCACTGATGTTGACAGTTGTATGCTGACAGATTACCTGGCCTCCTTGATGTCTGCACTACAATCTTGTCGTTCACAGGTCGCGGCTGCCTTTCCGGACAACACCCAAGTACCCATTTCACTAGACTGGAATGTGTTTTCGAGGAGGCTGAGCAGATACCTGTAGGCAAAACATGAATTTGGCAGGCAGTCCAGGCCGAACCGGGCACCGCTGCACTGGCAGGAAGTAAGGCAGGGGTCAGGGATGCGTACAGCTTTCGGAGACAGGAGAGATGAGGCATAGAGGCCTCGTTTAAGGGCCTAGCTTGACTGGGCCAGGAAACATGGAGAAAACGTGTGCGAATTTCAGAAGTGCACCATATAAAGACGGTGGCATTGTATGCCTAGGAACATAATTAACGGGATTTCTTGGTATGGTTGGATAGCTAACATGTTAAGGATGGACGCAAATGTATTTGCGTCTTTCTAGCATGTATAGAACAGAAGCTACACGACATACATGGAACATGGGTGCATGGATAGGGTGCGAGTGGGGGACACATTAGCTACCTGAAAATTTCTATTACCTCAGTTCATAAGGCGCACTTTCACACTATGTTTAGCATGAAAGGGGCATGCAGTGGGATTTGTGGTGTGCGTTCCACCATAACACCCATTGTATATGACTCTGCCCCCTATGTACAAGGGTGGCGTACATAGGAGGAAGCGCCAAAATTAAGACCAGGAAAACCCTGGTCTTAAGGTAGCGAAATGAGGATAAATGCATTATTTTTCCTAGGTTTGGCTTTTTCCATGTGTGCTGAAAAGCAAAATGCCATGGTTTGTTTAAGTTCAGAAAGGTGTCCCCTCCTGTACATAAACAAACCTTTTTAAAAATGCCATTTTGTAACTCACATGTGTGCTACACATAACCAATCTTCCTCTGTACACAGACACCCTTGCACTCTCGGGGGCAAGGGTGCCTGCATTGGCACTAAGTTGTGAAACTTAGCGTCATCGCAGAAGGAAAGGCAAGGCTGCACCACATTCTTGTAAATATGGTGCAGCGTTGTGTTTCCGAAGTGGCGGAGCGTGTCGTTAAGCCCAGGAGGCTTAACGTCGTCCATATTGCCCTATGTGTCGTTGATATTTTGCGCCAATTGTGATTCGGAAAAATAGCTGTCGTAAATTGTTATCCCTTCCTTCTAATTCATTTCCTCTTTTCCTGCCCTCCTTCTGCTCCTTCGTGCTTACCTGAAATACCTTAAGAATGTTCTTTCACCACCATTCCCTCTAATCTATGTTTAAATTGGGAAACTTCAACACTATCTCAGTGGCTTTTGATGGGGGTGTTTTGTGAAAAAAAACGTTTTTACTTTTTACAATTTCCAGTTTATTTGTGATAATTTAAAACAGGCGAGGAGGTGTAATCCCCTAATTTCTAGAGGGGACCGTGCCCAGCACCACCACACCTCTACCTTCTATGTGCTGAAGGTTTGTGATTCTGTTCTGTCTTTCAAGCTCATTTTGCTACTGTTAGGGCAGTACACCAACTTTTTGCCATCTACATGTTGTAAACTATTTGGAGGAGTGGGTGTGCTCCTTTGGGTGGTACTGTGAATTGTAGTTAGTGTCTTGCCTCTTACACGGTCTAATCACTTGTGAGTGTCTTGAATTTTAGACTAGAAAGGAAATGTATCACTATTGAAGACTTTGTTTTACCTCAATGCATGTGGGCATGCTGTTTTAATTATTATTTATTATTGTGCGAACACTCTTCATTTGAATTTATTCGAGTTTATTGTTATCACCCAATGATCTTCAGCACTTATTTCATTATCTGTTCCTTACCTTTGAATATGAATGAGCATGTATTAGTTGACCTCTTTCTAACCATGGCTGCCGCTAGTAAGCCTCAACACTAACACCCCCTCATTTTTTTTATGAAATTGAGAAATCCAGTTTACCTTGCAATCAATGGGGTCTATTCATCAAATGCATTTTGTAGTACTTTTAGCGGTACTATAATAGTACTACTAACGTACCTCAAAATGCTATTCACAAACTTAATTGCAGATGCTCTATTTTCACCTCTCCTATCTTTTTCTGTGCAGAAATCTCCAACCCTATTGTGGAGTGTATGGACACATATGTACACGTTTTAGTAGATAAGGTGTGAGAGAAAGAGGGGAGTGGTTGGAAAATGGGGAATACTTAATCTAAAGGGGGATCATAAAAGAGTAAGGAGTGGTGTAGGCCGAGTTGGGACGAGATGGTGCACCCACATACAAAAGAGTAAGTCCATTGCTATTCTCAAAACTGGGCTTATAAAGTTACTCCAGCCAAAAAGGTACCCAAAACAGTAGTACACTACTGTAGCTCGGAGCTGGAGTAAGTCAAGCAACACACATTGACAATCACTTGTACTGAAAAACCCTCCTAGAGACAATAATGGAGAAGGGGTCTTCACCTCATAGAAAAGAATGTTAAATTATGTTATTTTATCTAGTTAAAAATATTAATAAATATGATCTAATGCTAGGAAAATATGAAAATAATACATATTAGTTATGTAATTGTAAAACATTTACAAAACCTATTTTATGTTAAAATTAATGTAACATCATATTTTATAATAACAGAATTAGATTACTTTTAGTTAATTCTGTACTTTACTTTTAATTATTATTAATGCATGCTAAACTTGTTTGTACATGAGGTGGGGATTTTCTTTTTTAATTTTAACTCCAGCAAAATATTTTCTATCTAATTTAATATATTTAAATTAGTTATAGATTCTGTTCAAAATCAAGTTATTAGTGCTAAAGCATGTTTTACTTTTGTTCTAAACGTAAAATAGATTTGTAGCATTCATTTACATTATTTTTTAACCTAAAAAAATACAAATAAATTATTTTGAGTAAAAATACTTTTTTACTTTTCCTTATACTTTACCACAGGGAGATTCCAGACGAAGGTCTCTGAATACTTAAGTGTAGGGAAAAGTAAACAAGTATATTAAGCAAGAAAATAGTTAGTAAAAACTCGTCCAGTCGAAATGTTATACTTATGGCCCAACTGATTTGCAGCCATCAGTGTAAGTACATCAAACCATCCACCCCATTTGCAGCAGACTGTCTATGATACTTTTTACCTCTTTGGGACCACTAAGAAAAGCTTAGCTGTTCCAAAGATAAAAAAAAGAAAAATTACCCATGGACAAATCGTTAGTACAAACTTGTCGGGTGGAAATGTTATACTGATGTCCCAACCGACTTGCAGCTTCTGTGTATGTGCATCAGATTATCCACCTCATTTACATCAGACAGTCTGAGGTACTTTTTTCTTCTTTAGGACCACCAGGATAAGCTTAGCGGTCCCGAAGAGAAAGAAGAAAAATGACACACAGACACTGGGTGAAAAGTATCGGTGTCATAATTTTTTTTACCTTACAGAAAATGTACCCCATTTTGGAAGTTTGTTTGTGTAAAACAAAAAAGTGTCCAGAGGGGCCACATGAAACATGGCTATCGATTCACAAACATTTAGGGGCATATGTACAAGCCCCTATCGCCACCATAATGTCACTTACAGTGAGGTTGTGGTGGCGATAGAGGCTGCGCCTATTGTACAAGGCAGCGTTGTGTGGCTTAACCTTTCCTTGTACATAAGGCACCCATTCATGCTATGGTTAACGTGAAAGGGGTATGCCGTGGGTATTGTGGTGGGCGTTCCACCGCAACACCCATTGTATTTGACGCTGCCCCCTATGTGCAAGGGTGGCATAGGAGGCAGCGCCAAAATTAAGACCAGGAAAACCCTGGTCTCAATTTGGCAAAACGAGGAGAAATGCATTATTTCTCCTTGTTTTTTCTTTTTCACTGTGTGCTGCCTTGTGCAGCACACATGGAAAAAGCAACATGCTGTGCTTTGTTTGTGTACAGGTAGGTGTCCCTTCCTGTACATAAAAAACCTTTTTAAAAATGCCATTTTGTAACTTTTATGTGTGCTGCATGAAGCAGCACACATGAAAGTTACAAAATGGCATTTTAGGATTGTTTATGTGCAGGAAGGGACACCTTTCTACAAATAACCAATCCTCCCCTGCACACAGACACTCTTGCACTCTGGTGCAAGAGTGCCTGCAATGGCGCTAAGTTGTTAAACTTAGCGCCATCGCAGGGGGAAACACAAGGCTGCACCACATTCTTGTAAATATGATGCAGCCTTGCGTTTCAGAAGTAGTGGAGCATGTTGTTAAGTCAAGGAGGTTAATGACGTGCTCCGTCACTTCCTTGTACATATCCCCTTGATGTCTATGGAGGAGCCGCCATGGCACAAAGATCTCCTCCACGTAGGTGGAGATTTCCAAATATAGTTGATGGCAGTTCGCCAGGGCAGCTGCCTCCACCCCCTGGCAGATGTCAGCCAGTCGGACAAACTTTAAAATCGGGGCCATAGACTGCATAAAGAAATCCTTGTTGTGGCATGGTAAGCAATCCGAAATTTCTGGACATTTAAGGAGTGTTCAACTGAAGAGAATTGTTGTGAAGTCGGACAGGGGCCAAGCTTGGCGTATCAACAAACTGTGTAGGTTCAGAGAAACTTCCAAGACAATTACTCCTAGCAATGCACTGGTTTCCATTTCTGGAGTCAGTTGCTCCGAATGCCCATGCAAGAAAACATTAAGGCAATGGATCTTTGTGTAGAGTTTCTTTTCTAAGATTAAAGGATGCGGGCTGTGCTTTCCTTCTAATGGTGTGCTCATTATGTTGCTGAATAAAGTACAGTAAGTAATATGTATCTGCAATTTTTAATCTTTTCCGGGGTAATATTTGTTGCAATCTAATGTTCTTTTCATTCTATTTCCATCTCTTTTTAAGCTTCTCCCTCCTTCCACACCCTCTTGTTTTGATGAAATATTTGAAGAATGTCCCTTTCACCCACATTCCACTCTAATGTCAGAGATGAGAAGTAATGTGTCTGGTTGATGGTGATGTTGTCTTTGGAGAAATAATAGGTTTACCAGTTCCAGCATGCGTAATTGTATACCTTAATTTTCGCTTTTGCATTGTAATACAACCCCTCTAGCAATCCTATTCATATCTGCCATACAGAGATAAGTCACCATCAAACTTTATTTTCTTCAAAACCCCTTTGTACATATCATACTTTTTTTATGTAGCACAAGGTTTTAATGCAACTATACAGATATCTCACATATTCCATATAAGGAACCCAAAATATTTGTTGTGAATTAATTTCAAAGTAATTTAAAATAAAAACATAAAATTAAAACATGTAGTCTGTGATATTGTTACAATAAGATGTGTGTATGTTTCAAACGTTCTGAGAAGTTGACAACTCACAAACCAATTCACACATTTAAAGCAGCTTTCCTTTCCAGTAGCTGCTATTTTTAAGCTGCTCTGCAAACAACAGTAAAGTAGCAGAGAGTAAAAATGATCAAGTGGTGGAAGAGAGCAACGTTTTAAACAGTGCTTAATTTGTAAAGAAATGAAGTGCCAGGGCCCTTCTCGGAAGGTCACTGCAGTCTGCACCACCCATACCCTGCCAGCGCTGCTAATGGAATGACCAGCATAACACCTAACCATCGCACTCCTACAAGTGTGACAATTCAGACTATTTCAGGACATACAGACCTATAATAATTGTGTCAAAGGCTAGAATTATTATTTTTTTTTTTTCATTTTTAAAAAAAATTAAATACTCATATCACCAAAAAGCATCTGCAATATTTATACAGCCGCCCTTCTGAACTGTATGTCCTGAGGCCTTGGTATTCGCTTTGGTCTGCATACCTTACCAGACCTACACCTTTGCTGGTGTCATGGTGTAATCATTGGACCAAGGGAAGATGTTCGAAACCCAAGGCTCTACTCCATGTCAGAGAGTCAAGCCAAATACTGAGGTTGTTCTCCTTTGCCACTGCTTGATTTAAACTGACAATTGTAATGGCTGCCTTAACCCAATCTTCCACCTTGGGGTGCAGGGGGCCTTCCATTTTATACAGATTTCCCTCTGGGCTATCAGGATCAGATAAAGCAGCAGCCCTCTATGTGTGTTCTTAAGCCTCTTACTATTGTACCATCTTTTCCAAATAGAACAAGAGCCATGTTCAGGGCAATCTCTCTACCAAAGATTCCCCTAAAAGCGTTCTCAATTCCACCTCAATAATCTCTCAACTTCGGACATTCAAAAAAGATATGCAAATCGTTAGCTCTTATACAGTCACATCTTGGGCACTTGGTGGGAGGGGTAGGGGCAAACTTTGCTATCTTGGCCAATGTCCAATATAGACGATGTATGGTGGATAAATTATTCTTTTTCAGATTAGCTCATTGTTTAAATTTGTATAGGAGCCTCAGGGAATATTCCAAAACTGCCTCTATATCATACCCAAGGGAAGCCCCATTCCAAACCAGATGTTGCTTTAAGCACTCCTCGTCCGCCTCCAAGAGTTTCTTATACCACTTAGAGACTTCCTCGTTCTTAAGATTGATGTCTTGGAGAGATAGCTCCAACTCCCAATCACCGCGGGCTTCTTTCTTTTCAGACGTAAACCATGAAATAATTGAATATACTTAAACCTGGAAAAATTGTTCCTGATCTTTGCTCTCGGAGCCTCCCAAGGGTGGATGACCCCAGCTGAAATCAGAACTGACGATTTTGAAATGCCTGCCCTTCTAATTGGTGTGCTCAAGTTGTCTTTCAAACATAACGGTGTCCCCGGAGATTCCCAAATTGGGGCAAAGTCTGAATAGTAGCCTAGACCACACCTGCTCCTAACCTTACACCATAAGTAGAGGGCAGACTTCAATATTTTTAAACATGCATTTTAGAAGTACCTGGGACACCAAATTTGTACAAAAGACCATCCCCACTTTCTTCCTCCCCATTTCACCCAAAAACCTTCCCCAGACAGATGACCAACATTTGGAGGATTCCAGTTTGTGTTTACCGCCGACAGAGAGCAGACGCAGAGTCAAGCTGTTGGGAGAGCTGCAGAGCTGAGGAGCTGCGGAGCCGAGACGCTGAGACACCGCACCCCCCCCGCATCCCTGTGCAGCCGCTCTAGCCTTGTCCCCAGCCCCTTCAGAGTGTGGGAAGCACGGGGTCGACTGGGCCAACGGGGACGACCAGCTAATTGCTGACGGACTCCCGCGGGACACTCAGGATACTCGAGTAGTCCCTGCAGGATTCTCAACCGGCCTGCGTTGTGCACAGCTGGCACAGACACCGGAGCAGGCACTAAACCAGGGGTCGTGTCGGCCACTGCATATAGGAGAAAGAGCGAGGCAGGACCCCTGAGGCAGCATTATAACAACATCAAGATAGCAGCTACTAATGGCCCTGCCTGCCCTCCTCCCTCGCAGGAGTGCGAAACTAGGAGGTGGCTGTGCAGCAGAGTGAATCACAGCGGGCAGAGAGCGGAGTGGAGTGGAGCCTGGAGCCTGGCACAGGTGGAGGGCCCAGAAGTCCATCAGGCCAGAGATCTGAGGCCAGGACTCAATAACCACAGTGAGTACTGCAACTGACAGCAACTGACAGCACCCGGGAGCTGTAAGGGAGAGGGGGGAGATAGGATAGGTGAGAGCCCGGATTGTGCGGTGCAGGGTGCGATGAGAGAGGGCAAGCAACTACCTCCACTTCGGAATTGGCCAAAATCCAAAAACACCACGACGCTTATAACACGGATTACACATATTTACCTAGAAGGCGACTATGAGGTCCGGAAAAGAAAGAAAACTACTAATAAATCTAAGATTACAGAAAAAAACAACAAAAAGAAAACAAGAGGGAGAAGATGAGGATAGCAGCAAAGGCGACAGCCCGCCTGGGCAGAAAACAACATGCGGGAAGTTAGAAAAGAAAGATACCAACGAAGCCAATGAGACCCTGATCTTCCCTCAAAACATCCTTACCAAACCTTTAATTCAAAAAATCTCAACTACACAGAAAAAGAAATCATTATTAGAATCATTATCAGAAGAAGGAACAAAAATAGAGGCAAAAACAGACACAACAGACACAACAGCTACCTCCAGCTTAGGCCCGACATGCCTGATTTAATATGCATGAAGGGCTCATCGCAGTCAAGAAACCTCAGCCTATTTCAGCCCAAGATATACACCAAGTTTTCATTTCTAAAAGACCCAGGGACCGTAATATTCTCAAAAACAGGTGAAATAAAAGGGCTGCAAACTCCTTTGCAACCAGGAAACAAGGATCAACTCCTGCAACCCCTAACAAATAGCCAAACATGGGGAACAAATGAAACTGTTGTGTTTTTTCATTCAGAAAAATCTCCCCAAACTAACGGAAGAGGAAACATCGGCAGGGGTATACAACAATTTCAACAAAAAACAGAAAAAATAGAAGAAAATGATAAGCCAGAATCAATTATGGGGCTTACAAACAAAAAAGATTACGGAAACACCAGTTATGAAGAACAAATAAGGGCAATTGAAATTGAGCAAAGGCAGGTGAAGCAGGAAGTTGGGGTGAGCACTCTGCTCATCACAGATATCTTCGAAGAGCCCTCACAGCCCTCAAAGGCTGTCATAGAGGGGAGAGAGCTTGTTAGTCTAGAAACGGAACAGCTGGGTAGGTCGCAAATTAGAACAGACACCAAATGTAATCAAACACTCTGCCAGGCATAGGAGACACAAGCTGCCTCTAAAACATGCAATGCATTGCAACAACTTAGTCCGATAAAATCGACCGACTTCAGATTTTACGAAACCACCTTCAGCAGAACAGCCAACCAGGAAGAAAACAAACCAAGGGAGCAAAAAACGGCAAATATTACCTCCATTACTCCACATCAGCCAATTAACCAATTACAAACCTTAACAACCCCAAACGTCTCAAGGTAAATCTCGAGACATTAGAATACCAGAATGGAGTGAGCCGATCCTTCAAGAAAGTAACTATAACATTAACGGCGATATGTCTTTCTTAGCATCACAAGAATGGGAGGAACTAGTTGCGTCGTACAGTCACAACCAAAAAATACTAACAAATTGTGCAAACTCAGAAACTAAGGAAAAAAGCAATAAGACCCAGGACTCGATTTGGGATGCACTATTGAGTACAATGCAATATTCAACTGCAGCATTGCAATACCAATCTAACAAAATGGACCTTCAGTTAACAGTACTTCAAACATTAGCTGACTTTACGTCAGGGATTGACCGGAAATTAGCCGACTTGAACAGGCTAATAAAACGAGGTCAAGAGGAAGCACTCTAGGATAGGTTACAACAACAAGAATTCACTTGCACTCCAATAGTGGACAAACTACTCATGCTACCATTAATACTGGGTGATTTACTATCTATCATGAAACCAAAAAATGAAATTCAGAATATAGTGAGTGACGACCCGCCCACCTTCATGGAAAAGAAATTAGAACCTGAAGTCTTGGAGACATTAAAAACATCTAGAGATCCTTCCCCAGTAGGGAGCGAGATGGAACAGAACAACAAAAATGAATCATTTGACAAAGACTCCACAACAACGAACACCCAACGAAAGAAAAAAGGAAAGGAAGGAACAAGAAAACAATTTTTCAGATCAAGCACCAAGCAAATCAGCTTCTTCAGCTCACATGCTCTCCAGAACAAGCAGTGGAAGAAGGATCTAGGGAGCCAATGACAACACAGCTAGGAGATTCCTCTCCTTCACAAAAAACCCAAAGAAGGGAGAGTGGCACTAACGAGGCACCGAATATAACCCCTGGTAGAGAACAAATAATAAACATCAACCTCCCGAGTTACCAGGAGAATGATCGCAAGAAAAGCGTGTCTAGCAAGGGCCTACTAATCAGCAAAGCATTAACCAAAGTTGCCCAACACACAATAATGAAGCACGGTAGCCACACACAGGACAAATTAAAAGAGCCTCATCATTCATTAAGCACAATTTTCCAACATGACGCAATGGCGCAGAATATCACCGGGAAACCTAAGGAGACAACGCCTACGCTGCAACACAGCACCGACCGTAGGACAAACAGCACCAATAACATAAGTCCAGAAGAGCACACTACAACTAATGGGCAGGTCCCTCAGTACACAAACTATAAACTCTATAACCAAGAAGAGATAGACAGAGATAGACACCATAATCTTTTCTCCCCAATATAAATCAAGGAGTCGAGGAGACATTTTAAACAGAGGAAATGTACTAAGACTTCTGCAATCAATTCCCAACCTTGTGAATATTAACACCCTGGACCTACTGTCAATTGAATTCCAGTCAAACAGCAGTCAGGCCAGTCAAGAGGTTACAAAAACCAATCAATCAATCAATCAATCAAGGAATTTGTAGAGCGCGCTACTCACCCGTTAGGGTCTCAAGGCGCTGAGGGGGGTCGCTACTGCTCGAACAACCAGGTCTTGAGTTGCTTCCTGAAGGCAAGATGGTCCTGTGTCAGCCGGAGGTGGGTGGGTAGGAGAAGGATCTTCCTCCGGCGTTGGCTTTGCGAATACGTGGGACGGTGGCGAGGGCGAGGCTGGCGGAGCGGAGCTGGCGGGTAGGCATGTAGAATGCGAGGTGGTTTTTGAGATACCTGGGGCTCGCGTCGTGGAGAGCCTTGTGTGCGTGGGTGAGGAGTTAGAATGTGATTCTCTTGCTGATGGGGAGCCAGTGCAGGTTCTTCAGATGGGCAGAGATGTGGCTGTGTTGGGGGATGTCCAAGATGAGTCTTGCCGAGGCGTTCTGAATGCGCTGTAGTCTTTTCTGGAGCTTGGCTGTGGTTCCGGCGTAGAGGGTGTTTCCGTAGTCCAGGAGGCTGGTGACGAGGGCCTGGTTGACCGTCTTCCTGGTTGCGGTGGGGATCCATCGGAAGATTTTTCGGAGCATGCGCAGGGTGTTCAAACAGGACGATGAGACCGCGTTGACTTGCTTGGTCATCGTGAGGGAGGAGTCCAGGATGAAGCCCAGGTTGCGTGCATGGTCCGTTGGCTTGGGTGTGGTGCCCAGGGCCGGTGGCCACCAGGAGTCATCCCAGGCGGAGGGCAAGGGTCCGAGGATGAGGATTTCCGTTTTGTCAGAGTTCAGCTTCAGCCGGCTGAGCTTCATCCATTCCGCGACGTCCTTCATTCCTTCCTGGAGGCTGGCTCTGGCGGTGGCGGGGTGGTTGGTGAGGGAGAGTATCAACTGTGTGTCGTCGGCGTAGGAGATGATGTTGAGGTTGTGTTTGCGTGCGATGGCTGCGAGGAGACTCATGTAGATGTTGAAGAGCGTGGGGCTAGGCGAGGATCCTTGTGGGACGCCGCAGATGACTTCGGTAGCTGCTGACCGGAACCGGGGGAGGCGGACTCTCTGGGTTCTACCGACGAGGAACGAGATGATCCATTCTAAGGCCGCGCCTTGGATTCCGGTGTCACTGAGGCGTTGTTTTAGGGTGCGGTGACATACCGCGTCGAAGGCTGCTGAGAGGTCCAGGAGGATGAGTGCGGTGGTTTCCCCGTTGTCGAGCATAGACCTGATGTCGTCGGTGGCTGCGATGAGGGCGGTCTCGGTGCAGTGGTTGGCTCAAAAACTGGACTGTGACAGGTCGAGGGATCCGTTCGTCTCGAGGAAGGTGGAGAGTTGTTTGTTGACCGTCTTCTCAATGACTTTGGCAGGAAACGGAAGGAGCGAGATGGGTCGGAAGTTCATGAGGTCTGTGGGGTCCGCTGTGGGTTTTTTCAGGAGGGTGCTGAGTTCGGCATGCTTCCAGCTCTCTGGAAAGGTGGCTGATGCTAAGGAGCTGTTGATGACGTCGCGGAGATGGGGTGCGATGATGGAGTCGGCTTTGTTGAAGATGTGGTGTGGGCATGGGTCAGTGGGGGAGCCGGAGTGGATGGTGCTCATAGTGCGGGCGGTGTCTTCGGTGCTGACTGAGTTCCAGGTGCAGCGGGTTGCGGTTGGGTGCGCTGGTACGGTGGTTGGGTCGTTGGTCTGTGCGCCGAAGCTGTCGTGTATGTTGGCGATCATGCTGTGGAAGAACGAGGCGAGTGAGTCACAGAGATCTTGCAAGGGTGTAATGTCGTTGTTGCTGGCGCTGGGGTTGGAGAGCTCCTTGACGATGCAGAAGAGTTCCTTGCTGTTGTGGTTGTTGTTGTCCAGGCGCTGTTTGTAGGTGGTTCTCTTGGCGGTCCGGATCAGTTGGTGGTGCTTGCGGGTGGTGTTCTTGAGGGCTGTCATGTTCTCTGTTGTCTGGTTCTGGCGCCAGGTTTTCTCCACGGAGCGGCATGTTTTCTTGGAGTTTATGAGGTCGTCCATGAACCATGAGGCTTTCTTGCTGTGGGGCCCGCTGGGTGGTTTCTTCAGTGGTGCGAGTTCGTCGGCGCAGTCGGTGATCCATTGTGCGAGGTTGCGGGCTGCTTCGGTGGGGTCCGTCGTGATGGTGGGAGGGTTCTGGCTGAGGGAGGTGGTGAGCTGGTCGGCGGAGATCTTGCTCCAACTTCTTATGGGGTGCCTGTTGCGGGTGGTGGTGGGTAGTGGTTTTCTTGAAGGCAAAGTGGACGCAGCTGTGGTCTGTCCAGTGGAGTCCGGTTGAGTGGCTGAAGGAGCTGTGCTTGCTGGAGGAGAAGACCAAATGGAAAACGCCAGAGATAGCAAGGAGAATAATACAGGAACTAAATACCTTCCAAAGTTGGGGGATAGTCCTGAAACCAGTGCCAATGCCACCATACCCAGCCCCTTTCCTAAGATCAGTAACTAACAACGAAAACAAGAAGTCTTCCTCAATTCTAAAAGGAGCAAGGGGCAGCTCTCCAACTTCAGTTCAATCGGTATTAACCCGCTTTTTACCTACGAGCAACTGGCGGAGCATACAACAAACAATAACACCGGCTCAACCAAATTGACATGGGAAGTCTAATTTTCAAAATCCACAGCTGGCAAATAATGAGATTACCATGTGTATTTGGAACATAAACGGTTTAGCATCCAAATTAAATGACGAAGAAGTCCTAAATTACTTAAACCGCTTCAACATCATCTTTATTCATGAAACCTGGGAAGAAAACCACCCGAGTTACAAGGTTATACTTCTAGCTTTATTCCGGCCTTTAAGAGGATGGGCTTTGGACGTCGATCCGGGGGCCTACAGTCCCTATTTGCAATAACCCGAATAAACTAAACCTTTCCTATAAAGATCTGTATGACTCCTCCAAGCTGCATTCAGGCTTCAATAGTAAAACTGTTCCTGAATCAAATGGCACAAAAGGTAATAACGATAAACATTTATGTACATCCAAAACACAAAGTAAAAACAGCTAAAGAACTGATTAAAGAACTAAAAACAGTCATGGAGGAAGAGGACACCGAACATATCATCCTGACCGGTGACTTTAACACGCACCTCCTATGGGGAGATTATGATGACGACACTGCCCAGGAACTTACAGCCGCATGGGGAATTCCAGCCCAAGGTCCCGTAAAAAAAGTGAAGCAAACACGGTGCTCAAATTTTCTTATTCAGAAACTGGAACACTTAAACATAAGATCAGTAAACGGTCGCTACAAGGAGGACAACTCACCAGCTCCCACATATCCCTCAGCAAAAAAATTTTCCCATCTGGATTTTACTTTTATGTCCTTATCTTTGTTCAAAATAATAGCCACTTTCAAAATAGGCAACAATGTATCAAGTGACCATATGCCACAGGAGCTGACGCTAAAAACAAAGACAGACTTACTACTGGAGGCTGACAAAAATATAGTTTCAGTTGAAGCAATAAATCTCAAGCGACTAAGATGCAACTCAACCAACATGGATATAGTATCAAGCACAGCAAAAAATATACTAATCGGTGCTCAGGAAAACTCAGAACACCCGATGGACAGTTGGGATAAATTTATCACGTCACTTGGAGACAAATCTCCAACTGGGACCAATCAGAAACAGAGTAGCAATGCTGTCAACGTAACAAAAATGGCTACGAGCCCTGTCTCAAAAAAACCCGAAACAGATCATAAACAACACCTTAAGGCAACTTTGTAAATCACTGGTAGATCAAAAACTGCAGCAATCTTTCAGTGTATCTAAGGCTCTGTTAAAGCGAAGGAGATGAAACAGGAAAAGATCTTTGAACAACGATCTATGGTCTAAACTACTTTACGAATCGAACATGAAAAATAGCTCCAAGTTTTGGCAATCTATAAACAGACAACAACGCCCAACCCATCCTGGTATAAACTCTAACATCTCCAAAGCGGCCTGGGTCGACTTCCTTTATAATCATTTTAATGAAACCAACTCTACATTTAGTCTAAGCGTAGCCCGTGCACTGAGAGAGTCATCAGTTCGAGGAAGGAGACATTAAACCAAATCCACGTCCATTTAGATGAAAATGTTTCCCAAGTCTCCACCCAACTACTAAGGGAAACTGACTTAACACTGACCCAAAATATTGTTACAAGTACAAAAGAGAAGTCCAATAGCCTGGAAACAACCTTGATTCGGAAACAAATAGCAAAGGGAAGACTGGCAGGGGCCCCTGGCCCCAATGGCATTCCGCCAAGGTTGTACAAACATGATCCTGAATTTTGGAGCAACACAGTAGAACCTGTCTTCAAATATGCATTTGAAACATCCATAATTCCACAGTCATGGAGAGGCTCAATCATAAGCCCGATTTACAAACAAGGGAAGAGGTCTGAGCCAAAAAACTATCGATTGATAGCCCTCATAGACACCGAGGCCAAATATTTTGCGGGCTTATTTTAAATGACCTAACAACTTGGGCTTCAGATAGCCATATTATTTCACCAACACAAACCGGGTTCCGACAAGATCAGGGGACAACAACAAATATTATGGCCCTAACTTTACTAATGAACGCAGTAAAACAGGGGAAATACCCCCTGTTTCTCTGCTTCATGGACTTTACAGCCGCCTTAGACCATGTGGACAGAACAAAGCTCTGGCAAAAACTACAAGGTATGGGAATACCACTTCTGCTTCTGGACCAGTTAAGGAACCTGCACACAAACACTTGGAGAAGGATAAAGCTTGGTGCAGGGACTCAAGTATCAAAAGAAATCCCTACCTCAAAAGGGTTAAAACAAGGGTGCATCCTAGCCCCGTTGCTTTTTAATCTTTACCTTGCGGACTTATCAGGGGAATTGGACAAGTGTAAAAATCACGCACCAAAACTAGGAAATATAACCTTATCAAACCTGTTATATGTCGACAATTTGGTTCTGATAAGTCGAACCCCCATTGGATTACAACATCTCCTGAATGTGACTCACAGCTTCTCAGAACGGAACGCCCTGAAAATAAATAAAAGAATAATGGCAGTAAATCACCATAGGAAGAAAAGCTTCAATTGGTTCTGGATGGTCATTGCTTAGATCAAGCACCCAGCTACAAAAACCTAGGATTAATATTAGACCAATACAACTAATTTAAACCACAGATAGAATCCGTGCAGAGGAAAGGGGTAATAGTATATTTAGCTATAAAACCTTTAAAGAAGCAGCTGCCGGACCTAACACTCGATCCTTTATTAAAAGTCCTGCAAGGAAAACTTCATCCTACAATAACATACGGTAGCTCAGCAATGAAGGGCAAGGATACAATAACTAACGCATATCGAACCATCTTTCACCTCCCTAGGTATGCTTCCCCGGCCCAAATACGGTTGGAGTTTGGGCTACAGAAACAATCAATCGAAAGAAGGGGAGCATACGTAAAATCCTGGCATAAAATCAAAGAAGCAGCAGAAGGATCCTTGAACAGCTAAATTTGGACAGAGTTATTCCGCCCTACAAAATCACCAGCTAGAGAGCACCTGCAGGTCTCAATCAAACTATTAGGACTGACAGACCTCTGGAGAATTACAGTGTCACACTCTATATAAAAAAAACGTAACAAAGGTATCCCGACAATTGTCAGTCGCAGAAGATAAAAACACGCTATCCAAACGATCTCACGGTTGGGTGGTACTGAATACGTACACAGCTTTAAAACTGCAACCATACTTGAAAATCGGAATAAAAACAACCACAAAGGAAACATTCTTAAAACTCCGCTTGGGGATTGGTGCAATTAATGCATTTTTTCCCCCTTGGGGGAGAAAAGGCGGTGACTAGCCTTGTCGTCTCTGTGGCTGCGGAGTGGAGGACATATTACACGTTATCTGCACTTGCAATAACCTAAGAGACATAAGAATAAACCTTTTAAAACCTGTGTTCAATCAGTATGGAGTTAGGACCTGTAGACAAGCTGCACTGCAGTGTTTCAACCCAGAGTGCAGCTAAATTGTCGACTAACAAAGTTTTTCGACATAACAGCTAAGAGACTGAAAAACTTACGTACGCTGCCCTTGGAACATTCAACAACAGAAGCTTTGCCTAATGGATAAATCCACCAAATAGAACAAGTGGGAGAAGAGTCATTAACGGAACCAATGTCCTAAAAACTCTTCCTATTTTCATTAAAGTTAAAATAGTAACAAGTGGTAAAAAAGGCTTTCCACAGTGATCTTCAATAAAATCATTCTGTAGGGGTTTCCCATTATGAAGTGTTGCAAGTTGTCAATGGAAAATAAGAGTTAATGCAATGACACTGAGGAGACTACCTATGTTGGCCATGGCCCTCTTTACAACAACACTGCGACCCATTGGAAAAAGGCTAAATGGCACATTGGAAGAGGTCAAATAACAGAGACAAATGCCCTCCTTCACCTCCTTATTTCTCTTCTTTTATTGAGTAACTGAAATTAAATAAGTGGACTATATAACAGCATTTTTAAACATATATGAACAGATGTTTTTTAAATATGTTTAATGTATGCAACAGTTTTAATTAATCATGCACAATAAATTCTATTATTCTATTATTCTATTATTCTTCCCCAGGTTAAATTGTCAGACTTCCCAAGCAGCATCGGATGTTTTTAAATTGGAAGGCTGTGCAATGCCAATTAATATCTGGGAGAGCCAAGCCTCCTGTATTGAGCCTGTGCCTGAGTTTCTTCCAGGACAAGCATGCCCCCTTATAGGCCCATATGAAGCTTACAATCTTCCATTGGATTTTATTCATACCTAACATGGGAAAACGAGGGGGACGGCATTAAACAAATATGTTAATTTTTGGTGTATGGCCATTTTAATTAGATTGACCCTTCTTTAGATGGTTAGAGGGAGATTATTCCACCTAGCTAAGAATCAGTCTATTTCTCTTGCAACCCTATTTAGATTGTTCTGTGGGATCTTATCTAATTCCTTGTCAATTATTATACCTGAATACTTGAAATCTTGGCTCACTTTCCCCTCCCAATCTTGTATGTTCCAGCACATCACCTCAGTTTGTGATGGATTTGCAAAATATCCCAATAGAGACTCGAACTCCTCTAATAAACGTTCAACCCTTGGTATTGCTATGGCCGGATCAGCAGTATATAGCAACAGGTTGTCCGCATATAGAGCAACCTTGCTGCTATAATGATGTGATCTAAAGGGGGTTATGGAGGTAATCGATCTTATCACCTGGGCCAGTGGCTCTATATATACAAATCAAATATTAAGGGTGAAAGGGGGCAACCCTGTCTTGTCCCTCTCAATATATTACAACTTGATGTTAAGGTCCCATTTACCAAGATCCTGGCTGAGGCACCCTCATAGCACTTTCCTAGAGTACATAAAAAAGTAGATCCAAACCCATTGTTCTCAACACTTCCCACAGGTACTCCCAGCAGACTCTATCAAACGCTTTGGCTGCGTCTAAGTTCACCACAGCCAAGGGTTCGACTCGTTCAAAGGCAATATCTATAGTGCCTATGAGTTGCTGAGTCTGTTCTTGAATATATCTCTTAGGGATAAAACCCTACTGATCTAAATGAATCAGTTGTGGTACGAGCGTGACAAGTCTTCCTGCCAGAATGCTCATAAAGATCTTACAATCTGCATTCAACGTGGAGATAGTTCTGTAAGATTCTGCTCTTGAAGGATCTTTAGTGGGTTTCAAGATAAGTTCCATAGTTGCCTCTTTCCAGGACCTAGGAACTTGACCCCCTGGTTGAAAGACTGAATTAAACAGAGTTTTCTGATCGGGACTAACTCCTCTATTAGGAGTTTATATACCTCGTTTGATAGTGCATTTGTGTGTGCGCCTTTATTGCTCCTACTTTTACCGAGACTCAAACGAATCTTATACCTAGATATTGGTGCGGCAAGCAGTTCATGGCTGTATGATGTTAAGATGTTAAAATAGGCAAGGATGTTTCCTTTAGCCAGGCTTTAAGAGCCTCAGTATTCGGGAGGTTTTCTTCCTTATATAACTCAGAAAATGGGGTAACTAAACAGGTTTGTATATCCTCCAGTTTATTAGATGTATTCTCATTTTCATTTACTATTAGTTTATTTATGTGATTCCTAGACCGATCTACTCTAGCTTTCCAAGCCAGAAGTGCAACAGATTTTTCCCCAAACTCAGAATTCTGTATAGATGTTGCATTCCACTAAGCTTTGCACTGCTGGTCTAACTTAATCCTATAGTCCTGGCTGACTCATTCAGGAGAGATCTGTCTCTAATTAGCCTACTTTAACTTCCATTTTTTGAGATTTGGGATTCCGATCTATTTTTGGCGCATATGAGACTATACCAAGTACCCTTCAAAAAGGCCTTAAAAGTGTCCCATACAAAATCTAGAGACGTAGACCCAAAATTGACTGCAAAATTATCGAGAGATGCATGTTTAGGTGCTTCAGCTATTTCGGGATCTGCCAGCATCGCTCTTTTAAGTGTCCATCTAGGTCTCGACGATTGACTACTTTCTACTAAGGAGATGGTGTCTTCGGAATTATATGAAATATGACTTGGATAGATAATAATAGATGTTATGGCATCCATAATAGATCTGTCTGCCAACAGATAGCGTATTCTTGAAAAATGTCCATATTTCTTATTTTGGAAAGTGAATCCATGGGTATTGCTCTTCTCAGCCCTCCATATATCTGAGAGTTCCAGATCATGCATCATAATATTTAGGGCCTGACGAATTCGAGGAGCCCCTACATGTTGGTTCTTGTTCGAGCTATCAAGCAGCGGGTCAAGCAGAATGTTAAAATCTTCCCCTGTTATTATAGGAGCAGTAACTTCCATCAAGTTTCATTGTAGGTTACATAGATATGTAGGATCTTTGATATTTGGGCCATAGAATGATCTACATGCTATCTCCGTAGAGGGCTATAATCCACCTCCCAGTTTTATCTGTTTTAAACAGATTTGTTACACAGCATGCCCCTCTTTGAATCATAGCAACCCCCTTGCAATGAACTGTCTGCTCTGATGTGCAAAAGGATTCTATCCAGGTGTACAGTGAGAAATTGATCCGGCTCTCCGAGATGTCCAAGTGAGCCTCTTTGATATGGCATTTTTGAGCTCGACTTTGCTCTAAATGTTTCAGAGCTAATCTCTGTCTGCGCATACATCTAAGGCCACTGATATTCAATGAAAGGAGTTTTAAGTTCCTAGCTCCCATTAAAACGAGTCACCCATCCAGTTGTCATCATAGCTAAGGCTATAGCCATCATGATAATCATAAAGCTAACTTTCTGACGTGATAGAGGATTCTTTGTTTTATTTTCTCCCACTGCTCCCACCTTCTGCTCACCCTCTTCCCTCCCCCTCCCAATCCCTGTGCCCCAGCCAATCCCCCCCTTGGGGGAACCCTGCCTACTATACTAAGCTTAAAGCCTAATGGGCCTCAGTCCCCCGGGCCAATTAACTCTTCCATTCAACTATTTTCCCCCGGGCTCCCCAGCCGTCCTCTACCTCCCTCTCTTCCTCTATGTTCCTGCTCCCTTCTTAATTTCTGCTATCAGATCATTAACCTCTTCCACTGAGTGATGAACATACATATGGTTGTTCCACATTGTGCTGAGTGAGGCTAGGATTTTAATTGTGCCCTGCCACCCAGTTTATTCAGCTCCTCCATCTGCTTGCACATTTCCCATTGCTTCTGGGCAGTAGTGTGACACACATCTAATCTAACTGAGAACTAAAATGATCCAGACAACAGCGAGTCTTCCTTAAGTGTTATCTATAAAATAGCCTCTTTTGTGGTGTACATAAGAAAGTTTATCAAAATATTCCTCGGCTTCTGTCTTGCGGGATTTCTTTTGTAGGGGTCCTGATGAACCCTCTGTATCTCTATGGATAGGTTTATGTTTGGACAATTTTTGAGGACTGTGTCTCTTAACAGTGAGGTCACATAGCCCTTATATAAGATCCTTCTAGGGCGTCTGGAACATTAATCAGTCTCAAATTGTTCTTTCTTGAGTGATTCTCAAGGCGCTCTAAGTTATCCCTTGTTTTCTTTATTTTGCCTCAGTAATCTATTTATCTCTGCTAAAGATGTGTCAAGTGCCTCCTTTATCTTGGGGAGTTCCTGCTTTAAAGTTTCAGTTCGTAAACACACTTCTTCTAGCTCCTGTGCTCGAACTACGCAGGAGGTCTTCAGCGTCACTTGTTTGTTCCAAGATACCATGAACCTATTCTCCATCTCCTCCATGAGGGCTAGGAGAATTTTGGCCAGAGACTCAGGATTCATCTGAGGTGTGTGACAGGGGCTCTGTGCACTGCATTGAAACTGGCTGGTCATATTGATTATCCCCTTCTTGTGGCCCCAGCACAGACATCTGTTTGTGATAGGGTTTGAGGGGTGCAAGATCATTCTGGAGTACTGGATTCCTCTGTAGTCATTACAAGCAAGTGTGGGGAGGTTCGGGGGAGAAGGGACGAGGGGGTTACTCCCGATGTCACCCAAGTCTGGCTTGTCTCCATCCTATTTTCAAAAAGACCCAATCATACCCTCCTGAGTGGGGGCTAAGGCTGGTGCAGCGTGAACTTTATAGTAGGATTTTAGTGAGGGCGTAATCTTCACTCTTGGTGCGGAGACCTTTGGAATCTGCCTCTGCCTCTGCTCCTGGGGCTCTTTAACAACTGTAGAAATCTCTGCTCTTTCCCACTTCTCCCCCCTCCTTTCCTTTTTATTTGACCATCAGGTGATTTAAGTCTACTGCTACTGCTCGCACTATGCGTGGAGGTGGTGGGGTCTTGAATTGTTGCCTCTGGAAGAGAGTGCGGACTGTATACCTGCACACTTTTCCTGCAGAGAGGTCAAATCTCGTTTGCTGGCTTCCACACCCCTCCATAGGTTATTGGTTCCACCATTTGGAAGGTGTTATCTAGGCTTTCTATACTATCCACTGGAGGTGAATGTAACAAAAAGCAATTAAGTGAGACCGGGGCCAAATGAACCAAACCTGCAGCAACAGCTGCCTCCAAGACCGTTTTGCCACCTTCTGCAAAGCCGCTCCTAAGCTCTGTCCTTGCCGCCCTACCTCCTACCAGAAGGGTCTTTCATCCAGAACTGAAGTCCAAGGCTTGCCCTGGCATGTCTCCTCTGCAGTCTCCGGTACTGACTCTGCCTCTACCAGCCTGGACCTGGAAGTTCACGAAGCGGCAGCGATGCCACTCCTGAGCCGCGCCTTTCCATCGCCCTGCTCGGAGCACACTGGATTCCTCTTGCGGGTCTGGAGTCATCACCAGGCAACTTGCGTAAAATCAAAAAAGGTATTCTGGGGGTAGGTGGAGAGCGGAGATTGAATGGGGAGGTCTAAGGGGGCACCAGTGTTACATTACCAGGCCAGAGGGACTTGTCAACCTGCCATGTACACTGCCGGGGAGAATTATTCATTTTCAATGTACATTGACTCAATAAACACAGGTGTTGTGCTCATCTCAAAATGAAGAAAGGACCGCACCACTATGTGATGGACTGTCACTAAAGCTGGTGCTGATAGTTAAATGCTGGTGCTGAGCACCAGTGTCATACCTATTCCATTTAAATTGCACTGGAACAGACTGACAAAAGTTCCCTACTCCCCAGTTCAATTTCCCTGCCGACTGCCGTAAATCACAATGTGGCTGAAGAAACTAAAAGGGGGAAAGGGGTAGGGGACAAATAGGAGACAGCTACGCTTCCTTCTGGTTCCTCTCAGTAAAATGTATAATCTTCTGAGTGAGTTGAACTGTAAGGAAAATAAGTTATTATGTCACATTGTCTGCACAAGGTTTTGACTTACAATGAGCACTTAACTACTAATACTGCTTCTCTTTAATAACTTACCCATTCTGTATGTAGCCATTGCCCCTCTTTGTTATGTTTAAAGAGTTATAGTAGCTTGACGTTATTACTCTTCTTCAGTAAAATGTGTTCTCTCTTTTTTTCTTTCAGTGAACGCTTCATGGTGAAAGGTACTGAAGAAGTAAGGTCAACAGAAACTATGCTGACTGGTAAGTATGATTTACTTGATTTACTATACTGCACTTTTCACCCGATAAACTATGGTGTAAATGTGTTTAAAATGCCTGTGATGAATTCATTCTAACTACCAAGAATAACTTGACAGCAAGGTATGAGGCATTGTTCACTAAAGAAATACGACACCTCAGCTATGCACAGCTTCAAATCAAATCCCTCCTAAGAACGGTAAGAGCAAGCTGAAGGGAAACGAAGCTTAGATAAATGTACATTTGTGTTTTCATAGCTTCGGAGTGCTCACAGATGTATTATCATCAATGCGCGTTCAAATCAGGGATTGTGCCAATCTGACATGTGCACATTGGCAATGTACTTTACCTCAATAGACACTCCGCTTTACTAATTCAAGATGTGAGCATTATAAGCATGCGCACCAAAAGAGACATAGCCAAGTGTAGTGCTTCTCTCATGCGCACGCTCAATTCCTTCTAAATAGTTTTATTTCACAAACACTAATCCTAAGACATGCGTGGAAAGAACACTGCCTTGCCACAGCCTTGAGGAGACCCTGCCGGAAAATAGTGTGCCCCAAATCAAGTAATCCTCAAATAATTCACTCAGGAATTTAATACTCCTTAAATGTCTATAACAAAATGGGTAGCAACACTATGACGACAAACAGAATTTCAACAAACGCTACCTTAGCTAACTCGCGCACTGAAAATAATCAGAACTCCATTACCCCAAGTTCCTCAGTTGAAGTGCAAGGATTCCAATCCTTCAGCTGTCAAAGTTCTAACTAGAATGCTAAACTGTGCTTTGACCTGCTCTTCTGGTGTCCATCTTGGGGGTTCTCTAACTGCTGAATCTAACTGGGCTACACTATTTCTCACTCTATGTAAAGCCTGGTGAGTGATTACATTGAGTGACATACTTCCTTTAGAGAGTGCTAGCTGGGTTCTGACAACCGGAAATCACCAACACAAATTAAGGACTTGTTTTAAATAAGCCCAGACTCGGGAGTCGTGGCCTAGTGCCAGATTAGTGTGGAGGCCATATCATGAATTATGTACACATGCTCAGACAAGTTTGCGGTATCTAAACGCGTACATTTAATTGAGAATTTCTCTGAAATAAAGCATGAACTTCAGACAGCGTACCTCAGAAACACTGAGAGGAAATCAGTGTTCACTGTTTCCATATGTGCTGTCAGCATTTCATGTTGTTTTTTATGTTATGCAGAATTGTAAAGTTCACTATCATCTGGAAGGGTATTGAGAAGCTGAAAGGTGTGAGTCTAGCCACACCTAGAGCCCAGTGTGAGTCTAGCCACACCTAGGACCTAGTGGGAGTGCTCAAAATGCCAGCTATCCAGCTTCGTGTGGAATTCAAGAAGGGAGTAGGAGGCTCCTATTTGTAGTGACAAGTCGTTCTACCGTTTAGGAGTGATGTAAGTGAAGGCCTGAATATCTGGTATGTTCTCCTGTATATATGTGGGATTTGTGCATTTAGGAGTCCAGACAAGTGGAGATGTCTGGATGGTTTGTGAAACCGAGGCAATAGTTGAAGCATGGTGGGCCAGTGTTTGTAGTGGCTTGAAAATGTGGGTGAGAAGTTTGAATTATACCAGTTTGTGAATATGGATCCAGTGGAGATTCTTCACTTGTGTTGTGAGGTGTGTGAGGTTGAGAGTGATTCTGACTAAGGAGTTCTGAATGGTCTGCAGACAGTTGGTGAGTTTTTTGTTGATCCCGACATAGAGGTTGTTCCCATAGTCAAGCTTGTTTGTGACAAGGGCATGTTTGCCATTTCAAAACATTCCTTAGCATCTTTAGGGTATGGAAGCATGAAGCGGTGAAAGCGTTGACTTGGGTGGTCATGCCAAGTTTGCTGTAGGCGATGATCCTGAGGATCCTGGCATGGGTTGTGGGTGTTGGCTCTAGCTCAGTTTGCAACCAGGTGGAGTTCCACAGTGATGTGGTCTTCCAAAAAAACAAATTTTTGGTCTTAGCGCAGTTCAAGCATCAACTTGGAGAAATTCTGAGTTACATGCATGTTCTTTAGCTAATATATGTGCATAGTAACAGATGGGGGTGCAGCTCACCTCTAAGCCAGTATAAATGTTCATGATACTGCAGCTGTAGTTTTAAAACTCATCAATTAGGAAACAATCCCACATTAAAAAAAAAGACAAGGGGGAATATTTACTAAGGACTTGCATCATTCTTGCATGATACAAGTCATCAAAAATTCCTTAACTGGATTTACTAAGGCACGCAAAGCCACTTTGTGTGGCTTTTCATGGTTTAGTATTTGCAAAGTATTGCACAGCAGCACCCAGAGCTGCCTTGCCTTACTTTGCATCTGCTAGGCATCACATGAGTGAAGCATGAGTGTTCTCATGCATCAACCCATGCATTTTTGTACAAAACCAGATTTACAAAGACCTGTTGTTAGATCTGACATTCTTGGTGTGGTCCCCCTGACTTTTTACCTTCTGACCTCCTGTTTGTCTGACTTCATTTTTACTGGCTTTAGGATTCTGGCCACTTTACAACTGCTCACCAGTGCAATAGTGCATATGCTCTGTAATCAATGCTATAGAAAAGAACTCCCTCGTGACCTATTGACTTTCCAGGGTAAGTACCACAATTATACAGGCATAATCATTGTAATGCAACACATTTATTTCATTTTTTGATTATTTTTATTCTTTAAATTACTTTTTCATTTGATATTTTCCTTTTTTCATATAAAACAAATTTTTTCACATCAAAAAGTATCAACATTACTCAAAGTACACAATAAATTATTTCAAAACTTCTGTACAAAAAATACCAGGTAGAGAACAGAACCACACATACCACTTTCACTCTATCACATTCACAACTTCACATATCTGAGTACTATAATCACGTCCTATCAGATGTTATCTTTTTTACTCAAGTACATGACCACTTTAGTTGATAAAAAATGGGGACTTGTTCAACGCGTTTTGGTGGGATTTTGCACAACGATGGACACCACCTTCATCAGGACCCGTCAGATAAGATAAGTGTTCTCTAGACCTGGGAATATTTGAAAAAGTATATACATAAAATCTACATTACTTGTATGCCCATATGACACATATTTACAAAGAGACATTGTCTGGATCGATACCTATCCTTATTCTTGTATTACCCCTTGTGCCACCTTATAACCCATTCTGTGACTATTCTTGTGAAAAAGAGAACAACAGCTATTTCATTATTTTACATAAAAGGAGAGAGAAGGAGAAGGAGAACCTCCCTACAACTCCAAAAAGGGAACACGGATTATTGTTTAACTGTATATTCTCATTTTTAATTCCTCGTTTCAAATCTAGTAAATCATCAGTAGATTTAAAATATAGCAGCTCTGTTAACTCACTCTCAATAGTTCCTCACTAGAATGTCACTGGTACTTAAAAATTCTTTTGTATGGTACAGTATCCACGATTACGCTCTATTTAAGAAATAATATAGGGATGATTCTAGCATTTATAAAGTGAGACCCATAGACCATTACGGACCTTATCACTCTTATGGACCTTATCCCTAACCCCTTATTTACCTTAAAACAGCTCTAGTGATTGAACTGCGGTGGGAAATTCTGATAGAGATTCAGCACTTTCGCTAGCTTGGATTGATTATCTTCTCTGAAAGGGAACAAAGACCAAGGATCTAATAACTAACATATCTCTAACAAGCTCTGTAATCAAAACATGGAAACTTTTGTTTACCCACAATTGGTATATTTAATTTACTAATAAGTCCATAGTAACATGCATTATTTGTGCCCAGGGACTGTAGATTACATGCTACTGGTGGGGGCTCCAGCGCTGATTGTGCCACCCAGTCAGAAGCCCTTTAAACATGTCTCAGGCCTACCATTGCAGAGCCTGTGTGTGCAATTTTAAACTGCCATTTCCATCTGGCAAGTTAGCCTATCTGCCAGGCCCAAGCCTTCCTTTTTATTACATGTAAGGTACCCCTAAATTAGGCCCTAGGTAGCCCCATGGGCAGGGTGTAATTAATTTAAAAAGTAGGACATGTACATTTAGGTTTTACATGTCCTGTTAGTGAAATACTATTAACCCTTTCCATGCGTCAGCCGGCCGCCGGCCGTCCGACGTCACAGTGGGCGTGTGCGGAAAGCGACTAGGGGCAGTCCAAACTGCGCACTCGTCAGTTTTTTATGCACCACAGTGGAATGTCCTACGCGGTGAAGAGGTTACATTCATTTTTCATTACTGCAAGGCCTATCTCTTACATAGGATAACATTGGAATTGCCTGGAATTGCCTTAAACATCTTTAAATGTATCTTCCTATTGGGAGCATGTAGGTATTAGTAGGTATTGGGAGTTTGTTATCTCTTGACTCACATTTAAAATCACAACTTATGGTGAAGTAGAATTTTAAATTGTATGTCTGAAAATGACACCTTTAGAAAGTTGGCCTTTTTTTACTTTATCCATTTTGTGTCTCTGCCTGTTTCTGAATACATGCCTGGGTTGGGTGATAGCTGGTTTTTTTGAATTGCCTCTAGACAGTGCACAAAGGTGGAAAGGGTGTGGCGTTTGCATCCTGATGGCTCATCACCAGGCTGATAGGCCTGCCAGAGGGAGACTGGGAGGTGGGAGACGAAACTTGCAGGAATAGGGCTTTGCATGTCCCCTCACAAAGAGCTGCATACCCCTCTATAGTGGGTCTGGCGCCAGGGCAGGAAAGACAGGGACCTTGTGATCTTCAAGGGCCTCTTTCATATCTCCTGCACTTCAAAGGCACATTTGGGTATTAATACTGGACCCCTGACATCACCAAATCAGAACTTTGCAGGAACCAAAGACATTTTGTCTGGAAGAAGAGCTCCTGTGCTGTTGGAGGGACTGTCACTTTGCTACCTGCTCTGTTGTGGTGGCCTACTGCTTCTTGCCTGTGAGTGAGAGGGACTGGACCTGCTCTCTACATTCTTGAACCCATGTTTTTCAAGGGCTATTTGGCTTGCCTCCTGTTATCTAAAGTGTTAGGGTTATAAACGACTTCTTGTAACTCTGCTGCTGGACTTTGCCATCTGTGGGAACTACCCTTGTCTGAGGTGCCTCCTGCAGTCCTGAGCCTTAGAAGTGGGTTCTGCAGCTGTTTTATGCAAAAAAAATTACAGTGACACCTACTTGCCAATTTGAACCGATGCAGTGACCTCTGACCAGATTCAATGACGATATGGGTCCTGACTGCGAGGTTCAACGTCAAATCAGCGTCGGTCCTCCGACACTGACTGCGAGGCCTGATGTTGACACAGCTCCAATCCTTTTACACCAACTACGAGGCTCGACTCCGACTGGTCAACCCAACTGTGTGGATCGAAACTGATGCAGTGAAGACTTCGACACGGACACTTACAAGAAACCTTTTACTTGGGCTCTGCATGTGTCCTGTAGCCCTCCATCATGTTTGTTATGAACTTTGGATTTACCCTGGTCTAACGGGTCCAGAAGTAACCTTTTAATGGTATTGACTGCTATGCACTGTTTTTGGATCTAATCTTCACAAATTCATATCTCAACTTCTACTGATTTAATTTTTGTTGTTTTGGTCATGCTTTGCTTGGATTCTAAAATGGTGTGGAGTCTTCTTGTGGTGTTTTCACTGTGTTACTGGACTTTAAGTGTTTCATAAATACTTCACACATTGCCTCTTACGTTAAGTCTAGCTGTTCTGTGCCAAACATCCAGAGGGTGAAGAACAGGTTAATTTAAGTTGTGTAGCTGACTTAGCCTGACTAGGATTGTGCTTCCTTCTTGGACAGAGTTTATTCTGCAAACCAGAAACACCTGTATAACACCTGTAGAGCTGGAACTACTCCAAAATAACACGCCTGCCCGACAGAGGCATAACAAGGGGAAATACCTTTATTTCTCCTCATTTATTCCTCTTTTCACTTGTGCTGCATTCTGCAGCACAGCCAGAAAAAGGAATATGCCTCTAAGGATAGTCTTTGCACAGAAAGATATCCCTTCCTGCACAAAAATAATCCATACCCTAACACAGACACTCTCGTGCTATGGAGCACGGATGCCTGCGTTGGCACTAGGCAGCACTCAGTGTGCCAGCACAAGGAGAAAGCAGATATGCTCCTTATCTTTGAAAATATGGGGCATTTCTGCCCTCCCACTTTCACACAATGCAGCACAGTATGTTGCCGTGCTTCATTGCGTTGCGTGAAAGAATGGTAAATCTGCTCCATATTCTTTAGCCATGTGCAGCTTTTCATTCTTCTGCACTCATATATTTTTAGAATGTGATATTGGAAGTGGTTAAAAGGGTTAAAGGGAAAGAGTAGTTTGGACAGGCACATTGTATGCCCCAATATTTAGGCTTAAAAATATTGACCACTTTCGTATTTTGCGTTGATTTACACAGTTTTAAATGTAATGTGTATAAGCCCAATTTCTCAGCATACAAAGCATGCTCACCATCATATCGAAATATTCATTCTTCTTGTAGTTTAGTTTTCAGCATGTACGTTTTGATTAGGCAATAACTGGTACTGTGTGAGTCATCAGAATTTTCTCTTGGCAACGCCTAAACGTGGTGATAAATCACCTGCCATTTTCAGCTAGGAAATACTGTATCAGATTGGCACTGGTGTTCCTGCATCACAAATGTTTATGTGCATTCCATGTTTCTAATCTGCAACACACATTTCTTAGAACCATTAAGTAATTTGTTAGTCTAGAGAAACTTGACCTTTAGTATTGTGGTAGATTCTGAAATACAGAAATATTTTTGAGTTTCTCTTCTCAAAGTCATGTAAACCCCATGGTGTTTTAACCAATATATTTGGGACATTGTATTAATAAAATGCATGATTTTGCAACTGTTTAACAGTTCACTGCCGCCAGCTACAATGGTTTGCATGGCGCTCTTTGGAGATGGTACAGAGTTTCCTTTGACTCCATGCCCCTCTGTGTATGTCTCTGCGCTGATATACTAGCTCATCATTCAGTGAAGAGGAACATTGCCAGCGCTGGGATACCTTAAAGCTGAGGGGCATTGCAAATCAGGGGACACGTCCAGCTGTGATAACTCTGCAGTACTGGTATGCCAGGGCAGTAACTCAGGGCTGATGATTTATGTGAAAGTTCCAGCATTGAGATACAAATACTGGGATACTGTGTACTAAGTTAAAGTGGTTTGCGATAATTTTTAAGATTCTGAGAACCAGAGTATAGGTGTACTGATACATGTAGACGTCTCAGTACTGTTAGAGTACATGATGCCTGGACATCTATTTGGCTCAATATTATACTGCCCTGTTTATATATCCTGATTCTAGAAGCAAACCTTTCTACCATTTGTGTCTCTTGAATGTTTTTCCGTACTAACAAATATGATGGGAGACATTCGCTATACCATCAACAATACACATTACACTGCAGAGTTAAAGAGTCTTGCTTGTATTGAGGAAGATATATACATCTTACTATAAAATAAGGGATAAGGGAGATTTAAGAGAAAGACTGGTGGGATTTGCTGTTGAAGATTCCTTCAGATGGAAGCAGAACACTTTACTCAGCATTTACCTGAAGGACAGTAACTTTGTTTTACTTCTTAGAGCCATAGAGCAAGAACTTTGAAGTTTTGTTACCTCAACAATGAAGGGATGGTTCCAGGCCAGATATGTTTGGGATTCTGGCATTTCCAGTAGTTGTGTCTTCTATCCTCCAGCCTTTCTGGCTTCCAGAGATGGATCAATCAATCTGTATTTATATAGCGTGCCTTATCACCCTAGGGGTATCCAGGTTTTGGGGCACAGTGAGCCTCAGTCGAAGATCCAGGTCTTGAATACCTTCCGGAAGTCGGCGGGTGAAGGAGAAGTTCAGAGGTGGGGTGAGAGTCCAGGACTTGGTGGTGAGGAAGGAGAAAGAACGACCTCCACTGTAGCTCTGCCGGATGTGGGGAACCTGTTAGAGGGCAAGGATGGTGTATTGGAGTTGTCTGGTCGCTTGATAGAAGGTCAGATGAAAGCTGATGTAGGAGGGTCTGGCATTATGGAGTGCCTAGTAGATGACAGTCAATAGCTTGAACTGGAATCTCTTCGGGACGGGGAGCCTGTGGAAGCTTCTGAGGTGGAGGGATGATGTTGGTCTGTTTGGGGAGGTCTAGGAATAATTTTGGTTGCAGTGTTCTAAATAGTCTGTACACTTTGAGGACGCTGGGTGGTGATTCCGGCATTCAGTGCATTTCTTTAGTCCAGTCGGCTGGTGACAAGGGCTTGAGTTACTGTTTTCCTGGTGCTGATGGGGATCCATCCGAAAATTTTGCAAAGCATGCGTTGACCTGGCAACTTATGAAGAGATTGCGGTCCAGGATCTTACCAAGTTTGTCGGTGTGGATGGTGGGCTAGGCAAGGGTCCAAGTGTAGTGGGTCACCATGCGTCATCCCATGGGGAGATGTTCCTTCCAAAGAGGACAACTTTCCTCTTGTCTGTGTTCAGTTTCAGGTAGTTCGATCTCATCCAAACGGCGATGTTGGTCATGGTGTTCTGGAAGTTTTATCTTGTGGTGGCGATGTCTCCTGTGAAAGAGACGATGAGTTGGGTGTCGTCCATGTATGAGATGATGTTGAGTCCATGGGCATGAACAGTGTCGGCCAATTGAGTCATGTAGGCATTAAAGAGGGTGGTGTTGATGGAGGATCCTTGGGAGACTCTACAGTGGATGCTTTTAGGTTCGGAATTGAATGGTGGTAGGTGGAATTTCTGTGTGCGTCTTGTGAGGAAGGAGGTGATCCACTTGAGGGAATTTCCTCTGCTGCTGATGTGGTAGAGTCTGGCAATGTGGGTGTAGTTGGGATATGGAGTCATAAGCTGATGAGAGGTTGAGGGGGATCAGGGCTGCTGTCTTGTCACAGTCAAGGATGGATCTGATGTCGTCAGTTGTGGTTATCAAGGAGGACTGATTGCTGTGGTTGGAGCAGGCCCCAGACTAGGAGGCGTCAAGTAGGTTGTTTCATTCTAGTTGATCAGGTTGATGGCTTTCTCCAGGATCTTGGCAAGAAAGAGGAGCAGCAGGATGGGGTGGTTGCTTCTTCAGGATGGGTTTCCCACTGAGTGTCTCCAGTAGTTGGGGAAGGTGGCAGTGGTTATAGATGAGTTGAGGATGTTGAGTGTGATTCTAATTTCCTTCTGCCCAGGTTGAAAGCTTGGTGGGGGCAGGGATCTGTCAGTGTACAGGAGGAAATGGAGGCCATGATCACTGTGGTGATTGGCATGATGAAAGGAGTCCAATAGGTAATGTGGCTGTGGGAGTTGTTGTTTTGTGTCAGGTCGTGCCTGAGGTCAGTTAGCTGATGGTCGAAGTTGCAGTAGATGTTTTCTGTCTCGTTGTGTAAGTAGTCCACCAGAGGACTTGGGAAGGTAGATTGTGGCCTCTTTGGCAAAAGGGAATGAGAATTTTCCGACGATGCTGAAGAGTTCTTTTGTGCGATTGATGCTTGCCTCTATGCGGATAACAGTTTGGCTAGGCACAGTGGATTACCTGTTGTCAGGAATTACCTCTTAGGTGAACAAGGTTGCGTGATTTGCCATCATCCCCATGCCATATATACAAATCATGTTGCTGTAATTGTTCCTTCAATCATGTTGCGACCTTGCACGTTGTAACTCTTGTAGTTACCAATGTTTAGTGTCCTACGAAACATATAACAATAATCCTTGCATGTTAAATTGGTACACTGTTTTAAATATGCCCAGAAACATATCATGTATGCTTCAAAACTCTTGTAAAATCAAGCAGACCGCTTTTAAGTTTCTATCGGCTTGTTTAGTGTCTCGTTGTCAAGGAAAACATGCGTGACTCTGCTGAGGTTTCCATCATGTTATCACGCGCAAGAAACACACGTTAGAACACGTCGCTAACAATTGGCTATAAATAGCCATGCCCCTCAAACATGGTGCTTGGCATTTTGTTCCGGTTCCCTGGTTTGTCTCGTTTCCATGACTCCAATGATCCAACGCCGGAAATCTTCAACTGCGTCCTTCGAGCTGGCTCCAACGAGGGAAAACACCATTGCAGAGGACGTTAAAAAGGCAGCTAAGTGAACGTTTACTGCTTAGCGCTCATGATCTTGACTGTAATTGTAAAGACTCTGGTATTTGTCTTAAAGGTTTTGTTTTGAACTACAGAATTGTAAAGACTGTGAGAAAGTGCTTGGGTAATGTTATATTCTTCAAAGAGACAAAAATAGATACACTCTGTTAGGGAGTACACTATAAACCAAAGTATATTTTTGTTGGAACTTCTTTGTTAATAACCTACAATTTCAGAAGGAGCATTCAGAAGTTGCCATATAGTACACTTACAGGTTAGATCAGTACCACGAAAGCTCATAGTCACGCTTAAGCGATTAATGTTCCTTCTCTCCTAAAAGTTGTTTTTCTTGCGTCATCATTCTAGCTGGGTAAAGAATCTATTTATCCTCATCCTTAAAAATTGAAAGACATAGAGCATGGAATTTGCACCGATTCAGTTAGAGTTCATTTTAGCCTACCTGTTTCAAATTATTTAGTGTAGATTTTTTAGCTTATCCCCTTCGCTGCGCCCGTCGGCCAATGGCCGTCGCGAGCACTACCTCAGTAGTGCTGTGCACGTCTGTTGGCCGACGTGGCCCGCCCACTCATTTAAACCGCTGCAGCGCACGGAATTCACACCGCGGTTAAGCGGCTAGGTAAACAGAGGTATAGTTTATGTGGACAGAGTTATAATAACAATACTTTCTTCCAAAGATTCAAAAAGATAGCAAAACTTCACACGCCCTTAAATAGATCCTGGCCCGTCCAGTTGGTGGACGGAGCACTATTTTTTCTCTCTTGTTCTCTCGGTCTAAGTCCCCATCCCCCCTGGGATACATGCCAAGGCTCCTGTTATCCAGTAGCACTGAAATGTGTTCCGGTAGGGTTGAGGAACTACTCATCACCGCTGCAGAAGCTCCTGGTTTTCAGGTGAGTCCTTGGCCTCTTACCTGACATAAAGCCAAGCCCAACAATTTAGTCTGCCTTGGCGATGGATTCCCATGGTACAGTCACCATTTCCTTACAAGATCTTATTAAGGCCCTTGAAAGTCTACAACAAGAAGTCTTAATATTAAAACAAGAAAAACATTCAATCCAATGTGAATTACATAGTTACAAATCCTGTGAGAGTCCTTGGGAAAATGTTACTGTTAAAACCAAACCTATCATCCAACCTCCTCATTTTAAGTTTCCAGCAAATGCCACTGAGAGTGCAGGCGCACATCCTATTAATGTTACTGTTGCATCCCCTACCCCTCTTAAGCTCTACCTGAAAGATTCTTTGGAGACCATGCCAAATATTGTATTTTCATGAACCCGTGCCAGTTACATTTTCTTTGCAGTCAAGTCGCACTTCCCGAAGGTTAAACAAAAATTGTGTTTATATTTTCAAATCTTGGTGGCACTGCAGCCACCTGATCAATTCCTTATGTTGACTGATATGACCCTATATTGCATGATTTTGTTAGTTTTAAAGACACGATGAGGACATTATTTACCAAACACGAGTTTATTTATATTCTGAAACCCCCTCCCGAAAAACAATGGGATTAATGATAGTACTGGTTGAGAAAAATTATCAGTAAGAAAACTCCTTCGCTCGATAGGGACAGAGGTCTGCATATCGGGCTTGTCCAAGACAATGACCTCAGCTCACCTTTTGGCAAACACAGTTACACCTACTGCACGCCATTTAACTTTAATTGTGACAAAACATTTTCCCTCGCAAATCTGTAAAGTTATTCCCATCCTCCCAGATTCAGGGGCTCCATAAAACTTTATGGATATTCACCTGGCAAATACTCTGAACCTCTCCATGCCTAAAAAAGAGATTCCATAGCCTGTCAGAGCCGTGGACAGATCAGAATTATCTTCTGGTATGATTGTTCATCAAACTACTTTGTTAACAATGGTTTGTGTTGACCGACATTCAGAACAAATACAATTTGATCTGATTGACACACCGATGTTCTGAGCCATTTTGGGCATCCCATGGCTCCAATTACCTAACCCAAAAGATTTATAGGGTAAAAAAACCTCTCATTTTAGACTCAAAACATTGTTGGAACACTTGTTACAATGATAAACAACAACCTATAATACCCTGGCATTGCGCCTCTACTCTGGAGAATCCTGCTAATACAGTGGAGTCGGTCTCTCTACCTACATACTATTACGACTTCCAGGATGTTTTTTTCCGAACAACAAGCTACTCAGCTATCACCACATCAGTCTTATGACTGCAAAATAGATTTTTGCCTGGTGCATCATTACCTTGTAGTCGAGTGTATGCTCTGTCCGAACCCGAGACTTGCTATCTACGGGAATACTTGGATGATTTCTTATTAAAGGGATCCATTCATCATTCCACTTCTCCTGTCAGTTCTCTGCTCTTCTTCGTCCCAAAGACAAATCAAGAACTTAGAGCCTGTATAGACTACCGAGAGGTGAACAAGGTCACAATAAAAAAACAATACCCTCTTCCACTCATCCCAGTCTTACTCGATCAAGTACAGAATTCTACTATCTTCACAAAATTAGATCTTAAGGGAGTTTTCCACTTGATTAGAGTTAAGGAGGGAGATGAATGGAAGACGATGTTCAGGACAAAATGTGACTTAAACGAATACACTGTTATGTTGATTCAGACTCTGCAATGCTCTGGCAGCATTCCAATTTTTCATTAACGGTGTTCTGCAAGAATTTTTTGTAATAGTTTACATAGACATCATCCTTATTTTTTCATTTGCCACTGAAAAACATATAGGGCATCTCCGATCTGTGCTGCAACGACTACGAGAAAATTACCTCTAAATGTGGTTTTAACCACCAAGATTGAGTTGCTAGGCTATGTAATTTCTTCTGATGGGATCTCGTAAAATCAATTAAAAGTTCAGGCAATTCTAAATTGGGAAACTCCAAAGTCAGTTAAAGCTGTCTAAAAGTTTTTGGTGTTCCCCAATTTCTATTGGTGCTTTATTCCTCAGTTCTCCAATGTTGTTTCTCCCATCACACATCTCTTGAAAAAATGAGTTCAATTCCTCTGGTCTGCAGCAGCAGATGGGGCTTTGAAACAAGTCTTTATCACTGCCCCACTGCACACAATTTTACATCATCCGAATCCTAACCAACCATTTTATGTTGAGGCTGATGCATCCCGGATAGCTGCAGGAGGTATCCTTCCACAGCGGGATCCTGAATCTGGTCATATGCACCCAGTAGCATACTTTTCCCCAAAACGTTTGCCGGCTGAACAAAATTACACCGTTGCTGAGCGCAAGTTGTTGGCTATCAAGCTTGCTTTACAGGAATGGCGATATTACCATTTAAAAGCTCATCATACAGTCACTATTTACTCTGACCATCGTAATTTACAGATTTTTCAAAATGTGAAGGCACTAACACCACGCCAATTACATTGGCTCTTATTCTTCAACTAATTTGACTTTGTGATCACATACAGACCTGGTAAAGAACAAAAAAAGGCAGACACTTTATCACAATTGAAGTTCCCTGACACAGAGCTTAACCCCACCCCAGTTCAATCCATTATTCTCAGCTATATGGTCATAGCTCTTTTTTCCTCTGATGAGTGTCTGTCTCAAGTGCAAAAAACACTGAAAAAAGAGAAACTTCCTGTTGATGCAATAGAAAAAGGAGGGCATGGTGTATTATAAAGATCAATTATTCATCTCAAGACAATCTTTGCGTGACACTGTGTTATACTGGAATTATGATTCTGCTTTGGCAGTACGCCCTGGTATTAAGAAAGCTGTGGATTTATGCCACTGAGTTTTTTGGTGGCCAATGGTATTTACTGATGTCAAAAACTGAGTCCAAATTTGTTTTACTTGTTTACAGTCCAAATCCACTCATATTGCCCAACTGGTTTATTACAATGTATGCCTATCCCACCAGCACCACAGTAAATATTGAGCATTGATTTTATTACTGATCTACCTGAATCTAATGGCTATTCTACAATTTGGGTAGTAGTGGATTATTTACCAACAATGACACACTTTATTCCTCTGACAAACATGCCTTCTGCTAAAGAACCGACTGAATTATTTATTTAACATACAGTCATTATTTATTGTCTCCCTTCAGCCATTGCTTCCGATTGAGACCCTCAATTCATCTCCAAGTTTTGGTAACGTTTTGGTTCCTCCATGGGTATTGATGTTCGTTTGTCCTCCGCTTATCACCCTAAAACAGATGGACAGACAGAACGCCTGAACCAAACTCTCGAACAGACATTACGCTGTTTAATCAGCACCAAAACAACTGAGTGGGACAAAAATCGTTCATTGGTTGAATTTGTGTATAACAATTCAGTGCATTCGACTACAGGCATATCTCTGTTTTATTGTTTACTCGGTTACCATCCCGGGATGTTGCCTGTCAGACCCCCATTACAAGACAATCCTGGTCCCGCTGTCCTCCATCATCATGTGCATTTACACAACACTCAAGCACAGGCTCAACAACATTTACAAAAACACAGGTAAAGAAACAAGCAGATAAACATAGACAATAAGAACCTTCCTATAACATCAGAGATCAGTTATAGCTTTCAGAAAAAAACGTACGATTCATAGGGTCTTGTAAATTGCATCTACGGTACTTAGGACCCTTTCCTATTAAAAACACCATTAACCCAGTCACTGTAGAACGTACTCTTCCTCCTTATTACCAATTACATCTAGTGTTTCATGTGTCACTGTTACAGCCATATGCACCCAACACACAACCAGGACCTCCACCTCCTCCACTTAAAATAAATGGGTAATGGGTATTTGAGGTTGCAAAAATTATGATTCAAAATGCAGTTGTGGTGTTTTACATTATCCTTCGGCATGGAAATGGTATGGAACAGTGGACAATTCTTGGGAACCTGCTTCTGCAGTCCATGTCCCTCGTCTACTATGATGGTTTCACCAACAATATCCCTCTAAACCTCGTCCAGTTCCAGTTCTCTTAAGGGGGTTGGCTGTCAGGAATTACCTCTCAGGTGAATACAGTTGTGTGATTTGCCATCATCCCCATGGTATATATACAAATCATGTTGCTGTAATTGTTCCTTCAATCATGTTGCAACCTTTCACGTTGTAACTCTTGTAGTTACCAATGCTTAGTGTCCTACGAAACATATTACAATAATCCTTGCATGTTAAATTGGCACACTGTTTTTAATATGCTCAGATACTAATCATGTATGTTTCAAAACTCCTGAAAACTCAAGCCGACCGCTATTAGGTTTCTATCGGTTCGTTTACCGTCTCGTTGTCAAGGAAACCAACATGACTCTGCTGAGGTTTCTGTCCTGTTGTCACGTGTCAAGAGCACCCATCAGAACATGTTGCTAACAACACTGTGCCAATGCTCAGTGCACTGGCTATAAATAGCCACGCCCCTTAAACACAGCATCTGGATTCTTGTTCCGCTTTCCTAGTTTGTCTTGTTTCGATGACTCCGAGGATCCAACGCTGGAATCCGTTAACTGCGTCCTTCGAGCTGGCTCCACTGTGGGAAAACACCATTGCAGAGGATGGTAAAAAAGGCAGCTAAGTGAACGTTTACTGCTTAGCGCTTGTTATCTTGACTGTTATTGTAACAACTCTGGTATTTGTCTTGAATGTTTCGTTTAGAACTACGCAATTGTGCAGACTGTAAACGGAATTCACACCGATCAGTTATTTTAGCCTAACCATTTCAAAATATTTGGTGTAGCTTATTTAGCTTATGTAAACAGAGGTATAGTTTATGTGGACAGAGGTATAATAACAATCCTTTCTTCCAAAGGTCCAAGAAGGTAACAAGACTTCACACACCCTGAAATAGATCCTAGCCAGTCCAGTTACTATTTTCTCTCTCTTGTTCTCCTGGTCTAAATCCCTTCCACCCCCCCCCCCCCTCCCCCGGGACACCTGCCAACGCTCCTGTTATCCAGTAGCACTGAAAGTTGTTTGGTAGGGTTGAGGAACTACTCATCGCCCCTGTAGACGTTCCTGGTTTTCAGGTAAGTGCTTGGTCTTTTATCTCTTATCAGACACCAGTGGGCTGTGATATGATCAGTGCACGGGCAGCATCTCCAATTATTTAGGGGTCAAAAGGTGCTTGATTTTCTTCAGTATATTTAGAAAGACATTGGTGACTCAGGTATTTTTTAAAATGTATTGTGAGGATTAGCGATAATGTGTTATCAACTGGAAACCTTAGGCATTCCACTGGGGAAAAGAGAGGGAGCACAAGCCATCTAGATTGAGTTCAATCAAAGTGTGGGGGATAATTTGTTCTTGAATTTAGAAAGGAATATGAATTTATTTTTGTTACAGGGTTAATATCAGAGAGGTTTTAGACAACCAGAATTGAAATTCATGCTGGCATGATTCAACAGGGAGGATGTCTTTGTATATGTTATTATATAGAGGATGATCTCAGGGCTTCATCTTGGCACTTTATGTGAAAACAGTGTCATAAATCAATTGATGCCCTACACATGATCACCAATTATAGAGCGTAGATAATTAGGGTGCTGAACGTTGTATATTAATTACTTTTTGTATCTGTTTTAGACAATGTGGGTCATTCTAGATCTTAGATGGGAAGAGTTAGGTGTTATTTAGTCAATATATTTGTCAGCATTTACTTATTTCTGATGCCATGAAGTGAGAAGCCAAATGTATGAGGCTAGTAGGAACAAGTGTAATGTGATCTCTCTTCCTGCTGCATCAATGGAGTAAAAGGACATGTGATGTCACCATGATCACTGCTAATCACATGCCGGAATATATTAACTGGCAATATCTGCACTGAGCATGTTGTCCTATGACAAGCCATGCTGGTGAATCTGGATCACCTGTTAACATATGGCTATGGAAGCCCTTGGAGCAGCCCACATCAACATAGGATAAACCATTCAAATCCTCATTATGCAAAAGAACAGTGTCTCCTTCCTGAGGAGCCAGCAGGACTACCATGAGGCTCAAGCTACCCTTCTTTCGGCCAACTGCTATGACCTTAAGAGGCTCCCACAAGTGGGACACTTTTGGGAGTGGGACTCTCTGTTCATCATCACCAGTTGATGAGACAGCATCCACATTTATTTTACTAGAGAAGTCCCTTAAGCAACTCTATTTTCACAACTGGCTACTAATACGGAACACTTACATAGCCAGGGGTTTCAGGATATACACTACAGAGGAGTAGATCAGCCTTTTGTTTGTCTAATATTGTGTATGGAGGGTGTACCCTTAGATTATTCTGTGAGAAGCTAGTATCTGTGAAGTTGGAGGGAATTTTATCCATTTTCAGAATGCCATGGAGGCCCACTCACCTCAGGGGAGATCATATTTTCTATAATTCCACTTCGCACAAGCATTGTGAACTAAAAGATACATTTAACACATGTCTAGGCATTTGGCATATGTACAAAATAGTGGATATAACATTTTAAATAGAACAGCTACTATTTTTGCGTGTTCATTGGGGCAACTAAAATTAATTGCCTTAGGTGGCAATTGTTAAACAGCATGTTTCACAAGATAGCAACCATTTTATAATTCAAACCTTTTATAAGTCCCTGCAAAAAGATAAAGGTAGCTAAAAGTATCCCAGGAACATATTTAACACCAATCCAATGAGGTATTGAGCTAAGAGTGTACAACTTAACACGTATGAATATGAACAGAGGTGTTATATTCATCCTAAATATATGTTATTTTTAAAAATATGATACAATGAACATTCTGCATGCTAATATTCCAAATATATTTAGGAGTGGTTCCTTGTGGGCATAGGTAGAGTTGTACTGTCTTGCCTTATCTGTGTGTCCTGAATTTTCTGTAATTTCCCCCTAAATTTCAGACCACCCCCCAAGTTAGGGCAAAGATCAGAGTAGCCTGAACATATTCACACATTGCTAGCAATTGACCATGCTCGAATTTATGGCCCATGGACACTGCCTACTTCACGTTATAGTGTTCCCAGCCTCGCTTCATGGATGTCTATTGGACAGCTAAGACTAGGTAAGCAACTCATCTTGAATAGAAAGTAAAGAAGCAGATGTCTGTTTCACAATGACTTGGGGGGGGGGGGTAGGGGGTCCACTGAGAATACCTGTTGTATCTTCCTCACACGGGAATCCTCCACACCTTGAGGAGGGACTCAAGGTTAAGTTCTCAAGTCAGAAACTAATAAGTTGTGCACATGCCTGTAAGTTAAAGTGATGACAGTCTACTTTCTCTACTTCTCAGAAGCCATCTATCCAAAGAGGAAGTTATCTAAACTTCTCATGGAATCCATGAGAGGATGACTGTTAGCACCTCATCCAGCATAATTTGTTTGCCCTGGCTGTCAAATTTGGGAGCAGTTGCATCTCAGATCAGTGCACCATAATATTCCCCTTGTTATTTTGATGTTGAGACCTGGAAATCATGCGCTTCCTCGTTTACTTGAGCAGTTTGCTGCTGCAATGAAGGTAGAAGTAAGGCTGATTAATTATCCCTCCAATGTTAGAAATGGCCTGCTTTAATAAGATATCTGTTCACTATCTGCTTGCTCTGTTCACCAGCCAGTCACAGACTTATTTCACAAACCCATACCAACGTTGCTTCCTTGACTGGTCCTTTGCTGCCTTATTGTACCAATCCTCATTTTGGAGAGATCTCTCTTTACCATGATTCATATATGTATACATATGAAAATTGAAGTCAGGGAACTTTCTAGGCGAGCGAACTTAAGCAGCACCTATGTAACAGATTGCCTGTACACATTTGCACTTTGTGACTGCAGTTTATTCTTAATCACCATTCCCACTTTGGGGGAAAACATTTGGCTGACTAGTAAATGCAATGTTTTGGGTACTTCGCCCCTGTAAACTAAGGGCTGTGCCACGTGTTGTATCTTGATAGACGTGGAATCCTTTGTGTGGTTTCGCCTATCTTATTGCCTCTACCTCCTGCATTTTTTACTGTGAGCTGGACTTAGTTTTTGCTGGTTTAGATACTCTGGGCACTTTACCACTGCTAATCAGTGTTAAGGGCAAGTGCTTCCTTTGTAAATTATATTTGATTTACTTGCAAAGCCCCTAGTAAAGTGCATTATTACATGGCCTGTAAATCAAATGCTACTAGTGGGCCTGCAGCACTGGTTGTGCCACCCACAGGAGTAGCCCTGTAAGCTTGTCTCAGGTCTGCCTTTGCAGTTTCTGTGAGTGCAGTTTTAAGTTCAGTTAAGTTCATAAACTTTGTTCGATTGTTTAAAAAAACATCATAAAAGTATACAGTTAAAACGATGCACATTCAAGAATACATTTAAAAAATACAACACCAAGGGGGAATACATATCAAAGTGTTGAGCGAAAAAACTTTTTGCATAAAATGGAGGAATGACTGTACATAAATTTATCGGAAAACCATACTTAGTCTTGCTGTGATAGATTTCAAAATAAACGTAGCGGTAAAGAAACATAAATCTGGGCTCGCAAGTGAGAATAATAGCCTCATTGCGTTTCTTGTAGTATACGTGGAGTTTTAAACTGTCATGTCAACCTGGCAAGTGCACCCACTTACCAGACCCTAAAGCTTCACTTCTACTACATGTAAGGCACCCCTAAGTTAGGCCCAAGGTACCCCCATGGCCAGGGTGCGGTGTACGTGAAAGGTAGGACATATGTAGGTGTGCATTACATGTCCTGATAGTGAAATACTGACAATTTTGTTTTTCACTATTGTAATGACTAGCTCTCCCATAGGCTGTCATTTGGGCTACCTTGCAACCTTTTACAAGTTAATGTTCAATTGGGAGCAGCTAGAGATTTCAAGTTTGGGCGCTCTGAGCTCAGGATTTTAAAATGCATCTTTTAGTGAAGGCGGTTTTTAAATTGTGTGCTTTAAACTGCCACTTTGAGACAGGTAGGCAATTGTTTTCCACTCTTGATTCCGCCTGTCCGTTGGTATTTCAGTTAAAGGACTGGTCTTTTCCTTTCATGTTGTATATGTTATTTGACTATAATTGATTTGGGTTGTATGTATTGTATTCAAAGCTGCACTTTGGTGTCATGTGATTGTTTGAATATTTAATATTCACTTTTGTATATCTTGTACATATTGTATTTATTGTGCACACAATTATTTGTTTTTGCTTTTGACTTGTTTGTGGCAGTGTTCTTCTTTTGATGTCATGCTTTTATGAACTTTGAAACTTGCTTATGAATCAAAATAAATGTTTGTTAAGTAAAATGGCTTGGTCACACAGTACTTATGGGCTGTGTGGGTTCTAATTTAAAATTAAAATATCCAGGCCACTTTGTTCTGTTTCGCAACTGTTGAGGTCCAGGCTGGTAAGTTTGTCGGACCTAAAACCTTTTTGTATTCATGTTGGTAGAGCGGGCGGCTGCCCGCAAGGTTTTTTCGCACTTCTACATTTGAATGTGTGTCGATTGTGTTCATTAATTGTAGTCAGGCGGATCCGCCTGGTAATTTCAACATGGCTGAAAAAAGACACTCTGTCTTTCAGTGAGGCTCACATCCAAAAACTCCTCTCTGATTCCACTCTTTTTTCATCAGTTAAATTAAGCAGCACGGCTAAACAGCTTAACTTTGCAGAAAAACTCATCAGACTTCGTAAAAAACATGTTAGGACAGAGCTTCATGGTCACTTACTACTTGCGAACCTTAGAGCAGGAACGAAACCTTGGGGGCTCCAGATCAAGAACGTACCTGTCATATTCACAGATGATCCCGTGTACCGCAAAGGATTCAGCTTCTTTAGCACAACATGCAGCAGAGATTTGATGGTGCACACTGTGGAAACTGTCCAAAGAATCTTAAAGAAGGAGGAAGAGGAAATTGAGGAACAATTACGAGCTATAAAAGACAATCATACTGAGCTCGAGGCAAAAGCTCTCCTTGAAAAGATCGATAAAGATTTGACTATTTTTAGGGATAACACCAATAATTTCAAAACTACTAAATTTGAGAAAGATCAAAAAAACTTTCACATCGAAACGGTATATCCATACCTCAAGGATGAGTTCTATACCAGGTCAGATTCCATCAGATACCTCAATACTAACCAAGGGAGATCTAAAAAAAGATTCATGACGTTCTCCGAGACATCCTCTTCAGAGTCAATGGAAGATTCCGATGCTGGTGAGGGTCCATCCAATAGGAATCAACAAAATAGGAATACCCCCAAGAGGCCTTTTTAAGGCCAGGGCCAACAGCAGAAATGGACACGATTCAAACCACAGTGGGAGATGACGACACACAAACAGCACTACAAGTCGTAAAACCATCCTCCATCATCAACATCTCCAGAAAAATCCTATCTCAAGCTGAAAAAGAAGTTTTGGAACTGGGCCTTGCTTTTGTTCCTGGAACAGCTATGGATTTTACTAAAATCAAATTGGAGGTCATGAAATTCTTTAGAAAAATAAGATTGAGATGGTTTTTCAGAGAATCTCCGGACCAGGTCTCAACAGAAGCCTCTGGACTTCGCAACAAATCGACATTCTGTCCTCCTAACCACAACACCTCGAAGAACATCATTGCATTTGAGCGTTCTGTCATGTCATCATTGAACATACCTGAGAAGAGACGCCCATTTGTACCTAGGAACATCACCAAGAAACAAAGAGAAGCTATATGCGAATTGAAGAATCAGCAGGAGGCCATTATAAGGCCTGCAGATAAAGGAGGAGCTGTGGTCCTCTGGTCCAAGGATCTGTATAGAACTGAAGGACGAATCCATGTCTATAACCAAGATTGGTACCGCCGGATCACACAAGACCCTACAGCCCAGATATTGGATGAGGTTACCAAACTTGTGAATGGGGCCAGAGAAGCAGGGATACTTGGTCCAAAGGAGTCCGAATATCTGGTGAAATAATATCCACGAACTCCCCCTCTCTACTTTCTTCCGAAAGTGCACTCTAAAACACCTCCAGGACGCCCCATTGTGTCGGGGTGCGACTCTGTTTTTGAACCAATCTCTCACTTCGTGGATATATTTCTCAAACCTCTTGAGGTCCAAGTTCCATCGTACCTGAGAGACACCATGGACTTCATTAATAGGGTCGAAGGCCTCAAATTCGACTCCAATTCTCCACTGCTTGTCACCATGGACGTATCTTCCTTGTATACGCAGATTCCGCAGCAAGGTGGCCTTGATGTCATTGAACTATACCTGGAGACCAGACCTCGTCCACATAGGGTTCCCACTGATCTTATCGTCTTGTTTGCTACACTGGCTCTAAAAAAGATTTTTTTACATTTGAGGAAGAAATGTTCCTGCAAATCAAAGGCTCAGCTATGGGTTGCCCCTTCGCGCCTGAAATGGCGATCCTCTATATGGGTCAATACGAGGAGAAATATGTGTATACCAACAATCCCTACAAAGATCATATTGAACAATGGCTCAGATATATAGACGATGTCTGGTGTGTTTGGAATGGGTCCCCTGCCCTACTGGAAGAATTTCACGTCTGGCTAAACAATAGAAGCCCTGACATCAAATTCAGTCTGAGCTATGATTCTAAATCATTACCTTATCTTGATGTGGAGGTGTCAGCCAAGACAGATGGACTCATGTGTTCCCTGTATCAAAAGAAAACCGATAAGAACAATGTCAAGTCAAGTCAAGTCAAAGAATTTATATAGCGCACTACATACCCAGAGGGTCTCAAGGCGCTGAGGGAGGGGAGGAGGGTTACTTGTCAAATATTCACGTTTTAAGTTGCTTTCTGAATGCTAGGTGGTTCTGGGTAAGGCGAAGGTAAGTGGGGAGTGAGTTCCATGTTTTGGCTGCTAGGTATGAGAAGGATCTTCCTCCCATGGTGGTCTTGTTGATGCGGGGTACAGTGGCGAGGGCTTGGCTGGAAGAACGAAGTTGGCGGGAGGGGGTGTAGAAGGACAGTCGTGAGTTGAGGCATTCTGGTCCGATGCCGTAGAGTGATTTGTGTGCGTGGGTTAGCATTCGGAAAGTGATCCTCTTATTGACGGGTAGCCAGTGGAGGTCTTTCAGGTGGCCAGAGATGTGTTCGTTACGCGGGATGTCTAATATGATCCTGGCTGAGGCGTTTTGGATTCGTTGGAGTTTCTTCTGGATTTTAGCGGTAGTACCTGCGTAGAGGGTGTTTCCGTAGTCCAGTCGGCTCGTGACCAGAGCATGGGTGACTGTTTTTCTGGTTTCGGTGGGGATCCAGCGAAATGTTTTTTTGAGCATGCGAAGAATGTTGAAGCAGGATGAGGATACGGCGCTGACTTGTCTGTTCATTGAAAGTGAAGAATCCAGGATAAAAGCCTAGGTTCCGTGCGTGGTCTGTCGGGATGGGTGCTTTTCCAAGGTCTTCTGGCCACCAAGAGTCGTCCCATGCAGAGGGGGATGTACCTAAGATGAGGACTTCTGTTTTGTCTGAGTTCAGTTTCAGACGGCTGTGTTTCATCCATTCGGCAACTTCTTTCATTCCTTCGTGTAGGTTGGTTTTGGCGGTGCTGGGGTCATTGGTGAGAGAAAGGATCAGTTGAGTGTCATCCGCGTAGGAGATGATGTTGAGATTGTGTTGGCGAGCGATGGCCGCAAGGGGGCTCATGTATACATTGAAGAGGGTGGGACTGAGTGAGGATCCTTGTGGTACGCCACAGATGACTTCAGTGGCCTCGGACTTGAATGGTGGAAGGCGGACTCTCTGGGTTCTTCCGGTGAGGAACGAGGTGATCCATTCAAGTGCTTTTCCTTGTATTCCGATGTTTCTGAGGCGTTGTAAAAGGGTGCTGTGGCAGACTGTGTCGAAGGCTGCAGAGAGGTCGAGGAGGATGAGGGCGACTGTGTCTCCATTGTCCAGTAGAGTTCGAATGTCGTCTGTTGCTGCGATGAGGGCGGTCTCAGTGCTGTGTTTTGCTCGGAAGCCAGATTGTGAGGAGTCGAGGGATTTGTTGGCTTCGAGGAAAGCGGCGAGTTGGTTGTTAACAGCTTTCTCAATGACTTTGGCCGGGAAAGGAAGGAGCGATATGGGGCGGTAATTTTTGAGTTTGGTGGGGTCCGCTGTGGGTTTTTTCAAAAGGGCGGTGAGTTCAGCGTGTTTCCAGCTTACCGGGAAGGTGGCGGAGTTGAAGGAGCAGTTGATGACGTCTCGGAGGTGCGGTGCTATGACCGAGTCTGCTTTGTTGAAGATGTGGTGAGGACATGGGTCTGTGGGGGATCCTGAGTGGATGGAGTTCATCAGGCGGATGGTGTCCTCAGTGGAGATTGGGTTCCAGTCGTTGAGGGTGTTCAAGGGGGGAGAATGTTCAGCATATGGTTGGGTGGGTTGGTCTCCGGGTTGGTTGTCGAAGCTGTTGTGGATGTCTGCAATTTTGTTGTGGAAGAATAAAGCCAGGGAGTCGCAGAGGGCTTGAGAGGGGGTGATGTCGTTGGAGTTGGCCGAGGGGTTGGTAAATTCCTTGACGATGTTGAAAAGTTCCTTGCTGTTGTGGGCGTTGTTGTCTAGTCGATCCTTGAATGCTGTTTTCTTGGCCTTTCGGATTAGTTGGTGGTGTGTGCGGGTGGCGTTTTTGAAGGCGTCCTTGGTGCTAGTGGTTGGGTCTTTTTTCCAGGCCTTTTCAAGGGAGCGGCAGAGTTTCTTGGACTTCTTAAGATCATCGTTGAACCGTGAGGCCTTCTTGTTGCCAGGTTTGCTTTGACGTTTTTTCAGTGGTGCTAGAATGTCGGCGGTGTTGGATAACCATAGGGTGAAGTTGGCGGCGGGTTGGTCTGGGTTAGAAGAGTGGGCTGGGGTGTTTAGAAGGAGCGATGAGGAGATCTGGTCGATGGTGATTTTGTTCCAGTTTCTTTGCAGAGTTGGTTGGAGGTGGTTGGTGGGTTTCGGCTTGTTGTAGGTGAAGTGAACGCAGCTGTGGTCAGTCCAGAGGAGATCCGTAGTGTGGCTGAAGGAGACATGATTGCTGGAGGTGAAGATGGGGTCGAGTGTGTGACCTGCGATGTGGGTGGGGGAAGTGACCAGTTGTTTAAGTCCGAGGTTGGCGAGGTTGTCCAAGAGGGTGGTGGTGTTGCGGTCGTTGTTCTTTTCAAGGTGAAAGTTGAGGTCTCCCAGAAGGATGTAATCTTTGGAGGGGAGCGCGTGTGGAGTGATGAAGTCTGTGATGTCTTCACTGAATTTTGCGCGGGGTCCTGGTGGTCTGTAGAGGAGGGTTCCTCTGAGTGTGGTCTTGGGGTCGATGTGGATCTGGAAGTGAAGGTGTTCAGAGTTAGCGAGGTTGACGTCAGAGCTGGTAGAGATGAGGATTGATTTTTTATGGACGATAGCGATTCCTCCTCCTGTGTGGCCGGTACGGTCCTTGCGTGTGATCTTATAATCTTCAGGGATGGCAATGGTGCTTAGAAAAAAGATCCAGACCTGCAACCCAAAGGATGGTGCGCGTATCCACGTTTGACCCCCATACCAACCAACCTCAAAAAACCATCAGGAAGTGTTGGCACCTGGTGGAGGAAGTGCTACCAAATGTGGGAATACCGCTGTTTGCCCTTAAGAAGAATCGGAGTATCGGCCAGATGATTACTTCGACACAGCCCCCTGCAAAAAGAGATACTCAAAGCACCATTTTCGGGTCTAACTCCGTCAAGGGGCACTGTAAATGTGGGACATGCACAGTTTGTGACCTTACCATGGAGGGTTCCCTCTTCACAGACGGCAACAAATTTTGGAGATATGACGAGCACACTAATTGCAAAACCAAAAATATAGTGTACGCCATCCAATGTCCTTGTAAAAATGTGTACATTGGGAAGACAACTCAGGAGGTTCATCAACGAATCATCCAACACCCATCCAGAATAAACAATAAGACTCTAACAGCTCCCCTGGTTTCCCACTTCATACAACATAAACACTCAGTAAATGATATAAGATGGACTGTGCTTGCGGTCATCAGAGGTGGCAATGAGGACCCGAATGTACGCCTCTCCCAAAAAGAGGCATACCTCATTCTGAAATTTGATGCCTGGTCTCCCTTGTGTTTACAACACCGATGAGGTCTTAGTCCTAGTCCATTGACACTATAAATGTGTGTAGATGCGGAGTGTGAGCTTGTACATACATACTATCTGTAATAACTGATGCATTTCTGACTATAGTTCATTTGAGGAGTCGATTTATGCAAATGAAATGTCCCATTTATGTAAATGAAATGTGAGATATGCTTAAGTATGTGCTATTGTACAAAATGTTCGATTTTTTCACATACTGAGACTATGCCCGTAGACTTGAAGATTCGATCCTCGTAAATAAAATGTGAGATATTCTTATTCATGTGCCATTGCACAAAACATTATGCTCTATGTTTCACACACCTAGGCTATGCCCGTAGATTCTGATGGTCAATGATAACTTAATGTTCAAGATTTACGAGTGAGACCGCCGGTACGGACTTCAAGTACCTGCATCCTCAGAGCCTGTTGGTGTCCTCCCTCGCTTTCTGTGGTTTCTTTGAGCTAGTTATTAGTTTACCCCAAACGAGCCCGCGCTAAGGACTCTCTGAACGCCTTTGGCTGCTGTCAAGGATTTAATCCCTTTCGCACATGTAAGTTTTCTTCTCGATTCCAAAGCCGATCTCAGCAGATTAAATACTCGCTGCCTTAGGTAAAAAAAAATTCATGTGCCCCTCATCTGCTTTCTGCAGCGGCTCCGTGCGGCAGAACCAATCTCCGCCTCACGTGAGAAACAATCTCCGACTCTGCCTCTTCACAATCGGTTTCCTTAACTCACGGCGTGCAGGTAGGAGAAGCGCCATACATGATTGTGTCGCTCTACGTTCACTTAGTTGGTGTTCGCTGTCTCATGCGGGCTATTATTATTTTTCTTTCTCAGCTCATTCTAGGAATGTGAACTTTGTGACTTTTCAACAGCGCACCGCTTGGCGGGCGCCCCGTTTTTTTGACATCTTCAAAACTCTGTTCAGGTATTTGAGCACTATGAAAAATATGAAAACACAGAAGCTTGGTGAGTGTGCCCAAGTTTTAAATCTTAATGCTCTGAGTGCCACTCCTTTCATTCTTTTTACAGATTAAATTGTCCTGTTTCACAGTCTACCTCCACTCCCGCAATTCCTTTTGCTCGTGGTGCAGGTAATTTATTTTTTCTTATACTTATGGAGAGACTGAGAGGTTTCCCTAATTGTGACACTACTAGTCTGACACCACCCTTTTTAACTTTTTTCATAGTGAAGATTGTACCCAGTCCCTGTCCTGAGGAGAACCTGCAATTATTTCGGTTCGAAACGCGTTGACACCCAGCCTGTGACAACAAAGAAGGGTGCAGCTAGGGATCAACTTATCCCACTGGTGTGGGCCCTTGCGTGCAGCCAGATCGAACATTTAGTCACAGGTCTTTTGAGACAGGCAGGCAATTGTTTTCCACTCTTGATTCCGCCTGTCCATTGGTATTTCAGTTAAAGGACTGGTCTTTTCCTTTCATGTTGTATATTTTTATTTGACTATAATTGATTTGGGTTGTATGTATTGTATTCAAAGCTGCACTTTGGTGTCATGTGATTGTTTGAATATTTAATATTCACTTTTGTATATCTTGTACATATTGTATTCATTGTGCACACAATTATTTGTTTTTGCTTTTGACTTGACTGTTTGTGGCAGTGTTCTTCTTTTGATGTCATGCTTTTATGAACTTTGAAACTTGCTTATGAATCAAAATAAATGTTTTGTTAAGTAAGATGGCTTGGTCACACAGTACTTATGGGCTGTGTGGGTTCTAATTTAAAATTAAAATATCCAGGCTAGCCACTTTGTTCTGTTTCGCAACTTTCAGAAAGTGGGCATTTTACTGTTTACCTATCCTTGTGCCTCTGCCTGCCTACGGAATAATTGTCTGGTTTAGACTGACAGGGGGCTTTTGTACACTAACTCTAGACAGACACACAGGGAGCTGAGGTGTGTCCTGCATAACCACCTGACGAGTCATCACCAGGCTGAAGGGTCTTCCTGAGCTGGAGTGGTGGGAGGAGTTGTCACTGACACCTGAATAGGGATGTGCCTGTCCTCTCACAATGCTGTCTCCACTCCCCTGGAGTGTGTCTGGGGCCCAATGCCACGCAAGACAAGAATATGTGAACAACAAAGACATTCTTTGGATGTAGTCCTACTTCAAAGGCAAAAAGGGGAATACCTGTTGGACCTAAAACTCCATGTTTTTAAAGCACTTCTAGAGTACGAGGACCCTGCCAAGAAGAAGAGCTGTCAGGAGGAGTACTGCCCCTTTGCTGTATGCTGCTTTACTGGGTTGGCCTGCAGTTGCTGCTTCTGTCTGTGGGCAGTGAAAAGGACTGGACTTTTACTTTTCTATTTCCTGCTTAAAAGATCTCCAAGTGCAAGAATTAGAATTTGCCTCCTGTTAAGAAGTCTCAGGGACACAAAGACTTCACCTACAGTGCATGGACTCCATATCTGAGAGTTCTGAACCTGCCAATTGGTGCCTATGCCAGTTATGGGCCACTGAAGGTGTTTCCTGAGCTGTAACTTAAAGAAAAGCATTCCTGATGTAGTCACAGCTTGCTGAGTGAGCACAGCACCGACCTTGATGACACCGCAGCCTTGATCTCATTGACGAAGTTGCATCTCGCTGAACTTGACTCCATGGCCAGCACCATGGCTCTGGGCTCCACCTCATTGCACTGACTTTGACAGGACCGCAATGTTGGCCTCACCACCGCTGCAACCTGAGCGGCATCACAGATCTGTATGCACCATGCCGTGGCCACCCCCTTGCTGCACCACCCTCGACTACACCGCAGCCTCAGACTGCCAATGACAGCGTCAGCGACTCCGATGCCAGCGCTCTGCACTGACGTCATGCTGCTGCCTGCACAGAAGCCATGGACACCACATTGTGAAGTGCACAATCCACCACCCACAAAGACACCTCAGCCACGGCAGTGCCAACATCAGCACTCCTGACTTTGATCTCACGGAGTTCAATCTCCAATGTGTGTGACTTCGAAAACTCACAGACTTCTGCACCAACCTGCAACTGGGACGCAGCAATGCATCACCGCTGCACTTCACTGCAAGGTCTTTGAGGCCTCTTCAATTTCCAAGGTACTGTTTGGGGGTCTACCTCGACACCGTAGCCAGCACTTAACTCCATTCAGGTCAGACTGACCTGTTGGATTTGTTGCTCATGATGCCGTAATAGCCCCGGTCAGTGCTATTGACTTCAAGTAACTGTATTTTTTCTCTATTCTTAAGAAATTCATATCTTTGCTTGTGTATGTTGGCTTTTTGTCGTTTTGGTCTTGTTATGTTTAGATACATTTTGGCTATTTTTCTTAATTGTTGTGGTGTCCATTTTGTAGTGTGTGTTCACTTTGTTACGGTGTGTATTTTGAACAAATTCTTTTCACATTAGCTCTGAGATAGCTAGTACCAAGCTACCAAGGTTATTTTAGGTTTGTAATCCCCTTATCCTGACTAAACAGAAGGGTTACTACTTTGGCAAGGTGTAAGTCACTGCCAACTAGAGACCCCCATTTCCAACATATCTCCACCTGTCTGGGCTGCAGGTGGTCTTCCAAGGCTCTACAATTCTATAGTAGGCCTAGGAAGAATTTTCACCATGCCGACATAATCTCAAATAATTTTACGTTACCCTGATATCATCAAATGATGATGTTATGCCATGTTCAGTAAAATCAAGCCTGTTGTATTAAAACTCCTATTACAGGACCATAGGAACAATAGAAATGAACTGAAGGCAAGCAGCAATTGTTCACAACACTTGTGTTTCTGAGATATTTTTTATTATGAAATTCACCCTTGTGTCAAAAATGTAATATTGCATAATTTCACTTAATTTTTTCAAAATGCTACACTGGTACACAAGAAAAGATACCATGTAAGTGTTGCCCTCCGCTACTCTCTAGTCCTCGTTTTCCTTCACAATATTAAAGCACAGGCACTTTATGCTATCAACAGTGGGATGGGGACTATTTATAATGTCCTCAAGGTGTTTTTTACAGATGGGGATTGGAACCAACGCTTTTAGTTGACCTCTTTTTATAAGATTTCTTTCAGCATGAAGTCCAAGATTCTCCTGTTTGTATTTAATATTATTACCAACCAATATCTAGTGTATTTCCACGTGGTTTAAGACCAGTCTTTCTGAAAATAAGGTATTTCAAGAATATGCTGTATTTTTGTGTATATAGGTCCTCTTGGTGCTTCTTTTTTCTGTCAGGTATTACGTCATATTAGGCCTATGCAGGGTTCTTTTTGATCAGTGTTTTAGGAAGTAAAACAACCTACTACTCACGCACATGGCTAATTGCTTGAGCTATATTGGAGTCCCCCGCATGGAAAGACCTGATAGAAAGAATCTACAATTTCATGTGTAATGCCAAGGTATTTTAAACCACCATTCTCCTATTGAGGGTTTGTGGCACACTGGGATTCATCTGAGTAACTGAAGATGCCAAATGTTTTTTTCACTATTTTCTTGCCTCAGGACAAATTTGCTAAATTGTTCTATTTTTAGTTTCTTGATGTGGGCCAATAAAGTTTAAAAAGTGATGGGTGGAATGACTGAATTAATCTTAGCCACTGGTAATTACTCGGGTTGCATTCCAGTCTATTATTTTTTTGTACATCATGCTGTAGTGTAGTTCCTATATTCCCAATAGGCTCTGCGCATTGGTATAATATATCCTATAGATATGACGTAGGACTTAGGTCAGTAGGTCTCTATCAAATATACTAAACTTAATTGTGAGTGCCAGCTAGCTCAGAGGTCACTGAAAACGTTATTGAATACACAGGAAGGGATTAGTTTCTGACAACCGCATAAACATGACAACTTTGTTTCCCATGGGCTGGAAAATATCTTCAGAGTTGTAGAAACAATAGATAACTATTTTACTCAGTCAATCCTGCATGCTTCTTTTCTACAGAGGGTGCACAGAAATAGAGAGACGGGCGTTTCAATAAAAGGTTTATTGAACAGTCTTCTTTCTCATGCAAGAGAAGTGAACTGCTTCAATCGTTAGACAAAATATAAAGTATAATGCGTACAGCGAGAATAGTATTATAAAATAATACTGTAATAGCACTGTATGGTTTCTAAGCCATTTAAAAATACATACATAAATAACACAGGCTAAAATACTCACCTGGTGCTTCTAAAATACGCCTACCCCAATGTCCCTAACCTAAGCCTAGTACGAGGGAAGTAGTAAGTATTGTTTAGCATAAGATTTAGTTCGGCCAAGAATTGCCAAATATTTCTCTAGGTTCTAATCGGCTCCATACCTTAGAATGAAGGAGGTCTGGTATCTCGTCTCAGGACTCGATTTCCCAACACCCCGCAAGGGGAGTCAGAAACATTGGAGCTGGATTTCTCGGCAGAGAAAGGCAGCTTCCTGATCAGTGCGTCAGCTTGGAGAGTCCGTTTCCTTCAGCACTTGCTGTAGTGAGCTACGTCGGGCAAGTAGGTTGTCGAACTGCACCGAATCACCGTGCTTTGCTATAGCAAGTGATGGTGTATTTATACCTTGAAGGTGTTTAGGAATGCCAGCTTTGATGTAAAGTCAGGCATATGAATGTCATGGATGAACCCCTAAGAAATAATTGTTCATGCATAATCATGAGTTTAATGGAGAAATCAATATCAAGGTTAGGGAAAGTCCCTTCTGCTTAAGAGTCTGGTTTTCCAAGAAATCGTTGTGACGTTGATGAACGGATGGAAGTAGTCATGCCTGTATTTGGGTAGCATGGGCTATGCCTAAATAAGTGCTTGGTTTCTATGCCTATATAAGGCCAACGTGGATTGTACCTATATAAGGTCATGAATCGGGAAAATTCATTCGGAATCTAAAACGCCATACAACTATGCGACTTCAGTTTAGTCCAAGTAACATGTAAATCAGCCTTGACCCTGCTCCAATGGGAACAGTCCAGCCCAAACTGCCAGGCCATGTCCTCCCTGAAGCGGAATGCAAGCAACTCAGGACCAGTTCATCCATATTTAGAGTTCATCAGTCAGGTATAGCTTGTTTCCAGTGACTCTGTGTGCATGGAACCCATTTCTTGGCATGCCAGTCCTCCTTAGCGTGACACACTAAAAAATTCTTCAAAAAGTGATGGAGCGAATGCTTGAATTGATCTCAACCACTGGTAAATACTCGGCTGCATCTTAGTCCATCTTTATTATCCACACCATGTCACTTCAGATGGAACCAGCCATATGCAAATCAGCCCTGACCCTGGTCCAATATGAATAGTCCTGCCCAAACCGTGAGGCCAGGTCCGCCCTGAACCTAAACACAAGCAACACAGGACCAGTTTCGCCCGAGTTGGGACTCGTCACCCAGGTATAATTTGGTTCCAGTGTCACAGTGTGCCCAGGACCCACATCTGAGAATACCCCTTTCACTTAAGGCGACACATTCCATTCCTGGACGACCACATCTAGGCCAAGACTTCAATTGACAGGTAATATTTACCTGATTTTATAACTTTATGCAAAGGCTCAGCTTCTAAGGAGGACCCAACTCTTTCTGTCTTATTTGTATTTCTGAATTGTCAACTTCCAGTAAGATGGTATAAAAAGTAAACTGTAATCTAGAGTTTCCGTGGCCTTGAGTAGATCTACCTACAGCGTAGTGCCTTTTCTCTTAAAATCTATCACTTCCAGCTCTCAGGCTCAATTAAAGCAACTACTGTTGAGTTTACAGTTTTTTTCTCCATGACTGGGTATTGAATCACCTTTAGATAAGGTTGAACAAGTGGAATAGTGATGTCATATTTTTGTGACAGAGCATATAATTTAATTAAACTAACCTCTAAATATTTTACATTGAATTTCTTGTACATCTTGGCATAACCTAAATAGATAGAAAGAAATACGTTTTCCAAGACTGTGTGAACTGGTGTTAAAGTAGTGAACAGATATGTAGGGAAATTGTCTGAATCTGGATGTATTAGGTCTCTTGCCATACTGCCTGATAAAGCTGCCAAAATCTTTACAAAAATGCTGCTGTCACCATTAAGTAACAAAATGGGGGAGTCGGATAAACAATGGGTGGAATAATTTTAAGGTTTATTAAATACTGTGATCAGAGCAGATTGCTATGACCAGTGAGTTGATTCTGAGAACATAATTATGACTGAAAAGAGAAATAAGTAAAGCAATGTTAGAAATTGGGTTGTAGGGTGACTGGGGCATGAGATCCAGTCAAGCAGCAACCAGAAATCTAATCAGGGTAAGAAGCTGGCAAACCCTAAATTAACCTGTGCTCACCCAGTGGTTGCCTGGCACAGAGCAGTCAGGTTTAACTTAGAGGCAAGGTGTAACATATTTGTACAACATGTCCAACAGTAAAACAATGAAAACATCACACAAAAAGATTCCACACCAGGGAAGAAAAATAGAACTTAACCTAATAAATAAAACAAGACCAAAATGACAAAAATCCAATTACTGTGACTTGCGATCTGAATTTTCAATGAATAAACTGTAAATAGTGCTTAGAATCAATAAGCACTTACTTGGGATATCTGGAAGCGCCAGACCGGGACATAGTAAAGAGTCCAGACTGACCATGCTGGAGTGTGGGCCGCATACAAGGACCCAGGGAGGCCCACTGAACAAAAGTACTTTAATCCTGGTTGCATCAACGAAGATGCAGGGTGCAACTGAGGGAGATGCGTCAGTGTTCCCCGCACAGTAGGGGTGATGTTTCTAAATTCTCCATGCAACAGTGGCAATGTGTAGTTCCGAAGACAATGCACCGGTACCGAGAGGCGGCGGCTCCTAAGGCGATGGGCTGGGTTTCTCCAGGCCATACAGGTAATGTGTTGATCTTCTCCATGCAGTGGCGAAGATGCATTGCTTCTGAAGCAGGGGTTCCAAAGGTGGAGTTTTGAGGTTGATGAACTGGCCCTGTTACAGCAACAGTGACGAAGCACTGATTCTGCTCTCACGCAGAGTATGCGTCGGTGCCGCTGGAACAAACATCTTAGGCCCACTTACAAGGGTACAGGACTGGGGTGGCACCACTTGGCAGGACAGACTCAGATTGCAGAGTCCAGGTGTAAAAGCACGATGATTGGAAGTCTTTCATGTCCCTGAGACTTCGGATCAGGAGGACAGTCTGCTAGCCCTTGGAGTCAATCTTGGTTCAAGTGATGCAGGTCCAGCCCTCCTCACCTAGGCAGAGTGAGAGAGAGCAGCATGCAGCAGGGCAAAACAGCAAGGCAGGAGTCCAGCAAACAGCAGTTTAGCAGAATGGCAGCCCTTTAGCAGTACAGCAGTTCTTCTTCTGGGCAGACTCGTCACAAGTCCAGAAGTGGACGAAAGTCATGGGACCCGATTCACAGAACTAACTTGAGAAAAAATCCTAAATTTACTACCTTTGGTATTCACAGATGGTATTTAGTAGTCTTAAATTAGGATCTTTTCTTAAATTAGGATTTTGTCTTAAGTTAGGATTTTGTCCTAAATTAGGATTTTGTCCTATGTTAGGATTTTGTCTTAAATTAGGATTTTGTCCTAAATTAGGATTTTGTCTTAAATTAGGATTTGGTCCTAAATTAGGATTTTGTCTTGAATTAGGAGTTTGTCTCAAGCTAGGATTTTGTCAGAATTTAGGATTTTGTCTTTAGTTAGGATTTTGTCTTAAGTTAGGATTTTGTCCTAAATTAGGATTTTGTAGGGTTTTGTCTTAAATTAGGATCTTGTCTTAAATTAGGATTTTGTCTTAAATTAAATTTAAGTTTAACCTAAGTTTGTCTTAAGTTTATATTAAAACAAAATAATCATAACTTAAGACACAATCCTAACTTAAGACAAAATACTAACTTAAGACAAAATACTAACTTAAGACAAAAATCCTAATTTAAGACTACTAAATGCCTTCTGTGAATACCAAAAGTAGTAAGTTTAGGATGTTGTCGTAAGTTAGTTCTGTGAATCGGCCCAATGGTGTCAGAGGTCCAGTACTTATACCCAGGTGTGCTTTTTTAAGTGGAGGAGGCTTCAAATGCAGGTCTTTGAATTGCACAGATGTCTGCCCTTTCTTCCATGGATTCAGACTCACTAAAGGGAGATATGCAGCCCTTTGTGTGGGACAGGACAAAGCCGATTCAGGTGTAAGTGAGGCTGGGCCCAACTCCTCCCTCCCATCCTTGCAGGATTGCCTATCAAGTCACAAATCACCTCCCATTGTGTGTGGCTGTCTAGCAGAAATATACAAAGCCCAGCTGTCAGCCAACCCAGACTGATCGAAGACATGCAATAGGCACCAGATGGCTAAAGTAATAAAATGCCATCTTTCTAAAAGTGGAATTTCCTGACCTGTAATTGAAAATCTGACTTAACCATGAATTAGGATTTAAATTAGGATTACAGAGACACTAGTCTTGGGGTTCTTATGACTTCCCAATTGGAAATGTAACTTATAAAATGTAATAAGGAAATCCCAATGTTATCCTCTGGGAGCGATAGGCCTTGCAGTAGTGAAGAATGACTTTAGTGGAAATGTTGGAGCGACTGTTGCAATTACACCAGAGACAATGCTGAGCAATGCATCTGTCCCTACGACAAAATACTAACTATGATGGATCAAGTACACAAGTTGCTTGGTGACTGGTGTGACTAGCTGTTAATATTCAAGCCTCCAAACCCAATACTCTCACTGTTGTATATGAATTTAGGACCCTAGTGTTATTTTCCCGATTCATGCCCATATATAGGTATAAATCATCCTATCCTTATATAGGCATAGAAATCATAACCATATTTAGACTTAGCCTATGCAGTCCAAATATGGCAGGGCTACTTCCACTAGTTCCGAAATTCCACAACGATTTCTTGGAAAAACCCGCCTTCAGCAGTCAGGGACTTCCCCCTGCTTGAATATTGATTTATCCAAGAAATTATTGAGTTTTCAAAGAACTGAGTCTTTGATGATGTTATTATGTCCAACCTTACGTCAAAGAAGGCACCTTCAATGTATAAATATGCCCACACTTGCTCAGGCAAACACACAGTGGTTTGGAGCTGTTTGACTATCTCCTTGCCCTACGCCCTGCTGCAGCAAGTGCCGAAGGAAGCCGACCCTCCAGCAGACGCACTGAGAGAGACGCTGTCTTTTCTCTTGCCGAGAAATCCAGCTCCAGTGTTTCTAGGCTACCCTTGCGGGTTGCTGGTAAATGGAGTCCTGAGAGAGAGATACAGAATACTGAAACTAAGCTACACTTCACTTACTTCTTCCCTCGTACTAGACCTAGGTTAGGTACACCGGGGTAGGCGTATTTTAGAAGCACCAGTTGAGTACTTTTAGTCTTTATTTATTGATGTATGTATTCTGTGTATTTTATGGTGTAGAAACCATATCATGCTTTTACAGTATTATTTTATAGTACTCTTCTTACTGTACGCATTGTACTTTGCAACCAGTATTACGATTATAACAGTCATTTCCTCTGCATGAGAAAGAAGACTGTTCAATAATACCCTTTTATTGAATACGCTTGTCTCAGTATTTCTCTGCACCTCTTGTGAAACGAAGCACGCACGATTGACTGAGTGAAATAATTATCTATTGTTTCCGCGACTCTAGAGATAGATTTGTTATTTTTGGGAAACAAAGTTGTCATGTTTATGCGGTTGTCAGAATCTAATCCCTTCTTGTTTATTCAAGAAAGTTTCTAGTGCCCTCTGAGCTAGCTGGCACTCACTCAGACTAGGCGGGGTTCATTCCGGGAAGGTCTCTAAATATAAGACAGCTCCTTTCCATACTAGCGGCGGGCGGACGTGAGGAATGGGACTGAGCGATCTTTGCCATAGATCCTGGGAAGGTGTTTATCAGCCTGGAATGGGGATTTTTCTATGCTGTCCAAGAAAAGATGGGATTTGGACAGGGCTTCATACGTTGGGTGAACCTGTTGTACTCCGAGCCACCAGCCAGGGTGCGGATGGGCTGCATGATATCGGAGCAGTCCGAGGTGGAGAGAGGAACATGCCAGAGGTGCCCCCTCCCCCCTGCTATTCGCCATGGCCATTGAACACTTAGCCTGCCTAGCCTAAATGGGAGATAGATACTGAGATCTATGCTTGGGAGGCCATGCACACCATATCGCGTTGTACGCCGACGATCTTCTCTTATTTCTGAAAGACCCAGAGGGAGAATTGCGAGGGGCCAGAGACATGATGGAGGAGCTTGAGGCCTAATCTGGGCTCAGAGTTAACTGGCAGAAATCTTGCCTTTCCCGTTAGTGGAGGATAGACCCCCACCGGAAGGACTGGGGGACATGCCATGGGAACATCACTGCCTTAAATACCTGGGGTAAAAGTATGTCATTCGCAGCTAGACATCTAGGAGGGGAGCATAGGGAGGGCTTTACAATCATTAAAAGACAGCATGTCTTTCTGGGGAGACTCCCAATATCAGTGGTGGGTAGGATCGCCCCGTTAAAAATGGTGGCTCTCAGTAGACTGCTATATTTCTAAACCCCACTACCTGTAGTGTGGTAAAGAGCGTGGTTCCAAGAACTCGACTCATGCTTATCATCTTTTATATGGGGGACCGGCTGATGAAAGGTGTCTATGGCAACACTGAAAAGGCCAGCAGCGGAGGGGGGACTGGCTGTTCTTGACTTCGAATCATATTACCTGGCAGAGCAACTACCAAGGCTTGCAGAGTGGATTGCCGGAAGACTACATAGAGCAATCACAGGGGCCATACGAAGGTACTGGGGGGTGGGCAACCTAGAACCTGATCATCACTCCACTTGCTGATACATATAAACAGCAGGTGGCACCATAAAAGGCATCACCTCCCTTTATAAAGACTCCATCAAGCCTCTAGTATTGCTGAGAGACTGCTGGACAGAAGACCTAGGTAGGCCACTAGAGGACAAGGAAAGGGAGAATTTAATGGATAGGACTCTCAGGGCCTCATAAAATGCCTGCTTTAGGCTGATCAGCATCTACATTCTACACCGGGCGTACCTTACTCCAAATCGTATTAATCAATGTTTCCATAGGGAAGATGCAGGATGCTTAAGATGTGGAGAGGTGGGAGGGGACCTCCTACATATGAAATGGAGCTGCCTGGATCTGATTCCTTATTGGCAGGCAGTGACGAATGAAACAGCTTGACTCATCGAGCCAGAGGTCCCATGTACACCAGCACACTGCCTTCTTAAACTATTCCCCCATACAGCTATAACAAAGGTCACCAATAGATTTTAGGACTTGGATTTCATTCTAGCCAAGTGAGACATTACTAACCGATGGAAAGCACTAGGCGAATCACGCATAGCTAGATTAAAATTGGAATTGGAGAAATGGGGGTGCTGTTAGGACAGGATCCTACTTAGGAATGCACGAAGGAACTAGGCAAAATTAAGAAGGTCATGGCATGGGAGGCCCTAGTAGAGAGTATGCAACACATCCACTTGGAGTCCGGAAGCACAGTATTGACATAGCCCGGAAAGGGCCTTCGAGCAGGCACCACCAGATTAAGAACCCTAAAATAAACTGCAGAGACCATGGGAGGCACAAAGATGAAGACCACTATTAGGAGAGACAGGCATCAACAAAGTAACTACCAAAGGGCGTCACATGCTCTTATAGACAATCACTAACAGCGACCTGCAGTGGGGAAATGGGGGGAGTGATTGGGGGATATCACCATAGGAAAAGTAACATGATATTCAGTAAGCGTATTAATAAACTTGAAAATAAAATTACAAAAATATGGCGGGGAGCCAACAAGACAAATGTATGTAATTGGATAAGTTTAAACAAGAAAAAAGGAAAGAATATCTGTTTAAAAAAAAACATGCATTCCTCTAGCCAACCTAATACTTTTATGATAATGTTTTTCCATATATTATTATGGTATACATTTCTTTTGGCTTGGAACATGCAAGGCTTAAAGAAACACATTCATGTACAGCTCATTGCATTTCTTCATACTGTTTTATGTACGCATGCTTTTATGAATTTACTTTTAGGTCTACTCAATATTTATAGTGTAAAGAAATGTCTCTTTTTGCATGTTTCCCCTCATCATTTTTCATTTTTGGACATATGATGCTGGTTTTTCGACTCTGAGAGTGCGCTGTGGCCTGCTAACCACACTTCAGTACAAGTTTTCTAACCTTATACAAAGTTATATTTAGGCTTTCCTTTTTTCAGTTTAAACTTTTGGTAAATTCTGGTGCAGTTTTTTCAGTGTTTTTCAGTGATTTCAATACCTTAACAAAAACAGTGGTTACATATTTTCGTGCCATTAAAAACAATGGAACGTTTCACTTTTATTATTGCTTGCTTTCTGCACTGATAGTGCATGGTATCTGGACAGTGTACATACAGTGTATATGAGATCCAAATATATTTTTACAAATCAAACTTATTGTAGTACACCATATAATACTTCTTCAGTGAATCTTTGGTCATGAGCGCTCGCTATTTCCTTCCCATGTAAACTTTTATCTGTCAAAAGGCCCTCTCATCATTGGTACTTTAGAAGGGCAATGCTAAAACTCTCAGTATACAATTTGCTAACTGTCACTGACATAGCTTTCTATTCCAATACAGGTTGCAATGAAGGTTGCAAATCTCTGGGACAGGTTCTGCAAAATATGTGTTGAACTGGGTGCATGTGCCCTCTGAGTTATTGAAGCAGTCAAAAATGAAGCACTACTTTTCGAAGTCCAGAGAAAATTCCCCTTTATGGTAGGGATCTAGAACTTGTGCAGAGTACCACAGTGAGGCTTCACTGACTTCAAATGCCATAGTCGGTGGAGGGACCACAGGCTAAATGACACAGTTGGGATGACTGATTCTTTGATGCCATACAAATCACTACATGAGACATATTTGCATTTTAGTTCTCGCACATAATGAAACAGTGCACCAGAATGGACTACAGGTAAAAAGGGCATGTAATACAGAGGGCTTAATTACGAGTCTGACGGTGTGAAGACTGAAAGACTTTTGGATGTGTGGCAGTGGTGGTCCAGGCACCAAAGCTCACACCATTCCAAATTGAGCAGTTAGACCACCATGTGACAGGTGCAGCCAGGAAACTGCCATTCCCTGTTAGTGGCGCGGCAGACCTGAGGCTGCAATATGCTTGGTGGAACTGCAGTAGTCCTGCCAGGCATAGTCTGAGTTTCCTCTCTGTCACGGTTTTCATGGCAATTCCATCATGAACACCAATGCGGAGATGAAAGTAGTGCCTCACACTATATGGATGCATACAGGGGCACAACATGTGCCCCAGAGTACATTCACATATGTTCCTGCATGGTATGGACTTAACAGTCCATGATGTGCAGAAACAGCTTTTGGTGTTCCTATTGATTTGCCCATTTTTAGAGGCACTGCTTTGAGAAAGCCAAAAAAAGCCTACTAGACTGGCCCGACCATGTCTTTGACACAGTGGGAGCATGGCCGTGGCATACCGCTCCGTCCTGCTGAGCCAAATGTCACAATTGGGCCCAGAGTGTTTATTCAGGCCTGCAGCACTGGTTGTGCCACACTGCATGCGTCAGAGACAGAATGGAACCCTGCCTGCTATTAAAGACTGGCAGGACAGTGTGTGACACTGCCACGTTGACTTTGCCATTACACCTAACGGCAAAGCCAACACTTCCCTTAAGTAATGTAAGTCTCCCTAAAGAAGGCCTTTAGAGTCCTATGACAGAAGCAATATATTGCTAAGTAAGACATATGATTCTCTCTATGTCTTGGCATCAACCCATCCAAATTGTTGTTTTGTGGAACGGAAGGATCCCCATTGGTTAATACAGGGTTAAACTATTGGGATTCCAATCCTTCTAACTTCTGAGTGGGATCAACTAACAAGGTCAAGTAAGGTATCAGATTAATTTGGACATAACATCCGACCTGATGCCCAGATTCAAAGTCACTATTAATATTAAGCAACTTTTAGAAAATTGCCACTCTAGCTAGTCGAGTGACCTTACAAAGACACTGACCCATAGATGGGTTTCTGACCACCTGGGGAGAATGTGTGAATGACTTCCAGGCCTGGGAACAAAGGCATTTGCCAAAGAGTGAGGTGTCACCTCCTCACTCAGGATGTTAAATCAGGGTGGTAGCCAATAAGACAGACTTCAAAGGTAAAACTGCCTTTAAAGGGACACCTGTGACAACATCCCTGAGCAGGATTGTTTCCTACAGACAATTAGGAGACGGGCTAATGTGTCCACACCAGTTTTCCCATGAGCTTGTAGCTCACTGGTAGCCATACCTCTAAGGTGGACTATCCTGTGTCTAATGACCAAAGAAGGGTTGTGCCAACTGAAGGGGTCCAGAATGGGGCACTCTGAGATAGCCAGGTGCCACACATCACAGAAACGTCTTTACTAAAGAAGGGGGAACCCAGTAGCCCATTGGCTAGAGACCGTACGGTGCTCTCAGGGATTGATATACTGTGTAGCACTGTAAGGATTAGAAAGTAGTAGAGTCTGCTCTTTCTGGTGATGTTTGTATCAGTTCACCATGGCCTGTTGGCATTTTTCTTGCAAGAAGACCCTAGCACCTGCTCATTAGTACAAAAACAACAATTGATTCCAGTGGGATGGGTATGCTCAGATGTGAGTCCCATGCTCTCCACACCACTGGAGTCAAGCTAGCCTGGCTGAAGACGGCTGATAGCAAGAAACCGGTCCTAGGATGCTTGATTCCGGTCCAGGAAAGACATGGCTTGGCAGTTCGGGCTGGACCGTTCCCATGAGGGAGATGAAGGCTTTTTCCAGACTGGGAAACACTGTTCCTTTGTTAGTAAACCCCTCACTCACCACCTAGTGGTGACTTGCTTCATCATCGGGGCCCACCCAAGTGGCCTAGCGTCACTTGGGTGTGCTTCAACACCTGGGTTACAGTGGAGCAGGTAGTGAAGTGTGGGTTGTAGACAAAAAAAGTGTGAGTGTTAAAATTGTCCTGGTTAGTACTTTGTATAGACTTTAATAAAAAGGTAACTGGACAAAATTAAAACGTAACGGTGAGATACTGGGAGGGGAGTTACGACCTACGTATCTCTGCTATGTGTTGGTCAACATGTTTCTACCATTAGGGGTGATCCCCGGTATTCTTCAGGACCAAAACAAGGAAGTGGGAGGTGTGGGTCCCCTAAAAGACGCACCCTGTCCTAAATCCTTGGTCATCCAGATGAAAAAATGTTTCTCTGGGAAGTCACTCCTAAAATATAGGGTGAAAACAAAAAACCTAAGGAAGGAAGAGAAGCAAAGGAAGTAATTACTATCCTGTTACGAAGTGCAGAAATTAGGTGCAAAAAAACGTGCAGTTATGCTTGCTTTCCACGGTGGTGAATGGAAAAAGTGCCTTCTTAAGTAGAGGACGTGTCTACTTATGGGGTGGGAGCGTGCTCATATCGTGAGAGTGTACGCTACAGCATGGTATACCTAGGGTTAATTCAACAGATAAAAAATCGGCGTCCTTGGTGCATGCCTGAATCAGCATGCTTCAACATAAAATAGAGTTCACTGGGCTTTAGTGCTCATATCTTTATCAGCGTGAATTGCACTACACCAGATGGTTGCTTTACATTGCATAGTGGGCTCAGAGATATCCAAATGCGGATGAGTGGTGTACACAAAAGACACACAAGACTCACACAAACAAAAAACACGGAGAAGGTCACGGAGCGTGACTTGTCAGAGCAAGGGCTTACTGGAGTAATACTCAAGTTGGACTTCAGCGAGCAGGGGGTAGGTGCTTCACTCGTATCAACATATTCTATGTGGAAAGGTATATTTCAAATTAATATGGTTCAAGGAAGCTCGCCTACGTGCTGGCTCGTGCGTTCAGGTATAGGGTGGAACCTGTATGGAGGGAAAGTCAACTTACAGTTGGTAGTGAAGAGGAAAGGCTAGTCACCTACTACTACCGTCCGCCGCTCGGTTACAGTGAATGGGCGGGCGCGGTGTAGATAAAACTGTCAGCCTGCTTCCGGGGTAGGTCACGTGGACGCTACGGTGGCCCGTAAAAGGAGTTGGTTGACATGGAGATAGTTCGAAGCTACGCATGCGCATGGGCATGGGAGCCGCGCATGCGCAAGAGCGCTGCGGAGAACAGTGAGGGAGAGGGTTGGCATGAGGATCATGAGAAGCTGCGATTGCGCAGTAGGAACAGAATTGGGTTGATACGCAAATGTACTTAGATGCGAACAACGTAACGGGGAAGGCTATATACAAACACTAGTGCTGCTAGCGTAAGGTGTTAGGAAGGGGAATCATAGGAAGCTGTGATAGCGCTGTGGAATAGGGATTGGGATGCTACGCAAACATACTTAGATGCGAAACATCGTGACGAGGAGGACTGTACCCTAACACTAGTGCTGCTAGCGTAAGGTGGTAGGAAGGGAAAACCTCAGCGTTCAGAGTGGGTCTAATTACAGTGCACTGCGAGGCTGAGGTACTGTAATGATGGCGAGTGATCATGAACACAAAGGTGCTGTGTATGCCTGGTAATGAACCGGAGGCCATAGATGTTGAATGCATATCAAATATATGCGTGGCTAGTTAAGCTGAGGGGTGACGGATGTTAGCAGGCAGAGATGCTATTTAAATACAGAGTTCCACGGGATGTTATCATTAAGACCCCGTTTATGTGTAGAAAGTCTGTATATCCATCTCTGTTCTTTTTCGAATAAGCGCGCTTGGATGTTGGGCCCTGGTGGCAACTGTTCTATGACTGTCCACCTCATATCGTTGGTGGTGTGATGGGCAGTTAGAAAATGATCCGTGAGTCTTGTCATATTCTTTTTGCATCTTATTGTGCTTCTATGTTCACAGATGCGTTGTTTGATTTTTCGTGTCGTCATACCCACGTAGGGTTTTCCACAGGTGCAGGTGATGAGGTAAATGACATTACTGCTGTTGCAGTTGGTGTGTGATCTCAGCTCCCATATTTTGCCAGGTTCCAAGGCTAAGGTCTTGGTGTTTTCTGTCAGGTGACAAACACTGCAGTCCCCACATCGTGAATGTCCAGTTACTGGTGGGAGACCCCATATCTGCGTTAGGGTTGGGTCATTGGAGTTCGTGTTGTTTCTGGGTCTTGTATTGACCAAGGTGTTTTTAAAACTTGGCGCTTTTTTATATGAGAAAAGAGGTTTTTCCCAATTGAAGGTTCCAGAGTTGACTATCGACCAGTGTTTCCTGATACTTTTGCTGACCTTATTGGAGATCGCATTGTATGTAGTCACACATGTGAGGGGTATGTTGTCATTATCTTTCAATGTTTCTTCCAACAGTGCTTGGCGCGGTTGGTTTCTGGCTCGTTTCTGGCATTTCTTAGTGATCTTTATTGGGTAGCCACGTTGTATGAGTTTCCCCGTCAGGTCTTCAGCTTGTTCTTTATAGTCAATGAGTTTGCTGCAGTTCCTGCGTAATCTTAAGTATTGGCCATAGGGGAGGTTTTCCCTCAGTGGTCGTGGATGAAAGCTCTCAAATCTTAAGAGGTGGTTTTTAGCTGTGGGCTTAAAGTGTGTTTTGGTAGTCAAAACTTCTTGTTCTCTTTTGATCTCAATATCTAGGAAGACCATTTTGTTCTTGTTCACATTATGGGTGAAGTGAAGGTGTTGATTGCAAGTATTGAGCCAAGTGATGAATGTTGTTAGAATTTCTTGTGGGCCCTTCCAGATTGCTAGCACATCATCAATATATCTGCGCCAGAACATGATGTTTTCCAGGTATGGGTTGGTGGGTGAGAGGATGTATTTTTTCTCGAAGTCAAATACATACAACCCCGCTACGCTCGGCGCGAAAACGCTGCCCATAGACGTGCCCCCTACTTGTAAATATAGGGACCCTTCAAACTCAAAGAAATTTCTTTTGAGTGCCAAGGTTGCACACTTGATTAAGAATTCCTTTGGTGTTCTATGTTCCCATGTCGTTTGTTCTAGGGTTTCTTTTAGAACATTGATGGTGGCATCCTGAGGGATGTTGGTATAGAGGCTTTCTATATCGAAGCTAACCAAGATCATATCATCGTCCATTTTGATGGTTTCCAGTAGTGTTAGGAGACTTTTAGTGTCTTTTAAGTAGGTGCTGGTTCCTTGCACAATTGGTTTCAAGAAATAGTCACAGAACCTAGACAGAGGTTCAAGGAGTGAGCCTATACCAGATACTATGGGTCCACCCGGGGGTGGTACTCGGTTCTTGTGCATCTTTTGGACCACGTAAAAATATGGTATTTTTGCCTCTGTTTTTGTGAGGTAATCAGCTTCTTGTTTGGAGATGTCTCCTAGGTGTTCTGCTTCTTCCACTAGATCCACTATTTCTCTTCTTAGATCATCAGTGGGGTCGTTGGTGAGAGGAAGATAATTTTTGCGATCCTCGAGTAACCATTTGCATTCTTGTTGGTAGTCAGTTAAGTTCATAACTACTAAGCCTCCGCCCTTATCTGCTGGTTTGATGATGATGGTTTCATCTCCTTTGAGGTCCGATAGGGCCTTTTTCTCGGCTCTGCTGCTGTTCTGGTATCGGGTAGGGGCAGTGGTGGATTCTATGTCATTGAATACCGCCTGTTCAAATGTATTAATTTCCACTGGAATAGTGTGTGGTGGGGGGACAAAAGTGGATTTTGTTCTTAGTCCAGTTTTGTTAGGCTCTTCCTCGTTGATATCCGTGTCTGTTTTTTCAAAAAAAGCTTTAAGTTTCAATTTTCTGAAAAAGGCTGCTAGTTCGCAATGTAGTTTGAACTTGTCCAGATTTGCTGTGGGGACAAAGCCCAGTCCTTTGTTGAGGACTTTCTTTTCCGTGTCTGTTAGGACGTGTGACGATAGGTTTGTCACTAGGTCCTCATGTTGCTGGGGCCTGCTCTGTTGGATGCGGTTTTGTTCCTGGTGTTGCTGTTCACCATTTCTTCTTCTTCCCAGGGGTTTACTAACAAAGGAACAGTGTTTCCCAGTCTGGAAAAAGCCTTCATCTCCCTCATCGGGTAATACTCCTCCAATTGTTCTTTACAAAGTCTTGACCAGGGGATCAGGAGTGTTCCCCGTCCAGCATCCAAGGACGAAATTCCTTACTCTCTATATGTTCTAGACCGTTCCCCTGAGGCCCACGGTCAAGGCTGATTTGCATATGGGCATGTTTCAACTGGGGTGGTGTGGAGTGCAACAAAACGATGGATTAAGGCCCAGATCTCTGTACTGGGGTACATGTATGACATTGTTCTGCATTATGTCAATCAATTGTTGTTTTTGCATTTGTCATCCCGAGTGGGATGGGTATGCTCAGACGTAAGTCCCATGTTCTCCACACCACTGGAGTCAAGCTATCCTGGCTGAAGACGGCTGATAGCCAGAAACCGGCCCTAGGATGCTTGATTCCGGTCCAGGAAAGACATGGATTGGCAGTTCGGGCTGAACTGTTCCCGTGAGGCAGAGGGTCAAGGCTGATTTGCATATGGCCATGTCTGAACTGGGGTGGTGTGGAGTGCAAAAAAACGATGGATTTAGGACCAGATCTCTGTACTGGGTTGAATGTATGACATTGTTCTGCATTCTGTCCATCAATTGTTGTTTTTGCAGGGATTAGTAGGGCACCCCTGTCACCCCGCACCTCAGTTCACATTGGAGAAGAAGAGAAGGCTTAAGAAGGACTGCCCTGCAGGCCTTGTACCACGCAAAAAAGGGCTGCACCATCAAGAGAGCTGCACATGCTGATCTTTTTTCTATCAAGACTCGGACTGTGCCTGCGATTCTTGACTCTAGGAAAAATGGATTTCCCAGCTTCAGCAATACCATTGACTCCAAGGATCAGTTTGCTGATCTCCCGGAACCAGCTCCAGGACAAAAAGAGCTAAAAGTGTGCAAACGGACAAAGAGGCAGCCACAGTAGAAGATTTGCTATTACAAGTCACCGAGCACAGCAGAGAGCAAATCTGAAATAGCCAAATATGCACCCGAGTCTGGTGGACCTGGGAGTGCTGTCCAAGTTTGGCTGCATTTTTCCCAAGGGAAACCAGCCCCCACCAAAGAGTTGGCATCTACCTGCGGTGCAGTGTAACAAGTAGTGCATCAGCCGCTGTCCAACTACTACAACGTCAAGGGCTTCGATGGACTCCAGCCTCCTTGGTCAACGTCTCCACACATCACCCATGGTCCGAGGATCGATCACTGAGATACCCTGGTCATCTGCACCAAAACAGGAGAATCCTTTTGAGTATCTTTACCTGCATCTCTCAGCATCAGAATTACCGCTATGACTTCTATGACAGTTGTCCTTTAAAGTTTCATTCTTGCTTCACAATTCTTTGGTGGCCAGGTAACTGTTCAAAGTATCATCTCTGGCCCCCTAGACCTAATTCCTGCACTAACTTTTCCAGGCTTTTCAAAAGTTTTCTCCTCTGTTGCCAATGCTTACTTGCGGTTGCATCTAAAGGTAATCAAAAGTTCTAGAATCTGTATCTCTTCACTCCTCGGTTGAATTTTGATGTTCAAGGTCTCTAAAAATTCAGAAAACTATGCTCTACTTTTATAAATTACTGTTGTGTCTTTTTGTTTGTGATTTTCTTATTTTGTTGTTTGGTGCTGTTAAATCCTTTATGCTAAGTTCCTTTGCCAAGCCTTACTGCCTGCAACTACAGCTATCCAGGGTTGAGCTTAAAGTTGAGGGAACAATACTCACTGGACCTAAAATGGTGCCTGTGAATTTGCTCCATGATAAGGTGTCTTACTTTACACTCACAAATAAAACAAATTCAGCGCTCTAAAGAAGAGGCACTGGGTAAAACAAAAATAAACACCTGGAAATGAGGGTCAGTACTCATAAAATTAGGCATATCAAAAGGCAGGTTCAAATTAAAGAGTGGGATTTTATTAGTATAACACTATCTAACAGTGAGACTTTCCCAGATGTGAAATGAAACAGGTAAAACAACATGAAAATGTACATATATATATATATTCACTGAAAAAACCATAGGTTATAGACCATATATAGTTAGGGATTAGCATTTAAAAAACCTTATTTTATTTGCACAAAACCATTGAAATTCCATATATAGTTAGTTGCACTAACTATATATCGCGGACCCGCAATCCACTGCTAATGATGTCACATATTACATCATTCATGACATGGTCAGTGACATCACTGATGACATCACTGATGACAACACAAAGTGACTGTATGTTTCTGTAAAGTTAAAATATGTCTTACATATTGAAGAATGAGTGGATGTATAAGTGTCTGGATGAAGGATTTAGTAGGTGCATGACTGACTGTATGAGAGAATGATTAAATGTGTCTCACTGAGTGTATGGGTTAGTGATTAAAGTGTCTTAATTTGGCAATCATTATTTATGTTGTTCTGTAAACTGCTGCATGTTTAAATCAGTAGCTATATCAGTAACTATATGGGTTATTGAATGGTTGCCCAAGTATTTGTATGGGAGACTGAGTATGTGTGTGGGTGGCTGGGAGGTGTATAACTCTGTGCATAGATGTGTGAGCAGTTGATTCCCTAGGTGTATGGGTTCAAAAGTGCATGTAGAAACAGCTGTATGGACAGTTGACTGTGTGCATGAGTATATTGGTGAGTGAATGGATATCTCAGTGCTACATGTCAAAGTAAGTACATATGTAAAACACACTCCATGTGAGAGTTGACATATATAAATAACTGAACATAAGAGCCAGTGAATGTGTGAGTGGCTGTATGAATCATTGTGAACTTGTATCAAGGATTGTATAAGAGAGTAAATATGTGTTACTATATGTTTGAATAAGTAAGGTGTGTATAACTGTATAGTTGAGGAAATGGAGATGTGATTGATTCTTTGCATGACTGACTAGGTGTGTGAGTAACTCCATGGATGTGTGACAGTCTGTGAGTGCCTGTTTACACTGAGTGTATCTAAGGTTATATTAGAGTCTGAAGATGTATTATCACATAAATGATATCATCAGTGATGTAATCAGTAATGTCAAATGAGATGTCAGTGATGTCATCAGTGATGTCATTTGAGATGTCATCAGTGATGTCATCAGTGATGTCATTTGAGATGTCATCAGTGATGTCATCAGTGATGTCACTGACCATGTCATGAATGATGTAATATGTGACATCATTAGCAGTGGATTGCGGGTCCGCGATATATAGTTAGTGCAACTAACTATATATGGAATTTCAATGGTTTTGTGCAAATAAAATAAGGTTTTTTAAATGCTAATCCCTAACTATATATGGTCTATAACCTATGGTTTTTTCAGTGAATTTTCAAGGTTTTGTAAATGCAAATTCCTAACTATATATGGTCTATAACCTATGGTTTTTTTCTGTGAATTTCATTGGTTTTTTAAAAGCTAATATCTATAGCTGTAAAATATATTCTTTATTAAGTGACGTATCACGTAGCCCGTGAGACGCCTCATGATGCATCGCATAACCGTGACGTATCGTCTCTGCAGCGCAAACCAAACCCAAAACGTAAGCGCGCCAGAACACGCTTAAAGATATATATATATTTTTTTAACCTTAATTAGACAAAATCCACACGTGCACATATCACAAACGTTCAAAAAACACAATATGTCGGACTCCCGTTACGCTGCCGGTTAGCTGCCCGGTTAACGTACCAGGAAGCACCATTACCGCGAAAAATCGCAATTTTTTTTTCTTTTGCCCTGCAGGGAACTTTAATAGCCCCCTCATCAATCCTAGGGGTTTAGGAGGGGTCTGCCTTACCCCTTTCATTCATTTACACCTTTTTTTTTTCCACCTCTTGTCTCTCGATCCCACAGAGAGACAAGATGGCGGCCGCTCCAGACTGTTTACAATGATAACAGCCAATCAGCTTCTCCTCAGACTCCTGTTACACTGCCGGTTAGCTTCCCGGTTAGCTGCCCGGTTAGCTGCCCGGTTCGCGTACCAAGACGCGTCTCCACGGCGAAAAAATCGGATTTTTTTTTTTTTTTTGGCCCCGCGTGGCTTTATAATATCCCCCTCATCAATCCTATGGGGTCAGAAGGGGTCTACCTTGCCCTCTTTCCTTCATTTCCCCCTTTGTTTTGGTCTCCTCTTGTCTCTCGATCCTACCGAGAGACAAGATGGCGGCCGCTCCGGACTGTTTACAATGTTGACAGCCAATCAGCTACTCCTCAGACTCCCGTTACACTGCCGGTTAGCTTCCCGGTTAGCTGCCCGGTTAGCTGCCCGGTTCGCGTACCAAGACGCGTCTCTACGGCGAAAAAATCGAATTTTTTTTTTTTGGGCCCCGCGTGGCTCTATAATATCCCCCTCATCAATCCTAGGGGGTCAGAAGGGGTCTACCTTGCCCCCTTTCCTTCATTTCCCCCTTTGTTTTGGCCTCCTCTTGTCTCTCGATCCTACCGAGAGACAAGATGGCGGCCGCTCCGGACTGTTTAGAATGTTGACAGACACCAGAGAGCCAATCAGCTTCGCTTCGCAAAGTTCCGATACGCGAAAAGTTCGCGAACCGGAGCGCTACCCGGAGCGCTGTTACAGATATATATCTTGTTTTAAACGTTAATTTCTCAAAATCCACTGAAGCACATATATTGAGACCTAGCAAAGGCACATCGGGCTAACAGTCCCTACAATTTTGCCAAGTTTCGTGGAAATCCATTCAGCCGTTCGGGCTAAAAGTGAGGCCAACTGCCCTATGGAAATTAACATGGGAAAAACGCGTTTTGGGACCCCCCTTTTTTCTCGGCCCCCCCTTGACGAACCCCCACCAAATTTTCAGGGGCTGCTCAGAAACAGAATGTGCCATTTTCCTGAAAATTTCAGCCAATTCCGTCCACAAACGCCAAAGTTATTAGGCATAGAATTTTCAAAAGTTCCATAGAGAAAAAATCCTAACTATATATACCTACTGGCTATCGCCAGTAGGTAATATATATATATATATATATATATATATATATATATATATATATATATATATATATATATATATATATATATATATATATATATATATATATATATATATATATATATATATATATATATATATGTGCACAAGTAATTATTAATAAAACACTCACAAATAATCAATGCTTGAGATAAAACACAAGAGGATAATAACGGAAAATCACATGCTAATAATAATAATAATACAACACTCACAGGTCAAATACTAGTGGAAGATTCACAAGTCAATGCAAGGAAGTAGTACACAAGCAAACAAAAATAATGGAACATTTACAAGTAAAATGCAAGAGAGCAAAACATAAGCAAATAGTATAATTGGACATCCAATGCAAGAAACAAGCAATGTCAAATTCCAGAAATGAAAAAATATCAAATGAAAAATCAAATATACAGAACATGTGTACACAACACGACAACATCACAGAGCAATGAAACTCATAGATCATACATGATCATTTGAGTTGCACTCAGAATTCTTGTCAGCTTGAATTGTAAGCCCTTTTAGTGGTCCAGAAGTCTCAATAGGACAGCAAAACGTGCCCTGTGAGGGTGCGTCCTCCCCAAGAGTGGCTTCTCTATGAGCACCCAAACCTTCTGTCTGTAATAACTTTTACTAACAGAGAGAGAGAGACTTCTAAATGTTCCCTATCACTTAATCTATTGCAACACTAACCCTGACCATGCCAGTCTGTTTCAAAGCCAAGATGGAAGCCGGCTGTGTTTTGACTCCGAGCAGAGAAGTACATTCCTCTCTCATGCTCTCAAACGCACATCCTACACGTTCTGTTCCGGCAAGGCTGTTTTGCTCTGTGCTGTGAAGAAAGAAAACATCCCACTCTGAGGCTGCAAGAAGGCACAAAATGAAATCATGCAAGAGCACAAAAATGATGTACATTCAAAATGGAGTCAATTAAAACAAATATAGTCAAAGGTCACCACAGTCTCATAATGCATAAGAATGTATATAGCATTAAATAAGGTCCCATAGCCATATCATACAGTACACCCAGATCCTCGCATATACATAAATAACAAATGTTATGAGATTAGTTTAACATAACATTTTATATATCTCATGTTGTCAGGGAATGGTCTTCACTATAAGTTAGATAAATCCCCATATATCTCACTGCCCATATCACGTCACAATTCAGACTTACAGTCAGGGGATGAAATAAAGACTGTAATGCCAGACTCCATTTTTGGTGGGCAGACACACCATTTTCTGTATTTCTACAAAATCATTCACATGTCTGCCTTTGAAGCACATGTTGTCTGTCATTATCTTTCCAAGAACCTTTGAAAGTGTCAAGTCCCTCAGATATAGACATCAACAAGACATCTGATGAAGCCCAATTCTTGATCAAGTGCCTTTTTATTTCAAAGTCAATCAAGAACAGTAGCCAAAAGAGTGTAGTCTGAATTGTCATATTTTTACCTTATTTGTTTAAAATAATGCATCTTAGATAATCATCTTGATGCTATTCCAGACATTCCACAGGTGATGTTGGAAAATCCATCTTAGATAAGATATTGTATAAAAGGTCTGACAGTAGACGACTTGTCAGGAGAGGTCCCTGACTACATAGGCAAGATACTGCCGGAGAAGATCGTGACTGCCAGAGATGCTGCCATATTGCTCTGTCTACTGAAACCTGATATTGAGCCCAAGTACGGGGGATCTGATGCTGATGCGACACATGGTTGTCTTTTGCAGGGGCAATGCCTCCCTGACTACTTTTAATTACATCACTTGGCTGTAAACTGGTATGCAGTATGCTGATTCTCCCTAACAAATTCTAGATGCAAATTAGCTCTCATTGCATAGAACATAGAAGTAGGTTTTAAGTTTTTATTAGATGACATTTTAGATATAGTAGAAAGGTTCATTGTATTCTCATTGCTCGCAATATGCATCTATGCTATTTTAATTGTATTCTGTGTTTTTGTATTAGATGTGCTGCGTAACAGCGTACACCTGTTGAAATAAGTACGTTTTTGCATGCGGTATAGAAAAGAAATAGATTTTGTTTCCATACAACATGGTGTCCCTAGATCCCTGTTTAGGGACTGCCAGTAACCTGAAAGTATTGAAGCCACTTTAACTCTGTATTTAGTGGGGTTCAGTTGGACTACAAAAACCTGTCTTCATTTTCAAGCACTGCTGTATTCACCTAAGCTCACTTGTGTCATCCATGGTTGTGAAAACAAATCTTGTAGAGCTGAGCTAGAGACTTTATTGCCCTTGTAGAAAACAGTCACAATATAAGGACAATCTAAAATCACAGAAAGAAAAGCACTGTTCTTGCGAATGTGGATCTAAGTACAAAGTTTAATTGAGTTACAACGTACTGAAAGAAAGTTAGTCATGGGAAGCCAAGTGGCATTCATCACTACACAGTCACCATCTTTCCTTGCTTTACCCACCTCTACAGAAAGTGCTTTGCTCTTTTGACGTTGGCTTCTGAACCACATTCCATGATGTTCAGGGTTTTACCAACTGTAGTCAATTTCCTCAGTGCTTATTTTGAGCCCGTGGTTGCTGATGACGCCTACAGGTACTCATTTTTGGTGATCAACACTTACTTTATCTCATCAGATGTTTACCAAGAGCAAGAGAGGGAAACTCATATGGAAAACCAGAAAAAATAGAGACTTTGCCGAGTGAGATAAATGGTCTGGGAGTGTCTGGTAGTGGATTAAGGTAGAAGTTGGGTTCAAGACCAGGTAGCCTTACTGTTTGGTGCACCAACAATTAATATCTCTGAGCAGAGCTTTGGGCACTGGCATTGATTCTTTTACAAATGAAGCAATGGCCTCCCCCTCTTCATAATCAACTGTAAAACAAAGAATAGTCACTATCTGCTGAAGGAGTGAAGCAATGAACAGCAACCCACAAGTGAAGGCCTATAAGCTGCCCTTCCTGCAGAAGCAGCATTTTAATGCTTTACCACTATATTCCTGGGTTTGAGTCCTTCAGTCCAGAGATGAATTGAGTTTAATGTCAGAATTGTCAGTCAGTCAGTCATAGAAAACTTTATTTGGTTTGTTACAACCATAAAAGTGTGTACTTTACATTTTATAAAACTTTATAAAAACACATAATATTACACAGTTATAAAAATGCAGCACGTGATCATTTCCCAGATGATAACACGGCTCCTTTTGTTAAAAATCAATATCCTCCTAAGTTATTAAAATCACAATGAATAAAACATATATAACCAAAACCTTCCAACCATGTGTACATTACTATTAAATTACAATCACATTTTATATTCGGGGGATTACTTGCACCTATGACTCTTTACACTGCAGAAACGCCCTCACTCTATACATGTATTTCCCCAAGGCACAGGCTATATCCAAATTTGTCATTTCCACTAAGAGGTTGGCTGCTTGCTTCCTATTCATAATCCTGTATTTTTTAAATATTGGGCATAAAATTTCCTTACGCATATCAAGAACCATCATACAGTCTAATAAAATGTGTATAATATCGCATGGGGTACCTAGCATACAAGTGCAGTTGCCATCCTTATTTATCAAGAGGTTTTTAGTCCTATTGTTTACGTAGCAAGGTCTTATTCCCAAAGCTCACTTTTAGTACCTCTCGTCTGAGACGGTGATTCGGCAACCTATCTAAATAGGGATACGGCTGATCTTCTGAGGTCCATATTTGGGTCATAAGGGACACAGAGACCTTCTGGAGGAGGTACTCTCTATCGCTTGTACGGGACACGTCGGACCCCAAAGCCCAGAGTTCTTTTTTGCCTATTATGGCGTGTCCTAGCTGCGTACATAATTCTAATCCCAGCATTCCATATGCTTCTCTTAATGCTGCCCTTGTTTCTTTCACCCAGGGTAACTCACTAGAGGCAATTTCTTCTCTACACCACTGTGAGATTTTTTTAGGCGTCTCCCCGGTCCCTAGACGCTGCCAGAAATGTATTAGGGCCATCCTTGTAGTTATTGCCCATGAGGTAACTCCCACCTCTAATCTTACTGCTTGTACCATTGATGATTTTGGCAGTGAGAACAAACTTTTCAGGATCAAACCCTCCTCTTTATCCCAACATTTTTTCCCGCTTAAGAAAGGACCTCTGCCCCATATAGAAATTGCGCTGGGACCATAGCTAGAATGTCAGAATTAAACAGCAGAGGCTTCTGAACCGCTGCTGCGATGAGTCCAACTTTTGTTAAAGTGCTAAATATAGGCAGCCTTGTTGTAAATATTCTTCAGACATCCAAACTAAAAGCTCAAAATTTCAAGAGAAGCTTACCACAGCATCAGAGTTGGACTGACCATTACTGACTCTCAAACACAAGAAACAGTCAACTGTCTTTTAGGTTCTGTCTGATAGTAAGGTCAAGTTTTTCATATTTGATTGTCTACCTCCATACCAGTAAAAACATCTTCTGCTCTCTCTACAGGTCAGTGACTTTCACACACTCTGGTCGGTGGAGGAATGTATGGATTCACCTATAGGCCAATCATCAGAGTGCCTCTACCAATAACATTCACAGCCCTCCTGGGCATATAAACACACTGAACTGTTGGGTCTGCTTTCAGTTTAGTCCAATAATCCAAATGAAAGTGTTCTTGCTGGCTTTCTGATTAACCTCTTGATGTTGCTGTGCACTATGTTCTTGCTAGCTCATCTGTGAAGTGATTCATGGGCTCCAGCTGATGCTTTAGATCTGGAATATATTAAATGGATGAAAGGCAAACTGGCAGACAACTGTTGAAAAAAAACACTTTACCAGCTGGCAAAATAGCATAGTTGAAAACGTCTGGGTTAAGGGAGAATTCTAGTATATGTAGGCCGGCTGTAGCCAGACAGGGTTACAGGTCAATGCTTGGGCCTTGTTTGTAATCACCAGGGTCTGCATGCCTTGTGAAGACCTGAATGCAAGAACAGGGCGTGAGATTGTTTGGCAACCTTAGAGCATTTAGCCAAGCAAATGAATTAAGGCATTCTTATTATAAATAATATCTGCAGCTCAGCCCTGCTTCTGAGTGCATCCATTTATGCTTAGTTTGGAAAACCAAAACAACATTACACTGAATATAAGTGTGTGCCAAAATCTTTAAAATACCACAGACAGATGAAGGAAAAAGGTTGGCAAATTGAAAATGTATTCTGAAACTTTTTACCTCAGCTTGAAAATAACATTTTTCCGCACCAGTTAAAGGTATTGCTGCAAGTAATCCCACATCTCTACTTTTAATGAGAGATTGGCCTGGGACTATATTTATTTAACTTCAATTTATTATTGTGCTAAGTCCACCTGCCAAACACTAAAAAAAAACAAAATCCATCCCAAGAATCAGAGCCATTTAAGTTGCAGGGAGCAGGTGAAGAGAGTGCTATATAACCCATGCCCTGCGATGTAAAGAGCCCTCTACTCCTGCAATAAAAGGAACTTAAACATATTTATTTAAAGCAAGCTTCCAAATGTATTAATAGTGAGGTATCTTATAGGCAAATTCACGAGATGGCGCCAGATGCCAAAGCTGCTGCGTTTCATTTACACTGTGTTTTTAGGTCTGGCCTAGGCAGTACATGCACGCTGTTTCTTCAAGACATGCTGTATCTACAATATGGACTTCAAGACTGCTCAAATTTTTCAATGGCTTCTCTTAGTGTCCTTTTCTATCCTCCAATGAGGACGACCTCTGTTACATGTGCTCCTAGTCTTCAGGTTATTTAGGATACTTTGAGAGCAGTCTTTCTTTCAGCTTTGTGGAGCCCGCTTCACACCCTTCATGCTTGTTTCCCTTTGCAGACCACCCTTCCCTATCTTCCTGCATCCTTTGCATTTCTATTCACTGAGATTACAGTGACAAGAGTACATCCTTTTCCCAGGCAAGTTTTTTTTGTTTTAACTAAAGCTGGTTTTCCAGCAAAATCTCTACCTCCTAGCGTCTTGTGGCACCCGCTTCCTGCCATCAATGCTTGTTTACCTTTGTAGACCACCCCTCCCTATCTCCTCTGCAGCCTTTGCATTCTTCCTTGAGATTGCAGGTGGTCAGTGCACGTCGAGTTCCCAGGCAATTATTTTTTGTGTAAACTAGAGCTGGTATTTCTGCAAAATAGCAGCTGCTACCTCCAAGGGTGAAAAGATCACTGAACTGAACGGCATCTCAGGCATCAAGGTATTTTTTGTGCCTTAAGCCCCCCTAGAATCTTGTGTTAGTGCCAGCCAGCTAGAGCAGTACCATCCAGAGACGGCTAGCGTAACAATAAACCATCATTGTGTAACTTTGGTTACTGATCTACCCCGAATGGTGAGTATGTACTCAAAATACATACAGCTTGTTTTATTTAACAGCATGCATAGACAGTGCAAGCATTTGTAGTCCCTCTCCTTCATCCCTGCCCTATTCCCTCTCTCTGTGTAGCACCCCTTTCTCCGTCGTGTCACCTTTTCCTGTGTGAACTCCTGATTGCTGTTTTCAAAACCACCACACCATTCCACCCCATCCCCGTAACTTCCTCTCACTCCCAGTGATTTAACACCCCCACTGCCCTCCGAGGTCTTTATACTTTATCTCACAACTGATATGCCTGCTCGTCTGTTGGCTGTTTACTCTCTGTTTTTTCCTGTAGCCCTCGCAAGGTAGCACCAAGGTGACCAAAAACCACAGAGCAGTGCTCGACATACAAACTTGACTGTGTTATGCTTGTGTGGGCACCTCTCTGGGCCTCTTTTTGTCTAGGTTTTGTTGAAAGCAGCCCCATGCTTGTGTGTGTCAGAATGGTGACCCCTCCCCTGCCCTCCGTTAATTCTCTGCATATGTGCATGTGTGCCGCTTTGCACGGGTGTGCACTAATCAATGTGTCTTGTTTGCTCTGCATTACCATTGTGTTTCATTTGCATGTCTCCTCATCCTCATGGCAGTCTGCAGGTAGGCGGGCATTTTTGCCCCTGCATGTCTGTGCGTGTTTATGTCTCTGTGTATATCTGTCCGCAAGCAAAACTGCTTGTTTCTAACTTCCTTTTTGCGTACATACAAAATAGAGAACTGAGAGGTAACAATATACAGTACAGTACATAAATCAAGCGGTTTTCCAAGGGGTATTCATATATGTTCACAAAAAAGAGTAGCGGTCCTTCAGATTATTCTTCAAAATTTTTTTTATTGCAGTCTTCAAACACAATCTTGACAGAGATGACAGCCAACGCGTTTCGCCCAGATTGGGCTTCCCCAGGGCAAAATAGTATTTTGAATATCAACGGAACTTCAGTGTGATGTCACACGGAGGGCGAGCCTGATTTTCGGGTGTCGAATTAAAGCTGTCTAAAAGTGAAGAGGTCCACACGCTTTCTATTTAAAGATGGATGCCAGTATACATTGAACATGAACACAGTGCTGACGCAAAAATTTGCTTTCAGATGAATTTTCCTCTAATACGTATAATGGTCAGGTCTGAATCAGTAATACATAATTTTCCGGGTGGACACTATGATAGGTGTAACTGGATGTAACAAGTTATGTTGCAGAGCGCGATGGAGCCATCCAGCACCCGGTTCCGAATCTTCGTAGGGGTGGGTCTTGCTGAGAAACCGCATTCTTTGGACTTTTTGCATACATGCCAGCGTCTATGTATGCATATCCAGATGTGTTTTGCTTTACATGTCTATGTGATGGTTAATTAAGAATGTTCCTCTCTGACAGTTAGCCTCTCCGTATTGGTTTGTCCTTCTTACTCTGTGACTCTCTTTGTCTGTAGTTGTGTGCTTGTATCTATGTGTTTGCTGCTCTTTTCATTCCTTTGCACTGAATTAGAGTGGCTGTGTGCATTTGCGACTGTGGCCATGTCTTTGTGTGTGCACACTAGCAACTGTATGATTGTGTGCTGTCAGCTGTCACTTTGCCTGTGCCGGTGTGCACATTTACGTCTTTCACAGTGTTTGTGCACTCTTTCTTCTGTCACCATGTCTGTCTGTGTACACGCTTGCATCTGTCTCTGTGTCTGTCCAGGAGCACACTTGTTTAAATATAAAACAAGTTACTTACCTGTACACTGTGGTTCCCCAGTATTGATACCTTTTATAGATTCAGAAGCTTGAATCTTCCCCGTTGTCATGGTGGGAGTCCCACGGCAACAGTAAAATAGCAGTATAAAACTTTAACATTCAAATGACCATAAGAATTCACTAGCTTTTACCAAGCTATAACCATTGTTATAAAACATCCAGACTCTAGCCAATCAGAGCAAAGACCATGGAGGCTCCTTCTACTGCAGGACCATCATACCTCAGATTTCGAGCATGAGTACATTAAGGCAATTAGAGAGGTATGGAAGGTAAACCTGAAAAGGGGAGGAGGGAGGGTTGCAAGTGAGTCTATCAAGGATTTTAATACTGGAGAACCCCAGTGTACAGGTAAGTAATTTGTCTTTCTAGAGTATTGTATTTTATAGATTCACATGCTTGAATCAGAATAGCAAGCAGTGTCAAATGGTCAGAGGTCGCTGGTAAGGTGACCCATCCTACCATGCGACTCAGAAACTAAAATACGAATTATAATCATGAGGAGCATATAATATCAGCTCACAACAATGTATACATATATTAAAACGTATATTGAAAAATATTTTAAAAAACATATTTAATGCCTTTCACAATTATAGCACACTTACTTGCTCTCGGGAGCTCATACCTTATGCGAATAGACATTGCAGAGGAGCTTGACCAACCGCTACATCTGCCTTCAGCCTGGTGTCCAGGCACTAATGCTTTTTGAAGGTATAGACAATTGCCGATGTCGCCACCCTGAAGATATCAGGCAAGGACACTCCTGCGAATAGGGTAGAGGAAGCTGCCATCATGCGTGTTGGGTGCACTGCAACCTTGGAAACCAGAGGGCGGCCAGCCGTTTCATGACAAAAGAGGAAAGTCGATGATACCCAGTGAGCGATAGATGCCTGTTCAAAGCCTGACTCTTCCTCGGGGCAGAGAAGGCGATAAGTAACTGAGTAGATTTTCGGAAAGGCTTAGTCCTTTGCAAGTAGAACTTTAAACATCATTAAATGTCCAGAGAATGGAGTGCCCATTCAGCTGTGGACCTGAAAAGAAGGAGGGCAAAACCACTGGGTCATTTATATGAAATGCAGAAGGTACCTTCGGAATAAAATATGGTTTAGTGCGAAGGATCACTTTATCGAGAAAGAACTGCAGGTAAGGTTCTGTTGTAGTGAAGGCCTAAATTTCACTAATGCGCCAAGCAGACACTATAGTCAACAGAAAGGCAACTTTCCACGAGAGACTTCAATTTACACTTGTTAATTGGCTCAAACAGTGATTTCATAAGCTGTGATAGGACACGATTTATTAGCCATAGCACTAGAGGAGGTCTTACTGGAGGGTAGACCCTGAAAAGTCCTTTCATGAACTCTTTTATTAGTCCATTAGACCACAAAGACAAGTAACCAGACCAACGTCTGTTTCTGGAAATTGCCTCTAAATATACTTTTATGGATGCATGTGCCAGACTAGCCTTGGCGAGAGATAAGATAAGAGGTAGCATAAAACATCGTGAGGTTGCAATGAGAGGATCACAAGAATGCGTGGCACACCAAATTCAGAATCTTTCCCACTTGGCCAAGTAGCATTTGTTTGTAGAAGGAGCTCGGTTTTCTATAGTATTGCTTGACATTCCTCAAAAATCGTTATCTGTCCGAGCTCTGAGTGACGATGAGCAAAGCCGACAAGTGCGATTTGAGGATGATCACCTCACCCTGGTTCATGGACAGAAGATTTCCTTTCGGCTTCAGAATTGGACAAAACCTTGATAGACGATACAGCTCAGTGAACCAGTACTTTTGCACCCACACTGGGGCGATTAGAATGACACAGCAAGGCTCCCATTTCATCTTTTGCAGAACATTTGGAATGAGGAGAAACAGAGGGAATGAATAGGCAAACATTCCTTCCCAAGGTAATTGGAAGGCATTCCCTAGAGATTCCCACGGCAACAGTAAAATAGCAGTATAAAACTTTAACATTCAAATGACCATAAGAATTCACTAGCTTTTACCAAGCTATAACCATTGTTATAAAACATCCAGACTCTAGCCAATCAGAGCAAAGACCATGGAGGCTCCTTCTACTGCAGGACCATCATACCTCAGATTTCGAGCATGAGTACATTAAGGCAATTAGAGAGGTATGGAAGGTAAACCTGAAAAGGGGAGGAGGGAGGGTTGCAAGTGAGTCTATCAAGGATTTTAATACTGGAGAACCCCAGTGTACAGGTAAGTAATTTGTCTTTCTAGAGTATTGTATTTTATAGATTCACATGCTTGAATCAGAATAGCAAGCAGTGTCAAATGGTCAGAGGTCGCTGGTAAGGTGACCCATCCTACCATGCGACTCAGAAACTAAAATACGAATTATAATCATGAGGAGCATATAATATCAGCTCACAACAATGTATACATATATTAAAACGTATATTGAAAAATATTTTAAAAAACATATTTAATGCCTTTCACAATTATAGCACACTTACTTGCTCTCGGGAGCTCATACCTTATGCGAATAGACATTGCAGAGGAGCTTGACCAACCGCTACATCTGCCTTCAGCCTGGTGTCCAGGCACTAATGCTTTTTGAAGGTATAGACAATTGCCGATGTCGCCACCCTGAAGATATCAGGCAAGGACACTCCTGCGAATAGGGTAGAGGAAGCTGCCATCATGTGTGTTGGGTGCACTGCAACCTTGGAAACCAGAGGGCGGCCAGCCGTTTCATGACAAAAGAGGAAAGTCGATGATACCCAGTGAGCGATAGATGCCTGTTCAAAGCCTGACTCTTCCTCGGTGCAGAGAAGGCGATAAGTAACTGAGTAGATTTTCGGAAAGGCTTAGTCCTTTGCAAGTAGAACTTTAAACATCATTAAATGTCCAGAGAATGGAGTGCCCATTCAGCTGTGGACCTGAAAAGAAGGAGGGCAAAACCACTGGGTCATTTATATGAAATGCAGAAGGTACCTTCGGAATAAAATATGGTTTAGTGCGAAGGATCACTTTATCGAGAAAGAACTGCAGGTAAGGTTCTGTTGTAGTGAAGGCCTAAATTTCACTAATGCGCCAAGCAGACACTATAGTCAACAGAAAGGCAACTTTCCACGAGAGACTTCAATTTACACTTGTTAATTGGCTCAAACAGTGATTTCATAAGCTGTGATAGGACACGATTTATTAGCCATAGCACTAGAGGAGGTCTTACTGGAGGGTAGACCCTGAAAAGTCCTTTCATGAACTCTTTTATTAGTCCATTAGACCACAAAGACAAGTAACCAGACCAACGTCTGTTTCTGGAAATTGCCTCTAAATATACTTTTATGGATGCATGTGCCAGACTAGCCTTGGCGAGAGATAAGATAAGAGGTAGCGTAAAACATCGTGAGGTTGCAATGAGAGGATCACAAGAATGCGTGGCACACCAAATTCAGAATCTTTCCCACTTGGCCAAGTAGCATTTGATTGTAGAAGGAGCTCGGTTTTCTATAGTATTGCTTGACATTCCTCAAAAATCGTTATCTGTCCGAGCTCTGAGTGACGATTAGCAAAGCCGACAAGTGCGATTTGAGGATGATCACCTCACCCTGGTTCATGGACAGAAGATTTCCTTTCGGCTTCAGAATTGGACAAAACCTTGATAGACGATACAGCTCAGTGAACCAGTACTTTTGCACCCACACTGGGGCGATTAGAATGACACAGCAAGGCTCCCATTTCATCTTTTGCAGAACATTTGGAATGAGGAGAAACAGAGGGAATGAATAGGCAAAGATTCCTTCCCAAGGTAATTGGAAGGCATTCCCTAGAGAGCCTGGTTGAGGAAATCTGCTGGCAAAGAATCTGCCTTTTTTGTTGAGAGACCTAGTAAACAGGATTGGAAACACCCAACAGCGAAAAACCCTTTTCAGCTGTTTGTAGTTTAACTCCCACTCGTGACACTGTTTCGTGTCTCTGCTTAGGGAATCGGCTATTTCATTCTGAACCCTTGGCACAAGTTGAACCTATATTGATATTCCATGGATTATCAGCCATTCCAAGATCTGCTGAGCCAGGGTTCAGAGGCTCTGGGATCTTATTGTGCCTTGCTTCAGCAGATAGAACCTGGTGGAGGTGTTGTCCATGTGAATCTGAATGGATGATTTCCTGATTCATGGCAGGAACGCTTGGAGGCCCAGAAAATCCGCTTTCAGTTCCAGGAGGTTTATGTGACACTGTGTTTCCTGAGCTGACCACCTTCCGTGGATCTGTAAGTCTTGCAAGTGGGCACCCCACCTGTCCATGGAATGGGCATCATAACCAACTTTGGCTTTTTTGTGAGGAAAGAGAGACCTTGAGAGAGATTGTCTCTGACTATCCACCAAGACATTGCTGAGACCATCACCGGAGTGATTGCAATGATGTCCTCTAATGATCCTCGAGATTGAGTTCCTTGAGCGTCAAGCTCCGCTTGGAGAGGTCCCATCCTTAGATGAAAATGCGTAATCAGTGGTACACAGGATGACATCATCTGTACCATTGACTGAAACAAACTTTTTGGCAGATAGACCCTGCACTGTCTTCTGCAGTTGTAATATCCTTTCTTTTGTGGGAAACGCCTTTGCGAGCGCAGTGTCCAGAGTTGCTCGTAGAAGCTCTATCGACCTAGAGGGAGCCGGAGAGGATTTTTCTGAATGATTCTGAGCCCCAGGGAGTGAAATAGCTGTAAACAGGCATTTGTTGATCTTCTGGCACACTGTAGCTATGGGGCCTTGACTAACCAATCATCCGGTTAAGGAAATACCTGGTGACCGTCTCGCTGTAGGGAAGCCGCTACTAGAGCCAAACACTTGGTGAAGGCTCTTGGAGCCGACTTAAACCCGAAGGGCAGCACTCTGAATTAATATTGGCACCATGTCACCTTGAACCTGAGAAAACAATGATGTTTTGGATGAATGGGAACATGAAAGTACGTGTCCAGAAAATCCAGAGGAAAAATAGTTCCCCGCATCCATTCGAAGCAGAATTACCTGGAGCGACCACATTCTGAGGGGTTGAGATTTGATGAACTTGTTCAATGACCTCAGATCCATTATCTGCCTCCATTTTCCTGTTTTCTTCTTTATAAAGGGGAAGGAGACTCTATGGTCTGTGCTCTGATTGGCTAGAGATTGGATGTTTTATAACAATGGTAATAGATTGCTAAAAGCTAGTGAATTCTTATGGGCTTTTGAATGTTAAACTTTTGTTCTGCTATTTTATTGTTACTGTGGGACTCCCACCATGACGAAGGGGAAGATTAAAGCATGTGAGTCTATAAAATATGCAATACTGATACATTTTATGTTACAACTGCTGTTGATTTAAACAAGCCACACGTTCATGCATGATAAAAGACAGGTTTGAAGGACAACAAATTTGTGTCTTTGAAACTGGGCTTGCATATCATATCCTTACAGATTTTGTTATTTGCTTTGTTTTTCAATATTAGGCTTGACCCCCCTCAGCCAATACCCTGCTCTCCTTTCAACTGACAAAAATTCAGTAGCAGTCAGGATTTATCTCAGCTAAGTAATAGAGCATATTTTTTATGATCAGGCCTTTATTTAACGTATTGTTCATCAAAATGTGCACCATGGAAACAGTTGTTAGCTAGTGTGTTTGAGGTGTTCAAGATGCCTGTGGAGCTGGAAAGAGAAGATGAATGAATGACAGAAAATGCCTGTGTCTTCTGAAACTCTCAGGGTTCCACTGAGCCACTACTACTGCTCTCAACAGTTGCCCCAGCGCCGTTGTGTAATGTTATAAAACAAGGGCCACATAATGTGGCAATTGAGAACCAAATTATGTATGTCACGGACGACTAAATTATGAATCAGGAACAGACAAAATATCGTCACATTCTGTGACAATTTCGTTTTCGCTAGTTTGTCATTTTAAAACACATTCATAAAAATGCATCTCAATGCTATGAGAAATGCCTAGGAACCTTACAGCAGACAGGCTCCCAGGCCTTAGACAGGCTCACAGCTTTCCAGTATTATTTTTGCATATTCATATAGCGTGAAATCGACACAAAGGTATTAGAGCACTTTACATGAGCCCCAGTTACTTACACAAGGACACATTCATTTTTTTTTGTTGGTAGGCACGGGGAGATTAAGTAAGTAAAGAAGCAAGTGGGGTACAGAAAGAAGCAAGGAAGGGGCAGAAATAGGCAAGAGAGGTGCACGAAAAGTCATGAGGGGTGACGGAATTTGAAAGATAGGGGCAGCTAGAAGCAAGAGCATTGCAGAAAGTACCAACAGAGGTGCAGAAAGAGGCAAAAGGGGTGCATAAAGAGGCTTGAGGGGTACAGAAAGAAGTACGGAGTTGCAGAAAGAGGCAAGAGAAGTACAGAAAGATCCAACAGAGGTGCAGAAGGAGGCAATATAGATGCAAAAAGTGACAAGAGAAGTGCAGAAATAAGCGACAGAGGTGCAGAAGGAGACAAGAAAACTTTAAAAAGAGGCAAGATAATTGCATAAACCAGCAAGAGAAGTGCAGAAAGAGGGAAGAAGGGTGCATGAAAGAGACAAGAGGAGTGTACAAATAAGCCAGAGAAGTGCAGATTAATAGTGAACCTTCATGAGAAAAGTGAGATTTAGGACATCTTCAGGGAAGGATTTGTGATTAGGGTACTTTGGATGTTTCTGTTGTAAGGTACAGTCAAAGTAGGCTTCTTTCTGCAACTCTGTTGATTCTTTCTGCACATCTTATTTCTTTCTGCACCTTTCTTCCTTTTTCAGGACTTCTGTTGCTTCTTTATGCATTCCTCTTGCTTCTTTTTGTTCTTTTCTTCCTCTTTCTTTACCACGCTTGCCTCTTTGGACACTTCTCTTGCTCCTTTCTGCGCCTTTCTTCCTCTCTCTGCACATGTCCTACCTATGTAGGCATAGTTAGGAATTATTATTTGAAAAAACTTAGAAATTCACTGAAGAAAACAGAAGATTCAGGGAAGTTATTGTTAGGGATTGGGTCAAAAGGTACCTAGCAGCCACGAGACAGCCTTGGAAACTTCAGTGTCGGATTGGGCTGTGTCCAAGTTTAAAACACACGTGAGGGAGACACGCCCGCAGAGTGCTTACAAAGATGGAATGCCTTCGAGACTCGCACACCTAGAACTGTAAGTGTACCTTCGCTTAGTTGAAGTCGGTTACAAAGTGGAAAGTAAATGGGAGACATCGTCTGCTGATTCTTGTTGTGCCCTGGTGATTCCTGTAGAGGGACCGCTGCAGCGCCTCGCCGCACCCGCTCCGCGGGTGCCGCTTTGTGGAACGTGAAGGCGCTACCGAGGACCAGGCGCTTGAGGGGGAAGGGCATCGGCTTCAGGAGAGGAGTGTTCCAGGGACTCGGACGACCAAGAGTCCCTGCGTGGGCCGTAGCAGCTGGTCAACGCCCCCTGATAGCCCCGCCCCCCTGCCGGTAAACGTGTGAAAAGCGCTTTCCCTCCTGGCCATCTGTGGGACGCCTACTCTGCTTTGCTCACCGGACATCGTCTGCTGTTTCTTGTTGTGCCCTGGTGATTCCTGCAGAGGGACCGCTGCAGCGCCTCGCCGCACCGGCTCCGCGAGTGCCCCTTCGTGGAACGTGAAGGCGCTACCGAGGACCAGGCGCTCGAGGGGGCAGGGCATCGGCTTCAGGAGAGGAGCGTTCCAGGGACTCGGACGACCAAGAGTCCCTGCGGGGGCCCTAGCAGCTGGTCAATGCCCCCTGATAGCCCCGCCCCCTGCCGGTAAACGTGTGAAAAGCGCTTTCCCTCCTGGCCATCTGTGGGACGCCTACTCTGCTTTGCTCACCGGACATCGTCTGCTGATTCTTGTTGTGCCCTGGTGATTCCTGCAGAGGGACCGCTGCAGCGCCTTGCCGCATCCGTTCCACGGGTGCCGCTTCATGGAACGTGAAGGCGCTACTGAGAACCAGGCGCTTGAGGGGGAAGGGCATCGGCTTCAGGAGAGGAGCGTTCCAGGCACTCGGACGGCCAAGAGTCCCTGCGTGGGCCGTAGCAGCTGGTCAACGCCCCCTGATAGCCCCGCCCCCCTGCCGGTAAACGTGTGAAAAGCGCTTTCCCTCCTGGCCATCTGTGGGACGCCTACTCTGCTTTGCTCACCGGACATCGTCTACTGATTCTTGTTGTGCCCTGGTCAACGCCCCCTGATAGCCCCGCCCCCCTGCTGCCACATGCCCTATATCACTAGATTACAACTCCGCCACGCGGGACGCTAGCGGGATGCCGGGCTAAGCCCGGGCAAAGGGCGGGCCGTCTGTGGCCGTCCGGGGCTGTTTGTGGCCGTCGAGGGCTGTTTGTGGCTGGGCTGGGCCACCCCCATGAAAATTGGCTGCGAAGGATCCCTGGAGTTCTGCTACTCCCCAACCGTTCCAGGACTTAGAGTCTCATTGAGGGTACTGTGTCCACACCCTGCCATCCCTGCCATGTCAATGGCAACTTGATCGGGCAAAAACTTGAGAAGGGGGGGTATGGTTGAAAAGGGGGGTTTGGTTGGCACCATGGATAAGTTTATCACCCGTGTGGCTACTGTCATAGAAAAGGAGATTGCTCTGACAGAGCGGCACATTTCTTGAGAACCCCTTGTTGATAAACGGTCATCGCTGGGCCCGATAGCTCTGGTACCATCCCCAGCGCGACCTCTTGACCCATTGATCCCTGCCTCTCCTCCCCTGGACCACCCCCGGGTGGCCGCTCTAAGAGCTAGCATAGATAGGTTGGAGAGTCTGACGGCTGAAGCTTATCTAGCTGAAAGCAATGCTGCCCCAGACCCCCACTGTAGTGAGTCAATTGCCCCTACACGTCCATGGTTATAACTTCTACCCATGTGGACATACCCCTTCGACCTGCACTCGTAGCACAGGCACAAATACATTCAGTTCCAATTAAATGAAAAAGAATGGCTAGCCCTCGGAAAGGTAGATTGGTTAAACCATACAAGAGATCCCGGACGTTTGGCACTAGGCCAGGTGGTGCCCAAAAGGTAGAGGGACGGGACACTGGCACTTTGATGGGAGCGAAGGGGGGGGGGCCCACCTGGAGGGCCAGTGCCCAATGTCTGTACAGACCATATTAGTGATCCTGCAAGGACCTCACCCTCACCCTCAGACTCTCTCTCCATCGCAAATATAGAGAAAATGATTAAAGTACTACTTCTCCCTGTGTTAGAGAGAATCCAAGTTCTGTCAGAGTGGATGGATAAATTAGAGCAGACAACCCTAGAAAACTTCTTCTCCCTAAAATCGTGTATTAAGTTGCAGTTAAGAATTAGGGAGGAGGGGACTGGGGGGGGGGGACCGGACAGCAGGGAGACCCCGATCGCCCCACAAAGTTCCACTTCTATACCGAATATTTTAGCCGGACCCGCCCCTGTGCCGGTGGTGAATGTTCCTGCTCCCAACCCCGTGGCTCGCCCAGGGGTAGCCAAGAAGCCCGGGCCGTTGGCACCTAATGCCGCAGTCAATTTGAAGACCCCCAAGGTTAATACTATTCCAGCCAAAAAGACGTCATGCCCTAGGGCTAATGGCACTACTGCCCTAGCAAGCACTAACACTCCAGCCACCAGTAATGCCCCTGAGAGTACTACCCCTAAAATAGATAAACTAGTACCAGCCAATGCCTTGCAGTCAGGCAGGGGCCCTAAGGGGGGGATAGTTCCTAATGCTAATTTACCTCCCGACTGCCAGCCTTTTGTGGCAGTGCTGACTGGGGTGCCCGAACTTAGTCCAGGTAAACAAGAGTCTTTTGTGGAATTGCTGAATAAAACCTTATTCTGGCTTAAAGAAAATAGACCCTTGTCTGATACCTGGGATGGGCAGGTAATTCATGTAAGAAGAGTTGGCTGGATCGGTACTAGACCAAAAAACATAAGCGGGGATTGTATCATAGTAAATTTTGAGGATCCAAGGGTTGCCGGTTATGTCTGTTCTTTTCCAACCAGGGAGCATAGTTCATCAGGTAGTGGTGGAGTAATAGGCACACGTGACCTCAGCTTCTTTAATCCCCCAAATCTATCAGCTAGGCCAGTCGGAACACCTGTGTGGGAGGACCGGGGTGGCAGGCAGGCTTGTGGTAATTTCTCCCAATTCAGCCAATTTTGCAATAGCCCGTTCCAGCCGCAGGGTCGGTTGTGGTATAACTATTGACGTGCTAGGTGCCCCTTATGGGAGAAGCATGCCGAGGCATTTGGGGAGAAATCAAGCGTCCGTCCAACCTCTAGAGGGGATCTGGTGAGGCCACCTACTTGCACTCTTTTTGCTCCCGCTATGTCTGTGGGTCACCTGTCTGTGGATGGTGCTGAAGATCTTGAGCTTGCAAGACCCCCCTTAGAGGTGTCTGGGGAGAAGCTTTATCCTTGGTCCTGGAGGAGGCCCCTAGCATTGTGCATGACCCCCTTGTGAGCGAATTAGCGCTAGGGCGGGGAGGAGCTGGTGATGTAGCCCTTAAGGTGGTCAGTTGGAATATAGCGGGTCTTGCAAGGAATACTGGCATACCTGAATGGAATTCATTTGTTGAATCTTTCGGGATTTGCTTGTTTCAGGAAACTTGGTGCTTGGAACCACGTCACAAGGTGGGTTATACTACCTACTTTGTTTCCGCAATACAATCGCCTGGTGGGATGGGCCGCCCCTCTGGCGGTCTTTTAATTTGGGCAAGTATTTCCCTGGGATTCTCTATCAGGTATATAGCCACTAAGTCACCCGATCTGCAGAGAATAACAGTGAGAGGGCCTCGTGGGGGGAGGGTGCTCGAAGTCTTTAATATCTATGTCAGAGGTCCAAGGGGTGGCACTTCCACACTGTCCCTTACGGGCATTGATGAGGAACTTAGATCTAGTGGTGCTGACTCCCTTGTCATACTGGCTGGGGACTTCAATTGTACATTTGAACCCCTTGCTATGGAGGATATACTGGGTACCCGGGAGGACGATGCAAGGAGAGGTATCCCCCCTCACATTATCCCCAATTAGAAGCTGGACCCAAAGTGCCATTGATCTTAATGCCCTTTGTCTGGAACATGGCCTTAGGGCAACCAACGGCAGATCAAACTCAGACCGTAACGGGGCCCATTGGTTTAACAGAGTAGGCCATTCCTCACAAATTGACTTTATTCTCTTGAATTATAGACTTTCGCCCCACTTGCTAGATATGGCGGTTTTACCATCTACTGACATCGACCACAATCCTTTATCTCTGTCCCTGTCCCCTTTGTGGGTGGGGATGACCACAGCTCCACTCCCACATGTTTGGAAAACAACACACGAAGTATGCCCATCCAACTGTGGTAGGCGCCTGAAATGGAACACCATCGCTGCCAATGAGGGGAAGATCCGGGAAGTAAAATCCATATTGTCTAACATCATGCCCCGTTTAGACTCCCCCGCCCTCAGTGTGAATGAGGTACCCGCTTTGTTTGCCCAAACCACCAACGCCTTAGGTGAACTATTCTTAGGCACAAGGGGCAACGTAAGAGGTGGACCCAAGGGCAATGTGGGCTGGTTCTCCCCTGCCTGTCGTGCTGCCAAAAGTGATCTAATTAAGGCGGTGAAAGCCAAGGATGTAGGTCTGATTAGTATTGCAAGGAGTAATTATAGAAGGGCAATATCTAAGCCAAGGCTGAGCATGAGAATCAGTTTTGGTATGACCTTAAGGTGGCAAGCTCAAGGAAGAATTCAAAGGGATTATGGGACTTAATAAGAGCTAGGGACAAACCCATGACTCGCTTATAACATGCAATATAACGGAAGGCGCATGGTTTGATCACTTCTCCCAGCTCTACACAATGGCTCCGGGTATTGAGGTAACCCCGATTGAACGGTCCCCCATAGATTGCATTGAGCTTAATGTGGAACTCCTGTTTACATCAAAGGATGTGGTGGAGGCGATCAAGTGTCTTGTCCCCAACAAGGCAGCGGACCCTGACGGTCTCCCGGGGGACTTGCTCCGCGTCAATCCAGATGAGTGGGGGAGACTTATTGCTTCCTTACTGAATGCTAGCTTGGCTGGTGCAGCTCTCCCGGACTCATGGAAGGGCGCAGAGGTCATCCCAATTTTTAAGAAAGGAAGCCGAGAGGAGCCAGCTAACTATCGCCCTATAAGCCTTCTGGATTCCACACAGAAGGTAGCAGGTAAAGTGGTTTTAGGAAGGGTCTTGCAGTGGGTAGAGGAGAAGCATATTCTTTCTGACTACCAGGCTGGCTTCAGATCAGGTATGGGGACAATAGAGCAATCATTCCGGCTTATGATGCCTTATTGGAAAGTGGTCCTACTGGGCAAAGGCAGTCTGTAACTTGCATTTATAGATCTACGGACTGCCTTTGACCTGGTCCCACGTAGCCAACTCTGGAGTATGCTCGATGCACTGGGAATTCCCCCATACTTATTAAGCAGGCTGATAAAGCTGCATGCTGACAACTTCGCACAGATCAGGTGGGGTAACCAGGGACAAAAAACATCACGTATTCCTGTAAATAGAGGGGTCCGCCAGGGATGTGTGCCAGCCCCCACTCTGTTTTCTTTGTATGTCAACGGAGTGGTGGAGCATCTGCTGCCACATCCTGCAGACGCACCATCCCTGGCTGGCAGGAGAATACCTACCCTCTTATTTGCAGATGATACCCTCCTGATCTCCAAAACCCCAGCAGGCCTGCAGAGTCTTCTAACTAGCTTTAAGTCCTTCTGTGATTCAAGGGGACTAGTTATCAACACAGGGAAGACCAAGTACCTGGCCCTAAACCCCCCAAAGAAGACCGCCAAACCACCTACCCTTGACTCAGTTCCACTCGAGAGGGTCAAGGAATTCGACTACCTCGGTATTCGTCTCTGCGACTCCATGAGCTGGAAATGTCATCACCAAAAGATGCTGCTGACCCACAAGAGGGTGGTGGGGGCCCTCCTTAACGAACAGCGTGCCTCAACCCTCAAACCCATTGCACCGGTACTTGACATCTATAGGGCAAGAGGTGTCAGTGCAGCTCTTTATTGGGCAGAACTCTGGGGTGTACAGAATGAGGACCAGTTGTCCCGGTGAGAAAACAAATTTCACAAGGACTTAATGGGGCTCCCATACAGTACGCCAACTCTACCACTCCTCCTAGATATGGGTACTCGGCCTATTAGTGACCAGGCGAGGTTGCGTCCTCTTCTCTTGTGGGCGCGTATTTGGAGAGTCCCTGAAATGTCCAGCTATGCAGAAGGTCTAAAAGAAGTTCTATCAACGCCTGGCTGGTCTAAGGTCCGCTGGTTAAGGGAAGTTAAGCACCTTCTTGCAGACCTGGGCCTTGAAGACGCTTGGAACACTAGAACTGCCCCGCCCAAGCCAGCTTTGAAGAAGTTATACTGGAGTTGGGTGATTGATGGCAGAAACAGTAATGCTAATTTGTGTAGGTCCACTGTGGATTTCCTCTTGGTCAAGAAGGTGCACTTTTGCGAGCCGTATCTGGATTTTATCCTAAAACCCTGGGACAGGGCTCTATATTTTAAATTTAGGGTAGGCCTACTTCCAGTTGGGAATCTGAATTCCAGGTGGAAGGTCCCGGCACAGAAAATCCCCTTCTGCCCCTTTTGTGAGACTAGGATAGAGTCTGTTCCCCACCTGTTGTTTGAATGCCCAGCCTATGCAGTTCCTCGCCGCAGATGGTTGAAGCCACTCTGTAGAGAGCTTGGGACTAGATCCCACAAGGAGGCCTTACGAATGTTGAAAACGGACCCGCAGCCCCTGTTTGCATGTGGATTGCCGAAATTCCTAGGTTGGGCATGGCGCATTAGATCTACTAGGCTTTTGTATCTTGTTTAATATGTATTTTATTATTATTATTTATTGAACTTGTATTGCACACAGCTACCTGCAGTGGGTTTCCCGGCACCAGGGACAGACTGGAGAAGAAAACAAGCAACTGCTGAGAGGAAAGAAAAACAGATCCGAAGGACTTAGAACAGAAGAGTCTTCAATTTTTTACGGAAAACAAGAAGACTAGTTTCTGTTTTTAGCGCCAACGGGAGAGCATTCCACATTTTGGGGCCTAGATATGCGAATGAACGGCCTCCCATTTTTGCCAGTCGGATTCTAGGAATCACAAGATTGCCATTGTTGGATGACCTAAGAGAGCGGCCAGGCTGATATGGCTGGGCAAGATTGTGTAGATAGATGGGAGCAGAACCCTGACGAATCTTAAATAGGAAGCACAAAGTTTTGAAGACCACACGATCAGAAATTTTTAACCAGTGAAGGTCACGCAGAGCTTGCATTGCGGACGTTCTCCGAGGAACATTGCGCAGCAGGCGAGCAGCTGAGTTCTGTACAACCTAGAGTTTATTGATTGTGGCTTTATCTGCTCCTAGATAAAGCACATTGCCATAGTCGATGTGGGACATCACAAGGGCCTGTACGACAGTTCTTCGAGTGGACTCAGGCAACATCCATATGATCTTCTGCAACCAGCGTAGAGTATTGAAACAGATTGCAGCGACCTTAGTTGCCTGCTGCCTCATCGAGAGTTTATCGTCGATCAGGACACCGAGGTTACGGGCAACAGGCACGGGGGTAGGCAGCGGACCCATATCACTGGGCCAGTGTCTAGAGCCCCACAGATCTTTATGTTTGCCTAGTATGATCACCTCAGTCTTGTCTCCGTTGAGCTTTAGCAGATGCGCTTGCATCCAAGCTGCAACACGAGAAAGGCCAATTTTTATTTTTTTTTGGAAAACCTTTATTTATCAAAACAAAGTACACCGCTATTTAGCCGTACATCCCGGAGGCCAGGCAGCATCTTATCTCAAATCGGGAACAAGTACAAAAACAAGGCACATGAGCGGTCAGGTTTAATTTTATAATGAAGAATACTAAAAGAACAATAAATATAAACAGAGTCCAGAAAGAGAGAAATAGATAAGAAAGAGAGGAAGGAAAAGAAGGAAGAAAGTGAAAAGAAGAACAAGGCTGAGGGCCAAAAGGATATTCTAGGCACATATCACGGGGAGGGGCGGGGTATGCACATCCCACAAACAACAGGTTGCATGACAGACAGGTGGACAGGGAGCAAAGACTCAGGATACAACACGTGGAACCTAGGGAAGGGGGAGCTATGGGGAAAGGCGGACCTCAGGCTGTGCCGTCTCAGGGGGTGCACAGATGTCTCCCCTATACGAGTTCCATGCTCCCCAGATCAACCCCCACATCTTGGGTTTGCCCCGGGCCATGTAAATAGTCTTTTCACGGAGCATGCACCAATCCATGTTGGTTTTCCACAGGCCAACGGTGGGGGAAGTTGAAGCACCCCACTTCTGGGCAACGTCTCTCTTGGCTATCATATTGCCCAGGGTGACCCAACGGGTCTGAGCCACACTATAATCAGTCGGGCCCCACACGTTAAGAAGGCAGCGCCGGGCCTCCGCATGCAGGGTCACACCGGTAACAGCTCTCGTTACCTCATGCACGCGTCCCCAGTAAGAGGCCACTGCCGGACACTCCCAGAGTATGTGCATGAATGTGGCCAATACGCCACATCCTCTCCTGCATAGTCCATCTTGAGAGAGTCCCATATGAATCAGCATTGGGCCTGTGATATAAACCCTGTGGAGTATCATCAACTGAACAAGTCTTAGCCTGGCAGAGAGAAAGGCCAATTTTAAGAGCAGAAGTGTCCTGAGCCCTGCTGCTAGACAAAGAAAACACAATCTGCGTGTCGTATGCATATGAGTATATAGACAGACCGGCGTCCTCTACAATAGAAGCAAGTGGTCTGATGTAAATATTGAACAACAAAGGGCTCAATATAGACCCTTGAGGGACGCCGTAAGCAGAGGAGTGAATCGCAGATTCAGCTTTGTTTGAGAAAACCTGGAAGGTGCGCTCATTGAGAAATGAGGCCACCTAGGCAAGCGCTGGTCCAACAACACCAAGGGAGCAGAGAGACTTCAATAGGATGGAATGGGACACGGTATCGAAAGCAGCGCTTAAATCAAGAAGAATAAGCGCAAAGGTCTCACCGCTATCGATACCGTGTCGGAGTCGCTCAGTCACCCCAAGGAGTGCGGATTCGGTGGAATAATTAGCGAGAAAGCCTGATTGGGATGGATGAAGATATCCCACGTTTTCAACAAACTCGTTGAGCTGGGTGTTAACATGGCGCTGCAATATTTTGGAACAGGCTGGCAGCAGGGATATAGGCCTGAAGTTGGCAAGATGTGTGATGTCCGCACCAGATTTTTTAAGCAGGGGAACGACCATGGCATGTTTCCAGTCCTCTTCCACCCGAGATTCAGTGAGAGAGATGTTAAGTAACCTCATTAGGAATCTCCGTGGTTCAAGGTCAAGTTGTTTCAGTATCTTCATAGGGACTGGGTCCCGAGGGGAACCTGACCTGATGCTTTTTAAACAGGACAGGAAGGAGGAGTCGTCAAATGGTGTCCAGTTGTGAATGAACTCAGTAGGGGAGACGGAAGTATTGCATAAAGAGCTGGGTTGAGAGAGATCAATTGGTGGTGGAAGGGAGGCCAAAGATTGATAAATGCCCTCAACCTTGGATATAAAAAAGTCTGCAATGGCATTACATTGTATACCATCTAAAGCCGGCAGCGCGGGAGTGGTATCAGCTCCTGTAAGTTTCTTAACTGTGGCAAAGGGAGTCCGGGGACAATTTTGCACTAAAGTGATTGTGGAGGCGATGTAAGAGGCCTTAGCACGTTTACAGTTTGCGTGATAGAATTTTAGTTCTTCTTTGTAAATCACTTTAGAAGGAGCGGAGTAAGACATCCTCCACTTCCTCTCCAGGGCTTTACATTTGGCACGTTGGATTTTCAACTCATCCGAGTACCAAGGATCTACATTTGCTGCTAGACTGAGGAACGAGAGCCGACACTGCATCTGTCAACCAACCAGAAATGGGAGCATTCAGATTCTGCTCAGTGTTGATAAAGGATGGAATTTTCTCAGTCAGACGCAGATTAAAAGCGGCTACATCAAGCCTGTCCCAGCGATAAGATGATTTAATTTCCTCCACATAAACACTGGTCGAATATAGACCAGGTGGTAGCACGAAATGTATCGCATAATGGTCAGACCAGACGAGCGGGCGCGCCGAGTAAGTGCAGTCCAATGAAAGAGTAGAAATGATTGGATCCAAGAGATGACCAGCAAGATGAGTAGCTCCGGAATTCCAAAGTTTGAGGTTAAAAACCTCGAGATCGGAGAGAAATCATTTATTGAGGGGATTATTGACATCGTCTAAGTGGATGTTTAAATCACCGAGAATGGTGAAATTTTTCGATTTTAGTAGTGTTGCTGATAGGCAATCAATAAGTGAGGTAATCCATGATGCAGCATTTCCGGGCGGCCGAAAAATTAGCAGACCGGAAAGCGTAATTCGAGGATTAATAATAAGTTTAAACAATGCTGCCTCACTACCTGGAAGATGTAATAATTCCAGTTTACATTGGTAAATAGATTTAAAGATGATTGCGATTCCACCACCTTTACCTGAGGGTCTTTCCTGATGCAGCACAACATAGTTGGGAGGAATAGCTGCAGCAATGTCTGGACCCGAGCTGGCATGTATCCAAGTCTCGGTCAGGAACAGATCGTCAGGGGATTCCTCAGTTATGAAATCGAAGATGTTTAATTTATTCTTAGGAAGTGATCTACAATTTAGGCTCCAAAAATGGAGCGGGGAAGGAGAAGATGTATAACCCTTGGTAGGCTTCCTTTTTCCCCTATAATGTTTAACGCTCTGTTGTGTCTTAGAGAGCTGCATTTTGCCAGTAGAGAAGCCACAACCAGCACATAGGAAGTAATGACGAGGCAAGATGCATGAGGTGCAGGAGGTGGGGGTGCAGGGTCGCAGCGAAAGTAGTGCCGTGGAAGAGTAATATACGCGGCTATCCAGAGTTTGCCTACCTGAGGACATGATGGCAAAGGGCAGCCCGTCCTGCAGCCCGTCCTCAGCGCGGACGGGCGCAGACAGGCTGGACTCAGGCGTGACTCCGGCGGGCATCCGGCGCGTCCGCAAACGCGTCCGCTACGCGTAGAGGCCCTTCCCCTTAAGTAGAAAGCTAGAGCGCGTCAGGGTGGGCCTACCTTCAATATGGCCGCTATTACACCCTCGCCTCCCCGGGACCAACTCTCAGCGTCAGCACTCAGCTGAGAGTGGCCCAGGTGGTGGAGGGAGGTAGAAGGAGACGATTAGTGATTCTGCCGCTTATTAAAATCTAGCACGAGTAAATGCATAAATAAAAGTCAACAATTTTAAAATGCTTTTTTCCTACGAGCGTGTATCTGCTAGCAATGCAGTTTAAAGAATAGGGCGAGAGAACCTCCGGCTTCCGCCTCAGAGGGTTAGAAGGAGTTTCAGCGCGCGAGCAGCCAAGCCCCCTTAAGTAGAAAGCTAGAGCGCGTCAGGGCGGGCCTACCTTCAATATGGCCGCTGTTACACCCTCGCCTCCCCGGGACCAACTCTCAGCGTCAGCACTCAGCTGAGAGTGGCCCAGGTGGTGGAGGGAGGTAGAAGGAGACGATTAGTGATTCTGCCACTTATTAAAATCAAGCACGAGTAAATGCATAAATCAAAGTCAACAATTTTAAAATGCTTTTTTCCTACGAGCGTATATCTGCTAGCAATGCAGTTTAAAGAATAGGGCGAGAGAACCTCCGGTTCATGCCATTTGAAATATGAACTGTATGCTTTCTAACTATGCATTGGCTTTTTATTGTTTTTATGCATATGTATTGATTTTTAAGATATGCATCATATCAACATAAAGCCTAATTGACTGACTGTTATTGTTAGTGATTAGCATTTTATTATAAATTCTTTATTCTGAATTTCAGTATTAGAAATCCATAAAAGCAATGTTAATACATAGTAAGTCAATCATTAAAAAACAAATTTGAACACATAAAATTTTGAAATGCAGAATGATTTCACATACAATAATAGGTTTCGCAAATTATTTACAGTACTGTGATTTAAGGAAATTACTTTACAAGTTTTTCCTGTGTCTGTATATGCATTTCAAAAAGTTAAAAACATGGTAGCAGGTGATTTCAGTGTCTAAAAGCTGTAAACACAACATGGCAGGACGGCACTGCCTAAAGCCCCAGGATTTTAACACCTTGGCTGCTGGCAGTTTTCCCGTCCTGTGCTGAAATATTCTGATCCCCCTTTTTCATGACGAGCTCATCTCGTCATCAGCACACGCCACCCGTGGCTGATGACGAGCTGAGCTCGTCATCAGCATCGAAGGGGTTAACAGAGTCAATAACCAGAGTTTACGATGTTCATGATAAAATTTGCAGAACATAACTGTATGTAAAGTGGTTTGTGCTGACTTTTCGTCACAAGGGCACAGGGGTAAAGTCGAATCCCATGCGTTTGTTACTGGGAAAGCTATTAACCTGTGAAATAGATTTAATCTAAATCTTATCAGAAGAAAACGATCGAAGATACTGTTCTTAAGATTTAGATAAGGCTGAATAGAAAAAGTAGATTGAACCATTACAGCATGTTGAACAGACGGTGTGCCTGCTTCAGATTGTAGTCTCAGATTTTCCAAATGTCCCAGGTCTAGTGCTTTTAATTGCTTTTTCGAAAGTTCGCAGATCTTTTCAGGAGTGGAGTAGTATTTTTCTACCCCTAGGTCAATAAAAAAGTTCCTGATGTAAGCTAGCCATTTTATTCTTAGAGCGTGGTCTAGTCTCATAGCATCTGCCACTATCATCTTGGTGAGTGCATTTTTTTCTGAAGTCCAGATGCGGCGCCATAAGAGTAGCGGTTGTATTCTTGCCAGATCCTCAATGTATGGGATGCCTAGTTCAACATGACATGCGTACGTTGAAGATCGCTTTGGGGCCATCAGGAGGAACCTCAAAAAAGCATTTTCTGCAATTTCTAGGGCAGAGACATCCGTGTGACCCCATACGCTAGCTCCATATAGTGCTGTTGGTTGACATTTGGCTCTGTAGATTGTTAGTAGTTCCAGGGGTGGTCGTTTTCCCAATTTTTGCGAAAAAGACACTAGGGCTGCTATCGCTCTCTTAAAGCAGTGTTTCCTTGCTTCCACTGCCATTTTCCAGGACAATTTGTCGTCTATTGTAATGCCCAGGTAACAATATTCAGTTGTAAACTCTATTTTTTGGTTTTTAAGGGTTAGGTCTTTAGGGTGTTTCCTCCCTGTGCCTGCCGTCATCACGAAGGTCTTCGTCACGTTTATGTGGAGGTCTAGAGTACCCATAAACGAAGAATATCTGTTGAGTATCCTCTGGAGTTCGCGAGGAGTCTGTGCCCGCAGGACGGCGTCGTCCGCGTAGAGCAGAGCGGGAATCGGGCGTTGTTTTGCCTGTGGAAGGTCCCGGGCGCCCTTCAGAAGCTCGACCTCCAAGTTGTTAGTATAGAGGGAGAAGAGGAAAGGCGCCAGGACACATCCTTGCCTGACTCCACGCTCCACTCTGAAGGACGTCGACAGCTCACCCTTTGTGCCAAAACGGACTCTAGCAGAGGGTTTGGAGTACAGTTCCCTCAAGAAATTCAGAAGTGGCAGGTCTACCCCCATTTGTAACAGCAGAGGCCATCGTTTGGTGTGAGAAACACAATCAAAAGCGGCGGACAAGTCCACGTAAACCATATAGAGTTTGTCCTGCTTTGCATGTATGTATTTCCCAATGATAATGGAGAGGTTTAGGGCTTGTTCCATTGTTCCAAAACCCTCCCGGAAGCCAAATTGCAGCTCAGACAGAATACCTCTCTCCTCCACCCATTGCTGGAGTCGCTCCAGGATCACCCTACCTGCTATCTTTCCCAGTGAGTCCAACAAAGATATTAGACGGTAGCAGGCGGGGTCGTGGCGATTGCCCTTCTTAAATATCGGAACCATCATGGACCTCGTCTAGGACTCCTGGATTCCTTTCTTTACAGCTGCCGTGCATACCCTAGTAATGATAGGGGCCCAGAGATATGTGTTATGCTTAAAAAAGTCTACCGGGACTCCGTCCGGTCCTGGACCTTTTCCGTTTTTGCTTGATTTCAGGGCCAGAAGGACCTCGGAGATTTCAAAGTCTATTTGGATGGGGTAAGATGGGACTGCTAAATTTCTATCTTCAATTTCTTGTCCTATTGTTTGATTTTGGAATATTTTTGAGAAATGTGATACCCATTCTGACTCATCTATGGCAACTTCGAGTTTTTTCATCAACCAAAAATGGGGCTCTCACTACTCTTCAGAATGCTTGGCTATTTTTTTCTTGGGCGCTAGAGTGGAGTTCATCCCACAGAGCTTGCTTTAACTCCGCCTTTCTCTTTTTTCTGATAGCAAAGTATTCCTTTCTTAGTGTGGATATGATGTGAGGATCTCTTTCGTCTTTATTTAGCGCTATTTTAAGCTTGGAGTGAGCCTGAGTGCATTCATGATTGAACCATCCTTTATTTCGATGGGGGCCAGTTTTATGTTTTGCTGTGAGTAGGGATTTGATTTTTTTCATGATTTGTGCGAAGTTGCAAAGGAGTTCCTCATCTTCTGTCAGTATGTCTAAACATTTCTTGATTTGAGGATATGCCGATTTTATCAGCTCTTTGGTAAGTTCCCCGGGATTTGTCTTCCCCCACTTTATTGTGTACCCATTTAATTTGCCCAGATTTATGTTATCCTGGCTCAGTGTGTTAGCTATTGTCAAAGGTAGGGATTGTTGGTGGATTAGATTAATTTCCAATTTGAGGATTGAATGATTGCTTAAGGTGTTGGGTATGACTTCAAAATGGTTAACTCTAGTTTGCAAGCTAGCCGATATTAAAATATAGTCAACCGTTGTATTAAATCCCCTTCCCACATAAGTCGGTTCTAGAGATTTAGTTCTACCATCTGGGGTGTTTACTACTTGGAGGTCCAGATCTGATAGAAGATCGTTCATTATTCCACCTAAATTATTATGACAAAAGTGAGTAAGAGAATTACCTTCCTCTGTCACCATACCTGCACATTTTTCCTCTGGTTGGGTACAATAATGTAAATTGAAGTCCCCTGCCCATATTATAAATGCTGGGCCCTTTGCTCCTCGTTTCTGCCTTAGGGTAGTTAATTTCTCGTGTAATTGTACCAGCACTCTCTGGAGCTGTGGTTCCTCGAGATTATTATAGAAATTAACAAGGACAACAGACTCGTTTTTGGGTAGGGAGAGACAAATGATCTGGAAATTGTGTTCCAGTTCAATAGTGTTTATTTTTTTTTTTGGATGTTGTTAGCTATGTAGATGTTTAGTCCTCCCTTTGGCCTGCCCTTTTGTCCCACCAGCGCAGGAGAAAAGTACGTCTTGTATCCCAACAGGTGAAGTTCTGTTGGCGACCATGTCTCCTGTAGGCAGACTATTTGGTGTCTGGGTACAGGGTGCATGATACTCCCATCCTCAACTTTTGGCCGTAATCCCGCGATGTTCCAGGAGATCATGGTCAGAGGTGGAGGTTCATTTTTGGGGATATTATCGATTTGTGAGTTACAAAGAGTATCCGGGTCATCAGGAGTTGAGGGGTTATCTAGGGTTGGGGGGTTATCTGGAATTAGGAGGCCCTGATCGTCTGGGTGTGATGGTCAGTCCACACACTCTAAGCCACTATACATATTCGTTAGTGGTATTCCATTCCAGCCCTCCCAACGGGATGGTTCTCTGTAATTTCTCCGCTGTTCTTGCCCTCTCCACTCTTCCCTTTCTCTTCCCCGGTAGCGAGGACCCACTGTGTACCAGGGTCCGTCACTTTGGGAGGGACCATCCGGGAATCTTGGTGGATAAAAGAAAGAGAGGCGCTTTGTGCCAATCCACCCATTTAAATTTAAATCCTCCCCTGAGCAGATGTACTCCACTATTCTAGGGTCTTCAAAGGTGATTAAGATACAGTCACCCTGTATTGTTTTTCTACCCTGACCAACCCAGGGGGCACTTCTAACCATTAGAATTCTGGTAGAGCAATAGGGGGGTGGTGGGCGATTTATAGTAAGCCACTGTTGTATCTTGTTTTTTAATGACCAGTTTGTTTCGGGTTTTTGGTCCGCCAGTTCTGGAACACCGGTCAGAATGACAACAAATGGGCTCGCTTCTGGCGGAAGGGTCACTGGGCGTGTTTCGCCCTGTTGTTGCCTCTCCCTCTCTCTATGTATTTGGGGTTGTTTAGTTTTCATGGCTGTGCTGATGGTGTCACAGGGGGTATTATTTTTTTCAGGTAAGGTATTTGCGGGTAGGGTGTCTACTACTTTTTTCTTGGTCACTATCGTACTTGTGGGCTTAGATGCTACAGTGGGTGCAGGGGTCGAGCTTTTAGCTTGAGCCACAGGGGTTGGATTGGACGGCTTAGCCACCCCTGGCTTTTGTACTTTTTGTGGCTCTTGGATACGGTTAGGGTTATGCTTAGTTTTCATCAGAGCTGAGAGTTCAGCTATTGCTTTTTCTAAGTTTGTTAATGTGGCTAGTATGGGTGTAAGGGTTTGCTGTAAGAGGTCTCCAATTTTTGCTAATAAATCTATGTTATAATTATGATCAGGTTCCTCTGTTGGGGAGACCTCAGATGCTATCAGTAGGTTTGTAGGAGGTGAAACATCATGTACGTGGTGTATCATCACGGTGTGCCTATTCTGGTTTTCCAGCAAAGGGGAACTAAATGTATTCTCTATTTCTTTTGCTATAGGTGGTGTTGGTTTACTTATTGGTGTTTTGCTTGTCGGTACATGTTTCTTCTTCTTTATGGCTCCCTCCCTCCTCCCTCTTGCCTGTCTTACCTCTTCAGGGGTGGGGTGCGGGACTAAGTCTGGGTTTTTTTCTAAATCTAAATCTGATGTTAATTGGGATTCCGAGAGTTGCGACAGTTGTGAGACCGATAGGTCAACTATGTTTGGAAGGCTCTGTCTTTTGTTATTCCCACCCTCACTCTGTCTTTGATCCTTATGGGGGACCGGCGTTCTTGCAGTTGCCAGGTGACCCATAGAGGATCTTCTAGCCTCTAAAAGGTCTTGGGATACTCTACGTTCAATGAGTGAAATACTCTGGTCTATAAAAGAGTTTGCCTTTGTTATGAAACTGTCTATAGGGCCAGTAAGTTGCCTTTTTTTGCCGTGGTCTTAGTTCTGGTTCCTCTAGGAGACATGCTTACAAATTAAGAGGTGTTATGAGATTTATTTTTAAACTAAGAGTTAGGGGGGTGGCCCAGCCCGGCCCTAATCGGCCTCTAACGGCCTAAAACGGCCCGCTCTTTGCCCGGTCTTCGCTCCGCGCTTCGTCCCGCGCGCGTCCCGCGGGCGCGGGGAAGGTGTCGATTGTTAACGTAGGCGCTGGGGGCGTGGCTTCCGGTGAGAGCTGGTCAGGTGACTCTGATTGGCCTCGCAGGGACTCCTGGGCAATGGAGTCCCTGCACTTTTGCTCGCAGCCCCGTTCAGCCTACGCAGCCCGCGCTCCCTCGCTGACCTGGTGAAGCGCGTCCCGCGAAGCGGGACCGGCAAACAGTGGAACAAGTGGCAGGAAGAAATCAGGGTAGGTCCGGTGATCCTCGCTTCTCTCGCTCTGTTAGGCTGTACAAACAAGTCCCACCAGTGAGCAGGCAACGGCCAGTATTCAAGGGTCCAGGCGCTGGGGGCGTGGCTTCCGGGGAGAGCTGGCCAGGTGACTCTGATTGGCCTCGCTGGGACTCCTGGGCAATGGAGTCCCTGCAATTTTGCTCGCAGCCCCGTTCAGCCTACACAGCCCGCGCTCCCTCGCTGACCTGGTGACCTGGGTCCCGCGAAGCGGGACCGGCGAAGAGTGGAACAAGTGGCAGGAAGAAATCAGGGTAGGTCCGGTGATCCTCGCTCCTCTCGCTCTGTTAGGCTGTACAAACAAGCATTTAAAAAACCTTAGAAATTCACTGAAAAAAACACAGGTTTCGGGGACGTTATAGTTAGGGATTAACATGTAAAAAAACCTTAGAAATTCACTGAAAAAACCACAGGTTTCAGGGACGTTATAGTTAGGGATTAGCATTTAAAAAACATTAGAAATGTACTTAAAAAACCATTGGTTTCAGGGGCATTATAGGTAGGGATTAGCATTTAAAAAGACATAGAAATTCATTGAAAAAACCATAAACTTCAGGGACGTTATAGTTAGTCAGACATTTCACCTGTACAAAATCAGAGAAATTCGGCAGTTATAACTCCTGCCCCCGCAATGCACTGCTGATGATGTCACATATTACATCACTAATGACATTGTCAGTGACATCACTGATGACATCACAGATGACACCTCAAATGACATCTCTGATGACATCATCCACGTGATCATCTGATGCACCTCCTCACACGCTAATATAACCTTTGATACACCCACTTCAAAATACAGACAACCAATCTCAAAACCATCAACAGACCAATACCAGTTAGTACATACCCGCTCACTGATTCATACGTCTACACACACACATGCTATGTTATTTTATAATGTACTTATAACACGTACAGATACTCAAGAGTGTGACCGGGCGGCAGTGACCTTGGCAGTGTGGAGCAGAGAATTAAATGGACATATTAAAGAAAAAGGTTTTTAGTTGTTTTTTTAAAAGCCTGCGGTCCTGAGTATTTTGCAGTTGCATAGGAAGGGAATTCCATGCTGCAGCTGCTTTAACGGAGAGGGAGTGACCCACCAGACGCATCTTGTGAAAACGGGAGACCACCACCGGTCGTTGAGTAGCTGTGCGCAGAGATCTGCTGGGGGCATAGAAAGAAAAGTGCTTCCTGTGGTACGTCAGCCCTAGACCATGCAGGGCTCTATGAGCTAGAGTGAGAGCTTTAAATTGTAATCTATGAACTACCAGGAGCCAATGCAGATCCCGCAAACGTCTGATGCTAGATCTTTCTGAGATATTAAACAGAGTCTGGCCACAGCATTCTGAATAGTTTGAAGATTTTTTAGCAAGTAGCCAGGAATGCCAATGTACAAAGCATTGGCATAGTCAATGCGGGATAAAATAAGGGCATGTGCCACCATTTCCATGGCTGACCTAGGTAACATAGGGAATAACTTTGCAAGTGATTTAAGAGTACCAAAGCAAACCCCTGTATGTTTGTTAATCTGCGCAGAAAACCTAAGTTCCTCAACAAACCAGACTCCGAGGTTCTTTGCTGGATTGCCCACTGAATTTGGCCATAGTTAGTCTGGAGGCCATAGGTTTTCTCTAAAGGAAGGAGGGAAAGAACCGTACAAGAGAACCTCCGACTTGTCCTTGTTGCACTTCAGTTGGGCACGTGCTAGCCACTTGAAAACAGACGAGAGACATTTCTGGGCCGTTTCCAATGACAAGTCATTTTCCTTCCAAGTAAAGAGGAGCTGGGTATCGTCAGCATACGCTGTGATCTTAGCTCCCAGCTCCTCCGCAAGAAAAATCAGGGGTGTTCTATAATTATTAAAGAGCAAAGGGATCAGAGTAGAGCCCTGTGGTACTCCTGTTGACATCTTCCTAGGGGCCGATGAGAAAGGTGCATCCAAACCTGCTGAGTACGATCCTCTAAAAAGGATTTCAGCCAATCCCAAGCGAGACCAGTAACGCCAATGTTAGAAAGTCGGGCAAGTAGTTGTTGATGGGGCACCGGAGCAAAGGCGGCAGAAAGGTCTAGCAAAGTCAAGGCCACCCTGCCAATCATGTCCAAGCACTCCCTAATTGCCTCCGCCATCTCCACAAGTGCCGTCTCTGTGCTGTAGGTCCATCCACTCACTAACGCATACAGTCACTCATTCATGCAGTCATTCATCAATGCAGCCTTTTAATATATCCTCTAATACGCCCATAGTAGACTCACACATACTGCTCACCCAAAGGGTTACTCAAACACCTAGTCTTTCACCCAAACAATCAATCACACTACAATGTACTCGCCTATACAGTTATACACACACACCACCTCACTTATTCATACAGATAGTACCATATATTTACTCTCTTCTACAATCACTGACATAAGCACACCCAATGAGCCTTCCTACAAAGTGCAAAGCATCATGGTACTTGTGGTGCTGCATGTGTATTACCCCCAGTGGATGTTGTTGCCACTCTCATAAATAAACACATTTTACCCTAGTGGGTTGATTTCAACTGTCTCACTTAATGTGCATAAGCACATACATACATCATACATACATAAATATACTTGGTCAATATGCAATGCTGGTGACTCTAGTTAACTGAAATTTGTGCACTAATCCAGATTTAACACAGGGCTCTTAATGAGCCCAGGACTGTGTGTGGGGTCATTTTTGCTCGCTATCAAGCTGCCCTGGGACTACATGCACCTGTTCACTTACCAGCTCTGCCTTCCCGTGCTACTTAGCGACTCGCGGCCCACGCTTCGCAGGAGCTGCTTGCAGCCACGGACTGTGTGTGGGGTAATTTTTTCTCGCCATCAAGGAGGGAGAAGAACTACATCGACCAGCTGCCCTGGGACTACGCGCACCTGTGCACTTACCAGCCCAGCCTTCTCTTGCTACTTAGCGGCTCGCGGCCCCCGCTATGCGAAGACCGGGCCGAGGGCGGGCCCGTCTGTGCCGGTCAGGGCCAGGAAGGGTCAGGGCACGGCTATCCCCCTTGGTCTTTTGTTTGAAGTCCCTTATTCCAGTCTCTCTCTAAAGCGAGTAAAGTAAGATTGATGAATGTAAGAGGACTGTGGGCACCCTAGAGGCCTTCTTGGTCAGAGCGGAATCTCTTCTCAGCCACGAGATTCAGTTAAGGGAACGAAGGCTTTCGCTTGACTCCACACTGTTCCCCTTAACTAGGGGGGAAGAAAACTGGAGTTCATTAACTCCGAGGGTTATAATCCAGCATAGAACCCCAAGTCTTAATTCATCACCCCTGCTTTCTTCCTCTAAAAACCATCTTAGTGAATTGAACCAGTCATTTTAAGAACAAGCAGGCCCACAAACCCGGAACCAATTAAAAACCAAGAAAGGGTCAAAAACATGCTAAAAGACAAAGGGAACAAAGGGGCAAGCTGCAGGGAGAAAAAAGGTCCTTCAAGAACCAATCTGTAAGGAAATGCACTCAGTAGAATCTCAAACGGATGTTTCTGACCACCTACACTCAGAACAATCAACTTCCCCGATTAAGGCCCCTGCCAAATAATCAACCGATTCAAACTCAACCATAGAAACGTTCATCAGGGGCCTTCTAGAAGTACATTCCAAGGCCATGATGACACTGGTGAGCACCCTTATTAACGAAAGATTTAGTACTCTAGAGCGTACGCTGGATCAACTAAAAGAGGACCTAGAGATCTATACAAAATTCCACAAAGAAGCGAATTTCAGTCCGAGATGCTAGGGTAGGCATACCTACACGAAACGAAGGCCTTAGGCAGAGCTTGCAGGAGGTCATGACAGCTGGAATAAGGGATCCACAGTCAGAAAGTCAGAAAAATCAAGACTCCGAGTCTAATAACTGAAGGATTACCCCCAGGGTAAAGTACAACAAAAGACATGATCTATCTAACAAGAACAATCAATCCATCCGTACATTACAATCAAACCCAGTAATTCTAGATCTTCCCCCAGCATCATGTTCTTGTGCTCTAATTCTCACGGGGGTTCCACCCCTGAAACAAGCTAAAAATTAAACCTGGTCATCGCTTCGAAATAAAGTAGTAGGTTGCCTGACAAAATATAAGCGAATCAATCCCTGCAACATTAACAAAATTCTTATGGTTCGCAGGGTGTGCTGGTTAGGTTCCTCGTTGAAAACAATCCAGGGTGACTGTATTGTTGTAAATTTCTGGTCCCCTCGAATGGTTCGCACTCTCTTAAACAATAAAGAGCTTATTTCCTCATCTGATCCAACCATCATGGCCGTCCCTTTGGGATACTTTTACAAACCAATAGTAAATTTTAGGGGAGAAAGAAATGGTTCAGTCATAACCCAAAACAGGTTTAACCAGCTATCATCTCTAGAAGAAATAGCTTGACCATCAACGGCTGAGTACGGGCCCACACCGAGATTAAAGGAAGTTAATAGTAGGGATAATCCTTACACTACATCTCAAAACTCTCCAGCGAGTATAGCCAGGGCAAAAATGTATCCATCCAAGTCACCGGTCCTTATTATGAACCCCCTAGAACAGAACTACATAGCCCTGCAGTCTAATTCACCCATCGATTCCATAACTCAGAACAGATTATATAATATTTACCTTACGCCAAATTTGGCCACGCAGTTCGATCGCATGCAGGGAAACGTAGAATCTAGCCATCTAGCAGCTCCCCCTCCTGTCGCACCCATTGAGAGAGGGACCCCTTTCAATATTATCTTCTGGAATGTTGCAGGCCTTCTTTCAAAGGTCAACATGGATGAGTGGCTTAATTTTGTTCGGGAATATGACCTAATTTGTTTACAAGAAACATGGGCAGTTTCCCCTGCCCATTTAAATGGTTATAAAACCTACTTTTCCCCCACTACTCCATCTTCTACGGGACGAGCTAAAGGACGGCTAGTGGTATATGTCACCAACCTAATTAAATCTCGAAAAATTATGGCCCTAAAAACCGAGCCCAATTATCAGATAATTCAATCGACATAAATAACATGGACCCCATCTTGAAAGTCAATTTCTATAACAGTTTATCTCAAATACAGCTACTTGTTATTTTTAATGCAGTTTGCACCTTCCTTTTAGATTTTAATATTAAACATCAAGGAAAAATCCATATATTCATTTGAGGAGGCGATTTTAACCTGACTCTTTGCTCCCATAATGAAAATAATTTATGTGGACTAACAGATGAAAACGGCATAAATATTACTCATTTCACCCACTCCCAAAGTGGAGTTTGTTTAAATGAGTTGATTTTGACCCTTCAATTAACTTTGGCTAATGAAACTGTTTCTACCATGGTCCCTTTGAAACCAACTTTTCATGGACATGGGGCATCTACTTGTATTGATTTTATAGTCTTAACAAGTACCGCTTCCTCCCTTACTGTAAGTTTTCAAACTCATAACTCCGAATATAGTGATAATTTTCCCATATCAGTCTTACTCTCCCTTCCTATGTTAGGGAAAAGGAATAAACGGTGGGATATTTACCTAGAAGAAGCTGTAAGATTGGGTAGATTAAATGGTTACGCCTTGAAGTGGGCAAAACTTGATCCAGTAGTAATAACGGAAAAAGTTGTAAAGAACTCCTTGACAGAAATAAATATGTGTTTGGCAGGTACATCCTCACCACAGGAGATCATTGACAACTTTTTACTAGTAACCACCTCTATCCAAAAAGCCTTAACTTCAAATGTCAAAAGAACGAAAAATAAACAAGCTGGTTGGTTTAATTCGATTTGTTCCAAAGCTCATTCAAACTTGAAAAATGCATTAAAAGCGCCAGACAGGGATAGAAAAGAGATCACTCACTTGAGGAAAAATTTTAACCAAGCTATAAGGACAAGAAAATTAGAACTAAAGGATGAATTATGGGCAGACCTGCATAAAAGCTGCCGTCTAAACGATAGTGTCGCTTTATGGCAAGGGATAAATTCTCCTTTTTTTATAGGTTCCAGAGACATAAATAAATTAGAGGTTAGCATAGATGAATCGTCTTGGATCGCCCATTTTTCAAACATGTTTGGAATTGCAGAAAACCCTAATATAGATCAGTCCGCCGGAATGTTGGAACTGGCTAGTATTATTCTTCCATTCACTCCACTGGCTTTGTATTTTTCGTTAATCGAATTGGAGAATGCATTAATAGCCAGCAAAGGTCGTAAGGCCCCTGGCCCTGATGGGGTCCCAGTGGATCTCTACAAATTCAATCTAGACCTCTGGGCCCCCATTTCATTAAGGGTATTGAACGCTACCTGCAAAATTGGCCTTCTAGACTCATGGTCACAATCTATTCTTATTCCAATATTTAAAAATGTTGACCGCTCAAACCCAACTTGTTACCGTCCTATCTCCTTACTGGACTCATTCGGAAAAACGGTGGACCATATTATTTTAGATAGACTACAGTCCTGGTCCAAAGAAAATCAGATAATATCCGATATCCAGTACGGTTTCAGGGAAGGTTTGGGCACTGTTGAGCAGGTGTTAAATTTGTCACTAATAAAGGGGAAATACGTGGACGCAAAAGGAGGGAGTCTTCGACTGGCCTACGTAGATCTTACAGCTGAGTTCGAATGTGTGGGCCATTCAAACTGCACTGGGAGTTGACGACCTGTTCGTAAAATTCCTTCGAAAATGTACTCTAATGCCTCAGCTAGAGTGAGGCTAGGGGTGAACTGACTGATTCGTTCAGAGTAGAGAGGGGGGTCAGACAGGGTTGTGTTATGGCCCCTTCCTTTTTATCTTATACACAAATGGTCTAGAATCAGCAATGCCGGAGGGGGCAAAGGATCTACCCCTAACGCAGCAACGTCCGATTCCCGCACTCCTCTATGCGGGCGATGCTGTGACTATAGCCCGCACTTCCATCGAACTCCAGCGTTCTTTGTCTCGTTACCACCTATTTATGGCAAATCTTGATCTAAAAATGTATGTTAACCAACTTTCATTATGAGCTGTGGTAAAAGAGGTGGTAAAGGGATGAAGATCTATATTAATAACTCTAGTGTAGAGAACACCACCACATATCCATACCTGGGCATACTGATAGATGAAAAAAGGCACCTGGAAAAAAGCCTTTAAGGCCAGAAAACTTCAGTTCTTAAAATCTACTGTGGCTCTGGTAAAGTTTACACAGAGATTGGGAAAAAGAGCACCAGAGGAACTGATAAGAGTATACCAGGCCAAATGTATTAGTACGGCCACCTACGGGGCCGGGGTGTAGAGCTATGTTCAGGCTGAATCCCTCCAAACAGTGGAGAACAGCTTTCTGAGGTTCCTTCTTGCGGTTCCCCGGAGAACATCCACGTTCAATTCCCACCTTGAGTTGGGTTTCCCCTATATTACTGATCTCATTAAGGCGGAGCCCATACTCCTGTGGCACAGCATTTGGACTTCGGATAAACTGTTCTTTTCTCAAAGTATAGTAAGGGATTGTCTCGAGCTAGACAATGTTTCAAAGATTGGATGGCTCCATTACGTAAAAAGTTTTTGATTGATATGGGCTTAGAGCAATTCTACCTGAATCCCTCAGAATTGAGTGATATCAGCAGGACAGTGTTGAAAACAAAATATTTATCCCATCTAGTGGAGCTCCGCTTATCTGCTGTAGCCCGCAAACCATCCACCCAGCACTCTTTATCAATCCAAACCTCACTGCTGATACACCCATATCTAACCTGGCCTCTAAGTAATTACGATAGATTTTTGTTGACCCGATTCAGGCTAGACATAGTCTTCAGGTTAACCACATTCCCTCAAGTAAATGATTGGTCGCAGTTCCTTATCCAGTGCCCCTGCGACGGTATTTCCTCCCAATCCACATTACACATGTCCCTTTTCTGTAAATTTTATTCAGAGCCGAAAAAGTGTTACCTTGTACCTATTTTAAAAAGTCTCGGCCTACGTCAATGTCGCCCAGCCCTTTTGGCTCTTCAACATTTAGAGCTAAATGCCTAGACGCATCAACCTTTTTAGGAAGTGCAAACGGTGCGATTCGCAAAAATCGGCCTTTTGCACTTCCTAAATTGGTTTCTGGGATGCATCAAGCATTTTTGGAAAATCGTTTTTTTTTTGCGAGTTCCAAAAATGCAATTGCTTTTAAGGAATCGCAAATTTGCGATTCCTTAAATGCAATGCATCATTCTCAAAACATTTGCGATTTTCCAAATTGCAAATGCAAATTACCACGAAGTTGAACTTTGTGGTAATTTGCAAAAAGTTTAAAAACTCACAAATATGCATTTTTTAAACTGTTAAGTTACAGACACACATGTCCTTAGGACATGTGTGTATGTAACTTACATGTAAAAGTGCATTTCATAGGTGCAGGGGGGGGTCCTTTGGACCCCCCTCTCCACCCTTGAAAGGCTTTGTTGAATTCCGATTTCAAATTGCGAATTCGCAATTCCCATTCATTCTTATGGGCATTTCAGCCCATAGGAATGAATGGGAATTGCGAATTCGCTATTTGAAACTCGCAATTTTATTGCGATTCGGTAAAAATTGCGATTTTTACCGAATCTCAATAAAATAGCGAAATTAATGATGCATTGCCATTTGCGATTCCTTATTTGCGATTCCTTATTTTTCGCAAATAAGGAATCGCAAATGACAACTTTGATGCATCTAGGGGTAAATCTCTTGCCCTCTCCATTGTCAGGTTTTTTTTAAATTCTGTATTAGACACAGAAAGAACCTCTAACTGTATTCTGGTATTCTGGTGGTTTTTTTTCCTGTGACATTTTTTTAAACCTTATTGTTGAATATCTTGGAATTGGTATTTTATAGTGAACATGTACGCCTTTGTTCTTGATGAATGTAGGGAGAAAATGACGCAGCTGCGGAGGCAAGGGGCTTGTAAATAAGCCCCTGGGTGCCTAGGTCACAATTTCTAAAACTGCAATCAAGTGGAAACGTGAGTGGAGAGAAGGCTTATACTGAATTCTCATTTTTGGCGCATGCAAAATGGCAGCATCCAGTAAACGATCAGAGACAATCCAAAGAAGGCTTGAGCCATCAAATGGAAAAATCTCCGAAATAAGTTTGCTGGTTTTGAAGCGAATGCTTTCTTCCATTTCAAGCTGGTTGCTAATTGCTCTCCCTTGCACCTGAGGATCGCTTCCTCCGTTGGTGTACAGAGATAAATCAAACTTTCCTGCTTGCACCTGGCCATAGTCAAGTTAAATGATAAGAAATTATGACAAAACGTGTTAAGTTATTCTGTGATTAATATCAGTTTTGAACCCCTAGTGATTTTCGAAAATGGATTTTTGTTTAAGTTCAACTTCCTATTGTGCTAATGTGTAAGAAGAATAGCACGCATGAAAGTCGTTGTGGTGTGTTTCCCATTGACGCTTTAGATGCCAGTGAGACAACAATGGGACTCGGAGAAGGTGTACTCTACCAAAAGTAACCACTCTTGAAAATTATTGGTCGTACAAAATCTTGTGCACGTTAGGGGGCAGATTTATGTTAACTGGCGCATCCCCAGGAATGCGCCAGTTAATGTGCGCCACAGTGCGCCACAGCTCCGCCACCCATGGTGCGCCGCATTTATAATGCGGCGCACCATGATGCAAAAACGGCACAGATGCGTGACGCATCTGTGCCGGAAAGGTGGCGCATTGCTGGAGTTGCGTCGCAAGCGCGACGCAGCTCCAGCAAGGCTCGGGGTGCCCCATCTACACAATGCTGCGTCAAGACCTACACCTGCTTCAAGCAGGCCCAGGGTTTTGACGCAGCATTGGCCTGAAAGTGACTGAGTGAAATCTCATAGATTTCACTCAGCCACTTTCAGGAGGCGTTCCTGCGCAAGAACGCCCCCCACTGCGCAGGAACGCCTCCTTATGGCGCAGGGCTTTACAACGTGACGCATCTCCTAGATGCGTCACGTTGTAAATAGGGCGCATTGTTTGCGCCGCCGTTGCGTCAAATAAAGTGGCGCAATTGCGGCGCAAAGAGGCGCAAGAGCCTCATAAATCTGCCCCTAGGTACTCTACTTAATGCAGTGTGAAAATATGGTGAAACATCCGCATTATACACCTTTCCGCAGAAGCAATTCAGCACATCTTTGTGCACTGTGGGGTAGATTTCCTTATGTTTGCAGGAGCGCTCCTATGGTGAACTGCACTTTACAGCTGCGGCCCCGACTGTCCCACTGCTTTAGTTTATCTGAAAGTTGGAACTTATCCTTGCCCATAATATTAGTGTTGGCAGATCACCACTGAATGGTGAGATCTCCTTTTGAAAAGAGAATAGATGTTTATTTTATAATTATCTGCCTGTCGTTCACTTCAGGTTTTATTTTCTTATATACAGAGTTACACAAGTTGCAATTTTCCTACACGTAAGTCAAACATACAAAGCACAGTAGGAAAACATAGTGGAATAGTTCGATGCATTATTATTACTATCCATATTCTGTGACACTTACAAAATAAATGCTCCTTTCATGATGAGAACACAACATGCGTTGCGTTAACAAAAGCTAACACTGTTGTCAAAACATAAAATGAAGGGGATGCTTTGTCTTCAGGTGCAAATTAGGCAACACGTCCCTTCTCAAAAGAAATACTAGCTGCTTAGGTCGCAAGCTGAATTTGATGGAAAAGAACAAAGGGGCATGTTATCAAGAAGGGCGTTAAAATTATCGCCGCTTTAGAGGCAGAAAACTGCAGCTAAAGCGGCGATAATGGGCTTGATAACATGCCCTTGCGAATTCCAATAGAAGCCCAGGTTCACACCAGAACCAGGGCTTCTATGGGAATTCCCAAGGGCATATTATCAAGCCCATTATCGCCGCTTTAGCGGCGGTTTTCTGCCACTAAAGCGGCGATAATTTTAACAGCGTTTCTTGAATATATGCCCCAAGATTATTTCAATTTGCCAGGAAAAAAAGCATATTTTTTGTCTTTTTAAAAGTGTATATGTTTCTCCCACAGGTAAAGAACATGGAGGCACCAGGACTGGAACCCTGTCTCAGACACCGGAGCAATAGGCTGCAAGGGTGGGTCAGTAGTGTAGTTCCAGGGCCAAGGACAACTCCGTAGGCAGAGCAGACATAAGGCACCAGTTATCAGGGAGCTCAACACTGGGCGGGGCCAACAAATATGTAGGAGAGAGTGTAGGTTAGGTAGATCACAAAAGAATAAAAAGAGGGCCAAGTGCACAAAAATTCATCTTCATGATGCTCTACGGAAAGCAGTGGTGATGTCTGGGACAAGAATTAAGTCTGGGCACCAAAATAAGAGCAGCCCCCATTAGTGAGCCAGAAAGCTAAAAGAAGAAGTGACCCAAATTTGCAAATCATGCCATATTTGAATATGTAAAGACACACTGTTTGGGTAATTTGCAAAGTAAGGGAGATTGCTTTCACTTGTGCTATCTGTAGGCAAGGTTTGGCAATATCAGAGAAATCAACTGAAAAAAACAGGCTCATTTGGCCACAATACAGGCCCAGAAACTGCTAAAAACCAGCCCACACACTGATCTGTAAGACCAGCCCATCAGGCACTGCCTGATTGCCCTATAGACCAGTCCGACACTGTATAAACCCACACAAAGTGACATCTCAGCAGTCTCGTAACCATGTGCAATTCCCTGGTGAGTGTACTGGAATCTCAACCTTTGTGCAAGTGGCTGTCCAACAAGGATCAGACTTGGTCAGATCTCAAACAGTCTCCCCATAAAGTTATCAGCTTTATCCACCTCTATGACTCCACCCTGCCTCTAAAAGGAAGGTGGTTTCCCATACCCATATGCAAAAATGATCTCACCACAAATCCTTCCGGTCACTGTTGCTGATATTGGGCGTACGTCATCACAGCCAAGAAAAAACACATGCACATCAGTCACTGGTGATGCACCAGTGCTTTTCCCCACTGGGATTGGCTATAATGAGACACTTGTCTCAAAGTTCCGCCCAACCAGCAGACAGTGAGCATAAAGCCCTCGAAACCATCAGCGCCATGCCAGAATGTTTCCAGCAGAACAGCCCAAAACTGTCATCATTTTCATATAAAGGGCCAGAAATGTTAACCATGGCAACAGAATAATCATTGGGCTTCTCAAAATTGCTGGTAGAAGATCGACCCCTATGAGCAACTCGAGGTAGCTGGTACTTTTACTGATTAAGCTCTTCCACTCTTTTCTACTTAAGGCTGAATGTAAATATTTTTTATATTTTATTTTGTTGGACTTGACCCTTTTTGCAGGGTCATCGGAAAACATTTTGCCTTCCTCCTCTATTTTTCTGACCTGTTGTTGGGTGTTTTAGGACTCTGGGCACTTTAATACTGCTGTTCAGTGCTAAAGGGCATGTGCTCTCTATGGTAACCTTGGTAAGATTGCTTTACACCTGTTTGGCAAATTGTATTTACCAATCAGTCCCTTGTACAGTGGTATCTCATATGACCAGGGCAAGTAAAATAAATGCTACTAGTGGGCTTGCAGCAATGCTTGTGCCTACCACCAAAGTAGGCTTTCAAACCTGTCTCAGGCCTCTGCCACTGCAAGGCCTGCGCACACAGTTTACTGCCACTGTGACATAGCACATAAAGTGGTTGCCACGTCTGTGACTCCCCTTTTACTACATATAAGTCAACCCTAAGTTAGGCCCTAGCTAGTCTATGGGCAGGATGCGGTGTAGGTAAAAGGTAGGATATGTGCCTTACCTGTGTGGCATGCCCTGGTAGTGAAAACAGCCTATTTGGTTTATCACTGATGTGAGGCTGCCCTCTCATATGAATGCTTTAGGGATTCTCTGACAAATGCTTCAGTAGTAATTCCTGACATGAGAGGGGTAGCGTGATCATGTTTGGTATGTTAGGAATAGTGGTGATAAATGCTGCATATTGGTGTTCGCAGATTTATTATTACTATTTTAGAAATTACACTTTTAGAAGTAGGCATTTCTGTGTGCTATGTGTCTTTGGGCCTGTCTGTTGTGTATTGACTGATTTGCCTTGGACTGGGGTTGGGGAGGTGCAGTGGCTCCAGAGAGTTTGGATGAGTCAGAGCTAGGCTGAAAATGCCTGGTCTTCATTTGGAGTGATGGGAGGAGTAGCACTTGCACCTGAATAGGGCTGTGCCTGCCTCCACAATGATGGCTCCACCCCCCTGCGGTGTGTCTCGGGCCAGGGCTTACACTTACTATGGGGAGTGTTGTGCACTGAAAAGATATTTTTAAGTGCCCCCCAGAACTGGTTTGGACTAGGCCCAGGGCCCTGTACCAGGGCAGAAAATAGAATTTATAGAATTTGTGCACTATAATTGTTGCAGAGGGGACCCCATGTCTTTTGAGCTGGCTTGGTGAAGAGGACACGGAGTAGGCTGCTGTACACCAAGAGGAACCACCTTGGAACTAACCTATTCTTTTGGGGGAGTCTAATATAAGGTTTGCTCCTGTGCCTTGGAACCCTTGTGTTGGCCTGCCTGGCTGCACCCTGCTAAATAAGTCCCTGGTGACCTCCCAGGAGTGCAGACTCTTGCATTGGTATTTGTCAGGGCTTGTGGCCTTAAGACTAAGACTGATGAGTGTACTGTGAATTGCCTGAGCCCCAATTGAGGGCTCCTGCTCATTACAGCATGCGGAGCGCTTCATCGTTCCTGCGTCCCTCAGTGCTGTCCCTGTACCTCAGAAACGTGTGGTGGGCGCTTGTTGAATTTATTTTCCAGGAGCCCGAGAAGAGGGATTCCACCTTGATTGTGGCAGGCAGGAGTGAAGGAAGAACCACTTGTGTTGCCGGAAGTCAGGCGAAAAATGCCTGGTCATGGGCGGGACTCCTGTGAGGAACAGGAGAGCCCCTGTGCTGCCTAATCCTGTTTTTGGGCAGGTCCGGTGAAGTAATCGAGTCCGAGCCTCTGGAGCTCCGTGTGCATCCCAGGACATATGCAGCAAAGAGAGTCGTCGCTTTTGAGCTTACTTAACCAGGCGTGACTGAGCCTGGTTGTGGTAGCGGGGCCGGTGGCGAGAGTGAGCCAGAGCCTTACGGGCTTCCTGGGTGCTCAAAGAAGACCGAAGCCTCGTGGACTCCATTCTGCAGCTTCTAACCTCCCCCGCTTGGTAGAGGGAGAGACAGCCCACTAATAGCAGACAGGTTCACAAGTGAGACCAACGGAAAGTGGCAGTACCGGGGTATCTCAAAGGGGGAGCCGGATATCTATGAGAACAGCTGTACATTGTGTATGAGGGGGACCTCATGAGGTCTTCTTGTCAATAGCGGCACCTCGTACTTGGGGGCCCACTGTTATCAGACTGCCTCATTTGTTGTAGGCAGTCCCACTGCATGTGTGCGGGACTCCCAGGGGGCCATTGCTTCAGTGGAAGGTGGCTGTGTGTTAGGTGAAAAGGCTCGGTGTGGGACCTACGCGGAGGCCCTTGATCAGGATAATGCAGTAAGGTGATGTTCTGGTTCCCAATGTGTGCCCTCTAAAGTTTTGATCTTATAGTTTTGCCCTGGTGTAATTAGGATGTGTTGCTGTTGCTCAAACCTTGTAAATATCAGGAAGGGGCCCCCATGTGTGCAGTGATGATGATATGTGCACTGCTACAAGTGCCTACAAGGGTGCACTGCTAACTATGTTTATGCTTAATGCTTGATGCTAAGTGGGGTGTTTCTGACAATGGCCCAATTCTTCTGGTGATTTATGTAGTACATGTAAGGTCATGACAAGTGCCTGGTGGCACAGTATATATGTGATGGTGTTCTAATGTGTTTTATGGATAATGCAAAGGCTATTTTTATATAACCTTGTGTGGAGTTTATTTTGTGGTGTGTCACTGCTGTATGAGTAGTCAGGAATAAGCCTGACGGCTCTGCCAAGCTACCAAGGGGGTGAGCAGGGGTTATCTTCAGTGTGTAGCTCCATTGCCCTGACTAGAATAGGGGTTTCTGCACATGCCCTAGCCAACCAGATATCTCATTCCTAACATATTGTATCCTTGTATTTCATTTATGACTCCAATGAGGGGTGTGGAAGCTCTAACTACATGGATTGCAAGCTTCACCATGCAGAGTGTGTGGTTGGAAGGTTCTTGTTTGCATTTTGATCTTAGGTGGAAGTGTTCATGTTGTGCATGATTATCACTGAGGTCTGGAAACTTTGTTGTGGGATGCAGCACCTTGTGGTATGATGAGTGAGATTACATGAGAGGCAGGCCTGCAAATTATAACCAAGTCAAAGTATGCTTTATTCGAGATTTCACTCATAAAAGCAAGACATACAATAATTAAAAATTCAATTAAATTTACAGTTCATTGTTACGAATACTAAGCATACTATTTACAAATTTTGACTCAAATAAAAACCTGTGCGATATTCAATGCATGACAGGATAAAATAGATTTAAAAAGTACAAAAAGGATAAGATATCATAGATTAAAACAGTTTATAGTAAATCCATTAATAAGATATAAAAATGCAGAGAAACAATCAAAACAGAGAATAATCAAATGACTAGCAGTCTCTGTCTAATCGACCATGCCCATCCTAAGTATTTAGCAGTGGCTATTACTATCCATGTTAAAGTGCTAGTGCATATTACACGTAGAGCAATTGTACTCCTGATTTCCCCCAAATTCCTACACATCGGTACTAACCACACACGTCTAGGGTCAGAGTAGGCCGGGCAGGTGAATAGAAGATGGCCCGTTGTTTCTTTAGCCAGACCACACGCAGGGCATATATCACTCAGTCCACCATCCCATCTGGCTGTCAAGGATATAAGAGGAAGTGCTCCTACTCTCAGTTTAAACAAGAGCTTTCTGTCACCAGGCCTGGTTATGAGATCCCAATAGGGTTCCAAGGAAGGATACAATTTAACATCTAGGAAATTCTTAGTCATAGATCCTAAACCAGAGCTACCCCAAGCACGGGATGCTATATTCTCCCAATAGATTTCTTTTAGCACCTTTTTTGTTGAAAAGGTTGCTCCTGCTGGGTCATCCCAAAGTGCGCTCATACCAAGCTCAGACAAAACTCTCTTTAGCAATTTGAGCCACTCATTTTTATGGAATGTGTCTAATTTCATGATGTCTAAGAACCCTGTGGCGTAGTGAGAGAGCTCCGGTGTAGTCCAGAGTCTACACCAGTACAATAATGGGCGAAGCCTGGCCAGGTCTGTGACAGCTTTTCTGCCTAGCTCATACCTAAGAGGCAACAAGGGAGTGCTCTTAGGAAGACCAGTAATTGCCCGTAAGAACTTGTTTTCCGATGATTGGAGCAAAGATAGTTTCTCGAACCCCCAAAGCTCTGCACCGTAAAGGGCTGATCCGAGGGCCTTTGCTTCATACACCTGGAGGGCGGGCTTTACAGGTTTCTTTAAAGATTTTCTATGTTCAGAGCTAATTGCACCTGACAGCTGCCTATGCCTTAGTGTATTAATATCTATATGCTGTCCCCAGCCATTCTTATTTGAGATATGAATACCGAGGTAGGTAAAAGTATTCACCACCTCTAGGGGACGGTCATTCATAATGATTTTTGATTTAAAACTTCGGTGGGGTTAAAAATCATCAGTTTAGTCTTTGCTACATTAACCTCGAGCCCATGCTCCTTACAAAATAAATCAAAAATAGACAAAGCATGCTGTAGACCACTTGGAGTTTTTGATAAGATGAGCGTGTCATCTGCAAACATTAAAATAGGCATTTTTAAGCCAGCTAATGAAGGGGCGTCTACCTCTGCAGATTGCATACGTGCAGCCGCACCATTAATATATAGTGTAAAAAGGGTAGGTGCCATTGCACAACCTTGCCGGACTCCCCTCTCCACCGGAAAATCCTCTGTCACCATCCCCTGGCCTCCCCACTGTATTTTGGCATAGGTTGTTGTGTGGAGCCCCATTACCAGTGTCAGTAATTCAGTTGGTACACCCAGGTCCTTTAAAACAGACCACAGCTTCAATCGTGGAACTAGATCGAAGGCAGCCCGCAAGTCGACAAAAGCCGCATATAGGCTGCCCCCACCCAGGACCACGGTCCTCCACTGCAGCAGGCTGAAACGGAAGACCTGGTCTACCGTACTCGTGGACCTGCGAAATCCTGCCTGAAAGGGAGACAAAGCATTGTTTTCCTCCTCCCAATCTAATAACCTATTCACGATCACACGCCCTACTATCTTTTGGGAAGTATCAATAAGGCTTATAAGCCTGTAGTTGCCAGGCTGGGATCGATCACCTTTCTTAAAAACAGGTATTATTACCGCACCTTTCAAGGATATCGGTACATCGGCACCCCTGGCAACAGCATTAATAATTAGACAGATGTATTTGCACCAACGTTCCTTATCATTGATAAAGACGTTCCTTATCATTGATAAAGACGTCGGCTGGTACACCGTCCAATCCAGGGGCGCGCCCACTGGCCACAGAATTCAGAGCAACCAAAATCTCTTTAGGACAGAAAGAATTTTCTTTGAAATGAGTTGGAGTTATAATTGCTGCAGTAGGGACTTGGGTTATTTCCGCATACTGCATTTGGAAAAATTTTACCCATTCCCCTTCTGGAACATTGTTGTTTGGAGGGTCAGGAAAACCCTCCCCTCCCCACTTCACAAGATTCCAGAATAATCTAAAATCATTTCTCTCACTGGCTCTTTTAAGTTCTGCCCAGTGGTGCTCATCCCAAGCTTTTTTTGCCTTTATTATAGTATTTTTATATTCCCTTCTGGTAGTTTGTATAGCAGTGGCCTGTCTCTCTTTTAAAGCAACACCCAGGGCAAGTCGTGCATCACGACAACAGTGATTATACCATCCTGGATGTTTAGGAGCTCTTGAGCCGTTGTTCTTTACAGGCTTAAGAAAGTAGTTCTTTATTAAAGAGAAAAGAGTTTCATGGATTTCAACCACACTACCTAAACCTGAGCAAGAGGACATATTATCTTCCAGGGCTAATATTGCCTTGTCAGCCTCGGCATTAATGTTCTCCATGGCCTGCAAGTTAGTCACTACATTAGTCCATCTCAGCCTTTGCATGTCATTCGTGGGGACGATCAAAGGTGGGGTAGAAGATATGGTACCTAAGGCCCCATTAGAAGATGGCCACCATTTATGTCCTGTACACAGTGGATTATGATCACTTTCGCACCTTATCACAACCTCCATATCACATACTAACGGCCAGAGTTCCAGGCTACAAAGTACGTATTCAATTTGACTTCTGTGCCGCCCATTGTCAAACGTCATTGCCCCATGCTTATAACTCGAAGTCCTCCCATTTAGTGCTCTTAGACCATTTTCAAGACACATAGCATTTAATCCGATCACATCCTCTGTCCATCTGACAAATGATTTCAACTCCAATTTGGGAACTCCCCATTGCCAATCCACATCATCACCAAGGAAGTTCTCATCTGTGGCTAGGGGTTAAAATGTTCGATTGAAATCACCAGCAATGATAATGTTTTTATCTTGGGAGTAACTCTCAAGTAGGGAACCCAAGGCCGCTAAAACCTCTAGCCTCCCATTCCTGGTACTCCTAGCATACACATTCTAGACAATCAAACCCAAACTATCCAAGGTCACTCTAATTAGTTGGATGTCGTTATGGCGAGTGTCCATTACTTTAATGTCCAATTTCAATGACTGGCGGACCCAGATGGTAAGTCCACCCATAGGTCTCCCCTTAAGGTCCTTTAGTGCAGGGACAGAGTAGTTCAGAAATCCTTGTGCAAAAGCTGGATCACAGCACCAAGTTTCCTGAAATATACACAGATCACAGGAATTGATAAATGAAACCCAATCACCAGAGTCAAGTTTTGAGGCGAGACCAGCAATGTTCCATGAGAGGAATTTCCCCCCTTGACCTTACTGCCATCCAAGGGCTTGGGTAAAAGGTCAGCCTCATTGACCAGTGGTAGATCTTGAACGACCAGATTTTGCAAATCATTGTGGTGGATAGAGTGGATAACATTCTTGTTCGTAAGTCCAAGCTCTAGATTATCCTTGGCCAAGAGGGCCACATTCCTTATTATACCTTTGTCAAGGGTAGAGGGATAGAGATTTGCATTCTTAAGGGCTGTCTGTAAATGATGCCTATCTAGTGGGGCAACACTCAATTCAGGACCACAGACCTTGTTTTTTCTCAGAGGGAACGTACTCTCAATTCCAGCTGGGGCCCTTCCTTTCAGACTAGCAACTGACTGAGATGGTGATGGTTGTCAATCGATGTCATTTAGGCCAGAATCAGACTTCCCTATTGTACGTTCCAAGGTAGCAGGGATGGGTATTACAGTATGGGGGCATGTTCTCCTCAACTGTATCTGAGTTTGCGATGGACCACTACATCTAAATTCCAAGGTAAAAAGATTTTCTGCAAGGAAAGAGGATTGCAATGTTAACTCTATAGAGTCGCTGGCTAGGTCAGGGCGGCTCAATCTTCTCGCCTCTATGATGTCTTCCCTAATCACTGAATGGCATCCTCTGACATGGCGCAGCCAGTGGATGGCTTTGTTTGTCAGAGAATCCGGGTGCTCTCTGTTTCCATATACTGGATTTGTTAGTTTTGGAACATTAGTCAAGTATATTATATTTTTATTTTTGTTAGGGTCATTTTTGTAATGAAGGTTCATTTTTATTCCTGCCCCTTGAGTTAATGAACCATCAGTCATATTGGGCGAGTTTAGTTGGGGCGCAACTGGCCTCTTGACAGTTTGGCGAGTTAATAAACCCTTCCCCATGCTTTTAGGGCTTCAGGGAGGTAAGCCAGTGCCCCTCACTTTCTGCACAGAATTTCCTGAGTTTAAATCTGTGGTTTTCCCCGTTATCTTGGCATTAGATTGATTTTCCCATCTACCTTGCGGAACTTAGATCGCTAATTTTACTTGTGATTGGTTTACATATTAGCTGCCCCACCTTGGGTTTTGGATTTAATGAAGCCATATTTGTTTCCGAAATCTGGGTGGTAAGGTTAACAATTATTTTCCTTAGTGCCTCTATTTCGTCTTTTAATAAAATCACCAAGTTGGATAGAGTGCCAATATCCATAGGCGATGAGTTGCCACTGTCACTATCACTGATGTTAATAATAGGAGGGAGGTGCTCATTATGAACCTCTGCTAAAACTGCTAACCTGTTACCTAGAGGGATATGAGGGGCTATTACAGTTTGTTCAATCTCATACTCCGGATCACCAAGGCTGGGCCCTGTTGCATGAGTAGGAGGTTCGTTCAGCTTATTAGGGCATACCTCTAGAGGGATCTCTAAAATCTCCTGACTTTTCCGCTTCCGTTTGGCTTTAAACATGGCCGGTATTTTCAGTTGCTCATTGGAGAGGTTATGTATGTCTGGCTTGTCCCCTCCCTTGAGTAGCTCAGGATGATTAGTATCGAGGATTTCCCTCCACTCCTCCACAAGTATGTCAATGCGGTCTATTACATCGCTATTGGCAGGGTGATTGACCTTTTTACCTAGTCTTTTCTTCTTGCAGAGTTTTTGGACATTGTCTAGCCCATTTCCCCCTTCCATCAATTTTCGTTTCCCCATGTAGCCAGCAGAATACTAATATAATATTGTGTAGTCCAAATATAACCCAGTATTATACAGAAGGGACAAATGTCTTACGGGTAGTTGGCTAGATGTCAGCGATATGGCCCGTCCCGTCCCTGGTCGTCCCCGGACGGCCACAGACGGCCCGCTCTCTGCCCAGGCTCCACCCAGCGTCGCCCGCGCGCGTCCCACGAGGCGGGAGCCCCAGGCCGGTCTTAAGCGGCTCCGGGCGCGGGATCCTGAGGCGGCTGTTCGAGATCAGGGGACGCTGGGAAGTGTAGTTTTTCCCCTCGCTCTCTAATCGCAGCGGCCGCGATGTCCTGTGCGGCGGCGGAGGAGAGCGGAACTGGTCAGCTGGATGTGTGGGATACCGGGCTGGCAGGCAGGTGAAGGGTCCTTTATGGCGTGCTTTGGTGCCCACTTGTTCGAACACCCCCAAATTATAACCGTTATAAGAATTGAGGCATACAGGCAGGTATACAGCACCAGGCTAGGCATAGTGGCAGTCAGGGCCGGACTGAGAACCCAAAACAGACCAGGCAATTTTCTCGGACCAGCCCCTGGGGAAGCACTGCCCGGCCCCAGTAGGCTGGAAATACTCACTTGCTGCTTTTGTTAGTAGGTGCTGATATTGCAACACTGCTGCAAAACCGGACCTGTTAACAAAATTGGCCCCAACCAGTGCAATGGGCTCCCACACCCCTCCAGTCTCCTGGGGAAAGGCCCGCTATGGCCAGTCCGGCCCTGGTGGCAGTGGAGTACTATGTGCATGTACACCAAAAAAGGGGGAAATCTGAGATGGATCAGTATTCCATATGGCATCATGCATCAGGTTTATATGGTATTGAATGAGTACAAGGATGTCAAAAGGGCAAAAACTAGATTTGGTCCCACACATTGTAACCATGTCCTTTTTTTAAGACAAGAAAGATGCTTACTGCAGAACAAATACACCCCATGGAGGAGGACGAAAGAAAGGAAGTTGAAGGGCAATCAAGTCTCCAGCCTAAGCAGAAACTACACAATATTTAAAGGCCCAAATTCCACCTACTCCTGCTAGGCCAAAGGAAGCCAATATTTTGTGTAGGCATTAGCACTCCATGCCTCGAGGTATGCAACATTTGCATAACTTGCTTTTGTGTGATTATTAAATGTTTTTCAAAAATTACATGAAATTATGCCTAATGTTTCACATAAGGCGTATTTTTTTTTTAAAAATAGTGTGAAAAACACAATTGCCACGAACATCAAGCTGTTGCTTTCCTCTTCTTCGTATTATTCCTGCATTACAATTTTACTGCAAACAGGGTAATAATTATGTGACGTGGTGTAATGGCATAATTTTAGGAATCTTGTGAAACAGGTATAGTGCGAAATTCCCAAAATTACAAGAATTAAAGCAACAAACTTTGAATTTCACCCGGGTACACCTGCACGGTCTCAAGCCACTGAAGGCTCCCATGTGTCTGTCCTACCGGACAACTTAAAATGCACTTACAGCAATGCAAGAATTTGTAAAGCATCAACCTTCTTTTTGGCAATGGGTACTTTTTTTGAAAGATACACACCATGTATTTCCACTACTGACTCTTGAATAAGCTAAACCAAACACCAAGCACAAGCTGACAGGGCTTCTGTTGAGTCCAAAACACAAAACAGCCTCTTCAGATCATCTAATAAATTTGCTAGAGTTGGACTGGAACAGAAATTGTCTCGGGGATCAATATAAAAGTGCCCCCTATTAGTGAATTAAATAGCTATAAAAGTGGCCCAGTTTTGAAAATTGGGGCAGTTTTTAACTTTTAAAAACATGCTGTTGAAGTATTTTTCAACATATGGAATAGTGAATGGATTTGAGCTTGCTGCAGGCAATTTTTAGTTTAATATCAGGTAAACCGGCCCAGCAGCCCACAAAACAGGAACATAAACAGTCAAAAAACAGCCCACACACTACCCTGTCGGACTAGCCCATCAGGCACTGCCTGATTACCCTGTGGGTCAGTCCAACCATGGAATTAACCTACTTCACGAAAACCTACTTTTGGAATGTGGTCTTACATCTGTGGATAGGACGTACCACAGGTATCATGAAGGAGTCTCAAGGGCAATGCAAAGCTCTGGGAAGAGGGCACACTTAAGCCACTTAAACCGTGTTTCTGAAAGAAAACCAACATCATTCTGCAAGGAAACTTTGCAAAATACTGCCCTTGAAGTATAGGAGCATAGCAAATGTGAAATAGGTTAATGTAAGAAAATAATTGTTAGCCATGCACATCAACAGTTTTTAACATTTCTTGGGTAACACAAATACTTTTGCCCATGAGCTGGCATTCGTCTACCTTGCTCTGTGACTCCAGCTGCAGAGGCAGCTCGCAGCTGTCAATCACCGGGACAGGTCGCTCCAAAGATGCTTTGCCACACATTTGACAACTCGAACTTCAGGATGCAGGTACACAGCAGTTGGGTCATTATGGCATTGGTCACTGTCTCTGTGAGGTGCACTCAGGCTGTAGATGTCATTCAAGAGGTCGATCACCCTACTGGCAAACACCAAGCCTTGACTAGAGCAAATGTAGTCCACAGTTATTTCAGTGGCTGAAGGGCGACATGAATGGAGTAGTGGTCAAGAACTTGGTGAAAGCCTGGCTACCACCCTGGACTTGCAGAACACCACTTCTCTAAGGGGTCACTTTCGACAGACCAAGTCGGTCACAATTCTTGTCATGCAGCAGGTTGAATTTTCTGAAGTTTGTAGGGGACTGGTCCCATCAATCCAAGGAAGTCTGCTTCAGTTTCTGGCGTCCACTGGAGTTTTTACCACATACACATGTCAAACACTTGGTTCCAGTATGTGGTTTCTACAGGTCACTTAGGTGCCCTATCTTTGCACGGCGGCAAAGTCCACAGTCCTGTTGTCAGTGACTACATCTTCTTTGGGCCTCTTCTCGGATTCAAAGCCAGAGCTGAGGTTCTGGTGCCAGGAAAACCCCTTAAAGTCTAGTTAAGGGTACATTAAGTGTGTGATGGCAATTAGGAAATTGGATACTAGCCCTTGCAGCTACCCTCTGAGGTGACCACATCCTGTGGGTGTACATCACCTTTGTACCCAGGGTTATCTTTTAAAGGTCTTCCAACATGGCAGAACATTTCCTTGGCTGTACAGACCTCCTAGCTCGCCCTAAAGGTGTAGCTAGCCTTTTGGAGGTGTATGCCTCCTGCATAACTAATTTCCCACCTGTTGAGCTGGACAGGGTGGGAAAGGGTTTGTCCTCAAGTGGGGGAAAAGTACTCTTGCATATCAAGGCCGGTGAAGCCTTTAAGACTCAGCACCTTGATAGGTTTAAACACTCTCCTTCCTGGGAAGGAGGTGTGACCTCCTTCCTGCCCAAGCCTTTGTGTCCATCCTGGGGAAATGCTATCACATACCACCGAGAGAGAAGACTCTGTGAGGACCCACTCAAAGACCCACTCTGTGACTGAGACACCCAGTCACTGCCTCACTCAGACACAGAAGTACCCACTCTGAGACCCAGTCAGACAGTGATGTACCATCCTAGAGGCCCATTCAGACAGTGACGTTCTAACTGACAGACACACTCAGACACTGATGTGCCCACTCAAAGGTCCACTCAGACACACATGCACCAACTCACATACCCAATCAGAGACGGCTTACCAGCTCACAGGCCCACTCAGACACTGACGCACCTACTCAGAATCCCATTCAGACACTGATGCACTCACTTACAGTCCCACTCAGACACTCACTTACAGGCCCTCTCAGATACTGATGCACACTCACAGGCCCACTCAGACACTGATGCACCCACTAAGAGAGTGATGCACTGAGAGAGTAATGCACACACTCACAGACCAAGTCAGACACTGATGCACCCATACACTGATGCACCCACTCACAGAGTCAATCAGAGACTTAGACATCTAACTACAGACCCACTCTGACACCGATACACCCACTCACAGACCTACTCAGGGACCCTCTCAAAGACCCACTCAGAGACAAAGACACCCACTCAGAGGCCCACCAACAGATTCAGACACTCACTTACAGACTCACTTAGACACTCAAACTTACTCACAGACCCACTCTGTGACTGAGACACCCAGTAACAGACCCACTCAGACATTGATGCACCCACTCCAAGACCCACTTAGACAGTGACATAGCAACTAAGAGGCTCACTTAAACAATGATGTACCAACTCACAGACCCACTCTGACACTAACACACACACTCACTGGCCTACTCAGCAACTGATGCACCCACTCAGAGACCCACTCAAAGACTCAAATACCCAGTTATAGACCCAGTCAGACAGTCATGTAGCACTCACAGAGCCACTCAGACTGTCATGCACCCAGTTACAGACCAACTCTGAGTTGTATACACCCACCCATATACCCAGTTGGCAACTCATCCTTCCACTCACAGACCCAGTCACACTGTCATGCAACTGACCCACTCAGAGACTTATGCATGCAGTGACAGATCCACTCAGAGACTCATACACCCACTCACAGACCAACTCATAATCTCACCCCCCCACTCACAGACCCACTCAGAGACTGATGCACCCATTTATAGACACACTGAGAAAATGATGCACCCACACAGTCCTACTCAGTTTCTGTTGCCCCACTCAGTCACCGACACAGAAGTTCATGAACCCACTTACAGATTTACTTAGAGACTCAAGTGAGTGTAAGTGTTTTTAAGAGTTTATGATTGTTAAACATATATGCTAAGTTACTACAAAAGTTTAATTAGTATACTAGGTGTACTACTAATGAGTGATACTATCTATTAGAAGTGATATCTGAGCTGGTGTGTGACTGTATTGGTGGTATGGGTGTATGAATGCATGCATGAGTGACTGTATGGGTGAATGAATGGATTCTGACTAGGTCTGTAGTTGTGTCAGTGGTTGTATTGCTGGGTGAGTGGGTATGTGAGTGGTTGGGTGGGTGTGTGTGGGGGTGTGTAAGTGGTTTTGAGGGTGTGTGAGTGGCTGCATGGATGTATAAGTAGGTATGTGATTAGCTGTGTGGGCGAGTATGCCAGTGTGTGAGTCACTACATTGATGAATGAGTAGGTGTGTCAATACTGTATGGGTGAGTGAGGGGCTGTGTGAGTGACTATATGTGTGAGTGAGTGGGTGTCTGAATGTCTGTATGAATGAGTGGCTGGGTGTATAATTGGCTCTATGGGTGAGTTGGTGGCTGTTTGAGTGAGTATTTGATTAAGTGAGTTGCTGTGTGAGTGGTGCAATGGAGAGTAAGTGTCTGTGAATAAATGTATGGGTAAGTGAGCAGATACATGAGTGCTTATAGGGATCTGTGAATGGGTATGTACGAGGTTCACTGGGAGTGTGTGAGTGTGTGTTTCCTTTTATGGGTGTGAATGAGTAGCTGTGTTATGTTATGATATGTTATATTGAGAGGCTCTGTAGGTATGCGGGTTGAAGTGTGAGTGGCTGTATAGGCAAATACATCTGTGTATGAATGTCTATATGGGTGAGTGTATGGCTGTGTGAGTTGCTGTGTGGGTGAATGACTGGTTCTGTGAATAGCTGTATGGGTGAGTGGATGGTTATGTGAGTGGTTGTACCAGTGGCTCTATAAAGAAGCGAGTGGGTGTGTGAATGCTTGTATTGTTTTGTGAATGGGCATGTAAGTAGTTGTGTGGGTGTGTGAGTGGGTGTACGGCAGAATTTATGGGAATGTGAGTGGTTGTGTGAGTGGTTCCATGGTTGATGTAATTTGAGATGTAATCAGTGATGTCATGAGTGATATCACTGACAATGTCATGAGTGATGTAACATTTGAGGTCATAAGCAGTGCATTGCGGAGGCATATGTTATAGTTAGATCAGGTAACTATACCTGTGAATTTCTATCGTTTTGAAATCTGATGACCCAGATAAATGACTTTTAGGATAGCTACTATTAATATTTGTGGGCTGAATGACTCGGGGAAAAGACTAAAAGTGGCGGCATTGCTTAGGACACTTAAGTTGGATTTAGTCTGCCTCCAAGAAACACATGTCGAAGCCTCCAAGTGTTATATAATGAATCATCTAGGGTTTTCAGTATTGGCAAATACTTTACAAGAGACAAAACACAGAGGAGTAGCGGTACTTTGAAGACCCACTGATGTAGAAGTAATTAGGAAATCAGAGGATAAGTGGGGAAGGTGGGTAATAATAGAGATAAAATGTAAGGGTGAAAAATGCACCATTGTTTCCGTGTATGGTTCGACAGAGGATGACCCAGACCTTTTTTAATTTTTAGATACAGAGTTGGTACTATGGCCTGAGCCAATTGTATGTTGTGGAGACCTTAATATTCATGATCCTACTAGTTCATTTGGTCAAATGGGAGGTATATACATAGGGAGAAAAAAGAGAACCCACAAGGCACTATCAGATTTGGTAGCAAACAATTCTTTAGTTGATCCTTGGATAAAAATGAATCCAGGCATCGATGGCAGTACATATTATTCAGCCCCACACAACGTACTTGTTAGGTTAGACTACTTCTTGATTTCATCCTCCTTGATGTCAGAGGCACAAATAGATAAACAGCCTCGAATTGTTTCAGACCACAGTCCTCTGATCTTAACGATTAAACTGGGCCAGGCACAAATGAAAGGTAGGCAGTGGACATTTGATAGGGCATTGTTGAAAGATGAAGGCTATAGGAGCTACATGACAGGATGGATCAGATCCTATTGGGAAATTAATAAGGATACAGCCCCAGTGGGAGTAGTGTGGGATGCTTTCAAGGCAGGAGTCCGGGGAGAAACTATGAGCTATGTGTTTTCAGCACAGAAAAAGGCAAGACTTAAAACTAGCGAAGCTGTACAAAAATTGATAAGGGTGGAGGAGGAACTGGTGCAGGCTTTAAGAAACAGGGCACCAATAGAAGAACATTTATTAAAAATTGTGGCACTTAGGGTGGAGGTGACGGAAAGTATGTCTAAAAAAGCAGCAGAGAATTATCTGACTAAAAGAGAAGCTGCCTATGAGTTAAGTGAGAAAGTAGGACATCTATTAGCAGTACGTACCAGGCAGAGACTAGCGGCATCAGACATTGCTGAGATTGTGAACGAACATGGAATTTTGGTTTCTGAAGTTGATACAGTGAGAGATGTATTTAGGCAGTTCTATGAAAAATTATATACCAGGGAGTGTATTGGAATGGTTGGCGAGATGGAAAGTTACTTAAGGGACGGCGTCTCCCCAGGGGTGACGGAAGAAGAGAAAGATAGACTGGACTCCCCTTTTACCCTAGAGGAATGTATCATGGCATTGAGCACGCTTCCGGCAGGTAAAGCTGCCGGACCGGATCAGATACCGGTAGAGTTTTACAGGTATTTTATCAAACAGTGGGAATGGAAATGTTTAATGTCATGGTGGAGGCACAGAAAGGGGATAAAGTACCTGTATCATGGGGGAAAGCAGATATCATTGTTATTTTAAAAAAAGGGAAAAACTTGACACTCCCAGGCTCATATAGGCCTATAACTTTGATGAATGGGGACACGAAGGTTTACTCTAAGATTGTAGCAACAAGACTGGCGGGAGTAATAGAGGGATTGGTAAGCTGTACGCAACATGGCTTTATTCCTGGAAAGGGCACAACACAACATATCAGACAAGTGATAACAACATTTGACGCAGCGAATGTACTGGGGGACTCTATCGTGGCACTATTTTTAGATGCTGAAAAGGCGTTCGATAGAGTCTCCTGGGAATACTTATGGCAAACATTAAAATGGAATGGATTTGGAAATAATTTTATAATCGCAATGCAGACACTTTATAAAAACCCAACAGCAAGGATTAGAGTAAACAGAGGCAAATCCTCAGCAGTCAGGATTGGGAGAGGGACTAGACAGGGCTGCCCATCGTCGCCATTATTATTCGCCCTTTACCTGGACCCTTTGATAAGGAAAATTGAAAGTAATGTAAGGATTCCCCCAGTAAGGCTGAATGGATGTGAAATAGAGACGCTCGCCTACGCGGACGATATTGCAATTCTGACTCCTAATCCTAGTATGGCCATAGTGGAAATTGAGGCCGAAGCACAAAGATTTGGGCAAATATCTGGATATAGTTTGAACAGTTCCAAAACTCAAATACTGTGTAATCATCATATGGTGTTTAATGATCAAAGAGTTGTGGACTCTGCTGTATATTTGGGGGTAGCAATTACAGCTGACCTTGACGTGTTGGTACAGAATAATCTTGCGCCGCTTATGATAAAAGTTAAGTCTGATTTAGACCGAATGAACAATTTACACTTATCATTAGTAGGCTGTACCAATGTCATAAAAATGATAATATTGCCGAAATGTTTGTACTTTTTTAGGACAATACCATTATTTTTTGAGTTAAAATGGTTTAATGATTTGGAAAAAATTCTGAACAGATTCATTTGGGCCCATGGCAAGACCCGCAGGGCATATCGGTTTATGTCTCTGCCCAGAGAAAAGGGGGGGTGGGGGGTGTCTGATTTTAGATTGTACTATTGGGCATCTGCACTCCAATATATGCGGGGACTGATAGGGGGGGGGTGGTGTAGATCTTAGAACAACGAATGATTCATCCAGGATATACTCCATTGTGTTGGGACCGGAGGTAGAGAATGCTTTCCTCAAATGTATTGATTTCGCTTATTTTAAAAGAACTAGATTCAAGACGGTCCAAGCTGCAATCAAGATTTGGAATGCAGTGATGAAAAAAATTGGTCTGGGCCGATATAACTGGTATACGAGGCTGTATAAAAATATCTCCCTCCCAATGTAGATCTTTGGTGATAGTATAATGGCGGGTTGGGTGGAGAAGGGCATAATACAGCTTGGGGATGTGAGGAATATGGAGGGGATGTTCCAATTCACAGATCTAATGGCTAAATTTGGGTTAGACAGGAGGGACCTTTTCAAATTTTTCCAGCTAAGAAGCTTTCTGGGGAATAAGCAGTGTGGAAGCATAGGGTTTGCCAAAGTAAATATTTTAGAGAAAATAAGACTGGGGGGTGATTGCTCAATAGGGTGCTTTTATGCAAATTTGGTAGCAGGGAAACCAGATGACATAGATAAGCATAGTGAAAAGTGGGCAGATAGGTTGGAAGGGGAGTTCTGCTGGTTTAAGGAGTCACTGGACTTAGGGCGAACTCTCCTGTGTTCAGCACCACTTCAATCACAGCAGTATAAAACTCTATACTCGCTTTACTTTACCCCTGCAAGAATAGAAAAATGGGGGGGTACCACAGGCATTACATGCCCAAGATGTAGTTCTAGTGATGCAGATTTAATACATCTATTTGCTGTATGCCCGCAGATACAGACAGTAATAAAGGATATAGAGAAGTTTTTCGACACTACTCTAAATATCCAGATTACCTTAAACCCCCCAGAAATACTGCTTGGGATAGTTACAGACGCTAATATTACCCAGAGGGAGTTCATCTTTGTCGCAATGGCAGTTTTTAGGCTTTGTATAGCCAGGGCTTGGTTAGATAAAAACCCCCCAGAAATGCAAGTTTGGCTGTCTAACCTTTTATCAACCTATAATTTGGAAAAAAATATATATGCCCGGAAAGGTAGGAAAGGGAGAAGATTGGGTTCAAGGATATGGGGTCCCATCATAAGATGGAAAGACGGATTAGATCTGTGAGATTTGACCAGGACAAGTAATGGTATTTCAAATGACCTCAGTAGATGCTGATATGTTGTTTTAATGAACTCTTAACTGTTTTTTTTATGTATGATGTAATACGATAAATGAATATAATGTATGGTTGTAGAATATATAAATGAATTGTGTGAATTGTGCAATGGTATAAATAAAAAAATAAAAAAAATAAAATCTAACTACAGACACACTCACAGACCAAGTCAGACACTGATGCACACATACACTGATGCACCCACTCACAGAGTCAATCAGAGACTTAGACATCTAACTACAGACCCACTCTGACACCGATACACCCACTCACAGACCTACTCAGGGACCCTCTCAAAGACCCACTCACAGACAAAGACTGCACTCAGAGGCCCACCAACAGATTCAGACACTCACTTACAGACTCACTTAGACACTCAAACTTACTCACAGACCCACTCTGTGACTGAGACACCCAGTAACAGACCCACTCAGACATTGATGCACCCACTCCAAGACCCACTTAGACAGTGACATAGCAACTAAGAGGCTCACTTAAACAATGATGTACCAACTCACAGACCCACTCTGACACTAACACACACACTCGTTGGCCTACTCAGCAACTGATGCACCTACTCAGAGACCCACTCAAAGACTCAAATACCCAGTTATAGACCCAGTCAGACAGTCATGCAGCACTCACAGAGTCACTCAGACTGTCATGCACCCAGTTACAGACCCACTCTGAGTTGTATACACCCACCCATATACCCAGTTGGCAACTCATCCTTCCACTCACAGACCTAGTCACACTGTCATGCAACTAATTACTGACCCACTCAGAGACTTATGCATGCAGTGACAGATCCACTCAGAGACTGATACACCCACTCACAGACCAACTCATAATCTCACCCCCCCCCACTCACAGACCCACTCAGAGACTGATGCACCCATTTATAGACACACTGAGAAAATGATGCACCCACACAGTCTTACTCAGTTTCTGTTGCCCCACTCAGTCACCGACACAGAAGTTCATGAACCCACTTACAGATTTACTTAGAGACTCAAGTTAGTGTAAGTGTTTTTAAGAGTTTATGATTGTTAAACATATATGCTAAGTTACTACAAAAGTTTAATTAATATATTAGGTGTACTACTAATGAGTGATACTATCTATTAGAAGTGATATCTGAGCTGGTGTGTGACTGTATTGGTGGTATGGGTGTATGAATGCATGCATGAGTGACTGTATGGGTGAATGAATGGATTCTGACTAGGTCTGTAGTTGTGTCAGTGGTTGTATTGCTGGGTGAGTGGGTATGTGAGTGGTTGTGTGGGTGTGTGTGTGGGTGTGTAAGTGGTTTTGAGGGTGTGTGAGTGGCTGCATGGATGTATAAGTAGGTATGTGATTAGCTTTGTGGGCGAGTATGCCAGTGTGTGAGTCACTACATTGATGAATGAGTAGGTGTGTCAATACTGTATGGGTGAGTGAGGGGCTGTGTGAGTGACTATATGTGTGAGTGAGTGGGTGTCTGAATGTCTGTATGAGTGAGTGGCTGGGTGTATAATTGGCTCTATGGGTGAGTTAGTGGCTGTTTGAGTGAGTATTTGATTAAGTGAGTTGCTGTGTGAGTGGTGCAATGGAGAGTAAGTGTCTGTGAATAAATGTATGGGTAAGTGAGCAGATACATGAGTGCTTATAGGGATCTGTGAATGGGTATGTACGAGGTTCACTGGGTTTGTGTGAGTGTGTGTTTCCTTTTATGGGTGTGAATGAGTAGCTGTGTTATGTTATGATATGTTATATTGAGAGGCTCTGTAGGTATGCGGGTTGAAGTGTGAGTGGCTGTATAGGCAAATACATCTGTGTGTGAATAGCTGTATGGGTGAGTGGATGGTTATGTGAGTGGTTGTATCAGTGGCTCTATAAAGGAGCGAGTGGGTGTGTGAATGCTTGTATTGTTTTGTGAATGGGCATGTAAGTAGTTGTGTGGGTGTGTGAGTGGGTGTACGGCAGAATTTATGGGAATGTGAGTGGTTGTGTGAGTGGTTCCATGGTTGATGTAATTTGAGATGTAATCAGTGATGTCATGAGTGATATCACTGACAATGTCATGAGTGATGTAACATTTGAGGTCATAAGCAGTGCATTGCGGAGGCATATGTTATAGTTAGATCAGGTAACTATACCTGTGAATTTATATCATTTTGAAATCTGAGTGTAACTACAACTTTCCTGTACCCTTTGCTTTTTTTCACAAATTTTGAGATTTTTAAAAATGTTATCTCCTAAATATAACATTCCTGGAAACTTTTCTTAGGTTTTTTTAAATTCTTTTTCCTAACTATATCTATAACAGAACAGTAACCTTTGTTTCTTCAAGTGAATATCTATGTTTTTTTAACTAGAAGGCATGTTTTCAGAGTAGTGGAGAGAGGGGCTGGCTGTCCACAAGCTCTCAGGAAGCCTGCTGTATGAGACTTACTGGCCCCAAAGGATCCTCAGCAGCCAAGGGCACTTCATCCCTCAGCCAGTAGTGCACCAGGTGGCACATTTCCAGAGTGGTGGAGAAAGGGGTGGGGCCTGCCATGATCTCTCAGCAAGCCCACTGTGTGGGACTTAATGGAGATAACAGGAGGGATGGTTAGCCCTAAGTTCCCCGTGTAGCCAAGGGAACTGAATTCCCAAACCAGTAGTGCACCAGGAGATGTGTTTACAGAGTGGCAGAGAAAGAGGATGGTACTCCCATAACCTCTCAGCAATCCCACTGTGTGGATCTTTCTGGAGGTAACAAGATGGTTGATGGCCCCCAGGTACCCTCTGCAGCTAAGGGGACTTTATCCACCAAGCAGTACTGCACCAGGAGTGGATGAGAACACGGATGGGCCTATGGTGACGTTCTCTGGGCCAGCATTAAAAAATTGTTTTAATTATTTTTGTAAAGGGGAGGGTGGAAGCGTGTTCCCCCTCCTTGGGCCGATTTCTCCCCAGGGACCCTATCCCCCAGTGCCTGGCCTTTTTTAAAATATACATTTATAAGGGGAGGCCCATTTCGGCCCTGGGGACCTCATCTCCCGGGACCTAGCCTTTTAAAAATATATATATATTTCATTCAGCTCCCCTCCCTGGGCCGATTTCAACCCCGGGAACCCCATCCCCTGGGCCTGTCCAATACACTATGGGGAGGGAGGCCATGAGGGCCCACTACCAGGCCACTCTAATTTGTGTTGGGGCCTGCGGAGGGCATCAAGGTCCCCGCAGATCCTGCTGGGTCTTCGCCTGCCGCAGGAGCCAGCATTGCTTTGACAGACCATTGGCTACTGAAAGACAGCACCCTATCTGTCAAAGCAATGTCTTCATTTGTTTCTCTGCACATATATTTGAATTCAGAGAAACAGATGAAACTCCACTTTCTACAAGCCTGAAATGTTTGACAGCTCCACTTGCAGAAAGCAGAATTATTTTTGCTTTTGCTTGTGGGAGCTGTGAACTACCACCAAACAAAACCTAACAGCTATGCTTCATAGTGCGCACTCCAGGACATAGGAAGAGACAGCTCTGGGGGGTGGAGGTCCCCAGGGCCATAAATGGCTCCATGAGGGGGCTGTAAAGCCCCCTCCACATTAAATCTTTGCCCCCGGAAGGTAGTGGTCCTTGGGGCAGGGGTGTACGACGGATTCCCAATGTTTATTTACATAGTGCCTGGGGAGGTGATGGTCCCTGGGGCCATGGGAGGACTGCATGCCCCCACATTAAAGTAACTATAGTGCCCTGGGGAGGTGGCAGTCTTCATGGCAAGGGTGGCGTCTTGTGCGCCCGCTCCTTTACATTACTGCTGATGTCCTGTGGACCTGGCCCACCTGGGAGTCTATTAGAAAAGAAGCTTGGGAGCCCACACTATATTTTTTATTTTTGACTGGAGTAGTGAATTCAACATGGCTTGGGCCAAAAATTAAACAAAAGACACCCCCCCCCCAGAGTCCTAGGGAGTCAGGTATTCTTCCCCTGCCCACTTCTCTTTTTTTAACCTTTTTGTTGGACTCGGCTGAAGCTGAGTCACAAGATGGCTGCAATCACTTCCTGTTTTGAATTGTTGGCAGCCAATGTGATCTCACCATGAGATTGGGAGGGGCAGCAGATCCTTTGCATCCCTATATATACAAATTTACATTTTGGGTAATATCTCTAAACCTACTGAAAGGATTAACACCAAATCACAAAAAGACACTTCAGAGGAACTAACATCTACCTTCCTGTCAAATTTGGTGTGATTCTTTTCAGCAGTTCGGGACGTAGCTGTGTCTACAGTTCCTATGGGAATTAACATGGAGATACCCTCCTATTTCTCAGCCTTGCTTGGCGGATCAACAAAAAACTTGCAAGACAGCAGCTGGAGTAAAGGTCATGCTAGTTGTTAAAATTTTGTATTTTGATGGTAGTAAAGTTACTAGTAGTAACTTACCTTTGTGAATTCCAAACAGTGATACATTTAGACCTAAGTCTTTTAAGTTTACCTTTCTGAATCGGACCCTCTGTGTTTGGGGTCTGCCTTCTCTACCAAGTGTGCTAACACATCAAAGGATTCTGGTTCATTGGTAAAGTGTATTGTAGAATTTTTGGGTCCTCCCCGTATTCCTTAATACAATAACATATTTAGTGCAGTAAGGGCAGGGTTTTTATTACCCATCTCATCTAATGCCTTTTTTTAAAAAAGTTTAATGATAATGTTTATTGAATAAGAAATAGCAAGGAAACAATATTATTGTTCTACAATATAAAGGCTCAACCGTGCAATAGGTACATTAAGCTTTCTACTGACATTATAATAAAGTACATCATTTATGTATACAAAAAAATAAAGGAGAGAGAGAGAAAAAGAGGAAGAAAGAGCGAGAGGATTTAAAAAACAAGAACTTTTTCTATATCCAAGAAAGGACTTAATGTGAAGATATCAAAATCACTACAGTATAGAGCAAATCTAACTGTGAAATAGCTAAATAATATAATACAATTGGTATAAAAATCATTTGAATAAATAAAAAAGTGAAGGTGGTTTAGACACTTCTTCCGTTAAGGGTTGATCTTTTTTTCAATTGCCTAATTCACATATGACCAAATTTCTATCTTTAATCTCAGCAATTTCTGAAACATACTATTCCCTCTGTTTGATCACCACTTCTACATCCATCACTTTCCCCCTGCAACCATTGCTGACAACCACCACCCTGGGCTTCCCATAACTATAGCCAGCTTATTTGCCCTCCTGATCCAAGACAGAAAACAACATTGAAATTGCTGTGGGAAACAGACTTACACATTTCTTTTTCTCCCTCTTTATGAAATAAGATATGATTTAAAATCTGCAAAAACCCCTGTGCTGCGAACACAACTAAAACGTTCTTTTTTATTTACAACAGCCTTATGTTTATTGCAGTTACCTTCAATAAGTTGCAATGTCCTGTTTGAAAAAAAGATCGAGCCTAAGAAAAAAGATAACTGAGCAATTGTGAATTCCTTGATGAGTCTATAATAAACCTTTTGCCTACAAGTATTTGCAGAAGACCATCCTACTGTTGTTTTAAATAAGTTTACTTACCAAATCAAAGAATTAAGAAACTGATCAGAGGTGGGAAAAGTAAAAATGTAAATGGGCCACAATAATCAGTAGCAGTAGTACAAGCTTTATTCGAGATAATTCTCATAAAAGCACAACATAAAATCAAATACAATACAGATAAAAACAATTCATTATACGTATACATGTTCTTAAAAAAGAGTTGTGCGGGCTCATACAATACCAAACAATGAAAAATTACGCACAAATATAACACCAAATTACATTAGAATTACATTAAAAAAATACATTGGATTAACTAGACCTACCCATCAGCCTCCGCCTAATTGCCCAAGCCCACCCCAGATATTTGGCCACTCCAAGAACAATCGACTCGCGAGTAGATGTACATAGGATTCTCATAGCCACTACACTGTGTCGTGTCCCAAGATTTTTACAAACTGGAGTTAGCCATACCCTCCTTGGTGATGAATAAGCTTCGCAGACAAATAAAAAATGGCCTAGGCTTTGTGTAGCAACTTCACACGCTGGACAACACATAGAGGTCGAACTCTGCCATCCTGCAGTTAATATTTTTAGCGGGAGGGATCCAGACCTTAACTGGAAGACTAACTTCCTGTCCAATGGGGCTGTAATACTGTCCCAGTAGTTTTCTAAAATGGGACAGATTTTGACTTCCAGGAAACAACCAGCCATAGAGTCAGATCTCGTGCTTCTCAGAAGACTGCTATCTACCCAATCCCAATATTGAGACTTGAGGGCTTCTTTGCTTGGAAAGACTTCCCCCTGCGGGTTGGTCCAAAGGTTAGAAAGGCCCAATTTGATTAACATGGCCCTTATGTTTTTTAGCCAGTTAATCTTGTGAAGATTATCTTCCTTAATTATTGCCAGGAAACCATCTGCGTAATGCTTAATCTCTGGAGTTGTCCAAAGGCGTCTCCAGTAGAGAATGGGGCGCAGTCGCGCTCTATCACTAATTGATCGTCTACCTAGATCAAGAAATAGTGGAATTAGAGGGGTGCTCTGGGGAAGACCTGTGATTCCTCTAAGGAACCTGTTCTCAGATATCTGTAAGGTCGATAGCTTTTCCCATGCCCATAACTCTGCGCATAAAGGGCCGCACCTAGAACCTTCACATCGTACACTATGAGGACAGGCTTAATGGGTTTAGTCTTAGATTTTCTATGTTCCCCCCGCAATGCCCCTGATATTTGCTGGTGTTTTAGTGCCGTTTTTTCCAAGTGATGTGACCAACCCAGGCCCTCTGCTATTTGGACCCCAAGGTATGTGAACTCCCTAACCACCTCTAACTTGGTGTTGTTCAAGAATACCCTAGGGTGGATTTTGCGGTGCGGGGAAAAGACCATTAGCTTCGTCTTGGCCACATTTACTTCAAGGCCGTGCTCTTTACAAAAAATATCAAATATGTTTAGTGCACTCTGTAAACCTACAGGAGTCTTTGACATGATTAGGGTATCGTCAGCAAACATCAGGATCGGGACTCTGACGCCCGCTAACGAAGGTGCATCTACACCCACATCTAGCATCCTCTCCACAATCCCATTGATAAATAGTGAGAAAAGTAGGGGTGCCATTGCACAGCCTTGTCGGACCCCCCTTTCTACCGGGAAATCCGATGATGACTCGCCATTCCCTCCCCACTGAACTCTTGCAAAATTGCATTCATGCAATCGCATGATTAGGGTGAGCAGTTGAGCCGGAATGCCTAGTTTGTGCAAGACCAGCCATAACTTGTACCTAGGAACTAAATCAAAGGCTGCCCGTAAGTCGACAAATGCAACATACAGGCAGCCCTTGCCAAGCAATACCGTCCTCCACCGCAATATGGTGAAGCGGAAAACCTGGTCAATTGTGCTGGTAGCCCACCTAAATCCTGCCTGATAGGGGGAAAGAGAATTATTGTCATCCACCCAGTCCATAAGCTGATTTACAACCATTTTCCCCATGACTTTTTGAATGGTTGCTATCAAGCTTATTGGCCTGTAATTAGCTGGGAGAGACCGATCCCCTATTTTGTAGATGGGTATGATAATGGCACCTTGCCAAAGCTCAGGGATGACCCCTCCTTTGGGGATGGCATTACCCAACAGAAAAATATACCTCGCCCATCTCTTCATGTCGTGTTTAAAGACATCTGAAGGTATCCCGTCTAACCCTGGTGCCCTCCCACCTTGGAGAGAGCAAATTGCTATTTCGACTTCCTTAAGGGAGAAGAGATTATCAGTAGCAAACACTGGCGATGTAACCTCCCCCATCCCAGCATTCTTTACTTCTGCATATTGTGGTCTGAAGTACTCAACCCAGGCTTCTTCAGCTACATTATTATCACGCCTTGCAGGTGTTCCGCCTCTACCCCACTTTATAATCTTCCAAAAAAGCCTGGAGTCCTTACTACTGGAAGCCTCCTTTAACTCTGCCTAATGATCTTCATCCCATTTCCTCTTTGCCTGGGAAATGCTTGTTTTATACAATTTCCTGGCTGCGCTAATTGCAGCCCTGTTTCTTTCTCTAATAGCATGACCCAATGCCAATCGGGCAGACCTACACTGGCAATTAAACCCCCTAGCAACTTTCGTTTTTTTTTCCTTTAGTGCTTTGTGATTGCATAAAGTATGGTTTTAGGAGGGAAAAAACTTGTTATGGATATCTGTAATATCCCTGGAACCAGGGATTGTAGATTTTACCGCTTCCATAGAGGTAAGAGCCTTATCCACCTCAACATTAATAAGGGTCATTCTTTCTTCATTTGCTAGTACCCTTGGCCATTTTAGCCTTCGCATATCATTGGCCATTACTGGGATGTGGTCATTTCTTATGTGCATGTTTTGCGGTCCAACATTCCACCAGTTGTGGGTCACACAAAGGGGATTGTGATCGCTTTCCAATCTACCCTTGATGACCATATCAAGAACCCCCTGCCAGAGTGGAAGATTACATATTACATAATCTATTCTGCTCCTGCTATGGCCATTATCAAAGGTACAACCACCCTCCTTGTCCCCTGGTGTCCTCCCATTTAGGGCTCTTAGCCCATGCTCCATACACATGGCATTTAGTAGCAGTATATCCTTCGTCCACCGCTTGACAGGATTTATACACAAAGATGGTACTCCCCAAAGAGTGTCCTCATCCTGACCTAGGGGGTCATTTGTGCTGTCAAGTGGTTCGAAGGTCCTATTTAAATCCCCAGCTACTACTACCCTCTTGCCTTGGGACTTAGTTTCTAGGAAGACGGACAACGCCTCTAGGGTGGAAGAACTCGCTGAATTAGTACCTCTTGCGTAGATGTTGTACAGGTCAATCACATCCCCCTTTTTTGATGACAATCTTAGCATTTGTAAGCCACTAATACCCAAATCCAACGCTTTAATAGAAATTTCCAGGTCCTGCTTTATCCATACAGTAAGCCCTCCCATTGGCCGACCCCTAACCCCTCTAGAGGCTGGGATTGAAAAATTTAAGTAGCCACGGAGAAAAACAGGGTCACAGGCCCATGTTTCTTGAAAGCAACACACATCAAACCCATTGATAAAATCTAACCAAATTTGTGATTCTAACTTGCTTCCCAGCCCGGCAATATTCCAGGATAAAAACTTCCCAGAGCTAAGCCCATCCCCACATACTGCATTTGTTTTAGAACATGGTTGGGGGATCATTGAGCTTGCATCATTCCCAACAAGACTCTCGGTTTTCCTCATACTATCACCATCCGTGTCATTATCATCATTTGCAGTTAATGTGGGTAGTTCCCCCGCTCCATCGTTGGCACTTACTTCCCCACATCCTTCCACCATAATCACACACTCATTGCCAATATTCCTGACATTTAGCGTTGATCTTGCCATCCAACCGGGGGATTATAATTCGGGCCAGTAATATAGTTTTGGCACAGTGGCAGTGGATCCGGTGTGGGAATCCTTAGCCATGGGTAGTTGGGAGGACCATTATGCTCGTTAAGAAGGCTAGTTGAAACACTAGTAGGACGTGGGTAGAAGAAAGTAAGGTCAACAATGCCAATTCCTCCGTTATTTATACCCCATCCCTGTCTAGTTATCCATCCTGCCACCCTTGGATCTTGAAAATTAACCACAATACAATCCCCCCCCAGGCTTTTGATAGTACAGCCTATCCAATCTATTCTCCTTACCCCCAAAATTAAACCATCAACTTCCCCTGATAGAGGCCGGTTCACCCTTTGCCAGTGCATAACCTTATTTTTAAGCATCTGGAAGGTTTCTCTCTGTCCCGCTGATAGTAATGGGACATTTATGAGGACTGCTACAAAGGGGAAGGAATCTGGGGTAAGGTTCATGGGGGGTTTCTTTTGAGGTGGCTTTGTCGGGGGTGGTGGGATTGGTCTGGAAACTATAGGAACAGGGCGGGGTGGAGGTTTATTTGCTATAGTCTGATTATTAGTTAGTGGGGCAGGTGGTGAGACAGTACCTACTGTAGGACACATATTACCCACTGTTCCAACAGTAAGCAGAGGTTTTAAACTAGGCGGCGGTTGTTGCGCCGCAATCAGAGCTGGGGTTACAATATAAGTGGAATTTTTAGCAGGTCCCAGTGGTGCTAAATCAGCAGGCTTGGATGGTCTCTTCACAGCCGCACTACCTGACTTGGGTGGCAATGGAGAATTAGTTTGTTGCCTTCGTCCCTTGTCCTGTGTTACACAGTGGGTGTTATTCTGGGGCTTACTACTTCCGTCCAACCTTACTTGGGTTTTTATCAGCGCTTTTGTTGAGAAAAAATTATCTAATGTTACCTGCTCAAAATGGTCTAGCCGGTCAGAGAGCTTGCTAATTCGTTCCTCTATTGGGGACAGAATTGATCGGAGCAACCTTTCTAAGTCGGGAAACAGATTACAAAGAGGTGGTAGTTTGCCATCCATTGGCAAACCAGTCTTTGAAGAATTAGTAGTACTAGGATCTGGGCTGTCTAATAGCACAACATCCCCATCTTGTGTAGTTTCCTTGCTACAACTTACTTCAGTGACAGCCTTCCTAGGGCACGTACTTTTACTTACTTTTCTAAGTTTGTGCTGGCGTTTTGCAGAGTAACATTTTCTAGATGCAGTAATCCTTTTTCTTTTTGATCCGAGTTTGGATTGGGGCAAGGAAACCTGGGCACATGATTCTGCTGTGCATGTCATAGAATCAGTATGGCTCACACAAGAAGAAATTATTTCAGCTGCGGTACCCTTGTTTACCTCATTAGTGGTTACATCATGAGTTGTTTCAGCTACAACAGGCAGATTTACTGAAGATAAAGGTGTTACCAGTGCAGGATAAATTTGTAGAGAGCGCTTGTCTACAGGACTTTTAAGAAGTTCAATAGACAGTCTACGCTCAGCACGCCTCTCAGCAAGTGTTATCTCTTTATCAATATTTTGGGTCGGGCGGTTAAAAAAGAATTTATCTATTGGTCCAATTACCAGTGACCCAACCTCAGCCGGTGGGGTCGTCGGAATACTACTACTTGGGGATACAGGCATTGTTGTGATCTCCAACCTTATTACAAAACACAATGTTAGGCACTTATCTGTCGCTTGGTACTATGTGATCCGTTAAGGGCAATGTCAGAGGGCTGGCCCAGCCCGGCCTCCCTCGGCCCCTGACGGCCACAGACAGTCCCGCCCTTGTCCCGGGCTTCTCCCGGCGCACTCCCGTGCGCTCCCGCGCAGCGGTGATGTGGCCCACTTAAGAAGTTATTAGGACAAATAGAAATGGGTCTTTCAATCACCCGGTGCTCAGGTGGGCGGGGCTAGCAGGGAGAGCGGGCCAGGTGTGCTCAATCGGCCGGCAGGGACTCCTGGAACATTGAGTCCCTGCACTTGCTCGCAGCCCTGATTGGCCCTTTCCGCTCCCTGGGTAGTCCTTAGCACTTTAGAAGTCTTGGCAGCGAAGCGGGTCCCGCGAATTGGGAACCGCGAGGTGTTGAATGTAGAAATCCGAAGTTTGGTGAACAGAGCACACAGAGCAGTCCAGCGGCAACAAGCAGCTCGAAAAACAGAGGGATCCAAGACAGAAAACAACATTGAAATTGCTGTGGGAAACAGACTTACACATTTCTTTTTCTCCCTCTTTATGAAATAAGATATGATTTAAAATCTGCAAAACCCCCTGTGATGCTAACACAACTAAAACGTTCTTTTTTATTTACAACAGCCTTATGTTTATTGCAGTTACCTTCAATAAGTTGCAATGTCCTGTTTGAAAAAAAGATCGAGCCTAAGAAAAAAGATAACTGAGCAATTGTGAATTCATTGATGAGTCTATAATAAACATTTTGCCTACAAGTATTTGCAGAAGACCATCCTACAGTTGTTTTAAATAAGTTTACTTACCAAATCAAAGAATTAAGAAACTGATCAGAGGTGGAAAAAGTAAAAATGTAAATGGGCCACAATAATCTTTAAGCCTTTTTGAGGATAGGAAGCGACGTGGGGGAAGGACGTTGAGTCAATGACAAAAAGTCTGAAAAAGAAAAGGGTTGAACAAAAAGTAACTCTAGCTCTGTCAAAAGACAGGATTATGTGTATATTGATCCTCTTGATAAAGTACTAATTGTTTAATTGTTTAAAAAGAAAGTGGTATGATATTATTGGAAATCCAGAAAGTTTACTTCACCTTTGTGGTTACTACATTGTAGTCTGGAGATAGATATATAAGGCTTTTTATTGTTCCATAAAAATGCAGACAAGATAGAATATCCTTTTTTTAAAACAGAACATGGGATATAATTAGTTTTACAGAGAGTTAGAAAGGAATTATAGGAACTCATATCATTTTAATAGAATCCAACCTATCCTACCATGAGAGAAATAATGGATTTCATCTGGAAGTAAGGGTAGATAAAGTTGAAAGAAGAGCAGTAGAATTAAGTAATATAGTATCTTTCCAGGAGTTAGTAAACCAGGCTACTCAGAAGCAGAGTCGTGGGGCTGACCTGGCTGGGCGCTTTTCTTCCTCTTGATTGACCTGCTCGTCGTTGGATTCAAACGCTTTTCTCTTTGGACGCGGCTCTCCTCAGAGAGTTGCTGCTGCTGACTCCAGGACCCGCCCTCACCGCCCACACCGCTGCGGGACTGCGAGGCAGTCTCTACACCTGTAGCCTCTTCCTGCAGCGGCCCCGCCCCCCACCCGGTGCTCCATAAACTTTCGCAGCACCCGCTGCGCGGGTGCTACTCAGAAGCGGAGTCGTGGGGCTGACCTGGCTGGGCACTTTTCTTCCTCTTGATTGACCTGCTCATTGTTGGATTCAAACGCTTTTCTCTTTGGTCGCGGCTCTCCTCAGAGAGTTGCTGCTGCTGACTCCAGGACCCGCCCTCTCCGCCCACACCGCTGCGGGACTGCGAGGCAGTCTCTACACCTGTAGCCTCTTCCCGCAGCTGCCCCGCCCCCCACCCGGTGCTCCATAAACTTTCGTAGCACCCGCTGTGCGGGTGCTACTCAGAAGCGGAGTCGTGGGGCTGACCTGGCTGGGCGCTTTTCTTCCTCTTGATTGACCTGCTCGTCGTTGGATTCAAACGCTTTTCTCTTTGGATGCGGCTCTCCTCAGAGAGTTGCTGCTGCTGACTCCAGGACCCGCCCTCACCGCCCACACCGCTGCGGGACTGCGAGGCAGTCTCTACACCTGTAGCCTCCTCCCGCAGCGGCTCCGCCCCCCACCAGGGAGGATATAAACAGTCAACTTGTCTCGCGCAGCGGGACGCGCGCGGGACGAAGCTCGGGGCGAAGGCCGGGCAAAGAGCGGGCCGTTTGAGGCCGTTCGAGAACGTTAGAGACTGGACTGGCCCACTCCACTATACTAGGATTTCCCCAAGCATCCACCTTTGATTTCACTAAGCTATCGCCCTCTCCCCAGGTGTCCTTGAGCCATATTGCTCATTGCTCATTATGAGCAAAATGGAGACGTGGAGTAAAGCCAGCTTGGCAGCTAATGGCCCCACAACAACTGCCCCTAATCAAGGTAAAATTGACAACTATTTTCTGAAGGCAGGTTCCCTCTTGATAGATGATATCACCCTTCTAGAAAGGCGAATTTCACAGGAAATAGAGTGGGTCAGGAGGTCATCGATGGGCGTTATAGCGCTGGCAAAAACCCCTGAGGATAGGAGGATCATAGATAGTTCACAGCTCGGTGCTTACGGTGGGGTACAGCGAACCACTAGTATAGACCTCTCTGAGGGAACACTAAGCGACCTAGAGGATATGAGTCTTCTTTCACTGACGCAAATCACCCAACCACCAAACACAATAAATACGGGGGAGGAAACTGACCTAATCACCCAAAGCCCCATACTATCGAGGGAAGAACTTCCCTTAACAACCGACATCCCAAATTTAGCAAGGACTTTGAGTGCAGACAGGGGCTTAAGGGAGGGTGCCATACAATAGAGGAAAATGGAGAAACAGTGCAATAAGGAAAGGAAGCCGAAAAAAACTAGGCAAAAGGCAGGGTCAACACACAACACATCTAGCACAGATCATACTATCCAGGAAAGAATCGCACCTGTCATATCGATTGACCCCTCCCATGAACTCCCCAGTGACACCCTCACTGATCTGCCACCTCTCACTACTGAACACAATCCCGAGGCAGCAGAAGAGGACATAACACTAGCAGACATAGGTCATCTCCTCAAATCAATCTTAAGCCCCCTAGAAGCACGCCTGATGAAAATGGAGGCGAGACTAATTAAAATTGAGAAAACTGCCTCACAGTTTATGGACTGTTGGAAATCAGGGGCCCCCCGCCCCACAGTCCCCAACAACGATCCAAAACACAAAAGCAACTCTGATCCTCCTAAACCTGTAAAAACTAGCGAGGCAGCAATAACTTCATCGGGCGTTAAAAACACTAAAGCACCTAGTAAACAACCAGCAAACCCAATAGCTAAATCATCAACGTTAGCACTTCTATAGGCGGCCCCAAAAAGCAACTTCCCACCCCACAACAACAACCATCTTTAGCTAATAATAACACGCAGTTCAATCCCAAACATAAAAGTCCCCTCAAACCCCCCCTTGACTACCAATCAAAATGTACCAGATCTGGCCAATCCAGCGGTAAAACCACCTAGATCAGTCACTGTCAACCTCCCACCCGAGGTAGCTCCATATACTGTCACTCTAGTTGGGGTACCCGAATTAAAAAAAGATTCAAACGAGACAGGGGAGTCATTAAAAAACAAAGTACTCAATTGGCTCTCAATACACAGACCTCTTCCCAGAGGTATGACCAGCGACATCCGCATGGTTAGGAGCAATGTTCCCTCTAATTATTTTCCTCTGTGTGCGGCAGAGTAGGGTCTGTGTGCGCTGCAGCCAAGGCTACGTGCGCCAAGGACCTGACCGCGTGTGTAGACTAGGGCTTTGAGAGGGATGGAAATACTCTGAGATCTTTCAAAGGGGCGTAACCGATGCAATTAAGGGTGTGGCTTAAAGGCAATTACACTAAAAATATGTACATCGCATAGTGTGCCACCCTACCGATATTTTGCTGCTTCTGTCATTCCATCCAGATATATAATACGAGTAACATTACACCTACAAAAAGCCAAGACTATTGGCTTAGTCAATGGTTGTCTTTTGCATCAAGTTGTAAATAATATTGAAAATGCTTCCCGCTCTTATGGTTGGAGTTGTGGCTAATGCTCAAGCTATCGATTTAGGAGACGGGTTTTTAGTCTCTGGTCAGCCTAACATCCTGCGATTCTGTCCATTAATCTCCCCATGCATACAAAAAAATACATAATAATAAAGCATGTACATTTATTTATTTTATTTAATGCGGTTTTATATAGCGCAAACTTTACCCGAAGGTGTCAGAGCGCTTTACATAAGAACCAGTTGCAAAACATAAGGATTTAGGATTACATGCATTACACAAAAGATACAAACAGAAAAAATTGTAAATGTACAAGATGTAAAGTCACACAAGGAAGAGATACAAAGTGAAAGAAAAATTGCGAATGTACAGGTAGTAAAGTTACTCAAGGAAGAGATACAAATGGCTATACTCTAAGAGTCAGATAGGAATGGTAGACAATACAAAGGTATACTGCATATGCTAGTGATTAGAGTTATCTCTATATACACTAGTAAATTTTCTCAGGTCAAGAGCGTTCAATGCGTACCAACACGTATTTGTGTGTAAATAGAATAATTGAAAATGCTGCTCATCACCTCAGACTTAGTTAAAAAAAATCAGTATCCACTTAAAATCTGAGTTTTACTCACTGAAATAGATCTATATAAATGTACTTGAAGGAAACTGTTCGATACTCTGTGGGAATATATAAAATCCTACTCAGACACCAGGCAACAGCTAAATGACAGAAACTCACGATAATATGACAGCAGAAATCTCGATATGATAAATTTACAACATGCTTTTACTAGGCTTTGTGCTTTGGCTAATTTTGCTAAGCATGCTTTTCATGCTTGCTTGAATAGTGTCTGTGAAAGTAGTGCAAAATCCTCGGTGTGGAATAGGTTCAAAAAGACTCCCCCAAAAAAATGGACACTGGCAAAGTCGCTGTCAAGTATATTCTTAAAGAATCATGCGTAAATACAAGTGTATACTAAATGCAGAAACGGAATGAAGGTCAACAGGGTACTAGATCAACCTCTTGGCGAACCAAGGAGTATAATAATAAAATCATGTTAAAAAAACTTTCTAACTCGTTATAAGATATACCAAACATTGAAAGCATCTATTCAGAAGTTATATTTCTGAACATTTTCAATATCCCTCTTTATAGTGTTGGGTCAGTACCCAAAGAAACCCCTCCTTCGCCTAAATGCCGTTCCTGCTTTTCTAATGCTGCCATGGATGACAACATCTGCATTAAGGAATCCAAACGGAGAGACGGTCCTTTGGTTCACGCTCTCCGAAAAGGAATGGAACACTTAACCTCTGGGAACATACTTAATACCGGACAAACCATTTACAGCGTTATATTCAGGAGAAATGGTACAGGTCGCTGCTCGAGTCAACTTCTCACTCGCATCGTGACTTATTCTAGACCACGTGTCGCCTTTCTCCAAGCACGGAAGGGCCCCACCCACGCAAAGCGTCCTGAATATCCTCTGAAATAATTAAAGAACGCGCGTGGGGAAAAGGAATAGCATAAACAAGCTGCCTGATTCGGTTTCAAGAAGTAGGCATATGTAGGGTAAAAATAAGAAAGAAGCAGCAGCATATGTAGGGGTGGGTGTGCCTTTGTTGGTGAGAGTTGACTGAGGATGCACGGGAAGGGTCTGGAGCTGGTAGGAGAATGGAGCATTGTCTGAATGATCCTTAACAAGCCTCCCGAAGGGCAGCCGGTTCCTCTCTCCCAGCATCAGGTTGAATCTGGGATTGTCCCTCTTAAACCTCTTCCACTGCCCGGTGGAGAGGAGGATCTTTGAACCCTCTGCATAGACGCTGCTGTTCTCATCCCGCACTACAAATGTATCCATGGCTCAAGCTTCATTCAGTTCCCTCGGACCGCGGCCACCGCTCCAGGATCAGAGGGGAAAGCTCTGCAGCAGCCGCACAACGGAAGCAGTAGAGGCGTGCGGATCCCGAGCCACAGCCATCAGCAGCTATTGCATGGGCCCTACGCTGGCACACCGGCTGCTATTCTCTGCTGGGGCACAGAGTGGCAGCTGCACCCGCTCTGTCATACCAGGCCCAAAAGCACGAAGAGTGTGCTTTACACGTTGTGCTTTCAGACGCACTTCATTTCTTTTCTAAATACAGCGCAGCAGGGTGCTGATTGTGGGCCATTGTGAAAATATTCCTGTTAACTGCAACGCATGATGGGCGCTGTAATTAACAGGAATCCCTTCACAATGGCCCACAATCAGCACTCTGCTGCGCTCTATTTAGAAAAGAAATGAAACACGTCTGAAAGCAAAACGTGTAAAGCACACGTTGTGCTTTTGGATTTGCTACATGTCTTTTCTCAATGGCGAGAGGCTGCGGGATGATTGTGAGCATTTGTGAAAGTATTCCTGTTAATTGCAGCGCCTGATTGGCGCTGTGATTAACAGGAATACTTTCACAAAGGCCTCTGGCAACCAGTAAATTGCCGTTTTTCACCGCTCGCGCTTTAAAAGCGGGCGGCAGCAAGAACGTTTGCGCGCTTCACTGGAGGCACTGCGCGCTCCTTGCCTTAAAGGTGTGCGGGGGCGCAGGCGCGCAGGTTAGAGGGAACACTGGTTAGGAGAGTCTTGTGGGTAGGCAAGAGACCTAAAACAATCAGCGGTGACTGTATACTGGTGAGTTTTAAAGAACCAGGAACTGTTTCGTTCATCTGTAGTTCCTTTCTGGAGGACGAAGGAAGTACCATCCACCCAGTCCCTCTTTCATTCTTTTATCCAGCTAATGACCACACAACCAGCGACCAGAGAAGAGGATACCACCAGAACTCACAGGGAAATTGGGAGGGTAGCCAGGGAAGGAGGAGACTCCCCTTAAATCAAATGCGAATTCCCCCTGATTATCAGACCATATATAACTTCCGCAGGGGATGGGAACCTGTACAGCGAAGAGGAATGGGAAGGGATGGATTTGATAGAGAGGTGCCATGGCCCCCAAGATTTTACCAGCCACCATTTCTACCGCTGTCTAACCGTTACGACTGCCTTGAAATGGTGGACTGACAGCTGGCCTCTGTAGAAGGGGCACATGAACAACCACCAGGGGCGGAACAAGGCAACCATGACTCCCCAAACCACAGGGAGGAGAGGCCCACTACTGGGAATTCAGACCTACCCCATGAGACAAATAATAGGGAAATTGCCCCGGAAGGCCTACTCATGGTTGAAGGGCATACAGATAGTGCATTACGGTTAGACCGCATAAGTTACACGGTTAACCAATCTGGTACGCAGATTGCCCCACAAACTTTAAAATTACTCTCTTGGAATGTGGCAGGCCTGGCCAACAAAATAGACTCTGACTTATGGCTAGAACTAATACTCCCAAAAAGTGTTTGTCTCCTTCAAGAGACTTGGACAAGGGATGAGATTTCCTTCAGGGGCTTCCAGACATTCTCAATTCCAGCTACCTGGGGTGGGAAGGGCCGACCATCTGGAGGCTTGGCAACCTGGGTGGCTTCCGACTTAGGATGCCAAGCGTCAAGATATACAGTAGACTCGGAAGACATACTGCCGTCCTTCTCGAATGGCCGGGTCCTCTTAAACTACTAGTCATAAATATCTATTCCAGGCCAGTACAAATAGCGTCCATTTCCAAAACCATAGAGGCACTGTCGCTCCTACTAGAAACCATCCCTGGGGATATCTCTTACCTAATAGGAGGGGACTTCAATTCTCATTTTGAACCACTACCTGGACTACTTGATGGACCCTCCCTAGAGGAGGATTCAAGTTGGCAGAAGCGCCCCTTCCTAGAGCATGGACACCGCTGGCCGTCCAAATAAATACATTAAATCTCACCTATGGCTTGAGAGCCTGTAACGGCCGCACTAGGTCTGACATCCCGTGCAAATGTACATTTAATAAAGTAGGGAGAGAATCCAGATTAGATTATTTTATGGTACAAATGCAGACATGGAAAAGGGTAGTGGATTTTAAAATAATACCCAGGCATGACAGTGACCACAATGCCCTGGAGTTAGAGTATGCCATCCCCTCTCAGTGGGTGACTGCATCAAGCGAACAGGAATTGAAAGGGGGACACCTGTTGGACAACAACAGGAGGCGGATAAGATGGGAAAAGCTTGCCTCTAGCGAAGTTAAGCTAGCCTCTCTCTATGCTGGAATTATCCCTATCCTCGAGGAGGCATTTGATCTATGGAATTTAGACTCCATACAAGAAAATAGCGAGGACTTAGCACAAGTACACGATCACCTAATTAAGAAGCTTGAAGTTGATCTTTTTAGCACAAGGCGACCAAAAATCCAGGGAACAACCAGGAACACTTGGTATTATAGCACATGTCAATTGGCAAAACGAGACCTCCTATCCACTATAAAAGAAGGAGGCCCTAGGGAAGAGATTCGCTCCAAAAGGAGTGCTTATAAATCACTTATAGCTAACGCTAAAATAGAGTGGGACGTGCAGTATTGGGAGAATCTATCGGAGTCGCTAGCCAAAAAGGACTCCCGTAGATTCTGGAGAATAATCAATCATGGGAGTGGGGATCTTCCCTCGGCTATCGAACCCAACATTGCAGCAAACGTCTGGCAAGACCACTTCCAGCAGCTATACTCCCCCGAAAATAAGGACTTAGAAATAACAACACCCATTACTCTTGCCACACACACTTATGTTCCCTTTACCATAAGAGAGATCAGGGCAGCAATAGCGGGGCTTTCCGCTGGAAAGGCGCCGGGCTTGGATGGGGTGCCGGGTTGCCTCTTCAGGCAGGAACCTGGGATTTGGGCACCCTACTTGATGGTTTTATTCAATGCAGTGCTGGGAGGAATGAAAATACTGGATACTTGGCTGGGAGCGGAGGTGGTCCCGATATTTAAAAAAGGGTCGCCCCTGCTCCCCGCCAACTATCGCCCAATCAGCCTCATTGATGTATCCCAGAAGTTGTTTGGCAGACTAATCCTAGATAGGCTGCAAAGCTGGATGGAGGAGACAGATATTTTAAGCCCCCTTCAGGTGGGATTTAGGAAGGGAGTCTCAACAGTTGATCAAATACTCAGACTGAACATCCTGTACTGGAAGACGGTGCATCTAGAAGGAGGGACACTCTATGCGGTCTTCGTGGACCTCCGTGCCGCCTTTGATTTGGTCCCTAGGGCAGGGCCAAATTGTGGGCGGTACTGGCTGATCTGGGCGTCCCTGAAGACATCCTCCAGATCATAATCAGGCTACACACAGACAACTACGCCCGAGTAAGATACGGCAAGGGCGGTAGGCTGACAGATAGGTTCCCTGTTCAAAGAGGGGTAAGGCAGGGTTGCGTGTTGGCGCGGACCCTGTTCTGTCTATTCACGAACGGGGTGATAGAGCATCTGTGCAGGATCCCTAATATCGATGCACCGCAATTGAACAGCAGCAGGGTGCCAGCGATAATGTTCGTGGATCACACCCTGCTCTTGTCAAAAACACCAATGGGGCTACAGAGAGTCCTGGATGGATTCTTGGAGTTTTGCAATGAAAGGGGACTGGAAATAAACCCCTCCAAGACTATATTCATGATTCTCAATCATAAACCCAAAAGTTGCCCAAATCCCCGCTTGGGATCCACATCCCTAGAAAGAGTCCATGCAATTGAGTACCTTGGAATAACCCTCAATCAGAACCTATCTTGGCTGCCACATAAAACAAAGGCAACCACAAAACTAATTCAGAGGGCGGGTGCGATCACAAGAATCGCTAAAAAATCTCCTCTTCGCCCACTGGCCCCCGCCAAACACATCTACAAAGCCCAAGCTAGGGGAGGCATTACCTACGGGGCCGAGTTATGGGGACATACACCGCTACAGACTATACAGGTCGCAGAGAACAACTTTATTAGACAACTGGCGGCCCTCCCACCGAGTACTCCTCTTCTCCCTTTGAGAATGGACTTGGCATTACGACCAATCACAGAGGAACTGGGCCTCAAACCTTTGACCCACTGGAGACGTTTGTGAAGTAGTCAGGATTTGGCCCACTACAGAAGAGAATTGCAGGATCTTCTCAGGTCAATTCACGTGGCTAAAATCCCATGGCTGAAGTACATCAGGGACATGTGCACGACCCTTGGAGTCCCAGAGCTATGGAGTAACCCGCAAGCAATGTCTGTAAGGCTCTCGAGGAAAGAACTTTCTAGACTGTTTTACAGCTTTATGCTCCAGAGAACTCTGAGCTCAATCCGGGAAGGTTCCCTAACCGATACGTTTATCAAAGTAAAAGACTCCTACAGTCTTGAGTACGTCTTAGATGCTATGACGCCAGTGTACGTGAGAAAGATCTTCTTGCAATGGAGATACGGCTCTCTACCCCTGAGGTCCCTTACTAAATCCGGGGCCGGTAATTTGGATTTGGGTAACTGCCCAGCATGCAACTACAAGCTGGAAAGTGATCTGCATGTGGTACTGTTCTGCGAGCCTACAGTAGAATCAGGAGCTATTGGCTGGTCCCCTATCTAAGGAACTTGGGCTTTTGAACTTATGCCCCAGCCTACAGAGTGCTCAAAACAGATTTAACACCTCCAACTGTGTTTGTAATGGCGACATTTTTGGCGGCAATGTGGAGAATATGCGCAAGAATTATAAGGGATTCTAATACTGCATGAACCATTAGTTTTTAAACCAAAATGTACTATTTTAAATTTGATTATAATCATGAACTTTTGTATTCTAAAACACTGAACTCTTTTTTAACGCTTTTATGTGGCATTTATTTGTACATCTTTTATGATCTCTAGTGATCGAAATAAAGATTATTTGAATTGAATTGAATTGAAAATCACTACAGTATAGAGTAAATCTAACTGTGAAATAGCTGAATAATATAATACAATTGGTATAAAAATCATTTCAATAAATAAAAAAGGGAAGGTGGTTTAGACACTTCTTCCGTTAAGGGTTGATCTTTTTTTCAATTGCCTAATTCACATATGACCAAATTTCTATCTTTAATCTCAGCAATTTCTGAAACATACTATTCCCTCTGTTTGATCACCACTTCTACATTCATCACTTTCCCCCTGCAACCATTGTTGACAACCACCACCCTGGGCTTCCCATAACTATAGCCAGCTTATTTGCCCTCCTGATCCAAGACAGAAAACAACATTGAAATTGCTGTGGGAAACAGACTTACACATTTCTTTTTCTCCCTCTTTATGAAATAAGATATGATTTAAAATCTGCAAAACCCCTTGTGCTGCTAACACAAATAAAACGTTCTTTTGTATGTACAACAGCCTTATGTTTATTGCAGTTACCTTCAATAAGTTGCAATGTCCTGTTTGAAAAAAAGATCGAGCCTAAGAAAAAAGATAACTGAGCAATTGTGAATTCATTGATGAGTCTATAATAAACCTTTTGCCTACAAGTATTTGCAGAAGACCATCCTACTGTTGTTTTAAATAAGTTTACTTACCAAATCAAAGAATTAAGAAACTGATCAGAGGTGGAAAAAGTAAAAATGTAAATGGGCCACAATAATCTTTAAGCCTTTTTGAGGATAGGAAGCGACGTGGGGGAAGGACGTTGAGTCAATGACAAAAAGTCTGAAAAAGAAAAGGGTTGAACAAAAAGTAACTCTAGCTCTGTCAAAAGACAGGATTATGTGTATATTGATCCTCTTGATAAAGTACTAATTGTTTAAAAAGAAAGTGGTATGATATTATTGGAAATCCAGAAAGTTTACTTCACCTTTGTGGTTACTACATTGTAGTCTGGAGATGGATATATAAGGCTTTTTATTGTTCTATAAAAATGCAGACAAGATAGAATATCCTTTTTTTAAAACAGAACATGGGATATAATTAGTTTTACAGAGAGTTAGAAATGAATTATAGGAACTCATATCATTTTAATAGAATCCAACCTATCCTACCACGAGAGAAATAATGGATTTCATCTGGAAGTAAGGGTAGATAAAGTTGAAAGAAGAGCAGTAGAATTAAGTAATATAGTATCTTTCCAGGAGTTAGTAAACCAGAGACCTAAACATTAAAATTTTACTGGATTCCGAAGAAAGTCTGAAGATGAGAAGTTGTGATTAAAGCACCATTTATTATGAGGGAGAATTTTTTCAAGTAAGCTTATAACCCACAATTACAGCATAAGTAGAAACTATGGCTCAGAAATTTTGTAGGGAGGAATCCTTAGAGAATATATATATATAAAAGAATATCATCAGCATAAGCTAACACCTTTATCTGTTTATCCCCATATTTAAAGCCCTATATAGTGTTATTTGTTGGATTTGTTGGAATTGAGATAAGAAGGATTAAAGCATCTTAAAAAAGTACCATTAGTGGTATTGGAAGTGGACAAGAAAGTAAATAGTTGTTGTAGTTTAGGATGCACTTTAGAAAAATGCACATACAATTTGAGAGGAAAGTCATCTGTCCCAGGCACTTTGCCTTTTGCAGTAGAATTGATTGCAGTACGGATGTCATGAACAGAAATGTCTGTATCAAGGGCGAAAAAATAATTATTTACATCAAATTTATTATGTATTAAAGAGAGGTAACGATAAATACAGCTTAAAGAAGATTTTTCTCTGGTGTTTAAAGAGTTTTGAAATAGTTGGTAAAGTCAGATAAAATATCCTTATCTTTAAATATAGGGATTGTATTGTGATGTAAAATGGTTTCTATTTTGACACATTCTTTATTTGCTTTAAGGTAGCTTGCCAAAAGTTAGTTGGCATTATTTTGGCCCTGATAGTATTTAGCACTTGATTTGAGGAGATAAGAATCAGCATTTTTTGTAGATAGTTTAGGAAAATTCAATTTGGCTTTAATCAAGGTATCTAAACATGACTTAGATTTGGATGTAAAGCTCTAATGCTCCAATGATTTTAAGTTTTTCATGATGTCTAATGCTTTTTTTATTGCTTTCTTTTTGCTGGAATCAGAAGATATAATAATATTTCTAGGGGCAGCTTTAAACACATCCCAGACCATCCGAAAAGATATATCTGTAGAATCATTCGAATTAAAAAATTCAATTTTAAATCTTGAAAATTTGTGTAAAATTGTTATCTAATAAAAGGAAGATATTGAAGTGCCAACATCTCACCTTTGGGGGACTGGTCTAATATCTTGAAAGTAATATGAAGGAACAGGTCTCCCACCATTCTAATATACAACCTCCCTACCTGATAATCCACCTGTCTATCCAACATAGCAATCATCTATGCACACCATTTCACCCACATATTACTCAAGTAGATAATCATTATCGCACAGGTACTTATGAGCCAATCGATCTGCATTAGAGCTCCTTCTAATATGAGGATCAAGTAGATTTGTGTTATTGCTAAGGGCATACCCACATCTCATTCTAGCCACAAGTGTGGCAGATACATTAGACCATAGGGACAATAGGGAAAAACGAGCTGTCATAGATTAGATTTTGTCTGTCTGTGGCACTTAACGTAAGTGTCAGCTACTTGGGCACAACCTCCTAGAACATAGTTCTCACAGCTATTCCATAATTTTCAATGAATTCTCCACAAGAAATATGTATTGAATTCCGTTTTCTTTTATTTCATGTTGTTTTCACATGAACGTAAATCGTTTTCTCAAGTGATTATAATCCACAAAGTTCATTCCTTAAAGTTGATATAACACATGTAGGTACAACACAACCCAATGCATTTCGGACGGTCTGTCCTTCATCACGTGTACTCTGTAAATGAGATAAACATACTAAGCATATGGTCCTCTGAGAATGTCTAATAACATTGAAAAACATCATCAATATTGAAAAAGTGGAGAATTTGCTAACGAGCAATCCTTATATCCCAAGTTGCAGAAAACAGTTGCTGAAAATAGTTCTCATTCACTATTTTCAGCAACTGTTTTCAGTTTGGAACCAAATGAGGAGTGCGTAACCCGTATCTTTATTATAGATTAGATTTTAGCTTCATATCTGGTGCCCCCAAGCTACCCTGCTCATGTGGCAGCAAAACATAGTCATTTGATTCTGGTATATTTCCCTGCACAGGCAAGCCTAAGCATTAATGTACGTACGTTGTGAAAGAAAGTGGGGGGAGGATAATAGAGATATTAAAAACAAATATAACATCGTAGGAAGGACCACCTTTTTCATTACGGTTACGGAGGCTTGATCCATTTCTCAATATTATCCAACAGTTTATTTATTGCCTTGCCATTATTGCCTCTTAGTACCTCAGAAGGATCTTGGTGAACCACTGTACGAGATATCTCACAGTTTCATGTACCCATCGCAAGGGTGCGCTGAGGTGTAGACTCTGTTAGCGGGAAAACAAGGGATTTATCTCAATGTATCTTTAAGCCAGAAAGTTGACCAAATTATAACATTTCTCTGATTATTGTTGAAAGATTTACTACAGGATCTCTGGCATAGAGTAGGAGGTCAATTGCATTAGCTAATGAAATCAGATTATAGTCCGTGAATCTCAAACCCTCTCAGTCTCAGTGCACAGGACCGGGCTCGGCAACAATGGCATAGGGCAAAGCTGAGACCGGACAGCCTGTTGCATACCTCTACTAATTACAATATGGTCAATGACACAGTAATTGGCATGAACGCAGGCAGTAGGGTGAATTAAATTGAGAAACAGCTCCTCACCTCCTATATGAGCAGAAACAAACAAAAGCTCCAACTCAACTGGGTAAAAAGTCTTCTTGCCATCTAGAAAAATTGCAACTGTGTTCACTTCTGGTTATTAATGTGAAATTGAGCTAAAAAAACTTCTAAAGTTTTGTGCAGGTTGACCTACCCAGAATTAAACCGGATTCCACATGCAGAATAATCCCAGACATGTATGGAGTAAGTCTATGAGCAATAATCTTTGCCAAAATGGTAGCGTCTGTGTTCAATAACAAGAATGGTTTATACAAGGAGCAAAAGTTTGTAGGCTTGGTGGGCTTGAAGTTAGTGACCACTAAATACTCTTTCATAGTGGGTGAGAATCTGCCTCTGTTTACCACCTTTTCAATTAGTTTCATATTGATGGTCTCAATTCATCGATGAAGTTAACAGTTACACCATCTGTGCTTGGAGCTTGCCAGTTGAACATCCGTTTAATAACATTTTGAATACCTTTAGGGGACAAAGAAGCCAGTAGAATCTAACACTCTTCATTCTCAATCCAGGCCATAGATAAATAATTCTTCAATAGCCATTGAGGCTGTTGTCCATAAGGAGTACATTTCCACATATAATGTTTCAACCTGTCAGCAATTAGTTGAGAATCATGAATTGGCTCATTATTAGGTGTCTTTTTGCAAGTCACAATCCTGCTCATCCATTGAAGGCATTAAAGTTGCACCAATGCTCTATCTGGGCATTCCCCCTCCCCATATTTAACTAAAAGCTTGAACTCGCTGTCTTCTATATCATAGTAGTCTCTGAGATTAATGGGAACTGTATTTAGAATATTATCCTTCCTGGTTTGTGCAAGAGCTTGCTGTAGGGTTGCAATCTCCTACTATAAATTCGCCAGACATTGTCAGTGGGATCTTAAAACCCCTTCATGCTTGGCTATGGTTAACGCTTGGATATACAGAATGCCACCCACACAGTTGCAAACTAGGCCACTGATTCCACATTATCATCAAAATATTCTCTAATGGCAAATACAATTTCAGAACAAAATGCTACATAAAGCAGCGACTCAGAGTGGAACCTCCAAGAGTAGCAAGAAGGGTGCCAATCTGGGACTATAATTTCCTCCAGAAATGGTGGGTGATCTGTAAATCTGCCCTCTAGATGCATCCAGGTTAGAACCTGCCTATCCAACGGTAGAGGTATCTCTAGATACAGGAGCGTAATCAATACATAATCAATTCATAATATGGACCCCAGATTTAATTGTGAATTCAGGGCCCACTGAGTTAGTGTCTCCAAATGCCTAATTACTCTTTCTGTTTCATAATTTGGTCAAATTTTTTACCTGCCCCCCAGAACAGCCAAGACTAGGATGGAGGATATAATTAAAACTCCACCCCAGGTTTTGGTCTGACATTGAAATCTGTTTATTACCTATTATAGTTCTACATAAAACTGTTCATCGTAAATGCGGCCATAATTGCTATTTATCATCAACTGTTTCCCTTCAGTGATACCCGTCACTAAAACATATCTAATATTCAGGTTCGAAAATGAGTCATTGATAAACAGATCACAGCCTTTCCTGACCCATAGCATGTGTAGTAAAGGTCAAACTATAGCATAGACCACTCATCATCTTCAATGATCTGCATTCAGTGGCTGTTGTGAGATGAGTCTCTTGTATAAGCACAATATCTAGCATATGATGCTTAAAGTAGGCAACCACCTTAAACACCTTTCTGTGGTCATGTAGACCTCTAAGAAGACAAAACTAAGGGGCATATTACCAAGCAATAGCGATAATTATCGCTATTGCTTGGTTAGAGACAAAACTTTACAGCTGAGCTGCTGCGATTTTTATCGCAGATAAACCTTGGTATTACCAAGGTTTATCGGAAATGCGATAAAAATCGGCCGCAATGCATGAATATCGCTGAAAAGTCAGTGATATTCATACATTACCAAGCTAATGCTCTTAGCCATGTTATCCACCTCCCATTGGATAACATGGCTAAGAACTGCTCTGGGCAGGTGTTAGCTTTTGGAGATATTCGTGCTTAGCGTGAATATCTCCAAAAGTTGGTAATAGGAGATAGCGATGTTAGCGACTGTTTCCAGTCGCTAACATCTTGGCATGCCCACTTTGCATATCATTAGTGATAAATATCACTGACATGCAAAGTGGGGCCCAAGATGGTCACTATCTCCTACTAGCTGTCGCTAACTGGTGTTAGCGACAGCTAGGTAATAGGGAGATAATTTTATCTCCACTTTCTTGGCTTTTAAAGCCAAAAAAGCGGAGATAAACCCCCATTGATAATATGCCCCAGAATACCATATTTTTAGTGACCATAATATTTTCTAACAGCAAATTCTGTGTTACCGTGACCAGTATGCAGCACTAATAAGCTCATGCGTACGCCATTAGCAATTAGAAAAAATCCATATATTAATGTGTAGTGTTTCCTGTCTCGACACCTACACTACAGACCCCAACTAGCAGTGATATATAACCTCCTTCCACCCCTCCTCATCTTCTTTGCCCCAACTGAAAATTTGCAAAACAATTGTACTTCCGCTCTTCCCACAAGACAGCTATTGGGAAATAAGTATGACCCACAGATGCAGGTGGACACCCCTATAGGCAAGAGTGTAGTATATCCTAGAGCGGAACCATCATTTTGCATAGGTACTCACTTTGTTCATTAAGGGTCACCATTCAGCAGGTCAGCCCGATACAAAACACACATTTAACATGACAATCACAGCGCACAACACGTCATACATCACAGGACAAAGGAAAGTGAGATAGCATAGATTTTACAGGTGGGAATTCAATCAAATTTTTCTCATCTAGGAGCTCACGTAAAAAGATTCCTTCTCTTAACTAATAGTAAGGCTAGTGCCCAATGTCACAGTATCGTGCAGCACCTTCAGAGGACTCACAGTTTGTTGATTTCAATAAGGTAAGGCCCAGGATAGAACAGCTTTCACAACCATGTGAGGACTTTTGTCTCTTCACAACCACACTTAGGGCCTCATTAGGCACCCTATCAGAAAAAGGGACCACCCGCCTTAAAGGCGGGGGTCCCGGGGGTGCCATTAGGATGTGCCCGCCACAGTGGCGGGCACATCCTGTATTTTCAGCATTGTGGCGGGTTGTGCTCTCTGCACCGCCTGCCACAATATTGAAAATGCATTGTAGCATTTGCATAATGAAAGCGGCAGGCACCGCGCCTTGCCTGCCACTTTCATTATGCAAATGCAGGGGAGTACCACAGGTCCCCCCCATGTGCACCCCCCACCTGTACCTCACTCTGGGGGCCCCCAGAGTGAAGACCGCATGCCTATCCGTGGCGGCATCGCCGCCGCAGAAAGGCACTGAAAACCAGACATCATAATATGGCTGGCGGTGTCTATTAGACACCGCCACCATATTATTCCTTTTCCGCCCCGGCCGCAAGGCGACCGGGGCGGAAAAGAGGCGGACGGTCTTTCCGTCCGCCGTGTTCCCCCCGCCATCCTAATAGGGCGGGGGAAATCTGGTTATGATATGGGGCGGATTGCCTCCGCCAGGCTGCGGCTCTACCGCCATCCTGGCGGATGCAATCCGCCCGATATCATAATGGACCCCTTAGGGTCTGATTACCAGTAGACCCTTTTGCATGTAAGGAATATCGAATCAGATACAAATCTGACATTCCTGTGTTCAGAAATTATTGCAAGCAATAATTACCACACATTCTGAGTTTTTGAGGGAATAACATGCATATTGGGCTGCTTACTGCACAGAAATCCTCATGTTCCAATAAATACCTGGGTCTTTCCCCTTGTTAATTATTTAATGAAGGGAGCAATCGGTAGGACACATGGTAATTACATTTTGGGCACTTCTAATCAAGCCCTAAAGGTCTTACTTTATTTCATTTAACTGCAGTTCCTTTCACTATTATTCTTCATCTATACCTCTCACGCCCCTTTCCCTCTTCCAAATGATGTCTCTCAACTGTTATTACTTATTTCTAATACTATTATTTTTTCATTATCTCATACACCTTTTTTTGTCCTTCACTTATTGTATTTCTTTGTCTTTTTATCTTTGTCTGTCATCCTTTCTCTTTCGTCCCCTCTAGCAATCTTCCTTTAGCGCATCCTCTGCTTTTCTCTCTCCCTCTCTGTCTTTCCTCAACAAGTCTTTTATCATGTTTTATTGAGCTGGGAATTCTTACGACAACATGTTTCTAAAGCCTAGAGGCAACTCTGCAAAGTACAGGAAGGAGAGCAGAGAATCAGAAAGTTAAAACATGTGGGAGGGAACTGCTTTCCAGGAGCTTTGGTGATCAGCTAAGACTTGCAATACTTTCTAAAAGAGAAAAGTTTAGAAATGCGTATGCGTGGATGTCATAAGTGATACTAGAAAATTGCTCTACTGCGGAAAGTCATCTGCCTCCCTTTGTGAAGAATTTAAAGGATAAAGGTCAAACAGTTTTAGGTAACAATATCAAAGACGTCTTTAAGTAGTATTATGAGTAATTCAGTTCGAAACACATGTTGCCTTCTTGTTGTAGTAGGCCTTGTGAACAATGGCTTCAAGATTAAAATGTTTCTTAACTGAAAGTATGAACTATTCTAGAGGGGTTCTGGAAAAAATATTAAGTTTTATATGGATAGTTGGGTTCCATAGGTCAGTTTATGGTGAAGAAAGTCTGCATTACTATTTCATGGGTAGCACCTGCATAGAGATGTTTTAGACTACTTGGACAGTAGCATTAATGTTAGGATACACAATGAAGCAGACGTCGAAAGTGACTTCAAGGCTCAAAGTATTTTATGATTGAAGATTGAGGAGTAGGTGCAGGAATAGCAGCGATTCACTAAACCAGGGGTCTCCAAACCGGTCCTGGAGGGCCGGATCCATGCCAGATTTTTTGGATATCCCCATTGAGATACATGTAGTAATTTTAAAAATCTGGCATGGAACCGGCCCTCCAGGACCGGTTTGGAGACCCCTGCACTAAACCGTTGGGTGAAGGCTTATTTTAGCTTAGTATAATTTGGTACATCCGTGGTTACTTGGTTTTAACTACAGAGGTGATTTGAAAAAGCTGGAGAAAGCCTTTACATCAGTTGGCTAGGTAACGTTCATGATATCAACATCCTGCAGACTTTGCAGTTCTAGCAGTGTACATTTCGATATTAAAGAGCATCGTATTTGATGCCTTGAGGCACTTCACAGCATACTTAAGCTGGTGGGTCTAAGGAAGGAGAAGATGTGGCTTAATGGCTCGAGCATCCAGCGTCAACGCGGGGAACCAGGTTTGAGTCTGGCAGGAGGCTCAAGCATCCTGTGATTCTGGGCAAATAACTTAATCTCCCTGGGCCTAAAACTGAATGTGCCATGTGTAAAGCCACTGGTGCTCATGTGAAGTGCTCTGATACCTTTGGGTCGAGCTTGTGCTATATAAAACTGCAGAAAGAAAAAAAGGCCCATGGCTAACTTGAATGTGTTAAAGAGTGGAGGTAAGAGTAAAGCTATGATGAACTGTAGTTTTTTAAAGTCCAATTGAGTAAGGAGGATCACGGTTTTCAAACACCACAGATCACTCTAGAGCAGTGGTCTTCCAACTTTTTGATGTTGAGTCTCCCCTAATCAAAATTATTCAGGTGTAAAGAACCCCTCCCACCCAAAATCTCTAGAACTTGGTACTCCTTATCATTGACAACCGCAATTGTTCTCCAGAGAAATGGTAGATTTGTGGTTGCACCTCATTAGTACCAGTTTAACACCCACATATCGCAATAAGCAACAGAAAGGTGACCAGTACAGATTTACAAAAGGCCTTCTACAGAGCCACAACATCTGTTGCTGCTTTTTAGTAACTTTTTATTCTTTTGAGAAAATACATTTTTTTTGTTAAAATCTGCAGAGTATACGGCAGATGACGGATTATGTGGCAAATGTGGCAAATCTGTAATTATGCTAAAGTCGCTGCAGAAGCACAATCACATACTTTCAGGGACCCTTGGTATAATAGCTGTAATGCATGGGCTGAAACTTTATTGCACTGCATTAGAGGAAAACCATACTATATCTCATGGGAAGCTGACAGCTTGGCATTTACAGCTGCATGTAACTGGAGGTAGCTGAACATCATTCATCATAATTAAAACATTTGTAAGTTTTTAGGTCTTGCAGAGAGACCTATTGGGGTGAAACCAGAAAGTTAAACCAGGCGGATTGCGTGTGCGGATTTCCAAAAGTTCACATGAAATCACGTGACCACAAGCACGCGCATTTGCCCACATCAAAGCCTTAGCCTCCCTCCCACAAGCTTCCCTAGCACGCTTGCCATAATTGCATCAGATCCGACCTTACCTATTGCTCATGTGCTTCCCCGCCCACTGCTTCACACTTCACGGCCGCCAGGCCGTGACTCGCATTGTCCAAGAGCTTCAAAGCTCCCTGGGCTTCTTCCTTCACACTTCACGGCCGCCAGGCCGTGACTCGCATTCTCCGAGAGCTTCAAAGCTCCCCTGGGCTTCTTACTTTCATCCCCCTTCCTGGCTCTACCAATATCGCCACCCCACTGGTGCTGCACTTATGTAGGCACAACCTGCCATTGTCATTTCCTGACTGCCGCGTTACACATCTGTAGACACTACCTGCCATACACTTTTTTCCCCATGGTCGAGCACACATCATGTCTGGGTCTCACTTACTGTGCCTGCTTCTCATTTTGTATTAACCACCCATATGACTCGATTGTCTCACACGCCACTTCAGGGTCTCACAAACACGGCATCAGTGTCTCATGCAAATCACTTTAGTAATATCGACACATCCCTCTAGTATCACAAACACCAATCCAATGACCCACAAACATCTCTTCAGTCAAACACTTTACTTCAGTCGCGTGCACATACCACTTGAATGACACATAAACAACAGTAGCGCCTCATACATCTCACATCAGTTCACAGAGACATTGTTTCAGTGTTTCACATGCATCAATTCAGTGTTCCACTGGTGTACATCCACTTCGGGGTCTTACGCGCAAAGCTGCCGTCTCACACACGCTCATGCTAAAAGATATTTGCATAATCATACATATACAACTTGCTCCCCTCACACTTCTTTTCTGCTTGATAATTTAAAGCACATAAATCAGGACTACTTCTGAATATGTGGGTTTATTTAGTTTCACCCTTTACTTTTCAATGCAAAAATTCTTTTTATAGCATGTTTGAAAAAGACACGCAACATGTAACACTAAATGACAAATTTGCAAAAACAAGAATTACCAACACATAAATTTCAACACATCAAGGTTAACAAAAATGAAACATATATGCACATTATTTTCATATGACGGCAATTGTTCAAATCATCAAGTTTGGAATGCCGATATCAAAAGATACTCCTTTCTATTTTCTGTAAGGTCATTGAAGGACAAAAAAGTCTGAAAAAAAAAAGTTGAACCTGTTTGAAACGGGCTACATACAAAGCTACAGAATATAAAGATACAGAAGTGACAAGGCCCTGACGAGATCCCGTTTATTCAATTAACGGGTCGAAACGTGTCGGCATTAAGAAGGCCATGAAAGAAACAGGATTAATTGCGATTTGGATTCATTTATTTGTATCCATTTAGCCCTTTTTTCAGACTTTTTTGTCCTTCAATGACCTTACACAAAATAGAAAGGAGTATCTTTTGATATCGGCATTCCAAACTTGATGATTTGAACAATTGCCGTCATATGAAAATAATGTGCATATATGTTTCATTTTTGTTTACCTTGATGTGTTGAAATTTATGTGTTGGTAATTCTTGTTTTTGCATATTTGTCATTTAGTGTTACATGTTGCGTGTCTTTTTCAAACATGCTATAAAAAGAATTTTTGCATTGAAAAGTAAAGGGTGAAACTAAATAAACCCACATATTCAGAAGTAGTCCTGATTTATGTGCTTTAAATTATCAAGCAGAAAAGAAGTGTGAGGGGAGCAAGTTGTATATGTATGATTTTGAAAAAGGGTCCAGCCCTCCCCACGTCCCGGGACCTAACTCCTTAAGCTTTGGCAAAAGATATTTGCATGGCATGGCTTAGTGCTATAAACACAAATGTTTTCCAGTTCACCGTGTGTTAATATCTAATAATTACAATCCCACAAGGTAATAACACGAAGAACTTGCAAATGGGTAATGTAAGTTATGGAATATACCCCTTGTACGCATATACGAAGCTGACATGCACTATGAATTCATTCATTTACTTCGGATACTTGATATAGCGCCAACATGCTCCAATAAGTAACGAAACGCCTTGCCCCCCCCCCCCCTCTGTAAGGTCCATGCTGCTGCCGCAGCCCACCCCACGTAATCCTTTTTTTTCTTTGTTTTTTTTACTTTTTATTAACTCGCCCAACCTCGGATCCCAACTGGTTCTCTGTGTTGTCTTCAACCCGCTCCCCCTATCAGCTCTTCCACTACCATCATGGTCCTCAAAACCCAGCAGCTGCCACTTGCAACTAGGTTGCGCACTTTTTTAAAACATGCTTTCGCTCCAAATTGTGCCTGCCATCTTGTTTCATTTACGTTAAACACTCTGTGAGAGTACGTGCGTTTTGCACCTCTGTCCCTCTGCTGCTACTTCCCCACTGAAACACCTGCCCCCATCGCACCAAATGCTTTTTTTTTTTAATGCTCTTGCACTGTCACAAGAATTCTTCACCCAGGGGCCATACTGGTCACTATCTCAAGGGTATGCAATTACTTCTATATTTCACAATCACCATTGACTACTTATGAATGCAAAGATCACCTTCAGAGTACGTGCCCTGCATACTAAGCCTTTCAGCAAACCAATATTCCTGGCCTATCAGAAGTTCATGAGATGATGCAGTGCACCAAGGCCGGCAAACAGAAGAAACACAGTCACACTCATTTCGACACAACGAAGATCCGCAAAATAATGTACACTCAGCTAACCAAAGCCACTGGAAACAAGGGCTCTGCCTTCTGTGTTTGCCCACGGTTCCTTAATAGACAGGACTTGTTGCCGACACAAAGAGGGCAAGAAAGCTAAGTGGGTTCCTGTGCATGCGGCAGGTGTGTGCCTAACTGGCAGGACAGAGGCTTTAACCCAGGCAAGGCCATCTCCCCTTACATCCATTAAAATCGTTCCTGTAACAGGAGCACACACTTCCTGGATGGACAGCTAGCTGTGTGCTATCGAACTTTTTGAATCCCGAGTAAATGCCACCATAGCAAAAGAGAGAGTGCATTTTTACTTTTATATCACCCACTTTTAGCTTGTGCTTTTTTTTACATTTCCCCATGATAGGGACGTTTATTATTTTCTGGTCATATTTATCCGGACTTCGGAAAGGGCTTTGAAATGCTTTGAAATGCTTGTTAGGTAAAAGGGGATCTTAAAAGTGCAACCCAGCGCGGCCATCTGCCTTTCCTTTGTCATGGGTAATTAAGCACCTCTCTCCAGGCACCCTTTCATGTCCGCGAGCAGGCCAATGCCCCCATGCTGTTGCAATAACAGGCTCACGTTTCACCCGGCCCTCGTACCACTACAGAGACACAACTTAACACACTGGGCACTCACACTACTTTAGGCCACACACACTGCGCCCTCTCACTACTTTAGCCCACACACACTGCACCCTCACACTACTTTAGGCCACGCACACTGCGCTCTCACACACTGCGCACACACACTCTGCACCCTCACACACCCTGCACCCTCACACATACTACACCCTCACACACACTGCACCCTCACACACTCAGTGCCACATAATTATATGCTACATAATTACACTGCACTTAATGCAACATACACACCAAACAATACCACTCAGTGCCACATAAATACATGCCACAAAATTACACTCTACTGAATACAACATACACTCCACACAATACCACTCAGTGCCACATAATTATATGCTACATAATTACACTGTGCGCCCCGCAACATACACTCCGAATACCACTCAGTGCCACATAATTACACAACACATAATTACACTCTACTGAATGCAACACACACTCCACATAATACCACAGCATCACTCAGCACCACCACAGCATCACTCGGCGTAACCACAGCATCACTCAGCGCAACCACAGCATCACTCAGCGCAACCACAGCATCACTCAGCACCACCACAGCACCACTCAGCACCACCAGAGCACCACTCAGCACCACCACAGCATCACTCAGCACCACAACAGCACCACATCAGCACCACCTCAGCACCACCACAGCACCACTCAGCACCACAACAGCACAACTCAGTGCAACCACAGCACCACTCAGCGCAACCACAGCACCACTCGGCGCAACCACAGCACCACTCAGCGCAACCACAGCACCACTCAGCACAACCACAGCACCACTCAGCGCAACCACAGCACCACTCAGTGCAACCACAGCAACACTGGTTCAAATATTTTCGCTCAATGTTTTAAGCTTTATTACAAATGTCACAAAAAGATGTTAATATTTCACTTCTGTTCTTGGATTTTCATCACAATAAAATACACTAAACATAATCTTCACAGAAGTTATTTACAAAAGTTTAAGCTATGGCTATTATAAATTAAAATCACTTTTATTTAAGTATTAATTATTTAAAAAAATTAAAAGCAATTGTTATTTGTAATATCAATACATCTAAGTCACGTAAATACAAAACATGTTGCATTACAAATGCTATAGGTGTCACATTTGTGAAAGTTATAACTATTGGCATTGTAAATGATAAAGCTATTAATTTAGCTATTTTCAAAAACAACACATAAATAAAAAAATTGTCATTTACAAGACCAATAGCTCAAACTTTCCTAATGCGAGACCTATTGCATTGCAAATGCTTGTTTAGGTATTTTACCATTGGGTAGCTACATATAAAATAACGGGCAGCTTCAATGAATAATAAATAGATTTAAAAAAGATTTTACTCAGTGGGAAACACACTTTAATGCAGTGTGAAAACTCTATTAGTTAATGCATTGCAAAAGTCTGTGTGAAACCAGAAAGCCCCAGAATAAAATCGTGGTTCGTGTAGTGGAGAATAGTGATTTGTGTATTTTTAATGCTATGAGGTCATAGACCGTGACAGAAAGCATTGTGAATATGTAAGTCTTTATTGTATTCTTGCATTACACAGAGTATAAGATAGACCGCTACAATTTGTGCAAAATGTTTTACTATAAAATGGTGATTCCAAAATATAGGGGTTTATATAAGCCCCTTGCACTGCATCATTTTTGATGATGCTCTGGTTGTGCAGACCTATATCTACGAGGTTACCCAAAGTCACTTTACGTGGCTTTTCATGGCATCCTAGATATGGTGTAAGGCAACGCAGCGCAATTCGATGCATTGCCTTCCACTGCATCAGCACTATCAATTTTCAAATAAGTGTCCGTACTGTTTACGATAGGGCAACAAGCAGGATAATAACCAGCCTCCCAGATAACTATTAATTCCTTATAGTGCCAACCCACCAATGTGACATTCTGTTCTTCCATGTAAAAGTTGTCCCAATACGTGTTGTTATCACCCTGGATAACCCAATCCCAATGGCTTTTGATAATATAGACAAGGACCTGGATATCAAAAAACAAATATTCCCTTCACTTCTGTAAATTGTGGTGGACGAGTATATGTAAAGTTCAAGAGAGATAATAGGTATGCAGTCCATAAACTAGTGACGGATTCAGTGAGATAACAAGCGGTCCCTTCTCCAAGGAATCTCTTATAGGTGTCTAGAAACACATTACTCTGAGCTGTCCTTTTCTTTCTTGTTGGGGAAATAATTTTAACCTTGGTAGGTTAAGGCTCATCCTGATCATTTTCCAAAACCCATAACACCCCACACAATATAATCAACAATAAAACCACAAGAGCAATACATGTCATTTTCTTCTTATGGTCCACCACATTATGCGGGTCAACAAGAATCACTGGCTGCTCTTCCTCAGAAACCAGCCTACCAAAGGGATACATAACGAATGATGAAGTGGGGGAAAAATGGAAAGGAAATATACAAGTTCCCAGTGTCTGTCAGAGCCTCCCTGGTATAGGCTCCTAATGGCCATCAAAATGTCTGCGCACTTGAGCACCTGCAGTGGAGCTTTCTCTGTCCTAAGCTTGTATCCCCCATCGATCACAATGGTATACCTCTACAAAATACTTTTGTCTTCTCTATCTAACGTTCAAACAACTAACTAAAATAAGCAAAAGATCCTTCATCAAACTTTAAAAAGTCACTGTTGGTACTATAACTCAGCACAACCTATCTTATGCAGTCCATCCCTATTCTCTTTTCTCCTTGGATGCACTTTCCCTCAGCCGAGGGCACAAAGTGTACCTGGTAGCCCTGGGCCCTGTAGGGTCGGTGATCAACTGCTCCTGAATAGCTTGTATTTCTGGAGGAACAGCCTCTTTTAACATGTCATCATTTTCCTTATCCGTCTGAGTTCAAATCAGTTGGGCAGCGCTGAATGGGACAAACCAAGGAACTTGCTCACACGCAGAGTTGCCAATGTCATCTTTTACCCACTGATTGGAGGGTGGAGGCAGAGGAACCCTTCTACAGTGGGTGCCATTCACCCAGTTCTTATGGCCAGCAACCTTTACAGCAGTCCGTGTCACCAGCAGGACCTGTTCAGGCCCCTTCCATTGTGGCTTCAAACTTTTCTTTCATTGAAAATTCCGGAAAAGAACAAAATAAGAAGATAATCTCCAGGCCTAATGTTGTAGCTTGGTCACTCTCGTGTAGAAGGGTAGGGACTCCTGAACCTGTTGGTGAATAGATCATAAACTTTACGCTAAGTGACCAAGATAATCCAACAACATAGGGTACTCAATTTCAGAAAACTGACGAGGGGGCGGGACGCCCAAGACCTTTGCTGGGCGTCCAAACACGACCTCATATAGTGAAAATCCTGTTCTAGAATGAGAGCCGTCGTTCTTGTCGACAAAAATGCTAATGTCAAAGCATCTGGCCACTGTAACCCTGTTGTTTCCCGACTGTTTGCCAATTTAAGTTTGAGAGTGCCATTGTACTTCCCAACCAAACCCGCTGACTGAGGATGATTCGAGGCATGGAATTTCTGCTTAACATGGAGACCCTCACAAATCAATTGAATCACTTTTGCATCAAAATGACTTCCGTTGTCACTCCAGATCACTCGGGGCAAGCCGTCATGAGGAAAGTACTCCTTCAGGAGTACCTTTGCAGTCGTAATGGCCGTATTATCTTTAGAGGGGCAAGCCTCAATCCATTTACTGAATGCACATACAACCACCAAAACATACTTCAGATTATTACATCTTTCTAACTCAATACAGTCCATTTGAAGGACTTCAAAAGGTAAAATGGATGGTGCAAAATTACCGATCGGTGTAGGGTACACCTACCGGGATTATGGATCATTCATACCGTGCAGTACTTCACTAAGTGTGCAGCTGTCTTAGAGATACTATCATTCTGCCATACAGGGTCTAACAATTTACAAATGCCCTTTGCACTAATATGAGCTGGACGGTAGGCCATAGTAACCACAAGAAGAACATTTGCACCTGGGAACATCTATCTCTGTTTCCCTGATTCATCAGTACCACACCCTTCGTCATTCAATTGTGCTGTACTCTCCTGCCACACAGCTAATTTTCTGTTGTGGCTTCACTCTGCATTTCCTTTACACTTTCAGTGGTATCTTCAAACATGACAACCTCAGGGACCTATCTAGCTGGACCTGCTACACACATTCTTTGCATCTTTGTACGCCCCGTTTCCTGAGCTGTCTGATCTGTAAAAGCATTTCCTCTTCCTATATCATCAGTGACCTTCCGGTGGGCACTACACTTCACAATTACAAATTTCTTGGGAATGTCAAGCAGACAAAAGCCTCAATATAAGGTGTCCATGCGAAGAAATGAACCCTCTATCCGCCCAGAGTCGCCCAAAATTATGTGCGACCCCAAAGGCATACTGACTGTCAGTATAGATATTGACAACCGGTCCCTCACTCAATTCACAAGCTCGAATAAGGGCAGCTAATTGAGACGACTTATAAGGGACCTGTGATGTTTCTACTACCATGTGTAATGTGGTAATAGCGTAGGCTGATGTTGTAGTGCCTTTTGGTAACTTAAAACAAAAGTCATCAACATATAGCTCCCTTTGTGGGCCAGATAAGGAAACATCAGTCAAGTCTATCTATCCTTTCGTCTCTTCCTCCGTTCGGAAGATGCAATCATGCTTGTCAACTTCATCACTCTTGGAAGGGAGGGGTAATAACGTGGCTGGATTCAGAGTGGAACATCTTTTAATTGTAATGTGTTTAGCAAACAATGTAAATTCATAGCCAGTAAGATGTGCACTGGTACGGTACTGTGTCTTTCACTTATTCAAAAGAATGTTCACAGCATGGGTACCATGACTGTAAGGTCAGTATCAAGTAAAAGTCCAGACGATTGTCTGATTGAAGTGGCCACAGCCACAACAGCTCTAAGACAACTCTGGAGGACTCTTGTAACGGGATCAAGCACAGCAGAGAAATAAGCACCCAGCCATTGCTTGTCCCCAAAATTTTGTGTTAGGATGGAAAGTGTACAGCCAGCCTTCTCGTGGACATAGAGCACAAACGGCTTGCCATAGCTAGGTGCACCAAGCACGAGAGCCAAACATAGTGCTGTTTTCAATTGCTCAAAAGACTGCTGGCATTCAGGCATCCAGGGCAAATGCTCATGACCTTCTTTTGTTGTTCATGCAAGCAAAGGTTTAATTAGTAGGGAGTAATTAGGTATCCACTGACGAAAGAAGGCATTTTAACAATGGTGCTGATACGCTCAGGAGTCAAGCTCCTACACTTGTTCGACAGTAGGTGACCTAAATAGGTGACCTCCTGTCGACAATACTGAAATTTAGAAAGAGAAACTTTACGTCCATGATGACCTAAATGCAGCAACAATTTAACCGTACTGTCTTTACAACATTGATGTGTGTCAGAGGTGATGAGCAAGTCAGCAACATACTGCACCAATGCATTACCTGAGGGAAGCGAAAGGGAATGCAACTGACTCTTTAAAGTTTGACTATAAATACTCAGACTCTCTGTATAGCCCTGAGGAGCTTGACAGAACCTAAAGGCACAACCAGCTAGGGTGAAACCAAACAGATATCTACAATTTGGATGTATAGGAATACTAAAGAATGCATTTTTCAAATCAGCAACAGAAGAGAATGAGGCAGTAGAAGGAATCATTGTCAAAAGGGTGGTAATATCAGGACCATGATCTTGTTAACTTTGAGCAGGTCAATCACAAAGTGATAAACATCCTCCCGATCAAAAGGGGAACCTAAGGGCATTTGTTTAAGAATCGGAAGAATAGGACCATTACAAATATTGGCAGAAGTCTCTTCAACTACACCCTTTTGTATCAAATCATGAATAATCTGTAGAACGGCTCGTTCACCCGCCAGAAGGATCTTATACTGAGGAATACGAGGCAAAGTCATGTTGTCTTTAACCTGTATAAAAACTGGCGGTATGTGCAACAGTCCTACATCTGTATCACCTGTCACCCACAGAGTGGATGGTACACTAGCATATTCAACTGGAAGAGGGTGCAACAAATACTGTTTAGTACTCACATTTAAGCCCATCTTCATATAAACACCTTCCGGGGAACAATAAATAGTAGCATGCAATTTCTTCCACAATTCCAAACTCATCAAATTTTCTCCACAATTTCAAGTCAACAGAAATGGGGAATCCACAGCAAAAGGACCAGCAGTCAATGCAAGGGGTCGAGAAATTGGGCTTACAACCGGTACACCCTAAAAACCTATCAAAACATTATTATGGCCAGACAGAGCCGCCCCAGGGACCAACTGTCAAGAAACAGAACTCTTCGTTGCACCTATGTCTACCAAAAATTCCTTAATCTAGCCTTGCACATCTGCAGTGACATAAGGACCAAGTTGAGAAAAGGTATTGGAACTGGTCCGTGACTCTTTCCCTGGCTGTCCTAGCCGTCAGACATCCCTGTCACCTCATCCATATCGCAATCATCATGATAATAATGTCCATTGCGAGGGTCATCAAAATAATTGATATCAGAACAAACCTGTGAGACTGCAGCACTCCAAGCTCTATCGGTCCCACAACCTCATCCACGAGGACTTCGCTCTCTAGGGACTGCCACATTTTGCAAAAGCACAGGACACACGCTACGCAAATGGCCCTCCTTCCTGCATTGTGTACACTGATTCAACCCTAAAAGTGTCCTGGTTGGCTGCCTACTAGTGTGTGAAAGCTGTCTGGCAGGACCACCATGTCCTCTACCATACCCCCTGAACATTTGCTGTAACAACACCTTCGTCATTAGATCCATATGTTTTTTCTTGCTCTTCTCTTTCCCCTCTTGGTCGCGATGTTCATAATATTGAGCAATATTGAAAATAACAGAAGGGGAAGAGGTGGTCCAAGTGCTCTCAGATGCCTGTAAACGAGTTGCAATTTCAGGAAGTAAATCAGAAACATATCTATCAACAAACAACCAAACTCCTCCCTACATAGACATATCCTGCCCACTATAGTCCAGAAACATATCTTAAAACAGAGTGAAGAAATCAGACACACGTTCATCCTTCTTCTGTCGACAAGTCTTCAATTTATCCCAACTCTCTTTCTTTGGCGGAATAAGAGAATGCATTTATGTAATAATAGGACCTCGTAAAGCAAGTATCTCAGAGCTAGGGTTATCACCTGGCTTCCTTTCCTGATCCCATCCCTTGATCTGGTGCCAGGTACCACCCAATTCTGCAACATGATCCTGAGCAACTAACAACCAGAACAAGAAGGCCAAAAAACATTTCAATATCAGCAAGTGTCATTCCAGTAGAAGAGGCAGGCTCTGTCAGTTCTTTATAATAAGCAGTAGGATTTTTTCTCGGATCAGGCAAATGAGTCTTAAGGGATAAAACCTTAAGGTTTGGTTACAGTACTGTGCCGACCTGATAATTCTTGTATTTCTGGGTGATATATAGGATAAACCGCTCGGATCAGAAACTGAGACACAGGGGTAGGAATCTTCTCAAGCAACCTACCCCTTTAAGCAATTAAGGTTGTAACATTCCTGAACACTTGGCCGGGCTCCAAACAGCTAGCATACACACAATCTCTAATATCATACATAAATTGCTGCACATCATTCCCAAAGTGTTGCTGCAAAAGACTTATCAACGTAGGAGACATATGCTTAAGAGCATGCTGCTGTACAAAGGGCTCAAAATTTCTCATAACTGCCCAAATATCCTCAACACTATAAATGGGATTACGACTCCACTGCGCAGTCTGATTAGCTATTACATGTTTTGCTTCATCCTCCACCCCAGACTGCACTAATGAGCCAATTCTCTCCTTAAATTTTGTTCAATCTCTATCCTCAAATCTGTGTGCTGGTGTCTCAGTACTCAAAGAAGTCAGAGGATGAAAAGCCATAGAAGGAGAAGCAACAGAAGTGCCAGGTACATTCGTCGCTGGTGCTTGTACCGGAGGAGAAAGAACAGAGGATACAGGAGTCGAAACAGTAGATGTACTAATAGTCATAGTTGCCAAAGATGACAAAGGCAGAGAAGGAGCAGAGGGTGCCATAGCCAAAGCCGTAGAAACATCTACTGTAGATACACGAACAGCCAGAGCAAATACAACAGGCTGCTGTGACTGTAAAGGACAGCCGGGTATTTCCTCTGCGGAGCATATGGAGGCGGGGTCGAGTGTCTAGCAATTCTTCCACAAAAGTATCTGTTTCCTCTTGGGCCAAATACGATTTATCAATATGCAACCAAAACCTCCTATCTTCTCATTCAACTCCTGTCTCTTGCTTTTCTCAATCATATGCTACAGCTTTTTGAGTCAGTGTTTGTATCTTCCCTTTCCGTGCATCTTTTTCCATCTTCAGTTGCCTCTGTCTAGTTACTTTCTGCCATGTCTCGGGGGAATCAAACATAGACTGTCTACTTCATCTTTTAAATAACTGCTCCTGTAAAAAAACAATGTTTTGTTCATCAAAAGTGCCTGTCAGTGGCCACTGTAACTCAGCATTGTCCCACGTATATTTGTGCCATAATGTACTAAACATAATTGGGCCAAGACCATGCTTTACATAGATATCAAAATTAGGAGTGCTTTCTGGAGGCACTGGCTGGGCTTCTTCTAATCGAGCATCTGCAGAACAACAATGACAACACAAAGAGAAAAACTTACTGATACCAGGCATTTTTAAAAGAAAACAAATTTGTTATTTGTGCCTGGCAAAGCCATTGCAAGTGCCTTCATCAAAACGGTCCTCAGATCGTACCAAACTCAAACCACAATGGTACCATATCCACAAAGAACCAAAATAAACTCACCTGATACAAATGGCACAAACAAACCAATTCTCCACTGCCGACTCTTCAGACCAAATGGTAAGATCCAAGGGTTTCACCGTTCAGGACTACAGTCGGGATGACCACTGGGCGAGGCACAGTCCGGCAGGCTGGAAGGGACAGCTGTAAGCAATCAATACTCCTCATGCTGGGATCCCTGAACCGCCAGTCCGACTCGATAATGGCCTCGACCTCCCCTCCGTCTTCAGGAAGGGGATGGGTCACTCAACCGAAGGAGTTCCAGTTTGTGCGCCAACTGCAGGAAGTGACCCAATTTGGGTCACTCGAGTCATTAATGAGCACCTCTCAGCCTTCCATACCAAATGAAGAGTTGATCAAACAGTAAAGAATACAAACCAGTATTTTTTATTCAAAATACACTCAGAGTGGAGCCCAGTCTGCCCAGTCACTAGAAGTGCTGTAGAGGGACTGAAATTAACAAGCATAAAGATACATTTTGTACATATCGTAACTGGGCTACAACACACCCATAATGGAATTTTTCAGGCAGGTGCTGCAACGCAATGGAAATGAGAAGAAAAACAATCTCAGGGCTTATATCTCATACAAAAAATGCAAAGTCCAAGGTTGCTCCAGTCGGGCCATCACCAGACAAGTGGGAGAAGGCCTCTATCTAGTGAGAAAGGTATGCACTAATAAGGACAGTCTATTCATTAGTGAAGCAAAACCCAACTGTGGAGAAATGAAACCTAGCAGAATCCTTTTCTCAGGAATAGCAAAATATTAGTTTAGATCATGACTTAAAATGGCACCTAAATAGAAAATGGTACAGTAAATGCTAACTTATATAGGGTAATCCGTAAGCCGGAACATTTCTAGTCTAACAATGCACTCACTCCATTCACCTGCCCACCCTGCACTCACAGTGATCACTCTGCACTCACAAGGCACTTGTGCTGTTCACCCTGTACCTCACCCTGCAGTCACACGAGCACACTGCTCACACTTCACTCACCTGTCCCCTCCCTTCTCAATCTTAAATCTCACTCAAACAAGCCCATCACTAGCCATGCATTAATGTGTCCCACTCTGCACTTACATCTGCACCCAAATTCATATGGTGACCTCACTCACCCTACAGTCACTCCTCTTCCCCTACTCCCACACTTTTGCATCGCCCATCATGCACTCACATGGGCACTCCTCCCACCCACATAGCACAGAGGGTTAATGTGCTTCCTACAACAAATGTGTACTGTGCAGATCACAGAACTGAGTGGTAGTAAACTATGAGTAGTGCTATAAAAACATGAAATGTTTGTCAGAAATATGGTATAGAAAGATGAGGGCCATTGTTGGTGAGTGGTAGTGAGGGAACTCATGGAGAAGGAGGTAATAGGGTGGGAGCACTAAAAAATGTGGCTGGCTGTGGTGCACACAGTGGGTCCTATAAGAGGGCCGTCCTCTTAGTGCTGCATTAGGCACCTCCCTGCACCCTGTCGCAGGGATCCGATCCTCAGTGTCCCTCTTACATTCCCTGCTGGACACGCTGTGTCGTATTGGGTTGCCGGAGGCTGCATCGGGCATTGGCGTTTGAAGTGAGTGCAAGGCCCTCTCGGGACCTGTTGCTCCTACCTCCTGGCAGTGTCCCATTAGGGGGATGGCTGCCTCTGTCTCCAGGTGAGTGTTAACCTGGCATGGAGAGGATGTGGTGTTGAGGCCTTAGCTGCCGCAGGCCAAAAACCGAGTCCCTTTGCGGCTCCACAGCTTCAAGCACCCTGGCATGGTACAGCTGCTGCACATATGAGTGCTTGCAGCTCACGGCAAGGGCTGCATCACACCTGCCCTTCATTTTTAAGGGGCTGGTGAGCTTTGTGCATAACGGGTGGCCGCGGGGCTGTAAGTGGCATTTCATTTTAATTCTAATAGGGTGGATTCTGACTGTGTTGCAGAGGGAGACGAGGGCTCTGCATGGTGGGGTGCCGAACCGGGCGGTCAACTGGGTCCCACCCACCTGGGCCTGGGGGGGCCATGTGCTTGGTGCCAGTTTGAGGGACGTGGCATTGTTGTGTGCCCCTGCCCTGGACTGGATTCTGCCGCAGCACATGCAGGAGGTGTGCGGAGCTGCTGCGCAGCTATTGGAGGATTGTGGGTGGTGCTCGTCCTTTGGGTGTCCTTTTACCTCTCTCTTCTACCAGCAGCTTCCATGGTAGAAGTGGGTGGATGTTCCAGGAGAGTCTGTGGGCTGCTGTATTGTCTCGGCGGGTTTGGCTCGCAGGCGGTGTCATCGGCACTCCTGCGGGGGGCATGCACAGCACCTTATATTGAAGGGGTCGACACATTTACCGGATCGTCTCCTCGCCCCCATTTCCCTGCGGCTTCTGGTGGCCCAGAGGGAGCCTTGACTCCCATGTGCTGATGGAAATGCTGCACGAGGTCCTGCCACTCGATATTCCAGCTTGAGGTTCTCCAATGGCAGCGCAGCTCCTGTCCTCCCAAGGCCCTCTCAATCATTCCTCTACAGGTCCGATACACTGAATGCTATTTTCCTCAGATATTCACTTTCTGCACTGTTGCTAGTTGCTAGTTATAACTTAACCTGGCCTGGAGCATACCGGGAAGATAGGATTAGAGTGGGCATTGCTGCAAGCCGGTTCCTCCCCTAATGATGGGAAACAGCCTCCATAGCAGTGAGTGCATAGCTTCTGCTGTGCGACTGATCCCTGGGGTTAGCCTGCATGACCCAAGGTGGGGGAGTGACCCACCATACCTGGCATCCCGGCAAGACGAGGCCGGCTTGGAATTTTTGTGTTTCCCGCAATTGGTTGGCACCTCCACCGCAAGCTCACGGGCAGCTGCATGAGGACCAGATTCTGGGTTCCATTACCCTGGCCCCACTGGCTGGAACTTCGACGTAGGCCCCGCTCCTCATCTGGAAAGAGGAGTATTATTTAAAGTCCTGGTTGGGAGCAGTAATTACCACATTTCCCGTAAGAGAGTCCCAGTGGCTTCTGTGCTCCACGCGGTGAAGTTCACTAGCTAGAGGGCAATAGGAGGGTGTAGAAGCTGCATCCCATTCCCTGCTTAATGACAATTGTACACACCACTATGGTGATCTGCATATGCCTAAGTCGGGCATGAGGTACTTATGATATGCGCCCTGCTAAAAGTGTGTAGTATGGTGCACTGATCAATATGTTGATGCATGATGTGTTATGCTAAGTACAGTTCCCACCAGTAACTACTGGGTTGTGCTAACTGATCCGTAGGACAGTGGCCCTGATCGGCCTTGTGATTTGTGTAATTCCTGTGAAGTCATGACGAGTGCCTGGTGGCATAATGTAATATATGCAATTGGGATTTAATTGTTTTTATGGAGGATACAAAGGATAATTTGATATGACCTTGTGTGAAGTCTCTTTTGAGGTGTGCCTAGTGTGCCACTGTGGTGTATGTGTGTGTGTTGTGCAAACACCATTCACATTATATCTTTGTAACATGATTTTTGCAGTTACCCTGGAGTCTCCACTACCTTTCAGCCTAACCACCTTTGCTACCGGCAGAAGGCTGAAAAGACATGTTACTGGCATAATATGATTATAACTGGACCCTGGTCCCTGAGTGACGCTGGTACTGCCCAGTTTAAAATGTATCCGTCTTCCTCAATGATAGAAGAGGCAGAACTATGCGGCACACCATGCTAAATTAAGATTTCTGCTAAATGTCTCAATCCTACTCCAAAGAGAGAGCCTTTATTGTTCCGGCCAGAACCATTAGGCCAGCGGATGGCACAGCAAAGTCCTTTTAAAACGTGCAGGTGGCACAGGTGATAATGGTCCATGCTTTAAGGTCTATCTTGTGCTAGTCAAATGGGAACGACTTGCACAATAGATGAACATGCTTGTTTTAATCATACTTTCTGGCAGTTAGATGGGACAGATTGCCTAATTCTGAAATGCCCCTGACAATTATTCTTTGACTTGAAACATGGTCATGTCCTACCTGTTAAGTTGTGTGGGGGCGAATTGCCTAACAGCGGATAAGTATCATTGACAGTTCGGATGGCTCGAGGAGTGAGGGATGCTGTTTGCTCTTGAGGCAGGTGATTCCTTCTTGGGCTTAGCCTTGCATGCTGCTCTGCGTCTGGTTTAACTGACTTGGTTGTTTCATTGGAATTTGTTGCAAGCATGCGCCGAGAGATGGGATTTTCGATACCATGCAACACCATAATCTTAACCTGGCTTAGCAATCAGGCCAAGGAGTGGCTGCGTGAATCTCTAGTTCGGGAGAGGGTTACTTTGTTGGCATGCCTTTCTAGATGTTTGCTTCAAGCTTCCACATTTTGTGGTTCAGCTCTCCTAGGGCAATACCTTTAATAAAAGAGCTGGCCTGACTTGTTCATTAAGGGGGATAGAAGAGCAACATCGTGGTGGTCAGGTGGGCCCAGTGTGAAAGCCTAAATACTTTTCCCACAGTTTGGGTTATGATTAGGGCTCAGGATATGCGGAAGGATTGGTTTCAGACATTTACTTTGATTTCCATTATCATCATTGTTGAGTGATATTAAAGAGCGCTGAAGTTTACAACTCCTTTTCTCGTTCAGGCAAAAGGTCTACAGAGTTTGATGGGAAAAGTTGAGTTGAACCATCGGGGTGCCATTCCTGTTAAACACAAGGGGGTATTACAAGGTGTGTGAAACTGGGTTTAGGAAACCGGGACGGAGCATGGGTAGATTAGTTGGCAGTAGGCGCAGCACTCCTCCAGCCCACCCATAGCACTGGTATTGATTTGACCCCAATTATATTACTAGGATATTGTAAATTCACATTGTCAGTTCCTCATATGGGTCAATAAACACGCAACGCTAAGTCCTATAGGAGTAGTAGTGCGCACAATGGTCCTCTTTTGCTGTGAGGATAGATGAACAACATTATAGTTCAATAATTCAAACACAAGTTAGGCAGTGGATAATTTGACTATGTGTATTCCTAGGTCCCCTCATGTTAATTGAAGGTACAAGTAAAAATCCAGACAATTGACCAGGATCACACAATTTTGTCAAGCAGGGTATTGGGACATCCATTATTTAAGGCCATCCCAGCAGAAGTTGTGCTGCCATTTATAATAGTGGGGATGAGCATCAGCAAATAATGGTATTGGGGGCCATTTTGGCAGTGCATGTACACACACTTTATATTAATGGGCGCATCAAAGGTATAGACATGCTACTTTCACTCTTAGCGGTAAGACTCGGCCAGCAGCAATACGCTCAGGGTGCTAGTTTGTCTTGAGTCACATGCAAGTGAACTGGACCAAGTTCCTAGGTCAGGATATTAAGCAGAGGGGCTCCAGTAGGATCCACATAAAGGGGGACTGCACTAGAACATGAAACAGCAACAGTTAATTTTCGACACAATGTCGCCACACTGCTCATATTGTTAAGAGTTAAATGGCCTTTAAGGATGGTCAGCTGACCAGCACAGGATTCAACTGCACAAGGAAAATTCCTTTAGGGGATTATGGGACAGATTGAATCATACAGACATGCATTGCTCAGGGTACTCGTTTAGGATGCACAGTTATAGCAGTTCATAACACCACAGAGGGTTGCTTCAGTTAAGCTAGAATTTCCGCCTCACCACCACTGCAGGTCGACGGGTGGTGGAAGTTGACATCTAACAAGTCTGTGGCTCCAAAAGTTGGTGAAACGCTGGGTTAGAGCACAAAAAAGCTAAGAGGTATTAAAAACGGTATACACCCGTTACAACGCATTTGTACAACGCACTACCGTTACAACGCGACTTTTACAACGCATACCATTACAACGCATTGCGCTGGGGGGCGCTCTAGGATAGGGAATAAGTATAATTTACTATCCAACACCTTCCCTAGGGTCCACGGGGACTGGAGTTAGAATAGTAAATTATACTTACCACTATCCAGCACTTCAAAGCGCTATGCGTTGTAATGGTATGCGTTGTAATGGTAGCGTTGTAACGGTAGGTAGTTGTAATAGTATGCGGAGTAACATGGTACATCCAGTAAAAACATTAGCATTCCCATCATTCAAGAATGGGCAGGGAACTGGACATATGGTTCTACTCCTGTTCCTAACCATTAGCTGGCTTGGTATACATTAGCAGAAGTTTAGGAATTGGACCATCTGAATGGCGACAGAGCACCTAAATAGCAGTCAGACGGTTAGGGGCTTACATGCAATATGATCATGGAATAAGTAGAATAATGAGGATGCAGGGCTCCCCTCCGACCCCTTATTGCATTAGATAGTAGGGCAATGGGGCCCGCTATGCTACAGGTGTTATATTTGCCCAGATATGGGCGGAAGGGTACAGAGGCAGGTACCTGCAACAGAGTGGGTTTTCAAGAGGTTTCCTTTGGCCATGTCTGTAAAAGATGTGCACATAGTAAAGTGAGAGGATAGGTAAAGGGATCCTGCAGTTAAGCAAGTGTGGTGGGATGGGTAAATGTGTCACTCCCTCCCAGAATAGGTGCTGTGGCTTCAATCATGGGCACAATTCAGACATTCCCTGAAACTAGATTTGACAGCGTTAATGTGTTCGCCATGGCTCAACATGAAAAATGTCTGTGCAAATGTCTGGTCAAATTCAGCAAAGTATGTGCACTCTGCCTAGAAAGGGCAGGAATCGGTTCATATTGTTCCCCTCCTGCTTGTCTGCTCCCTGGTACACATTAGCAGAAGTTGGGAAGCGGACGACTTATGCCAGGGAGGGGACATCAGCATGGTGACACAGCAGCTATATATCACAGTCAGAGGGTGATGGGTTGGCAAGCAAAATGGACATAGAAGGAAGCAGAATACGGGGGTGCAGGTGCGATGCTATGGGCGTTACATTGACCCATACACGGGCAGATGGGTACAGTGCCAGGAACCCGCAAATAGAGTGGGTTTTAAAAAAGTTGGGTTGCATATGCTTGCCACTCCAAAAAACGTGTGTGCTAGTCTCCAATAGGGTGGAGAAAGAAGGATTTGGAGCCCAGATGCTGACAGTTACTAGAACACAGCGTGCATGCATATTTGGAAGGTATAGGTACATTTCTCACTTGCTGGTGCGGCATATGGTTATCAGTTGAACCCACATGCTTGGGAATGACCATGTAGGGGGGAAACAAGGGCTCAGCCAATCCTAAATGTAAGGCAAGTATTGCAAACAGTGCACAACGGATTAAGCCAGACAGAACAATGGGTATGTGAGAGCAGTAGGTTTGCATTCCCTAAGGGGTAAGAATTCATGCCGATGTTGTACTCCCGTGCAGGAGGAGGCCAACTGGTAGAGATTAGGGTATGGTGTTGGCCACTCGCAATAACTTGTTAACAAATACATAGTTGGCCTTGAAGGTGAACTCCAATATATTTTCCAGCGTATCCTGACATCAGGGACTGGGCCGTAATGGGTAAAAGGACGACCCTGCAACACCTAACAAGAAGGCTCTTATTGGCACCGGGGGCACCATAGGGATTTTACCCTGAATTGTGATTAAAGTAGAGTACAGTTGTTCAAAACTCCGGGGAGGCCAGCAAACATGCCTAGTGTTGAGTAAATAAAGCTGTGGTTGAAACCGAGGATAGTAGTGCCCAATTCAAGTGGAGGCCGTCGAACTTGCCTACGTAATGTTAAATAAGCCATGCACAAGCCCACCAAGCAGGAGGGCTTGGTTCAACTCTAATTCAAAATAAAATAAAATAAGAAGGGCTTGGTAAAGAAGGCTTGGTCTCTATGAAAATACCATATTGTTCCCCTGATAGGGATGAGGAACACCTGCAGAGGTAGATGTGAAATGTCCAGCTAGAAGGACTGGTAACTGCACGTTGTGGGAGGTTAGGGAGCCCGCCTTGTTGGGGGGGGGGGGATATGACAGTGACAACATCCAGGGCATGGCAGAGTTACAGGGTGACCAGGAGGCTGATTGGTATGAGGGGTACCCTTTCAGGACCTCAATAGGGGTGCATTATGCCAAAATCCCAGAAGTCTTTAAAGCAGGACACTGATTGAAAAAGATGGCACCCACTAGTCCTCGGGCAGCTGTAGCCTGAGCAACCAGGTGCCACCCTGGATATGCTCCGCCCCTAAAAAGGCATGAGTAAAGGTTATGGACTAGGGGTCCGTGGTATGGAAGGGGGAGAACTCCCACATAAATGGTAGCACCGATTGGGTTGGCAGTTTGGCTTATCAGGCAGGTAGGGCAGCTTAGGTTAGTCACCGCTGCCTGCCCCTGGATCGCCTTTAAGTTAACCCACTAAGTTGGCATACTCCTGTTAAGTAATAAACCTGCAGCACACTATTTTTCCATCAAAACTTGTGTGGACTGTTTATTTTGCGCAGCGCTGCAAATTTTTTGCTATGCGGGGGGGTTGCAGATATCGGCACTAAGTATGCTGCACCGTGTGCAACCAGTGCTAGGACCAGCCAGGCTAGGAGTGTTAGCCCTCCCAAGGTTCGCCCCTGGCGACACCATGGTTGTTTGGGAGCAGCAGTAGCTCCATCTCTCTTCTGTCAGGTCCTAGGTTCTCCTGCCACTCCGCCAGTGTTCTAGGTTTGTTCACAAGAGCCTTATTCTGCATAATGGAGTATAGGCGTGTGATCAGTCTTGAGAAAGTGCGTCAAGTATACTATCTATGACGTGCAGAGCTTTGGGATTGTTTTGAAAGAGCTGTGTGTGGCCCTACAGGTGTTGTACAATCAATAATAAAGCAAGGTGTGGTGGCCCCGGACTGCAAGGGTAACAATTTATATCCCGGGTACAGGTCTCCCATTAGTCCTGAACGGTGCAGTTGGCCTGTGCGAGCTCGTCTTAGGCCAGGTGCAGCATCAGGTTATTGGTGAGTAAGAGGTCTGCAGAATAAAGGCAGTTAAGACCCGCCATGTGGTGGAGGCAATTCCAGGCCCACACAGGACACTATATGTGTCGACCTTTTCCCTTGGGAGCACCGGCGGGCTGCAGGTCATTGTAGACAGGTGGCATGCTGCCGCGTTCTCTGCCTCTATCGCCGTGTGAGGTAGGTTGTGGATGGGGTGTATCCAGTAAACTGCGTGATGTGCCTGTGCACAGTAATAGTACTGTTTGAAGATGGAGGCACACAGGTCCCCTTGCTCGAAGGGCAGAGTCAGCCCCTCTCAGGTCTGTCACGACTCCCGGCTCGCCCACAACAGCTGGATCAGAAGGGAGCGAACTTGAGTAAGGAACGTCCTGGTGAGTGGGATGTGAAAGTTTACGAACTGATAAACGAGCTTAGATAGCACTATCAGTTACTAAAGGATTTTTACAATGTGTTTGTGAAGGAACCTTTTCTTGCATAATGAATTGCTGTTGAATGGATATATGAAGTTTGAATGGTGTTTCACAATTCTGTATCCATTTGCTCTTTATCGCTCAACTTTCTCACTATCTCTCCCTCACTTTCTGTTCCTCTTTTTTTTTTTTTTATATTGCTAGTTACCTGTCTCTGCTCACTTCTGGCTTTTCAATCTGCCCTCTTTCTCATCCCTCTCATTTAACCCATTGCTCATTTCCTTTTTCCCAGGTTTATCTCTGTTGATTCCAACATCTCCTCTCTGTCTGCTCTCCCCTTCTTAACTTTAACCACTCCCATGACGTTTTTGTCATTTGCTGTTGTTCACCATCCTTCTCTCTCTCTCTTGTCTCTTTATTGACTGCCTGTGGTTGGTTGTTTTGATTGATCAATCTTTCTTCCCCCTTCCTTCCCCCATTCATCATTTCTTCTGTATTTCCTTTTTCTCTCTGTCCATGCTAGGTTTTCAGGATATCTACATAGGACAATGTACATACAATGATTTTGAATGTAGTAAACATTCACATAGTCAATAGTTATCCTGACATCTGTCTATCCAGGAGCTCTGTTAACCACTCCTAGTGTAGTATATTTCCGTTATATATCCTGATTTGGGTTTTTTGTGTGTTTCTGGAAGTGTAAATATGACCTGTGCTGAGAGTGCTGTGCATTAGACTGCGCCCAAAGGCCTGTTTGCTTATACAGTATCAGTGTGCATATCACATTATTCACAAAGTGACAGGTGGACTTTTCTATGTAGTAACAACGAATGCCACAAGTACGTTACATGCTCCAAGATTATTCGGTTGCCTTCATATTACTTGCCTACTCTTCAGTGAAATAAAACATGTTAGTTTGAATTAGAAAGCGATGTGTGCCTCTTCTGAAGATCAATTGTCCTATACATTTGCAACCTGAGTGAGCACAGTTTGACTATTCTGCGGTATTGACTTTTGTGTCAGAAAGATATTTTGTTAAAGGCGGAGAAAATTTTAGGGTTTGTAGGGGATACTGTTATACTCTTGAATGTTATTCAAGAATATATTTAAGTAAATGTATTGTAAATAGGTTCTTTATTCTTAATTTAATGTGACCTATGTCTTTAAGCCCATTGCATTCTTTGAAGTTCTTTGCTGATGTATCTTATGACATCTATAGATTCTATCTTGGAGATGGGAGGTTGAGATGTGAACTGCCTACAGCATATTAGCTGTTTTATCTCTGTGCTCTTCAATAAATGCTACTTGATTTATAACCAGAGAAATTGCTCTTTATTGGATTACAACAGATACCTTCAGAGCGCATCTTCTGGGTATTTTCTACATATCAATCAATAGAACTCCGCACTACCTAGAGCACCAATCCCCACCACCTAGGGCACCAGTCTCATCAGGGTTCAGATATTAGCTGTTTGATGTGTTTGTGCACTGCAATAATTGGCACATAGGTGGGTTTCGACCCCTTTTTTTATGCTCTATATTGTATTAAGTGCAAGATTACCCTTCGATAGATATCATTAGAAATCCAAAATCAGAGTACCAAATTAGAGGTTTTTAGAAGTTTTAATTGTCAAATGCTTGGAAAGATAAACACTTTGTCATGAAATCAGCATGTATGCCACAGCTGCATACATATGCAATTGGACTTGGGCTTCAAAAGCAAATTCATAGAGTTTTTGATTTGTAAAATATGCAGTCAAATTGTATGCATGGTATGATATGGAGCAAAAAGGTGGCAAAAGGTACGCATGCTTCAATTACTGTTGTGATTACACATTTAAACACACAAGTTATCCAGCACCTGCAAAAGGCTGAAATATTTTACCCATAATAGAAGACTACAGGAACCCTGGAGTTAAACGGGTCTAGAACTGGGTAAGCGCCACCATTGTCAAATGCCGTTGTTTCATGAACAAATCATTGTGCGGATACTGGTACCGAGTCGATGTGAGGACATGCCATGTCTGCAGACATCCCCAATCTTGCTCCAGCTTGCCAGAGAACTTTCCTGCATAACAAAGTCTATGAACCTGATTTTTGATTACCACAACAAAGAGAGAAGTCTTGGAAAATGGCAAATCTAACAGTTTTTTTCTGTTTAAGTATGCCTGCATTATTTAGTGTACAATAGGTGGTGAACATACCAAAAGTGGAAAACGCTCCAGTTCCGCAAAGGTCCCAAATTAACACCCACCCAATCTAAAGTGACTGGTCTGCTCTGCTAGCTTGAATGACAGAGTTGGCTCCGTGCAAGGCGGTGATGGCAGGCCTTTAGATGTATCTCCCATCATGCTGTGGAGACTACTGTCAATACATATGCACACTTTGGGGAATTTACTAGAGGAATGGCTGTTAGGATTTTTCTCTGTTTAGGAGTCCTAAAGTTAGGAGTCCTAACTTTACTACTCCTAAACAGAGAAAAATCCTAATTTTAAGACTTTCGGTATTCACAGAAGGCATTTAGGTGTCCTAAAGTTAGGACTCCTAACTTCCGTGAATACCAAAATGAGTAAGAGCCTTCTGTGAATACCAAAATGGTAGTAAGTTTAGGATTTTGTCTTAAGTTAGTTCTGTGAATCGGGCCCTCACTGTGTGTGTCTGTGACTGACTTCAGAACTTTACTTCAGCTGAGTAACAGAGCAGGGCAGGCTGAGTTGGACAGCTGATTTGACCACGTGCTAATTTAAACCATATGTTTTTTATCCAACAGAGTCTGTGAGAATAATTAGACTGCTCTGTCAGTCACTTACTTATAATTGCAAGCCGTCTCCAGTCTTTTCCAGAACGACTCATCCCATGGCAGCAAACCGCACCATCTGGGCATGATCCTTCAGGGCCTCAGCAGCAGGGTAGAGTCCACGCTTTATCACGATGTTGATTTATTTTAAATTTGACCACAGCAGTGCGAGCAGAACTGCCATTTGCTGCAGTAACTCATCTGTCTGGGCATCCTGACCTCCGCGTGGCCACGGGCGGCAGCAGGAGGTGACGTAATCCATTGGGCACTGTCTCTCATGACGTCGGCAGAATGAAGTAATCTGCCCTGCCACAAATTGTTACGTTGTAGCACTAGCAGGCCCCAGCCTGCCAGGAGCCGCATGCACACCCGGGCTCGCTGCCACTCCAGCTTTAAGTTTCAGCAATTAGCATGGACATTAGCAACGCTATAACTCTGCATACAGCCAAAGGGCAGGCAGGTGCTAATACCAACAAAGCACGACTTTGCATTTCAGTGCGGTGATGCGGACACCACTCTGAAATGCGTTAGTCTAATGCCTGATGCCTGGTACTTGGCAGGGCTGTGTGGTGCACTTTCTCTTTGCTTCCCCCTTCTCCCACAACTGCTGTAAACTTTTCCTTGCCTATGTAACATACTTGTCTAATGTGTGCCTGCCTGTATGATGTACTTTTGAAACTGCAGTTTTGAACTGTATTTGGTTTGGTATTTTTGTATTTATTAGTATATAGAGTTTCGCTTTTTTATTTATTAGATAATATTTGTCATTTATTTGTCCCTTTCCTCTTACTAATGCTTTCCTTATTCAGTCCATCTGTACTGTTTTCATTTTTACTTAACATGTGCTTATACCATACCCTTCTTAAATATATATTAATTCTTTCTTTTCTTGGAGTCTATTCTTTATGAATCACTGACAGGTTCGGTGGTCATAAGGCTTGCTTTCTTTTGTTGGCAGCTTTGGCATTGACCTAAATAGTTTTTACTTGTTCTCCCACTGCCTCAATTTAGTGTTTTCTCCTGTGAGTTCATGCCTATCTCTGGACTTTTGTCTCCACCATGATTTGGTTTCCCACTGACAGTCCTCACATGTCATGCCCCTACCACTGACTCCTGCCTGAGCACGCCTGGCGTTCAGAATTACATCATGGGGTCAGTGGACCCTTCCGGTCTGTCTCTGCCCCAGATGACAGGTCCAGAAGGTGTGGTCGGTGCATGTATCTACTGTAATGTAAACCTGTCTATAGGGCTATGCCCCCTGAGCACCACGACTATCTTTAAATATCCACGCGACGGTTCAGCATACCACTCTACAGATGGTGACATTTTGCGTCTTGTTCTACATAGTTGTGGTTTTGAACAATTGCATAATCAAAAGCAAATGACTGTAGCATATTTGGGCTTTTTTGGAGGACTTTGTTGCCTACTTGCTCCGGATGAATACTCGTCCTGGCAACTCTGAAAAAAATGTAATTGATTCATATGTTGCCGTCTGGTTAACTGCTCACCATACTGTACATCTGCCTTATCCTGAAAAGTTCCAAGGCTCTACAGTTTCAGTACTGGATTATTACCCCTGTTACTACATCCACTGGTATTAGCCCCTATTGTGCTGTAGTCTGGTTGAAAGTAATATATGGTATTAAACAGTGACTGGCACTTTCTATCTTGTCCCTTCTCTACGTGTGCTCCACTAACACCACTTTCATGCTTACTTTGACATTGTTCTTCCTTATCAATTTACTGTGCATTGCAAGCTTTTCATAAGCAGATATTACGTCTTTGCGACCCCTTTGCCCTTTCTATTAAGTTATTGTTCCTTCTTCAACAATATCAGTTGAATTTTATCAGTCTTTCCTAACTCATATCTTTTCGAATATGTTTTCACAGCTTCTTGGTGCTCTTTCTCTTGTTAGTCCTGATGACGATCTCTTTATTCACAACTCAGCGCTCTACTAATGAAACCAACAGCGGACCCCACCGAACTCAAGAATTACTGCCCCATCTCGCTCCTCCCGTTCCCAGCCAAAGTCATCGAGAAGACCGTCAACAAGCAGCTGGCCGCCTTCCTCGAGACGAATGGATCCCTCGACCCCTCACAGTCTGGCTTCCGAGCCAACCACAGCACCGAGACCGCCCTCATCGCTGCCACCGATGACATCCGAGCCCTGCTGGACAACGGTGAAACAGCGGCCCTCATCCTCCTAGACCTCTCCGCGGCGTTCGACACTGTTTGCCACCGCACCCTAGTGCAGCGCCTCAGCAACATCGGAATCCAGGAGAAGGCACTGGAGTGGATCATCTCCTTCCTCGCTGGAAGGACACAGAGAGTCCGCCTACCACCGTTCAGATCTGCAGCCACGGAAGTCATCTGCGGCGTTCCTCAGGGCTCCTCGCTCAGCCCCACCCTCTTCAATGTCTACATGAGCCCCCTTGCGGCCATCGCACGCCAACACAACCTCAACATCATCTCCTACGCCGACGTCACCCAGCTGATCCTCTCCCTGACCAACGACCCCGCCGCCGCCAGAACCAACCTCCACGAAGGGATGAAAGACGTAGCCGAGTGGATGACGACCAGCCGCCTGAAACTGAACTCAGACAAGACGGAAGTCCTCATCCTGAGCTCCTCGCCCTCCACCTGGGACGACTCCTGGTGGCCCCCCGCCCTGGGCACCGCACCCAAACCGACAGACCACGCACGCAACCTGGGCTTCATCCTGGACTCCTCCCTCTCCATGACCAGACAAGTCAACGCCGTCTCCGCGTCCTGTTTCAACATCCTGCGCATGCTACGGAAGATCTTCCGGTGGATCCCCACCGAGACCAGGAAGACGGTCACCCAGGCCCTCGTCACCAGCCGACTGGACTACGGCAACGCCCTCTACGCCGGAACCACCGCCAAGCTTCAGAAGAGACTCCAGCGGATCCAGAGCGCCTCAGCCAGACTCATCCTCGACATCCCCCGACGCAGCCACATCTCCGGACATCTGAGAGACCTGCACTGGCTCCCCGTCAACAAGAGAATCACCTTCCGTCTCCTCACCCACGCACACAAAGCCCTACACAACCAAGGCCCAAGCTACCTCAACAACCGCCTCAACTTCTACGCTCCCAAACGCCACCTCCGATCGACCAACCACGCCCTCGCCGCCGTCCCCCGCATCCGAAGAGCGACAACAGGAGGAAGGTCCTTCTCCTACCTAGCCGCCAAGACCTGGAACACCCTCCCTCCCGACCTTCGCCTGTCCCAAGACCACCTCTCCTTCAGGAAGAAGCTCAAGACCTGGCTGTTCAGCAGTAGCGGTTACCCCCCCCCCCCCCCCACCCCCCCCCCAAGCGCCTTGGGACCCTCCGGGTGAGTAGTGCGCTCTATAAATGCCCTGATTGATTGATTGATTGAATATGGTTGAAACGCTATACACTTGTGTAGAGTTAAACCTATGTACCATGTTCTCCTTCATACAGTCTCTGACTCCCGAATGAGCTGCTTATTAGAATACAAAGATTTCACGGTGCCATTTTGCTGCACTGTATTACCACTTTTCATCACTGTAATGATTCAGACTTGTGATTTAAAAAGTCATATCTATCAGCTGTTATAACTGACTGTTTTGAATTGGCTGGCTTGTTTCATTTTCTGCCTACTGGATTATTGATTCATCCAGAAATCGAATAATTACATTGCTAAATGAATCCAGTGTGCACCACTGTGTGTACAATGTTGAATTTGACTCATGGGTCTCAGGTGGCACACTGAGTGGCCCTTGTATGCCTTTCTAGATAATTATGCAGGCCTTCTTCACCCATACCTTACCCCATTGTAGTCGTCGCCTTGTTACTGTTCCTTCACCCTTAGTTAGCCAAGTACACTGATGCTACGAGCCTTCCCTCGCGCATTTACTATTCTTAAGCATGTTTCACCACCCACTTGCAATGTGTGTGTGTGCAGCGGTGTGTTAGGCTCAAAGACGTGGAAAGAATCTGAACTTATCAAGGGCAAATAATTAGACCAATAAATAGTTATAGAGACTTTAAAAGAGATTCTATCCTTGGAGTATAGGATGTCAATGCCCCTTTAAAAATACTTTACATAAATACATAGTGCCGCTGGCGCATTTGATTCGAATCAGATCAGTGATAAGAACATTTCTCACGGCTGGGTTTGTTTTGAGCTTACAATTGCAACGTTTCCAAATGCCACGAGTTAACTGCCGGCAGACTTTAATTGCTGGTTCTTATCCAGATCAAGAAGCTAACGTCCTTGATTCTCTTCCGGGATCAGCGTGACCTTTTGGGTGAAATGTTAAAAATAACGCCTATTTCATCTGAAGAAAACATCATGAAACATTATCTTTCCCAGGCTTCATTTGTCTTTATGAGCATTCACCATTTAATTCCAAGATATTGCTATCTTGTAAACAATGCCATTTTTAGTATTGACATGTAAATATTGACAATCAGCACCCTTTTCTTCTTTCAACCACAATAACAAAACAAATCAACACTTTCATGCCACAGCACAACACATTTCAACTTTTGCAGCAAACAGGTCTTAGACAAACAGTCTTAACTCTACTTCTTCCCCTCCTACACACAACATACACTCTACTCACAAACACATCACCACCACTTTTACCTTACAAATTCCACTCTCAAACAATAATATACAAACAAATCCATCTCATAAAACAAATATATCAGCACCTCTTTTCACTACTCCTCAAAACCAAAACATATCACGCACACCAGCACAACAAAATCTCTGAAGCGCAACACCTCATAATACTTGCAGTCACAAAATACAATCATACACCCACCTTTCAAATTACACAAATAAACAAACTACAATGCCAAGCTTTCTCTCTTCCACCACACCTAACACACTGCAACTCTCTTCTAACCACCTCACATCCATTAGACAATTTAGAACATTAATTAATCCCGGGCCCTGGAACAACTGGGCCTATACCTCGAAACATTGTAGACAGATTCTGGGATCCTCATAGGTGGAGATTTCAACTGCCGCTTTGAACCCATCATGGGCCTGGAAAACCTCTTTGAAGACCAGGATGCAGCAAACGATATTCCAGTATTAGATAGTTTCGGTCCAGTGAAGAGCTCAGTGGCAGCTATTCAAATTTTACAGCTATCCATGACACATGATCTGAGGGCATGTAATGGCCGCTTTAAGTCAGATCAACCTCCGTCTCATACTTTTAATAGGGGTGATTCAAAATCCTTGATAGATTTCATAATGGTTTCTATTAATTTATGGCACTTGCTCTTGGACTTCAATATAGAATGTAGAACCGAGAGCGACCATTACCCATTATGCTTATCGCTAGACCCTGGAAGGTTCTTAGAACCAACTGGAGCAACTGATCTAGCAATGGATGAGGGAGAAATCCAAATCTCAAATAATAGGCGGGCAATCAAGTGGCCTTACATTTTGGCTAAAGATGAACTGATGGAAAGCATTTATAATGCTTTTTCCAATACTATTAGCCATTATAGTCACTCCAGCCCAGGGTCCCAGGAAGTTCTTGACATGCACTATCGGCTGGTAAACTCTTTGTCACCCCTCCTGTGTAAGTTCTATAGGAAAGACAAAGCAAACAAAAACAAACACAGCGAGTCAGGGAACCCCTGGTATAACAGTGAATGCCGGCTAGCAAAAACAAATGTAGTCCATGCTGTTAGGTCTAAAGATCCACAAGGTATAAGAAATGCTAGAAAGAAGTATAAAACTCTCATGACCTCGGCCAAACAAGAATGTGATGATTTTATTTGGGAGGATCTTCTCAAAGCATCTAGGGAGAGGGATCATTGCACTTTCTGGAGCTTGTTCTCCAAGCGTAAAAAATTTGAGAAATCCCTAAATGATCACTACCTAGATGAAAATACATTGGTGCGATCATTTTGCAAACCTTTACCTATCTAAAGAAATGGTTATACCTAACGGCCAAGAAGAGCTAGATGCAGCATTAGAGCTAGGGACGCTTCGGTTCAGCCAGGAAGAGACATTGGTGGCAATTCAGGCAGTTAAGGCTGGGAAAGCTCCAGGGGCAGATAAAATCCCAGGGGATCTTTTTAAACACGACACGGAGGTATGGTGCCCGTACATAAATTTTCTTTGCAATTCTATAGTGGCAGGTACACCAATCCCTGATACCTGGAAGGGGGCTGAAATTGTTACTATTTTTAAAAAGGGGAACCGGTATAATCCCACCAATTACAGGCCAATCAGTTTAATTGATATTTTACAAAATATTTTTGCCGGACACATTTTAAACCGACTAATAGAATAGATGGAGGAGGGTAAAATTCTGTCCGAGTACCAGGCTGGGTTCAGAATTAAGACAAGCACAGTAGACCAAGTGTTTAGATTCATGTGGATATGTTGGAAATACCTGAATATAAGGAAGGGCACACTGTATGTAGCATTTATGGATCTACGGCAGCTTTTGATCTGGTCCCTCGTGATCTAATGTGGTACACTCTGGGGGCAATGGGAGTCCCTTCGGAAATCTTAAGAGAACTTATCAGGTTACATGTAGATAATTATGCCAAAGTCCGTTGGGGAAGAAATGGGGAGGTAACAAAGGCCATTCCAGTTTGTAGGGGGGTACGGCAAGGATGCGTGCTGGCCCCCACACTCTTTCCCCTCTATGTAAATGACATCCCCTCATACCTATCTAACTGAAACCATGATTCCCCTAAACTAGGAAAGGAGGTGGTCACTGCTCTATTGTTTGCTGACGACACAATACTTATCTCTCAAACCCCAAAGGGCTTGCAAAATTTGGTTAACCAATTTAACAAATACTGTGATGAAAAGGGGATAGAAATTAATTCTTCTAAAACCAAATACATGGCCCTGAACCCACAAAAGTCCTTCAAAAAGAACCTAACACTACACAATGAAAAATTGGAGTATGTGGATAGTTTCAGTTATCTAGGCATAACGATAGACAGTAAAATGACTTGGAAGGGCCAGTTGGAAAAGAGCAGACTGTCTCTTAAACAAAACTCACTTCCTATCCTGAAAATCCAAGGGGGGAGTCTCTCAAAGGCAATATCACCAGCCCTAGATGTATTTAAGTCAAAAGCACAATCCGCGGCACCTTACGGTGCAGAAATATGGGGACCTTATTCCAGTAAGAATTTTGAGAGAGAAGAAAATAACTTTGTACGTCGTTTACTTAGAATTCCTAACAGAACTCCACTTCTCCCAATATTTTTAGATATTGACCTCAAGCGTACAGATGCATATGCAACTTTAAAACCGCTCATGTACTGGGTTAGATTGTGGACTACGCCTGAGCTGTCCAGCTATAAAAATGGGTTAGTGGAAATTATGAGTATGAATTCCTTCAATGAAATGAAATGGTTAAATCACATTTGTTCTTGGTGCACTAAACTGGGGCTAGCCCACTTCTGGAATAATCCCTCAGCCATGACTCCAAATTGTAAACAGCAGCTTAAAAATGTATACTGGGCTTTTGTGAATAACGAAAGATCGCTTGACCCAAACACCGGTATCCTTACACAAAAATGTATGTTAACTATGGACACTCCCGCTTCGAACAATTTATGGATGAAATACAGCCTCCACTGACAAAAACTTTGTTTTTGAAATTTAGATAAGGAATACTACAAATTAATTCAATAACTAGCAGATGGAGGAACAAACCAGACTGTAATCTTTGTACTTTGTGTAACCAGGAGGCAATTGAAACTACTAGCCATGTGTTTTTCTTTTGTACTGCATACAAGTCTGCCAGGTCCAAATGGATTAAACCACTATGTAAAAACTCGGGGATAAGACAACTTATCGTAGCGGAACGTATATTTGCCTCAAACACCTCGAGGCTGGTGGTACTTACTTTGAGCAGGTATTTATTTAACGTTTATTTGATTAGGAAGAAACATGGTCTATGTATATAAACTCTCCAATCCGTTTATTTTATATTGTGATAAAATTCGTGCTGTTTTGGCACTTTTAATTCTGGCTTTTTATCTATTTATACTTGTAGTGTTATTTTTATTATGGTATTGTAATTGTGTGGTGATGCAATAAGGGTCCTTCCTTCAGGATGTATTGACTTACCACTAAAATGTAAAGAAATGATATTGTGATAATGTAAATTTTATTGAAATGTGAGTTTTTATGCACTTTTATGGCTTTTAGCCGAAATAAAGTTTTTGAATGAATTTAGAACATTACTACATGACTCACATGCTGCACCACCACCCCTAGCTCATACACCTTCCGCCCTAAAAATACGCAAACAAAATAAGCAACGTGCCACACATCATAACTTTGCTTCTCCATGTCTACTGCACAACAAGGTTACACCACAAAAACAACACAGCATACCAACTCACTCTCAAACACCGTCTCCACCACTTACGCACGCAGACCCATAAAAATGCCTTCTTAGCATGCTGGACGAGGAACACATTACAGAACAGCTTCACAATTGCTATCCTAATACAGCTAATACCAGCACTAAAAACACAGGGGCATATTACCAGTCAATAGCGATAATTATCGCTATTGCTTGGTTAGAGACAAAAATTTACCGCTGAGCTGCGGCGATTTTTATCGCAAATAAACCTTGGTATTACCAAGGTTTATCGCAAATGCGATAAAAATCGGCCGCAATGCATGAATATCGCTGAAAAGTCAGCGATATTCATGCATTACCGAGCTAATGCTCTTAGCCATGTTATCCACCTCCCATTGGATAACATGGCTAAGAACTGCTCAGGGCAGGTGTTAGCTTTTGGAGATAATCGCGCTTAGCGCGAATATCTCCAAAAGTTGGTAATAGGAGATAGCGATGTTAGCGACTGTTTCCAGTCGCTAACATCTTGGCACGTCCGCTTTGCATGTCATTAGTGATAAATATCATTGACATGCAAAGTGGGGCCCAAAATGGTCGCTATCTCCTACTAGCTGTCGCTAACTGGTGTTAGCCACAGCTAGGTAATAGGGAGATAATTGTATCTCCGCTTTCTTGGCTTTTAAAGCCAAAAAAGTGGAGATAAACCCCCTTGATAATATGCCCCACACTTTCTACAAACCCACACAATACTGATCACTCTACTACAAAACAAAGTTTCAATATCACCGAAGCACATTCTCTAAATTGTCTACTAATGAATGCTAAATCGCTCTCTAAAAACAAACATCACATCTATGACCTTCTCACTGACACAAAACCAGAATTACTATTCGTAAACGAATCATGGTTGGGAGATGATATTGCTCCAGTCCTACATGAAGCCATTCCTCTAGGCTATCAAACGATCCCTCAAAATTGTATAGGAGCATGAGGAAGTGGTCTAGCTGTTGTGGTCAGGCAAACATTACATATCACTAAAGTTGACATCTCTTTAACGAATTGTGATACTCTTCTCACCAGATGCAATCCTACAAAGTCTTCCTCCTGAAACTTTTTGCTCCTTTACAGACCTCCACCTAGCATGCGACATTCCCAGACACACTTCTAGGCACAGTTTCAAACCTGATAACAATAGACTCCAACCTATGCAATTCTGGGTGACCTCAACATTTAGTTTGACAAACCCAATATGACCCATCCCAAAAAAATAATCACTTGTCTAGATGCACTGACCCTGCATTAAATCACCCACAATCCCACACACATCGCTGGACATATCTTAGATGTCATTTTTGCTAATACCGAACTGTCATGGTTGTGCCCGAGTTAGCGCTGCAGTAAATGGGGAGGTGAGGGTGGAGTCACTGCCCGCCAAAAACGTGACGCATTGAGAGGTTTCAGGCATTTGCACTTCCGGGTCACTCGGGTCACTTCCGGGTCGTGGACTCCAGCCTTGGTGCGTAGCGTCTGAGGATCCTGCTTCACTTCTAAGAGTTGCAGAGTACCTTCTTCTGCTCACGTACACTAATTAGCTGAAGACGGCACGGGGACCTTCTTTGACCCTTCTGTGCTCCTCTCGGCCCCTTCGACAAAGATCCCCACTTGGTTTGACGGTAACGCGCTAGCGTTAGTTTAGGTGGCCCTGCAGTCTGAGTGCTCCCTCTGCTTGCTATATAGGGGCTCCTTCTTGTGTGGGCATTCAGGCATCTGTATTTTCCTTATATTCGCAATCTTGTTCAGAGTGTTCTCACTTATTATTGTTATTGTTTGAATTGTACGATATATACCAACCATATGGACAGCTGCCATGGATCCTGAGGCAAGGAGCGCATAGCTTCATATCACAGAGCTCAGGGTTTTGCAGGGGTTAACAGTCACTTCTACCCCCTTTATTAGGCACCATACAAACCTGCTGGCTCAACTGATTAGGTGGCTGCTTATTAAGTTTACATTAGTCATTTGGAAGGTTGTGTTGTTAAACAACCCACTAAAACATACTTTCTTTATTAGCCACCTTGCATTTCATGTTCCTCACATGCTTAGGGGTAAGCTATGCAAATACTTTACCACGTAATTACCCGTCTGTGAATGAATGTTATGAGGTGTTAACATTATCTGTATTTGCGTTTTTTTCTTTATCTGTGGACACAAGCGGAAGAGGGGGGATTTCCATGTAGAATGTTTTACTGACCATCAGTTATGTGTGCTTGCTCCTAGTCTAGCCAACTGTTGATTTAGCCTTCAGTTCGCAGGAATTCTTCGGGATCCCAGTGGAGCTTTCTTGGTGTTGGACGTGTGCTGGACCTACACTGTCTCTATTTCTCCTTCCCTTGTCTCCCCTCTTCCCCCTATTCACTGGTACTGCTTTGAACTTGTTGGGGGAACTAGTGGTAGAAGGAAGTTGGGATCTATTCATCAGACTCCTGCCTCCTGTCCCAACGGAGACCTCATGGGAGCCTGACACAAACTAGTTACCTTTCAAACTATAACTCCAGTCACAATGTCATACCATAATTTTCTTGCTTTCCAACATAAAACAACACTAAGATACTCACCTAAGACCACCTTACATGCATCCACCTATAGACAGTGTAACAAACTCAATTTGCAACACTTCGAAATACATCTAACATCCAGTACAGATCTGGAAATAATAAATTCTGTTAAAAAACTATAAGAGTTGCTACAGGAAACTTTTGATATCCTGATACTACCCAAAACAAGACAACAGCACCAAAAAAACAAGCACCTTGGAGAAATGCAGAGATAGAAGACATAAAACTACAAATTACAAAGCTGCAACATGCAACAAACCAAAAAAGAGAAACTTTACCAACAAATTAATAGATTACACAAGTCAGCTATCAAAAAAAGCAAAGAAAAGGTACTATTCTGACGGAATTCAAAATGCTAAATGTGCAAATAAAGAATTCTATAAAATTCTCAATGAATTTCGTAAAACAAATTGCCTAGAAGGAAGTAATCCCTTTACTCAAGATTTCACAGACAAACTGGCAAATCATCACACGAACAAAGCAGACATGTTGGACTCATACTTAAAACAGAGGCAAATCACCATCACTAACCCTTTTGCAAAAAATTCTTCCAAGGATACTCTAACTCAGCCTCTCTCCGTTCCTTCCAACACATTTCATTCAATGAACTTATGGACCTGGCCAAAGCAAGTAGGCCTGCCGGCAGCCTTCTGGCCCATGTCCACCGCAAACTTTCAACACGATTCTTCTAACAACCCAGTAAGAAGAATCATCAATGATTCCATAACTACTGGAATATTTCCAGAAGAATTCAAAAAGTCGTACAAATGCCTTCACTGAAGAAAACAAACTTGGACCCGCTGAACCCTGACAATAACAGACCCATTAAAAATTGACCTTTCCTGGACAAACTGATTGAAAGAGCAGCATTTGCCCAGATGTCACACTACATTGAAGAGAAAGCCACACTTTCAGACATCTAAACAGGATTTAGTCCGGAAAGAGGCACAGAATCTGCCCTCCTTGCCATCTGGGATGACCAGAAGAACGTAGTTGTCCACAATGGGTTGGCTGTGCTACTCCTCTTGGACATCTCGGCTGCTTTTGACACGGGTGACCATGACACTCTTATACAAAGACTCTACGAAGCCGGCATAGAGGGGACTGCTCTAAACTGCATCTCGTCCTACCTTCGAAACAGAACTAATGTCACCCAAACCCCACCTTTCTCATCCAAACCATACTCCACAAAATCTAGATTCCCTCAAGGCTCTATCATCTCGCCCATGTTTTTCAACATCTACATGAAGTCATTACCGGTACTGATCTATCAATTTCACCTCACGTGCTATAACTATGCAGATGATGCACAAATATTCCTTCAAATGGAATGCCCCAAAGACATTGTAAACTCGCCAATTTTCAGTTGTCTCAGAGTAGTGGATCAATGAATGACTTGGAGCCATCTCAAACTAAATGCTTCCATAACGGAAACACTCACATGTGGCGATTGGAAACATTATGACCCGCTTGCCGCCTGGCCTGATGAACTGGTATAATTCCTAAGGTATCGAAGGAAGTAAGAAACCTCGGAATGACCATGGACTGCAAGCTATCGATGAATGCCCAAGTGGACAAACAAGCAAGATCAAGCTTTGTTACTATAAAAATTCTGCAACAAATCATCCCCCATTTGTGATTTCCACACAAGGTCCAAGCTACCATCTCCCTTGTTCTGTGGAAACTCAATTACGCCAATAGCCTCTACCATGAATCACCTTCAACGACCATGAAAAGACTACAACGGGTTCAGAACTCAGCTGCAAGACTACTCTTGCCTATCAAACCGCGAGACCACATCTCCCCTGCATTTTATTTATTTAGAAAGTTTTATATAGCGCGAACATGACCACTGATTGTATCAGAGCGCTTTACAGATTATGCATCCCTAAGGGTATAAGCAAACAAAAAAGAATAAACAAAGCAACAAAATCAATGTCTAAGATTGACCAATATTCTCATGACGGAAAAGCAAACACAACAGAATCAACACAGCGGCAAAATCACATTCTAGAATTGTCCAAACAAACTCGAGAGCCAGGTGGCTAGGTCAAAGTCAAGACTATGGACCCAGAATCAGTTGATAGGGCCAGGCTAAGGCAGAAATGTCTTCATAAAGAGCCCTTTGACTTCTTTTTTGAAGAAGCCGGTTGAAGGGTTTACCCTGACTTGGGGGGAAGGGTGTTCCAGATCCTTGGAGCCATATCGGAGAAGTCTCGTCATATGTATTTTTTTCTTGAATTTTTGTGGTTTAGGAAAAGGGTACAGGTCCTTTTGGAGGCTCTAGAACCACAGGAGAGCTCAAGTTTCTGTGCGAGGTGCAGCGGGATCTTGTTGTGGATGGCTTTGGTGCCATGCATGAAATTTTTTTCTGTATCCGAGCTTCAAATGGAAACCAATTCTGGTCCGGCAAGTCCAGGGAGATGTGGTGGTATTTTTTTGTGCCAGTTAAGAGCCTAGCAGCAGAATTGAGGGAAGCCCTGAGAGGAGGCGTCCTCACTCTAGGCAGGCCGAAAAGTGTTGTGCTACCATAGTCCAGCTTTGAGATCACTAATGCTTGTACTGCCACCTTTAGTTCATGAGCGGGGAGAAAGGGTTTGAGTTTCCTAAGTAAGCTGAGTTGAAAGTTTGCTCCTTTGGTGAGGGAACGGATGTGCTTCTGCATGTTCAGGCTTTTATCTAGAATGACGCCCAGAGAGGATGCCCAGTCCACCAGGTGTGGTCTACAGTTAAGAGCAGTCAGCTTATTCAACCATTGTTCCATGACGAGGGATTTTTTGTAGGGTGAGATCTGTAAGAATTTTGTTTTAAGAGCATTTAGCTTCAGGTGACTGCGTGTCATACAGTTGTGAGTTTCCATCAGGACTGAGTTGAGGGACTGAATGTCTTCAGGGGAAGCTATCTTCAGCTATAGTTGGTTACCATCCGCATACATACAATGATGAATGCTGGATGATTTTAGAAATTCTGCAGAGGCTATATAAACAGGTTAAAGAGCATGGGGGACAGTGCTGAACCTTGGGGGACCCCCGAAGCTGACCAGTTCAGGATGGGACATGGATTGGTTCACCTATAAGCTATGGGATCTGTTCTGAAGGAACGCAGAGAATGCGTTTAATACAGGCACAGGAGGTCAATTAGGGGATCATGTTTGACAGTATAAAATGTTGACGAAAGGTCCAGGAGGATCAATAGGCACGACTCATTGTGATCCAATATTCTCAGCGTATCATCCACGATGTGCGTTAATGCCGACTCTGTATTATGACGTGGGTGGAAACCAGATTGGCAGTGAGTCGGAAATGGTCGATGTGATGACACAGTTGGGCGAGCACACATTTCTCCAAGAGTTTTGCCAAGGTGGGGATGTTAGTGTTTGGGCGAAAAGTTAGGGAGGTCCGTGGGATCAGCATTTGGTTTCTTTAGGATTGGGGTAACTTGACCTGCTTTGAGAAAATCCAGGATAGCACCTTGAGTAAGTGAAGCATTGACGATCATCATCGAGCATTGGTTGTGGCTTGAAAGAAGATCCATGTTAAAATGGTTGGTATCACCCACAAAGCGATACATGAAATGGGACCACTCTTCATCAGGAATAAAATCACAAAACACATTCAACAAAGGAACCTCCGCTCTAGAGTGGCACCTCACCTCAAAATCCCAAGATACAAGAAAAAAAACATGGTTGGCACATCCTTCTCTGTTCAAGCAGCCAAACTATAGAACTCTTTACCCCCAACATAAGATCCATGGACAACCACCCTATCTTCAGAAAACTACTCAAGAAATGTCTCTTCCCCACATAAGCACCATACTCAAACAGAAATATACAGCATATCCCTCTGTATATAAACATGTATTTGTACTATAGATATGTACCAATATATGTGTATTGCATTGTATAAGCATGTAAAATAAATGTTTTAAAAAAAGTAAACACTTGAAAACCAGATTTTATCTAATGTGTCTTCAATCTACATATACTTACTTCATTTATGCATCTATATACCTTTGATTTATTTGGATCTAAATATTTATTTTTTTGCTCCAAAAAACGCATATTCAATGTACTCCCCTTTTTATCACCCTATCCCTCAATCAGGGGGTTAGTGAGTTCTAACTAAATCATCAGCAAAACTCCCTTATTCTCTGTAACATCCATTTTTATATGCTTTTGTCAACATTAGCGCTCTAGTGCTTCCTGGCTACTCAGTGAATGATCTTAATTGTAAAGTTGCCAATCTCACATTACAACGGAGGATGAACAGATGTAAAGACTGTGCTAGAGTCCAGGGGAATGCAAGTGTGGATTCTGGAAGAGGAGAACCTGTAAGCAGAGTAGACAGAGTCTATGTCACTCAAAGTTGACCAGGAGGCACGGAAGAGCAATGCCCACCAATGTCAGATTGTTTAGAAGTGTTGCGGTGACCTTGTCGCTGCAGATGTGAGGACCAGGCAATACTGAAGAAGACCAAGAGCTGTGCAGGAGCTGTCCTATGTAGGTTGTCAGGAACCGGGGGGGGGGCAGTATCCAGGCGGATCACCAACAACCCATGGCAGCGGCAACTGGCAAGGAGAGCAAAGAAGGAGCACAGTTGAGACCAGCAAGGTCCAAAGAATTAATCATAAGCAAGAGAGTCAGAGCAGGTCCGAAGCAAGCAGGGGAGCCAACTGGAGTAGAGGAAGACCCTCAGAAGAACCCATTGGGCCAAAGGCAAAGGAGTTGTAAGAGGTCATCAAGCAGCTCACCAAGAAGGAAGGCCCACAGTGCAGAGGATACAGTGAGGACACTGTACTTGGCAGGAAGAGATGCTGGAGGATTGTGCTTCTTGTAATCATAAGATCTCTGGAGGGCAGAGCCAACAAGCCTTGGCAACAGAAAGTATGCAGGGTGCACAGGGGTTTAGTCCCAGCAGTTTTGACAAGGAATGCCAGCCTAAAAATTGCAAAGAGTACAGGTAAAGCCTTGAAGGAGTTTCAAAACCACCACCTGTATTGCTAAGCCTTTTGAGGTCCATGGGACGTAAGGAGCAGTGGATCGATCAGCTTTATTGTGGTGCCTGCAGATGCAGGGGAGTGACTCCTTCACTCCAATGAATATCACTTGGGGTGCCCACAGGTCTGTTGAAGATCCCGGAAGAAGCACAGACACAGAAGATGAAGAAGATTTGCAGAACAGCAAGACCAGGAGCAGCTGGAGTCTTCCTTAATGCAGTCTCGGTTCCAGGCAAAGTCCAGCCAAGTCTAACTGCCCAGTCGGCTGAAGATTGATGTGGTTTCAGGCTTGAGTCTTGTCCCATGATGAATCTGAGGACTCACCCGAAGTAAGTCCTTAAATGCCCTGGAAGGGGTTAGGACTATTCAGGGATCCCTCTCAGAGGAGGGTCTGGACAGAGGGAAGGATACTCCCATGTCCTTTGTCCAGTTTCACACCAAAGAGGGAGCCAAGGGCTCCCTGAAATATCTCAAACTGGTGTATGCAAGGAAGGCACCAAATGTGACCTTTAAAGCTTTCGTTTAGTGCTGGCAAGTCCCCCTCCACCCCAGCCCAATACACTAAGTCCTGTCTGTGAGGTGGTCACACCTCCCAGCAAAAGCAATCCTATTGCTCTACCTTCACCTGCTCGGGCTTGGCTCAGCAGCAGGAAGGCAGACACCTGCCTGTGGTTGGCAGCAGCTCTAGCTTGCAGTCAGACCCTGAAAGACTGGAATCTGGAGTACTGGGGTATATCCCAAGGGAGCCCCCCAGAATATGGAATCATACGGCCAACACTGAAATCAGCATTGGGGTATGATTCCAACATGTTTGATACCAAACAGGATGAGGTTCGGTGCAGCCACTATATAGTTAGACATTTGGTAATGACTGATGTGCACTATATGTATCAAAATGGCTGACTGCACTTTCAAAGCCGGGAGAATCAACTCCTTGGTTTGTAGAGGTGTCCTGCTCATGCAGGGGAACCCTTACACTTATGACTAAGCATTCTGCCTTCAGTACTAAAAGGCATGCCATAGGGGTGACTTATAGGTTTTAAGCGTAGTGACGTCAGCATAAGAAAACATATCTGTTGTGAGAGATGCAAGCACCAACTCATACATACTGCAGTGGTAGGCTTGTAGTCACAGTTTGCGTGGTCTCCCATGGGTGGGACAATACATGCTGCAGCCCATGGGAGACCCCTGGTGAACCTATGCCTTGGATACCTTAGTACAATATTCTTGGGACTTACAAGGATATACCAGTAGCCAAGTGTAGATGTACAGAAGTACTTACCATAGTCACATTTAGGGGGAAAGCACTGTGGCTGGGGTACTAGAACCCAGTCATACTAGTGAAAAACACACTGACAACATGCAACATTTTGGGGTAACCATGCTAGAAGGATGCTACATTCCTACAACTGGCATGAGTTTTACTCACTTGAATAGACAGAGGCTTCTGCTCATCGCAAGTGTTTGGTCCCTCTAAAATGATCGAAGGCCAGCATGGCTAAATAATACTCTGATGCAATGGCTCGCTATTTACAATGCTTAGGAGGTCCTCATTTAGCCATGTTTTGGAAGGTTCGGTATCACCCAACAGAAGCTCATCGACAGGACGCCATCTTTGTCGTGTTGAAGGCCACACCCCAATGAACTTTTTTTTAGCTTAAACTGAAGAAACTTTACTTGGCACCATGAACATTTTCATGTTTCATTATTCAGACTGTTGAACTCTGCTGTGTCAAAAAATATGTTTACATGGTTAAGTTTCGCTGAAGAAATCGCTTTAAATAAAATTATACCAGACCGAAGGGTATTTTTAAACTTGGAAAACTAATATTTGCGAGGATACTTATAGTCTTACTGTTTATGTAAAAGCTGATTAATTTATTGAGTCTAATATATTGAAGTACCTTTTCTTTCGTGCGTTTAGTTTCTGTCAGTGTTTCCCAAATGCATGTATACTACTTTGTGATGATTTGAGCTGCATATAAGTTTGATTAAGTTTGAATTGCGAGTGCGCAGCTGCCTTACAGGAGTAAATAGTATCTCTACCGACAAATGGAAAAGAGGCCAGCGTCCCTCAGTCATGATTGTTGTAAGTGTCATGCACTTATTTAACAGTCCGGTGTTGATGCATGAAGATTTTCCTCTTCAACAGCATGCACATATTAATGAAAAAAGTGTACTTGGAAAGCCTGGTTTCCAGAAGACTGCAGAGCCGGCACTATTGGAATGACATCCTGTCTGAGGATCAAGACCTACTAGAAGGCCTGTCAACTTAGAGGGCCATCCAACTAGAGATCAGTGGGAAAGTATGTAAAGTTATATTTCTTGAGTATTTTTATTGAGTATTGTCGCTACTGGCATGGTGTAGTAATCACAGGAACCTCAGGTGAAGACGCAGGGCCTCATTTATTAAAAGTGACGTATCGCTGCATTACAACAACGATGCGTCACTTTTCATTGCGCCCTCCTTGCGACACCAATGATGCGTCATATTTACAGTATGCACAAAAGTGACGCATAGCTGGAGTTTGTCACAAAAGTGACGCAACTCCAGCAATGTGTCCTTTCACATGGGGCAAGCCCCATGTGAAAGGGCCTGCGTCAGTCTCACACCTGCTGTGAGGCAGGCGTAAGATTTTGACACAATTGAGTCCTGGAAGTTGGCGCCATGAAATATCATAGATTTCACTGCGTCACTTCCATGACCCTTTCTTGCGTCAATATGCCCCCCTTGCATACATTATACCCGTTGCAGGTATAATGTGGTGCAGGGGTTTACAAGGTGACATATCTACCTAGATGCGTCACTTTGTAAATATGGCACAACAAGGCACATTTTTTATGCCACTGGTGCGTCACAAAAAGTGACGCACCGGCAGCGTAAAAGTGACGCACAGCCTCATAAATGAGGACCGCAATGTTTATTAGATCCGACGAGTACAACCTTTTACCTCAGAATGCCTGCTGCCCGCCTCCTACCAACCGTCAAACCCCAAGGTTCCACAACAGCGCCTAATGGCCCAGCACTCACAGATACTAGAGGAAAAAGGAAGGGCAGGAAGAAAAGGAGAACAAGGTGGGTAAACATCAAAGGGTGCAAACAGGTCAACAGATATTACATATCTTCCCTCTTTTGGAAAAAAGCTAATGCATGACGTGACATAACCCTTAAATCTAACAGGCATGACTTCATGGCATGACAATATTCTGCTTACATATTTGCTTACATATTTTGGATATCAACCTAGATCTCACGTGGAATCACACCAAGGTCCTGTTGAGGTGACGCATTTGAAGGTTGAAAATCTGATATCTGTGATGTGGAACACGGCCTTCCTTCAAATTTCCCTCTCTCATCATTGTCACCATTATCGTGACCAGAGGAAAGGTTTAGCATTACCTTACCGGATGTTACTCGCACAGCACATGTGACATTCCACTACCCACTGTTTTCAAGTTTAATGGCAGTTCCTGTAGTCTTCACTACCTGCATAGGGTTACCGAATTTGTCACCTCCTAATTTAGATAATGGACTTCTGATTGTCACAATATTACCAACAGGTATGCCCCTTTTGACAACAGTCTTTCTACGGTCATAATACTGTTCCATTTTGGATTGCATTTCCTTGGCAAAACATTTATTTTCTCAGTAATAACACAATTAACCACATTTCTATGTACCAATGGAGTGTTAGTTTTGTTGAAGGTGGTCGGCCCATAATAATCCAATCAGTGTTACACCAGTTGCATTGTGGGAAGAAGTAAAGGTGAGATCATAATTTGGTCCTCACAGATATTTTGCCTTTCACACTCAGAGTATTTTTATTCAGGTCCTGTCAGCTTGTGTGAAGCTAATGCATTGAGTTGATTACTGCCATGGTTGTCTTGACACAATTCTGCTTCAGAAGTGATATGGATGGGGAACCTGCGGTGGCCACCCCGGAGTCCACTGAGGAGGACATTGCTTCCCCTGGTGACCTGTCTGAGCCTGCTGGATGGCATGTGGGAGGAGGACCTACCAGGGATGAATTTTATAGAGCACAATGGGAGTGTCAAACCCTTGTAGGCATGAGGCAACAGGGGGAAGCCCAGGCATCAGGTGATGCATCTGGTAGGTACCACATTTACTGGCAGGACAGCCTCCTGTACAGTGAGTCTAAGACTGCTGGGCATGGGACAGCATGGGTCCTGGTGGTCCCTTAATGCCACAGGGCCTTCCTACCAGAGCTGGCTCATGAAATGCCCCTGGCACGACACCTCAACCGAGAAAAGCCCTCTGCAAGTCTTGTCCCCCACTTCCATTGTCGTAGGAACAAGAATTCCTAAGGTGCGTTCCGTAGGATGTGTGTGGCCTGCCAGGCCAGTGGGAAGACAGGGCAGAGGCTTAAAGCCTCCCTTGGCCAAGTACCTATCATTGGCACATTATTTGAAACGGTGGACACTGACATTGTAGGGCCTATGGATCCAAAGACTACTTAAGACAACATGTTTATCTTGGTTCTGGTGGATCATGATTCTGGGTATTCAGAGGCAATACCTCTGAAAACCATGACTGCACCTGCAGTGGCAACGGCCCTGAAGAAGATTTTTACCTGAGTGGGTTTTCCCAAGGAAGTTGTGTTTGACTGGGGCACATACTTCATGTCTGCTTATATGCAGTCAAATTCTCCACCCCTTACCATTCACAAATCATTGGGCAAGTTGAGAGGTTCAACGTGACTCTGAAAAGGTATGGTCAGAGACCTGTCAGAGGCCCTGAGGGAAAAGTGGTATATCCTCTTACCATGGCTGTTGTTTGCTTACAGAGAGTGGCCACAGACAGGAGTATGTTTCAGCCCTTTTGAGCTGTCATATGGGCACCCAGTCAGAGGACCTCTGAGTCTGGTTAACGAAGTGTGGGAGCAAGCTCTCAGAAAGGTACTACAGGATCTAATTAGCTGCATGCTGACCTTCAGACGCCAGATTGCTAAGTTAAGGAAGCAAGCTTTCAGTAACCTAGAAGCCAGTCAGGAAGTCATGAAGTAAAGGCATGACACAAATTTAACCACAATGTAGTTTGAACCTGATGTGAAAGTGTGGATGATGGAGCTGGTAGATCCCAAGACCCCTCCTGGATCACTGGAATGGGTCCTTTGATATGATTGAAAGAAAGGGTGAGGCCACATACCTGGTGGACATCAATACCACTAGGTAACCCTACAGTTGCTGCATATAAATCTCCTCAAACCACAATTTCGGAGGTCTGAGCTCACCATGCTGTTGGTGAAAGATGGAGAAGAGTAAAGTGAACCTCTCCCAACCTCTTGGATTCCAATGAAAAGGATGGATCTGTGGAAGGTGTAATCCTTTACCCCACTCTGGCTCCTGAACTACAAGAGATTGCTACCAAGTGTTCGGAAAGCACTCTTCTCTGTTCTTCCTTATCCCTGGGAATACCCACTTGTGTACCCATGATGTTATCACAGGGGAAAATCTCTCTTTTAGTAATAAGTCTTACAGGTTGCCAGATAAGGTAAGGTACAGCATTCAGGCTGAAGTAACCAAGATGCTGGAGTTGGGGGTGACAGAACCTTCCAGTAGATCTCTGGTCCAGTTCTGTGGTTCTGGTATGAAAAGCTGTCCCACCGGACTCCACACCTGAACTGAGGTTCTGTGTGTATTACAGAGGGTCAAATTCAATTTCTAAGACAAATGATCACCCCATTCCCTGCGTTGATGAGCTGATCGACAGGTTACCGGTTGACCAGTATCTCAGTACCTTTGATCTTACATCAGGGTACTGACAGATCACCCTAACAGAATGACCCAAGTAGCGATCAGCCTTCTCCACTCCAGAGGGCCACTATCAGTTTAGCGTAATCATAGCTGCTAAGGTTTCAGATTGCTTATGTGTGACATTGCTATAATTTCAGTGTAATTATGAGTGAGAATTAACAACTATGAGTAACACTTTCTCACAAGCAAAATCAAGCAATAAAGACATGGGAAACATAGATTTATCAGAAATTACACCCATTTGAGCAACAAAATATTCTAAAAAGATAATAAAACTGCTGGAAAGCACCAGAAATGGAAGAGCACTAGTGCTCTTGTGATATGATCGCACTCTTAACCCTTTCCATGCGTCAGACAGCCCCTGGCCGTCGGACGTGACGGTGGGCGTGTGCATCGGACGGCCCCCGGCCGTCCGAATCACACATGCGTGGAATTCTCGCACAGCAGGGAAATTCCACGCGCGTTCAAGGGGTTAAACAAATGCAACATAGGTGGGTACACAAACAGACAAGTTCCCGAAAGCTGTGATTTTATTATTAAGTGTAAAAAGGAGACGCACTAATGACCGCTGCTTTTTATTGTGCAGCTGCCAGGGGCCTACTAGGTTGAATGGGAAGTAGCACGATATATACGATATATGCATTATTTGTATAATGAAACAGCTGTATTGGAATGTAAGCTGTGTACTTTTTATTGTGTAAATGTCCCTTTTAATACCGCGGCTGTGAATTATATGTGATGGTGCTCCTTGGTGGATAGGATGTTTGCTGACACACTGTAAAAAAAATCTTTTTATTACAAATTTCCTATGCACTATTTCTATGTGTAAGGTTTGTGTGTCGGCTTCTCGCATACTGGCTACTGATTCATGCACACCTTAGGGGAAATAAATATGAAATCACCAGTTAATGGTGTGGATTTAGACTCGGAAGTCCATTTAAATCAAAATCTGTGACCAATATTCCTGCAAATAACTTAGCCGGGCCCAGGCTAGTTTCCACAGCAACCGGTCACCTCTTCATGACCTGGACCCAGCTCAAGCTTTAATATGAAAGCTCTTTTATGTGCCTAATGGGAAGCAAATTATTAGCCACACAATAAAATAAGGATAAAAAATGATACAATATTCAGTAAAACAGTTAAATACTTCCTGGCTTGCAAACCATTATTTACAATCATGTAATCACTATTTGTGGAACCAAAAAGTTGTATTTGAGCCCTAACCTGACACTGTGTTCAGAACTTATTTTGGGTATCAGGCAGCTGATGACAACCTGCCTTGAGAGTATGGCATCTCTGCCCACCTGCGCTTTCCAGAGAAGAGAGAGGAATGACTGGTGAAAACTTGCTGGGCGCCTGGTGCAGCAGCAGATGGGCCCAGAGTGCTCAAGAACTATTAAGTGGAAGCATCATAGGCATTGATATCCTGCCGTGCTGCACCCCATGCACAGAACCCCACTTAACCACTGTGGCTCCCCCGGAGTGGCAAGGATGGAGTTATAAGCCTTGACTAGCTATGGCCTGAACTATCAAGTGTGGCGTACGCACTTTATTCCCTAGAAAGTAAAAGAAGGCAAGTGCATGCTGAACCAAGCCCCCATGGATCCTCATGAGTTTTAAAAGCATGTGCCAGCATGTAGCTCATAAGACAGCGAGCCAGTGGGGTCAGGTCCAAAACTTTATAAAAACTGCTGATGCCCGGCCGTTCACACCACAAGAAACAGCAGTGGCGGAAGGACACACCTATTGTGTGCCATTGGGCACTGATTCTGACCGTTCTGACGTGATTGATAAGGCCATGCCGGCGTCGGTGCATAGTATTACATTGTAGTATTGAGCAGGCTGAGCTCAGCCAGGGCTCCCAAGCCTGCTAGAAGCAGGTCCCAGTGCTTGCTGCCACTCTAGTTTGTAGAGTGCATTACTATAGCCGTGATCCAGGTGACACCTGAGGAGGCTCTAAAATAATGTGTGACATTGCATTTCAGTGCAGTGATGTCGATCACCTCACTGAAATGAATTAGTCTAACGCCTGATGCGTGGTACTTGGCACAGCTGGGTGATTCCCTTTGGATTAAAGAGTACTTCTGCCACCTTCAAGAGGCTGATAAACCAGGTCCTTGCTGGTATGGAGGCCTTCTCTGCTGCCTATCTGAAAGACATAGCTGTCTTCAGTAGCAGCTGGAAAGACCATCTAGGAATTACTTCAGGATCTGCAACAGGCAGGCCTGACTATCAAGCCAAGTAAGTGAAAGATAGGACAGGAATATGTGGTGTACTAGTGACACCTGGTGGCCAGGAGGAGGGTCCAACCCCTTCATACCAAGATACAAACCAACATGGCCTGGTTGCCCTCAAACCCCATACTGAGGTCACAGCATTCTTGGTCCTCACTTGGTACTATAGGAGGTTTATCAAGGGGTATGGCATTGTCATGACCCCCTTGACTAAGATGGCTTCCAAGAAGCAGACCAGAAATGTGATTTGGATATAGGCATGCCAAACTGAATTTGACTCCCTTAAGCAGGTCATGTACCCAGCTCCTGTGCCCAGGGCCCCAGACATCTCCAAGCAGTTTATTATGCAGACAGATGCCTCAGAGCATGACATAGGGGTAGTATTATCCCAGCCTAATAAGGAGGGCCCAGACCAAGCTGAAGCCTTTGCTCCCCAGGGAGAAGTGCTATTGAGAGAGAAGCTTTAGTAGTGGTCTGGGTCTGGGCACTGGAGAAGTGGAGGCAGTATCTGTTTGGCACTCACTTCCTGAGTCAGACTGACCACAGGCCCCTCAGGTGGCTCATGCAAATGATGGGTGACAATCCACAATTGTTGACGTGGTCCATTTCCCTACAGGGCATAGACTTCAGGGTGAAACACAGACCTGTTGTAGACCATGCCAATATTGATGATTTATTTAGTTTTTTTTGCCTAATTAGAATTCCCTTGAGGTTGGGTAGAACTCCGTACTTTCAGCTATGGGGAGGCATGTGTTAGACCTGGCATCCTTAGGGTGGTCTTCCTCCAGACTTTTTGCCATTACCATCTGTTTTTGCCGATTCTTTTTGTTGGCCTTAGGACTCTAATCACTTTACCAATGCTAACTAGTGCTAAAGTGCATATGATTTACCACTAAACATGATGACATTGGTGTATACCTGATTGGCATATTTGACGCACTGGTAGGTCCCTTGTAAAGTTTTACATACCCAGGGTTTGTACTTCAAATGGTACTAGTGGGCCTGTCAACCCATATTTGCCACCCACATGGGTAGCCTTTCAATCCTGTATAACACCTGCCACTGCAGTGCAGTGACTGTGTGTGCAGTTTATTGCCACTTTGACTAGACATTTAAAACTACTTGCCAAGCCTCGGAACCAGCACTTTGTCTTCAGAGATCTATGCACTTGACAGCATATCTCCGCTACTGCAGCTTGGTAGGATCACATCCCCTTAACAGCGTGGCAGAATCCAGCACATCACTCAACATCTCTCGACTCCAGCACCCCTCTTTGGAACTAACGCATTGTCTTCACTGCTTGGAGAAGATCGACGCAATGATTGCATGTATGTTCACGAGCACGGACGGAGCATGGAAACCAGGATGGCACGCTTTATCTTACCTTGTGCATCTTTGAATTGACTGAGAATTATTTACGTTGGTGTGCATTTTACCATATCTTGTGATGAAGTTTAACCTTTTTATGTCCTAGGTTTAGTTTGCACCCATTTCTGAAGCTTGAGTACTGCAGGAATGAACTGTTTAGTGGACAAAGGACATAAGCGGTACATTTGCAGGTCATAGTTTAAAGCAATGAGGATGTTACCAGCCAGCACGGTTGCATTTAATGTTGGAGTATGTTTTTAGATACACATGGATTACATTTTGGTTTTATGAAAATACATTTTTAATCTCTGCATATTGTTATTTTAGCACTGTCAGATCGTTTATTTTTTTAACTTTATGATTGTGTTTTCATTGCCTTTTAATTTGAAGGATATTGTGTTGATAGAATAACACTGATTTAGGGCTTGGTTGCAAATACGATCTAAGTAGTATTTTTTCATATTTAATGGCATGCTGAGTCACGTGATTGTTAATCACATGACCCATTAGATAAATGTTGCACACACTTGAGGACTTTCAATCGAGCATGAGAGTGTGAGAGACCACATTGATGAAGGTATTCTGAAAGTATAACTGTTGTTTTATACCGCACATTCTGTTTTGATCTATTAGGTGTGAAGTACACTGTTTGTAAAGGGTGTGCAAGATCACACATGGATTTGAGGCAATTAATGCATCAGGTTAATGTTTGCTACAGACGATTAGCATGCTCAAATGAAAAGACGCTTTAAAAAATAGTCAACATTACCTGTATAGTTTTTTTTTCTCTCATCATTTTTCCTCACTATTTGTCTTCTTTTCATTATTTGTTTTTGGCTACAATGTGTTTAAAAAAATGTTTGTTTTTGATATAAAAATAATTTGGTTGAGTGATGGCTGTTAATTAGTAATTTTCCTTTTGTAGAGTACCCCTGATGAAGGGCAATTGAAGGGCCGAAATGCATTGGGATCACCAACTATACTTTAAATCATGAGGAATGTTGCACCTCTATGTGTCTGATGAGCAAAGGCAGACGGCACTTGTTGAACTTGTGAAGCATAATTGAAAAACGTTTTATGACTATGGAATTGTTTTTGGAATGAAATTCAAATTAAAATGGAAATCAGTTTTGGAAACTTATTGAATAATTCATTTACTAGCTGTGCATCCTGGGTGGGGAACCCAATTAGACTCCAATGATTGCATGTATTTTCTTGCTTAGCCATCCTGGGTACCTAGGCTGGTTTGTGGATTGGCTGTCTGGCTTTGGAGTAACGGGCTGGGGATGTGCATTTTCTCAGACAGCCACGGGGGGGGTTGAGGTGTGTCCTGCCCTTCCTGAATGAGTCAGGGCTGGACTGAATAGTACTGGGCTGCATTTAGAGTAGTGGGAGGACATTTTCTTGCACCTGAATAGGCCTGGTCTGCCTTACACAATGCAGTCTCCACCTCCTGCCAGGAACAGAATAGAGGTCAGAACTGGTTTGGACTGAGTACTGATCCTCTATGGCACAAGAGAACAAAGAAAAAATTAGTATAAATATTGGCGCCCAGACTACAGGAATTTTGATTACTTCTGGACTCAAGAGGAACCTCTACCAAGGAGAAGAGCTGGGAAAACTGAAGAAGTGCTGCTTTTTTGCTGTGTGCTGTGTGCTGTATGCTGTGTGGGGTTGACCTGCAATTGCTGTTTCTGCTAGAGAGAGGACCAAGACTTTGTTGTGTGCTGTGTATCCTGTTTGAAGAAGATCTCCAAGGGCTTACCTCCTGTTCTGAAGTCTCAGGGATACAAATACTTAATTTCCTCTGTCCACCTGCTGCTGAAACTGCTGTTTCCGCTGCCACATAGGGAAATAGCAACATCGATGCTGGTGAGCGATGCCATGACCTGCAACGAAGCTTTGAGCACCACTCATGAAGTGCACAATGCACTGCCTTGACTTGCATTGCCACCTCAACACTTGCCGACGCTGCACCATACCGACTTCATCACCAAGGCGTCTTTTTGCACCGGAGCTAAGGGTACCGCTTGAGACACTCACGACGCACCGTCCTCACTCGCAGGCAGCCCCGACCTCACCGATGCTGGTGCTTCATCATCCCGGAGCCAATACTTGACGTAAAGTGATCTTCCGAATCCATCGTCTCTGCATATTCATAAGGAACCCACACCTCACCTCGCTGTATGGAAGCGACGCCTCACCTCCTCCATGGTCATAAGGAACCGATGCCACCCAACGCCAACAAAGCATCACCTCCCTGATGCCTTGCACAGTCTTTATTTTCATCGTTTGCCAAGGATACTGCTTTTATGGGGTCTGTGTGACACCCGGCCCGAAGCCATGCACCTCGCAGTTATTGCCATACTTTGGGATTGTCAGCTGTCACAATGTCGTATTAGCTCCAGGTGAGCTATTTGTTGCTACAAGCTTTATTTTTGTCAATGAAATGAAATTAAATTAAATGAAGGGGTTTTGTAGAGCGCGACTGCTGCCCGAGGGCGTCCAAGCGCTAAGTAGAGGTAATAGAACTCTGAGGGACAGGGGGAGAAAACCAGGTGGGGAGCTAATTTCTGAAGAGGAATGTTTTCAGCTCTTCACGGAAGGACGAGAGAGTATGGTTGGACCTTAGTGAGAAGGGAAGAGAGTTCCATAGTTTAGCAGCGTTGAGCGTGAAGGACCTGCCTCCTGCTCTGGACCTTTTGACTCTGGGAACTGCAGCAAGGAATGCGTACGCGGATCGAAGTGATTTACCGGGACAATAAGGGGAAAGAAGTGAGTGGTTAATCTCAGGGCTACCTCTATCGAAGGCTTGGTGCGAAATGCACAGGGCTTTGAACTTTATTCTGTCCCTGACAGGGAGCCAGTGGAGTGACCTGATCCCTGCCTTAGCTGATTCTCTGCGAGGGATCTGGAGCTGCGTGCGAGCTGCACAGTTATGCGTGCGCTGAAGTTTCTCCAGCATGTATTCAGGGTCTCCCAAGTAAAGGGCGTTGTTAAAGTCGAGCATATTTTTGAATGTATCTTGATATATGTATGGTGGATTCTTGTTGTTTTGGTCTTGTTTTGTTTAGATACATATTTCCTATTTTTCTAAATTGGTGTGGTGTCTATTTGTAGTGTTTTCACTGTGTTAATGTATATGTGCATAAATGTTTGACACACTGCCTCTGAGATAAGCCAGTCTGCTTGTGCCAATCTCCCAAGCGGGTGAGCTGGAGTTGTCTAAGGGCGTAACTCCCTTACCCTGACTAGAAACAAGGGTCCCTACTTCGACAAAGGGGCAAACCATTGGCAACAAGGAATCCCCTTTTCTAACATAGGTGGCAGCAGTGGGATCAGGACTTGCGTTGGTGCCTTACATACAGTGATTGATGTACACTACTAGTATAGTGCAGACCAATAAGCAACCACATAGTATTGTTCCCTGTTTCCGTTCGAAATTTTGCTTTTGGAACTCTGGTTAGTTGTTGCACCTGTGGGGCCTTGTCAAAATGGAAATCCTCCTCTGGCACGTGCACATCTACAAGATGAGGGAAACAAAGTTAATTTGCAAGGAGAGGGGCCTACATGTGAAGAGGTGTTCCATAAGGCAGGATCTTGAGGTGGACCTGCATAGCTATGAGGTACAGCATTGGGAAGCAACACTATCAGGTGTCTATGAGGAGGAATCTGAGTGGGGGCGATCCCCAGCCAAAATACCAAGAGGACAGTGGCCCTGAGGAGCAAATATTATGGGAAAGATTGGCTCGTGAGAAGAAGAATGGGATTCATGCTCGTGACTGAAGGCTTAGGCAGGTAGACCGGGAGTGTGAGGAGATAGAGCGAGCCTGAGCTGAAAAGAAATGTATGTAGCTCAGGAAGCGAGCTTGGCTGGACTGGAGGTAGAGTCCTGCTCAGATGGTGGCAGCAAAAGGGTGTAATCTAGAGGTGATGGAGAAGTACACATACCCAGAGATATGGCACCTGATTTGAAGGAGGGGGTTAGGATACACTAGGGGGTCTAGGTTTAAGAGGTGGCCCCAGTGGTGTGCAGTGTCCCTGTGGTGGATTGGGGAACTAGGGGATCATATTCATCATGGTGGGAGGAACACTCTAATGACTCTTAATGAGAGGGGCAGGGAGAGGGGTTCCCCCATGATAGAAGTCGTGGTATGTAAGTGTGGACACTTCGCGGAAAAGTGTGGGTTGAGTGATAAAGATAGTCAGAAACGGTCTTGCCAGTCTTAGGAGACTGATATGAAGTATGTGTGCGAGGCACTGGATGGTGAGTCAAAGAGTAGCTTAGTTAACAACTGTGTAGGGCTATGTGATTCAATTGTTAGAGAGCATATTTTAAGTCCTTGTGTTCCAGAGCTATGCCAACACCTGCTAGAGGGTGCGTTCTCTGACCCCAGGGAGCTCACACTAGAGGCAGACCATTTGGTGGATTCTAGAGGGTCTGAAGAAGCATCTGTTGGTTATCCTGAAGGAGGTGGCTCTGGGTTTCCCCAACCAAGTGAGGTAGAGGAGGGTTGTGGTAGCCCAGATAGGTCCCAGAGTATTGGGAGGGGTGTAGGGACCCATGTCCTGTCTCAGAGGAGAAGGAGTGTGAGTAGGCTGTGTCCCGATGTGTCCAAGTTCAGTCTCAATGCCTGGTTGGTTCCATGGGGGGGACACCAGGAGGGGGGCCTGGTCTATAACGGGAGGCCATCCCCTGACGGTGATCCCAAGGTGTCAGGTGAAGTGGGAGGGGTTGCTGTCATAAGCATCCCACCAGTTCCGGTGTCTGGCAGCACCTCTCAAGTTGGGATGGTGCATGCATCTAGAAAGAGGGGTGAGGGGGGCCACAGTCCCCAGTGGAAGAAGCAGTGAGTCAAGGTTTGCCAGCTCTGAGGTCAGAGCTCCCCAGGACTGACCATGGTATGGCCACTTGTGGCCTGGGAGATCTTCATGTTCTCTCAGGTAGACAAGAGGCTGAAGACCTGCACCAGGCACATTGGAGACCTGCGCCAGGCAGACTTTTGCACAACTCCTGAGGAGTGTGTTCCCCTTGCGGGGGGGTTGCTCTACTCACCCGGAAGTCCTGGATTGCCAGGCTCAAGTCCAGCCTAAGGGTGCAGAACCTGGGTTAGAGGGCCAGGTTCAGGGTGTTCTCCCTGACCTGGAGAAGGGGTAGACTGCTAACAGTGCCCCTACCAGTTTGTCTTTGGGGGCACTGCTCCAGGTTGGAGGTTGGAGGGCCCCAGAAGGGGAGTGGGGGGAGGGCAGCCTCACCCCTGACCCCTGCCCTACAGGCCCAAGGCTGGGATACCAGTTGCAGGATAGAACACCTGAACTGGTTGGCAAATTGTGTTGGACACCTGCCACAGGTCCCTGACAATTCTAGAGTCTGGGGGTACTGTAGTGTAGTTCCTAGTTTCCCACTAGGCCCTGCGCATTGGAATAACATAAACAGTAGTATCGACGTAGAAGTGCGGATCTTCCAGGCCTCTACTGACTATGCTAAACTTAATTGGGTTTGTTACCAACTAGCTCAGAGGTCACTGGAAACTTTCTTGACTGAAATAGGAAGTGATCAGCTTCCCTGGCACAGACAAGAAGGGATTCAGTTTTCCAACAACCGTGCAACATGACAACTTTGCTCCTCAGATCAAGAGTCAATCTCTAGGGTCGTGTGAAACAATAGACAGTTATTTTACTCAGTCAGGTTGGTGCAGATTACTTTCACAATAGGTAGAGAATAGAGAGACGGGCGTTTGTCAATAAAGGGTTAACATTTATTGAACAGTCTTTCTTCTCGTACAAGAGAAATGAATTGCCACAATTGCAAGACTTGTTATTATAAAAAGTACGTACAGTAAGATAAGTATTGCGAAATAATACTGTAAAAGCATTGATATGGTTTCTTAGCCATACAATGGTTTAAAAGTAATAAAACATATATACAGTCATATATACATTAGGCTAAAATACTCAACTGGTGCTACTAACTACGCCTACCCCAGTGTACCTGACCTAAGCCTAATACGTGGGAGGGGAGTAAGTAAGTAGCTTTAAGTTAAGTTGGTTTTGCCAAGGTTTGCTTCAAGAATTCTCACTAAGGGTTTAGTCAACACCATACCTCTGAATAGAATGATGGAGGTCTGGTATCTCCTTCAGGGAAACTCGGTATCCCAGTCACCCGCAAGGGTAGACCAGAAACGCTGGAGCTGGATTTCTCGGCAGGAGAAAGGCAGCGTCTCTTCTTCAGCGCGTCGAGGAGGAGGAGGGGGGACAGCGTCCGCGGGCAGCTTGCATCTGCTGGGCTCTTGCAGAGGACGGCTGTTCAGCTCCTAAGTTCACCACACCATCGTTCGCGCTTTAGCAGCGATAATGGTATCAGCAGCTTCACCAACAGCAACGAGACAGCAGCAGCATCAGCGTACTGCAGACAGCGTTGGCATTGATAGCTTCAGCACAGCATTTGCTTAAGGCAACGTTGGTAATATTTATACCTGAAAGGTGCCATGTTTGACGTAAGTTTGCTGGACATAAGACGTCAATAAAGATGTCACTTAGGAAGTGATCGCTATCAGTTGCTCATTAGAGTTCTATTACTAATCAAAACACAGCAAGCGGGGATTTCCAGGTTTGCTGAGTTTTTATCTTGTTGAAGAACTCGGAGTGTTAATCTAGGAATCTCAGATAGTAACTTCTGCTCTGTCATTGCACTAATTGGTTGCAAAGGAAGTGGCAGAGAAAACTATTCTGGAATGTGGCTCTGTTCGTGTGAGGCCAGAGATGACTTTCTGAATATTGTACTTCAACGGTTATGCCAATATAGGGAATAAATGGATTTATAGCCGAATAGGGGCATAAGGTCACGGTATCGATCAGGATCCTAGATAAGCACGCAACACCCACTCTACGCATTCATGTCCATCAAATTACTAAAACTAGAACAATAAGATGCATGTGTAACATTGCCCACCCCAAAATACATATATGCATTTGAAATAGGCGTATTCGTAATACGTGAAAATTTAGGTACTGTACGTTTTTGAAGCATAGAAATCATTCAAAAATTATAGCATATGAAATCAATGAACGATTATGCAAAAATAATTACACATGAAATATCTCTGAAACAGAAGAAGGGCGAGATAAATCATCACATATAAATGCATTGCAATAAAATGTGCTAGAGGCTGGTGTAAAGTTATTATGTATTTAGATGTGTTTAGAAATAGAAGTTGAAGCTTCTGTTCTCTAAGAATAGTTTTTACTTTAAGAAAAGAATTGTTCGTGCCAAAAAAGAGTGAATACTAAAAAGTGTTCAATTCAAAAGAATTAATGCTTGAATGGGGAAATAGAGTTCCAACGCTATTAGCAGTTTTTGTTGTTCAAAACTGAAGGCCGAATTCAGAGTTCATGGGAACGCTGTGTGTCGGAAAGCTTCTCCAAAGTTATTGTTTCTGTTCGGGTGAGAACATCATATCAGACAGCTCTCAAAGAATTGGTCTGCAAAATCAGGTGACAGTTCAATCAAATTCGATAGTGCTGTAACTTGGCAGGTGTGAGAATGATTGCTGTCATCATAGTCGGGATCAGCAATGCTCACAGAAGGTCGTACCTGGGTGATGTTGCTTTTGTCACTCGCTCCACTGTTACCACCTTGTCGTAGCACAGGAGTCTCAACGAATGCCGTCATCAGGATTGGTAGCCGCTGGGGACAACACAATGCGTGAGCCGTTATCGGACTTAGCAAAGTATCGACGTCCATTGGTACTGCTGATGGAAATGAAAGACAGATGTCCAACACGCACTCATCTCCGCATAGCATACATCGAAGTACTGGTAAGATACAAGTCTGCCATATAGGTCTGAATGAAAGGAACCAGGTCATGTTTAGATCTCTCAGCCTGGCCAATCCAAGGACGTTAGTTATCCTGTCCTGGTAGCGCATTGCTAGGATTGTCTCTTCCATTCCCATGGGAGCTATGTCTGAGCTGTGGCTTGCCATAACGAAGCAGGACGGTCAAAAATAAAATGCCTGCTACAAGTCCCAAAAATAGGGGTATGCCACCAAAAACAGAGTGGACAAAATTAGGAATGATTCCCAGAATTGCTTGAAATGGTGTTAGCAGTCCCGTAAAAATCGTCTTAAATATGCCTGGGATGCCTGTGGCACTAGACATGTTAAGGAGTTGGCTAAGCATTTCTACGAAATGCACGGGGCAATTTGTTGATAAAAGGTCATGAACCTCCGTAGCTGTCCTTGCAACTAGAAGATCATACGTCTCTTTTGATGACGTTATGGGCACTGTTGTCTGCAAAAGCACAGACTTCATTTTGCTTAAAGTATCAATTCGTATAGAATAGAGATTCAGACGAGGCCAGATGGGAGTCTCTGCGTCTACAGGCCCGCTCGGAAACAATGCCTGCATACAACATTTGACCATGGATGTTACGCTTACTAGATAACTTTTCCCTGGAACAAGGCCACAACATCTGTGATCCGTTCTAAGAATGTAACTCCCGTTTGCAAGTTGCATAAAGAAGGGCTCTATCTGAGTTGCAGGTGTGACTAGCTGGTGGCATGAAAGGTTGTTAGAATTACCTTCACAGGCTCCATGTAAATTAATACCCTGGCACAAAAGTATACCGCTTAGTGAATGTTTACAGTTTTCACCACTAAAAAATACATTTTTGTCGCTGTCACTATAGCAAGAATGTGTGTATGGTAATCTCCATTCTGATTTTACATATCCTTTACCCAATCGTTCATACTGGCCAGTAGGTATGTATTCAAGGCACTTTTTAAATCGGAAAGTTGTTATCGGAATAGTGATAATTCCGTGTATTATCCATTCAATGACAGGGCTCTCTGACATTGTCAATGGTAATCTCTCAAGTTTTTCAATGCTCAGGATTGTATAGTCTGCTCCTTTTTGTGCCAAACTGATTTGTTTATCAGTAAGGTTAAAAATGGAAAATAATGACGTTGTGTTGATTAAACGCCAAGGCACATAGCCTGAATGCAGATTTTGCAGCGTCCAGCCCAATTGTACAATAGAACGTAATTGAGATTGGCCATGCTGTAACATTAGCAAGTCTCTGTCTATTATGTCAAACTTAGAAGATACAATATTGTCCAACGAATATATTCTGGAGGACAGAGTCATTAACCCATTGACCACTACAGAAAGTGATTTTTCCAAATTAATACGATCAATTTCTCGTATTTTTTCAGCTGTTTCAATTTGTGTGACTTTCCAAGCCTCGTTGTACGCAGCATAGATGCTGGTCGCTATGAAACGTTTTTGACGCTGTTTGCGTGGTCCAAGAATGAAATCGTGCAAATCAGCACCATCTTTTAGTAAAGACAAGTGTTGCTTAATTTCAGCCAGTGTGGATGTTCCTAGCCATTCGAGGCAGAGTTTCCCTACACTGTATGTTGTTACTATCCCTGGATGTTCTCTCTGGGAGTATCTAGGGTCTAGTCTGATCATTTTTAACCCCTGTGTTTTGTTCAGGAATCTATCTTGACAGTTGTTTGTGTCAGTAGGCCAGATTAACCACTTTTTCCAATCAGGATGTGTTCTGTTAAAATGTAAAATATGTGAAACGTCTAACTCAATATCTGTAGTTGTATTATCAGGTATTGGCTTTGGAATAGACGGTGTTTCAAGGTCTTTGATCTTAGCTAGGCCAAGACAGGATGTTTGGTAAATTGTGTCATTTAAAAACATCATTTGTTCTGGTATCATGCAGGTTCTGAATAGTGCTTCAAAGCCTTGTACCTGCCAATCTTTTGTACCCCAAATAGTTTTCGTTTAAATGTTATTTTTCCAATAATCGAAACCAAATGTCATCATTTTTTCATAAAATGCTTCTGAATATATCAATTTAGAATTTGTCAGCATTGTTTTCATTCCTGTTTTATCTAACAGTTTGTAATAAAACGTGTCTGCATCACTGGTGTTAAACCCTGAGAAGTATTTGAATTTCTCAAAAAATGCTTTAGAACTGCTTTTAGGTGGTGTAGAACAATGTTCCCATTGATTATACTTAAAAACATTTCTAGGCTGTGCAGATTTATGCAAATAATGATCGCCATAATGTGTGTAGCAGAATAATTGCTCATAACTAGATGAACCTTGTAAATAATCATGTTCTGTGAATCTAGCTGACATTACTAAATCAGACATCATGTCATTAATACTGTTAAAGTCCCAATCATCAGAGAATGTACTAGGTTTTACAAAGTCACTTAAGGAAACCTTCAGTTGATGAGGATACTTCAGGATCTCGACCGGACCATAGATCTCATAGTCTGTTTTTTTCCCATACTACCCCACTAGGTATTGGAATGGCTGTGACATTTACTGTTGACAGTTCTCTTTTCTTCACGTGGGATGATCTGTGTGGTTTGAGGACTAGGTTGATGTTCTGACTTGCTGTGTCCATTGTACTATATTTTCCCTCAATGAATTTTCCCAAACACAGTACCATGATGAGCCAAAGCAGGAGGAAAATTACACCTAGACCGAACCAGAACTCTAACCAAGGGGAAATAAGGTAGATTTCCTTCAGTTGATGAAAGAGTTCCGTTGCTTTTTCTTTAAAAGTCTTTTTAGTTTCTGGCATCACTTCGGGGTCGTTTTGATCTTCAGAGAAGTTGTCGAAGTTGATGAAATAACCAGAGGCAGTTCTGTCAATTGATGGGATTGTTCTTTCAATCTGTCTTTCGGTAGCACTTTCTGATGCCACATTATTGTAGACTGGAGTTTCTTGACAAACTGTTTCAATCTGTGTCTCAAGAGGCACGAGTTCCATGGCATTATTGCATAGTCCTTCTCTGTGCACTGCAGGCTGATCGAATGTGATTAGTCTTTCAGTTTGAACCTCTTGGATTGTTGCAAGTTTGGGTATTCTGTTGTTTCTTGGGAGTCCACTGGGCCTACTGTTGATTATAGGCCACATGCTTGTGGTTTTACCAAGTCGATAGATACGACTCTGTTCTCCTTTTTACCAGCAAGGGGCGGTAGTACTACTGATCTTGTTCCGGTGACTGCCAAGACAGGTACTGCTTTTCTGTAAGAAGGCCCAAATTCCTTCTTCACCGCGATTTTTTCTCTGACTAGATCCCCAATCTTTGGAATCCAGACAGGCCTTGCTGGGGCTGTTGCTTGTGGTGCCTCGTCAGTGGTAGATGGCTGTTGCTTTAACTTTATGTTGCTTGAGGATTTTCTTGTTTCATTCGGTTCCTGTAAAACAGCCAAACAATCTTTTACATCAAAGTCTGTTGTTTTTTCTTGTACCACTGATATCTGACTATCGAGGTCCTGAATTTTCATTCTAATTCCGAACAATAGTTCGTATGGGCTGAAACCTTTTAGAGATTTTCTTGGCAAATTGTTAAGACTGGACTGGACACTTATTAGATGTTTGACCCACCCAGCGCCTGAACCTAATACCTTCGCTGTTATAGATCGCTTTATGTCTCGGTTTTTTCTTTCTACCACACTATTCCCTTCGGGGTGCGACGGACAAGAATACCGCAACCCAATTCCCATGCTGGCCATGGTCTCCCTATAAGCTCGAGAGCTGAAAGCAGGACCCTGGTCAGAATGGAACGTGGTAATTGCGTATGTGCCGATAAAGACTCGCAGATCTTTTATAACCGTTCTAGCGTCAGCCGAGCGCTGGAGGCCACATTTTTTAAGTGTGTTTAGTCTTAACCATTAATAGGACGCAGGATGGGGTGTAGACAGCGTTACGCTGTTTCTGATCGGTAGCCGGTAGCATGGTTCACTACTGCGATCCCTGTTACAGTCCGGACAGTTCTTTACATATATCTGATGTTGCACGCTCATCCCCGGCCACCAGTATACTGATTGCAATTCAGTCAGAGATTCCCTCATCTGAATGTGCCTTGGACCTTCACTCATGTGTGCGTCTGCTATTAATAATATTCTCCTGTACGTGTTTGGAATTACCCTATCCCCCACTCCAGGGATTCGAGCAAAAAGAACGGAGTTTGCATCGATTACGTATGCATAATTGAGTGGATAGTTCACGGGTAGAGCTGCACAGTCGCCTTTTACGGTCGTTTTTACTGCCAGCATGGTTTCCCCGTCTATGTATTTTTCTGTACGCTTTTTTGTGGCTACGGAAGCCGGTTTAGGTGCTTCCGCTGTGGCTGTGTTAGCCAATGAATTCCCTGCAACGTGAACGCCATCACGTTGAAGACTCTGTGCGTGTATCACGTGAGTCTTTTGTAGTTCTTTGTGTAAAAGAGCTACCTGTTTCCAGAGCAATTTATGCTTTATTGTGGCACCTGTGTCATCTTTATAATCGTTTTCAATCCAGCTCTGCAGCTTATTGTTGTAAGAGTTGACGCAAAAATGAGAATCACACACGATAAGTGTCGGGAATTCACGTTCTGCATTTTCGAGCGCCATCTTTAAACATCTGATTTCAGCTCTTCGAGCCGAACAGTTTCTCAATGATTCAGCTTTTGTTACTTTCGGTCTGAATTTACCGCACAGCCAACGACCTTTAACAATCGCAGAGGCTGCATCGTAGGATTTGCTCTCTACGTTGAAATGCTGTACAAATCTGTCTGTATAGATTATACAGGCGTACTGTGGGAGAGGCAGAAGTTCGATTGGCAGATGATATTCTTCTTCATATTCTAAATCATTCAGTTCTTCGAATTGCGGGGCGAAATAGTATTTCACATCTTCCGCTCCTAGAGAATCTACACACTGTATCCATTTCGGATCCAGTGACACTGTAGGCAGGTTTACTGGGCTGAATAGCGCCTCGAAGGCGGATTCCGCTGTGAGGATATTAATCCGTTTACCATGTGCTAATTCTCGTTCATTTGCTAATGCAATTTGCACTGCTTTCACAGTTCTTTCTGTGTGACTGAATGTTTTTTCTGCTTGTGTGTACAAGTGAGATTTAATTGAAATTGGTACCTTTTCTCCCTCATTAGAGGTTAGGTACGTGAATCCACATCTTCCTGGGATGACTCGTATTACAAGATCGCGTGTGTTGTCACGTGTATCTAATTTAGTTTTAGCTAACATGTCTGTTTGCAGTGATCTCAAAATTTCTGTGTGTTTTTGAGTCCAATTGATTTGTTTAAAATCAGGTTTAATTAGTTCGTAGAGAGGTTTAACCCTCTCTGCGTAATTTAGAATGTAAGTTCTTCCGAAATTCAAAAAACCTAGAATGGATTGTAAATTCTTCCGCGTTTTTTGAGCTTGGAGTACAGCGCACTTCTCTAAGAAGTTGTCCGCTAGGCTTTTCCCTTCACTTGATAATTCGTACCCTAAGAATAGTACTGTCAGATGGGCAATTCGAGACTTTTTAAAGTTGAATTTGTAACCCTCTGCTGCGAACCCAAGTATAATGGTGTTCACTCTTTTCAAGTGAGTATCCAAGTCGTCGTCTGTGAGATAGATATCATCTACGTAAGATAATGCCTCATCATCATACATTTGTAGTAACTCTGTTACTCTAGCTGAGAATAGTCCTGGGCTGTTCTTGAACCCCTGTGGGAGTCGACAGAATTTTTTCTGCGACTCAAATGCTGAGAAAGCGGTCAAATATCTGCTTTCTGGTGCAATGTTTTGACAAAAGAAACCATTAGATATGTCTAATGTCGTTTTATATTTTTTCCTAACTATGTTATTCATTAGGGCTGCACTATGCGAGTTTTGTACTGCAAAAGTTTTACAACATGCATTATGATGTCTGTAGTCCAAAACTAGACAATATGAATTGTCTGGTTTGGAGACAGGAAACAAAGGGTTGTTCATTTGAGAGGTGCATGTTTCAATCCCCCCCTGGTATTCAAGTTAATCTAAGATCTCCCTGACTTGTTTTTTAGCTTCTTGCTTAATGGGATACTGCCGTTGGGCAGTTGGTTCACTTTTTAACTGGATTTTGTGAGGAGGTGAGTCCTCATCCCATCCTACATGATTTTTATATAATGCCGGTGCCTGGGCTACTGCCCATTTCCTTGCATATGTATATTTTTTGTGAATCGGACTGTGATTCGAGAAGGCAGGCATAATCACTTCTTCGCCACGAGGGCACTCCCTGACAAACTCTGGGGGCCAATCTTTTTCAGCTAACAGAATATCATAGCCTTTTGAGAGTTTATCCCAAAATAGACCCTTTATTTTCCTAGTCTTATCACCCTCTATACGAAATGTTATTTCGTATATTTTATGGGGCTCGCTAAGTCTGGTGTCGGCAGTTTCACCCTGAATGAATTCATTTGTGTCCACTGTCTCCAGATGACTCATCAAGATCTTGCGGGCTATACTGATTTCTGCTGCACTGTCTAACATTGTCAATGCCCACTCCCCGTTTTTCAACTGTGTCTCCAGTATTCTCGGCATGGTTGATTACTCTAATACTGGCTACCTTCTTTTTTGGAAATTGAGATTTTTTACTCTGAGCAGGTTCCTTGTCTTTGGACTTGGTGTGCTCTCCTGGGTCTGACCGTCCTCTTCTTTCCAATTTCTGCGAAAAAGATCGAGAGGGACGTGTATCAATACTTTGATATCTATCAGGTTTTTTCAGATTATCCCTATTTCTAAGGTTATATCTTTTCTCAGAGGGCTCCCTCTGGGGAGACTGGTGTTCTCGAGTCGGAGTTCTTTCCCTCCGTCGAGGAGACCTTCCTCTGGACTGGAAAACTTTTTCCTTGGGAGTGGAATGTTTATTTCCATCCCAGCTCTTTTTAGGAGTGTTTGAATTATTTTTAATAAATAATTTTTCAGGATTTTCGAGCAGTTGGGGCTTTACTGGTTTTCCACCCAAGCTGTCTCAACCTAGTTCTTCATAGCATTTCTCTATGATTCTGGCAAGCTCAATCGGCTGATCTGTTATATCTGTTTCCTTCAACTTCTGGCGGATCGCCACAGATGCTGCTCCTCCCTTTATATTGGCTAATAATATAGCCGAGACCTGCTTGAAGTCCTTCAGTAATTTCATACCAAGATTTAAATCGGGCTCTGGACCGTATTCATTTTGAATCGGTTTTAGCACTTCTGGTATTACCGCCATTGACGGAACACCATGTGTTTTTGTGTAAATGGAAGCAAAGACTGTACCCCAAGTGTCACAGTCCTCCAAGTGTGGTGCGATTCCCATAGGAAGGCAGATGGTCAAGACTCTGTGTTTCTCTATAGGGGTAGTATCAGGAAATACTGCCTCTATTTGAGTGATTTTCTGTGCTAACCAGAAAGGAATTTGTTCCCGTTTTACGGGTGCTTTACCAAGACATGATTGTATGTTCTGTGGTGTAATTTTATTAGTGTTCCCCTGATGAGGGGTCAGCTGTGGTACATTAACAGCTGGTTGGACTGTTGCAGTCCGCATTACATATTGGACTAATTGCCTATGTATTTTTATAAGTGTTTTTAGCTGTACTAACAGCTCTTCCTTTGACATTTTTGCAATGTCAGGATGTGGTGTGTAGCTGGCTAGAACCGGCCACTTTGCTCGTGGTCTACCTAGTGAACCAAGCCTAGTTATGTGATCATTGTGTTTTAGGGCGCCATTAAACCAGAGCAGGTGCTCTTGGAATTTTAGTGGGATTTCAGTCTCCTCGAAAGGAGCGTACTCTTCCGGAGGTTTCTCTATTTTGTAATAGTGAAACTCTTTTGTTCTAGCGTTTGCCGCTGGAAAGTTTATCCATGAATAGAATACCTCTGTCTGCCGATATTCGTGTGCCTCTATCACGAAAATTACTGTACCACCTTGTGGTGTCAGTCCATTTTCTATAAGTTTTAAAGTTATAGATTTTCTCAAATGGACCGGGATGTCGAGTCTGTCTGTAGGAGACTCGAGTCTTCCTCTATTAGTTGGGCTGCCAGCCTAGCTGCTTCCCTTTCCTCTTCACTGTCTGACATTTTATAAATGCAGGTTTTGCAGAGTTGGTCTCCAAGGAGACAAAGATTAGGTGCACAATATTTTGGAACACTGTATCCTTCAACGTTGAATAAACCAGAGCTTTACATAGGAATCTCTTCCTACTAAGGTTGGCCGGATTTTAACCTTTCACCCACTCCAGACGTCTATTGGAGTATTTACGGGAGAAAGGGGTCTGTGTGAAATATGCACGACTGAGTTACTCTAACGTCTTGCGTTAGTTTATCGCCTTACCAAACGTTGGGCGCCATGTAGTGTAGTTCCTAGTTTCCCACTAGGCCCTGCGCATTGGAATAACATAAACAGTAGTATCGACGTAGAAGTGCGGATCTTCCAGGCCTCTACTGACTATGCTAAACTTAATTGGGTTTGTTACCAACTAGCTCAGAGGTCACTGGAAACTTTCTTGACTGAAATAGGAAGTGATCAGCTTCCCTGGCAAAGACAAGAAGGGATTCAGTTTTCCAACAACCGTGCAACATGACAACTTTGCTCCTCAGATCAAGAGTCAATCTCTAGGGTTGTGTGAAACAATATACAGTTATTTTACTCAGTCAGGTTGGTGCAGATTACTTTCACAATATGTAGAGAATAGAGAGACGGGCGTTTGTCAATAAAGGGTTAACATTTATTGAACAGTCTTTCTTCTCGTACAAGAGAAATGAATTGCCACAATTGCAAGACTTGTTATTATAAAAAGTACGTACAGTAAGATAAGTATTGCGAAATAATACTGTAAAAGCATTGATATAGTTTCTTAGCCATACAATGGTTTAAAAGTAATAAAACATATATACAGTCATATATGCATTAGGCTAAAATACTCAACTGGTGCTTCTAACTACGCCTACCCCAGTGTACCTGACCTAAGCCTAATACGTGGGAGGGGAGTAAGTAAGTAGCTTTAAGTTAAGTTGGTTTTGCCAAGGTTTGCTTCAAGAATTCTCACTAAGGGTTTAGTCAACACCATACCTCTGAATAGAATGATGGAGGTCTGGTATCTCCTTCAGGGAAACTCGGTATCCCAGTCACCCGCAAGGGTAGACCAGAAACGCTGGAGCTGGATTTCTCGGCAGGAGAAAGGCAGCGTCTCTTCTTCAGCGCGTCGAGGAGGAGGAGGGGGGACAGCGTCCGCGGGCAGCTTGCATCTGCTGGGCTCTTGCAGAGGACGGCTGTTCAGCTCCTAAGTTCACCACACCATCGTTCGCGCTTTAGCAGCGATAATGGTATCAGCAGCTTCACCAACAGCAACGAGACAGCAGCAGCATCAGCGTACTGCAGACAGCGTTGGCATTGATAGCTTCAGCACAGCATTTGCTTAAGGCAACGTTGGTAATATTTATACCTAAAAGGTGCCATGTTTGACGTAAGTTTGCTGGACATAAGACGTCAATAAAGATGTCACTTAGGAAGTGATCGCTATCAGTTGCTCATTAGAGTTCTATTACTAATCAAAACACAGCAAGAGGGGATTTCCAGGTTTGCTGAGTTTTTATCTTGTTGAAGAACTCGGAGTGTTAATCTAGGAATCTCAGATAGTAACTTCTGCTCTGTCATTGCACTAATTGGTTGCAAAGGAAGTGGCAGAGAAAACTATTCTGGAATGTGGCTCTGTTCGTGTGAGGCCAGAGATGACTTTCTGAATATTGTACTTGAACGGTTATGCCAATATAGGGAATAAATGGATTTATAGCCGAAGAGGGGCATAAGGTCACAGTATCGATCAGGATCCTAGATAAGCACGCAACAGTACATCTCCAGGTAGGAGGGTACAGAGCTGTATGGAGAAGAACAGGGTGTGGGAGAGCCCACCCCAGTCTTATGTCCAGCCTCTGCATACAAACCTTGGGCTGGTGTACCAGCTGCAGGATAGCACCCCTGAGCTGGAGGGTGAATGGTGCAGGGCACCTTCGACAGGTACCCACACAATTCTGGAGCCTGGGGGTACCGCTCCAGGTGGGAAGACCCCAGGGAAGAAGACCAGGAGTGGAAGAGCCCACCCCAGTCCCTTGTCCAGCTGCGGGGTGCAAACCCCGGACTGGTGGGCCAGTGTCAGGAAATCATACCTGACCTGGCAAGAGGGAAAGTTGACAATGAGTGCCAGGCATCAGGGGCTGCCTCCTCCCACTCTCTGACACCACAGAGGTTGGAAAGCCCTGAGGTGGGTCTTGTCACTGACAACTGTCAGTGGCAACTTTGGTTTTCCTTCCTGGCGGACAGTTTCCCCTGGAGGGGCGGACGGGAGTCACACCCTGGGGATGGACCTGGCCACACCACTGTGTTGGCCATATGGGTGCGGTCTGCCTACTGGGACAAATCTGTGTGCAAAGGGAGTTTAGGGGCTGCACAGATCGTGTCCACAGGTGAGAAGAAGGGTTCTACCAAACAAAAAGGTTCATAGCAGGAGGGTCCTAGGGAATTTGAAAGACCTGCAAAGGATTATGGGCCCAATTGCGATCGCAAATGCAGAAATTTGCAGGATTTCTGTGTTTGTGATCGCAATTTGGGCAGTGTGCTATGTAGCACACTTTCACCCACACGCAAAATAAGGAATCACAAAACTTGTGATTCCTTATTTTGCTAATGCACAACTTGGGTGCTACCTATATTGCATTTAAGGAATCGCAATTTGGGATTCCTTAAATGCAATATAGGTAGTACCCAAGTTGTACGAATTTATGCTTAAGGAATCGCAAAATACCACCAGCTTCAGGTTGGTAGTAATTTGCGATTTCTGTGAAAAACGCACGGTTTTGCATTTTTCAAAGTGCCATGTGGCACACATATATGCCCTTAGCGCATGTATGTGTGCCACATTTCAGGGGTGCAAAAGAGTATCCTATTGACACCCTTGTAACCTTGAAATAGCATTCTCAATTTACGATTCTCTAATTGAGAATTGCAAATTGAGAATGTCTTCCCATTCATTCTTATTGGCCTTCTAGCCCATAGGAATGAATGGGAAGGTATTCCTTATTTGCGAATCTCAATTTGTGATTTCAAATAAGGAATAGGTGGGATTCGCTAAATATTTTGCTAATCCTACCTACATTGCGTTTTGCGATTCTCTAATTGCGTTTCCCTAAAAATCGCGATTTGAGAATCGCAAAACATGTATTACCTACATATGACCCTATATCCCCAATATTGTGAACAAAACAGTACAAAATCCTTGGGTCTACACAAAAAAGGTGCAGAAAATGCGTGTGGCAAGGATGTTTTAAGTGCCTACTCTAATAGGATATTCTAAATCCACATATTAAGAGAATCAGTGTGAGTGAGGATGCAGCGCACAAAAGAATTAATGTGAGGAAATTGTAAATAAGACTAGCTAGTGAGCATAAAAATTATTATTTATTCCAGTACACCCCCAGCTAGGATTAAAAACAGTGCACCAGCGGTATGGATTTAAACTGCATTAGTGTGGTGGAAAAAGGATGATCATCATGTTTCAGCCCTAATGCCAATTTGTGGGAGGGCTTTTCGTCAGGACCTATAATGATGCTGCTGCTTATGTGCTTAAGTGATTTGAACAAAAAGGATACAGAAAACAGACGTTATTCCAAATCCATCTGTTCAATGAGGAATAATTACCTGCAGTGAGGAAAAAAGCCAAAATTAAGGTTTTTTATACCCCAGTCCTAGGAATGTTTAACAAGGAAATTACAATATTGATTCTGTGAAGATAAACCGTGGTTCCCCATGGGTTAGCTTGGTGGGCTCTGAGATTATGGACAGAGGGTTCCAACTGGGTTCAGTAAGGCATAGACCGAGAACATGCCCCCGCTGTTGTGGGCCAGGTCTGTGTTCTATTGCCTCAAGCAGGAAAGTCCATCATGGGATTGATTAGTCTACCCTGGCTTTAGGCTGGGACAGGGTTGTGTTTCAGCGGGCTTTAGCCCCAGACCTTTTGCTTTTTGGACTACTGTTTCTGACCAGTTTCTTTGGTTTTATGACTCTGGGCACTTTACCACTGCTGATCATAGTAAAAGTGCATATGCTCTACATGTAAATTGTGTTTATGTATTGGGTGTTTCCATGATTGGATTATGTGACTTACTACTAAGCACCTAGTACAGTGCAGTGTTTGTGCCTAGGGCCTGTCAGTGAAACACAAGCAGCCTTTTAAAAGGGTTTCAGAACTGCCAGTGCAGTGTCTGTGTGCAGTTTCTAGTGCCATGTCAACCTGGCAAGTGCACCCACTTGCTAGGCCCAAACCTTTCTTTTTATTACATGTATGACACCCCTAACATAGGCCCAAGGTGCCCCTTTGGGCCGGGTGCAGTGTATATAAAAGGTAGGACATGTACTGGTGTATTTGACATGTCCTGAAAGTGAAATACAGTGGGGCAGATTTACATGCCCCTTGCACCACTTTTGCGTCACTTTTCCAATGTTAAAAGTGACGCAAAGTGGTGCAAGGGGCTTGTAAATCTGCCCCAGTGTATTTTGTATTTGACTATAGAAAGGCTATCTGTCCCAAAGAATAGAATGGGATTTTATTTATAACATTTTATAAATATAACTTCCCTTTAGGACTAGCTGGGAAGTATAGTTTAGTATGCATGCTCTCAGAATATAAAATGCATCTTTTAGTAAAGAGGAATTTTATATTGTATGTTTGAAAACACCACTTTTAGAAAGTGTGTATGTTCTTTGATTAGCCATTCTTGGTGCCTCTGCTGGAGGATTGTCTTGTGGATTGACTGTCTGTCTTTGGAGTGACAGGGGCTGGTGATGTGTTTTCACTCAGTGAGCCACTGGGGGGGGGTGTTTGAGGTGTGTCCTGCCTTTCCTTAATAAGACAGGGCTGGGGAGACTAGACCTGGGCTGCATTTAGAGTAGTGGGAGGAGATTTCCTTGCAACTGAATAGGCCTGGTCTGCCTTATACAATGCCGTCTCCACCTCCTGCTAGGAAGCTAGGCCAGGGTGGACAGAACTGGTTTGGACTGAGCACAGAGCCTCTGTGCCACAAGAGAACAAGGAAAAATTGAGTTTACATATTGGGGCCCAGACCCCAGGATTTTAGATTACTTCTGGACTCAAGAGGAACCTGAAAGTGAAAGTGCAAGTGAGTTTCTTTTAACTTTATATTAAAAGTAGACCTGACAACACAATAGCAAAGTGAAAGACAGTGACATCTACAGAACATGAACATTGGCATGGCGCTAATTTCTAAAAATGGCAGCTGTAGCATAGCATTGACTGCTGATCAAGTGTTAAGGTCTCCTCATACAATCAAACATATTGTACTTGTCCATACAATGCTTTCTTTGTAGATGCAATGAAGGCACATGATGCCAACTAGGTGCAGTCACCAGGAGCTAATCAAAGGGATATTTTTATTTCTGGGATCTTATTTTTGAAGGTTCTCTGGGAAGCATCAGCTCTCTCCTCTGAAACACTGGTGCTAAGACCAAAGAGGGCCTAAACATGGACGATGCATGCTGGGTTTTACAAGTGCCGCTTTAAATAGCATTGGGGAAGAATTATTTCCGATTCAATGAGCAATTTTTTATGCAGACCAAAGATACTGCTATGGAATGCCCATATGCCCCAGAGATGGCCATATTGTATATGGCCGAATATGAGAAAAAATTCATTGAAAACAATAACCCTTTCAGTGGTCACATTAAGCAGTGGTTACGGTATATCGACGACGTGTGGCTCCTGTGGCAGGGGAGCCACATTGAGTTGATGGAGTTCCACGCTTGGCTTAACTCCAAACATCAAGACATTAAATTCTCTATTGAACGTAGTGACATAAAAATGGCATTCCTGGATGTGGAAATAACATGCACGGATGGAAGTCTAGTCTCTTCTCTTCACAGAAAAAAGACTGATAAAAACACAATGCTGCACCATCAAGCGCTCATCCCAGAACTTTGAAGGCCAACTTACCATATGGCCAACTACTCCGCATCAGAAGAAACTGCACGGAGTTGTCTGAATATGAAAGGCATGCGGACACATTTTGTAATGAACTCGAAAATAGGGGATACCCTAAAACATTGTTGAAGAATTCATTCAAGCGGGCGCGTTTTACCCCTCGCGAATGCTTGTTACAGACTAAACCAAAAACAGAACTGGACCGATTGGTCTGCGTCACTACATTTGGACCTGACACCAATAAACTGAGACAGGTGGTCTTAAAAAATTGGCACCTATTAGAAAATTTGGATTGCCCTTTTCCACGTCCGCTTTTTGCGTACCGGAAAAATAAGAGCATTGGGCAACAAATAGTACGGGCTGATATTGCATTACCAAAACCCAAGAGTGACCTATTGTCTCAATGGGGGCTAAGACCCATTGAGGGACACCACAAGTGTGGTTCCTGTGCGGCATGTGGGACGACTATGGAAGCCAAGGAATTTCAGCATGGAAGAATAAGGTGGAAACATTTGAGTTTCTCTAACTGTAAGACACGCAATGTAGTGTATGTGATCACTTGTCCATGCGCAAAAATCTACATAGGCAAGACAACACAGCAGGTAAACATGCGCATAACCCAACATAAATTAAGGTTGAAGAATAAAGTGTTAACAGCCCCTATGGTGGAACACTTCATTGAAAATAAACATACTGAAAATGACTTTAAATGGTCGATTCTGTATGTTCTGCAACAATCCAGACCTATGGACCCTGATAAAATCTTGCTCCAAAAAGAGGCGTATCTGAAACTGAAATTTAATAGTGCACTAACTGGCCTCAACTCATTATCTGAAGTATCTAGATTGTAGCTGCAGGATGACACTTTTAACAAGGTCTTCAGGAAATAATTGCGCTAGTATGGAAGCGATAATGTAAAAATTGTGAATAATGCTGAGGAAATATGTGTTTAAATGGCAGTTCACCTTCTTTATACATCTTACACCTTGACATAGTTTAAAACCTATTAAAAGATGGCCGCCGTTCAAATCGCCCACTTGAAAGTATTAAAACATCATCTTAAGATGGCCGCCGCATCCAGAGACTGATGAGCCAGTCACCGGGTTGCCGCGCTATAGAGTAAGTCGCCAGATACAATGTCTCAGCACCGCCTTTGATATAGTCTGAATGACAAGTGAGTAATCACCAATTCATCTTTTAGGGAACGAGTATTTATCCAGACGGACAACAAAAGTCTGTTTGCCAATTGCGCGAGGCGAGCGCTTGCAGCTTAAAGAAAATAGAGCGTGTACAGCCGAAGCAGGAAATAAAAATGTGCAGGTATGCCTTGCCGAGAAGTGAGCGCTTTCTCTTTCGACTAACTGCATTGATTTTACTAAAACAAATGTCATATCATTTGCAGGCTGTAATTAATCCACAAATATTGAAATTAAAACCCAGGAGAACAAAGGGGCAAAGACTCGATCTTGTAAGGTACGTCAGCCAGACATGTGCCCTTCGTTATTCTGCTAGGTCAAAATAGAAAAAGCTACAATATTCCTATTTACCCATAGGTGCAGAATGAAATAAATTCAGCCCAGAATAACATTTTACTTGCGGACCGGCGACTGCTGGGAAACAAGTAACATAAGTGATATTGGCACTGGAGAGATGGAAGCTTAAAAAATTTAAAAGACAAAGAAGCTAAAACAAGTTTTGTTTTATACACCTGTAGATAATCCTATAAAGACAAAGCCCTGATGAGAATCCGTTGAGTGAACACACCGGATTCGAAACGCGTTGGCGCAAAAGAGAGTAGACATCAGTTTACTAATAGACTTAAGAATTAATTTATGGTCTATTTTTTTGAAAAAAATAGTAAATTGCATTGAGTTGTTGTCTATTGATTTTTGGTTTTCATTAATTGTCTATTCTAACTTGGAGTACATAGCGTGACTCTTGTCTCTACAAGAAAATGAATGCTTGTTTTTTGTGTATATATCAAAACGAATAACTGTGTATATATAATGTGGTGTATTTATGTAATGTTATGAATATGTTTTGTGTTGTAAATAATTGGTTTTATGTGTGAACAAAACAATACAAAAAGTGTTCTTTTCATATATGAAATATAAAAAAAGCTGAAATAATAAATAAAAGAGGGTAATAGCAATATACCCCATTAAACCCAGGAGTTTCACTTGGTTTTTCCTCAAAATAGAGGACCCAAAACAATTGTGCAGTTGGCATTCAGTTTTTCTAACCTTTACTAGGCAGAGCAGTGAGCTACATTAGAAATGAGAATCTGTGATGTTTGGAAACCTGTTGAGGAAAACAAAGTGAATGTGTGGTTCTCAAATAGTAAAACAACAAAGGTGACTTAAGAATGATATGGTGTGGGGTGCCGTTTTGCAGAGGATATTCCCAGGAGGGGCTCTCGAGGAAGAACGCAGTAACATCAGGGACAACTGCTGGGGATCCAGTGAAGTGAGACTGCCTGCCTGTTCTTTGTCTACCTGCCGGCTGGGAGGTTCTGTGTTGCTACAGGACTACAAGTCCTAGCTGTCCCATGAAGGAGCACCGTGAAGGAGCTCACCTGAAGATCATTGGCCCCTCTTCTTTTTGTATATAGTTGGTATCCTTCCTCGCTACGCGGGACGTGTGCGGGCGTGTGCCGGGTGAAGACCGGGCCAAGGGCGGGCCCTTCTCAGCTCGTCTGAGACTGCTGAGGCTGGGCTGGGCCACCTCCTTTGGTCGTATTTCTTCTAAGTAGGCAAATGCCGAAAGGATTTTAAGCGGTACTCTGTGGGTAAGACTCCCCTAAATTCTCTTATCAACCAGGACATTGAACATTTAAACAACACCATTGAGTTGATTTAAGTCCCGTGTCTACGGTTGCTGTGATGGTAAAGTTAAATTGCATTTTTAATTATGTCTAGGCGGAAAGGGAATAATATCCCTACCGAGCATGCCTGTGCAACCATTGATACTTATCTTGTTAGAGGAGTTAATGTGCTCAATGAAGAAATAGATAAAGCCGAACTGCGACTGTCGTTGGGTAGTTTACCAGCTACGCCTCATATACCCCCATCAGAATGTCTAGGCTTAGGTTTAGGCCCCAATTCACCTAAGTATACAGAACAAATCCCAGAAATACAGGTTGATGCCCCCAATTTATCTACTCAAAGATCGCCAACCCCTGAGCTAAAAGGGGATGCAGAAAGACACAAAATAAATCTGGCCCTAATAACAGCGGTAAGGGGCATAAAATTATTTTGGCATCTAGCACGGATGAGCAACTGGGTAATGCTGGCATTGGGGCTTTAACTGGAGTGCAGGTTGATCAAATACTTAATGTTTTGGTTGCTAAAATTGAAAGCTTCATTAAACCAATAAATGAAAAATTTGATATTCTGAATTGAGAGGTTATTAGGCTAGGTGGAGTTATATCCTCACAAAAGGAATTACGAAAGGTCCCAAATAAGTTAACAGGGGATAGCAGTAACATTGTCAGTAATTCAATTGTAGAAACACCAATGCCTGAAGCTATAGGCTGTGCTGGGAGGACCAGGGCTACCATAGTGGATCAAAGTAAACAAATCATCGGTAGTCAAAAGTACCCCCCGGCATTAGAATCGAGGGGAGCAAGGTCTACCTGTGTAGAAAAGCGTAGGAATACTATCAATTTACCCCCTGATTGTGCCCCGTATGTGGCTGTCCTAATGGATGTCCCATCCCCTAATCCACACCAACAGGAAACTCATGAATCTCTTAACCACTTGGATGCTATGCTTCTTCTGCTGCTTCAATGTAATTTCCATTGAAATCAATGGAAACTCCATGACGAGTTACCCTTGTCATTAGCGCTGAAGGGGTTAAAAACAAAACAGTGTTTTGGCTTAATCGTCAATGTGGGTTTCCGGTGAATCACTCTGACGAGATCCTTACTACTAGAAGGGTCAACTGAATAGGTAATTTTAAAAAGAGTGCCAGGGGAGATTGTGTCATTATTCATTTTAAAAACCCTCATTATGCCACAACATCCTTGATAAGATCAGCATCGTTACCACAGGTATCACATTACGTCCACTTGGCTATTTTTATGGTCACTTAATGAATCAAACGAATGATATGACGAATATGGACCTATATTTTAAGAGTAGGCTTCCTAAAATTGATCCTGTATTTGAGGTACCTGTATCGAATCGGTTTCAGGCATTGAGTAGTTTAGATGTTAACGATTGACAGGATTTGGACCGCCCAGTATCTGAAGTGGCGGTCTCACCTAGGCTGGATGATACTGTGGAGGGAACTCCAGTCGACCAAGGAACTATGCCGGAGGATAACCCTAGTTATGTTTTGGATGCAGGGGTAGATGGTATCATTTTGCCTGGGGAGGGGGTTGCCCCAGTCTAGTCTGAAATTCCTCACAAGAGCAAACTGTTTGTAGTAACAAAGGGATATCCATTGTCAGCTGGAACTTAGCTGGGTTGGCTTCTAAAGGGGGGACACCGGGATGGTTGGATTTTTATTGGATCTTACGATATCCTTTGTTTTCAAGAAACCTGGTGCACAGAACTAGTTAGTTTTGATGGTTTTGCCTCCTACAATCTAGAAGCGCAGGGCTCGTTGTCTGGAAGAGCAAAGGGGGGGGGGGGCTTTTGACCCTGGTGTCCCTAGATTTATCCCTAAAAGTGGAAAGATATTTGAAAGTCGGGGCACACTCTCAGATTCTTTGGCTGCACGTGAAACATGCCCATGATGTTCTTTTAATTAATTACTACAACAACATATTTGACAATACGCGGCATAGAGTCTTTAAGGACCTAGAGACCGCCATTGAGCAGCTGATTGCAGAGGAAAGTGTAACTTTTTATTTTATTTGGGTGGGTGATTTTAATATTTGTACTTGCCCTATGTCTACCTCTAGGGTATGTGGGGTACAAAGTAACCAAGGAGATGCTGACCTGCATTTCCCCCATAGCATTTACGGGAAGTCACTAAATAAACTCATGGCTGGCCATGACTTGGAACTGATGCAATATACAAAAGATGAATGAGGAAATACTATCCCCACCTATACTGGTAGGAATAGAAATTCTACTATAGATCATATTGCGGTGTCATTTAATAATATATCTTTTTGTTTAGCCCCCAGGATCACCGAGACTGCATTAAGTGACCACAATTGTATTATTTTACCAACTGTTATCTGGGAACTCAGGACTGTGTCCAATATTAGAATAGTGGAGAATATTGAACCGCACAGACCCAATGGGATTAGATTAAGATGGAATAGGGAAAAATCTGAGACTGTGAAAAATATTATTTTAACAGGCTGTGCAGAGGAAATTGACAACATCCTGAATATTGATAATGGCTCAGAATTTATCCTAGGGAATTTTAACAGAATTAACAAATTTATAGATACCACTTTTACTAGGTTTGGTAAAGGGAAAAACACCCATAATAAGGGTTGGTTCGACCATGCCTGCACCTTACTGCTTTCGCAATTAAAGCAGGCACTAACAAATAGACCCAGGGACAAGAAGTTGATTACTCAGCTTAGAATTGATTACAAATTAGCTCTTAAGCGAAGGAAAGGAAAGTTGCAACAAGAGGCCTGGGATAGTCTAGCACAGGCGGCAGAGACATCAAATTGCCGCCTCTTCTGGGAAACAGTCAACTCCCCCTTCTTAAAAGATGATTCGATCCCTGAGCTTACGTCCCATGTCAGTAATGAGGCATGGGTAACCCATTTTTCTGCTATATTTAGAGCTAACTGCCCCTATGGCGCTAACAATGAATCCTGTCCTATTGTACCTCTCAATTTCACCTTAGCAGGGGTAGACCAGGGTATCAGAACTAGTAAAGGAGGTAAGGCGCAGGGGCCCGATGGGGTCCCCATAGATGTCTAGAAAACTGTACCATCGTTATGGGGCCCTATACTAACTATTGTCTTTAATGTGGCTGTGAGCAATGGTATCCCTCCTATATGGGGGGAATCTATCATTATCCCGATACACAAGAAGGAGGATAGGTCGGATGCAAAGAAATACTGCCCTATCTCCCTATTAGACTCCTCCGTCAAAATCATGAGTAGGATACTGTTGGTCAGGCTGGAAGAATGGGCGGAGGCCAGAGGGATCTTAGCCAGTACTCATTATGGCTTTAGGAAAGGGCGAGGAACACTTGATCAGTGTATAAACTTAGATCTGTTAATTGGGAAATATACCCAGGCCAAACAAGGCTCTCTTTATCTCTGCATTGCAGATTTAAGTAGCGCCTTTGATTTGGTGGACCATTCCACCCTATGGATAATGTTGTTAGCGCTTGGAGCCCCAGAAGGAATAATCTTCTTTTTGGCTCAATTGTATGAAAGATTACAAACCTGTGTCCGGTGTGGGGTTGGAGGGGAGTGCACTCCCAAATGTAATGTTAAATGTGGCATAAGACAAGGCTGCGCCCTCGCCCTCTGCTTTTTACCCTTTTCATTAATAAGGTTGATGTAGTTTTAAAAACACTAGGAGCAGATGCCCTACAGGTAAAAGGGATAGACGTACCATACTGCTTTATGCGGATGATGCCGTGTTATTGTCTAGGACCCCGATTGGCCTTCAGGGTTTGATGGATCAGATTACTATTTTTATAAAGATCAGGAAACTGCAGATCAACAAGAATAAAACACATACAATGATCTGTGGGGTAAAGAGTAATAAATCTCATGTCTTTTATATAGATAAAGAGAGAGTGGATACATTTTGTTATCTGGGTGTTACCTTCGCCAGAGATAGAACATGGTCACATGAAATCACAAATGTTCGGGCTAAGATTGCCAAAAGTTCCCATGGGGTATTCAGATTTGCTGCAAAAATAGGTAATAGACGCATCAGGCACATGTTGAAGATCTATCAGTCCAGATGTGTATCGATCGCCTTATATGGGGCCGGGGTGTGGGGATATCATCCCGACCGCCGTTTACAAATTGAGGAAAATATTTTCCTCAAAAAGCTACTCTGCCTCCCAACTTCAGGCCCAACTGATCTAACCCATAGGGAAGTTGGGATTGATTATTTGTCAGATCTGATATCGCTAAGGCCCCTAATGATTTGGCGATCAATCTGGCAAAAGGAGGACACAGCTTTTAATAGGCTTGTAATTAATGACTGCCTAGATTTGGACAATTATCTTATGATTCCCTGGTTAAAATATATTGTACATAGCTTTCAGGAAATCTTTGACATAAATATTTTGGTTGACCCTTGTGCTGTTGTAGATATTCCCAAAATAGAGATGAAGGACAAAATGTATGTCATATAGAGCAATGAGGCGGGCGAACATTAATGGCCAATTGTCTACTTGCAAGTTTTACAATAGATATTTAGTTGGTGAAGGTTTCCAGTAATATTTGAGCCAGGTGACTAGACCATCCCACAGATTTGTTCTTATCAGGCTTAGGCTCGGGCTGGTACACCACCTGGTGGCTTTCCCATATCCTAAAAAGCACCCAGTTGGCCCTTGCCCATGTGATGGTTTATCTAAACAAAGTACATTGCACTTTTTGTTGATTTGTAACCTTTACATGAATTTTCTAATTGTCTATCTAAAGCCCATGTTTATAAAAAATGGTATCTGTACTGTAGATGAAGCAATGAAGCTGATTTTTAATTTGCAAAACCCAGATATTTGTTTTTACTGCCACCTTTTTATATAAATCACTTCATGCTAGGAAAAGTATGATGTTTTAACTTTGTGCACTAGTGATATTCTCTGTATTTTTTGCTGCTTTAATATGTATGTTATATGTGCTTTTATGATCATTTTTTATATGTACCAAATAAAGCTTCATGAAATGAAATGAAAAAAAATGATATGGTGTGGTATAACGGTGTTGTGCTAAGGTGGCAGAAAGGGCCCCCTGCAGTGCAATGGATGGGCTTTTTGATTTAGTAAACAGGGATATATAACAGAAGAGTACGAATTTCATACAGTGGATTCCTAGTTATCCTTCTGCTCGCACGGTGAGTGGCATCTGCTTACTGCCGGGCATTATAAAGGCAATTTTATTTCTTTTCTTAGATGGAAACCAGTTCGAGCTAGCTGGTGAAAGGACTGGAGATTATGATACAGCAGAACTAAAAAAAAACAAAGAGAAACCTCCCAAACAATTTCATATTCGGGAGCAACCAAAAAAACATACGGATATGATAACACATAACGCTTCTACACCAAGACAGTTTCAATAAATGAAGCTTTAGATCGAACCTTTGGAGACACTGGTAAGGCATTATGAGCAGTTGCATCGTCTGGCATTCTACGGGATGAGGCTGCGTTAGTTTTGATTTTTAGGTTTTGCCTGCACAGCACTTACTCTGTGCTTGTGAAATCTATTGTATGAAGTATAAATCTTAAAAGGGGCATACATCCTACCTTTGCTTTTCATTGGTACCTCTGCTTGTCACTTAATTTTCCTCTATTTCTACTGGCTGTAGCATATTATTTCCTGTTGTTCCTCTGTGGGTTTCTTTTATCAGCCTCCATTTGCCAAAGTACATTTTTCCTCCACTTTGTGGTAAAAAATCTTAAGCTTTTGCCTGCACAGTGCTAGTGCTGTGCTTGTTTACATACTTTCCCACGACCCCAGCATTTCGAGCGTGCTTGTTTTTATTTTATTTTTCTCCTCCTTCCTTTACCTGATTTCCCCCTGCATATCAAGCGTGCTTGCCGGCTGTGGTAAGGGTCACATGACCATCGGCGGTGGAGACCCTTCTACAGCAGCTGCTCCTCGCACCCTGGTAGACAGATAATTTTTCAATTGTTTTTACAATTTTAGTGCAAACTCAACACAAAGGTATGCAAGTGCTTTGATTTAATTTGCGCTCTGCAAAAGTGATGGGTGAAGTAATGCTGTTCCAATATGGACGCCCTGTAGGAGTGTGGTGGCGAGGTTAAAGACTGTTGAGCTTATGAAACAATTTGTCTCATCTGGTGGCCATTTTGGCACGGTTCTGGATGCCTCAGGAACAATTCACTTTTCAAGATATTAAAGAAATGTATTGTTTAAAAAGTTTTAATATCTAATGTTTATTCACAGGATAGCTAATGGAGCTACTGCTATATGTTGTGGAATTAGTAAACTTAAGGATCGCAATTGACCTGCTCCTGTGTTCAACTGAAAAATACTCTATTATAGGTATGTCCTTAGTACACCTGTGAATAAAGCAGATCTTAAGTCAATGTTCTTCCTGAACTCCAGGTATAGGCGTTCGAGCACGGAATGTTGTGAGCACTATATTTTGATGTTCATTTTAGAGTGGCCAACTTTCCACACACTGCGACGTTTTGCATGGTGAGCTTCAAACGAGGGCAGTGATATGGGTGACTGACAGCATACGAGTGAATCTATTCATCAGAGCCTTCCTCTAAATCAGGCTCCTGCTGCAATATGGATCAAACAGGACTTTGAGAATATTGTTCGGGGGTACTGATTTTCTTTGTGAATGAGTTTGACTCCCTCTGCTGGGCAATTGTTTTGTAATTCCAATCAGGCAAAGTAAGCATGATTGTTAAATTATATCTGCAGCAAACGGTGGCGTGGCTACGGCGCCACGTAAGATGGCCACATAGTGGTGTCTCTCCTCCTCACCGGACCTTTTCTTTGAGTTTTTCTACGGTCCTACGGCGTCTCCAGGAACCTTCATGCAGCAGAACACCAGCGGACCGTGAGTGGCTTTGAGTGCGCTGTTTGCTGCGATTTCCCATCAGCGCGTCTATGTGAACGGCGCCTCTTCACATCGGAGCTTGCCGTGGCCGCCATTTCACGGCACGGCTGCTCCTCACGAAGCATTCCTTTCAATGTGGATGCGCGTCTCCTCAGGTTGGCTCACTCCGTGAAAGACTTTCATTAAAAGCATGATGTTTCCATCTCCCAATGTCTGCAGGGAGCGTATAAATCATAATTTTTCATTTATTTTTGCACTCTGAAGCTACATGACTTTTGCTTAATTCACTTCATTAAGGGTGAATGACTTTCCTATGGCGCTTGTGAAGTTCTCTATATGAATAATACTTGCACATATGCCTCCTTGCTGCTGTCAGAATATATTGTTCATACTCCCTCATTTGGATACGCGCCTCTTTAATTAACAATTTCCTTTGGCTCAATACTACATTCTCTTCAGGATTTTTCTACCACTGACATACTTGCTACTGACATTTTTATATATTGTTTCTGGTAGCAACTGTTATTTTGAAGCGTGATTTTTTTCTCATGAGGCGCAGTAGCAGGTCATTAATGTAAGTTGGATTTATAAGTTCGAGGAATTCTTCTATCAGCATTGCTGGAGATCTGTGTTTCGATAACTTGTAGTTTCCAATCAGCTGGTCATACGCTGAGGTAATCATTTATACATTATCTAGCTACGTCAACAAAACTTTGTTTTTGTCTCTTTCAAGCCTCATCAGGAATCATCCATTTCTACCAATGACATTTTTATTGTTGACATCGTTGGATACTGTGTCTGGTTGCATCTATCATCTTGAGGCGTGATTTCTTCTCATGAGGGGCAGTGGCAGGTCATTAATGTTTGTTGGTTTTATTAGCTACAGAAACTTTTCTATCACCATCTCTGGAGAGCTCTGGTTCACTACTTTGTAGTTACCAATCAGCTGGTCAAAAGTTGTGGTCATCGTTTTGTGCATGGGCAAGCTGCGTCAGCCAATATTTGTCTTTGTCTCCTCCACGCCTCACCAAGAGTCATCCATTTCAGCTTCTTCTGGTGTCTCTGCAACGGTGGATCAAATGGCTGGCCTCGCTCCGCATCGATCTTCCTCAACACAGACTTCATCAAATAAATCTTCTCCTCCTAATATATCTTCCAAACTTTTGAAGCAGGATCCTCCCTCACCGGATGAACCTACCTCTCCTATCTAAATTGAGTTACTTTTAGAAGAGATACATGCCCTTCGCCCTTTTGTTGAAGAAACTAGAAAAGACATGCAGATTTTTTAAGATAATTGGGCATCTGTGGACAATAGAATCACTTCTGTAGAACAACAAGTTTTGGTAGTACTATCCAATTCTCAACGCATTCTTCTCTGGAGAAGTCGGTCCTCGCTCTCCAAAAACATACTGAGGATTTGGAAACTAGGAATAGAAGAAATAATCTTCGCATTTATGGCTTGCCAGAATCTCTTGAGGGAGATGACCCTGTTACGTTCTTCACTTTGTTCATTCCAAAACTATTGGATATGCCTCCTACCACTTCTATTAGTATCCAGAGAGCCCATAGACTTGGTCCACGTGCATCTGATTCCCCGAAGCCACGAGGTGTTATTATCCTCTTTTTGAAATTTACGGATCTCCTTTGAGTCCTTTCTGCAGCTAGAGCAAAACGCCAAATTTCCTGGATGAGCCAGAGAGTGTTTCTATCTGAAGATGTCTCCAATGCCACGGCCTCGAGAAGAAAGGAGTTTCTGAATCTTCCTGAACCTCTACGTTCTCTTGGTGCTTGATATGGACTATGTCATCCTTGTATTTTCAAGGTTACTTATCAGAACAAAACTTGGACCTTTCAAGATCCTGAAGAACTTAAAAACTTTATTCATCTTCACTCCGGTGCCGCCATGGATACTTCAAGCTCCTCCAGTGGCTGATCATTTCATCTTCTTGCTTTATCTATGTTTGATTCATCCTAATGGGTTGTTTGTTGTTCTTCTGTTTTCAAGTATTTCCTCTTAAACTTTCACCATCATTCTTATTTCCTTTCTTACTGCATATTTCTTTTACTTAACTATTCTGTTTGGTATGTAGAATATTTTGTTTTGTATGTTGATATTGTTATTTCCCAATTGTTATTTGTCTTTTTCTCTCCCTACATAGGTTCACGATGATCGTCCCTGACTCCGTGTGTTTGCCATCTTCCTTTGTCCTGGTGTGGTTGGGATTTCCACCCTTTGCTTGGTCCGTCTTGTTGAGTGTCGCAATTTCCCCACCTTCCTTTTGTTTGTTTCCCTCAAGTATGTTGACCTCAGTCATCCTTTGGATATGTACTGTCTCTTCTTCCGTTTCTCTTTTTCCTCCCTTTCTTTCCTTCTCCCTTTCCTTCCTTCTGTGTTCTGGATTTTTTTCCCTATTCTTGGATTTTTTTATATCTTTTCTTTTTTGGCTTTTTGTTGTTTGCATGCCTTTTTTCACTTTTATATGTTATTATGCTTATCTCTTTTAAAATTTAGAGTTGTTACATGGAATGTGAAAGGTTTTATTAACCCCATCAAACGTCAGAGAGTACTTTCCCATTTATCTACCTATACCCCCGATATTGTCCTTTTGCAAGAAACTCACCTTACTGACCTTGAATCCCTTAAATTAAAAAGGAGTTGGGTTGGTACAGTTTTATTTTCCCCATAAAAAAATGGAGTTGCTATTTTAATTCATAAAAAATTGAAATATAAAGTATTGTTAGAAGAAAAAGATTCTGATGGTATATGGATTTTGGCAAAACTTTTAATGAATTTAATCCCTTTACCTGTTTTTAATATTTATGGTCCCACTCAGCCTGATTGTTCATTTTGGCTCTTAATTACAAGGAAATGTATTCAACACAAAGATGACTTATTTATTTTAGTAGGAGATTGTAACCAGATTATGGATCCATTTCTTGATCGCAAATCCACTGTTCACTTTGTCTCTCATAAGTCCCACAAATTATTTTTAGATACCATTTAAAAGCATACCTTTCTGACTCTTGGAGACTCACACATCCAGACACTTTGGACTACTACTTTTTCTCTCCTCCCCATGCTTCTTTCTGTCGACTTGATTATATCTTTCTTTCTCAATCCTTATCTAAAATTTTTATTTCTTCCTCTATTGAACCTATTGTTATCTCAGATCATGCCCCCATTTTAACGGATATTGATTTACTCCCTCCTCATCCTAAACCATCTCGTTGGCGCTTTAATACTGCTCTTCTTACTGACCCTAACTTTTCTTCTTTTCGTTCTTTTACTATTGACTTCTTTCAATTCAATTCCAATCCCACTACTCCTTCTCATATTCTCTGGGAGTCATTTAAGGCCACTGCGAGAGGATTTATTGTTGATTATGTTTCTAAGAAAAAGAAACAATATCTTCAGAAACATATTTCTTCCCTTGCTCATATTAAAAAATTGGAACACCAATACTACAACTCTTCAGATAAAGGTATATCACCAGAGCTTTTACGTGCGAAAATTGCTTTTAATAAACTCTCCACTGATAATGCCTCTTCGATTCTCCTTCGCAGCAGTGAGCGTTATTATGGTGGTCGCAACAAATCTGGTAAGCTCCTAGCTAATTATCTCAAGACCCGTAAAGAGCGCATTTCTATTGATTCAATCTCTTCCTCTGATAATACTCTTCGCCATACAGATCAAGGCATACTTAACCAGTTCCAATTATTTTACCAACATTTGTATTCTCCAGAATCTACTCCATCTCCTTCTCTTATTCATTCTTACTTTGAAAACGTACCCAAACCTTCTACCTCTCACCTTAATTTTCCCGACCTTGAACTTGATCTTTCATTACATGAACTCTCTACAGCTTTGTCTTCTCTTACTAAAGGTAAAACTACTGGCCCTGATGGTTTTCCAGTTGAATTTTATTTAAATTTTTATAAAAACTATTGTCCAATCTCATTAGTTAATGTTGATTATAATCATTTTGCTAAACTACGTGCTTTATGTTTAGACCCATTTATGCCTCATCTTATTGGGAAAGAACAGTGTGGTTTTATTAAAGGGAAACTCACTTCTGACAACTCTAGACTCTTCTTTAATGTCTTAAATAAGGCTTCTTCTATTTCGATCCCTTTGGCTGCTATCTCTGTTGATGCTAAAAAGGCCTTTGACAGGGTAGATTGGTCCTTTTTGTTTGCCTCAATCGTGTGGCATGGTTTTGGTCCCAATTTCATCTCTCTCATTTCTTTAATATACTCCTCACCCAAAGCTTCAGTTCTAGTGAATGGCCAATTTTCCTCATCCTTCACCCTTCAACGGGGAGTTCGTAAAGGCTGTCCTCTTTATTCACTCCTTTTTGTCTTAGCTCTTGAACCTTTTCTATCTTCTATCCGTAATAATTCTCCCAGTTCTGGCTTTCCTTATGGTGACAAACAATTAAAACTTTCTGCATATGCAGACAATATCCTCTTGTTTATTTCAGATCCTGAAGTTTCTCTCCCACTTTTGCTTTCTGAATTTTAAACATTTTCCCTTGTCTCAGGATACAAGATTAATTCTGATAAGACAGAAATTCTCCCTTTGACTAAACTTTGTCTTTCTCATTTATTCTCCTCTACCAGCTTCTCCTGGAATAGTACGAAGATCAAGTATCTTGGTATCTGGTTCTCCAATTCCATCTCCTCCTCCATTAAAGTAAATATGTCCGCAGTTCTCTCTCGTATCGATCAGTTATTTTCCTCCTGGAATCCTCTCTTTCTTTCTTGGTGGGGTTGTCTTGATTCTATCAAGATGATGATCGCCCCTATTCTTATTTATATTCTTTCCATTTGACCGGTGCATATTCCTTCCCTGTATTTTAAACGTTTGATTCTTCTCTTTCAAAATTCCTCTGGAAGAATAAAAAATCTAGAATTTCTCTTCTAGCTCTTTGCAAAGCTAAATCAAATGGTGGTGTTAATTTCCCTTATTTCCGCCAATATCACAAATCCTTTTCTCTACGTCAAGCGTCACAATGGTTGTCGATGGAATTGTCTCCCTTTTCTCCTCTTTGGTTCCATATTGAGCGAACTTTATTACTGCCCTTCTCTTTTGAGGAAGTTTTACGTTTTTCCACTAAATCTCCTTATACTTCACTTCCTTTATTTAAACATACTCCCTCTCTACTAAATCCTTTGATCTCTCCGTTGGTCATCTCACAGGAATCTGTTCTTCATACACCTATTTGGTATAATTCAGTTATTCTTTTAAATATTAGGCCTATGTCTTGGACATCTTGGAGGCTGATGGGTATCATTTGGGTCAATCATCTCTTTAATGGTGTATTACCTCATTCTTTTCCCCAATTTCAGCTCCAATTTCGCTGTCCTCATTCCTTTCCGCAAAAATATACTAGTCTTATGGAAATAATTCTTGAGCGTTACTATTCTCTTCCTTCTTCGTCTTCACTAACTTCTTCTTCTCACCTTCTGGTGCTTCTTTCTACCCTCCCTAAAGCGTCTCTTATTTAAAGGTTATTTTCCTCTCCTAACCCTGATCGTGCCAAATCCAATTTAGAACTTTCTTGTGAAAAAGATTTGAATTGTACCTGGTCCACTGTTCTTTGGGACAAGCTCTGGTCTAAAACTCTGAAAACTTTGCGTTCTGCCTCTCTTACTCAATCTTTATTTTTTCTATACCATAGACTTTACCTTTCTCCTCTTTCTATTGCTCATTTCACGTCCTCTTCTGACTCTAACTGCTGGACCTGTGGTACTCCCAATGCTGATCTTCTGCACCTCTTCTTTCTCTGTCCTGCTGTATCAGCTTTCTGGACACAGGTTTGGTTTTATATCTCCCATATTTTTACACTTTCCATTCCATATTCACTTCCTATTCTTTTTCTAGGTAGTCTTTCGGATTCTTTGGTTATTCCTCCACATTCACAAAGTCATTTGGATGTGGAGTGGTGTGGCTCACTGGTTAGAGGTGGCTGAGCCAGAAGCAGAGGACGGCCCGGGACCAGGGTTCAATCCCCGACATGGCAGGGTCGTGAACCAGGGTCACCGGACTCGATAATTCTTGCCTCGGTGCCGACTCTAACCAGGGATCACACTTGGCAACTCTGGGCATTAGCTTGCCTCATCTCCACAAACGGCCCCCCACAAATGCCGGGGATGCCTGTTTTCACCTTGGAGATACCCAGGAGGGAACATCTCACAGGGAAAGCCAGGACGGGTTCCCCAGCGGTCTATAGCACCAGGACGCCTCCGGGTAGCAGTGCGCTTTACAAGACACACACATTTACATTTACATCTCATGCTTGCACTCGCATTTCAACACATATCTTCTAACTGGAAGTCCCTTACGAATATTTCCATTCGTAGTTGGTGGAATTCTTTATGCCATTTTCATAGGCTTGATGTTGCCTTTGCCTCTTCCTGTACTCCAACTCGTAATGTGGATCTTTATTGGTTACCTCTTGCCTCATACCTTGATCAATTATCCCAAGGAAACCTGTGCATGTTAGCGCAGAAAACTTCAAACCTCCTTGAAGGAATGTACTCTCTCCTTCTTGTTTATTTACTGTTGTGTGCAATTTTCTTTTATTACAACGATTCTTTATATGATGCAGACTGTGTATTATTGCTTTCTTTGTTATTTCTTTTGCCATTTTTCTCTATAACATGATTTGTATACATCCCGCTTTTTTCCTCCCTTCCTTTCCCTCCTTTCCCTTCCCTTTAAAAATTCCATAAAATGCTTTATTCCTTGTTCTGACGTTGGTAATGTTATGCATTCAGAACCTTTTCATACGTATTTGTTTTTATTTTGCTGATGTCATATTCTTGTTTTAACAATATTTTTCAATAAAGCTTTCAAACACAATATCTGCAGCAAACATGAATATTGCACTAACCATGGAAGATGCAGGCCATAATTTGAAACAGGCGTTGCCGAATTCATGCAACACTTTACAGATTCACATCAAAGTTGATCAGAAATCTAGTAGCGCTGCCAAGAAAGATAATGTGAAAGCCCAGGTTTTCACAGTACTTAACAGGCATTGCATGGTCTTCAGAGATTATACCTGGGACGAGTTTGATGAAGTCTATTTCAGTAAAAATGTGGAGTCTGTATGTGTGTTGCTTGTTCCTTTCCACCAGCCGCATTACTACACTGCAAGTGAAGTCTTTCTGTGTGTTGATTTACAATCTGATAACACATAGCAACACTATTTATTTCACGGTGACTGAATTATATTTAGGAATACAGTAGTGGTGGATGTGCATTAAAAGCAAGAATTGGCAAATGCCAATAGGTCTGAATTTAATGTGCTACACCCTGCACCTACCAAAGCATCCCACTCACTCTGCGTTCACATGGGTACACCTCTCACCCTGACATTTCTTCATCCAACAGTCAAACAAGCACACCACTTGCCTCTCAACCTGCACTCACAAACTGAGCATCCTGTCCTTATTCTCCTCTTGCCCACAACTCACCCTCTACATACGCCGTATTCATACACTGCGTCCCTTGCACTCTTGCAGTTCTGCCCTCACCCAATGCTCCAATTACACTATTCCACCACTGACGCTGCACACAAACATTGCTCATGAATTGTTACTAAGACTTTAGGTTAAGTCAGTTGCACTCTTGGTCTTTGCTGACCAAGAAACAAACAAAGGAGGTTTTACAAAATCATGGACCCATGAGAAATCATTTTACAGAAAACTTCATACACGAATCCGGCAGACAAATCTCTTGCTTGCAACAAGCGAAGGTTATTCTCTTAGTGCATTGCTTATTCAATGAGTGTAACGGTTAAAGAAGCAATTACTAAAGAAAAATGTAAAAGGACTAATTTGCTATAAAAAGTTTAAAAACACATTTTACCATTAAATTAGGTTGAATATACTACCAAAATTACTACTAAATTGGATATATGATGTTACAACGCATACTACTACAACGCATACCGTTACAACGCATCTTTTACAACGCGAATACTGTTACAACGCATGTTTTTACAACGAGTACTATTACATCGCACAATAATACTTAATTAATAAAAATACCATTACAACGCAACATATAATAACGTATACCATTACAACGCATATATATTTTTATTCTTTGTAAAATAAAACCTGGCACGGGATGCAGGGAAAATAGGGGTTTTGGGTGGGGAAGTGTATTAAAATCGGCAAGAAAAAATACTATATTATTACAAATGCCAATTAATTATTTAATAAATTATTACTCGAGTATTAAATAACGCTTATATATATATATTTTTTTTTTTCCTTTGTTAAATAAAACCTGGTAAGAGATGCAGGGAAAATAGGGGTTTTGGGTGGGTAAGTGTATTAAAAATCGGCAAGAAAAACTACCATAGAATTACGAATAACAATTAATTATTAAATAAATTAATACTCGAGTATTAAATAACGCTTATATATATATATTTTTTTTTCTTTCGTAAAATAAAACCTGGCACGGGATGCAGGTAAAATAGGGGTTTTGGGTGGGTAAGTGTATTAAAAATCGGCAAGAAAAACTACCATATAATTACGAATAACAATTAATTATTAAATAAATAAATACTCGAGTATTAAAATTAATACCCGAATACTTACATTAATACTCCGAATCATAAAAATGATATAATTTTATATAATTACATTTTTTTACAACTAAAACAAATGTACGTTTATTTATATACATGATATATAATTTTCAAGATTTAAGAAACAGTTATATTGGATTCACGGACGCCATTTTGAAAAGGTATAACATTATTTAGTCCTACTATTATTTCAATGAAGAAATACCACAACACATTAGCCAAAATGGATGCCAAAACGGCTGACATAACGCTATATAAAATACTTATAATTAATTTTTAAATTATACGTTTACACAGAAATAAATGTAAAATTAAAAACCGATTCCTGCGCATATTTTTACTATTAAATTTGAGTTACTAAACTAAACTTATAAATAGTAGCCAGACACCATTTTGAAGCTAGTTGATCCTCAACTACCCGAGAGAGCAGACGTGAAATTTGATCCTCTGACCTTTTCACCCTGTCATATCAGTTAGACTTACTAACGTACAGATTAAAACGATTTACATCGATTTCCAAGTAGGTAACGTTTACCGAAAACGTTAACTAAATAACTGCTTATGATTATAAATGAATATAGAATAAAATATTAATAACTACCTTTATTATTACTAATTTTATTAGATATTGCGAAAAATTTATTGGAAATTAATCTACATAAACGAGAAACAAATACATTTCATTAAAATACGACTAATATATTTTGTGACATAGAATGACATTAAAAAAGTAGCAAAATTAAACGTCATTTTATTTAAATACGTAAATAATAAATTAATAATATTTCTCATAGAATTCACTTTAAAACCGGAGAAAACGAGACACCTAAAAATTACATATTTTTGGAAAAAACTAACGGTTTTGCAAAGTTAGAAGAAGGTACTTGATCATTATTATTAAACAACTGTATCATTCATTACTAGAAAATAGTCGCATTACAAATAAATATTGCAATTTTTTTTGACAGAACTATTACTTTTAAATTACATTCCGGATAATAACTACCCCAAAAATTTTTTCCGACATCCTTTAAAAAGGTAATAAAAACATTTTCGTACCAAATTAAATACAGCATTTTTATCCCTAAATAAATGCAGTAGAAACGAAAACTATATATATTATTTTTTGTGCATTTCAGAACGAAAAAGAAATTATTGAAAAATATTTAGATCCAAACTTCAAACTGTGAAAAAACGTATATCAAAATCATCATATTAAAAGGTAATTTTGAAATATTGCTAAAAAATATATGTTACATATATATGTTAGATAAGTGCAGCAGTAGAGAAAGTGCTGGATAATCCACATGTTTAAATTTCTATTCCTACTCTGGGTAAGTGCTGTAGTAGGGAAAGTGCAAGTTAGTAAACAGGTGTAAATTACTATTCCAACTCCAGATAAGTGCAATAGTAGGGAAAGTGCTGGATACTCAAGAAAGATGTAAAATAATATTCCAACTCCTGGTAAGTGCTGCAGTAGTTAAAGTGCAGGACAATCTAGAGGTTTAATTTACTATTCCAACTCCATGTAAGTGCAGCAGTAGGGAAAGTGCTGGATAATCCACAGGTATAAATCACTATTCCTACTCTGAATAAGTGCTGCAGTAGGGAAAGTGCAGGAAAAGTGTAAAAGTTTCCTTTATTTCTATGTTTCTCAAATTAAAATAACATTTAAACTGTAACGAAATAAAAAGTCACTTTCTTCACAAGTGATAACTCACACATTTTTTACCATACATTTCTTTTTAAAGGACACAGCCCAGCAAGATCTTCCAAAAGATATTGCCAAAGCAACCAAAAGATCAGAGAACCATTTCAGCTAATAAAACATCCAATTGGAAAAGTAAGTGAAAATCAGTTTTCATTATACACATATGAATAAAGCATGAACACAAATAAATGCAGTATAGTGTAAAGATAATCATAACTATTCCAACTCCGGGTAAGTGCAGCAGTAGAAAAAGTGCAAGATACTCTAGAGGTGTAAATTACTATTCCAACTCCAGATAAGTGCAGCAGTAGGGAAAGTGCTGGATAATCCACAGGTGTAAAATACTATTCCTACTCTGGGTAAGTGCTGTAGTAGGGAAAGTGCAAGTTACTAAACAGGTTTAAATTACTATTCCAACTCCAGATAAGTGCAGCAGTAGGGAAAGTGCTGGATAATCCACAGGTTTAAATCACTATTCCTACTCTGGGTAAGTGCTGTAGTAGGGAAAGTGCAAATTAGTAAACAGGTGTAAATTACTATTCCAACTCCAGATGAGTGCAACAGTAGGGAAAGTGCTGGATAGTCAAGAAAGATGTAAAATAATATTCTAACCCCTGGTAAGTGCTGCAGTAGGTAAAGTGCAGGATAATCTAGAGGTTTAATTTACTATTCCAACACCATGTAAGTGCAGCAGTAAAGAAAGTGCTGGATAATCCACAGGTATAAATCACTATTCCTACTCTGGATAAGTGCTGCAGTAGGTAAAGTGCAGGAAAAGTGCTAAAGTGTCCATTATTTCGATGTTTCTCGAATTAAAATAACATTTAAACTGTAACGAAATAAAATGTCACTTTCTTCACAAGTGATAACTCACACATTTTTTACCATACATTTCTTTTTAAAGGATACAGCCCAGCAAGATCTTCCAAAAGATATAGCCAAAGCAACTAGAAGATCAGACACCCATCTCAGCTAATAAAACATCCAATTCGAAAAGTAAGTGTAAATCAGTTTTCATTATACACATATGAGTAAAGCATGAACACAACTAAATACAGTATAGTGGAAAAATAATGATAACTATTCAAATTCCGGGTAAGTGCAGCAGTAGAAAAAGTGGAAGATACTCTAGAGGTGTAAATTACTATTCCAACTCCAGATAAGTGCAGCAGTAGAGAAAGTGCTGGATAATCCAAAGGTGCAAAATACTATTCCTATTTTGGGTAAGTGCTGCAGTAGGGAAAGTGCAAGTTACTAAACAGGTGTAAATTACTATCCCAAATCCAGATAAGTGCAGCAGTAGGGAAAGTGCTGGATAATCCACAGGTTTAAATCACTATTCCTACTCTGGGTAAGTGCTGTAGTAGAGAAAGTGCAAATTAGTAAACAGGTGTAAATTACTATTCCAACTCCAGATGAGTGCAACAGTAGGGAAAGTGCTGGATAGTCAAGAAAGATGTAAAATAATATTTTAACCCCTGGTAAGTGCAGCAGTAGAAAAAGTGCAAGATACTCTAGAGGTGTAAATTACTATTCCAACTCCAGATAAGTGCAGCAGTAGGGAAAGTGCTGGATAATCCACAGGTGTAAAATACTATTCCTACTCTGGGTAAGTGCTGTAGTAGGGAAAGTGCAAGTTACTAAACAGGTGTAAATTACTATTCCAACTCCAGATAAGTGCAGCAGTAGGGAAAGTGCTGGATAATCCACAGGTGTAAAATACTATTCCTACTCTGGGTAAGTGCTATAGTAGGGAACGTGCAAATTAGTAAACAGGTGTAAATTACTATTCCAACTCCAGATAAGTGCAACAGTAGGGAAAGTGCTGGATAGTCAAGAAAGATGTAAAATAATATTCCAACTCCTGGTAAGTGCTGCAGTAGTTAAGTGCAGGATAATCTAGAGGTTTAATTTACTATTCCAACTCCATGTAAGTGCAGCAGTAGGGAAAGTGCAGGATAATCCACAGGTATAAATCACTATTCCTACTCTGAATAAGTGCTGCAGTAGGGAAAGTGCAAGAAAAGTGAAAAAGTTTCAATTATTTCTATGTTTCTCGAATTAAAAAACATTTAAACTGTAACGAAATAAAATGTCACTTTCTTCACAAGTGATAACTCACACATTTTTTACCATACATTTCTTTTTAAAGGACACAGCCCAGCAAGATCTTCCAAAAGATATAGCCAAAGCAAGCAGAAGATCAAACAACCATTTCAGCTAATAAAACATCCAATTCGAAAAGTAAGTGAAAATCAGTTTTCATTATACACATATGAATAAAGCATGAACACAAATAAATGCAGTATAGTGTAAAGATAATCATAACTATTCCAACTCCGGGTAAGTGCAGCAGTAGAAAAAGTGGAAGATACTCTAGAGGTGTAAATTACTATTCCAACTCCAGATAAGTGCAGCAGTAGGGAAAGTGCTGGATAATCCACAGGTGTAAAATACTATTCCTACTCTGGGTAAGTGCTGTAGTAGGCAAAGTGCAAGTTACTAAACAGGTGTAAATTACTATTCCAACTCCAGATAAGTGCAGCAGTAGGGAAAGTGCTGGAGAATCCACAGGTTTAAATCACTATTCCTACTCTGGGTAAGTGCTGTAGTAGGGAAAGTGCAAATTAGTAAACAGGTGTAAATTATTATTCCAACTCCAGATGAGTGCAACAGTAGGGAAAGTGCTGGATAGTCAAGAAAGATGTAAAATAATATTCTAACCCCTGGTAAGTGCTGCAGTAGGTAAAGTGCAGGATAATCTAGAGGTTTAATTTACTATTCCAACACCATGTAAGTGCAGCAGTAGAGAAAGTGCTGGATAATCCACAGGTATAAATCACTATTCCTACTCTGGATAAGTGCTGCAGTAGGTAAAGTGAAGGAAAAGTGCTAAAGTGTCCATTATTTCGTTGTTTCTCGAATTAAAATAACATTTAAACTGTAACGAAATAAAATGTCACTTTCTCCACAAGTGATAACTCTAGAAGATCAGACACCCATCTCAGCTAATAAAACATCCAATTCGAAAAGTAAGTGTAAATCAGTTTTCATTATACACATATGAGTAAAGCATGAACACAACTAAATACAGTATAGTGGATAAATAATGATAACTATTCAAATTCCGGGTAAGTGCAGCAGTAGAAAAAGTGCAAGAAACTCTAGAGGTGTAAATTACTATTCCAACTCCAGATAAGTGCAGCAGTAGGCAAAGTGCTGGATAATCCACAGGTGTAAAATACTATTCCTACTCTGGCTAACTGCTGTAGTAGGGAAAGTGCAAGTTACTAAACAGGTGAAAATTACTATGCCAACTCCAGATAACTGCAACAGTAGGGAAAGTGCTGGATAGTCAAGAAAGATGTAAAATAATATTCTAACCCCTGGTAAGTGCTGCAGTAGGTAAAGTGCAGGATAATCTAGAGGTTTAATTTACTATTCCAACACCATGTAAGTGCAGCAGTAGAGAAAGTGCTGGATAATCCACAGGTATAAATCACTATTCCTACTCTGGATAAGTGCTGCAGTAGGGAAAGTGCAGGAAAAGTGCAAAAGTGTCCATTATTTTGATATTTCTCGAATTAAAATAACATTTAAACTGTAACGAAATAAAATGTCACTTTCTTCACAAGTGATAACTCACACATTTTTTACCATACATTTCTTTTTAAAGGACACAGCCCAGCAAGATCTTCCAAAAGATATAGCCAAAGCAACCAGAACATCAGACACCCATTTCAGCTAATAAAACATCCAATTCGAAAAGTAAGTGAAAAACAGTTTTCATTATACACATATGAGTAAAGCATGTACAAAAATAAATGCAGTAAAGTGTAAAGGTAATGTTAACTATTCCAACTACGGGTAAGTACAACAATAGAGAAAGTGTAGAATACTCTAAAGGTGTAAATTACCATTTCAACACTACATAAGTGCTGTAGTAGAGAAAGTACTGGATATTCTAGAGGTGTAAATTACTATTCCAACACTAGATAAGTGCTGCAGTAAGAAAAATGCAGGATAGTCTACAAGTGTAAATTACTATTCCAAATTCAGGTAACTGCAGCAGTATGAAAAGTGCTGGATAGTCAAGAAACATGTAAAATAATATTCCAACTCCTGGTAAGTGCTTGAGTAGAGAAAGTGCAGGATAGTGTAAATTTCTAAATTACTATTCCAACTCCTGGTAACTGCTACAGTAAGAAAGGTAGAGGTTAGTCTACAGGTGTAAATTACTATTCCAACTCCATATAAGTGCAGAAGTAGGGAAAGTGCTTAATAATCCACAAATTTAATTTACTATTTCAACTCCAGGTAAGTGCAACAGTAGGGAAAGTGCTAAGTAATTCACAGGTGTAAATAAGTATTCCAAATCCAGATAAGTGCAGCAGCAGTGAAAGTGCAGGATAGTGTAGAGATGTAAATTACAATTCCTACTCCGAATAAGTGCAACAGTAGTGAAAGTGCTGGATAAACAAGAAACATTTTAAATAATATTCCAACTCCTAGTAACTGCTGCAGTATAGAAAGTGCAGGATAATCTAGAACTTTAATTTACTATTCCTACTCCATGTAAGTGCAGCAGCAGGGAAAGTGCTGGATAATATAAAGTTATACAATAATAATAGTGATGCAATAGTAAAAGTACATACAAATGTTATTGAAAATTGTATTATTCTAAAACGTAATATTTTTTTCTTTTTCTTTTCAGCAAATGGCTACACATCCAACAGCAAAATATATCTCTTCCAGGAAAGGAAACCAATTACTTAATCACTTAGGTTATATTTATTGTAAGGATAGGTTAAGTAATCCACGGATTCATTGGAGATGCGTGCAATACCATACAACTCGTTGCAGCGGCAGAGCGGTTACGGTCAATGATATTATTGTAAGAACAACTGACCATAACCACTCTGCCTCTGCAATGGAAGTTGATGTTAGAGAAACAGTTAATGAAATGAAAGCTATTGCAAGCACCTCCAATGAATCCACTGGATCTTTTTTAAGACAGATTGCACAACATGTCCCTACTCATGTGGCTAGTAATATTCCAACTATTCATAATTTGCGAAGAATTATACAACGTCAAAAGCAGGCAAGTAATACTATAGTAAATACACCACATAACTTTTCTGATATCGATATTCCTCACAAACTTACTATTTCTTTTGCTAATGAACCTTTCCTTCTGCATGATAACGAAAACCCTCTGAAGCGTATTTTAATTTTTAGTACACCACATAACCTTGTAAAGCTTGAAACTAGTGAAATTTGGATGATGGATGGAGCGTTTAAAAGCACGCCCCATCCATTCACCCAAATTTATACTATTCACGCAAAAATTAACAACAATATAATACCCCTAGTGTACAGTTTGCTGCCTGATAAGACTTCTGCAACTTACACAGAATTTTTAACTGTGATTAAATCCAAAACTAAACAAAGCCCTAGGAAAATAATAATGGATTTCGAATTGAGCATGATCAATGTGATCACCAAAATGTACACGGATACCCAAATTCAAGGGTGTTTTTTCCACTTTTCCCAGGCATTCTGGTGTAAATTACAGAAAACACCCTTAGTTACAGAATACTCAACGGACAGCAAACTTCAAGTCGAATTAAAAAAATTAACTGCTCTTTGTTTTGTCCCTCCCGAAAGTGTAGACGAGTACTACACTGCCATTACAGAATCTGATTATTATTTAACAAATGAAGATAAATTGGCACCAATTCTAAATTATATGGAAGACACATGGATTGGACACCTAGGCAGATCGGGTCGCAGGAGGAAGCCACGTTTCCATGTGGAGTGGTGGAATTGTTATTCGAGTTGCCTACAGGGAGAGGCTAAAACAAATAATGCCATTAAGGGATGGCATAACTCCTTCAATCATTTAATTGGAAAACCCCACCCTAATTTCTATTAATTTCTTGAAACTTTGAAGAAGGAGCAAAGCTTTCAAGAAATGAGACTTTCACAAACTCTCACAGGTAGTCTAAATTCACGGATTACTCAAAGAACAAAGGAGATGTCAGAACGACTATTGGGACTTTTACAACAGTTTTCGTTGTGTGTGGCTTTAGATTACCTTGAGAATCTTGCTAACATCCTTTCTTTTTAAACTCTTCTTCAAATTACTTTCCTGCTTTTACCCAAATTTACTCTCTTTTTAAATTAAATTGGCAAATAATATTTTTACTCAAAAAATTTTCTAAATTTGATGTTGGGTCACCTTTTTTCTAATTTAAGTAATTTTTTATCACCTATTTTTTATTAAACGCATTACCTAATTTTTATATTTTTTTAATAATTATATTTAAACTTTTTTATAATTTGCAAAATATATATTTGCAACCCTAATTTTTGACATTTTTACTAATAATTTAAAATTACTTTGCAAATGTAATAAATGCATTTTTATTAACTTTCAAAACTATTCTTTCTAAACTACACCATAAATTTGTTGAAAAAAAAATATTAAATTAAATTTTGATATTTCCATAAAATTTCATATGAGTGCTAAATCTTCTTTGATAATGTTCAGAATGTTTTTGAATATTCTTCTAAATTGACACGAAAATACATCATAAATATATTTATCTCCTTAATTTTCTACAACAAAAGAAACACAATCTGACCTTGTCAATATTAAAATCCAATCTAACCTCATTTTCTAAATCCAGTATAGTAACTCCAACAAAAACCATATATATAAACACAACAACCTTATTTTTTTATTAACCGTTAACATTAATTCTGCCTTTAAAAATAATAAAGCAAAAAAGAAATACATGTGATTTCATTTGCTTTAAATTTTACAATTGCCATACAAAGCAGAATTATTATTAATTTTTTTCTTCCAAAATAAATAGTAAACAATATAACCAATCATAATATCACTTTTTAGCAAATCTTTTAAAAATTTGAATCTCCAACAAGGTCAATTTTTCCCAAAAAAAGACTAATAAAACATTGCAAATATCACTGTTTGCATTCATATAAGATTCCAACCAACTCAATGATTTTCAAAAAAACACGAATACAACATTGGAAATATCACTGTTTACATTGGTAAAATGTAACAACAAAGAGAATTTTTTTCAAAAAAGCACGAATAAAACATTGGAAATATCACTATTTACATTCGTATAATATTTTTTCAACAATTACGTAAACTAACTTTCTCAAACTCTATTTTAATAAACTTTAATTTCACTCGAAAATGCATTTAAATACATTTCATACAAAATTATCATTAAATTTAACTCATTATTTCATTAATGTAATTACCGATCTTCCCCACGCCCTCCGACCCAACATCGGAATATTCTAAAAATACGAGTAGCGACATGTTGTTTTATTAACATTTTTTTATAATCCAGCAACCTCTACTTAACTTATCCTTACAATAAATGTTAATCTTTATTTAATTTACAATATTATTTAATATTTAAGTGGTTTCCTACCTGATCGTAGATCAGCGTCCTGCTGCTTCCTGATGCTTCCAGGTCCGGAACTCCACAAAATGGCCGATGACGCATGCGTATACGTAAAGACGTCAGAATATGCTGCAACAATAAACAAAGGACTACTGGAGATTTATAAATAATAATTATTTTTTACAATAAAGTTATTTATTTTTTATATTTACGTATACATTAAAAATGATCAAAAATATACATTAAATGTCAAAAAAACTGAAATTTATTTGAATATATTTTGTGTAAAATAAAATAATGATTTTACTTACTAAAGCACTGTTTGTTCGTTTTTATTTAATTATTGCATTGTATATTATCATTACTAATTGTATGTAAAAATTGTACTATCTTTTCTTACCTGTTTTCTTCTTTCATATCCTTTTTTTTCCGTTTCTTTCCTTTGCTTTTCTTTCCTTTGATTCCGGACCGCAATACATATATCAAGGTATCATGAAAATAAATGTAGGACAAATGTATCCATTGAAAACAATGTTAAACCGTGGGAACCATAATATTATAATAATCTTAAATCAAATATATTATTTAAATAACATTTCTAATATTATACTTATATAATATTAATCTTTTTCTTATATACCCAAAATAATTTGAGTTTAGTTTAAATATAATCTGTAAACTTTTTAAAAAATATATTTATAAAAATTAAAATTCTATAATACCTTAATAAATACTTAAATAAATTATACATGCAATAAATATTGTTTTCATACATTAAATATATTTTGGAATTATTTTTTACATATTTAAATTACTTCCATAATACCCTAATTAATACTCCAAAAATTAAAAATATTAACTTAATTAAATCTTTTATTTACTAATTTTTAAAATAATAAAGTAATACCATAATAAGCAAATAAATACTCAAAATTAATATAAATAGAATTACATTTTTAAATAACTTTTTCTTAAATTAATATATTTTCTAAAACACAATTTTTACTCAAATGTATAAATAATATTAATATTTATTATTTCACATAATTATATTTATACTCAATTTTCATTTACCATATTATTTACTAATAATATGAATAATTATAAATGCTCAAATGTTTTTAAAAAAATTAATACTACATTAAATTTTGTTTCAATTTATTACTTACTAATAAAAAAGTAATATTATTAAATTAAAATATATATTACTAAATGAGTTTATAAATATTAAAAATCTATAATAAAAAAATTAATACTCATATTATTTATACATACAATAAATTTATTTATTATACATACTATATAATTATTAATTATTTTTTACATGTTTAAATTACTACTATAATACCCAAATTATTACTTAAAATAAATTAATAATTAACAATATTTTATACTATATAATTATTAATTATATTATTATTAATACAATAAAATTAATAAATAATTTTTACTTCTTTTAAAATAAAATATATATATATATATATTTATAATATAAAAATAAATATTTATAAACATAAAAAAATTAATACTACATAAAAACATAATAAATAATACAAACATATCATAGAAAATGCGTTGTAAAAGTACCTGCGTTGTAACAGTACCTGCGTTGTAACAGTATGAGTTGTAAAAGTATGCGTTGTAATAGTATCTGCGTTGTAAAAGATGCGTTGTAACAGTACTGCGCTGTACAAAATGCGTTGTAACAGGTGTATACCTACTAAATTGAGTCCAAAATAACAGAAAATCAACAACTTCGTACACTAAAGCATCAGGAAATGGTAACTAAGCAACAGGGTGTAGGGTACCGGTTTCAATAAAAACAAAAGCTATAAAAAAACATTAAGGTCAAGCCTATTTGGTTTATAGACAGTGAAACACAGAGACACTATGGGGCATATGTACAAGCCCCTATCGTCATGGGAACGTCACTTTTTGTGATGTTCCCATGGCGATAGGGTCTTTCCTTATGTACAAGGCAGCCTTAAGCCACTACGCTGCGTTTGTACATAAGGCAACCTTTCACGCTATGTGGGTGTTCCACCACAACACCCATTGTATTTGACGCTGCCCCCTATGTACAAGGAACACCCTGGTCTTAATTAGACGAAACGAGGAGAAATGCACTATTTCTCCTTGTTTTTGCTTTTTCCATGTGTGCTGCCTTGTGCAGCTCACAGACAAAATGCCATGGATTGTTTATGTACAGGAAGGTGCCCCTTCCTGTACCTAAACCTTTTAAAAAATGCCATTTTGTAACTTTCATGTGTGCAGCATGAATCACCACACATGAAAGTTACAAAATGCATTTTAGAATTGTTTATGTGCAGGAAGGGACATCTTCCTACACATAACCAATCCTCCCCTGCACACAGACACCCTTGCACTCTGGCGCTAAGTTTAACGACTTAGCGCCATCGCAGGGGGAAATGCAAGGTTGCACCCTATCCTTGTAAATAATATGCAGCCTTGCGTTTCCGAAGTGGTGGGGCTTGTCATCAAGCCCAGGAGGCTAACGACACGCTCCACCACTTCATTGTACATATCACCCTAAAAGTTGGAAACAGACTCACCTATGTCGGGGTGGTTGTAACATCGATTTCTATTGAAATTCTCTACAATGACAAATAAGAACACAAAACTGAAAAGGGCGAGTGTGTTAGGTATTCATGGGGCCTAAGAAAATAAAATGTTACATTGTGGAAGCATTATTGTGCATGCCTCGACAGCAAGTAAACACGGAGGCTATTTGAAGAAGGAATCAAAAGCATTGTAACTGAATGAATATGAAGTATGAAAACAGAAACACATTACATTGCTTTCACCTAACAAGCAGCGTAAGTGACAGGAAAACAGATCATCGCGTAAGGCTGGATCCAGAATTTCATAATACAATTATTTCAAGTCCAAAATGTCAGCTTTCCCCTAATTTCAGATCCCCTAACTTTGAATGCCAAAACATCACACGGATAGGTAATTAATAGGAGGGTATTTGAGTTAGGCTATCTATCTATCTATCTATCTATCTATCTATCTATCTATCTATCTATCTAAGGCGTACCTTGCGCACAACCTTGCAAATGTCATGCAGATTCATTAATGAAGTTACTAGCAGATTTACACTTCTTTGACCCCTTTTTAACTGTGGCCCTTTTTGATGGAGTGGTATGCCCCTAAAGAAGGCCCTGTCTAACCCACAGGTCAGGGTGCCCTGTATTTAAAAGGCAGGGCATGCACGTTTAAGTTTATATGTCCTGAGGTTGAAAAACTACCAATTTTGTTTTTCACTACTGCAAGGCCTATCTCTCTCATAGGATAGCATTGGGATTACTTTATTACCTCTTTTAAGTGTAAATCCCAATCGTGAAGATATTGACTTTTCAAGTTTGGACTCACTGTAAACTCACAACTTAAAATCACAACTCATGGTGAAGTTGGATTTTAAGTTCCCATTTAGCAAATACGACTTTTCGAAAATTGGCATTTACTTACTTTAGTCATTTGGTACCTTTTGCCTGTCTCTAAATGCAAACCCAGGGTGGCACCTCCTGCATTCCCTCTAGACAGCCACGCATAAAGGAAAGGTAGTTTTGATGAGTGGCCAAATGCATGCTGATGGGGCATCTTAAGTAGGATGGGCGGGAGGAGCTGACATTTACACCTGAAAGGTCTGTGTCCTATCCCCACACAAAGGGTTGCATACCCCCCTGTAGTGTAGGAAGGGCAGGGACTCTCTGCACTTCAAAGCTTTTCTTTGAAGTCTCCTCCACTTCAAAGCCACCACTGGGTATTAAAACTGGACCTCTGACACCATGACTTCAGTACACTTCTAGACTTGTGACTACTCTGCCAGGAAAAACAGCGGCTGTGCTGCTGAAGACTGCTATTCTGCTGGGCCGCTGCATTACTGGACTCTGCCTTGCTGTGCTCTTGCCTTGCTGAGCTGCCCTGCTGTTCTCCTGCCTGGTTGAGGTGGACTAGACCTGCCTCACTTGAATCCAGAGTAACCCCAAGGGCTTCCCTTCTGTTCTCAGGTTTCAGGGTTATAAAAGACAGAAACCACCTGCAGCTACACCTGGACTCTGCAAGCTGTGAGTCTGTCCTGCCAAGTGGTGCCACCCCAGTCCTGGACCCTTAACAGTGAGGCCTACAGTGCTCTATATCTAGTACCCTTGCATCTTCATTCGACCAGGCGCATCCTCTCATTTGCATGGGTCGGAACCAGTGCATTCTCATTGTTGCATGGAGCTGACCTGGCACATCGCTCCCTAACCAGCTCACTGCTTTCAGAATCAACACATCCCTCAACCCTGAGACTTGTGCTCAGACCAATGAATCACTGCAGGTGCATGGAGAAAATCGACGCATCTCATCCAGTGCGTGGCTCAACACTGAGGCATTGGCTCGGCACGGTCCATCCTCATCGTTGACAACGCATCCCAGATCAGGGTACATTGGTTCAGTGGGCTCAAGTGGGTCCCTCTATCCAGCCAGCGCTTCATTGTGGTCACACTGAAGTTTTGACTTAGCCCCAGTCTAGCATGACCAGATAACCCTTTTAAGCGCTTATTGCTTCTAAGCGCTGTTTTGACATTTATTATTATGAAAATTAATATCTCGGCTTCTATTCAATGGCTTTTCGTCATTTTGGTCTTGTTTTATTTGTAAGATCATAATCTATTTTTCTAACTTGGGGGGTCATTAGGATGGCGGGCGGGCTTTGGCCGCCCGCCACCCTACCGGGGATGTGGACCACCCGCCTACAGGGCGGGGGTCCCGAAATGGGCATTAGGATGCGCCCGCCACACAGGCGGGCGCATCCTGTATATTTACCATTGCGGCGGGCGGAGCTGAAATCTCCGCCCGCCGCAATGGTAAAAATGCACGTTGTGCATTTCAAAGCACAACATGACAGGCACCGCGCGGTGCCTGCCGTGTTGCACATTCAAATGCGGGGGGGTACCATAGGTACCCCCAATGTGCACCCCCCAAGCCCCGGACTCCCAGGGGGCCCGCAACGGGCCCCCGCAGGGAGTCTCCGCATGCCTTTCCGTGGCGGCATTGCCGCCACGGAAAGGCATTGACAAATGCCCATGGTAATATGGCGGGCGGTGTCTAACAGACACCGCCACCATGTTACTGGTTTTCCGCCCCGGCCGCAAGGCGACCGGGGCGGAAAACATGCGGGCGGTGTTTTGCACCGCCGCGGTCCCCCCCGCCATACTAATATGGCGGGGGGGAATTGGGCTGTGGATGTCGGGCGGATTTGCTCCGCCAGGGTGGCGGTGGCCACCGCCACCCTGGCGGAGCAAATCCGCCCGACATCCTAATGACCCCCTTGGTGTTGATTCTTTTTATGGTGTTTTCACTGTGTTATTGTAAGAAGTGTTGCAAAAATACTTTACACATTGCCTCTGGAGTTAAGCCTGACTGATCTGTGCCAAGCAACCAGAGTGTGAGCACAGGATAATTTAGGTTGTGTTTTGATTTACCTTGCCTAGGATTATGGTTCGTGCTTGAACAGGGTAAACCACTACCAATCGGATTTCTAACAGTCAGTTGTGGTAATATGATTGTCACTAACATTGAAAAAAAACTGAAATTCACTGGAGAAAAACGGCGTTTAAAGTGACACTATGGGAATAATACATTAGCCTACTTAAAAAAAAAACTAAAAATCCCCTGAAAAACAAAAAGTTAAAGTAACGTTATAGGTAGATGTTGAAATAAGATAAAAATGAATGCTTAAAAACTAAAAATAAAACACTGATATTCGGAAGCTATAGTTCAATGAGCTAACTATAACTGGCACCCCACACACCCACTGCTTATGACTGCACATATTATATCATTCATGGCATGTTAAATTACATCATTGATGACATCACTGATTACATATCAAACAACATCATTGATGACCATTAATGACATCATTCAATGAATATGACAGTTTGCTATATGGGTTGTCACTTGCTGCAACAGAAAATCAACTGTGACATCATGGAGGACCTGATACGTATCCGAAAGAGAGCTACTTTTGAGGTGAGCCTATTGGATGAATAACAGTTACTGAAACTGGAACCTAAACGACTGCTTCCCAGAAGATATGTCAGATAACTGATCACATTATTGTAAATAGCTTAAAGGTTTTTTGGATAATTTTTTGTTTTGTTAAGATTATTCCCTTAGAACATGTTTTTAAAATGCTTAAGAGTATGGAAAGTGATCACATGCCGCTGTTCCGGTAGAGTGCCAGCAAGTGAAAAGGATAAGATAGAGATAACAGGGAGCCACCTAACTACATTTTTGTTGATCCTTTTTCCAACCCTAATATTCAGCTCCCTCACAAATTGCTAAACTGTAGTCGGAGGACACAGGACATTTGAAAGTTATTCTGACTTGTTTTGATAAATTCTATCAAATTATATGACAAAGGTTTGCTCCATATCACTAAATAAATATCCCATTTTGTCTGATTCACACCAGGGCCCAGAAGAGGCAAATTGCAAAAGCACTGCATAAAGTCAAGACCACAACTTACAATTGCCTATACAAAGATTTAGATCATTGTGTGCCATTCATAAGCAAAAACATTGGAAGCAAAGCAAGTGAGTGTGAGAAATCACTGCATTCAGTCAGAGAACATTTGTAAAATGAAGGATTCCAGAAAGTTCTGGGATTATATAAAAATGTTAGTGGGTATGTTGCTCTGGTGTGCTGCAAAATCCGCTTCAGCATCAGCTTGGGAGGAGAATATGAAGTGTCTGTAAGTATTCACTATTTCACATTGGGTGTGATAGAGTATAGATGTTATCTTTCATGAATCTCTAGAATTTTACCCTAACATTGATTTGTGACATCATATAACGATAATGACAAATGTGTGTCAGGTGATCAAGCTTAAGAAAACATACTAACAAACCTTGATTTAGATACTGCATCGTAAACCATGCAGAATGTTAAAAGTAGTTATCTAGTAACACAACAATCAATATGCTAATGTGAAGTTTAACAATTTTATTAACATATGTTTTCATATGCATACATGAATTAGGTAAACAAATGATAACATAGAATTTTCTATTTAATAATAAAACTGCTTAATGTGTTAGGAAAAGTGGTTGATAATACTAGAATGTGTAATGTGAGCATAGACATTGAAGAGAGAAATAGATGTTATACAAAGAAATGCTGTAATTCGTACTATGTAAAAGCTTATTTTAAATGTGCCTTTCAATGTGTATTAACCAATAACTTACAAAGAGACTTACAAGATTATATGTGAAATAATAATGGTTACATTTTATTTTTTAAATAAAGAGTACCCTTTTCTTACGTGTATAAATTCCAAATTATATTGAAATGATATTAAAATGTTAAATTGAAGAACTAATGAGCTGTTTTATGTAATGCAAGATTCATATTTTAGTACAAATTCATCGTGCACAAGCTGTGTTTCATGAAAGCATCACAACTTGCTATCTTTCTTCGTATGAACTTATGAACTGAATAGTTTAAAGCCTATGAGAACCTTTCATAAAGTTTCTACTTGTGCTCTAATACTTAAATGATTCCATTCACTTTGTAGCTTACTTGACTAGACTTGCAACAAAACAGTTACTTTCTAGGGCACATTCTTGGGAAAGGGCAGACAAGGGATGTGAAAAATGACTTGCCTACTTCCTAAGTGTCTCAATCAATCATATGACTAAAGTACAGTGGTCCTAAGGAAAATGCAACTAATTGATTACTTTGGGGGTCATTATGATGGCAAAAAACCGCCACCACTGAGCCGGCGGTGGCGGTCCTTCCTCCATCACCAAGCGTATTACTCACCGCCCAATTAGGATGGTGGTGTTTATCGCGGGGGACGCAAAGTCCGTCCGCCGCTTCACCACCAAAGGCAATCGTCTCGACTGCCTGGCGGAGGGTGAAGGGCACCTAAAATGGTGGCGGTGCCTAGCAGGCACCGCCCACCAAATTAGGATGTGGGTAAAAAAAGGCTGTACCATGGCAGCGATGCCACCATGGAAAGGCTAGTGGGGATTAGATTTGGGGGCCCGTTGCGGGTCCCCCTTGTTGGGGGGGTGTTACAGCACTTGGTGGGGTATCCATGGTACCCCCTGTATTTCCCTGCACTGCGGGGCAGGTACCGCGTGGTGCCTGCCACGCAGTGCAGAGAAATGCATTGCATGCCGTTTTCACATTGCGAACGGTACTGCAGCCTGCAGCACCGTCTGCAATATTGAAGGCCCTGGATGTGCCTGCCAGTATGGCGGGAGCATCCTGATATGTGTGGTGGGACCACCGCACGTCTGGTGGATGGTCCCAGCACCGCAACAAAGGCAGGCAGACTGATGTTCGCTCACAGGATGGGGATGCGCCACACATCCATCATACACCAACATTAGGTATGCAGCAAAATACATTCCCCCTAACATCATGACAACAGTGTGAATGAATTCGAACATACAATGTAACTCCCATCACATGTGTGACCAAGAACTCAGTGTGGGCTACACAAGTCAAGCATCACATGAGCACTGTGCCAATGTGCCCTAACCCCCCATCACTGTGTAGACGAAAAGTTAAGTGTGGGGTTCTAAACTGCAGCAAATGCTGAGCATTATGGTAATGGGGTCTTAACCCCCTCATCATCACAGTGACCAAAAGGTAAGTGTCATCATGGTAGAAGCTGCAAATTCCAAACAGCATGTATGATTCCTGGTCCCAACACATGAAACACTATTGTGGCAAATTAGTGGTTTTGTCCCATACACACAGTGATGTGGTGAGGCTTACAGTACAGTAAAAATAAAAGATATTTTCGGCCATGTTTAGACAAGCACCACCCATGGAGGCTGTCAATATATACAGTGTACAATGACAGAAAAGCAGAAGTGACCATCATAACTGAAAACACACATCTCGAAAATTGACACACAAATCAATACATCCTGTGTAGACTGTAGGTGTCAGGACACAAACTCCCATTCCATGGCAGCAATTGGACCTAACAACCAGGACGAATGTGTAGAATGATGAGATATGACTCACAGGGACAGCAGGTAAAATCACCCAAACAACATCAAGCCAATGGCCCACAACAGCAATATCAATGCCCTGGTGCAGAAGCACATATACAGACAGGCAACCTCACACTGCACTTCTGACACAACATGTGTTTGTGTGTGTCTCAGTATACCCAGGCGGCTACAAAACACATGAGGGTGGGCTGAAATACAATGACACAGATGTGGACACAGTGCCATACAAAAGTAAACCATGAATTGGCCAACCCTTAGTGGGCAATCAGACATTGTAAGATGAGAGGGATCCCAACAGACACATATGGCACAAGATGGAATGAACAGCAACTAAAACAGCAAGAGAGAGACCCACATCAGCACTTCTCCCAAGGCACAAACATTTGGGTGACACAACCTGCATGATACGTCCACTGTGATGCCAAAGGTAGATGTCCTTTAAACTGGGAAACACAGACATGTGTCCTGTGCCACAAATGTACATCACACCCACGCAAACACAAAACACTTAGCATGGCCTATCATCCAGGGACCAAAGGGAGGTAGGGGCAAGCCATGCTAACATTCACATGTGTCCACACACAACACCACACAGCCTGAACTACACAGATGTGCATCTGTGAAGCCCACATGGACTGGTGAAATCGCACATGCACCCATGACAAAAACAGTGATATTGGGAGGATCTAAGGTGCACAGACTCATCACACTAGGACAGTCTACAACCCCAGTGAATGATAGACATACTTCACAGTATGGGGTACATGGCCATGACGTCAAAGCTCCAGTTATCTTCGCAATAACTGCAACAGTCCCAGGATAATGAAGAAGCCAGGGGAACCACAAGGCACACATGCTGACACTTGCCAACATTGCACCTCTGAACCCCATGAGTGGGAGCAGCCACACACACATACACGTGTCTCAATCACTGAAAGGTACCACCTAGGGACAACTACATGACATTGGGAAGAAAAAAGTGCCATGGGGACCGCTGACTGTTTTCCATCTGTATCTGACAACATCATCACCATTCAGAAATGAAAAACCCTAAGGATGACACACCAATGAACAGTAGTGAGTCATGCACCCACATTCCTGCAAGACCAGGACAAATATGTGGGGTGAACACAGTACAACTCAGCAAGTACCAGCAACAGGAACATATTAAGGGAACACAGACTGTGTATAAAAAGGATGGGAACACACACAGACATGCTCACCCAACACAAACCATGGGCCCAGGCAATGTCACCGAACAACACACTTACTTGAGGGGAATCAACTCCTGTGGAAGCTCAGCTCTGCCAAATATAGTTTCAGCAGGTCTCAGACATGTCAGCAGAACACTTGGCGAGACATCCATCCGTTACCACACAATGAAGGCTCAGGTTACATCAGCCTGGGTACGGGAGTGTCCCTGAAGTCATCTGCACATACTCAATACATATGTCTAGCAAGTTGCACAGAGAACTTAGTTGACTCCTACATCAATGATGCCCTACCTGCATGTCCAGTAGAGATGGGCACACAGTCAGGAAAATAGACAAGTTGGACAGTGGGAAGGACATCATGGGTGCAAGCCACAGATGTGACCATGCAAATGAAATGTTAACATCCAGGTGCGAAATGTGTTAATCATGTCACACCCAGTTTGCTGCAAAGGATGACATGGATACCGACCAGAATAGGATACATATCTCATGGACCACCTGGAGTACATCACATCAACACCTCAGTTTTCAACATTGAAAATCCTGCATCATAACAGCAAGGTCATGGTAAACATCATCAACATAATGTACTGCTAAATCAAAATCACTATGCAACAACAAATGCTTTATTTAGCAAATGAGAAAGTCAAATGTAAAGTCCAGAAAAAACAAAGGCCAATGGCCAGTCCATATCATTAGTCCAAATAGTGTGTGAGTGACAACTGTCACCCGTTGCCTGCCTGCACTGATAAAGACAGGGGACATCCACTGAGAGGGGCATACATGGTGGCAGGCCAGGCACCACAGGGACAGGATCAGGGCCCAGCAGAAGGAGGCAGTGAAGGAGTGGTGGGGGCAGGAGAGTCACTGGCAACTGCAGCGGAGGTGTCTGACATAGTGGTTACCGTCACAACTGTGGGGCACATGTCAGATGGTGTGAGTGTGCCGGCACAACTGCAGTGGGCAGGTCAGATGGGGTGGCCATGGACTCCACTGCAGTGCCAAACTCCATGGGAGCGGAATGGGGTTCAGGTGAGGTCGGCAGGACAGAGCGGGCCACGGTCCCCACACCAGTGGCACAAACAGACTGACCGTGGGGGTAGGGGTAGAAGAGCAAGTGGTATGGGGAGGGCCTGAGCATTTTTGGCATGGTGTGTCTGAGGGTGGGGGAACCTGGGGCAGGGTGTGACGGAAGAACCTGTGGAGTGGTGGCCTTGGGGATGGAGGCTGGAGACTGTGTTGTGGAGCTGCAGGGTGGTGGTGGGGTCTTGCTCTTCCGGGTCCGGGAGGACTTGCAGGCCTCAGTCTGCCTGCATCTGGGGGATGGTGTCTGGGTATGAGGGGCACTCCCCTCTGTGTATGAGGACTTCATCTTCCCCTTGTAAGCGGGATCAGCTGGATCGGTGGGGAAGATGCCATGGTCACAGAGGAAGAGCTGCTTGGGAGATGGGTTTGCAGGTGAGGCAAGGGAAGTAGTCTTGGAGGGAGAGGTATCGGCGGACTGCGGAGTGGTTGTGGATGACTGTGTGTGTGTTTGCAAACCATCCGCTGTGCATGTGTTACCAGTCCCCTGAGGTTGCTTGCGTGCACGTTTAGACATTGGTTTTGGTGCTTGTGGGCTGCTCGTGTCTGTGTGTTTGCGTAAATGTGTTGGTGTGTGTGTTCTTGGGACAGGTAGGGTGCTAGGAATTGTGGATGGGGCGGAGGTAGGTGGAGTGAGAGACTGTTGGAGGAGGGACACTGCTGCCGTCAGGGAGGAGGCCATGGACTGATTGGTCCTCTGTAGGACAGACATGCTCGATGACGTGCCCTCCATGAATGACACCAGTTGGGGAAATATGATCCAAGTCCTGCGGGACACACGCGGGCGGCGCCGGGAGAAGCCCGGGACAAGGACAGGGCCGTCATAGGCCGTCTGAGTCCAGAGGAGGCCGGGCTGGGCCGCCTCCTTGACATTTTGTACACCATATTATTGTTGTGGTGAGCCCTAACAGCTCTTACCTATATTATCATTTGTGTATAATTCATTTTTGAGATACTGCTGGTGTTTTACCTGTGTGGATAGGACTAGTTGTCTTAAACCAATATTTCTTTGTGTAGTGATAATGGCCAAAAGAAATTCACTTACAGAGAAAGGGGTGGCGGGCACGCTAGATGCCTTCCTGAATAGAGCAGAGTCAGTCTTAATGCACGAGATTGCCGTAACAGAGCGTAGGCTTTCTCTAGATCCTCTGGGCACAGGGACATCAGCTGCTTTGCATGCACAGGAAGTAGACCTATCTACGTCCCCTGTTGTTACATCTCCTGTTTCTGCCCATCCAACACTGGTAGTTTCATCTCAAGACTCTGTTTATTTCAAGAAAGAGGGTACTAGACCTAAGGTGATCACTAGGGCCCAAAAAGCTCAAAGAAGTCGCTCAGCCCAAATGAAAACCCCAAGAAAAGAAAATCAGTGAACAGCCTTTGCCTACCCAACAAAAGACAGGCTATGGGTATGGGTCATCTTAATGTCCCTGAGCCGCCTTCCCCTCTCCCGTCCCCGGAGCAAGCTTTTGCACCTGAGATGGCGGGAGCTGCCCTGGCTGCAGTGGGAAGCAAGGATTTCTGTCAAAAATTGGAGGACTTAGTAAGGGTGGTCACGTCCTCCTGATGGTGTCACTTACTAACTTGGAAAAAAGATTGGTCACTTTGGAAAAGCTGTGTATGGGCATCAGATCAGTAAATTCCCATGTGCGCTCAAGTCCTCCCCCAGCACCAACCACTGCTTCGATAGTCCCCTCAAGTACTACAGACCAGCATAGAGTCACTGGGTTTCCACTATGTCCAGGTAATCCCCCTAATGCTAATGTTTCCTCAGCTACTAGTGGAAAGCCTGCTGAGAATACACATTTGAAGTTTCCTCCTGGTGGGCTGGTGCCTCCAAATAGGAACTGCAATAATGGCCAGCAACAGGGACTTCGAACCCTGAACATGTCACATCTAACTTTGATCGTTCCGCATTAAGTAAAGAGCTAGCCAATCAACCTGATGATGGCCCAAGTGCAACAGAGGGCAGATAGAGGGGGTCTTAGTGCTCCAGGTACATTCCATTTGTTGTCAGAAGCTAATCCATTAACTGTAGTTCTAATAAACATTCCCACATTACGTCAAGGGGAATTTGAGCATTGGTCAACTTTGCGTAATAGATCCCTTAATTTTCTATCTGGGAGGACTGGCCTGTGAAACAAGCTCTTTTTCAATTTGAAGATGGCCGGTAGGATAGACTGGGTGGGTAGCTCTGTAAAATCTTTGGAGGCGGATTGCATTGTTCTCTCCTTTGCTACACCACTGCTGGGTCGTACAATTCTCAGTAGGGTGGCTTTTCTTCGAATAAAGTCACAGGGGGTCAACATAGTACCTTTGGGTTTTTTCTACAGGCCTGATAGAGTTCCACAATCATGTGTGAGGGTTCCTGATGGTCCTTTGTCACATTCTGGATATTCTATACCAGTTAGAAACTTTTACTAACCACTTTGTAATCTAGATGCGGTTGACTGACTGTCTACTCCCACCCCTTCACAGTGTGATATCACAGTGGTCACTAGAAATAACCTGTGTGTGGGACCCCCCGAGGGGCAAATTGACAGCTTTGAGCCTCATCTCAAAGCTTCTAATATAGTATCTAATTGTCCCTCAGGCCCAACTTATGGTAGTTTAGATACTATTTTGCCCAGGATAGAAGAGATATCTGTCAGTGCTAGAATTAATCCAACTACCACAGGAGTGTTGTTCACTCATAGAAAAGATTTATCTGACATTAACATCATCTCTTGGAATATTGCTGGGCTCCCTGAAAAGGTCACAAACTCAGTATGGGTTGAATATATAGAAAAAACAGATATTATCTGCCTTCAGGAAACTTGGGCGTTGGAACCTGTTCACATTCAGGGCTATTTGACTTTTAATACTACGGCAGTAAGAGGTTTAGGAGGCAGGCCCAAGGAAGGACTGTGTATGTATGTATCCAACTCATTATGTTTGGACAGGATTTTAACTAAAGGGGGGAATTGTTATCATCAGATCGTTCAATTTTCAGTAACAAGCACAAAAAGAATCCTCATGGTGAATTTTTATAATAATGTTCCTGTAGAGAATCTGGGGGCTGAGTTCTCTCGCATTGCTGAGACCCTGGATGCTATTTGCACCCTGACTACTGTGGACTCTACTATTTTATGGCTGGGGGACTTCAATTGTGCATCATGTAGACCATTGAGTTAAAAAATCTGCGGGTACCCGATTGATCATTGTCATCCTCTCTTCTGAACTCCGCACCTAACTTAAAGGGTTTATCCTCTATCTCTCAAGCCGCTGCCATCGATGCCTGGCTCGCTGGAGGCTGCGACACGGTAGCCCCATTACGACGGATATCAACCAGAAGATCCAAGGAATCGAATCAGTGGTAGGATGTCCGGACCTTCTCCTCCCAGGACCTGAAGTATACTGGTTTGGCAGGAGGGCCACCATCAGTGTGCTGACTCAATGCATGTTCCTTCTCAAGTGTTCTAGATGTCATCCATTATGCGCAACATTGGTGCTTGTGCGTTGACCTTGACAACAAACAACGTCCACATCTTTGTTTTCTTTGACATGGGGGTCCTTTGCATTAATGTACCAAACAACTGTGGCACTACTCTAAGGATTTTATCTACCAGGAATTCTAACTCACTATCTGTGAATTTTGGAATCTTCTTAGGGGGCATGGTGATGGGTGGTGGTGGGGAGTGATGTGTGTGCGAGGATGCAAGTGAGGGTGGGTGGGTGTCAATTTTGCTGGGTGCATGTGAGAGTGCTCTTGGAGAGGTGCTAATGGTGTGAAGGTTGTGTGATGGGTGAGTTGTGAGTGTGTCTGTGGTTGCTGTCTGATGGTGTTCTCTGCTTGCTGATCTGTGGAATTTGCAAAGGATCATGGTAGTGAATTTGGCCTTTATATAGGTGGAGTTGTGGGTGTATCTTTGTTCCATGTTTTTTTTTTAAATATTTATTGACTTTTTCATTGCTTGTTAGGTCCTTTTTTTGTATTTTTTCCTTTGTGTTTTTTAGACATGAAGGAGATGTTCTTCTGACTGAGACGAACACCGCTGTTGGCTCGTGCGGGCTTCTCAGAGTATTTCATGCTGACTTTCTTCTGTGTTTCATACGCGTTGGTCGCAGAGATCTCTATTACTTTAGGTCCCTGTTTTCTGTGCATGTTGGTCATGCAGCTTGATCTTCGTGCGAGTCAGTCTGGTTCACATGCATTACATCGTACTGTGCTGGTCGGACATCGCGGGTACATGTCGGTCAGGTTCATTCCGGGTGCATGTCGGTCGGTGCAAATTGCGTCCAGTTTCTGGGTGAATCACTGGTTACCGTATGGCTCGTTCGTACAGCTTGTATTCCGCATGAGTCGGTTGTACGTCACGGGCGTTGCATCGTACTACACAGGTTGTACGGCACCTTTACGTGTCGGTCGGACTCCGTTCCCGGTCCGTGTCGGTCGGTTCGATTTCCTGCCGGAATTGAAATCGGCCCCATAATGTAAAATTAAATAAAACATACATATATACAAAATATAATATATATATATATATTTACTTAATAATATTAATAAATAATTATTTTATTACATTAGAAATTGTTAGAAATATATTAAAAATTATAAATACATATATATATATACACATACACCAATAACATAAATATAAAAAGAAAATATATTAAAATATTTGTAATCTTTTTAAAATACATTTTACACTACATTAACTAAAACAGTAGCGAAAATATTGGATAGTGGAGGGGTAAAAATTACTATTCCCACTCCAGTGAGTGAAACAGTAGGGAAAGTGTTGGATAGCGTAGGGGTAAACATTACTATTCCCACTATAGAAAGTGCAACAGCAAGGAAAGTGTTGAATAGCGTAGGGGTAAAAATTACTATTCCCACTCCAGTGAGTGCAACAGTATAGAAAGTCTGGATAGTGGAGTGGTAACATTACTATTACCACGCCAGTGAGTGCTACAGTAGAGAAAGTGCTGGATAGCATAGGGGTAAAATTACTATTCCCACTCCACAGAGTGCAACAGTAGGGAAAGTGTTGGATAGCGGATGGGTAAATAATACTATATCCACTCCAGTGAGTGCAACAGTAGGGAAAGTGTTGGATAGCATAGAGGTAAAAATTACTATTCCCACTTCAGAGAGTGCAGCAGTAGGGAAAGTGTTGGATAGCATAGGGGTAAAAATTACTATTCCCACTCTAGAGAGTGCAACAGTAGAGCAAGTGTTGGATAGCGGAGAGGAATCATTTACTATTCCCACTCCAGTAAAATAATTAAAAATAATTAACAAACAATAAAGTAATTTAAAAAATAATTCCTCCCTCCATATTCCCCCATAAAAGTCACCACCAATGTTGTAAAACATAACACTACTAAGATAATTAATTATTCATTAATAATTTAAAATCAACAATGAATAGTATTTGAATTCACTCAATTAGCAGTATAAATCAATTTAATATAAATGGTATAATAATTTATTTCATAAAAATATAGAAATTAAATTACTTCCCAGCCTACTCCCCTATCAACACACAACCCGGTCTTAACAAAATCACACAAATAACATAATTATTAATGAATTAATAATTATTAATCTCAATTAATAAATAATTAACAATATATTATTTACCACAGTTTACAATGTACATTTTTACATACATAAATAATAAATAATAAAAAATGTAAATAAATTAATTGTTATTACATTACTTCCCACCGTACTCCCCTGTAAACCCACAACACGCTCCTAAAAAAATAACACAATTGACATATTTACCAATTATTTATTAATAATTAACAATCAATTAATAACTAATAAATAATAAATCATTTACCAAAATTAACACTAGAAAATATTAAATACGTAATATTAATTAATTACAATGATTAAATAAATAATTATAATTCAATTAATTCCCACCCTATTACTCTATGAAACCACAACCCGCTCCTAAAAAATAACACAATTAAGGTATTTAAAAAATAATTAATTGCAACCAATTAATAAGTAATTGATGATTAATTCATTACCACAATTAACAATATACATTATTAAATATAAAAATATTAATAACATATTTATTAATTAATTATAATTAAATTGCTTCCCACCATATTCCCCTATAAACTCACAACCCGCTCGGAACTAAAACGTAAAATATAATAAATTATTTCCAAAAATTATTATTATATTTACTATAATTAAATTACTTCCCACCATATTCCCCTTTCAACACACATCCCGCTACGGAACTAAAATGCAAAATGTACTTTAAAAAAATGTAATAACTTCTACAAAATTTTATACATATATTAAACAAAATACAATACTTGAGAACACATACGTTTAAAAAGACATACTAAAATACATAACGCTAATATAAACATCAATATTGTTCACAACAAACGATATTATTGACTTCGATATTAACAAAAACAATATTTCTTTCCTTCATGTCGATATTCTGGTGACCGATATTCTTGATGTCGATATTCTCTACCTTCGATATTTCCAACTCAATATTTATGTACTTCGAAAATAAAAACTTAATATTATGGCTGTCCACCCCGACGAATACCATGTAATTTGCAGACAAAAGTTTCCTGATAGCTCATACTAGCATCCGTCTGAGTGCATTGGGAATACATTGCAAAAAGTTCCCTGTCATAATTCATACAAAGTCAAATGTGGTAGTATCTACTAAGTAGTATTACAAGCTAAAAGTCTGGGTATGGACATTGCCAAAATAAGCAGAACATCTTAAACTGTATTTGTAAAGAGCACCTTCAAAAGTAGGCATCTTGGCACTGAATAACAGATGTGTATTCTTCCCAACTCAATGGTACACTTTGTATCTACCTCAGATAGATGAAAGGCTGAGTGGAACCACTGGGATTTGAACCTGTGACCATGAGTTTGAACAGAGGCCCCTGCAGTAGACACATTAGTGCAATAAGCCACCACAAGGAAATCCGTGGCGTAGCTAGGCTTTGTGCCACCCGTGGCGGTCATTGCTTTTGCCGCCTGTGGTGGCAGAATGTAGGGGTGGGGGGTACTGGCAATTCCTGTTTTTGCAGCGAAGGCCTCAGGTATGGAGGGGAGTACGCCACCCCCAAAACTCGTGCCACCTGGGTCAGACGCCACTGGAGGAAATCATGTAGTCAATTTAGAGGCCACACAGCAAAAGGTATCCTCACTAACATGTGCATTTATATAGATATCTAGGCATCTCTAGGGCCCATTACTTCTCGATATAACTCAAGCAAAATATCTAACAGCTCTCCACTGTGTGGTAGAAACATTTATCGGGGTGTTTACAAACTGTCTGTATTAATTCAGTGTAAATAATTTACATGACTTTGTCTCATATTGCGTTTTCAAATGTTTAGTGCACGATTTTCCCTGCAGGAAACAGGCTTTCTACGTTTATGGTTGTAGGCGAAGGTGACGAAGCCCTGCTCACTGAAAGCTAAGCTGCATTTTGAAATAAATACAGCATATAATCTCAGTGGCTGTCCTTGGCTTACATAGTTAGGACAGGTCCTATACCTTAGGTAAGTCCACAAAGCGGAAATAAGTAGTTCATCATCCCGAATCAAAAAACACACAAGTTGTCAAACTGTTTGAGATGGAGTTGGAGACCCGCAGAGCACAATGGACTGTCACTTAACGCACAGCAAGGCTTTCCATTTTAGCCCTTTATGAACAGTGCAATGCCACAAGATCTCATGGTATTTACTGTCAACCCAGGTGACATAAGCTCTCCATCAGCACCTGCATCTCACATACTTGTTGCCAGGCAGGTGCTTGCTGATTTTGACTTGTAGAGGTCTTCTTTCCATTGTGGCCTGTAATCCTCTGTATGTAGTGAGGCAGTCTCACCGGCTCACAGAAGGTGGATCTTCATTGTCTCGCCGCTACTGACAACTAAGGTACGAGTAATACACCAAACACTTCAAGGTGAACTAACATAAAATTAGCCCACAAAAAATGTATACAAATCAAATCAGGTGTTTGTTAAGCGTAACTACTCACCAATAAGGGTCTCAAGGTGCTGGGGGGTGTGATGGAGGTTCGCAGGTTCCAGTCCATCAAGGAGGGGGTCTGTCGAAAAGCCAGGTTTTTAGGTTTCTTGCGAAGATGGGGAGCAATGTTATCTGTCTGAGGTGGAGTGGAAGGTCGTTCCAGGCTCTGGGGTGCGTGGATTAGGAGTCGGCTGTTCAGGTATGCTGGCCCGGTGTTGTGGAGGGCTGTGTGAGCTTGGTTTAGCATCGTAAAGGTGACTCTAGCTTCAATGGAGAGCTAGTGGAGTGTACGCAGCTGAGAGATGTAGCAGTGTCTTGGCAGGTTGAGGACCACTCTTGCGGTGCCGTTTTGGACGTTCTATAGCTTGCGGGTGAGGTTTTTGTTTATTCTGGCAGAGAGTGCTTTGCCGTAGTCGAGCCTGCTTGTGTCCAGGGCATGAGTGACGGTCTTTCTGTGTTCGAGGGGGGTCCATTTGAAGGTCTTACGTAGGAGGAGTGGTTTCTAGATACATGCTGTTTCCCAATCTGCAGGGGCTTCACTCCTTTCCTGTGGAACCTTCCTGCGTCAACCCCTCTTGGATGCTCCCTGGCAGTGCCAGGACTGGGTGGATGGTCAGCAGCAAATGCAGAGCAGGAAAAATAAATGTGGGTCTGTTGCCAGAATCCATCACAAAGCTTTGCCTCTGGAGTGCTCCTCATGTCAGACCCCGGGGGCTGGGGGGCGGTATTAGGAAGCACTACTATGACTTTTGTTACAGGGGCCTGATATTCCAGCACTGCTGCAAAACTGCCCCCCAGTAATAAAACTGCCCCATAGATATAAAACAGCTCCCACTCTTCTAGCTCACCGGGAAAATGCCAAGTGCCTGCTATGGCCAGTCGGGCCCTGACCGTGGGTTGCACCTGCTATTATTTCGGCTGAAGTACATCCATATCACCATCACAAAAGCAATAGGATGGTAGAACCCAACTGCTGCTCTGAGAGCTCACTGGATCATGCGAAGGAGCTCTGATAGCAGAGGCTGTGTGCAGTAACATAAGCTTCAGACAAGTAAAGTTTTCCCAGCGCTCTCAAATTAATTCACATAGAATTACGTTGTAAATGATCTACCTCTTTCATTATTTTCCAAGTATTATGTACTTTTCATTGCCTCTGCCAACACGATTTTCGTGCTGTGGGGTATAGCAGCAGAATTTGTCAGGGCTACAATAACAAATAAATACGACTTTCAGTCATCCCAAATGTAACAATGGCTGCAAATGACGTCACCCAAACCAATTTGGTCAAATCACTACGTTGTGCAAGAGATCACATTATCGTGGAGTATCAGAAAAGACTTAGGGGTCTATTAGGATGGCGGACGGACTTTAGTCCACCTGCCACCCTAGCAGTGCTGAGACCGGCAGCCAGTGGTGCTGCGGTCCCGCACCGGCAATTAGGATGCCACCACCAAGGTGGCATCCCCCATCCACACAATTATGGTGGGCGGTGCTCACAGCACCGCTTGCCTCAATACTGTGGATGTACCTTGTGCATTAGCAGCACAAGGTGACAGGCACTGCGCGGTGCCTGCCACCTTGTCCACGCCAATGTAGGGGGGTACCATAGGTACCCTCCATTGTCCCCCCACCCCCCTACACTCCAGGGGCTCACAACTGGCCCACTCATGCAGAAACTGCATGCCTTTCCATGGCGGCAACGCCGCCATGGTAAGGCATATCTCCACCTGCATTTTAATATGGATGGCGGTATCAGCATATTTAGCCCCTTTTCCGCCAGGTCGACTCGTCGACGGGCTGAACACCGGCGAACAGTCTTTCGGTCCGCCGGTGTCCCCCCGCCATCGTAATATGGCAGGGAGAACGGTAGGTGGGTGGTGAGTAATGGCCGGCGGATCGCCACTGCCATACGTGTGGTGGCAATCTGCCAGCTATTCTAATAGACCCTATAGTAGCATTGTATCCTTATCATCGGAATAAACCTATATGCCAATGGCGCATTCCATTAAAAAACCAAGAAGACAAAGAAACCAGTAAAGTATAAATGTGACCAAAGATAGAAAAGAAAGTCTATAGATTCACCACCACTGTGAAAGCTATCATTCTAGTGCCTGCTTACCTAAAATAAAGTAATTCGAGACTCGACTTTTAATCAAGGGATCTCCAAACATCTAATTGCTCAACTCCCTAAAAGTGCATCAAAACCCTAGCTATTAACTCTAAAAAGGATCATTCAATAGACTTCCACATATCCTAATTACTCAAACTCGTCTGATATCTGCTCACCCTATTCATGCAAATATAAGATCACTGATAGGGCCTAGAGTAGTGATCTTATATTTATACTTCACATTGCTTTTCAGAGACTGGACACTCGATTTTAATAAAAATACCCTGCACTACCCTGCACTTGTATGATAGACTGCATGAATAGGGTGAGCAGATATGAAGATCTCGCCCCCTAAATAAATTAATAATTCTTTGGGGAATCGCATTTATTGTAAGTGCGTGACAATCTATATCACATACATCTAACACTCCCATACTACCTTAAAATCATCCAGTCAATTCCGTCGTCTGAGGTGGGGGGTGAGGAGGTAGGAGATAGATAATGGGAGAAGTATTCATCCTATATTTACTTCTTTTAGTTTGGTGAGGAAATCAAACTTACAAGCTCCTGTCGACCTGAAAGTTGTAGGCTACTGTATGTCTATTACACAAACTAAGTAAAACATTCAAACCGTAACAATTATTTGTAATGCCCTCCAGGTAAACATGGGCCCCTACAAAAAAGTGCTTCATATTTATTTTATTTATTTATAGTCTTGTGGTGGAGGTCAGTGACCTTGCAAGGATGGGAGGCATTTACTAAATATTTAACTCAGTTGTCTGTAAATATTGGATAAAAGTTAGCTTATGTCAGGTCTATTGCTTACAGAAAGCAGATGGTAAGCGTTCGCCTTGATACTGCTTTGTTTATAGAACCAATAAACTACAAACTGTAGAGAAAGCGACCTTTCCTCTTTGTTTACCTAAGGGATTGCATAGGCTGATTCCAAAAATAGAATGACGCCACATGAGCCTGCTGGAACTTTTAGTACCTTTAAGAAGAACAAATAATGCATTTACCCACAGGAGTTGGTTTCCACCTGCACCACTTTTAAATTCATAAACATACCAGGATTGACTTACAGGTTTTTGTCACGTCCTACAAGGATTTGAAAAATGTTATAAAGATAGTAGGTATTGTAGAGACCTTACATGTCATATTAAACCCACCCAATGGAAACACCCTGAATGTCTCAGTGATTTGAAATAAACCCCTTTCTAGTAATTCAAAATGATTTCAATCATCCAAATTTATTTGCAGAGATTTAGTAGCCAGTTATATTTACTTATTTATATAAATGCTTCTAAAGCGCAGACTTCGTCTTAATATTCAGATGAGCCTATAGGAATTCAGGGGCATATTACCAACAACTAGCGATAATTACCGCTATGTTGGCTTAGCGGCAATATTTTTATCGCCGAGCTGCGGCGATTTTCATCGCTTAGGAACCTTGCTATTATCAAGGTTTATCTCCTAAGCGATAAAAATTGGCCGAAATGCATGAATATCGCTGAAAAGTCAGCGATATTCATGCATTACCTAGCTAATGCTCTTAGCCATGTTATCCACCCACCATTGGATAACATGGCTAAGAACTGCTCAGGCTCAGGTGTTAGCTTTTGGAGATAATCGTGCTTAGCGCGAATATCTCCAAAAGTTGGTAATAGGAGACAGCGATGTTTGCGACTGTTTCCAGTTGCTAACATCTTGGCACGCCCACTTTGCATGTCATTAGCGATAAATATCGCTGACATGCAAAGCGGGGCCCAAGATGGTCGCTATCTCCTACTAGCTGTCGCTAACTGGTGTTAGCGACAGCTAGGTAATAGGGTGATAATTTTATCTCCGCTTTCTTGGCTTTTAAAGCCAAAAAAGCGGAGATAAACCCCTTTGATAATATGCCCCTTAGTTCTATTTTTAGGTCTGGCATTAGGCAAGATTATTTCAATGGAATGCTAATGCCACGCCCTGCCATTCCGAAAACGCAACTTCATGGAGACCATAGGTCGAGGGCGTAGGTCATATCTTCCCATTCCTTGCCAACTGTGACCATTCGTACAGCCTTCTAGATCAACCTAACCGTGAGGGACCCTCTCACGGATGTTGGTACATCTAGAACTGCTCCCCCTATGCCCCAGGAATTCAGCAGATTCAAATGACCTGTGTTGATCATCACACCCATCCTCAGTTGGCAGAGGGGAAGGGCACAGAAACCTTTGGGGAAAACTCACATTGCCAGTACCAACCTTGAGTCCAACCACTGGAGAAGGAGAGCAAGGACTCAGACTCTGGCTTCTAATATAGTTTGAAACAGGATACATTCCTCATGACTGTCTCCCCATGTTTCTGGGCAGAGATCATAGTTCCCTTCATAGTTGTCACTCTCCATGGTTCAATCTCAAATGGCAACAAAAACTTGCTGCCCCAATGACAGTTCTTGACGAGGTCCAAATCACCAACTTGAAAATGTCTTGGCCCCTCTTTTCCTCGACATGCTATCAATCTTTTCCTGGTGCCGCTGCAATGCTGCGGCTGCCTTTTTGCTGAAGTGTGGAACATTTCCCAATATGATGAATAGTGTCACCCACCATCTGACTCATACACATAGTGCAGGGGGACACGCCGGCCGTGGCATGTGCAGTGAGGTGGTACTCACAAAGGGAGACATAGTGCGAGCACTCCCTGGTACATTATGACTCCAGGACTCTAATTTTCCCCGGAAGATTACAGCATCTAACCCTACAATGGGACTAACAGTACTTCGTCTTTCTTCTGTCCTGAAGAGGCCTGACATTTCTGAGGTAAGAATAGAGAGGAGAACACTATTCCTCATGTGTGTATAGCCCACAGACTGTCTCCATTATGTAATGTTTACAAAGTAAAGAACACAACCATATTCAAGTAGGCAACAGGAAGACTGAAAAAAACAACTTCCTAGTTGGTACCTTCGGTGTTGAAGCTTTTGTTTTTAAATATGTTTTATGTATGTACAACTTTGTGTGTTAATTGTCCCTTATATACGTTTTGCTTATTTGGTTTATTTGTGTATATTTAATATGTTTGACTACACTAGAGAACCCAGGTACTCCCGTAGGAGTGAACGGTTATAAGCCTAACTGAATTGTTAAAATAAATTTGTAGAAATTGTGCAGAAAGTCCCAATGATTAATTAGTGTAATCTTTGAGCAACTAACAAGATACTAATGTGTTCCAGCATTACACTACTTTTTCATTTGTATAAGGTTAAATACAGGCTATGCGCGGTAATTTGGGCCAACTACTATAATTTGTCATTTGGTCGCTTGAAATGCCTCCTCTTGGGCAAGCCCTCAGTCCCAAACCGCATGCATTTTGATCAGTTCTTGAACCAGGACTGTGAGAATTGTCAAATTTGGAATAAATCGGCCACAGTACGTGACCATCCCCAAGAAGCTGCGGACTCCTGTAATGCTGGTGGGCAGGGGCTTGATGGGATGTCTTGAACTTTTGAGGGATCTGGCATGACCCCACTTTCAGAGAAGGAATATCTGAAGAAGATAATCTCTCTTTGGAGGAAGGCACACTTTTCACGATGTAGGGTGAGACGGTGCAGAGCGGGAATATCGTCGTAAAAATATCGACTAACCTTAATATCGCCGCAGAAATATCTACAAGAAGAAATATCGATGTCAAAAATATAGTTTGACCAGAATATCGACAGACAGGTAAGTAATATCGATAACATTAATATAGTTGTAATAAATATAGTTTACAAAAACATAGTTTACAAAAATATCGTTTTTTAAATAATTATAAGTAATGTAGTGTTTTTAATGAGTATTGGTTTGTCAAAGTAGTATTTTTTGTAGCATTTTATTAGTTAATAATGTATTTTATGTTGAATTTAGTGTTAATAGTTCTGTAACGGGTTGTGGGTGTATAGGGGAGTAGGGTGGGAAGTAATTTAAATATAATAAAATAATTGATTAATTAATGTGTTAATTGAATATAAATAGTGTAATAAATAATAGTTAATTAATTTCAATTAGTTAATTGATTAATAATTATGTAAATTAATTATGTTAATTGTTTAATTAATTTTAGGTGTGTGTAGTGGAATTTTTAAGTGAAAATGTAGTGAAGTAATTACTTTTTAATTGAATAATTATTTCATTAATGATTAATTAAATAAAAATAAAGATTTGTTCATTTTTAAACGAGTAAATACATTTAGTAATTTTTACCCCTACACTATCCAATGCTTTCCCTACTGTTGCACCCTCTGGAGTGGGAATAGTAATTTTTACCCCTACGCTATCCAACGCTTTCCCTACTGTTGCACCCTCTGGAGTGGGAATAGTAATTTTTACCCCTTCACTATCAAATGTTTTAACTAATAATATATTTTATATTTTAATTATATGTATGTATTATTGTTGTTATATAAAGTAATGTGTTAAATATATGTATATGTACACATTTATTAAGTTTATAATGAAAAAGTGTAGTTAATTTGTTTTAAATAGTCAAAAAATAAAAGTAATGTAATGTATTTTGTTAATAGTACTTATATTTATTTATTATTTAATGTAATTTAAATTAATTTAAAAAGTCGATATTTTTTACATCTATATTTATTACAACAATATTTTTGAGTAGATATTTATGTACTTACCTGTTTAAGTATAGGGTGTCGATATTTTTGTAAACAATATTTTTACAACTATATTTTTGTCAACTATATTTTTGTAATCGATATTTCAACACCCTACCGGGTGAGACTACTGTCCTGTAATTGTGTGAATGTTGCCCTCAAATTGTCAAGATAACTCCTTCCTGGCCACCTAATACACACCCTTGATGGAATCTTGAAAAACGTATGCTGCAACTGACAACCTAAAACTGTGGTGTGTACCTCCCCAGGCTGACATGGGTGGAGAAAGTAGTTATGGGCCTTGACTCTGGAACAGTAGCAGTTTATGGCATCCTGTTTGGAGATCCAGCTTGGAGAACCATCTCAAGCCGCTCACTCCTGCCACAATCGCATCCACAGTGGGCATCAGGTGGCATTCATGCATAATGGCTATGTTGGGGAGATACATGTCCATGTAGATCCTGACTTCACCGGGTTGTTTAAGCTTGCAAGCAACCACAATTGGGGAGACTCAAGGTGTAGGACCTTACCCCCCCTCAAGGATATTCTCCTGCTCCAGTTTTCTCAGTTCCTCTTCCACCTTCAGGCGCAGATAGAACAACTTGTCGATGTCGCAGAGCGCATGGCTGAATTTTCTCGTCTATGTGGAGGTGGATGAGACGGTCCTTAAGGCACCCAATGTCGTAAAATAATGGTGAGAATTCAGCCAACAGATCATCTACACTCCTTAGGCGTATACTGAAAGCAAACAACACTAGATGCAGTCATTTCGCCACCTGGCAGCTCAGCAGCATCTTCGAGCCATTCTTGGTAACGTACACCTTGCCAGACGCCAAATTGGAGTCATGTGAAATCTATGTTGTAAAACACCTCTGCCAATGGTAGTGGTGTCGATAACCCATAGGCATACACTTGAGTGGCACTAAGGTGCAGGACAAGCTGTAATGGGAGAGTGTTACGTATAGACTGTGCATGAATGTTTATTGAAGCTCCTGTGTCGATTAAGGCTTGGATGTGGTGACCTGACAGGGGTACTGTGCACTTTGGGATGCTCCATAGAGGATATTCTCCAGGCAGCATGGCATGTGTGACATGCCCCAACCCATCCACATCACCATCATTCATAGCCATGTCATCTTTGTGAGTCACTGGCATCTGAATGGCATTGACAGACCTCAGTTTCTGGGCCTTGTGATGCGGTCGAGGTGCATTCCTTAGTTAAATGATTTAGTTTGTTGCAGGAAGAACAACTCTTTCCCTTGGCAAGGCAAGGCCACTGATGAGGGTAGGGTCTTCCACACATGTAACACACCGTGGAACGTGCCATGGGTTTGGGGCAGGACTTCTTCTTTTCTACCCCATGGTTGCCACCGCATTTACAGGTTGTGTCTTTACTTTTTATTGTAGCGCCGCTTCCATGTGAGCAGCTTGCACTTTAGAAAGTTATTTTGATCATCCCATCGTAAGCATGTCGTCCATGGACACAACTCGGACCTGTCAAATGTCTTCCTAGTGTTTGACAGACACGCAACCTTGTATGAACTGGGTGTGAATCTCATCATCAGCATCGGGCAATGTACAGGCAATAAGAAGTTCTTTTAGTCGAGCATAAAATGTGTCAACTTACTCTTCTGGAAGCTGCCTGGCCTGGCAGAGGAGAAAACATTCATAGACAGGATTCACCAGTGGTTCAAAGTGTGCGGTGAGGGCTAATTTCAGGGTAGCGTATGTGAAGGGCAGGCCGACCTCCACAACAGACATTGCCAGCTTTTGAAGGGTTGCACCCCTTAAATGTAAGAGCTTGGGGCAACGCCTGTCATTATCTAAAGCCACTGCAGCGAAGTAGTTCTCAAGCCTCCCCACCCAGTCCTTCCATCAGTCAACCTGCAATGACAGGGGCCCTCCACGATAAATGGTTTAAGTACTGAATCCATCATATACAGCCTTGCTGCCAAAGACCAGGAAGAAGAATCATCGTAGAGCAAACCACCATACGGAGAGCACACACCCTGGACAGGAAGTTGAGTTTTCTGTCCACAGGAAGTAAGGAGTCGCACAGGAAGAAACAAACCCCTCCAGCAACAGACAGCATAAAAACAGCCTCTCCAGTACACAGAGTGACGTACAGGCAGGAATCAGCATGGTCAGGCCGACAGGAAAACAAGCCACGCCTCCAAATGCCCTGGTTCAGGCATGAGCAGCCTGCCTTCACTGGCATGAGCAGCTGCTGACGGTGACCAAAACAGGCAGGAAAGAGCGACCAGTTCAAGCCACAGAGCTGCAGCCAACTCACCACAGGGACACTACATGGTCAGGCAGTTTGCCATACGCGGTGTGAGGATCTGCACGACAGCAGGAGCCAGAAGACTAGGAGCAGCAGGAGATGCTACGCAGTGGCAGGTTAGAGGGCAGATTGCATCTCCATCAGCACGGGACTCACCACACATCCAGGAATGCCCAGCGAGATGGGCACGGGGTGCACAGACAGGTAATGGACTCCCGCTCATCATCAATCTGTTGTGTATGTGGAAGCCTGCGGTGTGTTAGGTGCTGTGCAGAATTGAAGGCACATGGACACCAGGAGACAGCAATTCTCTATGACCACAAGGTCCAGGGCCAGAGGTCTTTTATTACCTTCCCCAAACACCTCATGGCCGCTACATTCACATTTTACCAACTACTTTAAGTAGGTGGTAACCATTCGCAAATGGGAAGGGGTCCCTTCGGACCCCTTCCCTTTTGTGAATGTTTGTTACAGCGTAATTTAACCCCTTAAGTGCTGCTGACGGCCAATGGTCGTCAGCAGCGCTACCTCCCCAGTGCTGCGCACGACCATTGAACGTCCATTCAGCACTAGTTCTAATGGACAGCGCTGCACTGGGGAGAAATGTTTACACGCAGCTAAGGTGTTAAGAGCAGGCAGTGGTCCCAGGGACCACTGCCTGCTCTTAAAAGATGAAAAGAAAACTTTTCCTTTTACTTTTTGTAAAGCATCTCGTTATCCTTTTAGGAAAACCGGATGCTTTACAAAAAAAAAGATTGCTTTACTTAAAAGCAATCATGGACATGGTGGTCTGCTGACCTCAGCAGGCCATCATCCCCATAATTTTTGCGATTCCTAGGGGGTCACCTAATAATAATGAGGTAGAGCAAATGGCGAACCCCTAGGAATCGCTATCTGAAACTCTTTCGGCCTCATGAATCAAGGTATTTAGGAATCGCAAACGGTGCGATTCGATAAAATCGGACGTTTGCGATTCCTAAATACCTTTTTAGTATGCATCAATCATTTTTGGAAAATTCGCTATTTTTAGTGATTTCCAAAAATGCGATTGCTTCTAAGGAATCGCAAATTTGCGATTCCTTAAAAGCAATGCATGATTGTTTTTAAAATTGCGAATTCGCAATTAGGGGGGGGGCAAATTACCACGAGGGTGAACCTCGTGGTAATTTGCGAAAAAGGTTTAAAATGCTCAAATCAGCATTTTAAACACTGTCATGTTACAGACACACATGTCCTTAGGACATGTGTGTGTGAAACATCCATTTTAAAATACATTTCAGGGGTGCAGGGGGGGTCCCATGGAATGCATCAACATTTTGCTAATTCTAATTTGCGAATTCGCAATTCCCATTGATTCCTATGGGCCTTTTTGCCCATAGGAATCAATGGGAATTGCGAAATCGCAAATTGGAATTTGCATAATATTTGCGATTCGGTAAAAATTGCGATTTTTACAGAATCGCAAATATTATGCACTTTCATTCATGCATCTCGTTTTGCGATTCCTTATTTGCGATTCGGTAAAAATCGTAAATTAGGAATCGCAAAACCGGACTTTGATGCATGTGGCTGTTTGAGTTTCGAACATTGTAAGTTGCGATTTCCTAATTGCGATTCTCAGGAATTCACAATTAGGTATTCGCAATTTAAAATTGTGATACATGCAGCCCATAGTCCCCATAACTGCTAGGTTGGAACATTTAGCCCCTTACAGTGCTAGGGACTGATGGCCCAATTTATCCTCGATTTTTGTGCCCCAGTAATCAGGCCCTTGCTGCTTTCACTTGTCACATTTATCACAGGCAATGCCAGCAGTTGCCAGCTTGGAATTACTTTTCTAAACATTTCAAGATAGTGGCCCACATACAAATGTATAGTAGACGTCTTTTCATAGTTTTTGAAATAACGTTTTTACAAAAAGCATTCTAAGACGGTCACCGCTGCATGAGTATGTGTTTGTAGTCACAGATGGAAATCTCTGAATATTTTTGGCAACACTTTATTACAACAAACATTCCAATGTGGTAGACTGTGCACATGCATATGTGGTAGCATAAGAGCATCCATCTTTGAATGTTTTTTCATAATAAAGTTGTACAAAAAGAGTTCAAAAACAAAGAACCAGTTGCAAAACCAATCGGTACGCAGCAAATGCAGACATAGAGGCTTTTCCAATGCTTGTTTACTTCTGGATTCAGAATGAAAACATCATGTCGAGAAACCTGGTACTATCCGGGGCAGAAAATTCTGTGCCTAATAAGGCAGTAATTCTGGTTAGTGAGCCACAAAATTCCACCAGTCTTCATTGTAAAGTATTTATTTGATTTCTCTGTTAACATATTGAATATGAAAAATAATAACTTAATAAGCCTTAATAATATGTGCAGTAGAACTCACTGCCAAGTTGTGAAAAAATAGGTTCCATATTGCAAGGTTTTTCTTGGGAGCCCTTCTACAGTGCAGCTAAATGCTAACACTGCCATAGTTTAAAGATGTGCAGTCGCAACTAATATGCGCATTACTTGGAATAATCCTCATTATGCAAATTGCGAGCGTAAATTAACTTGCATATTTGCCCTAATACTTACACATGCATTATGGAAATGCAAATACCCGTATGTGCATTAAATGTGGGCTGTTGCACTTTATGAATGTACGTGTTTACATGAAGTGAACATACAACTCATAATTCTAAGCATTTATGCTCATATATTTTTGTGAGTTTTCACAGTATGGCACAGCACTACATTGTTTTCTGAGGTGCAGTATAGTAGCAATTTTGAGAGAGTTAACTAGGTATATGAGATGCATTAATAAAGTAAGAAAACAGTCTCCGCTGAAAAGCAAGAAGAGACATAATAAAGTAGTGGTTGATTGGATGGGAAAAATGTATGATGTGTTCTAATGAGTATTAGAATTGCCTCTTTCAGTGTATGTGGATTGAACAATTATATAAAAAGACAGTGTGTGGCGGCTGCCCTCAGGTGAATGCGATTGGATTTTCTTTGTCTTCAGGAGACACATTTAGAAGGCCCAAGGGCTTATCTAATGGAGCAGTTAGGTTTTACTCTATTGGCAAACTTGAGGCAGGAGACCAGGACAAGAGAGGTGGCCGTTTTGTCTAAAAGGAGGAATGTTAAGGTTATTAAAAAATAAGGAGGATCAATGGGGAAGATGGGTACTGCTGAAAGGTGTAATAAATAATCAGGTAGTCACTGTGGGTTCAATATATGGATCCACTGAAGATCATCCAGACGTTTTAGAATTTCTAGACATAGAGTTGGCTTCTTGGCCTGAACCAATTCTTCTTTGTGGGTATTTTAAAATAAATGGGGTGGGGGGCTTGGGCACAGAGCATGGGTAGATATATAAAGGACAGAAGAAGAAAGTATGCCGGGCAATTTGTAATTTGGTACAGCATAATGCCCTTGCTGATGTATGGGCATGACTGAACCGTATAGATGACAGTATCACTTTTGATTCTGCCCCACACAAGGTTTGTGTAAGACTTGATTATTTTTTTATATCTAACTCTCTGCTGTCTAAAAGCAAGATAGAGAAGTATCCCTGTTCATCCTCTGATCATAACCCGCTTGTCCTAACATTTGAATTGGCAGGATGGAACAGCAGGACATGCATTTGGACGTTTGAAAGGAAATTGCTTTTGGATGAGGGATATGTTACATATATGAATAATAATCAGATAAGTACCTTCTGGCAAATTAATCGGGGGAGCACGACTACAGAATTCACCTGGGATGCCTTTAAAGCTGGGATTCAAGGTGAAACATTAAGCTACAGTATGCATAAACAAAGGCAGGAAAGAGATTGAGTTAGCGCACTGGTTAAAGCAGTGTCAGAGGCAGAGGGGGAATTGTGTCTTGCGGTCCGGACTGGTACCCCCTTGGATACAGTACTTTTAAAAATAGTGAGTATTAAAGCAGAGATAAATGAGGGTTTTGCAATTAAGGCAGCAGCAATGTATCTGACAAACAAGGACCAGTGTCACAAATTAACCCTTTCGATGCTGATGACGAGCTCAGCTCGTCATCACCCACGGGTGTCGTGTGCTGATGACGAGCTGAGCTCGTCATGGTGCCACTAAAATGGCATTTTCCAGCACAGGGGGGGGAAACGCCCAGCAGCCATGTGGTTAAGCGAGCGGGTAGGGCATACCCTAGCGGTCTGCACAAGACAGAAACCTGCTTTAGGGCAAATTAAGGAAATACTAGATGGTCGGGGGAATAACTGCTGATTTTGAAGAAATAAGGGAGGTCTTTAGGTAGTATTGCACCAAGCTGTATAGTGAGGACCAACCAGGAGATCCTGTAGAGATTCAACAGTATCTGGGGGACGTTACTGTGCCCCTACTCGTTGAGGAGGATAGGGAGGCACTAGATGCTCCATTGACTCTTGAAGAAATCCTGGTGGCTCTTAGTAGCCTCCCTTCAAGTAAAGCGGTTGGGCCAGGCCAAATTCCTTTGGAATTTTTTAAAACCATTCAAACTTCTATACAGCTGGACTTGTTTAATTCAAACTTGCAGGCCCAGGTAGAAAAGTCAGTGCCATGGTTGTAGGCAGGCGCCGATATTATTGTGATCCCTAAAAAAGGAAAAACACCATTGGAACCAGGGTCATATAGACCTATTACCATAATGAATGCAGACGCTAAGATTTATTCAAAGGCCCTGGCTTGAAGGTTGAGTAAGAGAATAGACTAGCTAGTTAATTCTACACAACATGGCTTTATCCCTAGGAGGGGAACTGCTCAACATGTCCGCAAGGTTATAACTTTATTTGATGCCACAGAAGTCTCAGGGGACCCTATGGCTAAGTTTTTAGACGCAGAAATAGCATTCGACCGGTCTCCTAGGACTTCTTGTGGGCAGCTTTAATGAGGTTCGGAATTGGTGAAGGGTTTATTATGGGTATTCAGGCGCTCTATCAGGCCTAAGTATGGGCTGAAAATACGTTCTGTTCGCGGAATTTGCAGATTTTTGGCAAATTCGCATTCTGCGAATCGCGCAAATTTGCCCAAAAATCCGCAATTCGCAAGCTAGCGGATTTTTTTGCTTGGTCGCGCTTGAAAAACACAATCTCGTGCGCGCTGCGTTGACTTACCCTGATTCTGAGTTTGCAGAGTTTTTTCCACCCAGTTTGCGTGTGCTGCTCCATTTTGGATCTTGCTGCGTGATCCCGTGAGAGTTTTTCGACCACGAGTACGTCATTGCGGCCCACCATCTTGCACAGCGAGAGTTTGACAACGCGAGTACGTCATAAGGGCCAGCGATCACGCATCGCAGGAGTAAACAATTGCGAACACGTAGATGCGGCACGCAGCTGACTTCCGGCAGGAGATTTGAACAGCTCGCTTTTCCGAACATGCACAAATTGCAATTCTGCACAAGAAATCCACCGCAGGCAGTATAAACCTTCTGAAAAGTATGATTTCGATCAGAATACCTCCTCAGATTGACATTTGGCTGCACTTTTTTGTGCAAGGAGTCTATTTTTAGGGGGGTGGGAGGAAGGAAGTACCCCAGAGTCTCCAACTTCCTGTTCCTGTCCAGCAGGCTCCTCCCAGTACTTTGTCCATGTCCTGGTAACTTTTCATTTGGATCTGGAGCTGGAAGGATTATTTTTTGTGGTTGGTGCTGGACATTTGTATATGAGGACTTTTTGGACTTTGGATCAATTTTGAATTTGAGATTTTACAAGTAAGTTGGTGTTGTTTGGGGCATTGCAGTTGCTGCAACTACAATTTTAAAACTTTTTCAGAACTTTAAAAAAAACATATTGTGGGTAGCCACAGAATCCAGTAGGCCCAGGGTTATTCATGGGTGCATGATACAACTGTTTCTGTGAGTTTTGTTGAACTTAAATATCATTTATGTCATGGAATTTTAGCTCACTATATGTGGAATTTGTTTTTTTAATTTTGGGATGCCTGTAAAGCCACACTAGCCAGTAGGCCCAGGGGTAGTGAGTGGTGCATGGACCAAGTCTTTCTGTGGGGTGTCTTTAATTTAAACATCATTGAGGGCATGGATGGCATTGGATTGTGGTGATTTGTGTGTGTTTTTTTTACTTTTTGGGGTGTTGTTAGGGCATGGCCATGTGGGTGGGGACCATATTGAGGCCTGGTCCAGGCAGGGCCTGGCCATGTGGCTGGGGGTCAAGGGGGCATTTTGAAGCCAGGCAGTGTGCTCAGGCCTGCACCCAGTTTGCCTTCCTTTCATCCACTATGCCCAGGGGTACTCAGTGGTGCATTGACCAAGTCTTTCTGTGGGGTGTCTTGAATTTAAACATCATTGAGGGCATGGATGGCATTGGATTGTGGTGATTTGTGTGTGTTTTTTGAGTTTTTGGGGTGTTGTTGGGGCCTGGCCATGTGGGTGGGGACCATATTGAGGCCTGGTCCAGGCAGGGCCTGCCCATATGGCTGGGGGTCAAGGGGCCATTTTGAAGTCAGGCAGTGTGCTCAGGCCTGCAACCAGTTTGCCTTGCTTTCATCCATTGTGCCCAGGGGTACTCAGTGGTACATGGACCAAGTCTTTCTGTGGGGTGTCTTGAATTTAAACATCATTGAGGGCATGGATGGCATTGGATTGTGGGGATTTGTGTGTGTTTATTTACTTTTTGGGGTGTTGTTGGGTCCTGGCCATGTGGATGGCGGCCATTTTGAGGCCTGGTCCAGGCAGGGCCTGGCCATGTGGCTGGGGGTCAAGGGGCCATTTTGAAGCCAGGCAGTGTGCTCATGCTTGCACACAGTTTGCCTTGCTTTCATCCATTATGCCCAGGAGTACTCAGTGGTGCATGAAACAACTCTCTCTGTGTGTGGTCTCTCTTCTATTAATGTAAACATTGATTTTTGATTAGAATTGCAATTTTTATTTTGAGTCTTTGGGTGTGTTGTAATAATAATAAATGCCTAGTTGCAAATATTAATTGAAGCACAACATATGCAACATTTATTTAAATGATGTTCCTCTGGCTTTCTTTGCTTTTAGGTGCACAAGAGAACCACATCAGTCATCGTTCATCATCAGTGCCAGGAAGAAGTCCTGCAGCGGTGTGTGCAGCACAACGTCACGTGAGGTCACGTGTAGCCACAGACAACTCTGCAACTCGTGTACTGTGGCCTGCTGTGCTGACATCTGAAGAAGATGGGCCCAAGGAAAGGTATCTGTAGCTCCTATACCAAGAAAGTTGCCAGTGCTATTGCCAGTAACAAGGAGCAGAAGATGCAAGTGGCACCACTTACCAAGGAAACTAATGTGCCCACAGACACTTTTTTCGGGGAAAAAACTACGCCTGCAGCAGCGGTGTCCGCCGGGGACCAAGCTGGGAGCAGCACCTCTGCTTCATTGGGGTCAGTGCCACCACGCCATGTTAGGTCCAAGGCCATGAGTGCTGCAGAGGCAGCCACTTTAATTGCTCAATCACCATCGACCAGTGATGATGTTGGCTCATTGCAAGAAAGTAGCACCCAATCAACGCAGGGTGTAACTCATCTGACAAGTGTTCAACAACCACAGCCGCAACGACAACCAAAGGTGCAACTAGTAGAAGCGCAAGTACATGCCCAAGGAGAGGCGCAAGTAGAGGTGCAAGTAAAGGCACAAGTAGAGGTGCAAGTAGAGGCGCAAGTAGAGGCGCAAGTAGAGGCGCAAGGAGAGGCGCATGGAGAGGCGCAACTAGAGGTGCATGGAGCAGCACAACTGCCCACTATGCTTGTTCCCCCAGAAGTAGGGGTACATCAGGAAATTGAGATTGAAGCGGAGGTATCTTCCGAGGAAGCCACTCCTTCTGATGATTATCCAATGTCTTTCAGATCCAAAGCAAGAAAAAGGTCAAGGAGGGCTACTACAAGTTCTTCTTCAAACCCCCTTCCTTCTGATGATCTTGATGTTGATTGGAACCCACCAATGCAGTCTGAGAGTGAGGCACGCCATGAGGCGACAAAGGTAGCTAAACCTACAAGGAAGGTTCCTGCAAGGCTTTCACTTATGGGTGATGACGACGAACAAGAAGTGGTGTCTTTTGCTGCTGATGAACATTCTGACAACGACCCAGTCATCACAGCCATCATTCCTGCCCCAGCGGGCATGCAGCAGACAGACATTTTGACCCTATCCCGAATTGCTGCTGAGAGGGATGTGGGCGGCGTGGCACTGGTACCACCACCAACGTAGTTAACTACTACACCAACATGACCTACAGCTTCCATATTGTCTTGTCAGAAGGGCCGGCAGGGACCCCCATCCAGCTTGACCTCCATTACCTCAAGTAGTGGTGCTGTAAGTGCACAACAGAGTCAAATTCGGCCACACCCATCCTCTACTTTATCTGGCATTGAAAGTAGCTGCTCCACCACCACCAGAAATATCCAGTCCCCAGTTTGGGACTTCTTTAGGATTAGCAAAAAGGCGGAAAATCTAGTAATTTGTTCAATTTGTAAACAAGAGGTTAGTCGGGGTAAGATTGGTACCAACTATGGTACCGGATTCCAGAGAGGTCATCTCCAAAAACACCACACTATCATTTGGGAGGCGCACCTAAGGAAGATCCGGGAAGCCAAAAGTGCAACAAATCCAAATGTATCCATTCATATTGCCTCTGATGATGACGAGGGGCTGATCATGCAGGGGGGAAGTGAAGAAGCGACAGACATTTTTTCTGGTACACCCAGTACCCCTGGCAGCAGCACTGCAGTGGTAGCGCCCACACCCTCTACCCCAGTAACATGTATGAGGCACACTAAGAGTCTGAGAGAGACACCAATGCGAAAAAGCACATCAATGAGCCTAACTGGGTTGAAGAAGTCTGCATCATCATCATCATCATCATGTATGAAAACCGTCCAGACAACCTTTAAAAGCATGTTTTGGTCGGATGCGCCATTTAAACGCAACCACCCAACGGCACGTCTGTATAACGCAAAGCTGGCTAAAATGATAGCCCTGGACCTTCTCCCTTTTTCTTTTGAGGAAGGGGTGGGTTTTCTAGAATTTGTGGCAACAGTCTGCCCTAAATGGAAGGTTCGCAGCTGGTCCTATTTTGCCAAAGTTGCGGTTCCAGCACTACATCAAGAGGTGCTGGAGGTGATTGGGGCAGCTTTGCAGAAGAGTGCTGTTCACACTATCCACCTGACAACAGACATGTGGGCCAGGTGCTAAGCCCTTGATTACATGTGCATCACTGCACACTGCGTCTCTTTTGCAGGGGTTAGAGACAAGTTATATGTAGGTGTTGACACAGACACAGTTTTTCAAGCTACTCAGAAACATGCAACAGTAGCCATGTTTGCCATGGAGAAATCTCATACTGCACTGAACCTTTTGGATGAGTTTCAGAGTAAGGTCTATAAATGGCTGCATCCAAGAAAGCACATGATTGGTTATGTTTCCACAGATAATGGCAGTAATATAGTTAAGGCCATGCATGAGGGTGGCTATTTCAGAGTGCCGTGTTTGGCGCACAGTATTAATATTGTTGTTCAAGATTTCTTGAAAAAATAAATAAACAGTCAGCAAGTTACTGGCCACCTGCTAAAGAATCTGCACACATTTCAGACATTCTTTTAAGGCCCGGAAGCAGCTGAGGAAACTTTAACATGAACATAGTTTGCCAGTCAGAGGACTCATCCAGGAGGTGGTAACATGTTGGAACCTTCTACAAGCTTGAGCGTCTGTCTGAGCAGTGCTTGGTAATCAATGAGTATGTGTTTGCACTGGGTTCTGCTAGGAAAAACATTAGGAGGTGAAGTCAGCAGGGAGGACTGTACTTTGGGCAAAGCTATCCCATTGTTGCGCATGCTGGAGCACCACCTGAAGGCCGTGTCTTCAACATTCAAAGGTGATACTGACAAGCAAGACTCATATCAGTTGGCTGTGAGCTTATTAACCCGCCTAGTTGATAATGAAAGGCTTAAAAAATACATACAGAACAACATCACATTTGTGCCACTACTCTGGATCCACTGTACAAAAAGGCAGTGGGCAGCAAAGCATTTATTCCTTTTAATGAGGTAGATGTTTCAAAGTACAAACATTGGCTAGCTCTGTCAGCCATTTGGTTCAAAAAAGAGCTACAGGAAATTGAAGGAAGGAGCAGAAGTACTACTGAATCAGCAGGCCATCAGGCGTCAAGGTCCACTTCTGTGGCCGAAGGCAGTCATTTTCCCTCACAGCCATTACCGACACCAGCAACCGTATCATAATCCTTACCTGCAACAGGCCCAGACATAATATTGTCAGAAGCAGATTGGCTAACTCATCAAGGGCTTGCTCGTTCCAGTGATGCAAAGGCCACAGATGGTACGGAAGTGGAGCACCCCTGGATAACCTTGAGTAAATGTTGCAGGCCTATCTGGATGACCCAACAAAGGTCTTCTTTAATCAGAACCCATTGCTGTACTGGTATGGGAAAAGGCCTCAATGGCCACTGATCACCAACCTGGCTCTAAATTATTTGTCTTGCCCACTCGCAAGTGTGTCTTCTGAACGTGTTTTCAGTGCTGCTGGTGCCATTGTAATTTCAAAAAGGACCCTCCTCTTGCTCAAAAATGTGGTGAGGTTATCAATGATCAAGATGAATCAGCACTTCATACCACCAGATTACAAAATATTTGAATGCACGCAGGAAGAAGAGGACACCCGCTTATGTGATGAGAGTTTGTCCCTGTTAGATGACCTACTCCAGTCTCAATTCACAGAGTTTGAGGACGAGCTCTACTTCCCTGACACCGAGGCCTGAAAATGACTTCCTTTTTTTAGTCCTTATTCACTTTTATTCCTGTGTGTCTTTCTTTGTTTTTCAACTTTTACCACAACAAAACTCTGTTTATTTTTGCCTTGTTTAATTCAACTTGTACTTCAACTGCAGGGGCCACTACGTTGCAATTTCCAATATGCAAAATGTCCTTGGGCTCACTGTTTGCAAATATACCATGATGATGATGAGTGTTGATGATCAAAGTTAAATAATATATATTTTTTCTTTACAGTCACTCACTGGGATGGATGGATCATCATCGTCGGTTTACGGAAGAAGTATGGCCAATTCGTGAGTGGCAAACAGGTAAACCAGTCAACAACAACTACTACAGCAGAACTACATGTCTGTCTAGTCGTGGTATGGAGTGGTCGAGCCAGTGTAGTGTTGTTATGCCAGAGTCCAGACAGCAGTTCATGTAAAACTACGGTTCTGTGGCTTGCTGCATACAATTAAATTAGATATGCTTTATCTGTCTGTGTCAAAGAGGTATGCAACATCAGGTTGCTTCACTCAGTGGAGCCTGCCTTGATCGTCTGCATGGCCCTGGCCTGCTGTGTGCTAATTACTATCCTTGAGAAGGAGACTCAGAGAACGCACTTTAGAAATGATGCTTGTATGTAATACTGTCACTTCTGAAACTGAAAGTGTTATTTTTGCATTACACAGTGTACCTTATATTTTTTTCTCCGTGGTGTTTTAATATCACTTCCTGTTTTTCCATCAACAATTACAGGCACGCTTTTACCCTGTGCGATGGGAAAAACGATTAACTCAGGCTTACTATTAGCGATCCGCAATTCCACATCCACCAGTCAGGCAGTGGACAGTGTGTCTGGTCACCAAGATTGATCGACGGAGCGTCTGATGGAATGGAGGAGTACCGCGAATAAGAAGAATGGCTGGATGCATGCAACTTCCCAAATTCAACAGGACAACTACAACATACAGTTACAGTATCCTCTTAACTTCTCCTTATCTTTTAAATAATGTTATTGTTGTGAACTTCTATGAGTGTGACTCTGTGCATTTCTTTGCTCTCTGCTTCAAATACATCCCTCCAGTCATTGTATACATTTTTCTTTGCTAATTTTAAAACTAATTTAATGTACTAAGTGATTATTCTCTCTGAGGGCCGATAGGCAAGTGAAATTGTGTAATTACTGCAGCCCTGTACTGTCACATTGTTTCTTCATAGTTAGTAAGTTGTAGAAAGTACTACTTAGTTTTCAGTAACCTAACCATCCATTTAGCAAACAAGTTCATGCATGCACTTCCTTTATGTCCCTTCAAAGATTTATGGATATCTTCGTATCCAAAGATGTGTTTATCTTCATATGTTGTTTGTCCATGCTGTGTTTTTTTCCCTCTCTCCATAAAACTATGCCAAAAACCCCCATTCCCATCCAATTTTCAAACCCTAACCTCTTCCCCCGGGCTGTGTGGTTTTCATTGAGGTGTGACTAAATGACAACAATAATTCCACACACTTGCTGGGGAGGATTAGGTCAAAGCAACAGATAAATCATTCAAATCAGAATTTCATGTGCGCAATTGTGGATTGATCATCAACAACATCCTCCTACACGTGACAAATTGAATGCTTATTGCTTACACTGCTTTGTCCTTCACCTTTAATACTTTTTCTTACAGTAGGCATACTCCACGCAACTAGTACTTATATTTTGAATACTTTAGCACTGCTTAGGCTGTCGGACCACGGCACCATACAACTGGAGGCTGCTGGCTGGTGGCCCCGGGGGCACTGGAGGAGGATGCATTTGTTGCCTCCTCCTCCTCCTGCTCCCGAGCCCACAGCCGCCGATGTTCTGCACAAATGGCCTCCAACTTCCGGGCTCTGGCCCGGACAGCCATCTCCTTCCTGGTGAGCTTTTGTGGAGCATCTATATGAAGAATGATAGAAAAATACTGTAACCAATACTCTTTAACATTAACACAAACTAATTCAACAGAAAGTTGTCTCACAGTAACTCTAGCAACTTGCAAGCACAGTATAACATTTTGGCATGTATCTTTCCGCTGTCTTTGTAGGCCTGTAACATTAGTGGGAGTTTCAGGAATTCTACTAGCAGCACTATGGACTCACTACATAGTCAGAGAGTAAGAGAGTACACCAGTCTTCTTTTTTTCTCTTGTTTTGCAAAAGAAATTACTTGTACGTTAACTTGTGGTAGCCGGCATAATGCCAGCTCACTCAGCTTGCACCCAAGAAAAACAGACACAAGCCATGATGACGCAGACTCGCATTACTTTAAGCAGTACATGCAGGTGGGGATAGGGAAGCTCTTACTTTTCTATAGGGGTGTCACTGGCCATACTCGGTTACATCAAGGGCTACTGCTCAATGTAATTTATATTTTGCACTGCCCCCCAGGCCTTGACTACTACAAAAGGCCAATGAAGATATTTAATTTCTGATCATATATCCTGCTGATCACATGATCTTTGCTTATATGATGGATGACTTTAGGTGCTTTGTTGTGATAGATTGAGTGAACAACAGTGATAGTCCACCCATGATTAACGCAGCTGAAAGAAAATTATTAATATAGGGAGTGAGTGTGATACCCATAATTGCTGGAGGAAGGGACTTGACTTGATGTAATTGTCAACTATACAATGCATACACAATATATGCTGTGCTTGTAAAGCAAACTACTGTACTGTAAGTCAAGGGAGTATGTCTGAACAATCACAACTTCTAGTATTTGGATTTCCCCTGCTTTGCTACTCTGGCACGGACATGCTGTTCAAAGTAACACTCTTCATCCACTGAGCGTCTGCTCTACATACACCTCGCTATGTATGAGGAAGAAGATACCATCCAGGCTTCCAAAGTAAACTTCTATCTTTCTTCTTAATGTCTCAACTGTACCAACTTTACTTTTTCTCAACAACCACCTAACACCCTTTCCATTTTATTTGGTAAACCACCATCTTGACTTTCATTTGAGTTTCACCCTCACTGCATGGGCACGGAGCAGCCCACAAACGTCACACTGACAAGAAAATAATGTGAGGCCCAATACCTTGACAGTTTGCTTTATTTCGAGAGTCTTTTCAAAGCGCCTGTTTCTTTATTGTCCAACGTTTCAGCATGTTACCTTGATCACGGACAGGAACGCAAGCGCCCAGGTGCGCTCTGGCGATATTTAACAGGTATGTCACGTGACTGCATCTTCCAGCACTACCGTTCCCATAGTGCATTGTGCATGTTGGTCAATTGTATGCTGGCAATCCAGGGTTGTTTTTTCTGCCCCAGAGATAATGTCTGTTGCACACACACTGATGTCTTTAAGGAATCGGTTTTCAAGCACATAGGTGAGTTTAAGCCACATCGCAAATGTTCATTAAAATATTTGACTCACGGAAAGCGGCATCTGTCAGGCATGATTAAAGAGGAAATCATCCCCCTTTAAATCCCTTCCATTCGCCATTCCTTTTCACTAAGTAGCATCCCTTCATAGGTTAGAAGGCGCAAGTGAGCCAGGCTCCTCAATCAACATTAAGAAGAAGCAAAAGCAATTCCCCGTTTCTGGAGCCCCAGGCCCTAGAGGGCGGCCTCACTGCATGGGCATGGAGCAGCCCACAAACGTCACACTGACAAGAAAACAATGTGAGGCCCAATACCTTGACAGTTTGCTTTATTTCGAGAGTCTTTTCAAAGCGTCTGTTTCCTTATTGCCCAACGTTTCAGCTTGTATATATTTTATAGTCCTCATTGTGCAACATTGTTAGTAAGGAGTTGTTGGGCCCCTTTTCTCTTTGTCCTCTACCTTCAAAGCCATAATGCTGGGTCTAGGCAGTTCCCCTACAAGCTCTAAAGAGGGAGGGATTCCCTTATTTCCATTACTCTATAGAAGGTTTTACCAATGGGGTTGAGCTAGCCATCCTGGCTACTCTTGCAGGCCTTCACCTGATTTCATATTGCTATCACATAATCTTTGGACTGTGGAAAGTGTGCCAAACATTGCTATTTCAAAATTACCAGTACCAGTACCTTAGCTGTGTTATCTCATTTGATAGTTTTCCCATATCTCCCAACATTTGTACTTCTTACTAGGTGGTTTTCTCTTATCCAATTTGTAAATTTTTAATACTGAGGCAAGCCATTCTCTATGAAGCTGAGGGACTGGACGTACCCATTTCACACAGATCTCTCTCCTGGCCAACAATATCAATAGAAATAACACATTTTCCTGTGTTTTTTCTTTTCTGAGATATTGGAACCCATTACCGCGGAAATAACTAGGTCAATACTTACATTCAGATGTCTTCCCAATACCTCATCTAGTGTCTTACCCACTTCATTCCAGAAGCCATCGAGATGGGGGCACTGCCGAAACATGTGTAGGTCGTCAGCCTTTTGCAATTCACACTTTGGGCAATTCTTCACTGTGGCAACGTTAAATTTGGAAAGCCTTTTTGGGGTCCAGTAGGCTCTATGGGTAGTAAATAGATGATTCCTTTTTAAGGCGGCAGATGTTTCAATTGACCAGCATTTGTTCATTGATACTTGCCATGAGTTATTTATATCCAGCGTTGGCAGTTCAATCCCTCATGTTTTCTCTGGAATCGGGAATTTTTCCTCTCCTGCTGAATTTAGGGCCCAATACCAATAGGAAATTTCTTTGTGGAGGGGTTCCTTTTTCTGCATCTCGGTCTCTAAAGTTAGGTTTCCTTCTCTGGCTTCGTTTAATGATTTCGCCCAACTTGAGAGTTGATAATATTTAAATTTTGTTACAGAAGTATTTGTTGTTAAAGATAATATCTCCCAATCCATTATTTTGTTTTGAGACAGAATTTGTCCCCACTCTACTATTCCTGCCGTTTTTAAAGGGAGTGCAAGTCTATCTTTGAGGCAGTCTCGAGTGCCCGGAGACTCCCATGTTAGGGCCAAGTCGCTGTAGTACGGTATGTCCAGGGTACACCTTATGTAATACCATAATTTAGAGGCGGATTTTTACATTTTTAGTTTCACTTTTTTTAAGTATTTCGGATGACCGAATTTATATAGAAAATGACTAGTTCTTTTGGTCATTACTTGAAGATATGGTTGGCAATTATTGTATGTGCTTAGCAATGTCCTACTAGATTTAAATTGGAAGGCTCTGCAGTACTCCAGGAGATTGGGGCTGGCAATGCCCCCCTGTTCTTTTCTCCTTCTTATTTTACTCCATGCAATTCTGGGTCTTTTCGAAGACCAAAGAAAACTTATAAGTTCTCCCTGAATTTTCTTTATTGTATCCCTTTTGAATTCCAGCAGGATAGCGCCAAAAGTAAAGGTGAATTTCGGAATAATTGCCATTTTTACTATGTTGGACTTACCCAGCATCGTCAAAGGTAAGCCACCCCTTACCCTTAGCAACCTTATTACCCCCCTTCAATTCTGTGGATATTAATTTGTGCAACTTTATCCAGGTCTTTAACAAGATCTATACCTAAGTATCTGATTTTATCCTTGTTATAAGGGCTGATTGTATGCTCATTCCAGCTCATGGTTTCGGTCTTTGCTTGATTGATTTGGTAACCAGAGATTTTCCCAAAGTTGAACAGAGTCTCTTCTATTATACTAAGGGACCCGTTCAAGTCCCTGGTGAAGATCATTAGATTGTCTGCATAGAGACCCACCTTCTTGTCTCAGCCTTGATAAGTAAAAGAGGATATTGATGGATTGCTCCTAAGACTTTCTGCCAAAGGTTCAATATATAAATTGAAAAGTAGGGAGGAAAGAGGACACCCCTGTCTTGTTCCTCTTTTTATCTGGATGCTCTCTGTAAGCATACCATTAATTAATATTTTTCCCCTAGGAGAGCTATAAATCTTTTTCACTATGTTCTGGATATTTACCCCCAGATTATATTTCTTTAACACTTCGTTCAAATAGGCCCAATTAACTCTATTGATAGCTTTAGCATTTGTCAATGGTAATTATCGATAGGGGGAGATTTTCATTGATAGCTATGTCAATTGCCCTGATCAGTTCGTGTGTTAGATCTTGTAGGTGTCTTCCTGCCACAAAACCCTTTTGATTGATGTTTATCAATGACCCTGCTATTTTCCCCAATCTATTTGCCATAATTTGCGTGAAGATCTTATAGTCACAATTCAAGATAGGGCTGTATGATTCGCATTTTCTATGGTTTTTACCTGGTTTTAGGAGGACGGTAATCGTGGCATCATTCCATGACTCTGGAAGATCGCCTTTTTTCAAGAAAATTTTATTAAGAAGAACTGTTAAAGGAGGAACCAGCAAATCTCTTAGTTTTATATAGAATTCATTTGAGAGGGAGTCTGGACCTGCTGCTTTGCCTCTCTTAAGATTTTTTATGGCTTCTTCTACTTTGATGATTGTTATCTCTGCATTTAATTTTTCTCTCCCCTCAGTGGGTAGAGTAGGGAGGTTCTGAGCATCTAGGAAATGTCCTAGTTCCTCAATTGCAGGGTTACAATCCTCTGTATAAAGATTTGCGAAAAAGTGGAAAACTCTTGTTTTATTACAGCCTCCTCTGAGCAAGGGTGAAGGGCATTACGAGGGTCAATGCTGGCTATTTTGTTTCTGGATTGATCGGTCTTGGTTTTCAAAGCTAGCATTTTTCCACATCCTTCCCAATACTCATAGTGGGCGAGTTTGCTAGCTTCCCATTTTTCTCTAACTCTGTCTTCCAATATTTCTGTTAGATTATCTTTTTGTTTTAATCTGTCTGCCTCCAATCGCCCTTTACTAGAGGCTGATGTTGCCGCAAATATCTGTAAATCGAGGGCTTTGATGTTACTTTCTAAATTATAGATCTTTTGTTTAATCCCCTTAGATCTATATGTTGCCAGACTAAGGATTTATCTCCTAATCACGGCTTTATACGCGTCCCATGAGATCTGTACTGAGACGCCCTCCATATTGTTTTCGAAGTAGAGATCCGTCTCTTGCTTGAGCTGTTCGACAATCTGAGGGTCTGAAAGAATTGTGCGATCCATTGTCCACCTTGAGCCTGAGGTACTATCCTTCAGTTGTATTGTGATCTGGACAGCAGAATGGTCCAAAAGGATTTCTGCACCTCTCTTGCCTGTTTCTGTACCACTGTTACTTCTTTCTGCACCTTTCCTGCCTGTTTCTGCACCCCTATTGCCTGTTTATATACCTCCATTGATTTTTTCTGCAATTCCCTTTCCTTTGTCTGCACCTTTCTTTCCATCTTTCTGCTTTTCTTTTGCTTCTTTCTGCACTTCTCTTCCTTCTTTCTGCACCCATCTTGCATCTTTGTGCACCTCTCCTTCCTCTTTCTGCACACCTCTTGCCTCTTTTTGCACATCTGTTGCTTTTTTCTGCACTGCTCTTGCTGCTTTTTGCACCTCTTTTGCAAATGTGTGCATCCCTCTTGCCTCTTTCTATATCCCTCTTCCCTATTTCTCTACCTCTCTTCCTACTTTCTGCACTTTTCTTGCTTCTTTCTGCACTGCTCTTGCTTCTTTCTGCACTTCTCTTTGAAATTTATGTTTCCTGTGTACCTCTTTCTGTACCACTGTTCCCTCTTTCTGGGCCATTATTGCCTCTCTGGCCTCTTTCTGCACACACAGTGCTACTTTTAAACTGACCTCAGGCTCAGCAGTGCACACATGCAAGTGCAGAAAAGGGCTGCTGGCCTCTAAACTGCCATGCCCTATTATATGCTTTATATGCTAGGGAATTAGAGCTAGTTTTACTCCCCATGCTCTATTATATACTAGATCCTTAGAGGGGATGTCATGCAAATCACAGCGGTACCCCAACCCATAGTGTACCCTAGAGTATTTAGGTATTTTCACTGTATTCTAAGTGTCTTATAGAATAGCACTGGCTTCGGGCCTGGTTAGGCAGAGCCCAGGGTCAGCCAGAGTCAGTTACCACAAGTACCTGACGGCAAAATGTTGGAGGTGCCCAGGGCACTTGATAACTTTGCAACAAGGCCTCTTTCTGCACCTCTGTTAGTTCTTTCTGCATATCTCCTGCTTCTTTCTGTGCATTTCTTCCGTTTTCTGCACATATCCTACCTCTGTAGGCATAGTTAGAAATTTGCATTTCTAAAACCTTAGAAATTCACTGTAAAAACTATAGGTTTCAGGGACATTATAGTTGGAAATTAGCATTTAAAAAACCTTTGAAATTTAGTGAAAAAACAATAGGTTTCAGGACGTTATAGTTAGAAATTCGCATTTAAAAACCTCTGAAATTCACTGAAAAACATAGGTTTCAGGGATATCATAGTTAAAAATTAGCATTTAAAAAAAACATAGAAATTCACTGAAAAAAAACACTGGTTTTAGGGACAATACTTTCTAACTATAATGTCCCGGAAACCTATGGTTTTTTCACTGAAATTCAAAGGTTTTCTAAATGCTAATTTCTAACTATAACGTCCTATGGTTTTTTCATTAAATTAAATATATATATGTCCAAAGGCGAACTGTACTTGTCGAACTGGCCTTTTATTTTCTCAAGGCATCTTCGGTAAGCTACACAATGGCAGTCTTTTCATTGCCTGACGTGTTTTGGATAACATATCCATTCTCAAAGGCAGCACCCACTAAAGAAGTATAATTGTCTACCAAATTACTCCTATTTTATATATTGTCCTCCGGGAACTTAAAACAGCAAGTGCCAACGGCTTTTGCAGTGCATCAAAGGATTGGTAGTTTTACATCATACCTATGTGGGTTGGCACAGTTATGCGTGCCGAAAAAATTAAATTCATGCCAAGGTAATTATTACCAAAGTCACACTTGAATCCTTGCAGCCTGTTGATCCACAAGTCACTGCCAAAATAAACAGCTGCAGCCCACTTCAATCAATTGCAGTGCACTTCACGGCCGCTTCACTGAGTAAATTAAAGTCCAGTTTGACTAGTGCACTTCGCCTGGAGGCAACTCTTGTTTTTCAACATGATTCATATATATATATATATATATATCTTTTCTTGGAAGGATATTTCGTCATGTATGCTGCGCCGGCCAGAGGCGCAGAACAGAGGGCCCTGCAGCTCAAAGAGACCCGGAATAAAGCTGGCATCACGCTGTTCACAGCACCTACGAAATCGAGGGATCGATATTTCCGGAGTCCGCCAAGAACCACGCGCCGGCAATGGGCAGACAGAGGTATTTTATCTCGAGGGCGCTAAGTCTCCATTTGACTGCCACTGCTCGTTTGCGGACCTGTGAGGACTGGCTGCAGCAGTTTCTAAGGGGACTCAGGGCAGGAACCGTGGATTCCTTTTGATCTATGACCACATCTCTACTCACCTGCGGGCTGGCAGCGGCCCATTGCTTTCTCCTACTCCCCCACGCCACCTACTCCGCAACGCCGACACAGTGCCTGCTGGGTCTTGCAGTTCGAAGAAACCACCACGAACTTCTACAGGTGTGCTAATTGCATTGGGGGAGGGGATTCAGGTGCTAGCAGATATTTTACACGGGACTGGGTTCATTGGAGAAAGGCTCATCACAGTGCAGGGCGCTGAAGAAGGCAACTAAGCCGAAATGCATTCGCCGCCACTGGGACACTCGGAAATAAACGTGTTTTCTGTCCTGAATTCCCCTTTTGGCCTCTGATCTTTTCTTGGAAGGATATTTCGTCATGTATGCTGCGCCGGCCAGAGGCGCAGAACAGAGGGCCCTGCAGCTCAAAGAGACCCGGAATAAAGCTGGCATCACGCTGTTCACAACACCTACGAAATTGAGGGATCGATATTTCCGGAGTCCGCATAGAACCATGCGCCGGCTATGGGCAGACAGAGGTATTTTATCTCGAGGGCGCTAAGTCTCCATTTGACTGCCACTGCTCATTTGCGGACCTGTGAGGACTGGCTGCAGCAGTTTCTAAGGGGACTCAGGGCAGGAACCGTGGATTCCTTTTGATCTACGACCACATCTCTACTCACCTGCGGGCTGGCACCAGCCCATTGCTTTCTCCTACTCCCCCACGCCACCTACTCCGCAACGCCGACACAGTGCCTGCTGGGTCTTGCAGTTCGAAGAAACCACCACGAACTTCTACAGGTGTGCTAATTGCATTGGGGAGGGGATTCAGGTGGTAGCAGATATTTTACACGGGACTGGGTTCATTGGAGAAAGGCTCATCACAGTGCAGGGCGCTGAAGAAGGCAACTAAGCCAAAATGCATTCGCCGCCACTGGGACATTCGGAAATAAACTTGTTTTCTGTCCTGAATTCCCCTTTTGGCCTCTGATCTTTTCTTGGAAGGATATTTCGTCATATATATATATATATATATATATATATATATATATATATATATATATATATATATATATATATATATATACATGTTTGTATGTGTTTTGAAGACAACATATGTGCAGGACTGTATTGGTGGATGAGTGTGTATATGTGTGTGTTAGTGAGTGAATGACTGTCTCACTAGTGTCTTTATCAGTAACTACATATGTTTTAATCTAGTATATGTGAGTATTGATGTATATAAGTGAGTATATGTGAGAGTGAGAGATTGTAAAAGTTCCTGTTTAAATAAGTATGTGTTTCTATAAGTGATTGTTTAAGAGAGAAAGTATGTGTAAGTTTCCTTAGAAGTAAGGTGGTAGTGTGTGTATAGCTGTATATGCAAATAAATGGATGTTCAATAGTTTATTTGCATGTGTGTGTATGTGTGTGAGTAACTTTTGGATGACTGTCGGTGTGTAACAGGATGTATATGTGTATCACTACATATGATGAGTGAGTATATGTATGAGTGACTATATAGAACTGTTGGTGAATGAGTGGATGTGTATATAGATGGTGGAATTACTGAATTGGTTATTGTAACTGGTATCGGTATGTCCATTTTTTTTGAAAATGTTAGTTTCTATTTTTGAATATGTGTTTCAAGGGTTACAATACACTGAAAGGAGGTCTGGCACTCTGTCACAAGGATGGTGTCATCAGTGATGTCATGAGTGATGTCACTGACCATGTCATGAATGATGTAATATGTGACGTCATCAGCAGTGCATTGCAGGCGCGCAAGTTATAGTGAGTCCAACTAACTATAACGTGAGAATTTCAATAGTTTTATGTCAGTAAAATTTCCAGCTAGCTATAACTGGTGTGAAACCTCTGTTTTTTTCAGTGAATTTAATAGGTTTTTTAAATGCTGATTCCTAACTATAACTGGTCCGAAACCTCTGGTTTTTTTCAGTGAATTTCATAGGTTTTTTAAACGCTAATTCCTAACTATAACTGGTGTGAAACCTATTGTTTTTTTAGTGAATTTCAAAGGTTTTTAATAGCAAATTTCTATAGCTATGTAATGTAATATTTTTTTTAAATGAATCCTATATTGTATATTTATGTAATACTATTTTTTTATGTATATTGTTCATATTTTTTTCCTTTTGTCTTGGAGCACTCCCGGTGCGCGTACCGATAAGCGGATAGTGGAGAAGCGTGGCTCAGTGGTTAGAGGCGGCAGACCCGGAAGCTGAGATCGACCGTGACCAGGGATCGATTCCCCGCCTCGGCGGGTCTCGGGCTCAAAATTCCACGGACTCAACAATTCTCGCTCTGGTGCCTACTCAACTCACGGGGTCACACTCTGCGACTCTGGGCAATAGCTTGCTTAATCTCCACTACGGCCCCTCGCGGCGGGATGCCTGGCTTTCACCTTGTGGATACCCTGCCGTGGTTTCTCACAGGGGAATACCAGGACGGGTTCCCTAAGCAAGCGCCGGGACGCTTACGGGCAGCTGTGCACTTTACAAGTCCAGCACATTTACATTTACATTTACTGGTAAGTGCAGTATTCCGACGCGCCCCGGTGCGCGTACCGGGGCGCGTCCCGTTAGCGCACCCCAAAAAAAAAGAAAAAAATAATAATGAAGGAGTGAGCATAAAGAAAGGGGACAGAAAGAGTGGTGTAAAGAGAAAGAGAGCTAGAGGGAGGAACATAGAGAGACTGTGTAATAGATAGTAAGACAAAAAAAGGTGTTAGAGGAAGTAACTGAGAAAAGGAAAGACATGGGGAGTGACAGAGAGAAAGGATAGAGAGAGAAAAGGAAGGAGTGACAGAAAGGGACTGAGTGAACCAGAAAAGAAAGGAAAGTGAGGGAGTGTGGGTGAGCAGGAAGACTGAAAGAAGTTGAATGTGGTTGGAAAGTAAGGAAAAGGGAAATAAAGATGGAGGATAAGAATAAGTGAGGGAAGCAGAGTAAGGAAGCAGGGGTAACATAGCGTGAGAGAAAAGTAGTGAGGTTAAAGCAAAGGATCATGACAAACAAAACATTTTTAGTCACACTTACCATATAATTAATATAAACTTAATTATATATTTTTCTACACTTTGTATCTGTGAAAGAGAGAACAAAAATAAGTTATAATTAGTAGAATATATATTTTAAAATAAAAGAGACAGGTCAAGAGGTTAAAAATCATAAAAGTGTATAAAGAAATAAAGCAAGAGTGAAGGATACAGAAAGGGAAATAAAGTAACGTAGAAGGACAAAAAGAGTGAAAAAGAAATAGAAGAAAAGCAAATTTCTAAGAGTAAGGCTGATAAATTCAGTGTCAAAGAGGAAGAGAAGATGAGAGAAATGAAGTGAAGGTAAGTAAGATACAAAAAGAATGTGACCGAGTACGAAAAAAGAGATGAGTGAGTAAAGAGAAATTAGTAAAAGAGCAAAGGAGGAAAAGACGGGAATGAGGGGTTGTGAAAAAAGTAGTGAAAAAGAACAGGGATGGAACAGAGTGAGAGAAAGTCAGTGTGAGTAAGTAAAGAGAGCTGAAAAGGGGTGGAAAAAGGAAAGTGATTGTGAGACAATGGGAATACAATATAAATTACTCAAAACAAACTATAGAATAACTTCTCCAACATGTTACATAGTTTATTTTTGCTGTTCTCAGAATATATTGAATTTCACTAAAAACAGTGAGTTCAAACTATTCATCATATGACAGCGGTGAAAAAAACCACAATCTATAAGATTGTGTTTAAAAAAAAAACATATAAACTTACAAATCACATATTTACACTAATCTTTGATTCACTTACTTTCAGTCTGGTAAAGTCAAATATATAAATCTTTCAGTGTCTATTCTAGTACTACTTGATAAACTACAATTGTCGCAGTCATGCTGCCATTGATAAGAAAGTCTAAAAAGTTTTTCTACATCTACACCTTCATCTTCCAATACACCAAACATATACATTAAAATTCCTGACAATCCTGCTGAATATTTTGTGATTTTTTTTTTGACCTGAACATATATCTAAAAGATTTTGAATTTCGGAAACACTTTCTATTTTTGCTCTATCACTGCTACATTTGTGAAACACAGAATGCAATAAACTGCAGAATCTTTGATCCCGATTTTCAACAATCTGTTCTTGTAAAGTTTTAAGAAAAAAAACAACATTAACCACTACATTAGCATAGCAGTTGACACCAGAACTGTTTTCAAATTGAAATCCAACAACATCTTGAACAGAATCCTTTTTCTTTCTGCTTACAATTACAGTTTCATCTACTTTTTGTCTTTTTGCTACTACCTCACTGCAATTATTCTCATTTCTTCTTTTTCGGCCTACCACACATTTTTCAAACAGAGGATATTGAGGCAAATGTGGAGCCTATTCTCTTCCTAACCTATTGTATTCTTTAACACAATCTAGATCTGCACAAATCTTTGTCTCATCACACTCAATCAAGTACAATCCTGATAAAGTTCTGACTCGTGATAATGCCACATATGCCATACCCTCTTTAAACACAGAACTTCCAATGTTCACCAAAGCACTATCTACACTTAAACCTTGAGATTTATGAATTGTCACTGCATATGCCAAACAAACAGGAAACTGTTTTCGGCGAACATATAAGTCTTTTACAAGCAAAAATCTAGCAGAACAACAACTAATTTGCTGTACTTGCTCAATGCCATCAAATTTTATTTTTAAAAATTCAATTCCATCACTATTTCTATAATTCACAAAATCAACAACATGATCCATTGCTCCATTTACCAGACCTCTTTCAACATTTAAATTCCTTCTCAAAATGATACGACAATTTAAACACACATTCAGAGTCTTTTCAAAACCAGCTGTTTTAGATACACTTTTCTCTAATGAATCCAATTTTGTTTTCAAATTGTCTGACAAAACAATTGTTGCACCCATATGCTCTATTTTATCTATTGCTTCCAGTTTCACAATCTCTTCATTTTCTAACTTTAACATTTTGTTGTTGAAGATGGAACATTCTTGCAGAGTTGGCATCAAACATATCCCAGATTTCTTCTCAGTAATTTTCTTAAAAATATTCTCTGGAAGAATGTTTTCATTTGGATACAAATTTGGAATTAATCAAGCATGTAAAGCTTCTTTCCCAAGCTCACTTACTTTTCCGATTCTTACATCTTGTAGAATATTTTTATAATCTTCATCCTTTGCCTGTTGCTTATTTTGAAGCAGTTCTGCATATTTAAAATTTAACCATATATTAACGTTTCCAATGCTTCCAAGGGACTTCCTGGTATCTTCATGCGTGAGCATTTTAAACACTGGTTGTCCTTTTTTCTGGAGTCAACTGCAGTAGATCTCCAAAAACAATAATGTGTTTTCCTCCAAATAACACATCATATTCTGTTGCTTACTTCATCAATGATAAGAAGTTTCATTTTCTTCAGGACTCTGGAAACTTCAGAACACGCATCTCCAGATAGCTTGTTGTAATGCAATTTATTATCATGCTCAACTGGCAGCATCAGTAAAGGATGTAGAGTAATCCCTTTAATGTTATGTGCTGCCAGTCCAGTTGGAGCGGTTACAACACAAGACAGCGGTGATTCAGTCCTTTTCTGCAAATAAGTTGCAATGGCCTTAATCAGAAAACTTTTTCCTGTTCCCGCTTCTCTACTTACGTACAGTCGGACAGGCTTGAATGATGTACATGAGCACTCTTTTTTCTCATGTCTGAATCCATGTTCAATCTGTTCTGTGACTTCGTCATATATCTTTTTCTGCTCAACGTTTAGTTGTTTTACCAAATCTTTTAAGTTAACTACATCCTCTTTAGCTTGTTCCATAGCTCTTTCCATCTCATCCATGACATTGCACTTTCATTTTGGATAATTGATTCTCCTAGTGGATCCAGACTCAATGTACTAGAACTCTGACTGTCTTGAGAACTGTCTCTAGCAATCTCTTCAGCGATTGAGGCTTCTTGCTCTATTTCTTCATTCAACATTTGCAGATAATTAGGAAAAACAGGACATTCTATGGTATCTATGGTTGCATTAAAAGAGTCTTCATAACAGAGAAAATCTCCAAGTAGTTCCTCTTCTGTACGCCATGGCTTAAAGAGTTGCAAAAGAGCTAAATAGTAAAATTCTTTTTTGTCTGGAGATTCGCAACTCAATTTTCAATGATTAATCAAATAGCCTTTTCTCTGCTTCACTAGACATCCTTCATACCCAATGACAGCATATTTTCCTTATTGATATCTTCTGTGATGTTCCTCTTATAACTGTAGTTTTGCAGAACTTCAAACAAACAAGTGTTCTCAAGGTGAGTACTTCTATTTGGATAGTATGTATCCAACATGTTTGTCTTCAAAATATCTGTACTGTTTGGTTCTTTCTCTGCCAAATATTCAATTTCTTGTACAGATTTCAAAACTCGGTTTTGTGTTGTAGCAAGACCTAGACTCACCCAAATGATTGTTCTTGATTTGGCATAGAGACTTGCTGATGATAACCGATCAGAACATTCATATGTTCCAATTTCTCGATGCGACAACATCTTCAGACTGAAACTGTATAATTATTTACTTATACTCTTTTCATGTGAAATGTCTTCCCACATTTACTTCAGTTCAGTCTTTTCTTTTTTTGTGATGTAAGACGTCACATATCGAGCCACAGCAATAGAGTTGTCAGCAATGAACTGAATATCCATGTTAGCATTCCACATGGATAAAATCACTGGGTTGTAGTCGTTGATGTACTTGGACTCTTCGTTTCTTTTTAAATTGTATGTATTTTTGGGTGATTTCCTTGTCACAGTATGTCGCAGAGAAGACATCAAATTATTTACTCTTCCTTTAGAAATCACTGGTCGTGGAAACGCGAAACAACATTTCGTGTAGAATTTGTCCTTGTTTTTAAATTTTCAATGACAGGACTTTCCACAATGATGGGATTGAAAACGTAAAACTTGTTGCCTTAAACTGTTTTCTTCAGTAGTTTTCAGAACAGCACATGTTGAATATTCTTCAATGAAACTCATCACTGTGTCATCCGAATCAGTTCCAAATTTGGGTGCATCTTTAATCCATAACAACATATAACAACATATGTATGTGAGGACCACCTCTCGCTTGACACTCCTTCCTCCAAAAGAAATCCAAAACCTCTCCAAGGGGAGGATTTTTTTTCTTGGTAATAAAAGACATCATAGCTTCAAATCTATGATTAAAATATCTGCAAACATTCACTGGATCCAAAGAACACAGTTCTCCAGGTGTTTTCAATTCTATATTTTGTATGTTTCCATTTGCCTTTCGTAGAAATTGAAGTAAGTCGTCCCATGCATACTCAGCAAAGCTAAGAGTGAGGAACCATGTAGGAGTTCCTAAGTTTCTAAGCATACATTTCAATTCCCCATGACGACGGAACCAATACTCGTTTGTTCCACGCTGACATGCCATGAGATTGATTAGCTGAGATTCCAAAATACTGTCTTGCAGATTGACTTTCTCCATAAAGTCCCTCGCCGAAACATTTTGCAGATGAGCTCCACTTTTAAGTATATGATTAACTGCATAAGAAAGCCCAGACAAATCACTTTCATACAGTAGATGAAACAATAACGGAATGCATTGACGAAACCTTGGATCTTCAGCATATAATCTTAAAGTCCGGTATTCAGCTGCAGGAATTTGAACTGGTCGATTGTCATATCGTCCACCTCAACCTGTTGGAAATAACTGTGGAAAACAAACGGGCTTTCCAAACTTTCTTCCCATACACTAATAGGACTTCCTTTTGCTGCTTTCATTTGAAACAAGTCAATTGCATTCCCCATTACTTCTTTGGAATGCAAAGGATGAACAGTATAATGTTCATATATTTCTTCACTTCTAGACACATCAACTTTTTCAATTTGGCCAACTGAACAATCACTGTCTTCTTCTGTAGCTGTTTCCTCTGCTCCAACACTTACATCTTTGTAGTACTCATTGTTTTTCACCAAATACAACGTTGCCTTTTTGACTTTCCTAATATCCACTAAATCTTGCCAGATTTTCTTACTCTTTGTCGGAACCCCATTAACTAGAATAACCAGAGGATCCTCTTCTACTCTTTCTACACCAATTGTATCAATATTTTTCTTGACATCTAGAGGCAAATAAACAACTCTTCCCTTTAATCCTCTTTGTAAATCAGTAGGAGGCAATTTCCCTATCTTAGGCTCCATTCGAACAGTAGCCTGAAAAGGATGGACACATTGAATCAAAATAGATTCATAAGTATTTAAATCCATCAATTCAGAAGGAATATCTATCAACTGAAGATTATTATGAACAGCTCTAGCAGGCATTCTATTTTCATTTAATTTTTTCAAACAATAATTACAAATACACTGATCAAAACTCAAATCAAAAGAATTCTCCACCAACAAATAACTTACAAAATCCTTCCATTCACTATTATTTTCCAATTCACATTTTGCATATAAATCAACTAACCTAGTCTGAATCTTATAATGAGTCCGTCGACAACACACACAAGTTAAATTAGGCCTTTCACTTGATTTCACCTTAAACTTGGTAATTTCCTCGTCAAACTTTTCTATACTTGAAATCTGTACATTGTCTTCCACATTACCATCCATTACTATATCCATTTCTACATTGTCCTCCTTGTTCCCAAAATAACAAAACTCAATTTCTTCACAAATAGTCTTCACATCTACTTCAGATCCATGCAAAGGAGCACTGTTTAACTGTTTAAGCTTAGGTGCTGGACTTTTTGCATAATAAACCTTCTCACTAATTTCCTCACCTTATTATGATGCACTGCTAACATCCTAAAATGATGAAAAACACTCTGACATACTTTTCTTGAAAGACAAGCCAGTGAATGCCCATGCAAACCTGTGTTTTATCTCACTCTGCAAGGATCTAACTCTTGCAAGATCTTCATTTCCTGTTTTACACTTTTCTTACAATATGTACGTAAGAAATTTCGAAGCAAATCGATTGAATCCTGTCGCACACTACAAATACTACTGCACTTCCATGTGTACACTGGACCCTTAGTACGTCTCCCTAAAACTTCATCAGCTAACACCTCTTCTGCATCTCTAGACACAAGTTTCTCTTTTTCCAACAGACAACCATCTTTTACCTCATATGCTTGACCACTGGTGTCAACTGCATGCACCAAATAATTTTCCTGAAAGTAACTCTCCTCATTAAAAAATGGCTCAGAACTTGAACTATGCATCCATTCTCCAGAAAATACTTCACAAAAATTTGTCCGATTAATTATTCTTTTACATCTACTGTTCGATTTGAAAACACCAGTTGCCTTGGTAAGTATCCTAATTCTATTGATTACTAAAATAAATAATTTTTTCTTAACTTCAAAAGCCTGATCAACAATCTTCTCTACACTTTTCTTTTTCTTGTAAAAAGCAGCTCTCTGTTTACCTTTCTTTTCATTTTTTAGCAAATTTAAAACTACCCTATTGCGAAACATTCGTCTACGAATGTCCCAAAATTGATTTTGCCTACTATTGCTATCCATAATCTTCTCTCATGCTCCAGTAGAAACATTTTTTGAGGGCCTCTCCTTCCTTTTCAATTTTGCTTTCTCCTTCTGGATCTTCACATTCCCGTTAACATTTTTTTTTCTTCTACATATGTTGCGAAAAAAAGACTTAGTTGTCTTACCAGGAGCTTTTTTTGTGTTTTTTGAAGTACTTGTTGTAGAGGATTCCTTTAATTCCGTTGCTGATTTTGCTCTTTCCGTATGGTATTTTTTCTTCTCCTTTGCCTTGACGGCATTTTTGCTTACTTTTGAAATGTTTATTTTCAATCTGTGGTAAAGAAAAAAATAACACATTATAGACCACTATTAGCAAACAACAAAGCAATGACAATAAGCAACCGATATAAACACTAATTTGCAACATATCTAAGTTTATACCACAGCAACTATATAACTAGGAGTAAGACAAAGAAAAATAGCTAGAGGGAGTAACACAAAAACACAGAGAGACTCAGACAAAGAAACAGGTAGAGGGAGTAAAACATACAAAAGGACTAAGACAGAGAGAGTGTATAATATGTTGAAAGACAGAAAAAGGATGTAATAGGGCGAGGGAGTAAGTAAAAAAAGGGAGTAAGTCAGAAAAAGGATGTAACAGGGTGTAAAAAAGAGAGAGGGTGTAACAGGAAGTAACACAGAGAGAGGGTGTTAGAAGGGAAAAGGTTGTAAAAGAGACTAAAATTGAGAGAGCCTGTAAAGGAAGAGACAGAGAGTTAGAGAGAGGGTGTAAGAGGAAGTAAATCAGAGACAGGATGTTACAATAAGTAGGTCAGACAGAGGGTGAAGTCTGAAGAGGTTCATAGTATTATCACATGAATGATATCATCAGTGATGTGATCAGTAATGTCAAATGAGATGTCATCAGTGATGTCATCAGTGATGTCATTTGAGATGTCATCAGTGATGTCATCAGTGATGTCATTTGAGATGTCATCAGTGATGTCATATGAGATGTCATCAGTGATGTCATGAATGATGTAAAATGTGACATCATCAGCAGTGGATTGCGGGTGCGCGATATATAGTTAGTGCAACTAACTATATATGCGAATTTCAATGGTTTTGTGTGAGTAAAATAAGGTTTTGCAAATGCTAATTCCTAACTATATATGGTCTATAACCTATGTTTTTTTCAGTGAATTTTGAAGGTTTTGTAATGCTAATTCCTAACAATATATGGTCTTTAACCTATGGTTTTTTCAGTGAATTTCAATGGTTTTTTAATTGCAAATATCAAAAGCTGTAAAATGTATTCTTCTTTTAAAGGAAAATATTTTTTTTATGTATTTAATATAATTTTATTATGTATATAAATTATTATATTTTTTTTTCCGCTACCGGTCCGCGCACCGGGTAGCTTCCGGTTAGCTCAATTTGGTGCCGCTACCCAATCTGCGCACCGGGAAACGTTCCGTTAGCGCAACTGCCGCATTCGAAAACAACATTGTGACGCATCACGTAAGCGCGACGTATCGCGTTGCCGCATAATGCGTCTTATGACGCGCCGCTTTAGCGCACTCGGAAGTGCTCCGGAGCGCGACCCGAGGCGCGAAGCGCAGCACCCCGGAAGGGCTCCGGGCGCGGAGTGGGATGCGTAATGTAAGCGTAACAAGTCATGTGACCTGGAAATAACACTTTTCATTGGTTTAGAACATTTTTTTCCCAAATGATGAAAGCCCCCACCTTTTTTCCTCACTCTGACTTTCATCTTTGTGAGAGGAAGACCTGTTTCTGCTTGTTCAGTCATGGCATCTGTAGTAGCTGCAGCTGGTGGACCCCCACCACCACCACAACCACCTAGGAAGGAAGGACCACCTGCAAAGTTCCTTCCAAACCCAGAGGAAGAGGAAGAAGAAGAGGAAGAGGAGGTAGAGCCGAGGCAGTTCTTGCGTGAAGAGCCCCGGCAATCCCACCGCTTAGACCATTTTATATGGCAATTTTTTTCTTACCCTCCAGGGCAAAAAAAGGTCAATGCCCGGTGACATGCCTCATTGTGATGCAGTTCTGTCCCGAGGCACAGACGAAAAGTATAGTTTTGGAAACTATACTATGCCTCGCCACATTTAGAGGTGGCATCCAATCAATTATAGTGTTGCTGAGGTGCGTCACCTCCAGGATAACCCACCAATATTATTTTACTGTTTCCCTTGGTTTTCCCCTTGTTACGCTTTCAGGAGCGCAACCTGGTGCGCGGACCGGGCGCTAACCGTGCAAAAATTTGAAAAAAAAGGCTGGTTTTTTTACATATATGGGCCTCCTCAGCCACCCTCAGAAAACCTAGGGGGTAAGGATATGTCTCCCGTGCCCCCTTATACCCATTCCCAACATTGTTTATCCTCCGTCTTGTGACTAAATTCGTCCGAAACAAAAGATAACGGACTCCCGTTACGCTACCAGTGAGCTACCTGGTTCTCGTACCGGGTAGCGCTTCCACCGCGAAAAATCGAAAAAAAAAATGTTTTTCATTTTTTTGCCCCGTGGGGCCCTTTAATAGCCCCCACATCAATCCTAGGGGGTCAGGAGTGGTCTACCTTGCCCCCTTTCATTCATTTCCCCCTTCGTTTATTTCCACCTCTTGTCTCTCGATCCTACCGAGAGACAAGATGGCGGCCGCTCTGGACTGTTTAGAATGTTGACAGTCACCAGAGAGCCAATCCGCTTCTCCTCGCAAAGTTCCGTTACGCGTCTGGTACGCAAACCGGGGCGCTAACCGGGACGCTGTCACAGATATGTATATTTTTTTTAACGTTAATTTCTCAAAATCCACTGGAGCACATATCTTGAGACCTAGCGAAGGCACATCGGGCAAACAGTCTCCACAATTTTGCAAAGTTTCATAGAAATCCATTCAGCCGTTCGAGCTAAAAGTGTGAGTCCAACCGACCTATGGAAAACTCAATGTTAAAAACACGTTTTAGGACCCCCCTTTTATCTCGGCCCCCCTTGACGAAACCCCCCCCAAGCTTTAAGGGGACGCTCAGAAACAAAATGTGCCATTTTCCTGAAAATTTCAGCCAATTCCGTCCATCAACGTCAAAGTTATTCAACATAGAATTTTCAGAAATCCCTATTAAAAAAAATCCTAACTATATATACCTACTGGCGAACGCCAGTAGGATATATATATATATAGATATATATATATATATATATATATATATATATATATATATATATATATATATATATATATATATATATATATGTTATTACCTACTGGCGGTCGCCAGTAGGTAGTTATAGTTAGGACCTAGTTTCCATAGGAAATCCTCAACATTCTATTTGGAATAACTTTGGCCCTGGTTGAAGAATCTTAGCAAATTTCTCAAAGAAGATGGCTCGGTCCGCTGCGCTCCTTCCCTAAAAGTTGTGGGGGGGATTGGTCAAGTGGGGGCTGAGATAAAAGGGGGAACCCAAAACATGTTTTCTCCATGTTATTTTCCATAGGACCTTTAGACTCGGCTACAGGTCGAACGGGTGAATGGATTTATAAGAAATTTGGCAAAACTGTACAGTCCGGCTCGCAGATTACGCTTTTTTTGGAATGGTGTAAATCCGTTCAGCAGTTGCTGAGGAAATTAAAGTTAAAGTCAATTATATATCTATACGCGCGCACACGTGCGCGCACCCAAACGGCTGCGCGCGCGAGCAGAATTTTGCTGCTTGACGTCTGTTAACGTTCGATTCGAAGGAAATCAGGAAGTGTTGACCGCCATTTTGTCATTGCGAGTAAATATATTGTTGATTTCAAAGCGTTGGAATATGGAAAGGGGAGAAGGTAGAGATTGTTTTGCTGCGTAGGTTTTCTCAGGGTGTGCAGTAAGGCCCTTAAAGGCGAAAATATATATATATATTTTTTTTAAAGTTGCGTGGTGCGCGCACTCGGTCGCTCACACCTTTTTACTAGAGTGTGAAAATGGAGATAAATCAGTAGTTTGAGTGCTTAGATATAAGGTGGCTCTGAAAAGAGCCCTTGTGTTAATTGAGTGTTTTCTGCATTTATAAGTAAGTACCGATGCAGAGCCTGATGTTGCAGAGGAAGATTCTGTTTCCCTCATTCGTGAAATGAACACCGTCTCTCCTATAGACGTCTTGCATGTGGTATCGCAAGTTGTTGTGGTAAATAGAACCCATGCTATAATCTCTGAGGAACGCAGAAACAGATTTATTTACATGTCTCCTTGCTTTCTCAAATTGTGCCCAATGTTGATTGGACCAATTCCATTTCTGTCTTTGGCATATATTGGAATATACCAAGGCAGATCGAGGAAAAAGTGTCATCAATTGTCGAAAGGTGTCTTTTAGAAGCATTTCCAGACCTACCCCAGTGATTGTGCCTAGATCGTTCCCACTACAGTGCACAATTATAAGGTCTGGTTCTGGGAGATGCATAAAAGTTTTCACCAATGGAATCAATTGGTGACATTTCAATCCTCTTTTGGAAATCCATGTTATGTGTACATTTGGTAAGCTGAGGTTGCAAATTCGTCTGCTTACTGCATATTTTTCACTCCAGTGAATATAACTGTGTCCTATTAGCCAGACCTTCATTTTCAAGGGATTTGTAGTCGTCCTCCGATCGGTTCTGGAAGTGGAATGGTAGTTAGAAGTTGAAATTCTAAATAAAGAAAAAGGAAGAGGCTGGGTGTGGTTTAAAAAATAAAAATGATTGGTTGATTGTAAGAAGTGGAGATTGAACAGTACGTTGCATGTTAATGTTTATGTTAAACGAAAAGTACTATTGGGTGTGAAAAAAAAGACATGTAACAGAGCTGTGGATTGGCAGGTGTTTCTGGAGGGAAAACAGTGTTGTTACTTTGCTGTAGAATGTTGAGATATGAACTTTTGACCTGTGCCTTCAGCCAGGTGCAGAATGAGGTGTTACCATGGAAACAGCCAGAGATGGCAGTGGGTGATGGGTGACATTTATGTGACATTGAAAATATTGTGAGGGAGAACCAACTGAAATGTAAATGCTTACGTTACGCGCTCCGCATTGCTTCCGGGAAGCTGCGCTTCGCGCCTCGCGCACCGGAGCACTTCCGGGTGCGTTAACGCGGCGCGTCATATGACGGATTACTCAACAACGCAATACGTCGTTGGGGCTCCACCGGAACTGATCGAATTGGTAGTCTACAGTGTTTCTGGATGTTTCAGACTGAAGCTGGCATCAGCATGAGAGCACCCCGTGGCTACGTCGTGGCCATTCCACGAGCAATCATGGCAGTTGCTCCCCACCGGAAGTCTGCAGGAGTCGGGGGCCTCGGTGACTCTTGTAGAATCTTCAAGGCTGAGGGGACGCTTTTGGGAATGGGGCTCATGCCCTAGCAGTCAAGCGTCCGAGTTCCAGGGTTGCCCAGAGCCATCCTTGCAGGCCAGGCCCAAGTCTGTGGAGCCGACCGCCATTTCCTGAGCTCCGTGGCAGCCGCCTGTCGCTGTATCGGAAGAGTGGGTGTAATTCAGCCGGATGGCGGGTGAGACGGTGTAATAGCAAGAGCAGGCGTAATTCAGCTGGCCGAGCGAGACACTGTGCCGCAGGAGCAGGCGGAACTCAGCTGGCCGAGTGAAGCGCTGGGGTGTAGCTAAGAAACCTCCACCTGGTGAGGTGGGAGAGGCTCGTTCGCGCCACCTCTCCCTTCCAGTGCACCCCACGCCGTCTCCTGGCGCAGGTATATGTGATGGTCGGACCAGGGCACCGCATGACGTGTCTTCAGGTCAAACGGATTGTGGGACAAGGTCCAGAATGGAAGAGGCATCAAAAGGCAAGAAGTTCCACCTGACCCCGGGAGCCGGCCGCCTATGTCGGGGGGATCTCAGGCCATACCAGGGGAACAAGACTTGGGGAGGGGGCAGGAGCCAAGCGCCCCCACCGAGTCTGCGTTTCTTGGACCCTGAAGTATGGCACTCAACATTCAGAACTTATGACATTTGTGCAAGGCAGGGACATCGAAGCCTCTCAGGGACCAAGAATATCCAGCGTCCTTCCTACAGAAGGTGGTGGGGTTGGCGGCATTAGCAAGGCATCCCCCCACACAACTTGTCGGGCCCTGAAGTATGGCTCTCAACATCCAGAACTTATGACATTTGTGCAAGGCGGGACATCGAAGCCTCTCAGGGACCAAGCATATCCAGAGTCCTTCCTACAGAAGGTGGTGGGGGTGGCGGCATTAGCAAGGCATCCCCCCCACACAACTTGTCAGACATGACCTCTGGATGTACTGGGTGTTCAATTTCAGAATTGAAACTACTAAGAAGCAATTAGAAGTGTTGTTTTCATGTTGCAGTAGGCTGCCATGTAAATAGTTATTTAATAAAATGTTTTATCCTGTTACTTTGCTGGTGTGTTGTATATATTTATAATATTTGCATAGTGTTTGTCGTTATTTTGGGCGGGGTGGGCGGCGGAGCCGAGCTGTCTTGCAGCTATCATGGCGTCCAGCTCGGTTCCTCTCTCTAGTTTCATGTTTTTTCTAACGATTTATATGTTATAGTTTGCTAGCACGATACAGCGGATAGTCCGCATTTTATATATATGTCCTTTTTATTAGGGGGGTCCTCCGGTGGAGTCGGACGATCTACCTCTAATAAACGGTCCGGGTTGAAACAACTACCAACAAACGGGGCAGAGATAGGCATGATGGGTTACAAAGGGGACAAAAGTGTGCACTACCTATCCTTCACTATCTGCAAAAACTAAACAGAGTATTGCGACTTTATGCTTATTTGGGAACAGAGAATGACCCAAAGAGAACCAATTTCGAACAATCATAGGCTATTGGTAGTGGGCAGAGAGGCCATGACACAGAAAATGGCTGTTACTTACGTGCATGATGGGGCCTAAAAGGGACTAGATGGCGTGGCTACTGTTTCGCGACTTTCACTTTACTTTTAACAATGGTTGCGGTGAACATAAATGAACGCCGCTTATGTATACCTAATTTTAGTCATTTTCCACAAAAAAGCTTTCGATATTTGCTATTAAAAAACCAAAGAAAATCACTGAAAAAACCATAGGTTATAGACCATATATAGTTAAATATCTGAAGTCCATCTCTGCACTCGATGGAGATACAGGTCGTCTATCAGAAGATGTGCTGGCCACCTCTAATGGTAATAGCGTGGCCAGGGCTCTTGTCGTTGCCTCTGCAAATTGCAGAGGGTACACTTGTTTGACATGACGCACCATGGTATGTATGGAAAAGGAATATTTTTTTGCTGGATTTCTTCTTGAGAGAACCAAGTCACGTATCGTGCAGGTTACTTTTGGTGCATTCACTTCCTTTTGATCTTCAGGATAAGTGAAAAATTGCCAGATGAAAGATTTTTTTTTCTTATTAAAGGTAGTCGATCATTTTGGTCAGATTCGGAAGATGAATGAGATACGGTAGCCATTTCACCAAAGTCTTCCGAAAGATGTAGGACGTTGTTCTCCCTTGAGAGTAGAAAAGATAGTGAGGGAAGTGGGTGGAGTGCTGCGTGTAAATTCCAGAATTGAAAGTATTAAGAACCAATTGAAAGTGTTGTTTTCATGTTGCAGTAGGCTGCCATGTAAATAGTTATTTAATAAAACGTTTTACCCTGTTAATTTGCTGGTGTGTTGTGTATCTTTATAATATTTGTCGTTATTTTGGGTGGGGTGGGCGGCGGAGCCGAGCTGTCTTGCAGCCATCATGGCGTCGAGCTCGGTTCCTCTCACTAGTTTCATATTTCTCATGAGGGGTTGTTCCTAATTTTTCTATTTTAGCGAGGTCAAAAAAAGATCTCATCAGTGGCCTACTGATTTTGCTCGATTCCTTTTGTTTTTTCTAACGATTTATATGTTATAGTTTGCTAGCACGGTACAGCGGCTAGTCTGCATTTTATATATATGTCCTTTTTATTAGGGGTGTCCTCCGGTGGAGTCGGACGATCTACCTCTAATAAACGATCCGGGTTGAACCAACTACCATCCTGATTTTGTATATCTTCTGAGCTGGATTTAAGCACACAATTGTTAAAGTATGAAACGTTTTATATTTCTAAAAAAATACTAAGGTGTGTACATCCGGTAACGCACGAAAGTTTAAAAAGACATTCGGCTCCATTTACTGAAAAGTTTCATAAGAATAAAAAAGAAGTCTAGGTACAGTCTCTTTGACGTACTATAAGTTCTTTGAGGGGTGTATGAAGAAATTCAATAAGTGCAAATCGCAAGGTTTTTACGAAATATATAGGCTGGTGCGCGCACTCGGTCGCGCACGAAAGCCTGGAAATGCGAGATCCATTTTATTGACAACTGTTGCCGAGAGTGCGCACACCGGGTCGCGCACGAAAGATTAGTAAGGCTATTTTTATTTACAGACAAATTTTAATGTGTTTAAAAAAAGGCAAGGTACAGACTTTCGAATTCTGTATTGCTTTACAAGGAGTGTCTATGCAACTTGAACAGTGAAGAAAACGGCTTGTTTTCGAAAAAAATATTGCCAGAACTTTATTGCCAAAAGTATAGGTTGCATACACGACATTTTTCTGAATTAGCATTTTAAAAACCAATGAAATTCACAGAAAAAACCATAGGTTTTACACACGTTATAGTTAGGAAGTAGCATTTAAAAAACCTATGAAATTCACTGAAAAAACCATAGGTTTGACGCATGTTATAGTTAGCTGGAATTTTACTGACATAAAACCAATGAAATTCCACGTTATAGTTAGTTGGACTCACTATAACTTGCGCGTGCTGATGACGTCACATATTACATCACTCATGACATGGTCAGTGACATCACTCATGACATCACTGATGACACCATCCAGTGAATATGTGTCTTTCTGAAAAATAAATATTAGTGAGTAATGTTTAAATATTTAAATATATATATTAGTGTTTCACTTTGTGTATAAGTGGCTACATGTGTTGGTAAGTAGCTACATGCGTATGTATATGGGTTATTAGATGTTTCTCTTAGTATCAGTATGAGTGTCTATATGGTTTGGTGGGGGTATTACTTAGCACATAGATGCATGAGTGTCTGACTCTCTGTTTGTATGTGTTTTGAAGACCGCATATGTGCAGGAGTGTATGGGTGGATGAGTGTGTATATGTGTTTGTTAGTGAGTGAATGACTGTCTCACTAGTGTCTTTATCAGTAACGACATATGTTTTAATCTAGTATATGTGAATATTGATGTATATAAGTGAGTGTATGTGAGAGTAAGAGATTGAAAGAGTTCCTGTTTAAATAAGTATGTGTTTCTATAAGTAATTGTTTAAGAGAATAAATATGTGTAATTTTCAATAGAAGTAAGGTGGAAGTGTGTGTATAACTCTATATTCAAATAAATGGATGTTCAATAGTTTATTTGCACGTGTGAGTATGTGTGTGAGTAACTTTTCGATGATTGTTGGTGTGTAACAGGATGTATAGGTGTATCACTTCATATGATGAGTGAGTATATGTATGAGTGGATGTGTATATAGATGGTGGAATTACTGAATTACTTGTTGTAACTGATATGGGTATCTGCATTTTTTTTTAAATTTCAGATTCTATTTTTGAATATTTGTTTCAAGGGTTACATTATAGTGAAAGGAGGTCTGTCACTATGTCACAAGGATGGTGTCATCAGTGATGTCATGAGTGATGTCACTGACCATGTCATGAGTGATGTAATATGTGACGTCATCAGCAGTGCATTGCACGCGCAAGTTATAGTGAGTCCAACTAACTATAACGTGGAATTTCATTGGTTTTATGTCAGTAAAATTTCCAGCTAACTATAACATGCGTCAAACCTATGGTTTTTTCAGTGAATTTCATAGGTTTTTTAAATGCTACTTCCTAACAATAACGTGTGTAAAACCTATGGTTTTTTCTGTGAATATATATATATATGTATATATATATATATATATATATATATATATATATATATATATATATATATATATATATATAATTTCTATGGCAAAATGAAACTCCTCATTTTGTTCCTTTTCAAATTAAATGTATTAAGTGTTACCACTTTATTCCAATCAAGATGGCTTCAGGTGTGCCATACTTTTGTCATAAGTAAGACTGTTAGCGTTCTAGTTGTTCTTTAGAACACTCTGGGACATTCTGTCATTGGGCTATAGTTGGGCTACATCTGGCTGATATTTGGGCTACATTTGGGCTCTTTTGTCTCTGGTGGCCATCTTGGGAGACTGCATATCAGAATTGTTTTAATGAAATATAAGAGGATTTGAGAAGTCACTCAAAATGTGCCCTAATTTTTCTTTCTTCAGAAATAATCATAATTTCTGTGGCAAAATGAACCCCCTCATTTTGTTCCTTTGCAAATTAAATGTTTTAAGTGTTAACACTTTATTCCAATCAAGATGACTTCAGGTGTGCCATACTTTTGTCATAAGTAAGACTGTTAGCGCTCTAGTTGTTCTTTAGGACACTCTGGGACATTCTGTCATTGGGCTATAGTTGGGCTACATCTGGCTGATATTTGGGCTACATTTGGTTTTTTTTTGTCTTTGGTGGCCATCTTTGGGCTACATTGGGTTACATTGGGCTACATTGGGCCACATTAGGCTACATTTGGGCTCTAACATATATATAGCCCAATGTAGCCCAATATATATTTTTCAAAGTTAATTTTCGGAAAAACCACTGGAGCATATATCTTGAGACATAGCAAAGGCACATCGGGGTACCAGTCCATACAATTTTGCCAAGTTTGGTGGAAATCCATTTAACCGTTCGGGCTAAAAGTGAGTCCAACCGCCCTATGGAAAACTCAATGTTAAAAACACGTTTTGGGACCCCCCTTTTTTCTCGGCCCCCGCTTTACGAAACCCCTCCAAACTTTCAGGGGACGCTCAGAAACAATATTTTCCGTTTCCCTGAAACTTTCAGCCAATTCCGTCCATCAACACCAAAGTTATTCAACATAGAATTTTCAGAAATCCCTATTCAAAAAAATCCTAACTATATATACCTACTGGCGACCGCCAGTAGGTAATATATATATACTAGCAGCCCGTCCCGACCTTGTCTGGGTGCAACAGCCTTCCCGGACCCACGCCCGCCCGACATTGTGCAGCAGCCCGGGCCGTCCCCCACCTGCCCCGACCCCCACCTGCCCCGACATGGGTCCCCTTAACTGAGCCACCGCTCCTCCCGCCTGTCCGCTGCTCGCAACGCCGCTGGCCTGTCCGCTGCTCCTCACATCACCGCTCCTCCCCCTCGCCATGTCCGCCGCTCCTTGTCACGCTCCTGGACGCCGCTCCTCCCCGTGCTCCTGACGTGAGAACGCACGTCGCGGCCGGCGCTACTCTTAGGGACTCCTTTTTTTTACTGTAAATTTTTTAAATAACGTTTTTTTAAAAATGTATATAGCCTATAACCATCTACACACCCTGACGATTCCAACGGTGTATTGGGTGTGTGGATTGGCGCTGTGGTTCCCGAGTTTACCCGCCCCAAAGGCTGAAAGTTCTTCCTTTATTATAGTAGTATAGATATATATATATATTACCTACTGGCGGTCGTCAGTAGGTATATATAGTTAGGATTTTTTCTCTATGGGATTTTTGAAAATTCTATGTCTAATAACTTTGGCGTTTGTGGACGGAATTGGCTGAAATTTTCAGGAAAATGGAACATTTTGTTTCTGAGCAGCCCCTGACAATTTCGGGGGGTTTCATCAAGGGGGGGGCGAGAAAAAAGGGGGGTCCCAAAACGCGTTTTTTCCCATGTTAATTTCCATAGGGCGGTTGGCCTCGCTTTTAGCTCGAACGGCTGAATGGATTTGCACGAAACTTGGCAAAATTGTAGGGACTGTTAGCCTGATGTGCCTTTGCTAGGTCTCAATATATGTGCTCCAGTGGATTTTGAGTAATTTAGGTTCAAAAAAAGATATATATCTGGGCGGAGCCTAACCACACATCTGATCTGATTGGCTGTCAGCACTTCATCCAAGAAGTGTTGGCAGCCATCTTGGGACCAATATACATGATAGCACCTCATTAAAAAGCATTGCAGTTAATAGAGGGTTTTAGGACTTTAGTTACATTATAAATCATTTGTTGATGGTACCATACTCGTTTTAGGAATTGTGGTGGGTTCTAAGGTGATTTTACCATGTGAAAAAACCTTCTGCTGTGATATCATGAATATTGTTTGAAAGAAAACTAATATCTCATGATTTTCCCACAGTGGTTTGGAAGGGGATCTATAAGCTAAACTGAAAGCATATTTTCTGTAAATTCACATTATCTTTCTCAGTCATGTAAAAATGAAGTCTGACATTCTCAGTAAAACATGTACATCCAACAAGGACAGAGACTGTCAGTTGATTCCTTTGTGTTCTACTGCAGCCTCCTAGAGTGTTCTAAAGAACAACTAGAGCGCTAACAGTCCTACTTATTACAAAGGTATGGCACACCTGAAGCCATCTTGATTGGAATAAAGTGGTAACTCTTAAAACATTTAATTTAAAAAGAAACAACATGAGGGGGTATATTTTGCCATAGAAAGTATGATTAGTGCTGCAGAATGAAAAATTAGGGCACATTTTGAGTGACTTCTCAAATCCTTTTCTCTATTTCATTAAAACATTCTGACATGCAGTCTCCCATAATGGCCACCAGAGACAAAAGAGCCCAAATGTAGCCCAAATATCACCCAGATGTAGCCTAAGTATAGCCCAATGACAGAATGTCCCAGAGTGTTCTAAAGAACAACTAGAGCGCTAACAGTCCTACTTATTACAAAGGTATGGCACACCTGAAGCCATCTTGATTGGAATAAAGTGGTAACTCTTAAAACATTTAATTTAAAAAGAAACGACATGAGGGGGTATATTTTGCCATAGAAAGTATGATTAGTGCTGCAGAATGAAAAATGAGGGCACATTTTGAGTGACTTCTCAAATCCTTTTCTATTTCATTAAAACATTCTGACATGCAGTCTCCCAAAATGGCCACCAGAGACAAAAGAGCCCAAATGTAGCCCAAATATCACCCAGATGTAGCCCAAGTATAGCCCAATGACAGAATGTCCCAGAGTGTTCTAAAGAACAACTAGAGCGCTAACAGTCCTACTTATTACAAAGGTATAGCACACCTGGAGCCATCGTGATGGGAATAAAGTGGTAACTCTTAAAACATTTAATTTAAAAAGGAACAAAATGAGGGGTATATTATGCAATAGAAGGTATTATTAGTGCTGCAGAAAGAAAAATTAGGGCACATTTTGAGTGACTTTTCAAATCCTCTTCTATTTCATTAAAAAATTCAGACATGCAGTCTCCCAAAATGGCCACGAGAGACAAAAGAGCCCAAATGTAGCCCAAATATCACCCAGATGTAGCCCAAGTATAGCCCAATGACAGAATGTCCCAGAGTGTTCTAAAGAACAACTAGAGCGCTAACAGTCCTACTTATTACAAAGGTATGGCACACCTGAAGCCATCTTGATTGGAATAAAGTGGTAACTCTTAAAACATTTAATTTAAAAAGGAACAAAATGAGGGGGTATATTTTGCCATATGAATTATGATTAGTGCTGCAGAAAGAAAAATTAGGGCACATTTTGAGTGACTTCTCAAACCCTCTTCAATTTCATTAAAAAATTCTGACATACAGTCTCCCAAGATGGCCACCAGAGACAAAAGAGCCTAAATGTAGCCCAAATATCACCCAGATGTACCCCAAGTATAGCCCAATGACAGAATGTCCCAGAGTGTTCTAAAGAACAACTAGAGCGCTAACAGTCTTACTTATGACAAAAGTATGGCACACCAGAAGCCATCTTGATTGGAATGAAGTGGTAAGTCTGAAAACACTCAATTTAAAAAGGAACAGCATGAGGGGGTTAATTTTGCCATAGAAAGTATGATTAGTGCTTCAGAAATAAAAATTAGGGATGATTTTGAGTGACTTCTCAAATCCTCTTCTATTTCATTAAAAAAATTCTGACATGCAGACTGAAACATGCACTTTGAATACCAGCAGCAGACGTCCCTGGTGAGCAGTAGCTTTACTACAGTGATCTAATGTGCAACTAGAGTGCTAACATTCAGAATTTATGGCAAATGTGTGACACATCTGAATGCCTTCTTGATGGAACCAAAGTAAACAAGCATTGAAAATGCAATAGATCTCGCCCTCGTTTAAGTTAAAGCCATTCTGTTTGTAATGAGGTGGCTTTTTAGCTTTGCTTTTATTAGTGTTTTTTCAACTTTCATGTAAATAACATGCATCTGCATGCATATAACTATATGTATGCATGCATTTATGTTTGTATTTATATAGATATACAGATGATATATGTTTATATATGTATGTATATATATATTCACTGAAAAAACCATAGGCTATAGACCATATATAGTTAGGAATTAGCATTTACAAAACCTTGAAAATTCACTGAAAAAAACATAGGTTATAGACCATATATAGTTAGGAATTAGCATTTACAAAACCTTGAAAATTCACTGAAAAAACCATAGGTTATAGACCATATATAGTTAGGAATTCGCATTTACAAAACCTTATTTTACTCACACAAAACCATTGAAATTCCATATATAGTTAGTTGCACTAACTATATATCGCGCACCCGCAATCCACTGCTGATGATGTCACATATTACATCATTCATGACATGGTCAGTGACATCACTGATGACATCACTGATGACATCTCAAATGACATCACTGATGACATCTCAAATGACATCACTGATGACATCACTGATGACATCTCATTTGACATTACTGATCACATCACTGATGATATCATTCATGTGATAATACGATGAACCTCTTCAGACTCTAATATAACCTTAGATACAATCAGTGTAAACAGACACTCACAGACTGTCACTCATCCATGGAGTTACTCACACACCTAGTCAGTCATGCAAAAAATCAATCACACCTCCATTTCCTCAACTATACAGTTATACAAACTTTACTTATTCAAACATATACTAACACATATTTACTCTCTTATACAATCCCTGATACAAGTTCACAATGATCCATACATCCACTCACACATTCACTGGCTCTTATGCACAGTTATTTATATATGTCAACTCTCACATGTACTGTGTTTTACATATGTACTTACTTTGACATGTAGCACTGAGATATCCATTCACTCACCAATACACTCATGCACACAGTCAACCACCCATACAGCTGTTTCCACATGCACTTTTGAAACCATACATCTAGTGAATCAACTGCTCACACATCTATGCACAGAGTCATACACCTCCCAGCCACCCACACACACACTCAGTCTCCCATACAAATACTTGGGCAACCAATCAATAACCCATATAGTTACTCATATAGCTACTTATCAACACATGCAACAGTTTACAGAACAACAGACATAATGATGCACAAATTAAGACAGTTTAGTCACTAACCCATGCACTCACTGAGACACATTTAATCACTCACTCATACAGTCAGTCATGCACCTACTAAATCCTTCATCCAAACACTTATACATCCACTAATTCTTCAATATGTAAGACATATTTTAACTTTACAGAAACATACAGTCACTGGATGTTGTCATCAGTGATGTCATCAGTGATGTCATTTGAGATGTCATCAGTGATGTCATCAGTGATGTCACTGACAATGTCATGAATGATGTAATATGTGACATCATCAGCAGTGGATTGCGGGTGCGCGATATATAGTTAGTGCAACTAACTATATATGGAATTTCAATGGTTTTGTGTGAGTAAAATAAGGTTTTGTAAATGCGAATTCCTAACTATATATGGTCTATAACCTATGTTTTTTTCAGTGAATATATATATAACTATATATATTACCTACTGGCGGTCATCAGTAGGTAGTTATAGTTAGAACCTACTTTCCATAGGGAAAGCCTTTTTTAATTTGCTAATAACTTTGGCGTCGTTTGATGAATCTTCGCAAAATTCTCCCCAACGAGTCTATCAAGGTCAGCTCCTATCCGGAAAGTTTGGGGGTGATTCATCAAGCGGGGACTGAGAAAACAGGGGGGTCTCAAAATGCATTTTCCCCATGTTAACTTCCATGGGAAATTTTGAAACGGGCAAGAGCCCGAACTGCTGAACGGAATTACCCCAAATTTGGCACAAAGGTAGTGCTTGGTTCAGAAAGCAACCTTTTTTAAATGTTGTAAATCAGTTCAGTAGTTGCTGTGAAATTAAAAAAAAAGTTTCAATATCTATGGCCGTGGTGGAGTTGCGACCCCTGCCGACCACAAGCTTTATTCTATTTGGCTGTCAACACTCCGAACCAGGAATTGTTAGCAGCCATCTTGTGACTCGGTAGTAAGCATGGGCGTAAAATCCGTTCCGCTCGCGGAATTTGCGGATTTTCGGCAAATTCGCGATCCACGAACTCTTGCGAATTTGCCAAAAGTTCGCAAATTCGCACTCAGCGGATTTTTTTGCTTGGTGATACAATATTGCGGCGCGCGGCGTTCACTTACCATCATTCAGCATTTGCAGAGTTGTTTTTCTCCATATTTTGCGTGTGCTGAGCCATTTTGGATCTTGCTGCGGGATCCCGCGGGAGTTTGGCGACCGCGATTACGTCATCGCGGCTTGCCACCTTGCACAGCACGCATCGCGAGAGCTCGCAATTGCGAACACGTAGATGCGGCGGGCAGCAACAATCTCGCACTCGCGAAATAGCTACATTTGCAATTCTGCACAAGAAATCCACCAGCAAGCAGCATAAACCTTCTGAAAATGATGATTTTTTATCAGAATAACTCCTCAGGTTGACATTTGCCTGCACTTTTTTTTGCAAGTATCCATTTTGGGGGGGGGGGTGGGAGGAAGGAAGTGCCCCACAGTCTCCAACTTCCTGTTCCTGTCCAGAAGGCTCCTCCCAGTGCTTTCTTCATGTGCTGGTCACTTTGATTTGGATCTTGACCTGGAAGGATTATTTTTTGTGGATGCTGCTGGATATTTGGATTTGAGGCCTTTTTGACTTTCTTTAGATCACTTTTGGATTAGAAATTTCATAAGTAAGTTTGTTTGGGGCATTACAGGTGCTGCAACTACAATTTTGGAATTTTCAATGTTTGTGCTGTTGTTGGGGCCTTTTGCCCAGGTGTACTCAGTGGTGGATGGACTGAGTCTTTCTGTGGGGTCTCTTTAATGTAAACATCATGGAGGGCATGGATGGCATGGGATTGTGCTGATTTTTGTGTGTTTTTCAATTTTTTTGGCTGCTGTTGGGGCTTTTTGCCCAGGGCTAGTGAGTGGTGCATGGACTGAGTCTTTCTGTGGGGCCTCTTTAATGTAAACATCATGGAGGGCATGGATGGCATTGTATTGTGGTGATTTTTGTGTGTTTTTCGATTTTTTGGGGTGTTGATGGGGACTGGCCATGTGGGTGGGGGCCATTTTGAGTGCTGGTACAGGCAGGCAATGGCCATGTGCTGGGGGGCAAGGGGCCATTTTGAATGCAGGCAGTGTCTCAGGCCTGCACCCATTTTGCCTAGCTTTCATCCATTATGCCCAGGGGTAGTGAGTGGTGCATGGGCCTAGCCTTTCTGTGGGGTGTCTTGAATTTAAACATCATTCAGGGCATGGATGGCATGGGATTGTGCTGATTTTTGTGTGTTTTTCAATTTTTTTTGGCTGCTGTTGGGGCCTTTTGCCCAGGGCTAGTGAGTGGCTCATGGAATGAGTCTTTCTGTGGGGTCTCTTTAATGTAAACATCATGGAGGGTATGGTTGGCATTGGATTGTGGTGATTTGTGTGTGTTTTTCGATTTTTTGGGGTGTTGATGGGGACTGGCCATGTGGGTGGGGGCCATTTCGAGTGCTGGTACAGGCAGGCCCTGGCCATGTGCTGGGGGGCAAGGGGCCATTTTGAATGCAGGCAGTGTTCTCAGGCCTGCACCCATTTTGCCTAGCTTTCATCCATTATGCCCAGGGGTAGTGAGTGGTGCATGGGCATAGTCTTTCTGTGGGGTGTCTTGAATTTAAACATCATTCAGGGCATGGATGGCATGGGATTGCGCTGATTTTTGTGTGTTTTTCGATTTTTTTGGCTGCTGTTGGGGCCTTTTGCCCAGGGCTAGTGAGTGGTGCATGGAATGAGGCTTTCTGTGGGGTCTCTTTAATGTAAACATCATGGAGGGCATGGATGGCATTGGATTGTGGTGATTTGTGTGTGTTTTTCGATTTTTTGGGGTGTTGATGGGGACTGGCCATGTGGGTGGGGGCCATTTTGAGTGCTGGTACAGGCAGGCCCTGGCCATGTGCTGGGGGGCAAGGGGCCATTTTGAATGCAGGCAGTGTTCTCAGGCCTGCACCCATTTTGCCTAGCTTTCATCCATTATGCCCAGGGGTAGTGAGTGGTGCATGGGCATAGTCTTTCTGTGGGGTGTCTTGAATTTAAACATCATTGAGGGCATGGATGGCATGGGATTGCGCTGATTTTTGTGTGTTTTTTGATTTATTTGGCTGCTGTTGCGGCCTTTTGCCCAGGGCTAGTGAGTGGTGCATGGACTGAGTCTTTCTGTGGGGTCTCTTTAATGTAAACATCATGGAGTGCATGGATGGCATTGGATTGTGGTGATTTTTGTGTGTTTTTCGATTTTTTGGGGTGATGATTGGGACTGGCCATGTGGGTGGGGGCCATTTTGAGTGCTGGTACAAGCAGGCCCTGGCCATGTGCTGGGGGGCAAGGGGCCATTTTGAATGCAGGCAGTGTTCTCAGGCCTGCACCCATTTTGCCTAGCTTTCATCCATTATGCCCAGGGGTAGTGAGTGGTGCATATGCCTCGTATTTATGTGGGGTGTCTTGAATTTAAACATCATTGAGGGCATGGATGGAATGGGATTGTGCTGATCTTTGTGTGTTTTTAGATTTTATTTGGCTGCTGTTGTGGCCTTTTGCCCAGGTGTACTCAGTGGTGGATGGACTGAGTCTTTCTGTGGGGTCTCTTTAATGTAAACATCATGGAGGGCATGGATGGCATGGGATTGTGCTGATTTTTGTGTGTTTTTCAATTTTTTTGGCTGCTGTTGGGGCTTTTTGCCCAGGGCTAGTGAGTGGTGCATGGACTGAGTCTTTCTGCGGGGTCTCTTTAATGTAAACATCATGGAGGGCATGGATGGCATTGATTGTGGTGATTTTTTTGTGTTTTTCGATTTTTTGTGGTGTTGATGGGGACTGGCCATGTGGGTGGGGGCCATTTTGAGTGCTGGTACAGGCAGGCCCTGGCCATTTGCTGGGGGGCAAGGGGCCATTTTGAATGCAGGCAGTGTTCTCAGGCCTGCCCCCATTTTGCCTAGCTTTCATCCATTATGCCCAGGGGTAGTGAGCGGTGCAGGGGCCTAGTCTTTCTGTGGGGTGAATTTAAACATCATTGATGGCATGGATGGCATGGGATTGTGCTGATTTTTGTGTGGTTTTTTACTTTTTGTGTAACTGATGTTCCTCTATCTTCCAATGCTTTTAGGTGCACAAGAGAACCAGCAGTGCCAGGAAGAAGTCCTGCAGCGGTGTGTGCAGCATAACGTCATGAGACGTCACGTGTGGCCACAGACAAGACAACTCTGCAACTCGTGCAACTGCGGCCTGCTGTTCTGACATCTGAAGAAGATGGCCTTAAAAAAAGTTCCCGGTAGCTCCTCTAGCAAGAAATTTGCCAGTTAGGAGCAGAAGAAGCAAGTGGCGCCACTTACCAAGGAGACTGGTGTGCCGCCCGCCACATTTTTTGGGATTAAAAAAAAAGTACTCCTGCAGCAGCAGCGGGATCTGCTGGGGACCAAGCTGGGAGCAGCACCCCCGCTCCATTGGGCTCAGTGCCACCACCACCACACCAACTTAAGTCCAAGCCCTGAGCGCTTTAGAGGCAGCCAGTCTAGTTGTTCAATCACCATCGACCAGTGATGTTGGCTCATCGCAAGACAGTAGCAGCAATGTCCCTCAATCAACACAGGTTGTTGTAACTCAATTGACGAGTGTTCAACAACCACAGCCGCAACAACAACCATATGTGCAAGTACAAGCCCAAGTACATGTGGAAGGAGAGGCAGCGCAAGGAGGTGCATGGAGTGGCACAATTGCCCACAATAGTTGTTCCTCCCGAAGTAGGGACACATCAGGAAATCGACATTCAAGCTGAGGTATCATTTGTGGAAGCCACTCCTCCTGATCATTCATTGTCTTCCAGATCCCTAGCAAGTAAAAGATCAAGGATGATGTCTACATCTTCTTCAAGCCCCCTTCTTTCTGATGATATGGATCCAAATTGGGAACCACCACAGCCGTCTGAGAGTGAGGCACACCATGATCTGACAAAGGTAGTTAAGCGTAAAAGGAAGGTCCCCGAAACTCTCGTACTTATGGGGTGTGATGATGATGCTGAAGAAGAGGTGGTGTATACTTCTCCTGCTGAAGAAGACTCTCACGACGACGACGCAGTCATCATACACACCACTCCAGCCTCAGCGGGCATGCAGCAAACAAACCTTTTTACCCTAGCCCAAAAAGCTGCTGAGCTTGATGTTATCGACGAGGAGGCAATAGGACCACCACCATTGTAGTTAACTAGTACACCACCACCTACCGCTTCCATATTTTCTCACGAGAAGGGACCTCCATCCACCTCGACCTCCATTTCCTCAATTAGTGGTGCTGCAAGTGCACAACGTAGTAAAGTTCGGCAACACACATCCTCCACTTCATCTGGCATTAGCATCATGACCAGAATCGCCTCCTCCGCCCCCCACAGACATTTGAAGTCCGCAGTTTGGGACTTCTTTAATGTTTGCACAACAAGGGAAAACATAGCCATTTGTAGCATTTGTAAGTTTGCAGTTAGTCATGGTAAGCTTGTTACCAACTATGGTTCCGGAGGCTAGAGAGGTCATCTTGAGAGACAGCACACTGTCCAATGGCATGCGCACCTAAAGGAGATCAAGGAAGCCCAAATTGCAAGTCAACAAACTATATCTGTTGATGTTTCATCTGATGATGACGAGGAGGAAGAAGCGTCAAACACTTCACTTACACCCAGTACCCCTGTCAGCAGCACACCCCCTGTGAGCCACACTAAGAGTGTGGGAGAGAGTGAGACACCAATGAGAAAATGTTCATCATCACCGAGCGTAACTGGGTCGAAGAAGTCATCATCATCATCCCGTAAAATTATGGTCCAGCCCACAATTAGAAGCATGTTGTTTTCAGATATGCCATTTGAACGCAACCACCCAACGGCGCGTCTGTATAACACTAAGCTGGCTAAAATGCTAGCGCTGGACCTTCTCCCTTTTTCTTTTGTGGAAGGGGTTGGTTTTATTGAATTAGTGGCAACGCTCTGCCCTAAATGGAAGGTTCCTAGCCGGTTCTATTTTGCCAGCGTTGCGGTTCCAGCACTACATGAAGATGTGCTGGAGGTGATTGGGGCAGCTTTGCAGAAGAGTGCGGTTCAGACTATACATCTGACAACAGACATGTGGACCAGTTGCGCAGCCACTGATTACATGTGCATCACTGCACACTGGATCTCTTTTTCAGGGGTTAAAGCAAAGCTAAACGCATGTGTTGACCCGGAGAACGTTTTTAAAGCTGCTCGGAAACCTGCAACACTAGCCATGTTTGGCATGGAGACAAGTCATACAGGAGAAAACATTTTGCAGGAGTTTAACACAAAGGTCTTTTAATGGCTGTCCCCAAGAAAACGCAAGATTGGTTATGTTTCCATGGATAATGGCGCCAATGTAGTTAAGGCCATGGATATGGGTAACTATTTCAGAGTGCCGTGTTTGGCGCACTGCATAAACCTAGTTGTTAAAAAATTCTTGAGTGAAGAAAGTCCAGTGTGCGAGTTACTGACCACCTGCCGAAGAATGTGCACACATTTCAGCCATTCTTTTAAAGCCCAGAAGCATCTGAGGGGCCTGCTACATCACTATAAACTGCCAGTGAAAGCACTCATCCAGGAGGTGGCAACACGTTGGAACTCAACCTCTACATGCTTGAACGTCTGTATGAGCAGTGTGCGGTAGTCAATCAGTATTTCATTAGACAGGGTGCAGCTATGAAGGACCTGAAGGATACATGGGGAGCAATTAAAGCTAGTTCAAAGCCTGACAGACATGCTTCGTCCTTTTGAGGTCTTCACGCGTGCAGTCAGCAGGGAGGACTGTAATTTGGGAAAAGCTATCCCATTGTTGCGCATGCTAGAGCAACAACTGAAGGCGGTGTCTTCTACATTTCAAAAAGATGAAGAAAAGCAAGAAGCTTTTGATTTGACGGAGAAATTATTACAGCACCTACTTTGGGATGAACGTCTTCAAAAGATCCACACAGAACAGCATTACATTTGTGCTACTATTCTAGATCCACGCTACAAAAAGGCACTGGCAGGCAGAGTATTCTTTCCTTTTGGTGACGCAGAAGTTTCAAAGTACAAACGTTTGCTAGCTATGTCAGCCATGAGGTTTGAAAGAGAACAGCAGGAAATTGAACGAAAAGGCAGTACATCAGCATCAGCAGGCCATACGGAGTCAAAAGAATCCACTTCTACACCTGTGGCTGTGGCAGGAGTGAGTGATTTTCCCTCTCTGCCGTTAAAGACACCAGCAACCGGATCATCTGCACCAGACACAACCGTAACATTGTGTGAAGAAGAGGAATGGCTAACTCAGCTTGGGTTTGCTTCTCAAAAGGTCCCAGCAAAAAGTAAGCAAAGTGGAGGAACCGTGGAGAACCTTGAGTCGATGGTGCAGGACTATCTGAATGACTCAACAGAGGTCTATGTTCATGATGACCCATTGGCGTATTGGCATGGGAAAAAAAATTTGTGGTCAGAGATCTCCAACCTGGCTATACATTACTTGTCTTGCCCACACGCAAGCGTGTCTTCTGAACCTGTTTTCAGTGCTACTGGTGGCATTTTAACTTGCAGAAGGACCGGCCTCTCACCCAAAAATGTGGAGAGGTTAACAATGATCAAGATGAATCAGCAACTCATACCACCAGATTACAAAATACGAGAATACACGCAGGAAGAAGACTAGGAGGACACCAACTTAGATGAGGGAAGTTCTTCTCTGTTAGGTGACCTACTCCCGCCTGAATTCGCAGAGTATGAGGACAAACTCTTCTTCCCTGACACAGACCCCTTAAAATGAGCCAATGAATCAATAACTTTCTTTTTCATCCTTATTCACTTTTATTCCTGTGTGTCTGTCTTTCTTTGTTTTGCAAAGTCTATATAAAGAAAAATGTAATCACCTAATCACAAAAACAAGCCCATCAGCAGAACTGTCTTCACTTACTTTCTTATTGATTTGAAGGTGCCGTAGTCTGCATTCCTCAGGTTCACAAGTTCACAAGAACATGCTCATCTTTCCTCCTCCTCCAGACTCCTATTTCCCTCAAAGCAGATGGCTGGATTACGCCCAATGAAGAAAGACTCTGCACTTGTGGGGGTGTTCTACTTCTTTGCGGGTGAGTTGACGGCTCCGGGGCCATTGCTGGGAAGGTCTAATACCGGATAAAAGTGGTTTGGAAAAAATCCTGAGGAAGAAGTTTTCGCCTTTTTGCTCACTATCGTGTTTTCGGGGGCCTGTTTGGGTAGGTTCCTGGTGTTTGGGGGTGGGTTTTGGGGTCTGGGAGCACTGCTGGCACAGTCTAATGTGGATTGCATTTGTTTTCCAGGACATCCATGGTGGAAAAGTGGAGTTATGACCTAGCTGCACAGCGCGTTTGGACAGAAGGCCGAAAAACATTGTAGGTATGAGATTTTCCATTTTTGCTTTTTGGCTGTTTGGGGGTGTTGTGCTTTTTTGCGGGTGGGTTGGCGGGTCTTGGGGCATTGCTGGGAAGGTCTAATACCAGATAAAAGTGGTTTGGAAAAAATCCATGAGTTTAAAGTTTTTCCCTTTTTGCTCACTATCATGTTTTCAGGGGCCTGTTTGGGTGGGTTCCTGGTATTTGTGGGTGGGTTTCGGGGTCTTGGAGCAATGCTGGGTATGGATACTTTTGATTGCAAGTGGTTTGAAGCAAATCCATGGTTGGCAAAGGGGAGTTAGGGCCTAGCTGCAGAGCGTGCGTGGAGTGATTTTGGAAATTTGCCTGAAAATTACTAAGTCCCCATTTTTGTAGTTTTGCTTTTTGGCTGTTTGGGGGTCTTCTACTAGTTTTCGCCTGGGTTGACGGCTCTGGGGCCATTGCTGGGAAGGTCTAATACCGGATAAAAGTGGTTTGGAGAAAACCGGAGAAGAAAAAGATTTTGCGCTTTTGATCACTTGCCTGTCTTTGGGGTGCTGTTTGGCAGGCTTTTATGTTGTTGTGGGTGGGTTTTGAGGTCTGGGAGCACTGCTGGCACAGTCTAATGAGGATTGCATTTGTTTTTCAGGAAATCCATGGTGGAAAAGGGGAGTTAGGGCCTACCTGCACAGCGCTTTTGGACAGAATTGAAAGAAGGCCGAAAATATTCAAAGTATGAGATTTTTGCCTGTATGGGGGTGTTCTCCTTTTTTGTGGGTGGGTTAGCCGTATTGTATTGCATGTGTTTGGGCGGGGGGCTGCTTGTGGGGGGGTTTGAAAGTCTTGGAGAAATGCTGGGTATGGATACTTTTGCTTGCTTGCAAGTGGTTTGAATACAATCCACGGTGGGTAAGGGGGGATTTGGGCCTACTTTACTTTCAAAGTACGTTTTGTTACCATTTTTCTACTAGGCCTCGTTTTTGGAGATCTGATTGGGGGTCTTCTTGCGACTGGGTTTAGTAAGGGTCTGGGAGCACTGCTGGGAAGGTCTATTTTTGTTGTAAAACACAGTTTACAGTACACCTAGCTTGAAGGGAAAGATCCGCTAAATTAATTCTCCCATACTTATCCTTCAAAAGGAGACTCAGACAGAGTACGCACTTTCAAAAATATTGTACTGTCTATTAGGAAACTCAAAGTGGGACTTTTTGCACTACACAGTGTACATACCTTATATTTATTTGTCAGTGGTGTTCTAATATCACTTCCTGTTTTTCCATCAATAATTACAGGCCGGGTTTCAGTCTGTGCAATGGGAAAAAAAGGATGAAGTCAGGCTTCACATTAGCGAGCCGCAATTCAGCATCCGCCAGGCAGGCAGTGGACAGGGTGTCTTCTGGTCACCAACATTGATGGACGGAGCGTCAGCTGGAATGGAGGCGTCCCTCTAAAAAGAGGAATGGTTTGATGCATGCAACTTACCAAATTCAACAGGACAACTACAACAACATACAGATACAGTATCCGTTCTTTTCTAATTATCTTTTAAGTAATGTTATTGCTGTGAACTTCTATGAGTGTGACTCTGCATTTCTTTGATCTCTGCTTCTAAATTCATCCCTACAGCCATTCTATAGGTTTTACTTGTGCTATTTTTTAAACCAAATTTAATGTAAGAAGTGTTTCTCTGAGTGCAGAGAAAGGCAAGTGAAAACGCATAATTATTACTGCAGCCCTGTACTGTCTCATTCTTTCATTCACGGTTGTCGAAAGTACTACTTACTTTTCAGTAACCATGCATGCTGTGCTTTTTTTTTCTTCTCTCAACAAAACTTTCCCAAAATCCCCCATTCCCATCCATTTCCAAACCCTAACCCTCTTCCCCCGGGGTGTGTGGTTTTGATTGGTGTATGACTAAATGACAGCAATAATTCCACACACTTGCTGGGGAGGATAAGGTCATAGCAACAGGCTGGTGAAGGAATCCGAGGATGTATTCTATTCTTACTCAGCTTGACACTCAGTCACTATTGGCAAATGAAAGCAGATTTTTTATGTGCGCCATCAACTTGATTGGTCTTTAAGAACATCCTCCTCCTAGACGTGGCAAATTATTACACTGCTGTGTCCTTCACCTACGGTACTATTTCTTGTAGTAGTAGCCAATGTCAAAGAAATTCAATGCAAGTACTAGTTATTCTTTCAATACTTTACCATTTGTTAGTCTACATTGTGGCACTGTTCTAGTGTACTGTCACCTGCTATATTCTCTATTGTACCGTTCTAATGCTACGGTAAGGACAAACAAGGTTTAATTTTCTTTTTTTTCAGATGCTGCAACTGCCACTGTATAACACCACAAGTACCACCGCAATGATGACATTTCATCCACCCAGGATTGCCAACCTTAATCGCCATTTCGCGTGCAGCCAGCCCTGTGCCTAGCCCTATTTCCAAACACAAATTACAGGTAAGATAAGCGTTTGGGGGGAGGTAGTATAATGGAGTATTAGGACTAGGAGAGACGAGAGACTGACGGTCCAAGGACTATTGAATTCACTTACTCTGTGAGAGGCATTTACTTTTAAAAACATTTGGGCCATTAGTACTTACACAACTTGAATCAAGATGCCACTTAAGTTTCTGGACTGTTAAACCCCCACCCACCAGTCTCAAAAGCAGTAAAAAACATGTATGCTAAGATAAAGTTTAAAGTATATTTATATATCCCTAACATAAATAATCTCCCGCAAGACCCAACCCACCCCCCTCCCGAACCCCAACGAATGTCCCTGAAAACGAAGTCCAAAAAAGTAGAAGACCCAATTTTCAATTCCCACACCCCACAAGTCTTTAAAAAAGGGGAAGGGACAGTCTCCTCCTACTGCTGGCTGCTGTTGACTTTTCAGGACAGGTCGGCATGCTCCTTGCGGAGGGTCTCTCTCGAGCAGGGTTTTGGTGTTGAGGAGCTCCTGCTCGAGTTAGGAAACCCTCAGGGAAAGGCGGTGCATCCTTTTTTTGTAACTGCTGTGGGGGGCAGCTGATTTCTTCGTACCATGATCCAGGCATCCATCCATTCAAACTATATGTCAATCATTCTTCTTCATGTCTCTCATCTGGACAAACCTTACGTTTTCTCACGGGGAGCACACTATGCAGTCTGCAATCTCAATAAGTAAGGAATATAAGAGCTTACTACTGCCCGCCACTACCGTGGCAACCCGCACAGCAGTTTGGTCCGGCACTTGCACCGCCTCCTCCCCAGAGCATTCCTCCTCACCTCCGCGCTGGGCCCAGCACCAGATGTTCCACCTATAAAGTACATTTAAGAATGTTAGATTTCATAGACATACACCACTCACTAGTATTTTGTCTAGTAATGTCAGTCAGTCAGTCAATTCCTTTATTTTCGATAAATTAATATCATATAAAGACAAAAACACAGTCATGTAAACATACAAACAATTACAACGAATTTGAATTAAAAATATGCAGTCAGTTACAATAAGTTTGAATTAGATTAAAAATTTAATTAAAATAGAGCAATGTTTTTCTTAAAACTCATTTCATATCATATGAAAGAGGAAGTATACATAAACATGGGGTTTATTTATCACAAATATTCAAGAGCGGTGGAAGTGTACCATTCCTTCTTCTTATTCGATTTGCCGCAATTAAAAAACTGGCAACATGAAATATTATTTTAGATGAACCAAGTTGTTTTAGGTAAACTAGTGCCGGTCTAACTTGTATGAATCCTGCCTCTTTGAGGATTGGCAACAAGTATTTCCTCCTGCACTCAGTAAAATGTTCACAAAACATCAAGAAATGTAAGGTGTTTTGAGATGAGAAATTGTCGCAAGGGGCTGCTTGTTCAGGGGAGCACCATTTATGATATACACCCAGCGTATAATGAATTAAGTTGAGCCAAAATCTGGTCAAAAGAAACCGATGATAGGGTTTATTTACTGTGACCAGATATGGTTCCGGTCCTATGCAGGTGACCAGTGCATAATTTTCTCTTACCCTGGGTTTTCCCATCTCTAATTCCTCCCGCTCTAAGGAAAAAAGATCCAAGAGGGCTTTCTTTGTTAAAATAATGTCTTTATTGGTTATTGTTTCTGGAGAGGTAAATAAACCAATACACCCTATTCTCTGGAACCCAGCTCTTATGTATGTCAACCAGGGAATTTTATGTGCATTGTCCAATATCTGGCAATCCTTGATTATTGAATGATTTAGGGAAATCTCATCATTCACCCATATTTTTAGCCAATAAATCAAGGGTGCAATTTTGATCCGATCTGAAATATACCCAAGTCCCAGTTCTGTGTGGGTTGAGAAAGTAGGGGTTGATTGAGGAACTGAGAGTACGCTTCTTAGAAACTTGTTCTCTAATAATTGTAGTTTCTCTTCTTTAGTATAACCCCATATTTCACACCCATAGGTTGCAACCGACAGGCACTTGGATTTGTATACTTTCAAAATTGCCTTGATTGGTTTAACTCCCAGTTTTTTACTAAACCCCATGAGCCCTGAGACTGTTCTCGTGAATGCCACCGTGCGGCTATGATTTTGTGCCCGCCAGGTACCGTTCTGGTCGAAAACCACCCCCAGGTAGGGAAATGTGGGGACCCTACAAACCATTTCACCGTTACAGAAGAAGGATTTTGCTTTATTTTTTTATGTATTTCTTCCTATAATGAGAACCTGGGATTTCTTTGCGTTTACTTTAAAGTCCAGGTTCTGCATGAAGGAGCCAACAGTCTTCAGCAGTCTTTGTAGGCCTACCCCGGTTTGTGATATGAGGACCGCGTCGTCAGCGTATAGTAGAACTGGTAAGACCATTTCCCCCACACGTGGACTGTCTGCGAGTACCTCCCCTAGGGTTTGTTCTAGTGCGTTTATATAGAGTGTAAACAGCAAGGGTGCCATAATGCATCCTTGCCTGACGCCCCTGTCTGACCTGAACTGCTTGGTGCATCTTGCATCTGTATTTACTCTGATTTTAGCCGTAAGGTTTGTGTGCAGTTCTGCTATGAAGTGCACTAAGGGTGCATCTACCCCCATTTCGAGCAAGATGTTCCAGAGTTTGGATCTGTTTACAAAGTCAAATGCAGATGAGAGGTCCATGAACCCCATGTACATGGACCCCTCCCTTGCCACAGTATACTTGTTGATTAAAAGATGTAAATTCAAACATTGATCTATAGTGCTATGTTTTGATTTAAAACCATACTGAGTTTTAGACGGGACACCTCTATCAGCTAGACTATCGTTCAATCTATGCAGCAGAACCCGACCCAAGATTTTTACAGAGGAGTCGATCATTGAGATGGGTCTGTAGCAAGTAGGGTCCTGTCTAGAGCCCTTCTTAAAAAGTGGCACAATAATTGATGTGGCCCATGTAGAGGGGATACTATCCTGCCCTATTGAATTGAAAACATTAGTTAGGACTTTTGCCCACAACTTGGGTGCGGCTCTGAACACGTCCGCGGGGACCCCATCCGGGCCAAGGGCCTTGTTTTTAGTCATTTCCCCTATGGACCTTTCAATTCCTGCAGACTCAAACCTTAAGCGATGTACAGCGTGATCAGGAGCATAGTTCGTGATGTTATCTCCACTCTGAGGGACGCTGTATATTTGCTCAAAGTGGGCGATCCAGGCCTCATCAGTGATGTTACAATCTAACACAGTATTAACGTTGTTTTCAAACAATGGCTGATTTATTACTTTCCAAAATCTGGAACTATTTTTCAAGACTTCAGGTGACAACAAATCAGTCCAAGCCTCATCCAGTAATGCCCTTTTTCGGACGAATACAGCTCGTTTGTAGGCAGCTCTATTTTGGGCTACCAATCCCCTATCCCGTGGGGTTGTCTTCAGGGATTTGAGGAGTGCAGTATGAGCCAAGGAACACTTTTTGTCAAACCATCTATGCTCCCTTTGAGGCTTGCGTTTGTCATTGACTGTCAGCTTTTGGTTTATGTGTGCGCAAATAACATCGAATGCATGTATTATGGTTGGTCCTAGTCCCGTGTCATCTAAACATGTGTTTATCTCAGCCCCTGCATTCTTTAAAATTTCTGATGTAAAAGCCTCAGGAACAACTTTTCCCCATTTTAATTTCCTTCCTTGGTCCGTTGGTGTGACCTTTCTTGCTGACCTTTTGGGGTCACATCTTAAAGTCAGTCACCCACCGCTGCTAATTCAATTATCGCGGGGTTGTGATCGCTAAAGGTAGAGACCTCTGTAAAATACCTAAAAACTGACCCTAACATGAAGGAAGTTAAAAAATATAATCAATGACTGTGCCCGTGTCCCCATCCCTCCCTTTAAATGTGGGGATCCTTTGTCCCTCCTCGCTACACCCTGATTCGTATAGGTTCCGGTTTGTTAGAACATTTTCTAGGTCCTCCCCTTGTTTTGTGTGTTCGAAGTGAGAGTGTGCTGAAAACTGTGGACCTTCATACGTCTTGCTCCCACATTTGTTTTCGCACGGGTGTATGTTTAGGTCCCCCATTAGGATTACTTCAAAGGAAGTTGACCTACTGCTATATGATAATATTAACTCCTCTAACAAATCAAGGTTGTTATCTGTATCTTGGGAGTTATAGAAATTTAAAAATAAGATATTGCCAGAGTCTGGTGCCAGGAGTTCCACAACCAGACAGTTTTGGCCTCCTATGTCTAGCTGTGTGAGCGATCCTTCTATGTCTAAAGAGAACAGGGTGATTAATCCCCCTCTGGCTCTTCCTGCCCCATTTTTCCTAGCTGGGACATGAAAATGAGAGTACCCGTCCAGGGAGAAACTGTTTTGATGATCCAAGGTTTCTTGTAAAGCTATTATGTGAAATGTTTTTAAATAGTTAATCCAGATGTCATTCCCCATTTTTGCTTTTACGCCTGCCGTGTTCCAACTCGCTATTCTACATAAATGATTTGATTTAACAGCGACCTTAACATTTACAGATGTCTCATTATTTTTTAGTCAGTCGTTTTCTTCTAGGTTAGAGAGTGGAGTGAAACGGTTTGCAAGTGTGCAAGGAGGTGGGTATGTTAGTCTGGTATTATAGCTTGTGCTACAAGACGGAATGTTTCCATCTTTTACATGCTGAGTAGTCATGAGGGCATGTTGGGTAGGGGCTGATGTTATATTCCCATCCGGGACATTCGGGACGGGGAGTAATCCTGTTTTGACCTGAGGGGGAGGGTAAAAAAACCCTAGGGGTAAAGGTCTAATGCCTAGATTTGTGATGCTAGAACCATCCCAAAGTAAACGCTCTGCTACGTTCTGGGTTTTAAAGTTTATCACCACACAGTCCCCCTCAATTGTCTTTGTTTTAGGGCCTACCAAACCCACCCTTCTCACCATGTTTATGTGGGGGGCGATGTCCATGTCGCCACTACAATAGTCCTGACACCAGTTTTTGGTCTTCTCCATTAGATATTTAGAACTCTCATAGACTTTAGTTTTCAAAGGAGGAACCCCTGTTAGCACGACTACTAGGGGGGCTGCTTGTGGGAGAAGATGTAACCTAGATTTGCATGGTAGTATATTTTTGTCTCTATCAGTATTTGACGTGATTGGGGTGTCACAACTCCTTTTGATGTCAGGTGCACTTTTTCTCGCACAAGATTGCCTCATAGGCCCCCCCGGTGCCAGGCTACTAGTCCCTGGTGTGACAATGGGTATGATACTGTCTACCAAAGGACCGTGTTTACCATCTGCCGTGTATGGCTCTGCGGGCAAAGTCGCTTGTATGTAACCTCCTTTTAAGTGCTCACGTTGTTCTTGTAAAAAGGATTCTGTCAAGTTACATTTTTTTAACAGACCAGCCACACAGGTGTTCAGAACGTCGATTATGTCCTTCGCTATGCCTGTAAGAATAGGCTCTAAATGTAAATTTACAAGTCCTTCAATTTTATAGCTGAGTATTTTGTCTAGGAATGAAGAAATGTGAATACAGAAACCAATCTAATAATTTGTGACTGTCTACTCTAAAGTAAAAATATCCCTTTTTCCAGGGAAGGGTGTTGTCTTGCTGCACTTTTTGGCACAACTGATGAATGCTTGCTTTTTAACACGCACCATTTTTCTCATTACAGACAGAAGCTTCACTTCTAAGAACAAATCATCATCATCACCTCTAGGACAGTGGGACCAACGATTCAGCACCAAAAAGAAAAATTAAAGTTCAAACCAGGTGAGAGCTCGGCTCGCCCATAATAAATGTGTGAAATAAATCACTATAAGCACTTTTTCATTTTCAATCAACCCTTTATGTTTTATGACAAGCTTGATTTTCATAAATATTTTTACTTTTAATAAAGCTTTAAAACTTAAATAGACTTTGTGGTTTTTGGTCAAGAGTGAATGAGCAAAAGGTTTTGCAATTTGCAAGCATGAGTCCGTGCCTCTGACACTTCTAGACTCTGACTCGTACTCTTGTCCTGCATTGGATAATCATCATTGGGGATCAATCATCGATGAATTTGGGAGCTAAATGACTCTGCCACACTATCTAGTCAGTAAGGAGATTGGGGGTTCTTCAAAGACTGATATCACTGAGGTATGTGGAAAGTCTACCTGCGCCTATTATAATTGATAAACAATGCACTATTTAGTGTCTATAGTTCTGTTTGTGAAGATTTGTCCCTGCAACAGTGGTAGTATGGATTGTCCTCCTATACAAACCAAAAGTCAAGTAGTATCTTATTCTTTCTTGGTGGTCATTCACCTTTTTATTGTTGGCAATTGTAAAAGCATAAACATTTAGAAGACTTGAAAAGACATTATGGACAATCCCAGAGGACTGCACTCAGTGCATAGAGAGGGATGTACGACGTTACGACGCATGGTTTTACCACGCATACCTTTACAACACGTTTTTTACAACGCAAGTCGTTACCACGACTTGCGTTGGAGGGTGCGGACTTAGGAATTTTTTAATTTACTATTCCAACACCTGCCTACTTACAGTAGGGAAGGTGTTGGATAGTAAATTAAATTATTCCTTGTCTTGCAGCACGCTCCAGCGCAAGTCGTGGTTATGACTTGCGTTGTAAAAGTCGCGTTGTAAGGGTACTGCGGAGTAAAATCCGTGTCGTAAAGGATGTTCCCGATAGAGAGCTATTGCTGACTAGAATGGGAGTTTCGTTTAACACCTTATGCCAAATGTAAAATCTTAGTTAGCTACACAGACAGACTAATAAGAATAATCTAGTAATACCACAGGGAGTCATAGTCGAGGCAGGATAAGAATTTAGATACAGTCTACAATAAGATCAAAGACGATTTAGAAAAAATCGAATGAGGAACGCTAAGAAAATAGTAGGTACTCTATATTAAAATTAAAACTTACCGGGGCCAGCAAATGAGCCCTCGCCTGACCGATCCTGGCCTTGTTTAACAGCAGCAGCCTCCTCCAATGTCCTCTTGCCCCTGGGGGGAGCTGATGTACAACATGAAAGAAAGACCCAAAAACATGGATGATTGTGGTCAACCAAATCAAACATTACAAAAGAATAATAACAAAATATTTTGGCCAAATAGCAAATAGACAACTATTCCATGGGATATATTGACCTTTCTCATGTGGTCTACTACGATATTAGTATTGCTTGATTTGCGGACCGTCAACTTGGAAAGTTATGTAACTCACTAAAATAACTATTAAAAAGGTTCGCCTAGGACTGGCAGGCAGCAGTCCGCAGCACGCGAAGTGACATACAAACTCCATCGTGATTGCAGATCAGCGACAACACTAAAAAGTTTCTACTACATTAACCAGTCATTAAAATACTCAAACTATCAATCCACCACGACTATTTCTTCTTATTGCCAGGTGTACAAAGGAAGGACTGGACTTGAATCTGTAGACGTAGATTTACAAGCCCCTTGCAGCTCTTTTGCTCCGGTGTTGCGTGACTTTTGTGACGCAGCGGCAGAACAAAAGAGGCGCCATGGTGTGGCGTATATTAACAATGGGACGCATATGGGAGATGCATCACGTTGTAAAGCCCTGTGCCATCAGGGGGCGTTCCGGCACAAGGGAGGGCGTTCCTGCGCAGGAACGCATCCTAAAAGTGGCTGAGGGAAATCTACAAGATTTCAATCAGTCACTTTTAGGGCAATGATGCGTGACTCAAACCCTGCGCCTGCTTGAAGCAGACGTACGGCTTGACGCAGCATTGGGGAGATAGGGCACCCCAGAGCATTGCTGGAGCTGCACCATAGTTGCGACGCAACTCCAGCAATGCGCCGCCTTTACGGCACAGATGCTTAACGCTTCAGTGACGTTTTGGGCAGATGATGCGCCGCATTGTAAATACGGCGCACCATGGGTGGTGGTGGCGTGGCACACAATTACTGGTGCATCCCTGCTACTTTGCAGGGATGCACCGGTAATTAAAAATCTGACCCTTAGTGTTTAGCATTACGCAGTTCTTTAAACTACACTCATACATAATTTCTCAGGCCAATGAAATGAACACAAAATCGAAAACAAATAAGCATAGTAGCAACGCTACTGAGAAGGAGAGCAGTGCACATGAAATGCACAGAAGATTTTGAAATATAATTTACCTACAATGTAATCAGCAGCATTATTGCAGGAGAAAACAGAGTAGTAAAGAAATAGCTACTACTACTCATCAAGCCCGGGGATCTCGAGGCCGAGCAGGTCGATCAAGTCGCGTTCCCGGTCCAGGAGATCCGTCCAACGGTGGGTGGCCTGGTTGTAGGTGCGCCGGACCCGAGAGTGTTGGTACATGGCCCGGCACACCTTCTCCCACCGCTTCCGGCGCTCCCGGATCCCGTAGCTGCTAGCGATCTTGCTGCCTGCCATGATGGTCCTGGGGAGGCGGCGCTGGACATAAAAGACTAGTGCGGCCACCACCTTCATGCTAAAGATCTCCTGGGCTGTGACTGGCTCCCCCCTCAAACACCCGCATGGGTGCCGGGCACGGGGTGCGGGACCCTTCCCCTTCTCAGGCTGCTTCCCGGCTCCCTTTACCATGGTCTGGGCAGAAAGGAAGGTAAATAATAAAGAAGAAAGAGAATAGGGAAGAAGAAAAGAAAAGAGTTTTAAAAAGTAGTTTAAAATTAACCAAAAGTAGCAGAAAACACAAAAATATAGAGCTAGAAAAATAGAGGGGTAGATAATAAGTAAAATAAATTTTACAAAAATTCAAACAAGCTAAAGATGGCGGAGATTGATAGAGGATACAGAAAGCATGCCCAGAACCATAGCAATGAATGAAAAACAAGATGGCCGCGCCCGTTCACGACCGCGTGGTAAGTTCGCGCAAGATTTCCCTCGCGATCACAGGCGAACTTGTACTAGCGAGCCGCACACTTTTCGAGATTACACATAGCGCCCAGAAACGGAAATACGTCACGCAAACAAAATGGCCGCGCCCGTGAACGACCGTGAGGGTAACTTTGCGCCGTTGCGCTACAAGCGGCTCGCTAAAACGCACAAAACCTTGCGAACTAACACGCGGCAAAAAACAAAATGCATATTCGCACGAATTCGCGGCTTCCGAATTCGATCTCGCGCAAATTGGCGCCCCGCGAATCCCGCGAAATTGCAGAAAAACGATTTTTGCAAAACTGAAAGCACTCAGCAGGTGCAAAAGTTCAACCTCATCATTAGTAACCATTCCCAGTAGTGCTTCCTGAGGGCCCCCTCAAGAGTTCAGTTGCTTACTTGAAACTATTCTATGACCCTGCTCTGACCCGCACAGCAGGCTCAGAGAATAGCTACAAGTAGACCACAAAGGTCCTGTGAAAAAAATTGCACTGCAACAGAAAGCAATTACAGATAAGGAAGCAGGTGCCAGACTCAGTGACACATTAATCAACCCCAAATTAATTCATATCAGTTGAAGCAGGGCAGGTGTGCTGCCTTTTCCCCCCATAATCTACAGTGATGAACCAGAGGGTGGCAGTGATGTACCAGAGGGTGGCAGTGATGTACCAGAGGGTGGCATGGGTGAACCAGAGGGTGGCAGTGGTGAAACAGAGGGTGCTTTGATTAACCAGACGTAGAAACAACATAGTCGCGACTGTTGCGACCGGACAAGTAAGTTCGCGTTTGCGAACTGGTACAAAACCCTTGCGAACTGGCAGAAACCCTTGAGAACACAAAAAAAAGAAAAAATCCGCAAATTCGCGAGAGTTCGTGGATTTTGCGGATTGCGAATTCGTGAGTATGCAATTTCGCAAACCGCGAATTCGCAAAATTCGCCCATGCTTACTCGATAGAACTGAGTCACAAAAAAAGAGAAAAACAACGTTGAAAAAAAAGAAAAGGAGCATGGTAGAAACACCCTGCCCTAGGCATTTTAAACACTGTCATGTCACAGACACACATGTCCTTTTGGACCCCCCCCCCTGCACCCATGGAATGCATTAACATTTTGCGAATCGCTAATAGAAATTCGCAAAATGTCAATGCCTTCCCATTAATTCCTATGGGCCTTTTGGCCCATAGGAATCAATGGGAATTGCGAAATCGCAATTTAGAATTCGCATAATCCTTGCGATTCAGTAAAAATTGCGATTTTTACCGAATCGCAAAAATTATGCCAATTAATTGATGCATCCCGTTTTGCGATTCCTTATTTGCGATTCCATAAAAATCGCAAATAAGGAATCGCAAAACCTTACAATGATGCATGTAGCCCGTGGTGTTTACTGGAAGTACCTGGTGGGCTAGTTGGTCCTCAGGGACCCTCAGGACTCAAGGAGTATTAAACCCCAAATTTACAATGCGCCAGGGGGTGCGTTTGCACAGTGGTGCAGGGAGGGACAGGCCTGACATACCAAGTGTGCAAATGCATCCCCTGGCACATTGTAAATTAGGGGATTAAGTCCTCTTGAATCTTGAGGGTCCCTGGGGGCCAACTAGGCCACCACATACCTCCAGTAAGCACCAAAGAGCTGTGTTGCAGAGAGGTGCCAAAAGGGAAATGGCCTCTGAACACCTCTCTGCAACGCAGCTACCAGGCACATACTGGAGGTATCTGGTGGGCTAGTTGGACTCAAGGGACCCTCAGAATTCAAGTGGACTTAATCTCCTAACTTAAAACACACCACATGGTGTGTTTGCACACTTGTCATATCAGGCCCCACCACCTCTCTGCAACACTGTGCAAATGAGCCCTGTGGCGCATTTTAAGTTGGTGAATTAATTCCCCTTCAATCCTGAGGGTCCCTGGGGGCCAACTAGCCCACCAGGTACCTCCGGTAAGCACCAAAGGGCTTTGTTGCAGAGAGGTGGTCCGAGGCCAGACCACACCCCTTTTACATCTCTCTGCAACGCAGCTCTGTGGCGCGTACTGGAGGTACCTTGTGGACTAGTTGCACCCCAAGGACCTTCAGGATTCAAGGGCACTTAATCCTCCAACTTGAAATGAGCGACGTGCAGCGTTTGCACAGTGGTAAAGGCAGGGGGCGGGGCCTGGTGCGACATGTGTGCAAACGCGCTCCGTGGCGCATTTTAAGTTGGGAGATTATGTCCCCTTGTACCCTGAGGGTCCCTGGGGCAACTAGCCCACCAGGTACCTTCAGTAAGCACAATAGAATTGCGTTGCAGAGAGGTAAAAAAGGGGCGTGGCTTCATACCACCTCTCTGCAACGCAGCTCTGTGGTGCTAACTATAGGTACCTGGTGGGATAGTTGGGCCCCAGGGACCCTCAGGATTCAAGGGGACTTAATCTCCCAACTTAAACCTTGCACAGGGCTCTTTTGCACACTTGTAACATCAGGCCCACCCCCTCCCTTCACCATTGTGCAAACATGCCCCTTGGTGCATTGTAAGTTGGGAGATTAAGCCCCCTTGAATCCTGAGGGTTCCTTGGGTCCAACTAGCTCACCAGGTACCTCCAGTAAGTGCCACAGAGCTGCTTTACACGGAGGTGTAAAAATTGGCGTGGACCTGGACCACCTCTCTGCAACGCAGCTCTGTGGCGCTTACTGGAGGTACCTGGTGGACTAATTGGCCCCCGGGGACCCTCAGGTTTCAAGGGGAATTAATCCCCCAACTTAAATCCTGCCAGGGGGTGCATTTGCAGAGTGGGGAAGGGAGGGGGCAGGACTGAGGTGACATGTGTGTACTTATCCAATCACCAAAACCCAAGCACTTATAAATTCACCATGCTCTCTCCTTTCAGTGCTCTAATCATCCAGTCTGTACCCATGCATTCATGCAATGGCCCATACACTAACACATGCACTGCTACCATACCCTGAGCACTACCCCTGCAGTCCAGCCATCGCCCTGTCAGTACCCATGCACTCCTTTAATCACCCAGCCAGCACCATGTACTTATCCAATCACTCCACCAAAACCCAAGCACTTATAAATTCACCATGCACTCTTCTTTCAGTATTTTAATCTTCCAGTCAGTACCCATGTACTCATGAAGTGGCCCAGGCCCTAACACATGCACTACTACAATCCCCTAAGCACTTCCCATGCAGACCTCTAACCACCTGCACACTACTGATTCACTCCTCCAATTACCCAGGTAGTACCCATGCACTCCAGAAATCCCTCTGTCACTACCCATGTACTCCTCCAATCACCCAGCCAGCACTATGTACTTATCCAATCACTCTGCCAAAACCCAAGCAGTTATAAAATCACCATGCACTGTCCTTGCAGCAATCATCCAGTTACACTACCCATGTACTCATGCAATGATCCAGTCACTAACACATGCACTGCTGCAATCCATTGAGGACTACCTATGCAGTCCAGTAATCTCCCTGGTGCTGCCTATGCAGTCCTCCAATCCCCAGCCAGTCCTATGTCCTTATCCAATCAGTACACCAAAACCCAAGCACTTATAAATTCACCATGCACTCTCATCCCAGTACTCTAATCATCCAGTCACTACATATGTAGTCATGCAATGATCCAGACACTAACACATGCACTGCTGCAATCCCTGTGTACCACCCATGCAGTCCTCCAACCACCTACACACTTCTCATTCGCTCCTTCAATTCCCCTGGTAGTACCTATGCAGTACAGCAATAACCCTGTCACTCCCCGTGGAGTACTCCAGTCACTCAGCCACTACCATGTACTAATCCAAACACTCTGCCAATACCCAATTACTTATATATTCACTGAGGCATTCTCCTTGCAGTATTCTAATCTTTCAGTTAGTAGCCATGTACTCATGCAATGATCCAGACACCAACTGATCACTGTTACAATCCCATATGCCCTACACTTACAATCCTGTACCCAGTTACACACTTCTCATTCGCACCTTCAATTCCCCAGGTAATACCCATACAGTCCCGCAATCACACTGTCACTCCTTGTGCACTCCTCCTGTCACCCAGCCACTACCATGTACTAATCCAAACACTCCTCCAATAGTCAAGCACTTATAAGTTCACCACACACTCTCCTTGCAGTACTCTAATTATCCACTCAGTACCCATGTACTCATGCAATGACCTAGCCACTAACACATGCACTGCTGCAATACCTTGAGAACTAACTATGCAGTCCAGTAATCTCCCTGGTACTATCTATGCAGTCTTCCAATCAACCAGCCAATTCTATCTGCTTATTCAATCACTGTCCCAAAACCCAAGCACATATAAAATCACCATGCACTCTCCTTTTAGCAATCGAATCATCTAGTCACTACTCTTGTACTCATGCAATGACCCAGGCATTAACTCATGACAAATACAGAGGAGGTCATGCTAATCACAGGGGTACCCCAATACTTATTATTACTATGTAGAGCCTACTTTTATATTATATTCTCTCCAATATAAAGTCGAGAACCCTTTTTTTAGCAGTATACAACAGGTTTTGTGGGATAATTTCTAACTCTACAGAATCCAACTCATTTGGGCTCTTGTATTAATACATTTATTTGGTAAGCACTATTAATACACAATGCTTCTCCTATGGTGTACACCTTTCGTGTGCATCAAGCTATATGTGTTACAATCCAGACAGTTTACTGGGTTGCATGTTTCTCTGTTCCATAGTAGTATTTGGTATTATCCAATACAGTATGTTATTGATCGCATTGAATGTACTCCTGTTACACTTGTTCTCATACCGGATTTTAAATCTTAGGGCCTGAATGCTCCAGCTCTAGATTTACTTCCGTATGATTTGATTCCAAATACACGTCTCTTCAAGATTCTAACTGTGACGTGACCTTTTGACGCTATTTATGACCGCCTTATAGGTGGGTTTGATTGAGTTTATATATTCACTAGCTGCATGCCGCAAATGCTTCACTTTTAGGGAATGACTTCCTACTTCCACTTATTACTATGTCATCTTGATATACCCTGTCAGTGTGCAGGTGATTGTGGGCTGTAATTTGGCCTATATGTTTTGTTTTATCACTTTTTCTTTGTGCTTAACATGATATCCTCGGAGATACGTGTGACCTCCATGGATACTTTTGCGAGATTTTTGGTGAATGGTTTATACTCTTTGTCTCATAGATGGTTCCATGATGATATATCGATTACAAAAACACCGACCAACAAAAATATCGTCACAAAAACATTGTCTACAAAAATATCGTCACCATATCCTTATACAAGGATTTACACAAATATCGATATTTTTTTATCGACTACATTAATTTTGTTTACAATTATATCAAGTACATAAATATCGACTACTACATTATCGACAACCCTTGAAATAACATTACCATCTATACTAATATCGATAACACAAATATTGAGTAACTGAGTACCTATTTAAATATACTAAAAATATCGCCTTCTTCTCTATAACCTTAAATACACAATACCTTCAACTAATTTACTTTTTTATAATTATTTAAATTATAAAAATGGGTTTCTAACATATATCTATATACTATATATTTTAAATATTAAAAAAACATTAGTAATGTAAACGTTACCAAAAAGTATAATACACTCATTTTCGATTCGTTTTATTAAGATTTAACATATTTTAACATTTTTAACATTATTAACTATTATAACAAAACACATACAAAACATTTTCTAATATAAAGTTGAACCAAATAATTATTACTACAGGCTCATTAAAAAATAACAGTTTTCAAATTCAAACTAAGGTTCTCATCCAATGAATTTAAAATACATGTAATTGAACCAATCAAAATGAACAAGTACTTAACTCACTACTATAAAAACAATTACATACTTAACTAAAATTACCATTTTTGGCTCAAACTTGGAGAAAAACGGTTACTTTGCTGAAGAGAAGAGAATACACACCTACAACAACGACTACAACACAGTCTACTACAACTCAAGTAAATTAAATCCCATTTTATATAGCATAAAAACCTCACAAAAAGTAGCTAAACTCCCTGAACTAAAGAAATGCTCTCTCATTTTTGTTAAATATAACTAAAACATCCTATCAACAACAGCCACAATAAATATATAAAAGAAAATATGAACAGCCTTATCAATTTCTACTTAGAAACATTTTACATAACTAAGAATATAGCAAACAGAAGTTCCAAAAGACTTGATATGTTATGAGCTACAAATATATCCAATTATAATAAATACCTAATATTAACTTTTTTTTCCAGAATATACAAACGTCATCTACCAATCTACAACTACACAAACAACATCTTCTACTAGATTAAGTAAGTATACCCACTGTGTCTATTAATAATCAGAAAGTAGAAACAAACAAGTATACAACTATATCATTAATTATTACTATTCTCTATCACAACTACAGGACATTAAACAGTGAAATTCTGAATATAAGAACAGAAAACATCCGATTAGCAGAAAAAGAACATTGTAAGTACATTTTTAAATTTCTCATTTTAGCCTAGACATTTAAATACATGTTTATCACTTTTACTAAAAACACATATATATGTCTTCACAGATCTACCTTAGACATGGCAGAAGGAGCTACTTTTATAACTTCTCAAAAGGGGAAAACAATGCTGAGCTACATGGGTTATACTTACACCCAAGAAAGAGTCAAAGAGAATAAAAACCATTGGAAATGTAGTAAATATTATTCAACTGCATGCTATGGTAGAGTAACTACTGTTGATAACAATGTTGTAAATGTACGTGAGCATAACCACCCACCCAATGTAACAGAAGTCGAAGTAAGAGAAGCACTAGAGACATTGAGAGAAGCTAGTACAGGCTCCCAAGAAACAAGCACCACTATTTTGAAAAATGTTTAAGCAAAGTGCCAGAACATGTAACAGGACAGTTACCTTCAATCCCCAAATTGAAAAGATTAATAGCTAAAACAAAATGAGCTTCTGATCCAACTCCACCAGCACCTGAAACTTTTCAAGAGATTACAATATATCCAGAATATACTATTACCCACAATGAAGATAAATTCTTAATGTATGATAACCAAAGTCATGATAAAAGAATTTTACTTTTTGCAACAAATAGCAATTTGCAAAAACTAAAATCGTGTGAAACATGGATGATGGATAGAACTTTTAAAGTTTGTCCCAAAACTTTCTATCAACTTTACACCATCCACGGTGAATACCAGGAAACTAATATCCCTTTAATGTATACACTGCTGCCAAATAAAACAAATGCAACCTACGTAGAAATGTTAACATCTATCAAAGATTTTACAGATAATTACTATCCACAAAGAATCATAATAGACTTTGAAATAGCTATGATTCAAGCTATACTTAAAATATATCCACACACTTCAATACAAGGGTGTTATTATGACTACAACCAATGTATATGGAGACACTTACAAAAATCTACTTTAAGCATTGAATATTCAACAAACAGTAACTTTGCTTACCAGATTAAAAAGTTAATTGCACTGGCATATGTGCCAACAACAGAAGTTGCTAAATATTACAATTTATTACTTGACTGCCCTTTCTACCGCAGTAATGAGAAAAAATTAACTCCCTTCTTAGACTATTTTGAAGACACCTGGGTGGGAAGATTACATCGTTCTGGTCACCGCAGACAACCTAAATTCCGAATTCCATGGTGGAATGTGAATGCTAGTACTATAGCACAGAAAGCCAAAACCAGCAACGCGGTAGAAGGATGGCATAATGCCTTCCAAGCCACAATATGAAGAACACAACCAACACTTCATAAACTAATCCAAAGCATCAAAAAGGAGCAAAGCTACCAAGAACTAAGAATTGAGCAATCTCTATCAAAAATCGGGCCAAAACTAAGTAAACAAACATTAAATATTTACGAACATCTACAACAAAAAACCAGAATGTACCCAAGTATCCAAGGTCTAGAATACTTAGACCTAATTGCTAAATGTATCCTTTAACAAAATACAAATAAGAACGCATCAAACAATAAATAAAAAAAACTATTTTATTTTAGTTAGTTAAATTATGTCATGTAAAAATAAATGTAATTTATTATTACAAGACATAATGGAACTAAATTTAAAATAAATTAACAAATTAGCAAAATCCACCCCTAAATAAAAATTAATAATAAATTACGGTTCTGCAGCTGTAAAATGTGTTGCAAGTAGATGGTTTCAACACAAATACAACCAAAAGCAATCCACATCGTAAAATAAATCCCCACAAAATGCTAAAAATACAACTGTATAATAAGGGTCCAACGTAGCAATCCTCTGGATAACGGAACCATAAAAAACCCGAAAATAAATCACGATAAAAAACGCTCCAAAATCCCGTAAAAACAGGAAATGTATTTAAACATTTCCCTGTATGTAAAAAAAAAACACGAGATCAAATCCATCTGTTCACCAAAACGAACACCTGTAAATAAAGTACAAACAAAACCCACCCGCAATAAATACGAAACCCACAAAGCCTAAAAATAACAGATAAAAGACAGTAAGATCTTTCAGGTACCTCGCAGCCTCAAGATGGAACAAACTTCCCATGGCACTGAGATTAGAGCCATCAGAATCAATTTTCAGAGCCAAACTTAAAACTGCACTATTTGCCCAGTGAAGTATGCTGCTTCTATAGGTCCCAGTAAGAGTTGCTCCTTAGCGCGGGGACACGCCGTTGTGCGTCACCAAGCGCTTTACAAAACCCCCTAAATAGAAATAGAAATAAGATACATAAAGTAATACTTTAATACAATAGATTAACATGACTTCCATATTAAATATCAAACAAAGTATGCTATCACTAACGTCCTTAAATAACACATACTTTTCACATAAACAGTAAAATAAAACACATAGCAACACGTACACACTAAAACTAGCTCAATAATGTCTTAAAATTGAATTAAAAGTAATGAAAATTAAACTTACATTCACCAACACGAAGCAGCTCCCAACCACGAGGTTCCGTTTTCTGAAATGACCCAAACAACGATGTAGATAGACTAAAAAGTGAAGTACACAAAACAAAATGGCAGCATAATAAAAACAAAAATAGGACTTAATCCCCATTATAATAAAGTAAAAATGTGTTGTAAATTGCAAATTATTTTCCATAAATTGTAATAATTTTCTAAATGTTTAGAATAAACATATGAATAATGTAAAATATACAATAATGCTTTTATATAATTATATATTAATAAATTATTGTATATTAAAAATATGTTCATTATTGTGCAATTTTTTTTATTATATGAAAATGTGCACTATTTAATGTATATACTTTTGAAAATGGCAATTATATGTAAATTAATTAACATATTAATTTTTAAATAAAATATTTAAAATGTAATATGCTAATTAATATAATATTACAATGTATATATTACAAATACTGCAATGTAAAACATGAAGATATAATGAAAAATTGTGTAATAAAAATATTTAAATCTTTCCATCTACAAAAGAAAGTAATACAAAATTTTTTTTTCCCAAGACTATATTACTATTGTACTTAATAAATGTTGTAACTTGTAATGTAAATGTTAAAATGTTTAAAAAATATATTTTTGTTTCTTTATAAAATGAAAATTAGAAATATATATGTATTAATAATTACAAATATAAAAAATATATTTTAGTTATATATATATATTTTTTTAATTAAACATTTTTAATAATGTAACTCCAAATCAAACATAACTCATTGAAAATGTTTGACAGTAAACCACAATAATTTACTATTCTAACTCCAAATCCAACATAAGTCAGGGAAAGTGCTGGATAGTAAACAATAATAAATAAGTATTCTAACTCCAATCCAACATAACTCAGGGAAAGTGCTGGACAGTAAACCATAATAATTTACTATTCTAACTCCAAATCTAACAAAACTCATGGAAAGTGCTGGACAGTAAACCATAATAATTTACTATTCTAACTCCAAATCCAACATAACTCAGGGAAAGTGCTGGACAGTAAACCATAATAATTTACTATTCTAACTCCAATCCAACATAAGTCAGGGAAAGTGTTGGACAGTAAACCATAATAATTTAGTATTCTAACTCCAATCCAACATAACTCAGGGAAAGTGCTGGACAGTAAACCATAATAATTTACTATTCTAACTCCAATCCAACATAACTCAGGGAAAGTGCTGGACAGTAAACCATAATAATTTACTATTCTAACTCCAATCCAACATTACTAAGGGAAAGTGCTGGACAGTAAACCATAATAATTTACTATTCTAACTCCAATCCAACAAAACTCAGGGAAAGTGCTGGACAGTAAACCATAATAATTTACTATTCTAACTCCAATCCAACATAACTCAGGGAAAGTGCTGGACATTAAACCATAATAATTTACTATTCTAACTCCAATCCAACATAACTCAGGGAAAGTGCTGGACAGTAAATCATAATAATTTACTATTCTAACTCCAATCCAACATTACTCAGGGAAAGTGCTGGACAGTAAACCATAATACTTTACTATTCTAACTCCAAATCCAACATAACCCAGGGAAAGTGCTGTGCAGTAAACCATAACAATTTACTGTTCTAACTCAAATCCAACATAACTCAGGGAAAGTGCTGGACAGTAAACCATAATAATTTACTATTCTAACTCCAATCCAACATAACTCAGGGAAAGTGCTGGACAGTAAACCATAATAATTTACTATTCTAACTTCAATCCAACAATGCTCAGGGAAAGTGCTGGACAGTAAACCATAATAATTTACTATTCTAACTCCAATCCAACATAGCTCTGGGAAAGTGCTGGACAGTAAACCATAATAATTTACTATTCTAACTCCAATCCAACATAACTCAGGGAAAGTGCTGGACAGTAAACCATAATAATTTACTATTCTAACTCCAATCCAACAAAACTCAGGGAAAGTGGTGGACAGTAAACCATAATACTTTACTATTCTAACTCCAAATCCAACATAACTCAGGGAAAGTGTTGTGCAGTAAACCATAATAATTTACTGTTCTAACTCAAATCCAACATAACTCAGGAAAAGTGCTGGACAGTAAACCATAATAATTTACTATTCTAACTCCAATCCAACATACCTCAGGGAAAGTGCTGGACAGTAAACTATGATCATTTACTATTCTAACTCCAATCCAACATAACTCAGGGAAAGTGCTGGACAGTAAACCATAATAATTTACTCTTCTAGCTCCAATCCAACATAAATCAGGGAAAGTGCTGGACTGTAAACCATAATAATTTACTATTCTAACTCCAATCCAACATAACTCAGGGAAAGTGCTGGACAGTAAACCATAATAATTTACTATTCTAACTCCAATCCAACATAACTCAGGAAAGTGCTGGAGAGTAAACCATAATAATTTACTATTCTAACTCCAATCCAACATAACTCAAGGAAAGTGCTGGACAGTAAACCATAATAATTTACTATTCTAACTCCAAATCCCACAAAAGTCAGGGAAAGTGCTGGACAGTAAACCATAATATTTTACTATTCTAACTCCAATCCAACATAACTCAGGGAAAGTGCTGGACAGTAAACCATAATAATTTACTTTTCTAACTCCAGTCCAACAAAACTCAGGGAAAGTGCTGAACAGTGAACCATAATAATTTACTATTCTAACTCCTAATCCAACATTACTCAGGAAAAGTGCTGGACAGAAAACCATAATAAATTAATATTCTAACTCCAATCCTACATAACTCAGGGAAAGTGCTGGACAGTAAACCAAACTAATTTACTATTCTAACTCCAATCCTACATTACTCAAGGAAATTACTGGACAGTAAAGCACAATAATTTATAAATCCTGCTCACCCTTCACCCTATACACTCAACTAATAAATACTAAATTTATAAAAAAATAAATTAACAAAATTTAATTTACTATCCACCCTTATCCCTTATATAACCAACAAACCGCTACTAAATCTTTTTCATACTTCATTAAATAAATTATTTTTACATTTCTAAATTAATTTAAAATTTCGAATTTCAAATAAAAAAATTATTTTTAAATGTTTTTTTTTACAATTCTCAAAAAATATTTACCCAACTTTTTCAAATTACTACCCACCCTTATCCCCTATATACAACGATATTTCTCTCAACTATATTCTATACAATGATATTTTTGTCAATATTTATGTTATTCTACAAAATCGATATTTACAACAACGATAATTTTTTTAACGATATTTTACTAACTCGATATTCTTACCTCGATATTTATGCTAGTCGATATTATCCCGTCGATATTCCTGCTGCATACCCTCGTAGATATCATCTTTTCTATATGCACTACTACCATCTCTCTTGTTTTGAGTCTTTTTTTCACATCAATCTCCTTCTTTAGCACGATTTCTCGGTGTTCCTACTTAACTTGGTATTTGATTGTGTTTTTATCAGTAAGGTTTTATTGTTGACAAACTGTTATTATTTGCTTGACTTATGCTTACATTGTCTATGTCTACAGCCTTGAGAAAGTCTGAGTACTAATTGTGTACAGACGAAACACATATTGGCTGCATTTCACGTCTAAATATGAACAAGGAATAAAGAAAATTACACATCTAAACAGCTTGACTTGGTCATCTTGTCCTGATCAAATTTGCGATCAGTTTATGTAATTGACAATACGTTGTATAGGTGTAACATAGATCTATTTTTGATTTCACATTCTTGAGATTGCCAACATTTTACACAATTTGAATTGGGGTTTGCTTCGCTGACCTTCTCTTTTGGATATAAGACTCTGTCACGCGTCAGGCCAGGGATTCCACAACAGGATTGGAAGCAGCCTGTCTGCAATAAATAAAGGATGCTCCTTACCTGCGGTGATGTGCGGCCCCATTTGCTTGGCAAAGTTATATATATATATTCCAGGAATAATCCGGTACGGTGCAGGCTTTTTCAAGAGGCTGCAAATACGGACACGAACCCAGACTTGGTGCAAAAAAGGTGATTTATTCAGCTATGGTGCTCCCAGTCATCACGACGCGTTTCACGCTTCACAGAGCGCTTGATCACATATACATATATATATATTCACTGAAAAAACCATAGGTTATAGACCATATATAGTTAGGAATTTGCATTTACAAAACTTTGAAAATTCACTGAAAAAACCATAGGTTAGAGACCATATATAGTTAGCTGGACATTTTATTGATATAAAACCATTCAAATTTGCATATATAGTTAGTTGCACTAACTATATATCGCGCACCCGCAATCCACTGCTGATGATGTCACATATTACATCATTTATGACATGGTCAGTGACATCACTGATGACATCACTGATGACATCATCCAGTGACTGTGTGTTTCAGTAAAGTTTAAATATGTTTTACATATTGAAGAATGAGTGGATGTATAAGTGTCTGGATGAAGGATTTAGTAGGTGCGTGACTGAGTGAGTGAGTGAATAAATGTGTCTTACTGAATGCATGGGTTCGTGACTAAACTGGCTGAAAGTGTGCATCAATATGTCTGTTGTTGTGCAATTTGCTGCATGTGTTGATCAGTAGCTATATGAGTGGCTATATGGGTTATTGATTGGTTGCCCAAGTATTTGTATGGAAGACTGAGTGTGTGTGTGGCTGGCTGGGAGGTGTGTGACTCTGTGCAGATCAATGTGTACTTGTATCAGTAATTGTATAAGAGAGTAAGTATGTGTTAGTATATGTTTGAAAAAGTAAGGTGTTCTGCGTTTAACTGTATAGATGAGGAAATCGAAGTGTGATTGATTCTTTACAGGACTGACTAGGTGTGTGAGTAACTCTATGGATGAGTGGCAGTGTGTGAGTGTCTGCATAGGTGTATGAGTGCATATGATAGTGTTGTAATAATGAGTGACTGTATGTATGAGTGATTGTATGGGTGAATGAGTGAATGTGTGTGTAGACGTAGGAATCAGTGAGTGTGTATGTAGTAACTGGTATTGGTGTGTCAATGGTTCCAAAAATGATACTCTGTATGGGTGTAACAGAGGTTATTTTAGCGTGTGAGGAGGTGCATTGTATTATCACATGAATGATATCATCAGTGACGTGATTATTGATGTCAAATGAGATGTCATCAGTGATGTGAACAGTGATGTCAATTGAGATGTCATCAGTGATGTTATCAGTGATGTCATTTGAGATGTCATCAGTGATGTCATTTAAGATGTCATCAGTGATGTCATCAGTGATGTCACTGACCATGTCATGAATTATGTAATATGTGACATCATCAGCAGTGGATTGCGGGTACGCGATATATAGTTAGTGCAACTAACTATATATGCGAATTTCAATGGTTTTATATCAATAAAATGTCCAGCTAACTATATATGGTCTCTAACCTATGGTTTTTCAGTGAATTTTCAAGGTTTTGTAAATGCAAATTCCTAACTATATATGGTCTATAACCTATGGTTTTTTCAGTGAATTTCATTGGGTTTTTAAAAGCTAATATCTATAGCTGTAAAATATATTCTTTATTACGTGACGTTTCACGTAGCCACGTGAGACGCCTCTTGACGCGTCTCATAACCGTGACGTATCGGCTCTGCAGCGCAAACAAAACCCGTAACGTAAGCGAGCCGGAGCACGCTTACAGATATATATATTTTTTTTAACCTTAATTAGACAAAATCCACACGTGCACATATCTTGAGGCCTTGCAAAGGCACATCAAACAAACAGTCCCTACAAAGAGTTATTGGCAAAACGGCGGCATGCCTGGACCATCCTGAACAGCTTCACAACCCCAAAAACACACACATATCTAACATCCCACTTCAGTGGTCACCTAAAAAAGTCTTTTACAGCCTATCGGATGGGGATGCATGTCACAAAGGATTTACTACCGTCCTGGAAATCATCACACCAGACAGAATCAATGTCGCCTTTGTGGGTACAACACCGAAACACTTGTCCACCTTTTCTGCTTATGTCCGGCCCTGATAAGTCAGAGACGACTCTTATTGAAACCCATCTTTAATGCTCTCAACATTCGATCCTGCAGACACGCAGTCACAAGCTGGCTCGGTGGTTCCAACATAATCCTAGTATGCCGTGGAGTCAAATTCTTGGCAGAAGCAAGAAAACTTTTAGACCTAATAGAATATGAGGACCATCCAGTTCGTGGGCAAACAGGGCCAGCTTAACCCTAGGACCTCACAAGCCCCGCCCCCAAACAAAACAATAGCCGAGAGACAACAATTTTAGTAATTTTTTTAATAAATTTTGTATCGTTATTTTATTATGCGAATTTTGTAATAATTTTAACTAATTATGCAAATAAAAAAACCTTTGAACCTTTGAACCTTTGAACCAGTCCCTACAATTTTGGCAAGTTTGGTAGAAATCTATTCCCTTAAATTTTTTTTTTACTGTTTTCCCCTTGTTACACTTACCGGGACGCTACCCGGTACGCGAACCGGACGCTCCAAAAACACAAGATGGTGGACTCCCGTTACGCTGCCGGTTAGCTGCCCGGTTCGCGTACCGGGATGCGCCTCTTTTGCGAAAAATCGCAAAAAAAATGTTTTTTTATTTTTGGCCCCGCGGGGCACTTTAATATCCCCCTCATCAATCCTAGGGGGTCAGGAGGGGTCTACCTTACCCCCTTTCCTTCATTTCCCCCTTTTTTTTCCACCTCTTGTCTCTCGATCCAACCGAGAGACAAGATGGCGGCCGCTCCGGACTGTTTAGAATGTTGACAGACACCGGAGAGCCAATCAGCTTCGCTTTGCGAAGTTCCATGACGCGTCCGGTACGCAAACCGGGGCGCTAACCGGAGCGCTGTCACAGATATATATATTTTTTAAAACGTAAATTTCTCAAAATCCACTGGAGCACATATATTGAGACATAGCAAAGGCACGTCAGGCAAACCATATCTACAATTTTGCCAAGTTTCATGTAAATCCATTCAGCCCTTCGAGCTAAAAGTGAGTCAAACCACCCTATGGAAAAATGAATGGTAAAAACACGTTTTAGGCCCCCCTTTTTTCTCAGCCCCCCCCTTGATGAAACCCCCCAAATTGTCAGGGGCTGCTCAGAAACAAAATGTGCCATTTTCCTGAAAATTTCAGCCAATTTCGTCCACAAACGCCAAAGTTATTAGACATAGAATTTTCAGAAATCCCATAGGAAAAAAATCCTAACTATATATACCTACTGGCTATTGCCAGTAGGTAATTACCTACTGGCAGTCGCCAGTAGGTATATATAGTTAGGACCTAGTTACCATAGGAAATTCTGAACATTCTATTGGGAATAACTTTGGCGCCGATTGAGGGATCTGCCTGTAATTTTCCTTAAATTTGCCTTGCTGCACTCCGCTCCTTCCCTGAAAGTTTCGGGGGGATTCGTCAAGCGGGGGCTGAGAAAAAGTGGGTCCCAAAACGTGTTTTCCCCATGTTAATTTCTATAGGGACATTCTGACATGGCTACAGCTCGAACGGCTAAATGGAATTATACCAGATTTGGCAAAATGGTAGGGACTGGCATGCAGCAGTGCCATTTGTATGTTTGGTGTAAATCCCTCCAGTAGTTCTTGAGAAAATTGAATTTGAAATTTTTCAAATGGCATTTTCTATGGGACCTTTAGACACGGCTACAGCCCGAATGGCTGAACGAAATTACACCAAACTAGGCAAAATGGTAGGGACAGGTATGCAGTAGTGCCTTTTCTATATTTAGTGAAAATCCTTCCAGTAGTTGTTGAGAAAATGAATTTGAGCAAATTATATATCTATATGCGCTCAACATTCTATTGGGAATAACTTTGGCGCCGATTGAGGAATCTGTGTGTATTTTCCAGAATTTTGGCAAGATCCGTTCCGCTCCTTCGCTGAAAGTTTCGGGGGGATTCGTCAAGCGGGGGCCGAAAGGGAGGTCCCAAAATGTGTTTTCCCTATGTTAATTTCCATAGGGACCTTTAGACACGACTACAGCCCGAACGGCTGAATGGAATTACACCAAACTTGGCAAAATGGTAGGGCCTGGTATGCAGATGTGCCTTTGCTATGTTTGGTGAAAATACCTCAAGTAGTTCTTGAGAAAATTGAATTTGAAATTTTTCGATGGCTTTTTCTATGGGACCTTTAGACACGGCTACAGCCCGAACGGCTGAACGGAATTACACCAACCTTGGCAAAATGGTAGGGACAGGTATGCAATAGTGCCTTTTCTATATTTGGTGAAAATCCCTCCAGTAGTTGTTGAGAAAATTGAATTTGATCAAATTATATATCTATATGTGCTCACCGTACGCGCACTGTACGTGTACCGTACTCGTACCGTACGCGTACGTGCGCGTACCCTTACGTGCGCGAGCGAGTTTCTGATTGGCTGGCAGTCGACTGTCAACATTCCAAACTGTCCAAACCAGGAAGTGTTGGCCACCATCTTGTTTTTCAGGAGAACTGAGGCACAAGAGAGCCCAAAACAAGAGTGGAAAACAAGAAAAGGGTGCAGGGTAGAGACCCCCAACCCTCTAGCCCCTCTCAGGGCGTCCCAAAAAGACCCCCAAGGAAAAAAAGGAAAAAATCATGGGGTACGCGTACCATAGGCGTATGGTACGCGTACCGTGCGCGAACACCGCGATAAAAAAAAAAAATCATGTTTGCACTTGGTGGTCCTTCTGGGACCCCCTGAGAAGGGCTAGGGGGTCAGGGGGTCTCAACCCTGCCCTCTTTTTGCGTTTTCCACTCTTGTGCCTCACTTTTCCTGAGAAACAAGTTGGCTGCTCAGGTGGTCCCAGAAGGATAATAACATATATAAACGTTATCCGCTAATAGAATTAGCATTTACAAAACCTCTGAAATTTATTGAAAAAAAATATAGGTTTCACGCCTGATATAGTTAGGAAATAGCATTTAAAAAACCTTGCAAATTCACTGAAAAAAACAGGTTTCAAGCCTTATATAGTTAGGAATTAGCATTTAAAAAACCTTGCAAATTCACTTAAAAAACCATAGGTTTCAGGCCTTACATAGTTAGGAATTAGCATTTTAAAAACCATTGAAATTGCTCCTATATAGTTAGTTGTACTAACTATATTTCACGCACCCGCAATCCACTGCTGATGATGTCACATATTACATCATTCATGACATGGTCAGTGACATCACTGATGACATCTCAAATGACATCACTGATGGCATCACTGATTACATCTCATTTGACATCACTGATCACATCACTGATGACATCATCCAGTGACTGTGTGTTGCTGATACCGGTACAGGACACACCCTCTCGGTTTGGTGCTCCGCGTTTAAAGGCAAAACTGTGGTGAAGTACGAGAAGTGCACAACGCGGCGCCCCCCCCAAGCAAACGTCATTGCCACCAGGCGGTTATTCCGGCAATGGGAGAGGGTAGGCGGTATCTTACTGCCTGATAAGAGTGCCAAAAGGAGGTTTAAGCTGGAAGAACAAACCTGCGAGTGGTATGGAGGCACACAGTCCAGCGCCATGAATTTGGGACACCACCTGGTGTTTTGGTTTACCCCATCACTGTATGTGGCACAACGATGGACTACAGTTCCCACCATGCCCCACTCCATGAGTCACAAGTAATCATCTAAAGCACCTGCATTAAGGAGGAGGAGCCGAGAGACTACTACTTTGTGGGCAGTCTCTATGTCCAGGACTTACTAACCAGCCTGTGAAGCAGGCACTGATGACGGCCATTTCCGGCTAGAAACGCGTCTGCCATAGCGTTTCACGGACTGCGAGGACAAATCTGTGGTTTCCTTAAATAAATCTTCTTTTGGCACTCGGAGCTGTGTCCTGCTTACTTTCTAGTGAGGTGAGCGTTTGGTTTGGATTCATAGTACCGGGTTGCCGATACCGGTACAGGACACACCCTCTCGGTTTGGTGCTCTGCGTTTAAAGGCAACACTGTGGTGAAGTACGAGAAGTGCACAACGCGGCGCCCCCCCCAAGCAAAAGTCATTGCCACCAGGCGGTTATTCTGGCAAGGGGAGAGAGTAGGCGGTATCTTACTGCCTGACAAGAGTGCCAAAAGGAGGTTTAAGCTGGAAGAACAAACCTGCGAGTGGTATGGAGTCACACAGTCCAGTGCCATGAATTTTGGACACCACCTGGTGTTTTGGTTTACCCATCACTGTATGTGGCACAACGATGGACTACAGTTCCCACCATGCACCACTCCATGAGTCACAAGTATCCATCTAAAGCACTTGCATTAAGGAGGAGGAGCCGAGAGACTACTACTTTGTGGGCAGTCTCTATGTCCAGGACTTACTAACCAGCCTGTGAAGCAGGCACTGATGACGGCCATTTCCGGCTAGAAATGCGTCTGCCATAGCGTTTCACGGACTGCGAGGACAAATCTGTGGTTTGCTTAAATAAATCCTCTTTTGGCACTCGGAGCTGTGTCCTGCTTACTTTCTAGTGAGGTGAGCGTTTGGTTTGGATACATATATATATATATATATATAATTGTAAACACGCACTCAGTCTTCAGGATCTCTCGCTGCAGTTGGCTCTTTAGTTAATCTGTGGTTCCTTGAGTGCGGCTCCTAAAAATCGTATCTAGAAAGGCCACTGAGCCAAAGCCATTTAGACATGAGCCCTGCAAATGTACAGAAAGCACGGAGCAACACAATGTAGAGAGCATGAAGCAACTAAGAAACACTCATTGCTGCTTTGTCATTCTGTGTCATGGTTTTGTGGCTTTTTAATGAGGTTAGATGACTGATGAGGCACGAAGAAGTGGACCTGCAGGACCCATTTGAGAACAGCAAGTTAGTCATTAGGATTTCAGAATGACAGGTGCCTATATTAACTTGTGGTAACTTGTGCTGGAAAGGCTTTTGCTTTGGTAAAATGTAAACAGTTTACTTGGTTATACTGAGATACTTTTACAAAGAGCCCTTTTTGACATGGTTACCCACCACATTTTGCTCCAGATGCTGTCTTTGTGTGCCTGGAAGTGCAATGGAACCTCCAACTAATCAGGCCCCAGTGGCTGTGTTTTTTCCGTTAATCTGTAACTGTTGTATTTGTACACCCAATTAGCAAGCACATATCACTCTTTGTAAATCCCTTGTATATGATACCAGTGGTTCTCAGGGCAATGGTGATAAGAGAGGTCACCAGGGCTGCAGCACATTATTGTGACCTAAGTGAATGTATGTATCCAGGCCTGCCACTGCAACCCTGCACAAGCAGCCTGTCTACTTGAGAGTGACTCTGTGCACACCATGTGCTGCAGAACACACCACTTACTTAATGTAAGTAAGTCACTCTTAAGGTTGTCCTCCTAACCCCTAGGAAGTAGACTGCATTATATTACATGTGTGGATGTATATGTGTATGTATATATATATCCCTACAGTAAACCTGAAAAGCAAGGTCTTACTGTAAGTGACCAGCAGTCGATAGAGTAACATGGGCTTTTTACCAGGGGAACTCGACATAGCCAGCTCAATTATGGAATGGCAGAATTGTGTCTTTTTTATACCAAACACCATGCGTTTTCACCCCTAACGCAATTCTCATGTCGATGGTGAGCTAGCATGTACTGGGGTACTCACCCTCTGTGGATGTCCCCCTAGTATAGAGAGCACCATGGCCTTTGGCGGACTTCCCTAAGTCGTTTTCCCCCAATACAAGAATTTGCCCACCTGGTAGGATGTAATTGCAACCAAGACCTGGGCAGTAAGGAGGTCACACCTCCATCCTCCCAGGATGACTAGTGTTTACAGTTGCAACACACAGAAAAGAAGTAAGGTTCCTATAGTCGCAATATTTCTATAGTCACAAACTGCAGCAAAGGTGTAGCAAAGCACATCACTTTGTAAAAACTGCCTTCACCCACAACGAATTATGGCATGATTCATCATAGGACTGCTGCAGCGACTCAGCGCAGACCAACGCTTGAGGCAGAGCGATAAGGTGGGGAGACAATATAAACAAATAGAAAAGGAAAAGAAGGATCCAAAAAAGGTGCAGATAATAAGTCTAACACTAACTAAGGGATATCCCAATAATATTTTTATTCTTGGATTGCCTTGTTAGATTAAAAAGGAAATTGATACCCTGAAATGGTGGTGAAATTAGTGTATTGCGCACCCTTCACCGCTCCGTGGTCGACATGTTTCAGCCGGAATCCGTGTCTCCACCGGCTTTCATCAGGAGTGTCGGAACCCCTATGCTATATTCCCTTTCTGCCAATCAACCCCCTTATATCAATATACTTAAGGTTACTCCACCTGTATATTGTGGTGTGGTCCAAACACACTCTCCTATTTAGGATTGAGTTTCAATTTTTGAATCGCCCGTACTGGCACGAGTGAAGAGAGTGATCCACTGTAGTCACGCAGTCATCAAGGTTGGTGGGCCACCACTATTATGGTCACTCCTGGTAACATGGAGTTATCAAGGCAGTGAGCTACAGAGGCATTCATTTTCTTTGATGTGTAATTTCTCGTCCCCACTTTGAGTACAAAGCCCTTCCCACCCTGTCCAGGCCAAAAGGAAGGCAAATTAGGTAGCCAGGAGGTGTACACCTCCAAAACATCTACCCATTCCTTTTGGGTGGACTAAGAGGTATGCACAGCTGAGGAAGGGTTCTGACATTTTGAAAGACCCTTAAATAGAGGACTATAGGTAGCATAGTGATGTACACCAACAGAATGTTGTCACTACTGGGGCGGTTTAGCCGCATGGACCAGTAGCTCATTGGTCACAGTCCCTCACACCCTGAACTAGGATTTAACTGGCTCTCCTGGCACCAGTACTAGTGATCAAACTTGGAATCCGAGAAGATACATGAAGAAAATACCGTCATCAAAAGCACTCTGGTGCAGCACAGAGAGAGGGCACTTAAGTGCCCTGAAGAGACCATATAGGGAACACAAGTGTTTGGCATGTGCTTGTGCTGTGCTGAAAACTCACTGCTCTTAGCAGAGTGACTCCAGTGGACACCAGAAATCCAATGAAGACTCCTCTGACTGGTGGAACTACTCACCTGCAACATGCAGAAGAATTGACTTTCTGAATCATAAAAATGGTTACCACTGGGCCTGTCAGGAGTGAGCCCAAATAGAAGTGGTGTACTGCATGCCCGGAGTGGTAGCCAAGCTCACACTAAATCTGGAGCCACTAATCCACCCCTGTTGACCTCCAGCCGCCAAAGAATCTGAAGACTACATTTGACGCACCAAGGCTTGGTGATCACCAGTCGGGTGATTAACCCTTAAGTGATGACTCAAGCTTGAGCGCAGCTTCCAGCAACAGCAACCAACTTCAGCAATGAGCCTGCTGATCTGTTCCTGCATCCTGAACTTGGTGTTGCCAAGTGTGCATCAAAACATCTTTGGTGCAATCAACCTCTGCTGATTGACAGCTGCCAGCTACCTCTGCATCTAGAACCGCTGAGCAAGGTAGAAGAAATTTAACTCTTCCACCTGGGCCCTGGGATACCAAGACCTCTACACTCCAAGGGTAGAGAGGATCTTCATTGCAAAGTGTGGTTTTGCTCAGTGCTGCATTTTTTACAGGTCCCACGGATCCCATCAGCACCACGGGAAGCCAAGTAACATCTGCACCCTGACTCTCTGGGCAAGATATCAAAGAACTGACTGTTGAGTCTTGGTCTAGGACCCGCAGAACCTTGACCACAAGAAAGTTCGATTGAACTCACCCTGCAAGTGACTTATTGTCATATGTGATTTTTCTCCATTGATGTTATCCACAAACAAAGGGTCTTTCCTCCACTGACAACATGGCATATGTTTTTACAGTACTGGCTGCTAACTAGCATTTCTCCATTGAATAATGATTAATGTTTGATGATCATACCGTGACTAAAGTTTTTCTCCAGTCAAAGCCATGATGAATGTATAAAAAGTGATTATTGCATGTATTCTTTAATGCTTTAAAAATCTATATGTACAGCATCAAGTTTAATTTGTTGACAATATCTATACTAAATACAACTATTTTTATAATTGGTGTCAAGGTTTCTTTCAATCGTAGCACCTACTTATTGTCAATGCTGGTACTGTGAAATACTTAACACATGTTCCTCTGAGTATGCCTGACTGCTTGTGCCACTCCACTGGGACCAAGCTAGGACTGCTAAGGGTGAATCGGATGTCCACCTTTGTGTATTGTCTTAATATTACATAAGGCCTAGCAGCCATATCACATGATACTTCCTTGCAACAGATACAGTTAAAGGAAGGGGAATTATCATGCATGTAAACTTCATGAGGAAGCTGGGACCATGTATGAGACAGCATTAATGAATAACGTACTGTTTTACAGTGGGGGGGGATTTTTTCAAGAGTGTGATGGCTGCCTTGTACAGTCATAATGACTCATCAGCAGCTTCATATGCGTTATGCTTGAGGTTAGGAACAACCCAGGATATCCATTGGACTATTCTTCAAAGTAGTGCTTAATTTGTGCCAGTGGATCCGGGTGCTACGCACAGGCTGGCACTTACTTTTAAGCACTGGCACTTCTTTATGAGTGTTCACCATATGGCGGCTCTCTCATGCCTATTTTCACAAACGTGCTAGCGCTGACTCTATTTAACCAACACTGTGATTTCTGTTTTTGGTCACACAACTCAATTACTGTGGTCACCATTAATTTCAACATTAATCATGATAAACGTTTCAATATACATAATACTGTCTTTGCTACTGAGGCGGAAGCCGGGAGACGCTGTATTTTAAAGTGTTTAAATTGTGTTTTTAATACCTTATCTGCTGCTATCTGCTGACTTGCACATCGAGGGCTCCGTGCAGCGGATCCATCGCTCACGTGACGCCCTCCCGACGGCTGGCCACGCCCACCTCCAGGCCACGCCCCCTTCCCGCCCTTCTTAAGCGCCAGCTCTCGAGCGCTCACTGGGTTCTTTGCTCCTGAGGCGGAAGCCGGGAGACGCTGTATTTTAAAGTGTTTAAATTGTGTTTTTAATACCTTATCTGCTGCTATCTGCTGACTTGCACATCGAGGGCTCCGTGCAGCGGATCCATCGCTCACGTGACGCCCTCCCGACGGCTGGCCACGCCCACCTCCAGGCCACGCCCCCTTCCCGCCCTTCTTAAGCGCCAGCTCTCGAGCGCTCACTGGGTTCTTTGCTCCTGAGGCGGAAGCCGGGAGACGCTGTATTTTAAAGTGTTTAAATTGTGTTTTTAATACCTTATCTGCTGCTATCTGCTGACTTGCACATCGAGGGCTCCGTGCAGCGGATCCATCGCTCACGTGACACCCTCCCGACGGCTGGCCACGCCCACCTCCAGGCCACGCCCCCTTCCCGCCCTTACAGCCGCCTATATCAATGTGTCAATATAGAACGCGCAGCGGACGAGCGCAGCGGGAGCGCCGACTTCGCGCCGAAGTCGCGCAAAAGTCAAGCCCGTCTGCGCCCGTCCGCGGCCGGTCGGGGCAAAGGGCACGACACCATGCTCAAAATCTGTCATACTCCTCTAAAGACCTTACCGCCCTTCAAGGCACCTGGCCACTCCCGGACCCCGTCCGTAGACTCGTCTACTCACTGGGCCTTGCCCCCACCCTCTCCGCTCCTCCGCTTCCCCCGCCGCGGTCTCCCCTGTTAACCTGCCTCCCCCCCCCCGACCCACCCCCCACAACCACTGCTCTGTCCGTTATTTTACTCAATACCAGGTCGGCGGTCAAACATCACCACGAGCTGTTCGTCCTACTCGACACCGAGAAACCGGACCTACTGCTCCTGACCGAAACCTGGTATTGCGATTCCTCTCTTCCCGCTCTCCTGGCCACCCTTCCACCGTCTTACGTGGCCCTTCGCGCCGACCGACCGGCAGGTAGGGCGGGCGGTGGGGTGGCTGTAATCACTAGGTCAGATTTGCACTTCCAGTCACTTCCTTCTCCCCCGATGGCCCCTGTCGACTTTCTGGTGGTCCGCTCCCTCCTGACCGCCCCTCCCATTACTTGTCTCCTCATGTACCGCCCCCCTCAGCCTTCGCCTTCATTTCTTCCTGCCTTCCAGGATCTACTGGCCAATCTGGCGGTCAACTTTGCCTCGGTTTTGGTGCTGGGGGATTTTAATTACTGGCCCTCAGACCCACACGAGTGCTCCGCCTCAAAAGAATTTACTGAATCACTGTCTTCCCTCAACTTCGTCCCACACATCTCTGTCCCCACCCACTCTCACGGGCACACACTTGATCAGGTCTGGGCTCTTAACCTCCCACTGACCTCGGTGGCTGTTTCTCCCTGCCCCTGGTCTGACCATGCCCTCATCTCTTTTTCCATTCCTCACAACCCATCCCCCAAAACCCCGCTTGCCAAAAACACCTGGGCGCGGAACTGGAACAGGCTGGATCTCCCCTCCCTGACCTCCCTGCTTCACAACTCCATCCCTTCCCTCTCCGGCCTACCATCTGCCGCACAGGCCAAGGCCATCAATACCTGGCTGGCTGGAGCTTGCGACTCAGAGGCCCCCCTGCGACGCATTTCCATCCGCCGACTTAAGGACTCCAATAGATGGTTCAACGACCACCTAAAAGAACTTAAGCTGAGCGTCCGTAGGGCGGAGAGGCAGTGGAGGAAGGATTACAGCCCCTCATTAAAAACCCATTTTCTGACACTGCTGGCTGAATACAAATCAGCAATTCTAGCTGCAAAAACCGACTACTTCTCCACGAAAATAACGTCTGCCGCCAACGAACCCAGGGCTATCTTTGACATCGTGAATGACCTGGCATTTTCAGACCGTACCTCGCCCCAAATCCCTCCCTCCCAGCTTCTTTGCGACCAACTAAACAACTACTTCGTGGACAAAATCACTACTATCAAGGCCAATATCCCTTTACCCTCGCCTGCCTTCGTCGATCCTTCCCCCCCCTCAGCTCAAAATCATTTCACTCTCATCCCTCCCCTCACTCAGGAATCCTTTCTGGCGATACTCCCCAAAGTCAAATCAGGGTCCCCGGCGGACGTTTGCCCCGCACGCATCCTACAGCAAATCTATTCTAGCTGCCCTGGTCCCCCTATTGCCTTCCTTAACAGCGCCTTGGCACAGGGTGTGGTGACCCCGGTACTAAAAGCAGCCACCATAGTACCCCTGCTGAAGAAACCCGGCACGGACCCTTCTATCTCGTCCAACTTTCGCCCCATCTCCCTGTTGCCCTTCCTGGGCAAGGTGATGGAACGCCATGTTACCGCGGCACTGAGCGCTCACATCGAGGCAAATGGGGGGCTGGCTTCTCGTCAGGCAGGATTCCGCCCCAGGCACTCAACAGAATCGGTCGTAGTCTCCGTCCTAGACAACCTCAGAAAGGGTAGGGACGACAATAACTACCAGGCACTGGTCCTCCTTGATCTCTCCGCCGCCTTTGACACGGTGGACCATACCATCTTACTCACCCGTGTCAAGGCGGCCGGCATCGGAGGATCAGCCCTGGTCTGGCTTTCCTCCTTTCTGAGGGACCGCACGCAGGCGGTCCGTCTAGGCGACTTCACCTCCACCCCCCTCCCTGTCACCTGCGGTGTCCCCCAGGGCTCTTCTCTTTCCCCTCTACTCTTCAACCTCTACATCTTTCCTCTCATCTTTGCTCTCCAGCAGCTGGAGGTCACCGTCTTCAACTACGCGGATGACCTCCAGCTCATCTTTGATCTGTCCCCCTCTTCTCTCTCGGTTTCTAATTTCCAGTCTACTATGACATTCATCAGGGACTGGATGAATCACAACCATCTTAAACTGAACCCTGATAAAACTGAGTTGGTTCTCACTGGTGGTTCATCCAGCCCCTGGAACTCTTCTTTCTGGCCCCCCTCTCTTGGCCCCGCACCATCCCCCTCCACTACTGTCAAAACACTGGGTGTCAAAATGAACAATCAGCTCACTCTTCACTCACATATCAGCTCCGTGGTCTCTTCCTGTTTCCTCACTCTTCGTACCATCCGCTCTGTTTCCCGTTTCTTTTCCCCCCAGGCTCTTAAGACCATCATAGCCGCTCTGGTAATCTCGCGTTTGGACTACGCTAATGCTCTTTTCCATGGCATCCCAGCCTACAGCCTGCGTAAACTCCAAACCATCCAGAACCAGGCGGCCAGACTGATATACGGCCTCCCACGCTATTACCATTCCACCCCCCTCCTGAGGGAACTCCATTGGCTCCCTGTGAAACAACGTTCCCTTTTTAAGATCGGGTGCATGGTCTTTCAGGCCCGGCAGGGCACTGCCCCTGCTTTCATCACTTCACTAATCAAACCCTATGTCCCCGCAAGAAATCTCCGGTCCTCCTCCCGGCACCTTCTCCAGATCCCCCGCTTCTCGCGCAAAAAGTGGGGCGGGTCCAACTTTTCTACTCTGGCCCCTTCCTTCTGGAACTCTCTCCCTGACAACTTCCGCTCCGCAACTCAGTACCTCTCCTTCCGCAGAGACTTGAAAACCTTTCTCTTTAGCCAGGCTTTCCCCGCCTAATGCTACTTCACTCCTCCCCGGTCTTCTTCCCCCTCAGCTACTGAACCTCCAGCGCCAAGAAACCGCAAGGTGTACGCCGCGCTTTATAAGTGTTTTAAGTTAGAAATTACTGTCTTCAACTGAAGAAAGGTATCCGAATCGGTCAGAAACAAGGCTTCCGAATCCTATTTGGAACACCCAAATCTGATTCAGAGCCTTTCTGAATTGCATCGTATTCGACCCCGTAGTAAATAGGAAGGTAGGAGTTCCCAAAATTCTTTTGGATGAGCAGTAGGATGAATAATATCAGCGTATGTGTGCATCCATTCATCAAAATTCATTAAGCCTCTATAATGTTTTTCATGCCTGGATGGTGATGTGCTCTTCCAATGTATTGCCACCATCCACTCACCTAGTAGTAGTATCATGGATATAAATTTCCCAACTTTCGTAGTCACTTTTTCTGTATGCCTGATAGAGCCATGAGTGGGAAACCCACTTTATTTGTTTTAACTTTTTTACATTCAACAAACCCTCATCCGAGAAAATATCGCCATGCGTTCCGGTGTACAGCATTTATGGTGGAGATACTTAAACTATAGCAATTTACGCCTGTATTGTAATTGAGGGGCATATTACCAACAACTAGCGATAATTATCGCTATGTTGGTTTAGCGGCGATATTTTTATTGCTGAGCTGCGGCGATTCTTATTGCTTAGGAGCCTTGCTATTATCAAGGTTTACCTCCTAAGCGATAAAAATCGGCCGAAATGCATGAATATCGCTGTAAAGTCAGCGATATTCATGCATTACCAAGCAAATGCTCTTAGCCATGTTATCCACCTACCATTGGATAACATGGCTAATAACTGCTCAGGGGCAGGTGTTAGCTTTTGGAGATATTCGCGCTTAGCGCGAATATCTCCAAAAGTTGGTAATAGGAGATAGCAATGTTAGCGACTGTTTCCAGTCGCTAACATCTTGGCACGCCCACTTTGCATGTCATTAGTGATAAATATCACTGACATGCAAAGCGGGGCCAAAGATAGTCGCTATCTCCTACTAGCTGTCGCTAACTGGTGTTAGCGACAGCTACGTAATAGGGAGATAATTTTATCTCCGCTTTCTTGGCTTTGAAAGCCAAACAAGCAGAGATAAACCCCAATGATAATATGCCCCTGAGTTTCTTTAACCAAGGCAAAACAATATGCCTGTATCTGTCGGTGTGTGTGAAGTTTCACAGTTCATCATCTGGGTTTATATAAAGGAGATAGTGCGACCCATATCTCTTCGCTAAATCATCTTAGTGAGTATTGGCAACTCTATCCTTGGGTGGGTGATATTAGAACACATCAAATTAGCTGCCAAGAACAATCTTTAATAAATCATGAAACCCACTGGCGACCCACCTCTCCTTGTCCTATATTCTTGTAGTTCCATAAACATGCAGTTTGGAAAAAGATCACCCATCACCGTGAAGGCCAGATCACTCAAAACATGTCTTAAATGTCTTTCGCGAGAGGAGATGCAAAAGCAGCTTGTCAGTCACAATCAGCAGGGTGAGTATGGTACTGTGGATTCAACAATTTTGAGCAATTTCCACCAGGACCATCTTGTCATCCCACCACGTCTACATCAACTCACTGAAGAGCAGGTGTCCTACCCATCCCTGACCCCAATGAGTGTGGTTCATCCATCCTACACTCAAGCCTCACATGCATCAGAGAGGACTGATCATCAAGCAAGTAGTTTACATAATGTGCTTTGGCAGCAAGCTTATACAAAAAAGAGCCAGGCACTGGCAATAGGTAATGGGGCAAAGACTGAGTATGCACTTTCCACTGCTCCTGTGACTGTTTAAACTCCTCCCCCCACTACCCAGTGCCAGACTTGGCAGTACCTGGTTCAGGTATCAAACTACCTCCACAGGTATACAAATAGGAATATTTGCAAAAAGGTATTGAAACCTCAGCAGTACAACCATTTTAATCAGAAATATTCACACCAATAATGAGATCGGTACATTTTTACAATTACAACCCTTGACTTGAGTCTTTACCTGCTGTAATGCTTTTCCAAAATTCCTTCTGAGATTTTTTTACTGTGTTTGTAGATACCTACTCCCCCAGGTATTCAACCTGACCTGCTGACCATAAGAGGGTATTCACCCTTAAATGTACTGTACTGTCTGTAAGTGTAAATATCTTTGACTTATTGCACTTATTCAATAGTCCGGAATTACTGCCAAATTTGAAGATGTCTCTATTAATAGGTACCATGTTGAAATCCAGATGTCGGATGTAAAGCATATCATCATCATCATGTAGAGACACCGACGAAGATGAAGATCTGCCTCTCGCATGAATACCAAGAGGTGGGTGATTCCCATGCAGCAGGAATGCCAAGGGTGCAGTAGCCAAAGCAAATATCAGGGACAAAAGAAAGCAGTCTTGGCGAGCACCCTGCTCACCTAAATAACATTCAATCAAAGATTAGAAACCTTCATCGGAGCTACACGGCCAGCACATAATACATTTTGTAAGCCCAGGAAGTACCATCCGAGTCAAACCTCCTCCTTCATGAACAGCCTCTCTAATGCATCACATATTTTTCAGAGTCTGACAGAACAGGTGCCTCATTAAGGTCATGGTTCGCCCTATGTCAAATAGTCTTCAGAGTTCATATATTAAAAGCAGGTGAGCTTTGCGATATAAATCCTGCCTGTTCAGGAAGCACTAAGGGGTATATTAGCAAGAAACTTGTTAAAACATTATCTCTGTTTTAGCGGCAGGAACTGCCGCTAAAACGGCGATAATGGGCTTACTAATATACGTTATTGAATTCCAATAGAAGCCCAGGTCAGATGTGCAGGACATCTAACCTGGGCTTCTATTGGAATTCTATAACTCATATTAGCAAGCCCATTATCGCCGTTTTAGCAGCAGTTTCCTGAGCTAAAATGGTGATAATTTTAATGAGGTTCTTGCTTATATGCCCCCTAATTCTGCTCTGAAAAGCAAAAGTTGCCAATTTGAGGAGCAGTAAAGGAGGTCACAGCCAGAATTCTGAAAACTTTTATTTTCACTACCATCATTGATAGAGGCACTTTTCCTTTTTCTATAGCTGTGTTAAGTAACTCCAGCAACCCCGGAGCCAGAATATCTACATATTGTTTATGAAACTCCACCGGAAGCCCATCACCCCCAGAGCCTTGCCACTGACTAGATCAGCACCAGCACCTTGAAAATCCTCAACTGTGTGGGTTGAACTGAGAAGCTTGAAAATCTAGACCCTCACCCAGGCAAACCCAAGATTATCACAATGCTCAACAATTTCTACTGAATCAAAATTAGTCTTAGTTGAGTATACCGTCTCATAATATTGTCTGACTCAACTCAAATGTCCAAATGTCACACTTTTCTCAGGAATGATACTTGAGTTCTGCATGTAATGATACTTAAGATCCAAGATCAAGTGATCCATTACAAAGTCTCACCTGCACGATCTTCCTCGACAAATATTCTGGTCCGGGCCTGTTTGCCCAAAATTTTGCACCTTCCAATAAGCTGCCTCCCTAACCTTATTTAACGTAACTAGTGTATTTTTTATATTTAGTTACCTCGTAAATTATCTAAACCCTTTAAACTACTTTTTTAGTCTTTGCAATTACAATTTAGTAAAAACTGAAACTATGAATGCCTGACGTGGTATTCAGACAAAATATCAAGTTTAAAATATCATCCTGCTGAAATATCCAGTTTAAAATATTATGACAGGGAAATATTGTCGATACCAAAGGGGATGATGGACGGAGCGTTTGAGCAAATCAAACACTCACCCCCACTCAACTGATCGGGGTTTAATCCATCATCATTCTTTAGCTCACTCAACCACCACAGTTCAGACATGCCCATATGCAAATCAGTCTGACCCTGTGCCTCATGGAAACAGTCCAGCCCAAACTGCCAATCCATGTCTTCCCTGGACCAGAAACAAGCATCCTGGGACCAGTTTTGGGTTCAAAACCATCAGCAGCCAGGCTGTCTTGAATCCAGTGGCAAAGTGAGCATGGGACCCACGTCTGGGCATACCCTGCCAACTTAGGGCGAACAAAGCCATGTCTTCCCTGGACTGGAAACAAGCATTCTGGGACCGGGTTCATAACCCTCATCAACCAGGCTATCTTAATAGGACGGTGACTTATAGTCGAATGAGGTACGGATACAGTAACTGCTGAGTGGGCGTGCAGCCTGCTGTGATGCCCCGTCCCGACAGTCTGGACAGCTCAGGTTTTGTGTGCCCTGCTGGACCGCAGTGTAGGCCTGAGCCATCAGAGAGCGCAGGTCTACTACCATGCGATGTCCTCTCGCTAGTCGCTGAGTTAGTGGCCCCGCAATGGCTGAGCGAGTGTGCAACCTGCGATGAAAAACCGGGTACACTGGTATGTCCTCTGCCATGGTGAAATCAAGACTCAGCACCAAATGTGAGACCTGGCAGAGTACATACAACTGCACACGCCTAAATCGCTGACCCGCCACTGTGCACCAAGGCTGCTGCACCCCATCCACTTCCATTGCCCAGAGGTGTCTGCCCCCTGCCGCATACCCAGGCCTGGCTTCTCAGAGGAGGAACCCAGTAAGCTGCTGATGCACAAATTCATAAATGTCCAAAGACAATCTCAGATCATAACTTGCTAGTCCTTATAATCAATATAGCCAACCTCAACAGGCCTCACTCTACTTGGTCATTTGATAGGAAACTTCTAGCCAGGGTCCCATACTATACCCCTGGAGGAGCTATAACGTTTACACTAGCCAGGTAATTCCTAATTGCCTCCTCCTCTTGCATACCCCCTCTTCATCATCAAACACCCCTGCTGCCCCCCGCCCCTCTCCCCCAGTGCTCTTAATTGCAATTGTGCTGTGCTTTCCTATTTCCCACCTGCTGAGCGGTAGAGCAACTCTAATTCCACTCCTCAAAAGGGGGAATTTTGCCTGTTTCAAAATTCAGCGCAGCCTGAGTCCCTGTTAAAGCTTTTACCACACCGGGGTCTTAGTTGAAAAGCTGCAGCAGCGTAATTTTGTCACCTTGGATTCTCGTAAATGGTTGTTCATCACTGGGACTTTAAAGGAAAGTTCGGCTTTTGGCTGAAAATGCAGCATCACTTGATGGCATTTTTAAAGTAAAATACACAAGACAACACAGTAGCATACTTCAATGAGAAATACATAAACAGAACAGGGCACATCACAATATAACAGTTACAACAGAATTCAACACAACAACCACAGTACAAATCAACAGCTCAAAGAAATAATACAGCACAAAAACTTAACAACATAAACACCATAATATAATTCAAGCTAAATAAAATGCAACGCAACAATTATGCACAAATACTCTTGTAAAATATTACCACCTACACAAACAGGCTTTTAGTTTTATGATGTAGCGGTTAAGGATGTTAGCACCGAGAATGACATTCTTAATGCAATTTTGTCAAAAATGTATTGTGATCTGTACACGTCTTCGTCAACTGTAGTAATAATGCAAACTGACCACAAGATGTCCTCATACGATAACAAATTTCAAGGCATTCATTATTTCGAGCAATTTAAGAAAACAATAACGGAGCAGTGTTAAAAAATAAGAAAAGCACTTCAACAATGTTATATAAAAATTTCTACAATATTTATATTATGAATGGAGTATTTTGATATTGCGCTATTGTGTTTTTCACAACTGATAATGCACATCAAAGTTGGATTTCTATTTGTGTAATCATTTAACTAATTTCCAGTCTAGGGGGCATATTATCAAGGGGGTTTATCTCCGCTTTTTTGGCTTTAAGGCCAAGAAAGCGGAGATAAAATTATCTCCCTATTACCTAGCTGTCGCTAACACCAGTTAGTGACAGCTAGTACGAGATAGCAACCATCTTGGGACCCGCTTTGCATGTCAGTGATATTTAACAATAATGACATGCAAAGTGGGCGTGCCAAGATGTTAGCGACTGGAAACAGTCGCTAACATCGCTATCTCCTATTACCAACTTTTGGAGATATTCGCGCTAAGCTTGAATATCTCCAAAAGCTAACACCTGCCCTGAGCAGTTCTTAGCCATGTTATCCAATGGGAGGTGGATAACATGGCTAAGAGCATTAGCTTGCTAATGCATGAATATCGCTGACTTTTCAGCGATATTCATGCATTGCGGCCGATTTTAATCGCATTTGCGATAAACCTTGGTAATACCAAGGTTTATATGCGATAAAAATCGCCGCAGCTCGGCGATAATTTTTTCACGCTAACGAAGCAATAGCGATAATAATCGCTATTGCTTGGTAATATGCCCCTAGGTTCTTGAGTTAAAACCCTCTTTCCCATCATTCTCATGTTATTTACTATGACGCCATGGCTCAGATTTACAAATATTTGACGCAAAGGCCTTGCGTTGATGGAAGAGAGAAAAAAATATTCCAGTCCATAGGCCATTTTTATGAAAACGTGGCACATCATAGCGCAGATAGTCTATTTACCGAACTGGGCTGAGTTACTGGTAAAGGGAAGGAATGCGTTCTATTTAAGGCATTTCCCTTGTGCTGGTACACAATGGGCTGCCGTGCACCAATGCAGACACCCTCACACCATGGTTTGTTTTTGCGCAGAAAGGGGTACCTTACGGAACAAAAACAATTCTGAGAGGCTTTGTCCCTTTTCTATGTGTGCTGCACATAGAAAGAGGAAAAACGATATTTCTCCTTGCTATGCCTTTTCTGGGGAAGTGCATCTTTTTGGCGCATTCCCAGGTTTACCTGTTCTTGCAAATCTGGGAATGAGTCAAAATCCATAGTTGTTATGTAGGAACACCCGTGCAACACTCATGGAAACGCCTCCCTGGTGCAGAGAAATGCAATGTTGTGAGTTGTGCTGTGTTACATTTCTCGAGATTTATGAAGCCACGCAGGGCCAGGAAAGGTGGCCTTGTGTGACTTTATAAATCCTCTTTTTCAGTTGCATCGCTCTTGCGCCATCTTGCGTGGTGCAAGAGCGATGCAAAGGGGCTCATAAATTTGCCCCTATATCAACAAGAAATGTTGCATTTTTTCTCCCCACCAACACCGAAACACTTTTGGCTGTCATCAATCGATGCACACACCCTTGCACTATAGTGCAAGTAAGTGTGAATTCTGTACAGATTAGCTTTTTTACTGGAACCGTATATTTCCTTCACAAAAAATATCCTTTAAGATTTTTCCTACTTTTGTGTGTGGTGAAAAAATAGGAGGAAGGAAACATTTCTCCTTGTTACGCCTGCTTTAAGGGAGTGTAAGATGTTGGGGTAAATCACTGTCTACAAATGTTAATCGAAGGGGATTGCGTCAAAAATTAATTGGGGGTTGCAATGTAACTTACATGTACCACCCAAGGAATGCTGCCTTGAAGCAAAGCAGTGCAAAGAATCACATAGCTCAAATTTGCAATACTTTAGGATACTCTCCAAAGCAAATCCTGGTTTACCTTGGATAGTAACTCTTAACCCAACATTTTGTTTCAGGTCTGTGCCACCTTTGGGAGGAAAACCAGGCACATAGTATTATTAAATCTGGACCCATGCATTTCTTGCATTTAGTCACTGATTCCTATGTCTACAGTGCTGCAAGTACATTCCTCTTAAAGAAAGGGAATTATGTCACATAGTATACTGTATCCAAAGTATTTATTACACACACTAAACACCAGGAGTCTATTCCGCAAAGAGTCAGCCAGGAGTGCTAATGGCTTACTGCGTTTATTTAGGAATAAGTTAAGAGTACTGTAAGTTATTGGATTTTTGGTTGGGTTGTGTGTAATATAAACCTTCTCCAGCAACAATCACAATCTCTGGCAGGGTGAACCACAAAAAATCACTAAATTAACCTGTGCTTAACCCTCTGGTAGCTTGGCAAAAAGGCAGACAGGCTTAATTTAGAGGCAATGTGCGTATTTATGCAGCACGCAAATAGTAATAAGTGAAAACACAATACAAGAAAAATCCCACGCCAATTTGGAAAAATAGAGACAATTCTAATAAATAATTTTGCACCAGAAGAACCAATATCCAATCAGTAGAACCGGAGTAATGACTTTTTAAAGATTTTAGTAAAACCTAGCACCTAAAAGGTCAAAGTGTCAATGGCAGACATCTAGTCGTGGAAGATAGTGATAAATTATTGGTAACCGCGATAGAGCATGGCTCTGTTACATGGAGTAGATTGGCCCCAATCTTGACTTACCTGTGGACTTGGAAGACATTTTGAAGAAAGGTCTAGAAGAAGATAGAGTTCAGCAGGGCAACGGATCAGGCTGTGGCCGAGGAGGAGTCATCGTTGCAAAGAGAAGCTGGATGAAGCATTGGGGAAGCCGTCCATGTTGACGGGAAACACCTCTGAGCTGGAAATGCTGGATTTCCATGACAAAGAGGTTGTTTTGAATGGTAAGCCTATTGCCGTCGAGCCTGGTGAATATTTTACCTTCAGAGTTAGACAAATATTTGGAAGTTGAAAACCATCAATGGGACAAAGCTGCCAGCTACAACCAAAGAGGGCTATATGAGGCTGAATACCGTTTCTTGGATTTCCCATGGAAAAGGATTTGCTGCTGCAGAGAAGAACGTAGCACAGCTACCCCGAAGTCAAGCCAACAGGTGATGCACCTTGGGCGGATCTGCTGGCAGGTAGGACTAACTCTGCTGTCAGTTCTTCTGGCACTTTTTAGTAAACATGTTTCTAAGGGTCAGTTTTTTGAGTTAGGCAAGAGCAGCACCTCTATCACCACTTCTACGGGTCCAGGACCAGGTTAGCACCACTTGGGGGGGTAAGAGCTCACTTCAGCAGATGCCGAGTGCATGGTTCAAGGACTCTAGAGCTTGTGATATCTATGTAGCTCATACAAGAGACCAGTCAAATAGCCCTTGGGATCCCTCTGGCAGTCCTGCTTTCGAGCATATTGTCCACTTCTCCAACAAGCAGTAAGGCAACTGTCAAGCAGCAGGACATTCCTTTGGGTAGAAAGGGAGGCCTCAAGCAGAAGGGCAGTCTTCTGGTACCAGCTGGGCAGTCCTCTAGGGAGAAAGACAGGTCTCAAGCAGCAGGGCAATTCTCTGGAGTCAAGGCAGTCATTCTGCAGTGTACCACAGGTCCAGGAGCATAATGAAGAGTGGTTCCGAGGGTCAGCTATTTATACATGTTGCCAGCCTTTGAAGTGCGGAAATCATCTCACACATCTGGCTCTGGAAAACTCTTCCCTTCCCCTGCCAAGGCTCCAGAAAGTCAGTGTGTCGAAAGGCTAGTGTCAGGTTCCTGTGTGTGTGCTGGAGGTAGTCCTATGAAGTGTAAATTGTGCAGGGAACAGCTCCACCCAGCTGCCCTTGCATGATGCTCCATCCTGCAAAAAATATTTATACTGCAAGCTTGAATAACCTACAGCCAATACATAGGGTATATCTAATCAACTGAGGTGGATTTTCCTTTCCACCATGGGCGAATCCAGTTTGGAGGTGACTCGGGGGCTCTGAGAAAGCATGACTGAAGTACTCAGATAGACCTGTAAGTAAGAACCCAATCAACATTGGCAGCGCCATGTTTTGTAGACCCCCTAATCTGTAGGATCTGCACGTTTGTTGGACAACATAAAATTTGGGTGAGGTGTACCGACTGATTCCACGCAACCCCACAGGATATGTTGGCCTAGATACCAGGTAGTTCACAGTGCCACCATAAGCACCCCTAACCTTACCAGGGAACGAATAGTTTCTGGCAACCACTCAACATGACAACTCTGACCCCTTGGTGATCGTGTTAACAGATCAGAACCTTTCGCTCAGTCACTCGTGCTTTCTTATGCTCAGGGAAATATACAGAGAATACACAATGGGAAGTGTTCAGTATATTTATTGAACTAATGATATTCTTGTAGAGAGTACATGTGCTGCGATAATCAGAAGACAGAAGCAGATGAAAGTGATTACAATCACCAAAAGAGTAAATAGTAGACACAGTTCTACCTTGGAGCCAAAACAGTGAATATATGCAGGCATATAAACAAGGCAGTAATCAGGTGTTCTCCTACTCATGCAAAACCCTACTCAGCATGTACCTAGAGTGTGTGTAGGTGTGAAGCCAAGGATTCCCCAAGGGACACTCCAACCCCATTTCCTGGTGGAAGAGAAAGTAGGAACCCATCTTGGTCACGAACAGGACACCCCTCACGGAGATGTCAGACCGCTGTGTGGTGAAGTCTCAGCATGCAGGGACTCTCTGTGTCAGCTGAAGTTCCTCCTCTGCTAATTTTTTGGGGATGCTCATTATTCATAATAGAAAGCATCCTTGTGATGTGCGTATAGATTAGCGATGTTATGGATATGTAGATAGCCCTGTAGCCCACGGATTTAGATAGAACTGCATTTGTGCATAGTGCCTCAAGAGGCCTTGTACATGATGTTTGAGGCATCATGATCATGTTATGCGAATCTAGATGTGAAAACAAAGTAGTTTCAGAGAAACTAATCCAAAATTGTCGCACACGCAAATATGTGCAAAAGGTCACAGCTTAAATGGTATTGTGCAAAATAAGGACAATATAAGAAAAATGTGTAGGTTCATTTCTTGGGCCTAGCCTGAGCACATAACAGTTAGCCCCCTTTGTCTCACTGTCTAGGAATAATGCACAATGCCCAGACGCTAATCCACTCACTGTCATCTGACCCAGGACACTGGCAGCAGGCACCAAATGGATAGCGCAGAAAAGTGCCCAACTTTCCAAAATTGGCATTTTCAATATTGTGACTTGAAATCTGACGCTACCGCTAAATAGTAGTTTAAACTACAATTCATTTAAGTCCAAACATGACAAACCTTCCTGCTCCCGATACACAGTTAGCACTTATTAAATGTAATTAGGTACGCCAATGCTATCCGATAGGAGAGACCTTTCAGTAGGTGTCAGGGTTCGCTGCTGATCTGCTCTGGCGTCCTCTCATCTGATGTGCATGTGCCCTTCCTCCTTGAATTGCTGTACTCTGGCATGTTTCTTTCCTCCTTGCATTGTTGTGCTTTTGACCTATTGTGTGTTAACATAATTGTCCCAGTGACAGTTTAGCTACCTTTGTGTCCTGTGTATTGTGCTAGATGCACAATTTCTAGTTAGTCTAGGTAGACAAGACTGTGACTCCCAAGTGCCCCAGAGTTGTAGATGCATCGGCCATCTTAGGCGGGGCAACACTATAAAGCTGGTCCTGCCCCGATGGAGACAATTGTTGTTCTGGATTTTCACTGGCTGCCTTCAACTCGAGCCCTGAGCTCTTCATCCCTGCATCACTACAACAATAAACCAGCATCATAGTTGAAGAGAAAGGCCAGACTGGCCTCAGAGCAAAGAGAGTGAGTATGATCTCTTGTTGATTATGTATATTTTGGTCCCAGACCCCCCTGGTTAACTTTGAAGTCCTGGAACAATCTGAAAGAGTAAATTCATATTTTGATTCATAGCTTTTTTTTAACATTTTGCAAAGAATTTAGGAACACGTAATTGGGGCTAATTCCAGTTTCAACAACAGAGAGACTCAATCTATGTACAGTGGAGAGATGCCTGAGCACACAACCTGCTACCAAATGATATTGTGGTATGTATTCATATGTATGCGTTTGGTTATTTCACTAGTGATTAAAACAATAATATTTGTAACTGTTATAATATTAAAAGTGATTTTCTTCATGCGTGCACTATGACATCTCACTACTATTCCTTTTTAGGGCTCGCCTAGTGGTGCGCTGCTTGCTTTCCGAGGTATGCAGTATACACTATAGGTGAGGGAAGCCCCGCCCACTCCCCCACCAACTTTTTCTTTGGCTTGTGGTTTTGTCCTTTCTAAATGCTGCCTTCTGATTGGTTTAAGTGCTGCTAGTCCCGCCTCATGACGGTCATGTTTCCTTCCACGGCTATTGGCCCCTTTACTGAGTGTCTGCTGAGTGTGTGTTTGGTGTAATCCCTCCAGTAGTTCTTGAGAAAATTGAATTTGAAATTTTTCAAAAGGCATTTTCTATGGGACCTTTAGACACGGCTACAGCCCGAATGGCTGAATGGAATTACACCAAACTTGGCAAAATGGTAGGGACAGGTATGCAGTAGTGCCTTTTCTATATTTGGTGAAAATCCTCCCAGTAGTTGTTGAGAAAATTAATTTGAGCAAATTATATATCTATATGCGCTCAACATTCTATTGGGAATAACTTTGGTGCCGATTGAGGAATCTGTGTATATTTTCCTGAATTTTGGCCAGCTCTGCTCCACTCCTTCCCTGAAAGTTTCGGGGGGATTCGTCAAGCGGGGGCCGAAAGGGAGGTCCCAAAATGTGTTTTTCCCATGTTAATTTCCATAGGGACCTTTAGACACAGCTACAGCCGAACGGCTGAATGGAATTACACCAAACTTGGCAAAATGGTAGGGCCTGGTATGCAGATGTGCCTTTGCTATGCTTGGTGAAAATACCTCAATTAGTTCTTGAGAAAATTGAATTTGAAATTTTTCAATGGATTTTTCTATGGGACCTTTAGACACGGCTACAGCCCGAACGGCTGAACGGAATTACACCAAACTTGGCATAATGGTAGGGACAGGTATGCAATAGTGCCTTTTCTATATTCGGTGAAAATCCCTCCAGTAGTTGTTGAGAAAATTGAATTTGATCAAATGATATATCTATATGTGGTCACCATACGCGCACTGTACGCGTACCGTACTCGTACCGTACGCGTACGTGCGCGTACCCTTATATGCGCGAGCGAGTTTCTGATTGGCTGGCAGTGGACTGTCAACATTCCAAACTGTCCAAACCAGGAAGTGTTGGCCACCATCTTGTTTTTCTGGAGAACCGAGGCCCAAGAGAGCCCAAAACAAGAGTGGAAAACAAGAAAAGGGGGCAGGGTAGAGACCTCCAACCCTCTAGCCCCTCTCAGGGGGTCCCAATAAGACCCCCAAGGCAAAAAAAATAATTCATGGGGTACGCGCACCATAGAAGTAGGGTACGCGTACTGTGCGCGTACCCCGCGATTTAAAAAAAAAATGTTTGCACTTGGTGGTCCTTCTGGGACTCCCTGAAAAGGGCTAGGGGGTCAGGGGGTCTCAACCCTGCCCCCTTTTCGCGTTTTCCACTCTTGTGCCTCACTTCTCCTGAGAAACAAGTTGGCTGCTCAGGTGGTCCCAGAAGGATAATAACATATATAAACGTTATCCGCTAATAGAATTAGCATTTACAAAACCTTTGAAATTTATTGAAAAAAAATATAGGTTTCACGCCTGATATAGTTAGGAATTAGCATTTAAAAAACCTTGCAAATTCACTAAAAAAAAACAAAGGTTTCAAGCCTTATATAGTTAGGAATTAGCATTTAAAACACCTTGCAAATTCACTTAAAACACCATAGGTTTCAGGACTTATATAGTTAGGAATTAGCATTTAAAAAACCTTGCAAATTCACTTAAAAAACCATAGGTTTCAGGCCTTATATAGTTAGGAATTAGCATTTAAAAAACCATTGAAATTGCTCCTATATAGTTAGTTGTACTAACTATATTTCGCGCACCCGCAATCCACTGCTGATGATGTCACATATTACATCATTTATTGCATGGAAGGTGTCATCACTGATGACATCACAGATGACATCTCAACTGACATCACTGATGACATCACTGATGACATCTCATTTGACATCACTGATCACATCACTGATGACATCATACAGTGACTGTGTGTTTCTGTAAAGTTTAAATATGTTTTACATATTGAAGAATGAGTGGATGTATAATTGTCTGGATGCTAATTTCTAACTATATAAGGCCTGAAACCTATGGTTTTTTAAGTGAATATATATATATATATATATATATATATATATATATATATATATATATATATATATATATATATATATATATATATATATATATATATATTCCAACCAGGAAGTTTGTGCAGCGCCTTCGCACGAAACCCAGTGCGCAGACACAGGTGAATGAATCCACAGCCAGACTTACTTGGATATTCTTTTTCCTTTATTGCATTTTAAAGTGCAGAGGTGCAACACACTGCCAAACAGACGCGTTTCGGGCGTGAACACCCTTGCTCACTGTCAGCGGGTAAGCGGTTAGGTGTCAGTTTAAATAATACATTGCTTAATTGCTACATCGCGCCAAAAACTCCACCAGAGGTCAAGTGACATAGACAGAGGACTGCATTGATCGCTAGGTGAATATACACTTTACAATTCGATCGGCCATATTGGAATGGTCATGATGTGTATTCAAGGACTATTCAATCCCAAATGCGATAACAATCTATAAGTATCAGCATTGATATTATGAACAAGGGTACATAAATGAAGGAAATTCAAATTCTAAAGTGCAAATGCATAGATACTGTAACAGTGCAAATGTTTAACTGTGCAAATACGCAAAATTTCACCTGTGCAAATACGCTTGTAAACAGATATTCTAATTTCATCTATATACACAATCTTAAAATGAATTCCCTCAAATATACCGTTATTACCCTTATTCACAATTCCCATTTTCAAAAAAAGATTTAATTAGTTATCACATTGTACGATAATTTGCACAATATGCCCCCAAATACTGTAGTCCTCTGAAGAAACCAAAATTTGGCACGTAGATTTTGATTTTAGGGACGATGTGTTAGCATAATTCATTTTGGACAATCCATAGACAATGTATTAATAATCCGCTTTAACAGATTCAAAAAACTTTGGGTGAGGGAGTGCTCAGATGTCCTGCTCAGATAAAGAAAAGACATCAAGGGGTATGGGAAACAAAAATTGAACAATCAAAATCATGTTAAAATATGCAATCGCATAATGTACCAGAATGATTTATATCTCTCATATTACCCATGTATGAACCAGGGTGGTGTGTTCAATACTACACATGGTGAAGCCATGAGTCCCTGCCACAGACCATCGACTTCCCTATTAAGTGATAATATGGTGGTATGCTATGCTATCAAAAGTTACAGTGGGATATAAGGAAAAACTGTAGCGCTTAGCAAAAAGGTGACTGGGGCTATGCATTAGGAACTAAAGAAGTACAGATGTTACCTGGCCCAAGACTTAATGGATGCACTGGCGACCTATAGAATGATACAGATTTCATATTTCAGAGAAAGGTGCTCAGATCTTCTCCCATGTTCAAACCTCCTGGGATCTTGGTATTGAGGCGAACAATGTACAGGGATTCCAAATGTCTAAGCTGTTTTTCATAATCCCCACCTTTCTTGTTAGTTCTAACCGCATCTATTACAAAATAGCTCAGATGGGATAGATTTCTGTTATGAAATTGATCAAAATGGCGAGCTACTGGGTAATTCTTATCACAGTTCACTATTGCCCTTAAGTGCTGTAGGATTCGTTGGTGCACGGGTAGTTTTGTGCTACCAACGTACCTCAGGTTACATGAGCACGTCAGTACATATACTGCTAACTCAGTTTTGCAAGTATAGTGGCCTTTTATTCTGATGGGTTTGCTGTCAAATGGTGTCGTGTATGATCTAGTATTGGTGCCAAATTTGCACGCTCTACACGATATACATCGGAAGAAACCCTTCCGAGGTGACAACCAATCATCATTGCTCGTTACTTCAGGAGAACTGGATACTAAAGCATTTCTCATGCTATATGCTCGTCTATAGGTCACTTCAGGTTTTTTGGGCATGATGTCCTTAAGAATGGGGTCAGTAAGTATGACAGACCACTGTCCTCTGATTAATTTGGATATCTGATTGGCCTGCCCAGTTATCAATCTCAAGGTATTGCTTTTTTCTTTACACATTTCAGTTGTCGATACAACATTGGATGGGGCCTGCAGGAGACTTGTTCTGTCTAATTTGTTAGCTTTGTTCATAGCTAATCTGAGGGCACTGGATTTGTAGCCCCTAGCTTCCAACCTTCCCTTAGCTTCCTTCTGGTGGAAATCCCTTTGCTCTGGTGAACTACATGTCCTATGAATTCTAAGGAACTCCCCATATGGAATGGATCTGATAGTGTGACCCGGATGAAAGCTATGAGCGTGCAGTATCGTATTGCCCGCTGTGCTTTTTCTGTACAGGCTTGTTGTTATAATGCCATTAACTACAATCACTTGCACATCTAAAAAGCTGATGTTGGTGTTGCTAATGTCAGCACTAAAGATGAGGTTGGAATCATTTTCATTGATAATTTTGACAAAACTCTCTGCTTCTTCCTTGCTCCCTTTCCAAATGATAAAAATATCATCGATGTACCTCATATACTTTACAATATTGTTATGCCATATATTGGAGTGTTGTGTTCTGAGGACATGCTCCTCCCACCATCCCACGTGGAGCCCCGCGTAGGTAGGAGAGAAGCATGCCCCCATAGCCACTCCTCGTAATTGTTTAAACACTTTATCGTCAAACAAAAAGATGTTATTATTGAGGCATCGTTCAACCATAGACAAAAGCCTCACATTGTGTTTATGTAATTCCACCGGTCTTTTGTCTAAAAAATACTTCAAAGCTTTGAGTCCATCATGATGAGAAATACTAGTGTAAAGGCTAGCAATGTCCATGGTGATCAACAGATAATCTGAGGACCACTTACACTGTTCCAAATTTCTTAAAAAATCCGTACTGTCCTTAATGTATGCTGGCAGAGTGGTCACAAAATCTTGCAAGTAATGATCAATGTACTTAGAGGTGTTTTCAAACAAGCTATGAATAGCAGATACTATGGGTCTTCCAGGTACCGGTCTGACCCCTTTGTGGACCTTTGGGATGAAATATATGTTCGGTATGACCGGATGCTCGTTGTATAGATATTTCATTTCATCCTTAGTTAAAAGGCCATCCCTTTTCCACCCATTTAATTCCTTCCAGTATGCTGCTTGGATGTTCTTCGCTGTTCTCAGATCACATTGAGCGTAACATGCTGTGTCATTTAGGTGGCGATATGCTTCATCCATATATTCAGATTTGCTCCAAAGTACCACATTACCACCTTTGTCAGATTGATTTATAATGATAGTATTATTGGATTGTAATTTCTTGATTAAATCATTATAAGGTTTAGTTCTCGGATTGATGATGTTTTTCTGTCTACTGACTTGGGTGTGCAATTTTTTCAGGCCATTGGTTAGTAGCTCTGCATAAGTGTCTATGGCATCCTTGGGCATAGATGGAATGAATGTTGATGGTGGTTTAAAGCCACTTGGTTCACTTTGGCCAATTTCAATGTTCTCTCCATATGCCACCTCCTGAGTGCTTGGGGTGGATGTGTCATCATTGCGCAAACAATGTATAGTCTTCAAGAGGGGCACATCTCTGGCTTGTAGCCCACTTCTTTCTGGGTTGATTGTTGTTGAGCCGATTTTTTTAGGCTGTGTTATATATATATATATATATATATATATATATATATATATATATATATATATATATATATATATATATATATATATATATATATATATATATATATATATATATAAAATTGTAAACACGCACTCAGTCTTCAGGATCTCCCGCTGCAGTTGGCTCTTTAGTTAATCTGTGGTTCCTTGAGTGCGGCTCCTAAAAATCGTATCTAGAAAGGCCACTGAGCCAAAGCCATTTAGACATGAGCCCTGCAAATGTACAGGAAGCACGGAGCAGCACAATGTAGAGAGCATGAAGCAACTAAGAAACACTCATTGCTGCATTGTCATTCTGTGTCATGGTTTTGTGGCTTGTTAATGAGGTTAGATGACTGATGAGGCACGGAGAAGTGGACCTGCAGGACCCATTTGAGTACAGCAAGTTAGTCATTAGGATTTCAGAATGACAGGTGCCTATATTAACTTGTGGGAACTTGTGCTGGAAAGAAAAACTTTTGCTTTGGTAAGATGTAAACAGTTTACTTGGTTATACTGAGTTACTTTTACAAAGTGCCCTTTTTGACATGGTTACCCACCACATTTTGCTCCAGATGCTGTCTTTGTGTGCCTGGAAGTGCAATGGAACCTCCAGCTAATCAGGCCCCAGTGGCTGTGTTTTATCTCTTAATCTGTAACTGTTGTATTTGTACACCCAATTGGCAAGCACATATCACTCTTTGTAAATCCCTTGTATATGATACCAGTGGTTCTCAGGGCAATGGTGATAAGAGAGGTCACCAGGGCTGCAGCACATTATTGTGACCTAAGTGAATGTATGTATCCAGGCCTGCCACTGCAACCCTGCACAAGCTGCCTGTCTACTTGAGAGTGACTCTGTGCACACCATGTGCTGCAGAAAACACCACTTACTTAATGTAAGTAAGTCACTCTTAAGGTTGTCCTCCTAACCCCTAGGAGGTCGACTGCATTATATTACATGTGTGGATGTATATGTGTATGCATATATATCCCTACAGTAAACCTGAAAAGCAAGGTCTTACTGTAAGTGACCAGCAGTCAATAGAGTAACATGGGCTTTTTACCAGGGGAACTCGACATAGCCAGCTCCATTATGGAATGGCAGAATTGTGTCTTTTTTATACCAAACACCATGCTTTTTCACCCCTAACGCAATTCTCATGTCGATGGTGAGCTAGCACGTACTGTGGTACTCACCCTCTGTGGATGTCCCCCTAGGATAGAGAGCACCATGGCCTTTGGTGGACTTCCCTAAGTCGTTTTCCCCCAATACAAGAATTTGCCCACCTGGTAGGATGTAATTGCACTTCCCTAGGATGGAAACCAAGACCTGGGCAGTAAGGAGGTCACACCTCCATCCTCCCAGGATGACTAGTGTTTACAGTTGCAACACACAGAAAAGAAGTAAGGTTCCTATAGTCGCAATATTTCTATAGTCACAAACTGCAGTAAAGGTGTAGCAAAGCACATCACTTTGTAAAAACTGCCTTCACCTACAACGAATTATGGCATGTTTCATCATAGGACTGCTGCAGCGACTCAGCGCAGACCAACGCTTGAGGCGGAGCGATAAGGTGGGGAGACAATATAAACAAACAGAAAAGGAAAAGAAGGATCCAAAAAAAGGTGCAGATAATAAGTCTAACACTAACTAAGGGATATCCCAATAATATTTTTTTTCTTGGATTGCCTTGTTAGATTAAAAAGGTAATTGATATCCTGAAATGGTGGTGAAATTAGTGTATTGCGCACCCTTCACCGCTCCGTGGTCGACATGTTTCAGCCGGAACACGGTCTCCACCGGCTTTCATCAGGAGTGTCGGAACCCCTATGCTACATTCCCTTTCCGCCAATCAACCCCCTTATATCAGTATACTTAAGGTTACTCCACCTGTATATTGTGGTGTGGTCCAAACACACTCTCCTATTTAGGATTGAGTTTCGCTTTTTGTATCGCCCGTACTGGCACGAGTGAAGAGAGTGATCCACTGTAGTCACACAGTCATCAAGGTTGGTGGGCCACCACTATTATGGTCACTCCTGGTAACATTAAGTTATCAAGGCAGTGAGCTATAGAGGCATTCATTTCCTTTGATGTGTAATTTCTTGTCCCCACTTTGAGTACAAAGCCCTCCCACCCTGTCCAGGCCAAAAGGAAGGCAAATTAGGTAGCCAGGAGGTGTACACCTCCAAAACATCTAGACATTCCTTTCGGGTGGGCTAAGAGGTATGTACAGCTGAGGAAGGGTTCTGACATTTTGAAAGACCCTTAAATAGAGGACTATAGGTAGCATGGTGATGTACACCAAAGGAATGTTGTCACTACTGGGTCGGGTTAGCCGCATGGACCAGTAGCTCATTGGCCACTGTCCCTCACACCCGTAAAACCCCCTGAACTAGGATTTAACTGGCTCTCCTGGCACCAGTACTAGTGATCAAACTTGGAATCCGAGAAGATGCATGAAGAAAATACCGTCATCAAAAGCAGGATTTTGGACTCTGGTGCAGCACAGAGAGAGGGCACTTAAGTGCCCTGAAGAGACCATATAGGGAACACAAGTGTTTGGCATGTGCTTGTGCTGTGCTGAAAACTCACTACTCTTAGCAGAGTGACTCCAGTGGACACCAGAAATCCAATGAAGACTCCTCTGACTGGTGGAAGTACTCACCTGCAACATGCAGAAGAATTGACTTTCTGAGTCATAAAAATGGTTACCACTGGGCCTGTCAGGAGTGAGCCCAAAGAGAAGTTGTGTCCTGCATGCCCGAAGTGGTAGCCAAGCTCACACTAAGTCTGGAGCCACTAATCCACCCCTGTTGACCTCCAGCCGCCAAAGAATCTGAAGACTACATTTGACGCACCAAGGCTTGGTGATCACCAGTCGGGTGATTAACCCTTAAGTGATGACTCAAGCTTGAGCGCAGCTTCCAGCAACAGCAACCAACTTCAGCAATGAGCCTGCTGATCTGTTCCTGCATCCTGAACTTGGTGTTGCCAAGTGTGCATCGAAGCATCTTTGGTGCAATCAACCTCTGCTGATTGACAGCTGCCAGCTACCTCTGCATCTAGAACCGCTGAGCAAGGTAGAAGAAATGTAGCTGTTCCACCTGGGCCCTGGGATACCAAGACCTCTACACTCCAAGGGTAGAGAGGATCTTCATTGCAAAGTGTGGTTTTGCTCAGTGCTGCATTTTTTACAGGTCCCACGGATCCCGTCAGCACCACGGAAAGCCAAGTAGCACCTGCACCCTGACTCTCTGGACAAGATATCAAAGAACTGACTGTTGAGTCTTGGTCTAGGACCCGCAGAACCTTGACCACAAGAAAGTTCGATTGAACTCACCCTGCAAGTGACTTATTGTCATATGTGATATTTCTCCATTGACGTTATCCACTAACAAAGGGTCTTTCCTCCACTGACAACATGGGAAATGTTTTTGACAGTACTGGCTGCTAACTAGCATTTCTCCATTGATTAATGGTTAAAGTTTGATGATCATACCGTGACTAAAGTTTTTCTCCAGTCAAAGCCATGATGAATGTATAAAAAGTGATTATTGCATGTATTCTTTAATGCTTTAAAAATCTATATGTACAGCATCAAGTTTAATTTGTTGACAATATCTATACTAAATACAACTATTTTTATAATTGGTGTCAAGGTTTCTTTCAATCGTAGCACCTACTTATTGTCAATGCTGGTACTGTGAAATACTTAACACATGTTCCTCTGAGTATGCCTGACTGCTTGTGCCACTCCACTGGGACCAAGCTAGGACTGCTAAGGGTGAATCGGATGCCCACCTTTGTGTATTGTCTTAATATTACATAAGGCCTAGCAGCCATATCACATGATACTTCCTTGCAACAGATACAGTTAAAGGAAGGGGAATTATCATGCATGTAAACTTCATGAGGAAGCTGGGACCATGTATGAGACAGCATTAATGAATAACGTACTGTTTTACAGTGGGGGGGATTTTTTCAAGAGTGTGATGGCTGCCTTGTACAGTCATAATGACTCATCAGCAGCTTCATATGCGTTATGCTTGAGGTTAGGAACAACCCAGGATATCCATTGGACTATTCTTCAAAGTAGTGCTTAATTTGTGCCAGTGGATCCGGGTGCTACGCACAGGCTGGCACTTACTTTTAAGCACTGGCACTTCTTTATGAGTGTTCACCATATGGCGGCTCTCTCATGCCTATTTTCACAAACGTGCTAGCGCTGACTCTATTTAACCAACACTGTGATTTCTGTTTTTGGTCACACAACTCAATTACTGTGGTCACCATTAATTTCAACATTAATCATGATAAACGTTTCAATATACATAATACAGTCTTCAACTGAAGAAAGGTATCCGAATCGGTCAGAAACAAGGCTTCCGAATCCTATTTGGAACACCCGAATCTGATTCAGAGCCTTTCTGAATTGCATCGTATAAGACCCCGTAGTAAATAGGAAGGTAGGAGTTCCCAAAAGTATTTTGGATGAGCAGTAGGATGAATAATATCAGCGTATGTGTGCATCCATTCATCAAAATTCATTAAGCCTCTATAATGTTTTTCATGCCTGGATGGTGATGTGCTCTTCCAATGTATTGCCACCATCCACTCACCTAGTAGTAGTATCATGGATATAAATTTCCCAACTTTCGTAGTCACTTTTTCTGTATGCCTGATAGAGCCATGAGTGGGAAACCCACTTTATTTGTTTTAACTTTTTTACATTCAACAAACCCTCATCCGAGAAAATATCGCCATGCGTTCCGGTGTACAGCATTTATGGTGGAAAAACTTAAACTATAGCAATTTACGCCTGTATTGTAATTGAGGGGCATATTACCAACAACTAGCGATAATTATCGCTATGTTGGTTTAGCGGCGATATTTTTATCGCTGAGCTGCGGCGATTCTTATTGCTTAGGAGCCGTGCTATTATCAAGGTTTACCTCCTAAGCGATAAAAATCGGCCGAAATGCATGAATATCGCTGTAAAGTCAGCGATATTCATGCATTAGCGAGCTAATGCTCTTAGCCATGTTATCCACCTACCATTGGATAACATGGCTAATAACTGCTCAGGGGCAGGTGTTAGCTTTTGGAGATATTCGCGCTTAGCGCGAATATCTCCAAAAGTTGGTAATACGAGATAGCAATGTTAGCGACTGTTTCCAGTCGCTAACATCTTGGCACGCCCACTTTGCATGTCATTAGTGATAAATATCACTGACATGCAAAGCGGGGCCCAAGATAGTCGCTATCTCCTACTAGCTGTCGCTAACTGGTGTTAGCGACAGCTACGTAATAGGGAGATAATTTTATCTCCGCTTTTTTGGCTTTGAAAGCCAAAAAAGCAGAGATAAACCCCAATGATAATATGCCCCTGACAGGGGCGTAACACAGGCCCCCGCAGCCCCCGCGGTGCGGGGGGGCCCCACCCCCTCCAGGGGCCCCGGCCCCCCTGCTCCTAGCAGAGGAAGACTCACTGCTGTAAGAAAGGCGGCAAGTCTACATTAAACAGTGCGCACACGCACGGCATGTAAATTACGGTGACAGCCTCTATTTAAAAACGTTTAAATTACACAGGCGTAACAACACAGGCCCCCGTAGGGGGCCCCCTCAGCCCCCCACGCTCCAGCCCCCAACCCTCACTCTCGGCAGAGCTAGGGGCCTTTAAAATGTGCGCGCGCACACCAGGACGGTGACGTGACGGCATCTCTGTGTCTATTTTCACGTTGGGCGGTATTAACACAGGCCCCCGTAGGGGGCCCCACCATGCTCCAGGGGCCCCTCACTAGTCTCGGCTGAGGGCAGAGGCAAGCAAGCCTATAACCAGTGAGCACACACTACTGGACGGTGAGATCTGCCTCGGGGGCCTCTATTTTAAAAATGAATTATGGCGCTGTGTGTGCTGTGCCAGAGCCTTTTTTCATTAATTAATATTTGGTGCCCACTGCGCAGTAGCTCTCTTGTTGTCTTAATGGTCCGTGGGGTGGCGGCGCGCAGTTGTAGTCTATGATGAGTCTGCGCGCCGCGGTGCCGCGGTCTTCGGGGTGGGGGCGGGGCTGGTGACAACAGACTTCGAAGAACTAAGGGTGCGGACGCCGCGTTGTTGTTGTACAGTACTAGAAGGCGAGAAGAAGAGTATTAGCCCCTGCCTGGCCCTGCCCTGGTGGCTAGCCTGGCCCAGGCCCCAGTGTCGCCAGTCGCTCTCTGCTGTCTACTGTTCTGTTGCCCGCATCTCAGCCCGCCCGCTCTCCTTCAAAGCTGCAGGCCATCCCAGGCCTAAGGAGGTGAGGATCGTGCGTGAGAGCGATGAGTAGTATGTGTGTGACGTCGTGTGTCGTCCGGCTGCTGCTCAGGTCGGACTGACTCTTGGAGGATGAAATTATTATTTATTTTAAGCCTGCGGCAAATGCTGAGACAGCAGGACAACCCCTCGGCTCCAACCCCCATCTCGCTACGCCACTGTACGTGGCTTTGTAAACATGACTGAAGCCTTTGTGTGGCTCTTGCATAGCCGTGTGTGGCATAAGGACACTGCAAATGCCTCATAATTATGGGCCTAAATAAATAGATATTGCAAAAGCCAATATGCCTGCCTCTCATCACCGCAAGCCTCGATACAGTGCCTTTTTTAAAAGTCCTAAACAGAAGTTGATTTATTTTCCCACCGGAATGCATTATTTTCAGTACACCATAATTAAATCAGCCTCAGCGACATCTTAAGCTTCTTCTGAAGACCAAAGCTATTCAAATGAGCTTTGAAAAGCAAAGGAACTTTGGTCGTGCATTCCGTGATTCCCGCTAAAACCTCAAAATAACTGGCACAGGTTTTACGACTTATTGATCTCTAAAACGCATTGCGAGTGCTTGACTGCCATAATCAGATATTGCTCAGTGCACTCACAAATGCACATGGCATATATCCAGGGGCGTTGCGGGGGTCCCTGCGCTCCAGGGGCCCCTCGGGCCCCTCACTTATTAATCAATAATTAAATGGTGCGCAGTGTGCACAGCACACTGCATGCCCTTCTCAATAAATTAAGTTGCTCACGGCACTACTCAGCAGGTTCGCCTGGGCCCGGTCGGGCCCCAGAGGCTCTTCTAATTCAATGGTGGTGCGCACGACTGGCCAGGCCACACTCGACCCCTTCAGCTTTGCTAGAGGCCAGTAAGAGTGGTAATAAAAATATGTCCGGCGGAGAGGTCCTGGAACATTCCATAGTTGTTCCCCTTACTTCTGGCGAACAGGAAGCTCATTTCTGAAATCAGCTGCTTTCGCTTTCAGGTGAGGTAGAGTAGGTCAGATTCCACTCTAAATCTCGTGAGCACAGGCTGGAAGTTAGTGCTGAGCTGATTCTGCAGTGGCGCTGCCTCTTTCTTTTTGGAGGAGGAAATGGAACCTGTGTGGTTTATCCTGGAGTAATGCTGAAGGAACCAACGAATTAACCATTACTTTCACTGATAATGCTAGTGTGTTTTATATAGTGCTCAATAGCGCACTTCTGCCTTTTCTAAGCACTGTAAACTAATAGTTGTTGCAATAATAATAATAATAGTTGTTCTTTTTACTGAACTCAATGCTGGGTTTGCTGTGGCTGAGTTCAAACTCATGACATTAATGGTGATGCCAGAAATGACCATTCGCCCGCTGCGCTATCTCACAGGCAAGTCCCGACATCTATGTGTGTTACACATTCAGTAGGATGCAGTTAGGGCAGGACTAGATGGAATGAAGGAAGAAAGGGAGGGAGGATGGAAAGCAGGGGCGTAACACAGGCCCCGTGCTTCTGGAGCCCCCTCAGCTGAGCCTGCAAGCAGTGGCACTACAGATTTGTCAGGTATTTATTTGATCATTAAAAGACTACAGCCTACAAGCATCACCGTCGTTCATTGCACCAGCTGACAGCACCTCACCGTGGCCTCTTCATATTGGTTCACAGATGTCTCCACCATGTCTGCAGCTGTGCGGTCTTCACCTTTAGGGTGGGGCTGGCCTGGTGACGATTGTCATGCACATCCTGCGCGGCACAATTAAAAGTGTGCGTGGCAGCACATCGCACTGGTGTGGCCACCGAGAAGGTTTGTATCTTGCACAATGGTTTGCTGCGTGGGTGAGTTGGGAGAGGGGCTGGTACTCCATTGATTTTGGGCACTAGTCGCCACGACACATCCTAGTCTGCATTGTAATGTGCCCCGCCCTAGCGTGAACAGCACAGCAATAAAAGGATATTTGCCCTGGTCTGAGGGAAGAACCACAATTGGTTCTCTCTGGTTTATTTGACCCCTTCTCCGCACCCATCTGTAGGGGGTGAAGGTCCCTTGTGTACAAGCTGGGTGGCTCACTAAACCCCCCCTAGCATCCACCACACCTGTATATACCTCAACTGGACATGTGTTGTCAGTAGTTTGGCAGCAAACCGGTAAGCCTGATAATAACCCTGAATATACCTTGCACTACCCTGGGTATATTCACAGTGCTGCAGTGGAAGCTGAACACTGGATGAACACAGACTGTACCATTCTCCATGTTCACTGTAACACTGGCTAAAAAAGTTTATGGGAAGAGTGCGTTGATCAACTGCTGATGCTCTGAACTGCATAAAAATGTATTTTAATGTGGGAAGATGCTGATAGTAATGCATTTGTTTTAGTTTACTCCCTGTTGAGTGCAACTTGGAAGGGCTGTTATTTATTAACTTATCTATCAGATATTTGGGATAAGTCTATCTTTAGAAACAGAGCCATTATTCAGCAATGTAGCTAAATGTTCCTAGATGCTGAAATTCGAATATTTTTTTTTTAAATGAGTGCGGTGGGTGCAGGTGACCTGAGCTTCCAGGCCCAACCGCAAGGGGGTTGAAGGCAACTGCCTTCAGGCCAGAGGCCATTTGCATATTTACATACCTTTGTAAACTAGTTACCAAGGCTTAGTTCTTTTCTGGTGCCAGTACCCCCTGGGCCGCCTATTCCTTACACTTGAAATGTACATTTACTGCTGTAGTGTAAGAATGCATTTCATGAAAAGGAATATAAAGTATGGTTGCCAAAATAAAAATGCCAGAAATATGTTGTTTAAAGTGTTGACACCAAATAGGGTTATAAATAAAGTATGTATTGATTTGCAATGTGACTTTTCTATCTTTGTTGACTTTAATTATCAGTCAAGGATCATTCAGGCAGCGCTAGAACACAAAAGTGCTTTCTATTTATATTTGTTGTTCGAAGTATGCAAAGGTCAGTGCTGAAAATACGGCTTTAGGTGATGCTTATTTTTGTCAATTCTGGGACATCAAAATAATGAGCTGGCAACCCTAATCATAAGACTGGAAGTTTGTTGCAGAATCAGCACGTTATTTATTTCTTCCATCCTCGATCCCTGAGTAGCGCCATAATAGCAGTAGTTTAATTTATATCTAAAAACCCTACGCCGCTGTCAATAACATGCTGAGTTACTTCAAGTGTTTGGGTAGGCACTCTGGATTAAGACAACTCACTCCTCATTCTCGCCCTTCACTTTTGCGCTCACCCTGCACTCACAGCAGTCACAATGCACTCACACGGATCACCATGTACTCCCATCATTCACCTGCTCACCCTGCACTCACAGTGATCACAATACATTTTTGCTGTTCACCCTGTACCTCACCCTGCAGTCACACAAGCACACTACTCACCCTGCACTTATGTCACACTATGCTCTTCTGTCCCCCTCACTGCTTAATCTGCAATCTCACTTAAACAAGTCCATCACTAACCATGCATTCTTCCGTCCCACTCTACACTTACACCTGCACCCAAATTCATGTGGTCACCTCACTCACCCTGCAGTCACTCCTCTTACCCGACTCTCACACTGTTGCATCACTCACCGTGCACTCATATGGGTACTCCTACCACCCACAAAGTGCAGAAGGTTAATGTGCCTACTACAAAGAACGTGTACCATTCACATCACAGAACTGAGTGTGAGTAAACTATGAGTAGCGCTATAAAAAAATTAAATGTTTGTCAGAATGGTGCTATAGAGAGATGAGGTGCATTGTTGGTGAGTGGTAGTGAGGGAGTTCATGGAAAAGGAGGAAATGGGGGGGGTGCCATCTAGAGACTTTTTGAGGCATGGGCAAAGTGGGCTCCAGCTCAGGGCCCCAGACTTTCATGGGGCCCCCTGATAACACCAGCTCTTTTCTGTAGAGTCTTGTCCTGATGGCATTAAATGATTCTTGAACAGATTGTTTTAATACAACTTTCATTCGCTTTTTTTCAATATTGGTGATGTGTGGTTTGAGCAGGTCGGCGTGGCGTCGTTGGCTTAACATTATGTGATACTGGGGATTGGGGAAAATTATTAATCTCCCTGTGCCTAACAAAAAAAGTATGTAGTTCTTTTCAGTGAGTCCTACTGTAGTTCGTTCCATCATGGACGTTGCAAACTCACTGTTAACACTGTTCGTGAGTTCGCAAAGTCCATGATGAAACGAACAACATACTTTTTTGTTAACACACTCTTTGAAGTGCTTCAAAAAGTGTTAATGTTTATATAGCGGGAATGCGACACAAAAGTATTAGCGCGGCTGGCTTTACATGAGCGCGTCAGTCAGTGCTTGACTCTGTGTGTATGAGAACTGGAGAGAGGACACTGACTGATACCGATTGTGTCCTCTGTGTGTACTGACTGGCACGCTCATGTAAAGCCAGCCACAAATACTCTCGGATTGTGTTCCTGTTATATAAACATTAACACTTTTTGAAGTGCAGAGTGACTACTTCTCTAGATTTTGTCTACAGAAAGTGAACAATACATTAATCATAACATTTCTTCTTGAATGCTGCTAGTTTGGGACCTGTTTAGTTGTTTGTTTAGTTGTTTACAATTTAAATTTAAAATCAGTGAGGTTCTCAGCATTGTATCTTGAAGTCTGTTATGAAGCTCTGTCGTTATACTGAATAAGCAGCTACCATGTTGTTGTTATATGACATCCCTTTATTAATGTAATAACTCCACTTTCACAATTGCTTTATTAACCTTCTTGATTCTCACATTTGCTTGAAAATGCACCATTTACCGACTCTTTTTTCAAAATTCTCTCAGGGGGAGAATCCTGCAAACCCCCCTTTACTTTTTCGTTTATGCTACACCTCTTTCAAATGTCACCACCCACCACTAATTGTCAGTTGAGTTTTGATGGAATTGCAGGTTTGGGTTTGTCTTTCAAAGTTTCATGATATTGTCCATTAATATCAATTCTAATTCAGACCCTTCGTAGTTATTTTTCAGCCATAGGCAGTTCATGTGACAATAGGACTGCTCTTTGGCATTGTTTTGATTGCTGCCATTCCTGAGACAATAGGATCACTTCTTGGCATTGTTCTTATTGCTGCAGCTCCTGAGACAATAGGATCGCTCCTTGGCATTGTTCTGATTGCTTCCTCAGTTAAATAATCTGCTTTCGACATTATTGTTACAAATGGCGTAGCTTATATGTTAAAAGGGTTTCCCTCGTTCTCATTAGAAACTTTGAGAAAGAGAATATAGAGGCATTTCATTAAAATGTTGGAGGTTTCAAATCAAAATATGACAGAAGTTTGGGCGGTAGGGCAAAGTTGTAGGAGGTGGGCCGGGTCGCCGGGGAGGGGGCCCCCTCCATGTGTTTCGCAGGGGGGCCCCCTCCAGTTTCATTACGCCACTGGCCCCTGAGTTTCTTTAACCAAGGCAAAACAATATGCCTGTATCTGTCGGTGTGTGTGAAGTTTCACAGTTCATCATCTGGGTTTATATAAAGGAGATAGTGCGACCCATATCTCTTCGCTAAATCATCTTAGTGAGTATTGGCAACTCTATCCTTGGGTGGGTGATATTAGAACACATCAAATTAGCTGCCAAGAACAATCTTTAATAAATCATGAAACCCACTGGCGACCCACCTCTCCTTGTCCTATATTCTTGTAGTTCCATAAACATGCAGTTTGGAAAAAGATCACCCATCACCGTGATGGCCAGATCACTCAAAACACGTCTTAAATGTCTTTCGCGAGAGGGGATGCAAAAGCAGCTTGCCAGTCACAATCAGCAGGGTGAGTATGGTATTGTGGATTCAACAATTTTAAGCAATTCCCACCAGGACCATCTTGTCATCCCACCACGTCTACATCAACTCACTGAAGAGCAGGTGTCCTACCCATCCCTGACCCCAATGAGTGTTGTTCATCCATCCTACACTCAAGCCTCACATGCATCTGAGAGGACTGATCATCAAGCAGGTAGTTTACATAATGTGCTTTGGCTGCAAGCTTATACAAAAAAGAGTCAGGCACTGGCAATAGGTAATGCGGCAAAGACTGAGTATGCACTTTCCACTGCTCCTGTGACTGTTTAAACTCCTCCCCCCACCACCCAGCGCCAGTCTTGGCAGTACCTGGTTCAGGTATCAAACTACCTCCACAAGTATACAAATAGGAATATTTGCAAAAAGGTATAGAAACCTCATCAGTACAACCATTTTAATCAGAAATATTCACACCAATAATGAGATCGGTACATTTTTACAATTACAACCCTTGACTTGAGTCTTTACTTGCTGTAATGCTTTTCTATCATTCCTTCTGAGCTTTTTTTTTACTGTGTTTGTAGATACCTACTCCCCCAGGTATTCAACCTGACCTGCTGACCACTTAAAAGGGTATTCACCCTTAAATGTACTGTACTGTCTGTAAGTGTAAATATCTTTGATTTATCCCAATTATTCAATAGTCCGGAATTACTGCCAAATTTGAAGATGTCTCTATTAATAGGTATCATGTTGAATTCCAGATGTCGGATGTAAAGTATATTATCATCAGCATGTAGAGACACCGACAAAGCTGAAGATCTGCTTCTCGCATGAATACCAAGAGGTGGGTGATTCCCATGCAGCAGGAATGCAAAGGGTGCAGTAGCCAAAGCAAATATCAGGGACACAAGAAAGCAGCCTTGACGAGCACCCTGCTCACCTAAATAACATTCAATCAAAGATTAGAAACCTTCATCAGAGATACACGGCCAGCACATAATACAAGGTAAGCCCAGGAAGTTTCATCCGAGTCAAACCTCCTCCCTCATGAACAGCCTCTCTAATGCATCACATATTTTTCAGAGTCTGACAGAACAGGTGCCTCATTAAGGTCATGGTTCGCCCTATGTCAAATAGTCTTCAGAGTTCATATATTTAAAGCAGGTGAGCTTTGCAATATAAATCCTGCCTGTTCAGGAAGCACTAAGGGGCATATTAGCAAGAAACTCGTTAAAAAATTATCTCTGTTAAACAGCGATAATGGGCTTACTAATATACGTTATTGAATTCCAATAGAAGCCCAGGTTAGATGTGCAGGACATCTAACCTGGGCTTCTATTGGAATTCTATAACTTATATTAGCAAGCCCATTATCACCGTTTTAGCGGCAGTTTCCTCAGCTAAGATGGTGATAATTTAATGAGGTTCTTGCTTATATGCCCCCTAATTCTGCTCTGAAAAGCAAAAGTTGCCAATGTGAGGAGCAGTAATGGAGGTCACAGCCAGAATTCTGAAAACTGTTATTTTCACTACCATCATTGATAGAGGCATTTTTCCTTTTTCTATAGCTGTGTTACATAACTCCAGCAACCCCGGAGCCAGAATATCTACATATTGTTTATGAAACTCCACCGGAAGCCCATCACCCCCAGAGCATTGCCACTGACTAGATCAGCACCAGCACCTTGAAAATCCTCAACTGTGTGGGTTGAACTGAGAAGCTTGAAAATCTAGCCCCTCACCCAGCCAAACCCAAGATTATCACAATGCTCAACAATTTCTACTGAATCAAAATTAGTCTGAGTTGAGTATACCGTCTCATAATATTGTCTGACTCAACTCAAATGTCCAAATGTCACACTTTTCTCAGGAATGATACTTGAGTTCTGCATGTAATGATACTTAAGATCCAAGATCAAGTGATCCATTACAAAGTCTCACCTGCACGATCTTCCTCAACAAATATTCTGGTCCGGGCCTGTTTGCCCAAAATTTTGCACCTTCCAATAAGCTGCCTCCCTAACCTTATTTAACGTAACTAGTGTATTTTTTATATTTAGTTACCTCGTAAATTATCTAAACCCTTTAAACTACTTTTTTATTCTTTGTAATTACAATTTAGTAAAAACTGAAACTATGAATGCCTGACGTGGTATTCAGACAAAATATCAAGTTTAAAATATCATCCTGCTGAAATATCCAGTTTAAAATATTATTACAGGGAAATATTGTCGATACCAAAGGGGATGATGGACGGAGCGTTTGAGCAAATCAAACACTCACCCCCACTCAACTGATCTGGGTTTAATCCATCATCATTATTTAGCTCATCCACCACCCCAGTTCAGACATGGCCATATGCAAATCAGTCTGACCCTGTGCCTCATGGGAACAGTCCAGACCAAACTGCCCAGCCATGTCTTCCCTGGACCGGAAACAAGCATCCTGGGACCTGTTTCGGGTTCAGAACGCTCATCAGCCAGGCTATCTTGAATCCAGTGGCAAAGTGAGCAAGGGGCCTACGTCTGGGCATACCATGCCAACTTAGGGCGAACAAAGCGATACCAAAGGGGATGATGGAAGGAGCGTTTGATCAAATCAAACACTCACTCCCAGTCAACTGATCGGGGTTTAATCCATCATCATTCTTTAGCTCACTCAACCACCCCAGTTCAGACATGCCCATATGCAAATCAGTCTGACCCTGTGCCTCATGGAAATAGTCCAGCCCAAACTGCCAATCCATGTCTTCCCTGGACCAGAAACAAGCATCCTGGGACCGGTTTTGGGTTCAAAACCATCAGCAGCCAGGCTATCTTGAATCCAGTGGCAAAGTGAGCATGGGACCCACGTCTGGGCATACCCTGCCAACTTAGGGCGAACAAAGCCATGTCTTCCCTGGACTGGAAACAAGCATCCTGGGACCGGGTTCATAACCCTCATCAACCAGGCTATCTTAATAGGACGGTGACTTACAGTCGAATGAGGTACGGATACAGTAACTGCTGAGTGGGCGTGCAGCCTGCTGTGATGCCCCGTCCCGACAGTCTGGACAGCTCAGGTTTTGACCGCAGTGTAGGCCTGAGCCATCAGACAGCGCAGGTCTACTACCTTGCGATGTCCTCTCGCTAGTCGCTGAGTTAGTGGCCCCGCAATGGCTGAGCGAGTGTGCAACCTGCGATGAAAAACCGGGTACACTGGTATGTCCTCTGCCATGGTGAAATCAAGACTCAGCACCAAATGTGAGACCTGGCAGAGTACATACAAGTGCACACGCCTAAATCGCTGACCCGCCACTGTGCACCAAGGCTGCTGCACCCCATCCACTTCCATTGCCCAGAGGTGTCTGCCCCCTGCCGCATACCCAGGCCTGGGTTCTCAGAGGAGGAACCCAGTAAGCTGCTGATGCACAAATTCATAAATGTCCAAAAACAATCTCAGATCATAACTTGCTAGTCCTTATAATCAATATAGCCAACCTCAACAGGCCTCACTCTACTTGGTCATTTGATAGGAAACTTCTAGCCAGGGTCCCATACTATACCCCTGGAGGAGCTATAACGTTTACACTAGCCAGGTAATTCCTAATTGCCTCCTCCTCTTGCATACCCCCTTTCATCATCAAACACCCCTGCTGCCCCCCGCCCCTCTCCCCCAGTGCTCTTAATTGCAATTGTGCTGTGCTTTCCTATTTCCCACCTGCTGAGCGGTAGAGCAACTCTAATTCCACTCCTCAAAAGGGGGGATTTTGCCTGTTTCAAAATTCAGCGCAGCCTGAGTCCCTGTTAAAGCTTTTACCACACCGGGGTCTTAGTTGAAAAGCTGCAGCAGCGTAATTTTGTCACCTTGGATTCTCGTAAATGGTTGTTCATCACTGGGACTTTAAAGGAAAGTTCCGCTTTTGGCTGAAAATGCAGCATCACTTGATGGCATTTTTAAAGTAAAATACACAAGACAACACAGTAGCATACTTCAATGAGAAATACATAAACAGAACAGGGCACATCACAATATAACAGTTACAACAGAATTCAACACAACAACCACAGTACAAATCAACAGCTCAAAGAAATAATACAGCACAAAAACTTAACAACATAAACACCATGATATAATTCAAGCAAAATAAAATGCAACGCAACAATTATGCACAAATACTCTTGTAAAATATTACCACCTACACAAACATGCTTTTAGTTTTATGATGTAGCGGTTAAGGATGTTAGCACCGAGAATGACATTCTTAATGCAATTTTGTCAAAAATGTATTGTGATCTGTACACGTCTTCGTCAACTGTAGTAATAATGCAAACTGACCACAAGATGTCCTCATACGATAACAAATTTCAAGGCATTCGATATTTCGAGCAATTTAAGAAATCAATAACGGAGCAGTGTTAAAAAATAAGAAAAGCACTTCAACAATGTTATATAAAAATGTCTACAATATTTATATTATGAATGGAGTATTTTGATATTGCGCTATTGTGTTTTTCACAACTGATAACGCACATCAAACTTGGATTTCTATTTGTGTAATCATTTAACTAATTTCCAGTCTAGGGGGCATATTATCAAGGAGGTTTATCTCAGCTTTTTTGGCTTTAAAAGCCAAGAAAGCGGAGATAAAATTATCTCCCTATTACCTAGCTGTCGCTAACACCAGTTAGCGACAGCTAGTAGGAGATAGCAACCATCTTGGGACCCGCTTTGCATGTCAGTGATATTTAACAATAATGACATGCAAAGTGGGCGTGCCAAGATGTTAGCGACTGGAAACAGTCGCTAACATCGCTATCTCCTATTACCAACTTTTGGAGATATTCGCGCTAAGCTTGAATATCTCCAAAAGCTAACACCTGCCCTGAGCAGTTCTTAGCCATGTTATCCAATGGGAGGTGGATAACATGGCTAAGAGCATTAGCTCGCTAATGCATGAATATCGCTGACTTTTCAGCGATATTCATGCATTGCGGCCGATTTTTATCGCATTTGCGATAAACCTTGGTAATACCAAGGTTTATCTGCGATAAAAATCGCCGCAGCTCGGCGATAATTTTTTCACGCTAACGAAGCAAAAGCGATAATAATCGCTATTGCTTGGTAATATGCCCCTAGGTTCTTGAGTTAAAACCCTCTTTCCCATCATTCTCATGTTATTTACTATGACGCCATGGCTCAGATTTACAAATATTTGACGCAAATGCCTTGCGTTGATGGAAGAGAGAAAAAAATATTCCAGTCCATAGGCCATTTTTATGAAAACGTGGCACATCATAGCGCAGATAGTCTATTTACCGAACTGGGCTGAGTTACTGGTAAAGGGAAGGAATGCGTTCTATTTAAGGCATTTCCCTTGCGCTGGTACACAATGGGCTGCCTTGCACCAATGCAGACACCCTCACACCATGGTTTGTTTTTGCGCAGAAAGGGGTACCTTACAGAACAAAAACAATTCTGAGAGGCTTTGTCCCTTTTCTATGTGTGCTGCACATAGAAAGAGGAAAAACGATATTTCTCCTTGTTATGCCTTTTCTGGGGAAGTGCATCTTTTTGGCGCATTCCCAGGTTTACCTGTTCTTGCAAATCTGGGAATGAGTCAAAATCCATAGTTGTTATGTAGGAACACCCGTGCAACACTCATGGAAACGCCTCCCTGGTGCAGAGAAATGCAATGCAGTGAGTTGTGCTGTGTTACATTTCTCGAGATTTATGAAGCCACGCAGGGCCAGGAAAGGTGGCCTTGTGTGACTTTATAAATCCTCTTTTTCAGTTGCATCGCTCTTGCGCCATCTTGCGTGGTGCAAGAGCGATGCAAAGGGGCTCATAAATTTGCCCCTATATCAACAAGAAATGTTGAATTTTTTCTCCCCACCAACACCGAAACACTTTTGGCTGTCATCAATCGATGCGCACACCCTTGCACTATAGTGCAAGTAAGTGTGAATTCTGTACAGATTAGCTTTTTTACTGGAACCGTATATTTCCTTCACAAAAAATATCCTTTAAGATTTTTCCTACTTTTGTGTGTGGTGAAAAAATAGGAGGAAGGGAACATTTCTCCTTGTTACGCCTGCTTTAAGGGAGTGTAAGATGTTGGGGTAAATCACTGTCTACAAATGTTAATCGAAGGGGATTGCGTCAAAAATTAATTGGGGGTTGCAATGTAACTTACATGTACCACCCAAGGAATGCTGCCTTGAAGCAAAGCAGTGCAAAGAATCACATAGCTCAAATTTGCAATACTTTAGGATACTCTCCAAAGCAAATCCTGGTTTACCTTGGATAGTAACTCTTAACCCAACATTTTGTTTCAGGTCTGTGCCACCTTTGGGAGGAAAACCAGGCACATAGTATTATTAAATCTGGACCCATGCATTTCTTGCATTTAGTCACTGATTCCTATGTCTACAGTGCTGCAAGTACATTCCTCTTAAAGAAAGGGAATTATGTCACATAGTATACTGTATCCAAAGTATTTATTACACACACTAAACACCAGGAGTCTATTCCGCAAAGAGTCAGCCAGGAGTGCTAATGGCTTACTGCGTTTATTTAGGAATAAGTTAAGAGTACTGTAAGTTATTGGATTTTTGGTTGGGTTGTGTGTAATATAAACCTTCTCCAGCAACAATCACAATCTCTGGCAGGGTGAACCACAAAAAATCACTAAATTAACCTGTGCTTAACCCTCTGGTAGTTTGGCAAAAAGGCAGACAGGCTTAATTTAGAGGCAATGTGCGTATTTATGCAGCACGCAAATAGTAATAAGTGAAAACACAATACAAGAAAAATCCCACGCCAATTTGGAAAAATAGAGACAATTCTAATAAATAATTTTGCACCAGAAGAACCAATATCCAATCAGTAGAACCGGAGTAATGACTTTTTAAAGATTTTAGTAAAACCTAGCACCTAAAAGGTCAAAGTGTCAATGGCAGACATCTAGTCGTGGAAGATAGTGATAAATTATTGGTAACCGCGATAGAGCATGGCTCTGTTACATGGAGTAGATTGGCCCCAATCTTGACTTACCTGTGGACTTGGAAGACATTTTGAAGAAAGGTCTAGAAGAAGATAGAGTTCAGCAGGGCAACGGATCAGGCTGTGGCCGAGGAGGAGTCATCGTTGCAAAGAGAAGCTGGATGAAGCATTGGGGAAGCCGTCCATGTTGACGGGAAACACCTCTGAGCTGGAAATGCTGGATTTCCATGACAAAGAGGTTGTTTTGAATGGTAAGCCTATTGCCGTCGAGCCTGGTGAATATTTTACCTTCAGAGTTAGACAAATATTTGGAAGTTGAAAACCATCAATGGGACAAAGCTGCCAGCTACAACCAAAGAGGGCTATATGAGGCTGAATACCGTTTCTTGGATTTCCCATGGAAAAGGATTTGCTGCTGCAGAGAAGAACGTAGCACAGCTACCCCGAAGTCAAGCCAACAGGTGATGCACCTTGGGCGGATCTGCTGGCAGGTAGGACTAACTCTGCTGTCAGTTCTTCTGGCACTTTTTAGTAAACATGTTTCTAAGGGTCAGTTTTTTGAGTTAGGCAAGAGCAGCACCTCTATCACCACTTCTACGGGTCCAGGACCAGGTTAGCACCACTTGGGGGGGTAAGAGCTCACTTCAGCAGATGCCGAGTGCATGGTTCAAGGACTCTAGAGCTTGTGATATCTATGTAGCTCATACAAGAGACCAGTCAAATAGCCCTTGGGATCCCTCTGGCAGTCCTGCTTTCGAGCATATTATCCACTTCTCCAACAAGCAGTAAGGCAACTGTCAAGCAGCAGGACATTCCTTTGGGTAGAAAGGGAGGCCTCAAGCAGAAGGGCAGTCTTCTGGTACCAGCTGGGCAGTCCTCTAGGGAGAAAGGCAGGTCTCAAGCAGCAGGGCAATTCTCTGGAGTCAAGGCAGTCATTCTGCAGTGTACCACAGGTCCAGGAGCATAATGAAGAGTGGTTCCGAGGGTCAGCTATTTATACATGTTGCCAGCCTTTGAAGTGCGGAAATCATCTCACACATCTGGCTCTGGAAAACTCTTCCCTTCCCCTGCCAAGGCTCCAGAAAGTCAGTGTGTCGAAAGGCTAGTGTCAGGTTCCTGTGTGTGTGCTGGAGGTAGTCCTATGAAGTGTAAATTGTGCAGGGAACAGCTCCACCCAGCTGCCCTTGCATGATGCTCCATCCTGCAAAAAATATTTATACTGCAAGCTTGAATAACCTACAGCCAATACATAGGGTATATCTAATCAACTGAGGTGGATTTTCCTTTCCACCATGGGCGTATCCAGTTTGGAGGTGAGTCGGGGGCTCTGAGAAAGCATGACTGAAGTACTCAGATAGACCTGTAAGTAAGAACCCAATCAACATTGGCAGCGCCATGTTTTGTAGACCCCCTAATCTGTAGGATCTGCACGTTTGTTGGACAACATAAAATTTGGGTGAGGTGTACCGACTGATTCCACGCAACCCCACAGGATATGTTGGCCTAGATACCAGGTAGTTCACAGTGCCACCATAAGCACCCCTAACCTTACCAGGGAGCGAATAGTTTCTGGCAACCACTGAACATGACAACTCTGACCCCTTGGTGATCGTGGTAAAAGATCAGAACCTTTCGCTCAGTCACTCGTGCTTTCTTATGCTCAGGGAAATATACAGATAATACACAATGGGAAGTGTTCAGTATATTTATTGAACTAATGATATTCTTGTAGAGAGTACATGTGCTGCGATAATCAGAAGACAGAAGCAGATGAAAGTGATTACAATCACCAAAAGAGTAAATAGTAGACACAGTTCTACCTTGGAGCCAAAACAGTGAATATATGCAAGCATATAAACAAGGCAGTAATCAGGTGTTCTCCTACTCATGCAAAACCCTACTCAGCATGTACCTAGAGTGTGTGTAGGTGTGAAGCCAAGGATTCCCCAAGGGACACTCCAACCCCATTTCCTGGTGGAAGAGAAAGTAGGAACCCATCTTGGTCACGAACAGGACACCCCTCACGGAGATGTCAGACCGCTGTGTGGTGAAGTCTCAGCATGCAGGGACTCTCTGTGTCAGCTGAAGTTCCTCCTCTGCTAATTTTTTGGGGATGCTCATTATTCATAATAGAAAGCATCCTTGTGATGTGCGTATAGATTAGCGATGTTATGGATATGTAGATAGCCCTGTAGCCCACGGATTTAGATAGAACTGCATTTGTGCATAGTGCCTCAAGAGGCCTTGTACATGATGTTTGAGGCATCATGATCATGTTATGCGAATCTAGATGTGAAAACAAAGTAGTTTCAGAGAAACTAATCCAAAATTGTCGCACACGCAAATATGTGCAAAAGGTCACAGCAGAAATGGTATTGTGCAAAATAAGGACAATATAAGAAAAATGTGTAGGTTCATTTCTTGGGCCTAGCCTGAGCACATAACAGTTAGCCCCCTTTGTCTCACTGTCTAGGAATAATGCACAATGCCCAGAAGCTAATCCACTCACTGTCATCTGACCCAGGACACTGGCAGCAGGCACCAAATGGATAGCGCAGAAAAGTGCCCAACTTTCCAAAATTGCCATTTTCAATATTGTGACTTGAAATCTGACGCTACCGCTAAATAGTAGTTTAAACTACAATTCATTTAAGTCCAAACATGACAAACCTTCCTGCTCCCGATACACAGTTAGCACTTATTAAATGTAATTAGGTACGCCAATGCTATCCGATAGGAGAGACCTTTCAGTAGGTGTCAGGGTTCGCTGCTGATCTGCTCTGGCGTCCTCTCATCTGATGTGCATGTGCCCTTCCTCCTTGAATTGCTGTACTCTGGCATGTTTCTTTCCTCCTTGCATTGTTGTGCTTTTGACCTATTGTGTGTTAACATAATTGTCCCAGTGACAGTTTAGCTACCTTTGTGTCCTGTGTATTGTGCTAGATGCACAATTTCTAGTTGGTCTAGGTAGACAAGACTGCGACTCCCAAGTGCCCCAGAGTTGTAGATGCATCGGCCATCTTAGGCGGGGCAACACTATAAAGCTGGTCCTGCCCCGATGGAGACAATTGTTGTTCTGGATTTTCACTGGCTGCCTTCAACTCGAGCCCTGAGCTCTTCATCCCTGCATCACTACAACAATAAACCAGCATCATAGTTGAAGAGAAAGGCCGGACTGGCCTCAGAGCAAAGAGAGTGAGTATGATCTCTTGTTGATTATGTATATTTTGGTCCCAGGCCCCCCTGGTTAACTTTGAAGTCCTGGAACAATCTGAAAGAGTAAATTCATATTTTGATTCATAGCTTTTTTTTAACATTTTGCAAAGAATTTAGGAACACGTAATTGGGGCTAATTCCAGTTTCAACAACAGAGAGACTCAATCTATGTACAGTGGAGAGATGCCTGAGCACACAACCTGCTACCAAATGATATTGTGGTATGTATTCATATGTATGCGTTTGGTTATTTCACTAGTGATTAAAACAATAATATTTGTAACTGTTATAATATTAAAAGTGATTTTCTTCATGCGTGCACTATGACATCTCACTACTATTCCTTTTTAGGGCTCGCCTAGTGGTGCGCTGCTTGCTTTCCGAGGTATGCAGTATACACTATAGGTGAGGGAAGCCCCGCCCACTCCCCCACCAACTTTTTCTTTGGCTTGTGGTTTTGTCCTTTCTAAATGCTGCCTTCTGATTGGTTTAAGTGCTGCTAGTCCCGCCTCATGACAGTCATGTTTCCTTCCACGGCTATTGGCCCCTTTACTGAGTGTCTGCTGAGTGTGTGTTTGGTGTAATCCCTCCAGTAGTTCTTGAGAAAATTGAATTTGAAATTTTTCAAAAGGCATTTTCTATGGGACCTTTAGACACGGCTACAGCCCGAATGGCTGAACGGAATTACACCAAACTTGGCAAAATGGTAGGGACAGGTATGCAGTAGTGCCTTTTCTATATTTGGTGAAAATCCTCCCAGTAGTTGTTGAGAAAATTAATTTGAGCAAATTATATATCTATATGCGCTCAACATTCTATTGGGAATAACTTTGGTGCCGATTGAGGAATCTGTGTATATTTTCCTGAATTTTGGCCAGCTCTGCTCCGCTCCTTCCCTGAAAGTTTCGGGGGGATTCGTCAAGCGGGGGCCGAAAGGGAGGTCCCAAAATGTGTTTTTCCCATGTTAATTTCCATAGGGACCTTTAGACACGGCTACAGCCGAACGGCTGAATGGAATTACACCAAACTTGGCAAAATGGTAGGGCCTGGTATGCAGATGTGCCTTTGCTATGCTTGGTGAAAATACCTCAATTAGTTCTTGAGAAAATTGAATTTGAAATTTTTCAATGGATTTTTCTATGGGACCTTTAGACACGGCTACAGCCCGAACGGCTGAACGGAATTACACCAAACTTGGCATAATGGTAGGGACAGGTATGCAATAGTGCCTTTTCTATATTCGGTGAAAATCCCTCCAGTAGTTGTTGAGAAAATTGAATTTGATCAAATTATATATCTATATGTGGTCACCATACGCGCACCGTACGCGTACCGTACTCGTACCGTACGCGTACCCTTATATGCGCGAGCGAGTTTCTGATTGGCTGGCAGTGGACTGTCAACATTCCAAACTGTCCAAACCAGGAAGTGTTGGCCACCATCTTGTTTTTCTGGAGAACCGAGGCCCAAGAGAGCCCAAAACAAGAGTGGAAAACAAGAAAAGGGGGCAGGGTAGAGACCTCCAACCCTCTAGCCCCTCTCAGGGGGTCCCAATAAGACCCCCAAGGCAAAAAAAATAATTCATGGGGTACGCGCACCATAGAAGTAGGGTACACGTACTGTGCGCGTACCCCGCGATTTAAAAAAAAAATGTTTGCACTTGGTGGTCCTTCTGGGACTCCCTGAAAAGGGCTAGGGGGTCAGGGGGTCTCAACCCTGCCCCCTTTTCGTGTTTTCCACTCTTGTGCCTCACTTCTCCTGAGAAACAAGTTGGCTGCTCAGGTGGTCCCAGAAGGATAATAACATATATAAACGTTATCCGCTAATAGAATTAGCATTTACAAAACCTTTGAAATTTATTGAAAAAAAATATAGGTTTCACGCCTGATATAGTTAGGAATTAGCATGTAAAAAACCTTGCAAATTCACTAAAAAAAAACAAAGGTTTCAAGCCTTATATAGTTAGGAATTAGCATTTAAAAAACCTTGCAAATTCACTTAAAACACCATAGGTTTCAGGACTTATATAGTTAGGAATTAGCATTTAAAAAACCTTGCAAATTCACTTAAAAAACCATAGGTTTCAGGCCTTATATAGTTAGGAATTAGCATTTAAAAAACCATTGAAATTGCTCCTATATAGTTAGTTGTACTAACTATATTTCGCGCACCCGCAATCCACTGCTGATGATGTCACATATTACATCATTTATTGCATGGAAGGTGACATCACTGATGACATCACAGATGACATCTCAACTGACATCACTGATTACATCACTGATGACATCTCATTTGACATCACTGATCACATCACTGATGACATCATACAGTGACTGTGTGTTTCTGTAAAGTTTAAATATGTTTTACATATTGAAGAATGAGTGGATGTATAATTGTCTGGATGCTAATTTCTAACTATATAAGGCCTGAAACCTATGGTTTTTTAAGTGAATATATATATATATATTGGGGGGAGGAGCCTTCGGACCTATAATTGAAGGGGTGCAGCTGTGGGACTATTCAGAGAAGCTGACCACGCAACGCAGGGCGCTGAGGAAGGCTACTCGCCGAAATGCATACGCCTGATTGCTGCGTTGCTTTGTTTGCCAATTAAACCTGCTTTCTCCTTGGAAATCCCCTTTGGCCTCTGTCCGTTCTTTCGTGGAAGGGAGTTATTTCATATATATATATATATATATATATATATATATATATATATATAAATTCCAACCAGGAAGTTCGTGCAGCGCCTTTGCACGAAACCCAGTGCGCAGACACAGGTGAATGAATCCACAGCCAGACTTACTTGGATATTCTTTTTCCTTTATTGCATTTTAAAGTGCAGAGGTGCAACACACTGCCAAACAGACGCGTTTCGGGCGTGAACGCCCTTGCTCACTGTCAGCGGGTAAGCGGTTAGGTGTCAGTTTAAATAATACATTGCTTAATTGCTACATCGCGCCAAAAACTCCACCAGAGGTCAAGTGACATAGACAGAGGACTGCATTGATCGCTAGGTGAATATACACTTTACAATTCGATCGGCCATATTGGAATGGTCATGATGTGTATTCAAGGACTATTCAATCCCAAATGCGATAACAATCTATAAGTATCAGCATTGATATTATGAACAAGGGTACATAAATGAAGGAAATTCAAATTCTAAAGTGCAAATGCATAGATACTGTAACAGTGCAAATGTTTAACTGTGCAAATACGCACAATTTCACCTGTGCAAATACGCTTGTAAACAGATATTCTAATTTCATCTATATACACAATCTTAAAATGAATTCCCTCAAATATACCGTTATTACCCTTATTCACAATTCCCATTTTCAAAAAAAGATTTAATTAGTTATCACATTGTACGATAATTTGCACAATATGCCCCCAAATACTGTAGTCCTCTGAAGAAACCAAAATTTGGCACGTAGATTTTGATTTTAGGGACGATGTGTTAGCATAATTCATTTTGGACAATCCATAGACAATGTATTAATAATCTGCTTTAACAGATTCAAAAAACTTTGGGTGAGGGAGTGCTCAGATGTCCTGCTCAGATAAAGAAAAGACATCAAGGGGTATGGGAAACAAAAATTGAACAATCAAAATCATGTTAAAATATGCAATCGCATAATGTACCAGAATGATTTATATCTCTCATATTACCCATGTATGAACCAGGGTGGTGTGTTCAATACTACACATGGTGAAGCCATGAGTCCCTGCCACAGACCATCGACTTCCCTATTAAGTGATATTATGGTGGTATGCTATGCTATCAAAAGTTACAGTGGGATATAAGGAAAAACGGTAGCGCTTAGCAAAAAGGTGACTGGGGCTATGCATTAGGAACTAAAGAAGTACAGATGTTACCTGGCCCAAGACTTAATGGATGCACTGGCGACCTATAGAATGATACAGATTTCATATTTCAGAGAAAGGTGCTCAGATCTTCTCCCATGTTCAAACCTCCTGGGATCTTGGTATTGAGGCGAACAATGTACAGGGATTCCAAATGTCTAAGCTGTTTTTCATAATCCCCACCTTTCTTGTTAGTTCTAACCGCATCTATTACAAAATAGCTCAGATGGGATAGATTTCTGTTATGAAATTGATCAAAATGGCGAGCTACTGGGTAATTCTTATCACAGTTCACTATTGCCCTTAAGTGCTGTAGGATTCGTTGGTGCACGGGTAGTTTTGTGCTACCAACGTACCTCAGGTTACATGAGCACGTCAGTACATATACTGCTAACTCAGTTTTGCAAGTATAGTGGCCTTTTATTCTGATGGGTTTGCTGTCAAATGGTGTCGTGTATGATCTAGTATTGGTGCCAAATTTGCACGCTCTACACGATATACATCGGAAGAAACCCTTCCGCGGTGACAACCAATCATCATTGTTCGTTACTTCAGGAGAACTGGATACTAAAGCATTTCTCATGCTATATGCTCGTCTATAGGTCACTTCAGGTTTTTTGGGCATGATGTCCTTAAGAATGGGGTCAGTAAGTATGACAGACCACTGTCCTCTGATTAATTTGGATATCTGATTGGCCTGCCGACTGAACCCAGTTATCAATCTCAAGGTATTGCTTTTTTCTTTACACATTTCAGTTGTCGATACAACATTGGATGGGGCCTGCAGGAGACTTGTTCTGTCTAATTTGTTAGCTTTGTTCACAGCTAATCTGAGGGCACTGGATTTGTAGCCCCTAGCTTCCAACCTTCCCATAGCTTCCTTCTGGTGGAAATCCCTTTGCTCTGGTGAACTACATGTCCTATGAATTCTAAGGAACTCCCCATATGGAATGGATCTGATAGTGTGACCCGGATGAAAGCTATGAGCGTGCAGTATCGTATTGCCCGCTGTGCTTTTTCTGTACAGGCTTGTTGTTATAATGCCATTAACTACAATCACTTGCACATCTAAAAAGCTGATGTTGGTGTTGCTAATGTCAGCACTAAAGATGAGGTTGGAATCATTTTCATTGATAATTTTGACAAAACTCTCTGCTTCTTCCTTGCTCCCTTTCCAAATGATAAAAATATCATCGATGTACCTCATATACTTTACAATATTGTTATGCCATATATTGGAGTGTTGTGTTCTGAGGACATGCTCCTCCCACCATCCCACGTGGAGCCCCGCGTAGGTAGGAGAGAAGCATGCCCCCATAGCCACTCCTCGTAATTGTTTAAACACTTTATCGTCAAACAAAAAGATGTTATTATTGAGGCATCGTTCAACCATAGACAAAAGCCTCACATTGTGTTTATGTAATTCCACCGGTCTTTTGTCTAAAAAATACTTCAAAGCTTTGAGTCCATCATGATGAGAAATACTAGTGTAAAGGCTAGCAATGTCCATGGTGATCAACAGATAATCTGAGGACCACTTACACTGTTCCAAATTTCTTAAAAAATCCGTACTGTCCTTAATGTATGCTGGCAGAGTGGTCACAAAATCTTGCAAGTAATGATCAATGTACTTAGAGGTGTTTTCAAACAAGCTATGAATAGCAGATACTATGGGTCTTCCAGGTACCGGTCTGATCCCTTTGTGGACCTTTGGGATGAAATATATGTTCGGTATGACCGGATGCTCGTTGTATAGATATTTCATTTCGTCCTTAGTTAAAAGGCCATCCCTTTTCCACCCATTTAATTCCTTCCAGTATGCTGCTTGGATGTTCTTCGCTGTTCTCAGATCACATTGAGCGTAACATGCTGTGTCATTTAGGTGGCGATATGCTTCATCCATATATTCAGATTTGCTCCAAAGTACCACATTACCACCTTTGTCAGATTGATTTATAATGATAGTATTATTGGATTGTAATTTCTTGATTAAATCATTATAAGGTTTAGTTCTCGGATTGATGATGTTTTTCTGTCTACTGACTTGGGTGTGCAATTTTTTCAGGCCATTGGTTAGTAGCTCTGCATAAGTGTCTATGGCATCCTTGGGCATAGATGGAATGAAAGTTGATGGTGGTTTAAAGCCACTTGGTTCACTTTGGCCAATTTCAATGTTCTCTCCATATGCCACCTCCTGAGTGCTTGGGGTGGATGTGTCATCATTGCGCAAACAATGTATAGTCTTCAAGAGGGGCACATCTCTGGCTTGTAGCCCACTTCTTTCTGGGTTGATTGTTGTTGAGCCGATTTTTTTAGGCTGTGTTAGACCCCCCTTGACAGCATAATATATATATATATATATATATATATATATATATATGTATATAAAATTGTAAACACGCACTCAGTCTTCAGGATCTCCTGCTGCAGTTGGCTCTTTAGTTAATCTGTGGTTCCTTGAGTGCGGCTCCTAAAAATCGTATCTAGAAAGGCCACTGAGCCAAAGCCATTTAGACATGAGCCCTGCAAATGTACAGGAAGCACGGAGCAGCACAATGTAGAGAGCATGAAGCAACTAAGAAACACTCATTGCTGCATTGTCATTCTGTGTCATGGTTTTGTGGCTTGTTAATGAGGTTAGATGACTGATGAGGCACGGAGAAGTGGACCTGCAGGACCCATTTGAGTACAGCAAGTTAGTCATTAGGATTTCAGAAGGACAGGTGCCTATATTAACTTGTGGGAACTTGTGCTGGAAAGAAAAACTTTTGCTTTGGTAAGATGTAAACAGTTTACTTGGTTATACTGAGTTACTTTTACAAAGTGCCCTTTTTGACATGGTTACCCACCACATTTTGCTCCAGATGCTGTCTTTGTGTGCCTGGAAGTGCAATGGAACCTCCAGCTAATCAGGCCCCAGTGGCTGTGTTTTATCTCTTAATCTGTAACTGTTGTATTTGTACACCCAATTGGCAAGCACATATCACTCTTTGTAAATCCCTTGTATATGATACCAGTGGTTCTCAGGGCAATGGTGATAAGAGAGGTCACCAGGGCTGCAGCACATTATTGTGACCTAAGTGAATGTATGTATCCAGGCCTGCCACAGCAACCCTGCACAAGCGGCCTGTCTACTTGAGAGTGACTCTGTGCACACCATGTGCTGCAGAAAACACCACTTACTTAATGTAAGTAAGTCACTCTTAAGGTTGTCCTCCTAACCCCTAGGAGGTCGACTGCATTATATTACATGTGTGGATGTATATGTGTATGCATATATATCCCTACAGTAAACCTGAAAAGCAAGGTCTTACTGTAAGTGACCAGCAGTCAATAGAGTAACATGGGCTTTTTACCAGGGGAACTCGACATAGCCAGCTCCATTATGGAATGGCAGAATTGTGTCTTTTTTATACCAAACACCATGCTTTTTCACCCCTAACGCAATTCTCATGTCGATGGTGAGCTAGCACGTACTGTGGTACTCACCCTCTGTGGATGTCCCCCTAGGATAGAGAGCACCATGGCCTTTGGTGAACTTCCCTAAGTCGTTTTCCCCCAATACAAGAATTTGCCCACCTGGTAGGATGTAATTGCACTTCCCTAGGATGGAAACCAAGACCTGGGCAGTAAGGAGGTCACACCTCCATCCTCCCAGGATGACTAGTGTTTACAGTTGCAACACACAGAAAAGAAGTAAGGTTCCTATAGTCGCAATATTTCTATAGTCACAAACTGCAGTAAAGGTGTAGCAAAGCACATCACTTTGTAAAAACTGCCTTCACCTACAACGAATTATGGCATGTTTCATCATAGGACTGCTGCAGCGACTCAGCGCAGACCAACGCTTGAGGCGGAGCGATAAGGTGGGGAGACAATATAAACAAACAGAAAAGGAAAAGAAGGATCCAAAAAAAGGTGCAGATAATAAGTCTAACACTAACTAAGGGATATCCCAATAATATTTTTTTTCTTGGATTGCCTTGTTAGATTAAAAAGGTAATTGATATCCTGAAATGGTGGTGAAATTAGTGTATGGCGCACCCTTCACCGCTCCGTGGTCGACATGTTTCAGCCGGAATCCGTGTCTCCACCGGCTTTCATCAGGAGTGTCGGAACCCCTATGCTACATTCCCTTTCCGCCAATCAACCCCCTTATATCAGTATACTTAAGGTTACTCCACCTGTATATTGTGGTGTGGTCCAAACACACTCTCCTATTTAGGATTGAGTTTCGCTTTTTGTATCGCCCGTACTGGCACGAGTGAAGAGAGTGATCCACTGTAGTCACACAGTCATCAAGGTTGGTGGGCCACCACTATTATGGTCACTCCTGGTAACATTAAGTTATCAAGGCAGTGAGCTATAGAGGCATTCATTTCCTTTGATGTGTAATTTCTTGTCCCCACTTTGAGTACAAAGCCCTCCCACCCTGTCCAGGCCAAAAGGAAGGCAAATTAGGTAGCCAGGAGGTGTACACCTCCAAAACATCTAGCCATTCCTTTCGGGTGGGCTAAGAGGTATGTACAGCTGAGGAAGGGTTCTGACATTTTGAAAGACCCTTAAATAGAGGACTATAGGTAGCCTGGTGATGTACACCAAAGGAATGTTGTCACTACTGGGGCGGGTTAGCCGCATGGACCAGTAGCTCATTGGCCACTGTCCCTCACACCCGTAAAACCCCCTGAACTAGGATTTAACTGGCTCTCCTGGCACCAGTACTAGTGATCAAACTTGGAATCTGAGAAGATGCATGAAGAAAATACCGTCATCAAAAGCAGGATTTTGGACTCTGGTGCAGCACAGAGAGAGGGCACTTAAGTGCCCTGAAGAGACCATATAGGGAACACAAGTGTTTGGCATGTGCTTGTGCTGTGCTGAAAACTCACTACTCTTAGCAGAGTGACTCCAGTGGACACCAGAAATCCAATGAAGACTCCTCTGACTGGTGGAAGTACTCACCTGCAACATGCAGAAGAATTGACTTTCTGAGTCATAAAAATGGTTACCACTGGGCCTGTCAGGAGTGAGCCCAAAGAGAAGTTGTGTCCTGCATGCCCGAAGTGGTAGCCAAGCTCACACTAAGTCTGGAGCCACTAATCCACCCATGTTGACCTCCAGCCGCCAAAGAATCTGAAGACTACATTTGACGCACCAAGGCTTGGTGATCACCAGTCGGGTGATTAACCCTTAAGTGATGACTCAAGCTTGAGCGCAGCTTCCAGCAACAGCAACCAACTTCAGCAATGAGCCTGCTGATCTGTTCCTGCATCCTGAACTTGGTGTTGCCAAGTGTGCATCGAAGCATCTTTGGTGCAATCAACCTCTGCTGATTGACAGCTGCCAGCTACCTCTGCATCTAGAACCGCTGAGCAAGGTAGAAGAAATGTAGCTGTTCCACCTGGGTCCTGGGATACCAAAGACCTCTACACTCCAATGGTAGAGAGGATCTTCATTGCAAAGTGTGGTTTTGCTCAGTGCTGCATTTTTTACAGGTCCCACGGATCCCGTCAGCACCACGGAAAGCCAAGTAGCACCTGCACCCTGACTCTCTGGACAAGATATCAAAGAACTGACTGCTGAGTCTTGGTCTAGGACCCGCAGAACCTTGACCACAAGAAAGTTCGATTGAACTCACCCTGCAAGTGACTTATTGTCATATGTGATCTTTCTCCATTGACGTTATCCACTAACAAAGGGTCTTTCCTCCACTGACAACATGGGATATGTTTTTGACAGTACTGGCTGCTAACTAGCATTTCTCCATTGATTAATGGTTAATGTTTGATGATCATACCGTGACTAAAGTTTTTCTCCAGTCAAAGCCATGATGAATGTATAAAAAGTGATTATTGCATGTATTCTTTAATGCTTTAAAAATCTATATGTACAGCATCAAGTTTAATTTGTTGACAATATCTATACTAAATACAACTATTTTTATAATTGGTGTCAAGGTTTCTTTCAATCGTAGCACCTACTTATTGTCAATGCTGGTACTGTGAAATACTTAACACATGTTCCTCTGAGTATGCCTGACTGCTTGTGCCACTCCACTGGGACCAAGCTAGGACTGCTAAGGGTGAATCGGATGCCCACCTTTGTGTATTGTCTTAATATTACATAAGGCCTAGCAGCCATATCACATGATACTTCCTTGCAACAGATACAGTTAAAGGAAGGGGAATTATCATGCATGTAAACTTCATGAGGAAGCTGGGACCATGTATGAGACAGCATTAATGAATAACGTACTGTTTTACAGTGGGGGGGATTATTTCAAGAGTGTGATGGCTGCCTTGTACAGTCATAATGACTCATCAGCAGCTTCATATGCGTTATGCTTGAGGTTAGGAACAACCCAGGATATCCATTGGACTATTCTTCAAAGTAGTGCTTAATTTGTGCCAGTGGATCCGGGTGCTACGCACAGGCTGGCACTTACTTTTAAGCACTGCACTTCTTTATGAGTGTTCACCATATGGCGGCTCTCTCATGCCTATTTTCACAAACGTGCTAGCGCTGACTCTATTTAACCAACACTGTGATTTCTGTTTTTGGTCACACAACTCAATTACTGTGGTCACCATTAATTTCAACATTAATCATGATAAACGTTTCAATATACATAATACAGTCTTCAACTGAAGAAAGGTATCCGAATCGGTCAGAAACAAGGCTTCCGAATCCTATTTGGAACACCCGAATCTGATTCAGAGCCTTTCTGAATTGCATCGTATTCGACCCCGTAGTAAATAGGAAGGTAGGAGTTCCCAAAAGTCTTTTGGATGAGCAGTAGGATGAATAATATCAGCGTATGTGTGCATCCATTCATCAAAATTCATTAAGCCTCTATAATGTTTTTCATGCCTGGATGGTGATGTGCTCTTCCAATGTATTGCCACCATCCACTCACCTAGTAGTAGTATCATGGATATAAATTTCCCAACTTTCGTAGTCACTTTTTCTGTATGCCTGATAGAGCCATGAGTGGGAAACCCACTTTATTTGTTTTAACTTTTTTACATTCAACAAACCCTCATCCGAGAAAATATCGCCATGCGTTCCTGTGTACAGCATTTATGGTGGAGAAACTTAAACTATCGCAATTTACGCCTGTATTGTAATTGAGGGGCATATTACCAACAACTAGCGATAATTATCGCTATGTTGGTTTAGCGGCGATATTTTTATCGCTGAGCTGCGGCGATTCTTATTGCTTAGGAGCCTTGCTATTATCAAGGTTTACCTCCTAAGCGATAAAAATCGGCCGAAATGCATGAATATCGCTGTAAAGTCAGCGATATTCATGCATTAGCGAGCTAATGCTCTTAGCCATGTTATCCACCTACCATTGGATAACATGGTTAATAACTGCTCAGGGGCAGGTGTTAGCTTTTGGAGATATTCGCGCTTAGCGCGAATATCTCCAAAAGTTGGTAATACGAGATAGCAATGTTAGCGACTGTTTCCAGTCGCTAACATCTTGGCACGCCCACTTTGCATGTCATTAGTGATAAATATCACTGACATGCAAAGCGGGGCCCAAGATAGTCGCTATCTCCTACTAGCTGTCGCTAACTGGTGTTAGCGACAGCTACGTAATAAGGAGATAATTTTATCTCTGCTTTTTTGGCTTTGAAAGCCAAAAAAGCAGAGATAAACCCCAATGATAATATGCCCCTGAGTTTCTTTAACCAAGGCAAAACAATATGCCTGTATCTGTCGGTGTGTGTGAAGTTTCACAGTTCATCATCTGGGTTTATATAAAGGAGATAGTGCGACCCATATCTCTTCGCTAAATCATCTTAGTGAGTATTGGCAACTCTATCCTTGGGTGGGTGATATTAGAACACATCAAATTAGCTGCCAAGAACAATCTTTAATAAATCATGAAACCCACTGGCGACCCACCTCTCTTTGTCCTATATTCTTGTAGTTCCATAAACATGCAGTTTGGAAAAAGATCACCCATCACCGTGATGGCCAGATCACTCAAAACACGTCTTAAATGTCTTTCGCGAGAGGGGATGCAAAAGCAGCTTGCCAGTCACAATCAGCAGGGTGAGTATGGTATTGTGGATTCAACAATTTTAAGCAATTCCCACCAGGACCATCTTGTCATCCCACCACGTCTACATCAACTAACTGAAGAGCAGGTGTCCTACCCATCCCTGACCCCAATGAGTGTTGTTCATCCATCCTACACTCAAGCCTCACATGCATCTGAGAGGACTGATCATCAAGCAGGTAGTTTACATAATGTGCTTTGGCTGCAAGCTTATACAAAAAAGAGTCAGGCACTGGCAATAGGTAATGCGGCAAAGACTGAGTATGCACTTTCCACTGCTCCTGTGACTGTTTAAACTCCTCCCCCCACCACCCAGCGCCAGTCTTGGCAGTACCTGGTTCAGGTATCAAACTACCTCCACAGGTATACAAATAGGAATATTTGCAAAAAGGTATAGAAACCTCATCAGTACAACCATTTTAATCAGAAATATTCACACCAATAATGAGATCGGTACATTTTTACAATTACAACCCTTGACTTGAGTCTTTACTTGCTGTAATGCTTTTCTATCATTCCTTCTGAGCTTTTTTTTACTGTGTTTGTAAATACCTACTCCCCCAGGTATTCAACCTGACCTGCTGACCACTTAAAAGGGTATTCACCCTTAAATGTACTGTACTGTCTGTAAGTGTAAATATCTTTGATTTATCCCAATTATTCAATAGTCCGGAATTACTGCCAAATTTGAAGATGTCTCTATTAATAGGTATCATGTTGAATTCCAGATGTCGGATGTAAAGTATATTATCATCAGCATGTAGAGACACCGACAAAGCTGAAGATCTGCTTCTCGCATGAATACCAAGAGGTGGGTGATTCCCATGCAGCAGGAATGCAAAGGGTGCAGTAGCCAAAGCAAATATCAGGGACACAAGAAAGCAGCCTTGACGAGCACCCTGCTCACCTAAATAACATTCAATCAAAGATTAGAAACCTTCATCAGAGATACACGGCCAGCACATAATACAAGGTAAGCCCAGGAAGTTTCATCCGAGTCAAACCTCCTCCTTCATGAACAGCCTCTCTAATGCATCACATATTTTTCAGAGTCTGACAGAACAGGTGCCTCATTAAGGTCATGGTTCGCCCTATGTCAAATAGTCTTCAGAGTTCATATATTAAAAGCAGGTGAGCTTTGCAATATAAATCCTGCCTGTTCAGGAAGCACTAAGGGGCATATTAGCAAGAAACTCGTTAAAAAATTATCTCTGTTAAACAGCGATAATGGGCTTACTAATATACGTTATTGAATTCCAATAGAAGCCCAGGTTAGATGTGCAGGACATCTAACCTGGGCTTCTATTGGAATTATATAACTTATATCAGCACATCACTCCTGCAGTTCAGGAAACAACTAAAAACCTGGTTATTTGACCAGTAATTCACATCCTCAGCCCACCGTATCTACTTCTTAGGATAGACATTACTGCAGTCTAGCGCCGAGACACCCACGGGTATTTGGTTGCGCTCTAAAAATGCCAGTAAATAAATAAATAAATAAATAAATAAATAAATTAGCAAGCCCATTATCACCGTTTTAGCGGCAGTTTCCTCAGCTAAGATGGTGATAATTTAATGAGGTTCTTGCTTATATGCCCCCTAATTCTGCTCTGAAAAGCAAAAGTTGCCAATGTGAGGAGCAGTAATGGAGGTCACAGCCAGAATTCTGAAAACTGTTATTTTCACTACAATCATTGATAGAGGCATTTTTCCTTTTTCTATAGCTGTGTTACATAACTCCAGCAACCCCGGAGCCAGAATATCTACATATTGTTTATGAAACTCCACCGGAAGCCCATCACCCCCAGAGCCTTGCCACTGACTAGATCAGCACCAGCACCTTGAAAATCCTCAACTGTGTGGGTTGAACTGAGAAGCTTGAAAATCTAGCCCCTCACCCAGCCAAACCCAAGATTATCACAATGCTCAACAATTTCTACTGAATCAAAATTAGTCTGAGTTGAGTATACCGTCTCATAATATTGTCTGACACAACTCAAATGTCCAAATGTCACACTTTTCTCAGGAATGATACTTGAGTTCTGCATGTAATGATACTTAAGATCCAAGATCAAGTGATCCATTACAAAGTCTCACCTGCACGATCTTCCTCAACAAATATTCTGGTCCGGGCCTGTTTGCCCAAAATTTTGCACCTTCCAATAAGCTGCCTCCCTAACCTTATTTAACGTAACTAGTGTATTTTTTATATTTAGTTACCTCGTAAATTATCTAAACCCTTTAAACTACTTTTTTATTCTTTGTAATTACAATTTAGTAAAAACTGAAACTATGAATGCCTTACGTGGTATTCAGACAAAATATCAAGTTTAAAATATCATCCTGCTGAAATATCCAGTTTAAAATATTATGACAGGGAAATATTGTCGATACCAAAGGGGATGATGGACGGAGCGTTTGAGCAAATCAAACACTCACCCCCACTCAACTGATCTGGGTTTAATCCATCATCATTATTTAGCTCATCCATCACCCCAGTTCAGACATGGCCATATGCAAATCAGTCTGACCCTGTGCCTCATGGGAACAGTCCAGACCAAACTGCCCAGCCATGTCTTCCCTGGACCGGAAACAAGCATCCTGGGACCTGTTTCGGGTTCAGAACGCTCATCAGCCAGGCTATCTTGAATCCAGTGGCAAAGTGAGCAAGGGGCCTACGTCTGGGCATACCCTGCCAACTAGGGTGAACAAAGCGATACCAAAGGGGATGATGGAAGGAGCGTTTGATCAAATCAAACACTCACTCCCAGTCAACTGATCGGGGTTTAATCCATCATCATTCTTTAGCTCACTCAACCACCCCAGTTCAGACATGCCCATATGCAAATCAGTCTGACCCTGTGCCTCATGGAAATAGTCCAGCCCAAACTGCCAATCCATGTCTTCCCTGGACCAGAAACAAGCATCCTGGGACCGGTTTTGGGTTCAAAACCATCAGCAGCCAGGCTATCTTGAATCCAGTGGCAAAGTGAGCATGGGACCCACGTCTGGGCATAACCTGCCAACTTAGGGCGAACAAAGCCATGTCTTCCCTGGACTGGAAACAAGCATCCTGGGACCGGGTTCATAACCCTCATCAACCAGGCTATCTTAATAGGACGGTGACTTACAGTCGAATGAGGTACGGATACAGTAACTGCTGAGTGGGCGTGCAGCCTGCTGTGATGCCCCGTCCCGACAGTCTGGACAGCTCAGGTTTTGTGTGCCCTGCTGGACCGCAGTGTAGGCCTGAGCCATCAGACAGTGCAGGTCTACTACCTTGCGATGTCCTCTCGCTAGTCGCTGAGTTAGTGGCCCCGCAATGGCTGAGCGAGTGTGCAACCTGCGATGAAAAACCGGGTACACTGGTATGTCCTCTGCCATGGTGAAATCAAGACTCAGCACCAAATGTGAGACCTGGCAGAGTACATACAAGTGCACACGCCTAAATCGCTGACCCGCCACTGTGCACCAAGGCTGCTGCACCCCATCCACTTCCATTGCCCAGAGGTGTCTGCCCCCTGCCGCATACTCAGGCCTGGGTTCTCAGAGGAGGAACCCAGTAAGCTGCTGATGCACAAATTCATAAATGTCCAAAAACAATCTCAGATCATAACTTGCTAGTCCTTATAATCAATATAGCCAACCTCAACAGGCCTCACCCTACTTGGTCATTTGATAGGAAACTTCTAGCCAGGGTCCCATACTATACCCCTGGAGGAGCTATAACGTTTACACTAGCCAGGTAATTCCTAATTGCCTCCTCCTCTTGCATACCCCCTTTCATCATCAAACACCCCTGCTGCCCCCCGCCCCTCTCCCCCAGTGCTATTAATTGCAATTGTGCTGTGCCTTCCTATTTCCCACCTGCTGAGCGGTAGAGCAACTCTAATTCCACTCCTCAAAAGGGGGAATTTTGCCTGTTTCAAAATTCAGCGCAGCCTGAGTCCCTGTTAAAGCTTTTACCACACCGGGGTCTTAGTTGAAAAGCTGCAGCAGCGTAATTTTGTCACCTTGGATTCTCGTAAATGGTTGTTCATCACTGGGACTTTAAAGGAAAGTTCCGCTTTTGGCTGAAAATGCAGCATCACTTGATGGCATTTTTAAAGTAAAATACACAAGACAACACAGTAGCATACTTCAATGAGAAATACATAAACAGAACAGGGCCATCACAATATAACAGTTACAACAGAATTCAACACAACAACCACAGTACAAATCAACAGCTCAAAGAAATAATACAGCACAAAAACTTAACAACATAAACACCATAATATAATTCAAGCAAAATAAAATGCAACGCAACAATTATGCACAAATACTCTTGTAAAATATTACCACCTACACAAACATGCTTTTAGTTTGATGATGTAGCGGTTAATTAAGGATGTTAGCACCGAGAATGACATTCTTAATGCAATTTTGTCAAAAATGTATTGTGATCTGGACACGTCTTCGTCAACTGTAGTAATAATGCAAACTGACCACAAGATGTCCTCATACGATAACAAATTTCAAGGCATTCATTATTTCGAGCAATTTAAGAAAACAATAACGGAGCAGTGTTAAAAAATAAGAAAAGCACTTCAACAATGTTATATAAAAATTTCTACAATATTTATATTATGAATGGAGTATTTTGATATTGCGCTATTGTGTTTTTCACAACTGATAACGCACATCAAAGTTGGATTTCTATTTGTGTAATCATTTAACTAATTTCCAGTCTAGGGGGCATATTATCAAGGGGGTTTATCTCCGATTTTTTGGCTTTAAAAGCCAAGAAAGCGGAGATAAAATGATCTCCCTATTACCTAGCTGTCGCTAACACCAGTTAGAGACAGCTAGTAGGAGATAGCAACCATCTTGGGCCCCGCTTTGCATGTCAGTGATATTTAACACTAATGACATGCAAAGTGGGCGTGCCAAGATGTTAGCGACTGGAAACAGTCGCTAACATCGCTATCTCCTATTACCAACTTTTGGAGATATTCGCGCTAAGCTTGAATATCTCCAAAAGCTAACACCTGCCCTGAGCAGTTCTTAGCCATGTTATCCAATGGGAGGTGGATAACATGGCTAAGAGCATTAGCTCGCTAATGCATGAATATCGCTGACTTTTCAGCGATATTCATGCATTGCGGCAGATTTTTATCGCATTTGCGATAAACCTTGGTAATACCAAGGTTTATCTGCAATAAAAATCGCCGCAGCTCGGCGATAATTTTTTCACGCTAACGAAGCAATAGCGATAATAATCGCTATTGCTTGGTAATATGCCCCTGGGTTCTTGAGTTAAAACCCTCTTTCCCATCATTCTCATGTTATTTACTATGACGCCATGGCTCAGATTTACAAATATTTGACGCAAAGGCCTTGCGTTGATGGAAGAGAGAAAGAAATATTCCAGTCCATAGGCCATTTTTATGAAAACGTGGCACATCATAGCGCAGATAGTCTATTTACCGAACTGGGCTGAGTTACTGGTAAAGGGAAGGAATGCGTCCTATCTAAGGCATTTCCCTTGCGCTGGTACACAATGGGCTGCCTTGCACCAATGCAGACACCCTCACACCATGGTTTGTTTTTGCGCAGAAAGGGGTACCTTACGGAACAAAAACAATTCTGAGAGGCTTTGTCCCTTTTCTATGTGTGCTGCACATAGAAAGAGGAAAAACGATATTTCTCCTTGTTATGCCTTTTCTGGGGAAGTTCATCTTTTTGGCGCATTCCCAGGTTTACCTGTTCTTGCAAATCTGGGAATGAGTCAAAATCTATAGTTGTTATGTAGGAACACCCGTGCAACACTCATGGAAACGCCTCCCTGGTGCAGAGAAATGCAATGCAGTGAGTTGTGCTGTGTTACATTTCTCGAGATTTATGAAGCCACGCAGGGCCAGGAAAGGTGGCCTTGTGTGACTTTATAAATCCTCTTTTTCAGTTGCATCGCTCTTGCGCCATCTTGCGTGGTGCAAGAGCGATGCAAAGGGGCTCATAAATTTTCCCCTATATCAACAAGAAATGTTGCATTTTTTCTCCCCACCAACACCGAAACACTTTTGGCTGTCATCAATCGATGCACACACCCTTGCACTATAGTGCAAGTAAGTGTGAATTCTGTACAGATTAGCTTTTTTACGGGAACTGTATATTTCCATCACAAAAAATATCCTTTAATATTTTTCCTACTTTTGTGTGTGGTGAAAAAATAGGAGGAAGGAAACATTTCTCCTTGTTACGCCTGCTTTAAGGGAGTGTAAGATGTTGGGGTAAATCACTGTCTACAAATGTTAATCGAAGGGGATTGCGTCAAAAATTAATTGGGGGTGCAACTTGGTGGATTTTGGAAAAGTAAATCCACAAGACAGTAGTAATCTCATACAGGTACTATGTAGGGTGAAATACATACTGTAATAAATCCCATGCACAGGGGATGAGTAAGAAAAGTACTGCAAGGTACTACACACGGCAAAAATGTATTGCCTAAAACTGAAAATGGATGTGGAGTGTGACCACATGAAGCAGAGAAAATTTCCCTCAAGTTGAGTGGAAGGTGTGGAAGATGCACACACGGTACGAAGTAAAAATTTGAAATGCAACATGGGCTTTAGAAGTGGAAGTACCACGTAAAATTATGTAAAGAACAAACATGCGCATACAATAAACTTATAATGCAATGTACTGTAACAGTGGGTGTAGTTTAAAATACCACACATGTAAACGTAGAAAATGAAACCGACATTTTCAGAGGAAAAGATGGTGTGGAGGAAAACCACACAAAAACTGGTGATACGAAGAAGCTAAATAAGGTGGTGCGAATTGGTTGCCACATAGTGGAAAACATATGATGTGAACAACGTAATTGTAAAACAATCCACCACTTCTTTTAAACAAACTATACAATAAAAATGCAATATGTAGTAACAGTTAGCGCTAATAACCAGTTAAAGCAAGTAAATGAAAATGATGTCGAGGTTATGAAAATGATAAATACCATATGATATGAGTTAAGCTTGAAATATCAACTTCAATTAAATATAACAGAAGGAAAACTAGAAAATCTGCATTAAGCAGGTGGAATATTATTTTCCTTGAGGAGATGTGGTGGTGAAAAGTAACCGCTAGATGGCAGTGTTGTAAAACTTAAAGTTCAGTACTTGGAGAAACATCAGATCGATGTGATGAGGAGAGTTTCCAAATCCATGTGAAATGGCAGCGCGTTTAAAAATATGAATGAAACGGTACCTGTGGAAAATCGTTTTGGGTGCTCTGATGTTCTGGAGAAAAATTGATGTGAGAAGTCAGCTAGTTTAAAAGTAATGAAACAGTATCTGCAGATGATGCATTAAGACGCTCCGATGCTCTAGAATAAAAACAAGTATCGGGAACAGACGTGACGGAGATCATGACATCATTGTTGGCACAACTGAAGAATGTTGGAAACTGGAGATGAATTACAGGAAAACTAAAATCAAGATGGCGGCACGCTGTACGACGTACAGCAGGGTGGCTCACGGCAGGATTATGCTCCTAACATCATTGCACGGCTGTGGTGATGCTGGTAGAAGTCGTCATAGAAGCAAGAACGATGGGCACAGGTGAGGAATGCGAACGCTGTCTAAATGAGTGCTGTGAACAGCTCGTGCCATATTTGAAAGAGGCATAATAGTTTTGACGTTGATGGCGGTTGAACTGCCGTTAAGTAGGACGAGTTGAGAGAATAAAAATGAAAATGTACTCACAGTCCTCATGGGTGTCCTCATGCTCTCCCCATTACTACATGGGCATTAGATTAAGGGGTACCGGCAGGCGGAAATGGGAAAGAAGGGTTATGTCATGCCCGAAGTCGTTGAAGGCATTGACAATGAAGACTCCCCACACACGCCGCAGACCGATGCTCCTCATCATGTGCGAAATGGTGCCGAGGCAGGTCAAAGCAGGCATCGACAATGAACCAGAAGTGCTGGCCAGATGCATTATGGACACGCTCTGTGCCTCAGAAGCAAAGAAGGGCACTCACAACCCTTTCATGTGAATAAGAAGTCAGGGTGGCAGGCTGGGTAACTTCAACGGCAGCTGAGGCAGACAGGGAAATGAAGCAAAGGTGGCACACTGGAGTTGAGGGCAATGCGGATGATCGATGTCACAGGAATTGAGATGCAGGAACGTACCAGCAAACAGGCAGGTGCTGTAGGCAGAAACTGGGAGGCAGCAGGATCTGTAGGTAGAAAGTGGCACTTTTGGTGTTGAGGGCGACCGGTGATAGGTCACTGGTGGGGCTTGTAGTGCCAGATGAGTTGAGCTGTTGCTTCTGAATTGTTGTATCTTGAGGTAGCTTGCAAGTTGACACAAAGGGCCTTTCCAAATCGTCGCCAATGTAATGAACAGGAAATTGTCTATTTGGTGTTGGTAACTTCAAGTATGTTTATTTTGAAATGAAGTTCCAAGAAAGCAAGTATATAAATTACAAGCCCCACCAGGAGCAGCCTGTATGCTGCTCAGCCCATGGACCAACTGACTCAAACCATTCCAACATTCTACATTGCACACATCCTGGCTGAGCAGCATACTACAATTGCCAATGCTTGTTGTTTTTTAAACTGCTTTTGAGACCCACATCTGGGTGCTCAGCTTAACCTGCTGTGACACCAGGCACCCGAATTGCGCACAACACTTTCTACAGCAATAGCTAATGGTGCGCAATAAGGGCGGTTAGACTTCCTTTTGTGACATTGGACATCTTCAGTCCCTAGCACAGGAGCCGGTGTTCTACTTCCGTGTTTGACTTACCCCGGTAACCACAGCCTCGGGCTGGCAAAGCCCCTACGGTTCTTCCATGGCCGGGAACTTCTAGTCAAACTAGTGAGTGCAGCGTCGGGGATGGTGTTAGGTGCTTCGCAAGAGGCGGGGTGTTATTGTGTGTGTGTATATATTTGTGAGTGTTATGCTCCTTTCAGTAAGGTGCGAGTTGCATGTTCTGTTTAGGGAGTGGGTCTAATCTTGTATTTTCGGGAGCTTCTTTTACGATTCGAACGATGGGACGTGATAACTCTTCTTGTTCTCACTAAATCTAAAAGTGTAATTCCCCTGTTGTCCTCTAAGCAGAGAACAGTAAGGGAAAGTGGCATATGCTGATAACAGATAACTTATCGCTATTCTTCCTTCTCATATTTTTATTGAATACAGTAAACCGTTCATGCTGCGAATACACAATCTAATAAAAAATTGGGGATATGAGAACATCTAATAAAAAATTGGGGATATGAGAACTCGTATATTAAAACCGAGCACTTTGCCGCTGATTTAGCAAGGCAATGCACACAGACCTGTCCACCAATAGTACTACTGAATATAAGTTTGCATATGCCAGGGGCCTTATTTATGAAGGCCTTGCGCCGCCAGTGCGTCACTTTTAACATGGGAAAAAGTGACGCACCGGTGGCGCAAGGCCTTCATAAATAAGGCCCCTGGAATTTAAGTCATCTACACACCTCGCTAGGATGAAAAAAAAAGTTTTAAATAGATGTGTAGTGCAAGCAAATAGCAAACTTGAACATTGTACTCAGCGCCCCTTCAGCCTGCACCTGTGTGTTCCCCTGCTCACGAGTTCCACATGCAAAGAACAGCTCAGAAATATACAATTTTTCACCACTTTAGCCAATACAAAATGTAACGATCCTCAAAATGTATTGCGTGACCCAAACGTGGAGAACACTGCAAATGGCAAGTGACAGAAAGGGCCTAAAACGCAGAAGGCAATGGCTAAATGGTACTTTATGTTATGCGTTGTGCTTTCATTAGATGTTGTCAAACTCCTGAAGCTGTCTGTGGTCAACTTACAAAGGGCTTTCAACAACCAACGTGGCAATGGTGGAGGCAAGTTTCAGAGGGCTCCGTTAAAAAATGTATGGAGTGACCAGAACGCTGCGGAGGGTCATGTCGATGGTGCTGTAATTTTTCCATACTTCGTTGACGATGATTTTTGTCTAATTTAATTCACTTACTTACAATAAATAACAAGTTCATTGTTGCCATATGCTAATTTAGTGAGGACTTGAAAACAGCGTAATTTTGTAAATAAATGAAACAACTTACACAATATTGTTTTTGAAGTTCGATTAGTATGGCATGACGAATTAAGCTAATAGGATTTGTTGACAGGTTGTTTGGCGATGAATATCGTTTGTCAACACCAATGAAGGAGAGAACATCACACCACAATTCATTGCATCTGCTTCTATTTCGAAAACTAGCTAATAATATCAGTCAGTCAGAAGCTCTTTTTCAGTCAATTTCTAAACGTTAAATCACATAAAAACTACATACTTTCTATCCACAAATTCATTACATCATAGTGAAAAGCACAAGGGGAAAACAATTAAAAACGTATATATGTAACCCTGGGCGTAGTAGGCGTAGTGGGGCAACGCGAAGCTACGTGAAGTGGGAGAGAAACTACGCCCACCTACACGCTTTGCGTAGCCCCACTAGGCACCACCCGCCTCCCTCCCGCCCTCCCTAAATACTTAAATTACCTGTAAAAATGAATTAAAAACCACTTACCTTGTATGCTGCGTTCCCCGGGGCTCCCTCTCGTAATCGCGCCGCCGTCTTGGTTACTAATGCGCATGCACGGCCGCCCGCTCATGCGCATTTCTCGCGCGAAATGCGCATGCGCGGGCGGCCGCGCATGCGCATTAGTATCCGAGACGACGGCGCGATTACAAGAGGGAGCCCCGGGGATGCAGCGGACAAGGTAAGTGGCTATTAATTCATTTTTAAAGGTAATTTAAGTATTTAGGGAGGGCGGGAGGGAGGCAGGTGGCGGGCAACTTCGCTACGCCCACGGAGTGGGCATAGTGTTGCCTGCTACACCTACTTCGCAAAGGGCGAAGTAGGCAACACTACGCCCACTCTGAGGGCGTAGCGAAGTTCTTAGCCCATGGTTATATATATGTCAAAAGGATCGCGTCACCCACGTACAAAATTATGGGGACAAGGGGGGACCATGTTTTTGGAACGTCTATGGTTTGAGAAGTCAAAAAATAATCTAAGGCATTGATATAAAATAAGAATAAAAAGGGTGCTGATATACACCCCTGATTGTTCAAAGAACTGACCAGGAGGCTGAAAGAATATACCTAGTGTACTAGCAAAAGTGCCACTAACACTCAGGTAATCTAAGAAAATAGTCCTACCTAAAGCATTGTGCCCACAAGATAGCAAATCAATGGGGGTAACAACTCTTTTCTGTCTTTTCAGGTCTCTCTCCCTGCTGTTCCTACCCCCAACCCCTTTCCCTCGCCTGGCCACATCAAAATTCTGTAACATCACTGCAATTGCATTGCTGGTGCCAGGAGGTGGACTCACTTGAGCATCACATTGATCCTGGCGAGCATTGACGCTATCAGTAGGGAAAACACAATAAGGAGTTTTTCACTCTCTGGACGTGTAAAACTTACAAACGCATGTCTTACTTTTGAAATACAGTGCACCCTACACTATGGGCTGTTTAGACTAGAGCTTACCTTAGGGATATTTTGCCAAGTCGAATTGGCAGTTGAGAAAAATGCACTATAGGCTGCAGTGGCAGGACTGAGACATTATTTAAAGGGCTACTGTAGTGGGTGGCATGAGCACGGTAGACCCACTAGTAGCATTTAATTTACAGGCCCTTGGTACATGTACCATCATATACTATGTATTTCTAAGTAAATTAAATGCGGCAATCAGGTGCTAGACCATTTTACCACGTTCTAGGGACAGAGCTCTTAGGCACTGGCAGCAATGGTAAAGAGTACAGAGTCCTAATGCCAACAAAAACGAACTTCACAAAAAAGAGGGGTGAAGGCAAAAAGCTTGGGGGTGACCCTTCAGAACGGGCCAAGTCTAACAAGGGTGTCTACAAACGAAAGCTCCCAGTTCACCCAAATACCTTGCCATGGTGATAGCTACAAGATAAAAGACCTTCAAAGTCAAAACATTGTCAGAAATAGTTTGAAGAGGTTCAAAGGGATCTCAAAGGGATCTCTCTCTGAAGAGAAGATATGACTACATTCAGACCTCAAGAGAGAAAAAGATAAGAAAAGATGGATCTTAGTAAATGGTTCCCCTTATATAATCAGGAAACGAAGTGTTTCGCAGGAGAGAGGCCCTCCCAGGGAGATCTGAATGACCATATCATTGCAAGCTTTAAGTGTCAATCGTTATATCCTTAATAAAAACCCTCCTGCAAAAAATTGAAGAATACTGGAGGTTGAGGAGTAGCAGAAGATAGACCCTTACTTCTACACCAGGTATCAAAAGAGTCCCAAAGATAGGAGTAAGCCTTGTTGGTAGACTTCCTCCTAGATGGCGGCAAGAAGGCAGAGACTGAAAGAGAAAGACTGCTCCTCAAAACCACTCCCTCTCAACCTCCAGATCAACAGGGTTAACTGGGAAAACTGTCTTGATGAAGAGTGGGTGTGCAAGAGGAGGAGGCAATTAGGAAAGAATTACCTCAAGCATCGTCTGAAGAAGTCTCATAGGAGGAACCCATGGTCAAAGGACAATTTCTACTGATTTCCTAAGAAATACTCAACTTAGAGAGAGCTTGGATCTAATAGATATCTGGGACTCCAAACACCAATCGGATCCCGGCTACACGTATTTCTCAAATCCCCACAATAAATATGTACGGATTGATTATATATGGACAACAAGAGATTACTCTGCTGATGCACACATTCATAAATGTCCAAAGACAATCTCAGATCATAACTTGCTAGTCCTTATAATCGATATAGCCAACCTCAACAGGCCTCACTCTACTTGGTCATTTGATAGGAAACTTCTAGCAAATAAAGACTATATAAAATATATAAAGACCTGGACACGAGGATTTTTTGAGTGTAAACATTATAGCTCCTCCAGGGGTATAGTATGGGACTGTTTTAAAGCTGTCCTTAGTGGAGAGACTATCAGTTTTGTGGCCAAACATAAGAAGGAATTAGAGAAAATCAACCATCAACAGATGAAAGAACTGGGTCAAGCTGAAGAAGAGCATACCACTCTAATAATGCGGGGTGAAGACGGGAGAATCACTTTACGTAAAATGCTGATTCTTAAAACTGAACTTAATAACAGGTTTACTCAGAAGGCAGCAGAGATTTTCCGATCAAATCGAAATAAAATCTATGACAATGGGGAAAGAGTGGGGAAACAGCTAGCCCTATGCACTCGCCAGAAACAGTCTCTTAATAGGATTGTCACTACTGAAGTGGAGGGTCGGGCAGTACACAACACCGGGACACATTTTGGAAGTTTTTAGACAATACTACAAAAAACTATATCAAAATGAAGATATGCCTGATCAGGATGAAATCAAAGAGGCCCTGAGGTCATAGTTAATTGAGACTGGTTCAAACAAGACCATTGATGATATCACAAGAGAAGATCTAGAAAAAGATATTACGCTCATTGAACTACAGCTGGCTCTGTCTGACCTGGCCTCAGGGAAAGCTGCGGGCCCTGATAAACTCCCATTAGAATTGTATAAAATCCTTGGAGAGTATATACCTCCCTATTTATTAGCTCTATTTGTAGGGATCCAGGTGAACGGTACCCCACCTGAATCCTGGAAGGATACAAATATAATTATATTCCCTAAAAAGGGAAAGCCCCTAGAACTACCATCCTCCTACCGCCCAATTTCTTTAATAAACTCGGATTCGAAGCTATACGCAAGGATCGTGCCCAATTGGCTCGGGAGGGTCATAGAACATCTGGTTTCCCCTTGGCAGCACAGTTTTATTCCTGGCAAGGGAACCACAGATCACACCCATAGGGTTATATTGCTTTTTGATATCATGAGTGTGACGGGGGTGTTGTAAATCAGCAGCGGTTAGATTAAGAATTAGCAGAAGACATGCTTCGTTTTAACCAATATTGTAGTAAATGTGCCGACTCCATCTTGTATTTGTAGCGGCCATTTTGTATGCCATACATTGCCATGTGCTCGTTATGTGCTTGGTCCTACCTTCTTGTTCATCGCGCCTGGAGTCTGCCCGGCAACAGGCTATTTCTAGTTGTCTCCGCTTTCAGCATGCCCAGACATGTGCAGTAGGATCAATGACACATACAGCCCCATTATCTATAAACCGGAGATTTAATGAATAAGGAAAAAATCTTTTTTACATTGCTATGAATTTTTAAGATGTGTTAAAGAAAGGTCACATAAAGAATCATACGTTTTTACTGTGTAATTTGTGTATACAAAGTTTTGTGTATTTATTCATTTTTATATCAGAATTAAAACTACCTTTTTGATATCATTTCAGTCCATTGCACTATTTTTATTACTAATGTTTATATAATATGTTTTCCTTAAATAGCCAGCTTCTTGTACTGTAAGTCTGCCTGGGTATATACCTTTACATAAAAGTAGGATCAATGACAGTTATTAATTGGTTCCAGATAAGGAATGTGCCTACCAGTTATCGGAGACTGTTAACTCCGCCCACTCATCGATTGTGCCTTCCAAAATGTCCTTGTATGGTCATAAATTTGCTCTTGTCTTTTGTACCACCTTTTCTTGAGCCTTGAGTGCTTTAGTCCGGTGTGCTACTCGATACAATACCGAAGGACTGTAGTACCACCTTTAAAGGTTTAATAAACTTTGCTTTTATATTTTCCAGTTTCATTGCCAACTCCTTCCTAAGGTCTGAGGACTCTGTGCAGAGAAGGGCGAACCCTTGCACTAAGTAGGCCTAGCTGAGGTTTGCTTACAACAGGGGGCCAGATATCTATGACTCTCCTCGATGCCGAGAAGGCTTTTGATCGAGTTTCTTGGAAATTTTTATGGGCGATGCTTGATCAAAATAATTTTGGGCCCTGCTTTGCTAAATCTATTCAGGTAATGTATCAGGACCCAAAGGCCAAGGTACAAGTGATGGGCCTCGAATCTAGATCATTTAATATTGTAAGAGGTACAAGGCAGGGATGTCCATGCTTTCCGATATTGTTTGCCATGTATATAAATCCCCTGATCCTGAAATTAATATCAAGTGATGTAATTAAACCCATCACTGTTGGCATTCATGAAACTAAGATACTTGCATATGCAGATGACGTGGCAGTAGTAACACCTTACCCCTCCGAGGTAATCGCAAATATAGAATGCATTACTCAGGCCTTTGGTCAATTTTCTGGTTATTCTCTTAAACGAGATAAAACTGTGGGTATCTGTACCGATAATATTCAGTTTGATGATCCTAAGAAGGCAGATAATGCCGTATATCTTGGAATATGTATATCCCCAGGGTAGAAAATGTTAATAAACACAATTATGAACCCCTAATAAATGTTATAATGAAAGCTTTAACGAGGTTTAATAGTCTTCACCTCTCAATCATTGGTAGAGGGAAGTTTTAAAAAATGAATATCCTTCCTAGGCTCTTATATGTATTCCGTGCAATTCCCCTAATAGTGGAGGATAACGTTATTAAAGCCATAGAATCACAAATGTCTAATTTCCTTCGGAATTATGGGAAAGTAAGGAGGGCCATGAATTATCTTTCTCTACCGCAGCACAGCGGTGGGCTGGCAATTCCCAATATAATGCTTTACCTGTGGGCCGCTTTCCTCCAGCAAATGTCACCCTTATTTAACGTAACTCCATCAAGTGCAAATACTGAGGACAATGAGATTCCTTCGATCTAAGAACTAGTAGTAGGGGATACAGCAAAAGGTCTTCTGGTAAGACAGGTAGAACCATCTTATTATAAGAAGGTCAAGTTCAAGATCATAAATAGTGCTTGGAAAGTATGGAAGAAAGCCTCCAGGCACCTTGCAATTCCAAACACTAACAAATATACACCATTATGGCACTCTTTTGTGTTATCCAGACAAGTTAACAATGACATCGCTAAGAGAAGGGAAACCTGGGGGTTGTAACTGTGGGGGACTTTTTTAATGGAGATCCGGATACCAGGTTTTTAAACCTTCCAAATACCGATCTTTTTAAGGTCATTCAAGGTAATACCATCCTTAGTCTAAAAACCCCAAGTATCTCACTGACAAATATTCCCTTACTTGATCATATTGGTAAACGATCAACCAGGATAGGTACGTCATATGATATATTACTGGAAAAACAGAAGAACGGTCTTGCAGGTATAGAGACTGCCTGGGCGAGCAAACTTAATAATCCTAATGTCGACATAGACATGGCTCTGCTGCTTACATCTAGGGTTTTTGTATCATACAATCTAAAGGCTCAATTATATAAAACCATATATAACCTATATTATACACCTGCCAAGTTATTTATTTGGGGAAAAAGAGTCAATGATGAATGTCCTAGATGTGGAACAGGCCCAGCGCACTTGGTTCATATGTTTTATGAATGTACCAAGCTAACATCCTTCAGACAAATGATATCTGAATTTTGGAGGAAGTATTTGGTCACAAAGTAGCGGAATCACCCACCCTGTATTAATTAGGATATGATAACACTCTTAGGCATAGTAACTAAGGAAGAGGAACCTTGTCTGTTCGTGGGCACGGCAGTTTATAGAATAATTTTGGCAGCTCGCTGGAAGGAAGTTGATCCCCCGAATTTTCAAATTTGGTTAACCCGCTTTTTGGGGATCTATAATCAGGAAAAAGCAATTTATGCAGCTAGAGGGAAAAAGGCTAGAATACATGGGAGCCAAATTTGGCTGCCAATTACTGCCTGGAACAATGGTATAGGAAATTAGTAATGATGAATTGCTTTTCCCTCTGTCTCTAGCGCTTATATTCTACATTAATTTTAAAATCTTCTGACGTATGATATTTTATCTGATATTATGATGTTTTAGCTTTTTAAACCATTACTATGAATTACCCATGTCTATTTCTTTTACTATTGATATATGTGATATGTAAGCACTTTTTTTATCTTCTGTACAATATTTGGAGTTGGTTAATAAAAATGAAAAAAAAAATGAAAAATGTCCAGGATTTTGGAATTAAGGGGTTAGGAGGAAAACCAAACAGGAATCCTACCGGCCACTGGCTGGAAAAGGCATCTAAGCCCATGTCTCTGTAATCTCAAATCCTTGAGAGGAACAAGGGGAGCTGAGTGTTCTCCTTCAGTGCAAATAGGTCTACTAGAGGGACTCCCGCCACCTCCTGCATAACTCCTGAGCGCAATGAATGGATCTGCTCAGGGAGTCTGCCTGAAAATTCATTGAGTCACGTATGTAATAGGCCTTAGGGGCTAGTAGAGTGGATTCTGCCCACAAACATATCTGCTGAGCAGGGATGAGGAAGAAGAGTAGAAGGCAATCCAAATTTTCATGAGGTGTGTGTCTCACAGCACATGTTGTTCATGCTTTATTTTTAATATTGCTCTCCCTTGAGGCGGAAGCCGGGGGACTCTCTTTCTATCCTCTGTTTTTAAAAGTTTGTATTTGCACTTATCAGCTGGTATTGTCCGTGCATAGGGCCATAACTAGTTAGATGTATTTTTAAATACATTGTTGGTGGCTAAATCTTGGTGCTCACCTCTAGAAATTCATCGCGCGCTGCATTGCGCGACTGCAGCTTTCATCCCCAACAGCGCTGCCCTTTCGGTCGCGGTCACGTGACTACTCCTGCCTCACCCGCCATCTTGAGCAGGGAAGGGCTGCGCTCCAGTCTATCCAGCGCTCCCGCCCTCTGAGTCTACTTAAGGGGCGTTTTCCTTCACCATCGGCAAAACCTTTATTTTTAATATTGCTCTCCCCTGAGGCGGAAGCCGGGGGACTCTCTTTCTATCCTCTGTTTTTAAAAGTTTGTATTTGCACTTATCAGCTGTTATTGTCCGTGCATATGGCCATAACTAGTTAGATGTATTTTTAAATACATTGTTGGTGGCTAAATCTTGGTGCTCACCTCTAGAAATTCATCGCGCGCTGCATTGCGCGACTGCAGCTTCATCCCCAACAGCGCTGCCCTTTCGGTCGCGGTCACGTGACTACTCCTGCCTCACCCGCCATCTTGAGCAGGGAAGGGCTGCGCGCCAGTCTATCCAGCGCTCCCGCCCTCTGAGTCTACTTAAGGGGCGTTTTCCTTCACCATCGGCAAAACCTTTATTTTTAATATTGCTCTCCCCTGAGGCGGAAGCCGGGGGACTCTCTTTCTATCCTCTGTTTTTAAAAGTTTGTATTTGCACTTATCAGCTGTTATTGTCCGTGCATAGGGCCATAACTAGTTAGATGTATTTTTAAATACATTGTTGGTGGCTAAATCTTGGTGCTCACCTCTAGAAATTCATCGCGCGCTGCATTGCGCGACTGCAGCTTTCATCCCCAACAGCACTGCCCTTTCGGTCGCGGTCACGTGACTACTCCTGCCTCACCCGCCATCTTGAGCAGGGAAGGGCTGCGCTCCAGTCTATCCAGCTCTCCCCCCCTTCCCGCCCCTTCGATGTATAAAAGTAAAGGCACTTCCCGTCCGCGCAGCGGGCGGGCGCAGCGGGAGCGCCGGCGGCGCGCCGGAGGCGTGCCAGAGGCAAGCCCGTCTGCACCCGTCCGCGCCGGGACCGGGCCCAGGGCCATAACCCCTGTCCAAAACCTATCAGGAGATGTTACAACATACGCCAGCCATAACTTATATGCGCTTCGACCACTCAATATGCCCAAATGCTTAAAAATCAAACCCTCAGAGATCCATAAGGACACTGCCACCATCTGCCCTCACTGTCATTAATTGCAGGTTTATATAGCGCTAGGATCGACTCCCGGAGGAGTATCTCCGCGCTTCGACCGCTGCGAAACCCTTCCTGGCTTCCCTGAGAGATGGTCCCTTAGTGGGTATCTCCAGGGTGAGACCAGGCATCCCCGGCGGTCTGGTGGGGCCGTTAGTGAAGATGAGGCAAGCTAATGCCCAGAGTTGCCGAGTGTGATCGCTGATCAAAGTGGGCACCGAGGCGAGAGAATTATCGAGTCCGCTGACCCTGGTCCAGAAACCTGCCGCGTCGGGAATCAAACCCTGGTCCCGGGCCGTCCTCTGCTCTCGGGTCTGCCGCCTCTAACCAGTGAGCCACACTACTTCACTTCTACTACACTATCCCTCTAATACTTCCTCAAACTAACGGTACTTCAATCAAACATGATGTAGGTGCTATCACTTCCATAGCCCTTATAAATGCTCGCTCACTCGGTAAGCATAGGCAGGAAATATCTGCTTTGATAACTGACTACTCTCTCGATATACTGTTTATCACCGAAACTTGGACAGATGATACCTCACAGCCAGACCTGGTCATCGCTGTTCCACAGGGACTTAAAGCCTACTGTCAGGACAGGCCCAAACAAAGAGGGGGTGGGCTGGCTATAATTGCCAGAGATTCTTACCCCGTCAGAATGACATCTATTCCTTCCACCTCCTGTGAGGCCATGCAATTTGCTATCAACATCTCCCCTCTGTTTAATTTCAAGGGTATATTAATATATCGGCCTCCGGGATCAAAAACGACCTTCTTGTCTAACATAAATACCATGATGGAATCTGTAGCCACAGAAAGCAGCTTCACGGTTCTAGGTGACCTGAACTTTCACTTAGATCTAGATCACCTAGCCGACTCTGCCGCCCTCATCGCTGATCTAGGTAACCTAGGGCTAAAACAACTTGTCACATCCTCCACCCATCAAGCAGGCCACATTTTAGACCCTATCTTTTCCAACGTAGAAGGACTGCAAATCACCAATATTTTGCCCATGCCTTGGACAGACCACTTTGCAATTTTTGCTAATATTGCCACCAACAATCACTGCAATAACAACCCTCAACCTGTACTTAAACAATCTTTTAAAGATTGGAAAAATATAAATTTAGAAGACTTGAAGCTCATACTGGAACAAACCCGCCCAGTGTTCGCTTCAGACCCCAATTTAGCTCTCCAGCAACTATACGACTGGATTGGCCAGGCAACACACCAATCAGCCCCTTCCAAGGAACACTCTAGTAATAGAGCTAAACCCACCGCACCTTGGTATAATGATAAACTAAGGACACAAAAACAGATAAACCGTAGCAAGGAAAGAACTTGGAGAAAAGACTACGATGCTAGTAGTAAGTCTGCCTATAAGGAATCCATAGCACTATATAAAAACATGATAGCGGAAGCAAAAAGAGAATACTACAGTGACCAAATTGAGAAAGCCAAGAACTCCAGCAAACAATTATTTTTAATCACCAAAGCTTTATCAGGCAATTCCCCTGACCTCACCCCCCCGTCACAATTTCTGTGTGACTCTCTTGCCTCTTTTTTCTACACTAAAGTAGATGACATCTACCAAGCATTCTCCTCCAAATCACCTCCGGGCTTAATCTCATCTATTACCCCCCCTCCAGCTAATGCCTTCCCTTGCTTCCAACCAGTCACCCAGGATCAAATAAAAAACACACTATTGACCATCAAATCAGGTTCACCCCTGGACCCTTGCCCTCTATCTGTCCTCAGACCAGTCATGGATGTCATCATACCGGCACTCACACAGGTCTGCAATTTAATATTGCAGTCAGGCAACTATCCGGATCCTCTCAAAAACACATTATTAAAACCTCTGCTAAAAAAACCCTCACTGGACAAAAGTGAGTTAAAAAACTACCGACCAATTGCCAGTCTACCCTTCATGGCAAAGACGATTGAAAAAATCATGAATACCCAGATTTCCGAGTTTATTGAAGAACACCAGCTTCTTGACAACACGCAGTTTGGGTTCCGAAAACATCACGGGACCGAGACAGCCTTGATCAAAGCCGCTGATGATATCAGGGTCATCAGGGACCAGGGTGGCACTGCCATACTGGTTCTGTTAGATTTATCAGCGGCTTTCGACACGGTCGACCATAACACCTTGGTCGACCGTGTCCAAGGACTTGGCATCTGCCACACTGCCAAGAACCTAATAGCTTCTTTCCTTGCCAAAAGAACGCAGGCTGTCATCCTGGGACCCTTTCAATCAGCTCAACTCTTTGCCCCCTGCGGAGTTCCTCAAGGCTCATCCCTTAGTCCGACACTTTTTAACATCTATGTGTCGGACCTAGCTAAGACCATCAAAGCACATGGGATGAGCCTTACCTCGTACGCCGACGACACCCAACTAGTGTTGGCGATTAAAGGCGACGGAGAGCAAGTAGCTGAAAAATTTAAGAAAGGGCTCCTAGACATAGGAGATTGGATGGCGACAAACTGCTTAAAGCTGAATTCAGAAAAAACTGAGGTACTCATTTTTGGTCCTCTCTCCCCAGCCTGGTCCACCTGTTGGTGGCCAGAGACCTTCGGTACTCCTCCCACGCCGACCTCGAAGGTCAGGAATCTGGGTGTCACCTTTGATGATGGACTTAAGTTCATGAACCATGCCAACAAAACAGCATCTACAGCGCACTTGAAGTTAAAAATGATCCGCAAAATACGCCCTTTTCTTCCTGACTCTGCCATTAAGACACTGGTTTCTGCCCTTGTCCTCTCATCCCTGGATTACTGTAATGGTTTATTCCTCAATGCTCAAATCAGAGTAATTTCAAAACTTCAAACTATACAAAACGCAGCAGCTCGCCTCCTCACCGGCAAAACAAAGTTCGAATCCATTTCCAAAAACATAAAAGATCTTCATTGGCTGACTGTACAAAAAAGAATTCATTTCAAAGCACTCTGTATAGTTTTCAAATCAATCAATAATCAAGGACCACATTTTCTAAGAGACCAACTACAATCCTACAAACCCACAAGAGCTCTACGATCAGCCACTCTCAGTCAACTGGTTGTTCCCCGTACCAAAACAGTTTCCTGGGGTGACCGACGCTTTTTGGTGGCGGCCCCTAGACTCTGGAACACCTTGCCTCTCAATATCAGACAAAGTGTTACATTGCTTCAGTTCCGCAAACTTTTGAAAACCTGGCTGTTCTCTCAGTAATCTCTTTCCTTCCGTCATATCTGATCCATTCACTCATGCCCTCATATTTCCTTAGTTAATATTGGTTTTAGCGCCTTGACGCCCACGGGTATAAGCAGCGCTTTATAAATATTAAAAATAAATAAATAAATAAATAAATGCAGTTCTCACAAGAAATATGCCTGCTACAGGAAAGAAACTCGATTTGAAGTGGTAAAACATGTTTTGAAGTGAGTACTGTTTCTCCTTGACCCGTTACCTGCAAAGCTGGGACAATCTATTTTCTCTGCTGACTTGGAGCTTTACAAACTCCCTTCATAAAGCTTGCATAGAATCTGAGAACCCTTCAGAGACTTATGATGGCCACTTGGGGGCATATGTAGGAAGCCGTTTGCGATTCGCAAACGCCAAAATTCAGCGAATTTCAGCCTTTGTGAATCGCAAATGGCCTTTTGATATGTAGGTGCCACTTAGCAAAATAAGGAATCGCAAAAATTGCGATTTCTTATTTTGCTTAAAGCATTTAAGGTACCGCAATTTTGCGATTCCTTAAATGCTATGTAGGGGTGCTTTAAAAATTGCGATTTTTGAATAAAGAATCGCAAAATACCACCTACTTCAAGTAGATGGTATTTTGCGAATTCCTTAATAAATGCATTTTTTAAAAAAATTCAAAGTGCCATGTGGCGCACAGACATGCCCTTAGGGCAAGTATGTGCACCACATGTACTTACAGGCACATTCCAGGGGTGCAACAGGTGTCCTTTGGACGCCCTGTCACCCTTGGAATTGCGATTCTTTTAAAATGGCGCCAGCAAGCTGCCAGAGCCATTCTAAAATAGTTACAAAAGTCAGCTTCAACAGGAAGCTCTAATAGATAAAGTAAAGCAGGTGCTGCTCAAATTCAGTTACACAATCATTAATCACCCCCAAACTTGGGGTGATTAATGATTGTGTAACTTAATTTGACCTTCAACTGGAGCACCTGCTTTACTTTATCTATTAGTGCTTCCTATTTCTAGCTATTTTAGAACGGCGCTGGCAGCTTGCCGGCGCCATTCTAAGTAGGGCTGAGGGCAGAAGGGCACAAAAGTGGGACAGAGGGCAGAAGAGGACAAAAAATGAGTGGGGCAGAGGGCAGAAGGGCACAGAAACAAGTGGTACAGAGGGCAGATGGGCATAAAAAACAAGAGGGTGGGAGTGATTAAGCAGGCAAAAAAAAACCCGCGAAATTGCAAAGCGCCTCGCAAACACCCGCGAACACGCAAAGCGCCTCGCGAACACCCGCGAGCACGCAAAAATAAAAAAATCCGCAAAATCGTGCGAATTCGCGAATTTTGCGGATTGCCAATTTGCAAATCCCCAAATTCACGAATTGCCAATTCGCAAAATTCGCCCATGCTTAATGAGAAGTAAGGATGATGGATGAAAAGTATGAATGAGAAGAAGGTATGAGGGATGAGAAGTAGAGATCATGGAAGAGATGTAGGGATGTTGGATGAGAAGTAGGGATAATGGATGAGACAAGGGGATGAGAAGCAGAGATGATGGATGAGAAGTAGGGAAGATGGATGAGAAGTAGGGATGACGAATAAGAAGTAAGAATGATGAAAGAGAACTAGGGAGGAGAACTTGTGGTGATTGATGAGACGTAGGCATGATGGAGGCGAAATAGGGATGAGAAGTAGGGATGAGAAATGAGGAATGAGGATTATATATTCATGGCTCTCGCTGTCACAGAGCATGAGACAGTTATAGAGTGTGTGAGAGAGAGAGAGAACTGTAGAGCTGAGGCATGGGAGGTGGGCACTCGCTTTTCACTAAAGCCGAGTTGCAAAGCAATTGTTCAAAAAATGAAAGACTCCAGCTTCTTAGCCAAGCCTAGTCAAGGAGGCAGGGCTGGAAGGTCCTCTTTATAGCTGCCTGAAACCTGGCATGTGCAGGAGCGCAATGCAGTCTCCTGTAGCCAACCCTTCACAGGGCCCCATTCATCCTAAATACAATGAATATCTGTGAGATAGGGGCAACTCAGGGTCTTCTTATTCTGCACAGGGTCCCCATACTTTTGGGTTATGCCACTGGTTTGGAGGAGGTGCATGCAATCAGTGTTTGATGCACTGGATAACTGCAGATAAGACTTGTGCATCCACAACTTCCAGTGTTACTTTAATTAACAACCACTACAGGTAGATACTTCTAGAAATCTTTTGGGTAAATTAATTTTAAGATATGCTTTTTGTGCCTTAGGAAGAAAGCAAATCCACTACCTTTGCAAAATACAATAAAACTGAATACCCAAAGGTGTTTACTTTGCAAAAGATTTTTCGTTCATTAGTTTTTATGTTCAATAAAATATTAAACCGAGAGGAATACAGGACAGCTCTACTAGAAATGTTCCTGATTTATAAACCCCAATCAGAAACATCCGCTGTTTCGTACTTATCTGAAGTTCATATTGGAATTTATTTTATAGACTATTTGTGATGGAATAAAAAAAAAATCTGTTGAAAAGTAAAAACCAGTAACTGACAAAAAAGTGTATTGGATTTTACAAAGGATTTGCTTTAATCCACCACACATTTGATATAAGTTCAACATGAGAACATTATTAAACAAGAATAATAATATCTCAATACATCTTTTAGGTTGTAGGCTTAGAAAAATTAAGCATATTTTTTTCTTTTCATTGTTTTTTTTTTTTTTTCAAAACACATTTTATTGACAGATCATTAAGCATGGGCGAAAAATCTGTTCCGTTCGCGGATTTTGCGGATTTTCGGTAAATCCGCAATCCGCGAACTCCCGCGAATTTACCAAAAATCCGCAAATCCGCGAGCGGCGGATTTTATTGCTTGCTCGCACTATTCGCGGCTTCCCAGTTCAATTTCGCGCTTATTCGCGCCCCGCGAATAAGCGCTAAATTGCAGAAAAAGGATTTTTGGAAAACTGAAACTACTTACCAGGTTCAAAAGTTCAAGCTCATCATTAGTAGCCATTTACTGTAGTGCTTCCTGAGGGGCCCCTCCAGAGTTCAGTTGCCTACTTGCAACTATTGTGTGACCCTGCTCTGACCCTCAGAATAGTGACACGTATGCCACAAATGTCCTGAATTACAGCTAAGGGAGACAAGCAGGAGCCAGGCTGGAAGTTCAAATTCAGTGACACATTAATCAGCCCCTAATTCATTAATGTCAGTTGGGGCAGGGCAGGTGTTGTAACTAATTTTGCAAAAATTAAAGCACTTAGCAGGGGTAAAAGTTCAAGCACATCATTAATCAGGAAGCACTAAGGAAACAGGTGCCAGCTAAAAAAATATTCTGTGACACAATAATCAGCCCCAAATTAATTCAGGTCACTTGAGGCAGGGAAGGTGTGCTTTGCTTTGCCACAATAATATACACTGGTCAACCAGAAGGTGCTGTGATGAAACAGAGGGTGGAATAGGTGAGCCAGAGGGTGGCATGGGTGAACCAGAGAGTGGCAGTGGTGACAGAGGGTGGCAGTGATGAAGAAGAGGGTCGCAAACAGGCTGGACACGTAGAAACAACAAGTTCGCAAAACTTGCGACCCGACAGGTAAGTTCGCGTTTGCGAAATTGTACAAAAACTCTCGCGAACTGGCAGAAACCCGTGCAAACACAAAAAAAAATCCGCAAATCCGCGGGAATTCGCGGATTTTTGCGGATCGCGAATCCGCAAATCCGCAAATTCGCGGATCGCGAATCCGCAAAATCCGCCCATGCTTACAGATCATCTATATAGCCACATATCTCTGTACCCCAGAGGTATCTGCCAGGAATCAATAACATCATACAGTGACACAATCCATCATTACTTTCGTGAGTAAAACAATAGGAGCAATCACATGAAACAAGTCCCCCCACCCATTCCCCCTAACCCCATCCCCAACAACCTCCCTCCTAACCCTCCCAAACCCCTCCCCCCGCACAGCATTCGGTCGATCAAGCCATTTACACACATCCAATCAGTCATCGCACTCACTCATATGTCTGGATACGGATCCTGCTCTATCGGGGGCTCCAGCCAAAGGCCCCTGTAGTCGGCCCACCTCTTCCATATATTGTAGTGTTTGCTAGGGCATCCGCGAGCTAGAAATATGGGCCTCTCCATCCCCATACAGAAGTCTAGGCCTCTCTTCCATGCGAGAAGTGATGGGGGCTGCGGGTCCTTCCAAGCCCTAGCTATGTCGCGCTTGGCTATCGTTAAGCCCAGTAATAATAGGTGTCTCTTGTACAAGTTGCCCCCAACTCCCTCCAGCACATGTAATAAACCCAAACGCGGTGTGCACGGAAGCACCCATCCGAGCGCCTCATCCAAACCACTCCAGACACCACGCCAGAATCTCTCTAAACGCTCACAACTCCACACCGTATGAAGGAACGTACCTTCCTCAGTCCCACACCGAGTACACTCTGGGGATGCAAAGAGTCCTGCCCTCCATAACCTCTGTCGCGTGTAGTACACCATGTGAAAGTATTTAAATTGATTCAGCCGAAGGCGAATCGAGATGGCAGCGCCCCGGGAACTCGCCAGCGCCTCATTCCAATCCTCTTCCTCCAGTAGCCCCACGTCCCCCTCCCATTTCTCCTTGAGGGAACACAAATCAGAGGAGCAATGTATGAATAGGGATTGATATATGCGAGAAATTGTTTTGGTATCCTACCATCTTAAAGATGGCCGATCGGTCATGGATTGTCAACGGCATACAGGACCACACCCTAATGTCCGCCTGAGTTCATTCCCAAACCGGCACTACATTGCGCTCCCATGCAACCGCTGCGATCTCAGTTAGAAACACCCCTAGATATTTAATTTCCCCTGCGGCCTGTTGAAGCTCTGCTGCCCAGTCTCCGACTGGCGGCCCCCTCCCCAACACCCAGAGAGTGGATTTACGCAGATTCACATGCAGGCCTGATGTCTCCCCGAAGATCTGTAGTATGGCCATGAGGTGGGGCCCGGACTTGTTACGGTCCGTGAGGAAAAACAATACATCATCCGCATAAAGTGCAATGCGGTCGGACAAGTCACCTGTCCACTCAAAGCCCCTCATCTGCGCGTCGATGCGGACCCAGGCGGCCAGGGGTTCCAAAGCCAGGGCAAATAAGTAGGGCGAGAGGGGGCAGCCCTGTCTGGTGCCCCTCTGAATGGAAAAGGTCGAGGACGCCACCCCCGCTACCCGGACCAAGGCCGTAAGGTTAGTATAGAGCAATTTCACATAGGACAGGAAAACCGGCCCTAAGTTCAGCCGCGGCAGCAGGAAGAAGAGGGATGTCCAGCTGAGGGAGTAGAACGCCCTGTCCATGTCTGCCAAAAAAAGCACTGCTTGCTCCCCTGAGGACCGAATCGCTGCAACTGCGACGTTTAGCCCGCCTGATATTGTGCCGCATTGCCCGATTGGGCATAAAGCCGGCTTGGTCCGGGTGTACGAGATCAGAGATGTATGGCAACAATCTATTGGCCAGAGCCTTAGCTAACACCTTGGCCTCTACGTTCAGTAAGGAAATTGGGCGATACGACGCGAATTGCTCGGGGGCCGGACGGGTTTTTGAAAGACAACCACCTCAGCATGTCTCCAGTCCTGGGGCATGCAACCCAGTTTCCGTGCCTCCTCCACAACTGCTCTGTACTGGGTTCCTAACTGAAGATGACATTTCTTAAAGAATTCACTGGGGAAGCCGTTGGGGCCAGGGGCCTTCCCCGTATTAAGTTCCCCCAGGGCAGTTCCCAGCTCTTCCTCAGTCAAAGGTTTATCTAGGATATCGCGGGATTCATCTGATAGAGCTTGTGGCGGTAAATCCGCTATAAATTTGTCTATCAGATCCCCACTAATGCATTCATGCGGGGAGTATAGGTCGGCATAGTAGGCTGCAAAGCCTTCCGAGAGCGACCTGGGATCGGTCATCAGGGCACCGGTCTCATCTTGTATTCTCGGGGGAGTCTGGGTTTGGAACTGGCCCTGGCACAGCCTGTGCAACATCGTCCCAGGTTTGTCCCCCCATTGGTACACCCTGCTCCGGGTCGCCAGCCACATCTGCCGCGCTTCATCGAGTAGCAATGAGGCGTAGGACTGTTGCGCTAGCAGTAGCTGCTCCAGCACCTGGTCCCCCCCCCGAGCTACTACGCTGCTCTAAATCCCGTATGGCCTCCTCCGCCTGATCAAGAGTCTCCCTGCACCGTCTCTTGGCCGCCACACACCACGCTATATCTATGCCTCTCAACGTGGGCTTCATGGCTTCCCAGAGCGTTGTCTTAGTCGCCACCGTCCCAGTATTTTGGGCCAAATACTGCGCTATGGCTCCCCTCATGTGAGCCTGGTAATCTCCAAGCTGTAGGTGCCACACTGACAGGCGCCAACGAAACTATTGTTGCCTCCTGTCCAACCTCAGAGTGACCGCCACCGGAGAATGGTCCGACAGCCCCCGTGGCCATATATCCGCGGCCTCCACCCTTCCCTGAGCTGCCCGGGGGACAAAGCTGTAGTCCAGCCTGGAGAATGAATGATGCACTGCCGAAAGGAAAGTGTATTCATGCTGTGTGCCATGCATGTGTCTCCATGTGTCTACCCATCCCAGGTTTCTGATCAGGTCATGCAGTTTGGTATGCCCGGACACTACTGTCCCCCCCCAGTTCTGTACCTGTCGCGCGTCAAATCAATCACATCATTCCAGTCACCCCCTATAACAGCCAACACATCTGGAATAGTCGCCCACACTGCCAAGATCTTTTCAACTAGGGACCACTGCAAGGGGGTGGGGCGTACACACAACCAAACACTACATCTTCGTCTCCAAGTGTACCCTGAATAAAAATGTATCTACATTGTGGGTCCTGCCAGTTAGTGGAGTGCACGTATGGGACTCTGCTGTGTACTAATATGGCTACGCCTCTGGATCCCCTGACAAAACCTGCATGGAAAACCTGTCTATAACCAAAGCGCTGGAGGCATAGTGCTTTAGTCCCCAGAAGATGCGTTTCCTGCAGCATGACAACATCCGCCCCGCCCTCTTAGCCGGTTTCAGGATCGCACCCGGCTTGATTTTGTCCAGCATCCCTCTCACATTCCAACTAATGACCCGAAGTGTGGCCCCAGGCCCAGAGGTCCCTCTATCCAGGCTTGACATCATACTCCAGTCGCAACCAACATACATGACGTATAACATCCGTGTGTGCTTCCAACCTACTCCATCCGAGCCATGCAGTCCCCCCCAATCCTACATTGACCAACTTCCCAAAATGACCCCCCGCCCCCCACCCCCACCCCATACCTCAAGTAACGCTGAAGTGCGGTATGGCTTCTGCCTCCAACATGAGACTGACAACCCACCCCACCAATGGATCCCCATAACTGCAATCAACTCACCCAACACTCACTCCCTCCCACCCTCACCTGAAAGGAACCCCCCGCCCACCCAAGTACTCCCCTACATCCACCATCGCCCCTCATCTGCATCTTCAGCCTCACATAGGGCACAGGCATCTCGCTCTACCCCCACGCACTCTCCCCAAAAGGAGGGAAGTAAGACAAATTGTCCGGAATATGTCTCTGAGTGCCTTCACGTGCCCTTCTTCTGTCTCCCGGTCGCACCAATCGCAGTCTCCGATGCTGTGCTTGACGCCGACCGCTGTCGGGATCGGGACCTCCAATTGCCCTTGAGTCGGGAGGATCGCGTCTGTGTGTCATCGTGGGAAGAGTCTGAGTCCCAACCCGGGGGAGTGTGCGCCTTCACAGGTCTGATTTTATCCGTCCATCGGAACACTTCCTCCGGGGAATCAAAGAAGTGGGTTCGAGATTGGAAGATAACTCTTAGGCGGGCTGGATAACGAAGCGCATATTGTATTTACAGATCTCGCAACTGTGCCTTGGCCGCCGTGAAGGACTGGTGTTGCTGTTGTACTAGGCGGGTATAGTTAGGAAAGATCAGAATCGTGTGATTTTCGTATCGCAGCGGTTCTTTCGCTCTGGCCTGTTTGAGGATCACATCTCTGTCATAATAATTGAGTAGTTTCGCAATAACCGGTCGCGGTCTCGCTCCCTCGGGCGGTTTTTGCACCAGGGCCCGGTGCGCCCTTTCTATCACAAACCAACTGGAGAGGGCCTCCGGAGGAATCCAGCCTCGAAGCCACTGTGTCTGGAGCCCTCCATGTCTACCTTCTCGCAACCCTCCAGCAGTCCTACAAAGCGGTGGTTGTTGCGCCTGGCGCGTCCTTCTGCGTCCTCCACCCGGAGCGCCAGGCCCTTTTGTGTGGATTCCAGGGCAGCCACTTTGCGTTTGAGGGTCACCACATCGTCCTCCACCCCAGAGATCCGAGTTTCGGCTTCCGTAATGCGGGAGACCGCGTTCCGCAGGTCCTGGCAAAGGAGTGTAACTTCTGATACCACTGCTCCAATTTTGGCGTCCAACGCGTCTCGGGACTGGGTGATGGCGCCATCAGGGCTGCATTGTCTGACCCGGATGCCTGGGATCCACCGGAGGCCCCCGCACCACCTCCCGGCCCTGTGAACTTGTCAATGGGTCCCTGCTTGGGGCCCCCTCTGCCTCCACCTGCTCCTCGGGTCATGACTATTGAGCTGCACTTAAATCCGGGGCAGTCTAGCAGGCCCTCATCGGGTCACCACTCACGATGCCACTAGTCAGGGGGACCCCCCCTCCCACAGTCCGAATTGACCGCCGAATAGTCAGGCCAGGCGCTCCAACTCAATGTCCAGTGGCCCCGATCACATACCTCAGGGTCAAGGCCCAGCCACGGCCTTTGCTACCAGAATCTCCTTGTCTCACGGGCAGATCTCAGCCACCCCCGTCTGCATCTGGTGGGGCGCTTTTCGTTCCGCCGCTGCCCAGGAGGCCCCCCTGTCCATTAACTAGAGGAAGGAATGTTCGGCCCCTCACTTCCCAGGGGCTCTCAGTATTGGCTGCCGAGCTTGTCCGGTCCCGTGCTAGCAAGCGGTCAATGTCCTCTACTGCCAGGCCCCGGTCCCTTGTACTGACGCACTGTTGGGCGTCGTGAAAATCGAGGCCCCGGTCTACTGCTGCCACTCCGGGCCTCTTCGCTGCTGCTGGCCCCCCCGGTCACCACTACTCCAGGATCACGCACCTCACCACCTGGGGCCCATAGAGAGGGAGAGGGGCACTCGCCTGGCCGTTCAGTTCCACCTGCTTGATGTCCGTTGCCCAAGCGGGCCACGTTGCTCGGCCGCCTCCTGCAGGGCCCCCCAGCGGGATCAGTGCCCTCCGATAGAAAGCCGATGCCTCTCCCAGACGCCCAATGCTAGGCCTGGCCCCCAGCTGTCACCTGGCTGCCACCCGTCGACCCATCTCCGGCCGCCTCCGCAGGGTGTCACTCCGGGTCGCGAAACTCGAGCACCCCGGCTCCGTGAGGCCACCCAGGCCGCTCCTCGTCTGTCTGCCTCTGCCACTCAAGGCCTCCACGCTGCCGCCGGGCCCCCCGGGCTCACCACCGCTCCAGGATCATGCACCTCGCCACCCGGGGCCCACAGAGAGGGAAGGGGGCACTCGCCTGGTCGTTCTGCTCCACCTGCGTGATGTCCCGTGTCCAGGCGGGCCGCGTTGCTCGGCCGCCTCCCGTAGGGCCGCCCAGAGGGATCAGTGCCCCACGATAGCAAGCCGATGTCTCCCTCAGTCGCCCAAGGCCAGGCGCAGTCCCCAGCTGCCACCAATTTGCAAAACCTTCAAACGAGCTCCGGCCGCCTCCTCAGGGTGTCACCCCGGCTCTCCGCGGTCGCCCAGGCCGCTCCGTGTCCGTCCGCCTCAGCTCATTCCAGCCGCTCCGAACCGGCCCAAAGTGGGTCGAGGTGAGCTCTGCGGCCCCCGCAGCAAGCACAGACCTCGGGGCCACAGTGAGATGGGGGAGAGAAGGATATATCGGCGGATAATCGGCCGGCGGGGACGGAGCTCAACTAGGCTTGTCCGCCATGCTTGCCGTCCAAGCCACGCCCCCTTGTTTTTGGTTTTTTAACAAAATGACATTCGCTCTCCTCACATATCCAAAAAATGTTTATTGCTATTATTATTAAATATTTTGTAAAGTACAACAGCTACTCCAGAGAGGGTCCCAACACTAGTAGTGAAGTCTAGATCCATAAAAGAAGCAATTAAAAAGCAAACCTAAAGAGCTAGGAGTTTAAAAAAATCAAGTTGTCCTATTTGACCACTCCTTGGTGGTCAAATAGGAATAAGAGCTGCCACCCCATTTCTTCCTTTTGAACTGAGTTGTGACCACCAACAAAGAATTGGAGGTCCGAAGAGATCTAGTCAGATGACATGGGATAAATCTGTTGGACAGATACTGAGGGCTCTTACGAAGGAAAGCTCTATGAGAAGGACTAAACCTTTGAACCAGACACAATATTTCACAGGTAACCAATGTAGATGTTTTAGGGCTGGCTGAAGTTGAGCTCTCCTGGGGAGACATAACAAAAGTCAAGTGGCAGAATTCTGTACTAGTTGCAGTCTCCTAAGGAGAGAGGCAGGCAACTCCAAGTAGAGTGTGTTGGTGTAGTCTAACCTAGAAGAGATCGGAACCTGTATCACAGTTTTCTGCTGCTTAAAAGGAACCAAGAACAGGATTTTTGAAAACATTTTTAGCAGGCCAAAGCAGGTACCTAAGGCGCAAAAGACACATATTTATCAAACTTCATCCGCAAATTGTGTGCTACTACTGCTGGAGTGGGTGGAGGAGGAACCTCATGTGGCCACAGATCATTATCCCAGATCGAGGGGGACCCAAAAAGCTAAATTTAAGTCTTGCAAGCATTCCATTGTAGACTGCTATCATGCATCCATTGAAATACAGCAGTCAGACACGCCTTAATATGGCTAATAACATTGGGGGTGTTATATATCATCAGCATACTAAACAATGTGTGACGAACGATTCACTCAGCCTAGCCAGAGGATTCATATACACATTAAATAGTGTAGGGCTCAATGCCAAACCCTGGGGAACACCAAAGCCCAATGCCTTAGGTTTTTAGGCATAAGGGGCCATCCACATTGACTGAGACCTCAATACCAGAAAGAAAATCAGCCACTCCAAAGCAGAACCACAAACACTTATAGCACTAGGATGCTGCAAAAGAATGGCATGCGAGACTGTATCAAAAGCTAAGGATAGATCTAAAAGAACCAGTGCCACTTGTTTCCCCTGATCCACTGCTAGCCTGATGGTGTCTCCTACCTATAACAAAGTGGTCTTGGTGCTGAAGCCAGGGTGGACGCCATGAGTGGCGTGCCTCCAAATAGTTCCGGATATTGTTGAAATATTGACATGAATCTCTGATGCCATACACAGCAATAACAGACAATAGGGACCCTGGATTTTGAAGAACTTACTACTGTTCCATGTGTGAATACGGCCTCAGAGGAACATGTGATGTACATTACCTTGTAAAAGTAGACCTCAGCAAGGCCTACCGGTGCTAGGGGTTCGCCCTTCTGCGCCCTAGTCCTCAGACCAATAAGTAGAGATTGGCACGGAAGCAGAAATATCAAGAAAGTTCTTTAATAAACATCATGAGGTGGAACTATATTCACACAACAGCCTTCTGCAGTGTATGAAGTAGCACAAGGAGTAGAAGAACTGTGGGTCTTTTACACCCACACAGGAGCTCAAAAGGAGGAGGTACAAGTACACATAGGAAGAGTTACATGCATAGTTGGTCATACAAAGAATGCACAGTCAACAAACATGGAGGGGCAATGAGTTGTTGACTTCAGTGAAAACAGCCTGACAGTAACATACTAGAGCAGGTGCATGGGCAGCTACAGTCTCTTCTGAGCATTAGCAGAGTAGCAGGGGCTAAGTATAGCCAATTCTTGAGCAAAGCACAAGGGCAAGCAAAAGCGAAGAAATAAGGAGCACATGGCAAGCACATGGTCAGTCAAGATGGCTGCCGGAAACAATATGGCTTCAGCTCAAAGCTAACAGTGATCTCTGCCAAATTTCCACAACCTTTTAGAAGAAAATAACTACTGGACCATTATTTGATTAAAGTATTTGGACGCACACCGCTCATGGTTTAACCAGGAGAATGTGGAGTGATCCTTGAATGAGACATAAAATGAAACATTTCCTCAAATAAAACGAAATTTGAATTGCATGTGTTTTTTTAAAAAGATGATACTGCTAACTTCCTACCCGGAGTATCCTCACGCTCCAAGTGGTTTAGAGATTCTTTTGGCCCTGATAAAGCCTTTGTAAGCTGAAACTTGTTGGCTGCGCTAGTTTGGAAATATATAACAAAGAAAAATTCAGCATCAACACTCAAGACGTACGATCATCTGTCCATACTGAATGTGTTCATCTACAATAATTTCTGTTGCCTCTCATTTTTTGGTTTATAAAGATGCCAAATGCCGCATGCGACACAGGACGTTTGTGCAATCAGGGAGCTGGCTGGGCTGAAGAGCTATTAAGGCTCTCCTTAAGGCCACCGCCATGCAAAGCAGCAGGGTGCCCAAGTAGGCACATGCATCTGGTAAAAATTAAAAAAACAAAAAGAAGGAAAGAAAGCAAAAGGTAGCAGGAAAGCTTCTAATTTCATATGAGCAGTTTTGGTATTAGAGTGCACCATAAGCCCATGGGCAAGTCTAATTTGCATTCTTGTCCGATTCTGTGTTGTGCCAAAATGTACAGGGGCACAACCGACATTTATGAAAGTGTGTTTGGAGTGCTGAATGAAGTGCAGCAGCCCCCAAGAAAATTACAGAATTTGCACACAAGTGAGTTAGATTTTTGCCCCAGAAGAGTTTTTAATGATTTCTGAAATACTCTTTGTACTCTCTTTTGTACATGGGCTTGTGAATTATGAATCACCTGTGGGAGGTTCTATGACTGTAGATTTCATCAGATTCAGAGACCATTGTGTTTGGATTTGAAATGCTTACAGATAATGATAATACAACTATTGTAATAGTTCCTATTATAAGGAATTATGTTGAATATTGATATAGTTGCTAGTTACAAATTGCTAAGAACTTGGGGGTCAAGATGGACAAGGGGCTAACACTGAAATCCCAGATCCTTGGGGTGTCGGGCACCTGCTTCGGCATCCTGAGGATGCTGCAGAGGTTTCTTCCCCTTTTGTCGGAGGAGCACAGGAAGCTGACTGTGCAGGCCCTGATCGGCTCCTGGTTAGATTATTCGAACGTTCTTTACCTGGGCCTGCCAGAGTATCTGCTTCAGCGGCTCCAAGTGGTGCAGAATGCTGCCGCGAGAGCTATCTTCGGCTTGAATAGACGTGCCAATGCTGCGGGCCTGCTGCAGACTTTGCATTGGCTTCCAATCCGCAAACGGATCGCCTTTAAGGCTTTGACCTTGGCCTATAAGGCCCTCCATGCGGTGGGAGCAAAGTACCTCCAAAAGAGACTTGCCTTTTATCATCCGGCTCGCTCTCTGAGGTCGGAATCCCTGTTCCTGGCGGTGGTCCCGCGAGTGAAGAGAGCTCGCCTGGGAGGTCGCTCCTTTGGACTACTGGCGCTACAGTTGTGGACCTCTCTGCCGCTCACCCTTCGGGGAGCCACCAGCCTACTTGCCTTTAGAAAAGGTCTTAAAACCTGGTTGTTTACCCAGTAGGCCGCTTTTTTGTGCGCCCTCTCTGCCTTCTGTCCTTTTCTTTTTTAACCGTGTTATGTTATTGTGTTGCAGCCCTCCTTACTCAAAGCGCCGGGACACTCTTTTTGAGTAGCCGTGCGCTATATAAAAGTTAATATAACATAACATAACATAACATAACATAACATAGTTCCCATTCATTCCAATGATATTACAATGTGTGGTTATTCTAAATAATATGGTGGCACTCTGGCAAAGTCAATAGACTTGCCTTATGGACAATGAAATCTACTTATATTGTGATGTTGCATCTATGGGGTATTGTAGTTATTTGATTTAGAACCCACTTGGGCCCTAACATGATGTGAGAATGTCACCAACGTTACTTCCATTTACCTGAATGTATATATTTGTAATTTTCATACATAGTATTTAGCAGTGCACGTGAATTAAACATACTGTTCCTTTTTTAAATAAGAAGTACTGATTGGTTAATAGTTTATTGAGTATTGTTGTTGCTTACCAGCAAGATGGGAATGTTATCCCACACCACCTCCCCTGAGTCAAGTGCTACAATGGGGTTTTGGTTCCCAGTAAAACAACAATTGCTAAATTCCTGCTTATGAAGGACTCATATCCATATTAAATGATAACTTGGAGGGCCAGGAGTTACCTTTTCCTGTGACATGTTTAGCTAAAAATATTTAGTTTATGCATGAGTTCAACATAGTTGTGTTCATGGTGATGATGCTGACTTTTAATACATTGACTGGATTGCCCATGTCTCACTGATTTCCTGCTTACTGTTTTTTTTGTTAGCTGCAGGTGTCACAGAGATCATGCAGAATACTAAGATAAAGAAAAGCCTGCAAATTAACTGACAGTAACACCAGTCCTCTGCTAAGTGTGTTTGCTCATGATGAGCCATACAAGAAGTAAAGACAATGGCCCCAAAGAAGGAGGTTCCTGCAAAGAAAGCGACCAGTGAATAGAAGAACAAGCCTGTTGTCAGTGCCACCACTGACATCACACCTTCATCCCTTTTCCAGAAATACAACATACCTTGTACACCCTCCTTTAGGCAGGAAGAGGATGAGAGGAAGATCCCCCTGGATCAATAGTACCACCACGAAAACTGAGGACTTTGTCTTTCAGTGCTGCAGTGACCGCTCTCAATTAGTGCAATGAGTTTCAAATCAATTTCTCTAAGCAACAAAGTGAATCTTCGTAGGAAAGAAATCATGAAGCTGAAACAGCCTGGAACAACAGGAACCACAGACTGCAACATCCATTCCTCCAGAAGTAGGAACGAGCAGGAAGTTGAACATCCTGCAAAGGGGGATGTTGTTGTGACTGCTCTTCCATAGGGCAAATCAGCTTCACAATCTCTGGCTAGGAAAATACAAATATCACTCCCCCACCTTCTCTCTTGAAATGGATTTGACCCCAACCAAGACTTGCCATGAAAGATAAGGGAAAAGAAGGAAGGATCCCAAAATCATTGGAAGTGAGGAAGATATTGACCCAGTGATTGTGCATGCGGAGAGTGCCACAAATGAAGTATAGGTAACTTCTATTCAACCTGCTCTGAGTCATGTAGCTCCACCAATATTGCAAACACAAGGAGTTGATGGATGGAGCACTGAAACTTTTCAGACACTCACCCCTAGTCACAGATCTGGGTTGAATCCATCATCGTTCTTTAGTTCACTTCACCACTCCAGTTCAGACCCAGCTATATGCAAATCAGTCTTGACCCTGTGCCTCATGGGAACAGTCCAGCCCGAACTGCCAAGCCAGGTCTCCCTGGACCAGAAATAAGCATCCTGAGACCAGTTTTGGGGTAACTCCTCTCATCAGCCAGGCTAGCTTGAATCCAGCGGCAAAGTGAGCAACTGACCCATGTCTATGCATACCCTGCCAACATAGGGTAGAATAGAGCAAACCCATGGAGATGATGGACGGAGCACTAAAACTTTCCAGACACTCTCCCACAGTCACAGATCTGGTTTAAATCCATCATCGTTCTTTAGCTTACTTCGCCACCCCAGTGCAGACCCAGCTATATGCAAATCAGTCTTGACCCTGTGCCTCATGGGACCAGTCCAGCCCTAACTGCCACGCCAGGTCTTCCCTGGACCAGAACCAAGCGGCCTGGGACCGGTTTCGGGTTAACACCCCTCATCAGCCAGGCTAGCTTGAATCCAGTAGCAAAGTGAGCAAGGGACCCATGTCTGGGTATACCCTGCCAACTTAGAGCGAGCAAAGCAAACACAAGAAGATGATGGACGGAGCACTGAAACTTTTCAGACACTCACCCCCAGTCACAGATGTAGGTTAAATCCATCATTGTTCTTTAGCACACTTCTCCACCCCAGTTCAGACCCAGCTATAGGCAAATCAGTCTTAACCCTGTGCCTCATGGGAACAATCCAGTCCGAACTGCCAAGCCAGGTCTTTCCTGGACCAGAACCAATCATCCTGGTTGTTTCCTAGTGTTTGATCTTTTTAAGATCCCAAAAACCTACAGCACCACTATACGTACCGCATTCACAGCCCATCCTAGTGAAAGGCAAACAAAACAGCATACTTCTACTTCAACATGTTCTTCAGGCTTTGATACAATAAGAAAGCTCAACTCCCCAGTTTACAACTTCTATAAACTCAGGCTACATGAGAAGCACATTGCAGGATGCTCAGTTTGTCACAAAACTTTAGTTGCAGTAAGCCATGTAGACATTATGGTACTAGGGCCAACTGGCCCAACTGAAAAATCAACATACAATCATGTGGGAAGGGCACTTCAGAAATACAACTGCTGGTGAGAGAGAAACATTGAATCTTGTCATTTTCTTTTTGCATTCTACAGGCCTTCCCTTCCGCAATAAAGCTCCATGGTGCTACTGCCCTGTACCCAAGATGAACAAAGCCGGAAGAAGGCAGTTGCACCATTCATTGATATACAATATCATTTTTCTTTTATTATGACTATTTTGTACTATGTTGGTTCCATCGCTATTTTACATTTTTAAGTCTAGGAAATGATTAGCTAAATTGGGAGTCCGGGTGCTGGAAGACTGGTTGAATTTTGCAACAGAACTATCATCTTCCTTCCGAGACAGATAGGATGTGTTCATAGATTTGGTAAATGTTGCATTTGTCTAGTTCTAATTTTTCCCTAATTCCCCCTGTCCATCCATTCATTAGATCCCTCATCTTCTTCCCCAAGTTGTGTAAGCTGTTGTGCTGTTAATTCCCACGATTAACTGATCTCACACTGTGTGGGTTGGATGTGCTTATAGGTACACCACTTGTTACACGAGGAGATTACCAACTATTGCAAATTTTATTTTCACATGCCACACCTCCAAACCAGGTAAGATAGGGGCATCATAGGGCAGAGTATAAATTACAACAACAGTTTGTCAAGAAGTGGTAGTGTGCACATTTTGTCCACTATATATGCCCCATAGATTCGACAAAATTAACCTTCTTAAGAGACATTTACTCAAAGCTTTATTATTATTCCTGACTTTCAAGGGAACTACTTACTAGCAAACCTCTTTTTAGGACTCTACTGATTTTCTCAGACTGCTACGTTACAGTTATACTCATGATGTGACAACCCCTTGGGCATACTCAGAAGTCCCATGCCTGTCAATCCAGCCAAAGTGATTATGCCAGCTCTCACTTTGCCATCTATACAGAAGACCCACAACTGCTAATCCTGCCACCGTGGGCATGTTTGCTGTTGCTGTGCAATCCTTACAGAAGCCTTGAAAAAGCCTCAGGCAAGCAAGCAATAGGGGCAAAACAAATATTGGCTGTTCAGATGTGTCATTGTGGCTCTTTATTATGCTAGCAGGCTATTTCTCCAGGCTTTTTTCAAAAGGTTTTTATTGAGTTTTCTAGAATAAAACAAAGCAAAACAAAAGAAAAGGAGAGTGTGACAATGCATTTTAACTGAATACATAATGTTCAGACAACATGAACAGAATCCGATGGCCATCTGTAAATTCATACATCAGAAAGAAGCAAAATGTGAGACCAACATACATAGCACTCCAATAGTAATACAGAATAGAAATACAAAATAGAAACACAAAAAAGAAAGAGGAAGGAAATTATGGAGTGGTTCACTGAAGGACCTCTTGCCGATGATTATGTATGGCTCTAACGGTCGAGTATAGGGAAATTAGGGTCATAAAATAGTATGTTTACAAGTGACGAACATGTACAGCTGTTTGAGTAATCCATATTTCGTGATAATAAGGGTACAGAGTGGGTCCACAGAATATAGGGATCTGATGATAGAAAGTTAACCCAATGTCTGGGACCAGAGATGACATCCGCCCAGCGCATAAAGAGGAAAGCAGACCATGATCCATGAGGGATCAGGGATGTTTTTTCATAGAGAAGTAGGTGTCCAAAGATGTCCATACCCTGTTGTTTTGGTGTTTTCAAGGGAATTCTGAACAGAGATATTATCTGCACCTCTTAAGAAGGAGATACATTTGAGCCAGGCCTTAAAGGAGGAGGCAGACATATTTTTCTGGTTGCCCAATATCGATTTACACGTAGACGTCTGTAATATTTCCACTAGGAGTCTATCATTCTGGGATTGGATGTGGGGGGTCTAGAAAACTTTGATCCAGTGAAGGAAATTCCTTACTAAGACGGGCTCCACAGATAGTGTGGATAAAGTTAAGCACACTGTCCCAAAAGGAGGAGCCCTTACTGCAGTAAAATAGAACATGGCAGAGGTCCCTGGTAGCTGCATTACAGTTCCAACATAAGGAGTTAACTTTAAGAGACATTTTGTGGAGTCGAGACGGAATCCAAACACAGGTAAACAAATTTATTGTGTATGGTTAATCAAAACCTTTACAATATTGCAAGTATTAAAAATTAGTTCAAACTGTATTTAAAATAAAAAGTGCTGTTACATTCTGTAAAGTCCTTAAACTTTGAAAGAAAAAGGAAAGAAAGAAAAGATAAGAAGCAAATATTGCTTAGTCAATGTTCTTGGCCGTTAATTGTGGTTCATGCCTTCTGTTTAGTGCCATTGGTCACAATTTGTTCGGTTTTCTGTATTAGAACGGTCACCTTCTGTAAAAATCTGGTGGCTCTGCAAGCTGTCTGCAACTGGTCACTGTTCAGTGCGAACATGACTGCGGGCCGACATGATCTGATTTGGGATAAACGAAATATATACAATAAGTAATGACGTCTCAGGTTGGCCAAAGATGGACAGATGCACAGTATATGAGTCAATGTTTCATCTGATTGGCCATGAGTCTACAGAGTGATGTCGGCCATGATTGCTTCCATGCAGGGGTTTGATCTTTTGAAATGTAGGTTCCCATCTGGACTCTTAGGAGCGTTTGTTGAACGGCTGGGGTTATATGGGTGACTAAATAAGGTTGCGGTGCACATTTCTCATACGAACCGAGCACCATCCAGCCATGTTTTTTCTTTGCTAAGGCGGCTTTGTCTGTCGTCCAGGATTTTAATTTTGCTGCACTGTTGACTACTTTTTTAAAAGCCGCAAATGTGTGGTTGCTGTTCCATACATCACGCATATTGAGATTTGTCAGTGCTTCTTTAAGTGCTAATTTCCAAGGTTTTCTTGCATTTGTTTGGTGGTTTATTTCGGACCAGCAAAAAGCCATCAGCGTATCCTATTGTGCTGCTCTTAGTTTCCAACTCAATTTCAGGAGGGCAGCTTGTCTGACTTGTTGCTGATTTAGTAACCCAAATTCGAGTCGTACTTGCGCTTGAGATGCAAACCTCGGGATCTGAAAGATGTATTTAAACAGCTCTGACTGTTGTAAGTTCAGAAAGTTTGCGTCTTTGCCTCTATATAGTTCGGAGCCATACGTAAGGGATGGTAAAAACTTCGCCGCAATCACCTTCAGCAGGTGTGAGTTGGATGGACATTTCAGGTTTGTTTTTATTAAGTTTAAAGCGAACCGAAGTTTATTAGACTGGGCTTTCCTGTGCTGTTGTTGTTCTTTTAATGTCCACCTTGAATCAACGACTACTCCCAGGTACTTGTAGGAAAGGCTTTGCTGTATGGTGTTACCTGCTGTGTGCCATTGGAATGATTTCCACCCTGACCGAGATCCAAAGCAGACGATCTTCGTTTTGTTGTAGTTAAATAACAGTCCGTGCGCACTGATGTATTCATGCAGCCTTACGATGAAGCGTTGTAGACCCACTGGGGTCTGGCTGCAAAGTACGATGTCATCTGAGTACTGTATACTCCTTATTTTGTATTGCGCCAACTTCGGGGGATCTGTTTCTGTCTCGGAGATGTACTTATCAAGGTCGGCAGTAAAGATATTAAAAAGGGTCGGGCCAGTACGCATCCCTGCTTCAGGCCCACATGGGTGGGGATTTTTGCTGTTGTTCTGTCACCATTGCCTATTTTTATTTTGACCCAGGTTGATGTGTATACGTTTACAATGGCCGTTAGCAGCTTCGATGGTGTCCCCCAATTGGCCATCTTTTGCCATAAGATCTCCCTTGGGACTGTGTCGAATGCCGCTTTTAGGTCGACAAAACAGGTATACAGTTTTGTTGACTTTGCCTTAGCTCTGTCGACAAGGAGGTTTAATGCAAGCAGATTACATGACGTGTTGGTTCCGGGCCTGAACCCTGTCTGGGTGATTGGGAGAATCTTATTCGATGTGACCCAGTGTTCCAGTGCTTTCAGGAGATTAGATGCGTATATTTTGGCTTCCACGTCGATGAGGGCTGTCATCCTGTAATTGGATGGGTCAGTTCTTGCCCCTGCTTTGAAGATTGGATGCAAAATGCTCCCTCTCCATGATGGAGGTATGCTTCCTGTTTGAAAGGCATGGTTGAATACTGGGGTAAGATATTCAGCCCAGAATGATTGGTCATGTTTGAACAGCCCGTTTGGCAAACCGTTTGGGCCTGGTGCGCCCTCAGTTTTTTAGGGCCATTTGTACCTGGAATGGAGTGACCCAATTTTTGTCAAAGTTTTGGTCCGCTTCATGCCTTTCGTACTGTTTGTTGGATAGTTGGTCTGATTTCCTTGCTTGGAGATTGTTCTTTTGAGTTTGCTCTAAGTGCCGGGTCCAGTCTTCTTGTAATATGTTTGCATTGAAGGCCTGGGCTGCTCCGTTTGCCACTTTATTAATTTCTGCCCAAAATTTCCTATTATTATTCGACTTACTGGATTCTAGTAGTTTTTTCCAAATTAGTGTGTGGTGTCTTAATTTTTCTGTCCAAACGTCTTTTTTGTATTTTTCCCTTAAGTTTGCCTTAAGTTGTGAATTTGACGCTTGGTGTCATCGCACTTTAGCTTGTCTTCTCCTAATAACTTTCTGATTTCTCGATTTAGTATCCTTTTGTTACTCGCTATTGAGCCCAGGAGCGCCTGGTGAGTTTTACTTGCGTTCCTTTTATTACCATGAGTTTGATGGTCAAAGCTTTCTGTTAGGCTTAAGATCATCTTTTCCCAGTTGCGCTGATATTCTGACGGGCTTGTCCCTGTGGTTTCTTTGTGCACCTTTTTCGCATGTTTCATGATTTCATCGATGTTCTTTCCATTCCATTGCAGTCGTTTTAGATTGTAGAGGCTCGGAGGTTCGCTCAGAGCTTTGCATGTTGGTGCCCTTGTATGTCGGTAGCTGAGCTCGATTGACTGCAGGCTGTGGTCGCTCTCCAATTTGTGGATTATACTAAAGGCAACGATTGATTCTAGTGCCTCTAGATCCACTATGGTGTAATCTAGTACCGCTTGTGCCTGTTTGGTGATTCTGGTCGAGGATGCTGGTTGATCTTGCGGAAATCGGCCGTTCAAAGGCATCATTCCAATGTCGGCGAACATTTGAGCGCACGTCTGGCCATGCTTGTCCTTTTTTGATGGCTTGTTATTAATGGTGGAATGGGTTTGCCCATCTCCTTGTTTAGTACGATGTTCTGTGCGTTGTCCTTTTGTAGTAAGAACATGTTCAGATCACCTGACATAATCAGTCCTGCCAATGGGTAAATAAGTTGTAGGGATTTAAGAAGTGCTTTCAGGGTCAGGATTTTCTCTGATTTGTTCTTACGGTCCGGTTTATGTAGATGTTACAGATGATCAATGACCTTGCCTCTTGTTCACCCTGTAGTCCTGGACTTAAGTCTGGGGGTGGCTCGATTCTAATGCACTGAATCCATGTTTGTCCCGAGTCGATGGTGACGTAGGACCAGGGGATGCTGGTGTTCAAATATATCGATAGGCCTCCGGCGGCCCTGCCTAGAAGGCCTCTTTTAGTGGCGTGTGTTGTTGGATTTCTTTGAAACCATCTATAGGATCAGATGTAGTCGACCAGGTTTCTTGGAGTAGAATGATATAATTTTTTTTAAGAATTCTAGTAGATCTGCGTCGTTTGTTTTGCCACCCAGTCCGTTTAAGTTCCATGAACATATTTTCAAGATCGATGTTCATGCTTCCTCCGTCATGTGAGCATGGGGGCTTGGCGTTGTTAATGTTATTTTCCGGGTCTCGCTAACTCCTCCTGACGACCCTTGGTGGGTGATGCGTATGTTGGTCCATCTTCCTCTAATGCTATCTGAGCGACCTACTGCACCCCGAAGAATTCCACCTTCCGGTTGACTACTTTCATCTGCGATCAGCGATAACGGGGCAGGGTATTTTTCTACCTCTACTGGTCTGATTTCAATTCCCCATTTTGCTAATTTTTCTCTTTGTAGCCAGAATTCTTTGGCGGTGGTGGGGTCCTTGCATGTGATCTCTGTCATTTCTCTCCCAACAACATTCGGTATTGGCTTGAATTTGATGCTTTCTATGTAGGTTGAATCCACGTATCTCAATGTTTCGATCAAATTGGTTAGTTTTAAGATAGCGCTCCGATTAAGAATGTCGTGCTTCCCCCTTGAGATGTTGAGAGGAGTGATTTCGTGTTTTAATGAGCCTGGAGGGTAAGTTGAATCTGTCTCTGTTTTGTGGTCCGAAAACTTAGTTTGAGTATTTTTTTGGGTGTCTTGTCTTGGTGGCCCTATTTTGAGAAGGTGGGGTATGGGCTCGGTGTTGCTTGCGAGCTGATGAAATTTAGGGGCCTCTAGGCCTTGAAAGGGAACACCTAGTGGAAGCTCGTTTGTCAAGGAGTTTTCTTTTTGCACCTTGTCCATTTTTGAGAAATAGTGCACAATGCTTTTTTGTTCCACTTGTGGCTTCTGTGCCTGTGAGCAAACATCCGAATGCTTGATTGTGTGCCGTTTGTCTGCTAGGGTGATTGGTTGCTATAACTGTCTGAGCTTGGGATACGTTTGTGGGATCCCGTCGTAAGTCTTCTTTCTCTTCATGATCCTTCATGCTTGGATCTTTGTCCTTTGATGCTGACAATGTTGTTACTAAGGTCAGATCTGTCTTTAGATTTCTGGCCGTTGAGGGATCTTGTTCAAAGTGCCCGATGTGCAACGCTATTGTTTTTTTGGCTTGATATTTTTTTTGTCTGGCTTTCCTCATTCTCTTCCGTTCTCATTTTGTTAAGTGATTAGATTGTTTTTGTTGCCCGTTAGTTGGTGTGCCGGAAAGTTCTTTCCCGGAGATGACTGGATCGTCCAACCCTGATTGGTGGGCTATAGTGTTTTCAGGAGTTTGTATCTGAACTGTTGATGCTTGCTTAGTTGGGCTGGCTTCCAGTGGGTCCACTTTTGTGTTCTCGCTAGTTGACGTGTCACCATTGACTGAGCTTATCGAGTACTCATGAGGGGTTTCCATGCTGGAGGTTTCAATGATTTTTTGACGCTCCTTTGTGCTGATTTGGACTTCCGCCAAGATGTCAGTTAGGATGGTTGGTAGCCCTTTCAATAGGTTCATTGTTTCGAAGCACTGGCATTTGTGATACATTGTGTGCGGGTCTTTCTGTACCCGTTCTACCAGGGAATTTAGCTCCAATATCTTTCTATCTATGCCCGCCACGTGAGATGCAAGGATTTGTAGGAGGTCTATTTGTGATTCCAATTTATCGGAATGTTGAATTAGAGCTGAGGAGATGGTTTCCATGATACTTATGAAAGGCGGCCACAACGGGGCCTGTGCAGGAGAAAAATTGGTAGTATCATAGCGGCTGGTTTGGGGACTTGTCCCAGCCTTGTCCCCTGGTTTGGTCCGAGCTGAGACTCGTTGGTCTCCACCCTGGCGGGTTCCTGTTAAAGGGGTTTGATTTTCCATTTTTTTCCAATGTTCATGGCCCTTTGGGGATGTTGTTTTGATGGGTAAAGAAATGGTATAATGAAGGGGAAATAGCCCCGACGGGCCATACGATGGTTGGTTATTTGCCACGTGGAGAGATAATAGGCTACTTTCACTTAAGCGGTCGAGTGTTTCTGTGCCAAAAGGGCATTTAGGTGTAGTTTCATCCTTTGATGGCGCCTCTTCGCTTAAAGATCCTTTCAAGTGATTGTGAGCATTCACTTTCGTTGGTTCCCCTTGTAGCCATTTTGCGGACTCTTTTGAAATAATTTCATCCTTTGAAGAGGCCCCTACACTTGATGGTCCCTTCGGGTATGTGTGGATGTTGGTATTTATCTGTCCCCCTTGTTGCAGCTTCGTCGTTTCTTTGTCTGTGGGGTCCTTATCCGGTTTGTGCGTGGTGTCGATTCTTGGGGCTAGCGAATTGTCAGCCACATGGTCCTTGTTTGATTTGTCCTTAACAACCATATTTGGTGCTGGTAAATAGTCTGCCACATTTTCACCCGCGTGGTCGAAAGCCATCGAGCCGAAGTATGAGCCCAAGCTTAAGGATCGGCGCATTTCTAACGCTTTCGGTGTTTTCGCGCGCAGGGTTTCTGTGTCTGTCTCGGCTTGGTCGTTATTTGCCGCTTCCCTTGTGTTTATTTGTACTTGCACCGTTAATTTGTTAGCCATTTTGGTTAGAGTTTTCAGTGGACTTCGAGTAATCTCACATGATGAGTCGGTCCGAGGAAGCTTAGATTTTGAAAACGAGCCTGCTGACTGGAACTTTCTTTTGGTGCTGATGCCGGATTGTGAATGGTGTGCTTGCAGTACTGAGGTCGCCGGTGATGCAGGTGAGATGAGAAAGTCTGTGATCTTGTGGTTTTTGAGTCCTAAGATTGGCTGTTGCATCGTACGGGTGGGGGTCCTGACAATTGTGTCTTGGACGTTAGTTGAGTCTGCGTCCTGGATGTCGTTTTTTCTTTCACTTGTATTGCTACTATTCTGTATGTTTCTTTTTCTCCGGTTGTTTGTGGGGTCTGTTCTAATTTTCCCAGATCTCATCCTGAGAATGGAGTGCTGATGTTTTAAAAAAGTCCTGCACCCTTTCCCTTTGTCCTCCTCAACCCCACCCCAGCCCCACCTGCCAACCGCGTTACGTTAGCGGTTATTGAACTCAGTTGGGGAAAACGTTTTTAATTGGAAGTTGTTTTGGACCAGTGGGCTAATAGATTACTGGGTGAGTAGGGTGTGTGCACTCTTTGTGCGCACTTTCTTAGTCTGGTATTACTTGTTGCTCCCTCTTGTGCGGCGGATGCTGTATGAAACCTGAACGAAAGTAAGGCATTGTGGACTTGGGGAACGTGCGGACCGGAATAACAGGCGGGGAGGCCGAATATAGTGAGCTATGTCTCTGGTTTTATTGCAACAGATGGATGGAAATACAAAGTCACTGTGCAGTTAGGGATGGTGGACTTGGTTGATGACCCGGTTCGGTGAGGAGGATCTTGGATCAGGTGTTGCTTCCCGCTTTTTCCTTTCGTCTCCTCGGGATGGCGCTGGGGCTCCACGGAGGCTTGAAGAAAGGGAGAGAAGCGTAAGGGCTTTAGTCCGTGAAACACAGTCGGAATGCTGCCACCTACACCCGGGTGTGAGACGGTAGGAAAGAGGACGGTGAGGGAGGGACGGAAACGGGGTTTGGATGAGACCAGGAAGAGACGGGAGGGAAGAGAGGTGCCCGGTGCTGGGTAGTGAATGGGCTCTATACAGCGTGCGTGAAACAGGGGATATTAATATATATACAGTGACTCGGTGCTCGTGAATCCTACGGTATTTACAACTATCTATATACAATTCTATGTACAGGGGCACTGAGAAAGGGTGACGTGTACTCACGTGTCCCGCCGCAACTCTCGTCCGAGTTGCGGCCGCTCTCCAGCTTCCTCCTGAGGACGCCACCAGTCCTCCGTCCAGACGTCCTCGTCCTCCTCCTCGCTTCGCTCTAGCCGTGCTGTGCCGCTCTCTGTCGGGGGTTCGTCGCTCTCCGCTGCCTCCTGCCACGAGTCGGTTGCTCCGAACGCCTTTCCTTTCTCCCCAGGGCTTTTTCTATCTTCCGGCTGGTCGACAGCTCGTCCACTTCCGGGGTCAGGGGCGGGCGCTTCCGGGTCGAAAGAGGTCGTCCTGTTTCCGCTTCCGGGATCGCTGGTGAGGGTTTCCGGTTCTTCGCGTTCAGGGTTCGGCACCTGCAGGGGATGAGAAAGAGAGGGTGTCCTGGGTGACCGGGACGTTAACTGGCCAAGCGAGGGAGGCAGGAGTTCCCCGCTCGGACACCGCCGGAAAGAGGTAGGCGCAGCCGCCGTTCCACAGGCATACAATCACTATCACCGTCACTTATGGAGATGAAGGTCTTATAGGAGTTATTTGATGGAAATGGGGCTTCCTCTCAACCCCTGTGGTCCCCCTTAAGTCCCCTATGTAATGGCACTACTGGCCCCTGCTCAGCTGCTCTTGATCCTCGTTTTCCTGGAGCTCTGCAGGATTGGCGGCTCCTGGGTTCTCCCTGCCTGCTGCTCCAGAACTCGCCGTGCAGAGTTCAATCTGGTCAAGCCTGTTTTGCCTCGGGCGGCGCTGCTCTGCGAGTGAAGGTCTGGCGGCGCTGGCTCTCTCTAAGCAGGCTCTTGACAGGCGCTGTATGCTGTATGCTCTGCAGCTGTGGCTACACACTCGTTCTCCCGCTGTTTAAACTGCCTGCCTGCCTCCCCTGCCTCCCCTGCTACTCTACGGCAGGGGGATTAGCGGAGCGAGTGGAGGTCAGGCTGGAACAGACTTGCGCCCTTTTCAAGGGTGTTTCTCAAGCATGAGAAGCTGGATGTGGGTTGCCGGTTGCGGGTTGCAGGTACAGGTTGCAGGTACTGAAGGACTGGGTTTTTCTAAGACCCAGCGGTGCCAGGGATAACACCTGAAACCTTCGCGGGTTACCTGTTCCGGCGTACAAATGACAGAGACACGGGACACTTCCTTCGGCGTCAAAGATTCGAGGTTTATTTACTGCAGGGAACACAGAAGTCACGAGAAGTACATAACATGTAGGTTCACGGAGACTGCTTCAAATTGTATCTGTGGATCGCTCCTTTTATACAGTTTTTCGTCATAAGATAACATGGCAAACAAAAGGTTACAACCCAGTTCCTATAGTAAATTTCATAGGGGGTCGCTTTCATGTATTCATGGCCCGGAACATAATTACAGTAGCATTTGTCGGTTCCCAACTGTAAAAGTACATCTTCCCACCATTAGTGCATTCCGTTCAGCTGTAAACAAATCAAGGAAGAGTCAGAAACAGGTGCAGAGGAAGACGAGGATAGCGAACAGATCGAAAAGAGTGTAAAGGGGGTGGTATCAAGAAACACGATTGCAGGGATCAAAGGGGGCATGCCTAATGAATGCACAACTGAGACAATAGACCGGCACGGCAAGATGAGCCTCGAGCGGGGCCATCTGCCTTACAGTGTCATCCCCCTCGTCATAAAGACACCCTCAAAGGAACACGTGTCTTCAGCAAGAGTTTGGGAATCCCAGGGTCACGGAGCGGACAGTGTCCGTTCGCTGGCTACTTGAGGGCAAGAAACAAAATGGATGCCGTATCTAAAATGGAACCCGTGGGTTCAGATGAAGAAACCCATAAAACAGATGAACGGTTTAGGCTAGCACAGCGAAAATGCGTACACCTACTAAACTCGTCATTTGCGGTTCATAGATACCAGACTCGACCATATTCGGGTGAGTCGAAAACACCACTTACAATTGTCACGGAACATCAGACGATCCTTTTGCCCTCATGTAGGCAAGCACTAGTCGTAATCAGAATCGATCTCGATATTCATCAGATCATCCAGATGTTGCTGCAACATTATTCTATCCATCAGTGCTTCCTTGGTAACAGGTGGCCGTCTTATACACGTCGTAGCACAGAGACCACATAAGGCAGGACCACACTGCACACAAAGACAACACGTGAACAGAAATGCTACAACAACCCCGATGATCATCAGAATTTTCCATCCCCACGTCGACATCAGGCCCCAAAACCACCCTAGTAGCGTCCAATCCCCTACGTCCACGTGTATGGACTCGGAGATCTTATGCAACTTCGAGATGGCTTGATAGACAGTTGGAGCGTTGTCAGGAATAAAAATGCAGCAACTCGAATGGATCACCTTACATACTCCACCTCTATCTGCAAGGACAACGTCTAAAACCATACGATTTTGTAACGTCATAAGCCTGTCCGCCTGAAGCTCTGCTGTAATGTTGCCAAGGGCACTTGCAGTGATATTAGCGGTCGATTCCACCACTCGAGTCAACTGTCTCAGGTTCCTACTATTGATCATAGGTCCCCAAAACGGCAAGAAACCCTTAAAGAAGTCTCCTGCTTCTTGACCGGCAGTGTCCTCTTCGCTAATCACGCCTCTCACAACTCTGGTCTTGTGATAATCCGACCCAACAGTAAAGGTCGGCGGCAACAAATTCGCAATATAACATGTGCCTGAGAAGTCACGAGGCAACCATGTATATGCGCGGTCATAGCAGACAAAATAAGTACCCTTGGCAGTCAGAAGAATCGGGGAAGAGAGCATCGGTAAAACATACGTTTCAGTACAGGCACTCCTCCCGAGCTGAGCTCGCGGACTTCGGCCAAGACCTTTCAGACAGAAATTACCGAGATGGGGTACGATCCAGATCGGAGACGAGCTTTTAAGCTGCCGATCACCCACTGACATGCTATACTCAGCCTCACTCAGATCTCTGTATGCTCGCACCTCTTCCTCTGGGATAAGCGATACGTCAAAGATATCCCTATCTAAATCGGCAATCGCTCTTGCCAAAGGCTTGTGGTACGGGCCAGGACCATGATCTGCAGTGCGTGGCTCTCGATGGGGGTAGGAATCTAGTGCACTACGAAACATTGGTTGAAATGCTCGCGCTGAACCCTGGGAACTGTAAGGAAGGACCAAGTACGGAATTCCCCTATCGGTGGAATGTGGCATTAACCCACACACCCAACAGTTGGTAGTGTTCATCACCAACTGATGCTGATGAAGGAGCTGAACGAAGGAATTGTTCATAAATTCCGCACGTCTAACCTGCTCATGTTAGGGTAAGATGTGAAAAGAATGAGGAGAAACAGTGGAAGTAGGTTTTGGTTCAGAGGAAGGGGTAGGCGAGGCAGAAGGCAATAGTGATTGTATCGCATAATACACTCCACCCACCAGTAATGAGGAAACAGTTAGGAACAGTAGGAACACCTGAAACATAAAGCATTTAGTGCGTACAATCCTATGCAATTCGGATCTTTGCTCTTGAGTCTTCTCCACTTCCAACAACTTTGAGAAAGCCATCCTCTAAAACCGTCCGCAACGTTCTTGACGCACTTCGTTCTGTGTAGCAATAGTCAATCCCCAGGAGTTCCTAGGAATCGACGGTCTCCAACCTAGTGTCAGGACCTAGTAAACAGAAGGAAGTACCCGCACGGCCCTACGGTCCACCCGGATGTAAGGTTCTTTTAATTAAACAATATATACAAAATCTCCTAGCTGTGGAAACAAACACACATGTGCGGAAAAGAACTCAGAATTCAAACGGAAAACCACAGTTGTTCAAAAATGTTCAGAGTGATAATGGAGTAATGTGGATTTCAAAAAGGAAAAAGCAAAAATAATTTTATTAGTCTCTAGTATTGGAACGAAGAAAATATCTGCTTCTTCCAGGACGAGTCTGCTCTTGAAACAATTGGTCGGATGATGAAACAGAGTCCTGTCGGTCAGACGATAGTTCAAACCTTGAATTCTCCAATGACAAAGGTTCAACAGTGTTGTCTGGCTGCACTGAAGTGTCTCCCACAGGCTGAGCGTCACTGAACGGCACAAAGTTCGGCAAAGCCTCGGTTCCAGATGAGGCGATGCCTGTCCTCACCCACGAGTCCGCTGGTAAAGGTATCGGTACCTTTTTGGTGTGGGTGGCGTGCACCCAATGCTTGCGGCCCTCCAAACGAACAGCAGTTCTCGTGGTGAGCAGCACTTGGAAGGGTCCAATGAACCTCGGCTCAAGCTTTCGCTTTCGGCCAAAATTCCTGGTGACCACCCAGTCCCCGGGTTGGAGCTGGTGGCCTGGACCCTCCGTCTGCGCCGGCAGTGCTTCAAAGACCTGTTGATGAATTAACCTCAGTTTAGCAGTCAGATCATGAAGGTAATCAATCAGCATTGGATACTCAAGATTCGTGAATGCATTGGGTCTAGGAACCCCCCAAATATTTGCAGGATGGCCGAACACAATCTCATATGGGCTAAGCCCTACTCGAGAGTGTACAGTCGCCCTAGTTGACAGAAGAGCCAGGGGCAAAGCGTCAGGCTTGCAGTTTCCACAACCGTACTCAACGTTACCACAGCATGCGTAGTCGTCACATCACCATTCGGCAACTTAAAACACGAACCGTCCACATGCAAAGTACCATCAGGTTCTTTCAATGGAGTGTTTTTTAGGTCAACACGACCCTTCCTTTCTTCCTCAGTTCGTAAATAACAATCGTGTGGTGGTACCTCGTCTGATTCCATATTGATTGGCAACAAAGTCGCCGGGTTTAGACATTGCAGCGCTTTATTTGAATGTGACTTGCCAAAAGCGTCAACTCATAACCAGACAACCTTGCACTCGTCAAGTGTTGGGTTTTCGTACGATTCAAGAGAGTATCAACTGCATGCGGAACCATCACCGTAAGCATATTATCCATGACCAATCCTGCAGATTGTCGGATGGACACCGCAGCTGCCGCTGTCGCTCTTAGCCAACTCGGCAATGCTCTAGCTACCGGGTCCAAGGTCGAGGAAAAATATGCACATGGACGCTGCTTACCGCCAAATTGCTGCGTCAAAACACTCAACGCACAACCTTCCCTCTCGTGAACGTATAGTGTGAACGGCTTACTGTAGTCAGGAGTACCTAACACAGGGGCCGAACACAACGCATCACGCAGTTCAGAAAAACTTTTCTGACATTCTTCGGTCCATGGTAAAGGAGATGGAACATCCTTGCACGTGAGGGCTACCAATGGTTTCGCTAGCAATGAAAAAATTGGAATCCATTGCCTGCAGTATGACGTGATACCTAAAAAGGCACGCACATCTCTCTGAGTTGTTGGCACAGTCATTCGAGCGATCGCTGCAATTCTCTCTGGGGTCAACCGTCTTCCCTCCTTTGACAATAAGTGACCTAGATAGGTGACTTCTTGGCAACAATATTGCAATTTAGAAGGTGACACCTTGTGATGTAAGTCACAGAGATGTTGCAACAAAGACACCGTAGCAGTTTTGCAAATGTCTCGTGCGTCCGCAGCCACCAATAAGTCATCGACATATTGGATCAAGGTCGCACCAGCCGGTAACACAAACGCATCAAGTTGACTCTTCAGGGCTTGGCTGTATATCGATGGACTCTCACAATAGCCCTGAGGAGCGCGTTTAAACCTAAAACTGCGGCCACCTAAAGAGAAACCGAACAAATCCCTGCTTTCCTCAGCAATCGGAATGCTAAAGAAAGCATTCTTCAAATCGATCACTGAGAACCAGGACGCAGATGCTGGAATCAGAGTCAGTAAAGCCGTAATGTCAGGCACCACAGGGAACTGAGGAACCACAATTTTGTTCACCTCCCGTAAATCAATGACAAAACGATAAGCAGGAGGCTTAGATGGATCAGTGCGTTTCAAAATGGGTAGCACAGGACTATTACACATGTTTCCCCGTGTCTCCTCGATAACATCTTTCTCGATCAAGTCATAAATGATCGCTAACAACGCTCGCTCACCATCAAGGGAGATACGATACTGGGGAATACGTGGTAATCGCACATTCGATTTCAATTGGACAACATAAGGGGAGATGTCAAGCAGGCCCACGTCATTGGGACCTGTTGCCCACAAAGATGCAGGAAGAGAACTCAATTCTGGTGGGAGCTTATCAATGGACAAGTACATAGGAGAGATTACTCTCTCACCCAATGTAAGCTTCACTCCCGCAGGAGAACAATAGAAAGTCGCATACAAACGTTTCAGCAAATCCAGACCCAAAAGATTTTCACCACAACCAGTAGTTAAAATCAAAGGAGCTTGCAGCTCACGAGGCCCAATTGTGAGGGGCAAAGGGCGAGAAACCGGATTGCTAACAGGGGCGCCGGAGAATCCCACGGAAACATTTGTTAAGCCAGACAAAGGTGCGCCAGGGAGTTTCAAATGCATGATGGAACTTTTCGCTGCACCAGTGTCCAACAGAAAAGGCTCAACTACGCCCGAGGTGGCAACAGCGACGTAAGGCCCTCTCTGATCAACCGGAACTGATACTACTCCCTCTCCTTGTCTATGGCTGTCCTAGTAATTACCGTCGTCAGTACCCTGATCGACGTAATAATCGTCCACATTGTATTGTGCGGATCTACCTGATGATGAACCACGCTGATCAAAACAATTATTGGAATCAGAGGAATTATTAGAACGCTCATTTTGATTCTGAGTAACACCACGACCTCTACCTCGTGAAGCCTGTTGAGGACCACTACGGCCTCCTCTAGATGAATTGCCACTATTTTGATCGCGCAAAACCGGACAATCAAATTTCAGATGACCCTCACCTCTACAATAGGCACACTGATTGTACCCAAGCATAGATCTCTGCGAAGGATAGTCATTTCGCGACTGTGACCTAGCGGGCTGTGATTGCGATCTATTCCGCTGCTGAGAATCATTTTGATTCGAGCGCGGAGGATATGCTTGTTGCAACAAAACTTTCGTTTTGAGCTCTTTCGTCTTTTTGTCTGCACGATCTTTTTCCTCTTTCTCTCTATTTTCATAATATTGGGCCGTAGCCAATATCTGGGTAGAAGTAGAAACAGCCCACGCACTCTCTGAATTCCTTAATTTATTGCTAAGGTCAGGTAACAAATTCGACACAAATTTATCCACAAACAATCTCTGGCCTCCCTCAGTGCCCATATCCTGACCACTATGATCGATGAATGCCTCCTCAAATCTCGTAAAGAAATCGGAGACACTCTCGTCCTTCTTTTGCTTACAAGCAGACAATTTGTCCCAGTTAACTTTCATTGCTGGCATAAGTGTCTTCATAAGGGTAATAATTCTCTGAGGCAAAGCCGTAATTAACTGCTCAGGCTTAGCCCCACCAACCTGCAACCCGTCCGCAGCTGTAAGTGCAGCCCAATCACCACCTAATTCAGCTGCATGATCTTCATGACGTATTTTCGCCCATACCGGTTGCGGTACGACATTGCCGAACAACATGTCGATGTCGGCAAGATTCATGATCGTAGCATCCACTAATTGGGACAATTCTTTATAATACCCTGCAGGATTTTTGCGAGGGTCAGGCAAAGTTTGCTTAACTTGCAAACTTCCGATCGTTTCCATGGAAGGTGTATCCACACTCTCTGGAAGTGTGGCAGGATCGGAGGGTTAGCACCAGGGTTACCTGGCATATACACTGGTGGAACTTCACACATGGGGAACTGACCAGGCGTCGACATCCATTCCTCATGTTCGTCTTTAAATAGTGCACGAGGCATCACAGTAGGACGAAAAGATAGTAGATGCTCGACAGCAGGTCTAACATTGCTACCCACGATCATACCACTCGAAAACTGAAGCTGAAGTTCAGTTACAGCGGCCAATACATCATCTGCCGCATCAACTGATATCTCGTCACGTAAGAGTTTGCACATTTCTTCAAACACGAATCTCTGTGTTGGCTCGTTAAATTGGGAGAAGGTATCAACAACTATGCGTGGAGGATTCTTAAGGGGATACCTAATCCAATTTTTCGCCATCTTAAATAGCGTATCACGTTCCCTACCACCAGGAAGCTGACTTCGTCTTTGGGGAGCATCAGAATCAGCAGATCCAAGAATCGGTCCAAGAGGAGAGTAAAAGTTAGCAACAATATTAGGAATACGTCGCCGAACAGACGAGGAAGAAGAGAGAAGTAAAGGGGAAACAATAGGAGGACCAAAAACAGGAGGAGCAGTAGGAGTAGCCACTAGAGTGGAAGTAGCGGGAACAGTAGCTTGAGAAGATATAGACGGTGGAGCAGTAAGGACAGGAGCAGGTAGAGGAATAGGAACAAGAGGATTCGCAATAGCGGGACCAGCAACAGGCTGATTAACAGCTGCCGGAACAGCAGGTTGAGGAACAGGGGGAACCACAGGAGCTGTGGTATCCTGTGCATATGGAGGTGGCGACTTCAGTAGATAGGACAACAAAGGGTCCTCTACTGCTTCCTCTCCCTTCTTATCCGTATCCGTCGGTAAAGCGGGATAACATTTATCCACTGTCATACGTTGTAATCTATCAAAAACTTCCTTTTCCTTCTCTTCTTTGTCTTGCTGAAACTGCTCTGCATTTCTCATCGTTGTAACGATACCTTCTCTCTTATTACGTTTAAGCTGTTTGATTTCTTTTTGCTTGGCTTCTTTATGCCATAACCGAAAGGAATCAAACATGGCCGGCCTTGCTTTCTTTTGAAACAATTTAGCTTCAAGATTATCTAAAATCGGGGTCTCAAAACTCCCATGAGGTGGCCAACTAAGGACACCGTCATTCTTAGTGTAACGAACCCAACAATCGTTGAATGTGATAGAACCCACACCATGGCGACTATATAATTCGTAAATTGGAGTTCCAACTGGAGGTATTGGACACGAGTCCTCCAATCGGGAATCCGCACCACAACCTCTAAAGCAACTGAACAAAGTACTACGGCCAGGCATCGTGCACACTAACCGAGTTTCACAAACGTCAAGGGTTATTGGATTACAATGTCCCTGCAAAAGTGCAAAAAGCCTCGGTTTTTGGCGACTGCAGACGTCAAATAGAACAACTAAGAACAAAATACAAAGAACCACAAATGCAATGGAACCATGCAACAACTAAGCACCCACAACAACTAAGGATTTTGGGAGCGACCCACAAATACTTATCTCAAAGGACAATGGCGTCACCAGGAAGGCCCGTCAATCGTCTTGCTGTACCAAGGTCTACGCCAGGCGCCAAAACAGGTCTACAGTCAGGGCAGCAGTCCGTCGCAGCCGTCAGGAGGCAGGGATCTTCGCGGGAAAAGTCTTCGGGCCACTTATTTCGACAACAGGATCGATGAAGCGGGGTGCACCTTCCCTCTGAGATTTCACACGAAGTTCCTCATGATCGTCGGGCTTTGGACCGGTACCGCTGATGCAGCCCAACGTTGGGCGCCAACTGAAGGACTGGGTTTTTCTAAGACCCAGCGGTGCCAGGGATAACACCTGAAACCTTCGTGGGTTACCTGTTCCGGCGTACAAATGACAGAGACACGGGACACTTCCTTCGGCGTCAAAGATTCGAGGTTTATTTACTGCAGGGAACACAGAAGTCACGAGAAGTACATAACATGTAGGTTCACGGAGACTGCTTCAAATTGTATCTGTGGATCTCTCCTTTTATACAGTTTTTCGTCATAAGATAACATGGCAAACAAAAGGTTACAACCCAGTTCCCATAGTAAATTTCATAGGGGGTCGCTTTCAGGTATTCAGGGCCCGGAACATAATTACAGTAGCATTTGTCGGTTCCCAACTGTAAAAGTACATCTTCCCATCATTAGTGCATTCCGTTCAGCTGTAAACGAATCAAGGAAGAGTCAGAAACAGGTGCAGAGGAAGACGAAGATAGCGAACAGATAGAAAAGAGTGTAAAGGGGGTGGTATCAGGAAACACGATTGCAGGGATCAAAGGGGGCATGCCTAATGAATGCACAACTGAGACAATAGACCGGCACGGCAAGATGAGCCTCGAGCGGGGCCATCTGCCTTACAGTGTCATCCCCCTTGTCATAAATACACCCTCAAAGGAACACGTGTCTTCAGCAAGAGTTTGGGAATCCCAGGGTCACGAAGGGGACAGTGTCCGTTCGCTGGCTTATTGAGGGCAAGAAACAAAATGGATGCCGTATCTAAAATGGAACCCGTGGGTTCAGATGAAGAAACCCACGAAACAGATAAACGGTTTAGGCTAGCACAGCGAAAATGCGTACACCCACTAAACTCGTCATTTGCGGTTCATAGATACCAGACTCGACCATATTCGGGCGAGTCGAAAACACCACTTACAATTGTCACGGAACCTCAGTACAGGTCACGGTTTGCTTGGGGGGAGTGGGGGGAAGCGGGGGCAAGGAAGCGGAGCCGCACCAACCTGCTCAACCCTGTCCTGGGTTCCGCTCCTCCACTCGTCCTCCACTCTTCCTCCACTTAACCCCCCCGTATCTTTTCCACGCCGGCTCTTGTTTTCGCCGCCGTGACTTGCTCCGACCTCCGCTCTCCGCTCTGCTCTGTTTCTCCCCGGTCACCTGACTTCTGGTCACCTGGTCAACAATCACCGGCTGTCTGCGGAGACTCACGTTCCTTTCCCACTCCTTCCGGGATTCACAGAAAGCCAAAAGGATCTATGTAGAAGCCAGTACTTTGTTTGTGAAAGGGTGGGATGTATCTTGTGGGATACGACTGAGTTCTAAATAAGTTCCCAATTATCTGAGGGGATGGTACCATGGCTATTCCATTTAGGTAATAAAAGGTTGTAGAACCTAGAGGTTTGGTGCCCTGACTTGTTAAAGGTTATTATTGTGTTGAAGATGAAGGGATCTTTATCTTGGAGGTTTAACTTGGACAGGCTTGCTTTGAGTTTAAGGAAGCCATACAAATCTATGTCTGAGAGGTTGTATTGCTGTTTTAATTCTCTGAAGGAGAGTGGGGAAACCATGGAGCCCAGTTGTCTTGGGAAGTGGATGCCTTTCAATGCCTATGATTCCCCAAATATGGTTTTCCCTTTAATTTTGATTTTTTCAGCTTTTCCATAACAACATCATATTAGAATTGGTGAGAGGGGTCTCTAGGAGTTTATCAATTTTTACGAGTGCTTTCTCAGTATTGGAGACAAAGTAATTCTTTTTCGACTAACAGCCAGGTGGGAGTATAGTCAGAGGATGGTGAAAGCCAAAAATAGTCTTGTCTGGCTAGGAAGGCGGTTTGGTACTTTTTGAAGTCTGCCAGGTTAACACCGCCTAAGTGGACTGGTAAGCATCGTTTTTTCTATAGATATTCCCACCGCTTGTAATGAAATTCCACCTTTATGACAAGAAGTCACTATAGTAAAGACGCCGGAGCCAGGGCGAGTAGATAGGCTTTATTGTAGGCTACAATGGTTATGGAGAAGAGCAGCAACTCCACCATCTACTCCAATGCTTCAACTGTTTCTACAAGTTAAATATCAACATTCTACAAACCACTCACAAATCAGTCCCAGCTCCCAGCAACCAAAGAACTTTGGCAGAGAATGCCTCTCCATGCAGCCTGGGACGCAGGCAGCATGAAGCATTATTCTCACTCAAAAACACAAATACTGCAGTAACATACTGATCGGATAGTTTACTATCGGTGTGATCATCATTTTGATGGTCTCGATGCGACCCTACCAAGTGATACATTTGGGATTCCAACCCTGCAGTAGCACTTCAACGTTTTTTAGTGCTAGCTTTTCATTGTGGCGGAGCAATTCTAATAAGTCCACATTGAATTCTAGGCCAAGATATTTAATGTAATGGGGCTGCCAAGCTAGACCTGTGGATTTGAAGAGATCACTCGTGCAGAGGTTGTTCAAGCCCATGATTTCAGACATGTCTTTATGAAGTGTATATCCAGACACACGTTCATGATCCTCTATTGATTTTATCCAACTATGGCTTGAGTGAGATGCGTCTTTGTTCAAAATCAATATATATCGCCCGCATATGCAGCCACTTTTATTGTCGTTTTATTGAAAGAAACTGCATCTATATCCGGATTTGCCTTGATGCTGAGAAGTAAAGGTTCTAGTGTCAAGATGAAGAGTGATGGAGAAAGGGGGAAACCCTGTTGGATACCCCTCTCTAAATTGAAGGCTGAGGATAAGAGACCAACCAAACATACTCTAGGGGAGGGAGCACTATAAAGGCCAGGATCATTTTCGTGAAAGTGTCACCAAGATTATATTTCAACAGGGTCTCCTGGAGAAAGGACCAAGAGACACTGCTTAAAGCCTTCTCAGCATCAAGGGTGATGGCTACAGTGTCTGAAGATTTGCTTTGTCAATAGTGTGGCAGAGACGACAGGTATTGTCACCTGAGAGTCTGTTTTTCATGAAGCCCACCTGAAAGTGATTACCTAAAGACGGTAATGATGGTTCAAGTCTTTTACACAGTATTTTGGCATACATTTTTGCATCTAAGTTTATTAATGAGATTGGTCTATAGTTTTTTACCAGCTGTGGATCCTTACCATCTTTTGGGATAACCTCGATGATGGCCTCGCTGGTTGAGCTAGTAATGGATCTTGAGTCTGAAAATTGCCAGAATAGGGCAAGCACAGTTGGGAAAAGTGCTGGGTGAATGTTTTATAGAACTTAGCATTGAGACCATCGGGCCTGGAGCTTTGTTAAGTTTAATTCATCTCCTCAATTGAAATTGGTGCACTAAGCAGTTTTATGTCCTGGCCCGAGATAGATGGGAGGGCTGAATCCTCAAGGTAATATCTTCATTCTTCTGCCTAGAAGACAGAGTCTTCCTTGTAGAGAGATGTGTAGAAATACTTAAGGATTTAAATTATTTTATCGAGGTTGGAGTGTGGGATATTATTCTTGTCCTTGAGTATGCTAATACCCTTACAATTCTGTTTCAAGTATGAGGCCAGAATTTTTCCTGCCCTGTTAGCTTTGCATAGTTTTAAAGACTTGTCTTTGTTGAGCCAGACCCAGCTGTATCGGCCAGTAATCTATTGTATTCGTATTTCTTGATCGTGAGACTGGAAATTGTATGTGCATCATAGCGAGAGATGAATACGGCTTCTAGAGCTTTAATCTCATTTTCTAGAGTATCCATCTCTTTACTATGGGCTTTATTTAGCTTAGCTTGAATTTCGATTAAGGAGCATCTAATTGTGGGTTTGAATGCATTCACTGAATAGTAGGGGAGGTCTCCGACACCAAATTTTCCTTCAGGTAGTTCTTTATCTTTGTTTCAATAGTGGCTCTGGAAGCTGTGTCTTTAATTGATTCATCAATGGATTTCCACAGTTTTTTAGAAGCTCTTGCCTTAGTGCCCGAAAGGGACAAGGTGATAGTCAAGTGATCTGATATCAGCCTGGTTAAGATGTCTGTTTGATCTAGTAGGTGTGTGTGGGAATTTAGAAATCAGCAGGTAATTGATCCTAGAATGGGATATATAGAGGTTGGAGAAGAAAGTATAGTCTCTAGTGTCTGGGTGCTGTAATCTCCATGGGTCAAGGAGATTGAATCCCTCTCAAATTCTGAGAAATTCTTTATGTGACCTAGGAGAATGTAGTACTGACATGGATTGCCAATCTAACGCAAGGTCCATTGGAAGATTGAGATCACCATCTAAGATGACGAGAGAGTTAGAGGGGATTTGGTTTAGCTGCGGAGTAAGAGAATACCAGAAATCTGGGCCATCATTGTTTTGCACCATATACATTGAGAATGGGAGGGCATTTGTTATTCCTGGATAGTTTTGTAAGGACCCATCTATCTTTATCATCGATGACATTAGATTAAACTGAAAGGCCTGACGTTTTGTGATTTGTGTAAGAACCCCACCCTTTTTATTGATGGTGGGTGAGCAAAGGATGTCAGAGAGCCATCTTCTCTCAAATGAGGACACTTCCTTATTGGAAACTTTTGTTTCCTGGAGGAGGAACGCATCTGCTTTGAGTTTGACCAGGTAATTTTCAATTTTTTTCCGCTTAACCAGATGATTTAGATCTCTAACTTTAAGGGAATTGATTTTCAGCCTCATATCAGTGTGTGTGGATACTCATAATGAAAGTGTCTATCTATGAAGATATATTGCTGGAGTAAGTCATCATGTATGTGAGTAGAAGGCCCCCCAATGACTTCATGTGTAATGGAGGCTATTCAGAAACTCAGATTAGGCATGTTAATGCAGTAGGACTGACCAGAGAAACTACAGTAAAGAGGTGCAGAAAATAAGCACACTTAAAAAAATCCAAGCTTCACTAGGCTACCCCACCGGTAACACTTAGTTGTCCACAGCTAGGACCAGGCCCTAGGTCACCCAGAAACCACTGGTCCTTGCCCATCCACAGAGTGGGGGGGGGTGGTAACCCCTGGCATATAATAACGATTCTCCACTCCCCTTCTCAGTGTAGTTCCAAACTACCACTGATTCTTCAACCTAGGGTCCGCACACTCAGGCTGACCAGAGGTCACGGGCAAGAATGCCCCACCTTACCTCTACTTCTGTGGTTGCGCACTCTCCCAGGAGAAGCACCCTCCAGAACACAACTCTCCCACCAGTTCAGGACCTCTCTCCCTCAACCCGTCTACCAAATGGGATCCAAATTCACCGGATGCACAGCGGTCAGAGGCGAGGTCTCCCTCCCTCTGCAGTCCCTTCCAGAGTTCCGCACCCGCCCAACTGGAGTGGTACCATAGAAGACAAACCGGCCAGGATGCTAGCTACAGTCATCCTGCCGTCCAGGACAGGCAAACACCTGAACCTGGCTCCTCAACCTAGGGACGGACCCTTTGGTCAGATGCCTGGCGCACCAGGACTTCCGTGAGGGTGACAACTAACTAATGTGTCATGTAGCAAGTCTGCCTGTCACTCAGGACAGAAGTGGCGTCACCATGGTCACTCCCTGGCGACACAGTTCTTCTGGCTGGCCCCTACCCCCCTCGCACCCCTCCATCTGGACTTCTGAACCCTCCCAACTGGAGCAGTACTGCCAGACACCAGAACTACTGGAACCCTGCTTACAGGTGCTCCATGTCCCCTACATACTGGGAGATCCTTCTCAAACGGCCTAGGCCCCGACCTGATGTTCCCTGAAGAAACAATCCAGCCCTGAGCATGGGTTTCGGGCACCTGGAGACACGCAGTCCCACCCACTCCTTCTCCTCAGAGACAGGACATGAGCCCCTACACCAGGACCTAGCTGGGCTACTCTGAACCTTTCCTCTCTATGTCTCTCTCTTCACACAACCTTACCAACTCTATCATACTGAATCTAAACAGAGCACAGAAATCCAACGCAGGCTCCACTTCAGCAGACTTTCTCGTAAAAAGTTTAACTCAACGGACCTAGGTGTCTGAGCTAAAACCGGAGTAAACACCAAAGTATTCAGCAAGCTCCCCATCGCAGACACTCGCACCCAAGTATTCAGCAAGCTCCCCATCCCAGCGAACTCACACCAAAGTATTCAGCAAGCTCCCCATCCCAGAGAACTCACACCAAGGTATTCAGCACAACACACCATTCATCCACACACACACCCCCCTCGGACTGGTAAGGCAGTTTCTACCGCCCCTGATTTTCTCAACCTGACCACACGTGACATAGGTACCATTACTCCGGGAATGGGGAATAGGACATTCACATTCATCCAGTGCATCACACATCCATCCCCAAACGCTTCTCAAAACTGGTAAGACAGTTTCTACCACACCTGATTTCTCAACCTGACCACCACGTGACACAGGCACCATTACTCCGGGAACGGGGAATAGGACGTTCACATTCATCCAGTGCATCACACATCCATCCCCAAACCCTTCTCAAGACTGGAAGACAGTTTCTACCGCCCCTGATTTCTCAACCTGATCACCACGTGGCACAGGTACCATTACTCCAGGAACGGGGAATGGGACGTTCACCTTCATCCAGCGCATCACACCTTCATCCCCAAACCCCTCTCAAGACTGGTAAGACAGTTTCTACCACCCCTGATTTCTCAAGCTGACCACCACATGACACAGGTACCATTATTCCGCGAACTGGACAGGGAACACATGCACTGGACACACTTATCGCTGATTCAGCAAGCTCCCTATCTCAGAGAACTTACACCAAAGTATTCAGCAAGCTCCCTATCTCAGAGAACTCATACCCAAGTATTCAGCAAGCTCCCTATCCCAGAAAACTCACACCCAAGTATTCAGCAAGCTCCCTATCTCAGAGAACTTACACCAAAGTATTCAGCAAGCTCCCTATCTCAGAGGACTTACACCAAAGTATTCAGCCCAACACACCATTCATGCACACACCCCCCCCCCTCGGACTGGTAAGGCATTTTCTACCGCCCCTGATTTCTCAACCTGACCACCACGTGGCACAGGTACCATTACTCAGAGAACGGGATGGGGAACACATGCACTTGACACACTTATCGCTGCAACCACTGGATCCCACCCGTATTGGTGAATCCAGACACACACTTTTGTTGCTTCCACTAGACCCCACCCTACTGGGGAATCCAGAATACTCATACTGCACTTAGGGGATGATCTACCCTCCAGAGCTAGAGACACCTAACTCACACTGCTCAAGAAACATATTTCCAAAGAAATTACATTTAGAACAAACTTAGAAATAATAATCCCTTTTCATGTGACTATCTAAATCGCAGAGTTTTGTAATGGAGCCAGTTATCGCTGTGGTACTGCACATACACAAGTCCTCATCCTTCTGCTTGCTTACAGTGTTAGAAATGGGATCTCTGGTTGGCTAAGGCTTGAGCCAAAGCCAGGCAGAGACCACCACTCTAGTTAGGGCAAGGGAGTTACACTCGAAAGATAACCCCTGCTCACCCCTTTGGCAACGTGACACGAGCAGTAAGGCTGATCCCGGAGGCGTTGTAAGTTAAGCATTTGCGCCCGCACCCCCCAGCAACAACATCCCAGGCCCCCCACAAAAGGAATCCCACACAAGGGTATATCAACAATAGCCTTTGTATTATCAAACCACATCAGATAGTAATCACACCATATACATTGTGCCTCCTGGCACGGGCAATATTTACAGGGGATTATGTACACAGGACAGGGCCACATGGGCCACTGTTCGGAATAAACACTTGGTAAAGAAATAGTACATTAGATAGATTTGTAAAAGTAAGATAGGCCATAAAACATACAACCAGTAACCACTAGTCAATCACTGTACTTTGCAATAGCCTGTGCCATGACATCAGTCCTACACAGTATCACATCAGTCTAACTACCTTAGACCCTTACCACCTAAGTAAAGCCTTACACTAGGGGCCTACATCACACAGGGAATTATAATCTTTCTAACCCAAACCTAAACAGGGCAAACAACCTCCTATGCATAAACCATATCTAGAGATATCAGAACAGGGTGCGCAAAACATACAACACACAGTACATTTCCTAACACCCCCAAAGCATTAGCACATAAATCACATTTAGCACATGAATAACATCAGGCACATAAATCACATTAGGGTCCATAAATCACATAAGGGTCCATGAATCACATTAGGGTCCATGTTGCGCCACTGCGCCAGAACTTAAACGTAGCAGCTGCCCACTACTTGCTGGGCAGCTGAGGGCGGGAACAGGGCCTAAACGCTGCATCTGGCACTAAGTGCTGCGCAGCTGTGGAAGGCCAAGGTAGCGATGAAGGAGTGCGTCTCACTCCTAGATGCGAAGTACATGTCCCGAGAAAGAAAATAACTTAACCGTAGCAGCTGCCCACTACTTGCTGGGCAGCTGGGAACTTAAAACTGTGACAGGGGCCCTTACTTGCCCTTAGGAATAGAGACTGCGCCAACGGGTAGAGCCATCTAGGCTCTGAAATAGAACTGCGCACCTTGGAGCCCTCTAGGTTCCATAAATACATATTGTGCCTACGGTGGAGCGCACTAGGCTTTAAAAGTCAATATGTCCCCCAAGGAACGGCGGGGTAAAGGACAAAATGGGCCCTGGCACTACAGTGCCCTCTGGGCCCTGCTGGGGCTCTTTAAAATAACACTGCCACTACTGGAGCCACCTGACTCGGAAACCACACAGGGGCGGGGGAGCCACAGAGGCTCCTTGAACAAATATGCCCCCAGTCGTTAGGGCAGCCCTCTTGCATGTGGGGCCGCCCAGGCCCCTATATCGTCCCGGATTCGGGGGACCCCCGCAGGGCCCGCTCTGCCGCCATCTCCACTTTGGAGCGGCCCACTGCACACACGGGGCCTCTCTGTCTAAGTCCTAGGAGCCCCCCTCACCTGGGCTCTCCTTTGGCCGGTGCCGTCTATTTTCGCGGGGGACTCCGGTGGCCATACTTTGCTTGTGGCGCAGGGCTTCCCTGTTCCTCTCGGGAGCCTCGCGCTGCCAATGGCGGCTGCTGCTGCCTCCTCACTTCCCCCAGGCAGAATCCTCCTCCGGGGCTCTCCCTCGCTCTCGGGAGCCGCGCACCTCTTGCGCTACTTCTCGCTGGTGGCCCCGGGGCTCTCCCCAGCTCACGGGAGCCCCGGGGCTGCGGGAAGACTTCCGCTCCCGACCTCCTCTCTGTGCATCTCTCCGCTGGACCCCCGGGGCTCCCAACAGCACGCCAGGCCCCCTCCATTTCTCAGGTGAGAGGCGCCTAACTTCCGCCCCGGGCGCGGTGGTGAGTTCAGCTGAAAAGAGGGGAAGGCTCCCTCGAGTAAATTATAAATAGCGGGGTATTCACCAGCAAAAATAAATAAGTAATTTCAAAAGAGCGCAAAGGAGGGGTAGGCTCCCTCCGAAGTGGATGATAGAGCAGGGTGGGCTCCTGCTATTTAAAATATAAAAACATGGGCCACTCTCACCACACACAATCAGGGAGCGCGCGCACCCCACACTGCGCTACAGCGCCAAAGTGCACAAAGACCAGAAATCACCACAATGATGCCACACCAAAAGGCAAAGAGTTCAGGGGTGAACCTGCCAGCAGGGCCAAGTCCAACAAGAAGTAATGCTTATCTGAAAAGACAGATGTGAACCACAGATAAACTTGAAAGGAAAAGGCAAGAAGTCACCGTGAACATCCAAAAAACAAACAAATAAGTACAACATTTAACCCCCCGAACCCACTCCCCCTCTCCCTCTCACTACCCCCACCCCAAACCATGGCAACAACATTGTTGGACAGCAGAGCTTATATAAATGTGGTGGCATGAAGGATCCAACATTAGGATCTTTTTCACGGGCTCCTCAAGTCTCCTGAAAAGGGCCTTGTTAAAAAGCTAGGTGGAGAGAAGCACAGGGCATACACTGTGGGTCTGGATTGTGACGTTTGATACCAACAATGGGGGGAGGGCACCGAGTGGTTGTTGTTGAAATGTATATTAAACCAGTAAAGCAAGTTAAAAACCGTGTAATCCTGAGACCAATAAGAACGACTCTAGAGCCCAATGAGAGTACAGTGATTAACATGGATTAGCGGAACAGATCGATATATAGCGTGTAACCAGGAACAGTAATTACTTTCTATTGACTAGCGAGCCACCTAGTAATACATGAAAGACAGAAAATCAGAGAACAGTGGTTAACAACAAATCGGTGGAACTGAAGGAAGTGGCCCTTAGGGGCCACCTGGGTTACTGAGAATCACCTAATATGCCTTCCCAAGAAATGAAGAGTCGGTCAGACAGTAGAGAATACAAACTGGCATTTATTAGCAATATTCTGCAGAGGAGTCCAATCTGACCTGCACCCTAAGATGCTTGCTGAAGGACTGGCCCCCCCCAACATGTAACCATACCTCCAGGAACCCCCAACAATGCCCAGAGTGAAAAGTTACCGGCTCAGCCTGAACATGAAAAAAGGAGGCACAGAAGGATGAGCTACCATCTGCTAGATGGGTACACACTATCATACTTTCAAGGTTGCAGTGCCGGGTCTCAGCTCTCCTAACATGGGAGCAGAGCTACACACATGGATAGGTTAGGCAAGGGCAGAATGGCCTATTCATTAGTAAGTCAGAAGGCAACCTTGAAGAAAATAATAACTAAATACAGTCTTCGACTGAGGCAAGCAAATGAAAAACAGGGCCTAGTTCGGACACAGCCTAATGGGGATTGCAACGTACAAAATGGAGTCATGCAGGCTAACTAAGGCTTGTGCATTACATGGATAACACAGTGGGTTGCATAAAGTGAAAACACATGAGATGTCATTTAGCTGCACACTTCCAACCTACTATGGCACAGAATATGGATATAGTAAGAATTGGGTTTCTCAAACCTAACAGACCCTCCTTTTAGCATGGGTGGCTAAATGGTTTATTGGTGCTATCCGGTAGGGTCTTTACAATTCTAAGCAAGGAAAGGGAATGAAACATTTGCATATCAGACCTCTTTATTATTTAAAAATGCCCTCGTTGATTAACATAATAGCCTCTATGTCTTGCATCATCATAGGGGAGACTTTATTATCTTGTTCCGACAATATAGGAGTCGGGGTGAGCTTACACACACAATAGGTACAGCATCCAGGTAGGCAGTTGACACAGAGACAGCAAGTAAAGATGACCCCTACTATAGCTACTAGGAAATGGAGTATCTTCCAACCCCAGGATGATATTAGGCCCCAGAACCACCCAGTCAAGGACCATGAACCATTATCTTGGTGAATATCAGAGTCAAGCTTGTGGAGCTTCTGTATAGTAGAATATACATTAGGGGCGTGATTGGGGATGTAGACACAGCTACTGATGACACAACAAACTCCACCCCTATCTGCGAGGATTAGGTCTAAAATCATCCAGTTTTGAAGAGCAACAAGTCTCATAGCCGGAACCTCTACCGTAATATTGGTCAATATTCCTCCCGTCATATTGATGACCCCCCTCTAACACCTGGGTGAGTCATCTAATATTGAGGCTATTGGCCATATAGCCCCAGAAGGGTAGAATGTGTTACATTGCATGAGTAAACTGTTGCAGGGTAGTGTCAGTCTGATCTATGTCATCCGTGTTGAACTTAATCCTAAGTCGGGAAGCTAGGACAACTCTACGCTAAAGGTGATGAGTTTTGTGGTAGTTGGGAGGGGCTATATAACTGGGGGAAGCAGGTTGAAAAGGTAGCCCCGCCCAGACCATCTCTCAGGGAGCCACACATAGCCATGAGCACCACAGACAAAATACACATTAGACAGCTGGATCAAGGGCGGACTTTTGGGCATCTTCAATATAGAAGTGGTATTGCATCCACTCTCCCCTACCTCTTGTTTCCTGCTCCTTGAACACAAAAGGAGCCAGTACATCTACCACCGCCAGGGGCATGGGCTTATATTCGGTGCCATTGTTTGCTTGGAAGGATTGGTAATATTCTGATACATTGAACTGGGAGAACCTGTCAGTGTCCATCTCTGTTCTGTTTGTCTTTCTACCTCAATCTGCTGCCTTGAGACAGGAATTCAAGAATGCCCGGTCAAACCGACCACTTCCAAGCATAACACCATGTGGGACCCTATATTGGGAATACACATTCATTGTCAGGGAACAGGACCGGGTACATCTTTGTTCCAAGGAGTCAGTTTGAGAGAACGAGCGGATCATACTGAGTAAGGTAAACCACCCCTCGCAAATATTAACAAAGGATAAGTGCATAGGCAACAAGTTCTCACTTTGATGTGTGACCGAAGGTAGCAAACCACACATCCAACATTTTGTCATATTATAGGCAGCATGGGCTTGGTGCTATGTCTGGATAAAAACATTGTCCTTAAAGTACTTCCGGTGCTCTTCCTTATAAGGCGCTAAGGTACAAAAAATATATTCAAGAGGGGCTGGCGTAGTACTCATCCAAGCATGCACAGGGTATTTCTCTTCCAGGGAAAACATCGTCCCAAGTACCAATATCAGGGAAAGCAAAATTATTGCAACAAATACTATTTTACTCTTAGTAGACCAAGAGGACCAAACAGGCCCATTTGAAGTGGGACGTGGAGCCGCAAAGGGCTGCTCCTCGTCGTGGATAGGGTAACCAAAAGGATACATTTATAAAACTTCAAAAGCAGTTTATATGTATCAGAGGGAAACAATCACGAACTGGAGCCACTAATGCTACAACAGTACCAGAGAGGAAACAAGTTACCCAGTGTCCTTCAGAGCCTCACTGGAAGACTCCTATTATTCATCAACAAGGGTGCTATGAAGCACTCTCTCGGAGGAGCTACGCGATCACAGCCCTAGCTGAAAAACAAATCCTCTTCTTTCAGGATAGGGAACCCTCCCTCCTTGGAAGATGTCCTCAGCTTATCCTGTCCAGTGTCCAGGTCAGTGCACCAATCTCAGTTCCTTGCTCCTATCACCGGTACCTTAGGCAGGGTAACTACAACCTGGTCTCAAGTCATTCCCTAACTCCCAGACTGTCCCTCTGATCCACCGACCTTTTGTCGAGGGTATAGATGATATCTGGTGACTCCAGGCACTGTCGCATAGACAAAAAGGGGTAGAAACATAGGGTCAGATGGGCATTAACCATATCAATGCTACAGCAATTCTCCCTCTGTGCTGAGAGCCTTTGAATCCCATGGTTCATGACGAGCTCAGCTCGTCATGAGCACACAAGCAGTGTACTGCATGACGAGCTGAGCTCGTCATGAGCATGGAAGGGGTTAAGACTCAGATTCTGGTGTATTGGAAATGGGGGTATCTGGGGCAGCTTTTATCTCTGGTGGGACCGCCTCAATCAAGGCTGCATCACTTTCTTTGTCTGTCCCACATCAATCGGGCGTCGGAGAAGGAAACAAAGCGGGGCACCAACTCTCCTTCCTGTTCAGCAATGCCATTGATGACCCACTGAACAAGGAAGTGGGAGAGGTACCTTCTTGACATGCGTTCCAAGGACCCAATGCCTCTGGCCTTGACTGCAGTGCAGGTGGCGAGGAGGACAAGCAGTGGCTCCTTCCACCTAGGCTCCAGGCAGTTCATCCTTTTAAAATTTATGCCAACACATATCCCCGGGCTGTAGCTGATGCCCGGGCCCCTTTGGTACGTGTTGCAGCGTGTCTTGGATCTGTTGATGAATAGAATGGAGATCTTTAGACAATTCATACAGATAATCTGTAAGCAGGGGGTACTCCATCTCGGAAAAGCGCCTGGGTCCTGGAACGCCCCGGACATTACCGGGGCATCCGAAGACCACCTCATACTGAGTCTCTATAGAAAAAGGCAATACCTGACTTACAAGGAGATCTCACAATCTCCAGAGCCCATAGGGTACCTGCACATAAACCTGTGAATCCTAAGTACCCACAAATCATCTTAATAAACTTTTCAGAATATAGAATCTAAGAGAAAATCTTAAATGTAGCAATATAAAGGAGATCATTTACTACCATCATTTACTACCGACGAAATCAAGAACTTTAAAATCTTTTCTGATATGTCAGCTGCCTCTGCTCATAGACAGAAGGACTTTAGCAAAATGATTGACTATTTTAAGGCCAAAGGGGCACAGGTGATGATTGTGCAACAATCTAAGTTAAAAGTGAAAGCCAAAGGAACATTTTTTAATTTTACCGACATAATAGAACCCCAAAACCTTTTGGAAGTTCTTAATGCAACATAAGGAAAAGGGAACTTTGTGGAAACTCTGTGGGTATAAGTCTGCCTTGAATAATAATGAGCAGCGACCTGAGAATCACTTAAAAGCCTAAAAGCCTAAGAGTCTTTTCCGAGGGGCAGACATAAGGTGAATCAGGGGACGTACAGGATGCAACAGGATGGCATCCAGTAAAAAGAGAGAGGAAGAGTGAAGGGTGGTGGGGGGGGGGGTGAAGCCATTAGAAAAAGAGAGTTCATAGACAGAATTTGTTTTCTTTTCCTGTATAAGTCAAAGAAGAGGATACATAATGTTGCTATGGAAAGATTCTGTCTTATATAATTGACATATTGCACATTGAATACTGCACTTCAATGCATTTTAGTGTTTATCTTGCATAATTTGATATAATTTGTACTGTAGTATTTTGGTCTAATTGGCCTAATAGCCGCCTGATTTGCACTTTAAGTAGTCGTTTGCACTATTGACACAAACGGTACTGTACTATACTGGTCTATATGAGTGATTTGCACTTTATTGCACAATTTGCACAATTTTTATAGTGGATATGGTATATTTGCGTAGCTTGCAGAACTCAAATGGCATGTATTTTAGTGTATAACTTAGTCCGCTACTGTCTTATTGGGAGAAAAGATTCAACAATTTAAGCGGTCACTCATCTATGCATTTTTCACATTTTGAACAAGTTGCACTTTAGAAATGCATTTTGCACATATGGCACAAGTTGCACTTTAGACAGGATGTCCTGGGGCCTGTGGACAAAACAGGCTATATTTTCAGTTTTTTAAATACATCATGAATAGGAATAAACTGTTAATTCTGTCTTTGAATGTTAACAGTTTGAATAATAGGCGTAAAACTACTGCAATAGAGAGCTGGTTAGGAGGACACCACCCACATGTGATCTTTATACAAGAGACACACTTCCGAGCCTTAGCAGATGCTAGTAAAAGGTTTAAAAATTGGGCGGGTTTTTATTGTTCCTCTGTGCCGGGGAAAACTCAGAGAGGCGTGAGCAACTATACAGGCAAGCATGTCCAATTTCATGTTGAAGCATCACATTCAGATACGAGTGGTAAATGGACATTCTTGCATGGGATAATAAACCAGACAAGCCTGATACTTGCTACAATCTATGCACCAATCGGGGATGACCCGCTCCCCATTCTACAGTTAAAACAAGCACTGTCAGGTATACCTGATCAGATCATATGGGGAGGTGATTTGAACTTTTTGCAAAATCCTGTGGTTTACTCAAAAAAAGGACCGAAGGCAAAATTAACCACAAGTAGCCATCGCTCTGTTGAGCTGTAGGATAGATTTAGATATTCTAGATAACTGGCGGCTTAACAATTCGATCAAATGTGAGTACTCTTGTTATTCGGCGAAATATGATTCATCATCAAGGCTAGACTTTTTTCTAACCTCCCATAATTTGGAAGTCAGTAAATATGAACACATAGCGAATGCCTTCTCAGATCATGCCCTCATTAAGATGAAAACCCTTATTGGGAAGAAAGATGAAGAAGCATCAAGAAGGTGGTATTTTAATAAACTTAACTTAGCAGACAATCGATGGTGTGCAGAAAGAGAGAAGGAGATTAGTTTCTTTTTTTTTACAAATACAGACTCTGCCCCAATTACCATAATATGGGATGCTTTTAAGGCTACACTGAGAGGCATAATCACCTAAAAAGAGATACCAAAACAAAAGGCTAAGAAGGAGGAGAGAATGGCAATGGAAAATAGTCTGGCCCATGCAAATCAAGAATATTTAGGAAATAGGACTTTGGATAATAGGCAAGAAGTACTGAATGCAAAAACAAGAATAAGGGAATTCTATTATGAGTTAGGGGATATGGCAAGTAGGTTATATCTTCAGACAAGCTATGAAGATAGCGAGTATATGGGGAGATTGCTAGCCTGGCAAGCAAAGGAAAAGCAAGTTCGAAATAGAGTCAAATACATTCAGAATAAAGTAACTACAACTCGCGTAAAGGACTAGGTCACTAATAGGCGAGGTGTTTCTTAAATACTATCAAGATATCTATCAGACATCTCACCAGGTCTCCTTAGAAACAATCAACACATTTCTACAGGAATTGCCAATTCCAAATTTGGGAAATAATTTTAACCCCTTCCATGCTCATGACGGAACGGTTCCGTCATGAGCATCGTTTGGCCTGTGCTTATGACGGAACCGTTCCGTCATGGTTCCATTGGTTCTTTAGAACCTTCAGCACCGCAGCAGAATTCGCGCAGAGCTGAAGGGGTTAAAGAGCTGCTGCTAGCCGAATTCACAAAGGAAGAACTAGATGCGGTTATCAGCTCTTTGACCAACAGAATTTTTTAAAGCATTCTCTACAGTACTCTGCCCTGAATTTTTAAGACTGGCAAATTATTTATTACAAGGGGGTGACCCACCTGTATCTTTCCATACGCAGTAGTGCTCAGTATTTAAAAAAAAGATGAAGATAGTGAAAATGTGAATTCTTATAGGCCAATAAGCCTTTAAAATACTGACTATAACATTTTTACTAAACTCCTTGCCAATAGGTTAAATAGGATGGTGGGATCACTTATTGGGACAGATCAGTGCGGCTTTGTAGCGGCGAGATAGCTCTATACTAATACAAATGTTTTATTAGAGGCGCTTTATTTTTTAATTATCAATAAGGTTGAGGCACAGATTTGGTTTTTAGATGCCGAACAAACATTTGATCTTGTTTCTTGGAACTGTTTTTTTTCAATTTTAGAAAAGTTCGGCTTCCCAAAAAGATCATATTTTTATTAAAACAACTTTATATGAATTCTCAGACGCAAATTTTTATCAATTCTGTCAATATAGGAACATGCCAAATAAATAGAGGCACCAGACAAGGCTGTCCCCTCTCCCTGATCTTATTCGCTATATTTATAGAGCCATTAGCAATTGCAATCAGGGAAAAAAGAGCCCATACGGCCCGGTCATGGAATGATGAACATAAACTTATATGCTGATGACATTGCTCTTTTTTTGGACCCAAAGATGGATACCCAGACGTATATTATGATTGTCTTTGCAGACTTTGAAAGAATTGGGGGTTATAAAATCAATAGGACAAAAACAGAAATTATATTATGGAATTGCGGTGTGAATTCTTTCTTATTAGAATTTAGACAGATATACAACACCCGTCCAAAGAGGTATTTAGGGATCTATGTAACTGAGAGAGTAGAAGACCTTTTTTCCCTAAATTATATTCGATTGTCGATGAAGGTGCGCTCTCAGCTAACACGATGGAATCAGCTGCTGTTATCAATAATAGGACGAGTTGCGTTAATTCGAATGTCTATTCTTCCTCTGTTTCATTTTCTTTTTAGCGCAGCTCCCTGTGCAATACAGATCTCTTTTTTTAAAGAAATAGACAGTATGTTCTTCACTTTCCTATGGACAAATAAGGTACCAAGATTGGCACTCAGCACTTTAAACTATCCTGTCGCAGAAGGAGGATTATCTTTTCCGAATATCAGAAATTATTATTATGCATCATTTGCACATCAAAGTTTTAGATTTTTCTTTTAAGACCCTCAAGAGGCAGATAACTTCTTCATGAAAAAGATCCTAAGGGAACATAACATAATAGACCCTACAAGAGATACTAAGTACCCTAAAAAAATGCGTTACACAACCCTACAATGGCTACTCAAACAAAAAACTCAGCTTTTAGCACTCTATGATATTCTAAGAATCAATATCTCAACCAGGCTTTCGAATATATATATGGGGGAAACAGGTTTGTTAGAGAACAATATACTAAGGTTGAGGGAAGTAAATGGGTATGTCCAGATCCAGGATTTCACCAAGGGGAACTGTTGGAAAAGTTGTGCGGAGATTGAAAGGGGGCTTCAAAACTCAAATACAATTTTAAAGTGGTCATTTATTGGATTAAAACCCATAATGGAAAAGCTAGATATGGACAGCCTGCATTATAAAAATAGTATCAGCGAAGCCCTTAATTGCCCCACACAACGGAAGATTAGTAACTGGATTAAAATCTTCAATGACAATAAATATCTTTCATTATCCGAAAAAGTTAGTGATAGATGGAAGAAAAGGTATGATATACAGATTCTAAAACCAACCTGGAATAGGCCTAATAAGTTTAATGCAGTTATATTCAGAGGGGCAAACTTTAAAAGCATGCAATACTATTCAAAATGGTTGATATACAGAACACCCTCTTTTCTTCATAACAAATACCCACAAATAGAAGATAAATGCTTTCACTGTGCAGAGAAAGGAACCTGGACACATATAATTTGGGAGTGCCTAAAAGTCCAGAGTCTCTTGGAGGAGATCGAGAAATATCTTAAATTTACAATTGATCCCCTCATCTCACTTGATAGATACACTGCAGTTTTAGGTTGCTCTCCTGCTACCTCTGCACACAAGCTAGGCTTGTTTGTTCCTGCTTTAATAGCAAGCTCTCTAATCCTGCAACTGTGGAGAACAGAGCAGGTACCTACCTTTAATGCATGGAGGGCAAAATTGTCTAGAATACAAGAATTGGAAAAGAAATATGCAATAAGATCAGGAGCAGTAAGAAAGTATGAGAAATATTGGAGTCTGTTTGAAACATAGGATAACATCTTGTAGTTGGTATAACATATGTGTAGGTACTTGTTCAGATAGAGCACTCTGCACTTTACCTTAATGTGATCTTTTTCTGCACTCTTATTGCATTTGGTATAAAAAGATAGGGTACATATGTATGTATGCATCCTCATTTAGCACTTTGCACTTTAAGTTATTATGATTTCTTTCTGTATCACAGGAATATCCTAATTGCACTACTGAGTATTTCGAAATGAATATTTATAATACTGTATCATTTTGTATTTTAGATTTAAACCAATCTTTTCTTTCCTCAATATTTTGGAATATGTATTCAAATATGATAATATTGTATGTTGTAATGTCTATTGACTCTCAGTAAAAAATAAAAACAAATAAAAAAATAAGGGCTAGAAACTCAGGGTAGGTGGGCATTAAGACTCAGATTCTGGTGTATTGGAAATGGGGGTATCCTGGGCGGCTCTTATATCTGGTGGGACAACCTCAAACAAGGCTGCGTCACTTTCTTTGTCTGTCTGCGCCCACCTCAATCAGGCTTCAGAAAAGGGAACAAATCGGGGCACCCACTCTCCTACCTGGTCAGCAATGCCATTGATGACCCACTGATCACAAGGAAGTGGGAGAGGTACCTTCTGGTCATGCGTTCCATGGACCCAATGCTTCTGGCCTTCGAGCTTGACTGCGGTGTGGGTGGCAAGGAGGACAAGCAGTGGACCCTTCCACCGAGGCTCCAGGCAGTTCTTCCGTTGAAAATTTTTCACTAACACATAGTCCCCGGGCTGTAACTGATGCCCGGGCCCCTCTGGTACTTGTTGCAGCCTGTCTTGGATCTGTTGATGAATAGAATGAAGATCTTTAGACAATTCATACAGATAATCTATAAGCAGGGGGTACTCCATCTCGGAAAAGCGCCTGGGTCCTGGAACACCCCAGACATTAGCGTGGCATCCGAAGACCACCTCATAAAGGGACAACCCTGTTCTAGAATGTGCTGTCGCCCTGGTAGATAACAAAGCCAAGGGTAGGGCATCTGGCCACCGCAAACCTGTACTTTCCTGTATCTTTGCTAACTTCACCAGGGGGGGCCTGCATGGCTCAAGGGTGGAGGGGCGGGCATGTGGGTTGAGAGGGGTTTGGGGGGTGTCGTGCAGAGGGAGGAGGGGGAATAAAAAAAACTTAAACTTACCTTGAGGCCGGGTTTCACATCTTCTCTGCTCCTGCTCTCCTCCCTCTGACAGGAACAGGGAGCAGGCAGCCAGGCTCCCTCTTCAAGCCAATCACAATGCAGCAATGCAGCGTTGTGATTGGTCTGAGCGCTGAGACACAGCGACCAGCCAGGGGTTGGAGGGGTGGGCATGTTCTCCATGCAGGCTGTATTGCAACCTGCATGAGAATATAGCAGTGCTCATCCCTATTTGGGCCGACCAAACAGTCATTGTGCACTTAGGAATGGGCGAACTATACATACCCTGCTCCCAAAGCACACCAGCACTAGCCAACCCGCTTGCCCACAACGCAGACAGACAAAAACCATAAAAGAATAATAACTAAATTATTATCATTTTAGGTTTCTAAAGTTGGCACTGCTGTGAAGCAGTGGGGCGACTCTCCACTGCCATAGCGGAGAATCCGCCACTGGTTCTCACCTTCATTAGCCTTGCCGATACTCAGTCAGGGCACATCATCCTGCGTTATGGGTATTACACTAAGGTAATGCCATTGCTTTTACCTCTGCCTGTACTTTTGAAAGGAACTTTTTCTCCATCAAGAGAGTGTATAATCACTGAGCCCCACAGCACACTACAATTAAAGGTGGGAGCCTGAAGGAGGAGGGGAAATGACTGCTTTAAGCACTCCAAATTTCTCTCTTAAGGGGAACTAAAGAAAATGTGGAATTTGCCTAATCTTTTTTTGCCAGAAAGTTACAACCAGCAATAGTACTGTATTTAAGAAATAGAATCTATGAGGATTGACTTTATAACATGTGGGACACACTGGCAATGGAGATGATTTCACTCTCTGTAGAACAGAAATGTGAAACATGTTATATCAAAAGGGCCCGTATATCACTAGCCATTTCTGCAAATTCCAAGCATTAACTCGCCCTAAATAGCTTTGCATCCTGCAACTTAGTTACACCAGTCCTATTCCTGACTAAACATTCACATCACAGAAATTAGAGAAACTAAATATCGCACATGCCACGCCTAATCTACTTTCTATCATGCACAATGATGAGACCTATGTCATTGTCATTGATGGGAGTGGGTAGGAGAGGAGGCAGGCAAGGTGCTGTTTTGAGATTTATAGAAGGCTTTCCATATATTTTTAGGCTTTGCATTTTGAAAGGGCACCCAATCCTTCACCGGTCTGTGTGTTGTAGGTAAAGTATGTGTGAGCAACGAAAAAATAATTTAAAAATTCAGTTAAACCTAGAAAAGAGAAATTACTGTATCATAAGGACCACTGAGAGGGCTAGTGAGAATTGTTTTCCTGACTTTGTAGAAAATTATTTTTGCAGCATGTCCAGTGTAATGTCCCTTGTAGGTTCTGCAAAAACATGTGCCTTTCACTGTACTTTGAGGGCCTCTATTGCGCCGCTGGAACATCACTTTTTTGACGTTCCTGTGGTGCAAAGTGCCACTGGCATAATTATACTGCCTTATAATGCCATATTATGTGGATTTTCATGGCCTTAAAATATGTGCCCCTTTCTCACAGAAAAGTGTGTGAAAAGGGTGTTCCATGAGTGTTGCTGGGGGCATTCCCAGCAACATACATGGCTTTTTGACACTGCCCCAGGTTTACCAGAAATTGTAAGTCTGAGGCAGTGCTAAACACTGTGCCTCTCCAGGGGAGGCATAAAGGAGGCACAACAAGGAGAAATAGCTTTATTTCACCAAATGTTTACTCTTTGTATGTGTGCTGCTGCAGCATGCATAGAAAGAGGAAAAAGCCTGTTGTGATTGGTTTTGTGCAAGAAGGTTTCCCTTCCTGAACAAAAATAATCATCCCCGCAATGCAGGCACCTTTGCACCACAGTGCAAAGGTGCCTGCGTTGGCGCATGGCAGCCCAGTGTGCGCCGGCGCAGGGGAAAGGAAAGGAATGCGCAGTATGTAATAGATAGGGTGCATTCCTGACCTTATCTTTTGCCGTAGGGTAGCGCAGCAGCAGGGCCTGCTGTGCTGCCCTACGGCAAAAAAAAAAAAAAATGCCCTACGGCAAAAAAAAATAATAATAAATAAGTCCCTCAATCCTTGCCCGATATGCATCCTTTAAAGCACCACAATACCCCACAACACTATTTCAATCCAATTGGCTAACCACACCCTTTGTTCTCCTCCTGCTCAACAGGAGCTTCGTCAAGCACTGGATGGCAGTAGGTTAGGTTAGGTGGAAAGCACACTGCTCACGTGCAATGATAAGGCTCTGATTATGAATTCTGTGGTATGGAATTACTCACTCCATCGGATTCCGCTCTGTCTGAGTATAAGTGGACGGATCTTCCTGTACCATGTTTTTTCAACTGTTGGAACAGTGGACTCAATTTATTTGGGCACTTATTCTGTCTGGAAAATTTTCAGGAGGTTTCTGTTGCAATGTTTCTTCTGTTGGAGGTAGCAAACAGTGCTTTTAACTCTTTTAAAGAATGGTGGAAGCTCATCTCTGTGAAATGCATTGTAATGTTGTACCCCTCCTTTGAACACTCGTCTTTTTATGTGTAAGACACAGGAATATATCTTTCAATTTTGCCATTTCTACTACTTGTCTGTGATGACAGTGCAGCTTATTCCAGCTCAGGACAGTCAAACATTAGACAAAATAACATAATGTTGAGACTTGTGGTTATGTTTATGAGAAAGAAAGTACTCAGTCTCACAGCAGAACTAAATACTGCAACATCAAATTCATACATCTCTGAGGGTTGCTGTAAGTTGTACTTTTACAATGAGGCACAATCACTGTTCTCTTTAAAGTGCACACACGCACCTTTGTACCCCCATGCGTGCAGTGCCGTGTGTGTGGCGTGCACACACATCCCCCGAGAGGGTTGGTGTCGCTGCTTTTAAAAGGCTAGCGGCACAGAAAACGGGCATTTCCTGGTTGCTGAGGAAGAGGCAGCTTGTTGGATCAAGGAGAGAGCACTTGCTTAATTTCTTTTGTTTTTTGGAGGGCGGCTGCGGGTCACATTGTGTACCTTTGTTGAAGTATTAATGTTAATTTCAGCGCCCATCATGAGCTGCGATTAACATGAATACTTTAAACAAAAGCACACAATCTGCCACACAGCAATGCTTTAGTAACAAAAGAAATGCAGCACCAAACACGGCGTGTGCTTTCCGAATCACCTGAAGGCACACACTGTGTTTGTAGACTTGCTGCATTTCTTTTCTTAATAGAAGTGGGCTGTGGGGTGATAGTGTGCCTTTTTTAAAGTTTTCATGTTAATTGCAACTCATGCGATTATCATGAAAACTTTACCAAAGGCCCACAATACCCCCACAGCTGTGCTCTATTAAGAAAAGGAATGCAGCAAGCCTACAAACATGGTGTGTGCATTCAGGTGATTCTGAAAGCACACGCCATGTTTGTAGATTTGCTACATTTTCTTTTTTTAATAAAGCTGGGCGACAGGATTATTCAATGCTGCCAAGGTTTCAAATTGCTATATGTGACATTTTCATAATTTCAGTGTAATTATGAGTGATGTTTCATCTACTATGAGTGACACTTTCTCCCAAACAAAATCAAGCAATACAGATGAGGGAAACATAAAAATATTAGTAATTACACCCCATTAAGCAACAAGAAACTCAAAGAAGTCACTGAAGTAATTTCCGAAATAACCACACTCTCGCTCAGATACCTTTAAATTGATTTACAGCACCACTGATAGCAGTGTAGGGTGTCAGATCACTTTACATCACACAGAGACAATTAATCATTTGTGTGTAAAAATATGTATAGGAAATGTTACATAAGACAAAGGAGTACAAGGTGTAGGTGTCCCATGACATCCATACTATTAGGCAGTATATTTTAATAGGGCCCGATTCACAGAATGAATTTAAGATTCAATCCTAAACTTACTACTGTTTTGGAATTCACAGATTGCATTTACTACCATTGGTATTCACAGAATGAACGTACTACTTTTGGCATTCACAGAATGCACTTACTCATTTCGGTATTCACCGAAGTTAGGACTCCTAACTTTAGGACTCCTAAATGCCTTCTGTGAATACCGAAAGTCTTAAAATTAGGATTTTTCTCAATTTAGTAGTAGTAAAGTTAGGACCCCTAATTGCCGCTTTGCCTTGACTGACTGTTCTAAGGCACTTCTTCTCTGCTTTGCTGGGCTGCCCTGCTGCCAGCTGATCCATACCCTGCTGAGGACAAGGACTGGGCCCATTTTTACTTGCACCCAGAGTGACTGCAAGCACTCGCTGGCTTGCCTCCTGTTTTCTGAAATCTCTTCAGAAAACCCCCTTCAGTTACCCGCTTCAGTCCAGGGCTTCAGAAGTGGGTTCTTAAGCTGTTTTGCTACAAAACCAATGCATCGTCACCACTGCGCAGGTCGGAACTGACGCATCACCCTTCGATGCTGAGGCTGTTCAATGACAGCGATTCCACAGCCTTAGCGACCCAATGACGATGCTCTGCGCGGCTCGACAATGACGCAGTGCCTTAATCTCTACAGAGCTCCACGACGATGTGGGAACCCACTGTATAATTTAAACCAATGCATTGTGCTCTCGACGTCGACCCTTGCTCCATCCAAGGAACTTTTTCATGGGACTTACTTCAGTCTCCCTCTATTGCGGTTGGCCTGAACTTTGGATTTGTATTGGTCCCTCGTGACATCAAGTAACATTTTGACCGCTAGTGACTCCCAAGCACTATTTTTGCATTTATTTTCTTGTTAAAAGTTCATATCTTGACTACTGATTGAAATGTTGTCATTTTTGTGTTATTTTACTCAGATACATATTCTCTATTTTTCTAAACCTGTGGTAACGCTTTTTTGTGGTGTTTTCATCGTGTTCATGTGTGTGTGTGTGTGTGTGTTGCACAGATACTTTACACTTTGTCTCTTTTGTTAAGCCTGCCTGCTCTGTGCCAAGCTACAGAGGGTGAGCATAGATTAATGTCATTTTTTTAGACCCAATTTCTAACATTGGTGATCAGTGGTGATCAATGGTGAGGATAGGACTTGTGTTTGTGCAAACCCATATAGTAATTCAGTGTTCACTACCACTCTATAGCTAAGACCAATGTGAGCCTTTTTCAATTCTCCCTGATTGGCATTTTTGATTTTATTGCTAAATTATGTCTTTCTCTCTGGAGAAGCTGTACTGGCGCCTGCAGGAAATTAGGTTGAACTGGCCAGGTTAGAATGCTACGCTGTAAAACAGACAGGAAGGTCTAGCTACAGAAAGATTTGAGGGCCTGGGCAGAGATGGTGGATGCCAGGGATGACATTCCAGAGGAGGAGCAGGAGATCCCTTAGGAGGGTGACCTGAATCTGGAGTCTGAAGTGGCTCTGGAAAGGCAAGTGGAAGGAGCCAACAACTTTCCAGGAGCATTAGTAGTTAGCAGAGCAAGGAGCAGTGTCTCCTCAGGAAACCTGTCCCCAGAGGAGCTAGCAGACAGGAGGGAAGAAAATAAAATTTAGAACTTGACAATTTGGCAGCAGGCTTGTGTGGAAGGAAGAATGGCCATGGAGGAGAGGAAACTTACCCACGAGCTCAACCTCAGAGAGTTTGACATAAGAACCCTACAAGTGGGGTCCAGCAACTGCAGTGGTGGCAGCATCACTACAGAGGCCAATAGTGAGTCCAGAGTCAGGCAGGATTCCAAAGGATTTGGTGCCCAGTTTAGTGGTGTGAGGTGACATAGATAAATGGTGTGCAGCCTATGAAGTGGCTCTGAAGTGCACAAGGTCCCAGAGGAGTTCTTGGGTGGTAGTCTGTGGAAGTATATGTTCACGGTGGGGAGGGACATACTCCTTACACTAGAGGTAGAGGACAGGACAAGCTACACTCACTGTGATGCTGGCCATACTAGTCAGCAAGTTTGGACTGACCCCTGAGAGGTATAGGCTCAGGTTCTGGGGCGGCCAAAAGATCTCTTCACAGACATGGTTGGATTTTGGGGATTTTGCCAGCAATGCACTGTAGTGCTGGGTGAGGGGCAGCAAGGTTGATGATTATTCAGGGCTGAACAACTTGATTTTAAAGGAGCACATGCTTGATATTCATTTTCCAGAGCTGTGCCAACAACTGGTGGATAGCAAGTTAACTAACCCCGGGAAAATTTCTAAGCAGGTGGACATCTGGGTGAGAACCATAGTGTCCAAGAAGGAATCAGGGGGGACTCTCAAAAAGGTGGCCAGGGTTACCAACAGAAGACATCTCGACTGATTGGAGTTTTGTTTTATTGGTCTTATTTCACTCATATAAATATTTCCTGTTATTCTGAAACTGTCTGTAGTCCTTTTGTGGTGTTTTCATTGTGTTACTGTGTGTGCGCTGCACAAATACTATACACATTGCCTCTTAAGTTAAGCCTGCTGGCTCTGTGCCAAGCTACTAAAGGGTGAGCACAGGTTAATTGAAAGGGTGGATCTAACTTACCCTGACTAGGGCTTGTGTTCCCTACTCGGACAAGGTGAAAACCTCTGCCAACTAGAGACCCAATTTCTAACAAGAAAGATGTCTTCAAATAGTTAAAACTACTGGATATCACTGTTGATAGCATTCCAAATCATCTTTTTTTACACATTTTGTTGCACTAGACAGAGGCATGCCTTATGCAAATGTGCAATTACCCATCTCCTCATGGAAACAGTTCTTTTCAAACTCCCTGCTGCATGGAACACATGCACCTTGAGGCAGGCTTCAACCTTATTAGGCCTCATCAGTGAGGAATAGGCAGAATTGCATGACAGAGCAAACAAGGGATCCATGTCTGAGCATACACACACTTGGTATCTCACATCAAATAAAAAAAGGTGATAGGAGCAATAATTAAAAATACTGTAAGCTAATAACAACCATTCAGGGTAGCATTCCAACCTATGGTTTTTCAGCCACTGTGCAACATAGGCTTGCTTTAAGCAAATCACCACTCGCCCTGCTCCATATAAAAACGATCCACCCCACCACCCCATGGTGTTTTTTGTAATAGATGTCCAAACTACAACAGGTGTCCCCCAGACATGGTTCCTGTGTGTATAGTGCCACATAACTCAAGCTATACCTGAGGTATGAGACCTAACCAGGTCACTTACCAGGTTGCCTGCATTCCCTCCTGGGGGAGACATGGCCTGGTAGTTTGAACTGGACTGTTCCTACAGCAGCAGAAAAAAGACTGATTTGTATCTTGTCAGTCTCTGTCTAGAGTGGCCTATTGGGTGAAATATGATGGACTGGAATGTGATACTATGCAAACACTAGTGGCTGAGAGTAATTCAAGTATTACTTCCATCACCTTGTTATTTGTTGTCAAAGATGCCATTTGTGTGACACGTTATGTTATATTATGTAATGTCATGTCAGGTTATGTTATGTTATGTTATGACAATTTGTATAGCATATTAATCATGAATTTGGTGTCATCTGCGTAGGAGATTATGGTTATGTTTCGGGAATGGATGATGTTGACTAGCATTGTCATGTAAACGCTGAACAGGTTGAGCCTGAGGGATGATCCCAGAGGGACTCCGCGGATCAGGATCTTGGTCTCTTAGGTGAAGGGGGTTTCTGTGAAGAAGGAGGAGATCCATTTGAGTACGGGTCATAGATGGCAATCTCTTGGAGTCTTCTGATGAGGGTATTGTAGGAGACAGTATCGAAAGCTACAGACAGGTTGAGTAGGATGAGGGCTGTTTCTACTTGGTCCAGGATTGTCACAATATCGTTGGTAGAAGGATGAGTGCTATTTCAGTACCGTGTTTCTTTCTGAATCCTTAAGGGGGTGCAGTCTAGCAGGTGGAGAATCTCAAAGTAGGTTGAGATTTGCTTGTTGTTAGCCTTCCCAATCACTTTGGCTGGGCAGGGGAGCAGGGAGAATGGACAGAAGTTGCTCAGTAGGTTAGGATCAGCTGATGGTTTCTTTAGGCGGGCAATGACGTCTAAATGTTTCTAGTTATCCAAGAATATGATGGATGTGAATGAGGTGTGACAATGTGAGTGAGGGTGGTGCTGATTGGTGGAGCTCCCATGTTGTAAATGAGGTGGGGACATAGATCCTTTGGTGCTCCTAAGTAGATGGTTCACTGATGGTCGGTGATGTGCAAGAAGTTTGACAGGACAGGTTGTTGCACAGTTCTTGGGGGGTGTGATGTTGTTGACAGAGGCTGATGCTGTGGTGAAGTCTTTGACAATCAATACGATCTCCTTACAGCTGTTGTAGCTTCCTTCAATGCAATCTGTTATCGCTCTATTCTTGGTGTTAGTTGCTGGTGATAGCATCTGACTGCATCCTTGTAGGTAGTTTGATCAGTGGTGTTGTGCCTTGCTCTCTATTTCTTCTCTAGCTGTGTACAGTGCAGTTTAGAGCTATGGAGGTCCTCTCTGTACAAGCTGGTCTGTTTGTTCGATCTCATTTTCTTGCAATGTTTGAAGGGAGTCTGCACAGTTCTCAATATAGTCGTTTTAAGTTGGTGATGTCCTCTTTGACGTTGTCAGTGGGATTGGGTTGATCCATGCTTAGGGTGCTATTACTACTACTAATAATAATAATAATAATAATATTAATAATGACAATAATAATAATACATTTTGTATTGCACAATTAATTAAAATCATTGCAATTCATACAAAAGGAGTTAAAAGTAATTTCTATTATCTGTTAAAAAAGGGGTTCATATTAAAGGAGATTTCATGACTGGCATGGCTGAAATTCATGACGATCGTCTACAGGTAAAATAGATTTGATCTCAGACATGTATTTTACAAAGCAGGAGGCATTATGAGCTGAGTCACCCTTCATACCCTCCTCTAGGGCCTCTTGACATGTCCGCACATTGAGGTTGCGCCAGATTGGACGCAGCCAAAAGGTTTACAAGGGGCGCAAAGTCATGCAGATACATAAAATGGGAATTAAGGATTCTTCCCCATTGCAGCAGAAAAGGCATTGAGAGGGCTAGTGTTCCTTATACCTCTGGCCATACTTGTGCGCCATCATGGGGATTAGGTCAAAAGGTAGTCTCATTAAATGATGTTTCACCGATGGCTTCATGGTGGATGACAAATAGTGTGGTGGAGTTTCATGAGCATCGAACTTTGATGCCCAGCTACCATGGCAGAGATTTTTCGCGCCAAGTGCATCATGTTCCACTGACAAGATCTCTCCTTGTTTGGTCAATACTTTTGCAGCCACCCCTGTGGGTAGTGAGCTGGAGAATATATATTGGGCTTCTAATGAGTCCAAGCAGTGTGTTAAAAATTGACTTCAGGTGGTCCTATGGTTGTTTAGCAGGGACCAGATGTAACTTTTCAGTGTGAGATCACAAGCCTTTTTCATTTTTAAGCAGTAGGCGATAAATCTTGCTTTCATGATCCAATGTTGGGATGGCAGGCTAAACTCCATACGGATTTGGGAGTGAGAGGTCAAGTTGGGTAGACGGAACACTCTGCGAAAGCAGGCTGATTGGGCACTGTCTAACCAAGTGAACATTTTGTATTTGAAAGTTAGTGTGCCAAAGGCTAAAGTTGGTAACATTTTAGCTCCTATCACTCGCATTAACTGCGAGAAATTGGGGGGATGAAGTGCTTATTGGTCTTAAGAAGGCCCCCTCCAGGCAATGAGCCACTCCTTGAATTGCAGCAATATGCGAGCCGGTCTTCGTCAGTGATCTATCCAGAATCCCAGGTACTAGCTCTATTGATTTTCCTTCAACGAGCCCTTTCTTGCTCATTGTCTTGCAGCTATCATCACCTTAGTTTTGGAAATGTTGATCTTGAAAGCATTTGTTTTGCAATACAAGGCCAAAGAGTCAAAGAGCCTCTGGAGGCCCACCTGGGTTGGATCGAGAAGAATCATATTGTCTGCATATTGCATTGATTGAATTTTAGTAGATTTGTTTCTGGGTGGAAATGCTTGAGAGAGAGAGACAGCCACTCGGGCAGGTCTGCAAGGTACAGATTAAATATAGTGGGGCCAATATGCATCCTTGCTTTAAGCCTCTGTTGGTCATGATTTTATTGGTTGTTGACCATCCAGAGGAAACTCCTATTTTTACCCAGGTGTCAGTGTACAGGGCGATGAGAGCATTCAATAGGGATTACGGGATGCCCCAGTTCTATAATTTTCCCACAGTCTGGGTGGAGCAACGCTGTCAAAGGGTTTTCGGAAATCGATGAACCCTAGATATAGCGATTTTCCTTTTGTAGCAAGTGAGCACTCAATCATGAGGGCTAGACAGATCAGATTATCTTCAATGTGGCAGCCCTTTTGGAGGCTGGTTTGAGTAAAATGTATTAATTTGCATTCTTCCACCCAGGTGGTCAGTTCTTGAAGTAGAGCACTTGCATAGGCCTTCCCTTCAACGTCAAAGAGGGCAATCATCCGGTAGTTATCGGGCTGGACCTGGGGTCTTTTTTATGGATAGGGGCAAAGAGAGATCCTCACCAGGAGTCAGGAATAGGCCCGCCCATTCTGCTCCTCGAATAGGGTGTCTAAGTGTACAGGCCACTTGTGAGTAGATGCTTTGTACACCTTTGTTGGGATGCCATTGGGCCAGGCGCACCTCCAGGGCGCATCTTTTTTAATAATAAGTGCGACTTGGGTTGGTGTGATCTTGATAGTGGGCTCCGGACTGATGTTAGCATTATTATGGCTAGGGCTGTGATGGCAAGACCAGTTGTTTCTGATGGGCTCTACGTAGAATGCTATGATATGAGCCTCCCATTTGTCAGGAGAGATGTTTGTTACGGTTGGTGGTTGGGCAGGACTGGTACCCCTATTTACTCAGCTCCAGAATCTCCTTTGATTCTTTGAGTTTATTATTTTGTGAGTGGTTGTCCAGAATTGTTCTTCTTTCATCCTCTGAAAGGTGAATCTTGCTTTCCTGTACTCCTTGTGAGCGACTGATATCTTTTCTCGAAGAAATTTGTGTTCAGTGTCATTGAAGGTATGCCTGCGCAGTAAGTTGTTTACTTTGCGTTTGATGTTCATTGCAGTTTGCTTATGCTCAATAAAGTGGAGTCTTTGAAGTGGATTTGTGTGGCCTTTTAGTTATCTTTGTGGCTAAGTTTTCTCTAATGTCCACCACTGACATTTTTCAGGATGTTGCAGTCAGTTGGTCACTGAACTCTTGATTCAATTTGTCTAGGAAATGGTCCACCTTCTCTTCGATTATGTCCTGGTGTTCCACGGCCCACTGTACATTTCTTACAGGTTCCAAGTTGACTTCTTGCCCAATCAGATGAACTTGTGGGTGAAGGCACTGCGGGAATGACACTTTGCACATGAGAATGGAATGATCACTTTCCGGTGAGGGAGTTACAATGAATTCCTGCACTAGATGGAAGTGAGTGACCAAGATCCATATATAGTTCAGAGTGATCACTATAGAGCAGAGGTCTTCAAACTTTTTGATGCCGAGACCCCCTTGTAAAACCTTTTTAGGCATAAGGACCACCTTCCTAAAAAGGTTTCTAGAAACTGGTACTCCTCATCATCAACAACTATCGACAACCATAAATGCGCCTGGTAGACCTCATCACATCCATCCATCCATCATTCACCCACCCACACTTTCAAACATCCATCCATCCATCCTTCATCCATCCTACCTTTCATCCTTCCATCCATACATCCATCCTTCATCCATCCACCCTTTCTTCCTTCCATCCATCTATCCTTCACCCGTTCACCCTTTCATCCTTCCATCCATACATCAATCCTTCATCCATCCACCCTTTCATTCTTCCATCCATACAGCCATCCTTCATCCACCCACCCTTTCATCTATCCATCCATCCACCCATCATTCATCCACCCACCTTTTCACACATCCATCCATCCATCCATCCATCCATCCATCGTTCATCCATCCACCCTTTCATCCATCCATCCACTCATCATTCATCCACCCACCTTTTCACATATCCATCCATCCATCCATCCTTCATCCTTCATCCTTACATCCATCTATCCTTCATCCATCCACCCTTTCATCCTTCCATCCGTCCATCCATACAGCCATCCACTCTTTCATCCATACATTCATCCTTCATCCATCCACCCTTGATCCATCCATCCATCATTCATTCATCCACCTTTTCTGTGCCTCTCTAAAGGGGGGGTCAGTATCTCTCTGTATCTTCTTCCTTCTTCTTCATTTCTCATGGGAGGGCATCACTGTGCCTCCCTGCTGGGGTGGGGGTTTGGGGGGGGGTGGCAGAGAGGCTGTAACAACATCTCACCATGAAGAACAGACTCTCAGGCACATTTCACCCACACAGGCACCAGGTATGAGGGCTCATGGGACTTGAACCAATGAGGACCTTTCACATGCTTTACTGGCGGGACCCACAGCTCCAGGCGCACAACGCCCATTGAACTCCAAGGGCTACAGCCTCCTCCCCCAGCCACCCCACCCCTCCCCTCCCCTCATGTATGTGAGCCAGGCTGAAACAGCTTCACTGGACACACACAAAGCCACACCCGAGTACTTCACAGGTCTTTAAAAGACCTTTTACTTTTTAATGAGGCTTTGATGATTTTCACCCCTCGGTGTGAATTAGGCCTCCGCCGCGAGCACCCTCAATCAGCCCGATGCCACTAAGGAAAACTGACAGAATCTGTTCTGCGACCACCTTCCCAGGACTGCACGACCCCCCTGGGGGTCGCGCCCCACAGATTGAAGACCTCTGCACTGGAGTGAGATACATGTGTGTAATCGGCAAGTGAATCTGAGTTGAGTCTTCCGTTTAAAATGCGGAGGCCTAGTTGGTTTAGGTAAGCTGCCACCATTGTCCCTTGACCTTCTTTCCGTTGGTACTGATGCCTTATGTCTGGTATGGCCCACATTTGATAGTCCTGTGACATTAGGGAAGAGGAGTCCAAGCCAGTTTCCATTAAGTTTGCATTAAAATCTCCCATTATTAGCCACATATTGTTAGGAAAGTGAGAGAGAAGGTCTCTCACAGCAGGGAGTATTTTGCTCAAGGTTGCCTCTCCGTTGATTTTAGAAGGGTGTAGGTACATGCAGGAAAGGATCATAGTTTGTTGTTTCAAGTTGTGATTTTCCAATTGATGTGACTAGGTTTTAAGTAAAATGTAATCTCCATGCCCTTTACAGAGTAAGGAAACTTGCAATGCCAGGTTGTTCTTCACTGAGATTGACACTCCTCCCGATGCGTGGCAACCTGCTTGAGATGCAATTACATAGGATTCATAAATTATGAAATCCGCCTAGGGAATAGTTTGCAAGGACCAGGTTCTTGTAGGGCGATGATGTCATAACTCTTCAAGAGGGAGGTGGTTGTCCTTTCAGCTTTTTCCTTGGTTAGTCCTCGGATGTTCCAGGAACAGATTTTGAGGTGGTAAGTGACTTCCTTATTCATTTTATGTTCAGCCGAGGTGCTGCTTTACCCTAGGGCCTGGGAGAGCCAGGACCAGTCTTGGGAACTCTGGTACCGATTCACAGAACTAACTTAAGACAAAATCCTAAACTTATTACCATTTTGGTATTTACAGAAGGCACTTACTCACTTTGGTATTCACAGAAGGCACTTACTCTTTCGGTATTCACAGAAGTTAGCACTCATAACTTTAAGACTCCTAAATGCATTCTGTGAATAACGAAAGTCTTAAAATTAGGATTTTTCTCAGTTTAGTAGTAGTAAAGTTAGGACTCCTAACTCTAGGACTCCTAAATGCCTTCTGTGAATTCCGAAAGTCTTATAATTAGGATTTTTCTCAGTTTAGTAGTAGTAAAGTTAGGACTCCTAACTTTACTACTCTTAAACTGAGAAAAATCCTAACTTTAAGACTTTTGATATTCATATAAGGCATTTAGGAGTCCTAAAGTTAGGAGTGATAACTTCTGTGAATACCGAAATGAGTAAGTGATTGTGAGCAGCATCTCAACCTTGTGTGTAGATGGAGTGTGGAGTGCCTCCCTGAGCAAAGTTTCTGTTTTTGAGGTGTTGAGTTTGAGTAGCTACTAGTTTGCGAGAGGCGTTCCCCGTGAAAGTTTTTATGTGAGTCTTGTTGTAGCTTGACTGCTTTGTAACTGCCACTGCTATTAAAGGGTCATTAGTTATGCAGCCCCTGAGCTCGGGGAGGTGTGGTTCCTCAAGGCGGGTATTGCAAAATTGCTCACAAGGTGGGGGCGACGACAGGAAGGCAGGCGAGGGCAAATCGAACAAGAGCTTTTGTGTGCATGACTGCAGGGCACATTAGATTGTTTTGTTTCTATTTCAGCGGAAGACAGACTTAATAAGTTGATAAACAAATTTACTGGGCTCGCTGAGCTAGTAGAAGATATCCATATTAGTGATTTGGGGGATTTCTGACCAGAATGCTGATTTAAGGCAAGGTCTCGATCTTTTTGAAAGTCCAGGAGTTCCAACCATTGCGGCGGCTCTTTGTGAGCCTCACTATGTTTCACGTTACGGAGCTTCTGGGCGCATCTAAGACTGAGCTATTGTTTTGCGAGTCATCCAGATGACTTTCTTGAACTTTCCTTTGGGTGGGAGGCAGGACTATTTGCAATGGAGCAAGGTCCTTCCCATGAATAATTGTTTCTGGGTGAAGGAAAACAGGGTTGAGGTGCACTTCCTCACTCTGGCTATGACTGCTGGAGTTCTCTGCTTCGATGAGGAGGGCTGCTTGCTTGAGCTTTTGCGTTTCTTTGCCAGCCCGATTGAGATTGTGTAAATCGTGCTTTCTTTTGGCCAGGGATGTCGGGAGATTGCTGTGCCTATCCCAATTAGACCCCTTGTGTGCCTCCTGGTTTCCTTCAATTCGAAATGATGACTGATTCCCTAGCCTTCCACTTTGAGGGTACAGCATCTTTGCTTTCTGTTGTTTGGCAGTCTAATGGGGCGATGGGTGTTTTGCAGCTGCATGGAATTTCTTGTTCGCATTGCTCCCCCTATTCGTAAATAAGAACCTTTTTTTCCGGAGAAGGGAAGGGAGGCCTTTCCACCTGCTCCTTTTCCTTTTCTCTACTCTTTGTATTCCTGCGATAGTTGATGAGGTCAGGTTCTGCAAGGTAGTGGGGTGGCTGAGAGTAGAGCCACTATTTGGTACTATGGGGGGAAATTGGGAGTTGAGGAGGGTCGAGAGGTAACACACCAGGCCACCCACAAGCTGTACAAAAATCTAGTTGAGCCGCTTCTGCAGGAACCCAGGTTCACACTAATTCCGCTGCAACTCAGCCTCCACTGCCAATCCCCCAGCCTCTGCCCCTTACTTCCACTGTGCCTCTCCTCTTTCATGCTTAGGAGAAGCCCGGAAAGGGTTGAGACAGTGAATGAGGGGTTGATGGAGCGGGTGTAAGCAGGTGAAATCAGGTAAGAAGGGCAGATAGGGTGGGCACGAACAGAGTTGCGGGCCTGGTGACCTGGGGAGGTGAATTGGGCTTCCCTACCCTGCCAGACTCCAGTAGCACGTCTGGTAGTGAGCCCTCTTCCTTGTCTTACTTGTCACTCTCACTTTGGCACTCCTTGCTGTGTTTTCGATGAATCCTGCCTACCAGCTCGGTCTGCTCATGTCCTCACTCCTTCTCGCTCCACTGCAGCTCACCGACACCACTCGGGCTCGAAACTCAGCCTTAGCCTTGCCTCCCTGCTCTTCTTCACAGAGATGCTGCCAGCTCTTCTGCCTCCTTGTCCGCCCCTGTTAGATTTGGGGGTCTCTAGTTGGCACAGGTAGGTACTTGTGACAAATAGGGACCCTTGTCTCTAGTCAGGGTAAGGGGGTACACTGCTAAAATAACCCCTGCTCACCCCCTTGGTAGCTTGCCACAAGCAGACAGGCTTATCTCAGAGGCCGTTTATAAAGCATTTCTGAACACATACAGTAATCAAGTGACAACACTACAGATTGACACCACACAAGTTTTATATTAAAAATAAGTATTCTTTATATAGATTTAACACAAGACCATAACGACAAAAATCCACGATACTGTACTTAAAATGGTAGGTTTAGCTTAGTTTTCTTTAGTTCTTTGAGTCAATATACCTTAAGATGCGACACCCAAGGCAACAAAAGTGTTGCAAAGATAGAAATGCGGCAAAGATCCGCTGCAAAGAAAAAAAAATACGTCAAGTTCTTCTCCGATGTTGCGAGAAGTCTCGACTCGATGCGTCAGTTGCAGGGGCAACACCCTTGTTCCGTGATGCGACAACAGCAGCTTTGGCAGCGACACTCGTCTCCAACGATGCAAGACCCTGCCGCTCGATGCGACAAAAGCTGCGGCGACACCCTTGTTCCGTGATGCGACGACAGCAGCTCCAATGGCGGCACGCTTCTTCGTGGATGCGAGGCGCTTTTCTTGATGCGGTGCAATGCTACAGCTACAGCGGCGATACACACGATGCGATGGCAGCGGCTGCGATGGTGACACGCTTCTTCGGGGTCGCGGGATGTTTCTTGAGATGCAGTGCAATGCAACAGCTACAGCAGCGACATCCACGATGCAAAGGCAGCGGGTGCGATGGTGACACGCTTCTCCCTCTTGAGTTGTGCTTCCAGCTCCTTGCGACATGCAGGCCCTCAGAAGGCCCAAAACAGCAGCAGGCACTTCCAAAGAACTCCTGGGGAGCTGGGGGTTGAAGTATGTTGTCCCTGAGACTTCAGCAGGAGACAAACTCTTTTCTCAAGCCCTTGGAGATCCTTACAATTTGAATAAAGCACACAAAGTTATTTCTCCTTTGTTTGGTAGACAGGCAACCACTGCAGGCCAATCCCCCAAGCAGCACTTCAACTTAGGGATAGTCTCTCCTTAGTTTCTTCAGGTTCCTCTCCTCAGCAAAGGTTTCTTCTTGTTGTCCAAAAGTGATCTAAATTATTGGGATCAGGGTCATAATACTTATACCCCAAAATCCTTTGTCCTCTGAGGGCAGAGGGGCCTTTGCCTAGTCCAAACCAGTTCTGGAGCACTCTCTTTACATGACTTCTTCTTTCCTTTCACAGTGCAGGGCAGAAACATCAGACGCCCCACAGGAGATGGAGCCAGCATTGTAGAGGAAAGGCACAGCCCTGGAGCCCTCTGTTGACATGACTCCTTCTCTCCATTCACAGTGCAGGGAAGAGACATCAGACGAACCACAGGAGGTGGAGCCAGCATTGTGGAGGGAAGGCACAGCCTTATTCAGGTCCCCGGTGCAACTCCTCCCTCCCATAAAGATGCAGATCTCTCTATTCACCACTGGGCTGACTCACCCTGTCTCCTGGAATCCCCCAGCCCTGTCACTCAAACTCCAGACAAGCAATACACAACCTAGCAGAGGCAGGCTTAGATAGTTAGACAAGAAAATACCTACTTTCTAAAAATTGTATTTTCAAACACAGAATGTTAAAACCTACTTCACTAAAAGATGTATTTTATCGTTCTGAGTTCAGACATACTAAACTCGAATTGCTACCATGTTCCCTGAGTCAGTTAGGATTTTAGGATGTAATAATCTAACTGTCCATTCTGGCCTATGGAGAACAGGTAGCCTTGCGATAGTGAAAAAAGAAAATGGCTATAATTCACTATTAGGACATGCCACACACCCCAGGGTATGTCCTACCTTATACTTACAATGCACCCTGCCCTTGGGCCTACCATAGGGGTGTCTGATATGGTGAAAAGGGAAGGTTTAGGGACTGGCAAGTGAGTGCACTTTGCCTAGTCAGCATGGCAGTACCAGACTGCACACAGGCTCTGCAATGGCAGGCCTTAGACACACTTTTACAGGCTGCTTCTGTGGGTGGCACAACCAGTGCTGCAAGCCCACTAGCATTTGGATTACCAGCCCTGGGCACTCCTGGTGCACGGTACTAGGGCCTAACAGGTAAACCAAACCAGCCAATCAAGGAACCACTAATCCATACATCATTTTACAATAGGGTGCACTTGCACTGTGGCACTGGACAGTAGTGGCACAGTGGCCAAAGCATCTAACACCATAAAGCACATGAGGCAACAGCAAAACTGGAAAGGAGACCCACGCCAAGGTGCCAGGTCTAACAGCCCCCTCTGCCCTGCTTTTGAGAGGAGAAGAGAAAGGGCAGGAGAACAACCGCCAAAACAAGAGCCCGGGATGGAAGCTGGAGCTCGGGGCTTTGCTGGGGCTCAGCAGGGATGCAGCTGGTCAGGTTGGTATGAGGGCGAGTAAGGTGGAAGGCTTGTGGCGCGGCAGGCATGTGAGCTGCTGCTCACCGTGAGCCACCAGACCCCGTTGTCACAAATATCCGGAAACAAACTCAGAGCGGATACAGAGATAAGGGCACTGAAGCAATCTGCTTCTGAGATTTTATCCAAACTGTGGTTTGGTAGGCTGGTACTTTTGGGTGTGTTGAATTGTGGTTTGTATATTTGAAAGTAAATGATGGAGAGGTTGGTCCATGTGAGCAGCGGTGTGGAGTTGTGTATGATGCAGTCTCTGATGGCAAAAATGAGGTCCAGTGTATGTCCTGTGTAATGTGTTGTTACTGAGATGAACTGGGTAAATTCAATGTTGCCCAGGCGTTCAAGGAATGCTGTGAAGTAAGCATCAGCTATGTCTTCCAGGTGGCTTTTGAGTTCGCTGAGGAGTATGTAGGCTCTGGAATTTTAATGGTGAGTGAGGCTATGATGTCGGTAATGAGGCAGTTAAAGGTGACTCGCAGTCTGGGTGGTCAGTAGGCAAGGGTTCCATTCAAGGTAACGTTTTCAGAGATTTGCAGCTTGAAGTGCAGGTGTTCCATGAATGGAGTGGTGTTTGTGGATGTTAAGCATCTTAATGGTTCCTTACAGATTACTGTGACTACTCCACCTGGCTTTTGCGTGTCATCCTTGTGTGCTATCTTGTAGCCCACTTGTAGTGTAGTTCCTATTTTCCCAATAGGCTCTGTGCATTGGAATAACATAAACAGCAGTGTAGACGTAGGACTGAGGTCATCTAGGTCTCTACTGACTATGTTAAACTTAATTTAGGTTTGCGCCAGCTAGCTCAGAGGTCACTAGAAACGTTCTTGAATGAATAGGGAGGGCTGAACTTCCGCAATTCAGACGAGAAGGGATTCAGTTTCTGACAACCGCATAAACATGACAACTTTGCTCCCTCAGAATAAGAGTGTATCTCAAGAGTTGTGTGAAAACAATAGGCAGCTGTTTCACTCAGTCAACCGTGCATACTTAGTTTCACCAGGGTGCAGAGAAATAGAGAGATGGGCGTTTTCAATAATAGGTGTTATTTATTGAGCAGTCTTATTTCTCATGCAAGAGAAATGAATTGCCACAATTGCAATAGTTATCATAAAGTAAAGGGCATACAGTAAAAGTAGTATTATGAAATAATACTGTAAAAGCATTAATATAGTTTCTTAGCCATATGATACTTTAAAATGGATAAAATATATACATACATAAAAACATTGACTAACGTACTCAACTGGTGCTTCTAACTACGCCTACCCCGGTGTACCTGACCTAAGCCTAACACTTGGGAAGGAGTAAGAAAGTAGCAGTTTAAGTTAAGTTGGTAAAGATTGTTTTGTCAAGAATCTGCATCAAGAATTCTCTTAAGGGTTTAGTCAGCTCCCTACCTTGGTAATAGAATGTGGGAGGTCTTTTATCTCTTTCCTCAGGACTCGATCTCCCAGCAACCCGCAAGGGTAAGCTGGAAACACCGGAGCTGGATTTTCTCGGCTGGAGAAAAAGACAGCGTCTCTCTCAGTGCGTCAAAACGGGAGGGGAGGCTTCCGTGGGCTCTCGCATCAGCTGGGCTCTCGGGCAAGTAAATAGCTGCTCTGCTCCAAACCACCGTGTGTTTGCTTAAGGCAACTGTTGGTATATTTATACCTGAAAGGTGCTGAGTTTGACATAAGGTTGGACATAAGACGTCACTAAGAACTGACAGTTCTTTCTGGACTCCAGGAGTTCTTGTTCAAATCAAAACAAAAGCAGGTGCGATTTCCCGAGCAGCTGGAGGCTTGGTTTGTTTAAAGAACACGTTGTGCTTTCTAGGAGTCGATGGGAGTAGCTGTGCTGTGCTTTGGACTGCATGAGCTATTACTGAATATGGATATGATCCTTATGCCTTTATCAGGATATTATTGATTATAACCACACAAGGGCATGAATCGGGAATATCGAATTAGGGTCCTAGATAGAAACACAACACCCACTCCACGGATTAATGTCTGTCATTACTAAAAAACTAAGCAATAGTAAACATTTAACAATGCATGTGTGTTTTCCAACCCACCCCAAAATACATATTTTGCATTTGAAATGGTATATGGTAAATACACGAAAATGAGTATTGGTACTGTACGCTTTTCAAGCAGTGTCATCATTCAGATAAATGCATATATATATCAGCTGAATTAATTGCGAAAATTAGACATGACATGGCTCTGAATACAGAAAAGAAGGTCGAGACCATTCCATCACATATTTATACAAAATGCTGTGTATGTGCTAGAGGCTGAGGTAAAATATTGTCTCTAGTATCCCAAAAATAGAAGCTCTGTTCTCTAAGAATAGTCCTACTTTAAGCAGAGTAGCATGTGCCAAAAAAAGGTAAATATTTTGGAAAATGGACAAAAATAATTTCGCTTTCAGTGGAAAAATAGTTTCAAATATTTTCTGTAGCTTTGTTTATCAAAACTGAAGGCCGAATTCAGAGTTCAGGGAACGCTGTGTGCTCATTGTTTTTTTAAGAGTTATTCTCGTTGACTGGAGAGAACATCATTTCAGACAGACTTGCAAAATATTGGTTTCCAACATCAGGTGAAAGTTTGACCAAGTTCGAAAATACTGCAACTGTGCAGTTCTCTGCATGATTGCTATCATCGATGTTTGGATCAGCAATGCTCACTGATGGTTGTACCTGTTTGGTGCTGCTTTCCTCTCGTACCTCACCGCCACCTATTCGTAGTGGTGAAGTCTCAATGAATGCCGTCATCAGAATAGGTAGCCACTGGGGACAACACGATGCATGAGTCGTTACAGGACCTAGCAAAGTATCAATATCCTTTGGTACTGCTGATGGTAGTGTAAGACAGACGTCCAACACGCATATGGGCCGGGATGCCCGCCACCCCTTCCACCACCAATCCCAATGGGATGAGACAGACACAGTTTGAACTTTTGGAAGGCAGGGGGGCCTCACGACCCCCCGGCCGTATTTATTAAAATATGAAACAAAATTTTAAACTTTAAATTAAAACATTTCATGTATCATGTACAAATTCAACTTCCATTACATTTTGATGAAGACAGGTATTCAGGCTAACCTTAACAAATCTCTAATACAAAGATTTCCGAACCGAGTCTAACATCATGACATAATGCATTGCATACAAATTTGTACATCCTAACGATAGGGGCCAACGGCAAGGTCTTAACCGGTGTCAGGTCCCTATCACCAAATTCCCACCCTCACGTGTGAGTGGCGCATGCGCAGAGGACTTTACCCTTGTAGCGACCTGTAACTTCCCTTGTCGTGGGGGCCCCCTTTCACTCGACGCCATCTTAAGGTCATCCGAGTTCCCGTGCGGGGTATGCGTAAGAAGGACAGCGTGTATTCCCCCCCATTCCCCGCACTCTCCTCCGCCGGAGCGGCTATCCGGCCCCCGGGAAATTCTGTGGTGGGGCAAATAGCCGTCTCCCCCTGGGAGTGGCCTATGGCCGTCTCCGCCTGGGCGACACATCCGTAATGGGTGCTGCCCCCCGTGGGAGCCCCGGGTGCTCCCATCCATAATGGGTGGCGCCCCCCCTAGGGACCTTGAAATCACTGCTCACCTATTATGACCTTACCGCCCGACCGAAGACTAAATAAATACGACAGTTAGTTACCTACTAGGGAGAAAAAAACTATGCTTACTCTTAAACTACAGCTCGATATATCCAATGACTTTAACATTGCTACAAAGGAAGGAAGGTCCTATAGCACAGAACGTTCTTTATTGCATCCATTACTTAACATTCCTACAAAGGAAAAAAAGGCCTATAAGCAAGTATTCAGTTACAAGCATACTCTTGGCATCGACTTAAGATGAAGGCAACTATTTACAGAAGACATGTTTTATTACAATCAAATTGCAACTTAGAACTTCGTGTACTCTCAAATGTTTGCAACAGGGGCTGGTGGGTGGGTCAAAAAACTGCAGCTTATTTCCTTGAGGGTTCACGAGCGATGAGTGGTGCAGCCTTCAGAGCGCAGGAACAAGAGGACGCTTCCCTGGATTCCAGCGCCTTTTATCCAGCAGTGGGAAGGCGTGGTCGCGACCCCATCCCACCCATAGGTACACGGACTCCCGGGCGGGTGTTTAGGACAACCCCTTTTAGGCGGCGGGGGCATGCTCCGACCACGCCGCTATGGGCATACCGGCCGGGACACGCCCCCGCCCGCAACGGTTTCCTGGGGGATCGGGGCACCCGGCCATAAGTTCGGGGTGACCGAGTGGTCTCCCCTTTCCATTCATCTCCGCATAGCAGACATCGAAGCACAGGTAAGATGCAATTCTGCCAGATTGGTCTGAATGAAAGAAACCAGGTTGTATTCAGATCTCTTAGCCGGGCCAATCGGAGGACCTTAGTGATACGGTCTCGGTATCGTATTGCTAGGATCGTTTCTTCCATTGTTGCTGGAGTCTTGTCTGTGGATTGGCTTGCCATATCGGAGCAGAAGGAACAAAAATAAAATTCCTGCCAAGAGTCCCAAAATTAAAGGTAGGCGGCCAAAGACAGAATGGACAAAATTCGGGAAGATGCCCAGAACTGTTTCAAAGGGTGCTAACAGTCCCGAAAAAACTGTCTTAAATACATGTGTGATGCCACTGGTATCAGACATGTTTAAGATTTGGCTTAGTATTTCTACGAAATGCAAGGGGCAATTTGTCGATAAAACTGAATGTGTCTCTGCCGATGTCCTTGCCACTTGCAGATCATACATTTCTTTGGATGACGTTAAAGGCACAGTTGTCTGTAAAAGAATAGACTTCATTCTGCTTAAAGTATCAATTCGAATAGAAGAGATATTCAACGAAGGCCATAACGCAGCCCCCATATCTGGATTGATGTGTGGAAACAATACTTGCATACAGCAAACGGCCCTGGAAGTTATGGTCGTCAGATAGGCTTTTCCTGGCAGCATGCCAAAATATCTGTGGTCACTTATTAAAACGTAGCTGCCGTTAGAAAGTGGTCTAAAAAATGGCTCTATCTGTTTTGCAGGCATGCCATGCAGGTGACATGAAAGGTTATTTTGAAGACCCTTCGCAGGCTCCATGCAAGTTAATACCTTGACACAGAAGTGTACCGCTTAGTGATTTTTTTACAATTGTTACCACTAAGGAATACCTCCTTGTTCCCTTCACTATAACATCTGTGTGTATAAGGTAAATCCCAGGGTGATTTGATGTATTCTTTACCCAGCCTTTCATACTGGCCCGCAGGTATATACTCTTGGCAGTATTTAAACTGGAAAGTTGTTATCGGAATTGTAATTGTTCCGTGTATTATCCATTCAATGACAGGTTTCTCTGACATTGTCAATGGTAATCTCTCAAGTTTTTCAATGCTCAGAATCGTATAGTCTGCTCCTTTTTGTGCCAAACTAATTTGTTTATCAGTAAGGTTAAAGATACTGAATAATGACGTTGTGTTGATTAAACGCCATGGTACATAGCCTGAATGCAGATTTTGCAACGTCCAACTAAGCTGTACAATAGAACGTAATTGAGACTGACCATGTTGTAACATTAGTAAGTCCTGCTCTAGTATATCAAAAGCAGATGATACAATGCTGTCCAGTGAATATATTCTGGAGGACAGAGTCGTTAACCCATTGTCCACTACAGAAAGTAATTTTTCCAAATTTGTACGATCAATTTCTCGTATTTTTTCTGCTGTTTCAATTTGCATTACTTTCCAAGCTTTGTTGTACGCAGCGTATATACCGGTCGCTATGAAACATTTTTGATGCTGTTTGTGTGGTCCCAATATGAAATCACGCAAGTCAGCACAGTCTTTAAGTAACGTCAAGTGTTGCTTAATTTCAGCCAGTGTGGATTTCTCTAGCTAATCAAGTCATAGTTTCCCTACACTGTATGTTGTAACTATCCCTGGAGGTTGTCTCTGAGAGTATCTTGGGTCTGGCCTGGTCATTTTGAACCCCTGTGTTTTGTTCAGGAATGTATCTTGACAGTTGTATGTGTCTGTTGGCCAGATCAACCACTTTTTCCAATCAGGATGTGTTCTGTTTTGGTGTAAAATATGGGATACGTCTATCTCCACATCTGTAGTGCTGTCACTATCAGTTATGGGTTTTGGAATAGACAGTGTATTTAAGTCTTTTATCTTAGCTAGGCCAAGACAAATAGTTTGTTGAATTGTGTCATTCAAGAATATCATTTGTTCTGGGATCATGCAGGCCCTAAACAATGCTTCTAGGCCTTGTACTTGCCAATCTTTGGAACCCCAGATCGGTTTTGTTTCAATGGTGTTTTTCCAAAATTTGAAACCAAATGTAGACATTTTGTCATAAAATATTTCAGAATAAGTCAATTTAGTATTTGTCAACATTGTTTTCATTCCTATCTTAAATAACATTTTAAAATAAATCGTTTCTGGATCACTGTTATTAAACCCTGAGAAGTACTGGAATTTCTCATAAAATGTTTTCGAACTGCCTTTTGGCTGGGTTGGACAGTGTTTCCATTGGTTATACGATAAAACATTTCTAGGCTGAGCAGTTTTATGCAAATAGCGATCACCATAATGATTATAACAGTATAACTCTTCATAATTCGATGAACCTGTAAGTAATCATGTTCTGTAAATTTGGCTGACATTACTAAATCTGACATCATATTATTAATGTTTTCAAAGTCCCAATCATCAGAGAAGGTACTTGGTGTCACAAAGTCACTTAATGAAACCTTAAACTGGTGTGGATATTTCAAGAGCTCAACCGATGCAAAAATGTCATAATCAGCTCTGTCCCATGCTACCCCACCGGGTATTGGATTGGCTGAGATGTTTACTGATGACAGCTCTCTTTTCTCGATGTGGGAGGATGTGTGAGGCTTTAGGACCAAGTTGATGTTCTGACTTGCTGTGTCCATTGTACTATATTTTCCATCAATGAATTTTCTCAAACATAGAACCATGATGAGCCAAAGCAGGAGAGTAAGTACACCTAACACAATCCAAAATTCAATCCATGGTGAAATCAGATATGTTTCTTTTAGTTGGTGAAAAAGTTAAATTACTTTGTCTTTGGAAATTTTTGTTGGAGGCGTTTCTTCATGCTCGCTTGGATCTTCAGAGAAGTCATCGAAGTTGATGAAGTAGCTAGATGCAGTTCTGTCAATTGTTGGTATTATTTCCGGGTTTTCATTTGCTTTTGCATTTCTCTTTGTTTCATTAGCATAGTCAGAGGCTGCATAATTATAGACTGGTGTTTCTTGACGAACTGTTGCAATTTGGGTTTCAAGAGGCACAAGTTTCATGGCATTATTGCATAGTCCTTTGTTATTCACTGCAGATTTATCAAATGTGATTAGTCTCTCAGTATGAGCCTCTTGGATTGTAGCAAATTTTGTTAGTCTGCTATTTCTTGGGAGTCCACTGGGCCTACTACTTGTTATTGGCCACATGATTGTGGTTTTACCAGGTCGATGGATACAACTCTGTTCTCCTTTTTACCAGCAAGGGGCGGTAGTACAACTGATCCGTTGATAGCTAAGACAGGTACTGCTTTTCTGTAAGAAGGCCCAAATTCCTTCTTCACCGCGATCTTCTCTCTGACCAGATCCCCAATCTTTGGAATCCAGACAGGTCTTGCTGGGATAGGTGTTTTTTCTTCAGTGGCTGTCGGCTGTTGTTTCAACTTTATGTTACTCAGGTTTTTTCTTGTTTCATTTAAATCCTGTAAAACAGCCAAACGTTCTTTGATATCAAAGGATTTTTCTTCTACCACTGAAGTGTGACAATCAAGATCCTGAATGTGCATTCTAGTGCTGAACAATAGTTCGTATGGAGTGAGACCTTTTAGAGAATTTCTTGGCAGATTATTAAGACTACGTTGGACACTTGTTAAATGTTTGACCCACCCATCACCCGAACCTAATACCCTCGCCGTTATAGATTGCTTTATGTCCCGGTTTTTTCTTTCCACTACCGCATTTCCCTCAAGATAGAAGGGAGAAGAGTACTGCAATGCAATGCCCATGCTGTTCATGGCCTCTTTATAAGCTCGAGAGCTAAACGCAGGACCCTGATCAGAATGTAGCATGCCAATTGCGTATGTGCCGATAAAGACTCGCAAATCTTTTATAACAGTTTCGGCGTCAGCCGAGTGCTTGGGTCTACATTTTTAAGTGAATTCAGCCTTAATATTTATGGGGACGCATTTCTCCGGCTGGATTTCTGCGCTATAGATAGCCTGATGCTCTCTAATAGTGGTATCTGGGCTATTGGCTGGTCCGGTTCACAACTGCAATCTCTGTTGCCGTCCTCACAATTATTTGCAAAATTGTAGATATCTACGCTCATTCCCGGCCACCAGTAATTTGTTTGTAATTCCATCAGAGATTTCAGGATCTCTTGGTGCCTCAGACCCAATCCCATGTGTGAGTCTTCAATCAAGAAAACTCTCCGGTTCGTGTTTGGAATTACTCTATCCCCCACTCCAGGGATTTGAGCAAAAGGAACGGAGTTTGCATCAATTATGTATGCATTACTGAGTGGATAGTTGAGAGGTAATGCTGCATAATCGCCTTTTAACGAGGCTTTAACGGCCAGCATGGTTTCCCCATCTATGTGTTTTTCTTTTTTTTTTTTTTTTTTTTCAAAACCTTTATTGCACTTTGCATAGTACACAGCGGAATGCCTACAACCCTGCGGGCCGGCCGCTATCAGAGTATCGTTGTTCACAGTGTATTTCAGCAAAGAGGATAGTAAAGCAACAGTTACATTAAGCGTCTGACAAAGCTTACTGAAAAAATAAAAGTGGAGTTTGAGCAAGTGTTCAATGCAGAAAATGAGGTTTTGATGGAGTTTTTTCGTTTTTTGAAAAATAACAAACTCATAACGGTAAACAGTTAGGAATGACAGTACGGTCTGGCACGAATCAGTGCATTGCAAGTTAAAAGTGTCCCTTGGGATCATGGAAAACCGACATCCCCGCACAGTATATGCATGCATCTACTTACAACACACGTCCCCATCCCCCTTGATTCACCATTCTAAGCTCTAAGATGAGGCCTCATGCAGCAGCCAAGGCCTCCACCCCACCCATCCATCCCGCCTAGCTTCAGCCCTCCTCATCCTCGTCGTCGGAATCGTCCTGATCATCCACTAGTAAGGGTTCGCAGATGTCCCCTCTGTATTCATTCCATTTCAGCCATATCTTATTCCATTTCCCCGGGCAGGCTCGGTTGGAGTATACAGCTCGTTCGGTCAACATTACTCGATCCATGTTCAAGCACCACTGGGACTTGGTTGGAAGTTCTGCTGCCCCCCAGCGCTGTGCTATGTCACTTTTCGCTACCATTAGCCCCGCCGTGACCCAAAGTTGCTCGTATCGGGACAAGTCGGTAGGCTCCCATATATTTAGCAAGCACCTTCTCGGGTCAGGCAGTATGGAGTGATCTAATGCCTGTGAAAGTGTGCGGAGTATCTGTTTCCAGTATTCCTGGATCTTGGGACAGTCCCATATGGTATGGAAGAACGTGCCCTCCTCCCCGCACCCTCGCAGACAGTAAGGATGGGGCGCCCTGTGTATGCGGTGTAGCATTGTCCTTGTATAATAAACCCTGTGCAAGATCTTAAATTGCACTAGCCGCATGCGGGCCAAGATGCCTACTTCTTTAGGGGACCCAAGTGCCTCGTTCCACTCATGTTCATCCATGTCGTTAATCTCCCCTTCCCATTTCTCTTTCAGGTGTAATGTAGGCTCAGGGGTGTTATTGAGTAGCTTTCGATAAGTGAGGGATGTCGCCCGTTCTAACATGTAATCAGTGAGTAGGCGATCTTCCAAGGGTGAAGACTCAGGCAGTGGTGTGTCGGCTGGGATGGCTGCAAGCAGTGCGTGTCGGACTTGAATGTATCTATAGAGTTCCCTGTCATTGAGCTCATATAATTCTTTTAGCCGGGCAAAGGGGATCACCTCATTCCTCTCCCATAGATCACCCACCGTGGAGATACCTATTGTGTCCCATTGTGCGAACCCCTTAGTGTTCCTTAGGTTGCCCAGTGTGCGAGAGTCCCACAGCGGAGTCATCCTAGTGATCCTCTCTTTCCAGCCCAGAGCTGCCGTAGCTGCGTGCCATATCTGTACAGTTAGTTTAGTGGGGCTCACTAGAGTCCGTATCCTGCGGTGATCATACAGTGGACCCAACAGGCTATCAGCGCCCAACTGCACCCTGTCCGATTGAAATGCTGGCTCGGTATTCGGTGCGTGGATCCATTGATTAATGGGTTTGAGGTGTGCAGCCCAATAGTACAGTTTTAGATTCGGTAGCGCAATGCCCCCGCTATACCAGTCTCTGTGTAGCTTGGATTGTGCCACGCGCGCCGGGAGGTTGCCCCATAGTAGGTTGGAGACCAAAGCCGCTACTTTCTGGAAAAACTTGGGGGGCACAGGATAGGGCGAATTTTCAAGGACGTACAAGAAGCGTGGTAACGCCATCATCTTGTAAAGCGCCGCCCTACCAAGGAGTGTTAACTGCAGGCCTGACCAGAACTCAACATCCCGTTTAAGCCTTTCCAAGTGCGGCTTCAGATTCTTATCTATGAATTCTGTTGGGTCCTTAGTGACATGTATGCCCAGGTATTTAAAAGATGAACCCGCCAGTTGTAGCGGGCAAGTACTGTCGAGATCCGGGGCCGGGCCTTGCAAGACATACAACTCTGACTTGGACCAGTTTAGCGTGTAGCCGGAGATCCTGCTGTACGTGTCGCAAATGCGTAATAAAGCCGGTACACCTTCCTCGGGGTCTGTTAGATACAGCAGCATGTCGTCTGCGTATAGGGACAGACGGTCTTCCCAACCCCCGGTCCCTGGTATACCTTTGAGGAGGGGGAGAGGCCCGTATGAGAGTCGCAAGGGGCTCCAGCGAGATGGCAAACAGCAGGGGTAACAGAAGGCATCCCTGTCGCGTGCCCCTTCCCAGCGGGAATGTGCGTGAAATGTGGCCATTCGCCACTACGTGAGCCACTGGGGCTGTGTACAGCAGTTTGACCCATGCAAGAAAGCGAGGCCCAAACCCCATCCGCGTCAGCGTTTCGAAAAGGTACTCCCACTCCACCAGGTCAAATGCCATTTTGGCGTCAAGTGCTAGAATTACTGCCGGCGCGTTGATGGTGTCAGTTCTGGCCAGGATACCGTGCAGTCGCCGCAAATTCAGTGCTGTGTTCCTGTGCGGCAGAAATCCGGACTGATCCGGGTGTATAATCGATGACAGATGGGGCAGGATCCTTTGCGCCAGGAGCTTGGCCAGGATTTTCACTTCCGCGTTCAATAAGGAAATGGGTCGATAAGAGGAACAATCCTCTGGCGGTTTACCCGGCTTGGGGATAGTTATGATAGTAGCCACTCGCTGGTCTAGTGGAAGGGAACCCCTCTCTAAACAATCCTTGAACATCCCCAACAAATGTGTGCTGAGGGTGTCCGGCATCACCTGGTACCATTCTATGGGTATCCCATTCGGTCCCATTGCCTTGCCCGGGTTCAGAGCCTTAATGGCCAGTTGGATTTCATCGGCTGTGATGTCCGCCTCCAGCTCGCTCGACGCCTCTGGTAATAGAGTTTGGACCTCAATCGGCGCTAAGAGCGCCCTGGCACTCTCAGGTGTAATCTTACGCGCCGGGGTGTATACTTGTTCAAAATGGATCGCAAGCAGTTCTGTTATACGCCTAGGATCAGTGTGTGGCACCCCCTGTTCATCTTTCAGACGCTGGATCCCCCTGGAGCTGCCCTCACGTTTATCGAGCAATGCCAGCATTTTCCCTGCCTTGTCCCCCACTTCATAAATCCTGTTCTGAGTGTCGGTTATGTGACCCTTAACTACCAAACGTAGGTGATCATTATACAGCTGTTGTTGGAGAGTGAGTGCGTGTAGGGCAGAGGGAGAAGGGTGAGACTCATGAGCCGTGGTCCGTTCCTGCAAAGTCACCTCCAGGTCGGCCAGTTCCTGTGACTGCTGCCTCTTGTGCCCGGTTATGGTGTTAATGGCTTGGCCCCGCAGAACCGTTTTATAGGCCTCCCAAAGTGTTGCTGGGGAACGCACTGAATGTGTATTTTCAAGGAAGTATTGTTTCGTGGCGCGTTTGAGTGCTTTGCGAACCTGTGGAACCTTCAAATATGACGCGTGCATGGGGTAAATGCGCTTACGTGCCCTCGTCTGTAGGGAAAGTGTCAGTGTGAGCGGAGAATGGTCTGAAATACCTCGCGGGTGAATCACCAGGGTATCTACATGACAAAGGCCATCCCCCAGCGACAGGAAATAATCGATGCGAGACAGGCTGCCATGCACCGTGGAGTGAAAGGTGTATTGCTTCATGCCCGGGTGTAAGTGCCTCCAGATGTCCGTCAGGCCCATGGCCGTGGTAAATCGCCGAAAATATGTTTCCCCCCCTGTCGGGTTCGGTGAGGGGTGTTTATCTAGTTGTGGGTCTATGACAGCGTTGAAGTCCCCCCCTAGAATGGTCTCACCCTCGGGGAGAGTTAAAAGGAAGTCCCCTAGTCTTGGGAGGTGGACCGAATGCAAAGCCGGTGGACTATACACTGACACTAAATTGAAGAGTTTCCCCTCCCACTGTCCCTGCACGGCCGCGAAGCAGCCCTGGTCGTCAGTTTTAGTTGATAGGGGCATGAATCGTGAGTTTTTCTGTATTAAAATGCCGGACCCCCTGGAGCCGGACGTGAAAGCAGAGTGGGCCCACATTTTGTAACCACGTCTATCCAAGGCCTTCGTAGCTCCCCACACCAGGTGTGTCTCCTGCAACAGGGCCACAGTAGGCCGCAGACGCTTAATAGCAGTCAATACCAACCCCCGCTTAACCTTGTCCTCCAAACCTCTCACATTCCAGGACATCAAGGTCATAGGCGGGCATTGTGTGTCAGAGGGATTCACTCCTCCTGTCGGTACGGAATTGTTAGCCATCGGGGAGTATAAGGTACATGTTGTAGTGCCCCAGAGATGTAACCGGTCTATCAGCTGCGTCGTCGCGCAGTGAGGCGTTCAGAGGCATCATGGGGGCATAGTGTCATTGTCCGTTCCCAGCAATGTGTCTTGATTCCCATTAGTACTGAAACATCGTCCTTGACCCTTTGCGTACATTCCCAACATAAACAGTTCAAAACAGACCCCCCTCCCTGCCCCCCTGCTTAACGGACCTCCAACTGCCCGCCACCCCAACTGAGCAGAGTGCTTTACCCATCCCAAAACCAGAGTACTTGCGTGTAGGGGGGGAGAGCGTCTCCCCAGGTTGGCGGCTCCCCTGTAGGCTCTCGGGGTTGCCATGCCAGAGTCAACGTGCAGCTATGAAAACATCAAGTTAGGTCGGTGATCGGCGATCTTGTTCAGTTCCGAGGCCGTAGCCGGAGTCATTCATCTCCGCCTCCCCCTTCAAATCCATGGGAGGGTGAGCGTTCTGCACCCTCCACTCAACCAGATGCCTGCGAGCCATTCCTGCTGCCTCCTCTGCGATCTTGATCCGGTCTATGTGTCCTGCGCTGCCGTCCAACGGTGTGCCAGCCCTCCAGCCAGTCCCGGGCCGTGTCTGGAGAATCGAAAAACCATACTTTTTTGTCCGCTACCACACGTAGTTTGGCCGGGAATACCATTGAGTACGGTAGTTCTTTCTCTCTCAAGGTTTTTTTGACTTCCAGGAATGTTCTCCTCTTCCTAGACACCTCCGCTGTATAATCCGGGAAGAAGGCAATTTTCGAGTTTTGAATTTGAATGGCCAGCGCCACTCTTGCGGCCTGTAAAATGGCGTCTCGATCCCGGAAATTGAACAATCTCGCCAGTATTGGTCGTGGCGTGCCTCCCGTCCTGGGTTCCCCCCCGGAACACGGTGGGCCCTTTCAACTGAGAAGAAATTGGACAGGCCTTTGGGCTGGAGTCGAGTTTTCACCAAATCTTCCACATATAAGTCCAGGGCCCCAGTGTCTTCCGATTCCGGTACACCTAGAATGCGGACATTATTGCGTCGTGAGCGACCTTCCTGGTCGTCCAGTTTGTCCCTGAGCAGTTTATTGTCAGTTTGCAGGCGTTCCATCGCTGTCTGCAGTTCGGACACATCTTCGACCAGCGATTTAGTGACCACTTCGACCTGTTTGACCCGCTCATTCATTTTTTGGAGATCCGCCCTGATTAAGGTGACTTCAGTTGCCGTGGCCCCCACAGTCTCTTGTACTTGCGCCAACGCTGCCAGGACATCATCCAGCGTGGCCTTTCTCACCACCTCGGCATCCGCCATTTTCCCAACGGTTTTGCGCTGGTTCTGGGGATGTGAGCGTCTCTCGTATGCAAATTTGTCCAACTTGGCCTGGGTTATTGTGTTTTTGGGGCCCCTGTGAGACATGGCGCCGTTATTGTTGAGGCGGCCTAGCGGCCTTCCCGGTCGTCTTTGCCGGGTAATGGCTGCGTTGAGTCAAACGTGCGCAGCGCCTTCCGCGCCTCCGGCAGAATTTTGCGCACCCGGAGAGGGTCAACAGGCGACTGCAGAGTGCTCTCGTGAGCTCGGGTCGCTGTGGGGAATTTTCGTGGGTCTTCGGAGTGATGCAGTTGATGAGCCGACACTTCCTGTCCCTCGGACCCGGCTTCAGGTCGCTTCCGGCCGGGTCCGACCAAACTGTTGCTCCGCGGCTTCGCGGTCGAGAGTAGGCCCTGCTCCTCCTCCGTCTCCGGCCAGCGGGAGTGTGCTTGTTTGGCCTGCCGCCACACCGAAAAGTTCTGGAGACGCTCGCTGCACGGACTCCGGGTCCGGTCCACCCTTTGTAGCCGGAGTAGATCAGGATAATTGTATGGATTGTTGCGGAAAGCTGCCTTTACCCGGGAGCCTCCCTAAGCTGCGGCCGCCATCGTTGGCTGCTAGCCACGCCCCCATCTATGTGTTTTTCTGAACGCTTTTCAGTGGCTACGGAAGCCGGTTGAACCGCTTCCGCTGTGGCTGTGTTAGCCAATGAACTCCCTGCAACGTGAACGCCATCACGTCGATGACTCAGTGCGTGTATCACGTGAGTCTTTTGTAGTTCTTTCCTTAAAAGAACTACTTGTTCCCAAATGCTTTATTGTGGCACCTGTGTCTGCATGTCACTGTTGTATGACTTGACGCAGAAATACGAATCACACACTATTAGTGTGGGGAATTCACGATCGGCATTTTCAAGCGCCATCTTCAAAGATCTTATTTCAGCTCGTTGAGCTGAACAGTTTCTGAGTGATTCAGTTTTGGTACTCATCGGTTTGAATTTACCAGAGCGCCAGCGACCTTTAACAATCGCGCACGCTGCATTGTTGGATTTTTTATCTACATCGTAGTGCTGTGTGAATCTGTCCATATAGATTACGCAGGTATATTGTTCCAGAGGCAGAATTTCGATTGGCAGAGGATATTCTCGTTCATATTCTAGATCATCTAGTTTTTTCAGTTTCGGGTCAAAATAGTATTTCACTACTTCTGTAGAAAAATAATTTTCCCATTCTATCCATTTTGGATCTAGGGCCACTGTATTCAGATTACGTGCCTCAAGGGCTGATTCTGCTGTTTAAACAGATATCCTTTTGCCTTGGGCTAGGGCTCTTTCTTTTGCTACAGTAGTTTGAACCGCTGTCAGAATTTTTTCTGTAGAGCTGAATTTCATTTCAGCTTGAGTGTACAAATGTGATTTGTAAGCTATAGGTACCGTTTCTCCCTCATTAGAGGTCAGGTATGTGAATCCGCATCTTCCTGGAATGACTCGGATTACAAGATTGCGTATGTTTTCGCGAGTTTGTAATTTTGTTTTAGCTAACATGTCTACTTGCAATGATCCCAAAATCTCTGTGTGTTTCTGAGTCCAATTGATTTGTTTAAAATCTGGTCTTATTAATTCATAGAGAGGTTTAACCCTCTCCGCATAATTTAGAATGTATGTTCTTCCGAAATTCAGGAAACCTAGTATTGATTGTAAATTCTTCAGCGTTTTTGATGCTTGGAGTACAGCACATTTCTCTAAGAAATTGTCTGCCATGCTTTTGCCTTCACTTGATAATTCATATCCTAAAAATAGGACAGTTAGACGGGCAATTTGTGACTTTTTAAAGTTGAATTTGTAACCCTCTGATGCGAACCCAAGTATTATGGTGTTCACTCTTTTTAAGTGAGTCTCCAGGTAATCATCTGTGAGATAGATGTCATCGACATAGGATAATGCCTCATAATCATATATTTGTAGTAACTCTGTTACCCTTGCTGAGAATAATCCTGGGCTATTCTTGAATCCGTGTGGGAGTCGGCAAAATTGTTTTTGCGATCCCATTATTGAGAAAACGGTCAAATACCTGCTTTCAGGTGCAATGTTTTGACAGAAGAATCCATTAGAGATATCTAATGTTGTTTTATATTTTTTGCGCACAATGTTATTAATTAGTGCTGCACTATGTGAGTTTTGTACTGCAAATGTTTTACAACAGGAGTTAAGGTGTCTGTAGTCCAAAACTAGACTATATGAATCGTCTGGCTTGGAAACAGGAAACAAAGGATTGTTCATTTGAGAGGTGCATGTTTCGATCACCCCTTGATATTCAAGTTGATCTAAGATCTCCCTGACTTGCTTTTTAGCTTCTTGTTTAACTGGGTACTGTCTTTGTGCAGTAGGTTGATTTTTTAACTGGATTTTGTGGTGAGGAGAATCCTCATCCCATCCTACATGATTTTCATATAAGGCAGGAGCTTGGGCCACTGCCCATTTTCTTGCCAATGTGTATTTTTCATGAATCGGAATATGGTTTAAGAAGGCAGGCATAATCATTTCTTTGCCATGAGGGCACTCCCTGACAAACTCTGGTGGCCAGTCTTTTCAGCTAACAGATGTCATAGCCTTTAGAAAGTTTTCCCAAAACAGACCTTTTATTTTCCTAGTTCTATCTCCCTCTATACGTAATGTTATTTCATATAGTTTATGGGGCACACTAACTTGTGTGTCTGCAGTTTCCACCTGAATGTATTCATTTGTGTCCACTGTCTCCAGAAGATTCATCAGGATCTTGCAAGCTATTGTCACTTCTGCTGCGCTGTCTAGCATTGTCTATGCCCACTCTCCGTTTTTCAGTTGTGTCCTCAGAAATCTCGGCATATTTAATTTTAATACTTGCTACCTTCTTTCTGGGAAATTGTAATTTTTTACTTTGATGAGCAGGTTCCTTGCCTTTGGACTTGACGTGCTCTTCTCTGTGTTCTGACCGTCCTCTTCTTTCTGATTTCTGTGAGGAAGATCAAGAAAGATTGAGTGAGAAGGATCGAGAGGGACGTGTATCAACATCTTGATATCTATCAGGTTTTTTCAAATTATCCTTATTTCTAAGGTTGTATCTTTTTTCAGAGGGCTCCCTTTGGGGAGACTTGTTTTCTCGGCCTGGAGATCTTTCTCTCCGCTGAGGAGACCTTCCTCTGGACTGGAAACGTTTTTCCCTGGGAGTAGATTGTTTATTACCATCCCAACTCTTTTTTTGTGTTTTTAAATTATTTTTAATAAATGTTTTTTCCGGATTTTCAGTTATTTGGGGTTTTACCGGTTTCCCACCCAAACTATCTCTTCCTAGTTCTTCATAGGATTTTTCTATGATTCTGGCGAGTTCAAATGGTTGGTCTGCTATATCTGTTTCCTTCAATTTCTGGCGGATCGCCACAGATACTGCTTCACCTTTTATGTTGGCTAATAATATAGCCGAGACCTGCTTGAAGTCTTTCAGTAATTTCATACCCAGAGTTAAAGCAGGTTCTGGACCGTATTCATTTTAAATCTGTCTTAGTACATCTGGTATGACCGCCATAGACGGGACACCATGTGTTTTTGTGTAGATGGAAGCAAAGACTGTGCCCCAAGTGTCATAGTCCTCCACATGTGGTGCGATCCCCATTGCAAGACAGATAGTCAGAATTCTGTGTTTCTCAGTAGGAGTAGTATCTGGAAATACTGCCTCTATTTGAGTAGTTTTTGTGCTAACCAGAATGGAATTTGTTCCCGTTTTATTGGTACTTTACCAAGACATTATTGTATGTTCTGTGGTGTGATTTTGTTTGTGTTCCCCTGATGAGGGGTCAGCTGTTGAATATTAACTGTAGGTTGGACTATTGAAGTCCGCATGACATATTGGACCAATTGTCTATGTATTTTAATTAAGATTTTTAGCTGAGCTAAAAGTTCCCGGTCTGACATTTTATCAATGTCTGGATGTGGTGTGTAGCTGGCTAGAACCAGCCACGTTGCTCCTGGTCTACCCAGTGGACCGAGCCTGGTGATGTGATTTTGATGTTTTAGGGCGCCATTAAACCAGAGCAGGTGCTCTTGGTAATTTAGTGGGATTTCGATGTCCTCGAAAGGAGTGTATTCTCCCGGAGGTTCCTCTATTTTATAATAGTGGAAGTCTTTTGTCACAGTGTGTGCTGCTGGAAAATGTATCCATGAATAGAATACCTCTGTCTGCCGATATTCATGTGCCTCTATCACAAATATGACTGTACCACCTCGTGGTGTCAGTCTATTTTCTATAAGTTTGAGAGTTATAGTTCTCCTTATATTGACCGGAATGATTATAGCATTCCGGTCACTTTGCTGGAGACTTGTGTTTTCCTCTAAGAGTCGAGCTGCTAAGGCTTCTCTTTCTCTTTCGTCATCACTTTCTGACATTTTACTGTCTGAATTTTTTTTGTTGCAGATCGAGTTTCAAGGAAACAGAGATTAGGTGCAGACTATTTTGGAACACTGTATCCTTCAATGTTGATCAAAGCAAAAACTAATACATAGGATTCTCATCCTACTAAGTTCCGGCGGATTTTCACCTTTCACCCACTCCAGACGTCTTTTGGAGTTTTTTACGGGGAAAGGGTTCTGTGTGAAAAAGCACAACTTAGTTATTCTAGTGTCTTGCGTTAGATTATCGCCTTACCAAACGTTGGGCGCCATGTAGTGTAGTTCCTATTTTCCCAATAGACTCTGCGCATTGGAATAACATAAACAGCAGTGTAGACATAGGACTGAGGTCATCTAGGTCTCTACTGACTATGTTAAACTTAATTTAGGTTTGCGCCAGCTAGCTCAGAGGTCACTAGAAACTTTCTTAAATGAATAGGGGGGGCTGAACTTCCCCGATTCAGACGAGAAGGGATTCAGTTTCTGACAACCGCATAAACATGACAACTTTACTCCCTCAGAATAAGAGTGTATCTCTAGAGTCGAGTGAAAACAATAGGCAGTTATTTCACTCAGTCAACCGTGCATACTTAGTTTCACCAGAGTGCAGAGAAATAGAGAGACGGGTGTTTTCAATAAAAGGTGTTATTTATTGAGCAGTCTTCTTTCTCATGCAAGAGAAATTAATTGCCACAATTGTAAAAGCATTGATATGGTTTCTTAGCCATATGATACTTTAAAATGAATAAAATATATACATACATAAAAACATTGACTAACATACTCAACTGGTTCTTCTAACTACGCCTAGCCCAGCGTACCTGACCTAAGCCTAATACTTGGGAAGGAGTAAGTAAGTAGCAGTTTAAGTTAAGTTGGTAAAGATTGTTTTGCCAAGAATCTGCATCAAGAATTCTCTTAAGGGTTTAGTCAGCTTCGTACCTTGGTAATAGAATGTGGGAGGTCTGGTATCTCTTTCCTCAGAACTCGATCTCCCAGCAACCCGCAAGGGTAGGCTGGAAACACCGGAGCTGGATTTTCTCGGCTGGAGAAAAAGACAGCATCTCTCTCAGTGCATCAGAATGGGAGGGGTGGCTTCCGTGGGCTCTCACATCAGATGGGCTCTCGGGCAAGTGGATAGCCGCTCTGTTCCAAACCACCGTGTGTTTGCTTAAGGCAACTGTTGGTATATTTATACCTGAAAGGTGCCGAGTTTGACGAACGGTTGGACATAAGACGTCACTAGGAACTAAGAGTTCTTTCTGGACTCCAGGAGTTCGTGTTCAAATCAAAACAAAAGCAGGGGGTATTTCCCGGGCTGCTGGAGGCTTGGTTTGTTTAAAGAACCCGTTATGCTTTCTAGGAGTCAATGGGAGTAGCCGTGCTGTGCTTTGGACTGCATGGGCTATTACTGAATATGGATATGATTCCTATGCCTTTATCAGGATATTATTGATTATAACCACATAAGGGCATGAATCGGGAATATCGAATTAGGGTCCTAGATAGAAACACAACACACTGGGATTGCTGCAGTGATGTTGGGTGCCGATGTGAATGCTTAGTAGGTCCCAGATTTCAGTTGCATGTTTGCTGAGTGACAGTGTGTTGAGGAGCATGCAGCTGAGTGAGTGTTGTCATGTGAGTATGCTGTGGCATGTGGTGTAGGCTGAGGACATTGATGGAGTTGCTGGTGTCTGTGTTGGTGTGTGAGTGGATAGCTGCAGAAGAACCAGCAATGAGTGCAGGTGAAAGCTCCTACCAATGAGGGGCGTCACTGGTTCAGCGATCGAAGGCAAGTTGCGGAGTACCCCTAGGGGCTAATTGGAGCAGGGTTCCTGGTGCTGGCTGATGTCCTGGCATGGATGGTGCAGATGGCCCTGCATTTGGTGTGCCATTGGTGCATCAGTGGTACAAAAGGGGGTGGTGATGGACGGAGCGTCTGAACCAATCAAACACTCACACCCAGTCAACAGATCTGGGTTTAATCCATCACTGTTCTTTAGCCCACTCTGCCACCCCAGTTCAGACATGGCCATATGCGAATCAGTCTGACCCTGTGCCTCATGGGAACAGTCCAGCCCGAACTGCCAAGCCATGCCTTCCCTGGACCGGAAACAAGCTTCCTAGGATGGGTTTCTGGCATTTGTGCACCAGCGGCATGCCCACTGCACGTTACTGCAGAACAGCCTCTATTAAGTAGGTCCTAGGAAGGGGGAGAAGTGTGGGCGGTTCTGGTGGTGCACAGGAAGAAGAGACAAGAAGGAGTGGGTGAAGTTAGAAGTGGGAAGGATTCCTGGAGAGGGCAACGGGGTTATGGGGACAGAGGGCCCAAAAGTGAGAAAAACACAAAAAGCCCAAGAGAGCAGAAAATGGCAGAACAGAGCAGAGAATAGCAATGAATAACTCAAAAGACCACAAAGAGCAAAGAATAGCACAAAGAAGCACAATAGAGCAAAGTATAGCACAAGAAAGCAGAAAAGAGCAGAGAATAGCACAACCTAACTTAAAAGAGCAAAGAATAGCACTAAGTAACACACAAGAGCAAAGAATAGCACAAAAGATCTCAAAAGAGCACAATGGAGCATGAATGAGCACAAAAGTGTAAGGCACCAAGGTGACAGGCCATGGGGTGAAAACAGAGAGCAGGGGAACAAGGAGAAAACACTGGTGAAACCAGAGAGCAGAAGAACAGAGAAAGCTGAAGGAGAGTGGGCGGAGCCTCGAGGAAATGGAGCTGGGTCCGAATGGGCCTTGACTGGTCAGAGCACTGGTCCAGGTAAGTGTGGGGTTCAGTCTAGGTACCTGCTTTGATGTCTAGGTAGGCCCATATGTCAGTTCCATGCTCAGTGTGCCAGAGGACTCAAGAGGTTGCTTGTTTTCCCATCTGGAAGGGAACTCGATTGGCAATTCAGTTTGGACAACCCTTATTGGATCAGTAACAAGGCTGATTTTATTATGGTGGGTGTAAGAAATTGGGTTATTAGTTGACGGTGTGAAACCCTACTCAAGCAACAACCAGAATCCTTTCATCTATCTGCATAGGAAGTGACATCACTGGCTTACAGCCAAAACTGCCTGTGAAAGAAAAATCTAAGCAAGAGGAGTCATTACCATCCTCCATCTGCACAGAAAGTGACATAACTGGATTTCCCATAATCCATCTGCACAGGAAGTGACATCTAAGCATGGGCGAGGAACTCTGCTCTGTTTGCAGAGTATGCAGAGTTTTCCACACTCTGCGTTATGCAGAGCTCGCGGAGTTTTAAAAAACTGTGCTTCGCGCTGTAGAGTTTTTTTCCTCGCTCAAGATGGCGAGCGCGAGCAAGGAAAGTCCACCTCCCGGTGAGATTTTTCCTCGTTCACGATCGTCAACATCAAGTTAGCGAGCGCGCGCGTGGAAAATAAACCTCACAGCGAGATTTCTTAATACGGGGATCAGGTTTCTCATTGCTCTAGTGGGAAATTGCCCGTTTGAGTTGAGAAAGCTGCTGCTCGAGTAAAAATCTACTCAAGTGGCAGAAAAGGAAAGAAGGGACTGCTTGCGCTGTGCAAGGTGCTGTTTGCAATGATTGCACAGTGCGGACAAGCATCTGGCACTGTGCAATCAATGTGAACAGCCTTTTTCTATGGAACTCTGCCGCTTGCGGAGCCCCGGGTAGTGCGACAGATTTTTTTTGCCACTTTGCGGAGTTCCGCGTAGTGCAACACTGCAAACTCTGCCCAGGGTTAGTGACATCACTGGAGTTCCTATCATCCATCCAAACAGGAAGTTTCCAACCAAGGCTAGCCTTAAAAGAAGAAGCTAAGTAAAATGAGTCATCTCCATCATCCATCTGCAGGGTAAGTGACATCACTGGATTTCACACCAGTCATCTGCACTGTAAGTGACATCACTGGATTTCCTTTCACCCGTGTGTCGTGCCTTCCCCTAAATCATTACAGGAGCCGGAGAGTATGGTTCCATACATCTTTATTCATTCCTGCTCTGTTCCTAACTGCCCCTCGATCTCCTGTCCCTCCCATTCCTGTTTCCGGTTCCCGGCTCCGCCCCCCAACTACTAGACTGCCTCACGACATGACATCTCCCCCCTTTTTAACAAACAAAATTGATTCCCGAAATTTCTAGGATATCTTGATCAGCTGCACGGGGCGGCAACCCGCCTGCTTGAGTCATGAGACACACCTCCATCACAAGCTCAAACTCGGTCTGTTTCTCAGGTGTCAGCAGGGTGCAGTCTGTTGGAGACACTTCATTGCCTTGACGGGAGTATCGCTTCCTGTGATGCGGCTGTCGATGGCTCCGCTAGAGGTCGGCTGTTCGTATTCTTTTGTAGTTCTTGTTTGAGCGGCAATTGATCGCCTGCACGTGTGTCCATTGTTTTAGTTTTCTTCCGAGCGCCTGCATGCACTTCTATGTCTCGTTGTTTTATTCGGTCAAGGACAACACTGTCCTCCTGTCCATGAACAGGCATCTCAGACAACACAGATGCACGTTTTTCTTCTGACTGATGATGATGGCCTCGCTTCCTCCACGTGTTGGCCCCTCTCGGCATGGTGACTGGGTGGTCCTTTTCCGCCCAGCGGGTACAGTCACCTGCATCTGTGCTTCTTCTGTGTCATTTTTGCGTAAGCCTTGCTGACCCCTTCAATGGTGACGGTGTGTTCTTCACGTCATGGTGTTCCTGGGGGTGACATGGCATGTTGTCTTGTGGGGAGTTCAGACATTGCAGGTTGCTGGCCTGAGGTGTGTTGCTTTGGACAGGGAAGGCGGCCTTTGCTTCCACTGTATTTTCAAGTGGTGGACGCCGTGACCGTTGTTGGTACCAGGGCTCTGTTGATTTAAGTGATCGTCCGGACATGCTTTCTGAGTCGGTCGACGACGCACTCCTGGAGTCGATGCTGTCGAGTGTACGCTCCTCTGGGTGCATCTTTTGAAGTGTCTTTTGAGTGTGTGACCGTTGTCGGTACCAGGGCTCTGTTGATTTAAGTGATCGTCCGGACATGCTTTCTGAGTCGGTCGACCGCGCACTCCTGGAGTCGACGCTATCGAGGAGACGCTCCTCTGGGTGCATCTCGCTCCTCTCTTCGAGCTGAGTGGTCGCTCCCAGTGCCTCCTGCTGTTATTTGGTATCGTAGCGCTGCTTTGCCTCAGAAATTGCCAACTGATATTGCCTGCTGACTGCCTGACTGCCGCTTTGCTTGATTTGCACTTTAGTCATTTATTACTGCTGTTTTCACTTTGGTCGCGCGTCTGCCTCTAGCGCTCCGCTGTGCTCCCCCCTCCGCCTCCATTTTGATTGTTGTTGTCGTCCTCGTGTGCCCGCCCCGCCTCCCAGCTGAGACGCCTGAGGTTCCGTGACAATCGCTCCCAGAGTTCTTGGTTGTTGACACTTTAGCGAGTGTTTTTGTTGTTAACGCTGTGTGAGTGTTTTTGTCGGTGACACTTTGCTAGCGTACTTTGTTGTGTTGTTTGACGACTGCAGCCGCCAAAGACCGAGGGTTTTGTTCTTTGCTGGGACTTGGTAAATCCCGTAACCCTTGAAGTTTGTGAAACTCGGCTAGTGTGCAAGATGCCTGGTCGTAGTACTTTGTTTAGTTGTTTCAGACCTTGTGGTATGGATTCCCGACTGGAGGACTCGTGTCCGATACCTCCGGTTGGAACTCCCACTTATGACCTGTACAGTAAGCATGGGCTAGGTCTGATTACCTTTAATGATTATTGGATTAAATATACAAAGAAGGACGGCGACCTTCGTTGGCCACCTCATGGTAGCTTCGAGGCCCCGATCTTAGATAATCTAGAGATTAAATTGTTTGAACGAAAATCAAGGCCGGCCATGTTTGATGCCTTCCGGTTGTGGCGCAAAGAAGGCCGACAGAAAGAAATCAGACAAAATAAACGTAATTATCGAGATAATGTTGCTACTATAGTAAAGAAAGCAGAGCAATTTCAGCATGATAAGGAGGTTAAGGATAAGGAAGTTTTTGACAGACTACAGCGTATGACCGTAGATAAATGTTATCCCGCTTTGCCTACGGAGTCGGAAAAGAAGGAAGAGCCAGTTGAGGATCCTTTAATGTCTTATCTCATGAAGTCGCCACCTCCGTACGTACAGGGTACCGCAGTTGCAGCTCCTGTGGTTCCTGCCGTACCTATTCTTCCGCCTATTCTTCCTCAGCCTGTTCCTCAGCCTGTTCCTCAGCCTGCACCCGCTTTTCCGACTGTTCCTGCTCCTTTGCCTGTTTCTATCCCTACTGCTCCTCCACTTCCACATACTCCTGCTCCCGCTGCTGCTCCTGTTTTGTTAACTCCTGCTGTTGCTACTGTTTCTACTCCTTCTCTTGTTAGTCCTGTATCGTATGCTTCTCCTTCTACTCATTCTCGAAATTCTCCTCTTGCGGCAAGCTTCTTTCATTCGCTTGGACCTGTTCATGGGTCCGCTGGTTCTGATGGTCCTCAGAGACGTAGTCAGCTTCCTGGAAACAGAGAACGTGTTGCGCTATATAATATGGCGATGGGTTGGATGGTAAACCCTCTTAGAAATCCACCTCGTGTTGTCCTTGAAACGTTCTGCCAGTTTAATATACCAACCCAGAGATATGTGTTTAATGAAATGTGCAAGTTCCTTCATGATCAGATAGTGGCCGATGCGCCTGACGAGGTGCTGACCGCCCTGTCTGAGCTTCAGCTTCAGTTCGCAAATGGACTGATAGTAGATACTAACGTTCGACGTGCTATTGAGCGGTTGCTATCTCTTCGCCCCGCTCCGATCCCTCATGCATTGTTTATTGAGGATATTGAAAGACTGCCAGATGAGTCTGGTCAGTTTCCCATGCGTGAAGTTCCACCAGTGTGGATGCCAGGTGATGCTACAGCTAATCCTGTTATTCCCCCACATTTCCAGAGAGTATGGATACATCTCCCATGGAAAAGATCGGAAGTGTTACAGGTGAAGCAATCTTTGCCTGACCCTCGCAAAAATCCTGCAGGGTATTACAAAGAATTATCGCAGCTCGTAGATGCTACGGTAATGAATCTTGCCGATATCGATATGTTGTTTGGCAATGTTGTACCGCAACCGGTATGGGCTAAGATTCGTCAGGAAAATCACGCGACCGAGCTAGGTGGTGATTGGACGGCCATCGTAGCGGCAGATGGGTTGCAAGTTGGTGGTGCTAAGCCTGAACAGTTGATTGCTGCTCTTCCCCAAAGAATAATTACATTAATGAAAACGCTTATGCCAGCTATGAGGGTAAATTGGGATAAATTGACAGCTTGCAAGCAAAAGAAAGATGAGAGTGTTTCCGACTTCTTTACGAGGTTCGAGGAAGCATTCATTGACCATAGCGGACAGGATATGGGTACCGAGGGTGGTCAGCGATTGTTTGTGGATAAATTTGTTTCGAACTTACTGCCCGATTTGAGCAATAAATTAAAGAATTCGGAAAGTGCATGGGCCGTTTCTACCTCTGCTCAGATATTGGCTACGGCACAATATTATGAGAATAGAGAGAAAGAAGAGAACGACCGTGCTGATAAAAAGACGAAAGAGCTAAAAACTAAAGTGTTGCTTCAACAAGCATATCTCCCGCGTTCAAATCAGAATGCACCCCAGCAGAATAGATCGCAGCCGCAATCGAATCGATCGCAGCCGCGTAATGATTCCTCCTCCCAAAGATCATCGTTGGGGTACAATCAATGTGCTTATTGTAGACAGGAGGGACATATTAAATTCAATTGCCCTGTTTTGAATGAACGTAATAGTGGTAACTCCTCTAGAGGAGGTCGTGGTGGTTCGCAGCAGGCATCACGTGGTAGAGGTCGTGGTACTCAGAACGATCGTTCAGATAACTCATCTAATAATAATAATTGTTTTGATCAACGTGGATCGTCGCAAGGACGATCTGCGCAGTACAATGTAGACGATTATTACGTCGATCAGGGGACTGACGACAGTAATTACTAGGACAGCCAAAGACAAGGAGAGGGAGTGGTATCAGTTCCGGTTGATCAGAGAGGGCCTTACGTCGCAGTTGCTACATCGGGCGTCGTTGAGCCTTTTCTGTTGGACACTGGTGCAGCGAAAAGTTCTATTCAGCATTCGAAACTCCCTGGCGCACCTTTGTCTGGCTTAACAAATGTTTCCGTAGGATTCTCTGGCGCCCCCGTTAGCAATCCAGTTTCACGCCCTTTGCCCCTTAAAATTGGGCCACGTGAGCTAGAAGCTCCATTGATTCTAACCACAGGTTGTGGTGAAAATCTTTTGGGCCTGGATTTGCTTAAACGTTTGTACGCAACTTTGTATTGTTCTCCTGCAGGTGTAAAGCTTACGTTAGGAGAAAGGGTTGTCTCTCCCATGTACTTGTCTCTCGACAAGCTCCCACCGGAATTGAGTTCTCTTCCTGCGTCTTTGTGGGCAACGGGTCCGAATGACGTGGGCCTACTTGATATCTCGCCCTATGTTGTTCAGTTGAAATCTAATGTGCGTTTGCCACGTATTCCCCAGTATCGTATCTCCCTTGATGGTGAACGAGCATTGTTAGCGATCATCTATGATCTGATTGAGAAAGATGTTATTGAAGAGACTCGGGGTAACGTGTGCAACAGCCCTGTGCTGCCTATTCTTAAACGTACTGATCCTTCAAAACCACCTGTTTATCGTTTTGTTATCGATTTACGGGAGGTGAATAAAATTGTGGTACCTCAATTCCCTGTTGTGCCTGACATCACGGCGCTACTGACTCTGATTCCGGCTTCTGCATCGTGGTTTTCGGTGATTGATTTGAAAAATGCGTTTTTCAGCATCCCGATTGCCGAAGAGAGCAGGGACCTTTTCGGTTTCTCTCTCGGTGGACGTAGCTTCCGGTTCAAACGCGCTCCTCAGGGCTACTGTGAAAGTCCATCGATTTACAGTCAAGCCTTGAAGGGTCAACTGGATGCGTTTCAATTGCCGGTCGGTGCGGCCTTAATCCAATACGTCGACGACTTATTGGTGGCGGCCGATACTCAGGACATTTGCAAAATTGCTACGGTGTCTTTGCTGCAACATCTCTGTGAGTTGAATCACAAGGTGTCACCTACTAAACTCCAATATTGTTGTCAAGAAGTAACCTATCTAGGTCACTTATTGTCAAAGGAGGGAAGGAGGTTGACCCCAGAGAGAATTGCAGCGATTGCACGAATGACTGTGCCAACAACCCAAAGAGATGTGCGTGCCTTTCTAGGTATCACGTCGTATTGCAGGCAATGGATTCCTAATTTTTCATTGCTAGCGTAACCATTGGTGGCTCTTACGTGCAAGGATGTTTCAACTCCTTTACCATGGACGGAAGAATGTCAGAAAAGTTTTTCTGAACTGCGTGATTCATTGTGTTCGGCTCCTGTGTTAGGTACTCCTGACTACAGTAAGCCGTTTACATTATATGTTCACGAGAGGGAAGGTTGTGCTTTGAGTGTCTTGACGCAACCTTTTGGTGGTAAGCAGCGTCCATGCGCATATTTTTCCTCGACCTTGGACCCAGTAGCTAGAGCATTGCCGAGTTGTTTAAGAGCAACTGCGGCAGCTGCGGTCTCCATCCGACAATCAGCAGGATTGGTCATGGATAATATGCTTACGGTGATGGTTCCGCATGCAGTCGATACCCTTTTGAATCGAACGAAAACTCAGCACTTGACGAGTGCGAGGTTGTCTGGGTACGAGTTGACGTTGTTGGCAAGCCACATTCAGATAAAACGTTGTAATGTTCTGAACCCGGCAACTTTGTTACCAATTAGCACAGAGTCAGATGAAGTAGCAGAACATGATTGCTACTTGAGGACTGAAGAGGAAACAAAAGGTCAAGTGGACCTTAAAAACACCCCATTGGAAGATCCGGATGGCACATTGTATGTGGATGGGTCATGTTTTAAATTGCCGAATGGCGATGTGACTACTGCTTATGCTGTTGTAACGTTGAATACTGTTGTTGAGACTGCGAGGTTGAATCAAAATTCTGCCCAAGCTGCAGAATTGATTGCTCTTACTAGAGCATGTGTGTTAGCGAAAGGGAAACGTGTGAATGTGTTTACTGACAGCCAGTACGCGTTTGGAGTTGCTCACAGCTTTGGACGATTGTGGAGAGAGAGAGGTTTCTTGACGTCGCATGGTACGAAGATTCAGCATGGCCAGCTCGTGAATGATCTTTTGGATGCATTGACGTTGCCTAAGCAAGTAGCGATTGTTAAATGTAGTGCGCATCGTAAGGTGACGGATGATGTTGGTCGTGGTAATGCGTTTGCAGACGAGATCGCTAAGGAGACTGCCCGGAACCTTAGCACTCGAATGTATGTGACGAGTTCGGTTAGGTGGCCTACAGAATCGAGCATGTGTGAGGACACTATCGAAAGTGTGAAAGAAATTCAGAACGAGGCCACCGAGACTGAAAAGGCGAAGTGGAAAGAAAGCACGGGAAAGTTGGATGCGAATGGTTGTTGGATTGATTTGTCAGATCAGAAAAGATGGTTGTTGCCTGATGCGTATGTGCTGGCCGTTGTGACAATGGCGCATGGGTTAGCACATATCAGCGTGAAAGGTATTTGTAAATTGTTGTCTCCGGTATGGAAGAATGATGGTATCACGAAATGTGCTGAACGTTTGGTGAAGAATTGTATGGTGTGCATGATGTACAATCCTGGCAAAGGAACCCCAACTCCCCCTGGCAGTTTTGCTCCCCCTTCGTATCCCTTTGAGGTGATTCAATTGGACTTCATCCATATGGAGAGATGCAACAACCTGAAATACGTTTTAGTGGTGGTTTGCGCATTCTCTCGATGGATCGAGGCCTATCCTCTCAAAGACAATACTGCTTTGTCTACTGCGAAAATCCTACTGAAGGAATATTTTCCTCGGTATGGAATGCCTAGGGTCGTGTGGTCAGATAACGGAAGTGAGTTTGTTGGAAGTGTGATGAAGAGTGTGTGTAAGGGCCTTGGAATTAATCAGAAATTCCACAGCGCCAATCATCCCCAGTCAGCTGGTTTGGTTGAAGGGTACAATGGCACCCTTAAACTAAAAATAGCGAAGATTCAAGCTACGACTGGTCTTTCGTGGCCTGACGCTTTACCTTTAGCATTACTGTCAACTAGGGCGACTGTACACTCCCGAGTAGGGCTTAGTCCCTATGAAATAGTGTTCGGCCGTCCTGCTAATGTGTGGGGGGTTCCTAGGCCAGGAATGTTTTCTGATCTTGAGTACCCAATGTTGATCGATTATCTACATGACTTGACTGCTAAACTGAGGTTAATTCACCAACAGGTTTACGACGCACTGCCGACACAGACGGAGGGTCCAGGCCACCAGCTCCAGCCCGGAGACTGGGTGGTGACAAGAAACTTTTCACGAAAAAACAACCCAGACCCGAGGTTCACCGGACCCTATCAAGTGCTCCTGGCCACGAGGACTGCCGTTCGTCTCGAGGGACGTAAGAATTGGGTGCATGCCACCCACACCAAACGAGTCCCTATTCCTTTGCCGGCAGACCCGTGGGTAACGATCGTTCAGATAACTCATCTAATAATAATAATTGTTTTGATCAACGTGGATCGTCGCAAGGACGATCTGCGCAGTACAATGTAGACGATTATTACGTCGATCAGGGGACTGACGACAGTAATTACTAGGACAGCCAAAGACAAGGAGAGGGAGTGGTATCAGTTCCGGTTGATCAGAGAGGGCCTTACGTCGCAGTTGCTACATCGGGCGTCGTTGAGCCTTTTCTGTTGGACACTGGTGCAGCGAAAAGTTCTATTCAGCATTCGAAACTCCCTGGCGCACCTTTGTCTGGCTTAACAAATGTTTCCGTAGGATTCTCTGGCGCCCCCGTTAGCAATCCAGTTTCACGCCCTTTGCCCCTTAAAATTGGGCCACGTGAGCTAGAAGCTCCATTGATTCTAACCACAGGTTGTGGTGAAAATCTTTTGGGCCTGGATTTGCTTAAACGTTTGTACGCAACTTTGTATTGTTCTCCTGCAGGTGTAAAGCTTACGTTAGGAGAAAGGGTTGTCTCTCCCATGTACTTGTCTCTCGACAAGCTCCCACCGGAATTGAGTTCTCTTCCTGCGTCTTTGTGGGCAACGGGTCCGAATGACGTGGGCCTACTTGATATCTCGCCCTATGTTGTTCAGTTGAAATCTAATGTGCGTTTGCCACGTATTCCCCAGTATCGTATCTCCCTTGATGGTGAACGAGCATTGTTAGCGATCATCTATGATCTGATTGAGAAAGATGTTATTGAAGAGACTCGGGGTAACGTGTGCAACAGCCCTGTGCTGCCTATTCTTAAACGTACTGATCCTTCAAAACCACCTGTTTATCGTTTTGTTATCGATTTACAGGAGGTGAATAAAATTGTGGTACCTCAATTCCCTGTTGTGCCTGACATCACGGCGCTACTGACTCTGATTCCGGCTTCTGCATCGTGGTTTTCGGTGATTGATTTGAAAAATGCGTTTTTCAGCATCCCGATTGCCGAAGAGAGCAGGGACCTTTTCGGTTTCTCTCTCGGTGGACGTAGCTTCCGGTTCAAACGCGCTCCTCAGGGCTACTGTGAAAGTCCATCGATTTACAGTCAAGCCTTGAAGGGTCAACTGGATGCGTTTCAATTGCCGGTCGGTGCGGCCTTAATCCAATACGTCGACGACTTATTGGTGGCGGCCGATACTCAGGACATTTGCAAAATTGCTACGGTGTCTTTGCTGCAACATCTCTGTGAGTTGAATCACAAGGTGTCACCTACTAAACTCCAATATTGTTGTCAAGAAGTAACCTATCTAGGTCACTTATTGTCAAAGGAGGGAAGGAGGTTGACCCCAGAGAGAATTGCAGCGATTGCACGAATGACTGTGCCAACAACCCAAAGAGATGTGCGTGCCTTTCTAGGTATCACGTCGTATTGCAGGCAATGGATTCCTAATTTTTCATTGCTAGCGTAACCATTGGTGGCTCTTACGTGCAAGGATGTTTCAACTCCTTTACCATGGACGGAAGAATGTCAGAAAAGTTTTTCTGAACTGCGTGATTCATTGTGTTCGGCTCCTGTGTTAGGTACTCCTGACTACAGTAAGCCGTTTACATTATATGTTCACGAGAGGGAAGGTTGTGCTTTGAGTGTCTTGACGCAACCTTTTGGTGGTAAGCAGCGTCCATGCGCATATTTTTCCTCGACCTTGGACCCAGTAGCTAGAGCATTGCCGAGTTGTTTAAGAGCAACTGCGGCAGCTGCGGTCTCCATCCGACAATCAGCAGGATTGGTCATGGATAATATGCTTACGGTGATGGTTCCGCATGCAGTCGATACCCTTTTGAATCGAACGAAAACTCAGCACTTGACGAGTGCGAGGTTGTCTGGGTACGAGTTGACGTTGTTGGCAAGCCACATTCAGATAAAACGTTGTAATGTTCTGAACCCGGCAACTTTGTTACCAATTAGCACAGAGTCAGATGAAGTAGCAGAACATGATTGCTACTTGAGGACTGAAGAGGAAACAAAAGGTCAAGTGGACCTTAAAAACACCCCATTGGAAGATCCGGATGGCACATTGTATGTGGATGGGTCATGTTTTAAATTGCCGAATGGCGATGTGACTACTGCTTATGCTGTTGTAACGTTGAATACTGTTGTTGAGACTGCGAGGTTGAATCAAAATTCTGCCCAAGCTGCAGAATTGATTGCTCTTACTAGAGCATGTGTGTTAGCGAAAGGGAAACGTGTGAATGTGTTTACTGACAGCCAGTACGCGTTTGGAGTTGCTCACAGCTTTGGACGATTGTGGAGAGAGAGAGGTTTCTTGACGTCGCATGGTACGAAGATTCAGCATGGCCAGCTCGTGAATGATCTTTTGGATGCATTGACGTTGCCTAAGCAAGTAGCGATTGTTAAATGTAGTGCGCATCGTAAGGTGACGGATGATGTTGGTCGTGGTAATGCGTTTGCAGACGAGATCGCTAAGGAGACTGCCCGGAACCTTAGCACTCGAATGTATGTGACGAGTTCGGTTAGGTGGCCTACAGAATCGAGCATGTGTGAGGACACTATCGAAAGTGTGAAAGAAATTCAGAACGAGGCCACCGAGACTGAAAAGGTGAAGTGGAAAGAAAGCACGGGAAAGTTGGATGCGAATGGTTGTTGGATTGATTTGTCGGATCAGAAAAGATGGTTGTTGCCTGATGCGTATGTGCTGGCCGTTGTGACAATGGCGCATGGGTTAGCACATATCAGCGTGAAAGGTATTTGTAAATTGTTGTCTCCGGTATGGAAGAATGATGGTATCACGAAATGTGCTGAACGTTTGGTGAAGAATTGTATGGTGTGCATGATGTACAATCCTGGCAAAGGAACCCCAACTCCCCCTGGCAGTTTTGCTCCCCCTTCGTATCCCTTTGAGGTGATTCAATTGGACTTCATCCATATGGAGAGATGCAACAACCTGAAATACGTTTTAGTGGTGGTTTGCGCATTCTCTCGATGGATCGAGGCCTATCCTCTCAAAGACAATACTGCTTTGTCTACTGCGAAAATCCTACTGAAGGAATATTTTCCTCGGTATGGAATGCCTAGGGTCGTGTGGTCAGATAACGGAAGTGAGTTTGTTGGAAGTGTGATGAAGAGTGTGTGTAAGGGCCTTGGAATTAATCAGAAATTCCACAGCGCCAATCATCCCCAGTCAGCTGGTTTGGTTGAAGGGTACAATGGCACCCTTAAACTAAAAATAGCGAAGATTCAAGCTACGACTGGTCTTTCGTGGCCTGACGCTTTACCTTTAGCATTACTGTCAACTAGGGCGACTGTACACTCCCGAGTAGGGCTTAGTCCCTATGAAATAGTGTTCGGCCGTCCTGCTAATGTGTGGGGGGTTCCTAGGCCAGGAATGTTTTCTGATCTTGAGTACCCAATGTTGATCGATTATCTACATGACTTGACTGCTAAACTGAGGTTAATTCACCAACAGGTTTACGACGCACTGCCGACACAGACGGAGGGTCCAGGCCACCAGCTCCAGCCCGGAGACTGGGTGGTGACAAGAAACTTTTCACGAAAAAACAACCCAGACCCGAGGTTCACCGGACCCTATCAAGTGCTCCTGGCCACGAGGACTGCCGTTCGTCTCGAGGGACGTAAGAATTGGGTGCATGCCACCCACACCAAACGAGTCCCTATTCCTTTGCCGGCAGACCCGTGGGTAAGGAGAGGCATTGCGTCAACGGAAACAGAAACATTGCCGGCGTTTGTACCTTTTAGCGACGCACAGCCTGTTGGAGAATCCTCGGCGCAGCAGAAAAACACTGACGAACAATTAGCATCAAAGGACTCAAGACCAGAACACCCAACTGATCAGCAGGACGCTGTCTCTTCAACGGATCCTTTGTTTGACGAGCAGACACGTCCTGGGAAAACCCGATACTTTTTGCGATCTCGCACTAAGGACAAATAAAAGATTTTGCTTTGTTGTATTGACGACTGCATTATCCCGTTTTCCGTGATCAGTTTTGAACCTTCGTATTACTGTAAATATTCTTGTGTATGTATATATATTGAGCTTCATTCCTTGTACTTTTTGCTTCCACAGCTGAGAGACTTTGTTTTTGCATACATACATATTGTGCATTAAAGGCCGTAGGGCCGCGCGCGTACTTCCTTCTGGATAGTAGGTCTTGAGGCTAGGTTAAAGGCCGTCGGTTCCTGGGAACTCCTAGGGATTGACTATTGCTACACAGAACGAAGTGCGTCAAGAAACGTTGCGGACGGTCGTAGGGAATGGCATTCTCGAAGCTGAATGATTTGGAGGGAGCTCAGGTTCATCGATTCAAGCTGCAGCAACTCAGTCGTACCAAATGTTTCATATTCCAACTGTTTGTATTGTTTTTGACTGTTTCAGCATTATTGGCGGGTGGGGTGTATTACACGATGTCTTACTTCTTACCTGCTACACCTACTCCTACTCCTGACCCTAAACTTACCTCTACTGTTTCTCCCCATTCCTTTCATATGTTACCGGAACACGAGCAGGCTAGACGTGTAGAATTCCGCAACAATTCCTTTATTCAGCTCCTTCATCAGCATCAGTTAGTGGTTAACACTACTAATTGTTGGGTGTGTGGGTTGATGCCACATACTACGGATAAGGGAATTCCATATCTGGTGTTACCGTATAGTTCCCAAGGGTCAGCTCGAGCATTTCAAACAATGTTTCGAAGCGCACTGGGTTTCCACCCCATTCGAGAACCACGTTCCCCCTACTCTGGTCCTACCTCGTATCAAAAACCTTTGTCGATAGCAATAGAGGATTTAGATAGTGATATCTATGATCCCTCGCTCATTCCCGAAGAAGAGGTACAAGCCTATAGAGTCTTAAGTAGAGGTGAATATAGTGCGTTCACTAGCGAAAAGCAGCTTAAAAGCTCGCCTCCGATATGGGTCGTACCCCACACTGGTAATTTTTGTCTCATGGGTCGTGGCCGACGATCGCAAGCCCGACTTGGAGCAAGTGCTTGCACTGAAAATTACATTCTGCCAATGTTCTCGTCCCCTGTGTTCCTGGCTGCCAAGGGTACATACTTTATCTGCTATGATCGTGCATATGCATGGTTGCCCGCCGACTTCATGGGCTCATGTTTCATTGCAAATCTGTTGCCTCCGACGTTTACCGTAGATGCCGATTATCATAAGACTAGAGTTGTGAGAGGCGTAATTAGCGAAGAGGATACTGCCGGTCAAGAGGCAGGAGACTTTTTCAAGGGTTTCCTCCCGTTTTGGGGACCTATGGTTAATAGTAGGAACCTGAGACAGTTGACTCGAGTGGTGGAATCAACAGCTAATATTACTGCCAGTGCTCTTGGTAATATCACCACTGAACTTCAGGCGGAGAGACTTATGACGTTACAAAACCGTATGGTTTTAGATGTCATCTTAGCAGATCGAGGTGGGGTATGTAAGGTGATCCATTCGAGCTGCTGCATTTTCATTCCAGATAATGCTCCTACTGTCTATCAAGCCATCTCGAGGTTGCATAAGATCTCCGAATCCATACACGTGGATGTAGGGGATTGGACGCTACTTGGATGGTTTTGGGGCCTGATGTCGACTTGGGGTTGGAAAATTCTGATAATCATCTGAGTCGTTGTAGTGTTTCTGTTCACGTGTTGCCTTTGTGTGCAGTGTGGTCCTGCCTTATGTGGCCTCTGTGCTACAACGTGTATAAGACAACCACCTGTTACCAAGGGGACTCGATTGGACAGAGCTATGCTACAGCAACCTCTCGATGGTTTGATGAATATCGAATATGATTCCGACTAGTGCTTGCCTACATGAGGGCAAAAGGAGCGTCTGAGGTTCCGTGACAATCGTAAGTGGTGCTTTCGACTCGCACGAATATGGTCGAGTCTGGTATCTATGAACCGCAAATGACGAGTTTAGTAAGTGTGCGCAGTTTCGCTGTGCTAACTTAAACCGTTCGTTTGTTATGTGGGTTTTTCATCTGTACCCACGGGTTCCATCTTAGATACGGCATCCATTTTGTCTCTTGCCCTCAAGTAGCCAGCGAACGGACGCTGTCCGCTTCGCGACCCTGGGACTCCCAAGATATGTGCGGAAGACACATGTCCTTTGTAAATGTCTTTATGACGAGGGGGATGTTACTGTAAGGCAGATGGCGCCGCTCAAGGCTCATCTTGCCGCACGGACTTATTGTCTCAGCCGTGCATTTCATTAGGCACGTCCCTTTGATGCCTGTTTCTCGTGTTTCCCGATACCTCCCCTTTTACACCCTTTCCGATCTCCCCACTGTCTCCGTTTTCCCCTGCACCTGTCTTTGTTCCTACTTCGATCTGTTTTACTACCGATTGGAATGCACTAATGTTGGGAAGATGGGTTTTTACAGTTGGGAACCGCCAAATGTTTCCGCACTAATGTTCCGGACCTCATATGTTTCAAAGTGACCAAAGCGACCCCTCTGGGGGATGATGGTGGGAACTGAGTTGTAAACTTTTGTGTACCATGTTGTCCTATGGGTAAAAACTGTATAAAAGGAGCGATCTACAGAACCAATTTGAAGCAGTCTCCCCAAGTTGCACGTGGTGTACTTGTCGTGACTTCTGTGTTCCCTGCAGTAAATAAACCTTGAATCTTTGACGCCGAAGGAAGTGTCCCGTGTCTCTGTGATTCGTACGCCGGAGCAGGTTACCCACGAAGGTTTCAGGTGTTGTGCCCTGGCACCGCTGGGTCTTAAAGAACCCAGTCCTTCACGCCCTCCCACTGACCAGATATAGCGCTCCCCTACCTGAGAGCGCCGTGACTCGCTCCTCTCTTCGAGCTGAGTGGTCGCTCCCAGTGCCTCCTGCTGTTATTTGGTATCGTAGCGCTGCTTTGCCTCAGAAATTGCCAACTGATATTGCCTGCTGTCTGCCTGACTGCCGCTTTGCTTGATTTGCACTTTAGTCATTTATTACTGCTGTTTTCACTTTGGTCGCGCGTCTGCCTCTAGCGCTCCGCAGTGCCCCCCCCTCCGCCTCCATTTTGATTGTTGTTGTCGTCCTCGTGTGCCCGCCCCGCCTCCCAGCTGAGACGCCCTCGCCCCTCCCCCTCCACTATCCATATATGACAGTTGTTCCCGCGCGCAGCATTCACGCGCAGCGACCGCGCCCAATTCGCGCCGAAGGTGCGCCAAAGGTAAGCCCGTCTACGCCCGTCCGTGCCTGGACCGCGCCCAGCGCCAGACCCCCTGCCCCTCGCGCTGCCCAGCCCTCCCGCATTACCTACGATGCCACCACCCTCCTAGCCCTTAACCCCGGCCGCTCCCCCAACTGCGTCCAAGCCGCTCCTGGACACACCCATGGACCTTTCTCATGCTACTCCTGCAAATTCATCGGTACCGTCACTAACTCCGCTACGATCACACCTCAGATTCCCGACCCTAACCGCCTACAATGCATCCTTCTCAACACCCGATCGGTCCACAGGCACGCCATCGACCTATGGAATCTACTAGACACCATCTCTCCAGACGTCGCCTTCCTAACAGAAACATGGATGAACGCTTCCTCCACCCCAGACATCACCATTGCCATCCCTGAAGAATATAAGATCACACGCAAGGACCGTACCGGCCACACAGGAGGAGGAATCGCTATCGTCCATAAGAAATCAATCCACATCTCAACCAGCTCTGACGTCAATCTCGCCAACTCTGAACACCTTCACTTCCAGATCCACATCGACCCCAAGACCACACTCAGAGGCACCCTCCTCTACAGACCACCAGGACCCCGCGCAAAATTCAGTGAAGACATCACGGACTTCATCACTCCACACGTGCTCCCCTCCAAAGATTACATCCTTCTGGGAGACCTCAACTTTCACCTTGAAAAGAACAACGACCGCAACACCACCACCCTCTTGGACAACCTCGCCAACCTCGGACTTAAACAACTGGTCACTTCCCCCACCCACATCGTAGGTCACACACTCAACCCTATCTTCACCTCCAGCAATCATGTCTCCTTCAGCCACACTACGGATCTCCTCTGGACTGACCACAGCTTCGTTCACTTCACCTACAACTAGCCGAAACCCATCAACCACCCCCAACCAACTCTGCAAAGAAACTGGAACAAAATCACCATCGACCAGATCTCCTCATCGCTCCTTCTAAACACCCCAGCCCACTCTTCTAACCCAGACCAAGCCGCCACCAACTTCACCCTATGGTTATCCAACACCGCCGACATCCTAGCACCACTGAAAAAACGTCAACGCAGACCTGGCAGCAAGAAGGCCTCATGGTTCAACGATGATCTTAAGAAGTCCAAGAAACTCTGCCGCTCCCTTGAAAAGGCCTGGAAAAAAGACCCAACCACTAGCACCAAGGACGCCTTCAAAAACGCCACCCGCACACACCACCAACTAATCCGAAAGGCCAAGAAAACAGCATTCAAGGATCGACTAGACAACAACGCCCACAACAGCAAGGAACTTTTCAACATCGTCAAGGAATTTACCAATCCCTCGGCCAACTCCAATGACATCACCCCCTCTCAAGCCCTCTGCGACTCCCTGGCTTTATTCTTCCACAACAAAATTGCAGACATCCACAACAGCTTCGACAACCAACCCGGAGACCAACCCACCCAACCATATGCTGAACATTCTCCCCCCTTGAACACCCTTAACGACTGGAACCCAATCTCCACTGGGGACACCATCCGCCTGATGAACTCCATCCACTCAGGATCCCCCACAGACCCATGTCCTCACCACATCTTCAACAAAGCAGACTCCGCCATAGCACCGCACCTCCGAGACGTCATCAACTGCTCCTTCAACTCCGCCACCTTCCCGGAAAGCTGGAAACACGCTGAACTCACCGCCCTTCTGAAAAAACCCACAGCGGACCCCACCGAACTCAAAAATTACCGCCCCATCTCGCTCCTTCCTTTCCCGGCCAAAGTCATCGAGAAAGCTGTCAACAACCAGCTCGCCGCCTTCCTCGAAGCCAAGAAATCCCTCGACTCCTCACAGTCTGGCATCCGAACAAAACACAGCACTGAAACCGCCCTCATCGCAGCAACAGACGACATTCGAACTCTACTGGACAATGGAGACACAGTCGCCCTCATCCTCCTCGACCTCTCTGCAGCCTTCGACACAGTCTGCCACAGCACCCTTTTACAACGCCTCAGAAACATCGGAATACAAGGAAAAGCACTTGAATGGATCACCTCGTTCCTCACCGGAAGAACCCAGAGAGTCCGCCTTCCACCATTCAAGTCCGAGGCCACCAAAGTCATCTGTGGCGTTCCACAAGGATCCACCCTCTTCAACGTATACATGAGCCCCCTCGCGGCCATCGCCCGCCAACACAACCTCAACATCATCTCTTACGCGGATGACACTCAACTGATCCTTTCTCTCACCAATGACCCCAGCACCGCCAAAACTAACCTACACGAAGGAATGAAAGAAGTTGCCGAATAGATGAAACACAGCCGTCTGAAACTGAACTCAGATAAAACAGAAGTCCTCATCTTAGGTACATCCCCCTCTGCATGGGACGACTCTTGGTGGCCAGAAGCCCTTGGAAAAGCACCCATCCCGACAGACCACGCAAGGAACCTAGGCGTTATCCTGGATTCTTCCCTTTCAATGAACAGACAAGTCAACGCCGTCTCCTCATCCTGCTTCAACATTCTTCGCATGCTCAAAAAAACATTTCGCTGGATCCCCACCGAAACCAGAAAAACAGTCACCCATGCTCTGGTCACGAGCCGACTGGACTACGGAAACACCCTCTACGCAGGTACTACCGCTAAACTCCAGAAGAAACTCCAACGAATCCAAAACGCCTCAGCCAGGATCATATTAGACATCCCGCGTAACGAACACATCTCTGGTCACCTGAAAGACCTCCACTGGCTACCCGTCAATAGGAGGATCACTTTCCGACTGCTAACCCACGCACACAAATCACTCTACGACATCGGACCAGAATGCCTCAACTCACGACTGTCCTTCTACACCCCCTCCCGCCAACTACATTCTTCAAACCAAGCCCTCGCTACTGTACCTCGCATCAACAAGACCACCATGGGAGGCAGATCCTTCTCATACCTGGCAGCTAAAACATGGAACTCACTCCCCACTTACCTTCGCCTTACCCAGAACCACCTAGCATTCAGAAAGCAACTTAAAACGTGGATATTTGACAAGTAATCCTCCTCCCCTTCCATAAGCGCCTTGAGACCCTCTGGGTATGTAGTGCGCTATATAAATTCTTTGACTTGACTTGACTTGACTTTTGAAGTGTCTTTTGAGTTATTGCTACGGCGGGGCTGTTTGCTAGCCACGTGTGTGCTTCCTTGGTTTGGTCTTGAGATGTTTGACTCTTCTCTGTTTTCTCCTGATCACAGATGGCTTGAGCGTATGCGTCTTGAGTTGTTCGAGGGTTGTTTGCTGGCCACGTGTTTGCTTCCTTGGTTTGGTCTTGGAGTATTTGATTCTTCTCTGCTTTCTCCAGATCACAAGTGGCTTGAGCATATGTGTCTTGAGTTGTTCTAGTGTACATGTGTATCGGTTTCTGGGGATGACGTGGCTTATCCCCTCGCCGGTGTTTGGTCCTTTCTTCATGATTGTTGAGTTGACTGTCGTCGGTCTCCTCTGTGGAGTCTGTGTCTCTGCTTGATGGTTCTCTGGAGTAGGATGTTGGTTTCCGAATATGACGTGACTTGTCCCCTTGCCGGTGTTTGTAATTTCCGTTAAGATCATTGAGTAGACTATCTTCGGCCTCCTCTGTGTGGTCTGTGTCACTGCTCGATATGTCTCCAGAGTAGTGTGGTGAGTGACTTCTCGGCGTTATGCCAAACCGGTTGTCACGATTCCTGGTTGTCCCCGTCTTTCATACACCCTTATCTATTGTCCTTTGTGTTGGTGACTCAGGGGATTCCCTGTCACTTTGTCTTTCGTGATGTCTTACTTCTAGTCCACTTTCGCCCTCCCTCTCACGGGTCTTGTTTGACTCCTGGGCTTTCCTCGTGGACACGGGGAATGTCTCCTTTCTTCTCTTTTTGATTCCTGCTTCCCTGTCACTTTGTCTCTCATGGTATCTTGCTTCTAGTCCGCTTGTGCCCTCCCTCTCTCGGGTCTTGTTTGACTCCTGGGCTTTCCTCGTGGACATGGGTAATGTCTCCTTTCTTCTCTTTTTGATTCCTGCTTCCCTGTCACTCTGTCTCTCATGGTATCTTGCTTCTAGTCCGCTTTCGCTCTCCCTCTCTCGGGTTTTGTTTGACTCCTGAGCTTTCCTCACAGACATGGGGAATGTCTCCTTTCTTCTCCTTTTGTTTCCTGCTTCTTGATGGAATTCTTTGGGCGCTTCCCTCGCTGTGACCCGCTCTCCAATTGCAGCTCTCCTGATGATCTCTTTTAGCGAGAACTGCCCTTGAATGATCTTGCGCTTCAATCACCCGCAGTCGGATTGCGTCTTCATTTGTGAAGGTGTCAAAGTGACAACATGTCACTAGACGTTGCAGTCGGGTAATGAAGCTTGGCAAGGGTTCTAATGGTTCCTGCCGTGCTGCGTTGAAAGCAATGCGTGCATGATCCACGTCTTCCTTCGCGTAGAAATAAGCGAGCAGCGTCTCTCTGAGTCCCCTATATGTCTCTGTGTCTTTTGTTAGGAATGTTTTGATTAAACGTCGGCCTTCGTGACCCACCAGCTGAAGCAGTAGTAATGGACGTCTGCTATCCCTCCCCTCAGCGATCGTTGTGAGGAATTCGTCCACTGACTCCAGCCACTTGGACCATTCAGGACCTAAACAGTGAGCGCTGGTTGTGTCACTGGAGGAGGTACTCTAATGCAGGGATTGGGTTCATGCATGTCTTTCCTCATAGGCATGATGGTGTAGTACACAGTCTTCAGGTAGACGGACTTGATTTCTTGAGATCAGCTTGGTCGCCACTTGGTCGTTGGCGGTATGATCCTTTGTTCGTGGTTGTTGTGTTTGGTCGTTCGTGTTTGCTTGCACTGGTCGTGTGCGCTCATTAGGGCTTGTTCTCTTGTATTTGCCAATGCACATTGTGGTTTCCCCTAGTCTTCACCACTGATTGTTTCCTGCGGTCACTTGTGCTTGTTCACTCTTCTATCTCTCGTGTCTACGCAGTCTTGTTTTATTTACTTGTTTGTCGTGTGAGTGTCAGTCTTATTTCGTCACTTGCATCTTGCTTGTTTCCTTCTTGCACTTGCCTGTGCTTGTTTCCATGTTAGGCCTCTTACCTTCGCTTATGTTTTCTGTTGACTTCAAGGATTGTGATTTTGCTTATTTTCCTTCTTGCACTTGGCTGTGCTTGTTTCTTTGTTAGGCCTCTAGTCTTTGCTCGTGTTTTCTGTTAACTCCAAGAGTTGTATTTTCTCACACTTGTTGGCAGATTCCACGACTACCTGACTCTAACATGGCCGACACATACAGTTTAATTTGGGCCTATGGCTGGCGCCTGACTCTAAGATGGCCGCCGCTCGAGACAGACTCTGCTTGTATTTGCTTGAGATTTCTTCGTGTAAGTGCTGGGTTTAAAGTCTCTGATTTATTTATTTTGGCTCATTATGTGGGAGCGCAAATGCTCAGGACTCACCCCAGGCTCCTCTGGTGCTGTCGGCAGGCCGTCTCGAGTCCGGTCCTCGCTTTCTCTTTTTCGCGCTCTTTCTGAGCGTCGCGTCGGGACCCCTGCAAGCTCTCAAGTGTCGGGTCACCCTCTGGAGGCACATGGATAGGCGTGCAATCACCCTCTGGAGGCACACGGATAGGCGTGCAATCACCCTCTGGAGGCACACAGGTAGGCGGGCAATGCCTCCGCTATGTTGATCAGCAGGTTTGAGACACGGGCAGCAGTTTCTTTAGAGCAGCGCTGATCTTCGCGCTTTGGGAGGCATTCGCGCGTACTGCTAGATGTGATCCTGGTTCCGAGCCCCCGCAGGCTATGCCGACACAGGCTGCAGACTCACTGCGTTCGGCGAGCAGCTCCTTTCCTTTTCTCTAGTTACCGGTTGTTGAAAAGGCAGCATTCAGGCGCGGCGTGTGGAGCATTTCATCTTCGCGCTCCTCACGCGTTGCGCTGACACGGCTGCAGGCTCTCTGTTTTCTTTGCCGTCAGGGCGGCAGGGGTCTTAGGCAGTGTGAGGCTTCCGTTGCCATCCCACCCTCGTCGCCATTGTCGTGCCTTCCCCTCAATCATTACAGGAGCCGGAGAGTATGGTTCCATACATCTTTATTCATTCCTGCTCTGATCCTAACTGCCCCTCGATCTCCTGTCCCTCCCATTCCTGTTTCCGGTTCCCGGCTCCGCCCCCCAACTACTAGACTGCCTGACGACATGACATTGTGTGCACAGGAAGTGACATCACTGGATTTCTCATTATCCTTCTGTACAGGAAATGACATCACTAGTTTCCTGCCAAAACTGTCTTTAAAAATAAAAGCCAAACAAAAGGAGAAGTTTCCAGCATCCATCTGCTTTAAAAGAAGAAGACAAGCGAGGAGCTATTTCCTTCATTCATGTGCACAGGAAGTCACATCTCTGGATTTCCCAATATCGATATGGACAGGAAGTGATAAGGGATTTACATAAGGTCTATCAGGCTGCATTAAATATTAGAAAAAATGTCTTGAAGAAGGAGGCATGGGAAACCTTATGTGAAGCCTCCCAATTACGAGACATGACAGCCTTTTGGAAGGCGGTAAATGCGTGTTTTTGAATGATAATTCTCGGGCTAGAATTGAGATCGCCATCGCTGAGACGGAATGGATTAGGTTCTTTGAATCTTTGTATAGTGTGCCAACTATGACTGAAGGAATATCTGCTGAGGTAGTGAATGGGGGTATGGTTAGTGCGGCCAGCCCGCTTATTATTAGGATACATTTGAATATTACCTTGGAGGAAGTGATTGTGAGCATCAAAGCTAGTATGGGGAGTAAGGCACCAGGCCCCGATGGTGTCCCGGTGGATATCTTCAAGAATAATATACCTTTATGGGCACCACTACTCACAAAAGTCTTCAATGCTTCCTGTACTGATGGATTGGTATTGACCTGGTATGAGTCGATTATTGTTCCAATTTTTAAAAAGGGCGATAGGACTAGTTGTGCATGCTATCGTCCCATATCGCTACTCGACTCAACAGTCAAAATAATCGGCAGAGTAAATTTAAACAGACTGCAAATTTGAGCGGCCGAGCACAGGATACTTAGCGATCTCCAGTATGGTTTCAGGGAAGGTGTTGGTACCGTAGTTCAGGGTCTTAATTTGTAAATACTCCTAGAAAAATACACCAAGGCTAAGGGTGGAAGATTATTTTTAACCTTTGTGCATTTACCTTCCGCATTTGACTGTGTTACCCATAGTAAGCTATGTGCAATCATGGATCACCTTGGTGTAGAGAAAAATATTATCGAATTCTTAAGGGACCTGTATAATGGTGCCTCGGCTACGATTAGATGCGGTAAGAACGGGGAGTGTACAAAGCAATTTAGTATCTCAAGTACGCCAAGAATGTGTCCTTGTCCCATTTTTATTTTCAATTTACATTAATGATTTAGAAAGAACTTTGCTGCAGGAATGTCAGGATATGCCGGCGGCGTTACAGCGTTAATTTACGCTGACGATGCAGTATTAATAGCTAGGACCCCCAATGCGAAGCAAAACATGATAACATCTTTTACAAACTTTATGCCAAAATTAGATTTGAAAATAAACTGTACCAAAGCGTTCTGTATGAACTGTGGCCCAGGGGCTGAGAAGTCAAAGAAAACCATGTTTATCGATTCAAACCCCTGGATTTTACCCAAACATTCCCATATTTGGGAATTTGATTTGATAGATCTGGACAGTGGGTAAACGCAATAAAAACCAGAAGGTGGCTGTTTGCAAAATCAATTAAGGCCCTTCAAGCATTTAGTAGGAAAATGGGGAAGAAACCCATTAAAGAGCTCATTTGTATCTATAAGGCAAAATGTCTTGCAATTGCTACTTATGGTGCAGGAATTTGGGGGCATTCCATTAAAAAAAATCTACAGGTGACTGAAAACAAATTTTTAACATATCTTTTATCCGTACCAGAAGGAGTGTCAACCCATAATTGTCATGCAGAACTTGGACTGGGGTACTTGGAAGATACTATCAGGGTATAACCAGTTCTTCTGTGGCACCGGGTATGGACCACAGAGGAATGTTATTTTAACCGATTGATTCTCTCTGATATAGTCAAACTTGATCATGCTCAGAGGATAAACTGGCTACAGTATGTAAGACATTTCTCACACAAATAGGTCACCTTGATTATTATGAAGAGCCACTTTCAATGACCCAGATTCCACGAAAAGAGTTAAAAAAAATGTGTGTGTTTCTTATCTGGAGAATCACAGGATTACTATAGAACTTATGAAAAAATCTGTGATCTCACACCAACTGATTATGACCAGGAATGTCATACAACCTTATCTTGTGCTACAAATGAGTGACTTTGAAAGATTCCTTCTAATTAGTTTTCGATTCGGCATTTTGTATAGACTATTAAGTTTTCCTCATGTAAATAACTGGTCTTCGCAATTGATTAAGTGTCCCTGTGACGATCTGTCCATTCAATCAGACATTCATATTTTATTTTGTAAATTCTATAGCATTCCTAGGAATAGATGGATTAAGCCCATTTTAAAATACATGGATTTGAGACAATGTAGACCTGCCTTTTTAGCTATTCAACTGCTTGATAATTTGTTCGGTGTTGCACCCATTGCTGCTTTTCTTAAAAAAATGTTTAATTCAAGGAAATCGATGAACTTTTAAACTGTCATGAAGTTTTAGATATTAATTTGTTTTTGTATGTTTTTGTGATATTTTCCTTGTATGTTTTTACTGCACTTTTATGGTTATCTATGTGTTATAACCGAATAAAGAAACTTGATATGGATTTCCAATCATCTATCTGCACAGGAATTCACAACACTTATCTCCCCTTCTAGGACCTAAGTAATGGCTGCCACAGCGTGGATGCGCAGCAGATTCAGAAAGCACACCAATGGCAAAATTGTCTAGGCCTGTTCCCTCCTGGACTGCACCCAGAAAAAGGAATCATGGCCCTTCACCCTTGCACCATCACCATTTATGACCCTCACATTCTCAACCATGGTCGCTGCTCCACACACTGCCGCCCCGCCACACTACACCACACAACACAGAGGGAGCTTTTTTCAGCAATTTACACACTACCCATACCCAACATTTACCAGAGTAATGGCACCCATAATACCATTCACTCACACTAACAAGGTCCTGCAACCATCCACACAACACTCCCCATTCACATGTATGACCCTCAACATACGCTTACTCGTCAAACACACTATTGACATCTGGGACCTGCTCCACAATGATGCCCTTAACCTACTTTTCCTCACAGAAACCTGGCTAAACTCAGCATTGGCACCTGACATCATGACCGCTATCCCCCTGGCTACAAGGTTACAGACAAGACAGATTTCAGAAGACTGGAGGCAGAAGAGCAGTCATCCAGAAGAACACCATCAGCTGCACCACAACTACAGACATGTCATCCTCCAACACGGAACACCTGGCTGCATGGATAGTTGAGCAATGACATAGAAGTTTAAAAACGTATTATTATATCTTTGAGGATAACCTCAGTTATGTTTATTTTTTTCATTTATTTTTTGCTCCATTTTTTTATTAATTAGTAAACTATATTTGTAATTTTTTCAAATGTTTTATTTTATTTGAATTTTTTACGTTTTTCCACTGCATCTGGCATCAATCAACCCCATGCCTGCTACAGGTGCACAACAGCATTCATTGTCTAGGTATTATTCCTTTCATTGTCATTTGTCAGATGCAGCTCCCTGAATGCTACATCACACATGAGTGATATCACGTGCATCACATAAAGCAAACAGTTTCATATGTATGTTGTTGTTGTTTTTGCTCTCTCTTATTGTTCCTGAGTGTACAGTCAGTCACCAGGAAAGTTTATGTTGGGGTGGTTTTCCGTTTTACAAACAGATACATTCTATTATTAATTATTTATAATAGAGAGTAACCAGTGACCATACTAAATGATATTGTGTCTGTTTGTACTACTAATTGAACAGTAACAATGCCACGTTTCACTGATATCCTTCTTGCTTCTTTTCTTTCAGGTGCAAAAGAGACAACATCATCACCCACAATAATGCCAGAAAGAAGGCCTGTGCACGGCGTGGCACATGGGTAATCCACACATCACAGACATCTCTTCAACTTGTGAAGCTAAATGCCACTGCTAACTAAAAGCTTCAAGATGGCCCCAAAGAAAGGTGCTACCAAGTAAGTGGCCAGTGTAAAGAAGAGGGAGCTTACCACCACCACCACTGGTATGTTATTGTCACCCTAAATCTTTTGGGGAAAAATCCTGTGCCTGCTCACCGGCCTCTAGTGAGCAAGCTAGGAGCGGCAGCCCCAAAGGAGTGGACCCACCCCAATCTAGGCCCAAGCCCATGACTGTCACAGAGGCTACCAGTCTAATCATGTCAACACCAATGAACAGTGATGTGGAAATTGACTCATCGCAAAGCAGTACCCAATCGTTGCAGGAAACCCAGAGTAGTGGACAACAACAGAATCCACAAATGGCAATAGTAGTTCCTGCCGAAGTAGGAGCAGTTCAAGAGATTGAGCTTAATGTTAAAAAAGTAGAGCAGTCTGCTCTTTCAGAAGATTCAGATGGCGTTCGGCTGCTGACTCCACAGTAGTTGGTCCATCGTGTACCACCACCCATGCAACCTGGTTATCATCGTAAAGTGCCTGTTCAGGCACCATCCAAGTATCTTCACCTGGGACTTCATAACGTACTCTAGCAGACAAATACATCATATATTCCAGTTTCATGGCCTCGTACATTGGATATGCTATCTCTTTCATGGGTGCGTGCCAGATGACCTGTTTTCATCGCTATTACTTTGCCCAAGTGACCTGCCTCTTTTAGGCATCCTGATCTTATTTTCTCATGGCTTTACCTGATGAAGGCACTGCTGTGCCAAAACGTGCATAGACACCAGACACTATCTGGACTGTAGCCACTGATTGATTCTAGAATCATTCACCAGTTCGATTAGTAGAATTAGGCGTTCTTGTCATCTATGATGACATCATTTGTCACAGAATTTGCATAAACTGAATATCATCAAAAAAGAGAATTGGCTCTACATATGTATATATAACTTGTTTGTCTCAACTCTATACGGTGTTGTCAGAGTGAATGTTGATATGATTGTGATGTGCCTGTAGATTATTTGATTGCTTTCATAATTCATATTTATTGTCTTGTACTAATAAAAGTCAATGTTGTACTTGTATATAATCCATGTGTTTGGTTCTATGTCGCTCTATGTGAAAGTACTGTATTGCTAACACAGTTTTAATTATACTTGAGTTGCCCTAGGAATTAGCATTTTTCAATGTTTGCTCTTCAGAAGATCCATAGTCTTCCAGATCTCCAGCTGGAAAAGGGAGGGTTAGTGGTGCATCATCTTCTTTTAAGCCCCCTTCCTAATTATCTAGACACCACGTGGATTACGCCTCAGTCTGAGAGTGAGACATACCATGAGACGAGGTTAGGAAAAAGGAATGTTCTAAAAAGCCTCAGAGTTTTGAAGGCAGATGTAGAAGAGGAGGATGACAATGAGCAAGTCATCATGGACGTTAGCATTCCCCTAGTGGACACCGACGTTACCTCATCCCAATTACCTGGGGGTGTGACAGTGGCATCACAGATCCAACCACCAGCAGCTGCCATACTTGCAAAGTCCTCGCAGAAACCTACATATACAACCACCTCAGTAGAGGTAGGTCCTGCAGAGAGTCAAATGTCAAAATGGCCAACTACCACCAGTTCATCTGGCTTGGCAGTGGCACCAGTGTCAGAACGTTGAGCTCCCCAGATTGTGACTTCTTTTCGGTTATCCAGAAGGAGGTGAATATTGCCATTTGCTCCCTTTGCGGAGCAATTGTTAGTCGGGATAGGCTTTGTAGAAACTTTGACACTGGGGGGCCAGACAACCCCTGTGAGAAAGCACCATATGATCCGTTGGGGGCGCACCTTAGTGGCCAAAAAACTGAAAGTGTTGTTGGTGAAGGGTGTAAAAGCGGGCTCTGCAGGGAATCTGAATCTGATCCGATCACATTTAAAGGTGAAGAAGAGGATGATATCTTTGTTACACAAAGCGGCCCTCTCCCCAGCAGTGCAGTAGTATCGCCCACATCAGCAACGTTCCAATGGCACAAGACTCAGGTCAAGATACCAAGGCAATAGAGGAGAGTGAATGCCCCCTAAAAAACCCATTGCGACTACCACTGCCTGCTCTCAAGAAGCCACCTGCATCAGTGGGATCAGGAAATAAAACAAATTCAGACTCCTATTCCTGCCATGTTTAGGCCTGAGGGGAAGTATGAATGCAACCACTCAAAGACATGTTTGTACAATGCGAAGCTTGCTAGAATGTTATTGTCGGACATCCACCCTTTTTCTTTTGTGGAATACAACCGATTTGGTGATGACTTTAAAGTGGCCTAAAAGTAAACAACAGACCCACACAGTGGTGGTGAGTGGTAAGTGACAGATGTGCCTTGATTTCTACTTGATTCGGAAAGTGCTATGTTTCTGGATGTGTGTGCGCTCAATGCTGTCTGGCTGAAATTCGAAGCCTAGTGGTGGTTGGGGCCTGTTGTTGAAGGTAACTGGAAACAGACATTTAGCCATGCTGCCTCTGGGATTCTCGGTGCACTCATTATGCAGTTTAACTTTTATATATTTAATTCTTCAATATTATTTTTGTTTATCAATCTACAGGCCCTCTTACCCTGTGCCATACTGGAAAAACTATATGACATACTCACACTTACCTTACCGAACTTCTTCCGCCAGGAAACCAAGATTGACGAACAGTCCAAGAGGAATGGAGATGCAACTCCCAATTTGGCAATTTAGGAAAAAGGGGACCCCTATATACTAATAATGCACTTGCTATACATAGGGAAAACGAATTAATTTGGGAACGTCTATAGCCAAGTGAAAAAGTGCTAAAAATACAAACCTAATTCCATAAAAGAACTACCAAAGGGTGTAGAATAATGTCATCCAACAATATGAAGACTTACCACCCAGATAGTAAGTTAATTGTTTAATTTATTATTCATAAATAGTGAAAATATTATATCTTTTCATAACATTTTCTTATCTTTTTTCATTTATATACTTCTTTTTTATAATAAGGCTAATTTGCAATTCATGTACATAAATTCTTAAAATCACAGAGGAGACATGACAGATGATGGAGGCAATGCGGCGGGGTGATTCACTACGCCAAATAGCCTTCCTCAGGTGACCGTCTATTGCAAAAGAGGAGTTATATCCAGATCATACCTCGAAAAAGAGGGATGGCCTCTAATAGCCACCAGTTATTAACACGCCAGCTATTGTTAAATACTGATGAGTGTGATAGTCTTGGCCCACAACATATTATGCAAATAATGATGATACCTCAATTTGGGCTTGTTGTATTGGGTGTATAAATGTCCACGGGCAAAGATAAAAGTGATAGGGGAAAGATTTGTGACTCCTCAAACACGGGCTCTGTATATATCCCGTATGTGTACTCACAGAGGATTCTGTGGGCGCGAAACTATTGACCGGGAGAAGCGATTCAGATGGTGATATAGTGAGAGGGTGAAAAATCTTCTAACCTAAAGCAAAGGACTTGCGGAAAAACAATAGCCGGGATTTAGTTGGTACTTCATGATTGATAATTAGAATTTGAGATACAGGTCTCAGGATACGGCTCTCGATGTAAACAAAACACCACAAAAATGTCGGTGTGTTTCTGGATGCAAACATGCCAATTTGGCAATACAGTATAATTTTTTCTCTTTAATCATTAGAACTGTGTGTGCTGTTTATGTTTTTTTACATGACTCCTATTCATATTTTAATTGTTTTTGCTATCTTTTCAAGCTCGGAACAACAGAACATATTGTAACTTTGGTCTCTCTGGGGACAGACGGACAATTTGATTTGTTTTACCTGTACTACTCATCATCGTTCCTCCATTTACTTTTCCTCTCATAACAGATTGATGATGGTCAGCTGCCAAGATGAATGTTGTTCTTGTGCAGTATTTGTCTTTGTCAAACATTTTCCTCAAATCCCCCTTTCCATCCATTCATTGAACCCTTAACCCTCTTTTCCTGCGCTGTTCAATTTATTGAGGTATGAATAAATAAAATTTTCCCCATTAATTAATCCCACACTTGGTGAGGCGGATGTGGTGAAAGGAACACCACCTCAGTGCAGGGCGAAGATCTTCTTCAGCTCTAGGTATAGCCCACAATGGCAATATTATATTTAGATTATCCACCCAAGCACATTATTTGATACTACATTTTTTTTAGAATAACATAATTATGCAGAACTTCATGGCAGCTTACGACACATCCGGAGGGGCAAGATTGCGGCCGCTAAGTTGGCGGTGTGAGTTGCCGGCTCCTCCACTCCCAGTCAGGAAAAGGGGGAAAATAAAGAGTTACCTGGTATTTGTGACATGGATGCGGATGAGAACTCTTGAATGCTTCGTGGATGCATCATGGAAAAGACTGCAGGTTTCTTCGAGGGATTTCTTGCTATGAGACGAGTCGAGCCGTGGTGAGGCGGGCTGAGCGAGCGCGTCTACCTCAACATTTCCGTCGGCGTATTCAGTATTGGTGTTTCATGGTCACACCCGCGGCTCTTTGAGGGTGTGTTTGATACTGTTACTCACTCGAACAGTGCCGAGCCCGTTTCAGGCTTGGCATTTTCCTTACTTCTGGGTTGGACTACCGCGGGGTATCAACTCAGGCAGTGGATGTAATATGCCTCCAAAACCTGCAAATCCTCCTCCTAAACCGCCGGTTACCAGGAGTTATAAAACAAAAACTTTGATGATGGCTGAAGGAGCTGCCAATTCAGAAACTGCGAGCTCCATGTCGGATACCCTGAAAGCTGGTGAGTCACCTACAATGCAGCAATCTGTGAATCATAAGAAAGGGGGTGAGCGCATTAATAAAAACAGTATGTTAACTCAAACTGTGCCAGCCCTGTTTGAAAAGCGGTTAATCAAAAATGTTCGGGCGCAACGTGTGGAAACTGCTCTTTCTGCTTGTTCCGAGGTAGATTCGGATCGGCCAAATTGTGACAGTAGTATTGTGACTATCATAATTCAAGAGGAACTTTCTCAAGAGGGCATGACTAGTTGTCTGGAATACCGAAAAGAGTTCAAACGTTTGAATTTGAGTCTGTGCCTGAGCCCGAGCATGCAGGGAATGGCATTGTGGGAGCTGTAGTTTCCGGGGTAGTTTCTGGAGCAGTTAATGCGGGTTTGTGTGGAATGGCTAATACATCTGGAATACATTTTGTGATAGAAGCAAATAAACCCCCTAGTCAAGATGTATCTGAAGTACATGAAATGAATGATAATTTATTTTCAATGTCGGATCATTCGTCTGATGAAAGTATTGATAGGGACTGGGCAGATTACCCTGGCGACTGCAGCATTGAGGAGGTATTGAGGCTCAGTGAGATCTCACCTTGATCTGCTATCACGGTTAAGAAACACCGAGTTAGAAAATCACAGGCTGCGAGAAATAAATCCAATGACGTAAATGATCCCTCGGTGCAGGCAGCCTATCAGCCTAGCCCTTCAGGCAAGCATGATCAACGTGAAGACTCTGATCCTGAAGTGACATTAGCAATGATCTATCAGATGATGGTCTCACACAGATCTGAAACAAAGACTGAGATTGCTCGCACCCAAGCTACCTGTCGAAAAGTGCAGAATGCTGTGAGATGTATTACTAAAATATGCACTGATATGTCTACAAGGGTTTCTGAGGCAGAGACAAGAATATCTACTCTTGAGGACGAAGTTGCCACACAGAAAGCAGAACTTTCTTCTGTAAAAGTGCAGCGGGATGATATCAGTTTCAAGCTTACAGAGCTGGAAAATCAGGCCCGGAAGAATAATTTGCGAGTTTTGGGTATCCCGGAATATCTAGGGGGGTCAGATGTACGAAATTTTGTCAGTGAATTGTTTTCTGCTGCATTTCCATAATTTACATCATGGGACTGGGCAGTAGTTATTGAACAAGCTCACCGTTTTCCATTCTCAGTTAAGAAAGCTAGGCACAAAGAGGGTGATCATCCTAGAGCGATTCTGGTCAGGTTCAATAACTATTTGGCCAGGGATGCTGTTTTTGGATTGGCTAGACCAGACAAAAAATGTACTGCCAAGGGGTGTAGTTTTTTTGTTAGACCTGACTTTTGTCAGGCAACAGTATCTAAACAATGGCATCTAAGGCAGTTGATTGCCGGATTTCAGGAAAAGGGTGCTGTAATCTGTTTGCAAAATCCGGCTAAACTTAAAGTATTGTAAAAGACCAAACAAGATTTTTTCTTTCTGAGATTGTGGCAAAAGAATACCTAATATCGTTGTGAAAAAAAAAATGATGATGATGAAGATGACAAAGTTAAAAGAAGATGATGTTTTGTGTGTAACTTTAATGTTAGCTCGTTAGAAGGCTAGGTAAAAATGGGTCAATTCTCTTTTTTCAGACCGTGGAGGGAGGGAGGGAAGGGCACTCTGTGTTCCCAGGGACTACCAGTCCCTGTGCCTCATAAGGTGGGTTGGGGAGGGAGGAGGGAAGGGGGCAGGTGTGGGGGGATATGTGGGGGGGTGTCGGGGTGGTGGTGGTGGGGTGGGTGTAAATCAGCAACAGTTGGTATTGGGCACAGGTTCATGATGGTCAGTGTTAATTTGTATGGAAATTGGAAATTGAATCCTTCTATTAGATACGGTAGATACGAAATTGATAAGGAAATGAAAATGAAAGCTATGTTGTTTTCTTTGTGTAATTTTTTCTTTTTCTCAAAATGGATGGGAAAATAAAGGTTTGCTCACTGAATGTCAACGACCTTAATGATGCAAAAAAAAAGGATTTGGGCTAAAATTATACATCTGCTGCAGATAGACATTCTCTATTTGAAGGAAACTCATGTGGCCTGGGATAAAAGGGATCTGCTAAAAAACTTAGGATTGGATTTGTTAATTTGTTCTAAACAGACAGGGATTAAGATGGGAGTCGCTATCTTGATGCGACGAGGTTTAGGGGTTTGTGCCAAGACATCTGCAGATAAGTGGGGGAAATGGGCATGGGATATCTCAAAAGAAATGTATGATCTGTACAATATATGGCCCCAATTTAGATGATTTTGAAGTGCTAAATTCTTTGAATTTAGAGCTTGTACTGTGTAATCAGCCCATTATTTTTTCCGGAGATCTGAATATTCATATTGAAGCTAACCGAGATATTAGACAAAGTGATACATATTTGGGGTATAAACATCGGATTTATAAAGCTCTTCGGAATTTAGTTTTGGATAATGGTCTCATGGATGTTTAGCACACTTTTAATCCTGAAGACCCCGGATATAGTTTTTTTTCTGCCCCTCATCGGAAATTTGTTCGCCTTGATTATTTTTTTGTTTGCCAGTATTTTATTGACAAAATAGAGATGGAAATTCTTCCCAAACTGCTATCAGACCATAATCCACTTTTGTTAAATATTTGTTTACCATCAGTCACAAAAGGCCCTAAAATGAATTTGTCATTCCAGAGGAATTTATTATTTGAGGATGATTACTTGCAGCATATGACTAAAGTTACTCAGGAGTTATTTCAGATCAATAACAATACTGCATCTGATATGGTTCTAAAGGCAGAGAGAAAATTAGCTGAAAACATTAAATCTAGCCAGCATATAGAAGAAGCCCAATCAGATCTGTCCATTAAACGCAGCATAGTTTACTCCCATATAGCTGATCAAGTAGCTTGCAAGTTTTGACAATATAGGACAGAAAGTTATGAACTAAATGAACAAACTGGCAAAGTGCTAGCCCCGAGATTACGGCAAAAAGCAGCATCCAACGAAATCTTTAAAATTCGAGATATGAGTGGGGCCATTAGGACGTCTAAAGAGGATATATTAGAGGGATTTAGTGAGTTCTATCAGGTATTATATCATCAACCTGATAACGATGTGGACATAAAAACTAAATGGTCACAATACTTAGAAAGTATAAATAAAACTGGTCTGTTGGAAGAGCAGAAAAGCATACTGAGTGTTCCTATCGTATGGGATGAAATTGAGGTAGCAATCCTGGGCCTGGCTATTGGGAAGGCAATGGGACCAGATAGTGTACCTTGAGAATTTTATTGTGTATTTAGGAGTATCCTTAAGCCAGAATTAATTAAAGTATTCCAACAAGCTTTTGTAGGTAACCAGCCCAATTCCTGGTCGTTAGCCACTATAGTTGTTTTTAAGAAGAAAGGGAAGGCTGGTGATGGGTTAGGGTCATACAGACCTATCTCTCTTATTACAGACGATAGTAAGATCTTATCTAAAATTCTTGCAAATAGATTGAACAAGTTCATGCAGACTCTTGTCTCAGTAAGACAACATGGATTTATCTTGAAGAGAGATACCACGGACCATGTGAAGAAAATCATAGCACTTCTGGACTGGGTGCAGGCTACGGAATCTCAGGTTGCGGTGGCCCTGTTGGACGCTGAAAAAGTGTTCAACAAGGTCGCCTGGGGATTTCTGTGGTCTGTAATGGCTTGGATGGGACTGCCTAAGGAATACATTGTGGCAAATAAGGTTCTCTATCTTCATCCGAAGGCTGCTATTTGGATAACAGGTACACTATCTGAGAATTTTAGGATAACAAGGGGAACAAGGCAAGGTTGTCCTTGTTCCCCCTTGTTGTTTGCTTTATATTTGGATCCCTATCTCAGCAAATTAAAAAAGGAAGCTGATATTGTTCCGGTTATTATCTCACAAAGCGAGTTTAAAGTAATGGAATACGCCGATGATGTCGCTATTACCACTTTTGATATTAGGCGGGCGTTACCTAAAATAACTGATCTAGCTAAAGAATTTGGAAATCTGTCGGGTTACAAGCTAAATCTTACAAAAACACAGCTGATTCATTCAGAAAAAGGCCGGCCTATCGATTTAGTTTTTGTTTCAGAGGCACAATATCTTGGGATCACAATATCTTCTAAAATTGATGACATAGTGCGTCTTAACATAGAGCCAGTTCTAAAATCCTCAAATAGAACTTTGGAAAGGCTAAATAATTAAAATTTTTCACTTTACGGCCGCGCTAATATACTAAAAATGATGACTTTCCCCAAATGTTTGTATTTATTTCGTACAATACCTCTTTTGTTTTCAGCTTTTTACTTTTCTAAGATTGATAGAATGGTTACTTTGGGGTTATCATCGAACTAGACGGGCTCTGAAATGGTGTACTCCTCCAAGAATGAAGGGCGGTTGGGGGATTCCCAATTTTCGGTTATATTATTGGGTTTTTTCACTTAGATATATGGGCATACTCATTTTTCCAGATATTATTACGGAAGAACCGATCAGCCCTTCGATTTATGAAATGCTATTAGGAGAGGAAGTCCCTCGATGCCTAGTAAGGATATTAGAGCCCAGTTATTTCAAAAATACTAAATTTAAAATCTTGATAGCGGCCTCTGTAATTTGGAGACAGATCAAAAAGAAAATTATTCAGTGTGGCGATCTAAATTATTATTCTCCGGTGCTGAACAATCGTATGCTACCGGAGATTTTTATGGACCAAATTATGACTATGTGGCATTCCGCGGGGATCTGTTTGATAGGAGATCTCTATCAAGGCACTCAAATCGCATCTTTTTCTTTTTTACAACAGGAATATAATTTATCCAGAAACAATTTTTTTAAATATCTACAAGTGCAGAGCTTCCTGGAATCTAAGGGTCTCCTTGATCATATAGATATGAGTAAAAACAATATTCTAGAAACTAGTAGAAGGGTAAAGAAAATTGGCATAGTTTATCAGATGATGTTAAATCAAATTGATGATGATCTGTGTTTTGTTGAGAGCAAGTGGCAGAGGAAACTCGAAGTAGAAAATGTTGATGTATGTAGAGCAATTGAATTATCTGTTAGAATGTTATTTAATGGCTAACTTCAGAGTCAACATTTTATGGCAATTTTTGATTTATATTATTCTCCTGCTAAGTTGGCAAAGTGGAAAGGTAGAAATGGCGACAATTGCAAATGATGTGATTATGTGGCTGCTGATTCTATAAATATGTTTTTTAATTGCCCGAAACTCTCTCAATGTATAAAGGATATCGAATTTTTCTCAAATAATAGTTTGGGGATCACAATAAGACTAACTGCTGAAATGATTATTTTGGGTCTCCAAACGAATCAAATTGGAAAAACATCAGCAGCTGAAGAAGTTTTTTTTATTTATTTATATGTCCGTTTTTCGCTTTTGTGTCACTTCTCGCTGGATAGATTCTGAGCCAACAGTTTTCAATCATTGGCAATCGAAATTGTTATCCACATATCAATTAGAAATGGCGATCTATAGATCCAAAGGGAAAAAAAAGAAGATATTTGGTCAAATGAATGGGCCCCTATTTCAAAATGGATCTGATTTTGTATGACCAAATGCTCTCTGTATATATATTGTTGGTATTATTAATTTATTTACTGTATAAACTATCTTGTGATCTATTGTGTACAATTTACAACAGATTGCTGAGATAAAATTTAAAAAAAAAATAATACACATAATTGCCAACATCATCCTTAAGTTTACGACTTTTACCAGGGCACCATTCTGATTATTTTAATTTAGTATTTCTTACCATATTTTCTCTATTGTCTCTCTTCTTTTTGTGTACTGGTAGTCTAGTCTCTGGTAACTGTCTCATTTGTTTTTGTAAAGCTTGTATATAATAACTATATTAACTCCGTTTTTATTTCATTTTAATAAGTCCCTGCAAGGAATATTATTTATCCTCCAGTTTGAGTTCAGCAAGGAGGGAGTTGTACCTCGTTTCTGGATCTGGTGGTTTCACTATTCGACTAGTGCGCTAGCATACTGCTACTGTCTACTACCCCCACCGTGGTACCTTGGGAAGCCATGCAGCCATCGCTTCATCTAATCAGGTAAGAAAAAAGATGTGGTGGTTTCATTGTTGAACTCCAATAATCTATATACAATGGAAATTCACACACCCACCCACTCTGAGTCCTTAGGGGTTAATATCGTTGCAGACTGCAGAGACTAGGAGAAGAGAGTAGTAGGACAAGTGAGGGTACTGCATAACTATTTTGTTGTTGTTACACTATCAGCAGATTTTCAAAACTGCCCCGGGCCTTCGGCAAAAGCAGCAATACGAAGTAAAAACAGTAATCCCCCAAAAAAGATTTAAATTATATGTACAATTATTTAAAAAACTATTCCCCTAAAAAATATAAACTAGCAAACCAACAACAACTGGCCCACCCCTCTCCCTTACCTTAACCAATGTCCAAAGTAAGCTTAGTCCACAGTAAAGGTCTAAACATTCAATTATCCATAAAGAAGAAATAAGAAAACCACCAAAGTGCCCGAACTCCCACATTCCCAAACTCTCCACAACAAGTCCCACCCACCAAAAACAGATGATAAAAGGGGAAAAAGAGGGCTAGCAATGGGCTAAGAGCAGCCTCTCCAAATTGTTCAAATGCTCCTCCATCCTGGCTTCCATGCGCACCAGCCTCTGGAGCATGCAGTGCTGAAAGGCTCTAAAGTAGTTAGAAGCAGCAATGGTGGAATGCTGGCAGGCGGCTGCCTTGTGACCATGGCGATGGACTACTCGGGCCTGGCTGGGGTCCGGGGCATTTGCAGCTGCAGCTGCCGCTGCCTCCTCCTCCTCGACCACCAGCCACTGGTATTCGGCCCTGATGGACTCCAGCTTCCTTTGCAGGGTTCTGGCGGCCACCTCCAGCGTGTTGCGCTGTGAAGGACTGACAGGAGTAGCTTTATCAAGAAAGGAAAAAGACAAATTGTAACCAATACTCTTAGCAAAACACATACAATTATACAGTGGCACAGTAGCACTAGCAGTACATAACATTTGCTGGTATCCTTGGGCCATTTAAGTTTGATGTGATGATTAGAGTTTCCAGCATTAAGCACTATGGGGTATACAAGTATTCTTTTCTCTCTTGTTGAGCTCAATTAATGTAGGCATTCTGGCTCAGATTGAGCTCTAGACAGACATACTCGTATTGTGTTACTTTGCTACTTGCTACTGCCTGCAGGTAGGGCAGCAGTACTAGACAATTATCTCTTTGCTATCATGGCCATGCTCTGTTAAATTCCTCACTGTCGTCCTGACTACAAGGCAGATGAATAGTTACTATGAATGACATACGTCAGGTGAGGTACTAATTCATTATAAAGAAGATATCCTCCTGTCTGCCCATGGGAAAGGCAATGCTCTACAGTACAGAGAAAGGATTAAGGAACATGACATTGTATCATCACACACTATCCCATCCACAAAATGCAAACTCACCTACTCTTTATTCCTAGTTTACTTCCTGGCCTCACCCTATGTCACCACATTTGACATTACTTGTTCCCAACAAAATAGATTTGTTTGGCAGTAAGGAAAATTTGTATTTACTTAGTCGACTGCAGGTAAATTAGAGGGAATAGGCCAGATAGGTAGATGTTTCACTGATCATCATTGTGTGCCTAAGCTTTTGCTAGTAGTGAGTCACTTTGTTCAGCAATTATTGGAAGAGAAAAATCTGAACTGACATTATACCTTATGGAAGCAATAACAAACTATATCACTTGGCCAGACGAAAGTGGCGAATGCAAAGAATGTTTTTTTCAAAGTTTATGGAAGGCTGGGACAGAAGAACAATGAAGTTAGGAAAGGACTAGAGTTACTTATGGACTAGGAAGTGAATGGGCACTGGGAGTGAAGTGAAACACAAGTATTTATTTTTGGCATTGCCATAACATTTGTAAAGGGGTCTACACACTAACCGAGGCAGACACACATTGTACAGCCAACAATGCAGTGCCATCAATGTAACCATGCTGTCAATAGGTCACCCATGCTATCACTAGCAAAAGGCAGTGGGTAGGGACTCAGAGGGAAGCGATTGATGATGATGGGTGGGTACTAGGAAAGATACATAATATATGTTGCGCTTGAAAACTACTGTAAGGGGTTTCGTCTGAAATACCACCTCAACCCTTGGAATAAAAAACCTTGAGAAAAAGAAACATTGTTTGTTTACTTTTCTTCCCAGGGTTTTTCCATTCATCATTGCATTGTTCTTCTAGTATTTTTGTTCTTCACCCTTGGCTTTGCTACTTAGTCACCATTTAAGTTTTACATTCTCTCCATCCAGTCTTCAACTATGAACACCATCCATCCATATATCCAACCATCCAAACATGGCTCTCATTCTCAACAAACCTTGCACCAACATACATTTGGCATATTACCACCCATATATCCTTTGACCCATCAAACCCCTGGAGGATTCCTTTCGCCCATACACTTCCACCCACCCAGGCAGGCATCCTTTGAACTTTTATCCATCCTTCACCCACTCATGCATCCTATAAGCCAACCTATAATATGTGCATCCTTTTACCTAGGCATCCTTCTCTTCCAGTCATATTACATTTCACCCGTCCTTCCTCTTTTCATCCTTCTTTCCCTTTTCCATCAACCCATCAAGATCAGACTCTTCATGAAACTTTCTCTGCTGAGTTGAAAATACAAGGGGCCATTAGTTACTTAACTTCTGCTGTATATGCTTGGTAAAGATGGGTGTGTTCAACTGTTCAAGTCTCAACAGTTCAGCGTACACGCTTGCAGCGAGTATACATCGCCAAAAAGTAAGTAATATGACTTACCACCGCCCGCCACTGCCTCTGGCTAACCTCCTACAGCTGCCGCATCTGTTACCTGGCTGGTGCCGCCATAGTTGTTGGCCCTGGCACTAGTCGGTGTGACTAGAAAAAACATTACAACAATTCTTGGATAGCAGATACACCTCTCCCTATCTCTTTATTTTTTATAGCAACATGTAAAATACACCACACACATCTCTACAATTTAAATACAGACAGTATCTTCTATCAAAAGTTTCAGGTTGGGCATTTTGTTGATGGCAATTTTGGAAAGCCTCTCAAGAAGACAACCTACAAAGAACTAGAGTAGTTTAAGCTATTGATTAATTTGAGTTTTCGAAAAAAGAAATAAGACATAAGGTCTTGGTTGGCAAATGCAATGAGGCAATTCTCCTCCTCATACTTCCTTCCAGCCATAATGCACAGTAATCAATTCACCATCACTGCTGCAAATAATACTAGACCTAGATATGAAGAACAAGACACAACTTTAGGGTGTCCAGCGTGACCGTGGCCACTCTCTTGTTCTATTGATTGAGCAATAACACGAGAAAGTAAAAGAAAGCCTTCTCATCTCAATAAAAATGTGTAGAATACCTTAATTGGGCATGCAATCTACACTGCAGAGTAGTAGTACTAGTAGTAGTACGTGACCATGACCAATGGGTTCTCTGAGTCTTACTGTACCACCACTAAGCTGTCCACAAAATATATAAGGGGAGAGGGAACGCTGACTAAAAAACAAGAAGAAAGGAAGCTACAAGCAGGCTTGTACAGACAGAGAAATTTTGAGGTAAAATACAGACATTAAAAATATTGAAAATAAGTAAATGGGATAGTGCAGGGATAACAAGAATGTAGAAATGGATATATAAAAGAGGATTTGGGGAAAAAATATAATTAGGAATATAATATAATTAGAAAATGAGTCGAAATAAATAGTTCGAAATAAGTAGCAGTAAAAATTAGGGAAATAAATATCAATATTAACAACAGGAGGACTTCCTGGGACCAGCAGAGCATTTTTTGCTCTTCGAGCTCCGCACCCGCCTCAAACAACCTCTTGCCCCTGGATACTGATGTAAGACATAATTGAAGAGACAAAATATTATTGGCTGTAAATTATAAAATCTCTCCAAAAAGATTATTTGACAGGAAATGGCAATTGCAATAACATTGAAATTTCCTAATTCAGATCGACTAGTAGTAGACTAGTATCTTGAACCATCTTATCTATTTATTCCACAAAGAGTTTGGAATTACTAATAATTTGCAATGAATGATGCTTGCTTCTAAGTTCCATTCTCATTCACAATCATTCTCAACCCCCTTTGATGGGCCAATTCACTGAGTCTGCATTTTGTCTTTAAATGCAGAGATGGACGCATGCATACACCAAATTGGTTGGTTGCTTGTCACTGTACAAGCTACAGAAAAGGCTCTAAGAACTGAAGTGAGAGGACACACACAGCTAAATTACTAATACTAACTACAACTATCTTAGTGACAGGACAAAGGAAAGGAGTCTCTCTCTAGTCTGCATTACTTAAGTTCTTACATAATCAGCCCTAGCAAGTGGAAAGTTGCAAACAAGTATGATTAGGTAGCACTGAATACCTGTCTAGAATAACAATAACATAATATACGATTTTCAAATGTAACTTACCTGCATGTAAGCAGCATGCTTGCTATTTGGGAAGCAATTATTAGCAAAAACATAGAACACACAAGTAATAATAACATTAATATTTAGCTACTTATAAAGCCATGCGACCTCAAGTCCTAGCAGGTCCAGCAAGTCATGATCTCAGTGCAGGATGTCAGACTACAGGTGTATCAGATGATTGTGGGTGTGCGGGTCTCCAGAACAGTGATACACTGCCCACCGCACCATTGTTCAACGCTGCTGATTCTCCCAGAGTCCGTACCCGGACCCAGGCTTGATGCCAGGGTGGAGGGAAGGTGGTGCTGGACAAAGAAAACAAGCACTGCCACCAACATCTTCGAAAACAAGGCCCGGGGCTGCACACCTTCCGAGCGCTGCCATCCGCAAGGAAGTCGTCTCCTGGTTGCCGTCTTTTTTGGGGCACCCTTCTCTGCCATGCTGCTGGAAGAGGGCGGAAAAGAGAAAATTTAAAAAGCTTTTTTTATTAACTTTTTTTTTTTTACTTTTTATTTATGGTATTTATACATACAGTAAACAGGTTTTAAAAAAAGGAAGAAGAGGAAAGGAAGAAAAAACTTATGAAGGAAGTTAAGAGAAAAAAAGTACAAAACTCACCAATACACACAAAAAAGTAGAAACAAACGCAAAATACACACTTAGAAAGACAGAGGGTTAGATATGCCCAGATGCATCCAAAACCGATAACACTGGGCTCAGTAGACAGATTAACACATGCAGAGTCCTTCATTGATATGTGGGTAATGGGCTCATTGTCCATGCACATGTACTCAATATGCACATGGAATGTCAGTGCTAGGTTCTAGATTTTACCTAACTGCAAAACTTTTGACAAGAGGGGTCAGTAGAACACACTCTTCCTGACATAGAAAAAAGTTCTCTACACACTACAAATCACAAAACACAGTATGTTATGATATCTTAACCTCCATTTATAGCCCGCATGGCTACTGGGAATTGTCCCGGTACGGAAGCCAAATGGTGGAGACAGAGGGGAGCTGACCCGGCTGGAAAATACTTGAATAACAACGTTTTTAGATGTGTTTTAAACAGCCTGTGGTCACCGATGTTTCAAAGTTCAAAGGGCAAGGCATTCCAAGCCATGGCCGCTCTGACAGAAAGGGAGCTGCAGCCCATTCTAGCTAGGCGGTACCTAGGTACGATAGCAAGTAAATGTCTGGGCGGCACATAGAACATGAAGCATCTTCTAAAATACAGAGGCCCTGCCTTGTAGAGAGCACTGTGGGCCAGTTTAAGAGCCTTAAACAAAATACCTTGGTCAACCAGGAGCCAGTGAAGATCCCATAGAGTCTGCCTTACACTAGACCTCCCAGGATTAACCAGTAAAGCTCTTGCCGTCGCTTTCTGGACAATCTGCAGCTTTTTAGCTGATATGCCTGGAGAACAATGTACAAAGCATTGGCATAGTCCAAACGTGAAAGGATGAATGCATGGGTCACCATTTCTTTAGCCACTTTGGGCAAGAGGGACAGGAACTTCTTTGGGCATTTCAGTGTGCCAAAGCACACACCGGGTAGTTTATTGATCCGAGGCAGAAATCTTAACTCCTCACTGAACCAAACCCGCAGATTTTTCACTGTGCTCCCCGTAGAGTTAGGCAAGGGGTAACCCACTGGCCAGATGTCCTCTCTGAAATGCAGGGGGAGGATCCATAGACGAGCACCTCTGAGTTCTCCTCATTGCATTTCAGTTGGGCCTGCGCTAACCATTTAAAAACTCTTGCAAGACAGTTTTTGGCAATGGTCGGAGAGAAATCAGTTTTCTACACCCTGAAGAGGAGCTGGGCATCATCAGCATAAGCTATGATCTTACTGCCCAGCTCCTCTGCCAGATAAATAAGGGGCGTCATATAGACATTAAACAGAAGAGGGCTCAATGTTGAGCCCTGAGGGACCCCCGTAGTCAGACTTCTCAGTGTCGAGGAGAAAGGAGACAGCCATACTTGCTGTGTTCTATTGGCTAGAAAGGATTCAATCCACTCCCACACCTGACCAGAGATGCCGATTTGAGACAACCGTGCCAAAAGCTGACGGTGTGGCACAGTGTCACATGCGGCAGAGAGGTCTAATAGAACCAGAGCCACTCTGCCGCCAGCATCCCGGCACTCTCTAATAGCCACTGTCACCTTAACCAGGGCCGTCTCGGTGCTATGAGAGGGCCTGAAACCCGACTGGGTGGGCGCAGGGCGCCAGAAGTCTCAACAAACTCAGAGAGCTGCTTGTGAGCGACCTTCTCACACACCTTAGCCACAGCCGGGAGGAGTGAAATTGGGCAATAACTAGCCAAGGTAGCGAGATTTAATGAAGGTTTTTCAGCAGGGGGAGGAGTTTTGCCTGTTTCAACTCAGGCGGGACCGTTGCGGGCAGGAGGGACAGACTGAAAATGTTGTTGACTTCCGGGTATGCCTTCACCATCATTTTATGTGATCCATGCAAAACAGGGACAGTGGTACAGTGTCAACTGCAGAGGAAAACTTAATACGCCCTCCAGGACACAGGTCCTGGATCTCCCATGGTCAGGTACAAGCCTCTACCTCTAAGCTCATATTACATTTGCAATTTTTTGCCACAGATTTCTGCTTTCAAACACAGATAATGTTTTACTTCCATTCCAAGACTGTGGCAGATTTATTTAGAATGCAGGCAACGCGGTGCAGCAAGGCAAGTTGCTGTGCTGCGTTGCATGAAAGGTAGAGAAATGAAAAGCAATATATCGACTAAGATATTGCACTCTTCAACTTTCTTCCTGCACTGCAGCACTTGAGGCTCCTGATCGTAAGAGTGGTGCACAGGGTCTTTGCCCCTTTCCAATCTGACAGGCTGGGGCATAAAGGCACAAGGGTATAGTAAATGCTGTGAGGCATAGTAGTTTCAGAATGAAGCTGAGAACTAGAAGGAAGATAGGATAGTGGAGTTTGCAGGCAAGGTGAGCAGATGTCAGAGTGCCAGAAGAGAAGGTGTTAATCATAACTTAATTACTTAAGGTTAGGAAAGGACTGAAAAGAGGGCTTATGGTTACACATAGATCTCCTGCTGCCTCATATGAAATAAATCTATTTTAAATTGTGGAGATTGAAGGCCATTGGTTTCTGGGCCATTAGAGTTCCCCACCAAATCAGCACTATCGTTCTTTCCAGATTCCTCTGATGTATAAATTACACCTATCTTGATGTCTAGGTCTCTTTAAAATCTTCCCTTTCCAAGAGAAAAATAGTTACAGTTTAAGCAAACAAGAGCATCATAGATAAGGAGAGAAAGACTGTATGATTTTATCAATAGTTTGGAGGCTCCAATGGTGTATATTTTCTAAGGAATGAGGGCACAATTGACAACAAACTGGAACATTGGCATATGAAAAGAAGGTTGACAAGGGTCATAATTGAGAAGGTTGAAATACAAGATGGAATGTAGATGTTGGATGATTTTAGGCATGATCAGGAGAGCAATGAATGAAGATATGATGAGGGTTTTGTCAGCAGAGAAGGCACCTGAACATTTCAGACTTTTCTCTGTATCTATCTTTTTCATGCATATTTTGTATGGAGGACACAGCTGCATTACTGATATATTATTCTCCTAAAGAGAGGAACCACCAGCATTCACATACAGAGGAAATCGCCTGGCCTATTAGGAATTTAGAGTTAGTATTTTCTGTGAAAAAGTTCTTAACATATCATAATTACCAGGGTCAATTATATCACGGTGATGGGCCGAATAGCTCACTAAGTCAGCGGTGTGTATGCCATCCTTTCCCTGGGGAGGACGACTTCCTGAATTTAGATTTGATCAGCAGGTAAGTATGGCCAAAAAAGCAGCTCTACTTAAGGCACTGAACTTTGCTCTGGGCACACCATTGCCCAGATTCACAAAGGTTTAGCATTGGGTTAGCATTACATTTGTAACACTAACCAGGTGCTAAACCTATTTGGGGATTAACAAATCAACACTTATTGGTAATAGTGTTGGTTTGTATAGAAGAGTAACGCAAAGCAGCATGAAATGCTGCTTTACATTACTTTGCATGGGTGGTACATGGGAGTTGCCATGCAACCACCCATGCTTTTTGACGATAACCCAATCTACTAACATTTAGCATTAAAAATAAATACAGCTGTAAAGCAGGCATTAAAAGGAATTTATTTTTCATTTCTCCTTTATTTTCCAACTTTGCATGCGTGCTGCCCTGTCCAGCACACATACAAAGTAGTAAAAGCTTTGGAGTGTGTCTTGGCATATTATTTTGTACAGGTGGGGTACACTTACTGTACAAAATCTATGCTAGATTCAGACATGCACTCTAGCACTATGAAGGTAAGGTGTGTGCCTGGCACACTGCAGCTGAAATCAGTACTAGCGCTAGGGAGAGGAGATTGCCATATTGGTCTGAATATGGCGCTCTCCAGATCTCTCCCTGTGAGGCAGCCCTGCCTTGTGTGCACATTGTCAGAATCTGGGCCATGTTTCATGTGCCCATTTATCAAAGTCTTTTTGTTTTTAAGAAGCTCATTCCTAAACAATAAAAACAATAGTCCAGATGTACAGGGTCTTTTTTTCATTTGGTTTGTGTTCACTGTGCAATTTCCGGTAACAGACTGCCATGTGCCCTAGAGCATTGAAATCTAGTGGCAATTACCAGTATGTCCTTATGGCCCTGTGGTGATAGGATTCAATTCAGAGGTTCCAAAGGCAGAACCAACAGAGGCTTCTCTATCAGAACACCTGTTTTTTCCCACCTTTAAATGTGATGGGGAAGTCCAAATTTGGCAGGATTGGAGCACCAACAATTCATGGTGGAGCTCACACTCCAAAACACAAAAGAGCAGAACAGGTCTGGAAATGGTGTGTACCTGAACCAGTGACTATGAACCCACAGGATGCATGAGCGAACCAATGCCGTTGGAAAATATTGGAAACCGCATGGCTGGTACAAAACCATCAGACCACCCTTACGGTGGAGTTTACGTCATGTGGGGATTGCTGATCAAACCAACCCACATCAAGCCATACAGTGCCGGTGTGGGAATGGGTGTCAGAATCCAGCCATGATGTTTACCATGGAGTGGACTTGATAATGTGCAGTGCTTAAGTGGTGGTGGTAAATAAAATTGGCTACACAGATACTGACGGAACGTGTATTCAGAAGTCTATGTGTCAAGGTTTAAAAACACGCCTGGTAGTAAGACTACCTCTTGGCGCAGTGCAGATTGGTCGACATGTTTCAGCTATCGGGGATTTACCCCAGCTTTCTTCAGGACCTTAAGTATAAACTAGCTACTGCAACTATGACTACTAGGTGGTATATTAGGTGAAAAACAATAGTAAGTATTACTAATAGATAGATTCATAGATACATATCTACCAGAAACCTCAGTGCTTGAACGTCCACTGGCGGGAAAGAAGAAAGTCTTCTTCCTGTCAAAAAACAAAGATAATTGTACAACAACACTAGTTCACGCATACATCACCATAAGCGTCCAGAGAGACCGTAAGGTAAATCACACCTGCATGAATATTTGACATTCTGCATGTATAGATAAAGCATAATAGCTTAATCACTTGGAGGCATTTCCTCCCAGTGATACTCACCCAGCCTTGTGTGGGTGAAGACCTCACCTCACCCGGCAACCGCTCGGGAGTATGAGGCCCCGCTCTGTGGTGTAGAAAAAGGGGAACAGTGAGAAACTCTACCATGCCCAAGCAAAAGCTCTACACACATAACCCAAAAAACCTATGGAGGAGCCCGTCTGTCAAGGCAACAACCACACATACCATCCTGTATGACACATAACATGTTAAATGTCTACCCTAATGTAACAAAGTCTGAATACTTGTGGGTATAGGCAAATAGAAGTGCCTCTAGGTAGTCTAATATAAGGTTTTAATTCAGTTGTATAGACCAAAGGATACTGTCCAACCCAGTCAGAGGAAGGGTAAAGATAGAAAGAATAATTCACTGTCAGAGAATGCTAAACAACAGAGTCCCCTCTTGAGACACAACGTGTCAGCACTACAGACCCATCCCATCCACCTCTGATGGTATGTAGTCAGTTCTAGCTGACTGGTATTATCGAATCTGACTAAACTGCGGAAATGAAGAGAGTCCAACTGGACACTCACCTGTCCGTCGGTGCCCCTGGTCGTTAGCCGAACGGAAGTGGAGGTGAGAGTGGAACCGCCTTTCATGCTTAAATAACCGCCGATGGACAAACACGGAGATCGAAGGGGCGTTCACTGAACCGAAGTCACGGAACAGACGCGGAAGCAGACACTACTATGTCGCGCATGCGCAAGTATTAGGGTAATCCCGGTGTAGGTTTGGAGACAGTTCATTATTATTGAAGCAAGTTTGTATGATAAACCGCTAGTGCTTAAATAAACTTTTTACTCTTGTGCGCCTGCTACTAGAATGGTATCTATAATAGAACTAGTATCTTGCTCTGGGCTAGCGCGCATAAACATACACGGAGACACTAGTCCCACGAGCATGCGCCCGGCAGAAAGCGCTTTTCTGAGCTTGTAGTACCCAGAAAAAGTATATTAGCAAATCCGAGTCATCATTTAACTACAGGACAGGTGGTCATATTATAGCTTACAAATTTGAGACATGCTGTTCACTCTCGCCGTGGCAATGTGTACATTGCGTCCAAAACAAGTTTGTTTATTTTACTGGGATTACTTATTTTGCAAAAATCTTCCAATCCACCGAAATACGTATGGAAGGAAAAGTGCAAATTATATCGAAGCAAGGTCGTTATTAATCTTGTGGGCGTGTGGCCCAACAAAAATCACTCTATGATGAAGCTCCACTCGACCTCATGAGGAGTTGTATGTTTAAACAGTAGACATCCTAAAGTTAATACACATGTACAGAGTACTGTGGATGTTATTAAAGTGTTTTAGAAGAGGGATAGCGGCAGCAACCGGGCAGACAAGGGCGACACACACAATTAATTTGGGTGAGCTATAAAGGTGCAAAGCAAAATTTGTTCGCAACCAATTAATATAGACCCGCAACTGAAAAGTTGCTCTAGATACATAAAACAAACGTTGTGGAGGGTCAAGGGGAATATATTTACTGACCTGTCTGCTCACACCCCTATTATCAGAATACAAAACACAAAAGAGCAGAACAGGTCTGGAAATGGTGTGTACCTGAACCAGTGACTATGAACCCACAGGATGCATGAGCGAACCAATGCCGTTGGAAAATATTGGAAACCGCATGGCTGGTACAAAACCCATCAGACCACCCTTACGGTGGAGTTTACGTCATGTGGGGATTGCTGATCAAACCAACCCACATCAAGCCATACAGTGCCGGTGTGGGAATGGGTGTCAGAATCCAGCTCGCTTAGAGGAGTCTGCCTATTTGCCCTAATCCTGCCTGTGCTACTGGAGTAGCAGTTACCTGATTCATTGCCGGTGAAAGGAGTTTCCAGCGCGAGGCCGCAGAGGAGGTGAGAGGCGCGGCCCCGGGACTGCGAGGAGCAGCTTCTAACATCCTCAGCTGTGTCCTCTTCCCGGGCGAGCCGCGCCCCCTCCCAGTGCCCGCCCCCACCGAAGTGTTCATTACTCCTCGCGGCCCCCGCTTTACGGGTGCCGCTCGCTTAGAGGAGTCTGCCTATTTGCCCTAATCCTGCCTGTGCTACTGGAGTAGCAGTTACCTGATTCATTGCCGGTGAAAGGAGTTTCCAGCGCGAGGCCGCAGAGGAGGTGAGAGGCGCGGCCCCGGGACTGCGAGGAGCAGCTTCTAACATCCTCAGCTGTGTCCTCTTCCCGGGCGAGCCGCGCCCCCTCCCAGTGCCCGCCCCCACCGAAGTGTTCATTACTCCTCGCGGCCCCCGCTTTACGGGTGCCGCTCGCTTAGAGGAGTCTGCCTATTTGCCCTAATCCTGCCTGTGCTACTGGAGTAGCAGTTACCTGATTCATTGCCGGTGAAAGGAGTTTCCAGCGCGAGGCCGCAGAGGAGGTGAGAGGCGCGGCCCCGGGACTGCGAGGAGCAGCTTCTAACATCCTCAGCTGTGTCCTCTTCCCGGGCGAGCCGCGCCCCCTCCCAGTGCCCGCCCCCACCGAAGTGTTCATTACTCCTCGCGGCCCCCGCTTTACGGGTGCCGCTCGCTTAGAGGAGTCTGCCTATTTGCCCTAATCCTGCCTGTGCTACTGGAGTAGCAGTTACCTGATTCATTGCCGGTGAAAGGAGTTTCCAGCGCGAGGCCGCAGAGGAGGTGAGAGGCGCGGCCCCGGGACTGCGAGGAGCAGCTTCTAACATCCTCAGCTGTGTCCTCTTCCCGGGCGAGCCGCGCCCCCTCCCAGTGCCCGCCCCCACCGAAGTGTTCATTACTCCTCGCGGCCCCCGCTTTACGGGTGCCGCTCGCTTAGAGGAGTCTGCCTATTTGCCCTAATCCTGCCTGTGCTACTGGAGTAGCAGTTACCTGATTCATTGCCGGTGAAAGGAGTTTCCAGCGCGAGGCCGCAGAGGAGGTGAGAGGCGCGGCCCCGGGACTGCGAGGAGCAGCTTCTAACATCCTCAGCTGTGTCCTCTTCCCGGGCGAACCGCGCCCCCTCCCAGTGCCCGCCCCCACCGAAGTGTTCATTACTCCTCGCGGCCCCCGCTTTACGGGTGCCGCTCGCTTAGAGGAGTCTGCCTATTTGCCCTAATCCTGCCTGTGCTACTGGAGTAGCAGTTACCTGATTCATTGCCGGTGAAAGGAGTTTCCAGCGCGAGGCCGCAGAGGAGGTGAGAGGCGCGGCCCCGGGACTGCGAGGAGCAGCTTCTAACATCCTCAGCTGTGTCCTCTTCCCGGGCGAACCACGCCCCCTCCCAGTGCCACGCCCCCTCTCTACCCGTGAGTACTTCAGCAGCATTAGCGACGCGCAACGCGGGACGCGCGCGGGGCCAAGCGCGGAGCTAAGCCCGGGCCAAGGGCGGGCCCGTTTAAGCCCGTTCAAGCCTGGGCAAGTCTGGTCTGGGCCAACCCATTTTCATCCCCACTTACACATTGCTATCCACATTGCATCTAGGTCCCGATTTGATCACAATACCTAAGATTACATTTGTGATACAGCGCCACTATGACAACGAGGGCAATGAGAAACAAGACGGCACAAGGAGTGGGTCCGATAATTGGGCCGATCGACCAATTTATCAATAAAGCTAATGACGCGATCAATCAGGGGATCGTACTCCTAGAAAGATGTGTCTCCCAAGACCTGGCAGCAGCACGAAGATCCTCAATGGGCCTTTTGGCCCTAGCTAAAACACCCACTCAACAGGAAACAAATGTCCCATTATTGCGAGAAACCCGTGCTGAACTTCACACCATTCCAACGAGTGTTGACTTATCTGTCACTCACCTATCACTTGGAGAAGACACCCTGGATGACCTTGAAAAAACTCCTACTTTGGTGATCAGTCCCACCCAAACCACCCAAATACCCCTGCTAACCCTGACCGGGTCACAATCTTTAACCGAGTCCCCACTTCCAGTAGCAGTTTCTCCACTAAAAACCGACAAGGAGATAAGGGAGGGTCCCCTTCTTAACCAAGAAAACACAAGACCAGCAGTTAAGAATAAGATTAAGCAAAAAACTCTACCAAGGCGCACAAGGTCCAAAAAAACGTCCTGCAATAACTACCGGAATAACGCAAGTTACTCATCAACGGTTAATACGGACGACCCCTTTGTTTCAGCTGCACCGTCTGATGACGTCCACAGGGGTCACGGTGCCGCCAACCCAAATTATCTTGAGCTTAATTCACAAGTACTAGATATCATTAAGGACCTTATAAAAACTCAATTAACACCAATAGAGCGAACCCTAAATAATATCGAAAAACAGATGGCAAGACTAATCAATAATACTAGTCATCTTACACCACCCACTACCACCCTAGCTCCCTTGGCTCCCACGATTGCCACCCATCCTAAGGCTGCCACAGTAAAGAAATCTATATCTACGTCAACAACTCTCCCAAAACAGAATCCCCAAAGCAATAGCACAACAGCTGTAGACAAACCTTCAACGTCTAACACTACATCACTTACCTCTAATACAAACACCCAATCAACCAATGTGCAACCGGCGAGCATTCACGTACCATCTCAAAAAGGACCACATAAATCAACACAGAAACCCACACAACTTAATCAGTCTACTGCAAAGTCCAGGCAACCAAAGATACCATACAAAAAACCATATAGGTCCAGACAGATTCCGGCACGCATCACCCTTCCACCCGAATGCGGAGCCTATGTCCTTGTATTGGTAAACGTACCAACACTTAAACAAGATCAGAGTGAAACGACATCATCCCTGAAAAACAAGGCACTCCATTGGTTAAGTTGGAACTGCAATTTCCCAATAGAATGTGCTGGAGAAATTTCCCATACGCAAAGAGTAGGTTGGATAGGCCCCCTACGTAAAAAATTCGAGGGGGACTGCGTAGCTATTACCTTCAGAAACCCCCAGTGGGCCGAAAAGACACTAGCTAAGGCACCCCCATCCTCCACATGGGAATTCAATACAACTCTTCTCCCATTGGGCTATTTCTATAGGCCCTTACTAAATACAAACAACAATATTCCGCCTACCTCTATGAATCCTTTTTCAGAAAGATCTTACCCCTCCACCACTTACCCTCCCATTTCCTACCAGAATTCTAAATTCCTATACCCAACCGGCTCGGTACAGTGGCATCAAAGCCAAACGCCCATACCACCACCTACCCATCCTTATCTCTCTGAAACCCCCCAGCAAGAGAATGGAGATAATCTATGGAGACAAGCAGTCCCCCCACTAGCTACTCCTTTTAATATTCCAACATTTAATAGATTTAATGCTCTCTCCGGCTTAGATTTCAATGATTGACTTCCCAATTCTTATTCCATCAGGGAATCCTCGCAACCAGATAAATCGGAACTGACCCCATCATTTAATTCATGCCCTACCCCCGAAACACCTCCAATGCACCTGCCTATAACCCCCAGTAATCCCAACTATTCAAAAATCAATCACGAAGTCATGCCAACTGTGACACTGCCCCCAATTAACCGGGAAGCCGCTGAACGATTGGCTAACATAGGCAATTCCGTTGATCCCATTTCAGATACTTTGCAGATCCATTTTACTTTTTGGAACATCGCAGGTCTTCCCGCTAAGAAGAGTGACCACGATTTCCTGAGCCAGATCAATTTGAGCGGTTGTATCTGCCTTCAGGCGACGTGGGCCATAAGGCCAATACACATACTGGGCTTTAAAACCTTCTGGTCACCTGCGAAGAAATCAACCTCTGGCAGAAATAGCGGAGGCTTAGCTACTTATATTAAAAACACCCTTCCCGTGGATGAGATAATCCCCTTAAGTTTAGACACAAATTTTCAGATTATAGTGGTAAAGGTCACCAAACAAAGACTATACTTTATTATAAACTTTTACAACAACCTTTCTCACTCTGATATGAGTACCCTACTCCCAGAGATCTCCGCAACACTACAAGAGCAACAAACTAAACATATTAAAAAGACATGTACAATAATCTGGGGAGGAGATTTTAATCTTCATCTATGTAGCAACAGCGATAACAATAAGTGTGGTATTAGTGATGAGGCTGATACAAACCTTACGCACTTTTCACATTCTAACGTGGGGGAAACAATGAACGAAATCATGGCTGAACTAGAACTAAGTTTCGCTAATGAAACAAAGATTCCACCTGTTCAATTCCAGCCTACATTCAACGGAAGAGGTCTAGTAAGTCTAATTGATTTTATACTGATCTCACCACCCATAGGATTCACCATAGAAGACTTCAAGGTCCCTAGCAATCCTCTAAGCGACCATTTTCCCATCATTATGGTTCTTGCTGAAACAATAACGAACAAACCATTTGACATTCTGACCGTTCTAAATCAAAGCGACTTAGAATTAGGCTCTCTGAATGGCTTTACATTGAAGTGGGGCAATATAGACAAAGAAACAACAACAACAAAAATAGTCGTAAATAACCAAACGGATATCATAAATTGCTTGGATTCCACCACAAAACCAAGCGAAATCATAGCAAGCTTCCTGACAATCACAACAAGTATACAAAAAGAACTAACCAGGAGGCACAAACAAAGGCCCCAGCCAAAGAAAGGTTGGTTCAATTCAGCATGCACCAAGGCATCCACACGCTTAAAGGAAGCTCTGAATAGTGAACATAGGGACAGAGTCGAAATCATCAGACTCAGAAAGGAGTACACAGCTGCCTTAAACAACAGGAAAAAAGAAGTAAAAGCTGAACTATGGTCAAAACTGATCCAAAGCTCGGAACTAAATAATAGTGCCTTGTTCTGGCAGGTAGTTCGTTCCCCATTTTTAACAGAGAAAGACAACTCTCCATCAATTGATGTAGCTATAAGTCAACACGAATGGGTGAGCCATTTTACTAAAGTCTTTGCGAAAGAACCGACTGAAGACACAAACCAGCTTGAATTTCTGCCACACATCGCCTATCCTTTAAATCTTCATTTTTCCCACGAAGAGGTCCAAAAAGCCTTAAAATCCTCAAAACCAGCTAAAGCCCCAGGCCCGGATGGTGTTCCTGTTGACGTTTTTAAACACCTCCCAGATCTTTGGACCCCTCTACTAACCAACGTCCTGAACGCCACCATAGAAGTAGGCATCTTGGAGTCTTGGAAAACATCAACGTTGGTACCTATTTTTAAGAAAGGAGATCGAAATAGTCCAACATGCTACAGGCCGATCTCTCTCCTGGACTCATTAGGCAAGATGGCAGGACGAATACTCCTCGACCGCCTCCAGGAGTGGGCCACCGACCACAAAATCATCTCAGACCTCCAATACGGTTTCCGGGAGGGACTAGGAACAGTTGATCAGGCCATAAACCTGTCCCTACTGGCGGGCAAATATCTGGAAGCTAAAGGGTCCTCTTTCCACATGGTATACGTTGATCTCTCCGCAGCGTTTGACTGTGTGGCACACTCAACGCTGTGGAGTACAATCCTGAAAATGGGAGTTCCTACGCCAATTGTGGACTTTCTCCGTGAATTGTACACAGGCACCACAGGTAGGGTAAGATTCGGGACGAAGGGTGTGCTCACTAACTCCTTTAGAGTGGAAAAGGGGGTCAGGCAGGGGTGCGTACTGGCCCCCTTTCTATTCACCCTTTACACGAATGGTTTGGAGGCTGCCATGCTACAAGGCGAGTTTGCAAAAACAACAGGTGATGGACCGAATGAGGATCAATGTCACACATTCAACTCAGTCAAAAGATCTGGGTCCTAATCCATCGTTTTTTTTGCACTCCACACCACCCTGGGTTAGACAATGGCGATATGCAAATCAGCTCTGACCCTGTGCCCTACAAGGCAGCAAGGACCTCCCGTTAACAGCTCGCCGGCAGATACCAGCACTCCTATATGCCGACGATGCTGTTATTTTAGCAAGAACACCAAACGAACTACAGATGGCCTTGAATAGATACTGTGATTTTATGGCAAGCCTAAACCTGAAACTAAACGCAAAAAAACTTACACAATGCACGCAGGGGAGAAAAGAAATGCAAAATATAGGAAACTACTGGTACAGGGCGAACATCTGGATAGGACCAAAACCTACCCCTATTTAGGGATCGTCATTGACGAAAAATTCAAATGGACCCCAGCTACCAACGCAAGAAAATTGGTATTCCTCCGAGAGACATCCTCGCTAAAAACCTTCTCGCAGAGATTGGGGCAGCGACCAATCAAAGAACTAGTGCAAATATATAATTCAAAATGTGTAAGCACAGCAACATATGGGGCGGGGATTTGGGGCTTTACAAACGTGGATTCAATTCAAAGAATAGAGAACTCTTTCCTTAGATATCTGTTGGCGGTGCCTAAAACTTGTTCCACCTATGCCTGCCACACCGAGCTGGGCATTGATTACATTACAGACATTATAAAACTGCAACCAATAATGCTATGGCGCAGAATATGGGTTACCGAACAATGCCATTTGACCAGGGCGATTATTCAAGACATTTTAACGCTAGACTACTTTAAGAAAATCAAATGGCTGTCATATGTCAAAGCGCTACTAACAGATCTTGGATACAGGAAGTACTTTGATCATCCATCGCTGATAAAGGAAATCCCAAAAAAGAACCTAAAAAGAGAGTGTCTAATTCATCTACGTCAGCTACGCTTATTATCTGAGGTCCATAAACCATCTGTCCAACACTCCATACTAGTCCAGACTGTGTTTACTGCTGAACCCTACTTGAATTTTAAAATAACACAGTTTGAAAAAATGCTGCTCACCCGCTTTAGACTCGACCTGTTCCATTTACTAGTTGCATTTCCAGAGCAAAAGGTTAGGACATCTACACTTCCTATGTGCCCCTGTGACTCGGTGTCCTCACAATCAACGATACACACAATGCTATTTTGCAAATTCTTTACTGAGCCCCGTAAACGTTGGATATTGCCTATTTTGAAGTTTTGGGGTCTTCGACAATGTCGCCCAGCGTATCTGGCATTACAGTACCTCGAAAATGAAAACTATGCAAAAGCGATTGTATTTTATCTTAAATTTTGTATACGCCATCGCACAAATTTATAAGTATGAATAACATTGCTATTTTACATCAATGAAGGAACCGAGATATTAGGAAAACTGCACGCTATCGTAAATGTCGAAAAAAACCTTGAACAAACGGAACTGAGAAGCATTTGCTACTTTTAATATGTTTTCTTTTAAACAAAATGCATATTTAACAGTTTTTTAACTATTCTGATAAACTTGTAACTGTTTTTTCTCTATGAACTTTTATGGTGTTTTTATAAAACTACCGAATAAAGTTGTTATTGAATTGAATATTGAATTGAATTGACAGGAAGAAGACTTTCTTCTTTCCCGCCAGTGGACGTTCAAGCACTGAGGTTTCTGGTAGATATGTATCTATGAATCTATCTATTAGTAATACTTACTATTGTTTTTCACCTAATATACCACCTAGTAGTCATAGTTGCAGTAGCTAGTTTATACTTAAGGTCCTGAAGAAAGCTGGGGTAAATCCCCGATAGCTGAAACATGTCGACCAATCTGCACTGCGCCAAGAGGTAGTCTTACTACCAGGCGTGTTTTTAAACCTTGACACATAGATTTCTGAATACACGTTCCGTCAGTATCTGTGTATCCAATTTTATTTACCACCACCACTTAAGCACTGCACATTATCAAGTCCACTCCATGGTAAACATCATGGCTGGATTCTGACACCCATTCCCACACCGGCACTGTATGGCTTGATGTGGGTTGGTTTGATCAGCAATCCCCACATGACGTAAACTCCACCGTAAGGGTGGTCTGATGGGTTTTGTACCAGCCATGCGGTTTCCAATATTTTCCAACGGCATTGGTTCGCTCATGCATCCTGTGGGTTCATAGTCACTGGTTCAGGTACACACCATTTCCAGACCTGTTCTGCTCTTTTATGTTTTGTATTCTGATAATAGGGGTGTGAGCAGACAGGTCAGTAAATATATTCCCCTTGACCCTCCACAACGTTTGTTTTATGGAGCTCACACTCCACCAATATCTAAATTACCTCCTTAGTCTTTTAAAGATTTGCCACCAATAATCCACCTACAGTAAAAGATATTTCAAACTGAATGCCACAAGGAGAGACTGGATCCAACTTTCCCCTCACTATACCACTCTGGAGCACATTTTCAAAATATGCAACCTTAGGGGACACAAAATCCAGGATTTAACAAAAGTGCCTGGGAATCATCTATTTGGCGCGTGCGGAAATTACCAGTTCCCGAATACTGATTCTGACCAGTATTACACACCTGCACAATGCAAAAACAAATTGTGTCCCCAAATGAGGGAACAAATGCAGACCTGGAAATACTAGGTCCCTTTACGGATGCAGAATGCTCGTTCTACGGACAATTCCAATCCAACTTGCTACCTGTTTGGCAGCTTAGAGCAATTCTTATTTTGTATTACTTCAAGGAGTATCTCTCAAGCTAATACATCAAAATTATGATTGGAAAAAATCTTTATTTTCTACTCTTTTTGTGCTGAATGTGCCTCCTACTTATAAATCATCAGATTTGCTGTGAAGGGAATGTTTTCTGACTATTGTGAACCCCAATCAAATTAACTGCAGCCATACCAGCTCTTTTTGCATGTGCTAGTATCCAGAAAACTGGTTAGGTACTTTGTCGGCAAACTCTCTACATTTTCAATTTGTAAAGCTTCAAGAGCACTTTACGAAGAAGCATGTTGTCAACAATCAATGCCCCAACTGTAAACATTTGGTAGGGAGAGGCTATCTCACCATTAAAAGACATGTAGGCTCTCAAGCAAAATACATCTTTTTTTAGAGGGGGGATGCCCACAATGCATGATTGGCACCCTGTAGATTCCCTTGAGGGAAATGTGCTTTGCCTTTGTTTGGTTGTAATAATGCAATTGAAACACAGCAGGCCAGATTTATAGAGCTAACTTGAGACAAAATCCTAAACTTACTACCATTTTGATATTCACAGAAGACACTTACTCATTTTGGTATTCACAGAAGACACTCATTTTGGTATTCACAAAAGGCACTTATTCATTGATGAGTAAGTGCCTTCTGTGAATACCAAAATGAGTAAGTGCCTTCTGTGAATACCAAATAGTAGTAAGTTTAGGATGTTGTCTTAAGTTAGTTCTGTGAATCGGGCCCTTTGACAGCAGAAGGTGATTGACCTTATTTTATTACTCTACTGGGAAAATACTGGTCTATACTTGATTAGAGATAGCAACAATGTATATTAGATCAAAATTAGAGAGTGGTGCTTCACCAGGTTGGAAGGAGATTGGTAGTGTAATCCCTCAAATCTTTTGTCTTTTTCTTTGCCCTTGTTGTACTGATTTGTTTGTTGCAATGTGCGTATGCAGGAATTCTTGTGTTGAATAAATGGTGTTCTTCATTATGGCACATGACTGTAGTATAAGATGATGATCTGTCACAAAGTGACAAGTCCACTACGTGAGTTTTCTGAACTGGAAACAAAAGCGGATCAATTCCCCTCTCACATCACGCCTCTGTTTTTTTTACAGCCTGGCCGAGAAGGGCCACCATCCCGTCAGGATGAGGAACATAAGTTTGAAAACAATCCTTTTAAGGAATCGTACTTCCCGGAATACTGGCCTCCCTCCCCAAGTCACATAATCAGGGCCACACAAACAATCAGGCTCTTTTCTTCCACACAGGAGCTACAAAACCCCAGAAGAGCAGGAGAAAGAGAGTAGTTGGAAAACATCAATCGAACACCGAGACAGAGGTAACAACAGGACCAAAACTTGCACACCTCCAGCAGCCTCAAAAAAAATGACTAACTGTGAGGAAAATACTCCTGAGACACGCAGGCCTCCTCCACCAAACCTTAGGATGGAGAAGACTCGGGAACCTGACTCACTGGAGGAAGAGACTGAAGCACAATGGTGGGAAGGTGAGGTGTCCAGCCACAGTCCTGGAGGAGTGTGGCTTGCCCAGGTATGTCTTCGGTTGTGGGGGTTGGCTTCAGGGCTGGACTGGCCGGAGCAGGCACCAGGCATTTCCCTTGTGGGCTGCCAAGGAGGGGGCGGTTTGGGGCCCCTGGGGGGAATTTTTGTTACTGGGCCGTTTTTGCAGCATAGCCGAGCACTTTGCCAGGGCTGGTTTCGGTTCCCAGTCTGACCCCAGTTGGTAGGGAGAAGGGCAGAGTCAATTTTATTGTATAAAATTATTAAAAATTATTACAAAATGCATTTAGAACATCATAGGACATAAAACACTTTTTAAAATATTAGCGAATAGAACTGTTTGTCAAATGGCAAAGTAAATGTCATATATTTCAGTTTGGTGGTGTGATTCCAAGGTCAGCTTGCTGTAAGAGAGATAGGGCTTTCATCATATATTTGACCCCCCTTCAGGCCAGTATAGGACATGATCCATCTAGCCATCGGATTACGGCTTGCCTACAAGTCCGAATGTTCAATTTGTTAAAAATGTTCTTTAAAAGCCGTCTCCTCAAGTCCTTAAGTGCCGGGCACACACATAGTAAGTGCGTTAGTGTTTCATTTCGGTATCCACATAGACGACAATGGGGGTCAGTGTGACAATTTTTCCAGGCTGGTAATAAGTCCTTTGAGAACTGTATTCTTAGTCGATGTTTTATGTATTTTTGTTTTAAGGAACTATTAAAGTGGCTTTCTAGGTAGGTCTGTGGTTTTATCCCGGAATATGAATTTATCACAGTCCACCCGTGTCGTCTTTTTGCGGTGTTTATTTTGTCTTCAAGGTAGGATTCCCATTTGACCGCATAGTTTGCAATTTTGTCAAAAGTGTGTCTATCTGGCCTCATGTCCCACGTTTCTTCAATTCCTATACAGGTCAGGGATTGAGACAGATAGCCTCCCCAACTGTTTGGAGCGTGCTGTTTCTGCTGGGTGTCGATTTCTTTCCAGCACAGGTTGTCCAATGAATTGTTTTCCGACATGCGTATTTTATGGCAGAGTTTCACAAAGGTTCGCATACTGCGAAACTTCTGATTTAGAAGGCCAAATTCTAGACGAACCTGCGCTGGTGCCGACGATTTTGGAAGATTTAAAACTGCCTTGTATACTTTTGTTTGTAGGCTGTTTAACAGCCCTGCTTCTTTGCCACACCAGGTGGCCAGTGCGTATGACAAGGATGGTAGGGTTTGTGCTTTTATCACTTTCAGCAGGTGTGTATAATTTGGACAACTTCGTTTTTTTGTAATTGCCGGTATGCATAGATCAAAGACTGTGTTTTTGCTTTTAGCTCGATTTTATGTTCTTTGTTCGTCGACCCTCGCCCCAATTTCAAACCTAAGTACTTGTATGATGTTTCCTCCTTTATTGGGGAACTATTTGCATACCATTTGAATACTGTTTTTTTTGGATCCACAATGCGGACAACTTTAGTTTTGTCTTTATTCAGTTCTAAACATTCGTGTTCTAGATAAGTTGTCAAATTGTTGATCGATCTTTGCAGACCAATTGGTGTTTGGCTCAGAACAACAATGTCATCTGCATACTGCAGGAAAGGGATAGGGATTTTTGACATGTGGGGTGGGTGGCATTCCCCGACCTCCATGTGGTTAACAATATCTGCCATGTACAGGTTGAATAAACTTGGGGCCAGTACACAGCCTTGTTTTAGGCCCTGTTGTGTTCTTATTTCGGCCGTTACGCTGCTACCATCTCCCAGTTTTACTCGAGCCCAGGTGTTACTGTGCAGGACTATAATAGCCTCCAATAACTTCTTCGGGATACCCCATGATCTTAGTTTTTCCCATAGGCGGGTTCTGTTCACTTTGTCAAAGGCTGCTCGCAGGTCTATAAAGCAAGCATACAGTCTCGTCCCCCTTTTTGCAGCTTTTTCTTTCAAGAGCGCCAGGGTTATCAAGTTTGTTAGTGTTCCCGTCCTTGGCCGAAAACCAGTTTGGAACATTGGTATTAAGTTCGTATCTTCCATCTAGTCCTGAAGGAGTGATAGTAGGCATGATCCGTATAGTTTTGCCTCGACATCCATTAGCGATATCAGCCTGTAGTTCCCCGGCTCGTTGTGGTCACCTTGTTTAAAAATGGGGTGAATTATGCTCCCATTCCAGGATCTTGGCGGTTTGTTCTGATTGTAGATTGCATTAAAGAGTGGTGTTAAGTATTCTGCCCAAAATTGAGGCGAATATTTAAAGATAGAGTTTGGAAGCCCATTTGGACCCGCTGCACCCTCTTTTTTCAGGCGATTTATTTTGTCTTTAAGCTGGTCTTATGTTACTAGGGTGTCGGTCACGGCGTTCACTAGTTTTTCTGATTTGCTAGACTGTGAGTTTTCAGGTTTGTTCTCGTTTCCACTACCCAACGATTGCTTCAGCTTGTCTTCTGGTGGATTAACTCATTTTCCTAGAATATTTTCTGCGTGTTTGGAGTTTCTAGTGCATACTTTGCACTCCGGTTTACAGCGCCTTTTTTCACCTCCCGTCCTGTCGCTGAACATGTTTTCAACATGCTGGGTCCATGTACTTTCTCCGATACCTGCCTCCTGTCTTAGGGTGTTCCCCCTTGTCAGTTTGTTGATAATACCCCAAAATGTTCTGGCGTTTTTAGGTTTACCAGCGATTAGTAATTTTGTCCACATTTCCTCTTGGTACAGTGTTTTTGCGCTACTTAGCATGATCTTATATTTTTCAATTTCGATTTATTTGATTTTATTCCACTTTTGATCAATAATGCCTGCTTGCGGATTTCTCGTGCAATTTTTCTTTTTTCTTCCCTCAGGGTGATTGTATACCAAGGCTTTTTCCCAGTATTGAATCTTCTTGAATTTTGATTTATACTTGGGGGATTTCTTGTTACTGCTTCACATAGATGTTCTCGTGTTTTTACCGGATTTTCTTTTTCTTCCGATGTTAGACTAAGCAGTTCATTTTTTAGTTTATCCATTGTTGGTTTTATATCCTTTCCACTCCATTTTAGTTTGCGTAGATTGAATATTTCGGTATGCTGGATGACGGTGTTTTGTTTTTCTGTCTTGGTGACCAACATTTTCATTTTAGTAATTAGAGGGAAATGGTCACTTTCCACGCGTTGCTCCACTGAAAATCCACTCACCGTCCATAACAGGCTGTTGCTCAGTATTGTGAAGTCTATTGTTGACTTTCGGTTACCGCTTAAAAAAGTTATAGGTATACCACTATCCCCACTGACTTTCTTATTTAAGATAAAAAGGCCCAGTTCTTCAAGAGCTTGAGTTATTTTGTCATCTTTTGTTATGTTGCTATTAAAATCACCTGATATAATCATGGAGTACGACTCATGAGTGATTTGCAAGGCCCTGATCAAGGTTAGTAGAGTAGTCAGTTTTTAATTTTTCTCCTTCTTTTCCGGATGAACATAAACGTTGAGCAATAGTAGATTACAAGAACCTGAACAGGGGACCAACTTCTCCGTGAGTTTTATTACTTGTATCCAGTTTACCACAGTGTCTACTTCTTCCGTATGCCATCTGTATTGTTGGGCGATATATGTTGATAAGCCTCCTCTAGGGTGACCAAAGTTAGAGAGTTTTTTGGCGAGGAAATGAAATTCGATATAGCCCGGGATGGAGATTTGGCGCAGGTTCCAGGTTTCTTGTAGCAGTATTAAGTCATGTTGATCCAAGAAGTTTGCAGTTTCGTGGTCATGACACATACTGTTGAAACCATGGACGTTCCAGGAACAGAGGCTGATCATGTGCGGGTTTGCAGCAATGGATTCCTCTATTATCCGTGGGTGTAATATTGTATCTTTTTTTAAATGACTCGACGTGTTAGGAGCAGTTTTTGCTCAAAGCCGATGCCACCCAGGTCCAATCAGTTATCTGTTTATGAGCGCCTCCTTGCGCCACTGCATTTTCATGTCTACTTTGTGATGTATTTTTTAGCGGAGATACTGCACGCGCTCCTTTTGAACATGATTTTTGGATGTTCCCCTCTGCCTTTTTCTTTTTACATATGGTTAAGGTTTTCAAAAGTGGAAATGGATATTTTTTCCGTTCGTCTCGCCTCAGTGCAATGCCCCAGGATTCAAATGCCAAACTCATTTCAAGTATTCTATCAACTATGTCTTTTGATGACCAGGTGGTTAAGGACTCTTCCACCTCTGACATATTTTTTGTGCACCTAAATTCTACTGACAAAAGATCTTGGGATTCTATGTCGTTCAATTCTGGGATTTCTCTTAATAGCCGCATTATATTACCTCTATTCAGAAAATCTTGTGGTCCTGATGTCTGGTATTCCGGTATAAATGTTATGTTATGGTATGTTATTGTTTTTTATTGTGCGCACAGCTACTCCAGCCAAGGAGCGTCCTGGCGCATAGACAAGGAGAAACATAACACAACAGGGAAAAAGAAGACTAAAAGGGACAGCTAAAACAGAAAAGTTTTTAGTGCTTTCCGGAAGGTCGTGAGGTCCTCCAGCAAACGGATGTCAACCGGAAGAGAATTCCAGGTTAGTGCAGCTTTTATGCTGAAGGATCGTCCTCCCATACGGCTGAGCCTAAATCTAGGGACTACAGCAAAGGCCTGTCCTTGAGAACGGAGGGCGCGTGTGGGGACATAGAAGGAGAGACAGCTGGACAGAATTTCGGGGCCTATACCTCTCAAGCTCTTAAAGGTCAGACAAAGGACATTAAAAAGAATACGCTTCCTCACTGGAAGCCAGTGTAGGGAACGAAGAACACTCGTCACCGGGCAAAATCTGGGCAGGCCAACAATCGCTCTGGCCGCCGCATTTTGAACCCGTTGCAGGCGAGTAAGCTCAGCCTGGTTAGCCCCGACCAGAAGAGAGCTTGCGTAATCCAGGCGAGAGATGATAGTAGCCTGGATTACCAGCTGTCTGGTTGGGGCATCGAAAAATTTGAGCACAGGTCCTAAGCCTCTCAATAGGCCAAAGCAACAGGCTGCTGTTCTTTTGGTATGTCCTACAAAAGAAAGGCCAGCGTCCAGCCAGACCCCCAGATTTTTCAGCTCTGACACCGGGATCGGAGTAGGTCCCAGCTCTGGTGGCCACCATTGGTCACCCCACAACTCCACTCCCCTTCCGACAATCATTACCTCCGTTTTAGTGGCATTGAGCTGGAGACAGTTTCCCGTCAACCAGCTGGCCACCGCCTTCAGTCCATCCTGGAACCTGGGGGCATCTTGTTCCGCGTCCCCGCTGAGAGTAACCGCCAGCTGTGTGTCGTCGGCATAAGAGACCAGAGTTAAGCCCCACTGCCTAGCGACATCAGCCAGCGGTCTCACGTAAAGATTAAACAACGTGGGGCTCAGCGAGGACCCCTGCGGAACCCCCATGGCCAGAGGCTGGAAGTTGGACTTGAAGGGAGGGATGGCAACACAGAAGGAACGATTGCCGAGGAAGGAGCGGAACCATTGCAGCGCCTGACCACCAACGCCAATCTCCTCGAGCCGATGCAGGAGGATGCTGTGAGATACCGTGTCGAAGGCGGCGCTGAGATCTAATAATATCAGCGCCGCCGTTTGACCAGCATCCAGCCTCGCACGGAGATGTTCCACCATCACAAGAAGAGCGGTCTCAAGCCATTTTGTGTGGGGTCGAGGGCGTTGGTCCGGGCTAGATGTTCTGACAGGGCCAGATTGACATGAGCCTCTGTTATCTTTGCCGGCCAGGGTAGCAGCGAGATGTAACGGTAGATTTCAGGCTTAGACGGGTCCAGGGAGGGTTTTTTGATGATCGGGGATACCACCGCCTGCTTCCACTTAGTTGGAACTACACCCGACTCCAGGGAGAGGTTGACAAGGGAACACACAACAGGGCGTCCCATAAAGGCCTGATCTCTAAAGAGAGCAGGTCTTACTGGATCAGATGGAGAGCCAGATTTAACTTGCAACGCAAGCTTGTCAAACCCATCAGAGGTGAGAGGGGGAAAAGAGAGCAGGGTAAACTGGTGAGGTGTCCCATTGGAACTTCCCAGGTCGATCCCTATGCTAGGGAATGTCCGATAGATGGCTTGGACTTTTCCCAAAAAGTAAGAAGCAAGGGATTCGCAATGGGAGATGGAGCTCACGGCCACAGGGGTCGTCCGCTTCGCCATAAGATCTTTCACGGCCTTGAAGATGGCCTTCGACGGGTTAGTGCTGTTTCGAAATTCTGCTGCATAAAATGCCGCTCGAGCTCGACAGATAGCTCGATGGTAGAGCTTGACGGACGCGGCGTATGCAGCTTTTAAATCAGCCCCGTACGTCTTCCTCCATGCCCTCTCCGCCCGTCTACAGGCTCCCTTCAGGGCACGTAAGGCGCCATCATACCAGGGACTCGACTCTCTGGTATTGATTTTACTCGATACGATGGGTATCAGAGTGTCCAGAGCCCTGGTAAGCCAAGAGCAGAAGAGGTCATACCCCTCTTCTACGCCATTCAATGGACTCAGCGGCTCCTCTACCAGAAGACGATGGAAGTCTTCTAGCCTGAGTTTGTTCCAAAACCTCCTGGGTACCCGTCTAGCTGAAGGGGTAGGGGGAGTGACAGATATAGGACAAAGAATGGACACCAGGGAGTGGTCAGTCCACTCTAGCGGAGAAATAGATGTAATTTTAGTCTCCAGCAGATTGGTAAAAAAGGGGTCAAGGATATGTCCCCAATGTGAGTAGACTGGGAAACCAGCTGGGATAGTTGAAAGGCTTCTAAGTCTGAGGAAATGCTGCGTACCGTCAGATTGGAAGGGGTGTCAAAATGTAGGTTCAGATCACCCATGATGGAATAGTTGGCGCAATCAGTGACCAAAGTGCCAACCACGTCGGGGAAAGAATTTCTGAACACCACATCGCTACCCGGCGGGCGATACACAACCATCCCAGAAAGCGTAAACTCAGGGCTAACAGAGATCTTAAAGGAAGCACTTTCGCACCCGGCAATGTTAAGGCCACTCCACACACAGGAGAAACTGGACCTGACTATGAGAGCTATACCCCCACCTCTAGAAGATCTATTCAAGGTGAACATAGAGTAGCCAGGGGGCATGCTAGGTTGAAAATAGCAGCGTCCGCGTCCTGGAGCCAGGTTTCAGTGATGGCAAAAATGTCAGGGGCTTCAACCTCAATTAGATCGTAGATGTTTTGATGGTGTTTCAAAGCCGATCTAACATTCAGATTTAAGATCCGCAAGAAGGAGGGAGAGCTCCTGATGCGGTGAGTGTCTGAGGTGTTTTTCCGGAGGATGGACCCCGGAGGGTCAAGCACCCAACCGTTGCAAGTATGTTGTTTATTTCTGCTTGTGATTGTGAGCTCGTTTTAGCTTGTGTATCTTCTTCTAAGTTTGTATTTTGTATTGTTTCCCCATTTATGGTTATTCTTCTCCCTTGGCTTAGTGTTTTTATTATTAGATCTTCATATGAACCGTCTATTCTTTTCAGGTAGACGATTGGTTCGTTAATCCTGACCGTATTTTTGTCGATGTTTGTGGTATGTGAGTGCACCTTGTTTGTTTGTTTGTTTGATAAATACTGCAGGTTCGTTCATCTTCGTTTGAATTAATTTTTATTGGTGTTCTTTTATTTACCTTTTCATCTGCACTTTTTATAGATTGACTTTGATTATATTTATCTATTATATTTTGTTTGGTATCCACGAGGATTGGACCATTTTGGTGCCTTGATTCCTGGGTTGCTGGTTTGACCTGGAGTGATTGCGTTTCGTCTGTCTGGTGGATCATTACTATCTGGTTTATACTGGCTTCTTTGGTTAAGACCCTTTCATCAGTCTCATCTTGCGTCTTATCTTTATCCTGAGTTCCTGTTTTTTTTTTTTGTTTCTTTATCTGACTTTTTGGTTGTATAATCCCTTGTATCCGGTTTGGTTTTGAGGAGGTTTGGAGGGGTGAGGATTCTATACTCAAGCTGGTCCCATTCACAGCATTTGACTGGTTTGATTGGACCGAGGACGTGTCGATATGCTTTGAAACAGTTACTTCAGGTGCTGGTTTCCCTTTCCTAGTAGCGGTATGATGAAAGATAGGATAGGTATGAATATCTGTTGGAGGTTGGAATTTAAGTTGAACCTTCCCTTTCCTTGCGCGTTTTCGTTGTCTTTTTGTTAACTTGACTTTAGTCTGGGTTATTGCGTGTTGTGCTTCCTCTTTTTGACCCGGTTCGTTGTCAGGTTTTTCTTTATATGGCTTACTTATTTCTTCCTCTACATAGCTGTTTTGGGTAGAATCTCTTACTATGTGTTGGCTTCCAGTTTCCGCATCAGGTTTTATTGCCTCAGTATTGCTCATAGTTTTGGTGTTATGTTTTGGATCCATTGATGATTGAACCGCCCTTAGTATGTCATTTAATATTACTGGTAAATTTGACATATTATCCACTAATTTGCCACAAACACAGCTTGGCTGGATAATCTCTGTACAAAATCCCTTATCAGCCCTCCCTAGAAGCAGGGTTGCCATGTGGTCCAACCTGGTGTTTATGCCAGAGATATGGCTCGCTATGAGATTTATTAAGTCGATTTGAACGTCCATTTTATCCGACTGGAAGTTCAGTGCTTTGATTGCCTGGTCTAAGGTGTTTAATAGAGTTTTGCTCCATGGGGACTTATCTTCTTCTTTTGGCGGTGTTTCCTGGACATCTAATTCTTCGTCTGTCCTGCTCATTGAAGATATCGTAATTGGAGATTCCTGGTTTAGGATGTTATTTGTCCATCCTTTATTTTTGTTTCGGTCTTTGCCCCGTTCATGGGAGTTGACACTTGGGTGCAAAGGTGTAGATTCCAGTCTTCCGTTACACCCTGGTCCGTTTTTCACATGTTCTTGTGATTTGTAGGTGTCATGCGGACCTTGGCTGGTCTTTAGATGTACTTGTAACTGAGATTGGGTGATTTTTTCCATTCCTGTTTGTATGTCCAAGCTTATGTCGTCAGGTAGGGAGAAGGAGGTTGGCCATGAGTCTTCCTGTGCGGCAATTTGACCCGCCACCAAATTATTCCTTGGTATTACTTCTTCCACCTTGCCCTTGTCCATGGACTTTATTTCCTTATTACGTTCGTGAGATTGGGAGGCGTTCTTATTTATTTGGGCTGTTGCCACAATGAGATTGCCGCAGACAATGATACTTTTTTGCTTTTCAGGACACTGAGAGATTTGTTTCTGGTCAGATGGATTGTTAATTGGGCAACTCTCACTATGAGTGTCCTGTGAATCCTTATTCTTCTCCTTTGTACTATTTGATTATAGCTGCACATTCTCTTTTACACATGATGCCGGTGTGATTGGGCTTGATTGGAGGACTTGTTCCTGCGTTTGCCCGTAAGTTGACGTCATGGGGTCCTTTGGAGAAAAGAATTTTTGGATCCCTATATTACGTTGTTTTGAGCTAGGGGTTGTTAGCTCAGGTGCCGACACTAGTCTCTCTCTTTGTTGCGCCATCCTCTTCCTTTTTTTACTTGACTTATTTGAGCCCTGGTTCCTGTCTTCTTCGTCTTTTCTTGACCTTGCACTTATATTGAGACGCAGTTTTCCAGATCTCATTCTTTAGGTCTATTTAATAGAATTAAACGTGGCAGACTGGTGTCTTGGTGACTTGGTATCCTGGTGTCCGTTGTGCCACCTCTACCACTACATCTCCAAATCCCACTCCACCTGCACTCCCCCTCCTCCCAAGCCTATCTGCCCCTCTAATAGGAATAGCTGCCGTCAGGGAGGATAGCAAGATGCGATTGCGGTTTTGCGGAGTCTAGCGAGGTGTATCGTGAGCGGTGTGGTAACTTCTGCCTCGGAAGACACTTTTGAAAGTCAGTTTTACCAGGTATTTAGTAAAGTCAAGTGGAGCCCTGTGTCTGGAGTTCGTTCACCAATAGTGTGTCAAGACTCTGTCAAGAGTCTGCCGTGAATGATAAGTAGGGGCTTATCCAGTCTTTATCCACACCACCACTGGCTGGCGATTCCTTGCAGTGCATGAAGCACGTGCACAATGCCACCAGCCGCCTGCCTGCCTGCCTCGCATTCCCACATCAAAGGCAGCCCTCCCAGCGCATTTGTCACCCCCTAATTATTCACGGCCTGCCGGCCGTACTTTCACTTTAGTCTCCTTTTAACTTGTTTTTTAAAGGTGGAGGGTAGGGGTGACTGTACTCCTCAGCAGGATGCTTCCAATGGGAGCAGACCTTTTCCGGAGCAAACAGCCCGGTACTCGGATATTATGAGTGCCAGAACTTCATTATTTCTATTTCAAACACGGGTTGATAATGGACGTCAAGATGGCCGCAGGGGTAGTGAGCTCCGAAACCGAGCTCCTGGCTGCATTGGAAATATCATAAAGAGAGCCCCCCTTAGCGCTGCCCAACACCTGGAACACGACCGAAGCTCAAGACGGATAAGTGCAGCCTGTCCCGCCTAGGAAAGCAGAGTCCCGCCGCCTGATCTCTCTCTCCGGTGATCGGCGCCCCTCTGCCTTCCTCGCGACCCCAGGACACTCACCCGCTTGCTGCAGACCACCGGCCGGATCCAGCATTCCACCATCAGCGCCACCACCAGGAACCACGAACTCCTCAAGCAGGCTCAATTCGCGGAAGATATCTATCTCTTCACCGGAGCTCCGTGACTCCCGGCACTGCTAAACCCCGCGCCTGTCTCCAAAATGGCGGCCAAAAAGGACACCGCCTGACCGGAGCCCCCACCGGAGCCGCCTTCTTCACCCTGCAAGGTCACGGACTGCCCAGCAAGGTCACGGGCGCCAAGTTACAGCCCACACCATCATCACTAAAAAGCTAATAGTCCCGGTGACTCTCGGCACTGCTTATTCCCCGCGCCTGTCTCTAAAATGGCGGCCGAAAAGGACATCGCCTGACTGGAGCCCCCACCGGAGCCGCTTTCTTCACCCTGCAAACGCACGAACGGCCATGTGGGCGCCAAATTACAGCCCAGACCAGCAACATTAAAGCAAATAATCCCTTCATCGAAGGTGCTTGCTCCCCTCCACTTGCAAACCCCACGCCTGTCTTCAAAATGGCGGACAAAGCAGACGCCGCCTGACTGGAACCTCCACCAGAGCCACCGCTTCCACCTGACAAGGTACCGGCCATTACGGGGGTGCAAAAACTTCAGCCTTAACTACCTTTCTGTTAGGAGAAGTCTCTTCACCGGCTCCCTTTGCTCCCCACCGCCGCCGACTCCGTGCCTGACCTCAAAATGGCGACCAAGGAGGACATTGCCTGACCTCGCTGTGAGTTACTGACTGCTAAACTCGTGTGGGGCACAAAAACAGGGGGGCAACGGAACGTCCTTCTCCCTTTAAATACAACCACCTATCCCCTAACTAGCCAAGGAGGTCCTGTGACTTAAAGCCTACCTCTACGCCAGACAGGGTGCAGCTCTATCAGAAAGATCAGGGCTGGTAGAGCCCACTTACAGCAACCATAGAACGGCGTCAGGCTAGTCCCTGCACTGTTCCGACTGTCGAAGTGCTTGCCCGGGAGGCAGTTTGCATGTCCTCTCCTGCGCAGAGTCTCCACCACACACCAGTCCCATGGTGCTAGCTCACAAAGGTCCAACTGGTCCAACAAAGGTCCAATTAGAGCCTGGCTACCTACAAACTCCTAAGCAGAATCACCCGGGCTTTAAGACCCCCTCCTAGGCCTGGAGCCTCACCCTCTTCGCTCTACTCTTCGCTCCACTGGTACCCCACGGTTCGCCACCTTGGGCCCACATAGCGCCAAGCCCCTCATCGCAACTCAATCAGGCTCCCCCCCATCCCCATGATGGCCCGGGACCAGCCTCCTCCACCTTCTCCAGCCCCACCTGCCCACCTCAAACCTCACAGTCGGAACGCCTTCACCATCATCTACCACCCCCTTCTCTCTACAAAACTTCAGCGCACTTTCAAACAGAAACTCATCTGCAAACATAAAGAAACCCTAATCACTGACATCTACCACTCGACCTCCTTAGGACCGATGAAGATGGACCTAATATTTCACACCGAGAGACCCGAATATTGGATCTCCACGATCAGAACGCGGATGCTCATCGCCAAATCTACCTCCACTCCTCACAGCTGCAAACTAACTGCGATTCTTCCGTTCAGATCAGCTGGCAGAGGTTATACTACCGTGACTATCTTCACCAATGGCACAGTCCTCATACAAGCCAACAATGATAACCTGGAAGCTTTTGACTCCTTATTTCCCTCTCTCAAGGCAGCCCTCCCTACCCCTCCACACCTCGCCTCTTCACCCCCACCGACCACTCTCTCAGCACACAGAGAAGACCTCGACACGCCCCTTCTCGATCCACTCACAGCCTGCCAGGCTCCCCCCCCGCCCACCATATCTCATCCCCCTCGCCCACCCATCCACCACCAACAGGAATCCCAACCCTCACCCCCTACCCCGCCCTCTAACCATCTCACCCCCCCAGCCACAGCCACCGACCACCGCCTAGGACAATTCCCTTCCTGCCAACAGGCAGTCCCCAGCCAACGAGCCTCCCCTCTAGTCTCCCCCCTACTCTCAAACCTCCCCTGTCCAATCCTCCTCCTGTCCCTCTCCCTATCTCTCCCATGTCTAACCCCCCCCTAGCCCTCTCCCCAAACCTCCCCCTCCCACTATCCCGATCCCTATCTCTCAACCCACCCTCTCTAACTATAACACGCTCGGCCCCTCCACAGCTGCTCACAACCCCCCCATTGACTCCATAACAAAGCGGCTCACAGCTCTTGAAAACCAGGTCGACACTATCTTCCAAGGCTTAATAGAAATCCTTCTTAACCTCGGTATAGCCTGCAAACCCCACAAACCCCCTCTCCGAACCCCCCTCCCCGCCAACACCAACACCACCCAGGGGCCCACAGTAGCCCTCAATGCCCACCCGATCGATCCATATCCCAAGGACCCGGTTTCCAGTCCCAAAAAATTCGAACACTCCAGAGCCCCATGCACCAGGCCCCCGACCACTATCTCTTCTCACTCCCTAGCAGGCTCAAAACACCGGACCTCCAGACCGCGCAGATCAGAAGCTCCTATGTCAGACAGAGAAGCAGCCTTACTAGCCACTACCTACGACCCTAACATCTCAGTTTCACCTAAATCTAAAATCCAAGTAATCACGAGCTACCGGAAAGACCTACCCACCTTCAAACGACAGAGATTACCAGTCCTCACCGCTATACCTAGAGAGGCTAAAGACAAAACCACCAGCAATCAGGAGAAAATCACCAACTGCCTCCTAATCAACTGCAGATCGGCCTCACTACATGCAACGGACCTAGCCGAAGCTATCCTCACACATGACATTGACGTTGCGTTCCTCACGGAGACCTGGCTAAACAAGGCATCTCCTCCCTGCCTTGACATGCTGGTACCTCCTGGTTTCTCCCTCATCTCCAAAGACAGGATTGATCAACGAGGAGGTGGGGTTGCTATCATCCACAAGGACAGCTGGAGCATCACAGAAACCTCCTCCTTCGAGTACAACTCATTCGAATATCTATCCGCTGTCATCAAAACCAAAGACAACGACTCTCTACTGTGTCATCTACTCTATCACCCCCCGGGCAGAAACAACGAGTTTGGAGATCAACTATCCAACCTGATTGCACAAGTCGCCCTCGGTGATTCCAACAACATAATTCTTGGTGACCTGAATCTCCGATGGAACGAAATCCACAACCCTCTAATCAAATCGCTATCCAGCCTCCTCGCCGACAACAACCTCACTCAACATTGCACTGAGGAGACGCACTACAAAGGAGCCACACTGGACGCCATCATCGCACAAAAGAACTCAATCACGGTCAACCACATACTACCTGTTGACTGGTCAGATCATCATATGATCCTATTTCACATCAATCACCCCATCATCCCGCTCAAACCTCCCCAAGACCCCCCCAAATGGTCAAGAAACCTCTCCCAAGTACCCCAAGACATTCTAGAAGGCCAACTAAGTTCACTTCTTCCAGACAACTCTTTGCACCTCTCGACCAACGATCTCATCGACCACTACAACTCCGAGCTAGTCTCCATTCTCGATAATCTAGCTCCACTAAAGCTCAAAAGAAGCCGTGCCACCCCTTCTAGAACCTGGTTCAATGCGGACCTCAACGCAGAAAGAAGATCCTTGAGAGCCAAAGAAAGAAAGTGGAGAAACAACCCAACAGCCATCCTTCGCTTACAACTAAAAACAGCACGCAGGAAATACAACAACCACATCAAAAACAAGAAATCCAGCTTCTTCCGAGAGGCACTAGCCAATTCCAAAAACAGACCTAAGGAGCAACATTATCAGACGTCAAACATCCAAGCCTCTACCCTCACCCCTGCAGGAGTCCAAAGAACTATGCGATAACTTCGCCACCTTCTTCAACGACAAAGTCCTAAAAATCGAATTATCTCTAGACATCAACAACTCACACCTCCCGAAGGACAACGCGGCCATCCCTCAGGCCCTACATTCCGGCTCCTCCCCCCTCCGTTGGCTAAGCTTTCGCCACGTGCAGGAAACTGAGATAATCTCGCTGATCTCGACCTCCAAACCATCAGCTCACATCTCAGATCCCATTCCCCCCTCACTAATCAAAAAAATGAAGCTCACCTTAGCACCTATCTGGGGCAAAATCATAAACAGCTCCCTACAAAGCGGAGTGGTCCCCGACTGTCTAAAAATGGGACAAGTCACCCCTTTGCTGAAAAAACCCGGTCTTGACTCTACTGACTTGAACAATTTCAGACCGATATCTAACCTCCCTCTACTTGCCAAAACACTGGAACGATGCGTTCTCCTGCAATTGACTCATCATCTGGATAACATCAATCTCCTAGACCCCCTCCAATCCGGCTTCAGACAAGGCCGCAGCACAGAAACCGCGATGCTGAACATCATAGACGATATTCACGGTTCCCTTGACGCTGACAAATGCTGCCTCCTCATACTCCTTGATTTATCCGCAGCTTTCGACACGGTGGACCATAGGCTCCTCATCAAGACTCTGCAAGTAAGAGCTGGCCTCGGCGAGGTAGTTCTCGATTGGTTTTCCTCCTTTCTACACAATCGTTCGCAAATAATAAAAATGAAGAACTTCACCTCCAAATCCCAGCAAGTCAACAGGGGTGTCCCCCAAGGATCAGTACTTTCTCCTCAGCTCTTCAACATCTATATGGAACCGCTCGCCAAACTACTCAGGAATGCCAATATCCACTTCCACCTCTACGCGGATGACACACAGATCTACCTGGAAACCTCTTCAATTAACGACATCCACCGAGTAAATGCCGTCTTAAATGATGTTCAAGATTGGCTGACAAAGAATCACCTGAAACTCAATCCCGACAAGACCGAAACTCTTCTCATCTCAAACAAAGAAGACAACCCTCAAATCATCAAGTGGCTGAAGTCGATCGATGCTCTTAAAGGTTCTCTCACGCTAGCTGATTCCGTAAAATCTCTGGGCTTCACCTTAGACCCCAAACTAACCTTGACAAACCACATTAAGAACTCGGCAAAAAGCGCATTCTTTAACCTCAGACTGCTGAACAAAATCAAACCTTTCATTCCCAACAAGGACCTCAAACTAGCCACGCAATCACTAGTTTTATCTAGACTGGACTATGGGAACTCAATCCTAACAGGCATCCCCAAATCACACCTGGCCCCATTAAAAACAACATTGCATGCGGCAGCAAGAATGATCACAGGATGCAAAAAATCCGACCACATCTCCCCTGCACTCAAAGAACTTGAATGGCTCCCGGTGGATATGCGTAGCACCTTCAGAACGGCCTGTCTAACCCACAAGGCCCTCCACACCGGAAAACCAGAATACCTGGCAAACAAACTCACAAAAGCTGGCCAAAGTAGAATCTTGAGAAGCTCTAACTCCCTGCTGCTCATCCTACCAAAAACCAGAAAGAAGAAAACTGCAGACTGCTCCTTCTCAGGAAATGCCCCCAAAATATGGAACTCTATCCCCCCGCATATCAGAACCATACCGTCCTATGCGGAATTCAAGAGCCAACTCAAATCCTTGTTCCTCATCCGTTCCCTAGGTCCTGGGTAACTAGGATCAACATCCATCCCCAGAACTATGTGAGAACTCTGTATCCTATTGCCAAGAAGTCCTACTGTACGAACTGTCATTTGATGATCACCTTTATTTGTTACTTGTCTTTTTGTCCACCTTTTCATGCCTTTACTGTAAAGCGCTCTGCTACCTTCGGGTCTTGTTAGCGCTATAGAAAACTTCTAAATAAATAAATAAATAATGTCAGGAGGATATTGCCATTAATTACATTTTTGGCCAAAGGGACGGTTTGATAATGCTTAGTATGGCAAGTATCTCCCCCGCCCCCCTTCCTCAATTGTTACAGGGGCTGGGGGAGTATGTCCATATATGACCAAAACAGCCGTGTTCAGAGGCCGAGGACGAGATGGCAAGGTTAGAAACGCAGGTGTTGGTGCTGTGAGACTCACCTCTTCTCACCGCTTTGCTTCGCCGTCTCCCACAGTCTGTCCGATAATCACTGCAGCCGATGATCGCTGCAGCCCCTCGGTTGGCGCCGTTCGCATCCAAGGTCCCGTTCCCTTTGGTGATACAAGCAGGTTTTTTAGCAGGAAGGAATTTAAAGCTCGACAGCTGCCTGCTGCTCATGGGACACCGTTCGGGACTTGGTCGACTTCAGGGCTCCCTAAGTATTGAAGTGCCCGGCGCTTCCCAAGGCAGCTCAAACCGCTCGTGGCTGCTGCTGCTGCTGCTGCACACACCTCACTGCTGCGGCGGCTCTCTGGAACTCCGCTGCTCTCTACTGGCTCTCTACTGGCCACACCTCTTCAATCGGGGTTAGGGTATGCAACTCGCAAGTCCGCAGTCCTTGATGTGCTCCTAGTGTATGGCAAAAATGGCAGGCTCCCCTTACCTGCTCAGCAATATTGTTTTGAAGAGCACTCACATCAGCCAGCCAACAGGAAGCAGCAGGCTAATGGTGTTCTAAATGGTCCTTTTTAAAAAAAAAAATCCACAGTTTTTTTCTAGGAATTCAAGGCTACAGGCTACATGCTCCAGGTTGCACGTTACTGTAGAGCAAACTCGCACTGGCACTGGCACAGGCACAGGCACAGATGCAGATGGAGGCAGACAGAGGTGGAGGGGTGCTGTTATCTCCGCGCTTAGCCTTAGACTCAGCTCAACAGTGCATTCTCATTCTCACCCACCGCCTGCAGCTCTCCCCGCGCTCTTCTAAGCCCGGTCCTCCCCCACTCGGGCTCTCCCGTACCTGCGGCGTGAAGCGTGACCAAAAGTGGGAAACACCGGCGAGGGCGAGGCCTGAGGCTGTGAGCATGCACAGTCGATGGGGGAGACTCGGGGAACTCTTGTGAAACTCACGGGATGCCCGCGGCCGGGAGCCGTACTCGCGGTTGTTGCCGCTTCCCGGGGGGCGCTTTCTGCTCCTGTCCGCCCTCGGGTCTCAGCTCACAGTTCACGGGAAGCTCAAGGGGTGCCCGCGGCTGGGTGCCGCACTTGCGGTTATTGCCGCTCCCCGGGTCTCAACTCGCAGTTCGCAGTTCGCAGATCAAACCCTGACCGAGTGCTGCCTTCAGCTGCCTTCCAGCGTCTTCCTCGCAATCACTCGATGATTCTCAGGTAGCTCAACAGGAAGCTCGACAGCGCACTCGTCCGGTCAGCATCAACATCAACAGTGCTTTGAAGCCGTGCGCACTGAGCCTTGCAATGAAGGAAAGCCAGGAAAGAAGGGCAGAGAAGCTTGGGGCACTGAGCGTATGAATGATAAAAGGAACGTTTCCGAGTTAGGAGCGTTAACACTGGTGGAGGATTTACTTAAGGTGCTAGTTCCCCCTCACCACCCTATTCCTTTGAAAGGGTGATTATTAGAACTAAATACTTTCCATTAGTTTTTGAGGCACACGTCCGGCCAGGTAGAAGAACAAAAAAGAGGCGCGCCCAAGTATACCCTATAAAAAAGAACATTCAACCAACAGTAGTCTCTTTAGGGAGAAATAGGAAATTAATAAATATAGACTCAGTCGTAGCTATATTGTTTGGACTTGTCCAGCCGGACAGAGGTCTAGTATTTACTTGTGGTTAAATAAAAGGAATGTTACACAACAATTCACAAAGTGGTGCACAAGCCTGCACCCTACTTAACACATGTGCAACAGACATTTAGTGACAAAACTGGAACAAAAGTTACAGTGCTGCTCAAGTGCCATGGGCTTAGTGCACTGTCATTACCTGGGTGAAGACCCTCAACTGTGTCTTTAATTCCATCTCCATCCTCCTCCAGACGAGCACAAGCAGGGACTCACTTGAGTTCATTTGTCTTTGCATGCACTCCACAGTCCCTGGGGGCACAAGCAGGCAGCCACTTCGGTACTTGTTTTTTTTATTTCCGATTGGATTTGATTTTTTTTCCTTTTTTTCTGGGCTGTCTATATGGACCGATTCCTCTGCTCTCTCTCTGTCATTGGTTTAATTGTTCCTATGCTGCTTCATACCTGTGCACCTCACTTTACTTACTTATCCTCATGGCTCCAAGTCTTTGTGCTCCCTTACCGTCATTCTCTCTGTCCCCTTTGCTATGTTCCGTGACTCATATTTTCCTTCCATATATGTGACTTATGCTTCTTGGTCTGTGACCCCATGGTCCCTATGCACCCTGATGCTTTTATTCGAGGACCACCCTGTCATGTTTCGTCTGAATTATCTGTATTTTGTTTGTCCTTGAAGTCCTATAGTGACTAGTCCATTGCCTAAAACCATTTTTCCGGTCATGTTTCACACTGGGCGCCCTCAAGGATGTCTACACAGAGGCATTCTGGAGTAATGCTCATTGCACACACTAGGCTCTCTCCTCTGCTGCCTCATTAATGCCTTGGAACTGGGGCTCCTCGTAGATCTTGTTAGTAGCTTTAGTGCTGGTGCACGTGGGCCCGATAATTAGAGCAGACCCGCCCCCGGGACTTCACCTGCACAGAACATGTTTTATTGTATTCTGCCTGCAGCCATGCAGGTCTATTATGGATGCACAGCTACCCGAGCCTGCCAAACTTTATAACTACTACTTCTCAACCTTCTTCTCTCTCTTTCCCTCAGCTACTCTCATGCCCTTCAGTCCAGCTCACTCTTCCCCTTTCTCCCTCCCTCGCTCCACTCACTTCTGTCTCTCTATGAAGTACTAGTCTTCCTCCCTTACCCACTTCTGACACTGCTTTCCACATTTCAGTCCCTCCTCTCCGTTTCTCAGACTCTCAACCCTCAGTTCCTTCTCCGTCTCTGCCTATCTGTCACTTTGCTCATCTGCCACTCCCCACTTCGTCATTCAGTTCCCCTTAACTATCTCTCCCTCTCCATCTCCTCCTCTCCATCGCGTATCTTTCCCAGATCACAATGCCCCCGAATTCATCTCTCATCCCCTTCCACATTGCGCTTCCTTCCCCACGCTTTTCCCAGTTATAAGTTAGACTAAGTCATCCATTCCAAGGACTTCTATTTGAGTGATGGGATTTGTAGTCCCGGTTTGTAAACCCACTAAAAATTAGGACGTTGCACAACAAGAGCATTTGTTTTGGTAATCAGAATAATACAATAATATGCAAAATTATATAGCCAAAACCTATTGTTGTTTAAAAGACCCTGGAGTATATTCACAAGGCATTGGTGCAGAACTGATGCTGCAGCAAAATGTGCAGCACCACGCTGCGTATTTGAAAAAAGACAGTGATGCGCCATATTTTACAAGAATAGGATGCACACCTGTGTTTTGTCTTGCTCTGGCACTAAAAATAGCTGCCTACCGCCAACACAGACACACTTTCATTGTGCAAGAGTGCCTGTGTTGCAGAATATCATCCCTGCAACACACTCACCCTTGCACCATGGGGTGTCTGTGTTGCAGGGAATGATTATTTATGTTCAGGAAAGGACACCTTCCTGCTCGTAAACAATCTTTAAGAGAGATTTGCTCTCCTTTTTGAGACGTGGACAGGGTGGTGATTTATTGTTATATGCAGAAGTTTGATGGGTTTTCTCTCTTTAGGCAGTGCAGAAGGCCTGCGTTTTTACTTTAAAATAGGAGATACCATTTTAATATATTTAACAACAAGATTTATTGCTGCAAGAATCTAATGGGGCATCAACTGAAATCTTAGGGTAAATCATTTTATTCTAGGCATTTGAAATGTTTGCACTTTGCTTCTGCCGTGGCGTCTAAGGTGAGTTCGAGTGGGAAACCAGTCAACTTGTTCCTTCTTTCTTTTTAGTTTAAACCAGCACAGTGCTTGTGCTATGCTTGTGAAATCTATTGTATTCAAAATTAAACTTAAAAGTGGCTTACATCCATGATTTGCTTGGTTCCTGTGTTTGCCACTTACTTCTCCTCCATTTCTATTGGCTGCAGCATCATTTCCTGTTTTCCAGTGTGTGCTCTTATCAGTCTTCCGTGGCCCAAGTACTGTTTAAAACTGCCTTGCTGGAATTTTTTTCACGCGTGTCAGCACCCCTGCAGTCACTGCAAGATGTACACCCTTGCTTTGAAGTTACAGCCCTGCCCGACTGCAGTGGGCCCAGTGCACTGTGCTGGTGTCAGTGGACACATTGTTTTCCCAGTTCTGGCATGGCACTCACCAGTCCCCCCGAGGCAACGTGCACTCAACAGTTCCCCTGGGGCCAAAACAGGTACTCTAGTGCTCCTTTTTGTTGCAGAAGCCAGCACTTGCAGAGACCCTGCTGCAACCATATCAAAGGTATTGAGCATGCAGGAAGAGTGAGCCGTGCCCCTGCAGCTGGGCGCCTGACTTCACTTGTTTTAAGTCCCATCCTCTTTCAAAAGAATTCTGCACCTTATTGAACCTCTGCTGGGACTCTAGGAACTTCAAGTGTGTGTCCCACTGCTACTTGGCACATAGTGCAGTTGGGTTTTGACTGTCCAACTGCATCCTGTCTAAAGACCTGAGCCTTTGCAGATCAATCCAACTGTCTGCTGCTTCAATTATGAGGTTTGGCAGACTGGTCTCAGTCTGTCTCGCCCACAGACAGCCCTGTTAAAGTTAAAACTTAGCTGGGCATGTGAGCGCTACCGTTTACCACACATGCACTCTCCCTGGCTTCTCTCATTCAGAGCACTGGTGATATCTGTTCTTTCTAAGCCACCGCTCTTCCCCGTACTCACCAAATGGAATCCGATCTCAGCTGCTCTCATGCAATGGAAAACACCATATGGAGTGAAAGGCCAAGACCCACTTCTCTCATTTACCTCATTAATTGAGTGATTGGCTTACATCACTTCAATTCTGTTAACTTGAGTGACTAGCTTACATCACCTCTCTCTTATTAACTCGAGTGACTGGCTTGCATAGCTTCACTAATGTTAGTTTGATTGACTGGCTTACATCACCTCTCGCCTCACTAATATTAGTTCAAGTGCCTGGCTTGCAGCACCTCTTTCCCAGACATTTAAGCATGCTGGTTAGCTTGAATACTAAACCTGGAAAGTTAACATAACACATAAGCGACACTTGAACAGATATCTCAAGCTGATCCACAGCAGGTTTGAGTGGTTCCTGTAGTCCTGTTTTTTTCTGTAGATTCTGACACTTGCTGTTTTGATTTTTTCTTCATGGCTGGTGAATTGGACAGTAAGAGCAAGCTTACAAACTGTTAAAAAAAGACAGATCTGGCAAGCTACATTTAGATGGCACAGGATAACTCGGTTTCTCGGTCTGTTCTGTCATCCCTCAGGCGGGCATTCAATTCCCTAATTCCACTAGTGACCAGACACCTCATGTGATTTGGGGTACGTTGTAACCTTCCTGGGAGACTCCCCCATTATTTGCAAATGTTGCTTGGAAATAATTAGCTTACACACCATGAAATAAACCAGTACATTACTTACCCATAAGTTCATGGCCACATAAACCACTGCAAACACAACTAGATGATGGACGGAGTGCTGAAACTTCAGACACTCACATACACCACTGCACATACATTTAGGGGTGCTCATGGCTTTACATTTATAGAATTCAACAGAAGGAGGTACCCCTGATGTCTATAACAGGGAAGGGGGTCTTTGTATCAGAAAACAAGAATCCCTGTTTAAACAATGGTAGGCTAATGTGGCCAAACAGAATAGTACAACCAACAAAAATTGATCTGTGGAGTATATTTTTGAATACTGCTGTGTGAATGTTTAGTCCTTGCCTGCTTGAATAGGTTACTCCGAGTGAATTTTCATAAGGATAATCACTCATTTATCTTCTACCCCGTCTAGTACTATTCTGTTTGGCCACATTAGCCTACCATTGTTTAAACAGGGATTCTTGTTTTCTTTTACATTTATAGAACCAATCTTATACTAAGCGATCCAAGGTGTTAATAACACCACAGCTTTATGCCTACAACCAAGGGCCAGCAGTGTACGAGAGGAAATGAGTTTCTACACAGCTGTATGCCTACAACCCGGATGCTGGAAGCGAGAATTGGATCATTTTATACCAAAACAAAACAATGTTTATTTTAAAGAAAAGAAGCAGACAAAAAACAATCAGAATGCAACCCCCCCCTTCAAAAGACCCTTCACCAGTGACGCCCTATTTAGTCACAGACAACGCATGTGTTAGTTGCCCTTCATGGATTTGCTAAATAGTATCTATGGAGTTGGTGTAGGTTTTGTTGCCTTATTGGGGAGTAATTGCAGGATTTGCAAGTATTTAGGGCATGTGATCTCCCGTAATTCTTTAGATAGATACTGTTGAAAGGGGCCCACAGCTCTTCGTATCTCTCGCCCTTATGATCTGCCACTAAAGATATTCGCTCCATTGGGAGTATTAGCCAAAGCCTCTGTAACCATGCACAAAGATCTGGGACAGATGACAAACCCCATTGGGCTAGAATCACCTGCTGTGTTGCTAAAAGCGCCAAAGTAATCTGTCTGCCTCTCAGAGAGTGCAAGCGAAAAGTCAAAAGGTTCGATAGACCTAGAATGGTATTTGCTGGAAGCAGGGAAGGGAGGTGTTGAAAGCCTTATCTGTATCGGCCAGGACCGCTTCCCAGTAGCGTGTCAATTTGGGGCAGTGCCAGAGAAGATGAACTAAAGAACCCATAAACAACATCCTCCAGGTATGTATATCGGCGGGTGTGAGATACCAGTATCAGATTACCTCGTAAGCCGATTCTGTTCCCGCTATCTACACAGTCCTTATCTGAAAGAGTCCTCTCTAGCTCTACATAAAGCTTGGAAAGGAGATGTTTATCCTCTTTTTTACACACCAGCCACTTTTCAAAAACTCTATGGGGCCTAGATGCCCCTTGATGATAGTCAGAGGATCTAACCCAGTGATGCACCTGACGGTAATAAAATGCATCCAATTGTGGAAGATCATAGTCCTGCCTTAGTTGCTCAAATGGAATTATGGACATTGAGATCAAACAGAGATATGACCCTTTTCAGTTCAGTTCAGTTCAAAAGTCTTTATTTCGAATAGCAATTCATAAAAGACAATACATAGCAAAACACCATTATTTTATAAAACCATAACAATAATCATTATCTAAAAGTATACCTCAGTTTAAAAAGATATTAAACAACCAATTCGATAGACAGTTTAATAAAGACTTCTAGTTATAATAACAATCCACTGTGTAAAATGTATAAAAGAATAGGCATTTAAGAGACATTAGGGTTTCTAGTTCGAATAATCCAGGCCCAGCCTAGATACTTGGCCACACCAACCACCACCATCTCAGATGTGTTTGAGCGAAATATCCTTATGGCTTCTAAGAACCCTTTGATTTCAAGATTGTTACATATGGGTTTAAGCCATTTCAGCCGCGGGAAACGGTAGGCTGGGCATGCAAAGAAAAAGTGACCCAAGCTTTCCGGGGGATTAGGGCACCAAGGACAAGTATGGTTTGTATAAGCCATTTCCCGGAAAAGGAATTGACTGGGAGTGATCCGACACGGAACTGATGGTATAGTTTCCGGTCGAGGGTTTTAGTGATCACATCCCAGTAGGATTCTAGGGAGGGGGACAGTTTGTGAACCAAAAAATGCCCAGTTAGGTTAGAAGCATCCGACTGGGCCACGGCTAGATGTTTTATTGAGGCCCAGTCGGATGCTACAGTTGGTGTGTTTGTCAATTTTCCACGGTCGTGAAGTACCTATATCAATTTCCTGAGTTGAGTTTTTTCTGTTTGTGGGCAGACTGTACAAGTTCCACACGAAAAATGTCCTACCACTGGAGGGAGATTCCAAAGTGTTGTTTGGGCCCTAGTGTCTTTCTTCACTTGTGGTCGAGTATGGACGAGTTTGTCTTTCAGATTAGTGCTCCGTTTATATGCGAACAGTGGTCGTGGGAGTACATTGTCCGCTAAATTCAGGACCTGCCATTGTTTATTGATGTTTTTCTTAACAGAGTTAGAAAAACTAGAGAAGGTGTTAACAAAGGTTAATCTTGGATTCACCTCCTTTGTTTGTGTTTTTTCAAGAAGCGCTTCTCTATTATTATTAGCCGCTCTTTTCTTAGACTTGCGAATTACATGGCTAGGATATTTCTTTTCCTTTAGGTCTAAAGTCAATGCCTTTGCATGTTCTTCATATTGTACCAACTCTGTGCAGTTTCATCTTATGCGTAAAAACTGCCCGAAAGGTAGGTCACGAAGGGCTTGTGGATGGTAGCTCTGAAATGACAAAAGGGAATTACACGTAGATGGTTTTCTATAAAGTTCTGTTATCAATTCTCCATCTCTTGGTTTTATCAAAAGATCCAGAAACAGGAGACTGGTTTTGGAAAATTCTAAAGTGAACCTTAGAAAGTCATTTTGGTTGTTTAGCCATTCGTGGAACGTTGTCAATGTCTTTTCATCACCTCTCCAGATGACGAAAATGTCATCTATGTACCTTTTCCAGGTACGTAGAGGATTCAAGAATGGATTGCCCGATGCCAATATCGTCTCCTGTTCGACTTTGTGGACGTATAAATTGGCCAAGCTGGGAGCACAAACACTTCCCATACAAGTTCCTGATGTCTGCAGGTATAGTAGGTCTTCGAATTTGAAAAAATTCTCCTTCAGCACCTTCCTCGCACAAAACATAACAAATTCGATGGGTGTGATACTTTCCCAAATTGATGATTCCAACATTCCTTTTATCGTCTGTCCTGAGACTCAGGGTCGCATCTGGCTTTGGGTGCGATAAACGCATTCCTGGATGCGCCGTACCTACACTTCCGGGCACCAAGACGAAAGGGAGTCACCCCTCCTGACCTTCCCAGTATTAAATAGTTAAGCTTTGAACTAATCATGTGCGCCATATATGGTCCTTTCCTGGAGCTCGAGGGCCAACGGGTGTTTTTCCTTTTACAGTGATTATATGTGTTGAACTGAAAAGTATAAAACCTCATGTTTGAATGTGAGCCCACCAGGACTGCTGCATCTAGAGTCACTAGCACCTCCGTTAAGGCCTTAGGACAAATTCTTCTTGTTGTATGTTAGGGGTGTAGATGTTAGCTAGTGTAAAATGTGTGTTCCCCAATTGTATTCTAACTACAAGCAAGTGCCCTTTTACCTCTGCCTCTGTAGAGATGACTTTACCTAGGCAATTTGCTCTTAAAAACATTGCAACACCGTTTTTCTTAGCCAGGCCTGAGGACCATATTTGGTGGGGAAAGCAATGTGACAGCATGCACACTGCATCCCTCGAAAGGAGGAGAGTCTACTGCAAGAGGCATATATCCCCACAGAATTTTCCAGCAGTGTAAGGATCACTGCACGTTTTACAGGGTGTTTGAGGCCTCTAACGTTCAAACTCATGATCTTCAGGTTCCTACTCATAGTGTATTAGTAGAAGTGCAATCATATTCTCAGTGCTGGGGCAGTGTTATGCTACCTGTCCGGGGACTTAGAATTATCGCACTGGCCAGTGGGAGGCTGAAAGAACTATGCAAGACTGGTGCGGGTGACAAGAAAAAAGAAAAAGAACTGTAACCAAAAACAGAATCAACTCCCAAAAGTTCCCAACAAAAGTAAGAAAGGGAGACAACAGTTCATCAACATTCGGTTGTCCATAGGGGTCATGGGCCGATGGGGCCAGGTTGTTTTCAATTCTCCCATCTGGTCAAGCAGAGTTTTAAAGTTTTATCTGTTGTCTCAGTCTAGATGCTTGTAGTATTGCTTCATAGTTTGCACGGCTCCAGATGGAGCTAACAATTGTACTGTAGTACAGATTGAGGCAGCCTGCCGATGAGAGGTGACACACCCCGTAGCAGATGGGGATAGTACTATTGCAGTATAGCCATGGGATGATTCTTATGTCAGACCCAATCAGCGTGTAAGAAGGGGCAACAGCAGATGCTTTTGATGGATCCAAAGAGGATTAGAAAGACCACCCCTCCCTTATTTGCTTATGCTCAGTACATGTGTCTCTTGGATAGGATATGTGTCTGATACTTCTGCAATGGGGGGTCCAACAGGGTGTACCCCATGCTTCCAGATTGTGGACCCTGTACTATTGTTATTCTCTGTCCACCATAGCTCTTCTGGAAGTTTTCGTTGGTATTCAAGCTCCCATGGTTGCCTCTCCTTAGTTTTGGGTGCTCCGATCCCCCCACCCGGACCCTAGTTTCCTGCCAGAGGTCCCCTCTGCTAGTCCTCAATGGCGGTAGACACCAGGCCCTACAGACTTTGATCAGGCTGTGGCTGGAGGTGTCGACTCGCAGAGGCCTGATATTCCACTCTGGGGCCTAGTCGTGATAGATGCCCCTTTAATATGTCATGGTCTGAAAGTAGCATGATAAAGACCCGGGCAGGCCACATTCACCTCCGTGCACGGCATCTGTTGCTGCTCTTAGCATGTCTGAACTCAAGCCCAGGGAGGTGAAACCAGGAGCTGCTGGGCTGTCTTTGAGAGGAAGCCTTTAATGCAGGGGTTCTGACGCCAACACCTCACAGGCCTCATGCACTCACTCTCACCTGGGAGGGCACCCTCAACAGGGCCATCCGCCGCTTTACATGTTCCTACCGCTCCCCTTCTAGGCTACGGCCAGTATCTGATAGGGGATCCCTTGCCTCAGCCTAGTAGGTGCCACAATTGTCGATCCTCGGTCCCGGGTAGCATCTTTCTCACTGATATGTTGCACTAGACACGGTGATGGCATCAGTTCCTCTCTGGGCCCTCTTACTCATGGCCTCACCATGTGCGCTCACCTCAGCCAAACAGGCCTGCCCGGGAGCCCCCTTGCTCACCTCCCGGCAGGGATCTCCAGGGTCCGATTCCAAGCTACTGGAGGCTAGGCAGGAATAACGCACCCTCGTAGTGTTGTATAGGGAGAAGAGCTCTAGGGATAGGCAGCCTTTATTGCTATTCATGGCTGAGTTTTCACATGCATGCCTCCGCCTCACTTCATTGCCTCATATGTCTTTACCCTGCCCCCGGTCCCCAAGCGTCTTTGGTGGGGAGATCCAGGAGGAAATTGCATGGGAGGCGTTTTTGCAGCGTCTGAGCCTCGATCGCTGTCTTTATTTCAGTGGGCTGCGCTCGGGGATGAAAAATGGTACCTGTGGTATCTTGTAGATGAAATAAGTAGGAAACAAGAAGTGATCTTCAGGAGCAATTTAATAGCCTCATCCACAAACAGCCAAGGCTGGTAACTGACCTAGAATACACATAACATTCCATTCCTATTCTAAGAACCAACATGAGCAGAGAATCTAAGTTCTCAAAGGATGCAGGTGCATATTAATAAAGCATCACATTACACATCTCCCTTCTTTACAACAGCTTCAAACACAGAAAACAGAATGGAGGAAAAAGTAGAAAAGAAATGAACAACAGAAATAAGGATAAAAAAATGTTTACACATAATCCTTCATATAAGTTGGTGCTCTGCGTAATCTCTGGCTTCTCATACGATACGTAGGTGGATTGTTAGAACAAGCCAGAGGAGGATTAACAGTACCAGAGAGTTCAGAGACTGGATCACAGTCAGCATGAGCAACATTCCTTGACTTAACCACAACAACCCGACTTTTGTTCCAAATCCTCCCATCCTGTTTTTTGATAAAAAACCTAGCCAAAAACTTTAATAACAGGTCTAACATTGGTGTATTTTGACCAAGATCTTCTTCCAGCAGGTGCCTTTATTTTAACAAGATCACCTACTTTAACCTCATGAAATTTAACACATTTTATCTTATCAAAGTACGTTTTTCTACAAGCTTGCTTTTCTAATTCTCTCTCCCTCCAAGCACCAGCATGATTGTCAACAAACCCCTTTTTCAAATCCATCCAACCAGGACACCACATCGTGTTGGGAACCCTACCTTTGAATAGTTCAAAGGGAGATTTTCCAGTGGTAGAGTGAGGGGAACAACGATACGCATCAATTCTTTCTTTTAGTGCTTCCTTCCAATTCAGCCCATTTGCTCTTGCAAGCTGAATGCATTCTTTTAACGTTCTGTTGACCCTCTCAACAGCACCATTGGTTTCAGGATGATATAATGAAGAACGTTTGTGTACTATACCACATTTGTTAAGATAAGTATCAAATACAGTTGAACAGAACTGAGGTCCATTATCTGATAAAATACTATTGGGAAAACTCTCTCTCATAAATATATCAGATAAGAACTTGATAACAGAATCAGACGTTATGTCACTGACAGCACACACATTTCAATCCAACGTGAGTATAAATCAATTAAAACAATCAGGTAAGGAGTATCCGATACACCCGTGAGGGGACTCAAAATGTCAATGGCTAATTCATCCCAGGGATGATTGGGTAGATCCCTGCATACCATGGGCATTTGTCTGGTTTTTAGAATCTTGTCACTTGCACAACATTCAACACAGTCTGCACGTCACTGAAACGCACAGTCATTACTCTGCGCCTTTCAAATCCTTCCGCGTTCGAATGCGCGAGCAGCGCGAGCAGTGTTTAAACTGTTGTTTTACGCCGCGCGTTATTTATTATTTCTTCAGTTTTTTAAGTCCCTTATTTTTAATTATCCTCCCGCTGCACACCTCACGTACAGTTCCTTCTCCAAACGTGTCGATGACGTTGCTGAACTGCCGCTTGGAAGACAACGCTTCCTTTGAAGTTGTACAGGTGCTGGAGAGGTAATGAGTCAGGGACGGCTGTGCGTTGAGGCAGAGAGGTAAGATGATCGTCGCCAATATAAATGTGGTATCTTGTAGATGAAATAAGTAGGAAACAAGAAGTGATCTTCAGGAGCAATTTAATCGCCTCATCCACAAACAGCCAAGGCTGGTAACTGACCTAGAATACACATAACATTCCTATTCTAAGAACCAACATGAGCAGAGAATCTAAGTTCTCAAAGGAAGCAGGTGCATATTAATAAAGCATCACATTACAGTACCTGCCCCTCCCCCAGTCTTCCTCACATGGCCTCTTTGCCTACTGCAGCCCCGGCTCACCATCTGTACCTCTGGGACAGAGCTGCATGGGGGCAACATTCGCAAGGTCCAAGCCTCGATCACTCTCTCTGTGTTCCAATGGGCTGTGCTCGGGCCGAAAATGGCATCCGCCCCTCCCTCCGTCTTCCTCAAGCAACTTCTTCACAGATGATGGCCCTGGCTAGGCGGCTCCCCGACTCCCCTTCTGTGCCTCTGTGACTCGCCAGGTCTGTTCTGCTGCACCTTGACATACATGCCAACATTTCAGGAGAGCAAAGAGGGGGGTTAAAAAAAAAAATCGGGAGAATGGGACTTTGAATCGGGTTACTGGCATGTATGGGCTTTGGAAGTGTGCTGCTGTAGGATCGGACGTTTGAAACGTAAATGCACTTTTTTTTCTTACCTTACAGAAGCATGGAGCATAATGGCAGGTAGAGAGGGTGTTGCAAGTGTTGGGCACTAGCCTGGCAGGTTGTTGGCAGTGCATGCACCCCCCACCCCCCTGTGGCAGCCCAGGCTGAAACAGCTCACCCCCCCCCCAGTACTTCGCAAGTCTTTAAAAGACGATTCCCTTGTAAATGACGCTTTGTTGGTTTTTCACCCCTTCAAGAGCCCCTGCATCGCCACTCTTTGCTGGAAGAATTAGCACTTTACACAATACCAAGCCCTGTCAGCTAAAACCCCTTTGGAATCGGGTTTTTGCTTGTAGGAATCGGGAGGCGGGAGACTAGCCTTCAAATCGGTAGTCTCACGCCTGAATCGGGAGGGTTGGCATGTCTGCCTTGGGCAAAATGGGAGGCAGACACTCACACTTTGTTTTGCAGGGAAGAGGACTTTAAGGCTCGGCCTTTCTCACTGCAGCGCTGATCTGGATTTGTGGGTCTGCGCTCCGCCCTCCCTCAGCGCAGTCATTGCCCAGGCCTTGTTCACTTTGTTAGAGCTGCTTTGGACGACAGGCTCCTCCACAGTGCCGTGTCTGGCCTAAATCGACTGCGCCGGAGTTCCGGTATCGCATCCGGAGTAATTCCCCCAGTGAAACAGTGAGGAAAAGTGCTAGTTCAAAGCTGTTGAGCGGCAGAGCCAGAGACACAAAAGTACGTCCTATCTGGCTGCCTTCCTGGCCACGCACCATGGCCTTACATTTAGAAAAAAACTGGTGAACAGTAGCAGATATTGCCTGTGCACTCTTCAAAAATAACATATACATTAGTAATGTATTCAGTTGTTTCTATAAATCGCCTCGTTCCCAATTTGCTGACCTTGTGATTCCACAGTGTATCAGAGTATATTCAGTGCTTGGACAATAAAGGTGCTTCCTCAGGATTCATATGTAGGGTCATGGAAAGTGCACATCTTTAGGTAAAGAAACAGTTTCCAATGAGGGTAAGGTTTTTAATTGATATTATATAGTTGCATCAATTGGCTCATGTGGATATACTCATTTTATTCTGGCTTTAACTTGATGCAGGGTTGTAGCTATCAAGGTAGCAGGTAGAAAATTAAAGCACCCCCCACATTGACCCATATTTCTGATGGCCCAAGCAAGGGAAGCACGTCCGCCCGACCCTCTCAGGAAGCGCTCCCTTGTGTATTTCGTCCAAGCATCTATCCATTCATCCTTTCACTCTTCCAGCCACCCGCTGATATCCACAATTTCACCTTTACATTCTGCCATCTATTCATTCTTTCATCCATCATTCAGTTTTTTACATTCCATCCATTCATTCATCCATCCATCACTCAACCTTTCACTAATCCCCCCTTTTCCCCATCCTTTCACCCACACATCCTTTCACCCCATGCATCCTTTCACCCACCTATGTCATTTTCTGGGTATGTGAGTAGAGGAAATAAATGTCAGAGTTCTACACTTAAATGCATCACTCAATTCTACATGATTTACAAGGTCAAACACACTACTTAAATCAGTGTAACATAAATCAGGCCTGTCTTGGGTATTTTGTTCAAACCACGGAATGGGCTCTGATGAAATTAGGCTTAAAGTCAATGAAACTGGGCGTGGGGGGTCTCTCTGGAAAATGCACGAGTTGATTCGTGTTCAGTAGCTCACAACGATTTTAACTGGCCAGAAGTAGCTCGGACTACACAAAAGGTTGGAGACCCCTGTTCCACACTCTGTCGCACAAGACTCCCCTGATGGGCCAAGGCTGGAGTTAACCATCAGCAAGAGACCTCGGTTCTCACTACCCCAAAGCTGAGCGAATTGGCTGCACTGCCTTCATGTACTGGGGACTTGCAAGAGCATCAAATGTGTAATATATGCTTTGAACTCCCCGGATGGTGGATGGCAAAGTTTCTCCACCACTGTGCCACATTCACTTAAGGGGATCACCATGGTGTTTCACTCTGATCCTTCATATCACACGCCTGAGGGCCCAATATCATGTTTTGCTAACAAATGCTGATTTTATATTCCCCATCTATGTTTAAGAATTTCTAATGATTAATCAGAGGGCATTTTAATGCTAACTGCTAACATTTGTTGGGTATTGAAGCCGTGTGTGCAGTATTTAATGCCTACTGCGCATTTTAAGCTCTTCCACCTACTGCCCACAAACATGTTTCAAGGCTTTTTGAATTCGCAAACGGGCGGATTCGCAGAATTGGCCCGTTTGCAAACACAAAAATGCCTTTTGCAATGTATGAAAGCTTTGGCATTCGCAATTTGGGTAATCGCAATTTTTTGTTATTACCTAAATTGCGAATGCAGTCAGGGAATCGCAATTTTCGATTCCCTAAATGCAATTTATGTAGCAATCGCTAAATGTGAATTTGCATTTATGAATCACAAATTACCACCAACTCCAAGTTGATGGTAATTTGCGATTCCTTTTAAAAATGCACAAAAGTGCATTTTTCAAAGTGCCATGTGGTGCGCAAACATGCCCTTAGGGCATGTGTGTGTGTGCCATATGTTCACACTTACCTTTTTCTGGGGGTGCATCAGAGGGGCCTTTAGGCCCCATAGCACCCTTACAATTGCATGTGCAATTTGCGATTACCAATTTGGTAATCGTAAATTGCGAATGCATTCCTATTCATTCCTATGGGCCTATAGGCCCATAGGAATGAATAGGAATGCATTCCCTAATAGCTAATCGCAATATGCGATTCTCTAATAGGGAATGTTAAGGATTCGCAAAAAAATTTGCAAACCCTACATACAGTGCACTTTGCGATTCTAAATTAGCAAATTGATAAAATTCGCTATTTAAGAATCGCAAAAGCAATTCTTGATACATCTGGCTCCTAATCACTAGTTACTCCTGTCTACAATTATATAAGCTCTTTCATACAAGAACTTCTAAGCACTTCATTTACTCTCAAACACCACTCACCCATCATTTATTCTGCACAGTCACCCTGACATTGCGCTAGCAGTCAGATACTGATTACCCACCAATCACAGAGTACTGACTCTGCACTCACACCATTGACATACCTCTCATTCAGAATACACATTCCTCTTATCCTCCACACACACCTCTCACCCGAAACTCAGACCACTTATCCTGCCCTTATAGTATTAACATACCGCTCACCCTATACTCGCACACCTGTCACCTTGTACAGGTTAATGTCTCTCACCCTGTACGATAATACAATTCTTATTCTACACTGAACACACATTATCGCCATGCATTGAGGCACTTTAACCCCGCACTCAGAAACTTAGCAATCTTCATTTATGCACCACTCACTCTGCATATAGAACACTCACACCATTCTACCTGCACTCATACACTGCACCTACACCTCCTAACTTATTATCAGTGGCATAGCTAGACCTTATGCCGCCCAAGGTGGTAACTCCTTTTGCCACCCTGCTGCCAATAAGTGCAGGAGGCAGGGTGCAGGCGAATCCTGCGCACCCCGTGATAGCCCCAGGTAAGAACGGGGAGAGTCCTCCACCCTTAAAACTCATGTCGTCTTGGGCAGACCACCCCTGCCCCCCTTCCTACACCACTGCTTATTATTAATCCCATAGGAGAAACTTAATCCATTTATTAAAGCTTGTTATGTTTGTGAACAGCACAGTTGTCTCATATCTGCTGATTGACAGATCTATACTACTATAATAAAGGAAGAACTTTCAGCCTTTGAGGTGGGTAAACTCGGGAACCACAGCGCCAATCCACACACCCGATACACTGTTGGAATCGTCAGGGTGTGTAGATGGTTATAGGCTATATAAATTTTAAAAAAAACGTTATTTAAAAAATTTACAGTAAAAAAAAAAGTAGTCCCTCTCAAGTAGCGCTGGCCGAGACGTGCGTGCTCACGTCAGGGGCGCGGGGAGGAGCGGCAGACATGGCGCGGGTGAGGAGCAGTGACGTGAGGAGCAAAGGTCAGGCCAGCGGCGGTGCTAACAGCTGACAGGCTGGGAGAGCGGCGGCTGAGGTAAGGGAGCAGTGGACATGGCGGGGGAGGAGCGGTGACGTTAGGAGCAGCGGACAAGCCAGCGGCGGTGCGAGCAGCGGGCAGGTGGGAGGAGCGGCGGCTGAGGTAAGGGGACCCATGTTGGGGCAGGCGGGGGTCGGAGCAGGCGGGGGCCGGGCCGGGCGGGGGCACGGGCTGCTGGACAATGTCGGGGAGGGTGGCGGGGAAGCCTGTTGCTCCTGGACAAAGTCGGGACGGGCTGCTAGTATAGGAACAAATGGGAAGTTCAGACAAGCAATGATACACTCAGTCTGGCTTTTGATTAACTGTCTGGGTTATTGATTGTGAAAAACTGAGATTTATTACCAACTTCAAATTGTTCAAGTTTTCTCAAAGGAACTGAGCTTCCTATTGAGAATTTTAACCGAGGATGACCAATTGTTTAGGGGTTGTCATAAATTCTTATATTAAATAGCTAAACCATCATTGGTTTTACGTCCTATATAAAAACTACAACAGATTTTAGTTTCATCTCAATCTTAGAAGGGGCCTAGAAATGTCGAGGTTCCTCAGATATTATGTGCCATTGCTGTACATTCTTTCCTTGACATCCACTCGGCTGTGAAGAACACAAAAGTAATCATGGTTACCATCTGCAGAGCAAAGCCCTTCTACCCCAACAGCAAAAAACAATATCCTGCGAGGGTGCTGGTTAGTTACTACTGGGTTTACCAGAACCAGCGGACAATAGATGCTAGATAGCACTAAACATAGTGATATTACATCCTCTGTAACCAACCGTACTTGGAATGACATGTAATCATTTCACCATCTAAAGTAAACATGAAATGAAAACAAAATCGTACTTACCTGATTTGATTTATTAATTTAATAGGATGTGAGTTATGAATCTTTTCTTGGCAAAGGAAACATAATTTACTGGTAATTGTAACGTGATACTCAGATCTTACAGAGTGGAGGACATTATTCAAGACAATAGGTATTGATATAAGTTATTTTCAGGAATGCATTGAGCATTGTTCAAATTGTGAAAGAGATGCAATTTCAGAGTAAAAGTGTTTTAACAGCAAATATCGAAACTCACCGCCCAGCCGTTTAACATTCGTTTTGGGAATGTCACTGTTGCTTAACCACAAAACAGTCTGTGGTTTATAATTATACAGCATGAGTGTATTTTGGCAGGCAAGAAAAATGTGGGTTGTTGTCTCCATTAACATATTTTAATGTACTGCAAATATTTTAAAAAATCACCATGACCTAGTGATACACGCCTCAACAGCCAACCTTGACCCTCCTAGCATTTCATGTGACTAGAACTGTTTAACCCCCTCCTAGCCATGTGCCACCCACAATTTCTAACAAGAACTTCTCTTCTACTTCTGCATGAGGCCCATGGTGTCCACAAAAAATGGCTGTCTCTTGCATGTTCCTCTTTTCTTTGAACCTGTTAAGGCCTGCAAGGCCTGTGTCATTATACACCATGCTGTGCCTACCAAGCCCACAGAGCACACAATAACATCCTGCCCCAAATCCGTCTCAACATAACAAATACATCAGCAATGAAACAAGCCCTTCATCACATCGTCGTCAGTATACACTCTGGAGTCCTCCACAGAGCTATCATTGTAGACATCTTCACACAACACAGCCTGGATACATTCTTCATTACCAATACATGGCTCACATTTGTAGTGTATTGTAACTAATAGAACAATGTAACTCTTTTTGGTTCTCACTGTACACAGTATGCCTGTGACGTACGCATTGGAGAGATGAGTTGAAGGCAGGCTTTGAATGTTGAGTTCTGACTTACACACAGCAGAATAAAAATGTGTACAACTACTCTCCATGTGTGGTGTGGTTATTCACAAATACCTGGGGGTGGTAGAACCCTACAACTGGTAACAAGATAGGAGATATGGAGCCTGTACACTAAAAGCGTAATTCCAGAGAGTTTGTTGTGGTCCAGCAAACTGCTTGTGCGTGCCACGTTTACCGCTGTTGAAGTGCAGAATCATCGCTAGCACTGGTGGACTCTCAGCGCAAATCCAGCCTGTGTAAAATACTTAAACATAAAGAAAACGACTTTGAAAGTCCACATGTCAGGGGCCAGGAACTGAATGGAATGGTCTTGGATAAAAGGTACTGTATCATTAGGCAAATTAATGCCATATTCTAAATGGAGTAAGAATGCTAAAGGCAACTGCAACCAGGATACAAAAGCAGTGCACAGCAATAGCTCAGTACAGATTACACTGAAATGCAAGAGCTACGAAACAGAGATTAACCAGGTGTTTGTGAAGAAATATTTAAGCACAAAGTTGAAGAAATATCACAACGTTATGTTGTGTTATGTTAGGCTAATTTGTAAAGCGCACAGCTGCCCCAGCAAATGGGCATCCCGGCGCTGAAACCAGATTAGTACTGCTGAAGACAACAGAACAACTTATAACGAAGGGAACAAAAATGTTTTATTAGCTTAACGCAAGTGCAAATAAAGCTGTAGATGGTGAATGGAGATGGGAAGGGAGTTCCAGAGTCTAGAAGCCAGCACCCGAAAGGAGCGGCCACCAGCACCAGTCCATTATCTGCTTTCATGGACTAGTATTATACAAGGTTTATATGCTTACCAAAACCATTAACAAATTATTGTTCCATGATGTGCTGCAGAGCGACCCGAGATGGCGGGTCAGGGGTTGTGCTTGTAGACCGGTCCCCAGACAAAGCAATCCACCTCCAAAGCTGCTGCACAGGGGTCCAGAATAACTACCTAGACCGCCATCAAGTAAGGAGCTCCAATAGAGAGTCAGGTTGAGATCCAAGCTCCAAAAGTCATTTTGGCTGACCCCAAAGCAAGCACATCACAAGGAGCTAGAGAAGCTTTGCATGATCAAGTTCCACAAGAAGCGTCTGAGAGGCCACTGCTGCCCACCAATGTATATATGGCTAACAAATGATGGATGAATGCTGACAATGCAAACATTCTCCCCCAGTAAAAAGATCTGGGTTAAACCTATCGTTCTTTTGCCCACTACGCCACCCCAGTTTTGACCTGGCCATATGCAAATCAACCTTGACCCTGTGCCCTATGGGAACAGTCCAGACCGAACTACAAGGCCAGGACCTCCCTGGACCAGAAACAAGCATCCTGGGACCAGTTTCAGGGTATGTCACCCTTCTTTAGCATGCCTAGCTTGAATTCAGTGGCACAGTGAGCAAGGGGCCTACGTCTGGGTATACCCATCCCAATTAGGGCGAAAAGTGTTACAGCAAACAAATGCTGGACAGAATGCTGACAATGCAAACATTCTCCCTCGGTGAAAAGATCTGGGTTAAATCCATTGTTCTTTTGCTCACCATGCCACCTTAGTTTAGACCCAGCCATATGCAAATCAGTCTTGATCCTGTGCCTCATTGGAACAGTCCAGACCGAACTGCCAAGCCAGGTCCTCCCTGGACCAGAAACAAGCATCCTGGGACCATTTTCAGGGTATGTCACCCTTCTTCAGCCAGTCTAGCTTGAATCCAGTGGCACAGTGAGCAAGGGACGCATGTCTGGGCATACCATCCCATTTAGGGTGAAAAGTGTTACAGCAAACAAATGATGGATGGAATGCTGGCAATGCAAACATTCTCCTCCAGTCAAAAGATCTGGGTTATATCCATCATTCTTTTGCTCAACATGCCACCCCAGTTTAGTCCCAGCCATATGCAAATCAGTTTTGACCCTGTGCCTCATGGGAACAGTCCAGACCAAACTGCCAAGCCAGGTCCTTGCTGGACCTGAAAGAAGCATTCTTGGACCGGTTTCAGGGTATGTCACCCATCTTCAGCCAAGCTAGCTTGAATCCAGTGGCACAGTGAGCAAGGGACCCACATCTGGGCAACCCATCCAACTTAGGGCGAACAGTGTTACAGAAAACAAATTATGGACGGAATGCTGACAATGCAAACATTGTCCCCCAGTCAAAAGATCTGTGTTAAATCCATTGTTCTTTTGCTCACCATGCCACCCCAGATTAGACACAGCCACATGCAAATCATTCTTAACCCTGTGCCTCATGGGAACAGTCCAGACCGAACTGCCAAGCCAGCCTCCCTGGACCAAACACAAGCATCCTGGGACCGATTTCAGGGTAGGTCACCCTTCTTCAACCAGGCTAGCTAGAATAAAGTGGCACAGTGAGCAAGGGACCCACATCTGGGCCTATCCATCCCACTTAGGGCGAAAAGTGTAACACCAAACAAATGATGGACAGAATGCTGACAATGCAAACATTCTCCCCCAGTCTTAAAAGATCAGGGTTAAATCCATTGTTCTTTTGCTCACCATGCCACCCCAGTTTAGACCCAGCCATATGCAAATCAGTCCTATCCCTGTGCCTCATGGGAACAGTCCAGACCGAACTGTCAAGCCATATCCTCCCTGGACCAGAAACAAGCATCCTGGGACCGGTTTCAGGGTATGTCACCATTCTTCAGCCAGACTATCTTGAATCCAGTGGCACAGTGAGCAAGGGACACACGTCTGGGCATACCCATCCCACTTAGGGATATTTTGACTGTTTGCATTGTCAGCATTCCGTCCATCATTTGTTTGCTGTAACACCAATGTATATATACGGCTGCTGCATTCTTGAAACCCCCATCTGAATTTAATACTGCCCAAAAACATAATATTGGCTTTATATGGACTGCATGGATAGAGGCTATTGAAGATTTCATAGATGCCATAGTTGAAAAAGAGAATACAAATCTTATAAAATATGTGAGGAAGTGAAAGTATAATGACTCTTTATTTACGTGCCTGTCTCCCTCCCCTATCTTCCTGTTTTTGTCTGTCTTTGACTACGTACCGCAGTCAATCTCTGACAAGGACATTGATGCTGTCGCACTCACTGACACATTAGTGAGGTCCATAGTGTGCACTAGCACCAAAAGTGTTCCTCAGATCTGACATTCAGTTTCAATTATCTCTTTCCATCTTTTTCTACTACCCTAATTGTATTTGCTCTTTTAAGTATTCCTTCCCTTTCATAGCTCTTCTTTAGCTCTTTGTATTACTCTCTCATTTTCTTCACTTTAGACTTCACATTATACAATGGTGTCAATCATTTCCATCTTTTTCAGATTTTACTAAAAGGAAAAGAATTGGTAAGAGATAAACTGGAGAATTGAAAGAGCCTCAGAGTGATTGCAAAGGCAGAGACAGGGTACTTTTTTCTCGAGTTGTAATGATCCTGTAAATGTATTACAGCTTGCACAGAGTATTACAGGATCTGTTTTGCATATGTGTCGCTCAGTATTATTTTGTTATTTGGAAGACCCATTCCATTTTGCAGATCATTTTTATTTTTTGTAATTTAAAGAATATGTCAATTTTGCATTTGTTCTACAACAGCCAACAATAATATTCCAGCAGACACCAGGGTCATCTTCATCTATTTCACAACCATTAAGAGGAAGCCATTCAAAAGAAACAAGCTAGTAAGCATGGGGAAGCAGAATATTGTCTGCTCTCAATCTACTACAGAGTGTAGGGGCTCCACTCTGGACACGTTCCTGGCTAGAGCAGTTGCTGCAATCTCCAAAGAAATAGACCTGGTGGAGAGATGCTTGTCCTTAGAAAATAATGTCCAGCGCCCTGCCACAACAGGGGAGGCTGGAGCAAGCCTTTTTAGGGAGGAGGAAGACGGGCTGAACCTGCCCTCTGAGCCCAACAGTGTGACTGTGGATCTGGATTCCCCTCCGAGGAACGATTCTGGTCCTCAGGCGAAGCACAAGAGAAGAGGGGGACGGGCTCAGAATTTCTCTGTTTTGCTCAATACAAACCCTTTAACCGATTTGAGGACATTAGTGTGGATCTGCCTATGATGGGAGGGGGGATGGAGGAGGGGAACATGTGATGGGGAGCTATATTTGCAAAAATTAAATGTTGAGTTGAATCTTCCTCAAGCCCTTTAGGGGAGCTCTTAGACTACATTGATGGGACAATCAAAAATGTAGGTGTCATCCCTAAACGTGCAACACAGAATCTCAATAGGGTATGGGCTGGGGACAATGGCCCTTTTATTGTTTCCTGCTTCATCTGATGCTCTGACTGACAATGTGTTGGCTGAGCTGAGCATTGGTTCTCCCTTGGTCTGTCTACCACTCACCATTCTTCACCTCAGTCATCAGTCACTCCCCCAACCATTGTAGTTGGTGACTGGGTGGAGCTCCTGATAACTACAAATACAAACTTGCATTGTCAGAAGGATCACATAAGAGATCAACCTCAGTAGGTTAGGGGCCAATGGGGGTTTTAGTGTCAATAATCTGCCTTCCTCCTTGTCCTGTTTTCATCGCCTACAGACACCTCTCCCTATGTGGTGACCTTTGCCAACGTGCCTTCCCTTTCCTCTTACAAAGATGAATCAGCATCCCACATTAAGAATAAAGTGGGTCACTGGCTTGTAAGGGATTCCGATTTTAATGTTGCTAACTATGATAACATCTTATTTGCTAGGAGAGTTGTTTGGGCTAGACCTCTCAACAGAAAATGCATGGAGATTGCATAATGATTAACTTCATGTTCCCCATGCTGGCCTGGAAAATTCTGTCTCATGTTCACTCGCACAGTTAACAAAGAAGGAGTAATTTCAGGAAAGGATTGCTGCTTAATGATGTGAAAAAAGGAAGTAATTGCTTTTTTAAAAAAGAACCCTTACCCACCAACCTTGTTGGTGGCATGCTTCATCATGGTGTTCCCACTCAAGGGGGCGAATGCCTTCCAGGTGTGCTTCGATGCCTGAGTTACAGCGGAGCAGGCTTTTTTTGACAGTGTAAAGTGAGCGACAAGTGAAAGTGGTTAAAATTGCCTCTATGACACCTTGAAATGTATTAATGGGGCCATAGGACAAGACTTAAAACAAAGTAGAGGAATGTTCTCTGTGACTTAATTGGTCATAAACATCCATGGAAAGCTCGTGATTAGGACTACATGTTTCAGCCATTCAATGCTAATTAGCAAGGCTTTCTCCTGGACCACTGGAACGATGTGTACACTCGCTATGGTGCACACATTCAGTGAAATGTGAACCGCAAACTTACGGTTCTGCTATCAATGATTTGTTCAGGAAGACTAAATAACACATGAGGTTAAAAATCCTACATTCAGGAAAATTATGCATCCAACAGCAGTAATATAATTATTAGGTTCATCAGGTGTGATAAAACAAGATCCACATGAATTGATCTGCACTTATTTATTCCAACTGTGTCGCCTGATGTGCATTGCGGACAACCATGTTTACTGGTGGCCATCACTGGTTATCCAACATGCGCATGCTTGCAACCACACTTGTGATACTAGATGCGTTGTCTATTCTAAGGCAAAATATGTGTGACTTGCCGAAATTCCCCTGTCAAGGCAGAGAGGTCGAATGATGCAGGCTCTCCAGATTACCGAATTTAAGGAGACAAAATGATCATTAACTTGAGATTGTGGGTAAAAACCAAATTAAAAAACTCAATCTTTTGTTGCAGTGAGATTCAGGCCAAACACAGCAGAGAAAAGGAACTGTCTTCATATCTTACGTAAATTGCAAGTGTGCGATACCCCATGGATTCTGGTGGGGGCGTTGCCTATAGTCAAACCTTAAGAATGAACAAGTTAAGAATAATGGGAAAAGTCCATGTCTGTCAGTAGGCTGGCGTGCTATTAGACAAGTGCCCTACTAACTTCTTCAAGGTCAGCGCCCGCATCTGGCACCTACTTTAGTCCCTGCCCGGGATCCCAAGGATGGTTTGTCTCTAGCACCAGCCATGTTATATTCTCTGGTCCCTGAGGCTGGTTCCGTGTGTGCGTCATCACGTCAAGCATGGTGCCATCAGCACGCTAGCCTCATTCGCGGCAGGGTTAACTCTTACTTACCTGATCTGGCTCTTGTCAAGCTTTATTGAGGCAATGTCTTTTAGCAAATGCACATTTACTGAACTCGAATGGGCCAATCTTTTTCATGTATTTGTACAATTCTATGTTTGTCAAACTTGAGTGGACCAATCAATTTCATGTTTGTCAAACTCAACTGGGAAAAACATTTTAAATGTGTTCTTAAGGAATAATGAGTACCTGCATTACATTCAACAATGTGTTACCCACATTCAAGTATTACCCGAGCGGGTGTCCTCTGGTATTCAAGCATATCATAATTCTCTGTGACATAACGGATATCAGGCATCATGCACACCATTGTGCAGAGTAATAGCCATGGCTATACGTTGTCTAGTACGGATGTCCCCTGGACTTTTCGCATACCAATATTCCAGCGTACATCCCCCGTATTTTGGCCTGCCATTAATCCTGCTGGCATTAAGGGTTGACAATGTGTTCAGGCTCAGAGTATTTAATTTGTACATTATTATCTCTCTTAGAATAAGGGAGGGGTCATTAATTGTTGTATGGCGTTTTAGGATCCGAGTGAGATTTCCCAATTCATGCCCTTATATAGGTACAATTCACATTGCCCTAATATAGGCATAGAAATCATACCCTTATTTAGACATAGCCCATGCAGTCCAAATACAGGCATGGCTACTCCACCCGTACCAAAACATCACAAAGATTTCTTGGAAAATCTGCTTAAGCAGTAAGGGACATTTCCTTGCTTGAATATTGATTTGTCCAAGAACTCATGTACTTTACAAAGAACTCCTATTCCTTTGGGGTTCTTTACTAACGTTATTATGCCTGATTTTATGTCAAACTAGGCACCTTCGAGGTATAAATATGCCTTCACTTGCCCTAGCAAGACACAGTGGTTAGGAGCAGTTCGACTATCTAATTGCCCGATGCAGCTCGATACAGCAAGTGCCAAAGGTAGCCGACCCTCCAGCTGACGCACTGATCAAGAGGATGCCTTTCTCTTGCCGAGAATCCAGCTCTGGTGTTTCCAAGCTCCCCTTGCAGGGTGTTGGGAAATCGAGTCCAGAGACAGAGATACCAAACCTCCTTCATTCTGAACTAAAGTTATGGAGCTAATTAGAACCTAGGAGAAGGATCTTGGATAGATTCTTGGCAAAGAAAAGCAAACTTATGCTGCACAATACTTACTCCCTCCCGCGTACTAGACTTAGGTTAGGTACATTGGGGTAGGCGTATTTCAGAAGCACCAGTTGAATATCTTAGTCATTGTTATTTATGTATGTATTTTTATGGCTTAGAAACCATACAATGCTTTTACAGTATTATTTCATAATACTATTCTCGCTGTACGCATTACACTTTACAGCCTGCATTACGATTGTAGCAGTTCATTTCCTTAGCATGAGAAAGAAGACTGTTCAATAAATCTTATATTGAAAATGCCTGTCTCTCTATTTCTCTTCACCTCTGTTGAAACGAAGCATGCACGATTGACTAGGTAAAATACTTATCTATTGTTTCCGCGACTCTAGAGTCACGTTTCTTATTCTTGGGAAACAAAGTTGTCATGTTTATGCGGATGTCAGAAACGAATCCCTTCTTGTGAAATTGAGAAAGTTTCTAGTGACCTCTGAGCTAGCTGGCACTCACTATTAAGTTTAATATATTCGATGGAGACCTAGTTGACCTCAAACCTACGTCTAAACTATAGGATGTGTTATTCCAATGCACAGAGCCTATTGGGAACATAGGAACTACACTACATGGCGCCCAACGTTTGGTAAGGCGCTAATATAATGCTAGATACTAAAGTAACTAAGTCATGCTTTTCTTAGAGACCCCTTTTCCGGTAAATACTCCAATAGACGTCTGGAGTGGGTAAAGGGATAACATTTCCACCATAACTGAGTAGGGCGAGAATCCTATGTATTAGTTTTTGTGGTTTGTTCAACGTTTAAGTATACAGTAATCCAAAAAATTGTGCACCTTATCTTTGTTTCCTTGAAACTTGCTCTGCAACTTTTTATTAAACAATGTTGAATAACGACAACAACGCAACCGGTGGAGTGCAGTAGCTGCAGCCCAACCAGGCTTAGACGTTACGGATTTCCAAGAGACCGATGCGGATGGTATAATCATCCCAGAAAATTTAAGGAAAACCATCACTATAAAACTTATAACAAATGGCCTAACATCAAGAGGTGGTAGGGTGATCTTTATCATAGAGACACATGAATATCGGCAGACAGAGGTATCCCATTCATGGATTATCTTCCCTGAAGCTAATCCAGTAACACATGTGTTTCACTTCCACAAAGAAGAAGAACATCCAACGGAATACACTCCTTTGGAGGATGTTGAAATTCCACTAACATTTCAAGAGCATGCGATCTGGTTTAAAGGCGCCCTAGAACATCAAAATCACTTTACAAGGCTCGGTCCACTAGATAGACCAGGAGCAACATGGCCAGTTTTAGCGATCTATACACCACATCCCGCCATTGAAGAAATGACAGATGCGGAACTAATAGTTCAACTGAAACAACTAATCAAAATCCATAGACATTTGGTTAAATATGTCATGCGGACTCTAACAGTCCAACCTCCAATAAGGATTCCACAGCACACCCCTTACCAGGGGAAAACAAATACAATTACACCACAGACTATACAATCAGTCATTGGTAAATTACCCGTAAAACGGGAACAAATTCTATTCTGGATAGCTCAAAAATTTACGCAACTCGAGGCAGTAGCTCCTGATACTACTACACATGAGAAACACAGGATTTTAACAATCTGTTTACCAATGGGGATCGCACCACACCTGGAGGACTGTGACACTTGGGGTACAGTCTTTGCTGCAATCTACACAAAAACACATGTTTTTTTGTCCATAGCGGTAATACCAGACATCTTGAAACAGATTCAAAATTAATACGGGGCAGAGCCTGCTTTGAATCTGGGTATGAAACTACTGAAAGATTTCAAACAGGTCTCAACAATAATATTAGCTAATATTAAAGGTGAGGCAGCATCTGTGGAGATCTGCCAAAAGTTAAGAGAATTTGATGTAACTGAGCACCCATATGAACCGGCCAGAATAATTGAAAAATCCTATGAAGAACTAGGTAGAGAGTCGAGACATTTTGGGTGAGAAACCAGTTAAACTCCAACTAACTGAAAGTCCTGAAAAGGTCTTTATTAAAAACACTCTTACTCCTTCAAAGAAGAAGTGGGAGAACACTAAACAAACTACTAAATATAAGCGTTCTCAATCCAGAGTAAGGTCTCCTCAAAAGGAGACCTCGGTAAAGAGGTATAACCTCAGGAACAGGGATATTTTGAGAAAACCTGATAGATATCAAGATAATGATACATGTTCCTCTCGTACCTTTCAGACTTCCTCACAGAAATCTGAAAGAAGAGGAAGGTCAGAACAAATGGAAGAATGCGTGAAGTCCAAAGACGATCAACACGTTACAAAAAATAAGAAAACTCAATTCACCAAAAAGAAGGTAGCAGGTCTAAAAATCAGACATGCTGAGGATCTTGAGGACACAACTCAAGAATGGGGAGTGGACTCAAACAATGTTGCACAGCGCAGGAGAAGTAACCATAGCTCGCAAGATCTTGAAGGATCATCTGGAGACAGTGGACTTAAATGAGTACATCCAAGTTGAAACTGCTGATACCAGGGTTAGTGTACCACATAAGTTATATGAAGTAACACTCCGGATGGAGGGGGATATAACTAAAAAAATAAGAGCACTCTTTGGGAGAAGCTCTCTAAGGGTTATGACATTGAAAAAGACTGGCCACCTGAATTTGTCAGGGAGTGCTCACATGGCAAATACATCATTATGCCAGCCTTCTCCAATCACATTCCAATTCATTTAAAATACACCTATGCCAGAAAATGGACTGTAGCCCGGCTCCAGCATTATATAAAAATCATGTAGGATGGGATGAGGAATCTCCTCACCATAAAATCCAGTTAAAAACTCAACCAACTGCACAAAGGCAGTACCCAGTTAAGCAAGAAGGTTAAAAAACAGGTCAGGGAGATCTTAGATCAACTTGAATACCAGGGGGTGATTGAAACATGCACCTCGTCAATGAACAATCCTTTGTTTCCTGTATCTAAACCAGACAATACATATTGTCTAGTTTTGGATTACAGACATTTAAACTCTTGTTGCAAAACCTTTGCAGTACAAAATGCACACAGTGCAGCACTAATAAATAACATTGTGCATAAAAAAATAACAACATTAGATATTTCGAATGGTTTTCTGTCAAAACATCCCATCAGAAAGTAGGTATTTGACCGCATTCTCAATTATGGGGACACAGGGTCAATTCTGTCGTCTCCCCCAGGGATTTAAGAATTGTCCAGGGTTTTTTTCAGCCAGAGTAACAGAGTTACTACAAACCTATGAAGATGAATCATTATCATATGTCGATGACATCTATCTAACAGACGATGACTTGGACAGACACTTGAACAGATAGAATACCATAATACTTGGCTTCGCATCTGAAGGGTATAAATTCAATTTTAAGAAATCACTAATTGCCCACCTCAACATCCTTTTTCTGGGATACGAGTTATCAAGTGAAGGCAAAAGCCAGGCAGCTAACTTCTTTGAAAAGTGTGCGCTGCTCCAACCTCCAAAACGCTGAAAAACTTACAGTAATTTCTAGGATTCCTGAATTTTGGAAGAACTTACATTCTAAACTACGCTGAAACGGTTAAAACTCTCTACGAACTAATCAAACCTGATTTTAAAACAATTAATTGTACTAAAAAATAAACAGAAATTTTGTGTTCCGTGCAAACAGACATTTTAGCAACAACACATTTACAAAGTGCGTAAATATATGCAACCTTGTAATCCGAATCATTCCAGGAAGATGCAGATTCACGTACTTCACCTTTAAAGAAGGAGAAAAAGTACCAATAGCTTATAAATCACACTTGTACACACAAGCTGAAATGAAATTCGCTACTACAGAAAAAAAATCTGACAGCGATTCAAACTGCTGTAGCAAAAGAGAGAGCCCTCGCACAGGGTAAGCGCATAATGGTTGTTACTCCTGTACCTGCTCTAGAAGCAGTGACAAGAGCGAGCATTCCAAATGCAAAGGCTTTACATCCAAGATGGATACAATTGGTTAATTCTCTTGCTGCAACAGAAGTTGAATACGTTTTTGACTCCTATTTGAAAACACAATAATTTCTACAATACGTACAAGAATGTCCTCTGCTCACTGAGATTCTGCCTCTAGAACAGAATGAATGTATAATTTATACAGATGGGTCAGCACAGCTCTCAATTGGGGATAAACAAGCTTATAGTGCTGCGTGCGCGATTGTTAACGGTCGCTGGCGCGATGGTAAATTATGACCTATGATCACAAAAACACAATCTCTCGGAGATTGTACAGCTCAGCGAGCTGATCTACAAGCATTTTAAGATGGCGCTTGAAAATACAGATCGCGAATTCCCCACACTCATAGTGTGCGATTCTTATTACTGCGTTCAATCTTACAATGAATACTTGCGGAACTGGATTCAAAATGGGTTCAAAGATGCAAAAGGTGGCACAATCAAGCATAAATTGCTTTGCGAACAAGTAGTTCAGCTACAAAAAGAACTACAAAAAACTCATGTGATCCATACACTGTCATCAACGTGATGGCTTTCACGTTCCAGGGATTTCATTGGATGAAGAAGCCGCGAAGGCAGCTGTGCTAACGGCTTCCCTAGCTACAATCACTCGTTCAAAAATGAAAATGGATGGCGAAATAATGCTAGTTGTCAATGTCACAAGCAAAGGCAGCGGTGCAGCGTTACCTCTAAAATATCCACTTGAATATTAATACTTAATTGATGCCAACTCTGTTCCTTTTGCTCAAATTTCTGGAGTGGGGAATAGAGTAATTCCAAACAGGAAACGTAGAGTAGCTTTGATACACGAAGCATATTTTGGAGAGGGTCTGAGGCATCAAGGGATCTCTAAATCTATACTAGAATTAAAGGAGACAAACTGGTGGCCAGGGATGAATGCTCACATTCACGAATTTGCAATAAATTGCCATGACTGCAACAGAGATCGCAGCACAGAACGAAGTCAGATACCTGAATACAGTGTAGCCAGCCCAGTACAGACTCCATTGTTAGACAGCATTAGGCTATCTACACGCAAACGTCCCTATGGACAAATGCATTCCCACAAATATTAAGCTCGAGATTCATTTGGATGTGGCCTCAGTGTTAGTCTGACGCTCTAACTGTTATAAAAGATTTGTGAGTCTTTATCGGCACATACGCAGTCGGCCGCTACATTCTGTCCAGGGTCCTACGTTTAGCTCAAAAGCTTACAAGGAGGCCATGGACATTCTGGCCGTTGCATTGCGGTATTCTAGTCCATTCCATCCTGAGGGAAATTCGGTTGTGGAGAGAAAAAACCAGGACATAAAGCAATCTATAACAGCTAGGGTGTTTGGCTTGGGTGACGGGTGGGTCAAACATCTAATAAGTGTCCAGCGTAGTCTTAATAATCTGCCAAGAAGTTCTTTGGGTGGAATCACTCCATATGAAATCCTTTTTATAACTGGAATGATTGTCCTGGACCTTGATCGTCACACTTCAGTGGTAGAACAGAAACCTTTTGATATCAAAGAACATTTGGCTGTTTTTCAGGACTTAAATGAAACAAGGAGAAGTCAAAGAAACACATTGCAGAAGCCACTAAAGGAGAACCACCCGTCCCAGCAAGGCCTGCCTTGAGTCCAAAGATTGGGGATCCAGGCAGAGTAAAGATCGCTGAGAAGAAGGAATTTGGGCCTTCTTACAGACAACCAGTACCTGTGCTAGCAATCCACGGATCAAGAATAGTGTTACTGCTGCCTCTTGCTGAAAGAAAGGAGAACAGGTTCATATCTATCGACCTGGTAAAACCACATCATGTGGCCAACCATAAGTAGTGGGCCAAGTGGACTCCAAAGATGTAGCAGATGACCAAATCTGGCTACTATCCAAGAGGTTCAAAACTGAGAGACTCATCACCTTTGAGGAATCTGCAAAAGAAGGACTAACCAACAAAGCCATGGGCCTTGTGCCTCTTGAGACCCAATTATAGGTCGTCAAGAAACACATGTCTACAATGATATAGCATCCGACTATACTAATATGACAGGGGATCAGGTAGCTCCAGCGATTTCAAGTAATCCTGATGCAATACCTACAATTGACAGGACTGCTTCTGGCTATTTCATTAACTTTGATACTTTTTCCAAGGATCCCAGTGAACCTGAAACAACGCCACTAAAAAAGAACATTTTAAGAACAAGCAACAGAACTTTTTCATCAACTGGAAAAGACTTATCTGGTTTCACCATCGATTGAAATTTGAATTGTGTTGGGTGTACTTTTTCTTCTACTTTTGTTGACTCTTGTACTAACTTTGGGAATGCTGTTAAATGGAAGATATAGTAGACAGGACACAGCAAGTAAGAACATCAACTTGCTCCTCAAGCCACACAAATCATCCCATCTTCAACAATGAGACTTGTCATTGGTGAACATCACAGCAGTTCCTATACCTGGTGGTATAGCTTGGGACAGAACTGATTATGACATGTTTGGTCCAGCAGAGCTGTTGAAGATTCCACACCAATTCAAGGTTTCCTTGAGTGACTTTGTTTCATCTAGTGCCTTTTCTGTTTATTGGGACTTTGAGACTGTTAATAATATGATGTCAGAATTAGAAATGTCTGCAAAATTTACAAATCATAAATACTTAGAAGATTCATCAGATATGAACAAATGTATTGTTATTATCACTATCGTCATCACTTCTTGCATAGATCTGCAAACCCTAGAAATGTACTAACTCATAATCAATGGGAACATTGTCCAACGCCACCATATTTCGATACTTTTCAGATTTTAATGTCTCAAACCCAGAATATTTTTACTTTAAAAATGTTAATAAGACAGGACTGAAAAGTATGTTGACTCATACTAAGCAAATTTTCTCTGCGCTCTTTTATGCTCAGCTGTCTACACTAGGTTTTGGAAAGACAACATTGAGACAAAAACTGTTTGGGGCACGGAAGACTGGCAGGTGCAGGGATTAGAAGCCTTATTTAGAGCCTGCATCATCCCTGAACAAATATTGTTTTTAAACGACACTGTTCAACAGACATCTTGTCTTGCCTCGCTAAGATAAAAGATTTAAACAAACCGTCCATACCTACATCTACACCTTCACCAGATAGTAAGAACACTACAGAGGGGGTGGTTGACGTAAAAACTATTTTAATACAAAACAGAACTAATCCTGATTAGAAAAAATGTTTAATCTGGCCCACAGACACAAATAATTGTCAAGATAGATTCCTGAATAAAACACAAGGGTTTACACTCACTAGGCCAGATCCAAGATATGTCCAGAGACAACATCCAGGGATAGTAACATCATACAGTGTAGGAAAACAGTGCCTTGAGTGGCTACAAAAATCTACACTCAAGGAAGTAAAACAACACTTATATTTACTTAAAGATGGCATTGATTTAAGGGACTTCTTGCAAGGACCTGCAAAACTGTGTCATAAACGTTTTATATACGCTGGTATATGCCATTTAAAATGAAGCTTGGAAAGCCATGCAAGCAGAGACTGCAGAACAAATACAAGACATTGATCATATTAATTTAGAGAAATCACTCTCTGTAGTTGACAATGGGTTAACAACTCTGTCATCCATCCAGGCATCCAGAATTTATTCTCTGGACAGCATAGTATCCTTTGCCATTGACATAATAGTACAAGACTTGGTCATGTTAGAACATGCTCAGTCACAATTACGCTCTATAATGCTTTTGGGCTAGACTTTACAAAATCTTTGTTCTGGTGATGTGCCATGGTGTCTAATCAACACAACATCATTGTTTTCTGAATTTAACCTTACAGATAAACAAATCACTTTGGCACAAAGAGGAGCAGACTATACGGTGCTGAGCATTGAAAGACTGGAAAGATTACCATTAACTGTTTCTGAGAAACCAGCAACAGAATGGATAATAAACGGAACAATCACTCTGCCTGTCACAATTTTCCATTTTCAGTATTGGTAGAAACATATATCAGCAGGCGTATATGAAAGGTTGGGTAAAGAATACATCAAGTCAACCTGGGATTTACCATATACACACAGATGTTGGAGTGGGGGAAAAGAAGTATTTCTTAGTGGTGCACACTGCACAAACGCACTCAGCTGTACACTTTTATGCCAGGGTATTAACATACAAGGGTACCTGCGATGGTTCATCGACCAACTTATCCTGACACCTGCAAGGATCTCCAGCTGCTGTGATAGATCCAATTTTTAGGCAGCTTTCTAATGGAAGCTATATTATGTTGAATGATCACAGCTGCTGTGGCATGTTGCCTGGAATAGCCTATCTCATAACTGTGTCAGACAGGGTCACTTGCTGTATGCAAGTATTGTTCCCTAAAACCAAGTTAGATGGGGAGTCGCCATTATGGCCTTCACTGAACATCTCTTCTATATGAATTGATACTTTAAGCAGAATGAAAGCCATTCTTTTACAAATAACTGTGCCACTGACCTCGTCCAAAGAGACGTATGAACTGCAAGTTGCAAGGACTTCTGCAGAGATACATGCCCTTTTATCCACAAACTGCCCAATACAGTTCTCAGAAATGTTAGGTCGTATCTTAAACATGTCTGATACCAGAGGTATTGAACATGTATTTAAGACAGTTTTTTTGGGACTGTTAGCACCTTTTGAAGAAGTCCTAGGCATATTTCCAAACTTCGTGCACTGTGTGTTCGGCGGACTACCTCTCATTTTGGGACTTGTAGCAGGAATAATATTTTTGTTCCTCCTGCTCTGATATGGCAAGTCAAGTCACCATCGACAACCAGATTACCCCAGAGAACACTCTCCTGGCAATGAAGTGTCGTGAGCACATGATATAGATTCTGGGCTTGGCTCACTTAAGAGATCTGAATGCTACATGGTTTCTATCATTCCGACCAATCTTGCAAGATTGCATCTTACCTGTTCTAAGATGCCTGCTAAGCGGAGAAGAATGCGTGCTAGACATCTGTCTGACACTCTCATCAGTCCTGCCAACGGATGTTGATACTTTGCTTGGACCAGTAAAGGCTCATGCACTGTGTTGTCCCCAACTGCTACCAATTCTGATGACGGCGTTCGTTGAGATCTCACAGACGCAACATGCTGACGGTGAGATACTTGATACGACAGGCACCCAGGTACCATCTACTTTGAACATTGCTAATGCGACTATCGCTGACTGCAATGCTTCTCATCTCTGTGCAATGGATCTGCTTAACGAGGTAGTCAAACTTTCACTTACTGTAGTAGAAGAATTCTTTACCAGCTTAGAAGATTTGATGTTTTCTCCAAACAATGCGACTGACTTTTGAAGTTGGCACACTGTGTCCTGAGGGACTCTGGATTCGACCTTCATTTTTCAAAACAAGATTCTAACTTTGAATACTTCCAAGAGACAATATTTGACCTTGTCCACAACCAAACAATTTATATATTCTGTCATGGAATGGTCTCGACTTTTCTTCTGTATTTAAGAGCCATTTCATAAAATGTATTTTCATGATTCATTCAGATAGCGTTTTTTAAATGTCATCTATATGCTTTGAATGAAACATTGCTTTTAAATGCATACAGCCCAATTGCTGTAATCGTGTACAACCATTGCAAATGAATTTTTATGGATTTTGGGTGGGGTTTTAACACATCATGTTTTAGATATGTGTTATGTGCTTAGAACTTAGTAATGTTGTACATAATAAAGTGGAGTGGGTGTTTTCTGGCGTTTAAGTATCCGAGTGAGATTTCCCAATTCATGACCTTATGTAGGTACAATTCACATTGCCCTAATATAGGCAAATAAATGATACCCTTATTTAGACATAGCCTATGCAGTTCAAATTAGGGCTGGGTGTAGCTTGTGAAGGAGCGCTTCGCGAAGCTACGCAAAGTGCACTTCGCACTACACGAGCTACGCTTAACACTACGCAAACTGCGTAGTAGCATGTTCGCACTGTGCAAGATGCCGTTTTCAATGATTGCAAATTGCAGACAAGCATCCGGCACTGTGCAATCATTGAAAACGGCATCTTGCACAGTGCAAGCTGTAGTTTTTTGCTGCTCGTCCTTGAGCGGCAGCTTTCTCAATGCGGACTGGTAGTTTCTCATCGCGAGCGGTCGCGACCACTCGCAATGAGAAACCAGACCTCTCCGCATTGAGAATCTCGCAGAGAGGTTTATTTTCCATGATTGTCAACTTGATGTTGCTGATCGCGAACGGGGAAAAAGTCTTGCCAGGATGTCATTTTGCTTGCTCGCGGTCACCAACTTGACGATGAGGACCGCGAGCAAGCAAAAAATGACTGCTGCACTAAGCTATGCTGCGCTACGCGTGTTCGCACTGTGCTACGTGCAGTTCGCGTAGTGCGAAGTTGGGCAAACTTTGCAAAGTACGCGAGCGTAGCGTAGTGCTTTGCCCAGGCCTAGTCCAAATACAGGCATGGCTACTTCCACACGTACCAAAACGTCACAACGATTTCTTGGAAAATTGGCTCAAGCAGTAAGGAACCTTCCCTTGCTTGAATATTGATTTGTCCAAGAATTCATGTACTTTTCAAAGAACTACTATTCCCTTGGGGTTCTTTACTGACGTTATTATGTCCGACTTTACGTCATACTAGGCACCTTCAAGGTATAAATATGCCTTCACTTGCCCTAGTAAGACACGGTTGTTTGGAGCAGTTCGACTATCTATTTGCCCGACGCAGCTCACTACAGCAAGTGCCGAAGGAAGCCGACCCTCCATCTGACGCACTGATCAAGAGGCAGCCTTTCTCTTGCTGAGAATCCAGCTCCAGTGTTTCCAAGTTCCCCTTGCGGGATGTTGCGAAATCGAGTCCCGAGACAGAGATACCAGACCTCCTTCATTCTGAACTAAAGGTATGGACCTGATTAGAACCTAAGAGAAATCTTGGCTATATTCTTGGCAAAGAAAACCATACCTATACTACACAATACTTACTCCCTCCCGCGTACTAGACTTAGGTTAGGTACATTGGGGTAGGCGTATTTTAGAAGCACCAGTTGAGTATCTTAGTCATTGTTATTTAAGTATGTATTTTTATGGCTTAGAAACCATACAGGTCTTTTACAGTATTATTTCATTATACTATTCTTCCTGTACGCATTATACTTTACAGCCTGCATTACGATTTTAGCAGTTCATTTCCTTAGCATGAGAAAAAAGACTATTCAATAAATCTTTTATTGAAAACGCCTGTCTCTCTATTTCTCTGCACCTCTGTTAAAACAAAGCATGCACGATTGACTGAGTAAAATACTTATCTATTGTTTCCGCGACTCTAGAGATACATTTCTTATTCTTCCTAAACAAAGTTGTCATGTTTATGCGGTTGTCAAAAACAAATCCCTTCTTGTGAATTCGAGAACGTTTCTAGTGACCTCTGAGCTAGCTGGCACTCACTATTAAGTTTAATATATTTGATAGAGACCTAGTACACCTCAGTCCTACTGCAGATCCCTAGCCAAACATGCAGATGATGTTTGGTTATTACTAGAAGAGCAGGAGTGGGATGTCCTGTTTTTAACAGAAACTTAGATCAAGGAGGATAACTTGACCTCTATTGCACTAGCAGTCCCTCCAGGATTTAAAATATGTCTTGCCAACCACCCTGGGACAAAAAGAGGCGGTGGTGTAGCTATTATCTTTAAAGAGCAGCTAATATTAACATCCTCGGCCTCCACTACTATTCAGGGAATCAAAGGCCTTCACTTCTGCTTTCAGGTTACCCTCAGCTATCGCTAGCAGGATTGGTGATATATCGCCCTCCGGGCGGCGTAGACCCCAACCTACTCACCCTACTAGACACGATTGTTCAGAGCTCTCTCCTCCACCCCCAATTCATTATGGTAGGAGACTTCAACATCCACATGGATAAACCCGACTGTGCCGTGGCAGAGTTGCTCAGAGCAACGTTAAATACGGCCAGTCTTAAACTGATCAATGAGGGCCCTACACATACAGGGGGCCACACGATCGATCTCATTTTCTCTAATATCAAGAATGTGCTGCCTGAGGCACCACTCCCTCTGACATGGTCAGACCACTCATTGGTCCCATTTAAACTGAACATGGTTTATGACATTCCAGCTTTAAGTAAATGTTATTTCCTGAAGAGACAATGGAAAAGGCTGACCCCTGATACTATGGGCCCTGTCTTGGCACAAACTACCCCATCTTTGACCAACAATGCCAATATAGATGCACAGCTCCTCAATGAGTGGGTCGGAAAGATGGTCTCTTCCATTGCTCCGGCCTCATGAGCATTATCAAAGAGAGACTCCCCCTCAGCTCCCTGGTTCTCGCAGGACCTGAGGAAAGAGAAAGCAGCTTGCAAAAAGCTGGAAAGACTATGGAGAGCAAACTACGGCCTGGAAGAAAGAACTATATATAAGGAAGCTTCCAAAAAACTACGGAAAGCAATTAGAAAAAGTAAAAAACAATTTTATGCGGACTCTATTCTACAGGCAGAACAGTCAAGCAAACAGATTTTCAAGGTAGTACAGTCGTTTTTTAAACCCAAGTGCATTGAGAGGGAGGTTTCGCCGACATCTACTCTATGCAAGCAAATCTTCGAGTTCTTTGACCAAAAGATCAAAAAGGTGTATGAATCTTTTGGACCAGAAATAAAAACGTTGAAACAGGACCTCGCGATTAAAGACGAGCCAGGTGAGACCTTCACCCAGTTCATGAATATTTCCCTGAGCGAGGTAAGACAAGAACTTATCCGATGCAAATCCGGATCCCTAGACGGCCCATGCCCAGCTAAATTATGGAGCTCTCTAGCTGAGTTTGTAGCCCCCACACTACAACACATTTGGAACTCATCCATCACTTCGGGTATATTCCTGGACGTCTGGAAACATGCTATTCTCCTCCCACTAAGAAAAAACCCAATGGGGATCCAGAAGACCTTATTAATCTCCGTCCAATATCACTGTTAGCCGCCCCGGGGAAAATGTTGGAGAAAGTCATACAGCGCCAAATGAGCAAATTTGTAGAAGTAAATAAGGTACTACATGAGACACAGTCAGGCTTCCGACCCGGCTTTAGTACGGAAACAGCGCTTATTGAGGTAGCCGAGTCAGTAAGGTGGTCGATGGATGTAGGTAACTTAGCAATGCTGGTACTCCTGGATCTGTCGGCCGCCTTCGACACGGTGGACCATGCCAGACTACTCAGCCGCTTGGCCGAGATAGGTATCCAGGATAAGGCACTGGGATGGATACACTCCTATCTGTCCCAGAGAACTCAAAAGGTGGCACTAGGGACGGTCTCTTCAGCACCCAAGGTCCTCAGCTGCGGAGTTCCACAAGGGTCGGCTCTCAGCCCCCTTTTGTTCAAAATCTACCTCGCTCCTCTCTTTACGTTGATTGCCAACTGGGGTGTCAAGGCAATTTCCTATGCCGACGACACACAGTTGGTATTTCCGTACTCAGAGATGACGCAGGAGTCCTTTTCGAACTTCAAAGGCTGTCTCCAAGACATAGCCCATTGGATGAACACGAATAAATTAAAATTAAACGCCAATAAGACCGAAGTAATCTTCTTTGGCAGAGGCCCCACCCCGCCTGAGAACTTTGGTGGCCGACGGAGATGGGCTTAGCCCCCTCACCCAGCCGCATGGCAAAAAATCTTGGAGTGAGGTGGGACGATAGCATGTCCTTTACCTCCCACATCCAACAAGTCGCCGGCTGCTGCTTGAGCAAACTGAGAAATCTCCGTAAAATCCTGAGACTCCTCCCGGAGAGCTGCCGGAAAACGGTTATCCATGCCACGGTTACATCACGGCTGGATTACGCCAACGGACTCTACCTAGGCCTACCAAAATACCTGACGCAAAAACTTCAGGTAGTTCAAAATGCGGCTGCGAGACTGCTACTGCGAATTCCTCTCAAGCAGTCAGTCTCTCCGCATCTTCGATCACTGCACTGGCTGCCAGTTGCCAGCAGAATAAAATTGAAAGCACTTACGCTGGCATTCAGATCCCTGCATGGCTCCTGCCCAGAGTACTTGAAAAACCGCCTCCCGAGATACTCCCAAACCCGTGCACTGCAGTCCAATTGCCGCGTTCAACTGGCCGTCCCGCGTACGAAAAAGGCTCGACTAGGCGGTCGGACTTTTTTGGCAAACGTTACCTCTCTATGGAACACTTTACCACAAGAAATCCAGCAGGCCCCTTCTGAACCTTGCTTTAAGAAGCTGCTGAAAATGTGGCTCTTCACCCAACCCCGCTAGCTCTCCTACTTTTTAGCCTCCAGGTCAACTGTGTTCTCCTAGCGCCGGGACACTTCCTAGCGAGGTAGCTGTTCGCGCTTTATAAAATGCAGTAATATTATTATTATTATTATTAAACTATAGGATATATTATTCCAATGCGCAGAGCCTATTGAGAACATAGGAACTACACTACATAATGTGTGCAAGATCTGAAACCCATTATGTTTCTGATAGTTTTAATGCACCCAACACCCATTGTGAAAGGTTGGTCCTAGTATAGTTCTGTACGGTTGTGTATAGATGGTCACCCAAAGGGAATCTCACCTCCCTTGTTTCACCACTGTATTAGTGTGTTCCAGGGAATATTGTCATTGAGACCTTGTTTATGGGTAGAAAGTCTATATACAAATCTCCGTTCGTTCTCTAATAGGAATTTCTGTGTGTTCCCTCTGGTTTGTATTTGTTCAATGATTACCACCTGAGGTCATTAGTGGTGTTCCGTATCTGTAAAAATTGTTCGGTCATTTTTGGTGTGTTTTGCTTACACCTGATGTTGCTATGGTGCTCGCAGATACGTTGTTTCACCTTTTGACTAATCATTCATATTTACCTTAGGCCACAGGAGCACGTTATTAAGTAAACCACATTAGCAGAGCTGCAGTTTGTATGCTCTTGTAGGACCCAGGTGTTATTGGGTTCTGGATCTAGACCTTTTTTTTGGAGCAGTCAATTTCAACGTCAACGCACACCCTGGAGGCATTTGGCCCCTCAGGTGGGAACCCTATGTTTAAGCATGCTACCAACTAGGTTAGTGCGTGAGTATTCTTTTTAAATAAAGACTTGCTTCCCTTTTTTCACCACATTAAGCAGTAATCCTTTCCTGGAATTACTTCTTCTTTGCTGACTATCTTAATCTAAAAGGGGACCAGGAGTAGTTCTGTCATACCCTTTCTCTCTTTGTGTGTTGTGATCATGTTCACCACCAACACTTAACGTGAGGTCAAGTTCATGTGCTATACCTGGGCTTCTTTTACAGACAACTCCAAGTCCCAAAGCACATGTACCATGTCTCAAGCCATTTCTATGCTAACCCATCCCATTGCCATCTCCAATTGTTTAACAGTATTACCTGAGCTGAATTAACTAGATCAACAAGTGCGGAGGGTAACCAGCTAAGAATCACATTAGCCCATCCCAGCTAACCCTGGGCATTAAAATCCACTCCGCTTGTAGAGTTTGCAGATTTTTTGCAATGTAGAACGCTGAGTTACTGAAAGATCTGCGCTCCGCAGCAGAGCAGAGGTTTTTCTTGTTTGCGCTTTCAAAATGCATTTTCACGCATGCAGTAGCGACTTACCGGGATCCCTGCATTCGCCAATGATATTTCCTATCCTTTTGTGTGCACCACGAGATTTTGGTTGCCAGTCGCGCGATCCCACGAGAGTGTGCGATTGCGACCACATCTACCAGACGCACCAGTGGACATCCGGCGGAAGTTCGACGAAGCTAGCTATTCCGAACATGCAGAAATTGCAATCTGGAGAAGAATATCTCTCGAGCAGCATAAAACCTTCTTGAAAATGATGATTTAGATGAAAACAACTCCTCAGATTGACATTTGGCTATACTTTTTGTGCAAGGAGTCCTTTTTCTTTTTTTATTTATTTTTTAAGGGGAAGGAAGTGCCCTAGAGTCTCTAACTTCCTGTTCCTTTCCAGCAGGCTCCTGCCAGTGCTTTGTCCATGTCTGGTTCACTTTTTATTAGGATTTGGAGATGGAAGGATCATTCTCTGTGTCTGCTGCATCATATATCAAAGGATTTGAGTACTTTTGGATTTGCGATTTTACTAGTAAATTGGAGAATTGGTGTTTGTTTGATTGGGGCAATGCAAGTTGCAACTACAATTTTTTGTACTTTTCATCAGTTTTTTAAAATTTATAGTGGGTAACCAGTAGGGCCAGGGCTACTCATGAGTACATGAAACAACTGGTTCTTTGTGTCTGTTGAATTTAAACACCATTTAGGTCATGGATTGCATTGGATTGAAGTGTAAAATGTGTTTTTGGGGGTATTTCACTTTTTTGGTGTGTGTTAAATAAATGCCTTTGTTAGATGTGTGTGTGTGGTGTGGTTGTTGTTGTGTAACTTGCAAACCTTGTTTAGCCCTGTGGATTTTTGTTTATGCATTTTTGCATTAAAGCGGTTTTGTCTAGCATTTCTCCTTTGCCTGGCCATTATAAGCCTTCTTGACTTCATTGTTTTCCAGGCTGATGGCCATTTTGTGGTGGTAGTTTAGTAGTGTGCTGCTTTTGCCATACATAGGCCTGCAATGTCTTCCAGATTCCAAGCAAGGAAAAGGAGGGTGTGTCCATTAAATTCTTCTTCAAGCCCCCCCTCTGATGATCTAGATGACACTTGGAAGCCGCCAGCTCAATCTGAGAGTGAGGTACACCACGAGACAGGGCTAGGGCAAAGAAAGGTTCCAGAAAGCCTTAGAGGTATGGATGGTAGATGTAGAAGCGGAGGATGATGACGAGCCAGTCATCATGAACATCATTCCCGCCCCAGTGGAGATGGTGACCAATATTATTACCTCAACCCAAGTTACTGTGAGGGATGTGGCACGGATACCACCAACACAGGTCACACCAACATGGCCTCCAGCTTCCATATTTGCATTTGCAAAGACCCAGCAGGGACCTGCGTCCAGCATGAACACCACCTCAGTAGGTAGTGTTACTGCAACTGCACAGAGTCAAATTCCAGGCACACCCCCTAGTTCATCAGGCATTGCAAGTGGCTCCTCCAGCAGCGCAAGAAAGTTCACCTCCCCAGTTTGGGACTTCTTTTCGGTTAGCAGTAAGGAGGAGAACATTGCTATATGCTATATTTGTTGACATGGTGTTAGTTGGGGAAAGCTTGGCACAAACTATGGTACCAAAGGCTAAACAACTCATCTAAAAAACACCCTTTGATCCAGCAGGGGGCACACCTTAGCGTAAAAAAACTGAACCTATTGCTGTTGGTAGGGATCAAGAAGGAGAAGAAGATATGATCGGGGTGGAAGGTTACCAAGAGGTGGAAGTTTTCTCTGGTACACAAAGTAGCCCTGATCCCAGCAGTGCAGTGGTACCGCCCACATCCTCATCAGCCTCAGCAACATCTCAGTGGCACCGTACTAAGAGTCAGGCTGAGACACCAAGGCAACAGAGTACCGCAATGAATAAAAGTGCATTGTTGAGCCTAACTGGTGTCAAGAAGTCACTTGTAACAGCGGCACAGAAAAGGAAAAAATCCAGCCTACTATTGTCAGCATCTTTAGGTCGGAGGGGCAGTACGAATGGGACCACCCAACGGCACGTTTGTACAATTCGAAGCTGGCAAAAATATTAGCACTGGAACTTCTTCCTTTTCTTTTGTAGAAAGGGTGGGTTTTCTGGAATTTGTGACTGCCATCTGCCGAAAATGGAGGGTTCCGAGACGATTTTGTTTCGCCAGAGTTGCTGTTCCAGCACTACATCATGATGTGCTGGAATTGCTTGGGCAAGCTTTGCAGCAGAGTGCTGTTCACAATATCCACCTGAAAACAGACATGTGGACCAATTGCCAAGCCACTGATTACATGTGCCTCATTGCACACTGGACCTCTTTTGTGGGGGTTAGAGAAAAGATTTCCACAGCAGGTGTTGTTGACACTGCTGAGACTTTTAATGCCACTCGTAAACATGCAACTGAAGCCATGGAGAAATCTCATACTGCTGGAAACATTTTGGAAGAGTTTAACAGCAAGGTCTTTGAATGGCATAAACCCAAGAGAGCTTAACATTGTTTTTGTTGCTGCACACAATGGCAGTAATGTAGTTAAGGCCAGGCACACTGGTGGCTATTTCAGGGTCCTATGATTGGTGCACTGCATTAACATCATTGTCCAAGACTATCTGAAAAAAGAAGACTGAGTCAGCAACTTACTGACCACCTGCAGAACAATATACACACATTTCAGCCATTCTTTCAAAGCCCAGAAACAGCTGAAGATCATTCAGCATAATCATAGAATGCCAGTCAAAGCACTCATCCAGGAGGTGCCAACACATTGGAACTCAACTTATTACATGCTTGATCGTCTGTTTGATCAGTACAGATCAATCACTGACTATGTCATGTAAAGACCAGGGGATACTACTTGAAAGGCATGACCGTAGAGATAGACCGAAGGGGCCCAGTTAAATGCCTGACAGAGATGCCACTTCCTTTCAAGCTCTTCACACGTGAGGTCAGCAAGGCGGACTGTACTATGGGCCAAGCTATCTCATTGTGTCACATGCTAGAGCAACAGATAACGGTGGTGTCTGAATCGTTCAAAGGTGAGGAGGAAAAAAAAAAGAATATGAGTTGGTGGAGAGCTCAGCCCTTCGCTTAGCTGAAAATGCAAGGTTGCAAACTAGGAGGAGGAGCGCTTCGCGAAGCTACGCAAAGTGCACTTCGCACTACGCGAGCTACGCTTAACACTACGCAAACTGCGTAGTAGCATGTTCGCACTGTGCAAGATGCCGTTTTCAATGATTGCAAATTGCAGACAAGCATCCGGCACTGTGCAATCATTGAAAACGGCATCTTGCACAGTGCAAGCTGTAGTTTTCTGCTGCTCGTCCTTGAGCGGCAGCTTTCTCAATGCGGACTGGTAGTTTCTCATCGCGAGCGGTCGCGACCACTCGCAATGAGAAACCAGACCTCTCCGCATTGAGAATCTCGCAGAGAGGTTTATTTTCCATGATTGTCAACTTGATGTTGCTGATCGCGAACGGGGAAAAAGTCTTGCCAGGATGTCATTTTGCTTGCTCGCGGTCACCAACTTGACGATGAGGACCGCGAGCAAGCAAAAAATGACTGCTGCACTAAGCTATGCTGCGCTACGCGTGTTCGCACTGTGCTACGTGCAGTTCGCGTAGTGCGAAGTTGGGCAAACTTCGCAAAGTACGCGAGCGTAGCGTAGTGCTTTGCCCAGGCCTAGTCCAAATACAGGCATGGCTACTTCCACACGTACCAAAACGTCACAACGATTTCTTGGAAAATTGGCTCAAGCAGTAAGGAACCTTCCCTTGCTTGAATATTGATTTGTCCAAGAATTCATGTACTTTTCAAAGAACTACTATTCCCTTGGGGTTCTTTACTGACGTTATTATGTCCGACTTTACGTCATACTAGGCACCTTCAAGGTATAAATATGCCTTCACTTGCCCTAGTAAGACACGGTTGTTTGGAGCAGTTCGACTATCTATTTGCCCGACGCAGCTCACTACAAAAAGTGCCGAAGGAAGCCGACCCTCCATCTGACGCACTGATCAAGAGGCAGCCTTTCTCTTGCTGAGAATCCAGCTCCAGTGTTTCCAAGCTCCCCTTGCGGGATGTTGCGAAATCGAGTCCCGAGACAGAGATACCAGACCTCCTTCATTCTGAACTAAAGGTATGGACCTGATTAGAACCTAAGAGAAATCTTGGCTATATTCTTGGCAAAGAAAACCATACCTATACTACACAATACTTACTCCCTCCCGCGTACTAGACTTAGGTTAGGTACATTGGGGTAGGCGTATTTTAGAAGCACCAGTTGAGTATCTTAGTCATTGTTATTTAAGTATGTATTTTTATGGCTTAGAAACCATACACATCTTTTACAGTATTATTTCATTATACTATTCTTGCTGTACGCATTATACTTTACAGCCTGCATTACGATTTTAGCAGTTCATTTCCTTAGCATGAGAAAGAAGACTATTCAATAAATCTTTTATTGAAAACGCCTGTCTCTCTATTTCTCTGCACCTCTGTTGAAACAAAGCATGCACGATTGACTGAGTAAAATACTTATCTATTGTTTCCGCGACTCTAGAGATACATTTCTTATTCTTCCTAAACAAAGTTGTCATGTTTATGCGGTTGTCAAAAACAAATCCCTTCTTGTGAATTCGAGAACGTTTCTAGTGACCTCTGAGCTAGCTGGCACTCACTATTAAGTTTAATATATTTGATAGAGACCTAGTACACCTCAGTCCTACTGCAGATCCCTAGCCAAACATGCAGATGATGTTTGGTTATTACTAGAAGAGCAGGAGTGGGATGTCCTGTTTTTAACAGAAACTTAGATCAAGGAGGATAACTTGACCTCTATTGCACTAGCAGTCCCTCCAGGATTTAAAATATGTCTCGCCAACCACCCTGGGACAAAAAGAGGCGGTGGTGTAGCTATTATCTTTAAAGAGCAGCTAATATTAACATCCTCGGCCTCCACTACTATTCAGGGAATCAAAGGCCTTCACTTCTGCTTTCAGGTTAGCCCTCAGCTATCGCTAGCAGGATTGGTGATATATCGCCCTCCGGGCGGCGTAGACCCCAACCTACTCACCCTACTAGACACGATTGTTCAGAGCTCTCTCCTCCACCCCCAATTCATTATGGTAGGAGACTTCAACATCCACATGGATAAACCCGACTGTGCCGTGGCAGAGTTGCTCAGAGCAACGTTAAATACGGCCAGCCTTAAACTGATCAATGAGGGCCCTACACATACAGGGGGCCACACGATCGATCTCATTTTCTCTAATATCAAGAATGTGCTGCCTGAGGCACCACTCCCTCTGACATGGTCAGACCACTCATTGGTCCCATTTAAACTAAACATGGTTTATGACATTCCAGCTTCAAGTAAATGTTATTTCCTGAAGAGACAATGGAAAAGGCTGACCCCTGATACTATGGGCCCTGTCTTGGCACAAACTACCCCATCTTTGACCAACAATGCCAATATAGATGCACAGCTCCTCAATGAGTGGGTCAGAAAGATGGTCTCTTCCATTGCTCCGGCCTCATGAGCATTATCAAAGAGAGACTCCCCCTCAGCTCCCTGGTTCTCGCAGGACCTGAGGAAAGAGAAAGCAGCTTGCAAAAAGCTGGAAAGACTATGGAGAGCAAACTACGGCCTGGAAGAAAGAACTATATATAAGGAAGCTTCCAAAAAACTACGGAAAGCAATTAGAAAAAGTAAAAAACAATTTTATGTGGACTCTATTCTACAGGCAGAACAGTCAAGCAAACAGATTTTCAAGGTAGTACAGTCGTTTTTTAAACCCAAGTGCATTGAGAGGGAGGTTTCGCCGACATCTATTCTATGCGAGCAAATCTTCGAGTTTTTTGACCAAAAGATCAAAAAGGTGTATGAATCTTTTGGACCAGAAATAAAAACATTGAAACAGGACCTCGCGATTAAAGACGAGCCAGGTGAGACCTTCACCCAGTTCATGAATATTTCCCTGAGCGAGGTAAGACAAGAACTTATCCGATGCAAATCCGGATCCCCAGACGGCCCATGCCCAGCTAAATTATGGAGCTCTCTAGCTGAGTTTGTAGCCCCCACACTACAACACATTTGGAACTCATCCATCACTTCGGGTATATTCCTGGACGTCTGGAAACATGCTATTCTCCTCCCACTAAGAAAAAACCCAATGGGGATCCAGAAGACCTTATTAATCTCCGTCCAATATCACTGTTAGCCGCCCCGGGGAAAATGTTGGAGAAAGTCATACAGCGCCAAATGAGCAAATTTGTAGAAGTAAATAAGGTACTACATGAGACACAGTTAGGCTTCCGACCCGGCTGTAGTACGGAAACAGCGCTTATTGAGGTAGCCGAGTCAGTAAGGTGGTCGATGGATGTAGGTAACTTAGCAATGCTGGTACTCCTGGATCTGTCGGCCGCCTTCGACACGGTGGACCATGCCAGACTACTCAGCCGCTTGGCCGAGATAGGTATCCAGGATAAGGCACTGGGATGGATACACTCCTATCTGTCCCAGAGAACTCAAAAGGTGGCACTAGGGACGGTCTCTTCAGCACCCAAGGTCCTCAGCTGCGGAGGTCCACAAGGGTCGGCTCTCAGCCCCCTTTTGTTCAACATCTACCTCGCTCCTCTCTTTACGTTGATTGCCAACTGGGGTGTCAAGGCAATTTCCTATGCCGACGACACCCAGTTGGTATTTCCGTACTCAGAGATGACGCAGGAGTCCTTTTCGAACTTCAAAGGCTGTCTCCAAGACATAGCCCATTGGATGAACACGAATAAATTAAAATTAAACGCCAATAAGACCGAAGTGATCTTCTTTGGCAGAGGCCCCACCCCGCCTGAGAACTTTGGTGGCCGACGGAGATGGGCTTAGCCCCCTCACCCAGCCGCATGGCAAAAAATCTTGGAGTGAGGTGGGACGATAGCATGTCCTTTACCTCCCACATCCAACAAGTCGCCGGCTGCTGCTTGAGCAAACTGAGAAATCTCCGTAAACTCCTGAGACTCCTCCCGGAGAGCTGCCGGAAAACGGTTATCCATGCCACGGTTACATCACGGCTGGATTACGCCAACGGACTCTACCTAGGCCTACCAAAATACCTGACGCAAAAACTTCAGGTAGTTCAAAATGCGGCTGCGAGACTGCTACTGCGAATTCCTCTCAAGCAGTCAGTCTCTCCGTAACTTCGATCACTGCACTGGCTGCCAGTTGCCAGCAGAATAAAATTGAAAGCACTTACGCTGGCATTCAGATCCCTGCATGGCTCCTGCCCAGAGTACTTGAAAAACCGCCTCCCGAGATACTCCCAAACCCGCGCACTGCAGTCCAATTGCCGCGTTCAACTGGCCGTCCCGCGTACGAAAAAGGCTCGACTAGGCGGTCGGACTTTTTGGCAAACGTTACCTCTCTATGGAACATTTTACCACAAGAAATCCAGCAGGCCCCTTCTGAACCATGCTTTAAGAAGCTGCTGAAAATGTGGCTCGTCACCCAACCCCGCTAGCTCTCCTACTTTTTAGCCTCCAGGTCAACTGTGTTCTCCTAGCGCCGGGACACTTCCTAGCGAGGTAGCTGTTCGCGCTTTATAAAATGCAGTAATATTATTATTATTATTATTAAACTATAGGATATATTCTTCCAATGCGCAGAGCCTATTGAGAACATAGGAACTACACTACATAATGTGTGCAAGATCTGAAACCCATTATGTTTCTGATAGTTTTAATGCACCCAACACCCATTGTGAAAGGTTGGTCCTAGTATAGTTCTGTACGGTTGTGTATAGATGGTCACCCAAAGGGAATCTCACCTCCCTTGTTTCACCACTGTATTAGTGTGTTCCAGGGAATATTGTCATTGAGACCTTGTTTATGGGTAGAAAGTCTATATACAAATCTCCGTTCGTTCTCTAATAGGAATTTCTGTGTGTTCCCTCTGGTTTGTATTTGTTCAATGATTACCACCTGAGGTCATTAGTGGTGTTCCGTATCTGTAAAAATTGTTCGGTCATTTTTGGTGTGTTTTGCTTACACCTGATGTTGCTATGGTGCTCGCAGATACGTTGTTTCACCTTTTGACTATATCATTCATATTTACCTTAGGCCACAGGAGCACGTTATTAAGTAAACCACATTAGCAGAGCTGCAGTTTGTATGCTCTTGTAGGACCCAGGTGTTATTGGGTTCTGGATCTAGACCTTTTTTTTGGAGCAGTCAATTTCAACGTCAACGCACAACCTGGAGGCATTTGGCCCCTCAGGTGGGAACCCTATGTTTAAGCATGCTACCAACTAGGTTAGAGCGTGAGTATTCTTTTTAAATAAAGACTTGCTTCCCTTTTTTCACCACATTAAGCAGTAATCCTTTCCTGGAATTACTTCTTCTTTGCTGACTATCTTAATCTAAAAGGGGACCAGGAGTAGTTCTGTCATACCCTTTCTCTCTTTGTGTGTTGTGATCATGTTCACCACCAACACTTAACGTGAGGTCAAGTTCATGTGCTATACCTGGGCTTCTTTTACAGACAACTCCAAGTCCCAAAGCACATGTACCATGTCTCAAGCCATTTCTATGCTAACCCATCCCATTGCCATCTCCAATTGTTTAACAGTATTACCTGAGCTGAATTAACTAGATCAACAAGTGCGGAGGGTAACCAGCTAAGAATCACATTAGCCCATCCCAGCTAACCCTGGGCATTAAAATCCACTCCGCTTGTAGAGTTTGCAGATTTTTTGCAATGTAGAACGCTGAGTTACTGAAAGATCTGCGCTCCGCAGCAGAGCAGAGGTTTTTCTTGTTTGCGCTTTCAAAATGCATTTTCACGCATGCAGTAGCGACTTACCGGGATCCCTGCATTCGCCAATGATATTTCCTATCCTTTCGTGTGCACCACGAGATTTTGGTTGCCAGTCGCGCGATCCCACGAGAGTGTGCGATCGCGACCACATCTATCAGACGAGCCAGCGGACATCCGGCGGAAGTTCGACGAAGCTAGCTATTTCGAACATACAGAAATTGCAATCTGGAGAAGAATATCTCTCGAGCAGCATAAAACCTTCTTGAAAATGATGATTTAGATGAAAACAACTCCTCAGATTGACATTTGGCTATACTTTTTGTGCAAGGAGTCCTTTTTCTTTTTTTATTTATTTTTTAAGGGGAAGGAAGTGCCCTAGAGTCTCTAACTTCCTGTTCCTTTCCAGCAGGCTCCTGCCAGTGCTTTGTCCATGTCTGGTTCACTTTTTATTTGGATTTGGAGATGGAAGGATCATTCTCTGTGTCTGCTGCATCATATATCAAAGGATTTGAGTACTTTTGGATTTGCGATTTTGCTAGTAAATTGGAGAATTGGTGTTTGTTTGATTGGGGCAATGCAAGTTGCAACTACAATTTTTTGTACTTTTCATCAGTTTTTTAAAATTTATAGTGGGTAACCAGTAGGGCCAGGGCTACTCATGAGTACATGAAACAACTGGTTCTTTGTGTCTGTTGAATTGAAACACCATTTAGGTCATGGATTGCATTGGATTGAAGTGTAAAATGTGTTTTTGGGGGTATTTCACTTTTTTGGTGTGTGTTAAATAAATGCCTTTGTTAGATGTGTGTGTTTGTGTGTGGTTGTTGTTGTGTAACTTGCAAACCTTGTTTAGCCCTGTGGATTTTTGTTTTTGCATTTTTGCATTAAAGCGGTTTTGTCTAGAATTTCTCCTTTGCCTGGCCATTATAAGCCTTCTTGACTTCATTGTTTTCCAGGCTGGTGGCCATTTTGTGGTGGTAGTTTAGTAGTGTGCTGATTTTGCCATATATAGGCCTGCAATGTCTTCCAGATTCCAAGCAAGGAAAAGGAGGGTTTGTCCATTAAATTCTTCTTCAAGCCCCCCTCTGATGATCTAGATGACACTTGGAAGCCGCCAGCTCAATCTGAGAGTGAGGTACACCGCGAGACAGGGCTAGGGCAAAGGAAGGTTCCAGAAAGCCTTAGAGGTATGGCCAGATAGATGGTAGATGTAGAAGCGGAGGATGATGACGAGCCAGTCATCATGAACATCATTCCCGCCCCAGTGGAGATGGTGACCAATATTATTACCTCAACCCAAGTTACTGTGAGGGATGTGGCACGGATACCACCAACACAGGTCACACCAACATGGCCTCCAGCTTCCATATTTGCATTTGCAAAGACCCAGCAGGGACCTGCGTCCAGCATGAACACCACCTCAGTAGGTAGTGTTACTGCAACTGCACAGAGTCAAATTCCAGGCACACCCCCTAGTTCATCCGGCATTGCAAGTGGCTCCTCCAGCAGCGCAAGAAAGTTCACCTCCCCAGTTTGGGACTTCTTTTCGGTTAGCAGTAAGGAGGAGAACATTGCTATATGCTATATTTGTTGACATGGTGTTAGTTGGGGAAAGCTTGGCACAAACTATGGTACCAAAGGCTAAACAACTCATCTAAAAAACACCCTTTGATCCAGCAGGAGGCCCACCTTAGCGTAAAAAAACTGAACCTATTGCTGGTTGTAGGGATCAAGAAGGAGAAGAAGATATGATCGCGGTGGAAGGTTACCAAGAGGTGGAAGTTTTCTCTGGTACACAAAGTAGCCCTGATCCCAGCAGTGCAGTGGTACCGCCCACATCCTCATCAGCCTCAGCAACATCTCAGTGGCACCGTAGAGTCAGGCTGAGACACCAAGGCAACAGAGTACCGCAATGAATAAAAGTGCATTGTTGAGCCTAACTGGTGTCAAGAAGTCACTTGCAACAGCGGCACAGAAAAGGAAAAAATCCAGCCTACTATTGTCAGCATCATTAGGTCGGAGGGGCAGTACGAATGGGACCACCCAACGGCACGTTTGTACAATTCGAAGCTGGCAAAAATATTAGCACTGGAACTTCTCCCTTCTCTTTTGTAGAAAGGGTGGGTTTTCTGGAATTTGTGACTGCCATCTGCCGAAAATGGAAGGTTCTGAGACGATTTTGTTTCGCCAGAGTTGCTGTTCCAGCACTACATCATGATGTGCTGGAATTGCTTGGGCAAGCTTTGCAGCAGAGTGCTGTTCACAAGATCCACCTGAAAACAGACATGTGGATCAATTGCCAAGCTACTGATTACATGTGCCTCATTGCACACTGGACCTCTTCTGTGGGGGTTAGAGAAAAGATTTCCACAGCAGGTGTTGTTGACACTGCTGAGACTTTTAATGCCACTTGTAAACATGCAACTGAAGCCATGGAGAAATCTCATACTGCTGCAAACATTTTGGAAGAGTTTAACAGCAAGGTCTTTGAATGGCATAAACCCAAGAGAGCTTAACATTGGTTTTGTTGCCGCACACAATGGCAGTAATGTAGTTAAGGCCAGGCACACTGGTGGCTATTTCAGGGTCCTATGATTGGTGCACTGCATTAACATCATTGTCCAAGACTATCTGAAAAAAGAAGACTGAGTCAGCAACTTACTGACCACCTGCAGAACAATATACACACATTTCAGCCATTCTTTCAAAGCCCAGAAACAGCTGAAGATCATTCAGCATAATCATGGAATGCCAGTCAAAGCACTCATCCAGGAGGTGCCAACACATTGGAACTCAACTTATTACATGCTTGATCGTCTGTTTGATCAGTACAGATCAATCACTGACTATGTCATGTAAAGACCAGGGGATACTACTTGAAAGGCATGACCGTAGAGATAGACCGAAGGGGCCCAGTTAAATGCCTGACAGAGATGCCACTTCCTTTCAAGCTCTTCACACGTGAGGTCAGCAAGGAGGACTGTACTATGGGCCAATCTATCTCATTGTGTCACATGCTAGAGCAACAGATAACGGTGGTGTCTGAATCGTTCAAAGGTGAGGAGGAAAAAAAAAACAATATGAGTTGGTGGAGAGCTCAGCCCCTCGCTTAGCTGAAAATGCAAGGTTGCAAACTAGGAGGAGGAGTGCTTCGCGAAGCTACGCAAAGTGCACTTCGCACTACGCGAGCTACGCTTAACACTACGCAAACTGCGTAGTAGCATGTTCGCACTGTGCAAGATGCCGTTTTCAATGATTGCAAATTGCAGACAAGCATCCGGCACTGTGCAATCATTGAAAACGGCATCTTGCACAGTGCAAGCTGTAGTTTTCTGCTGCTCGTCCTTGAGCGGCAGCTTTCTCAATGCGGACATGGTAGTTTCTCATCGCGAGCGGTCGCGACCACTCGCAATGAGAAACCAGACCTCTCCGCATTGAGAATCTCGCAGAGAGGTTTATTTTCCATGATTGTCAACTTGATGTTGCTGATCGCGAACGGGGAAAAAGTCTTGCCAGGATGTCATTTTGCTTGCTCGCGGTCACCAACTTGACGATGAGGACCGCGAGCAAGCAAAAAATGACTGCTGCACTAAGCTATGCTGCGCTACGCGTGTTCGCACTGTGCTACGTGCAGTTCGCGTAGTGCGAAGTTGGGTAAACTTCGCAAAGTACGCGAGCGTAGCGTAGTGCTTTGCCCAGGCCTAGTCCAAATACAGGCATGGCTACTTCCACACGTACCAAAACGTCACAACGATTTCTTGGAAAATTGGCTCAAGCAGTAAGGAACCTTCCCTTGCTTGAATATTGATTTGTCCAAGAATTCATGTACTTTTCAAAGAACTACTATTCCCGTGGGGTTCTTTACTGACGTTATTATGTCCGACTTTACGTCATACTAGGCACCTTCAAGGTATAAATATGCCTTCACTTGCCCTAGTAAGACACGGTTGTTTGGAGCAGTTCGACTATCTATTTGCCCGACGCAGCTCACTACAGCAAGTGCCGAAGGAAGCCGACCCTCCATCTGACGCACTGATCAAGAGGCGGCCTTTCTCTTGCAGAGAATCCAGCTCCAGTGTTTCCAAGCTCCCCTTGCGGGATGTTGCGAAATCGAGTCCCGAGACAGAGATACCAGACCTCCTTCATTCTGAACTAAAGGTATGGACCTGATTAGAACCTAAGAGAAATCTTGGCTATATTCTTGGCAAAGAAAACCATACCTATACTACACAATACTTACTCCCTCCCGCGTACTAGACTTAGGTTAGGTACATTGGGGTAGGCGTATTTTAGAAGCACCAGTTGAGTATCTTAGTCATTGTTATTTAAGTATGTATTTTTATGGCTTAGAAAACATACAAGTCTTTTACAGTATTATTTCATTATACTATTCTTGCTGTACTCATTATACTTTACAGCCTGCATTACGATTTTAGCAGTTCATTTCCTTAGCATGAGAAAGAAGACTATTCAATAAATCTTTTATTGAAAACGCCTGTCTCTCTATTTCTCTGCACCTCTGTTGAAACAAAGCATGCACGATTGACTGAGTAAAATACTTATCTATTGTTTCCGCGACTCTAGAGATACATTTCTTACTCTTCCTAAACAAAGTTGTCATGTTTATGCGGTTGTCAAAAACAAATCCCTTCTTGTGAATTCGAGAACATTTCTAGTGACCTCTGAGCTAGCTGGCACTCACTATTAAGTTTAATATATTTGATAGAGACCTAGTACACCTCAGTCCTACTGCAGATCCCTAGCCAAACATGCAGATGATGTTTGGTTATTACTAGAAGAGCAGGAGTGGGATGTCCTTTTTTTAACAGAAACTTAGATCAAGGAGGATAACTTGACCTCTATTGCACTAGCAGTCCCTCCAGGATTTAAAATATGTCTCGCCAACCACCCTGGGACAAAAAGAGGCGGTGGTGTAGCTATTATCTTTAAAGAGCAGCTAATATTAACATCCTCGGCCTCCACTACTATTCAGGGAATCAAAGGCCTTCACTTCTGCTTTCAGGTTAGCCCTCAGCTATCGCTAGCAGGATTGGTGATATATCGCCCTCCGGGCGGCATAGACCCCAACCTACTCACCCTACTAGACACGATTGTTCAGAGCTCTCTCCTCCACCCCCAATTCATTATGGTAGGAGACTTCAACATCCACATGGATAAACCCGACTGTGCCGTGGCAGAGTTGCTCAGAGCAACGTTAAATACGGCCAGTCTTAAACTGATCAATGAGGGCCCTACACATACAGGGGGCCACACGATCGATCTCATTTTCTCTAATATCAAGAATGTGCTGCCTGAGGCACCACTCCCTCTGACATGGTCAGACCACTCATTGGTCCCATTTAAACTGAACATGGTTTATGACATTCCAGCTTCAAGTAAATGTTATTTCCTGAAGAGACAATGGAAAAGGCTGACCCCTGATACTATGGGCCCTGTCTTGGCACAAACTACCCCATCTTTGACCAACAATGCCAATATAGATGCACAGCTCCTCAATGAGTGGGTCGGAAAGATGGTCTCTTCCATTGCTCCGGCCTCATGAGCATTATCAAAGAGAGACTCCCCCTCAGCTCCCTGGTTCTCGCAGGACCTGAGGAAAGAGAAAGCAGCTTGCAAAAAGCTGGAAAGACTATGGAGAGCAAACTACGGCCTGGAAGAAAGAACTATATATAAGGAAGCTTCCAAAAAACTACGGAAAGCAATTAGAAAAAGTAAAAAACAATTTTATGTGGACTCTATTCTACAGGCAGAACAGTCAAGCAAACAGATTTTCAAGGTAGTACAGTCGTTTTTTAAACCCAAGTGCATTGAGAGGGAGGTTTCGCCGACATCTACTCTATGCGAGCAAATCTTCGAGTTTTTTGACCAAAAGATCAAAAAGGTGTATGAATCTTTTGGACCAGAAATAAAAACGTTGAAACAGGACCTCGCGATTAAAGACGAGCCAGGTGAGACCTTCACCCAGTTCATGAATATTTCCCTGAGCGAGGTAAGACAAGAACTTATCCGATGCAAATCCGGATCCCCAGACGGCCCATGCCCAGCTAAATTATGGAGCTCTCTAGCTGAGTTTGTAGCCCCCACACTACAACACATTTGGAACTCATCCATCACTTCGGGTATATTCCTGGACGTCTGGAAACATGCTATTCTCCTCCCACTAAGAAAAAACCCAATGGGAATCCAGAAGACCTTATTAATCTCCGTCCAATATCACTGTTAGCCGCCCCGGGGAAAATGTTGGAGAAAGTCATACAGCGCCAAATGAGCAAATTTGTAGAAGTAAATAAGGTACTACATGAGACACAGTCAGGCTTCCGACCCGGCTTTAGTACGGAAACAGCGCTTATTGAGGTAGCCGAGTCAGTAAGGTGGTCGATGGATGTAGGTAACTTAGCAATGCTGGTACTCCTGGATCTGTCGGCCGCCTTCGACACGGTGGACCATGCCAGACTACTCAGCCGCTTGGCCGAGATAGGTATCCAGGTTAAGGCACTGGGATGGATACACTCCTATCTGTCCCAGAGAACTCAAAAGGTGGCACTAGGGACGGTCTCTTCAGCACCCAAGGTCCTCAGCTGCGGAGTTCCACAAGGGTCGGCTCTCAGCCCCCTTTTGTTCAACATCTACCTCGCTCCTCTCTTTACGTTGATTGCCAACTGGGGTGTCAAGGCAATTTCCTATGCCGACGACACCCAGTTGGTATTTCCGTACTCAGAGATGACGCAGGAGTCCTTTTCGAACTTCAAAGGCTGTCTCCAAGACATAGCCCATTGGATGAACACGAATAAATTAAAATTAAACGCCAATAAGACCGAAGTAATCTTCTTTGGCAGAGGCCCCACCCCGCCTGAGAACTTTGGTGGCCGACGGAGATGGGCTTAGCCCCCTCACCCAGCCGCATGGCAAAAAATCTTGGAGTGAGGTGGGACGATAGCATGTCCTTTACCTCCCACATCCAACAAGTCGCCGGCTGCTGCTTGAGCAAACTGAGAAATCTCCGTAAAATCCTGAGACTCCTCCCGGAGAGCTGCCGGAAAACGGTTATCCATGCCACGGTTACATCACGGCTGGATTACGCCAACGGACTCTACCTAGGCCTACCAAAATACCTGACGCAAAAACTTCAGGTAGTTCAAAATGCGGCTGCGAGACTGCTACTGCGAATTCCTCTCAAGCAGTCAGTCTCTCCGCATCATCGATCACTGCACTGGCTGCCAGTTGCCAGCAGAATAAAATTGAAAGCACTTACGCTGGCATTCAGATCCCTGCATGGCTCCTGCCCAGAGTACTTGAAAAACCGCCTCCCGAGATACTCCCAAACCCGCGCACTGCAGTCCAATTGCCGCGTTCAACTGGCCGTCCTGCGTACGAAAAAGGCTCGACTAGGCGGTCGGACTTTTTTGGCAAACGTTACCTCTCTATGGAACACTTTACCACAAGAAATCCAGCAGGCCCCTTTTGAACCTTGCTTTAAGAAGCTGCTGAAAATGTGGCTCTTCACCCAACCCCGCTAGCTCTCCTACTTTTTAGCCTCCAGGTCAACTGTGTTCTCCTAGCGCCGGGACACTTCCTAGCGAGGTAGCTGTTCGCGCTTTATAAAATGCAGTAATATTATTATTATTATTATTAAACTATAGGATATATTATTCCAATGCGCAGAGCCTATTGAGAACATAGGAACTACACTACATAATGTGTGCAAGATCTGACACCCATTATGTTTCTGATAGTTTTAATGCACCCAACACCCATTGTGAAAGGTTGGTCCTAGTATAGTTCTGTACGGTTGTGTATAGATGGTCACCCAAAGCGAATCTCACCTCCCTTGTTTCACCACTGTATTAGTGTGTTCCAGGGAATATTGTCATTGAGACCTTGTTTATGGGTAGAAAGTCTATATACAAATCTCTGTTAGTTCTCTAATAGGAATTTCTGTGTGTTCCCTCTGGTTTGTATTTGTTCAATGATTACCACCTGAGGTCATTAGTGGTGTTCCGTATCTGTAAAAATTGTTCGGTCATTTTTGGTGTGTTTTGCTTACACCTGATGTTGCTATGGTGCTTGCAGATACGTTGTTTCACCTTTTGACTAATCATTCATATTTACCTTAGGCCACAGGAGCACGTTATTAAGTAAACCACATTAGCAGAGCTGCAGTTTGTATGCTCTTGTAGGACCCAGGTATTATTGGGTTCTGGATCTAGACCTTTTTTTTGGAGCAGTCAATTTCAACGTCAACGCACACCCTGGAGGCATTTGGCCCCTCAGGTGGGAACCCTATGTTTAAGCATGCTACCAACTAGGTTAGTGCGTGAGTATTCTTTTTAAATAAAGACTTGCTTCCCTTTTTTCACCACATTAAGCAGTAATCCTTTCCTGGAATTACTTCTTCTTTGCTGACTATCTTAATCTAAAAGGGGACCAGGAGTAGTTCTGTCATACCCTTTCTCTCTTTGTGTGTTGTGATCATGTTCACCACCAACACTTAACGTGAGGTCAAGTTCATGTGCTATACCTGGGCTTCTTTTACAGACAACTCCAAGTCCCAAAGCAAATGTACCATGTCTCAAGCCATTTCTATGCTAACCCATCCCATTGCCATCTCCAATTGTTTAACAGTATTACCTGAGCTGAATTAACTAGATCAACAAGTGCGGAGGGTAACCAGCTAAGAATCACATTAGCCCATCCCAGCTAACCCTGGGCATTAAAATCCACTCCGCTTGTAGAGTTTGCAGATTTTTTGCAATGTAGAACGCTGAGTTACTGAAAGATCTGCGCTCCGCAGCAGAGCAGAGGTTTTTCTTGTTTGCGCTTTCAAAATGCATTTTCACGCATGCAGTAGCGACTTACCGGGATCCCTGCATTCGCCAATGATATTTCCTATCCTTTCGTGTGCACCACGAGATTTTGGTTGCCAGTCGCGCGATCCCACGAGAGTGTGCGATTGCGACCACATCTACCAGACGCACCATCTGACATCCGGCGGAAGTTCGACGAAGCTAGCTATTCCGAACATGCAGAAATTGCAATCTGGAGAAGAATATCTCTCGAGCAGCATAAAACCTTCTTGAAAATGATGATTTAGATGAAAACAACTCCTCAGATTGACATTTGGCTATACTTTTTGTGCAAGGAGTCCTTTTTCTTTTTTTATTTATTTTTTAAGGGGAAGGAAGTGCCCTAGAGTCTCTAACTTCCTGTTCCTTTCCAGCAGGCTCCTGCCAGTGCTTTGTCCATGTCTGGTTCACTTTTTATTTGGATTTGGAGATGGAAGGATCATTCTCTGTGTCTGCTGCATCATATATCAAAGGATTTGAGTACTTTTGGATTTGCGATTTTACTAGTAAATTGGAGACTTGGTGTTTGTTTGATTGGGGCAATGCAAGTTGCAACTACAATTTTTTGTACTTTTCATCAGTTTTTTAAAATTTATAGTGGGTAACCAGTAGGGCCAGGGCTACTCATGAGTACATGAAACAACTGGTTCTTTGTGTCTGTTGAATTTAAACACCATTTAGGTCATGGATTGCATTGGATTGAAGTGTAAAATGTGTTTTTGGGGGTATTTCACTTTTTTGGTGTGTGTTAAATAAATGCCTTTGTTAGATGTGTGTGTGTGGTGTGGTTGTTGTTGTGTAACTTGCAAACCTTGTTTAGCCCTGTGGATTTTTGTTTTTGCATTTTTGCATTAAAGCGGTTTTGTCTAGCATTTCTCCTTTGCCTGGCCATTATAAGCCTTCTTGACTTCATTGTTTTCCAGGCTGGTGGCCATTTTGTGGTGGTAGTTTAGTAGTGTGCTGCTTTTGCCATACATAGGCCTGCAATGTCTTCCAGATTCCAAGCAAGGAAAAGGAGGGTGTGTCCATTAAATTCTTCTTCAAGCCCCCCCTCTGATGATCTAGATGACACTTGGAAGCCGCCAGCTCAATCTGAGAGTGAGGTACACCACGAGACAGGGCTAGGGCAAAGAAAGGTTCCAGAAAGCCTTAGAGGTATGGATGGTAGATGTAGAAGCGGAGGATGATGACGAGCCAGTCATCATGAACATCATTCCCGCCCCAGTGGAGATGGTGACCAATATTATTACCTCAACCCAAGTTACTGTGAGGGATGTGGCACGGATACCACCAACACAGGTCACACCAACATGGCCTCCAGCTTCCATATTTGCATTTGCAAATACCCAGCAGGGACCTGCGTCCAGCATGAACACCACCTCAGTAGGTAGTGTTACTGCAACTGCACAGAGTCAAATTCCAGGCACACCCCCTAGTTCATCCGGCATTGCAAGTGGCTCCTCCAGCAGCGCAAGAAAGTTCACCTCCCCAGTTTGGGACTTCTTTTCGGTTAGCAGTAAGGAGGAGAACATTGCTATATGCTATATTTGTTGACATGGTGTTAGTTGGGGAAAGCTTGGCACAAACTATGGTACCAAAGGCTAAACAACTCATCTAAAAAACACCCTTTGATCCAGCAGGAGGCACACCTTAGAGTAAAAAAACTGAACCTATTGCTGTTGGTAGGGATCAAGAAGGAGAAGAAGATATGATCGCGGTGGAAGGTTACCAAGAGGTGGAAGTTTTCTCTGGTACACAAAGTAGCCCTGATCCCAGCAGTGCAGTGGTACCGCCCATATCCTCATCAGCCTCAGCAACATCTCAGTGGCACCGTACTAAGAGTCAGGCTGAGACACCAAGGCAACAGAGTACCGCAATGAATAAAAGTGCGTTGTTGAGCCTAACTGGTGTCAAGAAGTCACTTGCAACAGCGGCACAGAAAAGGAAAAAATCCAGCCTACTATTGTCAGCATCTTTAGGTCGGAGGGGCAGTACGAATGGGACCACCCAACGGCACATTTGTACAATTCGAAGCTGGCAAAAATATTAGCACTGGAACTTCTCCCTTTTCTTTTGTAGAAAGGGTGGGTTTTCTGGAATTTGTGACTGCCATCTGCCGAAAATGGAAGGTTCCGAGACGATTTTGTTTCGCCAGAGTTGCTGTTCCAGCACTACATCATGATGTGCTGGAATTGCTTGGGCAAGCTTTGCAGCAGAGTGCTATTCACAATATCCACCTGAAAACAGACATGTGGACCAATTGCCAAGCCACTGATTACATGTGCCTCATTGCACACTGGACCTCTTTTGCGGAGATTAGAGAAAAGATTTCCACAGCAGGTGTTGTTGACACTGCTGAGACTTTTAATGCCACTCGTAAACATGCAACTGAAGCCATGGAGAAATCTCATACTGCTGCAAACATTTTGGAAGAGTTTAACAGCAAGGTCTTTGAATGGCATAAACCCAAGAGAGCTTAACATTGGTTTTGTTGCCGCACACAATGGCAGTAATGTAGTTAAGGCCAGGCACACTGGTGGCTATTTCAGGGTCCTATGATTGGTGCACTGCATTAACATCATTGTCCAAGACTATCTGAAAAAAGAAGACTGAGTCAGCAACTTACTGACCACCTGCAGAACAATATACACACATTTCAGCCATTCTTTCAAAGCCCAGAAACAGCTGAAGATCATTCAGCATAATCATAGAATGCCAGTCAAAGCACTCATCCAGGAGGTGCCAACACATTGGAACTCAACTTATTACATGCTTGATCGTCTGTTTGATCAGTACAGATCAATCACTGTCTATGTCATGTAAAGACCAGGGGATACTACTTGAAAGGCATGACCGTAGAGATAGACCGAAGGGGCCCAGTTAAATGCCTGACAGAGATGCCACTTCCTTTCAAGCTCTTCACATGTGAGGTCAGCAAGGGGGACTGTACTATGGGCCGAGCTATCTCATTGTGTCACATGCTAGAGCAACAGATAACGGTGGTGTCTGAATCGTTCAAAGGTGAGGAGGAAAAAAAAAAGAATATGAGTTGGTGGAGAGCTCAGCCCTTCGCTTAGCTGAAAATGCAAGGTTGCAAACTAGCATTGTGTCAGACAAACATTATATTTTTTTGCCACAATTCTGGGTCCACAATACAAATCACCACTGAACACTAAGACATTAATTCCTTTTTCAGAAGTAGATGTTGCCCAGTAAAAAACTTGGATAGCTAAGGCAGCCAATGACTTTGAAAATGAACAGCTGTTAATTAAACCCACAACAAGTACTGTAGCAGGGCATCCAGAGTCAAGATCAACTTCAGAGCCTGAGGGCAGTGCATTTTGCTCACAGCAGTCACCAACAACAGCAAGAACAGGATCATCAGCCCCTGTAAAATCAGCACAGTTTTAGTATCTACAGCAAGGGCTTGTTAGGTCCAATGCTGGTGCAAAGGCAAAAGATGCCCAGCACAGCGGAGCACCCCTGAGCATTGAGCAGATGGTCCAGGCCTTTCTGGATGACCCAACAGAGGTCTTAATTGATCAAAACACATTGGTGTGTTGGTATGTGAAAATTTACCACTGGCCAGTGCACAACAGGCTGGCGATGAACTATCTGGCTAGCCCAGTTGCAAGTGTCACTTCAGAGCATGTTTTCAGTACTGCTGGTGCAATTGCAACAGTGAAAAGGACCAGTCTCTTGCCCAAAAACATGGAGAGGTTAACAATGATCAAAATGAATCAGCACTTTATACCACCGAATTACAAAATACATGAATCATAGCAGGAAGACGAGGACAGCGACTTGGGTTGATGGAAGTAGTGTGTTAGATGATTGCCTACTTCTGGTTGAGCCACCAGAGTTTGAGGACCAGCTATACTTCCCTGACAACTAGGCCTTCAACTTGTTACTTTCTTACTTTCTCATTTACTTTTATTATTTGTGTGTCTCTGTCTTTCTGGTCTGAATCACAACAAATCCATCACCACCTTCTTCTCTTTTCATTGCCATAGTGGAGTTGCAGCTGTGTGCATTTAAGTCCACTCCTCCGAGTCCTGCTCCATCCTCCTCCTGACTCGCCCTAAATCCATTTCCCTCCAAAATTAGTGGAACATGATGACTATAGCTATCCTCCTTTCCGAGCCAAGAGAGACTGCCCCTTAACTTAAGATGAGAAGGTACAGGTAATGAATGGCATGCCTTGGATGCTGACTCTGATTGATTAGTGTTTGTGTTGTTGTTGTTTGTTGTGCATGAAGTGAAGTCAAAGTATACTAGTATTTAATCTACACACGAAGGAAAGCGCCCGGAGGCGCATATAATCACCACAGGGTGCTGGTGGAGCGGGAGCCCTGTCTGTTTGTACCTGGGGGCCTGTATCACCACCGCAACCTGCTGCCACCGCCAGTGAGTCACAGAGACCTACCGCCTGCGCCGCCATCCCGGGACTTCAACTCCCGGTAGCCCCAGCGCCACGGCGCACACTGCCCACGACGAAGGAAAGTGCCAGGAGGTGCAAATAATCACCACAGGGATCCATTGGAGCGGGAGCCCTGTGTGTTTGTACCTGGGGGCCAGTATCACCGTTACAAACTGCCGTCACTGCCAGTGAGTCACGGAGACCTGCAGCCTGCGCCGCAATCCTGGGACTTCAACTCCCGGCAGAGCCAGCGGCACGGCGCGCACTGCCCACGACGATGGAAAGCACCAGGAGGCGCATAAAATCACCACAGGGTTCCCTCGTCGCGGGAAGCATGCGGGCATCGCCGGGCGAAGCCTGGGCCAAGGGCGGGTCTGCCACCGCCAGTGAGTCGTTGTTTGTTGTGCATGAAGTGAAGTCAAAGTATACTAGTATTTAATCTACACATTAAAAGTGACTCAAGTACCTGGGGGCCAGTATCACCGCCGCAACCTGCTGCCTCCGCCAGTGAGTCACGGAGACCTGCCGCCTGCGCCGCCATCCTGGGACTTCAACTCCCGGCAGCCCCAGCGGCACGGCACACACTGCCCACGACAAAGGAAAGCACCAGGAGGTGCAAATAATAACAACAGGGCTCCGTGGGAGCCGGAGACCTCTATGTTTCTACCTGGGGGCCAGTATCACCGTCGCAACCTGCCGCCACCGCCATTGAGTCACGGAGACCTGCCGCCTGCGCCGTCAACCTGGGACTTCAGCTCCCGGCAGCCCCAGCGGCACGGCGCGCACTGCCCATGACCAAGGAAAGCGCCAGGAGGCGCATAAAATCACCACAGGGTTCCCGCATTGTGGGAAGCATGTGGGCAGTGCCAGGCGAAGCTCCGGCCAAGGGCAGGCCCGTCTGAGCCCGTCCAAGACAGGAGGAGACTGGGCTGGGCCACCCCACGAACATTGCCATATCCGTAAGACTGTATATCCAATTATTTACGATTGAACGTTTTGTTTGCCTTGTGAACTGGATACATTTTGGCAGTGATATATAGTATAGCATACAGGGGTTATGGCGGCACGTACGGGGAAAGGGAGAAAGGTAGTGACAGGCGGGAGTGTTATCGGGACATTGGACCAGTTTATAACTAGGGCCACATCAGTCTTAGAGCATGAAATTGCTCTGTCTGAATGCCGCCTTTCATTAGAACCTATGTATTTGAAACAATCCTCGTTGGGAGGTTTAACATCAGCTATTTCGCCAGCACAGATAATAAATTAAAAACCTATCCCTGATACTAACCTGGGAAATAGTAATGATCATTATTCACAGGAGCAATCAAATCAATCTGTGACGAAAGAGTCAAGTGTTACTACCCTGTCTAGTGATTTATCCCCAGATAATACAGCTAATGAAGTTGAGCTGCGTTTCCCTACTAGGTCCACATCTAGAACTAATCCTAATCCCCAACCGTTAAAACAATCTTTAGGATCAGGACCTATTGCAAAGAGGAAATGCGGAGGGGGCCACAAAAGGGGGGGTGTCAAAAGAGAACGAACAACAACTAAGAATGCTGTAATGCCGATATTGGACTTATCCATTCTGTCACCTACCCCGATCTCTATGCCTTCACCAAAGGTACCGTCTGTAAAAACGGTTGATCCCTCTCTGACCGTGGTTCAAAGTGTTGAAGGTCTTATGGAAAAAATAGAACAATTAGTTAAATCTCTAATGCTACCTTTGTTAGAGAGGACTAAAAGGATTAGTCAAAGACTGGGAGTACTTGAACAAACAACCACAGCCAATTCTGCCGTACTGGAAAAACTAGCTGAGAGTAAAATAAGCCAAAGTGAAGCAGAAAGTATCACAACAGGAGAATCAACAAGCACAATCACCCAACTCCCCACTCCGATTATAACTAATATACCACCCCAATTACTGAATGGATCCAGACAAGGTTATTTAACTTCAGAAATCAGTACTATGATTCCTGAAAGGGAGGGACCACATGGGGGGAGTGGGTCAGGGGTCACAAAGGGAAGTGAGGAAGTGGGACAGGGCAGAAGAATTATACCTTCAGTTAGGGAAACATCAAATATTGGAAAACAAAAAAGTACCCATCCACACATAGATCTACCTCCGGATTCTTTCCCTTACCTAGTTGTCTTATCTGGGGTCCCTGAGATGGGCAATGATAAAACAGAAACTTATCCTGAATTTAAAAAAAAGGTAACCTTTTGGTTAAACAAAAATAGACCCATTCCACCCTATATACATGGTGAAATCCTGAGTGTTCGCAGAGTAGGTTGGGTGGGTCATAGAACAAAGGACCTAGATGGGGATTGTATCATTGTTAACTTCAGGGACAGACGTGTGGTCCAATATGTTTGTGATTGGTGCCACCAAAGAGGAGTGGGTGGTATTCAAACTTTTGACCTAAGCTATTTTTACCCTCCCTCTTTTTCTGTCCCACCAAACCTCTATCCTTTTGGGACACAGCGAGGAGGCTCTATGACTCTCCACAAAAAACAATTTAACATCCCTACATTCAATCGTTTTGATACTCTTTACGGGCTTGAGGGGGTAGACTGACTGAGTATAGGGAATGCCACTGTTAAATTGATGTCAAATTCTTTCAATATGACACCTGTGGACGAAGATGCTCCTGAAAGAGCAATTTGTTTATAAGTAAATTCAAGGGTAAGACCTGCGCTACTTAACCGTGGAAAGATTGGTGTATTAAAGGGAAGTGACACAGTAGTAAATACCAGGACTGGAAATATTGCTTATGTTGATGATAACCTAGGTGGTATTAACAAGGAGAAGATTATGACGAAGGAGGGCAACTGGTCGATCATGTTCTGGAATGTTGCAGGTCTAAGAACAAAGGTGACTAATCAAACCTGGGTTAAACTTATAAATGAAAGTGATATAGTTAGTCTACAAGAGACCTAGCTAAAAGAAGCACATCATTTGTGCCCTTTTAAAACAATATTTTCACCAGCAATGGTCTCAGTACATGGCAGGGCTAAAGGGGGGCTGTGTACTTATGTATCAAACCTTTTTAAATGTGAAAAAATAGAGATACCCCATAACAATAGATATCATATGGTTAGGATACATATTAATAAAGAGCTTTGTTTGATTATCGTTAAATTTTATATTTTAGTTTCCTGCGGAGGAAATGGAAGTAATGCTGAAAACCTTGAGTATAGATATTAAATGTTTGCTTGGAGGGAAAACCGAAGAAGCCTTTGTCATTTGGGGAGGGGATTTTAATTGTTTATCATGTAAGAGAGGAAACAGGGGACATGTGGCATAATGCTGGATAAAGAGAATAATCTAACGCATTTTGAACATACTGTCTGCGAGGACCTATTGAATTAAATTATTTTTTCTTGTGACTTGGGCTTTGCCAATAGAATGTGTCAACCTGAGGTCCCATTTAGTCCCATATTTAATGGCAGAGGAGATTTTTCAACAATTGATTTTATAATGATATCGGCCAGATATCGAGGGCACGTGAAAAATTTTAGGACTCTAGATAATCCATTAAGTGATAATTTTCCTCTAAGTGTTGACGTTTTAAATCCCCATTATGATCATGATAGTGATAGTATATTTAGGCAGTATTTGGGTAATATTGCCTTAAAAAGACAAAATGGGTACTCCCTAAAATGTACAAAGGTAGTTCCTGAGGATTTCCTAAGTAATGTAATTAAGAAATGTGAACTTAGTATTAATGCCTGTCTGGATGAGAATTCAGACAATTCTATAATTATAAAATATTAAGACTAGCCGGTGGGTAGAAATAAAAATCCCTAAAGAAAAAGTAGCAAGCTGGTTCAATACAGCCTGCACTAAGGCTTACTCTAATATTAAGAATGCCTTAAATGTCCCTGATAATGACCGGACCTTAATCAGGGAACTGCGAAAGGTCTATAAGGAAACTCTGAAAAAGAGAAAGGAAGCTTTGAAAAGGGAAGCATGGGACTTTCTGGAAAGAAGTTAATGCCCCATTTTTTAATGATAAATCCAAGGCGAGGGTAGAGATAGCCATTTCTCAGAACAAATGGGTAAAGTTTTATGAAGATCTATACAGTGCACCAATTCTACAGGAGCAAATACCCATCGTAAATGTTGAGGACGAAGTGACCGCATACAATAAATCGAACCTGGGTATCACCCTGAACGAAGTGACCTTGGGTATTAAAGTTAGTTTGGGAGGGAAGGCCCCAGGCCCTGACGGGGTTCCGGTTGACCCCCATAAAAATAACATGTCCTTATGGGGTCCACTCCTCACACAACTTTTTAATGCTGCCTGTTCGAATGGGCTGTTATTGTCATAGTTTGAGTCTATTATTATACCTATTTTCAAAAAGGGCGATAGAACAAGTTGCTCGTGCTATGGCCCAATATAATTATTGGACTCAACCATTAAGATATTTGGTCGCGTGATTTTAAACAGATTGCAAATATAGGCAGGCAAACACTCAATAATTAGTGACCTTCAATACGGATTCAGGAAGGGCCTTGGCACTATTGATCAGGGCCTAACCTACATATTGTTTTAGAAAAATATACTAAAGCCAAGGGTGGTTGTATGTTTTTAACCTTTGTGGATTTAACATCTGCTTTCGATTGCGACACCCAAAGCAAGCTTTGGCTAAAACTGGAAAAATTGGGGGTTGAGGAAAACATAATCTTCTTCCTCAGGGACCTTTACAAAGGGGCAAGGGCAATAGTTAGATTTGGTAAGAATGGAGAGTGCACTACGCCTTTTAGTATTGCAAGAGAAGTGAGGCAAGGATGCGTTGTTGCCCCCTTCTTATTTACAATCTACATTAAAGACCTGGAAAGAACATTGCTGAAGGAATGTAGGGATATGCCTTTGGTATCCAATCGATCTATACCAGCACTATTATATGCAGACAATGCGATCTTGATGGCTCGGACGCCTCAGGCTATGCAAAGAATGGTAACATCTTTCTCTCATTTCATGACCAATTTGGATCTGAGAATGAATTGTACGAAAACTTTCTGTATGAACTGCGGTTCAAGGGCAGATAAAAAGAAAAAATTAATGTACATTAATTACAAACCTTTGGATTTTACCCCAACTTTTCCGTATTTAGGTATTTTGTTTGATCAATCTGGCCTATCGAATACAGCAATAAAGATAAGGAGATTGCTATTTTCTAAATCTATAATGGCCCTGACAACATTTAGTATAAAAATGGGCAAAAAAATGATTGTGGAACTCTTATGTGTTTATAGAGCAACTTGTGTAGCAATTGCTATATACGGCACAGGTATTTAGGTATATGCAAATGTAAAAGAACTGCAGGTGGCAGAAAACTGTTTTATGAGACATCTTTTAGCAGTCCAGGATAGCGTATCTACGTATATTTGCCACGCTGATCTTGGACAACCGTACCTAGAAGACGTCATTAAGGTACAACCAGTTCTTCTGTGGCACAGGGTATGGACCACCGAGGAGTGTGCTTTTAACTGTTCCATTTTGAGAGATGCTTTGAGCCTCGATAATGTTAACAGATTGAGATGGTTATGTTATGTAAAGACGTTCCTCATACAAATAGGCCACCAAGACTATTACGATGATCCCTTACTGATGTGTCAGATCTCTAGGAAAGAACTGAAAAATCTATGTTTGAGATACCTGGGGGATCTTAGAACCAACATGGAAATGACAAAAAACACTGTGGTTGCCCATCAGTTAATAATGAAAATAATGATTACAATTGATATCCAACCGTATATTAAGTTACACATGAGAGACTTTGAAAGGTTTTTATTAACACGTTTTAGATTAAATATTCTATTTAGACTTTTAAGTTTTCCCAATATGAATGATTGGACAAGGCAACTTAGGAAATGCGATTGTGACGATTTGTCCAACCAATCGGATATGCATATCATGTTATTTTGCAAATTTTACACAATTCCTAGGAAAAGATAGATCTTGCCCATATTGAAGTACATGGATTTTAAACAGTGTTGTCCGTCTTTTTTAGCTATCCAGAAACTAGATATTATATTAACTGTTGCATCTGTCTCTGCGTTTAAAAAAAATGTTTTTAGGTCACGAAAATAAATTCGTGCATGAAATTTAATAAGCATATTTTGCTGCAATATGAATGCTTTTTATATTTTAAATTGCTGTGAATAATTGTACTTTTATAGTTGTTCCTTTGTATAATAACTAAATAAAGTTATTGATTGATTGATCAACTCAAGTCAATGTTTCTCTTCTTGTTGTTTAATAACAAAATTGTATTCCTACTGCAGGCCGATCCATTGCATTGTTAAAAATGGAATATGGACTCACTCAGTACACTGCAAACTGAGTTGGACAACACCATCATGATGACTACAGTGAAATAGTATCTTCGCAGTCAGTCAATAGGATCAGAGAAGATTGTTGGAATAACTCAGGGCATTTTTCATGAGTGGCATAAAAGGTAAACAAGTCAAGAACAACCACACACAGCAGACCTATATGTCGGTGCAGTGGTGGAGTCAAATCACGAGTCTCACAACTTTAGTAGTGGTAGGACTGACAGCTGTGCATTGATTTAGTTACTTTGGAAAATGCTATGTTGCTGTATATGTGTGCTCTGTCTGGCTCACTCAAAAATTAAGCTAAGTGGAGGTTGGGTGGGCACCGTGGGCCTGCTCTGTCCTGTTGTTGTTGTAGGTAATGCTGGAAACAGACAACAGAGTGGCATGATTCAGCCATACCACCTCAGAAAGTGTTTGAACTCCTTTGTAATTTATGCATTTATTCCTTCTTGATTTTTCAATAACCCTTTTTTTTCCATCTGCACTTATAGGCCAGCCTTTACCCTGTGCTAAACAGAACAAAACAACTCACACTCACCTATCAATCCGCATCCACCAGGCAGGCAGTGGCACCCAAGACTGATGGACGCAGCGACCATGGAAGGGAGGACCAAGAGGAATGCCAAGATGTAACTCCCGAATTTGACCAGGATCATAGAGTAACTTTAGTATCATCATCTTTTAAATAATTTGATTCACTTTTTCTCTTTAATTATGACTGTGTGTTGTTGTAATTGTTGCTCTCTGCTTATTGATCTCTACAGCTATTATTTAATTTTCATTCCTAGCTTTATAGGGAAGCCCGGTACAACAGAATATAACATGTATGTAATTTGGATCTCTATGAGGGCAGACAATCAAAGCAATTAGCATAATATTAATTGATAATATACTGCTGCTCTGTACTCTCTACTAGTCTAGTTAGTTAGTAATACTTTCCATTAAATATCAAATCTTCATCATGCATGCATTTCCTTTTTCTCACTTAACAGATTTATGAATATGATGGTCATCTGCCAAGATTGTGTGCTTGTGTTGTTGTTGTCCATGTGTACTTTCCCTCAAATATCCCTTCCCAACCATTAATCAAACATAACCCTCTTCCCCCGGGCTGGGTGACACCAATAATTGATCATACACTGCTGGGGCGGATGTGGTGAAAGCAACATTAATTCAATTTGAAGGCAGGGGAAGGATCTTCTTCTACTTTTGCTTGCCCACCCATGCTCAGTATATTTGCAAGTCAATTTGTATCTCCAAAGGAACATAATATATCATAATTAATTGCTGGCATCGATTGGATTCATCATCCTCTTTTTACAACACTAAAGGTTACGATTGTGTCGAGTGACTCAACACAACTACAGTTTTAACTTTTTGTTGTACTATGGTATCCCCCTTCACCATTATGCTTTATTTTACTTTAGCATTGCTAATCAGTATTAATATGGTTTACTGTTTGGCAGTATTCTTGTGTACTGTACTGTACTTTGTTCTACTTCTCTTACCAGAGTCTATTTCAGGTAACTAACTGTCTCATTTTCTTTTTTTGCAAATGCTACTGCCAGTGTCTACTACTACCACCACAACCATGGCATCTTGGGAAACCAAACATTCACTATCATGCAGCCATTGTTGTGTCTAAGTTTAAACATCAATCACAGGTAAGAGAAGACGTTTGGGGGAGGCAAATAAATAATGGAAATTAATTCATTAATTCACACACCCACACCCTTGAGTCCAGTTGCAGAATGCATAGACTAGGAGGAGAGACTGGCAGTACTAGTAGGACAAGTCACTTAGTGAGAGTAACTCATCTATCTGTTCATGTGTTGCAAAAAATCGGCAGCTTATTTAAATCAAACACCGGCTGCGGCCCTGCAGCAGCAAAGGAAACCATGTGACGTAAAAGAGTTACCCTCCCACACAAAACATTTACATCATGTGTAAAGTTTAAGTATAAATATAATTGAATCCCCTAACAAAAATAAACCCCACAACACCTGACCCACCCCTCTCCCTAACCCCAACCAGTGTCCAAAAAGAATAGTCCAACCAATGTCCTTTCAAAAATATAATTTTTCATATAAAACCCCAATGTTTCGCCAACGTGCGCCCAATGCACTGCTGCCGCCTCCTCCTCCTCCTCCGCCAGAACCACCAGCAGCCGGTATTCTGTTCAGATGGCCTCCAGCTTCCGGCGCCGGGCCATGGCTGCCAACTCCTTCCTGTGCAGTTTAGATGATTTTGGTTTGGAAGGAGCAGCTGTATCAAGAAGAGAAATCAATGTTGTAACCAATGTACTCCTAGCAAAACAGTAAGATAAATTAATTCTAAACATAGTGGCACAGTAGCACTAGCAAGCACAGTACATAACATCTGTGCTATTTATCCTCCCACTTCCTAGGCCCTCAACATTTGTGGGAGTTTCAGGCATTATACTAGCACTATGGACTCACTCGAGTGCACCGGTCTTCTTCTTCTCTCTTGTTTAGCTAAGTTAAGTAACCTTGCTGTAGCCAGCATGCCAGCTCAGTCAGCTTGTGCCCAAGACACATACTTGTGACATTGACTCATGTTAGTTTCATTTACTACTATCTGTATGTGGGGAAGCTGACTACTACACAATCATCCTATGGGTGGCACTGGCCATACTCTGTTACATCAAGGTCAACTGCTCAATTTCACTTTCACCCTGCCCTGACTATTATACTACAACAAGGCATATGATATCTGATCTAAATGATCATTGTTTATATATGGGACGACATGCAGTACTTTGTTTTGATTGATTGTGTAACCATGCAACCGTTAGGTCACCAATAGCAGACTGACACAGTCAAAAATGAATCAACATAGAAAGGGAGTGGGTCTCAGAGTCGGAGGGAGGCGCTTGATAACAACATACATACACAATATATATGCTGTGCTTGCAAAATACTGTGAGTCAAGGAGGTATTCTGAAAATACAACTTCTATTCTCCTTGGCTTTGCTACTCTGGTATGGTTTCTTTTTCTTTTACATTCTCTTCAAATACTCTTCATCCAGTGATAGTCTCCATCTATGCTATCTATGATGAACACCACCCAGGCATCCATCCATTCAAAGTAAACATGCTATCATTCTTCTTAATCTCTCAACAAACCTTAGTTTGTTTCACAACCACCCATGCTTTCTTCCTTCCTTGATTGCCTTTGAGTTTGACCCATGAAACATCTCGGAGGATTCTTGCGATTAACCCATATAGTTTCACCTACCCAGGCAGGCATCTTTTCTTTCACCTTCCACCCATCCTTCAACCACCCATGAATCTGATTCATATCAGCCAGCCACCTATGCATGCATCCCAAGCATCCTTCTCAGCCAGTCATGTATATTATATCTCAGCCATTCTTCCTTATTCCATCCTTTTTTCCCTTTTTGTTCAACCCATCCATCAAGGTCATCTGATCTGACTCTTAGTCTTCTCCATAAAACTTTCACAGCTGAGTTGAAGTCAGATAGAAGAGGCCATCAGTTACTCAACTACTTCCGCAGCTAATGTTATTGCTCTAATGCTTAGTAAAGGGTGTCTTCTCCAATTGTTGTTCACCACAACTTAGTCTCTCTCAACTTACACAACACCCTTGCAGCGAATGTTTAACTATTGGTAATAAATAAGGAATGTAAGTATAACTTACTACCGCCCACCATTGCTGCTGGCTCACCCACCACTTTGGAAGCTGCAGCATCCACTGCTCCCTCCTGGCTGGCGTTGCCTGCCCCGCTACTGGCCCCGGCACTTGTGGTTGTGGTCGGTACGCCTAGTAAAAACATTACAGATTTATTAGATGCCATATACACTTAACCCTGCTTTTCACTAGCAAGATTGAAAAAAAAGTTAAAAATGTATACACAATACCACATACATCACTACAAATAGGGTACTAGAGTAGAATAGACACTACCAGTAGTAGTATGTCCTATCATATCAAAAATAGTAAAATATCTTGTTGGGCATTTTGTTGGTGGGAATTGTCGAAAAGCCTCTCAAGATTAAGAAGACTAGAGGAGCCCAACCCAAAGGACTGGACTCAGGTGCAGATTTATGTTAACTGGCGCATCCCCAGGGATGCGCCAGTTAATGTGCGCCACAGTGCGCAACAGCTTCGCCACCCATGGTGCAAAAACGGCACAGATGCATGACGCATCTGTGCCGGAAACGTGGCGCATTGCTGGAGTTGTGTCGCAAGCGCGACGCAGCTCCAGCAAGGCTTTGGCGTGCACCATCTTCACAATGCTGCGTCAAGACCTACGCCTGCTTCAAGCAGGCGCAGGGTTTTGACGCAGCATTGGCCTGAAAGTGACTGAGTGAAATCTCATAGATTTCACTCAGCCACTTTCAGGAGGCGTTCCTGCGCAGGAACGCCCCCCCTGCGCAGGAACGCCTCCTTATGGCGCAGGGCTTTACAACGTGATGCATCTCCTAGATGCGTCACGTTGTAAATAGGGCGCTTTGTTTGCACCGCCATTGCGCCAAATAAAGTGACGCAATTGCGGCGCAAAGAGGCGCAAGGGCATCATAAATCTGCCCCTCAGTGTCTAGTGCTGTTGGTGAATCTGAGTTTTAATAAAAACCTTTTAAATAAAGAGTGGCCAACTAAGCAAGATTAGCTCCAGACATACTATTAATAATTATTTTACAGAGAGTCATAGCAGAGGCAGTTAGAGGCAGGGATAACAAAAATTTAGAAACAGATAGTCTAGATCGCAGAAGATTTGGTTAAAAATATAATTAGAAAACGGAAATAATAGTTCAGAAAAAATAAGGTGTAGTAGAAGTTAGGGAAATATCATTAATAATATTAACAATAGGAAGACTTACTGGGGCAGCAGCAGAACTCTCGGTAGAGGAGCGGTCCTGGTCTTGGCCCTGTCGTTCTCCAGCTGCTCCGGCCGACTCCGACCCCGTCTTCTTATCCTTGGATGCTAATCTTGTAAGATATAATAAAGAAAGAGACAAACATTGATGATTGGTGTGAAACAAATAAAATATTTTTAAAAACACTCCCCAAAAATTTTTGGGAAACAACAATTGCAATAAAATTGACCTATCTAATCTGATCGATTAGTAGTATCGCGGGGTTCGCGGACCGTCTAGTTATTATTTATGAACACTAATCCAGTGTTCCATTCTGATTTCAGAATACTACGCCTAAGTACCACCTGACCTAGCCCACCTATTCAGATGGGCCAATTGTCTACCAAGTCTGCATTTCCATTTATTTTAGTCCTCAAAAATGTATAGATGGAGGACACATGCATACATTTTTGCAAACACCAAATTGTTGGTTGGTTGGTTGCTGCTGATGTTCTGCTGAGCCTATTACTCCCTCACTAAACAAACTACAACAGGTTCTACTAAGGACTGGAATAAGCAGCGCTCAACAGCATGTGACATGCCGGAGGATGCGTCATGCGGGCCGCTTAAAAATGACAACTAATACTAAGTAACTGAACTACCTATCCACCTCTATCTTAGTGACAGGAGGACAAATGAAGGACTAGAGTCTCTCTAACATTACCTAACTTAAGTTCTCTAAAGTAAACTCTTACATAATCAGCCCAAACGAGCGCAAAGTTGCAAACAACAAGTAAGATTAGTATCCCCGAGCACCTGTGTCTAGAAGAATACCAATCACAGAAGATTTTTAAACTTAATTAACCTGCAATGTAAGTAGCAGCATTCTTGCTATTGGGAAAAAAAGGATATTCGCAATAACAGTAACACAGTCTAGAGAACTCACAATACTACTAATATTAGCTTCTCACCAAACCCCACAACCTCAACACCTAGCAGGTCCAGAAGGTCCTACTCCCGGTCCAAGACATCTGACCACCGGTGGGTCAGCTGGCTATTGATGCGCCGGACCTCAGAGCAGCAAAACAATGCCCAGTGCACCCTCACCCACCGGCGGTGATGCTCCTGGGTGGCATACTGAGCCAGGTCTGCCGTCTGCTGTTAAGGTCAAGGGGAGGTGGCGCTGCATTAAAAAAACAATGGTGTCCACCTCCGTCTCGCAGAAAAGGGACCAGGCATGCACCTCTGGCGGGCGCAGTCTGCCGCAAAGCAGGCGACGGCTCTTGGTCGGCGGCGCCTTGCCCTTGGACCCAGTACCCTTTCCCTTAGCCATGGTTCGGGGGTGGGCGGGGGGCGGAAAAGAAAATTTAGCAGTAAAACATAAAGTTAGGGGAAGAAGTAGGAGAGTAAAGAAGGAAGTAATATAAAACAGTAGAACTGTGAAAAAAACACTGTAAATGTAGAAATAAAACGCAAAATATACACTTAGGGACAGAGAGGGATAAATAAAAAAGATCAGAAAAACATAGTAAAAAACAAAGGATTGAAAAGATTGGAGAGGGATTGAAAAACAGGCCCCAGAACCATGCAAAAGATAGGAAAACAAGATGCCAGCTCCCATTGGCGACCGCGTGGTGAAGTTTGTGCGATATTTGCCCCGAACATATCATCATCCACGTTGCTGAATGTCAAAAACATCTTGTGCGCATTCGCGAGCACACACAAGCATGCAGAAACAAGCAACTCTGCATGTTCGAGTAGCTATGCGTAGTATTACAGAATTTTTGTGCAACTTCGCATGGCCTCACGTAGCGCCGCTACGCGAACTTCGCCCAGGGTTAATGCCAGCACAGCCTAATCTCTCATTGCACTAATCTAGCTCATGGCAGTAATATGATAAAAGAAGGGTCCATGCCATTATTCAATGTTACTAAGCAATCCAAAGTGAATCTGCTCTCCTGAAATATACCCAGTTAGCCTCAAACTGGGTGGTGGGAAATGGCCAACATTTACTAACAAGTATGGAATCATTTTATTGCAAGAAACCTGGATTCGGGAACATAGTACCTGGGACAGGATTACAGAATCCCCCTACTCCCATTCCTTCTTCTTCAGTTAGAGCAAGAGGGACCTAGTAACCTTGTTCAAGATATTGCTAGACTTTAGAGTCATCGTAGTCGGTTTCCACAATCAGGTATCCATGTTTTCTGGGTAGATTGGTCTAGTAATTTAAATATTTTCCCATTAAACTTTTACAATGACTTGTATTCACACAATAAGCATTTCAATGTTGATATATTATTTAGTAGTCAATTATGATGCCGCTCAGAAGGGCTCCGAATCCGATTCGGGTTTGCCAATTCCGATTCTGAACCCTTGTTTCCGACCGAATCGTACACAGTTCCCAATGACCGATTACGATGCCCAGAGTCCGTTAGCACTCCCAATCTGTTCTTAAAGGCATGCAGACAAGTTGAGCCTTTAAGAGCTCAATTGTAAAGCTCTATGGACTTTGTTTCCAAGTGAGTTATTACGATGACCGATTCAGACAGCCGTTCCAATTCAGTTTGCCTGAAATGAAACACCTTTCTAAATCTGTCTTTGGGGGCCATAGCAGGCCCCCTTTCACTTTGGGCCTCCCGAATTGGGCCTGTGGGGATACCCAAGGGACCCTTCTTACAAACCATGCACAGTGGCAGGCACCATGGTGTGCCTGCCACAGGGTTCACAATTTTCCCCTGCCACCCCTTTCTTCAATGGGAGCCTGTGTTCTTGTTCCGAACACAGGCTCCCATTGAAATCAAGGGATCCAATCAAATCGTATCCGGAAGCCTCCGGATGCATCAGAATCGCTTGGACAGACTACTGCGATTTGAGTCTTCTCTCCTCTCTGGGCACCAGACTCCAGACACCTGATGTGAAAGGTTTTCGGGCATTTGTCATCCGCAGCAACCTGCAAGCTGCCAACCACCTCTGCACTGCTCCAGAAGCGAAAATCCTGCTTGTGAGCATTCGAAAAGCATTTCGGAACCAAATTGGTCGAAATGCTTTCCGGACGAGATCGTAATCGGCCCCTTAATGTTTTTGGGGTCCTAGGAGTCAGAGTCCTGGCTAGCATAAAATGCTTTGACTTTTGATCATGTCCCTAAAGAACAAATGATGACAGGTTGGTCTTGTTACAGGTTGCAACCAATAGGGAACTCCAAAGATATTCGACAAAGCTTTACAAGAGATGAGATGACTGTGCTGCCATTAAGTTGAAAAAGGTCCTCGCAGGTTTGAGCCTGCCGAAGCTAGAGGCTTCACAAAGTGAAGTTCTAGACCTGGCACTGACTGACACTAAAGAGTACATATTGGAGGTGATAAGCGGCATGCCGAGCCACAAAACTCCAGGTCTATATGGTTTCCTAACAGAATTCTATGTTACATATGCGGATGTGTTAACTGAGAAGCTGCTGAAAGTCTACAATGAATCAAGGTATGGGGTACTCTCCACCAGACCAGGAAAGAGACCCTTATATTCATGTACCCTAAACCAGATCGGGACCTGGAAAAATTAGCTCATACCACCCGCTCTCCTCGATTAACAAGGATATAAAAATCCCTTCTAAAATCCTGGCTAATAGACTACGGGGATAATCGGGCAGTTGGTGAATGAAGATCAATGCAGGTTTATCCTTAGGAGGAATACCCACACAAATATTGGCAAGCTCCCTCATTTCGTGCACTCCGTGCAGTATTCACAGATACAGATGGCAGTGGAAGTACTCAACATAAATAAAGCACTTAAAACGATTGACTGGGACTTCATGCAGGCAATCTTATCGCAGTTGGGATTCGGCACAATTCTACTTATATGATTAGCCCTGCTATATTCGGCACATCAGCCAGGGTCCAGTCTGGGAGGTGTGTTTCAGATAGTTGGGAAATACAGAGGAGGACTCAGCAGGGTTGCCTCCTGTCTCCCCTTCTTTTTGTGCTGGCCATACAACTGCTCGTCGCCTATCTGTGGGGCACATTACAAGGAATAGGAATACAGGTGGGAGATACTGAGCATTTGGTCTTCCTATAGGCTGATGATGCCCTGGTTTAGCTACTGCAACCGGTTTAAGCAGTGCCACTCATGCTAGATGCTCTGCAGAGGTTTGAGAGGTTATCGAACTCAGGGCAAATGCGGCTAAATGGGTAATATTTCCCGTCACCAGGTTAACTGTGGTATTGCAGATCCCCTTCTTGATCTGGGTTTGACGTGGGAATTAGATAGCTTCCGGCATCTAGGTATGCAGATGACACATGCAATTGAGAAACAGTATGAGAATAATATGATTAGAGTCCTGGCTGGCCCAGAGGTTTCAGTTGCCTTTTGGAGCAAATTATCATTGTCAGTTGCCAGTTGGATTGTAGTCACCAAGATGGCATTCCTGCACAGATTCTTCGGAATCCTGCAGAACATGCAGTGTCCCATTGATTGTTCGAACAGCCTCTTGATTGCACTCATCTGAGATGGCAAGCATAGTAGGTCTTGGGGTAATCAAACTAGACATGGAGAAGGAAGAGTTAGGCTTGCCCAGTATGGAATTGTACTTTATAGCAGCACATCTTCAGATTGCTGCTCAGTGGTATACTGATGGCCCCAATGGGGAGAAACGGTTACTGGATGACAAAAGGGGTGTTGATAGTTTGCTTCATTGACTTATGAAGGGAACTTTTTTTAATAAAAGCTACTCATATGTAGAGAGACAAATGGTACAGATGTGGGAGCTAGCAAATAGACCTGTGTTGCGTAAGCCCCCGTTCTGTACAAAATTACCACTTTAATGAAAACCTTTTGCCTAACAAATGAGATATGTCGGTATCCACTTGGATAGATGGGGGCTGTGCGAAAGCACAAGAGACGTTTACAATTTGACAAACTTACCAAGATGGCCAGTAAAATTTGAACTGACTTTCTGCAGAACTCTGTTTGGCTGCAGACACTTGAGGTGCTGCTGTACATAGGTTGTCTCCAGGATTGGTCTCCTGCTTGTGTGGAGCGTTGCAGCGGGCTACACCTGGAACATCGATAGTGACAAGACTATGGTGGGATGTTGACCTCAGGAGTCCTTTGATGGGCAAGGAATGTGCAAAAACCTGTGCATTAGTGCAAGTGGTCTAGCATAATGCACATTTTAGAGTGGCACTTCTATCTTCTACATTGTGCCTATTTATCTCTAAAGAGATTACACAGCATATATAGAACTGCGCTGGGTGCCGACCCTAGCTGTGAAGCAGCAGAGGCAAACTTCCTGTACATGACTTTGGGGGTGCTCGGGGTTGGTGCCATATTAGGGCACAATAATACGGTGACTCCTGGAGGTGACTGACATACATATAGATAATGCGGTCCACCACTGTTTACTATAATTCATACCATGCCCTAGCGGGAGTAAGCTTCATTATAAATTCTCATTGCTGGGTCTCCTATTGCCCACTAGGAGAATTGCAATTTGATGGATGTCATTATGGGGCCCAATTAGGCCAGTGAAACAGGGATATTGGTAAGTGAGCTCTGTCTGAGGAGTGTCAGATCCAGCAAATTAGGACTGATGGGGGTACTGATTTGAGTGGGCAGGATTGCTGCAAGAACTGCATGCTCCAGTCTTGGAGGGGAGCTCCACTAATGACTCAGATTGCGGCTGTCCTGCATAGCGAGCCTGCAGTACTTCTCCCAATAGGTGGCTGCTGTTGGTGTCAAAGTGCATTGTAAGCCCCTACTGCGAAGAAGGTTTGGAAAACAGCAGCACTTGTGTATGTGTGAGAATATGGGCACCTGCGCTACATTAATAATGCATTCACTTACTTATCGAGGGATTTTAATGCCTAACTTGGCTCTAAAACTATGTTTTTCGATTCTTTGGAAGAGTCTCTTAAGACATCATACTCTTCCTCGTACACCAGGGGTCTTAAATTACATAGCTTCCTGACCAATTATAATCTATGGAATCCTGTTATACTTTTGATCAAACCTGTAATCCAGTTCTGACTCACATTGGGTTTGGTTGTGGGACCACAATTAACTATATCATTTTCCTAGTGAAATGTCATCTTATGCACAGCCCTGGTAGGGCACACTTGCCAGTGCGTTCAGGGACTATAACCCAGATTTTTTATTATTGAATCTACCTTTCAACCCAGTCAAAGAATCTTTATTCGATTTAGTTAAAAATCATACAAAGAGAATAAAAACATTTATGTACAAGTAAAACACAATTAAACAATTTCATATCAATCGAATTCATGTGGCGAAGTATATAAGCTAAAAACAGGATTATAAAAAGGAGTATAAAAAAACAATTCATACGGGGAAATCTTATAATGTCTTACGTGATCTTGATCTAGCCGCCGCCACTAAAAAGTTTGCCATTTTCCTTTTTCCTTGTTCTTCTCTTCTCTCTGAAACCATATTGGTTATCGTACAAACCTCCACAGGTCTCCAGACTATCCCTTATCCTGGCCAAGAGGACTCTGCCTAAGATCTTGATTGCAGAGTCCAAAAGGGATATGGGCCTGTAGAACCCTGCGTCATCCCACTGCCCCTTCTTAAATATGGGAACAATTGTAGAGGTTACCCATGTGGTTGGAAGAGGGTTGCTGTTTGCAGCTGTAAATACGTTAGCTAGAATGCCCGCCCATAGATCTGGAGAGTGTATATAAAAATCAGCCGGCACCCCATCTGGCCCAGGGGCTTTGTTCCCAGTGGTGGCCAGAATAGCTTTCTCAACCTCAACCCTGTTAAAGCACATGGGGATGGCCTCCCGCACGGTCATGTTAAACGGCTGGGAAGCCATGCCATTATCTCCATAGACTGTTCTAAAATGTGCCAACCATTTATCATCCGGGATGACACAGTCCAGGGCTAGGTTGGACGAATCAGAGAAGAAAGGCTGGTTAATTACGGCCCAAAATTGCCTGCTATCCCACAAGATATCAATAGAAAGTAAATTCTCCCAGGCCTCGTTTTTTATTTTATCCTGCCTGACCTTGATAGCTCGTTTATATTCTTTTCTTAAGATTGCAATTTCTGTCCTAACCCTAGGGTTTGCTTTAAGCGCCGCCTTTAACCTTTCAACCCAATGAGGAACCCCAAGACGGGCCCCATTAGCCTAGCATTGAGCCCCAAAGGGCTCAGGCTAGTCTGGAAGATATAACACAACTTTTTAACAACATAATAAGGGCAACAAATCCCTTAGTAAACAAATGCCTGGTCTATGATAATGAATATAACCTATCATCAAAGCTTTTATTGATATTGATTTTAGCTTTAGAAATGCTTACCCCCATGAAAAACTATAACCTGACTTTCCCTGTCGGTTTGACAAGGACAGCAGGGAAGCTAACAGATATTTGCAGCTATCCCTAAAAAGCTACCCTAGGGAGCAACAGCAAATCCAGTGCTGTACAGCCACTTACAAAACTGCCCTAAAGAAGAGGAGGCTGAAGAAAAAAGAGGAAGCATGGGAGAAGTTGGTTAGCTCATGTTCGCTTAGAGACACCAGCATGTTTTGGAAAATTGCTAATTCGCAGTCTCTAAGGGCCAGATGTAGGTAGCCCTTTACCGATCGGAATCGGCCGAAAATACCGATTTTCGGCCGTTTCCAATCGGTAAAGGGCTATGGAGATGTCGGGGCACATATTCGGTAATTTTACCGAATCGTTATTATTACCGAATTGGTAAATTTACCGATTCGGTAATATTTACAGATTCTGTAAATTTACTGAAAATGCAATGTGGGTAGCCAATTTTCCATTGGCACATGGCTTACAGAATCGGTATTTTACCATGGAATACAAATCCATGGTAAAATACCGATTCCTGTGTACATGCACATCTGTGCATGTACACATGTGCCATGTGACAGACAGACGTGCCCTTAGGGCATGTCTGTGTGCCACATTGCACACATGCCAGTTTTGGGGGTGCTAGAGGGTGTCAAAGTGACACCCCCTGCACCCTTGACAAATTCGGTATTTACCGATTTGGTAAATACCGAATCGGTATTTGAATTGAATCCTATGGGCTTCAAGGCCCATAGGATTCAATAGCAAATACCGATTCGGTATTTACCAAATCGGTAAATACCGAATTTCAAGGTATCAGTAAAAAATCCAGATGTTGGTGCCTACATCCCATTTACCGATTTTGAAATACCGAATCAGTAAAATTCGGTTTTTCAAAATCGAAAAATGTGATTTACCTACATCTGGCCCCAAATGTACTGATCAACATTAGCCCCACTACTTATAATACAGCTGAATGACTATGTTCAACATTTTAATTCAATCTACCATCTGGAGGCTCGTACAGTACTGGATGGCATTAAACTAACTCAAACTTATCTTCTATCCATAATCTCTGACCTACATGAGGTGACTTCTGTGACTCCAGAGGGCCCATCAGGCAAAGCCCCCAGACTCAGACAGCACCCTTAAGGACATTTGCAAACCAAATCTGGATTTCTGGGCCCCTGTTATCATCAACCTCATCATTTTTATTTTCAACTCTGAAATTACTCCCTCTTGGGACATGGCTGTAATTATGACACTTTTTTAAAAAGGTAATAAGCAAGAACCACATTGCCACTGACCAAATTCTTTGTTAGACTCAGTGGTTGACAGGGTTATTCTACACAGGATCATGTGTTGGACAGAGGACAATACTGTCCTATTGGAGGCACACAATGAATTTAGAAGTAGCCTGGGAACATTAGAAGAATTCCTCAACCTACACCTTGTAGTAAGTGAACACACAGTTGCAAGCAGAGCCAGCTATTTTGATATTTTATTGATCTTAGCAGGGCCTTTGATCAAGTGTTTCATTTAAAGCTTTGGGGCAGTCTATCAGGCATGTGCATTGCTGGTTAGACAATCAATGTGGTTTATCCTTTGAGGAAGCACTTGTACATTTCTTATCACAGCGGAGTCCTAGTATTTTATTATGTATTGCTTCTTATGAGAAGATTGAAAAAACTGGGACCCCTTGCATCACCTTCTACGCAGTTCTATATTAAAAACTCCAAGATTTTGACAGAATTTTTTGAAATGGAGGACTCGCTGGCTTCCATCTCTAAAGGCTCTTCACCTTCGAGCACTATCACCTCTGCTGCAGGGAAGGCGGCCACTAATCATTTAAAAAAGATCCACCTTCCCTTCCAAAGCCCTCCTCTCCTGTCTCTCTAAACATGTTTTTGAAGGAGATACGTGCTCTTCGAACCTTCAAGGAGAAAGCAACCATCAAACTGCAATTTCTAACAGAGAATTGGTCTCAGATGAAAGACCGGCTTACAACAGTAGAGCTCAATGTCTCCTCTTATGCATTCCCCAGCGAGAAAGTTAACACTCTTTAGTCCCAGGTCTCTTCACTTCAGCGGCAGGTCGAAGGCCTTGAAAATAGGAACAGAAGAAATAACCTCAGTATTTATGGTCTGCCGGGAGGCTCAGAGGGCTCTGACGCTCTCTCTTTCTTCAAGTCTTTCCTTCCTAAATTGCTACATTTACCAGAATGAATGTCGCTCAATATCCAACATGCTCACAGACTTGGTCATTAGCATACAGGTGTATCTACTTCTCGGAGACCAATGGAAGTTATCATGTACTTTCTTGAGTATAAAGACCTCCTCAAAGTTCTTTCAGCAGGTAAATCAATTCAGCATGTTTCATGGTCAAGCTCCACTTTATTTTTCACTCAAGACTATGCGAAAACCACAGCGAATATACGCAATAGATTTCTCAACATGAGACCTGATTTAAGTTGTTTGGGGGCCCGCAATGGACTTTTCCATCCCTGTCTCTTCAACATCACTTATAAAAACAAAGCGACAACATATGAAGATCCTATTAAATAGCAAAGCTGCATCAAGTCCTGTAAATCAGAATCTATGGACTTTACTGGAGCATCGACATCTCAAAATATTTGATGTCTCCCAACTTTCATAAAAGTTTCTTTTCTTCCTCTACTGTTTCAAAGTTCTAATATTTGGTTTATTACTTTAAGCTGTTTGTTACTTTGTCCTTTAACAGTTCATTCTGTCATCTTATTTTATATAACCCTCTTATTTTATTATAACTGCATTCTCTCCCCTTTTGCAGGGTTGTTGATGTCTGTGCCTGCCCTATGCCCTTACCCTGTGTGAAGTGATGTGGTCCTTCCTCCTTATATGTTCCGTTGTGTTCGGGCGTGCCATCAGTTCCATGTGGCTTCATCCCCCGATCCTCCTATGATATCCTTAGGTATGTTGTACCTTTTTATTATTGGCACCCTTCTCTTCCTTTCTCCTATCCTTTCTTTGCTTTACTTCCCTTTTTGTTTTCTGTCTCTCCCTTTCTTCATGTTTTGGTTCAATGTTTCACATTTATACTTGTATTCGTTCTTTTTAAATCCTATATAATGTCATATTATATGCATACATGGTTGGGCTGATTTAAGATTTGTCCTCTGCTTTTTGATGGTTTGGTTAGGCCAGTATCTCTTTCTTGTCTCGTCATTGTCTTCATGTCTTTGAACATTTTGTCATTGAATTTCAGAGGTTTGAATTTTCCCATTAAATGTCAACATGTTTTAACACATTTATCTAAATTGGGGGCTGATATAGCTCTTATACAAGAATCTCATTTAGCGGTAACTGAATCTTTGAAATTGAAAATGGGCTAGCTAGGGTAAGTGTTTTCTCACTAGGTGATGGCAAACAAAATGGAGTATTACCTCTGTCATAAATCTAGTTCTGTTAAGTTGCTTTCTCAGTTATCTGATGAAGATGGAAGATGGTTTTACACTTAATTGCAAATAGGGAGAGCTCCGATTTCTTTGCTTAATATCTATGCTCCCACTAATGGAGACCCCTCTTTTTGGACATCTCTAACTCATCAAATCTCATCTTGCATTGTGAATAATGTCATCCTTGCTGGAGATTGCGATCAAGTAGTTGCTCCCTTTACTGAGCGTAACTCGCTGGTTTCTTTTAAACCTTTTTAAAGACTTTTTTGTCTCACACAATGTTTTTCAATCATTAAGAGATGCAGATATTGGGTCCATTCTGATCATGCTCCCATTTCCATTCAATTGGATATAGAGCCAAAATCATATATACCCAGGAGATGGCGTTTTAATAATTCACTCATTTTAGATCCAACATTTAACTCCTCTTTTGTCTCCTTCTTTAATGAATATTTCTCTTTAAACCTAACGGATACTTTGCCTTTCTCTTTTATTCGAGATGCATTTAAAGGTGCTGCCAGAGTTTTTATTATTGGTTTTGTGTCCAGAAAAAGCAACATTTCACACAAAATAAGCAGATATCTTTTGGCTGGGATAAAGGGATTGGAGCATTCCTATTATTGTTTGCCTCAGCTTATTAAGGCAAAGTTTCAATTCAATAAGAAATCAACAGATAATGCCTCTCTTTATTTGTTAAAATTCAATGCTAAGTTTTATGGTGTCCAGTATAAGGCTGGTAATCTCTTGGCAAATTATTTAAAAGTTTAACACAATAAGTTTGATATTGAATCTATTATTAATGAGCAAAATACATAGCGCTTTAAGAACCCTGACATTTTAAACACATTTCTTCTTTTTTATAAACCATACTACAAGCCTGAAACCATAACCTCGGAAATTGACATTTCTCAGTTTCTTTCAGGCATTCAATGTTCCTTTGACACCCAATTAGATTTCACTCCTTTAGAATCAGATATCTCATACCAGGAACTCCTCATCGCTTACAAACACTCAAGAAAGACAAAGCTCTAGGTTCAGATGGTTTAACTGTGATATTCCTCACACATTTCGCCCCTATGCATCTTTCTAAACTACTTACCCTTTGAAAAACAAATCACAATCCGCTTAATCCTCTGGTTCTTTTTTGGAAGCCCTAATTTGTCTAAATATTAAAGAAGGAACAGATTCAAAATACTGTAAAAATATAGGCCTGTCTCACTTAGTAATATTGATTACAATTTTTTTCTAAGGCTTTGGCTATGCGACTGTAAACCTCCCTCCCTCAATGACTAGGCACAGAGCAATCTGGATTTGTTAAGGGCTGCTTTATCTTAGATAACACTCATCTGTTTTTTGATATTCTATCTTAGTCCTGTCACTTACCTCATTCATTGGCATTTGTAACCTTAGATGCAGGGAAGGCGTTTGATCGAGTTAACTGGTTTTACCTCTTCCAAACGCTCAAATGATTTGGTTTTTGGTCAAAGGGTTATATCTTTAATGTCGGTCCCATAATCTAATCCATGGGCAGCCATATATATGTATATATAAACAGTAACACATCCCCCTACTTTGATATGGGAAGAGGTGTTCATCAATGCTGTCCTTTCCCCCTATTCATTTTTACTTAGCTTTGGAACCTTTTTTGTCCAGAATTCATCAAAATAAAGACAAACATGGATTTGACGATAAAACTAATAAATTAAATTGGCGGCATACATCAACGATGTGTACTATTATTTATCTCAAGACCGCAATCCTCTATCCCTACCTTTTTACAGGAGGTGGAGCTCTTTGCCTCAGTTTCTGGCTACAAACTAAATAGAGATAAATGCAAAATATTACCGTTAACCAAGTATACTTTTAAGGAAGTCTTTGTCAAACTTTACTTGGAATTCTCAACACATAACATACTTGGGACCATATTTTATCCTTTTAATTCCAACAACACTTTCTCTTTGTATGGAGAAATGTATACCAAAAATTTCCACATGAACGACCAAATGCCCCCCTTTTAACTGTAATGGTGGGGTCGTTTAGATACCATTGACATGATGCTCACCCCTATAGTTTTATTTACAATCTCCAATATTCCAGTACCCAGTCGATTGAAAAATAAAAAATTAAAAAATCTATTCTTCATCATTCTTGTGGAATAATACAAAGTCTTGCATGTCATTACTGACATTAACAAAGCCAAAATCAGAAGGTGGTGTTAACTTTCCTGACTTTCCCACTTACCAAAAATCTTTTTTACTTCATTAACCTTTGAGATTGCATTCTGAATCTCCGTTGGATTGTCCTCTGTGGGTGGACCTTGAATGTTTATATCTCTCTCCTTTCTCTTTTATAGAATATCTTTCTCTCACCGCAGACTACACTCTATATCTACTTCTATCCTCAAACACACCTGCAAACTTTTAGAATCTAGTCCAACGATATCCCCTACAGATTCAAATGTTTTCCTTAATTCCACTTTACGCCACAATAGGTTTATACTGATCCATGGCAAACCTTTTTATTGGAAATCCTGAGGACACAAGGGCTTAATTTGGACACAACAACTTTTTTTTTCAAAATGAAGTTGTATCCTTCTCAAACGCCAGTCAGCTCTATGACCTACTCCCCTCCTTTCACTCTAAGTGCATTCTTATAAAGCAGGCCCTCTCCATTGTGTATGCTCAAGTTTTATCCCACAGCCACTCTAATCTCACCCTGTTAGTGGTTTACACACCACTCTCCTATACTCTTACCCCAGGGCTTCCACCATTTATACTCATCTATGTACCTTACATATAGATAGAGAGAAGGCTAAAGTAGACCTGTCTTGGGAAGAGGATCTTAAGATGGATTGGCCAATTCTCTTATGGAACAAAATATGGACCAACATCAGGAAAACCTCCACAGCAGCAAACACTACACAATTATTATATTTTATTTATAATAGACTTTTACTACTTCCGGTTACATTACATAAAATACATACCGAGATGACTGATACCTGTTAGATGTGGTCTTCGACTTCTGCTGATTTGAAGCACTTACTCTTTACATGTCCACATGTGCACACTTTCTGGGAAAACATTTGGGCTCAAATTAACTTAATCTTTGACACCAAGATCCCTTTCTCTGTTTTTCCCTTATTTTTAGGAAGTCTATCACCTGTCTGGTATGAATGCGTTCATAATATAAAGATTGTGGTAGATCTATTGTCGCCAGTTGACTTTCAGCTAATCACCAACAACTGGAAAGATTTTGCTAAACTATCCTTCCAAGCCTGGTGGTATGCGGTATGCTATAATCATAGAATGGATACAGCATTTGTTCATTTTATTTATTTTATTTTATTTTAAAAGTTTTATATAGCTTTGGCTAGACCCGGAGGTATCAGAGCGCTTTACATGAGCATCGGATCATAGTTACAGGTTACATCGTTACAAAGGTTACACAGTTCTTAGAGCATGGCAACATAGTTACTTGTAAGGTCGAGATAAACAATAAGCACAAATACGTAAGGGGACAAGAAGGCAAGGTGAGAGATTCAGGGGAGGAGGTTGGAGATGGGGAAGTAGACAGATAATTAAGGCGGGAAAGAGGAGGGGAGGGTGAGAGACACAGCATAGGGAGAGGAGGGGAAGGGTGACGGGGACACAAACCGGTAGACGAGTCAAGGCAACGTCCAAAGTCCAGTAAGCAGTGATCCCAGGGGAAGTGGTATCTCTTCCCTATCAATATTGCGAGAGGCACCCTGTATGCAGTGGACTCTCTCGGAGGGGTCTCTGAGTCTCCAAGGCCTACATACTGGATCCATCCCCAAAAAAGGGAGAGGGAGTGCTTTGGCAAGGGGTGCCATGCCATACCTCAAGCATGAGTGGCTCCCTTGGCACAGTGGACTCACTCAGCGGGTTTGCTGAGACTCCAGAGTATAAATATTGGATCTTTCCCCAACAAGGGGAGAAGGAGTGCTTAGTGAAAGGGCACAACGGACAGGGGGGTAGGCAGAGTAGCAGGCAGGGGGAGAGACTCAGGGGAGAGAGGATAGGAGCTATGGAAGAGACAATAAGCAGAGACGAAAAGAAGTCTGCCTAAAGACCGACTGGGTAGGTGACGACCAAGGAGGGAATCCATGGCCCATATCCCCTATAGCTAAACCAAGTAGCTCCATCGGGTATCAGACAAAATAGTTTGGTCTCAATACATTGAGAGAGGAGGGAAGGAGAGACATAAATAGAGGGAGGATGCGGGAGGAGACGACAGGAGAGACAAAAAGAAGTGCAACAATGTGGTTCAACAATATACCAGAAGAAGATCAACAAGTAAACATTATATTAAACAATCAGCAAATCAATTAGGGGAGGAGAGAAAGGAGAGAGAAAGTAGTTGGGCGGGGTGAGGAGGGAAAGTGAGGATAAGGGACGAGACAACCGTAGAGATGAAAGGAAGTCTGCCTAAAGACCGACTGGGTAGGTGACGACCAAGGAGGGAATCCACGGCCCATCTCCCCTATAGCTAAACCAAGTAGCTCCATCGGGCATCAGACAAAATAGCTTGGTCTCAATACATTGAGAGAGGAGGGAAGGAGAGACATAAATAGAGGGAGGATGCGGGAGGAGACGACAGGAGAGACAAAAGGAAGTGGAACAATGTGGTTCAACAATATACCAGAAGAAGATCAACAAGTAAACATTATATCAAACAATCAGCAATACAATTAGGGGAGGAGAGAAAGGAGAGAGAAAGTAGTGGGGCGGGGCGAGGAGGGAAAGTGAGGATAAGGGAAGAGACAACCATAGAGACGAAAGGAAGTCTGTCTAAAGACCGACTGGGTAGGTGACGACCAAGGAGGGAATCCACGGCCCATCTCCCCTATAGCTATACCAGGTAGCTCCATCGGGCATCAGACAAAATAGTTTGGTCTCAATACATTGAGAGAGGAGGAAAGAAGAGACATAAATAGAGGGAGGATGTGGGAGGAGACGACAGGAGAGACGAAAGGAAGTGCAACAATGTGGTTCAACAATATACCAGAGAAAGAACAACAAAGTAAACATTAAATCAAACAGTCAGCAATGCATTAGGGGAGGAGAGAAAGGAGAGTGAAAGTAGTGGGGGGTAGGGGAGGAGAGAGAGTGAGGATAAAGGCTTAAATGTATGGCCCCTGTTACAATGTACATAGATCTCAGTGCTAAGTGCTCTTTCTCCCAAATTCCTATTCAGCAAGAAGCTGACCAACCTCCATGACATTCCTCACCTTAGTAACATAGTGTTATATTTCTATTAATATCCTTAATGCATATTTTATAAGATATGTATTATCTTATTGATCGTACTATTATCTTTTGGTTATGTCAATCCATCCCAGCCATGTTTTCCTGATATTATTATTCAAATACATTTATTTCATTGCTTAATTCTTATTTATGTGATTACATATTGCTTATTGTATTATGTATTTTTGTTCTATGCTTCTTTAATAAAATTACTTTTGAATTTAAAAAAGGTCTTGGCTCACACCTCACATAAAAAGCACAACGTCATGAGTCCCAAACACAGTGCTTTATTCAGGAAAGATACTGACAAATAAAGTGGATTGTCCATCTTTGCATCTATTGGGAACAAGGGTAAAGGAATGGGAAAGCCAGTACTATGTTTGAAACCTCCAGGACAACTGTGAGAAAATACTAAATGTGCTGTGCAGTGATCAATACCAGAGACTACATTTGATTAATATTGTTCTAGAAATACTGAAGTTTAGACTTTGGAATCTTGAGAGCATCTAGAGTGCAGTACTCAGTTAGTAAGTGCTTTTCATTTGCTAGTTCCATCAGGTAGAGCCTCTTACTAAGGAGAATTTTAGATTGCCTTTTTATGTGCTCTTACTGCTCCTACGTTTCTGTCATTAACACTGATTTATTTGTCTGTATTGATTCCCTCTAGTGAGCTGCTCTGGTTGTAGAAGACCAGCCTCTTTGCCCAGATCTTCCAGAACTTGACCTCTCTGAACTGGACGTGAAAGACCTGGATGCAAAGGGATTTCGGGGTGGGCTTAAGAGGTACAGTGTCCAATCTGATAATTTCCAATCAGTACAGTAAAGAATCATCAAATTTATTTGAGGTATGTAAGCATGTTGCAAAGACTATACGCTGAAATTCAATATTCCCTGATATTGATATTGCTTTTTAATATAAATGTTGCAGGGGCGTGGCTTGGATGGCAAGGAGGCAGCAGACCTAAGTCCGGAGCTCCCGACCCCCAAGTCAAAGAACGGCGAGCAGAAGAAGCGAAACGCCAACGAGCACTAAAAAAAAACAGAAGGAGAGGTGTATGAACAGAAGGGGCATCCGCCACGGGCATTCATAACCTGCAGCGTCCGCTGGGAAAGCAGATCGAGCCGAGGGAGAAACTGGCAAGACAAGAGAATATGAAGCGCAAGATGGCGGCAAGCTCCTGAGAGGAGACCCGAGACCACAACACACCGCAAGCCTCCAAGTAAGAGCGACCTAGGGCAGACGCCGGAAAATAAGCCGCGCGCTGTTCTTTCCAAGCAGCGGCGCCCCCCCATATGCGGAATCCTAAAAAGCCGCCTAACCAACATCAACGCAAAGCGCAGGGGGAAGAGGGGGCACAGCGCGAACGACAAGAGCAGCCATATTGGTCAGGACTGAAACTGCGGGCGGCCATTTTAGTTCAGGCGGAAGGAGTAAACGCCGACCAATGCCGAGCAGCGCGAAATAGCCACAGAGAGACGCGCACAGAAGCGGACGCCCCCCCCCCCTCCCCTCCCCCCACCAGGCGAAATCCTAGAGGACCGAGCCAACATCAGTGCAAGCGCGGAGTGGAAAGGGGGGACAACGCGAACATCTGGAAGCGGCCATATTGGTTAGGACTGAAGCGGTGGGCGGCCATTTTGGTTCAGGCGGAAGGAGCGGAAGGAGCGGAACGCCGACCAGCGCGAAAGAGTCACAGAAATACGCGCACAGAGGCAGCCCCCCTCTCACCCCCCTAGGCGGAAACCCTAGAAGACCGAGCCGATAGCTACGCAAACGCAGAGGGAAAGAGGGGGTACAACGCGAACAACAGGAAGCGGCTATATTGGTTAGGATAAAGCTGCGGGAGGCCATCTTGGTTCAGGTGGAAGGAGAGGAACGGCGACTAGCGCGGAAGAGCCATAGGTAGAAGCGCGCTTCAGCATACAACCGGGGAATCACGCCAGACCGAGAAAGACTCCGGAAGGCGTAATACAGAGAGGAACGCGACACGGCGAGTGAGGAGAGCCAGGACACCACCTAACCGCCCGAGATACCGAGCACAAGGGAGGAGCCACTAGACATCGTAGTAAGAAGTAAGCAACTGTCCAGAAAAAACCCACAGATAAGTTGGCGCCAACTGCAGTGGCCAGAACAGCGTACCATCCGCCAACAAACACAAGGTGAAGCTGGCAAGCACCTTCAGTGACTCAAAAGAGCAAGGAATAAAAAGGGCAACACCGCAGGAGGCTGGCGGAGTCCAGGACCAAGACCAGAGTGGTCAAGTGGCCACCCCGATTCAGAGACTGTAACTTAACTACCGCGCCCATCCCAAGCAAGAAAGAGGACGGAAGACTAAAAAAAGGACCCGCAAAACAACAACCAACAAAAGTGAGACCTCAAACACATCAGGTCAGAAGAGGTTTTGACGTAATGGCAGGGAAAGAAGGCAACCAAATTACAAATGTCCAAAAGAAGAACAAAAACGACCCAACTGCATCACCCGCGAAAGAACGAGGAGAACAGGGCAGCGAAACAACCACTCTGGATACACTATTAAGGAAGATAACAGAGGGCAATGACCTAGCAAAAGCAACAAAAAAAAATAGTGGACAACATTCAAATGGAACTAATAGCAATAAGAGCCGAGCAAAGCAAAGCCAATGGCAGGATAGATGAGACAGAGAAAAGAGTTAGCCAGCTAGAAGACCGCTCCAATATAACACACAAGGACCTAGGCTTAGTCATAAAGAGAACAACAGCTCTACAGAGATCCATGGCAGAGCAGGATGACAGAAGCCGCAAGGGGAACATAAGACTACTGGGTATACCCGAGGAAGAAGGTGACACCCCGGGAGCGTGCGCCCTGATGCTGGAAGACATGATCCCCAAACTGACAGGCCTCACTTTCGACAAGCCGCTCGAGCTCGTCAAAGCATACCGCATTCCAGCAAAGAAACAAACAAACAGCAACACCCCCAGACCAATCATATGCAAACCACTCGAGACAATCACACAGATGCAATATTCGCAGTGGCCAGGAAGGGCAAGCCAATGGTGATAAACGGAAAGAAGGTAACAATCACACAGGACTTCTCTAGGCTAACGGTGGAGGTGAGGAAAGGCTTCCTAGCCCAGCGGGATACCCTGCGGAAAAACAACATCACCTTCTCCTTCACTGGGCCCTCAAAACTGAGAATCACAGACAGACATGGGAGCAAAACCTTCGAAGACCCCAACGAGCTACACAGGTACCTACAAGGGCCGGCCCCAGAAGAAATGGAGCACCAAAGCCCAGGAGCAAAGAGGAGAGCCTCAACAGATGGGGCAGAAGAAGAGGACATATGACAAGAACAGAGAGCCCGCGTCTAAAACACCCCTGAACCTTGAACTCAAGCGACCACATCTACCTCGAACATGCACACACAAACCAACGTATCTACCTCAGCGTCGGGAACGACAAGAAGCGACAAAAGGAAGACCCAACAACGGGCACTGAACTTTGAGCTCAAACGACCATATCTACCTCGAACACGCACACATAAACCAACGTATCTACCTCAACGTCGGTAACAACAGGAGCGACAAAGAAGGACCAAACAACAGGCATATCCTTCGTTTGTTTCCGCAGGGGGCTGTACATGCTTAATTGCTCCATTCATACTCAAGGCATGCAATCAGCCCTCACACCGGCAGAAGAGACAATGTTAGACTTGGGGGGGGGGGAGTGTGAGGACCCTTGCTGTCGCACACCCATTTTCTACAGGTGGGGGGAGGGGGAGGGGCGGGCGGGGGGAGGTCAGATGAGGCGGGAGGGACAGGTGGATATGAAGGCTAACGATATAACAGACATTTGTGCAACGTATGATTCCTTTTTCTTTCTTTGCTATACCCATTCCTTACTTTTAACCCCTTCCCGCTCACTCAAACCCCTGGGGGGGGCACTCAGGTTTCACAACGGAACAAGGACTGGCCTCTTGGAATCAGGTCAGGGAGAAGACAGAAGCAACAGCGGAAACACAAAACCCCCATGACAGATCAAACAACAGTCAGCCTAGCCACGAACCTAAAGGTGGTATCCATGAACGTTAAAGGCCTGAACCATCCAATCAAACGCAGGAAAATACTAGAACACCTGGCAAAACTTAAAGGGGATATATACACGCTACAAGAGACCAAACTCTCAGAGGAAGAAGCAAAACTACTCAAGGCAAGACATCCTATGCTCGCCAGCAAAGGGGAAGAAACGAGGTGCAATAACTATCCTAAGCAAGAAAGCCAACCTCACCATCCAAAAGACAGACACGGATGTAGACGGTCGCCTGCTGATAGCAAGTGTCCAGAGAGGAAACGATCGAATACATGTGGCAAACATTTATGGACCAAACTCTGAAGACAAAGAGTTCTGGCAAATGGTGGACAGCAAGCTCAGCGACCTACCGCAGGAAGACCTTCTGATCGCAGCAGGTGACATGAACAAGATGATGGACCAGGCTACGGACAGACACCCAAGCAGGCCAAGCCACAACTCCCCGAGTAGCAATACCCTCAAAGACCTATGCATCAAGCACCACCTAGCAGACCCATGGAGGCTACAACACCCTGCAGCGCGTGAATACACCTTCTACTCGCACCCGCACAATTCCTACAGCAGGATCGATTATATATTGATGTCCAACAACCACACACATCTAATCGACAACACGGAGATAACCCCAATAACCATCTCCGATCACACGCATATATCTCTCGCCCTGAATGGCAAACACAATGACACCCCGACGAGAAGATGGAGACTGAGCGATGACATCTTACAGAACAAAGAGAATGTAAAAGAAATAGAGGAGGCACTAAAGGACTACCTTGAACACAACGACAACGGTGAGGTAGGGAAAAGCACCATCTGGGACGCACTCAAGGCGACACTAAGAGGCAAACTGATAAACATCAAATCAAGAATGAATAGAAGCAGGAACAAGAACATCTCAGAGATAGAAGGTGAAATAGCAGCACTGGAAAGAGGCCACTGCGCAAACATAACAGACAAGAACACACTCACCACGCTCACAAAAAAAAAATATGAACTGAACAGAATCCTGAGCGAACGAGCAGGTTCGTGGCTAACAAAATTCAAATCTGTGAATCTGTGCAGGGCCAACAAAGCAGGGAAACAGCTGGCGTCCTACCTCAAAGCGAAGCAAAGGCAACACACAATAGCAGCAATAACAGATCAAACAAACAAATCACAAACAACAAACAAAGGAATACTAGAGGTCTTCAGACAGTTCTACCAAGAGCTATACTCCGAGGATAAGGACCTGAGCAGAGACGGAGGCTGCGCTCTCCTAAAAGACATCAACCTGCCAGAACTCAAAGAGGAGGAGAGAACACCCCTAGAAGCAGACATAACGGAAGAAGAAATTGAAGCGGCAATCAGCCAACTAAAACGGAACAAAACGCCAGGACCGGACGGATACTCCACTGTATTCTACAAACATACTCCGCCTGCATACACAACGGCGAGATGACGAACACCATGCGGGAGGCCAACATTACAATAATACCCAAGGAAGGGAAAGACCCTCAATACCTGCAAAACTACAGACCCATCTCGCTCATAAATGTTGACTGCAAAATCTATGCGAAAGTGTTGGCAAACAGATTGAACAGAGTCCTACCGGACATCATCCACAACTCACAAGTGGGATACATCAAACACAGACTTTCGCAAGACAACACAAGGCTGCTATGCCACCTAATCAACCACACAGCACAAAGCAATGAGCAAGCAGTCATGATAGCACTGGATGCGGAGAAGGCTTTCGACAGGGTCTCGTGGCCCTTCTTCAGGAACTGCATGGCAAAGTTCGGCCTAGGGGAAAAATACACAGCAATGGTGATGGCCCTATACAACAAACCCAGAGCAAAAATAGTGGTGAATGGAAGCACATCGGAAGTGCTCCTACTAGGAAGAGGAACTAGGCAAGGATGCCCACTGTCACCGGGCCTCTTCCTACTGGCACTTGAACCACTACTAGCAAAAATAAGAGACAATGAGAAAATCACTGGTGTTAAGATCAAAGAGAAAACAGTGAAACTGGCTGCATACGCAGACGACATCCTCATCACAACCACAAACCCATCAACGTCGATCACAGCACTCATGGACACAATAGAAGAATACGCAGAGGCATCCGGGTACAAACTCAACAAGGACAAATCGGAGTGCAAACCAATGAACATCCATACCACAAGATCAGTACTCGGGGACTCAGGCCTAGCCTGGCAAACAAAACCACTCAAGTACCTAGGACTACAGTTTGGAAGAGACCTAACATCCACAATACAACACAACGAGGACTCATTGCTAAAAAAAGGAAAAGAAAGACTAGAGCTGTGGTCGCCAAAATACATCAGCTGGTGGGGAAGGATAGAGACGATAAAAATGATGATAACACCTGCAATAAACTACACGCTAAACATGCTACCGATCCCAATGACAGAAAGCTTCCACAAAAGACTGGACTGCATGATTAACACCTTCCTATGGAGAAACAAAAGACCAAGAATCGGCCTTCCCAAACTGAGACTAGCGAAAGAACTCGGGGGCCTCAACCTGGCAAACTTCAAAATCTACCAAACAGCATGCCTGGCGAAACAAGGGATGGAATGGATCGATGAGACGCAACAGTACAAGCCAGTCTGGCTAGAGCTGGAGAAACACCTCCTGGGAGTCCTGCACCCGACAGCTATACTAACGGCAAACAAACACCCCCTAGGGTCGAACATAATACTGAAACACACCAGAGAAGCGCTGATGAAAATAGACAGGCGAATGATACAGAAGCTGAGAGGTACAACATGGGAATCCATCTGGTTCAATACAAAAATAACATATCAAGAGGCAACAATGAATAATGACACATGGATCAAGAAAGGAATCAGCCTCCCCAAACAGATGGAAACTAAGGGGAAACAGCTGACCTTTTCAAACATACAACAACTACACGACCTCCCCAACAGAGAGCTATACACCTTTCTAAAAATCAGAACTGCTATAACTAGAGCCAACCTACACAGAGGGGAGCCAGGCATCGTCAAATATGTGGGAACCCTAAACTCGGCAGGCCACCAAACTGCGAAGATCTATAAACTACTAAGCCCCACCACCCTGTCGCTAAACAAGAAAACGACAAACTCATGGGAGACACCACTAGGCAGACAGCTAAACGAAAAAGAACAGGCACAAATGTGGAGCACAGCTACAAAGAACAAAATAACCCCACAGTTGGCGCAAACGAAATACTGGCTCCTCCACAGAGCCTACTGGACCCCCTCCAGGCTCCATAAAGCCGGGGCCCACTCGACGAACACTGAAAGACAACACAATGACCCCCCCCCTCCTTTTTTTCTCTTCTTTTCTTTCTTTTTCTTTTTTTTTTTTAAGATAACACAAATGTACTGTATACAACTGCCAATGTATATGCCACTTATATTTTTCAATAAAAATGTTATAAAATCTAATATAAATGTTGCAAACATACTTATAAACCTTATTGTCAATGTTGTCAAAAGGCAAGCAGCCTGGAAGCAAAGCTAATATGTTCTCCTGTAAAGAGCTTATTAAGGGGCAACTCTTTTTCAGTGATAAAGGCACTACCGTTGATCCAAGAATCATAGATTTGATATTTTTCCGGCAGACCACTGGATTTGTGGCAACATCGCTTTATCTCCCTGTGCTTAGGTTTCTACAGAGTACATTGAGAGTACTCAAAAGTTCCTTTAGAGGGTACAGAAAATAAAATAATAATATAACGCCAGATGGAAATCTGCATGCCTTTATAAACAGTGCTGTGAAACAAAAAAGGTTTTGGATCCTACGTCTACCCAGCCCGGATCTCAACAACAGAGTAAACAGAACAAGGTGGCTGGATAGGGAAAATTCATATCATGAGTAATAGCAACGCAGTCAATATGTACTACGTAACCACAGTCATATGTACCAAAGCAAATTTATTTTCTTTTTATCTGGTTTTTCAAAATTTCAAAAACAATCAATCAATCAATCAATCAAAGACATTTATAGAGCGCACTACATACCGGTAGGGTCTCAAGGCGCTGAGGGTGGGGGGGTACCGCTACTGCTCGAACAGCCATGTCTTCAGCTTCTTCCTGAAGGAGAGGTGGTCTTGGGTCAGGCGCAGGTCGGTCGGGAGGGAGTTCCAGGTCTTGGCGGCCAGGTAGGAGAAGGACCTTCCTCCTGTAGTCGCTCTTCGGATGCGGGGGACGGCGGCGAGGGCGAGGTTGGCTGATCGGAGGTGGCGTTTGGGAGCGTGGAAGTTGACTCGGCTGTTGAGGTAGCTCGGGCCTTGGTCGTGTAGGGCTTTGTGTGCGTGGGTGAGGAGGCGGAAGGTGATTCTTTTGTTGACGGGGAGCCAGTGCAGGTCTCTCAGATGTCCGGAGATGTGGCTGGTTCGTGGGATGTCGAGGATGAGTCTGGCTGAGGCGTTCTGGATCCGCTGGAGTCTCTTCTGGAGCTTGGCGGTGGTACCGGCGTAGAGGGCGTTGCCGTAGTCCAGTCGGCTGGTGACGAGGGCCTGGGTGACGGTCTTCCTGGTCTCGGTGGGGATCCACCAGAAGATCTTCCGTAGCATGCGTAGGATGTTGAAGCACGCCGAGGAGACGGCGTTGACTTGCCTGGTCATGGAGAGGGAGGAGTCCAGGATGAAGCCCAGGTTGCGTGCATGGTCTGTCGGTTTGGGTGCGGTGCCCAGGGCGGGAGGCCACCAGGAGTCGTCCCAGGCGGAGGGTGAGGAGCCCAGGATGAGGACCTCCGTCTTGTCCGAGTTCAACTTCAGGCGGCTGGTCGTCATCCACTCGGCTACCTCTTTCATCCCTTCGTGTAGGTTGGCTCTGGCGGCGGCGGGGTCGTTGGTCAGGGAGAGGATCAGCTGGGTGTCGTCGGCGTAGGAGATTATGTTGAGGTTGTGTTGGCGTGCGATGGCCGCGAGGGGGCTCATGTAGACGTTGAAGAGGGTGGGGCTCAGAGAGGATCCTTGAGGGACGCCGCAGATGACATCGGTGGCCTCTGACTTGTACGGTGGTAGACGGACTCTCTGTGTTCTTCCGTCGAGGAAGGAGATGATCCATTCCAGCGCCTTGTCCTGGATTCCGACGTTGCTGAGGTGCTGTACTAGGGTGCGGTGGCAGACAGTGTCGAATGCTGCGGAGAGGTCTAGGAGGATGAGGGCCGCTGTTTCTCCGTTGTCCATCAGGGCTCGAATGTCATCAGTGGCGGTGATGAGGGCGGTCTCGGTGCTGTGATTGGCTCGGAAGCCAGACTGTGAGGGGTCGAGGGATCCATTCGTCTCGAGGAAGGCGGCCATCTGCTTGTTGACGGTCTTCTCGATGACTTTGGCTGGAAACGGGAGGAGCGAGATGGGGCGGTAGTTCTTGAGTTCGGTGGGGTCCGCTGTTGGTTTCTTGAGTAGAGTGCTGAGTTCGGCGTGCTTCCAGCTCTCAGGGAAGGAGGCGGTGTCGAAGGATGTGTTGATGATGTCTCGCAGGTGGGGTGCGATGACAGTGTCAGCCTTGTTGAAGACGTGGTGAGGGCAGGGGTCGGTCGGTGATCCGGAGTGGATGGAGTTCATTGTGCGGATGGTGTCTTCGGTGCTGATCGGAGTCCAGGCCTGGAGGGTGGTGGTGAGGGGTGGTTGTTCGGTCTTGGTGTGCGTTGGTTGGTTGTTGAAGCTGTTGTGTATGTCCGTGATCTTGTTGTGGAAGTAGGAGGCGAGGGAGTTGCAGAGGTCTTGCGATGGGGTGATGTCGTTGTTTCCTGCGCTGGGGTTGGAGAGCTCTTTCACGATGTTGAAGAGTTCCTTGCAGTTGTGTGCGTTGTTGTCCAGCCGGTCCTTGAAAGCAGTTTTCTTGGCGGCGCGGATCAGCTGGTGGTGCTTCCGGGTGGCCAGCTTGAAGGTGGTCCTGTTGTCCAGTGTAGGATCCCTTCTCCAGACTTTCTCGAGGGCTCGGCAGTTCTTCTTGGAGCTCTTGAGTTCGTCGGTGAACCACGGGGCTTTCTTGCTGTCGGGTCTGCTGGGCGGGGTCCTCAGCGGGGCGAGTTCGTCCGCGCAGTTGCTGATCCACTTTGTGAGGTTGTTGGCGGCCTGGCTGGGGTTCGCTGAGCTGGCAGGAGGGTGCTGGCTCAGGGAGGTGGCGAGCTGGTCTGCTGTGATCTTGTTCCAGCTTCTGCGGGCGGCCTGTTGCTGGTGGTGGTGGGTCGTCGTTCTCTTGAAGGTGAAGTGGACGCAGCTGTGGTCCGTCCATTGAAGCTCTGTGGCGTGGCTGAAGTCGATGTCTTTGCAGGATGAGAAGACGGCGTCGAGTGTGTGTCCGGCGAGGTGGGTGGGGGTGGATACCAGCTGCTTGAGTCCAAGATTGGCGAGGTTGTCGAGCAGGGTGCTGGTGTTGCGGTCGTTGTTGTTCTCCAGGTGGAAGTTGAGGTCCCCCAGGAGGATGTAGTCGGCGGAGGGGAGAGCATGCGGGCTGATGAAGTCGGCGATGTCCTCGCTGAATTGTGTGCGTGGTCCCGGGGGTCGGTAGATCAGGGAGCCTCTGAGGGTGGTGTTCGGGTCGGTGTGGATCTGGAAATGCAGGTGTTCGGCGTGGTCAGGGAGTTGTCGGTGCTGGTCGTGAGACGGATGGTGTTCCTGCGGATGATGGCGATGCCTCCTCCCATCCGGTTGGCGTTGCGGTCCCTCCGGACAATCTTGTAGCCCTCCGGGATAGCGATGGCGATGTCGGGAGCTGAAGAGTCGTTCATCCAGGTCTCCGTGAGGAAGGCAACGTCAGGGGCTGTGGCGTCTAGGAGGTTCCAGAGTTCCACAGCGTGTCTGTGGACGGAGCGGGTGTTGAGCAGGATGCACTTGAGGTGGGTGCTGCTGGTGTTCGACTTGGCGGCTGCTGGTGCGGGGCAGGTCTGGATGCAGGTGAACTTGCAGGCATGGCAGCTGAAGGGTCCGTGGGTGCGTCGTGGTGTGGCTTGGTGGCAATCTGGGAGTCGACCGGTGTTGAGTGCGCTGAGGGTGGCGGCGGAGTACGTCAGGCGGGTAGTTCGGGGTCTTCGTGGGCCAGGGGTCCAGGCGCTGGGCGCGGTCCGGTCGCGGACGGGCGCAGACGGGCTTACCTTTGGCGCGCCTTCGGCGCACATTCGGCGCGCCCGCTGCGCGTGACCGCTGCGCATTCGCACGGTCGCCATAAAAGGCGAAGTGCGCGGGTGGGCGGGGCAGCTGGGAGGCGGGAGCGGGGAGGGATACAGAAGGCAAAAGGGGCGGGGCTGAGCGGCGGTGGCGGGAAGCGGGGAGGGAGAGCGGGGCTCGGCGAGGTAGGCGGGCAGACAGGAAGGAGACGGCAAAACACGGGCACAATTACCAAAATACAACAACAAAAACACGGGCACAATTACAGAGGAAAAAGGAGAAGCACAAAGTCAGTGGATGCTATTACAACAATACGATCAGCCGGCAGGCAGGCACGGACCGCGCCTCTCAGGGGAGGGGGCGTGGTCGGCGGCAGCGCGACAGGCAGCGAGGCAGCTAGGCAGGGCAGAGGGGCACACGCAGCAGCTGGTGGCCGTGCGGTGCGGGGGTGTCCCACAAGTGGGTCACACTCACCTGCGTCGCACGGTCGCCATATAAGGCGAAGTGCGCGGGTGGGCGGGGCAGCTGGGAGGCGGGAGCGGGGAGGGATACAGAAGGCAAAAGGGGCGGGGCTAAGCGGCGGTGGCAGGAAGCGGGGAGGGAGAGCGGGGCTCGGCGAGGTAGGCGGGCAGACAGGAAGGAGACGGCAAAACACGGGCACAATTACCAAAATACAACAACAAAAACACGGGCACAATTACAGAGGAAAAATGAGAAGCACAAAGTCAGGGGATGTTATTACAACAATACGATCAGCCGGCAGGCAGGCACGGACCGCGCCTCTCGGGGGAGGGGGCGTGGTCGGCGGCAGCGCGACAGGCAGCTAGGCAGGGCAGAGGGGCACACGCAGCAGCTGGTGGCCGTGCAGCGCGGGGGTGTCCCACAAGTGCAAACCAAGGACTGTCACGACAGTGAATTCATGGGTACAATATCGACACATATACAAAAGTACAAATATACAGTATTTACAAAATGAATGAAGCAAAACGAATAAGGACAAATAGAAATGACACACCAAAAACAATGAAGTAATTCAGTATTCAAAAATTAATTGCATTTATATACAGTGAAAAATTTGTGCAAGAAGCAAGGGAACAACCAGTCCATGGGAATGTGAAACCAAGGGACAGGCGGGGACAGATGGAATGGGACGCCTGCCTGCCTGACAAAACTGTGGTTCAATGTTTATATTGGGTTGCACAGCTAGGATCCCAAGTGATGGACAATTTCTTTTCCTAGATGCACCCTTTTGAGTAACCACAGGGTGGAAGTGTCGACGCGTTTCGAACCGGAGTATTAAGGGTTCTCTTCAGGACGGGGACTGGGAACAGTGAGTCTGTAACAATATACAGAATGGGTGTCAGGGTTGTATACCATAGTATTGTAACAAACAATAATGAACAGTGACTCCACACATAGAAGTGGACTTTTACCTGCACGTGGCAAGGAGTATGCCGTGGTGTCGGTAATTCGCAAAGAATTGGTTGTTTCTGGATAGACATATACAAAGGGTACTTAGCACACTGGTCCAATAAGGAATATTAGGGAATCTAGGCTAGTACATGTCACCTAAAGCCATAAAGAATGATAGCTCATACCTGTGGTTAGCCGAGTGTAATTCTTGTTGATATGTTGCCCGCCGCGCGGTACAAACTCGGAAGGGGGAACGGCTCACATTGTAACTGTATTGTCTTTGAGGGCTGGAGAAGACACATCAAATTTGGTATGCAAGGTTAGCCGGATTTTTTATGTAAACCGGTTGTAGCGATTGCGGGACAAAGTGGCAGATCCTACCTTAGTAAGTAGCTTATGCAGAATAGGGCGTCTGATCACAGAGGCCAATTTGGAGCCAGCGGGCGGTGTCTCAGTGAGCCGGGACCTGCATTTAAACAAAGCAAGTGTATTTTTAAGAAAGCGTCCCCGTTAGGCGGGAGCCACAGCAGTATAGCGCTTAACACGGGTTGCAGGAAACCTGCAGAACACTTACTTGTTTCGCAGGATTCAATCTCTCTCCGCCGAGTAAACACACAGTCTATCAGTGTGTCGCGATGCTCGGCTCGAGTATTTGAAAACTACCCGGTCGGTCGGCTAGTGGGAATGTCTGGGGGCGGGGTTAGTAGAGCATCATGGTACATGTAGTTTGGGCCATATTTTGGACAATGGAGTATATCGGACTCCCAAAATGAGTGTCGCATTGGACATTGATGGTGCTTAACAGCCACTAAAGGCTGACGGGTACCGCTATCAACCCGAACTCAGTCCTACCATAGCATAGATCTTTGCTTACAAGGCTAGCACTACAACTATATGTACAACATACTCACTAGGCATTAAACATCAACACAATTCTGTTCAAGAGGCAGGAGGAGACCACTCATGCTATCCTTGTGCATTTCATTCAAAGCCTTTTATGCTTCTTCTTAGGCCAGTGTAACCCTGCAGCGATTCTACCGTGCCCATGCGATGAATCCTCGCCCCAAACACTCATCCACTTTGTCTTTTTCTGTACAACCTATAATGATTTTAGCAGATTATACTTGATACCTGTATTAGAGGCAAGGGCAATTTTTCAATGTAAACCAGCTTTGTTTTATTTCAAAAGACTAGGATCGTCGAGTGTTTGCAAAGCAGTAGAGAACTTCTTAATATCATCCATAAACACTTGTGTTTTTTTAGTCTGGGCTGTTTCTTTTTTATGTTTCTGGATACGTTTTGCTGATTTATCATCTTGTACTGTTTTATGTTATTGTTTATAAAATATGAGAAGTGTAGTGACTTTGTTGTACATTTATGACTAGTTTGAATAAATAGAGATATGTCTGTCTGTCTGTATACTCCATTGTGTTATGTCACTTCTGATTTTTCCTGATTGGTACCGTTAAAATAAGTTAAAATACCTCACTTTTTACCGCACAGTCATACATACATTTTTCAGCTTCTCTAAAATGAACACTGTAATGCATTTTTTAATACCTTGATTCAATTTTCCATCAATACTGAACTTCAGTAATGTATATAACTATCAATATATAGGGCTACTAATAATGAAAATATTGTGCTATTCAGCAAAAAACACACATCGCGCCATGTCATGATAAGAAGTCATTTATGCATTGGGATAATTATTAGGCATTACGTTTTGCGTATCATATTGTTAGGAACACGGCATCACCTGTTATAATGAATACAGTTTGTCACTTCTACATAATCATGATATGACAAGGGTCTCATTCCATAGCTTAATAGAGGCGCTGTTGCGACAGATGTGTCTTCCTGTAATATAATCACTAAGTTTCCCACATCTTGATAACGTATGTTTGGTGGGGTTACCTTTTCTTGACATTTGTAACAATGGTTATAATCTGTCCAAATGTTACCTACACTTAACTTTTAATGCTAGTTTTGCTGACTGATTAAACATTTGTGTCCTGGGTAACCTAACATGCTGGGTGTTCTATTTACATCGCTCTTCCTGCTAAGGGTATGGATAATTGTGAAATTGGCAGCTCTTTCTCGGATTTCTCTCCTTTACTTGGCTGTAAATGTCCGAAACCCCTTTCACTCGTGAAAACAAACCGCTCGCCTCAAATAAGGGGCAGCCATTATCGTTGGTTTCTTTGGCTTCTGTCCAATAGGCTGGAGGAGACTTCTCATGAGATCTATATGTGTTTCACACTGGTAGATTTTAACAGCAAGGAATCTGACCTACTTTATTTAGTGTTCTTTTGTTATGTTACCAGAACTTTTATAGCACACTTTGTCGACTTGTTTTGCAATTTCTCATAACAGGAGTGATGGTGGTCTGTATTCGTTGTTTGGCCAGTAATTATCAATCTGTTCAATATTGAAAATTATATGGCCCTTGTCCAACCATTAGAACAATGGGCCCTATTCACAAAGATATTCAGGAACACTGGGCGAGATTTCCAAAATGCTCCAGTAGTGGGATTTTAATATAAATAGCTTGAGAGGCCATTAAAGACCAGTATCCCAAAAACATTATCACTCCCATCACTATTACCACCATCCCAATGATCACCATCACCATGTTCAACACACAAACACCTCAATTATCACTACCACATTACTACCACCAATATTACAACATCATCATTACCTATACTCCCATCATTACTATTAAACCAACATCTCCATCCACATTATCACCAATACCATTACCATCACCACAATTTCCATCACCATTACTATTGAACCACCAGCTCCACTATCAATACTATTACCGCCAACACCTTTATTAATACCACCACCCCAACCTCATTACCACAGTTAGTAACCACCATTGCTACCACCACAATTAACATCACTGTTTTCAACAACCACCACTAACATTAGACACATCACCACACTCCGAATAATATGCAAACACTCCTAACATCAAAAATCAACAAAAGACAATACAACTGATAAAACCAAAGGCTAACTACTTTCGTGCTCATAACGAGCTCAGCTCGTCATGAGGCACGGTGTTCGTTGCTCATGACGAGCTGAGCTCGTCATGATCCGTGGAATGCTCACACGCGGGGATAATTCCCCTGCTGTGTTGAGCGTTTCACGGAAACGGGTGTGGCCGTCATGAGCACACGAGCACTGTGCACTCGACATGAGCACCGGGGCGCTGTGCGTGCCCCCCGGCCCCCAGCACAGCGGGGGAGTTTCCCCTGCCGCAAAGTGGTTAATGTGACATTAAATTTAGGTTTGGTAATAAGGTCTTAGATTACCTTAAAAAAACTAGAAATTCACTGAAAAAAAACCCCAAAAGGTTAAAGTAACATCGTAGTTAGGTGCTGAAATGAGTATAAAACAAAGGAACCTGACATTCACTAGTTATAGATCAGTGGAGCTAACTATAACTTGCTCACAAATTACATCACTCATGATGTTGAATGACATCATTGATGACATCAGTGATGACATCACCCAAACCTATGCTCCTCACATTACTCTGTAAACCACTAGATCATTTCAGAAAACGAGGTGGGCAGAAAGGAAAAAAGGTTCCCCAAACATATGCAGCTTATGTTGATTGTATTTGCATGTGTGCATGTATGACATAGAACTACTGTAGTCCTGGAGACAAGTCTGATTCACTATGGTACAATTTATATGTGGTCCTTTTTAACTATGAGTAAAGTTTTAAGTGTAAATAGTTCTTCCTTTAAACAAATAAGAAACTGAGCACAGCTAGTGTGAGTTGCAGATATACATTAGAAATATTTTGTGTCTGAAACTAAAGTACAGTTGTCAAAATAAATGAGAAAAACTAAAGCTTATCCATTCAATACATTATTCACCTACGGATTTATGTGCACAAAACAGACATTAAAGAATTGTCATATAGTGTTAGTGAACATTTCTATATAAACTGGAGAATTATAAAGTGCAGATATTTAATAAGTTTAGTGAAAATTCTGAGACATTAGACATTGTTAAAGATTGTATAATGTACAGATGACTCTCTTAGAAATGGTTCAAGTCGCAGTGTGCTTGTAAACGGTATTCTAATGGTGTATGCTATTCTGCTCATTTCTAAAGATGAGGTATTTAACAGGTTCATCTCATTAAGATAATAAAGACCAGTGAAAAAAAAAGAGCAAAATATCTACTAAATATGGGTGTTTACCCAGATATGCTTTATATCCTGCATGTTGCAAAAGTTTATGCCAATCAGCACTACAGGGGTGAAAGAAAATTGGATCTAGGTCACTGAACACCTACCAGTATGACAAGCATATAGCAAATTAGCACACTTATTAGATGATGTCGTCAGCGATATAATTAGAGATGCCATCATTGATGCATCAATGATGTCATTTACCCACATCAAAAGTGATGTAATATGTACAATGCAAAACAGAAGGGGAACCATTGGAATCAGCTCTATTCAGGAAACACACAGCATGGCGAATGCATTTCGGCGTCTTTTTGCCTTCTTCAGCACCAGGTGTGTTGTCAGAATGCAAGCACTTATTCTGAATTTAAATACCCCGCCCCATACTGATTATTTGTGAGGCGCTCCGCCCCCAAAGTAAGTTTCATGTGCCTATACCTCCTGTGGGCCGCCTAGTGCATGGCGCCTACAGGTCCGGGAATGCTTGATTCTTACTGGTAGGTATTGCGGGGGTTGATTAGCACCATGATGTTTGCAATCCCCTAAGTCCGTATGTCTCCTAAATTGATCCACTAACTCCTCGAGTCCCCAAACCGCAGCAACCCCGAGCCACAGGTTCCCTTTCAGCGGGGGCAAGGCTGTAAATCCACCTTGCCCAGCGTGCAGTCAGTGACTGCCTCACCGCTCCATCTCCTCCCGGGCCTGGAGGTGGGCCTTGGTAATTCCAGGAACCTGGATGCAACAAGAGATCTGCCGAGGCAGAAACCAGCGAATCCAAGGCCCTTGACCCTGTTTTCAGACAGGTCGCTCCCCACGCCGCACAGCTCCACTGCACTGCACCCTGCTCTTGTGACCAGCCGCTGCTCCTGAGGATGTTGGAGGCCTGCCTCCACCCGCAGTCTACCACCTGCGCCTCATACCTGGTGGCCAGTGGTAGGCCTTAGGTTTGCTTGTGCCCGCTCGTTTTTCTGCCTCTAATCACTATCCTTGCACTGTTTGATATTGCTTTGTGACATTATTGTACTTTTTGTTTTGCTGTATTTGCATCTGCCTGCCCTCTGCCTTTGCCTGTGCTCGTTTCCCCCTCAGTGCCTGCTCCAGCTGCTGCATCCCCTGCGGCCCTGCCCCCCATTAGCCCTCTCCCCCCTCCCAGCTGCTCCTCTATCCCATCTCCCCTTCTTATGGGGGCCGCGCGCAGCCGGCGCACCACTGGCGTGCCGCTGGTGTGCCAAAGGCAAGCCCGTCTGTTCCTGGACCGCCTCCAGCGCCAGAACCCCTGGACCCCGGAGACCCCCCTGCACCCATTTACACTACGACTCCAGCATCTTCCACGCACTCAATCCAGGAAGAGAACACGCCTGCTACCAGCCACACCAAAGAGCACCCATGGACCTTTCTCCTGCCGGAACTGCAGCCTCACCAGCATCCAGCCCGCCAAACCGTCAAGCAAGGATCCCAACCACATCCAATGCATCCTCCTCAACACCTGCTCCGCTCGCAAACACGCCATCGAACGCTGGGACCTCCTCGACCCAACCGCCCCCAACGTCGCCTGCCTGACGGAGACCTGAACACCACCTCAGCACCAGAAATCGCCATCCCAGAAGGCTACAAGATCTCCTGCAGAGACCGCACCAACGGAGTGGGAAGGAGAATCACCATCGTCCACAAGAACACTATCAGAGTCTCGACCAACACCGATGACACCCTCAACACCGCCGAGTACCTGCACTTCCAGATACACACCGACCCCAATACTACCCTCAGAGGAACCCTTGTCTATAGACTGCACGGACCCCGACTACTGTTCAGCGACTCCATCCCCGATCTCATCAGCACCCACGCCCTAGCCTCTACGGACTACATCCTCCTTGGGAACCTGAATTTCCACCTCGAGAACAACAATGCCAACACCACCGCCCTAATCGACAACCTCGCCAACCTCGGACTCAGACAGCTCGTAACATCACCTACCCACGCCGCGGGACACGCGCTTGACCCCATCTTCTCCGCAAGTCCCCACGTCTCCTTCAACCACACCATTGAACCCCACTGGACCGACCACAGATGCGTCCACTTCCCCTTCAGGAAACCCACCACACACCACCGCACCCAACAGATGCCATGCCGCTGCTGGGGCAAGGTCACCGAAGACCAACTGACCACCACCCTTGCCCTGAGACCACCCCCTGACCCCACCGACCCCAACACCGCTGCCCTCAACCTCAAACAATACATCAACGACTGCGCCGACACCCTCACTCCACTCAGGACCCCCGCCACCAACCACTCAAGCAAGAAAGCAACATGGTTCACCGAAGACCTCCAAGCGCACCTGCTGAAAACTGGAAAATAACTGGCTCCTCGAATGAACACCAAACAGCTACATGGCCCACAAGAACGCCTCCCGCAGACACCACGATCTCATCAGGACCGCCAAGAGGATTGCTTTCAAGGACCGCCTAGACAACAACGCACACAACAGCTAAGAGCTCTTCAACATTGTGAAAGAACTTTCCAACTCCGGCTCCAACACTAACGACATCCCCCCCTCTCAAGACCTGTGCGACTCACTGGCCAACTTCTTCCACCGCAAGATCGCCGACATCTACAACAGCTTCAACGCCACGACCCCCACATCTACCACTGAGCCCACCAACCCTGTGACCCAGGAGGCCGTGTTGCGGCCACGCCCCGCAGGGGCAGGTGTTTACCATTTATTTGAGACTGCAGCGAGTCCATTTTAAACACTCACACCACAGAAGAAGGGATTGGTTGTCCCGAAACGCGTCTGGCGATTTGACCTGGTTCGGTTCTTTTGCCTTCAGCATGCTGCAAATAAACTATGTGCAATTTTAACTTCCTAGTGGTCTTTCCAAATTGGTTCCTGGTATGGATGTATATATATATATATATATATATATATATATATATATATATATATATATATATATATATATATATATATATATATATATATATATATATATATATATATTCACTGAAAAAACCATAGGTTTGACACATGTTATAGTTAGCTGGACATTTCACTCATATAAAACCAATGAAATTCCTTGTTATAGTTACTTCAGCTAACTATAACTCGCGCGCCCGCAATGCACTGCTGCTTATGTCACACATCACATCACTCATGACATCATCTATTAAATGGGTTAGTTTTGAAAATTACATATATTTTATATATGTAGATCAGAAAGTTGGTTGAAAAAAAATTGTAGTATACAGGTGTATAATCGGTTGCTTTTTGGGTGACAAATAGATCTATGACTGACTGATTAAAAATATCTTAATGAGTACATATGTTACTGAGTAATATTTAAATATATACCTATCTATGTCTGTCTATCAGTTTCTATTTTAGTGGCTAAATGTGTTGATAAGTAGCTTTATCACTGATACATTATATCTATATAGGTTATTGTTTCTTTATTATTACCAAAAGTATCTCAGTGTCTAAGTGTTAATATGCTACATTAGGAGATTTTACATATTCCATTCATGCAAGAGTCAGTGACATACTATTCCTATATGTTGTAGGCAGCATATGTTAGATACTAGATATTATCAGTGATATCAAGAGTAATGTCACTAACAATGTGATGAGTGATATAATATGTAACATCATCAGCAGTGCATTGCGGGCGCGCGAGTTATAGTTAGCTGAAGTAACTATAACGAGGAATTTCATTGGTTTTATATGAGTGAAATGTCCAGCTAACTATAACATGTGTCAAACCTATGGTTTTTTCAGTGAATTTCATAGGTTTTTTAAATGCTACTTCCTAACTATAACGTGTGTAAAACCTATGGTTTTTTCAGTGAATTTCATAGGTTTTTCAAATGATACTTCCTAACTATAACGTGTGTAAAACCTATGGTTTTTTCAGTGAATTTCATAGGTTTTTCAAATGCTAGTTCCTAACTATAACGTGTGTAAAACCTATGGTTTTTTCAGTGAATTTCATAGGTTTTTTGAATGCTAGTTCCTAACTATAAAGGATATACCTGAAATAAATATCGACATACCAATCTTACGTGCACGACCGAGTGCGCGCACCCACCTATTTATTTCGTGAAAGCTTTGCAATTTAAACCTAATGAATTTCTTCATAGACCAATGAAAGAACTTATAGTACGTTAAAGACACTGAACCTAGGCTTTTTTTTTGTCAAATAAACCTTTTAATTAAATGGAGCCGAATTTCTTTTTAATCGTTTGTGCGTGACTGGATGTACACACCTTAATATTTATTTTTAAAATATAAAAGGTTTTATAATTTAACAATTGTATACTTAAATCGAGCTCTAAAAATATGTAAAATCCGTATGTGTTCGAATTCACTTCTTTTCACGTTTTCAAACTTCGCTGAAGAAGATCGCTAATTCCAAATCACGTTCGTAACTAGATAGTGTCACCGCGTACACGTCCTGAGAAGCGCATGTGAAGTCATGTGACTTGAAAAGAACACGTCCAATTGGTTCTTAGTAGTTTCTATTCTGGAATTTACACGCAGCACCCCACCCACTTTCCTCACTATCTTTTCTACTCTCAAGAGACAACAACGTCGAACATCTTCCGGAAGACTTTGCTGAAATGGCTGCCGTTCCGCATTCATCTTCCGAATCTGAAGGAAATGAGCGACCACCTTTAAGAAGAAAAAAGGAATCATTCATTTGGCAATTTTTCACTTATCCTGAAGGTCAAAAGAAAGTGAATGCGCCAAAAGTAACCTGCACGATATGCAAATCGGAGCTCTCAAGGGGAAATCCAAATAGAAAATATTCCTTTTCCATACATACCATGCAGCGGCATGTTAAACAAAGGCACCTTGAGCATTATGCAAAAGCATCGACAAGAGCCCTGGCCACGCTATTACCATCAGAGGTGGCCAGCACATCTTCTGGTAGACGACCTGTATCTCCATCGAGTGCTGAGATGGACTTGAGACCATATCTTGCGAAGGTGCACATGAAATACAACGAGTGTGGAGAAATTCTTTTGTACGGAGAGCAGAGCCTCATTCTTATTAAACTCAAAATTGAAAGTCATAAATGCCCCAAGAAAAGATAAATTTCTTCACTTCATTTTGATAGTATGACATACTAAAAAATGTCGTTGCAACTTTAAGAAATCAAAAGCATCATAACACTTGTTTCCAAAAAAAAAAAAAGTTCTTTTCAGAACTAACTCTTTGTACCAAAACGAGCTCCAAGAGCATATTATGAGATGTTTTTCGCCGCTTTCTTTTAGTGCGCGACCGGGTGCGCGCACCCACCTATCGCGTACAGGACCTGAGACTCGCATGTGAAGTCATGTGACTTCAAAACAACACTTCCAATTGGTTCTTAGTAGTTTCTATTCTGGAATTTACACGCAGCACTCCACCCACTTCCGTCACTTTCTTTTCTACTCTCAAGAGAGAACAACGTCGAACATCTTCCAGAAGACTTTGCTGAAAAGGATGCCGTTCCGCATTCATCTTCCGAATCTGAAGGAAATGAGCGACCACCTTTAAGAAGAAAAAAGGAATCTTTCATTTGGCAATTTTTCACTTATCCTGAAGATCAAAAGAAAGTGAATGCGCCAAAAGTAACCTGCACGATATGCAAATTGGAGCTCTCAAGGGGAAATCCAAATAGAAAATATTCCTTTTCCATACATATAATGCAGCGGCATGTTAAACAAAGGCACCCTGAGCATTATGCAAAAGCATCGACAAGAGCCCTGGCCACGCTATTACCATCAGAGGTGGCCAGCACATCTTCTGGTAGACGACCTGTATCTCCATCGAGTGCTGAGATGGACTTGAGACCATATCTTGCGAAGGTGCACATGAAATGCAACGAGTGTGGAGAAATTCTTTTGTACGGAGAGCAGAGCCTCATTCTTATTAAACTCAAAATTGAAAGTCATAAATGCCCAAAGAAAAGATAAATTTCTTCACTTCATTTTGATAGTATGACATACTAAAAAATGTCGTTGCAACTTTAAGAAATCAAAAGCATCATAACACTTGTTTCCAAAAAAAAAAAAAGTTCTTTTCAGAGCTAACTCTTTGTACCCTTTGTACCAAAACGAGCTCCAAGAGCATATTATGAGATGTTTTTCGCCGCTTTCTTTTAGTGCGCGGCCGGGTGCGCGCACCCACCTATCGCGTACAGGACCTGAGACTCGCATGTGAAGTCATGTGACTTCAAAACAACACTTCCAATTGGTTCTTAGTAGTTTCTATTCTGGAATATACATGCAGCACTCCACCCACTTTCGTCACTTTTTTTTCTACTCTCAAGAGAGAACAACGTCGAACATCTTCCAGAAGACTTTGCTGAAATGGCTGCCGTTCCGCATTCATCTTCCGAATCTGAAGGAAATGAGCGACCACCTTTAAGAAGAAAAAAGGAATCTTTCATTTGGCAATTTTTCACTTATCCTGAAATCAAAAGAAAGTGAATGCGCCAAAAGTAACCTGTACGATATGCAAATCAGAGCTCTTAAGAGGAAATCCAAGGAAAAAATATTCCTTTTCCATACATACCATAAAGCGGCATGTCAAACAAAGGCACCCTATAGAGTTTGCAAAGGCATCGACAACAGCTCTGGCCACGCTATTACCATCAGAAGTGGCCAGCACATCTTCTGCAGGACGACCTGTATCTCCATCGAGTGCTGAGATGGACTTGAGACCATATCTTGCGAAGGTGCACATGAAATGCAACGACTGTGGAGAACTTCTTCTATACGGAGAGCAGAGCCTTATTCTAATTAAACTCAAAATTGAGAGTCATAAATGCTCCGAGAAAAGATAAATTTCTTCACTTCATTTTGATAGTATGACATACTAAAAAATGTTGTTGCAACTTTAAGAAATCAAAAGCATCATAACACTTGTTTCCAAAAAAAATAAATAAAGTTATTTTCAGAAATAACTCTTTGTACCAAAACGAGCTCCCAGAGCATATTATGAGATGTTTTTCGCCGCTTTCTTTTAGTGCGCGACCGGGTGCGCGCACCCACCTATCGCGTACAGGACCTGAGACGCGCATGTGAAGTCATGTGACTTGAAAACAACTCTTCCAATTGGTTCTTAGTAGTTTCTATTCTCCAATTTACACGGAACACTCCACCCACTTCCCTGGAGAAAAAGTTTATCGAAAAACTTTTAAACCCTCCTCTTATCAAACATTCGACATCGTTCACTACATCCACTCCGTCCCTTAATTACAAGGGACATATTGCTGTGTGAAAACAACTTTTGTTTTCACGCGATAATGTGAAATACTGAGCCTGTTGCAGAATTTTCTTTCACATATATGTTACCATTCTCCTTCAAGCACTAACACCGTAAAAAATACCACCGATAGCGGTGATATTTTTTACACCAATAACGGGCGATTTTAATCGCTTAGAGCCCTTGCCATTATAAAGGTTTATTTCCTAAGTCTCTGATCTCCAACTGTGCAACGCGGCTCCCCTGTGTGTTGTAATGAGGTGCTAAGAGCACCACGCACACTCTACTGTGACTAAGCATCCATAAATTCCACGGACATCTCTACCCTGCTATCTGCAATTGTAAACATCAAAAGGAGCTACGCTGCGCCCCTTGGAGATGCCTCACTCCCACTCCTACAACGGCTTGGCAGTCGCCAAGATCCACAAGAAGAGCGTCTCGGATCCATTGAACTTCTGTGACGGTCTCAATGAAAATATGCACTGTAGAATATTCAAGTTTGTACTAGTCCTCCTGCTACAGCATACAGAATGCATTCTGTTAGATATCAAGAAAGGAAACACGCACGCCACAATCTTGCAACATTATATATCTACATAGAATAACAGAATACAAACATAACACTGCAAAGGCCGAAATCTCTACTAAATGCAGATTTGTAACATAAAGGGCACATTTATGTTAACTACTTCATACCCAGATATCCACCAGTTAATGTACACCACAGTATGCTGTTGCTCCGTAACCCATAGTGTGCTACATTTAAAATGAGGCGCACCATGGCAGAAAGACAGCATACATGTGTAATATATCTGTGCAGAAAAAACAATACATTACTAGAGTTGTATGGCAAATGTAATGCAGCTACAACAAGGCTCACCAGTGCACTTTGGGGCATATTATCAAGCAATAGCGATAATTATCTTTATTGCTTGGTTATAGACTAAAAATTTACCGCAGCGCTGCGGCAATTTTTACCGCAAATAAACTTTGGAATTGACAAGGTTTAACGGAAATGCGGTAAAAATCGTTGCAAGAATGAATATTGCAGAAAAGTCAGCATTATTCATGCAATACCGACCTAATGCGATTAGCCATGTTATCCACCTCCCATTGGATAACAAGGCTAAAAACTGCTCAGGGCAGGTGTTACCTTTTAGAGATATTCCCGCTTAGCGCAAATATCTCTAAAAGCTAGTAATAGGAGATAGCAAGGTTAGAGACTATTTTCAGTTGCTGACATCTTGGCACGCCCACTTTGCATCTCATTAGATATAAATATAACTGACATGCAAAGTGGGGCCCAAAATGGTCGCTATCTCCTACTAGCTGTCGCTAACTGGTGTTAGCGGCAGCTAGGTAATATAGAGATTATTTTATCTCTGCTTTTTGCCTTTTAAAGCCAAAAAACACAGATAAACCCCCTTGATAATATACCCCTATATTCAAATTGCTGCGTCAAGACCTACGCCTGCTTCAATCACATGCACAGTTTTGAAACAGCATGGGCCTGAAAGTCACTGAGTAAAATCTCATAAATTACAGTCAGCCACTTTCAAGACGCATTACTTCAGAGGAACACTTCTTTATGATACAGGGTAGACACATATCTCCTCTTTATAGAGACCCCTCAGGTTTTTTTAACAGCTGTTAAATCCTTCCATACTCATCACAAAGCCGCTCCATCACGAGCATTGCCTCAGCTGTCCTCAGGACGGACAACGTTTTTGATGAACTTGCCGCTGTGCTTGCGCAACACTAACATTGCGCTTCCTTGACAAGTTCTATTCACTAAGCAGAACCATGACGGAACCACTCTATCATGAACACACCTCAACCATGGCTGAGAAAGGAGTAGCTCTATCATGACCATACAAGTACCACTAAGCCCCCCAGCCCCCTAATCTTGAGGCAGAATTAGCACTGCAACACAGGATTTAAAGTCCTGCAAAGAACACCATGTAACATTTAATATCATATCCACCATTGTTTTCATATATCAGTATTGCTAAACTCACTCAGTGAAATGTCGCGCATTTTATTAAATCACTTTTAAAGCATGCCTTCTAACAATGCACCCAATCCTATGTGGAAGTGTTTAATATAAAAGATGACATTGCTTTAACGAGGATAGACAAATAAATAACACAATGATGTAAACATTTCTTTATTATATATACTTACCTAAAAAAAACGGAAAAAAAAGTAAATTTCTTATTAAAACGTAGCACCTGTGGAAGAAAATTAAAAATAAGATTATAAAGTATATTTATTAAAGAAAAAACAATAGGAGACAATAAGAGAGATGCAGAGAAAACTCTCAGATATTATTAATTAAACTTACCTTATAAATATAATATCTGTGGAGGAGAGTAAAAAAAAATCTGTTATAATACATATTTCTGAATGCAATGTAACAAAATAAGTGAAACAACATATTAAATGGTTTATTTTTGCTGTCCTCAGAATACATTGATTTTCACTATCAAGAGTGATTTCAATATTAATCATCATATAACAGCGGGGAAAAAAAACACAATCAAAATGATTGTGTTTAAAAAACCCATACACAATCTGCATACATATTATAAATACCTGAAAAAAACATGTCTTAAATGTTTTCCTCAAATTCGCAATTTCTTGAGTAAGCACACTACATCTTCCACAGTTACAAACTAATTAAAGTATACCACTTATTTTTCAAGATATCTCAACAAAGCCCGTGCAGGTATCTCCTATAAAAAATCTATTTGAAAGACACAGTTTCTTCTCTCATACCTTTCCGCATGGCCAAATTGTATAAGCTAATTCATTATCTTTTAAATACCTTTCCCAAAAACTTGCGTCCATATAAGTTTTAAAATAATTTCCAAAAGTACTCATTTTCTTCTCTCATATTTTTCCACGTGGCCAAATACTATGAGTTAAGTAGTTTTTTTCTGAAATTATTTAATCTTAGTCTTATCTATTGTTTTCTGAACCTTGACAATTAAAATTTGTAACATGTTTTATACCATCAAACATTAAGTAAATTTGTACCTGATGTTATCACTATGCCAAACACAAATTTCATTTATAGATTTGTACACCCTCATTTACATGATATTTGTAAACTAGTAAGTTTCAGATCTTTACAGTATACATCTTCCTACAGCAAGTCATTCTACTGAAATTTGGGTTCCAAAAATAACAAATAAGAGTTAGTTAAGGCAAAAGGCAAACGTTTTTTAAAAGTCAATTGGCTATCATTGCAAAGCGTCCAGCCACTAGCACGCTTCAAATAAGCTGTATAATGTCCTGATGATGTAGAAGGCCCTTCATGAAAAATAATGGCTACAGTTACAAATGTTCTTCTAGAAATAGAAACTTGAGAAGCCACAAAACTTTTAATTAAAGTTTACAATTTACTCCCATCAGCTCTGCATCGTTGAAACATTAAAATTACATATTGTCCGTATCTATGGATAAATAAAGTTGATAACATTTCAGACTTGCATTGAGAACAGACCATGTTCTGATGCGCATCTTTAACTAGTTTATTAAAAGGCACTTCTTTGCAGTCTGGTAATGTCAAATACAAAAATCTTTCACTGGGTATCTCAGTACTACTTAAAAATGAGCAATTATCACACTTATGTTCCCATTTATAAGAAAGGCCAAAAAGACTATCAATATCTACACCTTCATCTTCCAAAACTGTAAACATATACATGATAAATTCCTGACAATCTTGCTGAATATTCTGAGAAAATTGATTTACTCCTGCACATATGTCTAAAACATTCCTTAGTTCTGAAACACTTGCTACTTCACTATCACCACTACTACACATTTCAAATATAGAATTTAAAGAATAGCAAAATGTATGCTCCTGATTTTCTATAATCTGTTCCTTAACATTTTTCAGAAAGAAAACAACATTAACTACTACTTTTGCATAGCAGTTGACACCAGACCTATTTTCAAACTTAAATCCAACAATCTCTTCAATACTAACAGTTTTGCTACGGCTACCAACAACAGCTACATCTTTTTTTCGTCGTTTCTCGACTACTTCAGCACATTTGTCCTCATTTTTCCTTTTCTGACCAACTATACGCCTTTCAATTAAAGGATATTGAGGTAAACTTGGAGCATATTCTCTTCTTAACCTATTATACTCCTTCACACAATTTAAATCTGCACTAATCTTTGTCTCATCATAATCAATTAGATAAAGTCCACATAAAGTTCTAACTCGCGATAGAGCAACATACGCCATACCCTCTTTAAATACAGTGCTTCCAATATTTACCAAAGCACAATCTACACTTAAACCTTGAGATTTATGTATAGTCACTGCATATGCCAAAGAAATTGGAAATTGCTTACGACGGACATATAAGTCTTTCACAAGCAAAAAACGAATTGAACATCGACTAATTTGTTGAACTTCCTCAATCCCATCAAATTTTATCCTCAAAAATTCTATCTCATCTCTATTTGTATAATTGACAAAACCAACAACATTACCCATTGCTCCATTTACCAATCCTCTTTCTACATGTAAATTTCTCCTTAAAATTATCCGACAATTTAAACAAACATACAGATTTTTCTCTAAACCAGCAGTTTTAGATATAGTTTTTTGAAGAGAATCCAATTTTAATTTCAACTTTTCAGACAAAACAATAGTACTACCTTCATGCTCTATTCTATCTTTAGCTTCCAGTTTCTTAATTTCTTGATTTTCTAAATTCAACGTTTTCTCATTAAAAACTGAACATTCAGAGTTGGCATCAAGCATATCACTGACTTATCTGCTACCTCTTTACTATATACTTTCTCAGGTACATTATCTTCATTAGGAAACAGCTTGGAAAGTAATCGGGTTCGTAGAGTGTGTTTCGCATCTTCAGTTAATTTTCCAATCCTAATATCTTGAAGAATACTTCCATATTTAGTATCCTTTGCCTGTCGCATATTTTGAATCAGTTCAGTATATTTGAAATGTGACCATATATTTACATTTCCAATACTGCCCAGGCACTTTCTGGTCCCCTCATGTGTAACGGTTTCAAATACAGGTTGTCCTTTCACAGGAGTTAGCTGCAGTAGATCTCCAAAAACTATGACATGTTTACCTCCAAATAACACATCATACTCTGTCTTAAGTGTCTGTTGCATTCTTAAATGCACAAAAGCAAGCATTAAATTGGATACCATGCTTACTTCATCAATAATAAGAAGTTTCATTTTTTTAAGGACTCTAGAAACTTCAAAACAAGCTTCTCCAGATAGCTTCTGATATTGTAGTTTATTTTCATGTTCAACTGGCAGCATCAGTAAACGATGTAAAGTAACACCTTTAATATTATGTGCTGCCAAACCAGTTGGAGCAGTAACAACACACAACAGTGTTGACTGAGTTGTTTGCTGTAAATATGTAGTAATTCCTTTAATTAGGAAACATTTACCAGTCCCAGCTTCTCCACTTACATATAATCGAATAGGTTCAAATGACATACATGAGCAATCTTTTCTCTCATGACGAAAGCCATGCTCAATGTGCTCTGTCACTTCATCATATATCTGTCTTTGCTCAACATTAAACTGCTTCTTTAATTCTTCTATGTCGATTACTTCCTCTTGACCTTGCTGCATTGCGCTTTCCACCTCATACATGGTGGTGGCTGCTTCATTTTGGATAATTGGTTGTCCCAGTGGATCTTGACTTAATGAAGCCGAACTTTGACTACCTTGTGAACTATCTCTAGCAATCTCCGCTGCAATTGTCGCTTCTTGCTCTATTTCATCATTCACCATTTGGAGATAATTACTAAAAACAGGACATTCAATATTACTTTTAGATGCGTTGAATGAATCTTCATAACTATCAAAGTCTCCAAGTAGTTCCTCTTCTCTACGCCATGGTTTAAAGAGTTGCAAAAGAGCAAAATAGTAAAATTCTCTTTTATCAGGTGTTTCGCAACTCAGTTTCCGATGATTTATCAAGTGTCCTTTTCTTTGTTTTACCAGACATCCTTCATGTCCAATTACAGCATGTACACCTTTATCAATGTTCTCCGTAACATTCCTTTTAAAAGTATAATTTTGAAGTATTTCATACAGACAAATGTTTTCAAGCAGAGTACTTCTATTTGAATAGTATGTATCCAACATATTTGTTTTCAAAATGTCTGTACTGTTTGGTTCTTTCTGGGCTAAATATTCAATTTCTTGCACAGGTTTCAGAACACGGTTTCGTGTTTCTGCTAGGCCCAAACTCACCCAGAGAATAGTCCTTGATTTCGCATAAAGACTTGCTGATGATAATCTGTCACAACATTCATATGCTCCAATTTCTCGATGAGACAGCATCTTCAAACTGTACGTATACAATTTCTTGCTTAGGATCTTTTCATGAGAAATGTCTTCCCACATCTCCTTCAGTTCCGTCTTTTCAGATTTCGTGATGTAAGACGTTACATATCGAGCCACAGCAATAGAGTTGTCTGCAACATATTGTATGTCCATGTTAGCATTCCACATGGACAAAATGACTGGGTTATAGTCATTAATATATTTGGATACTTCACCTCTTCTTAAATTGTACGTATTTTTAGGTGACCTCCTTCTGATATTATGTTGCAAACATGACATCAAATCGTTGACTCTTCCTTTTGAAAGTACCGGTCGTGCAAATCCAAAGCGACATTTGGTGTAGAATTTGCTCTTTGATTCGAATTTTCGCCGACAATATTTTCCACAGCGATGACTTTGAAAACGTAACACTTTTCCTCTTAAGTCCTTATCAGTTGTACTATTAGGTATGTCACAAGTGGCATACTGTTCAATAAAAGACAGTACAGTCTCATCCGAGTCTATTCCAAATTTAGGAGCATCCTTGATCCATAGCAGCATATGAATATGATGAGCACCTCTTGCTTGATATTCTTTTCTCCAAAAGAAATCCAGTACTTCACCAAGAGGCGGATTTTTCTTGTTTGTAATGAAAGACATCATAGCTTCAAATCTATGATTAAAATATCTGCAAACATTAACTGGATCTAATGAACACAGTTCTCCAGGTGTCTTGTAGTTTATGTTTTCTATGTTTGCATTCGCCTCCCGAAGAAATTCAAGTAAATCTTCCCAAGCATACTCTGCACAGCTTAGAGTTAAAAACCATGTTGGTGCTCCTAAGTTTCTAAGCATGCACTTCAAATCTCCATGACGATGGTACCAATACTCATTAGTACCCCGCTGACAAGCCATTAAATTAATTAGATGTGAATCCAAAACACTATCTTTCTGTTGCACTTTATCCATAAATTCCTTTGCTGAAATATTTTGCAGATGTACACCACTTTTTAAGATATAATTTACTGCATAAGACAGACCAGATAAGTCACTCTCAAACAGAAGATGAAACAAATATGGAATGCATTGGCGAAACCTTGGATCTTCTGCATATAATCTTGTTGTACGGTACTCAGATGCAGGAATCTGCATAGGTCGATCATCATATCGTGTACCTTCACCTGTAGGAAATAACTGTGGAAAACAACGACCTTCCAAACTTTCTTCCCACACACTAATAGGATTTCCTTTCGCCTTTTTCATCTGAAATAATTCAATAGCATTCCCTATTGCTTCTTTGGAATGCAGTGGATGAACACTGTAATGTTCATAAATTTCTTCAGATCTGGATACATCAACTTTTTCAATTTGTCCACTAGACAAATCACTATCCTCTTCTTCACTTACATCTTCTTGTTCTACGTATACATCTTTGTAATACTTATTATTTTGCACTAAATACAACGTTGCCTTTTTCACTTTCCTAACATCCACTAAATCTTGCCAGATTTTCTTACTCTTTGTAGGTACACCATTAACTAGAATAACTAGAGGTTCCTCTTCTACATGTTCAACACCAATTGTTTCCATATTTTTTTTTAAATCAAGAGGCAAATACGCAACTCTACCCTTTAATCCTCTTTGTAAATCTGAAGGATTTAATTTACCAGTCTTAGGCTCCATTCGAACAATAGCCTGAAAAGGATGTACACATTGAATCAGAATCGTCTCATAAGTATTTAAATCCATCAATTCTGATGGAATATTTACCAACTCTAGATTATTATGAACAGCTCTAGCAGGCATTTTATTTTCATTTAATTTATTATAACAATATTTACAAACACGTTGCTCAAAACCCAAATCAAAATAGTTTTCCACCAACAAATAAGTTGCAAAATCTTTCCATTGACCATTACTTTCATCTTCACTTTTTAAATATAAATCAACTAACCTAGTTTGACTTTTGTAATGAATGCGTCGACAACAGACACAAGAAAAATTTGGTTTCTCACTTGCAAACTTTATTATTTCCTGTTCAAAATTTTCAATATTAACATTTCCAACATTTTCTAACACATTTCCTTCTATAATTATATCAGTTTCTGCATTATCTTCCTCTGGACCAAAATAACTTACCTCAATTTCTGCACAAATCTTCTTAACATCTAATTCACATCCATACAAAAGAGCACTATTTAACTGTTTCAGTTTAAGTGCTGGACTTTTTGCATAGTACAACTTTCTCACTAATTTTCTCATTTTAGTATGATGCACTGCTAATATCCGGAAGTGATGAAAGACACTCTGGCATATTTTTTTAGAAAGACAAGCCAGAGAATGGCCTTGCAGACCTATTTTCTCTCGCACTCTGCATTGATCTAATTCTTGCAACATTTTCATTTTTTTTAGACTTTCTTTAGTGTACTTACGTAAGAAATTGCGAAAGAAATCAATTGAATCCTGTCGTACACTACAAATGCTACTACAATTCCAACTGTAAACAGGAGCATTAGGACGTCCTTCTAAAACTTCTCTACCCATAACATCTTCTGCATTTCTAACCACAATTTTCTCTTTCTCAATAACGCAACCATCCTTCACCTCATACGCTCGACCACTGGTGTCAACTGCATGCAACAGATCGTTACTTTGAAAGTAACTCTCTTCATTAAAAAATGGCTCAGAAGTTGAAGTATGCATCCACTTCCCAGAAAACACTTTACAAAAATTACTCCTATTTATGTGTCTCTTCCATTTACTTTTACCTTTCAAAACTCGAATCGCCTTATTTAAAATATTTACTCTATTAAGTATTAAAATAAATAATTTTCTTTTTGTCTCAAATGCGCGCTCAACAATACCCTCTATATATTGTTTCTTCTTAAAAAAAGCAGATCTTCTCTTAGAAACTTTCTCCTTTTGTAATAAATTCGAAACGACTCTGTTGTAAAACATACGCTTCCTGATTTGGCTGAATTGATTACTCCGGGTTTTACTGTACACTCTTTCATCTCTCCTAATTCCAGAAACATTTTTATCTTTGATTCCATATCTCCTTTTAGATACTGATATCGTTTTCTCCTTCTGAACTTCAATATTAACATTTTTCCTTCCCAAAATTCCTTTCAAAAACTTTTTAGTTTGCTTACCAGGAGCACTCTTCTTTGTATCCGTCCTCTCCTTCTTAGAAAATATTTCAAAACTTTTCTTCTTCAAACTGTAAGTCCGTTTGTAGAGTTTCTTTTTTTCAATTCTGGTCGGCATCTTAATTTAAAATTTTGATGAAATTGTCAATCTGTAAAACACAAAAATAACAAATATTATAGTTCACTACTAGCATATACCATACAAATTAAAACCACACATTCATTTTCTAATGGAATACAAATAGTAACAGAAAATCTCTGAACAAAGTAGTATATCCTGTAGTGAATGTTTCTTGTAAATTTATCACACTCCATATCTGTTTTAGCTTTATAGACAATTTTAAAAAAAATTTTTTAAAGCATACAAACAGTACACTTTTTTCAAGAACTATCGGTCATCATAGGTGTTTTAATCTTTTTTACTACGTTCTCTTTTACACTTCATGAGAACATATCTTATCACTCTCATGAAGCACTTCATCGACGAATATATCAAGAAAACTGTCATCACGAATGCTTTGCTATCAAATTTTTTTTAATTTATTCATAAGTTCATAATTTAGAAGAATTCCCAACATTAGTTCATCAGGGACTTCTTCAAGTCCATTGTCCTCATCTTCTTCTATCAGCTCTAAATAGGCTGAATCTAAGGATATGTCCATAAAATCATTATTTTCATCAGTTTCCTCTTGAAAAACCGCGTCTAAAATTTCCTCCATCAGTTCATTAATGATGTCAAAATGAATTTGATTCTCTTCTGACCAATTCTCCATAATTAGTTGGTTTTTATTCTTCTGTATCCTTTTAAAAAAATATAGAGACTAAATTATATCTTTTTCCATAAGTGTATAACTGAAAAGTACCTTTACTAATTTTTAAACTACATATATTTTTATAATCTCTAACTTATTAACTCTATATATTGTAAGATACCACATTCCTCTTTTTTTATTAAAGAAATTGGCAATATAACTCTAAACATTGACACAGAGCTTTTTTTCCATTAAATAATTACTGTTGTTAAAAGACATTTCACTGTAAAATTTATTTTTAGATTTTCTAGATATCTGAAATATTTATTACCTGTACAATAATTTTTAGAGACCCATTTTTTAGTTCATCAATACAAAGTGCAATATAAATGTATGCACTCTGAAGAAAAGGATCACACTATACAAACCATTTAATTCACTTAACAGATTACTACTTCCCACAGAGACAGTTCCATTTATGTTACAAGAGCATACTCACCATGTAAATGTCTTAGCATATGCAAAATGTCATACTGACCATGAAGAACCACCTCATAATAAAGCTCTACATTAATATGTAAAAAAGTGCCTATACATAGTATAATCACAGATATGAAGGAAACATGAGCATTACATTTAGATCCATATCATAATACCTCTCTGTAAATAAAAGTGACACACTGCCAAACATAATACAACAAGATTTCAAAAATAATGAGCACTTAACAAGTATTAATTAAAAGAAACCTGAAAGAACTATACTCCAATGATTTCTAAATCTCAACTCCTTCCAAAAGAACACATGCACCAAGCTCATTAAAAGATAATTTGAACTGTCAATGGAGAACATCTCAAAAAACATATGTAGTATAAGCAGATAGAACCACATGTGAAAAATTTAAGATAAAATCATGTTCTAAATATTTCAAAAAATATTATTTATTATTTTCATCACCACCCACAGAAATTGCCAAAGCAAAAAAAAGTAACTCACCTGAAAAAAAGAATATATACTCTCAAATGATCCATTCAAATGGCAGCTTTCAGGCACCAAACACTCTAAAAATGGAAATAATAAAATTTTATGAACTTATTACAAACTTATTTCCTACACAATATACAATCATTATAGCTTTGAACAAGCATAACTAATAAGTTCCCCAAAATCCTCTACATGAAAACTAAATACAAAATTTCTCATTTATAAAAGCATTGTGCCACAGATATGTCACTTTTGCCCATGTTAAAATTCATGCACCTACAACAGTAGGCTTTCATAACTAAAAGGCCAAGTCACAAAAACACAAAAGCCTTATTTATGAAGACCTTGCGCCGCCAGTGCGTCACTTTTAGCATGGGAAAAGTGACGCACCGGTGGCGCAAGGCCGTCATAAATAAGGCCCCTTGTCCATAGACCAAAAATACAGGGCCAGCATTATACACATGCAAGCAGTACACTTGCACAGAACCACAAAACCCCAAGGGCCACCATGTTAATATATATCCTTAATTTAATAAACCTCTGAGAATGGATACATATTTGTGTGGCAGCCCATACCAGAAATTTGGCATCCTCTGACTCTGATCCACTACCAAACACCCTGACACCCCCCCCCCTCTTCACTAAACTCCGCACTCCACCCCACCCGGACCCCCTATTACAAACCCCCTACCTACCCTCCCTGCCCAAGGCCACCATGAGCCTCGAACCGCCCCTGGTAAAGTTATAAGACACAGCATTACTAAAACTCAAAGAATAGGCAACAGGCAGATAAACTAAATAGTACATAAAGACACATATTTTTTACATTATCCCATTGAAAAACATGTAGTATTTTTTTTAAATCTATCATGCAACTGGCCCTCTAGAACCGCTTTCAAAACGCCTACTTTAAACCTTTACATTTCATTTTTAAACCATACACTTTCAATTACATTATTTATTTATTTACAATTCCTGTAATGTTACACACCTTTTCTAAAATACACCAGTCCCTGTTATTTATAAGGATTTATTTTCATTCTTCATCACTGTAACGTTTCAAGCGACAAAGCTAACGCAGTAAAAATAACTCTCCCTTTGCTTTCCTTTAAGAATGTAGATTATCTACCCCACGCATGCGATTCATGATGCTTGCATTTGGCAGCGAATACCGACCTTGAATCGAAAGACATGAACAAGAGCTCCATTGTCACATTTAAAACTTAACATAGCATCTGCTCACACACATATCTTTCACTTAGCTAATATTCACAGAGAACAGCATTCGTGTAAAAAAAAATTGACCTTCCTTTACAATTTGCTCAAATGACTCCCCTTATTTTTTAACGCATCCTCCACTTCAAGACAGGCTATTTTTTTGATAACTACTAAGCAATATTTAAGTGACTAGACTGCTAGAAAATTTATCAAGTCATTCTGCTCCTCTTCACTGCATAGCCGGCGACCTATTTCTGTGGAGTTGCTATAGAACCGGCAGTGCTACGCCGTTTCCTTTACCATCTTGGTAAATTCAAAATGGATGTCCCTCCTGTCTTCGCAAAAAAGCCGGACCACTTAGAACTATTTCGACAGAGAATGCTTCTCTACTACGGCACCTTAGCACTCTCAACTTTGAATACTTCATATTGATTATCATTTCAATATTCGTATTTCACCTGTGTGCAACCTGTATTTCATTGCCTGAGCTGTGATTTCACGTGGGCCCTGGACTTATGTCTCTGCAATTTGGTACCTCCTGAAGCGAATTACAATCACCTCATGAATCCGTTAATTGATCATGAACAGCTTTGTTACAACGGAGGGTTTATGGCCTTTGCAGCGATACAAGGAGTTCTGGGTCATTGGAATATATTCGCAGCGGCGCAAGATTTCCTAACAGAGAGCTACATCGAAAACCCACCGAGCTGTCCTCTGATGGTAAAAGAGGCTCCGATAATGACAGATCATGAATGCTGCTTTCCTCTTCTCAATTGGATGGCTGACATGTTTTCAGATGATAACAGTGATTTCCTGTTAGAAGCAGTTGCTACCTACTTTTCCTACACAATGGACGGATAACTCTTTCCTAACAGAGAGCTACATCGAAAACCCACCGAGCTGTCCTCTGATGGTAATAGAGGCTCCGATAATAACAGATCATGAATACTGCTTTCCTCTTTTCCATTGGATAGCTGACATACTTTCAAATGATAACAGTGATTTCCTGTTAGAAGCAGAAGCTACCTACTTTGCCTACACAATGCTTCGATAACTCTTATGCAAGCCATTGACGTTCTCATTTCCTTTTGCCTCCCTATATTCTTCACGTTCTTTTGGATATTTTCTTATAAAGAACAGACCTATTGGCTTTACTAACAGTGGACATTATGATTTCGTGCTGGGTAAATTTTGGTCTTTTATGTGGACTAAATTTTTTTCTTCAGCTACTCGATTTTCAACTTTATTTTTTTAAACTCTAATCTCAACAATTCTATTGCATATCTTATCTTATGTTATTTCAAACGTACTTGATCCAAAACTCGCTAATATATGCAACATGTGCCCTGATTATTGTATAAATGTAAAACAAGTTTTTTATAACTGTAAACGCCATTTCGCCTCTCAACTGCTTATTTCCGCCTCACACGCCTCTGCTCCTTTAATTTTCCATAAAAATATATTTTTTTAAATACATAACAGAAAAATATGTTCTTTCAATAATATTTCCATTGTTTCTTGTGCTGTATTTCAAATGCAATACTGCAACCTTCAAAAGATATCTCAATACAGTAGTTCTCCTCAATAGTGATTTGCGCACCATCCAACCGATTACATACATGCACCTCTCACCATTTTGTCGAATTTGGCGCCTTTTTTTCCCCTCACACAGTAATATAACAAAAACTTGATAGTGCTTCGCATGTAGACAGCTGATTGATAAACTGATGATGTATAACCACTAGCATTTTCATATATGGTTCCTAAACTGAAAGGCCAGAGACCTTCTTCCATTTATTAAAATATAATATACTTCCTTATAAGAGTGTACAATTAATTTTGCAAACTATATTCATTTTTCTTTAACTATAGCGTTTGTATTCCATGTACTACTGACAATACCAATTACTGTCTTTTTGCAATTTCTGTACTCATATTACATAATGATTTGCCTTCAAAACAGTGCATTTCTGAATAAACATTTCAAATATTTACGTTCTCTCTTTTAATCCATAATCTCAACTAAAATGATTATATATTGAAAAACTATTCATGTGTTCCACGTAACCTCAGCTGTACTAACTGAGGACCTTATTTATAAAGACCTTGCGCCGCCGGTGCGTCATTTTTTAAAATGGGAAAAAGTGACGCACCGGTGGCACAAGGCCTTCATAAATAAAGCCCTGAATGTTTTCTTTTCTCGACCTCACTTACTGATACTAGAACCTGCAAGCTTATAACAGCCCGTGAACTCTTTCTTAGTAGGTCGCACACCGTACAGACAGTTGTACCTCTGTTAAAAAAAATTTATTACTGTTACCAAGCACCGCCACAGTTCCGCTTGACTCAGAGTTAATCACTGCTCCCACGCTTCTACAGGCCAGACGCTATATCGTATTTCACTCCTTATCACCCTTTCATCTCCACAATAACAAACAGTTCTCCGCCAGCCACCAGAGAACAGAGTCAGATGCAGAGGCACCAACAAGTGAAATACGACATACCCTCTGCTCTGAGAAAGCAACCAAGCGGTAATTGTGAAAGAAAACATTCAGTAGCGCTTTAAAAATACCAATGCAATTATATAATTATTTTTTTGAAAACGTTCCAATTACTTTGATAGGACTATCTGTGTGTGCCTCCACAGCAAACTTCCTCAGCCCGGACTGAAGGCAGACACAGACAGACACACACAATAACATAACACAGGGCAACGGAGACGGAAAACAGAAGGGACATGAAGATGCAGTCAAACAGCAAGACTGAGAGAGATACTTTTATACTCCGTTTGCTACCTCAATGTACGAACACATTTACCGCACAAATCTGTGTACTACCTCATGGTCAAAGCTTTATTTTATTTCACTCGACCACCTCCCTTTTTCACCCCACCAGTACAAACCGCGACCACAAACCGCACTATAACTTTGTCGTCTAACAAAAACTTTGTGAATACCTTAATCATTACCACTTTAGCCCCCTTCCCCCCCCTCTCGCCCCACCCCCACCAGTGCAGGCCACGGCCACCAACCAGCTTGAAATTTTGTCGACTGACAAAAACTTTACGAATTCATTAACCATTAGCATTTTTTGACGACGGTATCACTAGTAATTTACCATTTCTCTCTCTTTCTGCATTATCTGTCTCTCTGCTAATATAATTTCTTCACTTCCTGAACAACTTCTCTCATTATATATAAACGCTTCAAAATTACAAAAATAATTACTCTCTATATTAAAAATATTTTTTACTGCGTATTCAACATTTAAATGAAAAAATTTGTTTTAGAAATACAACACATTATGACAGCCAAAAATTAGTTTTTACGAGGAAAATCAATCATTGTTTGTGACTAAACTATATTTTACGGTACATGACAAAACAAACTGTTACAGACTTACCTTTACCAATGCTTTGTACGATGTACAACAGTGACAGACACAAAACAGATATTCGTTTGACGGAACTGTCTATTAAGCTTCTATCACTGCAACCAAAATTCAATGGCACAGATATCCAGTCAATACACACTCATATAACTCTCTTCAGCCAATCACATTTCGTCCCGCAAAATTGTAAAATCAAATTTACATTTCAATTGGTTGTCCTTCACAATATTTTCAATCTCACGTGAAAGTCACCCATCACCAACTGCCATCTCCGGCTGTTTCCATGGTAACACCTCATTCTGCACCTGGCTGAAGGCACAGGTCAAAAGTTCATGTCTCAACGTTCTACAGCAAACTAAGAAGACTGTTTTCCCTCCAGAAACACCTGCCAATCCACAGCTCTGTTACATGTCATTTTTTTCACACCCAATAGTACTTTTCGTTTAACATAAACATTAACATGCAACGTACTCTTCAATCTCCAGTTATTACAATCAACCAATCATTTTTATTTTTTTAACCACACCCAGCCTCATCCTTTTTTTTATCCTGACTTTCAGCTTCTAACTACCATTCCACTTCCAGAACCGATCGGAGGACGACTACATATCCCTTGAAAATGAAGGTCTGGCTAATAGGACACAGTTATATTCACTGAGTGAAAAATATGCAGCAAGCAGACGAATTTGCAACCTTGGTTTAACAAATGTACACATAACGTGGATTGGCCAAAGAGGATTGAAATGTCACCAATTGATTCCATTGGTGAAAACTTTTATGCATCTCCCAGAACCAGACCTTATAATTGTGCACTGTGGTGGGAACGATCTAGGCACAATCACTGGGGTAGGTCTGGAAATGCTTCTAAAAGACACCTTTCGACAATTGATGACACTTTTTCCTCGAACTGCCTTGGTATATTCCAATATATGCCAAAGACAGAAATGGAATTGGTCCAATCAACATTGTGCACAAATTGAGAAAGCAAGGAGACATGTAAATAAATCTGTTTCTGCTTTCCTCAGAGATTATAGCATGGGTTCTATTTACCACAACAACTTGCGTTACCACATGCAAGACGTCTATAGGAGAGACGGTGTTCATTTCACGAATGAGGGAAACCGAATCTTCCTCTGCAACATCAGGCTCTGCATCGGTACTTACTTATAAATGCAGAAAACACTCAATTAACACAAGGGCTCTTTTCAGAGCCACCTTATATCTAAGCACTCAAACTTCTGATTTATCTCCATTTTTACACTCTTGTAAATAGGTGTGCGCGACCGGGTGCGCGCACCCCGCAACTTTAAAAAAAAAAATATATATATCTTTTCGCGTTTAAGGGCCTTACTGCACACCCCGAGAAAACCTACGCAGCAAGACTATCTCTACCTTCTCCCTTTTCCATGTTTCAACGCTTTGAAATGAACAATATATATTCTCGCAGTGACAAAATGGCGGTCAACACTTCCTGATTTCCTTCTAATCGAACGTTAACAGACGTCACGCAGCAGCAAAAAATTCCGCTCACGCGCAGCCGCTTGGGTGCGCGCACCCGTGCGCGCGTACAGATATATAATTGACTTTAACTTTAATTTTCTCAGCAACTACTGAACGGATTTACACCATTCCAAAAAAAGCGTAATCTGCGAACCGGATTCTACAGTTTTGCCAAATTTCTTATAAATCCATTCAGCCGTTCGACCTGTAGCCGAGTCTAAAGGTCCTATGGAAAATAACACGGAGAAAACACGTTTTGGGACCCCCTTTTATCTCAGCCCCCACTTGACCAATCCCCCCCAAACTTTCAGGGAAGGAGCGCAGCGGACCGAGCCATCTTCTTTGAGAAATTTGCTAAGATTCTTCAACCAGGGCCAAAGGTATTCCAAATAGAATGTTGAGGATTTCCTATGGAAACTAGGTCCTAACTATAACTACCTTCTGGCGACCGCCAGTAGGTTATATATATATATATATATATATATATATATATATATATATATATATATATATATATATATATATACTGATAAAAATAAAGGTTAAATTGATGTTTGAAGTAGGTGAAAATGTAAATTAAAACATACAATTTTAAGCTAACAAAACAAGTGAAATTCACCAGTTATAGTTATGTCAAGTGCCTTAAGGTAGCTATAATTAGTGCCCCTGTTATGCGCAGTCTTGTCACCAATTATGTCATTTGGATGTTACAGTCATGTTATCAATGGAGTCATAGATCATGTCATAAGTGATGTAATATGTGGAACAATTGTCAGTGAAGGGCAAGGGCACTCGTTATTATTGCCTTAGGGCACGAGATGTAGCTAATTGAGATGTTACTCATGATTTCAGTTGTTTTTTTAGTTTAAAACAGTAAGCTTCAACTTACATTTTCATCTAACCATACCGTCACTTTAATCTTTGTTTTTTTCAGTGAATTTTAGTTCACACAACTGGCAAAACTCATATATAGCAATGGCTGCAGCTAGTGTGATGTGTAATTGTGCCGTAAATGCACTCTAATTGAGTTTGATAGAATTGTGTCAGTTTATATGATTTTCTAGAGACACAAAAGGGATTCCGGAATGAATTGATATATGTTGATCGTTACGAATTTGAAACATCCACACATGCTTCTAACTGCATCCATAAAATGAGATCATATTATGATTCAAAATCCATATTTATTCCTGTAATTAATCCACTTGTTTGGCTGGGTGACAGAGGTCAAATTTTGATATGAGCTGTCTGTTGTAAGTAGATTGGGTATACAGCAGGACACATCTTCAGGTTACAAGATAGATTTATTAAGATAGCACAGCAGAGCCTTACACCTACCCAGCTGACCAGACCATCAACTGACAAGTCTGGAACTTACAAGTTAGAACACTCACAGGTACTCTGGGAGGCTGGGAAGGTGGGAACACAAAGGAAGGGCTACTGACACCAAGAAGCCATATTGAAGGCAGCACAAATATACTACATATCTTCCTCCTTTACAGAGAAAACGAAATGAAAGATCCAAACACATAAAGAAAGCTTTAAGCATGGAAGACAAAAAGAAAGCAAACATAAAACATGTAGGAGCTCAGGGACCTGTTGGACTTCCAGATCACGAAGGCCAAGAAGCGTTTCATTTTTGGAGTCAGGGGTGAAAAAAGGACCATGATCATGATGAGGATCATGATGACCACCTACTCCCCTTCGATTGACAAAAACAGGAAGAGACAGTCTACTCTCTGCAATCTGTCGTTGTTGCCAGTAAAAACGGGAAGAGACAGTTTACTTTCTCCTATCAGTCCCTGTCGGCCGCGGCTTCCCGCTCAGAGTTGAAGACGAGCAGTTCAACATGTGCCTCCATACTCACAAAGTTCTTGAAGGATATTCCAGAGGAAAAAAATTGGAGCCAGTGCTCTCATTGTCCAAGTTGAAGTTCTGTACCAGGTGTCTCATTCTGGTTCTCTTTCTTGGGTTCTGGGCCTATTTCGGTGGTTCGGTCTCTATATTTTCCCTTTTTCATATTTGGGGGACTATCAGTCTCAGTGCTGTGGGCTCTAAGACTCTTTTCTAGTCGCAGAACCTTAATCCCGGTTCTGGGAACCTCTCTAACACAATTTTCTGTTGTGGTACTGAGACTTTAGTCCTGGTTATTCTCTGAAACTCTTTGTCATGAATCTCTGTTGTGACTGTGGACCTTGATCCCGGTTCTTTTAATAACCTCTTGGATACGATTTCCTGTCATGGTACAGGGACTTTTATCCTGGTTCTACTAGGAACCCCACTGTCACGAATATTAGTCGAGGTGCTGAAACTTTATTCTCTCCTGGTCCTGGGACTTCCTTTGTCCTCTCCCAGTGCAGGTTCTGCCAGTCCTGGGACTTCTTTTGTCTTCTCCGGGTCCTGCTTCTGCCGGTCCTGGGATTCCCTTTGTCCTCTCCCGGTCTTAGATCTGCCAGTCCTGGGACTTACTTTGTCCTCTCCAGGTCCTGGTTGTGCCGGTTTTGGGACTTTTTTTGTCCTCTCGTGGTCTTGTTTCTGCCGGTCCTGGGACTTCCTTTGCCCTCTCCGGGTCGTGCTTCTTCCAGTTCTGGGACTTCTTTTGTTCACGGTCCTGAGTCTTCTCACCCGGTTCTTGGCTTTTCCCCGTTCCGGGCCCACTGTCGTGAAGCTGGTCCTACGTCTTGGTCCTCGGTCTATTTTTTTTTATTTTACGTTTTTTGACTAGCTTCTAGTTGTCAGACCTCCTTCTATTTCTTTTAGTACCCAGTCCTTGTTCTAGGTCATATGACCTGCTTCCGGTTCTTGACTTTCCCGGTTCTGGACGGGACTGCTTCCGGTTTTCGACTTTCCCGGTTCTGGACTCTCTGTCCTTGTTCTGTGACCTTCTCACTTTTACACAAAATGCTTTAGATTTGTCCCAGTTTTCAAATGCAGGTCAAAATAGTAACCTCCTATTGCTGGTTTCTTTATTGCTTTGTTGTGCTACTCACAATCTTTTTACGCTGCGAAGAAGGTGGTCCTGACATTGAATTTGTGCACTGTAACGTTAATGATCTGGTGTCAAAAACGTAGAGCATGAACAAAATATAACAGCACAATAAACAAAGTCACTGTCTCTGGGAGTAATCATAGATTGCATGGATGCCAATATATATTTTTCTTGTACTTCCCATTGGTGCCTCATAGCTGTAAGTACTTCAGCCTCTTGAGGCATAGATTCCAAGCAAAGCAGCAGTGTGTTTAATTTCAGCCTCTTGAAGCATAGATTCCAAGCAAAGCAACAGTGTGTTTAATTTCGGCCTCTTTAAGCATAGATTCCAAGCTAAGCAGCAGTGTGTTTAATTATTCAGAAGGTTTATATTATAATATAGCTTCCACTCCAGTGGTACTGCCAGCCATTGAGAAGGAAAACAAAAACACATGAAATACTTTAAAAATCCACTAGATGGCACACTTGTAAGAGAATAGTAAGCCTCAACTTCAACTCGATAGGGCTCGATCATGCTTGAAACTACTGAAGTTTCACATTCAGTGGAAGTCCAGCGCTTCATAACGAAGCATGTGTTCACTCACCTATTCGTTGATCCTTAGGAAGGCAATACTAGATAATTGCCTTCACGCCGGGAAGCGGGCAGTGTTGCGTTGTGTTCTCAGGCTTAATGTTGCCATGAGAACGCAAATACAAACAGAGAACGATGAGAATGAGGCTGCAAAAATGGCTTCCTGATGTTCGTGATGGGACAACACACAGAAGCTGTACGTGCGGCAAAGAAAACGCTGCCTCTCTGCTATAACCTGCGGAGATTCTACGAAGTCATCAGACTACCGATGACAATGTAGCAGGAGGATCTCTCTGTGCAACAACGGCAAGGTAGACACAGGCAATGTAAAGTAGGATCGCTAACCTGTGACTGGGCATAACGTCTCTTGAAACTGGCAAAGGACAGCCACCCCACATGAAGCAGCATGTTAAAGTCTGTAAAGTTGATTTTAGTTGGTTTATCCTTCTATTCCTTTTTTTTAAAAATAACTTGCGGCTGATACCCTCTTTTCTTTGTAATCACTTGTTGTTTTCTTTGTCTTGATTTGATTTTTCTTGTTACTTGCGGCTCATTTCTTCTGGCTTATTTGCGTTTCAAAGGTTTTAAGTGGCTTTTCTTTTGTATCTTGCCGCAGTTAGGTGAGTTCTAGGTGCAAGGTGCTGCTCTTGCTGTGCTGTCCTTCTTGGTCTGCCTCTCTGGTCTGGCCAGCCAAGATCGTCGCCAAAATTGTAAGTAGATTAGGTAGGCAGCAAGACACGTCTTAAGGTTACCATATAGATTTATTGAGATAGCACAAGCGAGCGTTACACCTAGCCAGCTGACCAGACCATCAACTGACAAAACTGGAACTTTCACATACAAGTTAGAACACTCACAGGTACTCTGGGAGGCTGGGAAGGTGGGAACACAAAGGAAGGGCTACTGACACCAGGTAGCCATATTGAAGGAAGCACAAATATACTGCACTGTCACTGCGTTATCACAACATTTGATATGGGGCTACACATGATAACACCAGTAAGCATTGGTGAATTTTGCGAATTGGCAATTCGCGAATTTGCGGATTTGCGAATTGGCAATCCCCAAAATTTGCGAATCCGCGCAAATTTGCAGATTTTTTAATTTTTGCCTGTTCGCGGGTGTTCGCGAGGCGCTTTGCAATTTCGCGGGGGGTTTTTTGCCTGCTTAATCACTGCCACCCTCTTGTTTTTTTATGCCCATCTGCCCTCTGTACCACTTGTTTCTGTGCCCTTCTGCCCTCTGCCCCACTCATTTTTTGTCCCCTTCTGCCCTCTGTCCCACTTTTGTGCCCTTCTGCCCTCAGCCCCACTTAGAATGGCGCCAGCGCCATTCTAAAATAGCTTCAACAGGAAGCACTAATAGATAAAGTAAAGCAGGTGCTCCAGTTGAAGGTCAAATTAAGTTACACAATCATTAATCACCCCAAGTGATTACTGATTGTGTAACTGAATTTGAGCAGCACCTGCTTTACTTTATCTATTAGAGCTTCCTGTTGAAGCTGACTTTTGTAACTATTTTAGAAAGGCTCTGTCAGCTTGCTGGCGCCATTCTAAAAGAGTTACAAAAGTCAGCTTGAACTTTTGACCCAATCCCCGTTCGCGGATTTCCGTTCACGGATTTTGTGGGAAATTCGCGAATCTCGCGGATTGCAAATTTACCGAAAATCCGCGAAATCCGCGAGCGGAACGGATTTTCCGCCCATGCTTAAACACCAGTCTTTCACCTTAGGCATACATGCCAACATTTCAAAGCAGGCACGTGGGAGATTTTTAACAAATAGTCTGGAGAATGTATTTTCCCTACTGACTTTTATGGAAGCTGAGGCATTCTGTCTATTGGTATGCATGGTGACAGATAATCACCATTTAATTTTTGGCAGAGTACTAAACTCTACTTTTATTTGCCCTAAGTAAACCTGCCAAAAATAGAATGTCAAGGGCTGTCATATGCACAAATCTCCCTGTCCAAGAATAAAGACAAAGTATTAACCTTTGATGTTAGAAGCAATTCTTGGCTGGTCACATCATGGTTTTGGCAAAATAAAATTCAAGCTGTATCCTCTTAGAATTATTTTTTGCTAGAAATGTTTTTTTTTTCTAAATTGCACAATATTATTACATGTAGCTTAGTTATTTAACAAGTGTATACAAGGGAATGTATAATGGCACATGGAACTATACATAAGTGAACAAGGAGATCATGAAGAGATATTTGTGATCTAATATGGGCTCCTGTTGTACAGTGCCTAAGACGTAACAAAGCCCAATGCAAGATGCACTTACAATAACTGATAGAAAGGAAAAAACCCCATCCACTCCTTCCTAATCGATTCACAGCAGTAGAAATGATGAAAAGTCCTGGGGAGTGGATGGAATAGAGAAATTGCACGGCGGAGAAGATTCGAATACACTAGTGTCATGAGATATGGATAGTGTCATGTTCAATGTGCTCTGAACATTGAACGCTGCCATGGACCTTTAACATTTAACACCGGTAAACATGGGCAGTCTAACTTTGAAGAAGCAAAAGCTCCCCCTATCATCATGGATAATATATAAACAGGAGTCAGGAGTACTGATGATATAAATGGCAAGTAATACTATGTGATCACAGAAGACGACATGTACCATGATAATGTGCAGACATTTCCTCTGTGCTTCGATAGCCTCAGCAGGAAGTGGGAAAGGCAAGACTATAAATCAAGCTTCCGGCCAGCAGCGCTTTGCAGATTATTCATTTCTTCAGCATGGATCTCAACAACTGCAGGTAAATCATCTTTGCTGGGATAAGGGTGCCATTGCACCTTCTTTAGGTTCTGTTTTTGCCTTGCTCATAAGTGAGGAGAATCCTTGGTTGGAGAGTTTCTTTGGCTCTCCATCAATTTATTTCTATTTTAAATTTCTCTGAAAGCCATAGAGAGGCAGCAGTGTTTTCAGCTAAAATGAATTCATGTTAAGGATTGATTAATGGTTAGTCTGCCCTTTCAGATGACCTTTGGATTTACTGGATTAAGTTGAATGAAACAAAAGCTGTAGTTAATTTTTTTGGTTTATGGAGCAATTCTTAAAAAAACTCAATTTGGTTTATGGAAACAATTCTTTGGGGCTAACACTATGTGAATAAACAGAGAGTTCAGGATGGTAATGACATGAAGTGCAATTTCTGAGGATGTGTTTTGTTTGGAACAATACAAAAGAATGTGAGAAAGAAATTGAGGAATAAAATTGATTTTAAAACTGTGGAAATTCGATCACTATTAGGTATGATTATGAGCTCTTGTAAGAGGGATTTCAAGAGCCTTCAACTACAGGGGGGAACAACCTTTATAACGCAACTTTTAGCACGCAGTGCTATTACAGCGCAGACTTTAAAACAAAAACCATTACAACGCATTACACTGGGGGGCATTCTAGGATAGGGAATAGTTTTAATTTACTATCCCACGGGGACTGGTGTTGGAATAGTAAATTAAACTATTCACTATCCAGCACCCCCCAGTGTAATGCGTTGTAATGGAATGCGTTTTAAAACTTGCGTTGTTACAGCATGTGTGGTAAAAGCATGCATTGTAACAACGTACATCCACTACAGGAGAATGCATTTGCTTTGGTAGTTTTGGTATTGCCAATTAACAGGGGTGCCGTTAGAGTGAGGTTTTGTTCTCCTCGGTGAAGCCTGGCAAGAGTTTTCTTATGGTGGGTAACACTCAATGTGAATTGTTCACAGAATATTTTACTAAGGAATAAAAAGAGGAAGACATTTATATTGTTCTAATTCTTAAACTCGTGTTGCTTTTTTTGTTTTCACAGTACTATCATAATTCATATATCTCATTGCAACAGATGCCCATGTTCTATATATATCTATCTACAAACAAATATGTTCTACAGACGTCACCAATGATAGTTATAGTACTTTACAGGTATTTGCATAGGGAGAAACGATGAATGTATGTAACTCTGAGATAAACTATCATTAATGGTGTTATTTGTTTCTAGATCTCCTTTCCTGCTGTTCACATCCTTTACTTCCCCCGCTTAATCATCTCAAGATTCTGTGCTTTAACACCAAGCAGAATTGAGGTAATTGGGAAGTGGACCCTTTTTGTGCAGTGAACCTGTCCCGAGGTATCAGTAGGCTGACAGATAGTCAGGAGAGAGATTCCCTTAGGACTCAGCTCTAAAAGCAGCTCTGCTGACCTAGTTTCCCTGGATCTACAGCAGCTCTGCTGACCTGGTTCTCTGGCTCTAGAGCAGCTCTGCTGACCTAGTTCTTAAGCTCTAGAGCAGCTCTGCCGCCCTGGTTCTCTGGCTCTACAACAGCTCTGCTGACCAGGTTCTTTGGCTCTAAAGCAGCTCTGCTGACCCGGTACTATGGCTCTAGAGCAGATCAGCTGACCTGACTTTTCTGGCTCTACAGCAGCACTGCTGACCTGCTTCTTAGGCTCTACAGCAGCTCTGCTGACCTGGTTCTCACGATGCACGCGCCCGACTTTGCGAAAATATATTTAAAAATAATATAAGTTTATTATACGTACAAATATGTTATTTTTATGAATATCTTAGATAATCTCCCTAATATGTATATTAAAGACACATACATATCATTTTGGAACAATTTTTTTTTTCGCGGGAGTCATGCACCTAGCGCGCCCTAGCAGGTACATGACGTCACGCTGGACCCGCCACCACGCAAGCGTCTTGTACCGTAATGCGCATGTGTTGCAAATGCGTGGAAGCAGGAGTCGTGGACTGGTCGCATACCAATCGCGCACATCACGTAATATTAAATGTATATGATGTAACTGAAAAACACGCAGCAGTCGCACACAATAAGCGGATCCTTCACGACTTTTCTAAAATGGCGGCAAAATCCGCACACCCACCAGGATGTATATGCTTTCGGTGCGCAACTCCGAAAAAAAAGGGATTTTTTTTTCTTCCTTCGACCTTTAGATATACATATATAAAAATGTTAATTATGTCAGAAAGACACACATTCAGTGGATGATGTCATCAGTGATGTCATCAGTGATGTCATGAGTGATGTCACTGACCATTCATGAGTGATGTTATATGTGACGTCATCAGCGGTGCATTGCGGGCGCGCAAGTTATAGTTAGCTGAGCTAACTATAACGGAGGAATTTCAAAGGTTTAGTATGAGAGAAATGTTCAGCTAACTATAATTTTTGAAAACTAGGGTTTTTTCAATGAATTTGCATGGTTTTTTAAATGCTAATTCCTAACTATAATGTGTGTGAAACCTATGGTTTTTTCAATGAATTTGCAAGGTTTTTTAAATGCTAATTCCTAACTATAACGTTTGTGAAACCTAAGGTTTTTTCAGTGAATTTCAAAGGTTTTGTAAATGATAAGTTATAAATGTATTAAATATTATGTCTCTCTTTTTACACTAATTTCTTATATTTGTAATATAAATATTTATATGTATTTAATTTTTTAGATTATATTTCATATTCTTATTATAAAATAATAACAAAACTAAATTGCAAAGTAATTTTTTGATTAATTATTGCTTCACTTCGGTTGCAAGTATAACACAACTCCAGCAATGCTCTGGGGCCCTATGCTCACAAAGCTGTATCAATCCTTACACCTGCTTCAAGCATGTACAAGGTATTGACGCAGCATAACCTCAAAAGTGACTGAATGAAATGTTATACATTTCACTCAGTCACTTTTAGGAGGTGTTGCTGCACCCCCTTCTGCACAGGAAAGCCTCTTCTAGCGCCTGGCTTTACAATGTAATGCACCCTCCAGATGCGTCACATTGTTAATAGCACACACCATGGCACATCTTTTGCACCACCACTGTGTCACAAAAGTGACGCAACAGCTGTGTAAAAGAGGCACAAGGGGATTGTAAATCCGCCCCTAACACATAGAAATTCACCCAGGCAGTTTCAGCAGCAGCGCAAATTGAAGCATAGACTTCTAACATATTTATGTACATATGTTACATTCAAGTGCTTTGCACATGCTACAGTATACTATAAGTAAACACCTTATAGATTTATGCTGTAGCACTTCCTTATAGTTCTGCACTTTCACATTCTCCATACACTAGTAATATATTCATTCATTCATGAACTACACATTCATTCATTCTAACAAACTTTTAAACACTAACATAGAAATATAGTTCTTTCTTTGACCAGTGAAGGTAATTCTAAAAAGAACAGGTTTTTTTTGTTTTGTAACTTTTTTGTGTTTTCTCAACAAATTTAGGCCGAACAAAAGAATGAAAAAAAAAACAACTAATGTCGAGGACAGCAATGATCCTGTATCCTGCGTTTTATCAGGTCGATAGACTGTTCCCCATAACACAAAAGTTTATCGCAATAAATGCAAAGAAATTTAACTTTAGCAAAGTCAGAAACAATATGTGGGTGTGGACTGCTTGCTATATATTACCGCTCCAATATCCGTAACTTTGGACTTCCATCCTACGGATTTCTCTTTCTCCCCTCTAACCTCTTTGGTTTCTTCTCCCTTCGGAGGTTCTGAGATTTCTTTCTTTCTTCTTCTTGTATATATACTGTATATATGATGTATTGTTGGACTTGGTTAGACACAGACCCGAGAGAATGAAGTGCATGCCCATTCAGGGCAGGACTAGACTTGTGAATTTGTACATAATGTATTGTATATGTTGTATATACGATCCGGTATGAAAGCGCTGTTTGAATTATAGATAGCCCATCTATGGGCACTATTGGTTGCACATAATTAGTGGTACAATGTAATTTGTTGATTTGGACGTTCTAAGATGGCGTTTCATTTGGAAGGACTTCTCCGCTATTGACGAGTCCTTCTTTGATTGTAATAACACGCAAAGTGTTTAAAACTGTGTCTAAGGTGGCGCTACGGTAAACATAGATGAAGGTTTTTTACCGAAACGCTTCTGTTTGATGTAGTGTCTGTTTGCTGGTGAGAATAAACAACCCAAACGACCCCCCCCGAGGGCTTTTTCAGTAGGATGGAAGTCCAAAGTTACGGATATTGGAGCGGTAATTGACTTGTGGGAGCTCCCCCACATTGGAAAGCACCCGCTCCTCAATTTGTTCATAAGCATGACGCGCACTCGGAAGTATAAATGCTTCAGTTTATTCTCAGATAAGCGTTACCTAAGAACAAACTGAAGCATGTATACTTCCAAGTGCGCGTCATGCTTATGAGCAAATTGTGGATTTGAATTGAATATTCGTTCGGCACCTGGGTTCGCCGAAGTACCGCGCCACCTGACGATGGGAGTAGGATACCGGAAGGACCTTTCTTGGAATGCGTATATATATATATATATATATATATATATGCATATATATATATATATATATATATATATATATATATATATATATATATATATATATATATATATATATATATATATATATATATATATATATATATATATATATATATATATATATACACACCTACTGGAAGTTGCCAGTAGGTATATATAGTTAGGATTTTTTTGAATAGGGATTTCTGAAAATTCTATGTTGAATAACTTTGGCGTTGATGAACGGAATTGGCTGAAATTTTCAGGAAAATGGCACATTTTGTTTTCTGAGCATCCCCTGCAAGTTTGGGGGGGTTTCGTCAAGCGGGGGCCGAGAAAAAAGGGGGGTCCCAAAACGTGTTTTTAACATTGAGTTTTCCATAGGGCGGTTGGACTCACTTTTAGCTCGAACGGCTGAATGGATTTCCACAAAACTTGGCAAAATTGTAGGGACTGGTAGCCCAATGTGCCTTTGCTATGTCTCAAGATATATGCTCCAGTGGTTTTTACAAAATTTTACTTTGAAAAATATATATTTGGCTACATTGGCCTATATATATGTTAGAGCCCAAATATAGCCCAATGTAGCCCAAATATGAGACAAAAAAAACCAAATGTAGCTCAAATATCAACCAGATGTAGCCCAACTATATCCCAGTGACAGAATGTCCCAGTGTATTCTAAAGAACAACTAGAGCGCTAACAGTCTTACTTATGACAAAAGTATGGCACACCTGAAGTCATCTTGATTGGATTAAAGTGTTAACACTTAAAACATTTAATTTGCAAAGGAACAAAATGAGGGGTTTCATTTTGCCATAGAAATGTTATATATATATATATATATATATATATATATATATAAAATTCACTGAAAAAACCATAGGTTATAGACCATATATAGTAGGGGATTAGCATTTACAAAACCTTATTTTACTCGCACAAAACCATTGAAATTCGCATATATAGTTAGTTCCACTAACTATATATCGCGCACCCGCAATCCACTGCTAATGATGTCACATATTACATCATTCATGACATGGTCAGTGACATCACTGATGACATCACTGATGACATCTCAAATGACATCACTGATGACATCTCATTTGACATTACTCATCACATCACTGATAATATCATTCAAGTGATACTACGATGAACCTCTTCAGATTCTAATATAACCTTAGATGCAATCAGTGTAAACAGACACTCACAGACTGTTACTCATCCATCAAGTTACTGACACACCTAGTCAGTCATGCAAAGATTCAATCACACCTCTATTTCCTCAACTATACAGTTATACACACCTTATTTATTCAAACATATACTAACACATATTTACTCTTTTATACAATCCTTGATTGAAGTTCACAATGATCTATACAGCCACTCACACATTCGCTGGCTCTTATGCAGTTATTTATATATGTCAACTCTCACATGTACTGTGTTTTACATATGTACTTACTTTGACATGTAGCACTGAGATATCCATTCACTCACCAATACACTCATGCACACAGTCAACCGCCCATACAGCTGTTTCCACATGCACTTTTGAACCCATACATCTAGTGAATCAACTGTTCACACATCTATGCACTGAGTCATACACCTCCCAGCCACCCACACACACACACTCAGTCTCCCATACAAATACTTTGGCAACCAATCAATAACCCATATAGTTACTCATATAGCTACTGATCAACACATGCAGCAGTTTACAGAACAACAGACATAATGATGCACAAATTAAGACAGTTTAGTCACTAACCCATGCACTCAGTGAGACACATTTAATCAGTCACTCATACAGTCAGTCATGCACCTACTAAATCCTTCATCCAGACACTTATACATCCACTCATTCTTCAATATGTAAGACATATTTTAACTTTACAGAAACATACAGTCACTGGATGTTGTCATCAGTGATGTCATCAGTGATGTCATTTGAGATGTCATCAGTGATGTCACTGACCATGTCATGAATGATGTAATATGTGACATGATCAGCAGTGGATTGCGGGTGCGCGATATATAGTTAGTGCAACTAACTATACATGAGAATTTCAATGGTTTTGTGTGAGTAAAATAAGGTTTTGTAAATGCTAATTCCTAACTATATATGGTCTATAACCTATGGTTTTTTCAGTGAATATATATATATATATATATATATATATATATATATATATAACCTACTATCCATATGAAATCTGCAACATTCTATTTTCTATTCCCAATATCTTTGGCGCCGATTGATGAATCTTGGTGACATTTTTAAAACGAGTGGGGCACTCCAGTTCGCTTCTGTCCTCAAAGGTTGTAGGTGGATCGTCAAGTGGGGGCCGAGAAAAAAATGTGTTTTCCCCACGCAATTTTCCATGGGAACCTTTAGCCGCAGCAACAGCTCGAACTGCTGAACGGAATTATACCAAATTTGGCAAAAAGGTCGCCTTTGGTTCACACTTGTGCCTTTTTAGGTAAATGGTGTAAATCTGTTCAGTAGTTGCAGAGAAAATCAAAAGTAATCACATATATATTTATGGATGTGGTGGATCCGCGCACCCTATGTGCACCCTGCGTGCACCCTCCTGATCACAAGTTGCATGCTAATTGGCTATCAACACTCCAAACCAGTAAGTGTTGGCAGCCATTTTGTGCCTCTGTAGAAGCAAGGCTCAAGAAATCAGTGGAACAAGTGTGCAAAACGTATAAAGGGGGCAGGGTAGAAATACCCTGACCCTCTAGACCTGCTTAGGGGGTCGCACAAGGACCCCCAGGACCCAAAAATTATTATGTTTTTTTTTTAAACAGCAAAATGCACGCAGAGTGTGCGGATCCTGTTGCTTCTTTAATAATTGGCCCCTGTGGGGGCCAAATCCCAGGGGCAAAAATATTACATTTAATGGGGGGCCCAGAGGGGCTCCCCAGCCCCGGGGACTGCCACCCCCGGGGCTATGAAATAAATGGGTGGGGGGCTCAAAGGCCACCCCCAGCAAAATACATGGGTGGGGGCTCAAAGGCCCCCCAGCCCCAGGGACCCTTACCCCAGGGCTTTAAATAAAATGGGTGGGGGGGATCAAAGGCACCACAAGCCCCAAGGACCACCAGCCCCCGGGGCTTTGTATATTGTGGGAGGGGGGCCACGTGGCCCCCCTCCTGGAGCAGTCGAAGGCCCTGGGGACCCCCACCCCCCAGGGCCTGCTCCTGCAGTGTCTTGGGGTGTCTACCCTGGGACTCTGCTGTTTGCTATGGCAGGGCGGGAGCCGAGGCTCCCGCCCTGTCATAGCAAACTTGGTTTGGATTTTGAAAGAGAGAGCAGGAAAACCTGCTCTCTCATTTGAAATGCAAACCATATTGCTTTTCCACAGGGGGAGCTGCATGTTAGCAGCTCCCCATGTGGAAAAGCAATGCCGGCTCCTAAGCCGGCTGGGACCGTTGGGGCATTGGGGCTCCCCCCACAGTCCCCAATGTTGTATATAGACCCTGAGGTTTGGGTTCCCCGGGGAGAATAGAAATTAGTGATAGGTGCTCTTTTTTTTTTTAATGGTCAAATTAGGAGTCGCGCTCCCAGCTCAACACTCAGCGTGGCCGACCGGTTTATTGAGAGATTTTGGTACTTATAAGTAAGTACCTATGCAGAGTCGAAAGTTGATGAGGAAGACTCTGTTACCCTCATCTGTAAAATGCACACCACCTCTCCTATAGATGCCATCCATATTGAAACGCATATTGTTGTGGTAAAAGGACCCCATTCTATAATTTTGAAGATAAGCAGAAACAGCTTTTTTGACATGTTTCCTAGCTTTCTCAATCTGTGGACAAAATTGATTGGACCAGTTCAATTTCTGTCTTTGGCATATGTTAGAATAGACAAAGGCAGTTTGGGAGAAAAGTTACATAAATTCTCCAAAGGTTGCTTCATAAACATTTCCAGACCAACCCCAGTCAATCAATCAATCAATCAATCAAGGCATTTGTATAGCGCGCTACTCACCCAGGAGGGTCTCAAGGCGCTGGGGGGAGGGGTCCGTCACTGCTCGAACAGCCAGGTCTTGAGCTGCTTCCTGAAGGAGAGGTGGTCCTGGGTCAGCCGAAGGTGGATGGGGAGGGAGTTCCAAGTCTTGGCTGCCAGGTAGGAGAAGGATCTCCCTCTGGCGGTGGCTCGGCGGATGCGTGGTACGGAGGCGAGGGCATGGCTGGTCAATCGTAGTTGGCGGGTGGGCGTGTAGAAGGTCAGGCGGTCGTTGAGGTACTTTGGGCCCAGGTCATGGAGAGCCTTGTGTGCGTGGGTGAGGAGCCTGAACGTGATTCTCTTGCTGACGGGAGCCAGTGCAGGTCTTTCAGGTGGCTGGAGATGTGGTTGTGTTGTGGGATGTCCTGGATGAGTCGTGCGGAGGCGTTCTGGATGCGTTGGAGTCTTTTTTGAAGTTTGGCTGTGGTTCCGGCATAGAGGGTGTTCCTGTAGTCCAGTCCGCTGGTGAGGAGTGCCTGGGTAACTGTCTTCCTGGTTTCGGTGGGGATCCATCTGAAGATCTTGCGGAGCATGCGCAGGGTGATGAAGCATGAAGAGGAGACGGCGTTGACTTGTCTGGTCATCGAGAGGGAGGAGTCCAGGATGAAGCCGAGGTTGCCTGCGTGGTCCGTTGGCTTGGGAGTGGTGCCCTGGGCAGGGGGCCACCAGGAATCATCCAAGGCGGAGGGCGATGATCCCAGGATGAGGACTTCCGTCTTGTCTGATTTCAGTTTCAGGAGGCTGTTCTTCATCCACTTGGCGACGTCTTTCATCCCCTCGTGTAGACTGGCTCTGGCGGTGTCGGGGTCGTTGGTGAGGGAGAGGATCAGCTGGGTATAGTCGGCATAGGAGATGATGTTGAGGTTGTGTTGGCGTGCGATGGCAGCGAGGGGGCTCATGTAGACGTTGAAGAGGGTTGGCTGAGTGATGATCCTTGTGGTACGCCGCAGATGACTTCAGTGGCTTCGGATCTGAACGGGGGAGGCAAACTCTCTGGGTTCTTCCGGCGAGGAACGAGATGATCCACTCCAGTGCCTTCCCTTGGATTCCGATGTTGCTGAGGCGCTGCACTAGGGTGTGGTGGCAGACGGTGTCGAACGCTGCAGAGAGGTCCAGGAGGATGAGGGCCGCTGTTTCCCCGTTGTCGAGCAGGGATCTGATGTCATCGGTGGCTGCGATCAGGGCGGTCTCGGTGCTGTGGTTGGCTCGGAAGCTGGACTGTGAGGGGTCGAGGGATACGTTCATCTCGAGGAAGCCGGCGAGCTGTCTGTTGACGGTCTTCTCGATGACTTTGGCAGGAAAAGGGAGGAGCGAGATGGGGCTGAAGTTCTTGAGGTCGGTGGGGTCCGCTGTTGGTTTCTTTAGGAGGGCGCTGAGCTCGGCGTGCTTCCAGCTCTCCGGGAAGGTGGCGGTGTGGAAGGAGGCGTTGATGATGTCCCGGAGATGGGGTGCGATGATGGCGTCGGCCTTGTTGAAGACGTGGTGGGGGCAGGGGTCGGTAGGGGATCCGGAGTGGATGGTGTTTATCGTGCGGGTGGTGTCTTCGGTGCTGACCGGGGACCAGTTGCAGAGGGTAGTGGTGGCGGGTGTTGGTTCGGTGGTTGTGTGCGTGGTCTGTGCGCCGAAGCTGTCGTGTATGTCGGCGATCTTGCGGTGGAAGAAGGAGGCAAGTGAGTCGCAGAGGTCTTACGAGGGGGTGATGTCGTTGTTTCCGGCGCTGGGGTTGGAGAACTCTTTGACGATGCTGAAGAGTTCCTTGCTGTCGTGGGCGTTGTTGTCCAGTCGTTCTTTGAGTGCTGTCTTCTTGGTGGCGCGGATCAGCTGGTGGTGCTTGCGGGTGGCGTGCTTGAGGGCGGTCCTGTTGTCTGTTGTCTGGTCGTGGCACCAGGCTTTCTCAAGGGTGCGGCAGTTCTTCTTGGAGTCCTTGAGTTTGTCTGTGAACCAGGGGGTTTTCTTGCTGCTGGGTCTGCTGGGAGGGTTCTTCAGTGGTGCGAGGTCATCGGCGCAGGCAGTCAGCCACTGTGTGAGGTTGCTGGCTGCTTTGTTGGGGTCCGTTGTGCTGGTGGGAGGGTTCTGGTTGAGGGAGGCGGTGAGCTGCTCGGCGGTGATCTTGTTCCAGCTCCGGCGAGGGACCTGTTGCGGGTGGTGATGGGTCGTGGTTCTTCTGAAGCTGAAGTGGACCCAGCTGTGGTCAGTCCAATGAAGTCCAGTGGAGTGGCTGAAGAAGATGTGCTTGCTGGAGGAGAAGACGGGGTCAAGCGTGTGGCTGGCGTAGTGGGTCGGGGTGTTCACCAGTTGCTTGAGTCCGAGGTTGGCGAGGTTGTCCAGCAGGGTGGTGGTATTGTTGTCATTGTTGTTCTCCAGGTGGAAGTTGAGGTCCCCTAGGAGGATGTAGTCGGCGGAGGGGAAGGCGTGCCGGCTGATGAAGTCTGCGATGTCTTCGCTGAATTGTGTGCGAGGTCCCGGGGGTCTGTAGATGAGAGTGCCTCTGAGGGTCGTCTTGGGGTCGGTGTGTATCTGGAAGTGGAGGTGTTCGGCGGCGAAGAAGGTGTCGTCGGAGTTGGTCGAGATGCGGATGGTGTTCTTGTGTACGATGGCGATGCCTCCTCCCGTCTGGTTGACGCGGTCCCTCCGGGTGATCTTGTATCCGTCCGGTATGGCAATGGCGATATCGGGTGCTGACGAGGCGTTCATCCAGGTTTTTGTGAGGAAGGCGACGTCTGGTGCTGCTGTGTAGAGCAGGTTCCAGAGTTCGATGGCGTGCCTGTGGACGGATCGGGTGTTGAGCAGGATGCACTTCAGGCGGTGGTTGCTGGGGCTCGATTTGGCGGGAGCGGTGCAGGTCTGGATGCAGGAGACCTTGCAGGCTTGGCAGGTGAAGGGTCCGTGGGTGCGTTTTGGGGTGGCTCGGTAGCAGGCGGGGTTTCTGCCGGCGTTGAGTGCGTAGAGGGTGGTGGAGTCGTAAGTCTGTCGCGTGGGCTGGCATCCTCGGGGGCCAGGGGTCCTGGTGCTGGGCGCGGTCCAGGCCCAGACGGGCGCAGATGGGCTTGCCTTTGGCGCGCCTTCGGCGCACAATCTGCGCGCTCGCTGCGCTGAACCGCTGCGCGTACGTGTGCACTCCGCCATAAATGGCAAAGTGGGAGGGAGGAGCAGCTGGGAGGCGGGAGCGGGGCGGCCAATGGGAGGGATACAGAAAAGAAAGGGGCGGGCCGCAGGGGAGCAGCGGCAGGGGGGGAGAGGGCGGGAACGCGGCAGGGGGCACAAATACGCTGAAACAGAGGCAACGACGAGAAGCAAAGGCAAAATACAAAGAAAACTCTACAGTGCTAAATACTAGACACGCAACAGAGGCAAAAACGAAAAACAAGCAACAGAGGCAGTGACAAAAATACAAACGATCAGGAGCACAGCTACGGGCAGCGGCGGCACTCAGCGGGATCGGGGGCAGCCCGGGCTCACTCACGGGGAGTGTGCGTGGTGAGTGGGGTGACCGGCCCAGAGGGTCAGGGGTCACTGATCACCACCGCGTGCACTTCGCCATAAATGGCCAAGAGGGAGGGAGGAGCAGCTGGGAGGCGGGAGTGGGCGGCCAATGGAAGGGATACAGAAAAGAAAGGGGCGAGGCCGCAGGGGAGCAGCGGTGGGGAGCGGGGAGAGGGTGGGAACGCTGCAGGGGGCACTAATACTCTGAAACAGAGGCAACAACGAGAAGCAAAGGCAAAATTCAAAGAAAACTGAGGCAAAAACGAAAAACATGCAACAGAGGCAGTGACAAAAATACAAACAATCAGGAGCACAGCTACGGGCAGCGGCGGCACTCAGCAGGAATGGGGGGCAGCCTGGGCTCACTCACGCTATGGAGTGTAGCCAATGCAAATTAAAAAATGTTATCAACATTATTTATACAAAGATATGGACAATATATAATTTTAATGATGCAACATTGTTAAACATGAGCAAAGGGACCCCCTCAAACAAATAAATTATGGCCCAGGAACCGAGGGGAGAAAGAATACACAAAGCTAGAAGGGTGTTCCTGCAGTGGCCGTATAATTCAATATTGTGAGTACATCTCTAATGAATCAACACAAATAGTGACAGAAAGAGAAAAAGTACAAACGAAGTTCCTTCAAAAAATATATATTTTTTTATTTGCTTATTCTATTTTGTTTTTATGTGAGTATAAATACATATAAATTAAATACTTAATCAACAAATCTTCTTTATAAAGTTCATGAGAAATACATGGAGTGTTTGAAAAAATTCATAAAGAACACATAACCAATTCTAAAATCCATAACAAATTAGTAGAAATTCCCCTGAAAGACAATCATACACGGCAACTCACTCACGTGCTAGCAATCATACTGCATTCATACCACATACACAGATGAAAGAAGGAACTGGATTCCAATTAGCAAGATGGCTACGCTAATGTGGTACAAGGGCTCCAGGGTGTAGTTGTTGGCCCTTGTGGCGGGTCTACGCGCGTTTCGGTGGGCAAGCCACCTTCATCAGGACCTTGTACATCGAATTGTGCGGAAAGCAGGGGATCAGATAAGAGAGCAATTGGCAAAGTGATAGACCAGCTATCATCAAAAACGGCTTCTTTATAGGAGTAGAATGGTAGGGTCACTCAAATGGCACTGCATCCAATTGCCAAGTCGAAAGTGCTAGGTGACCCTCAAAGCTTCATCTTGGTGTCTTTGAAAATCAGATTCTGTATAGTAGGCGATGTGGACAAGATGATTCCATTACATTGTGGATTCTGAAGAAGTACTCCTATTAAATACAGGATCCCAGGATACTAAGGTCCGCGTAGTGCATAAATTCCTGTTTTATTTCGATCTAATTCTTAGTGGCGATTATTTGTCATAAAGGGCCGGCATTCTGCGTGGTAATTTGATACTGTGAGGCCAACGCGACCCTGTAGTTTCGGCGAGTAGCGTTAAAGCATCTACGCGTCCCCAGGGATCTCCGGAACTTCGTTTGTACTTTTTCTCTTTCTGTCACTATTTGTGTTGATTCATTAGAGATGTACTCACAATATTGAATTATACGGCCACTGCAGGAACACCCTTCTAGCAATGATGCAACATTGTACAGCTGATGGAAGAAAATTGGAAACTTTAATAAAACATTTTGTAGCAAGTCAGCTATCAATATCAGGAAGGCCTTTTGTAGCAGTAGCAATAATTTTCAATGATGGTCCTTCTACAACATCTGGACATTACACTACCTATTTAAAATGAGATAAAGGATGGACATTTTGTAATGATGCTCAATTGGTTTTTAAACTACGTTTGCCAAACGAATTACCAAATTCCTACCTATTATTTTCAAAGCCAAAGTTTTAGGAACATAATTCGACCTCTGAGGAATTTATTAATATGTAATAATACAATTACCTTGGGACAATTCAATACAAAGGATTTCAAGAATACTATTTGGCCTAGAGGAAAGTATATATTTGAATTAAGGACTTTATCTTGCACATTCTGTCAGCATATATTTTTAAAGAACATTATTTGCAGTGTATAAATATTAAAAATAATTGTTCATCGTATTATTATGTGAGTTCTTTCAAATTCAAGTAAGAAATTTCTCTTAGAAGAAAGCATTTATATATGTGTGATTTATATTATATGGTTTGATATTGAGGATGTAGTTCTTTTGGAATGCTCAGAAATAGTTGGGTATATTATAAATATGTTACACATAGTTTTTTATTCTTAAACAATCTTATTGATGGAGTTTTTTTGCCCTCTGTTATGTGATGAGCAGGATTGAAATCACTGTTTGTAGTGAAATTCAATATATTCTGAGAACAGCAAAAAAGGCAAAGAAAATAATTTATAAAATGTTAATATTATGGTGTGTTGAAAAAAATATAATATTATATAATATAACTGTTTTTTGTCTTCTCTTTCACAAATCCTAATTCTAAAATATGACATTTTCAGAAATCTAAATTATATACAACAACTGAAGAAAATGTGTAGCATTTTTAATTTCTATTACTGTGAAGGTAAGATTAACTAAGTATTAATATGCACAATGGTCTGTGTTTCAACACTGGTAAAGAAAAGGGGATGAACGGAGTAGATACCTGTGGAAAGATGCTCTATGGGCGTTTTAAGTTACGGAATACAGTCGCCTTGAACACTGAGTGTCCCTGGAGGCCATCTAACCCACCAGATATGTGCAAAAAGTGCCAGAGAGTTGCATTACAGAGAGGTATGAAATGGGACATGGCTTCGGAGCACCTCTCTGCAAAGCAGCTGTATGGTGTTCAATAGAGAGACATGGTGGGCTAGTAGAACCCACTGACTTTCAGGATTAAAATAGCCTAAATTCTTCAACCTAGAACACGTCACAGAGTGTGTTTGCACATATCACATCAGGCCCTATCTCTTCTCTTCACCACTCTATAAACATGTCCTTTAACTTTGCCAAAACCTAAGTAGTTATACATTTATCTTGTTCTCTTTTTGCAGTACTGAAATTACTCTACTTATTACTCATATAGTTAAGGATTGGCCTAGCCATTAACCCTAGTACAAGTTAATTTCTTTATATACTATGCAAGCACATCTGCAAAAAGCTACAAAGTATTAATACAGTCTTCAGAACACCCAGTTTATACCTATGTAGTTTTGGAATCTCCCTGTCATGGGATACCATGTGACCTGAAAAAAAAGATTTGATTTGTTCATAATGTTTCCCACTATACCTATTGAAGAACTGCAACCATTTCAATCATTCTTCTTTGAGCATCTTTAGAGAGATAACTCTGTGCTTACCTCCTGTCACTCTCATGCAATTTTTCAAACAATGAACCAGCAATATGTTCTTATTGTAATAGTCTGCCAATACCTAAGCACTTATGGGGCACATTTAGAAGCATCCTGTGCCAACAATATGTCACTTTTTGTAACATAGTGATAGTGCATGACACTCTTTCATATTTACAAATAGAGGAAAAGGCACTCTGTGTACCTTTTCTTCTCCATGTAAATACGACCTCATCATACACACCACCTTGCGTTGAAAGGGCGTTCTATAGGTGTTGCTGTGCGTGTTTGCACAGAACACTCATAGAACAAGACACATCTCCAGCTTTATCAGAAATCATGAATCTGGACATGTGTGTGAATGCTGCACCATCCTCCAATTGGTGTAGCAAGGCACAACAAGGAGAATTGTTTTCATTTCTCCTAATTTTTCCTCTTTCAATATATGCTACATTGCACAGAATACATTGTAGGAGAAAAATTCCTTCACAGATTGTTTTTGTGCTGGAAGGTGTGTCTTCCTCCACAAAAACAATCTCCGCACGACACAGATATCCTTGCATCATGGTGCAAGAGTGCCTGTTTCATCGCATGGCTGCAGTTTAAGCAATTGTGCAGAGGGAAGCATAACCTTGCAACATATTTATGTACATATGTTGCATCCCTGTGCTTCGAAAGTACCAAGGCACATTGCAGCTAAAGAGCTTACAGTGTCATGCTGCAGCACTTCCTTATAGTTCTGCACTTATACATTCACCATACACTTAATGCATTCTGTCAGTCAATTATGCAATACGCATACATTCAACTAAACTTTCACACACTATCATACAAACATAGCTCATTTTTTAAACAGAGAAGTTAGTTCTGAAAATAACTTTTTTTCCTGTTCTATTGTTTTATATTTGTTGTAGTTTTTTGAAAGATTTTGCTACTTTTTTGTTTTTTTTTGTTTCCAAGAGAACTGGAGGGACAAAACACTGAACTTCAGTAAAAAAAAAGAAGTATAACACTGATGATTCTCTTGTGCTCTGCAGATCAGATCAATGGACTGCTCTCCTTAACACAGTAATTTGTTGCACTTAATGCAGTGCACATTCAGATGGCCAAATTGTGGACATATGTCCAGATGTTGCAGTGATGAAGAAGCCCCGGAAGTAATTGGCACTGCAGGTGGAGGGTTTTCACTGAGTCTTCTGCACTCCTCATGAGCCAGATTCACGGGGTGCAGTGTCTTCAGGTGCTTCATCATGCTGGCTGTTCCACAGGAGTATTTTTTGGTAGGATCTCCTCTGGAAAGGACCTTATGACAAATCCTGCAGGTCACTTTAGTTGCATTAACTTTTTTTTGGCCTTCTGGGATTGAAAACAATTTCCAGACATCTGAAGTATAAATTTCTGGACGTGGAGGCTCAGGAAGAAATTCATGATCCGAAGAGTGGTCAAAGTCTGATGATAGCTGCTGTCCTGAAGCCATTTTGTGCACTATTAAGAAAATAGCCAAAAGGAATGCAATCAAAAAAGGTTCTTCTCAGTAGAGAGTTGTTCCTCCAAAGAAGGTCTAAGAAGAATGATGAAATGGGTGGGGTCCTTCAATAGTTACAATAGGAAATGTTATGAACCAATCAAATCTTTTTTCTTCAGGTCACATGGGGTCCGCGCACCGTGCGCTCAGGCATATATTATTTTTACAATTAGCTTAGATGATGTCTTGCCCTAATATGTATATTATGTATATATATATATATATATATATATATATATATATATATATATATATATATATATATATATATATATATATATATATATATATATATATATATATAGATAATTTTTGACATAAATATTTTTGCAGGAGTCACGCACCCACAGCGTTGAACACGCAGGAAGCACGAGCGGCGCGTAAAGTAACACGCATGTGTCACATATGCGCCTGGAGTCGTGTACCGGTCTCGCCGGAAAATACGCACCCATCGCACATCCTATGCGGAACCTACACAACAATCCTAAAATGGCAGCTAGGTTTCTCGCAGTGATTGAGAAAGGTGCACTTTGTGTATGCGACTCCAAAAGAAAATTGAAAAAAAAGAAAGTAATTAATATAAATATATTTAAAAAAAATTCTAAAACAAAAAAAATAGAATTTCAATATTTTTAAAAACATTTTTTTCCATTTATATTAAAATAATGTAATTTAAAGAATAAAATATGTAAATATAAATAGTTAAACAACTGTAGAAAGTAAGTATCAAAAAAATACATATAACTAATATTACATTTAAAACTGTCATTTAAAAAACCCTTAAAATTCTCTGAAAAAACCATAGGTTCCAGACATGTTATAGTTAGCAATTAGCATTTAAAAAACCTTTGAAATTCACTGAAAAAACCATAGGTTTCAGACATGTTATAGTTAGGAATAAGCATGTTAAAAACCCTAGAAATTCACTGAAAAAACCACAGGTTTCAGGGGAGTTATGGTTAGCTGGACATTTCACTCATACAAAACCATTGAAATGTCTCTGTTATAGTTAGTTGTACTAAGTATAACTCGCGTGCCCGCAATCCACTGCTGATGATGTCACATATTACATTATTCATGACATGGTCAGTGACATCACTGATGACATCTCAAATGACATCACTGATAACATCGTTGATGACATCATCCAGTGAATGTGGTTTGGTTCAATATTTAAATATATATTATATATATAGCAATCTGCTTTGAAGAATGAGTAGAAGTATAAGTGTCTGGATGGAGGATTTACTAGCAGTGTGATTGACTGTTTAAGTGACTAATTTAAAGTGTCTCACTAAATATATGGGATAGTGATTAAACCGTGTGAATATCTGTATCACTCCGTCTCTTGTTGTGTAAAATACTGCATAAGTTGGTTACTAGCTATGTATATATTTAAAAGATGTTACTAAAAAACAAAGGTTACAGGGATGTTATAGTTAGGCTCAGATTTCCCTCATACAAAACCCGAGCTAACTATAATGTAAGCCCCACAATGCACTGCTTATGACCTCACAAATTATATTACTCATGACATGGTCAGTGACATCACTACTGACATCACTGATGACAACATCCAGTGATTGTGAGTGTTTTCTAAAAGCTTATGAGTGTTAAATATGTATACTAATGTTAAATTAGTTTAAAATGTTAACTACTAATGAGTGAAACTATTTGTGACTTATATTATGTGTGTGGTTGTTTGACCATGTGTATCCGTGTGTCATTGGGTGTGTGAGGGACTGTTTGGATGTTTGAGTGGTTGTATGGGTGAACAAGTGGATATGTGAGTAGTTGTATTGGAGAATAGGTGGTTGTGTGAGTAGCTGTGTGGGTGAGTGACTCTATGGGTTAGTGATTGGGTGTGTGAGTGGTTGTATAGGTGAGTGAGTGGCTTTTTGAGTGGGCATTTGGTTAAATGAGTGGGTGTGGGTATGTGAGTGGTTGTATGGGTGAATACATAGATATGTGAGTAGTTGTATGGGAGAATATGTGGTTGTGTGAGTAGATGTGTGGGTGAGTGACTGTATGGGTGAGTGACAGGGTGTGTGAGTGATTGTATAGGTGAGTGAGTGGCTTTTTGAGTGGGAATTTGGTTAAATGAGTGGGTATGGGAGTGACTGTACTGGAGGGTGACTGTATGAGCAGCTCTATGGGTAAATGAGTATAAATGTGAGTGCTTGTATGGGTGTGTAAATGGGTAAGTAAGTAGTTGCGTGGGTGTGTGAGTGGCTCTGGTGAGAGGATGTATGGGTGAGTGACTGGGTGTGTAATTAGCTATATTAGTGAGTGAGTGGGTATGTGAGTGGATGTATGGGGAAGGGAGTGACTGTGTGAGTAAGTGGCTGTGCAAGTAGGTGTATAGGTAAGTGAGTGGCTGTGTGAATGTCTGTGTGTGAGTTGCTCTGTGAATGAGTAAGTGGGTGTTGGAGGTATGGAGCCTAATCGAGGCAGACAAGCCGGAACTCTGCTTCTTTACAGAAACCTGGCTCCATAGCTCGGCGGCCTCAGACATAGTGGCTGCCTTTCCGTCTGAATATTTTGGTGCAAGGCTGGACATGGTGGGGAAAAGGGGGGGCGGCTTAGCAATAGCAGCCAGATCCCCCATTAAGATCAAGCTACTAAAATCTCTGTCGAGTCCCACACTCGAAATCATGATTGTGAACATACAGCTTTCCTGTGTGGATAATTGGCGAGTTGCACTAGTGTATAGGCCCCTGGGCGCCAAAACATGTTTTGTTAATAAACTCTTAGAAATAATAGTCACCCACGCCCTAACCACGGAGAATTTTATTTTATTAGGTGATTTTAATCACCATGCAGAGCTTTCCACAGACCCAGAGACATGTCTCTTAATAAGGACTATGGAAAGCCTGGGCCTGTCTCAGCGAGTCAGCGGTCCCACTCATTGTGCGGGCCACACCGTTGATTTAATCGTTACTAGTTCCCCTAGATTAAGCATTGCTGATCCCCTCCCAATGATCTGGATGGATCATTATCTTTTAAAGTTTAATCTCCTAAGTATAATTCCGGCCATTCCGGTGAGCGGCATAAGAATGCGGATCTGCCCATGGCGGAGACTTACCCCGGAAGCATTTCTAGCTCATTTTAAGTATGTAAATAATCTGGCTCTTCCATTAGAGCAAAGGGTAGATAATCTGGAGTCCTCAATTCTACAAGCTTTAGATCATGTCATCCCAGAAACTACTGTCAAAGCCAAATTGGTGGCTTCTCCATGGTTTACCGCTAATCTTAAGATAGATAACTTGGCTAGTAGAGCTGCAGAGCGAACATGGCGGAAAACCAAAACCGAGGAGGACAGAGCTAAATTCAAGCTACTTCATTCAGACTATATGAAAAATATAAAATTTGCAAAGAAGGAGTATTTAACTCAGCATATAAAAATCTCATCTAATTCAAACAGAGAACTATTTAAAATATTGAAGGAATTTACGTCCCCTCGTGCTGAACAATCTCTCTTTAGCCCCTCCCAAAAATGGGTCGAGTCAATGGCAGAATTTTTCAAGGATAAAATTAAGTTAATATATTCTGCTTTCCCTACCTTAGATTCGGATCAACCTATCCCAGATGGTAGCTTGGTGACGCTGCCATCTGAGATGATCGATAATCAAGATCTCTACTTGACAAAATTCACGCCAATCATGGTCAAGGAGACTCTTGAAGATCTTAGCAGAATAAAGTCAGGCTCCCCTATGGACCCTTTCCCACCTCGACATTGCACGAAAATCATGCCCCTGCTAGCTGAGTCCCTTACAGCCATCTTTAATGCCTCTTTGGAGCAAGCTGAGTTCCCTTCTAAGTGGAAGTTGGCCCAAGTAAAGCCTATCTTGAAGAAGCCATCTGACGATCCTGCTTTACCTTCCCACTACCGGCAAATATCACTGCTGCCTTTTTTTGGTAAGGTGTTGGAACTCCTTGTTAACAACCGACTGACGGCCTGCATAGAAGCCAGTGGAGCTCTTGACCCCTCCCAGTCTGGCTTTCGGGCCGCACACAGCACTGAGACCGCTGTAGTGGAGATTGTGGATTACATCAGACTCACGGTGGACAGAGGGAAATCAGCTGTACTCATCCTCCTAGACCTCTCCGCAGCATTTGACACCATCTCCCAGGATATTTTGAAACATTGGCTGTGGGAGATTGGTGTCCGAGGAGGGGCACTGGGTTGGATTGAGGATTATCTCACTGGCCGCCTCACCACCGTTCGAGTAGACTCCCTGGCTGCCCGTAGTCGCCCGGTCACAGTAGGGGTGCCTCAAGGCTCGATTTTGAGCCCGCTGCTCTTTAATCTGTATTTGACACCTTTGGCCAAAATAATTAAATCTTTTGGCTTTGGAACGGTGTCATATGCAGATGATACGCAGCTGCTGATCACATGCTGGGTTGATCCTGCCGACACCTGCGTGCGTTTTAAAAAATGTATGGTTGAGATCAGCAGCTGGATGCGGGCGAATAAACTCCAACTCAATGCGGGCAAGACTGAATTCATTCTGTTCGGAAAAGCAGAAAGATGTTGGACACCAGAGTGGTGGCCGTCCGAGTTGGGAGCTTGCCCAGCCCCCAAGTCGGTAGTCCGTAACCTTGGAATTATAATGGACAGCGCTCTGTCCTTGAAAAATCATGTAGCCAAGGTGACTGGCACCTGCTATGGTATAATGCGTGGCCTTAGAAAAATCTTCAAATGGCTTCCGCTCGAAGCCAGGAAGCCGCTGGTCCAGGGCCTGATCATTAGCCATCTTGATTATGGTAACGCCATGTACCACGGCCTGGATGAGGACCTGTTGACAAAACTACAAACTTTGCAGAATACGGCGGCAAAATTAGTGCTGGATCTGCCGCCTAGAACGGCGTCCGCTCCATGTTTGAAACAATTACACTGGCTCCCTATACGGCAAAGAAGTCAATTTAAGATCTTATGTCTGACCCACAATGCATTGCATAATAAGAGGCCCAGGTATCTTAAAAAAAAACGGAACTGGTATATCCCTAAGAGGTCCCTAAGATCTAGCCACAAGTCCTTGCTAACACAACCTCGCGTTCGAACCTCTAGGCATGGGCAGCGCTCCTTTTCATTTCTCGCACCTGCTCTCTGGAATAAACTACCCCCACACCTTCTTTCTAATCGTGAGCATCAGCGATTTCGTAAAGCCTTGAAAACCTGGCTTTTTCCCTAGCAGGGGGCCCCTGTTCTTTGCTGTGATGCCCGTTTCTGTGTTTGTCTCCTTCTACCTGGTTCTTATGCTGCAAGCGTCTTGAGACCTTGCGGTGATAATGGCGGTCTATAAAAACTTATGACATTGACATTGACATATATTGGTGTGTCAGTAGGTATGTGAGGTTGTGTAGGGTTGTGAATGGGTTTGTGAGTGGTTATGTGGATGATGTCATCAGTGATGCCATGAGTGTTGTCATTTAAGATGCCATCATTGAGCTTGAGTGATATCAATGACCATGTCATGAGTGATGTAACATAACCGGAGCACTCTTGTGAGTTCATAAGTAGTCAGTTTATTTGTTAAAATATATCTGAAATATATTTTATTTTTATTAAATGAATGTTAGTATTTAAAATATTTTATTTTTAATATTTTAATTTGTATATATTTAAAACATGATATTTCATACAACTATATTATTGTGAATGATATTTTGTTCAGATATTTTTGTACTTACCTTTTTAAGTATACATAGTCGATATGTTTGTTGTCAATATTTTTTTAACATTTTTTGTAGGTCTACGTTTTACTAGTCGATATTTTGTCAGTGAACCACACAAAGCACGCAGATATTCAAATATGGTGTTCTCCTAGAGCTAAACTGGCAGTCTTTCAAGTAGAGCTTGGGAGGCTACAGAGAGTTTTCTCAAGATATATTTTCCATATAAGTCTAGCTGCATGCACATTTTTGGCAACACTGATGACTACCACATCTCTGGTGTCAGACTTCAGAATTCTTAGGGCAGTCTCATATTGCCTAAAGCCTAGAAGTTGGCACACTGATATGATCCACTTTTTGTGAGGGAGCTTGTAAGCCTTACAAAATGAGAGAAGATGGTGCATACTCTCAGGGACAAGCGTGCATACTGAGCATAGGTTGATCAACCCCAATTAGCTTCCCCAGGTAGCAGTAAAGCTAAGGGTAGGAAAGGATCCATATCCAAGCTTTAGATACAATTGCTTAGGCAGAGGACCCACAATATTATTGAAGGAAGTCTATTAAGCTGGGTGGGTTTGTGATAAAAAAATCTGTTAGTCAGACTACCTGTCTTACAGCACTTGAGCTCCTCCCTCCATAGATTGTCTCTAAACCTATCCTTGATCAATTGCTTAGATATTACAGTAGCTTCAACTGGATAGTCCCAAAGTAAACGAAAATCTAGCAAGTAAAACATGTTCTTGGGGGAGCATGGCTAGCAGCAGACGAAAATACTACACACTAATGCCGCTCCAGCATCCCAAACCCGTAACCCCCCCGTCATCCGCTAACTAATGCGAGCAAATATGCAAAAAACATACTGACATCTGTCAGCGAACCCCAACGCTCCCATCCAGTACCTTTAAGGAGGGTTCCAGCTCGGAAATCAGCTCCGACTGGATCGTGGCCTGCACCAGTGGTGAGATGGAAAAATGGCAATTTCCTATTAAGCATATGAACAGCGAGTGGGCGGCTGCCGATCTGAGGTGAACACAGCTAGAAACAGTTACAATCAAGCAACTGGAGGAGAGCAGCTCGCTTCGACTGGGCAACATCACAGGCACCACAAGACCAGCACCAAGAAGAACGCAGCCAGACAATCAGCCTGGAAGCACGAAAAGCGGACCCCGCTGGCAGACTTGCCAGTGGAGTTCAGTGATGCACAGAGGTGTGCCTTTGCGGCGCTCAAGTGCCTCAGTGGCTATGGGGCTGAGGTCACCAGGCCTGGAAGTGGAACCTGCTGAGGGAGTGCTGCGTTGTGGCACAGTGGAGACAACACACAACAACTCAGAGGCCCTCGCACTGCACCAGGGGAACAAAGAGGTGAGCGAGGTGCCAAGGGGTCAGGGACCATTCGAGAGAGCTCCGGAGAATGAGGTGAGCTGCAGCTGCCTCTTGCTGATAAAGGTCCAGCGGGAGGGGAGGGAAGACTTCTGGTGGGACTTCTGGTGGGCCCTGCCTGAGCACGGTGGGACTCTTTGCCCTATGGGCAGAGAAACCCCTGATGGACAGGAGAAAATAAAAGAGGCCTACAGACTACTTCAGGGATAAGCTGTACCCTGGGCCCATAAAGAGTGGCAAGGCAGACTAACAGGAGTAATCTCAAACTCCCTCAACGCAACACAATAAATAGCTGAGCAGTACATATTTTCCTCAACACCCAAGATTTGAGAAGTGGCTGCCTCAGAGGGTGAAACCTGTGTCAGCAGAGAAGAAGCAGCGCTTGTGAAACCCGACAGGCCAGACAGGGCACATAGCCCCAGAGCAGGTGGAGGGGAGTACCTTGCAGACTCCAAAGTCCCGAAAGAGGACCCACTAACTCGGAGAAATGAAGGGTGGAAAAAGTGGACATGCTGCACTCCATACTAAACTAGACCAATAGTATGGCAAAAGGGGGTGAAACCACAAGGAGACGTAATGGGTGCAACCCAATCACAGACTGGGGCATCCACAGAACAAACAAACCTAACCCTTCAGAATATCATGGTGGCGATAAAAAATGTGCATAACTCATTGGAGTCGTGACTACTCGAGTATTCTTGGTCACTGCTGATTTACGCAACATGGACGCCAGAATAAAAGAAGTGGAAGACGCAACTCACTCCCTTTCCACCGACACAGCACGCCTAAATCAGCAAGTAAGCAACCTACAAACCAAAAGTGAACTCCTGGAAGCTCAGTTAGATGAATATGAAGGCAGGGCACAAAGGATTAACGTACGCATCTTAGGGGTGCCTGAATGCACAGAAGGACCCACTCCAGATCTTTCTGTGGAAGAGCTAATTACAAAGCACCTACTACCACAAAGCCTCTCAAACTATTTTTCTATGGAAAGAGCCCACAGATTTCCAGGAGGAAGGCCAAAACCTGGGGCCCCCCAGACCAATACTCGCTCGTGTCTTCAAATTTCGGGACAGAGATGTCATTTTGCAAACAGTTCGCAGTTCTCCACCAGACACCTACGAAAATAGCAATATAACATTTTTCCCTGACAAAGCTTCTTGGGAGTTATGCAGACTTTGAGAGAAAACAAACTCAAATATCCCATGCTTTTCCCAGTGAACCTGGAACTGCTGTGAACAAATGCTAAAAAACTATTACTGATAACACATAGGTTGCTTAGGACGCTAGAGTGTTACATGCAGGGAGGGAGAGGGACTGGTGTGACCACGAACCCTTGATTTCTAGGGGGAGGATGACAGGCACTCTGCAATGTTGGGGAGGCGGGCAGTTTACATACCGTCATGAAGGGAATCAGAGTGGGGGAATGAGTTACTTCAAGTGAGAAGAAGTTTTAAGATTAGATATGTTTCATTCAGCAAGTTAGTGGGAGGGTGGATTACATCTACCCACCAAAAAAGGATACAGTTTCTTGAGTCCCTGCCCTGAAGAGCCTCGTAACTGTAGGCCAGAGGTGGGACCACTTTCGCACAGGTAATTTCTAGCATGTGGCTGAACTAGTGACAATTCTGTGTCTTTGTTGTATCTGGAAAGCCGATGAAGAGCAGAACAGGCAAAGAGCCACCGGCAGAGAGCCGCCACGCCACGCCTTGCCGAGCCCTGCTGAGAGCCGCCGTGGTGAGAGTGAACGCAGCTTGCGGTGAAGCGGAGCGCAGGGGGGGCGCGAGCAGCGAGAGCCGGCGAGCAGAGCACAGCCATCAAGCTGTCACCGTTATAACCACCGTGTAGGGGGAAGCAGTGAGAGCAACGTGGATTGAGGTGAGGCGGGACGCGAGGGGAGAGCTGCAAGCAGTTTGCAGTGAGCAAAATATAGCAAAAGACTGCCTCCAAGCCGCCTATACCGCCTCCAAACTAATCACGGCACCACCAATGTGGAGACTGTTGTGGGGATTGCTGTGAGACATCGGGAGCCAGGCACTGGTTTGCACAGCACCATTAATGGCTCATCATTCGCACATCGTCAGTCGGATCTCGGATCCAGTCCGTAATTTTTACAAGGTTGCAGCAAGCATGGCCTTTGTAGCACCGGGCAGACGTGTGCATGCCGTTCTTCTCGCCAGCGTTTAAAAAAAAAAAAACTTGCCAAAAGAATCGCCAAAGGAACGGCAAAAAGCCCTGACTGAATCCACTACCGTCGGTATCCAGCACCCAAAGTCTTTTAGCTGCCAGCAACCGAGGTGGAATCTGAGGCACCCTTAGTGCACCCAAAATGGGGAATACTGACCAACTTGGACCAACTCAGACCAACTTAGTATTAAGAAAAATGAAAAAACATAGAGAGTTGTAACACCAACTCAAAATTTCACCAAGGAAATGAGATCGGGGAAAGCCCGTCAAGTGGTAACAGGTAAACATTAAAAAAAATCAAAAACTAAACTCAAAAAATCTATTGAAGAGGGCTCGCCTTCAAACCAAACAGGAAATCAACAAGACCGAGAGAGAGGCTAGTCTCAGCACCGACTCCGACAACAAAAACGCTGTGCCCCAGAAATAAAACAGGGATTCTTAAATTCTTCTTCCTAAAGGCCTCAATGGCGGCGATTTATGCACCAACAGTCGAGGTCACCCAGCTGCCAAGCCCAATTTTCCCTGATAAAGTAAGCGTACCCTCCCTACAGGTACCGGCAAACATCAACAATACACTAACAGGGGAACCGTCCCCACAGAAATGTATAACAAACTTAACAGCATGTAAGCTGGTAAACGTAACAGCACAGGTGCACCAGTCAAAGCCCACAACAACTGCCACATCAAACGCATCAAAAGCTACATTAAATGCAACAAAAGCTACTTCCAACACAACAAAGGCAACAGAAACAACCAGAAGCATATTAATTGAGGGTGGCACAGAGAAATCTATGGAGAAAAAGACAGAGCAAAACAATTTAACCAGAAACGTTGCAACCAGAATCATAGTCCTGGAGGGATACGTAAACGTAAAGGGTCCTAAGGATGAAAAATTAAAGTTAAAAAACCAAAAGTGCAGGCAGACCCCACGGAAGAAGCCCGGTTAAAATCATTTTCCTTATTTAATGACTCCAACCTTGTGGAAATCCAGGAATTGTTGGAAACCAATATACAGGAAAAAGAGACCCAAGGAAATGTACCACAAATAGAAACATGCAGGGGAACACAACAGAGCAGACTCGAAATGGCAGTATCCACTCCATTAAGTCCACCACTCAACTACGACCAGCAACGGATTGTATCAGTGGATGACAGTTGTTGTTCTACAAGAGTTAACCAAATAAACCTGTCAGCCCCAATAACCATTTCATCCGTTAGTAGGATAGATCATGGGTCAGGAGATTCAGTGCCATGAAGAGTATCCAAACACACAGTGGAGTCAAACCCTGTTAGGCACTCTGGACCATGCAATAAGGGTTCTGAACTACCAATCGGATAAAATGGAAGTCCAAACAGATCTCATAAATTTAATCGATCGCAGGCCATATCTCAGGCATAACCACCAAGATGGACTTAATAACATCCCTACTAACACACAGGAGAAATCCAGAGCATCAAACAGACCCCAACGGAAGAAAGTGCGATCTCTATCACCCTGACCGTACAAAAAAAGATGAAACAAGTCCTCTATACGGGCATAGGTTCCCCATTAGTGAAAGAAGTAGGCCAGAATCACAGACAGGACACCTGGCAATCAGAAAGAAACTAATTAATTGAGAAAGGTGCAGGGCACGAAACAGTACCTCAAGTTCTAGATAAAAGTGAATTTCGGAGTAACAGATGTCCAAAAGCAGAAACAGGAGACAAACATTATATCAAAAGGAGGAGAGTTAAAAGGGATTTGAACCAGAAAATCGGGAAGTCCCATCAGGCAAGATGTTGCAGGATAAAACAATTACCAAAGTTCAAAACAATCATAAACCATTGGAGGTCACAATAACTGAAAAGGATTGAAGTTGCAAGCTCCGTTACACGGAATCAGAACCCGATTCAACAGGGATACGAACAGAAAAAAAAACAGGAATAGTGGAGAAGAAAATGGAGGTGGTCAATGCAGAACCAGTGGGGCGAGACTTCCAAAATAAACACAAAATTCCAGTAACAAGAAACCCTGAACCAGGAAAAGATACAATTCTACAATCCTTTAGCAGCTACCAAAACCATTCTGAGGGGTTCAAAGAGAAATTGATATTCGTAACAGAGTATTCTACTAAAGGAAGGCAAGACATTCTGAATTGAGGGAACTTGTTAAGGCTGTTCAAAGAAATTCCAGAACTAACTGGAATAGCCTCACAAGATCTAATTGCAGTAAAATTCAAACAACTAACATTAATGCCAGACATTGAAGAAACCTTGACAACTTGGTCCTCAAAGGAACTAGTGGACAAAATGTACTCAATGAGCTCAAGGTTTCGAGCCTGGGGATTTACGCTTAGGGTACACAAATGCCCAAGGTACCCATAGCCCCTCCTAAAAAATTCTAAAGAGGAAGTTACACCTGGGAAAAACCATAAAACATGCGTACGTGGAGCTCGTTCAAACACTCCTGCTATGCCCCCCAACGTAAATAGGGCTAACGTAACAGCAAGTTCTTCTAATGCGGAAGGCAGATTATTGGACAAAATGGACTGGTCTTGGGTGCCAAAGGTGCTAAGCAATAAGTATACCTAATGAAGAACTTAAAACATTAATGGAAGACAAGAAGCAGGTCCAGAACAGAGAGGAGGTTCGACCAGACAGTATTACCATCTGCTCATGGAACGTCCATGGATTTAAAGTCTTGGGGCAGAACCACGTAACCCTATCCTTCTTCCTCCAACAAGATATAATCCTGCTCCAAAAAACCTGGAACATGACCCCAGTTTCAATTCCAGGATTTATAGAACACCATATTCTGGCAGAAAGATTTTCAATCTTCGGGCACCCCAGAGGAGGTCTATCAATTTATGCTGCCCAAAAATATGAATGGTCAACTGAAGAATTGGATCCGGGGACTACCTGGGTCCAAGTGATCAAACTTAGTGGTACGCCCCCGCCTGGATAAATTAATGTGGCAACTACTATTAGTCAATGTTTACATTCACCCTGAGAGAAAGAACCAGAAAGAAAAACATACTATATATAATGAAACTGATAAAACCAATGCAAAGAAGTAACGAGCATTGCCCAATGGTCATCTCAGGAGACTTCAACTGTAACCTCATACCGTGAGAGAAAGAACCAGAAAGAAAAACATACTACTATAATAAAACTGATAAAAGCAATGCAAAGAAGTCACAAGCATTGCCCAATGGTCATCTCAGGAGACTTCAACTGTAACCTCATAGCCACAAATCAGAACGAAAGTAAGAGGCCAGATAACCGGTGGGCACGAATAATAGTGTATGAATTAGAAACCTTTTGCCTGACAATTTTGAACGGCAACACAATTAGTGACATATACAAAGTTGGGAACAGCTGGTCCTGTTTCTCATTCAAAAATTCCCAGCCACTCCTGGTAGCATATTAAGAACAGAGACCAGGAGGGAACCATGGTTCAATATTGAATTACGAGAACAAAAGAGAAGGATCACAAGATAGGTTCGACTACAATCACAGGGGGCAAGAATGGGCAGAAAAATTGAGAAAAACAAACTGAATGAATTGAGGAACAACTACAGGAAGAAGCTGAGGAGGGCAAAAATAGCGTACAAGGAATCCAGCTGGATGAAACTACTGAGCACAAGTAAACTGCTCAACAGCTGTGACTTTTGGGGCATAATAAATAAATTGTCTAAAGGCCCAGGACAGCAACAAGAAGTAGGAATCGGAGAGGAAATGTGACCACAACATGTGCGAAACCTGTTAGTAACACAGTATCAGGGGTCATAGAAGGGTCCTGAGGGCCGCTTCTCGAGCAAGAAATATCAACAACACCTACTCAGGAAAGTGTGGAATGCAGAGCTTCAGGACTAGAGACAGGCAGTAATGATCAAAATAGCCTGACCGACATAAAGCAATCAAGAGGCATACTATTAAAACCTAAGACCGAGGGAGCGGCAGGTCAAATCGGCTTCCCAAAGCAATTTTTAAAAATGACCCAGATTTCTGGTCTGCCCAGCTTACGCCGCTCTTTAATCAGATTTACACACAGTCCAACATGTCCTGGAAAGGGAACATAATCCAGTCTATATTTAAACAGGGAGATCACTGTAAGCCACGAAACTACAGGCTGATCTCTCTGATAGATGTAGAGGCCAAGCTTTATTCTTCTTGTCTTCTAGTCCAGCTTCAAGATTGGATGGACGAAAAGAACATAATTCCAAAGTTCCAAACGGGTTTTAGGCAAGGGATGGGCACAATAACAAACTTGGCCATTCTGGCGCTCCCAACGGAAAAAGCTTTAAAAAAGAAAACACGGCTGTACGCATGTTTCGTGGATATAAAATCCGCCTTCAACCGAGTGAGTAGGAGGCGTCTTTGGAAGAGACTAAATGTATGGTGACTACAGGGAAGATTCACTGCAGTAGCGGGATCATGGGAGGAGACATCTGTAAACTTACTGTTGGCCTATGTTCCCCCAGCATTTCAGGAAACAGGCATAGCTGATATAAGTAGAATCACCCTGAACCTCCCAATTGGAACTCATGTGTTGGGAGGAGACCTGAACATGACATTGAATGACCAAATGGACCGGCGTCTCCCTCGATGACACTCGCGAGATAGCTCACTATTAGCTGAATTTCTCTCCACATTGGGCTTGGTGGATTTATGGCATCACCTTAACACACAAACGCTACAATACACATTTCACTCTGGGGCCCATAATAGCCTGTCCCGTATAGATTACATACCGACATTAACAAACGATGTACACAACTTCAGAGAGGCTCGATGTCTGGCTCAGGGTATTTCCAACCAATCGCTGATTTGGGCTATGTTTATCTTGGACTCACACTATAAATGTACAACTATCAGGCTAAACCCATGGTACCTCTAAATCCCACACATTAGAAAGGAAATAGCGCAATACACAGAACTCATATTTCAAAGAAAATCTTGGTTCTGTCAAATCACCACAAATACTTTAGAAGCATTTAAAATACTAATAAAGGGTGAAGCACTTTTGCTCACAGTGGGGCATGAGAGAACAGAGAGCAAGCATAGAAACATTGGAGAAGGAGATACTCAACGGGGAGGCTCAGATCATAGATGCTGGAAAAGGGGGTGGTGATGGACAGAGTTTCTGAATGATGCAGAATACTCTTACCCAGTCAAGAGATCAGAGCTTGATCCATCACCGTTTTTTAGCTCACTGCACCATCCCAGCTCAGAACCTGGCTACATGCAAATTAGTCTGTTCCTGTCCCAGTGCATGATGGGAACAGGGTAAACCAAACTACCAAGCCAATTCTTATACTGGGAAGGAAACAAGCTTCCGGGGACCGGTTTCTGGCATTTCAGCCGTCGTGGGCCCGGCTTGCTTGAATCCTGAGGGTGCAATGAGCAAGGGACTCACGTCTGAGTATACCCTCCCACACTAAGGGGGTCATTAGGATCGCGGACGGACTTACGTCCGTCCACGACCCCAGAGCAGGAGGGAACCTTCGCATGGCATGCGGAGTTCCCTCCTGTGCAATTAGGATGTGACCGCAAGGGTTGCGGTCACATCCTCTATTTTTAACATTGCGGCGGGTGGAGCTTCAAGCTGCACCCGCCGCAATGTTAAAAATGCACGCATTGCATTTGCATGCAGTAAGAGGCAGGCACCGCGCTGTGCCTGCCGCTTTCTGCATGCAAATGCAGGGGAGTAACATAGGTACCCCCCATGTGCACCCCCCACCCCCCCTTCACCTAGGGGGCCCGCAACGGGCCCCCGCAGTGAAGTTCCGTATGCTTTTCCACGGCGGAAAACCCGCCGCGGAAAAGCATAATTCACAGGTCATCCTAATATGGTGGACGGTGTCTGGAATACACCGTCACCATATTAGAGCTTTGCCGCCGCGGTTGTAAGCCGACCGCGGCGGAAAAGCTGCTGACGGAAACCAGGACCCACCAGCCATCCTAATGTGGCGGTGGGTCTTTGGTCAGTCCGCTGCGGTTTTTCCGCATCCTCTGGGCCGGCGGTGCCTTCCGCCGGCCCCGAGGATGCGGAACACCTGTTTCAATTTGCATTTAATGGGTGCTACAGGGTGTCCTTTGGACACCCCTGGCACCCTTTAAATCGCTATCTTATTTGCGATTAGCTAATTGCTAATCGCAAATAAGGAATACTCCCCATTCATTCCTATGGGACTTTTGGCCCATAGGAATGAATGGGGAGTTATTCCTTATTTGCGATTAGCAATTTGCTAATAGCAAATAAGTAATGTGTAGGAATCTCAATTCTTTTTGCGATTCCTACATGAATCCCGTTTTGCGAGTCTGTAATAGCGATTCCTTATGAATCGCTATTATAGACTCGCAAAACGGGTCTTTGATGAATCAGGCTATGGGCTCTTTAGATCCTATGTGACCCCAGAGTTTAGCACCATAGAGGGTGAAGCTTTCAGCTTTGGGTTTATAAATTTCAATAGCTGGGGAGAAGTTTCTGGATTTCATTCTTCTTCGTAACCACCCTACTTCCTGCTGCAGTTTTAGTGCTCTCATGCTTATCCAAGCCCTCCAACTTAAATTGTGGGTCACATTCTCTCCCGGAAAAACAATGTCTTGGACCGTGCACACAGAATGTATTTTGCACTGGATTTCGTGGCCTTGTACGGATTTAGCGCTATGAATTTTATTTCGTCAAGGTTTTGCTCAACTCTTTTTCTTTTCAGAATGTTAAAAAATGGTTAAGCATAGCATTAAGGCCTGCAGGAGTTTTCGATATGAGGAGGGTGTCATCGGCAAATAATAGGAAATTTTAGTTGCACCTATTTTCAGGGCATCATTTCTTAGGTAGGCAAGGAACTGGACTAAGTTGTTAATGTACAGGGAAAGAATAGTTCAAACACAGTGCTTTTGCACAGCTTTTTCTACTTGAAGGAGTCAGTCAGCTCCTCCTTTTTCCTGTGGCAGTCCTTAAATTGAGCCGGTGCTCAGCACCAGCACCTAATCCTCAGCACCGGCGCTTATAGCACCAATTGAGAACACACTTATTTGGAAGGCCGCTCTAGCCATGAGGGCAAGTCCTCTCTAGAATAATAAGTGCCAGGGCTCTAGTAAGGAGGCAGTTTGCACCAGCACATATCTCCTGTTAGCGCTGCCTTCTTAGGAGATCTCCAGCTCTTTTTATTTTACAAATGACCCACTGGCCTAACCCCTGTGTGGTTATATGCGTGAAGTCTTATAAGTACATCTAGAATGTGTGCTGGGACTCCCATAACATCAAGCACCCCCCAGAATTTGCAGCAGGGAACCAGGTCAAATGCTGATTTCAAATCAACGAAGGCTTCGTAAAGGTCACCCTTCACTAGCACTACTGTTTTCCAGTAAATTATGCTAAATCACAGCAATTGATATAATGTGCTAGTTTTTGGCCTGAATCCCCTCTGGAAATCCGAGAGAATGTGGTTCTCTGTAACCCAATCAGTGAGTTTTCCCAGAAGTTGGCGACAGGGTAACTTCTGTCACCCATCCATTAGGATGATGGGTTTGTAGTTGCCAGGATTGTCCTGGCAAACCTTCTTAAATATTGTGACAATTTTGGTATTCTGCCAAGACTTCGGTATAGGGCCACCATCCAAAATTCTCCTTGTGAGGGCACTAAGATAGGCGGCCCAAACATTTGGCTCTGCTGCATTTAGAGTAGCCTATATGCAGCCTCGGCCAGGAGCCTTCTCAGGGACTATTGGGTAGATTTACAAGCCCTTGCGCCACTTTTACGTCACTTTTTCCATGTTAAAAGTGACGCAAAAGTGGCGCAAGAGCCTTGTAAATAAGCCCCTATATACTTAAGGGCCCGTAATGTGTCCGTATTGGGGATCACAAGCGATTCTTGTTGTCTTGTACAGTTTTCCAGTCGGTTTTCGATCTCACTACACCGGACTACACTACCTAAGTACAGCTTCTCCATACATCACAACAACTAGATTTGTTTTTTAATTAATAAATGGAAAAATTAAAAACAGTCTCTAAAACAAATGATCAATGTTTCATCATCGACAATCAACACTTAGGATCATAAAGTGTCTTGTGCGCATATAACCAAAGAGGAATACTCATGATCTCTCTAAGTATGTTGACACTAAAAACGTACTTCCCACCAAGTTCCTCATTCTTACAGCTGCAGAGATAAGCTTGTTGATCATCATGTAAATATTTTCGATTTGTAGGAACTGTAAGGGAAATAAGGCAGGCCTACACCTTCGTACATTCATGTACATCAGCAATGGAACTAAGAAACTCCTCCGAGGTGCAAAATACAATGTACAAAAAAAATGAAGCACAGACACGAGTCACGAGTCACAGGGACAGCGTTCCATGTCAGAATCATGGTATGCATTGCTGGGGTAAGACACTACAAAGTGAGCTACATTGAAGCTCAATCTAAGTAGATAGAATCTCCGGTGATTTTGTAGCCGAAAATAAAGAGAGGGCTCTATAGAATCTGTAGTTACTAGTGGAAGACATGCAGTCACCCTCTTTTTTTCTAGCACTAGACATTCTCTACGCTTTCTCCATATAGTTAGGAAGTCTAACTTTAATTGGCCTTTCGAAATGCTAATAATATCACGTGTACTAAAGAAACAATCCAGCCTTCCTAACAAGACAAATTGTACTGTAGCATATTTCAGCCATGAGAAACTGTGAGCATGATCAACGCATATATTAATTACCTTCTGGTTCAGGAACCTTTCGTGTTTAGACCAGATAGAATACCACAGCACGAGTGGTGTTAACTTAATGCGATCTTCCTAATTCAGTAGGCCTAGCTCCGTGGGCCAAAGAAATAAGGGGGCACTACTGGGAACAGACAAAAGTCTTCTCAGAAACACATCCTCACTCACCTGTAGGTGAGATGTATCACCATAACCCCAGACACCACTTCCATATGTCATGACAGAGCAACAGCTTGACTTAAAAATATTAATCATACTATCCAATGGTTTTGAGCCCAGCAAGTACAGATTCCTGAGTTCTTGTGGTCAATGATGAGAGAAACTGAGGAGGTTAGAGACGGAGACAACAGGAATAGCAGAAAATGCACCTCCGAACTTGCTGACGGAAGGGGATTCTCATTAACTGGGCTGAGAATATTCTGGTGGTCAAAGTAGTCCTTGTGCATACTACTGAAGTGTGTTATTCTCCAGTTAAAATAGACTTTCTAGATCCAGGCTGTTCAAAAATTACGCAATAGTAGAGCTCCAGACTGCTATGATCAATATGTTTTATTGAGGTGGCACCAACTTATACAGAACAGGCCACAGTGGGAGCATCCATCACAGAAACGTGTTTTACGGTCCCTTATACTGCGTTGAACTAGATGTCACCAAAGCAGTAAATGTACAATAAATTGCAGTGTTTTCTGGTTTCTTCTGAAAGCAAGTGTCCATTCACTCTATATTATTGTTTCTAATAGGTTTTAAATGGAAATCAGCCACCCTAGCTATAACAAGCCAAAATGATCCAGGTTAACCACTTGTGTCTCTTGACTTTCTCTAGAGGTGGGTAGAAAAATCCTCCACCCTCTCTAATCTTTGTTACTATGGTAGAATGTTTTATTGCTGCCAAAATCCATCAGTGAAAGACACTGCTTAGTCTGTTTAGGCGTTAATGGCAAAGTCAAAAATTAAAGTCAAAAAGTAAAGTTTATTCAGACCGTAGATCTATAAACCATATGAAACATACACTGTTTTTATTTAAAAATGACATAAATTCTTTAAAAAAATAACAGCCTCTTATTCCATTATAACTCACAAATTTTCATAGTGGTCATCCTAATTTATTAAAAATGCGACCAACTAGGAAAATTAACTCAATCGGAATCGACCATTTGATCCGATATACTAAAATCTTATTTTTAAAAAACATTAAAAGATAAAGCATTAAATCACAATTCTTCTTTACTCAATCTATCCCTCACATCCCTCTTCCAAAAATAACTTTTTAACAGCCTGAACAAACTTTGCCACAGCTATATCAAAGTAATGCATATCCGTAAGGAGCTCAATTGCTTGCACACAGGACCTGGTATCATATTTTAAGAACATCGGTGGTAAAAACATTTTTCGTTGGTCTAGCAATTTTTGACAGTCCATTAAAATATGTAAGCAATTGCATTTCATAACAATCCTGCATGTGCATCTACCATTTGGATACATCAGCTCCCTTTTCAATTTGTCATTTGACCAAACAGGATTGATGCCAATTCTTACCCCTAGTAATTCCATTCTAAGCCATGGGTTTGGGAAAAAGTCTAAATAAGGGTACCACTTCTCTCTCATCCATCAATTTATCATAACTCGCACAGACTCTTTATTAATTGGATACTCCATTTTTTTTTAAAGATTTTTTATTGCAGCAGGAGTGTGCGTACAAACAAGTCATCAATACAGATAGTATCGTACAGTCATGGTACAACAGTTCTGAGAAGGAAGACTTAGCCTAACACGGCCATTCAGCTCACACCCCGGAGGTCGAGCGGCAGTATATAGTAGTCCAGTATTCACTAAAACCTGCCAGGGCCCTCACATAGAGCTATTTCTCAGGTAGCGCATATGGCTGCGTTTCTAACCTTCCTATTCCCCCCGCACCTGTTCCAGAGAGCATTCGAACAATAACAAACAACTTCCCCCCTCCGCCCAGTAACCCCCCCTAAACCCCATCAACCCGTAGCTCACCGGGACCCAGACCGGGAGGGTCCAAAAAAAATAGAGCAGCCGGGGCAGCGTCTCCATCTTAGGAAGCGCCACCCCTCCCGCCAGGGAAAGGGGGAGCGTGCCCCAGAAGTCAAAGTTCATTTTAGTGAGTCGAATTGCCGATCCAAGGTTGCCCTCTAGAATGTCTATGGTAGTATGGTAGATTGAAGTGCCCAGGTATCGAAGCCTCCTCTCCTCCCAAGTCACTCCTTCCAAAGAGTGTGGACATGGTTCACGCGCCCTAGCCGGGAACAGGTGCCATTTCGCCCAGTTCACTCTGAGGCCGGACACCCTGCTCAACGCTTGAAGTAGAGCCTTAGCTCCCCGCAGGGAGGCCGCAGTGTCCGCCAGATACAGCAGGAGGTCATCAGCATATAATGCGATATGATGCACCTGCCCATATACATCCAAACCCTGATATGCTCGTCCCATACGGGCATGCGCCACCAACGGCTCGACCGCTATGGCAAACAACAGGGGCGAGAGTGGGCAACCCTGCCGCGTGCCTCTCCCCACTACGCAAGCCTCCGATATTACACCTCCCGATCTGACTCTCTCCGTAGCGTTCTTGTATAAGAGTGCTGTCCAGTCCACAAAATCCGTACCCAAGCCCATGGCGCTCATAACATGGAAAAGATACAGCCATTCCAGGCTGTCAAAAGCCTTTTCCATATCAACAGAAATACCGCTGCCTCGCCCACCTCATAGGTGTCAGCCTCCAGAACGTGGAGAAGCCGTCGCAGTGTTACGGGTTGGCATAAAGCCCGACTGGTCCACATGGATCAGGGTGGTCATGTGGGGGAGTAGGCGTGTCGCCAAGATCTTGCTCAAGATCTTGTAGTCCAGGTTAAGCATGGACAGCAGGCGGTACGGCGACCTGTCCCAAGGTGGCTTGCCAGGTTTCAATAGGGGGACAATGAGCGCCTCGCCTGTGGTCTGCGGTAGGCTGCCCAAACGTTTAGCCTCATTGTAGAGCCTTGTCAGTCGGGGTGCCAGGAGGTCGGCGTAGGTGTGGTAGAACTCTGTCGGTAGCTCCAGTCCCTCCAGGAAGCTCTGGAATTCAGCCTCCCGCGGATGCACCCGGCTGCGATAGAGCTCCGTGTAATAGTCATGGAATAACTCATTTATCCCCTGTTGGTCGTATCGTGCCACTCCCGCATGATCTCTGAGTTCGAGGATAACCGAACTTCGGCGAGCCGGATTGGCTAGCCAGGCCAAGAGCGTCCTGGATTTGTCCCGTTCCAAATGCGCACATCGAAGGTAGGCTTTGTGATCGAAGCATCTGAGGCGCTCTACCGTCGCCGCCACTGACTCCCTAGCAGCAAGGAGTGCCTCCTGAATGTCTGGGCGCTCAGGTCGGTCCTTCTCCAGCGAGCGTATCTTCGCGTCCTCCTGGTCAATTGCGCCGAGCAGGGTCTTCCGCACCCCCGACCCCGCCGCAATGCAACGGCCGCGCACTACCGATTTAAAGGCATCCCACTCGATTGTCGCCGATCCCGCAGTCCCCGCGTTATCCCGAAAATACGACTCTACATCCGTGGCTATCGTGGCCCGGAAGACCTGATCGTCTAGCGCCTCTGGGCGAAGTTTCCAGGTGGGAATGCGTGAGCGGTACTGCGACCATCGCAGGTGCATCAGCAGCGGATTATGGTCGGAAATTGTGCGCGTTAGGTATTCGCTGTGGGACACTTCACCGTGCACTACCGGGGAGCACAGGAAGGCGTCTATGCGGACATGAAGTTCGTGAAGGGAGGAAAAGAAGGAGTTGTCATTGTCTGACGGGTGGTGGGCCCTCCAAGCATCAATTAGCCCCCAACGCCGCTGCCAGTCGGAACGGGCAAGCACCAGTAAGCTCGCCGGTGAATTTAGTAAAGGGGGATATGACCGGTCCAGTGAAGTAACAGATACACAATTAAAGTCCCCCCCAAGGAGCAGGGGGCCCATTAAGAATGGTGCCAATGTGCGGGACAGCAAGGGGAAGATGGCAGGTTGGTCCACTTTCGCGGCATATAAGCATCCCAGCGTGATGTCCCTCCTATCTAGTCTGCCCCTCACCACTACATACCTCCCCTCCGGGTCAATAAGCTGTTGCGCGCATTGAAAGGGTACCCCCGCCCTTATCCAGATGGCCACTCCTCTGGCATAGGCCGAGTAATCAGTGTGATATACCTGTCCACGCCTTCTACGCTGCAATGCTTTTCCTTCCTGCACTAAGAGATGCGTTTCCTGGAGGATGGCCATGTGTATACCTCACCGAATTAAGAATGAGTGAATCTTGTGGCACCTATGCATGGTGTGCATCCCCCTTACATTCCACGTGAGACATTTATATCCTAAGTCGAATCCCATGGTAGTGTACATTGTAGTCCATACAGTCCCCTATGGGAGCCTCTGACACGTCCAGAACCCACCCCCCATCCCCCATACCCAATTGCAAACAGTTCTACCCAACTCCCTCTCCCCAGGACAGACAACCAACGTGGTAACCCCATCCAAACCCTGCAAAACAAGCGTCAATCAACAAGAGTAGGCTAGGCTATGTGGAACGTCAATGGCAGTCAGGTCCGGAGCCTCCCCCCCGCCCCCCCAAATTTCCAAAAAAAAACCCCACCCAGTCTTCCTTTCCCCGCAACAGTACAGTGATGAGCAATAGAAGCCAGCCGACCCCTGCCACCCCCGCAATAACAAGCAGCACTCCCCTCATGACCCAATACCGTGTAATAGTGCGTCTCATGTCCTCACAGCCGCTTCAGCCAAAGATGACGTCCGCTGTCTGTGGGGTAACCACCGGGAGCTCCGTCTCGGAGAGGCCATGTGCGCTGCAGGAGCCCGGGCTCAGTTCAGCATTCTTTGAGTGTTCCGAGCCGTTACTGGAGGGGCTGACCTCCCCCTGGCTGATGGCCGCCATCGCCAGCACCGCCTTGTTTCTCTCCTGTCGCCAGCCAGTGGGGGAGCCAGGCCGTCTCGTTGGTGTCGATGCAGAAGATCCGCGTCGAGGCGTGGTCGCAGCGGGGGCATCTCCATCCGCCGTCCCCCTGGTCTCTATCCAGTCCCAAGCCTCCTGGAGCGTAAGGAAGAAATGAGTGCTCCCGCCAGCAATGACCTTGAGGCGGGCCGGAAACAGCATAGCATAGGGCGGTTGCAGAGCTCTCAGCTTCCGCCTGACCGCCAGGAAGGACGAACGCTGACGCTGAACGTCCCTGGTGAAGTCCAGGAAAATCATGACCTTGCTGTTACCAATGCGTAGATCTGGCAGGGCCCTAGCCGCTTGGAGAATGTGATCCCGATCCCGGTAGTGTAGAAGGCGTGCCACCATCAGGTGAGGGGGACCCCCGGTCCCAGGCTGGCGCAACGGGACTCTGTGGGCGCGCTCCAGAGCAAAAAATGGGGAGAGCCCCTCCGGTGCCACCTCCGTCCGCAACCAGGGTTCCAAGAAGGCCACTGCGTCTCGGCCTTCTTCCTTCTCCGGGACTCCCACAAGGCGGAGGTTGTTACGTCTGGAGCGCCCCTCGCTGTCTTCGGCCCTGAGTTCCAGCACTCGAACATTCTGCGCCATCTCCGCCAATGAGGCCTTCAGGGTCGCCACGTCACCTGGAATGTCTTTTATGTTCGCCTCCGTGGTCGTAACTCGCTCCTTCAGTTTCCTGTGGTCGTCCCTCAAAAGGGACAGGTCAGTGCCAATGGTGTCCATTCGCTTCTCCAGGGCCTCCCGCGACACCACAATGGCCTGCATAATGTCACTCAATGAGGGGTCCCGTGGCGGGGCCGTGCCTCCAGAACCAGATGTCTCCCCGCCCTCCCGCATCGTGTGACCCGGGTCATCAAGCCTCAGCACCTCAAATCCCTTTTTTCGGGCCCCCCGGACCATTTTGCGGAGAGCTTCCGAAGTTCGCCACAAGCTCCTCCACTCAGGTTCAGTGCCCCTGGCCCGTCAGACCCCGGCCGCTCCCACAGGGGAGCCCTCGGCGCTAGATCCACCCCTCCTCGCCTCTCGTGGCCAAGAGCACTTCCACTCTTCCGACAGTGAATGCAGGGGCAAAGTTAGTGCAGGGAGGACTTTCCAACCAGGCTCCTTAGGGAGGGCTCCAGGGTCACCCGCCTCAGCAAACGGCAAGAAAGCGGGGAATTCGGTTCACGGATAGTAGTAGGTGTATTTCGCCTCAAGGGGCAGCCCCCGGAGGTCCAGGCCACTCACCACCAGTCCAGCGTGGGGCCCGCCAAGAGTGGGGAACAAGAGGAGGCCCCCCGGGTCTTCTCCCGCCCGGGGGCACCCAGCGGAGTAGGTAGTGTCGGCACCGTCGGCCCTGGGACACCAGTGAACTCAGGGGGGTGGCCTGTGACAGCCACCCGTGAAGGCTTCCCCCGGGCCCTCCGATGCCGCCTCGTGACAGGCCCTCCGTCTCAGGCAGCTCTTCGCAGTTGCGTCCCCCTTGGCCCAGGGACCGCCGCTGCTCCCGCTTCAGTGATCGGGAGATCCCTCCACGGGGGGGGGAGAAGGAAAACCGCAGGCCCCCAATGCAGTGGGTCAGAAGTCCGGGGCCCGGGGCACTCACGCGGGCGCCGCCATCTTGGGATCAGGCAGCCCGCGAATTCTGCACTCCAGGGGGGCCGTTAATCCTCCCCGTCAGCCCGCTCTCCCCACCTCGGATCGCGCGTAGGGCGCTCCGCACCAGATGCCGCCGGGTCCGCCACCCCAGCGAGCCTCCTTCCTTCAGCTGTCCGCCCGCGTCAGGCAGTTCGGGCTGGGACAGCAGCCGCCATTTTGCGCCAGCGGCCCGCCAACCACCTCGGGGGGAAGAAACGGTCGGTTTCGGGGGTGTCGGGGCCACCGGGCTCCTCCAGTGTTCGTCCCCTAAGCTCCCCAGACCCTCCGATGCCAGGTGGGTCCAGCGACGGGGGTCAGGATGTGTGGCTGCAAGGGGCGGTTACGGGGGAGCCCCGGAGTCCCGCTGCTGACTACATCGGCGCCCAAGCCACGCCCCCTTAATCAGATACTCCATGTCCTTCAGTTTAGATAATTCCTTACGTAAGGCTTTAAATTCACTTTTCAGTTCATCAATATGCAGGGACTATGGTTCAATAGTCGCCTTTAACTTATCATAAATGGTGTATAGTAACTTTCTTGCTACTTTCGCCCACTTTAATTCACTCATCCGGATCTCCTTCATACACCATTGTGCCACTTTTGATCCTACACCTGTCCCCAGCCTTTTCCAGAATCTAATTAGGCTCACTTGCACCTGGACATTCCATGCAGTCATGTCTAGCTCTTGTCTAATTGCCTGTATCATTGATGAACTAGGCAATGACATCAACGCCTTTAGACATTTCCCTTCCTCGCTGTCCCAGGAACCTTTCCCCCATAGGCATAAGATCTCCAAACCATACTGCAGTTGTGGGGGTATCATTACATTGTAAGCCTTCAGCAATGGTCTGTGGGACATGGAGCCATAGCTGTGATTAAAATGTTTCAACCCGCAAATTGAAATTAAGGCTTTTACTTCCTGGGTTTCCAGGTGTGTGCCCCATTTTAGAGATTTGTCGTACCATATTTATACTTGTTGAATATCTCTAATTTAGTTTGTCCCAAGATCCAATTGAACTTTTGGTTTTTCTTCCCAAAGCACAGGATTTTGGTTTTGTCCATGTTCACTGTGAGACGTTTGGTTGCGCAGTAAGTACTGAATGTATTCAACTTCCTTTGCAGACCCAATTCTGTCCGATCCAAGATCACCAGATTGTCTGCGTACAGAAGGCAAGACAACTGCTTCCCATTTACTTTTTGGCTTGCTCTTCTGTCAGTCATCAGTAAAGAAGGTAGGTCATCAAGAAAGATTGAAAAGAGCAACGGGGCTAATACGCAACCCTGTCTCAGGCCATTATTGATCGATATCTCCGGAGTCAAACACCCCTTGGTATCTTTAATGACCGTGGCCCAGTTCTGACTATGCAATCAGTAACATTCCTGCAACATTCGCAACGTAGCTGAAACTCCTTGATGCACTGAGTTTGTTCCCTCCCAGGATGCTTTGATAGACCATGTCAGTCTGAGTAAGTGTTTCTCAATCAGCAGTTTTTTAAATAGTTACTTTCGGGAGCCCATCACGTTCCAGGAAGAGATTGTTCTTTTCTAATAAGCTTTGAGGAGTTGCTTATTTTTTTATGTGACCCCCCTGTACTTCTTGGACCTTATTCCAATCCATTTTGGGACCAGGGCTCACCTCATGTGGCTTTGGCTCATTGACCATTGCACATTGCTGCAAAGTCACCAGCAAGTTCACATTTGACCTATGAGCAGGGTCACTATTCAGGGCAAGTGGCACCAGCATGATGTCACAGAGAGAAGAATGAAGGTTTCCTTTCTGAAAAATTGTTGCAAAAAAGATCTCTGCACATATGGGTTCCCCTATAACTAATATCCTCCCATGAAACACTGTACCCAACTATGCTGTTCGTAGTTTTACATTGCTAATGCCTGAAAAGCATGCCTACAGGCTTTACATCAGCTCCCACAGAAGGACAAAATACCATACCATGAACAACTTCAGCAACCATGTACTGGCCTAGAAGGGGGTCAATGTGCTACTTTTCCAGAAACAGCACTGTCTACAGAACATACAATCACTCAGGACATATATGAGCTGGTATATGAACTTCAGATAGAGTAGCTGAAAACATGAAGAGGCAGCCACTGCTCCGTGTTTCCTATGTGCTGTTGACAGCACAATGTTAGCAATAACAGGTACATGTTTGTACCTGAGTCTGTATGGCACATCGGAACATGTTTGTGATCCTGGTCCAGGATTAGAAAATTCAACTTTCATTCCTGTTGCCTCCTTTTCAGAAAGCTTGGAACTTGATGCATGAACAAGGCCTGACATTCGGCAAAATCACCTTTGCAAACCACCATGACGGCATTCAATCGAGAAATGTTGAGCTGTGCAATTTTTCTTTTCCCCAAGAGAGAAATAATAATTATTATTATTATTATTATTATTATTATTATTATTATTATTAAAAGAGATTTGGTACCGCGCACATACACCAATTGGTTTCTTGGCGCTCAAGACCAGGCGGGAGAAGAACAATCAGGGTCAGGGCAGCTAACCGTACGCCAGACGGAACAGGTGGGTTTTCAAAGAACTGCGAAAACAACAATAGTCGGTGGACAGACGAATAACAAGAGGGAGGGAGTTCCAGGTAGCGGGAGCAAGAAAAGAGAAACAAGCGCCCCCATGTTTTTTACGGTTGAACCTGGGAGTGATCAGAAGATTATGAGCCGAAGATCTGAGGTGACGGGGAGGAACATAGGCGTGCAAACAAGAGGAGATAAAGGCAGGGGCACAGGTAAACAGGGATTTAAAAATGGTACAGGACATTTTAAAAACACACCGTTGCGCAACTGGGAGCCAGTGTAGTCTTCAGCAGAGGGGTGACATGCTGATGTTTAGGTTGCTGAAAGATTAGTCTGACTGCCTGGTTCTGAACCAGTTGGAGTCGGGAAAGGTGACAGGCAGGAACCCCCACGTATAGGCAGTTGGCATAGTCTAGACGTGAGGTGATGAGGGCGAGGATAACAAGAATAAGGGCCTCTTGGGATAAAAACCTGCGAATCTTCCCGATTCGGCGGAGATGGAAAAAACAGGCCGAAGTGACGGTGTTGATGTGTGGCCGCATCGAGAGGTCACTAGAAATGGTAACCCCCAAGCTCTTCACGGTGTTCACTGGCAAGGAGGGGAACCCAGAGCGGTAGGCCAAAAGTTGGGAGACCAGGGAGTGAGAGGACCGCCGGTCACCACCAGCTCCGTTTTGCTTGGATTGAGCTTTAATTGGCTAAGGTTCATCCACTCATAGATGAAGAGCATGGCATTTTGAAAATTGGAACAAGAAGAAGGAGAAGAATTGATAGGAAAAATAAGCTGCAGATCGTCTGCGTAATTGAAAGCAGTAACTGAAAACTGACGAAGAGAGACAAGAAGGGGCTGCATATAAAGATTGAACAAAAGCGGGGACAAAGCAGAACCCTGGGGGACACCACAGGAAAGAGAAGATAGAGGGGCAGAGAAAGAGGAAAGGCGAACAGATTGAGAGTGGGAATGGAGAAAGGATACCACCCATGACAGGGCCAGGCCAGAGATGCCAGCATTTCTGACATGGTCGACCAGGATTCCATGGTCGACCGTGTCAAATGCGGCTGAAAGGTCTAAGAGTACAAGGGCCTGGGCCAAGTTCTTGTCAGCTCCCTGTTTCAGCGTGTCCATAACTGCCACCACCACTGCCTCAGTGGAATGAGCAGGTCTAAAACCGGCCTGCCGGTCGTCGAGGAAGTGTGTTTCCTCGATGAAGGCACTGAGGCAGCGGGTGACATAAGTCTCCAAGACCTTTCCCAGGTAAGGGAGGAGGGAGATGGGACGATAGTTTGCCAACGTGGTAGGGTCAAGACCAGGTTTTTTTAGAATGGGGACCACCACAGCGCTTTTAAAAGCATTGGGGACAGAGCCTGACAAGAGAGATTTATTTAAGAGATCAAGAGGGGGGCCGGGACAGGCCACAAAGGCAGCTCTTAGAATAGACGTAGGGCAGCAATCATTAGGCGAGCCAGAGCTCACAGTCTGAAGAAGTGAAAGAAAAATGTCCAAGGAAATAGGGGGAAATTTAGAGAAAGAATGAGGATTCGAGGAAGGGAGAACAGAATCGTGAGACAGAGTAGTAGAGGGAATATTGTTTTTGATCGCGGAAATCTTGTCAGAAAAAAAAAGAATTAAGAGAATTGCACAGGGCTTGAGAAGGTAGGGGCTGGAGAGTGACCCGGTCAGGAAGGGAAAGCTCAGCTGCAATAGAAAAAATTTCTTTGGTCTTGGATGCCGAGGTCAAGACCTTCTGAGAAAAATAGGAGAGTTTGGCCGAAATGATCGATTTTTTATACGTTTTTAGTAGATCAATGTAACTGATTTTGAGTAAAGGGTCATAATTACGCCGCCAGCGGCGCTCAGCCTGTCTAAGGCGAAGTTTGTCCGCCTTCAGAGTAGAAGTGAACCAGCGCTGAGCGTCGTGGGGACGTTTAGACTTAACAGTTTTGATGGGGGCAACGACGTCACAGGCAGAGGACAGCCACTGATCGAAAGAAGTTGCTTGTGAATTCAAATCAGAATAGTCAGGAAGAGATGTTGAAGCAAGGATCGAGTGAAAATGAGGAATGTCAGCATGTTTCCAGTTTCGGGCCTGAAAATTATGGGGGACCGGAAGGCAAGTAGACAGAAATAGGTGTAAGGAAAAGGAAATGAAAAAATGATCGGACCAGGGACAAGGATAGACCAAGGGAGGGGAAATGTCAGAGTTGGTGGACCAGATCTGGTCTAATATATGGCCTTTATTGTGTGTGGCAACAGAAATATGTTTGGAGAAGTTTAGGCCAAGCAGTGAGTCAGTGAACTCACGGGAGAGGGAAGATTCTTGGGGGTCTGATGGCCAATAATTAAAGTCGCCTTCCACTAAAACCCTAGCAGAGTTGATGGCTATTATCGAAATCATATTGCTAAATAGGGATGGGAAAAGGGGCATGTTGACCGGGGGGCGATAAACTAATATGCAGATAAATGAGGAGTTGGGAGAGGTAAATTTCAATATAAGAATGTCCGTATTGGCTATGAGTGGAGTGGTGAGGGTAATGAATTGTAGGTGAGAGCGAATAATGGCGGCAACTCCGCCGCCAGATCTGCCGGAGTTTCTATTAGAATAGAGGATATAGTAACCCGCAGGAATGGCGGCCAAGATATCTGGGTAAGAGTCAGCGTTTAACCAAGTTTCCGTAAGGAGCAAGATGTCAATGAGACCTCCTTCTAAGAGTTGGAATATGTCTAATTGATGTTTGGGAAGGGAACGAGTATTGAGATAAAGTAGTGAGAGGGGATCTCTGCCGCTAGGACTGGACTGAGTCAGCCGAGGTGCAGCGGGGGGAGGAGGGGAAAAGGGAAGGGAAGGGGAGGGAGGAATTGTAGACGGGGGAGAGGATAGGATATTATTCCTAGAATGGTAGCTATGACATGGGGAGCAAGGGAGACGTGATGGGATAAGGCACGAAGTGCCTGAGAGGAGTAGACCAGACGTGGAATAGCATGCGTGGCCCCTGGCCGCGGTCGGTCGCGGACGGGCGCAGACGGGCTCGACTTATGCGGGACTTCGGCGCGAAGTCGGCGCTCCCGCTGCGCTCGTCCGCTGCGCTTCCTCCAGATGGCCATTTATGTACTAGAACAATAATTGCTATACAGGCAGGGTTGGAATGGGAACCGAAAGCAGCCATGGCAAACCTGTTCAGTCTACACCCATTCTTCTTATTACTCTTGCTCCTTTTCTCTTTCCTCTCTTCTGTTTCCTCTCTCTCATCTAAAGCGCCAATTGTGCCTGCTGTATTTGCGTGGGGAAGGTGGACAAAGTGGCACAGGTGCGTGCCAGCAGCAGCCCTCTGTTCTCAAAAACTAACTTCCGGTGGCTCCAGCCCACTGGGAATATGTCTGGAGAAATAAACAGGCAGTCCAGGCCTGTGCACAGGACACAAAGTGCAAGTGCCTTGGCCAACTCTTACCCATTCCTGGCAGAAGCACAGACCCCGTACAGCTTTCAAATAAAAAAAATATTCACATGCATGATATAAAATCAATGCTAGGCAGACCTCACACAGTATTTCGAATAAACAAAAATTATCACAGGTATGGCTCAACAATATAAAATAAACATAATTTAAGATGGCAACTGCGTATGCACAGGACCCAAGCTATCCTGCTGACCATGAAGTTGCTTCTTTATACAGCAGCGGAGTTTGCTGTCAAAAAAAGATCCCTAACTAGCAGTATGCAAATTAAATCCTCAGCAGATCTCTCTGTTCTGATTACATAAAACAGGACTATGCCTAGATCCTAGATCAGACTTCAATTCAACTTGTTTGTGCCAATGTCCAATCCTTTCTTGGTATCTTGAGAAGAAGAACAGTGCAGTCTAAGAATGGTTAGCAATTACAGAGCACCGAACTCCTCATAACATGTCATAAGTGAAACATTTTAATTCAGTGAATCTTTGTTGTTTGTCTGAAGAATAGAGCAGCTAGAAGGTGTGGTAAATTCTCACCACTAATCCTGCTACAATCAAATTTTAATAAGGTGCAATGTTTCCCCACTATGCACATCCTGGACATACGGGTGGGTGTGGGCCGGAGGAATGAGAAGTTTATGAGCTGGGAAGTGAGACAGGCAGTGAAAGGAGGAAAATTAGCTAATTTTAAAAGCAAATTTACAGTAAAGGTACAGGGAATGGAATTGGAAACATGAAAGAGGGAAGACTGACTGGGGGATTGAACAAATGACGGAAGGAAATAAAAGGAATTTATAACCACTTGATAAATACCATTTCCATGATTTATGAAACTTTACAGTGTAAATTAGGATAAACACTGATACCCACACATTTTTTTATATTTAAAAACTGTGGAAATTCTAGGCTATTTGTAGAAGTGCTCACAGAAGTGGGAGGTATTCTCCAGTTCTCACTTTCATTTAGGCCTAGTTTAAACTGAGGCCTCAGGAGAGCAAACAGCATTTACATGCAAGCCTGGCCAGTGAGAGTCGTAAGTAATGGTGTGCCCTGGTTTAAGAATATATATAATGCAAGGAGAACTGCCAATTCTATGCCAAGACATGTTTTATTACACGGTATGCATTAAAATATTTCAGAATCCAGACGTATAACAAATCACACAGCTTTCCCGGGATAGCACGAGCGAAGCTGCCACATCATCCTTATCAACTTCTGTGATTGGACAGATACTACAGTTTGGAGAGCTCTCGATACAGTGATAGTGATAGCAGAAGGAGTTAAACCCACCAAGCTGGAGCCTCGGCCAGTGTTAACAAGAAAAGGAACGAGGACAGTGATTTTCCATCTGCTCCAGGGGGCAAGAACCCTTAGGTGTCCATTGATTCAGTGAAACTGTATCATGTGGTCCACCATGTAGAGCTGACCAGACGTGCTTCTTAATCTGTTGCAAAGTGTGCCGTCTATGACACAGAATGTGTCCTAGTCAGAACCCCTTCCAATGAAGCCCAACTGGGTCCAAGCACAGAACATCTAGAGGTAAGGACTGAATTGAATGAAAAAGATAAATCAACACCATTGACGCTAAGGGTAGATCTTACTGCAAACCTGCTAACTCCAAGCATGAGGGAGGTACAAGATTCTTATTCAGAACTTTCAGAGGTTCGGATTTTTTAAGTTAATGATTTATCAATAGAAAAGTCAAATTTTATGTTTGAAGTAATTGTTCCATAACATCCATGATAAAGTACATGGGTAGAGATTAGACATACTATTGGAATTGGAATTGGAAGTGGATTTATAGAGCGCATAGCTACCCGGGGGCGTCCCAGCGCTGGACTCATGGAATTGGATCAGGAGCAGAGGGGACCTAAGGGAACATCCATGTTTTCAGGAGATTACGGAATTTTAGTAGGTCGGTTTCCCTGCGAATGTTAAGGGGAAGGTAATTCCAGAGTTTGGAGGCGTTGTATGCGATTGAGCGTCCTCTTGACGACGCCTTCTGGATTTTGGGGACCTTTGCTAGCGAGAGGTGGTTGGATCTGAGATTCCTGTTGGCTTTGTATGGTTTGATCAGAGATTGCAGAATTGGGGGGCCTTTGCCTTGTAGAATTTTATGTGTGATGCAGAGGGTTTTGAAGTTGATTCTCTCCTGTATTGGGAGCCAATGTAGGGAGCTTAGGGCAGGCTTAGCGGAAGATCGCTTTTTTGTGCCTGTGAGGAGCCTGGCCGCTGAGTTCTGGACAAGTTGAAGTTTGTTTATGACCTATTTTGGGGCGCCAAGGTATAGGGCATTTCCGTAATCCAGTCTGGACAGGATGAGGCCTTGCATGAGTAGTTTTCTGGAATGGGGAGGTAAAAGCGGGACGATTTTGCGTATGGTGCGTAGGAGGCCAAAGCATGTTTCTGCGGTTTTCCTAGCTTGTGTTTGAAAATTGAGGTCCTGATCGAGCCATACACCCAGGCTTTTTATTTCTTTTTTTGGGGCAGGAACTGGTCCCATGCATGGTAGCCATAAAAGCTTGGTGGTGAGTATGGATTGATTGCCTAGCACTAGGATCTCTGATTTATCTCAGTTTAGTTTGAGGAGAGATTTGCTTATCCAACTGGAGATTTCTGTGAGGCAGGAGCATAGGGTTTCCTGGCAGTGGTCCGTTTGGTTTAGAGCGACCACTAGTTGGGTGTCATCCGCATACATAACCAGGTTGATGCCAAATGGGGCTACAATATCCTCCAAAGGGGACATGTACACATTGAAAAGTGTGTGGCTTAGGGAGGACCCCTGAGGTGCTCCGCATTGCAGTGGGACAGCTCAGGAGCGAATATTGCCTTCGGCGACCGGAAAGGTTCTGTGTTCTAGAAAGGATTTGAGCCAGGATAGGGCTGAACCTGTAACTCCTAGTCTGTTTAAACGGTGGACAAGGATAGAGTGGTCCACCGTGTCGAAGGCTACACTAAGGTCCAGGAGGATCACTGCTGCGGATCCACCTGCATCCAGGATCATTCGTGCCTCTTCGACCACTGCCATTAGTGCAGTGTCTGTGCCCTGGCCAGGCTGGGAGCCTGTCTGCAAGCGGTGTAGGAGTCTGTTGGATTCTAAGAATGTGGAGAGCTGTTGGTTAACAAATTTCTCAGCCACCTTGCTGATTCCAGGAAGTAGAGAGATTGATCGGTAGTTGCCCAGCTCTAGTGGGTCCAGATGGGATTTCTTTAGCAAAGCTCTCACTGTAGCCCTTTTCCAATTTGGAGGTACCATGCCCAGTTGTAGGGAGGTGTTTATTAGGTTGGTGATAGGGGGGTGATGGTCGGTGTCACAAGTTTCAGAATGTTGAAAGGTGCTGTGGGAGGGGATCTGGGGGGTGGTCGGGGACGGGGAGTGTTTTTAGAATGTTTAGAATTCTAGTAGAGAAAAACTCTGCTAGTTTGGTGCATCTGCTACCCAAGGGGTCGGTGACAGCGGGTGGGTCTGAAACTTTCAGCAGTGTTTTGACAATACAACATGTTTCCCTGGAGGAGTTGGCGGAGGCTTGAAATTTTTCTTCAAACAAGGTCGCCTGCGTTGTTTTAAGTTTGGCTTTGTAGGATCTGATGGCTGTTTTGTATTCTACTTTTTTGTTATTGGCCCAGTCCTTCCTCCAAATGCGTTCCAGTTTTTTGCAATGTTTTTTCTGGTCACTGAGTTCTGGCGTGCACCAAGGGAATTTGATGGTTCCCTTTTTTTTCCGTAGACTTTTTTTTGGCAATACTATATCTAATGAGTTTTCTATCCAGGTAGACAATTGTTCATCTGCTAAAACTGGGTCTGGTTCGAATAAGGGGGTGGTGATTTTGAGTTTGCGTTTTCAGTCATCAGGGACTAATTTTGACCAGGGGCGTTCTGGGACATGGGGTGATGATCCACGGAGGGGTTCCGTGATGGTTTGCCAGCTGAATGGTACTAAGAAGTGGTCTTACCAAGGGGTGGGGAGGGGCTTACTCATTTTTAGTTCAGTCAAGTTTGAAAAGATGGGGTCTAATAGATGGTCTTTTTCGTGCATGGCTTGGTGATTTTTCAAAAGAAGATGGTATGAGGCCAGGTCTAGTGTTAGTTCCCCTGCCACTTTGTCCAAGGGGTCATCAAAGTGGATGTTTAGATCTCCCAGTAAAATTCCTAAATAGGATAACCTTTGTTTTAGATGAGCACCGGAATAGATGTTCCTCTTTGCCTTTTAAATTGATCTGGGGTGATGACTTTAATATCACTTTATGTAAAGAGCATAATAATCCAATTTGCGGTATTGTAGATGAGGGAGGGAGTCCTTTGACACATTTCGCACACTCCAGTGCTGGGAACATTCTAAATGAAAAGCTTTTTACCCTAGGACTGGGGTTTGCAAATGAATTTGTTGAACCTCCAATTGACTTCTCCCCCACCTTTCATGGAAGAGGCTGTAACAGCATAATTGATTTAATTTTGTTTGCCAATCAAATGAGGGATGAGCTATTTACATTTTCAACAGGAGATGAGACTAGTAGTGATCACTTCCCAAACAGTGTTCCTATCACAGTGCAAACTGTACGTAATACAACAGGTAACCCTGGATTATTAAACCAAAAGGCCATAAGTATAGACTAAATCAATGGCTACTCGGTTAAATGGTCCAAAGTAGACCTGGATGCTATCACAACTAAGGTCATTACCAGAGCCCTTGCTATGCTAGAAACATGCCTAAATCTGGACACCTCGGCAGATCAGATTGTGACTACTTTTATTAACATTACCAAGGTAATTAACAAGGAGTTGCATTGGAAACAAAAACAGAACTTTTTGCACGAAAAGGGGTGTTTAATTCTGAATTTCGTAAGGCCCTTTCGACCCTAAAAAAAGCCTTACACAAACCCGAGAGGGACCTACCTGAAGTTAGGAAGCTGAGAACATTTTATAACTTGGCCAAAAACGAATGCAGTAAAGTAAGGAAAAAAGTGTGGGAGAAGCTTCAAGAGAGCTGTAACAGAAAGGACAGCTTAATGTTTTGGAAAGTGGTCAACTCACCCTTTTTGAATGACGGAAATTCTGGACCTAGCATTGAGGTAGCAATTACAACCGAGGAGTGGGTCTCCCACTTTTCAAAAATATTTTCAACTGAAGGTGTTAATCCAATTGAAAGTGGGGAGGAAGATATTATACATACATCACCCTATCCTATCGAACGAAGAAGTAATTAATGCCCTGTCATCCTCGAAGTCTGGCAAAGCCCCCGGGCCGGACGGCGTACCCTTGGATACTTACACTCATACTCAGGAGCTCTGGTCGCCAGTGCTGACCAGAGTAATTGAATCAGCGCTATAAGGGGGTCTTGTAAAATCCTTGTCAAGCTCTTTGCCCATTTTTAAGAAGGGTGATCGCAACAACCCTGCATGCTACAGGCCTATTTCACTCCTGGACTCTCTTGGTAAAGTCGCTGGTCGTTTGATCCTAGATAGACTGCGGGCCCGGTCTGAGGATAACAACATCATCACTGACCTGCAATACAGCTTCCGGGAGGGCCTGGGCACTGTGGAGCAGGCGCTGAATCTCTCCCTTCTTATTGGGAAATATGTCCAGGCCAAGAAAGGTAGTCTCCACTTAGTTTATGTTGACTTGACCGCAGCCTTTGACTGTGTTCCACCCTCAAGGCTGTGGTCAATCTTAACGGAAGAGGGTGTAGACTTCCCGATAATATCCTTCTTACGCGGAAGCATCGGCCAGGGTGAGATTTTTGGGTGAATGGTGAGCCCACTCCCCCTTTTGCAGTCACCAAGAGAGTTAGACAGGGGTGTGTCCTGGCTCCTTTCTTATTTAACCTCTATACTAATGGTCTTGAGAAGGCCATGTTAGAGGGGAACAATCATCAAGGAGGAGTAACTACTTAACTTTAGGTTAAGATGGAACACCCTCATAAACGCAGTGTCTATAGTGCGGTATATGTCTTTCATCCGCCCCACACTCCCGTTATGGCATTATCAGTGGATGCTCCAAAACGTGCTATATGCCTGCCTCATCCAGAGTCAACCCCAGGTTTTGGTAGCAGTGTCCAGAGATGAAAAAATAGTGAGGCACCCCAGAATAAAAAATACATTAACTTCACCAGTGATAGGATTTAATGAAGAAGGTGAGGTTATGTTTTATAAAAATATTGTCGTTATCGCTTGAGGTCAAGTTAATGGATCTCCTTATACCTTAGGTTTAACAAAGTCAACATGTTTCTGCTCCATACTGCCCAGCCGGGTCTACGGAGCATTCGTCAGGACAAACTTCACAAACAACAGATAGTTTACGTACACAATTTGTGTAGTAATTCAGAAAAACAAGTTTTGTTTTTAAGTTTTTTGCTTGTACATGATTTCTGAGGAAAAAGCAGAAAGAAAAATAGAGTAATTTTCATAATCGGGATGCGAGTATAGCACTATCAGAATTCTCATATTTAGAGATTTATAGTTAGTGCAATTTTATGCTTTTTAGAACAGAAAGGTGGAAGTATCATGGGGACAACTATGATTAGAGGTACACTTCGGAAATCAGGTTGTAGTTATGATCAAATTTCAAGAGAACTACTTAGTTTCCTGAAGGCAGAATGCGGTATAGTGATATTAGCAAAAAACAGAATATGCAAACATCAACGAATGTGAGATTATAGGTTATAGACTTTTTAACAGGCTATTTAAGCAGTCAAGGATTGTATTCCCTCTAGTCGTTATAAGAGGGTATTTACGTAATGTATAATACAGCCTAAATGGATACGTGGTAATATTGAACCCGATAGGATAAAGAGTTCTAAAGCGGCCCTCATTGTGACTCTCTGTGTTTTTATATGAAAAAGGCCTAGTGCGATAAATCACCAGGACTCTAGTACGTACTACTCAAAAAATGATTATGTTTCTCCTTTATACCGTTATATTTATTTTCATCAGTGTCTCAGTATCACGAGAATATCACATTTACATCTATTCTTCATACATTTTTACTTGTGAAATCAGTAATTATTTCATGGTTACAACAATATATATACATTCAAATAATACAATTTCCAAAACGCAAAAATAGAAAAAACCCAATGCATTTCGGGGCTTTTGCCCCTTCGTCGGGGGTCTGTTAAAAAAAGATACAAACAAGGAGAATATTACTTATTTTGCTTTTTGAAGTATTCTATTTCAACGCTCTAAAATTACTCAACCAATCCTTACCCAAAGTGCGTGGAAATAAAGGGGGGTCTCTGTGAGCTCGTTTTAATTATTTATCAGTGTTCTGAAAAAAGGAGAGTTCAACCGTCATATAGAGTTTGTCTGTTGGACACCACAACTAAATTTCTTTTAATAGGGGATTGAATTACCTGTAGTTTAATTAATGCTGCATCTACAATGAAGGACAAGAACGAGTGTTATAGAGTCGTTTAACCAAAAAACCAAAACTGAGTAAAACGCGTAGTAGGATTCAAGTGAAGAGCTCACCTGCATATAGTCTGAGTCTCGCATACGTGAAACGAAACCTGAATGGAACAAAGGACACCCATCAGTGTGCCATTCTATATAAAAATAATGGTAAGTTATAAGAGGGAAACTATTGATGCTTTTACCTGCGAGCCTTTTGATTTAAACTTCGGTCTCGCTGCTGTTTTCGTTCGCGGTACTAAAAAGACGGAGAGATCAAGACTGTTATAAAACTTACTATCTCAACCCGAACTGTCGCTGAATCTATACAGGGTGTTTTTAAACATCATGTGTGAGACGGGTTTGGGGGATTTGTTATTACTAAATGGGCGGGTGTTTACTACAAACATTCTCAGACTCTTACCTCAATTCCATGAAGCTGAGGCTTCAACAGGGGACACAGGGACTCACTGGTCCCGAGCTAATAAGAGTGAGAAGAAGATAGTATTAACATTTACCGATCTTACCGCTTGTTCAAAAACGCTGTGCTTAGCGGTGGAACGCCCTTCTTACCCACACGTGGGGAGGTTCCACGTCTTGTGCCTGCTCTGCCCCTAGGTACCAGGAGCTTACTTCCTGTTGCTAATTTCAAGCAAAAAGAGGTAGAGAGCAGACTATGTATATTAACAACACTTAGATTTAAACTAGGAGTAAAAAAGCCTTCTCTTCATAAACAGTTCGAGATTTAATTAGTCAATAGTATTTTAAAGCAGATGAGTAGATGATAAAAAAGCGACTTCATTTTTTTCTTCTTTTTTCACTGGGAAGAATACCACCCTGTTGTGTCTGTGTGTTGACATGCAATTAACTGTGCTAGTGTTGTTCATGCACTCGAAGGGGGGGAGAGGGATATTTAACAGATAATGCAAGAGGACAATGTCTGTATTAGCCCCCACATATCTATATTAAAAAGTACAGGTATGTAGGAAAGGTTTGGTGTGCCGCATAAGTCTCATGCAAATTGATGCCAGGGAATATTATCGTTTAAACCTGTGATATGGGTTTTTAAGCGATCCACCCATCTTTGCTCCTTTTCGAACAATGTTTTTTCGGCATTGAGGGTCTTATCCGTGAGTGTTTCAAGTACTGTCCACCTTAATTCTTCACAGTCATGACCTGCTTCAACAAAATGGGAACATAACTTCGTGGTGTTTTTCTTAAGTCTAACGCTGCTTTTGTGTTCTCCAATTCTCGTTTTGACTTTTCTACAAGTCATTCCTATATATTTCTTGTCGCATGGACACCATATCATGTACACTAAGTGAGTAGAGTTACAGTTCGTATGTTGTTTTTGGGTCCAGCAGATAGAATCCGTGAGCTGAAGTGTCTTAGTTGTGGTTTTAAGTTTACATACTAAGCAAGTGCCGCACGGGTAATGACCAGTAACAGGCGTCATGTCAAAATTTCTCATTTGTGTGGGTTTCTGTCTCACTTGTACTGGACGAGTATGTACTAATAGATCTTTAAGATTTTTTTGTCTGTTTGTTGGCAAATCTTGGCTTAGGCCATTCATGTTTTCCAGTACCCAGGATGCGCCAATTTTTATTGATCAATGTTTTTACCTCGTATGTCGCTGGACAATAGGTGGTGACACATGTAACTAGATCAGGGATTGGATCTTTTTTGTTGGATTGGAGAAGGCATTCTCTTGGCTGGTTCTTTGCTCTTTTCTGACATTTAGAAATGGTAGTTGGAGTGTAGTCTCTAGCAATCAGTTTTTGGCTTAGTTCCCGTGCCTGGACCTCTTAATCTGTTGTTTTGCTGCAATTCTCTTGAGCCTTAAAAATTGGCTATAAGGCAAATTGTCCTGTAGGGGCTTAGGATGGTAACTTTTATAAGATAGGAGACTGTTCTTTGCCGTTGGTTTTGTGTATGTTTTTGTCTTCATTTTGCCATTTGATAAAAATTGTCAGGTCAAGGAAATCGAGTTGAGTATTATTGGAGGTAAATGTGAACTTGAGCCACTTGTCTCTTCCATTGACCCATTCGATAAATAGACTGAGATCTTTGTCTGTATGCCAGATCGGTAGGATGTTGTCTATATAGCGTTTCCAGTATAGAATACTGGAAACGAACGGGTTGGTATCCTTTAGTACGAAATGATTCTCGAATTGACTCAGGTACAGGCCTGCCACCGATGGAGCAAAAGCACTGCCCATGGAAGTACCATGGCATTGTAAAAATAGATCTCCATTGTATTCAAAATAATTTTCTGTTAGGGCTCGACGGCAACACTCCAACACAAAATGTCTGGGGGTATTATGAGTCCACTCTTCCATGAATAACAAGTCTTCCAACATTTGTAGAGTCTCCAGTTGTGGAAGACTCGTGTAGAGTGATTCTACATCTAAGCCTACGAGTAGCATGGTATCTGGATCAAATGTTTTCCCTGATATTTGAATCAGTAGATCGCGGGTGTCCTTCAAATAAGTGTTTTTTTTTGTACCAATGGCTTCAAGTACTCATCAGCAAATTTGGATAATGGTTCTAACAATGAACCTATCCCCGATACTATCGGGTGTCCTGGGGGTGGGGACCTGTTTTTGTGAGTCTTGGGGAGTGAATAAAAGAATGGCATTCTGGGTTCTTTTGTGATCAAATATTCTGCTTCTTTCTTGGAAATCCAAGTATTTGTCTCTGCCTCATATACCATGATTGCGATGGTATTCTGTAGTTTAGGCGTCAGATCTGTAAGTATCCTTTTGTAGAACTTTGTATCTGACAGGAGGGTAAGGCACTGGCCGTTGTATCCTTGTTTTTCTAGGATCACTATTCCCCCCCCTTGTCCGCTGGTTTGAATATTATTTTTTCATTTTGCTGTAGTTCCTCTAGAGCCAAACGTTCCTTTCTCGTTAAATTTTATGTCTTTTATTTTTATCCAGTGTATCGATTCCTTTCATTAGTGCCTGTTTGAAGGTTTGAATTTCGATAGGAATAGAACTATTTGGTGGGTTGAATGTAGACTTCCTACGTAATGAAGTGTCGCCCTCTTTACGTATAGGTTCAGTTCCTGAGAAAAAAGACTTTAGTTTTAAAGTTCTACAAAATTCAGAGAGTTCACATTTCAATTTAAAAGTGTCAAGTGGAGGAGTGGGAACAAATCCCAAGCCTTTGTTCAGGACTCTGGTCTGATCTTCAGACAGGATCACGTCCGTCAAGTTTACAATCAACGATTGCTCTTGCTCGTGCTCGGTTTGTCTGTTGCCATGCTCCTTGTTAACATGTTGCGTTGTTGGTCTTGCCAGGTGATTTATTTTCTCCTTCCACATGATTGATTCTGGCCTCTTCCTAAAAAAGGCTATTGTTGATGTGGATTCTCAGCTCCGGCCATATGTTGATTCTCCATCTGAGGTATTGATTGCATACTTTGATTATAGGGGTCATCCAGCCGGCATATTGTGGTATATAAGGCTGGAAAAGCGGCATCTGGTTCCCATGGAAATATGGTCTTTGCCATCTGTTGTTTCTCCTGGGGCGTTGGTAACGGTAATTATTTTGACCTTTTTTGGCGTCGAATCGTCTGAGCTCGCTTCAGAGGCATCCAAGGTATTCCAGCCTGTTGAGTCATTGTCTGATCCGGGGTCAGGGGCTGTGTAGTCTTCCTTTGAATATGGGTGCATACGTTCTTGACTGAACCTTTTTAGGTCTTTTCCAAGTTTTTGTAATTTATTCTGCATAACATACTCTTGTGTATCATTCATTTCTTTTGTGATTTCCTCAAGCTTCTTTTTGTATACTAAAGGGTTTATGCCATTTTTAAATTCTTCTTCGCTTGCTTGGATTTGGACTAATAATGCCTCAGATAGTCTCTTGGCAGTTTTTACTATTAGTACTAAATAGTCCAGGGTGCACTTCCATGAAATGGACGACCAATCTCGCCGGAATGCTAGGTCATGTAAAAAGATTCTAGTGGCATTATTTACCCAGAGTCCTCTTGGGGCTGACTTGGATCTTAAGTACTCTGTCATGATTATGCCATGGATGGCTGTACGTATGTGTTCTCTCTTTTTCTCGGTGAGGGTATCCCAATCATCTGTTTGGGCGAGGGCTTGTGTTAAATCAGTATTCTGTAATAGAGGTTGTGCTGCCAGAATTTCATCAATATCGCTTTCCCACTACCAAAAACAGGGGTTGCCTCTGGATGAGGCAGGCATATAGCACGTTTTGGAGCATCCAATGATAATGCCATAACACGAGTGTGGGGCGGATGAAAGGTATATACCGCACTATAGACACTGCGTTTATGAGGGTGTTCCATCGTAACCTAAGGTTAAGTAGTTACAAGTGTCCATTCTCCTCCTTGATGATTGTGTGAATGAGACTGGGGAAATGAATTGACTTCTTATCCTCCTCCCTACCTGTTGATTATTTACATGTTAGAGGGGAGTCAGGACCTGCCAGCAATCGCCCGTCGTCCCATTCCCGCATTACTTTACGCGGACGACGCAGTGATTATGGCGCGTACCCCTTTACAACTTCAGAACCAGTTAAACTCCTACTGTAATTTTATGGCCTCACTGGGACTAATGGTCAATATAAAAAAAACCTTTGCTCTGCATTTTGGCAAAAAAACAGCCAAGAAAAAATCGATATTTATTGAAGAAGCCAAGCTGGACTGTACCAAGACCTACCCTTATTTAGGTATTTTATTTGATAACTTTTCTTCCTGGAAACCGGCCATTGACAGTAGGCACCTCTTATTACTGAGAGCTACTTCTGCCCTTATCGCCTTTGCGGGTAAAATAATTTAAGCCCCCGCCAAAAGAACTCATACAAATCTATCAGGCAAAGTGTCACAGCGTAGCAGTATACGGTGCAGGGGTGTGGGGCTACGTACCTGTGGACATTTTACAGAGGGTAGAGAACAATTTCATTTGTTTCTTGTTGCCCGTTCTACAGTGTTCTCCAACGTTTGCTTGTCATGTTGAATTGGGAATAGATTATATTGCTGATTATATCAAAATTCAGCCAATACTACAATGGCACCGTATTTGGTCCACGGAGCAGTGTAGTCTAACACATGTGCAAATCTCAGACTTTTTGGACTTATACAATTGGTCAGATATTCCGTGGTTGCCCTATGTACACAATTTTCTTAAGGATTTGGACTATTCTATTTATTTTAAAGAACCCTCTATTTTAACTACTATTACAAGAAAGAACCTGAGGACGCTATGTTTGTCTCATTTAAGGGAACTACGCATAGCCAAAGAAATTAATAAAGTTCAAATCGGCATATTTTAACAATTCAATGTACTCAGGGCATTCAACCATATCTCACCTTTTGTCTGACCAGCTATGAAAAATATTTGTTGACACGGTTTAGGCTCAATATGTTTTTCTGTCTGGTTACATTCCCAAAGAGACAAGATTGGTCCACTTAAATTATCCAATGTCCTTGTGATGGTACTTCTGAACAGACCACTGTTCACGTACTACTGTTCTGTAAATTTTACGAATCACCAAGAAGCGTTGGATTATTCCATTACTGAAATCCCAGGGTCTGCGTAGATGCCGCCCTGCCCTTATGGCACTACAACATCTAGAATCAGTATCAAATGCTAAATGCATAGCTATGTTTCTTAAAAACTGTTTGAAAATTCGTCGCAAATATGATTAATTTTAGTCACAGTGTTTTACAAAATTTTACGGCTGAAAACTGAAGCGTGTAGGACAATTATGTCTGGCATTGTACAAGCTTTTGTCGGAAATCAGATTTTTATCTTGCAAACCGTGGTCATGAAAGACTTTATTCTGTAATATTATGTTTAATACTAATTTTATCGTATATTTATGATCGTGTATGAAAATGTATATTATGATTGTCGCTTTTACTACTACTACTAGATCTCCCAGTATTGTGAAATTAGGGGAGGAGCAGGCACACAAGATGATGGCTTCCATCAGGGAGCTGCAGAACTGTCCCTGTGCTCCTGGTGGGCGGTACAGAAGAATACCCAACAGTGATTTTAAAGGGGAGAGTTGGATGTTAAAGTGGACGTTTTCACAATCAAGAATCGGGCTGTCTAATATGCGTCAGGAGAGGTGATTTTTTTGAATGATTGCGATGCCGCCGCCCTTTCCAGTAGTTCTGTCAAGGTGTTGATAAAGGTATCCTGGGGGAGGGCTTGAACGATGTCTGACTCCGAGATGGGGTCAGCCAGGTTTCTATCAGAAACAGAATATCTAGTTCTGTGCCTTGGAGGAGCATATTAACTTCCACAGAGTGTTTGGGTAGGGAACTGGAATTCAGAAGGGCCATGCTGATCAAATGTCCGGTGGGGGGTGAGGTTGTTTTTGGTGATGGTGATAGAGTGAAGGAGCAGTGAGTGCAGTTTCTCAGTCGTTCCTCCAGGGAGACAGAGTGTAGGCAAGTAGTGTTTGTGGCATATCTCAGTTGTAGTAGGGAATCCAGGGTTTAGGTCCTGGGGGCTGAGGGAGGGGGGCAGCGATTCCTGGCCCTGGGCCTGTTCTGGCGCAGATGGGCTTGCCTTTAGTGCGCCTTCGGCGCGCCATCGGCGCGCCCACTGCACGCGTCCACTGTGCGAACCGAATGACATTGATCTTTTATGGTGAACAGGGTATAGCAACTAGCCTGTTAACCTGCGCTGCAGGTCAGGGGAAGTTGTAATCACTTCCGGTCCCACCTTCCCTCCACAACAATCTGACAACGTCAGTGGTGGGCCGGGGAAGGGGGGAGAATACCAGGTGAGCGCTATGAAAGTTAAAAAGCACTGTTTGCTGTATTTAAAAAATAATAATACAGCACAAGTTTTGCTTTGTTTGCAAAAAAGGTTTAATATCAAATTGAGCCCTTTTTCCCTCGCTCCAGAATGTGGCAATCCAGGCCCCTGTTTACCTAGTGATGAGTTTGCCGGCGCGTGGGAAGACTCAGTTCATATACTCGTGGTGGGCAGAGCAACTAGCCTGCTAACCTGGGCTGCAGGTCAGGGAAAGTTGTAATCACTTCCGGTTCCGCCTTTCCTTAACAACAATCTGACAACGTCAGTGGTGGACTGGGGAAGGGGGAGAATGCCAGGTGAGCGCTATGAAAGGTAAAAAGCACTATTGCTGTATTTAAATAGTACATTTATAGAAAGCCCACCTTGAATTATTTCTTATTCACAATCATGAATAATAGGAGACCAACAGGATTCAGACACAGCAAGGAAAAAGTATAAAAAATGCGGTATTGGAGGATTTTTAAGGCTGGTCAATGTCGGCTGAGAAACAAACCCTCAGTAAGTGATACCCTCACTAAATGTAATAACTCCTATACATAGAGAACATTCTCAGTTAAAACATAACAAAAAAGGTCTGACACAGGTTTCTTTTAATGATATATATTCTCTCAACAGATCTCAATACTCCTCCGTGTACTCATTATATACATAGTGCAAACAACGCAGTGCTCAAGTGCATGTGTCAGTACATAAAAGCAAACATAAGACACTGTACAATCCCAGCCCATCCAAAACATTTCAAGAAATATTATGGTAGAGATTATTGCACATTCATATTCATCATAATATAAGGGAGCCAGAAATGAGATGTTGATGTTTTGACCAAAGTTGAATTAAACAATCTCCTCAGGACTAATCCCCACCCTGTTTCTTTTCAATATCCCTGGCATCCACTGGGCTTTCCTTCTTCTCATGAGCAAATTGGAGCTGAATTATTAATACTCTCCCCGGTAGGACAGAAATATTGTTAAGACCATTATTAAGTGTGGGTATAGAATGATGTAGGATCGCCCCTCTTCCCATTTTTTTTAAACAGCTATAGGTGTAATTCGCTTTCTGACCCTCTGACCTGAAACAGGCTCTAAAAAATGAGGCGATTAGTGGTGCAGGATGGGTCCACAATTGTCTTCGTAAAGGGATCCAAGCACCCTATTGTAGCAGTTGGCTTTCTCAGGGTAGTGTAGCAGAGCAGTCCAAGACCTACTCAGGGGAGGTGGTAGCAATCAAAATTTGCTATGCCGCAATACTAACACTTAATAAATTATTGACCTGTCAGCGCATTTTCTTTGAGAATTGAAACATACGTTTATTACACACACTACTAAATATTAAACACTAATTTTCAAATATTTACTTAAGGTAGCCAGAAATACCTTAGGTGATATTCAGAAGTCACATGTGACCCCCCATGGGTCATAATCATACCCCTCACCCATACGAGATAGACCATCGCAATATAAGATGGTGTCATTTGAAATAAAGCAGTGCTAATGGCTTAGTCAAGGGATCATCACATCCACATATAAGGTAGGCCTATTGGCTTAGTCAAGGGATCATTAAGGCAAGCCTATTGGCTTTTCCAAGAGGTAGCCATATTATAGGAACAATATTCATATGTTAAAAATCACCTTGATATCACTAGAATGGATAAATGCATTCACTGGTAATGAAAGCATTACAATGTTTATCAAATATCATTGTTAGCAAAATACTTTAAATGAATCGTAGAAAAATTATATCGCGTGTCTTTCTTTTATGCACTCAGGTCACATAAAATGCTGTCTTAGAAGTCATAACCACTAGGAGTTCCAGCACTCCTCAGCTAATAAGCAAAAGCTCCAGCCTGAGGAATGCCTAAATAAGGGTAGGGGGGCGTCTCCACAGGTCATGCACACTATGACCTCAGAAACATAGGGTTTTTCGTTACTGCTTCCTTGTGGGCTGATGCACTTCCTGAAGCGCCCCCCAGCACTTTTATGCTAGTGCCTCCTGTTGCCTGATTTTACCATGTATGGCATCACTCATCTTTTTCACCTTTTGGGCTTGTTAGTTTGGATGCACCGGTTGTACTTGGGGCACCTACAGCCTCCTATAATGCTGCTCCTGTGCATGGGGAAAGAACAAGGGTCTTTCTGTCCTCAGCCTACGATGCATGCTGAAGTGTGCTGGTGTGACTGGACCGCTATAGTCCTTTATTTTGAGTCCCGGGGATGGGATCTTAGGACTCTCTGTTGTGGTGTTAGTCCCTGATTCAAGAATGAGTCTGGAGAGAGGCCTCATGCATGTTCCTCCCTGGGAACAAACTTAATAAATTAATCTTGCTCTTGCCCCTGGTTACTGGCTCTCCCTAGTGGTATCGTCAGGAATTGAAGTGGAGATTTCCGTGCTCTATTCTGTGTCAGGAGTTAAAGGTCAAAACATTGAAAGGAGCATAAGTCAGGCCTCGTTGGGCAGTTTTTTGTGAGTGTCACCGAGACGGCATTACTCTACATTACGGAACATCTTCGCCAGGTACTGGACTCAGGTCGTACTGCAGCGCTTTTACTATTAGATCTAAGCGCTGCCTTCGATACTGTGTCCCACCATGTAGTGATCCATCGCTTGCAGGAGGCTGGAGTGACTGATGCCGCTCTACAGTGGTTTCGATCTTTTCTATCGGATCGATCCTTTAAAGTGGCTATACCACCTGGCCAATCCACCACTTATTCCCTGGAGATGGGGGTCCCACAGGGATCCTCGTTGAGCCCTACAATGTTCAACCTCTATGTGAAACCGTTGGCTGGTGTCGTCAAACAGTGGGGTCTAACGATGGCCTCATATGCGGACGACACACAGCTAGCGGTGACACTTAGTGGAGACCCTGAGGTGGAGGCCCCCAGATTCCGAGCGGGTCTGGTGGCAGTAGCAAGCTGGCTTCGCACCAACTGCCTTCAGTTGAATGCCACCAAAACGGAGGTGCTGGTTCTAGGGAAGCACGCCGAGCTATGGGGTAACCAGTGGTGGCCATCAGAGTTGGGTGTCACTCCTATTCCATCGTCTGGAGTGAGAAATTTAGGTATCTGGATGGACTCTGCGCTCACCTTCAGAGACCATACCAAGAAGGTGGCTGCCACGTGCTATGGCATTCTGCGGGGAATAAGGCCGGTTTTAAAGTACTTTGATCCCCCTACCAGACAGCTTGTGGTCCAGGCCTCAATTCTATCTCGGCTGGACTACGGCAGCTCGCTGATGTTAGGGGTGAATCAAGCTGAGGCCTCTAGGCTTCAAAGGGTGCAAAATGCTGCGGCACGGGCCATTGTGGGCCTTCCCAGACATTGCTCAGTGTCTGGTACCATCACGGCCTTACATTGGCTCCCGGTCAGACAGCGAATCAAATTCAAAGCGCTGTGTCTGGCCTTTAAAATTTTGAAATCTTCTTCGCCGCCGGCACTTGCCAATCTACTCACGCCCTATATTCCTTTGAGATCCTTGAGATCGGAGGGGCTTCATCTGGCTGTCTGTCCACGCTTTAAACTGAGCAGAATGGGTGGCCGCTCCTTTAGGGTGCTTGCGGCAGGTTTATGGAACTCGCTCCCGGTACACATCCGAGCTCTTGAAGACCTGCTCGCCTTCAGGCAGGCAATTAAAACTTTCCTGTTTCCCGTGTCTGATTAATTTCCCTTCACTTGCATTGTGTGTTATGTTATAGTGTCTGTCAAAGCGCCAGGACGCCCCTTTGCTGGGGCAGCTGTGCGCTATAAAAATATAAATAACATAACATAACATAACCTGGTTTTCCACCTAGCTAGCTTTAGCCAGCTAGAGCATTCCCAACAGTCCTCCTGGTCTCCTAAGGGGCACAAATTGCAGGGAGCTGGTTTCACTGGCTCCCTGTGTCAGATATCCAAGTATAACGCGCCTGTCGCTTGATTTCCATGGGAGCAGAAGAGCAAGTCCCAAATCCCTAACTCCACTGCGAACAAAGTAAATTCAAACACAGAAAAGAGGGGGAAAGGGGAATGGGAATAAAAGAGAGACAGCCACTGTTGTGTTCTCCTCACCAGATACCCAGCTAGGATAGTCACGAACACCTGTAATTACAAGAAAATAGTGACTTCATTTTCCCTGTGCCGTATTTTTCCCAACCTAATTTCTCCTCCCACAACTGAATTACCTTTTTAAACACAGTAGCTAGCTTCTCTCCTTAGCTTTGCTAGTAGAATGACTGCATAAGAAAGTCTTTTCTATAATGCGCTCTGCCTGTCATGCGCTGTTTATGCTGTCTTAACTTTCGTGTATTTTCTGTTACTAACTTTTGTCTCTTTTCTCATCTCTCACAGGAAGATGATATGAAGTTAAAGGTGGAAAGTATAAATATATATATATATATATATTTCTATTTACTTGTTGCGATGATATCAGATGAGATGACTGAAACTCCCTGCACAGCTTGCTCTCTCCTATAAGATACTCTAGGTAACTTCTCTGATGTAAGAGGAATATGAAATAGAAATACTTTATTCTTCCTAGGAAAGTAGTTCTCTCTCGACAGGTACATATGTGAATAGATAATTCAGTTCTGCAGGATATTGGTTGCTTAGGCTGACTACGCAGCTTCTGTTTTCAAACTTCTGTTTAGGAGCTGATAGCCCTAATAGTCTTTCTGCTGGTATTTCTCCTCCTTGCTAATAGATTTTGTAATACAAATATTCTCTGACTTAGAATAGTCCAGTAATTACTCTTCCGACTGGGTGGTGTGATGAATATCCGAAAAACCTCACTGAAATGACATTTGGGAGCTTACTTGAAAGAACTTCGATTACCAAGAAGTATTGTGTCAAGAACGCTCACTTTCTTCAGAAAACTCTCCAGATACAGGAACTAAGATTTCAAGAAATACCTGGCGTACAGTCTCAAGTCTTTGGAACTCAGGAAAATATATAAACACTCATCTGGTCTGTTAGACGGAGCAGCGAGAAGCAAAACACTACTCCTCTGAAGGGAAACTCTGACTGAAACCTTGTGCGAAGCAGAGATGCTCCTCATGCTTGGAATCCAATGGTTGAAGTGCGCAGGTCGCATAGAGCGCGCACGCGAAATGCCCTACTCAAAGAACTTGGGGCAAACACTAGAGCGCTGATTAAATGTAGAACTGATGGCAGCTGATATCTTGGAATTTCGTCGTACACTAGAACGAGAAATACTAGAAGTCGACAGAGAAGACAACCCAGAGAAAAAGCAATGTCTCCAGATGGTTAAACTACCAAACCCTCTCTTCCTACCTTGACCAGGGAGTGGCTGTTTGACTCTTAATTGAAACCCCAACTGGTCAGTCCTGACACCCTGTGCCAGCATTCCCCTTTGTCTGGCTCCTGGTATTTTTCTCCTCCTACTAAAGCACAGAAGTTCATCCCTTCTCCAACTGGTCCTCAGGGGGCACAAAAGGCCAGTGCCACTGGCCCTGGAGACATCCTGGGAGTCAGCTGGATTCCAATGTCCTTGGTCCATCATGCAGGGCATCAGGGGATTTCTCTTTCCATCTCTCCATGGTGTTGCTGCAGTTGCCGTCCAGGTCCAGGGTCTTTCGCCACTGGTTCAACAGTAGGTGCAGACCTTCTCTGTTTTCTGCAGGTCCAGAGAAAACACATGAGGTGCCACTGTTAAGCCTGGCAGTTGCTGGCACTAGCTTGTGTGTGGGAGAGACTAACTGTCCATTTGGGGGGAAAAGTACCCAGGGGAGACCCTATCAGATTAAACATAAGTTCCCGGGGGCTTGGACCTAAACAATCCCACAGTGCCCTGCTCTGTCAAAATCAAACATGCCAGAATGTATCTTCTGTGCCCATATACACAGTCTCTAATATTAAAAGTTGTTCTGTTTGCATGCACTTAAGCTTGTTTTTGATCTACCATGCATTGTTATCAATCAAAGGTCCCGCCAGAATGTATCTTCCCCTGGTCAGATCTCTGTTCACAATCCTTATGAGTGCTTAGGTAAATGAGGAAATCCCCCTGCAATCCTGTTCTGGAATTGCTTACCCCCACTGGGATTGGTGCACTCTGGCTACCTGGACAATGGCGAGGATAGGCCTAGGTGTGAATTACATCTACCTGTGACAGGGGATGACATTTGAAGCAGGCACAGTTGGAGGTTACATCCCTCAAGACATCTTGTCAGCAGGATATCACACTTCTTCCTAGCGAACGCCTAATCTGTGAACTTAAAATATACAAAATTACTGCTTGCAACTCATGTTAACTGAAAACAACTGTGCATGCTAACAAACCAGCAAATAAAGTTGACATTATTTTCACCCAGTGCCCCTAGACAATCACCTGTGTTCACAAGTGCCTACGAGTCGAAGCCTACGAGTCTCTTTTAATAGAATCCTTAGATCAAATCAAAGCTTTTTTACTTGCCTTGGCAGCCTGTTAACATCTACACTTCAGTACCGTCCGTAAATCAGACTCACAAGACAAGAAACTGCCCAGTGCCTGGACATTGCCAAATAAAACCATGTGTGCTCCCAAGAGCTTCAATAACCTACTTAATTAAACACTATCATGTGCCCAAACAAATCGCAAATATATGGTAAAACCTGCCATAGGACTAAACCATCCAAAATAACTAAATCTCCAAAGTGCAAACCCTCATAGTGGTGCTACACCTGACAAAATAATATTGTCTACCTCCACTAGTGTGCATAGCCCCAACATCTCTAAAAACAAAGATAATCTATTGTGTATGAAACATTTATGTGCAAAACAAATGAATGAACCTCCCAGAATACAACCTTAAACTCACGTATAAGCATTAATGTAAATGTAGTGTATTTTGTAAAGCGCACAGCTGCCCCAAAGGGGCGTCCTGGCGCTGTATAACGCTGTGGAACCCTTCCTGGCTCTCCCTGTGAGATGCCCCTCCAAGGTGAAGCCAGGCATCCCAGTGTTGTAGGGGCCGTTTTGGAGATTAAGCAAGCTATTGCCCAGAGTTGCAGCGTGGGACCCGTGATTAGAGTAGGCGCCGAGGCGAGAATTATCGAGTCCGCGGACATTGAGCCCAAGACCCTGCCGCATCGGGACTTGAACCCTGGTGCAGGGCTGATTTCTGCTTCAGAGTCGCCGCTCTAACCAGTGAGCCACACTTCTCCACACTTAAGCCTGGGTGGAGTATCTGTGGGTGCTGCTTCCTTTCTGCTGCTTGAGTTGATTTTCTACCTGAGCGGCAGCTTTCTCAACGTGAACAGACTGTTTCTCAACATGAGCGTTCGCAAGTATACGCGGCCACTTGCATTTAGAAATCCGATCACCCATGTTGAGAAATCTCACCAGGCGGTTGATTTCCCTCACTCGTGCTTGCCAACTTGATGTTGACGAGTGCAAATGAGGAAAAATCACGCTGGAATGTGGATTTTCTTTGCTCGGGCTCACCAATTTGATGTTGATGAGCATGAGGGAGGAAAAAATACTCCGCTCCATGGAGTGGAGCAGAGTTTTTCGGAACTGCGTAAAACTCTGCCAACTCTGCGAGCGGAGCGGAGTTCACGGCCAAGACTTAATAACATAAACTATTTGGTTCATAAATAATGTGTACATCACAGACTATCATGCTCAGAGTGAAATTAAATTGAAAACACAGGACTTTCATATTGGTGTTCTTGATATAACTGGTCACAAAAGAACAAATCCTCCAGTGCTGCCAGTCCATTTTTTAACCATAATTTTTTGACCTATGCTTTTTCTGCCGTCAAATTTTAGGATTGGGGAACTCCTTCCAGTGGAGTGAAAAAACACTTTGTTTACACACAGAATAGTGGAGTGCACTCAACAGATATTATGAGCATGATGAACATTAAAACAAAATATGTATCTGTTGAGTGCACTCCACCATTCTCTGTGTGCAAACTTTCTAAAAGTGGCACTTTCAAAATAGTAATTTAAATTCCAACTTGACCATCTACTTGGACTTAAATTCCTAATAATTTGAACCCCTGAACCATGGTTCTAACTATTCCCAAACTGAAAGCATCCATTATGTGGTGTTATAATGTAACCCAGTGATTTTTTGTGGAAGAGCCAGCCTTGCGGTGGTGAAAAATTACTTTGGAGATTTTTCAGTGCCAGGACATGTAAAACTGAAGTACACATGTCCTACTTTCTAAAAATAATGTGCCCTGCCCTTTAGACATCTAGGGCCTTCATGTGGTGTGACTTATCAGTATTGAAAAGAAGGTTTAAGTGTAGCAAAACGTTTATTTTGCCAGATCGAATTTGCAATTTTGAAACTGCACACTCAGGCTGTAGGGGGATGGCCTGAAGACATGCTTTGCCGTGTCACTTTAGTGGCACAATAAGTGCTGCAGTGCACTAATGACAGGCACTGGGTACACAGAGTACGATATACCAAAGACTTATAGGTAAGTTAAATATGCAAATCAGAGATTAGCCAATTCCACACATTTTAGACATCACAGCACATACACTGGTCGCTGGACGGCAATGCCCCAGATTTTAGAATTCTTACAATAGCAATACAATCTAGCAAAAAGTGTGGGGGATGACCACGCAAATTAGGCCTTTTCTTACAGAGGCAGATTGGGCTTAACCCCCTCCCCCCCAATCTTCCTCCCATATGGGCATAAAAACGTATGGGCCTGTCATGGGATTGGATCGAGGCCCGATGTCTGTGTAGGCCACTCCCAACCCTTCTTTTTTGGGATTGTTTTCTCCACTGTCTAGGGGGTATATCCCTCTCCCACACTGAAGCAGATTGGGAGTATACCACCCAAACTATTTAGGGGGAAAGAATGATTTTCTGTTGAAATCATACTCGGGTGTGTACAGCTTCCCTCTTTCTTTTTCAAATGTTCTACCTTATAAGGGGGGCATAGGGCTAAGGCCTGAAAAAGTGTTTTGTTTAATTGAGAGTAGCACTTTCCTGGGGTGGCAGCTACCACCAAACAAATAACTAGTGAGTGGATCCATGCTTGTCAATCTCCATCCTGGAATTGAACCCAGACAGTCATCAATTTGGGACATGTACTGCTAGAATGGAAACGTTGTCACCTGTGCTGCAGTACCTATCCTGCTTTAATTTGTTTTTGAGGGGCTGAGTTATCCACCCAAGCACCAATAGAGCTGAAAGCAGTGTATCCCCAATGGCACCAGCTGTTTGTGTGATGTCAGTGAGCTATAAGCTTTGACTGTCACACAAAGCAAACACTTATGTTTGCCTTGACTGGCACACAAGAAAAAAAAACACAAACTTGAACTGAAGGGAAACTCTTCCCTTGTATACTGACTTTCTTTTTTAAAAAGAAAACATTTATGGTTCAAACACCCGAAGGATTTTTTCCTTTAGTGAGGTGGGTGGACCATTCATGTCCACTGCACTATAGGAGGTGAGCATGAACAGATCATACACCTCAGTAACAGGTTTAATACATGCCTTTATTACACCAATGATCAATGTTGAATGTTGTCTGCTGGAAATAAATAGGGGCTATATACAGTTAGAAATGTCCATTATTCTTGGAAAATGCCATATTCATTGCATTGGTTGTTAAAAGAGCAGGCCATTTATTTGAAATCAAAGAACTGTACTTAGAACTTCTATCCTCTGTAATTAAATGACTCTACATGAAAAATGTAACCCAAATAATTTGAATTACATTTGTAGATTGAAGGTGTCACCAGGACAAGAGATATATTAAATGTGTACCGGATGAAAGAATTGCACATATTTAATAAATTTACAAAATATTTGGTGTTTTTAAAAGGTGCTACACTAATCTACTGACTAAAAGTGAAACCACAGAATGTTGTGGGTACATTTTACAAAAACCCTCACACAACACTGTTGGCAAGACACTAAGAAGTTTTCATATTCAAGCTTTCACACATTATGCAACAGTTTTTGATTGCTATTTAAACAGGCATTTACATTTGAATCAACAAATGTATCTTATGCAACACAAGTTGCACATGGTACAACACAAATAGCGCATTTGTTATACCCAGCTTGCACGCCAGCGTTTATTGACAGCTTATAAGGCATATTGCAGCCTCCAGACACAGCATGGATCGTTTCACGTATAAAAGCAGTGAATAAGGGAATATTAGGCACATATAGATACATGTATGATCAGCTTCCAATTTACTGGACTACTTGACATATGATGGAGTGGAAATCTCATTTCATTTGTAGGGGTGCATCATAATCATGGGTAGAGCTTGTAATAAGGTGTGTGCAGTCTGGTCTTTGGTGGGTGGAGTTAGGGGGCTACAAGAAGAGGAGGAGCGGGGACAGGAAAGGGGCAGTTAGAGTAGGGACAGGGAACAGCATGGACGTAGAATAAAGAGCACGTGAAATACAATCTATTGCAGCGTCGTTATTGTGGAGCACGACGCTACAGCTGGCGACGAGGGTGGGATCGAGCGCACTGTGCACCTGGCGCTGATCCCGTGAAGCTGTTGACCCTGTCCCTGGAGGTGCGAGCAGATGGTCACTGCTGTGAATACGGCGCCCCAAAGAAGCCTGCGGTGGAAATTGAGCATCCGGAAGTCACTCACGGTCTAAAAACTCTGCAGCTGGGAAAGCTGTGTGGAGCGCTGAGCTAGTGTGAAGCTCTGTGCCTGGAGCCCGTGTCGAACACAGTGCCGTCGGTGTTCATGCGTTAAATGTATCTACGCCAGATGCGTGAGGAAGTGGAGATGTGGTAGCGACGTCGGGGGCCCACCCCGGTCCTACCTGCTGAGAGGACATCCTGATCGAGCGGCGATCACAGAGAACGGAGCATGGACCTTGCCCGACCGGTGAGTGTCTGAAGCTGCCGGTGATTGAATGCCCGGTGAAGGAGCCAAATCTCGTGAGAAATGAGATTTCAAGTGCGGCGGCCATTTTGAGGTCAGCCTGTTCCCACCAATCACCTGTTGAGGCCAAGGAGCGGCCATTTTGAAGTCAGGCAACCTCCAGTTTTGCTATCAAGCAAGTGCAAGAGCTCACAATAAATAAGCACAAGCCAATACAAGAGGCTAGACAAGTAAACAAGCACAAGCAAGTGCAAGAAGCAGAATAAGAAAGACAAACAAGCACATACAAACACAGGAAGAGAACCAAGAAAACAAACATGAGCAAGACAAAGGAGCCAAGAACTAAATAAAAATGAAAAGGTCACCAAGCTAAATGTCGCAGGTCCATCGGCGCCCACGCCAAATGCAGCAGGTGTCACATATTTGCGTGCCCCAGAACCTCTGGCCCTGGTAGCTGGAGGTGGCATGGGCCTCAGGGGGCAAGAGTGTTTCGAGGACTTTGAAGATTTTATGAAGGGATCCAAAGTCACTGATGAAGATGAAAAATAATTGCCCTGCACAATTTGGTTAGAAAAGAAGTTGGTAAATTAATCAAGCAACTGCCGACTGCGGAAACAAGATCATATGCCAAGGTGCCAGATGCCTTTAATTAAGAAATTCTTACACAAGAGAAACGTAGATTATGAAAGGTACACATTTAACTTAGCTTGTCAATAAAAGAATAACTAATGAGTACATTTATAACAAGACTTCGACGACTGTCTCGTTATTGTGAATTTGATAATTTTTCTACGGAGGATGCTATTAGGTTGCGAATCATTGAAGGATGTCAATCAGAGACCCTCAGAAGGCGGCTCCTACGGAAGAGTCACAACCTAGACGAAATTGAAGAGATGACCCGGGTATATGATCAAGCAGAGGAGCATGCCAAGAAAATGGAGGCAGGACGTGTTGAGAGGCGGGAGCAAGCCTACTGTCTTCAAAGCAGTACCACTCGCAAATACTCGCGAGATCGACTGCGGACTTCCAGACCTTCTTCCCGCCAACGCTATGCTGGATGCAGATACCATGAGTCTGGCCGTGGAGACAAGAAACGAGACCGCCCCCTGAGGTGCTACCGCTGCAGATATGATTTTCCACACACAGATCCGTGTCCGGCGCTTGGGCAGCAGTGCCGTAAGTGCGGAAGAGAAAATCACTTTGAAATTGTGTGTGGGGAGTATCGCAAGGACAGAACGAAAGAGTCCACAAGATCCTCTCACCCGGTCACGAAGCGGCATCATGCCAAGGCTGTTCAAGATCGACCAGAGTGATCCTCCGTTTCCTCACACTCAAGCAGAGAGTCTCACAAGTCACAATGGATGAAAAGATGTCTATCCAGAGAATCCAGGTCAGCATCTCCAGCATCGCTGTACACTGATGAGTATGCCAGTCTGGTCGCTGATCCAGACCAATTGAAGAAATACCCCAGAGTGGACATATGTGTGGGAACCCATGCAACCCAGTTTGTCCTGGACAGTGGGGCATCACTGAACTATAGCCCCATAACCGAGTACAACAAAATGCAGCTGCCACCCACCCTGAGCCCGGCATATGTCAGAGTGTACACGCGGATGTCGAAGAAACCTCTCCCATGCCTGGGAAAATTTGCAACCACGCTCAAGCACAAAACCATATCTGTGCCGGCCTACATACATGTCAAAGAAGGACCGGAAGCTGACTGTCTCCTCAGCTTATCCACTGCTGAGCATCTTCAGCTGGTTGAAATTCTGTATCGGGTGAGTGATGATCCTGACGTCATCCTTAAGACAAGAAAGGAAGACAAGAGAAAGGAGACATCTCTTGTATTAGTGTATAATCCCAAGAAATCCAAAACGCCAGAAAGAAAGGGGACAAAGGCAGACCAGAGACAAGACATCATGAGAGACAAAGTGACATGAAATTCCTCGAGTCAATGATACAAAGGGTAGTGGATGATGGCGAACGAAGGACTGGGACAATCCGGAAACGCGACAGCCTGACTAACATAACATGGAGAGGTCACTCAACAAACTGTTCTGGAGAAACAACTGAGGAGAGGCGATTAATGTCACATGAGAGGGGCAGGGACCAAATGCTCCAGGATCAAACTAAAGAGGTAAACGTGTGGGTGGCAAACAACCTCTTCGCAGCTATAACACAGAAAACACGTCAAGAGATGTACCCAAAGAAGTGGCCCACCGATAGCTCTGACTCCAGAAGCAGGTCATCACAGACTACCAGCTCAAGAAGTTCATCAGGCGAGACGCTCCCAAAGGAACGTTCTCAAAAGAAACCAGCAGAAGACTCCGCTGATACAGAAAGCATGTCTGTCCGATCACTCGGGTCAATGGAATCATGGTTCCGACAACGCCCACGGCATCAATCATACGAATGCACAATGGAATCAAAGGACGTCCTCCCCGTCCAGAGCAGCATATCTCATGCCAATTACTCGGAATAATCGATCACCCCACCAGACAACATGTCATGTCAGCCACGGTTACACCAAGAGTTGAACAATGTACCGTCACCCTTGATGAGGTCAGCGAGGCTGACTCAAAGGGCTTACAGAAGGAAAACAAATATATGGGACATTACCCACCGGGTGGGAAAGGACGATCCTGTCACTCTGCAAGAAAGGCAAAACGTGGTGACAGAGAAGGATCGCCATCGGATAAGAGAGAAACATGCACATGTCTGGATGGTCAAAGGGTTCACTAGCCCCAAACGCGAGTGGGAGTGGGCGAGACAAACAGAGTCAGCAAATGAGTCCCAGAACCATATCAGGACACCCATTTCAGATAGCGCCTTACCGTCTAGGACGCATGATTTTGAACAGAAGGACAGTTTTGTCCTCGACCGGACAAGACAAAAGGAAGTGGACTATACATGGGGGCTTGGAAGAGAACCAGAACAACTTCTACTCATGGAGGAGATCGAGCGTCAATCGAACAAGAGTAACAAAGGAAGACAGACTGCCACAATTGAGCTGCGTCATCAACAGTCACATCACAAGAGGCAATTACTATCGTCTCAGAATCTGAAAATGAATGGAGAAACCAGAAGCTTGTTGGAAACCGCAATGAATCTGAGAACAAGAAGATTACATGCGATATCTCGCATTTTCAAAGGTGCGCTTCTGCAGTCAAGAGTGGTCTTGTCAAGGCAACAGGAGAACCACACAACAAAGTGACTGAACAGCTGACTACAGAGAGGCCCGAAACTGTCTCTGCAGCACAGATACCTGAGAATCAGACGGAAGCTGGATCTGACAATGGAGATGTGCTCCTGCGGCCCAAACAAACTATTAGCCGACCTAAACGGCTAATTGAAGAACTATAATCAAGTCAGACTTTGTTATTTGTTCATTTGTTAACAAGGGGGAGATATAATAAGGTGTGTGCAGTCCAGTCTTTGGTGGGTGGAGTTAGAGGGCTACAGGAAGAGGAGGACCGGGGACAGGAAAGGGGCAGTTAGAGTAGGGACAGGGAACAGCATGGACGCAGAATAAAGAGCACGTGAAATACAATCTATTGCGGCGTCGTTATTGTGGAGCACGATGCTACAGAGCTCATCCGCAAATAATCATCCATTGAATTAGCATGAAGTGCTAGAATTGTTAAATCTATTAACATGAATATGTGATATATTTTAGGTTATTGACAAGATGTATGGAGAATTAATCTTGAAAATGGCTGTAACTAGCAGAAATGTTAGTATGAGGAACATGTGTTGTGCAACAGACAGTTACTCATGTACTAAGTGTGTTTATTAATTATGACATTTTGACGGAGGTAAATACTGTAGTTGAAATTGCATTAATGTTTACGGTTATTTAAAAAGCCTTCATGAAGCATTCTTATTTTAGCTTTAGAATTAACAGCTGTATTTAATGTGTGGTGTGGAATCTGTTCTTTCCCACGTTTTGTATTGCAGGTGAAGAAGCACTCTTTAGACAGAATAATGTATTTGCTTTACTAGCTAGTTGGTAGGCAATCATGTGACTTGGGTCAATAAAGGAAGGAAATTACGATTCACACAGGAGAGGGCCTGGGAGCCAAGGACATATTTTTTCCAGAAAGGTACAAGGATGACCTTGTGGGAAAGTACATTTAGCACTGTACTCATACTGTATAGAGTGATGCGAAGTGCATTGTGGGAATATTACCTGCGGATAACTGATTGTTGAAACTAAGGAAAGAGCCCCACTTCTTTCTTGCCTTCGAATAGAGAGCATCCCAGAATTAGCTCTTTCTTTGCAATGGTGGCTTTATGCTACTTAACTTATCTTGACAGTGTAGAGACTTCTTAGGGAGACTCCACGGCTGACACCCTATTTTCCTTTATACCTAGATTGTTCACCCAGTAATGTAGGGATGTCACCTTAGTGTTAGAGTAGGGATAGATTTGAAGCTTTTCACTTATCAATCCTCGATGCAGGGACATTTAGACACATACTTCCTGATCTCTACTTCTTGAATTAATAGTTTTGTTTATGCTGTACTGTCTAAACTTGATTTTCAGATTTGGATTCATGCTAATTATTTTGTATTTATATACCCTCCTGTTAAGGTCGTCTTATGTCCAGTTGTTTTTGACTTTTGAATAAACTAACTAACCTTAAGTAGCTCTCAGTACGTTCCTATGTATCCAGTAGAGTTATTGGTTGATTGACTGTTTTCTAATGACTTTTCTACCCTTTACACTTCATGCTGTGAAAAAGAACCTTCGGAGTGTGACTCTAGAACAGGTCTAGCACTTACGAGCCCAGCCCTTTCACATCTACTTTCTCACTTGATTGGTTTCAATTCTAACAGTGGGTGGCATTGCACCTGTCATGATATTACAGATGAAGAAATATTTTGACTCAGTAGAATGATCAACGTGCTTACAGTGGTATTCAGGATCAGACGGTTGCAACCCACAAGCATAGGTGTGCCAGCGAAAATACCGGCATTCTGAAAAGCTGTTGTGCATTTGAGAGTTTCTGACCTGAGAGTTGTTGTTCCACAGCAGAGCACCAGTAGTGAAACTCTTGCACACTGCTGATTCACTAAGGCAGAGTACTATGGAGAAATAATGGTCTAACCTCCAAAGCACTTAGCAGCATCCCAAACCCATTCTAAAAACCCACTGAGCATATTTTTTCCTGTTCTCGAGCTGAACCTACTGATTCAACATACACGCTAAACTGCACTGCACTTTAGTAGTAGTATAGAGTTTTTAAATTGTCAAGGTTTAGTTAGCATACAAGATAGAGAATGTTTTTTGCCAATTCGGATGTTCGGTGCAATGACCGGAATGTTCTGGGTGGCAGGACCTTTGATTGATAGCAATGCATGGTATATGAAAAACAAGCTTGAGTGCATGCAAAGAGAACAACTTTTAATATTAGAGACTGTGTATATAGGCATAGGGCCAAGGAAAGCAGACTGTTTGAATGGTAATGCCAGCAAACGCTCGCTTGATTTCTACGAATTAGTCAATAAATGCCCTATTTCAACACAAAGCAGAGAAGGAAAACATAAAACTCCTCTGATGCACATGATATCATTACAGCTGCAGGGTAAGATGACCTTGTAGAGCCGTGTCTTTGAAGGGAGGAGGAAACATTTGCATTAGCTTTATAGTTTTAGTATGCTTCAGCAGAAGAGCTTTGTTTGCACCTTTTTCTTGCAAAGCAGGAGCCAAGAATGAATGCTCCCTCCACGATCCATAAAACACAAATAGCAATAATGGTACATAAGTGACTTAAGGTGTGGTGTAGGGGCTCAGTTAAGCACATGGGGCCTCATTTATGAGAAATGACGCATCGCTGCGTGAAAGCAGTGATGCGTCACTTCTCACTGCGCACTCCTTACGACATTCCTGATGCGTTATATTTAATGTATGACGCATCATGTCGCAAGGAGTTACAGATACGTCAGTATTTCTGACGTATCTGTAAGCGCAAAAGTGACGCATTGCTGGAGTGTGTCACAAAAGTGACGCAACTCCAGCAATGCGTCCTTTCACATGGGGAAAGCCCCATGTGAAAGGGCTTGCGTCAGTCTTACGCCTGCTGTGAGGCAGGTGCAAGATTTTGACGCAACAGCGTCCTAAAAGTGACGCAGTAAAATCTCACAGATTTCACTGCGTCACTATTACGAGGCTTTTTGCGGGGGAACACCCCTCTGCATACATTATACCTGACGCAGGTATAATGTGGCGCAGGGGTTTAAAAAGTGACGCATCTACCTAGATGCGTCACTTTTTAAATATGGCGCAACAAGGCGCATTTTTTACACCGCTGGTGCGTCACAAAAAGTGAATAAGGCCCCTGGTCCGGTTCCAGAGGGCAGATGATAAAGGGTTGAATTCCAACTGCTGTCTCTATGACAGCTTAAGGTATACATAGAAACTAAACATGGCTTCGCATAGTAAAGCTGGTTGACTGATATCATTATAGACTCAAAGGGTAAAAAATTAGGCTTCTGTGATGAAATATGATTTAGGATTTTCTGACCTTCACCTTTCTGTGCATATTATACGTTGAGCTGTTCATAATAGCAATCATGAACATTTTGACACACTTGTTAAGTAGACAAGTACTGCATAAAATAATGATAATATCATTGTAAAATACTAATCGGTGGGTGTGTGCATTGATTCAGGGTTCTACTTTATTATGACCTGCAGATAAGAGATACTCTAACAGAACTGTCTGACTCCTAATACTTGACATCTCACAGACCATAACTCGCTAGAGAAGGAGGGAGAGTTACCTGCCGGATCTCCTTCTCATACAAAAGGGCTCTTTTACCTTAGGGGCTAAGACGATCAATGGTTGTGACCACAAAAATGTTGAGGAAACATGACACTTTCCTGGGGAAAATTACTTACAAGCACTCCTGGGAAGGATCAGATTTATTTGGAAGGACATGAATTTCTGAAATATTGCACAAGCGCCCCTTCGAAACTAACTGTAAAAAACCACAGGGTTTGTGGAGGGTTATCGTGCACACACCTTATTAGAGCAGACAGGACATACCATCGCCATCAAATCCTATAATTATTTGCTGCTGTAATTGACAACTGTGCTTCTAAATGCACCGTGGACTTCCATTTATCTTCACAATGTATAAGAAATGTCAAGCCCTACTAAGCTACTGAAACTGAAGGCTGAGATTTTGGCCTACACATTATAAAAAACTACACATTAGGAAATTTCTATAGGAGCGAGTTGTTACAAGATACACCGTCATGATAGTTAGCATCCAAACATTGATTCAGACAGTACCAGACACTGCAGTTTGCTAGTAGCTCTCTTCATGTATATGCTATGCCTATCTATAAAAGAGCTCTACCCGAAAAAAACAAAAGCTGCAGTTTCCTCTAATGCACCCACACAATTTCTTTTGGCAGACGTGTTTATGAGGCTAACTTATTCTACTGTTGGATTTATTTAGACTGTGTTTGCATGGGGCATTTTTTATGATATTCTACACAGTCTTACCATTTAATTTTTCACATAACGCTTGTCACTTTGGTACATTTCCCAATGGCTTACAGAGGTTACACATTTACAATATTTGCATTTATTCGATTTGCATGGATAATAGATGTTTAGTGCAGTTTGTCAGTATCACCATTCTAAAGTTACACATTAACTATGCTACCTGTATGTGTATTTTTGTTCAGTGTATTATGATTACCAGTCCTATCTTGTTTGCACTGTAATATGCATTATGTACTGTTTTTTGCCACAAAAGGTGTTGAAATGGAAAAGTCCATAGCACAGTGATGGATGTGTGCCCCTGCCCACATGCAATGGTATCTGAATCGATGGTGCTGATTTTTGCTGTCGTGAGTGAACAAGGATCATGTGCGTGTGCCATGACATAAACTTGCCCCATTGCTGGACTGATGAGGGTGCCCAAAGCACTACCCTCATACAACTGCGGTCCATGCAGGTAATAGCGGTGGGGCCATGTAAGGGGGGATTTCGAGGGACGATGCAGAAGGAACATTAATTATTTATTTAATTTCCCTTGGCATTGTCACTCGAAATCCCCCCTTTCACGGCCCCAGAGGCCCACCGCTGTTACCTGCATGGACCGCGCCCCTGGTAGTGGTGAAAGGCTGCTGCCTTTGCCTGGAGTTAGGTAGCACGAGAGAGGTGGTGGCAGCATACTGTGTAGCAATCAGTTGAAGTGAACAGACCTTTTACCTGTCTCACTGGAAGGAGGCATACAGGCTCACTCATGTAAAGTTCTGCTGCTTTGTGTGCAACCCACCCTTGGCCTACATCAATTTAGTATGTAGCTCTGCACAGCAAGTGTGTGTTATATGCATGTGCTGGTTGTATGTGTGTCTGTGAATGGTACAATTCATTGAAGATTCTGGGTTCCATTTTGAACTAACTGGAGGAGCATGATGAGGTAGAGAAACCCCCAAACATATTTGTGGATTGCTAAATTCCTTTGAGCTGGGTGGGACCCAGGCAGTACAAAGAAGAACCAGACTCTTCAATAAACTTCAAAGTGTGCTCTTTGTTTCAGAGAAGAGAGGTCACTGTAAAGGGACCTGGGCGCATCTCAGGAAGATGATGGGGCTGATCAGAGAATCGTAAAGAGTAGGGCTAGGGGCCAGGGAGAACACTTTTTATGCACATATCACTGTGGCTGATATCCAGGCCTGTGCTGTGGGACAGTCGGATTTGCTCCTGCTATAAAAACTGCCTTCTGGAGGAAGGACAGGGCATTTCAAGAGGAAGGAGAACCCTAACATGAACTTTAAAGACCCAGACTATAAATCACACTTGGTTTCTGGAAAGACTATAAGAAGAGGAGCTCAAGGCCTCCAAATTTGGCAACTGTCAAGTAGGCAGTCAGGCTGCTTGAGGGGGAGAATCTCTTATCCAGTCAGTCTGTGGTCTCCTCCCCCCTGTGTTGGGTGTGTGCTTGTGCCTCTCGCTGGCTGCACTTCACGATGTCTGATTCTTTTGAACCGCCCCATTTATCTTCTCCAAGTTCCCTGCAAACAGTGGCAGATTGGATTTTGCTTTTTATGCCCCCGCATGCTGGTGTGTCAAGCTTGTTTGTAGTCACTGGCTACTGGACTGTTCATCCCTCAGCTGGTGAAGATTGCTGCTGATGATCTTGGTGGGTGGCTGCAGGTGGCGGTGTTCGTAGCAGCAGGTAGTTTTGAAGTAAGAGCCAATGGATGGGTCCAAGATGGCAGTGGTTTGCTGGGGTATGGAGGAGTTCTGCCTTGCCTCTGTACCTGCCTCCAGTGGTGCCCCTGGAGACTCCTGGCGATTGTGTCTGATTGGCCTGTGTTCCCTCTTGGTCAGCTGATAGAGAGGGAAATCAATTCTCAATAAAGGAAGAAAGGACCGCTCAAAATCCAGTAATTGTGCTGGGTTGTTTACAAATGCAGCTTGTCTGCTCATCAGTGTTTACTTTGCTTTTCATGCTAAGCACAGAGAATAAGTGAGTCCCCCTGAAGCCCCTTGTGAATGTGGGCAAAAGTGCCAGAATGTTTTGCATAATAGTATTCTGCCATGTTTCATTAGGGATGCCACCCCAGGGCCCTCGGGGTACACTTGGCACAGCCGCATGAGCTTTGGGTTGAAGCCCATTAGAGACATTTTTGTGCTGCAATAAATATAAAACATCACGGAAATCTAAAAGGAGAAAAGGCGCCGCCCCATCAAATCAGGAGAGAGGCCAGTAGAGTTATCAACTTTCTTCTAGAAAAGCTGGATTACTTCATGTGAAGGTGCCTGGGGCAATGTAGATGCAGGGCAAAATCAATCCTCGTTGTTGGATGACGAGAAACTTTTCAGTGGTCAAAATCCCAAGGGCATAGCTCTTCAAATACCTGCTCTGTCAGAGACAATGGTATGTGTAGCCCATGGTTCCCCTACTCAAGAAACTCCTTCAGCAATCAGCAACAGCAAACCAATCCCTCCCATAATCCAAGACATAGCTCCCCTGGTTTCATCCATAAGAGACTTTTTTGGATAGCACTTCAAGAAATAATCCTAAGACGTTCTACACCCAACCCACCTCCACCACTTAGAAATAAAAGTCTGATCAAGGAATCATCAAATTAATTTTGAATGGAAGTACTTCTGTTTTGCGACCGGATCAGAAGCCCTTTGGCCTACTAGAGCCTTGATTATCTTTATCCCCTTGAATCTGGCCTTCAAGCATTACTGACCTGCATACAGAAGTTTCTTCTTTGGACGTATCATTTAATGTGGCCCCTTTAGAGCTGCAGGAGGGACAGGACATAAATAACAAAAAAGTTGCTGTGAATAGAAATATTAATGTTAATTAAAATATTGAAGCCAATCTCCCATTCAGTCAATCAAACCAGCTTCTCTTCGCCAACGTCAGTATTTCTGCTGCTCCGAGGGACCCCATTTTGGATGTCCTACTACTTATGCAGAAACCCCTACATAGGATCTTTTAATATATGGTTCTAAATAATGATAATTCTAAGAAACAAACCACATACCAAAAAATATTTCAAAGGAGCTAAAAGCTATTAATTATTGCATGCTTTCTCCGGGGTGTCCCTTTGAGGCCAATAACGACCCTAAATTAGGCGAAAGCCATTTTGGAAATATTCCAGGGGAATGTTTAGCTCCTGACACATATATTTCAAACGATCCCTATGTTGATTTAAAAAAGAGTTTTCCACAATTTCTACAGAGGTACCATGACTCAAAGATGGGGCAACAATGAAAATAAAAGAATTACGCTGGCTCAATTTAGGAAAAAGACCTTGAATAAGAGGGAAAATGGTAATGGATCCCCGCACCCTGCATACGCGGAGCCCAGTTTTGTGGAGCAAGCTTCCATCTATGATAAGAACAACTCAGAGCATTGAATTACCGGACGTAAAAATGCGGAATTACTTTATAGAGGGCTTATGTGCACAGGGCCAACAGGGAAATCCAGGGGAAAAGGTGGAAGTCACCATTACGATTGAAGATCGTGGCCAAATCTCAAGTTTGTGCAAAGTAAAAAGCATGAATGGTCTTTTTTTTAAAACCCCACAAAAAGTTAAATAGAAAATTGAAAATATGGCCATTAAATAAAGGCAAACTTTTAGCAATTTTTATGTGTCCATTCTCTAAAAGAGATATGTCCCGATGAGCGTTGCCAATAGTAATGGGGCTGAAGTAACCCAGGAAATGTTTTAATCTAAGTTAGCTGCCTCAATAATTCAAAAATGACCACCAAGTTAGCGAACCATAACATGCAAATTTGTAAGCCCACGGAAGTGACCACAATACATCTGCGACCAGAGTACCTGAAGGAACCATTTTTTATTAAGGCATGGAGGGCTGACGGCATCTCCAGTTGAATTTTTCCACTTGGCCCGCCATGAGTTATTTGTGGATCAGAACCAAACAATAACAGTGGCAGTTTCAAATTACCTGTATGACAAAATTTGGAAAGAGACCATATCCCATCCCAAGGATACGTTTCCTGCCCCCCAATCTCAAGCCTGATCTCACTTATCGATTTCTGGTTGACCCATGCCACTAAAAGTAGTAATTTTGAACATTCACAGTTACAAGAACTAGTTAGTAGTACTGCATTAACAAAATGTGGAGCAATTTGCCACTTGTAGCTGGGTGTTAATGTGATACATTGTATCACCATTTTATGACTGTTCTTTAAAGTCTTTTGTTTATCTAAATGGGTATAGTCTCCCTAAAGTAATATTTTTTCTTGTAGAGTTAAGGATTGTGGGAGGGCACTTCAATTTGAAAATGCTGCTCTCCCTGTTTGATGATGAGCTTTCATAGTTATCAATTTAAAAAGAAATTTCAGCAGCGGTGGTTAGCAGGGGGTGGGGTAGCAAACAAATGATGGATGGAATTCTGACAATGCAAACATTCTACCCCAAGTCAAAAGATCTGGGTTAAATCCATTGTTCTTTTGCCCACTACTCCACCCCAGTTTGGACCCAGCCATATGCAATTCAGTCTTGACCCTGTGCCCCATGGGAACAGTCCAGACTGAACCGCCAGGCCAGGTCCTCCCTGGACCGGTAACAGGCATCCTGCGACCAGTTTCAGGGTATGTCACCCTTCTTCAGCCAGGCTAGCTTGAATACAGTACCACACTGAGCAAGGGGACTTAGAGAAAGCCACACAGCGGTTCTTCCTTCCAAGGAAACATAACTTAGTCAGCCTTAATGGCCAATTACCAGGGAATTGTTCTGCATGTGCTACTTTGAAACCAGGAACCTCTCAAGCCCCAATTGATCGCCAGCCCATTATTTATTTAATTTTCCCTCAAGGTTGTCTGTCGAAATACCGCCCCCCTCCCCATTCTGGCCCCACCACTCTTACCTGAACAGGCTGCCGTTGATTGATTATAGTTTTGTATCTTTAGAACCCTATAAAACTAATGACAATTTTAAAGTTACTGCTTTGGGTGCGAGGGATCACTACGTGATGGTTTCAACCGTTAATGGTCTGGGCCAAGTTAAGAAATCCTTTTTTATTAGTAGACTAGCTGTACCCAGACACGCATTGCTGTGGTTCAGTCTGGTTAAATGGAAGAGAAAGAAAAGTGTAAGCGCACGTTTCTGATATGTTTAATTTCACAATGCTTGTGGGTATACAATATGTTTTTGTCTATCCTAATATATGTAGACTATTCTCTATATTCGTCCCTTGTATTGGTTGCTCAGCAACCAAATCGATAGGGTCTGTTTGTTTTGCAAAGTGAACCAACTCCTCCCCCCTCCCTCCACCCGTTCCTGGTCTGCCATCCTGACACCAACTGTCCATCCTAATATATGTAGACTATTGTCTATATGCGTCCCTTGTATTTGTTGTGCAGCAACCAAATCAATAGGGTCTGTTCGGCCTTTCGATTAAAAACATGCACGTATTGGACATGCGCATATTCGAATCCAACGTTGTGTAAATATAGAAATGCACTAATGTTTCAAAGTGAACCAACTCCTCCCCCTCCCTCGACCCACTTCCCGGTCTGCCATCCTTACACCAACTGCCCATCCTAATATATGTAGACAATTTTCTTTATGCGTCTATTGTAGTTGTTGCGCAGCAACCCAATTAATAGGGTCTGTTCGTCCTTTAGATTAAAAACACGCTCGTATTTGACACGCGCGTATTCAAATCCAATGTTGTGTATATATAAACACGTGCTTATTCGAATTCAAAGTTGCGTAAAAATTTCAAATCAATCGGTGAAAAACTTTTGGAGATTTAGGATTTTTATCAAATGCACATTGACATTTGTATGTGTCTGTTTGTGCTTTCGTTTAAAAACACGCGTGCATTTAACACGCCCGTATTTGAATCCAACGTTGTGTATATAAAAACACTTGCGTATTCGAATGCAACGTTGTGTCCAAATTTCAAAGCAATCGGTGAAGAACTTTCGGAGATTTGAAATTTTGAACAAACGAACAGTTATATTTTTATTTATATAGATAGATAAAGTGGTGTTCAAAGAAAGGGTGAGGGTCTCAATCTCTGAAGACAACGTCAAAGCTCCCCATGAGTAGGAGACATCCGTACGAAATTAAGTGGTTTGCTCACTTAATAAAATAAGTCATGCTCATTCTAAAAGTTCTATCTAATTCCAGACAGTTACATATTCAAAATAAAGGACAGAGTTGAGTAGGGGGTTGATGTGGATTAATAAACAGAAAAAAGGTTTGTAAAGAAGATCCGTCATATGTTAGATAGAGAACTAAATGTATCTGTACTAAAGGAGCTAAAGGAGGCTAAATTAAGCTACAGTCTAATGCAGCATTGTCAAAACAGAGAATATTTTGATTCAAACAGGGCCGAAGCGAATAATGCCACCCATAAAGGCAACTCAATGGAATTTTAGCGCCTGATGAACTTTGAGATAATTGCTTCTGTGGCTCCCCTCGAAGCTCAACAGAGCGAGGCTCAAAGGGTGGATTTTAGCCTGGCCCTGCAGGTGAAACACTGAACGAGAAAAGACTTCCAACTTAGCATCACTTTTAGAACCCAGTATTGTTGTTGAAGTTATTGGTAACCTGAAAATGGATTACCTGCAGTGTTGATTAAGGACAATCCTCTTTGGTGAGCAAATTTGCTCTGCCTGTTTTGTAAATGGATGACCACTTCAGATATTGTACCCGATTCATAGTAATGGAATGAGGTAGGGGAGCAATTATTACACTGATTCACAAAAAAGGAGATCGAGCCATACCAGGAAATTTTAGGCTAAAATTATTGCTCGATTTACTTTTTAAGATCTATGCAAAATCTATTCTTTTGCATCTAGAAAATGTTTTTTTTTTCTTCAGGACTTGTTACTAGAGAACAAGGCAGCTTTAGTTCTGAATATTTGACTATGGACCACTGTATGGTCATTTGGGCAGTGGCAATGAAATCTGTGAGGGTAATAGGCAAATGGTGCTGCTGCTTCGTGAGTTCATGACCCCTATCGAGCTTCAATAGAAAGTCACTTTGGAACAAACTTCAGCCTTTAAACATTCCCCAGGGCTTTCTGACCATGACTCAACAGTTTATGATTTTTTTTACTGATTTTTATTGGTACTCATTTTAAAAGACAGGACGAAATGCATAATTTGCACAGGAGATATGTAACATCGAGTAACCAAAAGGCAGTGAATAAAAAAAATGTTGATACAAGTCGGGGGGTTAGAGGGTGCGCAAGCAAAATGGCGACACTGACGTGAGGCTCCAGCTTCCTGGAATAAAAATCCTGCATTTATCCTGGACAAAAGCTGCAAAATCGCTGAAACTTTGTCACACTACAGGTCTAACTGACCTTTCCAATTAGTGAAAAAAGCGGAGAGATTGGATGCTGCATGCCCCAGCGCCAGGATGAAAAAGAAGTGGCCACGACAACCGCCAGAGCTGTATGTGGATGCGAGGCGGCGACTGTGACAAGGCAAGACTGGGGCCTCACACTAGGTGGCTAGGCCGCGACAGCGGCAGGAAGTGTGAGACGAGCACAGACGTGCTGAGTGGAACTGACGGTGGCTGGAGGCCTGTGCCACGATAATGAGCAATGAGCAGAGGTAGGAGAGCTGACGGGAGCCAGGATTGGGGCCCAGATCGTCGCGTAAAGAAACTGTGCACTATTGTGGCGAGGCCATAGCTGCGGCAGCCGACAGTGGGACCGGAGTGGTCCTGCTGCCCCCTTGAAAAGCAAAAGAAAGAGGAAGCCCGTAAAATCGCTCTTTGGGCACTGCGCTGCGGGCGCGTGGAGCACTAGCTGGGAATAATTGCCTATTGAGGAAGCGGGACCAGGCAGAGTACCCCCTGAGGCTTGTGAGAGCAAACGGAGAGTGTTGAACTGCACGGAAACAGTGGGGAAGTCCCCCCCAAGCTGCTAACTGTGGGGAAGAGCTGGAAGCGTAAACGTGAGTCGTTCTACGTTCATGCACATACTTTGTAACACTGGTGACTGTTTAATGAATCTGATTCTCACTATGAGGCACCATTTTGGGAGAGGACAAGATAGGTCTTCAGTTTGGGGGTGAAGGACGGGGGGTGTCCAGCAGCCAGAACGAATGAGGGAGCTCTTGGGGTGGGGCAAACCTCTCCTGGGAGATATTGATCACCATAAAGTGGCGCCCACGCTGCCTTATTGGTCCCCAGGGATATTCAGTGATAGCAACATGGAGAACTAGCTGGCAGAGGGTTGCAACTACAAGCGGCAGAGGAGTGGACCCAAAGCCGTAGGCAGCGAACCTCGACAGCAGGGGGCAAGATAGAGCATACAAGGGCTTGTGCACACAGTTTCTGAGAGACTAGAGGCCGCAGTACTGAGGCACACTTGCATTCATGAGTCCGGTCTGACACCAACGGAAAGGAGAGCGGGAGACTGCTGGAGAATTAACGCGGCATATACTTGGAACAGTGAGCGGTGGGCAATACGGGGAAGCCCGACACCAAACAACTAAAAATACATTTTGAAACGGCCATGAGAGGGAACAGGCCTAAGCAAAATGACCGGGACTCAGAAAGTGCGGAGAAGACCTGCAATGGGGCTGCCTCGCAGGCAGCGGATATACACAGTGTTTTGCAAGAGATGCAGAAGGGATTTGCGACCGTGGTAGACAAAGTGGATAGCATGTCGTCAAGGATGGACGCTATAGTTCACAAACTTGATGGCCAAGAAGAACGCATCAAAGAGACAGAAAGGCGCATATCTGATAATGACAACACCACCGCCAGCCACAGGGCACAACTCATAAGAATGGATAAGCTCTTAAAAATAATTGCAGCCAAAAACAAGGACTTGGAAGCCCGCAGTAGGCGCAATAACATCCGCGTGATTGGTATTCCAGAATCGACCGACACTGGCAGGATGGAAGAGTATGTCAAAATACTGCTACTGGCGGCCATTGGTAAGGAGTCATTCTACACACAGTTCATAGTTAAATAGGCTCAGAGAACCCTCGGGCAGAGGCTGACAACTGGTAACCCCCGCAGTCCATCATCGCAAGATTGCTGAATTATAGAGACTGCGACGTGGCCCTTCGTGCAGCACGCAATAGGCAGATATGTTCTTGATATACCCAGACTTTACACCCATAGTACAGGAGGAGAGGCGCAGGTTTATAGACGTAAAGAAGAAACTGGGTGCGGCACAAATCGACTATGCGCTCCTGTACCCAGCAAGACTCAGGGTTACACATCAGGGGAAACAGCGTTTCTTTACTTATCCGCAGCAGGCGAAGGACTTCCTCTGCTCAGTGAAGTGTATGAATCGGAGCAGTGGTGGTCTGGGGTCTACGCAGCAATCCAACTCCACAGGAGCCGAAAATGATTCGCAATGAGAATATTCTAAAGGCATTATTCTACACTATAAGGTGACAATACTTAGATTGATGTGTAATAGCGAACACTGTGGCTGAAAAGAGTTGAGACATTACCAGTTGACTCATATGATCTAGTAATCATGCATTCCAGGCTCCACCCCCCCTATTGAGCCCAGACACTACAACAAAGGAGGGCTTGAGGGGTAAGGAGTATTTGCGTTGCCAACTAGATATGTCCCCCAATGGGTATTCCCCTATGGATGAACATGGCATATTATGTGCAGGGGGTATGAAACAGTTTTTGACTCAGTTGGGGATTTGGAGGGTGATGAGGATTCTGGCAAGTTTGGGTTGCTTTAATGTGTGGAGGGGAGGAGGGGTAGAAGTTGGGCTGTTTGTTATGTGAGAAAATGTGTGCAAGAGCTTTGCCCCCCGGAGGGCAGATTGATGGTGGGAGGGGGCATTGAACAGCATTAAAACTACGCTGCATTGAATGTATATGGGCTTTTACCAGATTGGGGAAGCATTGCCTGGACAACAGTAAGGATGCAGGTAATGATCGGAGAGCATGGCTGAAGCCACCTTGGGTACACTAAACATTATTACATGGAATGTAAGGGGACTGGGCGATCCCAGAAAGAGGAGGCATATACTGTCATATTTAGAAAGTCATAACGCGCATATCGCTATGTTGCAGGAGACTCATTTTGCTCGTCAAAAGACGAACACCTTCGCCAGTAAATGGGCAGAGCATAGAATCTTCTCCTCTTATTCCACATATGCGCGGGGCACAGCGATATTGATAAGGAAACAGGTGCCCTTTTGGCTGGAAGGCACCTCATGGGACTCGAAGGGCAGGTATTGTCTTGCGTGGGTCCGGCTGGGGTCAAAATCCGTCACGCTGGCATGCTGTTATGGGGCGAACACAGATGAGCCAGGGTTTTTGATACACTGTGTGCAAAGATCTTCGAGGTGGACTCTACCCATGTCATTTGGGGAGGCGACTTTAATGTTACATATTGTCCCAGTATGGACAGGTCACACCACGCATTACACCATTACACTAAGGCACAGGCGGTAATGAGAGACATCCTCTCTGCTTACCAGTTGACTGATGCCTGGCTGCATGCACACCTGAATGCATAAGAAGGCACACATTTTACGGCACAGGCGAAGTCCTGGGCTCAACTAGACTACTACTAAGTATCCAGAGGGATGGCCCCAACGATAGCTGCAGAGAAACACTTACCTAAAACCTATTCGGATCACACACCAGTGGTGCTGGGGCTCTCTTCCATTGACTTTAACACACCATGCAGCCCCTGGCAACTCAATGCCCCTATCTTACTTGACACAGTGTTCCAGGAAGAGCTGCGGGAGGAGATAAGTGACTATTTTAAGTGGAATAAAGACTCTGTGAATAGTGCTGAGATTATTTGGGAAGCATTTAAGGTAACAATAAGGGGATATTGCATAGCAAAAGGGTCAGGGGTTCTTAGGGATACACAGAATACCCTTTGGACATTAGAAACAGACCTTAAAACACTGGAAGCGGAACTTGCAAGGGACCCGATGGGCTCGACACAAGCTACATTTAGAGATAAGCTCACAGAGTACATGGAGGAAGCACAAAGGGAAGTGAGGCTTCGGGGTAAATATTGGGTGGCCCGGCAATATGGAGAAGGATATAGGCCTGGGAAGGCATTGGCGCAAAAAGTGAAACAACCCCGCTGCAACAACTATGTAAGGGAATTGGAGGATCTGGAAGGGGGGGCATGCCGCGACACAGCTAGAATACTTAACGCCTTTTTGAGTCATTACAAAAAACTTTATTCCACAACTAGAACGAGTGGATTCGATTTAGATGGCTTTCTGGGGGATGTGTCGCTGGGCTGGCTTAGTGATGTACAGAGGCCCTTTTTATGCGCGCCATTTGAATTGGACGAGGTGTGAGAAGCAATAATGGGGCTGCACTCTGGAAAGGCCACAGGGACGGATGGCATCCCGGCAGAATTCTACAAAACGTATATAGATTTGATTGCCCCTATACTTAGGGAAGTGTATGAGGATGCACTGGAGGTGGGACACCTGCCTGCTACTATGAGGGAAGCGCTTATACTATCGCTGTTGAAGCCGGGGAAGGCACCAGAGCAATGTGATTCATATAGGCCACTATCACTCCTGAATTGCGATGCTAAAATTCTGGCCAAAATGAATGCGACGCACCTGGGCTTGCTATTGGAGAATCTGATCCTACCCGATCAATCAGGCTTTGTACCCGGCAGGGCTACCTCCCATAATTTGAGGACGTTATTTGCTGTCTTAAATAATGTTTCGCCTGATCTCCCGCTGGTGGCAATTTTTTTAGATGCTACCAAAGAGTTCCACTCCATAAAATGGGACTATATTTTTGGGGTAACGTTACGCATGGGTTTCCCCCCGCTGTTCTTTTCATGGATAAAGCTGTTAAATTGCCTGCCAGTGGCAAAGGTCCTTGTAAATGGTCATACATCACAGTCTTTTAGCATTACAAGGGGAACCAGGCAAGGGTGCCCTCTCTTCCCATTACTTTTTGCCACTGCGGTGGAGCCGCTGGCGGCGACACTGCGACAGCACCACAATGATAAGGCCTTACGATGTAACCTGCACCAAATACTTGTATCATAACATGCAGACAATATCACTCTTTACATCCGGGACCCACAGCAAAACCTAAATCCGATACTTAGAGCATTCATAGTGTTTGGGCAACTTTCGGGAATCCAGATAAATTGGGGGAAATCTAGCATTTTCCCGCTGACTGCAGCCGCAAGGCGCTTCTCGCTGCATTAACCTCTGGAGTGGTGTGAGGAAGAACTAAAGTATTTGGGGATAAGAGTCACTAGAGATAAGGAGGAACTTATGAGGATGAATTATGGTTCGGTAGTAACAATATGAGAGTGAGGGAAAAGGAAGGAACACCCTCAGTCCCCCGGGTAAATCTCAGTCAAACAACAGGAAAGTGTCAAAAAAAGGGGAAATAAGCACAAAAACAGAGAAGATAATCAACCTATATGATTCACATTGGAAATCATTGGGAGTTTTCTTGGAAGCCCTCACTCACCACCCTGGGTGGTGACATGCTTCATCATCGGGCCCACCAGGAGAAGCCGAGTGCCTCCCTGGTGTGCTACAATGCCAGAATACTGCGGAGCTGTTTTTTTGTGACAGTGATGTGAAAAATTTGTGATGTTAAAATTCTCAAAGGACTGTACCATAAGAAAAAAAATGTATTCAATGGTCAGCCTGACAAGGTTAAAATGTGTGTAGGGAAATGTGCCGATCAATGTATTGGTTATTTCCACTTAAGGTGGGGTCGACATGTTTCTGTCCATTATGTGTAGATTTACTGGGCTTTCTTCAGGACCATTAGTAATGTACCTCGGCTGTGTGGGCGCGCTAAGGCCCACCCTACCAGAGGACGTGAAAGTTAAAAATGCAGTATAAAAATAAAGTGCAACGAACAAACCATAAATTTATGGAATTTCCCTCTGCATTAGAGGAACCTGTATAGTCTGGAAATAAAAAGAGACATACAAACAATAAAGACAAACACTGAGTTAGTGAGATCCCTCAGTCATGTTGTCTGAAAGACCAATCTCTGAATATAAGTGCTTAGGGCTAGTCAAAAGGTGTGACCATTGTGCCATAGATGCTATGTTTATGCTAGCAAGTGATGGTCTGAACATGCACTATTGAAAGCAAGTAATAGCCGATTGTGTATAGGGCTGTTGTAACAACACTCGTGGTTAGCGATCAATGGGCCAGACGTTGGGGGCCAGTGGGAATGTGTGTACCACATGAACTACAGACTACTACTCAACATAGAAGACAAAAGTTAATGAAGTAAGAATTTTCTCACTTGTAAATTAAAAGATCCACGCCCCATAGGTCTCGGGAGGGGGGTGGGGGCGACAATGGCACACCCTGCAGAGGGACAGAGTTGTAGAGTAAGAGTAAGCATTATAAATGAGCAAGGGTTACTTAGCTCTATGATGGTAGGAAAGAATCGGTCTTACGCCCGCAACGCCCAGCACCCGCTCAGCACCTAGCGTCTCCTGAAACCGGACCTCGTGGATGGTCCAAGTCGGGCAGAGAATCCTAAAGAGGAGTGCCGTTAGGGGTGGGGGCGTCGTCAGGTAGCGCAGGCCAAACCCAACTTTTCATCAGAATGAGCCTTGGGAAGCAAGCCTGCTCCCTCTGTATCATCATAGGTGTGTCGACCAATCACAACACTTCCTACTGAATGAGGCTTGGGAAGCAAACTGATTCTTATGCGTCTTCATCAGAACATTCTCCATTGGAAGCCTGGAGTGAAAACGAGGCTTGGAATACAAGCCAGGTGAAGTTCACAGAGGGAGAAGTGTGGCTCAATGTGGAGAAGTGTGGCTCAATGGTTAGAGCGGCAGACCCTGATGCAGAGGTGTAGTCCGGGACCAGGGTTCAATTCCCCGCCTCGGCGGGTCTTGGGCTCAAAATTCCACGAACCTGATAATTCTCGCCTCGGTGCCTATTCTAATCATAGAGTGCAACTCTGGGCAATAGCTTTCTTAATCTCCATAACGGCCCCCACAACGCTGAGGATGCCTGGCCTTAACCCTGGGGGTGCCCAGGAGTGGACGCCTCACAGGGAGGGCCAGGACGGGTTCCACAGCGGTATTCGTACAAGCGCCTTGAGACCCTTGTGGGTGAGTAGTGCGCTATACAAGTATCAATTTACAATTTACAATTTTATCCTGGGATTGTGGACAGAAATAAAGACGAGCAGGGGTGACAGTGAGGCTCTTATGAGTTGCATAATACTTTGTGGAAAAAACACTGATGGGTGCTTTATACATCACGGAGCTGGAACATAACAACGTGCTGATTCTGTCAAGATAAGAGATTGATCTAGATTGTAAAATAAGAAACTTAAGAATGGGGAAGTCATTGGTAGGCAAAAATACCAAATTAGGGACTCGAAAAAAAATTATTTCGGAAATTTTCGGGGACTCAGCAAAGGAAAATTGAGAATGTTAGAAAGAAGGTTCTAACGCTAAAGTGCTCATGGCCAAGGGATATGATCATTTAAACCAATCAGACTATTGGTAGACATTTAATAAATAGATGTCAACTAAGTGACGACTTGGAAATTCAAGCTCACAGCGAATAACCTAAAGAAACATCAGGGTTGTTAATGAAAAGGTTCTAACTCTTAAGTACAGATGACCAAGGTATTTGATCATTTAGACCAGTCAAATGTGTCCCAATCTATAAACCCAGCATTGTTCTTTTTCAAAGAGCACATTGGCAGTATTTGTTTCGGTGGTAACTTTCTAAATGATGGTCCAACCTAGGTCATTAGGTGTGTGATTTTGCTGGAGGAAATGTTCACTCATTTTAGTAGTTGATTTGCGACATCTGATGTTGCCGCGATGTTCGCAGATGCGCAACTTCACTTTGCGGGTAGTCATACCCACATATCTTTTTTGACATGGACACGTGATGAGATAGACCACATTGGTGGAATTACAATTACTGTGTGTCCTCTGTGTCCATATCCTGCCTGGTTCCAGGGAAAGTTGTTTGGAGTGTGTCGTAAGATGACACACACTACAGTTTGAGCATGGATAGTGTCCGATCCGATGATAGGGGCTAGACCCCAAGCATTTGTAATAGGTCTTTCGATTGAATTATGGTTCGGCCATAACTCGAATAGCAGACTGTGTCACGCATTGGGTGGTTCTACTGCTACCCCTCTCCATGGCGGGCCGAGCGTCCTGGATAAAAATGGTGGTACTCCCCCAGTTTTTATATCTTTTTTTAAACATCCTGTTTTATCTGGGAACACAGTTTTTTAAATCAATTAAGACGGAGCTGATACGTCTTGTCTGGGGGGGTAAGCAACCTAGATTACAATGGGAGGTAATGATGCAGCCCTACTTGCAGGGAGGGTTTGGTATACCGAGCTTCTAGCTCTATTTTATGTTTGCGCAAGCCCACTACGCTTGGTTCTGGGTGAAACAGCCGGGATATATGCCTCAAATTGCAGCGGAACATTGGCTTGTGCATCCCACGCCAATAGGAGGAGCACTATATGCACCAGTAACAAACAGACAGAGCACCCAACGCCCTCCCATGCACGATAGCAGCATGGCAAAGCGTAAGACATATGCTGGATGTTTCCATGTTATATTCGCCCTTGATACCTCTTACTTACCACCCTGCTATGCCGTTATTACAGGAGTTTTTTTTTTTAAATTTCAACAGCGGACCCACATCTGTACCTGGGAGGGACCTGTATCATGAAGGCCAATTCCACAATATCGACCACATGTTCCAAAATGCTCAGAAGACACACTAGATGTCTTTGTGTATATTAGACTGCGGCAGGGGATACGATCACTTACTTCTGAGTTCCCGGTGGAATCACAAGCGCTTGCCACACTACAACTCATACTAGGGAGAAATAAGGCTAAAAGGCTGGTTTCACTGCTATACAATATGGTGCATACACAGAAGGCATTACCACCCACATTTTTACGCACATAATTGGACAAGGCACTAGGACAAACCCTGACAGACGAGCAATGGGAGGGGTGTTGTCTGCAAACTGAACGAGTATCGGCCAGCAGCAGACTCCGGATAATACATTATAAATTCTTACAAAGGATATACTATACACCAGCCAAGATGTATAAATTCAAGTTGAGAAATGATGATAGATGTGATAGATGTCATGCAGCAGGGGCTGATTTTCTACACCTAGCATAGGGTTGCCCTGAGGTGAAAGAATACTGGGATCAAGTGTTTCAGGCTTTGCGAATAATGATAGATACACCTGTAGAGGCTACGCCATTGATGGCACTACTGGGATATGTCAAGCCCCTACGAGCTGAACACATGAAGTTTGCTGCGCGGGTGCTCCTAATGGCCAAAAGGAGGGTGGTTTGCCGATGGGGCAGGGGTCGGGCACCTAAGTTCAAGGAGTGTATTGCTGACCTGATAATATGCCAGGAGTGACTTAGAACCTATGCAGAATTACTACCCATACCCTCCAGCCCAGTGATATATGGGCTCCATTGCAGTGCTACTTGATTGCTCATCCGAGAGACGAGAACTAATGGGATGCAGAGTATTGTGGTATGGAGTGAAACAAGAGTGTGCTCCTAGAAACAAGACAGGAAGAAGGAGAAGGATTGCGATAATAAGTATGCCAAACGATGCCGAATGTAGTAGGAGAGGACAAAATGCCTCAGACATGTATGTATATAGTTGGTCAGACACACTTAGATGTATGAGAAGTAATATGGAAAAATAGTGAAAAGATGCAGTGACGGGATGTCCAGTTGCCCTGATGTATGCGCAGTTATCACTATCGTGTTGTACCACCGATGTAATTGCTAGAGAAGTCAAGAAATGTATGTACTGTTGCAATGGACCTGTTACCCTGAAAAACAATAAACAGAAGTTTTAAAAAAAATATGTTGATACAAGAACAGATTATAGCGGGCTTGGCCATCACAGAACTTACTTAAATACACACACTAGATACGGACCAAGGGGAGGAAGAACCCCAACACTGTCTGGCCTCTATGTTGTAGTTTGTGGTTGGGACTCGTCTTTCCCCCCTATTTTCAACCCATAGTGTCTCATCCAGGGGCTCCAGATCTTATTAAGTTTCCTCTGGCACTCTCTCACATTATATGTCACCTTTTCCGTGACCATGTAGAGGCCTATGCTTGCCCTCCACTCGATGATTATATGGAGGTTTGGAGCATCCCAGTGTCTGACTATATCCCTTTTGACGAACACCAGCCTCAGGTTACATAAAAGGAGCTTTATAAGGTGGCATTCCCAATGTGTATATAAGTGCCTCTCTCTGTCTTGCATCGTAAGCAAGTCAGTGTCTCAGCCCTCCCCATAGCATGTAAGTGTGCACTATTGAAGTAAACACTATGTAAGATCTTGAATTGAATCAGTCGCAATCGTAGTTGATAGCCACCACTCTGGGGTGCCTCAATGCTGCTTCTTAGTCAAAGTCTTCTAGCATGCCATTTGTGGCATCCCATTTGGCTCCAAGAGCTGTCAACCTATCAGGGATAATGTTTCTTAAGGTTTCATATGTCCACGAGATGGCTTTTTCAGATATTTCCCCCTGCAGTAGCCTTCCCTGTAGGGACGCAAACTCAGAGACGTCAGAGGTGTTTAACTTCTCTGCCCTCCATGAGTGTTTTAGCTGTACATATTTATATCTTTGGGTATCACTCAGCTGGTATTAATGTTGAAGTGAGCTAAATGAAATCAGGGGGCCCTCCTCTAGGAGGTTCCCCAACCTGGATATCCCTATCATGTTCCAGAGTCCGAAGCCCTGAAGCCTACTGATTTCTGTCTGTCTCGTCCCCTCTCATACTGGGGCTTCCCTTCTGCATCTCTCTTCCCATTGCATTTGTTGTTTTGTGCCTTTCCAGGTCTCTATCGTTCTCTGGGTTGTGGGATTCTCTAGCCCCCTGTAGATGTAGTGGAGATAGGTATGTGTTCGAAATTGGAGTCTTTCTAGAGCATATGTGGGGTGGTCTCCCGGCATGTATCCCATTCATTAATCACAACTAGGTGTGCCGCCCTGTAGTATGATTGTATATCTGGGAGAGCAATCTTTCCATTTTATTGGTTGCGTTGGAGCGTCTGAAGTGGTACTCTCGGATGACCACCATCCCACAAGAGTGTGCGTAATTTCTCATCGATCGTTTTAAAGATCACCTCTGGCAATTTATTGTACATGTTTTGTATGATGTAGAGCAGTTCCGGGAGTTTCAATATTTTTGTGCATGGCGGCTCTACCCAACAACGTTAAGATCAGTCTTCCCCACCTTTCTACGTCTTCATGGAATTCTGCTAGAACCCACCTGATGTTGTGGTTAAGATGCGCTTTATTATTGGTGGTTATGTACAGATCTAGGTATCGGAACCCCTCTTTTACTACACAAAGTTGCCCAGGGAGATCTTGTGTATCCAGGATCCCTCCCACTGAGTAAAGGCTAGATTCATCCCAATTTATGTTGTATCCTGCATGCCTACCGTATTCTTTAAATGTCTGAAGTCTCACAGGAAATGTCATATTTGGGTCAGTAATGTACAGGAAAATATCATCGGGATTGAGGGAGATCCATTTGTCCCTCAGCAGCCTCAGGTCCTCTCCGAAGCCCCTAATGTCCGGCTGTGTTTGGACCAAATATACCAGTGGTTCCAGTACTAGAGAAAACTGTAGGGGGGAAACGGGCAGCCTTGCCTGGCTCCCCTAGATGCGGGGAAGTCCATCGGCATTACTCTGTTAACCCGCATCTGGGCCTTAGTGTTGGTGTACAACAACTCCACCCAAGCCATGAAGATGGGACCGAATCCGAACCGCAGCAAGGCTTGTCGCATAAATGGCCAATGTATGGCGTCAAATGCCTTCTCGGCATCCAACGAAAAAAGACGTGCTGGTGGGTATATATTTTTCACCATTTCTATCCAGTTAGCCTTTCAGCGGAGATTACATCTCGTAGCTCATCTTAGCATAAAACCAGATTGGACACTATGAATGAGGGATGTGATCACCGACAGGATGTGTGTGGTCAGAATAGTGGGCAAGATGGTTGTTTCTACATTTAAAAGCCAGATAGGTCTGTAGGACTCGCAGTGCATGGCAGGCTTCCCTGGTTTGAGTATCACCACAACTTTTGCATCACAGAGGTCAGGTGGGAGAATCCCCTCCGTCTGTAGCGCAAGGTACATTTTGAGAAAGTAAGGACCCAACAGGCCTGTATTTATTTTCAAGAATTTGGCCGGCAGACCATTAGGACCTGGGTTTTCCCGAATTTCTGCTTGTCAATGACATCTATAACCTCTGCCAGAGTAAGGTCAGTTACGACGGGCAATCGGTCATCCCCAGAAAGAATGGGGATGTCGATTGCACATAGATAGCTGCTGATTTGGGGATTTTCCATTAGTTTTCTAGCCTTACAGAAGTCAACATATTAACGTACAAAGTCCTCTGCTATGTTTTTAGCTTTCATGTGCGTAAACCCATTTTTATTTACGAAACTACCCATCTTATTTCCTTCTCTTTCCCACCCAGCTGCGCTAGCAGCCTACTGGCTCTATCTCCCATCTCATAAAGATGGTGGTGTGTTGCCAGAATCTGGTACTCCCTGCAAGTGACTGTAATCTGTTGAAGACAAGTACCAGTGGGTGAACAGCCTAACCAAGGTGCCCTTCCAGGTCTAAAAGCCTATTTTCCAAAACCTTAATCTTGCACGTTTCTTTCCTTTTCATGTGGGCTATAATATTTTGTGCCCTATCCCAAAGTACCATCTTGTCTACTTCGAACAAGGTGACCGCTGAGGACACCAAAAGGGTGAGTGGTCCGACAACCCCCTTGCCAGCTATTTTGCCCTGTCCACCTTCTCTACCTCTCCTGCTGGTCAGAAGAGGTATTCAAGCCTCGAAAATACCTTGTGTGCCCTGAAAAAAAGGAGTATGCACAATCAGTGGGGTGGTGTCGGTACTAAAGGTCGGTCAGCCCTAGGGTGTGCCAAAACTCACCCAGCATTGTAGTCCCATATGTTCCCAGACTTGTGCATGTACTGTATGTGGGTCTACCATGTGATTGCAGTCTCCCCCCCCTCTATGTGTGTCCAGGGTCCGGACACAGGAGTATCCCAGCAACCTTATCTAGTTTGTGTAACCAGGGGGGTGCGTAGACACTAATCAACGCGAGGTCTCTACGAACCCATGTACCCTGTACTCCGAAATATATACCATTATGATACTGATGTAAATAATTAATTTACTCTCTTAATTTCTATGCAGGTAAGTACTTAATCAATAATAACTCAATCGGAAAGAAGGAAAACAGAGTCCGTGGTGTAAGAGTTTCTAAGGGTTTTATTCCTCATAAAGGAATCAGGATATCATGTTCTGACCACCACACAGGATGTCAGAAGGGATAGGTGAGCGCGCCGTCGTTTATTGACAATACATAGCTTATATACTTGATTTACATCATAATGTTCAATGTAAGAGGCGTAACAGCTGAGAGAAGACAAGATAACAGTATACACGTGGTGCTAGTACATCATCAAGAGGCGTAAACTAGGCGTGTGTGCTAGAAACGTCACTGATAGGTGACGCAAGTGGGTGGCACCAAGGGGTGGTGCTAACAGAATGTTGCAATGTCAGCGGAAATCGGAAGCTTGGATGCGCGCGCAGCTGCATGACGTGTAACTGGAGGGGTGCAGGGGACTTGACATTTACACTGACGGAAAGAGACAGAAGTCTGGCATGTCAGATCAACTTGTGCTTCTATCATATCCGATATCTGATGTTTAGGAACTAAGCTATCTGGGCAGAAAGGTCTCTAGAGCAGAAGCTATTCTATACTTGCTGTGAATGCGTGTATAAGCGCCTGAGTGTCTGTATGAGAAGCGTGGGGGCATGGGGCCTTCCATGGAAGCATGGCAACAGAGGCTATGAATTACTTGCATAAAGACAGGTCGGCCCTTTAGCCCTGTAGCTGAGGAAGGATGTTTACTGAAGCTAGCAGGCCGGAATGTATCTTCGGGGAGGAAAACAGATAACTCGAAGGTTATAGTCAATCTTGGCAGGCAGCAGGCTGAGCTGAGCACGGAGGGCCGCGCTAGAAGTAAGTCAGAGTTCACGGGTACGGGGGCTGCTTGGGCAGAGGCCCTCGCAGTCAGAAGCCAGAAAAGAGGCTCGGTGGCAGAGATTCAGGGCCTACTTTCAGCCAGGCTGAAAAACGTAGGAGTACACTTCAAAAAGACGTTGGCATAGCATACTTAGGAACGGACCATCAAACCCATTCATGGTGGGTCTGAAAGAGGACAAGTTAACGTTGGACGCAAATGTATTTGCGTCTTCATAGCTGGTACAGGAGGGAAGTTACATGCACTTTTAACTCGTACATGGAGTCGGTGGGGTACTCGCTAGGGAACACAACATGACCATAAAATTTATATTACCTCATTCCCTCCTTGTTCCCTACGGACCCTTCATGATATATCGATCCTCATAAATCGATCGGTTTGTTCTTGTAACATTATATGTTCGTCTTTCTTTCTTTGACTGTTTGAGAGGCAACTGGAATGCTCAATGCAGGATGTGGCACACAGTCCACATATCGCTGGCCCACACTGCAGGCACAGGCAACAACTGAATACTATAACAAGGCCAATGCCTAGGAACGATAAGATCTTCCATCCCCAAGCTGTCAACGTAGTCCAGAACCAACCGGACCAAGTCCAGGTGCCTGGATTCTGATGTATCTGATTTGCAATTTTATGTAAACGGGTGATAGCTTGATAGACAGATGGTGCGTTTTGTGGAATGAAAACACAGCAACTTGACCCGATGACCTTACAAGCTCCACCTCTATCTGCCAAGATGACGTCAATCACAAGACGATTTTGAAGGACAACAGTCCGTATAGCAGACTGCTCCTCTGTTAAGTTACCTAGAGCGGAGGCAGTTTCGTTCACTACTGCTTCGAGTGTTCTCGTTAATCTGCGTATTAATTTACTGTTTTGGACAGGTCCTAGGAAGAAAAAGAATCCTTTATTGAAATCAGTGTACTGTTCCCATGCCGTTTCTGTGTAGTCGACAAGGGGAATATCTCTTTTGGGTCTATTCGGTGCTAGATTCGTATTTCTATGGTAATCAGGAGGAGCTAGGAAAACAGGTGGCAGAAGGAAGGCAATGTAACAGGTACCATCCCAATCTGGAGGCAAACGTATGTATGCGGTATGACCACAAACAAAGTAGGAATGACTGATAGCTTTAAAGGACGATTTACCATGGTCACTGAACTCGACCACAGTAGTGCATTTACTATGACCTACGTGTACTGAACCTTTCTTGCTAACACATAATTCACCTGTGACTGGTAGTACTAACATATGGGGCAGAACTGGAGCAGTTTCAGATTCAACAGTGAGGATCATAAGGCTGATTGTGTAATTACCTAATCCATATACTTCATTTTCTAGATCAGTTCCTATTCGAGTGGGAAGTCCTTCTTGATCAGGATAACAGACGTTGAGCAGGACTAAGTTCAAGTTTCCCCAAACCCAGCCCCCATCGAAAACAGCAATATCAGGATCTAAAGAATTAATTATTTTAAACCATGCTCCACAGGAGCCATTGTGAGTGAATGGGTACGGAAAGAGAGGCAGAGCTCCCTTGTAATTCTGGTAGGGAGGGAGTCGGCCACATATCCAACAGTCTGTAGCATTATTTGTCTGATGGGAATGGTGTAACATACTAATGAATGTATTGTTGCGCAGCGCAAGTCTGTAAGAGAGTTCATGTGCAGGAAGTTCACTAAAAGTGTGTTCAGCAGAGACATTGTAAGCAGATTGTTCACGCCTGAAAATAGGCCAGTACATAGGAAGCAGAATGCTGGCAATAATAATTAGAATACTCAGAATAAACATGATTATTAGTGTCACTATGCAGTGACTACGAAGTGATTTGCAATATGTTCTTCTCTTTTCCTCTCTCTCTCTAACTCGATCTAGGGGATACATGTCAGAAACTATTTAACCGATTCACCTAAGGGAGGACTTAAACAATTAAACTGTCTGACTTGCTAGATCGAAGCTTCATTCGGTAAAGTTCTTGAGGAGTCTTTTCTCTTTTAGGCACAGTAACGTCTTGTGCTTCAACACAGTCTTTGGTGGGGGTGGACGAGTCAGAGTCCTGTTTCAGTCCGTTTTTTAGTTCATTGCATAGTTTGATGTGACTCGTGTGGACCCACCCCTTTCTCCCCTCGATTTTCACGGCGGTCCTAGTGGTAAGCAGAACGGTCTTTGGAGACTTCCAGCGGGGCTCCAGCGGACTTTTCCGGTCGAAATTCCGGACGACTACCAGGTCACCTGGGCGGACCTCATGCGCCTTTACATCGGTGTTGTCAGGGAAGGCTGCGGCAACCTGTGAACGACATGATTGGAGTGCAGACATCAAGGAGGCAAGGTAATCTGTCAACATGTTACAATCAATATCAGTGATCTTTTTCGGAACGGGCGTCCCCCACATATTCGGCGGTCTGCCAAAGACCACTTCGTACGGGGATAGCCCTGATCTCGAGTGGGCGACCATCCTCATGTAGAATAGTGCCACGGGCAGGGCGACTATCCAGTCGACCCCTTTTTCCTGACAGATCTTGGCAAGACGGATTTTTAGTGTCTGATTATGCCTTTCTACAAGGCCAGCTGCTTCGGGATGTCGGACACAGTGGAACCTCCACTGATATCCTAGCAAGAGGGAAACTTGTCTCATCAGCTCGGACGAGAACGGCTGTCCGTTGTCTGAATACACGACACGGGGCAAACCGTACCGTGGGAAGAATTCACGAACCAACTGTCTGGCAGTGGTCGGAGCAGTGTAGTCTGGGACTGGGTATGCTTCGGTCCAGCGGGACAGAGCACAAACAATTACAAGGACATACTTAAATCCTCTACAGCTATTCATCTGGATATAATCCATCTGGAGGACTTCAAAAGGGTGATCGGGAGGATGAAATCCACCTTGCTCAACAGGGACGCTTTTACCTGGATTGAACTGACAACAGATCATGCAAGTACGCACTTTCTGTTTTGCTGCTGCTCGTAAGTGTTTGTTGTACCAGAGATTCTGTAAACTGTCTAACATGGCTTTCTCTCCAAGATGGGCAGGACTATGTGCTGTATTTATCATGACTTGAACCATTGAGTCGGGGAGAAACCATATAGATTTTCCCTTCGTCACCCAACCTTGATCTGTCTGAATCCCTCCTAGTTCAGTCCATTTCTTTATCTCCTCTGGAGTAGCATGTGTCTGGATATCAATTACATCTAGGGTGGGATCTCTAACTGCCATACACTGGGTCTGGACTATTGTCTTTGTCACATCAGTAGTCTGGGTGTAAGTCAATGCTGTATGTTTTGCTGTCTGGTCTGCCAGGTCGTTACCCTGGGAAACAGAATCTGTGACTTTAGTATGTGCCTTACACTTCATGACTGATATGCCCGAGGGCAAATGTATTGCTTCTAACAGTGCTTGAATGAGGGGGCCATGTTGTATCTTGGCCCCATGGGAAGTCAGGAAACCTCGTTCTTGCCAGAGGACTCCGAAGTCGTGTACAACTCCGAAGGCATAGCGGGAATCTGTGTATATGTTAACATTTCTGTTCTTGGCTAGAATACAGGCTCGAGTCAGAGCGATGAGCTCTGCTGCTTGAGCAGACAGGGTGTCAATACGATGTGTTTCTTTAATTTCAGTTTCAGTGGTCACGGCGTACGCGGCCACTAATTCTCCTGTACTTGTTCTCATGCATGAACCGTCCACATAAAGTGTCAGGTCTGGATTTGTCAATGGGACATCTGTTAAGTCTCGTCTAGGCTTAGTTACTGCATTAATTATTTCTATACAATCATGCGGAGCTGGATCTGTCATAACTGTAGGTAACAGTGTTGCGGGGTTCAGGATGCTGCAACGTCTGATTTCTATGTGTGGCTGGAATAGTGTTAATTCATAACCTGTCAGTCGTGCTATAGTTAAGTGTTGAGTCTGGGTTCTGTTTAACAAAACCTCTACAGAATGTGGTACTTGAACTGTTAACTGATGACCTAAAACAATTGAATCACTTTGTCTTATTGCTAACGCTGTTGCTGCTACTGACTTTAAGCACGCAGGGAGTGCTTGAGCTACTGAATCCAATGTACTAGAAAAATAAGCACAAGGCTTATGTGAACCTGCTTGGTCTTGAGTGAGGACAGACAACGCTGTGCCATCACGTTCTGTAACAAAAAGTGTAAACGGTTTGCTGTAACATGGTGTCGCTAAAACTGGTGCTTGGCATAAAACTTTCTTTAATTCTTCAAAAGCTTGTGTGTGTTCCTGAGTCCAAGGGAGGACAGTCGAAGTCGCTGCCTCCTGTGTCGTTAACTGGATGAGTGGTTTAGCTAGAAATGCATACTGGGGAATCCATTGTCTGCAGTACGAGGTGAGGCCTATGAAGGCCCGCACTTCCTTTTGTGTCTTGGGTTGCGGCATGTTCACAATTAACTGAATGCGATCGGGAGTGAGCTGTCTCCCCACTTTGGACAGCAAGTGACCCAAGTACACAACTTGCTGAACACAGAATTGTAGCTTCGAAGGAGACACCTTGTGTCCCTTGTCGGCCAGGAAATGTAAAACTGTCAGTGATGCTTTTTCACATTCGGGCTCACTTCGTGCGGTGATCAGCAGATCATCGACGTATTGTAGTAAAGCGGTGTTAACTGGCATTTGAATACAATCTAGTTGTCTTTTCAGTGCTTGACTATAGATGCTGGGGCTTTCTGTGAATCCTTGAGGTGCGCGCGAAAATTTGAAACTGCGTCCATTTAAACAGAATCCGAAGAGATATTGGCTCTCTGGATCAATAGGCACGCTGAAGAAGGCGTTCTTGAGATCAATTACAGTAAAGAACGTTGCTTCTGAATCAATAGCAGTCAAGAGAGATGATATATCGGGGACCACAGGATACTGTGGGATAATGCATTTATTCAATTCTCGAAGATCAATCACCAGCCGATATACTGGCGGTGCATTGGGATCAGTACGTTTAAGAATCGGAATGATGGGTGAGTTACAGATATTGGAGTCGGTCTCGACGACCACTCCTTGGGCAATGAGCTCTTCAATGATTTTCAGTAAAGCCGCTACAGCATCGGGTGGTAACTTGTATTGTCTGATTCTGGGTAATACAACACCTGCCTTGAGGGTAACGCGGTATGGTGTAATGTGCATACATCCTACATCAGTTGGGCCTTTTGCCCACAAGTAATCAGGTACATTTTTCAATCTGACGTCAAACTCACGAAGGACGTAATGACCCTTGAAATCCCGCAGAAAGAGTCTAACTCCCTCCGGGGAGCAGCATATTATAGCCCCTAGAGCCTTCAGTGTTTTAATTCCTAACAGATTTTCCGGACATGATTTTGTTAGTAACAGGTCTGTAACGCGTGATAATGGACCCACAGCCAGGGGAACTGGTTCTGAGACTTCATTTACAATAGGTTGTCCTGAAAAACCAAGGGAAACATTTTGTGAGCCTGAGAGGGGTGCCCCTGGAACTTCGTCATGACTTATTGTAGTGCGACTTGCCCCTGTGTCAATTAAAAACTTTCTATCTTTCCCCAATACTTGACTGTGTACATAAGGACCTTCTTGATCTACAGGAATCTCGATAAGAGGCAAGCCACCTTCCCTCTCTAGGCTGTTTCATGTATATCGGGAATATTCGGGGTAAGCAGACTGGGCATACTGGTACATCTGTTGTGAGACTTGCTGAGTTGCAGCAATGGGCTGTGGCTGTGGTACTGCTACGGTCTGTGCTGTCTGTGCGGATGCATGCATGGGCTGTGTATTCTGTGTAGACTGATGCTGGTTATGGTCTTGTCTAGGCGGATGCGGTCTCTCTTTAGTTTTACCTGTCGCTATGTTATGTTTCAGAACTGCACATTCGTGTACGTAGTGACCTGGCTGCTTGCAATAATTACATGTCCCTTTAACAGGAGCTGCGGCGTGACTTGTCTGGGTCGTACCTTTCCTGTGACTGTCGGATGGGACCGTCTGGGCTACTAACATTTTCATTTTCGTGTCTTTCATACGTTTCTGTTCCTGATCTTGTTCTTCCCTAATTCTATTCTGGTGATATTGTAACATTTGTAACATCTGGGATGGCGTATTTGCTTGCCATGTACTCTCGACTTTATACACTCTATTTTTAACTAACGGTAGGGAATTCTCGACTAACTTTGATACAAAAAGATGTGGGTACGACTCGCTACTTGGCTGGAGGCCACTATTGATAATAAAACATTTCTCGAATCTTGAATAAAAGTCGCTAGTATCTTCATCATGTTTCTGTTTACAGGACGAGATTGCATCCCAATCCTCCTTTCTAGTTGTCAATAATCTGGGCAGGACCTGTACTATTAAACCTGGTAATGCTTTAGTTTTGTCCCCAAGGCCTAACCCTGGAACCCGTTTCTTTTCTTCATCCTCTATTTCTGCCCAGGCAATCTTTGCGTCTCCCACCTCCCAGTCCTTTTCCTTTAATTTCTCGAATATACCCGTAGGCAATAATACTTTCAACATTTTCATGATATCATCATATGTGTAGTCCCCCATCAGTAACATGTCTTTGAGCTCTCTATGAAAACCTGCAGGGTCTTTATCATGGCACGGTACTAATTTCTTCATTTCTAACAGTTCTAATTTAGTTAGAGGCGTGTGTACATACACGCGTTTCAAAATTTTATCCTCACCCATAACAGGGTGCACTTCTCGCAAGGGGTTCTGACTTTCAATACCACCCCCGCACTGCATATGGTACATTTTCCTTTCTGGAGGTGGGGCGGGAACATATTCAGGACTTACAAAGGTGTCATATCTGCGTCGTTGTTCTAGAATTATTTGAACTAATTTAGTGCTTAGGCCTCTCCATCTATCCATCAGTAGTGCTTCTAGTGTCTCATGTAAGGGACCTGGATCGGAATAATGTTTTCTGTACTTAATGAGAAGGTGCTGAATCATATATATACCTGCTAATTTCTGTTCGTCGGGGGAGAGGTTCAGAAATGTCTGTGCTACGGTGTCATCATTATATATGTCTGCATTTTCGGCCCATGATACCGCTGATCGGGCTAATTCTTGTTCATCCATAGAATTGAGTACATGGTACCCAACTCGATCTCGAAGCCGTTTATCAGTTTCCTGGAACTGATGTTCAGCAGAATTCGGATTCGTTAAGGCAGAGAAGAAAACTCTCTTGCTTTCTGGACGGATACCCTTCCTAAGATAAGTTCCCTTACCTACATATGCTATAGTGCTTGTAGTCGGTTCTAGTTCTTCAGATTCTTCTTCCTCCTCGGAGGGAGCCTTTTCTTTCTCTTTCTCGTGTACTGCTATCACTACTTTCTTAATCTTTTTATACATGGCCTCTATGCAATTTTGTCTGTCATGTTTTCCATCGGCTATATTTTGACCCCACTTGTTCAATGCATCCAATTCACTCTGCTCTGTTCCGGGCCTGTCTCGTTCTCTTATTAGACAATTTATGAAAAATCGTAGTATCAGTGCTTGCATGGTAACTTTCTGTTTCTCCAGGGCATCCTTAATACTGTCGGGGTCCTTTCCCGTTTGAACGAACTCATATATTCTATCTAGGTGCTCCTTCATTCCTGCATAACATAACAAACTATCAGTAGCAGATCTTAACCGTAAAGACGCTAATATCATTAAGTCGTCCTGTCCAGGTTCTGGATCATATCTACAAACTGACATATTTTCTTTTAGTGCATCAAGACGGGATGAATTAGAAGAACGGGGGGATCTGTGCGTAAAAGGACTCTGCATACCTCTGAGATTTAATCTGTGAGTCGGTGGCGGGGTCTGGAGACCCGCGGTCGCACCTCCTGAAGCGGAAACTTGGGCATTATCTCTGTGTGTAGTCAGTATCTGAATTTGTCTTTTAGTAGGATCTGATTGAAGTGGTTTCGGCAGATCAGTTTTAGGTGAGGGAAGTGGCGGAGCTGGCGGAACGGGACTAGTCTTTTTCGGTGTCGGCTGAGAGTGATCTTGGGGGGCAGTACCACCCCCGGCCCTGTCAGTAGGCAGGGCACGAACAGGCAGATTGGTGTAAGCTGGCGCTACATCTTCGAGATATGAATTTAGGAATATGTCTTTAGTAGTCTTATGCATTACTTTAGTTGGAACTAATGGTGACGGCAAATTTTTCGGTATTTCTGAAATGGCGTCAGGGGTACCATCGGCCAAAAGATACATGTTGTTCACTTTGCCATTTAGGATACGATCTATTTGTTCTACTTTTACTCGAATTCCCTCAGTAACTAATTCGTTTTCTTGGGCCTTTTCTGATTCTTTAAGCCTGTCTTCTCTACGGAGTGCTCTATCAGCACGCTTACGTGATTCCTTACGCCAAAATTCTATGGCGTCTTTCTGAGATTGTCTAGCTTTCTTTTTCCGTAATATTTCTTCTACCTTTATGATGCACTCGGCATCCCATGTTCCGTTAACTGGCCATCGGTATCTTTCCTCTAGGTGCTTGGTATAATCTGTCCATAACTCTAGATACAAGATGGCGTCTATGCCATGCTTATTATACATGAAATTACCTGGAGTGTCCCTAGGGGGGATTGGAATCTCTTCCTCTAACATCCCTTTCCTAGTTCCTATCTGCTTTAATTTGTTAAAAAACGGCATTGTGCCTACTTGATACTGAAATGCTTGATCCTTAATACTTAATTTCGCCTGTAACTATTTAAACAAAAAAAAACACAATAATACACAAGAACAATCACATTCATACCACGACATTAATCACATGAAACATTTAAAGACATAGCTAACTTCCCCCTACTCTGAATGTACCGCTCAACGATACAGATACACTGCTGTAACAGTGCAGAAATTCGGAATACTTTATATACTGCTAAACAGTACAGATACACTGCCTAAAAACAGTGCAGACCGGACTTGCGTACCCAAACCCGTCTAGATACGACCCAGCAATGGTACTCACCGGGAAGCACGGAAAACAGAAGGCCTCGGAAAACTCGACTGGACTCGACTCGGAACTTCGGAAAACTTCGGAAAACTTCGGAAAACTTCGGAAAACTTCGGAAAACTGGTGGGCCTCTTCACACCTCGGACCTTGCTTCCTTCGGCTGGGCTCTGGTCGGGATCCTCCGCACTCCTCACCGCCTCGTCTGGGCACTGATCGCAGTCTTCGTCACCTCCGTGTGTCAGAGGGGGATGCAGGAAATCCTGCCAGTACACGTGTTGTCCGTCTAACTGATGGCAGGGGACACGGATTGCAACGCACCTTCCGGCGCGTGAGGTGGGGGAGGGGTCCCTATTCGGGCGCCAAAATGATGTAAATAATTAATTTACTCTCTTAATTTCTATGCAGGTAAGTACTTAATCAATAATAACTCAATCGGAAAGAAGGAAAACAGAGTCCGTGGTGTAAGAGTTTCTAAGGGTTTTATTCCTCATAAAGGAATCAGGATATCATGTTCTGACCACCACACAGGATGTCAGAAGGGATAGGTGAGCGCGCCGTCGTTTATTGACAATACATAGCTTATATACTTGATTTACATCATAATGTTCAATGTAAGAGGCGTAACAGCTGAGAGAAGACAAGATAACAGTATACACGTGGTGCTAGTACATCATCAAGAGGCGTAAACTAGGCGTGTGTGCTAGAAACGTCACTGATAGGTGACGCAAGTGGGTGGCACCAAGGGGTGGTGCTAACAGAATGTTGCAATGTCAGCGGAAATCGGAAGCTTGGATGCGCGCGCAGCTGCATGACGTGTAACTGGAGGGGTGCAGGGGACTTGACATTTACACTGACGGAAAGAGACAGAAGTCTGGCATGTCAGATCAACTTGTGCTTCTATCATATCCGATATCTGATGTTTAGGAACTAAGCTATCTGGGCAGAAAGGTCTCTAGAGCAGAAGCTATTCTATACTTGCTGTGAATGCGTGTATAAGCGCCTGAGTGTCTGTATGAGAAGCGTGGGGGCATGGGGCCTTCCATGGAAGCATGGCAACAGAGGCTATGAATTACTTGCATAAAGACAGGTCGGCCCTTTAGCCCTGTAGCTGAGGAAGGATGTTTACTGAAGCTAGCAGGCCGGAATGTATCTTCGGGGAGGAAAACAGATAACTCGAAGGTTATAGTCAATCTTGGCAGGCAGCAGGCTGAGCTGAGCACGGAGGGCCGCGCTAGAAGTAAGTCAGAGTTCACGGGTACGGGGGCTGCTTGGGCAGAGGCCCTCGCAGTCAGAAGCCAGAAAAGAGGCTCGGTGGCAGAGATTCAGGGCCTACTTTCAGCCAGGCTGAAAAACGTAGGAGTACACTTCAAAAAGACGTTGGCATAGCATACTTAGGAACGGACCATCAAACCCATTCATGGTGGGTCTGAAAGAGGACAAGTTAACGTTGGACGCAAATGTATTTGCGTCTTCATAGCTGGTACAGGAGGGAAGTTACATGCACTTTTAACTCGTACATGGAGTCGGTGGGGTACTCGCTAGGGAACACAACATGACCATAAAATTTATATTACCTCAATACACCCATGTTTTATTAGTGTGAAATGGTGTTGTTCTTTTGATTAGTTTAGTTCCTCCACTGGTCCCGGATGAAAATCCTGCAAGGGCTAGTTTGCTGCATGTACCGTCCCTTAAAAGGCACCTTTTGTACCTCTATGGTGTTTTTCTTGTAGGAGGATTATGTTGGGTTTGAGTCTTCTAAAATATCAAGAGGTTATAGTATCTCCGTGCGCTCACAAAGTTTTTTACATTCAATTAGTTCAAGCGCGTTTCCTTGTCGCACTCTGCCAAGAAGTGCCTTAAGTTGAGAGAACAAAATGTGATGTAGAAATCACTGCCAGGCGCGCAATTTTACATGAAACCGAGCGGTTTCTTCCAAGGCTTCAAATCAAACTTCCATGACAAATTTATTTGAATGCTTCATAAAGAATTTATTTCATTCCAATTGCAAAAAATTTTTTCAATTTAATTATTCATATGTTGTGTTCCACATACATCCTCGCATTACTTGATGTTTGCCCAATGCATTTCGGGTTAACGGGTGGTAACCCTTCATCAGGGGCCTATAAATGAAAAACATACAAGACCATCACTGTCAGGAAAACAGAGCCATTGGGTCATCACGACCAATCATATATCACATAGTATAACACAGTACCTATGACTCATTCCAATATGATTAAACATGAACACTGTTATTATACCAAAGGCGCGCAACATAACATAACGTACTTCATAGGACACAATGGTGAAGACAAAACAGATTGCAAGGAGAATAGTCTCGTAAAGAAATTAACGTTTAAAGTACTGGGAGCCAGGAGGGAAAATTACAAGCTTGGCGGAGAGACGGACTGTGGGCAGAGTGAGAAAGCTTACCGCAAACAACGCGAGTGGTCGTCTCGAAGTTCCGAGCGCGGAACGGGTCCGATAAGGAAAGGACCAATGGACAGGGGTTTTATAGGGATATCAGGAGGTCACGTGGTCTCGTTACAAACAGATACGGCGGGAAACGAACATTGAAGTAACTCGGGAGGGAATGTTACAAATGTGTAAATAATGTGGTGCACCACAAAGGATGTAAAACCTGAACGGTAAAGAATCGAATTCAATGAAAAATTCGAATTCAATAAATAGCGGCGAACCGCCATATTCAAGCGCGCGGCAATACCTCGCGGTGTTCGAAAGGGTGATAGGTCGATGGGGGTCACGTGATCGGAATACGAGAGAAAGTAAACAAAAGATCAATGCGGAGATGCAGTGTACGGTCAGCACACTGAATCATAAACAAATAAGGATTGGGTGAAATATATAATGTGCAGTAAAGAACAGATGAAAAATGAAAAAAATAGAAAGTGCATCTTTCCCAAAATATATATGTAAACCTGAAACCACTGATAAATACGACAAATACAAAAAATAATAACAAGATGCAAAAAACAGTGTTCCCTTAGTCTGAAGTACATTAGCAAATTATCAGTTATATCACATTATATATTTCACCCAATCCTTATTTGTTTATGATTCAGTGTGCTGACCGTACACTGCATCTCCGCATTGATCTTTTGTTTACTTTCTCTCGTATTCCGATCACGTGACCCCCATCGACCTATTGACCTATCGAAAACAGACTCAACACTTAACTATAGCACGACTGACAGGTTATGAATTAACACTATTCCAGCCACACATAGAAATCAGACGTTGCAGCATCCTGAACCCCGCAACACTGTTACCTACAGTTATGACAGATCCAGCTCCGCATGATTGTATAGAAATAATTAATGCAGTAACTAAGCCTAGACGAGACTTAACAGATGTCCCATTGACAAATCCAGACCTGACACTTTATGTGGACGGTTCATGCATGAGAACAAGTACAGGAGAATTAGTGGCCGCGTACGCCGTGACCACTGAAACTGAAATTAAAGAAACACATCGTATTGACACCCTGTCTGCTCAAGCAGCAGAGCTCATCGCTCTGACCCGAGCTTGTATTCTAGCCAAGAACAGAAATGTTAACATATACACAGATTCCCGCTATGCCTTCGGAGTTGTACACGACTTCGGAGTCCTCTGGCAAGAACGAGGTTTTCTGACTTCCCATGGGGCCAAGATACAACATGGCCCCCTCATTCAAGCACTGTTAGAAGCAATACATTTGCCCTCGGGCATATCAGTCATGAAGTGTAAGGCACATACTAAAGTCACAGATTCTGTTTCCCAGGGTAACGACCTGGCAGACCAGACAGCAAAACATACAGCACTGACTCACACCCAGACTACTGATGTGACAAAGACAATAGTCCAGACCCAGTGTATGGCAGTTAGAGATCCCGCCCTAGATGTAATTGATATCCAGACACATGCTACTCCAGAGGAGATAAAGAAATGGACTGAACTAGGAGGGATTCAGACAGATCAAGGTTGGGTGACGAAGGGAAAATCTATATGGTTTCTCCCCGACTCAATGGTTCAAGTCATGATAAATACAGCACATAGTCCTGCCCATCTTGGAGAGAAAGCCATGTTAGACAGTTTACAGAATCTCTGGTACAACAAACACTTACGAGCAGCAGCAAAACAGAAAGTGCGTACTTGCATGATCTGTTGTCAGTTCAATCCAGGTAAAAGCGTCCCTGTTGAGCAAGGTGGATTTCATCCTCCCGATCACCCTTTTGAAGTCCTCCAGATGGATTATATCCAGATGAATAGCTGTAGAGGATTTAAGTATGTCCTTGTAATTGTTTGTGCTCTGTCCCGCTGGACCGAAGCATACCCAGTCCCAGACTACACTGCTCCGACCACTGCCAGACAGTTGGTTCGTGAATTCTTCCCACGGTACGGTTTGCCCCGTGTCGTGTACTCAGATAACGGACAGCCGTTCTCGTCCGAGCTGATGAGACAAGTTTCCCTCTTGCTAGGATATCAGTGGAGGTTCCACTGTGTCCGACATCCCGAAGCAGCTGGCCTTGTAGAAAGGCATAATCAGACACTAAAAATCCGTCTTGCCAAGATCTGTCAGGAAAAAGGGGTCGACTGGATAGTCGCCCTGCCCGTGGCACTATTCTACATGAGGATGGTCGCCCACTCGAGATCAGGGCTATCCCCGTACGAAGTGGTCTTTGGCAGACCGCCGAATATGTGGGGGACGCCCGTTCCGAAAAAGATCACTGATATTGATTGTAACATGTTGACAGATTACCTTGCCTCCTTGATGTCTGCACTCCAATCATGTCGTTCACAGGTTGCCGCAGCCTTCCCTGACAACACCGATGTAAAGGCGCATGAGGTCCGCCCAGGTGACCTGGTAGTCGTCCGGAATTTCGACCGGAAAAGTCCGCTGGAGCCCCGCTGGAAGTCTCCAAAGACCGTTCTGCTTACCACCAGGACCGCCGTGAAAATCGAGGGGAGAAAGGGGTGGGTCCACACGAGTCACATCAAACTATGCAATGAACTAAAAAACGGACTGAAACAGGACTCTGACTCGTCCACCCCCACCAAAGACTGACGTCAATCACAAGACGATTTTGAAGGACAACAGTCCGTATAGCAGACTGCTCCTCTGTTAAGTTACCTAGAGCGGAGGCAGTTTCGTTCACTACTGCTTCGAGTGTTCTCGTTAATCTGCGTATTAATTTACTGTTTTGGACAGGTCCTAGGAAGAAAAAGAATCCTTTATTGAAATCAGTGTACTGTTCCCATGCCGTTTCTGTGTAGTCGACAAGGGGAATATCTCTTTTGGGTCTATTCGGTGCTAGATTCGTATTTCTATGGTAATCAGGAGGAGCTAGGAAAACAGGTGGCAGAAGGAAGGCAATGTAACAGGTACCATCCCAATCTGGAGGCAAACGTATGTATGCGGTATGACCACAAACAAAGTAGGAATGACTGATAGCTTTAAAGGACGATTTACCATGGTCACTGAACTCGACCACAGTAGTGCATTTACTATGACCTACGTGTACTGAACCTTTCTTGCTAACACATAATTCACCTGTGACTGGTAGTACTAACATATGGGGCAGAACTGGAGCAGTTTCAGATTCAACAGTGAGGATCATAAGGCTAATTGTGTAATTACCTAATCCATATACTTCATTTTCTAGATCAGTTCCTATTCGAGTGGGAAGTCCTTCTTTATCAGGATAACAGACGTTGAGCAGGACTAAGTTCAAGTTTCCCCAAACCCAGCCCCCATCGAAAACAGCAATATCAGGATCTAAAGAATTAATTATTTTAAACCATGCTCCACAGGAGCCATTGTGAGTGAATGGGTACGGAAAGAGAGGCAGAGCTCCCTTGTAATTCTGGTAGGGAGGGAGTCGGCCACATATCCAACAGTCTGTAGCATTATTTGTCTGATGGGAATGGTGTAACATACTAATGAATGTATTGTTGCGCAGCGCAAGTCTGTAAGAGAGTTCATGTGCAGGAAGTTCACTAAAAGTGTGTTCAGCAGAGACATTGTAAGCAGATTGTTCACGCCTGAAAATAGGCCAGTACATAGGAAGCAGAATGCTGGCAATAATAATTAGAATACTCAGAATAAACATGATTATTAGTGTCACTATGCAGTGACTACGAAGTGATTTGCAATATGTTCTTCTCTTTTCCTCTCTCTCTCTAACTCGATCTAGGGGATACATGTCAGAAACTATTTAACCGATTCACCTAAGGGAGGACTTAAACAATTAAACTGTCTGACTTGCTAGATCGGAGCTTCATTCGGTAAAGTTCTTGAGGAGTCTTTTCTCTTTTAGGCACAGTAACGTCTTGTGCTTCGACACAGTCTTTGGTGGGGGTGGACGAGTCAGAGTCCTGTTTCAGTCCGTTTTTTAGTTCATTGCATAGTTTGATGTGACTCGTGTGGACCCACCCCTTTCTCCCCTCGATTTTCACGGCGGTCCTGGTGGTAAGCAGAACGGTCTTTGGAGACTTCCAGCGGGGCTCCAGCGGACTTTTCCGGTCGAAATTCCGGACGACTACCAGGTCACCTGGGCGGACCTCATGCGCCTTTACATCGGTGTTGTCAGGGAAGGCTGCGGCAACCTGTGAACGACATGATTGGAGTGCAGACATCAAGGAGGCAAGGTAATCTGTCAACATGTTACAATCAATATCAGTGATCTTTTTCGGAACGGGCGTCCCCCACATATTCGGCGGTCTGCCAAAGACCACTTCGTACGGGGATAGCCCTGATCTCGAGTGGGCGACCATCCTCATGTAGAATAGTGCCACGGGCAGGGCGACTATCCAGTCGACCCCTTTTTCCTGACAGATCTTGGCAAGACGGATTTTTAGTGTCTGATTATGCCTTTCTACAAGGCCAGCTGCTTCGGGATGTCGGACACAGTGGAACCTCCACTGATATCCTAGCAAGAGGGAAACTTGTCTCATCAGCTCGGACGAGAACGGCTGTCCGTTATCTGAGTACACGACACGGGGCAAACCGTACCGTGGGAAGAATTCACGAACCAACTGTCTGGCAGTGGTCGGAGCAGTGTAGTCTGGGACTGGGTATGCTTCGGTCCAGCGGGACAGAGCACAAACAATTACAAGGACATACTTAAATCCTCTACAGCTATTCATCTGGATATAATCCATCTGGAGGACTTCAAAAGGGTGATCGGGAGGATGAAATCCACCTTGCTCAACAGGGACGCTTTTACCTGGATTGAACTGACAACAGATCATGCAAGTACGCACTTTCTGTTTTGCTGCTGCTCGTAAGTGTTTGTTGTACCAGAGATTCTGTAAACTGTCTAACATGGCTTTCTCTCCAAGATGGGCAGGACTATGTGCTGTATTTATCATGACTTGAACCATTGAGTCGGGGAGAAACCATATAGATTTTCCCTTCGTCACCCAACCTTGATCTGTCTGAATCCCTCCTAGTTCAGTCCATTTCTTTATCTCCTCTGGAGTAGCATGTGTCTGGATATCAATTACATCTAGGGCGGGATCTCTAACTGCCATACACTGGGTCTGGACTATTGTCTTTGTCACATCAGTAGTCTGGGTGTGAGTCAGTGCTGTATGTTTTGCTGTCTGGTCTGCCAGGTCGTTACCCTGGGAAACAGAATCTGTGACTTTAGTATGTGCCTTACACTTCATGACTGATATGCCCGAGGGCAAATGTATTGCTTCTAACAGTGCTTGAATGAGGGGGCCATGTTGTATCTTGGCCCCATGGGAAGTCAGAAAACCTCGTTCTTGCCAGAGGACTCCGAAGTCGTGTACAACTCCGAAGGCATAGCGGGAATCTGTGTATATGTTAACATTTCTGTTCTTGGCTAGAATACAAGCTCGGGTCAGAGCGATGAGCTCTGCTGCTTGAGCAGACAGGGTGTCAATACGATGTGTTTCTTTAATTTCAGTTTCAGTGGTCACGGCGTACGCGGCCACTAATTCTCCTGTACTTGTTCTCATGCATGAACCGTCCACATAAAGTGTCAGGTCTGGATTTGTCAATGGGACATCTGTTAAGTCTCGTCTAGGCTTAGTTACTGCATTAATTATTTCTATACAATCATGCGGAGCTGGATCTGTCATAACTGTAGGTAACAGTGTTGCGGGGTTCAGGATGCTGCAACGTCTGATTTCTATGTGTGGCTGGAATAGTGTTAATTCATAACCTGTCAGTCGTGCTATAGTTAAGTGTTGAGTCTGGGTTCTGTTTAACAAAACCTCTACAGAATGTGGTACTTGAACTGTTAACTGATGACCTAAAACAATTGAATCACTTTGTCTTATTGCTAACGCTGTTGCTGCTACTGACTTTAAGCACGCAGGGAGTGCTTGAGCTACTGAATCCAATGTACTAGAAAAATAAGCACAAGGCTTATGTGAACCTGCTTGGTCTTGAGTGAGGACAGACAACGCTGTGCCATCACGTTCTGTAACAAAAAGTGTAAACGGTTTGCTGTAACATGGTGTCGCTAAAACTGGTGCTTGGCATAAAACTTTCTTTAATTCTTCAAAAGCTTGTGTGTGTTCCTGAGTCCAAGGGAGGACAGTCGAAGTCGCTGCCTCCTGTGTCGTTAACTGGATGAGTGGTTTAGCTAGAAATGCATACTGGGGAATCCATTGTCTGCAGTACGAGGTGAGGCCTATGAAGGCCCGCACTTCCTTTTGTGTCTTGGGTTGCGGCATGTTCACAATTAACTGAATGCGATCGGGAGTGAGCTGTCTCCCCACTTTGGACAGCAAGTGACCCAAGTACACAACTTGCTGAACACAGAATTGTAGCTTCGAAGGAGACACCTTGTGTCCCTTGTCGGCCAGGAAATGTAAAACTGTCAGTGATGCTTTTTCACATTCGGGCTCACTTCGTGCGGTGATCAGCAGATCATCGACGTATTGTAGTAAAGCGGTGTTAACTGGCATTTGAATACAATCTAGTTGTCTTTTCAGTGCTTGACTATAGATGCTGGGGCTTTCTGTGAATCCTTGAGGTGCGCGCGAAAATTTGAAACTGCGTCCATTTAAACAGAATCCGAAGAGATATTGGCTCTCTGGATCAATAGGCACGCTGAAGAAGGCGTTCTTGAGATCAATTACAGTAAAGAACGTTGCTTCTGAATCAATAGCAGTCAAGAGAGATGATATATCGGGGACCACAGGATACTGTGGGATAATGCATTTATTCAATTCTCGAAGATCAATCACCAGCCGATATACTGGCGGTGCATTGGGATCAGTACGTTTAAGAATCGGAATGATGGGTGAGTTACAGATATTGGAGTCGGTCTCGACGACCACTCCTTGGGCAATGAGCTCTTCAATGATTTTCAGTAAAACCGCTACAGCATCGGGTGGTAACTTGTATTGTCTGATTCTGGGTAATACAACACCTGCCTTGAGGGTAACGCGGTATGGTGTAATGTGCATACATCCTACATCAGTTGGGCCTTTTCTGATTCTTTAAGCCTGTCTTCTCTACGGAGTGCTCTATCAGCACGCTTACGTGATTCCTTACGCCAAAATTCTATGGCGTCTTTCTGAGATTGTCTAGCTTTCTTTTTCCGTAATATTTCTTCTACCTTTATGATGCACTCGGCATCCCATGTTCCGTTAACTGGCCATCGGTATCTTTCCTCTAGGTGCTTGGTATAATCTGTCCATAACTCTAGATACAAGATGGCGTCTATGCCATGCTTATTATACATGAAATTACCTGGAGTGTCCCTAGGGGGGATTGGAATTTCTTCCTCTAACATCCCTTTCCTAGTTCCTATCTGCTTTAATTTGTTGAAAAACGGCATTGTGCCTACTTGATGCTGGAATGCTTGATCCTTGATACTTAATGTCAACTGTAACTATTTATACAAAAACACAATAATGCACAAAAACAATCACATTCATACCACGACATTAATCACATGAAACATTTAAAGACATAGCTAACTTCCCCCTACTCTGAATGTACCGCTCAACGATACAGATACACTGCTGTAACAGTGCAGAAATTCGGAATACTTTATATACTGCTAAACAGTACAGATACACTGCCTAAAAACAGTGCAGACCGGACTTGCGTACCCAAACCCGTCTAGATACGACCCAGCAATGGTACTCACCGGGAAGCACGGAAAACAGAAGGCCTCGGAAAACTCGACTGGACTCGACTCGGAACTTCGGAAAACTTCGGAAAACTTCGGAAAACTTCGGAAAACTTCGGAAAACTGGTGGGCCTCTTCACACCTCGGACCTTGCTTCCTTCGGCTGGGCTCTGGTCGGGATCCTCCGCACTCCTCACCGCCTCGTCTGGGCACTGATCGCAGTCTTCGTCACCTCCGTGTGTCAGAGGGGGATGCAGGAAATCCTGCCAGTACACGTGTTGTCCGTCTAACTGATGGCAGGGGACACGGATTGCAACGCACCTTCCGGCGCGTGAGGTGGGGGAGGGGTCCCTATTCGGGCGCCAAAATGATGTAAATAATTAATTTACTCTCTTAATTTCTATGCAGGTAAGTACTTAATCAATAATAACTCAATCGGAAAGAAGGAAAACAGAGTCCGTGGTGTAAGAGTTTCTAAGGGTTTTATTCCTCATAAAGGAATCAGGATATCATGTTCTGACCACCACACAGGATGTCAGAAGGGATAGATGAGCGCGCCGTCGTTTATTGACAATACATAGCTTATATACTTGATTTACATCATAATGTTCAATGTAAGAGGCGTAACAGCTGAGAGAAGACAAGATAACAGTATACACGTGGTGCTAGTACATCATCAAGAGGCGTAAACTAGGCGTGAACTAGGGTGTGTGCTAGAAAACGTCACTGATAGGTGACGCAAGTGGGTGGCACCAAGGGGTGGTGCTAACAGAATGTTGCAATGTCAGCGGAAATCGGAAGCTTGGATGCGCGCGCAGCTGCATGACGTGTGATAGACGGGGTGCAGGGGACTTGACATTTACACTGGCGGAAAGAGACAGAAGTCTGGCATGTCAGATCAACTTGTGCTTCTATCATATCTGATATCTGATGTTTAGGAACTAAGCTATCTGGGCAGAAAGGTCTCTAGAGCAGAAGCTATTCTATACTTGCTGTGAGTGCGTGTATAAGCGCCTGAGTGTCTGTATGAGAAGCGTGGGGGCATGGGGCCTTCCATGGAAGCATGGCAACAGAGGCTATGAATTACTTGCATAAAGACAGGTCGGCCCTTTAGCCCTGTAGCTGAGGAAGGATGTTTACTGAAGCTAGCAGGCCGGAATGTATCTTCGGGGAGGAAAACAGATAACTCGAAGGTTATAGTCAATCTTGGCAGGCAGCAGGCTGAGCTGAGCACGGAGGGCCGCGCTAGAAGTAAGTCAGAGTTCACGGGTACGGGGGCTGCTTGGGCAGAGGCCCTCGCAGTCAGAAGCCAGAAAAGAGGCTCGGTGGCAGAGATTCAGGGCCTACTTTCAGCCAGGCTGAAAAACGTAGGAGTACACTTCAAAAAGACGTTGGCATAGCATACTTAGGAACGGACCATCAAACCCATTCATGGTGGGTCTGAAAGAGGACAAGTTAACGTTGGACGCAAATGTATTTGCGTCTTCATAGCTGGTACAGGAGGGAAGTTACATGCACTTTTAACTCGTACATGGAGTCGGTGGGGTACTCGCTAGGGAACACAACATGACCATAAAATTTATATTACCTCACTATCACCCTTTCGAACACCGCGAGGTATTGCCGCGCGCTTGAATATGGCGGTTCGCCGCTATTTATTGAATTCGAATTTTTCATTGAATTCGATTCTTTACCGTTCAGGTTTTACATCCTTTGTGGTGCACCACATTATTTACACATTTGTAACATTCCCTCCCGAGTTACTTCAATGTTCGTTTCCCGCCGTATCTGTTTGTAACGAGACCACGTGACCTCCTGATATCCCTATAAAACCCCTGTCCATTGGTCCTTTCCTTATCGGACCCGTTCCGCGCTCGGAACTTCGAGACGACCACTCGCGTTGTTTGCGGTAAGCTTTCTCACTCTGCCCACAGTCCGTCTCTCCGCCAAGCTTGTAATTTTCCCTCCTGGCTCCCAGTACTTTAAACGTTAATTTCTTTACGAGACTATTCTCCTTGCAATCTGTTTTGTCTTCACCATTGTGTCCTATGAAGTACGTTATGTTATGTTGCGCGCCTTTGGTATAATAACAGTGTTCATGTTTAATCATATTGGAATGAGTCATAGGTACTGTGTTATACTATGTGATATATGATTGGTCGTGATGACCCAATGGCTCTGTTTTCCTGACAGTGATGGTCTTGTATGTTTTTCATTTATAGGCCCCTGATGAAGGGTTACCACCCGTTAACCCGAAATGCATTGGGCAAACATCAAGTAATGCGAGGATGTATGTGGAACACAACATATGAATAATTAAATTGAAAAAATTTTTTGCAATTGGAATGAAATAAATTCTTTATGAAGCATTCAAATAAATTTGTCATGGAAGTTTGATTTGAAGCCTTGGAAGAAACCGCTCGGTTTCATGTAAAATTGCGCGCCTGGCAGTGATTTCTACATCACATTTTGTTCTCTCTTCTAAAATATCAGCCAACCAGCACCTTCTTAATTTTGTTTTTGAGCCCATTGATTACATGCCAATAGTGAATATCCCCCTTCACCTGGTGTGAGAAGCTAGTTTCTTTCTGATGGCTCAAATCTGTCTTGTGCCGGTTCCAGCGACCCATCTCGCTGACTGTTGTCTCAGTATTTCCCCATCCCACTTCTAAGAGTAAAAGAACGCCCTTTGTGGAACTCTGTATTTAAGTTCTCCCAGCAAGTCTCCCCTCCCCACTCTCTCCCACTACCCACGCACTTTCCCCAACTAGTCAACATAACAACTGTGTCATAAGTTAAACATCATAGGTCTGTGTCTCCTCACTGCCCCCAATTTACTCTGTTACTAACCACTGAGAGTTATTCTCACACCAAACTGAGCACCCACTGTCTGCAACATCTAAATTGTCATAGGGGACCTGCTGCCACCTTACTGTCCCTTAGCTTCCGGCAGTCCCACACATCTCAGCCTTCGTCACCTCCCTCATGATGCTGTTGATGCGGTAGCTCCTGGACTGCATCCTCTGGGCTTGGCTCTTCCATGTGGGTAATCTTTTGGAGAAGTGGGCGATTGCTGTCAATGTCAGCCAAGTGTTCATGCTCCGATGGGTCTGAGGAAGTTGGTCTTCAGACCTTATGCTGCCTCATTCTAGTCTTTGTTTTGGGGCACTTTGTCCTCTAAATCTATGTTGCAGCCCCCTCTCAGCATGTAGCTCTGGTCGAAAAAATGGCCCCGGACATAAACTGTGTGGTTGGGTCTGCTGCCCTTTGGGGGTTCAAGGTGAGAGGCCACTGTCGAACCCTGTCCGCCCCTCAGTGGAGGGCACTCCTCCACCCAGGTCCACTCCTCCTCCAGTGTCTGGAAGAATAGGGACTTACCCTAGACAATATCTTAGTTTTTTCTTGGAAGAACATGTATTGAATTTGGATAGTTCTCAGTTTTGCCTTGACGGAGTCAAAGGTGCTCTGTTGCTTTTGCACCTCCCGGGAGTAATCAGGAAACACCATTATTTTGGCACTGACATGTCTAGTTTTACCAGCTTGTCTCAGCTCCCAGAGTATTAGGTTGCGGTCCTGGAAATTAAGGAAGTGGGCAATCAAAGGACGCAGGGGCAACTCTGGTGGTGGTCTAGAACCAGGCATCCTATGTGCTCGTTCGATTATAAAGCATGATGAAAACTGCACCATTGGGAGGTAACCTCTAAGCCATGTGGTCAGGAAGAGCCCCACATCAGCTCCCTCCATTCCTTCCGGGAAACCTATGAAACATCAGTTGTTCCTGTGCAGTGGGTTTTCATCATCATCTTCCTTCCACACTACCTCTCTCAAGGAGGCCGCAAGTCCCATGACTTCCTTGCGCAGTGTGTGAGATATATCTTCTACCTCAGATATACAGTTTTTGACCTGGTCCCCCTCTTGGAGACATTGTGTATGTCTTGGAGCTGCAGGTTCACTTCTGAGCAGATCTCCAGCATTTTTCCCTCCAGGACCTCCCTGGAGGCATATATCGAGTTTTCAAGGGTCGCATTGTGTGGAAGAGCTGCTGACTCACCCTCTGCTGCAGGTAGGGAGGGCACAGTTTTCATGTACCTCTCCATCGTTCCCTGCTGTGATGGTTTGTGCTCCTTATCTCTGGCCATTATGAGTCATTGAGAATCATTGTCTCCTTGTGAGGACAGTGGCTCAGATCTTCATATTCCGTGGGTGCCTGTCTCTCGGCGGGTGCCTATACCTCGTGATAGTTCTGCGTGCCGGTATATGCAATTCAGGACATTGTTAAGCAGGTCATTTGAGACTAATAGGCCTTTCGTGGTTGACCTTCTGATGAGCCCATCAAGGAGAGTCTTTCAGGCTTAAGAGCAGTCCACAACTCCAGATGCTCATTGGGTATGTCCTCCCCATCCACAGCCCCAAATCAGAATGATGAGCCACCCAGAGGGGGACCCCACAGCCACCACGTAGTCCCCCCCAGGTCCAAATTAAGAGGTAATCCTTTTCAAAAACCAGTCACCGGTTGGTGGGGTTCTCTTCACAGCACAATGTCTAGTCCCAGCAAAGGTCACCTCCCGTTGCACCGGGTCCCATAACCTCCCCGAGTACCATCTGCTGTAACTCACGGTGCTACCTGGTTGTTCAGAAAAAAGGGGGGAAAATCCTAAATCTTGGCATTGCACTCCTGCTTTTTCATTGCTACCCCCAGTGTCTCAGCACCACCAGAATTAGCAGGTCCTCTTCAGGGAGTGACCAGCTCCTTTCGGACCCCGGATCGGCAATGGTAGGGGTAGCGGCGGCCGCAGCTGCCTGACAGCCCGTGTGTCCCAGGGTCCGAGTGCCCCACACTGCATCATCAGTTCTCTGTGACCATCTGTGGCTTTGTAATTGCGCTCTTTCCTCCTGGCCCCAGCGATTCCATGCCCCGCAGTGGCAGGGACCAACCCCTATCGCCGAGTCTCAGACACACCAATTCTCCCCATTTGTACAGGCACCGGTCTCTTCCTGTCAGGGTGTTATCTGCCTTCACGGTCTCTCCACCACACGGCCCGCAATGACAGCAGGGCCCACATAGAAGTACTACAAGCCGAGCCCCCCTTAGCCAATCAGTCCCTCTCACCAGTGGGTGCCATGCCAAAGGAAGACCGGTGACCTGAGAGTGACCGGTGATCCAGCAGGGTCCTCCGACATCTCTTGGTCCAGCAACAAGGTCAAGAGGGGGAGAGATCACTCAGGCGTTGACCCGTCTTATTCACTTTTTTGCCTTGAGTTTCATCAGCCGAGAGACATAGCCATCTTGATCCTCCACAGTCCGTTTCTGCCCAGCCTAATTTTAGTGGGCCTCCTGAGCCTGGATCAGCATCCCACCATCTTTACTGCAACTTGGGAGTTCCCCCCTGTCGAGGGCATTGCATGTGTGTATCAGAAGGTGATAGTAAAGCAGTAATTAATAAGGGATTTTGTGTGGGCTGCTGGAGCTCTGGACAGACGTGGCCATGTTGCTGGCCCCGCTCCCATGACTGGGTTCAAATAGGGCATCAACCAAAAAATAACAGTATATAATGGCATGCATCAAAATCTCCTTCGTTATTTAATTTATTTATCTCCAATCTAATTAATGTGCTGTCCAATATTATTTTTATTTTCACCAAAAATTGCCAAATTGCACGTTCCATGCTTAATGTGTCCTGACGATTTTAGACTATTGGACTTAATGTCAATAGGTCTCCAATGGAAGCTTAATCTGCTGGGAGACTATAGTAAGTCTAATACCCTCATTTTAAATGTGAGCAAAACCTAGACTTTCATTTTATCTGCGAGACATTAGAACTTCAATTGGTATTAAAACAATATGCCCGTGGAGCAAGTACTGCACTATAAATCTTTAGTGTTATACTTTGCCAACACCTTTAAATAGGATAATTGTTTTGAGATGCTAAAAACTACAATTATGGCCACAACTGGTGCCCTTAAAATGTTTTACCCATGGTTTGAGGGTCTATCTTTAGAACTGCTAAAGAAGGCAATATTGGGCGAACTAATCCGAAGGCACTATAAGGAGCTGAATTGTTGTCTATGGATAGTAGAATGAGCTTGCTGAAGTTGGGTAGCCTACTTTTAAAGAAGTTAATGAATGTCCCGGTGAAGGTCAAGATACAGGCACTAAGAAATGAAATAGGATTACAATCTAAGGAACAGTTAGCACATTAACATGCTCCATGCATTTTACTTTCTCTTAGAAAGTTCGTTAACAGCAAGAAACTTTGGAATCAGTCAGCACAGGAAATAGAACAATGTGTAAGCCATAGTTTCAATCGTATTCACAATTTTACAACATCTCTTGCCATAGAACTTAAAGGTTGGACTGTACCATCTCCAAAAACATCCTCAAGGGGACATTAAAAGATAGAGTTGGAGTTTTAAGTCTCGAGAGGGACAAAAGCTATCTATTCCCCCCTAAATGTGTTATGCACGCCCTAGAATAACTGGGCAGTTAATTGGTCTTTACCTATCTAACTAACCTCTCAGGTAAAGGAATGCATTAAAAAAATCCTTTGGAACAGGAGTTACCTTGTATGGAAGATAACTGGCTTAATAGCAAGGATTAGACTAAACCAATGCCGCTGTATCTGCGATTTAGGAGGTAACTGCAGTAAAACGCATCTTTTCCTTGCTTGACTGGTTTTTGGAGGAGATGAAAAAGTCACTACACCCAATTTTAGGAGATTTGGAATCTCACATCATAGAAAGCTCTACCCATTTACTCAGTATGGAATATTTTTGAAATTGCTGAGTGTGACTATTGCCAGATTTACGAGGCTCATACAAAGAAAGTCTTTTGCTGTCCCATAATGAAATGAGTGATGCAATGGGTTAGGATGGTTATCATGTTAGCTAGTCTAGTATTTTAGGAACAATTGGATAAATGGAATTTTAAAATGTGATAATGAAATACATTTTTAAAAATATTATTTAATAGCTGTAAACTTTGAATGATTTTAAAATCTGTATAATAACTTAATGAAACACTTTTATAATTCTTTAAGATATTTCTTAGAAATACATTTATTACATAAGCGAAGCTCTGCAATAATTCTACCTGTGACCAGGACTGAAGGCTAAGAACTGTCAGTCACCCAGCTGGGTGAGAGCACATAAACTACGAACATCCTAGATCACCTGTCCCTGAGGCCTGAAACACCAGTGCCTGCCTGCTAGTGAAGACCAGTGTGACCTGTGAGGAAGAGCAGAGCACTGGAGAGTGCAAGGTCCAGTGGGGAATCCCGTTGAGTGGATCCCTGTAGCAAGTTATGAGGAAACGGCTGCTTCACTGATTGGGTCATCGCTCATGTGCAGGTTCAAGTCGGTGACCCACTATGCCAGAGTGGGCCGCTGTGAAGGTAGGGAAAATCAGCTGTGCTGTCTTGCATATGGATCAGTAGCCAGTGTGAAGAGTGAATTCAGCAACTCAGTATGCCAGGTGGGGCCACCATGAAGATTTCTACGATGCCGATTAGGCCATTACATGTATGCAGAGTGAAGTAGGTGACCCAGTATGTCATGTGCTAATAAGGGAAATTACTAAGACTGCTGCTGAGTTCAGTCATCATCATGAGACGATGCCTCTGGGGTGACCTATGTGGGCCAAAGTCCAGACTGAGGATCAGAAATGGAGCAACCTACCCCCACTCATGGGAAGGATCAGACACACTTACTGGCTCACTAGAGGAAGCACTGTGGGTGCGTAGCCGCTGCTTGTGCCAATCCAGAGTGCTAATCACCAATACCAGCCGCTGCCGCTTCCCGTGGAGACTCCAGTCACACCATTCTCTTAGGAGTGGGTAAGGCTAATAGTGAGAGGGAAGTGAGATTCTGTGACCTGGCTATTGAAAACTAGAGCCCTGACCTTAGGGGGCTTTGCATATTGTTTGTGAATACATTATTTCGTTTTGTGAAAGAAAGTGTTTGACTGTACGATCATTTGCTACTGACCACAGGTTGACTTGTGAGCTTGTGCTTACTCCCCTGTATCTACCTCCTCCCAAGAAGCCTTGGACTGCTGGACCAGCAACTACCACTGTGAGTCCAGCGCTGAAGGAGTACTTTGCCCCATTGCTCAAGACCCATAAAAGGTTGGGTCCCAGGACATCGGGAGTAAACGTTCTCAACACCCATGGTGGAGCCCAATAGCTTCTGCTTGCCCCATGGCCCTCTGAATGGGGTGTCCGACACATCGGTATCAGAAACACAAACTTATTAAATCTTAAAGCCTACCAACTTTCTGAATAATGTGGTAAATGTGTTCCTCAAAAACAGAATACAGTGCTTTATTTTCTTCTTTCGGGACAATGGAATAAGGACTGGATACATGCTGCATGTTCACTTATTATGTGACATATTTTATTCAATTTACAGTGCAGCACGAATATAAATATTGCTACCTCTATTGATAGATGTTTGTATGGAGGTATAGATATGTATACAATCCATAGTTAGCTGTACTACTACAGAGTAGATGAAAGAAGACTACAACTTGCTGAACAGGGAGGTTTCCGCCGTCTTTAATGTGTTTGCCGTTGGAGGGGAGATTGTCACTTGACAACAAAGTGATCTTTGAACGAGAAACGCTCTTGTGCTTCCAAAATAGGAGAAAAGAGGCATGCCGAATCTGTGCCAGAATACTGGTCTAAATGCTTGGAGAATAGCAAGAGTGGTCACTTCTCCAGGTTGTACCTTCTTGTAAGTCCTGATACCACGCTTTGCAGCTACAAGTCCTCATGTATTGCATTTTCTGCCAAATATATTGATACTGATGTCCAGATAGGGTGTTCTGTAAGTTAGATCTAGGCTTGTAAAAAGCGCTGTAGATCCCTTTGCAGAAGCGATGTGAAATTCAAAAACAATTACACAAAATTAAGTGAAATGTCGATCCAGCATTTTGCACTGTTGTACATGAAATGTGTTCTCACATTCATTTTTGGATGCAAGGGCACATTCTGCTTTTGTAGTGTAGTTCCCATATTCTCAATAGGCTCTGCACATTGGAATAACATATACTATTAATTTGACATAGGATTTAGGTCGACTGGGTCTCTATCGAATATATTAAACTTAATTGTGAGTGCCAGCTAGCTCAGAGGTCACTAGAAACTTTCTTGAATACACAAGAAGGGATTATTTTCTGACAACCGCATAAACATGACAACTTTGTTTCTCAAGAATAAGAAATCAATCTCTAGAGTCACGGAAACAATAGATAGCTATTTTACTCAGTTAATCGTGCATGCTTTGTTTCACCAGAGGTGCTGAGAAAATAGAGAGACAGGCGTTTTAAAAAAAAAAGTATATATTGAACAGTCTTCTTTCTCAAGCATAAGAAATGTACTGCTACAATAGTATTACTGGTTATAAAGTACAGTCCATATAGTACGAAGAGTATTATGAAATAATACTGTAAAAGCATGGTATGGTTTCTAAGCCATATAAAATAACATATAGGGGTCGATTAGGACCCCAGAGCAGAAGGGAACCTCCGCATGGCATGCGGAGTTCCCTCCTGTGCAATTAGGATGTGACTGCCACCCTGGCGGTCACATCCTCTATTTTTAACATTTCGGCGGGTGCAGCTTCAAGCTGCACCCGCGGCAATGTTAAAAATGCACGCATTGCATTTGCATGCAGAAAGAGGCAGGCACCGCGCGGTGCCTGCTGCTTTCTGTATGCATATGCAGAGGGGTACCATGGGTACCCCCCATGTGCACCCCCCACCCCCCCTTCACCTAGGGGGCCCGCAACGGGCCCCCGCAGTGAAGTTCCGTGTGCTTTTCCACGGCGGAAAACCTGCAGCGGAAAAGCATAACTCACTGGCCATCCTAATATGGAGGACGGTGTCTGTAAGACACCGTCACCATATTAGAGCTTTTCCGCCGCGGTTGTAATCCGACCGCGGCGGAAAAGCTGCAGACGGAAACCAGGACCCACCAGCCATCCTAATGTGGCGGTGGGTCTTTGGTCAGTCCGCTGCGGTTTTTCCGCATCCTCGGGCCGGCGGTGGCTTCCGCCGGCCCCGAGGATGCGGAAAAACCGCAATCATAATGACCCCCATAATACATACATTAATAAATAATGACTAAAAGTACTCAACTGGTGCTTCTAAAATACGTCTACCCCCGTGTACCTAACCTAGGTCTAGTACGAGGGAAGAAGTAAGTGAGGTGTAGCTTAAGTTTACTATTCTTTTGCCAAAAATCTATTCCAAGAATTCTCTAAGGGTCTAATCAGCTCCGTACTTTGGTTTAGAATGAAGGAGGTCTTGTATCTCTCTCTCAGGACTCGATTTCCCAGCAACCCGCAAGGGTAGCTGGAAACAGTGGAGCTGGATTTCTCGGCAGAAGAAAAGACAGAGTCTCTCTCAGTGCGTCAGCTGGAGGGTCTGCTTCCTTTAGTACCTGCTTCTGCAGGGCATGTCGGGCAAGTAGATAGTCGAACTGCTCCAAACCACTGTGTGTTTGCCTGGGCAAATGTGGGCATATTTATACCTTGAAGGTGCAGAGTTTGACGTAAGGTTGGACATAATAACGTCATCAAAGACTCAGTCTTTGAAAACTCCTTGAGTTCTTGGATAAATCAATATTCAAGCAAGGGTAAGTCCCTGACTGCTGAAGGCGAGTTTTTCCAAGAAATTGTTGTGGATTCTCCGAACTAGTGGAAGTAGCCATGCCGTATTAGGGCTGCATAGGCTAAGTCTAAATATGGTTATGATTTCTATGCCTATATAAGGATAGGGTGATTTATACCTATATAAGGGCATGAATCTGGAAATTTACACTAGGGTCCTAGATTCATATACAACACCCACTCCACTTTAATATGTTCAACATTACTAAACTATAAGCATCTAAAAATATCTAAAGCATGTGTTTACAATCCCAACTAAAATACATGAAATGCATTCGAAATGGCTTTACATGGAAAATGAGTATGTCAATAGTACGCATTTAAAGGATTGATGTCATTTTTAAGCATACAGCATGATATCGGTAATGTAAGACTGAATGAATCATGAAATTACATTTATGAAAATGGCTCTTGAATACAGAAAAAAGGGTCGACACCATTCCATAGCAGAATATATAAAACTGTTTTGGTGTTGAGGACAAAGCCAAATATTGTCTTAGGAAGTGTTTCAAAAAGAATTTCTTATTCTCTAAGAATATTTCTACTTTAAGAATTTTACTCTGTGCCATAAAAATGTTCTATTTTTGGAAAAAGGTTCAAAATGTAATCGTAGAAAAATAGAGTTCCAAAGTTAGAATGATTGTTTTGGAAAAGTGAAGGCCGAATTCAGTGCTCATGGAACGCTGTGTGCAGATTTCAAAAGTTATTCTCAGTGTCAGGAGAAAACATCAAATTGTCTAGGCTGGCAAAGAAATCGTCTACCACAGTAGGTGAAAGTGGTACTACTTCATCAAGTAGATCAAAGGTGCACAAATGAGGATCATCGCCGTCAGCGGTTGTCGCATTAGAAATGTTAGCAGTAGCTGGTACCTGTGTGCCTGTAGGTATATTTAGCTCACTCTCAGTTAGACTCGTCGGTGAGACTTCAATGAATGCTGTCATCAGGATTGATAGCCGTTGGGGGCAACATGATGCATGAGTCGTTACCGGACCTAGCAAGGTGTCAACATCCAATGGCAGGACTGATGGAAGTGTAAGACAGATGTCCAACACGCATTTTTCTCCGCAAAGCAGGCATCATAGAACAGGTAAGATGCAATCTTGCCAGATTGGTCTGAATGAAAGGAACCAAGGGGTATTCAGATCTCTTAAACGAGCCAAGCCAAGAATCTGTGTAATCCTCTCACGATACCTTATGGCTAGGAGGGCTTGTTCCATGGTAGTCTGGGTATTGTCAGTGACTGTACTTGCCATATTGGAGCAGAAGGAATAAAAACAGAATTCCTGCTACGGGTCCCAAAATGAGAGGCAGGCCGCCGAACACAGAGTGCACGAAATTTGGAAAAATGCCGAGGACTGCTTCAAATGGTGTTAACAGTCCCGAAAAAATTGTCTTAAATACATGTGCGATGCCGCTGGTATCAGACATGTTTAAGATTTGACCTAACATATCTGCGAAATGTACTGGGCAGTTTGTTGATAATATTGCATGTATCTCTGCAGAAGTCCTTGCAACTTGCAGATCATGCGTTTCTCTAGACGAGGTCATTTGCACAGTTTTTTGCAAAAGAATGGCTTTCATTCTGCTTAATGTATAAATTTGTATAGAAAAGATATTCAGTGAATGCCATAATGCCATCTACCGGTCTGTCTTGCTTTTTGGATACAATACTTGCATACAACAAGTGACCCTGGCCGACACACTAACTAGATACGCTCTTCCTGGCAACATGCCACAACAGCTGTGATCATTGAGCATAACGTAGCTGCCATTGGAAAGCTGCCTGAAAACTGGCTCTATTAAGGCTACAGGTGATCCCTGCAGGTGGCAAGAAAGGTTATTTGAAGAACCTTCGCAGGCTCCTTGTAAATTAATACCTTGACATAGAAGTGTACCGCTCAGTGAGTTCTTACAATTTTTACCACTAAGAAATACTTCCTTTCCCCCACTCCAACATTTGTGTGTATACGGTAAATTCCAGGTTGACTTAATGTATTCTTTAACCAACCTTTCATACAGGCCTGCTGGTATGTGTTTTAAGCAATACTTAACCTGGAAAATCGTTACTGTCATCGTGATGGTGCCATGTATTATCTATTTCACGCCTGGCTTCTCAGAAACAGTTAATGGTAATCTTTCCAGTTTTTCTATGCTGAGCATGGTATAGTCTGCTCCTCTTTGTGCCAACGAGATTTGTTTATCTGTAAAGTTAAATACAGAAAACAATGACGTGGTGTGGATTAAACGCCATGGCATGTAGCCTGAACGCAGATTTTGTAACGTCCAGCCTAGCTGCATTATAGAATGTAATTGGGACTGGCCATGTTGTAACAGTAGCAATTCCTGCTCTATTATGTCAATGGCAGATGATACAATGCTGTCCAAAGAATAACTTCTGGAGGACAGAGTCGTTAACCCATTGTCCACTACAGAGAGACCTTTCTCTAAATTAATGCGATCAATTTCTCATATTTTCTCTGCAGTTTTAATTTGCGTGATTGTCCATGCTTCATTGTAAGCAGCGTATATACCGGCGTATATGAAATGTTTTTGTCTTTGTTTGTGAGGTCCAAGTAAAAAGTCTCGCAAATTGACGCCTTCTTTAAGTAAAGTTAAGTGTTGTTTAATTTCTGGAAGCATGGATTTCTGTAGTCACTCAAGGCATAGCTTTCATACACTATACGTTGTTACTATCCCTGGATGTTGTCTCTGGGAATATCTTGGATCTGGCCTATTCACTGTGAACCCTTGTGTTTTGGTCAGGCATCTATCTTGACAATTATTCGTGTCTGTGGGCCAGATTAACCATTTTTTCCAATCAGGATTAGTTCTGTTCTGTTGTAAATTCTGTTTTATGTCTACCTCCTCATCTGCAGTGTTATTGCTGTCAGGCGTGGGCTTAGGTATGGACTGTTTATTTAAAGCTTTTATCTTAGCCAAACCAAGAAAAGATGTTTGTTGAACAGTGTCATTTAAAAACATTATTTGCTCTGGGATAATGCAGGCTATGAATAAGGCTTCTAAACCTTGCACTTGCCAGTCTTTTGTGCCCCAGACAGTTTTTGTCACAATGTTGTTTTTCCAAAAGTTAAAACCTAATGTAGACAACTGAGCATAAAAGAATGCAGAATAAATGTGTTTAGTATTGGTCAGCATGTTTTTCATTCCTGTCTTATTCACATTTTTTAAATAAAACGTTTTTGGATTTGTGACATTAAAACCTGAGAAGTATGGAAACTTTTCATAAAATGTTTTTGAGCTGCCCTTTGGCGGCGTCGGACAATGTTCCCATTGGTTGTAAGTAAAAACATTTCTAGGCTTTGCAGATTTATGCAAATAATGGTGACCATAATGATTAAAACAATATATGTGTTCATAATCTGATGAACCTTCCAAGTATTCATGTTTTGTAAATTTAGATGACATTTCTAAATCTGTCATCATATTAACAGTTTTAAAATCCCAATCATCAGAAAATGTGCTGGGTGAGAAAAAGTCACTTACAGAAACCTTGAACTGGTGTGGAAACTTCAACAGCTTCACTGGGCCATAAATGTCATAATCAGTTTTATCCCATGCTATACCACCAGGTATAGGAATGGCTGTGATGTTCACTGATGACAGGTCTCTTCTTTCACGATGGGATGATTTGTGAGGTTTCAGGAGCAAGTTGATGTTCTTACTTGCTGTGTCCATTGTACTGTATTTTCCTTCAATCATTCTTCCTAAACTTATCACAAGAATGAGCCAATGCAGGAGGAAAAGTACGCCTAACGTAAACCAAAAGTACAGAGATCTGGGCCTAAATCCATAATTTTCTTGCTCACCATGCCATTCCAGTTTGAACCAAGCCATATGCAAATCAGTCTTGACCCTGTTTCTCATCAGAACAGTCCTGGCCGAACTGCCAAGCCAGGTCCTCCCTGGACTGTAAAAAAGCATCCTAGGACAGGTTTTGGGGTTTCACCCCTGTTCAGCCAGGATAGCTTGAGTCCAGTGGCATGGAGAGCATGGGACCCACGTCTGGGCATACCAGTCCCACTCTGGGTGACAAATGCAAAAAGAACAGTTGATGGACAGAATGCAGAACAATGTCATACATTCTCCCCAGTATAGAGATCTGGACCTAAACATATGTTTTTTTTATTTGCTCACTATGCCATTCCTGTTTAATCCCGACCATAGACAAATCAGTCTTGGCCCTGTGCCTCATGGGAACAGTGCAGCCCCAACTGCCAAGCCAGGTCCTCCCTGGACTAGAAACAAGCATCCTAGGACCGGCTTCGGGGTTTCATCCCTTTTCAGCCAGGATAGCTTGGTTCCAGTGGCATGGAGAGCACAGACACCCACATCTGGGCATACCCGTCCCACTCAGGGTGACAAATGCAAAAACAACAGTTGATGGACAGAATGCAGAACAATGTCATACATTCACCCCAGTTTAGAGATCTGGGACTAACTCCATCATTTTTTTGCTCACCATGCCATTCCAGTTTAAACCCAGCCATATGCAAATCTGTCTTGACCCTGTGCATCATGGGAACAGTCCAGCACGAACTGGGAAGCCAGGTCATCCCTGGACTGGAAACAAGCATCTTAGGACCGGTTTCGGGGTTTCACTCCTTTTCAGCCAGGATAGCTTGATTCCAGAGGACCTGGCTTGGCAGTTTGGGCTGGACTATTCTCATGAGCTACAGGGTCAAGACTCATTTGCTTATGGTTAGGTCTAAACTGGGGTGGCATGGTGAGCAAAAGAATGATGGATTTAAGCAAGATCTCATGACTGGAGGTGAATGTTTTGATTTGTTCTGCATTCCATTCATCAATTGTGTGTCTTTTGCTCAATAGATATGATGTTATTGATGCTTCTTTGTGTTTAATTGAAAAAAGGCCTAATTTTTGGTATAACTTGATAAACTTTCCAAAAATTTAAACCTAACAAAGATGTGTTTGAGAGATGAGATAAGGAATGTCTGGTGAAAAAGGTAGAGTTTAATAGAGTCATTAGGTAACAATATTCTAGACCAATTGGTGAATTGGTTAACAGCTTTCTTAAAAAGTGTATATAAAATACATGCACTTTACAGAAGAAACAGGCACAGAAGAGAGCACGTGAAGCATTAATTGCACCACATTATGAAACTTGTAAGAGGTTCTGGGGTATTATTTCTTAGGTTAATCTGGTAAGCCCAACTGCTTAGTGCTGGGAGTCGGAGCAGGCAAATAGCTGAAGTATATTATCTAACTGTTTTCTTTAGATGATGTTGAGGTTAAGCAGTTGGGAGATATGGCTTCTCAATTTATAAAGACAGGCCTGTGTACGCTGTAGACATTACAGTAACAGAGGTAAAAGATGCTATTCCCATCCAAAAATCTAATAAGGCTTTCTACTCTTTGTAGTAGTTCTGTCTTATGTTGTTGATGTCTGTCTTTCCTGGTTACTAATTAAACTCCGGGACACTCCTTTGGAGTAGCCGTGTGCTATAAAAGACCAACCTAACATCTAACATCTAACATCTAACATCTTCATGGTTTGGAAGCTTTGCAAGCTGATTTATGCAATGCAGACCCAAAAATGTTAGCTCCATTTCGAGCTAGGGTGTTCAAACTGTTATCAGTTGTAGCTGTCTATCTACATGGTTACTGGAGAATAGTAATATTATACCTTTATTCAAAGGGAATATCCATTATGAGCCGGCAAATATTTGGCTGATCTCATAGAAGGATGAGGCATAAACAATATCCAGTAAGGTCCTGCTAAATCATTTACAAGAGTTGGGCGATAGGAACAATATACTGAGTAATCTCCTGGCTGCATTTAGGAGAAAGATTCACACTGTTGAGCAGGCCACAAGATTGAATTAGCAGAAAATATGGTCAACTTTAAACATCTGCTTATGATAGATGTAAAGACAGCTTTTGATTTTTGTAAATTGCCGCCAGATTTGATCTATATAACTTCAGTTGGGTCTGCCAAATGCTTGCTCATAGCTTTACAAAAAGTCCACTGCAGAAACACACTTTCAGTTTTCTAGAGTGTATTAGACATTAGTTGTAGCAGACATCATCACCACAACATAACAGGACTGCTCACAGTCTCCGGCACTCTCTAGTTCTGGGAAACAATCTTTACAATGTAGTCATTACATCACAACATCCTTTACAATGCATGTCACTACAACGCAGGCATTACAACACATTCCATTGCAATGCATGACACTACATCACATGTCACTACAACACAGGCTTTACACCGCTTACCATTAAGATGCATACCATAACAACGCATAGTACCCCTACATTATCCAACACCTACCCTACTGTTGCACCCCCTGGAGTTAGAATAGTAATTTTTCCCCCTACACTATCCAACACTTACCCTACTCTTGCACCCCCTGGAGTTAGAATAGTAATTTAAATGCAATGTAATGGTACGTGTTGTAATGGTATGCGTTGTAAAGGTAGTATGCGATGTAATGGAATGCGCTGTGAAGGTAGTTTCTAAAAATGCGATGTAGTGTCATGTGATGTAATAGAATGCATTGTAAAGGATGTTGCAATGCAAAAACTGCCTTGTAAAGGCATGCGTTGTAAATGTATGCATTGTAACGTCCTACATTCTCCAGTTCTATCCTCAAAACATTCCTATTGGAAAACCAAGGGTAATGACCTCATAGTGTTCTGGAACTTCAGCATCTCAAACCACAACATATCCCCACGAAAAAGAACAAATGAACAAAAACAGAAAATGAAATATTCTTAATAACGACCGAACAATTCTCGATAGTCAGATAAAATTTACTAAACTGCAAACATGTGAGAAAGTAATAAAATATGGTAACCAACTACACAAAAAAATTAAATAACAGCAATCAATCACATGGAAAGAATGAGCATGTTAAAGTTATGTGCAATTAAAATGTTTTAACTACCTGAGTTCTCTCTATGAGTAATAAATAGAGGTAGAGTTTTCAGATCTTTCTTCAAAGAAGTATACTCAATTCTATTATCTCTGTGGAACTCTCAATACATTCTCTTGTGGTTTTTGTCATGTGTGACATGCTACACACTAGACCTTATTCCATTACTTTTTAATTATTTTATCCTGTATGGATCCATAAAACTTGCAAATACTTTCTTCACAAATTTTGACTTTTTTACATCACAACATCACCAACTTTCCATTTTTTTTCCAGTAAACCTTGTGGTAAAAATAAAACTGATTTTATAAGTCTTTTTATATTTCCTCACTCTTGCTATAGTGTTTATTGCCAACCACGCAGTAACCAACTTTGACCCTGCCTTTCTACCCTTTAGTCTTTCAAATAGTAATATACCCATGACAGAGTGAGGTGTGGGAGGATCGTAAGATGTCCCTCAAAATGCCTGTCATTAGTATCTTTCACTGCAATGCCCTCTAAACACATCCTCCTATCATTTTTTTTATAACTTCTACAAGGCCATATCCTTGGGATGTTAGAGAGCGGTGAAGTGATGTGAAATAGACAAACTGTTGAAAGACACCTTTATTTCCTGCAAAACAAATTTAATATCATTATCTGTTTTGATAGTTTCAGAATAGTCATGCTGGCAAACACATCATTCACAAATTTAATTTCAGTACTGCATGTTACAGCACTGCAACATTTAGTACCCACCAACTTGTAGTAATCTACAAAAACAATCACATATCTTTCAGATAAAGGCATCAATTCAAAAGGATCAACAATATCTATTCCCAATTTCTGCCAGCATGTCTTATCTTCTTACTATTCCCCATTTGGGCACACAGAAAACATTCTCTCACCACCACCTCCTCTACCCTATTTATGTTAGTCCCCCAATTCTGTAAACTGAGTTTTTCTGAAATTCCTCAATTAGTAGCCATTATATGCTAGACTCATCAATTTCTCCTTTGTGTCTTCAGGTGTAATCCTCCTCTCACCTCTTCACTATACATTTCCTATCACAGAATGCTTGTTTGTGATATGACTAAGCTGTTTTTCAGCTTCAGTAAGATCCTTAGCAACAGGCCTACCTTCAACCACGTAGCTTATTACTTTTCCAAGTAATAAATCTTTAGATTCTGCAACTTTGAAATCCACTTCCTTCAAATTGTCATAATGATGCATAACACTTTAAACACATCTGCCCTCTTGTCATTAGTTCTGAATGGCAGGCTATAATGGCAATCAGCAGTTATTTTCTTAGTGGCCTTCAGGTTCTGTACTTCAAAATTACATTCTCTGACATGTTCCATCTGTCTACTAATCCTTGGTGTGGCATGCTCACTATCTGTACATGAAAGTACATGCAATAAGGGTTTGTGATCACTTTGGATCATAAAAAGCAGACTGCATGAATAATATTTAAAATGTTGTATAGCCCACGTACATTCCAGGGCTGCCTTTTCAAGTACCGAATAATGGCCCGATTGACAAAGGTAAACTAACTGAGACAAAAGTCTAACTTTACGACTTTTGGTATTCACAAAGGGCATTTACGAGTAATAAAGTTAGACTTTTGTCTCCGGTTTGGACTCAGTTAAACTTAAGATCAAAACGTAAGTTTAACTGAGACAAAAGTTTGACTTTACTACTAGTAAAAACACTTTGTGAATACCGAAAAACATAAAGATAGACTTTTTTCTCAGTTATCCTTTGTGAATCGAACCCAACATGTTTCTGCTCCTTTCAGTGCTTGGGAGGCAAATGCCACAATATTGTCTTCACTGTTCTCCTTCTGAGCCAAAACTGCTTCTAGAAAAGAGCTCCTATGCCCCTCAACCTAGCATCTGTGGTTAGAATTGTCTTTTTATCATATCAAAATGCTCAAGAGTATATATTCTACCTTACTGCAGTTCCACTTCTTTCAAACCTTTGAAATATTTGGAGGACCAGACAAATGTTTCCAATTTCTTCAAAGGAAACCTCATGGGATAGACTAATGAGGCAGAATCTGTCACACATTTGGAATACTATTTAGGCAATCCCAGGGATTACTGTAACTGGTCTTTATTCTCAGGTGGCGGTTTCTTTGACATCAACTGTGTCATATCATTGGGGACTTATTTTTTCTCTCATTATAACATAGCCCAGGTAATTCACTTTGCCAACCCTCAATAAGTATTTCTGTCTCTTCGCTGTTAATATACTTTTCCGCAACCTTATTAATACCTCAATCAAAATCTTAGAGCAGTCTAACCTATCTTTTCCACAGAGTAGGATGTCATCTTGCAAAAAATAACATTTGTTATCTCCCTTCCAAACTTTTCATCATTTATGTGTTGGAAACATGTTGCTGCCAACCAGAAAGGCATCCTGAAACTTGAAATGCACTAAGTGGAATCATGAACGACATAAGAGTGAATCCTCACTTAGTCGAACTTGATGGTATACCGACCTTTGCTCCAATAACCATTGACAATTTATCTGCAGTACTAGACAAAGGTTACCTATCTACTCAGATGCTCTTGTTAAGGTCGCGCAAATCTACATAAATATGTATATTTGTGGCTCAGCCGTGGTTGTTAAAACAACATGGGGGAGCCACTTAGAGGATTCAGTTTCCCATATTGTCCCCAGCACTTTCAATATTTCCAACTCCTGTTTTAGCAGTTTCAATCTCTCCTCACCTTTTGATCAACAGATTTGACTTGACTTTTAAGAATAATCTAATACTTTAAATTCCGCAATACTCCCAACTCAGTATTAAATACTTTGGAAATCTCTCAGCCGTGTCTTCATTAACACTCATATGTGCAAACATCATTACTTGATCAAGGGTTTCATGGGATTCACAATTCATGCTGATGGTGACGACCAAGGAGATTATGTCCTCTTTTGGCTACATAGTCCTTCCAAAAAGTTGTTCTCCCTTTGAAGGCTATTATTATGGGAACATAGCCCAACAGATCCAACGTATGTACCCCCTATCACATTGCATTCTTGTCTGCTTCATACAGCGTGAGTTTATCTTCCGAAAATCCTCTACCAATTCTGGTCCCCAGTGAGGGTGTATAGTGACGCAGTATCAGCCAATACATTCACCTCCCTCTCACCGACCCTGATCTTACACTCATGCATCTTCACAACACCAGTGTCACAATCAGCCATATTCCATGGAGTATCAGTAAACTTTTTTAATTTCATAAGAATTTTCTTAAAGATAATATAAGATAATAACACAAGTAATGAAATTATCATGTACGCAATGCATGGTATACAATACAAAGAATACATAGACTACAAAAGAAGTATGGTTCGAAGCATAAAAAGGCTATGAATGAAAGAAAGAAACATTATTTAAACAAAGTTGCAATATGTTAACAACATGCAAAAGCGAAATACAGATAATACAAGACTTAGTAAGATATCACGAGTAATACCAATTCAAAAAGTTAATAATACAGGAGAATGTCAAGGAGGCTTGGTTACTTCTTGCTGCGATGGAGGTACATACAGGGAGCGTCGTGCATTAATATCAATGTAAGTCGTAACAGGTGACCATAAGTGTGCACGCTTGGGCCCCATATGTGAAGGGTATACAAAGGAGGTATCCAATCTATGGTTATAACAAACCGCATACTACCACGCCAGAAACGACAGCTTAGTAAAATCTTTCCAATTTTTGGTAATTTGCTGGAAAACTGCGGCTAGCAACAGGTCTATAATTTGAACCGGGTGTTCACAACTTTACCAGATATGAGATAAACTACCTAAAAATATATGCATGGGAGTATAAGGGTAGTTGGCGTGGAAAATAGAGTTGATTTGGGACCAAACTTTAATCCAAAAGCTATGAACAAGATGACAGGTAAAAAGAAGGTGAAAAAGGTCTGCTTGCGGTAGTGAGCAAGACCAACAAGTGTCTGGGAGGTGTTGATATCTAGTGTGAAGCACAGAAGGGGTGCAGAGAAGCCTATTGTATATGAAGAAGAAGGTCTGTATGGTGTTGGCCGCTCTGGAGAATTTGCAGAGCTTAAGCCAAATTCTCCCCCAAAATTCTGTCGACCAGGAAATTACCAAGTCAGACTCCCACGCCCTTTCTACCATAGTTTTATCCCTTGGGGTTGGAAGAGTATGTAAAAAGGTATAAATAGCAGAGGCTCTGGAAGCGTTAAAAACAAGAGATCTGAGGCGTTCTGCGTGTTCAGATGTAAGTGAATCGGTTGGTTGGGTTGGCTTGAATGATCATTGGGCATTTTGAATGGCGTCAGCTAGGAGTAAGAACTTGGGTCTAAATGAAGTAGGTAGAGCAAACAAAGATTTGGCTCTATCAAAGGAAATGAAACGTTCTTGTTCATACAATTGATAAACCCAAACTATACCCTTTTGCCGCCATGTTTTCCAATAAATAGGTTTGTTGTTAACCAAAATGTATGTGTTATGCCATATAGGTGAGTCAGAAAAGAAGGTAGGAGCATCTGGTGGTATTAATTTAGAGGTATATTTGATTATGGGAGTGGAGATGGACTGTGGTTTGCGTGTGAAAGACAAAAATTATTTAAAAGAGAACAGTGAGAGAAAGGATTTCTCAAGTAAAGCCCATTTGCGAAGAAAGTCGGATGGGTCCGCAAGCCATTTTGATGCTTGATGCAAGAGGAAGGATTTATGATAGGAAACCAGATCTGAAAAGTTCACCACTCCCTCCGTATTTGATTGAATTAACTTTTTAATAGACGCCTTCTTTGTGTTCCGTAAAAAAGAAGATAAAATAGAGTTGATTTTCTTAAAATATTTAGAGGGAATGGCTACCGGTATATTAGATATGGTATATAAGACCACGGGCGAAAGCATCATTTTAATGGTGTCCAAACGACCCCACCAAGACAGATAAAGTGGGTGCCACTTTGCTGTTAAGGAAGATAATTTCTGAATACAGTTATCCATGCAACGTGATATTGTGTCTGAGATAGTGGGGAAAAAATGTAAACCCAAATATTTAATATAATGAAGACTCCAAGTAAAGCCAGAGGAAACAAAATCAGCGCTAAGGGTGTATTTATTAAGAGGCGGAATCTCACATTTGTCTTTATTTAACTTATATCCAGAAACAGCCGCAAAGGATTGAACTTCCGCTAAAAAAGCAGGAAGCGAAACTTGTGGCTGAGATAAGTACATGAGAACATTATCAGCATATGCAGCCATCTTAACTGTGGTATTGTTGAAGGTAAAGCCATGAATATCATTATTTTGATGGATATGAAGTAAAAAGGGTTCTAGTGCTAGATTAAAAAGAAAAGGGTAAAGCGGACAACCCTGTCTGACACTTCTATGAAGGGGAAAATAGGAGGAAAGTCCCCCATTTGCTGCAACTGCTGCCCTAGGGTTGGAATACAGGAATGAAATAAGAGCAATAATTTTAGGACCAAAGCAAAACCAATAAAGGACATGGAATAGATAAGGCCATTCAACTCTATCGAATGTTTTTCTGCATCCAACGCGATGGCTGCTAAAGGTTAAAAGGAATGTGAGGCCTTGGATAAAATATCAAATAGTAGCCGAGTATTATCTGAAATGAGACGCCCTTTGACAAATCCAGATTGTTCTGCCCCAAGTAAGTCAGGCAAGTATGATTCTAACCGTAATGGTAATGCTTTTGAGAAGATTTTTTAATCAATGTTAACCAGGGAAATGGGGCGGTAGTTTTTACAACGTTGTGGGTCTTTACCATCTTTAGGGATAAGACAAATAAGGGCATCTGCAAACGGTAGAGAGACAAAATATCGAAATTAAAATATTGATATACAATAATATCGATGTTTTAATTTCGATTGTATAGAATATCGATGTGCAATAATATCGATAGACAGAATATAGATATCAAGGTATTTATGTTACTAATATCGAAATTTTGTTTAGTGTTATGTATTTTATTATGTTGCTTATATGTTTGTTAAACATGTTTTTAAATGCGTTTTAGTATCAGAGCGGGTTGTGGGTTTATTGGGGAATAGGGTGGGAAGTAATTTAATTATAATTAATGAATTAATATTTAAAAAAAATAGTTTTGATTAATAAATAATTATTAATTAACAATTAATTGGTAATTAATTATTATGAATTAGTTAATTCAATTAATTAGAGTTAATGTAGTAATATTTATCATTTTTCGTTATTGTTAATTAATAATTAATTGGTAATTCATTATTATTAAGTGATTAAATGACAATTACATTTTTTATGTGATTTATTTATGTGTAGTGGGTTGTGTGTTTATAGGGGAATAGAGTGTGACATAATTAAATTAAACTAATTAAAGAGATTATATTTATTTATTGGTATTTATTGTTAATTAATTATTAATTAAATAATTGATAATTATTTTTTTAATTATTTCATAATAATAATTATAAATAATGTATTAATAAATATTGTTTATTCCTGTAAATATCTTGTTAATTAATTATTAATTGGTAGTTAATTAAGAATTGGTAATTAATATGTGTTAATTAGTTAATGTATAATTACATCAATGTAATAATATTAATTGTCATTAATTGATTAATTGAAATTTATATTAATTGTGTTTTTTTGTATCTGTAGTGTGTTGTGTGTTAAAGGGGAGTAGTGTGGGAAGTAATTTTTACCCTCATGCTATCCAACGCTTTCCCTACTGTTGCACCCTTTGGAGTGGGAATAGTAATTTTTACCCGTACGCTATCCAACACTTTCCCTACTGTTGCACTCTCTGGAGTGGAAATAGTCATTTGTACCCCTACGCTATCCAACGCTTTCCCTACTGTTGCACCCTTTGGAGTGGGAATAGTAATTTTTACCCCTATGCTATCCAACCCTTTCCCTACTGTTGCACTCTCTGGAGTGGGAATAGTAATTTTTACCCCTACGCTATCCAACTCTTTCCCTACTGTTGGACACTCTGGAGTTGGAAAAAGTAATTTTACCCCTACGCTATCCAACGCTTTTCCTACAGTTGCACCCTTTGGAGTGGGAATAGTATTTTTTCCCCTACGCTATCCAACGCTTCCCCTACTGTTGCACTCTCTGGAGTGGCAATAGTAATTTTTACCCTACGCTATCCAACGCTTTTCCTACTGTTGCACTCTCTGGAGTGGGAATAGTAATTTTTACCCCTACGCTATCCAACGCTTTTCGAACTGTTATATGGAGTAAGTATATATATTAATTTATATGTAGAGTTTTTAATTTATTTTAAATGTATATGTGTTAGTTAATATTTTTTAAATATGTTTTAATGTTTATATTTATAATTTATTAAATTATTTGTATTTTTAAATTATTTTTACATTATTATTAATATATTTAAAAAAACAATATTTTTAACTTTGATATTTTTGTACCACAATATTTTTTTCCAAATTTTTATACTTACCTTCATGTAGATAGAACTCCCATATTTTTGATGTCGATATTTTTGTGGCAATATTTCTGTATGTCTATATTCTGTCTGTCGATATTATGTCATAGATTCTCTGCAAACGATCCAGAAGAGTGACCCAAAGTGGCGAAGTCAAAGAGGAGGAGATCTAGTTTGGGAAGAAGTAGATGTGAAAAATGAGTAAAAAGCTCTACAGTAAACCCATCAGGGCCTGGAGCTTTGTCTTTCTTGAGCATCTGCAAAGTCTTCAAAAGTTATTTCTGTGGAATATCAGCTTCTAATGGTGAAGAATCAAAAGTGGTGGAAGGAGAATGTTGAATTGAAGAGAGAAATTGTGTGATGTCATTATCAGAGGAAGACATTTCAGATGCGTAAAGTGTTTTATAAAAATGAAGAAATTCGGCTAAGATCTCCTCATCCTTAAACTTCAAGTGAGCATCACAGGCAAAAACTGATTAAATGTTAAGTTTTTTTTGTTTTAACCTTTAAATAGTTTGCTAGTAGTTTACCTGCCTTATTCTGACCACCGTAGTATTTGGCACTAGACTTTAGCAAAATATTAGATGCATTGTTAGTTCTGACCTGATTAAATTGAAACTTGGCCTTAAGGAGATCAGATAGGCAATCTTTAGACTTAGAGGAGTAATAGGAGTGTTCCAATGCTTTAATTTTGGCTAAAAGAGCGTTCGTAGTTCGTCGTGCCTTTCGGCGTTTATTGGATACAAATCTAAGAACAAAATTTCTTGTGGAGGCTTTGAAAGCAGCCCAAACTATAGGAAAAGAGACAGTACCCTTATGATTAATGAGGAAAAATTCATGAAAGAAAGATGTAAAAGATGACATAAACACTGGGTCTAAAAGCAAAGAATTATTGAAATGCCACTTCCGAGGCGATGCAGGCGTGCTTAGGACATCTAGATGTATGGAAACTGGTGCGTGATCTGATATTAGTATGGACCCTATGTCGGCACTCACTAGTCATTGTGCTACATTGTGAGAAATTAAAAAGTAATCTAGTCTAGACTGGGTGTGAAGTAGTGGAGAGTAAAAAGGTTATTCCCTCGCTTTAGGATTAGGGAGTCACCAAGCATCTATCAGTTTGTGTTGTTGTATTGCTTGTGTGAAGAGCTTGTGAGACTTGTGAGGAATGAAAGACTATAATGAGTGACGATCAAGAAAGGGATCGAAAACTTCATTGCAGAAGTATTGTGTGATATGCGATGCCAAGGATCTCCCGATGTAGGGGCAAACACATTTGATCAGGAAAGAGGGACATTATCTATCAAAAACTTGACAAATACCCATCTACCACTGGAATCTGAGAAGTGAAAGAGTATCTTGATGGGGAGTGACTTATGAAAGAGAATAAGAACACCATTACGTTTGCCATCTCCTGGAGAAAAGAAAACATCATTCACCCAACATCTTTTGAACTTTTCAGATTCTGTCGAGGACAAATGGGACTCTTGTATGCAGGCAATATCGGCACCCAACTTGGCTGAATGAGTTAAAACTCTCTGCCTCTTAATAGGTGAATGTAGACCTCTGACATTCCATGAAACAATATTTAACGGCATATGAAAAAATTAGAATAACACAATGCATGCATAAATTAACCATATTTTGAACAACAAGAACCAGTCATAACTATAAACCAGTAAAATATGAAAAAGAATAGTAGGAGAAGAGATGCGGGAAAGATAAGGAAGAAAAAGTAATATGCTAAGATCATGTAAGATGCAGTGAAAAGTAGAGAAAGAATATAAGAGAAAGTGAACGCAGACAAAGAAGGAAAATAGGGTAAAGAAAGCAAGAAAATAGTAGAGAGAAGTAGAAGAAACAAATAGAGAGAAGATGAAAGAGAAACATTAGACTTACAACAAATCCAAGACATACGAGGAGAGGGAAGGTAGAATGCCATTACGGATAATGACGCGTCCAGGCCTCAAAAGGAAGGGCAGCAAAAAGGAGGAGACACAACCAACGGGCAACAAGAACGTGGAGGGGAGGACGAAGGACGGTGGAGTGATCTGTGAATGAAGAAAAGAGTGAAGCAAGTTAATGGACAAATGAAATATAAGGGCAATTACAAATAGAAATAAAAGATTAGGTGTATACAAAGAGGAAGGAAACAAACAACTAAATAAAAGGTCTTGAGTCTCAAAGAACTAGGGACAATAAAGGTGAAATACAGCTATAACATAAACAGAGGAAAAGGAAGGATGTCGAAAACATCATCAATAATATGCACAGTTATTTGGACAGCGATGTTGAAGCTGTCTCCATTTGTTGAGGTTGAAAGGAATAAAGAAAGCTTTTGAGCTGCAGTGGATCTTCATAAGTATTAGTCTTGTTGTTTATGGTAACCTTGAAGAGACAAGGATGAAAAAGCACATAGCGCGCCCCTATAGAGCGTAACTGGGGGCGTAATGACAAAAATTCCTTTTGAAGGTCAGCTGTTGATTTGGCACAATCCTGTGTGAAGAGCAGAGAGTTGCCAGACCAGGTAATTCTGTGTACTGCTTTAGCCGCTGATAGGACCATCAGTAGGTCAGTGTGCTCCAAGAAGTATATGATAATGCCTCTTGGACGTCTGATGGATGACAATAATGTCGCTGGTGATTTTGAACCCCGATGATGGGCCCTTTGAATATTCAGATTTGTACCTTCAGGAAGCTTAAGAAGTTGTGGGAGAAATGTTTTGAAAAAATTAATAGAGTCAGACCCCTCCGTTTCCTCAGGCAATCCATAAATGCATAGATTGTTTCTCCTACCCCTATTTTCCAAATGTTCCACTTGTTTATGAAGCATCAGCACCTGGGAAGACAAGGACTCCATTTTGGAAGCAGAGGAGGAAAAAGAGCCAACAGTATGTTCCAAAGTTATAACATGCTCTTCCATGTTAGACCATTTATCTGTAAGAGCCTGAATCGCTGAGTTTGTTTCTTCAATAGATGGTCGCAAAGCACAGATTTCCTCCAGCAGTAAGTCCATAGTGACTGAAGAATATTGTTTTGTGGGAGATGGAGGGTCTTTCTTGAGCCTCTTAGAGGATGTTTTGGTGACATTTGAAGAAGCAGCTGATGCTAAGGTGGTCGATGTTGTGGAGGATTTGGACGAGGTGGTAGCAGAGTCCTCCATAGCTAGGCACTGATAACGTGAGTTAGTCTGAAGCATGAACTGACTTGATGAGAGTTTGGTTTGAGACAAAGTTTTAAGCTGTTTACCCATACAGAAAAAAGAAATCTGTGTGAGCGTAGCAGCACAGGGTGAAGGGTGAGTAGGGACAAAAGATCACTGAATAGATAAATGCAAATAAATATATACACCTCAGTAAGCAATGAGCCACCTAACTAGCCAAAATAGGACCAGCAAGAATACATTTAAATGACAATAGACTTAACACAGGTTTAGTAAACTTTCAATAGAAAAGGAAGTTTCCTTAAAAGTTGAAAGCTGGAAGTATCTTCACAACAAAATTAGAGAAGCCTCAGGTTATGTGCATTGAAGACAGCAACTGTAAGTTGTCTTTGAGGTACTGATACTAACAGGTGCCTGACGTGAGAACAAGAGCTTGAGCCATCAATAAAGAAGCTGTTATACGCAGAAAAATTAGCACCATTTCACATAAAAGGAACTCTCCAGGGCTATTTGAATTCAGAAACATCAATATGCTTCAACGGGGCTTTGAATAATTCCATGGCACATCATATAGGAGAGACCTCCGTCGACGGAGAAAAGAAAATGGCTGACGTAAGCTCCATTAAACCTTAGTGCCACCCATAGAGCACAGAGAATGCAAATATATCTGCAGTTATGGGTTAAAAGGAGCAAAGGGGGCAAAACAAAGGTCAAATTAAAAAAATAAGCACCTTGTATAAACCTTGCATGCCGCTGGAACACTTCAGCAGGAGTCGCTGTAAAATGCGCGAGTCAGTCAGCCCTCGCTCAAAATGGCAGCCGCTGTATTAGAAGCGCCGCATCAGGCAGGTAAATGCTCAAAGAAGAACCATCAGACCTGAGTGGAAGAAGAAAGTGGTACGTTGTGAATCACGACAACTTCATGCTCCGTCTCCCTCAAGGCTGTTTGTTTTCCGGCCGAAGAAATGCTGCATTAGTTTGTCCTCTCCTTCGCCGCCCCCGGAGAGTCACGGAGAGACGTCCATGCCCGTCGGAGGCAAGCCACGCCGAGTATCAGTAATCTGCATTGCAATTCTGTTTCAATTCTGTTTCAATTCTCTTGTACATCTTGTACTCGCTGCATAGCACCACAATCAGATTTTTCTGTATCTACTTGGCTTTTGCATACCATCAAATAATGGCCCCTTTCCCTGCATTTGCGACAAACAGGAATGTTGGCAGAACAACTGGGGTTGTTGGAACCTTGGCAAGCACTGCCACATATGTAGCATATACATTTATTTATTTTACACTTGCTATTTCAGCTATACTCATGTCATCCTTCCACATTTTTTTACCCATTCACAGGTGTGTGCCATACTTCTGTTAGAGGAATGGCCTCTTTTAGATTAGTATTTTTGCCAACATATTTTTTTGTACTCTAAGGCTATTATACATCACACCAGCTGGTCTCTCCCAATAGACATGTCCTTTTTTAGGTCTCGCTCTCGAGACCTATTGTTGTTGAGATGCCTATCAAGGGAGAAAGACCGGGGCATGCGCAGATTGAGGTCTGTGGACGCGCTTCTAAAGAGTCGTGCTTGCGCAGACACGCTTCCACATACTCACACAGCCCGCTTTCGCTTAGCTAGCATGTACTAACGGCGCACACACACACACAGCCATCCCCTTCCTTGAACACACACACAAACACGCGTGCACACACACACACAAACGCGCGCACACACACACACACACACGCACATGCGCACACATTAATACACGCACATTGCCCCCCGCCTCACTCACCGCATCGGCAGCCGCCGCCATTTCTGACTTCTGTAGCCATCGCGGGGCTCTCCCTCGGGCATGGGAGCTCCCTCGGGCATGGGAGCCCCGCGTCAGTACTGTTCTCTGGGCCAGTCACTCCTTGGCTTGGGCTTCCCATATAAAATGGAAGTCCCGCCCCACGACAGTCATAATGCACCCAAACTTCCGGCTTCACATCCCGACATCACTAGTGCCCGTGCATAGCTCGCAGCATGACTCAGGAGTTGGTCGCCATGGTAATACGAACACACTTGTTTTATCGTATTTTTGTTACTAATAAAACATTAACATGCATTGCTTACATTTTAGCTGAAAGGTTTTTTTTTTTTTTTTTAAACGCTCAAACGTCGTAGAGCGAAAAAAGCAGTGCCAAGTGTTAAACCACTAAACGGAGAAGGCGATGAGGCCTCGGGTGAAAGAGGGGTCTCCAGAGATGTGTCTCAGGGCCAAAGAATGAGTGGCGGGTACGGGTTCTGGTGACTGGAGGTCTGGCGAGCGCCCAGGGAGGACCGATCTTGAAGGGGGATCCCAGCCCTGCACACGTCTGCTCGGCTCTCCTCTCATGCACCCCGAACCCTCTCTGGATGTCGAAGGCCCCCCGGCTTCCGAGCGCAGTCTGTGCGGAAGTGAACTCTAAGCCAGCTGGCCGTCGAGCCAGGGAGAAGTACGGTAACCATTACAATTGGGTAACCCTTGAGGTTACATAACCCACGACCCTAAGTCACACTGTCCTTTATACTGTTATCACATTACTGCGTCAGACACCCACGTGCCTCCCGAGGTAATCCATGAAAGTGGTCTGGGAATTCTCAAAGTGTCCAAATCTGACGCTGGGGCAATCTTGGCGGTCCTACTCTGCACACCGATGCAGACAAGCAAGGATGGATTAATGCACCAGGACACTTCACTCGGGTTTACAAATCTGGCCTCGGTGTCCCTCGGTTTGTATTGGTTCTATTTCCACCCACCCAGCTGTGTCAGTTTAGATAACTGGCATCGCCCGTGGATACATCGCCGTCAGTGTATGCCATCCCCAGACGTTACGCCCACCCACTGTACTTTGGAGATACTAAGTTTCCTACAGGTGTCCCTTCCGAGGGGCTGCACAGGAGCCTTGATGGGTTGAGGGGCGAAAGTGTAGGAAAGGCTACGGCTTTCGAAGCCCCTCGCCCACTCAAAATCTCTTAAGCCGGAGACACCTAATTCCACGGAGAGCTGAACGTTATCCACTTATGTGCCCGAGTTATTCAGGTGCAGGGGAAGGCTCTAAGGACAGGCCGTGCAAATAATGACCACATCTCTAGACATAAAAACGAAATCATGCGATTCAGCCACAGAAAGCCGAGAGCCCCACACGCCTTTGAACCTGTGAGCAGCTCGTCCTCCGTCACTAATCCTCACAGACCTGAACTCTCTGCTAGTCCCTCCTGCACGGCCCCACCCACCCAGCGAGCCCCCAGCCGTCTCCGAGCGGCTCCTTCCAAGCCACACTTGTCCGATCATCTTCGGCACAGCTGGGCGGGCGGCCCTCCAACAGATGGCGACTGACAACAGTGACAAGCAGCAGGGAGAAGGCGCAAATCCTCGGCACAGCTGTCAGAGGCATGTAGGTGCGGTATTTGGATGCCCCCTGCTACCTGGTACAGGCAGAAACAGGGCATCCAAGAGACTGCTAAAGTGGGGAACGGGGCAAGAAGCTGGACGAGCTCTAGATCAAGGTTCCACCACAGCAGCTTCAACGATTCCACCACCAGCTGCTGCAGCGATTAAACCACAGCGGCTGCAGCGATTCCACCACAGCAGTTGCAGCGATTCCACCACAGCAGCTGCAGCGATTCCACCACAGCAGCTTCAACGATTCCACCACAGCAGCTGCAACGATTCCACCAATGCAGCTGCAGCGATTGCACCACAACAGCTTCAACGATTCCACCACATCAGCTGCAGCGATTCCACCATACCAGGCACAGTGGTACAATCCTATGCACACACTGATTTCACCCAGCTCTGTTTTGCATAGATCTTGCCCCGATGCACCCAGATATTTCTTTAACAGATTGTTTTCACTACAGTTTTCTTTTTATTTATTTTTGATGTAAATGATGTGTGAGAAAATCACAGACATTTTGCAGAGAAATGCTTTTATGTTTTATGCAACATCCATAAAAAAGTTGTTTTTAGATCCGAAAGAGGACCGCACATGGGAGAAATGGGAGGATGTCACAGTGATTAGTGAGCTGCTGTGTTACAATATAGAAAACACACCCCTCTAGCAATGAATATTGGATGTAAACACCTTTTTGAATTTAGAGCAGTGTTAGCGGCCAGGCTAAAGGAGGCATAAAAGAACTGAAACTAGATCCTAATTTTAAAGTTGATCAGAACATAGGTCAAGCGCAGGATTCCATGCCACATGCGTGGGGTACAAGTCGCATGTGTGAGGCACATGTAGCGCGTGTGGGGCCACACAGAAACCGTCCAGGCGGGCACTGCAACAGGAACCCAGAGAGGACAAGTTCTGCATTCAATGTGACAGTGAAGAACCAGCACTCGGACAAGAAATGGACTAAAATAAAAATGGTCTCTCACTGAAGGGTGTCACCCACCACACACCTGCTGTTTCTAAGCGCTATAATGAAGAGGTGATATTACCCAATTGTCCTGCCAAGACTCAACCCCGTTCTGATGAAGGGAGAATTTAGCTGTCATCTTGTGCTTGACCTGACACTTCACTTGTGGAAAGGTCTGAGCTGTTGAGCTGTTGCACTCAGTTTCACATCAGTCCACTGAGTTTACAAGGTCTCAGTGATGGCAGCCATATAACCTGAGCAGCTCCGACCCCTCGGCCCACGCCTGTGAAAGATGAGCAGATGTAACTCTAAGCATTTGATTTCATTGCCTCCCAATCACAGCTGTGTGGTTCAAGTCCGCACATTATTCTATTGCATATGGCTTCCACAGATGCCATCTTAGAAGATAAAGGCTTCAGGCCTTGGATGATGTGACACAAGTTGTCAAATAAGTTGGTTATGCTCTGGCTTGATGTCACAGCGCCTGTACCGCCAGCTCTAGCCCCAGTGACCCCCGCGGCATGTTTGAGAAAGACAGCATTGCTGCCATTAAATTCTGCCGGGCCAAGTAACCTGTTTCGGGAACAGAGGAGGAACAGTTCGGAACATCAAAGACCTATCCTGTATGTCCTAAAGGAACCATTAGTGGGAGAGATGGATAATAGAGACACCAGATAAGCGATTTTATTTCTGGCAGGCCCATAAAGGCACTTCAAGGAAGGGCCTGAGAGACTGGGATATTTTGGGGGAGAAGGGAAATGCAGAACACACAGAATTATAACTGGGTAGTTGCCATTAACTGTTTTAAGCAGGACCATCTCTGAGGGCCACTAGCGTGAATACCAGATTACAAATCCAGTTAGTCGCTGCCTTGACGTAGCAATAGAGGTAAGCAAAGGCTGCTTCCTCTGATATGACTCTCTGGGAGCCTGGCAGTGTAGCATTGGCCCTCTGCTCCAAAGAGAGCACAGCTTTGGGAAGGAAGGAGGACAAGAGACACAGAGGGTGTCGATGGTGGGTGGCAGGAGACCAGGATTTTCTTTTTAGTTTGAGCCTGGGCAGCGCATGCGCTGCTCTGCCAAGCATGCTGTATTAAAGTATAGACTTGAAGGCCCGCCCACTCTCCACCCATATTTGTCATTGGCTTGTTTCAATGTCGTTCGTAAATGCTGGCTTCTAATTCGTTAATAGCCTTGTTAGGTCTCGCTCTCGAGACCTATTGTCGTTGAGATGCCTCTCAAAGGAGACAGACCGGGGCACGCGCAGATTGTGGTCTATGGACGCGCACGTCCAGCCACACGCACATCGCCAGTCCCGCTTTCGGTGGCAAGCCAGCATACAGTTCCACTTTCGTGCCCGTCCGATCACTCACCCACAGGATGAGGCTCTCGCAGAGCTCTGTGTCCTTGGACTCCATGGCCCTCGCAGCTCTCTGCGCTATCTCTGCAGCGGAGCCCCCCTGGGAGGTTTATTTTCACTTCGCGGCTAGTGAAGTTTCGTAACAACCCAGCCACCAGCACAGTCACGTTACAAGACAAAAGCGCGACGTACGTGTTAGGTAGTGTTTTACTAGTCTATATGATTTCCATATACCGCACCCCTTTCAACAGCTTTAAAGACTTTTGGACTCTCTTCCGATTAATTAGCCTGGTTGACCCCCGTTAATAATGTGTCAGCACGTCCGCCCCTGCTCTCGCTATCTATTTCCCCGTGTGTTGCTCTTCCCCCACCGCACCACTCTTGGGACGTGCGGTAGCCTTCCCCCGACACCACCTTCCACGGCCCGCCACTCAGCCCATGCAGTGACATTCCCCTGCTACCATCTCCCGGGGATGTCACCTGTATCCCATGCTGTACCATTCCCCCGCTAATACCTCCTGGGGCATGCCACATTTCGCTCCTGCAATTCTAATTTTTTTAAAGTTTTTTTTAAGCCAGTACTGTTTGGTTATTGTTTATAAAATATATACCGTTGTTTTACTTATTTTGCCTTTCTCTGTACATTATCACCACATGTTATAATTAATACTTTTTACTTTGTTTTTACATAGCACTTTACATTACAAGCTAGCGTAGTTTTTTTCACCCCCACTTTCCTGGTTTGGTCACACATACTTAAGGGTTTCTTTTATTTATTTTATTGGATCCCAATAAATTACCCCAAAATAGACACTTTATAGGGAGCTTTTATTGGAACTGTTGAGATAACGCGATGGCGCTGTGTGATTCACCACAGTCAGCCACCGACAGAGAACGTTTTCTGAAAATGACCAAAGTGCCAAGGTCAGCATTTTAAAGTCTTTAGTAGTCCGAGTAACTAACTGGGCTGCACTGTACCCCAAGTAAACACCAGTATTGATTACAGTAGATGGCGTGTGCCGAAAACGGGGAACGTTGTCGGTCAACTACCGAACAGGGATACATATGGATAATTGTGTGTGTGAAAACCTTCTGTGGGCTTTCAAGGGATTCACACCATTTTGATATAATTAGTAGGGAATATAATAAGCTTACCCAGGATGTGTAAAGCCTGTCCCTGGTATCGCCCATTGTGCGATCCTGGTTAAATCAAGCCATAATCAGTTTGCTATTAAGTATAGTGTTAAAACACGGGCACAACCTATTTTAGGGTCCTGGGGTGTAAGGGGGGGGGATTTAAGACCATTTGCACATGTTTGTCCACTCAGAAGCCTACGGGGTTCATGGGCCGCCTGCAGAGATCTCTTTGTAAACTGTAGGTCATTGTTTAGAATTCCGGAGGTTGTGAGTGACTCAGTAGTTATTCTGCATGGCGTAAGCTTTGCCCTTGGGTGTTGAGACGCATTACGAAAATTCAAACCTTTACCATTGATAATACCTATGGGATACAACATTCTTGCTCCAACCGTCTTTTTTTGTTTTTTTGCTTGAAAAAAAGGGGGAAATAAATTTCTTAACAATAATACGTTTTTTACTGCTCGCCGTAACAGACAAATGTTGTTCGAAGCGCTAGCGCGCCGTAACATCAAAATCTTCCTCGGAGCGCTACTTAAAGTGAGATATTTGAAGTGTTTATTATATATTAAATATGCATGGCAGCACAGAAAGGATTGTTTACATCCAAAAGAAGGTGATGAGATGATGGGCTTGGAACAGTGTGTAGGCAGTAATGTAAGAGCCAAGCTCTCTGCTCCCCACTTTCTCTGGCCGCAGGTGAAGTGACTTATTTCTAAAATGCAGTGGTTGCTTAATGAAAACCCCGGATTGCAGCACAGTTTGTCTTGAATTGCTATACCATGTGTTGACTAATTACAAATGTGTTCAACTTCATCCAGTTAACATGCACTACGTTTCTGAACTATGCACCTGGTTACCTAGAATCTCCCGAGCTTAAGTACCACGAGGGGCGTTTCAATATAGAGAACATAAAATTGAGTAGGCAAACAACGTTATTTCAGGCTAAAATGGGGGTTCACCGGCGGGTTTTTGCTTTTTTAAATTTTCTTACTCTATCTCCAACATAATCACTCCACACCAACACAGTATCACTCAAAAACACCAACACAGCATCACTTAAAATCTCCACAGCATCACTAAGCACTACCACAACATCACTCGACGCCACAACAGCACCATTCAGCACCACCACAACATCACTCAACGCCATTACAGCATCACCCAACACCACCACAGCATCACTCAGCACAACCACAGCATCACTCAGCACCATGACAACATCACTCAGGGGCACCACAACATCACTCAGCGCCACCACAACATCACTCAGCCCTACTACAGCAACACTCAGCACCACCACAACATCACTCAAGCACACAACAATATCGCTCAGGGCCACAAGAGCATCACTCAGTGCCACCACATCATCACTCAGCACAACCACAGCATCACTCACCTTCACCACGGCATCCAGCAACACCACCACAGTGTCACTCAGCACTACTACAGCGTCACTCAGCACTACCACTGCATCACTCAGGACCACCACAGCATCACTCAACACCACCACAGCATCACTCAGCACAACCACAGCATCACTCAGCACAACCACAATATCACTCAGCACAACCACATCACCACTCAGCACAACCACAGCATCACTCAGTACAACCACAGCATCACTCAGCACCATGACAACATCACTCAGGGCCACCACAACATCACTCAGCCCAACTACAGCAACACTCAGCACCACCACAGCGTCACTCAAGCATACAACAATATCGTTCAGGGCTACATGAGCATCACTCAGCGCCACCACAGCATCACTCAGGGCAAGCACAGGATCACTCACCTTCACCACGGCATCAGTCAACACCACCACAGCATCACTCAGCACTACCACAGCATCACTCACGACCACCACAGCATCACTCAGCACTACCAGATCATCACTCAGGGCCACCACAGGATCACTCACCTCCACCACAGCATAACTCAGCACCACCACAGCATCACTCAGCACCACCACAGCATCACTCAGAACACAGCAGCATCACTCAGTACCACAACAGCATCATGAAGCACTACAACAGCATCACTCTGCAGTGCAACAGCACCACAATAGCATCAGTCAGCACCACTACAGTATCACTCAGGGCATCCACACCATCACTCAAGGCCAGCACAGCATCACTTAATGCCAGCACAGCATAACTCAGGGCCAGCACATCATCACTCAACAACACCACAGCATCACTCAGTGCTTCTTACACTTTTAAATTATCTATCTATCTATCTATCTATCTATCTATCTATCTATCTATCTATCTATCTATCTATCTATCTATCTATCTATCTATCTATCTATCTATCTATCTATCTATCTATCTATCTATCTATCTATCGCCCTCCCTCTATCTATCGCCCTCCCTCTATCTATCGCCCTCCCTCTATCTATTGCCCTCCCACTATTGATCGCACTCACTCTATCAATCGCACTCACTCTATCTATCGCACTCACTCTATCTATCGCACTCACTCTATCTATCTTTCGCACTCACTCTATCTATCTATCGCACTCATTCTATCTATCTATCTATCTATCTATCTATCTATCTATCTATCTATCTATCTATCTATCTATCTATCTATCTATCTATCTATCTATCTATCTATCGCACTCACCCTATCTATCTATCGCACTCACTCCCTCTATCTATCACATCACCACAGCATCAGTCAGTACCACCACAGATTCACTCAGGGGCACCACAACATAACTCAGGGGCACCACAACATCACTATGCTCTACCACAGCATCACTGAACGCCACAGCATCACTTGCCACAACCACAACATCAATCAGCGCCACCAAAGCATGAATCTGTGCAACCATTCAACAACAACTGGTTCAAATATGTTTTCTCAATGCTTCAAGCTTCATTACAAATGTCACACTTCTGTTCTTGCATTTCCGTCACAATAAAATACACTGAACATAATCTTCACAAAAGTTATTTACAAAAGTTAAAGCTATTGCCATTATAAATTACAATAACTTTTATTTAGGTATTAATTATTAAAAAAATTAAAAGCCATTGTTATTTGTAATATCAATACATCTAAGTCACGTAAATACAACACATATTGCATTACAAATGCAATAGGTGTCACATTTGCGAAAGTTAAAACTATTAGCATTGTAAATGGCAAAGCTATTAATTTCACTATTTTCAAAACCAACACATAAATAAAATATTTGTTGTTACAATACCAATAGCTCAAACTTTCCTAATGCGAGACCTATTGCATTGCAAATGCTTGTCATTTGAACCTTTTGCTGAGCACAGAATGTGTGTTTTCCATCACCATGTTTATCTGGTGGCAGAAATGCAGATCTTTGCTGACATCTCATACATTTTACCAGGTTCCCCACTCTATATGCCCACTGGTATTTCTTCCAAACTCTTGTGCCCCCATGTTCGACATCAAAACATTGTGGGGCATATTACCAAGGGCACTATCGCCGCTTTAGCTGGGAAAATCCCTGCTAAAGCGGCGAAAAAACTATCGCCCTATTAGCAAGCTGTCGCTAACTACTGTTAGCGACAGTTTCCATGCGTGAGCAACTACAAAAATTATCGCAATGCGCGGAAGCGATAAATATCGCTAATGATATGCGAGGTAGGCGTACCCTCGCTAAATTTCACTAAAAATTACGCAAACACGCTAGCGCACTAATATCAACTATCGCCTAGACATGCTTGGCGACAAAAAAATTCCCGCTAAGACCCCTTAGCTGGAGATAAATAAGAACTGCTAAAACCAGTTCTAAAAATGCAAAACTGGAGATAAAACGACCATTTAAAAGGAGACCTAGCCAAGCCCAGCCCCACCACAAAGCTGAGGACCTGCTGACGCCATGGAGATAGTAATCATACAGCTTGGAGTCCCACAAAGGCCACAGCCCCCACCGCCACCACCACCACCGCCTCTAGGACCACAACCAAGGCAGCGCCAAAGACGACGGTGGCCAATGCACGCTCGACTTGTCCTTGGAGATCTACAACCACAGGATATCATAGCCCACTACAGGCTCAAACGGACATTCATTGACTACATACTGAACCACATAGGCCACAGGCTCACACCACCAACCCAGCGGATAACCAATATCCCCCCACAAACAAAGCTACTGGCTGTGCTGCATTTCCTGGCCTCAGGGACATTTCAACCCACAACATCTGGAGTGGGTGGTGTCTCATAGGCAGCCTTTTCTAGATTCCTCCCAATTGTGTTGGAAGGCATAATCAGCCTGATACTCCAGGAACTACACTTCCCCAATACTGTGCGTGAACAGCGCCTGGTTAAGCAGGGTTTCCACGCCATTGCAGGATTCCCACAAGTACCGGGTGCAATAGAGTGTACACATATCCGTTTAGTGCCACCTGCGGACAGTGCACACATATATAGAAACCGAAAGCACACTCACTCAATGAATGTGCATGCAATAGTGGACCACCCTGGAATGTTCACAAATGTCATCGAAAAGTTCCCAGGGAGTGTGCATGTTTCGTATATTTTCCAGCAGTCAGTCATCAACCAGCGCTTCCAGGATGGAACATATGGGAATGCAGTCCTAGTTGGTAAATTAAAATCCAACATACCACTTGCATCAGCAGCACATACATGCAAAATTGAAATGTACCAATCTGATTGTCATCATATCACATACAAGATGTCAAGCAACATCCCCCCACACCTGACACATCAACACCATGAACTGTGGACACTGGATCCAGATCCATAGACCAAAATCACTGCAAGTTGTACACCCCTGTCCCCCTCCCCAAAGTTGCAAGATGTGTGAAACATGCATTTGTGATGGAGAAACATCACTCACAAACAAACTTGCTACACAACTCCCACTGTGCATGTCCTGTGCTGAACAGGCATGATGAATACCACAAAAGAGACTGACATGTTGCCATTTAGTGTGCAAGTGTAGTACTGCTCCATGTCGATTACCGTCAGTGACCCAGTAGCACACTACAAAGTGTGCTAAATTGCAAAGACTGTATGGAGGACGCCGACATATGTGAGGCAGATGCAGACCACCTGGTACACCTCTAGGTATATGTAGACTGACCCTCCAATATGGAGCTGATACAGGACTTTTTCCTCATTACATTGTGATTTACCTTGTTCACAGCATAACACAGTAATACTGCAATCTACAGCAGTACATTCTTAAAAAATAGGAGACATCAGTGGATAATACAGCACGGGCATGCACTAAATCAAAATGCTCATACCTCATATTATTTCTTGCTATCTAACATAGGTGTCAGCTAAACCAAGATTCCCAATCAACAATGGAAATTACTCACTCGTGGGAGAATGTTTGTTGACACTTACAGGTGATGGAGGAGAAATGAAACTCACCAGTGGACCCCAGATGTTCTAGGGTTTAGACGTCATCAGCAGTTCTTCAGCATAAGTACACAGGGTCCCTACAGTAATCCAAGTCTTCCAGCCAGCACTCCATACCTCGTTTTGCCCTACTATCCCATGTACATAAGATGTGGTGTTTATCCAGCCTGAGAGCAATTCTGAACAACCTGCCCACCGTCCCCTTAATGTGCAGAGTATGAGGAAGTAGACAAACCAGAGGCGTACATGTCAACTGCAAACTCATCATGGTGTGCAAGTATCCCAATACTTCCTCCCAGAATTGATGACCAGGATCACAGGCCCAGGATAAATTAATAAACACTGCCCTGGATTGTTTACAGCGCTTGCAAAGATCTTTTTCCCTGACACACATTCTATGGGGCTCAACGGGTGTGTGGCATGTATGTTGCACAAATTGTAAATGAATGAACTGAAAGTTGCCATTGGGGGGGAGTCAGCTCATCAGCTGCCACACTTTGCCGCTGCTAGCACCTCTGGGCTTGTTTTCTCCACCGCTGCCTCCTGTGCAGCACCGCCCCCGGATCCCATTTGTTGTCCACGCCTCCTTCCTCCCAGCTGACCCCTCCACCCCTCCACCCCTTATTTAGCAGCCACTGCGTGGTGGACACAGCGAGCCATGAGCCTTGGGTAGGTCAGTTACCCACTGCTACAGCTCAGCCTGCCCTGTCCGCTCTTCCAGCTATGCCCCTTCCTCAGGTTGATGCTCATTCACCTGCGTCATCGCCACCAGGCCCCCTTGACTACTTGTGCCCCTTGCCTTCTGTGTCCCAGTGTGCCTGCCCTCAACCCTTCTGATTTTGTACCCCATAAGAGTGTTGACTGGTTTAACTTTACTGACAATTTTGCTCCTTTGTCGACGCAAGCACCTCCGCGCAGTGGACGTACCGCTGGCGTGCTGAAGGCACAACAAAGGTAAGACCATCTGCGCCTGTCTGCGCCTGTACCGTGCCCAGCGCCAGGACCCCTGGCCATCAATGACACCAGCCCACCTGTCTAAACTACGACGACGCCACCCTCCACGTACTCAACGCTGGCTGGAACCCCACCTGCCACCAAGCCAGCATGAAACGCACATACGGACCCTTCGCCTGCCAAGCCTGCTAGTTCACCTGCTTCCAGACCAGTACCGCACTCAACCACCTCAAGTGCATTTTGCTGAACACTCGCTCCATCCACAGGCACACCGTAGAACTCTGGAACCTCCTCGACACAACATCACCAGATGTCGCCTTCCTCACATAAACCTGGATGATTGCCCCCTCAGCCCCCGACATCGCCATTGCCATTCTGGATGGCTACAAGATCACCCGGAGGGACCACATCAACCAAACCGGAGGAGCCATCGCCATCGTCCACAGAAACACCATCCGCATGACCACCAACTCTGAAGACACCCTCACCGCCGCAGAGCACCTTCACTTCCACATACACACCGACCCCAAGACCACCCTCAGAGGCACTCTCCTCTCCAGACCCCTGGGACCAGGCACACAATTCAGCAAACCCATTGCAGACTTTGTCAGCCTGCGCGCACTCACCCCCTCAGACTACATCCTCCTTGGGGACCTCAACTTCCACCTGGAGAACAACAATGACAACACCACCGCCACCCTGCAGGACAAGCCTGTCAACCTCGGACTCAAGCAACTGGTGAACACCCCCACCTACTACGCCGGTCACATGCTTGACCCCGTCTTCTCCTCCAGCAAGCACATCTCCTCCAGCCACTCCACTGAACCACACTGGACAGATTACAGCCGCGTCCACTTCAACTTCAGGAGAACCACGACCCACCACCACCTGCAACAGGTTCCCCATAGAAGCTGGAGCAAGATCACCGCCAACCAGCTCACCACCTGCTGTAGTGAGAACACTCCCACCAACACGACGGACCCCAACAAAGCTGCCTGCAAGCTCACACATTGGCTCACCAACTGCCCCAATGACCTTGCACTGCTGAAGTATCCTCCCAGGAGACCCGGCAGCAAAAAAGCCTTGTGGTACTCTAACCACCTCAAAAACTCTAAGAAAACCTGCTGCCTCCTCGAGAAAGCCTGGTGCCCCCACCAGTCAACAGGAAACATGACAGCCCTCAAGAACGCCATCCGCGAACAACACCAGCTGATGTGTTGTATTAGTGTTGTATTTAGTAAAGCGCACAGCTGCCCATACGACGGGGCGTCCCGGCGCTGCACTCATACCGCTGAGGAACCCTTCCTGGCATTTCCATGTGAAGTGTCCACTCCTGGGCACCCCCGAGGTGAAGCCAGGCGTCCAAGAACTGGTGGGGCCGTCGTGGAGATTAAGCAAGCTGATGCCCAGAGTCACAGAGTGGGACCCATGATTAGACTAGGCACCGATGCGAGATTCATCACGTCTGGTGAGATTGAGTCCAAGATCCGCCGAGGCGGGAATCGAACCCTGGTCCCGGGCCAGACCTCTGCATCAGGGTCTGCTGCTCTGACCAATGAGCCACGCTTCTCCACTGACCCAAACCATCTGAAGGACAACACGACTAGACAACAACACCTACAACAGCAAGGAACTCTTCAGCATCGTGAACTAGCTCTACAACTATAGCGCCTGCAACATCGAAATCACACCCTCGCTAAAACTCTGTGACTCACTCGCCTTGTTCTTCCGCCGCAAGATGGCCTACATACACAACAGCTCCAGCGCACAGACCACGCAGCCAACCACCAAACCACCCACCACCACCCTCTGCACCTGGACCACGGTCAGCACCAAATACACCATCTGCATGATGAACACCATCCACTCCAGCTCTCCAACCACCCCCTGCCACAATACATCTTTAACTAAGCAGACTCGATCAACGCACAAGTAATCCGGGACATCATTAACAGCTCCATCGCATCCCCCACCTTCCCAGAGAGCTGGAAACATGCCGAGCACATTGCCCTCCTCAAGAAAACCATTGTGGAGCCTACATACCTCAAGAACTTCCGCCCCATTTTGCTCCTCCCCTTTCCTGCCCAAGTCATCGAGCAGTCTGTCAACAAACAACTCTCCGCCTTCCTTGAGACAAACGGATCCCTCAACCCCTCGCAGTACGGTATCAGAGCAAACTACAGCACAGACACCACCCTCATTGCAGCTACCGACAACATCAGGTCCCTTCTCCACAACGGGGAAACAGCTGGCCTCATCCTCCTGGACCTTTCAGCAGCCTTCGACACCATATGCCACCGCACACTGATACAGCACCTCAGCAACACCGGAATCCAAGGGACGGTCTTTGAGTGGATCATCTTGTACCTCGCCAGAAGAACCCAGAGAGTCCGCCTCCCCCTCTTCCAATCTGTGGCCACCAAAGTCATCTGCGGGGTCCCTCAAGGATCCTCATTCAACCCCACCCTCTTCAACGTCTACATGAGCCCCCTCGCAGCCATCGCAAACCAACACAACCTAAACATCATCTACTATGCTGATGACACCCAGCTGATCCTCTCCCTCACCAACGACCACGCCACTGCCAGAGGCAGCCTCCAGGAAAGAATGAAAGACGTTGTGGAATGGATGAAGCTCAGCCGTCTGAAACTGAACTCAGACAAGACGGAAGTCCTCATCCTGGGACCATCCCCCTCTGCTTGGGACTACTCCTGGGGGATAGCTGCACTGGGCACCACCCCCAAGCACACGGACCCTGCACGCAACCTGGCCTTCATCCTGGACTCCCCCCTCACGATGACCAAGCAAGTCAACGCCATCTTCTCATCCTGTATAAACACCCTGCGCATGCTCCTAAACATCGTCCTGTGGATCCCCCCCCCAAACCAGGAAGATGGTCACCCGGGCCCTCGTCACCAGCTGACTGGACTACGGGAACACCCTCTACGCTGGAACCACAGCCAAACTCCTGAAAAAACTCCTGTGCATGCAGAACGTTTCTGCACGACTCATCCTGGACATCCCCCGTCACAGCCATATCTCTTCCCATTTGAGAGACCTGCACTGGCTACCCGTCAGCAAGAGGATCACGTCTAGACTCCTCACCCGCACACACAAGGCACTGCACCACATGGGCACAAAATACCTCAACAGCCGTCTCACATTCTACACACCCACCCGCCAGCTCTAATCTGCCAGCCTGGCTCTTAGCACTGTCCCACAAAATTGCTGTGCCACCGCAGGAGGAATATCCTACTCCTACCTGGTGGCAAAGACATGGAACTCCCTCCCCACCCACCTACGGCTGACACAGGACCATCTCACCTTCAGGGAAAAAATCAATACCTGGCTGTCCGAGCAGTAGCGGCTCCCCCTTTTCCCAGCGCCTTGTGACCCTAAGTGGTGAGTAGTGCGCTCTACAAATTATTTTCATAGACTTACACCCACTCCTCCTCAGATATAGGATGATACAATGCGGTATTCCATTTGTGTAAGCCTTTGTCTGGCCCCCTGCCTGTCTCCTCCTGCACCGCCTACTAAAGGTACGTAAATAATTACTGCATTGTGGGTAAGACTAGGAGCAACTGCAGGGCCTGTAGTGTTGGTGGTTCTTCAGGGAAGTCTGGGTATTGATCACGTATAGGCCGCTGTAGGCAAAATAAGGAATAGTGCAAAAGGGTAGAGGGCGTATGTATATAGCCTAAGTCAATGTCTGTCATGTAGTGCCCTTCAGGATTTAAGTCCCCCATCTGCACAATGCTAACCTCCCGGATAGACTGCAAAGGACCTTTCTCCTGTGTAACGGACAGTGATGCGTGACATGGCAGGGGGAGTGTGGGTGCAAATGATGGTACTTTGTTATTCCGCTCACCTTTCGCTTGACACGCTGCTACAGTGGTGTCTATTGCATTCATCCCTGTTTATCGGGTATGTGTGTTCACATGTGTAAGTAGGCTCCCTAGTGGGGTAGGACATGCATCCCCGTCAACTACGCCTACATGAGGTGTAAAGGCATGTGGTTGTACCCAGTAGTATGCATACTGTGTTTGGCCACAAAGGTAGTAGACATACAAATGTTTGGCTACACGTAGTCCAATGTAGTTCTGGCCTGGCCTCCCTGGCGGCCAGCAGCGAGTACCTGACTCACACCATAATGAACCTTAATTTGCTGTTGGTGAACTTTTGTTGGATGGAGGAATGGCCTAGAATACCTCAAGGAGTCTGTGGCAGGAAATGAGGGAGGATCCGGTCTTCTGTGCGGAGATAAGCGAAGGGATAGAGCATTATTTTGCCGAAACTACAGGCACCCCTTTGACGTGGCCCTAGAGTGGGATGCTAGTAAGGTGGTGGTCCGTGGGATCTGTCCCGCAAAGTGGGTGGGGGTTTGGAAACAGCTCCTGCAGGAAATGGAGAAGGCTGACATGGGCCTGCACACAGCTCTAAGGGCCCATTCGGACAGCTCTGGGATACGTGAGGACGTGCTAGCTCAGAAGGAGGTGGTAGCGGAAGTGGTGGAGCGGCTCCGGTGCTTTCACCACAAGGCAATCTGGTACGTGCACATGCAGAAGTGAACAAGATTGGCACTTCATTGGCTTGCCTTGCGGAGCCGGCCCCTGGATGCGTTCCTATTCTGGCATTGCCCTCCCCTGCTGGCCAACTGGAATATGAACAAAGTTGCACCAATGAGTTGTTCCGCTCTTGTTAAGCAGACCTATACACCAGCCAATTGCAGACTGGTGATGCAGAAACGCAGGCGTTCCTAGAGGGCTGACATTTGCCAGCGATAGAGGAGGACAAAGCAGATGCACTTGGGCAAGATGTTACACGGGATGAGATCCGGTGCACTTTTAGGCAATTAGCACGTAATAAAATGCCTGGGAGCTACGGCCCACCTATTGATTTCTACCTGGACTACAGAGCCATACTGGCTCAGAGATCACTGCTGCTGTACCGGAAGGCTAAAGAGACGGGATGTTACTGGAGTCTACTAGGGAGGCCATCATTGTACCGCTCCTGAAACCTTGAAAGGCGCTGACTGACCCGGCAGCGTATCGGCCTCTCTACATGCTTACCACAGATGATTAAATACTGAGCTGTGAGCTCGCTACTAGGCTCCTTACACTAATGATGAGGCTGGTGCATATGGACCAGGCTGGTTTTATCCTGACACCCAAAACTGCCAGCAGTGTTCATTGGCTGCTGGGGGTCTTGGATGCGGGGCGTGGAGGCCAGGGCCAGTCGGTGGTGCTCTGGGTGGATATTGCTAAGGCATTTGATAGCCTGGAGTGGCCCTATCTGTTCTCTGTTATGATGGAGTTTGGCCTTGGGGCTGGTCATGTTCAGTGAACTAAAATCCAAAACTCATCAGTGACCGCTAGAGTATGGGTGGGGAGGGCCCTCTCCTCCCCCATCCCGTGGGGCGGGGCACTAGCCAGTACTGCCCGCTCTGGCCACTGTCCTTCGCGCTTGCGATAGAGCCCCTGGCGGCGCATGCGAGGATGGGTTGAGCATACCGGGACCTGCAGCTCAGAGGCCACAAACACCATATCTCCCTTCAAGCAGATGACCTCATTATGTCATTGAATGTTGCGGGGGACGCACGCAGCGGACGCATAACCTCCTCGGCCAAGTTGGGGACATTTCGGGGCTCTGTGTCTACTGGGCAAAGACATGTTTTTTTACCTGTATCAAGTGCATGTGCCCCGCCGGTCTTACCGCCCAACCTGTATTGGGAGCTGTGTTGCCTGACTTATTTAGTAGCGCAGGTGTATCATATATAGGTGGATCTGTTTGAGAGTAATATTAAGAGAGCGATGAGGGGTTTAAGAAGCAGCATGCAAATCTGTGGGTCTCTGCCGTTGTGGGTGATGGGGCGGGTTGCCCTCCTGATTATGGTTGCGCTTATCCGCCATTTGTATTTCATTTGGACATTACCAATACTAATACCCGCGGCATTCTTCCGTCAACTCCGTTCAGCGGCGGGAGGATTTATTTTTGGGGAGGGTGGGCATAGAGTAGCATTGGAGACGCTGATGAGGCCACGAAGGAGGGAGGCCTGGCTACTCCAGACTTCGAGTCATACTATCTAGCTGCGCAGTTCCAGATCCTCATCAGCCAATAGCGCTGGAGTACAGAGGCCTGGAGAGGGAGACTGTGCCAAATGTACTGCGACATGTGTTGTCGTTTGAGATACAGCACCAGACACTGAGGATAGCTGATTTTACCATGCCAGAGAATGCCCTTCGATAATGTTGGAAACATTTCCATTGCAGGATTGGAGTGCTGAGGCCTTATGCACCAGGGAAAACACAGGGCATGTGCAAAGCGCTGCCACATGGGGGTGATTGGTCTGGTCTGGTGGAGTGAGAGGAACTGGGCCTGCAGATGGTGGGTAACTTGTACGCAGACTGAGCACTGCTTCCCTACAGTGCACTGCAAGAATCATTTTGACTATTGCAAGGCCACTTACTGATGCACGCAGCCTTGAGCGCCGCACTGCAAGAACATAGGGTTGCTAGTCTTTCAGAACCCCCGCTGAGCAAAGTATGTCGGAAAGTGGTGATGGCCGCAGGCACATACAAGGCAATTACCAGCCTCTAGAAATGGATGTTCGGGGATGGACTTACCCCGCTACAAAGATTGAGGGAGCAATGGGCCGAGGACCTGGGGAGGGACATCCCGAAGATGGGCTGGTCACAGATCATATGAAGGGCCTGTAAGGGTACTAGGAATGCTACTTTCCAGTTGATCCATTTCTTCGTGTTACATAGGGAATACCTAACACCTGCTACAATCCAGGTGGCCTTGCCGCTGCCTGGAGCTACCTTCATACTTGTACCTACACATGTAGAATGCAGAGCTGCTGCCCATGTTGGTGAGTGGTGGCACAACTACACACCTGCTGCAGACCTCTGCCCAATTTAATGTTGATTAAAGCCCTGCTCATTGCACGTCAGAGCCACATTCTCATGATTCACAGACTACACACATAACAGTGTAAGGGCAGGGAATACTCAGTGTATGCAGGAGTGGAACAGATAAATCCGACAGTGTGTACCCTTTCAAATTTTGGATGACAATATGGAGGTCAACCAGTGGTATGTAGCAGTGCATGGCATACTAGACATGAGGACAGTAGTACTTGCCTTGCTGCATCCAAACATGGACCAGGGGGCGTTCTATCACATGTAGCAAATCAATGCTCACTGGCATGTCCCAATAGATGACCTTACATGATGGCCCATTGAGATTGTGACTATGTCATAGCATTGCATTGGTGCAAAGGTGGTACCACATGTTTACACATATCTACAATTTCGGCCACCATCTCTAGATCTGTCTCAACATGTACACTGCTTGTATTGGCATTGTTGTACATTCCTAAGGTATCAGTCTCCAGGCCCTAAATGCCAAGTTAGTACCTTTGCAACATTTGACCAAAACACAACTGCAACAGAAAAAATAATATTTATTTACAGTATATACACGTGGTGAGCATATAGGGCTCGTGCAGAGGGTGCCCGTTGGATGACCAGACTGAGACAAATGACGTTATCAGGTCCAAGGGAAGAGGCATAGTTCACTCCACAGGCTGGTTGAAGTGGCAAGGAATGGGGTCATATGGCAGTCCATGGGGGGGTCCAAAGATGTTCCAGGGGACACTGAAAGTTAGTGCAAGAAGTTCATGGGTGGCACGATTCTGGGTGCAGCAAAACCAAAGAAACTGGGGCTTTGGAACAGAGGGATACTACTGCTTCCTCCTCAGCAGTATTTCATTGTCATCCTCATCTCCATCATCATCGGGGTCATGTGCCTCACAGGTGTCAGTGGGTGTTGTGGCAGCAGCCATGTGAGGCACTGACACCTCTGGTGTTGGAGCTGAGGATGTGGAGGCCGCTGCAGCATACATCTGCCCCAAACCATGTGGCAGCAAGGAGGCGACAAGAAGGTACAGGGCATCGTATATCCCAGTAACCTGGCGCATGTGTTCAGCCCTGGCAGCCAAATGTTGGCGCTGAATCCGCTCCATGCTCTCCAGGATCTTTCTGATGTTGTCCAGATCCTTGCTGACATTGCTGGAACCACCCTGAGCAGACAAAGCATGTTGCCTCTGGATCATGACTCCAGCAATGTCAGCAATGGACTGCTGGAGAGCATGGAAGGGGCCGTGGGTGTCAGTAAGACACCCACTTATGCCTGCGAGTTCAGCTGCCATGAGCTGGAAGCCCACCTCCTCCCTATGCCCCAAACGTTCCTGGAGCTCTATGATCCGCTGTTGGAATGCGCGTGTTGTGGGATCTGGCTCCAGGGAAATGGCTGGGGTGGTGGATGCCTGCTGCTCGGTGGTGTGAGCAGGGGGTGAGCTCTGCCGAGGGCTACTGGGTTGCCCTGCACCGGAGGGTGGGGAGGCAATGACATTGAGCAGGATTTGCAGGTCGTCGATGTCGATGTTAGCATAGACGTCCATGTCATCAGTGGGTGCCAGGCCAGGTTGCTCTTCAGGAGGTGCAGTCTCAGCCTCTGCAATGTGAGATGGGAGATGAATTACATCACTGTTGGCCAACACCAATCATGCATTTGTCAATTACACCTTGATACAGCAGGACATAGTCTGATCATACTTGTTTTGAGGAAAGGACTTGTGGCTGACTAATTGCAAATGATCTGAGGAGATATCACATGAGAAGTAGTAGTGGTACATGGGGGGCTCACAGTGCCCTATTTCACATGTGACATACCAAAAAGGCTCTGCTTTAGCACAAGGAAATAGCCTTTTGAGTGGGGAGTGTATGTCTACACAATGCTTGATTATTTGGCCTGTGATGCATATTTACTCTGGCAATCTGGCAGCCCTTGTGTGACTTCATCTCATATGCTCATCATTCCACACAATACTGTCACTAACCTCACTTCCCCCTTAGTGGGTGGCTCATCTTAGTTCTGCTTTCGGTTCATGCTGTATGGTATTTGGATTACAGATACCTATCTCGACGCACCAGCCACATCCTTAGTGTGGACTGAGTGATGGAAGGCTGATACATGTCCTGGTGTAATAATGCCTTACTGCAAGCCTAGCAACCAATCTGCAATCAGTATTCCACTAGGGAAGTTGCTGTCTGTCCAGCTAGCCACAATGGCCATGCCATGGCTGGCTGCATTACGTTATGGCATACTACATGTCTCCTATGCCCCACAATGTCCGACAATACGGTGCAGAATTCCAATAACTGTAGGCTCCCTGCATGTCTGCAGGGATGCCACAGTAATTGGGCACAACGCCGCAGCCAGCATGGATGTGATGCGTATATAATGTTGTGCAACCTGGGCCGGAAATTAACATTATGTGTGTGCCATCTATGCCATAAATGTGTGGCATTGCTGTAGTGAGTTTGCAAGTGCAAGTGAGCCAGGCACTGGCGCAAGTGGGAGTACATGCAGGGTGTTGACATTTGCAGGTTGGGGAGTAGTATTGTCCGGTTACTCAATGCTAATGTACATCACTCCGAGTCATAGGCCTCCATGTACCACTCCTTACAATTGTGCAGATAGCAACACAAGATTTGGATTCCCACCGTAGCGAAACAGACTGAAGCAGCACAAGCAGCAAGTTGCAAAACCCAAGCATGCAACAACACTGCGTACCCAAAGCCAGGAGACACAGTCCCACACATCACCCTATGACCACATGACATGAAAGTCTGCTGAGAACACACAGCGGCATCCATGCACAACTTGGCCGGGGATTTCCTCCAGGAGCAAGCACAATGATCAGCAAAACCCAACGCAAGTGATCTCCAAACAACCGATGTTCCAACACACCACAAGCCCAAACACAGGCCACACAGCCAACACAGCCACTGATGGAGAGTAGCCACAGAAGACCACAGATAATGACCAGCCAGGCCAATGGGTACCAAAAGGGATAAACACCCTGCAACAAAGGCACAGCATGAAGGAGACACACCTCCCGAGGCTGCACAAACGCCTAACAGAACACCTGCACATATACATCAGAAAGGAGTACACAACAGACCAATAGTAGAACCATATACTCTGACAATGAGCTAAGGAAGTAAAGACCTGCCCCAGGAGGAATTAACTCCAGGTCCATCTGGACAACAAGGGGCTCACATGCTCAACCCGCAAACCGCCAAAGGGCCATACTGCCACACACAGAGCTTGCAGGAAGGACAGTGCCCGACCCTAGTAGAAGCCTAACACCACGTAATCCTAAACACACCCCGGCTTCAAATGCGGATACACCCCGTGCCGGACAGCAATCCAGGTAAAATTACCAAATGACTGGCATGGGACCCGAGAGGCGAAGGGCTACCGTACACAGATACAAACTCACCCACAGTAGGAGAACAGGCCAACACTAGGAGGTCCAGACACACTACAGCCACCCCACAAGCAGACATGACACCCCCAGACAGATGTGCAACAAGGGACCTCCGGCTATCAGCAGCAAGGCCACACTGCCAAACACAATGGCGGGAGCCAAACCCACCCCAACCAAACTGGATGCATGCCCACAAAGGAGGCTCGAGCCAGTCCTACCTGCTGCAGGATCCACAAATCCAGTGCAATTGGGGAGAAAGCACACAGATGCCATTACACACCACCATCACACAGTGTGACCGGAACATCAACATCCTCAGGAGGACCAAAGGCAGAATGAGGCTAAACGAAGCAACCATTGGATATACAGAAGGCATCGGCAGCATTCAAACACTGGCCCAGTGCGAGCCAGCACCACTAGAGGCCCAAGACATGTACAATAGCACCCGGTATCAATGAAAGCACCACGTGACCCCACAACCGCCCTGCATGAAGCCTCACGCATGTAGAAAGCAAGGGCAGGGATAGGACGCAGCATTGGTCCATGAGTGAGTGGCTGGTATCTATCAAAATTACATCAGCCAATGGAATGACGCGTAGCACCACCAGGACACTACCTCCTGTGCATGTCTGCCACCCCCGGTGGCAGCCCTTAGTGACGGTACATATCTTTATGAGGCAAGGCCTTGAGGATAGGCCCCAGAATTGGGCATCCATTGCACCACATCTGCAGCACAAGGTTTGCGCCACAGCTGCCCCACAAAATGTTACGCGTATGCTGACTTTAAGAGGCGCAAGGGAATTGTACATCTGCATCATGATGTATGGCTTGTTTTCTCATGATCTCCCCTATTGTGTGTTGCCTTTCAACGTCTGCATGCTGGTATTTGACGTAACACGCAATGCATGACATGTAGAGGCAAAACAAAGATATTGACGTGTAACGTCTATTATTATGCGTTCGGAAGTGATTCATTGAATGTCCTGGCATACTTTTCAACATTGCCATGATTATTCAGCATTGTACCATTCAGTTGTAAGATTGGTCCCATATGAAATATGTGCATGTTCACGTTCCCTGACCCCCTATCTCTTGTGTACGTATTTGTTTTCTATATTTATTTTTATCTAAAAAGAATATTTTTTGTTGAAATATTTATTGCTGTCATTATTGTTTACACCTATAGACCTGATTATAAATAAATTTCCTTGGTTTAATATTTTCCAGAATTCTTTTCTTTTTTTTATGTGTTTTTTACTTTTCATTGATGCAAATCCATGTATTGATTACTTTGGAATTACAAAATTAATATTTTGTCGCTTTGCGACCTTTAGCGAGTATTTTTTCGTCGCTTATCAGAAAAACGGGCTGCATTCCCATCATAATCGTATGTCTCACATTGCGACGTATTTCTGACCCGATTTTCGTCGCTAACGCTATAAATTTTGTCCCAAACTCGGAATTTTTTGCAGCAAACACAGGAAGTGGTGTATTACTGCTTCCTGTCACATGGGTGTTTCTACTTTCACTTTCTCTTTTCAGCACATTGCTGGTGCATGTGCTGAGAGGAGGAGGTGTATGGTGGTTGCTGTGTGTTTGGAGTTGGATTTTGAGAGTGGTGCTGTGTGCTGTGTCATGTCTGAAGTGTCTGCTTATTGTCTTTTTATTTTTTTAAACAGTTTGTGTGTCTACTGTCCTCTGTTTTTTCAGAAGTGTCTGTTGTATTTATTGTATTTGGAACTGTTTGTGTGTCTACAGTCCTCTGTTTTGTAGAGTTTGTTTTGGGGTTAGTTGTTATATTCATATAGTAAGTTAGTTTAGTGAGTTATTATTTATTAGTTTTAAGTGGGTTACGGGGGTCAGGGAGATGCATGGGAGGTCAGGGAGGATGAGTGAGGAGGCATTGGGGGTGTTTTTATGGTTCATGTTATCTTCCTTCTATGTTGGAGGCGGGGGCGGATCCTGCAAGGGTATGCTGGGGGGGTACGGAATGTGCGCTGGGAGCGGGTGAAGATCCAAATGGAACACAACTTTAAGGTTTCACGCACCGTGCACCAGTGGAAGCACCGCTGGCAGGACATGACTGCGCGGGAGGCCGACCTTCTAGATTACACCGGCGTGATGATAGGCATACAGGGTGATAAGTCCAAAAGGCATTATTTCACTTCAATAATCGCTATTTTTTTTGTAAATCCTCTTTTTTCATTAATAGCGAATCACAATTTGTGATTCGCAATTATGGAATCCCTTTCCATTGATTCCTATGGGGCTACAGGCCCATAGGAATGAACGTGAAGACATTCTCATATTGCGATTCGCAATTCATGAATCGCAAATAGACAAAGCAATTTCACAGGTGCAGGGGGGGTCCAAAGTACCCCCCCTGCACCCCAGATATGTACCTTAATGTGCTTTTTTCACACACACATGCCCGTGTGTTTCAAATGTAACTTACAATTATGCACTTGTGTGCATTGTAGACATTTTTTTAACTTTACCATGAACGTTAACTTTATGGTAATTTACCACTTCCAATTTGCAATTTCGCTATTTTTAAAAAATCAGGCATTGCAATTTACAAAATCGCATATACATTGCGATTTCTTAAACGCTATCGCTATTTACAAAATCGCAAATGAATTGCGATTTCTTAAATGCTTTCGCTATTTACGAATTGCGATTTCTTAAACGCTATTGCTATTTACGAAATCGAAAATGAATTGCGATTTCTTAAATGCTATCGCTATTTACGAATTGCAATTTCTTAAATGCTATCGCTATTTACGAATTGCAATTTCTTAAACGCTATCGCTATTTACGAAATCGCAAATGATTTGCGATTTCTTGAATGCTATCGCTATTTACGCATTGCGATTTCTTAAACACGATCGCTATTTACGAAATCGCAAATGATTTGTGATTTCTTAAATGCTATCGCTATTTACGAATTGCGATTTCTTAAACGCTATCGCTAAGAAATCGCAAATGATTTGCGATTTCTTAAATGCTATCCCTATTTACAAATTGCGATTTCTTACACGCTATCGCTATTTACAAAATCGTAAATGAATTGCGATTTCTTAAATGCTATCGCTATTTACGAAATCGCTAACAATTTGCAATTTCTTAAATGCTATTGCTATTTACGAATGATTTGCGATTTATTAATTAGATATAAAAGCTTAATCCTTAATGCATCCCAAAAAAGGGATTTCCTGTTGCATACGGCTGTTTTTTCCAATTCACACCGATTGAAAATGCGACAACCCTTGATGCATGTGGGCCATGGTGCGCAGCATGGGAAATGCAGCTCATCGTGTGAGTTGGGCCATGGGGCACATTTATTCCTGCCTCCCTGCTGATTTTGTGGGATGCACCTTTACCTGTAATACTGTCCCTTTGTGCGCTACAGTGGAGTAGGTGTGTGAATAGTCACTGCAAAAGGCCCTATTTGTATAGCTCCATGAAGTGACAGTTGGAGTGTTTTGTCACGTTATCAATGAGGTGTGAACACATTTGCAGTGTGTAGACCAGATATGGGATTGAAGTCTCCTGTGTGTCACTTGCATTGACATTACTATGTGATGGTGAATGACCACATACCAGTAAGGGTGGCAAGGCACAGAGGATGTTAGCATGTATGAGCCCATCACAGGTGTAGTCACTCAATGAGATGTAAGCAGCGACTGTGTGCAGGATAGTGTGTGTGTGTCCTGTATGTGTAACTGGACATATCTGAGCAGAGCCAGTGTGTGTGTGACCTAAGTGCAGGACAGTACACAGTGTGACAGATGCTAAAATCCATGAGCACCAGGACTGTATCTACACTTCCCCTGTACATGGGTCATGTGTAGATATATCCTTGACAGGTGATTATGCAATGCAGGAGTTTGACAGCTCCAGAGTGTTTTACATCCCAAAGGACTGCGTATCAGCATCTTAATAAATTCATAGTTACCATCATACGCAGTACAACTTACACATGATGCCTGTGTGGACATGGTGCTTAGAAATAGCATGACACAACTGTTATGTGCATGTATGACTGCTGTAATGTTATGTTTCTCCACCACTGCATTAGCAAGCCCATGTGTGCATGGCAATCAAAGTGCACAGAGTAATTTGTAACATGTGTCAAGTCCCTACAAAGTGATGCTGTATTTACTGTGACAGAAATGGTGTTCCTCATGTTTTTGTAACGTTTATGGATGCCATGCAATGACACATATTTATTTTGGTTCACTCACAGATGGTCGGCGACCCATCACGCAGGGTGACGAGGATCGTTTCAAGGACCCAAGAGCCACTGGTGTGTTTTTGTAATTGAAAAAGGCATGTTGCGATGTCAGGGATGTCATAAGCTCATGCTACACACAGTAGTTTTGCTATACTGGTGTGTTCTGCATGTCCTCGGCCACAAGGTGCTGAGGATATTTATGTTATTATTCTGACATTATGTATTAGAGTGTGGTTAGACTATATCTATCAAAGTTGTGACTTGGTCCATGAAGGGACAATGCAACAGCTCAGATTTCATGTGCATGACATCCAGCACAGATTATAGCTAACTAGTCAATGATCAAGGGGTCTTACAGGCATTACGCTAATGGATTGACACACAGGGCTACATATTATCAAGTCCAGCCAATAGATGTATCCACGCTTCATCTGCAGTACACTGCCACTGAAGCGGAGACTGATGTTTAGGTAATATGGCCTAAGACATTCCCATGGCAGGCCAGGTTAAGGTCATGTCATGTCTAAGCTATGAATAGTTCACATATCAACAACGCAAGGTGTCAATGAACTTTTACAGTGTGATTCTAATGAAACTGTGCCAACGAGGTTCCAGCCAATGTCGCCCATCATATTGGGGACCAGCAAGTTTACCTACTTTCACAGGAGAGTTTGTGTTGATGGATGGATTATGGGTGAGGGGGCAGTTCATTACACCGCCATGGTGAAAGATAAGTTACCTAGCGTAGCCATGTTGAGAGGGACAGACACAGGGCTGGATAATGAATGGTTTATACCTGGATCTAAGTGGTCTGTTTTGGTAATACCAGTTCTTCTCCTTAATGAGGTATTTAGGACCAGGGTTAGACGGGATGTAATGCATGCAACCCTGATTGTTAACCTGCCTTTCCTGCCGCATGATGAGCCAGTGGTGTATTTTCGAAGTAGGTGTGGATGGGGTTCTAGGCGGAAGGTTGGGAGCCAGCGTGGCTGATAGAATCTGCAGGCTCTGCTGTTTTACAAACGTTTTAGCATATAGTTCTGGAATCTAAGGATTGCTGTAATCGAGCTGGCTGATGGGCAGGCCCTGCAGCAAAGGGTTCCTTGCTTCAATAGGATGGCATTTGAAGATATGCCATGATTTACACATGAATCTCATGGCAGAAGACAATTACCTGGCTGACGAGCTTTGTCCGGGACAGGGCATGTTGTTTTGTCAGTCGTAGCTCTCAGATGGCATGTTTGCAAGGGGGACAGGAGCACAGTTCCAGCTGCCACCTTACATGTGACCAAGATACCTCAGTGCTGCCAGACTGAATGATGTCCATTTTACTGCTGTTTACTTTGAGTTTGTTGCTGCTCTTCTAGTTAGTCATCTTAATCTTGCTGTTTGTACAACGGAGACGTGTGTCAGAGTATTCTGTCCCACACGTACTCAGTTACTGGTTATTGTGAGCATACAATACGCTTTGAATAGCCGTACAATTTCCTTACGTTGGCCAGCAGGGTCAAGTATAGTTTGTACAGCACAGGACTTAGGATAGATCCTTTACCCCATGACCAGGACAGCTATGTGATTTCTCAAGTACATATTGTCAATCTCTTTATAGGGGGTTTTGCTGCACTTTTCTGCCGATGTACGCAGCAATATTGTGGAGAACTTTCTTGATATTATTGCCAACAGTTGTTGGTAGGGTTGTCCCAGTCCTCTTCCCATGCATGTAGGCTGAGCTTATAATCGGTTGCCATTGACATATACATACAGCCACACTGGCACCCATGTAAAAGAGTGCCAGTCTTGTCAGCAACTACATGAACTGTACACATTTTCTGGTAGCCACACATGTCTGCACATGTGCATCGTACAGCAGTAGCAGCAGTGTGTCACAGGCTCAGATGTGGGTGGTGCTGGGCATGGAGGGGTAATGCCACTATACCAATGTCAATTTGACTACTTGCACACACTCAGGGTGCACAATGGTGACATGTTTTCACAGTCTCATTTTGTGTCTTATTTGTCAGTACATCACACCTGCCATGTACTGTCAAGTCACTATCCCTGGCCTGTATTTTTGGATGAAGGACTTGTCAATTATGTGGTCAGGTCACTTAGAGACGTTACAGGATGTCACATGTGTGTTGCCTCCCATGTGCTATGTGATTTGTGGCCAAATGTATGATGATAGGCAAATGAACCAGTGTCCTTGGGTGTGAATTGACATTTCCATTTTTTTCAGACAACATGAATGCAGAGGCGAGCCATGCTTTTAATGTGGCAAAGGAACAGTGGCTGCATATCCGCCGGGTGAAGATAGGCTACCGGAGCATGGCCAGGAGATACATGTCAGATAGGAAGGCGGGGAAATGGCACTCTATGCCAGAGGCTGTTGGCCAGGAGGACACAGATACCACCTCCGGGGCTGCTGGCAAGGCTGGCCGGGCGAAAAAGTCCAAGACACAGGTGTCACCAGGGATTGGTGCTGTGGATGTGCTGTCCACTCCAAGTGCCATACCAACTAGTAGTGCAGCTGCCATTCCAAGTACCAGCAGCCAGGGGTCGGTTCAAGCTGCACCGAGCCAGGGACCAGGCCAGACCTCAATACCCCAGGATCTCGGGACACCCACCACAACGCCTCTAATCAGTGAGACACTGCAGAAGCTCCTGGTTGAGCAGCAATGGAACAATGACTTGCTCCTTGATGTAAAACATGAGTTGCTGACCCTGAACCGGAGGATGGACGCAATAGCAGCAAAACTGGGTATTCCGTGAACATTGGCATTTTCTGACCCACACCCCTCTTCTGCCTTCCCTCATTGTTATTTGTTATTTTATTGATAGTTGTTGTATAGTATTGTGATGTAGATTAGTTTTAGATTAGGTATAGTTAGTTTAGTATAGTAGGATATTTTTATGAGAGGTTAAGATAGTGTTGGGGCCTAAGTTTCTTTTCTCTTTAGTGGGGGGTTGACGTCCTTTTTTAGTTTGTGTAGTAGTGTATAGTTAGTATTCCATGTGTAGTTCAGTTTTATATGTGTGTAGGGATATTTGATATAGTGTTAGTTTTAGTGATTAGTGTAGTTTTAGATAGGTTAGATTATATTTAATAAATACTTTTGAACTTATTACTACTTGCAATGGTGTCAGGTAGGTTGCAGAGTGTGGGTCTTGACACATTGTATGCTTCTCAGGCCATCAGTGGAGTGATCCCTGTATGTGGGACTATGGATGCAACCTGTTATTGGGATGCATGTATAGTGTTAAGTAAGCCTTTGCTGAGGTATCTGTTGACTTGCATGGTTGACATGTTACATTTGATTAATGGTGTATGGGCAAAATTAGGTAATTTGCACACTGCTATTTTGCACTACATGGCAAGACAGTCCACAAGTTAGCTAATTTGGCAACGTAGTTGCGGATTTTGTTGCCATTTGCACAAATATGTGACCACATGTGCCTGTCAATTTGCCACTGCACCATAATGCAACTGGGTCCCTTAAGTGAACTGGCCAGTATTGTGTGGATGGCCAGGAAGATGTTTCATACCGCTAGTGTGGGGTGGAGGGGGCCAAATGGGCAGAGCTTCTATGGGAGTTCATGCATCTTGTTGAGAAAGGGTCAGAGACCAAGCAGAGCAGCAGGTGAGGAGAATGCAGGCTCCTTGTCACAGGAGCCTCACGGGGATGGCGCTTGGGAAGGTAATGGATGCTAAAATGAGTTTGGCTCTGGTACACAGAATCCTTCAGATGTCCAAGATTGCTCTGCTGCGCGTGTTGGTACATAGCCATTCAGATCCGGCTCAGTGTTTCCATGCGCATGCAGCAGCTGCACAATGTCCCATCTCATACTTAACTGCCCCATACAGGACTATGCTGGTGCAGGGCAGTAGGGTGCAGTGGCATGTAGGTGCTGCACGCCCGGGTGCTTTCCACAACCTACCTGGGCATTTTTTCGTTCTACTTTGTTCCTGGCAGCCTCCCTGCATCCAGTCCTGCAGTCCTCCCGCCACCGCGTTTCACACCATTGCGGCCGCCAAGAGGAGGACTGCAATTCCCAGGGGGAAAAGCGCACAAGCCACGCACGCAATTTCCAGCGCCAGGAGGCGCTTAAAAATGGACACACTCCCGGCGTCGCGGGACAAGCCCGGGACAAGGGCGGGACCATCTGTGGCCGTCAGAGGTCGACCGAGGTTGGGTTGGGCCACACCTCTTTCAAGTGAGATTCGGACTATACTGTATTATTATATGTAATTTTGGAGTTAGTTGTAATTCCCTCACTTACATCGTGGTAATTGTATAGGGCCAACAGCTTGCACCTAACTTTGTTCTGCTTCAACTACTACAATGAACTTGCGATCTGGTAAAGAGAGACTGGTACCGGTCTCCACAACGAATGGGGTGTTTACAGGCACTATCGACCATTTTTTCAAACGGACTACCTGTATCCTTGAGAAAGAGATAGCCCTTGCAGAAAAACGTCTTTCCATTGATCTGGTTACTGGGAAACGGTCCTCACTTGGGAAAATAGGACAGGTTGAATCCTCAGTTCCCCCAGTTCCACTATCCCATTTAGACCTTAGCGATAATAATGGCATCACTTTAGATACGGTGCTTGTAGATCCATTATCCCAACCAGACTCTATTAACAATAACGGCATCACTTTAGACATGGTGCTTGTAGATCAGGAGCCAGATGATACTGCTATACTTTCAGATACATCCTCGAGTAGCTCCCTTTACAATAACCTAGTGAATATCGATATCGATGATAATGATACATCTGGACCTATACCTAGTCCTGTGATTAAAAACCCACCCCAAAAAGATTCTCTCAAATCAGGACCTAGTAAAAGGAAACGGAAAGAGAAACCCCAGAAGGGGGGTATCGTAAAGGCGTTAAAAGGTAACTGTAATACAGTACCTACAGTAAACATTACAGCACCCGTGGCCATCTCCCCTTCAAACACAATTAATCTCCTCCCGTCAAATAATGCTGATGATCTTCTTTTGGGTAAGATAGAATTTGTGGTAAAATCCCTACTATTACCATTAATTGAAAGGACGAGGTTGTTAAATGATAAAATGGATCAGATGGAGGCGTTATTGAGAGATAACATGGAGACTGTGAAAAATTTAACTAATCCCCCTGCATTTACAGGTGATGCTATTCCTGGTAGCCAGAGACAACCTAAAAATAACACAGGAGGGTCAGGGCAATTGGCCAAAGCTGTACCATCATCATCATTAATGCCATCACGAGAAGTGCAGCCAAAACAGGTGAAAAATAGGAATGAGCCTAAACTAGCCAAAGATAAACCTCTCAAGGAAGGTGTACCATCACAACCACAGCCCGCATCTAGCAGGCCAGTTAAAACTACCCGCCAAATGGGGCATGACAACTCAACTAGGAAAAATGTTTATCGCAAACCACCCTATGTTAATCTGCCCCCAGAGTCCGTACCATATACCATCATTCTAACAGGAGTGGTTCCTTTAGAGGAGGGGAAAGTAGAATCACATCGGGACCTATATAACAAAGTACATTTTTGGCTCAATAAGAACAGGCCACTTCCACCCATGTCCAAAACAGAGATCCTCAATGTAAGAAGAGTAGACTGGGTGGGGCACGGACAAAAGGATCTAGAGGGGGACTGCATTATCGTTAGTTTCAGGGACCCCTGGGTGGTAGACCTCATTCGCAGAAAACCAAAGTTTGGTAAAGTGGGGGATGTCCAAACGTTAACACTGCATTATTTTTACTCTCAACTAGAAATTCCCAGAAACCCTCCCTTTCAAACACCATCATACCACAATAATGGACCCAGAGGGAGACATCCCCATGTCTTGGCTACATATCCCTTGTTCTACCCCAACTCTCGAATCGGTATGCTCCACTTAGTGGTCTGGAAGGGGTTGACTGACTCTCCAATGATCCAAAAAATAACCATAGAGTGCCCGTTACAGCTAGCAATTCGTAGGATTTGAACTCTGATCACACCCAAAGGGAAGATAGCTGTACCCAAAAATCAGATAGCCAAGTGATTGTAACTAAGGTGGGGCAAAACGAAAATGGATTCGAAATTGGGCTGTTGTTTGGCGAAAGAGGAAGGGGGCACATAGACCCCCACATAAACGAACCCACGAACCAGGAAAATATTATAAAGTTAGCCTCATGGAACACTGCTGGGCTAAAGGGTAAATTAGAAGGAGCTGAATGGGGGGCTTTTATAGACCAGCATGACATTTTATTATTCCAAGAAAGTTGGGCACTTGATGCTGTTTTTCGTATCGGTTATCTCACCTTCCACAAACCTGCAATCAAGGGAAAAAAGGAAGACCATCAGGTGAGCTGGTAATATGGATTAGATAATCCTTAGGCTACAGGATATTGGAACTGATAGTCCACAATAATGACACCCTGGGTTTAAAACTCCAGAGAGACAATCATCAGGCATTGTTTATAATCAACATTTACGCTAGAGGCCTACCAGGAGGGAGGAGCCCACCAATCATAGACGAATTAGATTGTCTATTGGTTTGTATTGGGAGGGATAAGTGTATCGTGGTAGCAGGAAACCTAAACTGCACCTTTGAACCCCTGCCTAGCGAGGGAGATGACAGTTATGGGGAGGTTGACCAATTATGGAATGTTCCAAACCTTGCCATAAAACCTATTAAAAAGGTACACTGGGACAGCTCTCCAGTGGTTGGGTCTGTGCTTGGAGTGGGGCTTAAGAGTTGTTAATGGTCGTGCTAAGTCGGACAGGCTAGGACAAGTTACTTTTGATAATGGTTCTACCACAAGTAGAATTGATTACTTCTTAATCAAGCTAGAGTTTTTGTCACTGGTAGCGGACATGGTAATCATACAGAGGCCGGAGAGTGATCACAATCCCCTGGTGTTAAATTTGAAAGTAGAAGAGGGATCAGTTAATTCTAAAGTTACAAATTGTATCACAGCAGAGACCGTTTTATCCAACGATTGTAGAAGGGTTCGTTGGTGTAGAGTTTTGGATGACCCAGTCACCCTTGATAAAATTTCCAACGAAGTGGTAAAATTGGTAAAACAGGCCAAGTTAGTAATTGGTGACATAGGTTTAGTCGAGCAGATTAGCTCTATACATGAGCGCCTGTTTGATAAAATAAAAACTTTTTTCACAAAGTCGGGGAATCCAGGGAAAATGGGTGGAGATCCTCCTGGTACTAAATGGTACGATAAAACCTGCCGCAAAGCCCATAGCTCTCTGATTAGTGCCATTAAAACCAGGAATATATCATTGATTAAAGCAGAGAGGTTGAACTATAAGAGGGTCCAAAAGCTTGCGAAGCAATCATGGGATGACCGCCGCAGGCAGGACCTATATGAGGCCAGTTTGTCCTCTAACCAAATTAAAGTTTGGCAGGTTGTGAAATGGGGAGGACCCAGGGACTTGCAAACACCAGCAAATCATGTCTCTTTTGAGGATTGGGTGGAGCACTATTCATCCCAGTTGTGCGGGTTGTCGAGGGTACTGAACGAAGAGGAGATAGTTTCAACCTCTACACCCAAACCCATAAGTATGCCCGTAGTGTTTCAAAATATTGAGGCAGAGAAGGCATTAAATTTGGTCCAAAGGTGTAAAGCTCCTGGGAAGGACTGCATTCCAGCCGATCTTTTCAAATATAACTAATGTAACTGGGTTCCATATATAACAATCTTAGCAAATGCTATGCCAATTGAGCTGGGATTCCGAAGTCTTGGAATGGGGCAGAAATCCTACCCATTTACAAAAAAGGAGATAAGTCACTACCAGGGAATTATCGCCCTATCAGTCTTATAGACGCCCTACAAAAAGTAATAGCAAGAATGCTCCTGGGCAATATACAGGTTTGGATGAATGAGGAAAATATCCTTTCCCCGATGCAAGCTGGCTTCAGGACAAGCACTAGCACAATCGACCAAGTATTCAGATTTGTCCTGATTTACTAGAAGATTGTGTATCTAGGTGGGGGGACCATTTATGCAGCATTAGTAGACCTCAAATCAGCATTCAACCTCGTCTCAAGAGAGAAGCTGTGGGTCGCCCTGAGAAAAATGGGAATGCCACCAGAACTATTGGAGCTCACTATAAGACTACACGAGAATAATTTTGCCAGAGTAAGATGGGGTAGGCAGGGACAGGTGACAGAGCGATTACCTGTGATGCGTGGGGTAAGGCAGGGTTGTGTCCTGGCACCAACCCTGTTCCTTTTGTTGATAAACCAAGTTGTACAGTTTTTAGGAGATACCCCAACAGATGCACCAACTCAAGGTGGGAGAAAGTTTCCCCTTCTTATTTTTGCCGACGACACGCTGATATTGGCAAAAACTCAATCGGGGTTACAGACTACAATTAATAAATGTGTCGACTTTTGTAAAATGAATGATCTAGAGATCAACGTGTCCAAAACAAAATATATGGTCTTAACGAAAAACAAACCACAATGGAGTGAAGTTAGTTTGAATGGTACCAAATTAGAACAAGTTGGTGTAATGACTTACTTAGGGGTGGTTATAGATTATCGGTTAAGATGGAAGGCACAGATTGAGGCTCTCTGTTTAAAATTTGCTTAACTAACGGAGTGTCTAATAAAGGAGCAACGATGCTCGCAAACCAAAAGAATTTTGCCAGCTTTAAAAATCTATAACGCTAAAATAAGTTCGCCATTCTCTATGGGGCTGATTTATTCAGTTTTGTGGACCTCGCACCTTTGGTAAAAATCCAAAACAAGTTTTTACGCAGCCTGGTTGGTCTACCACAATCAACCCCTACCCTCCCCCTACTATTAGATATGGGTTGTCACTCCATCAGAGATCTAGCACGGTATAGGATGGTAGCCCTGTGGAGACATATATAGTCCACCCCAGAACTGGCCCTATTTGCTGTCGAAATCATGGATTTGAGATCAATTATAGGGTCAGGAAATCTTCCCTGGTTTTGTGATGTTAAGGCCATTTTGTTAAATATGGGCTTAACTTCACAGTGGGCTGACCCTGGGAACAGTGTTTTTCTGCCTAAAAAAGAATTTAAATCATTATATTGGGCGACGGTGACAGAACAACGTATTTTGTCGTCTCAGTGCTCAAATCTGACAGGTCTCTTTTTGCTCCATAAGGCTGAGATCCATGTAGAGCCCTACTGGGATTGCATTATCAAATCTTTAGATAGAAAACTCTATCATCAGTACAGAGTTGGTACTCTACCCGTAAGGGCATACACACACAAATGGCGAGGTCAACAGCAAAATGAGTTCTGTACATGGTGCACAGGGGAGAAGGAAACCATTAGCCAACTTTTCTTTGCATGCCCAGCATATTGTGCCCCGCGCCGTAAATGGATTAAGCCCATCTGCAGGAAGATCAACACGCGGGTGTGTATGGAAGCCCTCTGGGTTTTAAAATCCAATACCTCTGAGTGCGTGTCCATTTGCGTGGCCAAATTTCTGGGGTGGGCATGGATTCTAAGAGCTAGGCACGCACTTGTCTTGTAATAAGAGGAAGTTTTAAAAGTATTTTATTTTGGAAAGATTGTCTGAACATCTTTGTGAATATATTTAATCTAGTTTTATTGATTCTAAGAGGTTTTAGCTTGTTAAATTATTAATTATGATGAACTGATTCTTGTACTTATGTTGTGTTGGTTTTGTGATGGAATTGAGGTTATTATGTAAAAACTTTTTAAATTGTTAAATTAATCATGTCACAAACTGGAATTTTATGAATTATGGAAGTATTTTATCTGTTGTTTTTTATGATGTAAAAATCAAAATAAAGACGTGTGAAATCTGAAATCTGGTACATGCACACACCTTTGCCAAGGGGGACACATGTTCCTTGGTGATGTGTAGGTAGTTGTGACTTGACATTTTGAATGCAAAGACGGTGTTACCACCTACACAGATATGGAGCATCCAGGCACAAGACTTCATGGTGCAAGAGCATGATGTTGCTGTGCGTTACGGGTATATATGTACTGGGGGCAGGGGTCACTTGTCACAATGTGTGCTCACACCCAGAGGGCTCCCAGGCAATTGAGCACAACATTTTTTCACTCTGGGAGTGCTCCGGGGCAGTTCTGCAGCACAGGGCTCACAACCACAGGTCTCCCAGGCAGTTTAGCTGCGCCACCCTCTGGTTCCTCACAGCATCCCCTGGTCCACCACTGCCACCCTCATGCTCAGCACCCACGCAGATAAATTCCTGAACACTGCCAGACACCTCCACTTCCAGATCCACACAGACCCCAACACCACCCTCAGAGGTACACTCATCTACAGCCCCCAGGTCAACATTTTCAATTCAGCATGTCTCTCGCCTCACCTCCACAGACTACATCCTCCTCGTGGAGCTGACATTCCAGCTCAGGATCAAGGACACCACCAACTCCAGCACCCTGTCAGCCACACTGGCCAACCTCAGCCTCAGCCAACTCGTCACCCCACCCACCCATCCACCCACGCGGCTGGTCACACGCTGGACACCACCTTCTACACAGGCACCAATGTTCCTTTAGGACATACCACCTGTTTCTACAGGACTGTACCCTGCTGCATCCATTTCCCCTTTAATGTACAGTCCACAGACCACCACACACAACAGGTACCTCACCACTGCTGGAGGAGAGTGACTGTAGACCAGCTGATCACCACCCTTACCCACAGGCCACACTAGAACTTTGACAACTCCAACGCTGCAGGCCACCACCTCAGGCAGTGTATGTACAATTTGACAACACACTTGTGGCACTCAAGGAACCCTGTAATACCCACACCAGCAAGCCAGCCACCACGTTCACCAATGTGCTGACGCGCCTCCAGAGTTGGATGCAGGAAACTGGAGTGGATATAGCTTACCATACGCACTCCGGACCAGCACACAGACCACAAGGATCCCATACACATATATCACCACCTCTTGTGATTGTCCAAGGGGTACTCCTTCAAAGCCCAGCTGGATGACAACACACACGGGAGCAAGGGGCTCTTTGGCATTGTTAGGGAACTCTCCAACTCCAGCGTCAACACCAACCACATGACTTCCTCAGAATAACTGTGCAACTCACTTGACATCTTCTTGCACTTCAAGCTCGCAGATAGCCATGTCAGCTTCAACACAACACCCACCCACACTATGCCAGGGCCCACCTCCCCTGTGAACACCGGAGGCGCATGCCACCTGACCTCATGGTCCAATGTCATCAGCAACAAGATACACAAAGTTATGTACTCCATCCACTCACGCTCCCTGTCACACCTATGCCTACACTACGTATATAACATGGCAGATGCTGTCATCTAACCCGACTACAGGACAGCGACATTTCCATGGGGCTTGGGACTCGACAAATTGTACACCCTCCTCAAGTAGCCGGAGCCAGGCCACAAGGACCTCAAGTGCTTACAGCATGTCTCCCTGCTCCTGTTGCCAGGGCGTATCACTGGGAATTGCTCAACATGCAACTGGCCCACCACCTGCTAGACAACAACATCATGTACCCATCCCAGGCCAGATTCATACAAGTCCACATCACCCTGGCAGGACTCATGTCCCCACTGACGACATTATGAGCCAACTGTGCAACAGCTACACTTTTGCCCTCATCCTCCTGGTGATGTGTCCCTATTCCAGCATGCCCAGGGCTCTCCAGGGGCCTCATTTATGTGGCTGTGCGTCACTTTTATTCCACCAGTGTGTCACTTTTTGTGATGCACCAGTGGCGTAAAAAATACACCTTGTTGCGCCATATTTACAAAGTGACACATCTAGGTAGATGCGTCACTTTGTAAACCCTTGCGCCACTTTATACCTGCGCCAGGTAATATGTATGCAAGGGAGGCATATTGACGCAAGGAAGGGTCGTAGAAGTGACGCAGTGAAATCTATGAGGTTTCACTGGGTCACTTTTAGGACGCCGTTGCGTCAAAATCTTGCGCCTGCCTCACAGCAGGCGTAAGACTGACGCAGGCCCTTTCACATGGGGCTTGCCCCATGTGAAAGGACGCATTGCTGGAGTTGCGTCATTTTTTTGACACACTCCAGCAATGCCTCACTTTTGAGCCTACAGATACGTCAGCAATACTGACGTATCTGTAACTCCTTGCGACATGATGCGTCATACATTACATATGACGCTTCAGGAATTTCGCAAGGAGTGCGCACTGTGAAGTGACGCATCGCTGCTTTCACGCAGAGATGCATCATTTCTCATGGATGAGGCCCCAGGACTTGTTGCACAGTACATATGTGTATGCGATGTAATGACTTGCATGGTACATGAATGCCACTGTGCCCATCCACCCACTTCCACCCGTCCCGGTTTGACACTCACCCTGGTGTTGTTGTGTGACTTCCAGTACAGCAATGTCCTGGCCTGCGACTCCAATCACAGTCTCCTCACTGATGACATTGGCCACCTGCTCCTCAGCTCATCCAGCTCCTCCTGTGGAGCTGGTCCTCCGCCTCCCGTCGCACTTGCTGCCCTTAGGTTGGCTCCCAGTTTCCTTTTAGTTTTGCTCTTCGTATCGTGCCACCGCTTCTTGCACTCATCCACTGTCCTCTTGTGCTCCCCCATGGCATTGACCTTAGTCATGATGTCCTGCCATAGTTCCCTTTTCCTCGTCATGGTGACGGTGGAACTCACGAAGAGTTCCTGCTGTTGTCGCGTCACCTCTTCAACCAGTACCTGGTTCTCCTCCGGAGTGAACTTTGGGTTCCTGATCCTCTTGGACTTTTCCTGGGTCTCATCCTGGCCTTCCTGGGTGTTGTTTCTGCCCTCTGCACTAGTCCCTGGCTGCTCACCATCATTTACAGTATTGTCCATCTTTAGCAACGATTTTCGGGTTAGTAGGCATTTTTCGTCCCGCTAACGCGTTATATGGTAGCCTCGGGCCTATTGGTTTAGCGATAATCATCGCTGATAGGCCTAACGTGCATTTTTTCACGTTAGCGTGCGACGGTTAGCGTCGTCACGCTAGTTCTATTGCGCAATGTTATCGCAAATCCGGGGAAATATCGCCGCTTAGCGGGATGTTGGTAATTCCTCGCTACGGTGGCGATAATTCCAGGCGTTGCATGGCGATAATATTTTTCACGCTAAATATCGTTAGCGATATTTTTCGCCTGTTGTTGGTAATATCCTCCCTGTGTTCCCTTCCTGTAGAGAATCTTTCATCACTAACGGCTATAATATTTAAATAAAATTATTTTTCCATCTTTCAAGGTCACTGATGGCTGTATATATACTCTTCATTGATTGGTTTAAAAAAAACATTTACAATTTAAAACATGACCGATTCAAACGGTAAAAATGACAATAATAAATGTTAAAAACGGTGGGTTTTAAATTACTAAAAAAATTGGGGAGCCATTATGGGCTGATAATGTTCATCTGACATCGCTCTGGGTTTTTGATATTGTAGTCTCTGATTTGAAAGTTGACTCTATTAACTCGGCCGCAATGCTACGATGAGGAGGGTTTGGTTGTGGTTATGGCTTCCAGTAATTTTGACGCTTTGTGGACGAAATTCTTAAGCCCAATGTTTAGCTTGGTGTTGTCAGGGTTTAGAGTGGTCATTAATGCTTGGCGGCAAGATTGAACTCCCAACAAGATACATTGTCCTCGCAGAAATGACCGTCTGGCCATGAGCAATACAGGGCATGCACAGACGATGTGTTCCATTGTTTCAGAATGATAGCCACACAACCTGCATTCAGTACTGCTACCTGGCCAGCGCCATTCGGGAAGGTTCTTTAGGAAAGGCCAGTCACCCATCCTCAGGGCTAAAAACTTATGTTTCCAGTAAAGTGAGTATGCGCTTGTAGATAGAGCAGCTGAACACCCACTTTAAAATTGGAGATTACAGCCCAAGCGTGTTTCCTTTTTGACAGTATTGCCCTGTCCGAGTGAAAGGACCAAAATTGCAATCTTTAACACTGGGTTGGTGAGCTTTGTTTCCCAGAGGTCTTTTACTCCTAATAACTGTAAACTGTGATCCAGGAGTTGCCGATGCTTATGGCTGGTCTGGTTTTTCTGTATTTCCTGCCATAGTCGGGCCTCTAAGGAACTCTCCCGGGTACGGCGCAGTCTATGACACAGTTTAATAAATGCGACTGCCTCCACTCCTTGGTGATCTTGTAGACCTATTTCAAGTCTCACTTGGGCTGGGGAGGCTGATTTTTACAACCAAAAATTTTTAGTTGTTAGTTCATTACTATACTGGTTGTGCCCTTAGTGATCTTGTGCCCATATGTCAAGGAATTATTAACCTTGGCCTTCATCACTTTCAGCATGGGAGTTAGGCTAGGACCTAGTAGCTGTTTTGCTACTTTTCCAGTGGTCGCTTCTAACGACAAGGCTTTGGTTTTTAATGCTTATTTATGGTTGGTAAATGTACATCTTGTATCTAAAAAGATGCCCAAGTATTTATAACTGGAAGTTGATTCTATCTTTGTGTCGTTGAAATACCACCTTTCTACTGACCTTTTTTGCATCCCAAAAGATATTGTTTTTGTTTTTGACAGATTCAGTTCTAGTCGTGTAGGGTAGCAGTTCATCCAGTAGCCTCTGGAGACCCACTTGTGTGTTGCTTAACAACACCAAGTCATCAGTATAAAGCAAATTGCTGATGCGGCTTCCGTCTAATTGAGGAGGATAGCAATTTACAATGTTGAGTACTGGAGAAAGGTCAGATATGAACACATTAAAAAGAAGTGGAGCCAATACACAACCTTGTTTGACGCCGGTTTCAGGTTAAATCTTCCTGGAGACGTGAGAGCCTTCACCCAGCTTAATTCTTATCCAAATTTCTGTATGGAGTTGAATTATTGCTTGAAGAAGAGGCAGGGGTATGCCCCACAATTTTAGTTTCTGCCATAACAGACCCCTGGGCACATTGTCAAAGGCCGCTTTGAAGTCTACAAAGCAACAGTGCAGCTGGATTTGTTGGACTGTCGCTTTCTCCATGAGGACTGTTAGCGTTAACAAATTAGTTGTGGTACCGGTATTAGCCAAAAAGCCCACACGGTTGAAAGGGAGGCGCGCGGTTGTTTCGGCCCAGGCCTGTAGCTCCTCCAATAGAGTGTTTGCATAGTACTTAGACTCCACATCAAGAAGTGCCACCATTCGGTAATTTTTAGGCTTGTTTCTCTTCCCACTTTTGTAGATTGGTTGAATGATTGCACCCCGCCAGGACTCTGGTATCGTTTTGTTTAATCTGCAGCACGGAAACAAGGGGGTCAGGTATTCTGACCATAGGGTAACATGGGATTTAGACATGGCCTGGGGGAGACCATTCGGGCCTGGGGTTCCTTAAGCTCTAGCTTTCGTTATGAGGCGAGAGATCTTGTTTTTAAAGACATCTGATGTCACCGTGGGCTTTAGTGATGTATTGTTCTTTTTCACTGATTCCTTGAATGTTGGTTCTTCAGGTGGAATTTTTAAGGGGCAAGCTCATCTCGGGCTCTCCAGACCCGGGGGTGAGATCATAAGGTTAGCTGTACTGAAGGAATACGTGCAAGCATCATTTATATTGGTGTCCTCAAAGTAAAAAGATAAAAACTTACTGAAAACAGCTTCACTGATGTTTGCACTGCCGTACTCACTTGCACTTTGTGTGCTTCTATTTATGAGGGACCAGAATTGCTTCAGGTTAGGGTTTTTAATTTCATGGATGTGCTTCAGCCAGAGTTGATCCCAGGCTGCATGTTTTTCCTTTCACGTTGAGATTCTAAAAGCTGCTTGGGCTTGCTCATAGTTATTGAACTTGGTTTTGTTGCTGGGGTTCTTTCTTGATAATCGAAGTGATCGGTTCCTCTCAGTTCTTAATTTCCTTGTGGCTTATGAGATGTAGAATTGAGGGATTTCTTTTCTCAGGCTCTTCCTAATTGGCAGTTCATTGAGAAAGTGGTTTATAAGAGAAGTCCAGCCACTAACAACGTGGGTATTTAACTTTAGGGATTGATGTATTAGTGTTCTGATTTTTTCCATCAGGAAAGGAGCAGTGGAGTCCGACCTCTTTATCTGCTTTAGGTCCTCTGTGTGGATGCCTGAGTGAGTATGGGCAAGTTCTTGATGACATGGGGTGGTGGTGGATAATGTTAATTTTTTAACCCGATGGTCACTCTCTCCTTGTGGTGCAATTTGATAGCTCTTGACAAAGGCAGTATTTCTCTACTCCCTAGAGTGAAGTCCAGAAAGGAGAAGGATCTACTATCTGACCAGGTCCATGCAGGCGGGATGTTGGTGGGGAGGCACCCATTCAATAGGGTAAATCCTAAGCTGCTGAACCGCATTACCGCATACTGGCCCAATGTTGAAAGTTTGTTTCCAGCAGGAATTGACTGGGATACAAAGTGTGGGGCGATTATTGGGGTGTCCGGTCCTGTGCCATCAGCAAGATTGCAGTAGAGATTGGTGTTAAAATCGCCTGAAATTATGCTGGGTGTACTGCTTTACTTGCTAAATGAGTCACAGATGGTATTGATCAAGCAGTCCATTTTGGGCTTTTTCTTGGTGGTACTGGGAGAGATATAGACGTTGAGGATGAGCAGCTGAGGATCTGTAAGTGAACTTCCCAGAATAATTCCAGAAAGCCAATCCTCCTCAAATGTAATCTGTTCAATACATTTGGATAGCTTTGTTGATACATTGATCGAGAGACCGCCACTTGGTCTGCCAAACTTGGACTGCCCAGTGGCGGGTGTCATAAACTCCAGGAAGCCCACTATTGGTATGGTTTCTCCTGCCCATGTTTCCTGTAAAAGGAGAATGTTGTGTTCTTTTAAGAAGTCCAGGTTGGTGGCAGATTGTTTTTCCTGCCCAAATCCATTGATGTTCCAGGAGCATATTGTTAGACTGTGATTAGTGATGGTTCAATCGGTCCTGTTTCTGGATAGGGCCCCTGGCAATCCAAACCAATCTGCTCCGTCGAAGTTTCACTGATCGGTTGTGGGCTCCGAGATTACTGTTGGTGAGCTGCTTCTCGCGGACTTCAGTACTGAAAAAGGGGCTAGGGAGGAGCTGGAAGTATGGACCTGATTGTTTTCCAGTATTGAGGGGTAGCAAGGAGTGCTTGGAATTATGGTTGTAATACCCCAGGATTTAAATTGGTCAGATGTCGTCAGGACCAGTTCCCGGGTTTCTGGGGTTGCCAGTGTTACTTGTGTAGCTTCACCCGAAATAGATCCAGCAGCTGGAATTATTTCAATAGCGATTATGTCTCTCGATTTTAGGTGACTTAGGTCTGGTAATGATTTGAAGAGTTTTAGCATATTTCCTCGATTGAGGATGTCATGAGGGCCTCTGGAGGTATATTCTTAAATGAGCAGCAGTTTGGTACTTAGGATGTTGCTTGGGTGCTCACAGAATTCATTGGTCATTACCAGCTTTGCTTGTTTTGATTTTTCTTCAATAGGCTTTTTTGATGTGGATATGGTGAATGATGGAAGGAGAAATTCCCTATGATGGGTGATTAGGGATGAGAAAAGGGGACTTTTGCTTGAGGCCTCCAACTTGTGGCAGCTTACTAAATTTGTGAGGTTCTTACGACCAGGTTCTGTGGCTGTACTTTGTGTGCGCAATTTGTTGTCCTCAGCAATTGAGAGATGAGAGGAACTAGCTTCTTGAATGGGCATCTGGGAAGTTGTGGGATTTTGTTGTCCTGCTTCAAGTGCTGATCGCTTTGTTGGTGATTGTTTAAGGCCGGGTTTTGCTTGCATTGATGGCTGCGGGGGGTGCCCCAGAGCTTGAGGTAGCCCAGACTGTTGAATGGTCTGATGTGGAGATTCTGTCTGTGGGGGCAACTTATTCAATGTTAATTGCGGGATCGACTGTTCTCCTTTCAACAGTAATGTCGAGGGGAATTCCCTGGGGGCTCTGTGTCACTCATTGGAGGGTTACTCGTATTTGAGTTTGTAATTTCAATTTTTTGTTTGTTTCGCTTTTTCGTTTATTCTTTTCCCTTTTTGACAGCCGATGTGAGTTATAATTTTTGGATGGGTCAATACGGAATGATTTGCTGTCTGCGGACTCAGTTGAGTGTGAGGAAGGGGGTCGGGTGTGGACTTTCAGGTGAGATGAACACTGTGCCAGGTTCAGAGCCTGAAGGGAGGGGTGTGATGACTCGGACGGCGAGGGCTTCTTTATTTCCTTTAAGACTGCTGAGAAAAATTGAGGCAGAGATGATAAGGAATCGATTATGGGAAAGCAGCAGCATACTGATTGAACCAGTTGACTTTGGGATTGGGCTTCTTTGATCAGAGCGTTAAGAGCCTCCAATTGTTGGTCGATCCCATGAGTATACACCGCAAGTGTATTTAGTAGGTGCACCTGCAGGTCCATCTTGTCTGAGTGGTATGTTAGTGCTGCTGATGTTGTTTGGAAAGTTTGTAATAATTGGGACCATAGGTTGTTGAGGTTGACTGATGGAGATCTGTCCTGCACTACAGACTTATTATGATCAGTAGTAAAGAACGATAAGTCTAAAGAGTTATGGATTATGTTGTTGTTTGACCCTTCTGGGATGACGGTTGGATCAACTTGGTCCCCTTGATCCACATTGACTAAAAAACTTTCTGACTCTGGCTGGTCTGGATTACTGAAGAAAGCTTGCAGGTAGGCCATGACCTGTGGTAGTAAGACTTTAGGACTCTTTGGTTGCTTGTCAGGTTTAAATTCAGTTAAATAATTAAATACAGATGGGGAAAACGGGGTTAGGTTTGGAAATGGTTGAAAAGTTGACAGGTGAACATCTTTAGGGGTGATTACATTGGGAGAAGCTTGTTCTAGTTGAGCTGTGTGCTGAACTAGCAGTTGAAAAGAAGCCTGTTGTGATTGGCTGACGTTAAGGGCTTCTGAGGTACCTTTGCAAAGAAATTCTGTTGTTAATAAAGCGCTGGGTTGCGTCGATTTATCGGGCCCTCCGGCGACTCCGTGGATTAGTGGCTGAACTATGATTTGATGTGGCAATAACTCGGTGGCTGCGGGGGAGGGTACCTGCAGAGGGGGGTACCTGCTGTTTGTCCGAGGAGCTGGTTACTTTCTTCTATGCTATTGCCGGTACTGAAGTCCTAAAATAGTCCCTTAATGAAGCCTTGATTTTTGTGGGTTTTGATTGTTCTTTAGAGCTGACTTTTGGCTCTTCAGAGGTTGGATCTGCATGTACAGGCCCTGGATTGGAGGCTGTTCTTGAGGTTGCAAGTGTTTGACATGGCGTAGATGCCGTTGTGGGTTCTACCAGATGTTCATAGGGGTCCATTTTCTTTGCACCTTTTTTGGTGGGCCTTGATGGATCTTTCCTTACTTGTCCTGATCTCATTCCAGAGATTTTATTTTCTTTTTTTTGTTAAGGGGTTGCCCGACTTCCTGGTAATGCATAACAATTGGGTAATCTAATTCGCCGGGTTGGTTGGTTAGTTGATTGATAATAAAGTAAAGTAAGTAAGTTTAGTTAGTAGATTAATTAATTGGTTGATTGGATTTGTATGAACCCTTGTTTTTTTTAGTTTTTGCTGTAGTTTTGTTGTAGTTATTAGTGATTTTTTGCTTGCTTTACTTATTTTACAGATTTTGGGTGGATTTTTTCTCTCCGGTTGGTTTATTAGTTGCTGATTTGTTGATCTGGTAATTTTTTTCCTTTTTTTTTTTAGGGGCCTGCCTGCCAATGCCTGATGACTCTTGGATGACTGTTGGATGATGTTCTGGTTTCTCGAGCCCTAATCAGTAGGGATAGCTGTGAACTCCTTGGAAGGCTGCCTGCCTGGCGTGAGCGGCTCCTGTTGCACCGTGTCTAACTTTTCCAAATTTTTTCTTGTCCTTCCTGTCCTCCCTGTGTGGTGGTCGCAGTACTAGAACCTGTACTGACACGGGTACTGATGTCTGTTTTTACTATTGTTTTTATTTTGCAGGTGATCTTTGCAGGCAGTCTTTTAGGGTAAATAATGAAATGTGGTGGGAGGGCTGGGGAGGACTAGAGGTACGAGCAGGGAACTCTGGCTGAATTGCCAGCTGCGCTTGTTAAACAGACCAACTCTACATGGACACTCACTGGTCAACCGTCTGCCATCAACTGCCTGCCTGACTCACCCCAAATCAGCCGGACTCGCTCCTCCCAAGATCTCCGGCTCCCACTTACTATTTCGCCATACTATTTCGCCGTTGCAATTTCTCCCCGAATAACTTGGATCCGCCGCTCCTCTATGTATCTGTGCGTGTACAGTCTCTTCTGTCTCACGCAGTCCTGCAGTCCCGCAGTGTCTCACCTCCCAAATATTCTGCTGGGTCACAACTGCAGCACTGCAGCTCCCCTCCCCTCACCCTCACCTCAACTCACCTCACCCCACCTCCGCCTTGCTCACAGCTTTGCAGTAGCTGTAACTGAGGGAAAAGTACGAAGGGCTGGGTGTAGAGAGTGGTGGGTGGAGGGTGGAGGTAAAAAAGAGAGGATGGTCGGACTACCACAGTGCCCCACAGACAGCAAGCCACAAGCCACAGGGGAGTCACAGGAGCCACAAGGGAGGGCTGCTGCACACCGCTACCACCGCACCACCGCAATCCGTGATCTGCAATCACAATCTGTTCTACAGTCCACTACTCTGCCGACTGCTAATGAGGGCGGGGGTCAGGTCTGAAGGGGGCTGGGCGCAGGACAATGCTAGCGGGGGTAGGAGCGGGAGCCGCAGGCCGGGGCATCAAGAGCATCTTCCTTGTCGTCTGATGCAGCACAATGTTACCAGCCGCGGTTGGGCCGGGACAGTGAAGCGAAGCTTCCTCGTCATCCTCGCCTCAGCTGTTGGTGCTTCCAGGTTGCTGCGAAAACACGGACTGGCTCAGAGCAGGACACTGATGGTTCATTAGCATCGGAAAGGAAGGCTAGGGGCCAAGACATACTAGCTGGAGCCATTCCTAGATAGTGGTATTACAAAACACCCAAAAATAGAAAATCAATAAAACATACTAACATAAGAAATTGAAATACAAAATGTATTTTCTGTAGCTCAGTTGAGGTTAGATGAAGGCTCCTGAGTTGCTTAATTGTATTTTACAAATTTTTCTCCATCATTTTTCTTCCATGTAACGCACTTGAGGGAAAAAGGAAAAATTTGGACAGAAAATCATAATTGGTGGTCTTCTCCATGTTATTCAATTTATTTTTGAGTTTCCTAGATCTGGGCATATCGATTGGCCTGGAGTGCATGATGATGGCGCTCAACTCATGTCTCAGGAGAGTTCTGATTGGCAATAATAATAGCTTCATTCAAAAGGAAAAAGGCAAAAGAATTTATGGAAGAATGCACAATAACTACTGGGGTTCACAAGAGATGCAAATTAGCCCCTCTATTATTTTATTTGTTCCTAAATATTTGCATCATAATGTTGGTGGATTAAGCACTGCTATTGTCTTTAACCCCTTCGGGCACTATTGATGTGACATTCCCATCAAGAGCGCTCACAGTTGAATGTTGTGAATGAGTGCAGGAAGTACCCCTGGTGCTGGCACCAGAGAGTTAGCCTTTCAAGGTCAGGCTGTTTGGGGAAGAGTTTCCCCAGCAACTTGAGGCTGTTTTACTTTGTAATGATGATCAATGCTCATGACACATTGAAGTAATTTCTGTTAAAATGAAAGTAAAATGAACTGACCGGCTCAGTTTACTTTCAAAGGCATCAGTGCTTGGGGGCACATCTCAGCCCCCTCATCATAAATTTTAATAGCATAGGTATAATTGGGGAGGGGACAATTTCCTTAGTTGATCCGTGCTTGTGGATCACCCTTAGAAAGCTCACCCTGGCTTAAGCCATTTCCCTACATGTTAAAAATGTGATTTGCGGTTGGCTAAGGTATGCACCAAAGCCAGGCCAGAACCACCACTCTAGTCAGGATAAGGGAGTTACACTCTTAAAATAACCCCTGCTCACCCACTTGGTAGCTTGGCACGAGCAGTCAGGTTTATCTTAGAGGCAGTGTGAAAACATTTGCACTTAACCAACAGTAACACAGTGTAGGCACTACAAACTGACACCACACGAGTTGAGAAAAATATCCAATATTTTTATATACTCAAACAAGACCAATTACGTTAAGAATCCACAGTACAGTACTTTTAAAATAGTTGCATTGCAAGATGTCCTAAAAACACAGTTCTTTTATGTCAATAGCTCCGTTCGGGCTATCACGGTGTCGTGAACAGGCAAGTCCAAACAGTCCTGGCTGGCCGCGGCGTCGAGGGTCAGCTTTGGTGTCGGGAAGTCCCGCCAACAATACCTTTCAGAGATGCAGGTCGTCGATGACCTCTCGCTGTCATTACCATTGCAGGTCGATCTCCTCTCTGATGGAATCAGGAGCGCTGGCGTTGGCAGGCGTCGCGTGCTTTGGTGCAAAGTGCAGCGGTGCGGCGTGTGGTGCCTTCAGGTCACGGTGTAAGTAGCGGAGGGTGGCGTCATCAGATGGCGGCGTCGGTGAGTCCAGAATCGCAGTGTGAGATGAAGGAGTTGCTCTTCACGGTGCTGGCTGGTCGCGGTGCAGCAGCGGATTCGCTGTCACTGAAGCGCTGTCGTCAGCTGACAACTGGAGTCGGTGATACCGGCGTCGGTAGGCCAAGGCTGCGGTGCGGAATGAGGGCGATAGCTTTACAAGTGGTGCTCTCGAACCAGGGGGCAAGCAGGGACGTCAATTCCGGCGTGGAGCGTCGTTGTCAGGAATACCAAGGCATCATCGTGAAGCGAGGCGGTGCTCACAGGTTGCGGTGCAAGCAGCGGCTCGGTGGCGGCACCAGCAGGCATCATCGGTGAGACCAGGGTCATGGTGTGGCATTGCGGTGGTGCTCTCTGCAGTGCCTTCACGACACGGTGTAGGCAGCGGCGTCCTAGATGGCGTCGGGCTTGAAGTCTTTGATGTTCCTGAGACTTCGTGACAAGGAGGCAAGCTCTACCTCAAAGCCCTTGGAGATACTCAGCACAAGTAGAGAAAGTTCAGCCCAGTCCTTTCACTGCCCAAGGCAGAAGCAGCAAATCCAGGTCAATCCAACAAAGCAACAACACAGCAAAGGGGCAGTACTACTCCTGGCAACTCTTCCAGCTCTTCTTCTTGGCAGGTTTCTTGATTCAAGTGAGTACTCTGAAGTCTTTTCTATCCCTGAAACTTCCAAAAGGAGGCAAGCTCTACTTCAAGCTCTTGGAGAAAATGTAAACAACAGGTTGATGAAAGCACAGTCCAGTCCTTACCCTACCCAAGACAGAAGCAACCACTCCAGTCCAACCCCTCAACACGCAGCATAGGGGCAGTACTCCTCCTCCAGCTTTCCCAGTCCTTCTTCCTGGCAGGTTCCTTAGTTCCGAAGTAATCTGATTCTCTGGGGTCTGGGCCCCAATATTTATACTAGCAAATCTGTTGTCCTCTGAAGGCAGAGTGTCTTGTACCTAGTTCAAACCAGTTCTGGGTGCATTCTGCCAGTGTGCACCTTCTTCCTTTGTCAGTGTATGCCAGGGTCATCAGACGCACCACAGGAGGTGGAGACACCATTGAGGGAGGCTGGCACAGCCCTATTCAGACCAAGGTATGACTCCTTCCACCCATCTATTTGTAGATGCCTATTCAGCCCTGCTGACGCACCCTGTCTCCCCATCCCCTGTCACTCACAAACCAGACAGCTAATATACCAGCTAGCAGAGGCAGGCTGGATGGTTAGGTCAGAAAATACCTACTTTCTAAAAGTGGCATTTTCAAACACAGAATTGTTATTACCAACTTCACTAAAAGATGTATTTTATCATTCTAAGTTCAGGCATACTAAACTCAAATTTCTACCATGTTTTCTAAATCAGTTAGGATCATAGGATGTAATGACCCAAATACCCATTCTGGCCTATGGAGAACAGGTAGCCTTGCAATAGTGAAAAACGAAGTAGGCTGTAATTCACTATCAGGACTTGCCACACACACCAGGGTATGTCCTACCTTTGACATACCATGCACCCTGCCCATGGGGGTCCTTTGAGCCTACCTTAGGGGCGTCTCACATGTAGCAAAGGGAAGGTTTTAGGGACATGCGAGTGTGTGTACTCGCCAAATCGACAAGGCAGCCCCTGGCTGCACACCGGCTCTGCAATGGCAGGCCAGAGTTACAGTTTACGGGCTGTTTACGTGGGTGGCATATTCCAGTGCTGCAGCCCGCCAACATCATTTGATTTATAGGGTCCGGCACATGCAGTGCACTTTACTAGAGACTGACACATAAATAAAATAAGCCAATCATGGAAATACCAATCCATATCACCGTTTATACAGAGAGCATATGCACTTTAGCACTGAATAGCAGTGGTAAAGTGCCCATAAACCAACACAAATAGGTCAGGAAAAATTAGGAAGAAAAAGCTAAAAGTTTCGGGATAACCCTGCAAAAAGGGCCATTTCCAACACCCTACCATAAAAGGGGAAAAACAAAGTGTTTCTGCCCCCGTAGGAGTCAGATATGGGGGATTGCCCCCAACCTGCGCACATATGGGGCAAAAGCCCATTACACATGATTCATTTTCTGAAAACAAATAGGGCAGCAACCCACAGTGGCGTTGGGTCATTTCCCCATTCCTGAAGGGGCAATAGAGTCCTTGTGCCTCATTGGGGAACAGATAGGTTTACTCCGATAGTAGAATTTTGGAATAGGAAGCTCTCTAGACACCAGGAATATATTTGGGCAAAACAAGTGGTTAAGAATCCAACCCTGGCATTGGGCCATACCTCCACCCAAATAAATGGTCTAAACCAATCTTTCTGCCCCCACTCCCACCTCCCCCCAGGTTGGCAGGTAGAGTTTGCTTCAAATTTCCCTGTGAGGAGGTGGGGACAGAAAACCTACTGGATATCTGTTTAACAAAAAAAATAGTGGGTGGAGTCTGACTTATGACATCAGGCTCCACCCTAAATCCTCAACAGTCTTTCTGCTCTCCTAGCGATTAAACCATTCCCTTTGGCAAGCAAGAGAAACCTTGTCTATTCTCGATTTCGTTTTTACATATGGGCAGGCAGAATGGGGGCAAATCCCTTTTTCGTCCCACTTGCCATGTTGAATGACTGCAGTATTTGGCCAAGGAATTGATGGTCACCTCAGAACACCTATCAAAACCATATACTTATGAATACTAGATACCCAGTGGAGTCCAGCGTAATGTGAATTCCATGAATGCTGCAACATTTTCTGATTCAGAAGGCCTTGAAAATGTCAATCTTTAGCTAAACACATGACTTGTATCTCACATTTCTATGTGGGAAAGTTCTGGAATCTACAGGCCTCCACAACATTCCTACCATCTCACATTCCAACAGATCTTCTGATAAAAATGGTACCCCACTTGTGTGTCTGGGTTTAGGTCCCACAAGAGGCACACATGAAAACTAGGACCTTGCAAAGTGTCTATGATCTTTGCATTGCCCTCAGCTTGTTCTGTTTCTGTCACAGGAGCTAGGCACAGACAAACATATAAGGTACAATTTTTATTGAGGATCATGACCTCCAGGTCACATTGTACAGGTGTTTTATTTAGCGGGCACTAGGGGAAGCCACACACTTTGGGCACCACTTGTATTGGAAGAGGTTTGGGAACACAGAATTAGTTGATATTACTGGTTGGATTTCTCTGTTTTTTGGCTTCAAATTGTAAGCAAGTGTGTAATAGAGAAAACATGTTGTAGACTGCCCTCGGAATCATTTGATGGCATGGGTAATCCCAATTTCAGAGGTGTAAAAATGACTTTTTTCTTCCATCGACCTTTAGATTTACATATATAAAACATATTTATTTTTCAGAAAGACACACATTCACTGGATAATGTCATCAGTGATGTCATTTGAGATGTCATCAGTGATGTCACGAGTGATGTCACTGACCATGTCATGAGTTATGTAATATGTGACGTCATCAGCAGTGCATTGCGGGCGCGCGAGTTATAGTTAGCTGAATTAACTATAACGGGGGGATTTCAATGGTTTTGAATGAGTGAAATGTCCAGCTAACTATAACATGTGTGAAACCTAAGGTTTTTTCACTGAATTTACAAGGTTTTTTAAATGCTAATTTTTAACTATAACATGGCTGAAACCTATGTTTTTTTCAGTGAATTTTAAAAAAAATTTAAATGCTAATTTTTAACTATAACGTGGCTGAAACCTATGGTTTTTTCTGTGAATTTCCAAGGTTTTCTAAATGATAATTTTTAAATGTATTAATTGTCATATTTTTCTATACTGATTTACTACATTATTTTAAACTATTTTTACATCTATCTGCAATGAAGCCCCCTGGCGCATTTGCAGAGGGGGAACTAATTCCCCTTGCTTACCGGGGGTCCCTGGGGGCCAACTAGCCCACCAGGAATCTCCAGTATGCGCCAGGGGGCTGCTTTGCAGAGAGGTGTAATGAGGCCATGCCCCTTTTTACACCTCTCTGCAACGCAGCCCCGGGCGCTTTTGCAGATGGGGAACTAATTCCCCTTGCATACTGGGTGTCCATGGGGGCCAATTAGCCCACCAGGAACCTCCAGTATGCCCCAGGGGGCTGCTTTGCAGAGAGGTGTAATGAGGCCACCTTCCTTTTTACACCTCTCTGCAATCAGCCCCATGGCACGTTTGCAGAGGGGGAACCAATTCCCCTTGCATACTGGGGGTCCATGAGGGCCAACTAGCTCACCTGGAACCTACAGTATGCTCCAGGGGGCTGCGTTGCTTTGCCCCGGGGGGTGGTGGTCCCCAGGGCAGTGTGGGGGGATTGGGCCCCCCCACACTTCTTTTTCACTATGCCCCCAGGATTTGGTCCCCCCGGGGGGTAGTTTGAAAAAAGTAGACCAGGTTTTTACAAAAAAAATGTTGGGTCTTGGGGGTCCTTGAGGGACCCCCTGAGCAGGCCTAGGGGGTCAGGGTGTTTCTACCCTGCCCCCTTTTTGCGTTCTACGCATTTGTTTTTCTTCTTTCTTGTGCCTCAGTCTACCAAGGCACAAGATGGCTGCCAACACTTCCTAGTTTGGAGTGTTGATAGACAGTTGACAGCCAATTAGGATACAGCTCGTGCTTGGGAAGGTACAAGTACCGTAAGCTTACTGTACAGAGTACAGTACAGAGTATGGTAAGCTCCTCCAGATATACTTATGATTTTATTTATGATTTTCACAGGAACTACTGAACGATTCTACATCATTCAACAATCTGCGAACCAAACTCTACCTTTTTGCCAAGTTTGGTGTAATTCCTTTCGAGCTGTAGCCCTGCCCAAAGGTCCTAAGGAAAATTGCATGGGGAAAACATATTTTGGGACCTCCTTTTTTTCTCGGCCCCTGCTTGATGAATCGCCCCCAAACCTTCAGGGAAGGAGCGGAGCAGGCCATTTTCTTGGAGAAATTCGCGAAGATTTGTCCACTGATGCCAAAGGTATTTCAAATAAAATGTTGCGGATTTCCTATGGAAACTAGTTTTTAACTATAACTACCTACTGGCGACCGCCAGTAGGTAATATACATATATATATATATATATATATATATATATATATATATATATATATATATATATATATATATATATATATATATATATATATATATATATATATATATATATATATACATATACATATACATTACCTACTGGCTATCGCCAGTAGGTATATAGAGTTAGGATTAATTCCCTATGGGATTTCTGAAAATTCTATGTCTAATTCTATGTTTGTGGACGGAATCGGCTGAAATTTTCAGGAAAATGGCACATTTTGGTTCTGAGCAGCCCCTGAAAATTTGGTAGGGTTTCGTCAAGGGGGGGCCGAGAAAAAAGGGGGGTCCCAAAACGCGTTTTTCCCATTCATTTTTCCATAGGGCCTTTGGCCTCACTTTTAGCTCGAACGGCTGAATGGATTTGCACGAAACTTGGCAAAATTGTAGGGACTGTTAGCCCGATGTGCCTTTGCTAGGTCTCAATATATGTGCTTCAGTGGATTTTGAGAAATTAACGTTTAAATCAAGATATATATCTGTAACAGCGCTCCGGGCAGCGATCCGGTCCGCTTACTTTTCGCTTATCGGAACTTTGCGCGCAGAAAGCTGATTAGCTCTCCGGTGTCTGTCAACATTCTAAACAGTCCGGAGCGGCCGCCATCTTGTCTCTCGGTAGGATCGAGAGAGAAGAAGAGGTGAAAAACGAAAGGGGAATTTAATGAAAGGGGGCAAGGTATCCCCCTCTTGACCCCCTAGGAATGTTGTTGGGGTTATTAAAGGGTCCCGTGGGGAAAATTAAAAAAAAAATGATTTTTCACGGTAGAAGCGCTTCCCGGGCCGCGAACTGGGCTGCAAACTGGTAGCGAAACGGGAATTCGCCATTTTGTGCTTCGTTAATTAAATTACTAGGTATAAGGGGGTGCGGGAGACGTATCCTAATCCCCTATATTTCCTGAGGGTGGCTGAGGAGGCTCATATATGTTGATACATCTCTTCCAGCGGCTGTGCGTGAGCTTTTTTTTTTTTTGCTGCGTGACAGTCCGGAGCGGCCGCCATCTTATCTCTCGGTAGGATCGAGAGAGAAGAAGAGGTGAAAAACGAAGGGGGAATTTAATGAAAGGGGGCAAGGTATCCCCCTCTTGACCCCCTAGGATTGTTGTTGGGGTTATTAAAGGGTCCCGTGGGGAAAATAAAAAAAAAATTATTTTTCACGGTAGAAGCGTTTCCCGGGGCGCGAACTGGGCCGCAAACTGGTAGCGAAACGAGAATTCGCCATTTTGTGCTTCGTTTTAATTGTTTAGAGACAAAAATTATCGCCGCACATCGGCCACAATGCATGAATATCGTTGAAAAGTCAGCGATATTCATGCATTATCCAGCAAATGCTCTTAGCCGTGTTATCCACCTTCCATTGGATAACATGGCTAAAAACTACTCTGTGCGTGTTTTTTTTTTTTTTTTTTTTTTGCTGCGTGACGTTTGTTAACGTTCGATTCGATGGAAATCAGGAAGTGGTGACCACCATTTTGTCACTGCGAGTAAATATTTTGTTATAAATGAATCCTTATTGATAAACATTGTCTGCGCCATCTTGCGTTTTGTCCAATGCCACAATTTTGTCGTGCACGGCAGCCATTTTAGATGCCTTGACCAGGGCCACTCTCTGCACGCCGCCGATTCTCAGCATGGCTCCCCACCCTTGCACGCATCTCCCCCACGCAATGGTCACCCCCGCTCTCTCTCTCATGCATGGGCCATATACTTCCCCCCATCTGCGCTGCTCTTCTCTGAGAATCACACCCTGTGCCTGCCCGACACCTCCCTTTCACCCTATTCACTACCGCACCCTCTGACACTCCTCTTCCTCTGTGTCCGATTGTCCAGGCCGGACCTAGGCTATCACCTAGCCCTGCGAATGTAGTTTATGACCCCAGCTGTAGAGTATCCAGACATGCCAACCCTCCCGATTCAGGCGTGAGACTACTGATTTCAGTGCTAGTCTTTCGCTTCCTGATTCCTGCAAGGAAAAACCCGGGGGCATATTACCAACAACTAGCGGTAATTTTGTCTCTAACTTGTTTAGAGACAAAAATTATCGTTGCACATCGGCGAATTATATCGCACATAAACTTGCTATTAGCAAGGTTTATCGCAAATGCGATAAAAAACGGCCGCAATGCATGAATATCGTTGAAAAGTCAGCGATATTCATGCATTATCCAGGAAATGCTCTTAGCCATGTTATCCACTTCCCATTTTATAACATGGCTAAAACTGCTCAGGGCAGGTGTTAGGTTTTGGAGATATTCGCTCTTAGCGCGAATATCTCCAAAAGTTGGTAATAGGAGATAGCGATGGTTAGGGACTGTTTCCAGTCGCTAAAATCTTGGCACGCCCACTTTGCATGTCATTAGTGATAAATATCACTGATATGCAAAGCGGGGCTCAAGATGGTCGCTATCTCCTTTTAGCTGTCACTAACTGGTGTTAGCGACAGCTTGGTAATAGGGAGATAATTTTATCTCTTTTTTTTGGGCTTTTAAAGCCAAAAAAGTGGAAATAAACCCCCTTGATAATATGCCCCATGATTTCTCGGGGGTTTTAGCTGACAGGGCTTGGTATTGTGTTACGTGCTAATTCTTCCAGGAAACGTCAGAGGGTCGATGCAGGGGTTATAGAAGGGGTGATAAACCATTTAAGCCTCATGAACAAGCGCATGGTCTTTTAAAGATTTGTGAAGTACTCGGGGCGGCTGTGTGTGTGTGCCCTCTTTCAGGAGCGGGCGGGGGGCACTGCCAGCAACTTGCCAGGCCAGGCAGTGTTCAACACGTGCATCACCCTTTCTCTGCCTGCTATTGCGCTCCATGCTTCGGAAAGGTAAGAAAAAGAATGTGCATTTGAGTTTGAAATGTCCGATCTTGTAGCAGTACACTTGCAAAGCCCACACATGACAATAACCCGATTCAAGGCCCCATTCATCCGATTTTTTAAACATATATAGCACTCCAACAAAGTTAGATTTTAAAACTTTATTAACATTTAACTATAACGAACGCAACAAAAACTGTAAATATATTTAACCATTTTTTGAAATTAACCAGAACTATAACGATAACAACAACAAGAACAATATTATAACTTTTATGCCTAAATTACACAAACATTTAGCTAATCTGCTAAAGGGGGGAGTCGCCATTTCTTTACAATAATCAATAATGAAAAATCCACATCAATAGGGTTGTCCGTTTTCTGGATGCAGCACTATAGTGCACCATAGACAGCACCTGGGGTGTCAAGAGTGAACAGGTCTTTCTTTGTTCCTTAAGATGTTATTTGTGTCAACCTCTTCCGAGAATGCTGATGCGTTAGGGATTTCCTTGTGACAGCTGCTTCATAGACAGACGATATCTTTGTTAAGTCATTAGTGTTAAGTGTGTCTGAAACTCCAGTGCCCTTCTGTTTTACTTTCCACAGACACTACAGAGTTTTGTGTGTTGTTCTTCTGAGCGACAATTATTCCAGAGGTTTCAGGTTTACTTGTTTTGTCCTGCAGTGAGTTAACAGCTTTAGAGACTTCATGTTTATTTGCTATGTCCTGCTGTTCGTCAACTGCTTCAGAGACGTCAGCCTCATTTGTTATGTTTGACTAGATCCTGGACCTGCCCGGCCGCGCCCAAAATGGCGCCGGTGTAAATGGGACTCGTAACTGCTTGTTGTGTACTGGTTGCCCAATCTTGATATCACGAGATACATATGCAGTTTTGAAGCACATGGCGGAGGCTCGTCTACTGTAGTGGGGCGCCCCTTTATCGTTTCAGTCGCCATTCCGCCCGCTTTTGCTACACTGTGCATTTTCCGCCATTCAGCTGTTTACCGCCCGCTCTTACGGCTACAGCGTCTCGCTCACCATGTAGTTGAGTTGCTCCCACTCTTGCTGTGCAGCGATAGGCGGCTTCCACAGGACTCTTAAAATGGCGGCCGGCTCTTCGGATTTGGGCCTGGTCCGGTACAATGGCCCTGGGACACCTTGGAACTCGGACGCTTGTCTGCCATGGCTTGGGTTCCATTCTCGAAAGCGTCCCCTCAGCCTTGAAGATTGTACAAAAGTCTTGGGGGCCGTCGACTCCCGCAGGCTTCCGGTGGGGAGCGGCTGCCATGATTGCTTGCGAAATGGCCATGACGGAGCTACGAGATGGTGGTGCCCTCATGGTGACGCCAGCTTCAGTCTGAAACATCCAGAAACAAGGTGGGGCTTTCATCGTTTGGGAAAAAAAATGTTTTAATCCAATGAAAAGTGTTATTTTTAGGTCACATGACCTAGTCTTACATCATTAGGAAAAGAAAAGTAAAATGAACCAATGAAAAGTTTTATTAACAAGTCACATGATCTGTTATGCTTACGTTACGCGCGGCGCGGCGCGCTCTGGATCGTTTCCGGGAAGCTGCGCCTTGCGCACCGGAGCACTTCCGGGTGCGCTAACGCGTCGCGTCATATGACGCATTACGCGACAATGCAGGTCCAGAATATAGTCAAAATGTCTCCACCAACCAGCGGTCGGAATACAACCGCTTTCAGCAGTCCAAAAAGTTCGGTTAAATCTTAAGAGCGGGAGCAACTCAACTACATGGTGAGCGAGACGTTGTAGTCGCAAGAGCGGGCGGTAAACAGCTGAATGGCGGAAGAGGCACAGAGTACCAAAAGCGGGCGGAATGGCAACTAAAACGGTAAAGGGGCGCCCCACGACAGCGTGTCTTCAGGTCAAACGGATTGTGGGACAAGGTCCAGAATGGAAGATTCTTCAAAAGGGAAAAAATTCCGCCGGACCCCGGGAGCCGGCCGCCTATGCCGGGGGCGATCTCAGGCGTCACCAGGGCAACACGACTTGGGGAGGGGGCAGGAGCCAAGCGCCCCCTCTCAGTCCGCGCCATCTCACCGCCTCTCGGGGGCCTCCGTCAAGCGGTTTAGGGAGGCACCGTATCACATTGTTTTCCAATGCAGTCAGGTCCACAAATGGACCCCACTTACTTTGAATAGTGAAGCTGCAGCAGGTGCAAATAAGGTTTAAACAGTGTTACAAGAGCTGCTTCGAACTCTGAAGTATGGCACTCAACAACCAGGACTTATGCCATTTGTGTAAGGCAGTGACATGGAAGCAACTTAGGGACTAAAAGCATGAACGAACATTCACGTATGAAAATCTTATTTGGGGAAGGGGTAGAATCCAAACGCCCCCTGCCAGTTCGCGCCACTACACCGTATGTGGAAAATCTGAAGCCATCGTTCTACAAACTCTCAACGCTTGCTATCAGTGCATGAGTTTCATGCTCGATCGATTGAGCTAGCCGGATCGGGCAATAAAAAGTATAAAATAGTTATGTAAATAGTTATTTAATAAAATGTTTTACTCTGTTTCTTTGCTGGTGTGTTGTGTATATTTATAATATTTGCATAGGGTTTGTCGTTATTTTGGGCGGTGTGGGTGGCGGAGTCGAGCTGTCTTGCAGCCCTCATGGAGTGGAGCTCAGTTCATTTCACTATTTTCGTATTTCTCATGAAGGGTTGTTCCTAATGTTTGTATTTTACTGAGGTCAAAAAGAGATCGAATTAGTGGTCTACTGATTTTGCTCGATTACTTTTATTTTTTTACACGATTTTTCACTATCTGCAAAGATTAAACAGAGTATTGTGACTTTGTGCTTGTTTGTAAATAGAGAATGATCCAAAGAGAACCAATTGTAAAACAGTAAATGCTTGGATAATAATCAATCAAATGGAGAGACAAGCAAGTACGACGGATTACAACGGGGGCAAAGGTCTGCGTTAACTACCGTTCACTATCTGCAAAGAGAGAGTACTACTAAGAGAAAAGAGGGGAGTGGGGGGGGGGCGTTCAAAGCACATCAGCGTGCATAAATACGAAATGTTTTTACTGATCACGTACTTGACATTTGACAGCTTTTGATATTAGCTTTTAAAAAACCATTGAAATTCAATGAAAAAACCATAGGTTATAGTCCATATATAGTTAGGAATTTGCATTTACAAAACCTTGAAAATTCAATGAAAAAACCATTGGTTTTAGGCCATATATAGTTAGGGATTTGCATTTACAAAACCTTATTTTACTTGCATAAAACCATTGAAATTCCATATATAGTTAGATGCGCTAACTATATATCGCGCACCCGCAATCCACTGCTGATGATGTCACATATTACATCATTCATGACATGGTCAGTGACATCACTGATGACATCACTGATGACAACATCCAGTGACTATGTTTCTGTAAAGTTTAAATATGTTTTACATATTGAAGAATGAGTGGATGTATAAGTGTCTGGATGAAGAATTTAGTAGGTGCATGACTGACTGTATGAAAGAGTGATTAAATGTGTCTCACTGAGTGCATGGGTTAGTGACTAAACTGTCTTAATTTGTGCATCAGTATGTCTGTTGTTGTGTAAGCTGCTGCATGTGTTGATCAGTAGCTATAAGAGTGGCTATATGGGTTATTGATTGGTTGCCCAAGTATTTGAATGGGAGGCTGAGTGTGTGTGTGGGTGGCTGGGAGGTGTGTGACTCTCTGCATAGATGTGTAAGCAGTTGATTCACTAGGTGTATGAGTTCAAGAGTGCATGTGGAAACAGCTATATGGGCGGTTGACTGTGCATGGGTGTGTTGGTGAGTGAATGGATATCTCAGTGCTACATGTGCAAGTAAATACGTATGTAAAACACAATACATGTGAGAGTTGACATATATAAATAACTGTGGATAAGAGCCAGTGAATGTGTGAGTGGCTGTATGGATCACTGTGAGCTTGTATCAGGGATTGTATAAGAGAGTAAATATGTGTTAGAATATGTTTGAATAAGTAAGGTGTGTATAACTGTATAGTTGAGGAAATGGAGGTGTGATTGATTCTTTGCATGACTGACTAGGTGTGTGAGTAACTCCATGGATGAGTGACAGTCTGTGAGTGTCTGTTTATACTGAGTGTATGTAAGGTTATATTAGAGTCTGAAGAGGTTCATTGTATTATCACATGAGTGATGTCATCAGTGATGTCATCAGTGATGTCACTGACCATGTCATGAATGATGTAATATGTGACATCATCAGCAGTGGATTGCGGGTGCGCGATATATAGTTAGCGCATCTAACTATATATGGAATTTCAATGGTTTTATGTGAGTAAAATAAGGTTTTGTAAATGCAAATCCCTAACTATATATGGCCTAAAACCAATGGTTTTTTCATTGAATATATATATATATATATATATATATATATATATATATATTCACTGAAAAAACCATAGGTTATAGGCCATATATAGTTAGGAATTTTCATTTACAAAACCTTGAAAATTCACCGAAAAAACCATTGGTTATAGACCATATATAGTTAGGGATTAGCCTTTTCAAAACCTTATTTTACTCACACAAAACCATTGAAATTTCATATAGTTAGTTCCACTAACTATATATCGCGCACCCGCAATCCACTGCTGATGATGTCACATATTACATCATTCATGACATGGTTAGTGACATCACTGATGACATCACTGATGACATCTCAAATGACATCACTGATGACAACATCCAGTGACTGTATGTTTCTGTAAAGTTAAAATATGTCTTACATATTGAAGAATGAGTGGATGTATAAGTGTCTGTAGAAGGATTTAGTAGGTGCATAACTGACTGTATGAGTGAGTGATTAAATGTGTCTCACTGAGTGCATGGGTTAGTGACTAAACTGTTTTAATTTGTGCATCATTATATCTGTTGTTCTACAAACTGTTGCATATGTTGATCAGTAGCTATATGAGTAACTGTATGGGTTATTCATTGGTTGTCCAAGTATTTGTATGGGAAACTGAGTGTGTGTGTATGGGTGGCTGGGAGGTGTGTGACTCTGTATATAGATGTGTGAGTAGTTGATTCACTATATGTATGGGTTCAAAAGTGCATGTGGAAACAGCTGTATGGGCGGTTGACTGTGCATGAGTGTATTAGTGAGTGAATGGATATCTCAGTGCTACATGTCAAAGTAAATACATATGTAAAACACAGTACATGTGAGAGTTGGCATCTATAAATAACTGTGCATAAGAGCCAGTGAATGTGTGAGTGGCTGTATGGATCATTGTGAACATGTATCAGGGATTGTATAAGAGAGTAAAGTAAATATGTGTTAGTATATGTTTGAATAAGTAAGGTGTGTATAACTGTATAGTTGAGAAAATGGAGGTGTGATTGATTTTTTGCATAACTGACTAGGTGTGTGAGTAACTCCATGGATGAGTGACAGTCTGTGACTGTCTGTTTACACTGATTGTATCTAAGGTTATATTAGAGTCTGACGAGGTTCATGGTATTATCACATGAATGATATCATCAGTGATGTGATCAGTCATGTCAAATGAGATGTTATCAGTGATTTTATCAGTGATGTCATTTGAGATGTCATCAGTGATGTCATCAGTGATGTCATTTGAGATGTCATCAGTGATGTCATCAGTGATGTCACTAACCATGTCATGAATGATGTAATATGTGACATCATCAGCAGTGGATTGCGGGTGCGCGATATATAAATAGTGGAACTAACTATATATGAAATTTCAATGGTTTTGTGTGAGTAAAATAAGGTTTTGAAAAGGCTAATCCCTAACTATATATGGTCTATAACCAATGGTTTTTTCAGTGAATTTTCAAGGTTTTGTAAATGCAAATTCCTAACTATATATGGCCTATAACCTATGGTTTTTTCAGTGAATTTCATTGGTTTTTTAATAGCAAATATCAAAAGCTGTAAAATGTCAAGTACGTGATAGGTAAAAACTTTTTCGTGTTTATGCACGCTGATGTGCTTTGAACGCTGCCCCCTCCCCTCTTTTCTCTGAGTAGTACTCTCTCTTTGAAGATAGTGAAGAGTAGTTAATGCAGGCCTTTACCCCCGTTGTAATCCGTCGTGCCTGCTTGTCTCTCCATTTGATTGATTGTTATCCAAGCATTTACTGTTTTACAATTGATTCTCTTTGGTCCATTCTCTATTTACAAACAAGCACAAAGTCGCAATACTCTGTTTAGTCTTTGCAGATAGTGAAAAATCGTGAAAAATCATGTAAAAAAATAAAAGTAATCGAGCAAAATCAGTAGGCCACTAATTGGATCTCTTTTTGACCTCGCTAAAATAGAAATATTAGGAACAACCCTTCATGAGAAATACGAAAATAGTGAGATGAACTGAGCTCCACACCATGAGGGCTGCAAGACAGCTCGGCTCCGTCACCCACCCCGCCCAAAATAACGACAAACCCTATGGAAATAATAAAAATATAGACAACACACCAGCAAAGTAACAGGGTAAAACATTTTATTAAATAACTATTTACATTACGTTGGTTTATGACATGATGTCAGTAGTGGACCGATGTGTGAATAGGTCGGAAGCATCACAAGGCGCCAAGATCGGATGGCAAGTCCTGGATGTTGGGTGCCATAGTTCAGAGTTCTGAGCAGCGCTTGTAACACTGTCTGAAGCTTATTTCCACCTACTGCAGATTCACTATTCTCAAAGTAAGTGAGGGTCGTTTGTGGACCTGACTGCATTTGAAAACAATGTTATATGGTAACTCCCTAAACCGCTTGACGGAGGCCCCCGAGGGGCGGTGTGATGGCACGGACTCGGAGAAGACGCTTGGCTCCGACCCCCTCCCCAAGTCTTATAGCACTGGTGTAGCCTGAGATCGCCCCGACATAGGCGGCCGGCTCCCGGGGTCCGGCGGAACTTTTTGCCTTTTGATGACTCTTCTATTCTGGACTTTGTCCCACAATCCGTTTGACCTGAAGACACGCTGTAGTGGGGCGCCCCTTTACCGTTTTAGTTGCCATTCCGCCCGCTTTTGCTACACTGTGCCTCTTCCGCCATTCAGCTGTTTACCGCCCGCTCTTGCGACTACAGCGTCTCGCTCACCATGTAGTTCAGTTGCGCCCACTCTTGCGGTGCAGCGATAGGCGACTGCCACAGGACTCTCAAAATGGCGGCCGGCTCTTCAGATTTGGGCGTGGTCCACTAAAATGGCCCAGGGACACCTTGGAACTCGGACGCTTCCCTGATAGGGCTTGGGTCCCATTCTCGAAAGCGTCCCCTCAGCCGTGAAGATTCTACAAAAGTCTTGGGGGCCCCCGACTCCCGCAGGCTTCTGGTGGGGAGCGGCTGCCATGTCTGCTCGTGGAATGGCCACGACGGACCTACGAGATGGTAGTGCTCTCATGCTGACGCCAGCTTTAGTCTGAAACATCCAGAAACACTGTAGACTACCAATTCGATCAGTTCCGGTAGCGCCCCAACATGACCCGGTAGAGACCAACTTGCCCTCCCCTCTTTGACTGATGGTTCTTGTTGCCTGTCCCCTCTGTTGTCATTTTACAGAACTTTTTGGACTGCTGAAAGGGGTTGTGTTCCGAACGCTGGTTGGTGGAGACATTGTGACTATATTCTTGACCTACGTTGTCGCGTAATGCGTTATATGACACGTCGCGTTAGCGCACCCGGAAGTGATCCGGGGCGCGGCGCGCAGCGCGTAACGTAAGCATAACAGGTCATGTGACTTGTTAATAAAACGTTTTATTGGTTCATTTTACTTTTGTTATTTTAATAATGAAAAGCTTGGTCATATGACCTAAAACATACGCTTTTTATTGATTTCGATCTTTTTTCTTTAAAACATATATGTTATAATATTCCAGGCTAATGTACTTTCCCGGAAAATTTACAACTGTCCTGCAAGTAAAATATATTCCTTTTTCGAGAAAAAGGGCGTTTCTTCGTTCCATGACGGAGCTGTTGAGTAAAAGAGACTCGGCCTGCTGTCTTAGTCGCCGATACGCCTGATTATCAGATTCTTATCGATCACTTTATGTTGCAGGAGTGGAAAACACAACTGCCCTTGACCATTTATCTTTACTGCGTTCCTACATATTATACCTTTTATCCGTCATGTAATTGGACTGCTTTATTTCACTTGCCTTTTACTGATTCGAAAACAGTGACTAAAAGTAAAAACTTTACCAATGTAAATACTACTACCATGTTTTGTTTTAAAAACCTTTATTGTGAAAATGTCAGCATGCAAATACGGGCCTATAACCACGTGGGCCGGCCACGGAGCAAACTGAAATTCGAACTTTCAATAGTACAGTAATCAATAACACATCAGAACTTAATATCAATAGGGATGTCGAAATATTCAATCAATTCTCGTCCCCGCCTGCCATGAGCATCAAAACTGCTTTCATATCTCGTGATATCAAGGTTGTTCAACCAGTACACAACAAGGAGTTACGAGTCCCATTTATACCGGCGCCATTTTTGGCGAGGCCGGGCAGGTCCAAGATATAGTCAAAATGTCTCCACCAGCCATCGGCCAGACCAGAACCCCTTTCGGCCCTTTATGCTACAAGATGGTGTCTTCCATTCAGAAAATATTGTTGGCAGCATTTTGAAAGGAAAGATAAACAGCCGTTCTCCTAGTGAGTCTCACATTGTTACATTTAGGAAGAATGTTGAAGAGTAATATGTGGAAAATCTGAAGCCATTTTTCTACAAACTCTCAATCAGCCTTGGATGGAAAAAAAAATCCTGAAGAATGTACAAACTGAAAACCAATTTTTGTCTGTATAGCATCAACAGCAACGCTTGAGTCAGCTTTGTGTCAAGCCGCCATTTTCATTCAATCAATAGCGTCCCCCTGCACACATTCAGGGACCTGGTCGTGTCTTCAGGTGAAACGGATTGTGGGACAAGAAGCAGAAAGGAAAAGGAAAAAAGTTCCGCCGGACCTCGGGAGCCGGCCGCCTATGTCATGGGCTATCTTTGGCCACACCAGGGCAATAGTGAAGCTGCAGCAGGTGCAAATAAGCTTCAGACAGTCTTACAAGCACTGCTTTTCTAAACATTTTTTTGTATTTTTGCACAGTTTTATATATTTTTTTTGTTTTTGATGGAGGGGAAACAACAAAAAACAGGCATTGAAAAAGGCTCAACAGTGCAGGGCGCCTTGTGCTGGTTCCGACCTATTCACACATCGGTCCACTACTGACATCACCTCAAAAACCAAGGGGGCACCCCACGCCGACTTTCGGCGCAGCATTGTAGGATGGCCACACCAGTGCGGCAACTTGCTTGACACCACCTCGGTGCCATCCGGATCTCGGCGCGTTCAAGTCACTGTACCGCAAGAGTGACCGGAACTCGGCTGGACACGCCGTCTTTCGGCGCAGCATTGTAGGATGGCCACACCAGTGCGGCAATTTGCTGGACACCACCTCGGTGCCATCCGGATCTCGGCGCGTTCGAGTCACTGTACCGCAAGAGTGACCGCAACTCAGCTGGACACGCCGTCTTTCGGCGCAGCATTGTAGGATGGCCACACCAGTGCGGCAACTTGCTGGACACCACCTCGGTGCCATCTGGATCTCGGCGCGTTGTGCTGCCTTCGGCCTATTGTAGCCGCAAGTGCGGACGCAACTCAGTTGGACGGCGAGTGAAACGCTAAGGGGCGCCCCACTGCAGCCGAGGAGCCTCCATCTTGGGGGAGACGCACAGCCCCCACTGACTGACGCGACCTCACAGGCCAACGGAGCGCCCCACGCCGACTTTCGGCGCAGCATTGTAGGATAGCCACACCAGTGCAGCAACTTGCTGGACACTAACTCGGTGCCATCCGGATCTCGGCGCGTTGTGCTGCCTTCGGCCTATTCGCACATCGGTCCGCTACTGACGCGCCTCACGTGCCAACGGATTTCCTACGCTTTTTGTAGCCCTATGCCGCATAACAGGTCATGTGACTTGTTTATAAAACTTTTCATTGGTTCATTTTACTTTTGGTTTCCTAAAGATGGAAGGCTGGGTCATATGACCTAAAAATAACACTTTTCATTGGTTTAGAACATTTTTTTTTCCCAAACGATGAAAGCCCCACCTTGTTTCTGGATGATTCAGACTGAAGCTGGCGTCAGCATGAGAGCACCACCATCTCGTGGCTCCGTCGTGGTCATTCCGCGAGCAATCATGGCAGCCGCTCCCCACCGGAAGCCTGCAGGAGTCGAGGGCCCCCAAGACTTTTGTAGAATCTTCACGGCTGAGGGGACGCTTTCGAGAATGGAGCCCAAGCCCTAGCAGGCAAGCGTCCGAGTTCCAAGGTGTCCCAGGGCCATTTTAGTGGACCAGGCCCAAAACCGAAGAGCCGTCCGCCATTTTAAGAGTCCTGTGGCAGCCGCCTATCGCTGCACTGCAAGAGTTGGAGCAACTCAACAACATGGTGAGCGAGACGCTGTAGCCGCAAGAGCGGGCGCAACTCAGCTGGATGGCCGCCACCTGGGGAGGCCCGTTCACGCCGCCTCCCCCACGCCCCCCCCGGGCCGCCCCACGCCAATTTTCGGAGCAGCATTGTAGGATACCAAAACCAGTGCGGCAGTTTACTGGACATCACCTGGGTGCCATCCACATCTCAGCGCGTTCTGCTGCATTGGGACTATTCGCACAACAGACCGCTACTGACGAGGCCTCCCCCCGCACCACCCGGGACGCCCCACGCCAATTTTCGGAGCAGCATTGTAGGATACCAAAACCAGTGCGGCACCCAGGTGACATCACCTGGGTGCCGTCTAGAACTCAGCACGTTGTGCTGCCTTGGGACTATTCGCACAAAAGACAGCTTCTGACCATTGTTACTTTTTTTTGTCAAAAATGTTTTAATGTTTTTACAGTTTTTGTTCCGTTCGTTATATTTAAAAGTTAATAAAGTTTTATAATCCTACTTTGTTGGAGTGCTATATATTTTTAAAAAATCGGGTGAATGGGGCCTTGAATCGGGTTATTGTCATGTGTGGGCTTTGCAAGTGTACTGCTACAGGATCGGACATTTCAAACTCAAATGCACGTTCTTTTTCTTACCTTTCCGAAGCATGGAGCGCAATAGCAGGCAGAGAAAGGGTGATGCAAGTGTTGAACACTGCCTGGCCTGGCAAGTTGCTGGCAGTGCCTCCCCCCCCGCCCGCTCCTGAAAGAGGACACACACACACCGCCGCCCCGAGTACTTCACAGATCTTTAAAATACCATGCGCTTGTTCATCAGGCTTAAATGGTTTATCACCCCTTCTAGAACCCCTGCATCGACCCTCTGACGTTTCCTGGAACAATTACCACGTAACACAATACCAAGCCTTGTCAGCTGAAACCCCCGAGGAATCGTGGGGCATATTATCAAGGGGGTTTATCTCCCTATTACCAAGCTGTCGCTAACACCAGTTAGTGACAGCTAAAAGGAGATAGCGACCATCTTGGGCCCCGCTTTGCATGTCAGTGATATTTATCACTAATGACATGCAAAGTGGGCGTGCCAAGATGTTAGCAACTGGAAACAGTCCCTAACATCGCTATCTCCTATTACCAACTTTTGGAGATATTCGCGCTGAGCGCGAATATCTCCAAAAGCTAACACCTGCCCTGAGCAGTTCTTAGCCATGTTATCCAATGGGAGGTGGATAACATGGCTAAGAGCATTTGCTCGATAATGCATGAATATCGCTGACTTTTCAGCTATATTCATGCATTGCGGCCGTTTTTTATCGCATTTGCGATAAACCTTGCTAATAGCAAGGTTTATCTGCGATAAAAATCGCCGATGTGCGGCGATAATTTTTGTCTCTAAACAAGTTAGAGACAAAAATTATCGCTAGTTGTTGGTAATATGCCCCCGGGTTTTTGCTTGCAGAAATCGGGAGGCGGGAGACTAGCACTGAAATCAGTAGTCTCACGCCTGAATCGGGAGGGTTGGCAGGTCTGGATTCTCTACAGCTGGGGCCATAAACTACATCCGCAGGGCTAGGTGATAGCCTGGGACCGGCCTGGCATCTAAAATGGCTGCCGTGCACGACAAAATTGTGGCATTGGAAAAAAGGCAAGATGGCGCAGACAATGTTTATCAATAAGGATTCATTTATAACAAAATATTTTATCGCACTGACAAATTGGCGGTCAACACTTCCTGATTTCCATCGAATCGAACGTTAACAGACGTCACGCAGCAAAAAAAAAAAAAAAGCTCACGCACAGCCGCTGGAAGACATGTATCAACATATATGAGCCTCCTCAGCCACCCTCAGAAAACATAAGGGATTAGGATACGTCTCCCGCACCCCCTTATACCTAGTAATTTAATTAAAACGAAGCACAAAATGGCGAATTCCCGTTTCGCTACCAGTTTGCGGCCCAGTTCGCGGCCTGGAAAGCGCTTCTATTTTCCCCACGGGACCCTTTAATAACCCCAACAACATTCCTAGGGGGTCAAGAGGGGTATACCTTGCCCCCTTTCATTAAATTCCCCCTTCGTTTTTCACCTCTTCTTCTCTCTCGATCCTACCGAGAGATAAGATGGCGGCCGCTCCGGACTGTTTAGAATGTTGACAGACACCGGGGAGCCAATCAGCTTCGCATCGCAAAGTTCCGTTTCGCGAAAAGTAAGCGGACCGGAGCGCAGCCCGGAGTGCTGTTACAGATATATATCTTGTTTTGAACGTTAATTTCTCAAAATCCACTGGAGCACATATATTGAGACCTAGCAAAGGCACATCGGGCTAACAGTCCCTACAATTTTGCCAAGTTTCGTGCAAATCCATTCAGCCGTTCGAGCTAAAAGTGAGGCCAAAGGCCCTATGGAAATTAACATGGGAAAACGCGTTTTGGGACCCCCCTTTTTTCTCGGCCCCCCCTTGACGAAACCCCCCCAAATTTTCAGGGGCTGCTCAGAAACAAAATGTGCCATTTTCCTGAAAATTTCAGCCGATTCCGTCCACAAACGCCAAAGTTATTAGACATAGAATTTTCAAAAGTTCCATAGACAAAAAATCCTAACTATATATACCTACTGGCGACACGCCAGTAGGTAATATATATATATATATATATATATATATATATATATATATATATATATATATATATATATATATATATATATATATATATATATATATATATATATATATATATATATATATATATATATATATATTTACGCTCAATCCCCTGCAGGAATATCTTGACTTAAAAGTGTTCATAGTGGACAACAAGATAGGGACATCGCTTTTCCGCAAAAGTACAGCAGGCAACCAGCAATCATCCAACTGCATTAATACAGAGCATCGATTATGGAGAGCTACTCAGGCTCAAACGCAACAGCACCAGAGATTCAGATTTCAAAATTGCAGCATCAGAATGTATCAGCAGATTCCAGAAGAGAGGTTATGCTGCAGCCATCTTGGAAAGTGCATTATACAAAGTTAATGCATTACAAAGACAAAGTCTATTAATAGATAAGAAGCAAACCTCTCTTGATGATAGTACCGAAATGGGTAAATTCCGGCTGGTAACCCCATATTCGGCGGAAGCGAATTTTTTGAAACATATGCTTAGAAAAATTTGGCATATATTAAAGACCGACAGATGCATCAAAGATGATATTCCTGCATTTCCTTTGGTAACTTTTAAGAAATCCAGGTCTCTGAAAGATATGCTGGTGAAAAGCCATCTAAAGAAAATAGAAAGGAAGCCCAATACGCTTGCAGACTTGAAGGGCTTTAATCCATGTCATCATTGCAAAGTCTGTGCAAACAGTAAAAGAGTAAAGAACTATGAGATACAAGACACAGGGATAATAAAAACAATTAACAAATATCTTACCTGCAATACCCCGTATGCAGTATATTGTCTCAAGTGCCCGTGTGGATTATCGTATATCGGGAGTACGATCAAGCCTTCAAAACTTAGGATCTTGAAACATTTAAGGGCAATCGACAAAAACGATCAATCATATCCTGTTGCCCGACATTTCCAAGAGAAACACTCCAGTAATAGACATCAACTACAATATTTTGGTCTGGACCACATACCCGAGAGCACCAGAGGGGGAGACAGACTCCACCGGCTAAGAAGACTTGAGTCTCGATATATCATAGAGTTAATGACTAAATATCCTAATGGATTAAATGCGGGAGAGGAACTGGCATCCCATATTGGATTTTGAATGACAATCATTGAAATTTGGAGAATCGGATATAAAACTGAGTGACAAACAATGTAACTATAAAACCGAGTTAATATTACTGTGTGACACTAACATGGAAGCAATGAAACCAATGAACATATGAAGCCTTGATTTCATACTTAATTCTTTTTTCGTAAACCACATATGAAGACACTGGAATAGATCCACCAACTTAGGAATTGTGCAGTTTCATAAAATCCTCAATACTGTGATATCAACGATAAATTGTAGTAGGATGCATGAGTGACCTTTCCATAGTGAAATTTTTGAACTAATGAAACATGAAACCGGAAAAAGAGTAATTGTAAAGGAGATTTTGGGAAAACAATTATATGTCAAGGGAGACTTGCCGATCCACGGCCTTATTAACCAAAAATGTCAGATATCATGTTTGAGTACAGTGATCATGCTGATACACGGCAAAATGGTATACTGCAATCTGGGTATGGAATTCCAAGATGGCTCTGTCCGTAACGGACACTGCCACTAGATAATGTGAGAGCAGTCCGGAATGGTTCTATGAATATTATATGTCGAAATAGCGAACTGTGATATGACTGTATGGGAGAACGGGTAACCCAGGCATTGTTGTGTAATCTAGCCGATATACGGCGTGAAAGCGTGATCGCAGAAATGTGCGTATAATTTAAATATAAATTGTGAGCGTAAGAAGCTTTGACTTTGCTTATGAAATAATTCAGGCATTCTCGTAGCGTAACTGAATAAATGAGCTACCATGAAATTATTTATGTACTTGAACAGAATGTAACGTACAATGTGAACAACATCCAATATGGCGCATGATCGTAGTCCCTTGTTTGTTTTCACCATCTATGCACGCAGAGATTGCTGTTAAAACATGGCGTCTTCCATCAATGTTTGTAACATTGAGGAAGGCGGAGAGCCGAAACGCGTCTGTTGCAAATACTTGAATTAAACATCTAAGAACTACCCCCGGAGTGCGTGGTTTCTATAGTAAACCTGGTGGAAACCTTGAGCAGAATATATATATATATATATATATAAATTCACTGAAAAAACATAGGTTATAGACCATATATAGTTAGGAATTAGCATTTACAAAACCTTATTTTACTCACACAAAACCATTGAAATTCGCATATATAGTTAGTTGCAATAACTATATATCGCGCACCCGCAATCCACTGCTGATGATGTCACATATTACATCATTCATGACATGGTCAGTGACATCACTGATGACATCACTAATGACAACTCAAATGACATCACTGATGACATCATCCAGTGACTGTATGTTTCTGTAAATTTAAAATATGTTTTACATATTGAAGAATGAGTGGATGTATAAGTGTATGGATGAAGGATTTAGTAGGTGCATGACTGACTGTATGAGAGAGTGATTAAATGTGTCTCACTGAGTGCATGGGTTAGTGACTAAACTGTCTTAATTTGTGCATCATTATATCTGTTGTTCTGTAAACTGCTGCATGTGTTGATCAGTAGCTATATGAGTAACTATATGGGCTATTGATTGGTTGCCCAAGTATTTGTATGGGAGAGTGAGTGTGTGTGTGTGGGTGTCTGGGAGGTGTGTGACTCTGTGGATAGATGTGTAAACAGTTGATTCACTAGATGTATGGGTTCAAAACTGCATGTGGAAACAGCTGTATGGGTGGTTGACTGTGTGCATGAGTGTATTGGTGAGTGAATGGATATCTAAGTGCTACATGTCAAAGTAAGTACATATGTAAAACACAGTACATGTGAGAGTTGACATATATAAATAACTGTTTATAAGAGCTAGTGAATGTGTGAGTGGCTGCATGGATCATTGAAAACTTGTATCAGTGATTGTATAAGAGAGTAAATATGTGTTAGGATGGGTTTGAATAAGTAAGGTGTGTATAACTGTATAGTTGAGGAAATGGAGGTGTGATTGATTCTTTGCATGACTGACTAGGTGTATGAGTAACTCCATGGATGAGTGACAATCTGTGAGTGCCTGTTTACTCTGAGTGTTTCTAAGGTTATATTAGAGTCTGAAGAGGTTGATCGTATTATCACATGAATGATGTCATCAGTGATGTTGTCATAGATGTCATTTGAGTTGTCATCAGTGATGTCATCAGTGATGTCACTGACCATGTCATGAATGATGTAATATGTGACATCATCAGCAGTGTATTGCAGGTGCGCGATATATAGTTATTGCAACTAACTATATATGCGAATTTCAATGGTTTTGTGCGAGTAAAATAAGGTTTTGTAAATGCTAATTCCTAACTATATATAGTCTATAACCTATGTTTTTTCAGTGAATTTTCAAGGTTTTGTAAATGCTAATTCCTAACTATATATGGTCTATAACCTATGGTTTTTTTCAGTGAATTTCAATGGTTTTTTAATAGCAAATATCAAAAGCTGTAAAATGTATTCTTCTTTTAATCAAAAAATATTTTTTATATGTTTTTAATATAATTTTTTAATGTATATTTTTATTTTTAATTATTTTTTTTTGTTCTGTTACAGGTCCGCACACCGGGTAGCTTCCCGTTAGCTCAATTTGGTGCTGCTACCCAGTCCGTGAACCGGTAAACGTTCCGTTAGCGCAACTGCCGCGTTAGAAAACAACATTGTGACGCGTCGCGTAAGCGCGACGTATCGCGTAAGCGCGATGTATCGCGTTGCCGCGTGATGCGTCTTATGACGCGCTGCGTTAGCACACCCGGAAGCGCTCCGGAGCGCTACAGAGCGCGACATGCAGCACCCAGGAAGCGCTCCAGGTCGTTGCACGGGGCGCGTAACGTAAGCGTAACAGGTCATGTGACCTGAAAATAACACTTTTTATTGGTTCTGAACCTTTTTTTTTCAAAATGATGAAAGCCCCCACCTTTTTACCTCATTCTTACTTTCTACTTCCAGAGAGCAAGACCTGTTTTTTAGAATGGCTTCTATTTTAGCTGCAGCTGGTGCTTCTCAGCAACCACCACCACCACCACCACCAAAAGGATCACCTCCAACACTGGACTTTGGTGTAGAGGAAGATAATGAGGATGAAGAGGAGGAGGAGGAAGAGCAAGTAAAGCAGTTCCTGACAGAAACACCATTGCAGAGCCAATCCCAAGCACAAGTAAGGGATCTTGCTGCCAACCCCCCAAATGTCATCCCCAGCACCTCCAGTGGACAAAGCTCATTCGCCGGACCAGAAGGCCGAGAAATGGTCTACAATTTTCAAACTCATTTTGAAAACTACAAAATAGTTTGTATATATTGTGGAGGAACTATCAGTTTTAGAGAAAAGAGAATTACTTTGATTATCCGAGCTGGAGAAAATCATAAATGCAACAAGAAGACAAAACATTGATTCCTTTTGATTTTTTTTTTCTCCTGTTGAGACATGTTCTAACCCTGCTTTTTTGTTATTTCCCCTAAAAAAACACAAAAAAACACAAAATAGTTTTCAAAAATCCTAAAAAATCAAACAATTGTTCTAAGAATTAATAAAAAAAATAAAAAACAAGAAAAAGAATAAAAAAACAGTTCTTTTCAGAACTACCTTCCATTTATATCAAAATTGCTAAAATTTTTACACCCTGTCTTTCTTTTTTTCTCTTTGTTGCGCTTCCCGGAGCAATGCCCGGTTCGTGTACCGGGCGCTCCCTCTGCGATTTTTATTTTTTATTTTTTATTTTTGGCCTATATGAGCGTCCTAAGCCCCCCTCAGAAATCCTAGAGGGTTAGGAAGTGTCTACTGTGCCCTCTTCTACACATTCCCAACGTTTTTTTGTCCTCCATCTTGTGTCTCAATTCTACCGAAACACAAAATGGAGGACACCCGTAACGCTACCGGTTATGCGTACCGGGGCGGGAAACGGTAAGCGCTCGATAAAAAAAGGTGGGAAAGTAATTTACAGAAAAACCACTAGAGACACTTTCATCAAATATAGAATAGGCCCTACTACATAGCAGTCCCTACCATTTGCCAAAATTTGATGGAATTCCATTGAGACATTTGGGCTGTAGCCCTGTCTAAATATCCTGAGGTAAATTACATGACAAAAACACATATGAAGTGTTAGAATTGACAACCAATTAAAATATTACTTTCATTTTCTACTATTATTTCATGACATTTGATTGGTTATGTGCCTGAATATATATAAAGAAAGAGAGAGAAACACAGCCATTTTGACTACTACTTTCCGAAGTACATTTCAAGAGCATTTTCACTGACAACTTAAACTTCTTTTTGAAAGGTAAGATGTTATTTTAAAAATTTGAAAGGAGAACTATGTTATGCTAATTTGGGAAAACGTTTTCAGATAGTTATATACTGTCCCTCTGTAAGAGTTATAGATTGAGATAGACTTCTCTGTTAAAATTATGGATTGAGGTAGGCTTCTCTGGTATAATTATGAATTTACTCAGGCTTTATCACAGGCACTTTTGAATAGTTCTACTTTCTGCCTGAAACCATACAGTGCCCAAAGATAACTTCACTGTTAAAAACTCACAAGTACCTGTTTGAACTTAAACCCAACAGTGCCCATCTCTACTGATATATTTATTTTTTATGTAATTTACAGCAAGAAAATGGAAGCACAACAGAAAGAAAATAATATTTCCTTTCAAATTAAGATTGAAAACACTCCTAAGGAAGAAAATGAAGAAATTGAGTTTTTGGATGACACTTTAGACCAAGACTTAATTAAATGTGTTGAAGAATGTGAATCATGGAATGAAAAGGAGGACATTCCAGATGAATTAATGTTACAAATTCTTTTAGATTTTGAAAAATCAGAACAATAAATTAAATTTTTAAAAGTTAAAATTGATTGACACATTATTCTTTTTTATATCAAAATTATGAAATTGTACCCAAAACATATAATATAAAGTGAGACTTAAAATATACTGTGCAACTTTTTTGTGTAACGTAATAAATTTGCTCATAGTTACTTCCTGTCTCCAACTATATTATCTCAAATGTGTATTTATCATCTCTTTATCATCTCCTGCCTCCATATTGTTTCTGCTTTCCTGACAGACTATGGTATGAATTCCATATACCACAATAACTTCTGAAACAACATGCAAGATATCTACAAAGGAGACGGTGTATATTAATTTTTAGACTCTGCATTGGTACCTACATGTTGCTACTTAAATAAAATAAAACAAAAAAAACAACAAAAAGAACAATCAATAAACATACAATATTTGAAAAGTCTATCATTCTTTTTTCCCCATAGTACGCTCCCCGGACCGCTTCCCGGTGCGCGTATCGGGCGCTCCCCCCGCAAAAAAAGATTTTTTTTTTTTGCCCCGCGGGGCCCTTTTGAAGCCCACACATCAAACCTAGGGGGTCAGGGAGGATCTACTCTGCCCCCGTATGGTCAATTCCCCCTTTGTTTTGGCCACCTCTTGTGTCTCGATCCTACCGAGACACAAGATGGCGGCCGCTCCGGACTGTTTAGAATGTTTACAGACACCGGGGAGCCAATCAGCTTTCCGCGTGCAAGTTGCGTAGCGCGGCTGGAGCGCTCCCCGGTGCGCGTACTGGGGCGCGCTTACAGATATATATATTTTTTTGAACCTAAATTACTCAAAATCCACTATTGCACATATCTTGAGACCTAGCAAAGGCACATCGGGCTACCAGTCACTACAATTTTGCCAAGTTCTATAGAAATCCATTCAGCCGTTCGAGCTAAAAGTGAGTCCAACCGCCCTATGGAAAACTCAATGTTAAAAACACGTTTTGGGACCCCCTTTTTTCTCGGCCCCCACTTCACGAAACCCCCCCCCAAACTTTCAGGGGAAGCTCAGAAACAAAATGTGCCATTTTCCAGAAAATTTCAGCCAATTCAGTCCTTCAAAGCCAACGTTATTCAACATAGAATTTACAGAAATCCCTATTCAAAAAAATCCTAACTATATATGCCTACTGGCAACCGCCAGTAGGTAATACATATATATATATATATATATATATATATATATATATATATATATATATATATATATATATATATATATATATATATATATTCCAACAAAAGTGCCCGCTGCTTAAGGACGCCACTCCACGAAAAATAAGTTCACAGAACCCTTTATTTTCTGAAACCAGCTCAGCTTTCCAATTGTTCATTACCTTCCCTGACGCGTTTCAAAGCAACATGCTTCTTTTTCGAAGGGAAAACACAGTCTGTCAGCCACAGATCAGCACAGCACATCCTCCAGCCTTCAGTTCGTTTTTTTCTTTTTCAATTAACCTCTCCAGAGGCCTCACTTAAACAGGTGTGGAAATTTGTGTGCATTCTGGGGTTTGAAGTTTTTGTGCTGTGCCCAATTCTTCCCCTCCAGTGGGGTCTGTGTAATTTGCTTGCAGATGAAATATTTTAAAACAGTGTTCATTTTCCGGTTATTTTAAGCCCTCCATTGGGCCTCAGAAAGACATGCCAGTTCCTTGTCTTTATTTTATTCCTCGTGCTGCAGACAGGTTAAGCACAGTTCCAAACCTTGCAGACCCATCATTTAATGGCGGTGCATCCTCCACGGTGAGGCTACCGTGTATGAAAATTCCAACAAAAGTGCCCGCTGCTTAAGGACGCCACTCCACGAAAAATAAGTTCACAGAACCCTTTATTTTCTGAAACCAGCTCAGCTTTCCAATTGTTCATTACCTTCCCTGACGCGTTTCAAAGCAACATGCTTCTTTTTCAAAGGGAAAACGCAGTCTGTCAGCCACAGATCAGCACAGCACACCCACCAGCCTTCAGTTCGTTTTTTTCTTTTTCAATTAACCTCTCCAGAGGCCTCACTTAAACAGGTGTGGAAATTTGTGTGCATTCTGGGGTTTGAAGTTTTTGTGCTGTGCCCAATTCTTCCCCTCCAGTGGGGTCTGTGTAATTTGCTTGCAGATGAAATATTTTAAAACAGTGTTCATTTTCCGGTTATTTTAAGCCCTCCATTGGGCCTCAGAAAGACATGCCAGTTCCTTTTCTTTATTTTATTCCTCGTGCTGCAGACAGGTTAAGCACAGTTCCAAACCTTGCAGACCCATCATTTAATGGTGGTGCATCCTCCACGGTGAGGCTACCGTGTATGAAAATTCCAACAAAAGTGCCCGCTGCTTAAGGACGCCACTCCACGAAAAATAAGTTCACAGAACCCTTTATTTTCTGAAACCAGCTCAGCTTTCCAATTGTTCATTACCTTCCCTGACGCGTTTCAAAGCAACATGCTTCTTTTTCAAAGGGAAAACACAGTCTGTCAGCCACAGATCAGCACAGCACACCCTCCAGCCTTCAGTTCGTTTTTTTCTTTTTCAATTAACCTCTCCAGAGGCCTCACTTAAACAGGTGTGGAAATTTGTGTGCATTCTGGGGTTTGAAGTTTTTGTGCTGTGCCCAATTCTTCCCCTCCAGTGGGGTCTGTGTAGTTTGCTTGCAGATGAAATATTTTAAAACAGTGTTCATTTTCCGGTTATTTTAAGCCCTCCATTGGGCCTCAGAAAGACATGCCAGTTCCTTTTCTTTATTTTATTCCTCGTGCTGCAGACAGGTTAAGCACAGTTCCAAACCTTGCAGACCCATCATTTAATGGCGGTGCATCCTCCACGGTGAGGCTACCGTGTATGAAAATTCCAACAAAAGTGCCCGCTGCTTAAGGACGCCACTCCACGAAAAATAAGTTCACAGAACCATTTATTTTCTGAAACCAGCTCAGCTTTCCAATTGTTCATTACCTTCCCTGACGCGTTTCAAAGCAACATGCTTCTTTTTCAAAGGGAAAACACAGTCTGTCAGCCACAGATCAGCACAGCACACCCTCCAGCCTTCAGTTCGTTTTTTTCTTTTTCAATTAACCTCTCCAGAGGCCTCACTTAAACAGGTGTGGAAATTTGTGTGCATTCTGGGGTTTGAAGTTTTTGTGCTGTGCCCAATTCTTCCCCTCCAGTGGGGTCTGTGTAATTTGCTTGCAGATGAAATATTTTAAAACAGTGTTCATTTTCCGGTTATTTTAAGCCCTCCATTGGGCCTCAGAAAGACATACCAGTTCCTTGTCTTTATTTTATTCCTCGTGCTGCAGACAGGTTAAGCACAGTTCCAAACCTTGCAGACCCATCATTTAATGGCGGTGCATCCTCCACGGTGAGGCTACCGTGTATGAAAATTCCAACAAAAGTGCCCGCTGCTTAAGGACGCCACTCCACGAAAAATAAGTTCACAGAACCCTTTATTTTCTGAAACCAGCTCAGCTTTCCAATTGTTCATTACCTTCCCTGACGCGTTTCAAAGCAACATGCTTCTTTTTCAAAGGGAAAACACAGTCTGTCAGCCACAGATCAGCACAGCACACCCTCCAGCCTTCAGTTCGTTTTTTTCTTTTTCAATTAACCTCTCCAAGGCCTCACTTAACAGGTGTGGAAATTTGTGTGCATTCTGGGGTTTGAAGTTTTTGTGCTGTGCCCAATTCTTCCCCTCCAGTGGGGTCTGTGTAATTTGCTTGCAGATGAAATATTTTAAAACAGTGTTCATTTTCCGGTTATTTTAAGCCCTCCATTGGGCCTCAGAAAGACATGCCAGTTCCTTTTCTTTATTTTATTCCTCGTGCTGCAGACAGGTTAAGCACAGTTCCAAACCTTGCATATATATATATATAGATATATATATATATATATATTACCTACTGGCAGTCGCCAGTAGGTATATATAGTTAGGATTTTTTCTCTATGGGCCTTTTGAAAATTCTATGTCTAATAACTTTGGCGTTTGTGGACGGAATCGGCTGAAATGTTCAGTAAAATGGCACATTTTGTTTTTGAGCAGCCCCTGAAAATTTGGGGGGGTTTCGTCAGGGGGGGGGCGAGAAAAAAGGGGATTCCCAAAACGCGTTTTTAACATTGAGTTTTCCATAGGGCGTTTGGCCTCACTTTTAGCTCGAACGGCAAATTTGTAGGGACTGTTAGCCCGATGTGCCTTTGCTGGGTCCCAATATATGTGCTCCAGTGGATTTTGAGAAATTAACGTTTTAAAAAACAGATATATCTGTGACAGCGTCCCGGATAGCGCACCGGTTCGCGAACTTTTCGCGTAACGGAACTTTGCGTAGCGAAGCTGATTGGCTCTCCGGTGTCTGTCAACATTCTAAACAGTCCGGAGCGGCCGCCATCTTGTCTCTCGGTAGGATCGAGAGACAAGAGGAGGAGAAAAACAAAGGAGGAATTTAATGAAAGGGAGCAAGGTAGACCCTTCTTGACCCCCTAGGAATGATGTTGGGGTTATTAAAGGGTCCCGTGGGGCAAACAAAAAAATATTGTTTTTTTGCGGTAGAAGCGCTTTCCGGTTCGCGAACTGGGTAGTGAACCGGGACGTGAAACGGGAATTCGCCATTTTGTGTTTCGATTTAATTAAATTACAAGATGGAGGAAAAACAATGTGAGAAATGGATATAAGGGGGTACGGGAGACGTATCCTGACCCCCTATGTTTTCTGAGGGTGGCTGAGGAGGCTCAAATATGTTGATACTTGTCTTCCAGCAGCTGCGCGTGAGCGTTTTTTTTTTTTTTGCTGCGTGACGTCTGTTAACGTTCGATTCGAAGGAAATCAGGAAGTGTTGACCGCCATTTTGACACTGCGAGTAAATATATTGTTAAAAATAATTGTTATAAATTAATCCGTATTGATAAACATTGTCTGCGCCATCTTGCTTTTTTTCCAATGCCACACTTTTGTCGTGCACGGCAGCCATTTTAGATGCCTTGACCAGACCCACTCTCTGCACGCCGCCGATCGTGACGTCTGTTAACGTTCGATTCGAAGGAAATCAGGAAGTGTTGACCGCCATTTTGACACTACGAGTAAATATATTGTTAAAAATAATTGTTATAAATTAATTCATATTGATAAACATTGTCTGCGCCATCTTGCTTTTTTTCCAATGCCACACTTTTGTCGTGCACGGCAGCCATTTTAGATGCCTTGACCAGACCCACTCTCTGCACGCCGCCGATCCTCAGCATGGCTCCCCATCCTAGCAAGCATCTCCCCCACGCACTGGTCACCCCCGCTCTCTGTCTTATGCATGGGCCATAAACCTCCCCCCATCTGCGCTGCTCTTCCCTGAGAATCACACCCTGTGCCTGCCCGACACCACCCTTTCACCCTATTCACTACCGCACCCTCTGACATTCCTCTTCCTCTGTGTCCGATTGTTCAGGCCGGTCCCAGGCTATCACGTAGCCCTGCGGATGTAGTTTATGGCCTCAACTGTAAAGAATCACCCCTCTTCAAAGGAGTTACAGTAGATCAAGGACCCCACCCGATGAGATCCGTCACACCACACGCGTTCCTACTATCTGATAACCATCCTGTATTGTGATTGGGGAGGGGATTCTCACTGTGAGGGTGTGTGGGACCGAGCCTGAAGCGGAAGATTCCAGGGATACCTTTTTGTACATCAAAGTCTTCACAATTATGTGTCACATTAAAAATATATAGCACTCCAACAAAGTAGTAGGATTATAACACTTTAATAACATAAATATATACAACGCAACAAAAACAGTAAACACGTTAAAAAAATATTTTTAAAACAGAAGCAACAATGGTCAGTAGCGGTCTGCTGTGCGAATAGTCCTAAGGCAGCACAACGTGCTGAGTTCTGGACAGCACCCAGGTGATGTTACCTGGGTGCCGCACTGGTTTTGGTATCCTACAATGCTGCTCTGAAAAACGGCGTGGGGCGCCCCGGGGGGGGGGGCGGCATGAACGGGCCTCCCGAGGTGGAGGCTCGTCTGTTGTAGTGGGGCGCCCCTTTAGCGTTTCACTTGCCATTCAGCGGTTTTCCGCCCGCTTTTGCTGCACTGTGCCTCGTCAGTAGGGGTCTGTTGTGCGAATAGTCCTAAGGCAGCACAACGTGCTGAGTTCTGGACAGCACCCAGGTGATGTCACCTGGGTGCCGCACTGGTTTTGGTATCCTACAATGCTGCTCCGAAAAACGGCGTGGGGCGCCACGGGGGGGGGGGGCGGCGTGAACGGGCCTCCCCAGGTGGAGGCTCGTCTGCTGTAGTGGGGCGCCCCTTTACCGTTTCAGTTGCCATTCTGCCCGCTTTTGCTACACTGTGCCTCATCCGCCATTCAGCTGTTTACCGCCCGCTCCTGCGGCTACAGCGTCTCGCTCACCATGTAGTTGAGTTGCGCCCACTCTTGCGGTGCAGCGATAAGCGGCTGCCACAGGACTCTTAAAATGGCGGCCGGCTCTTCGGATTTGGGCCTGGTCCACTAAAATGGCCCTGGGACACCTTGGAACTCGGACGCTTGTCTGCTAGGGCTTGGGCTCCATTCTCGAAAGTGTCCCCTCAGCCTTGAAGATTCTACAAAAGTCTTGGGGGCCCCCGACTCCCGCAGGCTTCCGGTGGGGAGCGGCTGCCATGATTGCTTGCGGAATGGCCACGATGGAGCTACGAGATGGTGGTGCTCTCATGCTGACGCTAGCTTCAGTCTGAAACATCCAGAAACACTGTAGACTATCAATTTGATGAGTTCTGGTGGAGCCCCAATGTGACCCGGTAGGGAAGAACTTGCCCTCCCCTTTTTTGAGTGATGGTTCTTGTTGCCTGTCCCCTCTGTTGTCATCTAAAGGAACCTTTTTTGATTGCCGAGTGAGAAAGAAAAAGGTGGGTCTTTCATCGTTTGGGAAAAAAAAATGTTTTAATCCAATGAAAAGTGTTATTTTTAGGTCATATGATCAAGCCTTCCAACATTAGGAAACCAAAAGTAAAATGAACCAATGAAAAGTTTTATAAACAAGTCACATGACCTGTTATCCGGCTTTGGGCTATAAAAAGCGTACAAAACCCGTTGGCCCATGAGGCGGCGTCAGTAGCGGACCGATGTGCGAATAGGCCGAAGGCAGCACAACGCGCCGAGATCCGGATGGCACCGAGGTGGTGTCCAGCAAGTTGCACTGGTGTAGCCATCCTACAATGCTGCGCCAAAAGACGGCGTGGGGTGCCCGGGGGGAGGCGGCGCGAACGGCCCTCTTCCGCCTCCCCAGGTGGAGGCACCTCATCTGCAGTGCGGCGCCCCTTAGAGTTTCACACGCCGTCCAGCCGAGTTGCGCCCGCACTTGCTGCTACAGTAGGCCGAAGGCAGCACAACGCGCCGAGATCCGGATGGCACCGAGGTGGTGTCCAGCAAGTTGCCGCACTGGTGTGGCCATCCTACAATGCTGCGCCGATAGACGGCGTGTCCAGCTGAGTTGCGGTCACTCTTGCTGCTACAGTACGCCGAAGGCAGCACAACGCAACAAGATCCGGATGGCACCGAGGTGGTGTCCAGCAAGTTGCCGCACTGGTGTGGCCATCCTACAATGCTGCGCCGAAAGACGGCATGTCCAGCTGAGTTTCTCCCGCTCTTGCGGTACAGTGACTCGAACGCGCCGAGATCCGGATGGCACCGAGGTGGTGTCCAGCAAGTTTCACTGGTGTGGCCATCCTACAAAGCTGCGCCGAAAGACGGCGTGGGGTGCCCAGGGGGGGAAGAGGCAGCGCAAACGGGCCTCTCCCTCCTCCCCAGGTGAAGGCACCTCATCTGCAGTGGGGTGCCTCTTAGCGTTTCACTCGCCTTTGAGCTGAGTTCCGCCCGCTTTTGCGGTACAGTGACTCACCCGCGATCTAGCTGAATTGCGGCTATTCTTGTGGTGCAGCGATAGCCGGCTGCAACAAGACTCTCAAAATGGCGGCCAGCTCTTTGGATTTGGGCCTGGTCCACTAAAATGGCTCTGGGACACCTTAGAACTCGAACGCTTGCCTGCTAGGGCATGGGCCCCATTCACGAAAGCGTCCCCTCTTTTGACTGATTGTTCTTGTTGCCTATTTCTTCTGTTGTCGATAACGGAACATTTTTGGACTGCCGAAAATGGTTCTGGTCCGACCGCTGGTTGGTGGAGACATTTTGACTATATCCTGGACCTGCCCGGCCTCGCCCAAAATGGCGCCGGTATAAATGGGACTCGTAACTCCTTGTTGTGTACTGGTTGCCCAACCTTGATATCACAAGATACGTATGCAGTTTTGAAGCACATGGCTGGCGGGCTCGAGAATTGATTGAACATTTTGACATCCCTATTGATATTAAGTTCTGATGTGTTATTGATTACTGTACTATTGAAAGTTCGAATTAACGTCACCCATGGTACTTGCCCGCAAATGTATATCTAGATAATTTTATTGTAACTGGCCCTGTCGTACTTTAATTATAAAATGTACGTCCGCCGATTCTGCAAATGTTAGACACCTTAGTTCTTGCAATCTAATGGGTCGCCTGTTACGTTCTTCTACAGTGTAAATGTGCCCTCATCATATACGATTCCAGTTTGCTCCGTGGCCGGCCCACGTGGTTATAGGCCCGCATTTGTATACTGACATTTTCACAATAAAGGTTTTTTTAAAAAAACATGCTAGTAGTACCCACATTGGTGAAGTTTTGAATAATAGCCACTGTTTTCGAATCAGTAAAAGGCAAGTGAAATAAAGCAGTCCAATTACATGACTGTTAAAAGGTATAATACGCAGGAATGTAGTAAAGAAAAATGGTCAAGGGCTGTTGTGTTTTCTACTCCTGCAACATAAAGTGATCGATAAGAATCTGATATTCATGCCTATCAGCGACTAAGACAGCAGGCCGAGCCTCTTTTGCTCAACGGCTCCCTCATGGGACGAAGAAACGCCCTTTTTCTCGAAAAAGGAATATTTTACTTGCAGGACAGTTGTAAATTTCCCGGGAAAATACATTAGCCTGGAACATTGTTAGTGATAAACTGTAAATGCATCTGGGTCCTTTGCTTTACAAGTCAGAGTGAGAAAAAAAAAGGTGGGGCTTTCATCATTTGGGAAAAAAAAATGTTCGAGAGCAATAAAAAGCGTTATTTTTAGGTCATATGACCAAGCCTTTCATCATTAGAATAGCAAAAGTAAAATGAACCAATAAAAAGTTTTATTAACAAGTCACATGACTTGTTATGCTTACGTTACGCGCTGCGCTCTGGATCGTTTCCGGGAAGATGCGCCTTGCGCACCGGAGCACTTCCGGGTGCGCTAACGCGGCGCGTCATATGACGCATTACGCGACAACGCAGGTCCAGAATATAGTCAAAATGTCTCCACCAACCAGCGGTCGGAATACAACCCCTTTCAGCAGTCCAAAAAGTTCTGTTAAATGACAAGAGAAGGGACAGGCAACAAGAACAATCAGTCAAAGAGGGGAGGGCAAGTTCTTCTCTACCGGGTCACGTTGGGGCTCCACCGGAACTGATCGAATTGGTAGTCTACAGTGTTTCTGGATGTTTCAGATTGAAGCTGGCGTCAGCATGAGAGCACCCAATTCTAAAACAGTAAATGCTTGGATAACAATCAATCAAATGTAGAGGGAAGCAGGCACGACGGGTTACAACGGGGGCAAAGGCTTACGTTACCTACCCTTCACTATCTGCAAAGAGAGAATACTCCTAAAAGAAAAGAGGAGGTTGGGGGGGAGGGGGGGGGGCAGCGTTCAAAGCACATCAGCGTGCATAAATATTAAAATGTTTTTACCTACCACGTACTTGACATTTTACAGCTTTTGATATTTGCTATTAAAAAACCATTGAAATTCACTGAAAAAAACATAGGTTATAGACCATATATAGTTAGGGATTCGCATTTACAAAACCTTAATTTACTCGCACAAAACCATAGAAATTCGCATATATAGTTAGTTGCAATAACTATATATTGCGCACCCGCAATCCACTGCTGATGATGTCACATATTACATCATTCATGACATGGTCAGTGACATCACTGATGACATCACTGATGACATCTCAAATGACATCACTGATGACATCTCAAATGACATCACTGATGACATCACTGATGACATCTCAAATGACATCACTGATGACATCACTGATGACATCTCATTTGACATTACTGATCACATCACTGATAATATCATTCATGTGATAATACGATGAACCTCTTCAGACTCTAATATAACCTTAGATACAATCAGTGTAAACAGGCACTCACAGATTGTCACTCATCCATGGAGTTACTCATACATCTAGTCAGTCATGAAAAGAATCAATCACTCCTCCATTTCCTCAACTATACAGTTATACACACCTTACTAATTCAAACATATTCTAACACATATTTACTCTCTTATACAATCCCTGATACAAGTTCACAATGATTCATACAGCCACTCTCACATTCACTGGCTCTTATGCACAGTTATTTATATATGTCAACTCTCACATGTACTGTGTTTTACATATGTACTTACTTTGACATATAGCACTGAGATATCCATTCACTCACCAATACACTCATGCACACAGTCAACTGCCCATACAGCTGTTTCCACATGCATGTTTGAACCCATACATCTAGTGAATCAACTGCTCACACATCTATGCACAGAGTCATACACCTCCCAGCCACCCACACACATACTCAGTCTCCCATACAAATACTTGGGCAACCAATCAACAACCCATATAGTTACTCATATAGCTACTGATTAACACATGCAGCAGTTTACAGAACAACAGACATAATGATGCACAAATTAAGACAGTTTAGTCACTAACCCATGCACTCAGTTAGACACATTTAATCACTCTCTCATACAGTCAGTCATGCACCTACTAAATCCTTCATCCAGACACTTATACATCCACTCATTCTTCAATATGTAAAACATATTTAAACTTTACAGAAACACACAGTCACTGGATGATGTCATCAGTGATGTCATCAGTGATGTCATTTGAGATGTCATCAGTGATGTCATCAGTGATGTCACTGACCATGTCATGAATGATGTAATATGTGACATCATCAGCAGTGGATTGCGGGTGCGCGATATATAGTTATTGCAACTAACTATATATGCGAATTTCTATGGTTTTGTGCGAGTAAAGTAAGGTTTTGTAAATGCGAATCCCTAACTATATATGGTCTATAACCTATGGTTTTTTCAGTGAATATATATAAATATAGCAGCACAAATTAAGCGATCCTTAGTTGATAAACGGCAAGCACACGGGTATCCAGTTATGGAATTCTTTATTTCAAACCCCCTTCACCCTCGACAAAAAAAATAAATAAATACATAAATAAAAATATATATATATATATTCACTGAAAAAAACTATAGGTTTCACACCAGTTATAGTTAGCTGGAAATTTTACTGACATAAAGCTATTGGAATTCACACGTTATAGTTAGTTGGACTCACTATAACTTGCGCGCCTGCAATGCACTGCTGATGACGCCACATATTACATCACTCATGACATGGTCAGTGACATCACTCATGACATCACTGATGGCACCATCCTTGTGACAGACTGACAGACCTCCTTTCAGTGTAATGTAACATATGAAACACATATTCAAAAATAGAAACTAACATTTTTAAATAAATGGAGATACCCATACCAGTTACAACAACCAATTCAGTAATTCCACCATCTATAGATATACTAGATACAGCATCTCTTGTCGAGACAGCGCATGCGCTGCCTTGGCAAAACCTAAAAATCATTATAAGCTACAGCTCAGTTATAAAGTGTTGCATATTTTTGGAGCATCTATTTACCCTATATATCTTTACGACCGGCAGCATCTATTGGATGGAGCAATATATTGCTTTTGTAAATCAGCCATCATTACAAAAAATGACAGATGAAAACTTTGTCACCATTGGCTTTTTTCTCCAATAATTTCCAATTTATTTTTATTTCAACAATTATTTTTTTACTTTTCAGAAATATATACCTTTCCAGGATCACATTGGTTATCCTCTTTCCCTGTGGAGGTTTCTTTCTTAGGGATCTGGGGCTGTGCCCCACTAAATTTACCACCTCTATTCTACATTAATATGGAATACTTAGAATTATTTAGAGATATCATCATCTGTGTGTCTAGACTGCTTGTCACTAGCCCCAAGCAAGAATTAGGAAGACAGGCAATAATTCAGCTTCATGCGAATGAGACATACCACACAGGGAATACCTTTGTAACGCCCTTCAATCCCATGGGAGATGTTTGTGATATCCACTGTAGGCCTTTGACGCTGCAGGTGGCCCTGTATCGGGTGCTGGGCTTGCATCTCTGCATGAGGCCAGACATCATAGCAGTAATCCCACCCTTCCGCATTCATCACAGGGCAGGATTGCTGAGAAAGCCTCAATGTGCTAAACCCCAGTGACTAACAAATGGGAAAGGGTGGGGCTGGATGCATTTTAATGCCAAAAAAAAGAAACATACAACAATAATGTAAAACATGCACTGACATCCTTCCGAGACAGTCATTAGTGATGGAATGCTGCTGCCAGTGTAATCCGGTCATGCTTGACTAGCTGTTTGGTTTTGTGCCAAGGCCCAATATACTGAAGCCATCCTGCATCCCTTCACCATGGCACAACCCTGACAATTGAGTTGAGGTAGCACCAGGAGGCACGCAGTGTCACTTGAGCGCTGACCTCGTAATGTTTCTCTCTCGCTTCTCACTATTCATCTCTTCTCGCGTCTCTCTCTCTCTCTCTCTCTCTCTCTCTCTCTCTCTCTCTCTCTTTCATTCTCCATTTGCTCCATCTCCCTTATGCTTCCTGGCTGTCCCTGTTTACAAGAGGTTTGATAATGGGCTAAAAAGTTAAAATAAAGGTAGCATTTGCACCACTATAATTCGTTAGAGGCAATGAGTATTTCGGTATTTATATGGCAACAAAAAGTAAATGTGAAAGGCTTAAAGAGGGAAGAAGTTTGTCTGTGTACAGTATCACACCTTAGGTTTTAAGGCACTTGCAAACGCAGTGCATACGTTGCACATGTTTATAGCATGTTGCATACTTTTTGAAAGCACGCAAAATGACATGGAAAAGCTTGATTTTAAAAAGGGTAAATCCTGTGTGGAAAACTGATGTTAATTCCTTGCACAATTTATTTTTTTTATCCCTTATCTCCAGTGAGCTTCATACATAACTTCTTAAAATGGAATGCTTACTCTTCACTTAAAATAGTTGTGTGGAAATATGTTAGGATATATCAATCCTGCTGAGCTTGGGCCCTCCTTCATGCAGGTGTTACACAGATCTCAATAGCAGATGCTTAAACTACTCACCTATCTTACCCTCTGGAGTTCGCTTCAAATACCATGAAAGAGGATGAGAACACGGGCTCCAACTACTTGACAGGAACTGGGGCAACCTTTTTATATAAATGTAAATAATGCACCTCTGTCCTTTTTATGCAGATGTTACTGTTACTGCTCAAATTAAGCTACCCGGTATTTAATGTATCACCATCTGAAAGATAAAAGGCTGAGTCTGCTTTATCGGAACGCAAACTCCTAATCGCCAGAACACCCCATTTTGATAACCACAAGTGTTCAGCTCACTGAGCTTATTTTCTTACTTTCATGTTAATAAATTACTTAATGTGACTTTTTTGTAGAGTCCAATGTACCACCAAAAAACACAGCGTGTCAGATTCACTTCTGGAGTCACCTGCACTGGTAGAGCATCAGCAGATAGTGTGATTTATGGTGGGAGCGTGCAGGCAGCCGTTACCATTTCTCACGTGACAGAGCTTTTTGGTTGATTGAGAGGCAAGAGGAAGTCCACATTCAAATAAACAACGCTCAGTTTTTACGGCCCATGTATACACTCGATAAGGATCAGGAATCATTAACTATAGTTAAGTAGGTTTATTACAAGTCAATAATCATTCCTGTAAATGCAAAACCCAGGAATATGCTACAAATGTAAAGAATTATGACAAGCACATTAAGGTGTCTGAGTAAATTCTGACTCGATAGCATAAAGCATAAAGTAACGACAGTCAGAATAATACAGATGCCAAGAATTTGGAATTAATAATAATAATAATCCACAATTGTAAAGCGCACAATCACCCGTCAGGGTCTCTAGGCGCTGGGGGCAGTCGGGAACATTAAGTAAGCTATTGCCCAGAGTCACATGGTGCTGGGCTAATCTGCCGCTGGTGCCGGGGATCGAACCGCAATACCCAGATTCCGGAGTCAGTTGCCCTAGCCACGGCGCCACACCTCTTCCCATAATTAGGATTTGCTAGAAATGTGATTTCTGGTTGGCCAAGGCTTGCACCAAAGCCAGGCAGAAACCACCACTCTAGTCAGGGCAATGGAGTTACACCCCAAAGATAACCCCTGCTCACCCCCTTGGTAGCTTGGCACAAGCAGTCAGGTTTATCCTGGAGGCAATGTGTAAAGCGTTTGCGCAACACACTCACTCAGCAGCAACACACTAGGCACACCACAAAAGGAACTCCACACAAGGTTATATAAAAAATTGCCTTTGTATTGTCATAAACACATTAGAAACATAATCACACATTTACACTGTGCCAACTGGCACGGGCAATATTTACAGGGGATTATATACCCATGACAGGGCCAATTGGGCCACTGTCAAAACCATCACAAAGTGAAAAGAGTAGAACTTATAATAAAAGTAGATCACAACCAATATTTACTGGCAAACACTGTATTCAGCATGATCACATTAGGCATGAATCACATTAGCTTCCGGGGAAGAACAAACACGCTTTACTGAACGAATACACCTAGATTACTTGGTTGACGCCTGAACCCGCCCATCACCCGGTGCTGTCCCTGATTGAGCAAACCACTACTGGCCCGCACCTAACTTGAAACCTGATCTGGAAGGGTTGGAATTATCACCAGCTTTACGAACCATTGATTCATTTTCAGCCCTGAAGAGTCACAGGTAAATTGTCCGCTTGACGAAACATTTGTTGGATGGTTGTTTCTTTGATATCATCCTTCTGAAGAAGAAGGTTAAAATAAACTTTAAAAATCTATATATATTTTTATTAGCATTTTTAACCAACATAAACACAGCTGGCACATCACAAGCGATTAACCATACACCTCTACACCCCCAGACCCCCCACCCACCCTCCAGAATGACAATACCATAATCATCAGCATATCAAGATCCAACATCCGCCTACAGTACATCTGTTTGCATAGTCCATTTTGTAGCCATCAGCCCCCTTCGAGTCCAGGGCCCCCGGGCCACCCCTCAACACCCCGGAACACGACCTTATTCTGCAGGACCCTTAGCACATCAATCAGAACCCAACCCCCCATCAAGGCCATGATATCTTCTCCACTTTCCCCAAACTCTTGGAATTTTTGGGGACAGCCTCTAGGATTATGGTGACCCTTTCCCGCTGCCATATACAGTTCCATACCTCGCCTCCCTTCCTCCACCCGGGGTGGTGACAACGCTCCCCACCCCTCGCCACATCCCTCTTCACCACCACCATGGCCAGCATAGCGAAGATCAGGTGTCGGGCCGCTCAAATCCACATTGTTGGTTATTCCGAGCAAGACAAACGTAGGTTCCATAGTAAGCTCTTTCTCTAACACTTCACTCAACTCTCCTAGTATCTGTGTCAAGTAAGTGCGGATAATAGGCCACTCCCATATGATAAGATAGACGTCCCCCTGCTGGTGTCTACATCTAAGGCAACAGGAGTCACTGGCTTGTCCCATGCGGTGTAGCCTGACCCTATCATAGTAAGCCCTGTCTTGTATCTTGTATTGGATGAATCGTAACCGCGATTTTATCGCAACCTCCCTGTGGTGCATTAGGGCTGCTTCCCAGTCTACTGTTTCCATCTCGCTCACATCCTGTTCCCAGGTTGCTCTCAGTTTCCCCAGCCCATCAGGTGTGTTATTATTTAGGGTCTTGTACGTCAGGGATAGGAGCTTGTTAGGTACCTGTTCCTGGAGCAGACGCCCCTCTAACGGGGCGTACTCCGGCAAGGGAGAAAAGAGTGCTGGTTCAGCCCCCCATGCATGGCGCAATTGCACGTATTTGAGGAACTGTGTGGGACGGAGGCCATACTACGTCGCCAGGGTTTGGTAGGATTTAAGCTCCCCTCTTGCCACCAGATCCCCCAATGTTGAAATTCCAATATCATCCCACCCCTTGAAACCTCTGAGTTTGTGGAGCTCCGTCAGCCAGGCGCAGGACCATATGGACGTCTGTTTTGTAGGTTTATGCGCCCATCCCATTATCTTCGTTGCCCTATCCCAGACCTCAATGGTTATTTGTGTGGCCGGGAGTAGTTGTCTCCTTCCAGTGCCCCCGTATAAATAGTGCAAACTAGTACGTCGTGCCATGGTGTCCCTTTTCAAGCGGTATGTAGGGTGGTCAGCCGAGGCATGGAGCCAGTCATTGATTGGCACCAGATGCTCAGCCCAGTAATAAGCCTCTATATCTGGTAGAGAGATCCCTCCATTGAACTGGTTCCTCTGGAGCGTGACAAGAGCTATTCTGGGTTGTTTTCCCAGCCACAGCAGGGAGCGCAGTTCAGTGTGTATCATTTTGAACGTCTGTCTGGGTTGCGGAAAGTTTTCATTTTGTAGGGCATACAGGAAGCGAGGTAGCGTGATCATTTTAAGCATTGCGGCTCTGCCCAATATCGTGAGAGGGAGAGCTTTCCACCTAAGAGCGTCTTCCACAAAGTTTGTGATCCCTCGTGGGATGTTTTTGTGGTAGGACACGGTTCTGTCAATATATGCCCAAGTACGTAAACCCCACCTGAGTAACCTGGAGGGCCATAGGCAGGGGGGCCATGTTACTTCCTTTCATGGGCTATACAGGATTGATTTATGTCAGTTTATCGTATACCCCCAGAATGAGCCACACCGATCCAAGAGTCTGAACAATGCGGGGACTGTAGTGTCCGGTTGGGTGATATAGAGCAGTATATCATCCGCGTACAGCGAGATTTTCTCTTCCTGGGTATCTGTTTGGGATATCCGAAATCCCCGTATCTCCGTCTCCTGCCAAACCGCACAGGCCACTATTTCAATAGTGAGGGCGAAGAGCAGTGGGGACAGGGGGCACCCCTGTCGTGTTCCCCTCCTTATGGGAAAGTCATCAGAGAGGATCGTGTTTACCTTAACCTGGGCTCTGGGGGCAGCATGCAGGAGTCCCACCCACTTCCGAAAGTTAGGGCCACGTCAAACTTTATCAGAGCCGCCTCCAAGAAGGGCCAATGTACCACGTCAAACGCTTTTTCAGCGTCCAGGGAGAGGAACATATGTGAATCATCCCGCCCCTGTACCTCCCTGAGCCAATTATGGGTTCGCCTCAATTTTTGCCTAGTCGCTCTGTCCGGTAGGAATCCAGTCTGGTCCTGATGTACAGGTGTGAAATCACCTGACCCAGGTGGAGAGCCAAGATCATAGCCAGGAGCTTAACCTCCACATTTAGGAGGGAGATTGGACGATAGGACGCGCATGCCTCCAGAGGTCTGCCTTGTTTATAGAAGGGTACGATTGTGGCTATCCGCAGATCAATTGGGAGAATAACCTCTTGAACTGCATCTTTGAACAGTGTTAATAGATGGGCCGTCAGTAAATCGGCTCCTGTTTTTAAAAATTCCGCTGGTAGCCCGTTGGGGCCCGGGGACATTCCCGGCCGTAATCTGGCTATGGCCTCCCTGATTTCAGAGGCTGAGATATCTGCTTCTAGGGCCTCCTTATCCTCGTCCGCTAATATCAAGGTTAGAATAGTGGTCAGGTAGGCCATGATCTCGGCCGACTCACCTAGGTCCCTGGCCTTGTAGAAGTCACTAAAGTATGAAGCAAAAGTCTGTACAATCAGGGCGTCCCCCTTCTGCAGCTGTCCCTGCCTATCTACCACGCCCTCTAGCGACCTGGCGTCCCTTTCTTTACGGCTCAGCCACGCTAGAAGCTTCCCGGACTGATCTCCCACGTCATCCAACCTGTGTAGGGTCGCTAGAGCCTGTGCTTTGGCCTCGTCCGTCACAAGGCTTTTATAATGTTCTTGAACATCAGTCAGTCGCCGAAGCACCTGCGGGTCTCTGTCGGACAGGTACTGCCATTGTAAAGTTAGTATTTGGGATTCCAGGGAGGTAAGTACCGCCTGCGCTTTCCGTTTCTCCCATGAGATTCAATTTTGGGCCCTATCCCGGAGCACTGTTTTATAGGCCTCCCACACTACCACACCTGATTGCACCGAACCTACATTTTCAGCAAAGTACATTTTTGTGTCAGCCCTGAGGCCCCGCATGAGCTTTGTGTTCTGTATGTCCCATGCCGCCGGTCTCCATCCCCCACCTCTTACCCTGGTAGTCCCACCTATCCTGACCAGGAGGGGCGAGTGGTCCAAGATTCCCCTTGCTAGGTATTCGGCTTCAACATCTGCCCCAAAAGCATGTCAGGGGAGGAAGACATAGTCAAGTCTCAAGAGTACCTTATGTGCCCCTGAGTAGTATGAGTAGCTCCTGGCGTCTGGATGTAGCCACCACCAGACGTCTGTCAAACCCAACTTCTCCGTGACCCTAGCCAGCGATGTAGTCGGGGGTCCGTCAGCCCGGTTTCCTGAGAGGTCCATGGGGGTGAACATTACGTCGTTGAAGTCCCCGCCTATGATGTGTGTTGTGTCTGATGTGTCCAACAGGATCTCGGCCAGCCCAGAGAGGATCCTGGCCTGGAGTTTCGGAGGAGCTCAGATCGAGACTACCGTGACCCTCCGGTGCCCCCAAGTCCCTGATACTGCTACATACGTCCGCTGAGGGTCCGTCCAGGTCTAGTTCATCACAAAGGGAGGGGATTTTTTGATCAGGATAGTTACCCCCCGGGAGCCCGTTGTATGTCCCGCATGTGCCAGCACCTTGTAGTGTCCTCTCACCAGAAACCCACATTTCGTACCTTTCAGGTGGGTCTCCTGGAGTAGGGTTATATCAGGGTGTACCCTTTTAACATATGCCATCACCAACCCTCTTTTAACCTTGTCCCCCAGGCCATTCACGTTCCTTGTGAGAACCTTATAGGGGCCCGTTACCAGACCCCCTTCCATGGGGCTATGGTCGGTCAAAGAAGCCATACAGGCATACGGAGCAAATGTACCTCTGGCAGGGGGTGGGCAGTGAGCGCGCCTCTCAGTTTAGCCCCGTGAGCAGTGTGCCAACTAATCATACAAAGAAACTTAAAAACAGATCCCTTGAACCACAAACCAAATGAAACCCCGGCGGCCAGGGGATGCATGGAGGGGTCCACCACCTCCTCCTCCGCCAAGATGAACGCCCGTCTTCATTGCCCGTACCCTGTTCATCGTCGTTGTCCTGCTGAGGCCGTCTGAGGGAACGGAGCGTGCGAACACGCGCCGACAGTCGGGAGTCCAGCGATCCGCCCGTACATCTTTGGCATCTGCCCATGTCCTTCAGGGCATACAGAGTTGCCTCCAGGGTACGGCCCTTTTGCTGCTGCCAGGGTCTCAACAGGCGCTGCAAGTCCATGGGCCGACCTCCCATTCCCCCCATAGGTGCCGCGCTACGTGTCTGAGTCTCTGATCGTCCCAGGATGGGGCGCTCCTCCAGCCATTACCACGCCTCCTCCGGTGTCTGGAAGAAGTAGAAGTTGCCTAGGAACAGGACTTTCAGTCTTGCGTGGAAAATCAACATATATTGTATCTTACGCTCTCTCAATTTCGCTTTCATGGAGTCAAAAGTGCACCTCTGTCTCTGCACTTCCCTACTATAGTCCGGGAAAATCATTATGCAGGTGTTTTCATGACATATTTCCTCCAGCTTCCTAGCCTCTTGTAATATCATGTCCCTGTCCAGGAAATTCAGGAAGCGCACTATCACAGACCGCGGCAGTGCTCCCACAGAGGGTCCGGCCATCAGCGCCCTGTGCGCCATTTCAATTATGAAGCAGGATGAGAACTTGTCCCTCCGGAAGGTGTTCCGCAGCCATAAATGCAGAAACTCTGGCATGTTTGTCCCCTTGATTGCTTCTCGGAAGCCCACGAAGTGGAGGTTATTGCGTCGCGCCCTGTTTTCCGCATCGTCCACCCTTCACAGCAGGTCTTTATGCACAGACTGGAGTTCCTTCATGCCTTTGCGAAGGTCCTGCACTGAGTCTTCAGTCTCGCCCAAGCTTGCTTGTCTCCGTGACTCTTTCAGTGAGATTTCTGAGATCCTGGCGCAGTAACGCTACCTCCGTTCCTACTGCACCAATCTGACCCTCCAAGGCCGTCCTGGATGCTTGTATTGCCTGGAGGAGGGTGTCCGTATCCGATCGTGTGCCCAGATTATCCTCACGCGCGGGGGGTGGGGCGTACGATAACCTTCGCAAATTGGTCCATCTTGCCCTGTCGGGGCGGTCTCGGTTCCCTATCCCTTCCCATGGCAAATCACGGTTCAGGCCCATGCCAGTTTATCGTATACCCCGAGTAGGAGCCACACCGATCCAAGAGTCTGAACAATGCGGGGACTGTAGTGTCCGGTTGGGTGATATAGAGCAGTATATCATCCGCGTACAGCGAGATTTTCTCTTCCTGGGTATCCGTTTGGGATATCCGAAATCCCCGTATCTCCATCTCCTGCCGAACCGCACAACCCACTATTTCAATGGTAAGGGCGAAGAGCAGTGGGGACAGGGGGCACCCTTGCCGTGTCCCCCTCCTTATGGGAATTTCATCAGAGAGGATCCTGTTTACCTTAACCTGGGCTCTAGAGTCAGCATGCAGGAGTCCCACCCACTTACGAAAGTTAGGGCCAACGTCAAACTTTATCAGAGCCTCCTCCAGGAAGGGCCAATGTACCGCGCCAAACTCTTTTTCAGCGTCCAGGGAGAGGAACATATGTGGATCATCCCGCCCCTCTATCTCCCTGAGCCAATTATGGGTTCGCCTCAAGTTTTGCCTAGTCGCTCTGTCCGGTAGGAATCCAGTCTGGTCCTGATGTACCAGGTCTGAAATCACCTGACCCAGGCGGAGAGCCAAGATCGTCGCCAGGAGCTTAACCTCCACATTCAGGAGGGAGATTGGACAATAGGACACGCATCCCTCCGGAGGTCTGCCTTGTTTATATAAGGGTACGATCGTGGCCATCCGCAGAATAACCTCTTGAACTGCATCTTTAAACAGTGTTAATAGATGGGCCGCAGAATAACCTCTTGAACTGCATCTTTAAACAGTGTTAATAGATGGGCCGTCAGTAAATCGGCTCTTTTTTAAAAAATTCTGCTGGTAGCCCGTTGGGGCCCAGGGACTTTCCCGGCCGTAATCTGGCTATGGCCTCCCTGATTTCAGAGTCCGAGATATCTGCTTCTAGGGCCTCCTTATCCTCGTCCGCTAATATCAAGGTTGGAATAGTGGTCAGGTAGGCCATGATCTCTGCCGGCTCACCCAGGTCCCTGGCCTTGTAGTAGTCACTAAAGTATGAAGCAAAAATCTGTACAATCAGTCGTCCCCCTTCTGCAGCTGTCCCTGCCTATCTACCACGCCCTCTATCGACCTGGCATTCCTTTATTTATGGCTCAGCCACGCTAGAAGCATCCAGACTGATCTCCCATGCATCCAACCTGTGTAGGGTCACTAGTGCCTGTGCTTTGGCCTCGTCAGTCACAAGGCTTTTATACTGTTCTTGAACATCAGTCAGTCACCGAAGCACCTGCGGGTCTCTGTCGGACAGGTACTGCCATTGTAAAGTTAGTATTTGGGATTCCAGGGAGGTAAGTACCGCCTGCGCTTTCCGTTTATCACATGAGATTCAATTTTGGGCCCTATCCCGGAGCACTGTTTTATATCCCTCCCACACTACCACACCTGATTGCACCAAACCTACATTTTCAGCAAAGTACACTTTTGTGTCAGCCTTGAGGCCCAGCATGAGCTGTGTGTTCTGTATGTCCCATGCCGCCGGTCTCCATCCCCCACCTCTGACCCCGGTAGTCCCACCTATCCTTACCAGCAGGGGCGAGTGGTCCAAGATTCCCCTTGCTAGGTATTCGGTTTCAACATCTGCCCCAAAAGCATGTTTGGGGAGGAAGACATAGTCAAGTCTCGAGAGTACCTTATGTGCCCCTGAGTAGTATGAGTAGCTCCTGGCATCTGGATGTAGCCACCACCAGACATCTGTCAAACCCAACACCTCCGTGACCCTAGCCAGTGATGTAGTCAGGGGTCCATCAGCCCGGTTTCCTGAGAGGTCCATGAGAGTGAACATTACGGCGTTGAAGTCCCCATCTATGATGTGCGTTGTGCCTGATGTGTCCAACAGGATCTCGGCCAGCCCAGAGAGGCTCCTGGCCTGGAGTTTCGGAGGAGCGTAGATCGAGACTACCGTGACCCTCCGGTGCCCCCAAGTCCCTGATGATGCTACATACGTCCGCTGAGGGTCCGTCCAGGTCCAGTTCATCACAAAAGGAGGGGATTTTTTGATCAGGATAGCTACCCCCCGGGAGCCCGTCATGTATCCCGCATGTGCCAGCACCTTGTAGTGTCCTCTCACCAGAAACCCACATTTCGTACCTTTCAGGTGGGTCTCCTGGAGTAGGGTTTTATCAGGGTGTACCCTTTTAACATATGCCATCATCAACCCTCTTTTAACCTTGTCCCCCAGGCCATTAACGTTCCTTGTGAGAACCTTATAGGGGCCCGTTACCAGACTCCCTTCCATGGGGCTATGGTCGGTCAAAGAAGACATACAGGCGTACGGAGCAAATGTACCTCTGGCAGGGGGTGGGCAGTGAGCGCGCCTCTCAGTTTCACCCCGTGAGCAGTGTGCCAACTAAACATACAAAGAAACTTAAAAACAGATCCCTTGAACCATAAACCAAATAAAACCCCGGCGGCCAGGGGATGCATGGAGGGGTCCATCACCTCCTCCTCCGCCAAGGATGAACGCCTGTCTTCATTGCCTGTACCCTGTTCATCGTCGTTGTCCTGCTGAGGCCGTCTGAGGGAATGGAGCGTACGAACACGCGCCGACAGTCGGGAGTCCAGCGATCTGCCCGTATGTCTTTGGCATCTGCCCATGTCCTTCAGGGCATACAGAGTTGCCTCCAGGGTACGGCCCTTTCGCTGCTGCCAGGGTCTCAACAGGTGCTGCAAGTCCATGGGCCGACCTCCCATTCCCCCCATAGGCGCCGCGCTATGTGTCTGAGTCTCTGATCGTACCAGGATGGGGCGCTCCTCCAGCCATTCCCACGCCTCCTCCGGTGTCTCGAAGAAGTAGAAGTTGCCTAGGAACAGGAGTTTCAGCTTTGCGGGGAAAAGCAACATATATTGTATATTACGCTCTCTCAATTTGGCTTTCATGGAGTCAAAAGTGCGCCTCTGTCTCTGCACTTCCCTACTATAGTCCGGGAAAATCATTATGCAGGTGTTTTCATTACGTATTTCCTCCAGCTTCCTAGCCTCTTGTAATATCAGGTCCCTGTCCAGGAAATTCAGGAAGCGCACTATCACAGACCGCGGCTGTGCTCCCACAGAGGGTCGGGCCATCAGCACCCTGTGCGCCCTTTCAATTATGAAGCAGGATGAGAACTTGTCCTTCTGGAAGGTGTTCCTCAGCTATAAATGCAGAAACTCTGGCATGTTTGTCCCCTTGACTCCTTCTCGGAAGCCCACGAAGTGGAGGTTATTGCGTCGGGCCCTGTTTTCCGCATCGTCCACCCTTCACAGCAGGTCTTTATGCGCAGACTGGAGTTCCTTCATGCCTTTGCGAAGGTCCTGCACTGAGTCTTCATTCTCGCTCAAGCTTGTCTCCGTGACTCTTTCAGTGAGATTTCTGAGATCCTGGCGCAGTAACGCTACCTCCGTTCCTACTGCACCAATCTGACCCTCCAAGGCTGTCCTGGATGCTTGTATTGCCTCAAGGAGGATGTCCGTATCCGATCGTGTGCCCAGATTATCCTCGCGCGCGGGGGCGGGTCGATCTTGCCCTGTCAGGACGGTCTCAGTTCCCTATCCCTTCCCATGGCAAATCACTGTTCAGGCCCAAGTCAGGCGTATCGTCCCTCAGACCCTCTGTATTAGTCCCGGCAGGGGGGCGGGGGAAGAGGATACACCAGACTGCCACTCCTGCCTATCTCACTGTGCACTCCTGGGCCGCTGTAGAACCAAAGAGGGCGGGGAGGGAGCCCCGCCCGGGCAGCTATCCGGATGCCAATGCCCTCACCTACCTCCAGGGCCCACCTTCCTATCCAAGGTCCCGGTCAGTATTCGCCAGCCTCAGACAATCCGTCCATCTCCCTCTCCCGCTCCATCTGGCGCATTCACGCTGTCTCACGCTTCCAAAACCCAGCCACGCTTCTGCTCTGGGGGTTCATGGGGGGAGACTCTCTCCACTCAGAATCCCCCAGACCCCCTTACCACTGGGCCCAGCTCTCCAGGGCCGCCCGCAGTGGCTCCTCAGTGTTCCTTATGCGAATCGCTCTTCTCTTCTCTCACCCCGCCTCTCCACTCAGCCACTCCAGAGGCCAAATCTACACCACCACACAGTTCAATCCCCAGCCTCTGGCCCCCGCAGCCTCTCACCTCCGGCACTTGCGCGGCGCCACTTCGCCGCCTACACACCCACACCAGGGGCCTCAGGTCCAGAGCCATCATCCACCGCCGGGCAGTGCTGCTCCGCTCTGGGCCCGATCCCACTCTGCTCCACTATGTGTCCCGGGTGCCCCGCTGCTTCAGGTCCGGTCTCTCAACATGGTGCCAGGGGCCTGCCTCCTACTCCCCCCACCAGCCAAGCCACTCAGCCCTCACAACGGCCCGTCAGGCCCTTCCTCGACGCAGGGCCTCACCAGCTCCGCTGCGGCTCCTCATCCCGGAGGGGGAGGGGTCTAGCTGCTTCGTCAGGCCCAGGGAAGCCTGGAGGGACAGCACTGCACCCCACCTGATGCAGAAGTTGAGCGTAGGGGGCCCAGTGTCTCGCGCCACTGTCCCGGTGCCTCTCAGCCCCACATTCCGGCGTCCCGGCGCTCAAGCCTGTTCCTCGCCTCCTCCGCCTCATCCCAGCGCCATCTTGGCCTCTACCTCTAGGCAGGGGGTGAAGCCATGTAAAATTACCGAATCAATAAAATTATCGATTGGGTAAAATTACAGAATCTGTATTTTGAGATGCCCTACATCTCAGTATCCAAATACCGGTCTGTAACGGACGAAAATCTGTATTTTCGGCCGTTACCGACCGGTATTTGGATACCTACATCTAGCCCTAAGTGCCATAATAGTCACGGTATGACCCTTCTGTGCCTTCTATAACCATTATGGTCTATTACTGCAATTATTACATACTTCCTCGTGTTCTATTTTATGCAAGCCACCATGATAGTTTGGTCAAGGTTGGTTTTGCTTTTGGCAGTTTTGTATGAGTACAAAGAATGCATAAGAATGAAGTCTTGACTGCCTTATCATCCCCCTTAGCATATCTGCATTACAAATTTACTCTAGTGCCTAGAGAAGATCAAATTCAAAGTGAGGTCACCAGGAAAGGCAAAATAAGGAACCCTAGTCTAGCTGACCACACCACTGACAGAGTCAGCACCTGCGGCCTATATGACCAGAACTCCTTATTTAATGAGAATTGTTGTTACCACAGAATATTCAAGATTATATCAAAATATCATTTTCTTATAATTACCCTGGACAAAATATCTGAATAAATGCAATATTTCCTTCCTTTTTCCAAAAAAGGACTTCTCGAGATGACAGATCTCCTGACTAGTTCTTACACCTCTGTTGAAGTCATAATCATGTCCTCAGAAATGTTTCTAAAAATCATGGATTTGTTGGAGGGTGTAGGGTGCGGCACACGACTTTCACAGGTAGTAAATAGAGGTGTAGTGCTATAGTGGGTAGGCAGGAACACATTGGGAGGGGATAGTTTCTGTTGGGGTGGGAAGGGAGGGTAGAGGGGGTAGGTGTTAAGAATAGTAATAAGGAGGACACTACTTCTGGCCTAAAGCCCTGAGGGTTCGGACGTAATGGAACACCTTCAACAGTGTGGAAAGCTGGCATGAAGGCTGTGTGAGATATATTAAGACTATGGGGATGTGGTGCTCTGATCTGCTGCCGGCCTCTGGGTTGTAGGCTATAAGAGCTGTGTAAAAATGGATGTGCAATAAAGTACAAAGTTAATAAAAAAAAACATCATGGATTTGTTTCACAAAAGTGAACTTACACTTTTTTTGTGAGTTGACAATTGTTCCCTATAATGAGATAGGACTGTCCTATCTTTTTAAGTGGGGAGACTCACACTCGTAAATATACTATTCGTAAAATACCTTTGTAAATAGCAAACAATTTTAAACTTAAACAAAAGTGTTAGTTTACCTTTGTGAATCAGGACCTCAGAGTGTCAACTTATTATAAAACTGTAAGTTACATGTTTCTACTCCAGAGTAAAGCAATTGGCTTACTCATATGTGGTGGTAACGTCCCTCCCTAAACTACTCCCTGACCTGCCTACGCACCTATTACACCTCCCTAATCCCATCCCCTTTAGGAGTATATCTACAGTTTTTCCACATTTACTACTAAAACCTATGCTTATTATTGTGACGACTGTGTCGTCAGGGCAGAGGACTCTGTACACATAACCATAGGTAGCTCTGCACATCATTTGTGAAATGTATTTTGTAGTATGTTTCGTCGTACTACAAAATGTACCACAAACTGTAGTTTGTGAATCAGGCCCAATGTCTGTTACATTTTTCAAGATTTGCTAAAGATGAAATTCTCCAGGCTGCGTGGACTTGTTAAACACTCTTGCTATGCTCAGTGGAATGTTGCAATTTACTCCCTGGCATTTTTAAAATGCACCTGCGGCCAATGCTTCTTCCCATCTTAACATCCTGAAGTCTCTTTAGGACAGTCATGCTTGTTCACTAAGCTCCCTCGCTCTGGCAAATTCATAATTATTTTTGTTTACGCCCCATCACTATCAGACTTCACCAACCACCCCTGCTGTTTCAACACAAACTGCAAGTAGGTTGAAAACACAAAAATAAGGGGAAATTAACTATCTCTTTGAAACATGCAAGAACTGTGGTAGAAATGTTTTTGAGACAACTGTGTTGGTGCCTAAAAGCTGGAAAGATGATGAATCTAGCACAGTAAACCTTTTGATGATGCAATATTTCGAAAGAAAACCATATGCTTTCCTGCACAGCACCTTTTCCCATGTGTTCCCCATAAACACACATTTATTTTTTGGCAATGTTCTCTGTTTAATCAGGGTAATCTACAAACTCTGGTATCTTTAGAATCTCCAGGTTGTTGGAAAAAAAGTATACAGATTTGGGCATGGATACATTTTGCGGGAAACATTTTACGAAGGTTTATTAAGTGTAAACTACTCTAAACATCCAAAACGTGGCTTAGTATTCAGGGAAAAGGCTTAGCAGCGAAGTGGTTAAATGAGTTATCCGAGCATCGTTTGCTGTAGGGTTTTGAAATACATTATTAAAATTAATAGGATAGCATGGATTCAATAAAGTGAAAAATCTTTGTGCACTCTAATATAGGAGATGGGGGTTGGTTTACGATGTCATTGAATAAGCAATGAAAATCGTTGAGAGCAATTATATAAACATACAAAATGTAGGCTGTGGCAGGACCAACATATGGGGCAGAACTGTGGGGTGTTAATGTCTTTATCCAAAGAGGAGAACCTAGCTTCTTGAGATCCTCCATTGTTTGGGTCCTCGCTAGCCTACCTATGCCTCAAACAGGGTATGAACTATATTGGACTTTGATTTATGATCAATATTGCTTTGGTAATTTTACTGTAAGCCCACTGCACCCTCTCTTACATCCATGCTAAGTGGATACACCATAATCTCTTTGACGCCCATATACTAAATGGTATATTAGATCACAGCATGATGTCTTAAATAGGGAGAGTAATAGCGAGGTGCGAACGATTAGCCTGTTTCAAGAGAATAATAAAGTGTATTGTGTAGGAGGAATTTTGTGTTTTGCTAAGCCTTATAAATATGACCAGAGCCTGGGCAGTCACAGAAAGCAGCTGGTGAACCAAGCAAGAGATGTTATTTTTAAGTATCAAATGGGCTGTGCTTTGTTACTTATGTCTTAAGATGGACAAAGGATGTGAACCCTACATAATCAAAATCTCTCCAGAGATGCAGTGGACCCGGTATACATACCATTGCACACCTACACCTCAAAATGATATATTGATATGATAATATTGATGGCGACTGGGACTGCTCGACAGGTAGAAATTCAATTATTATGTGCTTATTTTTTGTGAACAAAAACCCATGGATTGCGTGGGAGATGACTGATGCCACTTTTAAGACCTTTGTCATTGAATACTAAATAATGGTTTATTTTAGAACTACCTTCTATAGATCTCCCAATAGCATTCTCTATTTTTACAACATAGTTAACAACAAGGAAATTGCTGTAAAGAGTTGTTCCACCGCAGTGATTCTAAAAGAAATTTCAAAAGCACAACTTCAAGAACCAGGATGCATAAAAAGGACAACATTGCATGAGCCACACGTGCATTGAATACATTTCCAAGATTTCGTGGCAGAACGTTTACAGCTGGTTTAAGGACATTGAAGCAAATATTTGCTTACCATTCTTTACTTTAAAAACTCAGCATATTATAAAATATTATGACTTCTATGAAAAGAAAGATGCTGGGCTAGAAGCCTGGAAGAAAGTTAATTAAGATATGTCTTCTAATCGCGCAATTTTTCACACATGTGTTGAATCCGAGGATTCATGGGTCTTGTAGTGATGGAGCAGGGGAGAAGACAAAAATGTTTTTTGTACCCCTTGGAAAATTGAAACCTCATAACATTAATATGTATTAATTGTGTGAAGCATGATAACTAATCAACCAAAAGAATACACCAAATAAAAGTACACGTGGGAAAAACTAACTTGCTGACTTGCAAAAATTAGTGTACTAATAATGTGAAGATGTCATGCTAATATAGTGCCATAATATATATTTTTAATACATAAAGGTGTATATATGTGCTTTTATAAATATCTGTATTGCAAAACGAATACATTTGGTAAGTAAACACTGCATATGTTTCGCTTTTGGCTAGGTAACCTCTAACAGGGAAAAATTAGAATGGTGGGAGGTAATCAGAAGGACTAAAATTCTAAATCTAACGTTTTGTTGTGTTTGTTTTCATATAGGTTCCTGGTGAGGCCCGTTCGAAAATGGCTGTGTATGCAAGACTCTGAGAAATATGGCACTGCGCATGCGCGACTGTGCCAGAGATGCTTGAACGGCCTGTGCCCAGAGTAGAGATGTCAAGGTCAGCGTGGCCTAGGACACCGGAGTTGTGCCAAAGCATGTTTGAATTCAAGCACCTGGGAAACTTGCGTGCTGTAACTTCATGATGTATAAAAGATACAAGGATAGGATGACAGATTGCAAATTGGAGAAATTTGACTGTGTGAGAATATGTGAAGATGACATAGAAAAATGCAAAACCGGTTTGGACCAAGAGGACATGAGGTGATCTTCACCACCCCTCTGATGGACCAATGAGAAATGAGTTTGGACCCTAAAAGTTTCAAATTTTATTTAGATAGTTAGGGAAAAGGGTATAAAAGAGCCTGTAAGAAAGAGGGAAAGTTGTTGGTTCCTGAATTGTATGTCGCACCACGACATGCTGTCGGACTGAACAATTTTGGTGCGTAAAGACTCTGAATTATTTTCGGACTTTAAATTTTGATGGGGCAAAGAATTGAATTCAGAGTCCTGATGGGAGGTAGACATTGGGGAGGCTAGAAAGACAGTCAGCTTGGGAACCTGTTTCGTTTGAATCCTGTCCTCATTTGTTGCAGATTGGTAATATAATTTCTAAATTTCTATTTCTTGAATGTACTAATAAATGTTAAAGTTTTGAAATAAAATGCTATTTTCTTTCTTTACTAAATCTATAGAAATGTCTTTAATGAAAGTATATGAGTTATGTGTTCGTTTAAATGAAAGTCATGACAAGGTAAAAAAAGAAAGATTAATGGGAAAATTGTAATTAAGCTGGTCTTAATTTCCATCAACTAACTTCTACTAGCTGGTCCATTGACCAAAACAGTGGGGTGCCTTGATGTTATTTCCTAAAATGCTAGAGAAACCGTTTCTATATGCATATGTATATAATGTATAAAATTTAGATTTAGGTTAAGAGGGTTCTCCGCTGTCCAGCAGCTTGTCTTCTGGTTTTTCACTGATCCTAGGAGCAGTGTGGTATGTGGATGTGCGACTCCTGGTGATATGGGCCCCACCGATGAGTAAAATAGGTCAGCTCCTGGGTTAAGTGGGATGAATTGGGAGAGTTGTTTGAGAGCCGGGCTGGATCAGACTTCTTGGTAGCAGAGGTCTAGTTGCTATAGGTTAGTTTGGATAAGCAATGCACAGTTTTTCAAGTTTAGTGTTTATAAGATATATGTTCAAGATTTATCGCTAAGATCGTATGTTGAAGTTGCATTACGTTATGTGTTGTCAGAATTTTGAAGCTTCTGGGAAGTAGGAAGTTGGTCACTCTGTCTGCAGCCAGAGGAAACTTGTGACAAGTGAAGTCGCACATTAGATTGTCTGATTTCAAAGAGATAACGTCTTCGTGTGTTATCGTTAGGGACATTTTCTGTGCGAAAGTGGTGAACATATAGCAAAGGACACCTGTAAAATCTCGGCTCTAAGAATAGGAGTCAAATGTACTCTGACTAAAACTTAGACCTGGGAGAGTAGCGGAGTTGTTACCTAAGCTTGTTAGAAGGGTAAAGTTGAGAGAAGTGCTGCTTTATCGGCGAAACTAAATTCTGTGGTAGGGAAGAGGTTAGCGCTGTCTACTGCAAATTCAGAATTCTTGTATGTTTGAATAAACGATTACTTTGGTTTTTAGTGAAACAGGCGATGGAAATGTTTTTTGTCGGAACCAACTGATTTAAGTTGTGTAAAATATTGTGCAAATAAATTTTGTATAGGAGGAGTCAGCAGTAGCTGGAGTAGAGCTGACATCAGCAAGAGTCGTGCTGGGATAGGTCCATGTGACTAAGATGTTTGAGAGCTGGTTGGTGCTTTAGAGGAGAACTGCGCAAGCATAGGTCGAAGTGATTGTGATGTGTTCTATTCTGATTGGTGCGTTAGTGTGAATCGCGCTGGGATAGGTCAGCATATCGGAGCAGTTTGAGACAGGGATTTTGGTTGTTTTGAAGGAGGAAAATCTGTGGAAAATGGGATATTATTATGAACAAGATAGAGAAAAGCCTTTATGGTTTAAGAAACTTATTAAAAAAGGATAAGAAAATAGTTACTAGAGAGGGAAAAATACCTCCGAAAACGCCTGAATCATAAATGATGACGAAATATGGCTATCATACTTGTATTTGGCTAGAGAATTGGGCATTTCCAGAAGTAGGTTCAATTAGCTTAGCAGAATTAAGAATTTTAAGAGAAAGGATGATGAGACTTGAACGGAGACCAACACAATTTGAGACATTGACGGAATGAGAAGATGAGATGCATGAGTTGGAAAGAGAGAGATTTGATAATACAAAGGAAAAGCGATGTAATCTGAGAGGTTTGTGGGGAACGACTCATGGGAGTAGAATGGGAAGATGGAGAAATGCAGATATGTGGGAAGGAATGTATCCAATGTGAACAGTTGATGAGACTATAGGGAGAAAGTGTACCGAAAAAAGAAGAAGTGTAGAAATAGTAGAAATAGAGAAAAGAAGTTGTGGGATCAGTGACACCGAAGATGAGGTGCTGGAGGAGATTCTAAATAGAAGACCCCCTCCGTATCAGCCAAATTCTGCAGTAGTGACACCAAATGCACCACCAATAGAGACTAGATTGACAGGAACACCAAAGCCATATTCTGAAGTAAAATGTAGTATAGAGAAACAAGAGTTAAAATCAGTTGAAGATCCTAGTACTTTTGAATTAATGCAATAAACAAATACATTAGCTGAAAAAAATCAAGAACTCACAAAAATATAGAAGCTGTAACTCTATCAATAACTATAGGTCCTGTAAACCCAGTTTTCGAAAATAAAAGAATAAATGAGCCTTCGTTAACTATTCCATTGAATCCAAGTTTGAAAAAAGTAAAGGAAAAGATTTATCCTGACTTAAATGACACCAGAAATATTACTAGAATGACAACACCTTATTTGACTATAAATCAAAGCCCAATATATAGAATTCCTATGGGAGCAGAATCAGCATCTGAGACTTCTGACAGAAGTATAGAAAAAATTGATTTGACAAAAACTCTGATAGGGCCAACGGCAGAAGAATTAAATGACTGGGTTAAAACCTTACAGCAAAAAGATGTGGAACCTAAACTTTTAGATGTGGTAAGATTAAAAATAGATATGGAAGAATTAATTATTGGAAATATTGGAACTGAAAGATTGAAAACATATCAAGATGATGAGCTCATGTTTATGTGTAAAAGCATAACGTGGTGAGCTAAAAATCTATATGACAAATTAGAAGAAACAGCTAATGAATTAGGAATAGAATTTGCAAAAATAAAAATGTTACAGAAACCCTATAGAGTAGATTTCACTGAAAAAGATATCGATAATTTGAATACTTCAGGAAGGCTAACCCAAAAAAAAGAATTGATCATTTTATTGAGAAAATGGGGAGATGTAGAACGATGGAGAAGCAAGTGGATAAAGAAGAGGGAAGACCCCAGTGATAAAAATTTGTTAGCATTCCCTGTTAAAGAAAAGGAATCTGTAGTAACTGAATTTCCAATGAGAGAAATAACAGGAGGAGGTTATGTGCATGTATAATGGACTAGACAAGATATATTTTAATTTACAAATTATTTTCCAAGTGTTGGACCTGGCCCTTTTTGGCAGGTTCACCCCGAAACTTTTTGCTTTTACCTAGCCTGTTCCTGTAACCTGGTGTTAGTGATTTTAGGTCTCTGCGCAGTTTTTCACTGTGGTCCAGTGTAAAGTGCGTGCGCTCTCTGTGTGTGTGGTGAGAGTGACCTGCCCTCCCATAGGAATGCATAGGGAATATGTGTGACCATGGTAGTTCCTGATTTGTGGGGATTGCAGGGTCGAGTTTGGTATGTGCGAACTCGTGAGATTGAATGCTGTGCAATGATGTATGCGGCATGACTGTGTCTACTGTGGAAGTGTCACTTCTAGACATGGGTGTGCGTGTGCAGTGAGTGTGCTGGCACGTGATTGGCTGGAGCTGGCTTGTGAGCCTGGCTCCAGGAGTCTGGATGGGTCTGCCCCGGTGGTGAGTGGTGAGATTAGCATGAGTCATGTGAGGGAGGAGTACACCTGGGACCTGAATAGGGCTGGGCTTGCCCCACACAATGCTGGCTCTGCCCCCTGTGGTGCGACTGATGACCCTTGCCTGACTAGTGAATGGGAGGGGAGGCTGAGCTCATCAAGAGTGCTCACAAACCAGCTGCGCCTGGTTTTGCCCCCACCTTGCACCTTTAGACCAAGGTTTGGACTGTATAAAAAGGGGCTGTGTCCCCTTAAAAAATGTTCTTGTCTTGCTACTTGAATCCTGCCAGGGGCGTGCTGCTGCTTGGGTCCAGGGGAAGGCTTGCCTCCCTGGGCCCTGCCCGGCCCCTGGATACCTGATGGACTTGTCCTGTAGGACTTCTCTAGGACCTGGGTTGCTGGGACCCTTCCTGTTGTGGGATAATTTCTGTGGGCTTGTCTATGCCCCCAGCGCCTTGATAGTGCTGTATTTTGCTTTTCTGGGCAGAGCGCTGTCGTTTTCCCTTGGAGGGAAGCGCTCCTGCCCTTTTGTGTGCCCGCATTAGTATTTTCCGACTCGGGTGCCTACCCCGAAAATGGGCGCTATTTTGGTATTTTAAATAGAGGGAGCCTACCCCTTATGGCGCTTTTTGAGTATGCCCGCCTCGAGGGTGCCTACCCCTCGTTATTGTGCCAAGAAACGTGCTGCCTCCACCACTGCGGCGAAACCGGAAGTTAGGCAAGCCCGGCCGTGATGAGGGCGGGGCCTGCCATTATGCGGAAGTACGGCCGGGAGAGAGAGTAAGCCGGTGGATCTGCACGGGGCTCCCGTAGGGTGGAGAGAGCCTCGCGCCGAACGGGGATGCTGCCCATGGTCGAAATGGAAGCCGGTGCTACTTGGGGAGGCAAGGAGCCTACCCCGCCTCCCCGGATGGCCGCCAGCAGTCCCGGAGCCTTGCGGGCTCCATTTGATGAATTCCCGGTCCTGAGATGGGGGACCGAGTGAAGATGCAGAAGTGAGTTGCACGGCGGGGCTCCCAGGCAGAGGAGAGAGCCCCGCCCGCACCGCCAACCGGAGGAGCCTCCCTCGCAGAGAGTAGCCCGGTGAGTGGAAACGGGCTGGGGGCTCCAGGCGGGTGCGAGTGACAGCACGAGGCACAGTATGTCGGTGGCACGTAGGGTGGCCTCGAATGGCAGTGGGCCGCCCCACCATCTTTCAGAACCCAGTGGGCCTCCTTCCTGGGCCCATATTTGTTAAGAGTCCCTGTGAGGGGCTTGGCGGCCCAGTTGTTTAGTACGAGGCCCCAGAGCTGAAGGGGTATTTCGAGTGTTCAGAGCGCCCCATTGGCAGCGGGCTGCTCCTACCTATAGGGGCATGATTATTTTAGGAGCAAGAGGGCTCCAATGGGCATGTGTGCTTAAAGCCCCGATCGCTCCAACCTTTGGGGCACGTTTGATTTTAGAGTCAGTGTGGCTCTAACTTGGCCTCATTTTTAAGTGCTAGTGTTTGGGGGCCTTGATGACTCCCGAGCCTAGGTGGCTCCAGCGACAGGCGCAGTTTGGTTCCAGGGCTAGTGAGAGCCCTTGTCACAGTTTACTAAGTCTCAGCTGCCCAGTAATTAGTGGGCAGCTGCACCGTTTAGGCGCCATTTAAGTGAAAGTCCTTGTGAGGACGGAGTGGCACAGAGGTGCCAGGCCTTCTACAGCTGCGCAGCACTTAGTGCCAGCTGCAACGTTTAGGCCCTGTTACTGTTCCCAGCTGCCCAGCAATTAGTGGGCAGCTGCAACGTTTAGGTTTGCGCCGGTGGCACACCTCTGACTGGCGCTGCGTGGCAGCGTGCCCTGACATTCTGGACACAGGGCATTTGAGCCCTTCTTGGGATGGCCATGGGGCTGGTATGTGGGTAGGGCGCAAGGCCCTAATGTGATTTTACTATGTTTATAATGGTAATTGCCTAATGTGATTTTTGGGCAATGTGATGTTGCTATGATTATGAGGTTATTTTACCTATGTAGGTTTATGTTAGTGAGAGTTTACTTCACTGTGAGTTACGCCCCTACATGTGAGTTATGCTTAGAGGCAGAGTCTAATGTGTTTAGAGTAGTGAGGAGATGGCCTACTGTATTTTTACTGGTTAGGCCTAAATGGGATTGCTGCATAATGTGCTTTGCCTTTATGCTTGTGTTATAGTTCTAAAGGTGCTTATGCTTAGAAGGCTGCTTTGCCTAGTATGTTATACTAGAGAGGTTATGTGTCCATGCGTGATCTAGGCCTATGGTTATTAGCATTGCATAGTGTGTACCTACCGGTTACCAGTGGTTACTGGTTGTGACCTATAATTGTTATTTTGTGCTACACTTATTCTAAGTTCTTGGGGCCCGATGTAGGAAGGCATTTACCGGTCGGTAACGGCCGAATTCGGCCGTTACCGACCGGTAAATGCCTTTTCCTATGTAGGAGGCATTTATTTACAGATTCGGTATTTTTACTGATTCTGTATTTACCGAATCGGTACAATTACCGAATCAGTAAATACAGACTCGGTAAAAATACCGAATCTGTAAATTCTAATGTAGGTAGCACTGTTGACAGTGCTAGAGGCCTCTAAGAATTCGTTATTTACCACCCAATACAATTGGGTGGTAAATAAGGAATTCCTGTGTACATGCACATCTGTGCATGTACACCTGTGCCATGTGGCACACATACATGCCCTAAGGGCATGTATGTGTGTCACATTGCACATAAGCCAAAAACAGGGGTGCTACAGGGTGTCAAAGTGACACCCTTTTCCCCCTGGCAGGATTCGGTATTTGCCATTGATTCCTATGGACTTCAAGGCCCATAGGAATCAATGCCAAATACCGATTCGTTAATTACCGAATCGGTAAATACCGAATCTTACCGATTCGGTAATCAATTAGGTAAAAATACCTATATCCCAGTGCCAGTTCTTAAATACCAAATCGGTATGATTCGGTATTTAAGAAGTGGTAATCTGAGATTACCTACATCGGGCCCTAGAAGTGCTATTTCTGCTAAGTGTTGATTCTGACAGTGGTCCATGTGGCCCTGTCCTGGTGTAAATAATCCTGTGTGAATATTGCCCGAGCCAGTTGGCACAATGTATATTGTGTGATTACTATCAGATGTGTTGACAATACCAAAGTTATTTATATAACCTTGTGTGGAGTCCCTTTTGTGGTGTGCCTAGGATGTTGTTGCTGTTGTGTGCGTGCACAAATACTTTACACATTGCCTCCGGGATAAGCCTGTCTGCTCGTGCCAAGCTACCAAGGGGGTGAACAGGGGTTATCTTGGCGTGTGACTCCCTTGCCCTGACTAGAATGGTGGTTTCTGCCTGGCTTTGGCATAAGCCTTAGCCGACCAGAAATCCCAGTTCTAACACCAAGATTACGAGAAAAACCTGTAGAACGGTATAGACAAGTAGATGGGTTTGTGAAAGTTTCAAAAGTATTGTGGGAAGATCTAGATGGATTATTTGACATAGTTGTACCTGCAGATTTGTGGACAGAATGTAAAATTACTGTTGATTGGCAAAAAAAGTATATCCAAGAGATGCTAAAAAAAGGTGCACCAGGTCCGGTGGTAATGAGAAAATATGATCAAGTTATAACCTTTTTGAAAAATGAAATTCCTCTAAAGGAAACGGATTGGGTAAAAATCGATAGAACTCTACAAGAACCTAGAGAATCTGTACATGCTTATTATGAGAGATTGCTTTTAGTTTTCAAACAGTATAGTGGATAAGAAGCATTAAAGGATAAGGATGTGAGTCATTTTGTATACAGGTTTGTATTTGGTTTAAGACCAGAGATAGGTTAAATGATAAAACACCACATGATGTGCTGGCAGTCCAGCTCTGTGGATGATGTACTAAGATATGCAAAATACTGTAGTGATGAAATTGATGCCAAAGAGAGAAAGCTTAAAGAAAAAGCTATGTGGGCACAAGTGAAAGTGGCAGAACAACAAGAAGCACAATTAATTAATCAAAATAATAAGATGGGACAGGGAAAAATAAAGGGCAATATAAATAAAGGGAAAGGACAAATGAATGTGAATGAAGCATAAAAGAAATGGCCATGTCATAATTGCGGCAAGATAGGGCATTGGAGGAACGAGTGTAAGTTACCCCAAAGGTTAATCCGGAAAATAAATCATTGAACCCACAGGTGTAGAATAAGGTAAAACTACAGTCATTGCCACAGCAACAGGTAGATACTCAGCAAAGTCAGGTACCAGTGCCACCTCTCCCACAAAGCGTAAATCTCCAGAAGTACAGTGCAGAGACAGGATTCTACGGAGGAGAGCATGTAAAAAGATCTCCGTGTGCAGCTGCAATTCCGCAGTTATGGTTGAGATCGGATGGAAATGAGTCAGATGAGAGCTACTGACGGTGCCTAGGAGAGGAAGTGGAGTGCGTGCTTGGCAGAACTTGGGAGATAAATCAATCTGGTCCTTTCGTGAATGGAAGGGTGAATGGTGTAAATATTACCTTCCTAGTGGATACAGGTGCTACCAGTTCTGCCGTTAGATAAGTAGAAGTTCAAAATTTTCCTCTCTCAAGTGAGCATATCCAAGTTGTAGGTGTAACAAATAAGCAGATTAAAACCCCACTCACTCAACCAGTAGAAGTGGAAATTGGAAATTTTAAAGAAATGCATAGATTTGTGGTAAGTGACAGCAGTCCTGGTAATTTGCTTGGACGCAACATACTCTGTAAAATGAACTGTGCCATTTACTGTTCACCTGATGGCATTGCTTTTCAAACAGCAGATGACGACATGCTGTATGAAAGGACTATTGTCAATTTCACCCTTGAGGCGGAAGCCGGGGGTTCTCTGCGCTCTCTGCGCTCTCTTGTGATTTACTAGAATTGTGCGCCTGTTATTGATCCAAAAATAACGAATTTTTAACAAATGTAAATATTTTAAATCGCAGTTCTTAAATTTAGCCCCTACCTTGGCGTGAGCTTTGCGTCGCCCAAGGCTGCTTCCCGACCTGCCTAGCTGACATAGCGCCGCCGCTATTAGGTGCTAGTCACTTACTTCAGCCACTTTAGTCGCCATCTTGGGCAGGGGAAGGCTGGCGGTCTAGTTGATCGCTCCTCCCGCCCTCCCAGGATACAAAAGGGTGTTTCTCACTCTCCTCGAGGTATTTGTCAATTTCACCCTTGAGGCGGAAGCCGGGGGTTCTCTGCGCTCTCTTGTGATTTACTAGAATTGTGCGCCTGTTATTGATCCAAAAATAACGAATTTTTAACAAATGTAAATATTTTAAATCGCAGTTCTTAAATTTAGCCCCTACCTTGGCGTGAGATTTGCGTCGCCCAAGGCTGCTTCCGGACCTGCCTAGCTGACATAGCGCCGCCGCTATTAGGCGCTAGTCACTTACTTCAGCCACTTTAGTCGCCATCTTGGGCAGGGGAAGGCTGGCGGTCTAGTTGATCGCTCCTCCCACCCTCCTCCCACCCCTGACCATGGATAAAAACAACAGACCCGCCCGTCCGCGCAGCAGGCAGGCGCAGCGGGCGCGCCGGCGGTGCGCCGAAGGCGCGCCAAAGGCAAGCCCGTCTGTGCCCGTCCGTGCCAGGACCGGGCCGAGGGCCAGTCCCCCTGGTCTCCCAGGTCCCCCTGGTCCAGATACACCTGGACCATACACGCCCCATATGCTTAGGCTTCTGCGACCCCCTCAACATCAGTCATGTCTCCTACTTGATCCGCTGTTACTTGCTGTGGACTCTCCACAAATCTGTCCCTGTTGTAAAACATGGATACCCTTTTATCTCAACTCTTCCCCCTCCACCAAGGCCAATTCACCCAAATCTTTCTCACTTGCCCCTATAAATGTCCGTTCGTTCGGGAAACACCGACAGGACATAGCTGACTTGACAGAGGACAACAGTTTAGACATGCTATTTATGACAGAAACCTGGATGGACAGTTCGTCCGAGCCAGATACAGTAATTGCAGTCCCAAAAGGCTTCTCCGTCCACAGACTGGACAGACAACGCAGGAAAGGTGGTGGGATCGCCATCATTGTACGTGACACTTTCACTATCAGAACCAATATGATCCCTCTACCATCCTGTGAAGCTCTGCAATTCTCTATTAAGCTGACTCCCTCCTATAATTTTAAAGGGATCCTTTTGTATCGTCCACTGGGATCAAGGACCGGATTTATCTCTGACCTTAGGTCCATTCTGGAATCGTCAGCTCTTGATAGTTCCCTTACTGTCCTCGGTGATTTTAATTTTCATTTTGATAAAACGGAGGACAAAGACACTGCTGCGCTTTTAGGGGATATGACCACCTTTGGTCTGCCATTACTGGTCAAATCATCCACACATGATGGGGGCCACACACTGGACGGTATTTTCACCAACTCACAAAATCTACATGTCTCTCAAATTCTTCCTGTCACCTGGTCGTACCACCATGTTATCATGGCGTCACTAACTACTCATGACACTGGTGCCTCCATACTTCCCTCTAACCCCCACCAGTCATTCCAGGCGTGGAACGACATTGATAGTTCCAGCCTGGAAATTCTCTTAACCACTTCCGTCCCCTCTCTATCAACCGACCCTAATACCGCCACCACTCAATTCTATGAGTGGGTGGGTTCGGCGGCATCCTCTTTGGTTCCGGTTAAACAACGGTCTCGTAATAGATCTATTCCGTCGGCCCCTTGGTATTCCGCAGCCTTAAGAAAACAAAAACAACAGTGTAGGAATAAGGAGAGGCACTGGCGGAAAGACTACTCAGAAGAGGCTAAAATGAATTATAAAGTAACGGTTGCCAAATATAAAACCATGATTGATGAGGCCAAGAAAAAATTCTTTAGTGATAGAATTGAGATGGCCAAAAATGCCAATAAAGCCCTGTACGAAACCACTAAGCAGTTAGCTGGCTACTCCCCCAATTTGACTCCACCTCCCTCACAACCCCTCTGTGACGCATTAGCTAGCTTCTTCTTTAGAAAAGTCAACAATATTTATTCTGCCTTTGCTAAAAATGCCAATCGTCCCTCTAACATGTCGACCGCCAGCCATACCGGACCTATTCTCTCTCAATTTGCAGAAATTTCCAGTTCTCAGATTGCGGATATAATATCCACCATTAGATCAGGTTCGGCACTTGACCCCTGTCCATTCAAAGTATTACTACCTGTTATTGAAGTGGTTCTTCCTGCTATCACCTCCATCTGCAATGCTATGTTTAGCACAGGCATTTACCCTGATATCTTAAAAAAACCTCTCATTAAACCACTCTTAAAGAAACCACACCTTGATATGGAAGAACCTAAGAGCTACCGGCCTATTGCTAGCCTACCAGTTCTGGCTAAAATAGCAGAAAAATCTCTGAATCAACAGCTCTCTGCCTTTTTAGAGCAACATCAATTACTTGATGAATCCCAGTTTGGCTTCCGCCAATTCCATGGGACGGAGACGGCTCTGATCAAGGCAGCGGATGACATTAGATCCATCCGAGACGCTGGGGGCACAGCAGTCTTGATACTGCTTGATTTATCAGCAGCCTTCGACACGGTCGATCGATCATGCTACATTGATCGACCGTGTCGAAAACATGGGTGTCCAGAGGAATGCCAGCAAACTTCTGGCTTCTTTTCTGGCCGATAGAACCCAGTTGGTCACAATGGGACCCTTTCACTCTTCCACCTTGTCTCTGCCATGTGGAGTACCTCAAGGCTCATCCCTAAATCCGACACTTTTTAACATCTATGTGTCGGACTTAGCCAATGTCATTCGGGCATATGGGATGAGCCTTACCTCCTATGCAGATGACACACAGTTGGTCCTTGCCATTAAGAACAACAGCCATAAAATAGCGGAAGATCTTAAGTCAGGCATGGTAGCAATTGGGAGCTGGATGGCTTCCAATTGTTTAAAGTTAAACTCCGATAAGACGGAAGCAGTCATCTTCGGCCTGCTGACTCCTGAGTGGTCGTCCAACTGGTGGCCATCGTCACTGGGCCCTCCTCCCGAGCCTGTCAGCAAGGTGAGGAATTTGGGTGTCATTTTTGATGATCGCCTCACTTTTCATCCACACGCCAACCAGATCACTTCCTCAGCCTTCTATAAACTGAGACTCATCAAAAAAATCCTCCCCTTCCTTCCAGACACAGCTGGTAAAACCCTGGTCACTTCCCTTGTGTTGTCCACTTTGGATTACTGCAATGCTTTATTTCTCAATGCACAAGAAGGAGTCCTAAATAAATTGCAAATAATACAGAACTCAGCTGCCAGGCTTCTGGGAAAAATTCCCAAATATCAATCTGCCTCGGACACCATCAGAGAGTTACACTGGTTATCCATCAGAAACAGAATAACATTTAAAACTCTCTGTATTGTATATAAGGCCTTGCATAATCTGGGACCAGCTTATCTCGTCCACAATCTGATTCCCTATTGTCCGTCCAGAGCACTACGTTCCTCAAGTCAAATTGATCTTGTGGTTCCTCACACTAAAACTGTTTCATGGGGTGACAGAAGATTTCTGGTGTCAGCTCCAAAGCTGTGGAACACATTGCCCCACTCGATTAAAGCCAGTCCTTCTCTCTGGTCTTTTCGTAAGCAACTTAAGACCTGGCTTTTTAATCATTAGATCCCGCTCCCTCCTTTCCGGTTAAATACTACAGATACTCAGCGCCGAGACGCCCACGGGCCTTTGTTTGCGCTTTAGAAATGTAAAAAAAATAAATAAATAAAATAAATAATAGATTCAGAGCAAAGTGAGTGTTTCCTGTGTTTGACAGAGAGAAAATCCCAAATGAATTAAAAGAGAGTGTCAGAGAGGAAGTGTGGGACTTTCTCGGAGAGGATATAGGTCTAATGAAAGATGTGAGTCCTATAAAGATTTCTGTAAATGAAGGGAGCTATTTATCCGAATATTCCACAGTATAAATTAACACCAGAAATAATTGAAGGAGTAACCCCTGTAATTGATAAAATGATTAAACAAGGAATTCTGAGAGAAATAATGAGTAGCCCATGTAATTCACCTATAATGGGACAGAAACAGCCTAATGGAACATTTAGAATAGTGCAGGATTTAAGAAAGGTAAACAAAATTGTCCCATGATGTCCGATTGTACCAAATCCAGCTGTGATATTGTAGCAGATTGCACATGATGCAGAATGGTATACAGTCATTGATTTGTGTGATGCGTTCTTTACAGTTCCATTTTATCCAGACAGTCAGCCAATTTTCGCATTTAGGTTTGGACAGCGTTTTTTGGCATGGTGCCGAATTCCTCAAGCGTATACTGAGAGTCCGTCCATCTTTAATCAAATGTTGAAGTAATCACTAAAAAGTCTAAAAATGTCTGGAAAGTCTGTTTTGGTTTAGTATATTGATGACCTATTAGTGGCATCAGGAACCAAGGATGCATGTCTTTCTGACATCATTGCATTGCTAAATCATTTGGCAGAAGAAGGACATTAAGTGTCTCCATCAAAATTACAGTTTTGCCAACAAGAAGTACAATATCTAGGTCATACGATTGGAAAAGGGATGAGACAAGTGACCTCAGAAAGAATTAAAATTATCAGAGGAATGAAACCCCCAAAAACACACAAGCAAGTGAGAATGTTTCTAGGAATGGTTGGTTACTGTTGTCAATGGATAAGTGGATTTTCATTAATTGCAAAACCTTTGCAGCGCTTGACAAAAGGAGATGTGAAAGATCTTATAGTGTTGAATGAAAAAGAAATGGAAGCATTTGAGCAGTTGAAAACTAGTCTGTGTGAAGCACCAGCATTAGGCATGCCTGACTTTGAGAACGAATTTGAACTGTATTGCAGTGAAAGAGAAGGGTCTGTATTATCAGTTCTGATACAGAAACATGGCCGAATGAGAAGACCAATTGCTTATTTTTCTGCAGTTTTAGATCCAGTAGCTAAAGCATTGCCTGGATGTTTGAAAGCAGTTGCTGCGTCAAGTGTGAGTTTGGAACAAAGTGAAGGCATAGTGATGGGGTACCCAGTGAATGTGTATGTACCACACTCGGTTGAAATCCTTCTCACTAGGAAAAAACCCAATATTTAACCAATAGTTGTCTGACCAGATATGAAAAGGTAATTCTGGGTGCAGATAATGTGACAGTGGCAAGATGTGTAAATGTGAATCCTTCCACTTTGTTACCTGATACCTTGGATGTGGAAGTCAAATATGAAATTGATCACAGATGTTTGGATGTGCGTGAGTACTGTACCAAACCAAGACCTGACATCAAAGATGAACTTTTAGAAGAGTCTGATCATGTGATGTTTGTGGATGGTTCATGCCTGAGAACTGATGAAGGAAATTTGAGTGCTGCACATGCTGTGTGTACAGTGGCAGATGTCATGGAATCATCTTGTCTGAAGGGAATACGTTCCACTCAGGTAGCTGAACTTATTGCTTTGATTTGAGCATGCAAATAGGGAAGAGACATCCAAATTACCATAGTGACTGATAGTCAGTATGGATTTGGGGTTGTTCATGATTATGGACAACTGTGGTCTCAAAGAGGATATATGACTTCTGCGGGATCGCCTATCAGGAATGCTGAATTTGTGAAAATGCTACTTGAGGCAATTCAGCTGCCCAAAAAGATTGCTGTAGTGGAATGCACAGCTCACAAGATTGGAGATGACTATGTCACTGAAGGCAACAGGTTTGCTGATGCCATTGCTCAGTACTGTGCTAGAAATTAAGCTTCTATCAATTGGGAAAGAGAAAAAGAACATGTTTCAAGTCCTTTAATGCTTACTAACATTGTTAAGACTTGGCAGCAAGTGAGATATTTACAAGAAGGGGCAAGTGATGAGGAAAAAGATACATGGATAAAAGCAGGTTGCAGGCAGAGAGAAGAAGATGAAATTTGGGTATACAGAGATGAAAGACCAGTAATGCCTGATAGCATGATCTCTGACATGGCCCAAATGTACCATGGTCAAGCTCATATAGGTAGATATGCTATGATCAGGTTGTTTAGGCAGACATGGTATAATCCTAAATTCAGGATGATTGCTGAGAGCTTGTGCCAATGATGTTTAGTATATCAACAAATAAATCCAGGATGAAAAACTGTTGTAAGCATGGGAACCATAGGACAGGAGGGAGGTCCTTTCACTAGAATGCAGTTGGACTTTATTGAGATGCTACCATGCAATAGACTAAGATATGTCCTTATAATCATTTGTTAGTTCTCACGGTGGGTGGAAGCTTTCCCAAGACGAAGAATTGATGGAATCACTGTTGCAAAACTTTTTCTAAGAGAAATAATCCCGCGGTTCGGTTTTCCAGTGACTATTGAGTCAGACAGAGGGAGCCATTTTCAGAACAAAATAATACAATTAATATGTGAAGTGCTGGACATTCGTCATAAATTACAGTGTGCTTACAGTCCAGAGGCTTCTGGGGTTGTTGAACAAGTTAATGGAACAATCGAAATAAGACTGGGGAAAATGTGTTTAGCCACAGGACTGAAATGGCCTGATGCTTTACCACTTGTTATGATGACCTTAAGGAGCATTCCTGATAGAAAGACAGGATTGAGTCCTCATGAAATACTGATCAGAAGAGTAATTAGGCAAGCATTTGTACCAGTTGACAAACTATTGACTATAAATGATGATATCATACTGGATTACTGCAAAGGTCTGCCTGACGTGGTGACTTCTGTATTTCACCAGGTTGGGATTGATGCAAGTACAAAAGAAAAACATCCAGCTCACAATCTGAGTCCTGGAGACTGGATTTGGGTAAAAGTGCACAGAAGGAGAAACTGCTTAGTTCCACGTTGGGAAAGACCACAACAAGTTATCCGGGTCAGCACCCCAGCAGTAAAGTGCACTGGAGGGAAGAGATAGGTACAAGCCAGCCATACGATCAGAGTCCCTGAACCTGAAAATCAGCATCTTGAAGAGGCAGAAAGTAGTTCAAACTCTAATTCTGAGGGTGAAACAGACCAAAATCCAGATTCTGAAGCTCGACCTGTATGTTGTCGACATCTGGAAATATCTAACACAAGTTTGGCATCTGAAGGAGAAAATTAAAGAGTTCAAATTCCAGATACTGAAGATCGACCTGAAAGTCGACATCTGGAAAAACCAACTACCAGTTTGGACATTGACAAAGGAGACTGGTAAAGGTAAAAGTTCTGAAAGTCAAGCAGAAAATTGTAAAGACAGGAACGTGAATCCTGAAACTGGTGAAAAGGAAAGAACTCACTATAAGGATGAGATTCCAAGTACCAGCTCTGGAGCAGTTCCTTACTAAATAACTGAATTGCCGAAAGAAGATACAGATTCAGTTCATGAATCGGAAATAATAAAGTTCAGAATAAGTAGAGGGTAAGAAAGGTCTGAAACCGAGTCTGATGACAGTGAAGGAGAAACAAAACTGAGGCGAAGCTCCAGAAAAAGAGCTTGGAGAGTTGAGCGTGGAACAATAGAGCCTGAGAATAAAAGTCAACGAAAAGGAGACAACTGGCCTAAAGCTAATCAAGGACTGAGATTTAAATTATTAAATGTCAACAAAAATAAGGAGGAACAAGTAAATGAAATCACAAGCCAAAGGGATCTAATAAGAGGAAATAAAGAGACTGTGCAAAGGCTAAAAAGAGTAAAAAGACCAAATCAAAAATACAAATCACCTGAATGGGTCTATACAGCGTTACTTACTATTGAGGAAGTAGAAAGTAGCCAAGAAAGACAAGGTACTCTGGGTGAGTGAAAAGGTTGAATATGGATAAACTGTGAAAGATTAAACACAATCTAAAGTGGAAATTGTTGTCAAAATAAAAGAAGTGAGAAATTCTAAAGAAGTTGATATCATAATGACACATATTTTTCATGTGCAGGAAATAAAATAAAAGAATTAGAGAGTGAAAAAGGACCGAAGGACATTTGTTATATTGTGAAAAGAGCTGTGTAAAAAACAAAATTCAACAAAGAAAAGTTTTGAAGTTGAAAATGTCTACTAAGGACATTAATAGATCAAAATGTGCTATTTTTCGTAAATGGGGTAGAATGTCTTTGATGTGTACATCATTATTAATGTTAGAATGACTTATTTTAGCAGTAGTGATTCCTTTTAAACAAGATTTTGAACATGTTATATACAATGATAGTAAAAGTGAGAAGATTCATGATTTAAAGAATAATGTAGAAAACGTTGATAATACTGATTTACACAGAAATAGGTTTATAAATGACTTCTCAAAGAATGCTTTTTCTAAACATTTGAATGAATATGTAAAAATAATGGATGTCAGGGACTGTTATGTCTGCATGCAACTACCGGCATCTGTATCAGAGGGTGTGACTTACCATCACCTTCCTTTGACTTATGGAATAACATGTAGTGCATTAGCTAATCTATTTTACAAAACAGGTAAATTGGAATATTATTATTCTGATTCTGATGACACATTTGCAACATTGCCAATTACACATGTACTGAACTAAATGAATAAGGGTAACGTTTTTGGTGAATATTTCCTTGAAACACAAGAACTAAGTTTGGAATATGTGTTTAGAAATAATTTAACATGTAAAATGCGTAAGGAAGAAATCGTCTTTTTGGACATGGTGGAAGAAAGGAGAATCTGATTTCAAAGAAAAGCAACTGAAAGTAAACAAAAATAAAAAATGTGGAACTTTGAAGATGAAAACCTTGAGAAAAATTATGTAAATGTAGCAATAGGTATAGATATGCTACAACCAGGGAAATTGTGTATTCGCAGAGATAATACGCTGTATGACAATTATTTTGTAGGTGCAAGTGAATGTAAAGACATACATACATTATCAAAGTGGGATGGGGATTTAAAGGTGGAAATGATCCTGTTTTTCCTGAAATTAATTTTTTATGTGGAAACAATGCTTATTATAGATTGCCAGACCACTGGTATGGGTCTTGCTATGTAGGTTTGGTCTTTCCAAAAATATTTCATGTAGATAGGGGAACTAATGGAAATCATGAGATTGGTACCATTAACACGCAGAAAAAGAGAAAGTTTCTTAGAAATAGTAGAGGACATTTTTGGAGCACTGATACCAGCAGTGGTTATATCTTTTAATGCAAATAAAATAAGAAAATTGTGAACGATAGTAGATTGTTTATCAACAGATACTGCAGGAGGATTTTCAATGGTAAATACTGAAATGGTTGCTATGAAAGCTATGGTGATGCAAAATTGACTTGCTCTTGATATATTATTGGCAAAACAAGGAGGAGACTATGGAATTTTAAAGGTACAACACTGCTGCACATATATCCCAGACAAAAGTTAGAACATTCAAAGGTATATTACAAACATTACTGAATTACACAAAGACATTACTCTACAGGAGGTTGATGGTGTTCTGGAGAAACTTGGTAAGAGTTTCCCTGCTATAAAAAAAAGTGGTTTGTAGAAATAGGTAAATCAATAATAGAGAAAGTATTAATTCCGTTCACCGTAATAGTTTTCATAATACGAATGTTGAGACTAGCATGCAAATGTCTTTGAAAATGAAAAACTGAAAAATTAAGAAAAGAAAAAATAGACGAAAACAAAGAAAGTGAACGTGAAATGGGTGAAATAGAGTTAGAAGAATACAACGATAAAATGTATAATACTAAAAGAAGACTGGATATGAAGGATACTAAAGTCTAAAATTAACAAAAATGAAAAGAACCTGAAACAAGTTAATTTGAAATTTAATTAGGTGGTTGTGTGGTGATAAATAACCAAAGGGGGGAATTGATGGAGCAGGGGAGAAGACAAAAGCTTTTTGTGTACCCCTTGCAAAATTGAAACCCTATAACAATAATATGTATTAATTGTGTGAAGCATGATAACTAATCAACCAAAAGCATACGCCAAATAAAAGTAACTTGCTAACTTGCAAAAATGAATGTACTAATAATGTGAAGATGTCATGCTAATATATTGCCATAATATTTTTTTTAATAAATAAAGGTGTGTATATGTGCTTTTATAAGTATCTGTATTGCAAAAGAAATACATTTGGTAAGTAAACACTGCATACGTGTCACTTTTGGCTAGGTAACCGCTAACAGGGAAAAATTCGAATGGTGAGAGGAAAACAGAAGGGCTAAAATTCTAAATCAAATGTTTTGTTGTGTTTGTTTTCCTATTGGTTCCTGTTGAGGCCCGTGCGGCCTAGTTCAAAAATAACTGTTTATGCGAGACTCCGAGATATATCGCTCTGCGCATGCGTGACTGTGCCAGAGATGCTTCAACGGCCTGTGTTCAGAGTAGAGATGTCTAGGTCAGCGTAGCCTAGGAAACCGGAGCTGTGCCAAAGGATGCTTGAATTCAATCACCTAGGAAACTTGTGTGCTGTAACTTCATTATGTATAAAAGATACAAGGACAGGATGACAGATTGCAAATTGGACACATTTGACTGTGTGAGAATATGTGAAGATGACATAGCAAAATGCAAAACCGGTTTGGACAAAGAGGACATGAGGTGATCTTCACCACCCCTCCGATGGACCAATGAGAAATGAGTATGGATCCTAAAAGTTTAAAATTTTAATTAGATAGTTAGGGAAAAAGGGTATAAAAGAGCCTGTACAAAAGAGGGAAAGTTGTTGGTTTCTGAATTTTATGGCGCACCACGAAATGCTGTCGGACTGAACAATTTTGGTGCGGAAAGACTTTGAATTATTTCTGGACTTTACATTTTGATGGGGCAAAGAATTGAATGCGGAGTCCTGATGGGAGGTAGATATTGGGTAGGCTAGAAAGACAGTCAGCTTGGTAACCTGTTTCGTTTTAATCCCGTCCTCGTCTGTTGCAGATTGGTAATATAATTTCTACATTTCTATTTCTTGAATGTACTTATAAATGTTAAAGTTTTGAATTAAAATGCTGTTTTCTTTCTTGACTAAATCTATATAAATGTTTTTAATAAAAGTATACGAGTTATGTGTTCGCTTAAATAAAAGTCAGGAAAAGGTAGAAAAATAAATGTTAATGGGAAAATTGTAATTAAGCTGGTCTTAATTTCCATCAACTAACTTTTTACTAGCTGGTCCATAGACCAAAACAGAGGGGAGCCTTAATGTTATTTCCTAAAATGCTAGAGAAACTGTTTCTATATGCATATGTATATAATGTATACAATTTAGATTTAGGTTAATAGGGTGCTCTGCTGTCCAGCACTCGTCTTCTGGTTTTTCACTGATCCTAGGAGCAATGTGGTGTGTGGATGTGTGACTCACGGTGCTAAGGGCCCCACCAATTCATAAAATAAGTCAGCTCTTGGGTTAAGTGGGATGAATTGGGAGAGTTGTTTGAGAGCCGCGCTGGATCATTAGTTTGGTGATGCTTTGTATGCTTTTGTTTTTTCAGAGCAAAGAAAGTTAAAAATAATCCTCATCTCCACTCGTACTGTAAAACCAGGATACCTGAGGGATCTGTAATTTTTCCTTTCAGCAATCCCCTGGCTATGTCATGCTGAACAAGCATTGAAAAATCCAATGGATATTTGTATAACCTTCATTTTGTTGTCATACTTTTAGCAGCAAACAGCATAGTCCAATAGTAATATCACTTTACTAAAAGGCATAACTTCCTAGAATGCACCCTCTTTAAATTGATTTTTAAAGACGAGAGCGAGCAGACAAACGGTGAAGAACAAAAATTACTCTAGGAATGCCAGAAAGCCGATGCATTCCACTAACTGGAAGCTGGTGCAAGCAAGTGCTTTTAAAAAAGGTAAGAGGTTTCATCACAAGGTGGTCTACATATCAATTTTAAGAAGTAGACCAGAAGAGAGATCGAATTTAACAATAGCAGAAAGGGTAAGTTTTATTTTTCTCATGAAATAATGCAAAGTTCATGAGTTGCTGGAGATCTAGTGGGAGTGTACTCCGGTACTGCAAGACAAACTCAGGCTAATTAAAAATTCAGGTATGGAAAATAAAGAGGTTTTAACATAATTGAGTTGAAGATTTAATTCAGATTTGATAACCGGGAACTATGCTTTTTTTCTTCTTTTTTAATGAGGCGTGAGAAATTACGTGTGAAGAAATGATTTCTCCTAAAGATGAAACTGTTGAGGTCCGGAAAGGATTGAAAGGAAAAGGTATGTTTTATACACAATCTAGGGTAAAATGTTTGTTAGAAGTAAAACAGAAAACATATAAAAGAAAATAGGTGAACTATCAAATGATGTAATTATGAACTAGCATTTAAGGATTAATACAATTTTATGGAATACATCCGTTTTCGAATATATATTAACCAGCAGTTTCTTTTTATGAAATTGACAATATAAAAATGTAGACTAGCTGTACTGGGTTGCATTCATGCATTTAAAAACAGTCCAAGAGGGCCTTTATCCTGGTGTACGACATAGGAGTAAAATCAATTAACATTGTCAACAAATGTAACCCCCAATAACATTCCTTCTGAACCCCCAATAAAAGTCAGACGAAAAGGGGAGCATGGCCTTCGTGGTCTAAATCATAGGAATTCTTGAGAGGGTCCCGAAAGATCGACAGTCACATAAGTAAAATATACAGAATGTACATTTGGCATGCAAAGAAAGCGTGGTATAAAGTAAGGCTACCTGAGAAGGCGAAAAGGTACTTACTCTGAAGAGTAGAGATAGACAGTGTGTAACATATGCATTGACCTGCCCAGTTTTTGAGAGTGGAGGGAAAAGTGCAGCCCCTGAAAGGGTACCTAGTATTGAGGTAGGACCCGATTACCGCATTTTTTTGGCTCTGATGCCAGCTCACATAATTATCCAACTATTGTTCAAGATGGGAGGCGAAGAGGTCCACCTGCAAGGGACTCAAGAGACAGCTAATTAGGTGAACTTAGGGATCCAGCTTCAATTTGCCTGAGTCCCTCAGAGTTCCTGAGTACCAGTCAGCAAGAGAATTTGGAAGCCCAGGAGAAACTCAGCACGAAGAGTGAGGCATCCTGCTATACAACAATCTGAAAAGTACAGCAGGGTATTCAATTTGCTCCCTTCCAACTTGTTGATGTAGTAAACATCTGAGATGTTGTTTATCCAAAGGAAAATGTGCCAGGACCTCTAAGTTGTCAGCATTAGTGAGTGTCCTCTCTTTTGGGACCGCAAATTTCCCAGCGCAAGCTCTCTTGAAACGTCTGCTCTCTGGCTTTTCCTCAGGACTGGACACTGAGATGTTCTGGAATTTAAGTTTCAGTGAGATCATGCAAAATATCAGGATCTCAAAATCAATCTTGAGTGAAAATTCTAATAATCAATTTCATGAAAAATAGCATGCTTTGAATACTAGATCTTGCTCAGCAACCATAGCAGGGCATAGAAACCACTAAAAACCTAGCTGTAGGAACCTGGAGGACTCTTATCATCGTGGGTCTTCTTTGTCTTCATGGACATCGCCTCTCAGAGAGAGTGGTGCCTAAGCAGAGAACATAAATAATTCAAGACCAGTGGCTTTTCATGCATGACACTCAATAGAAGACATGATTTCAAACTCAGATTCTTTTTTATAGACAGACAGAGACACTACATCACCAAGGACATTACTTGGAAATCAGAAGGCATCGTACGAGGGAATAAGAGACTTCATCTTACTAAGGAACCTTATTTTAAAACCATAGATGTTATAAGAGAAATCAGCATCTGCAATCTTCCTAGGCATATACATAAGATTAAACTGATGGACCTTTGTTGTAATTGAGGTATTGATGTAACCAAGGTAATACGTGGCTCTCTCAGCCCAGCCCCAGACCATTTCAGATGTTAAATATTGTTGGAGACTGGGGTGTTAATCCTAGTATATTCAAGAGGTGGTTGTGACAGTGTTTCATTGCACAGTCTAGACCCAAATGAAAGTCACTTTCATAGCATTAGGGAAAGGAGACCAGGTTTGGGTTGAGTGTGGCATTTAGGTAAGATTTGCCTTTAAAGGTGGGCCTTGTGCAATCAGTTCAAAGGGTGCATCCAGGACCCATGTCTAAGACAGTAATAGGTGATCTGGGATTGTAAGGATGAGCCACCCCGTCCTTTCTTAAGAATCCCCCGGACCCCAATGCAGCACCCGTAGCCCATTCAGGCTTACCTTTCCATCTCCAGACCTACGACCTGTCCCGTGGACCCGTTGTCTATGCAGAAAAGAAAACAAAGGTCAAGGCATACAACGGAGAGGCGTGTTCAAAGAAGGAAGGTGGAGCCAGGAACATAGAAGACCAATCAGCAATGAGCATGGAACTGGAGGGACGTACACTCGGACCTGGGGCAGAAGGTGGAGGAAGGCAAAATACGGAAGACTCCAGAAAGGAAGGAGGAGTCTGGACTCAAGGGTTTAAAGGGGGAGAAGGACAAAGACGCCAGGGTAGAGGAAGAAGACGAAAGTCCAGGTTCAGCAGCTGAAAACTGGAGAACAGCGCAAGAGGATGACGAGGCTCCAGAAGGGTGGAGCGAAGAGTGATGGTTGCCCTGGGAAATCTGAAGTGCCTGCCACAAAGGATTAAGGCAGTAGCTTAAGGGAAGTGATAGAAAGGATTCAAGAAGACTGAAATAAAAGTCCATGTAATTAGTTGGAAAAACAAGAGAATAAAGCGACACTGATTTAATTATACCAATGTGTTTATTTTCTCTTTCCCTTCTTTTTGCACAATATCTTTCCATCTTTCCCCACCCCTTTATTAGAGGGTTAGATGCTATGAAGAATTAACGGGTAAAAACTCAAGAAAAGCATTTTTTATGTACACCTGGGTGTGGTGATGGTCTCTGTCATTATTTAACTTAATAGACAGACCATTTTACTTACCTTGACTTCCTTGTGTTCTTTCCTGGTACCCGAGGACAACGCATCACTGGAGACCGGACCTGGGACCTAAGAAAAGGGCAAGAAGAAAAGAGTTTCATTAAGGAATGAAAATTCCTGACAAACGAAGAACACTTATTTGAACCAAGACATATTTTTCTTTGTGTTTTACTCAAATTCCTCTTGTTACATTGACTTCTCAAAATAAAAACGCAAGATACGGCCTTCCAGATTTATTTTCCACCCATCCCTCACCGGGATACTTTATGAATAAGGGGCCACTCTCTACATTTAGGGGGCCATTCTTAAATTGGGTAAAACAGAGATTCAGCAACAAGGTTTACACTTTGGAATTGTCTCCTTATCCATGCAATTTGATGACTAATTAAATTGAAGAATTCTTGAATATCATTTGTTTTCATAGCAGGGTTTGAATTAATAAATCCCTGCCTATGTAGTCAATGCATCTGTGATTCAGCAGTAGCTTGAAACCGAGTGGATGATTCAGACCTCATCACTTGTTGCACACAGTCTTCCCCCTCCTCCATTTGTGACACAGTGTGTCTGTCTACTTGTCAGCAGGCATTTGTCTTCAGGCAAATAAAGGAACATTCTGACTCCAACATTCTCAGGGCATAACCAAGTTGAAAAAAGGGAGAGAAGGAAATAGGGACATTCTGTGTGTGTGTGTGTGTGTGTGTGTGTGTGTGTGTGTGTGTGTGTGTAAATAACATTATATTATATATGAACTAATGTGCAAATACTACAATCTCCTTCTCCAACTAGGAAGGAAAGGAGGGAAACTATAGTTGCTAATTAGGAGAATGGTAAAGCAATCAATCAAGATTTATTTGTCATGGCTAATCAACCAAATTGGTATCTAGGTGCTTCCAGGCCCCATAGGCTCATTCCAACAGCTAGGTCTCGAGGGTCCTTATAGTTCCTGAAGTCAGATGATGGTTTGGAGTTGAGTGGGGAGGCTGTTCCAGGTCTTTGCTGTGTCATAAGAGAAGGAATCTCCTCCCTGTCTGCTTCAGTATATAGGGAGTATGGGTAAGTGATAGGGAGGTGGAGTGTAGTCTTCTTGACGGTTGGTTGAAGTTTAGCCGGTAGTTTATGTAGGCAGGTTCTTGGTTGTGTGAATCCTTGTGTGCATAGGTCAGCAGCATGAATTGACATCTCTTCTGTAGGGGGAGCCAGTGGAGTTGCCTGAGAAGGGGAGTGATGTAAGTTCTTCGGGGAAGGTCAAGGATGAGTCTGGCTGTGGTGTTCTGTATGGTCTGAAGTCTCTTCAGAAGGTGTGTTGTGATTTCTGCATAGAGAGTGTTGCCATAGTCTAGTCGGCTGGTCATCAGGGCCTGAGTCACAGTGCGTCTCGTGTGCAGGAGTAGCCACTTGATGATCTTATGTAGCATGTGTAGAGTGATGCAGCCTGGGAAATAGCATTGATCTGTGGTTTCATGGTGAGCTTGTTGTCTATGAATATTCTGAGGAATCTGGCATGTTTGGAGGTAGTGGGTGCAAGTCCTAGTCTGATGCCACCAGGAGTCACTGCATGTGTTGCTGCTGTTGCTGAAGATCAGTACTTCAGTCTTGCCTGTGTTCAGCTGCAGGCAGTTGTTCTTCATCCAGCTGGGGAAGCTTGTCATGCATCTGTGGAAGTTGCTTCTGGAGGTGGTGGGACTGTTGATGAGTGAGAGGATGAGTTGGGTGTTGTCTGCGTAGCAAATTATGTTGATACCATGTGATCTAAAGATGTTGGCCAGCAGGGTCAGGTATGCATTGAAGTGTGTGGGGCTCAGGGTTGAGCCCTGAGGGACACCACAGGCAGTATCCTTGGGTTTAGAGGTGAAATGTGTGTCATCTGGGTTCTTCTTGCAATCCATCGGAGCCCGCTCCCTTGGATGCTGATGTGAAGGAGTTTTTTGATCAGCTTCTGGTGGGATACATTGTTGAAGGTTTCTTGAGGTCGAGGATGATCAGTGCTGGTGTTTCTCCTCAGTTAAAGAGGGTTTTGATGTTGTTGGTGGCTGCAATTAGGGTGGCCTTGAAGCTGTTATTGCTTTGAAAGCCGAATTAGGAGGTGTCAAGTAGCTCGTTCTGCCCCAGCTGTGTCATGAGTTGCTTGTTGATGATCTTTCCAGTACTTGTGCTGAGAATGAGAGCAGGGAGATCGGTTTGTAGTTTTTGAGTTCACTGGGGTTGGCGGGCCGTTTTTTGAGTAATGGACGTTTTTGAGACTGGATGATCCAGGGGATTCTGAGATTGAAGGTGGGATGTAGGCATTGATCTATGAGAGCTCCTAAATGGATGGATATGTGATGGCAGAGCTGGTGTCATGGGTGGAGAGGGGGTTCCAGGTGGTCAGGCTGTGGATTGTGATGGTTTTGGTGGTGGTGCATCAGTCAAGGAAGAATGTAGGTGTGGGAAGGGGTTTGAAGTTTGTGTATATGGTTGTGATCTTGTCATGGAAGAAGCCGGCGTGGTTGCCCCACAACTTCAGTGAGGCTATGATCTTTTCGCTGGCAGCTGGGTTTGAGAATTCTTTAATGGTCTTGGAAAGTTTCTTGGCAATGCTGGCACTAGTTCTGATGAATGCAGCAAGGGCTGACTTCTTTTTTGCCCTCAGCAGGTGTTGGAAGAGTTTACAGGGGGTGTTTAAGATTACCCTGTCAGAGGTGCCCTTGCTGGTGCACTATCTCCTCTCCATCTGTTTGCTGTTTCGGCTTGCTGTTTTGAGTTCTTGGATGTACCAGTTGTCCTTTTTGAAGGATTTTCTGTGGATGTTGCTCTTGATGGGGGCAATGCTTTTGTTGCAATTGGTGATCCAGGCATTGAAGTTCCTGGGGGTGGGGGGCTGGAGGCGTTGAGGGTTTCCGTCCAGCTGGTCTCTTAAAAAAAATGTCCACATCTTGGAGGTGTCAACGTGGAGGCGTAAGAAGCAAAGTGGAAGATAGAGCGATTGGTTCAAGTGAGTTCTGTGATTTGCCTGTATTTGACACAGTTGCTGGAGGTACAGATGGGGTCCAGCATATGTCCTCTGGTATGTCTGGGATCATGGATGATCTGGGTCAATACGAGGGTGCTCATAATATAGAGGAGGTGTGCAGTGTGTTTGTTGTTGGTGTCATCAATGTGGAAATTAAGGTCACTAAGGAAGATGTAGCGCTTGGAGTTTAAGGCTAGAGGTGCAACGAAGTCTGTGATAGTGTTGCAGAAGCTGGAGCATGGGCCCGGGGTCACAACGGGAGAGTACCTCTGATGGTCGACTTGTCTACATGTGGAGCTCGAAGTTGTGATGTTCCATTGGGTTGGTGGTGATGTCAGTGGTGGTGGTGATGCACTGTATGGTATCTGTGGGTGATGGCTATTCCTCCACCAGGCTGGCTGGTGTGGTTGTGGTGAGTGATTTTATGTCTGTCAGGGACTGCTGTGGCAATGCCAGGGGTGTATGTTGGGTTGAGCGAGGTCTCTGTGAGGAAGACGATATTGGGTGCAAGGGTGGAGATAAGGTCCCAAAATTTGGTGGAATGCTTGCACATCGATAATATCTTGAGGGGTATGGAGTCGGTGTTTTGCTTTAGATGTTGTGTGACGAGAGGTTGGCTTGGTGCTTTGTGGTGTGATGGTCGTCATGCTGGTGCAGGAGAAGGTGCATCCGGCACAGGTGAACATTCCTACCATGGAGAGCACTGTGGCATGAAAGCAGCGTTTGCTAGTTTGTCAGGTGATTCAGAGCATGGAGGGCAGTGTTGTAGTATCTGCAGGTAGGCTGGGGACCACGGGTACTGGAGCTGGGCATGGTCTAGGTGCAGACAGGCACAGACTGGCTTGCTTTTGGTGTGCCTTCAGTATGCCAGCGGCACCTCTGTTGTGCATGTGGCTGTGCAGTGGCCTCCATTAAGTAGGTCCTGGGTGGGGAAAGGGGCTTTTGGAGGTGATGGGTGGGGTTATGCTGGAGGCAGGGAAATCGCACCTGGCTGGAGCCGGTGGCCAATGGGGGCAGCAAAGGGTAAATGAAAGGGGAAACAAGGAGCAAAAGCTGAGAAAATTGGGGAAAAGAACGAGAGAGGCACTAAGGGAAACCTGGGATAATAAAAGCAAAATGCCAAAGAAAAAGGGGGAAAACAGCGAGAGATGCACTAAGAGAAACAAGGAGCAACAGCAAAGAAAATGGTGGAGAAAAGGAGAGACGCACTCAGGAAAGAAACCAGGTAACCAAACCGAGGCAGCAGTTACGCAGAAGCGCGGACAGAGCTGGGCCTGGGACCTGCTTAATGGGGTCATGATGCAGCCTTAATTAAGTAAGTCCTGGGAAGAGGGAGCATTGCAGAGAGGCTAGGCAGGAGGTGGGAAACAGTGGCAGGAGAAAAGAATAGGGGAAACAGGAGCTAAAGCAAAGAAAAACTGCGGAAAGAAGAAGAGAGGAGCACTGAGAGAAACTGTAAAACAAGGAGCAAAAGAAAAAAGAAAAATGTGGCAAACAGTGAGACGGTCTAAGAGAAACTGAGGAAATGAGGGGCGAAAGGCAAGGAAAAATGGAGGGAAAGTGAGAGAGGCACTAAGAGAAACAAGGAGCAGAAGCAAAGAAAATGATGGTGACAAGGAGAGTGGTACAGGAAAGAAACCAGGGTACCAAGCAGAAGCAGCAGTGATGCAGCAGCACAGGGAGAGCTGGGCTTGGGGCCTGGTAAATAGACAGAGTCAGGTATGAGGGAAAATAGAAAAAGTATCTAAGATGTGTGAAGTACTCCAACAATTATGTATAAGATGTGTTTAAAAGGTAAGGAAAAAGGAAAGGCATTCCACTGCATTACAAAATCATGGTGCCAGTGTGGATACTGGATTTATTTTCTGGGCCTGCTCTATGCTGCCATGGATTCATCTTTAGGCTATGCATCCTCTTCATCTGTTGCAGGGAGACTATTCTAGTGCATGCTGCAAATCTTGACATGCCTCATTATTGTCTATTGTCCAACAGTGTCCCATTTCTCAAACCTTTAACTACCTTGTGTTTATCAGAGTTCCTGCATCCCTTGCTGGTTTGTAGTTCCAGTTTTAGAACTTGTACAACATTCCCTACCTCCACCTGACACTCTTGGCACCATAGAGCATGTCATGCTTTTTGTATCTCCTTTGATGTTCACTAACCCTTATCATGAATTTTTACAGTTATCTTAAGCCTTTGTGTTGTTTTGAAGCCACAATGGGGATCCTTTTGGTTTGGCTTGAGCACCGAATGCCTGATCACGGCGCTCTGTTTTAAAATACTGATGTTTAAATTTTAATTTCTGCATGATTACTATTCTATCTTGACTTCCTCTGCTAATTTTAACTCTGTAGCCATCACTGTGGTTTTGATATTGTATTTGTGCGCACCACCCCACGCTTACTTCACTGACCTGATTCTTTCTGCCAGCGCCCCGGTCCACCACAGGTTTTCCCATTTGTGGGGAGGGCGCCGGCATAGATCTGGTGTCCCTGACCTGATTGGACACTGACGGTCATGCGGGGCTACACCCTCAGGCCACACCTTATTTAGGCTTGCTGCCTGCAATAGAGTCTGTTTGGCTTGAGCACCGAATGCCTGATCACGGCACTCTGTTTTAAAATACTGATGTTTAAATTTTAATTTCTGCATGATTACTATGTTATCTTGACTTCCTTTGCTTATTTTAACTCTGTAGCCATAACTGTGGTTTTGATGTAGTATTTGTGCGCACCATCCCGCGCTTACTTCACTGACCTGCTTCTTTATGCCAGCGCCCCGGTCCACCACGGGTTTTCCCGTTTGCTGTGGAGGGCGCCGGCATAGATCTGGTGTCCCTGACCTGATTGGACACTGACGGTCACGCGGGGCTACACCCTCAGGCCACACCTTATTTAGGCTCGATACCTCCCTCTGCGTGCAGCGGTCGCGGGCCGAAGTCACGCCAAAGTTAAGCCCGTCTGCGCCCGTCCGCGCTCAGTTCGCGCCTGGGGCCAGGCGGGCTGTTCCACGCTTCAACTTAGCGGTAGGGAATTTCCTGTAGTCTTATAATACCTTGCTCTCTTTAAGACCACCTTCTAAATCCTGCCAACACACCTTCTCCCCTGATGAATTATCTTCTGTCCTCTGCTGTAGCTGTCATTCTGGGAATACTAGTATGATGCATCCTGGAAAGCGGCGGGTGGCTACTGAGGCGCTCAAGGATTGTACCTTGGAAACAGAAGGTTTCCTCATCAATGCCAGATCTCTGTCTAAAAATAACATTGCTTATAATGACTTTGTTTCATTTAGGAAACCCTCTTGGGTCTTTATCACTGAAACGTGGGCCTCTGACTCTTCAGGCCCCGACCTGGTTGTGGCCAATCCCTCTGGTTACATTTTGACCAGGATGGACAGGACTGGGCGAAGAGGTGGTGGTTTAGGAATCTTACATAAGGCCTCTTCCATATGCCATTCTGATTTTCTCACTACTGCCTCGGACACCTTTGAGGCCCTATATTTTTCTATTAACTCCACCTCCACGGTCTCTCTTTCAGGCATTTTATGCTATAGACCACCGGGTCCTAGAGCCTCTTTCACCCAGGATCTGATGACACTTCTTGAACCCTTCCTTGATAGGCCCAATTTTACTCTTCTAGGAGATTTTAACTTTCATTTAGAGAATACCAGTTCCAAAGACACCTCCTGCCTCGTAGAGTCTCTGGCTGCATGCAGCCTGGTCCAGCTGGTGGGGAGTTCCACTCATTTAGCAGGCTACACGCTTGACGGCATTTTCACAAATGATATTAGAATTAAGACAGAAACCCCGATCTCTCTGGCCTGGTCAGATCATTTTGCAGTGCCCTTCAAGTTCAACATCCCTCACTCCCTTATTTCTGCCCCAGATACCAAGACCTTGGAACTTAGACGAAATTTTAAGCAGATTAGTAACGAAAGCCTGGCTCCTTTTTTGAATGAACTTAGAATTCACTTTAAGAAGGATATAAATCTCGCAGCAACGGACCTGTCCAGTGCTATTTCCAGTGCTGTTGAGATCCTGGCACCCGCTAAGCCTCATTACTGCGCCCGAAAGAGTCCTTCCATGCCTTGGTTCTCAGATCGGCTTAGATGGTTGAGGCAGGGCTGTAGAAAGCAGGAAAGATATTGGCACGCCCATCCAGAGCCCTTCGGGCAGACACAACATAAATGTCTTTTAAAAGCATACAAACTAGCGATTATCGAGGAAAAGAAGGTCTATTATGCCAATTTAACGGCATCTTTAAAATCGCCTAGGGATCTTTTTAAGATCATCGACTCCCTCTCTGTTCCCAAGATCATGGACTCCATAGTGGAATCCCAGGATCTCTGCAATAACATCTCAACCTTCTTCCACACTAAAATCGTTGATATTCATAAATCTCTTGAGCTTCTGAATGCTGAGCTGGATGTCAACGTCCCTCCGCCTTTCGTGCATGAAACTGCCCCTTTTTTTGCAAAACCCGTGCCTATTCTTCTTGATTTTCCTCTGCTTACCCTAGATTGGTTTTACCACCTCCTGGACAGCACTAAATCAGCGTCTCCTCTGGACCCCTCTCCTTTAAAAATCCTGAAGACCTGAAGGGAGGTGATTGTCCCTCCTCTCCTTGAGGTAATGAATATGGCAATTTCTGAGGGAACCTTTCCCCTTACATGGAAATGGGCAGTTGTCAAACCGCTTTTGAAGAAGGCTTCTCTGGAACCTGGGGTTCTGAAAAACTTTCGCCCAATCTCCGTGCTGCCAGCCCCCGCTAAAATCCTGGAGGCTCATCTAAACAACCATCTTACAACCTTTATGGAGGACTTTAACCTTCTGGATAGCTCACAACATGGCTTTCGAAGCGTTCAGAAGCACGGAATCCGCCCTTACTGTTGTGATTAATAATATCCGATCTGAGGTCGATAGAGGACATACCACTCTTCTAGTCCTTCTCGACCTCACGGCAGCCTTCGACACCCTCTCCCCCTCGGTCTTGGTTTCCAGGCTGGGGGAGATAGGGATCAGAGGTTCGGCTCTTAGCCTCTTGGCCTCCTTCCTTCACCAAAGGGAACAAAGAGTCAAGCTGGGCGAGTTCCTCTCTCCTTCCAAGGCCGTGCAGTGTGGGGTCCCCCAGGGTTCTTCTTTAAGTCCCTTACTGTTCAACATCTATGTGACCCCCCTGGCTAGGGTTGTGAGATCCTTTGGGTTTGAGGTGCTGTCATACTCTGACGACACCTAAATTCTGGTCTCCCTCACCCAGTCGGTTGCGGACTCTGCCTCTAAGTTTAGATCTTGCATGGAAGCGGTTTCGCAGTGGATGATCCGAAACACTTTAAAGCTCAATGAAGAAAAAACGGAGGTCCTGATCTTTGGGGGCAGTCAGGACATCTGGTCCAGTGACTGGTGGCCGCCCTCTCTTGGGGACTGCCCTATTCCCTCTCACTCGGCCAGAAATCTGGGGGTCCTGATTGATACTTCACTTTCCTTCGACCTTCAAGTCAGTAGGACTGTTTCAACCTGCTGTGGTGTCATCAGGATCCTCAGAAAGATCGCGGCCTACCTTTCCCCAGCCGCCCGGAAGCAAGCTACAGTGGCTCTGGTCTCTTCGAGGCTGGACTACTGTAACGCCTTGTATGGGGGCATGAATAAGAGTTCGGTTCACCGTCTCCAGGTGGTACAGAACGCCACGGCTAGGATGGCGTTGGATCTTCCTTCGTGCTCCTCAACTTCACTGGCTCGGAAAAACCTTCACTGGCTCCCGGTCCAGTCCAGGATATCTTTCAAGCTGCTCTGCCTTGCTCATGGGGCCCTTTATGGCCCGGGAGCTGAAGGTATTAGATCTCTTCTTCAACCCTACAGTCCCATCAGAGTCCTTCGCTCCTCTTCTAAAAATCTCTTTATGGTCCCGAGATTTGCAAAGGCAAGATGGGGGGGGGGTGGGTAGAGCCTTTTCCACGCTGGCGCCTAAGCTCTGGAATTCCTTTCCTCCAGAGTTGGCCGGTCAATCCTCGCCAGGTCTCTTTCGCAAACAATTAAAAACCTGGCTCTTTTTGAAGGCTTATCCGTAGATTTTGGATTCGGTGCTGTAGGGTTATATGCCTTTCTTTTCCATCTTTTGCCATTGATGTGGCAGGCGCCTTGATGCCCGTGGGCTAAGTTGCGCCTTATTAGACCCCCATTCATTCATTTATTCATTCATTCATTCATTCATTCATTCATTCATCATTTGACACCTGGTTCTCTGCTTTTAAGAAAAATAAAAGAGACACCCAGCTCACGGAATGTGGCGTGGTGTGATATTCCCACATCATATTCATAAGAGCTTGTAAACTCAGCATTCCATTCAAACTTGCTATCTAGAAACACTCCCTTACTCTATGGATTGCTATAATGACCAACTTATTGTCTTTGGGGCTTTAAAAGGAAAAGATTTTTGCTGTGTGATTTTTATTTCATGTAAAAAAAAGGTTTCCATTTCCTGTGAGGTCAATTGGACACCAGGATTAGTGTTAGTTTAGACCATTGTTTGTCAGGAACTTCAACAGCAGATAGTAGTGTTTCTTGTATCTTCTTGACTTTGTCAGTGCTAGCCCAGCTAATATAGTCCCTAACTGTGTGATGAACCTTATTGTGTAATCCAGGCCACAAGTGCGGTTATCATACCCTATTCTTAGTTAGACTTCTACCTAGGTGGCCCTCATGGATCAAATCTACAATGTTAGATCTCAGTGACGTATGTGGAATCAGCTTCTCCTTCCTACATAGTTTATCTCTATGCACATTGAGCTCATTCTGTTCTTCCCAGAATTATTTGACAACATGAACGTATAAGTATTTCCTGGAGCAACCTTCTACCACCAATGTTTGGACGTCTTTTAGTGTTTGATCTTCAGACTTTTCCTTCATCCATTCATCCTTGTCAATACCACTGTGCTGATATTGATTACCTCCTGCTCATCAATGCACCGATCACCCTCAATAAAATCACAGAGTGGGAGATGGGACAGACATTCAGCAACTAAAGCAAGGTAAGAACTCCATAACATAACTGTATCCTTCTAGAATCCATATCCACCCAGCTATCCTGGGTGTGGTGCGATCTGACCCATTGGTGGTAAGGGCAGGTGTGAGGTGATTATGGTCAGTTCAAAGAGTAAATTAGATACCTCCAAAAAACAATATGAAGTATTTCACTGCCCAGAAACAAGCAAGAGTTTCCCTTTCTACCATCAAGTGGTTGTCTTCAGCCCCTTTTGTGCACTCGAAGCAAATGCAACAGTACATTCTGTGCTGTTGACTATTTGGGTAAGTGTCACCCTCAAGCCTCTACTGCTGGTATCAATGGGAGGGATGGTTTTCTCACTGATATCAAAATAGCCTAGCATTGAGTCATTGGCAAATTTCCTTGATCAGGCCAAATATCTTTTGGGATACTTCTCTCCAAAAATAAGTGCTTAAGATAACTTCAAGTGAATTTCTAATTTAGCAAAGATCTTCACACACAGTGTGCATTATTTGGTTAGTTCCAGGAATGATTTAAGTTATTTCTTGACTAAAGATGGTTGATCTGCTATAACTGCCTTGATTAAATCATGAATGAGCTTTATACATTCTTGAGAGATGGTGTGTCCCAAGTAGCTGTCCCCCACTACTACCTCGCACATATATTTTATAAAGGTAAGCCAAGCCATCTTTAACAGTATTGGTACCTTTCTCAGATTCTCATTATACTCTGAAACATTAACACCAAACACAAGAATATAATCTTGAAAAAGATTACTTTGTGAAGATCCTTAAGTAGGTGTTGCATACTACGCTAGAATGTTACTGTCTCAGAAGCAAGCTGAAAGGTATGCAACAGAACCTGTAAATACACAGTGGCATAACAAAAGAGGGGAGGTCTCTAGAATCTGGTTGGAGATCCACCTGATTGAATGAGGAATACCAATAGAGAACACTAAAATAGCTGGCCTTACCTACTAAACTGAGCAATTCATTGATTTTAGTCAAGAGAGTCAATTTGGTCAGCCAGGTCACTTCATAGAGCCACCATTATCAATGCAAAAATAGATTTGGAGTTGGTAAAATGGACCTCAATGCTGTATGGCATCAAAAGCTAAGATCTTCACACCTTTTAGTGAAGGGTTGCGGGTGGCGGCCAGGGAATCCATGCTCCACTTGACAATAGCATTACTGGAGATGCTTGGGTCAAATACTTCTTCCAGTCCTGATGCCCACAGACTATTTAATTGAACCAGTATCACAGAAGGCACCTTATAATATTAGCCAAGATATTAATATAGCCCTGGATCTGATTACTCCTAATAAAGCACATGCATTAGATAAAGTGCCTGGTGGCCTATTCAAGATGTTTAAGGATATATGGTGACTTTATTTTACTTTGTTCTTTAATGCTCTACTAGCTGGTGCTTCCTTGCCTCCTTCTTGGGGGGAGGTGGAGAATATCCCAATCTTCAAGAAGGATTGTTGGTCTTTACCTCACAATTTCAGGCCAATTAGCCTTTTCCATAGTGCTCAGAAATTGTTTGGTCACATAATACTGAACAGGTTGAGTGAATGGATGAATCAGATATTCTGACACCATTGCAAGCTTGTTTTAGAGATGGTGTAGGAATGATCAAGCAATTTTTTTGCGTGCAGATGTTGTATTTAAAGTACGCCTCTCTGAGAAGAGGCAGACTTTATTTAATCTTTGTGGACCTGTGATCCACTTTTGACCACATTCCTAAAGAGTCCTTATGGAGGGTGTTGCTGGAGATGGGGGTCCCGTCTACCTTTTAAAAGTCACTGTTAGACTTCACACTCAGACTTTTGCGCAGGGCAGGTGTGGGACCCAGGGTGAGCTCACAATCCCAATCCTCGTAATTCGTGGAGTGAGGCAAGGGTGTGTGTTGGCCCCAACTCTTTTTCTCCTGTATATTAATGAACTAGTGTCTCAACTGGAGAATTGTGAGGGTGATATTCCATGTTGGGCTAGGGTTAAGATGCCTACCCTCCTATTCGTGGATGATGCCCTGCTGCTATCCAAATCTCCAATGGGTATACAAATGCTTTTGGACTGCTTCAGGGCTTTCGGTGAACCGCTGGGTTGGAAATCAACCTCACAAAATACTAAATATATGGTGTTTACTCCTTGCTCAACATCTCGTCCAAGTCTAAATCTTAATGGTGAAAGTCTGGTGCCTGTACCTGGGGTTCACACTTTAAGAACAATTTAATTGGGCAACCCAAGTCTAGAGACATGGGCTTAAGCTTGAGCAATATTCGGGGTGGTATTTTGAGGGCACAGGGTAACTCTTTTATTCATCCCATCTCCCCAGCGCTCAAGATGTATATGTTTCAGACTGTGAGGCTCCCCTGTGAGGTGAAGATTTGTGGATCCTTTGAACTATTGGAAAATCATTGTGTGAGGCGTCTGTGTAATCTTTCAGCTAGCTATACCCATTGTGGGTAGATTACAGCTTAAAAGAAATTAAGGATGTAGTTGGCCTGTAACCATTGTTGTATTAGCAAAGATATTTGACAGTCCCAGAGCTCACATCTTTTTGTAGAGCCTTGGAAGAGGTACTGAGGCAGGTTGGGACAATAAGATCCCGTGGTTGAGGATGGTCAAAGATCGACTAAGGCAGAGCGGCTTAGAGAATCTTTGGTCTTTACCAGCAGATATCATATCAGTCCCTCAGCAGGAGCTAAAAGATGCTTTATGGCTGCATACTGGTGGTCAAATCTTAAGATCTTGCAATCTACACAGATAACTTGTAACCGTAAATGGCGGCCTGATGCGGGGGGGAAAGGCTCGGCTGAGCCCCGGAACGAAAAGAGTGGTCGGTGGAGGTCATGGTCCTGATGTAAAAGGCTAGTGCATTACCCCGCAGACTGCCGGCAAGCATTGGTAAGGCCTGATGGAATCTCTCACTCAGTGCGGAGCCCACTGGAGGTTGCCCCTGATCTGAACCACTCCCTGGCATGACCACTTCATTGTGCATACTATGCTGCGTTGCCTGCGGAGGTTACGTCTACCCATAACCTGACCAAGCTGGTTTTAGACTGAGGACGGCAATCACAACCAGGCTGCCTACGAGTCTTGATTACTTGGGCTGTGCCTTTTTTCTTTAATTTTCGTACGTATATGCCTGACTGTCCCTAAAGGGCGGCTGATTGTGATTCCCAGAATGTGCCCCCGTACACGGAAAGCCTGTCTCTTCAGTTAAAGCTTAAGATCACTGCGATCTGTTCTTTGATAAGCTAAATTGGATCTGATTTTTACCTCTAACCACTGATCTCAGCCAATGTATACCTGCCTGACCCTAACATGGCGCCCGATCTTGATTCCTAGAATTGCGGCTAATCAAGAATATAACAACGCTTCCACTGAAGTCTCTTCCTGCTATATAGTGCTGGTGGCTGTCCTTTTCTTTGCCTGAATGACTGCCTGTTGAGAAATCCATGGCTCCATCAAATCTTCACTACGATCACTCACCTGTCTCTGGGCTAAAGACTTTTTGGTCTCCTCCCGATCCTCTCTCCTATACGGCGGAATCCAAACCTTATCCAAACACTTATCCAGCAGCATGTTGCATGACCGTAAGATGGCATCTACTTTCTGTTGCAGTGGTATTTACTCCCCTCAAGCTGACCTAGCATCACCGTACAGAAGAATCCCTCACCATTGCTCTGCCCCCATTAAGGAAAGCCCACATAATGTTACCATCATTGAGTGTGAGGAAATCCAAAATTTCCATTCTCAGGGGTCTTACTAATATCAATAAAGAACTTGGCACAGAAGCTGAAATATGAAAAGACATCTTTATTAAACTTAATTAAGTGACGCTACGTCACCCAACTGCCTTAGCAATTGAATGAGGCAGTCTGAGGAATACAGCGAACAGAGGCTTTTTTATATGTTTTAGGGTTAAATGACTCAGCACAAAAGTAAGGGGCAGTCCTAGCTTATGCAAGCATGCAAAAAACCCAACATACCTTCCCACACAATCTGGACAAACCCAGATCGTAAACAGGTCATAAAAAGGAACAGAAACAGATGAGAGGTAGGATAAGGGGTGTGTATGTGCATACCAAAATGTATAATCTCCTGTGCTCTGATCATTATTCTTGATCAGCTACTGGGCAAGGAACTGGTCTAGCAAGGTCAGCTTCAGGCAACAGGGTCAGTTCACTCAGGTCATTCAAAAGTCAGCTAAAGTCATCAGCCTATGTGAGGGCAACCACAAAATGGCTGCTATGCACAAAATGGAACCCATGGTTCAGAACGAAATCTTCAAATACACAGTGAATCCATTGGTGTAACATGATGAAAACACTCATACTTGCTGAACTCACTGTTTAACTTCGCTGTTACCAAATTCGTAACAGAACCACGACCTTTATGACCCAGGTTCAGAATTCACGAAACGTCAGACCCTCCTTTTGCCCTTACATAGGCAATAACCTAAACTCATGTCAATCTGAATCCAGGTCTATATTCATCAGATCATCAAGATGTTGCTGAAGCATAATCCTATTACTTAGCAACTCTCTCGGGACACGTCTCCTTACACATGTAGTAGCACAAAGGCCACATATGGCAGGACAAAATAGTGAATACCTCTATCTGTAGTAGGTGGCATAAGATCACACACCCAACAATTAGTGATGTTCACTACTAACTGGTGTTGATGCAAAAGCTGTACAAAAGAATTGCTTACAAATTCTGATCTTCTAACCTGCTCATGTCCAGGAAAAGGGTGAAAAGGGTGCAAAGAAGCAGTAGTAGGAAAAGACATAGGTTGGGAAGTGGGTGCAGAAGTCAATTGAGTAGAGAAAAACAATCCCACCCATAAATGACAACGTCATGTTTAAAAAGACACTAGAACACACGTTATTAAGAACATATAGACAACTGGAGAAAGTAGTGACCACTATTACAAATGAAATAATAATTTTTCACACCCCTAAGCAAAAAGCAAATCCTAAAATTGTTTAGTAACATTTTTAGGGCTCCTATGCATTTCAGTAATTTTTGTTTGTTCAGGTGAAACAGTGGTGATCCTCATCAATGCTCTGAGGTGAAAAGGGGGTACTCTTCCACAGAAAATAGACTTTATTCTGCTTTTACTAAACAGAATAGTACTTTAAAACAATGCCAGCAAAACAATCAGTCTCCTAACACCTAGTCTATACAATCACACGGAAACCTCTTGTGAAACCAACTATGCCCAGAGTCCGTTCAAAAAGCATCTCTGGCAGGCTTCTATTGTCCATCAAATCTTCTTTTGTTGTTTTCTTCCGCATGGGGCTCTCCATTCAAGCCTTTCATGATCCGTTGGAGTGCCCTCCTGGCAAACACTCATAGCTCATTCAAAAGTCTCAATGTCTCAAGGCAGTGCACCAGTATCTCTCCTTTGCGGCAGGCACTACAGGTAGTGTGCTCTCCATTGATCAAGGGCACAGGTCATCTCGTGCAGACCCGGGACCATTCTCAGGCTCCAACACTCATCATTCAGTGTCAGAGGACGCTCAGGCTGCTCTTTCATGGGCACCAGAATGTAGTGCCTTTTGTCAATCTTGGATCCGCCGGTGCACTGCACTTCCATTGGAGCAAAGGAAAAAGGGGGGTGTGTGGCCAAAAACTCAGGCCAAGGGGCTCAAGGGACTGTACACTGTCAGGGGTTAACCAGCACATGACAGGCGCTCTTTTGCACTGAAATTCTGGTTCTGTGGCAAAACCAGCTCCTCCTTCTTTTCTGATGTTGAACGCCTTCTGATGAAGCAAGTGCGATGCTTCAAACAGTTCATTGTATAATAAGGGGACTGCATACAGGTGGCCTGCGATCTTCAAAGGAGTGGCCACACGCCATGGGACAATTTTGGTCTAGAATACACTGTCATTCTCAAAAAGCAATACAAATATAAAGGCAGTAGGCAAAAACAGTGCCTCTAGGCTTTTCAATTGGGTTTCCGTGTGAGAGCATATCCTCCATCATCTAAGGGGAGATAACTACACGAGAATTCTATCTAAATGGATCTCTTTACACATAGTGGCATCGTCTAATGGGGCAAACACATTTTTTTCTCAATGATTACATATAGGTGTTCCTAAATTCCTTATTTATAACACCTCAAAAGAGAAATCGCATAATACAAGCAGCAGAAAAAAAGGAACTAAAAAACAATTTAGAATAGGCATTGAATTTGTCATATTCCAAAAAAAAAGTAAGGTCTCTCGTATTGAGGTGGAAAACTTATCTTACTATAATATTGAGTCAGTTAACCAGTCCGTCACTACCCTGACAGTTAGACTGGGAAACATCAAAGTAGGCCTAAAGAAAATTCTTTTTAAAAAAACAGTCTGGTCATACAAAAAGGAATTATACATAATATGGGGTTCTCTGGTATATTACTGCAATCTAGAAGTGTGAACCTGAACAATACATCAATAATAATAAAAAAGCTGACTAGTGAAAGAAATATGGAAAAGAGAAATGGGACTAGGTCACAGCTAAAATCCCCAATAACTAGGCATGATACGACATTGGTGAGGGGAGTAGTGACAAAAGAAAAATATATAGGAAGAACAAGAAATTACTTGGGTGATAGTCAAGCACGTGTCACAATACCAAGAGTGTGAGTGATGCACAAAAAAATCACAATAGTTTAAAAATGTAACTCTACCGCTGGCCGCTACACCATATACGGTAACCTCAGCTAATGTTCCAGTTTCTTCTTCAGGGAAAAAATGAAACCTGGTTTCCTTTATGGTACAAAGCCATACACTACTTAGGAAGCAGAACAAAACTGAGTAATGTAATATAGAAATAAGGTCACCATGTACAAGAGTCAAAGATCTATAATTTTATCCTTACGTCCAATCAGGATACATAATTTTAGGGCTGCCTGTTCCTTTAAGGGAAGAGGGAGCAAGTGACACATTTTGATCCTGTATATCTCTTTTATTTTTTTTAATACTATCTATAGCCAAATTTGACATACACTGGTGAAGTGTTGTCTGTGTCGTGTTCACAAAAATGAAAATATCATATTTGTGAAATTTAGCAAATCCACCCAACTGTAGTGTAGCGATACACATCGTCATGTATATCCCTTCACAACACAGGTAAACTTGTAATTATATCAAAAGCAGCAACATAAAACAAAAACATGCATAACACACATGTCAAGCCATCAGATATACTTGCTGTATATCAAGCATCAAGCACAAAAAGCATAGACAAAACAATAACATATGTAAATGAGAGGTGACGCGCAATACCATGTCCCAAAACCCAATATTCGGGCCATTCGGGCCTTCTTAATTTGTCAGGTTTAAAATCCTCACCCTCCTTTTTGACAGCAGATCAACAGGTAGTGGAGATTTGGCTGTCAAATGCAACTTACTGTGTGTCACTTCTGACACACAGGACCAGCAGGAACAATTCATAAAAGGATAAAATGCAAGAATATGTAAAATGCACAAACTTTTCTTTTCAAAGAAATTATTCAAACACACATCTCTTTTCAACCAACCAAACTCACGTGTCTTGTCAGTCTTAAAATCACCCAGAACAATCCATGAACGATCTGTAGGCAGAAGCGAGAAAAACAAATAAAAATACACAACACACAAAAGAGAGACATTTCTCATAACCAAAGAATATCAATTATAACTTTTAATCAGAAGACAAAACATGATACACATTAACAAACACAAAAATAAATTTCCATTACTTAACTGTTACCATCTTGTCAGTCAGCTTGCTCACTTATTCATGTAGCCTTTAAAATTTTAATCCTTTTCTGTCAAATAAAGCAACTAGCAGACATTATTTCTTAGAGCAGAAATACAAATGTCATGATGTTGGGACTTTCAAAGAAACCTTTTTTTATATTGTCCCTTTGGAATTAATTTCTTTAATTTTATTGATGTTCTTGTGGAGAAACCAGAAATCCCACCTTTCAGAGGCCTGTTTAGCAAGGTCATTCTGCATTCCACAGAGACAAGGCTCGAATTTAAAAGGTCACAAATGTCAACATGACAGCCTCTTCCATTGCTTACAGGAAAACTAAAGGTAGCATCTTAGCGCAACTTGAGCAGCCTGTTCTCCTAGCCCACAGTGTCTGCTCATTCTGAGGCTGACTAAGACAGAAGGCCTACTACATTTACTGTGAATGATTCACAGAACCTAATAACACACATACCAGTTTTTAGAACAAATGCTTGTTGCAATGGTACTCATTTCAGCAACCTTAATTGGATCTCACTGGGCCATTTAAAAGTAAACCCAAATGGGGACAACCTGCGAATTTGAATTATACCTAAATGTATGCATTTACTGAGGCCTAATGCACTTTAAAGCTATTTTAAATGGCAAAAATACTGTTTTAAATGGTCTATTTTACCTAAATTCGACTTTAATATTAGGGGCACTTAAAAATAAATATCCTATACTTGTTATACATATTAATCATCCTCAGAATGTTCTTTACAAATTACAGAGATTTTTAATCAGACATATCCCATGTAAATCTTTAGAAAAATGAGTTTTTTACGCCTGCGCTAAGTAAAAGTTCCATATTGCTAATGTCCTCATTATGCAGTGTAACACAACTTAAATTAAATTATAATGCTAGGAGGTCACAGTATGAGCATTAAGCTTCATGAATAGTGAAAAACGAATTTTGTAGCACTTATTTTTAATAATTATTTTTCAAAATGTATTAATTATTTTTAATAAACCCAATCATTTTTTATAATTCCACATAGAAAAGTGAGCTGCATCCCCTGCCTATCATTTTAGACGCATTCATTTATAAGCCTAAGCACAGAAACCTAACTTATAACATGACAAAATGTTTGCGCACTTTAAAAGGACAATTTGTAATTAACAACAGACCCAAGAATATGCTTACAAAATTTTGCTTAATAGACTGAAAACATAAAAAAAAAACACAAACACACATTTGAGCTCATTTCAGACATCAACAGAAAGGGGTCAAATACTCCGGACACACAATACGGCGCGCCATGCATTTTCGTGAATAGCGCCATCGCTATTCACTGACAGAAGCTGCACTAATGGGAAAACCACATAGACATTTAAACACACATTTGACCCACAAATCAATACTCAGGACAGAAATAAAGAACAGCTCACAGACTGTACTTGAACCAAACCATTTGCAAATACTAGTTGTAAGTCATATTTACAAGAAACGCTTCTCAATAGTGTTCCAAAAGACTGCATAAACAGCCCAACAGACTGATGTATGTCCAAGAAGTAGTGAATGCGCTCAATTCACTAGCTTTGGCTAGCAGAACACCAAACAAAATCGTTCTGCATATCTTCATTCATAAAACTGCGCAGAACAAAGGATCCTTGTTTTTGTATTATGTCATATTTTAATTCCCTGGGGATACAAAATCACCAAGGAAGAAATATGTTTTTAAATCTAACCTATTTAGATATTTCCCGCTAGGGGGGGCAGCTAATTTACTTCACATCACACTATGGTACCTTCCAAAAAAAAAAAAAAACATTTTTCCATGTGAGCTTACAAACAGGCATGCCAAAAATACTGCTGAAAACGCAAGTATTAGAATCAAAGTGGTGCTTAAGGTACTTTTCGTACGTGCACCGTTCAACTAAACCAAATGGAGAAATATCTCCTCATTACCTGCCTACACAAATTGCACTTCGCATATCCAAACCTATACAAACAAAAAGTTGGCCAACACAAATTCCAAAGTTCCAAAGCTACATTTCCAAATTTGCTAAGATCAGGCATCTTATAGCTCAATTATCTAGCTTCAAACTTCAAGGGGTTATCTCTACCAATACACTCGCAAATATACGAGACCCTTGGCTATGGTAATTGCAATGACCAAATCAAAAACCAAGAAACCAACCCTTCGGCTTTGGTAATTGCGATAACCAAATCAAAGACCCAAAGAACCAAAGGACTGGGAGCGACCCACTTATACTTAACTCTTACTTTTACTAATCAAAAGGTTATCCAAATTCTAACTGTCAAGTTCTACATGACCTAACGGTCTTTTTAAAATGCTCACGCCAAAAAGGTTCTCAGTCAGGAGTGACATCATGTGGAGGATCAAAATCAGGAAGATCAGAAATATACTGGGCAGCAGAAAAAGAATCTCCAGAATCCCTGTGCACAGAGTACCTTCTTAGTAGAATCCTGTTCTGTCCTCCTCAGTAGATTTCAGTCTCCTGACAAGATCACTCCCACAGAAAGTCACTTCTCTGATGAGCCCTACGTTGGGCGCCATTTGAGGAAATCCAAAATTTTCATTCTCAGGGGTCTTACGAATATCAATAAAGAACTTGGCACAGAAGCTGAAATATGAAAAGACATCTTTTTTAAACTTAATTAAGTGAGGCTACGTCACCCAACTGCCTTAGCAATTGAATGAGGCAGTCTGAGGAATACAGAGAACAGAGGCTTTTTTATATGTGTTAGGGTTAAATGACTCAGCACAAAAGTAAGGGGCAGTCCTAGCTTATGCAAGCATGCAAAAACCCAACATACATTCCCACACAATCTGGACAAACCCAGATCGTAAACAGGTCATAAAAAGGAACAGAAACAGATGAGCGGTAGGATAAGGGGTGTGTATGTGCATACCAAACTTTACAATCTCCTGTGCTCTGATCATTAATCTTGATCAGCTACTGGGCAAGGAACTGGTCTAACAAGGTCAGCTTCAGGCAACAGGGTCAGTTCACTCAGGTCATTCAAAAGTCAGCTAAAGTCATCAGCCTATGTGAGGGCAACCACAAAATGGCTGCTATGCACAAAATGGAACCCATGTTTCAGAACGAAATCTTCAAATACACAGTGAATCCATTGGTGTAACATGATGAAAACACTCATATTTGCTGAACTCACTGTTTACGGTTCGCTGTTACCAAATTCGTAACAGAACCACGACCTTTATGACCCAGGTTCAGAATTCACGAAACCTCAAGTGATTCAAGCTTTTTGTTGTATCCTACATAGAGACTCTGGTAGCCATGTTGGTAGTTTCAAGTCTTCTTTATTGTCTCACGTCAGGATATTAACAAACTTAGTCCAGCCAGCTCTAGGTGGGTACAAGTCATGTACCAGCCATACACCAGCCCCACCAGGAGCAGCCTGCCTAGCTGCTCATCCCATCTCCAACTGTCATTCACACATCCACTCAGGCACCCAGGCATTCCATTCATCACAGGCACACCAACATTCTATTACCATCTCTCACACTGGCTGAGCAGCTAGGAGGACTAGGCTGATTACACATAAGTGCAATACTTAGGATATAACATTATCCCTTTCTTTTACAAACAAAACAACAATAGCAAATAAAGGAATAAAAAACTATACACACGTAAGCAGTAAAATTCATAACTCCGGGATGCAACATATAGAAAAACATCTCAGAAAAATGAACAATACAAAACCAAACAAGATGGAAATAATGCAACATCAATATACATGTGCAACAGTATTCTCCATCCTCCCCCATAAAAATTGTAAAACATTAAGAAGCGTAGTGTTGAGAAACAAGTACAAGAATCAATATGATACTATGCGTAAAACACTGTACTGTAAAATCAAAGGTAAACACACAGCAAGACCTATCCCAAATAGAAGGGAACTTGTACGATATGGGACAGAGACCCATGACCCTGTGTGAGGGGCTAGCACCCAAAACACAAAACCTAGTTGTACAATTGTACTGCGCGCAACTGTAAGTGGGGTGTATACCCGGGTTGTACATTAGTACTGCGCACAACTGACAATGGGATAAGAACCCATCTATTAACCCTGAGTAAAGGTTAAACCAAAAGATTTTGTATGGGAACAGACCCAAGAACCAAACCTCTTATGGAGGTCACTAACTGGGACTCAAACCCAACTCAATTCCATGAAAAGGATCATCTGTGATGAACCTAAACACAAGCCCATCGCACATGTAGGAAAACCCCATGTCAAAAACCTATCCCACACCCAAGGAACAACTGTGATGCCACCCACCAAACACAAAGACGACCACATGGCTTACTCTGCGTAAAACTGTGGCATATTTACCTGTGACATCACTACATGCTAAACAGAAAAATTGAATAATTCCTGAAACAATCCCCTAACACTAGAACTAGTGAACTGTGCCCCACGCCGGTGAGCGATCTCTCACCCAAGTTCTGTTTGAATTAGAATATATACACAAAACTCTTGTGTAAAAATAAAGTCTCAAATATGAAGAATAAATACCAACTTGAGACACTAGATGACACCCTGACCAAGAATTCAACATTTTGCATTCGACTTTGCTTGAACATTTATGCACGAAACTATTCGAGAATCAAAATACATGTTACAAATGGTATAATCGATCAAAATACACGTTACAGATGGTATAATCGAACTCACAAACCACTTCATATCAACAGAAGATACACAGCAAGCTTGCCTCCAAAGCCGTTCGATCCTGGACCAGCGCTTAGTATTCCATTGCGCAAGTAGAAAATTTGAGCAAACTTCATGACTGCTGCAAAATAGTTCTAAAAGCCACATTTGAATGCAGAAATTCTTCGTACCGGGCAGCTGAAATGAACTGTTGAGTTCCTGAAGCTTGTTATGCCATTGAGATTGACGAAAAGGTGAAGACCTCCACGATGCGCGATGACACTCCAACACGAGAAGGAGGCACGTCTGCTGCGTCACTGCAAAGTGGCTCACGGTGCAAACATGCACCTCCAATATTGTTCTGACCATTGGCAGCGCCTGATACGAGTCTGCCTAGCACGTCAGAAAGAAGATGACGCAGATAACTTCGCAGGAGAAACCGCACGCGACCCATCAGCAGAGAGCAGGTAGGCACACAGTCAGTCAGTCAGAATATCTTTATTCGGCTTATTTAAAAGAGAAAAACAAAAGATAAAATACATTTCATACAAAATTTTCCTATTTACACAGAAAACATTAAATGTAGACAACAAGTTTAAAAAATGTAACAAGCAATTAAAAAGTGTTGCGTTTGAACATATACATAAATGATAAAAAACATTTACTATAAAACTAATCTTGACAGACAGCTTTCACCCTTGAAGCGGCTACCAGAAAATTAGCAATGCAAAAAGTAATGTGGGGATTGGGCAGTAATTGTAAAAAGAGCAGAGCCGGTCTCACTTGAGTGAAGCCGGCCTCTTTAAGAATAGGCAACAAATATTTTTTCCTTGGCTCTGAGTACAACCCACAAAACATGACAAAATGCATTGTATCTTGCACTGAAAACTGGTCGCAGCTACAGGGCAGGGCTTGTTCTGGCTTCTGCCAACTATTAAAGGAGCCTAAATAAAAATGTAACAAATTAAATCTGAATTTGGTTAAAAGGAACCTATGGAAGGGGATTGTGACAAAACCAAGATAGGGTGCAAGTGATAACGAGTTAACCAGTAAACAATGATCCCTCACTGCCGGTTTTACCAATTCGCGTTCTTCGCGGCATGCTTCCTTCCTTCCCATGAAGGACTTTTTCACAAAGTCAATGTCTTGGATCCTAATATTCTCGGGGGAGGTAAAAAGCTCCGGGCGGCCTAGGTCTGAAAAAGCCCTGGCCAAATAAGCCAGCCAAGAAATCTTGTTGGATTTATCCAGGGACAGAACGTCGGACATAATCTTGTGATTTAATGGGAGTTCTTCATTCATCCACATTTTTAGCCAAAAAATTAAGGGGGCCATATCCAGTTTATCAGAAAGAAACTGTAGGCCCACTTCTTTATGAATGGAATAGGTTGGGGTCGACTGGGGTACAGAAAGTAGGGTTCTGATAAATCTATTCTCCGCTCTCTGAATAGCTTCCACGTTTACATATCCCCACAATGCGGAACCATATAGTGCAATAGCCACAGATTTACTATTATAGATTTTTAGTATAGCTTCCATAGGCCTAGCCCCTAGCCTACCAGCAAAGCCCAGGAGTGCTGATGATGATCTAATAACAGCCAACCTCTTGGCTCTTACCTGCGGAGCCCATGACCCTTTCTGATCGAACAATACGCCTAAGTAGGGAAATGTAGATACCCTAGAAACCGTGTCCCCCCTGCATGTGAATGTTTTATTTCTCTTTTTGCGACACTCTTGACCTACCACCATTGTGTGTGACTTGGTTACGTTTATCTTAAGATCCAGTTGCTCCATAAACGAACCAAAGGCATTCAAAAGGCGCTGGAGGCCAACACCCATGCGAGCGATCAGCACGGCGTCATCCGCATACAGGAGCGCCGGGATCTTAATCGCTCCTACACGCGGGACGTCGGCTTCCTGCCCACCTAGATGTGCGCCCAGGCCATTGATATAGATGGTGAAGAGCAGGGGGGCTAAAATGCAGCCCTGCGGCACCCCCCTTAATGATCTAAAGAGAGGGGTACTCCTACCCTCGTTCGTTACTCGTACACTTGAAAAGAGTTCTTGGTGCAGGGTGGCTATAAAGGTAACCAATGCCTCATCAATACCCATTTCCAACAAGATGGACCACAACTTTGTCCTATTGACCAGGTCAAAAGCCGAGGAGAGGTCCATGAATGCAAGATACACGGACCCCTCCTTGGCCACAGTGTATTTGGAGATGAGCAAATGTAAGTTGGCGCACTGTTCTATAGTCCCTTTTCTTTCCCTAAAGCCGTATTGGATTTCGGACAACCCGCCACAGCTCTCAACATTCTCCCTCAACCTGGATAAGAGAACTCTACCTAGAATTTTTACAGATGTGTCCAGAAGGGATATAGGCCTATAACAACCTGGATCATCCCGTTGGCCTTTTTTAAAAATAGGGACAATAGTAGAGGTGTCCCATGAGGCAGGTGTAGAATTACCATTGACTGCGTTGAACACGTTTGCCAAAACCTCAGCCCATAGTTTTGGTGAATACATAAAAAAGTCGGCGGGAACACCGTCAGGGCCAGGTGCCTTATGCTTTGTAGTGGCCAAAATGGCTTTTTCCACCTCATGTCGGTTAAAGAGGATGGGGCGGGTGGCTGAGATTGTCAACGGAACATCTTTAGTCGCATCGACCGTATCCCCGTAGACGTTTTTAAAATGAGACAGCCATTTTTCATCAGAGATAACGCAGTCCATAGATTCGGTATTGTCAGCTGAAAAAAAGGGCTGTTTGATAATCTCCCAAAATTTTTTACTATCCTTCAGGACTGCCACCGAAAGGAGACTATCCCATGCTTCTTGTTTGATGATATCCTTTCGTTTTTTTACGGCTAACTTGTAGATCTTCCTGAGTCTGGTAATCTCATCTTTTACCCTAGGAGTGTTTTTTAGGGCTGCCAGCAATGATTTATGTGCTTTTGAGCATGCTGAATCAAACCAGCGCTTATTTCCTGGGGTTCCTTTTTTTGTCTTTGCTAGAAGATCCTGTGACACCTGCCCACATATTACCTCAAATGCCTCTACAACTTCCTGACCCTGGGCACAAGGATTCTTACAAATCTCAACCTGATCCTTAATCTTTAGGAAATTTTCGTCATTAAATTTTTTCCGGTACCACCTTTGCCCATTTCATACGTCTACCTTGGTCAGAAGTCCTCAGGGGGTGGGCGATTACTATCGACGGGGATGGTCCCATATGACCTCCCCACGCCACTTCAAGTTCTACCGGATTATGATCGCTAAAATGTGATTGTACCGTACGGTAAGCAATAACCCGGTTTAAAATACCTAGGGATATGAATATGTAATCTATAATTGTGCCTTGAGGGATGCCAGTGAAAGTTGGCAATCTGGTGCCACCATCTGGTTCATGCAAGTCAAAGTTGGCAAGAAAATCTTCCAGCTCCTCTCCCTCTGTGGTATGTTCGAAATGAGGTCCCTCTAGTCCATCATCCCCTTCATTGCTACTTCTCCTACAGATTAAGTTACAAGGATGAATATTAAAATCACCTAATAAAATATATTCTATGTCAAACTTGGTATTCTGACTGACCAAATTTAAAATGCTATCTAAGTCAGTAATATTAAAACCTCTATAGTCACTATTCCCTGAGTTGTAAAAATTTATATAAATGGTCCTGCTGGTATTATTAATCACTCTTTCTACCATCAGAATGTTGGGAGAATCGGTGCTAATCTGCCTACAGCTTCCCTTTAGATCTAAGGAGAACAAGATTAAAAGGCCTCCCTTGGCCCTCCCCATACGACTGGGAACAGCTGCTTTGGTGAAACTAGTAAACCCATCCCACCAAAGATTGGCAGAGATGTCCCAGGTTTCCTGGAGGGCAATAATGTGGTGGCCTAAAACAAAGCTTGACCATGCCTTATCCTGTCGCTTGCCATTTAGCCCTGCTATGTTCCAACTTATCAGCTTACAGGAGTCTATGGGTGTCTTAGGTTCTGAGTGCCGCACCAATACCCCTTCAGTCTCTCGTGGTGATTGGGTTGCTTCGTTAGGTCCCACTTTTGATAAGCTCTGCAGGTTATCACTGGCGAGACCCTGGGTCGCACAGTGCTCAGACGGATATGGCATGGGGAGATGATCATGTCTAAATGTAGTTTGGTCTTCCTGCCCTGTCTGAGGGATGGGCTCACTGGGATCAAAACCATTAATGCGTAGGCTGTTCTGATCTAGTTGTTGATCTATAGCATCTTTTCCCAGGTTAATGACCTCTATATGTCAGTCACAGTCATTTACGTTGGACAAGACTCCATACCTGTTCCCTGTTCCAAATCCCCAGTCAAAAGGAGTGACCACCTGACCCCATCCGTTTACTGCTGTATTCCACATAGGCTGTGGGGTGTTCGGGCGCATCAAGAACTGTTCATTTCCCGGCCTGGCCATGAACCTGTTTCCCTGGCCTCTATTATCATATTCTGGGGTGCTTGGTCCCCACCTATTTATATTGGGCCAATTTAGCCCCGGTGTTCTGGCCATTGGCCCAATCGGAAAGTTGTGTTGCCCTGTCCCAAGACTAATCATAGGGTGAAAGCGGTCATTGTTAAATCTGGGTCTAGTTTCCCCACCCCAATGAGTAACTCTTGCGTTCCTTCTAGGCCTGGAGATATTAGAAGAGGTCGCAATCTGATTCTCGTTATAGAAGAATTTCAGGGTAAGGGGGATTATGGAACCGCTTCTACGTTGAGGTGGGAAGATGTTAGCAAGAATGTTTGGGAGTACTTCTGCGCTAGCAAAATTTAATACTACGCAGTCCCCTTTAAACTTCTTTGGCTTATTCCCAATCCATGGTACCCTCCTTGTCATAACAATTTCCCCTGCTAGCTGGTCAACTCCCTGGTTTGCCATGTGCATGTTATTGGTGAGCCAATATAGAGCTTTACCTTTTAGTCCTTGAGTGGATTCTTTTTGTCCGTGAGTTAGGACAGGGACGTTCGCCAATACCAGAACTAATGGTGAGGCTTCCATGATAAATTGTGATGAATCATCCCCTAAATTCAATGGTGCTGGCTCAGCTGGTGGTAAAGCGGGGGACTCTCTTGTTACATCCTGGCTGGGCGCAGGTGGTGGTAACTGCCCTACCAGGGTGGGCTGTAATTGGCCTTCCAAGGGGCCTGTGTCAGCGCCCGTGTCCTCCTCCACTATGACTACTGGTTTGATAACATGAGTGACTAGATTCTCCAAATCATTAACCAGCTTACTTTGCGACCCACCCATCTTTTTTACTTCTGCTGTTCATTTGTCTATCTTCCCAATAAGTGGCTTGATGATGGTCTTAATTTTAATATCTATCATATCCGAGATCCTATTAAATAGGTCATCGTCAATGATTTGTCTAAACTCGTCAGCATCTTCGCACTCCACGTTTTTCCCTTTGTGTCTAGGTGGTGAGGTGAGTTTTTTTCCTTCCTGTCTGTTTCCCCCCGCGTTTAGCTTGTGATTTTCTACAAGTTCTCACAGGGCGTGTAACAGGCAACGAGGGTGAGGGAACTTCCGCTGCGATATTTTGCTGTTGCTCGGAGTCAGGCACTGCATTTGTTGACAAGTCAACTAGAAGGTCAGAGTTTTTATCATCGTTGCCAATGTCTTGAGAATTAGTGTCGGATATGTAAGTTGTGGGATCAAGTGGTGATGTGCCAGACATTTGTGCATTAGGGTCAGGGCTCGGTGGGAGCAAGATTGGTGATTGGCTCAAACCAAGGGATTCCCTTCTTTCATTATTTATTTTTTTAACCACTTGGACTAGAAAGGAGTCTAAGGTATTAAGTGGTTCTGAGGTTACAGGGGCCAGTTTTCTAGGCATATTTACAATAAAGTAAAGATGCTATCAGGGGTCAAGGACGGCGCTCAAATGGATAAAATAATGAGGACAGGCCACAGTACTAGCAAAACAGGAGAAGAACAATACCATACAGTGATAAACAGTTTCTTACTCCAATCAATTCAGGGACCTAATACAATTACAAATAAGTGCTGGGGTCCAGATAAAAATAACCTCTCAAAACTGCCTATATTGGGTCCGTATTAACCTCAAGTGGTTCTCCTATAAAACTTAATTATTCAGCAAGGTCCTAATTGAGTTCATATAGGCAAGATCTAGTCCTATTCTGTAACAGTAACCCCTCCTACTAGTCCATGTTCCTGGGCGATTCAGTGAGGGCTCGAAGAGACCCTCTTCAAACTGACCCCCGTCTGGTAACCGGAAGAAGGATGGAGGATACGAGTAAATGGTAGGACCGATCGAACACAGTTCAGTAACAAATAAAAGTCAGTAGACCACAATGTTTTCCTCATGTAGCACAATACCTTAGCTGGTCCACAGTGGGAATGTCAGAGAGATAGCCCAGCCCGGCCTCCTTCGGCCCTGGACGGCCACAGACGGTCCCGCCCTTGTCCCGGGCTTCTCCCGGGACGCTCCCGCGCAGCGGGGATCAACTATCCCTAATAAGGGGATGAGGTGGTTGGGGGCGGGGCAACCAGGGAGAGCGTCCAGGTGCAGGTGATGTCAGCCCAGGGACTCCTGGGAAATGGAGTCCCTGTCCCTCACCTGGCGCTCGCAGCCCTGCTTGGATATTCTCCTCCTGCCCAGCGGTGTGGCCAAGGTCCGAGGCAAAGCTCCTCTTCCTCAACACAGCGCCCAGCAAGACAGGCGATGCGGGACCCGCGCAGCGGGTACCGCGAGGTTCAGAAGCGGCTGCGAGGGTGATAGCAGCAGACGGTACGTTGCAGGGAATGTGCAGGAAAGCTCCCTGATCAGCAGAAAGGGCGGTGTAGGCGTCTCCCAAATTGTCCAAGACAGGCAGCACCTTTAGCTCGGTGGTCGGGGGCGGGGCAACCAGGGAGAGCGTCCAGGTGCAGGTGATGTCAGCCCAGGGACTCCTGGGAAATGGAGTCCCTGTCCCTCACCTGGTGCTCGCAGCCCTGCTTGGATATTCTCCTCCTGCCCAGCGGTGTGGCCAAGGTCCCAGGCAAAGCTCCTCTTCCTCAACACAGCGCCCAGCAAGACAGGCGATGCGGGACCCGCGCAGCGGGTACCGCGAGGTTCAGAAGCGGCGGCGAGGGTGATAGCAGCAGACGGTACGTTGCAGGGAATGTGCAGCAAAGCTCCCTGATCAGCAGAAAGGGTGGTGTAGGCGTCTCCCAAATTGTCCAAGACAGGCAGCACCTTTAGCTCGGTGGTCGGGGAGGGGCAACCAGGGAGAGCGTCCAGGTGCAGGTGATGTCAGCCCAGGGACTCCTGGGAAATGGAGTCCCTGTCCCTCACCTGGCGCTCGCAGCCCTGCTTGGATATTCTCCTCCTGCCCAGCGGTGTGGCCAAGGTCCCAGGCAAAGCTCCTCTTCCTCAACACAGCGCCCAGCAAGACTGGCGATGCGGGACCCGCGCAGCGGGTACCGCGAGGTTCAGAAGCGGCGGCGAGGGTGATAGCAGCAGACGGTACGTTGCAGGGAATGTGCAGCAAAGCTTCCTGATCAGCAGAAAGGGCGGTGTAGGCACACGAGTTTCAAGGCTCGAGCCAGAAAGCAGATAAACTGTCAATTGAACGAAAATGCCACATTATCAAAGTAATAAACTTGACAGTAATGTACTTGGGAGGTTTTCACTTTCAAAATAAATACTCCGTGGCATCATCATTTCCATAACTAGCAGCGCGAAAATTGTTTACTTTTGCTCATGGAGAGAAGCGTGCACTGACACATTTGAAGTTTTAATTGGCAGTTTGAAATGATAGCATAAACGAAGTTACAAAAAGCATTGCAGATCCTTACACATAGTTAGAAATGAGAACTGTCAAAAACAAAACATTTTCTTCACGCTCACACTCAAATTTGCTCGAGCGAAAATAACTTTAAAAGTCAATTTCCCAGCCTCTCAGCCTCTCAGCCTCTCAGCCTCTCATCTGTTTGACATTTTGTAGCTCGGCTGGTAATTAGTCGAGCAAACCATTGCCCAGTTCCTTGTAGATTCATTTACAAACGGACAGAAGGAGAGCAGCACTTTTGATTAAAAAAAAACGTTCTTCTCTTCAAGTGTGCACAGGTAGAGAATACTGATAAAATTGTAAATAGATCAGCGTCAAACAAATATGAGTTAGACATAACTCATAGCTTCCATCATCCATAGCTTGAAATGCTTACAACAGATAAACCGTTTTTCATGGTCATACCAGTATCCACTTTGAAAAATGACCATGTCTGTGCTAAAAAAGGCACGAAGCTTAACGCCAAAGCTCTCCTTGCTTCACAGAGTTAGTCCATAACTCAAATCTTGTTCAGCCACAGGCACTCCTTACTACACAGAGTTAAACATAACTCTAATCTTGATCAACCACAGTTCTCTTGTGCAGTGGATACATCCATACTGCAGGGTAAAAGTCTCTACAATCATACCCAAACTTCAAACAGGCCATACCTGTGGAGAAGTCCATGGAGCAAGTTCAGGCTGGTGGGAGGGCCGTCCGATGGCTTGGACACTGCTGGGGCAGGCTTGCCTGTTGCTCCATTGTCCATCATGTAGTATCGCTTAGTTTTCTTGTGGTTTCGCTGGTTACTGGTTTTCCTTAGTAGTCTCTTGGTTACTGTACTGTGCTTAATCACGCTTGAGTCCAGGTCCGCTCGTCGCCAAATAAATGTTGTATCCTACATAGAGACTCTGGTAGCCATGTTGGTATTTTCAAGTCTTCTTTATTGTCCCACGTCAGGATATTAACAAACTTAGTCCAGCCAGCTCTAGATGGGTACAAGTCATGTACCAGCCATACACCAGCCCCACCAGGAGCAGCCTGCCTAGCTGCTCAGCCCATCTCCAACTGTCATTCACACATCCACTCAGGCACCCAGGCATTCCATTCATCACAGGCACACCAACATTCTATTACCATCTCTCACACTGGCTGAGCAGCTAGGAGGACCTAGGCTGATTACACATAAGTGCAATACTTAGGATATAACACTTTTGCAATTACCTGACATCATAATGGTGCCTGCATATCTGATTCCTGGAAGGTTTGCCACTGAGCGCACAACAACCATCCAGCTAGGCTCTACCTGCTTCCATTCTACATGAGAGCCCCACGAGTCAGGAGGTGAGCTGCGTACTTAGCAGGATAGATTCATGCTGTAGCCCTTACTACACCAAAAAATAGCCATAAAGGTCTCCAACTACTGAGACATCCTGCCTAGACTGACAATGACGATGTTCCATGAATGGATTCTAGAACTGTTATACCACGCAATAAATCATTACCCCTAAATTTACCACCATTGTGTGTACCCTTAACCAGAGCACTCTTTCTCCCCTTGTTGGGGAGGGATCCAGCATTTATACCCAGGAGTCTCAGAGAACCCCCTTAGAGAGTCCCCTGCGTCAAGGGAGCCACACACAGCGGAGCTGTGGGAATGGCGCCCCTTGCCAAAGCACTCCTTCTCCCCTTGTTGGAGAGGGATCCTAAATGTATGCCCTGGAGTTTCAGAGACCCCTCTGAGAGAGTCCACAGCACTAAGGGAACCACACACAGCAGAAGTGTGGGAATTATACCGCTTCCACTGGGATTACAGCACACCGGACATCGGACACTGTTTTTCCTCGTCTCCCGGTTGTGTTTTCCTTCACCCTCCCCCATTTCTTTCCCTTTCTCATTCTTGGTCTACCTTCCCTGCTCCTATCCTGTCTCCCCTGAATCTCTCTCCCCTTGCCAGCTTTTTTCCCTACATCTATGTTTTTAACACATGAACTTTGCTCCAGTAACTTATGCAACTTGTAACTATACTCTGAAACAATGTTCGTCCTCATGTAAAGTGCTCTGATACCTCCGGGTCTAGCCAGTGCTATATAAAACTTTTCAAATAAATAAATAAATAAATAAAATAAATACGTTATCTTACTGTCTCCTTTTTGGAATTTATACATGCTTACATTTTGGAATCTTTTTTAAATGAGGTTAAACCATCTTTTACAAAAACTCCTCATGTTAAATTTTGAATAGGTTTTCGCCGCATCTGTTCGTTTACAGCTGCACGGAGTCACGGAAATTCTGACCCTACTAGATTTTGCCTCTTTTTTCCAGGGGAGGTAAAATTGGTAGAACATGTCATTCTTTTCTGCCAAACCTATCAAGGTTATAGAAAGTATTGAATCCTTTCGGTTTGCCACAATTTGTTGGTCTGAAGCATTATGGAAGCTTTTACAGTTATTAGACTCGACACTAGGCAATGTGTTGTTTTCACTGTTTCAAGCTTCTTGATGTTTATGTGGTGGCTTGGACAGAAGCAGATGCCCAGATGAAGAATTGGGGTTGGTCCCTTTGCTGCTTGTGTTTAATTTTTGATATATGATTTATATTTTGTTTTAGCAGCTGTATATTTATTAATAGTTTAATCCATTTTAAATATATTTACTTTGGTTTGCAAATGAATTCTAATTTTAATTGTAATCGTATGTTGATTTGTTTTAATGCCTTGTATTCTTTTATGGCTAAGTGAGCTGAAAGAAAGCTTTCTTGGACTTTGACATTGATTTAAGTTAAAGGATCCAACCAGATTCATGCATTTAGACCGCAGAGATTGACACATGTTCTAATTCCTTTCCCTTTTGATTTGGTGACAATAACTAAATGGACAAACCACTCAAAAGCTTAAATGGGGTTAATTACACCTTCTACTAAAAGGTTTTTTAAAGTTCCTCCCTTAAATGTTTCCTCATAAGGAATAGCATGGATGAACTTAACGCACCACCAGAGGGATGCTGAGTTTGAGAATTAGTGCATTAGGGACATGTTTAATGCCCAATTATTTCTGGCGTTTACACCTCAGAAGATTGGATCCTTGATGAGTAATGTAACCATTAGCTACCTTGATATGACATTTAAAAATGATAAGCATGAAAGCCATACAAATTAAAGGAATAGGATCTGTGATATTACTACCTGGATTGATGCCAGGTTTGTCCAGTTTCTGTTTATCTCTCGAAATTTATGAACAGCATTTTTGTCAAATAATGTGAATGATGAACAAGAAGCAACTAGAACGTTAACTACATTTTGATCTAAGGTAATCTCACAGCTAGGTATCCATTGCTACTACATCTAAACATTTAATTTCATATTATTTACCAGTGATTTTAGGATTTGTCAGTTATTTTTTAACTTTAGGGAAGTCTGATGCTGTATTCATTTCCTGTATTGTATTTTACAGATAGGATATTCTGTAGAGAGTTTCATTTCTCTGACACATACAACAGTGTCCTCAATGGCTTTCTCTATTTCAATTACAGTTTTAAAGTCAGGGTTTTAAAGTCAGGGTTTTTCCTAGGATTAATGGTGCATCTTACTAGTTGATCTTGTTTGAGAAAATTGCACACTAACCTAAATTCACAGATGTTAGAAAGTCATCTTAACATCAATAAACGTGGTGACTTTTTTGTTTTTTCCTTATGAACAGGCAAATAAATTGTGTCTGTCCAAAACATCATTCACTTTGGGCCAGATGTGCAACGTTTTTTTTACGGTTGCTAACGGGAAATCCACCTGTTTGCTACCACAAAATAGGTTTGTGCACTGTACAAACCCTGTTTTGTGACTTGGTAGCCTATTACCAACTCGCAAAATAGGGTTTGTGACTCGCTATTGGGAAGGAAAGTGCCAAGGGCATCCGATCCTAATAGCAAGTCGCACTTCTAGTTGTTAAGCAACTTGCAAATGGGACTGGCAGCGAATATATTTTTTAAGAGCAGGCAGTGGTCCCAAGGACCACTGCCTACTCTTAAAAAATGAAACAGAAACATTTCATCTTTTGATTTTAAATGCATCCCGTATTCCTTTAAGGAAAATGGGCTGCATTAAAAAAAACTTCTTTCTTGAAAAAGTAGTGACACATACCTAGCCTCTTATGAACCACCATGAAAGTAAGACATCCCGGCAGGAAACACAACTGGGCACCCCCTATAATCGCACCACCCAGACAAATGTCCTAAACTGGTCTCAACTAATGTCCTCTTCTCGGGCGTGTCACAAGGGGGAGCCCTGCTGACACCAGCCTACAGGTGCGACAACATCCCCACAAAATGTCAGATATAACTGATTAGGAATGTAACTCTCCTTGCCTGTCTTCTACCTCTTCTTCCCCCCTGTGTTCTCTGCCTTTTTCTGTCTATCTCTCTCTCTTTTTTCTTTAAATATCATCATGAGGGGTTAGTGAAACAAACGTGATATAATGTCTCAATACACTGCTGTACAAGCTGCGCTTGGTACAACCTATGCTAACCCTGTAACAGAATTGCTAATGTATTCTTGTATAAAAGTAAATAAAACACGTTGAAACCCCAAAAAAAAAAAAAAGAAAACGTAGTCACAAACATGGTGGGCTGCTGACCCCAGTTGGCCACCATACCTGTGAGTGCTGGCCATTCCCAATAGGGTCGCAAATTGAGACCTGCCTCTGTGAACCCTGCTCCCCCGCTCCTCGCTTCCCGCCGCTGCTCCCCTGCAGCCCGCCCCCTTTTTCCTTCGGTGTCCGCGCCGAAGGCGCGCCAAAGGCAAGCCCATCTGCGCCCCGTCCGCGCCTGGACCGCGCCCAGCGCCAGAACCCCTGGACCCCGCAACTGCCACAAGACCAGACTGCACTACGACTCCAGCACCCTCCAAGTACTCAACACCAGATGCAACCACTCCTGCTACCGGGCTACCCCGAAGCACACCCAAGGGCCTTTCACCTGCCGGAACTGCAGCTTCACCAGCATCCGGCCCATGAAACCATCAACCAGAGAACTCAACCACCTCCACTGCATCATCCTCAACACCCGCTCCACCCGCAAGCACGCATCGAACTCTGGGACCTCCTAGACTCAACCACCCCGGATGTTGCCTTCCTGACAGAGACCTGGCTGAACTCCACCTCGGCACCAGACATCGCCATAACCATCCCAGAGGGTTACAAGATCTCCCGCAGGGACTGCACCAACGGAGCGGGAGGAGGCATCGCCATCATCACAAAGACACCCTCAGAGTCTCGACCAACACCGAAGACACCCTCACCACCGCCGAACACATGCACTTCCAGATCCACACCGACCCCAACACGACCCTCAGAGGAACCCCGACCACAGTTCAGCGACACCATCGCCGACCTCATCAGCACCCACGCCCTCGCCTCCACGGACTACATCCTCCTCAGGGACCTGAACTTCCACCTCGAGAACAACAACAATGTCAACTCCACAGTCCTAATCGACAACCTCGCCAACCTCGGACTCAAACAGCTTGTGACGACACCCACCCACGCCACCGGACATACACTGGACACCATCTTCTCCGCAAGTCCCCATGTCTCCTTCAACCACACCACCGAACCCCACTGGACCCGACCACAGATGCGTCCACTTTACTTTCAGGAAACCCACCACGCACCACCACGCCCAACAGTTGCCACACAGCTGCTGGGGCAAAGTCACCATTGACCAACTGACCACCACCCTCGCCCATAGACCACCGGCCGACCCCACCGACCCCAACACCCCCGCCACCAACCTGAAACAGTGGATCAAGAACTGCGCCAACATCCTCGCCCCAACCAAGACCCCCGCAACCAATCACACCAACAAAAAAGCTGCATAGTTCACCGAAGACCTCCGGACCTCCAAGCACACCTGTCGGAAGTTGGAGAAGAAATGGCTCCGCGACCGTGCACCAGACAGCTACACAGCCCACAAGAACGCCACCCGCAAACACCACCAACTCATCAGGACTGCCAAGAGGAATGCCTTCAAATATCGCCTAGACAAGAACGCACACATCTCCAAAGAGCTCTTCAGCATCATGAAAGAACTCTCCAACCCTAGCTCCAACACCAACGACATCCCACCCTCTCAGGACCTGTGCGACTCACTGGCCACCTTCTTTCACCGCAAGATCGCCAACATCCAAAACAGCTTCAACTCCGGCACCCCCACATCCACCGATGAGACAACCAGTCCTGCGACCTCCACCCGCACCAGCCGCCTGACCACATGGACCAACGTCAGCAACGAAGACACCATGTCAGGTGATTCAAGTCACTCTTACCTGCAAGGCTGTGCAATCTTACCTGTAAGGTGCTTGTAGGGTTTTGCAGAGACGCTATGAGCCAAACTCCCTGAAACCTATCCTACCTCTGGTGGTTAGTAGATTTACGCGCCAAGATGCTGGATAGCTAAAAGGGAGAGTGGCCGGATCTGACACTAATGTGAGTTCTTGTAGTCGACCTGCAAAACAACAAGCTCACCTTAGTTTCTTATTCTCAAAAGGGATTGGCACTCTCTCTCACTTTTTCTATACTGTAATTCTCTCAATCTATTTTCAGTTTTAAATGTCCTACCTGCGATCTACTAAGAGAGGCTTCGCGTCCTGGAAGTGGTGTGGTGTGTCGGTACTGGTTAGCAGAGATGTGATGATGAAGGAGATTCAGTTCTGGAGGTGGAATGCCGGAGAATGTAGTCTCACTACAAAGATACAAATGCACAATTATATCAACTCTAAAAGAAAGGTTCTAAATTAGCTCCACTTCTCATTGCACTTACTTTCTTGCTAACTGTTATAACTTTCACCACTTCCACGTTTTCTGATGACTTTGATTTCCTGCTTAAAGAACTAAAAGATATGTACATGCACATACAGCAAACAAGAATGTACATGTAACCTAGACAGAATTCACAATCTGTGTCCCATTATAACAAACCACAAACTATGTCTTCATTGAACATATTAAACACAAGTCTTTCTTTGTTGCATAATTCTCCTCTTGAATTCAGAGAGAATGTTTCCAAAAATTGTTCATTCCAAGTAGGTTGCTAGCGGTGGGCGCCTAAGAAGAAAAGAGTTTGCACTTAGCTTTCTTAATCATGTTGCAGCATTGTCCAGAATCCGTCCTTGAAAGAAGCGCTGCAATCTGCGAGCCCAGAAGGAATCCTGAAGGTTTTCCGGAGATGCGCGATGTTTCCTCATGAAGGGCTGGAAGGCTAAGCGTCTTCCAGAAGCTCGGGTGTGGTTTTTATAGAGGGACCACACCCGAACGTTGAGACGCATGCGTGCCTTCCGACGCTCTGTTTCTCTCCGTGCGCGCAGAGAGAAATGTCAACAAACGCGTCTTTCTGCAACTTAACAGAAGCGGAGCACACGCGTATTACAGAAAGCTAACCAACGCGTGTTTCCGCTTGTCTGCAGAAACGAGGCAGAAACCAATGTAGATGTAAACCAAAGCTTTGGGAAAGCATACCGCTTCAAGTTACCACTTTCCAAAACACAAATTAACCCAAAGCTTACCCCGCCAAGAGTCACAAAAGGATGTCAGTGTTTAAAGTGTAAAATATATACACAAACAATATACCTTAAAGATCATTTACACAACACCATAACACGGAGTGCAGGATGCACGGGACAGGGGTGGGCTTCCTAAATAAAATATAGGTTCTTTTTTTAACATGCATGCTGCAGGTTTTTACTCTTATGAGGATTGCAGAGGCTGTGGTGTGATTTCATGACAGTACCCCCCTCGTAGAATCCCTCCTAACACAGTAGGAACTGGTTTGGGCTTATTAGGATACTTAGTATGAAAGATCTTCAGAATTTTGGGAGCATTTTGCAGATTCACCAAAGGTTCCCAAGTTCTTTCCTCAGGACCGTAACCTTTCCAATCAACTAAGTAATGTAATTTTCCCTTTACTCTTTTGGAATCTAATACAGCTTTAACTTCAAATTCTGGAACTCCGTCAATATCAATAGCTGGAGGGTTTTTAAGGTATCTGGTTCCAGGATTACAGGGTTTAATCAAGGACATGTGAAATACAGGATGAATACGAAATCTAGCTGGTAATGTTAATTTCACACAAACAGGGTTAACCACTTTTTCTATAGGGAAAGGACCTATGAATCTGGGGCGGAAAGTTTTGTGACATTTCAACCTAAGATTCTTAGTTGCCAACCAGACCTTGTCTCCTACTGCATACTGAGGTGTTTCAGAACGATGCTTGTCGGCATACCTCTTTTGGGTTTCTTTGGCTTGTGCTAGATGTTGTTGAGCTTCTTGCTGAATATCAGCTAGGTCTTTTACATAGTCAGAAACCGCTGGAACTAAAGTTGAACCCAGATCTGATCCTAATATTTCCTTAGGATGATAACCAAAGGAGCAGAAAAAGGGGGACATACCAACAGAAGAATGGTCAGCATTATTATATGCGAATTCTGCGGCCCAAAGAACGTCTGACCAATCCTGATCGTGAGTGGCTAACAGGCAACGTAATAGTTGTTCAACAGTTTGATTTGTGCGCTCCGTTAACCCATCAGTTTGCGGATGGTAACTCGTGGAGGTACGAATTTCCATTTTCAAAGCTTTCCCCAAATTACGCCAAAAATGGGAAATAAACTGTGGGCCTCTGTCTGATATTAAGACTGATGGTATCCCATGTAATTTCACTACCTCCTTCATGAAAATTTGGGTTAATTCAGAAGCTGTGGGAAGCTTAAAAAGAGGTATGAAATGAGCATAGCGAGTGAAATGATCCACTACAGTGAGAATCGTAGTGTGACCTGTCTTGGAACGAGGTAATTCTACAATGAAATCAAGCGACACAGTATGCCAAGGCTGTGGTGGTAAAGTTAATGGCAAAAGGAGACCACTAGGAGCATGATGTTCAGGCTTGTTCTGACTGCAAACAGTGCAAGTATCCACGTAATGTTGTATGTCTTTATACAATGAAGGCCACCAAAACTTTCTCTTGATTAACTGATACATTTTAGTAACTCCAGGATGTATTGACAGAGAAGTATCATGATACAACTGCAAAACCTTTTTTTGAAGAGATTCAACAGGTACAAATACTTGATTATTCATGTACAAAACATTTTCTTTCCATTGTAACAAAGGATAGGCTTTATTCCAATCCTCCTTTGATTGAGATTGGAATGCTTCTTTAAGATCTAACACAACATCAGAATCTACAAGACCTACAAGAAAACGTTCAGCAGGAATAATCGGAAGTATGGGCTCTTGTCTTATGTTCATATCATCACTACCTCCAATTCTTGATAAAGCATCCGCTTTATTGTTTTCTTTTCCGGGACGATAGGTGATGATAAAGTCAAAATCGTTAAAAAACAGAGTCCACCTTAACTGTCGAGCAGATAAGGCCTTTACAGATTTAAGTGACTGAAGGTTTCTATGATCTGTGTAAATGGTCACTGGATGTCTGGCCCCTAGCAAGTAGTGTCGCCATTCTTTGAAGACAGCTTTAATGGCTAGCAATTCTCTATCTGCTATGGCATAGTTCTGTTCAGTTGGATTGAGTTTTCTAGAGAAAAAGGCAACTGGATGCATTTGACCAGTGTTAGTGCTTCTTTGGGAAAGTATGCCTCCAATAGCGAATTGGGAAGCATCAGCCTCTACGATAAATGGTTGGGATGGATCTGGGTGTTTTAGAATCGGAGCGGTAGTAAATTGAGTTTTTAATTTCTGAAAAGCTTTATCAGCTTCAACATCCCATTCAAAGCTCACGTTTTTTCTCAGCAATTTAGTGATTGGGGTGATTATTTGTGAGAAATCCTTAATGAATCGCCTATAGAAATTTGCGAATCCCAAAAAGCTTTGGATTTGTTTAACACTGTTTGGGATGGGCCAGTCAATTATGGCTTGTACTTTCTTTTGATCCATCTCTATGCCAGAAGGACTGATAATATAGCCCAAGAAATCCACGGTAGTAACATGGAACAAACTTTTCTCTAGTTTCACAAATAGAGAATTCTGTAAAAGCTGTTTCAAAATGGCTCGTACTTGCTTCACATGCTCAGAAATATTCTTGGAGTAAATGAGAATATCATCAATATAGACGATACAACATACATCAAGAAATTCCCTTAGAACCTCATTTATGAAGAACTGAAATGCTGCTGGAGCGTTGCAGAGTCCGAAGGGCATGACCTGATACTCATAAAGTCCAAACTTCGTGCGGAAAGCTGTTTTCCACTCATCACCCTCTCGGACTCTTACTAGGTGATATGCTCCTCGCAAATCTAGTTTTGTATAGATTGCTGCGTCTTTAATTTGGTCAAGTAAAGTCGGAATTAAGGGCAATGGGTATCTATTCTTGACAGTCACGTTGTTAATTGCGCGATAGTCGATACAAGTGCGCAATTACCCTCCCTTCTTTGGTATAAAAAATAAAGGAGAGGAGACTGGGGACTTAGAGTGTCTAATAAATCCATTTGCAAGATATTCATCCAAATAAGACCTAAGATGTTCGTTTTCCTTCTCTGTAAGGGCATAAATTCTACTGCATGGTAATGTAGCTCCTGGAACTAAGTCAATTTGACAATCATAATCCCTGTGTGGTGGCAAGGTATTGGCTTTAGTCTTATCAAATACATCCAGTAGGTCCTGATAGTCTTCTGGAACCCCTGAAATAGTCAGTACACTCTGAATTTGTTTAGGAAAATTATAGCCCTGAACTATGAGATCGGTACCTGGATATTGCCTAAAACACTTTGCATGACAGTAATCAGATTTGAAGAGAATGGTTCTGTTAACCCAATCTATATAAGGGTTGTGGAGGACTAACCAAGGGATACCCAAGATTAAACCAAACTGAGGGGCATCAATAATATCAAAGGTTATATCTTCACTGTGTTTAGTTGCACATATCATAGTTAGGATCTCAGTGTGATGTTGTATTGGACCTGAAGTTAGTTCTTTTCCATCCACGGCCCTGACTATTTCTGGGGATTTTTTCTCGGTTCTTTGCAAACCTAACTTCTCAAACAATTGGGTGTCAATAAAGTTGCCAGTGGCTCCCGAATCTATTAAAGCATCCACAGACCAAGAGCGGGTGTTGTCTAATTGAGATTGAAGTAGAACTCTCATACAAAGATGACTATGGGAGATAGTAGGAGCATTAGAGGCCAAACTAAGCTGCTTACCCGATAAACTGACCTCCTGGTCTACCGAGCTCACACGTTTTCCGCCTGCGATATCGCGTTGACATCGACTGATTTTGTTTTAGGTTTTGTGGGTCGAGTTGGGCATTCCTTGACAAAGTGCCCAGATTTCCCACAATACATACACTGATTTAATTTTCTTCTCTTCTCTCTTTCGTCTTTGGACAGAGGACCTCTAACTGTCCCAATTTGCATTGGTTCAGTTGTATCTTGCCTAGGCGTGGTTTCATGTTTAGAATTTGTTTTGTCTTTAGATAAAAAGAACTTGAAATCTGTCTTCCCTTTTTCTCCCTTTCTTTCTAGTATGCGGTGATTTAACTTAACTACCAGATCTATAAATTCTTCGCAGTCAGTGGGAGGATCAAGGATCTGGGTAACCATGTCTTTTAAATCGTCCTTCAAACCCCTATAGAACAAAGACACTCGTTTATCTTCTGGCCATTCTGCTTCTATTACTAACCTGTTGAAGGAGGAGATGTAATGTAAAAGATCTGAAGATCCTTGCTTCAAACTTAGTATTTCGTGATCGGCCGACTGCACGAAGACATGTTTGGCAAATAGTTTTTTCATGGTATTTTTAAATCGCCTTAGATCGTATAAAATTGCATCATTCCTTTCTACATAGGGTACAGACCAGAGAGCTGCCTCACCACCCAAATAAGAGAGGATAAAAGCCACCTTCGCCGAATCATCAGGAAATGCAGTGGGTTTAGCTACAAAATGCAGATGGCATTGATTTAAAAATATAGCAAACTTGTTGCAGTCCCCATAGAATCTCTCTGGGGGTGCCAAGGGTACAGAAATAGGGGTAACTACCTGAATTTGAGTGGATGCAGAAGGGGAACTAGATGCGTCTCCTCTATACAAAGTCTGCAGTGGAGGTTGGAAGGTAGCTGGTCTAATAGGAGAAGTCCAAGATGTCTTAGGAGTTTGTAAATTACTTTGTAGTTCAGAAACGTCCCTACGTAGCTCTGCATTCTCGTGTCTAATCTGCGCTAACATAGCTGCAATGTCTTGAAGAGACACCTCACCTGTTTGGTCCATAGCGTCTGGGCAAAACTGTTTTCCGTGGGCTTAGCCTTCTGTCAGGTGATTCAAGTCACTCTTACCTGCAAGGCTGTGCAATCTTACCTGTAAGGTGCTTGTAGGGTTTTGCAGAGACGCTATGAGCCAAACTCCCTGAAACCTATCCTACCTCTGGTGGTTAGTAGATTTACGCGCCAAGATGCTGGATAGCTAAAAGGGAGAGTGGCCGGATCTGACGCTAATGTGAGTTCTTGTAGTCGACCTGCAAAACAACAAGCTCACCTTAGTTTCTTATTCTCAAAAAGGATTGGCACTCTCTCTCACTTTTTCTATACTGTAATTCTCTCAATCTATTTTCAGTTTTAAATGTCCTACCTGCGATCTACTAAGAGAGGCTTCGCGTCCTGGAAGTGGTGTGGTGTGTCGGTACTGGTTAGCAGAGATGTGATGATGAAGGAGATTCAGTTCTGGAGGTGGAATGCCGGAGAATGTAGTCTCACTACAAAGATACAAATGCACAATTATATCAACTCTAAAAGAAAGGTTCTAAATTAGCTCCACTTCTCATTGCACTTACTTTCTTGCTAACTGTTATAACTTTCACCACTTCCACGTTTTCTGATGACTTTGATTTCCTGCTTAAAGAACTAAAAGATATGTACATGCACATACAGCAAACAAGAATGTACATGTAACCTAGACAGAATTCACAATCTGTGTCCCATTATAACAAACCACAAACTATGTCTTCATTGAACATATTAAACACAAGTCTTTCTTTGTTGCATAATTCTCCTCTTGAATTCAGAGAGAATGTTTCCAAAAATTGTTCATTCCAAGTAGGTTGCTAGCGGTGGGCGCCTAAGAAGAAAAGAGTTTGCACTTAGCTTTATTAATCATGTTGCAGCATTGTCCAGAATCCGTCCTTGAAAGAAGCGCTGCAATCTGCGAGCCCAGAAGGAATCCTGAAGGTTTTCCGGAGATGCGCGATGTTTCCTCATGAAGGGCTGGAAGGCTAAGCGTCTTCCAGAAGCTCGGGTGTGGTTTTTATAGAGGGACCACACCCGAACGTTGAGACGCATGCGTGCCTTCCGACGCTCTGTTTCTCTCCGTGCGCGCAGAGAGAAATGTCAACAAACGCGTCTTTCTGCAACTTAACAGAAGCGGAGCACACGCGTATTACAGAAAGCTAACCAACGAGTGTTTCCGCTTGTCTGCAGAAACGAGGCAGAAACCAATGTAGATGTAAACCAAAGCTTTGGGAAAGCATACCGCTTCAAGTTACCACTTTCCAAAACACAAATTAACCCAAAGCTTACCCCGCCAAGAGTCACAAAAGGATGTCAGTGTTTAAAGTGTAAAATATATACACAAACAATATACCTTAAAGATCATTTACACAACACCATAACACGGAGTGCAGGATGCACAGGACAGGGGTGGGTTTCCTAAATAAAATATAGGTTCTTTTTTTAACATGCATGCTGCAGGTTTTTACTCTTATGAGGATTGCAGAGGCTGTGGTGTGATTTCATGACACACCATCAAGACCTTGAACTCCATACACTCTGGATCCCCATCTGACCCATGCCCTCACCACGTCTTCAACAAAGCCAGCGCAATCATCGCACCCCATCTCCGGAAAACAATCAACTCCTCCTTCGAGACAGCAACCTTCCCGGAGAGCTGGAAGCATGCCGAGATCAACGCCCTACTGAAGAAACCGAAGGCGGACCCCAACGACCTCAAGAACTTCCGGCCCATCTCCCTGCTCCCCTTCCCGGGGAAAGTCACGGAGAAGATTGTCAACAGACAACTGTCCCGCTATCTCGAAGACAACAACATCCTGCCCCATCTCAGTCAGGCTTCCGCTGCAACCACAGCACTGAGACCGCCCTCATTGCCGCCACCGACGACATCAGGATCCTGATGAACAAAGGAGAAACAGCCGCCTTCATCCTTCTAGACCTATCAGCAGCCTTCGACACGGTCTGCCACCGCACCCTGACGGCTCGCCTCCATGACGCCGGAATCCAAGAGAAGGTCCTGGCCTGGACCACATTCTTCCTCACCGGCAGAACCCAGAGCGTCCGCCTCCCACCCTTTCGCTCCAAGACCACCGAGATCATCTGCGACGTCCCACAGGGATACTCCCTCAGCCCGACGCTGTTCAACATCTACATGGCACCACTCGCCCACGTCGCGCGACAACATAGCCTCAACATCATCTCCTATGCAGACGACACCCAACTGATCATAGCCCTCACCGGAGACCCCCACACCGTCAAAGCCAACCTCCACAGAGGAATGAAGGCCGTCCCCGAATGGATGAAGCACAGCAGATTGAAGCTGAACTCAGACAAGACGGAGGTCCTCATTCTCGGCTCTACCCCCTCAGCCTGGGATGACTCCTGGTGGCCATCATTGCTAGGAACAGCCCCAGAACCCACCGACCACGCACGCAACCTGGGGATCGTCCTAGACTCCGCCCTCTCCATGACCAAGCAAGTCAACTCAGTTTCCGCATCCTGCTTCAACACCCTCCGAATGCTCCGCAGAATCATCAAATGGATCCCCCCTGGCACTAGAAGAACCGTCACCCACGCCCTCGTCACCAGCAGACTGGACTACGGGAACGCCCTCTACGCTGAAACAACAACCAAGCTCCTGAAGCGTCTGCAACACATCCAGAACGCCACGGCACTACTCATCCTCAACATCCCACGACGCAAACACATCACACCCCACCTGAGAGACCTGCACTGGCTCCCCGTCAACAAGAGGATCACCTTCAAACTCCTCATCCACGCACACAAGTCCCTCCACAACACCGGACCAGCATACCTCAACCACCGACTCAACTTCCACACCCCCACACGCAACCTCCACTCTGCCAACCTCGCCCTCGCCACAGTACCTCGCACCTGAAAATCCACCACTTCTCCTACCTCGCCGCCAAGACCTGGAACACTCTCCCTACCCACCTGAGACAGACCCAGGACCTGCCGGCCTTCAGGAGACTCCTCAAAACCTGGCTCCTCGATCAGTAGCAGCCCCCCCCCCCCCCCCCTCAGCGCCTTGAGACCCCCACAGGTATGTAGCGCACTTTACAAATGATATCGTATTGTATTAATATTAATAAGTCAGGTTGTTTGTGACCACCTTTGGAAATGGCAAACAGTGTCTGAGACACTGATATAAATTCCATTATATGTGTTGCAAATTGAGAGTTGGAAAACTACGCAATTTGTTAATTGCAAAATGGAAGGGTGAGAGATCTGGCCCTTTATTCCTAAAGTTTTCTTCCAATATTAAAAGTGATGGGATAATCTTCGTCTTGCTCTCCTGCACCTGTAATTATTGTTTTTGGTAGGTTTTTATGCCCTTATGTACTACAATATTTAGATTTTGTAGTAGTATGTATTGCTCCATTAGGATTTTTTAACCTCCAATGGCTATCAGGTACAATTCAAATAGCGTAACTGCTTGTTCCAATGTTAAAATGTGCTGTCTGATCTCTTTAAAAAAAAAGGATGTGGAGTGAACTAGTCACAGCCATTTGTAAAAATTCAAATAAAGAATGGAGATACAAGGGAATTACAACAATTTTCCATTCAGCAAGGATGTAGGTTATTTCCTGGAGAAAAATTTACCATCAGTATGTACATACATCCTTCTAAATTCAATTGGAGTAATGACAAAACAATACAGGTAACTGTGTTGATAAAATGATGTGCACATTCTCTATGTGCATTACAAATTTGTACTTGACGCCATAAACTTTTTTCAGTAACATGAAGAGAAGAAAACAAAATGCTGGTAAACGGTGTGTGCTAGGGGTGGGTGAGCTATCGGAGTTGCACTAGGCGGTATTCTGCCGCCTTCCACGAGCAGGCGGAGTTGCTCTACTCACTCATTCCTGACTTTGAGCAGCAACATAAACATGCCGAGAAAGAATTCTGCAGGCACACCTTGGACTTACTAAGAGCTCAGAAGGTTGCACATAATGCACAGCTGCCCTGGGGCCACAAGTTTTAGCACAGAAGGGGTACTGACAGACTCCTGCTAGTGATCTACTGCTTTATAGCACGGTTTGGGTTTTAGAAGTGTCTGCACGCTGTTGTTTTTATTCATTAATCATTCTGCACAACAGGCTGCTAGTGTGACATCTGTAACATTCCTGACAATCCTAACTCCAGGTCGCCGTAGATATACCTAGGTCTGCGGCACAAGGTGCACGGTGGCAGCGGTTGGGCAGTTTCGTCAGTGAGTACCCCGGTGCTTAAAAGGTGCTGAGACTTGAAGGCAGGTAGGGACACATTGAGAGGTAATAATGGGACCCGGTGCACAGCCAGGGGTAGGAGAGCACTCAACTACAGTTGCAAGTGGGCCAGCACACAGAGGGTCGCAGTGGGGCAAACAAATGATGAGCAGGATGTTTGAATTAGTAACATGTTGTTACATTCTGTTATGTATATTTTTCTTTATCTTCTCTATGTGTTTTCCTTTGTATGGATCTGATGCCTGGAATGTATGATGCGTGCCTGCATCTTACATCCTGGGTTCCAGATTCCATACTAACTGTTTTACTGATGATCTTTATGCTGAACTGATGTGCTGTGCTTCAACTCTGAATCTTAAATTAAACTTATGAATCTTATTCATCAATCTGTCTACCCTGGATTTTATATTGGCGACGAGGGACATCTGACGATTTCTGCCACTATTTATGAAGCACAGAAGCAGAAATTTGAAGATTTTTTGAATCCAGCAAATAAAGAAAAGCTTGAAAACGATCCGTTTTACCTTATTCCACAAGACTGTGTTAACCGATCCTACAACGTCTTGTTCCGAGAGATTTACGAGTAAGGAGTCAAAACTTGCGAATTTTAAACAATTTTCTCATTTGCGCCTTGGAAGATTTTGTGAACCCAGCAAAAAAAAAAAAAAAAGAACGTGAAAACGATCAGTTTTTACCTTTGCCTGCAGAGCGGTGTCATGCTGTTTAAGGACGTCTTGCTCCAGCGGATTGGTAATGCAGAAATCGGAAATTATTAATTTTTAAGCCTTTTAGTTGTTTGCGCGTTAAGGGCTCGAGACTTCTTGTGAGTTTGAGACCGGTAACGTCATTGCCTCTGACGGACATCTCTCCACACGTCAGCGGGCAATACTCACTAAATACATATTGCCTTGTCATCACGCAGTGCGTGAGAGCGCCATTTTGTGTCTCCATAGTAACGAACTACATGGAGTTACCGGAGACGCCGAAAAGTTTATGAAGGAGTTCTACTGTGCGCGATGAGATAAAGGTACTGTTACACGCCGGAGGATGATATAAAAAAAAATATATATATAATTATAAGCTCTTTGATATTTTTGACAAATTAACTCAAAATTACAAAAGAAGAAAAGGAAAAGTGGTTCGTGTTCGAACTACACATATTTCACACGCTTTGAATAAACACATGCTTATATTGTAAGTTAAAGGAGATTTTGAACTACAAATTCGTCACGTGACTGCCATCGTGTGGACCTTTTTAAGTATTTTTTTTTTAACTATTTGTTTATGATTTTCTTTAGAGAATTTCTACTGTTTCGTTAATTTCTGCTGTAGTTCATTTTGCTTTATTGTGGTTTGAAGATTTTTTGCGTAAAACATGCAATTTGATCCTCCATCAAAGTTTCTGCAGACTAAAGGAGATCCACCAATTCCTTGGACCAGATGGAAAGAATTTTTTACATACCTTAAAGCTATGGATGGAGAAAGAATGTCAGCGGAGAGAAAGAAAAATATTTTTTTACATTGCCTTGGGTCAGAAGGACAACTAGTTTTTAGAACTTTGCCTCCTGTTAGATCTGGGGGTGGCACTAATGTGTATGATGAGGCTGTACAGAGGATAGAAGGTAGATTTAAACCTGTGACAAGTGTTGCTTTGAATAGGTTTAAATTTTATACTAGAGTGCAAGATGAAAATGAGTGTTTTGATGAATTCCTGACTGCTTTGCGTGCACTTTCTTTACATTGTAATTTCGGTTTGATAACTGATGAGATGATCAGAGACCAAATTGTTGTACATGTAAAGAGTAAAAAATTACAGGAACAGTTGTGGATTTTAGGGGATCCGAGTTTAGAAACGGCTATAAGTACTGCTAAAGCTCTGGATCAATCAGATAAATGGATCAAGTCCCTAGATAAAGTATCTGTTAACACTACCCCTTCTACTATGGCTGAGATACCCGCCACCCCCTCTCAACACAATCCCCAAGGATGGGAAACCGGAAACAGTTCTGAAGTTTTTTGGAGACGGGAGGGAGTGACCCTCCCGGGCCGTATTTATTAAAATATGAAACAAAATTAAAACATTAAAATAAACAGTTTCATATTATGTACAATTTCATTACCACATTGCGATGTTTGGCTAACCTTAACATATCCTCTAGTACAAAGGTTCTCCTAGCCGAACTAACATCCTACCAAACATTTACTTAACTTTTGAAATTGTACATCCTAACGTTTAAGGGCCAACGGCAAGGTCGTAACCGGTGTCAAGATCCCTAACCCAGACATATCCCCCTCACTTGAGAGGGGCGGCACGGAGGCATACCTCAAGTGCAACTACCAATTTCCCTTGACTTGACGGGGGCCCCAATAAAACTCGACGCCACTTAAAGGTCGTACGAGGACTCGTGTGAGGTATCTAGAAGGTAGCGTAGACCCCCCCCCAAACCCCACACAACTTACCACATCTGCCGTCGCAGACGTCCTGGCCCCGGGAAATTCCCCAGGAGGGGGCTGTAACCCCTCCTACTCATGAAGGGGCCTTGACCGCCTTCCCTTTCCTTTCGGCGACCCATCCTTAGAAGGGACCGCCTCCCCGTTGAGGGGCCAATGGCCACCTCCCCCGAGCGCCCCCATCCGAAACACATTTCCGGGTCTATCGCTTCGTTTACGGAAAGACCACGTGGGGCTGACAAATGATGTATCAGCCGAAACTCACCCGGGTCCTTCTTGGGGACCACTCCTAAAGGCGAACAAACAAAGTAAGCCACCGGGGGTACACTAAACGGACCGGCGACTCGACCTCGAGTAACCTCCTTCCGGATCTTTTCCTGTACCACGGTCGTATGCTGCAAGACCGATATCTGATTTTTGCATTTTTCCACACCCTGAAAGTCCCCCACTGGGATGCGGAAACCATATGAAAACCCGTTCCGCAACACCCCAGCAGAAGCACGATCCGGGTATTCACTGAGCCAGGGAATCATTGCCAAGGTATCAATCGGGGTAGGTAAAGGCGCCCCTCGGACTATGTTAGACCTGTTTGGCACCTCCTCTACCCCCGTTATCACCCATTTTGGCTCTGCACGTGGACTCAGGATGGGATGATTGCCCACACCCACTACATTTGTGTTTAAATTTGCACGATCCCTGGGGCCTAGTACATTTACCCCTGTTAAAATTCCAACAAACCCCCTTTTTACCTGTATTACCGGTAGGCCTCGAGTGATTGTCGGTACCCGTACCTGATCGAAAAGGCGTCCCCGCATACTGACGGGAGGATTCGCCCACATTACTCCCTACTAATGGCACTTTCAACATACCAGTATCCTTCATTTTGGACCAGGACACAGAATCATAACAATCCCAAGTTAAGTTTTTATCATGTTCTTTTGCTTTTCTGAAAAGATTATCATAGCAAAACCAATGATTACCCTCGTGTGATACCGAGTACCCCATGATCCGTGACTGATAACTCGGCAATTCGGGTAGCAATTCGGGCCTCCGTTCTCCCAAGATCGATGTGAAAATCCCCCATGCCTTGCCCCAATTGCCAATGTTTTCATTAACCTTAAAGGTGGCCATCTTTGCGCGCCAAACACTCGGATGCATGAGATCCTTCTGACTTTTAACATGCTCCATCTCATAATGATCAGTAAGCAACGAGAAGATGTTTACATATTCCCCTGCCCATATATTTTCTTTAATAGCTAAAGGAACATGCTGACCCAACCTCTCCCTTCGAGAGGGTGCCGACTCTTCCCTCGCAATCGGCAATGGCCGCTTACCTGAACTGGACGCTGTCTCTGCGACTAAAACCGTCCCCTGAGGCTTCTCTACGGCCGCGGCCGGCGTGGGCACCCTCGCTGCTTCACGAGTTTCCCGCAGTTGCTTCATCAACACCCGCGCGTCGACAGCCGTGGCGCCCTCGCTACTTTTACCCAACCACGCTGCTACTTGTGCTGCCAGCTCGGGCGGCATATCTTCCCCGGACACGGGGGTGACCACCACGGGAATCGGATTCCCTTCCTCCGGTGCAGGAGTGGGTGCTTCGAGCGGGACCCTGGGACCCGGGGTATCTCCCCCAGCTGCTCCTCTCCTGGGCCTCTTGCCTTTTCCTCCCGGGGCCGTTCCTTCCAAAGGACGTTTCGGGCCCCCTTCCTCATTTTTATCCATCCGCCTCTTTAGGTCGGTCATCTCCTTCATGAGAACACGCAGCATCTGTTCGGTAGTCATTCGCTTCCCGCCTTCTTCGGCATTCTCCGACAGAGTATCTGCAAAACAAACAAGAACGATTACAACGCTCAAAATTGGCTCTTCGTTCCGTCTCGAGCTCACGTGCAGCGAGGAGGGCAGCTTCAGAGCACAGGAACAAGAGGATGCTTTCTGGTCTTGTTCCTCCTTTTATCCGTCTTCAGGGCGGGCGTACACCCGCCCCTGCCTGCCCCAAGGGCGTGGCCAGCCGCTTCAGTGTCTAGGCCAACCCACTAATTTCGGTTTGATAACTGATGAGATGATCAGAGACCAAATTGTTGTACATGTAAAGAGTAAAAAATTACAGGAACAGTTGTGGATTTTAGGGGATCCGAGTTTAGAAACGGCTATAAGTACTGCTAAAGCTCTGGATCAATCAGATAAATGGATCAAGTCCCTAGATAAAGTATCTGTTAACACTACCCCTTCTACTTCTTCTAGTGAAGTTAGCACGGTAAATGTACGGGAAGCAAAAACTCAAAGTTCTAATAAATATGATAGTAAAGGAAAGCAATTTTATTGTTTCAGATGTGGGAATCCTGATCATATTGCCTCCTTCCCACAATGTCCTGCCATCAACAGACAGTGTAATAAATGTGGACGTACAGGACATTTTTCCAAAATGTGTAAAACTCCTGCCGAACCTTTTAATGTTTATAAAAAACCTCCTTTTAATAGTTCTAAACGTCCTAGTGGGAGTGTTTCTTATGTTGCTGAAGAAGGGAAGGATGATGATTCTTTTGTTAAAGAATCTGGGATTGTTGTTTCTGTACAAACTCCATTTCATATGACACAAACTGATAGTTTATCGTCTCCAAAAAGTTTGGTAAACATTTTAGGCAAAGTTCTTGAGCTCATGGTGGACTCTTGTTCTCCGTGGACTATAATCACTCGTGATTATTGTGTAGAATCATTTGGAGACTTAGTCGATATCAATTCTTTGTGCAAACCTGATATCGTGGCCTATAATTTTGATAAATCAGAAATCAAATTTATAGGTTTTAAGGAGGTTCCCATTTCTATCAAAAATAATTCTGCAGTTATCAAAATGTATGTTGCATGGAAAGGAGTGAATGTCTTAGGATGGAGGGATCAGGCGAAATTGGGGGTTACGTTGAATCCCCGGTTAAAGGATCCGGTATCTGTTCTGGCTGTATCTGATGGGGAGTGTAATATTTTATCCATGTCTAAGGGTATCTCAGACTCTTTTCCTAAGGTTTTTTCTGACAAACTTGGGAAGTTGAATGGTTTTACTCATAGGATTAAAGTCAAACCTAATACTGTCCCTGTTAAACAAAGGTTAAGGGGCGTTCCCATTAGTGTTAGGGAGGAACTCAGGATTTTGTTGGATACTATGGTTAAGGATGGTATCATTGAGGAAGTAGAATCTTCTGAATGGGTTTCGCCTATTGTTTTGGCAATTAAACCTGACAAAACTATTAGGTTATGTGTGGACCTGAGAGCCCTGAACAAGTGTTTGGTCACTGATTGTCACCCGTTACCTAACATTAACGAAATGTTGTGTATGTTGGATGGGGCGTGTGTGTTTTCTACGTTAGATCTCAGGTCTGCATATCATCAGATCGAACTCACGGAAGACTCTAAACAATTCACAGCTTTTATCACCTCTCATGGATTGTTTCAATTTAAAAGAATGCCTTTCGGCTTGGCGTCGGCTGCTTCAGTCTTCCAAAGGGCGATGTACCATATATTTTAGGATTTAGGGGTTTTCATCAAGTGTTTCCAGGACGACATACTTGTTTTTTTAAAAAATGTCTCAGAGCATGATGTTCATCTGAATGAAGTGTGTTCCAGATTGGAGAAGTTTGGTTTAACTATTAAGGCCAGTAAGTGCAAGTTCTTTTGCAAAACAGTGGAATATTTAGGACATTCTCTTTCAGGAGATGGTGTGGTGCCGAAAAAGAACCTTGTGGACGCTATTGTGAAAGCTCCTGCTCCTGATTGTAAGGAAAAACTACTCTCGTTTGCAGGGCTATGTGAGTACTATAGCAAATTTATTCAGAATTTTGCTAGTAAAATGGAGCCTCTTAGGGAGTTAACACGAAATTCTGCTAAGTTCATTTGGACTGAAAAACAGGAACAGGCCTTTAAGCAGATTAAGGAGGAAATTGTTAATGCACCTACACTTAAGTCTTACTGTGTTAATAAGAAATGCATCATTACTGTCGATGCTAGTTTGTATGGCATTGGTGGTGTTTTGAGTCAGTCATCAGGTAAGGATGAATGGTGTGTTGCCTTTTCTTCAAGGACTTTGTCGTCTACAGAGAGAAGATACTCTGTCATTGAAAAGGAACTTCTGGCCTGTATTTGGGCTGTTGAGCATTTCAGGAATTATGTGTGGGGTAATCGGTTTGTGCTAAGAACGGACCATAAGCCTTTGGTTGGGATTTTGTCTCCTGGTGGTGGATGGAAATCTACAGCACGTATAGCTCGTTTGTCTTCACGTCTTCAGGAGTACGACTTTGAAATTGTCTATGTTCCTGGTAAGAGTAATGTCACAGCTGACTTTCTCTCTAGGTGTCCTTGTGAAGATGTTCATAGTTTGGACGATGAGGTTGATGTTGTGGCTTCTATCGGGGATTGTGTTTCTGAGGAATTTATCACTTTAAGTGAAGAAGAATGGCTTGTTGAGTTAAATGAGGATGTTGTTTGTCAACAAGTTTTTGATTTTGTAAGAAAAGGTTGGCCGGCCAATAAGGGTATTTCAGCTGACTTGGCTCCATATTGTCAAGTTTCTTCTGAGATTGAAGAATTCGGGGGTCTGCTGTTTAAAGCTGGAAAGTTAATTCCTCCCCAGTCTTTACAGAGTAAGATTTTGCTTCTCTCCCATCAGAGTCACATTGGCATGTCTTCAATGAAACGCCTAATCAGAGAGAACTTCTGGTGGCCTGGTGTTGACAAGATGGTGGATAGGCTTGTAAGAGATTGTTCGCACTGTGTTAGTAATGACAAAATGCTTCATTTGACTTTTGCTCCTCTTAAGCCTGTCAATTGGCCCAACTTTCCTTGGCAGAAAGTGGCATTCGACATATCTGGCCCTTTCAAATGTTTGCCTTACAACGCTCGGTATGCTCTGGTCCTAGTGGACTACCACTCGAAGTGGCCTGAAGTGAAGTTTGTTAGCACTGCTTCTTCTCAGTCTGTCATTCTTTTTCTTAAAGAAGTTTTCGCAAGAGAAGGGTTTCCTGAAACCTGTGTTACGGACAATGGCGCTCAGCTTATTTCTGCTGATGTTGAGAAGTTTCTTAGTGGTTGTGGTGTTAAGCATTATACTACATCCTTGTATGAACCTAGGGAAAATGGCCAAGTAGAACGTTTTAATCGTGTTCTTAAGGATTGTATTAGTGGTGTGCATGTTTCTGATGATGGCTGGTTGGATGTGGTTAGGAGAAGGTTATGGACATATCGTATTACATCTCACTCTGTTACCGGTGTCAGTCCCTTCAAGCTTCTTAAGGGAAGAGACCCGTCTTCTGATATATGTCCCTGGTGGATTAGAAAACTTGACAAGAATAATTCTGTTGTAGACCTTGTGTGTGTGGCCAAACGTGTTGAAGACAAACAACTTAAAATGAAAACCTTGTTTGATTCCAAAATGAAGACCAGGGTTAATGATTTTGTGGTGGGGGAATGGGTGCGAATAAAAAAGCCTGGTTTTCTTGTTAAGGGTTTTTCTAAGTTTTTCCCTCCCATCAAAGTTGTCAAGGTTTTTAAAAATAGTGTAGTCACGCAGGATGGAAGAGTGTGGAATGTTCGTAGAGTGGCAAGATGTAGTGATGTTGGAAATGTACATAGTTCTTCTACTTCTGTTTCTTGTAATAGCCAATGGAGACCTAATGTTTGTTTCACTAAATGTCCACAGAATTTGGTTCAAGATAATTTATCTGTTGCCTCTAGGGTTAAAGTTTGCAATAGACAAAGGAAAGTTCCCAGCAGATATTTAGATTAATGTATTTTTTATTTTTAGGGGTAAGATGTGTTACATTCTGTTATGTATATTTTTCTTTATCTTCTCTATGTGTTTTCCTTTGTATGGATCTGATGCCTGGAATGTATGATGTGTGCCTGCATCTTACATCCTGGGTTCCAGATTCCATACTAACTGTTTTACTGATGATCTTTATGCTGAACTGATGTGCTGTGCTTCAACTCTGAATCTTAACCACATGGCTGCTAGGCGTTTTCCCGTCCTGCGCTAAAAAAACAAAAAGTCCATAAATCATGACGAGCTGGCCTTGTCATCCGCGCACGGCAGGTAAGCGCCATGACGAGCCCAGCTCGTCATTAGCTTCGAAGGGGTTAAATTAAACTTATGAATCTTATTCATCAATCTGTCTACCCTGGATTTTATACATGTGACTTGAGCATGCACAGAGTTGCTGTGGTTACCCAGGGTGGGCAGGGGAGCACCACAGTCAGGTTAGGGACAGATTAGTAGCAGGGAGACACATGCAGACCGAGGGGAACAGGTGTTGGGCCAGAAGTCAGGAGTGCAAGGTGCAAGCAGCGCAGTCAGTAGTAGGTAGAGACAGTACAGTATTCACTATCAGGAGCAGGACAGTAGAAAGAAGCACAGGCAGGGGCAGTACAGTGAATGGTGGAGGACAGAGCTGGTAATTTAGTCAGAGGTGGAGAGATGTGTAATCTAAGCACAGGAGTGAGTGGCCGGTAATGCAGTGCACGAAGAGGGGCAGTACTATATTTACAACAGGAATAGGGCAGGGGCGGGAGAAGAGACTGGCCAAAGCAGCAATAACCACAATTGCACGCGCAATAACCACCATTGCACGCAGAAGCAGAGCACCGAGACACAGAGGTACTGTGCCTGTAGTCAAAGGTAAAGTAGATAGCATGGGGGCAGTAGTAAAGACATTGGCACAAGCAGGGCAGTAATCACAAGCAGGGGAGCACAATGCTCCACGGCAGGCCCCTAACGTTCCTGTTACCACGGGCCATGTCGGTGGGCTCCTTGGCATTGAAGGGGATGCGCAATGCAGCAAGTGATGAAGACATAGAGCTGCAGAAGGCCCCGTCACTCCCGCTTCTCGTGCTGCATCCACTCCTTCTCCTTGCAGACATCACTGCACATGGAGGGGCAGGGGCTGCAGCGGCCACTGACCGCGGGGCCTCACAGAACACTCACTCAGTCAGCAAAGAGTGAGTCAGCATTGCATCTTGCTGGAGCCCGCCCACTGGTGGAAAACGTTGCCAAGCCTGAAACCAAGCAACAAGCTCAACTCCCTGTGAAAAGGAGCCTAAATCAAGTGTGAGCTACCAAAACACGACCAATAAAATGAGGAACATATAGGTGACAAGTAATATGTGGTGGTGTGAGCCAGTAAGCTCCGCTACACAGCCTAGGCTGGGTTTTTGCCAAACTCTGCCCTTCACACAAAGTGCAGAGTAACAAACACTCTGTGAATTCCACCAGAGGCTTGGAGTTTACTGCCCACCATTAGTGTGTGCATAACTAATTTTCTCAAGGAAAAATAAAATGAATTACTAGAAATAGTAAATAGTACGCGCTAATGAATGGTGGGCACATCACTGATTATCTTACTGCAGATAAAACCACTTTATTAGTGGAATTAAACAGTGAGCATAAGTAATGTATTACTCTCTAAGTAGTGGTAAGCTCATAACCATTTTATAGTTTATTTTTTTTAATGTACGTTAAATCTTGGAGTGAATATCTTCCATGTGCATTTTTTAGTTCACAGAATTAATCCTTCCCACCAACATAGTGGTCTTCGTGCCAGATTTAAAGTAGGTGGATAATTGGTGTAACCATGACGGAGACTAATCCATCTCTGCTGTGGTTGGACCCCTCCAATGAAGTAAGGGACATAGGAGTTTGAACTGAATGTCTGCCCACCTAATTTAGATGGCAGACATACAGGTCCGTTTTCACTGCCCATCACTGCCAGGAAACCTTGCTGTCAAGGGCATGGAAAAAAAGCAAAATGCCTAGCTCACCATTGGAGACAGCTCACATAGCAATGGGGGCAATGATTTTATTAATTTTAATATGTTTTAAAAAGAAATTACCAATAGACATGAATTTGAGAAATCTTTGATACAGTATGCCAAGATATAGTCAAATAAAAGACACAAAATTGATGACGGAATGCAGAACAAATCAAAACATTCACCCACAGTCAAGAGATCTGGGCTACATCCATCATTCTTTTGTTCACCATGCCTCCCCAGTTTAGACCTGGTCATATGCAAATCATTCTTTACCCTGTGCCTCATGAGAAAAGTCCAGCTGAAATTGCCAAACCAGGTCCTCTCAGGACCGGAAACAAGCATCCTAGAACTGGTTTAGAGATTCCACCCCCCATCAGCCAGGATAGCTTGAATCCAGTGGCACAGTGAGCCCGGGACCCACGTCTGGGCATACCCAGTGCACTTAAGGTGAGTAAGAAAAAGACATCCTCAATTGTTCATTTTGCATTTGTCACCCCAAGTGGCACGGGTATGCCCAGACCTGGGTCCCATGCTCTCCCTGCCGCTGGAGTTAAGCTAACCTGGCTGATGAGGAGTGATACCCTGAAACTGGTCCCTGGATGCTTGTTTCTAGTCCGGGGAAGACCTGGCCTGGCAGTTCCGATGGATTGTCCCCATGAGGAACAGGGTCAAGACTGATTCGCATATGGCTGGGTCTGAACTGGAAAGGAATGGGGAGCAAAGAAACAATGAATTTAGGCCCAAATCTCTGTACTGGTGTGAATGTTTGACATTGTGCAGCATTCTGTCCATCAATTTTTCTTTTAGCATTTGTCACCCCAAGTGGGACGGGTATGCCCAGACCTGGGTCCCGTGCTCTCCATGCCACTGAAGTGAACCTAGCCTGGCTGATGAGAGGTGATACCCCGAAACTTGTCCCAGGATGCTTGTTTCAAGTTCATGGAGGACATGGCCGGGCGGTTCGGGCTATGTTGTTCCCATGAGGAACTAGGTCAAGACTGTTTCGCATATGGCTGGGTCTGAACAGGAAAGGCATGGGGAGCAAAGAAACAATTAATTTAGACCCAAATCTCTGTACTGGGGTGAATGTTTCCCATTGTGCAGCATTCTGTCCGTCAAGGGTTCTTTTTGCATATGTCACCCCAAGTGGGACGGGTATGCCCAGACATGGGTCCTATGTTCTCCATGCCACTGGAGTTGAGCTAGCCTGGCTGATGAGGGGTGATATCCCGAAACCAGTCCCAGGATGCTTGTTTCTGAACCAGGGAGGACCTGGCCTGGTAGCTCAGGCTGGACTGTTCCCTTGGGGAACAGGGTCAAGACTGATTTGCATATGGCTGGGTCTTAACTGGAAAGGCATGGGGAGCAAAACAACAATGGATTTAGGCCCAGATCTGTGTACTGGGTGAATGTTTGACATAGTACAGCATTCTGTCCATCAATTGGTTTTTTTGCATAAGATATACTCAAATAATCCCATAGCCCTAATAGAACGTTCACCTCTTCAAAAGTTATTTTTGATTGTATTGCTTCCTTGTACTTAATTCCACACATTTGCATCCTTTTAAGTCCTCTGCTTTTGAGTTACTGAGTCCCATTTCAAATAATTGATGTCAGCTTCTAGTTTTGGTTCATTTTGCAATGAATTTACTAAAAGAGTAGCAGTCCATGAACAATTGTTCACTGATGCTTGACTCTTGATGCCATTAGGAAAAATTCCAATATAATGTATACGTGTCTGTGCCATTACGTAGCAGGATGTCATATCTTCATGAATTCTTTACAATATTTATTTATGAAATGAGACAACAGTTATAAGTCATTAATATCTTTTTGAACAAGGTTATTGTTAACTCATTATAGTACATGTGTGTCTGTTATCTCCCCAGAGACCAAACTCTGTTCAGTTGGGCTACATGCATTATTCCAGGAAACTACCAAATAGCATTTACCATTAGATTAAGAACAAGCAATGGCAAAACAAATAGGTCTGGCTTTAACTGCATGACTTTTGGCTTTGCCAATGCTTCTTTTGTTTTGTCATGGTTTTGCAACATTTTATTGTTGGAGAAGCTCTCAGGTCCTCATAAATCTATTAATAAAAAACATTGGCTAAAAGAAAAAATGTTTGGTCTCATAAATTACAAATTGCCTTAATAGTCCCTGGCACTGAAGAAAACTACAAGAATGTTCACCTTCTGAAAGGGTTGGAAGGTGTCACTCACAGTGAAGTCAGACAGTGGTCCAACTTTGCTGACACACTGCCCCATGCTGTAGGCTGTTGAGGATGGAAATAAAATATAAATGACACATCAGACCAATGTATGAAGTGGGCTGGTGAAGGCCCCTATATGAGAGCATGAACAAACATTATTTTTGTGTGATTACCCTCATTATTTTGTGGACATTTTTTGATACTTTTAGACTATGCACACTGGGGCACTGCTTTTTAATGCTCAGTGTCTGTGCTCTCACCTTGACCCCTAAACCATGTAGAAATTGGCTAATCCTTGATTGTCTTATTTACTTTCTTATAAGGCCACAGTATGTGGAGTACAAAATGCACCTATCGATACAAAGTTAAAATGCCACCAGAGAATTACAGCGCTTATTTTGCCATTCACTGGTGTGATAAAGGAGAACCTGGCTTCAAGACTACCATTAAGGAAATAGCCTTTATCAAGGATAATTTGCCACCCATGCCTTTTCCATCCATGCCTTCACCATGCAGTAAGTACCATTCAAGTGGGTATTTGTACCTTAGCCAGGCAGGAAAGTATTATTTTAAATAACAAAATGATTTATGCTTTCTCTAAAAAAGGGATAAAGGGATGTCAATGTAATTTAGGGCTTTGGCTTTGTAGAGGTATGGGGAGGTACAGATAATTTTAGGGTTTAAGGATGTGTACAGGTAAAGGGAGATAACAGCAATTTTAGGGTAAAAGGAACAAAAGATGTAAAGGGAGGTTATGAAAAAAAATGGGGTTCCCCAAATAAAATGCAAATATATAGTTTAGCGGTATTTCCCCTAATATATATCTTACAAAGTGGTGATGACCACTCTGTAGTTATAGTTAAGATTCCCGGAAATAGGAATTCCTTGCATTTTTGCTTGTCTCCATTTGATGAATCTCCGCAAGATTTTCCAGAACTATAGCTTTATTGCATTTGGCTGATGATGGAAAATTTTTTGATGATTTGTTAAGGGAGTTCAAAGAAAAACAGGGTTCCCAAAACTAGTCCTAGGCAGAGTTCACAGAGTTGCGTTAAGCGCAACTCCATGAACGCACAAAAACACTCCACCACACTACATGGAGTTCAGCTTGGGGGTGGAGTTTGCTGGCCCACCCATTTGCGTTGAAATAGAAATTGGAGTGTGTTCTCGCATTCTGAATTACATGTGAACCGTACCACGAGGTTCACATGGGTGTCCTCGGTTCCATATCACGCGCGAACCATGCCACCCGGTCCACATGGTCACTGCCATCTTCCTATTCTGCTCTCTGTTATGGTGCTTGGCGTAAATTTTAATCTCTCTTTAATCTCTGTAATCCTTCCCCTTGAAAACTTATCAACCCCCATTTTTATTTTTGTATATTAGTGTGTGTCTTTGTGTTTGTGTTTTTTATGTTTTTGGGAATTTTTGTGTGTGTTTTTATTTACTCTTTATTTATTAACTTTATTTCCCCCTACTTCCATTTTTATTTCTTCTTTTCTTTCCCTTTCTTTTTTTTCTAACCCAGTCAGTGCTATGGCAGAAACAGTGCGGCTAAGTTGGTGGCAGCTCCACCACCCAGGTGTGTAGCTCTGGACGATCTTTGGACAGGAGGAGGTAGCAGTACTGTTTATTTGTGCAGCTCCACCTTTCCTCCATGCTGATAGCAGGCGGAAGGTCCGGTAGCTGATACCCTCTGCATGAGCGTTAGCTGCACAGTGGGAGGGGGCGCCAGGGCATGCAGCAAACCAGCCAGGTTCCTGCACACTGTCCAGCAGCTGACACGCCACTGCACAGATATCCTGGACTGCAAACAGCACCTGCTCGACCTGTAGGTGTCGAGATTCCTGGACTTGGCGAGTATTAATTATTTGATGTGTTTGTGTTCTACAATGCAAAAAAAAATATGAATAGCATACTGCTCAAACTCAGAGGTAAGTTACATTTAGTTTATGTTGGAATAATATTGTGTGGTTTTGTTTCTAGTTTCTGCTAAGTCGGTGCTCAGTATTACTTAATCTTACTCATCTTTGCCGTTGATTTGGCTGATTAATTAAGAAGCCATTGCAGGCTGTCCTTCTGTCACTATAGTGATATCAGTGAGTAGCACATTCTCTCTCTGACTTTGTTTATGTAGCTCATACAGTTCCAAGTTATTTTACAGTGATGTGTAGTATGCATCTATGCATTTAAAAAAAGAGACACTGGGGGCTGATTAGGATGGAGGATTTTCCGCATCCTCCGGGCCGGCGGAAGCCACTGCCAGCCTGGAGGATGCGGAAAATCCTCTGCGGACCCACCAAGACCCACCGCCACATTAGGATGGCTGGTGGGTCCTGGTTTCCGTCCACAGCTTTTCCTCCGCGGTTGGCTTACAACCGCGGCGGAAAAGCACTAATATGGTGACGGTGTCTCTCAGACACCGTCAGCCAGATTAGGATGTGCTTGGAAATATGCTTTTCCGTGGCGGCTTTTCCGCCTTGGAAAAGCATGTGTAACTTCACTGCGGGGGCCCATTGCGGGCCCCATAGGTGAAGGGGGGTGGGGGGTGCACATGGGGGGTACCTATGGTACCCCCCTGCATTTGTATGCAGTAAGCCGCAGGCACCGCGCGGTGCCTGCCACTTTCTACATACAAATGCAATGCGTGCATTTTTAACATTGCTGCGGGTGCAGCTTGAAGCTCCACCCGCCGCAATGTTAAAAATAGAGGATGTGACCGCCACCCTGGCGGTCACATCCTAATCTGCACAGAGGGAACGCCGCAGCCCATGCGGACGTTCCCTCCTACTCAGGGGTCGCGGACGGACTCAAGTCCGTCCGCGATCCTAATGACCCCCTAAGTTGGTCCATAAAGGGAGTGGAGAAATGGGAATAGAATCAAAGATCATTGACTTATATGTATTTGTTCCAAATGTAATTTTTTGTAAGGAAATTTACTGACTTTTTCTGGTCTCTACTCTAGTCTCTAGTTCACCTATCTTCTGCTTTGTTAGCAATCTTTCTCTCTCACCAATATATCTTGTGGTACTGTAAGAGTAAGACCAAGAATAACACATGTTGGTTCTCTACTGTCTACCATGAATATTACATGCCCAAGTAAGGTAGTATTATAAACAATATTCACCACGTATGTTTCTTGAGAAAGCTTTCATTGTCCTGCTTGTGCTCTAACAGTTGAGTTCATGCGAGAATGGCTATAGTTATCATGGACCATCCTCCCCTCAATTTAGTGTGCTGCTGTCTTATTCATTTATACAATATTCCAGCAGTTTCCCATGACAGTGTATCATGGCTGGAAAAAAAGTATAAGGTCTTAATCCCAATTAATTTGCCAAACAATACCATATATCTTTTATTGAGCACTATTTCACCCCTGACTTCTTTAACTTTATGAACAAATAAAATGCCCAGTGTGATATTTTTGTTAGAATATACTGCAGTGCTAACTGAACTGAACTGATGTATTACAGTTGTATTTGGGTGTCGTTTCTGGCATCTAAAATTTGTATAATGTTTTATTGTAGCCATCCAGAAAACCAGTGATGCCGGCACCAGTGCCACTGCAGGAAGAGAATCAGTTGGATGGGGAGAAGCAGCAGCAGGGTCGGGCACTGGTAAGTCACATAATTTCCTTCAATTACTATACTCACTAGCTAGGACCAGGGTGCCATCAACACTTTACCATGAACCCCCACCAGCTTTACCAGCTGCAGCAGTGGTTGAGTTATTATGGCCTCTTCTGGCTGCAACTCACCAAAAGCGCACACAATGAGCGTTGATGGCTTGAGGGAAACATGAACGAACTGAAGGTTAAAAGAAAGGAAATAGTATATGAGTGAAATGTTGGATGGGTGGGTGAAAGGGTGCATTGTTGAGTAAAAGGATAGAAGGGTGAAAAGAATGGAATAAATAAAGAGTGGATATTGAATGGATGGCTAATTGACTGGAAACTTTGGTGAAAGACTGGATAAGAGAAAATTAAGCTCAATCATGGTGGCCATGGGTGAATTAGAATGAATGGATGAATGCATATTTGGATTCTTTTTATGGATAAGCAAGGCTGTTTTTCTCACAAGGAGCCTGCTGCTCACCTTCTTTGCTTACTTTGTTTATGTATGGTTATCAAAACTATGATTCAAAGTGGTGGATATTTTTTATTTTTTGTTCCACTCTTTTGACTTGCTGTATTTGTTATGTGAGACAGATGTGTCCAACCCATCATTCACCAACCCCTGTCCCCACTCATGGCATTTTTCCCCCTATGACCCAAGTACATTATGGGTTAATATGTGACTACAGTGCTGGCTCTGAAATGAGTGTCTGCTTCAGTCATTGCGGCATTTACAATGTTTTCAATGCATTTCAAACTGAACACACAAGGTGTGTTGTTTCCCTTTGCCCACTCATTCACCTCTTAGTACTTCAATCTTTTATTTTTTCCTATATTCTTCCATCCCAGACTACCACAATCTATTCTCTGGCATGTGTCACATTAATTTTGTAACCATGTGAAGTGAAGTGATTCCAGAACATATTTCTTGGGTTCCCATAACAGATTTTTTTTACACCTGTTTAGATTTCTCCCTTTCAACTTGTATAGTGACTGAATAAGCCAAAGATGCCAAATGTATGATCAGTTTAGTGGCACCTCTATTCTATATCAAAAAGAAGTCTCTACCATACCTGCCTAATCCCTCTACTTTACCCTGCATTAGAGTAAGACAAGTTTCCTTCCCTTGCTTACGGCCCAGTGAATGAATTTGTTGGAAATATTATGTGGTGGTGGGCGAGGACACTGAGTAAAGTAGGAGTAAGTGCATAATTTGATGTCAAGTTTGACAAATGGGATACACTGTGATTAATGTGACACATACAATCTATGTAGCCTGTTCTTTCCCTGTAGTGCAGTCCATCATTTTCCCCAATGTCTACTTACAACAGACAGGATAATATTAATATCCACATTTCATAAGTGAGGTGTGTGACCTAGTATCTTATTTATGATTCATCTGCCTCTTTGGAGTCAGGGTAGAAAGAGAAATGCACACGGAGAAGAGCAGGGCCATTGTAATTAAAAATAGAAAGTTGTCAACTACATCTGCCCCATCTGTGGACAGTAGCAAAATACTAGGGGTGTCGCGCTACGCAAAGCATCGCTAAACGGTAAAAAATCTCTGCGAGCATGTAAAAGTTCCGCAAATATGCGGAATTGCTTGTTCCGTGTGTTCGCGATGCTTTTGTCCTGTTCGTGAACGCTGTTTGCGTGCTCGGGGAGAAATATCTCACAAACACACAATTTTAAAGCGCGAACAAGCAAAAAATTCTGCGAAACCGCAGATCACCGGATTTTGTGCAATTCTGCGTTCTCAGTGAAACGCGAAATTACCCAAATTCTGCAAATTCCGCGAGTGGAATGGAATTTACCGCCCAGGCCTACAAAATACCCAATGCACTGGCTAGCAATGAGAATGGGTTCATTCATTTAGCACAACACAAAACTTGCACTCCATAGTGCATAATGCCATACTCATTAATAAGAGGTAATTTATTTTTCAACTCGAAGTGTCTGTTTATAGTAACCTTTAATAATATTAATAATAATAATAATAATAATAATAATAATAATAATAATAATAATAATAATAATAATAATAATAATAACAATAATCATCATCATCATCATCATAATAATAATAATAATAATAATAATAATAATAATAATAATAATAATAATAATAATAATAATAATAATAATAATAATAATATAATCTTTATTCGGCAAAGCATACAGCCATAAAAGATGCAATGCATTAAAATTGCAAATTCATTAAAAGGAATAATGCATTTTTTCACAACTCTAAAATAACAGCACAATATGCTCTTCTCTTGCAGGACCACAAAATGATACATGAATCTCAGAGCTAACTGTTTTTTCGGAGTGCCTATTTAAACATATCACAATTCTTTTTATATTTTTGGGGGGGTTTTAAATTAGTTTATTGCATTTGTAAGGTGATACACAGCGTTATTGCGCCTACAACCCAGGGGCCGGCAACAGAGAAGATCGACAATCGCTATCTAGTACACAGCTTAATGGCCGACAACCCGGGGGCCCGGCAGCAAACCTAATTTGACAATAAATCATTATAAAAATACTATAACAATGACATGTACATAAAGAAATATTGAGAATATCAAATGTGTCATTCTTGCATCCTCTTGCCCATAATTAAACGTTTCCCTTAACACCCTTCCCCCTCAAACTCTTTTCTGCCTTCATCTGCCCAAAGTGTGACATACGTTCTACATCTGTGTATCTAGTTTTGTCCAATGGATAGCTAGTACATTTATCCAGTATAACATTTTGCATTTTCCGAATCCACCAGGGTACTTAATAGACTTTGGGTTTCAAATTTCACTACCAACCCACACAGCTCGATCTTCCCCAGAACACCTAGATCAGACAGTTTCTGCCAGACAATTGTCCACACCACCGCCTCCAACCACGCTATATATGTCCCCCAAATATCCACTGGTCGGGATCTGGTGGGCATCAGTTCCCAATATTGTGTCAGTTGGTCCTTGCAATAAGTGACTGAGTGCAGCCAGCCCTTAACTGTAGGTGGTCTAGCTCTTTTCCAGTGAATCGCCACCTGAAGCTTGGCCAATAGTAATAGCATTGACACCAACTTACGATTCTCACTCGGAATCTCCTAGACATGATTTAACAGTGCAACCAGCGGTGTAAGTGCTATCTGAGCATCGGTAATGTCTCTAATGTGCCTGACCACCTCTATCCAATATCGACCAACCGACTGCAGGCCCATGCCAGGTGTATAAATGTAACGTCCTGATGTCCACATCTCCAGCATTTTGTGTCTACCAAAAGGCCCATGCATGCGGTACACTCTATGTAAAAAGTTAAAATGTATTAGCCAAAGCCGATAATTCGGGTGATAGGTACTCTAGCTGAGAGCAGCAATATGTCCATTGCTCCTCAGTGATTTGTGTTCCGATGTCATTTTCCCACTCTGCCCTCGAGGTGTATGCTGCTATGGGGGCTGTCTTTTGCGTGTCATTATATATGCGTGTGATCAGTTTCTTGGTAGAGGGATTAGATAGTATGTTCTCCAAAGCTGGGAGAGTCTGCGGTTCCTGGGGGAATTCGGCGTACCCCGCCTAGCAGGCTGCCCAAAGCTGATAGAATAATAATGTGTCCGATACCATGGGTGTCTTCTCTTTGTACATATCTTGTAGTGTCAAGAATGTGGTCTCTGGAAACTATAGCATTATTGCATTTGGCTGATGATGGAAAGTTTTTTGATGATTTGTTAAGGGAGTTCAAAGAAAAACAGGGTTCCCAAAACTAGTCCTAGGCAGAGTTCACAGAGTTGCGTTAAGCGCAACTCCATGAAGGCACAAAAAAACTCCACCACACTACATGGAGTTCAGCTTGGGGGTGGAGTTTGCTGGCCCACCCATTTGCGTTGAAATAGAAATGTGGAGTGTGTTCTCGCATTCTGAATTACATGTGAACCGTACCACGAGGTTCACATGGGTGTCCTCGGTTCCATATCACGCGCGAACCATGCCACCCGGTCCACATGGTCACTGCCATCTTCCTATTCTGCTCTCTGTTATGGTGCTTGGCGTAAATTTTAATCTCTCTTTAATCTCTGTAATCCTTCCCCTTGAAAACTTATCAACCCCCATTTTTATTTTTGTATATTAGTGTGTGTCTTTGTGTTTGTGTTTTTTATGTTTTTGGGAATTTTTGTGTGTGTTTTTATTTACTCTTTATTTATTAACTTTATTTCCCCCTACTTCCATATTTATTTCTTCTTTTCTTTCCCTTTCTTTTTTTTCTAACCCAGTCAGTGCTATGGCAGAAACAGTGCGGCTAAGTTGGTGGCAGCTCCACCACCCAGGTGTGTAGCTCTGGACGATCTTTGGACAGGAGGGGGTAGCAGTACTGTTTATTTGTGCAGCTCCACCTTTGCTCCATGCTGATAGCAGGCGGAAGGTCCGGTAGCTGATACCCTCTGCATGAGCGTTAGCTGCACAGTGGGAGGGGGCGCCAGGGCATGCAGCAAACCAGCCAGGTTCCTGCACACTGTCCAGCAGCTGACACGCCACTGCACAGATATCCTGGACTGCAAACAGCACCTGCTCGACCTGTAGGTGTCGAGATTCCTGGACTTGGCGAGTATTAATTATTTGATGTGTTTGTGTTCTACAATGCAAAAAAAAATATGAATAGCATACTGCTCAAACTCAGAGGTAAGTTACATTTAGTTTATGTTGGAATAATATTGTGTGGTTTTGTTTCTAGTTTCTGCTAAGTCGATGCGCAGTATTACTTAATCTTACTCATCTTTGCCGTTGATTTGGCTGATTAATTAAGAAGCCATTGCAGGCTGTCCTTCTCTCACTATAGTGATATCAGTGAGTAGCACATTCTCTCTCTGACTTTGTTTATGTAGCTCATACAGTTCCAAGTTATTTTACAGTGATGTGTAGTATGCATCTATGCATTTAAAAAAAGAGACACTTGGGGCTGCTTAGGATGGAGGATTTTCCGCATCCTCCGGGCCGGCGGAAGCCACCGCCAGCCTGGAGGATGCGGAAAATCCTCTGCGGACCCACCAAGACCCACCGCCACATTAGGATGGCTGGTGGGTCCTGGTTTTCCGTCCACAGCTTTTCCTCCGCGGTTGGCTTACAACCGCGGCGGAAAAGCACTAATATGGTGACGGTGTCTCTCAGACACCTTCAGCCAGATTAGGATGTGCTTGGAAACATGCTTTTCCCTGCCGGCTTTTCCGCCTTGGAAAAGCATGTGTAACTTCACTGCGGGGGCCCGTTACGGGCCCCATAGGTGAAGGGGGGTGGGGGGTGCACATGGGGGGTACCTAAGGTACCCCCCTGCATTTGTATGCAGTAAGCGGCAGGCACCGCGCGGTGCCTGCCACTTTCTACATACAAATGCAATGCGTGCATTTTTAACATTGCTGCGGGTGCAGCTTGAAGCTCCACCCGCCGCAATGTTAAAAATAGAGGATGTGACCGCCACCCTGGCGGTCACATCCTAATCTGCACAGAGGGAACGCCGCAGCCCATGCGGACGTTCCCTCCTACTCAGGGGTCGCGGACGGACTCAAGTCCGTCCGCGATCCTAATGACCCCCTAAGTTGGTCCATAAAGGGAGTGGAGAAATGGGAATAGAATCAAAGATCATTGACTTATATGTATTTGTTCTAAATGTAATTTTTTGTAAGGAAATTTACTGACTTTTTCTGGTCTCTACTCTAGTCTCTAGTTCACCTATCTTCTGCTTTGTTAGCAATCTTTCTCTCTCACCAATATATCTTGTGGTACTGTAAGAGTAAGACCAAGAATAACACATGTTGGTTCTCTACTGTCTACCATGAATATTACATGCCCAAGTAAGGTAGTATTATAAACAATATTCACCACGTATGTTTCTTGAGAAAGCTTTCATTGTCCTGCTTGTGCTCTAACAGTTGAGTTCATGCGAGAATGGCTATAGTTATCATGGACCATCCTCCCCTCAATTTAGTGTGCTGCTGTCTTATTCATTTATACAATATTCCAGCAGTTTCCCATGACAGTGTATCATGGCTGGAAAAAAAGTATAAGGTCTTAATCCCAATTAATTTGCCAAACAATACCATATATCTTTTATTGAGCACTATTTCACCCCTGACTTCTTTAACTTTATGAACAAATAAAATGCCCAGTGTGATATTTTTGTTAGAATATACTGCAGTGCTAACTGAACTGAACTGATGTATTACAGTTGTATTTGGGTGTCGTTTCTGGCATCTAAAATATGTATAATGTTTTATTGTAGCCATCCAGAAAACCAGTGATGCCGGCACCAGTGCCACTGCAGGAAGAGAATCAGTTGGATGGGGAGAAGCAGCAGCAGGGTCGGGCACTGGTAAGTCACATAATTTCCTTCAATTACTATACTCACTAGCTAGGACCAGGGTGCCATCAACACTTTACCATGAACCCCCACCAGCTTTACCAGCTGCAGCAGTGGTTGAGTTATTATGGCCTCTTCTGCCTGCAACTCACCAAAAGCGCACACAATGAGCGTTGATGGCTTGAGGGAAACATGAACGAACTGAAGGTTAAAAGAAAGGAAATAGTATATGAGTGAAATGTTGGATGGGTGGGTGAAAGGGTGCATTGTTGAGTAAAAGGATAGAGGGGTGAAAAGAATGGAATAAATAAAGAGTGGATATTGAATGGATGGCTAATTGACTGGAAACTTTGGTGAAAGACTGGATAAGAGAAAATTAAGCTCAATCATGGTGGCCATGGGTGAATTAGAATGAAAGGATGAATGCATATTTGGATTCTTTTTATGGATAAGCAAGGCTGTTTTTCTCACGAGGAGCCTGCTGCTCACCTTCTTTGCTTACTTTGTTTATGTATGGTTATCAAAACTATGATTCAAAGTGGTGGATATTTTTTATTTTTTGTTCCACTCCTTTGACTTGCTGTATTTGTTATGTGAGACAGATGTGTCCAACCCATCATTCACCAACCCCTGTCCCCACTCATGGCATTTTTCCCCCTATGACCCAAGTACATTATGGGTTAATATGTGACTACAGTGCTGGCTCTGAAATGTGTGTCTGCTTCAGTCATTGCGGCATTTACAATGTTTTCAATGCATTTCAAACTGAACACACAAGGTGTGTTGTTTCCCTTTGCCCACTCATTCACCTCTTAGTACTTCAATCTTTTATTTTTTCCTATATTCTTCCATCCCAGACTACCACAATCTATTCTCTGGCATGTGTCACATTAATTTTGTAACCATGTGAAGTGAAGTGATTCCAGAACATATTTCTTGGGTTCCCATAACAGATTTTTTTTACACCTGTTTAGATTTCTCCCTTTCAACTTGTATAGAGACTGTATAAGCCAAAGATGCCAAATTTATGATCAGTTTAGTGGCACCTCTATTCTATATCAAAAAGAAGTCTCTACCATACCTGCCTAATCCCTCTACTCTACCCTACATTAGAGTAAGACAAGTTTCCTTCCCTTGCTTACGGCCCAGTGAATGAATTTGTTGGAAATAATATGTGGTGGTGGGCGAGGACACTGAGTAAAGTGGGAGTAAGTGCATAATTTGATGTCAAGTTTGACAAATGGGATACACTGTGATCAATGTGACACATACAATCTATGTAGCCTGTTCCTTTCCCTGTAGTGCAGTCCATCATTTTCCCCAATGTCTACTTACAACAGACAGGATAATATTAATATCCACATTTCATAAGTGAGGTGTGTGACCTAGTATCTTATTTATGATTCATCTGCCTCTTTGGAGTCAGGGTAGAAAGAGAAATGCACACATAGAAGAGCAGGGCCATTGTAATTAAAAATAGAAAGTTGTCAACTACATCTGCCCCATCTGTGGACAGTAGCAAAATACTAGGGGTGTTGCGCTACACAAAGCATCGCTAAACGGTAAAAAATCTCTGCGAGCATGTAAAAGTTCCGCAAACATGCGGAATTGCTTGTTCCGTGTGTTCGCGATGCTTTTGTCCTGTTCGTGAATGCTGTTTGCGTGCTCGGGGAGAAATATCTCACAAACACACAATTTTAAAGCGCGAACAAGCAAAAAATTCTGCGAAACCGCAGATCACCGAATTTTGTGCAATTCTGCGTTCTCAGTGGAACGCAAAATTACCCAAATTCTGCAAATTCCGCGAGTGGAATGGAATTTACCGCCCAGGCCTACAAAATACCCAATGCACTGGCTAGCAATGAGAATGGGTTCATTCATTTAGCACAACACAAAACTTGTACTCCATAGTGCATAATGCCATACTCATTAATAAGAGGTAATTTATTTTTCAACTCGAAGTGTCTGTTTATAGTAACCTATAATAATATTAATAATAATAATAATAATAATAATAATAATAATAATAATAATAACAATAATCATCATCATCATCATAATAATAAAAATAATAATAATAATAATAATAATAATAATAATACAATCTTTATTCGGCAAAGCATACAGCCATAAAAGATGCAATGCATTAAAATTGCAAATTCATTAAAAGGAATAATGCATTTTTTCACAACTCTAAAATAACAGCACAATATGCTCTTCTCTTGCAAGACCACAAAATGATACATGAATCTCAGAGCTAACTGTTTTTTCGGAGTGCCTATTTAAACATATCACAATTCTTTTTATATTTTTGGGGGGGTTTTAAATTAGTTTATTGCATTTGTAAGGTGATACACAGCGTTATTGCGCCTACAACCCAGGGGCCGGCAACAGAGAAGATCGACAATCGCTATCTAGTACACAGCTTAATGGCCGACAACCCGGGGGCCCGGCAGCAAACCTAATTTGACAATAAATCATTATAAAAATACTATAACAATGACATGTACATAAAGAAATATTGAGAATATCAAATGTGTCATTCTTGCATCCTCTTGCCCATAATTAAACGTTTCCCTTAACACCCTCCCCCCTCAAACTCTTTTCTGCCTTCATCTGCCCAAAGTGTGACATACGTTCTACATCTGTGTATCTAGTTTTGTCCAATGGATAGCTAGTACATTTATCCAGTATAACATTTTGCATTTTCCGAATCCACCAGGGTACTTAATAGACTTTGGGTTTCAAATTTCACTACCAACCCACACAGCTCGATCTTCCCCAGAACACCTAGATCAGACAGTTTCTGCCAGACAATTGTCCACACCACAGCCTCCAACCACGCTATATATGTCCCCCAAATATCCACTGGTCGGGATCTGGTGGGCATCAGTTCCCAATATTGTGTCAGTTGGTCCTTGCAATAAGTGACTGAGTGCAGCCAGCCCTTAACTGTAGGTGGTCTAGCTCTTTTCCAGTGAATCGCCACCTGAAGCTTGGCCAATAGTAATAGCATTGACACCAATTTACGATTCTCACTCGGAATCTCTTAGACATGATTTAACAGTGCAACCAGCGGTGTAAGTGCTATCTGAGCATCGGTAATGTCTCTAATGTGCCTGACCACCTCTATCCAATATCGAGCTATCGGACTGCAGGCCCATGCCAGGTGTATAAATGTAACGTCCTGATGTCCACATCTCCAGCATTTCGTGTCTACCAAAAGGCCCATGCATGCGGTACACTCTATGTAAAAAGTTAAAATGTATTAGCCAAAGCCGATAATTCGGGTGATAGGTACTCTAGCTGAGAGCAGCAATATGTCCATTACTCCTCCGTGATTTGTGTTCCGATGTCATTTTCCCACTCTGCCCTCGAGGTGTATGCTGCTATGGGGGCTGTCTTTTGCGTGTCATTATATATGCGTGTGATCAGTTTCTTGGGAGAGGGATTAGATAGTATGTTCTCCAAAGCTGGGAGAGTCTGCGGTTCCTGGGGGAATTCGGCGTACCACGCCTTGCAGGCTGCCCAAAGCTGATAGAATAATAATGTGTCCGATACCATGGTTGTCTTCTCTTTTTACATATCTTGTAGTGTCAAGAATGTGGCCTCTGGAAATAGATCCCTGCCCGCCACCAACCCGTGCGCTTCCGCCCGCCGAGTAGTGGCCTTATCTGTGAGAGGGGTCAACAGTGGGTTGCCTCTTGATGGCATGGATGGAGCATATAGTTCCTTTATTCCTGCTCGTTTCGCTATTCTACACCATGCCCATCTTGTTACTTCTACTGTGTCAAGTTCCTGCTGTGGCCGCGTATAGGCCTGGTACACTGCCGCATTCAGCGGGACTGGCGCAGCTCTGTCTATCTCTATCGCTACATGCGGTTGGAACGGTGTTGGGTGCTGCCAAAAGTGCCGAAACTGCGCCTGTGCGCTGTACGCATATAGTTCGAAGTCAGGGGCAGCCAGTCCACCCTGCACGAAGGGCAGCATCAGCAGACTCCAGGCAACTCACGGTTGTCTGCCGGCCCATACCAATTCAAGCACGGTCGTCCTGAGTCGTCGGAAAAAGTGCGCAGTAAGCGGTATTGGTATATTAACAAATAAATATAACAATTTGGGAATCAGAATCATTTTGGCGATTGCTATGTGCCCCAACAGTGACAGGGGGAGTTGTTTCCATCTTTGAACCTTAGTGTCAATCCAGTCTATAACTCTCCCATAATTAGCCAACCACAAGTCCTGTGTGGATCTACTTATAATTATGCCTAAATATCTTTTCTCCGACTCTACCCAATCAATAGGGTATTCTGTTGTGAAAGGTTCTGTCTCTTCTGTGAGTGCTAGTATCGTAGATTGGGTCCAGTTAATTTAGATCCCAGTTAGACCCCCGTATCTGATCAGTTCCCTCATTAGAACGTCAAAGTTATCCTTGGGGTTGGTCATATAGATAGTCATGTCATCGGCGTACATGGAGATTAAAAGGCCCCTGGATGTAAATCCTATGCTTCTGTGCATGTGGTGTTGGCAGAGCCTCGCCGCCAGAGGCTCAGTCGTGATGGCGAAGAGCAATGGCGACAGAGGGCATCCCTGTCTCGTACCACGGGTAATGTCAAAAGGGTCCGACACCTGTCCATTGACTCGCACCCTTGCCACTGGTTTGGAATATAAGATTTGAATCTGTTGAATAAAAGCCGGGCTAAGACCCATACGAGCCAACAATTTGAATAGGAATTTCCATTCCAGTGAATCAAAGGCCTTGGTTGCGTCTAATAATGCCGCCAATGCCTGTACATGAGGAGCTAGGTAATGCAAGACTCTAAACAGCGTGCGCAGATTGTGCGATGTCGACCTCCCTGGTATGAATCCAGACTGGTCCGGAAGTGCTCTCTGCGGGAGCATTGGTTGCAACCTATTTTTCAAACCCTTTGCATATATCTTGGCGTCCAGATTGATTAGGGACAAGGGCCTGTAGGAGTCAGGAGAGGCAGGATCCTTGTCAGGTTTCAGCAAAGTTATAATCATGGCTTCTCTCAGAGTAGGGGGTAGTTCGCCAGATTCCATTGCTTCCTGGTATACCTGTATTAAAACGAGGGGCCAGTATATCAGTGTATTCCTTGTAGAAAACAGCCATGAGGCCATCTGCCCCGGGTGCTTTGTCCGATGGCATACTGCTAATTACCTGCCGGATATCCTCAACTGTGATCGGCATGTTCATATATACCCGGGCCCCATTGTTGAACCAAGCTAGAGCCACATGTCTAAATAGTCTGTTATGAATGTCTCAGACAGGCACGTGCTGGACGTGTATAATTGCTGATAATATCTGGATATGGTAGTCAAGATGTCCTGTGGTGTCCTAGCCACCTCTCCGTTATCTAACTTTAATTCGGTTATGTATTCAGCACATCTAGGCACACGCAACAGGCCCGCCATCGTCTTTCCGGCCCTGTTACCCTCTCCATAACGTCGTGCCTGCACATATTTATGTAAGTAGTTAATTTCTCTTTCCGCCTCTTCTAGAAATTCTGTCAATTTTGACCTAATTTTCGCTGTGGTGGAGGGCTAGTTTGAAAGTCTCGCTCCAAGTCTCCTATATCTTTCTCCAATCTACCTAGCGTGTTCCTTATATCCCTTAATACTCCAGCTTTTAATGCTATGCAGTTCCCTCTGATGACCACCTTAAAAGCTTCCCAGGGCGTCCCAGGCGAGTCCACGGAACCCTCATTTAGCGTAAAATATTCTTCTATCTTGTCCCTCAGACCTTCTCTGAAAACCTGATCTAACAGCGCAGTTGAACGGAATCGCCAGGCAAAGGGCTGAATATATTGCTCCAGGATATGCAGTGTCAGTACAGTCGGTGCGTGGTCCGATAGGGTACGAGGGTAATGTGCTACATCAGCCACCCAGGTATAAATATCTTTGATACGAGCCAGTAATCTATTCTTGACCATGAGCTCCTATGATGTGTGACTCAAGTGCCCTCCCTGACTGTGGGATGCAATGCCCTCCATGAATCCACCAGATGAAGGTCTTGAATAATGTCGGATAAGGTCTGCGCGGCCCTGGGGTGATGATCTTGAGTCACTCCCTCCCTATCAAATGTGTGGGATAAAGCTCATTAAAGTCCCCTCCCCATAGGATTACCATTGGTCTCAGCGCTAGTATCTTGTGGTTGAGTGCCTGAAAGAATTCCGGACTGTCCGAGTTCGGGCCATATATATTGACTACCAATGTGGGGGTGTCGTATAGCGTGCCCTGTACAATAACAAATCTGCCCTCACAATCCACTATTGTCTGGTGTGTCTTCCACCGTGGCCCTCTATGCACAAGAATGGCTACCCCTCTGGAGTATGTTGAATAGCCGGACACCTGTATCTCGCCCCATCTATTGTTCCTAACAGTGCCCGTCGCTGTTGTAGTCAGATGTGTTTCTTGGAGAAGGCAGATATCCACCCCATGTCTCATCAGATAGGCCTGGACCAGTCTCACCTTCCTGCGATCATTGAGACCCCTTATGTTCCAGGACATGCATTTGAGTGAATTCATTCTAAGATCCTGTGTATAAGTACCCAAGTTTCAGTCTGTTGCACTGTGTCCAGAAAAATCATCCATCGGAGCCATGGGGACACGTGGTCCCTCCAAAATGTACATTCACACCAGTTGCATATATACCAATACAGTATGAGGCAGAACAAATACGAGGAAGAAAAACAAAACCCCCCCCACCTCCCACACCAACCCCCCAATCATGTTGTGATACACCCTCCCATACCCCTGCGAACTGCAAACAAAAGGTCCACAGTAGTGAACTTGCGGGAATCATCCCAGTGGGGTACATGGATCAGCCAGCCAAACACCCCTGCGCTTTTGGCAGGGTGGCCGGGAGAGCGGTGCTCTGATCCAGACTACCAAATGAAACATTGCAAAATGTACCAAATTGCTTACTCCTACTTCAATCATTAATCTTTAAAGACACAGTACCATCAATTTGCATCCCAAGCTAATCCTCCCCCGGTGACAGCCCGAGCAAAGTTTACGAACATCATACAGTACTTATCTGTGCGCCCGGACATCTGGCTTCCCCTGTTCAGTCATTGTCACTGAGATTGTTGTCGGCACTCCGGTTCTCAGCCGCATCCTGTCTTTTGTGGTCTTTGGCCTGCTGTTTAGCGTACATGAGCACCGCTTTTGCATCAGTGAAGAATGTAGGTTTCCCTGGCCCTTGCACCCTCAGTTTGGCTGGGTATATCAAAGAGTATTTGGCACCGATTTGCTGAAATTATTTTTTGGCCGGGAATGAATTCTCTACGTGCCGCTTGCACCTGGAGTGTAAAGTCCGGATACAGAGCTAAGTGGTTTCCATCGTACTGAATATCCCCTCTCTCCCTTGCCAGACGCAATATAGTGTTGCGGTCTCTGTAATTCAGGATACGGGCAAGTACCAGGCGCGCCGGCGCCCCCGGCCGCGGCCTCGGGCCCAACTTGCGATGTGCTCTTTCCACCAGGAACATGGCTGACAATTGTTGCCCAAATAGGTCCGACATCATTTTTTCTATGTACTTCTCCATGTCTGGTATGTTTGTAGTTTCCGCAATTCCGGTGACACAAATGTTGTTGCGTCGTGACCTAGCTTCCAAATCCTCGTTCTTCTGCTGTGTTGCGTAGAGGATCCTGTCCATGCTCCTTAGCTTCTTATCCGTCTCCGTCTGGCCATCCTCCGTTTCGGTCACTCTGGTTTCGAGTACGCTCACTCGACCTTCCTGCTTGTCCATTCTCCGAGTTATCCCGTCCATTCTTGTAGCCAGAGTGTCCATCTTTGCGTCTATGGCTTGTAGACTGGATTTCAAGTCTTTAAACATTTCACGAATATCTTCAGGTGGTGGTTGAGATGCTGTGGTATCCTCCGATTGGCCCTGCGAGCCATTGTCTGTTTCAGGACCCTTTTTTTCAAAATTGAGCCGTGGTTGTCTAGTGTCAGGCCTCCCCATCCTTGGCGTCGCTCTCCTCCAGGCGCACGGAAGGAGCACGTGCTACTGTCGTGTCCTCTGATGCATCGGTAGACTTGTGCTACAAGCGTGGTAGTATGCCGTGATAGTTAAACAGTGCGCCCCACCAAACCGGTCGTATACACCCTTACCACACTGTGACTCTACGCTCCACCCGTGCCTCGGCGATTTCGTGGGCTTCCAACTCTCCTGTACAGGCTATGTGCCAGCTCTACGTGGCGCCTTGATACCTGCGGGTTATTGTTTTGCGCGTTATAAATTTTTATCAATCAATCAATCAACCGTTTGACAGTGCAGTGTAGTGGTCCAGTCACCCACCTTACCACTATTACACGTCTCGCTGTGGCTGGGTAGTTTTTCTTCTGCCTAGGCTTCACCGCACCTCGTGGTGGTAGCTGTCGCTCGCGTCTGTGCCATTGAAGTATGCACAGCCCATGGCATTCCCAGTTTGCACTCTTCTGTGTGAATTGCACCACTGACCACGTCCACTACACCCTCCAACCACTGGCCTGAGCGAGTGCGTCGGCTCCTTCCCGGTCTATTCTGCCGCTGTGAGGAGGGGTGGGTCCACAGTACGCCAGCACACAGGCAACATTCAGCTGCTATGCATTCGTTGGTGCGATGAGCTTAGTTCTCCGCAAAAAGCCCTCCAGCAGTTGAACCAAGATGGCGGCTCCCTTTCTTTTAAGGCCTCAATGGGGTCCCTACATCCCGCAGGGACCGGGATACCTCTTCACCCTCTCGACGGATTTTATCACAGCAGGCCCGGGTCACTCCTCACCTCGTGCTATTGTAGTGTAGTTCCTATTTTCCCTATAGGCCCTGCGCATTGGAAAAACATAAACAGCAGTGTAGACGTAGGACTGAGGTCTTTTAAGTCTCTACTGACTATGTTAGACTTAATTTAGGTTTGCGCCAGCTAGCTCAGAGGTCACTGGAAACTTTCTTGACTGAAATAGGAAGTGATCAGCTTCCCTGACTCAGACTAGAAGGGATTCAGCTTCTGACAACCACTTAAACATGACAACTTTGCTCCTCAGAATAAGAGTCAATCTCTAGAGTTGTGTGAAACAATAGACAGCTATTTCACTCAGTCAGTTGTGCAGTTTTAAGTTCACAAGGGTGCAGAGAACAGAGACGGGTAATTTCAATAAAATATATTATTTATTGAGCAGTCTTTCTTCTCATGCAAGAGAAATGAATTGCCACAATTACAAGACTTGCAATAATGTAAAGTGCGTAGAGTAAAATGAGTATAACAAAGTAATACTGTAAAAGCATTGATATGGTTTCTTAGCCATAAGATTGTTAAGAGGAATAAAATATATACAATATATATATTCATATATACATTTGCTAATGAGCTCAACTGGTGCTTCTAACTACGCCTACCCCGGTGTACCTGACCTAAGCCTAATACTTGGGAGGGGAGTAAGTAAGTAGCAGTTTAAGTTCAGTTGGTTTTTGCCAAGAGTAAGCATGGGCGAATTTTGCGAATCTGGCGTTCGCGAATTTTGCGGATTTGCAAACTCGCAAACTGCAAAATCCGCGAATTCTCGCAAATTTGCGATTTTTTTTTTGTGTTCGCAAGGATTTCTGCCAGTTCGCGGGGGTTTTGTACCAGTTCGCAATTGCAAACTTACATGTCGGCTCGCAACGGTCGCAATTATGTTGTTTCTACTTCTGGTTCATCATCACAGGTTCCCAGCACCCTCTGTTTCACCACTGCCACCCTCTGTTTCACCCATGCCACCCTCTGGTACATCAATGCCACCCTCTGGTTCATCATCACTGTAGATTATGGGGGGAAAAAGAATGCACACCTGCCCTGCTTTAACTGACATGAATTAATTTGGGGTTGATTTATTAATGTGTCACTGTTTTAAAATTCCAGTCTGGCACCTGCTTCCTTATCTGTAATTTGCTTTCTGTTGCAGTGCAATTTTTTTTTCCAGGACCTCTGTGGCCTACTTGTAGCTATTCTATGAGCCTGCTGTCAGGGTCAGAGCAGGGTCATACAATTGTTGCAACTAGCAACTGAACTCTGGAGGGGCCCCAGTCAGGAAGCACTACATGGAATGGTTACTAATGATTTTAGTTTGAACTTTTTCACCTGCTGAATGCTTTCACTTTTGCAAAACTCGTTTTTATGCAGAACAGCATTACAGCAACTGTAATGCCCCATACAAACTTACTTGTTAAAGTTGATTTCTAATCCAAAAGTCAAAAGGCCTCAAATCCAAAAAAGTGCAGGCAAATGCCAACCTGAGGAGTTATTCTGATAAAAATCATCATTTTCAGAAGGTCTATGCTGCTTGCTAGTAGATTTCCTGTGCAGAATTGCAAATTTTGTAATTTCGCGAGTGCGAGATTGTTGCTGCCCGCCGCACCTACATGTTCGCAATTGCGAACTTACGCCGCACGCCGCAAAATTGTATCACCAAGAAAAAAAAATCCGCTGCGTGCGAATTTGCGGATTTTCAGTAAATTCGCGAGAGTTCGCGGATTGCAAATTTACCGAAAATCCGCAAAATTCGCGAGCGAAACGGATTTTCCGCCCATGCTTAGCCAAGAGTCTGATTCAAGAATTCTCTCTAAGGGTTTAGTCAGCACCGTACCTCTGGAATAGAATGTAGTAGGTCTGGTATCTCCTCTCAGGACCCGATATCCCAGTCACCCGCATGGGTAGGCTGGAAACGCCGGAGCTGGATTTTCTCGGCAGGAGAAAAGACAGCGTCTTTCTCAGCGCGTCAAAGAGGAGGGGCGCCGTCTGTGGGCTTCTCGCATCTGCTGGGCTTTCTGCAAGGGGACAGCTGCTCTGCTCCAGTATTCACCACCACCATGTATTTGCTTAAGGCAACGTTGGTATATTTATACCTGAAAGGTGCCGAGTTTGACGTAGGTGTTGGACATAAGGCGTCAATAAAGATGTCACTAAGAACTGGTCGTTCTTACAGTGCTCGCAGGAGTTCTATTACAAATCAAAACAAAGCAAACAGGGCTTTCCCAGGTTTGCTGGGGGTTTGGTATGTCGAAAGAACTCGGTGTGCTATCTAGGAATCTAAGGAAGTGGCTTCTGCTGTGTCATGGATTGTCATGAACTGCAGAGGCGAGTTACTGAAATATGGCTCTGATTATTATGCCATTATAGAGATATGTATCGATTATAGCCGTATAGGGGCATAAGGTCATGATATTGATCGGGGTCCTAGATAAAACACATCACCCACTCCACGAATTTATGTCCATCAATTACTAAAACTTAAGCAAAAAGACACATGTGTATTCTTACCCACCCCAAAATACATTTTGCATATGAAATGGTGTATACAAAAATACACGAAAAAAAAAAAATATTTTTTATAATATGTACTGTACGCTGTAAGCAGAATAATCATTCAAAAAGGTTTTGCATATGTATCTAGTTGAACGATCTTTTGCGAAATAACACATGAAATGTCTATGAATACATAAAAGAAGGGCGAGACTATTCCATCACATAGAAATACAGTTGCTGCAAAATTGTGCTAGAGGCTGAGGTAATATTTTGTCTCTAGATCTACTAAAAATAGAAGCTCTGTTCTTTACGAATAGTTCTACTTTAAGCAAAGTACTTGTGCCAGAAAAAAGGTAAATATTTTGGAAGTTCGAAAAAAGTAATTTCATCTGCAGGGGAAAAATTAGTTCCAAACGTTTTTTAGTAGCTTTTGTTTATCAAAGCTGAAGGCCGAATTCAGAGTTCATGGGAACGCCGTGTGCCGGATTGTTTTTCGAAAAAGTCATTCTTTCTGTTCGGGGAAAACATCATTTCAGACAGACTCGCAAAAAATTGGTCTACATATTCAGGTGACAGTTCGACCAAGTTCGATAGTGCTGTAACTTGGCAGTTGTGAGAATGATTGCTATTATTATTATTATTATTATTGCATTTATTGAGCGCACAGCTACCCGGAGGTTTCCCGGCGCTTGCCTTGGGAACCCGTCCTGGCTTTTCCCTGTGAGATAGCCCCTAAAGGGCATCCCCAAGGTGAAAGCCAGGCATCCCGCCGCAGGGGGGCCGTTGTGGAGATTAAGCAAGCTTAATGCCCAGAGTTGCAGAGTGAGAACCCATGATTAGAGCAGGCACCGAAGCGAGAATTATCGAGTCCGTGGACATTTGAGCTCAAGACCCTGCCCCGTCGGGAATTGAACCCTGGTCCCGGGTCTGACCTCAGCTTCCGGGTCTGCCTGCTCTACACCGTGAGCCACACTTCTCCACATCGATCTCAGGATCAGCAATGCTCACAGAAGGTCGTACCTGGGTGATGTTGCTCATATTTCTTGCATCACTGCCACCACCTAATCGTAGCGCAGGAGTCTCAACGAATGCCGTCATCAGGATTGGTAACCGCTGGGGACAACACGATGCATGAGCCGTTTCTGGACTTAGCAAAGTATCGACATCCATAGGTACTGCTGATTGTAGTGCAAGACAGGTGTCTAACACGCATTCTTCTCCTCATAGCATACATCGAAGCACAGGTAAGATGCAGGTCTGCCATATAGGTCTGAATGAAAGAAACCAGGTCATATTTAGATCTCTTAGCCGGGCCAATCGAAGGACTCTAGTTATGCGGTCCCGATAGCGCATTGCTAGGATCATTTCTTCCATCCTTGCCGGAGTCATGTCTGTGTTTTGGCTTGCCATATCGGAGCAGAAGGGTCAAAAATAAAATCCCTGCTACGATTCCCAAAATTAGTGGTAAGCCGCCAAAGACCGAAAGGACAAAATTGGGAATAATGTCCAGGACTGCTTTGAAGGGTGTTAACAGTCCCAAAAAAATTGTCTTAAATACATTCGAGATGCCACTGGCATTCGACATATTTAGAATTTGGCTGAGCATTTCTGTGAAATGCACGGGGCAATTTGTTGATAAAAGTGTATGTATCTCTGCCGCCGTCCTTGCAACTTGGAGATCATACGTCTCTTTTGATGATGTGATGGGCACTGTTGTCTGCAAAAGCACAGACTTCATTCTGCTTAAAGTATCAATTCGTAAAGAAGAGACATTCAAAGGAGGCCAAATCGGATTCGCTGAGTCTCCAGGGCCATTTGGATACAATGCTTGCATACAGCAAGTGACCATGGAACTCACGTTTAAGAGATATGCTTTCCCTGGCACCAAGCCACATCAGCTGTGGTCAGTTATTAGAATGTAACTCCCATTTGAAAGTTGTCTAAAGAAAGGCTCTATCTGTGTTGCAGGTGTGACATGCTGGTGGCATGAAAGGTTGTTTGAAGTCCCTTCACAGGCCCCATGTAAATTAATACTCTGGCACAAAAGTATACAGCTCAGTGAATGTCTGCAATTTTCACCACTGAGAAATACTTTTTTGTCCTTGTCACTATAACATGTGTGCGTATAAGGTAATTTCCATGATGACTTAACGTAATTTTTTCCCAACCTTTCATACTGGCCTGCTGGTATATACTCAAGGCAATTTTTAAACTGGAAAGTTGTTATCGGAATTGTGATAATCCCGTGTATTATCCATTCAATGACAGGTCTTTCTGACATTGTCAATGGTATTCTCTCAAGCTTTTGAATGCTCAGAATTGTATAGTCTGCTCCTTTTTGTGCCAAACTGATTTGTTTATCAGTAAGGTTAAAGACAGAAAACAATGACGTTGTGTTGATTAAAAGCCATGGTACATAGCCCGAACGCAGATTTTGTAACGTCCAGCCTAGCTGTACAATAGAACGCAATTGGGACTGGCCATGTTGTAACATTAGCAAATCCTGGTCTGTTATATCAATGGCAGATGATACAATGCTGTCCAGTGAATATATTCTGGAAGACAGAGTCATTAACCCATTGTCTACAACAGAAAGTGATTTTTCCAAATTAATACGGTCAATTTCTCATATTTTTTCTGCTGTTTCAATTTGCATTACTTTCCATGCCTCGTTGTATGCCGCATATACACTTGCCGCTATGAAAAGTTTCTGACGCTGTTTGCGTGGTCCCATTATGAAATCACGCAAGTCAGCACCATCTTTAAGTAAAGTAAGGTGTTGCTTAATTTCTGCCAGTGTGGATGTTTGAAGCCATTCAAGGCACAGTTTCCCTACACTGTATGGGCCCGATTCACAGAATGAACTTAAGGCTCAATCCTAAACTTACTACTATTTTGGTATTCACAGAATGCCCTTACTACTTTTGGCATTCACAGAATGCACTTACTACTTTTGGTATTCACAGAAGGAACTTACTACTTTTGGTATCCACAGAAGTTAGGATTTTGTCTTAAGTTTGTCTTAAGACAAACTTAAGACAGACTTAAGACAGACTTAAGTTAGGATTTTGTCTTAAGTCTGTCTTAAGTCGGTCTTAAGTCTGTCTTAAGTTTGTCTTAAGACAAACTTAAGACAAAATCCTAACTTCTGTGAATACCAAAAGTAGTAAGTTCATTCTGTGAATGCCAAAAGTAGTAAGTGCATTCTGTGAATACCAAAATAGTAGTAAGTTTAGGATTGAGTCTTAAGTTGATTCTGTGAATCGGGCCCTATGTTGTTACTATCCCTGGATGTTGTCTCTGGGAGTATCTAGGGTCTGGTCTGGTCATTTTTAACCCCTGTATTTTATTCAGGAATCTATCTTGACAGTTATTAGTGTCTATTGGCCAGATTAACCACTTTTTCCAATTAGGATGTGTTCTGCTATCATGTAAAATTTGGGTTACGTCCATATCAATATCTGTGGTTGTATTATCAGGTATTGGTTAAGGAATAGACGGTTTGTTTAAGTCTTCTATCTTGGCTAGGCCAAGGCAAGTAGTCTGTTGAATTGTGTCATTCAAGAATATTATTTGTTCTGGGATCATGCAGGCTCGAAATAATGCTTCTAGGCTTTGTACCTGCCAATCTTTAGTACCCCAGATAGTTTTTGTTTCAATGTTATTTTTCCAGAAATCAAAACCAAATGTAATCATTTTTTCATAAAATGCTTCCGAATATATCAATTTAGTATTTGTCAGCATGGTTTTTGTCCCTGTTTTATCTAACAGTTTGTAATAAAATGTTTCAGCATCACTTGTGTTAAACCCAGAGAAGTATTGGAATTTCTCATAGAATGTTTTTGAACTGCTTTTGGGTGGTGTAGCACAATGTTCCCATTGGTTATATTTAAAAACATTTCTAGGTTGAGCAGATTTATGTAAATAGTGGTCTGCGTAATGTGTAAAACAGTACATTTGCTCATAATTAGATGAACCTTGTAAATAATCGTGATCTGTAAATTTTGCTGATAACACTAAATCCGACATCATATTATTTATACTTTCAAAATCCCAATCATCAGAGAATGTGCTTGGTTTTACAAAGTCACTTAATGAAACCTTAAATTGGTGAGGATATTTCAAGATCTCTACCGGTCCATATATTTCGTAGTCTGTTTTGTGCCATACTACCCCACAGGGTATTGGAATGGCTGTGACATTCACTGATGAAAGTTCTCTTTTCTCGAAGTGTGATGATTTGTGTGGCCTCAGAACTAAGTTGATGTTCTGACTTGCTGTGTCCATTGTACTGTATTTTCCTTCAATGAATCTTCCCAAACAAAGTACCATGACGAGCCAAAGAAGGAGGAAAAATACACCTAGTCCAAACCAAAATTCTAACCATGGAGAAATAAGATATGTTTGTTTGAGTTGATAAAAGAGTTCTGTTGCTTTGTTTTTAAAAGTCTTTGTTGCTGGCTGTTCTTCTAGTTCACTTGGATCTTCAGAAAAGTTATCGAAATTGATGAAGTAGCCAGATGCAGTTCTGTCAATTGTTGGGATTATCTTTCCACTTTGTCTTTCATCCGGACATTCTGATGCTACATCGTTTTAGACTGGTGTTTCTTGACGAAGGGTTTCAATTTGAGTTTCAAGAGGCACAAGTTCCATGGCATTGTTGCATAGTCCTTTTTTGTTCACTGCAGTTTTATCAAATGTGATTAGTCTTTCAGTTTGAACCTCTTGGATTGTAGCAAATTTGGGTATTCTGTTACTTCTTGGGAGTCCACTAGGCCTACTGTTTATTATAGGCCACATGATTGTGGTTTTACCAGGTCGATGGATACAACTCGGTTCTCCTTTTTACCAGCAAGGGGCGGTAGTACTACTGATCTTGTTTCGTTGATTGCTAAGACAGGTACTGCTTTTCTGTAAGAAGGCCCAAATTCCTTCTTCACCGCTATTCTTTCTCTGACCAGATCCCCCATCTTTGGAATCCAGACAGGTCTTGCTGGGACAGGTGGTGTGTCTTCAGTGGTTGTTGGCTGTTGCTTTAACTTTACGTTGCTCAGGGCTTTTCTTGTTTCATTTAAGTCCTGTAAAACAGCCAAGCGATCTTTGATGTCAAAGTCTTTATTCTTATCTTCTACCACTGAAGCTAGACTATCTAGATCCTGAATATACATTCTAGTTCTGAACAATAGTTCATACGGGCTGAAACCTTTTAGAGAATTTCTTGGCAAGTTGTTAAGACTACGTTGGACACTTATTAAATGCTGGATCCACCCATCACCTGAACCTAATACCTTTGCCGTTATAGATTGCTTCATGTCTCGGTTTTTTCTTTCCACTACCCCGTTTCCCTCAGGATGGAAGGGACAAGAGAATCGCAATCCAATGCCCATGCTGGTCATGGCCTCCTTACAAGCTCCAGAGCTAAAAGCAGGGCCCTGGTCAGAATGAAACATGGCAATTGCGTATGTGCCGATAAAGACTTGCAAATCTTTTATAACGGTTCTGGCATCAGCCGAGCGCTGGGGCCACATCTTTAAAGTGAGTATAGTCTAAAAAGGAAATTAATAGGATGCTGGACTTTACTTATAGATAGCTTCATGCTACCTATAAGCCTGGCCATGGCATTACTCGGCTAGATTCACTCCGGCGATCTATGTCGCAGTCTGGGCAGTTCTTTACAAATTTGTAATGGTGCAGGCTCATTCCCGGCCACCAATACTCTGATTGTAATTCAGTCAGAGATTCCTTTATCTGTTTGTGCCTTGGACCTTTACCCATGTGTGCATCTGCTATTAATAACTTTCTCCGATTCGTGTTTGGAATTACTCTATCCCCCACTCCAGGGATTCGAGCAAAAGGAACGGAGTTTGCATCTATTATGTATTTGTAATTGAGTGGATAGTTCACGGTGTAGCGCTACACAGCTGCCTATTAAAGACGTTTTTACTGCCAGCATGGTTTCCCGTCTATTTTGGGATAACCTCTCAAAAGGCTATGACATCCTGTTAGCAGAAAAAGATTGGCCACCAGAATTTGTCAGGGAGTGCCCTCTTGGTGAAGAAATGATTATGCCTGCCTTCTCAAATCACATTCTGATTCACACTTCAAACAGTAAAACAGTGGAAATACCACACAAAAAGCTTCACACTGGGTTAGAAAATAGAATGTAATTTTATAAATAAAAGAAGACCAAAATGGCAAAACTCCAAATTGTAGATCTTGAGATATTAATTTTTAATGGATACATTGAAAAATAGCTTAGAAGCAATAAGTGGCTATCTATTTGGGATATCTGGTCATGCTGGACAGGAACAAAGTCAAAAGTTCAGGCTAACCACAATGGAGTGTGGGTTAGATACAGGGGACAGGTTTGACCCACTGCAAAAGTACCTTGTTGCTCCGTTGGAGAGATGCAGGGTACAGACGAACTGATCCGTCAATGGTGGTCCACAGAGTGACTGCAATTAGACGGTTTTCTCCACAAAACAGTGGCAATTCATTGGTTTCGAGTGCAAAGGGCTGGTTCCGAAGGTGATACTTCGATTCTGCTCCAGCAGATGATGCATTGGTTCTGAGGATGATGTACTGGTTCTATTCCAGGACCAACTACCGTCCTATTTCCTTGTTGCCTCACCTGGCCAAATTACTTGAAGCCCATGTGGTCAGAAGTCTATCTTCCTTTTTGAAGTGGTCCGAATATCTAGACCCCCATCAAGCAGGATTCCGTCCAGCCCATTCCAGAGTTAGTTATACTGACTGTATTGGACACCCTTTGGGGGAAGCTGATATGGGCTATCCGCAGGCCTGGTGCTGCTGGACCTCTCCACAGCATTTGACACGGTCTCCCATAATATTCTGGTCGACCAAGGAAGGAGGTATCCAAGCCTCAGCCCGTGAGTGGATACACTCCTTTTTAGGAAACCGATCTCAGGCAGTCCGCTTAGGCCAGTTCACAAAATCCAAGATGAGTACTATGTGCAGTGTTCCACGGGACTCCTCACTTTCCCCTCATTTATTCAACCTATACCTTTTTCTCTGATTCATGCCCTGAAAGAAAGGAAAGTTTGCACTTTTAATTACGCAGATGATTTCCCACTTGTGTTTTCCAATAGTAACTCTCCTGAATCCATCCATGAATTTCAGACTACGATGCTGTTCATCTGCTACTGGATGAACAGCAATCATCTGAAGTTAAATCCAGACAAGACAGAAGTGATTCTAACAGGAGGCCCATTGAACCCTAGGGTTCCCCTTTTCTGGCCGAAAGAGCTGGGACAGTCCCCTACCCACTCGGTCTCTGCCAAAACACTAGGGGCCTCATTTATGAGAAATGACGCATCGCTGCGTGAAATCAGCGATGCGTCACTTCTCAGTGCGCACTCCTTGCGACATTCCTGATACGTCATATTTAATGTATGACGCATCATGTCGCAAGGAGTTACAGATACGTCAGAATTTCTGACGTATCTGTAAGCGCAAAAGTGACGCATTGCTGGAGTGTGTCACAAAAGTGACGCAACTCCAGCAATGCGTCCTTTCACATGGGGCAAGCCCTATGTGAAAGGGCCTGCATCAGTCTTACGCCTGCTGTGAGGCAGGCGCAAGATTTTGACGCAACAGCGTCTAAAAGTGACGCAGTGAAATCTCATAGATTTTACTGTGTCACTTCTACGACCCTTCCTTGCGTCAATACGCCCCCCTTGCATACATTATACCTGGCGCAGGGGTTTACAAAGTGACGCATCTACCTAGATGCGTCACTTTGCAAATATGGCGCAACAAGGTGCATTTTTTAGGCCACTGGTGCGTCACAAAAAGTGACGCACCGGCGGCGTAAAAGTGACGCACAGCCTCATAAATGTGGCCCCAGGGGTCATAATTAATAGTGACCTCACAATGAAGACTCAAATTGGCTCTGTGATCTCAATGCGTTTTTTCCAGCTGAGAAAAATAAGGAAAACTAGTAGGTTCCTTACACAGAAAGCAAAAATACAGACAGTCCTTGGTACGGTGATATCCCATATAGAATACGCCAATTCCCTATATTTTGGCAATCCAGCTTATCTGACCCACTGTCTTCAATTTGTACAGAATCAGGCAGCAAGACTGATTCTTCAGGAAAATAGGTGTCAACATGTCACTCCCCTTATGAGGAAGCTGAATTGGCTCCCCATAATTCAGAGATGCGCCTTCATGGTGGGATGCATTATCTTTAAATCACTGAATGGTAGGAGCCCCTAATTCGTTGACAAACGTATTGAAAGGTACACTCCGACTTTCAATTTATGATCTGCCCATATGCATTTTCTGACTTCACCTTCTTTCAAACTGAAGCGTTTTGGTGGAACAAGGTTTGCCAAACTAGGCCCCAGATATTGGAATTCCCTGCCTTTAGAAATCAGATCCTGCACAGACCTCATAAGTTTTAAAAGGCTCCTAACTACATGGGGCCATATTATCAAGAACAGGCGATAAAATTATCGCCGCTTTATCGGCAGGAAACTGCAGCTAAAGCGACGATAATGGCCTTGATAATATGTCCTTGTGAATTCCCATAGCAGCCCACGTTCTGGTGTTAACCTGGACTGCTATGGGAATTCACAAGGGCATATTATCAAGCCCATTATCGCCGCTTTAGTGGCAGTTTCCTGCCGATAAAGCGGCGATAATTTTATCGCCTGTTCTTGATAATATGCCCCATGGTTATTTAGACAGGCATACAAGTAACATCCCAGGACTAAAGCACCCCTTAGAGTAGCACCATGAAACCAATCTGGTATACATGCGCTTTACAAACAATTTATAACATAACCTAACAGAACATCAGCGAAGATGTGTTGTTTCTGCTCTCGCAGCAGAGGATGCATCGGTGAAGCAAACACCTTAGGCACTTCCAATAGTCCAGGTGTAGGAGCAGGGTGGTTGGAAGTCTTTTGCACCCCTGAGACTTCAGATCAGGAGGCCAGTCAGCTATCCCTTAGAGTCATTCTGGGTTCTGGGGACAGGGGACAGGTGAGGCAGGTCCAGTCCTTCTCACTCAGACAAAGAGGGCAGCAGGTCAGCCCAGCAAGAACGCAGTTCTTCCAGAGCAGCAGTCCCACAGAGAGGCAATCCTTCAGCAGCACTGCAGTCCTTTTTGCCAGGGTATCCTCAGGTCCAGAAGTGTACTGAAGTGGTAGTGTCTGAGGTCCAGTTCTTATACCCAATGGTGCCTGTGAAGTGGGAAAGATATCAAAAAAGCTTTGAAGTGCACAGAGGTCCTCCCTTCTTACCCTGACTCCAGACTCACAACATGGGGGTATTCAACTGTTTGTGTGGGAACAGGACACAACCTATTCAGGTGTACCTGTAAGGCTGTGCCCAGCTTCTCCCTCCCATCCTACCAGGATGACCTATCAAGGGCCATCAAGTTCCACTTAAGTCCTCTTTGTGTGTGGTTGTCTAGGTAGAATACAAAAAGGCCAGCTGTTACCCAATCAAGATGTGCAATCAGAGACAGGCTACAGGCACCCAGGGCTAAGAGGAGGAAAATGCTAGCTTTCTTAAAGTGGCATTTTCAAAGTAGTAATAGGAAATCCAACTTTGCCATCAAGGAGGATTAATAATTACTAGTCCATTGGTACTAAACATGATAGATCTACTCATTCTTAATTCAGAATTACAGAATATTAAATGTAATAAGGGATCCCTAATGTTATCTTTTGAGAGGGGTATGCTTCACATTAGTGAAATACTAATTGGGTAGTTTTTCACTACCAGGGCATATGCAAATGTCCTACCTTTTATCTATACAGCACCTTGCACTATGGTCTACCTAGGTCCTATCTATACGCAATAAAGAGAAGAGAGGGTCAGAGGAGAAAATGTTTGGGACCAGCAAGGGTTGGCTCCCCATTCAATTAACAAAACACACAAGAGCGCCCTTGTGTCTAAACTAATAAACAAAAGAAGGTGCAACCCATCCAGCAATACTCTCTTGAGACCTTGGGGGAGTCCCTTTATTAGGACAAAATCCCTCACCCACCATAGGCGGCATGCTTTATCATTGGGATTCTCCTCGTGATTGGAAAACCTAATCCCGCCATGGGCTACAACCCCCTCACTAAGAGGTAGGAGCTCTGGGATGTTTTATTCCTATTTTTAGGATATACTAAATCTTGCAATGAGAAGTACTAAACTCAGTTAGGTGAGTTTAATATTAATGTGAACAAAATGTGAAAAAAGAAAAGATAGAAAAATAAGGTATACAACACCAGTGATCCTTATGTCTTCATGGATGATTCGTAATTTATGGAAAGATAACTGCACCTTAACCTGGCATGCAGCTCAGGGAGGGGGCACCACTCTCGCAGTCGGTACTCTGGTTGCTTTGTGCTACAACCTGATCCAGTTAAGGTGCAGGTATCTATTCATAAATTAAGAGTACAACCAGTGATTGATGCATTAAGAAATAAGGATCACTGGTGTTACTCTGCCCCCTTGTGTTTAAAAAACATATTTTTCTTTGGATTCGGATGAGTACCGGGTCCCAAGACGGCTGCCACCTCTTCCTGGTGGGACCAGGTCATGGTGCAAGCGACAGTACCGGCTGATGGAAGCTGGCCCAGACTGTGGTGCAGGGCAGGGCAGTGTGTCATGTGACTTATGAGTGGTGCCCCCAAACAACGGGGAAGTCATAGGTGTCAAGGTGAGTGTGCAGCAACATCATTGGTGAGACCAGGGTGGTAAAGGGAAATGAGGCAACGCAGAGTGCAGTGCCTACAGGTCACGGTGCAAGCAGGGGGTCAATGGTGGTCATTGTCATCGGTAATTTGGGGCAGACCCTTTGGGACATGGAGCCAGAAGTGGTGTTGGTTCCAGTGCAGTACCCAGAGGTAAGTGAAGTCTTTGCTGTCCCTGAGACTTCATGAACAGGAGGCAAGCTCAATTCAAGGCCCTTAGAGATACTCAGCAACAAGTATAGAAAATTCAGTCTGGTTCTTTCACTACCTAAGGCAGAAGCCGTAACTGCAGGCCAACCCACCACAGAAACAATACAGCAAAGGGGCAGTACTTCTCCTGGCAGTTCTTCCAGCTCTTTTTCTTGGCATATTCCTTAATCTAAGCGAGTTCTAAAGTTCTGAGCCACAATATTTATACATAGTTTCTCTTTGTTCCATGGGCAGAGAGTGCCTGTGCTCAGCCAAATCAGTTTGGACCTCTCAGGCCAAGCTTCCCGGCAGGAGGTGGAGACAGCATTGTCAAAGGCAAGCCAGGCCCATTCAGGTTCAAGTAAATCTCCTCCCACTACTCTAAATGCAGCCCAGGTCTATTCAGCCCAGCCCTGACTCATCCAAGAAAGGAAGGACACACCTCGACCCCGCAGTGGCTGTCTGAAGAGAATGCATATCCTCAGTCCCTGTCACTCCAACCCAGTCAATCCACAACCCTGCAGAGAAACACAAGATGACTAAGCAATAAAATATCAACTTTCTAAAAGTGGTATTTTCAAACATAGAACATAAAAATGATCTTTACTAAAAGATGCATTTCTACATTCTGAGTTCAGGCATATTAAAATACATCTCTCCATCTTGTCCCAATGGAAAAATGTATTTGTCAGATGTTTACACAGTATTCCCCATTCTATCTTTTGGGACAGATAGCCTTTCAACTCTGAGAATTTAAATATACAGTAGTTCACTATGAGGATATGCCAAACACACCAGTACATGTCCTATCTTTCAAATACACTGCACCCTGCCCATAGGGGTGACTCACATGTAATAAAAGGGAAGGTAAGGGCTTGGCAAGTGGGTGCGCTTGTCAAGTGGTTGCACTTGCCAAGTCAACTTGCCAATAAAAACGGTATGCAGACACTGCAGTGCCAGGGTTGTGAACCCTTTGAAAGGCTGTTCATGTGGGTGACACAATCAGTGCCGCAGGCCCACTAGCAGCATTTGATTTACAGGACCTGGCACTCTCAGTGCTCTTTACTAGGGACTTACCAGTAAATCAAATATGCGAATCATGGAAACATCAATCCATAATCCAATTTACAATAGGAGAACTTGCACTTTAACAATGAACAACAATGATAAAGTGTGCTGAGACAATAAACCAGCAAAAACGGAGATAACACCAGGAGGTCAGAAAGCAAAAAGAAAGGGAAAACACGACAAAAGAAGCCAAATCTAGCACAAAACATTTTTTTTAAAGTGTCTCAAAAGTGGATGGAAACAATACTTTAATGCTGGGACATTGATAAGAGAAGCATAGTGAGAACGACATGAGGAACAACAGGAAACAGTATGCTGAAGCCAATAAAACAGAGGTAAAGCAAGTGGCAAGCCCAGAAACCAATGAAAAGCAAGGGGGCAGAATGCAAGCCCCTTTTATGATTTAAATTGAATACAATAGATTTCAAGCTGTACATGTGACACCTACAAAATGCTCCTCTCCACTTTGGGACTTTTTATTGTTAGCAAAGAGGGGGAACAATTTGCAGTATGCAACATTTGCAACACCCATGTCCATCAAGGTAAGCTTGGCACACATTTTGGTACTGGACGCCAAATGATCCATATGAAATTAAATGGATGAATGAATGATTGAATGAATGAATGAATGAATGAATGAATGAATGAATGAATGACATGGGTTTTTGTAAAGCGCATGGCTACTCGGAAGCATCCCAGTGCTAAACGGAAAACCAGAGTGAGCAACCATAAATTGTGGGGAAAGCCAGGTTTTCAGATGCTTCCAAAAGATGGAATGGGCTGGTTCCCTACAGAGTTGAAGTGGGAGAGCATTCCAAAGCTTGGCGGCATTGTATGAAAAAAGCCTGCCCCGACTTCTAGCTCTCTTGATTCTGGGCACTCCAGCCAGATTAAGTGAGTCGGAGCAAAGATTTCTGGAGGCTTTATATGGACGGATCACATCTTTGAAGATGGGAGGTCTGTTCCCTTCCAGCGACTTGTGGGCTACGCACAAGGCCTTGAAGTGTATTCTCTCCTGCACTGAAAGCCAGTGCATGAAGTGCAATGTGGGCTTCGCAGAGGCCAGGACGCCAGTAAGGTGCCGCGTTCTGAACGATCTGGAGCCTAGCAACCACTGCAGTGGGGGCTCCCAGATAAAGGGAGTTGCTGTAGTCTATCCTAGATAGGATCAGAGCCTGTATCAATAACTTTTTTGCTGGAAAAGGGAGTAAGGGAAGGACTTTGCGGAACATTTTAAGCAGGCCATAGCATGAAGTGACTGTCTTCTTAGCTTGGGTTTTAAAGGAGAGGTCTTGGTCAAGCCAAATGCCTAAGATTTTTATTTCAGGCTTTGGGACCGGGGCCAAGCCCATGCAAACTGGCCAGAGGGCCTTGATATTAACACTTAAGTGCTTACTGAGCATCATCATCTCGGTTTTGTCGCTATTGAGCTTAAGATGGGAAAGAATAATCCACTTAGCCACTTTCTCCAAACAAGAGTGGAGGTCAGTGGGTGACTGACCAGTTTGATTCAGTGCTACGACTAACTGTCTGTCGTCGGCATAAGACACTATATGGATTCCAAAAGGGGCAATAATGTCCGCCAGTGGAGCCATATACATATTAAAAAGAGTTGGGCTCAGGGAAGAGCCTTGAGGGACTTCACACTGCAAGGGTAAGGGATCCAAGGTGATATCATCTTCAAACACCTGAAAACACCTTGAGAAAACACAATGCAATCCAGTGGGAGGAGCACCTTAGAAGAAGTGCTGAATGTTGTGGTGGCGGTATGGTGAGGGGAGCCGGGGAACATTAGGTACAAGTCCAGTCACGGTGGGAGTTGATGATGAGGAAGTAGAGGGTAACATTCTAACAAAAAGCAGCCCTATCCCCAGCAGATCAATCCACCTCAGCTACTCCACAATGTCACAAGACTCAGAGTCAAATGGAGAAACCACAGCATACATGAATGCCCGGCCACAATGGCCCCAAAAAAGAAAAAATATATAGGCTACTATTAACGGCATGCTCATGCAGGAGGGGCCCTATAAACGATACCACCCAATGGCACATTTGTACAACGGAATTCTGGCAAAACTGCTAGCACTGGACCTCCTCCCTTTTTCTTTTGTTTAAGGAGTGGGATTCTTAGAACTTGTGGCAACCAGCTCCCCAAAATGGAAGGTTCTAAGTCAGACCTACTTTGCCAGAGCTACTGTTCCAGCACTGCATCATGATGTGATGCAATTGGTTGGGCAAGCTTTGCATGAAAATGTTGTTCACACTATCCACCTGACGACAGCCATGTGGACCAGTTGTAGAATGACTGATTTTATGTGCATCTTTGCACACTGGATCTCTATTGCGGAGGTGCAGAAAAAGATATCTACAGGTCTTGGCCCAGAAGAAAGATTTAAGAGTGTTCGGAGACATGCAATAGTGGCCATATTCCCCATGGAGAAAACACAAATAGCTGTAAACATCTAGGACAACTTTAACAGCAAGTTGTATGAATAGCAACATCTCAGATGTCTCAGAATTAGATTTGTTGCCCGGGGAAATGGTAGTAACATAGTCAAGGCCATAGCAGACAGTGGCTATTTCAGGGTCCTGTGTTTGGCCCAATGCCTCAAACTGGTGGTGCAAGACTTTCTACAAAAAATAGACTTAGTCAGTGACAAACTGACCACCTGCAGATGAATCTGCACTAATTTCAGTGATTTGTTTAAAGCCTGGAAGCATTTGTAGAATATTCTGCATGCTAATAGAGTGGCAGTTAAAGCCCTCATACTGTGGGTGCCAACAAGTCAGAACTCATCCTATTACATGTTGCAACGTATTTTTGAGCAATACAAACAGACCAATGGCTGTATCATTTAAAGAGGATTTGATGCAGTTGGAAAAGCTATGACCATGGATACGGAGAAAGGAGGCTTAGCCAAATACCTGACACAGATGCTACTTCCTCTTGAGGTATTAATGTGGTAATATATCAAGAAGGACAGCTTGATAGGCCAACCTATCCCACTGTTGCATCTGCTACAAGACCAGCTAAAACATGTATCTGAAAGGTTTGGCCCTGCAGGTGTTAATGAAAACTCATAAGCAAATGCCTTGTTTGAGAGGTTACTCTGTTGATTGGCTCCCAATGCCAGGCTGCAAGACAACATAATCTCGTCCAAAGAGTATAAATGTGCCACTCGACATGATCAATGGTACAAACAAATTCTGCCTACTTTCATTCCTTTTTCTGAAGGGGATGTTTCAAAATACAAGAGTTGTATTGTTGAGCAAGCTGGAGACCTGGAAGAAGAATTGCTGGAACTTAAAGTCCAAGCTTGCAGTTCCGAGGTGCCGCCTTCAACTTCCAGAGAGGGCAGTCTTGACTCACAGCAGCCAACACCAACAAACAGAAAACCGACAACAACATCAACAGAAGGACCAGACCTAACCTCTGCATTGTGTTTACTTCAATTGGCAGGGCTTTAGTTCACTGCAGAGGCGAGCAAGTAGCAACATCAATGACCATCTGGAGGATGGTTTAGGACTATTTGGATGATCCAACAGAGGTCTACGTGGATCAAAACCACTTGATGTATTGGTTTGGGAAGATGCACCAGTGGCCAGAGTGCAGAAGGTTGGCAATAAAGTATCTGGCTTGTCCTGTAGCCTGTGTGTCTGCTAAGCATGTGTTCAGTGCAGCTGTTGCAGTTGTTATAATGCAAAGGATCAGTCTCCCACCTAAAAATGTGAAGAAATTGACTATGATGAAAATGAACCAAAATGTTATACCACACAATTGCACCGTTCTTGAAACAGCACAGGAGAAGGAGGATTGGTCAGAATCAAGTGTGTTAGCTGAATACCTTATTGGTGAACCACCTGAATTTAAGGAAAAACTCTACCTCCAGGGCTGAGTATGCCAGTGCCACCATAGCACCTTTTAATTATAGTTTTAATTATAGTTGTTTCTCATTGAACTTCTTTATTTGAATCAATAGAATGGCAAGTGGAACATTCTATTTGTGTCAGATTTATGCTGTCCCTCCATTTATTAGTCACTTGCTTGCTGGATTGCAGTTGGACCAGTGTACAGTGAAGAAACATCCAAAATTCCTTCACAGCACTAGAGACAATGCCTGCCTCCCTCACATGCCTATGCTTTGTGCATCACTTAGCATGGCTGCCCAAGAAGATCATTGATTTGCAAGAGTGACAATATTAAATTCAAAAGTGTTGCCTGGGTCGACGGTGCAATTTTGTATCTACTACCTAACCTACAGGCGCTTGAGTTGAAAGAGGTAACTACAACTATGACAACGGTGAGTGAGTGATTGTAAGTAAAGATTGATGATTCATGTGGTTGCAAACAATGAAGGAGTATGTTCTCTTCAACTGTAATTTGGGAAGTAGTTTGAGATGATTTACATTATTTGGGGCTTGAATGATGGGTGATAATTTGTTTCTGGAGGTGATTGGCCATTACAAATGTACATAGCACAAATTAACAGGTACTGTCCAATCCTATGATCCTTCTGTTTTTCTAACATCTAGGAGGACTGTCCTGGAAGAACATTTGATCTACAAGACTGCCAAATTCCAATCTGTTACTTGCATCAAAGTGGTGATACAATAATCTGCCTACCACCGTGCTTGGATTGTAATAGGTACCCATTGACCAAAGGAGTGATTGGTTATTGAGTAACTGTGAGTGATGATTGGTGATTCATGTGGTGGCAGAGAGTGAGGGAGGGTGTTCTGTTGAACTGTAATTTGGGAACTTGTTTGAGATGATTTGCATTGTTTGGGGCCTGAAGGCAGGGCAATTGTTCCATTTGCTTTTCCACTTGATATAACCTTAATGGCCTGCACCACTTCTCTTTTAGCCAGTTCCTTATCTAAGTCCACAGCCTGGTCGCTCGAGAGCCAGGCTATTTGAATGGTTTCCAAAAGTGTTCCTATAAAAGTGGTGTCAGGGGAGCCAGGTTTTTGTTTAGTACTGTTAAATATACGTAGTGAGGGTCTGATTAATGATAGCCTGCTCTAGCACTTTTTTACCTTCTAGTGTGGTGGTATAAAACAGGTTTCTGGTTGGCAGAGGTATGCACCCTGCCCAAGCAAGAACCACAGTCCAAGTCACAAACTCACACAATTAACGTGTGCTTACTCAATGGTAGCTTGGCACAGACCATCCAGGCTTTACTTAAAAGGCAATGTGTAAAGTATTTGTGCAACACTTCAAACAGTAAAACAGTGGAAATACCACACAAAAGGCTCTACACTTGTTTAGAAAATAGAATGTAATTTTATAAATAAAACAAGACCAAAATGACAAAACTCCAAATCGTAGAACTTGAGATATTAGTTTTTAATGGATACATTGAAAAATAGCTTAGAAGCAATAAGTGGCTATCTATTTGGGATATCTGGTCATGCTGGACAGGAACAAAGTCAAAAGTTCAGGCTAACCACAATGGAGTGTGGGTTAAATACAGGGGACAGGTTTGACCCACTGCATAAGTACCTTGCTGCTAAGGGTGGGCGTAAAATCCGTTTCGCGGGCGAATTTGCGGATTTTCCACGATTTCGCGATCCGCGAATCTCGCGAAATCGCGGTAAAATCCGAGAATCAGCGGGGACGAATTTTCAGCCAAGCAAGGGAAACAGCAGCAGGTGCAAAAGTTGAACCTAATTTCTTTGTAAACTTTTACAAAAGGGTTACAAACAAATTAACTTCAACTTGGACACCTGCTGCTAATTGCTTCCTGGCGCCTCGTTGCCTACTTGCAACTATTCTCTGACCCTGCTCTGACCCTTGAAGCAGGGTCAGAGAATAGTTACAAGTAGGCAACGAGACACCTGCCCAAGGAATTAAACCTCATCAGGAAGCACTTACAGATATAAAAAACAGGAAGAAGGGAGAGGATGGCAAATACACCTTTTTGAGTTGTCAGGAGGGGTTAAACTAAAAGAGACCTTTACAGCAAAATTTTCATATGCATTTTGCTAAAAATAAAAAGCTGTATGTTCTGTAGGGGCAACTCAGGAATCTGGCCCTCCAGAGATCCGGCCTCTCTTTCTTTCTCTCGTTCTCTCTCTCCCTCTCTCTTTCCCTCTCTTTCTCTATCTATCTATCTATCTATCTATCTATCTATCTATCTATCTCTCCCTCTCCCATAAACGACTGCATGGGTAACTTCGCTATGCAAGCGGCTCGCGAACACGCAAAAAGCCCCGCGAACATGCAAAAAACACCGCGAACACGCAAAAAACCCAGCGGATGCACTCAAAAACAAAAAACCGCAAATTTGCACAAATTCGCGAATTTTGCGGATCGCGAATTCGCAAATCCGCAAATTCGCGGATCGCGAATTCGCAAAATTCGCCCATGCTTACTTGCTGCTTTGTTGGAGAGATGCGGGGTACAGACAAACTGATCCGTCAATTGTGGTCCACACAGCGACTGCAATAAGACGGTTTTCTCCACAAAACAATGGCAATTCATTGGTTTCGAGAGCGAAGGGCTGGTTCCGAAGGTGATACTTCGATTCTGCTCCAGCAGATGATGCATTGGTTCTGAGGGTGATGCGCTGGTTCTATTCCAGGACCAAGTACAGTCCTATTTCCTTGTTGCCTTACCTGGCCAAATTACTTGAAGCCCATGTGGCCAGAAGTCTATCTGCCTTTTTGAAGCGGTCCAAATATCTAGACCCCCGTCAAGCAGATTTCCGTCCAGCCTATTCCACAGAGTCAGTTATACTGACAGTATTGGAAACCCTTCGGGGGAGGCTGATAGGGGCTATCCGAAGGCCTGGTGCTGCTGGACCTCTCCACAGCATTTGACACGGTCGACCATAATATACTGGTCGACCAAGGAAACAGGAATCCAAGGCTCAGCCCTTGAGTGGATCCACTCCTTTTTAGGAAACAGATCTCAGGGGGTCCGCTTAGGCCAGTTCACAACACCCAAGATGAGTACTACATGCAGTGTTCCACGGGGCTCCTCACTTTCCCCTCATTTATTCAACCTATATCTTTTTCCTCTGATTAATGCCCTGAAAGAAAGGAATTTTCGCACTTTTAATTACGCAGATGATTTCCAACTTGTGTTTTCCATTAAGAACTCTCCTGAATCCATCCATGAATTTCAGACTACGATGCTGTTCATCCGCTACTGGATGAACAGCAATCATCTGAAGTTAAATCCAGACAAGACAGAAGTGATTCTAACAGGAGGCCCATTGAACCCTTGGAGTCCCCTTTTCTGGCCTAAAGAGCTGGGACAGTCCCCTACCCCCTCAGACCCTGCCAAAACACTAGGGGTCATAATTAATAGTGACCTCACAATGAAGACTCAAATTGGCTCTGTGATCTCAATGCGTTTTTTCCAGCTGAGAAAAATAAGGAAAACTAGTAGTTCCTTACACAGGAAGCAAAAATACAGGCAGTCCTTGCTACGATGATATCCCATATAGATTACGCCAATTCCCTATACTTTGGCATTCCAGCTTATCGCACCCACTGTCTTCACTTTGCACAGAATCAGTCAGCAAGATTGATTCTTCAGGAAAATAGGCGTCAACATGTCACTCCCCTATGGGGAAGCTGAATTGGCTCCCCATAATTCAGAGATGCGCCTTCAAGGTGGGATGCATTATCTTTAAGTCACTGAATGGTAGGAGCCCCAAATTCGTTGACAGTCTTATTGAAAGGTACACTCCGACTTGCAATTTACGATCTGCCCATGTGCATTTTCTGACTTCCCCTTCTTTCAAACTGAAGCGTTTCGGTGGAACAAGGTTTGCCAAACTAGGCCCCAGATATTGGAATTCCCTGCCTTTAGAAATCAGATCCTGCACAGACCTCATGAGTTTTAAAAGGCTTCTAACAACATGGTTATTTAGACAGGCATACAAGTACCATCCCAGGACTAAAGCACCCCTTAGAGTAGCACCATGAAACCAATCTGGTGTATATGCGCTTTACAAACATTTTATAACATAACATATCAGAACAACAGCGAAGATGTGTTGTTTCTGCTCTCTAAAGCTGCAGGTGCATCGGGGAAGCAAACACCTTAGGCACTTCCAATGGTCCAGGTGTAGGAGCAGGGTGGTTTTAAGTCTTTTGCACCCCTGAGACTTCAGATCAGGAGGCCAGTCAGCTATCCCTTAGAGTCATTCTGGGTTCTGGGGACAGGTGAGGCAGGTCCAGTCCTTCTCACTCAGACAAAGAGGGCAGCAGGTCAGCCCAGCAATTACGCAGTTCTTCCAGAACAGCAGTCCCACGGAGAGGCAATCCTTCAGCAGCACTGCAATCCTTCTTGCCAGGGTATCCTCAGGTCCAGAAGTGTACTGAAGTGGTAGTGTCTGAGGTCCAGTTCTCATTCCCAATGGTGCCTCTGAAGTGGGGGGAGATATCAAAAAAGCTTTGAAGTGCACAGAGGTCCTCCCTTCTTACCCTGGCTCCAGACTCACTACATGGGGGTATTGAACTGTTTGTGTGGGAACAGGACACAACCTATTCAGGTGTACCTGTGAGGCTGTGCCCAGCTTCTCCCTCCCATCCTACCAGGATGACCTATCAAGGCCTATCAAGTCCAACTTAAGTCCTCTGTGTGTGTGGTTGTCTAGGCCAGCTGTTACCCAATCAAGATGTGCAATCAGAGACAAGCTGCAGGCACCCAGGGCTAAGAGGAGGAAAATGCTAGCTTTCCTAAAGTGGCATTTTCAAAGTAGTAATAGTAAATACAACTTTGCTATCAAGGAGGATTTATTATTACAAGTCCATTGGTACCAAACACGATAAATCTACTCATTCTCAATTCAGATTTACAGAGTATTAAATGTAATAAGGGATCCCCAATGTTATCTTTTGAGAAGGGTATGCTTCCCATTAGTGAAATACTAATTGGGTAGTTTTTCACTACCAGGGCATATGCAAATTTCAAAGTACATGTCCTACCTTTTATCTGTACAGCACCTTGCAGTATGGTCTACCTAGGTCCTATCTATACACATTAAAGAGAAGAGAGGGTCAGAGGAGAAAATGTTTGGGACCAGCGAGGGTTGGCTCCCCATTCAATTAACAAAACACACAAGAACGCCCTTGTGTCTAAACTAATAAACAAAAGAAGGTTCAACACATCCAGAAATACTCTCTTGAGCCCTTGGGGGAGTCCCTTTATTAGGACAAAATCCCTCACCCACCATAGGCGGCATGCTTCATCATTGGGATTCTCCTCGTGATTGGAAAACCTAATCCCGCCATGGGCTACATTCCCCTCACTAAGAGGTAGGAGCTCAGGGATGTTTTATTCCAAATTTTAGGATATACTAAATCCTGCAATGAGAAGTAATAAACTCAGTTAGGCAAATTTATTATTAATGTGAGCAAAATGTGAAAAAAGAAAAGATAGAAAGATAAGGTAAACAACACCAGTGATCCTTATCTCTTCATGGATGATTCGTAATTTACGGAAAGATAACTGCACCTTAACCTGGCATACAGCTCAGGGAGGGGGCACCACTCTCGCAGTCGGTACTCTGGGTGCCATGTGCTACAATCGAATCAGTTCAAGGTGCAGGTATCTATCCGTAAATTACGAGTACAACCAGTGAATCATGCGTGAAGAAATAAGGATTACTGGTGTTACTCTGCCCCCTTGTGTTTAAAAAATATATTTTTCTTTGGACTCGGATGAGTAAACCCCTCTTATTCCCTCATTAGTATAGGGATTGATGTCTGAGGCTGCATCAGGTAAACCAATGTGTCAATAGCGTAAAGAGTACTTAGGGCCAGATGTAGGTAATTCCCATTTACCGATTCTAAAATCCAGACTATTTGAATGGTTTCCAAAAGTGTCCCTATCAAAGTGGTGTCAGGGGAGCAAGGTTTTGGTTTAGTACTGTTAAATATACGTAGTGAGGGTCTGTATAATGATAGCCTGCTCTAGCACTTTTTTACCTTCTAGTGTGGTGGTATAAAACAGGTTTCTGGTTGGCAGAGGTATGCTCCCTGCCCAAGCAAGAACCACAGTCCTAGTCACAAACTCACACAATTAACCTATGCTTACTCACTGGTAGCTTGGCACAGACCATTCAGGCTTTACTTAAAAGGCAATGTGTAAAGTATTTGTGCAACACTTCAAACAGTAAAACAGTGGAAATACCACACAAAAAGCTTCACACTGGGTTAGAAAATAGAATGTAATTTTATAAATAAAACAAAACCAAAATGGCAAAACTCCAAATTATAGATCTTGAGATATTAATTTGTAATGGATACATTGAAAAATAGCTTAGAAGCAATAAGTGGCTATCTATTTGGGATATCTGGTCATGCTGGACAGGAACAAAGTCAAAATTTCAGTCTAACCACAATGAAGTGTGGGTTAGATACAGGGGACAGGTTTGACCCACTGCAAAAGTACCTTGTTGCTTCGTTGGAGAGATGCAGGGTACAGACGAACTGATCCGTCAATGGTGGTCCACAGAGTGACTGCAATTAGACGGTTTTCTCCACAAAACAGTGGCAATTCATTGGTTTCGAGTGCAAAGGGCTGGTTCCGAAGGTGATACTTCGATTCTGCTCCAGCAGATGATGCATTGGTTCTGAGGATGATGCACTGGTTCTATTCCAGGACCAACTACAGTCCTATTTCATGTTGCCTCACCTGGCCAAATAACTTGAAGCCCATGTGGTCAGAAGTCTATCTTCCTTTTTGAAGTGGTCCGAATATCTAGACCCCCATCAAGCAGGATTCCGTCCAGCCCATTCCAGAGTCAGTTATACTGACAGTATTGGACACCCTTTGGGGGAGGCTGATATGGGCTATCCGCAGGCCTGGTGCTGCTGGACCTCTCCACAGCATTTGACACGGTCGACCATAATAGTCTGGTCGACCAAGGAAGGAGGAATCCAAGCCTCAGCCCTTGAGTGGATACACTCCTTTTTAGGAAACCGATCTCAGGCAGTCCGCTTAGGCCAGTTAACAAAATCCAAGATGAGTACTATGTGCAGTGTTCCACGGGACTCCTCACTTTCCCCTCATTTATTCAACCTATACCTTTTTCTCTGATTCATGCCCTGAAAGAAAGGAAAGTTTGCACTTTTAATTACGCAGATGATTTCCCACTTGTGTTTTCCAATAGTAACTCTCCTGAATCCATCCATGAATTTCAGACTACGATGCTGTTCATCTGCTACTGGATGAACAGCAATCATCTGAAGTTAAATCCAGACAAGACAGAAGTGATTCTAACAGGAGGCCCATTGAACCCTAGAGTTCCCCTTTTCTGGCCGAAAGAGCTGGGACATTCCCCTACCCCCTCGGTCTCTGCCAAAACACTAGGGGCCTCATTTATGAGAAATGACGCATCGCTGCGTGAAATCAGCGATGCGTCACTTCTCAGTGCGCACTCCTTGCGACATTCCTGATGCGTCATATTTAATGTATGACGCATCATGTCGCAAGGAGTTACAGATCTGTCAGTATTTCCGACGTATCTGTAAGCGCAAACGTGACGCATTGCTGGAGTGTGTCACAAGAGTGACGCAACTCCAGCAATGCGTCCTTTCACATGGGGCAAGCCCCATGTGAAAGGGCCTGCATCAGTCTTACGCCTGCTGTGAGGCAGGCACAAGATTTTGACGCAACGGCGTCCTAAAAGTGACGCAGTGAAATCTCATAGATTTCACTGGGTCACTTCTACGACCCTTCCTTGCGTCAATACGCCCCCCTTGCATACATTATACCTGGCGCAGGGGTTTACAAAGTGACGCATCTACCTAGATGCGTCACTTTGCAAATATGACACAGAATCAGTCAGCAAGATTGATTCTTCAGGAAAATAGGCGTCAACATGTCACTCCCCTATGGGGAAGCTTAATTGGCTCCCCATAATTCAGAGATGCGCCTTCAAGGTGGGATGCATTATCTTTAAGTCACTGAATGGTAGGAGCCCCAAATTCGTTGACAGTCTTATTGAAAGGTACACTCCGACTTGCAATTTACGATCTGCCCATATGCATTTTCTGACTTCCCCTTCTTTCAAACTGAAGCAATTCGGTGGAACAAGGTTTGCCAAACTAGGCCCCAGATATTGGAATTCCCTGCCTTTAGAAATCAGATCCTGCACAGACCTCATGAGTTTTAAAAGGCTTCTAACAACATGGTTATTTAGACAGGCATACAAGTAACATCCCAGGACTAAAGCACCCCTTAGAGTAGCACCATGAAACCAATCTGGTGTATATGCGCTTTACAAACATTCTATAACATAACATATCAGAACAACAGCGAAGATGTGTTGTTTCTGCTCTCTAAAGCTGCAGGTGCATCGGTGAAGCAAACACCTTAGGCACTTCCAATGGTCCAGGTGTAGGAGCAGGGTGGTTCTAAGTCTTTTGCACCCCTGAGACTTCAGATCAGGAGGCCAGTCAGCTATCCCTTAGAGTCATTCTGGGTTCTGGGGACAGGTGAGGCAGGTCAAGTCCTTCTCACTCAGACAAAGAGGGCAGCAGGTCAGCCCAGCAATTACGCAGTTCTTCCAGAGCAGCAGTCCCACGGAGAGGCAATCCTTCAGCAGCACTGCAATCCTTCTTGCCAGGGTATCCTCAGGTCCAGAAGTGTACTGAAGTGGTAGTGTCTGAGGTCCAGTTCTCATTCCCAATGGTGCCTCTGAAGTACTAAAGCGCCGGGACACTCCCACTGGAGTAGCCGTTGCGCTATAGAAGAACCCTAATAACATAACATAACATAACAAGTGGGGGAGATATCAAAAAAGCTTTGAAGTGCACAGAGGTCCTCCCTTCTTACCCTGGCTCCAGACTCACTACATGGGGGTATTGAACTGTTTGTGTGGGAACAGGACACAACCTATTCAGGTGTACCTGTGAGGCTGTGCCCAGCTTCTCCCTCCCATCCTACCAGGATGACCTATCAAGGCCTATCAAGTCCAACTTAAGTCCTCTGTGTGTGTGGTTGTCTAGGCCAGCTGTTACCCAATCAAGATGTGCAATCAGAGACAGGCTGCAGGCACCCAGGGCTAAGAGGAGGAAAATGCTAGCTTTCCTAAAGTGGCATTTTCAAAGTAGTAATAGTAAATAAAACTTTGCTATCAAGGAGGATTTATTATTACAAGTCCATTGGTACCAAACACGATAAATCTACTCATTCTCAATTCAGATTTACAGAGTATTAAATGTAATAAGGGATCCCCAATGTTATCTTTTGAGAAGGGTATGCTTCACATTAGTGAAATACTAATTGGGTAGTTTTTCACTACCAGGGCATATGCAAATTTCAAAGTACATGTCCTACCTTTTATCTGTACAGCACCTTGCACTATGGTCTACCTAGGTCCAATCTATACACATTAAAGAGAAGAGAGGGTCAGAGAAGAAAATGTTTGGGACCAGCGAGGGTTGGCTCCCCATTCAATTAACAAAACACACAAGAACGCCCTTGTGTCTAAACTAATAAACAAAAGAAGGTTCAACACATCCAGAAATACTCTCTTGAGCCCTTGGGGGAGTCCCTTTATTAGGACAAAATCCCTCACCCACCATAGGCGGCATGCTTCATCATTGGGATTCTCCTCGTGATTGGAAAACCTAATCCCGCCATGGGCTACATTCCCCTCACTAAGAGGTAGGAGCTCAGGGATGTTTTATTCCAAATTTTAGGATATACTAAATCCTGCAATGAGAAGTAATAAACTCAGTTAGGCAAATTTATTATTAATGTGAGCAAAATGTGAAAAAAGAAAAGATAGAAAGATAAGGTATACAACACCAGTGATCCTTATCTCTTCATGGATGATTCGTAATTTACGGAAAGATAACTGCACCTTAACCTGGCATACAGCTCAGGGAGGGGGCACCACTCTCGCAGTCGGTACTCTGGGTGCCATGTGCTACAATCGAATCAGTTCAAGGTGCAGGTATCTATCCGTAAATTACAAGTACAACCAGTGAATCATGCGTGAAGAAATAAGGATCACTGGTGTTACTCTGCCCCCTTGTGTTTAAAAAATATATTTTTCCTTGGACTCGGATGAGTAAACCCCTCTTATTCCCTCATTAGTATAGGGATTGATGTCTGAGGCTGCATCAGGTAAACCAATGTGTCAATAGCGTAAAGAGTACTTAGGGCCAGATGTAGGTAATTCCCATTTACCGATTCTAAAATACCAAATTTTACCGATTCGGTATTTCAGAATGGGTAAATGGGATGTAGATAAAGATTCAGTACATTTTACCAAATCGGTAATATTCGGTATTACCGACTCTGTAAATACCGAAATGGAAGTTACTGATTCGGTATTAACCAAATCAGTAATTCCCATTCATTCTTATGGACCTGGAAGCCCATAGGAATGAATGGGAATTACCGATTCGGTATTTATCGTATCAGTGATAAGGGGACCATTTACAAGGGTGGCAGGTGTCACATTGACACCCGGTTGCACCCCTGAATAGTGCATGGGTGGACATGTGGCCCACATACATGCCCTAAGGGCATGTATGTCTGCCACATGGCACTTTAAACAAAGCAAATAATTGCTTTTGTGAAGGTATTCTGTATTTACTGCCAACTTGTAGTTGGTGGTAAATAACGAATCCTTAAATGACAAATGTACTCACTTGAGTGCTTTCTACATTAAGGATTGGGTAATTTACCCAATCAGTATTTTAAGAATTTGGTAATTTACTGATTCCTTAAATTACTGATTCAGTAAATTACTGAATCCTTAAATGTGGCCCCTACATCTCAGATGCCTAATACCGGTCGGTAACGGCCGAAATTCGGTAATTTCAGCCGTTACTGACCGGTATTGGGCTACCTACATCTGGCCCATAGTCTTCTATTCTCTCTTCAACTTCAGTAATTATAGTGCAAGTGGTTCCACTGCCATGGTGAATAGCAGCGGGGGTAAGGAGCACCCTTACCTTGTGGCTGTCTCAATGAATCAACCTGTGGAGACCAAGCCTTCAGATTTAACCCTGGTCATTGAGTCTCTATTAAAAATTGTTACCTATCTTTTAAAATTAGGACCTATACATATTGCTTCAAGGACCACCATCATATATGACCAATCAATGATATCAAGCTTTTTCGATGTCTAGTTCTAGAAGTACTGCTTCTATCTTTGACTTTCTGGTGGCATGAAGTATGTGCACCAACCTTCTCAGATTCATTAACTTGCTATATCATGGAACAAAACCACACTGATCCTTTTGAACCAAGGAGGCTTTTGTGTGCATCAAGTGATCACTTAATATTTTAAATAGAATTTTCACATCTACGTTGATCGTTGAGAGAGGTCACGAGGATCCATTGTGTCTGGATCTCAGTGCCTCCCAAATGGTGCTAGGTAACCATTCCAGAGAGCTGGCCTTATTGTATAGGCCTAAGGGGTTCTTTAAGATCTGTGCTAGAAAAAGAATAGTAAAGTTCAGAAGGCAGGGCAATTGTTCTATTTGCTTTTTCACTTAATATAACCTTAATGGCCTGCAGCACTTCTCTGTTTGCCAGTTCCTTATCTAAGTCCACAGCCTAGTCGCACGAGAGCCAGACTATTTGAATGGTTTCCAAAAGTGTCCCTATCAAAGTGGTGTCAGGGGAGCAAGGTTTTGGTTTAGTACTGTTAAATATACGTAGTGCGGGTCTGTATAATGATAGCCTGCTCTAGCCCTTTTTTACCTTCTAGTGTGATGGTATAAAACAGGTTTCTGGTTGGCAGAGGTATGCACCCTGCCCAAGCAAGAACCACAGTCCTAGTCACAAACTCACACAATTAACCTATGCTTACTCACTGGTAGCTTGGCACAGACCATTCAGGCTTTACTTAAAAGGCAATGTGTAAAGTATTTGTGCAACACTTCAAACAGTAAAACAGTGGAAATACCACACAAAAAGCTTCACACTGGGTTAGAAAATAGAATGTAATTTTATAAATAAAACAAGACCAAAATGGCAAAACTCCAAATTATAGATCTTGAGATATTAATTTTTAATGGATACATTGAAAAATAGCTTAGAAGCAATAAGTGGCTATCTATTTGGGATATCTGGTCATGCTGGACAGGAACAAAGTCAAAAGTTCAGTCGAACCACAATGGAGTGTGGGTTAGATACAGGGGACAGGTTTGACCCACTGCAAAAGTACCTTGTTGCTTCGTTGGAGAGATGCAGGGTACAGACGAACTGATCCGTCAATGGTGGTCCACAGAGTGACTGCAATTAGACGGTTTTCTCCACAAAACAGTGGCAATTCATTGGTTTTGAGTGCAAAGGGCTGGTTCCGAAGGTGATACTTCGATTCTGCTCCAGCAGATGATGCATTGGTTCTGAGGATGATGCACTGGTTCTATTTCAGGACCAACTACTGTCCTATTTCATGTTGCCTCACCTGGCCAAATTACTTGAAGCAGATGTGGTCAGAAGTCTATCTTCCTTTTTGAAGTGGTCCGAATATCTAGACCCCCCATCAAGCAGGATTCCGTCCAGCCCATTCCAGAGTCAGTTATACTGACAGTATTGGACACCCTTTGGGGGAGGCTGATATGGGCTATCCGCAGGCCTGGTGCTGCTGGACCTCTCCACAGCATTTGACACAGTCGACCATAATATTCTGGTCGACCAACGAAGGAGGAATCCAAGCCTTAGCCCTTGAGTGGATACACTCCTTTTTAGGAAACCGATCTCAGGCAGTCCGCTTAGGCCAGTTAACAAAATCCAAGATGAGTACTATGTGCAGTGTTCCACGGGACTACTCACTTTCCCCTCATTTATTCAACCTATACCTTTTTCTTTGATTCATGCCCTGAAAGAAAGGAAAGTTTGCACTTTTAATTACGCAGATAATTTCCCACTTGTGTTTTCCAATAGTAACTCTCCTGAATCCTTCCATGAATTTCAGACTACAATGCTGTTCATCTGCTACTGGATGAACAGCAATCATCTGAAGTTAAATCCAGACAAGACAGAAGTGATTCTAACAGGAGGCCCATTGAACCCTAGGGTTCCCCTTTTCTGGCCGAAAGAGCTGGGACAGTCCCCTACCCCCTCGGTCTCTGCCAAAACACTAGGGGCTTCGTTTATGAGAAATGACGCATCGCTGCGTGAAATCAGCGATGCGTCACTTCTCAGTGCGCACTCCTTGCGACATTCCTGATGCGTCATATTTAATGTATGACGCATCATGTCGCAAGGAGTTACAGATACGTCAGTATTTCTGACGTATCTGTAAGCGCAAAAGTGACGCATTGCTGGAGTGTGTCACAAGAGTGACGCAACTCCAGCAATGCATCCTTTCACATGGGGCAAGCCCCATGTGAAAGGGCCTGCATCAGTCTTACGCCTGCTGTGAGGCAGGCGCAAGATTTTGACGCAACGGCGTCCTAAAAGTGACGCAGTGAAATCTCATAGATTTCACTGGGTCACTTCTACGACCCTTCCTTGCGTCAATACGCCCCCCTTGCATACATTATACCTGGCGCAGGGGTTTACAAAGTGACGCATCTACCTAGATGCGTCACTTTGCAAATATGGCGCAACAAGGTGCATTTTTTACGCCACTGGTGCGTCACAAAAAGTGACGCACCGGTGGCTTAAAAGTGACGCACAGCCTCATAAATGAGGCCCCAGGGGTCATAATTAATAGTGACCTCACAATGAAGACTCAAATTGGCTCTGTGATCTCAATGCGTTTTTTCCAGCTGAGAAAAATAAGGAAAACTAGTAGGTTCCTTACACAGGAAGCAAAAATACAGACAGTCCTTGGTACGGTGATATCCCATATAGATTACGCCAATTCCCTATATTTTGGCATTCCAGCTTATCTCACCCACTGTCTTCAATTTGTACAGAATCAGGCAGCAAGACTGATTCTTCAGGAAAATAGGCGTCAACATGTCACTCCCCTTATGAGGAAGCTGAATTGGCTCCCCATAATTCAGAGATGCGCCTTCATGGTGGGATGCATTATCTTTAAATCACTGAATGGTAGGAGCCCCAAATTCGTTGACAAACGTATTGAAAGGTACACTTTGACTTGCAATTTATGATCTGCCCATATGCATTTTCTGACTTCACCTTCTTTCAAACTGAAGCGTTTTGGTGGAACAAGGTTTGCCAAACTAGGCCCCAGATATTGGAATTCCCTGCCTTTAGAAATCATATCCTGCACAGACCTCATAAGTTTTGAAAGGCTCCTAACAACATGGGGCCATATTATCAAGAACAAGCGATAAAATTATCGCCGCTTTATCGGCAGGAAACTGCAGCTAAAGCGGCGATAATGGCCTTGATAATATATCCTTGTGAATTCCCATAGCAGCCCACGTTCTGGTGTTAACCTGGACTGCTATGGGAATTCACAAGGGCATATTATCAAGTCCATTATCGCCGCTTTAGTGGCAGTTTCCTGCCGATAAAGCGGCGATAATTTTATTGCCTGTTCTTGATAATATGCCCCATGGTTATTTAGACAGGCATACAAGTAACATCCGAGGACTAAAGCACCCCTTAGAGTAGCACCATGAAACCAATCTGGTGTACATGCGCTTTACAAACAATTTATAACATAACCTAACAGAACATCAGCGAAGATGTGTTGTTTCTGCTCTCGCAGCAGAGGATGCATCGGTGAAGCAAACACCTTAGGCACTTCCAATGGTCTAGGTGTAGGAGCAGGGTGGTTGGAAGTCTTTTGTACCCCTGAGACTTCAGATCAGGAGGCCAGTCAGCTATTCCTTAGAGTCATTCTGGGTTCTGGGGACAGGGGACAGGTGAGGCAGGTCCAGTCCTTCTCACTCAGACAAAGAGGGCAGCAGGTCAGCCCAGCAAGAACGCAGTTCTTCCAGAGCAGCAGTCCCACAGAGAGGCAATCCTTCAGCAGCACTGCAGTCCTTTTTGCCAGGGTATCCTCAGGTCCAGAAGTGTACTGAAGTGGTAGTGTCTGAGGTCCAGTTCTCATACCCAATGGTGCCTCTGAAGTGGGAAAGATATCATAAAAGCTTTGAAGTGCACAGAGGTCCTCCCTTCTTACCCTGACTCCAGACTCACAACATGGGGGTATTCAACTGTTTGTGTGGGAACAGGACACAACCTATTCAGGTGTACCTGTAAGGCTGTGCCCAGCTTCTCCCTCCCATCCTACCAGGATGACCTATCAAGGCCCATCAAGTACCACTTAAGTCCTCTTTGTGTGTGGTTGTCTAGGTGGAATACAAAAAGGCCAGCTGTTACCCAATCAAGATGTGCAATCAGAGACAGGCTACAGGCACCCAGGGCTAAGAGGAGGAAAATACTAGCTTTCTTAAAGTGGCATTTTCAAAGTAGTAATAGTAAATCCAACTTTGCCATCAAGGAGGATTAATAATTACTAGTCCATTGGTACCAAACATGATAGATCTACTCATTCTTAATTCAGGATTACAGAATATTAAATGTAATAAGGGATCCCTAATGTTATCTTTTGAGAGGGGTATGCTTCACATTAGTGAAATACTAATTGGGTAGTTTTTCACTACCAGGGCATATGCAAATGTCCTACCTTTTATCTATACAGCACCTTGCACTATGGTCTACCTAGGTCCTATCTATATGCAATAAAGAGAAGAGAGGGTCAGAGGAGAAAATGTTTGGGACCAGCAAGGGTTGGCTCCCCATTCAATTAACAAAACACACAAGAACGCCCTTGTGTCTAAACTAATAAACAAAAGAAGGTGCAACCCATCCAGCAATACTCTCTTGAGCCCTTGGGGGAGTCCCTTTATTAGGACAAAATCCCTCACCCACCATAGGCGGCATGCTTAATCATTGGGTTTCTCCTCGTGATTGGAAAACCTAATCCCGCCATGGGCTACAACCCCCTCACTAAGAGGTAGGAGCTCTGGGATGTTTTATTCCTATTTTTAGGATATACTAAATCCTGCAATGAGAAGTACTAAACTCAGTTAGGTGAGTTTAATATTAATGTGAACAAAATGTGAAAAAAGAAAAGATAGAAAGATAAGGTATACAACACCAGTGATCCTTATGTCTTCATGGATGATTCGTAATTTATGGAAAGATAACTGCTCCTTAACCTGGCATGCAGCTCAGGGAGGGGGCACCACTCTCGCAGTCGGTACTCTGGGTGCCTTGTGCTACAACCTGATCCAGTTAAGGTGCAGGTATCTATTCATAAATTACGAGTACAACCAGTGATTCATGCGTGAAGAAATAAGGATCACTGGTGGTACTCTGCCCCCTTGTGTTTAAAAAACATATTTTTCTTTGGATTCGGATGAGTACCGGGTCCCAAGACGGCTGCCACCTCTTCCTGGTGGGACCAGGTCATGGTGCAAGCGACAGTACCGGCTGATGGAAGCTGGCCCAGACTGTGGTGCAGGGCAGGGCAGTGTGTCATGTGACTTATGAGTGGTGCCCCCAAACAACGGGGAAGTCATAGGTGTCAAGGTGAGTGCGCAGCAACATCATTGGTGAGACCAGGGTGGTGAAGGGAAGTGAGGCGATGCAGAGTGCAGTGCCTACAGGTCGCGGTGCAAGCAGCGGGTCAATGGTGCTCATTGTCGTTGGTAATTTGGGGCAGCGCCTTTGGGACATGGAGCCAGAAGTGGTGTTGGTTCCAGTGCAGTACCCAGAGGTAAGTGAAGTCTTTGCTGTCCCTGAGACTTCATGAACAGGAGGCAAGCTCAATTCAAGGCCCTTAGAGATACTCAGCAACAAGTATAGAAAATTCAGTCTGGTTCTTTCACTACCTAAGGCAGAAGCCGTAACTGCAGGCCAACCCACCAAAGAAACATTACAGCAAAGGGGCAGTACTTCTCCTGGCAGTTCTTCCAGCTCCTTTTCTTGGCAGATTCCTTAATCTAAGCGAGTTCTAAAGTTCTGAGCCACAATATTTATACATAGTTTCTCTTTGTTCCATGGGCAGAGAGTGCCTGTGCTCAGCCAAATCAGTTTGGACCTCTCAGGCCAAGCTTCCCGGCAGGAGGTGGAGACAGCATTGTCAAAGGCAAGCCAGGCCCATTCAGGCTCAAGAAAATCTCCTCCCACTACTCTAAATGCAGCCCAGGTCTATTCAGCCCAGCCCTGACTCATCCAAGAAAGGAAGGACACACCTCGACCCCGCAGTGGCTGTCTGAAGAGAATGCATATCCTCAGTCCCTGTCACTCCAACCCAGTCAATCCACAACCCTGTAGAGAAACACAAGATGACTAAGCAATAAAATATCAACTTTCTAAAAGTGGTATTTTCAAACATAGAACATAAAAATGATCTTTACTAAAAGATGCATTTCTACATTCTGAGTTCAGGCATATTAAAATACATCTCTCCATCTTGTCCCAATGGAAAAATGTATTTGTCAGATGTTTACACAGTATTCCCCATTCTATCTTTTGGGACAGATAGCCTTTCAACTGTGAGAAATTAAATATACAGTAGTTCACTATGAGGACATGCCAAACACACCAGTACATGTCCTATCTTTCAAATACACTGCACCCTGCCCATAGGGGTGACTCACATGTAATAAAAGGGAAGGTAAGGGCTTGGCAAGTGGGTGCGCTTGTCAAGTGGTTGCACTTGCCAAGTCAACTTGCCGATAAAAACGGTAAGCAGACACTGCAGTGCCAGGGTTGTGAACCCTTTGAAAGGCTGTTCATGTGGGTGACACAATCAGTGCCGCAGGCCCACTAGCAGCATTTGATTAACAGGACCTGGCACTCTCAGTGCTCTTTACTAGGGACTTACCAGAAAATCAAATGGCGAATCATGGAAACATCAATCCATAATCCAATTTACAATAGGAGAACTTGCACTTTAACAATGAACAACAATGAAAAAGTGTGCTGAGACAATAAACCAGCAAAAACGGAGATAACACCAGGAGGTCAGAAAGCAAAAAGAAAGGGAAAACACGACAAAAGAAGCCAAATTTAGCACAATTTTTTTTAAGTGTCCCAAAAGTGGATGGAAACAATACTTTAATGCTGGGACATTGATAAGAGAAGCATAGTGAGAACGACATGAGGAACAACAGGAAACAGTATGCTGAAGCCAATAAAACAGAGGTAAAGTAAGTGGCAAGCCCAGAAACCAATGAAAAGCAAGGGGGCAGAATGCAAGCCCCTTTTATGATTTAAATTTAATACAATAGATTTCAAGCTGTACATGTGACACCTACAAAATGCTCCTCTCCACTTTGGGACTTTTTATTGTTAGCAAAGAGGGAGAACACTTTGCAGTATGCAACATTTGCAACACCCATGTCCATCAAGGTAAGCTTGGCACACATTTTGGTACTGGACGCCAAATGATCCATATGAAATGAAATGGATGAATGAATGAATGATTGAATGAATGAATGAATGAATGAATGAATGAATGAATGAATGAATGAATGAATGAATGACATGGGTTTTAGTGAAGCGCATGGCTACTCGGAAGCATCCCAGCGCTAAACGGAAAACCAGAGTGAGCAACCAGAAATTGTGGGGAAAGCCAGGTTTTCAGATGCTTCCGAAAGATGGAATGGGCTGGTTCCCTACAGAGTTGAAGTGGGAGAGCATTCCAAAGCTTGACAGCATTGTATGAAAAAAGCCTGCCCCGACTTCTAGCTCTCTTGATTCTGGGCACTCCAGCCAGATTAAGTGAGTCGGAGCAAAGATTTCTGGAGGCTTTATATGGACGGATCACATCTTTGAAGATGGGAGGTCCGTTCCCTTCCAGCGACTTGTGGGCTACGCACAAGGCCTTGAAGTGTATTCTCTCCTGCACTGAAAGCCAGTGCATGAAGTGCAATGTGGGCTTCGCAGAGGCCAGGACGCCAGTAAGCTGCCCTGTTCTGAACGATCTGGAGCCTAGCAACCACTGCAGTGGGGGCTCCCAGATAAAGGGAGTTGCTGTAGTCTATCCTAGATAGGATCAGAGCCTGTATCAATAACTTTTTTGCTGGAAAAGGGAGTAAGGGAAGGACTTTGCGGAGCATTTTAAGCAGGCCATAGCATGAAGTGACTGTCTTCTTAGCTTGGGTTTTAAAGGAGAGGTCTTGGTCAAGCCAAATGCCTAAGCTTTTTATTTCAGGCTTTGGGACCGGGGCCAAGCCCATGCAAACTGGCCAGAGGGCCTTGATATTAACACTTAAGTGCTTACTGAGCATCATCATCTCGGTTTTGTCGCCATTGAGCTTAAGATGGGAAAGAATAATCCACTTAGCCACTTTCTCCAAACAAGAGTGGAGGTCAGTGGGTGACTGACCAGCTTGATTCAGTGCTACAACTAACTGTCTGTCGTCGGCATAAGACACTATATGGATTCCAAAAGGGGCAATAATTCCGTCAGTGGAGCCATATACATATTAAAAAGAGTTGGGCTCAGGGAAGAGCCCTGAGGGACTTCACACTGCAAGGGTAAGGGATCCAAGGTGATATCATCTTCAAACACCTAAAAACACCTTGAGAAAACACAATGCAATCCAGTGGGAGGAGAACCTTAGAAGAAGTGCTGAATGTTGTGGTAGTGGTATGGTGAGGGGAGCCGGGGAACATTAGGTACAAGTCCAGTCACGGTGGGAGTTGATGATGAGGAAGTAGAGGGTAACACTCTCACAAAAAGCAGCCCTATCCCTAGCAGATCAATCCACCTCAGCTACTCTACAATGTCACAAGATTCAGAGTCAAATGGAGAAACCACAGCATACATGAATGCCCGGCCACAATGGCCCCAAAAAAGAAAAAATATATAGGCTACCATTAACGGCATGCTCATGCAGGAGGGGCCCTATAAACGATACCACCCAATGGCACATTTGTACAACGGAATTCTGGCAAAACTGCTAGCACTGGACCTCCTCCCTTTTTCTTTTGTTTAAGGAGTGGGATTCTTAGAACTTGTGGCAACCAGCTCCCCAAAATGGAAGGTTCTAAGTCAGACCTACTTTGCCAGAGCTACTGTTCCAGCACTGCATCATGATGTGATGCAATTGGTTGGGCAAGCTTTGCATGAAAATGTTGTTCACACTATCCACCTGACGACAGCCATGTGGACCAGTTGTCGAATGACTGATTTTATGTGCATCTTTGCACACTGGATCTCTATTGCGGAGGTGAAGAAAAAGATATCTACAGGTCTTGGCCCAGAAGAAAGATTTAAGAGTGTTCGGAGACATGCAATAGTGGCCATATTCCCCATGGAGAAAACACAAATAGCTGTAAACATCTAGGACAACTTTAACAGCAAGTTGTATGAATAGCAACATCTCAGATGTCTCAGAATTGGATTTGTTGCCCGGGGAAATGGTAGTAACATAGTCAAGGCCATAGCAGACAGTGGCTATTTCAGGGTCCTGTGTTTGGCCCATTGCCTCAAACTGGTGGTGCAAGACTTTCTACAAAAAATAGACTTAGTCAGTGACAAACTGACCACCTGCAGATGAATCTGCACTCATTTCAGTGATTTGTTTAAAGCCTGGAAGCATTTGCAGATTATTCTGCATGAAAATAGAGTGGCAGTTAAAGCCCTCATACTGTGGGTGCCAACAAGTCAGAACTCACCCTAGTACATGTTGCAACGTATTTTTGAGCAATACAAACAGACAAATGGCTATATCATTTAAAGAGGATGTGATGCAGTTGGAAAAGCTATGACCATGGATACGGAGAAAGGAGGCTTAGCCAAATACCTGACACAGATGCTACTCCCTCTTGAGGTATTAATGTGGTAATATATCAAGAAGGACAGCTCGATAGACCAACCTATCCCACTGTTGCATCTGCTACAAGACCAGCCTAAAGATGTATCTGAAAGGTTTGGCCCTGCAGGTGTTAATGAAAACTCATAAGCACATGCCTTGTTTGAGAGGTTACTCTGTTGATTGGCTCCCAATGCCAGGCTGCAAGACAACATCATCTCGTCCAAAGAGTATAAATGTGCCACTCGACATGATCAATGGTACAAACAAATTCTGCCTACTTTCATTCCTTTTTCTGAAGGGGATGTTTCAAAATACAAGAGTTGTATTGTTGAGCAAGCTGGAGTCCTGGAAGAAGAATTGCTGGAACTTAAAGTCCAAGCTTGCAGTTCCGAGGTGCCGCCTTCAACTTCCAGAGAGGGCAGTCTTGACTCACAGCAGCCAACACCAACAAACAGAAAACCGACAACAACATCAACAGAAGGACCGGACCTAACCTCTGCATTGTGTTTACTTCAATTGGCAGGGCTTTAGTTCACTGCAGAGGCGAGCAAGTAGCAGCATCAATGACCATCTGGAGGATGGTTTAGGACTATTTGGATGATCCAATAGAGGCCTACGTGGATCAAAACCACTTGATGTATTGGTTTGGGAAGATACACCAGTAGCCAGAGCGCAGAAGGTTGGCAATAAAGTATCTGGCTTGTCCTGTAGCCTGTGTGTCTGCTAAGCATGTGTTCAGTGCAGCTGTTGCAGTTGTTATAATGCAAAGGATCAGTCTCCCACCTCAAAATGTGAAGAAATTGACTATGATCAAAATGAACCAAAATGTTATACCACACAATTGCACCGTTCTTGAAACAGCACAGGAGAAGGAGGATTGGTCAGAATCAAGTGTGTTAGCTGAATACCTTCTTGGTGAACCACCTGAATTTAAGGACAAACTCTACCTCCCAGGCAGAGTATGCCAGTGCCACCATAGCACCTTTTAATTATAGTTGTTTCTCATTGAACTTCTTTATTTGAATCAATAGAATGGCAAGTGGAACATTCTATTTGTGTCAGATTTATGCTGTCCCACCGTTTATTAGTCACTTGTTTGCTGGATTGCAGTTGGACCAGTGTACAGTGAAGAAACATCCACAATTCCTTCACAGCACTAGAGACAATGCCTGCCTCCCTCACATGCCTATGCTTTGTGCATCACTTAGCATGGCTGCCAAAGAAGATCATTGATTTGGAAGAGTGACAATAATACATTCAAAAGTGTTGCCTGGGTCGATGATGCAATTGTGTATCTACTACCTAACCTACAGGCGCTTGAGTTGAAAGAGGTAACTACAACTATGACAACGGTGAGTGAGTGATTGTAAGTAATGATTGATGATTCATGTGGTTTCAAACAATGAAGGAGTATGTTCTCTTCAACTGTAATTTGGGAAGTAGTTTGAGATGATTTACATTATTTGGGGCTTGAATTATGGGTGATAATTTGTTTCTGGAGGTGATTGGCCATCACAAATGTACATAGCACAAATTAACAGGTACTGTCCAATCCTATGATCCTTCTGTTTTTCTAACATCTAGGAGGACTGTCCTGGAAAAACATTTGATCTACAAGACTGCCAAATTCCAATCTGTTACTTGCATCAAAGTGGTGATACAATAATCTGCCTACCACCGTGCTTGGATTGTAATAGGTACCCATTGACCAAAGGAGTGATTGGTTATTGAGTAACTGTGAGTGATGATTGGTGATTCATGTGGTGGCAGAGAGTGAGGGAGGGTGTTCTGTTGAACTGTAATTTGGGAACTTGTTTGAGATGATTTGCATTGTTTTTGGGCCTGAAGGAAGGGTGATATTTTTTTCCTGGAGGTGATTGGCTCTTTCACACTTAGCCAGATTTACTTGCTGGGTCCACTCCTTTTTTTCTGGTTCTTCAGAGACCAGACATGTAACTTTAGTTAACAAACAAAAACCTATACAAATTACTGCAATTCTGTTTCTCTAATTGTTATTCAACAGCGATGCACTGCATGTCTATCTTGCTCGGTCATGACTGGAACTGAGTTACTCAGTGCTAGGAGGAGGATGGAACTCAGGATGGAACTTACACATCACCAGCTAGAAGAAACAAGTTATTACCTTCAAACTAAAACCATGACTCTGAAGCCTAGTAGGAATCCATGTGGAATGGAGTGAGGTGCATTTATTTATGAAAGGCTGTTTTGTGTGTGTGTTGCACTGGTGGCAAAATTGAAACTTTGAGTCCTTTTGTGTTTTGCTATACGTCTGAGTTTTGTTAGTACAATCCTCATTAAGCTTACCTTCCTTCTGTCCTTCTTCTTGTCTCTAAAATATAGTTTCTATTTTACAATCCACAGGACTTCTCATCTCCTGTATTATCGAAAGGTGACAGATGAGCTCAACATTCCTGCTTACCTACCGCACCAGTCCAGACAGGCACCTAACGTGATGGACATGCCGAGGAGAATGTAGATTAACCTTCTAATTTTGCAATACAGTAACATTTTTCTTTTAACAATCACATTTTTAGAACTGGGTGGGTTCACTCCTCTAGAATTTGATTTTTTTCAAACCTAGAAAACCGAACATTTAGATGTCAGATAATTGGGTCTTTGGGGCAGAATAACTGTTTGCAAAGCATTTAACTGTACTGTGTCATACCGCCTTATTCATGAAGCCTAAATCGGCTCGCAAAGGGCCAGATTCTGAGAATCTGGCCCTTTGCGAGTGCGATTTTTGCATTTGGGATTCAACATCCCAAATGCAAAAATCGCTATTTGCTAATTCGCATATTTGCGAGGAATTACATTTAAGGAATCTCTATTTGAGATTCCTTAAATGTAATTCATCATCCATTTTCCAATTGCGAAATCGCAATTTCGTCCCGCAATTTACCGCGAGGTCAAACCTCGTGGTAAATTGCGAAAACTCAGAAAAATGCATTTAAATGCATTTTTCTGAGTTGCATGTTACACACACACATGTCCTTTGGACATGTGTGTGTGCAACACCTGTGTTAATTTCCATTGCAGGGGTGCTACAGGGTGTCCTTTGGACACCCCTGGCACCCTTGTACTCGCAATCTCATTTGCGATTAGCTAATTGCTAATCGCAAATGAGGAATGACTCCCCATGCATTCCTATGGGCCTTTTGGCCCATAGGAATGCATGGGGAGTTATTCCTTATTTGCGATTAGCAATGAGCTAATCGCAAATAAGGAATCAGTGGGAATCGCAATTAATATTGCGATTCCTACATGAATACCGTTTTGCGAGTCTCAAATAGCGATTCCTTATGATTCGCTATTTGAGCCTCGCAAAACGGCCTGTTCATGAATCAGGCTGATACTCATTTCCACATCAGTTATCCACATCATCATTCAGGCCTTGGTTGCACAAACGCTTAACTTTGTCCACTCCAGAGTTGACTTTTCATGACTCGAGGATTTTGTAACTTTAGTTTTAATTAAATACTAACTCCCCATTGCAAAGAAGAATTAACTCTTGCTATTTATTTTTTGCTACTTTATCAACATAAGTTATCATTTGTTGTGTCATGCAGTAGTCGGGTCTCAATTCTTTATAAAGCAATGATGATATAAATTATAACCCGCTAACTCAGAGTTTTTATTTCCATTCAGTTGCCTGTGATGGATAATCCTTCTTAGTTATCCTACATTTGGAGCTCACCAAGGTGGGAGTGGAATGCCACTTGTGAAGATGTTATGCCTTCCCTGTTATTGGTTTATCTATAGTCAGGTACGTGAACTATAGAGTGTAGTAAACTAGTTACGTTAGTAAGTAAGCACCTAACAGCTCCTTCAGTAAAAATTGGTTGTCTGGCTTGTTGTAGTTCATAGCAGCCTCCCAGCTAATGATCATGACAGTTACAGAGGTATAAACCTATCTATAACTAACTGGCATATACTTTTATAAGCAGATTACAAAGAAAGAGCTGTGTACATACTAAGGCAGCAGTGCAAATTAAAAGTAAAACACAAATAAACTACTTCAGAAAACAATTGTGTAGAAATAAACTGTTCCCTTTTATTTCATTTACATAAAAACCCATCCACTCCACTCACAACAGGCCCAATCCTGTCCCCAAACAAACTTTTCCATCCCTATTCTCCAACCAATGTCCAAATGTCAAACAAAAAACAAACCCCAGGCCTAAATCCTTTCCAGCCCTCTCCACCCACAACAAGTCCCTCCCACCAAAATAAAAAACAAAAACAGGGTCTGAAAGAAGGCATTGTTCATTTGGGTCTGGAGTTGGTCCAGGCTCTGCTCGATCTTTTCCAGCCAGCTCTCAACACACCTCTCCATGCGGTACAGCCCCTGCATGATGGGTCGCAGCAATGTCCTGTCAGCGTTGGAGGAGGAGGCAGCAGTTCCTATCAGTGCCCATAGTTGGTGACAGTGTCTGCGATGTAAAGGAAGGGAGGATGGAGGATGTTGCTTTCTGGCTGCACTGGGGCTTTGCTGAGAGGCAGGTTTTCCAGCCTCTTCTCCCTCATATGCTTCAGCCACTAGATTCTGATATTCTAGCCTGTTAAAGTCCAGCATCTGCTGTTGCACATGTGCCACTTTCTCCTGCCTGGTAGGTGGTATGAGTGGACCCGCAGGAACAACTGTGTCAAGGAAAACAAAAAGAAAAAAAGAAAAATTGTAACTAATGCGTTGTGCATACAATTATTTAAACCTGATGGGTTACACAGTAGCAGTACATTGCTGGGCCCCTATTGCCATTGGAATTTGATGTGAATATATGGGAGAGTCACAAGGTCAATTGTATATTCTACTCACACATGCCTCACATAAAAAGCACTTACTGTCTGGCAGAAATGTATTAGGACAGAATAAAATCAGATTAAAAACAGTGGTTTGATTTTTTTCTTTTAAAGGCTTTTCTAGTAATTAAACAGACATGTTGGGCGGAAAAAAACCTATGTTTCATTAATGAGTAAGGCATTATGCACTATGGAGTATGAGTTGTTTTGCGCTAAATTAACAGAGACATGCTAACCAGCACATCACGTACTTTGCTACTGTCTGCAGCTGGTGCAGCTGTAGTTGACAATTATCTACCTTTAAAGCCAATGGCCCTGCTATTCTCCAAATGACTTTCACTTTCTATCCTGACTCCAAAGAGGCAGATGAATAATAAATAAGATACTAAGACACACACCTCATGTATAAAGAATTTAGATATTATTATTCTGTCTTCCGTAAGTAGGTATTGGGGAAAGAATGCACTTCACTACAGGCAAATAAACAGGCTATATAGATTGTATTTGGTACGTTCATCAGAGAGTAGCCCATATCCTATACTTGAAGTTCTAATCAAATCAGTCACGTAATCCCACTTTACTCACTGGCCTTGCCCACTATCACAAAAGATTTCCAACCATTCATTCTCTGGGTATTAAAGAAAGGAAACTTGACTTACTCTGCTGCAGGGTAAGGTAAAGTGATTAGGCAGGTAGGTAGAGCTTTTGATATAAAATAGTAGGGTGTCACTGATCGTCGATTTGTCAAGTGAATAGGCATAACATAAATCTGTTATGGGAAACCATGAAATCGATTTTAGAACAACTACACCTGGCCATAAATGTGGCAAATGCCAAGAATAGATTTTTCATTTTTTTGTAGGCTGGGACGGAAAAATGTCGGACAGAATAAAGTACAAAGGGGCATATTTACAATAACTGGCGCATCCCTGCATGTTAGCAGGAATTCGCCAGTTATTGTGCGCCACGGCTCCGCCATCATGAATGCGCCGCATTTACAATGCGGCGCACCATGGGGCAGAAATGGCACAGATGCGTGACACATCTGTGCCGTAAAGGCGGTGCATTGCTGGAGTTGCGTCGCAAGCGAGACGCAGCTCCATCAATGCTCTGGGGGCCCTATCTTGTTAATGCTGCGTCAATCCTTATGCCTGCTTCAAGCAGGCGCAGGGTTTTGATGCAGCATTGGCCTAAAAGTGACTGAGTGAAATCTTGTAGATTTCACTCAGCCACTTTTAGGAGGCGTTCCTGCGCTGGAACGCCCTTTCCTGCGCAGGAACGCCTACATGTGGCGCAGGGCTTTACAACGTGACCCATCTCCCAGGTGGGTCAAGTTGTAAGTACCCCGCACCATGGCGCAGGATTTGCGCCGCCGCTGCGTCACAAAAGTGACGCAACTGCGGCGTAAATGAGGCTCAAGGGGCTTGTAAATCTGCCCCAAAGAGGTCACTTAGTGGGCAAAATGAAACATACCTTGTGTGTTTTGTTTGCAATGCATTGAGAAATTTGGAAATTGCTGCATTAACACAAGCAGACGCACATTGCCCATTCAACACTACAGCAATTCATTCAAGCAATCAAATTATTAATTCATCCTTTCATTCTTCTGTATTCACCCCCAGACACCATGATTTAAGCTTTTCTTTCACTCATTCAGTCTTTCATCAAAATTCGCAATCCATTATCCATCCTTTCTTTCAACCATCTTTTCTCTCATCCATCCCTTTGCCCAATTGCCACCCATGCATCCTTTCACTAAAATACCATGTCACCCATCCTTTCTTTTAACCTTCCGTTCTTTTCTGTTTCCCTCAAGTCATTATGTTGAGCGCCCATTATGTGAGCTTTTGCTGAGTTGCAGATAGAAGAGGCCATAAGTCTTCTGCAGTTGGGAAAGCCGGGGGCTCCCGATCACAATGACACCCTTGTAGCTAGTGAGTATAATACTAATTGTAAATAAGCAAGCAATGTGACATAACACCACCTGTCTGTGCTATGACAACTCCTCCTCCAAATGACTCTCATTCTCCTGCAGGAGCACTTTAGCCAGCAGCACTGGTGGTCGGTCTGGCTACAAAAAAACATTATACATTTTTTAGATTCCAGATATGTCTCAATTACATTTTTTTAATGAAGAAATATAATTGCAATACATGACTACAGTTTGGTTAACACTGAAATATCCTATAACAAAAATATCACTCTGGGCAAAGCCAGGTAATGAAGCCAGCCGAAAACTTGTTGTACTATGATGATCATAATGACTCCGAGTCATAGAAGCACAATGAAGAGGTGGTATAATAATGGTCGATAAAAGACATATGGTATTGGTTGGCAAATGCAATAGGACCTCATACTTTCCAGCCATGCTGCACTGTTATGGAAACTGCTGGTGTACTGTATTAATGAATTACACAGCACAACATTGGGGGTTGGGGGATGGTCTGTGACCATGGTTTATCTCTAATTAACTGTTAGAGCATGAGAAAGGAAAAGCCTTCTCAACTAGCATACCTTTTGAATATTATTTATAATACTAGTTTATTTGGACATGCAATCTTTACAGTAGACAGTGGAGTACAACAATATGTTCTTAGTCTTACAGTACCACAGGATAAATAGGAGAGCTCGGAGAACTACCAACAAAACAGCAGATAAGTGAACTAGAGACTAATGCAGACCAGAAAAAGTCAACTACCCCCCAAAAAACTATGAATAAGGGGAAAAAAGATAATGCAGGAATAACAGGAATGAAAGAGGAAATTGGGTAAGGGAGATGGAAAAAAAGGAGACAGTATAAGAAATAAACAACTCAAAATTTAAAAGTAGCATAGTGGGCAGAGGAAACATATCTCATCCACTGTGCTTTGCACACATGGGTTCGAATCTCATCCTAGTTGCCACTTGAAAGGAGGACAACAGGTAAGAGTGCCAGAGCAACTTTATTTCTTGCCAGCAACACCAGGCTCCAGACAGCCACTCCCTTCCTGGAACCCAGCACCAACATTCCAATACCTCAAGACCCTACACTAAGGCCACAACAAACACAAAGACCAACATTAGGAAATAATATTAATAAATAATAGGACTTTCTAGACTGAGAGGAGCCCTCAGCGGTGGCACTGGTGGACAGCACCTACTCCCCAGCTCTTTCTCGACCCTCTTCTGAACTTCCCCCCTTCTTTCCCTTGAGGGCTGATGTAAGAAATAAAGAAGATAACAAAGTAGGTTAGCGGTAGAGTTAATCTCCACAACATTATTATGGCTGGCAAGGTCAGTCACATTGCACTTATCTAAGCAGATAGCCTATAGTACTAGATTCAAGTCCATCGACTGCCGTTGAGTTATCCATACTAAACCTAAAATCCCTATTCCAAAGTTCCTTAAAAAAACCTACATCTGGAACTAATGCATTATAATAAATGATCTTTGATTCTATTCACATTTCTTAACCCCCTGCATGGACCAAATCAGTCTTGTTTTTTTGCAGTGCATAGATGCATACCACATATCTCTGTGAAATAACTTAGGACTGTAAGAACTACATAAAGAAAAGTCACCGAGAATGCACATTCACTGATATTGCAGATTCATTTTTGTGACAGAAGGACAAAAGAGTATGCAATAGCTTCCTAAATAATGAGCCTATTCCCAGTTTATCCGCCCAGCCGTGCGTCAGCTGCTGGTTGGTATGCTAGACTTGGCTGGCGCACAGCACACACCTGCGCACTCTGCCCCAACGCACTTGATGCTCCTGCAGGGGGTACCCACTACCGAGCCTGCCGCTTACTGCAAGCATGGAAGGGAAGAGGTGCTGCACAAAAAAAAGTGTTGCTATCTGGACCTTGCAAATGATTACCCAAACATACACCCCTTGGAAATGCCGCTGCCTGGAAGGTAGGCGGCTGCTGCTCCTGGATATTTAGGGGGACCTGGTGGCACCACTCCCCTGGTTGCCCTGCTCTGCCATGGCACTGGATGGTGTAAAGAAAAGAAACAGGAAAAAGAAGGAAATAAGGAAGTAAAAAAAAAAAAAAAGATACAAAAAGTCACAAAAAATGTAAAACCATAAAATGCACAGACACAAAAAACACAGACTAATACAATAAATACAATTTAGCGGTAGATTAATTAAGAGGGTGGAGGATTACAAAGATGAAGTAGGGATTGAAAAACAGGCCCAGCACCATAAACAGAGTAAGGAAACAAGATTGCAGTGCTCATGCAAACCTTGTTGTGCTGTTTGTGCATGATTTTAAATGTAAGGAGATACTCTGTGTTGCATTTAATGTAAAATGCAACATGAACAGATGTGCAAGGAAATTCCACTCACCTTCAGAACTCTGTGTACCTGTGTACCACAGCAGAGTTTTTTTAACCACTTAGCGGAGTTCCATACAGCGCTTGTATGCAAACTCTGCCCATGCCCAGAAGCCAATAAGCATCCAAAAAGTCAGCACTAGAGTCACTGTGACTAATACCATCTTTCTTTTCTTGAATCCCACTGAACTGTCATCCTTTCATCCTCTTTTCTGTGCCTCTGATTAAGGCAGGATACAACAGTATATCCCCAACTATATTTTCATTCTATTCTTGCTGTCCTGCATCTGATTTCACTTCCATCCAACTACAGGCCCTATTACTAATATTTCTCCTTGTCTTACTCATGTGCGGGTTGCTCCCATGTTTTCAAACCCTCCTATTGCCCATACTGTCTGTGTGGGGGTTTCATCTCATAAAACACTTGCCTCAAATTCTCAGATTAAAGGTCCCATGTGCCGGGAAACTGCAATGATCCTTCATTCGCAATGACCTTGTAAATGTAAATGAGCTTATATAGCGCACAGCTACCCGCAGTGGGTTTCCCGGCACTTGCTTAGGGAACCCGTCCTGGTATTTCCCCTGCCACAATAACCCATTTCTGGGCATCCCCAAGGTGAAAGCCAGGCATCCCGCCGCAAGGGGCCCTTGTGGAGATTAAGCAAGCTATTGCCCAGAGTTATGGAGATTAAGCAAGCTATTGCCCAGAGTTACAGAGTGGGACTCCGTGATTGGAATAGGCACCGAGGCGAGAATTGTCAGGTCCGGGGAAATTTGAGCCCAAGACCCGCCGAGGCGGGGAATTGAACCCTGGTCCGGGCCAGACCTCTGCATCAGGGTCTGCCGCTCCAAACACTTGAGCCACACTTCTCCACACCTTTTTCCATCGTTTAATCCAGATACACATATTTAAAACAACATTGGTTGTTGGGAGGTGCCTTCTTGTCCTTACAGAACAAAACAAAACTAACTCACTAAACAAACCTCTCAATTTCTTGAAACATTTAAGATTTGACTGTGTATGTAGTGCAAAACAAGATCATTTAAGTTTCAATTGAAATATCCAGCAATTTTCTGCAAATCACAATGTAATATGCAGCCGCACCCCGTCTCAGCATGGCACCACTGACCTGACCCTTCTCACAGTGCAGCACTCCCGATGTAATGATGAGTCACAGCGTGTCACACACACCAATCAATCAATCCCAGAGAGGTACTACATGGTGCAACTCACAGCACCTCTCAGAGATCTGCTTCTTAATAACAAATTATTGAAACCCAAAAACAAAACAATATCTCTTGTGTGTTCCACTACAGAAAACATTTTCAAAGTCACCAACAACTCCATAGGAAGTGGGGGAATAAAGCCCTCCTGGTGCTACAAAGTGAGTTCTTGACCAGTAGGTGTCTCTGGGGCATATTCTAACTCTCTAAACCTCACAAGGAACAACCATGCTCTCCTGCCAACATTATTGCAACTGGAAGGGACTTGCACTGTGCAGATCCTTAGTGCAACCTCAATTACAAGCTGCACTCGAGCAGCTGGACCTTTAGTCCCAGGCTGAGGTTTACCTTCAACACATAAGCAATGCATTAATAACAGTGAAGCACATTTGACCTCATATGGACTGTAGGGTGTGGTGGGCTTGTAAACCATGAATGTTTATTGGCAGATTAGCAAGGTTACAAATTCAAATTAATAATAATAATAATAATAGGGGGTTTTGTAAAGCGCTTGGTGACGCACAGCGGCGTGTCCCCGCGCTGTGGAGCGAGTGCTTGCAGGGAAACTACAGGGGGGCAGAACCTGTTACCGGGTGAATAGTATTGTTTTTAACTTGGCTCTAAAGATTGGTTCGGATGGCTCAAGACGCAACGCCGCAGGAAGTTTATTCCAGCTTAACGCAGCCAGATGCGTGAAAGATCTTCCGCCCATCCTTGCTTTAGACACCTTGGGCATGGACAGACGCCCCGAGCCGGAAGATCTAAGGGAACGGGAAGGCTCGTATTGTGTCAGCAGTCCCTGCAATGGAAGGGGTGCCCTACCATTGACGATTCGATGGCAAGTGCAGAGTGCTTTAAATTCCACCCTGCTTCTTACCGGGAGCCAGTGCAGGGTCTGAAGAGCCGCTTTAGAGGCAGCCCTTCTGGGTAGTCTGAGCACCAATCGGGCAGCAGCATTCTGCAAGACCTGCAGGCGGCTCAGATTCTTCTCTAAGGTCCCTAAATAGAGAAGGTTGCCATAGTCCATCTTAGATGTGACTAGTGCATGCACTAGCGTTTGGCGTGCTTTGATGGGTAGGAATTTCAGCACCTTCCTAAGGCTCTTGAGAGTCCCGAAGCTGGATCCAACCACCCGATTGATCTGGGGGCCAAAGGTCAGGTTGGAATCAAACCAGAAGCCCAAATTCCTCGCCTCCTGGCAGGGGGTAGGTGTTGGTCTCAGGCATGGCGGCCACCATGCCGACGTCCACGCCGCCTGGCCACCCCCTACGACCAGCACCTCAGTCTTGCCTCCGTTGAGCTTGAGGCAGTTGGCGGACATCCAGACTGCAAGATCTTGCATGCACGATCTGAAGATGTCCGCCGCGAGACTGGGCGCACGTGACAGGGAGATGACCAGCTGTGTGTCGTCGGCATAAGACACCATGTGCAGGCCGTGACTCTCCACTATAGTGGCTACCGGAGCAACGTAGAGATTGAAAAGAGTTGGACTCAGGGATGAGCCCTGCGGCACCCCCTGGTCCAAAGCTACATGCTCCGAATAGAAGTCACCCTGCCTGACTTGAAAGCCTCGGCCAGATAGGAATGATTGGATCCATTTCAGCGCTGCGCCTCTCACCCCTCCTTTACTCAGACACTGTAGCAAGATGGAATGTGCCACAGTGTCGAACGCAGCGCTGAGATCCATAAGTATCAAGGCCATAGTTTAACCCTCGTCTGCACCCTGCCTGATGGTTTCAGTTGCCATAAGGAGAGCTGACTCCGTGGAGTGACGTGGCCGAAACCCAAATTGGGTGGGATGAAGAAGATTGGTCTTCTCCACAAAGTGCATTAACTGTATGTTGGCCAGCTTTTCCGCCACTTTGGAAAAATAAGGTAGCAGAGAGATGGGACGCAGATTGTCCAGCTTTTCAGGGCTTATGTTGGGCTTCTTGCGGAGTGGGAGCACCACAGCCTGTTTCCAGTCCTCTGGCACAGAGCTGGACCGGAAGGAGACATCCAGCAGATACCTGATGTAGGGTTCAAGTGTCATTAGGCTGTCCCCCAACCGCTTAGGAGAGGCTGGGTCCCGAGGGGAACCTGACTTCACTTATCTGCATATTTTAATTAGATCTTCTGATGAGGGGGTAATAAAGTTGAGAAGCAGGTTTTGTCCAGCTTCCTCTCCTGCTGGTACTGCTGATACTTCCGCGACTGAGGGTGGGACAGGGAAGGCAGAGTAGATCTTGGACACCTTATCCCCAAAATAGTTAGCAATACGATTGCAGGTGGCTACCGAGTACTCTTCCCCTCCTGTCGAGGCTTTAGGGATGGACAGGGATTTGTATACGCTGAACAGTTCCTTAGCTGAGTTCTCTGCACCCAGGATTTTGTCAGCATAGTATGCGGCTTTCTCTATCCGGATCTTATTGTGATAAACCCGTCTATTGACGAGATATCTCTCTTTCAACTGGTTATCGTAGGCCACTCTCCACTGTCTTTCTGCACGTTTACAGTCCCTCTTGGCACAGCGCAATGCCTCGTTGAACCAAGGTGCAGTTCTTTGTCTACGGGCCCCCTCCTTTGACCGGCCTAATGGGGCCGTGCAATTCAGGGCAGCCGTGATACGGTCATTGAGCAGTTTGTTTGCCGTATCCGCATTGTCACCTCCCGGGGGCCCCTCTGCGGTGAGAGCCTTGTTAAACTCTGGCAGGGAGAACCTAGCCCATTTACGCCTGGGGTAGTTAAGGGGGGTGGGGTCCGTGGCTTTATGTTTAGGAAGGAAGATTGAAAATGGTACAAGGAAATGATCGGTCCAGGGCAGGGGCACCGGGGAAGCAACCAAGACTTCCTCCCAGTTGGCGAATATTGGATCTAACAAGTGTCCATGTTGGTGTGTTGGAAGCTGCCCCTTTAGCTCTAACTGTAGGGTCTGAAGTTCTAGACGGAACTCCATTGCTCCTTTGTCGGACAAATCTTCTAGGTGCGTATTTAAGTCTCCGAGTAACAGAAACTTGTCTCTCCTTATCGCTGTTTCTGTGACGCACTCTAAAAGGTTGCCTTTAAACCTAGCCATAGGTCCCGGTGGGCAATAGATTAAGAAGCCCTTCAAAGTTGTGCTGCCATCAATTTTTATGGTGAAAACATCAGCCTCACTTCCCGCCAGATGGACTGGTTCCAATTGACAGGAGAGTTGCAATCCCTCCCCCTCTGCCTTCAGGTCTATCCAGTCTCATCATCTGGTAGTGCCTGAATGATGTCGGGGTCAGAATTGGCATCCAACAACGTTTCTGTGATAAACAGCAGATCAGGTTGTTTATCCGCAAGAAGATCGTGTATGTCATGCTTGTGGCGACGAAGCGACCTCACATTGAGCAGACCACAGGACAGAGAAGCAACTGGCCCTGGAATCTGCTGTCAATGTGCAGAAACGAAATTGGCAGTGTCTGCACCCTTCATCCTCCCCAACTCTTATGCAATGATGGCCGAGTGTGCATGTATTAGAGGACAGACTTACTAAATCATTCCTGCTCCACGTGATTCGGCCATCAGGACCAGGGGTTGTGGCCCTGGGCCGTGTTCGGTCGCGGACGGGCGCAGACGGGCTTGGCTTAGACGCGGCTTCGGCGGGCGCCCGGCGCGCCCGCTGCGCCAGCCCGCTGCGCCGTCTGGCCATGATGCACATTGTATAGGGTGTGAGGAGGGTGGGAGGCCGGCGCGACTAGAGCGCACCCCCAGCCACACCTAAGATGGCGCCCACCGCCGCCAAACACCGGATCAAAAAAACGGCTGGGCGAGGCAGGGAAGAGAAATAATAGCGTGTAGAGGGGTTTCAGTGTTCCTAAGCATTAATCACATTCAAATATACAATTTAGAAGCCCCCCGGATAAAAATGTTATTCGAATTTAAAATCTCCTAATAACGATTAGATAAAAGTATTCTGCCAGCAAAGTAGTGTTTTCTGACAAACAAGCTCACAGCCCTAGTTACCCTCGCTAGGGAGAGCTCCAAATAGGCAGCGCGGGCGAAGTAAAGCAGAGCTAAATAGCCTGGGAGGGCGGGAGGCCGGCGCGACTAGAGCGCACCCCCAGCCACACCTAAGTTTGGCGCCCACCGCCGCCAAACACCGGATCAAAAAAACGGCTGGGCGAGGCAGGGAAGAGAAATAATAGCGTGAAATTGTTCATAAATCAAAAATCATTATTTAAATGGTTATGAACTGTATAATTCATTGTGATCCAAAACATAGCAAATACAAAGACAGCCTGTTAAAGTCTTCATTAGCAAATTGAGCAAGCTTCAGGTTTTCATGAAGGGAAATCCCTCAAAGCTAAGCTTAGAATTCAAATGGATTGGGGAAATGGGGCAGAAGGTGTCAGCAATTAATGCCTCTAAAAGGCAGAATCAGATGAAGATTCAGTTAGGCAAGTGAGAAAGTATTGGCTCAGAAATCTACCTCTGTGAACATGAGTAAAGGCAAGTAACACAGCTCAAGAGTATGGAAAGGGGAATCTGTTCTCAAAAAAGTGGAAAAGCATATCTGAATCTAACTAGCACAGCATAGTGCAATTAAAACATGCAGGGCCATATGTACAAAAAGTAGGAATTGTGATTTCCTAATTGTGATTGGGTAAGAATCACAATTAGTAAATAAAAATCCATAATGTACAAAAACGTACACATATTAAATAGCAATTTCTAGTGACTCACAAATCGACCTACCTCGTGAATATTAATAAGGAAGGTCACAGCTTGCGACTTGTTAGGAATGATGGTCACCCCAGGGATGGTTGCTTGCTGGGGTCAGCAGACCACCGTATCTGCGATTTGTTTTTAATAAAGCAATAATTTTGTAATGCAGCACATTTTCATTAAAGGAAAACAGGATGCATTTAAAACATAAAAAATGAAAATTATAAGTTTATTTTTTTTTAAAATAGGCAGTGGTCTGTGGGACTAGTGCCTGCTCCTAAAAAATATTTTTATTTACATTCTCAAAGGAGAAGGGGGGCATTGGGGACCCCCTCCTCATATGCAAATGGTTATCACTATCTTTTATGTAGGAAAATTAATAATTTGCAACAATAATTCAGCTGCAAAACATCAATACATACCATTGCAATTCGGTAATTGGAAGAGATGCCCTAAACACACCTCTTCCAAATACCTTATTGGTACGTATTTACTATTCCAAACTGCGATATGGTAGCATGTTACTGAATCGTAGTTCAGCATTCATACATGCCAACATTTTGTTTTGAGTTTGCAAATTGTGGATTCCATGAATTGGTCCTTTGTGACCGCAAAATGTTTTGCATAGATGGCCCACAATTCTCTTTAATCTGTACAATCACCACAGTTCCCAGAGAGCAGGAACCAATCAATGTCTCATTCGCAGATGTCAGGGCTTTGTCCTTCTTCCCATCCATTGCACAATAGAAGATTTCAGCTGCTTGTCCTTAAAGAGTTCTCTCTTAATAGGATGGTACTTTGTGGTCAGCTTGACCCAGCCACAGGTGGAAATTCACTATTCACTCTTCGGAATACATACTGATGCCGCTTCTCACAGAAATGAAACATTTGCAACAATTGTATTTGACTCTAACTACTGTAGCTATGCTCCTGCAAGGAGAGACATGGGAGACAGAGAGTCATAGCAACCAACATGTTTTTTCAATGTTAGCATGAGTTGTTAAACTGAGGACCACATTAACTTAGCTAGCTTAACATACACCTACTTTATATGGTCAACTGTAACATGAGAATCACACTTTGAGTGTAAGAATATAATGTCCAAATTAGTATATTTTAAGCAACCCAGAAAAATAGTGACAGAGCACCACTAGTTGCCTAAAAGCCTTATATGGTATTTATCGAACCGACAAAATCTGATACCCCTTGATAGAAATGGGGGTCTATAGTTGTCATTGGTTTGCACCATTGTTCAAGTAGGCACCCTTGCTTATAGTCGGGATAAGGGAGCGGAAACGCTACAAATGGACACCACAACAGGTTAGAAAAATAGGAAATATTTATCTGAACAAAACAAGACCAAGAACACAAAAATCCACAATACATATATTAAGATATCATCAACAGCAGGTTATCCACAAAAATAAGGCTTGTAGCAACAAATAGCTCCCCATGGGGCTATTGCAATGTCGTGACAGATAAAAATCCCAAAGTACGGTGCCGACTGTGCCATGTACAGGCTGGGCATGGAGTCACATGGACTCCTAAGAACAGTACCTTGGCAAACAATCAAAACAACGGTGGTGCATGGCGTTGGGGAGGTGATGCATCATTGGTGATTGGTGGGGTTGGTTCCTAATGACCACAAGGGAGGTAACGAGTTGGTTCCTTACGACAACAGGGGAGATGAGGTGTTGGTTCCTTACTGCGAGGCAGGAGAGGTGAGGTATCCGTTCCTTACTGTTGCCAGGGAGGAGAGGCGTTGGTTCTCTACTGTTGCCGAGGAGGTGACATTGCTCTGGTGGCAAGGAGTTGGTTCCTTATGAAGGTGCGGGGTTGATGGATTCGGGGGGGTAACCCACATCAGGTATCAGCTCCGTGATGATGTAGCACCGGTGTCAGTGAGGTCATGGCTGTTATGCGAGTCAGGGTGATGCGCCATGAGCGTGACGAGTGGTGCCCATCTCTGGTGCATGCAGCGGCCTCAGTGAAGGTGTTAGAGTTGATACGCTGTCACATTGGGCTGTGGTGTAAGTCAAGGCAGTGCATCATGCACTTTAATAGAGTTGCCCACGTCTTTGTTGCAGGTCATATGCCGGCATCAGTGTTCCATTTTTTTCCTCTGTGGCAGCTGAAATAGCAATTCCAGGTACAGGAGGACAGACAAAGTGGAGTCTTTGTGTCCCTGAGACTTCAGAACAGGACGCAAGCTCTACACTAAGCCCTTGTAGATCTTCTTCAAGCAGGATACACAGCACAGTTCAATCTTTGTCCTCTCCTTGGCAGAAGCAGCCACTGCAGGTCACCCCCCAAAGCATCCACATAGCAACAGGCCTGTACTCCTCATTACAGCTTCTCCAGCTCTTCTTCTCGGAAGAGGTTCCTCTTGAGTCCAGAAGTATTCTAAACCTCTGTGGTCTGGGCCCCCATATTTATACCACATTTTCCTTTGTTCTCTTGTGGCAAAAGTCTCTCAGCACAGTCCAAAGCATTACTGTCCTCTCTTATCCAGCTTCTCAGCATTGTGCACATGAGACAGAGCCTATTGAGGTGCAATGTAAACTCCTTCCACTACTCTGAATGCAACCCAGGTCTATTCAGCCCAAACCTGAGTCACCCAGGAAAGGCAGACACACCTCAACACCCGCAGTGCCGGTCTACAGTGAATGCATACCCCAGTCCCTGTCACTCCAAAACCAGACAGTCAATACACAGCTCAGCAGAGGCACATAGGATGGCTAAGCAAGAAAATGCCTTCTTTCTCAAAATGGCATTTTCAAACCCACAATTGTAACACCATCGTTCCGAAAAGATGTGTTCTTAAATGATGATTTCAGAGAATCCAAACTCTTGTCCCCATGCAAAGTTATACTTGTAAGATGTCCCAGGGACAGATAGGCTCTTGATAGGGAAAAACAAAATACACAGTATTTCACTATCAGGACATGCCACACAACCAGTAGATGTCCTACCTTTCACATACACTGAACCCTACCCAGGGGGTACCTTAGGTCTACCTTAGGGGTAACTCATATGCAAGAAATGGGAAGGTTAGGATCTGGCAAGTGGGTGCACTTGCCAGGTCATCATGGCAGTTTAAATTACATGCAAACACTGCAATGGCAGGTCTGAGAACCCTTTGAAAGTCTTCTGCTGTGGGTGGCACACTCACTTCTGCAGGCTCACTACCAGCCTTTGATTTCCAGGCTCTGGGCACACACAGTGCAATGTCCTAGGGTCTTAGCAGCAAATTAAATAAGCTAATCATGAAAACACTAATCCTTATCATAATTTATACAGGGAGCACTTTTTCACTTTGGCACTGATCAGCAGTGGCAAATTTAGCACACAGCAAAAATACAGGAGGCACAGGCAAAAAAGACAGGGCCACGCCAAGAATGCCAGGTCTAACACCCCTGGTTTCAGAATTTATTAGGTGTCCTAAATTCCACCAGTCGCTACCTTTCAATTAAAATGCAACATAAACATGAATTTTAATGCTTTCTGTATCAAAATCCACTTGTCCCAGATTCTCCTGGAGGAGGAACAAAAAGGTCCCACAACCAATCAACTTGTAAGAACCCAAGTGTAGTTCACATATCCCTCACAATACCAGGTCCAGCTTGAAATATGTGCCATGTTAACATAAACAATTGTTAAGCAAAACACGAACCATACAAAGTGTGTGTATTATAAAAGTATACAATTTATTACAATTCAAAGATAAAATCAAACAATTTATACAATAAATATGCCCAAAGACACAATAGCTTTTTAAAAAACGATAAAAATCACAATTTATTAAAAACAATTCATCACAAATGTCACAGTTGTTGTTGTAGTCGACGCAGCGTTTCGGTGAATCGGTGATAACACCTTCTTCAGGACAAACAATTCTATAAGAGAACATTGCAATTAGAAACATGCCATTATTTATGGAAATCGGCATCTTTTATCTCTTTATTGCTAAACATTTTCTGCTGTTATTTGGGCACAGTTTTCACACACATTAAAAGTTTTTTTAGATGGTCACAGTTAGATTCTATGTGGTACATTTCTAAAGGCATTTGGTATATATGACTATACACTTGGGTCTTGTAGCATGAAGACATAAAGTCCTCATATGGGTAGCTTCAAAAGATAAAAATCCTGTAGCATACCTGTATGTTACTTTATCAATATCCTCACTCTTTCAATTTGGAGGAGTATTTTGGGTCGGACTCAATCAGACTTGGGGAACATCTAGTATCATTATATTCCAGTTTGCAGTCCCTTGGTAGAGAGATGTTTATGATTACTTCCCATGTTTATTTCAATCATGAGTTACAGAGTTTTCCATTACTGACAACTACCCCTGATTAGACATGCTCGTTTTACCTTATTATGTCAGAAGCTCTGTAGTGATGAGGGTACCGGTGGAATATAATGATACCAGATGTTCCCCAAGTCTGATTGAGTCCGACCCAAAATACTCCTCCAAATTGAAAGAGTGAGGATATTGATAAAGTAACATACAGGTATGCTACAGGATTTTTATCTTTTGAAGCTACCCATATGAGGACTTTATGTCTTCATGCTACAAGACCCAAGTGTATAGTCATATATACCAAATGCCTTTAGAAATGTACCACATAGAATCTAACTGTGACCATCTACAAAAACTTTTAATGTGTGTGAAAACTGTGCCCAAATAACAGCAGAAAATGTTTAGCAATAAAGAGATAAAAGATGCCGATTTCCATAAATAATGGCATGTTTCTAATTGCAATGTTCTCTTATAGAATTGTTTGTCCTGAAGAAGGTGTTATCACCGATTCACCGAAACGCTGCGTCGACTACAAGAACAACTGTGACATTTGTGATGAATTGTTTTTAATAAATTGTGATTTTTATCGTTTTTTTTAAAAGCTATTGTGTCTTTGGGCATATTTATTGTATAAATTGTTTGATTTTATCTTTGAATTGTAATAAATTGTATACTTTTATAATACACACACTTTGTATGGTTCGTGTTTTGCTTAACAATTGTTTATGTTAACATGGCACATATTTCAAGCTAGACCTGGTATTGTGAGGGATATGTGAACTACACTTGGGTTCTTACAAGTTGATTGGTTGTGGGACCTTTTTGTTCCTCCTACTTAGACTCCTTGCCCCCTATTTTATTATAGAGGAGGCCTCCCTTCTTCCTTTTACTCCAGATTCTCCTGGGCCTTTTCATCTTTGTAGAGTGTGGCCTCAAAAGAGTGTCCCTGAAAAGAGAGGAATGCGGTTGACTATGGGTAGATCTGATAGAGGCAGTGATTAAGGGACAATCAAGGTCCTTTTTGGACTCTAGTAGTATAGGGCTGTGGATCAAGAGTTAGACCGATTACTGCGACCATTGAGAAAGCTAGCTGGATTGACTTTCTTACTGATTTGTATGGGGAAAATCGAGAGGAGGTTGAATGTGCTGCCAATCCAGAAATGGGTGTATATTCTCACTACCCTCCGTCCATTAAGAAATTGAGCTGGCTCTATGAGGGATGTATGCATCTGCAGCGTTGGGGCCCGATGAAGTCCCTATCTCTGCTATAAAACAAGAACCATCTCGTTGGAGCAAACTATTGATCTAAGTTTTCAAAAGTTACTACAAGAATAGGAAAGGGCCCCTTCGACAGGAAGTCTAATAATCACGTTATATAAGAAGGGAGATTGAAAACTGCAAGGGAACTACTATCAGAAAGCCCATTTAGATGTGGAGTGCAATGTTTTTACAAAATGCTTACTGCCTCAGATAAGTGAATGGGCAGAAGATAATATAATCCTTATGGAGCAAACCAGGTTCCAGAAAAACAATGGAACAATTGATAACAATAGCATCTCTTCAGCTAATCAATGAGAAGTATGTAAGGGTAAGAGGAAGAACAACTATTGCAGCCATTAAAAACTTCTCCACAGCATTTGACAAAGTAGATCAATCTTTGCTGTGGAGGAGGCTCATAAGGCTCGGTATGACAGGCACCCTGCTACATCTAGTGTTTGCACTCCACTTCTCTACCTGGTTTAGAAAACTCTTAGACAGTGATCGGGCCTCTAGAAAAATAACAACTCAAATTTGCTCAAAATAAGGGTGCCTCCTAGCCCCAATACTCTTTTTGCTATATATTTTGTATCTCCTAGTCTGTCTATCACCGAGTGAGGGTGTGGCACCATCCATTCGCAGTAAATGAATAGCCTGCTAACTTTATCCAGATGATGTAATCATTTTTTACCATACCCTGAAAAGACTAAATAGTTGTCTGCAAGTGTTACAACCATTTTTTTAAATCCATCTCCTAAAGATTAACATCTCGAAAGAAAAATCAGGTGTTTTCATGGTAAGAGGAAACGCAAATAACCTAACTTCTCTTGGTCTCTGGGCTTCCAAAGGTTAGAAATAGTAAACTCCTTAATGTCTTTGGGGAAGATAATGGGCAGTAATCTTAATGATAGGGCCCATTTTGAGAACAACAAGACTAAGCTCTTTACAGGGCTACTGGTAGAATACATTTCTCTTATCTCCTTGAGGTCTATCAAGTGAAAATCCTGGCTTCCCTACTGTATGGTTTGGAGCTGATTAGAGTAGCTAAAGGTAGCTTCCTAAATGTGATGCAAGGTAAAATATTAAGAAATATCTCTTTCGTTAATTCTGTGATTTCAGTCGCTACCTTAAGGCTGGAAATGGGCTTCAGAAGTGCGTATGTACATGGCCTGGCAGGTGTAGTATGCTGGGATCCTTCGTAGAGAGGAGTAAAGTAGACTCTTTAAGGTTAAGGTCACTTATGTAGAGCAAAATTCTAGTAGACAAAAAAGACAAGTCGGTTGTATATAGAAATGTCCTCTTTGCTATTGATCAGCTACATTTAGACCCCAACATTGTCCTCACATTAACAGTGACACATCTGAAAGCCACCCTAAAACAGGCCACGTTGGCATTAAGCTTTTACCTGGATAGGGAGACATGCCTTAAAAGAAGGGGTTTCCCAAACATAAATGACTCCATCACAGTACATAGAGTGCAGCAATATATTAATTCGAACTTGCCTCATTGGTTGAGACGTTTCTGGATCCATTGAGGTTGGGTATGCTCAAGCTCTACTCCCTCATGGCCAAATGGTATGGAATCTCCCCTGAATGTAATTTATGCCATGACTGGATTCAAGATTTGAACCATGGCCTGCTTGTCTGTCCGGTGCTTTTATTACACTGTTGAAAAAGGTCGAGGCGCATATGCTTGTGGCTATCTATATGATCAGTTACAGAAGCACTACAGTCACTTTATGTATCGCCTCATGAAATGTTTTCGTATAGCAATTTTTACTTTTTTAAGTGTTTTTTTAACTTATACTGATCTTATGATTGTTATGATATGGTAGTTTAAATGTGAATTGGGTTTTTCTATGCATGTTATGTGAATGTTCATGCAATATGAGAATATGTATTTTTTATAAATGTTTTTACGTAGATCTCTTTGGAGTTCTGTATCATAAAAAAAAACTTAAACTTGATCACTGTCGGCTTCGAGGCAATCTACAAAGTAGTGTACAGTACATCAAGTGGAGATTACACAGGTACATCTTACACACAGAATGATTAAGGGTCATATGTATCAAGACTTTTTCCTGTTTGCAAACAGGCAGATTCTCAGAATTTTGCAAAGTTTGCAAATTGGAAAAAGCCTTTTGGGATGCATCATCCCAAAAGGCCATCGCAAAATAGAGAATTGCTAAATTTGTGATTCTCTATTTTGCAAATGCAATTAAGGAATTGCAAATTGCGATTCCTTACATGCAAATCTGGAAGCACCAGAAATTTGCTATTTGGCCTTAAGGAATTGCAAATTACCACCAACTTCAAGTTGGTGGTAATTTGCGATTTTCTTTAAAAAAGCATTTTTTGATTTTTTAAAAGTGCCATATGTTGCACATCCATGCTCTTACGGCATGTATGTGCACAAAATATGCACTCATGCATATTTCCTGGGTTCAACAGGGTGTCCTTTTGGCACCCTTGCAACCTTGAAATTGCATTCTCAATTTGCGATTCTCTAATTGGTATTCGCAAATTGAGAATGTATTCCCATTCATTCCTACTGGCCTCCTAGCCCATAGGAATGAATGGGAAGGTATTCCTTATTTGCGGATCTCAATTTGCGATTAGCAAATAAGGAATATGTAGGATTCGCCAAATTTTTAGCAAAACCTACATACATTGCATTTTGTGATTCTCTAATTGCGATTCGCTAAAAATCTCAATTTATGAATTGCAAAACTCTATTGATACATATGGCCGTAAGTGATTTGCTCAGAATCACACAATATTGATTCTTGCACTGAGGCCGGGATCTGAAACTGTGTTTAAAGATTGCAAATGTGGCAGGTCAAACAGCTAGTCCTCATCTCATCCCAACCTTACATATTTGTGTTACTGGCTAAAGATAGTGAAAACAAACGAATCACACTCTCAGAGACATTTAGTTGCCTAATAGTACATTTGAAAAGGGCTAGAACTTTGACAAAGGTAAAATTAGTTAAAATTAATTAATGCATAGGGCTCCCAGTTTTATTATATTTATTTTTAACATTTCCCTTTGTACTTATCTTTCTTTTTTTATTTTTGGGCCATCTTGTTGGTATACATCCATTATTTTGTGTTTTGTGAACAAATGAAGTAATTTATTAATTCATACTATTTATAGAGCTTACTATCACCACATAAGTATATGGGCGCTGGAGCTTCATTTAGACCAAGGACAGAGTGCTATCTAGAAGAGACAGTTCGGTAAATGCTAAAAACAAAGGAAAGAGACAAGATTAGTACAGTAGATCAACTGCAGATCTTAAAGTGACTGGTAACTTATTCCATAGCTGAGCCACTCTGACCATAAACGCTCAACCACTTTGTCTTGTGTTCCAAAATTTTGCAATGAATCCTCCATTGGCACATATCTTTTTTTAGCTTTTTTGCAAGGACAAAGGTCCCTTGCCCTGGATTCAGTTGATTCTCGAGTCTGTCTCTGTCTAGGAGCAAGTCTGAGTCAGTGTGTGCTGCAAACTGTATGGTGCAGCAGTGGTGTGAAGCCGGCGCTGAGCTTGTTGCTGTCAATAGCATCCTCTCCTGACTCGCAGAAAAAGCATGACCCCAGAGGGGCAGGACAAAGCGCACATCTCTTCCCCTTTCTTCCCAGGCTTCGGTGTTCCCAATAAGGGAGTCAAAAAAGGCAGCCAAAAGATCAAAGGCATCCCTTGCTGCACACCATGCGAGAGCCCAACTCTGCCCTCACAGATGGTGAGCCCCGGCGATCCATGGAAGCCGCCTGGCTAGGACCAGGTGTGGCCTGCGGTCTGCTCAATTGTGCCCCACTCGTGGCTGAGCTCCTCTGCTCCTGCCTGATATGCCCAAGGATTGTGAATGAGATCTGTGTGGATCTGCAGCGCTAAGGCTCACAGTCTTCTTCTTCTCTTGGGATGGCTGAGAGAGTGCTGCAGGCAGCCCGGAAGTGGAGGTGACCTGAATAAGCTTAGCTTGGCCAGCACATGACCTGTCTAGGCAACTGTGACACTGGAGAAAGGGCTTTGAGGGGCTTCTTGAGCTTCTTGTGCACACAGCAAGACAAATTAGGACAAACCATGGCACTGAGGCTACCAGGCAAGACCACCAGAAGTGGGGAAGCGCTGACTGAAAGCAGAGACCACTGCGACTGCAAGACCATGACACCAGTGGCGGCTGGGGACAAACCTGCCAAATTCCATTTTTGTAATGATTAGTCATTGGTTATTAGCCATTTGCCCCAGGCGTGTGCCTCTGGTGAGAGAAGGGAGGTCGTGAGACACCTTTTGAATTCTACCCTCAACTCTCACCACTCAACTCCTACTGCCCAAGTACAGAAACTTACTAAAAGAAAGCTTTAAGTACACATAACAAGGGGCATAGAGTGAATCATTGAATATCAGGAACACCAAGAATAGCGCAAAAAAAAAACTGCGGATCAGCCAACCAGATCAGGCTGATTCATTATAACAATGGTGGCACAGCAGAGGTATAGCTCAGCATAGCCCCAAGCAAGAAAGCAAGCAAAAAGTCAACAGCAAGCAATCAATCATTTATTTTAGTGCACTATGAGTCACAAACCTTAGGGGAGTAACAATATGAGATCTGTGAGAGAGAGAATTGATCTTAAGGTCTGCACTCGGTGGTACAGCCAGAGTCTTTTCCTCAAGTAGCCGGGTCCCAAGCCACGGTAGGTGTGGCAAGCCATTGTTAGGGCCTTGTATTCAATCCTCTTGGCTATATGGAGCCAGTGGAGTTGTTGGAGGTGTGGGGAAATGTGCTGGCTCAGAGGGACCTTGCAGACTAGCCTGGCTGCAGTGTTTTGTAAAAATTGGAGCCTCTTAATCAAGAATCTAGGAAGGGCCAGGTAGAGGCCATTTGCATAGTCAAGATGAGAATTCACGAGGGCATTAACAGTGGTCTGTCTGCTTTCTCCTGGCTAGAAGCCCAAAGATTTTATGATGGCTCTTATCTTCCCGAAGCAGGCTACCAACACTTGCCTGACTGACTTTCGGTGCAGGTGGGGAGCCAAGTTCCACAGGCCACCATATTCCTGAAGATGGGGGAGGCTTGATTAAAAAAATAAGACCTCCGTCTTGTCAGCATTTAGCTTTAATCGGTTTTTGTTCTTCCAGCTTGCTATGTCTTGTAGACAGTCTTTGAATGAGTTGAACGCTGCAGCAGAGTGATCGTTGAAGGAAAAACACCAGCTGGGTGTCGTCTGCATATGAGATCACCTTAACACCTATCCTAGCAATGAGAGCTATCAGGGGAGTCATGTAAATGTTTAAAAAGTAGCCAGCTTAAGGCTTAGCCCTGGGGCACTAAGCATTTGAGTGGTTTCACTGAGGAAATGAATGGATGAAGAAGGACTTGTTGTCCTCAGACAATGCAATAAGCCAGGCACAGTCACCTGCCCTAGCTCAGGCATCTGGGGTATAACACCTCATCAATTTACAAACCGCACTGCAATCAACAACAGGGAATTATAAAGGATCCCAATGGCGAAGCAATCAATACTTTTTTCCCCACAACACAAGAAAAGGAACAGTTGGAAGCTTCACACACTCCAGGTTGCGGGCATGCGGATGATAACAACGCTTACCAAAATCAAATTAGTGAAATGAATCAAACGGGCATAGAAAATATCTGGTCATCCTTATTAAATACCTTGCAATTATCAATAAAAATCAATGCAGTTCCACTCCGACAAGAAGGACATTCAACTATCTATCCTTAACTCCTTGGCCACTAATGTCTCAAACATCGACAAAATATTATCGAATATGAATACCTTGCTTGAAAGGGCTCAGACAGAAACGCAATAAATACAAACACACTGCACCTGCCTCACCATGGTGGATAAGCTCTCAACACTCCCAGCTGCAATGAGAGACCTCTTAGCAGTCATAAAGAAAGTAACGAATAAAGCAAGGACACCAAATTGAGATGACCAAGACAATAGCAGCATAGAGGGATCAACTGGCATCACAGAAGTGTCGACTAACAAGGGTCAAGGGAAAGGGCCCTTAAAGGATCCCCCCAAAGAAATATTGGCACCTTACCATTCCAACTCCAGAATGACAAACATAGCTAATGCAACAGCTGATTACCTAAGCGAAAATCTTCAGGATGAAAGGGCCATTGCAGAAGGGGGGATTAGGATGCAATGAACACTATAAGGTCTGCGATCACATCAGAAGTCTAGAGCACACAGATCTCCTGCTGTAATATGTGGAAGCGCAACCAATAAAAAATTAAACACACCTACCCAAGTCGGCTAATGACGCAGGTAAAGGGAAAATAAAACATAGTCAGAAACAGAAGAGGAAAGGAAGAAAGAGGAAGAAGGACATAACAGCTTAGTTTCAAACAGGTATTGAAAGCCCAAGCATAAAAAGTCCAGCACACAGGGAAATGTGCAGACCATCGCCTCTAAAAGTGGACCACAATCTTAGTCAACTAATCACAATGACCACAGGGGGCACAGAATCCGAGCAGAAAGGGGTTAAAGTGATTTGTGCAAACTTAACCTTTAATCAACAGATGTCAATCCAAAGACTGTAAGCAGCAGCATCCCTGCCATTTCAACTAATGCTAGGAATGCATATCCAGTTTTTACAACAAAAATAATTCATACCATTATGGAAGGCCAGGCAGTCCAAGTCAACTCTGTAAGTTCTCATTTCCAGGAGGGGCGGGCCATGCAAGCTAATTCTTCATTTACCAACCAGTCACCTCTCAAAAGCTGCACTATTCAGCTCATTCCTGAGTACAAGTCCAGAGGCCAGGGGGATATCCTCAAGAGAGGGAATATTCTACGTTTACTGAAATCAATCAGCAGCCTGGCGGATATAAGCTCACACGACCTGGAAACATGTGAGCAGTCAAAATATCAAAATTTTAATATCGACCTACACTAATTTCAAGTTTTTAATATCGTAAGGACAGATATCAAAGTCAAGAATATCGTTGACTAGAATATCGACTGCAAGGTAAGTAATATCGATATTTTTAATATCGAAGTAAGTCATATTGAAGTAAATATTATCATTAGCAAAAAAATTGTTGTAAATGTTATTGATTTTTTTAGTGTTATGTATTTTAGTATGTATTTTATATGTATGTTTACTTTTTTTATGTTTTTTCATTCATTTTAAATATACGTATTAAATGTTTAGAAAATAGTAATTTTTTTTAAATACATTTTGCGTTTTGGTGACAGAGCGGGTTATGGGCTTAGAGAGGAACAGGGTAGTAAGTAATTTAATTATAATTAATTAATATGTTTTATTTATCGTTATTGATTGTTAATGTATTGTTCATTAATTATTAATTGGTTATTAATTTTTATTAATTGGTTAATTTATAATTATAGTAATTAATAATTAATTTATAGTAATTGTTTATTACTGTTACTTAATTCATTGTAAATTAATTATTAATTGGTAATTATTTTTATTAGTTAATAATTCAAATAATTATGTTATTTTTAATGTATAGCGGGTTGTGGGTTTATAGGTGAATAGGGTGGGAAGTAATTTAAATATAATTAATTAATTATTATGTTTTTACTTATTGTTATTGATGATTAATTTATTGTTAATTAATTATTACTTGGCAATTCATTTTTAATAATTGGTTAATTTTCAATTATATCAATTATAATTCATTAATTATGAATTTGTATTTTTGTTATTGGTAATTAAATTATTGTTAATGACTTAATAATTGGTAATAAATTGTCATTAATTGATTCATTGGTAATGACATTAATTGTGTTATCGTTTATGTGTAGTGCATTGTGTCTTTATAGGGAATAGAGTGGGAAGTAATTTAATGTTATTTAAGTAAATATTAATTGAATTCTATAGGTATTTATTAATAATTATTTTGTTTAATAATTATTAATATGTTATTTATTGTATACAAAATATTTAATTGCTAAATATGTTAATATAACCCCTACGCTATCCTACACTTCCCCTACTATTGCACTCACTGGAGTGGGAGTAGTAATTTTTACCCCTATGCTATCCAACACTTTCCCTAATGTGGCACTCACTGGAGTGGGAATAGTAATTTAACCCCTACGCTATCCAACACTTTCCCTACTGCTGCATTCACTGGAGTGGGAATAGTAATTTTAACCCCTACGCCAGGGGTCTCCAAACCGATCCTGGAGGGCCGGATCCATGCCAGATTTTTGGGATATCCCCATTGAGATACATGTAGTAATTTTAAAAATCTGGCATGGATCCGGCCCTCCAGGACCGGTTTGGAGACCCCTGCCCTACGCTATCCAACACTTTCCCAACTGTTGTACTCACTGGAGTGGCAATAGTAATTTTTACCCCTACGCTATCCAACTCTTTCTCTGCTGTTGCATTCACTGGATTGGGAATAGTAATTTTAGTTCCTCGCTATCTAATATTTTTTGTATTATTTTAGGTAATGTAGTGTATAATTAATTTTAAAAAGATTAAACATTGATTATATTTTTAAGTTGTTACATGTATTTATTTAATTTTTATTTATATTATTGTTTTCTGTGTATAGATGTAGTTATAATTTATTTAAAAAAAAATAAACAATGTATATGTTATTAAAACAAATATTAAAACATATTAATAAGTAAGTATATATATTATATATTATATGTATATGTTTAATGTATTTTTAATTATATATTACTTATAATTTTTAAGCATTTTCAAATATTTGTAACAATGTTTATTTTAATTATATATTATTACTTTATTTTACAATAGTTTATTTAACAATGATATTTTGGATATCGATATTTTTTTTTGATAATTTTGTACTTTCCATAATGTTGATAGGATGTCGATATTCTTGACTTCAATATTTTTGGTGCAATATTTTTGTAGGTCGATATTGGGACCTTCAATATTTTGTCAGTGATTCCTGGAAACAACTGAGTGCAAGGTCTTCAAACAACTCTCAGATCACGCCGTAACAGAGGCAACTTGGACTTTAGATAAAATAGCGAGGAGAGTCTTGGAAGAAGAGGACCAGCTAAAGGCCTGGGGAATCAAAATATTGCTCTATCAAAAACGGGGCTATCCAGATCCCCTATTACTACAGCTAGACACGAGCAAGCAACCCCATGCACCTCATCTTCTGGCAGACATACTCAATCCTTGCTCAAAGTGGCATGTAGCATGGATGCATTGCAGACAGATTCAAAAGATCAGAACCCAGCCACAAGATGGGGAGACTAGACCTGGCTAGCCAGGTCAATAAATCTGCATGGTAAGAATACTTGACTCAGAACAAAAGAACTTTCAGTAGGCAACCACCAGCTATGACTCAGTTCCTTGAATATAAAAGGACTGGGAAGCAAAACAACGGACAGAGAGCTCCTGTTTTATTTCCAAGACTTCGACCTTAATTTGTTTTAAGAAACATGGTTAGACATACCTTTTCATTTACATGGTTTCAAAACTCATCTTTTACCAGCATTAAAAGTGCCATATTTTGGCACCTGAAGCGCAGATTAACAATCTATTCATCAATCAAGCACTTTAAGGCAACCAAAAATGTAGAGACTAAGTTACCTTCAACAAATGCAATAAAAGCACTCAGAGTGGACATAGGTGATGACATTAATAAACAACAATTAATAGTGTTAAATATATACCTCTATCCACGCAATAAAATCATAGGAGCCAAATTCTTTGGATCTAAAATAACACGTCTACTCTCAGAAAACCCGGCGTCTAACTTTCTGGTAGCAGGTGAATTTAATGTGCAACTATTGGGGCCTCGAGAAACGGATGAACTACTGGAGGAACAATTCTTGGATGGGAATATCCCCCGACAGGAAGTGAGTAACTGGAGTAATCAATACTGATTAGCTAAGAATTTCATAAGGGATATGGAACATTTGAGCTTTGTCCAACTCAATGGGAGTTTCCCAGGAGACCAACAACCAGTGGCAACTTTTCACAATGCCGCAGTCAGCATGTTCATAGATTACAACTTTGTAGCCCTACCGTTTATCAGTAAGATTGCAGGCTTTCAGATATGTACACAAGATCAAAGTGACCATCGACCACAATAAATTACTATAAACGCATTTAATTCATAGTACTAGCCAGTGGAGGATCCAAACTCTATTTACACAATGAACTTTAATTGCTGGCTTTGGCTAAGTCACTTTGGGATAACCTGGAGGCTGCAGGTAAAAATGTGTTAACACACTGAGAACTTTTTACCAAAAGGTTAGGAGAAATATTTTCAGCAAGGGAAGGGCCCTTTTCATCATCTAGGGAAATCCTTCAAAGATCTCCCCTCAACTGCTAGACAAGCCGCCTAACCACTGTTCCATCCCACAGAACTCCAACCTACGGGAGCTCAAGAAAGCAATAAATACAACATTACGGAGGCTCCGACGTACAGGCCCAGATCCCAGTGTTCAGAAGGAGCTAACACAACTAAAAACAAACAAGAAAAAGGTAATCTTGCAAGCAAAAAGGGAAGGGGATGACAAGCTGTGGGCCAAACTACTATATGACTCAAAGACTAACAATAGTGCAAGATTCTGGCGCACAATAAACAACTTAACAAATTCACATGTACAAAAAGTCAATTCACATCTAACGGAAGAAGCCTGAGCAACCCACCTTCTGCAACATTTTAACTCAGAACAAGAAGGATTTAGGAATGAGAATCCTAGACCCAGCTACATTTCTGTAGGTACATTGCCTGATCAAGCATAGGCAACTGATTCTTTCTCATTTTCAATCAATCAGATTAAGAAAAGGATAGTGGAAGGCAGCCAGTAGGGCGTGGCAGGTCCCAACAGGATTCCACAGATCCTGTGTAAAAAAGACCAGGACTACTGGGCGGCTGCATTATTACCACTGTTTGAACATATCTTGGGAGGAGAAAGTCTACCGGATTCTTGGAGGGGGTCCATCATATCCCCAAAATGCAAGAGAGGCAATAAGAATGAAGCAAAAAGCTACAGATTGGAAGCATTAATTGATAACAGTGCCAAATACTACGCTGGCCTTCTGCTGGACGATCTCATGGATTGGGCAACTGATGTTCAGCCGTCCCCATCAACCAGATGGACTTCTGAAAGGGCAAGGGAACTATCAGAACATACTTGCCCTTTCTCTACTTACAGATGCTGTTAAAGCTGCAAACTTACCATTTTACATGTGTTTCATGGACTACTCATCGGCTTTCGACAACACAGACAGGAATAAACTCTGGACTTAACTCAACAAATTAAATATACCACCTGCTCTCTTAAACCAGCTGATTATTTTACAGACTGACACCTGGGTCCAAGTGAAGCTCAGAGATGGAAACTCCCTGTCCAGAAAAATACCAACTACAAAGGGTTTGAAACAGGGATGTGTGTGGCTCTGAAGCCGTTCAATCTGTTTATGGCTGATTTATCAATGGAACTTACTGGATACATGTAAATCACACACCCCAAGGATGGGCGGGCTTTCACCTTCCAACTTACTGTACTCTGACGACCTTGTACTGATCAGCCGAACTCCGATTGGACTTCAACATCTACTAGACACTACCGAAAGCTACACTGTTAACAAGGGTCTAAGCATTAACTTAGATAAATTCAAAGTGATGCAACTAAACCCAAAAAAGAACGCATCTATGACTGCTGGGATTTGGCTGGTCAAACAATAGAAGTAGTCGAGGAATATAAGTTCCTGGGGAGTGATGATACATAACAAAGGCATGATCAAGGTACAAAAAGAAGCCATCAGGAGAAGAGGAAACTCAATCAGGGTTGCATTAAAAACCATTAAATATAAAACTGTTGGTCCAAGTCTCACGCCATTGGAACAAGTGCTGCAAGCAAATCTCATCCCAACTATCACTTACGGGAGCAATGTCTGAGGGAATTTAACGTGGGCATACTGGACAGCATAGTCTTAAGATCAGTAAGAATGATATTTAGGGGTCTATTAGTATGTCGGGCAGATCGCCATCGACCGAATGGCGGTGGCAATCCGCCCGATATATTCCACCGCCTGCATCCCATTTCCCCCGCCATATTACCATGACAGCGGGGACCCTGGTGGACGCAAAGACCGTCCACTGGTTTTCCACAGGTAAAACAGGAGACCAGGGCAGAAAAGGGGTATAATATGGTCTGCAAGACACCGCCATCTATTTTATAATGTAGGCGGGGATGTGCCTTTCCATGGGGGCAATACCGCCATGGAAAGGCATGCGGGGCCTGAATGTGGGTGCCCGTTGTGGGCCCCCAGGGTGTTGGGGTGCACATGGGGGTACCTATGAGACCCCCCTGCATCTGCCTGCACATCATTGCAGGTACGTACCGCGCGGTGCCTGCCACGTTGTGCGTGCAAATGCACAAATGCCTTTTTTACATTGCGGCGGGTGCTTCTGAAAGCACTGCCCGCCGCAATGTAAAAAATGCTGGATGCGTCCGCCTGTGTGGCGGGCTCATCCTAATCAGCATCACGGGACCGCTGCACATATGGCAGGCGGTCCCTTTGGCCATTGCGGTGGCGGGTGGATCGTAATAGACCCCTTAATCTACCTAAATAGGCCTCGCTTGCGCAGATCAGACTGGAATTTGGTCTGCCAGTCCAGAAAAATCACCCTCAAAGGCGCCCATGTCACGTGCTAGCACAAAATCAAAAGGGCTGAGCCTGGATTGCTCAATGCCCCCTTATGGAATGAAATACACTCAAAAAAACGAATGTGCAGCTGTGACCTATTTGTCAGTTTTGATAGATCGGTTGGGCCTGGTGGAACTTTGGGAGGCCTCAGGGACGCACAATAGCTTAAACTATCTTTCAAACAAGAGAGTGAAAAGGGTGTCCATGGTGGAAGATAAGGCAGTGCTCAAAGAAAGAGCCAATGGATGGTTTGGCCTGCAGAGCTACACTAAGCCCTCCCCACAATTGCTATTGAAGTCTATTTTTAAAACCAAGGGGCTAATATCCTGCAGGCAAGCAGTGAAAGTATGCTTTGGAGGCGTAGATGTTCAGTTGATTTGCCTCTTTGTACGATTCATGGAGAAAGTGGGGGGGAAAATCCTAAAAGCAAGTAGCTAGTAATTTCTCGCACTGCAACCAAAAGGTTTCCCACAGAGACAAAGCTCTGGCGACAACAAACAATTAGGCAGCATGCTCTATGTATTTCAAACCCACCCATTGTACTGCATAGCCATTTCTTTGCTAAGATTCATCTTTTGCACTGCTGAAAATCGACCCTCCACACCATCTGGGCCCCTTCAGTCTGATGTTTTTACAGCTAGGCTCGGATTCATCACTTTGAATATCGGGAACTATTTGGATCTGCTCCCAAAGACTTATTATACTATGGCCACTAGAGGACATTAATATATGCTGCTGCCCCTCCCGTTTAGAGCGTTGATTATTGACCTTTACACTACTGAATTATGTATTTTTGTATATAAACCATTTTTTCAGTTTTTTTACTTTTTAAGAAAAACATACAAATTCATTTGTAACATTTTAGTGCAATGGTTTTAAGTAATCACACAAATAAAGTTATCTATTTTGCCCTGGAGCACTTTAAAAATTATGCAAAGAGATTTAAAACCTATCTTTTGTTTTACTTGTAGTCAATGGAGTTCCTTCAAATTACAGTATGAAGGGGATATTGTAGGTCTGTTTAATGCTAATTATGCAGCTGGGGCTTGACTCGGTATAGTCTATTTACCATGTATTCAGGTATTCAAAACAGCAATGTGTTGTAACAGTCAAGAATGCCTCAAATAACATTTTGTTCAAACAACATTTTTGCTTGGGAGGGCAGCAATAGCAGGGGTTTCCTTAGAGTGCAAACCAGGCCGCAGCAACTTTGGTAACATGGCTCTCCATGGCTAGCTTATTGTCAAAGATGACCCTCAGATTGTGAACTGTCTCTGGCTCTCTTAGTTCGTCATCTTTTGTCAGTGGTCAGAAATTTGAAGGAAGTATCATGGGAACCCTATTAGCTGAAAAACACAGAAACTAAAAAAGTGGAAATTTAGAAGACTATTGGGACTGTGTGAATAGACGAGTTTACACTTTTGCCATAAGGTACGATGGTATAAAGCCAGTGACCTGTACAGAGAATGTTGTCTTACCAGTGTTATCTGAGATTTGTATTTGGATAGTGAAAAAGAGGATTGAGGACACTCAACAAATAAAAACAGTATTTAAAAAAGGTCCTCTGGTTCTTGCTGGGGAACTGACAACAAGCTTCAAATCCAGATGCAGAGGTAAAAAAGCAAGCTTAAAGTTATAAATTAAGACCCACAAATGACCAATGTTACTCATTCATTCTGGATTTTTCAGTTCCACTCCGGCACAGTACCACCCTGTGTAACACCATTGGCCCCAGCACCACCCTGAGGCCAGTTAAGGTCTGGAAAATAATTGCTCCCTCCGGACCTCATCACTTACAACTTGTGTAGCTCCTGTAACTCGTAGGTGATTCTTTGGACGTTGAGATCCTGTAAGACTACTGTGGCAATATTGGCTGTGATTGTATGTAAACTGCATCTATTTCCAAGGTGTTTGCTTGGCTTCAGTTCTCCTTCGTCACTGCGACTATTCTCAGCCCAAATACTCCGAAATTCTAAGGGCCATATGTACAAACACATTTTCCCATAGACACAGAAAGGGTAAAACCCTTTAATACATCTGGCCCTAAATCCTAATCCGAGCTCTCAAATGCCTAAGGCCAAAGCTGCTGATCCGAATGGTCCTGCATCACCAAGTTTTCATCACCAAGAAAGCAAGAAACAACAAAAGGACAAAGGATGGTGACTTCACACCTTCACTCATAAAGCTGGGGTTGAGTGCTCTCAAGCAAACTGCTTGTACCAATTAGGCGCTTCATCCAGGTGAGAGCATTAACCAATCCTGTAGGCTTTGGCAAAAGTGCCTGAACACCTTTTAAGCTTTCAGAACAGCACAATGGAAATCTGGTAGACTTTGGCCACAGCACCCTAACAACCTGTAAGGCATTGGTAGGCTTGCAGACTCCAACAAGACCACGGTTCACCATCACAGTGACTATATCCGCAAACCATTACCAAAGCCTTATACATTGCACAGTATGAAAGTCCAAGGAATCCTAGATCTCAGTGAAGGAACTGGGGAGATCTCTGCTTCTAATAGTGTAATGCTTCTAGCACAGGGGACTGCCATTTTGGTGCTTAGAGCTAGACTTACTAAAGCTCTTTTTTTAACTTTATTTTTCAGTTTGCTTTATTTCAAAGGATACATACATGCAAATCCATTCACTGTTAATTACAATGCCATTGTCACAATCAGCAAACACAATGTGGAAGAATTGCAATATTGATGAGTCTATCATGGCTGGAATGAATGCATCTGGAATACTATATCAGTGTCGTCTAGAATGGTTCCCCCTACCCCCACCACCACTGACCCTCAGTCTCGCAGTCTCACAGCTTTTTCAGACTTTTAGGCCATATTTTCGGTGCTTGTCTTGTCCGTCGACAATACCATGCTCTAGCTGAGAGCTGGAAGCTTGCCTCAGACTCTCCACATATATGTGATATGTGCCCCATATGACTTTAGGACGGGAAGAACTGGGCAGTAGGCTTGAAAGTTCTTGCTATTAATGTTACAGTAGGCCAAGCTGCTCAACCAGCCCCGTACTGTAGGTACTGATTTGTGGCCGAAATGTACTGCTATTTCCTGCTTCTCCATTAACAGACACAGTGATGCGAACCGTCTGACCTTTTTGGGGAAGTTGACCGTGTATCCCAGTAGGGCCACTTCCAGAGTTGGAATGAGGGGCAGATTTATCATTTTCCCTAGAGTCTTGTGTATGTGTTCCCAGTAGGACTGTAGCTTAGGACATGTCCAGGTAAGATGTGCAAAATCAGCCTAAGGTGCAACGCATTTCCAACAGTTATGTAGCCTGGATGGATCTATTCTGTGCGCATTAGCAGGGAGGAAATAAATGCGGAGTAACATTTTTTACTGCAGGAGCTTGTGTTTGCTGTTGAGTGAGACATTTATTGTTACTGCGTGACATTTAGCCCACTGATCATCGTTATCAGAGGACCCAAGTCTATCTCCCAGTCCTTGGGGGCCTTGTCATCATTTACAGGCCTCATATTAGCACATGTTTTATATAATTTGGAAATTAGATGTGCGCTGGTTGTTCTCTCTATTATCATTGTGCGAGGGGGGAACGATTCAGGTTCAATCGGGAAGTTAGGCAAAGTGGCGTGTAAGGAAGACCTGATGCGGCCTAGGACAAATCTATCCATAAAGACACGGCCTTGGAAGCTGGCATCGTCCGCATGTGAGAAGATGTTGATATATAGAGCCTATATGCTGTGTTAAGTTAGCATGAGCTTCGCCCTCGTGTGTGGGATAACTCAGTTTGGGACTCGAGGTTAGTGCCGCCCATGCCATCCCGGCGGGTTCGCCAGGGGGCTTTGCCAGGCCCAATTCATCTTAGGCCAGTAGGCTGGGCGAGGGATGGAGTTCCATGCGGGTGTTTGTCCGCTTTGGGCATTGCCCAACCTTTGGCATCCACGTGCAGCCCACGCTCCCCCTCGCGCTAGGCATCCCAGGTCAGGTACCAGTCGGGAGCGGGCAACTGGGCGTCGCTTTTAGAGTCACAATGGGCAGCTGACGGGGGTGGGCCCAGGGGCTGTTCTCGGCCTTCCACAGTCATATTTCCCGGGCCTGCGAGGGGTGGGCCGTTCACGGTGCAGTCAGTGGCATGCTCCCCCACTTCATTCGTAACCCTCCTCTCCCCGCCACAGATAGTCGAGTCGGGTTTAGATGGGCGCTGGCTCTCGCTTCACCCGGAATAACTCAGTCGTGAGTGCGTTAGACTGATAATCTAAAGGTCCCCGGTTCGATCCCGGGTTTCGGCTATAGGCTCTTCATCGTGCATGAGGGGGCGGTTGGCCAGGACCGTTTGCGTGCAGGCACGATGGGGCACTGTTGGCCAGCATTATCAAGCTAGGTGGCGTCCATACCTGCTCGGCTGCAGGGGAGTTGTGCTCGTGGTCCCGCCATTCCCCCCCCCTTTTGGGGTACGGGTCACGGGGACCAGCTACTGCGGCCAGGTCGCTCCGCTGTGCACGACGGACGGGGTCACCTCAGCACGCTGCCTTGGTGCGGGGGTCCCCCGAGGCTATGCCCCCCCTGCTCTGCTACACAACAATGCTGTCTCATATAGTACGCAGGGTAGGGGGCTGTGAGGTCACGACTGGCCCGCCTCCGCACCGCTCGGCCAGACAGTCCAGTCCTTGCCCCCTCCCTCCGCCCTTCTCGAACACGGCTGGCTCGGCGCCACCTTGGCATATGGCAGTGGTTAGGGCATAACCGCCACCGACGCATGTTCGCTTGACAGAATGAGAGAGAGGGTCCAACGGCAGAGACGATGCGGTCCGTCGGCTAGCCCGCCGACTTTGGTGTGGGGAACAGCAGGGTTCGAGCCTCACAACCACATCCTGTGTTCTGGGCAAATCTCTCATCCTCCATGTAACGGAATGTGTATGGTTGGTGTGGCTTAGGCTTTGGCGTTCGCCTCAGAGTTGGGATCCAGGTCGAGCCTGGCAGAAATTTGCAACATCCTGCGACTCCGGGCGAAACGCTTTATTTTAAATACAGTGCTCATGCAAGCGCAACAAACCTTAGCCCAACAGGAGCGTGCTCGGTTGCTCCCCCCTACCTTTCTCCACTCCAGCAAAGGCAGGAGCTTCTTTGCATGCCGCATTACACGGGCTGATTTTAGAAGGCATCCTAGTGTCATCGCAGTGGGGACTGCTCCAACAACTGTATGGTATTGTTGTACCTTTGCAGTTAGAGGCAGACAGATTTGCGCAGGGGCACAAACTTTTTCCCCCTTAGAGTTATGCAACTCGTGTGGCATCGGGAGCGGGGGCCCCCTCCCGTGGGAGGGAGGCAGCATACAACTTTACAACCACATGGCAGAAGCCAGGCACGGGCAAGGTACCTCTGGGTCCCTGCTCTCCCGAAGCACCTATGTCTCCACGGGGCTCCCACTGGCCCTGGGGAGCCCCATAACACTTCGGCCATCGGGCCTAGCCCTCGCAGCCTGTACCCCCACTTCCGTCTGCATGCCCCGCCCACATTCAGGCGGGGGCGACTTCCGGTCGGTGGTGGCATGAGGGGTAGGCTACCCCGGCACACTCCCCCTTCCACCATTTCAAATCCAGAGATGACAGCTTGGGTATCCCAAGATGGCGGCCAGGGTGATTTTCATTGCCCGCCGCGGGGGGCTGCCCCCCCCTCCTTGTTGGAAGTAGATTGCCTCATGCGCGTCTGGGCGAGCCGGTGCTCGCCCCCCCCTTCTTGAGAGGTGCGCGCTCAGGCAGCCTGTGCTGCACCGGTTGGCATAAGGGGAAGAGGTGGTGGCTGGACAGCCAGCGCGGGGCGGGGCTCGGTAGCACACCGGGGCCTCCTCGGCCCAGCAGCCCTACAGATCAGGGTTCTGGCCCCAGTGGTGCTAGAGCGTTTCACAATAGGAACAGTATTGATACTGGAAGAGGGAGTTATAAGCGAACAAGTTGGAAACGCTACCTTGCTGGCAGCAATAGGGATACGTGAGCAACCTATATACAAGAGGTAGCAAACGGTGCATTACTGGAGGAAACAATGACAGGTGTCCAAGGGTCAAAGGGTATATAGAACATTAGAGGCACAATCCAGCAAATAGTGCCTGGTGGTCGAGCTGGCTCGGAGCCTTGTAGCCAGATGAAGTGATGACTCCCCTTCATCACCGGAGGGCAATCGAGTGGCGCAATCAAGGGGCTTGATCACCTGTAGTATGCAAGCTCCTGCATTTAAATATGTTATGCTGCGGTTCCTGTTGTTCGTGACCTAGCATTACAGGACCCACGACCATTAATTCACAGGTGGAGTGTAAATCCTCGATTCACACTTCCTAACGACATTCTCTCAAATGTATCATAATCCAGAACACACACATGTGAACAGACCTTAAAGTGCCATAAGAACTTACCTATACTAATTTTCACATCACCCAACGATGTCGGCTCTGCGCCCGGCTGAGTCACCCCGGGCGTGCACCCAATGCGTTGTGCAGGACTCTCCCCCTTGGCCCGGCGGGCAGGGCGGAGGGAGGTGCAACACATTTTGGTGGTGCAGGGCATAGGAGTCGACCCTTGGCATGTTAGCATGCAAATATTAGCGGAGCGGTGGAGTAACACCACATGCAACATTAATCTCCCAAAATTTCCTCCGTATGCCTTGGTAGTGCTCAGTGCCAGGGTCTCCGGACTGCCAGCTCGTTGCGCAGGCTCAGCTGAGTCATGGTGTCAGCAGTTACCAGAGCCTGCAGCCCCCCCCCCCTCATGCAAGGTGTTCTTCCAGGACCCCTGGGACCATTTTGGGGGATGGCCATCTTTTTATTTTGTAGTTTTGCTCTGACCCTAGCAGTCGAAGCCATTCAGTTCGATCGCTTGCAGTCCGTGAATCGCAAGAGGGGAACTGATTAACAGGTTTTGTACCCCAGGTTCGAGTCTCTGCATCGGTATAACTTCCCATCTTTTAGGCGTATACCTTATATACACGTACCTAACGTCAAGTGAACATTCTTCAGTGCACACACCGTGGGGGTGATTGAGGGCTGAGCGGCTTCCTAGTACTAAAGATAATTGGAGCAGTGTTTTGCAGCTGCCTGGGCAAATGACTTCAGAGCACAGGTTCGTGGTGTGATCTCCGGCGGGCAGCTCAGCTCAGCACCAGGTGATTATGGGCAATAGCTCACTTAATTCCACATTAGCCTCCGGTGCCTTGAGACTTGTAAGGGTGAGTAGTTCACGCTTTACAAATACGGACTTACACTTACAGTTCCAAGGTCAAGTCCTAAGCCAAGCAATTTCTTGGAACCGTCTCGGAGCGCTTTGTTGCCCTCTCGTCTACAGGAATTAAGGCCTGGGCAAGGTTTTCGCGTGGTTGGCTGCGAGGTAATGCGGTGCAAGCCAGCTCACATTTACTACTGTGTCCGACTTCGGAAAAATCGTTCAACCCCTCTAAGCATGGGCGAATTTTGCGAATCTCGCGTTCGCGAATTTTGCGGATTTGCGAACTCGCAATCCGCAAAATCCGCGAATTCTCGCGAATTTGCGGATTTTTTTTTGTGTTCGCGCGGGTTTCTGCCAGATCGCGAGGGTTTTGTACAATTTCGCAAACGCGAACTTACCTGTCGGGTCGCAAGTTTTGCGAACTTGTTGTTTCTACGTGTCCAGCCTGTTTGGGACACTCTTCTTCATCACTGCCACCCTCTGTCACCACTGCCACTCTCTGACTACTCATGCCACCCTCTGGCCCACCCATGCCACCCTCTGTTTCATCACAGCACCCTCTGGTTGTCCAGTGTACATTATTGTGCCAAAGCAAAGCACACCTTCCCTGCCTCAAGTGACCTGAATTAATTTGGGGCTGATTAATGTGTCACAGAATATTTTTTTAGCTGGCACCTGCTTCCTTAGTGCTTCCTGATTAGTGATCTTTTGCACTTGCTAAGTGCTTTCATTGTTGCAAAATTAGTTACAACACCTGCCCTGCCCCAACTGACAATAATGAATTAGGGGCTGATTAATGTGTCACTGGATTTGAACTTCCAGCCTGGCTCCTGCTTGTCTCCCTTAGCTGTAATTCAGGACCTTTGTGGCATATGTGTAACTATTCTGAGGGTCAGAGCAGGGTCACATAATAGTTGCAAGTAGGCAACTGAACTCTGGAGGGGCCCCTCAGGAAGCGCTACAGGAAATGGCTACTAATGATTAGCTTGAACTTTTGAACCTGGTAAGTAGTTTTAATTTTGCTAAGATCGTATTTCTGCAATTTAGCGCTTATTCGCAGGGCGCGAAGTTGAACTGGGAAGCCGCGAACTCACGCGAACAGTGCGAGCAAGCCATAAAATCCGCTGCTCGCGGATTTGCGGATTTTGCGGGAAATTCGCTAATCTCGCGGATTGCGAATTTACCGAAAATTCGCAAAATCCGCGAGCGGAACGGATTTTCCGCCCATACTTAATCCCCTCCCCTATCGACCAGCACGCACCCCATACCTGTGTGGTGATGGAACCTCATGCAACACCCGCCCATGTACCTAGGTGGAACGTCCAGTGGGATTTGGGCGCTCAGGCAGCCTGTGCTGCCCCGGTTGGCATAAGGGGAAGAGGTGGTGGCTGGCCGGCGAGCGCGGGGCGGGGCTCGGTAGCACACCGGGGCCTCCTCGGCCCAGCAGCCCTACAGATCAGGGTTCTGGCCCCAGTGGTGCTAGAGCGTTTCACAATAGGAACAGTATTGATACTGGAAGAGGGAGTTATAAGCGAACAAGTTGGAAACGCTACCTTGCTGGCAGCAATAGGGATACGTGAGCAACCTATATAACGGTGCATTACTGGAGGAAACAATGACAGGTGTCCAAGGGTCAAAGGGTATATAGAACATTAGAGGCACAATCCAGCAAATAGTGCCTGGTGGTCGAGCTGGCTCGGAGCCTTGTAGCCAGATGAAGTGATGACTCCCCTTCATCACCGGAGGGCAATCGTGTGGCGCAATCAAGGGGCTTGATCACCTGTAGTATGCAAGCTCCTGCATTTAAATATGTTATGCTGCGGTTCCTGTTGTTCGTGACCTAGCATTACAGGACCCACGACCATTAATTCACAGGTGGAGTGTAAATCCTCGATTCACACTTCCTAACGACATTCTCTCAAATGTATCATAATCCAGAACACACACATGTGAACAGACCTTAAAGTGCCATAAGAACTTACCTATACTAATTTTCACATCACCCAACGATGTCGGCTCTGCGCCCGGCTGAGTCACCCCGGGCGTGCACCCAATGCGTTGTGCAGGACTCTCCCCCTTGGCCCGGCGGGCAGGGCGGAGGGAGGTGCAACACATTTTGGTGGTGCAGGGCATAGGAGTCGACCCTTGGCATGTTAGCATGCAAATATTAGCGGAGCGGTGGAGTAACACCACATGCAACATTAATCTCCCAAAATTTCCTCCGTATGCCGTGGTAGTGCTCAGTGCCAGGGTCTCCGGACTGCCAGCTCGTTGCACAGGCTCAGCTGAGTCATTGTGTCAGCAGTTACCAGAGCCTGCAGCCCCCCCCCCCCCCTCATGCAAGGTGTTCTTCCAGGACCCCTGGGACCATTTTGGGGGATGGCCATCTTTTTATTTTGTAGTTTTGCTCTGACCCTAGCAGTCGAAGCCATTCAGTTTGATCGCTTGCAGTCCGTGAATCGCAAGAGGGGAACTGATTACCAGGTTTTGTACCCCAGGTTCGAGTCTCTGCATCGGTATAACTTCCCATCTTTTAGGCGTATACCTTATATACACGTACCTAACGTCAAGTGAACATTCTTCAGTGCACACACCGTGGGGGTGATTGAGGGCTGAGCGGCTTCCTAGTACTAAAGATAATTGGAGCAGTGTTTTGCAGCTGCCTGGGCAAATGACTTCAGAGCACAGGTTCGTGGTGTGATCTCCGGCGGGCAGCTCAGCTCAGCACCAGGTGATTATGGGCAATAGCTCACTTAATTCCACATTAGCCCCCGGTGCCTTGAGACTTGTAAGGGTGAGTAGTTCACGCTTTACAAATACGGACTTACACTTACAGTTTCAAGGTCAAGTCCTAAGCCAAGCAATTTCTTGGGACCGTCTCGGAGCGCTTTGTTGCCCTCTCGTCTACAGGAATTAAGGCCTGGGCAAGGTTTTCGCGTGGTTGGCTGCGAGGTAATGCGGTGCAAGCCAGCTCACATTTACTACTGTGTCCGACTTCGAAAAAATCGTTCATCCCCTCTAAGCATGGGCGAATTTTGCGAATCTCGCGTTCGCGAATTTTGCGGATTTGCGAACTCGCAATCCGCAAAATCCGCGAATTCTCGCGAATTTGCGGATTTTTTTTTTGTGTTCGCGTGGGTTTCTGCCAGTTTGCGAGGGTTTTGTACAATTTCGCAAACACGAACTTACCTGTCGGGTCGCAAGTTTTGCGAACTTGTTGTTTCTACGTGTCCAGCCTGTTTGGGACACTCTTCTTCATCACTGCCACCCTCTGTCACCACTGCCACTCTCTGACTACTCATGCCACCCTCTGGCCCACCCATGCCACCCTCTGTTTCATCACAGCACCCTCTGGTTGTCCAGTGTACATTATTGTGCCAAAGCAAAGCACACCTTCCCTGCCTCAAGTGACCTGAATTAATTTGGGGCTGATTAATGTGTCACAGAATATTTTTTTAGCTGGCACCTGCTTCCTTAGTGCTTCCTGATTAGTGATCTTTTGCACTTGCTAAGTGCTTTCATTGTTGCAAAATTAGTTACAACACCTGCCCTGCCCCAACTGACAATAATGAATTAGGGGCTGATTAATGTGTCACTGGATTTGAACTTCCAGCCTGGCTCCTGCGTGTCTCCCTTAGCTGTAATTCAGGACCTTTGTGGCATATGTGTAACTATTCTGAGGGTCAGAGCAGGGTCACATAATAGTTGCAAGTAGGCAACTGTACTCTGGAGGGGCCCCTCAGGAAGCGCTACAGGAAATGGCTACAAATGATTAGCTTGAACTTTTGAACCTGGTAAGTAGTTTTAGTTTTGCTAAGATCGTATTTCTGCAATTTAGCGCTTATTCGCGGGGCGCGAAGTTGAACTGGGAAGCCGCGAACTCACGCGAACAGCGCGAGCAAGCCATGAAATCCGCTGCTCGCGGATTTGCGGATTTTGCGGGAAATTCGCGAATCTCGCGGATTGCGAATTTACCGAAAATCCGCAAAATCCGCGAGTGGAACGGATTTTCCGCCCATACTTAATCCCCTCCCCTATCGACCAGCACGCACCCCATACCTGTGTGGTGATGGAACCTCATGCAACACCCGCCCATGTACCTAGGTGGAACGTCCAGTGGGATTTGGGCCTTGCGTATTTAGGCGGAGGGGCCTGGGGGTATCCTTGTTTATTTCCCCAGCTGGCCTGTTTAAGCCAAACCTTACCCTGAGTTCGGAGGAGAGATGCCCGCCACTGAGGGGCTTTTGATGATTAGTTATCAGGTCACAGCAAATAGTGATGGTAGGCTGGGGAAGCTGAGGCGTGGGTGACGTTGCCTGGGCGCACATTGTTATTTTCACCTTCCCTCTGTTGATAATGCACAACCTTCTCCAGAATGCGCGGGGGCTCTGTCTCTTTAGACTCAGCATTTTAAGGTTCGAGGTCAGGGGGCCCACTTGTGTCAACACATGCAGTAGTAGTATCAGCTGCCCGTGGCAGAAACATGGGGAGCCCCTGTTTAGAGCAGCTTTGAACTTGACACAGGCCAGCTCGTTCATGCCCAGCTTAGGGAAAGTTTCAGTCAGTGCACGGACCCCCCTTTTCCTATTTCTAAACGTGTTTTCGACCACATGCTATTGCTAAGCACGTTGTCAACATGTTAACACAGCAACAGCTCACTAATAAGTATAGATGAGCGTAGCGTATTGGGTCGGTAGTGCGACCATTGGTGTTTTATTCGTTTCACAGCTTGAGCAGAATAAAAATGTACTCGGACTTGGTGGGCGCCAATTTTATAAGGAATGGGTACCTCCAGCCAAGGTCGCGTGTCAGCCCTTACTTGAGGCCCCTCTTAGCAGGAGTCTGTTCTCCGTGTTGTGCTGTTACAGTTGTATGCCTCCCTTCCAGGACACTCAGCGTTTTTGTTAATAATTTCAAGCCAGGTCATGTGACGCCAGAATTAGGCAAAGGCAGGAAAGAAAACACCTGACTGGCGGCCCCCCGTAGGTCAGGCGCCTTTGTACGGCGGGTATCTGTTACAGTCGATATGTCTCTTTTAAAGTCTCTGGACATTCGTGATGATTAGAGGGTGGCATACAGTAGGGACAGGTTAACTAGTACCTCCTGCGTCTCTTTTATGCCCCAGCTAAACTGCTCTATTGGTTTTGTTGATATTGCAGCTTGTGCCCCAATCTCGTCCTGTTTCGCTTTTGTTTTGCTGCCATTTTGTTATTGTGCCTCCCAGCCCGTCCCTCCACCCCGCTCCTGCCTCCCAGCTGCCCCTCCCTCGCTCCGCCCCCCCCACTATCCACTTATGTCAGGACAGCTTACGGGCAGCGTTCATGCGCAGCGGACACGCCCTATGCGCGCCGAAGGTGCGCTAAAGGTAAGCCCGTCTACGCCCGTCCACGCCTGGACCCCGCCCAGTGCCAGACCCCCTGGCCCCCGCAAAATCCACACCACCCGCATAACGTACGATGCCGCAACCCTCTCAGCACTTAACACCGGCCGACTCCCAAACTGCTACAAAGCCGCCCCAGGACACACCGATTGGACCCTTCACCTGCCACTCCTGCAAGTTCGACTGCATCAAGACCCACACCAAATCCACAAACTCCAAACAGAGCTCCGACACTAACCACCTGAAATGCATCCTGCTCAACACCCGCTCAGTCCACAGACACGCCATTCAACTTTGGAACCTACTCGACACCACATCGCCGGACGTCGCCTTTCTTACAGAAACCTGGATGAACGCCTCATCAACGCCCGACATCGCCATACCCATCCCTGACGGCTACAAGATCATCCGAAAGGACGGCATCAACCAAACAGGAGGAGGCATCGCCATCGTCCATAAGAACACCATCCGCATCACGACCAGTTCCGACGATCACCTCGCAGCCGCCGAACACCTTCACTTCCAGATCCACACCGACCCCAAGACCACACTCAGAGGCACCCTCATCTACAGGCCACCAGGACCCCGCACACAATTCAGCGAAGACATCACTGACTTCATCAGCCCACACGCCCTCCCCTCCGAGACTACATTCTACTAGGAGACCTCAACTTCCATCTGGAAAAGAACAACGACAGCAACACCACCACCCTTCTGGACAACCTCGCCAATATCGGACTCAAACAACTTGTTGACACCCCCACCCACTATGCCGGGCACACGCTCGACCCAATCTTCACCTCCAGCAAGCACATCTCCTTCAATCACACCACAGCTCTCCATTGGACAGACCACAGCTTCGTTCACTTCAACTACAAAAAGACTACGACCCACAACCACCCACAACCAATTCCCCGCAAAAAACTGGAACAAAATTACCACCGAACAACTCTTCAAATCGCTTCACCAAAACCCTCCTGCAAAATCATCGGACCCAAATCTTGCAGCCACCAACCTCACACAATGGATCACCCACAGCACTGACAAATTAGCACCCTTGAAAAAACATCAAATCAAGCAAGGTAGCAAAAAAGCCCCCTGGTTCAACGATGACCTTAAGAAATCCAAGAAGTTCTGTCGCACCCTCGAGAAAGCCTGGAGAAAAAACCCAACCACTGACAACCTGGCCACCTTCAAGAACGCCACCCGCAAACACCACCAACTGATCCGATCCACCAAGAAATCAGCATTCAAGGATCGACTCGACAACAACGCCCACAACAGCAAGGAACTATTCGACATCGACAAAGAATTTACCAACCCCACCGCCGGCACCAACGACATCACTCCATCCTAAGACCTCTGCGACTCCCTAGCCTCATTCTTCCACAACAAAATCACTGACATACATAACAGCTTTGAAAACCAGTCCGGAGACCAGTCCACCCCACCCACCTCCGAACTAAAACCCCCCTCCAACAACCTTTGCGCCTGGAACCCAATCACCACTGAAGACACCATCCACCTGATGAACTCCATCCACTCAGGATCGCCAACCGACCCTTGTCTCCACCACATTTTCAACAAAGCAGACTCCATTATCGCACCCCATCTCCGAGACATCATCAACTGCTCCCTCAACTCCGCTACCTTCCCGGAAAGCTGGAAACATGCCGAACTCAGCGCTCTTCTGAAGAAACCACAGCAGACCCCACTGAACTTAAGAACTACCGCCCAATCTCACTCCTCCCATTCCCTGCCAAAGTCATTGAGAAAGCCATCAACAGTCAGCTCGCCGCCTTCCTCGAATCCAACAAATCCCTCGACCCTTCACAGTCCGGCTTCCGAGCCAAACACAGCACCGAGACCGCCCTCATCGCAGCAACAGACGACATTCGAACACTACTGGACAACGGAGAAACAGCTGCCCTCATCCTACTTGACCTCTCCGCAGCCTTCGACACAGTCTGTCATAGCACCCTTATACAACGCCTCAGCAACGTCGGAATACAAGGAAAAGCATGGAACTGGATCATCTCGTTCCTCGCCGGAAGAACTCAGAGAGTCCGCCTTCCCTCTTTTAGATCAGAGGCCACCGAAGTCATCTGCGGCGTACCACAAGGATCATCACTCAGTCCCACCCTCTTCAATGTATACATGAGTCCCCTCGCATCCATCGCGCGCCAACACAACCTCAACATCATCTCCTACGCAGACGACACCCAGCTGATCCTCTCCCTCACCAAAGACCCAAACACCCCCAAAACCAACCTACACGAAGGGATGAAAGAAGTAGCCGTGTGGATGAAGAACAGCTGTTTAAAACTGAACTCGGACAAAACGGAAGTCCTCATCTTAGGTTCATCCCCCTCCGCCTGGGACGACTCATGGTGGCCACCGGCCCTGGGAAACGCACTCATACCTACGGACCACGCACGTAACCTGGGCTTCATCCTGGACTCCTCCCTCTCGATGACCAGACAAGTCAATGCCGTCTCATCATCATGCTTCAACATCCTACGTATGCTCAAAAAAATCTTCCGTTGGATCCCCACCGAAAGAAGAAAGACGGTCACCCACGCACTGGTCACAAGCCGACTGGACTACGGAAACACCCTTTACGCCTGTACCACAGCCAAACTACAGAAAAAACTGCAACGCATCCAAAACGCCTCAGCCAGACTCATACTAGACATCCCCCGCCAAGCTCACATTTCCGGTCACCTGAAAGACCTCCACTGGCTCCCCGTCAACAAGAGAATAACGTTCCGTCTCCTCACCCACGCACACAAAGCCCTCTACGACCTAGGACCCGAATGCCTCAACACGCGCCTGTCCTTTTACACCCCCACCCGCCAACTACGATCGTCCAATTAAGCCCTCGACGCAATTCCACGCATCCATAGATCCACCATGGGGGGAAGATCCTTCTCCTACTTAGCGGCCAAAACCTGGAATTCTCTCCCCACCCACCTCCGTCTTACACAGAACCACCTCTCCTTCAGGAAACAACTAAAAACTTGGATATTCGATAAGTAAACTACCCCCTCCCTCAAGCGCCTTGAGACCCTCTGGGTGAGTAGTGCGCTATACAAATGTTAAACTTCAAATTTGAAACTTGTTCAAGGAATGCTTGGTCCTCTGGCATTGACAGGCAAACTCTGGGTGGGCTTAGCTTGGCAGGCCACCCTGCAGGGTTCTTTCAAAAGGACGGGGGACCCCACATCAATATCGGGCAGGTAGACGGGGAACAAACAAGGCTCAAGCAGGGAAGGAAACCTGCCCTGTAATTATAAAGAAATGGCCTACAGGAGGTCCAACAGACTTAATAACACTCTGAACCCTGGGTGGATATCTCACAAATGAATCAGCACATAAATATTATCAAACCTGTTTATTATTTATTATTGTAATTCATTTTTTTCTTATTTTCATTTTATATTTAGGTAATGTGGACAGACATATTCAAAAATGACAATTATAAATATACAACGATAAAAATGTTGAAAAGGAAGATTAAATCCTATTCATAGCCCATACTCCCACAACTTATACCACCAACACACAGACAAACTCATTCATACATCATGCAACACTTCACACAATAGCCACTGATGCAATGGATGGATTAGGGACAGATGGCATGGGGTCCCAGTTGGTTTAGTAAGTTCCGATGGTGAAACAAACGCTGACGCGCGTTTCGTATATAGCCCGGCTCGGGCTAAACCTTCATCAGGGCAAGGGTGAGGTGGAGGGAGGAGGGGCCACAGGGGGACGACGATTATTTCATAGGGGGCCTGAGAGGTTCCAAGGATTAGGGTGTTCACTGAGTGAGCAAATTCGTGTTCTGGTTCCAAAGGAAGATGTCGGAAGTTTCTATTGGTGCAAGGAAATGGAATTCCAACAAGTCCAGACTGGATTCTTCATATGTTTAAAATGGGGACGACAGAGCTTCTGCACCGCAGTATCAAAGGTATGGCAGTTAGAATGGACACAATCAGAATAGTGCTGGCTTCCTAGTGCAATTAGGGTCGGGATAGTCAGAAACGGGGATACCGGGGTAAATGGAAGCGAGGGGATGGATACAGGCTCTCTGGTCCTCTCCTAGTAGGGGCGGCAGGTCGGATATGGTGCCACCTCAAGAATAACGGGAGGTGCTTCTCCGACTGGCCGTACAGAGCACACACTCACGAGTGAGCGATCTGTTACAGTCGATATGTCTCTTTAAAGTCTCTGGACATTCGTGATGATTAGAGGGTGGCATACAGTAGGGACAGGTTAACTAGTACCTCCTGCGTCTCTTTTATGCCCCAGCTAAACTGCTCTATTGGTTTCGTTAGGCATCAGCAGACTTTACACACATTTTACAGGTTGTCATGGGTGTATGGTTGATTTCAGTTGAGGGAGGGAGTGGCTCAGTGCAATGGGTCCATTGGTGGTTGAGTCCACTATGCATTTTAAGGATACATTTTATGCAAAATCCGACTCAGAAGTGACAGTCCTACCTTTTCAAAAGGGCTGCAATTTCAATATGCCACGCAGCGTAGCCTTTATTGGGGCGTCCCCACCTCAGACGACAAGAGAGCATTGTTCAAGGAATGCTTGGTCCTCTGGCATTGACAGGCAAACTCTGGGTGGGCTTAGCTTGGCAGGCCACCCTGCAGGGTTCACTGACTCCGGCAGTCTGTACTGGGGTTCACCCAGGAAGGGGGCTCAGCAGGACTCAGTCACCCCAGCATGATATGCACATACTGACACTCGGGGCGTTAGGGTTGGTGGCAATCAGAACTGGGGGGTGTCTCATGGAGCACGCCCATGGCCTGGAATCATGGTGCAGGATATATTTTGTTTACCCCAGGAAACTGATCTTATGCCCAGCTCCTGTTTGCCTGTGCCACCAGTCACCAGCCCAATGGTAGGAAAGTATACTGGATAGTTAATGTTCGGTTAGATTACCTTGTAGGGCTTGTTCACTCCTTGGCCTGTCACAAACTTTGCGGTCGAACTGGGTTGGAAAATTAAGCCCACGGTCAACAGGAACACTGAGCATTTCTTCTACCCAGATAGGGGCTATTGGCGATATACCAGCGGTAGGTAAATTCACCGGTGAGCAGCATGCCCCGGGGGCACGTGCGCCCCACAAAACTTAGAGCTTCAACCAGCAGGGTAGCAAGTGGCGAAACCAGTAGATAGGTTTCCGGCCTTGCAGCCGTGGGACTAGACTCAACAAGGGGACGCCCTTCTGGCAATTAGGGGAGAGGATGTGGTCCATGGGCTAGACGGCCGACTTTAGTGCTGGATACCAGGGTTCAAGCCGCGGGGTTGCGTCCACATCCTGTGATTCTGGGCAAATCACTTAATCTCAACGTGTAATATATATACGGTGTAAAGCGCTACGATACTTCGGGTCGAGTTCGCGCTATATAAGTATGCACACAATTTGGTGTGCTTCTTAAGGTTCTCATGACCTACAGTCTGTGGTAGCACACCAAGCTGACAGATTAGGTCATCCTTTGCTGCCGTCCTAGGGTGTAGGGGAACAAGGTGTCAAGCACAAAAGACTTGGGAGCATTTGGCACGTCTAGTGTGTGGTTACTCTAATTGAGCGGGGCAGGACATTCTCCACCCCCGGGGCTGATCAGTTGTGTCCAGAGTGTGGGTCATTGGGCACGCAGCCATCTCCAGGTTAGCCCGTTGGGCATCGATCAGGAACTGGATGCGGGGACTTTCACAGACAGTGTTTGTAGGGTTGGATTTCCCAGGCTTGTGGTGGTACAGCCCCTCGTACGGACTCAAGCACTCGCCAGCTTCCGGGGAGCCCCCCCAATTTTCCGGTGATCCAGCTGGGGGGTTACGACCTCACCACCTCTGGAAGGACTCTTTTGTTGCACAGGATGAAATCTGATCTAGGGGAGGTCAGCAAGCTCAGGGGGATAGGTGCGGTATGGCGGTCAGAGATCGTGCCGCGTAGGGTGTGGCGTGGCACCATATCCTGCAAGGCGTCAGATCAGTCAAGGTGACGCATCAACTGCCCCAGGTACAAATTCACGGAGCAATGGGGCCTGGGTCCTGGTAGACAGGAATTGTTCCAGGAAAGGGTCTAAAGGTTACTATTAAGCTGTTGGGGTTCACCCTCGCCATTAGGGAGGGTCTTGCCCAGTTAGACGTACAGGAAGCCCTCAGGATAGGACCAGGGGCCCCCCCACCCTTTGAGGTGGACGGGGATCTCCTCTCGCCTTTGGGTGGTGGACCTTTTCTCCTGGACATACAGGAGGCTTTCCAGTTGAAGGGTTGAGGTAAAATAGGAAGCTAGGGTAATGGGGGGCCTGGGCGGCAACGGTTGCCGCCGCCCTTGGCTGTGGCGGAGTTACAGGGCGATCTGGAAGCAGAAAGGTACAGAAGGGTACCTTTACGGGCACATAGGGGTGCCAGAGCCTAACACCAGGGGCCTCAGGCGAAGGTCCTGGAACTTGTGTCGGCGCCCCAGTAGTCCTTAGGGCGGTTGTGGGCCTGTGCAACCGGGGGCTTGCCTAGCTACGCTCCGCCCTGTAAGGGGCATGAGTATAATCAGTAATACCAGAATGGGAAGCACATAGGTGGTTCGCCACGGTGCTGCTTGGCTCAGCAGGCGGGCAGGTGGCAAGAATGCGGCCTGTCCTTGGATCGCCCGTAAGCTAACTCAATATGATTACATATGTTGTATGTAATAAACCTGCAGCAATTTTTTCCCACCTAACAATGGTGTCTAGTGTGTTATTTGCGGGTTACATGCATGTGGTGTGGGGTGGGGGCCGGTTGCCATGATGTTACTATACGGCTGCCCGAGGCCACCACCGGTGGCCACTCAGGAGGGCAGCCCTCTAGTAACAGAGGGCTTCCCCCACCCCTCCCCTCTCACCTCACTCCTCCCCTGGGCAAGAGGAGTCTCGGGCGGAGCAAGAGTTGGGGTTGTGATGTCACGTCCGGTGCAGCAGGCAGGGCGAGGGGTACTTAAGTCCCCCTCGCCATCTTACTTGCCTCTTTGCTGCACCGGACGCGTCGTGAGGGCCTCGTGGACACACAATCTCCCACCCAACCGCTCACCCTGTGTGTCGGCTTAGGGGGGGACAGTATGAATGTATTAATGTTTATTTTCTCGTTGCAGGCGGAGTTACAGGGCGATCTGGAAGCAGAAAGGTGCAGAAGGGTTCCTCTGCGGGCACATAAAGTTGCCAGAGCCTAACACCTGGGGCCTCAGGGGAGGTTCCTGGAACTTGTGTCGGCGCCCCGGTAGTCCTTCGGGCGGTTGTGGACCTGTGCAACCGGGGGCTTGCCTAGCTACGCTCCTCCCCGTAAGGGGCGTGAGTATAATCAGTAAAACCAGAATGGGCAGCACATAGGTGGTTCGCCACGGTGCTGCTTGGCTCAGCAGGCAGGCAGGTGGCAAGAATGCGGCCTGCCCTTGGATCACCCGTAAGCTAACTCAATATGATTACATATGTTGTATGTTATAAACCTGCAGCAATTTTTTCCAACCTAACACTGATGTCTAGTGTGTTATTTGCGGGTTACATGCATGGGTTGTGGGGTGGGGGCCGGTTGCCATGATGTTACTAACGTTCATGATCTGGAGTGCCCAGAAACGCCAGGCGGCCATCGTAGTTGCCGGCTTGGCCACGCCCCCGACTTACTAAAGCTCTTCACTGGTTCTAGTGCGATGCAAAGCAAGGTGAGGCAACACAAAGCAGCGTATGCTTTCTGCTATCCAGTGTCACGTGTGTTTTGTGCTGGCAAGGTGACCTTTTTACAGAAACAAAACTTCTTTCAGTAACTTTATTTCAAGGGTGCAATATTGAAAATGCACACACACTCACTCATAGCTTTTGAAGCAAAGCACAATCTACTAAAAGAGTCATACTGGGCTTTCGATAAAAAACAAACGCCTACTTGAAGCAGGCGTAAACAACGGGAAATTTGTTCATTTCTAAAAAAACAAAACACTCATGCGTTGCATGTGTGTGCTGCAGGGTATAGAACACTTTGAATGTATCTGACTCTTTTGCGGCTGCGCATGCATAGGAATTTGCACTGGAGAGGTATGCTTTGAATAAACGTGCCATGCTGGACTGAGCACATTCTTTTTGTGCCGAGGTGCAAGGATTTGCATCATACAAGCCAATCTATCTGTTTGTGCACTGGTGCATGGGGTACTAGTAGCAGCAGGCCAGCAGGTATGGCCTCTGTGTTGTGTTCCACTGTTTCTTCACTAGTGTTACTTCATCTTTAGTCAGGGGCGTAACACAGGCCCCCGCAGCCCCCGCGGTGCGGGGGGGCCCCACCCCCTCCAGGGGCCCCGGCCCCCCTGCTCCTAGCAGAGGAAGACTCACTGCTGTAAGAAAGGCGGCAAGTCTACATTAAACAGTGCGCACACGCACGGCATGTAAATTACGGTGACAGCCTCTATTTAAAAACGTTTAAATTACACAGGCGTAACAACACAGGCCCCCGTAGGGGGCCCCCTCAGCCCCCCACGCTCCAGCCCCCAACCCTCACTCTCGGCAGAGCTAGGGGCCTTTAAAATGTGCGCGCGCACACCAGGACGGTGACGTGACGGCATCTCTGTGTCTATTTTCACGTTGGGCGGTATTAACACAGGCCCCCGTAGGGGGCCCCACCATGCTCCAGGGGCCCCTCACTAGTCTCGGCTGAGGGCAGAGGCAAGCAAGCCTATAACCAGTGAGCACACACTACTGGACGGTGAGATCTGCCTCGGGGGCCTCTATTTTAAAAATGAATTATGGCGCTGTGTGTGCTGTGCCAGAGCCTTTTTTCATTAATTAATATTTGGTGCCCACTGCGCAGTAGCTCTCTTGTTGTCTTAATGGTCCGTGGGGTGGCGGCGCGCAGTTGTAGTCTATGATGAGTCTGCGCGCCGCGGTGCCGCGGTCTTCGGGGTGGGGGCGGGGCTGGTGACAACAGACTTCGAAGAACTAAGGGTGCGGACGCCGCGTTGTTGTTGTACAGTACTAGAAGGCGAGAAGAAGAGTATTAGCCCCTGCCTGGCCCTGCCCTGGTGGCTAGCCTGGCCCAGGCCCCAGTGTCGCCAGTCGCTCTCTGCTGTCTACTGTTCTGTTGCCCGCATCTCAGCCCGCCCGCTCTCCTTCAAAGCTGCAGGCCATCCCAGGCCTAAGGAGGTGAGGATCGTGCGTGAGAGCGATGAGTAGTATGTGTGTGACGTCGTGTGTCGTCCGGCTGCTGCTCAGGTCGGACTGACTCTTGGAGGATGAAATTATTATTTATTTTAAGCCTGCGGCAAATGCTGAGACAGCAGGACAACCCCTCGGCTCCAACCCCCATCTCGCTACGCCACTGTACGTGGCTTTGTAAACATGACTGAAGCCTTTGTGTGGCTCTTGCATAGCCGTGTGTGGCATAAGGACACTGCAAATGCCTCATAATTATGGGCCTAAATAAATAGATATTGCAAAAGCCAATATGCCTGCCTCTCATCACCGCAAGCCTCGATACAGTGCCTTTTTGAAAAGTCCTAAACAGAAGTTGATTTATTTTCCCACCGGAATGCATTATTTTCAGTACACCATAATTAAATCAGCCTCAGCGACATCTTAAGCTTCTTCTGAAGACCAAAGCTATTCAAATGAGCTTTGAAAAGCAAAGGAACTTTGGTCGTGCATTCCGTGATTCCCGCTAAAACCTCAAAATAACTGGCACAGGTTTTACGACTTATTGATCCCTAAAACGCATTGCGAGTGCTTGACTGCCATAATCAGATATTGCTCAGTGCACTCACAAATGCACATGGCATATATCCAGGGGCGTTGCGGGGGTCCCTGCGCTCCAGGGGCCCCTCGGGCCCCTCACTTATTAATCAATAATTAAATGGTGCGCAGTGTGCACAGCACACTGCATGCCCTTCTCAATAAATTAAGTTGCTCACGGCACTACTCAGCAGGTTCGCCTGGGCCCGGTCGGGCCCCAGAGGCTCTTCTAATTCAATGGTGGTGCGCACGACTGGCCAGGCCACACTCGACCCCTTCAGCTTTGCTAGAGGCCAGTAAGAGTGGTAATAAAAATATGTCCGGCGGAGAGGTCCTGGAACATTCCATAGTTGTTCCCCTTACTTCTGGCGAACAGGAAGCTCATTTCTGAAATCAGCTGCTTTCGCTTTCAGGTGAGGTAGAGTAGGTCAGATTCCACTCTAAATCTCGTGAGCACAGGCTGGAAGTTAGTGCTGAGCTGATTCTGCAGTGGCGCTGCCTCTTTCTTTTTGGAGGAGGAAATGGAACCTGTGTGGTTTATCCTGGAGTAATGCTGAAGGAACCAACGAATTAACCATTACTTTCACTGATAATGCTAGTGTGTTTTATATAGTGCTCAATAGCGCACTTCTGCCTTTTCTAAGCACTGTAAACTAATAGTTGTTGCAATAATAATAATAATAGTTGTTCTTTTTACTGAACTCAATGCTGGGTTTGCTGTGGCTGAGTTCAAACTCATGACATTAATGGTGATGCCAGAAATGACCATTCGCCCGCTGCGCTATCTCACAGGCAAGTCCCGACATCTATGTGTGTTACACATTCAGTAGGATGCAGTTAGGGCAGGACTAGATGGAATGAAGGAAGAAAGGGAGGGAGGATGGAAAGCAGGGGCGTAACACAGGCCCCGTGCTTCTGGAGCCCCCTCAGCTGAGCCTGCAAGCAGTGGCACTACAGATTTGTCAGGTATTTATTTGATCATTAAAAGACTACAGCCTACAAGCATCACCGTCGTTCATTGCACCAGCTGACAGCACCTCACCGTGGCCTCTTCATATTGGTTCACAGATGTCTCCACCATGTCTGCAGCTGTGCGGTCTTCACCTTTAGGGTGGGGCTGGCCTGGTGACGATTGTCATGCACATCCTGCGCGGCACAATTAAAAGTGTGCGTGGCAGCACATCGCACTGGTGTGGCCACCGAGAAGGTTTGTATCTTGCACAATGGTTTGCTGCGTGGGTGAGTTGGGAGAGGGGCTGGTACTCCATTGATTTTGGGCACTAGTCGCCACGACACATCCTAGTCTGCATTGTAATGTGCCCCGCCCTAGCGTGAACAGCACAGCAATAAAAGGATATTTGCCCTGGTCTGAGGGAAGAACCACAATTGGTTCTCTCTGGTTTATTTGACCCCTTCTCCGCACCCATCTGTAGGGGGTGAAGGTCCCTTGTGTACAAGCTGGGTGGCTCACTAAACCCCCCCTAGCATCCACCACACCTGTATATACCTCAACTGGACATGTGTTGTCAGTAGTTTGGCAGCAAACCGGTAAGCCTGATAATAACCCTGAATATACCTTGCACTACCCTGGGTATATTCACAGTGCTGCAGTGGAAGCTGAACACTGGATGAACACAGACTGTACCATTCTCCATGTTCACTGTAACACTGGCTAAAAAAGTTTATGGGAAGAGTGCGTTGATCAACTGCTGATGCTCTGAACTGCATAAAAATGTATTTTAATGTGGGAAGATGCTGATAGTAATGCATTTGTTTTAGTTTACTCCCTGTTGAGTGCAACTTGGAAGGGCTGTTATTTATTAACTTATCTATCAGATATTTGGGATAAGTCTATCTTTAGAAACAGAGCCATTATTCAGCAATGTAGCTAAATGTTCCTAGATGCTGAAATTCGAATATTTTTTTTTTAAATGAGTGCGGTGGGTGCAGGTGACCTGAGCTTCCAGGCCCAACCGCAAGGGGGTTGAAGGCAACTGCCTTCAGGCCAGAGGCCATTTGCATATTTACATACCTTTGTAAACTAGTTACCAAGGCTTAGTTCTTTTCTGGTGCCAGTACCCCCTGGGCCGCCTATTCCTTACACTTGAAATGTACATTTACTGCTGTAGTGTAAGAATGCATTTCATGAAAAGGAATATAAAGTATGGTTGCCAAAATAAAAATGCCAGAAATATGTTGTTTAAAGTGTTGACACCAAATAGGGTTATAAATAAAGTATGTATTGATTTGCAATGTGACTTTTCTATCTTTGTTGACTTTAATTATCAGTCAAGGATCATTCAGGCAGCGCTAGAACACAAAAGTGCTTTCTATTTATATTTGTTGTTCGAAGTATGCAAAGGTCAGTGCTGAAAATACGGCTTTAGGTGATGCTTATTTTTGTCAATTCTGGGACATCAAAATAATGAGCTGGCAACCCTAATCATAAGACTGGAAGTTTGTTGCAGAATCAGCACGTTATTTATTTCTTCCATCCTCGATCCCTGAGTAGCGCCATAATAGCAGTAGTTTAATTTATATCTAAAAACCCTACGCCGCTGTCAATAACATGCTGAGTTACTTCAAGTGTTTGGGTAGGCACTCTGGATTAAGACAACTCACTCCTCATTCTCGCCCTTCACTTTTGCGCTCACCCTGCACTCACAGCAGTCACAATGCACTCACACGGATCACCATGTACTCCCATCATTCACCTGCTCACCCTGCACTCACAGTGATCACAATACATTTTTGCTGTTCACCCTGTACCTCACCCTGCAGTCACACAAGCACACTACTCACCCTGCACTTATGTCACACTATGCTCTTCTGTCCCCCTCACTGCTTAATCTGCAATCTCACTTAAACAAGTCCATCACTAACCATGCATTCTTCCGTCCCACTCTACACTTACACCTGCACCCAAATTCATGTGGTCACCTCACTCACCCTGCAGTCACTCCTCTTACCCGACTCTCACACTGTTGCATCACTCACCGTGCACTCATATGGGTACTCCTACCACCCACAAAGTGCAGAAGGTTAATGTGCCTACTACAAAGAACGTGTACCATTCACATCACAGAACTGAGTGTGAGTAAACTATGAGTAGCGCTATAAAAAAATTAAATGTTTGTCAGAATGGTGCTATAGAGAGATGAGGTGCATTGTTGGTGAGTGGTAGTGAGGGAGTTCATGGAAAAGGAGGAAATGGGGGGGGGTGCCATCTAGAGACTTTTTGAGGCATGGGCAAAGTGGGCTCCAGCTCAGGGCCCCAGACTTTCATGGGGCCCCCTGATAACACCAGCTCTTTTCTGTAGAGTCTTGTCCTGATGGCATTAAATGATTCTTGAACAGATTGTTTTAATACAACTTTCATTCGCTTTTTTTCAATATTGGTGATGTGTGGTTTGAGCAGGTCGGCGTGGCGTCGTTGGCTTAACATTATGTGATACTGGGGATTGGGGAAAATTATTAATCTCCCTGTGCCTAACAAAAAAAGTATGTAGTTCTTTTCAGTGAGTCCTACTGTAGTTCGTTCCATCATGGACGTTGCAAACTCACTGTTAACACTGTTCGTGAGTTCGCAAAGTCCATGATGAAACGAACAACATACTTTTTTGTTAACACACTCTTTGAAGTGCTTCAAAAAGTGTTAATGTTTATATAGCGGGAATGCGACACAAAAGTATTAGCGCGGCTGGCTTTACATGAGCGCGTCAGTCAGTGCTTGACTCTGTGTGTATGAGAACTGGAGAGAGGACACTGACTGATACCGATTGTGTCCTCTGTGTGTACTGACTGGCACGCTCATGTAAAGCCAGCCACAAATACTCTCGGATTGTGTTCCTGTTATATAAACATTAACACTTTTTGAAGTGCAGAGTGACTACTTCTCTAGATTTTGTCTACAGAAAGTGAACAATACATTAATCATAACATTTCTTCTTGAATGCTGCTAGTTTGGGACCTGTTTAGTTGTTTGTTTAGTTGTTTACAATTTAAATTTAAAATCAGTGAGGTTCTCAGCATTGTATCTTGAAGTCTGTTATGAAGCTCTGTCGTTATACTGAATAAGCAGCTACCATGTTGTTGTTATATGACATCCCTTTATTAATGTAATAACTCCACTTTCACAATTGCTTTATTAACCTTCTTGATTCTCACATTTGCTTGAAAATGCACCATTTACCGACTCTTTTTTCAAAATTCTCTCAGGGGGAGAATCCTGCAAACCCCCCTTTACTTTTTCGTTTATGCTACACCTCTTTCAAATGTCACCACCCACCACTAATTGTCAGTTGAGTTTTGATGGAATTGCAGGTTTGGGTTTGTCTTTCAAAGTTTCATGATATTGTCCATTAATATCAATTCTAATTCAGACCCTTCGTAGTTATTTTTCAGCCATAGGCAGTTCATGTGACAATAGGACTGCTCTTTGGCATTGTTTTGATTGCTGCCATTCCTGAGACAATAGGATCACTTCTTGGCATTGTTCTTATTGCTGCAGCTCCTGAGACAATAGGATCGCTCCTTGGCATTGTTCTGATTGCTTCCTCAGTTAAATAATCTGCTTTCGACATTATTGTTACAAATGGCGTAGCTTATATGTTAAAAGGGTTTCCCTCGTTCTCATTAGAAACTTTGAGAAAGAGAATATAGAGGCATTTCATTAAAATGTTGGAGGTTTCAAATCAAAATATGACAGAAGTTTGGGCGGTAGGGCAAAGTTGTAGGAGGTGGGCCGGGTCGCCGGGGAGGGGGCCCCCTCCATGTGTTTCGCAGGGGGGCCCCCTCCAGTTTCATTACGCCACTGTCTTTAGTGTTCGGTTTCTTATAGCTGCAACAGAAACCAGTTACCAGAAAGCAAAAGTCCCACTGTTTGTCTCAGTTGACACTTACCACATTGCCATAGAGAAGAAGGCGAGGGGAGTGATATCATCTAATGTCTGCATACCTGGATTCGTAAGTTAGTACATTCAAGGTCTGCCAATGACCATGTAACAAACAAACAGTTTACTTACGTTACAAACAGGTCATTCTGTCAGTTTACCAACTGCTGTGGAAATCGACCTCGATGAGATCATAAGGAAACTTAATGATTTGTATTATACATTTGCTGATCAAAAGAGAACGAAGGGAGAAGGATCGACTTCGGGAAAGCTCATAGGTTACCGCGCCTACAGTGCAATGTGTTGGTTTTGAAAGGTACTTAAACTTGGAAAAGTGCCTTGCAATTTCCAAGGGCTAAAATTAAATCGGAAAAATATATATATTTTCCTCGAGTGAAAGAACACTGTGGTACACGAAGTTAAACATGAATTGCTCATTAAAGGATATGTGAGTCTAGGTATTACTTAAAGGCATTAAAACTTAGAAAAGGGCAGATGCATTTTACCGAATTAATTTTTTCTCTTGAAAAAAGCATTTTTATGAACATAAAATAAAACGGAGGTACATGAAATAAAAAATAAATGGGCACTTTTATTTAAAAGGAAACGATTTGTTTCTCTATGTAAAGAATTAGGAATATAAAAAGGCAAAAAAATATAAAAAATGTTAAAAAGCCAGAACATGGAAATGATGCTGTTTCATTGTGATTTGAAATGTATTAGACAGTGATAGGCATATTTATCCCACCAACCTATCTTTCCGAATCAGACCTTGCCAGTCTTCCTTGGATGAGATTGGAGTGTACAATCGGGTCTGAAGAAAGACTAATGTATTACATCATGAACGAACAGAGAAGGCAGACAGCCCACATATGGATAATCTGCTTTTCCTTCATTCTGTACTCGTAAGCGGTTTTGTGATGAGCTTCAGAATCATGACTTCCATAACCGGAGACCGACGTTTGCTGCCCACCACGAATGCAACTCCCTGTGGGAGACTCAGGTGTATCCGTGCTCATTATATTGCAGCCAATAGGAACTGCGACAGTCCACATCTCTCCGCGAGAGGCCAGTGTGTCTCTCTGCATAAGTGTGTTTATCAGCGCACAGGAAATGTCCGTCATCAATTGCGCGTCCTGAGGGTTGGATTGGGATTAAAAATCGTCCCTGGCACGCATGAAAAAATCGGCCCACATTAGCATAATGCCTTCCCTCAAATCACTGCTTCAGCGTAATTTTACATCAAAAGGGGGGGGGGGGGGGGAGGAATGCGCGCATCAGTTTACACTAGTGAAACACACCTCTAAACAAGTGAGGCCACTTCTGCTCAGGACCCCTGCCCCGCTCAGTATGCCTACATTAATGGTAGGCCCGGCGAGAGAAAAGGGGTGACACCGCTACCTGTTGCTGCTATTCGGGAGGTAATGAGCGCCCATCTCCCTCCAGAAAGGCCACTCAGACACCCACTGGGCCGCTGGCGGGATAGTCGAACAACAGAGACACCGCTCAAATCGGCCCCCAGGCTGCTCAAAAGCAACCCTCAGCTGGAACTTGGACCCGGCCCCTCGGGCATTGCCCGAATGCCCCCGTTACCAATCCGACTCTGCGCCTCCTTAATGTAGAGCCCTCCAAGCTTTTCTATACTTTGTTGCCAGTTATAGCACTCCTCAGAGCGGGCTCACCCAAGGAGATAACTAAACAGGGAGAGACACACTCGGGGTCTTTCACTCACACTACCTCACTCAGTGTGTATGTTTAATATTGTCTGTGGATCCAGGGGTAGGCCTGTGCCCATGAGGTGCACCCTCTCCAATGGCAAGGCCGGTAACGAACCTGCACCTCACCGGCTCACCTGCTTCTGCACCCCCCACAGGCCTGTAATGCTGTACGGTGGGACGCTTCCTCACCAGCCGCCGTGTTCATGTTACCTCAACTGCCCTGAGTCCCTGCCTGTTGCAAGGACCGTGTCGCATGCTGCCCCCTGCTGGGACCGCCTGCAGTTTTCTCAACGCCAGCGGTCGAGCACCGCGCTGCTGGTGCTTTGTTGGCGAGCACTGGCTCTACCCTCCCTGCCGCGTGCGCAGAGCAGGCCGCGAGAGGCCTATAGAGCAAGGCACAACAGCACTGAAAATCTTTGCTGGCACAGGTGGTGAGCGCGCTGGGCCCCACATGGCCCTAGGAAGGGAGACTGCCTGCAGTCAAGCGCTGCCACATAAATAGCACAGAGTGACAGCAAACAGGAAGGTGCCAGCCTCGTACAGCATTTGCAAAGCAAGTGAAGAAACAAACAAAAAAAAGTTATCACAATCCCTTATAACTCACAGAGACAGCCACATAAGAGAGGTGTCTGCCATATATCTAGGAATCTGGGTACCAGAGAGCTACCACTCATCTTAGCAATGCCCACCAGTGTCAAGCACCCTCCGAAAAAAAGGCGATCTTTCACGAAGCCCTGCGGAAGTAGACGCGCCTGGACGGGCTGTACAAAATTCAGAAAGTCCGGACAGGCCAAGCACAAAAGGAAGGAAAGCAGACCATCACGCAATAGTCAGCTGCCATGTGCAAGCCACCTCAAGCAGGTGCAGATGGCCCACAAGCAGGTGCCGCCACACCACCCCCAACATCACAGCTATGCTGCGGTGACACCGCTTTCTCCATTCAGCGGGCTTGTGGACCCCGCAATGGCCACCCCCCACTGGATGTCCTGGATAGGGCACCTCAACCACTGCTTTAGGTGCACAAGGGAGACAGACAGGGCAGTCAAGCAATCGCTGCTCATGCACTATAGGGGTGGAGAACTCTTCAACCTCTTCCATACACTTCCAGACACAGGGGATGACAACAACTTCAAGGCTGCTGTGGCCGCTCTAGACCAACAATTCGACCCCCAACTTAACCCAAACTTTGAACGTTTCAAGTTGTGGCTGGCCAAACAATCTGACACGGAGTCAATCAACATGTTCTATGCCCGAATGAGGCGGTTAGCGAGCATGTGCACACTTCCGGATCAAAGGGAAGAAATAAGAGCCCAGTAGGAACTGTGGAGCCAAACACCCTTCAACGTGTCCTTGCTAGGCAAAAGGAAAGGTCTGCTCCCTGCTTGGAAACCAGAATCACTTCCTAATTGTGTGCAGGAGCGGAAAGTCACAATCGGCCTTCTCACGACCCCGCGGTCTCACACCCCAGATCAGACAGCTCTTGATTGACGATCACCTCACCCAAGGAGAAGATACACCACCCAGGGCTGGGTTAGACACGGAGGGAGATGACAACGTGTTTATCATACCCTTCGCAGGCCATGCAGAAAAGCGATGGCAACCACTGCCCATGTGCGCCATTCAAGTGGACAGCTCCACTATACAATCACTGATTGACACTGGGGCATCAGTAAATGTCATAGACTCAGAGCAATATGAACCCCTAACACATTGCAAAACTGGCCAAACTCAAGGGCAAGCAGTTCAAACTTCACATCAACTCCTCAATAAGGCCAACGGCATTGAGACACAGGAGATCACTCTTCGACTTGTGTCTGCAGGTGGAAGGAGAGTTGAGAAAACTCGAAGAGCTGGGCATCATCAAGCATTTATCCGGCCCCACCATGTGGGTGTCGCCTATAGTCATTGCGCCGAAGCCCAAGCCTTTCCGAGGCCATCCGGTTGTGTGTCGACAGGTGCCTCCCCAATCAGGCTGTAAAGAGGGAACGACAGCTAACGCACACCTTGATGACATCATGGCTGACCTCAACGGGGTGAAGTGGTTCTTCAAGCTCAACCTAAATGCTGAATATGATCAGTTGGAGCTCGCACCCCAACTGATCGGCCACTGAGGTATTACAGAATGCCATCCGAGAGATTTTATCTGGTCTGCATGGAGTCATCAACCTCAGGGACGACATCTTAGTGTCCTCAAATGCTCTGGAAGAGCATCACACACACACACCTGTGAGACACTCTCCAGTGGTTAATGACCAGTTGCCTGACCCTACAAAAGGCAAAATTATGTTTCTATCAGAATCGGTCGACTTCTTCTGGTACATCTTCTTGAGGGAAGGGCTAAAGGTAGATCTGAAGAAAGCTACAGCCACCCAAACAGCCCCAACTCTCACCACATCGACGGAGGTCCACAGATTCTTAGGGATGGCGACGTACTGTGACTGGTTTATACCAAACCTGTCCTCCCTGTCAGAACGGCTCAGAGCCATCACACGCAGCAGTGTAGCCTGGGAGTGGACCCCGAGAGCAAATGCAGAATTCCAGGCCATCAAGGCTGCCCTGTTGGACAAAACAGTCATGGCGTATTTCCACCCTGGGAGGTGCACCAAACTAGTCATTGATGCAAGTCCAGTCGGCCTGGGGGCTGTTCTCCTCCAGGAGAGCAACAGCAAAGAGTGGGCCCCCTTGCATATGCCAGTCGGGCCCTGTCAGACGCCAAGACGAGATACGCCCCCCTCGAGAGGGAAGGCCTCGCCATCAAATGAGCATGCCAGCACTTCCATTTTTACCTTTATGGGCACAAGTTTTGGGTGATGACAGACCACAAGCCGCTGATTCCCTTGTTTGCAGGAACATCAAGTTTGACTCCCCCATGATAGAACAGGGGGTGGTACAGCTACAAGCATTCCAGTTCAAGGTCAGGTTTTGCCCTGGGGCCAACAATAGGCCGACTACCTGTCGCTTCACTCCATCATGACGGACATGCGACAGCCATGGGCAGAGGGGGAACACGCAGAAGCATTTATCAGGATGATAACCCAAGAGGCATGCCCTAAGGCACTGACACTGGAGAAAATCGCATTAGCAACGGCTGTGAATGAAAACCTAACAAGAGTCAAGAAACCCCTGCTCGCAAGAGGATGGCAAAACTCTTTGGGGGATGCACACTCCCTGACTGCAGGAGATCACCATGCAAGACAGAAACTATGGAGGGTCCTCAGTGAACTCAGAGAAGGTGAACACAGAATCATACTGTGCAGCCATGCCATTGTAGTCCTGAAGAAACTGCAGGCTCAGGTCGGTGACTTTACACATGTCGGACACCAAGGAATGGCAAACACCAGAGCATGCCTATGCAGCAAGGTGTGGTTCCCAGATGGAGAAAATCTGAAATTGCCATTCATGCACAATACCTGGGGGGACCCGGCTCCAGTCATCACAGAGGGGCCCAGTGAAAAACCTTGGTCCAAAGTTCACATCGACTTCGGAAGCTTCACCGATGGCTGCAGCATTCTGTTTCTGATGGACTCACACTCCAAATTTCCCTTTGTTGGAGTGATCTCCTCCACTGCATTCCCGCAGGTCCAAGCTGCCATTGACAAAACTTTTGCATTGATGGGCCTCCCAGATGAAGTCAAGTCAGACAATGAACCTCGGTTCCAGGGCCGGGAATTTCAGGAGTACCAGGCCAATAAAGCAATTCTACACAGGAAAATCATGCCACAATGACCCAAGACGAATGGAGAGGTCAAAAGCTTTATGAGGACTCTCAACTGGGCATTGCGAATTGGAGTAGAAAGAGGAGAGGATGCAGAGAGATCATTCCACCAATTCCTAGACACATACTGACAGACCCCGTACAGCACCACCCAGTGCTCTCCGTCCCATTAACTTTTCAGGCGCGCCATGCAGGACTGCATCCCGACAGTCCCAGCTTGGCACCCCGCAGAAAGGACAGCACAGCTGTGCAGGCCCGGAGGGAAAACATCAACTGGAAGGCGAGCCTTACCCGAGGTGCCAAGTCCCCATCCCTGTATAGGAGCAACCATCTGGTGGTAAAAGACAGGCACTGGGGTAGAAGTTCCAGACACCCTATGAACCTGAGGTGTGGATAGTCATCAACATCAGGGGATCATGGTCTCTGTGCAAAGCAGCACAAGAATCGTGACCAGAAACATTCGGGTTAAAATAGGTGCCCGGACCTCGCCCCAACCAGGGTGGAGACACTGACCCTGAAGAGGAAGCAGACTCCCTGGCAGACTGTGTACTGCCCCCACGAACACCCAGAAGAAGCCAAGTGTTTGCAAGAGCTGAAGGAGCAACCCCGGATGCTGTTTCACCATGCTCAAGTGTCATGAGTGTGCCTTTGACCTGCAGCCCAGTCGAAGCAGGGTCCAACTCCAGCTCCCAGAGCCAGAAGTACGGTCTCCAGCTTAACCCTGCACCCAGCCAATTGCTCAGAGACTTTGTGTGTGCCCTACCTCGATAATGATATCAATGTGACTGGTAGCTGCTAAAGAAAAGGAGAGATGTAGAGAGCCATCCATGCTCTTCTGTACTTTGTTGCAGTTTTAGCATTCCTAAGGGATGGCTCGCCCGAGGAGATAAATAAACAGGGAGAGACAACTTGGCATATTTCACCCACACACTCAGTGTGTGCGTCCATTATTGTCTGGGGATCCAGGGGTAGGCCTGTGCCTACAAGGTACTTAACAGTACATAAAGTTGCATGTCTTTATTTAAAAGAACAACACCACTCAGTTAATATTTTTTTTGTGAAAGATACATGAGACAGCTGACCTAAGTATTCTACTCCCACATCTACCATACAAGAGGGAGACTTGTCTGTTCGAGTTGGCTAACAATTGAACATCAAATCATAAAGATGAGGTGCTAGCCAATGACCTCATGGTAGTACCTGGTGCCAGAGTTGCCATTGTCAGCTAAAATAATTTTCACAAAGATTGCCCAACTATTCTCCAGTCACACAGGCGCAGAAGAACTTGCCTGACAAATGGAAAATGCCTTAATTCACAAACATTTAAATTGTGCATAATTCACAATCGCATGAAAATTTATATGACAAATATTTGAACTACTCGGTTACTGCTCACAGAATTCTACAAATAAGCCCCATGTGACATGGTGGATTGTATGCAAAATGGGGAAAAATAGGGAAAACAGAGTTGAAGGACAAGCCATGCAAATCACCTACATAGTAAAATACTTCAGATCAATTTGCAATTGTGTGTCGTAGTCAAAGGAGCACTTAACTTAAATGCTAATGACATAGCATTATTTGTGTAAAAGTGTGGTAAAAACACTAGTCAACCTAATATTCACAAACTGTGTGAAGAATATGATGTTCTGTATGAGAAATGTTCTTTCAGCAGGAGAGCAATTGATATTTCTGGGCCTCAAGAACTCTAAATCTCCCAGCACCAGTGGTTGCTTGGGAACACTGAACAAGCAGCAATGTGAAAATATTTCTAAAGCGCAAACTGCTACTCCAAGGATTGTCCTGGCGCTAATGTAGAAAAGGACTAGCGAGGGGGAATAGGGAAATTAGGTTTGTTTTTTAGGGAAAAGCCACGTTATTAGCTTTTTCCAGAATAGAAATGTAACTTTGATGTGTCTAAGTTCCAGGGGAAGGTTATTCCATAGACAGGGGTCTAGGAAGGAAAAGGATCTGCCCCTGGTCCTTGCCTTATTGAGCCGCAGAATTGTGGCAAGACAGAGGTTTGCTGAGTAAAATTACTAGGGGTGTGTAGAACCCAATTCTTGCTCATTGGTAACCAGGGCCTGTCACATTTAAGGCTTTATGAATGAGGAGTAGGATCTTGAAAATTATCCTCTTCCTGATCAGAAGCCAATGCAGATCACTAAGAAGTCAAGATACGTGAGTATTACTAGCAGACAGAATATTGTTAGAGTGGCTGCCTTCTGAACCATCTGCAGCATATCGATCAGGTAGTCACACAGGTCCGGATACAGTGAATTACAGTATATCCAGTCTTGATTTATTCAGAGCCTGGACCATCTGTTATCTTGCCATCTGAGACAGGAGATACAGTAACTTTTTCAGCATATGTAGTAAGGCAAAACAGGTTCCCACCACTTCATTGACTTCTGATCAAAAAAAGAATTGTCCATCAAACTTGATTCCTAGGTTTTTTACTGATGTAGTATGGGTAAGTGGTAGAGGGACATCTTTTGACCAAAAGGTCTTCCATGTTTTGTCTGCTCCTAGTCCAAAGAAGAGGAGCTCAGTCTCCCCGGCATTGCATTTCAGTTGATTGGTGGAGAGCCAATGGAAAACTATAGTAAGATAGTTTCTATTTTTCTCTACTGGAAATGCTTAATTTCTCTTCCAGGAAAACAGTAATTGGGTGTCATCGGCGTATGACACAACCTGGACCCCCAGTGATTTTGCCAGGCCTGCCAGAGAAATAAGATACACATTAAACAGTGTAGGGTGTTTTGAATGTATCTAGGACCCTAATCAAATATTCCTGATTCATGCCCTTATGCGGTTATGATAAATCATGTCCTAATGAAGGCATACGAATCTTACCCATATTCAGCCATAGCCCACGCAGCCCAAATACGGCAAGGCTACTTCCTTAGATTCCTAGAGAGCACAACGAGTTCTTTCGACACACCAAACCTTCAGCAACCTGGGAATTCCCCATGTCTTTGTTTTGATTTGTCATTGAACTCCTGCGAGCACTAAAGGAACAGTCAGTTCTTAGTGATATCTTTTATTGACGTCTTATGTCCAAACCTTACGTCAAACACGGCACCTTCCAGGTATAAATATACCAACACTTGCCTTAAGCAAACACACAGTGGTGTGGAGCAGAGCGGCTATCTACGTATCCGAAGCCCAGCTGATGCGAGAGCCGAAGGAAGCCGCCCCTCCCCTTTGACACACTGGAGAAGCTGCCCTTTCTCACGCCGAGAATTCCAGCTCCGGTGTTTCCAGTCACCCTTGCGGATTACTGGGAGATCGAGTCCTGAGAAACGAGATACAAGACCTCCTTCATTCTATAACCAAGGTACGGAGCTGATTCAAACCTTAGAGAGAATTCTTGATTCAGATTCTTGGCAAAAAAAAACAACTTAACTTAACACTGCAACTTACTTACTCCTTCCCACGTATTAGGCTTAGGTCAGGTACACAGGGGTAGGCGTATCTTAGAAGCACCAGTTGAGTTCGTTAGTCAATGTTTTTATGTATGTAAATATTTTATCCGTTTTAAAGTATCATATGGCTAAGAAACCATATCAATGCTTTTACAGTATTATTTCATAATACTCCTTTTACTGTTCGCACTTTACTTCATAATAAGTATTGCAATTGTGGCAATTCATTTCTCTTGCATGAGAAAGAAGACTGCTCAATAAAATAACACCTTTTATTGAAAACGCCCGTCTTTCTATTTCTCTGCACTCCGGTGGAACTAAGCATGCACGATTGACTGAGTGAAATAGCTGTCTATTGTTTTCACACGACTCTGGAGATACACTCCTTATTCTGGGGGAGCAAAGTTGTCATGTTATATGGTTATCAGAAGCTAATCCCTTCTTGTCTAAATCAGGGAAGTTAACCCCTCCCTATTCATTCGAGAAGGTTTCTAGTGACCTCTGAGCTAGCTGGCAAAAACTAATTAAGTCTAACATAGTCAGTAGAGACCTAGATGACCTCAGCTCTATGTCTACACTGCAGTTTATGGTATTCCAATGCGCAGAGCCTATTGGGAATATAGGAACTACACTACATGGCGCCCAACGTTTGGTAAGGCGATAATCTAACGCAAGATACTAGAGTAACCCAGTCGTGCTTTTCACACAGACCCCTTTCTCTCGTAAAAACTCCAATAGACGTCTGGAGTGGGTGAAAGGTTAATATCCGCCGAAACTTAGTAAGATGAGAATCCTATGTATTAGTTTACGGTATAGTCAACGTTGAAGGATACAGTGTTCCAAAATATTGTGCACCTAATCTTTGTTTCCTCAAAACTTGCTCTGCAACAAAAAACATTTCTGTCAGTAAAAATGTCAGACAGTGAGGATGAGAGGGAAAGAGTTAGACTAGCAGCTCAACTCCTAGTGGAAGACACAGTCATCCAAAATACAGAACCGGATGCAATACTAATCCTGGTCAACATAAGAAAAACCATAACTATAAAACGTATAGAAAATGGGGTATCACCAAGAGGTGGTACAATTGTATTTGTGGTAGAGGCACATGAGCATCGGCAAACAGAGGTATTCTATTCATGGATAACTTTTCCAGCAGCACATACTGTGACACGTGAGTTCCACTACTATAAAATAGCGGAATCTCCATAGGAATACTCTCCTTTTGAGGAAGTTGAAATTCCACTAACATACTAAGAGCACCTGCTCTTATTTAATGGCGCCCTAAAACATCAAAATCACATTACCAGGCTCGGTCCACTAGGTAGACCAGGAGCCACGTGGCCGGTTCTAGCCAGCTACACACCACACCCAGACATTGAAGGAATGTCAGACGAAGAACTTTTGGTTCAACTAAAACAATTAATTAAAATTCATAGACAATTGGTCCAATATGTCATGCGGACTTCAACAGTCCAACCTGCAATTAAAATTCCTCAAAACACCCCTCATCAGGGGAATACAAATAAAATTACACCACAGAATATTCAATCATGTCTTGGAAAAACACCCGCAAAACGGGAACAAATCCCCTTTTGGTTAGCTCAAAAAATCACTTAGATAGAGGCAGTGTTTCCTGATACTATCCCTCACGAAAAACACAGAATTCTGACTATCTGTCTCCCAATGGGGATCGCACCACATGTGGAAGACTGTGACACTTGGGGCACGGTCTTTGCTTCTATCTACACAAAAACACATGGTGTTCCGTCAATGGCGGTTATACCAGATGTACTAAGACAGATTCAAAACGAATACGGTCCAGAACCTGCTTTAACTCTGGATATGAAATTACTGAAAGATTTCAAGCAGGTCTCGGCTATATTATTAGCCAACATAAAAGGAGAAGCAGCATGTGTGGCAATCCACCAAAAATTGAAGGAAACAGATATAACAAGCCAACCTTTTGAGCTTGCTAAAATAATTGAAAAATGCTATGAAGAATTAGGCAGAGATAGTTTGGGTGGTAAACCTGTAAAACCCCAACTAATTGAAAATCCTGAAAAAACCTTTATCAAAAACAATCTCAATTCTCAAAAGAAGAAATGGGAGGGTAATAAACAAACTACTCCCAGAGAAAAACAATTTCAGTCCAGAGGATGGTCTCCCCAACGGAGGAATAAATCTCCAGGAGGAGGAGACAAGTCTCCCCAAAGGGAGCCCTCTGAAAAAAGATATAACCTTAGAGATAGGGATAAATTAAGAAAACCTGACAGATATCAAGATATTGATACACGTCCCTCTCGATCTTTTCAGACTTCCTCACCGAAATCGGAAAGAAGAGGATGGTCAGAACACAAAGAAGAGCACGTCAAGTCCAAAGACAAAGAACCTGCTCATCAAAGTAAAAAATCACAATTTCCCAGAAAAAAGGTAGCAAGTATTAAAATTAAACATGCCGAGAATCCTGAGGACACAACTGAAAAACGGAGAGTGGACCCAGACAATGCTAGACAGCGCAGCAGAAGTGACCATAGCTCGCAAGATCCTGATGAATCTTCTGGAGACAGTGGACATAATTGAATAAATTCAGGTGGAAACTGCAGACACGCGAGTTAGCGTGCCCCATAAACTATATGAAATAACATTACATATAGAGGGAGATAAAACTAGGAAAATAAAAGGTCTCTTTTGGGAAAATCTTTCTAAAGGCTATGATATCCTGTTAGCTGAAAAAGACTGGCCACCAGAGTTTGTCAGGGAGTGCCCTCATGGCGAAGAAATAATTATGCCTGCCTTCTCAAATCATATCCCAATTCATAAAAAATACACATTTGCAAGAAAATGGGCAGTGGTCCAAGCCCCTGCTTTATATAAAAATCATGTAGGATGGAATGAGGATTCTCCTCACCATAAAATCTAATTAAAAAATCAACCTACTGCACAAAGGCAGTACCCAGTTAAACAAGAAGCTAAAAAGCAAGTCAGGGAGATCTTAGATCAACTTGAATATCAAGGGGTGATTGAAACATGCACCTCACAAATGAACAATCCTTTGTTTCCTGTCTCCAAACCAGATGATTCATATCGTCTAGTTTTGGACTACAGACATCTAAACTCCTGCTGTAAAACTTTTGCAGTCCAAAACTCTCACAGTGCAGCACTAATGAATAACATCGTGCGCAAAAAATATAAAACGACATTAGATATCTCTAATGGATTCTTCTGTCAAAACATTGCACCTGAAAGCAGGTATTTGACCGCTTTCTCAATAATGGGGTCGCAAAAACAATTTTGCCGACTCCCACAGGGATTCAAGAATAGCCCAGGAATATTCTCAGCAAGGGTAACAGAACTACTACAAATGTATGATGATGAGGCATTATCCTATGTCGATGACATCTATCTTACAGACGATGACCTGGAGACTCACTTGAAAAGAGTGAACACCATAATACTTGGGTTCGCATCGGAAGGTTACAAATTCAACTTTAAAAAGTCAAGAATAGCCCATCTAACTGTCCTATTTTTAGGATACGAATTATCAAGTGAAGGCAAAAGCCTGGCAGACAATTTCTTAGAGAAATGTGCAGTAGTCCAAGCACCTAAAACGCTGAAGAATTTACAATCAATACTAGGTTTCCTGAATTTTGGAAGAACATACATTCTAAATTATGCAGAGAGGGTTAAACCTCTCTACGAATTAATAAAACCTGATTTCAAACCAAATAATTGGACTCAAAAACACACAGAAATTTTGAGATCATTACAGACAGACATGTTAACTAAAACAAAACTGCAAACATGCACAAACAAACGCAATCTGGTAATCCGAGTCATCCCAGGAAGATGCGGATTCACATACCTGACCTCTAATGAGGGAGAAACGGTACCTATAGCTTACAAATCACATTTGTACACACAAGCTGAAATGAAATTCAGTTCTACAGAAAAAATTCTGACAGTGGTTCAAACTGCTGTAGCAAGAGAAAGAGCCCTAGCCCAAGGCAAGAGAATAACTGTTTTTACAGCAGAATCAGCCATTGAGGCATTGAGAAGTCCATGCAATCTAAATCCGATATGGATACAATGGGAAAATTCTCTTGCTGCAGAAGACGTGAAACATTATTTTGATCCAAAAATGAAAAAACTAGAAAATTTGGAATACGAACATGAATATCCTCTGCCGACCGAAATCCTGCCTCTAGAACAATACACCTGTGTAATCTACACAGACAGATTTGCACAACATTTTGTTGTGGAAAAGCAAATTTACAACAACGTGTGCGCGATTGTTAAAGGTCGTTGGCGCTTAGGTAAATTCAGACCACTGGTCACTAAAACAGAATCATTCAGAAACTGTACAGCTCAGCGAGCTGAAATAAGATCCCTAAAGATGGCGCTTGAAAATGCCGATCGCGAATTCTCCACACTAATAGTGTGCGATTCTCATTACTATGTCCAATCTTCCAATAAGAACCTGCAGACTTGGATTCAAAACGGTTACAAAGATAACACAGGTGCCACAATAAAGCATAAAAAACTTTGGGAACAAGTAGTTCCTTTGCAAAAAGAACTACAAAAGACTCACGTGATACATACACTGAGTCATCAACATGATTGCGTTCACGTTGCAGCAAATTCATTGGCTGATAGAGCCACAGCGGTAGCTGGTAAACCGGCTTCCGTAGCCACTAAAAAGCGGTCAGAAAAACAAATAGATGGAGAAACCATGCTGGCAGTAAAAGCCTCATTAAAAGGCGACTATGCGGCATTACCTCTCAACTATCCAATCAATTATACATACATAATTGTTGCGAACTCCGCTCCGTTTGCTCGAATCCCTGGAGTGGGGGATAGAGTAATTCCAAACACGAACCGGAGAATCTTCTTGATACAAGAAGCACACATGGGACTGGGTCTGAGGCACCAAGAGATCCTGAAATCTCTGATAGAATTACAATCACAATACTTGTGGCCGGGGATGAGCGTAGAAATTTACAATTTTGCAATAAATTGTGAGGACTGCAACAGAGATCGCAGTTGTGAACCGGACCAGGCACCAGCCCAGACACCACTATTAGACAGCATCAGGCTATCTATGCGCAGACGTCCGACCGGACAAATGCGGTCCCATAATTATTAAGACTAGATTCACTAAAGATGTGGCCCCAGCGCTCGGCTGATGCCAGAACTGTTATAAAAGATTTGCAAGTCTTTATCGGCACATAGGCAATTGGCATGCTACATTCTGATCAGGGTCCTGCGTTTAGCTCTCAAGCTTACAAAGAGGCCATGAGCAGCATGGGCATTGTGGTACTCTTCTCACTTCCATCCTGAGGGAAATGCGGTCGTGGAAAGAAAAAACCGTGACATAAAGCAATCTATAACGGCGAGGGTATTAGGTTCGGGTGATGGGTGGGTCAAACATCCAACAAGTGTCCAACATAGTCTTAACAATCTGCTAAGAAATTCTCTAAGGGGTTTCACTCCATACGAACTATTGTTCGGCACTAGAATGAAAATCCAGGATTTAGATTGTCACACTTCAGTGTTAGAAGAAATAACCTTTGATATCAAAGATCGTTTGGCTGTTTTACAGGACTTGAATGAAACAAGAAAAAGTCTAAGTAAAATAAAGTCTAAGCCAACAACCACTGAAGAACCACCTGTCCCAGCAAGACCTGTCTGGATTCCAAAGATTGGGGATCTGGTCAGAGAAAAGATCGTGGTGAAGAAGGAATTTGGGCCTTCTTACAGAAAAGCAGTGCCTGTCTTAGCTGTCAGCGGAACAAGATCAGTAGTACTACCGCCACTTGCTGGTAAAAAGGAGAACAGAGTTGTATCCATCGACCTGGTGAAACCACTTTCATGTGGCTGATAATAAGTAGTAGGCCCAGTGGACTCCCAAGAAATAGCAGAAGACCAAATCTTGCTACAATCCAAGAGGTTCAAACTGAAAGACTTATCACCTTCGATAAACCATCAGTGAATAAAAAAGGACTATGCAACAAAGCCATGGAACTTGTGCCTCTTGAAACCCAAATTGCAACAGTTCAAGAAACACCAGTCTAAAACGATGAAGCCTCGGACTATACAAATGTAACAAAAGAAAATGCAAAGATCAATGGAAATCCGGAATCAATTCCACCAATTGACAGAACTGCATCTGGCTACTTTATCAACTTTGATGATTTTTCCGATGATCCGAGTGAACATGGAGACGAGCCAGCTACAAAAACGTTCAAAATGAAAATTACAGAACTTTTTCCTCAACTCAAAGAAACATATCTGATCTCCCCTTGTATTGAACTATGGATTGTGTTAGGAATACTTTTATTCCTCCTCTGGCTAATCCTAGTTTTAATTTTGGGTACATTTATTACAGTATAATGGACACATCAAGTCAGAACATCAACTTGGTCCTGAAACCACACAGATCCTCTCATGTAGAGAAAAGAGAACTATCATCAGTGAACATCACAGCAAAGCCTATACCCGGTGGTATAGCATGGGACAGAACTGACTATGAAATCTATTGCCCGGTAGATCTCTTGAAGTATCCACACCAATTCAAGATTTCATTAAGTGACTTTGTGACACCAAGTTCTTTCTCTGATGATTGGGACTTTGAAAATATTAATAATATGATGTCAGATTTAGAAATGTCAGCAACATTTACAGAACATGATTATTTACAGGGTTCATCGAATTATGAAGAGATGTACTGTTATAACCACTATGGTCATCATTATCTGCATAAGTCTGCGAATCCTGGAAATGTATTTTCTTATAATCAGTGGGAACATTGTCCAACTCCGCCAATAGGCAGTTCAAAAACGTTTTATGAAAAATTCCCATACTTTTCAGGGTTTAATCACACTGATCCAGAAATGTTTTATTTCAAGATGTTAAATAAGAAAGGAATGAAAAACATGCTGACAAACACTAAATTGATTTATTCTGAAAAATCTTATGACAAAATGTCAACATTTGGTTTTGAGTTTTGGAAAAATAACATTAAAACAAAAACCATCTGGGGAACAAAAGAATGGCAGGTACAAGGTCTAGAAGCAATATTCAGAGCCTGCATGATCCCAGAACAAAAAATGTTCCTGAATGACACAATTCAGCAAACAACTTGTCTTGGTTTAGCCAAGATAAAAGATTTAAATAACCCGTCTATACCAAAACCTATGCCTGATAGAAACACCACTACAGATGAGGGGTTAGACGTGTCCTATATTTAAAAAAAACCCCAGAACAAATCCTGATTGGAAAAAAACATTTATCTGGCCCATAGACGCAAATAACTGTCAAAATAGATTCCTGAACAAAATACAGGGGTTCAAACAGAACAGGCCAGACCCTAGATACTCCCATAGACAACATCCAGGGATAGTAACAACATATAGTGTAGGAAAACTATGCCTTGACTGGCTACGGAAATCCACACTTCCCGAAATAAAGCAACACTTAACTTTACTTAAAGAAGGTGCTGACTTGCGAGATTTCGTAATGGGACCTCGCAAACAGCGTTAAAAACGTTTCATATACACCGGTATATACGCAGCTTACAATGAAGCTTGGAAATTAAAACAAATTGAAACTGCAGAAAAAATACGGGAAATTGACCGTATAAATTTGGAGAAATCATTTTCTGTAGTGGACAATGGGTTAACGACTCTGTCCTCCAGAATCTATTCACTGAACAGCATTGTATCATCTGCTATTGATATAATAGAGCAGGACATGCTAATGTTACAACATGGCCAGTCCCAATTACGTTCTATTGTACAGCTAGGTTGGACGTTACAAAACCTGCGTTCAGGCTATGTGCCATGGCGTTTAATTAACACAACGTCATTGTTTTCTATCTTTAACCTTACTGATAAACAAAACAGTTTGGCACAAAAAGGAGCAGACTATATGATACTGAGCATTGAAAAACTTGAGAGATTACCATTGACAATGTCAGAAAGACCTGTCATTGAATGGATAATACATGGCACCATTACAATCCCGATTACGACTTTTCAGTTTCAATACTGTCAAAAATATATACCAGCAGGCCTGTATGAAAGGTTGGGTAAAGGATACATCAAATCGACCTGGAATTTACCTTATACACACAAATGTTATAGTGAAGTGAAAAAAGAAGTATTTCTTAGTGGTAATAATTGTAAAAAATCACTAAGCAGTACACTCTTGTGTCAAGGTATTAACTTGCATGGGGCCTGTGAAGGTTCTTCGAACAACCTATGTGAATATCTCTTCTATTCAAATTGATACTTTAAGCAGAATGAAGTCTATTCTTTTACAGACAACTGTGCCTTTAACCGCGTCGAAAGAAACGTATGACCTTAAAGTTGCAAGGACAACAGCAGAGATACATACCCTATTATCGACAAATTGCCCGGTGCATTTCGTAGAAATGTTAAGCCAAATCTTAAACATGTCAGATACCAGTGGCATCGCACATGTATTTAAGACAATTTTTTCGCGACTGCTAACACCCTTCGAAGCAGTTCTTGGCATCTTCCCGAATTTTGTGCATTCGCTCTTCGGTGGCCTGCCTCTTATTTTGGGACTCGTAGCAGGAATTTTATTTTTGTTCCTTCTGCTCCGATATGGCAAGCCAAACCACAGACAAACCTCTGGCAACGATGGAAGAAACGATCCTAGCAATACGATATCGAGACCGTATCACTAAGGTCCTCGGATTGGCCCGGCTAAGAGATCTGAATACTACCTGGTTTCTTTCATTCAGACCAAATTGGCAAAATTGCATCTTACCTGTGCTTCGTTGTCTGCTATGCAGAGAAGAATGCGTGTTGGACCTTTGTCTTACACTACCATCAGCAGTACCAATGGATATCGACGCTTTGCTTTGTCCTGTAACGACTCATGCAACGTGTTGTCCCCAGAGGCTACCTATTCTGATGACGGCATTCGTTGAGACTTCACCATTACGATTAAGTGGAGGTGAGGTACGAGATGAAAGCGGCACCACACAGGTACAACCTTCTGTGAACATTGCTGATCCTGACATCGATTATGGCAAGGCTTCGCACATATGCACTATTTCCACCTTTTCGGAGTTGGCCCAACTTTCAACTACTGTTGTAGACAAATATTTTCCCGGCCTATCTGAAGTAATGTTCTCCCCTAACAACGAGAATAATATTTGAAAAAGCGAGCTCACAGCGTTCCCTGAACTCTGAATTCGGCCTTCAGTTTTTATAAACAAAACTCCAAAAAGACAGTGAAACTATTTTTTTCTCCATTCCCGAGAACGAAATTATTTTCCCCTAATTTCCAAAATATTTACAGTTTTTTGGCACATGGTACTCTGCTTAAAGTAGAACTATTCTTAGACAACAGAAGTTCTATTTTTAGAGACTCTAGAGACAATATTTTGAATCAGCCTCTAGCATTTGTACAATCCTGTATAACTTTGTAATGAAATGGTCTCGACCTTTTTTCTGTATTCAGAGCCATTTCATAAATGTAATTTTTGTAATTCATTCAGCCTATATTCATATTTGCATTTCCTGAATGATAACTCTGCTTGAAAGCGTACAGTATAATACTGATTTCGTGTATCTATACCATTTCAAATGCATTTCATTGTATTTTGGGGTGGGTTGGAAAACACATGCATACCTATATGTTTATATATTGCTTAGTATTTAGTAATGATGGACATTATACGTGGAGTGGGTGTTGTGAATGTATCTAGGACCTTAATCAAATATTCCTGATTCATGCCCTTATGCGGTTATCATAAATCATGTCCTAATGAAGGCATACGAATCTTAGCCATATTCAGCCATAGCCCATGCAGCCTAAATACGGCAAGCCTACTTCCTTAGATTCCTAGAGAGCACAACGAGTTCTTTCGGCACACCAAACCTTCAGCAACCTGGGAATTCCCCATGTCTTTGTTTTGATTTGTCATTAAACTCCTGCGAGCACTAAAGGAACAGTCAGTTCTTAGTGACATCTTTTATTGACGTCTTATGTCCAAACCTTACGTCAAACACGGCACCTTCCAGGTATAAATATACCAACACTTGCCTTAAGCAAACACACAGTGGTGTGGATCAGAGCGGCTATCTACTTATCCGAAGCCCATCTGATGCGAGAGCCAAAGGAAGCCGCCCCTCCCCTTTGACACACTGGAGAAGCTGCCCTTTCTCACGCCGAGAAATCCAGCTCCGGTGTTCCTAGTCACCCTTGCGGATTACTGGGAGATCGAGTCCTGAGAAACGAGATATAAGAACTCCTTCATTCTATAACCAAGGTACGGAGCTGATTCAAACTTTAGAGAGAATTCTTGATTCAGATTCTTGGGAAAAAAAAACAACTTAACTTAACACTGAAACGTACTTACTCCTTTCCACGTATTAGGCTTAGGTCAGGTACACCAGGGTAGGGGTATCTTAGAAGCACCAGTTGAGTTTGTTAGTCAATGTTTTTATGTATGTAAATATTGTATCCGTTTTAAAGTATCATATGGCTAAGAAACCATATCAATGCTTTTACAGTATTATTTCATAATACTCCTTTTACTGTACCCACTTTACTTCATAATAAGTATTGTAATTGTGGCAATTCATTTCTCTTGCATGAGAAAGAAGACTGCTCAATAAAATAACACCTTTTATTGAAAACGCCTGTCTTTCTATTTCTCTGCACTCCAGTGGAACTAAGCATGCACGATTGACTGAGTGAAATAGCTGTCCATTGTTTTCACACGACTCTGGAGATACACTCCTTATTCTGGGGGAGCAAAGTTGTCATGTTATATTGTTGTCAGAAGCTAATCCCTTCTTGTCTAAATCAGGGAAGTTAACCCCTCCCTATTCATTCGAGAAAGTTTCTAGTGACCTCTGAGCTAGCTGGCAAAAACTAATTAAGTCTAACATAGTCAGTAGAGACTTAGATGACCTCAGTCCTATGTCTACACTGCTGTTTATGTTATTCCAATGCGCAGAGCCTATTGGGAATATAGGAACTACACTACAAGGGCTCAAGGCAGAGCTTATGGTGTTCAGCCGAGAAGGAAGGACACCAGACCTCTTATCCTCTCTCATCGAGAAAGGATGCAAGCCAATTTCAGGCCTGTCCTTTAATTCCAACTGACCTAAGATGTGTCAGTAGGGTGTGCTATGGTACCGCATTGAACACTGCAGATAGATCCAACATGACCAGTAGTGCCTGCCTCCTACATCAAGCCTAAGTCTGATGAAATCAACCACCTCAAACAAAGCTGTCTCAGTGCTGCATTTGGGGCAAAACCCAGATTAGCTAGTGTGTAACAGGTTGTTGATTTCAAGATGTGAGGAAAGCTGCTTGTTTTCTTGTTTTTCGAGGACCTTTGTAAGAACCAGAAGTAGAGAGATGGGTCTATAACTGACTGGGTCTGTGGGGTTGAACTTTAGAAGTTACACAATGTTATGCTGTTTCCATATTTTGGGAACAGTTGTCAATGAGAGGGATGTATTGAAAAGATGCTTTACGGGCGGGTTGATGGCCTCTGCAGCCCGGGATAGAAGTTTAGCAGGGCGCAGATCAGATGGTAAGTCTGATTTAAAGCTCCCTAAAACTAACGGAGAGTCCTCCAGAGGGGTTGGAGGCACGGTCTCTAAAGAAGTAATCTTGTCATAGGTATGAGTGTCTTGCTGAATTGTTACAGGATTGTCCCCTCCCCCTGCTGCTGTCAGGAATTGTCACAGCCCTACTAGTGCCCAAGACTTTGCCCTCCCACTGGGGGCGATAGACTGGCTTGAATTGTAGCAATTTTCTCACAAAAGAAGAGAGCCAATTTTTCGCACCATTCCATGGTCAGTAGTTTTTGGCCTGTACAGGCTTCTAGGGCGGTGAAATATTCGACTATTTTGAAGTTCTCCATAGATTGATTTCTGGCATTTAAAATTCTCCCTCAAAAGAAAGTTTACTTTGCCATCTTAATTTCTTTGTGATATTTTCTTAATGCTGCTTTATACTCAGTTTTGATGATAGGAGAGTATGCCACTCTCCATTGTCTCTCCCAGTGCTTGCACTCTAGTGTGCTCTTTTTGAGGGAGTGGGCATACCATGGACTGGGTGGCTTAATGTAGCATAGTTGTTGTTGCCATTCTGGGGCTAAGGCTCAGTTGGAGGACATATTCCAACTATCTATAAGACTGACCCCCTGGTCAACCTCACTGGTAAGAGAGGGCTTTTCCTTCTCTAACCTCCTACAGTGGACTTTGTGAAAGGCTCTTACCATTCTGGATAAGCAGCCTATAATGGTAGAGGATCTCATTACCTAAGCCCATCTGAAAATAATCATGTAGTGGTATGACCGGACTATGGGGATAGGAACACTTCAAGAGGTAGATTAGAGAAGATCTGGTCTAATGTGCTTCCAGCTAGGTGTGTGGGAGAGAATATTGTCTGGGTCAAGTATATAGCCAACCATATTCTCCTAAAGGGCAGCTATTTCTTTCTCTTTAGCAAGCTCCATGAGAAAGTTAAAATCCCCTATAAGGATAAAGTGGGCATATCTAAGAAATAAGGGAGCAAGAGCATTGCATATAGAGGATATAAACCCTCCCGTTGGACCAGGAGGTCTATATATTAATGCAACACATATCGATTGATTGGGAGAGAGGCAAAAACCCATAGCCTGTGCTCCTTCCAGCTTTATTATGGGGAGGGAGGCAAGGGTAAATGTTCCCTGTAAATGATAGCTACTCCTTTCCTCTTCCCTTATGCCAATCCTTCCTGCAAATTGTAAATCCATTGTGGACTGCAGAACAAAAATCTGGGACAGAGGAGGTTGTGAGCCATGTTTCTGTAATGAATAGAGCATCTAGGTCCTCCTCATAGAGCAGGTAGTAGACGTTATCTGCATGTATGGGAAACGATTGAGCATTAATCAAAGCTGCCATGAAGTTAGGGACCTTTCCTGACTGTTTCAAGACTTCTTGGTCCCTTAACTTTGTGTAAAAACCACATAGCGTGCACTTGATCTCCGTACAGACTGGTGTATCCAGACAGAGTGGTGTTCAAGTTTTAATTAGGGCAGGATCGCAAAGTTGAGAGGAGCCTTAGGAATAGAGTGGAGTACCTTTGGAATTCAGACCAATATAGTGGCTGGCGTTGGATGCTTCCGGGATGCTGGGAGGCGCAGATGGGCTCGCATTTGGTGCATCGGCGGCACACTCACTGTCCGTGGCCACGCTGCGTTCATGCTGCATCCACACTGCGTCCTTATTTAAATACATCAGGGGTTTAGGGAAGCAAGAGTGCGCACTCACCTCAAAATGGTGGCTCTACCTGTCCCAATAGGTGGAAAAAGGACTGCAGTGCCTCACCTTGCTGTATGCCAGTGAAGCTCCATTACATTTTTAGCTGCTTCCTCCTCCAGCTGTGCAGAAAATGTAAGAAGAGTGGATCTACTATGTCAGGTCAGATTCAATTTCAGTTTCAACTCAATTACAATTTTACAAATAAAAACATCATTACAATCGGCAGTTTATTTGTGCATAATACCCTTGGTTTCCCTTACTGCAATCACACAAATAGGTTCCAACATTGACTTCATTATTTTGGGCTGTCATTAAAACTGGTGGATCCCCTGAAAATTTAAAGGGGATGGGAATGCTGGTTCCTGCTCATAAGAAGGATGCTGCGCTTCTGCCTTCTAATCATCAAGTTATACATTTGTTATGTCTACAACTATCTCTAAAATTGTTCCTAGGGTCTAGACTAGGCTCTGAGCAGGAATGTTCCGGCCCCAACAGCGCTGGGATGCCTGGTTTCACCTTGGGGGTGCCCAGGAGTGGACATTTCACAGGGAAAAGCCAGGAAGGATTCCACAGCGGTATGCGTACAGCGCCAGGGAACCCCGGTTGGTGTATAAGTGCGCTTTACAAGTACAAACTCATTTAATTTAATTTAATTTAATTTAATTTAATTTAATTTAATTTCGCAATGTGACAGTGTTAACAATACTGGCCAATACGCAGTCTATGGTGTGCTTGGATTGCGGTACTTTTTCTTTGTGGACTTTTCTACAGCACTCAACACTGTGAATAGAGCTATGTTTTGGAAGAAAAGGCTAGGCTGGGAAGCACAGGAGTGGTTGGTCCATGTTAATCTAGAGTTTTCTAGTGATATGTGGGCCATTTTGAGTTTCACTGGAACCAAGAAAAAATACTCAGAACCCATCTTTGGTCATCTAGATGTTGAAAAAGATTTTGCCCCTGCCCCCCCTACTGTTTAAAGTTAACCAAAAGTATTTTGCTATTGAAGAGAAATGTGAAAGATTCTCTCTGAGGTAGATTCGGGACAATAGAGTGTTTTATGCAGTTAGAAATATAATTTATTTTAAAACTCACCGCGCCTGATTTTATTGTAGTCACTGTTCTATTTTTTTGTACCACTATTTTGTGCTCGAGTGTCTGAGCGCTGTGTGCCCTTCTTGAGCTTGTTGCTCTGTTGTCAGTCATACTGCAGCCGATTAAGGTGCTGCCGGGGTACTGCCTCAGACGCCGCCATCTTGGGCGAGGAGCAGGCGAGCGGTCTAGTGCTCGGCCCCTCACGCCCTTGGGGGTATAAAATGGCGACCTCATCTAGGGAGCGCAGCGGACGCACACAGCAGGCTCCCGCAGCGCTCCGGCGGCACGCCAAAGGCAAGCCCGTCTGCACCCATCCGCGCCGGACCCGCGCTTAGCGCCGGAAATTATGGCCATTTTCAAAAAATACACTACTCGAGAGCAGAGTTGATCAGGATGGACCAATATTACTGTAAACTTCTGCAAAGAGCAAATCCTGAAGACCTCTCCTCTACCTTTAGTTGTGTCTCCTGTGGCTTTCAGACGCTTATTAATCCTCCCTTTTTATCACACAAACTGCTTAACCCGCTCCTGGCCACGAGTAAATGCCTTACGTCAAATAATCATCAGCGGACCAATAACAACCATAAGTTTGGGTCAGAGCGCCCGGCTAGTGGGAAAAGAATCTTGAAATGTATTTTACTGAACACTAGATCAATGGTTAAACATAAATATGAAATTGAAGCACTGATTACTGACCACGCTGCTGACCTAATGTTTCTAAAAGAAACGTGGGCATCTGATGCCTCAGGCCCGGACTGGAATGTTGCAGTTCCAGAAGGCTATTCTGTAGAATATGTAAATAGATTAGGATCAGTGGGTGGTGCAATTGGGATAATCTACAAATCCTACTTAAAAGTATTCGCACTCCCCCAACAGGACCTAGAAGCCGAAGCCATGAGCTTTAAAATTAAGGACAATAATTGCCTGATATTCTCGGGCCTGCTTGTGTATCGCCCCCCGGGTCTAAGAGCCCCGTTTATTACAGCATTACATACCTACCTAGAAACTACCTCTGACTCTACCACCTACACTATTTTGGGCGATTTTAACTTCTTTCTAGAAGCAAATAACGACTCTGATTCGACTACATTAATTGATAATTTTCTTAGTTTTGGCATGAATCAATTAATCTCGAATCCCACTCACACTGCAGGACATACCCTTGATGGCATTTTCTCAAACAATGATCACATTAAAGTTATTTCGATTCAACCTGTCCCTTGGTCGGACCATAATGCTATTTTTTTTTATTTGCAATTAAACAACCTAGTAAATTGTCGAAGAGGTCTTACACTCCCTGAAAGAACTCGCCCCTGGAAGAAGCTCGAACCTACTCTTTTAACTAACATACTTGCTAAGGATCCCCCTGTATTTGAGCTCGGTAACACTGAAAATGGAGCGATTAAATTCCACAACTGGATCAGTCATGCAGTCGATGAGTTGGCTCCAGTGGAAATAAAAAAACCCAGAAGACGGTACGCCACTGCGCAATGGTACTCTGCAGAGGTGAAACTAGTAAAACTGAAGTGCCGGCGACTGGAGCGGTTGTGGCGCTCAGACTATAGTTACCATAACAAACTAGAATACACCAAAGCCCTGCATGAATATAAGTCAGCAATAGTTCAGGCTAAATCAGCCTATTTTACAAATAGAATTCAAGTAGCCTCCAACACTGCTAGAGAATTATTAAAAACAGTCACTCATCTGACAAAGAGTCCCCGTGATACTGTTTTTAGTCCCAACCAGAACTTTGTGACAAGTATCGCTACCTTCTTTCAACAGAAAGCAGTTTACGATGACCTTAGTATCTTAGAAGCAGATTCACTAACCGACAGTAGTGAGATTGACACTCTGACTGATCCCAGCTACTCCTGCTTCCCTCTATTAGAGGAGACGCAGGTGGTGGACTTGCTCACACAGATGAAATCCGGATCCCCGTTAGACCCCTGTCTACCGCATGTACTGCATATGATTCCAGAGATTGTGACAGCTGTCTTGACCACCCTGCTAAACATGGTTATCATCTCAGGGGAATTCCCCAGTAGCTGGAAGAAAGCTTGTATCCGGCCCATCCTTAAGAAGGATACGCTGGACCCTACTGAACCCAAGCACTACCGGCCAATATCCTGCTTGCCCTTACCAGCCAAGATTCCGGAGAAAGCCATGAATCAAGAAATAATGAGATATGTAGACCATAATAAGCTACTTGATCCTTCACAACATGGATTTCGACCCTTACACTCAACAGAGTCTGCCTTGATCATGGCAATGGAAAACATACGAAGGACAATGGATGAGGGTGGTAGAACGGCCCTGATTTTATTAGACCTAATAGCGGCGTTCGACACCGTTAACCATTCAGTCCTGCTAAATAGATTAAGAACCTTAGGCTTCACCGGCACTGCTCTGACCCTTTTAACATCTTTTCTGGATTCCCGAATTCAAAAAGTGCACTGGGAAGGCTTTCAATCTGATGAATTCTCCCTCCCAGGAGGGGTCCCCCAGGGCTCGGCACTATCGCCCACAATGTTTAACCTATATGTCACTCCTTTAGCCGCCCTTATTCAATCTCATGGCCTACAATTAGTGTCGTACGCCGACGACATACAAATCGTAGTGTCGGTATCCCAGTCAATCGAAGCTACAGCAGAGCGTTTCAAGAAATGCCTCCTTGGTGTAAAAAACTGGATGAGTTGTAATTTTTTTAAATTAAACATGGACAAGAGCGAAATAATTGAGTTCGGCCAGAAACCTTCCATTTGCAGCGACCTCTGGTGGCCTCCTGAGGCGGGTTCCTGTCCTAGTCCAGCAGACAAGGTTAGGAATCTTGGCTTCATGTTAGATAAAGATCTCTCCTGTAAGGCGTAAATCAACCAGGTGACCTCCGCCTGCTTTTATACCATCAAGGTCCTAAGGAAAGTCTTACCATACATCCCGTCAACATTAAAAAAGACGGTGATGGGTGCCCTGGTAATGTCCCGAGTGCACTATTGCAATTCACTCTACTTGGGCACAGGAGAAAAAAAACTGACCAAGCTGCAGGCAATCCAAAATGCCACAGCCAGGGTCCTGCTGAATCTACCAAAGCGTCATCCAACTTTTAAAGTCATACGTGAACTTCACTGGCTTCCAATTAGGTGCAGAATACAGTTCAAAGCCCTCTGCCTGGTCCACAAGTCCTTGTATGGCAAGGGACCTGACGATCTCACCAAACTTCTTCCTCGATATTTACCATCACGCACTTTGAGATCAGCCAACCAAGATCTAGTATGTCAGCCAAGAATAAGGAGAGCCCGATGGGGTGGAAAATCCTTCTCTTACCAAGCTTCCAGATTATGGAACTCGCTGCCCCCCGTACTGCCCTCACAAAAATCTAAAATGTGCTTTGGAAAGGCATTGAAAACTTGGCTTTTCTCTCTGCCCTAAAACCTGCTTTTACCGCTCTCTCTGTACTATAGCGCCAAGACGCCACAGTATTCGAGCGCTTTATAAATATTTCAGTCAGTCAGTCAGTCGGTAATTGACATTCATTCCTATGGGCCTCCAGGCCCATAGGAATGAATGACAATTACCGAATCGGTAAATACCGATTCGGTAATTACATATCTTAATGATTCGGTAATTTTTACCGAATAATTACCTACATAGGATTTACCGATTCTAAAATACCGAATCGGTAAAATTTGGTATTTTAGAATCGGTAAAACCTATTTACCTACATCTAGCCCACAATTTCTCCTCTTCTCCTCATCCTGTTCACCACTGCCAGTTCAATGATGGATAGTTGTGGAGTGTCTACTCCATCAGGAAACACTGTATCGCTGCTTCTTGAACCCCCAGACCTTTAAAAAAGTTCAATCCTTTTCAGGCAGTGCTACCAGACTCTGGAATTTATTTCCTCTGGGCTTATGCACCATTACCTCGCTGACAATGATTAAATACGAACTGAAAGTCCTTCTTTTTGAAAAACATTTTTATTAATTTCACTTCAACTCTTCTCTTAGCACTCTTACGTGAAGGTTTACCTCTGTATTTCAATCTTATTTAATACTTTATTGAGCCTGTTTACATCCTATTACTCAATATTTCTGACTATTGTCATTTCTTTGGGTAATGTGTGCACTACATTAAACTTCTTAAACAAACAAACAAACAAACAAATAAATATTTAAAATGTCAGCATGGTGTATCACAGCCACATGCTGACATTCTTTGATATATCATCAAAGAAGAACAGAAAAACCTGTGAAATCCTGTTTAAATCAATAAACGTTGGGGTGCTGAGATTTATTTTGGAAGTTTGTGGTATAATCACAATTTTTCAAATCCTGCCTTTTCAGGTCTGATGAAGAAATAGCTTTAGCTGTTTCTTGAGCCTCATGTACTAAAAAGACATATATAAAAATACATACATATATACATACATGGGGTATGTGGGCCATCCCTCTTCACCCACTGGTCTGTTCAAGTGTCATTCACATTTTTGCTCCTACCCACCGATTCATAAAACATGGGCAGTGGGGTCAGCCTACTTTAGACACAGGGCTTCCACACTGTGAGTAACTGCATTTTGCTCTTTCACTGAGTGCTCTGAAACAAATGCATTTATGGGCTCCATCAAGTCCCCTATATAGCCCTTCATGAAGCCCTGATGCTTGTGTGCTGCAGGACAGGTGGCCAGGGGAAAGCAGCAACACTGCTGCCATCGTGCTTGGAAACCTACAATAGCTGAGTAGAAAGCCATTTCTTGGGGCCCAATTTGGCCACAAATGCCTCTAGGTGAATTAACACTAGGGGCCAGATGTAGGTGGGCAAATACCAGTCGGTAACTGTGAAATTTGTTAAATTTCACCGTTACCGACCGATATTTAGCCATGTGGGATGTAGGGAAGGAATCAGTAAAAAGTAATCGGTAAATACAGATTCCTTAATACCGATTCCTTATTGGCCTTGCATTTAAGGAATCGGTAATACCCATTCCTTAAATGCAATGTAGGTAGCACTTAAAATAGTGCACCCCAGCCTTAAGTAAACACTATTTACCACCAACTTCAAGTTGGTGGTAAGTTGCGATTTCCTTTAAAAAATCACTTTTTTGCTTTTTGAAATGTGCCATGTGGCACACATCCATGCCCTTTGGGCATGCATGTGTGTCACATGTGCACACATGCACATTTCAGGGGGGCAACAGGGTGTCCTTTGGACACCCTGGCACCCTTGAAATACCTCCCGATATTACCGATTCGGTAATACCGAAGGTCTTCACATTCATTCCTATGGGCCTCCAAGCCCTACATCTGAAATAACAATTTCTAAATACAGAATCGGTAAAATTCGGTATTTAGGTATCAGTATTTCCCTATTACCTACTTCGGGCTCTAGGTGGTCATATTGTAATACTGAAAACAGACATTTGTTAATGAGCTGAACACTGAAAGAAAGCGTAGGGTATTCTTTCCAATTACCAAAACGTAACACTTCGTGTGGTTCCAATACTTTCTGCAGTTGAGTCCAAAGTGATCATCATTGAACATTTATGGTGCAATTATAAATTAAAATATATTAGCATTTAAGGAACAAGTTCTTAACATTTCCTTGATGGCATACACTAGGTAACTACAGTACTCTCTTAAAAATGTGTGTAGCAATTAACAAAAAGGGTGTCCCATGTTTATGTATTAAACTATTGAGACAATGCAATACATAAAGCACAAGGCACATGACAAGCCAGCAATATTCCTAGGCGTTGCACATCCCAGTTGTTTGTTTGCAGGACTACACAGTTTAAGAGGTGACTGCAGATTTAAGCTTTGGTTTAGTTAGGTAAAATTGGAAGATGCAGCTTGAGTCAATCAGGAGAATACATGCCTGTCTCCGTGTGCATGGTCTGAAGTTGTATGCCACACCCAGGTGTTGTAATTGAGAACTTATCTTTATTCTCAGACATTCATCACACTCTGATCATTACGTCATACTTTCTAGACCACACCATAAGACATCCCCCACATCTTAAGCACTTCCTGTCTCAGAATCTGCATAGAACCACCAGGGTCCTAGTGTGCATTGTATCAATATGCTACACCTCCCCCATAGTTAAACAAAAAACAGCAGGCATTAATTAAATCATATCTCCTCAATCAGTCTCTGAGGCATTCTCACTGGTCTGCCAGCTCAGGTGATCCAGAGCAGCTGCAGTCCACCTTCATCGGGCAACAGAGTCATAGGGTCAGGCTCGGGAGCTGGACATGAAGTTGTGTTTACTTCCGAGTAGTTTCATGAGCTGGTGAGTAATGTGGTAGGTATTTAATGGGCGAAATGTCCTGAGTGATGGATTTTTCCTAGATGATGTGATGTCACCATGTGTCCTTTGCACGCCACCACCTGTAAAGGATCGGTAGTGAATGGGGTGTCAGTTTTTCATTTTTTTGTCTCTGTTTTACCAGTAATCAATCACCTTTGTCGAAGACTGTGTACTGGGCATGTTAGCACTGATCAGCATACACATTAATTTTACTCTCATGAGCAGCGTCCATGTCATGAAGTTTGTCAGTGTTCACTGATCGATCTGCGGTCCATTGAAATAGTTTTTTTCTGATTGCTCGTCAAACAACGATGTTACTGGATTCTCAACATTGTGGAGTGAGGGATTGATTGATAAGCACACAGGAGCTGGCACAGTGCTTGGTTCTAGTTGATCTAGTCGACCTCATTAGAGCATCAAACAGATAATCTTGAGGAATGGCTGCAACAGGCTAGCGATGAAGTTGCCCCTCTAAAGAAAATTAAAACTAAGCGTCCCCATGACGCTCAACGTTGGTTCACGGACCAACTCAAAGCAGAAAAACTTGCACTGCGACAATCAGAACGCCGTTGGCGTCGTCATTACGACCCCCTGCTTAAACTAGCCTACATCGAGGCCCTGAAATCCTATAAACGACTAATCTTGGAGGCCAAGACGGCATACTTTTCTCAAAAAATTTTGAACTCCAACAATAAAACTAAGGATATTTTTTCCATTGTAAATGAGCTCTCCATGCCAGACAGAGTCACTCTTCAATTGCAGCCGACTCAAACCCTCTGTGACTCACTTAATTCTTATTTTATAGATAAAATAATCACAATAAAAAATAATATTCCATCTCCGGCCTTCCCCACTTCTCCTCTTCTCCCCCCTACAAATACCAATATCCTTACAGAGTTCCCTCCTATATCCTTAGAAGAGTTCACTAATCTTCTGCATAAAGTCAGCTCGGGCTCTCCCAACGACTGCTGCCCCCCGCAGGTCTTAAAAGAAGCTTTCCTTGCCTGCCCAGGTCCCCCTCTGGCACTACTTAACAACTCCCTTGCCATCGGGAAGGTCCCATCTTCATTTAAGCAAGCTGCAGTTTTACCGATACTAAAGAAACCTACCGCAGATCCTTCAACACTTAGCAATTACAGACCTATCTCTCTCCTACCTTATTTAGGAAAGATCCTGGAGACCTTTGTCACTCGCTGTTTGAGCTCTTTTATAGAGCAATCTTCCTTCTTAGACCCCCAACAAGCAGGATTTAGACCCCTCCACTCCACCGAGGCGGTCATCGTAGCTGTTATGGACACCCTTAGGAAAGGTGCGGATAAAAACACCCCTCAAGCCCTTGTCCTATTAGACCTCTCGGCAGCTTTCGACACGGTCGATCACACTCTTTTGATCGACCGTGTCCACAACGCTGGCATTCAGGGCGTGGCCCTTGATTGGCTCAAATCTTTTCTCCATCAACGCTCTCAGTCTGTCCACTTATCCTCCTTCTCCGCTTCCTACACTTCCCTTCCTTGCGGAGTCCCTCAGGGCTCAGCACTTTCTCCTCTCCTTTTTAATTTGTACCTCCAACCTTTATTAGCTTCCCTCCGCAACTCCCCGGTCAAAATATTCAATTACGCTGATGATCTTCAGTTAATTTTCCCCATAGACTCCCTCCCTTCTTCCCGCACTAATTTTCAGACCACCATGATGACCATCGCGGAGTGGATGCACCACAGCCACTTGAAGCTGAACCCCACAAAAACTGAGCTCGTTCTGGTAGGAGGCCCCAATCACCCCTGGAACCCTTCGTTCTGGCCAACTTCCTTGGGGCTAGCACCCTCTCCCGTGAGCTCTGTTAAAAGCCTGGGGGTGATTATTTCTGAGGACCTGTCAATGCGACCCCAGATCAACGCGGTCACTTCTGCCTGTTTCTTCCATCTCAGGCGGATCCGCAAGATCAGCAGGTATTTCAGCAAAGAAGCCCTGACCCAAGTGGTCATTGCCCTTATCACCTCCAGGCTCGATTACGCCAACACTCTCTATGCAGGGATTCCAGCTTGCAACCTCCAACGGCTGCAGCTGGTGCAGAATCAGGCCGCTCGCCTGATCTACCACCAGCCTAAGCACCAACATGTCACTCCCCTCCTTCGTAGCCTACACTGGCTCCCGGTATCCAAACGTTGCACCTTTAAACTGGCATGTACCACCTTTAAAGCCCTTTCTGATGCAGCGCCCGTTTTCATCTCCTCGGCTCTGACCCGTCACATCCCTACGAGAGCCCTTCGCTCAGCCTCATCAAACCTCCTTGTGGTGCCTAGATTTAAAAGGAAAAAGCACGGTGGTCTGAGCTTTTCCGTTCTGGCCCCCTCCACTTGGAACTCCCTTCCCCTTTCCCTTCGTCTCTGACCAAAGCTAGACTGTTTCCGCAGACTTTTAAAAACTCTGCTCTTCCAAGCTGCATTTGACTAAACCTCCTGCTCTCGGTCCCCCATTTGTCTATCAGCGCCAAGAAACCAATGGTGATAGAGCGCGTTACAAATGTTTTTAACAATAACAATAACAATAGTTGATCCCTTCCATGGAGGCTCACTGAATTCCCCCTCTAAGGGTGCCCATAAATCTTTCGACCACACCATTTGCTTAAAGCCAGAGATATTTACTCTTTTGGTGTTTGACGTCAAGTTGTGTAAGGAACCCTTTACATTTTCACTATTGAATAGTTTGCAGATGTCTGACTTGAGGATCTCTAGGACCCCCCAGGATGCAAAGATGTCATCAAGCCTTTCTATAACGTTGTCATGAGTCATTGAAAAATGTGTCTCCACCAAGAGGAAACACAAATATTTGTCTATAACTACCATGAGATGCTCTCCATCTCCTAATGGTCAAAAGAAGTCAACAGCAACTGTCTTTCAAGCATGGGCATGGATATCAGACATTGTCACTGGATGCTGAGTCACCTTGCAGGACATGGCTGGCCTTCAACACATTTTCTACGCGCTCATCTAGTAGAGGGGACAACACCCTTTCTTGTAGTTCTATTTTTTTGGCTACAATACCACGGGTCCTCCATGGCCAGTTCTATGATCCATTGTCTGAGGCTTTCAGGTATGGTGCTTCTCAAGCCTCACAGTATTATTCCTGCTTGGGTGACTGCTAACTTACCCTGTACATTTTAGATTTTTTGGAATTCAGTGTTAGCGACCAAACGCCGGGTGCTACGTCTGGTAAATGGACATATTATTGAATCATAAATATCAAATTTCATTAATATCGAAGTTTTTATATCAACATTACAATTACATCGAAGTTAATAATAGCGATTTAATATTGTTTTTTGTTTTAAAAATCTCGAAGTACAACATTAAATATCGAAAAAAAGTAGAATGTATAAAATATATATTTTTGTAAATATCGAAATATTATTTATTGATTATTGACTAATTTATTATTAGCTTAATTGTATTAATATCTTTATGAAAATAATTTTTGTAAGATATGTTTTAGGAGCGAGATGTTGGGTTATTAGGGGATAAGGGTGGGGAGTGTTTTAAAAATATTAGTATAAAATCACACATTTAATTAAAAAATTGAAATTTTAAATTAATTAGAAATTAGAATTTCAAATTCAATTTTGAAATTATATTTTTGTTTTAGGAGCGGAATGTTGGGTTATTAGTAAGGGTGGGCGGCCAATGTTGGGTTATTAGGGAATAAGGGTAGGGAGTGTTTTAAAAATATTTGTACAATATTACAAATTAAATAAAAATGTAATTAATTTAAAATATAAAATGTATTTTTTATTAAGAAATTATATTTTTGTTTTAGGAGCGAGATGTTGGGTTATTAGTAAGGGTGGGCGGCCAGCTACGCTCCGTGCACGGAGTGTACGTAGTGCCGTCTCCTACGCATTTTGCGTAGCAGGCGTAGCCAGGCGGCGCTCCGCAGATGGTGCGTAGCCGGCCGCCACCCGCCTCCCTCCCGCCCTCCCTAAATACTTAATTATAGGATAGAAAGCTTTTAAAAACACTTACCTTGTCCGCCGCGTCCCCGGGGCTCCCTCTCGCCGTCCCTGGATTTGCGCCGCAATTTCGGATACTAATGCGCATGGGACGCGGTGGACAAGGTAAGTGTTTTTAAAAGCTTTCTATCCTTTTATTTAAGTATTTAGGGAGGGCGGGAGGGAGGCGGGCGGTGCGTAGTGGGGCTACGCGGAGTGCGCGGGTGGGCGTAGTTTTGTGCCCACTTTGCGTAGCTCCGCGTAGCCCCACTCCGCACACTACGCCCAGGGTTAGTTATTAGGGGATAAGGGTTGTGAGTATTTTAAAAATATTAATATACAATTAGAAATTAATTTAAAATTTCAAAATTTTAAAATTAGAAATTTAAATGTAAAGTTGAAATTATATTTTTCTTTTAGGAGTGGGATTTTAGGTTATTAGGGGATAAGGGTGGGGAGTGTTTTAAGAATATTAGTATAAAATCACACATTAAATGAAAGAAATTTTAAATTAGTTAAAAATTAGATTTTTAAATTTAAATTCAAAATTATATTTTTCTTTAAGTATTGGGATGTTGGGTTATTAGGGGATAAGGTTGGGGATTTAAAAAAAAAAGTATGAGTTAACATTTAAAAATACATTTGTGAAATATTAAGCTATTTTAATTATGAAATTATAATTTAAAAACCAAATTCATTTTTTTCATTTAGGAGTGTAAAGATGGGTTATTAGGGGATAAGAGTGGTGATTTTATTTGAAAAATAATTAACAGTAATAATTATTAAATAAAATTAAACAAATATATAGTTCTAGAATGATGTTTTATTGTAGGAAAATTGTGAGGTAGTTAAAATATTATATAACAAATGTTTAGTGTCCAGCATTTTTACAGAATTCATTATTATTGGAATTTGAATAGTTATTAATATATGTTTACTGGTCAGAAATTTACAAACATTATTAGTGACTGGAGCGGGAATATTAAATTATACATGGTTAATGTCCAGCACCTTCCCTGACCTAATCCTTACTGGAGTGGGAATAGTATTTTATTTATGGTTAATGTCCAGCACCTTCCCTGACTTTATCCTAAGTGGAGTAGAAATAGTAAATTATATATTGTTAATGTCCAGCACCTTCCCTGACTTTATCCAAACTGGAGTGGGAATAGTAAATTATATATCGTTAATGTCCAGCACCTTCCCTGAATTAATGTTAACTGGAGTGGGAATAGTATATTGTATATGGTTAATGTCCAGCACCTTCCCTGACTTTATCCTAACTGGAGTGGGAATAGTAAATTATATATGGTTAATGTCCAGCGCCTTCCCCGACTTCATCCTAACTGGATTGGGAATAGTAAATTATATATGGTTAATGTCCAGCACCTTCCCTGGCTTTATCCTAACTGAAGTGGGAATAGTCAATTACAAATGTTTAGTGTCCAGCACCTTCCCTGACTAATGGGTCAATTACAATGTTGGGCAGATCGCCACCACCCGCATGGCAGTGGCGATACGCCTCCATAATCCATCGTCCACCACCCAATTCCCCTGCCATATTACTATGGCGGGGGGACCCCGGCGGACGGAAAGACCGTTCGCCGTCTTTCCGCCCGGTCGAGGTTTTAATGTGGTGGCGGTGTCTGGTAGACACAGCCATCCATATTAGGATACATGCAGGGATTTGCGTTCCGTAGCGGTGTTGCCACCACATAAAGGCATACGGTCCTTGACACTGGGGGCCCGTAGCAGGCCCCCAGGTATTTTGGGGATGCGGGTGCACCTTTGGTACCCCCCTTGCATTTGCATGTACAACGTGGCAAGCACCACGTGGTGTCTGTCACGTTGTGCATTCAAATGCACAACTTGCATTTTTAACCTTGCAGTGGGTGTTGCTGACAGCACCTCCCACCGCAATGTTAAAAATGCGGGATGCGCCCGCCAGTGTGCCGCATCCAAATTGCAAATGCGGGACCGCTGCATGCATTGTGGGCTGTCCCTTTTCCCGGGGCTATGGCGGGCGGACAACGTCTGCCTCCTATGCTAATCAGCCCCTTAATTTTAACTTGAGTGGGAATAGTAAATTATATATGGTTAATGTCCAGCACCTTCTCTGACTTAGGGATCATTAGGATAGGGTGCGGATCGCCATCGCCCAGATGGCGGTGGTGAGCTGCCCGCTAAAAAGCTCCGCCCGCTTCAAATTTCCCCCGCCACATTACCATGGTGGGAGACCCCAGCGGATGGAAAGACCGTCCGCCGGTTTTCTGCCCGGACGTAGAGTCGAGTCGGGTGAAAAAGCTGCTAACATGGTAACGGTGTCTGGGAGACACCGCCTCTATTAGCAAGTCAGGGGGACAAGCCTTACAGTGGCGGCAACACCCCCACAGAAAGGCAGGCGGTTCAAGCAATTGGAGGCCCGTAGCAGGCCCTCAGGAATTCTGGGGTTGTGGGGGTTGCACCTGCAGTACCATGCACAACATGGCAGGCACCGCACAGTGCCTGCCACATTGTGCATGGAAGTGCATGACATGCCTTCTTGGCATTGCGGTGGGCGGTGCTCAGAGCACAGCCAGTGTGGCGGGAGCATCCTAATGTCACCAACGGGACCCCCATACCAATGGCGAGCGATCCTGTTCCACGAAAGGCTGGCGGGCGGACTTTGTTCTAATGACCCACTTAATGTTAACTGGAGTGGGAATAGTATATTGTATATGGTTATTGTCCAGCACCTTCCCTGACTTTATCCTAACTGGAGTGGGAATAATACATTATATATAGTTAATGTCCAGCACCTTCCCTAATTTAATCCTAACGGAGTGGGAATAGTAAATTATAAATAGTTAATGTCCATCACCTTCCCTATTTAATCCTAACTGGAGTGGGAATAGTAAATTATAGATGGGTAATGTCCAGCACTTTCCCTGACTTAATCCTAACTGGAGTGGGAATAATAAATTATATATGGTTTATATTAATTTAGTATAGTAAATTGATAAAATAGATATATGTAAGTTAAATATTAAATAGTAATAATACATATAAAAATAATTAGAGATTTTCAAATTTCAAACAAGCTTTATTTTTGATTAAGTAGGTTGAAAGTATTACACATTAGTAAAAATACAGAAAACATGTACATATTTATTTAAGGAACATACATTATTTTGCATACATTTATTAGTTAAAGGACAATTTTTAAGAAAACAACATTTTATGATATAATCAAATTTTATAACACAAGTATTCAAATTTCAATTATTTTAGAACAGTTGTTGGAAAATCATAATATATTTATACAATTAATATAAACATGTATAGAATCTATATACATAACATAAAGGATTGTATATTGAATAATTAACAGATATTGTAACTTTATAATGCTGTAGTCAAAATCCTTTAACATTTTGAAAAAATAATAACTTTATTACATGTAATGATAATTTTAATTAATATTATTAATATAAACAATATTAATAATATTAGTTATTACATTGTTGCACTGACTGAAAATATTTTCTTTGCACTTGGTCATTTTAATTTGACATTTGTACATAATTATTATGTTTTTTAATATAGATTAGAATTAAACAAATAATATATATATATATATTCACTGAAAAAACCATAGGTTTCACACCGGTTATAGTAAGGAATTAGCATTTAAAAAACCTATTAAATTCACTGAAAAAACCATAGGTTTCACACCAGTTATAGTTAGCTGGAAATTGTACTGATATAAAACCATTGAAATTCCCACGTTATAGTTAGTCGGACTCACTATAACTTGCGCGTGCAATGCACTGCTGATGACATCACATATTACATCACTCATGACATGGTCAGTGACATCACTCATGACATCACTGATGACACCGTCCTTGTGACACAGTGACAGACCTCCTTTCACTGTAAAGTAACCCTTGAAATACATATTCAAAAATAGAAACTAACATTTTCAAAAAAGTGGAGATACCTATACCAGTTACAACAACCAATTCAGTAATTCCACCATTTATATACACATCCACTCATTCATCAACAGTTCTATATAGTCAGTCATACATATACTCACTCATCATATGTAGTGAGACACCTATACATCCGTTAACACACCGACAGTCTTCCAAAAGTTGCTCACACACATACTCACACATGCAAATAAACTATTGAACATCCATTTTTTTGCATATACAACTATACACACACTACCACCTTACTTCTAAAGAAACTTACACATACTTACTCTCTTAAAAAATCACTTATAGAAACACATACTTATTAAAACAAGAATTCTTTCAATCTCTCACTCTCATATATACTCACTTATATACATCAATACTCACATATACTAGATTAAAACATATGTAGTTACTGATAAAGACACTAGTAAGACAGTCATTCACTTACTAACACATACATATACACACTCATTCACCCATACAGTCCGGCACATGTGCTGTCTTCAAAACACATACAAACAGTGAGTCAGTCATTTATGCATCTATGTGCTAAGTAACACTCCCACCAAATCATACAGACACTTATACTGATACTAAAAAAAACATCTAATAACCCATATACACACATATGTAGCTACTCACCAACCCATGCAGCCACTTATACACAAAGTGAAACACTGATACATATATTTAAATATTTAAACATTACTCACTAATATATGTATTCACTAAGATACACTTAATAAGCCAGTTATTCAATATTTTTTTTTTTAAAACCATCCATTTAGACACTTATTTAAACATTTATTCTCCCATTGACCTTTACATATACATATATAAAACATATTTATTTTTCAGAAAGACACACATTCACTGGATGGTGTCATCAGTGATGTCATGAGTGATGTCACTGACCATGTCATGAGTGATGTAATATGTGATGTCATCAGCAGTGCATTGCACGAGCAAGTTATAGTGAGTCCGACTAACTATAACGTGGGAATTTCAATGGTTTTATATCAGTAAAATTTCCAGCTAACTATAACTGGTGTGAAACCTATGGTTTTTTCAGTGAATTTAATAGGTTTTTTAAATGCTAATTCCTAACTATAACCGGTGTGAAACCTATGGTTTTTTCAGTGAATTTCATAGGTTTTTTAAATGCTAATTCCTAACTATAACTGGTGTGAAACCTATGGTTTTTTCAGTGAATTTCATAGGTTTTTTTTATGCTAATTCCTAACTATAAGTCTCACTTTATAAATAAGACTGTTAGCACTCTAGTTGTTCTTTAGAACACTCTGGTACATTCTGTCATTGGGCTACAGTTGGGCTACATCTAGTTGAAATTTGGGCTACATTTACATTTTTTGGTCTCTGGTGGCCATCTTTGGGCTACATTGGGCTACATTGGACTACATTTGGGTTACATTTTGGCATTTTGGCATATATATATATAGCCCAATGTAGCACAATATATATTTTATCAAAGTTAATTTTCGTAAAAACCACTTAAGAATAGGGCTACCAGTCCCTACAATTTTTCCCATTTTTTATTTTTTTATTTTTTGCTTTGGAGCGCTCCCGGTGCGCTTCCCGGGGAGCGCCCCGAAAAGCGTACTTTTATAAAGCGCCCCCGGGCGCGCTCCGAGGAGCGTCCCGTAAGCGCCAATATCGCGAACGAAAACATGATCATGACGTATCGCGTAGCCGCGTCCGCGTGATACGCACGGCGTAAGCGCACCCGGAAGTACTCGAGCGAATACGATCGCGCAACGTAAACATCCGACGCGCTTACGCTACGCGACCCGAAGCGCCCCCGGGCGCGCCCCGGGGCGCGTAGCGTAAGCGCGTCGGGTCATGTGACCTGAAAATAACACTTTTCATTGGTTCATAACAGTTTTAGTTTCATAATGATGAAGCCCCTGGTCTTGTGACCTGAAAATAACACTTCTCATTGGTTCAGGACAGTTTTTTTTCCAAATGATGAAAGACCCCACCTTTTTTCCTTATTCTGACTTTGTCCTTTGACTGAGGAAGACCTGTTTGTACATCTCTGTACCTTTTTGATATTAATAATGGCTTCAGTAGCAGCAGCAGCTGGTGCATCTGCCCCACCACCACCACCACAACCACCAAGAGGACCACCTCAAGATTATATTGGTGGTCAAGAACAGGAGGAGGAGGAAGAGGAAGAGGAGGAGGGGAGGAGAAGATGGCTGCCTGAAGAAAATACTCCATACAAACCCAAGCCACACATTATATGGGAGTTTTTTTCAATCCCAGAGGGCAAGAAAAAAGTTAATGCACCCAAGGTAACTTGCCTAATCTGCAATGATGAACTTTCACGGGGCAACCCAAACAAAAAATATTCATTTGGTAACTATACCATGATTCGTCATATGACCAGAAAGCACCCAAACAACTACTCTTGTGCTGAGTTCAGGTAACTGGCCAGTAACCTCCCCAAGTCGTCAAGGACCACCTCCCAAACAAACCAACCGACTTCATCGGGACCAGAAACATCCGAGATGATGCCTTGCATTCAGCCAAGATTTGCTGATTTTAAAATCACTTGTTCTGCATGTGGCAAGCTTATCGCCTATGGTGAAAAAAGCGTTAAGCTCATCGTCCTTGCAGGTGATAATCACAAGTGCCCCAAAAAGAAGTAATTTTTTGGGTTTTTTATTTTTTTGCTCCAGTTGAGCCAGTTTCAATTCCCTTTTTTTGTTTCTCCCCCTAAAAAAATACAAAAAAAATATAAAACTGTTTTGAAAAGCCAAAAAAAGTTCAAAAAGTTCAAAAAACACAAAAAAAATATAAAACAACAAAAAGAAGAAAAAAAAAAGTTGTTTTTAGAACTACCTCCAATTTCTAAATAAAAACTTCATTTTTTAAAAACTCTGTCATCTCTTTTCCTCATATTACGCTCCCCGGGCCGCTCCCCGGTGCGCGTACCGGGCGCTTCCCCCGCGCAAAACGAAAAAAAAAAATATTTTAAATGCCCCGCGGGGCCCTTTTATAGCCCCCACATCAAACCTAGGGGGTCAAGGGGGGGTCTACCCTGCCCCCTTATGGTCATTTCCCTCTTTGTTTTGCCCACCTCTCGTGTCTCGATCCTACCGAGACACAAGATGGAGGCCGCTCCGGACTGTTTAGAATGTTTACAGACAACTGAGAGCCAATCAGCTTTCTGCGCGCAAGTCGCGTGTCGCGCCTGGAGCGTACTCCGGTGCGCGCACCGGAGAGCGCCTATAGATATATATATTTTTTTGAACCTAAATTACTCAAAATCCACTGGAGCACATATCTTGAGACATAGCAAAGGCACATCGGGCTACCAGTCCCTACAATTTTGCCAAGTTTGGTGGAAATCCATTTAGCCGTTCGGGCTAAAAGTGAAATCGACCGCCCTATGGAAATTAACATGGGGAAAACGCGTTTTGGGACCCCCCTTTTATCTCGGCCCCCGCTTGACGTATCCCCCCCAAACTTTCAAGGGAGAACCGGAGCTCGACGAGGCCATTTTCAGGAAATTTTCAGGCAGATTCGTCAACCGGTGCCAAAGTTATTCCAAATAGAATTTTGAGATTTAACATTGAAAAAAATCCTAACTATAACTACCTACTGGCGACCGCCAGTAGGTAATATATATATATATATATATATATATATATATATATATATATATTCACTGAAAAAACCATAGGTTTCACACCAGTTATAGTTAGCTGAAAATTTTAATGACATAAAACCATTGAAATTCCAACGTTATAGTTAGTTGGACTCACTATAACAAGCGCACCTGCAATGCACTGCTGATGACGTCACATATTACATCACTCATGACATGGTCAGTGACATCACTCATGACATCACTGATGACACCATCCAGTGAATGTGTGTCTTTCTGAAAAATAAATATGTTTTATATATGTATATATAAAGGTTGATGGAAGAATAAATGATTAAATAAGTGTCTAAATGGATGTTTTAAAAAAAAAAATTGATTGGTTAACTGGCTTATTAAGTGTATCTTAGTGAATACATATATTAGTGAGTAATGTTTAAATATTTAAATATATGTATCAGTGTTTCACTTTGTGTATAAGTGGCTGCATGGGTTGGTGAGTAGCTACATGTGTGTGTATATAGGTTATTAGATGTTTTTTTTAGTATCAGTATGAGTGTCTGTATGGTTTGGTGGGGGTGTTACTTAGCAAATAGATGCATTAATGACTGACTCACTGTTTGTATGTGTTTTGAAGACAGCATATGTGCAGGACTGTATGGGTGGATGAGTGTGTATATGTGTGTGTTAGTGAGTGAATGACTGTCTCACTAGTGTCTTTATCAGTAACGACATACGTTTTAATCTGGTATATGTGAGTATTGATGTATATAAGTGAGTATATGTCAGAATGAGAGATTGAAAGAGTTCTTGTTTAAATAAGTATGTTTTCTATAAGTTATTGTTTAAGAGAGTAAGTATGTGTAAGTTTCCTTAGAGGTAAGGTGGTAGTGTGTGTATAGCTGTATATGCAAATAAATTGATATTCAATAGTTTATTTCCATGTGTGAGTATGTGTGTGAGTAACTTTTGGATGACTGTCGGTGTGTAACTGGATGTATAGGTGTATCACTACTTATGATGACTGAGTATATGTATGAGTGACTATATTGAACTGTTGGTGAATGAGTGGATGTGTATATAGATGGTGGAATTACAGATTTGGTTGTTGTAACTGATATGGGTATCTCCATTTTTTTGAAAATGTTAGTTTCTATTTTTGAATATGTCTTTCAAGGGTTACATTACACTGAAAGGAGGTCTGTCACTCTGTCACAAGGATGGTGTCATCAGTGATGTCATGAGTGATGTCACTGACTATGTCATGAGTGATGTAATATGTGACGTCATCAGCAGTGCATTGCAGGCGCGCTTGTTATAGTGAGTCCAACTAACTATAACGTTGGAATTTCAATGGTTTTATGTCATTAAAATTTCCAGCTAACTATAACTGGTGTGAAACCTTTGGTTTTTTCAGTGAATTTAATAGGTTTTTTAAATGCTAATTCCTAACTATAACTGGTTTGAAACCTATGGTTTTTTCAGTGAATTTAATAGGTTTTTTAAATGCTAAGTCCTAACTATAACTGGTGTGAAACCTATGGTTTTTTCAGTGAATTTCATAGGTTTTTTAAATGCTAATTCCTAACTATATATAGGGCCTCAAACCTATGTCTTTTTCAGTGAATTTCAAAGGTTTTTTAATAGCAAATTTCTATAGCTATGAAATATAATATTTTTAGTAATAAATCCTATATTGTATATTTATGTAATACTATTTTATTTATGTATATTGTTTATTGTTTTTTTTTTGCCCTGGAGCGCTCCTGGTGCGCGTACCGGGGAGCGTCCCGTTAGTGCTATTGCCGCGTACGAAAACATCATTGTGACGTATCGCGTAGCCGCGTCAGCGTGATAAGCACGGCGTAAGCGCACCTGGAAGCTCCCATGCGCATACGAACGCGCTACCTAAGCGCCCCGTGGCGCGCCCTGGGGCGGGCCCCGGGTCACGTAGCGTAAACTCGTCGGGTCATGTGACCTGAAAATAACACTTTTCATTGGTTCAGAACAGTTTCGGTTTCCAAATGATGAAAGCCCGAGTCATGTGACCTGAAAATAACACTTTTCATTGGTTCAGGACAGTTTTATTTTCCAAATGATGAAAGCCCCCACCTATTTTCCTCATTCTCACTTTGTACTTTGAGTGAAGAAGGCCTGTTGAAAGACCTATTTGTCTGAAAAATGGCTACAGTAGCAGCAGCAGCAGGAGCATCTCAGCCACCACCACCACCACCACAAGGACCACCACAACACTACAGTGGTGGAGATGAAGAGGAGGAGGAGGAGGAGGAGGAGGAGAGGAGGACGTTCCTGCATGAAGATACTCCCACCTATAAGCCAAAGGAGCACATAGTCTGGGAGTTTTTTTCAATCCCAAAGGACCTCAAGAAAGTAAATGCGCCAAAGGTTACTTGTTTAATCTGTGGCACTGTACTTTCAAGGGGGAACCCTAACAAAAAGTACTCTTTTGGCAACAACACCATGATTCGCCACATGCAACGTCGGCACCCTAACAACTATGCTAGGGCAGAGGTCCGAGAAATGGCCAGGAACCCTCCCCAATCTTCTCCCAGCACCTACCAAAGTAAGCAACCCACTCCATCGGGTCCAGAGGCAAGGGAGATGGTCCCAAACATACAACCCCGGTTTGAACAGTACAAAATTGTATGTACTTTTTGTGGGAAAACAATTACGTATGGTGAGCAAAGCATTAAGCTCATCAACCGTGCTGGTGACAACCACGTGTGCCCCAAAAAACCTTAATTTTTTCCTGTTTTTTTTTGCTCCAGTTGAGCCGTTTACAATTCCCTGTTTTTTGTTTGTCCCCATAAAAATAACAAAAAAAATATAAAATTGTTCATAAAAGCCAAAAAAAGTACAAAATGTTCAAAAAAAAAATAAAAAAATATAAAACAACAAAAAGAATAAAAAAACAGTTCTTTTTAGAACTACCTCCAATTTATAAAAAAATGCTACTTTTTTCAAAAAATCTGTCATTTTTTCCCCATGGTACGCTCCCCGGTGCGCTCCCCGGTGCGCTCCCCGGTGCGCGTACCGGGCGCTCCCCCCGCGCAAATTGAATTTTTCTTTTTGCCCGCGGGGCCCGTTTATAGCCCCCACATCAAACCTAGGGGGTCAGGGGGGTCTACCCTGCCCCCTTTTGGTCATTTCCCCCTTTGTTTTAGCCACCTCTTGTGTCTCGATCCTACCGAGACACAAGATGGTGGCCGCTCTGGACTGTTTGGAATGTTGACAGACACCCGAGAGCCAATCAGCTTTCCGCCCGCGTAGCGCGCTGGTGCGCGCCCCGGTGCGCGTACCGGGGCGCGCTTATAGATATATATATTTTTTTGAACCTAAATTTCTCAAAATCCACTGGAGCACAGATCTTGAGACATAGCAAAGGCACATCGGGCTACCAGTCCCTACAATTTTGCCAAGTTTGGTAGAAATCCATTCAGCCGTTCGGGCTAAAAGTGAGTCCAACCGCCCTATGGAAATTAACATGGGGAAAACACGTTTTGGGACCCCCCTTTTATCTTGGCCCCCGCTTGACGAATCCCCTCCAAACTTTCAGGGAAGGAGCTGAGCGCCACAAGGCAAATTTCAGGAAAATTTCAGGCAGATTCCTCAACCGGCGCCAAAGTTATTCCCAATAGAATGTTGCAAAATCCCTATACAAAATAATCCTAACTATCACTACCTACTGGCGACCGCCAGTAGGTAATATATATATAATTATAATAATAATAATAAATATATGTTTATATTAATTATTATTATAACTTTACAAAGTATAAAAACATATAAACTAATTTTTAAATTTACAGAAAAAATTGTACAATATAAGAAAAATATTTGTAACCTTTACACTTTACTATAATGCATGTGTTTAAAGTTATTCATTTCTTTTCATTAATTTATGCAGCTATTTGAATTTCACAGGGACTATTTTGTAACAGCGTAATGTTATTTTGGCTCTTGCAGGACCGGAGAAGCTCGCGGTTGGAAGCTGGGTCATGTCGAGCAAGGTAAGGGGAATTTTAATTATTATATCTAACTTAATACTCATGTTTAAGTCTAGTTAGGATGTATATATTGTATTTATATTTAGCTTGTCACGTTTTTGGTGTGCTGTAGGTGTTAGATATATTTTAATGAGATGTTGTGAGTTAGTGTTTGAGGCCTAGTGTAGACCGATGATAATATGATCTAAGGGTCGATTCCGATTCGTGAAAAAGCGCTCCGAATAGCTGTACGGAGCGTTTTTCCCATACGATTCGTACACCTACAACGTCCCCATACGAACGAGGAAGTACGATCCGAACCCAAAGCGCCACTCCGTACGACTCGTACCAAACACCATACAACTAGAAAGTACATACGGATAGTATCCAGCTGATGCGGTATGCTACGTCCGAACGTAAATATGCCACTCTTTCCGGACCAGGAAGTCCGATCCGTGTCGACGACACTCCGTGCGGCCCTTTTGCTACGAGAGCTGAAAAGCAGAGTCCGGCCCGAACCGCACCCCGATACGCGTCATACACAACATTAACCCCATTGTCTGTGTCATCCCAGTCCTGTACGCCTACGACTTCGTACATCGAAACCGACGACGGCGCAGACGGTGAGTACAACGTACCACAACAACCTAAGTATACCTGTAAGGTGCGCCACACGCCCACATCACTATTGCAATAGCGAAACGTGCCTCATATACGCCATTAATGTCGGGGTACGTTGCGCCACACGCACGAGCATATCACCATTGCAATAGTGATACGTGCCACACATACGCCATTAATGTCGGGGTACGTTGCGCCACATGCACGCGCATATCACCAGTGCAATAGTGATACGTGCTGCACATACGCCATTAATGTCGGGGTACATTGCACCGCACGCACGCGCATATCACCATTGCAATAGTGATACGTACCGCACATACGCCATTAATGTCGGGGTACGGTGCGCCACACGCTAGCGCATATGACCATTGCAATCGTGATAAGTGCCGCACACAGGTCTGTAATGTATGTGTACGGTGCGTCACATCTAAGTGGTGGGTGCACAGGACTCCCAGCAAAGCCCAGACATTATAGGGCGTGGGCGCAGAGAACTCCCAGCAGTGCCCAGACATAGGAGGGGGTGTAGATAGGACTCCCAGCAGTGCCCAGACATAGGAAGGGTGGCTGGATAGGACTCCCAGCAGTGCCCAGACATAGGATGGGTGGCTGGATAGGACTCCCAGCTGTGCCCAGACATAGTAGGGATGGCTGGATAGGACTCCCAGCAGTAGCCGGACATAGGAGGGGGTGTAGATTGGACTCCCAGCAGTGCCCAGACATAGGAGGGGGGTGTAGATAGGACTCCCAGCAGTGCCCAGACAGTATAGGGGGTGGGTGCACAGGACTCCCAGCAGTGGCCAGACATAGGAGGGGGGTGTAGATAGGACTCCCAGCAGTGGCCAGACATAGGAGGGGGGTGTATATAGGACTCCCAGCAGTGGCCAGACATAGGAGGGGGGTGTAGATAGGACTCCCAGCAGTGTCCAGACATAGGAGGGGGTGTGGATAGGATTCCCAGCAGTGCCCAGACAGTATAGGGGGTGGGTGCACAGGACTTACAGCAGTGCCCAGACATAGGAGGGGGTGTAGATAGGACTCCCAGCAGTGCCCAGACATAGGAGGGGTGGCTGGATAGGACTCCCAGCAGTGCCCAGACATAGGAGGGGTGGCTGGATAAGACTCCCAGCAGTGCCCAGACATAGGAGGGGTGGCTGGATAGGACTCCCAGCAGTGGCCAGATATAGGAGGGGTGTAGATAGGACTCCCAGCAGTGCCCGGACAGTATAGGGGGTGGGTGCACAGGACTCCCAGCAGTGCCCAGACATAGGAGGGGGGTGTAGACAGGACTCCCAGCAGTGCCCAGACAGTATAGTGGGTGGGTGCACAGGACTCCCAGCAGTGCCCAGACATAGGAGGGGGTGTAGATAGGACTCCCAGCAGTGGCCAGACATAGGAGGGTGGTGTAGAAAGGACTCCTAGCAGTGCCCAGACATAGGAGGGGGGTGTAGATAGAACTCCCACCAGTGCCCAGACATAGGAGGGGGGTGTATATAGGATTCCCAGTAGTGCCCAGACATAGGAGGGGTGGCTAGATAGGACTCCCAGCAGTGCCCAGACATAGGAGGGATGGCTGGATAGGACTCCCTGCAGTGCCCAGACATAGGAGGGGGTGTAGTTAGGATTTCCAGCAGTGCCCAGACATAGGAGGGGGTGTATATAGGACTCCCAGCAGTGCTCAGTCATAGGGGTGTGTATTTCCAACATCATACAACAACTACATGCCTGTATGTGTACATTCCTAACCTGTAACACTCATGATAGTTGCATATCAACACATCACTCACAGCAGTGACCTACTCCCTGTAGAATGGTATCCTGTCACACACTGGGTGACACACCACATGTGGTTTTTCTTGTCAGATCCCACATGCATATCCACCCATGTAGTTTGCTGCCACACCCCCCTCCATCATGACTCAATAGTGTGTAGTCATGTAACAGACCAACAAACAAATGAAGCACAAATGGACTAATAAATTATCATGTACATCTCGGACATGATGTGAATGTCCAGGTGGTTAAACGTGTACTCCCTCATGGAAGAAAGAGGCTACAAAACCCCTAGATACAAAGCACCCAAATGTGTTTTGTGTGCACAAATTTCTAAGTTTACTATCTGAATCATGAGGTCAAGGACGATAACACTTTCATGCATAGTGTGATAAATTATGATGGACCCTCTACAGGCAGTACTACACATTACAAACCCAAGCACAGGGAGTAGCATGGATGGCACTGACCAATTATCTGATTTCATTTGTGAGCATGCATGGCCATTGCCGAAGGGAATGTACAATCATAGGGGAAATCCATACAAAAGTCACCACAACAATTGTACAACTGTCTGTAGTGAAGATCTCATGTGACACTGAGGAAGGGACACTCTTTTGGATAATGTCTGAATGCAAACTGCACACACACCAATCTAGATAATGTACTGCTACATTGGGATAGCACAGAGATATCATGGTCCACCTCATTCCCATCAGAAAAATAGACATCTTTCGCAATACCAAAACATTAACATTACACCACCTCGTAGGCACACAGCACCTAAAGCAATTCCCTGAAATGCAATAGTTCAGAAAGAAAAATAAAATGCTTTATTCAGCGCCATCATGTAAATGAATAAATAAATGAGTCCAGGCTCTCAGAAGGCCAATGGCCAGTCCAAAATACTGTCCTCAATAGTGGTGACTTTGTGGAGGTTGTCACCCCAAAACTTACCTGCACATGGTGGAGTTAGAGGTCTGTGGACACATGGGGGGCATCATCGGAGTCAGTGTCCGGCACCACAGGGACGGGAGAGGGAAGGGTATGTGTAGTGGGTGCAGGTGGGGAGGATTCCTCTACAGTGGCAAGTGCAGTGCAAAAGGATACAACATATTCAGCACTGCACACTGCTGCCAGTTCTGACAGGCTACCACCTGAACCCGGGGACACAATGGGAGTGGAGGTAGAGGGCTGTGAGTCAGTGTAGTGTGTCTGTGGGTGGGTGTGTGATGTCTGTCCCCTGTCCCTGTGGGTGTGCGTACATCCCCCTGAGATTGGGTGCCTGGAGATCTGCGTTTTGACTTACGTGTGGGTGTGCTGGGTGTCCCCGTTGGGGTGTGTGATCTGGTGCCTCTGCGTGTATGGTGGACAGGTATGGGAGAGGGGTATATGAATGGGTCGGAAGGAGGGGGGTTGACACTGCAGGATGGCAAGTGCTGCCATCAGTGTTGAGTCTATGGACGACAAACTCCGACGTTGGTCAGACATGTCAGATGACATGCCCTCCATTAATGACAACAACTGTGTCATGATTTTGGTTTGGCCATGGAGGACAGTCAGCACTGACGCCTGACCAACTTGAATCTGCTGGAGTATGTCCACAGACTCAGCACTGAGGGCAGCAGGGGAGACAGGGGCAGGGGCTGCGGTGCCAGGGACGAAGGATACACGGGGGCAGCACGGTCCAAAGGGGCCCTAGCAACTGGGAGGGTGAAGATGGGTCTGGAGGAGGAGGGGACAGACATAGTGGGTACAGATGCTGTTGCTGCATATTCCCCCTCCTCCTGGGAGTCCGAAGCCGAGCCGTCCGCATGGTATGAGGTGTCTTGCTCATGAGGTCCGGCCGCCTGACTCCCTTCACCCTCTGTGCCACTGCCTCCCTCCGACACCTCAAAGCTGGTGGCACTGTGGCTGGGTCCCTCTGCCTGGTCCGTGCTTGTGTCTCCTCCACTTTCAGGTGATTATGCTGTTGGCAAGGAGAAAGAAAAAATATATATCAGTCACCTGTACACATCAGACATATGATCAACAAATCATTTGGGGACATTGCTAATCATGGCATGCATCATGAGTCACAAGCCACATAACTCAGCACATATTTGAGTCCAGTACTACGCAATTGTAATAGACACAATGCTCCTTGTATACAAAGATACAAATAACAGACCAGGCCACAATTTGAATGAGAGTCACAATGATGAGCCACTGTATGTCAACAGCTCAGGTGTTGATCCATCACCGTTCTGTCGCCCACTTTGCCACCCCAGTCCAGGCATGGTTATGTTCAAATCTGTCTGACCCTGTGCAACATGGGAACAGTCCTGCCCAAACTGCCATGTAATGCCATCCCTGGACCTGAAACAAGCTTTCTATCACCTCTCACTGGCATCACAGCCGTCTACAGCCAGGCTTGCGTGAAACACAGATGTGTATACAAACAAGCATGGCTGAAGACGGCTGTAATGCCAGAAAGTGGTCCCAGGAACCTTGTTTCCAGTGCAGGGAAGGCATGGCTTGACATTTTGTGACTGGACTGTTCCCATTAGGCACATGGACAGACTGATTTGCACATGACCATGTTTGAACTTGGGGGCAGAGTGTGCAACAGAAAGGTGATGGATAAAACCCTGACCTGTTGACTGGGTGTGAGTATATGATTGGTACAGAGGCACCCTCCATCACCACACACTATTGTGACACTCCTCACAGGGGCATCTATCACCAGATCATACAGTTCCTAGCACATAACACACACTGGCTGTCAGGTGAAGTGGCCCACATGTCCAAAATCCTGAAAATGCCTAAGCTAATGTGCATGCAATTGTGAATATTGAAAACATCGCTGCATTGTTGACACACCCTCAACCACATAGGAAATGTGAATATAGTAGTGTGCACACCAAGACAAAACTGCATTGCACCACCAATACATACATGTTGCACAAATCTATGTGGAACAATCATCTCTGTGAGCCAACAACATAGCCTCTAAATCCAACAATGACAGCATTGTCCAGCATCACAGGGTAAGTGCATAGTGATGAGTTCACATCAGAAATTACATACACAGCTCACCACTGACAAGGTGAAACGGGCTGGCCCATCACACCTCCCCTGCACAACACCCCCATCACCCCGTCAATGTGAGTGATACAGCTCAAGTAGTGAAAAGTCAGTATCAGGGTATCAATAACTGTGCAGCGATTTAAATTAACCCAAGGTCACCTCGTGTGGCAGCCCATCCATATTAGTCACAAAAAACCAGCAACATATTCTTCTGATTATGCACACACGCACTGCCCAGTGTGAGTATGCACAAGTCAAACATTGTATACATGGACAGTGTGCACATGTAGCTAACATATGAGAAATACAAAGTATACCAGGGACAAAGGCCACTGAGGCAGACCCGTGCTGAACTCCATGTTGAGACTCATGGTCCATGCCAAAAAATCATGAAGGGAAAACACAGTGCACAGGTCGTGGAACAGGTAAGGTACCAACACGTGTCACTGACCTCCCTCCAACATGATGATGTGCTAAGCAATATGCATACTAATACATTGCACCCTAGGAGTACATGCGCAAAAATTAAATACCCAAAGCAGGTGACACATGTGGAGGAGGGGAAGGGATGTAAAAGAGCATCAGCTGAATAGGGGTCATTGAAATGACAATGCATAAATTGCCTGTCTGACCAGACCACCCCAACTGTGGGAGTGTTACCAGGCTTCTGAGCACTGTAGGTAGCATGTGACACACATGACAACAAACAGACATGTACCTACCCCCTCCTTACTGCTGTCCCTCCTGCAACTGCCTATGGAGGTCAGGAAAAACCACTTCCAGGACCCGGAGCATGTGGGGGGTGAGGTGACGGGTGCCGCCATGCCGGCGTGGAGCTTCAAGCTTCAGCTGGACCCGGGCGATACGGCGGGTCCGTCACTGCATGTCCTGCCACCTCTTCCTGATGTTACGGATCCTTCGGCGAGGGCCCCCTACAAACCTGACAGCCCTGGCTATGCCCAGCCAGATCTCCTCCTTCTCATAGGCAGATACCTGTCAGGAAGATAAGTGAAACAACATCAGTACACCTGGTCCATGTCCCAAAGACACACACTTGCACCACATTGATGATGACAACAGGGCATAGGATGCTGACCGGACTTGCATCATTGTCCATGTGAATGTGGCCTGTGAGCAAACAAACACCAATGCACTACATGCCTTTGAAAGGCAACAGATGCCATAAGGGGTGCAAACCACTCACTGAGCATGGCACACACTGAACAATATATGCTACTTCAGGGTGGTGGACAGCACGTGACATGCTGTCACATATCCCATTACACCTAAGAACCCTCAGCAGACCACACATGCACACCCTGGCACAGATCATTTGCTTGTCATTGTCAACAGTGTATACAACATCACTTTGCACATGTCACACTTTAGAAAGATGTGACACAGGCGTCATGCTAACTGTCCAAGTCATGCACACGGCAGTGCATACTTGTCACATCAGATTGGTACAGCTGTGGCATACGCCATGCATCAGTGTTGCAAAACATCACATATACAATTAGCCAGGTGACAAAGAACATTCACACTTTTCAATGTCCATGACTTCAAAGCATGCATTTGTCCAACATCAACACAGGTCATGAAAAACAATCATCAACAGTGAGTACATTCATCTGTCACTCTGTGGGGAACACTGTTACACCTCAGTAAATCATGCCAAAAAAACATGCAAGTTGTGGCACAGCAGAAAGTGTGATTCACATTGCATTGAATGTCACAGTTAGCACAATGCAGGTAAGCAGTAAACACTATTTAACCACATCATTCACTGCATGGGAGATACCACAATGAACAGACCCGGCATTCACTCCAAACAACATTGCATCTCTGTTCCATAAATACACAATGGCTGTAGTGTCACTCACACATTCATCACTCACCTGATCCCCTGGTTTCCCATACAGCTTGCTGTAGTTTGGCAGGGGGGCATCCAGCAGGGCCTGGTTCTCCTCCTCACTGAATGCAGGTGCCCTCTCCATGGTCAGCAAAATCAGGGTCCAGGGAATGCAGAGACAGCAGCAGTGTTGTCCACTCCAATGTTGTGCAGGCAAGTGCCCTCTCACAGCCACATGCAGCCTTAAATCAGTGCTGCTGAGGGGCTGTCAGTCCAAGGAGTACTGTGTGATAGGCCAGATTAGTTTGCATTCTATGTTTCATCCAATCCCATTACACATAAGGCCATGACACACATTTGCATGGTTTAAAAATTGAGCTTGAGCACCACAACACATTTTGCAACATTGTATAGTTTTGGCCAACTGAATTTTTCAGAACACCTGTAGAACACACTCCAATCTCTGTTTCCTTGAACACTAGCCTGCATTCTGGGCATTCTACTCATCCCCTAGATGTTCCCTATGTATTTTCTGGGATCCCCACACAAGTACGGTGCGCTTTCCGTCGTGAATGCAACTTTTTCAATAGTGAAATGTCCCACACACACACGCAATGGCGGGGTACGGTCCGCTCGCGTATGGCTCGAATGCAATAGTGAAACGACCCGTACACTCGCACGTACTTTTGGGGTACGGTCCGCTCGCGTATGGCTCGAATGCAATAGTGAAACGACCCGTACACACGCACGTACTATTGGGGTACGGTCCGCTCGCGTATGGCTCGAATGCAATAGCGAAACGACCCGTACACACGCACGTACTATTGGGGTACGGTCCGCTCGCGTATGGCTCGAATGCAATAGTGAAACATCCCGTACACACGCACGTACTATTGGGGTACAGTCCGCTCGCGTATGGCTCGAATGCAATAGTGAAATGACCCGTACATACGCAAGTACTATTGGGGCACGGTCCGCTCGTGTATGGCTCGAATGCAATGTGAAACGACCCGTACACACGCACATACTATTGGGGTACTGGGCGTTTGACACGCTCTAGTGAATGCATGTGTACGGTGCATTTTACGAGCTCACACATGGCACCATCACAATAGTGATACCAGGAAAACACATGGTAGGGATGTAGGTGTAAGGTCATAATGAGGATGTCGATGTATATAGTGGCATGGCATCCTTACATCAGCAGGCCCTAGGTGTGGCAGACAGTGATATAGCACAGGGCATGTGATCATGTGGCACAGTTGATGTGTGATGAGCTGTTGAGACATGTAATTTGTAATGGGGCACTATGTGGTTCACATAACCTTTACACTTGTCACATAAGTAACCTCATAAACATGTTGTGATGCACATCAACACTGGGATAGCACACTATTCAGTACGGGCATCTGTCACATGATGCCAGGGACAGGGGCACTGTCTCACTTGTAAAATTGACGTCCAGCATGACCCTGTGTGACAATGTAATGTGTGTGCCATGTGAAAGATTAGGCATGCTGTTTGTATCCCGTAAACTTAATCTGCTGTAGGTGCATCTATGATGGGTCTGTGCCATGATTGCAAGGGTTTCCCATGTACGCACACCATGCCACAGGGGCATTTCAACTGCTCATGTGTGTGATGGCATCATAGAACTTTTGTCCCCAAACATACAGGTCTGCATTCTGATAATGGCTGTGGTGTAGTTTATTCAAATGCACACCTCATTCACAATATTACAGATGTGTGCAATTGATAGCAAATGTGACGTGGGTGTGTGCCTTGCAGTCAGCTGTCTGGATGTGTTGACAACCTTCTCATGCAGGTCACGTGACGTGTGTCACGGACGTGATACATTGTCCTGCTCACCCAGACCAGCCCAGCAGATCATTTGTGTGCATGTCATGTCCATTTCACAGACAACAGGTGTATAAGTTCTAATGGAGGAGTGCCAGCCAGCTGGCATATGTGTCCTTGATGTACAGTCCATGCCAGACTCAATGGTGATTTGATGTGTTGAAGCATTGTTGCTTGTGCTATGTACATTGTAATAGTTGTTGGCTGAAAGCTGTACACCTTTTTCACAAACATGTCGTGCAGGGCACCCCCTCTGCCAAGGCCGCTGCCAGACTTGGATGCCATGAGGGAACGTGATTGCATCCGCTGTTACAGATTCACTCAACAGTTGATTCAGGACTTGACGGACAGGCTGGAACCACATCTCCTACCACGACACAGGTATCCAACTGCGCTGACACCCAAGGTAAAGGTGATGGCAGCCCTACATTTCTTTGCCACAGGTGTGTTCCAATTTACCATAGCCGATGTGGGGGGATGTCACAGACCATGTTCAGCCGTGTACTACGTGATGTGTTAGCTGCTATGTTGAGTCACATTGATGAATTCATCAAATTCCCTACTCCAGAAGAGTTGACAGGTGTCAAGGGGGCTTTCTATGCCCTGGGTGGGATGCCACATGTAACTTGGTCCATTGCTCAGGAGCAGGCCTACCACAACAGGAAACATTACCACTCCATAAATGCCCTGGTGGTGTGTCTTGCTAAAATGCTGATGTCACATGTTTGTGCACGTTTTCCAGGATCATGCCACGATGCATTCATCATGAGGCGTAGCAGGGTACCACAGATGCTGCTGCAGCTGCGCAATCATCGGACATGTCTTGTTGGTGGGTAAACTCTGTTTCTCATGTATGTCTCAATTTTATGTTTATCTCTCTCAGCGCATCACATTACACACTCATTGCCATGATGTCAATTTGTAGGAGACACAGGATATCCCTACATGCCGTGGCTCATGACTCCGCTCCGCAACCCCAGAACAGCTGCAGACCAGCGGTACAACAATGCACACGGGCAGACCTGGCGAGTGATAGAGAGAACGTTTGGACTCCTGAAGAGCCGGTTCAGGTGCCTTGACAAGACTGGTGGATCCCTCTCATACGCCCCGCTCAAGGTGTGTAACATCTTCATTGTCTGCTACATGCTGCACAACAGTGCAGTTGAGAAGGCCGTGCCACTCATCCTGGATCCTGATGAGCTGGAAAATCCACCCGTTGAGAATGAAGGTCTTGGCCAGGATGCAAGCGATGAGGAGGAGGAGAATGATATCCGGGGTAAGCTCATACGCAACTTCTTCTCATGATGGTGGTGAGTCCTAGTAAAATATTGTGCAAGCTTGTACCATAGAGTGGCATGTGTAGCATACTTTGTGTCCAGCTGACTGTATGCAATGTCACTTTGTTGTTTGTTGTGCAGTGTCACACAAGTGCTTATGTTATGCCACACACATGCGTGCAATGTGTGAACATGGAATGTACAAGTGTACTACATTCTTAGTGTATTATAAATGACAATGTCTGAATGGAATTATTCTGAACATGACCCCTTGTGTTACTGTCATTCCCAGGTCACCCTGCCTGTTGTCCGTTGGTGTCATCTTAGTCCTCCTGGTATTCCTCATGAAGATAGCATCGTCAACCGAATCAGCGGTACATGCACTGACATGTTGAAATGTCAGTTTGGGTAAGGATTACAAACAGGCTGTTTTGTGTTGGTATGGTTTCAAATGTGTGGTAAATGTTCATGCGCATGTTGTCGGACCATACATACATGTAACATTACCATGTCTCAAATTTCATGTTGCCCCACTCCCATGACAGGACAGTCAACCTTCTTGACAGTCATCTGTAGTTGAGTTTTGACTCTGGTGAATGCATCAATGTGTGTAAACCTTGACCCTGACACATTGCAAATACCACGGTTTTACATTGTGTGGGACATCACAACCACGGCCTCTGTGGGGAATTGCAGCCTCACTGTATGCAGCAGAATATGTCTGGATCATCCACTCAACCTTGTGGTCCAGTACAGTTTGATTGACCAAAAACCATGTTGTGCAGGTGTAGGCCAGTGTATGTCCCACATGTTCATTCAACTGTCCTGTGAGTCTGTTTGCATGGATGCATTGCCCCTTGTGCCAGTATTTCATGTCACTTTCATGTTGTTACCTCAGTGCCGGTGGAGAACCCTGCTTCGGTAGCCTTCTCTGTGAGTTGATGTTAACTTTCCATTCCCATGATGCCAGGTATGTCATCACAACGTTGGGCTGTAGCAAATGTTAAATCTCCGTGGCACCAGTCGAGTGAGGTTATTCACAGGATTATCTTGTGCCGTGCAGCATCTCATGGTCACGGTAGGCTTATTTTTGTGGCATTGTTCCTCATTACTCGCTGTTGAGTTTGGTCCCACCTGCTTGTCATGTTTAGCATAGTGGGGCACAGTTGCAAGAGACAATGACTGGCTCCTGCGGGGCTTCCTTGTGTTGAGGTCATTCCCTTCCTCATTGGAGAAGCTGCTAACGGCTCTTGCGGGTGATGTCTACTTTCCCGTCATGGCCCAAAAAGGATTCACAGGGCTAAATACGGATTGTTGGCTTTGTGTCAGTAGCACTGCTATACATTACATTTTCTGAGATTAGGACCCTCAATCATACACTGTGAAATATTTGATGGCCGCATGGATCTAATTGCATAGTAGAAATAAGAAATGTATATACGAGGGCCTGGGGGATAGTATTTATAGACCAACTTAGCTCCACACCCCTAATTACAAACATGCACAACTAAGGGGAGAAAGTCAGTCTGTTAATATGACAAAAAAACCTTAAATGATCCAAAGAAAACTGTTCACCAGAGTCAGATAGCTTGCCCAATGCCTGGCATGAGAATAGTCTCCATCAGCCCACCCATTTGGCGGAGCTTCATCATCTGGAAACCTATGAGAGGAGGGTCAAATGTAGCCAATGTTGCTTCAAGGCTAACATGAATGAATACTTGACCTCATACTCCCAATGATCTCAGCCACAATGGTTGTTCAAGATATGAGACAACTGATGGAGTGGAGTGCAGGTGATAAATGTGTGAAAAGTAAAAATGACTAGAAGGACAAAAAATAAGTTTATTAGGTATTGTCCAAATGCCATAAATAAAAACCGCCTGATAGTATGGAACACATTTACTATCTCCTGGCAAAAAGTGAGGTCGACATGTTTCAGCCGTTTTGGCTAGCTAGCCCGGCTTTCTTCAGGACCTAATAGATGTTAAGTGCTACTGCAGGAAAAAACTATTAGTAAAATGTGTTACACATGAAGATTTTCACGTAAGAGAATGAATAGATCAGTGGTTTATTACCACCCTACCAGACATGAATCCCATGTGTATGTAGGTAAGAGCTATCTCTTCATTCCTAAAACAAAAAAAGAATTTGTCAAAAAAAAAAAAAAAGGGGGGGAGGCAAGATGGCGCCCACACGGCTGGACGTGCTGGACGTGTGAGCTGATCTCTCTGCCTGACCCACAGGTGATTTGAGAAAGATCGTGAAAGAAACGTTGGTGCAATGATATGAACTGAGTACGGGAAAGAAACGGAAAAGAAACGGAAAAGTAACGTGTGCAGCCCTTTTTTTGTGGAGAATATCTCAATCGAGATGGAGAAGAGAACGCTGACGCCGATACCTGAAGGTGGTTACAGCGCTGACCATACTCCGCCGAGCCTGGTGGGCGGCAACTCTCACAGGTGCGGCTGCTTGGCTCCGCTGCGAACACGGTGAATGCCGCCTCACTGGAGGTCGTGAGGAAAGAGGAGCTGCAAGAGTTTCTGTCGTTATGGCCCCGAAAGGCACACGGAAAAAACGAGATCCTGAGACTAATACCACTGGGACTGCATGTGGAGGTGAGAAGGACTTAAGTGGGGCTGCGGCTGCGGCAAAGAAAACTGGGGCAGGGGTAGGTTCCGAAACTCCTGGTGTAGCTAGACAAACGATCTCCACCCTGTTTTTGGCGGCAGAGGAAAAAAAAAGAAACGAAGCGACGCGCAGCCCACTGTTAGCATCACAATTAAAGAACAATACGGGAGAACTTACTACATTAATAGAGGTGATGCAGAATGATAAATCGTCAGAACAAGTATTAATTATGATGCCACAAAATGTTAATACACCACTCGATATTTCATCTGTAAATGAAAGCATTGGTGTTATTATTACAGACGGAGAGCCTAGCTCTGGATCATCAGAGGGAAATGCTACAAAACCTCTTGAAGGCTCAATTATGACAGAGAAAGGCTTGGCTGCAAGGGCGGATACAGTTGCATCTAATGAGGCAGAATCTGTGGATTTTTACTCAGTGTCAGAAAACTCAGCCTCTTCATGTGAAGATCTGGCCACACAGTACTCTAAACAAATGCGTATGGAGGAAGTTGAAAGTGAGGTTGAGGATGACGAAGTTGATGAATATACAGAAGAAAGCCCTAACACTGAGAGGGGTGAAGGGGATGCATCTATGATAGAGGGGGCTGTTGGAGGGTATCAAGAAGATTCGACAGGCAATATTACTCTAGCCACGATATATCAAACAATCTTGAGCCACATGGTTAAAACTGAGCAAGAAAGCCATAAAATTCAAAACTCTTGCCGGAAGCTCCAAAGTTCTATCCGGAGACTAGCAAAATCACAGTCAGACTTCGGGGAAAGGTTTACTGAGGTTGAAACCAGAATATCTAATATTGAGGATGAACTGCAAAAACAGAAAGTGGCCACTGAAACGTTAAGTGCTAATAAAAAGGACTTACTATGGAAAATGGCCGACTTTGAAAATCGCGCACGGCGCAATAATTTAAGACTCATGCAAATCCCTGAAGGTAAAGAAGGGCAGGATCCACGCAAGTTTATTGTGGAATTGTTTCAGAAGGCATTCCCGAATTTGAAAAAATGGGACTGGGAGCGAGAGATTGAGCGTGCCCACAGATATCCTTTCAATATCCAACTTCGACCGGAGCAGAATGTCACTAAACCTAGACCCTTTCTTGTGGCTTTCAACAGCTTCCGTGCCAGAGAAGATATATTCATGCACACTCGACCAAACAGTAAAGGCATGGGTGAAGGGTTTACTTTCTTCACAACATCAGACTATAGTAAATACACAAATGACACTCGATGGCAGCTTCGACAGTTGGTGAATCAATTTCAAACAAAGGGAGCACAAGCCTTTATTATGAACCCGGCTAAACTTAAAGTGATATATAAGGAGAACACTCGCTTTTTCACTAATGTTACAGCCGCAAAGGAATATTTGCATGGTATAAAGGACCCTTAGATTCTATTCATGAATGACTTTCTAGGTATCAGTTAACGATTTAGCTAATGGGCATGCATTTTGTATGATGTATAATATAGAATGGTCGTTATAATTTTTCTCTATTTCTTCTAAAAAGGAATGGTCATGTACTTAGGAGATGTATAGTTTATAAGCATGGGCGAATCTTGCGAATTTGCGATCCGCGAATTTGCGGATTTGCGAATTCGCGATCCGCAAAATTCGCGAATTTGTGCGAATTTTTGGTTTTTTGCGTGTTCGCGGGGTTTTTTGCGTGTTTGCGGGTTTTTTGCGTGTTCGCAGGGATTTTTGCTTCTTCGCGAGCCGCTTGCATAGCGAAGTTACCCATGCAATCATTTATTGGAGAAGGAGAGATAGATAGATAGATAGATAGATAGATAGATAGATAGATAGATAGATAGATAGATAGATAGATAGATAGAGAAAGAGAGGGAAAGAGAGAGGGAGAGAGAGAACGAGAGAAAGAAAGAGAGGCCGGATCTCTGAAGGGCCAGATTCATGAGTTGCCCCTACAGAACATACAGCTTTTTATTTTTAGCAAAATGCATATGAAAATTGTGCTGTAAAGGTCTCTTTTAGTTTAACCCCTCCTGACAACTCAAAATGGGTGTATTTGCCATCCTCTACCTTCTTCCTGTTTTTTATATCTGTAAGTGCTTCCTGATGAGGTTTAATTCCTTGGACAGGTGCCTCGTTGCCTACTTGTAACTATTCTCTGACCCTGCTTCAAGGGTCAGAGCAGGGTCAGAGAATAGTTGCAAGTAGGCAACGAGGCGCCAGGAAGCAATTAGCAGCAGGTGTGCAAGTTGAAGTTAATTTGTTTGTAACCCTTTTGTAAAAGGTTACAAAGAAATTAGGTTCAACTTTTGCACCTGCTGCTGTAACCCTTGCTTGGCTGAAAATTCGTCCCCGCTGATTCGCGGATTTTACCGGCGATTTCGCGAGATTCGCGGATCGCGAAATCGCGGAAAAACCGCAAATTCGCCTGCGAAACGGATTTTACGCCCACCCTTAATAGTTTATCTCTTGTTCTTTGAGAGTAAGATTGGGAGTAAGAATAGGAAGGTCTGGTACTTAGGAGATCTATAGTTTATCTCTTGTTCTTTGAGAGTAAGAATAGGAAGGTCTGGATATGATGATATCAACAGTTTCTTTATAAGTTAAAATATGAACAGAAAGAAGCCTGTGGGGTGACAACAGGGGGGGAGCGCTGCTCATCACCATCACCAGGACCAGGAGTCCGAAAGCCTCGGTAATGGAGCGGGGGGCGGGGGGAGGGGGGAGGGGGACCGGGGGGTCAGGGGGTTGTTGGTGGAGGGGGGCACTGGGGTTAAAGGGGAAAAAATCCATGTTGGGGTCAAATGACACTATAGAATTGACAAAAAGACAAAGATCTAGTAATAGAGTATTAGCTGAGGGTAGGATGGGATGTACCAAAGCAATAATAAATTATACAAGTGCAGAAGGTAAAGAGGGCGGGAAACTACTGTAATGGTTAGGAATATTAAAATTTGCTCTTTCAACGTTTTGGGTCTCAACAATATAAATAAAAGGAAAAGGATTGCATCTGAAATTCATTTTTTGAAGCCGGACATCTTGTGTTTACAAGAGACCCATCTCCCATGGGAGAAAAGGGGCTTAGCTGCCGAATTAGGGTATCAGTGCTGGCAGCATCCCAGCAAACAAGCTTGATAAGAGGGGTAATGATTTTGATTAGACCGCGTTCAGGTGCGCTTGCGCGCAGCCTAACGGATAAGTGGGGTAGATGGGTGATAGTGGAATTAAATATAGGAGGTACACAGATAACGATATGCTCTATTTATGGATCTAACTTGGATGAGGGGGAAGTATTTGAATATCTAAACTCTGAGTTGGCTAACTAGAGTTCTCCCCTGGTTGTGTGTGGTGACTTAAATATCAACTTGGCAGCGGGGGAGCTAGATGCTGATGTAGAGAATTATAAGGGGCGAAAACCTCGTGTGTTGAAAGCAGTATATAACTTAGTTAAGGATCATGCGCTGGTTGATATCTGGAGTAAAAACTTTCCAACATTACCAGGGTATACTTATTACTCCTCACCACATAGGAAATGTGTCCATTTGGACTACTTTTTTACTTCAACTAGCATTCAATCCAATATTAAGATTCACTTATATCCCAGGGTAACATCGGACCACTCCCCACTGATAATCGAGATTACCCATGTTGGAGAAATGAAACAAAGTAGGAGCTTCTCGTTCGGTAGAAAACTGTGTTTGGATGAACATTACAGAGAATATATGGGTAAATGGATTGCAGAATTTATACAGAACAACATGGGCTCCGCTAATATTGAGATAATATGGGATACATGGAAAGCCTGTTTTAGAGGGGAGGCGGTGAGTTATGGACTCTATCATCAAAATCAGCAACGGGGGAAAATGCGGGACTTGTATGATCAGTTGTGTAAGGCGGAAGAATGTCTGATTAAAGAAATAGAGAAGAGGGATACAAAATCCAGGAGTTTGAGGGGATAATTGCTAAATGTCGTGCTAATATCACAGGAGTTTGGTGTGAGGAGATAGCTAGGAAATACTTAACATATAGAAGGTATATCCATGAGTATGGAGAGGCTATAGGTAGGGCATTGGCCCTTAAATTAAAAATGAAGGAATCTGCTCGCCATATTGCGAAATTGCAAGATAAAAATGGGGTTATGTTTGAAGATCCTGAGAAAATATTGGAAATGTTATATCAGTTTTATACTGAATTATATACTTGTCAATCTAATCTATCTCCTGACGCTTTTTGCATGAGGTTATTTTTAGTAAATTAACAGATCTTGAGAAAGAGGTGTTAGATCAGCCTTTTTCAATGGAAGAACCGGAAAGAGCAGTAAAAATATTCCGAATGGGAAGGCAGTTGGCCCTGACTTCATTCCAGGGGAGGTGTATAAATGTTTTTTTGAACCTTTAAAAAACTTTATGTTGGAGACTTTCAGAATGGCACAATTGGGGAGAGCTCCACAGTCATGGGATGATGCCTCAATTGTAGTATTCGCTAAAAAGGGGAAACCACCGGAACAACCCGCCTCATATCGACACATATCTTTACTAAATTGCGATAGCAAGATTTATTCAAAGATGCTTGCAAACCGCATGTCTAAGGTTATAACACCCTTAGTATCATTGAGTCAGCATGGGTTTATCCCAAACAGAGGGACTATAGCACATATTAATAAAGTGATCACCTTGATAGATATAGCAGAAACCGAGAGAAGAGATCTGGCGTTGATTTTACTCGACGCTGAGAAAGCGTTCGATCGCGTAGAGTGGGCATATCTGTGGGCAGTAATGAATAGAATGGGATTTGGTAAACATTTCCTGAGAGCTATTAAAGTATTGTATCACTCACCTAACGCGAGAGTTGTAGTTATGGGCCAAAATTCAGAAAGGATATTTATTACAAGAGGTACACGCCAGGGGTGTCCCTGCTCCCCACTTCTTTTTGCGTTGTTTATTAACCCATTTTTAATAAAATTATTGGAGACACCACACATTAAACCATTCATTGTCTCAAGCTTACCTCATTCAGTATTCGCAGATGATATTGCCATCATTACCACGGATCCTGGACAGGCAATGACAGAGATTGAACGCTTGGCCATAGATTTTGGAAGCAGCTCCGGCTATAAGTTAAACGCCGCAAAAACTCAGGTGCTTTGTACAGATACTGTTCAATTTAACGACTACAGGGTTACCCCCGAAGTGACATATCTAGGAATTACAATTAAATCCCATACACAAGAGATAGTGGATGTTAATTGGGGTAAAATATTGCAACAAATCAAGCAATCCTTAGATAGATGGGGGAGACTCCAGTTGTCTAAAATAAGAAGAGGTAACATCATCAAGATGAATGTATTAGCCAAGATATTATATGTATATTGTAGTATTCCCTTAGAGATACCCATAAACCATATTTATAAGCTGCAAACCTTATGTATAAAACATTTTTGACCACCCAGAAAAACTAGACGAGCAATGAAATGGTTGACTTTGCCTATAGAGAGAGGTGGGCGTGGGATTCCGGATTTTGTGCTTTATTATTATGTTTGTTTTTTATAAAGAATGAGAATTCTGTTGACTGGAGAACAAATTGAGGACCCGGCAGAGTCCCCGTCGATATTTTATTTATTATTAGGGGAACATGCAAAGGAATGTTTGTTAAAAGAGTTGGAGGGAATCTACTTCAAACATACACGTTTTAAGGTGGTCGAGTCTGCATATAAAGTTTGGAGAAAGGTCGCGAAGATCATGAAGTTAGAGAGAATTTTGTATTATACTCCCCATTCTGTGGAAAAAATACTTCCATCAATATTTTGGGACAAAGTAGCGAAGGAATGGAGCAAGAAAGGGGTGGGTAGAATCGAAGATCTATATGATGCAGACGGAATATTTAATTCTTTTTCTAATATGGGTAGTAAATACCAACTACCTCATTCTTCGTTTTTAAAATATCTTCAAATCAGAGATTTTTGTTTAAAGAAACTAAACAGACCCAGTCCTAATAAATTAATAGAGGCAATTCAATCAAAAAAAAGGTACGATATATCGGTTGCTGATGGAATATAAGCCTGATGACTTGAACAAATATAATGTATATTGGCAGAATCAGTTGGCGGAAACCGATCTAAATATTGTAGATCTTATTTTGATGGCTAAGGATATTTGCCTGTCCGCTAATTTGAAAGCTCAGGTATATAAGACAATATTTAGATTATATTATACTCCCAAACGTATGGCAACATGGGGGCCTATGTATGATGGAAAATGCTTTAGGTGTGGAGGGGAAGATGCAGATATTGTTCATGTTTTTTATAATTGTCCAAAATTATCGTCTTTCATCTCCAGTATAGAAAGTTTTATATCTCTAGTCATTCATTATCCGATTAAAATATCCCCCGCACTTATGTTAGTAGGGGGAGGGCAATGTGTCAATGAAAATGAGAACCTGTGTAAATTTAAGAACTTCTTATTTGTGGCAATGACTATAGCTCAGCTATGTATAGCTATGTAGAGCTACGGAATGGCTACAACCTGAAGCACCGATGTTTGAATTTTGGAGAAGGAAATTGTTTAATACATATGAATTAGAATGGAATCTGTACGCTCTAAAGGGTGTCAGGAAAAGACGATTAGGTATATTGATTTGGGGGGCACTTAAAGAGTATTTAGAGGAATAATTTTATGGATTTAAGTATTTTGTATTTGGATTCAGTAACCCTGCTCTACCCGTCCATTTGAAACAATATTGTAAAATAAGATTTTGAATGTCTATATTTTGATGTTGTGAATGTATTATTTTTGTCAAATGACCCAACGATGGTAATAAATCAATTAAAAAAAAAAAGGGGGGGGTAAAACTTACAGTGGTGAACAAAGGTGCTCAGAGCATAGAGGTTAAACAGTCAGACAATCGATTATACATTTTAATCGGCTACGCCGGTTCATTAGGTAACTTTGATTAGGCAATTGTTTTTTCAGAACATATTAGTACTCACCCAACTTGCTGTGGGAGTAAGCCTCACCTCACCTGGCAACTGCTCGGTGGTTGAGTCCCCGCTCTATTTGTAGGTAAAACAAGGGAGAAAGAGGTAATTACATCATCCATCTTTTGTCCCTATGTTATACACATAGAATCAGAATCATTAAAACCTAAATCAAAAATATAAAATCATGGCATTCAACAACATGAAAGGGAGCAGGCTGGTCTCTGACGTGTTGAGTTCATTTTAGAGTAGTTCATTTTCCTGGTGTGGTGTTTCTTGAACCAGTATTTTATTACATTTAAATCAAAGATCATGTATTATGTATCAGGCCAAGCTCCCTCAATAATCTGCCCTGTCCTCATTGGCAAAACATAATGGGAGCATATGGACCAAGCTATAAGGTATCCTGTCAAAATGCATTAAAGTCAAGAGCCTGTTATGTAAAAAGAGTGTTATTCAACACATAAACAGTACTCCTATAGTGGCCCAAGTTCTTAACTAGGTTTAAAACCTTAAATGAACAGACAAAAAAGAGCCAAAAAGAGCCAAACAAACCAGGATGATCTTACCTGTTCGTCGGTACCCCCTTGCAGTCTGCAAGCAGTGTGGGAGGTACCGAGGACAGTGAAGTGTCTCTTTTTATAGCGGAACTGATTGGGCTAATGAGCCATAATTAAATCCTTTGCCAATGGATGTCCTCGTTGCTGTACTGTTTGAGAAAAGGGGAGTGTGTGCTCCGTGAAAGGTCAAATTTGTACTTTTTTGGATGAATATCCGTTCTTTCAGATTTCCATATAGAGGACAAGACTACTTCAAGTTGCAGTGTGACATCTTTATTGTTGTGTTGTGAAACATGGACAGCCGACACGTGTTTCGCCCCCTATTGGCGAGTTGCGCCGGGGCTTTCTCTAGGCTATTTACACAAATGCAGCGTATAATGCAACTGTTTCCATATTGTCAAATTTCCAAAGTTAAGAGTTTCAATACTCGCTGAGCAATATTCTTCTGTAAGTTCGTTTGGATGCGGGGAAGGTGCACACTGCGGCGGATAGAAGGCTGCGTTGACGGCGGTTGCTGTGTGCGTGATAGATGAGACGCGCCCAGGCAGCAACAAGAACCGGTAAGAGGGTGGCTGAAAGACTGCACATAGCGCGATGTGTCGCAGAGCAGCCAGAACTAAAACTAGTGGTGGGAGGTGCTGTACTGTGCCCCGAGTATTCACATAATCCGCTTCGTAAATGGCTAAATGTACTAAAATCGCGTCATGCTCAGACGCTTTTTTGAGCTAATGCGGGCATGCGCACAAATGACACGCTACTCGCTGCATGCTCTGTTGCTCGAGCAGAAGCGCGCAGCCAAGACGCTGATCACGCGCTCATGCGCGTTGTTAACAGTGACGCACTGCGTGCGCATGCGCACACGGCTCGAAATTCAAAATGGCAGCGTCAGTACAAGTCAAGGTACTGAACGCGATAAAACGAGGGTTAGTGTTGAAAAGTTACAGCTAGTTTATTGCACACGGCATCAGCCTATATGCCAGACCATTACTAATGATGATGAATTCATACGTTAATGTCACACTATATGCCATAATGCATAGTTTTAAAGTGATAACAGCAGTGCAGACCCTAATACTGTGATTAAATCGCAATATATGATCTGGGTTTTATAGGCATTGGAGAGTACTCATTTCATAGGTTTCCAGATGACGAAGCTCCGCCAAATGGATGGGCTGATGGAGACTATTCTCATGCCAGGCATTGGGCAAGCTATTTGACTGGTGAACAGTTTTCTTTGGAGCGTTTAAGTTTTTTTTGTCATATTAACAGACTGACTTTCTCCCCTTAGTTGTGCATGTTTGTAATTAGGGGTGTGGAGCTAAGTTGGTCTATAAATACTATCCCCTAGACCCCCGTATATACATTTCTTATTTCTGTTCTTACAGCAGCCACGGCTGCAGGTCATATCATAGGCTTAAAGTATAATTAGAAGCCTACATTGTACGCTCACCTTTATCATTAATTGTGATCAAGTCGTTCCACCATGGCTGACTTTGCAGGTTTGGCATTTGACGATGAAGTTCTTAATACCATTTTGTCTAATAATCCAAGCATTTTAGACTCTCTACCTGAGGTAACAAGTGGACCAAAGATGATTGGCTGACTCTACTCAATCTAAAAAAGACTCATTCCCGTACATCGGTCCATGGAGTCAATATGGCTGAGTATCTACGGGGCAAATGCGCCCCGACTGGCCTCATTGTAACTAATACACCACGACTTTTCCTTACTGATAAGACCTTTTTGAGAGACTGGTCACAAATCACATGGCAATGTACTCGCGATTGGTTAATCCTAATAATAAGCATCGCCAAGCGCCAGGCAGATGCCATCCTCATAGAGATTTAGGTCCCTAAGGGACAAAATAAAACTATCACGGGCACTGTATATAAAAAACAACTAGATGAAACCAATAAAACCAAAAGAGAGTACAGAGAGAACATCTTACTAAATAAGATTGACAAATTGAAAAAAGACTTGGCTAAGTTTTCCCTTGCCAAAATTTACCCCTACACGAGTGACACCTATGTGGCCCCAGAATATAACAGCAGAGGAAGGCGCTATGGGTCCAATTATTCAACATCAGGATCAGTTCCAGGGTCTAGCGACTCAGATTCGTCTAACACTGGGATATCCTAGATGAGGGGCAGGGGAATGTCACGCAGACCTAATAGGAGACGTGGTATGCAGGGTTTCTATCAGAACCAGGGCCAATGGTGGCCACCTGGCCCATGGAGTTATCAACCACCTCCATTTGCACCACACATGCAACCATATCCTCCCCAACAATTTTTTCAAGACCAGTCTTTTTTAGGACAGGGCAGAGGCCGCAGCCGGGGCAAAAGAAGAGGAACACCAACAGTACATTGGGAAGCAGATCCATCCTTCCCCAACACGCGGAGCAGGAGAGGCCAACAGCAGGTACCCAATCCGGTTGCGGAGTAACAGACTTAGTAGTGAATCTCAGCTCCCGTACGTTGACAGTAAATGAACACAGAGTTCTCAATAAAGGGCTAGGATATGTTCCAACATACACAGGAGATCCTTTTAAACTCAGGTGTGAGCTTGAGAATTTTTCCAGGAAAATCCGGCTACAATTTTTCTTTAAGAACAAAGGAAATGATGCTAACACACAAGAGATAGGGGAAAACAACACTGGACTACGTCCTAAGTCAAGTTTTACCCCACTAGCACATCAAGTTCCATCTCAAGTGACTACCTTTGAGAAGGCAGTGACTCATGATGTGATGACACTATGCAACTCAAGAAAAAATTACTTTCACAATTTTTACACCAAAGATAGACTGGCACTCCAGGATCTGATGAAAGATGATTCAATCATCATCAAGACAGCAGATAAGGGAGGCGCCACAGTTCTGCTGGATGTGGAGACATATTACGCTGAATGTCGCAGGCAGTTGGATGATACGAAATCCTACCAATTACTTGACTCAGATCCTACTCCCAGGTTAGTCCTAGAGATTAAACAACTGGTTGAGGAGGCAAACGCTGAATGCTGGATTACACCACATGAGGCCAGGTATTTGATCACGAACCATCCTGTGATGCCGTATTTTTACTGCCTCCCCAAAATACACAAAGTACAACGACCGCCACCAGGACGTCCCATCATTTCTGGGATCGGCTCATTGTTAGAGCCACTATCAAGTTTTGTTGACTTTTTTCTACGACCATTGGTAGCAGAGATGCCCACTTATCTCAAAGATACTGCAGACCTGCTTCGCATTCTGCCAGACATCGAGTTTGATGCCTCCACTGACTTAGTAGCAAACTTCGATGTGGAGTCCTTATACTCATGCATCCCCCAACAAGAGACTCTCGACTCCATCAGAAGCTTACTTGAAGCTCGGGATCTGGAAAGCATCACTCCCGTTAGCTTTATCATGGAGTGTGCCAGGATAGCCATGATGGAGAACTATTTTCGGTTTGAGGGCCAGATTTTTCTCCAAGTCGGGAGAAACATCTATGGGCAGCGCTTTTGCGCCCAGCCTCGCCAACCTGTTCGTCAATCTAGTTGAACAGAACTATGTCCTCAACCACAGCAACCCGTATTTCCATCAGGTGGTGCTGTGGAAGAGGTACATAGATGACGTGCTGGTGGTATGGCGAGACACAGCCCTTGAGATCAAAGCCTTTCATGTTTGGCTAAACCAACAGAACTCTTTCCTGAGATTTACCATCGAGTACAGTGAATCTCGATTATCATTTCTTGACATCTCCATTTTTGTAGAAAATGGACAGCTACAATGTGAATTGTTCAAGAAACCCATGTCTAGGAATTCCCTGCTAAAATTTGATAGGCATCACCCTAAAGCGCTGCGCGAAAATCTCCCTGTAGGCCAGTTCCTCAGGGTGCGCAGAAATTGCTCAACATCAGCACTTTTCGACAAACATGCTAAAGAACTCTCATTACAACTCTCACTACAACTCCAGGCGCGCAAATACCCCAAGCGCCTTGTGCGTCAAGCCTGGAAGAGGGCCTCTAACACCAGTCGTGATGCTCTACTTGATCATAGCATTATCAAACCTGCAACCAACAGATTGACATTTGTGAATACATTCTGTACACTTTCAAATAATGTCCAGTAGACAGTACGCAGACACTGGCGCATCTTGAATGTTGCTACAGAAAATATCCCGCCACCACTTTTTGCATTTAAGTGGGGCCCAAGTCTGCGCGACAGCCTGATACACACCCGGCCAAGGCTGCAGTTGAAGAAAGATACAAACACTCTCTGAGACCTTCCTCCTGTATGTGGCCACCATCCATGTGGCTCATGCAGTGTGTGCCCACAGACTATGAAGACGGAATCCATGGATATTGGGACTGGCCGTCCATGGATTCCGAAAACTCACATCAATTTTAATTCAGATTGTGTGATCTACATGTGATCTACATGATCACATGTCCTTGCTCACTGAGGTATATCGGCCACACCACCCGCAAAATCAAATTGCGCATCAGCGAGCATAAAAGCACAATACGCTGTAATAAACCATCTTCTATCTTTCAAACATCAAGCAGAGGACATGAGATGGTTGATCTTAGAACACCCAATGATTCCCCAACATGTGACTGATGTTTCTAGATTTTTGTTCATTAAGGAACAAAAGTGGATCATTAACGTATGAATTCATCATCATTAGTAATGGTCTGGCATATAGGCTGATGCCGTGTGCAATAAACTAGCTGTAACTTTTCAACAATAACCCTCGTTTTATCGCGTTCAGTACCTTGACTTGTACTGACGCTGCCACTTTAAATTTCGAGCCTTGCGCGCATGCGCACGCAGTGGGTCACTGGTAACAACGCGCATGAGCGTGTGATCAGTGTCCTGCTCGAGCAACAGAGCATGCAGCGAGTAGCGTGTCATTTGTGAGCATGCCCGCATTAGCTCGAAAAAGCGTCTGAGCTTGACGCGAGTTTAGTACATTTAGCCATTCAGGAAGCGGATTATGTGAATACTCGGGGCACAGTACAGCAACGCGGACATCAATTGGCCAAGGAATTAATTAAGGCTCATTAGGCCCATCAGTTCCGCTATAAAAAGAGACACTTCACTGTCCTCGGTACCTCCCACACTGCTTGCAGACTGCAAGGGTGTACCGACGGACAGGTAAGATCATCCTGGTTTGTTTGGCTCTTTTTGACTCTTTTTTGTGTGTTCATTTATAGTTTTAAATCTAGTTAAGAACTTGGGCCACTATAGGAGTACTGTTTATGTGTTGAATAACACTCTTTTTACATAACAGGCTCTTGACTTTAATGCATTTTGACAGGATACCTTATAGCTTGGTCCATATGCTCCTATTATGTTTTGCCAATGAGGACAGGGCAGATTATTGAGGGAGCTTGGCCTGAAACATAATACATGATCTTCGATTTAAATTTAATAAAATACTGGTTCAAGAAACACCACACCAGGAAAATGAACTACTCTAAAATGAACTCAACACGTCAGAGACCAGCCTGCTCCCTTTCATGGTGTTGAATGCCATGATTTTATATTTTTGATTTAGGTTTTAATAATTTTGATTCTATGAGTATAACATAGGGACAAAAGATGGATGATGTAATTACCTCTTGCTCCCTTGTTTTACCTACAAATAGAGCGGGCCATAACCACTGAGCAGTTGCCGGGTGAGGTGAGGCTTACTCCCGCAGCAAGTTGGGTGAGTACTAATTTGTTCTGAAAAAACAATTGCCTAATCAAAGTTACGTAATGAACCGGCGTAGTCGATTAAAATGTAAAATCGATTGTCTGACTTTTTAACCTCTATGCTCTCAGCACCTTTGTTCACCACTGTAAGTTTGACCCCCCTTTTTTTTTTGACAAATTCTTTTTTTGTTTTAGGAATGAAGAGATAGCTCTTACCTACATACACATGGGATTCATGTCTGGTAGGGTGGTAATAAACCACTGATCTATTCATTCTCTTACGTGAAAATCTTCATGTGTAACACATTTTACTAATAGTTTTTTCCTGCAGTAGCACTTACCATCTATTAGGTCCTGAAGAAAGCCGGGCTAGCTAGCCAAAACGGCTGAAACATGTCGACCTCACTTTTTGCCAGGAGATAGTAAATTTGTTCCATACTATCAGGCGGTTTTTATTTATGGAATTTGGACAATACCTAATAAACCTTATTTTTTGTCCTTCTAGTCATTTTTACTTTTCACACGTTTATCACTTGCACTGCACTCCATCATTTGTCTCATATCTTGAACAACCATTGTGGCTGAGATTATTGGGAGTATGAGGTCAAGTATTCATTAATGTTAGCCTTGGAGCAACATTGGCTACATTTGACCCTCCTCTCATAGGTTTCCAGATGACGAAGCTCTGCCAAATGGGTGGGCTGATGGAGACTATTCTCATGCCAGGCATTGGGCAAGCTATTTGACTCTGGTGAACAGTTTTCTTTGGAGCATTTAAGGTTTTTTTGTCATATTAACAGACTGACTTTCTCCCCTTAGTTGTGCATGTCTCTAATTGCATAGTAGCAGCCTTGTGAGCATTACACATGCTTTGTTTAGGTGAGAAACTGTACTACCTTTTATGTGCCGTTGTTCAAGCATCTGATCTAGTCTCATTGCTAAATCTGTGATCACACATAGGGTACAGTGGCAGTGGTTACACTTCACAGGGGTGACTGGTACAGTGTAGGTCCGAAGGTATTCTGTGATTCTGTGACAAAAGTATTGAATCCTTATGCTTGTTTTCCTTTGTTTCAGATCTCCCTCCATGCAGTTCTCATCATCTCCTTCCCTCGCCTGATCTCCCTTTTGTGTCTGTCATTTGTACTCAGACCAAGGGGCTATTTGGAGATGAGACCCTTTCAGCATCGCACTACTCTGATGATCAAAGGTACGGAAGTCCCTGGCAGTCGTGTGGAGAATCTTTCAGCAGAATTACAGGTAACATCATTGCATGACTGTTATTGTCTTCAGTGCAATGCCACTGGGCATTTACATTGGCTAATGCAGCATGGCATCACAAACAACTTTATCCTATTGTGTAGGAAGTGTGTTTACTACAGTACATTGTGCCTTATTGCTGTCAACGCACATCTCTTGCCAGTCTGCATGCGTTCAATATGGCATTGTTTACGATGATTGTTCATATGTGTTTACGTGTACAGTGACAACATGCATGCTGTAGGTAATGGCAAATGTACCATATTGTGCCTGACGTACATCGTTGTGTATGTGTTGTTTAGCTTGCTATACATGACGTGCAGGCTACACCTGCTGACGCTGTGTGTCCTGTGCCCCGCTTAGCCTTAGGCTGCCTAATCCTGTGCCCATGATCTTTGGTGACTATTCACACATTTTGCTTGCGGTGACCTATGGGTAACCAGACACTCCAGCCTTCACATACACATGTCACTATGTGCCCTGCTAGAATCCTTGGTTTTGTGTGCATGTTGTCTCACCCCTTCTGCCGTCATGTGTTCACTCATTCCTGCTGCTGCATCCCCAGCCACAATGCAGCTCCGAGTGGCCAGATCCTGCACCACACACCTACAAGATACTCCTCCATCCATCTATTCTTAAAGCAACCTCCATGACAAAGGCAGGTCCGTCAGCACCGGCAACAAGCACACTGCAAGACACTCAGCTCATTTCCTGACTCATGTGACACAACAGACTCTTGCTCCAGCCACCCTCCACACAGTGAACACCAGACAATCATCCACTTGGTATCACGCTACAACAAATACACCCATGACAGCTTCTCAGCCTGTGTGTGCAACTCATACTGGCAACCCGATGCAGCCCCACATAACAGTGCATCTACGTACAACCAGGTCATGTGCCTCGTACAGCACACACAAAACTTCCAGCAGCACCACATTGTACTGTGTTACCTCGTCAACACAACAGCACCACACATCGCCTTCATTACTGTAACGTGGTAGTACGCAATATCAGCACACCACTTCTACATAGCCTTCACAGACGGATAGTCCAAAACCCACAGGGACCACACACCAAAACCAGGATTATGATTGGTCCAACTTAACGAGGTACACCCTCAGAGTCACATACAACACCAAGGACACACTCCGCATTGTCAAACATCTGCACATCCGGTATCACATCAACAGCCTGACCACCCACATTGTAACTATCATTTACAGCTCTCCAATCCTACACACACAATTTGGCTAAGCCATCTATCAAACAATCAATCTATTCAGTTCAGTTCAAATACTTTATTCGGTTTTTATTGATACAAAACCATAAAAGTTCATAAAAACATACAAGTTACAGTGCGAATTATAAAAAACACTTTAAGAAAAAAAAACAGATACATTTAGGTGCGGTCCCAATCATAAGGATTCATTTCCACTCCAGGGTTGAGACAATATCAGAGTTCATAGGAGTTCAAGAAAAAGGAAATCATAATGCATTTTGTGAGTCCTGCCAAATGGGGTATGGTTTGTGAAGAGTAGGAGAACAGAAATTTTTGGGATAAAAATCATGTAAGTCCCATATGGATATTGGGCCATCTCTTACTTGAGGTGGCCAAGTTTTTAGGTAAGGGACAATATTACTGTCTCTAAATCTCACAAGTACCAGGTCGCCGGCAATATCTTTGGGAAGGGAGCCCAACCAGCCCGCCCTTCTGACACTCCTTATTGCTCCGTATAAATTACGAGGCAGTGGCCTATTTTTTGACAGCCAGAATTTGGTTTTATTAAGTAGATCGTGTTGCCTCTCAGTTTTTCCCGGGGGAAGAGCAGGTACACCTGCAAGAATGCACACGTATGGGGCCGCTTCCGGTGGTAAATGGATAGAATTAACTTTGTTGTAACCTACACTGGGTGTGGTTAGCTGGGAAGTGAGGACTTTAGCGGGGGGTTTAGCTATTTTTTGCCCTGGTGCACTGAGGCCAGCAAGTTGTATTTGAGGCCTTTTATCCTGCACAAGTGGTTTAGAGCCTTGGTGGGTAAGAGGTGACTTGGGGCGATTGGATATGTCACTGCGTTTGTCGATTAGCGGGTTTAACTTAATGACTTTCTCTAATCCAGAGAGCCTATCCCCTATCATGTTAATTTTTTCTATCAGCGGAGCTATCATGGAGCTAAGCAGTTGTTCAATAAGGGGTAATATTTTCAAGTGGGGAGGAGGTGTTATGGCCTCTGAGTAAATCGTTGAGGAATTAGCAGTGGATGGGCTTGAGCACAGTTTTTGGGATTTGGGGTCGCTTCGTCCTTGGTTGGCACCATTATATTTCCTTTTGGTAGATGCGACCTGTGGGGGTTCAATTATTTGATTTTTTGGGCTGCAGGTATTGTTAAATAAGATGGGGGGGTCTAAGAGTGTAGCCTTGGCTGGAAGCATACTAGCGCTTGTTGGCGGAGGGGGAGTTTCCAGTGTGACATAGTTGGTATTGCAAAGCAGGTTTAAATCATCTAACAGGGAAAACGTTTGCCCAGTACCTGCTACGCTAGTTAGATGTTCCCCCTTAGAGGTCATGGTGTTGGGGGGATATGGAGCAGCGATATACTAGAAAGTCCACTAATATGAAGGCTAATCGCTAGGAGGGGGTCTGGGCCTTCGTACTAATATACCTTCCGTGTGGCAGCCAAAGGGGTGGCCCGTCCCGTCCTTATTCGGCCTATGAGGGCCGTAGAGGGTCCGCCCTTTGCCCGGGCTTCGCCCCGGGCTATGTCCCGCGCGCGTCCCGCGACGCGGGATATGGATCGCAATTAAATCACTGCAGGCGGGTGGGCGCATTGCGCCGAGGGAAGAGGCAGCAGCTGTGAAGCAAAGAGCCTGCTGGACCTTGTAGTCCCTCGGCGCCTGGTGCAATTCAAGTCCTTTTCCCCACAACAGAGCCCACACAGAGTGACAAGCGCTATCAAAGCGCAGGCGGAGCACAGGAATCCCACGTCGTTCCTCCCGGGGCAGCAGCAGACCGTGAGCGGCTCCCGCGGAGCGGGGGCCGCAATGAGTTTTTCTAATGTCCAGGCGGGGGGCGGGAGCGCCGAGGGAAGAGGCAGCAGCTGTGAAGCAAAGAGCCTGCTGGACCTCGCAGTCCCTCAGCACCTGGTGCAATTCAAGTCCTTTTCCCCACAACAGAGCCCACACAGAGTGACAAGTGCTATCAAAGCGCAGGCGGAGCACAGGAATCCCACGTCGTTCTTCCCGGGGCAGCAGCAGACCGTGAGCGGCACCCGTGGAGCGGGGGCCGCGATGAGTTTTTCTAATGTCCAGGCGGGGGCGGGAGCGCCGAGGGAAGAGGCAGCAGCTGTGAAGCAAAGAGCCTGCTGGACCTCGCAGTCCCTCGGCGCCTGGTGCAATTCAAGTCCTTTTCCCCACAACAGAGCCCACACAGATTGACAAGCGCTATCAAAGCGCAGGCGGAGCACAGGAATCCCACGTCGTTCTTCCCGGGGCAGCAGCAGACCGTGAGCGGCACCCCAATCAATCTATTCATTTTTTGAGCGCCCTACCTACTCATGAGGTTCTCAATCCGCTGGGGGGGGGGCTGCTACAGATTGAAAATCCAGGTCTTGAGAAGTCTTCTGAAGGCCAGCAGGTCCTGGCTCTGTTGTAGCCTTGTAGGGAGGGTGTTCCAGGTCTTTGAGGCAAGGTAGTAGAAGGATCTGTCACTGACGGTGGTTTTCCGGATGTGAGGGATTGTGGCAAGTGCGAAGTTTGTAGAGCGGAGGCTGCGGGTAGGTGTGTAGAAGCTGAGTCGGTTGTTATGGTATGCTGGTCCAGCGTGGTAAGGAGCTTTGTGTGCGTGGATGATAAGTTTGGAGGTGATCCTGTTGTTGACAGGGAGCCAGTGCAGAACTCTCAGGTGTGGTGTGATGTGGCCATGTTGGGGATATCGACGATCATACGTGGCGAGGCGTTCTGGATGCGTTGCAGCCGTCTCATGAGTTTGGTTGTTGTAGCTGCATAGGGGGCGTTCCCGTAATCCAGTGAGCTCATGGAGAGGGCCCAGATGACTGTTTCTCACATGTTTGAGGTGATCCATTTGAAGATCCTGCGGGGCATTCAGAGGGTGTTGAACCAGGAAGCTGAGATGGCGTTGCCCTGCTTGGTCATGGAGAGGGAGGATTTGAGGATGACCCACAGGTTGCGTGCGTGGTTGGTGGGTTCTGGGGCTGTTCCTAGCGATGTTGGCCAACAGGAGTCATCACAGGCTGAGGTGGTGGGGCTGGGGAGGAGGTCCTCCGTTTAGTCAGAATTGTGCTTCAACCTGCTGTCCTTCATCCATTTGGCAACAACCTTCATTCCTCTGTGGAGGTTTCCTTTGGCAGTGTGGTTCTTTGGTGAGGGATATGATCAGCTGTGTGTAATTGGCGTAGGAGATGATGTCGAGGCTATGTTGTAGTGCAACATGGGTGAGTGGTGCCATATGGATATTGATCAAGGTCGGGCTGAGGGATGATCCCTGTGGGACGCTGCGGATGGTCTCAGTGGTCTTGGAATGGAAGTGTGGGAGGCAGATGCTCTGGGCTCTGCCGAAGAGGAAGGATGTGGCCTAGGCCAGGGCAATCTCTTGGATTCCGGCGTCATGGATGCATGCTGTTAGGGTGTCTTAACAAAAGGGGGTGGTAAAAAAGGGGGTGGTGGTGATGGACGGAGTATCTGAATCAATCACTCACACCCAGTCAAAAGATCTGGGTTTAATCCTTCACCGTTCTTTAGCCCACTCTGCCACCCCAGTTCAGACATGGCTATATGCAAATCAGTCTGACCCTGTGCCTCATGGGAACAGTCCAGCCCGAACTGCCAAGCCATGTCTTCCCTGGACCGGAAACAAGCTTCCGAGGACCAGTTTCTGGCATTCCAGCCGTCTTCAGCCCGGCTTGCTTGAATCCAGTGGCAAAGTGAGCAAGGGACTCGCGTCTGAGCATACCCTGCCATACTTATGGCGGCCAAAAGCGGTACAAAAGGGGGTTGTGATGGACGGAGTATCTGAATCAATCAAACACTCACACCCAGTCAAAAGATCTGGGTTTAATCACCACCCCCTTTTGTACCGTTAGGGTGTCTTGGCAGATCATGTGGAAGGCTGGTGATAGGTCCAGAAGGATAAAGGCGGCTGTTTCTCCTTTGTCCATGAGGATGCTGATGTCGTTGTTGGCGGTGATGAGGGCGGTGTCCGTGCTGTGGCCGCTGCGGAATCCAGGCTGGGATGGTCCCATGATGTTGTTGTCTTCGAGGTAGCGGGTCAGCAGTCTGTTGACGATCTTCTATGTGACCTTTTCTGTGAAGGGGAGATGGCCCTGAAGTTCTTGAGGTATTTGTGGTCTGCATTTTGTATATTCACTAAGACGTTGATCTCAGCATTCTCCCAGCTCCCACTGAAGGTAGTTGTCTTGATGAAGATGTTGATTGTTTTTGGGAGAAGGGGTGCGCTGGATTAGCTGGATTTGTTGAAAATGTTGAGAAGCCATGTGTCAGATGGGAATCCGGAGTGGATGGAGTCCATGGTCCTGATGGTGTCTTCGTCGCTGACGTTGTACCAGGTGGTCAGGTTATTTTTGTGGGTGTTGGTCTAAGGGGGGGTGGACTTGTTTGTGTGGGGGGGTAGCGGAGTGGAAGCTGTTGTGGATGTCGATGATCTTACGGTGTAAGAAGGTGAACAGTGAGTCACACTGGTCTTGTGATGGTGCTATGTCATTGGTGTTGTAGGTGGGAGTTGTGAGTTCAATCGCGATGTTGATGTGCTGTTTGCTGTTGTGTGCGTTGCTGTCTAGGCTGTCCTGTTGGCGGTCCTGATGAGTTGGTGGTGTCTGCGTGTGGCGCTCTTGTGTGCGGTGTAGCTGTTTGGTGCTTGGTTGCGGAGCCAGCTCCTCTACAGCTTCCGACAGGTGCACTTGGAGGTCCTGAGGTCATGCGGCTATATTGTTGTTGTGATAGGTAGTGGAGGTCTTGAGTGTGGCGAGGGTGTCGGCGCAGTCGTTGATCTACTGTTTGAGGTTGATGGCAGCGGAGTCGGGGTAGGTGTGGTCGGCGGGTGGTCCCAGGGGGAGGGTGGCAGTCAGTTAGTCCACGGTGGCCTTGCACCAGCAGCGGCGTGGCATGTGCTGTGTGCAGGGTGGTGTGGTTGGTTTACTGAAGATGAAGTGGAGGCATCTGTGGTCTGTCCAGTGGTGTTCGGTGGTGTGGTTGAAGGTGACGTGTGGAGTTGCGGAGAAGATGGGGTCCTGTGTGTGTCCAGCGGTGTGGGTGGGTGTTGTCATGAGTAGTTTTAATCCGAGGTTGACGAGGTTGTCGATCATGGCAGTGGAGTTTGCGTCGTTGTTGTTCTCATGCTGGAAGTTCATGTCCCCAAGGAGTATGTAATCCGTGTAGCCGAGGGTGTGCGTGCTGATGAGGTCAGGGATAGAGTTGATGGATTGTGGTCGGGGTCCAGGTGGTCTGTCGATGAGTGTTCCTCTGAGGGTGTTGTTAGCGTCAGTGTGGATCTGTAAGTGCATGTGCTAGGCAGTGGGGAGGGTGTTGTTGGTGTTGGTAGTGACTCTGGGAGTGTTCATGTGGATGATGGCGAGTCCTCATCCCACTCTGTTGGTGCGTTGTCTGTGGGAGATCTAATAGCCTTCTCGGATGGCTATGGCGATGTCTGTTGATGAGGTGGTGTTCAGTCTGGTCGCCGTCAACGACACCAGCCAGCCCAACTACAGCAACAACCTCTACACAGGTACAAGTACCAGACTCCAGGAGTACTTGTGCAACTCCAGGGTGCATGCACACACCTCATCTTCCACATCCCCTGCTACTGCCACATGACCGTCCACCGGAGATACCTACAATAGTCCCACAGTCAACTGCAGGTTCACCTTCATACTCCTCAGCCACACTCAGTAGGCACTCCACAGGCCCATGCCAATAAACTAATATGGATGTCTACCATCCAACACCCCGTTGCCCACAGTCCGTCCTGCCACCCTTGGCCTGGGCACCATTCATGACATCCACAGTACAACTGCATGTGGCTGATAGTTCTCATACCTCTGAACACAGATCCTGGTACTCCCCCCGTGAACACCTACATATTACCCATGATCTGTACACCTCCACGTCACTCTTCTGTACCTGTCTGTAATTGCAGTATTGCAAGCCAACCCCCTTCTGCATTTTGTAACCATCACAGGTGTGTATTGCCATCCATGTATGTAGTTGTTGGAATATTGTGAGCTATGTGTGTCCTCAACCGGTCTCAGATCCCAGTGTGTCGATGGCTGCAGTTTGTTCAACACTCTGGCGTTTTTTACATGTCCCCACACATATGTTTTTGCATCTGGGTACAAAACGTCTCCACCACTGCGTATTATGTTATTTATATTTATTTTCTGATCTTGTGCGTGAAAATTGAGTAGGTGCTGTACAAAAAGGGGGGGAATCCAAAGTTCACAGCTGGAGATGTGATGCCTTACAGTTTGAGTCAACATAGTCCAGGCCACAGTGCTTGGCATCATTGGGCACACTGCGACGAGCAAGTCCATGTTGGAGAGTCAATAAGGTGATTGCACACAAAGGCAAGATGCCAGACCAGGTGACCTGGGAGTTGTGCATAGCCCACTGCCTTTCAACGTCAGCCGTGGACGACCCACCTTCCTTGGGGGACCCTCACGTGCAGGCCTTGACGATGCCTGGGATGCTCCGTCAGACAATTCCTCCTCCTCCTCCCTACTTGTGTCTGGTGTTGGTCTTTGCCTTGATGTTTCAGGCCTGGTGACACAGGGAGGGTGCTGCATGTTGACAGCAATCTGACGGAGTGATTGGCTTATTTCCCTATGAACCGTCAAGAGCTCATACAGTCTTGCCTCCATCCGTCCCTGGTGTCGTTGACTGGCATGTTGCTCGACCTGATTATTTTGAATTTCGTTGAGGGTCTCCACTACCTGGCTGAACTCCCTGGTGTCCCGCCGGTATGCCTCCATGATGTTTCGGAGTTCAGACATACCGGGCTCTGCCGTTTGCTGGTCAGGTTCTCGCCTCCGCCTTGCGCCACTCCCACCATCCCTGCCAAAACGAGCCTGGCCTGCGCTTGAGGGCACATCAGATCAACGGGACCCATGAGTGATGGCAGTGGTGGTGTTGTCTGCCACCTCCTGGTTGCCCGGTGAACCTTGTCCCTCATTATCAGACTGGCTCTGTTGTGGATTATGGTCAGGGCTCCGAGCTGTCTGCTGGGATGTGGTGAGAATGGGTGTGGTGGTTGGCACAGATGTGTCTGATCCAGCTGCTGCATAGGTTTGGGATCCAGAGGGGCCAGGTTGGTTGGGGTCAACCACGGTGTGTTGAGAGGTGTAGCTGTCGGTGGGGTCAGGGTCCTGCTGAGCCTGGGACTGGGATCCATCTCCCCCCTGTTTGGGGGTAGTTTCCACACGTTGCCCTGTGGGTGTGAGAGACAGACACTGTTAATGCACTATCATGCAACATCCAATTTTGTTATTCATTTTCGTTAGCACTGTTCCACCGGCTTTGGATTGTTGTCATGGTTCACTTGTGTATGGGTATGTTGTGGAATCAGATTGACATGTGCTCAGGGGTCATTGACATGTTCGGTACTGTTTACGATGACTGCCACAGCCATTGCTGTGGCTTGTGTCGCCAGCATGACACAGATCCAGCTGTGCTCTGTGTGCCCCAATCTTAACAATGCTGTGTCAATCCTTATGCCTGGTTCAAGCATGCACAGGTTTTAAATGCAGCATGTTTATGATAGAGACAGAGGGGAAGTTTTTCGGATTTCAGTCAGCAACTTTTGTGAGCTGTTGCAGTGGCGGGACGGCCACCCACTGCCGACCCCCCTGGAACAGTATACCTACTTGTGGCACAGGGTTTTAGAACGTGGCACTTCTCCAAGATGCATCACCTTGTCAATGCACAGGTCCATGGTGCTACTTAAGTGCATCCACAGCGTCCAAAAGCTGTAGCTGCAGCATTGTGTGAGAGGCACAATGGACTTGTGATTCAGCACTGTGCATTTTTGCTTGGATGCGTCATCAGATCAGTATTTGTTTTGTTGTGTTACATGACGATTGTGACAGTGGTGCACTCCATTGCCTGTCCCCAGAGGCTCTGTTTCTGTAAGGGGTGTGTGTGACAGGCCATGCTAGTAGTTTGAGTGTGATTTGCAAGTGGACGTCCCTCGTGGTGTGTCTGTCCCCCCATGAAGCATGCTGCCATGACGGTAGTTGTGAGTTCCTGTGTAGGATATCTGACCTTGTCCTGGTGTTAGTGTTTGCACTGGTCACAGGAGGGCCTTGTGCTGCCTACACCAGGGCCCAGTGTCAGCTATCTTGTCAGTACTTTCACCCTCCCTGTGCATTGGCATGGTGCATGGGTGTGTACCTGGGCCATATGGGATGAGTGCAGCCTCCTACCCTACACCTTGCACCCTCTCACCCTCCCCCTTCCAACCTTCTGGCACTCCCCTTGCACCCACCTCCATACTGATAGGCACTGCTGGGAGTCATAGTCACACACCCACATATCACCCTTATACTGTTAGGCACGGCTGGGAGTCTTTTGCACCCACCCACATACCACCCCCATACTGTTAGGTACTGCTGGGAGTCATGCCCACCCACCCCATACTGTTAGGCACTGATGGGAGTCCCCTGCACCCACCCACATACCATCCCCCATACTGTTATGCACTGCTGGGAGTCATGTTAGGCACTGCTGGGGTTCCTCTGCACCCACCCACATACCACCCCCATACTGTTAGGCACTGCTGGGAGTCCTCTGCACCCACCCACATACCACCCCAAAACTGTTAGGCACTGCTGGGAGTCCTATGCACCCACCCACATACCACCCTCATACTGTTAGGCACTGCTGGGAGTCATGCCAACCCACCCCCATACTGTTAGGCACTGCTGGGAATCCTCTGCACCCACCCGCATACCACCCCCATACTGTTAGGCACTGCTGGGAGTCATGTTAGGCACTGCTGGAAGTCCTTTCACCCACCCACATACCACCCCCATACTGTTAGGCACTGCTGGGAGTCATGTTACCCACTGCTGGAAGTCCTGTGTACCTACCCACATACCACCCCTATACTGTTAGGCACTGCTGGGAGTCCTCTGCACCCACCCACATACCACCCCCATACTGTTAGGCACTGCTGGGAGTCCTATGCAACCACCCACATACCACCCCCTTACTGTTAGGCACTGCTGGGAGTCATGACCAGCCACCCCCATACTGTTAGGCACTGCTGGGAGTCCCCCCATGTTACATGAGTTGTTTGGATATTCACCAGGCTCCACGGCTCCTTCGATTCCTTGAACTCCCACCAGTGGTAGCAGGGCCATGACTTTCTCCTCTCAGGGATGGTATTGTGCAGGTCTGCGGGGACCACCACCTCCAGTGTGGTGTGCATTGGCGTAGTCTTCGTCCATCTTCCTCTTGACCATCCTCCGCAGATCGTACCACCTGGCCTGGCAATCCCTCCTGGTGAGCCTGATGGGTGCAACTGCATTGACCTTATCGACGATCCTCTCCCACAGGTGTGTTTTTTCTGCAATGTTGGTCTGTCTGACCAATGCATCAAACAGCTGTGGCTCAACTCTGATGACTTCATCTGTAAGGATCTCCATCTCCGGGTTAGTGAACTTTGGATTCTTTGGTGTGGTCATGGTGTGGGGTGTATGTGATTGAGGGGGTGATGGTGTGTATGGATGAAGGTGTGTGGGTCTGATTTTGTAGGGGGTGGTGTGGGTATGAATGAGATAGGGTGTATGTGTGAAGGTGTATGGGTGCAGTTGTTGGTGTCCTGTCAGTGTCTTTGCGCAAATAGGTATGTTGCAATGGATGATGGGTTGGATGTGTGGGCCCTTTTATTGGTCCATTTGTGGGTGTGGCTTATTTTGAATTTTTGGTGGGTGTGTTATAAGGGGTGGATGTGACTTGGGCCCTCTGTTTGCCTGTTTGGATGTGGCCAGGACATTGTTTTAAAATGGTGTGTACACAGGAGACATGTTTTGTGGTGTTGTGCGACTCGTTTGCACCCTCCTTGTGCTGGTTTAGGGGTTTGCGTGCTTTATTAGTGGGAGGTGTGCGTTTTGTATTTATTAGTGCAGCTGGCTCATTCCGGACGTTTTTTTGGGGTGGGGGTTCGTGTACGCTTTATTGATTGGTGTGCGGTTCATATTTGTTGGTGCGGCTCGCTCATACGTGACGTTTTCGGGGTGGGGGTTCGTGTACGCTTTATTGAGGGGTGTGCGGTTCGTATTTGTTGGTGCGGCTCGCTCATACGTGCCCTTTTCTCGGTGGGGGTTCGTGTACACTTTATTGATTGGTGTGCGGTTCGTATTTGTTGGTGCGGCTCGCTCATACGTGAAGCTTTTGGGGTGGGGGTTCGCATACGCTTTATTGAGGGGTGTGCGGTTCATATTTGTTGGTGCAGCTTGCTCATACATGCCGTTTTTGGGGTGGGGGTTCGTGTACGCTTTATTGATTGGTGTGCAGTTCTTATTTGTTGGTGCGGCTCGCTCATACGTGACGTTTTCGGGGTGGGGGTTTGTGTACGCTTTATTGAGGGGTGTGCGGTTCTTATTTGTTGGTGCGGCTTGCTCATACGTGCCATTTTCGGGGTGGGGGTTCGTGTACACTTTATTGATTGGTGTGCGGTTCGTATTTGTTGGTGCGGCTCGCTCATACGTGACGTTTTCGGGGTGGGGGTACGCATACGCTTTATTGAGGGGTGTGCGGTTCGTATTTGTTGGTGCGGCTCGCTCAAACATGCCGTTTTCAGGATGGGGGTTCATGGACGCTTTATTGATTGGTGTGCGGTTCGTATTTGTTGGTGCGGCTCGCTCATACATGCCAATTTCGGGGTGGGGGTTCGTGTACGCTTTATTGATTGGTGTGCGGTTCGTATTTGTTGGTGCGGCTCGCTCATATGTGCAGTTTTCGGGGTGGGGGTTCGTGTACGCTTTATTGATTGGTGTGCGATTTGTATTTGTTGGTGCGGCTTGCTCATATGTGCAGTTTTCGGGGTGGGGGTTTGTGTAGGCTTTATTGTTTGGTGTGCGGTTCGTATTTGTTGGTGCGGCTCGCTCATACGTGCCATTTTCGGGGTGGGGGTTCGTGTACGCTTTATTGTTTGGTGTGCGGTTCGTATTTGTTGGTGCGGCTCGCTCATACGTGCCGTTTTCGGAGTGGGGGTTTGTGTATGCTTTATTGATTGGTGTGCGGTTCGTATTTGCTGGTGCGGCTCGCTCATACGTGTCGTTTTCGGGGTGGGGGTTCGTGTACGCTTTATTGCTTGGTGTGCGTTCGTATTTGTTGGTGCGGCTCGCTCATACGTGCCGTTTTCGGGTGGGGGTTCATGTACGCTTTATTGATTGGTGTGCGGTTCGTATTGTTTGGTGCGGCTCGCTGATACGCAATGTTTTCCATACGAATCATGCTTCAGGCGTGACTACGTTTGCCCCTACAAATCGCATACTCGGTCCCCGGTGTGGATCGTACTTGTTTGGTCATACAGCATGTTTACAAATCGTACGGTTTGGGTTCCGATGCCATTTCGTACGGGTCTTCCATTATGGTTCATACGGTTCGCTGATATTCGGACGTATTTTTGGGATACGGATCGTACTACGCAGTTCGGACGGTCATTTTCCATTCGTACGGAGACGGCTATGAATACGAGTCGTACAACGGTTTTTTCTCCCGAATCGGAATCGCCCCCTAAATGTGTTTTTTTGTTAATATAAATGAATATTATTGTATTTAATTAATGTATTTGTATGAATTTGTGTGGGCGAGTATGTTTTCGACATTTTTTGCAGGTTACTTTTATTTGGTGCTACGTTATTTTAAAAGAAGTGTGTATTAGTTGGTTCAACTAATATTGTTATCGCTCTTTCTTTTATTTTACGGGATTTCCAGGAGCTATTTTTATATTTGTAAATATTTTTCTGTTTTTTTAGGGTTTTGAGTACTTTGATTTGTGGAGGATGGATTTACATTGGACCTGTTGGATTTTAGCATTTTTTTGGGGGCTTTCTTTTACATTAACAGACAGATGCATGGATTCTTACTTGTTTGCATACATCGTCTACAGCTACATACACCATAAGTCTAATTTTTCTTTTTCATTGGGTGGGAGTTATTGTCATAAATAATTTTGATATATAGTATATTTTGATAAATAATATTTAATTGTAAATATATATTTATAATATTAATAAATATATATGACAATTAAATAATATTTGTTAAAATATAATATTAATGTATGTGTGTAAAGTGTTTGTGAATGAAATTTGTTTTAATATCTGTGGAAATGTAGTTTATAAAATGCTTTTGGCTATTAGGGATAGGTACTCTACACCTCTTGTTGATGGGTATAGGGTAACCTGACTTTGGAGTAGCTCAAACATTTTTTTAGTGTGCTTAGTTAATTTTGGACCTATTTGAGTTACAGATTGTTCCATCCGTAATTCTTGATAGCTTTGTTCTTTCTGTATAGATTGTAGTAGTTCTGTAGGGTAGGGTTCACTCTGATTGTTGTTTCTTGGAAGGCCTTATGCCATCCTTCAACACTATTATTTATTTTGGCTTCTTTGTTTAAGGTACTTAGGTACACATTCGACCAAGGAATGTGGAACTTAGGTTGTCTTCTATGCCCTGATCTGTGCAGTTTTCCCACCAAGGTGTCCACAAAGTAGTCTAGGAGTGGGGTTAATTTGTCTTTGTTCCTTTATAGGGGCTCTCTATTAGAATATTGTAGTGCTCTGCTACATCAGTCACAGGTACATATGTTAGTGCTATTAGCTTTTTAAATTTGGTAGGCAAAAGTACTGTCTGTAGCATATTGTACACTTAGGGGCCGATTCCGATCCGGGTCGGAAAGCTCCCAGACCGAGCCGGATCCGGAGTGTTTTCTGACCGAGTCGGACTCCTGCAGTACGACCGAGTGAGTACGATGCAGCCGTATGCTGCCGGACTCGGTTTGGTCGGACTCCCATAGAAGTCAATGGGAGCCGATCGTACGACGCGTACATGGGCTCCCATTGACTGAATGGGTACGTCCTGCACAATGGCCCCCCCCCTACAGTGGGTACGCATCAGTGTCATCCGCACCATACATGCTTGTGTTGGGGAGATCCGAGTCATAGGGCTGCGGGTGACAGGGGGTCTGACGCAGACCCTCAAAGGTAACTTTGTGGACGTTTTGAGAGCTGGACAATCCGTCTCGCACCGGCTGTCTGACTCTTGCATCCTACTGGCTTGGTGGTAAATCGCATTCATTGCATGCCACGGTTAGCTTACGGTTGAGACGTACATAGGGTTTTAGACCCAGAAACGACTCAGTGGGTGAATTTGGCGTTGCTCGCATCGTACTTGCTCTCTTGTACAGCTGTACGAGTCCGGCGGAAAACACGCGTACAGCTCATAGTTTTTCCAGCCGGATCGCGTTCGGTGCCCACTTCCGACCCGGATCGATATCAGCCCCTGAGGGTTGATTTTTTGAAGATATCTCCAAAGACTCTGGTTAAAATGATAATAGCAACCTTGGATTGCTGTGTGTGGATAATTTTTCAGTATAGCATTTATCATGGCTAATTCGAAATAAATATTTATTTTTTGAGGGAAATAGATATTGCTTTCTTGTTTTATTTTAGTTAGTATATCAATGTAGGTACTTTCCTGCTTATTCGATAATAGGGCATAGATGAATGGAATGTTTGTATGTTAGTACAATCCATGCACTATGTACATCTGGAAGAATGGTTTTGGACAGACTTTGAAAGTTCCATCCGTCATCCAAGTGTAACATTGCTGTAATTTTAGTAACTTGTTTGCAGTAGCAAACATAATTTATTCTTTTAGCAGGACATTTGTTATAAAAAACAATGTCATTAGTTTGAGTAATGCTTAATTCAGGGGGGATTACTACTCCCTCAAACGTTTTAGGGACAGGTATTGTACTTGTAGTTGCTTTTTTTCTGTCTGGCAATAGTTATTTTTAAAGAATCCATGGAGAGTAATCGGCCTGATGCGTGTTGAGGTACCTTTAATAATTGCTCCTTGAGTATTTGGGTGGTGGGTTTATCAGTACTAGTTCTTGCTTCTTTAATACTTTCAAGAACATCTCTAACCTCAATCTCTGTTATATTTGGAGGGTAATTATGTTCTTTTACAGAAAGAACAGTAGTTTAATGAGTAATAGCTCTTCCATAGCATTTGTTAGAGTAGTATTTGCTACACTTCCAAAACACTTTTAGACCACTTAGTTTTTCCTGTGTATAAACATAGCCCATATAACATAATAACATTTTATTTTTTATGACATTACAAATTCTAAACCTTCAATCATGTTGTTCTGTGTTATGCTGGGGAAATAAAAAAAACTATTTTTTTAATATAAAAAATGATACATATTTATTAAATATAGTTACATTTCAGTGAATATACTTGCAATATTTAGGCCCCCATTAGGATGGCGGGCGGACTTTGCCCGCCCGCCATCCTACCGGTACAAGGGACTGCCCGCTATAAGGGCGGGGGTGTCCCGTGGGGAGAATTAGGATGCGCCCGCCACAGTGGCGGGCGCATCCTGTATTTTTACCATTGCGGCAGGCGGTGCAGAAAGCACCACCCGCCGCAATGGTAAAAATACATGTTGTGCATTTCAAAGCACAACGTGACAGGCAACGCGCAGTGCCTGCCATGTTGTACTTTGAAATGCAGGGGGGTACCATAGGTACCCCCCATGTGCACCCCCTACCCCCCGGAGTCCCTGGGGGTCCGCAATGGGCCCCCAGAGAAAACTCTGCATGCCTTGTCGTGGCGGCATTGCCGCCACAGAAATGCATTGGTAAATGCCCATTGTAATGTGGCTGGTGGTGTCTGATAGACACCACCACCATATGAACCCTTTTCCGCCCCGTCTCAAGGCGACCGGGGCGGAAAAGCGGCGGACGATCTTTCCGTTCACCGTGGACCCCCCCCAGCCATGCTAATATGGCGGGGGGTCATTCCGGCACGGATGGCGGGCAGATTGCCCCCGCCAGGCTGGCAGTGGCTACCGCCTGCCTGGTGGGGGCGATCCGTCTGCCATCTTAATGGGCTCCTTAGTTTGATGTCAACAAAAAGGTCCAGGAAATGATTTCATGCTTTAATTTCGATTTTCTTGATGTATTTTCTATTGGTAAGAGAATATTTTTTTAAGCATTTGATTACATTGTTTGTAGCTGGTAGGGATTTTAGGGGGAAAGGGATATTTGGGTGGGTATTTGAGGCTGTTTAATAATTGAAAATGATATACTTACTTTTAAATCCTAGTTAGTTGGTGAGTGTTTAGAAAATATTTTTGGATGCTTTTGCAGTTCTCTGTAGAGGAGATAAATAGGAAATAAAATATACATTAGTGAATTACGTTTATAAATTGTTTTTAGGTGGATAGGAATAAATAGAATATACTTTCATTGAGGATGTAGAAAATATTTTGCTGGCTTTAGAAGACATCTGTAGAGGAGATATAAATGTAAGAAAAGAGAAATTAGTAAATACTGTGTCAGAAATAATTTAGGGGGTGATTACAAAGGCGGGCAGATCGCCACAGCCGCTTGGCGGCGACGATCCTCCCGCCATAAACCACCACCCACCACCCAATTCCCCCAGCCATATTACTATGGTGGGGGGACCCCGGCAGATGGAAAGACCGTCCGCCGGTTTTCTTCTTGATCGATGAGTTGACCAGGCAGAAAAAGGTTTTATTATGGTGGCGGTGTCTGGTAGACACCGCCATCCATACTAAGATACACGCGGGTTTTGACGCCACGGAAAGACATGCAGTCCTAAACATTGGGGGCCCATACAGAGCCCCCAGGCATTTTTGGGGACGGGGGTGCACATGGGGGGTACCATTTGCCTGTGCAACATGGCAGGCACCGCGCGGTGCCTGTCCCGGTGTGCCTTCAAATGCATAACTTGCATTTTTGGCATTGCAGTGGGCAGTGCTGAAAGCACCGCCCGCTGCAATGTTAAAAATGCGGGATGCGCCTGCCAGGGTGGGTGGCGCATCCTAATTGTATGTGCGGGACCGCTGCATCCATTACGGGCAGTCCCATTTCCCGGGTCTATGGAGGGCTTTGTCCGCCCGCCATGCTAATCAGCGCCTTAGTTTGAAGGCTAGTAGTCGTGTTATATTTTAAATAGCGCCCTTGACAGAATAAAAACTCCTGAATGGAGTATAATCCCAAAAAGAGCATATTATGCCTTGATGTCATAAAACGGTCAACATGTTTCGCGCCTCTGTCGCCGTTAAAGGTCGTTGGCGCTTCTTCAGCACTACGATATGAAGATAAAAAGAAGTGCACGTGAATGTAATTTAAAATTAGTAAATACCCATGATGGATGTCAGGGGGGCCATTGTGCTGCTCCTGCTCAAAACCCAGAACAGAAATAAAAAAACACAAACATAGGGTGTGCATTAGACTAGCTTAATGCTACATAGTGTGCCACAGTCGTGTGCACAACAAACCTAGGAAAAAGGGAAGAGTGATAGACACGAGACCAGTAGAAAACAGATATAAGTGCTCCCTTTTTTATAAGCTTAGGACATGCTGGAGCAGCCAAAAACCATTATACAGTGGGCAAGGTTAATCAGGGAGCCCACACTCAAGGAGTACTACTTCCATTGTCATCATGCTCTGCATTGTCAACTCTGAGAAAACCCCCGTAATCACATCGGTCTCCAAAATATCGTGACCCATTGCCGAAAGATTAAGTAAAGGGAGTTCTCTTGAGACGTTCTTACACCCCGAATAACCGAGAGTCGCTCCAATGGCTGTGAGCAATGTACGTCTACACCTAGTTGGACTACTGAAAGAGTGTTGCAGAATTGCGCATGAGTACAAAGCTCCCAAAATACTATTATTACACTACAAGCAAATGGCTACGTATCCCCGTCCCCCTGGTCCCTCATCTACTCACAGTCGTGGATGGTGCCTGTGCCCTTGCACCTACCGCGTCCCTCCGCCAGCTGCTGTTAAACGCGTGGCAGCGGGACGATAACTTTTAAATGGTTATGTGTGCCGGTGCCCAGGCGGACCCTCCTTCTGGGGCGTACCAGTAGAGAAAGCGCCTGCGTGTATATTAGTCTGCAGTGCGCATGCGTGAACGGGGATAACTACTCCCCGGCGCATGTGCGTCCCGCTTGAAGGCTGATTACAATAGCAAACTCCGAAGAAAAACATATAGCCACACCCCGTGTCCGGGTACCAGACAATGGTCGGATTGCGTGTGCTAGTTAGTGAAGTAAACTCTTTCTTTTCTAAAATATCTTCTGTCACTCCATAACATACCAGCAAGTTGTAATATAGAGATTAAAGTCATGGTATTATACCAAAGTCTAGTATACATATACATATGGATGACTCAATTCTTTGGTTTATCACAGGGAATAGATGGACAACGAGGGTCGGGGTATTTTTATTAGGAGGGGGCCATCACCACATATACACCAAAGGTGTGTTCCTGGGATGTATTCCTGAGAGCCTCCCTTCCAAAGGGTATACAGGCCTCGTGTGTGAAAATGACATGAAGAAACAGTGACAATAGGAAAGACAGTAGGTCCCTCGGCTGAACCGCCGTGCTACTACTCTATCAAAAAGAAGAAGGGGGACCTGGGAGTCATTAATGGTCCAGTGTCCGTGCTCCCCTAATTACATCAAAGCAAAAAGAGGAAACTGTTCCAAAGGCAGGGTGCAAAAAGTCACCCATGTGCCTTCAAAAGAAGAAAAGGAAAAGAAATAGAAATAGAAAAAGGAATACAGGGATTCTCTGTAGGGTGGGTCCATCAACCACTGGGAAGAACATGTCTTGCCTCTTGTTGCCCTCACACACCCCGGAGGGTCGCATGCTTTTACATCGGGCATTTGCTCCTCGTTGGGACCGGCGCTGGAATACACAACGAGTCCCCCGAAGGGTCACTTTGTCGGGGAACTTTCAAAGCATGCCGGATGTTGCATGGGGGTGTGTGGGGTATGGGTCCTATGTAAGGGTAATGAAAGAGAGTGCATCATGGTTTAAAACTGTCAAAGGGTTGCCTTTCAAAATGTAATGGGGTAATAGCGCCCTTGACAGAATAAAAACTCCTGAATGCAGTATAATCCCAAAAAGGGCATATTATGTCTTGATGTCATAAAACGGTCAACATGTTTCGTGCCTCTGTCGCCGTTAAAGGTCGTTGGTGCTTCTTCAGGACCAGGATATGAAGATAAAAAGATGTGCACGTGAATGTAATTTAAAATTAGTAAATACCCATGATGCATGTCAGGGCGGGCCATTGTGCTTCTCCTGATCAAAACCTAGAACAGAAATTTAAAAACACAAACATAGGATGTGCATTAGACTAGCTTAATGCTACATAGTGTGCCACAGTCGTGTGCACAACAAACCTAGGAAAAAGGGAAGAGTGATAGACACGATACCAGTAGAAAACATACATAAGTGCTCCCTATTATATAAGCTTAGGACATGCGGAGCTGCCAAAAACCATTATACAATGGGCAAGGTTAATCAGGGAGCCAACACTCAAGGAGTACTAATTCCATTGTCATCATGCTCTGCATTGTCAACTCTGAGAAAACCCCCGTAATCACATCGGTCTCCAAAATATCGTGACCCATCACCGAAAGATTAAGAAAAGGGAGTTCTCTCGAGACGTTCTTACATCCCGAATAACCGAGAGTCGCTCCAATGGCTGTGAGCGATGTACGTCTACACCTAGTTGGACTACTGAAAGAGTGTTGCAGAATTGAGCATGAGTACAAAGCTCCCAAAATACCATTATTACGCTACAAGCAAATGGCTACGTATCCCCGCCCCCTGGTCCCTCATCTACTCACAGTCGTGGATGGTGCCTGTGCCCTTGCACCTACAGCGTCCCTCTGCCAGCTGCTGTTAAACGTGTGGCAGCGGGACGATAACTTTTAAATGGTTATGTGTGCCGGTGCCCGGGCGGACCCTCCTTCCGGGGCATACCAGTAGAGAAAGCGCCTGCGTGCATATTAGTCTGCAGTGCGCATGCGTGAACGGGGATAACTACTCCCCGGCGCATGTGCGTCCCGCTTGAAGGCTGATTACAATAGCAAACCGCGAAGAAAAACATATAGCCACACCCCCGTGTCCGGGTACCGGACAATGGTGGGATTGCGTGTGCTAGTTAGTGAAGTAAACCCTTTCTTTTCTAAAATATCTTCTGTCACTCCATAACATACCAGCAAGTTGTAATATAGAGATTAAAATCATGGTATTATACCAAAGTCTAGTATACATATACATATGGGTGACTCAATTCTGTGGTTTATCACAGGGAATAGATGGACAACGAGGGTGGGGGTATTTTTATTAGGAGGGGGCCATCACCACACTTACACCAAATGTGTGTTCCTGGGATGTATTCCTGAGAGCCTCCCTTCCCAAGGGTATTCCAGGCTTGTGTGTGAAAAAGACAAAGAAACAGTGAAGATAGGAAAGACAGTAGGTTCCTCGGCTGAACCGCCGTGCTACTACTCTATCAAAAAGAAGAAGAGGGACCTGGGAGCCATTAATGATTCTACATAGTCCATGAATGCTATCAGTGGAGGTACCGGTATGTGCATCCCCACCATCTGTTGCACTGAATTGAAGACTTCTTGCCAAAATATGGTGATTAAACTGCAAGACTAAGTCATGTGAAGGAAGGGAGCTACCTGTAAATTACATTTGGGGCAATGTATGAAAGAATTGCTTTTAATCTGGACTATTTGCTGCAGTGTAGTGTAGGCCATTCTAATGCGCTTTGTATACAAGCCAATGAAAAGTGGTCTATGAACGTGGCTGTAGTAAAACGTGGATCTTCAGAATGAATAAAAATGTGGCCTCCCAGGAACAAATCTCTGATAGTGTCTAGTCCTAACTGAGCTCACGTGCGTTTGATCCCAGCATCTGTCGTGGGAGGGAGCCAGGGATTCACTGATAACAGTAGAGCAGGTCATTACAGTGTGGACCATCCCGTTCTCAGAAGCAATTTTGTCCATGCCTAGCATGTGGTGGATATTGGTTGACTGTCATGTGGGTCTCGTGGGATTCCTACCAGAAGAACTTAATTCAGTAGAGTGAGGTCTGACGGGTCTCGTTCTGGTTTAGCAAAAGGGATGCATGCATCCAGATGCTACCAGTGGTATGCATACCCACATCGCCCCACTAAATATTAGAGGGGCATATCTGCAACCCCGAATCCTCCCCTTTTGTACGGGAGCATTAAAATATCCCATCAAAACTTGGGCTGTTTCCCTCCCCAAATCAATTTTATAAGGTGTGTGTGGAGTTGCACAAAGAACTGGTTAGTTAATGGAATGAGGATGTTGGTGAATAGGTAGAGGAAGTGAGGTAATATCACCATCTTAATAATGGTGATGTGATCTGCCATTGACAGTGCAAGTTTTATCCAATGTTCTACTTTGGTCTGAGGTGACCAATAGGAGGACAATAATTCAATAGCAGGACTCCCTCACGGTCCCTGTGTTGTATTCCGTTTTAGGTGTCCATATATAGGTTTTCCTGAAACATGTCCTTATATAGGCACAATTCACATTGCCCTTATATAAGCATAATATCCCAGTCCTTATTTAGGCATTAGCCATGCTATCCTAAATACAGGCATGGTCACCTACATCCGTCCACCCCAACGTCACAACAAGTTCATAGAAACCAGACATTTAAGCTCTTGGGAGTTCCCCTAGCACAGGATTATTGATTCCCCCAAGAATTCATTTATTATGCATGAACCGCTACCTCTGCTTGACTTTACATCAATGCTAATATTCCAAGGCACCTACCAGGTATAAATATACCTTCCCTTGCCCAAGCAAGTAGGAGGAGACCTCGACTTTAGAGGAGCCCGTGTCCCGGCTTGACGCACTGACAAGAGACTGTGTCATCCCTGTTCGCAGAGAATCCAGCTTCCAGTGTTCTGACTTCCTTCGCGGGGTGTTGTAGTTCGAGACCCGGAAAGAGATTCCTACCTCTCTCATTCTCAAGGTATGGAGCTGACTAGAACCTAGAGGAACTCTTGGCATACCAGACATGGCATTCCAGACTACAGCATACCATACTACAGCCTGCCATACTATAGAATACATCAACTACTTCTTACCTTGTACTACACTTAGGTTAGGTACACTGGGGTAGAACTAGTTAGATAAGCATCTTATGAGAACTCAGATTTGAACCTTATGTTATTTATGTATATGAATATATGTGTCATAGCTAAAAGATAATGCTGGCACAGTATTATTTCTTTCTCCTGCTTACTCTGTACATAATATATCTGGCATACTGTGTTAGGATTGTAACAGCTCCTATCTCTTACACGAGAAACAAGACTGTTCAATAAATTCTTTTATTTAAATGCCCATCTATTCTTTCTGTTTAACTCTGAAGAAACTAAGCATGCACGATTAGCTGAGTGAAACTGTTATCTGTTGTTTCCACGATTCTGAGGGTGTTTCGATTCTAAAGAGAAACAAAGTTCTCATGTTTATCTGGTTGCCAGAAACTACTCCTTTCTTCTTTACAAGGATTTTCTAGTGGCCTCTGAGTTAGATGGCACAAAGTAATTAAGTTTAATATACTCAATAGGGGCATACTGACCTCAGTCCTATGCCAAATCAATAGGGAATATTATTCCAATGCGCAGAGCCTATTAGGGAAATAGGAACTACACTGCACCTGTGCAGGTAGATGCCCAGAAATAATTAATTTCAGTTTCACACCATTGGACTGGGTAGTACCCGCATTCGCTGTACTGTACTTTAGTCAGAGGGAATACCTCTGATTATGCCCATTTGATTCTGAGGCCTGAGAGGGTGCCAAAATGATGTCTTTCTTGCAGTATCAGTACCAAGTTCTCTTTGGGTCTCCTGATATACAACGCCACGTCATCAGCATACAAAGTTACTAGTACTGGAACATGTTTGAATTGGAGCCCTCTATGTAAATGATCTTTTTGAAAATAGTGTATGAGGGGGTCCATGGCTATTATGAACAGTAAAGGGGATAGGGGATACCCCTGACGGATGCTCCTCATCACTGTAAACAGCTCTGTGATGGTGCCGTTGTAGGGAATACTGGTTCATGGGGCCGTATAGAGCAATTTCACCAAGTCCGTGAATTGTTTTGGCATGGCCATTTTAGCCAGGTACGCATGTAGGAAAGGCTATTCCCAAGCGTCAAACACATTTCAACATCTAAAAAAGATGCTATTATAGGTGTGGCTAGATCTATTCTATTGACCGCTGGAAAAAAGGTGTGGAGATTAAGTGCTGTGGATCTATGTCGCACAAATCCGGACTTTACTGGTGCAATGATCTGCTCCATTAAAAGCGACAGTCGGGTTGCTATAATTTTTGCCAGTACTTTATAGTTGAAGTCTAGAAGTGACAGTGGGCGCAAAGAGACACAATTCTCAAGGTCCTTGCCCGGCTTAGGAAGTAGTATCAAATACAAGGTGATGATTATTGAACCTATTTCGAGCTCGCAATATGTTAGCTCACAAACGCTTTTATCAATCGTAGGTTTCATCAACAGAACATGAAGTGCGACAAAACCAGATTTTTTAGTACAAAGTATTTATTTGAAATTGAGGACTAAGGTTAAACAAACCATTGAGGGTCATAAAAAGGGGGGAAGTAGAGATGAATTCAAAGAACGAGTGAAAAGGGGTGCTCAAAAATTAGGAGTCAAGAGGACTCGGAGTTTGTCAAAGAGAAGATAAGAAGCACATATTTACATAATTGTACAGAAACTGGTAGTAGATATACAGTTCAAGGCAACCTGGCCATATTCAAACACAATTATTTGTAAATTATATTTTATAGAATCCAAATTAAATTGTAGGGTAATGGAAGGGATGGTCCAGGTGCGCGAAGGGGATAGTGTTGATGTTTTGATCCAACTTATCGGCAGGAGAGGGAAATTAATGCCTGGGCCATGCGGTCCTTTCTCATGACAAGGGAAGGGGTGAAATGACCCTACACAATAAGAATAATGAACCTTAGTACAGGTATGTAAATGGGTTACCAATTCATAACGTCTGATGTCTGTCTCAAGGGATGGGATTGGAAAAACCACCTTATCAAGAATAAGTTTGCGCTCAATTATTCCAATGAATCAGACATCAGTACCTGAAATAAAATAATGACATCTGTTGCCAAAATTCTATGCGGGGTATAGGAAACAAAGTAAAATTAGGGCTGGGGTATAACATCTTACCCAAAAGGATAAAATTCCTAACTATTCTTTGGGTTCAAGTTGATAGCGCTAATACGATCCAACCACTGTGGTATCGAAATGCCCGCAAAGTGGGACACTCGGTAGACTACGGAAATCAGACACAGCTAATTCAATATGACTGAAAGGAAGAGAAATCATAGTTAAGGATTTGCCCCTTACTGCATTGGTTGTGCTCCTAGATCCAGCTGGTTGAAAGGATAATTACCTGGTGGTGCTGGGAACTTACTTCCTAACTCCAACGTGGTAGTAGCTGACTGGCATCGCTACCACGTGAGAATTAGTACACCACGCAAGGGGCATTGACTAAAAGGGGCCAGTGACTATCACACGCATGTAGAGCAATGGGCGAAAGACTCAAACCCCCGAGTGTAGCCAAATATGACTTACATGTCCTACTCAAGCATTCAAATGCAGCCACCAGTGCTGTCTCGATTAATTACCATAACTAATTCAATACCAAATTGGTGAGTCATAACATTTAAAACTTTACACTTTCGATGTTGTTTAGCTTATATCTCCGTAGTGATGCTTTCTTTAAATTTAAACTTGAGGCCTCATCAATTTGGTATTGAATTAAGGAAGCAATTCACTTCGCTGCTTGAACACACTTCATCGAACCTAATATGTTGTTTTAACATTGACTTATAATTTTTTTGTTTCGCTTTAATATGGACTTACGTTTGTTGTTTCACATTTTGTTGAACTCATGGGGACGCATTCAATTTGAAGGGTTTCGTTTTCTAGATATTAATCGTAGTGCACAGTGGGAGATGTAGTTTTTTGGCATAGGGACACCTTTTAAATAAGGAGGGTGGAGTCATATCACGACCTGATTGAGAACAGGTGGGGAAAACTTTATCTTTAAAAACGCTACGTGCGGGAGGGTTTAACAACAAACATTTCCGGGACAAGCAAGGGAAATGAAGCATGTTGCCAAACATGGCGCAGATGAGGTCATTGGGAGAGAAGAGTTGCTCGTAGTTTTTGGGATACTGTTTCAATGGGAGAGAGTCGTGACACTAGATAGGTTAATATAATTGGGGAAGTATATTTTGAAAGTTGGGATTGATATGAGTAAACAGGGATGTTCTTTATGTTTAAAGGCAAATAATGGTCGTTTTGTTGCTGGGTTTGGGTGTGGTTGGAATTAGATAAATGAGCTTGGGGTGTTTTCGCACTGAAACGATGACTGAACAGCTAGCTAAATTGTTTCCTCATTTTTTTACTTGTAGTTAACCCCTGACGAAGAATCTAAAAGATTGTAAATGCATTGGGACATGCTTACGTTTAAAGATCACTTTTGAGAACATGTTTGACTTCACATGTCTTCGTAAAAGCCTGGATTGGCAACGTCAGACACTTGAAAATGTTGAATAAAAATTCAAAGCACAAACATGTTGTCTCTGCAGTGGTGTAATACTAAAGCAGAAGTATGATTAAAGATTTTGGATAAACACTTGCAAAGAGTTAAATATGATGAATCGTTGGATGATAAACAGGATGTAGGAAAGATTTCCTTATTCGCAGTGCGACAGCAAGATAAGTTGGATCACAACATTGATGCTATCCGCTTCGCGCACCTGGACCATTCCTTCCACTACCCTTGTCCCTTCTTAGAACAATTTAATTTGCATTCTATAAAATATAATTTACAAAAGATTGTGTTTGAATATGGCCAGGTTGCATTGAACTGTATATCTCATATCAGTTTCTGTACAGGTATGTAAATATATGCTTCTGTTTGATAAACTCCGAGTCCTCTTAACTCCTTCTAATTTTTGAGCACCCCTTTTCACTCGTTCTTTGAATTCATCTCTCCTTCCCCTCTTTTTATGACCCTCGAAGGTTTGTTTAACCTTAGTCCTCAGTTTTCAATTAGATACTTTGTAATAAAATTATTGTTGTGCTGCACTTCATGTTCTGTTGATGAAACCTACGATTGATATTCGTTTGTCATCTAACATATTGCAAGCTCGGAATAGGTTCAATAATCATCACCTTGTATTTAATAATCTTCTGATTGATTTGTCTAGGACCACTGTCTTTTGTAACAATTTACTCCCCGGTCTGTGGACTATTTTGGGTTACCCCATTGGCTATAATGGTTTGGAAGGAGTATCAGCACAGCCTCTCTAAATGAGGGTGGGAGGGAGCCTGTGTCCAGTGCTTCGGCGTACACCTCCAAGAGGTATGGGGCTAAGAGTGTTTTGTACATTTTCTAAAAGACTCCGGGGAGTCCATCTAGTCCGGGGGCTTTGGAGCCATCCATTGCATCAATGGCTTGTTGGATTTTCTCGACTGAGTATGTTTCACTTAAAAATGCACTATGGGCGTCCGGCAACCATACCATTGTAGTGTAGTTCCTATTTTCCCTATAGGCCCTGCGCATTGGAATAACATAAACAGCAGTGTAGACGTAGAAGTGCGGTCTTCCAGGTCTCTGCTGACTATGCTAGACTTAATTGGGTTTGTACCAACTAGCTCAGAGGAAACTGGAAACTTTCTTGACTGAATAGGAAGTGATCAGCTTCCATGGCTCAGACAAGAAGGGATTCAGTTTTCCAACAACCGCATAAACATGACAACTTTGCTACTTAGAATAAGAGTCAATCTCTAGAGTTGTGTGAAACAATAGACAGTTATTTCACTCAGTCAGTTCGTGCAAGAATTACTTTCACCAGGATGCAGAGAATAGAGAGACAGGCGTTTTCAATAAAAGGTATTATTTATTGAACAGTCTTTCTTCTCGTGCAAGAGAAATGAATTGCCACAATTGCAAGACTAGTTATTATAAAAAGTGCGTACAGTAAAATGAGTATTGCGAAATAATACTGTAAAAGCATTGATATGGTTTCTAAGCCATACGATAGTTAAAAGGAGTAAAATATATACATTCATATATACATTAGGCTAACGTCCTCAACTGGTGCTTCTAACTACGCCTACCCCAGTGTACCTGACCTAAGCCTAATACTTGGGAAGGAGTAAGTAGCAGTTTAAGTTAAGTTGGTTTTGCCAAGGGTTTGCTTCAAGAATTCTCTCTAGGGGTTTAGTCAACACCATACCTCTGGAATAGAATGTTGGAGGTCTGGTATCTCCTCTCAGGACTCGATATCCCAGTCACCCGCAAGGGTAGGCTGGAAACGCCGGGGCTGTATTTTCTCGGCAGGAGAAAAGACAGCGTCTTTCTCAGCGCGTCAAAGAGGAGGAGGAGGGGCAGCGTCCGTGGGCTTCTCGCATCTGCTGGGCTCTGCAAGGGACAGCTGGTCTGCTCCTGTATTCACCACACCATCGTAGTCGCGCTTGCTTAAGGCAATGCTGGTATTATTTATACCTGAAAGGTGCCTTGTTTGACGTAAGTTTTTGGACATAAGACGTCAATAACGATGTCACTAAGAACCGGTCGTTCTTACAGTGCTCATTAGAGTTCTATTACTAATTAAAACAAAGCAAGCGGGGATTTCCCAGGTTGCTGGAAGTTTTATCTGTTGAAGAACTCGGAGTGTAATCTAGGAATCTAAGATAGTGGCTTCTGCTGTGTCATGTACTTTAATGAGCTGCAGAGGCGAGTTTCTGAAATATGGCTGAAATATGGCTCTGATCGTTTATGCCATTATAGGGGTATGAATGGATTATAGCCGAATAGGGGCATAAGGTCACATATTGATCGGGGTCCTAGATTAGAACACAACACCCACTCCACGAATTTATGTCCATCAAATTACTAAAAACTAAAGCAATAAGATGCGTGTGTAACATTACACACCCCAAAATACATATTGCATTTGAAATGGCGTATTTGAAATACATGATAGTATAGTACTGTACGTCTTTAAGCACAGAAATCATTCAAAATTATTGCATATATAATCAGTTGAACGATTTTGCGAAAAATTACACATGAAATGTCTCTGAGTACAGAAAAGAAGGTCAAGACTATTTCATCACATAGAAATGCATTTGTGCTAAAATGTGCTAGAGGCTGATGTAAAGTTGTCTGTCTCTAGATCTACTAAAAGTTGTCTGTCTCTAGATCTACTAAAAATAGAAGTTCTGTTCTTTATGAATAGTTCTACTTTAAGCAAAGTATTTGTGCCAGAAAAAATGTCAAAATTTTGAAAAATGTTCAATTAATTAAAAAAAAAAAAAAAACTTTTCATGGTGAACGGGGGAATAGAGTTCCAACGCTTTTCAGTAGTTTTTGTTGATCAAAACTGAAGGCCGAATTCAGAGTTCATGGGAACGCTGTGTGTCGGAATGCTGTCCAATAATCATTGTTTCTGTTCAGGGGAGAACATCATATCAGACAGGCTCTCAAAAAATTGGTCTACAAAATCAGGTGACAGTTCGACCAAGTTCGATAATGCAGTAACTTGGCAGGTGTGAGAATGATTGCTGTCATCGGTGTCTGAATCAGCAATGCTCACAGAAGGTCGTGCCTGGGTGATGTTGCTTTTATTTCTCGCTCCACTGTCACCACCTAGTCGTAGCACAGGAGTCTCAACGAATGCCGTCATCAGGATTTGTAGCCGCTGGGGACAACACAATGCATGAGCCGTTACAGGACTTAGCAAAGTATCGATATCCATTGGTACTGCTGATGGAAGTGCAAGACAGGTGTCTAACACGCATTCTTCTCCTCATAGCATACATCGAAGCACAGGTAAGATGCAGGTCTGCCATATAGGTCTGAATGAAAGAAACCAGGTCATGTTCGGACCTCTCAGCCTGGCCAATCCATGGACTCTAGTTATTCGGTCCCGGTAGCGTAATGCTAGGATCGTTTCTTCCATCCTTGCCGGAGTCATGGCTGTGTTTTGGCTTGCCATATCGGAGCAGGAGGATCAAAAATAAAATGCCTGCTACAAGTCCCAAAATCAGGGGTATGCCGCCAAAGACTGAATGGACAAAATTAGGAATAATTCCCAGGATTGCTTTAAATGGTGATAGCAGTCCCAAAAAAATCGTCTTAAATACGTTTGAGATACCTACGGCATCCAACATATTTAGGATTTGGCTAGGAATTTCTGTGAAATGCACGGGGCAATTTGTTGATAAAAGGTCATGTATCTCCGATGTTGTCCTTGCAACTTGGAGATCATACGTCTCTTTTGATGACGTGATGGGCACTGTTGTCTGTAAAAGCACAGACTTCATTCTGCTTAAAGTATCAATTCGTATAGAAGAGACATTCAAACGAGGCCATATCGGAGTCTCTGAGTCTCCAGGGCCGTTTGGAAACAATGCTTGCATACAGCAAGTGACCATGGATGTTACGCTTACGAGATAGGCTTTCCCTGTCACAAGGCCACAACAGCTGTGATCCGTTATTAGAATGTAACTCCCGTTTGCGAGTTGTCTAAAGAAGGGCTCTATCTGTGTTGCAGGTGTGACATGTTGGTGGCATGAAAGGTTGTTTGAAGTTCCTTCACAGGCTCCGTGTAAATTAATACCCTGGCACAAAAGTATACCGCTTAGTGAATGTTTGCAATTTTCACCACTAAGAAATACATTTTTGTTGCTGTCACTGTTGCATGTGTATGTATATGGTAATTTCCATGCTGACTTAATGTACCCTTTACCCAATCGTTCATACTGGCCAGTCGGTATATACTCAAGGCAATTTTTTAATCGGAAAGTCGTTATCGGAATTATGATAATCCAGTGTATTATCCATTCAATGACAGGTCTTTCTGACATTGTCAATGGTAATCTCTCAAGTTTTTCAATGCTCAGAATTGTATAGTCTGCTCCTTTCTGTGCCAAGCTGATGTGTTTATCAGTAAGGTTAAAGATGGAAAACAATGACGTTGTGTTGATTAAACGCCATGGCACATAGCCTGAACGAACATTTTGCAGCGTCCAGCCTAGCTGTACAATAGAACGTAATTGTGACTGGCCATGTTGTAACATTAGCAATTCTTTATCTATTATATCGATGGCAGATGATACAATACTGTCCAGTGAATATATTCTGGAAGACAGAGTCGTATTCGTATTCAAAAACTTTATTCGATACATAAAATGAATCATAAAAGTATTGAACATACAATCGTATCACATTTCAGATAAGAATACATTTATACTAATCATTTAAAACTAATTTGTAAACACAGTTTGTTTTGAAAGAGACATAATAATAACAGTGACAGAGATTCAAAAAGATTACAGTTTAAAATTTTACAAATATTCTTAACCTGTGAAGCTACCCATAATTCTTTCTGATCTTTAGGGAGATTCTGATAAAATTTAACATTGCACAACAGATTTCCACAGAAGATAAGGATAACAAATGTTCATAGCCTTCCTTGTAAGTACAAGGTTCCCTACCCTTCAGAATAGATTTAATAAACCGGAGTCTTGGCTCTTTATACAGGGAGCAGAAGAGAACCAAATGTAAGGTACTCTGCCTGTCCTTGTTACTACAAGGACAAGGGGACAATCTCTCAACCCAGCCCCCTTGTTTAGGGAAAGCAAGTAAAAAGTGGAGGGTCTCCAGCCTAAACCGTGTTAAAAGAAATCGCCATTGCGCATTAAGAGTAAATGTTAGATAAAACTGCGGGTGTGGTTTATAAACATGAACGGTTCCAGTGCCAATTTTATCCATAAAAGGCTGATTACCTGCCTTCACAAACTTTGATTTTATCTCCTTTTTATAGTTCCCATTGATTTTCTCAGGGCTGTTGAAATAAAAACCAAGTTCGATTTTGTTCAGCATATTGCAAACATAAGATAACCAGGGGATCTGTTTGGAATTTTCTAAGGCCATGCAATCAGTAATAATTTCTTTTGTTAATTGCAGGTCCTCTGATTGCCAAATTTTACCCCATAGGACAGAGTCATTAACCCATTGTCCACAACGGAAAGTGATTTTTCCAAATTAATACGATCAATTTCTCGTATTTTTTCTGCTGTTTCAATTTGCATAATTTTCCATGCCTCGTTGTATGCCACATATACCCTTGCCGCTATGAACCGTTTTTGACGCTGTTTGCGTGGTCCCATAATGAAATCGCGCAAATCAGCACCATCTTTAAGTAAAGATAAGTGTTGCTTAATTTCTGCCAGTGTGGATGATTCTAGCCATTCAAGGCACAGCTTCCCTACACTGTATGTTGTTACTATCCCTGGATGTTGTCTCTTTGAATATCTAGGGTCTGGTCTGGTCATTTTTAACCCCTGTGTTTTGTTCAGGAATCTATCTTGACAGTTATTCGTGTCAGTAGGCCAGATTAACCACTTTTCCAATCAGGATGTGTTCTGTTTAGATGTAAAATTTTTGATACGTCTATTTCAACAACTGTAGTGGTGTTACCATCAGGTATTGGCTTTGGAATAGACGGTTTGTTAAGGTCTTTGATCTTAGCTAGGCCAAGACAGGATGTCTGGTGAATTGTGTCATTTAAAAACATCATTTGTTCTGGGATCATGCAGGCTCGAAATAATGCTTCTAGGCCTTGTACCTGCCACTCTTTTGTACCCCAGATGGTTTTTGTTTCAATGTTATTTTTCCAAAAATCAAAACCAAATGTCATCATTTTTTCATAAAATGCTTCTGAATATATCAATTTAGTATTTGTCAGCATTGTTTTCAACCCTGTTTTATCAAACAGTTTATAATAAAACGTTTCTGCATCACTGGCGTTAAACCCTGAGAAGTATTGGAATCTCTCATAGAATGTTTTCGAACTACTTTTAGGTGGAGTAGCACAATGTTCCCATTGATTATACTTTAAAACATTTCTAGGTTGTGCAGATTTATGCAAGTAGTGGTCACCATAATGTGAGAAACAATACATCTGTTCATAACTAGATGAACCTTGTAAATAATCATGTTCTGTAAATTTTGCTGACATCACTAAATCCGACATCATATTATTTATACTTTCAAAATCCCAATCATCAGAAAATGTACTAGATTTTACAAAGTCACTTAATGAAACCTTGAACTGGTGAGGATATTTCAAGATTTCGACCAGGCCATATATTTCATAGTCAGTTTTGTCCCATACTACCCCGCCGGGTATTGGAATGGCTGTGACATTCACTGATGAAAGTTCTCTTTTCTCGATGTGAGATGATTTGTGTGGTTTCAGGACTAAGTTGATGTTCTGACTTGCTGTGTCCATTGAACTGTATTTTCCCTCAATGAATTTTCCCAAACAAAGTACCATGATTAGCCAAAGCAGGAGGAAAAATACACCTAGCCCAAACCAGAACTCTAACCATGGAGAAACAAGATAAATTTCCTTGAGTTGATGAAAGAGTTCTGTTGTTTTTTCTTTAAGAGTCTTTGTTTCTGGCGTCACTTCAGAGTCGTCTTGATCTTCAGAAAAGTTATCGAAGTTGATGAAGTAGCCAGAGGCAGTTCTGTCAATTTTTGGAATCGTTTTCTCCATTTGTCTTTCATTAGCACACTCTGATGCCACATCATTGTAGACTGGTGTTTCTTGACGAACTGTTTCAATCTGTGTTTCAAGAGGCACGAGTTCCATGGCATTATTGCATAGTCCCTCTCTGTGCACTGCAGGTTTATCAAATGTGATTAGTCTTTCAGTTTGAACCTCTTGGATTGTTGCAAATTTGGGTATTCTGTTATTTCTTGGGAGTCCACTTGGCCTACTGTTGATTATAGGCCACATGATTGTGGTTTTACCAGGTCGATTGATACAACTCTGTTCTCCTTTTTACCAGCAAGGGGTGGTAGTACTACTGATCTTGTTCCGTTGATTGCTCAGACAGGTACTGCTTTTCTGTACGAAGGCCCAAATTCCTTCTTCACCGATATTTTCTCTCTGACTAGATCCCCAATCTTTGGAATCCCGACAGGTCTTGCTGGGGCTGGTGGTGCCTCTTCAGTGGTACTTGGCTGTTGCTTTATTTTTATGTTGCTTAAGGATTTTCTTGTTTCATTCAAGTCGTGTAAAACAGCCAAACGATCTTTGATGTCAAAGTCTTTATTCTTATCTTTTACCACTGATACCTGACTATCGAGGTCCTGAAAATGCATTCTAGTTCCGAACAATAGTTCGTACGGGCTGAAACCTTTTAGAGAATTTCTTGGCAAATTATTTAGACTAAGTTGGACACTTATTAAATGTTTGACCCACCCATCACCCGAACCTAATACCTTCGCCGTTATAGATTGCTTTATGTCTCGTTTTTTTCTTTCCACTACACTGTTCCTTTCAGGGTGAAATGGACAAGAGAACCGCAACCCAACACCCATACTGGCCATGGCCCCCTTATAGGCTTGAGAGCTGAAAGCAGGACCCTGGTCAGAATGGAACATGGCAATTGCGTATGTGCCGATAAAGACTCGCAAATCTTTTATAACAGTTTTGGTGTCAGCCGAGCGCTGGGGCCAAATTTTTTTAAGTGAATGTAGTCTAAAAAACAAATTAATAGGACGCTGGATTGCTTATGGACAGCATTACTCTGTCGATAAAGGGTATCTGGGTAGCTGGCTGGACCGGTTCACTACTGTGATCTCTGTCGCAGTCCGGGCAGTTGTTTGCAAATATTTGATGCTGCACACTCATCCCCGGCCACCAGTACTCTGATTGTAATTCAGTCAGAGATTCTTTGATCTTTTTGTACCTCGCACCCAGTCCCATGTGTGCGTCTGCTATTAAAAAGATTCTCCGGTTCGTGTTTGGAATCACCCTATCCCCCACTCCAGGGATTCGAGCAAAAGGAACGGAGTTTGCATCAATTACGTATGCATAATTGAGTGGATAGTTCACGGGTAGCGCTGCACAGTTTCCTATTAAGGATGTTTTTACTGCCAGCATGGTTTCCCCGTCTATGTATTTTTCTGAACGCTTTTTTGTAGCTACGGAAGCCGGTTTAGTTGCTTCCACTGTGGCTGTAATAGCCAATGAATTCCCAGCAACGTGAACGCCATCACGCTGAAGACTCTGTGCGTGTTTCACGCAAGTCTTTTGTAGTTCTTTCTATAAAAGAACTACTTGTTTCCAAAGCATTTTATGCTTGATTGTGTCACCTGTGTCATCTTTGTAATCATTTTGAACCCAGTTCTGCAAATCATTATTGTAAGAATTGACGCAAAAATGCGAATCGCACACGATTAGTGTCGGGAATTCTCGTTCGGCATTTTCAAGCGCCATCTTTAAAGATCTAATTTCAGCTCGCTGAGCCGAACATTTTCTCAGTGATTCGGTTTTTGTTATTTTCAGTCTGAATTTACCGCAGAGCCAGCGACCTTTAACAATCGCGCAGGCTGCATCGTAGGATTTGTTTTCTACATTGTAGTGCTGTACAAATCTGTCTGTATAAATTATACAAGAGTACTGTTGTAGAGGAAAAATTTCGATTGGCAGAGGATATTCTTTTTCATATGTTAAATCATTCAGTTTTTTCATGTTCAGGTCATAGTAGTATTTCACTTTTTCAGTTTCAAGAGTGTTTCCCAACTGTATCCACTTCGGATCCAGTGACACTGCAGGTAGGTTTACTGGGCTGAATAGTGCCTCGAAGGCTGATTCTGCTGTAAGGACCGTTATACTTCTACCTTGGGCAAAAGCTCTTTCTTTTGCCACAGCCGTTCGAACAGCTTTTACAGAGTTTTCTGTAAGACTGAATGTTTTTTCTGCTTGTGTGTACAAGTGTGATTTGTAAGCTATTGGTACCGTTTCTCCCTCATTAGAGGTCAGGTACGTGAATCCGGATCTTCCTGGGATGACTCGGATTACAAGGTTACGTTTATTGTAACGTGTTTCTAATTTTGTTTTTGCTAACATGTCTGTTTGCAGTGATCTAAAAATTTCTGTGTGTTTTTGAGTCCAGTTGATTGGTTTAAAATCATTTTTAATTAATTCGTAGAGAGGTTTAACCCTCTCCGCATAATTTAGAATGTATGTTCTTCTGAAATTCAGGAAACCTAGAATCGATTGTAAGTTCTTCAGCGTTTTTGGTGCTTGGAGTACAGCGCACTTCTCTAAGAAGTTGTCCGCTAGGCTTTTTCCTTCACTTGATAATTCGTATCCTAAAAATAATACTGTCAGATTGGCAATTCTTGACTTTTTAAAGTTGAATTTGTAACCCTCTGCCGCGAACCCAAGTATTATGGTGTTCACTCTTTTCAAGTGAGTATCCAAGTCGTTGTCTGTTAGATAGATGTCATCGACATAAGATAATGCTTCATCATCATATATTTGCAGTAACTCTGTTACTCTAGCTGAGAATAATCCTGGGCTGTTCTTGAATCCCTGTGGGAGCCTACAGAAATTTTTCTGTGACCCCATTATTGAGAAAGCGGTCAAGTACCTGCTTTCTGGAGCAATATTCTGACAAAAGAAACCATTAGATATATCTAATGTCGTTTTATATTTTTTGCGAACTATATTATTCATTAGTGCAGCACTATGCGAATTTTGTACTGCAAATGTTTTGCAACATGAGTTAAGGTGTCTGTAGTCCAAGACTAGAGGATATGAATCGTCCGGTTTGGAGTCAGGAAACAAAAGATTGTTCATTTGAGAGGTGCATGTTTCAATCACCCCCTGGTATTCAAGTTGATCTAAAATCTCCCTGACCTGTTTTTTAGCTTCTTGCTTAATTGGATACTGCCTTTGTGCAGTCGGTTGGCTTTTTAACTGGATTTTGTGAGGAGGAGAGTCCTCATCCCATCCTACATGATTTTTATATAATGCTGGTGCCTGGGCTACTGCCCATTTCCTCGCATATATATATTTTGTGTGAATCGGAATGTGATTCGAGAAGGCAGGCATAATCATTTCTTCGCCATGAGGGCACTCCCTGACAAACTCCGGGGGCAAATCTTTTCAGCTAACAGGATGTCATAGCCTTTTGAGAGGTTATCCCAAAACAGACCCCTTATTTTCCTAGTCTTATCACCCTCTATACGCAGTGGTATTTCGTATATCTTATGAGGTTCGCTAACTCTGGTGTCGGAAGTTTCTACTTGAATGTATTCATTTGTGTCCACTGTCTCCAGATGACTCATCAGGATCTTGCGAGCTATGCTGATTTCTGCTGCACTGTCTAGCATTGTCTGTGCCCACTCCCCGTTTTTTAGCTGTGTCCTCAGTATTCTCGGCATGTTCGATTACTCTAATACTGGCTACCTTCTTTCTTGGAAATTGTAATTTTTTACTTTGAGCATGTTCCTTGTCTTTGGACTTGGTGTGCTCTCCTGGGTCTGACCGTCCTCTTCTTTCTGATTTCTGCGAAAAAGATCGAGAGGGACGTGTATCAATACTTTGATATCTATCAGGCTTCTTCAAGTTATCCCTATTTCTAAGGTTATATCTTTTTTCAGAGTGCTCCCTTTGGGGAGACTGGTGTTCTCGAGTCGGAGTTCTTTCCCTCCGCCGAGGAGACCTTCCTCTGGACTGAAAAACTTTTTCCTTGGGAGTGGATTGTTTATTTCCATCCCAGTTCTTTTTAGGAGTGTTTGAATTATTTTTAAATAATTTTTCAGGATTTTCGAGTAGTTGGGGTTTCACTGGTTTCCCACCCAGACTATATCTACCTAATTCTTCATTACATTTTTCAATGATTCTGGCAAGCTCAATTGGTTGATCTGTTATATCTGTTTCCTTCAATTTCTGGCGGATCGCCACAGATGCTGCTTCTCCTTTTATATTGGCTAGTAATATAGCCGAGACCTGCTTGAAGTCTTTCAGTAATTTCATACCAAGAGTTAAAGCGGGTTCTGGACCGTATTCATTCTGAATCTGTTTTAGCACATCTGGTATTACCGCTATGGACGGAACACCATGTGTTTTTGTGTAAATGGAAGCAAAGACTGTACCTCAAGTGTCACAGTCCTCCACATGTGGTGCGACCCCCATTGGAAGGCAGATGGTCAGGATTCTGTGTTTCTCAATAGGGGTAGTATTCGGAAATACTGCCTCTATTTGAGTTATTTTCTGCGCTAACCAGAAAGGAATTTGTTCCCGTTTTATGGGTGTTTTACCAAGACATGATAGTATGTTCTGTGGTGTAATTTTATTTGTGTTCCCCTGATGAGGGGTCAGCTGCGGAACATTAACAGCTGTTTGGACTGTTGCAGTCCGCATTACATATTGGACTAATTGTCTATATATTTTGATTAGTGTTTTTAGCTGTGCTAAAAGTTCCTCTTTTGACATTTTTGCAATGTCCGGATGTGGTGTGTAGCTGGCAAGAACCGGCCACGTTGCTCCTGGTCTACCTAGTGGACCGAGCCTGGTAATATGATCATTGTGTTTTAGGGCGCCTTTAAACCAGAGCAGATGCTCTTGGTATTTTAATGGGATTTCAATCTCCTCCAAAGGAGCGTACTCTTCCGGAGGTTCCTCTATTTTGTAATAGTGGAACTCGTGTGTTGCAGCGTTTGCCGCTGGAAATTTTATCCAAGAATAGAATACCTCGGTCTGCCGATATTCGTGTGCCTCTATCACGAAGACGACTGTACCGCCTTGAGCTGTCAGTCCGTTTTCTATAAGTTTTAACGTTATAGTTTTTCTTAAATGTACCGGGATGAATATTGCATTCGGTTCATTGTGTAGGATACTTGCGTCGTCCATCATTAGTTGTATTGCTAATATGGTAGCATCCCATTCATCATCACTTTCTAGCATTTACTGCCAGAAAGGTTTTTTTGTTGCAGATCAGGTTTCAAGGTAACAAAGATTAGGTGCACAATATTTTGGAACACTGTATCCTTCAACGTTGAATAAACCAGAGCTTTACATAGGAATCTCTTCCTACTAAGTTCGGGCGGATTTTAACCTTTTACCCACTCCAGACGTCTATTGGAGTATTTACGGGAGAAAGGGTCTGTGTGAAAAAGCACGACTGAGTTACTCTAACGTCTTGCGTTAGTTTTATCGCCTTACCAAACGTTTGGGCGCCATGTAGTGTAGTTCCTATTTTCCCTATAGGCCCTGCACATTGGAATAACATAAACAGCAGTGTAGACGTAGAAGTGCGGTCTTCCAGGTCTCCACTGACTATGCTAGACTTAATTGGGTATGTACCAACTAGCTCAGAGGTCACTGGAAACTTTCTTGACTGAATAGGAAGTGATCAGCTTCCATGGCTCAGAAAAGAAGGGATTCAGTTTTCCAACAACCGCATAAACATGACAACTTTGCTCCTTAGAATAAGAGTCAATCTCTAGAGTTGTGTGAAACAATAGACAGTTATTTCACTCAGTCAGTTCGTGCAAGAAATACTTTCACCAGGATGCAGAGAATAGAGAGACGGGCATTTTCAATAAAAGGTATTATTTATTGAACAGTCTTTCTTCTCGTGCAAGAGAAATGAATTGCCACAATTGCAAGACTAGTTATTATAAAAAGTGCGTACAGTAAAATGAGTATTGCGAAATAATACTGTAAAAGCATTGATAAGGTTTCTAAGCCATACGATAGTTAAAAGGAGTAAAATATATACATTCATATATACATTAGGCTAACGTCCTCAACTGGTGCTTCTAACTACGCCTATCCCAGTGTACCTGACCTAAGCCTAATACTTGGGAAGGAGTAAGTAGCAGTTTAAGTTAAGTTGGTTTTGCCAAGGGTTTGCTTCAAGAATTCTCTCTAGGGGTTTAGTCAACACCATACCTCTGGAATAGAATGTTGGAGGTCTGGTATCTCCTCTCAGGACTCGATATCCCAGTCACCTGCAAGGGTAGGCTGGAAATGCCGGGGCTGTATTTTCTCGGCAGGAGAAAAGACAGCGTCTTTCTCAGCGCGTCAAAGAGGAGGAGGAGGGGCAGCGTCCGTGGGCTTCTCGCATCTGCTGGGCTCTGCAAGGGACAGCTGGTCTGCTCCTGTATTCACCACACCATCGTAGTCGCCCTTGCTTAAGGCAATGCTGGTATTATTTATACCTGAAAGGTGCCTTGTTTGACGTACGTTTTTGGACATAAGACGTCAATAACGATGTCACTAAGAACCGGTCGTTCTTACAGTGCTCATTAGAGTTCTATTACCAATAAAAACAAAGCAAGCGGGGATTTCCCACGTTGCTGGAAGTTTTATCTGTTGAAGAACTCAGAGTGTAATCTAGGAATCTAAGATAGTGGCTTCTGCTGTGTCATGTACTTTAATGAGCTGCAGAGGCGAGTTTCTGAAATATGGCTGAAATATGGCTCTGATCGTTTATGCCATTATTGGGGTATGAATGGATTATAGCCGAATTGGGGCATAAGGTCACATATTGATCGGGGTCCTAGATTAGAACACGACACCATAGCGATCTCATCTAAATATGTCTGCAATGTTAAACACGACTTTGATGTAAATAAATCGGTGTAGTATTTCAATAGGGTGCGTCCTATATCAGTGCTCCCAGCTATGACCTTATCTTTCTCATTGTGGAGTTTAGTGATGTAGTTTAGGGTATAGGGGTGCTTAAGCAGCCTCGCTAAGGTGAGGTCAGGTCTCTCTCATTCTCCGTACCAGTGGGCTACAGCATACTTTCCTAGATAGAGCGCCTCTCTACTGGCGTCCTCAGCGTATTCTGTCAATAGTTCTGTCCTGCGGTGTAGGTAGTTCACCCCCGCTCCACCGTCCTTTGTCATGTTTTCCCTGTCCAGTATCTGCAGGCCATCATCTAACACTGTCAGCCTGTTCCTCAAATCTCTCAAGACCCCTGAATGTGTTGAGATACAAACCCCCTTCACACATGTCTTAAAGGCTTCCCACAACACTACGTATGTTGTGACGGAGCCGACATTATTGGCAAAGTGGTCCACCATCGCAGTGCATAGCTCGTCATGGAATACTGGATCTTTCAACGCCATAGAAGGGAATTGCCATATTCTCTCAAAACCTCTCTCTGCAGGCAGTTGTATGGAGAGGGACACAGGGGAGTGGTCCAATAAGGTACATGGTAAATGCCTCACACCTTGGACCCATGCTGTTGTCGACCTAGTGCGTAGCCAGTAGGCCAAACTAGTCCAAATGGCATATTGTTCTGTATAGTGGCTGTATTCCGTGTGAGTGTGGTTCAAGTGCCTCCAAACGTCTGCCCGATTGTGGTCTCGGCATATATCCCGAAGGACCTTGTGGGCTTGTGTGTGGGGGTTTTCACCGTGCTATCCAGCAGGGGTTCAAGTAAAATATTTAAGTCTCCTCCTAGTACTATATGGTCTGCTGATGTACTATCTATGAGCGTCTGCACTCATGTAAAATACTTTATCATCTACATTAGGGGCGTATACGTTGATCAGGGCTATTTTATGTCCTGCTACTGTTCCCTTTACCATCAAGTATCGCCCTCCCGGGTCAGTTATCGTGTCTATATGCGTGAATGGCACTTTCCGGCTTATCAGGATGGCTACTCTCCTGGCATATATGCTGTAGTTGGAGAAATATCGGTGAGTCCCCCAAGTGGATGTGAATTTCAGCAAAGTCTGTGGGGATAGGTGCGGCTCTTGCAAGTAAACTATATCTGCTGTGTGTTGCCGTATATACTGGGGCACTAGTCTGCATTTTTTAGGGCTGTTCAGCCCACGGATATTCCAAGTAAGTAGAGTCCTTTTAGCGCTGCATCTTAAATCTGCCTTGTGAGTCATGTCAGAAAGGCGGTGCATGTATAATACGTCTGCTCTCCTGTATAGGCCCACATGCATCAAAGTCAATTGCATTCGCAAATGGTGCGAATCGCAATTTTCGGCCGTTTGCAAATGCAATTGACTAATTTGGAATGCATTATGCATTTCGCAATTTTAGGAATTGCAACCATGTTGCGATTTCTAAAATTGCGATTGCATTTAAAAAATCGCAATTTCAGATTTCTTAAATGCAATGCATGATTATTTTTCAATTGCAAATTCGCACTTTGGAAGGGGTAAATTAGCATGAAGCTGAACTTCATGCTAATTTACCGAAAACTTTCAAATATGCACAAATTGCATTTCTGAAACTTTTAATTTACACACACACATGCCCTTGGGGCATGTGTGTGTGTGTAAATTGCATTCAAAGTTACATTTCAGGGGTGCAGGGAGGGGTTCTTTGTACACCCCCTGCACCCTTGAAATTGCATTCACATTTTGCGAATCGCAATTTGAAATTCGCAAAATGTGAATGCCTTCCCATTGATTCCTATGGGCCTTTTGGCCCATGGGAATCAATGGGAAGGGTTTTCCTTAATTGCGATTCGCAAATTGTGAATCGCAATTAAGGAAAAATACTGAATCGCAAAAAATATTGCGATTTTTTAATGCATACCATTTTGCAATTTCTTAATTGCGATTCCTTAATTTTCGCAATTAAGAAATCGCAAAATGTCACAATGATGCATGTGGGGATGTGTAATAGCGAAACTGTGTCCAATGTATGGTTAAACACTCCTACCCATCCCCCTCCCTCAGTCAGTGACTGTTCACTGGGCGATGTCCCTATAAACCTCCCCCATAACTGTTGCTGCAGTGAGTGCCAACATGGCATATCTCTTCCAATGAGTAACATTGCGATCAAACAAGGGCAAGTGCCTATGCCACATGGAACCTCGCACCTCCGGCGATGAATAATAATGGCCCTCTTGCGTTAAGGGTCTATTTACAGAAAAACATATCTCTATCTCTCTAAGTGTGCCCAAGTGCCATTTGGCAAATAGTTACCATCCAAAGTTCTCTTACAATGTGAGCACAATTGCTTATCAGTACATTGCTCTAAGTGTTGCACCTCAGCTTGCCGTTAATGAATCTTCTCTCGTGCCTGATGATGCTACTTGGGAAGCATCACCTGGAGAGGATCCGCCATCCCCATCTCTGGTTCCCACGTGGTGTTTAGAAAAATTACGGACCTCTTCAAGGGGGGGGGGTCAAAAAATTTTACTTTGCCGTTTACATTAATTCAGAGACGGGCCGGATGTAACATGCCGTGGTGGAGGCCCAATTTCTGGACCGCTGCCTTGGCCCCTGCAAATTTGTGCCTAGCTTTTTGGACCATGGCTATGAAATCTAGATAGAATGACACAGTAGCGCCTTGCCATGACAATGTCCCTGCTTCTCTGGCCAGCCGGAGTATTGTATCTCTATCTTTAAAATTTAGCGTCTCCAGAAGCTTCCTCGAGCAGCAGTTCAGTTCTAAATCTAATCGCTAGTAACTAAGTCTGTGATCTCTTTTGAATCATATTTATACCATTACCTACCTAAACGGTGCTTTCTACTTAACTGCTCACAACAAAAGGCTGGAACATTCGGCAATGTCAATGAGATTCAATGCACAAATACTATGTATGACAAAGTTTTTAAAAATCAGTATAAACACCAACGCAATTTACAACTGTAGTTTAGTACAAACACCTAAGCAAACATTCTTTTAAACATTACACTTGGCGTGCTGGATGCACGGGACAGGGGTGGGTTTTCTTGATGGGAAAAGAACTGCTCACTGTAGAGCAGAACGTGTTAAGACTTGCGATTCATGACAGCACTCCCCTCTCAAGAGCCCTCCCAAGATCTGAGGAACAGGTCTAGGCTTATTTGGATTTTGAAGATGAAATCGTTTTAAGAGTCGAGGAGAGTTTTGTAAGTTTGAAAGAGGTTCCCATGCCGGTTCCTCTGGACCATAGCCTTTCCAATGAATTAGATAAAACAATTTTCCTCGAATTCTTTTTGAATCTAAAATATTTTAACTTCGAATTCTGGAACTTCATCAACTTGTATGGCTGCAGGGTTCTTTTTAAATCTAGTCATAGGATCACAGGGTTTAATCAAAGATACATGAAATACTGGGTGAAATTTATATCTGATTGGTAAAGTTAGCTTAACACTAACAGGGTTTATTAGTTTCTCAATAGGAAATGGTCCGATAAACTTGGGGCAGAATTTCTTACAAGTCTTTATTTTTAAATTCCTAGTTTTTTAATATGATCTTCCAAAGACGGTATTATAGATGGAATTTGTACAGATCCAGGTATATTTTTAGGGTGAAATCCATAAGTGCAGAAGAAGGGTGATAGAGTAGTGGAGGAATTATCTATGTTATTATAGGCAAATTCCAGAACCCAACATATATATGACCATTCCTTTTCTTCATCTGCTAAAGCACATCTTAAGAACTGTTCTATTGTTTGGTTGGTTCTTTCGGTTAAGCCATCCGTTTGAGGATGATAACCAGAAGAGGTGCGGATGTCCATGTCTAAGGTTTTTCCTAAGTTTTGCCAAAAGTGGGAAATGAACTGAGGGCCTCTATCAGAAATTGTTACTGATGGGATGCCATGCAACCGAATTATTTCCTTAGAGAACGTAAGAGTTAACTCTTTGGCAGAAGGGATTTTTTTTAACGGGATGAAATGAGCCATTCGAGAAAAATGGTCAACCACAGTTAAAATAGTATTAAAACCTTCCTTAGTTTTAGGGAGCTCAACTATGAAGTCAAGGGATACTGTGTGCCAAGGTTGAGGTGGGATTGGGAGAGGAAGTAAAAGACCACTGGGAGCTTGATGTTGTGTTTTGTTTTGAGAGCAGACCACACAAGTTTCAATATAAGATTTTACATCACTTAACAAAGAAGGCCACCAAAATGTTCTTTTAATTAAATGACTGGTCTTAGTTACTCCTGGATGTGCAGACATTAATGTGTCATGATGTAAGTGTATCACCTTATTCTGGTGTTCTTGTGTGGGTACAAAAATGTGTTCATTCATATACATCAAATCATCTTTTCTTTGCAACAAAGGATACAGATCATGCCATTCTTGTATTGTCTTTTCTAGTATCTTTTTTTATGTCTTCCAATACATCAGTTACAATTACACCAACCTTAAAGCAACGATCTGACAATACTGGTTGAACCTTTTCAGGAGAACAGTCTTTTTCTTCTGTAATTCCCATGCGAGACAGAGCATCTGCTTTTAAATTCTCTTTTCCAGGACGATAAGTGATTATAAAATTGTAATCATTAAAAGATAAAGTCCAGCGTAATTGCCTAGCAGTGAGAGCTTTTACAGAACACAAAAATTGTAAATTCCTATGATCCATATAGATTGTTACTGGATGTTTTGCCCCTAACAAATAATGACGCCATTCTTCAAAAACTGCTTTAATGGCTAACAATTCCTTATCAGCGATTGCATAATATTGTTCAGTAGGGGTGAGTTTTCTTGAATAATATGCAATTGGATGCATCTGACCAGTCTCTTTATGTCTTTGAGATAAGATACCACCAATGGCAAGCTGAGAAGCATCCGCTTCTACTATGAAGGGTTGGGAAGGATCTGGATGCATTAGTACTGGTGCTGTAGTAAATTGTTTCTTAAGATTTTGAAAGGCCTCCTCTGCATCATTATTCCATTCAAACTTTACATTCTTTTTTAGTAGTCTAGTTATAGGGGTGATCATGTGAGAGAAGTTACAGATAAATCGTCTATAAAAATTCGCGAACCCCAAAAAACTTTGGATTTGCTTTACTGAAGAGGGACTTGACCAATCAAGTACTGCTTGAATTTTCTTTGGATCCATCTCGATACCTTTAGGACTTAAGACGTACCCAAGGAACTCTACTCTTGTGGTATGAAATGTGCTTTTCTCAAGTTTTATGTACAAGGAGTTGTCAAGAAGTTTTCGAAGAATAGCTCTTACTTGTTTTACATGTTCTGTGGTATTTTTAGAATAAATGAGAATATCGTCTATGTACACAATGCAGCAAATGTCCAAAAATTCCCTTGAAACTTCATTTATAAAAAATTGGAAAGCCGCAGGAGCGTTGCAGAGTCCGAATGGCATGACCTGATATTCGTACAAACCAAATTTAGTATGAAAAGCTGTTTTCCATTCGTCTCCGCTTCGGACCCTTACCAAATGGTAAGATCCTCGTAAGTCCAAATTAGTATAAATGGTGGCATCTTTTAACTGATCTAACAGAGTAGGAATTAAAGGAAGTGGATATCTGTTCTTGATGGTAACATTATTCAGAGCTCGGTAGTCAATACAAGTACGCAATTCACCTCCCTTTTTCGGGATGAAAAAGAGAGGGGAGGATACCGGTGATTTCGAATGCCGAATGAACCGTTGGCCAAATACTCATCTAAATAGTCTCTCAGGTGTTCGTTCTCTTTCTCAGTGAGAGCATATATTCGACTACACGGTAAGGTAGCCCCTGGCACAAGATCAATTCGACAATCGAAATCCCGATGAGGTGGTAACGTGTTGGCCTTTTTTTTATCAAACACGTCATGAAGATCTGAATATTCTTTTGGAACTCCTTCCAACAGTAATACACTTTTTGAGTTTAAGGGGAAATTACTACCTTGAATTAGTAATTCCAAACCTGGAGATAGTAAACAAGAAGATTGACAAAATTCTGAATCTAATAACACTGTTTTCTTTACCCAGTCAATTTTTGGATTATGCTTTACAAGCCAGGGTATACCTAGAATCAAGCGAAATTGAGGGGCATCTATAATGTCAAAAGTTATGTTTTCTTCATGTTTGTTTAAACAAGTCATTTGAAGAGTTTCAGTGTGAAATTGAATCAGTCCAGATGATAACTCTTTACCATCTACAGCTTTAACAACTTCCGGATGTTCTTTAGACTCAGTTTTAAAATCCAGTTCTTTTAAAAAACAAGTGTCAATAAAATTGCCTGTGGCCCCTGAGTCTATTAAAGCGTCAACTGTCCAAACCTTTTCTCTTCTTAAATGAGACTGTAAAGAAATCTTTATACTGAGATGATGAGAAGTTATCTCTGGGGTTATGGAGGCCAAACTAGATAACATACTCGACAATCTGACCTCTTGATTAGCCGAGCCTGTTAGTTTTCCGACTGCTGCGCTAAACCTACCTCTCAGTTTTTACCTTTAGGTTTATTTGGGCGAACAGGACATTCTTTAACAAAATGCCCTGACTTTCCACAATAAAGACATTGGTTTAATTTCCTCCTCTTGTCTTTTTCCTCTTTACTCAAAGGTCCCTTAAAGGTTCCTATCTGCATAGGTTCTCCTAAATCTACCCTAGGTGTGGATTCAACTCTTACACTACTGTTTCTTTCTTTGAAAGAAAATACTTTAGGTTCAGCTTTTCCTTTTTCCCCTCTTCGTTCAGACAAACGATGGTTTAGTTTCACCACTAAATCAATGAACTCCTCTATATCATCTGGTGGATCTAAAATTTGTGTGATCATATCCTTCAACTTGTCCTTAAGACCTTTGTAGAAAAGAGACACTCGCTTATCTTCGGGCCAGCGAGCTTCAATAACTAGTCTGTTAAACTGGGATATATAGTGTTATAAGTCCGAAAATCCTTGTTTTAAGTATAGTAATTCATGATCAGCAGATTGAACAAAAACATGTTTGGCAAACAATTTTTTCATAGTATTTTTAAAGCGTCTAAGATCATAAAGAATAGGGTCATCTCGCTCTACTATTGGTACTGACCACAGAGCAGCGTCAACTCCTAAATAAGACAAAATGAAAGCTATCTTGGAGGAATCATCAGGAAAAGCTGCAGGTTTGGTGATAAAATGCAGATGACATTGATTCAAAAAGATCGAAAACTTATTACTATCCCCATAAAATCTTTCAGGTTGTGCTAAAGGAACAGGTACAGGAGTCACAACTTGAATCTGAGTTGGCGCAGAAGAAGAACTAGAACTAGAATGTAAGGTTTGAAAACCTGGTTGAAAAGTTGCTGGTTTTAACACTGATTTCTGAGTTGGGGAAAAGCTCCAAGTACTAGGACCAGTTTGTATACTGTTTTGAATCACAGTAACATCTCTACGAAGGTCTGCATTTTCAGCTTGTATTGCTGTCAGCATGTTGGCTATGTCTTGCAGAGAAATCGGGACGGAAGCATCCATAACGTCTGGGCGAAATAATCGTCGTGGGCTTTGCCTTCTGTCAAGGTTACAAGCACTCTTACCTGTGAGTTGCTTGTAAATGGATTTCCCAGAGATGTTATGGACCAACTTCCCCCGAATTCTAGGCAACACCTAGTGATTAGTTAGTACACTTAGGTAATCAAATAGAAAATAGGGAGGAAGGCCGGATAGTGGACGCTACCTGTTCCTGGGTTGTCGACCTGCGAGGCAACAAAGAAACTTTTTGTAACATTTATCCCTTTATTACAAACACGATTAACCTACATCTACTCTTACAGTTCTCTCTCTATTATTCCTAAAAACCCTACCTGCGACTGAAAGAATCTAGGCGTCGCGTCCGTGTTGTCGTCGTGAAGGGTTGGAGGTGTAGTTCGTTGATGAGAGCGTTGAAGCCAAGAAGGAGAGGTCTCGTTCTCTCCTAAGAAAAGACAAGTATTGTGAATAAGTTACTTCCTTTCTACAGTTTGTTCATCACCTTATCATCGCAACTACTTTTGTACATATCACTTACTCAGCGTACTCTGTCGTGTCTTTCCTTGCCTTCACAACCTAGATAGAAACAACACTAAACAAGAAACAAATTGCCAAACTCAATCATCAAAAAATATTGTCCAAATATGTTTAACACTTTGATATTTTCTCAAAGCTTTTTCGTTTCTTTCAGATATCAACTGTCTCTTCAATCAAATTTCACCAGAAATGTCTTCAAATTATTTTCCAGGTAAGTTCTTGTCTTTTAGATCAATTGCTGCTTGCTTGCGGTGGGCGCCTTGTACCAAACTATAAAAGGTTTTCACTTAGCTTGTGTCTGTATTCTTCCTTGCAGGGACGCGTGCTGAATAACGTGAAGAAAAGAAGATTTCCTTCCGAAGTCCTCCGGGCGTTGGCTGGCGTTCCGGTTCCCAGGGCACTCCAAGGTGAGGTTCTCTCGGGGGCGCGGCAGGAAGCAAAGCGACGGGAAGCATTGGGTGTGGCTATTTATAGATGAGCCACACCCGAGATGATGACGCATTGCGCACTGATTTCCTGCGTGCGTGTGCGTCTCCAGAAGCTTCCTCGAGCAGCAGTTCAGTTCTAAATCTAATCGCTAGTAACTAAGTCTGTGATCTCTTTTGAATCATATTTATACCATTACCTACCTAAACGGTGCTTTCTACTTAACTGCTCACAACAAAAGGCTGCAACATTCGGCAATGTCAATGAGATTCAATGCACAAATACTATGTATGACAAAGTTTTTAAAAATCAGTATAAACACCAACGCAATTTACAACTGTAGTTTAGTACAAACACCTAAGCAAACATTCTTTTAAACATTACACTTGGCGTGCTGGATGCACGGGACAGGGGTGGGTTTTCTTGATGGGATAAGAACTGCTCACTGTAGAGCAGAACGTGTTAAGACTTGCGATTCATGACACATGTGGAGACAAATTGGAGAGCTTCTGGAGACAATCCTACGACCCCGCTGCCAAGCTGGCATACAGAAAAGCCTTAAAAATGTTAAAAAAATTCAGGCACAACACTACGAGGGACTATTTCTTTAACAAGATCAGATTAGCTGGAAATTCATCGAAAGTACTCTTCAAAATTGTCCAAGATTTTGCTAAACCTGTTGCCATTGACAGCACAGTACTCCCCACCACCTTCTTTTGTACGGGACTGTCTGACTTTTTCCTAGACAAAATCCACCCTCACTTCCACCCAGACTACCTCAGAGACCACTGTCTCGCTCGACAATAATGATGCGCTGACCAAATTCCGCCCTCTCTCTCTCTCGATGCTTCCTTGCAAAAAATATTGTCTGGCAAATCTGGGTCGTCGGGCAATCCCTGCCCGGCCCAGTTTTTTAAACGCTTCGCACCATGTATTAATGCCCCACTATATCAGATTTGGAACACCTCCCTGAGCTCAGGTATTTTCCCAGCAGTGTGGAAATAGGTCTACCTCATGCTGATCCTCAAAAAACCGTATGCGGACCCCGCAGAATACAAAAACTTCAGACCCATCCCCCTGCTTCCAGCACCGGTGAAAATTCTTGAACAAATAACCCAAGAGCAACCTTCCAATCATCTAGAATCTAGGAATCAATTCCATGACTCTGGCTTCAGAGCTGGCTATAGCACGGACACCGCACTGTTTCAAGTATCCAGGAGTGTCCGTGAGACTGTCGACCAGGGCAAAGCAGCAATGCTTGTGCTACTTGACATGTCCGCGGCCTTCGTCACGGTTGCCCACTCCATTCTCCTGGAAAGATTAAGAGGCCTGGTCATTCAGGGCACAGCCATGTCCTGGATCCGGTCTTTTCTGGAAAACCAGTCACAACAAATCTTTCTCCGCCCTTTCATCTTTTCCGAGAAACACCTGCTGTGTGGGATTCCCCAGCGATCCTCATTGAGTCCTCTCCTTTTTAAAGCCTACCTCTCACCTCTGGTAACTCTTGTGGAATCCTGTGGGGTGAGGGTTATCTCCTATGCAGATTACACCCAACTGATGTTTTCCATTAAAGATCAATCAGAAGCAGCCTTTGCCAACTTCTGAAGAACCGGGTATTTTAAACCCAGCGGCGCCAGGGAAAACGCCCTTAGTCTTCCGGATTCACCTGTCTTAGAGTACAGAGACACGGGATACTTCTTGATGACGTCAAAGATCAAATTTATTGGCTGCAGCCAATAACAGAGGTCCTAGAAGTACAACAGCATGTAGGTTCTCAGGAGACTGCTCAATCTTACAAAGCCAGCCTTCCCTTTTTATACAAAATATTATGCTTTAGGCAAACATTCCTTATTTTACAGTTGACCATTCACATATTTTCACTACAAAGGAAAAGCAGAGTCATGATGACAATCCCATATTACAGTTTGTCCAGCCCACAATCAATTACCCGGCAAGGTCCAGTATTTCCATCAGATATCGACGGACCCCCAATAAAAACGGGCACCTCCTCCTCGTAAAGCTAGTCATAAAGAAAGAAACAGGGACAGGTCTGTATAAGATTAGGCATAGTTTGTGTGCGATGAAAGGTTTATGACATGTTGTGCCTTGATACTAATCTCATTCGGCCACTGGGAAAGGAACTGGCCGAACAGGTTTGGCTTCAGGCAGTGGAGTCAGCTTGCCCAGGTCACAGAGGAGTCAGCAAAGGTGTACGTGTCCCAAGGACTTGCACGGACACAATCATCCTGCAGTCATCAGTCTAATGTGAGGGCAACAACAAAATGGCTGCCGTACACAAAATGGAACCCAAGGGTTCAAAGGCGAAATCGTCAAATGCATAGTGAATCCATCGATGTAACATGATGAAAACACTCATGCATACCGCATTCGTCATTTGCTGTTCGCTGATACCAAAATCGTCATGATACGATAACCTTCATTAAAAGGGTTCAGGATTCACGGAACCTCAGACCCTCCTTTTGCCCTTACATTAGGCAATAACCTAAACTCACTTCAATCTGAATCCAGGTCTATATTCATCAGATCATCAAGATGTTGTTGTAGCATCATCCTAGTACTTAGTAACTCTCTCTGGACAGGTCTCCTCGAACACGAAGTAGCACAAAGGCCACATATAGCAGGAGCACACTGTACACAGAGACAGAACAGGAAAAGTATAGCTAATACCATCCCAATGACCATCAGAATCTTCCATCCCCATGTAGATAACAGATCCCAAAACCATCCCATCAACGACCAATCTCCTTCAGCCATATGTACAGACTCGGAGATCTTATGTAGCTTGGAAATGGCTTGGAAAACTGTCGGAGCGTTGTCTGGAATGAATATGCAGCAGCTCGATTGGATCAATTTACAAACCCCTCCTCTATCTGCAAGTATGATGTCAAGAGCACCTCTATTCTGTAATGTCATAAGTCTCTCCGACTGGAGCTCAGCAGTCAAGTTACTAAGGGCACCGGCAGTTTCGACTATGGTGGACTCAACTACTCTCGTCAACTGGCGTATGTTCCTGCTGTTTGCCATCGGTCCCCAGAATGGCAGAAAACCCTTAATGAAATCTCCCAACTCTTGCCCTGCGGTATCTTCCTTACTGAAGACACCTCTAGCAACTCTCATCTTATGGTAATCTGCTGCAGCTGTAAATGTGGGAGGCAACAGGAAAGAAACAAAACACGTTCCCGAGAAGTCAGGGGGCAACCATGTATACGCTTTGTCATAACAGATGAAATATGTACCCTTAGCTGCTAGAAACGACGGTGAAGTCCGAGATGCAAAGACATACGTCTCAGTGCAGGCACTTTTCCCTAGCTGAGCTCTGGGGTTCTTGCCATTACCTTGCAGACATAGGTGACCCTGATGGGGTACTATCCAAATCGGGGAGGATCTCTTTGCTCGCTGGTTCTCACTCAGAGTGACTCCATATCCTGTTATGTTCCATCTATCGTAAGCTTGCAACTCATCTTTGGGAATCGTTCTATACGAGTCAATGTTTCTGCTCATATTTGTGATTCCCACTACCAATGCCTTGTTGCTCGAGTTACTTCTCATGGAACGTGGGGGATATGGTTCAATGGCATATTTGAACATCGTCTGAAACGCCCACAAAGAACCATTGAAACTAAATGGTAAGACCAAGTATGGGATACCCTTATCTGTCGTATGCGGCATAAGACCACACACCCAACAATTAGTCGTGTTCACTACTAGCTAGTGTTAGTGCAGAAGCTGAACAAAGGAATTATTGGCGAATTCCATTCTCCTAATGGACTCATGTTCAGGCAGAGGGTGAAAAGAAAGCGAAGAAACAGTAGGAGGAGGTGTAGGTTGCACAGTAGGCATGAATGTCACTTGAAAAGAGAATGTCACATAACCAATTAAAAACATCATTAAACTCAGTAGCATAAATAAACACAATATTAAAAATCTTTTCCGAATGATCAACTTTCGTATCTGGCTTTTAAAGTTCACAATTTCTGCAGGTCTCTCCAACTCGAAGAAATCCATCCTAAACTAAATATGCTACTTACGATGGTAGGTTGTTTCTGCTAAGGAATGCCTCTGTCAACCCAGGGCAACACCCTTAGGCCAACCAGAACCTTCGACCTATTGTCTCAGGCTTGCACACCAAAGACTTTCGGCAACCGCGACCCTACAGCTGAACCCGGATGGTGGTTCGAAGAACAAAAATGAGTAGATCCTCGGTGGAGAGTTAACCTGCAAACAGAAAAATCATAAAAACTTCATTTGCTTAGTTTATTTGTCCATGACTCTCGGTCTCAAATTATAGCAGCTTCTTCCAGGCAATTCTTGATTTTTGAATAAGAGTTCAGGCTCAGTAGTGTCCAAACGATTTGACGGTGGCACAGCTTCTTGTAAAAGTTCGTCACTTTCTCGTTCAGAAATTGTTCCTTTTACACGTGCGTCGCTAAAGGGCAGAAAACGAGGCACAGTCTCAGTCTCAGAGTCAGCGATCCCCTCCTGGACCCACCGGTCGTACGGTAGGGGCAACGGAACCCGTTTACAATGGATGCCGTGAACACAGTTTTTCTTGCCGTGGACACGGACTGCAGAGCGGGTGGCCAACAACACTTGGTAGGGTCCTGTCCAGCGAGGCTGCTCGTTCTTGGTTCGCTGGAAGTTGCGCACCAGGACCCAGGTGCCAGGTTCAATAGCGTGGGCTGGATCGTCAGAAACTGGCGGTAAGGAACTGTGAACCTGTTGGTGTAAGACACGCAGTTTAGCCGTCAATTCGCACAAGTAATCAAGCAACACAGGATGTTCGATCTCACTAAATTTAGTTGGCCTTGGCACACCCCAAATGTTCGCTGGGAGGCCAAAGACAACTTCATACGGACTCAAACCCATTCGCGAATGCACAGTCATTCTCATGGACAGAAGGGCTAGGGGCAAAGCGTCTGGCCATTGCAAACCAGAGCTAGCTTGGATTTTGGCTAACTTTAATTTCAAAGTGCCATTATAGCACTCGACTAAACCAGCTGATTGGGGTGATTTGCAGCATGGAACTTCCGCCGAATTCCTAATCCCTCACATACTCTCTTCATCACTTGACCCACAAATTCACTCCCATTGTCACTCCAGATCATTCTCGGCAATCCAAATCTTGGGAAAAATTCTTTGATAAGGGCTTTCGCTGTGGACAAGGCAGTATTGTCCTTAAGCTTTCACCCATCTAGAAAAAGAGCAAACAACCACTAACACATACTTTAGGTTGTTGCATCTCTCCATGTGGATGAAATCTAGCTGAAAAGCCTCGAACGGATACGTTGGAGGAGCAAAATGACCAGCTGGAGTTGGAGTTCCCTTACCAGGATTGTACATCAAACACAGCATACAGTTCTTGACCAGATTCTCTGCACACTTGGGAATACCAGCATTCAGCCATACCGGAGCAAACAACTTACAAATCCCTTTCACGCTGATATGTGCCATTCCATGCGCCATCGTAACCACTGGAAGCACATATGCATCAGGCAACAACCATCTCTGATGCTCTGACAATTCTACCCAACAACCATTCGAGTCCAATTTACCCTTGCTTTCTCTCCATTCATTCAACGCTTTCTTTGTAGCTTCAGCTTGGATGGATTTCACACTCTCAATCGTGTCTTCACACATACTTCTATCAGGAACCCATCTCGCAGGACCCGCAACATACATTTGACTCATCACATCTCTCGCAGTTTCCTTCGCGACTTTGTCTGCAAACGCGTTTCCGCGACCAACATCATCAGTAACTTTCTTATGCGCACTGCATTTCACAATCGCGACTTGCAACGGCAAGGTAAGTGATTCAAGGAGTTCATTCACCAACTGACCATGTTGGATCTTTGTGCCATGGGAAGTCAGAAACCCACGCTCACGCCACAAACGTCCAAAACTATGAGCCACACCAAATGCATACTGGCTGTCAGTATACACAGTCACTCGTTTTCCTTTCGCCAACACACACGCTCTTGTCAATGCAATCAACTCTGCTGCTTCTGCTGAATTGTGTGGGATACGTGCAGCTTCAACAATCGTATGCAAAGTCGTAACAGCATATGCCGCAGTCGTATCACCATTCGGAAGCTTGAAGCACGAACCATCAACCCATAAAGTACCATCACATTCTGCAAGAGGAGTGTCCCTAAGGGTTCTTTACCAACTCCTGGTTCCTCCTGCACCTGTTATTCAGTCGACTGCCTCTTTGCGCTCTACAAACTCCCAAATAAATGTATGTAGTTGATGCATGGGGGAATAGTAGGAGTAAACCCTAATGTCCATTGTCCTAAACAGTCTTGAAAGCCCACTGCAATGTGGTGAGTGGAAGCCCCAGGCATCAGGGGATGGGAGCAGCCCAGAGCAACATCCACTATGCAATTAAAATTGCCACTGAGCAGCATGTGCTCAGATGCCAAGGAGGCCATTGGGCCGAAACTCCCAGATAGTCAAATATCTACACTCTTTCCAAAGGAGTGCCGTCTAGTGAAGGGTTTGGACGAGTTGTGTTGGGGGGATTGAAGACCATATATTTAGTCTTTCTTAAATTGATCTCCAGCCCTTGCAACTTACAAAAATTGGCAAAGCCATCAAGAATGCGCTGGATACCCATTGGTGTTTTTGAGTGTGGCAGGGTATAATCTGCAAACATCAGCGCAGGGGCCTTCCAAGAGACTAACTTGGGGGCGTCATTGACCTTTATTTTTTTAAGATGGTCAATAAGACTGTTGATAAAAAGACAAAATAAAGTAGGAGCTAAAACACATCCCAGCCGTCCCCCCTTCTGGACAAGAAAACTAAGTAGGTTCCCCATATTTTTCACATCGTACTTGGGCAACATTTTTCAAATGGAGCCTCTCTATAACGTTAAGAAGGTAGGGAGAAATCCCAAGGTCACTCAGAACCTTCCGGAGTTTCTCCCGGGGTACAAGGTCAAAAGCTGACTTCAGATCAACAAATATAAGATAGAGGCTGCCACCCTCTATAGTCACCGTTTTCCAGAAGAGCAGTTGTAGTCTGAATATCTGGTCTAGAGTTGACATATTTGTTCTGAAGCTGGCCTGGTAGGGACTTAATATTTGTTCTTCTTCCAACCAACCCTGAAGGCGGTCCAAAAGCACCCAGCCGAAGAGTTTTTGGGTAATATCAATTAAACTGATTGGCCTCTATTTGGAGGGGGAAATGAGACAGCCTTTTTTTAATATGGGAACTATCTAAGTCCCACGGCAGGTATCAGGGGGATTCAAGCCCTTCATAACGGCATTAAATAGGGCAGACAAGTATGGAACCCATATTTTGGGTTCTTGCTGGAAGAGGTCCCCGGGTAATTTGTCTAGACCTGGCACTTAGTTTCGGTGAAGCTTATTAATAGCGTTTGCCACTTTGGTCATAGTGATCTCCATGTCCCCCACCTGGTGGAACTCCGGTGCCATACAGAAGGTAACAGTGTTATCGGGCCCACCATCCCTAATGGAGTACAATGACCCAAAGTGGGTCTCCCAGGCTTTTGGCGCTATGCTGGGTCTTGATGGCCAATCTCCCTTCCCTGTCGCCTGTGCTCACTATTGCCCAAAAGGTTTTCAGATCTTTATCGTTGAGGGAAATCCTGATAGTTTCCCACCTCTCTAGTTCCCTGTCTGTTTTTCTGATGGGTGGTCCATTTATACCTAGCCCTAGATAGTTTAATATGTGGCCTATCCTTCAACTTCACCCTATCCAGGAGGTCCTGCTTGGCCTTGCGACACTTATCATTGAACCAAGAACATTTATTTCAGTTACTTTCCCTCCTACACCAAACGGGAAGAATACATCCACCAGTTTCGTTGTTAGCTCTGCGTGTCTTTTCCCTGCCTTGCCTAGATCCACGATGGGGCCATCCACCTGTTCTACCTCCCACATTTTAGTTATCATTGGAATTGCTAGCTGATAGACTTTGGCCAGATTGAGGGGTGGACTGTTATATGTGTCCCCATCTGACGTTTCTATTGTTTGTTATTGTTATTGAACTTATCACGCTTGTAGGGGCGGAAGGAGGTTTAGAAATGCCAAGGTCTCATGGTTTTAAAATCAGAATTAGGGCATTATGGCCGGTATCTTGCCTCTGCGTGATATAAAAGTCAAGGACCTTTTTCCAGAGTCTGGTTTCCACCATGATGTAGTCAATTAGGGAGGCTTGACCTGCTCTGTTAAATGTGAGCTCTCCTGGCAGATCAGATTTAGTCCGTCCATTGCACGCCCCTAGCGATAGAGCTAGAATGAGTGAATTGAGCTGAATTACCAATGGTGACCATACTTTAATAGGGGGGGTCAGGTATAGACCAATAAAGATCTTCTTCATTGGGAACGGAGTGAGTTGGATTGGTAAGGGGTTCAAAGTCACAATTAAAATCACCCCCTGCAATCACACATGTTACTGGAACCAGAGTTGGAACAAAGTGATCCAGATGGTCGATGGTGGCAGATTCTTGGCTGTTGTTAACAGGACGAGAATACACATCAATTACGGCAATTTTCGTCTTTGTGGGAAAGGAGAGCAGAAAACATTGGATGTCATTTGTGGGTGTTGTCATCTGCTCTGCTCTGCAGCCAAGGTGGGTGCCTACCCAGATGGTTAGGCCATCAGAGGGTTTTTCATTCCCCCCATAATTACCAATTAATTAATTAATTAATAATAGTTAACAACCAATTAGTACATAATTAAGTATACATTAATTCCCACAATAAACACTATAAAATGTAAAATAAATAGATTTATGAATAAAAAATATTAATACATTTATTATAACTAAATTACTTCCCACCCTAATCGCCTATAAACCCATAACCCAATCCTAAAAAAATTACACAATTGACATAATTACCATTTAATTAATTAATAATAATTAACATGTTAATAATTCATTATTAATTAATGAATTCTTACAATTAACACTACAAAATCTACATTTAATAAATACTAATAAATAAAAAATAATACTTAATTTATTATAATTAAATTACTTCCCACTCTATTCCCCTGTAAACCCACAACCTGTTACGGAACCAAAAAAATGCAACATTTTATTAAAATAAAATTAATAAATACAAAAAATTTAATAAATGTATATTAAACAACAAAAGCAATTCTTATACAAAAACTAGTTTGCATACATTTAAAGGACATACTAAAATACATAACACTAATGAAAACATCGATATTTTAAACAACTATATTTTTGCAAAACATATTAATGACTTTGATACTTTCAAAAAAGATATTTCTTACCTCCAAGTCGATATTCTTGACCATGATATTCTAGCTGTCGATATTTGTGCATCAGGATATTTCCAACTCAGTATTTGTGTATGTTGAAATTTAAAACTCAATATTCTGTCTGTGCACCATTTTGAGACAACTGAAGACCTGTCAGTATTCACTTTAAGGTCCTGATCGAGTCCAGCAAAGTATGATCTAGCACTGGGATATCCCTTTAGGGATGAGGGTGCATTTTATAAATACTAAAAACAAATAAATACAAGTATAAGGCAGAAAACTTTATTTCATTTCTTCTTTTAATTTATATGATATGTATAACCATTTCATCAGCCTGCCAACACCAGAATTATTGTAATTTCCAATGAACATATCCAGAACTACTGCCTCCAGACATCCATCACACCCTGACCAAATAACATCCTAAAGAACACCCTAAGCAGTTTCAAAAATCAACACTGGCTACCCACAAACCGCCTATCACAAAACCCTAAAAATTGCTACTACTACAAATCACATTAAGGGCCTATTAGTCTACCACAATCAGCAGACGGACAAAAAGAATAGCCACACGTTGACCAAAAACTCCCACACATTGGACAGCCCCAGCCAGACCGGCATTCCCATCCAGTACCTCATAGACCTCCCTACACATAACTGTCACACAGACCACCTCAAACATCCACCATATATTTATAGACAATCTCCAGTGATTCTCTTTCTCATACCTTTCTTTCACATACAGGCCATTAGTTTGGAACACCTTAAGCAACAATACAACCACCCCCTTCAAAAACCCACACTAACCCAGGCCTGCTCAAACAACTTCCTCCAGATCCCTTCATCCACCCAAAACCCACCACACATAAAAACAGAGCGTGCAGTCATACAACCAACTGTTTCAAAACTTTGCCCCTCTCTACTATGAGTTTAAAGGGTTGGTGGCCTGTATTCAATTAGAGCACAAAGTTGTACACATCTGAACGTTTAATATTTGCCATCTTCAAAATCTATTCTGTCTGTATTTCAGTATGTGAACAGAAAGGTATATAATTAATTGATATTTTCATGAACAAGGAAACTACTCATGCAATGTCTAGCACGTCATCAGCAAACCATTAATCTAGGCAACAAAGCGTAATAGGTGGTCGAAATGAACTGAGCTAAAACATTGTTTTTTTGTAAAAAGGGGAAGTACAATTTTATTCACAATTTTTTTTTAAAAAACACATTGAAATAATAATGCACATTCACAAATTATATTTAACACATGTAACTCGATAGATCAAGAATATACAACACCATTGTTAAAAAAGGCAAATGATCCAACAAATAAAGATTACATAAAATAAACACAATTATATTGAGAAAAATGTGGCTAAATTAATCTCTACGCGCGTTTCGGCGAACCAGCGCCTTCTTCTGGAGCAGCCACGATAATATCTAAAAAAGGAAAATGCCATAAAAAGAAATATTATGTACAATCTTGCATCACTCTTATTGTGTAGCATAAAAGACACTTTAAAAACAATCCAATGTTGTTCTAATAGTCTCAGACTTTCAATTCTGTTCTGACCAACCTTATTTTATTACAATAACACTTTTGAAGATTTCATTTCCTTGCCTTAATGATCATCAAACGAATCAGCGACTGTAGTAGATCATTTAAACTCATATTTTATTGTTTTAAATTAATAGTCAAAAAAGAAGATGTCTTGTAGTATTAAATTGACCATTCCCAAATATTGGAGGTTTAGTGGGTTCTTACATTGGATGTCTAATCCGAGGATTATGATATTTATATCTCTCTAATTGATCATGTAATTGACATTAACGATGAAAAATAGAACACACTCTAAATGGTAGCAGTTATCAAGAGGTTATCTTAGCGGGACCTAAATACTAGTATATAATGTATTCGTATCATAGATAAGGTCACTTACTTTAAAAACCACGAAATATAATAATGCAACTCGACGACGCAGTCTGGTTTGTCTGTACAACCAGTATCCTTTCTTTATTTGTGCGATGAAGATATTCTAAACCATAAAAAACAATACATAGACATTAATTATTATTGCACCCTAGTCTATGATTTCTTCACAACCAATATTTGATATAAGAACCGAATTGGTGTGTTACCTATTTTAATTGGGGTTTACAGATGGATATTCTGTGGTCACTGATGAGATTAGTTGATCTCGAGTGTTGATTTTAAGTTTCTATATTTCCTAAAAAAATTGTTAAGGGATCTTTTGATTTATAGGATCTTTCAATGTTTGATGTTTTGCTTTAACTAGACAATAGATAAAGATACATTATTTTCTAGAAAAGAGTAAACCTATTTTTTTAAAAGATGAAAGTACCTTGATTAAGGAGTGGGAGTTCGTTTAGACCCGCTGACCGGAAGTGAAAATAATAGCCTCAATAATGCGTATTTATGTAAGACCGACAAGATATAATCCTCCTGATGTGGGGATAGTTAATGGCGATGATTGCCTAAAGAATAGATGGAAAAAGTTCTAGCATCAACTTCTGTATAATATGGTTAACGAGTAGCAACTTCTTAACTTAATACCTTCTGGAAAAGAAGGACTGATGGTTACCTTTTTGCTTGTATTCAAAAAGCGGTCGATTTCAGATGATTTAAAATAACTCCCTGTCTGTAAGATAGAAAAAATATAGTGGGGAAGTTATATTGTCCACTGCTTATTTTAAAAAATTACGAGTCAAAGGAGTAACTTGATTAAATGTGCCGCATTCGGGATTTCTACAAGACTTACCCAATTAATATCAACAGGGCTCCAAAATTCCGGCGACGGGACTCGGGTGTTCTGTGCTCCTTCCACGAACGATGGCGATTTAATGGTCTTTTAAAGCGCTGTTTATATACCCTTCGTGATTCGATGAGTGAATGCAGCTGATCTGTGTGCAAACACAGAGAAAGGACCACAAAATGAAGAGAGATAGAAAGAGGACCAAATTCTCTAAAGTAATGTCGCCAATGGCTCCCAAGTAAAATGTCATTGCGTAGACATAGACGATGGTGTGTAGCGCATAGATTGACCTACATTGACAGAGTAGAATAGGGGGATGCGAAGGGAGCCATTTTTAAGTAGGCACTCGAATTAAATATACCATTGTTGAATCCGGATAGGGAGATTATATATCTATTGCGTAACAAGATAAGTACAGAAAATAACGATATCTCATTGTAAATTGAATAACGGTCTCCACAGTTTTATGTGAATGAAAGAATGAAATTGTGTAGGGTTAAGTAAAACTTGAATACTGTTCGACAAAACTATGCGTGTGAATTTGAAGAGACTCAATACCATTTGTGTTGTGGCAAATAGAACATCGATGGTTCCTAGATCTAATGTTGCTTAATGAAACATAGACCAAGGTGTAAAGTGCAAAGAGCGACCCACCTACTCGTGATAGTACTGAAAAATTAAGGAATGATGAAAAACGAGAGGGGGACTACATCTTAAGTGGGCACTGGAATCAACTTTTCTTATTGTTGAATACCAACAAATGAACTATTGGTAACACACCGAACGTAAATACCAGTAGACTCGTTATATAACGGTCTGTATAATAATCTATGGATAGAGGAGTCAAACCATAAGGAATGTGGTACAGTTAGAAAATGTGTTTGACAGAACCAGGGATGTCTATATAATGGAGATCCATACTGTTTACGATTTTAACCCATTATAGGAAAATTTTAAATAACTACGAGAACAGTTATGATGATAATGATTATAAAGTAAAAAGATAGAACCTAAAAAATGTAAGATGTAATTTCTTAATACCACCTAAAGGGAGATACCCTAGAGCGTCGTGATCATTTATCTAGTAACGACAAATTGTACATAACTGTCAACCTATAAAGCTAGTAAGTATAAAAACAACTGTTACTAGGGTAGGAAGAATCTACTGTTATTCTAGCAAATGGCATGCTCCCATGGCAATTCGCTATTCATTCCTTCCCGAAAGGTATTGAAGACAAATATCCAGAACACCTCTCTCTTTTTTCTGATGGCACAACCACCATTGGAGTCTGGAGTATGAATTTTTTCTAGGACTCTCCATTTGAAGTCTTCTGCTTGGTGTCCCTTTTCTAAGAAATGTTTTACCATTGGGGCAGCGAGTTTGCGAGTTCTTATCGCTGAACGATGTTCGTTTAAACGTGTCTGTATAGCACGGGATGTTTCTCCTATATAACCGAGGAGACACGGGCACTGTATGAAGTAGATCAGATTTGAGGATCTGCAGTTCCACATTTCTTTTGCTACTGTTGTATGGCCATTGTGTGTAAATTCTTTGCCTCTTAGGATATTGGCACAAGAGGAACATGAGGAACAGGGGAAAGTTCCTTTTATTGGATTGCCTGATACAATCGACCTCTGTGTTGAATAATTTTTGTCAGATACAGGTTGGAAGCGTGAACGAACAATATGTTCCTTGATATTTCTGTTCCTTTTGTAGGCAAAGAGTGGTTTAGCTAGTTTCAATTCTGGAGTACAGTTGCTATTTAAAATGTGCAAGTTTGAGTTTATCACTTGTTTAATTTTTGTATCAAGGGTAGAATGTTTAGTTACACATACCACCTGGTTAGTGGTTTTAGCAGGCTTTGGTTGGAGCAAGTAATTACGGTCATAATAGCAGGCACGCTTATAAGAGTGTCTCACTAATCGGTGAGGGTAGCCTCTCTCGATAAATTTACTTCTCATCACAATTGCCTGTCTGTCAAAATCTGCTAGGCTTGTGCAATTACGCCTGACTCTTAGAAACTGGGAAAATGGAATTGAATCTTTTTGTGATCTAGGGTGGAAGCTACTGTAATGCAGTAGGGTGTTTCTGGCTGTAGGTTTTGTATGCAGATCGACTTTTAAAATGCCTACATCATTTATAATTTCAATATCTAAGAATTCCACCTTATCTTCACTGATATGTGACGTAAAGTGGAGATTGGGGTCTGCTTCGTTTATCCAAGAGACAAACTCGTCTAATGCCTCCCTCCCATTGGTCCAGATAAAGAAAATGTCATCTATATATCTGGACCAATGGGAGACAAAAAACCAATGTTTTAGCTCAGTTCATTTCGACCACCTATTACGCTTTGTTGCCTAGATTGATACATATCAATTCATTTGCTTTTCCCTGGTCTAGGAACTCTATTTCCATGCATTCAGGGGGTCCTTGATAAATATTCACGTCATCAGCAAACCATTACTCATTGAAGTTCAACGGTAAGGTAGGCCTTCAAGTCCACTTTCATGCATTCATTCATTCACCTTTGTATATACATCCAAGTGTCCTACCCACACCCATGTCTCCAGCATTTCCCTAGCACTCACCTGGTTATCTTCCCAGCCACCCTTGAACTAACACGTATCCAGCTCACTCATCCACATACAGTGTGCATCTGTACACTCATAGCCACTCAGCTTTTGACCACCCTCAACCATGCACTTATCCATCCACTGTTACTCATGCAGCAATTCATCCACCAATACTCCAGTGTTCACCTATTCATCCACATGTGCATTGAGCTAATTATCTGAACTCCCGTCCATCCCACTATGCACAAACATTCATCAAATCATCTGTTTAACCACGTATTCACCTTCACACACATCAGTCAATTTATTGACAGCCACCACTGCATGTTGCCATTTGTGTTTTGTCTCACTACATGTCTCATTAAATGTTGTCTGTGCATATATGGTTCTAGGTATGGTCATATAGATACACAAATATATGTTTTCTGTTAATTTAAAAATCAACAAAGCCACTAAAAAAACACAAATGCCTAAAATAGGCCGGACCTATTGGTTTTACCAATCAGTCAGTTTAAACCTAATTCAGCACATTAAAAACAGCCATCAAAGTGAACAAAACAGTTGATAAAAACATAGGATACAAATACATGTAGCAAGAAAGAGCTAAAATGCATAATTCTGTATAACAGGTAAGTTTTGACAGTCCAACATTGACACATGATTTACCAAGTTCCTGGGGCCAATTCAAACTAATACATGATACTCTTCCTTAAACTAATTGCTTTCAGGATAAAAAGAGCAACATTAAAACACACTATATAATCATTTAAAGCAAGCAACATATTCATAGGCAGTTTACAATTCCTAATATTCTGGCCAACCAAGATAGATTTAAGATAATAATGCCTAGAGTTTCAATATAAGCCACACAATAGCATAAAGCTCAACATGCTCTGCTTACTCACACCATCGCTTGGGCAGAAAGTCTACCCAGTTGGACACAACTTCATTGTAGGAAAGGTTACCAGGCGGTGAACAGTACCAAACCTAAATCTCTTCAGCACATATCAATGTTGGTTATCAGTAACGCAGGACAAATAATGTTGGTAACCCTTCTCCAAAGAAAGAGACATGCACTGTCGATTTCATCCTCCCAGATTGTATACGACAATCTGCCCTAAGCTTAAGAAAAGTACCTTTGATCAGTTTCTTAGTGAGTGACAGGACCTTAAAAGGGTCATCCCATACAGACAAATTGAATGGAGAATTAAAGGTCACATTTAAATACATCAGCCTTGGAATGCTAGCTACATTATCCCAGGTTAGACAATCTAAAATAATTGATTTAATAAAACTGGTTTCCTCTTTAGTAGCAAAGGTCTAACCAATAGCAAATCTTCTAAATATGGAAGATCACGGTCATAGTGGGCAATACGATTTGAATCAGAGGCAGGTAAAAAAAGAAGATGGTTTAAAAACAGTTTTACTCAAGTTGTAATTGCTCACTGCAGTTGTAACCCCACAGACCGGCCATTTCGGTGGTAGAAGCCAACCCGCTAACCTTATATATATTCAGCATTTCATTAATCAGCTGGCTACCCAGCTTAGAAGAAAACTTTAAAACTCCATTACTGTTTTAGCCAGTTTGGATTTTGCACTAAGTGCATGTTGAGCCCAACAGCTGTTACTCGTTAATAGGACTCCCAGATAACAAAAATAATTTACTCTGATAATTGATGTATTATCAATAAAAAAGGACCTGCATGTTTTAAATATATGCCAACATAGCATTGTTGAAGTTTTGGATTTATAGATCACCATATTCTTTGACGTCATAAACTCCCCAAAGTCCCTCATCAGTTTCTATAGGCCTACCGGGGTCCTGAATAACCATACAGCATCATCAGTGCACACTAACACAGGTATAGGATGCAAGGCAGTGCAAGGAGCATCAGCTTGTAAGGCCTTCAGAAAATTGTTGACCCCGTTAATAAAAAGTGAAAAAAATAGCGGGGCCAAAAAACGGCCTTGTTGAATGCCTCTGTTCATTTTAAAAGTAGGCAAGCCTTATCCCTTGGGTCCATAACAAGCTGTACAAGATAGGTTTGCATTCAGGCGTGCAGGAAAGCTAACAATTTCTATGGGGGCATCAAGGGAGAGCAACATGTCCAGAGGATGGTATTATCCATCAGGCGAATTTGCTACTTAGGTTTGTGAAACAAAGATAGAGAGACTCTGATTTAGCCCGGCTATATTTCCCAAACAACAGATCAGAAATAACGCATTGCTCAATCGTCCCTAGGCCTTTTCTAAAACCAAACTGTGCTGGGGATAGGACAGAGTTCTCTTGGACCCATTCTTCCAGCCTCCTCAATAAAATCCTGCTCATCACGTTTACTGAGGAATCCCACACAGAGAGATAGGGTGATAGTTTCTGGGGTCTGACCTATTGCCCTTCTTAAACTACAATAGAGATGGCCCAAGAAGGTGGTATGACACATGTAACAGCAGCTTTAAACACCCTAGTCAAAATAGGTCACCATCATTTCTTAATAGTTTTAAAAGCATCCACTAACACCGCATTGGGCCCTGGGGCCCTTCCTCCAGCACCATCATGCAATGCTAGAATCACCTCTTCATTAGAAATATCTAGAGGAAGAGGGTTATGCTTGAGCTTTGCCCATGTGTCTCTAGACCACATTCCTCAAGCTGGCGAGGAAAATTTTGGAATAGTGATTCACCCATGCTTCATATGGTTCATGTGAAGTGATATCAGGGGTATCATCGTGCATTAGAAACGGGGCATTAACCAGAGGCAAAAATAAATTTCTGTCATTGGATTCAATCAGTCAAGATCACGCCTTCTCCTGGAGAATCGTTTTCCTAGCAGCAGCAGCCTGCTTATATTCCAAACGAAGAGTTTTGGATGTATGTACTATCCCTGGGAGAGCTTTATGTGACCATGTTCAAGTCACTGGGATGCCAGCAAGCAACCCATCCCTTTGTTTAGTCTGGGACATGTTCGCTTTACGCATAAAAGTGTATATAATTAATTTCCATGGAAGTTCAAGTTAAAGTTTTGTAAATAAGGCTATTAGGGTCAATTCCCACCCATTTAATCCTAACGCTATTAGGCCTTATGAAGATAACGTCAGTAGCTGTGGAAAATTTACTATTTTTCTTGCCCCAAAATAAAAAGAGCAACATAACAGGGTCGTGAACATTCAATATGGACAGGACAATACTAGGAGTACCACACTTACGACATGCTAGGGCAGAGACCAATACATTGTCGATAACCATAGCCAGAATTTCTTCCCCACAAATGTAGGGTTCTGTTCACCATTATATCCTAATTCATAGATGAATAGCTGAAGATCATGTGTACCAATAATTAAATGTAGTGTATCCCTGTATTCACTATGGCAAAAATGAGTTGAACCCACCCCATCCTGATCAGATTGTCTGCACACAGATTTTGCTGCACAAAGGCAGCCCTGGATATTAAAATCTCCTGCCCATAGTATTATAAAATTAGAGTGGGTGGGACAAAGAAAGGCTTCCAGACCAAGGTCAAGAGCGTTGTCTGACATACTACGACATACTACGAGTAGAATCAAACAAGTTATTGGAAAAATGTATAACCACCAGGTCATACCCCCGATGGATAACCAAAGCAACTGGGAATGGTATCCTATCAATGATGTCTTTTTAACAGTTATAGGGAGCTTATTAGAAATGAGAATCTGGAGCCCCCTCTTTGGCCAACCCAGTGTAAGAGGTTATAGAGCCCTAAAAAGTAAGAAGTGGACCCTTCAACATGTATCCACACACCATGCTTCCTAAATACAAAATATGTCAAAAAAAGATATAGTACATGTCCACTACATGCTTCTAATCTTATTATATAGCCACCCTACATTCCATGTTGCAAAGGTATAATAACTATCAATGACTTGACTAATGGTCCTTGTTAATAGGGTTGTAGAGTTCAAGCTTTTTCCACTAGAAGTAGCTACCTTATTTACCTTATTTATATTGCCATAAAACCTTCAATTTTCCTTATTATTACAAACCCTCTCCCCTGATAAATCAAGATTGGGGGATCCGTAACAACGTTAGGCCTAATTCCACCAGCAGTATCAACGCTACCTGACCTTGCATTAAACCTGTAATACTTCAGCCAATAATTTTCTTGTAGGGAGCTCAAAACTTGGAACCTATTGGAAATAGCCAAAGGTGAGTACAGGCTAGGATTACAACTAAGCATTCCCTGAGTATTGCGATTCTCATAATATGTTAGATCAGAACTGCATAGATGACGATAGAAAAACACAACTGGAAAGGGTCATATTTCTGACAAATGGGTTATGCAATGATGACAGCCAAAATATTTCTGGCATAACCACAATAATGAAAACTAATTAAAAACGTAAAACTTTTACAACCCTCCTCACTCTGTTAGCTAGCAAAAATTGATGTGCTCGCTCTGGGGGAAATATATGGTTCTTGTTCAGCCAATGTTCACCAGGAACTCCAGGGTTCAGAGGGGGAATATTGATCAAACGGCAACATATAGGCAACATGCTGGTGACTAATCGTAATTATGTAATTCATTCTGTTTGTGATTCATTCTCTTGGTAACATTCTGTTTATTAACATTTATTTCCAGCATATACGCAATTCCTGCCATGCGCGCATGCTGTGTTATTGTCCTTTGAATGAAGCTTTTCTTGAATTCGCATTCTCGTGCCTGTAACTTCATCCTTGAGGCATGAACCATATTTACAGTTAGATATTGTTTTTGCTTCAAGGAGGAAGGACGCACTCCAGTGGTGTCTGCATTGGAACTTCAATAAACCGAACAAAACTCATCTCAGTGGGTTTCAGTGGATCTCATTTATTTTAAAGGATATTCACATTTCATTTGGCAACAAGGATTTCTCTTTTTCTTTTCTGTAACACCACAAACGTTATGCTGCCTATCTTCACTGATTCAGTTGATGGTTCAACGATCTTCATTCAAATCACAGCTCACTTCAACATTTTATTTGCTGTGCTGTTTACGGTACTCATAGTCTCTGTCACTCTGCTAAGGAAACTCCTCCCTTTAAAGCTGCTGTCACGGATTGGCTCAGAGGCGGGTTTCAGGATTAGCAATTAAAATATAAATATTCAGTGAGGATCTCCTCCCATGGGGAGTTACTTGTCTAGGTGTGCTAACCTTTCAATCTGACAACACAAGATTGATTGGTCGATGCATCCTATGACCTTTTTTCTTTAGCACATGCGCTGTGATTGGTTCAACTTCTGCATACCTACTTGATGCATTCTGTGACTTATTTTAAATATACGCGCTGTGATTAGTTCAACTTGTGCATACTTACTCACCTAATTATTTAACTCACCTCGCAGACATCCTACTGAACATGCTTTCAAGTAATTTTTCATGCATAATTAATTGACTCACAATGTAAAACCTCATTAGATATTCACGTTGAGAACTTTATTTATAACGTTTATCACGCTCCACACTCGTGCAACATCATTTTGCTTATGAATGTCTATACTTTTTGGCACATACCTCTAATCACTCGATTATTCCTCTTTTTTATACGACGTCACATCCTCTTTATAAGCACTGCCTGTATTCTACTTTAAATGGCTTCTCAACAGACTTGTCAGTTGGATCACTTTTTACCAAGACCAGGCAAACCAAAAGAAGCCTGGAACCTATGGTTTAAGTATTTCCAGAACGATTTAGTTGCCATAGATGCGGAGAATTACTCACCTAAACACAAGTTAGTGATTCTTTACAATTTTTTGGGCAGTGCTGTTTGTGAAACTTTTGCCAATTTGCCAGTATCTATTCCACCACCAAATGAAAGAGATGGATGGAACGTATACACTGATGCAGTTGATCCAGCGCTCTGATTGAAAAACTGTCTCTCAAACGCTACCTATCACCTCAATACTCACCATTAATCATCAAACACTTATACAGGCCCATAACACCAATGAGACAATTTTTGAGCAACTGAATCAGGAGGTCTGCTTAATCAAAACTATTCTCATAATATTTACATTAATATATACAACTACAGTTTATCTTTCTTTACCATGGATTTAAACATGTTTTATTCATTAATCAAACCACTTAAGGCGATTGGATCAACTGATGGAAAATAGACCATGAATAAACAAGACCAGCTAAAAATCTAATTTTATTAAGTTTATTTTTCATAAAGAAAAGGCATTTACGTTTTAGAATCTTTATTTTATAAGCAAATTAAAAAAAGCAGCATTTTAGTAAGGAAATGAATTTAAAACTGACATTTTCAAAGCAGGTTCAGAACCATGAAATATTAGCAGAATAATAGTTTCCATTCCCTAAGTCTATTTCCCTGACTATTTCTCTCTTTACCTAAAAAAAGAATCATTTAAAGTCTGCTGTCCTTACATGCGCCAAAGGTCCATCAGCATGTCACGTCACTCAGGAATCGGAAAGTAAGAGAGCTGATTCCTTGCTAATAGTGTCAGACTTTATACCTTTCTCTCTAGCTAAACTTTCTACATTTTACATTCTTTTAAGCAAATCCGAGCTTTCATTGGCTGTCCTGTGTCAGTCCATGATAAAATTATTATGTCATCTCCAACTCTTGACCAAGTCCAGGCTTCATATAAGCCCTATTGTCTTTCTTTTCCATGTCTTTCAGCTTCCTCAAGAAAGATACTTTTTTCCTCGAGTTTCGAACGTTTTTACTTCCTAACCTTGGCAGACATTTCAAATTCCTGTCCTTGAGCCACCTCTCCATGAACACGATTAACGCGACCAAATAACTGTTTTTTCAATTCGCGATGACAAGCTTATGCGTCTGCAGCTCTGTCAGCCATATTTTCTGAACCATCTTTAGGCCTCACTTTGGAAACTATTATTAAACAAACACAAAACATCAATTAATTAAAGAATTGAGACCCATTCTGTTACCCTCCCCCTTTACTAATTAACCCTGTTAATTATGTTACCTAGCAAAAGCACAAACAGGCAGCATTATAATTACTTCTCCTTTTCGTACAGAAGGAACTCCATGAGCTCTTCATCACAGAAAGACATAACATAAGCACATAAAATAGGCACATGCCATTAATTTAACTGCCGCATTTAATACTGACAAAGACAATAGACAAGGTTAGTTTATTATTCTTTCTTTGCGTTTGCAACATAGAGCACATTAGTTTATCCCGCGTGTAATGATGAATGTATTCTTAAACTAAGTTGATTCATAATTTCACCATTAGCTTATTAATTAAATTACTTTGTTATGAGAGATTAACTTCACAAGTTTGAACAAAATCTTGTTCTTCACCTTGCTCCATCACAGTCAACAGATTAAATAAAAAGTTTCTGGAACAGCCAAGTGTAATGTTGAAGAGATTTAACTTCATGAAAAGGAAGCAGAATTCTGATGAGACAATTGAGGATTATATTTCAGTACTGAGGAATGTAGCCTCAAACTGCAACTTTGGGGCTGAATTGGATTCTTACATAAGGGATCAATTTGTCTACAGCTGCTTTCATAAGAAGATCCAGGAGCGCATACTCAGCTGTAGAGATCCCTCAGCTGAAGTGATTGACATTACTAAAGACATTGAAAGATCTATTATCACCTCAAAATGTTTGAGTAATGAAAATGTTTCTTCTGTTACATGGTCCAATATGATTCTGCCATTAACAATGTTTCTTTCAGGTCTAAATTTTGGATGTCATTTCCACAGAAACATATCAAATATATGCATATTGTTATAGATGTGGTTCAAAATCACATTTAGGAGATAGTCCTGTTTGTTTGGCTCTGGGTAAAAAATGCACCAGATGTGGCAAAATGGGTCATTTTTACACAGTTTGAAGAACCAAGAAGGTTGTCAGAGTTAGTAATCTAAATACTGATGAAATTCTAAAGAATTGTAATGTTGAGCCTAATAAGGTTTTATCTGACAATCTTGAGAGACTGATGCTTTCCATTGACTCTCAAGACTTAATTCTCTCCATAGAAAGAGTCAAGGAACGTTTATGTGAAGTTTTGGTTGGTAAATGAAAAATTCAAAATTTTGAAACCATATGTACAATAGCATTTAACAGCTGAAACATGTCGACCTCTATTTTTTAGGGCACAAGGTTTCAAATTTACAAACCTATAAGTGTCCGTCACACTAATTTTCATTGATGCCGGCTAGCCCTTTATTAAAGTCAGTACAGGGCACAGTTGGTAATTTTTTAACTACCAATTTTTAAATCACTGACACTGCACCTTGAGCACTACTTTACTACACTATCACAAAAAAACGAGTTCCGCTGTAAATCAGGCCTTGAAGCACACTGGGGGGACATTCGGTCTCCCCAGTGGGAACCCAATGATGAAGCATGTCACCAACTAGTGGTGAGTGAGGGTTCTTCTAAAGAAAAAAGTTTTTTTATTTTCTTTTTTTCACCTATATTCACACCTTTCTTCAGTTATTGTACATATGGTTGCAAAATTTGGAATTTTTCATTTGTTTGCACTATTAGTCACTCTTAAGTTGTTATTATATAGTATCTTTGAGGGGTAGAGGAGTAACAAAGCCACCCTAACTCTCCTGTTGTTTTTGTGTAAGTTTTGGTTGGTGACATGAAGGTTGATATGATGGCTGATTCTGGAGAGCCAGTCACAATTATTTCTGACACTCTTTTTGAAGAGTGTTGTTCATCGAAGAAACCTCTACTAGCTTTGGATATCATTCCAAAAGCATATGGGGGTCATATCATTGATATGCTTGGATATTTTACTAAATTCATTACATGTTTTGAACGTAAAGTCTTAACAAAAGTGTATGTTGCTCCAAAAGGTAAGCACATTGTTGATTGGTAGGATTTAGCAAAAATTGGTTTAAAATTGGTTCCTGGCTCTAACAATCCTGTTTAAATTAATACAGATGTTTCTATTTCGTCTATTTCAGGCAATAATGTTTCTAACCTTACAGATATTAGTACCTCCGTAGTTGCAGAATTCCCTGAGGTTGTCAGCTCAAATATAGGAAAAATTACAAAGGTAAAGCATGTTATTAAGCTAAAGAATAATGCCATACCTATTTCACACAAAGCTAGACCTATTCCTCTAAGAATTAGAAATGATCTAAGGGTTTTGATAGATAAATTTGTTGATGATGGCATAATCAAAGCTACTGAATCATCTGAATGGGTCAGCCCATTGTAATTGTGAGAAAAAAGGATAATTCAATTTGCTTATGTGCTGACTTGCGTTCACTTAACAAAAACATTGTGGTGGACTGTTATACCTTACCGAAGATTCAAGACTTTTTATCTAATATTGCTGGTGCCACTTTTTTTTCCATTCTTGACTTAAGGTCAGCGTATCATCAGATACCCTTGTCTGATAAATCCACTGACCTTACCACATTTGTAACACCTTTTGGGGCATATAAATTTCTTAGGCTCCCTTTGGATTAGCTTCAGCAGCTAGCGTTTTTCAGAGATTTATGGATCATATGTTAGAAGGTTGTCATATGGATACTTCATTACATATATTGCGTTAAGTTAGCATGAGTGTATTACATGTTTAAACAGCCGCTTTGCCTTCGGCTTCAGTTTTGCACACGACACGTACTTGTTGTTGTAGCTTTCACCCTAGAAGCGGTGAGGTGTTTTATTTGAGAATAATATGTTATTCCTATGCTATCAGCTTTGCCTCGTACACTTGGTACAACTGTCTGCACACTGAGAGCTGCACACTCTAAGATTAACCTAACACAAGGTTGCTGGGAAGTCTGATCCTCGCACCACATTAGACATTAGACATAACACAAATAATGTTGATGCCAACATTTTGGGCTCTACGCGGGTTTAAGATAGAGTTACACGGAATGAACGCAGACACTTGGTGCTGCGCATGGAGAGAGCTGGTAGCTGTTGATGTGAACTGCTCCTACTGACATTGAGAGGTATGGGGCCGCCCTGCTAAAGCCCGAATGAGACCTTCTTAGATATAAAATAATATACTAGATAGGGTGCGCGAAATATAGGTGATATCGATTCTATAGGTTTTGCATTATAACATGCTAGCACCTTTTGCTTACTATGGATTAGTGACTATGCTGCTAACTCTGATTTTTATAATCTGCATTTTGGTATTATACAAGATACTGCGTTTGAGAACTTTGCATTGAATAATAAATATTTCAAACTTGCATGTGTGTTCTTTGACTCCCAGTTTTGGTTTGAAATGATTATATAACGAAAGAGTGTTCATGTGTTCCACGATTCCTGAGGTATTCTAAAGATCATGTTCTGGTTTGTCTAAGACATGGTTCATTCCATAATGATCCATGAGACACTGTAGCTAGCTAGGTAAGGAGATTTCTGACACTGAGATGAGTTTTGGATCATCCTAACTCACTGAGGTTCTAGATCTCTATGCACAGTTCTGTGGGAGAACGGAAACCCTGCTACATGGCGCCCAACGGATTGGTTGGCCGTATTTCATGACACTCGAGTAGTATATCATTCAAACCTTAACACCTTCATTCCCGTTTCCGGTAAACGGTGGTGTCGGATAAACCTACCTATTTTTGATATAGGTCTTTTCAAGCTTGAATTCTACTTTAAACGGTTTCTTTGAATTACTACCCAGTTGTGTTACAAAGTGTTCTTTGTCCTTTTGTCACTTCCGGTGCTACCATGGCCGTGGAAATAGCGCAGCATAGCCGCGTCGCGGTTCGCGACCACTTGAGGGCATATAATGTCCCTGCGGAAGGTTTGGCTGTGGTTCTAGTGGTGAGTGCGGAACATGCGTACCCGTACGAATTGTTTTATTCCTGGGTGACGTTTCCGGAAGTAAACGCTAATTCGGGCGTCTACCACTCGTACACTGCCTCGGCTGTTCCGGCGGCTTATGCTCCGTACAGAGCACTGGAAGTACCTATCGATGCTTGGCAGCACGGAGTTTGGTTTGGTGGCGTCCTACCCCACTCTTTAACGGCTCTGAGGTTAGGTCCGTTGTCCATTCCGGGCACAGCCTGGCCCGCCTTGGGAGGATTTACTCCTCATCCTAATCGCGCCACTTGTAATGTGGTTGATTTGCGACGTCTGCATGATGTCGCGGTTGACGTGATTAGAGCGCTTGTTCATTACATTGGTCGTAATATACATGGCGCTGCCCCCGCAGGTGCGCAGCTTCGAGCGGAACAGGCTGGTTTGAAAATCAGTCCTGTCATGGTGAATTCCGTAATGGGCAGGAAGCCAGATAATAAGGATGATTTTCCTTACTGGCTTGCCGAGAAATTCGACCAGCTAGAGGCTGTGTTTCCTAATACGACTCCGGGTGAAAAACACCGGATTCTTACGCTTAGTTTACCGAAGGATTTAGCCCCTGAACTTGCTGACTGCGAAACATGGGGTAAGACTTTTGCAGCGGTTTACTCGAGGTGCTTTGGCACGCCGACAGTGTCAAACCTGTCTGCGATCCTCAAACGGGTTCAAGATGATCACGGACCTGAGTCGGCGGTTGAGTTGGGTATGCGCCTAAACGGTTCATTTGAGACAGTTTGCGGTATTATCCTTGCCAATGTAAAAGGGGATGCTGTGAACTTTCAGGTGGCCAATGGTCTGGCGTTAATTCCCGATGCCGAGAAACCCCGTCAGCTGGCAAAAATTATTGTGGCGGCTTATAAAACGGTTGGCCGCAATTCTAAGGGTGCAAAGGTTTTTCTTGAAAAAGAAAGAAAGCAGCCCCAGGGACAGTCTTCGGAAACAGGTGGACAGCCCAAGTCCAAAAAACAAAATTGGCCTAAAAAGCAGAATCAGGGTAAGCAACAACAACAGCAGACACAGGTTTCGAGTCCGGCGCCTTCACAACCTGCGCAGTCAGAGCGAGTTTATGAATTGCGCGATCGCGCTACGATTAAATCGCCTGAAAGATATCAGGCATCTGACCAACGCTCTCCTCGTTCCTTTCAGGACTCATCGGCTCCGTCAACCGGTGGTGGAGGGGGCGGCAGGGGCAGGGGTGGCCAGCAAGGACGTGGCCAGCCCCGCACACGAAGTGAAGGGGATCAGCGGGACGACTCTACGCCAAAGAGACCGCAGTTTGCCAAGAAGAAAGTCGCTGCCTTAACGGCGCATCGATATGCCCCAGATAGTGAGAACGCGGCTTCGGAATCTGACGTGGGCTCTGACCTTGCTGGACAGCGCGGCGGAGATTACCATAGTGAGAGAGGCCCTCCGTCCACTGTTGAAGGTGACAGCGACTGAGACTTTTATTGTGATTGAAACAGCTGATACACATGTTGCTCCCCCTGAAAGACTTTTTGAAATTGTCCTGTTAATTGAAGGTGACATGCAGCGAACTGTAAAAGGGGTATTTTGGGAAAATCTTTCGGATACGTATGACATTTTGCTTTCGGAGGCTGACTGGCCCCCACCTTTTGTTCTCGCAGCTCCGCGAGGGGAGGAGGTAATCCTCCCCAGTTTCGCGCACACTGTGCCAAGAATGGAAGCTCTGCATTTTGCAGAAGAGTGGGCTCTGGCGCTTGCGCCGGCTGTGTACCGGAATCAGTGTGGCTGGGATAAATTGTCCCCGAGCCATGAGATTCCGTTACGGTCACAGCCGCAGCCACAACCCCAATATCCCATACGGCGTGAAGCTAAGGCTTCGGTCGCGGCTATCCTTGAACAATTGGAATATCAAGGTGTAATTGAAACGTGTGTGTCACCGATGAATAATCCCCTTTTTACTGTTAACAAGCCGGACGGATCATATCGTCTGGTTTTGGATTACCGGCATTTGAACTCGCATTGCCGTAACTGTGCAGTACAGAATACTCACGGCTCTGCCCTAGTGAATAGTCTTGAGCGTAAACGGTTCAAAACCACGCTTGACATTTCCAATGGTTTTTATGCACATAGATTAGATGGTCTGAGTTCCCAATGGACCAGTTTTACATGCGGCGGCGTACAAAAAAAGTTTAATCGACTCCCAATGGGATATAAGAATAGTCCGGGAGTGTTTTCCGCCCGCATAGTCTCTCTTTTAGAGAGTTTCGATCCAGTTGCATGTTCATATGTGGATGATATTTATCTCACAGACGACGAGCTTTGGGTGCATCTGTGTCGAGTAAACAGCATAATTTGTAACTTTGCAGACATGGGTTACAAGTTTAACTTTGCAAAATCGCACATTGCGGAGTACACAGTGTTGTTTCTAGGTTATGAACTTAACCATGAAGGAAAGGGATTGGCTCCTCAGTTCCTGGAGAAGTGCGCGCAGTTGCGCTCTCCGACAACGCTGAAAAAATTACAGTCTTTGCTGGGTTTTTTAAATTTCGGGAGGACATACATTCCGGAATATGCCCAGCGTATCAAGCCTTTATATGCCTTGGTACAACCATCTTTTTCCAAATCATGCTGGCTGCCTGAGCATTCAGCCATTCTGCAGTCCTTGCAGGCTGATATGCTAGCTTCTGACTACTTACAGACTCGTGATAACCAGACCAACCTGGTGATAAGAATTATCCCTGGGACGGTGGGTTTCACGTACCTGACTTTTAATGAAGGGGATACTGTACCTATTGCTTACAAGTCACACTTGTACACTTCGGCTGAACTGCGTTTTTCCACTGTGGAGAAAGTTTTAACGGCTGTGCAGATGGCAATTCTTAAGGAACGTGCCCTGTCGCAGGGAAAGCGCATGTTGGTTGTCACCCCGTGTCCAGCCTTGGAGGCGGTCACGAAAGCCAGTGTACCTAATTCTAAAGCTTTGCACCCTCGGTGGATTCAGTGGGCTACATCCTTGACATCTCAGGATGTCACGTTTATTTTTGACGCCGCTTTACGGTCGCAGGAGTATTTGCAGTATGAATTTGTTCATCCTGCTCCTTTAGCAATGCGGCCGTTGGAGGATTTCCATTGTATCATTTACACGGATGGTTCGGCGCAGGTTGCGCATGGCTCTAAACACGCCTACGTTTCCGCTTGCGCCATTGTGGTGGGTGCCATGGTGAACGATGAGTTCAAGTCCAGTGTTGTGCACACGCAAACGCTAGGGGACTGCACCGCACAGTTAGCAGAGCTTCGTGCTCTTATGCTCGCGTTGGAGTACGCTGATCCTTGTGTGACGACTTTAATCGTAAGTGATTCTTACTACTGTGTCCAGTCTTACAATGAGAACTTGTTCTTTTGGATTCAGAATGATTTTCGTGATTCCAAGGGTAGCACAATAAAACATAAAATGATCTGGGTCCGAGTGGCGGAACTTAAAGAGAAGCTGCCGCTCGTGTTTGTGATTCATACTCTTGGCCACCAGCGCGTGGGGGTCCACGCTGTTGGCAACTCGCTTGCTGATGAAGCAGCGAAGTCAGCGGTATCAAAATACTTAGTTGCAGCAGTCACGAGGTCCAAAAGCAAAATAGATGATGACATCTTGGCGGCTGTTGCTGCCACGGAGAAGGGAGGTAAATATCCTGCGGGGTTCCCTTCGAAGTACACATACCACTTAAGTCCCGATAAGGTTCCTTATGTGAAAATTCCTGAAGTTGGAGAGCGTTTAGTTCCCAACTCGGATCGCAGAGCTTCTCTGATTACAGCGGCTCATGAAGGTGTGGCGTCTGCGCATGCGGGCGTCTCAGCCACTGTATCTCAGCTACAACAGAGGTTCTGGTGGCGGGGACTGTACAAACAGACGCGCGATTATGTCCTTATGTGTGACATTTGTCAGCAGATTAAGCCTTCTACTGCTGCGCGTCCGCCTCAGACACAGTTGTGCATCTCTAATAAACCGCTTGGTTGCGTTTATTTGGATCACTGCGGTCCTTTTTCTTCTGATACTGCTTATAAATACATCTTAGTAGCAGTTGACTCATGCACACGCTTTGTATGGGTATGGCCGCATCGAAGCGCTGATTCGCGAACTGTCATTAAGGATTTGCGTGTCTTTGTGGGAATCTTTGCTTGTGGTACTTTCCATTCGGACCAGGGTCCGGCTTTCGCCTCTAAGGCGTATAAGGATGCTATGGTTTCGTTGGGAGTACAGGTGAAGTTTTCAAGCCCCTACAGGCCTGAGGGCAATTCTGTAGTAGAAAGAATGAACCGCGACTTAAAGCAATCTTTGACAGCCCGTGTTATAGGCACTGGTAGAAACTGGCTGACCCACCTCTATGGCGTGCAGCGTGCGCTTAATAATCTCCCTAGAAGGTCTCTGGGTGGGCGGACCCCATACGAAATGCTCTTTGGTATCAAGATGTACGTCCCTGACCTTGATGGTGCAGACTGCCAGGCCCAGGCCGCGGCCTTTGACGTAGATGAACATTGCAATGTTTTACAGGATCTACAAAAGACCAGAGACAGTCTTGCAAAGGAACACTTGCCCTCCACATCGGATGATGCGTTGCAGATCCCGGTAGTTGGCTGGCTACCCCAAGTTGGAGAACTGGTTCGAGAGAAGATCAATAACAAGAAAGAGTTTGGTCCCTCATATCGACCGCCGGTTCGAGTCCTTGGAGTGAAGGGCACAAGAACAGTCATTTTACCACCACTTCCAGGTCCTAAAGAAAACAGATTTATTTCTATTGACAATGTCAAGACACACAGGGTGGCCGATTCTTCATAGCATGACACCGGCTGCATCCTGTCCTTCCATGGTGAGGAACTCTGTGCTGGCTATTACATCTGGTACAGATCAGGAGGTGTCCCTCGAGATGCCTGCTTTATCCAATCCTTTATTAAATACTATTCCTCTTGCTAACATTGATGAGCTGACCTATGCAGATCCTGCTGATTTATCTATGTCCGACCTACATGCCCATTTGGCTAACCAGTCCAGATTCTCTTTTGACTCTGATTCGGAACTTTCAAAGAAACCATCGACTATTGCAAAATATGCCACGTTGTTTAAAAAACATTTTCTAATTCCACCTTGGACATACGTTTGGCTGATACTATTTTCATTTTATCTTTTTATGTCAATTGGTTTTGTGTTTTATTTTTTCCGCTTGATCGAAGGCCATTATGTGATAGAAAGAACAGGAATTCGGTACCTTAATGGAACATTGGCCCCTCTGTCCTCCTCACATTCAGTACACAGACTAAAGAGAGACTTACATTCAGTACAGATTACTGCTTGGCCAGTCCTTGATGGGATTGTGTGGGATGCGGTTAGGTTTCAGATACATGGCCCCACAGAAGTTATTAATGTTCCTAATGTGCTTAGAGTAAACATGGGAGATGTGATTAAGCAAAATGTTCGTTCTGATGACTGGGATCTTCAGGCTGTAGAAGCATTGTTCTCTGATTTGAAATATTATGCGGCCTTTGATGCTGAGGATTTGTACTTAGATTCTGTCAATTATGGTGATTTGTTTTGCTATCAACATTATGGGAATCATTTCCTACACAAGACAAGTTCCAGGAGGGTTCCTGTGAATTACACTCAGTGGGAACATTGCCCTGCTCCTTTACAGGGGAGCTCGAGTACGTTTCTGGGCAAATACTCTTATTTTACAGACTTTAATCAATCAAATCCTGAGTCGTTTTATTTTAAAGTGAACCAGAAATTCATGCCCAAAGTCAGACTTACTGATACAAAATTGCTGTATTCGAAGTCCTTTCTAGAAAGGTTATCTGTAGATGGCTATGAGTTATGGAAGGATACTATTGACCTTAAATCGGTTTGGGGTACCAAAGATTGGCAGGTACAAGGCACTGAGGCTTTGCATCGTGCATGTCTCATCCCGAATCACATGTTGTTTTTAAATTCAACTATTTCCCAAACAACATGTTTTGGATTGGCTACATCTAAAAAATTAAATACCCCTACTATCCCTGATTTAGAAGAATATTCAGGTTGGAGTAATTTCACTACATTATCCATCAGTGAGATACAAGCACTTTTGCAGAACTCCTCCTTTAATGTTTCCCATTTCGACCCAGAGGGGTGGCTCTTGTGGCAGAGGAGCTCTGATGCTTGCCAACGTCGTTTTTTGGGTTTGTCTGAAGGGTTTACACACGTCAGGCCAGATCCCAGGTTTGAAACAGATCACACTGTTACTACTTATTCAGTAGGAAAATTGTGTCAGAACTGGTTACAACATTCCACTTTGGCTGCAGTTAAACTGCATCTGTCCCAGTTGAATGAAAATATAGAGCTAAATGATTTTATAAAAGGCCCGACTAGGGGTAGATCTAAACGCTTTCTTTATGCTATATACAATGAGATTTGGAAATTTTCACAAGTTGAGGCAGCAAAGTGCCTGAGAGCTATTGATCAAGCAAATTTGGAAAAAGTGCTTGCAGTGGTCGATAACAGTATTAACATGCTTTCTTCCAGAATTTACACATTGGATAATATTGTTTCTTCTGTTGTTGATATTGTACATGATGAAGTGTCCACGTTATACCATGGTCAAAATCAATTGCGTTCTGTGATGCAGTTTGCATGGACGCTACAGACTCTTAAGGCTGGTCGAGTTCCCTGGACCTCATTGAACGTTTCATCCCTTTTTGCTCCTTTTAATCTTACTGAGAAACAGCGCATGCTTTCAATGCGTGATGCTTCATTTTCTATGCTACATATTGAAAAGCTAGAGTCCTTGCCTTTCTCTGTTGCTGAAACCACTACTGCCACGTGGCTTATTCATGGATTAATTACATTACCATTCCCTTTATATAAATTTACTAACTGTATGCGTTATATTGCTATAGGACGATATGAACCGCTAGGCAATGCATTCCTACATGAGGCATGGTCATTACCATACACATACAGATGTCTGAAAGATGGAAAAGAGGTTAATCTTAATGGTGAGGAATGCACACAGTCACCTGACCATTCATTAATATGCAGACACATTCAGTTACACGGTTCTTGTAATCAGGACCGCCCAAATTTAGCATGTGTTTTAAAAGGCACGCAGGTTCCAGCAGTAGTGCCCACATTTACATTATTAGCTAATGGGAGTTATTTGCTTTTAAACAACGAATTATGTTGTGGTTTATTAATTGGTGTGGCTTATATAGTTACTGTATCAGAGCGTGTAGTGTGCTGCAAGAACGTGCTATACCCACCCACGCATGGCTCTTCAGATGTCTCCATCTGGCCACGGATCCCAACCTTGGAAGCGAAATTCAATGGTTTAAGCAGAATAAGGGCCCTTTTGTCTCAAAAACAAGTGACCCTGAGTTCGGCCCGGGAAACTTATGTCCTTCACATAGCCAACACCCGCACAGAGGTGCAGGCGCTCTTAAACACTGATTTGCCATTTCATTTCTGCGAGCTGGTACACCAGATTTTTAATGCTTCTTCAACGACTGGCCTTGCACATTTTTTTAAACTAGTAAGCAGTGGCCTCGTGACTACGTTTGAAAAAGTTTTTGGTATCATTCCCACGTTTTTCCACACTATTTTTTCGAGTTTGTTTGGTGGACTACCTGTTTTGCTGGCTGTGGCCGCAGGCTTTCTGTTGGTGTTTTTCTTCATAAAACATGGATGCCCATCCTGCGCAAGACGACGTTCAACGCCTCCTGACCCTGTGTCGTAATCGGATGCTCAATTACTATGGAACATTGCCGCTTGCAGCATTAAGCACGGCCTATAGATTGTCATTTCGGTTCACCGACTTCACGTGTGTCCAACCTGTCTTTCACTGCCTGAGCTGCGAGTTCGATTGGGCCATTGATTTATGCCTATGCTTGAGGACTGCTCCTGACGTCGATTTTGATCAGCTAATGCGTCCCGTTGTGGCTCACGAGCTGATCTGTTCTGGCGAGAGAGTTATGGCCTTGGCAGCAATAAATGGAGTCCTGGGCCAATGGGAGATCTCTGCAGCGGCGAATGCCTTTCTGACACACAGCGAGCTGGCGAACCCACCGAGTTGTCCTCTGACGTTGCAGGAGGATCCGATGCTGGAGGAGCACGTATGTTCTTTCCCATTGCTAAATTGGATGGCTGAACTATTTTCGGATGATGGCAGTGATTTCATACTGGAGGCTGTTGCAACTTTCTTTGCATATACTTTCCAATCGTGAGACGCATGGAGGGAATGCTTTGTTGTGAAATATAACTTTCCCCTCGCTGAAGTGGAGGGATGGACTATGTTCAGCTGATGGAAAGTTCACTCACGTGATGTCGCTGGAGATAACGTCTAGGTGGCACATGACTTTGGATATCGGATAAATGCCTTGGTTTTTTCTCTTACAAACATTTGAAAGGATGCGACCTGGTCATACATTTCATAATTTTTGGACCTGGCGGTAGACTTTTGGTTCAAGACTTTTGTTCTTTTTTTTTAGATTTGAGGCCACTGTAGGCATTCATACATATTCATTCATACATATTCATTCATACATATTTTTAGCTTATTTTAGCTCAAGATTATTGAATTTTGCTTTCAATTTTTGTATCTGATTTAGTATTGCCTTTTCCCTTATGATTGGCGGTGCTCGGACCAATGGGGGGGTGTCATATGGATACTTCATTACATATATTGCGTTAAGTTAGCATGAGTGTATTACATGTTTAAACAGCCGCTTTGCCTTCGGCTTCAGTTTTGCACACGACACGTACTTGTTGTTGTAGCTTTCACCCTAGAAGCGGTGAGGTGTTTTATTTGAGAATAATATGTTATTCCTATGCTATCAGCTTTGCCTCGTACACTTGGTACAACTGTCTGCACACTGAGAGCTGCACACTCTAAGATTAACCTAACACAAGGTTGCTGGGAAGTCTGATCCTCGTACCACATTAGACATTAGACATAACACAAATAATGTTGATGCCAACATTTTGGGCTCTACGCGGGTTTAAGATAGAGTTACACGGAATGAACGCAGACACTTGGTGCTGCGCATGGAGAGAGCTGGTAGCTGTTGATGTGAACTGCTCCTACTGACATTGAGAGGTATGGGGCCGCCCTGCTAAAGCCCGAATGAGACCTTCTTAGATATAAAATAATATACTAGATAGGGTGCGCGAAATATAGGTGATATCGATTCTATAGGTTTTGCATTATAACATGCTAGCACCTTTTGCTTACTATGGATTAGTGACTATGCTGCTAACTCTGATTTTTATAATCTGCATTTTGGTATTATACAAGATACTGCGTTTGAGAACTTTGCATTGAATAATAAATATTTCAAACTTGCATGTGTGTTCTTTGACTCCCAGTTTTGGTTTGAAATGATTATATAACGAAAGAGTGTTCATGTGTTCCACGATTCCTGAGGTATTCTAAAGATCATGTTCTGGTTTGTCTAAGACATGGTTCATTCCATAATGATCCATGAGACACTGTAGCTAGCTAGGTAAGGAGATTTCTGACACTGAGATGAGTTTTGGATCATCCTAACTCACTGAGGTTCTAGATCTCTATGCACAGTTCTGTGGGAGAACGGAAACCCTGCTACAAGGTATTGACTCAGTACAAGCATATCAAGATGATGTTCTAACTTATTCAAAAAACAATGCAACATTTTATGCTGTTCTTGTACCCTAATGCCTCTCTTTGCACTATGTGTTTTGTTTTCTTGTTGTGCCTACAGCTATTCCTTTGTATACCCAGCCTGATTGAATGTAAAGTGCTCTGATATCTGCAAGGATCTTGTTTGCGCTATATTAGACCTTCAAAATAAAAAATAAATAAACAAGAGTGATCACATATTGACTTTAAGGAGAGTTCTCAACAAATTCAAAGAATTTGGGGTTACTTTAGGAAATGATAAGTGCAAATTCATGGTAGATTCCCTTGAGTATTTAGGTCAGGGATTACGCCAAAATGTTCTCTTACTCAGGCCATAGACGAGGTAGTGTTACCTAAAAACAAAGATCTACTCAGATCATTTTTGGGAGGAGTGAGTACTATTCAAGGTTTTTTTCCAATTATGCGGAAGTGGTTCTTCCTCTACATGTTCTGTTGAAGAAAAATGGAAATTTTCCTGGAGTGTTGAAGCACAGCAAGCTTTTGATTTGATCGAAAAGCTCATTATTCAAGCTCCTGCACTTTCTCCATTCTTGCCTGGATATAAATGCATTTTGTATGTGGATGCCAGCCAGCATGGCTTAGGTGCAGTTCTTTGTCAATGGATCAATGGCAAGGAAAATACAGTGTTTTTTTTTCTAGATCTCTCACAAAGGCTGAGTCAAATTACAGCGCGATTGAGAGAGAGGCACTTGCATGCACATGGGGTGCGGAGAAATTTAAAAAATACATTTGGGGTATGCACTTTGAGATCTTTTCAGATCATAAACCTCTGATTTACTTGTTAAATGGGAACGGTACAGGAAAAGCATTTGCAAGACTTGTTCGTTTACTCTCACGTCTACGTGAATACAATTTTAGTATAAAGTACATACCTGGAGGTCGCAATGCAAGGGCAGATTGTCTAAGCAGACTAGCATTAAATGATAATTCTTCTTCTTCCAGGTTTGATGATGTGGAATGTATAGTGGCTAGTATTGAGGATTTCATTACTGATTTACCTCATATTTCTCAAGATGATTGGATGAAAGCATCAGAGGAGGATTCTCCTCTTGCTGCAGTTAAGAATTTGATTGTTTCTGGTTGGCCAAAAGAACGTTCTCTACCTGCCCCTCTTAAGTCTTTTGCTCAGGTCAAGCAAGAACTTTCTCTGGTCGAAGGCTTGGTCATGCGTGGTGATCTTGCTGTACCTCCGACGTCTCTACGCATGAAATTTTTCAAAACAGCATATGAGGGCCACTTAGGAATAGGAGGCACTTTTATCAGATTGAAAGAAACTTTTTGGTGGCCTGGTTTAGAGTCAGATGTCTCAAATTGGATTAATTCATGTGACACATGCCTAATTTCTGACAAACACTGGAAGACCATGAAGTCTTCTTTACATAATGTTCCAATTCCAGAGAATGCATGGGCAAAGTTAGCTCTGGGTTTTGCTGGACCTTTTGAGGTACTCTCTAATGCTAAGAAATACATTTTAGTTTTAATTGATTATTATTCAAAATGGTTAGAGTTTGAATTTTGTTCCTCCCCAATTCCTCATCTGTGATAAATTTTCTCTCTAGAATTTTTCTTTCAGAAGGATTTCCAAGTGAACTTGTCACAGATAATGCTTCGCATTTTACATCAACTTCTATGGAATTTTTTTTTATCTTCACATGATATCAAACATTTAAGAGTTGCCTTACCGCGGTGTTAGATTTCTGCTCCTGCCACTTACTTCTCTTTGCTGGACTCCTGCCCTTTGTTTTTTTGCTGGGCGGCCTCTGTGGCGAGTCTGGTGTCCTGCCTGGCCTGCAACTTGCCCTCACTCTCGCGGATTCGCGGGTCGCGGACTGCCGGGCCACTACAACCCAAGAAGGCAGTGCGGCCGCGTGAGAGGAGCTGCGAGAGCACCAGCGCCACCGGTTGAAAACACACGGGAGCCCCTGTGGCGCGGGACACACGCGGGCTCGCCCGGGCCAAGCCTGGGCCAAGCCTGGGCCCATCCTTGGCCGTCTGTGGCTGATTGAGACTGGGCTGGGCTGGGCTGGGCCCCCCACTAACGCCTAGGATTTCGACAGGACATCGGTTTCAGAGAAGAGGTCCGCGGCTGCACGCCTATGGATTGTGAGTGATTTATACCTCAATAGATGCTGTTCTTGAATTTACTTCATATCCCACATGCTGTTCAAAACTGGGATACTTTGTGACTGTACTGGACTTTTGAATAAGTGTAGTTAGTATCGCTCTGCTGATAGAGCCCCCTGTGTGTGCAAGACTGATTGGCATATATTAGTGGTGACTTTTATAATTGTTTTTTTAAGTAGCATCTTGACCAATTTATATTTGTTTTATTGTGGTATTTATAGAAGGAGGTTTTATATTATTTGGTTTACTAAAGACAGTATTAGCCTCCATGTGTATTTTGTTAAATCTGTGGACATCACTATAGCACTTTATCTCTCCAGCTCCTGGCTTATTGGTATTTGCACATCTGCTCACAGTGTGCTGTCGTAATATAAATGCAAAACCACAGTTGATGGGCAGAATGCAGAACAATGTCATACATTCACCCCAGTACAGAGATCTGGGCCTAAATCCATCGTTTTTTTGCACTCTACACCACCCCAGTTCAGACATGGCCATATGCAAATCAGCTTTGACCCTGTGCCTCATGGGAACAGTCCAGCCCGAACTGCCAAGCCATGTCTTTCCTGGACCAGAATCAAGCATCCTAGGACCGGTTTCTGGCTATCAGCCGTCTTCAGCCATTTGGTATTTGCACATCTGCTCGCAGTGTGCTGTCGTAATATAAATGCCTCAGCCCAGGCTGGTATAAGTAATTACTTGCACTCCCTCCCAAGAGCGGCTGGCACACAGGCACTTTATCCCCCCAGTTCCTAACCCAGCATATTTTGCACACTCTTTTTATAGTTTGTGGACGCATTACAGGTAACTATCTGTACACTCCTGTAATAGCGGTTGGCACTTTACCCTCATAGGTTCTACCCTAGCATATTTTGCACATTCACGCTACAGTGTGCTGACGTATTATAAGCAACTACTTGTACATTTCCGCAATTAGCGGTGGCACATAGACACTTTACCCTTTAAATCCCTATCCTGGCATAATTTGCACATTCTTCCCTTACCAATACAAGCAATTCCTTGTACATTCTGGTATCTAGCTGCTGGCACGTTGGCACTTTACCCCCTTAGCCCCAACTCCAGCATAATTTGCACAGTCCTGTACCGTGCGCTGATATAATATAAGTACCTCTTATATAACCCGCACCTTGCTGTTGAATTATTTCTCCTTCTACCCTGCAATATCCCAGTGTATCTCGCAAATTACCTCTGCGGTGTGTTGTTGCTGTATTAGCATAATTCCTTTTTGGGGTACGATATAGTATTATTCCCACATCATGGGAAAAAGAAAGAATGCTTCCTCCTCTAGTACTAATACAGAAATTGGAGGTCGAGGTGGACAACAATCACTGATGACATATCCAAAAGGGGCCATGGGAGCTATTGAGGAACAAATAATATCTGTAGAGGAGACACTATCACAGGGTAGACTATCCGTACCTGTACATTTAAGTGCAGAGGGAGAAACTCCACAAATTCAAGGCAAGATTATTAATGAAGGGGTAGCCAAGACGGGCACAATAAATGGGTGTGTCTTGGATATTTCGGATCACATTGAGGTGACAGACTCAGAACAGGAGATAGAGTCCCCACCTAAAAGAGCGAAAAATCCCATAATAAACCAATGTAATAATGATATGCCCAAGATGGGAATATAAATTTGGCCAAAAATAGAAAAACTCCAGGGCAAAACAGACGGGAGCCGGGCTTGAAAAAAGCTGATACCCTTTATAGGAATATAGAAAAGATTTGGTTAATATCACAAAAACCTTAGATAAATTGTATTCCTTTCTAACAGGCTCAATGGGAAATCTTCTTGAGAAAGTGGAGGCCATTGAGACTCAATTAAAAAGTGACAACCATTTGAGGCACAATGCCAGTAACACTTATTTACCGGTACATGGCAGCTCTACGTAGCCATTGAATCCGGTAATCTCACATGTGAATGGCCCTACAAAGAATGATGTCCAGACAAAGTCGGATAATACCATTATTAGTAATACCATGGCAAATCAAGCCACCCCGAGACAGACCCTGGATTCGCAAAAATCTAAGGGACAAGATGCGAGTCAAAGAATAGAGAGGCCTATGCCTAAGATCCATAGAAATGGTGGCAGCCATCTTGATCTGCCTCCGGCTGCTTCACCTTATGTTATTGTAATAGCAAATGTCCAGCCCCTACCGGAAGCAGCTCATGAACCATGGGAAACTCTGCGTAATACATCACTCTCATGGCTAGGGGATAAAACTGACTTGGGTGAAGCTCTATTCACAAATTTTAAAATGGCCCGCCGTGTCAGCTGGGTAGGCAATAGAGGGGAAATGGTGGCTGGTGACTGTATTGTTCTAACATTTAGAGATCCCAGATTCATTCATGTATTATTGACCAGGATACGTAAAATTCACATAAATGAGAGAGAAATGTGTGTACTCCCTCTAGGTTTTTTCTATAAACCCGGAAGTTTGGAAGTAATGTCTTTATACCCGGTGCAGAACTATAGAGCAAGGTGGAATCCTTTTAATGTGGCTGTACAAAACAGATTCAAACCCTTATCATCATTGGGGAACGTGGATTGACCACTACCTGAAGACCCAAGTAGGGGCAGGAAGGATCATATGCCAACAAATTGTACGGTTTCAGAGAAAAAGTTTGATAAAAGGTTAATAGCCACGTCTATAGTACAATACGAGTTGGATGACCCCGTGGATAGCTGGTTAATGACTGACCCTCAGTCTCTTTACAAACAAGGAATGGCAGAACTAGAAACTGTAAGTTATGCAATGGAACAATCGGATAAAAGTATGCCTAATGATATCATAAATATTGCAAACCTAAAATCACTTGATAGGCCACAATCATCAGGGAATCAACATTGTAATTTAGTGTTTTGGAATATAGAGGGGTTGGCCGCAAAGATATATGACCCAGCATGGCTGAAGGTTGTGGATGATCACCCGATAATCTGCTTAGAAGAGACTTGGCAGATCAGTGAGCTCCATATGGAGGGTTTTCAGACTTATACCCAAGCTCTTCCTAGTAAACCTGGCAGACCTAAAGGTGGCCTATGCATTTATATTTCAAATCTGTTAATTATGAAGAAAGTAACGTTTGTAAGAACTAATGATTTTTACCAGATTGTGGAGTTACAAGGGAAGGAAGTTGGCTGTTTGATAAGTGTCAATTTTTATAATAATGTTCCAAAAAATATGATTCTGAGTGTCCTGAACCAATTACAAAGAGATCTGAGGAAACTCCAAGAGAGTTCTAAAGGGGAACCATGCTGTATCTGGGGCGGGGATTTTAATTGTTATCTGTGTAGGCACTACCAGAATGGAATATGTGGGTTGGGGGAGGAAATAGACAATGCTGCACCACATTTTACACATTCAGTTGTGGGAGATATGCTGAATGAAATCATGTCCGAATTTAATCTAGACTTTGCTAATGAATTATGTATCCCTCCAGTAGCCTTTAAGCCCACTTATATAGGGAGAGGTTGTAACACGACGATCGATTTTGTTTTGTTTTAAAAAAATAAGAAATTTATAAAGTTTTTAACATATGTGACACTCTGCGATGCGTTGAGTGATCCCTATCCCATTAGTGTCTCCCTCTCATTCGAGAATGGAATTCGCCATAGAATGGATGAAGTGGGTTTCTCATATAATCAGGAACTCAGTTTGTCGAGCAGAAATGGAAATACACTAAAATGGCAGAAGGTGGATCCCACCGCGTTTTTGGGGCAGCTTGTACACGAAACACAAGAGGATTTTCAATGTGTGCCTAGCGGAGGAAAATAAAGGAGCTGACGTGATAAAAGCATTCTTGAACATCTCAGCTAAGATTAAGGAAATTCTTACGGTTAAACAAAAGACGAGATTGTGCAAAAAACAGGGGTGGTTTGATAATGAATGCAGTAAAAGCACATAAGAATCTAAAAATAGCCTTGAAAAAGCTACCCAGGAATAGAGAAGAAATAAGGAAAGCTAGATCACTTTATAGATTAAAAGAGGAGGTTTGGCTAGATCTACACAAGGCTTGTCTAAAGAAAGATAATGTTAAGTTTTGGAAGATAGTGAATTCTCCAAATTTAACAGTGAGGGACTGTCATAAGATAGACATAGCAATTACAGAAGATAGCTGGATCGGCTATTTTAGTAACTTATACTGCGCCGGTACAACCCCAATAGATAATGAGCCGGGGAGGGAAATACCTCAAGTAGGAGGTTATGAGACAGAGGGTATAAATGGGGAACAGATGGGCCAATCAGTATACCCTCTGGATATTAGCTTGTCTCTGGATGAGATAGTTTGTGCAATACAGAAAAGTGCCTCAGGCAAAGCCCCGGGACCGGATGGTGTCCCAGTTGATGTTTATCGGTCAAATACCGATATCTGGGCTCCACTTATACAAGTGCTGTCAAACTGGTTTTATAAAGTCTTGGTCAGATGCAATTTTAATATCCATTTTTAAGAAGGGAAATTGCGATGGCCCTAAATGTTATCGTCCCTTATCACTTTTCGATTCCTTTTTAAAGGTGGTTGGGAGGGTAATTTTAAATAAACTACAATAATGGGCAGAGGAAAAGGGGGTTTTATCACGACTACAATATGGTTTTAAGTCTGGTCTGGGCACAATAGAGCAAGGTCTGAATCTTAGTCTTATTATTGATAAATATACCAGGGCCAAAAGTGGAAATGTGTTTTTAACATTTGTCAATCTATCCTCTGCGTTCGACTGAGTTATACACAATAAATTATGAGAAACTTTATTTGAGTTGGGTGTCAAAAACGATATTTTATTATTTATTAGAGAACTTTACCGAGAGGCGGGAGCGAGGGTGAGATATGGGAAAAATGGGGAGTGCACGTCTAGATTTGGCATTGGAAAAGGAGTGAGACAGGGATGCGTTCTTGCCCCATTCCTTTTCACATTATAAATCAATAGCCTGGGGGAACGACTGGCCGAGCTCCCCCATGATTACCCAAACATTAATGGAAATCCAGTCCCAATATTACTATATGCGTACAACGCAGTTTTAATGTCAAGGACACCAATAGGCCTGCAGAGAAGTCACACACTTTGTTAACTACATGCAGGTGAGGTGGCTGCAAGTGAACATAAGTAAAACATTTAGCATGAAGTGTGGGAAAAGAACTGCAAAGAATTGTAATATCTCTCTCAATGGTAAAAAAATTGAGTGCGTAAAAAAACTTGGCCTACCTAGGGATAACGTTTGATCAGAATGACACCTGGCCAGCTGCATTATCAGCCCGGAAAACTATGTTTATAAAAGCTACTGGGGCACTTGTCAGCATGTCAAGACAATTGGGGTTCTCGACCGGTTCCAGAATTGCTTTCAATTTATAAGACCAAATGTGTTTCAACTGCCACTTATGGTGCCAGTATATGGGGCTTTACCAATGCACAATGTATACAGAGTTGTGAAAATATTTTTTTGCGCTATTTATTAGCTGTACCTAGATCAACTGCTACATACATTTGTCATTCTGAAGTAGGTTTGAATCATATTGTAGATATTATAAAATCTGGCCCTTTATTACTATGGCACAAGATATGTAACTCCCCCGAAGCAGTTTTTAACCGGGATGTCATCACGGACTGTTTAAAACTGGATAATGTACATTGCATCCCATGTCTAAGAGATATTAAGGAAATGGCAGACGAAATTGGTCATCCAGATTTGTTTTCAAGTCCAGATTGTATGAAGATCATCTCCAGGAAGTTATTAAAAAAGGAATACTTGTCCTATCTGGAGGAAAAGCGCTGGTCTGTGGAGAAAGAAAAACAGTCTGTCATTGAAAATCACATTATGCTGGTATGCACTGGGATTCAGCCATATCTGTCATATGTGACAAGCCCCTTTGATCGGATGTTACTGACACGTTTTTGATTAGGTATTGTGCACAGGATCATTACATTCCCAATGATGAACGATTGGTGACATACCTTAGCACTATGTCCTTGTGACGGTAGCTCGATACAATCAACATTGCATGTAACTCTATTTTGCAGGTTTTATACGTCGCCAAGGAGGTTGTTTTTATTACCGATTTTAAAACAGTATGGTTTAAGACATTGCAGAGTGGCATACCTAAAGATACAATGTATGGATGATGACTTGACAATGGGGTGTGTAGTAAGTTACTTAAAATGTGTGATCAGATTAAGAAAGACAATCAGGTTGTAAAGTAACCGTACTCCCCTATTTATTGCTCTGGAAATGTATTTTTATTTGTGCTTTTATGTTTTTCAAATGAAATATGAATAAAGTAAATTGACTGACTGACTGAAGAGTTGCCTTATATTCTCCTTCTGCAAATGCAAATGGTTTAGTGGAACGGATGAATAGATTTATAAAAGAAGGTATTCAATCTGCACTATCTCTTAATGCACCTGTTTATATTTTTTTTTAAAGAAAATGTTGTCTTATCTCACAACGCCTCATTCATGAACAGGGGTTTCTCCCTTTAGGCTTCTCAAAAAAAGAGATACAAATGGTACTCTCTGCCCTTCATAGATTAAAATTTTGAGAAAGAATGATGATTCTTGTCTGGTTTGCAAAGATAAACATAACATGCTTAAAATGTTGCTGTTCAAAAATCAATACAAAAGAAAAACTTTGATACAAAAACTTGTAATAAGATACATGATTTTAGAATTGGTGATTGGGTCATGATCAAATCTCCACAAAAAGTTAAGAAAGGTCTTTCAATACTCTCACTCCCAGTGCAAATTGTTAAAGTGTCAAAAGGTTCTTTACTTCTTGGTCACAAAAGTTGGTGGAGCAAGTGAATGTTGATTACATTAACACCTGATCAAGCGTGCAAAATGTTGGCTAAAAAAAAAAACTATTTCACAAGATGATTCTCATTTTTCATATTTTTCTAATAAGCCTACTATTGGTGAATCTTTGGTTTCATCTAGTGATGATGTCCAGTTGCAAGCTTCAAATGATTCAGTCTCAAATTCCTTGTTGGATGATGACTCGGAAGAAGTCAATAATCTCTGGATTCATATTTACTGGCTTCAAGATCTACTCGAAATTGTACATTTTCTTCAAAATACAAGGATTTTCATTTCTCTTTATTAGAACTTTGTTTTTCTATTTATGAAATGTGAATGGTGATGTAATGATGTAATTCATTCTGTTTGTGATTTATTCTCTTGTTAACATTCTATTTATTAACATTCTGTTTCCAGCATGGGCGCACCTCCTGCTATGCGCGCATGCTGTGTTATTGTCCTTTGAATAAAGCTTTTCTTGAATGTGCATTCTCATGCCTGTAACTTCATCCTTGAGGCATGAATGATATTTACAGTTAGATATTGTTTATGCTTCAAGAAGAAAGGATGCACTCCAGTGGTGTCTACATTGGAACTTCAATAAACCAAACAAAACTCATCTCAACGTGTTTCAGTGGATCTCATTTATTTTAAAAGATATTCAAATTTAACTAATCTCTTGTTATAGGGTCACAAAAAGTTGCTTGATTATTTACGGACTGCATGGCACAATCAGGTATTCTGCGGTTGACTAATAGGGTTGGGGAGAATATTCACATGGTGATTATAACTAGCTCTAACTGCTGGCTGTATAGATAACCATATGAATGTATAAGCAGCCCAGCAAAATGTCCAACTTTGGATTCCCTGGTATCAGGGATCACCACCATAGACTGAAAAAATATACATACGTCTATCAGTAACTCCTGGTATCTGACAAAGAGACGGGGATACATTTTAAGAAAAGAAAGAGCACTTACTGCTGTGCCGGTAATAATTCCAATCTGGCTGGTCTTGAAGTCTCATATATGAAAAAGACCAATGTCTGAGATCATGAAAAAAAATCTTTTTGCAAGAAGGTATGTAATCTTTGTATAGAACTAAGGAGTAAAGAATTTCAATAGGTAACATTGCTAATATCATGTAAAAAGTACAGCAAGAAAAACAGACAAGGTCAAGTCTACTAGAGGAGCGCTCATCTAGAAGCCGGCGTAAATTCCAACCCGGCTCTAAACGTTTATAGTTTTAGTCAGAAAGTCCAGTATAACTATGGCAAAGCAAACAGGAAACATATGCCATGGTCTGTGTGAGAAAAAATAACTAGTACATATATGCATATTAGATCCTAAAATTGTTAAGAATCTAACACACAGTATGTGGTGATCCAGGCAAAATAACTAAAGAAAAAGGATCTTAGTATTCAAAGTTCTGTGTAAAAAAGAAAATATATATATATACAGAAAATAACAACACCTATTTATTCTTATTGCCAGAAACTTAGAATTCTCAAATCTTACCTAACAGTCAAAAGCTGAGGTGTCAAAGGCGTAAAAATCTATGGCCCTTCAGACCCACAAACGAGCATGCTGTACACCACAGCAATTGCAATAAATCACTGTAATTGTGAAGAGAAAACACGTGGTGAGCACTACACAGGGAAACAGACAAGTGACCAGGTACAATATATATTGAAAGCACTCTTACCTTCAGCAGGTAAGCTGAGGTTGTTATTATAAGTCTCATAGGAGTGTAACTGTACTGCAGAGGCGTGCTATTAGCCTCTGCTGAGAAGGAGAGTCATCTGTGTCTCTGCAAAAGTAATGGAAAAAGTAATGGAAAAAGGATCATTTTCAGCCGAAAACGAACAATCAAGTGAAGGACCTACGGAAGTGTTCTGAGTGTTGCTGCGAACAAAAACCAAACTACGAAAAAAGGTATTTCATTCTCACCTACACGCAGGTGCACTGTAGCATCCAAACTGCCGATGTGTGTGAAGCAGTATCCGGGTCACAGAGAGAATAAGAGTTAACATCTTAGTGTTAGACCAAACAAAACTTTATTGATCACCTGTCTCTTTGCTTCCTCAGATCAGCGAATGGTATTGTTCACCCAGAAAATAGTTGTATAATTGAAAAAGGCACAGTAAAAATACATGGGAATGACTAGTATATATGCCCAAAGGGGTATGTTGCATGCTAATCACTCAGCACACCTCTATATGAGAGAGCGGGTGAAAAAATAAAGTCACTGCAAATGAAATAATCACTATAGAAGTTGTGCTCTAGTCCCTGAAGGAAAGGAGGGGTGTGTCTAATCAGAAGAGATGTGGACTAAAAAACAGAACATTGCCTCCAGGAAAAAATACACTGGTGATAACCCACTGACCAACCACTACAACTGGGTCCAAGCAGGGGATGAGTCTTTTATCTTTTGTGGAATCAACCACATCACCCCCCAATAAACGGGCGGCAGCAGAGACCTGACACTAAGACAAACTGAATCTAAATGGATATTTAGATTGCAGCCGGTCCTTAAAGGGCACAATACTGACCAAGAGTTCCACTACTTCCTCACTTGAAAGTCTTGGGGTCTAATTACCTGTTTGATGGGGCTGACTTTATGCAAACGTTGACCATTGAATGAGAACTCCAAACCCCAGTGTTCCTGTGGCCACCACCATGCTTGTTTTCTTTTACACATCCACTGCCACCCTCGGTTATGCAAAACCCCATTCTAACTGGTCCCGCAACAAACAATTGGTGCCGGTGTGCTATGACATTGTGATGTGGCCTTTCAGATCATATGGGGCTCATATACCCGCCCCATGACACGCATTATATTACCAGTGGCATCCAACACCATTACATCGGTCCCTTCTGACGGTACACACTTTCTATTATGCATTTTTATACTGGCACGGTTTTCTCTTTCTCAGATTTCGGTTGCGTAAATTTCCTTCTTTACATATGGGACTACCTTTAGCTTTTTATGCCTTGGCCGGGGCATGTCTAGACGCTGGAGAGACTTCTTCTCTCAACTCTTGAGGATATATACGTGCCCATACTGTATGTTCTCCGCACACAGCTGCATGCATTTCATTGTCTCACATGGGGCATTTCACTATCCATTACTGCTTCCTGCAGGGCCTGGTAGGACGCATTAGTACCCTTTGTCCCCGCTTTTTCTGGATCATATACATGCCTAAACGGCTAAACTGGTCTGCTGCCGCAAGCACTTAACGTTGTTGCACATGGGCTTACTCTGACGCACTGCTGCGTGGTAGAACGCTGGAGTGTCTTATGCATCTGAATTCTGGGCGCACACTCTTGCCCACTCGGGATCTCCTTCGTCCCATTCTTACCACATCACTTTGTTTTAATATGTTCGTAAGGGGCATTTCCAACCTTATTTGCCGCCATCATGTCATGTATTCACACCGTGGTGTCTCCCTGCCTGACTTTGGGCCTAACTAAATGCACGGAGGGTAAGTCTTTTTTCAGTTTTCTTCCCAATCATGTGGGTTCCCATGGCAATCTTAGACGCCACGAGCCCGCAGGCTCTCGCTCTACATTCCGAACATTTCAGCACACGCAGGCTGACAAACCGAGGGAGACACTGTGTGACAGGTCACGCCCCACCTTAGCCTCTCCTCCAATTACACATTCCGTAACAAACTTTTCCCTTTCTGTTTCCTTGCTTCCTTATATATCGGCCCACCTCCCTACCAATGGATTCCACTTTCATCCAAAGGTGGTGCAAGGAAGGAGCTTGGATAAACTTCGGCTCCAGGTAAGCATGGAGCTTTACTACTTGGGTGCTCACTTGTCCAGGACACGAGTATTGCCCAGCCCGACCCCATTCGCACCCGCACACTTCTATATATATATATTTTTTGAATTTTTCACGCCTGCCTCCACTCTCACCTCTTTTCGTGATATGCGGTCCTGCTTCCAGGTGCTGCCGACGCTTTGTGATACCCTCTGGCCTTACCCCGAACCTGACACCCTTGGCACTCCTGCTCGCCGGGCCGATTATTTTTGACTTTCCAGCCTGGGTGTGGGTGTTTTCAAATGTTACCATGTTTCTCATTGTTTTCCCCCTGCACATCGCGGGTCCCCTGAGCCACTTTCATTTTAAATCTCCTGCTCGCCTTGTTCAATACAATATCCATGATCTGTACAGCATTGGCTTTTGTTTTCTTTGTTCTTTTTTACATGTGCTGTTCTGACATCCCCTGCACATCGCGGGCACTCTGAGACACTTCTAATAATATTCTGATGTTTTGGCTCAGAGATTTCACTTCCACACGGGGTTTTGACTTGCTCATATGATACTTTTGTCCCGCACCATTTTTTCTAGCCGCTGTTTCCGTTTCAATATTACATCCGGCCATCCACACCTCGCACCGTGATGGCTGGTACTGTTCATTTTACCCAGCTACAAACCTGGCACTCTCTGCGCATTTCCACCCTTGTCCATAGGCAGAGACAATGATTTCCCACCTTGCTGTGGGTCTCATACACTTACCTTTTCTATCCCACACGCCCCCATCACGATGCTCAGCGCTGCATGTTTGCTCTACGTCTCTCCCTGATCAGACACGCACGATGCTTCCTCCAGCCACCCCGGGTGGCATGGATATACTACTGATGCCCTTTTGCATTTGCCTGTTTGCGTTTTTACCTCCCCTGGCAGATCTTTCCATTGGGTCCTTATCAATGAGGCACTCTCTGTCTTCGGATCCACCATTTAATTCATGACTGTTACATTAGCCATACCCGGTCATTTCCTCACAGGAGACCACACCAAGATGGAACTGTGAGAAAGACCCGGGGCTTACCACCAGTGAAGCGCTGGGTGGAGAAACACAAATACAGGAAGCAATGTGGAACAGGCAAACGGGACTGCCATCACGCTCTGCTATTTTTACACAGGAACGCGACCGGCGGTGTGACCCGGAAGAGGATCCAACATCGACAGGAAGCAGTAGCCTTGAGCCAATGAAAAGGAGCAGAGGCCAAGGGGCGGAGGTCATCAGTGGCGGTGCTGAAGGGAGGAGACGCCGAGAAGATGGGGAGGAAACCAAGGAACCGACTAGCCATCCCATCCCAACCCCTTCTGTTTTTAATAAACAACCTACTTTAAAACCACTTCTGAAGCCTCCTCGCTTGTATATCAAACCCGCGCTTCCACAGGAACCCATTGGAAACATTCTTCAACAATACATACCATATGTGCTTTTTCATGTCTCTCTCTCCTCCTCCCAACCACTGATGTTGCCTTTAATCTTGTGATAATGCATCCACTTGCTGTTCACTCCCCCCCTTAAGCTTTTGTTTTCACGTTATTATTATTTTTCCACAGCTTGGATCCTTCCTAGCTGTGTGCTCATTTTTGTTTTATGCAATTATTCTTGGGGCTTTAAGTATCCGCCTCCACTTGAGTGTATTTGTACCCAGTAACCATACCCCTTAGAGATCATGCATATGGGGTACACAAAGGCAGGTTCCAATCATAAGAAGGATTCTGACCACATAGTTGCTTGGGGTCTACTATCCTAGACCCATGCCTGGTACTACATCACAAACACAGGCCATTATTTTGAGCCAATACACGAAATACAAATAGGGGATTAGTTAATATAATGATTGTTGGAACCTAAGTATGTCAGGTCACCTAGGGTAGCCTGGCCTAGGGTAAGACACAATCACAAGAGGCACATATGTAAAGGTTGCAAACCACCCAGCAGTAAATCAACGCAATTCTACCCAAAAATGACGCTACACCAAAGTTTGGAAAAATACGAGCTTGTTTATAAAAATATCCTTTGCTCTTTTTGTCCTTAGAAATCACAGCTTAGCACTTTACAGTTTAACATGAAAATAATAATAATACTTTTCCAATTGCTAAATGATAATGTTACTCAACATCAACAGTACATTACATTAGACTTCAAAATTGGTGAGACTCGACTTCTGTGAAGTGCTCTATACTTCTCCCCCTCAACACCTCTAACCACCAAAAAGGTACACAACCAAAGAAAGGTTTCAGATGTATAGGATTGTTACATGTGCACCAGCAGCCTCTATGAGGTACTTATACTCCTACTTAGCTAGCAGGTTCTCTCAGCACTACATTGGCAGTTGCTATTACCCCCAGTATCTACTTTCAGTGGCTGCTCTTTCCTGGTTCTGAACTTGATGAGGTTTACTCCACTGGCTCAATAAACAGTTTCTAGCTCCCAGTCAAGGGGGGGGGGGGGAAACGAACAGAAGTACTGAATCACGTGCTTATGCACAAAGCTTAGCTTTTCCCCACACAGTACGACTTCCTTTTAAGTACCACTACTCAGTCCCTCACACTCCTTACTTCTAACGGAGACTTTAGGGTCCGAGCCTCCAGGGGGCTGAGCCGACAGGAGGCTTCGCCGAAGCTTCAATCGGCAGCAGTAGAATCCACTACTTCCCGCCCAGCCAGCTGTTCAAACTCGGTGCTGGCGTGGGGAGGAGCGGTGATGACACTTCCCCTCTGCCCAGAAATGCCTGCGGACTCTCCGCCTATCCAGCCCCTCGACCTCCGGGCTGATGCAGGCACGGCACGCCTCCGCTGACAGGAGCCGCTCTATACCGCGTCGTCGATTCTGGCCGACTCCTCCTCTCAGAGCCCGTCGGCTCCACCGGGCATGCGCAGGGGTACAGTGTCTCCTCACTGGAGATCGCGCTCTCCCGACGGCGCCTCCCCCTCTGCTCCTCTCACACCGGGACCGGGGAGAATACCACAGGGCTGCTCCTGCAATGAGCAACTACCTCACTACACCTCTCCCCTCTTCACAACACCGGTGGCCACAGCTCCGATCCTGCGCTGCTCACCACGCGCTGGCTCACGAGCAGACCGGTTCGGCTTCACTCCGCCTCTGCTCCCTCAGTGCCTGCTCCTCTCCACAGCCAGTAATCGGCCACAGCAGGTAGGAGGTGGAACTCTGTGGGACTTTATTACTAGGGGAAACCACGACAACCAGGGGCCAGGATTCAGTTGAGGAGCTGAACAAGGGGGGCCACAAAGGTTAACCCTTCTCCTTCTGAGTATTGCTCGGCAAAAGTCTCCCTCAAGTCTTTCCACTAGGCAGAGGACTGCGCTCCACAGCGCTGCAGTCTCCTTCTCCTTTTCACACCCCCGTACTTCTAGACTAGGGGTTGGTCAGGCGCCCAGGGTCTCCAGCACTCCAAAGCAGCGGGAACAAGTCAAGTAACCCAAGGGAGGAAGGGTGGTGAATCAATAGGTCATCCCTTTGACTATCCTACCCCCACCTTCAGCTACAGCCTGTCCTCCAGCTGACTCCCTCTGGTAAGACAAAATGGCTGAACAGCATTCCGCCTTTTATAGGCTGACCCTCAGAGGTCCAGAAGGGACCAGAAGGTTCTGGAATGCCCTACTCTATCCTATGGGACAGGTTCCAGGTATGGCAGTTGGGACAGTTGGTAGCCACCATTTTGTGACTCCAAGGGAATTCCTGTCAGGAAAGGCCTCTAGGCCTGAGGTGAAAAACTATGAGGGTGAAAAAGCACCTATCCCCTAGACCAACACCTTGAAAAAGCTAGTGGACACAAAAATAAATAAAGGCATGAGGGGCAAAAAGGGGACAAAATAAATAATAAATTGGAGGGACTACGCAAAAAGTCAGACAGGTCTAACAATGATGGTCTATGAATTTACAAATTTGCGGGGTATACGCCGGCAGGTCTGGGCCTGTCATTTTACTAAACTGATATGTATTAAGAGTCAGTCTTGTTTTATGTGTACTCTTTTTCATTTCTGTTTTGCATTTTTGATAATAGTTGTGTACTGTTTTTAGCCTAGGTGTTGACCCTATGTAAGCGCACATTGTAATTTTGGGGTCATGTCCCGTGTTGATAGTTTGGTGTCATCTTGAGTTATGTTTTATATGTACTCATTTGCAATTTATTTGTCCTGTGTTTACTTAGTTATCTGTATATATTTAGAGTGGTATCATTTTTTAATCATGTCTTATATATTCATTTGCTTGTTTTGTCCTGTGTTCACCGAGTCATTTGTGTATATTTATATTATTTATGTTACACCTCTTTTCAGCCCTGACAAAGTTCATTCTGCTGAACGAAAAGCATTGGTTGAGACTCTTTGCACAATTTTGTTGGAATATTTGGAATAAGGAAACCTTTTTTAACTAAAAGAAATTGACTACTTGTTGTTACTGAAACAGAGGACCAGGATAGTGCACCGCTCCATCCTTTCCCAGATTTTGTATCCCAAAGAAGGAAAAGTACTTGTGTGTGCTTTGGGACGGACATGTAGTGGCATGTAATGCTACCGGATAGCTGGCATCTTACTGATGTAGAGCTATCCTCCGACATCTGTGTTTCACGTCACTGAAGCATGTCTGAAAGTCTGCCTCATCACTGCAGTTCCATTTGGCCCTTAAAAATTCCCCATAGGGTGTGGTCGGAATTTGATGTGCAGGATGGGAGCTATCTGCGTGTAATATTGCATTACATGAGGTCTTCTTGTGAAAAAGTTTACTATGTAATCTTACGTCTTTGATAAAGAGCTCAACATCCAAAACGTTGTTGTAATATGCTAGATTCCATAGTAAACCTCATATTGTTATTAAGGTGTTCATAAAATTCATCCAATTTGTCTTGTGTGCCTGACCAAAGTAACAAGCAATCATCTATGTATCGCCCCCAATAGATGATTGAGTCAATCCATGGGGCTCCCTTGCAGCTCCGTATCCAATCTGCCCATAAATAAATTGGCAAACAATGGGGAAATTTTTGAACCCTTGGCCACTCGCTTGATTTGTTTATACCATCTGTTATCAAACATGAAGAAATTATTCTCTAGAATAAGTTTCATCATGGAAATCAGCATTGAGGTGTGCTGCCACTGTGTGGCCGGTCTTTTCTGTAATAACCTGGTCACTGCATTTAGACCCTGATCAGGTTTGTTGCTGGTGTACAGAGACACCACATCTAATGTTGCCAAAATCATACCTGGTTGCCACGGTAAGTCTGCTAGAATACTCAGGATGTGCTTTGTAACCTGAAGATACGATGGTAAGTTGCGTACCATTGGTCCAATGAAAAGATCAACATATTCAGCTAGCCTTTCAGTGGGGCCTCCTATCCCCGAAACAATGGGTCTGCCTGGAGGAAAGGGGAGATGTTTGTGTATTTTTGGCTAAGTGTATAACCAAGGAAAAGTGGGTCTGAACACTTTCAAATAACCCAATTTGTCATCATCTATAATCCCTGATGTGTGCCATTCCAACAAAAAATTGTTGATCTTAAAAGTCAACAGGCCCATAGGGTTCTGTACTAATGCTTCATAGCAAGTGTCGTCCTGTAGTTGAGTCAAGATTTCATTGTTGTAGTATAAACGATTCATGACTACATTTCCCCCTTTGTCGGCTTCCCTGATTAGGATGTCGGTGTCAGTACTGTGGAGTCTATTATGATGGCGGGCCGACTTAGTCCGCCCGCCATCCCATCGTGTGAAGGGACCGCCCGCCATAAGGGTGGCGGCCCTGTGGGGGGTATTAGGATGCGCCCGCCACAGTGGCGGACGCATCCTGTATCTTTACCATTGCGGCTGGCGGTGCTGGAAGCACCGCCCGCCGCAATGGTAATGATACATGTTGTGCATTTCAAATCACAACGTGACAAGCACTGCACGGTGCCTGCCATGTTGTTCTTTGAAATGCTGGGGGGTACCATAGGTACCCCCCATGTGCACCCCCCGGAGTCCCTGGGGGCCCGCAACGGGCCCCCGCAGGGAGTCTCCGCATGCCTTTCTGTGGCGGCATTGCCGCCATGGAAAGGCATTGACAAATGCCCATACTAATATGGCTGGTGGTGTCTGATAGACACCGCCACCATATTAAACCTTTTCTGCCCCGGCCTTGCGACCGGAGCGGTAAAGCGGCGGACGGTCTTTCCGTCCTGCGCGGTCCTCCCTGCCATAGTAATATGGAGGGGGGAAAGGGTGGCGGGTGGGTGGCGGGCAGGCAAGGATGTCAGGCGGATCGCCACCACCCGCATGGCGGTGGCGATCCGCCCGACATCCTAATGGGCCCCTAAGTGTCTTAAGCGCTAAACGTTTTCCCGCCTCAAGGTTGTCCCGCTGCCTATATTGCTTTCTAGATCTTTTTATGTCAAATGTATTAATGTCCTCCAGTACCCGTTTATAGAAAGTGTCTATGGTGTTACCCCCCGGGAGTGTGGGTGTCCATCTCGATTTGGGTCTTAGACCACCAATCGTTAGAGTGTAGTCAGTGTCTATATTTAACTCCTGAAGGAGTAATTCCATATCACATGGAGGTTCTTCGTGGTCTATTAGTGACAGCAGTAATTGTGTGGCTTGTACATCCTGTATTGTCAAGATATTGGACACAATGTCGCTAGCAGTGTTCTTAGTAGGTTTATTCACAGATTTGTTACAAACAAAATGTTTTTTTTAGTTTGCGACCCCTGATGAATTTGAAAAGGTCAATTTTAAGTTGACAAATATCACCTGGTTCTGATGGATTAAAACTCAAACCTTTGCTCAGGAGAGTGATCATGTCAGGTGTAAGGTGTTTGGATGATAAGTTGACTACCTGTACTTCATTCTCTGGAACATTTATTTGTTCCTCACATCCCCTGACCTCAGCTTCTTTCTGTAGTATTTTATTCCTCCTCTCTTCCCTCTACAGGTCTTGTGACTAGTGCACCCCTGGTGGGTTGCGTTCTGTGGTAGGAGGGGCACTTAAGGAAGTCGAGCTAGAGGAAACTGATACTGTCCCTGTTCTAGCTGATCTATCTGATTGCAAAGTAGTCTGAATTAATTGGTCATATTTTCTAGCATATGTGAAGACTCTACCTTCCTTATAATCTATCTCATCCTGCTTCAGTTGTCTCGCCTTCCTGTTCTTGATCTCATTCTGGTGTTTGAGTAGAATTTCATTGAAAATGGCATAATTCTTTTCAGTTGCCTCTTGAATGTTAAGATCTTTAATTTCTTGTCCAAGAGTCGAAATCTCTACCTGGAGTCGAGTCCCTTTGCGTTCTGCACTCTCTATCAATATATTCATAAGTGTGTTTGAAGTGATCATTAAAGAGTCTTCCCATTTGGCTAGGAGATCATCATCCAGATCGTCATATGTTGGGAAGATCTGAGATCTGAGGCCCCTGGGTACTCTATTAAGTCTTAGGTATTGCTTAGGTGTTGCTCCATCCCACCATTTAGAGTTTTTTTGCTTCCTGTGTCTCTCAAGCTTTATAAATGTGTCCCTCAGTACCGCTCATCATAAGGGGTTCCCACTAGTAGAGGCAATACTAGTAGGTACGCCTCTAGCCAAATTCTCAAACAGCTCCTCTGCAGCTTTGTTTATGTCCATTACTATTCACAAACAATGTTCAAAATTATATAATAAGGTTAAACCGTTGCGGCTGCCTACCCTGAAAGCATGTGTTTAACTATGTCTGAAGGGTTTTTGGTGACTCAGGAGATAAGGGCGCACTACTATATCAACAGTTATGTACATTGTTTCTAGGTATATGGTGCCACCAGGCAAGGGGATAATTCCCTAAAACCCCTAAGTGTGTGTACGGATAACCCTACACCAAAATATTCTCAAGTAAGTCCCGGGCGCACGTGAAAAAGGTGTCAATCAAAAGATAGTTTTGAAAGGTCCAAAATGTCTCAAAGTTCAATCTTCAATGTATTCTTGTATTTATTATTCAAAGAAGCACACGATAACCAGCCGACTCGTGTTTTGTCGCCAATGTGAGTTTTGGGGTGTGTAGATGGGTGAAGCATCGTACATGTAACTTTGAGAGGGCAGACAAGAAGAAGTACTTTATCAAACAGAATATCAACTGTCAAACCAAATACGTGGTTTACATTATTCAATATGCAGGCAATAAACAGTATGTGGGTAGTACCATCCGGCCCTTAAAAGAGAGAATCAGTGAATATGTGAGAGCACTACATCAGCAAGATGCCAGATATCCGGTAGCATTACATGCCGCTGCATGTCCGTCCCAAAGCCCACACAAATCCTTTTCCTTCTTTGGGAAACAAAATGTTCAGCCAAGTGTACGTGGAGGAAACAGAGAATTGAAGCTCAGACGTGCAGAAGCGACCTGGATTTTGCGCCGCCGGACAGTGGAGCATGGCTTGAACTGCAACCATGAGATAGTGTATTTCTTGGGGAATTAGTCACCCAATGGTGTTTTGTGTGTCTACAGTGGTTTTTTCGAACTGTGGTTGGTATATTCGCGATTTACCCTGCATGTCACATATAACCTAGGAATTAATATTTATGTTTAGTTTCATCAGAAATGTTCAGGTACCCTAACCATCTACATCTGTAATTATTATTCGTAGTATATGCTGACTAATATGGTAGATAAGAGCATAAGATACCGGGGTAGCACCAGCTTCTTGTGTATGTTGGGTTTTTTGTTGTATGAGGATAATTAGCACTGGCTGTGTATTGCCATCACCATGTCCTACTGATGACTATTTTCATCGTTCACAACTTTTCCTGTATATACTTTGTGCTACTATCGCAGTTAGCAAATTCTTACTGTGATGGTACCTCGATTTGCAGCTATTGTGTTTAACATTTATCTTTTGCACTGATTATTTATATGGACAATACCAGTGTGTTTTTTCCTGGAGGCAATGTTCTGTTTTTTAGTCCACATCTCTCCTCATTAGACTCGCCCCTCCATTCCTTTAGGGACTAGTGCGCAACTTCTATAGTGAATATTTCGTTTGCAGTGACTGTTTTTCCACCCGCTCTATCATATAGAGGTATGCGGAGTGATTAGCATGCAACATACCCCTTTGGGCATATATACTAGTCGTTAACATGCGTTTTTATTGTGCCTTTTTCAATTATACAACTATTTTCTGTGTGAACAATACCGTTCGCTAATCTGTGGAAGCATAGAGATGGGTGATCAATAAAGTTTTGGTTTAACACGTAGAGTGTTTCGGTCACGCTGTGCACATAAATTCACTTTCGGGTGCTACTCTTTCTGAGATCCGGATACTGCTTCAAACACATCGGTAGTTTGGACGCCACAGCGCACCGGCGTGTAGGTAAGAAGGAAATAACTTTTTTCGTACTTTACAACACTCAGGACACTTCTGTAGGTCCTTCACTTGATTGTTCGTTTTCGGCTAAAAACAATCCTTTTTCCATTACTTTTGCAGAGACACGGATGACTCTCCGTCCCAGCAGAGGCTAATAGCACGCCTCCGGCAGTACAGTTACGATCCTATGAGACTTTCAATAACAACCTCAGCATTTCGGCTGAAGGTAAGAGTGCTTTCAATATATATTCTACCTGGTCACTTATCTGTTTCCCTGTGTAGTGCTCACTGCATGTTTTTTCTTTACAATTACATTGATTTATTGCAATTGCTATGGTGTACAGCATGCTCGCTTGTGGGTCTCAAGGGACATAGATATTTACACCTTTGACACCTCAACTTTTGGCTGTTAGGTAAGATTTTAAAATTCTAAGTTTCTGGCAATAAGAATAAATAGGTGTTGTTCTTTTGTGTATATATATGTTTTTTTTTCTTTTTTACACAGAACTTTGACTACTAAGATCCTTTTACTATAGTTATTTTGCCTGGATCACCATATACTGTGGGTGAGATTCTTAACAATTTTAGGATCTAATATGCATACATGTACTAGTTATTTTTTCTCACTCAGACCATGACATATGTTTCCTGTTTGCTTTGGCATAGTTATACCGGACTTTCTGACTAAAACTAGAAATGTTTAGAGCCGGGTTGTAATTTACACCGGCTTCTAGGTGAGCACTCCTCTAGTAGACTTGACCTTGTCTGTTTTACTTGCTGCCCCTTTTATATGATACCTATTGAATTTCTTTACTCCTTAGTTCTATACGAAGATTACATAACTTCTTGCAAAAATAATTTTTTTCAAGATCTCAGACATTGGTCTTTTTTGTATCTGAGACGTCAATACCAGCTGAATTGGAATTATCACCAGCAGAGCAGTAAGCCCTTTTCTTTTCTTAAAATGTATCCCCCCTCTCTGTGTCAGATACCAGGAGTTACTGATGGATATATGTGATTAAATCTAAAAAGTGCGTAGTTGTGACTGTCAACTACTTTATTAATAGTCCAACTAGCACTGATTAAAAACAGTTTTGAGTGGAAACATAGGAATGGTCTCGTCTATTAGAGACACCTAGTCCACGGTGAAAAATAAATTCAGGTCGACATGTTTCTGCTTTTAAGAGCCCGAGTCGCTCAGCTTTCTTCAGGACCAAGTTATGTGATCCTCGGGTGGTGTACACGCACTAAGGTGCACCTTGCGTGAGGATTTTAGTGTGAAAAAGACAAAAAGGGTGGAATTTCCATAATACTTACGGCTTATAGCCGTTGGGACCCACTCAGCAATTTGCTAGGGTCAGGTACCTGTAAAGAGCAAATGTTCTCAGGTTAGAAAAAACTTTTTCTTAATTACAGTACATTTCCGGTTAATACCGTTCAGATCCCTTCACCAAAACAACCACCCGTGTGGTGAAAGTACAAGAGGTGGTGACTGGTTGCTCATTGGATGCGAGCATTTCTTGCTACTTGTAATTATAGTAGTAAGTAATATGATCCACCTTGAAGTCAGTAAAAGTGTGACGGGAATGTGTGGTTTATTTTACCACTACGTCTCTGAGGTAACGTGCACTGATTTAATGTGTAATAAAAATCGTGGAAATATTTGCTACTAGCAACAAGCTAACAGTGCACTCAATCGAATAAATTGTGGAGTCTAATTACGCTCCAGAGGGGAGGGGAATTTAAGGTACTGAAATAACCCCCGGAAGATAAGAGGGTTCACACACAAACTCACGTGAGGGAGGCGATTCTCACTCCACATGGGCAGACACGGTGGAGGGTATATTTTCATGTCGCATATCTAAAGAACAAATAGCAATGCGGACGTTTAAAGAAAATAATCTGTCATGCGAGCGTTTTTTACAAAAAACACGAACTTTTTCGGATAACACATTGACACACGAGTAAAAATAGGGTGAAGGCAGGAGGCTTGATGTTTGACTTACATTGATGCAGACGACTCCCCACAGACTACCTAGTCTGTCAACACCGCGGCCCGGAAGAACGCCGAGATTGCGCGCTGATAGATGTAGTGTGTGGTGCGGTCACGTGAGGAAATCACGTGGCCTCGTGTGTCAGCGATTTTAATGAAATTTAAAGGGGCCATGCTGTTATTGTACGTGCCCATATTATTTTGATGGTTCCGTGACAGTTTCCATAATATAGTAAAATGTTCTAGTAGAACTATACTAATACTTGATGGTATATCATCGTTCGGTATTGAATGAACGGAAGAATAGTAAGGCATGTACTGGTCCTTCGGAAAGTCGCAATTACAGCGACTAAAATTGAACATCAGCAGTTGTAATGTAGGGGAATTAAGTGTTAGTGTTGGTACCAGATATTGAGGGGTGACATTCCCTCCATATTCCACCTCTGTATTCATAACACGGTGTTATAAATCCAATGCATTTACAGAACCCATTAATGGGTGGCATTTTTTTCCCTGTTCCTTAGGTACTCCCCTCTGGATAGTTTCCCCCCCCACCTCCAACCACCCACCGCGACCTCCCCACACTTGGAGCGATCGATGCTTCTTGCTTCAATTGGAATACTTTCCCAGGGCAGAGTCCAATCTCTTCATTGGTATTATTCTGATGCACCTTATTTACCTTTTCAATCAGCCGATCCCTGCTGGCACTCCCGCTCTATATATACCCTAGGACACGTCTTGAACTATTCACTGGCATTAATCTGATGCACATTATTTGCCTTTTCAATCAGCCGATCCGTGTTTGCATTTCGGCAACACTCGGCACTTTCATATCCCCTAGGATATGTCCTGAGACACTCACGCTCTAGGCGGATCCAATGAGACCACTACGCCGTAGTGGTCTCATTGGAGGCCCCCGTAGCTCTTGGCCTCGTTTCCATCACCATGACAACGTCACCACGTGATCCCACCCGGAAGCTGCGCTTTCCACTTTACCGATCTCAGCGCAACCAGCATTACTAGCCGAGCAGCTGACGGTAGTAGTAGGTTAATGGCCTCACGCACCACCAGAGAACTGTAAGTAGACTTCAAGCCTTCTTCCCACAGAACCCCGCATATTTAGCCTGGGATTTTACCGTGAACCTAGTCTGACAGTCACCGCGACCCTCGGCGGTTAGCGGACCCGTCTCTCACTACCAGTACATATTCTATATTACAGAATATGTTCAACTGCATGATGAGACTACCCCCTGCCCGCCGAAGCATTTGACAGCATACTAAGAAGTAAGCCTTTCCCCGCCATGCAGTACTCGTGTGTCCCTTCGGTGTTACATGTTTGTTAGGGTACACAGTCAAAATATCGAGTAGGAAATATCGACCTACCATAATATCGAGTCTGAAATATCGAAGGAGCATAATATCGAAGGCAAGAATATCGTAGGACAGAATATCGACCCAAGGTAAGTAATATCGAAATACTTAATATCGATGTAAGTAATATCGAAGTTAGTAATATCGATAGCATATATATCGATGTTACTAATTTCGATGACACTAATATCGATATTTGTATTATTTTATAATTTTTTATTATGTATGTGTTATATGTTTAATTTAAGTATTTTAAATAATTACTATTATATGTGTATAAATTTTATATAATAATAAATTAATTTATAAGAAAATTGTATGTTTTAGTACCGGAGCGGGTTGTGGGTTTATAGGGGAATAGGGTGGGAAGTAATTTAATTATGGTAAATTGATTATTAATCAGTAGGATTTATTAACAAATTATAATTAATTGGTAATTATTTGAAAATAATAGGAAAATAATTTTAATTAATTTATTAATTAATATATATGTTCTGTAGCGGGTTGTGGGTTTATAGGGGAATAGGGTGGGAAGTAATTTAATTATGGTAAATTGATTAATAATTAGTAGGATTAATTAATTAATTATAATTAATTGCTAATTAATATTAATTAATTGGAAAAAAAATAATTCATTAATTGATATATATTTTCTGTAGCGGGATGTGGGTTTATAGGGGAATAGGGTGGGGAGTAATTTAATAATAATTAATTAATAATATATGTTTTTAAATATTTTTAATTAATAATTAATTGGTAATTAATTAATATTAATTAGTTAATTAATTAATATAATTTTGTACATATTTTTAATTTGTAATTAATTGGTAATTAAATAATATTAATTAGTTAATTACATTAATTAGAGTAATTTATTTATATATATAATTTTTAGTTATTGTTAATTAATTAATTGGGAAAAAATGATATTAATTATTAAATTAAAAGAATTACAGCTAATGTGCTAATATATTTACTTTATTGTTATTGTTAATTAATAATTAATTGCTAATTAAATAATATTAATTCATTTTGGGTAAAGGAGTATTTTTAGGGTTCAGGGTCAGTTTTGGGTTTTTGGGTAAAGGGGTATTTTTAGTGTTCAGGGTCAGTTTTGGGTTTTTGGGTAAAGGGGTATTTTTATGATTCAGGGTCAGTTTTCAGTTCTTGGGTAAAGGGGTATTTTTAGGGTTCAGGGTCAGTTTTCACTTTTTGGGTAAAGGGGTATTTTTAGGGTTCAGGGTCAGTTTTCAGTTCTTGGGTAAAGGGGTATTTTTAGGGTTCAGGGTCAGTTTTCAGTTTTTGGGTAAAGGGGTATTTTTAGCGTTTAGGGTCAGTTTTCAGTTTTTGGGTAAAGGGGTATTTTTAGGGTTCAGGGTCAATTTTCAGTTTTTGGGTAAAGGGGTATTTTTAGGGTTCAGGGTCAGTTTTCAGTTTTTGGGTAAAGGGGTATTTTTAGGGTTCAGGGTTAGTTTTGGTTTTTGGGTAAAGGGGTATTTTTAGGGTTCAGGGTCAGTTTTCAGTTGTTGGGTAAAGGGGTATTTTTTGGATTCAGGGTCAGTTTTCCCTACTGTTGCACCCACTGGAGTGGGAATAGTAATTTGTACCCCTACGCAATCCAACCCTTTCCCTACTGTTGCACTCTCTGGAGTGGGAATAGTAATTTTACCCCTACGCTATCAAACGCTTTCCCTACTGTTGCACTCTCTGTAGTAGGAATAGTAATTTTTACTCTTCCGCTATCCGTTTTATATAATTAATTGTAAAAAAATCAAATGTTTATTTTATTTTTTATATTACTTACATTTTATTTATGTTATTGTTTTATTTTTGTAAACGTATTAGTAAATTAGAATATATTTCATTAATTTATAAATTAGTAAAATAATTATTAATACTTATTGTTCAGTACATATATATTATATATTTACTGTATATATTTAATTAATGTATTATTAATATATATGTATTCTTTATTAATTTTAAACAGTATTAGATACTTTTAAATATGTATATTTTATTTATTAGTGTTATATACTTAATTTTACATTTATATATTAAAAGAAAAAAAATCGATATTTTTAACATCGATATTTTTTACATCTATATTATTTTTTCGATATTTTTGTACTTACCATGTTGTAGATAGGATGTCGATATTTTTGCCCTCGATATTGTTGACTCGATATTCTTGTAGGTCGATATTTATGAGGTCGAAATTCTGTCAGTGATCCGTTTGTTAGTACTTGTGCGTTATTTTAGTATACGGGCAAACCTTGCACCCCGATTTTCCTGACCACCATAGTTGGGTGAACAGAATGAGATATCGCGCCTCTGTTGTATCAAAAGAATGAGTGGGATCGCGATAAAATATAATGCATGCGACAGAGCATGCACCTATTGATAAGTATATCTGTCCTGGCACTACAATAAGCCCTCTACGGACACTTGATCAACACATTTTGAACACAAGAAGCTTTCCTAATTACAGTGGCATGAAGTATGAGAGCACAAAGACACAGCACGACGTAACAGGCTAGTAAGAATGATTACGCCTGACTACTGTTTATTCTCTGTTCTCCACAGGTCTTTTGCTTTTTAATGACTATGCTCATCCATTTTTTCGAGCATTTCTACCATTGGCGATTTTTTGCCAATAGGTACACGAGGACATAGGATAGAGTGTGCCTTTTAGGAGGCCCACACGTCCATCTCCTTGTATTTGGTCCTGAAGAATACCGGGTACTCACCCTTATGGTAGAAACATGTTGACCAACACACCAATACACATATAGAGATACTTTGGCCGTAACTTACCTCTCAGTATCTCGCCCCCCCTTTCTTTTTAATATTGTCCAGTTGCTTTAAAATAAAATTCACATTTTTATAAGTTAAACCAGGACAATTTTTATCATTCTTCTTTTTTGAACTTACATTCACAACCTGCTCCACTGTACTTCGGGTGTTGAAGCACACCCTGGTGACGCTAGGCCACCAGGGTGGACCCCGATGATGAAGCATGTCATCACTAGGTTGGTGAGTGAGGGGTTTCTTACAGAAGGATGAATCCCTTCCTTTTATCATCCAAAACACCCCATTAGGAAACCTTCAGTTTTACTTCTGGTGGTACTCCTCTCTTTGTTTAACTAAGTCCTTGATCAGGGGAATAGGAGTATTCTCCGTTCAACTCCGGTGAACATTATCCCTTGCTCTCCCCTTTGTTTTCCAGTATCTTGGCAGCACACAGCTGCGAGAGCTCATGCACAACTATTTTCCTCTGTGGCACCACAGAGGACACACGCTATTAACATGGCGGAGAATCCAGGCTTATCTTTTTCAACTGAAGAAATAGACTCCATCATGAGCAACCTCAATGTATTTGCGGATGCCAATATCAGTAATACCATCTCGCAAACCTCCGAGTGGGACAAACTGACAGAAATGAAACAAAACCGAATCAGGACCATACTGCATGGGACTATACTCAAAGAATATGTAACCAACAATATAGCCCCTAAAGGACTGCTAGTTACTAACGCCCCCCGCATTTTTCTGGATGACCCAGAGTTCAGGAAAGATTGGGCTCTCATTGCCTGGCATTGTACTCACAACTGGATCATACTGATTATCAAAACAGTTTTACGATTGTCAGAAAAAATCCAAATAGAGATCCAGGTCACTGAAGCCCAAATTAAAGCCACCATTACAGGATATAAAAAGAAGCTGGATGACCTGAACAAGGAGATAAATGAATACAGAGACAATCTCACGCAACAAGAAGTACTCAAATTCCAGAAAGACCTAAAAAAATTCTCATTTGTGAAGGCATACCCTTATTCAGACCCAGACTATAAAGTCATTGCAACACCAGACCAAGATTCAGACGCCTCAAGTAACACCTCCAACAGCTCAAACAGCAGTGGAGGATCCAACAATGGAACCCCAAGACAAAGACAGCGAGGCGCGTATAGAGGACACTACCAATGGCCCCAGTATAGCCATCCTCCTTTTCAAAACCCGTTCCACCAACCACAACAATTTCCAATGTACGGGTGGCAACCACCATTTCAAAAATTCCCTTTCCCAAAAAACCAATTCCGTCCTCCTTTATCCAACACAGGAAGGCGCGAAGAGGACGCAACAAACAAGGGAACAACGTCCACTGGGAGGAGGAAGACACAGTGGGCAGCAATACCAGGAGCAAAACCGGGTCGAACAGAGCAGGCCCAAGCAATGCGAGGAGTTAGTAACTAACCTATCATCCAGGACACTCACTGAGACGGAATCAAAGGTCCTTAACAAGGGACTTGGCTTCGTCCCTACAACAGCTCTGGATAAATTTAAACTACATTGCGAACTGGCGTAATTTTTTAGAAAACTCAGGCTAAAGGCTTTTTTCGAAAAAACGAACACAGACAAATCTGGAGAGATCATCAACGAAACTGGGCTGAGACCACAGTCTACATTTGTACCACCGCCACATACAATCCCAGTGGAAATAAATACTTTTGAGCAGGCAGTGTTTAACGACATAGAAACCATGACAGTTACTACGCTCTTCCACAACAACAGCAGAGCGGAGAACAACGCTATATCAGACCTGAAGAAAGACGACACCATAATATTAAAACCAGCGGACAAAGGCGGAGGCCTTGTCGTCATGGACAAATCAGAATATAATGCAGAATGTAGACGCTTACTAGGAGATGCCAAGAATTACCAACCACTCCAAACGGACCCAACAGAAGACCTACGCACTGAAATCCTAAACCTTGTGGAAACAGCAGAAGCCGCAGGCCACATCTCTAAACAGGAAGCAGACTATCTGACCAGAACTGAAGGGAAAATCCCGTATTTTTACGTGGTTCCAAAAATGCACAAGGGCAAAATTCCTCCTCCTGGCAGACCGATCGTATCGGGCATAGGTTCACTACTGGAACCCCTATCCAGGTTCTGCGATTTCTTTCGCCCACTTAGGGAAAATCTGCCCTATGGCCAAAACCTGCGACTTTGAAGGAACTGTAGCAAGCTGGCTGACTACAAAAACCAGGTGGAAGACCTCACCAAGAAACTCAAAAACCGAAGATACCCGTCTAAAATCATCAACAAATGCCAAAAAAGAGCAAGAAACCAACCCAGGCAAGCCCTACTTGAGGAGAAAACTAGAATCAAATAGACTATACCCCTCACATGCGTTACCACCTACAACGCCATATCCAACCAAGTCGGCAAAAGCATAAACAAGCATTGGTCCATACTTAACTCAGGCAATTTCAAATGGGAAAAGCCACTATTTTCATACAAAAAAGCACAGAGTCTCAAAGATAGCTTGGTAAACACCAGACCCAAGACCACAACAACCACCAGCAATCCCAGCATCACACAGATCTGGGGGCTCCCACCAGTAACAGGACACTCTAGGTGCAGAGACTGCAGTGTATGCCATCTCACTGATAATACTAAGACACTCAATCTAGAGGAAGGCAAAGTCTGGGAACAGAGATCTCATACTAACTGCAATAGCAGCAACGTTATATACCTTATCACATGCACATGTGAAAAATCCTACATAGGTATGACCACACGTAAGGTGAAGCAGCGCATATGTGAACATCGAAGTACGATCCGATGCAAGAAAAATACAACAAGACTCACAGACCATTTCCTGATGGTACACCATACACCTAACGACATGAAATGGACAGTGATCGAACAAATCCAACCAGGCCCCAATGCACAAAATCGTCTCTTTGAAAAGGAGCAACGATGGATCTATAGACTTTCGACCCACAAAACAGGATTGAAAGACAATATCCCGTGGGCATCAGTGTTCAAGTAACACACCTTTTCCTTGACCCCATGAACCATGTACCAGTGATATTACCAGGCTCCTAGTGAGGGGTGACATTCCCTCCATATTCCACCTCTATACTCATAACACGGTGTTATAAATCCAATGGATTTACAGAACCCATTTATGGGTGGCATTTCTTTCCCTGTTCCTTAGGTACTCCCCTCTGGATAGTTCCCCCCCCCCCCCCCCCACCTCCAACCACCCACAGCGACCGCCCCACACTTGGAGTGATCAATGCTTCTTGCTTCAGTTGGAATACTTTCCCAATGCATAGTCCAATCTCTTCATTGGTATTATTCTGATGCACCTTATTTACCTTTTTAATCAGCCGATCCCTGCTGGCACTCCAGCAACACTCGGCTCTATATATACCCTAGGACACGTCTTGAACTATTCACTGGCATTAATCTGATGCACATTATTTGCCTTTTCAATCAGCCGATCCGTGTTTGCATTTCGGCAACACTCGGCACTTTCATATCCCCTAGGATACGTCCTGAGACACTCACACTCTAGGCGGATCCAATGAGACCACTACGCTGTATGCCGCTTCCCGGCCCCCGTAGCTCTTGGCCTGGTTTCCATCACCATGACAAAGTCACCACGTGATCCCACCCGGAAGCTGCGCTTTCCACTTTACCGATCTCAGCGCAACCGGCATTACTAGCCGAGCAGCGGACGGTAGTAGTAGGTTAATGGCCTCACACACCACCAGAGAACTGTAAGTAGACTTCAAGCCTTCTTCCCACAGAACCCCTCATATTTAGCCTGGGATTTTACCGCGAACCTAGTCTGACAGTCACCGCGACCCTCGGCGGTTAGCGGACCCGACTCTCACTACCAGTACATATTCTATATTACAGAATATGTTCAACTGCATGATGAGACTACCCCCTGCCCGCCGAAGCACTTGACAGCATACTAAGAAGTAAGCCTTTCCCCGCCATGCAGTACTCGTGTGTCCCTTCAGTGTTACATGTTTGTTAGTACTTGTGCGTTATTTTAGTATACGGGCAAACCTTGCACCCCGATTTTCCTGACCACCATAGTTGGGTAAACAGAATGAGATATCGCGCCTCTGTTGTATCAAAAGAATGAGTGGGATCGCGATAAAATATAATGCATGCGACAGAGCACCCACCTATTGATAAGTATATCTGTCCTGGCACTACAATAAGCCCTCTACGGACACTTGATCAACACATTTTGATCACAAGAAGCTTTCCTAATTACAGTGGCATGAAGTATGAGAGCACAAAGACACAGCACAACGCAACAGGCTAGTAAGAATGATTATGCCTGACTACTGTTTATTCTCTCTTCTCCACAGGCCTTTTGCTTTTTAATGACTATGCTCATCCATTTTTTCGAGCATTTCTACCATTGGCGATTTTTTGCCAATAGGTACACGAGGACATAGCATAGGGTGTGCCTTTTAGGGGGCCCACACCGTCCATCTCCTTGTATTTGGTCCTGAAGAATACCGGGTACTCACCCTTATAGTAGAAACATGTTGACCAACACACCAATACACATATAGAGATACTTTGGCCGTAACTTACCTCTCAGTATCTCGCCCCCCCTTTCTTTTTAATATTGTCCAGTTGCTTTAAAATAAAATTCACATTTTTATAAGTTAAACCAGGACAATTTTTATCATTCTTCTTTTTTGCACTTACATTCACAACCTGCTCCACTGTACTTCAGGTGTTGAAGCACACCCTGGTGACGCTAGGCCACCAGCGTGAACCCCGATGATGAAACATGTCACCACTAGGTTGGTGAGTGAGGGGTTTGTTACAAAAGGATGAATCCCTTTCTTTTATCATCCAAAACACCCCATTAGGAAACCTTCAGTTTTACTTCTGGTGGTACTCCTCTCTTTGTTTAACTAAGTCATTGATCAGGGGAATAGGAGTATTCTCGGTTCACCTCCGGCGAAAATTATCCCTTGCTCTCCCCTTTGTTTTCCAGTATTTTTTCACTCCTACAGTTCTGTACCAAGACATTCACGAACTTTCTAAGATATTCACGCCTAAATTTAGTTGGCCAATTTTTCTGCCATTCGCATGATGTTTCATTCTCCTTTATATTTCATCTCTCTTCCGTCTTGCCCACAGTGGGACTTTTTTTTATGTTGAATTACGATGCACAACTTTACCGTTACGCAGTCTTACTTTGTGAGATTCACATATTGTCTCTCCTAACTGATGTCACATTGTCACAGTTTTTACTCGTGAGGGAGTCACTAAAGTGATTATATTTTTTACCAATATATGTTTTCTTTCCTTTAAATTTGAAAGTCAACATTTGCGATGGTCAATTTTAGGGTTTCCACTTAAAGGTGTAAGTCACTTATTTTGAGACACTTCATTTAGAGCGACCATACAAGTTGGTACTGACTTCCTCCATTGATGGTATGATTTGTATCTTTCCAGCCCTGAGGAAGTCGCGGGATAACTCCTGTTGGCGACGAAACACGTGTCGGCTGGTTATCGTGTGCTTCTTTGAATAATAAATACAAGAATACATTGAAGATTGAACTTTGAGACTTTTTGGACCTTTTAAAACTATCATTTGATTGACACCTTGTTCACATGTGCCCGGGACTTACTTTACATTATTTTGGTGTAGGGTTATCCTTACACACACTTAGGGGTGAAGGTACTTTATCAATTTCTTCTTCTAAAAGCTCCAGTTGTTCCCTAAGTGGTAGGACCATATCATTGATAAGATCTACATAATTGTGTAAGTCAGTGGCCCAGGAGATTTATCCAAAGGAACAGTATAGTCATCGGATCTTTGACAAGTCATTGCGTTACAGTTAGATGTATCTAGCAGTTGTCAAACTTCTGAACTTTCACTTGCGTTTGGCTACTGTTGAATGAATCAGGGGAGAGGGGGCCAAGGCAGTGTCAAGACTCAAAAGCTCTCAAGTTCCAAATGCAACTCCTGAGAGGTGTGATCATCCAAAGTCACATGATTGCCATGGTTCGCACCAATTAGTGTCTCTACAACCAAAGCTGGGTCAGGGTTACCGGTAGCTTCAGCTCATCCACATGGCCCAGTTTTTTTTTTCCAGTAACACCTAGGGAAAGGTGGAATTCATCAAAGTCAATTCCTTTAGAAATGACGCCCATTGCTGGAGCTAAAAAAGAATCAAGCCTTACGTTTACCCATGAGGCCGAAGAAAAACAAAATACATATATCCTTGTGTTAGAGTTAAGTCCCACACTATAGAGCTACAGCTTGAAAGAGTTCACTTACTTCCTTGGAAAGGTTTAGCTGCACACAATGAGATAGGTTGTTGGTTATGAGTACTGTATCAAAGAATTAGAATAAAGCAACTGCCATAAAAAGTTAGGGCAGAGAGGATAGGCCCAGCAAAGCCTAGACCAGCTGCAAATTGAAGCAGACTGGCCTGCTTTTGGCCCAGTGTTCTCCCGGGCATGAGCCTGGGCGTGACTTGTGTGCGTCACACTCAGCAGGTTACTGCTGACAAAATTATGCGCCTCCGGGCGCAGGAAGTGTGGCAGCCCTCCTTGCCACAGTAAAGCCTGGGGCTTGTGGTCGTGAGCCCCCAGCCTCCATTCGGCACGTCCTGTGCAGCTGGTCACTATGGTCAAACTTATTCACCTCTTTGCAAGGGAAGTGTGGACGCAGCAGCCCTCCTTGCCTCAGTTATTACTCGATCTGTCGGCGGCCTTCGATACGGTCTCCCACACCATCTTGATTGACTGTCTACTCAGCTCAGGGATAGGAGGAGTAGTGCTGGACTGGTTTAAAAACTTCCTCAGTTTAAGACGACAAGTCACGGTGTTGGGTGAATTTAGCTCCGATGAAAAATCCATCAGCACAGGGGTACCTCAGGGCTCTAGCTTGAGCCCTGAACTTTTCAATCTTTATATGGTACCCCTGATCGAGCTCCTCTCCTCGTATCAGATCAGCACTATATCCTACGCTGACGATACGCAGCTTATCCTGGTACTTGACAGGGAGCTGCCAGGAGCTGAAGAAAACCTTAAACCATGTTTGACTGCCACATTTGAATGGATGAAGACCAACCATCTCAAGTGCAATTCTGGGAAAACAGAAATCTTACCATTCGGTCCGCAAAATCTGTTCTCCCTTAAACAGTGGTGGCCTGAAGATGCTGAAGCTCCCCCAAATACCATCTCTTCTGCCCGCAACTTGGGTGTTAAGTTTGATGACGCATTGTCATTCAAGCAACAAGCCATTGGTGTGGCCAGCACATGCTTCCATATCATCAGAATGCTTAGAAAATTCTTCGACCTCCTCCCACTGTCAACTAGGAAAATGGTAGCGGTGGCACTTATTACATCAAGACTGCACTAATGCAACAGCCTGTGTGCAGGAGCCAATAAGTCCGTGCTCCACAGGCTGCAGATGGTCCAGCATGCCACCGCCCGCCTGGTCCTGGGCTGGCCCAGGAAATCATCCGCCTCAGCCGCACTACATGCCCTTCACTGGCTTCCCATTCATAAACGTATCCTATTTAAAATCTTGATTATTACTTTCAGAGCCTATCACGCACAAGGACCCAGGTATCTCTCAAAAAATTTCAAACGCCACCTCCCCATTCGGAATCTGAGATCCTCTAACCTGAATGTGTTAGTTGTCCCAAAATTCAGACTAGCCACCAAAGGTGGAAAATCCATTGCGGTGCTAGGTTCCAGAGCATGGAACTAATTGCCTCTTTCGCTCCGGCAAATTTCATCAGAATCCCTTTTCAGGAAAGCCTTGAAGAACTGGGTCTTCGCGCTTACCGATGCTGCCTGTAGAGCTTTAGTGTAAAGGATTTGTCCTTGGGAATTGCTCCAGCTAACTACCTTTTTCCATTCTGGGTTGGTATTAAGCGCCAAGATGCTCCTTGGAGTGATAGAATACGCTATAGAAGAGCTATTTTACATTACATTACATTATATTACAGTTACACCTGGGCTTGTGGTCCTGAGACCCCAGCCTCCGTTTAGCACATTCTGTGCAGCGCGTTATTGCGGTAAAATTATTGCAACTCCTGGTGTAGGAAGTGAGGCAGCGGCAGCCCTCCTTTTGCTGCAGCTAACCTGGGCGTATGTTCCTGAGCCCCCAGCTTCGATTCAGTGCATTGGTTTTGCCAATGCTTGTCTAATAAAGAGTTTTAAATCTTAGTGAATTCAAGCATCACAGGGCAGGAATTACAAATGTATCTTGCAAAGTGAACCCAGCTCTTCCATTCTATTTATTTATAGGGTTTTATATAGCGTGAACATGACCTGTGAGTGTATCAGAGCGGTTTACAGTTGAAAGTAAATCAAGGAAAACAGGAAAATAAACAACAACTTAATTAAAGAGGTATCAACTATGTAAGTTCATGAGCAGCAGGGGTGATATCTCTCGGACAAATATAAGAAAACACAGGGAAGCAAACAACAGCAGACTCAGGAGAGGTAACATCTGTGTAAGTTCACATTGTGTGAGGTAACATCTCTAGGACAGGTAGACAAAACAGTAGATATGGTCTGGCAATGGCCATAGCCATGGGGGGACATTTACGGACCTGGCGAGCCCAAATTAATCTTAGCCCCCCCCCCGCCCCCCAAATGACAGAGGTGACTGGCACAGTATAGAGGTGCGGGAATTCAGAAGGAAAATGAGCAATAAAAATGCCTTTATGTTTTGGTTTTATCTTGTTACATTTGCTGTGCATTCTGAGACAGGTTAAATATCACTATTTGCCTTCTGACAAGTTGCTGTCTATTCTTTTAAGTGAAGATGTTGTTTAATTTTCTTTCTTTGACTGCTAAATGGGAGGATTTTGTAAGTGAACTGTGTGGCAATCTTGATAGGGTACAGACAGAATCATATATGTTATATGGTGGGGGGGCTAAATTATGCTGCAATGTTGACTAAAGTGTGTGGCAAGAAAACACACATTATGCAGCTTTTTGCAGCATATTTTTGACATAATTTTTACACATGTTAGAACTAGGTGACCAGTGAACCTTTCCAAAGGACCTTCCACTGCACGTCGGCATGTGTTGCAGTGTTTATGGTTATTTTTGATATGTTTGAGTTTGAAACAAAACCAATTTTTGATAAAATATGTAGATTATACAGCAAATAATGGATAATGTGGCAAATGGAGCATATTTACAATTATTTGGAAAACACCATAGAAGCACATAATTCCAGTGGCTTTGTGTGCAGCAAAGAGTGCAAAAGGAGTACTGCATGATGCCAATTTGTTTCTAATTCACAAAAAATTAAATACCTGTAAATGAACTGTGCAAATATATCAACATACAGTAGCAGCTATAAAAACACAAATAAAGCACATTTTGCTCCATCTGTGAAGTGTGATGGAAACAAAGTTTTTAATAGGCTCAAAACAGATTTTAGTGATACACAAATAATAAAAATTGTACTGTATTTGTATATTGCTTACCTCCCTTGTGTGTGGCACTGAAGAGCTTACCTACAAGGGCAGTGATCTACATTTCATAGTGTGGTGTGTGGTTGGAAGGGTGTTGCGTTTGTTTTGTGATCTTATGTGGGAAGTGATTCCATGTTCTGCATGACACTGCCATTGAAGTGCAGTTATGGTGGTATGGGACTCAGCTTGAAGAATTGTGGTGGTTGATGAAATACAGACATGCAGTTTATGGTTTTTCAGTGTAATGGCAGCTTTGAACAGCTCTGCAGGTCCCTTTATGAAATTATACTATTATTATAGTCTGATTACTGAAGTGGGTTGTCCAATCATACATTTTGAGGCAGATTTCCTTACATTTGACGCAACACAACAGAGCACGGCAACTAGCTGCGCTGCATTGCCTGAAAGGGAAGTAGTGGAAATGTGCCACATTAACAGAGAAATGTAGCATTTCTGTGCCTCCTTGCACTGGTGCACTGTGTGCTGGCTTGCTCCAATGCAGGCACACTTGAGCCATGGTGCAAGGGTGTCTGCATTAAGGGCACAACTGATTTGTAGCATGGTGAAGAACCTTCCTGCACAAAAAATATCCTTAGAGGCATATTCCTCTTTCTATGTGTGCTGAGGAATGCAGTACTGGCTGCCAAGCTCTGGAACTCAATACCAGCCAGCACACAAAACATCCAGGAGTTTACACACTTCAGACAACAGTTGAAAACAAGGATATTTCCAAGACAACTATGCCACCAACATCCCAGCCACATAATCTGGAAAGGCAGTCGCACCCTCAAGTTCAATCTTTAGCTTACATCCACAGGTTGGAAACAACCCAATCAGAAAACTACTTTCGATAAGCAGGTAAGTTAAGAAGAACTGAGCTATGCTTTGCCAGGGTATACTACAATTATGTAAGTTCATACATAATATTTATGGCCCACACTAATGCAAATGCCCTAACCCCTAGCTGTCAACTGCCAACTGTATCTTCCATTCAATTCAGGCATTTTTGCTACCAGGGTTGTCCATCACCAGTACTATGCAGCCAAGAAACCAGCCATCACTAAATGAATGGACATGGATTAACTGTAGAGATCTGTCACATATTGCAGGTCAATCGGAGGACTTTAATCTAGTCCACGACTGCAGATCCCTAATATCTACATGCAATGGCCACTTCTTGCATCTCACAATGACTTTCAGATATGAGATGATAGTAACAATGCACATCACTGCAGATCTCTACTTTCCTCTCCCTCCAACAATGCCAGCTCTGCCCAGAAATATACAATAGGGGCCAAATGTAATAACATTTTGCTTTGTGGTTGCGTCACTTTTGTGGTGCAGAAGTGTCGCAAAATAATTTTTAGTATTTACAAAGCTATGCAATTTCCGCCTTGCATGATTTAGTAAATACAAGGTAATGCAAGGCAGCGCGTAGCTCTGACTTTCATTAACTTGCTTTGGAAGGGGTTCCATGGGTGTAGCAGGGGCGTTCCCATGCATCCACCCATAGATTTTGGTGCATTCCCAAATATAGTAAAGCTAGTAAGCCTATGCATGTGTAAAAATGCTACACCTTTCCCAGAGTGGCGTAACGAGAAGAAATATTTTTAATTCTCCTCCTTAAATACTCTTTGTATGTATGCTGTATTCCACAGTAGAAATGGGAAGAGGAATATGGCTTCAATGATTGCTTTTGTGGAGGAAGGTGCTTTAGTTGTGACCTTAATGTGGGGAATATGGCACGTTAGTCTGCATGGGGTTACAACGCATGCCATTACAACGCAGTTGTTACAATGACCACGTTGTTACATTGCATACCTTTACAATGCAACTTGGAACAACAACTTGCTGTAGGGGTTGCTGGATGTTGGAATTGTATAATTTACTATCCCAACTCCAGTCTGTGTAACAGTAGGGAAGGTGTTGGATTTTAAATCCAACACATTCTGCCCCCTAACGCAAGTCGTTCCAACTTGCGTCGTAAAGTTATACAATGTAAAAACACAGTTGTAATGGCATGCTGTTTACCAATGTAGGCACCCTTGTACCATAGCTCAAGGGTAACTGCATTAGAGCAAGTCAGTACACAGTGTACCAGTGCTAGGAGACAGCAGAAATGCTCCCATCTTTGAAATGTGGCACATTTCTGCTACTTTCCTTTCAGGTAACCCAGCATAGCAATTCGCCTTGCTAAGTTGCGTTGCATGAAATGTAAGTACACCTGCCTCAAAATGTCTGCCCACAGACTATTATCAAATCAAACCATAAAGGGACCTGCAGAGCTATTCAAAGCTGCCAGTGTCCCGGAATACCACAAACTGTAAATCTGTGTCTCATCATCCACCACACTTCTACGAGCTGTGTCCATTAACACAAAAACTGCACCTCGGTGGTCATCACATAAGACATGGAATCACAAAACAAAGACAACACCCTTCCAACCACACACTACTCCATAAGACGTAGCTTGATACCCATGTAGGTAAACGCTTCAGTGCCACATATAGGGACAGTAGACAGAATACGAAATCAATACAATATATATCATTTGTGCATCACCAAGATTTGTTTAGAGCCTATCAAAATCTTTTTTCCATCACACTTTAGAATAATAAAACAAAATGTGCTGCATCTGAGCTTTTATAACTGCTGCTATATATTGATATATCTTTGTGCAGTCCATTTACAGGGATTTAATGTTTGTGTGAATTAGAAACAAATTGACATCATGCAGTACTTCCTTTTGCACTCACTGACAACAAAGCCAGTGGCATTATGTGATTCTGTGGCATTTTCTGCATAATCATGAATTTGCTGTATTTGCCTCTTAATCCATCATCTGCTGTTAAATCTGTAGATTTTAACAAACACTAATTTTGTTTCTAACTTAAACATATCATAAATTACCCAAAATGCTGCAACACGTGCTGACGCGCATTAGAAGATCATTTGCAAATGCTGACTGGTCACCTTTCAGTTACTTATATCTGTATTTTGATGTGGTATTGGTACTAATGAAGTGAAACCTATGCCCAACAGTGCTCACTTGAGTAACAAGCATTTGCATTTCAAATTGGTCTCACATTTGTGAGAGTTAGAGGTAATGGCGTTCTAAATGAGAATGTATTTTACCCATGTGTTTTAGATTGGAGTGGATGTATGTGGTTTGGAATGAAATTATTTGGGTTGGATTGAAATTGTTACTTGTGGAATTGTTTTTTATGTTCTTGTCCTCATTCACCTCAGTTTCCAATGTATGTTAGCTTGGCCCAGTAGTGCGAAAAAACTGACCTGCAGCCGGGCATCAGAAATAGACATTACCTTCCTGCAGGTACATCTCTCTCAGATTGTCCGATTAACTGCAGCTGAACCGAATGAGGAGGGGGGGTCATTACAGCAAAAATTGAGCTATACAGGTGTAATCATTGAGCAAGGTATGTAATCCATTACATCTTCGATAACCATTATTTCCCAATACACCCTATCCCAGTTCAAAAGCATAGACCAGAACCTTTTCTTCTTAGAATTTTTCTCCAATACGTCCATTCTAGGCATATAAAAAGGAAATATAACCACTCCGAGTGTTGAGGTGGGGTTCCCCCCAACCATTTCTGACAGATTCCTTTTCTTGCCAATAGAATATTGTAAAATAGAAAATCTCAAACAGTTCCGGAAATGCCTTCAATCACCCCAAAAATGATCAGTGGAAGGCTTACTTTAATATATATACACAAAAATTCCTGAAATGGTCTTTCCCATTGCATTCAAAAACCTCATGATTTTTTTATTTTGTTATTAATATTAAATTTCTTAGGTTGCACAGTAAAAATAAAGGTATGTCATGCCTTACAGTTATGCAATAAAAGCAAACAGTTACATACTATATATGTCACTAAGCATCCACATGTATATATCCAATTGAAGAAGAAGATAATGCAAACCTTTTTATAACAAACAGTAGTCAAAAGCCTAATGATTCCTGGGCATTGCAGAAACATGTGAACATCCGTCTCCTTTCTAGACCACACTTTGCGAAATCAGAAGGTCTTCCTTTCCCTATCTTGGACAGCTTTTATGTATGACCTGCAGAGTGAAAAGAGTTGGTTTGTCCCTAAAGATGCGGGCTTGACAATGGAATATAATGTACCCATTGATACTTGCCATGTATAGTAACTGCTCCCTCTGCAAGAATCTTCCCCACAGTTCTTCTGACAGGATGAATTCTCCATCCGTGGTATCTTGTAATTCCCAATACCAAAATGAGACTTCCTTGTTTCCTGGGGATTTCCCCATAAGTTGTTCTTCCAAGGAGTTTCTAATACCCAAGCAAAGCTTCTGGCTTTGTTCCGAACATTTCAATTGCCAATATTTAAATTTCGAGAGTTTTCTCCCCAACAACTCATTTAACTAATCCCATGGTATAAACTTACAGAGTAAAATCTCCCAAGTAACGCACACCCGCATTCCATATCGGTAGTGCTAACTTGTCTTTAAGACATTCAGGGGTCCCTGGAGATTCCGAAATAGGGGCTGAATGGGAATAGCAGTCTAATTTTGACCATTGTCTAATAGTATACTTCATTCTAGCCAGTGCCTGTAATAATTTTAATTTGATTTTTTTAAAGAATTTTGGCTCTCCAAATTTTAAAAGGAACCTGTTTACACCCATATTTCTTTCTTTTATAATTGCCATAAGCATGGTCCCCAATTCTGATCCATCCGGAGTATTAAAAAGCATCCTGGAGTTAGTAAGTTTAAAGGCCTAAGCATAATATTGAATATCTGGTAGGGATAGCCCCCCTTTCTCCCTTTTCGTCGCAGCTTTTTCCATGAAATACTGATCCCCTTATATGCCCAAATAAAGGTGTTTATCACTTGCTGAACTTTATCAGTCAAATATTTCTCAAAATGCATGGTAAGACAACACCCCCCAAGTCCCCAGAGGAAGTTGTCGCCTTGAAGCTTGGCCCCCCATTACCTTGGACAAACTGAAGAAATTGCTAAAATCTATCAAATCGGGTTCCCCACGTGACCCCATTCCTATCAGTATCATTTGTCAGCTGGAGGACCCCGCCATGACCTCCATAGCAGAGATACTTAACGCCTCCATAGAACAGGCCACAGTTCCTGCTTTATGGAAACATGCTATGGTCAGTCCACTGCTCAAAAAGCCGGCCGCCGACCCCACGATATTGGCCAACTATCGCCCAATATCGTTACTTCCTGCTTTTTCCAAAATCTTGGAGAGGCACATTCATAAGGCTCTTTCAACTTATGTGGAAAACAATGACTTACTTCATTCGTCCCAATCTGGTTTCAGGAGTGGTTACTCCACCGGGACTGCCCTGCTCGAGGTCACAGAAAAGATCAGGGAGCTTATGGATGATGGCCAAACGGTAGCATTGGTCCTGTTAGACCTCAGTGCGGCCTTTGACACCATTTCTCACTCCAGACTGCTTGCCAGGTTAGAGGAGAATGGTGTCGAGGGCAGGGCACTAGAGTGGATTAGATCATACTTATCCCTCCGCACCTTTCAGATCGCCTCTTCCTCGGCATGTTCCGATGTATTCTACTCCCCCCATGGTGTACCACAGGGATCTATCCTGAGCCCGCTATTTTTCAACTTGTACCTACGACCACTTGCCGACCTTGCAGAAAATTATGGTCTTACCTTAATGACCTATGCAGACGACTCTCAAATTCTGTTTTCACTCTCTAAATCTGACCCGTCTGCTCCATCTGCACTAAAAATAGGCCTTCACGAAGTGTTTAGTTGGATGTCGGCTAACCAACTTAAACTTAATGGGGAGAAAACCGAGATCCTCCTCCTAGGGAATAGTAAAGATCTTTGGAGCGATCCCCACTGGCCGGCGTCGTTAGGTAAGCTCCCGTCACCAGCTTCCCAGGTTAGAAACTCGGGGTCATCATAGATGACAGTTTATCTATGACACAGCAAGCCAACAAAGTGGCAGGCATGTGCTTCACCATTCTTACATGGCTACGCAAAATTGTCTGGATGTTACCACCTACCACCCAGAAGACCGTAGTCAATGCCTTAGTTACATCTCGTCTTGACTACGGTAACATCCTGTACCTGGGTTCAAACAAAGCAGTAATAAGACTCTTAACAACTCATGCAAAACGCTGCTGCCAGATTGCTTTGCAGAATTCCTAGATCCGCTAGGATCACAAAACATATTAGGGACCTGCATTGGCTCAGGGTAGAAAATCGGATTCGCTTTAAAACCCTGAACTATCTATTTAAAATCAAAGCTGGTACTGCCCCCAGGTACCTACAAGATCTTGCTAAGCCTTATCTCCCCAATCGCAGCCTCCGTTCATGTACAGCAGCGAACTTCGCGGTGCCTAGGTACAAACGGGCTAGAATGGGCGGGAGATCCTTCTCTTATCTGGGTCCAACTCTCTGGAACACACTGCCCGTCCATATACGCAAGGAAGAAAACCATATGAGATTCAGGAAAAGCGTAAAAACTTGGTTGTTCGACAAATAATTGCCTGCTGATTGCTTTCTCTCTAGTTGTGTCATGTGCTTTGCTATTCCGGCGCCGGGAAACCCTTTGTGGGTAGCTGCGCGCCTTATAAGTGCTATAAAATAAATAAAAAATAAATAAAAATAAATCATATTGAATAGAAAAGTGATTTTTGGCAATATCACTATATTGATCAGATTGACCCACCCAAGAATTGTTAGGGGTAGGTGTACCCATCCCTTTATTAACTGTACAATTTATCCTAATCTTTTACCCAGGTTTATTTCTGGAATTTCATTAATATCCGCAATAAATTTTAAACCCAAGTATCTCATCTCCTTCTTGATCAGTGCGTTATCCTTTCTCTGGTTCCATACCATAACCTCTGTTTTCCCATCATTTACTAGATAACCGGACACTTTGCCAAACTGTGAATCTATCAGTAAGATGGCTGGCAAGGCCACTACAAGATCCGAGGTGAAGACCATAAGATTGTCTGCATATAATGCTACTTTCTTTACCCAACCCTCATGGGAGAAAGGAGGAATATTAGCTGCCGTTCTAAGTTTATGTGCTAGGGGCTCTATGTAGATAGTTAAACAAGGGAGGTGATAGAGGGCAACTCTGTCTTGTGCCTGTAAGTATTTTAAAAGAAGAGGATGAATTCCTGTTCACTAATACTCTTGCTGAGGGATCCCGATATATAAGTTGGATTACTCTGCTGAATTTATCCCCCAGCTCGAATTGTTTCAAAAGAGTAGACATGTAGAACCACTTTACCCTATCAAAAGCTTTAGAAGCAACTAATGTTATTACTGCTATGGGGTTGAATGGGTAGTTACACAATCCATGGCCACTATAAGCCTGTATGTTAACTCATGTAAACATCTTCATTAATAAACCCTTTCTGATGCTTTTGTATCAAATGTCCAGCTATTTTACTTAGCCTCTCTGCCAGGAATTTCTGAAAATGTTATAATCAGTATTCAGGAGTGATATTGGTCTATGTGATTCGCAGCTTGTGGGGTCCTTACCTGGCTTCAAGATAAGTCAATTATCACCTCATCCCATGATTTTGATAGCTGTGACACATGCTCTAGAATCTCCCCGAATATTGCCGTCATATATGGGTTTAATACCTCCCCTAGAATCTTATATAAATCCGCTGGTATGCCGTCAGGCCCTGCAGCTTTGCCCCCTTACTTGTCTGTACGGCTTTTCTAACCTCCTCCTGAGTGATGTCCTGATTAAAAAAATTTGGATGACTTAAGTCAAGGGGTTTAATACAGCCTGCTAACCAGCGATTACCCTCTTCTTCTAGAACTGCTCCCTCTTCCGAATGTAAATCCCAAAAGTAGTCCTTCAATGCCTCTACTATCTCTATCTCATTGGTCAATTTAGCACCTGTCTTCCCCTCCTAGATTTCCTTAATCCAATTTCTCTTTTGGTTTACCTTAATCTTCCAAGCTAACAGCTTCCCTGCTCCTTCCCCATATTCAAACAGGGATAACTTACTCCCCATCAATTTATGTAATTTTCTCTCTGTGAAGATCATACTGACTTCTGCTAGATTTATTTTTAAATCAGACTCTAACTTTTCTATTTCATCCTCTAACTGAGTCACCTCACTCCTATATTTTTTATTTCTATGGCAGACAGTACACGTGATCTTCCCTCTAATTAAGGCTTTAAGCTTATCCCATATTATCCCAGTGGGAGTCGAGCCACTATTGGTCTTGAGAAATTCTCCAGCTTCTATTTTCAAAAATTCCATTACTTCTTTATTCGCTAGTATAGTGCAATCTAGTATACACTTCCTTTCCGTAAACCTGCTAGTATCTCTGATCATTAATGTTACTGCTGGATGGTTTGACAGATGGGCCATCTTATACCCAATGTCCAGAATATCCTCTCTCAGGCTCAAATCTACTAAAAAAGTAGTCTATTCTCGATATGTGTCCATATATCTTGTTATGAAAAGAGACACCCGGCAGCAGCCAACCCTCCCTCTCCACACTACACCGAGAGCATAGTGTTTTATCATGTTTTCAAGAATGCTCGTAATTTGGGGGTAGGTATTGCACTGCTTTTATTCAGTTTGTCTAAATTCAAATCTATTAACACGTTGAAATCTTCTTCTAAAATTACGGGACCTGGAAAGTTCAACAGATTGGTGAACACAGTCATTGCAGTTTGGACCATAATGTCCGACTAGTGTTAGTGATCCATCATCTATTTTTGCTTTTTCTATGATCCACCTGCCACCCTTATCCATCATCGTTTCCAATATCCATATGTTTGCCTGTTTCTTACCACTATTGCTACTCCTCTTATATCCACACTCGGAAGTGTACATAACACCTGTTGTACCCACCTTTGCTTTCTGAATAGCTCAACACATTAATTTTTACCAGATGGGTCTCCTGTAAGATTAAAATTTGTGCGGAGAATCTCTAAGGTATCGCAGAATTCTATCCCTCCTCCCTTTTGTACGTAAGCCATTAATATTCATGTTAATACCTGAATCAACATATTCCTGCTTTTTTCTCCTTACCCTCAGTCTGGGTGGATATATCTCTTCTGAATGACATATCTCTCTGAGGTTTTGAGGAGATTTTTATTATTTTATTCCCACATGCTTTCCACCCTGTGCTACCCTTCTTATTCCCCCGCCCTCCTTTGGAGAACCCACCCATACTTCCTCCTGGACCTGATGTTAGTCCGATTTTCTTTCCTGGTTCCGTGCGCACCCACCACTAAAAACTAAAGAAGTTCATATGTCTCCCTTTTACCCCCTTTACATCTCTAAAACAGGAAACACCCTCGCCTACAGCTGCACTTTAACTCATATCATCTCCTTTTTTCCCGCTCCTCCCTTCTTGAATGTCTCTTTAGATTTTCTAGTTCATGAATTTGTTTATTATGCATAACACTTAGGAATGCAGGGAATTTAAGCTGTGCTGTAACTCCTAATTTGTTTTATTCTTCTAAGCGCTTTCCCAATTCCCATTGGCTCGCTAAGGTAGCCCGTGATACATCTGATCTAATCTCAAAAGAGAAGTATTTCCCCCTTAATGTCTTCAATTTTAATGCACATGAAATAATTTTTTCATTTAGAGCATAAGTCTGAACGTGGAGGAGTATCTTCCACAGCTTAACCCTATTTGGATTTTTTATAAAAGGATCTCTGTGTGCCCTTTGAATATCCTTTGCTATGTCCACCTCACTCTCCTCAATCTGGACTGTTGCCTTTATCAGGGAAACCACAAACACTTTTAAATCATCGCCTTCCTTCCCCTACGGGACGATCACCAACCTCAAGTTATTTCTTCTTGAGTTATTTTCCTGCTGCTCCATTTACTCCTGCAATTCTTGCTCATCCCACGGTAGCACCTGTTATTCCATGTTGCTTTTGCTTAGGTCCTCTCTCAGCTCTCTAACAGTAGTCTCAAGAGTTTGCATCCTTACATACAAAATATCAATCTTTTTCTCATAGGCCTCACAAAAACTGCATATTTCACCCTGATTGGCTTCAGAAACTGTGAAGCCCTTCCTGACATCCACTGTGAGTGAAGAGAGTATAGCCTCTAAGGAGCTAGTTGGAGCCTCTACATGTACGCTTTCTTCCCCCAGCACTTTTAAGTCCATATCAGGTGAAGTTTTTCCTTATCTTTATCTTTATCCTGCAGAGGATCATCAGCTTGGGGCCTAACTTTCTCTAAACTAGCCGTATTTAAAACAGTTTCTTGACTAGACCTCTCCGAATTAGATGTACTCTCCTCTGCTGCGATCATTAATAAGATTGATTTACCCCCTACGCGTCCTATCAATTGCTCTCGAAGGGTTAAGACTTTAAAGAAGGACCTCAATGAGGGAGTCATTTTTAGGTCTCCCCTAAGCCATCGCATTAGCGATGCTTTGGCAAGATATTTAGTGGGGCTTTCAAAAGTGCTCCCAAAGTCTGCATCATTTGTCCGCCTGCAGCCTTGGGAGCACTTTTGCGGCCGCTTTGATGTTCTCAGTGAGCCGCGTGGCCACTGAGAACATCAAAGCGGTCGCAAAAGTGCTCACCATTTGCCACCCCCTCCCTTATCCCACTTCCTGCTTGTATTGCAGGCGGTAGATCTGCATTCACAGTATGTGCCATGTGCCCCTGCACCTTCTGACGCACAGATGCCTCGCTGCAGTGTGCTACACCAGACCCACCCCATATTGTCTAAGTCTCCCATTTCCCCGAGGACTTCTATTCCCCCCCCGCAAACCCCCACCACCATTCATCGGTACCATGCATGTGTTATGCTGGTCCTCCATCAGTTTTTGGGGCTTCTGTGTCCTCTGTCCCTTCACCCATTGAACTCCACCATCTTAACAACTATAACTGTTTAAGCCCCCCCTTCAGATCCACCAGTCAGCACAACCCCCCCACAAATCCACAATATGTGCATGCACGTGTGGCCTTTTTTCATGGTATTTTGCTTGTCTTTACCTTTCACCATGTCAATCGCCTCACTATTTCACCACGGTCTCCCATGACTCCCCACAAGGTCACATCTCAATGTGAGAGAGCGCTGTCTATTTTTTCTGTCTTCTGATCTAGCAGATGCCCTCCTCCCCAAACAGATTCACATCAGTCTGCCCAATCTAAATAATGACCCACATATCCACTATGTACCGCAGGTCTTTATCTGTTAACTTGTGTCCTAGAGATCACGTTTGTAAATATTTGTGAAGGTATGGGGAAAACCAGTTATTTAGTCGCCAGGTATAACTCAATTTGGTCGAATAAAAAAACTCGGATTATTATAATTAGGTTTCCACACTAGGCATAGAGTTGTAGCCACTAAAACTCTTAGATGTAGCACAAAGAAGGGGTCTGTCTTTGCTGCGTCAAGCGCTATATTATCTTAATTGCCAGCTGATTCTGTTTGCAGTGGTGACCCTTTCTCCGAGCAGCTCTTTGAAACTAAGTGGCCTCCCGTCCTCCAATTCACCAACCCCTTTCCCCACTACCACTTCCCACTCGAACTCATGCCCGGCACGCCTCGGAGGTCTGACACTGTGGCGTGTAAGCATGGGCGAATTTTGCGTATTCGCAATTTGCGAATTTGCGAATTTGCAAATTCGCGATCCGCAAAATCTGCGAATTTGCGGATTCTGCGGATTGTGTGGGTAAAGGGCAGGCTGGGCGGGAAAACGGTGCACATCGCTAGCGTGAGGGGCAGGGCCAAACGGGCGAGGCTTATATGCGAGTTCACATGTCTCTTGTGTGTATAAAAGGACAGGCACGGATCAGAGAAGCTCGTGGTCACAGGAACTGCACAGGGATTCAGCACGTGAAAATCAATAATGCAAAGGCCTCCATCAAGTATCATAGGTAATTTTCGACTATAGATATGGGGAGAATGCACACCTGCCCAGCCTCGACAAAACTCACATTTTTGGGGGGCTGATTAACTTTGCCATCACACCGAAGAGCACCGGGGTCCCTCGAGTTCACATGCCTCTTGTGTGCATAAAAGGACAGGCACGGATCAGAGAAGCTCTTGGTCACAGGAACTGCACAGGGATTGAGCTCGTGAAAGTCAATAATGCAAAGGCCTCCATCAAGCATCATAGGTAATTTTCGACGATAGATATGGGGAGAACGCACACCTGCCCAACCTCGACAAAACGAACATTTATGGCCTGCTGTAACTATGTTAGGATGGCGCAAGGAAGCTGCCAGCACCATCCTAAAATAGTTACTAAATTAGCTTCATCAGGAAGCACTAATAGATAAAATAAAGCAGGTGCTCAAGCACCTGCTTTATTTTATCTATTAGTGCTTCCTGTTGAAGCTAACTTAGTAACTATTTTAGGATGGCGCTGGCAGCTTGCCGGCGCCATCCTAACATAGTTAAAAGTTCAACAGGCTTGAACTTTTGCCCCCCAAATCCGCCGCTCGCGGATTTTGCGGATTTTCAGTAAATTCGCGGGAGTTCGCGGATCGCGGATTTACCGAAAATCCGCGAAATCCGCGAGCGGAACGGATTTCCCGCACATGCTTAGTGACGTGTGCTGGTGTCGGTTCTCAGCTTGTGTTTCCCATGGCTTGGCAGTCACATGCTCCTGAATATGTTGTCTGTTGCTAGGAGACTGCAGGAGGGCTGTATTCGCCGGGATGCTGCAGACACACTGGGGTTAAAATCTCACTTTTTCACTTCCCGAACAATTTTCGTTTCCTGCTTCTTTGACTCCCCTTCGCCGAATCGCAAGTAAACCTTACATTTGCTTTATCACGGGGCCAAATTAGATCTGTGCAGCACATGGTGCTGCTGATGTCTGCTGTCATTAGTGCGGCCATTGTGCAAGGTTTAAGCAGTTGCAGGACATCGGCGATCCACGCCATTACGATTTCTGGCGGGCTCTTGGCATTTCACTGATGCAGCTTGTAGTAAATAAACCTCAGACTGGGCGGAAAGTAATTCAGCGTTGACACCATGTGCGTGCTTCTTAAAGGTGCACTAACCCATTCAGGGTCTTCAGAAGAACACTAAAGAGAGGCAGCTGAGTGTTGAGAAAAATGCACTCTTAGGTTATTTTAGAAACAAATATCACATTTGCGGTATTGAATGATGTTTTGAGAAAATACATGTTTGTTCACCGTTAACTGTTCAGACTTGTGCTTTTATTTATTTTTTTAGGCATAGACTTTGTCATCCTTAAACATGCACTCAGAGGACTGTTTGAGTTTTTGGTTTGCATATTTCTGTCTACTGCTCACAAATACCCACTTTAAATTATTCAGTGGCATGCAAATAATTTAACCGTATCAAGCTGATACCTGTTAATATGAAAGGCGGTTCATTTTCTCTCGTACATTGAGCGCCTAAAGTTCCAAACTTAACTAGGTACGTTTTATGCCAATGTGTGGATTTGCGGTCATGAAAAATGAATTGTATGCTTTCCAACAGAGGCATAGCTAGAGCTTGTGATGCCCAGGGCTATCCCTCATATTGCCACCCTGGGAAGGAGGGTGAGGGCTGCTGGGGAAAAAGGACCGAGAGACACGTAGTATCGCTGCTAATAGTTACCTCGATTTTGCGAGTTACATGCACATACATGACACGGTCCAAGGCTACACAGTTAAATACACCGGTGACTGGCAGTACAAAGGAGAACATACAGACTGCCACCCTGCAGGATTTCAGGAAGGGCCTAAAAACATGGTTAATCGATTAACATCCCTCATCAGCAGCACCTCCCCCACCCCACAGTGCCTAGATAACCTCACAGGTAATAAGTAGCGCTATGCAAATCCTGTTTGTTTGATTGATTGACACCTGATTTCCACACATCGTTTGTGCTCTATATTAGTTTTATCTGTAAAACTGTATGCCTGTGCAAGTTAGAAATTACCAGCATTCGCATGGTTCTATACTTTTTGGAATGTTCTCCGACACCCCACTGTACAACAGACGGCCATGTCTACGTTTCTGCAGTTGCAGGGCAATGCCTGCAATGTTCAGCTCATGGTTTGTGCACGTGGAGGGGCGCAGCTGGCACCGGAAGAACGGCTAACAGCAGCAGGCCGGACATAAAGGAAGCATAGCTGCCAAGGTTTCAGATTGCTAAGTGTGACATTTTTATAATGTCAGCGAAACTATTAGTGACATTTCAACAACTATGAGTGACACATTTTTCGCAAGGAAAATCAAGCAATAAAAACAACGGAAACATAAATATCCGAAATTACACCCATTTGAGCAACGAGAAACTGTAGGAAGATTGTTAAACGGCTGCAAAGCACTGGAAATGGAAGGATACACGCGTAGCTTAGAGGTCACAACCCCACTGCAGACTGTAATTTATCTCAAAAAGACACATTGAGCAATTTGATAAAATTAATTCGCAGATAACAGCAGTGTGTGTGGTGCTGACCGTTATTTATTCACAACCTGAGGCTGAAGTTGTATTGCTAGTCTAAGCAATTAACACTGAGACACAATAGAGCATGGGGGTACATGAAAGCCTCAGGCAGGGCTTAAAGTGGACCGGGTCTCAAAGGATCTGAGCACCAGCAGTTTTTTAAAGGGTGCCTCAAAACTGGTCTCTATCGGGCTCTGTTTTTGAGTCCTGGCACAGGCGGTCTGTTTTTTTTCCGGACTGTAGTGACAGCAGTTTGCTGTCACTGCAGTCCGGAAAAAAGTTCCAGGGCCCAAAACAGCCCGATAGAGACCCGTTTCGAGACAGCAGGCACATCGATGTGGCCTGTGAGCTAGCACTCCCATATTGTAGCAGAGGCATATAAGGCAGGAGACAGCTACAATAAAGCAATTTTTGGCATAACAAAATCGGGTGTCTCCTGCCTGAGAAGGGGCTGTTGTTATCTGCATATTTTACTCACCTTAAATGCGTGGCAAGGTATGTGCAACAGAAACTCGGACTGATTGAAGCGTCATAGAGCATGCATATTACCTACTTTAGATGTTGTGTGTAACACAACAACAAGCACATAAGTAAAAACACTTCAGTTCTACTTAGTAGAAGCTTGAATTTACGCTCCTCCAAAACCATCCTATTTACATATTTCCTCTTTGTGTGTACCTGTAGCTGCACAGCGACTTTTCTAATCAGCCCAGAGTAATGCAACTTCAGCTGATATGACAGTTTCCCAGATTGTCAGGCCTTCGCATAACACAATGTGTGGTAGATAGCGCGCACACCCGGCCATGAAGCACATTGGACCTGCAAAACATTCTATTATCAAATCTGCCCGGGCCTAAAAACTAATTGTGAACTGTACCACGTGACTGGTGCTACTTTAAAGCGTTTCTTCGGTTCAGATTCGCACTGTATAAAAGTCAAGTGCAAAATAAAGGCAAAAAGAATGTGTTGTCAAAACACGGAAAAGGTTTTTGTATGTCTACGAGAATTGGATAGGAGGTGGGCTTCGGTTCACCATGGTAATATCATGTGAACTAAGTTATGCAAACAATTGTAGGTGTAACGTGTTCATGCACTGGTCCCCCATCTCACTCCCATCCTTAGAAAGGATTAGCTCCTGCTAGAAGCATGGGTATCTGGTTCCCCTACTTCGTAGAGCGCATGTACCAGGAACATCACAGCTGTTACTGACACGGCACCGTTTTAAAGATCGTGTATTTCTGCAGCCGCATGGTGTAAATAGAAAGTCGGGTGGCTGGTACTTACTTCAAGTCAGTTTGCCGCCCGCTTTCTTGGTCCGGGGCTGTCCTCAGAGTCTCGCCTGACCTGGTGGCCGCTGCTGGAACCGCCGGTCACCGACTCCATGATGTGAGCTCAACTCGCCTTGGTATTGGATAATTGAGACAGCACACGACGGCGGCCTTGCAGCTGTGAGCAGGAGGGAGGTGCTTCAAGCTCCATACTAGAGGTGGCGCCCGCAGAGCCAGGCCGAGACGCTTCCTGCTCCAAAAACAAACTTCCCGGCCTTTGGAAGCAGGACGTGATATGACGTGACGTCCCCCCACCGCGCCAGACTAAAGGATGTATCATTACACTGCGCACTGCCTTAACGTCAGGATGTGAGTACGTACGTCCGCGCCACTGGAAATATTCATAAGGAACAATTGTTGCATTGTGCAGTGAGCCTGCCAACAGCCTCAACTGCAAGACTGCATGGAAACAGGCGCGCCCACCACTGGCGGTGTGCTGCCGTTGCGGCGGCC